>NC_053038.3:320135564-325135564 GCF_002575655.3 Aegilops tauschii subsp. strangulata | reverse complement strand
CCTCCGGGTGCTTTGCCCTCGTCCCTCCACGCGCACTGCCAGTGTTTTGGCCCGGCGCACGATCACGCACGTTCGTATGCAAGCAGTTGCGCCGGGCACGGCGCGATGATGCAGTTACCCGCTGCAAAAACTGCCATGCGGACGCGCCGAGAATCCACGCCGCCCGGACCCCTTTATTCCTGCGGCCATTTACCTTCATCTCTCGTCTCACACGACACAATAAGCACACCCACGAGGACAGATACAGAGAGGACATCCAGCGGTTCCAATGGCGCTCCCCGTGGCTCCAATTGCGCTCCCAGCGGCCGACGACGACAACGGCGGGCAGTTCACCACGCATCACGTAGTGGACACCCACGTGAGGGGGAAGGCCCTCTCGGTGGTGTACACGAACGTTCCAGTCTCGATGGAGAGCTCCATCCAAACTATGTAGTAGTTCCTTGCCGAGGACAAGTACCGAGTGGTCGGCTTCGACCTCGAGTACACCATCGGTCGTGCCGGGCACGATCAGAAGGTTGTCGTCGCCCAGTTGTGCATGTTACATGACGTCCTCGTCTACCGCTTCCACCTTGCCACAAGGCCTTGCGAGCGTTTCACCAGGTTCATCAAGAGCTCCGACTACAATTTCGCTACAGTGGATGATACGTCTCCAACGTATCTATAATTTATGAAGTATTCATGCCATGTTTACAATAGTTTTATATGATTTTGGTATGATTTGATTAGAACTAACCCGGACAGACGCTGTTTTCAGCAGAACTACCGTGGTGTTGTTTTTGTGCAGAAATAAAAGTTCTTGGAATGCGATGAAAATCAGCGCAGAATTTTTCTGGAAAATATGAAAAATACTGGAACAAAAATGTATCAGAGGGGAGTCCCGTGGACCCCACGAGGGTGGGGCGTGCCCCCCTGCCTCGTGGACTCCCCGAGCCCCCCCCCCCCTGACGTGAAATCAACGCCAACTCCTATAAATCAAGAAAACCCCAGAACAGAACCTAGATCGGAAGTTCCACCGCCGCAAGCTCTGTAGCCACGAGAAATCAATCTAGGCCCTCTCCGGTACCCTGCCGGAGGGGGCCATCATCACCGGAGGCCATGGAGGAGGATCCCGGAGGGGCCATCATCGCAATGAAGGCCAAGGACCAGAGGGAGAACCTCTCCCCATCCAGGGGGAGGCCATGGAGGAGGAAGCACAAGGGGGAGGACCTCTCCTCCTCTCTCTCGGTGGCGCCGGAGTGCCATCGGGAGGGGAATCATCGCCGCGGTGATCGTCTTCATCAACATCACCATCATCATCACCATCCTCATCTCTTTTACGTGGTCCACTCTCCCGCACCCTGCTGTAATCCCTACTTGAAAATGGTGCGTTATGCCACATATTATGATCCATTGATGTGTTGCCATCCTATGATGTTTTGAGTAAATATCCTTTGTCTTTGGGTTGATCGATGATATAGATTGGTATGAGTTGTATGTTTTATTTTGGTGCTGTCCTATGGTGCCCTCCATGTCACGCAAGCGTGAGGGATTCCCGCTGTAGGGTGTTGCAATATGTCCATGGTTTACTTATTGTCTGCGTTGCTTGAGTGACAGAAGCATAAACATGGACAAGTGGGTCACAGCGTATGGGATAAAGGGGACTTGATGCTTTAATGCTATGGTTGGGTTTTACCTTAATGATCTTTAGTAGTTGCGGATGCTTGCTAGAGTTCCAATCATAAGTGCATATGATCCAAGACGAGAAAGTATGTTAGCTTATGCCTCTCCCTCATATGAAATTGCAATAGTGATTACCGATCTTGTTAACAATTGCCTAGGACAATTCCGCACACCGACCCATCATTATTCCACACTCGCTATTTATAATATTTAGTAATGTATTCTAACTTTATGATAACAGCACCTACTTTTATATTTTAGCTCTCCGATATCATGCAAAGTTATCCTCTTCATACCCACAACGTAGTTTTATTTCTTGTTTCTAGTTGGAAGCAAACGTTCGGTGTACGTAGAGTCGTATCAGTGGCAGATAGGACTTGAGAGAATATTGATCTTACCTTTAGCTCCTTGTGGGTTCGACACTCCATACTTATCACTTCCACCTTTGGAAATTGCTACGATGATTCCCTGCACTTGGGGATTATCAAGCTCTTTTCTGGCGCCGTTCTCGGGGAGCAATAGCGTGGGGTTGATATTCTCGTGTGTGCTTGTTTGCTTTCTCCACTAAGTAGATTTTGTTTTTCCTTTTTGTTTCTGTTTAGTTGTGGGTGAAACATACAAAAAAAATTAAAGAATGAAAATACAATTTTTTTTACTTGCCTATCATGCCTAAAAAGTTTTTCAAAAAGAGAAGTGATTGGAAAGTTATACATTGAAGAAGTGAGGGTCGACCTTGAGCACTTGTGTTCATGCTCACGGAAACAATGTAGAATTTTTCGTGGAAGTTTCTCTTTAAATAATTATCCCCTTGTATATATCCATTTTATTATAAAAATAATGTGCCAAGCTTTGGTTTTAGGATGATTAGATTGCTTGTTTACTATGTGCAGAACAAAAACAGATACTTTGGATGTAGCGCGTGATTTTACATTTTTTACTGGAAGGTCAAATGGGTCTGAAATTTTTTGCACATTACTTATGTACAAATTTTTCAAATTTTCAAATTTATTTTATAATTTTTGGAGTTACATAAGTTTACTAAACTTCCATATTACTACAGGCAGTCCTGTTTTTGACAAATTCTGTTTTTCGCGTGTTGTTTGCTTATTTTGATGAATCTATGGCTAGTATCGGGGGGTATGAACCATAGAGAAGTTGGAATAAATTAGGTTTAACACCAATATAAATAAAGAATGAGTTCATTACAGTACCTTAAAGTGGTAGTTTGCTTTATTACACTAACGGATCTCACAAAGTTTTTGTTAAAGTTTTGTGTGGATGAAGTGTTCGAAGATCAAGGAACTATCAATATGAGAAGAATAAAGAGAGGCAAGAGTTCAAGATTGGGGATGCCCAAGGCACCCCAAGTAAATATTTCAAAGGATACTCAAGCATCTAAGCTTGGGGATGCCCCGGTTGGCATCCCATCTTTCTTCTTCAACAAATATCGGTATACCTCGGTTTTTGTTTTGTTCACATGATTTGTGTCCTTTGTGTTTTTGTTTTCCCTTTAAGAACCATGCTAGCATGAGATATCCCTTCATTGATTTATAGAATACTTCATGTGCTTCACTTATATCTTTTAAGTATGATCTTATAGAATTTCTCTTTGTGATTCATTTAAATCTTTTGAGTATGGTGTTATAGAATGCTTCGTGTGCTTCACTTACATATTTTGAGTTTGGATATTGTTTAGTCTATATTAATTGTAGAATGCTACATGAACTTCACTTATATCTTTCGGAGTATGAATAATACTATAATCTAAAGTGGGGTTGGAAGAGTGTCAACTTTAGGAATTAGTGATCCCACTATTCCGAATGAGAAGAATTTTGCTTATGTGGAGAGTAGAAAAATTTCTATGCTTGTAGATCATGAAAAGAATGCTTTATGTGATGGTTATATTGTTGAATTCATTCATGATGCTACTGAAAATTACTATGAGTGAGGAATATATGCTTGTAGGAGTAGCAATAATACCGAGTTTCCTCTCTATGTGCTTAAAGTTTTGAAGTTATACTTGTTTTGCCTTCCTATGCTAGTTGATTCTTGTTCCTATAAATTATGTGCTCACAAAATCTCTATGCATAGGAAGTGGGTTAGATTTAAATGTGCTAGTCATATTCTTCATGATGCTCTCTTTATGTTTCAATTCTTTTCTTTTATGTGGGCATCATTGAAATCATCATGCCTAGCTAAAAGGCACTAAAGAAAAGTGCTTGTTGGGAGACAACCCAATATTTACCCATACTGTTTTTGTGTGTTTACATGATTAAGATACTGTAGTAATCATGTTTTGTATCTTTTGTTTCAATAAAGTGCCAAGTAAGACCTTTGGGAAGACTTGGGTGAAAGTTAATGTGATCTTGCTGTAAAAAACAGAAACTTTGCGCTCACGAGATTAGCTGTCATTTTTTACAGAAGAGCTATTTTGAGTTGATTATTTTTGCAGAAGATTAATAGACAAATTCCTCAAGTCCACCGATTTATTTCATAATTTTTAGAGTAGCAGAAGTATGGTTTCTGTTCAGATCATTACAGACTATTCTGTTTCTGACAGATTCTGTTTTCATTGCATAGTTTGCTTGTTTTCTAGTTTCTATGGCTTATATTTCTCAATATAAATTGTAGAAATGACATGTTACAGTAGGCATGGTGTGAGAACAATTATGAACCTTGTCTTTTACAGTACCAAAGTGAATGGTTTACTCTTTATCATAGTAACCTATCTCACGAAGTTCCGTTAAGTTTTGTGTGATTGAAGTTTTCAAGCTTTGGGTGAGATATCGATATGAGGAGAATAAGGAGTCGAAACCGCCTAAGCTTGGGGACACCCAAGGCACCCCAAGGTAATATTCAAGGAAGACTCAAGCGCCTAAGCTTGGGGATGCCCCGGAAGGCATCCCCTCTTTCGTCTTCAAAACTATCGGTATACCTTACTCGGAGCTATATTTTTATTCGTCACATGATATGTGTTTTGTTTGGAGCGTATTTTCAATTTTACTTGCTGTTTGAATAAAATCATTGGATCTGAAATCTTGAATGAAAAATAATCCTCCCATGGCTAGCTAATTATTTGACTACTCAGTGTTCTTCACTTATATCTTTTTGGAGTAGTTTGTCATTTACTCCCATGCTTCACGTATATCCTATGAGTAAATGGTTGAATGAATTGAATGTCATAAATCTGAATATATATACGTTTCATATGCTTATAACATGGGGAGTAATGACTTCACACATAATAAGTATAGGTAGTAAACTTATTGAAAGTTAGCAAATGCAGAATTGGTCACTTGAACAATTCATGAAAGAATATTGAAGAAATAGAGATTTCACATATAAATATATTATCTTGGACATATTTTGTAATTGTGAGCACTCATTAAAATATGACATGCTAAAAGGTTGATGTTGGACAAGGAAGACAACTTAATGGGTTATGTTTTCCTATATCCGAAACGTTATATTGTCTTGGATCATCCAACATGTTGGGCTTGCCTTTCCCTCTCATGCTAGCCAAATTCTTTGCACCAAGTAGAAATACTACTTGTGCTTCAAACATCCCTTAAACCAGTTTTGCCATGAGAGTCCACCATACCTACCTAAGGATTGAGTAAGATCCTTCAAGTAAGTTGTCATCGGTGCATGCAATAAAAATTGCTCTCTAAATATGTATGATCTATTAGTGCGAAGAAAATCAGCTTTATACGAACTTGTGATAGGGAAGAAATAAAAGCGACGGACTTTATCACAAGAGGCAATATAAAATGACATTCTTTTGCATTAGGATTTTGTGCATCCAACCTTAAAAGCACATGACAACCTCTGCTTCCCTCTGCGAAGGGCCTATCTTTTATTCTTGTCTTATACCTTATACAAGAGTCATGGTGATCTTCACCTTTCCTTTTTACATTTTATCCTTTGGCAAGCGCATTGTGTTGGAAAGATCCTGATATATATATATATATATATATATATATATATATATATATATATATATATATATATATATATATATATGTATATGTATATATATATATCCAATTGGATGTAAGTTATCATGAACTATTATTGTTGACTTTACCCTTGAGGTAAAAGGTTGGGAGGCGAATCTATAAACCCCTATCTTTCTCTGTGTCCGATTAAAACTTTGAACCCATAAATATCACGTGAGTGTTAGCAATTATGAAAGATTAAATGATAGTTGAGTATGTGGAGTTTGCTGAATCAAAGCTCTGACATAGACCCTTCCTGAAAATAAGATGAATTGCAATTGTTTGATGACTAAGAATATAGTTTGTTAGTTTCAAGAAACCTTATGATCTGTACTTTAACATGTGAATAGCTTGTTACTTGATCATGAGAAGTTTTATGAGTTGAGCTACTGTTATGATATATAATCATGCTAGAAAAAGTGATTGGAATTATCATTGATCAAACTTATGCACTTGCTAGCATTCACACTTCATAAATTATTTATTTTATCATTTACCTACTCGAGGACGAGCAAGAATTAAGCTTGGGGATGCTGATACGTCTCCAACGTACCTATAATTTATGAAGTATTCATGCCATGTTTACAATAGTTTTAGATGATTTTGGTATGATTTGATTAGAACTAACCTGGACTGACGCTGTTTTCAGCAGAACTACCGTGGTGTTGTTTTTGTGCAGAAATAAAAGTTCTAGGAATGCGATGAAAATCAACGGAGATTTTTCTGGAAAATATGAAAAATACTGGAACAAAAATCTATCGGAGGGGAGTCCCGTGGGCCCCACGAGGGTGGGGGGCGCGCCCACCCCCTGGGGCGCGCCCGCTGCCTCGTGGACTCCCCGAGGGCCCTCCTGATGTGAAATCAACGCCAACTCCTCCTATAAATCAAGTGAACCCCAGAACAGAACCTAGATCGGAAGTTCCGCCGCCGCAAGCCTCTAGAGCCACGAGAAATAAATCTAGGCCCTCTCCGGCACCCTGCCGGAGGGGGCCATCATCACCGGAGGCCATGGAGGAGGATCCCGGAGGGGCCATCATCGCCATGAAGGCTAAGGACCAGAGGGAGAACCTCTCCCCATGTAGGGGGGCCATGGAGGAGGAAGCACAAGGGGGGCACCTCTCCTCCTCTCTCTCGGTGGAGCCGGAG
Source organism: Aegilops tauschii subsp. strangulata (assembly GCF_002575655.3). Lineage (NCBI taxonomy): Eukaryota > Viridiplantae > Streptophyta > Magnoliopsida > Poales > Poaceae > Aegilops > Aegilops tauschii. Next base: position 325,128,761 of record NC_053038.3, on the reverse strand, counting down.
TGCCATCGGGAGGGGAATCATCGCCGCAGTGATCGTTTTTCATCAACATCACCATCATCATCACCATCCTCATCTCTTTTACGCGGTCCACTCTCCCGCACCCCGCTGTAATCCCTACTTGAACATGGTGCTTTATGCCACATATTATGATCCAATGATGTGTTGCCATCCTATGATGTTTTGAGTAGATATCCTTTGTCTTTGGGTTGATTGATGATCTAGATTGGTATGATTTGTATGTTTTATTTTGGTGCTGTCCTATGGTGCCCTCCGTGTCGCGCAAGCGTGAGGGATTCCCGCTGTAGGGTGTTGCAATATGTCCATGGTTTACTTATTGTCTGCGTTGCTTGAGTGACAGAAGCGTAAACATGGATAAGTGGGTCACGACATATGGGATAAAGGGGACTTGATGCTTTAATGCTATGGTTGGGTTTTACCTTAATGATCTTTAGTAGTTGCGGATGCTTGCTAGAGTTCCAATCATAAGTGCATATGATCCAAGACGAGAAAGTATCTTAGCTTATGCCTCTCCCTCATATGAAATTGCAATAGTGATTACCAATCTTGTTAACAATTGCCTAGGACAATTCCGCACACCGACCCATCATTATTCCACACTCGCTATTTATAATATTTAGTAATATATTCTAACTTTATGATAACAGCACCTACTTTTATATTTTAGCTCTCCGATATCATGCAAAGTTATCCTCTTCATACCCACAACATAGTTTTATTTCTTGTTTCTAGTTGGAAGCAAACGTTCGGTGTACGTAGAGTCGTATCAGTGGCAGATAGGACTTGAGAGAATATTGATCTTACCTTTAGCTCCTTGTGGGTTCAACACTCCTTACTTATCACTTCCACCTTTGGAAATTGCTACGATGATTCCCTACACTTGGGGATTATCAGTGGACACCACCAACGATCTAAAAGTGCTCAAGGTTTCGGACTTGAAATGCCCGAATCTTGTCAACATCCAGCACCACTACAAGGTCTGGGGCAGCGACAAAAGCAAACTGAACTCCCTGGTTGACCTTGCCTCGGCCATCATCGACCCCTACTACGTGAAGATGAAGCAAGAGAGCAATAAGGACAAGAACGCATGGCAGAGTGTGTGGCATAAGAGACTGGATGAACAACATGTCAAGAATGCGGCCATGGACGCGTACACAAGCTACGAGATGTACAGGCGGATCGTTGACATGAGGAACTGTCTTCTTCCTGACCCAGACGAAGGATCGAGCCACATAGCAGTGGCAGGAGCGTCACAAGAAATAGATGACTAGACAATCGTTTCTCCTACTTTAGAATGCATGCAATTGTTTATTGAGGTGTGTGCGAATGATCTGTATAGTCAATTATGTAATTGGATGTTTATTTCAGTTATATATATTTATGCATGTTATTCTACTGTAGACAGAGCAATTCACACGACTTATTAGCAGCAATCGTCTGTGTTATTATTGGTCTTCGCACACATTTCAGATTACGGACCTGTTTGCCGCGTATCACACACATCTTATTCGGTTTAACCGTTTCCATTGTGTTGCCTAATCACACACAGTTCATCCCAGTGAACCGTATGCTGTATATCGCACACGCCTTCCTTTGGCTGCCCGTTTCTTTTGTGCCTCCTCATCCCAAACAGTTAATTGAGCTGAACCATATGCCCTGCATCGCACACGCAACTAAATTCTGAACCGTGTTTGATGCATCTTTCATCGCAAACGTTTTGCACCTTTTTGACGGGTTTTTACACCATCGTTTGTAATTATGGCATCGCACACAGTTTCGTCGAAGGGTCTCTGATCGTAGTGTCGCTTTTGGACCATCCTGCAGTAGTGATAGCTTTAATTTAATAAAAAGACAGGTGATGATTGCTTTACTATTTCTTTCCCACCCAAGATGAACAACATAGGCATACCCTAGGTGAACCAGATAATAGACAGAGATGCTATTCATTGTTGCCTCGATATTTGCCCCACAAGTAATTTTAAAACTCAAGTTTGAACATTAATTTGGACCTGACTTGGAGTCTAAGAGGTGAACAGGACGATAAAGTAGCTGGTAATATTAAGCAATGCATAACATAAGCAGAAACAAAAGAGTGCGACCTCTCTAGTGGACCCGTGTACTCCTCAGGTTCATCTGCTGAGTCGATGATGGTGATGCACTTGCAATGGGTGCCGGCGGCAGGGAAGGAGATCTAAGGCGGCGAAAGACAGTCAGGAGTCGTGATGCCTGGTTTGGTGGATGCTTTTGTCGATGGAGCAGCTCAGGTGAGGTGGACGACGTTGCGGCAGGAGCAGGACAAACCACACAAAGTTTTCTTCGACACCTAACTGTAACTGAAGTAATTCTGTAAGGGCTCCTTTGGCTTGCAGGATTCTAAAAATGCAGGGATAGGAAAAACACCGGAATAGGATAGGAATGCACGTGGGAAACAGAGCATTTGTAAACATAGGATTTCTGTCAACTTGGGTGTTTGGTTCACAGGAATTGGAAGAGCAGAGAAATGCAATAAAACATGGCCAAATTAAAGTATAACCATATGAAAACATGTACAGTTAGAATGTTATTCTTCCACTAATGCACTTGGTCTTGTTTTCATGCATAGGATTTTGAAAAGTAGGTCCAGGTGGATGTTTTGCTCCATTCCTTTCAACAAAATGCAAGAATAATTGAATAATAGAGTGCCATAGGAAAATTTCCTATCGCTATGTTTTTCCTTTAGCTTTTCCTTTGAACCGAAATAGCCCTAATGGATCAACATGAATGTAGAGTAATAAGTGATGCGACAAGTGTACAACCTCTTTGCCGTAGTCGTGTCGACCTCAGCATCATTGGGTTGGTCGCTGAAGAAGTTGAGGCAGAGGTGGCTGTCGGAGGTGTGGAGGAAGATCCGAGGAATCCGTAGACGGCGTCCAGGGCACTGCTCTGTTGTGACGGATGGTTCCGTTGTTCGAGCAGCTCCGGCGAGCCGTAAGACGTCGAGGCTAAAGCCGTACAAGACATACATCATTAATCTCAAGTGAGATTCTAATAGCATCTCCAATAGATGATGTAAAATACATTACCAAAAAGTGATAGATGTAAAATTTACATCACCGAAAAAAACCTAACTACAACAGATGAGGTAAAAATTGTTGACTCTGAACTTAACTGTCAAAACTGAAATTTAATGTGGAATCTGAAGGTTACTGTCGAAACTGAATGCACTGGTAGCAGAGCGGCACTTCACATGTAGTTTAGGCCGCTCGAGCACTAGTAGTAGAGAAACAGTGAACTAAATTAGCAGGCGATCGACGGGGAACATAGTAACAGATAGCAGCCGGAGCAGCTGGGCCTGGGGGAGCAGCACGAACTAGAGCCAGAGCAGCAACTCGTGTAGCTGCAGCAGCCCGTGTACCAGCATCAGCAGCGCGAGAGAGAGCAAGAGCACGAGCAAGGGGGGGAGCAGAGCAGCAGCGCGAGCGAGAGCCGGAGCAGCAGCAGCACGAGCGAGAGCTGGAGTAGCACCAGCAGATCTGGCTGGTATGGACACCACCACCGAAGGGGGCTCACACTGGGGGAGAGCCGCCGTGGAGATGTCACCCGCGGTGCCGGCTATGAGGTAGCCGCGCCATGGGGGTGCGGGATGGAGCACCGTCGGCGCCGGGAGGTCGAGTTAAGGAGAAGGTGCGATGCGATGAGTGTACAACCTCTTTGGTGGCACCGAGTAGGCCTCGGCTTCGTCTGAGGAGTTGGCGAGGATGCTACGGTTCCGGTAGAGCAGGTTAAGGCGGCGCTATGGGGATGGAGCAGCCGCGATAGACGACACGATCGTCGGATCAACTCCTTGGAGGTGGAGGACGAGGCGGCTGAACCGGCGAGACGACGAGATCGACGACGGGTCCTCATCCGGGGAGGTGGATGAGCGACGTCGAGCTGTTGCGGTGGACGACATCGTCGGGGAAGAGGCTCCGGCTGGGCAGCGGTGAGGTGGCGGATGGAGGAGGGTGGGGTTTCGCGGCTGGAGCAGAGAGGTCATGGTGGCCTGGGATTTCGAATGGCGAAAAGGAGGCCATGGGAGGGGGGAACCATGACTTAGGGACGCGCTTGTCCAAAATGTAGGGTGTGTTACAAAAGCACCCCCACCGATTTGAACTAGCGGCCCTTTCGACTCAGGGTTAGACGGAGGATTTCGTGTGTCGGGTTTGGCAGCTGGAGGGAGTTTTCGCACGCGTTGTAATTTCGAGATAGCAAGGCGCGGGTTGTGAAGACGCGAGTTTTGGGAGCACGATATCTGAATTTTCGGGATATAACAAGGCGCGGGTTGAATTTTAGGGACAAGCCTAATGTGTAATATTGTACGTACCAAATCAATTCGCACTTCTGTCAATGAAAAAACTAAAAAAAATAAAACTATTCACACCACACAAAGAGAGAGTCTGGTCCCTTTTTACTGTACAAATTTTATTCAATGCTATCAATCCATGTTATGTCTAGTTAAATTTTTCGCTGGCTGTATAATGCATGTAACCTACTCATACCAACATTTTAGTGCATTCCAAATGTCTATACTACCGCTGCAATTCGAACTAAATTTTAATTCGTTTCTCTATTTGAATAAGAATCTACAATCATGATTGTTGCCAACTTAAACCATCATTCGTGTATTATCTTAACAACACACCACATGATTACTATAGAAATAGATATGAACTATGTGTACTATATGAACTCGAATTCGAAATTTTGAATACACTTTATGTTGATTCCAAATAATAGTAGATGTATACGAGGTCTATAGTACTTCACAATATGCTCAAACTCACATAATCCCAGTCAAATGAGAATCTAAATGCATTTCATAGTTATTACTTTGTAGGATGCAACAAAACCAACCATAACTCTACATCATCCATTATAAAAGCAACATTTTGAACACATCCAATGTGGGAATGAAACGTGTAGAGAGAGCTTGCGAAGATGGAGCAGATAGGGCGGGAAAGATTGTATGTATGTGGACGAGAGAGTAGGAGACAAACCTAACGAGGCAGAGAGAGAGAGAGATGGAGAGAGAAAGAGAGAGGAAGAAGTTAGGTCTGTCAGAAAGATGGAGACATGTAATATACGTGAGATGCGTGTGCATCGGGATTCTGTACACGTGGAAGGAGAAGAGACAACAGGTTTGATGAGAGAGCTGGAAAAACATGGATGAGAGGGAAGGATCTCGTGGGTTGAGGGATTGATCATTTTGTGCGGGGAGAGAGGGATTGGTAATTGTGTGCGGGAGAGAGAGGGGGGGAGGAGTCAGTCAGCCGTCGTCACATCATCCTACTTCCGAATGGCCCCGCATTCTCTAGTGTAGTGTGGTCGCCGTCTTCGATCTCCTCGATGGCCTCTTTGAAGATTGAGGTGTTGTGCATGCTAGGGTGCAGAGAAGCCACTACAAGAAATTACACTTCCGTGATGATACGTGTTTGTCACAGTAGGTCGCGTTTTTTGTCATGCATGTACATCCATGACAATTTTATGACAGAATCAAGATAGTCATACATGTGCTGTCGTAGAAGTGTTCCATGACATTACTAGAATTATCATCACGGAAGTGTACACTTCCATGACGATAAATCGCGCGTCATAGAAGTGCTTTCATCAAGGGTGACCGACACGTGGCATCCACCGTAACGGAACACCGTTAAGCTATCGGGTCCGGTTTTGGATCCGATAACCCACTAACAGCCCCGACCAATGGTGATTTTCCACGTGTAAAATCATCATTGGCTGGAGGAAACACGTGTCGGCTCACCGTTGGGACATATGTCATTCACTCATTGGACCGAAGGCGTCTATGATACGTCGACACGTGGCACGGCCGAACAGAGGCCCATTCCTGTGAAAAGGCCGGCCCGTTTGACTTGGTCAAAAGGTGGCAGGTCGGCCCACGGAAAGCGTGTTAACGGCCTGTTCGCATATAGCCCATTTACAGCGCGCTAACCCAGGGCCCGTTACGACCTATCCGAATTAGGCCCAGTAGCGTCATCTGGGCCGTCCAATATGATTCCAGTCCATTTTAAGTTCCGGCCCATGTATGGCCCATGACGTCTTTCGGCCCATACGAGGCCCTTTGTAACTCTTGGCCCATTAGCGGCCCGTGGTGAAACTGGCCCGTAATGAACAGTGTATCACTTTATACCCATTAACGGCCCATTAATCCATTGGGCCGTTTGCAGCCCATGTTATCTTTCGGCCTTCTCAGGGCCCATTTATTCTTGGGCTCATTTCCAGCATTCGGTTACTTACGGCCCATTACTGCCATTTTCTGCTTGTGGGCCAAATTCAGCCCGTGGTTACAGTCGGCCTGTTTGTGGCCTGTTAATACGTTGGGCTGTTTTCATAGCGTCATCAAATATGGCCTATTAACGACGGCCCGTTATGGTCGGCCCATGAATGGACGACTCCAACTCTAGCCCGTTTACGGCCATAATGCGATCTGTTTTTGGCCCATGTTTGGCCAATCGATCATACGGCCCGTATAAGGCCCATTGATGATACGGCACATAGAAGGCCCATTGTTTCTACGGTCCGTAGAAGGCCCATTGTTTCTACGGACCGTAGAAGGCCCATTGTTTCTACGGCCCGTAGGAGGCCCAGTGTCACTACAGTAAATATGTAGCCCATGGCCTGTTAAAGGCGGGAAACTACTATAGGTTTAGACCTCCTAATGGCCCAAGATGATTATAGGCCCACGTTTTGGCCCATATGAGTAACGGGCCGGCCTGAAGACCGACAACACTGAGATCCACTGAACCTTCCGGCCTAAATTACAGCATACCGACCAAAGAATAAACCTAAACTATACAATGAAGAAATTATGGCATATTACATCCACTGGGAATCATAGTTCGCTACCAGTGATAATAAAGCGCAACATGACCGTGTATTACATACACTGGGCATCAAAGGTCGCCACCAGTGCATATAACCACGCTGACAAAAGAATATACAAAACTAAGAGCACTTCAGAAGGCACTAGACCTTGCAAGGTCAGGCCCCGCAAGCAGCCGAACAAGCTGATGAGACCTCAATTGTGTCAACGATAGATGCTTCATCCCTAGCTGTATGGCACCATAGTGCGCAAGGCAGTCCCCTGACATCTTTATTACATCTTTGACTTCAAGTCGGAGCTGAGCTGAAGCAAGCCTTTCCGCTTTAAGTTGAGACCGAAGAAGTCGAACTGATTGAGGCAGCAACTGCACAGAGGTTGTCTCACACCTGCTGGTGAGTAGCTTCAACTCACTGTCTTCATCAAGACAGGACCTTGGGGTCATCTCGCTGTCCTCAAGATGGTTTGGCTCACTATCTTTCCTAAAGTTTTGCCTGGCATAAGAGATACGACTCTGAAAGAGAAACAAGGAGACACGTAACATGTTTCACAATTATATAAGCAAATAAATGGATCGGTTCTGCATAAGGAACATGTTTTTACAACTACAATTTAAAACTAGTAGTTGTTGCAAACATCCAATCAGATGTAAACAGCAGTGGAGGAAATGATGCCTATCCAAATCTATACTAGAACAAAGTTTGAAGGCTTGAGAAGGATGAACTTACATTACATGTTAACACGGGCTGGACAAAGCCCTTCTCCATGTTGATGGAAGGATGATTCAATAAATTCCCCAAAGAAATTTCTTTATAAGCGTTGCCATTATTCTACATTTTGCAAAGAGTAAATATAGATCAAATAATATTGGAAGAAATAGAGGATAATGAAGCTCAGGTGCAGACTGATGATACATAATCAAATAGCAATTAATTAAGTACAGTGTTACAAGGCAAAAGGTACTGACAAGAGGAATGCAGACATCAACGTGTGCAGTGGCATTGGCTTTATTCAACATTTTGGTAAGAGTAAATGTAGATATGATAATTCGGAGAAAGTGGAGGGAAGGGCAGATAAGATGCAGAGTAATGCTAGACAATCAACTATCCCGCGATGCATGTATAGTAATACCACCACCGTCCGTTATTACTTGTCGCTCAAATGGATGTATCTAGCACTATTAAGTTCTAAATACATCCAACTGATCAACAATTAATTCGATACAGAGGGAGTACATGACAACATGTACTTACATGAGCAATCCAAAACTTCATAACCATTGTGTTAATTCTACATTTATCTAAGAGTAAATATAGATCTTATAATTTCAAGCAAAGGGAGGATAAAGAAGCGAACATCTACAGTGATGCTACATAATCAAACAGCAATGAGTGTAAGTATGCCGACAAAGGGCAAGAGGTACTGACAAGAGCAATGCAGAGCCCAGTATTGTCGTGAGATCCTATGATCCTTTGAGCAAGGAGATTCATCTGAAATTAGTTTTCATACAAGAGAGAAGGTAAGGCACATGCAAAAATTTAGGAGTTCAAATTTTGAATTGATATCATAGACAGTACCAGACGCTGGGCTCTCAGCAGTTCTAATAGGGGTTTGGCCACTGGAGCAGGGGTAAACTCTAGTACAGTTGGGCCTGTGTTTTCTGTGGCTGCTGATCTATCTGATTTAACAGGTATCACTACCTTTGCCAAATACCTAGTTTGTACTCCTTGAGGATCTGCACTCACCCTCTTCGTTTTGGACATCTATTACGAAAGAACAACATTTGACTGGAAAAACATAGTATGACGACACATGGAATAGGTACAGAAAATGGATAGGTATGGCATATACTCATATATGATGCTTAAACTAAGCAGATGGTGTAACAAACTAGAAGTAATGCAAGAGGTCGGATGCAAAATATGTGCGACCAATACAGCCTTGCCAAGTTAGAGCATGCACCTTGATGGGTGAATAAGATAGGCCATCCTCCACCATGCCAAGTTTGTTAGCCAGTCGATTGTTCCGCAATATTCCTCTCGTGCGCCCATTCTCATATTCATTTTGATAATGTTCAATACCTGACATGCATGAAAACATAAAAACAAGTGAGATTATCTTTGTAATGCAGAAGTGATTCAAATCCAATACTTCCTCCGTGTAAACCCCTTTGTGCTATCTCTGCAATTCTTCTAAGAGGTGCCATGCATGCTGTAATTTGGTGTGTGCATTAATATAATGTGGCCTACTACTCAAAATATGAGAGCTCCAGAAGTGAAGATACTTTGCAGATGACAGCTTCAACATATAGTAAAGAAGAACAAGTCGACCTGACCTGACAGATTCAAAATATACTAAGGGAGAATAACTCGACATGACCAGTCGATCGCAAGAGAAGAGGATCATCTTAAAGAAGAGTAGAAGAGCAAGCAGATTGAAGATATTACAAGTCTTTCTATAGAATGTCGGTTGGCCACCCATGATGAACCAGAGCGCACAGAGAAATACTATTCCTTCCGGTCTCTCTGTATGTGGCTCACATGCATTTCAAAACTAAAGTAGGAACATTTAACAGACCAATTAAACATCTCTCAGTTTTACTAATATCAGCATAATATCGGATTTGAATTTGTACAACTAAGCTTGTTTAGCTCGATGGGTGGAGCAGTGCTATTACGACACGAACCACGTAGGTTGATCGTGGTCATCATGAAATGGGGAAACCGTAAGCATGATGAGTATAGTGTTGACCGTGGCAGTGGGATGGCAGATCTGAAGCTGGAAACCGCGCAAGGGGTAGTTAGCAACCGATGTTTGCTTTGAAATAACAACTAAGATTTGGTATGGACAAGAAAGTACAGTCAACAAGTGACAAAGAAATGCAATTCTGCTGTCTCTCTATATGTCGCGACATGCATTTGGAAACTCAAGTGGGACCTTTAGCTAACCAATTAAATGTATCTGTTAACTAATATCAGTATCATATCACAATCATATTTGAACAACTAAGCTTTGGAATTTTGAGTGTTGTGTTGTTTAGCTTGAAGGGTGGAGTAATGCTAGTACGACAGAAAGCAGCTACGCAGATCATAGTAGAGTAGATAAAAGGGGAAAACCCTAAGCATCAAGAGTAAAATCAGGAAAGTGGAACTAGCTGGACCAGTGGGTGGTGCACATGCTTTTCGAAACGAATATAGGAACATTGGGTGACCAATTAAACGTTCTCTGTTTTAGTAATATGAGCATCATATTAGATTCGTATTTCAACACGTAAGCTTTGGAATTATGAGTGGCATGTTGTTTTGCTTGATGGGTTGAGGTCTTGAGGTGCAGTGCTAGCACGACACGAAGCAGTGAAGCACCTACGATGATGGTAGTGAATATAAAGGGGGGAAACCATAAGCTTTACGAGTATAGTGACCGTGACATGGCGGATCTGAAGGTGCAAACCAGACAAAGCTACTTCGCAACCAATGTTTGCATTCAACTAGCCACTACGATTTGGTACGGACAAGAAAAGTACAGTAAACAATTTAAGATCTATTTTCTGGGTGAGATCAATAACTTAAGCACATATGGAAGAGTACCACCTCTCTTGCGACGCCGTGTAGGCCCCGGCTGATACGTTGAGGGTGCTACGGGTGCGATGGCTGTCGTCGGCCGGGAAGAAGACTTTAGATGGCAGACGGCCGGGTCGGGGGATAAATCCTATTGCCGTGGACGAGGCGGTCGTAGGAGCGGCAACGACAAGGTGGACGACGGCGCCGATGAAGCGAGATGACGCGAGGATGGGGTGGCGGACGGAGGAGGTTGGCCGCAGTGGGGAGGTTGTCGTGGCGCGACAGTGTATGAATGGGGAAATGGAGGGGGAGGGGGGATCTCAAACTTTGGGACACGCTTGTCTGAAATGTGGGAAAGTTACGAAGTTATCCCCCGTTTAAAATTTCGGACATCACGTCGGTTGGGGATAGGACGGTAATCTCGCATCTCCCAAATATTTGCCGGTAACGATTTCGGGCGAGGAGAGGGTGTCTTGCCGCCCACGGTTGGCGCCCACGGTGTATGAACGGGGCTGAATGGGGAAATGGAGGGAGAGACACATGTCTTTCGGACGAGCTTGACTCAAATGTGTTTTGCCGCCCACGTTTGGCGCCCACCGTGTCTGAATGGGCTCAGAGGCCGTCATGTCACGTCTGATTGAAGTTACTAGCCTACCCCTATCGACAGCAGTGTAAATCCGGTCGATAAGGATGTCAAGTGTTAGGGGTAGACAGTAATTTCCATCTCGCAAACACTTGCTTCGGGCAGCCCACAAAAGATAGTGGGTGTTTAGCCGCTTCATTCAAAACTTGGGAGAATTAACATTCACGTTTGCCCTGGGCCCTGGCAACTAAATCCAAATCCAATTTTTATTCGATTACGAATATCCACAGATAATTCTACATTTTGTTATTTATTTCTTCAAAACCACAACAAAGATTTATTCCACCTTTATATATGATTATGATTTAGAAATGTCGTGATCTTCGAATTCAGTAGGTTGGATACACTTTGAGTCAAACAGTTATTTCATCCAATACAATATGCTCACACGAAAAATAGTTCACCTTATGTCAATCATACAAGTACTGAGGATTACCTCGCCTAAAAAATTCGGATCATTACAACACATGGACACCATAGGGGGTCTTACAACATAATCCATTCAGAGACATGACACAACATGCAAGTACAATAATCTAATGACAATTTCAACTGCTATCTAAAGAAGAACTGGGATTACCCTGGGCTTGAGATAGCAGAAGCAGCAGGACCTCCTCCGTCTTGAAATGGAACATTCTTACTTCCTCCAATTCTTGGGTTGCTTGCATAATGCGTGCAGCTAATTGCATAATTTCCAGCTTCAAGATCGAGATTACCTCATTCATGGCAGCCACACCATCTCTTTCTGCCTCAAGTAGAGCCTCAAGAACTATAATATCTGTGCTCAGACTGCTCTCCGGCGGTGTTGCCTCTGAACTGCTACCATCTGGTAACATGGATGGCGCGCTGCTTCCACAAATAGATTCTGGGGTTGTACATTGTGTCCTAGTGTGAACGGCATCCTGAAAGGTTTCCGCTGGACATAAGTAAGAGATAGTAATCACATGATCCAGGCAGTAAGCTTACATGGTAAACGACATACGAATTATGGTCGAGCATGGCAAGCTATATTTAAATGGTTCGAAGCAGCATCAGCCGAAAATAAATTAAAATGGTAAGATGAAACTAGGGATGTAAGTGGCAAATAAACGACAGCCGCCAGTCCCATCTAGTTAGTTTTTGCTAGCTCCCTGGTTCATTTTCCTCAAAAAACAAAAACTCTTTTGAACTATCATACCACTAGTGGACTTTAATCGGGATTAAACGGGACCCAGTTGACATCCCTAGTTGAAAGGGAGTGTACCACCACTATATTTAAGTTGCCAAGGCATCTAAGCAGTTGAAATAATCTGAGAAAGCACTTAACAGTGTGGCCTCAAATAAACTACGAAGACAGTCTTGTGATGAAGTTCAGAGGAAAAGTTAAGGACTCAAATGAACTATGCATGCATTTCTTTACGATAGTACAACAGGCACTGCTGACATATTGGCCAACTGAGGTATAGCGTAACAAGTAACAAACAAGCATTCGAATCAAGCATACAGCAAAGCACAACTGAACTATTTGTTATTCTGTAGGATTATAGGTTGAGGGCACAAGCCAAGAAAGCAGCCCACACGCATTACATTTCACATGTACTAAAACACACTGGCTTACCATATGTTGCTGTGAAGTCTTGCTGCTGTTGCAATGTTCTTTGAAGATAATCGTCAGCATCCCGTGGTTGCAAATCTACTTGTTGTAGTTTATTCTGCACCCTCTATTTAGGTAAAATTAATTTTAATCGCATGCACTGGTTCGAATTGATCATCAATGGTTCATCGAAACTAATGAAAGAAGGGTGTGTGCATACACGACAATATATCTGCTTCCCTCTATTTTTATGCTTGTTCGAGGTGCCAGCCCCAAAAGAACAAATATTTTGCTTGATGGGGTTGGCAGCTCCATAATTAATAGAAGCATCAAATTAGTCATGCAACTTGGGAAGATCAAGAACACACAAAAAAGTAATGAACAGAGGCTCAGAGCAGTGATGTAATAGCTAGCATCAGAAAATGTAGGGTAAAACGAACAAAAACCAGCGGAACCACATGCTAGTTTGCTGATGTGTAATTAAGCATAGAGAACATGAAGCAGTCTGATGGAACCAATTGGTGGCATCAGAAGAACACCATTATCATAAATATAGCATGCAAGAAGTAAAATAGTAGGCAGTTATATCTAGGTAGTACAATCATACTTAGGACAAAACTAAAGCATATTAACTATATGTGCACTGGTATGTAATTTAGCACATGTAACATGTTCACTGCGAGAAGTATGGCCCTACAGGTGCAAGCAGAATAACGCGTCTCATGAAAAACTGAATGATGCCCTAAAGAAATTCAAAGGTGCGGTGCTTATGCTAAGAAAGTGAATGTAGGCGCTGGCCGTTGGATAATAGTACGTGATTCTCGACGGCGTATGGGTATCATTGGCATACTTGATAGCTAAGGATCGTCGATGGTGCTCGTGTTGCGGTTGAGTTTGGGCCGGCTGTCGCCATCGCTGAAGCGGCTCCGGTGCTACGGTTGCGGCGCCTGTCGACATACATGCACGATAAAGAGAAAAACCGAAGGAGTACAAATCGAAATAACCTGATGAGGCTGCGGCGTCGGTAAAGCAGGGCCGGTGGAGTTGAATATGGCATCCGTGGAGCGGGTCCGGTGCAGTGGACGAAGTCTTCGGCGGGCGCGTTGTACAGTGCTTTCGGTGAAGCGGATCTGTTGCGGCAGACGAGGGCTCGTATGAAGGGCCAACTAAGGGACGGACGAGGGACTTAGTGAAGGGCCTACACTGTGGTGGACGAGGGTGCCGGTTAAGCAGATCCGGTGCGGTGGACCAGGATGGCGGTCAAGGAGATTTGGAGCGGTGGACAAGCCAGTCACTGAAGCGGCTCCGGTGAAGTGGTGAGTTGGCAGCTGGGGGTTCCAAGGTGCGGAAGGTAGATCCGTCGGGGTGTGAGGTCCACCGCTGCGGCGGAGGACTAGATTCGGTGGCTTGCCGTGGTTGGGGGGGGTCGGGGAGGGGAAGGGGAGGGGCTCTGGGGAAGAATGTTGGGGGCAAAGAGGGGAAAACAATGGAGTTACCAAAGCATCCCTTTTCCGTTCATGTGGCAGGGGTAAAACAGGAATATCAAAGGGCTAAACTTTCGGGCACGAGATATTTCGATGTGAGCGGGAAGTTTGAGAGCTTTTGGCGCCTGAAATTATATTCTACTCTTGTACGGCCGACTATGATATCATGGCCGAGAATTTGTTTGTTTTGCACGCAAAAAAGTGCAAGTTTTGAAAATCAGTGTCTCCAACTCGAAACTTATTGTCCATTCAATTCAAATATGGATCATTGAGCTACTACAAGCAAATACCATCATACGGTCCAATTCAAATGAAATTACAAATGTGTTTATCCTAAATATGATGACAAAAACAAAAATGTGTATGTGTATGAATAAAGTGGATGATTATAAAGTTTGAACATGCCCATATGTGTATATCTCTAGGTTTGATATATGAATTTGAAATCACGAAATCCCGGCTTAAAATGTACCTCCGTTTAAATGAATTACAAAAGCTAATGATGGAGTCGAATTCCAAAATTCCAAGCTTAGATTTGTAATTCTGGTACATCAAGGTATATCATGCATGTTCAAAAGTATCGTTATCTCATAGTCCAAACTGTGAAACAAATTGATCAACCATGAGTGCACACACTATTGACCATGTATATCTCAATTACGCTAAAGTCCCTCAAATATATACACCTCACTCTTAATCTGAAGCCAACCCCCCCCCCCCTCGTCGCCCCCAACACAGAGAGAGAGAAGTCGTTCTCTCCCCCAAACAGCAACACACTAGCACATTAACACCCCTCTCTCTTCTAAAGTCCGGACCCCAATATAGGTCTCTATCACTTTGTCTCTTGGGCATGCACACATCTCTTCCGCCACTATCTAGCTAGGTCTCCCGGCATCTCTCTTTCCCAAGCACACGCACTATGTAGAGTGTATCTTTCCCATACACACAAAACGTCTATCTCCCTAGTTATGTGGTTCTCGCACACTCACCTCACACACCACCCCCACTGCAAACAAGCACACTTTGTCTCCTTGTGCACCACTCTCCTCTTTCTATCTCCCCCACATGCGGACCCGACCCAGCTCCTCCCTGTATACATATATGTCGCGACTCTTTCCATAGCTCCCTAATGTACCATTGTTCTCGATCTCGCACATTGTTCTCTACACCATCTATTCTAGATCCCTCATGAAGTCCCTATCACACACACGATGACTCGCTTCCCTTGCGTCTCCGTACATAGGCCAATTTCAAACAACATCAACATTGTCTCCCTATCTATACGCCATTTATGGACACAAACGCCCCCACTCTCGCGCCCTCTCTTCCTCTCTCTCTCTCCGTCGCTAGCTCTCTCTCTCGCTCTCACACCCCTCTCCCACACACACTCGATGTCTCTTCCAAATAGTCTGCTCCCCCCGCCCGCTCCCATGCTATCCCGCTACTACACATGTCACACCCTTCCCCCTTCCCTTATACTAGGTTTACATCATTAGTGGTCTCTCTACTCCACATATATACACACACTCCCTCTCACACACAAACGCGCGCACAAACACACACAGACACGCACAAACACCCATTAATCTGGATCCTCATCTCTCCCCATGTCCGCATGTGTATCTCACACACTCACTCTCTAATTATGTATATGTGTCTCCACATTACACAACACAAAGCCCCATGTACATGTCTCTCTCTATCCTCCACACACATAGACACAAAGTATCTATTATCATTGCCTCAGTCTGTAGACATATCACACACGCACACTGTCTCTCTCTCTCTCGCAAACACGCTAAACAAGGGTTTCCCCGTGAATAACTTACCGTCTATAGCTATTCATCAACAGTCGTGGCAGTACGGCGAACACGAGACGTGAAAAAGAATAAATCTACACGTGCTTAGACCACCTAGCAGTATGACTACTAGGACTAGAGCAAGCCAAAAAGCGCGCCGCCGTCACCCCCTCCTTATCGGCGACGGGAAAACCTTTGTTTTACACAGTCGAGTAGTCATTGTGCTAAGGCCTCACATGCTGAGGCGTTGAATAGAATGTAGATACTAGTTTACGGAAACAAGTATCAACAATACATTTGTATCTCCATACTTATATTTCTTCTCTTATAAAAACCGAGTTGGTGATGATGGTATGCGTGCCATCTTGCAACATAGATCATCTGATCTATATCTGACGGATGGAAATTAAACTAAAAGATACCCGCACCCCTCTCCACATTTGCAGACAAGGCCTTCCCTCGTTCATTCTTATCTCCAACAACCTCATTGTTGAGCAATTAAGAAAGGAAGCCTCCGGAACAAACTGGCCTCGTGGCCACTGCCGGCGTCATCAATCCCCATGCCTCCGCTCAGTCCGACCACCAATCACCACCGCGCCCCACTCCTCTTCACCTTATCTCCTATTTCTCAAGATATCATTAGTTTTTACACATGGGATTACTCCCGCATGGGTCAATCACAATGAGTGTTTTTATAAAAAATGCATCTTGATGTTCCGTGTGATGCACGGATCTTGCTAGTACTCCTATAGAAGACTAAGTTGGTGATGATGGTGTGTCTGTGTCACGCCCAATATGCGATACTATCCTAAAGAGACTCGAAGGTCCCACCAAGGATGGAATCGCATATTGAAACGCTTTTGCAAGGTGGATATCATTACATCAACATTACATAATAGAAGGGGATACATAGAAGGCATACAAATGCCGCAAGGATACATCAATACACATGAGAACAACATCCGACTATGGATGTAACATAAACAGAAACTCAACGACATCCACCCTGCTAGCCCAGGCTACCGACCTGGAACCTATCCCCTGATCAAAGAAGAAGCAGAAGAAGAACTCCAAAACAAGTAACATCGCTCTCGCGTCATGAACATCGCAAAACCTTTACCTGTAACTGGTGTTGTAGTAATCTGTGAGCCACGAGGACTCAGCAATCCCATTACCATGGGTATCAAGACTAGCAAAGCTTAATGGATAAGGAAGGGGTAAAGTGGTGAGGTTGCATCAGCGACTAAGCATGATATGGTGGCCAACTTACGCAAATAAGAGCGAGAACAGAAGCAATGGAACGGTCGTGAAACTAGCAATGATCAAGAAGTGATCCTAAACTCCTACTTACGTCAAACATAACCCATAAACTGTGTTCACTTCCCGGACTCCGCCGAGAAGAGACCATCACGGCTACACACGCGGTTGATGCATTTTATTTAAGTCGAGTGTGAAGTTCTCTACAACCGGACATTAACAAATTCCCATCTGCCACATAACTGTGGGCACGGCTCTCGAAAGTTTATACCCTGCAGGGGTGTCCCAACTTAGCCCATTATAAGCTCTCACGGTCAACGAAGGATATTCCTTCTCCTGGGAAGACCCGATCAGTCTCGGAATCCCGGTTTATAAGACATTTCGACAATGGTAAAGTAAGACCAGCAAAGCCGCCCGATGCGCTGACAATCCCGATAGGAGCTGCACATATCTCGTTCTCAGGGCAACACCGGATGAGACTAGCTACGAGTAAAACCAGACTTCGAGTTTCCCCGAGGTGGCCCCGCAGGCAGCTCGGTTCGGACCAACACTTAGAGAAGCACTGGCCCGGGGGGTGGGGGGGTTAAAATAAAGATGACCCTCGGGATGCGCGACTCCCAAGGGAAAAAAAGGTGATAGGCAAATGGTAAAAACCAAGGTTGGGCCTTGCTGGACGAGTTTTATTCAAAGCGAACTATCAAGGGGGTCCCATAAATCACCCAACCGCGTAAGGGACGCAAAATCAAGGAACATAACACCGGTATGACGGAAACTAGGGCGGCAAGAGTGGAACAAAACGCCAGGCATAAGGCCGAGCCTTCCACCCTTTACCAAGTATATAGATGCATTAATAATATAAGAGATATTGTGATATCCCAACATAAACATAATCCAACATGGAGCAATCTTCATCTTCACCTGCAACTAGCAACACTATAAGAGGGGCTGAGCACAAGCGGTAACATAGCCAAATAGTGGTTTTCTAGGAAGGGTGAAAAAGGTTAGAGGCTGACATGGCAATTTGGGAGGCTTGAAGAGCAAGTGATAGGTAGCGCAGCATAGCGATAGAACGAAGCAACTAGCATAGCAATGATATTAGTGAGATCCAAGGTGACGGTCATCTTTCCTGAAATCCTGCTAGGAAGAAGAACGAATCCATGAAGAAGACGAAGCCACGAAGACGAACGAATCCTCACGATCGCAACGACACGAGAACTATCGAGAAGAAGCACACAACATGGTCAACACACCACAGATGAACAAGGCATGATGCTCAATCAAGTATGATGCATGACAAGGCTACATGAAGTTACTCATGGCAAGAGATGATGCATACAAGAGCAACACATCAAAGCAAGTTTAAATGTGGCCGGAAACAACATAGATCAATTCCGGTAGTCCTCATATGCAAGTTTCGAAATTTGGTCCAGATCTGAATAAACCTTATGTCCAAGTTGTTAAACAGCAAGTTAAGATGCACCAATATGATCTACACGAAATTCTAGTCAGGTTACATATAAAGTTCATTTAGTTCGGAGCTACGCCCTAGAAGATATGATCAAAACAAGATAAACATGGCCTTGATGAAAAATGCATTCAAACATCAAGCAAACACTCTCAAAACATTGATGCAACATGATAATGTGGAACTACATGCAATTCGAAGCAAATTACATATAGAACATGATCAAAACGGAGCAACGGTGCAACACATACACTCCAAACAAGATATAACAACAATCTGTCCATAACAGCAACTATGCATCTTGCAAGCATCAAAACAACATGCTACAGCACCTCAACATGAAAACAAAAGGCATGGAAATGATGTACAGGTAAAGCATGACAAAACATGAACAATGAGCTATCTCCAGAAATCACTAGAACATGCTCAAAAGGACATGGCAAGATTACAAATAATAACAGTTTCACAGACTTGGCAGAAAATCACTGGACATGGCAGAAATAATATCAGGTTGCAAAGTTTAGAGATATCAAACAACATGCTACAGGAACATATCATAGCAAAAAATGGCATGGCATTAATCTACTCAAAGCATAGAATAAAAGTCCGTTACTGATCACAAGCCAAAAAGGTAAAGAAGATATGATGGCACCCATGTAAACATAGCAAATTTCATAAACAGATTCAGACTTTGCAGAAAAAACTGAGCATGGCATAAACAGAATTATGAAGGCATCTTTGCGAGCTCAATTCACTCATCACAAAGAATTTCATGGCATGAAAAGGTAACCAAAAGTAAGAAGGCATGTTCATGAATCTAAGCATGGCAAGAGCAAGTTCATAGGGTGCATGGATCACTAGCAAAGCACATGTCAAAACTAAACTTCATGTTAACAGGCTGATAGCAACATTATTTAGCAAGTTGAGAGCAAGATAACAATAAGCTACAGCAGGCTATAAATGCAAACAAGGGCATTGATGGGTACATCATAACATTTTTAACAAAACATCCTTAGTGAACATCTCCAGATTATGCATAAAACGCATGGTGACAGTAGGTTTACATGGCATCACAATGTTACAGCTACAGACTTAGCAGAAATGCTACAGACTTAGTCACAGAAATCAGCAACATCATGGAGGCTACTTTGCATGCTTGTGCTAGTCACCACATATATCACAAAAATACAAGACAAGCACCACTTTAAATATGGCATGATGTAGTTCAAAACACATGTAGAGCTCATGCTCATAAGATGCACACACAAAATGCAATGAAAAAGACAAATCACCAAATTCTGATAACAGACAGCAGTTAACATCATATAGCACTCTTGCAACGATGATTAGGGCATCAAGATTAACTCACACAAGCATGACACAATGGAACGAAATTAAGAGAATCTCATGATGAACATTTTGATATATCATGCACGCAAAACAGAGGAGTATGCAAGAAGATATGAAGCAATGAACATGGCAACAAAATGTTGAAAACTTCGGGACTTAGAGAAAAAACGAGGGGGGAAGTCAACCTCAGATCCGGATCTAGGGTTCACACGCGGATCGAGGCAGGGCCGGATCGGGTCGCCGGAGTTGGTGCCAGAGAGGAGGGAGATGGCCGGAGATGGGGCGATGGAGGAGGGGCGCCAGCGACGGGGAAGGGCAGATCTGGGCGTGGGGCGCCGGATCTGCCGGTTTCCGGGGCCGACGGGGCATCGGCGCAGCGAAGCTTCACGGGCGGGGCGCCCATCATTGGCGGCGGCGGCGGGGGGGTTCCCTGCAGGGGCGGCAGAGAGGGAGGTGGTGAGGGGGCGAGGGGAGAAGCGAAGGAGAGGGCGTCGAGGGACCTGGTCCGGGCGGAGGCACGGGTCGACGAGAAGGGCTCTCCGGCGAAGCTCCTCGCTGGCGGCTGCCGAAGACCGAGGCGGCGCGGGGCTCCAGCGGGAGGAGGCGGACGAGCGGGAGCCAGGCGATGGGCGGCGGCGCGCGGGAGGCTCGACCCGGGCCCAGATGGGCTCGGCGGGCCTCGCGCGGGCCTGGGCGGGCCTGCGGCGGCGGATGGGGCGCTGGAGGGGGAGGCGCGGGACAGGTGGCACGCTTGGAGTGGCCAGGGTGACGGCTGGGTGGCGGCGCGCCTGTGGGGAGTCGCCAAGTGTCGCGCAGGGGCTGGAGGGGTGCGGAAATGGAGGGGAGCGGCGGTTGGCGGGTGCGGGGATCCCGAGGGGGAGGCTAGAGGTAGGTGGAGGGGGGTTAGGGTTCCAAAATGGAAGGGGTAGGAGATTATATAGGGAAAGGGGACTAGAGGAGGGGGGTTGAGGCCGTTTCGGAGCCGTTCGACCGCCATCGGATGGTCCGGAGCAGAGGGGTAGTGTAGGTGGGCTACAGGTGGGCTGTGTAGAGAAGGACTTGGGCTGAGAAGAGAGAGAGAAGAGGTGCGTCCCGATGGCAGTTCCGGAGACCGAAACCTCCGACGAATAAACCGGCTATATTGCGGTCGAATGTTTAGCGGTTGGGCTATCAAACGGACTCCGAATGCGATGAAACTTGGCAGGCGGTCTACCTACACCATAACCAGACCGCACGCCAACTTTCATCCCAATCCGAGAACATTTTTATGCCACTTATAAAATAATATTTGGAGGTGCCGCGGGCGCGTGCGAGTGTGGATGTGCTCAGAACGGACAACGGAGAGAGCCGGCGGAACCTGAACGGATGCAAGTTTTGAAAAACATGCAGATGAAATGCAGATGATGACATGGCAAAAATGCAACACGCAGGCACATGACATGGCAACAACGACGAATAACTGGAAGACACCTCGCGCATCGGATCCGGGGCGTTACAGTCTGCCATCCGTCGTTTGTGACCAATAGATCTACATCTAACGACTGTGAGGTAAGTTATTGCCTTTTCTCACCAACATCCCACTTGTCTATCAATTTGCAAAAAAACCCATAATTAGTATCTTAAAACCAACCACATCCCTCCCTGACCTCACCAAAACAGCCCAAGGAATATATTCTAATTCAAACATAATATATCTCTAGTGATATATGTATATCAAAATTAGAGTGTTTTGTATCAAGTTTGTGAATAAGTATTATTCTAATTATGATTCGTTGCAACGCACATGAACATTGCTAGTATTTCCAACCATGCAATTTTTTCCCTAGTATTCCATAGTTTCGAGTTTTCCATCAAGATATTAGTCACTCATGGTTGATATTTACTTTCAATCATGTCACATATGCACTATGTAACTAGCCTTGCTTATTGGGTTCCAAAGCTTAACTTTCACTCCTACTTACAATATGTAGAGTATTTAACAAAAAACTACCACTTTCAACAAGCCCTAGGAAGAATCTATTGTAGAAAAAATAGCAAAAACATACCCAAATTTCTTAATCCACGCCAAAAACTACTACCTAGTTGGAGTACCAATTAGGTTAGTTTAAACCCATTTATGACAGGGTTGGCCCACACGTCCGTGCTGACGAGGCAGCTTAAACCAACACATTTTGTTTGACCGTTGACACGAGGGACCCACATCTGACCTTCTATCTTGTTATTCCCCCTCAAATCATTATTTTTCCTGAACATTAGTTCAAACCGTACTGATGCGTGTTCGTCGGTGGCGCCGGTGATGAGCGAGTTGGCCGCCGCTCCGCCCGACGGGCCGGACATTGCGCTGGCCTCCGCACGGGTTGGCAGGCTGGCCCGAGCATGACTCACGAGCGAGCAAGCCGCCGCGCTGGCCTTCGCTCGAGCTAGATGGCTGGCCTTAGCGCGGCGCGCGCGAGCAAGCCGCCGCGCCGCCGTGCCAATCTAGCTAGCAAACCTTGCAGATAAGCAGCTGGACGGAGCTATCTTGGCTAGCTAGCGGCCGCGAGCGCCGGACGGAGCTAGCATCCGGGCTGCCGCAAGATGGGCCCTACACCACCGGCGGTTTTGACCTCGCCTTCTGCCGACGGCGGTAGCTGTGTCCCATAGCTGAGGATGACTAGGTGGACGGGCCGGAGGTAGGAGGTCACTCGGGGATTTTTTTGCAGACTGAGATGTAGGTCCCACAAGTCATAACGCCCGGTCGAAAAGAAGGCATTGACTTAATGGGTGACATGGGCCCTGTTTGGATACTCTAAGTCAGAGGTTAGAGTTAGATTCTAACCCTGAACTAACTCTAACCAAAGTGGTGTTTGGATGGCAGGGTTAGATTGACAACAAATGTATCCAAACAGGGCCATGGGTTGAAATGTGCCTATAACGGCACTTTGTAGAGTAGTTGTTTCTTGGTAGGGCTGGTTGGTAAGAGCATGTACAATGGTTGATAAGGTAGTCTTATCTTAAGTCTGCCACGTATGCAAGTGGTAGTAGTTTCTTAGCATTATTAGTGGTTTCTTGCATTATTAGGGGTTTCTTGTAAGGAACAATGTACTACTAGCGACAAAAGGCGATTCTAGGTTGCGTTGTACTCCAACGAGTACTACTAGTGGTCGCGGGAGTGTATACCTCGTTTTGTGGGTTCGATCCCGGCCGAACGCACGGTGGCCTTTTTTTAAATAGTAACTTCGCTGCGAGCCAATATTTTACACGGGTAGTTTGAGTTTTGAAGTCAAACGGACGTGCGGCACCACATCTAGGTGCACTGGATAGCCTAGCCACGTGAACGGGTTTTCCTTCCCAGCATCTCGTGGCTCGCGTGCTCGCCCTAGCCGCACCTCGCTTGCAGCTTCCTCATCAGCTAGTAGCATATTTAAACTAGCGCCTCCCAATTAAGCCCGAGGAGCCGGAAAAGCCTGGCGAGGCATTGGGAACTGTGCAATATGGCTCTGCACGTATAGTGCTCTACTACTACTCTGTAGCTTGTGGCGTTGCACGCATGGACTTCACTCCATTATCGGCTCTACTATAAAAGAAATTCCTCTTGACGTGTTTTTTTTAAACGGTGGCAAAAGCTTTGCTTCATCTCATTCATAAAGAAGGAACTACTAACAAATTTCGACGAGATCCATTAGACCTCGACAAATGGAAGCGAAAAGCCTAGTCTCGCTATATCAAATAACTCAAATGTTCTGCCCCCGCAGTAACCGTCGCTGATAAACAGGCTGCTAGTGTGTGCGTGAGAGCAGCGGCTAAGTAGGCCAGCTACGTGACAGGAGTGGCTGAATAGAGCACCGAGAGTACCCACTAGGCCACTACGCAGGTGTACTTTCCCTGCATTGATAGTACATCGATGGTTCTAGAGAACAGTAGTACCCTCCACTTCCAACTGTAGCTCCTTGGCCCTGAGATTCAAGAGTTCAAAACTGGTGCACTATACGAGAAGTACAATATATCGCACTACTAGTTGAGAAAATAGTACTAGTACTGCTACAGTACGAGTACGTACTCCTCCGTCACATAATGTAAGACGTTTTTTGACACTAGTTGGCGTGTACAAAAAATAGAAAAAACATACCCAAATTTTCTTAATCCATGCCAAAAACTACTAGCTAGTGCCAAAAATTTCTTACTAGTGCTATTATTTACAGTATAATGCAATCCCATAACGTCCCATTATGCTAGTACTAGTAGTAAATAATAGCCTCACCCCTTCGCTAAGGAACGATCTATAGTTGGAAGGGACGAGGCCCTGTGGTTACTATGCTCTTATCTCCTCCTCGCCAGTTCCCCTCCCCACGAAGAGAAGGCAGTTTGTCGATGCTCCCATGGATTCGCCAGGCGGTTCTCCTCCTCGTCGGGGATGGGAGACCTTGGACGACGATCCTCTGGGAGAAATCGCACGCCGCTCCGACGTCCTCACCGCCGCAAGACTCGGTGCTTCCTGCACCAACTTTTTCAAGACGGTGCTTAAAAAGGCCTGGGAAAAGGCCATGCTTGTTGGTCTTCCATGTGTCCTTGAGGAGAAGGTTCTTCTATGGGACAATCCTTCGAATAATCCACCGCTCCCTGGCCATCGTTGCACGTTGACTCCGCTAGAGTTGCCGACGTTGAGAGGTAGTCGGATTTTGTCCGATGAGCAGGTCAGTAATGGAGTTTGATCATGTAGTACTTAGTTATTCCATTTCCATCGTCTTATATATAGGTCTGGGTCGGTGCCAACGAAGATTGGCTTGCATACCTCCGACCGGATACCACCATCATTTTGCACAACATCCACATCAGTGCGGCCGTTCCGGTAGACCCCTTCTCCACCATTGGGATCAGCCTTCTGGACCGGCTGGGCTTGAATACGTATGATGATGCCTACATGAGATTGAAGAAGATAGCAATTGCGGACCTGCCGACAAAGCGACGCGGCTACGACGATTACTATCTCATCGCGGTGTTCGACATAAGGATTGCCATCAATGCAAGAGGCAGTAACGGCAGAGGCTGGCGCATGTTGGCGGCGGCGGATTTGTACCCCTACACGTTCGAAGACGTCGTGCGCCATCTAGGCCGCTTCTTCGCGGTGACAAGCCAGGGGACTTGTTTCATCTGGTTGCCATCCTACGGTACGGGAGATTACTAACGGAATGCACAAACCATCATTTGCATCCCTAACGGTACTCCATTATTTTGCAGGGACCAGTCATCCCGCGATCAAAATAAGATCGCCGATCCTGGATGTGCATTTGCATCCACGATTCGGTCTAACCTGGAACCTTGTAGCTGACTTTGACATATTGGGATCAACTATCTTAGGAGTCGTTACCCATGGTACCACTGATGTGCAACATGGTCACACAATCTACCACGATCGGACCGTCACCATCTACCCAGGTATTCCATTTTTTAACCCTCTCGCCTTCTCTTTCATTGTTGTACTAGTACTCTATTTACGTACTAGTAGGAGTACTTTTTACCTTGGAGGACGCGTATAGCTAGCTAGGCCCTTGAAGACTTGAACCCACTAGCTGCCACCATTTTTGTTTTTCCATGTCTTACTATCTCATCCATGTAGCCAAGAGTGGCTATATATAATAAGTCGGTTATTTTACTTCCTCTATACCGGAGTAGTACTATTTGCTGCACAGTATTACTGACCGCCATATTTGAGCACAACATTATTATGCATGGACCTTGACTATGTACGTCATCATGTGTCCAGATCTGAGATGCCGCGTGTACCAGATGAACGGCGCCGAGTTCGACCCCCGTGATGCTACGTGGGTGCCGAGGAACACTCTTGGAGAGTACTTGCTTTTCATTGGGGACAACTACCCCATTGTGAAGTGGATGCCACCTTCCGTGCACGACACGGAAGGCCTGCCGTTCATGAAGCATGGTTGTGTCTTCAGTGTGCACCGCCGGATGAACGACATGCTGGGACACGCTATCCCTGATTTATGCCGCTTCAGCTTGGATGAGTCTCCATCGTGTGGAACCGGACTAGAAAGCTGCGACAATGATTCCCGTTGCCCAC
The DNA here is from genome assembly GCF_002575655.3 of Aegilops tauschii subsp. strangulata. Lineage (NCBI taxonomy): Eukaryota > Viridiplantae > Streptophyta > Magnoliopsida > Poales > Poaceae > Aegilops > Aegilops tauschii. The sequence continues at coordinate 325,102,698 of NC_053038.3, read as the reverse complement.
CGCTATGGATCGTGCCATCCATGAAGAACACCTGGGACTAGAACCTGGAGGAGGACATGTAGCCCATCTATAACGTGTAAGTGGAGTACGGTAAATTGTGAATGGTAGCGCTGTGAATATATGTAGACTAGTCATGCACAAATTTATCACATGAATTGGAGATGAACTTGTGTGGCATACTGGCATTTGTCCTTTAGAATTTATTACTAGTAAATCTGTTATGTGTACGTGCAACTTGTGTGGTTGTTGCATGGGTTCCAACACGCTCTTTGAGAAAAAAAGGTGGCACAGCTTTGGATATACGTGACGTGGCGGCATCATACAGTAGCATCATTCGCTATAGTTGTAGTACACTCCTACTAGGACGACAACTCCTATAAAACCTTGCACTTGGCTCTTTGCCTCTTCGGGAGGTTCAACAGTCCGTACTCGTGTGAACCTTGCACTTGGCTCTTCACCTCTTCGGAAGGTCCAACAATGATGATACTACAGTACATTATGCTTCTGGCTATCTGACACCGATGGAACTGCTGCACATCCACCGCGAGGGCGAGGGAGAGGGGGAGGGCGCTGTAGTCCTCTCCTCGTCATGTGAACCACTGCGCGCGTGGGCGAGGGAGAGGCGTACTAAGCAAGCTTCTCCTCGTTCGGCGAGTTGATGGGACACATCAAAGCAGTACTAGTACTAGTCCATACTGCATCATTTCCGGTTAATATGGCTTAATTTGAAATGAGAAAAATACACTGGCGGTCAACGTATGTAACAATACGCTCTTTACGGTCACTATATATAGTTTTGCGGTGATTATACGATCACTAGCTCATCGTAGAGCACCGTATTGCACCCTACTGACCGGCCACATAGTCGACGTGGCACTTTGTTGACTGGTTAAATTGTCACCTGGTTTCTGGGTCCCACCTGTCAGTTGGCAGAGCAAAGAAATCAGTTAAACAAAACTTTACGCGGGCGCGACAGGAGTCCAACCCTTGCGCGCGAACCACCCTCGCTGTGTATGTGAGTGCATGCACATGTACTCCCTCGGTCTTCCAACAAAGAGTGTACATCGGCTAAAAAACAAAGAGTGTAGTACATCTACACTTCCAATGCATTTAGCCTTTAATCTAAATCGATATTGATTGGCTAATACACCAACTTGTGCTCTAGGTATAGGCTACATGTCTATCCTTAATTACAGCATGCAACGACCTTCATTTAATCTTCTTCTCTCAATGGTCGCGTGCACACGTAAGTCTGCTACTTTTGGGCGTTAATTATGCCCTGGTCAATCTGTAAATCTCTAAATGTACAGTCTTTCACGGACGTAGGGAGTAGGTTGAGCACTTGAGCATGAGCGTGTGTGTTGCGTCGTGTGCTATGTGCCGCATGGGTGCGTGAGTGTTGCGTGCGTCCATGTGTACGTGTGAGTGTTGCATGTTGCATGCATGCATGCATGGGGCTTACTCCCTTCCATTGACATGTTCATATTTCAAGCTTCCTCTGTTTCCTCCATATGATGATACTCCCTCTGTTCCCAAATACGGAGTAAAATCCTCCCTCTGTTCCCAAATACGGAGTAAAATCCTCCCTCTGTTCCCAAATACGGAGTATTTGTCTTTCTAGAGATTTCAACAAGTGACTACGTACGGAGCAAAATGAGTGAAGTGAGCGTAGAGGCATAGGGATAATGTATAAAGGAAGTCTTCGCGATCCATTATTCCCCATCTCGGTCAGAGAGAACTATTCAAGTAGTCTTCGCAGTGAAGTGACAATACATGCTGCAGCAAATGGGACACTTAATTAATAAGCTGAACCAGCGTGTTGGTGTTACTAAATCAGCCTTACCTAGTACTGCCATCATGTTTGCCAGTAGAGCACGCTTCTGTCCTCCATTAACTAACATATGGGCCCTCTTGTGGTAGACCCACATGTCATCGGTGTAACTATTTACACTCCGAAGGACAGTATATCCTGGTAGTAGTAGTAGAATTGAGATTTAATGCACTTTCTTCCCCGTCTTCCACTCTTCTTCCTCCTCTCTTCTTCTTCCTCCTCTCTTCCCCATCGTCGGCCGCACACCATTTCCCCCCGCTCACTGCTCGCCCACCCGCACTATCTTCCTTGGTAGCTCGCGCGTACCATATCCCCCCGCTCACTGATCGGCCACACAAGGAGAAGCTTCTTTGCTCGCCCGCCCGAATCCACTTCCCCGCTGGCTCGCGGGCACCGAAAACCCCAATGGCAGAACCGACTGACACGCAGAGCCGTGATTGGAATTCCCTCCCCGATGTTCTCGTGGAGCAGATCTGTAATCGTATGGACCTACTCAGCACCGTCCGTCTGGCCGCATGCTCGATGTCTTTGTACCGTCTACTCGTCTGCAACCAGCCGGCTCTTTTCAAGACACCCTGCTTGCTGATGCCCGATCCTCGCAGGTGGCCCAGACACCGACTTGACGATCCTACGGAGGTTGCCGTGGTGCCCCTCGACATGCTACCACTACCCGTCCACCTGTCCTTCATGCGCGGCCACTACTGGGCGGGCATGAAGGCCAACTGGATCGTCCTCATCCACAAATCCGGTAGTCCGTGGCGTCTCGTGGATATATACACCCAGCGAGAGATCACCCTTCCATCGTTGGATACCGCCACCATCGAGCCTCGCGGCCCGCCGGACACTCCTGCCTACTACGCACGAGAGGCGTCAAGCTTTTGGCTCGACCTCTGTTTGCTGAAAGTTGTAATCTGCGAAGTGCCCACACCATCAGAAGACTACATGGATTACAAGCTCATTGCCTTGTTCAACATGGGATTAGTCTATCTGGAATCCGGTCGCCATACATGGTTATGGCTCATCATCAATCATGTTGAGGCAACATTTCTGTGTGATGCTATAGTGCACGATGGCATCATTTACGCGGTCGACGCACAGATTGGCTGCCTATACTGGTGGAATCTATCGTCGTGTAATTGTTCTATCTCATCTCATCTTTACCTTATGAATACGACTGCCTGTTCATTGTTACAAATTTAGAATAGATAGTATGTCTATAACCACATCATTGCTATATGTTCCTCTCATTTCCTAGATTTTTATGACCACACATGTTATTGTTAGAGTTGATATGAGAACAATTGGCATCTAATGATAGTTAGAATAGATATTATGAGCATAACATCATGATTGCTATATGTTACTCTCATTTCCAAGATTTTTATAACAACGCATGTTATTGCTTAGAGTTGATATGAGAACAGTAGTAGTAAGTGCTATGGTAGAATATGAGTAGGCTCTGTCATAGTTGTTTTCCTCTCATTGTTACATGATGTTTGAACCATGACATATTGCTAGAATATGAAAGCCATTGGCTTATTTTTTTAACTTGGGGTATGATTATGACCACGGCATTGCAATTCTCTGTCTATGATATGTGTCACTGTTATAATAATCTTAATTCCACACATACTCTAAACATGATTGTTTATTTTTGTCCTTTTGGTTTCCAATTTGAATTGTTGCAGCAGACGCAAATGCGCTGGCCTTCATGATTCCAGGACCTAGAATCATACCAGCCGATGGGTGGTGGTTTATCGCTCGTTCAGCTGACGGCGGTCATTTGATGCTCATTCGCACGTACCAAATTGACCAAACCATTACATCAAACCACATGCAGTGCAATGTGGGGCGTTCGTGACATTGATGGCTATGGCTGCTTCGTGTTCGAGAAAGATCCCAGCTCTGTTGGGCCAAGCGTATTCAACTGGAGGCAGGTTTACAGCCTCGGCAACCACTCCATGTTCCTCGGGCTCAATTATCCGATCATCCAACCAATCATTGATCATATCACCGGCGATGATTACCGTGCTATGCAACTTCCATTCGCTAGGGGGGACTGTGTTTACACATCTTACCATGGGTGTCATGAATCACCATATCCAGAGATTCGTCGACACAGCTGTTGCCAGATAATCTTCAGTGTGTGAAAGGCATCAAGCTTCCATGCGATGGATGGCTTTTGCAAACCCGACATGCGGCGATGTGGTTCATGCCAACGGCAAATATGCACAACTTGATCTGTACTGATATCTAGACTGAGCCATGTATTCTGCTGCTGTAGCACGACCCTCTTTTGTTGGATATTATGTACTGTTGTTAGTTTGAAGCACTCCTCTGGTTTGAAGGATAGATACCTTTCTGGGATCAAGTGCATCCTAACTCACCTGCGTAGGATGTACTGATAATGATGATGGAGATGCTGTGCAGATATCTATCTATATATATATATATATATATATATCAATTAGGGTTCAAGTGCGTACTTGTTAGTTAAACATATGGTTAAAATGTGACACTAAATACGACTAGTAAGTAGTGCAGTAGCAGTACTAGTATACGTCGGTCAAATTATTCATCATGTCCACACATTGAATTGACGTGACAACATGCTGCGCGTGAGGTGACACAAGAATCCCGGCGGCGTTTCGGGTATTCTGGACTTCAGATTTGGAGTACCACTTATCTGTCGAAATCTTTCATCATTCACTTAAAACAGACGATTGATCATACATTGAGTACCATATAACTGGAATTAACCGATGCAAGTCGAAGAAGGATTGGCTGGTGCTGCCGGCTGGCGTCAAGTTCGATCCCACGGATCAGGAGCTGATCGAGCACCTTGAGGCCAAAGTGAGTGCTGACAGCACGAGATCTCACCCTCTCATCGATTTGTTCATACCAACCATCGACAGCGAGCACGGCATATGCTACACCCATCCTGAGAAACTTCCAGGTAAGACACCGATCGGCCGTCTACTTGCACAAACATATTCCTTTGTTTATAGCTCTATTTTTCTTTTTAGACGCAGACCTGGTGAAGCAATTACAATTTGACAGTTAATAAAAAGTGAAACAAGTGACTGCAACATGCCAAAGATGTTATGAAAATGCCAACTACGTACACTAAAACCTGTATTCGACAATACTGCAGGTATCACACTCAGTGGTCGAAGCAAGCATTTCTTCCAGCGCAATTCTAGGGTGTTCAAAAGGGGCACGTGGACATGTCACAAGATATAGTCGGAGTGCGGCATGCACGCGATGTGGCACAACACCGGCAATACCTTGCTGGTGATGGGCAACGGCCGGCAGACGGGCAGCAAAAAGGTTCTGGTGCTGCACACCAACAAGAACTTCGACCAGCAGAGGTCCAACTGGGTGATGCAGCAGTACCACCTCGGGGACCTGGAGAAAGAGAAGGAGCGGGAGCTGGTCCTCTGCATGATTTTCTACCAGACGAACACTAGGGCTAGGAGTAAAAAGATTATAAGTTAGTTCAGTATTGGTACTTGTACTACCTTGTCGTCCGCAAGTTGGTATTGTTGTTAACGATCTTTTGGTATGAACTTGGCATTTGCTTCCAACCATCATGCCGAGGGTCGAGTGGATATAAAGCTGAATCATTTGTTTCGAAACGAATTTTTAGGCACCTGATTTTTATTTGATGGGTAGCATAAGCACCTGCCGTCCAAATTCCCAGTTCTCCAAATTATTCGAAACAAGTGCATGCACTTATTATCATGATGAAAAAACAATATCCCTGCTGCATCCTAGTTATCAGCCTGTACTTGCAGAATTCTCTCGTTTATTGAGCACGTATATTGTTTTTTCAGGTCGAGCAAGTTTCAACTGGGCTGTAGACTGCCCAGGCTTGGTTTTGTTTTTAACAGGCCCAGCCCATGACGACAACGGGGCACAAAGATCCAGCAGGTATCTACTGGCCTCTGGCCCGCCAGCGTTAGTTATATTTGGTCTTACAACATTCGCACGCAGTTTTTTTACTGAATCAAACACACAGCCCAGTTCTATTTTCCTCTTGAAACGCATGTCCTACATCCATTTTCTAATCTCTACTTATAGTTTTACTAGTTCATATACACGTATCATTATATTGAAAATACATAAAATTCTCTTTTCATATTTACATCCTTATTTTTGTTGTTGTTTTCCCTCCCAGCGCTGATTTTTTTACCACAGGTTTTTCCTTAAACCAACTCAATTGTCCCACGTCTTATTTGCTTACAAATTTTTTTTGGCAAATCAATAAGTTCTTAAAAAAATGTTTATCATTTCGGGATTACAAAAGTTCGGACTCCACCGAAATATGCAAAATAAGGTTGAACTTTTTGACCGTGGTCCTGGGCAGAAAATGGGCTGTAATAAATTACTTAAGAATTAGCAAATGGGCTGCAAATTATTAAAAAATAGCAAATGGGCTCTATGTTGTCTGCCACAGATTTGGAGGCTGACTTATGGGCCTATTAAGTTCATGCGTACACAAAGTTTCTCAAAAAAGAAACTTAGTCAACAATTGACTCTACCAGCGTCAGACCGTTAGATGTCAATCTAACGGCAATCGTGCTTCTTCAGTCTCTGATCTTCCTGCCCCAGCCGCCCAAACCAGCGCCGTCGGAACCGCCTGCTCCCGCCTCCCGTGGCCGGCTGTGCTGCCGGGCAGGCCTCACGGCCCCATCATATAGACATATACTCGCATCCCTGGCCTGTCTATCCCTCTACTCACCCACACCTCCTGTTATTTTCCGGCGACAGCAGCCGAACCAGTCAACCCTCATACTCTCCACCGCGTGGGCAGCCACTGCCGTGTCTTCCCCGGCTCTGTGTCGTTCCCTTCGTAGGCCTCGCCGTCGTCCATAGCCCTGGTGCTCTCGGCGCGGCGTGGTCAACGAACGACATCCATCGGAAGTGGACTGTACGTGGAGAGGCTGACAGCTGGGTCCACGGCCGCACACAAGGAAATGCCTCCTTATTACGCGCAAAATAATGATTCCTCCACCTGACATCTGGGACCCGCCGGAAGGGCCTCTGTATTTCGCGAAAAAAACGTTCGCTCCGCTGACAGGTCGGACCCACCAACTATATCTTCGCACGCAAGAAAGTGCCTCCTTATTGCGCACAAAGAAAAGAATACCCCCTGCCAGCTGGGACCTACCACAGTGGGAGGCTGACTTGTGGGCCTACTAAGTTGACGGGGACGGAGGGCTTTGTCAACTTAGTCAATATATGAACGATTCTAGCTCTAGTGACCGTACGATGTCCATCCAACGGCCGTAGTGCTTCTTCAACCTCTGGTCTTCTTGCTCCAGCCGCCCAAACCAGCGCCGGTCGTGCCGCATGCTCCTGCCTACCGTGGCCGGCTGTTATGCCGCGGAGGCCTCACCGCCCCCTACTACTCCCACCGCTGGCTAGGCCATCCCTCTACTCACCCACACCCCCTATTATTCTGCGGCGACGGCAGGCTCACACCGCAGCTGAACCAGTGAACCCTCGTACTCCTCACCGCGTGGGCATCCACTGCCGCGTCTTTCCTGGCTCCACGTCGTCCCCTTCCTAGGCCTCGCCATCGTCCACCGCCTTGGTGCTCTCGGCGCGGCGTGGTCAATGTGAACGACCGACTTCCATCGGAAGAGTACTGTACGTGGAGAGGCTGACAGCTGGGTCCATGGCAGCCGCAAGGAAGTGCCTCCTTATTACGCGCAAAATAATTATTCCTGCACCTAACAGCGGGGACCCACCGGACGGGCCACCGTATTTCGCCCAAAAACGTTTCCCCCTAACTGCTGGGACCCACCAGCTACATCTTCGCACGCAAGGAAGTGCGTCCGGGCAAAAAATGATTCGCCCCCTGACTGCTGGGACCCACCAGCTACATCTTCGCACGCAAGGAAGTGCGTCCGGGCAAAAAATGATTCGCCCCCTGACTGCTGGGACCCACCAGCTATATCTTCGCATGCAAGGAAGTGTCTGACAGTCGGGACCCACCTGGTCGAAGCGTACGTAGCATTGTCATTCTGGTCGCGAACGTGTAGTACATACTGGTCAATGTGGAGTGTGCACGTGTTGTAGTAGAGGCGCGCATGTAGCATGTACACGTACGTACAGCGGCCAGTGTGCAAGAAAGAAAATACGGCCATGTACGTACATACGGGCGGGGTCTCGAACGCCTACTCGCGCATACGTATGGCCAGGGCTCGTGTACATGGCTGGGTCGGAACGGAGAAATAGCGTCGTCGTCGTGTTCATGGGGAGCCAACCGGCTGGGTCGAAACGGAATGCGTCGTCGTGTTCATCGGGAGGGCTTGGACGGAACAGCCGATGGAAACTTGGCCTGGCGTACCCCAGAACGGAGGAAACGGCCTTGTGTTCGACCGGCCACATTCCAAACGGGATCCTGTTCATCGGGAGGGGTCTGGCGTACCGCAAAACGGAGGAAACGGACCTCCTACGGTCGAAACGGGGGTCCTGTTCATCAGGAGGGGTGTGGCGTACCGCAAAACGGAGGAAACGGACTTGTGTTGGAGCGCTACGGTCGAAACGGGGGTCCTATTCATCGGGAGGGGTGTGGCGTACCGCAAAACGGGACTCCACGGGATACTGTTCATCTCCACCGTCGACCCCCTCCAGCCTCCACGGGCTACTGTTCATCCACCGTCGACCTCCTCCAGCCTCCACCTGCGACTGTTCATCCACGGGCTCGTGTTCATCCAGCCTCCACCGCGCGCTACTCCACCGGCTACTGTTCAACCAGCCCTCTCCACGGGATCCTGTTCAACCACCCCTCCACAGGCTACTGTTCATCCAGCCCTCCACCGTATACTGTTCATCCAGCCCTCCACGGGGTGGTCCTGTTCATCTAGCCCTCCACGGGGTCCTGTTCATCCAGCCCCAACCGGCTCGATCGATCGGGGTCCTGTTCATCCAGAGGCAACACCACGGCGTCCTGTTCATCCACTCCCACCGGGAACTGTTCATCCAAACCCCCCCAGCAACGCTCACTGTTCATCCAGAGGCAGCATCGATCGGCTTCAGTTAGCAGCAGTAGCGAAGGAATCACACGATCGGGTTCAGTTAACAGTCATCGATCAATCACTCGGGTTCAGTAACGCGTAGCCTGTAGTGCAATCGCTCGGGTTCAATTAGAGCCCAACGCCTCGCTCGGGTTCAGTTAGAGCCCAATGCCTCGCACCCACGCGCGTGCGTGTACGAGAGAAACGCGCATCGCTCGGCCCCGACAACCAACCGTAACCGGGAACACCCCGATATTTTCCTTGCCCTCGCTTCTACCACGGTTTATTCCATCATGGACGGCCCAAAGAATGTCATGCAGTTGCGTCTCCGGCCCGCCCAGGATGAAAAGCCCATTTTCTGTCATGATTTTTTATTATAGAAGTAGGAGCCCACCACATCTGTGATGATACCGGGTTTTGTCACAATTATCGTCATAGAAGTGTCATAAGTATGACAGAAAAAAATTCGTTCGGCCCAAAATGTCACAGATGTGTCTTTTTTTGTAGTGAAGGGTGAAGTGTTTAAGAAGAAATCGGTGTTCTGGAAATTACCTTACTGGGAGATTCTACGTGTACGTCACTGTATCGATGTCATGCACGTAGAGAAGAACGTATGTGAAAGCCTCCTTGGTACTCTGCTCAAGATTAAAGGTAAAAGAAAGGATGGTGACGGTTCACGGCTCGATATGCTTGCTGATCAATCGAAACGCAAGAGTGAAACAGAAGATGATGACAAATTCATCAAAGCTCGCCAGAGTTACTATTTCGGTACAAAAGAAGCAACACAGTTCTTCACCTATTTATTGTCAGTTAAGACACCCTCTTCCTACTGCGCAAACATCAGAAGTCTCGTGGATGTGAGCTAAGGTAAAATGAAGTTGGGACACATGAAATCACATGATTGCCACGTAATGTTGACACAAATCCTCCCGGTGGCCATCAGGAATCTGATGGACAAAGATATAATAAACACACTCATTGACCTTTGTGATTTCTTCAACCAACTATGGCAGAAAGTTGTAGATCCCGAAGAGTTGGATCGTATGCAATATGATATTGCAAGAATATTGTCCAACCTAGAGATATTTTTCCCACCGTCATTCTTTGATGTCATGGTCCATCTCACTGTGCACCTTGTCGACGAGATAAAGTATTGTGCTCCTGTGTTTCGTTGCGACATGTATCCCTTCGAGCGGTTCATGGGAATACTAAAGCGCTTTTGTCGGAACCGAAACCATCCAGAGGCAAGCATCCTACAAGGTTATACTGCGGAGGAGGTGGTTGAGTTTTGCACCGAATACATGAAACAAAGACCTATAGGTTTGCCCCTCTCTCGCCACGAGGGAATGCTGAAAGGTAAGCCAGTCCTTGCTGGCACGCAAATGGCTGCACCTGGAGAATTGGCAGAGAAAGGCCATTTGACGGTACTGCTTAACAGCCCAGTTCTCAGCGCTTATGCCAGAGAACACTTGGCGGAGATATGCCAAAGCTTCTTACCAATGGTGCCTCCATCAGATGTGGAGATGAAGGAGCACACTAAGAACTACGCCGAATGGCTGAAGAATTGTTTTGCACAAGGATCCGTCGATGACATTGCTACGTGGTTGGCACAAAAGCCATCACCTACGGTGTTGACGTACCAATCATATGACATAAATGGATACACGTTCTACACTGAGGAACGTGATCAGAAGACCTCATATCAGAACAGCTCTATTCGAATAGAATGCATGACTGTAAATGAAGCTGGTAAAAGGGTATACTATGGAACCATCAAAGAGATTTGGGAGCTTGACTATGTGAAAGTTAAGGTGGCATTATTCAGGTGTGCATGGATCCCTCTTGGTCAGGTAAGGATTGATGAGTACAGGAAGACTTGTGTTAATAGGACAACGATGGCATATCACGCGGACCCGTTCATTCTTGCCAGCGATGCTACCCAGATTTTCTTCGTGGAAGACCCCTTGCATAAGAACTGCCATTTAGGGATGCATGGGAAGAGAAGGGTACTGGGTGTCGACGATGTTGCCGATGAGGACGAGTACGATGAATTTGATGAGTTTCCAGCCAAGGGATCACGCACCCGTGTAACAGAGGAGCGTAAAATTATCAAAAAACCCAAGTTCATTCGGGGTCAACGTAATGATCCCAGTTCCCCCATGTACATGGGAATTAAGCCGTAAGGCTAGTCTTTATGCCTACCATGCAACTTAATTCGTTCAATGAACTGTCGCGTGTACTGAATTTGTGAGTTATGCCCGGTTTTCTGTTGATGTAAGAACGTTAATATGTTGACCTTGATATGATGTCAGCTCAGGCAATGAATATGAACTGTTTTTTCTTCTTCTTATTATTATTATTATTATATCATAGAGGTAGCACACTCGATTGATCTCACTATAGTATGTGTGAACGAAAATATGCAATCTGGTTTGCGAATAGCACACAGTTCATTGATGAAAGCCGTGTGCCGACCAAACCCTGCCCACGATCTGAGTCGTGCTTTCTGATTGGCCAGAACCCAAACCCCACGGATCGTATGTCTGCACCGTTGGATGCTCCCAGATCGAACGGTGATCCTCATCCCTTTCGACAACACATGCAGTTCTGATTGTAATTTTATTTTTATGCACAAAATGCATGTTAATCTCCAAAAAATATCTTAAATATAGCTAACGATACCTGAAATGCGCCAGAAAATCAAACCCGTGGTATAATGGTGATTGCGTACTGTGGAAATTTTTATGAGGCCAAACGATGAAGTCACCGGCCACAGGAGTTTGAATTGACACGTCTCCTTTTGGAAACCATGATCCTTCATGTGAGATGCTCCGGTTTGGAAGGAGCGGTCATCAAAACTTGTGCCAAACTTTACCAAATTATTTTCTCGGGGTCGTGAGAGCACGCCATGGGCACACATCGATTTTGGTGATGTCCGAACTCCATCTGAATTTACTGTAATTAAAATACCAACTAGGCATACGCCAGTGGCCGCACCTCGCGGCCGAAATGTTTGAAACTTCTCCCCGCTTCTCGAACAAACGGATGAAAACTCATAAAGCGACGCACAAATGATCTGTACACCTTCTTTGCTAGGCTGATAGTAAGGGGGTATCATAGCTAGTATCATGCATGCCAACTAGGCAATTTTGATGAGCTGTCATAGAATTAAATGAAGAAAGAGAGGGTTAAGTATCATATCATGAAACCGTATCATAATAAATGCTATGCTACTATGTGTCATGCATGACAATAAATAAAGTACTACATATGATACTACTCTATGATACTATGCATTAGACTAGCCACAGTGGGAGTAACTTCAGCAGTAACATCGAGTCCAACTCAACAAATTTGCTTATGTGGCAATGAGTTAATGAGGAGAGAGGTAGTTTGAGTAACTTAGCTAGTTACTGTAACATCACATGTCCCAATGCAATATGAGTCTATAACCTAATAAATGAGGCTTTGCATGTTACCATACTTATGTTACTACCCACTATGAAAGGTAGTGACATAGTCTAGGGATATGTGTATGTTACTAGTGTATGTTACTCTCCATTGTGGCTAGTCTTAGAGCAAGTACAATAGAGTGACATAAGCAGGCTATAAGGAATATAATAATATATATGTGCTTATTAGTTGGAGGAAAGAGAAGAGGAGAGATAAGAGAAGCGGGCTCTTGGTTAGTAGAGCCAGCTGCAACACGAGACCCAAGACACTTTGTGAGGATGTAAGGTGGGCCAACTATTGATAAACTAGTACGTATTTAAAACTTATTATTGTACATGACAGCTAAGAGGTTGGCTGTATATGACATGGCAACTTCTTATAGCCGACCGTTGGTTGTATTATCAATCATGCTCTTAGTGAGGTAGCTAGTATATCATAGACTAGCTAGTATCATACTCCCTCCTTTCCGGTTTATAGGGCTCAATTCAAAATTCTCACCAACCAAGGTAGATGGTGAGTGGTGGAATACTTTTTGTAGTTTGCAGAAAACACCCAATTAATGCTTTTGTTTTCCTCAAAAAATTATGTTTACCAATGTATTAATTGCAATATATGCATGCATAAAGTACATGCATTGGTCATTTTTCTCTTAATATATACTTGCATGCAATGATTTAATGCACCTTGGAATCTGAACATGTGATGGGGAACAACCAAATTGAGCCTTATAAATGGAAAAACTAAAATTTTGAGATAAGCCTATAAACCGGAAAGGAGGGAGTATATATGCATGATACTAGTATATGATCGGTAATACCTCCATAATGCGCGCATGCATAGTATCATAAGTTAGTATCTTAGGTTGCCTTATTAATTGCCATGCATGACACAAAGTAGTACAACTATTAATATGATACGTATCATGATATGATACGTATCATGATATGATACCACACCCTCTCTTTCCTCATTTAACTGTGTGCCACATCATCCAAAAAGTCTAGTTGGCATGCATGATACCGCTTGATACTCCCATATTACGACCAGCCTTAGGGTGGCCATAGTGGGGGTATCATAGCCGGTATCATGCACTCGGGAATAGCAAATATGATGAAGTGGCAAAGAAGAAGTAACACAGGTAGATACCATAACATATATATATATATAATAAATGCTATACTACTTTGTGTCATGCATGGCCATAAATACGGTCATCTATGATATATACTACTCTATGATACTATATATGCACTATGAAGGTACGTATCTAGTATCATACACTAGTATCATATGCATGATACTGTATATAGTATATGATACTCCCCACTATATAAGGCTGGCCATAGTGGTGGTATATATCATAGCCGACGATGTCATGCACTCGGAAATAGCAAGTATACTGATGTGGCAAAGAATTAAATATATATAGAAAGGGTTAGAGTAACATATAGGTAGATACCGTATCATGTTAAATGCGATGCTAATTTGTGTCATGCATGGCAATAAATATGATCTATGATACTATACTCTATGTATTATACTATGCGCTATAATTAATTAAAGGTAGTATCATACACTAGTATCATATATATATGCATGATACTAGTATATGACACTCTCCAATATGAGTAGCCTAAGTGTATATAGCCTAACTAAAACACCCACATGTAGTTGTAGTAGGGTTTTGGACTTTAATTAATTATATGCACTAAAATGCAATGCAAGGTAAGTGCAAAGAATGACTTAAACATAGCAGACGACCTGAAATGGGCTGGAACGATGTAGCTAGCTAGTAACTGACGATTTGTAGTCCGAAGTGCCGCATCTCCTTTTGGAAACTATGATCCTTCTTGTGAGATGCTCCGGTATGGAAGGTGCGAGCACCAAAACTTGTGCCAAACTTTACCATTTTTTTCATGCGATCGTGAGAGAACGCGACAGTGACACAATGATTTTTGTTATTTTCCGGACTCTATATGCATTTCCTGAAATTAAAATACCAACAAGGCCTACGCCTTTGGCCGCACCCTGGGGCCGAACTGTTTGAATTTTTTTCCCGTTTCTCGCACAATGAATGAAAACTTGCAAAGTGACACACAAATGATCTTGCTAACATGCACGTGTAGTTGCGACTATTATATATATACATACAAACGAGATCTCTTTTTTGCATATTCAAAGTTTGAGATTGCTAGTGAGGCCTGCCGCCTGGTAAAATGTACCAGAAAATCCAAGCATAGGGTACAATCGTGATTTCTTACCATGGAAAAAAATTGGAGGCGAAACGATGAACTCATGTTTTCATTCAAACAAAAATATGATGTTAGGTAATGTAAATGTTTTCAAATAGCACATGATTCACTCATGAAAGTCGTGTGTCCATTAAACCGTGGCCGATGCCCCCCCCCCCGCCCCCCTCTGCCACGCGCGCGATTTGAGTCGTGCGTTCTGATTGGCCAAGTAGCAGCGACATCACTCATGCTTCAGGCGATGTATCTTCATCTGATTCGGACAACCCTAGGTCTTCAGCAGATCGTGAGGGATCAAGTAATCTTGAATAGGATAGAGCTGCAGCATTTACCCTTCCGGTCAGGACACGGAGGAACGCTCCAAGGAAGCCCACACACCAGCCTAAAGGTGTATATGAAGTACCCGAGATTGATTTAAAGTCTTGGGCTCCAACTAAACCAGATAAAGCATGCACGAGGTTCAGGAGTGTGTGTGGATTTGTTGGCAGGGAAAGGCTCAACATTAATCTGTCTGAGTTTCGGAAGGCTGACACAGAAACACGGCGAAGGATAGTCCAGAAGATCATGGATCACTTCACGTTCCAGAGCAGTGGAGAATGTAGGTGGAACACGCTGCATTGAAGAAGGCTAGGGATGCTTGGAGAAACTGGAAGCACGTGTTGTACAAGATGTACTTGAGTGAAGGCAAGGACCCAATCCCCGCATACCCCCAAATTACAAAGGCAGACTGGGCAGAATTCAAAAGGGTCAGGGCAACTAAAGAGTTTGCTGAGAAAAGTTTCAAGCAATTGGAACTTCAGAAGAAGAACATACACCCCAACCGTATGGGTGTGGTAGGATACTACGCCATGAAACTGATATGGGACCAGGAGGACAAAGAAGCAGTAGCGGCGGGTGGGAATCCGGCCTTTATTGAAATCAGGGGCGCACGCGCCAGAGACTACTTGCGGGCACGTGCAAAGAGGCGTGATGACGGAACTTATTACTTTGAAAACTCACGTGACGCTGAACTGTATCAAGTGATGTTAGAGGCTTCCAAGATCCCTGGAAGGTTCTATAGGAACTCAGGGCCATGTGACATTCTATCCGTTGCTCTGGAAACAAAAGAGCCCCCTGGTCATGCAAGGGGTATAGGTGTTAATGTCCCGCACAAGAGGGCTTTCACACTCAGCAAAGAAGAGAGGCTCGGCATGAAAAAAGCGAGGACTGAAATGAAGCAGAATGCATTGTATGAAAGGTTGAGGAAGGAGATTTATCCGGCTGTTCGAAAGGATGTTGAGGAGTCAATGATGATGCAGAAGACTCTAACACTGATAGATAGCTAGCAGATGGGAGGGGAGGCGGGCATGGAGGATGCTGCTTATTGCGCGACAACACTGCACAAGAGTAGTTGTGCATCAGCTGACCCCAACGACACTGAGACTGCAGCTGCTCGTGATGATGCTATATATGATCTATCTGGAATGAAAGACAGACTGAAGGGTGTGCTTACACATTATGAAGGTACATTAAAATGTGCAATAGCCTGGGTTTGCCCACCCTTCTTGGAAGATGGCCTCTTGTTGGATAATGTGCCATTGAAGCCGGGCTGTGTGAAGTGCTACGTGATCGAAATAAAGCCTCGATTCAATGAATTTGCCCTGAAGAATGTCCTAGAAGACTTCGATGAGCAAAGGACCTTGGGAGAAACACTGTTACATCACCTCCAGTGGCCACGAAAGGAAATAGAGTTCATCGATGAGATCCCTGAAGCCCCGCCAAGAGCAACCACTGTCGCCCCACAACCGGTGATGCTCTCCTTGCCACAGTAGCTCTCGCGGGCTGATGCATCAACCTATGATCAGCCGGCCCGACTTTGTGGCGTACAGGCCATGTCATCCTTCGCCCCATAGCTGCCATTGGCAAGGCCTACAACTGCTGAAGACACACCACCGGTTCAGATGCTGGCCACTGAAGCAGCGGCGGGAGACCCAGCTGCAGCACAAGCTCAACAGACCAACCTGGTGGAACGGACTGCTAAGCAGTCTGATGTTTCGGAACCGCCTGCTAAGTGGTCTGTAGGTCCAGAACCGACTGCTCATCAGTCCGTCGGTCCGCAGTCGCGTGGTCAGCATACCAATGCGTCAGCACTTCCTGCTCGGCAAACCAACGCGTTGGCACGACCTCCTCAACACACCGACAAGTTGGCACCACCTGCGCAGAAACCCGACATAGCTTCAATGCATGGTCAGCAGTCCGATGCCTCTGCTCCTATAGCCCAGCAGTCCGTCATAGCAGCACCGCCAGCTCAGCGGTCCGGCATAGATAAACCGGCTGCTAAGCTGTCCGTCCAAGCTTCACCGTCTGCTCGGCAGTCTACCTTGCAGGCAACCAGACGTTCTGCTAGAAATGCTTCAAGTGCCAAGAAGGAAGTGGCCAAAAAGGCTACACCCCCGAGGAAGCGCGGCGGGAAAGTGAAGAGGAAAGAGAACGATTGCCTCTTACTTAAAGCACTCATCGCCCAGAACCAAATTAACAGCAGCTTGTTCGAATCGGGGAGTAATATTATTTCTGACGCCATGGATGATGAAGACGTACATTTGTTGTTTGCTAAAAGTAAAGCAGATGTACTTGAAGCACGCAATTACGTCCATGGCCAACCATTTCTTGTTAGCGGATACTTTAATGAGTGCAGCTCCAGTTGCCGCGAGTTACATGAATATTGCATGGATCTAATGTCAGCAGGTCAGCATGGTTTGCTAGTCCACTACAATAGAGATCATTTCCGACACGATGCTGGTTCCATCGACGTGAGTTTCAAGTACTTACATCTCTTCTTCAACTTCAACGTGCTCGATGCCACTCTTGTTAGATGCCTGATTCTGTAAGTACTTAACAAACTCTGATCAACTTCTCCATACAAGGCTGTAAATGATAAACAACTAACTGCATTTTATTCCTCTTAGGGGATTGAATGCGTAGAGAAGAAAAAGGGAGAGTGTGTATTTCATAGATCCTGAATTAGCAAATGGCACAACAATACATGGTAAGGACCTATGGGACTGGGCTGTTAACACAGTCGTCCGTCTCTTCGGAAACACGTCCCATGCAGAATCATTTCTCTGGCCATATCATGAATGGTAAGTGAAGTAAACAACCACGCATACACTTATTGTCTTTCAGATTTCGACATAATTCGTAAGTTCATGGTTTTCTTAATATGTAGCAATCACTGGATATTGGTATTCATTGTTCCAAACAAGAACACAGTTTACTACATCGATTCTCTCAGAGAGTCAACAAATGCTCAGGATCTGACGCATCTTCAGCAATTCATGGATAGGTCTCGAATTCTGTGATGTTGAAATTAATTTGCATCCATACCTGGTTCAATAATTGATGTTGTCAAAATTCATCATCATTTGCAGTGTGCTCGCATTGTGGAAAACTAAACCAGGGAACCTGTTCAAGAGGGGACTACCTCTGCAGCACGAGATCGTTTCTCCGGTAACACACCGAAATGCGTTATTTTCGGAAACTTTATCCAACAGTCTACAAATACCTTTCCTTACGCTAGTCAAATGTTCAAGCTTCTAAATAAACCTCTTTCTATTTTTTCCAAAGAAAAAATAATACATCTAACACCGGTTAGGTTGTTCCTAACAGGACAAATACATGACTAATTCTGTACAAAAAATTTCAGTGTCCTCAGCAAGAAGCAGGGACCAACCTTTGTGGATACTATGTTTGCAGACACATGATCTCCATCTGCAAATCTGCTGATAGTTGTGACGATCCTCGCGAATTAGTACCAGTAAGTCTATCTTAATTAATATCTTCTACTCCACTCATATGGCACATTCTGATCTTAAAAGTACTGCAGCTCATCTTAAAACAGAGGACCCCTGAACCGCTCCCGGCTAGTGAATTGCTGATGGTTCAGAGATTTATCAGTGACTTCTTCCTGGATCACTACATCAATCCCACTGGTGATAATGAAGATTTCAGCATGCCTTCTCCTGAAACATTGAGTAGGAGTTAGCCTCTAAAGATATACGCACGGATCCATTGTTTTCCATCTGATGAGTTCTTCGTATTTCGTACACTATGATTAAATAATTATGTAATGCATATATCTGTGGACAAATCATTGGAATTTAGCTACCATATGTTCAATTGCAATTGTTGCGAAATCTGATGAATGTTCTTCCTGTGGACACTATTTTTTCAATTGAATATTGTGGCGAATTTGCTTTTTGCGTGCCGATTCAAAATGGGATGTTTTTGTTTATTTGTTCAATTGACTATTGTGGAGAATTTGCTTTTTGCGCGCCGATTCAAAATATGATATTTTTGTTTATTTGTTCAATTGAATATTGTGGCGAATTTGCTTTTGCATGCCGATTCAAAATGGGATATTTTGTTTTAACCCGGCAATTGCTCCGCACACGGTTCAACTGAATGAGTGTGTGCGATCCACATCGGAAGCATACGTCAATCGTAGCGGAACAGTCTGTGATACACGGCAGATCACAAACGATAGCGCTACTACGTGTGCGTAGGGTCTCCGGAACCGTTTGTGATATCGCGTTATCGCACACGAGAACTCGGAGTAAACTGTGCCCAATGTAAAATACAATCCCAGTCGTAATTTTTTTCAGGAAACGTGTGGGATCCCAAACGAAAACCACATGTCACTCTTGCGGCAACCATCGGTGATACCCAACAAATCACAAACGGTCTGCAGCACTTGTATGTGTGCGAAGGGGCTCCTGAACCGTTTGTGATAGAACATTACTGCAGACGGTAATTGTTGGGAAACGTGTGCGATGGAGTCTTGCATGGCAGACGGGTTACGCAGAAAACTCGTGTGCGATGGGGCACAATTCGCACACGGTTCATTTGTTGGCCCGTGTGGCTTACATACTGTTTCCCAAACGGTTCATTACGACAGACCGTATGGTTTCACTGCGTCATTAGAAACGTTTAATCACCGATACCACATGTGCGAAAGAATTTAGTGTGTGCTGCATCGCACATGATTACATTTTGGAAGGCCTCTGGATCACTGCTCCATATCCCCAACGGTTTCTGGGTCGTGTGGGAAGGACACCCTATCGCACACACTCACTTGGCGACGGTCCCAAATGCCGTCGCGGAAAGGGGTTCAAAACCGTTTGTATAGCACCGACGCGTACCAGTGTGACATTTTATAGCACACAAGGTATTCCTCTGGTATCCGGGAGTGACATGATCTCATGGTCTAAGGAACAGATACTTGACATGAAGAAAGTTGTAGCAAATAACTAAGTGAAACGATCTGACGTGAAGCTTGCGGTTGGGTCTATCCATCACATCGGTCTCCTAATGATGTGATGCCATTATCAAATGAGAACTCATGTCTATGGTTAGGAAACCTTAACCATCTTTGATCAACGAGCTAGTCTAGTAGAGGGCTACTAGGGACATGGTGTAGTTTATGTATTCACACATGTATTTAAGTTTCTGGTCAATACATTCTAGCATGAATAATAAACATTTATCATGAATAAGGAAAATATGATAATAACCAATTTATTATTGCCTCTAGGGCATATTTCCAACACGCCGCCCCTCCTCCCCTCCAGGTGCTGCCAAAACCCTACCTCCTACTCCACGCAACCGCCAACGGGTCCCGAGCATCCTCAATCTACGGCAGCTCCAACCCGTTTGCCGCATCCGATGCTCCAACCGCCGCCGATATCCGCGACCTCAGCATCTATGAGCATGTCCCCGTCCATCTTGATCAGTTTAGTTCCTTGTACCACCTCACCGAGCAAATTGACGGCTCCGCCGACGACGCGGTCATGAAGGCCGACACAGAGTGGTCTGCCATTGCGGCCACGCTCATCCGACGGTTCTATGTTACCATCTTGAAGGACATCTTCCACACGGTCATCTCCAAGGAAGATGATGCTTGCACCGTGTAGAACAAGATCAACACTCTCTTTACGACAACAAGCTTCAACGCCTAGTATTCTTGCAGCAAGAAATTTTTTGGTGCCATCAAGATGACTCCTCCATCGATGATTATTGCATGGGCCTCCAGATGCTCGCTGATGAACTCTGTGACATCGGTGCCAAAGTCTCCTACGAGTTGATGCTTAGCACCCTACCGCCGGCCTCAACGAGGACTTCTATAACGCCGCATCTAATCTCACCTTGTTGCCACAACCTACTTTTCAGCAAGTTGTTGCATACCTACGTTTGGCCGAATGCCGGATGCAGAAGGTGAAGAAGCGGGTGCAGCATACCACCCTCGCCGCTAGCACCACTCGCGGTGCGCCACCAACACCGCTGCCGCCTGAGGTGGTGCCACGGCCTCCCGCACAGCCGGGCATCTTCCCGCTAGCACCGGCACCATAGGAGCTAGATGACAGTGGCCGACGCAACAAGCACGGCAGGGGCGACCGCCCCAAGCAGCAGCCACAATAGGGGTACCGGGGGATGGCGCCTCACCAACACCAGCCCTCCCCGCACTGGACCGACGGTACCAATCCATGGACCGGTGTCATCCATGCATACACCATGCCGGTGCCGCAGCCGCCTGCTCCCGGTCTCCTTGGCTCCTACTGGCCGGCCATCAGGCTTACTCGGCGGTCCAGCAGACGCCGCCACATGCGGGGTTCTTCCCACCTCCCGCCCCTATCGGACGTTACCCCATGTTGCCGCCTCCAGCACCCGCCAGTGGCCTCGGATTTCCTCAACATGCGGCCACACCACTCCACGGGATCCCGCCCTCCTAGCAGCGCTGCACTCTGCGCCATCTCCGAACAACTATAGTGGCGGCGGCGACTGGAACATGGACACGGATGCCACCGCTCATTTGTCATTGTACCTCGGTAACCTCTCCACTTTCTATCCCATTAACAGTTCCACCCGCATCACCGTCGGTGACGGTTCCTCTCTACCGATCACTCATGTTAGGCATAGTTTTTTTCCTTCTACTTCCATGCCATTAACTCTTTCTAATATACTTGTTTCACCTGCACTAATAAAAAATCTTGTTTCCGTTCGATCTTTTACTCGTGAAAATCCTGTCACCGTAGAATTTGGCGAATTGGGTTTTTCTATTAAGGACGCCCGTACCCGAATGGTGCTTCACCGATGTGACAGCCCCCATGAGCTCTACCCGGTCGACTCGCCATCAACCTCCACAGCCGCACCCGTCGCCCTCTCTGCCGGAGTGGACCTATGGCATGCTTCGTCATATTCTTAGAAGTTTTTCATTCACATGTATCAAGATCGACGATAATACTTACATTGTCATGCTTGCCGCCTCGGAAAGCATGTCTGTTTACCCTTTAGTGCATCCATAACTATTTCTTCTTTTTCATTTCAATTACTTCATAGTGATGTGTGGACATCTCCGTTTACAAGCAACACGGGCTATCTTTATTATCCTGTGATACTATGTAATTTATCTCATTTTGCATGGACATTTCCTCTTCGCTGCAAATGTGATGCTTTAGCTACACTCGAGGCTTTTTATGCATATGTCACCACACAATTTGGTCACCCCATTCTTGCTCTCCAAACCGAAAACGGAAAAGAATTTGATAATGTTGCGGTTCACAATCTTCTTGTCTATCACTACACCATCTTTCGCCTAACCTGCCCTTGGAATTCACAGTAGAACGGTCGTGTTGAACGCATCCTACGCATTATCATCTGATGTGTCCTTAGATTGCTCTTCCACTCCAATGTACCACCACGCTACTGGCCCGATGCACTCGCCACCGCCACACTTGTCCTCAACCTTCAACCGTGTCTTCCCCGTTGGAACTATGCCCCCACCAACTTTTGTTTGGTTCTCCTCCCTCCTATGATGATCTTCGCATATCTTGGTGTCTCTGTTATCCTAGTATTGCATCCACGACACCACACAAGCTCGCACCATGTTCGCTTGCTTGTATCTTTCTGGGCTACCCTTACAACACCAAAGGTTACAAGTGCTATGATCTTATATCCCACCACGTGTACACCTCGAGGCACATGTACTTTGACGAGAAGGTATTTCCTTTTCAGCAGGTACCACCATCCACTGAGTCTTCGGCGGAGCTCCTAGCCATGCCTCTGACATGGCGCGGGTCCCGGTCACGGCCTTCCCCTACTACCTCCCTTGGTAGGCTGCCCTCACCACCGGGTCCAGCCTCGGACGCCCCCGTAAGCGCGGCCCCTTCGGGTGCGGCTGGCCCTATAGCCTTGTGAGACGCCATGGCTGCCCCTTCGGGTGTGGCTCCCTCGGCGGTCCCTTCGGACGCCTCGGGCTCCGTCGCGTTGGTCGCCTCTTCAGGCGTCGTGGCTGCGGCTGACGAGACAGGGACGCCTCCCACCGCCACAGACTCGGCGTCCGGCTCCTCCGCGACGGGCTCGACCTCATCTTCGCCCAGTACCGTGCCCGTCTCTCTAGCGGTCGCAGCACCACCCCTCAGTATGATGACCCGGGCCCACGCTGGTGTGCACCGTCCCAGCACGCGCTATACTTGTCGACACCATCACCCATTCCTTCCTCCACTCGTGCAGCCCTTCGCGATCCGCTCTGGCTTGCCGTGATGCGTGAGGAGTTTGATGTGTTGCAGCGCAACCGCACGTGGCATCTGGTTTTGCAGCCTCCCCATGCTAACGTCATCAGTGGACACAAGACACATCCTGACGGGTCTCTCAGGCGCTACAAGGATCGCCGGGTGGTCTGTGGTTTTCGACAGCACGCCGGCGTGGACTTCACCGACACCTTTGCCCCGGTTGTCAAGACGGGCATGATCCGTGTTGTTCTCCAGTTGTTCGCCTCTCGTACCTAGCCAGTGCACCAGTTGGACGTCTCCAACGCCTTCCTGCACGGTCATCTTGACAAGCAGGTGTTCTACTAGCAGCCCACTGGATTCATCGACGCTACTCATCCGGATCATGTATTCTTGCTCTCCCGTTTCTCTCTACGGGCTTAAGCAGGCGCCACGGGCGTGGTACCAGCGTATGACGGCGTTCCTTCAGCAGCTTGGGTTTTGGTTAACCCGCTCTGATGCCTCGCTGTTCGTCTATCATCAGGGAACCGCCAGCGCGTATTTTCTACTCCGTGTTGATGACATTATCCTGACGGCATCATCTACTACGCTTCTTCAGCAGCTCACTGTTCGCCTTCGTGATGAGTTTGCCCTTAAGGATTTGGGGGTCCTGCATTACTTTCTCGGCAACTAGGTCATCCGGCGCGCCGATGGGTTCTTTCTGCATCAGTAGAAGTATATGCCCATGAGCTACTTGAGCGAGCTGGCATGCTTAACTGCAAGCCCACTGCCACTCATGTAGACACGAAGGTCAAGGTGTCTGTTTTGGAGGGCTCTCCTGTGCCTGACGCCGCCTTATTGCTCCATCGTCGGCGCTTTGCAGTACCTAACGCTCACACGACCCGATCTGCAGTATGTTGTCCAGCAGATGTGCCTCCACATGCACTCTGCACGCGACTCTCATTGGACTCTGGTGAAGCGTATCCTTCGGTATATACGCGACATTATGACCATGGGACGCACCTTGACGGCTTCTTCCTCCACTGACAGCATTGCCTATTCAGATGCAGACTGGACTGGCTGCCTCAACACTCGTCGCTCTACATCTGGCTATTGTGTCTACCTCGGGCCCTCGTTGATTTCGTGGTCGTCCAAGCGACAACCCACGGTCTCCCGCTCGAGTGCTGAGGCGGAGTACCGAGCAGTGGGTAACGCCGTTGCTGAGTGCTCTTGGCTCCGTCAGTTGCTTCAGGAGTTGCTTTGTGAGGTTCACAAGGCCACGATTGTCTACTATGACAACGCATTTGTCGTCTACCTCTCCGCCAACCCCGTTCATTATCACGAACAAAGCACATTGATCTCAACATTCACTTTGTTCGTGAACAGGTGGCGCTTGGGCGTACTCGAGTTTTGCATGTCCCTACCGCTCATCAGTTCGTCGATGTTATGATGAAGGGCCTACCAACATCAACCTTTGATGAGTTTCGGTCCAGTCTCTGCGTCTCCGACGACGCTTCGACTGGGGGAGGGGGTGTGTGTGTGTTTTGTTGAACATGCATACATGTCTTTTTAGAGGAGAGCTGCGTGTAAGTTCCGTGCCTACTAAAGCCAAGTTCGATCTTGGGATGTTGGGGCTACATAGCTCTCGCATCAACTGCAGATAGTAACAGCTAGCCGCCTCGTCCAAACATATACATACATAGGATTCGCCGGACACGCAAACGGGCGTGGCTGTCACGCCGTCGGCCGCGCGTTTTAATTCGGCGCATGTGTGCTTTGCCCCTGCATGCTTGGGCCGCCTCATCAATCGGACAGCGCTAGCAACCACGTCCGAAACGATATGGATCCCGAACCCACTGCTCTGTTGCGATCGAATGGAGCGTGCCTTTCGGGCGCACGTTGCATGTTGGCCGATGGCGTCTCCTGCAGGACAGGAGAGGGGCCCGCGCGCGGCATGCACGTGAAAGCGAGTACGATGCACAATTATGATGTTCTCCGGCGCGCGAGAACGACCAAGGAGTATATGGAAAACGGCCGACGCCGTGCCTCCCTGCGGCGATCTTTCCTCCCGGCCGGTCGCGACAGCGGAGCGTGGAAGCGACGTGACGACCCTGGAGCACAAGGCCCTAATTAATCACGATGTACGTGTCCCTTTGTTTTGTTTGCGATTGATCGGGGGACGGTAGCTGGGGTTCCGGTTAGCTTAATCAAAGGTCCAACGTAGACGTCTCGTCAAGTACTAGTAGTATGTTGCTCGTAGTAGAATGCTGCAACGTGTATGCATGCACGTACAGACAAGAGGCAAAACGGCTACGTACCGGACACTGATCCCGGGCCCTCAAAACGTGCCGGTGGGTCCGAATAGGCGCGCACCACGGACCAAAGGTTGTATCAACTTGGCCACCAAAAAGAGCTCCAGTGGCAGCGCGGAGCGAGGAGGAGTCATGTGCGATGCCTCCGACGGTTGGATCGGTCGGTTGCGATGGCAAATTGATTGGCCGCCCCCTACGTATGCACTGCACGATCCACATATGCATGGCCTAGGGCTTAAAATTTCCCCTTTCTAGTTTCAGTCCCTGGGAGTAGAAAGTGGGAGAGAAATAAATCTTGCCGTGTGAGATACTGCCGTGCCCACATCTTCCCTGTTCGTATGTCGCTCTGTGCGCTTCAATTCACCGCCCGCTACTTCTAGCGTTCGCCTTTTTTCTTTTGGCTTTGCTCAGTTGGTCTGGTTTGCTTGTCGACGCCTGCATCAAGGCGCGGAGACACCAAAGCATATGAATGTTTGAAGCAATGTTCGAACTGTAGGTTGAGGCGGCAAGCCCCGGTCAGCAGTGCTGCTTTGCCCAGATGAGACAGCTCAACTATTAGTAGTACCGGGCTTGCACGATACAAAGAACAAACCCAAGATATATGGTCCTTTTCTTTACAAAAATGGATTGGATCCTTGTTTACTTAAGGACTTTGATAAACAGCAAACCTCGGGGTTTTAAGTATAGCAATACAAACATAGAACAACTTGTCACCAAGATGACATTTTTCTTTAGCAAACATAGCGAATCTGCCATATTCAATTGTTTTGCCAGGATTTGTCATGCTTGCTAAAGCAAATTGCATCCTCGCAACAACATAAATTGTCATAAAAATATTTATTTTGCCATGCTTAAAAACCGGACGCTCATTTTTTGACATTTCATTTAATTAACAACACCATTAGAAGTTCGATACAAACGCCACACGCACACACACCCAACATTCAAAGCATCCACGATGCTAGCCAACGGCAATCCTCAACGGACATCCGCTCTGAGTCCATGAAACTAACGCTAAGCATTGTATTTATAGGGTTGTCCGAATATTCATACTAAATTCAAAAGTAATTGGGACATAAAACATTAACCATATAGTTGAAAACATTCAAATTTTACACAAAATTTACCTACTCTAAACTACTTCCTCCGTTCACAAATATAAGATGTTTATTTTAGAATCGAATGTATAGACACATTTTAGAGAACACTTATTTCAGTCTGTACGTGTGGCACCCCGGCTCAGAGCAACCGGTTTACCTTGCATTGTCAGCCCAGAGATCATGTCTTCTGACAACACACAACAACTTGGTACAGAAAATAACCGCTTTATTGATCTTTTGCGAATACATAGGTTCAAATATTACATAACAGTCGAGGCCAAGCGGCACACACAATGCGGCTGCACTTATGTACATTATTTATTAGACATCTCAAGGGTCTCGACGATAAGGAAAACTCCTACTCGGCAGCGGAACGACGAAGTAACGGGACTCCACTCCACAAGGACACTTCTGGGACACGGCCTAGAACGCGACAAACCGATCAACATCAACTTCTTTTATGGCTTCTCCTGCATCTGGCCTGACACGTCATGTGAGTACTTTGAATGTACTCGCAAGCTCACAGCAAACAAAGCAAATACGACAAACAATAACAAGGCATTTAATAAGTTAATGCATGAGCATGAACATGATACTATCTTCCATGAGGTGTACGTGGACCATGATCATGGTCCGTTGGACCAACTTACCATCTCGGGTTACCTCATAACCACCATCAACATCTTACCATCGTGATCATCACTCGATCACA
Organism: Aegilops tauschii subsp. strangulata; assembly: GCF_002575655.3. Lineage (NCBI taxonomy): Eukaryota > Viridiplantae > Streptophyta > Magnoliopsida > Poales > Poaceae > Aegilops > Aegilops tauschii. The sequence goes on along the minus strand of NC_053038.3, from coordinate 325,075,494 downwards.
TCAAAACCAGCCATAGTGATCCTCACAAGATCACCAACTTCTGCAAGTGCCATCTCGGTGTTATTAAGTGTGTAGGTTATTTATTTCTGTTGACCCACATTGTGACCTACTACGAACTATATCCATATCCGAGGACGCGGCTATCGATAGGTTATACACTCTATAGGGGTTAGTACACTGTACCCACACCATGAAAATCATGGCCTCGTGCTCCCATTCGAGTAGACCAACGACATTACGACAAAACCAATCTATTGCATGACACTCTCCCGGCCACTCCGACAAACTCCCCTTTGGGCTATGTCATGGGTGACCCCGATGCCAACTGCTGACATCCGCCACCTTCGTGGCAAAAACTAAAACAAACTCATCCCAGACGGGGACATCAGTACCGTACAACTTGGGCACACAAGGTTATGCCTGCCTACCAGGCTAGGGTTATACCTGCCTAGTTGGAGGCACCGGCGAGAGGCATGACAATAGACCAAATTAGGGCCTCCCAATCCAGGAATGTGTGCTTGCACTGGTGAGCTCGGTTCGGTGGCACCATGACTCGATCAATAGTTGTTCAAGTTGAATTAACATCAGGTTTAACTTGAATGAATATGATTCGAGCCATAGTATGCAATGAGGTGCACGGGGTCATGACAATATGAATATAAGTAACAGATGCATCATACTTCAATAAAAGCATATGGCATGTTCTCTACTGCACACAATAACAAAATGACATATCATCTACTGCATAATAACAATATAGCATGTAATAGCTCTAATGCAAAAAGTTTTATATAGTACATCATTTTCATAATGAAGCATATAATGAATTTAATTCAAATAAAACCATTGCCATTGCAATGCCATCCTTGCATATGAATGTTGTGGCTTGCCTTAGTTCACGGGAGTGTCACAATACTCCTGGTCTTCTCCAACACAACTAGGACCTTCTAAAAATAATTTAAATTCAAAAAGAAAATGTCACATAAAGCATTTTATTGCACCAGAAATTCTACACAGCAAGGAAACTTCTCGAACTTTGCAAACAGAAGCTTTAGCTCAAGAAAAAAACTAATGCAAAAACTTTCAACTCATTTGGACTTATAGAATATGATTTACAGCTGGTCAAAGTTCTGGTCAAATTTGCATTTAAATTGAATTAAAAAGAAATTCCAGTGAGGACCACGTCGAAGGCGTATTTTGCAAATGCGCCTCCACCAGAGAGGCTGATAGGTGGGGTCCGATGTCAGGGTTAGAGAGAGAGAGAGAGAGAGAGAGAGAGAAACAGAGCACATCGGCTCTGTCACCGATGGTTCTCCGGCGAGGAGGCCACGGAGGTCGCCGACGAGGGTCGGGATGGGTTCAGCACGTCGTGGGGATCACGTACGTACCCAGAGCAAAAGCAAAGGTGGACGGACGGCAACGTGGGCTTCGTCTCCAGAGACGGCGGGCGGCGGAGCTCGTCTGAGTTGGAGGTTCCAGCGCAAATCCGGCAAACCAACTGCACTAGCGCGCTCAGGAGACCACCACGAACTCGACTGTGGCAGTGGGAGAGGAAGAATGTGGCCGGAGCGAGTAGACAGCCGTGGGGGATCCGCGGGCAACTCCGGTGAGCGAATGTGATGGCTAGAACGGCTCAGGAGGGGTTGTATATATAGACAGCGAGGTGACTGAGCTCTGTGCTACACCATGGAGGAGCTGCCGGCGAAATGAGGTGGAGAGAGGCTCGGGCTCGACATGGAGAGGAAGTAGAGGAGCGCGGAGAAGCTACGCATGCACGCGGACACAATGTAGTGCACTAAGTGGGGCAGCAGCCGCACTAGCGCGCACTATTCCGAACGGTAGCGCCGCGTCCGCGTCCGGCGAGGACAGGTGGACGCAAGTGAGGCTGCTAAGTGGCGGGGGCATATCGCGGTGGCGCGAGGAGGAAGAACGGGCGGCGGTCGAGGGCCCCGATGTCCAGAGTGCGTGCTTTGCATGTCGAACACCTCGCGCCAGTGTGGTCACAGCGTGCACTGGCATACGCGGTGCTTTTTGGGAAGCGCAGACCATGTCTAGGATGAAGTCCTTTCAACGCGGTGTTGTGTTGTGCTCTTGGTTTTCCACCTAGCTCACTGGACAAGACATGAGCCTGCTGCAAAGTTTCTGTACAGAAACTTGGAGAGCAGGTTATGCTCAAATTACTTGGAGAATAAGGCTGAAATTTAGAGGTTAAGCATCTCTTAGGAAGGTAGTTAAGTGGTAAAAATTTCAGCTTGAGAAGATCAAGAAAAAACATACTTGCTTCACATACTACCATTTCTGACCAAAAGCAAAAACATTTTCCTAGCTGAAAATTTACAAAGGACAGTGGCAAATTTTCGCATGGAAAGGTGAGGCAATGTTCCAAAGAATATTCTGGAATGTTATTGGAATTTATTGAGCAACAAAATGAGGGTTGTTTCATAGCATAAAGGGAAAATATTCATTTTCAGGGAGAAAATGAATATATTGCCATAAAAGAAAATTATGGTATGGCAAGATTATGAGAGAGATGAGGTTTTGATAGGGTAGTAGGGTAGTAGGCTTCACTTGGGAGAAAATAAAAAATAATCCCAAGTGCTAAGTCCAAAATAATTGATAGAAAAACCCATTGCCAAAATAAATATTCAATAATCCAAATAAAAAGAGACAATACGAATCATCATCGAACGTTAAGCGTGCAGACCCTACGGGTTCGAGAACTATGTAGACATGACCGAGACACATCTCCGGTCAATAACCAATAGCGGAACCTGGATGCTCATATTGGCTCCTACATATTCTGCGAAGATCTTTATCGGTCAAACAGCATAACAACATACGTTGTTCCCTTTGTCATCCGTATGTTACTTGCCCGAGATTCGATCGTCGGTATGACCATACCTACTTCAATCTCGTTACTGGCAAGTCCCTTTACTCATTCCGTAATGCATCATCCCGCACTAACTCATTAGTCGCATTGCTTGCGAGGCTTATAGTGATGTGCATTACCGAGAGGGCCCAGAGATACCTCTCCGACAATCGGAGTGATAAATCCTAATCTCGATCTATGCCAACTCAACAAACACCATCGGAGACACCTGTAGAGCATCTTTAAAATCACCCAGTTATGTTGTGACGTTTGATAGCACACTAAGTGTTACTCCGGTATTCCTCATAGTCAGAGGAACATGTATAAGTCATTAAGAAAGCAATAGCAATAAACTAAATGATCATGGTGCTAAGCTAACGGATGGGTCTTGTCCATCACATCATTCTCTAATGATGTGATCCCGTTCATCAAATGACAACACATGTCTATGGCTAGGAAACTTAACCATCTTTGATTAACGAGCTAGTCTAGAAGAGGCATACTAGGGACACTTTGTTTTGTCTGTGTATTCACACATGTATCAAGTTTCCGGTTAATACAATTCAAGCATGAATAATAAACATTTATCATGATATAAGGAAATATAAATAATAACTTTATTATTTCCTCTAGGGCATATTTCCTTCAGACTCCCACTTGCACTAGAGTCAATAATCTAGATTACATAGTAATGATTCTAACACCCATGGAGTCTTGGTGCTGATCATGTTTTTGCTCGTGAGAGAGGCTTAGTCAACGGGTCTGCAACATTCAGATCCGTATGTATTTTGCAAACTTCTATGTCACCCTCCTTGACTAGATCGCGGATGGAATTGAAGCGTCTCTTGATGTGCTTGGTTCTCTTGTGAAATCTGGATTCCTTCACCAAGGCAATTGCTCCAGTATTGTCACAAAAGATTTTCACGGGACCCGATGCACTAGGTATGACACCTAGATCGGATATGAACTCCTTCATCCAGACTCCTTCATCACCTGCTTCCGAAGCAGCTATGTACTCCGCTTCACACGTAGATCCCGCCACGACGCTCTGTTTGGAACTGCACCAACTGACAGCTCCACCATTCAATATAAATACGTATCCGATTTGTGACTTAGAGTCATCCGGATCAGTGTCAAAGCTTGCATCGACGTAACCATTTACGACGAGCTCTTTGTCACCTCCATAAACGAGAAACATATCCTTATTCCTTTTCAGGTATTTCAGGATGTTCTTGACCGCTGTCCAGTGATCCATTCCTGGATTACTTTGGTACCTTCGTACTATACTTATAGCAAGTCACACATCAGATCTGGTACACATCATTGCATACATGATAGAACCTATGGCTGAGGCATAGGGAATCACTTTCATTTTCTCTCTATCTTCTGCAGTGGTCGGGCATTGAGTCTCACTCAACTTCACACCTTGTAACACAGGCAAGAACCCTTTCTTTGACTGATCCATTTTGAACTTTTTCAAAATCTTATCAAGGTATGTGCTTTGTGAAAGTCCAATTAAGCTTCTTGATCTATCTCTATAGATCTTGATGCCCAATATGTAAGCAGCTTCACCGAGGTCTTCCATAGAAAAACTCTTATTCAAGTATCCTTTTATGCTATCCAGAAATTCTATATCATTTCCAATCAACAATATGTCATCCATATATAATATTAGAAATGCTACAGAGCTCCCACTCACTTTCTTGTAAATACAGGCTTCTCCAAAAGTCTGTATAAAACCATATGCTTTGATCACACTATCAAAACATTTATTCCAACTCCGAGAGGCTTGCACCAGTCCATAAATGGATCGCTGGAGCTTGCACACTTTGTTAGCACCCTTTGGATCGTCAAAACCTTCTGGTTGCATCATATACAACTCTTCTTCTAGAAAGGATGTAGTTTTGACGTCCATTTGCCAAATTTCATAGTCATAAAATGCGGCAATTGCTAACATGATCCAGACAGACTTAAGCATCGCTACAGGTGAGAAAGTCTCATCATAGTCAACTCCTTGAACTTGTCGAAAACCTTTTGCAGGAAGTCGAGCTTTGTAGACGGTAGCATTACCGTCAGCGTCGGTCTTCTTCTTGAAGATCCATTTATTTTTTTATGGCTTGCCGATCATTGGGCAAGTCAACCAAAGTCCACACTTTGTTCTCATACATGGATCCCATCTCAGATTTCATGGCCTCAAGCCATTTCACGAAATTTGGGCTCATCATCGCTTCCTCATAGTTCGTAGGTTCGTCATGGTCAAGTAACATAACGTCCAGAACAGGATTACCGTACCACTCTGGTGCGGATCTTACTCTGGTTGACCTACGAGGTTCGGTAGTAACTTGATCAGAATCTTCATGATCATCATCATTAGCTTCCTCACTAATTGGTGTAGGAATCACTAGAACTGATTTCTGTGATGAACTCCTTTCCAATAAGGGAGCAGGTACAATTACCTCATCAAGTTCTACTTTCCTCCCACTCACTTCCTTCGAGAGAAACTCCTTCTCTAGAAAGGATCCATTCTTAGCAACGAATATTTTGCCTTCGGATCTGTGATAGAAGGTGTACCCAATAGTCTCCTTAGGGTATCCTATGAAGACACATTTCTCCGATTTGGGTTCGAGCTTATCAGGTTGAAGCTTTTTCACATAAGCATTGCAGCCCCAAACTTTAAGAAACGACAACTTCGGTTTCTTGCCAAACCACAGTTCATATGGTGTCGTCTCAACGGATTTAGATGGTGCCCTATTTAACGTGAATGCAGCCGTCTCTAAAGCATAACCCCGAAACGATAGCGGTAAATCAGTAAGAGACATCATAGATCGCACCATATCTAATAAAGTGCGGTTACGACGTTTGGACACGCCATTACTGTAGCGACCCGACCCGAATGGGTCAAGTCTCCCTGGATCGGTATGCTGACACACACAGTACTCGAGGATTTATAACAGAGGTAAATCACATGTATAAAGTAACGTAAATACTATTACCTCATCAATAGAAGAAGTAACAACAAAGTTGTGGAGTTCCCAACAACACCAACGACAAAGTTGAGTGTAGACATCGTAACCCTAATGTATCACTTACTCGTCGTAAGAATTCCTGCAACATGAGACGTTGCAGCCATGTAGGTCAGTACATTGAATGTACTAGCAATTTCACACCATAGAATAATAAATGAGAATCTATCTCTATATGCATATTTGGCTGGTGGAGGCTCTAAGTTTAATTTTGCATAAAGCTAATTTTTCTCTACAACAAAGGAATAAATTTTATTTACTACTAAGTTAAGTTACCCATATTGAGAAGGTAACCCCAACTCAATCCCAAAGAATCACCAAATCATTAATAACCCAACAATTTCATTAAATAGAGTGATGAGATCAACCAATAATTCAAATACCAGATACTCAAAGATGTCCATAACCGGGGACACGGCAAATCATGATTTGTTTATACACTCTGCAGAGGTTTGCGCACTTTTCCCCACAAGACTCGATCTCCTCCGTTGAATTTCTCGCACTGCATGATGTTTGAGAAACGGATGATCGAGACACAGTCTTTCCGAGGAGGTCCCTGTAATCGATAGATAGGCCGGTACACCTACAATCCTCTACATCTGCTAGCCTATCATGGAAAGGTTTCCCACAACTTACTCAACTATGCCAGAGCCATAATGGCTTGTGGCTGCACATGGAAGTGTCCAGCATAAATAATCTTATGATCCCTTTGAGCCTGGGTGGCATTCCATAGGATGATCACACGGGTCCCCCGGGATCTCCTAGGACAACACTGGATTCCCCAGGTGCCCGGGCAAGCCACTGGTATATCCCCAGGGTGCCCCAACCAATCCACCCAGATGTGTATTAAAGTAGCCACCTTAAATTTCCCTTAGTTATTATCTCTCACAACTTACATGATTTCTCACATACCAATCCACGTCTACGAGCAAGGCTAAGCAATATGAGCATAACGTAAATTCCCGGGGTGAATCAAAAAGACAATAGGTTCCTACCTCATCAACTATATATCAATACCACATGTTCCCTATCCTACTCATGCAATCTTTGAGGGTTGAAACTAATGCATAAAAACTGGGTATAAAAGAGTATGATCAAAGTGTGAACTTGCCTTGTACTGTTGATGAAGATGCTTCGCGCTCATAATTCCTGATAGTTCTACTCATCACATTCCGGTCAATCTATCGTAAGCAAGCAATTATAACCACACAAAAGCAATCACTAAAAAAATCCAAAAGAACGCAGAAAACACTTCGAAAAACTTCAAAAACCATCAAGTAAAGCTTCTAGACCGAAACATATTTTTAACAGTAGCAAAATTATGTGATTTTGATCTTAACAGAAAGTACATGTAAAGAGATACGATTTGCAAAAAGAATCAATTAAATCGGAGTTATAAAACTTAAGTTATAGCCAAAACAAGTTTGAATTTGAATCTGATCTAATTCAAATTTTAAAATTTTAAAAAGTTGATTTTATATGTTCTCTGGATAGAGAGCATCATAACGAAGAAGTGGGTGTTGGTTTCGTTGGATTTGGACAAGTGAGTAAAAAGTTGTGCTAGTTTAAAGATCAGGGGCTAATCTGCAAAGAAAATAATTACATCTAGGTCCCTGACTTCGAAACAGAAACTAACGAACGAACGTTCGCTACAGAAGCTTATTAGACGAAAACAGTCGCTACAGAAGTTTTAACCAGCAAACGCTCGCTAACTAGAGCATACCGGTTCGAAAGAAGAAAAAAAATTAGATCAAATCTCGGCCGTCGATCTAAGATCAGACGGATGAGGGCAGCGGCGGCTTACCGTGGCGGCTCGGCTTGGGCGGCGGGAGGCGGCTGATAGAGGAGAGGGGTGGGATGGGCGGCTATTTAAAGGGGCCGGGGAGGGTGCTTGGAGGAGGGGCAAAGGCGGCGGCGAGGCGGAGTCTGAGCCGGACTCGCGAGGCGGCGTGGCGTGCGGCGGCCGGACTCTAGTGGGAGTCGGTCGCGGGGAAGGCGGCGCTGCTCGGCCAGCTGGGCTTCAGCCCAGTTCGGCGGCCCGGCGATTTTTTTATGTACAAACAATAATAAAAAGAAAAACCACATAAAATAAAAATATCATATAGGCATATAATATATCAAAAATTTCAGAAAATGTCATATCATCATCACTCCAGGGTTTTTTGATGAAATGAATTTGAATTCATGGAGATTATAAATGCAAGGTGAAAGTTTGGGAAAGTCCTTTTATTCCCTCTCATTTAATTTTCAATTTTTTTTTCAAATTTCACTCAATTTCACACAAGCAACCACACCACAATCAAACAAACAATCAAAACTATTTATTTAATATAACATTCCAAAATTTAGAATTTTGGGATGTTACAAACCTACCACCCTTAAAATGAATCTCGTCCTCGAGATTCAGAGAGGCTAGCAGAAATAGGTTAGGTTTGGGGGTCTTCTCAAAATCCATCGATCATCACAGGGAGTCTCGGGTGCTACAACCCTTAGAAGCATTGTTACGGTTCCATCAAACCTCATATACTCCATCCTTATTGTTGGCAATGTCAATCTTCTCAGATCCTCGGGAAAATTCCTACTCTGGGCTCTTCCGGTAGTGGCATAACCTTTTTCCTCTATTCTTGTGTCCTTTCATCTTGGTACGGTTCTTCTGTGACTGGTCCTTCTTAGCTGACGGGTCTGGCGCCAATACTAAACAACTATCGATATCTCATGGTGGTCGACAATTTATGGTTTCTCCTGCAGGAAATGGGTCTGGGCTTCATTCTCACCATATGACCTACAATTGGCAACAGCTGACGTGTAGAAGGGAAAATTGTCATACCATTCTAAGATTCAATCAAGGTTTTGATCGTCGTCGCTCTACTATAGGTAAGTCACTCAGATTTACCATCTCATATAGCAAGGCGAATAATAAGAGTAAGTCGGTATGGTGATCAATCCATCCCGCACCCAAATCATTACCTTGTACATGGTTTAGCGAATCTCGCATTCTAACACTCGGTCATCCTCACAAGCATTACAGAATTTCTCTTGTCGACGAACCAAGTTCGAATATATCCATTAATTCTGCAGGCCAAACAAACATCTATCGTTCCTTCACAACTCTCAGGTTTTGCGTTACTCCTATAAGATCGTTTGTTGGTAAAGTCGTATCTTCTTCCAGGGTTTTTCCTTCAGCAAGAGTGTGCTTGCTTCTTGGCAGGTCCTGGAGCCTGTGGGTTATGGGCTCACCTCATCACATTTATAGCTTCAACTCATCCTGGGGTTACAATTGCTCCATATTACCAACATTATATCCAATAGTTCTTCATCCCTTCATACTCTTGGGGTATCCCACATATCAAGATAAAACTCATACTTATTTTGTCTGAAATCCACTCCGTGGAATGTCATTATCTTTTCCAGGGGTCAAGTGTCCTCACAAGGTACTACCACCCTTGAAATGCACAAATTCTTCCATAGACCATATTTCTGATATCCTCGAAAATGGTCAAAATCTTTCTTCATGGAGTAACAACTCATAAAATTCAACGTATGAAATCATGAAGCATGAACTTTATTGATTTCATGAATTTATTACAATCTCTTGCATTTCCATTACATGCCTCAACTTAACACCTCAATATAAAAGGAATGATCCCACTACTACTACTACTATATTTCTCACAGACTCAACTATTTAACACGAATATCCTCATTGGGACAATCTCTGGCAAAGTGCCCTGCTTCATTATAGCGGAAACATATTACTTCTGACAAGTCTCGTGGTTTTCTTGTGATTACATAGCCTCCTTGGGTCCTCGGCTTCCTTTTTGGGCAACCGCTGAAGTAGTGCCCTAGATCTTTGCACCTGAAACATGTGATATGACTTAGGTCCTTCTTTGTAGAAATTGGGTTGTTTCTGGAATCCAATCTATTTCTCTTCCTGGACTTTTCCATGCCAATCAGGGCTTCTATCTCCTGTGGGTCGTACTCTACTTCAACTGTCGGGAATTCTACTATATCCCCCTTCAAATAATTTTGGGAGATGTGTCCTCCTTCTCCACATGAATAGCATGACTTGGTGCAGGGTTTAACTGGGTCTTCTTCGGGTGGGTCCTCCACCTCTTCCTTCATCACAGGTTCTTCTAAAATTTCCATGAGGGCTCCTTTCATTGCTTCTTTCTTCTGCTGGATAGTTCGTTGTACCATGGGGTAAATGTGACACTGAGCAGGGTAGTGGGTAGTCTCTTCACACAAGAAACAAGCAATCTGCCTAGTTGGGCACTCTTCAGCTGGGTGACTTTCTTCACAATGAGGGCATTCATCCTTGTGTTCTTCATGGCTATGTCCTATTTCCATAGAGCTTGCATGCACAAGGTTTCTTCATATCATTTCCATAAGGCTTCAATTTCTGGGACACAAGACGAGACCTTTGCAGAGTCAACTTAAATTCTTTCCAAGTGGTTACTCCTTGCCATCCATTGATGGTTTGGTACATCCTCCACTAAGTAGCAGCACCTCTTTCAAAACACTGAAGAGCATGCTGGGCCATATCCTTTCCGGCTATAGTGCTATTCTTCATGTGATCTTCCATGTTCTGAATCCATCGGCCCGTCTCCAATTGAGTCATGGGTCCAGAAAATATGAGTTCATCTCTATTCATCCTCTATTGGTTCCAAGGGTTTTGGGGTGAGATAAAAGAGATAGAGAGGGATACACACAATACAAACAATAGTTTTGAAGAGACAGATTTTATTTTGTGGCTGTCAGAAAAACATCAAACAAATGACAGCTCACAAACGTCGCATCTAACGTAAGTATATAACAGGGGTTTGGTCTTCTAAAGGTCAATAAATCTTCAAAGTCGCCAAACTCTTCAAGTCTTGTTCATGTCTCCGATGTTTCTTCTGATTGTGCTTGTCCTTCTCAAGTTCTTTTGCCAGATCATCTCTGTTGACGCGAAGTCTCTCATGACGTCCTTTAATATTCTGGAGTTGCATTCCAAACTTCAGGGTTTCAACATCCTTGGCATGAACCATGGTCCTACTGTCCTTCAGTTCCTGTCGAATCTCCGGTATCTCAAGGTTTTGCTCCTCCAGCTTGGCTACTTTCAGCTTCTGAGTCCTGAGTTCTTCACGAAATGCTTCCTTATCAAATACGGCTTCCTGCAGGTCCATCTTAAAATTCTTGATGTAATACTCCAGATCCTGGCGATACACCAGCTAAGGTTAAGACTTCATCTTTTGCTGATAGGTGCTCCATTAGCCCTTTTGTCATCCAATCCTTCCGACGAAATGCACGCTTAAGTCAGCACAGTGACCATAGCATAAGTGGTGATAACATCATGGATTGCCGTGTTTCTTCCCTTGTCATTGCCATGAGCTATCATTCCATAGTTGATATTTCCTGCCTAAGGGTTTTCTGACAAAAACTTTGAGTTTTAACGCTCCATGTTCCGGTCTTTCTCCGACACACCTTGATCTCGGGTATTGACAGCTTCAATAGTCTGACAAATTCCATAAGGGTAGCCTTCCTAGGTCATACCAATCTAGAAATTCTTCAGAACCTTCAAATTCTCCTAGTCTTCGGAGTCTCATAGTTTCCATTATTATAATGCACGATAAAATCCTCTTCATTCTGAAGTGGTCTTTGTTGTCCGATATCTTGTACTCCTTGGAGTGGTCTCATGAGGTGAATCCTCACATGGTCAAAAGGGGAAAAAGGGGTATAGTCTGACTACTTGAGATGAGAGGAAATAGCTTAGAAAAGATGAGAGTTAAGGGATCTCTTTTGAAAATAAATTTTTAGAGAAATCATTTCCTAAGGGCTTACCAGTTTCTAGGGGTCACGTCCTACATTCAACATGTGCTCTGATACCATCTTGTAGCGACCCGACCCGAATGAGTCAAGTCTCTGTATTTAAGTGTCATCCCTGGATCGGTATGCTGACACACACAGTACTCGAGGATTTATAACATAGGTAAATCACATGTATAAAGTAACGTAAATACTATTACCTCATCCATAGCGGAAGTAACAACAAAGTTGTGGAGTTCCCAACAACGCCAACGGCAAAGTTGAGTGTAGACATCGTAACCCTAACGTATCACTTACTCGTCGTAAGAATTCCTGCAACATGAGATGTTGCAGCCATGTAGGTCAGTACATTGAATGTACCGGCAATTTCACACCATAGAATAAATGAGAATATCTATATCTATATGCATATTTGGCTGGTGGAGGCTCTAAGTTTAATTCTACATAAAGCTAATTTTTCCTACAACAAAGGAATAAATTTTATTTACTACTAAGTTAAATTACGCATATTGAGAAGGTAACCCCAACTCAATCCCAAAGAGTCACCAAATCATTAATAACCCAACAATTTCATTAAATAGAGTGATGAGATCAACCAATAATTCAAATACCAGATACTCAAAGATGTCCATAACCAGGGACACGACAAATCATGATTTGTTTATACACTCTGCAGAGGTTTCTGCACTTTTCCCCACAAGACTCGATCTCCTCCGTTGAATTTCTCGCACTGCATGATGGTTGAGAAACGGATGATCGAGACACAGTCTTTCCAAGGAGGTCCCCTTAACCGATAGATAGGCCGGTACACCTACAATCCCCTACATCTACTAGCCTATCATGGAAAGGTCTCCCACAACTTACTCAACTATGCCAGAGCCCATAATGGCTTGTGGCTGCACACAGAAGTTTCCATCATGAATAATCTTATGATCCCTTTGAGCCTGGGTGGCATTCCATAGGATGATCACACGGGTCCCTCGGGATCTCCTAGGAAAACACTGGATTCCCCAGGTGCCCGGGCAAGCCACTGGTATATCCCCAGGGTGCCCCAACCAATCCACCCAGATGTGTATTAAAGTAGCCACCTTAAGTTTCCCTTAGTTATTTTCTCTCCCAACTTACATGATTTCTCACATACCAATCCACGTCTATGAGCAAGGCTAAGCAATATGAGCGTAACGTAAATTCCTGGGGTGAATCAATAAGACAATAGGTTCCTACCTCATCAACTACATAGCAATACCACATGTTCCCAATCCTACTCATGCAATCTTTGAGGGTTACTAATGCCTAAAAACTGGGTATAAAAGAGTATGATCAAAGTGTGAACTTGCGTTGTACTATTGATGAAGATGCTTCACACTCATAATTCCTGATAGTTCTACTCGTCACATTCCGGTCAATTTATCGTAAGCAAGCAATTATAACCACACAAAAGCAATCACTCAAAAAATCCAAAAGAATGCAGAAAACACTTCGGAAAACTTCAAAAACCATCAAGTAAATCTTCTAGACCGAAACATATTTTTAACAGTAGCAAAATTATGTGATTTTGATCTTAATAGAAAGTATATGTCAAGAGCTACGATTTGCAAAAAGAATCAATTAAATCGGAGTTATAAAACTTAATTTATAGCCAAAACAAGTTTGAATTTGAATCTGATCTAATTCAAATTTTAAAATTTCAAAAAGTTGATTTTATATATTCTCTGGATAGAGGGGATCATAAGGAAGAAGTGGGCGTTGGTTTCGCTGGATTTGGACAAGTGAGTAAAAGTTGTGCTAGTTTAAAGATCAGGGGCTAATATGCGAAGAAAATAATTACATCAAGGTCCCTAACTTCGAAATAGAAACTAATGAACGAACGTTCGCTAAAGAAGCTTATTTAACGAAAACGTTCGCTACAGAGGTTTTAACCAGCGAATGCTCGCTAACTTGAGCATACCGGTTCGAAAGAAGAAAAAAACAATTAGATCAAATATCAGCCGTCGATCTAAGATCACACGGACGCGGGCAGCGGCGGCTTACCGCGGCGGCTCGGCTTGGGCGGCGGGAGGCGGCACGGCGGTTGATGGAGGAGGGGGGGGGGGGGGCGGGCGACTATTTAAAGGGCCCGGGGAGGGTGCTTGGAGGAGGGGCAAAGGCGGCGGCGAGGCGGAGTCCGTGCCGGAATCGCGAGGCGGCACGGCGTGCGGCGACCGGACTCTAGCGGGAGTCGGTCCGGGGAAGGCGGCGCTGCTGGGCCGGCTCGGCTTCGGCCCAGTTCGGCGGCCCGAAGATTTTTTTTATATATACAGAAAATAATAAAAAGAAAAACCACATAAAATAAATATATACTATAGTCATATAATATGTCAAAATTTTCAGAAAAAGATTTTATACAACATGAACATTTTTCTAGCGTCAAATAAAATCCACAAAAATTTAAATAAATCAAACAGTGCTACTATTTTATTTAAAAACCCAATAAAAATATTTTAAAAATACCAAAATAATTTCAAAATCGTTTTTCTCCATTTTTCTACTGTAGGGAATCATTTTACCCTATTTTCGATATATTTTATTTTTGGAGAAAAATAATTTGAATAAAAACCAAATAACTCCAAATTGAAAATAATTTCAAATGGACTTTAAATTTGATTCTTTTAAACTTCCAACTCATATTTCATATGTTTTGAAGAAGTCATTTTATCTTCTCTCATGAAAATGATTGAGTTGCTTAAAGTTTCTGAATTTGAAATAGTTCCAAATGGAATTCAAATCTTTTCAAAACCCTTTTAATTTATTTAAATGGAAGAAGTCATATCATCTTCACTCCAGGGTTTTGTGATGAAATGAATTTAATTCATAGAGATTATAAATGCAAGGTGAAAGTTGGGGAAAGTCCTTTTATTCCCTCTCATTTAACTTTTAAAAAGTTTCAAATTTCACTCAATTTCACACAAGCAACCACACCACAATCAAACAAACAATGAAAACTATTTATTTAATATAACATTCCAAAATTTAGAATTTGGGATGTTACAATTACGCTGTGGTGTTCCGGTTGGTGTGAGTTGCGACACTATTCTGCATTGTCTCAAATGAAGACCAAACTCGTAACTCAAATATTCACCTCCACGATCAGATCGTAGAAACTTTATTTTCTTGTTACGATGATTTTCCACTTCACTCTGAAATTCATTGAACTTTTTAAATGTTTCAGACTTATGTTTCATCAAGTAGATATACCCATATATGCTCAAATCATCTGTGAAGGTCAGAAAATATAGATACCCGCCATGAGCCTCAACACTCATCGGACCGCATACATCAGTATGTATTATTCCCAACAAGTCTGTTGCTCGCTCCATTGTTCCGGAGAACGGAGTCTTAGTCATCTTGCCCGTGAGGCATGGCTCTGAAAGCACAAGTGCTCCCTGGGTGATTTTGGTAATTAATGTCAACATATCTCTTGTTGGACTAATGCTTTCATCCAGTATATTTCAGATAAGTCCAACAGTGGAGTGGCATGGACAAGAGGATGTGGAACCCCTTCAAGATGATAAGGACAAAGGATTGGCTCAAGCTCAAAGCTCAGGACTCTACATTTTTCATTTTAGTGATCCAAGATCACATTGAGTCCATAGGAAATCCAATACTATTAAGAGGGGATGAGGTGTTGCTTAATGGCTTGCTTGCTCAAAGTGCTTAGTGATCTGCTCCAAAGCCCTCAACCACTTTCTCACATCCACATATCTCCCAAACCAAAAGTCAAACTTGGCCCCACCAAATCTTTCTATCCGGCGCCACCGAGTTCACTTGACATAGCCACTGCCAGAAACCCTAATCAATTCGGTCTCACCGATGGGATCTCGGTCTCACCGAGATGGGCTTGCAAACTCTCTGTTGCCTATTGCATTAATTTCGGCCTCACCGAAATATGAAATCGGTTCCACTGAGTTTGCTTGGCCAACACTATGTTTTGCTTATTACCCAAATCGGTCCCACCGAGTTCGTGTAATCGGTCAAACCGAGATGAGGCTTTACCCTAACCCTAGCACATCGGTCCTACCGAGTTGATTATGTCGGTCCCACCAAAAATCCTAACGTTCACATTTTTAACTAAATCGGTCTGACCGAGTTTTCTGATTCGGTCACACCGAGTTTGGTGATTTGTGTGTCACGGTTAGATTTTGTGTGGAGGCTATATATACCCCTCCACCCACTCTTCATTCGTGAAGAGAGCCATCAGAACATGCCTACACTTCCAACATACATTTTCTGAGAGAGAACCACCTACACTTGTGTCGAGGTCAATATATTCCATTCCAACCACATAAATCTTGATCTCTAGCCTTCCCCAAGTTGCTTTCCACTCAAATCATCTTTCTACCCAATCCAATCCTATGAGAGAGAGTTGAGTGTTTGGGAGACTATCATTTGAAGCACAAGAGCAAGGAGTTCATCATCAACACACCATCTATTACCTCTTGGAGAGTGGTGTCTCCTAGATTGGTTAGGTGTCACTTGGGAGCCTCCGTCAAGATTGTGGAGTTGAACCAAGGAGTTTGTACGGGCAAGGAGATCGCCTACTTCGTGAAGATCTACCCTAGTGAGGCAAGTCCTTCGTGGGCGATGGCCATGGTGGGATAGACAAGG
The DNA here is from genome assembly GCF_002575655.3 of Aegilops tauschii subsp. strangulata. Taxonomy (NCBI): domain Eukaryota; kingdom Viridiplantae; phylum Streptophyta; class Magnoliopsida; order Poales; family Poaceae; genus Aegilops; species Aegilops tauschii. The sequence goes on along the minus strand of NC_053038.3, from coordinate 325,059,153 downwards.
TTGCTTCTTCGTGGACCCTTCATGGGTGGAGCCCTCCGTGGACTCGCGTAGTCGTTACCCTTCGTGGGTTGAAGTCTCCATCAACGTGGATGTACGATAGCACCACCTATCGGAACCACGACAAAAACATCTGTGTCTCCTATTGCGTTTGCACACTCCAATCCCATCCCTTTACATTCTTGCAACTTGCATGATTTACTTTACGCTGCTCATATACTCTTGTCATGCTTGCTTGATATGTATTGTGAATGTCTGAACTTGTGCTAAAACTCCACTTAACCTTAAAGAATTTAAAAACTGCAACTTTTCTTGCTAAGAGTCTATTCACCCCCCTCTAGACACCTCTTCTCGATCCTTTCAATTGATATCAGAGCATTGGTCTCCATTGCTTCGGTTTAATCACCATTGGAGGAAGATGGATGAGTCTACGTTAGGGAGTCTTAGACGTAGAGTGCCTATTCTTGATGGAGAGTTCTTTCATGAGTGGAAAAATGAGATGCTTGAGATTTTCAATGAATATCATTTGAACAAGTACACTACTGGCCCTTGTGCACCTCATGTTGATCCTTTGCATCCTACCCTTGATGAGTCTATTGACATGATCCGCAACCTTAGAACTGTTAATCTTATCACTAGAGGCTTGCCTAGAAACTTGATTGGATGTTTACCTACTCTTGATTGTGCCTACACTATATGGAGATTTCTTGAGGAAAGATTTCCAAACTATTCCTTGCAAAACTTGGATGAAATTCTCCATAAGTCTATTGCCTTGAGTAAGATGAATTCCAGCGATCCTAAGTTTGGTGATTGTCTATTTGAGCTTACAAATCTCATGCATGCCAAAGGAGATGTTGGAATCATTGGCAATATCATCTCCGAAGCTATTAGAATTCATAAAGATGACCATTGTGATGATCATTTATCTAATGAATTACCCTCTCTAGGAATTGATCAATCACAAGACGATGTTCAACATGGATACTATGATGAGGATGATGATAGTGACTATGATCTTGATGATGTGATGAGACACTTTGGTCTTATGGCAAATCTTCGCGGCTACATGGCTGGAGGAAAGGAATGGGTCCTTGATAGTGGATGTACTGATCATATGACCGGAGCAAGGATATGTTTCGTGAGCTTGCTGAAAACGACGACCCTCGAAACTATGTCACTTTTGGTGATAACTCAAAGGGTAAGGTGGTTGGCCTCGGTAAGGTGGCCATCTCACATGATAGCTCCACACAAAATGTCATGCTCGTTGAATCTCTTGGGTATAATTTACTTTCAGTATCTAGACTTGCTGATTTCGGTTTCAACATTCTTTTTACTGAAGTAGATTGCCAAGTGTTTCGTAGAGATAATCATAAAATGGTCTTTACCGGTATATGTAGAGGTGATCCTTACATTGTCGATTTCACTAAAAAGGCTCAAGCTAGAACTTGCTTAATTGCTAAATCCTCAAAAGGCTGGTTGTGGCATAGAAGGTTAGGTCATGTGGGCATGCGAAAGCTTGATAAGCTTATTAAAGGTGATCATATCCTTGGAGTGAAAGATGTTATATTTGACAAGGATAGACTTTGTAGTGCTTGTCAAGCAGGAAAACAAGTTAGAGGAAGTCACCCCGTGAAGAACATTATGACCACGAGAAGACCGCTCGAGCTACTTCATATGGATCTCTCTGGTCCCAATGCCTACAAGAGTCTCGGTGGTAACTCATTTGGTCTAGTCATAGTCGATGATTTTTAAAGATTTACGTGGGTGTTCTTTCTTGATGATAAATCGTAGGTCCAAAAGATCTTCAAAAATTTCGCTAGGAAGGCCCAAAACCAATTTGAAGTGAATATCAAAAAGGTTCGGAGCGATAATGGAACGGAGTTCAAGAATGCAAATGTGGATACCTTTCTTGACGAACAAGGGATTTCACACGAGTTCTCGGCTACGTACACGCCCCAACAAAATGGAGTTGTTGAGAGGAAGAACCGGACTCTTATTTAGATGGCAAGAATGATGCTTGATGAGTACAAGACTCCAAAACACTTTTGGGCGGAAGCGGTTGAGACGGCTTGTCATGCAACAAATCTCTTGTATCTTCACAAGCTACTCGGCAAGACGGCATACGAGCTTCTCACCGGTAACAAACCCCAAGTTGGATACTTTCGGGTATTTGGCTCAAAGTGCTACATTCTTAATAAGCATCTTCGTTCTAAATTTGCTCCTAAATCTCATGAAGGTTTCCTACTTGGTTATGGCTCGAACTCTCACACTTACCATGTCTACAACAATTTCACCCGAAAGGTTGAAGAGACAGTAGATGTGAAGTTTGATGAAGCTAACGGCTCGCAAGTAGAGCAATTGCCAATTGATGTAGGAGATAAAGATCCTTCGGAAGCAATCCAAGACTTGTCTATGGGCAAGATCCGTCCAAAGAAGGTGAAGGAGAGTACCTCCTCCGTCCAAGTGGAAGCTTCTACCTCACGACAAGGTGAACCAAGAGTTGATACAGAAGCATCCACAAGTGGGACACACCAAGATGAAGAGAACGAGGAAATACACCAAGATGAACCTCATCAACCTCCTTCTCCACCACGACAAGAGAATGACAACGTCAACAATGAAGAAGGCCAAGAAGAAGGACAAGATGAAGAAGATGTTCCACCCCGACCCAAGCAAAAGCTCTCACGAGTTAGAGCAAGAGTCGCCAGAGACCATCCCATCGAGCAAATCTACAATGACATTCAAACCGGGAGAATCACTCGCTCTAAATCTCGTTTGGCTAATTTTTATGAACACTATTCATTCATCTCTAGCATTGAACCTATGAAGGTTGAAGAAGCATTGGAAGATCCAGATTGGATAAATGCTATGCATGAAGAACTACACAACTTTGAGAGAAACCAAGTGTGGACATTGGTTGAGAAGCCCGACAACAACCATAACATCATCGGTACCAAATGGTGTTTCGCAACAAGCAAGATGAAGATGGACAAGTAGTTCGGAACAAAGCACGTCTCGTCGCCCAAGGCTACACTCAAGCCGAAGGTATGGACTACGGTGAGACATATGCCCCCGTTGCTAGACTTGAGTCCATACGCATCTTACTTGCCTATGCTAATCACCATGATATCACCTTTTACCAAATGGACATTAAAGTGCTTTTCTAAATGGTGAAATTGAGGAGGAAGTTTATGTTAAACAACCTCCCGGCTTTGTCAATCCTAAGAAACCTGATCATGTCTACAAACTTCACAAAGCTCTTTATGGTCTTAAACAAGCTCCTAGAGCATGGTATAAATGCTTGATCAAGTTCCATATTGAAAAAGGCTTTGAAATTTGTAAAATAGATTCTACTCTTTTTACTAAAAGGGTTAATGGAGAATTATTTGTGTGCCAAATTTATGTTGATGATATTATATTTGGTTCTACAACCCTCATTTTAGTGAAAAGTTTGGAAAGCTAATGTCGGAGAAGTTTGAGATGTCTATGATGAGTGAACTCAAATTCTTTCTTGGTTTGCAAATCAAGCAAACTAAGGAGGGTAACTTTGTCTCTCAAACAAAGTACACCAAGGACTTATTCAAGAAGTTCAATATGCAAGAATGCAAAGGTATGAGTACACCCATGCCTACTAGTGGACATCTTGATTTGACTAAAGATGGTGAACCGGTTGATCAAAAAGTTTGCCGCTCTATGATTGGTTCATTGTTATATCTATGTGCCTCTCGTCCCGATATTATGCTAAGTGTGTGCATGTGTGCACGATATCAAGCGGCCCCTAAAGAATGTCATCTTAAGGCTGTGAAAAGGATAGTGAGATAGTTAATACATACACCAAATTTTGGCATTTGGTATCCTAAGAGGTCCTCTTTTGATCTTGATGGCTATTCCGACTCGGACTATGCCGGAGACAAGGTTGATAGAAAGTCCACTTCGGGTACTTGTCAATTTCTTGGTAGATCTCTTGTATCTTGGTCCTCCAAGAAACAAAACTCGGTATCCTTATCCACCGCCGAAGCGGAATACATTGCCGCTGGTTCATGTTGTGCTCAATTACTTTGGATGACCCAAACTCTTAAAGATTATGGGATATATGTGAAACATGTTCCTTTGCTTTGTGACAATGAAAGTGCCATTAAGATTGCTCATAATCCCGTGCAACATTCTTGAACTAAGCATATTGAAGTTCGTCATCATTTCATTCGAGGTCATGTTGCCAAAGGGGATATTGATCTTAAGCATGTTCGTACCGATAAGAAATTGGCGGATATATTCACCAAGCCACTTGATGACAAAGTATTTTGCCGGTTGAGAGGTGAATTGAACATCATTGATGCTTCAAACTTGGAGTAGTAACTCCATTTGGATACATGCAAGGCATGAACCTATGACTAATCCTTGATATTTCTCTTATGATGATATTCATATGTCTTGGATATACTTGCACCCTTGCATGCTATCTAACCCTTGTAGGTACTTGGATAAATCTAGATCTATGAGATTGCAACTCACTCACATCTTGAGCAATCTCTACATCACCAAGTCTCTACACAATGGTTGTTGATGACAAGGAAGCACGAAACCCTTCAACATATCCTTTGACAAATTCTATATATCAAATTTCATTTGGTATCAAGTTTCATGATTGTCATTTTGGATACACAAGTGCTATTCCTTGCAAGACTAACCCATGTAGGTAGATGAACTTCAATTACAAGTGGTGCTCCCAACTCTTGATGAGCTACATCAACCTTGAGCATCCCACACAAGGTCAACTACATGGTCAAGATAAACACCACCACCCAAGGTATGTTATTCCATCTTAGAGAAGCTTTACTCCAAGTCATGGGTCAAAGCAACTCAACAAGATGTGAATACATCAAGATGCTTAAACGAAAAATGGTAACCCCATTTTGAGCTTAAACGATGAGTATGACCTATGATCAAGTGCCCTCACTTGACTCCTAAGTCAATATACTCTAACATAGGTGACTTTGTCACCGCCCAATTCTAGATGAAGTTCTCTTGTGTTTCTCCGTGCTCTTGCATTTGTCTCATGCATGTTTGTTTCCCCTTTAAAAAAAACTTCATCTAGATTTTCTTTTCTCTGTTTTGTTCTGCATTCCCTGCATCCAATTCCTTGCAAATTCTTCAGTTAATTCATTGCAAATCCTTGTGAGATCTTTCTTACCTAGTGAGCTGAGGTGACAAGTGCTTTCTCTGTGATGAACTCGGTCACACCGATCTGTTGCTTTCGGTCCAACCGAATCCTTTCGGTGCAACCGAAGCACACACCTCGGTGCCACCGATTTCACTGCAGACAAAACAACTTGCCACTTGATCCTGCATTCCTTTTTGCTCCAGCTCCACTCAATGATTCTTGTCCTCTACCAGCATCACATTTTATACGCTGCTTTGCTTTGTGACTCAAGGACCAAACCTATTTTGACTCACACTCCAGAGGATCCCTTCTTGGAAATTGATGTCAAAGGGGGAGAGAGAGGTCACATCAAAGCTTAATCCTTCAAAAAAGGGGAGATGATGCTTCAAACAGCGGGAGAGAGGAATTACATACCCCAGATGCTTGGTGTTCAAGAGGAGAGAAGTCACATGTCTTTAGAGGGGAAAGACATGTTCATGTTGTTTGTGTGTTTGCTTTGCTCTGATTTTCTTTTCCTATCTTCTCCCAGTATCCCATATAAGATTCAGGGGGAGCAAGACATCTAAGGGAAGAAAATCTTCAAATTCATTGCATATCTTTACCTTTGGGGACATGTCTATATCTAATAGAGTATCCAGTGCTCACACTCTACATGTCATCCCAATCTTGGTACTATTGTGGTTCCTTTTGTTTGTTCTGGCTAGTAGATGTATCTGTGTTATCTAACCTTGTTTACTCAGGTTCATCCCTTTCTAAGCCAACTCAAGACCACAAGGTAAGTATATGCATCACACTCATGTGCATGAGGATATCTTGCTGATGTACGTACTGTTTGCAAGAAGGACTCATGAGCATGAATGTAACGCCCCGAGACCGACGCTCCAGAAGACTTCCATATATTTCGTGTTCGTCGTGTGTTTTATTTTTGTTTGTTGCATTCATCATCGCATTGCATCCGCATGTTTTCATAAAACTTGCATTCGTTCATAGTTGCCGCGTTCCCCCCTTGTCTTCGTTGACCGTTCCAGACCAACCGGGTTTTCGATTTCCCTCTTGTCAAACCACCTAATCCCTCTTTGCACAGTGCATCGAACCCCTTCGCAACCATGTCCGAAACTTACCCCACCCGGGCAGTCATCACCGTTGGATTCGAATCATCCCCAAACATCTATAAAACATCTCCATTTTCTTAATTGGGTCCCCTAACCTATTTATCCGAGACCGTCCGATTAAAATCGGAGGGTCCTTTAGCCCCTAGTCTAGCCACCCTTCCTATTTAAACACTCAAACCCTAACCTATTCTGTCCAATCCATCAATCCTCCTCGCCACCGCCACTCCTCTTCCTCGGGATCCAAGCCCGCAGCCACCCTCTCTCCTTCCCTCATTTTCAGCATCGGACCAACCCGAGCCCGCACCCGATCCAGATCCTCTCCCGCCTCCGACCACCTTCCTGGTTTTGCGCCACCACCAGGCGACCCCGCGACCTCTCTTCCCCCTCCTGTGATCCCCCCTCTCACGGTGGCCATCTCTCTCTCCTTCACAGGAACGAGGAGGAGCTCGCCAAGCTCCATGGCGCCGCCTCCTCTGCCTCGTCCCGCTCCTCTCCTTCCCTAACTTTCTTCCTCACCTCACATCTCTCCCTCTCTGTTTGCTCGAACAGGAGCAGGAGCTTCTCCAGCAGTGAGCGCCCGAGGCCGCCTCCTCGACCCTCCCCGCACGAACCCCATCGCTGCTCGTCACCATGGCCGTCCCTGCAGCAAGCTCCGCCGCCGCGCCATCTGCAGGCGCTCGGGCACGAGCTCGCCCGCGCCCAATCTTCCTCCTCGTCGCGCGGATCCAGGAGGCTTGACGCCGCTGCTCCGCCTGCATCGCCCTGTTGCCGCGCCTGCACCGCCTGAAGCCGTCGCACCCCTGCTTCCTCTGCTTCAAGCGACAGAACACCGCCCCCTGCGTTTACCACGCCCTGCCTCTCGCTTTGATCTGCCTGCGAGGCCCGGCGCCAAAGGCCCAGCCCCGCCTCCCAAATCCGGCCTCCTCTTCCACCGACTGGGCCGAGCCCATGGGTGAGCTCCCCACAGCCCCTCCTCTCTGTTCAGCCCAGCTTGCACCAGTTTCAGCCCGTGGATGTTTTTTTCCCTGGACGAATTTGCTAAATATCCTATGCATGCATATTTACAGAAAAATGCCATCATATTAAAGTGTTAATAAGTATTTATCCATGCATTCAAATTAAACATGTCATATATGTAAAATGCTTAGATTTCTGTCTAGTTTCATAATATGTCACTCTCATCCATGTTTAAAATGCTGTTTGTTTAAATTTGCTCGAATGCCATGTTAAAATGATTAATTTCATAACTAAATAACCGTAGCTCCATTTTTAATAAACTTTATATGTAAATGGGGTAGAAAAATGCATAGATTAACATGGTGCACTTTGTTTGCATGTTTAACAACTCTAAAATATGCTTTAGGACAGAACAGTACCAAATCCAAAATATGCATATGGGGATTTTCCGGAATTGTTGTTTGTTGTTCCGGCCTCATTTAAACTTGCCTAAATAGTTAGTTTACTTATGCTTCACCTCTTGCCATGTTAATCAACATTTAATATTGTTGGGTACATAAACGAGAGAGAACTAAATATTTGATGTGGTGTTTCGTTAATATGCAACTCGTTGCATATTGAGCTCCACTTAATTTGTAGTGTTGTTTGTTGCATTTGCCATGCCTCATTAAACCGGACATGCATCATACTTGATTGTGCATCATGCCATGTTCATGTGATGGTTGTTCACCATGTCGTTTGCTTCTTTCCGGTGTTGCTTCTTCGGGTTAGTTCCGATAACGTCGCGTTTGTGAGGATTCGTTCGACTTCGTCCGTTTGTCTTCTTCATGGACTCGTTCTTCTTCCTTGCGGGATCTCAGGCAAGATGACCATACCCTCGAAATCACTTCTATCTTTGCTTGCTAGTTGTTCGCTCTATTGCTATGCCGCGCTACCTACCACTTGCTATATCATGCCTCCCATATTGCCATGTCAAGCCTCTAACCCACCTTTCCTAGCAAACCGTTGTTTGGCTATGTTACCACTTTTGCTCAGCCCCTCTTATAGCGTTGCTAGTTGCAGGTGAAGATGAAGTTTGTTCCTTGTTGGAACATGGTTATTTTTGGGATATCACAATATCTCTTATTTAATTAATGCATCTATATACTTGGTAAAGGGTGGAAGGCTCGGCCTTATGCCTGGTGTTTTGTTCCACTCTTGCCGCCCTAGTTTCCGTCATACCGGTGTTATGTTCCTTGATTTTGCGTTCCTTACGCGGTTGGGTGATTTATGGGACCCCCTTGACAGTTCGCCTTGAATAAAACTCCTCCAGCAAGGCCCAACCTTGGTTTTACCATTTGCCTACCTAAGCCTTTTTCCCTTGGGTTCTGCAGACTCAAGGGTCATCTTATTTTAAACCCCCGGGCCAGTGCTCCTCTGAGTGTTGGTCCAACCCGTCAGTCGCCGGTGGCCACCAGGGGCAACTCTGGGCTCGCCTATCGGAAGCTTGGACAATCCGGTGTGCCCTGAGAACGAGATATGTGCAGCTCCTATCGGGCTTTGTCGGCACATTCGGGCGGCTTTGCTGGTCTTGTTTTACCATTGTCGAAATGTCTTGTAAACCGGGATTCCGAGACTGATCGGGTCTTCCCGGGAGAAGGAATATCCTTCGTTGACCGTGAGAGCTTATAATGGGCTAAGTTGGGACACCCCTGCAGGGTATTATCTTTCGAAAGCCGTGTCCGCGGTTATGTGGCAGATGGGAATTTGTTAATGTCCGGTTGTAGAGAACTTGGCACTCGACTTAATTAAAACGCATCAACCGCGTGTGTAGCCGTGATGGTCTCTTTTCGGCGGAGTCCGGGAAGTGAACACGGTTCTTGGGTTATGTTTGACGTAAGTAGGAGTTCAGGATCACCTCTTGATCATTTCTAGCTTCTCGACCGTTCCGTTGCTTCTCTTCTCGCTCTTATTTGCGTATGTTAGCCACTATATTTGCTTAGTGCTTGCTGCAGCTCTACCTCATTACCCCATCCTACCTATAAGCTTAAATAGTCTTGATCTCGCGGGTGTGAGATTGCTGAGTCCTCGTGACTCACGGATACTTCCAAACAGTTGCAGGTGCCGACGATACCAGTGCAGGTGATGCTACCGAACTCAAATGGGAGTTCGACGAGGACCGTGGTCATTACTATGTTTCGTTTCCTGATGATCAGTAGTGGAGCCCAGTTGGGACGATCGGGGATCTAGCATTTGGGGTTGTCTTCTTTTATTTTGGTTCCGTAGTCGGACCTATGTGTGTACTTTGATTGATGTATGATTTATTTATGTATTGTGTGAAGTGGCGATTGTAAGCCAACTCTTTATCCCATTCTTGTTCATTACATGGGATTGTGTGAAGATGACCCTTCTTGCGACAAAACCACAATGCGGTTATGCCTCTAAGTCGTGCCTCGACACGTGGGAGATATAGCCGCATCGTGGGCGTTACAAGTTGGTAATCAGAGCCATCCCCGACTTAGGAGCCCCCTGCTTGATCGAATCGCTGGCATTGTTGAGTCTAGAACAAAAATGTTTTGAGTCTTAGGATTATATATATCGGAGAGTAGGATTCTTTTTACTCCTCAGTCCCTTCGTCGCTCTAGTGAGGTCTCGTGACGTTGAAGTTTTGACTCTTCTCTCCTAAAAATTTCACTAAATTTTTTTTAGGATCACGCGGGTATCTTGGAATCATTCCAATGGTTTTGTGACGAGAACATTGTTCTTGGTGCCTCCTGACATTTAGGGGTTGTGGCAGTGTCCCGGGGAGTTGAGCTCCGAGGTGTTGTCGTCACAATTTTATCGTTGCAGTTCTGGAATACCTGAGTTTCGCCGACATCGAAAATCTCTTTTATGCAGTTGTTGGTGAGATCACCTCGACGCCACCCAGTACTGGGGCGGGAGTTCGGCAGTATTGCCGTAACTCGTATAACGGATGCTTTTCGAAGGTTGAGGTAAATGATTTCCGAAGGTTTCTTGGTTATGTGTTGACGGATGGATACAGCTGGATCTAGGGATTGTTAGTTTGGGTGATATATTTTGTGTCCCCTGTATCCCCAACACCAGATTGCATAACCAGAAAGTTTCGGGAGTTTATAAGTGGGAATTCAAGTATCTCGTAGGATATCTTTCCAACACACACATGATACGATATGGGATCTATCATATGTTTGTTTCCGGCTTATTCTGCAAGCCAAATCCTTTGTTGTTGTTTTGTTTTGTGGTATTCGAGTTGTTTCAATGCCAAGTGTTGACTCCATACCTTATTCTAAATGGTGTTCCCATATTTCTATGTGAATACTAATCCTTCTTGATCACTGAGCTTGTCATGTCAATTCTTTTCCAACCGATGTGCTTCTCTTCAAGTGGATCCGATCATTCCAACATTCGCAAGATCAATTCTAAGCTTTTTCTCAACGTTGTTTGTTTCATCCGTCCCAAATTGTCTTTGTTTTCCCGCCCCCCCCCACCCCTTTTCTTCAAGGACTCAGATTTCTTAATCTAGTATCCATCTTATAGATAGGAAGTCTCTCCATTCTTTTCCGTAAATGTTCTTATCCGGTGATTCTCAGGAAGATACTAACGGAGCCTTAACTTCATCATTATTCGTTCTCTTTCTTCTCCGGTGGTTTCAATTCAAGCTTGCGGTGTTGATCATATTCATTTCCTTGTTTCAAATGCTTTCTCATGCCGATGCAGCTCGTAATCATTCAGCTCTCGCTATTCATTTGTTTCGGAGTGTTGAACATATCTCAGAAGATTCGTGCTTTCCATTCTCAATCCGTTCAAGGGATTTTGAGGTTGTTATCTCATTCAAGCCATTTAATTCAACCGGTGTAATCTCTCTTTCAAGCAATCTTTCCAACGGTGTATCTTTTGAGTGGGCCCTAACCCACATGTCTTTTCCCAGGATCTTACCTGACTCTTCTAATTTTCCCGGAGCTATTCCCAAATTCTTTTCGAAGTTTGACGTAAGAATGAAGTATCATCAGTCATATTTCTTCTCCAAGATCGCTTTCAAATTCTTTTCATCGTTGGTTCAACCTTTCCAATTTTCATTCCGGGGTGCCTCAACAATTCATGGTGGTGTTTCTCATCGTCATTCTCAACATTTGAAGACCGAAGAAGAGTTTCCCTTAAATCCTTACCCGTTCTTCCAAAGATTCATGGTTCTAGCTTCATGCCATCCTCTCATAATTGTTTTCGATTGTGAGAATTCTTTTCACCCATCCAGAGCAATTCAGGAGTCTTTTAATTTTGATTCTCCGGAGCCCATCATCTCAGAATTATTCATTCTCAGCTTTCAGATATCCTCTAATCAGTTCATGATCTCTTCGTTCTCATGTATCTTAATCTCTCAAGTATCTTTGTTCGTTTTCTAATTCTTCCCGGTGTTTCTTTATCTTTTCTTCGTTCATTTTCAATTCTTACGGTGGTTCATTCAAGAATTATCTTCCGTTGTTATCGTATCAATCCGTTCGTTCTTTCCAAATTCTCTTCCGTTGTTACCGGTGGTTCGTTGAAGACCTTCCCAAGTTTGCGCCATATCTATCTTAATCCTTTCTACGAGAATAAGTGGCATGCCAAATCCATTGTGGGTCATCAATTTAATTGATGATTATTCTTGTTTCATCGAGTAAATTCAATTCCTTATTCCGGAGGGTCATCAAAATTCTTGATTTCATTTGTTCATCTTTCTTTCCGGAGTTCCGAGTTTTCTCGGTTATATCATTTCAAAGCTTCATCTTATCACTGCAAGGCTTCACCTTGTGTTTTCAACTTCTCTTTCTTTCTATCATCCTTTTATTACCGGAGTTCTTCATGGAGGCTCTACATGATGCTTCATCAAGGATTCTTTTCATTCTTCAATTGTTCTTCAAGGTTTCTCTCGATGTCAAGATCCGTCAAGCTATACTCTAAAATTAACATGCTGTTCAACACATGTTTTGTTTTGAGGAGTTGAAGCATTCTTCATCTTGCATTCCGTAGTGCAATTCTTCCTACCTTATCTTTTGAGGTGGTGTTATGTCATTCTCCATAATTTCCCTTCGGGTTCATGATTCACAAAGTTTTCAAGAGTGACATATTTAAATCCATCATTTTATCTTCGTTCAAGAGATCTTTTCAACCAATCAATCTCTTTGTTGGAGTTATCTTGTGTCATATTTCACCTAAAGCCTTCCCTAAGGAATGTTGCTATTATGGTGCTTATCAATGATCCAAATTTTCTCCTTCTCATCTTGGTGAAGAAGTTTTCTTCTCCTTGTTGATCTCAATCCAATCAACTATTTCCGTAGTGGCAGAATTTCGCCTCTATCTTGAGAAGTTTTCTATAAGCCCACTACAAGCTTATTCGTTTCGTTGTTGGTTTTTTCCAACAACTCCGTTCTAACCTTCTTGGAAGGGTGTTTTCCAAGATCATTGGTGGCAGAAGTTGGCATTTTCTTCTCCATTCCTTTATTCCAATGATCTATCTTCTATTTTTTCTTTCGGAGGCATGGTGATGTTGCTCTCTTCGCTCATCATCTCGAATTGTGAGGATCGTGTTCTTTTCTTACTAATCCATTTAACCGGAGTGTTGTGTCCATCATTCCTCTTTTAACCGATGTCTCATCCAAGTGCTTTCATTTTGCCAAGTTCATATTCTATCCCTCCCTTTTTCCAACCGGCGCGTTATCGTAATTGATCATTATCGTTCCTTGTACATCTCGTTTCAACCGGAGTGCTTGCATGTACTTCTCGTCCATTGTTCTCGTCATTCATAGCTTTGCAAACTCCAAGGTTCACATGGTGTTCCTAGTTTCTCTTTTCTACCAGTGTGCTTTCATATTCCTTTTGATCCGTTAAGCTCTTGTTTCATATTCTTCAACCTACAAAGATTCTCGCAATGTTCCTTGTTCCTCTTTGATAACGAAGTGTTTTCAATCTCGTTCATCTCCCTTGAATTCTCTCTGTTCGTTCGTTCAATCTCTCAAGGTTCGTGGTTTCACTCGTTTGTCAAAGAAGCAACTTAGCTTTACCTCTTCTCTTCCTCTTCCGCTTTTCTTCGGTGCCATCCTAGATCTCGGGTCGAGATCCTCTCGTAGTGGTGGAGTGCTGTAACGCCCCGAGACCGACGCTCCAGAAGACTTCCATATATTTCGTGTTCGCCATGTGTTTTATTTTTGTTTGTTGCATTCATCATCGCATTGCATCCGCATGTTTTCATAAAACTTGCATTCGTTCGTAGTTGCCGCGTTCCCCCTTGTCTTCGTTGACCGTTCCAGACCAACCGGGTTTTCGATTTCCCTCTTGTCAAACCACCTAATCCCTCTTTGCACAGTGCATCGAACCCCTTCGCAACCATGTCCGAAACTTACCCAACCCTGGCAGTCGTCACCGTTGGATTCGAATCATTCCCAAACATCTATAAAACATCTCCGTTTTCTTAATTGGGTCCCCTAACCTATTTATCCGAGACTGTCCGATTAAAATCCGAGGGTCCTTTAGCCCCTAGTCTAGCCACCCTTCCTATTTAAACACTCAAACCCTAACCTATTCTGTCCAATCCATCAATCCTCCTCACCGCCGCCACTCCTCTTCCTCGGGATCCAAGCCAGCAGCCACCCTATCTCCTTCCCTCGTTTTCAGCATCGGACCAACCCGAGCCCGCACCCGATCCAGATCCTCTCCCGCCTTCGACCACCTTCCTGGTTTTGCGCCACCACCAGGCGACCCCGTGACCTCTCCTCCCCCTCCTGTGATTTCCCACCTCTCTCTCTCACGGTGGCCATCTCTCTCTCCTTCACAGGAACGAGCAGGAGCTCGCCAAGCTCCATGGTGCCGCCTCCTCTGCTTCGTCCCGCGCGCACGAGCCCAACGGGAGAGGAGCTCCTCCATGCCGTGTCTGCCTCCCTCCGCCTCGCCAAGTCCCTGAACCGCCAGGTCCGCAGGAGCCAAGCTCGCCGACGGCTTCCTCCAGGTCCGGCCGGACTCCTCCAATCGCGCGCCTCCTTCCTCAAGCAGGAGCTCGACCTGCTGCTGGCGACCTCGCCCTCCGTCGACCATGGCAAGGACCGGCCTCGTCCCGCTCCTCTCCTTCCCTGTCTTTCTCCCTCACCTCACATCTCTCCCTTTCTGTTTGCTCGAACAGGAGCAGGAGCTTCTCCAGCAGCGAGCGCCCGAGGCCTCGTCCTCGACCCTCCCTGCACGAACCCCATCACTGCTCGTCACCATGGCCGACCCTGCAGCAAGCTCTGCCGCCGCGCCATCTACAGGCGCTCGGGCACGAGCTCGCCCGCGCCCAGTCTTCCTCCTCGTCGCGCGGATCCAGGAGGCTTGACGCTGCCGCTTCGCCTGCATCGCCCTGTTGCCGCGCCTGCACCGCCTGAAGCCGTCGCACCCCTGCTTCCTCTGCTTCGAGCGACAGAACACCACCCCCTGCGTTTACCACGCCCTGCCTCTCGCTTTGATCTGCCTGCGAGGCCCAGCGCCAAGGCCCAGCCCCGCCTCCCAAATCCGGCCTCCTCTTACACCGACTGGGCCGAGCCCATGGGTGAGCTCCCCACAGCCCCTCCTCTCTGTTCAGCCCAGCTTGCACCAGTTTCAGCCCGTGGATGTTTTTTTTCCTGGACGAATTTGCTAAATATCCTGTGCATGCATATTTACAGAAAAATGCCATCATATTAAAGTGTTAATAAGTATTTATCCATGCATTCAAATTAAACATGTCATATATGTAAAATGCTTAGATTTCTGTCTAGCTTCATAATATGTCACTCTCATCCATGTTTAAAATGATGTTTGTTTAAATTTGCTCGAATGCCATGTTAAAATGATTAATTTCATAACTAAATAACCGTAGCTCCATTTTTAATAAACTTTATATGTAAATGGGGTAGAAAAATGCATAGATTAACATGGTGCACTTTGTTTGCATGTTTAACAACTCTAAAATATGCTTTAGGACAGAACAGTACCAAATCCAAAATATGCATATGGGGATTTTCCGGAATTGTTGTTTGTTGTTCCGGCCTCATTTAAACTTGCCTAAATAGTTAGTTTACTTATGCTTCACCTCTTGCCATGTTAATCAACATTTAATATTGTTGGGTACATAAACGAGAGAGAACTAAATATTTGATGTGGTGTTTCGTTAATATGCAACTCGTTGCATATTGAGCTCCACTTAATTTGTAGTGTTGTTTGTTGCATTTGCCATGCCTCATTAAACCGGACATGCATCATACTTGATTGTGCATCATGCCATGTTCATGTGATGGTTGTTCACCATGTCGTTTGCTTCTTTCCGGTGTTGCTTCTTCGGGTTAGTTCCGATAACGTCGCGTTTGTGAGGATTCGTTCGACTTCGTCCGTTTGTCTTCTTCATGGACTCGTTCTTCTTCCTTGCGGGATCTCAGGCAAGATGACCATACCCTCGAAATCACTTCTATCTTTGCTTGCTAGTTGTTCGCTCTATTGCTATGCCGCGCTACCTACCACTTGCTATATCATGCCTCCCATATTGCCATGTCAAGCCTCTAACCCACCTTTCCTAGCAAACCGTTGTTTGGCTATGTTACCGCTTTTGCTCAGCCCCTCTTATAGCGTTGCTAGTTGCAGGTGAAGATGAAGTTTGTTCCTTGTTGGAACATGGTTATTTTTGGGATATCACAATATCTCTTATTTAATTAATGCATCTATATACTTGGTAAAGGGTGGAAGGCTCGGCCTTATGCCTGGTGTTTTGTTCCACTCTTGCCGCCCAAGTTTCCGTCATACCGGTGTTATGTTCCTTGATTTTGCGTTCCTTACTCGGTTGGGTGATTTATGGGACCCCCTTGACAGTTCGCCTTGAATAAAACTCCTCCAGCAAGGCCCAACCTTGGTTTTACCATTTGCCTACCTAAGCCTTTTTCCCTTGGGTTCTGCAGACTCAAGGGTCATCTTATTTTAAACCCCCGGGCCAGTGCTCCTCTGAGTGTTGGTCCAACCCGTCAGTCGCCGGTGGCCACCAGGGGCAACTCTGGGCTCACCTATCGGAAGCTTGGACAATCCGGTGTGCCCTGAGAACGAGATATGTGCAGCTCCTATCGGGATTTGTCGGCACATTTGGGCGGCTTTGCTGGTCTTGTTTTACCATTGTCGAAATGTCTTGTAAACCGGGATTCCGAGACTGATTGGGTCTTCCCGAAAGAAGGAATATCCTTCATTGACCGTGAGAGCTTATAATGGGCTAAGTTGGGACACCCCTGCAGGGTATTATCTTTCGAAAGCCATGCCCGCGGTTATGTGGCAGATGGGAATTTGTTAATGTCCGGTTGTAGAGAACTTGGCACTCGACTTAATTAAAACGCATCAACCGCGTGTGTAGCCGTGATGGTCTCTTTTCGGCGGAGTCCGGGAAGTGAACACGGTTCTTGGGTTATGTTTGACGTAAGTAGGAGTTCAGGATCACCTCTTGATCATTTCTAGCTTCTCGACCGTTCCGTTGCTTCTCTTCTCGCTCTTATTTGCGTATGTTAGCCACTATATTTGCTTAGTGCTTGCTGCAGCTCTACCTCATTACCCCATCCTACCTATAAGCTTAAATAGTCTTGATCTCGCGGATGTGAGATTGCTGAGTCCTCGTGACTCACGGATACTTCCAAACAGTTGCAGGTGCCGACGATACCAGTGCAGGTGATGCTACCGAACTCAAATGGGAGTTCGACGAGGACCGTGGTCGTTACTATGTTTCGTTTCCTGATGATCAGTAGTGGAGCCCAGTTGGGACGATCGGGGATCTAGCATTTGGGGTTGTCTTCTTTTATTTTGGTTCCGTAGTCGGACCTATGTGTGTACTCTGATTGATGTATGATTTATTTATGTATTGTGTGAAGTGGCGATTGTAAGCCAACTCTTTATCCCATTCTTGTTCATTACATGGGATTGTGTGAAGATGACCCTTGTTGCGACAAAACCACAATGCGGTTATGCCTCTAAGTCGTGCCTCGACACGTGGGAGATATAGCCGCATCGTGGGCGTTACAATGAAGGTACATTTCCTATATTCACATCATTTGCTCTGATGCATATAGCCAAGATACATGTAACTCATTGCTTGCTCTGTCATGATTATGCACTCATATGCTCTTATGTTCCATATTTACATGATTGCATACATGTAGGGGGAGCCTATGCATGTTACATGTCTTTCCAAAGCTTTACTTGTTATTCTCCATATCTTTATCTAAAGCTTTGATGTATGTTGTCATCAATTACCAAAAAGGGGGAGATTGAAAGCACAAGTGCTCCCTGGGTGATTTTGGTAATTAATGTCAACATATCTCTTGTTGGACTAATGCTTTCATCTAGTATATTTCAGATAAGTCCAACAGAGGAGTGGCATGGACAAGAGGATGTGGAACCCCTTCAAGATGATAAGGACAAAGGATTGGCTCAAGCTCAAAGCTCAGGACTCTACATTTTTCATTTTAGTGATCCAAGATCACATTGAGTCCATAGGAAAGCCAATACTATTAAGAGGGGATGAGGTGTTGCTTAATGGCTTGCTTGCTCAAAGTGCTTAGTGATATGCTCCAAAGCCCTCAACCACTTTCTCACATCCACATATGTCCCAAACCAAAAGTCAAACTCAGCCCCACCGAATCTTTCTATCCGGCGCCACCGAGTTCACTTGACATAGCCACTGCGAGAAACCCTAATCAATTCGTTCTCACCGATGGGATCTCGGTCTCACCGAGATGGGCTTGCAAACTCTCTGTTGCCTATTGCATTAATTTCGGCCTCACCGAAATATGAAATCGGTTCCACCGAGTTTGCTTGGCCAACTCTCTGTTTTGCTTATTACCCAAATAGGTCCCACTGAGTTTGTGTAATTGGTCAAACCGAGATGAGGCTTTACCCTAACCCTAGCACATCGGTCCTACCGAGTTGATTATGTCGGTCCCACCGAAAATCCTAACGTTCACATTTTGAACAAAATCGGTCTGACCGAGTTTTCTGATTCGGTCACACCGAGTTTGGTGATTTGTGTGTAACGGTTAGATTTTGTGTGGAGGCTATATATACCCCTCCACCCACTCTTCATTCGTAAAGAGAGCCATCAGAACATGCCTACACTTTCAACATACATTTTCTGAGAGAGAACCACCTACACTTGTGTTGAGGTCAAGATATTCCATTCCAACCACATAAATCTTGATCTCTAGCCTTCCCCAAGTTGCTTTCCACTCAAATCATCTTTGTACCAAATCCAATCCTATGAGAGAGAGTTGAGTGTTGGGGAGACTATCATTTGAAGCACAAGAGCAAGGAGTTCATCATCAACACACCATCTATTACCTCTTGGAGAGTGGTGTCTCCTAGATTGGTTAGGTGTCACTTGGGAGCCTTCGTCAAGATTGTGGAGTTGAACCAAGGACTTTGTACAGGCAAGGAGATCGCCTACTTCGTGAAGATCTACCCTAGTGAGGCAAGTCCTTCGTGGGCGATGGCCATGGTGGAATAGACAAGGTTGCTTCTTCGTGGACCCTTCGTGGGTGGAGCCCTCCATGGACTCGCACAGCTGTTACCCTTCGTGGGTTGAAGTCTCCATCAACGTGGATGTACGATAGCACCACCTATCGGAACCACAACAAAGACATCTGTGTCTCCTATTGTGTTTGCACACTCCAATCCCATCCCTTTACATTCTTGCAACTTGCATGATTTACTTTCCGCTGCTCATATACTCTTGTCATGCTTGCTTGATATGTATTGTGAATGTTTGAACTTGTGCTAAAACTCCACTTCAACTTAAAGAATTTAAAAACTGCAACTTTTCTTGCTAAGAGTCTATTCACCCCCCCCCCCTCTAGACACCTCTTCTCGATCCTTTCAGGCTCGCAAGCATCAAGTGATTGATAATCAAGCGATTCCAAAAGCCCATCAGCATGTAGTTTCTTCATGCGCTTTACACCAATATGACCTAAGCGGCAGTGCCACAAATAATTTTCACTATCATTATTAAACTTATATCTTTTGGCTTCAATACTATGAATATGTGTATCACTACTATCGGGATTCAATAAAAATAGACCACTCATCAAGGGTGCATGACCATAAAAGATATTACTCATATAAATAGAACAGTCATTATTCTCTGATTTAAATGAATAACCGTCTCGCATCAAACAAGATCCAGATATAATGTTCATGCTTAACGCTGGCACCAAATAACAATTATTCAGGTCTAAAACTAATCCCGAAGGTAGATGTAGAGGTAGCGTGCCGACGGCGATCACATCGACTTTGGAACCATTTCCCACGCGCATCGTCACCTCGTCCTTAGCCAATCTTCGCTTAATCCATAGCCCCTGTTTCAAGTTACAAATATGAGCAACAGAACCAGTATCAAATACCCAGGCGCTACTACGAGCATTAGTAAGGTACACATCAATAACATGTATATCAAATATACCTTTCACTTTGCCATCCTTCTTATCCGCCAAATACTTGGGGCAGTTCCGCTTCCAGTGACTAGTCCCTTTGCAGTAGGAGCACTCAGTCTCAGGCTTAGGTCCAGACTTGGGCTTATTCACTTGAGCAGCAACTTGCTAGCCGTTCTTCTTGAAGTTCCCCTTCTTCCCTTTGCCCATCTTCTTGAAACTAGTGGTATTGTTAACCATCAACACTTGAAGCTCCTTCTTGATTTCTACCTCCGCAGCCTTTAACATCGCGAAGAGCTCGGGAATCGTCTTATCCATCCCTTGCATATTATAGTTCATCACGAAGCTTTTGTAGCTTGGTGGCAGTGATTGAAGAATTCTGTCAATGACACTATCAACCGAAATAACTCCCAGTTGAGTCAAGTGAGTGTGGTACCCAGAAATTTTGAGTATATGTTCACTGACAGAACTATTCTCCTCCATTTTGCAGCTGTAGAACTTATTGGAGACTTCATATCTCTCAATCCGGGCATTTGCTTGAAATATTAACTTCAACTCCTAGAACATCTCATATGCTCCATGACGTTCAAAACGTCGTTGAAGTCCCGGTTCTAAGCCATAAAGCATGGCACACTGAACTATCAGGTAGTCATCAGCTTTGCTCTGCCAGGCGTTCATAACGTCCGGTGTTGCTCCTGTAGCGGGTCTTGCACCTACCGGTGCTTCCAGGACGTAATTCTTCTGTGTAGCAATGAAGATAATCCTCAAGTTATGGACCCAGTCCGTGTAGTTGCTACCATCATCTTTCAACTTAGCTTTCTCTAGGAACGCATTAAAATTCAATGGAACAGTAGCACGGGCCATTTATCTACAACAACATAGACATGCAAAATACTATCAGGTACTAAGTTCATGATAAATTAAAGTTCAATTAATCATATTACTTAAGAACTCCCACTTATATAGACATCCCTCTAATCATCTAAGTCATCACGTGATCCATATCAACTAAACCATGTCTGATGATCACGTGAGATGGAGTAGTTTTCAATGGTGAACATCACTATGTTGATCATATCTACTATATGATTCACGCTCGACCTTTCGGTCTCAGTTTTCCGAGGCTATATCTGCATATGCTAGGCTCGTCAAGTTTAACCCGAGTATTCTGCGTGTGCAAAATTGGCTTGCACCCGTTGTATGTGAACGTAGAGCTTATCACACCCGATCATCACGTGGTGTCTCGGCACGACGAACTGTCGCAACGGTGCATACTCGGGGAGAACACTTGTACCTTGAAATTTAGTGGGAGATCATCTTCTAATGCTACCGCCGTACTAAGCAAAATAAGTGATATGATATGGCCATCATCATCTTGTGCCTTTGATCTCCATCTCCAAAGCACCGTCATGATCACCATCGTCACCGGCTTGACACCTTGATCTCCATTGAACCATCGTTGTCGTCTCGCCAACTATTGCTTCTACGACTATCGCTACCGCTTAGTGATACAGTAAAGCAATTACATGGCGATTGCATTTCATACAATAAAGCGACAACCATATGGCTCCTGCTAGTTGCCGATAACTATTACAAAACATGATCATCTCATACAACAATTTATATATCATCACGTCTTGACCATATCACATCACAGCAAGCCCTGCAAAAACAAGTTAGACGTCCTCTACTTTGTTGTTTGCAAGTTTTACGTGGCTGCTATGGGCTTTGCAAGAACCGTTCTTACCTACGCATCAAAACCACAGCGATTTTTCATCAAGTGTGCTATTTTAACCTTCAACAAGGACCGGGCATAGTCACACTCGATTCAACTAAAGTTGGAGAAACAGACACCCACTAGTCACCTATGTGCGAAGCATGGCGGTAGAACCAGTCTCATGAACGCGGCCATGTAATGTCGGTCTGGGCAGCTTCATCCAACAATACCGCCAAATCAAAGTATGACATGCTGGTAAGCAGTATGACTATTATCGCCCACAACTCTTTGTGTTCTACTCGTGCATAAAACATCTACGCATAGACCTGGCCCTGATACCACTGTTGGGGAACGTAGTATTTAAAAAAAATCCTACGATCACGCAAGATCTTCGTAGCAATGAGCGGGGAGAGTGTGTCCACGTACCCCGAAAGCGGAAGCGTTTAGTAACGCGGTTGATGTAGTCGAACGTCTTCGCGATCCAACCGATCCAAGTACCGAACGCACGGCACCTCCGTGATCTGCACACGTTCGGCTCGGTGAAGTCCCTCGAACTCTTGATCCAGTTGAGGCCGAGGGAGAGTTTCATCAGAATGACGGCATGGTGACGGTGATGATGAAGTTACCGGCGCAGGGCTTCACCTAAGCACTATGACGATATGACCGAGGTGTGTTTCTGTGGAGGGGGGAACCGCACACGGCTAAAAGATAAACTTGTGTGTTCTAGGGCCCCCTCCCCACGTATATAAAGGAGGGAGGGAGGAGGCCAGCCCGCCCTAGGGGGCGCGCCCAATGAGGGGAGTCCTACTAGAACTCCAAGTCCTACTAGGATTCCACCAAGAGGGAGAGAGGCGGAAGGAAGGAGAGGGAGAGAGAGTAGCAAAGGGGGGCCGATACGTCTCCAACGTATCTATAATTTATGAAGTATTCATGCTATTATATTATCCATGTTAGATCCTTTATATGCATTTATATGCTATTTTATATGATTTTTGGGACTAACCTATTAACCTAGAGCCCAGTGCCAGTTTCTGTTTTTTCCTTGTTTTTGAGTTTTACAGAAAAGGAATACCAAACGGAGTCCAATTGACGTGACAATTTTTGATGATTTTTTTATGGACCAAAAGAAGCCCCTGGAGTAAAAGAGTTGGGCCAGAAGAGTCCCGGGCTGTCCACGAGGGTGGGGGGCGTGCCCACCCCCCTGGGCGTGGGCCCCTGCCTCGTGGACGACTCGGAGACCCCCCTGATGTGAAACCAATGCCAAAAATTCCTATAAATACAGAAACCCCCAGAAAATAACCTAGATCAGAAGTTCCGCCACCGCAAGCCTCTGTAGCCACGAGAAATCAATCTAGGCCCTCTCTGGCACCCTGCCGGAGGGGGCCATCATCACCGGAGGCCATGGAGGAGGATCCCGGAGGGGCCATCATCGCCATGAAGACCGAGGACCAGAGGGAGAACCTCTCCCCATCTAGGGGGGAGGCCATGGAGGAGGAAGCACAAGGGGGATAACCTCTCCTCCTCTCTCTCGCTGGCGCCGGAGTGCCATCGGGAGGGGAATCATCGCCGCGGTGATTGTCTTCATCAACATCACCATCATCATCACCATCCACATCTATTTTACGCGGTCCAATCTTCCGCACCCCGCTGTAATCCCTACTTGAACATGGTGCTTTATGCCACATATTATGATCCAATGATGTGTTGCCATCCTATGATGTTTTGAGTAGATATCCTTTGTCTTTGGGTTGATTGATGATCTAGATTGGTACGAGTTGTATGTTTTATTTTGGTGCTGTTCTACGGTGCCCTCCGTGTCGCGCAAGCGTGAGGGAATCCTGCTATAGGGTGTCGCAATACGTTCATGATTCGCTTATAGTGGGTTGTTTGAGTGACAGAAGCATAAACCCGAGTAAGGGGGTTGTGGCGTATGGGATAAAGGGGACTTGATATGTTAATGCTATGGTTGGGTTTCACCTTAATGATCTTTAGTAGTTGCGGATGCTTGCTAGAGTTCCAATCATAAGTGCATATGATCCAAGAAGAGAAAGTATGTTAGCTTATGCCTCTCCCTCATATGAAATTGCAATGACGACTGCCGGTCTTGTTAACGATTGCCTGGGATAATTCTGCACACCGACCCATCATTATTCCACACTCGCTATTTATAATATTAAGTAATATATTCTAACTTTATGATAACAGCACCTACTTTTATGTTTTAGCTCTCCGATATCATGCAAAGTTATCCTCTTCATACCCACAACGTAGTTTTATTTCTCGTTTCTAGTTGGAAGCAAACGTTCGGTATACGTAAAGTCGTATCAGTGGCAGATAGGACTTGAGAGAATATTGATCTTACCTTTAGCTCCTTGTGGGTTCGACACTCCATACTTATCACTTCCACCTTTGGTAATTGCTACGATGATTCCCTGCACTTGGGGATTATCAAGCTCTTTTCTGGCGCCGTTGTCGGGGAGCAATAGCGTGGGGTTGATATTCTCGTGTGTGCTTGTTTGCTTTCTTCACTAAGTAGATTTTATTTTTCCTTTTTGTTTCTGTTTAGTTGTGGGTGAAACATACAAAAAAAGAAAATTTTAAGAATGAAAATACAAAAAAAATTACTTGCCTCTCATGCCTAAAAAGTTTTTCAAAAAGAGAAGTGATTGGAAAGTTATGCATTGAAGAAGTCAGGGTCGACCTTGAGCACTTGTGTTCATGCTCACGGAAACAATGTAGAATTTTTCATGGAAGTTTCTCTTCAAATAATTATCTCCTTGTATATATTCATTGTATTATAAAAATAATGTGCCAAGCTTTGGTTTTAGGATGATTAGATTGCTTGTTTACTATGTGCAGAACAAAAACAGAAACTTTGGCTGTAGTGCATGAATTTACATTTTTTACTGGAAGGTCAAATGGGTCTGAAACTTTTTGCACATTACCTCTGTACAAAATTTTAAAATTTTAAAATTTATTTCATAATTTTAGGAGTTACATAAGTTTACTAAACTTCCAGATTACTACAGACTGTCCTGTTTTTGACAGATTCTGTTTTTCGCGCGTTGTTTGCTTATTTTGATGAATCTATGGCTAGTATCGGGGGGTATGAACCATAGAGAAGTTGGAATAAAGTAGGTTTAACACCAATATAAATAAAGAATGAGTTCATTACAGTACCTTAAAGTGGTAGTTTGCTTTATTACACTAACGGATCTCACAAAGTTTTTGTTAATGTTTTGTGTGGATGAAGTGTTCGAAGATCGAGGAACTATCAATATGAGAAGAATAAAGAGAGGCAAGAGTTCAAGATTGGGGATGCCCAAGGCACCCCAAGTAAATATTTCAAAGGATACTCAAGCATCTAAGCTTGGGGATGCCCCGGTTGGCATCCCATCTTTCTTCTTCAACAAATATCGGTACCTCGGTTTTTGTTTTGTTCACATGATTTGTGTCCTTTGTGTTTCTTTTTCTTTAAGAACCATGCTAGTATGAGATGTCTCTTCATCAATTTATAGAATGATTCATGTGCTTCACTTATATCTTTTGAGTGTGACCTTATAGAATGCTCTTTGTGCTTCACTTAAATCTTTTGAGTATGGTTTTATAGAATGCTTCGTGTGCTTCACTTATATATTTTGAGCTTGGATATTGGTTAGTCTATATTAATTGTAGAATGATCCATGAACTTCACTTATATATTTTGGAATATGAATAATACTATCATCTAAAGTGGGTTGGAAAAGTGTCAACTTTAGGAATTAGTGATCCCACTATTCCGATGAGAAGAATATTGCTTATGTGGAGAGTAGAAAAATTTCTATGCTTGTAGATCATGAAAAGAATGCTTTATGTGATGGTTATATTGTTGAATTCATTCATTATTCTACTGAAAATTATTATGAGGGAGGAATATATGCTTGTAGGAGTAGCAATAATACCAAGTTTCCTCTCTATGTGCTTAAAGGTTTGAAGTTATACTTGTTTTGCCTTCCTATGCTAGTTGATTCTTGTTCCTATAAATTGTGTGCTCACAAAATCCCTAGGCATAGGAAGTGGGTTATATTTAAATGTGCTAGTCATATTCTTCATGATGCTCTCTTTATGTTTCAATTCTTATCTTTTATGTGAGCATCATTGAAATCATCATGCCTAGCTAAAAGGCATTAAAGAAAAGCGCTTGTTGGGAGACAACCCAATATTTACCCTTAATGTTTTTGTGTGTCTACATGATTAAGCTACTGTAGTAATCATGTTTTATAGCTTTTGTTTCAATAAAGTGCCAAGTAAGACCTTTGGGAAGACTTGGGTGAAAGTTAATGTGATCTTGCTGTAAAAAACAGAAACTTTGCGCTCATGAGATTAGCTGTCATTTTCTACAGAAGAGTGCTTTTGAGTTGATTCTTTTTGCAGAAGATTAATAGACAAATTCCTCACGTCTGCCAATTTATTTCATAATTTTTGGAGTAGCAGAAGTATGGTTTCTGTTCAGATCATTACAGACTGTTCTGTTTTTGACAGATTCTGTTTTCATTGCATAGTTTGCTTGTTTTCTAGTTTCTATGGCTTATATTTCTAAATATAAATTGTAGAAATTATATGGTACAGTAGACATTGTGTGAGAACAATTATGAACCTTGTCTTTGACAATACCAAAGTGAATGGTTTACTCTTTATCATACTAACCTATCTCACGAAGTTCCGTTAAGTTTTGTGTGATTGAAGTTTTCAAGCTTTGGGTGAGATATCGATATGAGGAGAATAAGGAGTGGAAAGACCCTAAGATTGGGGATGCCCAAGGCACCCCAAGGTAATATTCAAGGAAGACTCAAGTGTTGGGGAACGTAGTAATTTCAAAAAAATTCAACGCACACGCAAGATCATGGTGATGCATAGCAACGAGAGGGGAGAGTGTTGTCCACGTACCCTCGTAGACCGAAAGCGGAAGCGTTAACACAACGCGGTTGATGTAGTCGTACGTCTTCACGATCCAACCGATCAAGTACCGAACGTACGGCACCTCCGAGTTCAGCACACGTTCAGCTCGATGACGTCCCTCGAACTCCGATCCAGCCGAGTGTTGAGGAAGAGTTTCGTCAGCACGACGGCGTGGTGACAATGATGATGTTCTACCGACGCAGGGCTTCGCCTAAGCACCGCTACGATATTATCGAGGTGTAATATGGTGGAGGGGGGCACCGCACACGGCTAAGAGATCGTTGATCAATTGTGTGTCTAGAGGTGCCCCCCTGCCCCCGTATATAAAGGAGCAAGGGGGGGTTCGGCCGGCCAAGGGGAGAGGCGCGCCAGGAGGAGTCCTACTCCTACCGGGAGTAGGGCTCCCCCCTTTTACATGTTGGACTAGGAGAGAGAGGGGGAAGAGGTGGAGGGGAGGAAGGAAAGGGGGGCGCCGCCCCCCTCTCCTTGTCCTATTCGGACTCGGGGGGGAGGGGCGTGCGGCCCTGCCCTGGCCTCCTCTCTTCTCTTCCACCTAGGCCCACTAAGGCCCATTAAGTTACCGGGGGGTTCCGGTAACCTCCCGGTACTCCGGAAAAATCCCGATTTCACCCGGAACACTTCCGATATCCAAACATAGGCTTCCAATATATCAATCTTTATGTCTCGACCATTTCGAGACTCCTCGTCATGTCCGTGATCATATCCGGGACTCCGAACAACCTTCGGTACATCAAAACATATAAACTCATAATATAACTGTCATCGTAACGTTAAGCGTGCGGATCCTACGGGTTCGAGAACTATGTAGACATGACCGAGACACCTCTCCGGTCAATAACCAATAGCGGAACCTGGATGCTCATATTGGTTCCCACATATTCTACGAAGATCTTTATCGGTCAGACCGCATAACAACATACGTTGTTCCCTTTGTCATCGGTATGTTACTTGCCCGAGATTCGATCGTCGGTATCTCGATACCTAGTTCAATCTCGTTACCGGCAAGTCTCTTTACTCGTTCCGTAATACATCATCCCGCAACTAACTCATTAGTTACAATGCTTGCAAGGCTTATAGTGATGTGTATTACTGAGTGGGCCCAGAGATACCTCTCCGACAATCGGAGTGACAAATCCTAATCTCGAAATACGCCAACCCAACAAGTACCTTTGGAGACACCTGTAGAGCACCTTTATAATCACCCAGTTACGTTGTGACGTTTGGTAGCACACAAAGTGTTCCTCTGGTAAACGGGAGTTGCATAATCTCATAGTCATAGGAACATGTATAAGTCATGAAGAAAGCAATAGCAACATACTAAACGATCGAGTGCTAAGCTAACGGAATGGGTCAAGTCAATCACATCATTCTCCTAATGATGTGATCCCACTAATCAAATGACAACTCATGTCTATGGCTAGGAAACATAACCATCTTTGATCAACGAGCTAGTCAAGTAGAGGCATACTAGTGACACTCTGTTTGTCTATGTATTCACACAAGTATTATGTTTCCGGTTAATACAATTCTAGCATGAATAATAAACATTTATCATGATATAAGGAAATAAATAATAACTTTATTATTGCCTCTAGGGCATATTTCCTTCAGTCTCCCACTTGCACTAGAGTCAATAATCTAGATTACACAGTAATGATTCTTACACCCATGGAGTCTTGGTGCTGATCATGTTTCGCTCGTGGAAGAGGCTTAGTCAATGGGTCTGCAACATTCAGATCCGTATGTATCTTGCAAATTTCTATGTCTCCCACCTGGACTAAATCCCGGATGGAATTGAAGCGTCTTTTGATGTGCTTGGTTCTTTTGTGAAATCTGGATTCCTTTGCTAAGGCAATTGCACCAGTATTGTCACAAAAGATTTTCATTGGACCCGATGCACTAGGTATGACACCTAGATCGGATATGAACTCCTTCATCCAGACTCCTTCATTTGTTGCTTCCGAAGCAGCTATGTACTCCGCTTCACACGTAGATCCCGCCACGACACTTTGCTTGGAACTGCACCAACTGACAGCTCCACCGTTCAATGTAAACACGTATCCGGTTTGCGATTTAGAATCGTCCGGATCAGTGTCAAAGCTTGCATCAACGTAACCATTTACGATGAGCTCTTTGTCACCTCCATAAACGAGAAACATATCCTTAGTCCTTTTCAGGTATTTCAGGATGTTCTTGACCGCTATCCAGTGATCCACTCCTGGATTACTTTGGTACCTCCCTGCTAAACTTATAGCAAGGCACACATCAGGTCTGGTACACAGCATTGCATACATGATAGAGCCTATGGCTGAAGCATAGGGAACATCTTTCATCTTCTCTCTATGTTCTGCAGTGGTCGGGCATTGAGTCTTACTCAATCTCACACCTTGTAGTATAGGCAAGAACCCTTTCTTTGCTTGATCCATTTTGAACTTCTTCAAAACTTTGTCAAGGTATGTGCTTTGTGTAAGTCCAATTAAGCGTCTTGGTCTATCTCTATAGATCTTGATGCCCAATATATATGCAGCTTCACCGAGGTCTTTCATTGAAAAACTCTTATTCAAGTATCCCTTTATGCTATCCAGAAATTCTATATCATTTCCAATCAGCAACATGTCATCCACATATAATATCAGAAATGCTACTGAGCTCCCACTCACTTTCTTGTAAATACAGGCTTCTCCAAAAGTCTGTATAAAACCAAATGCTTTGATCACACTATCAAAGCGTTTATTCCAACTCCGAGAGGCTTGCACCAGTCCATAAATGGATCGCTGGAGCTTGCACACTTTGTTAGCTCCCTTTGGATCGACAAAACCTTCCGGTTGCATCATATACAACTCTTCTTCCAGAAATCCATTCAGGAATGCAGTTTTGACATCCATTTGCCAAATTTCATAATCATAAAATGCGGCAATTGCTAACATGATTCGGACAGACTTGAGCATCGCTACGGGTGAGAAGGTCTCATCGTAGTCAATCCCTTGAACTTGTCGAAAACCTTTCGCAGCAAGTCGAGCTTTATAGACAGTAACATTACCGTCAGCGTCAGTCTTCTTCTTGAAGATCCATTTATTTTCAATGGCTTGCCGGTCATCGGGAAGTCCATACTTTGTTCTCATACATGGATCCCATCTCGGATTTCATGGCCTCAAGCCATTTTGCGGAATCTGGGCTCACCATCGCTTCTTCATAGTTTGTAGGTTCATCATGGTCTAGTAACATAACCTCCAGAAAAGGATTACCGTACCACTCTGGTGCGGATCTTAATCTAGTTGACCTACGAGGTTCAGTAATAACTTGATCTGAAGTTTCATGATCATTATCATTAACTTCCTCACTAATTGGTGTAGGTGTCGCAGAAACTGGTTTCTGTGATGATCTACTTTCCAATAAGGGAGCAGGTACAGTTACCTCATCAAGTTCTACTTTCCTCCCACTCACTTCTTTCGAGAGAAACTCCTTCTCTAGAAAGGATCCATTCTTAGCAACGAATGTCTTGCCTTCGGATCTGTGATAGAAGGTGTACCCAACAGTTTCCTTTGGGTATCCTATGAAGACACATTTCTCTGACTTAGGTTCGAGCTTATCAGGTTGAAGTTTCTTCACATAAGCATCGCAACCCCAAACTTTAAGAAACGACAACTTTGGTTTCTTGCCAAACCATAGTTCATAAGGCATCGTCTCAACGGATTTCGATGGTGCCCTATTTAGAGTGAATGCAGCCGTCTCTAAAGCATAACCCCAAAACGATAGCGGTAAATCAGTAAGAGACATCATAGATTGCACCATATCTAGTAAAGTACGATTACGACGTTCGGACACACCATTACGTTGTGGTGTTCCGGGTGGCGTGAGTTGCGAAACTATTCCGCATTGTTTCAAATGTAGGCCAAACTCGTAACTCAAATATTCTCCTCCATGATCTGATCGTAGAAACTTTATTTTCTTGTTACGATGATTTTCAACTTCGCTCTGAAATTCTTTGAACTTTTCAAATGTTTCAGACTTATGTTTCATTAAGTAGATATACCCATATCTGCTCAAATCATCTGTGAAGGTGAGAAAATAACGATATCCGCCACGAGCCTCAATATTCATCGGACCACATACATCTGTATGTATGATTTCCAACAAATTAGTTGCTCTCTCCATAGTTCCGGAGAACGGTGTTTTAGTCATCTTGCCCATGAGACACGGTTCGCAAGTACCAAGTGATTCATAATCAAGTGATCCCAAAAGTCCATCATTATGGAGTTTCTTCATGCGCTTTACGCTGATATGACCTAAACGGCAGTGCCACAAATAAGTTGCACTATCATTATCAACTCTGCATCTTTTGGCTTCGACATTATGAATATGTGTGTCACTACTACCGAGATTCATTAAAAATAGACCACTCTTCAAGGGTGCATGACCATAAAAGATATTACTCATATAAATAGAACAACCATTATTCTCTGATTTAAATGAATAACCGTCTCGCATCAAACAAGATCCAGATATAATGTTCATGCTCAACGCTGGCACCAAATAACAATTATTTAGGTCTAATATTAATCCCGAAGGTAGATGTAGAGGTAGCGTGCCGACGGCGATCACATCGACTTTGGAACCGTTTCCCACGCGCATCGTCACCTCGTCCTTGGCCAGTGTTCGCTTAATCCGTAGTCCATGTTTCGAGTTGCAAATAGTAGCAACAGAACCAGTATCAAATACCCAGGTGCTACTGCGAGCTCTGGTAAGGTACCCATCAATAACATGTATATCACATATACCTTTGTTCACCTTGCCATCCTTCTTATCCGCCAAATACTTGGGGCAGTTCCGCTTCCAGTGACCAGTCTGCTTGCAGTAGAAGCACTCAGTCTCAGGCTTAGGTCCAGATTTGGGTTTCTTCTCCTAAACAGCAACTTGCTTGCTGTTCTTCTTGAAGTTCCCCTTCTTCTTCCCTTTGCCCTTTTTCTTGAAACTAGTGGTCTTATTGACCATCAACACTTGATGCTCCTTTTTGATTTCTACCTCCGCTGCCTTTAGCATTGCAAAGAGCTCGGGAATTATCTTATTCATCCCTTGCATGTTATAGTTCATCACGAAGCTCTTGTAGCTTGGTGGCAGTGATTGAAGAATTCTGTCAATGACGCTATCATCCGGAAGATTAACTCCCAGTTGAATCAAGTAATTGTTATACCCAGACATTTTGAGTATATGCTCACTGACAGAACTATTCTCTTCCATCTTGCAGCTGTAGAACTTATTGGAGACTTCATATCTCTCAATCCGGGCATTTGCTTGAAATATTAACTTCAACTTCTGGAACATCTCATATGCTCCATGACGTTCAAAACGTCGTTGAAGACCCGGTTCTAAGCCGTAAAGCATGGCACACTGAACTATTGAGTAGTCATCAGCTTTGCTCTGCCAGACGTTCATAACTTCTGGTGTTGCTCTTGCAGCAGGCCTGGCACCCAGCGGTGCTTCCAGGACGTAATTCTTCTGTGCAGCAATGAGGATAATCCTCAAGTTATGGACCCAGTCCGTGTAATTGGTACCATCATCTTTCAACTTTGCTTTCTCAAGGAACGCATTAAAATTCAACGGAACAACAGCACGGGCCATCTATCTACAATTAACATAGACAAGCAAGATACTATCAGGTACTAAGTTCATGATAAATTTAAGTTCTATTAATCATATTACTTAAGAACTCCCACTTAGATAGACATCCCTCTAATCATCTAAGTGATTACGTGATCCAAATCAACTAAACCATAACCGATCATCATGTGAAATGGAGTAGTTTTCAATGGTGAACATCACCATGTTGATCATATCTACTATATGATTCACGCTCGACCTTTTGGTCTCAGTGTTCCGAGGCCATATCTGCATATGCTAGGCTCGTCAAGTTTAACCTGAGTATTCTGCGTGTGCAAAACTGGCTTGCACCCGTGTAGATGGACGTAGAGCTTATCACACCCGATCATCACGTGGTGTCTGGGCACGACGAACTTTGGCAACGGTGCATACTCAGGGAGAACACTTTTATCTTGAAATTTTAGTGAGAGATCATCTTATAATGCTACCGTCAATCAAAGCAAGATAAGATGCATAAAAGATAAACATCACATGCAATCAATATAAGTGATATGATATGGCCATCATCATCTTGTGCTTGTGATCTCCATCTCCGAAGCACCGTCATGATCACCATCGTCACCGGCGCGACACCTTGATCTCCATCGTAGCATCGTTGTCGTCTCACCAACTATTGCTTTTACGACTATCCCTACCGTTTAGTGATAAAGTAAAACAATTACATGGCGATTGCATTGCATATAATAAAGCGACAACCATATGGCTCCTGCCAGTTGCCGATAACTCAGTTAGAAAACATGATCATCTCATACAATAAAATATAGCATCATGTATTGACCAAATCACATCACAACATGCCCTGCAAAAACAAGTTAGACGTCCTCTACTTTGTTGTTGCAAGTTTTACGTGTCTGCTACGGGCTTAGCAAGAACCGTTCTTACCTACGCATCAAAACCACAACGATAGTTTGTCAAGTTGGTGCTGTTTTAACCTTCGCAAGGACCGGGCGTAGCCACACTCGGTTCAACTAAAGTGAGAGAGACAGACACCCGCCAGTCACCTTTAAGCAACGAGTGCTCACAACGGTGAAACCAGTCTCGCGTAAGCGTACGCGTAATGTCGGTCCGGGCCGCTTCATCTCACAATACCGCTGAACCAAAATATGACATGCTGGTAAGCAGTATGACTTATATCGCCCACAACTCACTTGTGTTCTACTCGTGCATATAACATCAATGCATAAAACCAGGCTCGGATGCCACTGTTGGGGAAAGTAGTAATTTCAAAAAAATTCTACGCACACGCAAGATCATGGTGATGCATAGCAACGAGAGGGGAGAGTGTTGTCCACGTACCCTCGTAGACCGAAAGCGGAAGCGTTAACACAACGCGGTTGATGTAGTCGTACGTCTTCACGATCCGACCGATCAAGTACCGAAAGTACGGCACCTCCGAGTTCAGCACACGTTCAGCTCGATGACGTCCCTCGAACTCCGATCCAGCCAAGTGTTGAGGAAGAGTTTCGTCAGCACGACGGCGTGGTGACAATGATGATGTTCTACCGACGCAGGGCTTCGCCTAAGCACCGCTACGATATTATCGAGGTGTAATATGGTGGAGGGGGGCACCGCACACGGCTAAGAGATCATTGATCAATTGTGTGTCTAGAGGAGCCCCCCTGCCCCCGTATATAAAGGAGCACGGGGGGGTTCGGCCGGCCAAGGGGAGAGGCGCGCCAGGAGGAGTCCTACTCCTACCGGGAGTAGGACTCCCCCCCCTTTCCATGTTGGACTAGGAGAGAGAGGGGGAAGAGGTGGAGGGGAGGAAGGGGGGCGCCGCCCCCTCTCCTTGTCCTATACGGACTGGGGGGGAGGGGCATGCGGCCCTGCCCTGGCCTCCTCTCCTCTCTTCCACCTAGGCCCACTAAGGCCCATTAAGTTACCGGGGGGTTCCGGTAACCTCCCGGTACTCCGGAAAAATCCCGATTTCACCCGGAACACTTCCGATATCCAAACATAGGCTTCCAATATATCAATCTTTATGTCTCGACCATTTCGAGACTCCCCGTCATGTCCGTGATCATATCCGGGACTCCGAACAACCTTCAGTACATCAAAACATATAAACTCATAATATAACTGTCATCGTAACGTTAAGCGTGCGGACCCTACGGGTTTGAGAACTATGTAGACATGACCGAGACACCTCTCCGGTCAATAACCAATAGCGGAACCTGGATGCTCATATTGGTTCCCACATATTCTACGAAGATCTTTATCGGTCAGACCGCATAACAACATACGTTGTTCCCTTTGTCATCGGTATGTTACTTGCCCGAGATTCGATCGTCGGTATCTCGATACCTAATTCAATCTCGTTACTGGCAAGTCTCTTTACTCGTTCTGTAATACATCATCCCGCAACTAACTCATTAGTTACAATGCTTGCAAGGCTTATAGTGATGTGTATTACTGAGTGGGCCCAGAGATACCTCTCCGACAATCGGAGTGACAAATCCTAATCTCGAAATACGCCAACCCAACAAGTACCTTTGGAGACACCTGTAGAGCACCTTTATAATCACCCAGTTACGTTGTGACGTTTGGTAGCACACAAAGTGTTCCTCCGGTAAACGGGAGTTGCATAATCTCATAGTCATAGGAACATGTATAAGTCATGAAGAAAGCAATAGCAACATACTAAACGATCGAGTGCTAAGCTAACGGAATGGGTCAAGTCAATCACATCATTCTCCTAATGATGTGATCCCATTAATCAAATGACAACTCATGTCTATGGCTAGGAAACATAACCATCTTTGATCAACGAGCTAGTCAAGTAGAGGCATACTAGTGACACTCTGTTTGTCTATGTATTCACACAAGTATTATGTTTCCGGTTAATACAATTCTAGCATGAATAATAAACATTTATCATGATATAAGGAAATAAATAATAACTTTATTATTGCCTATAGGGCATATTTCCTTCATCAAGCGCCTAAGCTTGGGGATGCCCCGGAAGGCATCCCCTCTTTCGTCTTCAAAACTATCGGTATACCTTACTCGGCGCTATATTTTTATTCGTCACATGATATGTGTTTTGCTTGGAGCGTATTTTAAATTTTACTTGCTGTTTGAATAAAATCATTGGATCTGAAATCTTGAATGAAAAAGAATCCTCCCATGGCTAGTTAATCATTTGACTACTTAGTGTTCTTCACTTATATCTTTTTGGACTAGTTTGTCATTTACTCACGTGCTTCACATATATCCTATGAGTAAATGGTTGAATGAATTGAATATCATAAATCTGAATTTACATATGTTTCATATGCTTATACCGTGGGGAGTAATGACTTCACAAAGAATAAGTATAGGTAGTAAACTTATTGAAAGTTAACAAAAGTAGAATTGGTCACTTGAACAATTCATGAAAGAATATTGAAGGAAGTGAGATTTCACATATAAATATACTATCTTGGACATCTTTTGTAATTGTGAGCACTCATTAAAATATGACATGCTAAAAGGTTGATGTTGGACAAGGAAGACAACTTAATGGGTTATGTTTTCCTATATCCGAAACGTTATATTGTCTTGGATCATCCAACATGTTGGGCTTGCCTTTCCCTCTCATGCTAGCCAAATTCTTTGCACCAAGTAGAAATACTACTTGTGCTTCCAAACATCCCTTAAACCAGTTTTACCATGAGAGTCCACCATACCTACCTAAGGATTGAGTAAGATCCTTCAAGTAAGTTGTCATCGGTGCATGCAATAAAAATTGCTCTCTAAATATGTATGATCTATTAGTGCGAAGAAAATCAGCTTTATACGAACTTGTGATAGGGAAGAAATAAAAGCGACGGACTGCATAATAAAGGTCTTTATCACAAGAGGCGATATAAAGTGACATTCTTTTGCATTAGGATTTTGTGCATCCAACCTTAAAAGCACATGACAACCTCTGCTTCCCTCTGCGAAGGGCCTCTCTTTTACTTTTATCTTCTACCTTATGCAAGAGTCATGGTGTTCTTCACCTTTTCTTTTTACATTTTATCCTTTGGCAAGCACATTGTGTTGGAAAGATCCTGATATATATATCCGATTGGATGTAAGTTATCATGAACTATTATTGTTGACATTACCCTTGAGGTAAAAGGTTGGGAGGCGAATCTATAAGCCCCTATCTTTCTCTGTGTCCATTAAACTTCGAACCCATAAATATCACGTGAGTGTTAGCAATTGTGAAAGATTAAATGATAGTTGAGTATGTGGAGTTTGCTGAATCAAAGCTCTTACATAGACCCTTCCCGAAAATAAGATGAATTGCAATTATTTGATGACTAAGAGCACTGTTTGTTAGTTTTCAAGAAAGTTGATCTATACTTTAACATGTGAATAGCTTGTTACCTGATCATGAAAAGTTTTATGAGATGAGCTACTGTTATGACATATAATGATGCTAGAAAAGGTGATTGAAATTATCATTGAGCAAACTTGTGCACCTGCTAGCATTCACACTTCATAAATTATTTCTTTTATCATTTACCTACTCGAGGATGAGCGGGAATTAAGCTTGGGGATGCTGATACGTCTCCAACGTATCTATAATTTATGAAGTATTCATGCTATTATATTATCCATGTTAGATGTTTTATATGCATTTATATGCTATTTTGTATGATTTTTGGGACTAACCTATTAACCTAGAGTCCAGTGCCAGTTTCTGTTTTTTCCCTTGTCTTTGAGTTTTACAGAAAAGGAATACCAAACGGAGTCCAATTGATGTGCCAATTTTTGATGATTTTTTATGGACCAAAAGAAGCCCCTGGAGTAAAAGAGTTGGGCCAGAAGAGTCCCGGGCTGTCCACGAGGGTGGGGGCGCGCCCACCCCCCTGGGCGTGGGCCCCTGCCTCGTGGACGACTCGGAGACCCCCTTGACGTGAAACCAATGCCAAAAATTCCTATAAATACAGAAACCCCCGAAAAATAACCTAGATCGGAAGTTCCGCCGACACAAGCCTCTGTAGCCACGAGAAATCAATCTAGGCCCTCTCTGGCACCCTGCCGGAGGGGGCTATCATCACCGGAGGCCATGGAGGAGGATCCCGGAGGGGCCATCATCGCCATGAAGGCCGAGGACCAGAGGGAGAACCTCTCCCCATCTAGGGGGGAGGCCATGGAGGAGGAAGCACAAGCGGGAGAACCTCTCCTCCTCTCTCTCGGTGGCGCCGGAGTGCCATCGGGAGGGGAATCATCGCCGCGGTGATCGTCTTCATCAACATCACCATCATCATCACCATCCTCATCTATTTTACGCGGTCCACTCTCCCGAACCCCGCTGTAATCCCTACTTGAACATGGTGCTTTATGCCACATATTATGATCCAATGATGTGTTGCCAGCCTATGATGTTTTGAGTAGATATCCTTTGTCTTTGGGTTGATTGATGATCTAGATTGGTACGAGTTGTATGATTTATTTTGGTGCTGTCCTATGGTGCCCTCCGTGTCGTGCAAGCGTGAGGGATTCCCGCTGTAGGGTGTTGCAATACGTTCATGATTCGCTTATAGTGGGTTGTTTGAGCGACAGAAGCAAACCCGAGTAAGGGGGTTGTGGCATATGGGATAAAAGGGACTTGATATGTTAATGCTATGGTTGGGTTTTACCTTGCTTGCTAGAGTTCCAATCATAAGTGCATATGATCCAAGAAGAGAAAGTATGTTAGCTTATGCCTCTCCCTCATATGAAATTGCAATGACGACTACCGGTCTTGTTAACGATTGCCTAGGATAATTCCACACACCGACCCATCATTATTCCACACTCGCTATTTATAATATTAAGTAATATATTCTAACTTTATGATAACAGAACCTACTTTTATGTTTTAGCTCTCTGATATCATGCAAAGTTATCCTCTTCATACCCACAACGTAGTTTTATTTCTCGTTTCTAGTTGGAAGCAAACGTTCGGTATACGTAAAGTCGTATCAGTGGCAGATAGGACTTGAGAGAATATTGATCTTACCTTTAGCTCCTTGTGGGTTCGACACTCCATACTTATCACTTCCACCTTTGGGAATTGCTATGATGATTCCCTGCACTTGGGGATTATCAGGGGCGCCGCCCCCCCTTCTCTTGTCCAATTCAGACTCCAAGGGGGTGGGCGCGGCCTGCCCTGGCTGCCCTCCTCTCTCTCCAATAGGGCCCATGGTGGCCCATTAGTTCCCCCTGGGGGTTCCGGTAACCCCTCCGGCACTCCGGTTTTACCCGAAACTATCCGGAACACTTCCGGTGTCCGAATAACATGGTCCAATATATTAGTCTTTCTGTCTCGACCATTTCGAGACTCCTCGTCATGTCTGTGATCTCATCCGGGACTTCGAACAACCTTCGGTACATCAAATCACATAAACTCATAATATGAATCGTCATCGAACATTAAGCGTGCGGACCCTACGGGTTTGAGAACTATGTAGACATGACCGAGACACATCTCCGGTCAATAACCAATAGCGGAACCTGGATGCTCATATTGGCTCCTACATATTCTGCGAAGATCTTTATCGGTCAAACCGCATAACAACATACGTTGTTCCCTTTGTCATCGGTATGTTACTTGCCCGAGATTCGATCGTCGGTATCACCATACCTAGTTCAATCTCGTTACCGTCAAGTCTCTTTACTTGTTCCATAATGCATCATCCCGCAACTAACTCATTAGTCACATTGCTTGCAAGGCTTATAGTGATGTGCATTACCGAGAGGGCTCAGAGATACTTCTCCGACAATCGGAGTGACAAATCCTAATCTCGATCTATGCCAACTCAACAAACACCATCGGAGACATCTGTAGAGCATCTTTATAATCACTCAGTTACGTCGTGACGTTTGATAGCACACTAAGTGTTCCTCTGGTATTCGGGAGTTGCATAATCTCATAGTTAGAGGAACATGTATAAGTCATGAAGAAAGCAATAGCAATAAACTAAACGATCATAGTGCTAAGCTAACGGATGGGTCTTGTCCATCACATCATTCTCTAATGATGTGATCCCGTTCATCAAATGACAATACATGTCTATGGCTAGGAAACTATCTTTGACTAACGAGCTAATCTAGTAGAGGCATACTAGGGACACTTTGTTTTGTCTATGTATTGACAAATGTATCAAGTTTCTGGGTAATACAATTCTAGCATGAATAATAAACATTTATCAGGATATAAGGAAATATAAATAACAACTTTATTATTGCCTCTAGGGCATATTTCCTTCAATTGAAATATCCAAAACATCTTATATTCGTGAACGGAGGGGGTACCTAATGAACCGGAGGCATATCTCAAAGTTGTCGATCCTTCATCCTCTCGTCGCACCATAATCACCGCCTAAGTCATCGTGATTCTGGCGGCACGATCCTAGGTTGCAGCGTGCTCGCGCTACGTTTGCAGGCGGGCCTCGTGCTCGGAGACAAAGCCATCGGCGGTGTTCGATTTCCATCGTCGCCTTTGAGCATTTAAGCGCCCACGACTTACTTGTTGGCTAGGCCATGCGGTGGTGGCACGTGCGTACGGGCGAATTACCCTGATGGCCGCCGCGACGAGAATGTGGACACTGCGTCGCACGATGAGCTGCAGCATATCCCCACCCTCATGCCACAGTGCTTGTGAGTTTTTTGAGGAAAAGGATTATAGTAATCTTTTACCTAAAATGTCTGCGGATCAATGTGCATGTATGTTTTTCATATATTGAAAGCAAACTTGCCCTAGCTTTGCAGGAGTTCGGACATCGACATGTCCAACCAAAAGCAAGCACATTGTCCTGCTCTTTCTTCTCTCTTCCCACAACTGCACATCACACATACATGTTCAACCAAAAGCGACCATATGATACCCCTCACTCATCTCTCTCTCTCTCTCTCTCTCTCTCTCTCTCTCCAAACGAACAAATGAAGATTTTTTTGAAATAAACATTAGATGACTCCCTCCTCTATCCTGCCTGCGGACATTTGTGGTGTACGTTTTAAGGGTTCGTGTTGGATATGTCCAAACTTTATCCTTCGTTTTTCCTCGAGATGGACGTACCTATATGTGTTTGTGTTCTGCAACCCGGTCTACAGTTTTGTCTAGTATTAACAAAGCAAACATCGTCTCCAAATGAATAAATTAAGCATACTCCCTCCGTTTCAAAATATAGTGCGGCCACACTTCTCGAGGTTCAACTTTGACCATATTTAACCAACAAGACCGACTGCGGTGGGAGCAAAAATTATATAATTAAAAAGTTCTTTTGAATACGAATTCATTGGTATAAATTTTGCTCCCACTGTAGTCGGCCTTGTTGATTAAATTTATGGTCAAAGTTGAAGCACGGGAACCGAGGACGCACTATATTTTGAAACAGAAGGAGTACAACACGAACGCGATGAACAAGAACCGTTGAGATGCATGCTAGAGTAACAAATATGCAATCATGGTACTACTAGCCAGTAGGCATCGCACGCACGCTGCGCACTTGCCCTTGTTCATTCATCCATGTAGCTCGGAAGCCAGAATTAGGTGATTGATCAATCTGACCATTGTACCGTTGGACGAAAATGTCAATCATATATTGTTAAAATATATTGCTCACCTTTCTCCATCAGTTCGGAATTTTGGAGCAACCGGTTGGTGCATGAATTCAATATGGTAACAGAGCCTCTTCCTCATTAGATCGAAAGAGATTGCATCTAGCTACCTCCGCGACCGAGATCATGTTCACCACCGCTGCTGCCATGACGCCAAGCACCATGGGTGCGCTCACCACCACCTCATCTTCCACCTCCACCAACACCACCTCCCTCGGACCGCCACCACAAGAGAAGCTTATGAGGGGCAACTTCCTGCTCTGGAAGGCCATCGTGCTCCCGCAGATCAGAGGCGCATAGATGGAGCACCACCTCGACGAGGAGAACCTGCCACCGCCGGCCACTCTCACCACCACCAAGGACGGCAAAGAAGAACAAGTCGTCAACTTTGCGAGATCCCTCTGGTATGCACAACAGCAACAACTTCAAGGATACTTGATGGGTTCTTTTTCTCGTGAGATTCTTGCCCAGGTCGCCATGCTCCAGACGCCGGCCGAGGTGTGGCGCACCATCCACGCCATGTTCGCTGCTCAGAGCCAAGCCCAAGCGATCAACACTCGCATCGAGCTCACCAACCTCAAGAAAGGTAATATGTCCATGGCTGACTACCTTGGTAAGATCAAAAACCTCACCGATGAAGTCGCAAGCATTGCTGCGGCGCTCTCTGATCCGAAGATCGTCTCCAAAATTCTCGCCGGCCTGGACATGGAGTACAACCCGGTGGTCTCTGCGCTCGCCGCCAGGGTGGAGCCCATCACCGTCCAGGAGCTCTACAGGCAGCTGCTCAGTTTTGATGCCCGCCTCACCCTCCTCCATGGCGGCGACCTTCGACAATCCTCCGTCAACTCTGCCTCCCGTGGTCGCGGCCGTGGGCGCAGTCACCAGGGGAAACGCGGCGGTGGGCGTGGACGCGGCGCTCCTCAGGGCGATGGCGCTCGCTCTGGTTGGGGATCTGGCTCCAACGGCGGGGGCGGCTACAACACCAGTGGCGGCGGCGGCTTCAACTACAACAACGGCCGTCGCCCTCCTTCCCGTGGTCGCCCTCGCTGCCAGCTTTGCAAAAAGTCTGGCCACGAGGTGATTGACTGATGGCATCGGTTCGACGAGGACTACGTGCCCGACGCCCACCATGTTGCTGCTGCCATGCGTGAACAGGGCGGTGACGGTGTCTGGTATGTTGACTTTGGCGCTACGGACCACGTGACCAATGAGCTCGAGCAGCTAGCCCTTCATGAGCGGTACCATGGCAACGACCAGATTCACACCGCCAGCGATGGAGGTATGGATATTCGTCACATCGGTCAAGGTTCTATTAATTCCCCTACACTTAAACGTGATCTCATTCTTAGAAATGTGCTTCATGTTCCACGAGCTGACAAGAACCGCATCCATGTCTCGTTTAGCCACCGATAATAATGTCTTCTTTGAAACTCACCCTCGTTATTTTTTCATTAAGGATCGGGCAACGAGGGAACTCCTTCATCACGGTAGATGCGTTGGAGGGCTCTACCCCATTCCATCCGGAGCACTAGGTCGCAAGCGTCGTTAAGTCTACTCCGTCATCAAGCTTTCTTTGGCATGGTGGCATCAACGATTAGGGCATCCATCTTCGATCATTGTCAAACAAGTAGTCAATAAAGACAATCTTTCTTTGTCTCATAGTCCAATTTGTGAGTCTGTTTGTGAAGCTTGTCAATGTGCCAAGAGCCAGCAGCTTCCTTATCCCAAGTCAACTAGTGTGTCTCATGCGCCATTAGAACTTATTTTCAGTGATGTATGGGGTCATGCCCGAGATTCTTTTGGTAGAAAAAAATATTATGTCAGTTTTATCGATGATTATAGCAAGTTCACTTGGATATATTTGCTTCGATATAAATATGAGGTTTTCTCTATCTTCCAAGAATTTTAGAAACTTTTTGAGCGACAATTTGATAGAAAAATCCTTTCAGTCCAAAGTGACTGGGGAGGGGAGTATGAGAAACTCAACTCTTTTTTCCGTAGCATTGGGATAGCCCATCATGTATCTTGTCATCATGCTCATCAACAGAATGGCTCCGCTGAGCGCAAACATCGCCACATTGTTGAAGTTGGCCTTTCTCTTTTAGCTCATGCTTCCATGCCTCTTAAGTACTAGGATGAAGCATTTATTACCGCCACTTACCTCATTAATAGGCTTCCTAGCAAAGTAATTGGCAACTCTACTCCATTAGAGCGTCTCTATCATCAAAAACCTTATTGCAACTATCTTAAAATATTTGGGTGTGCTTGCTATCCCAATTTGCGTCCATACAATCACCATAAGCTTGAGTTTAGATCCACTCAATGTGTATTTCTTGGCTATAGTAATCTTCCTAAAGGTTATAAGTGCCTTGAAATCTCTACTGGACGCATCTATATTTCTCGTGATGTTGTTTTTGATGAGACTCTCTTTCCTTTTGCCAAATTACACCCGAATGTGGGAGCCTTGCTTCGTGCAGAAATTGCACCTTTCAGACTCTGCCACACTACCTGATCACGGGGGTGAATTACCTGAACTTGATCATGTACAAAAATCCCAAGGAAATTCTGATTCTATTGATGTTT
Source organism: Aegilops tauschii subsp. strangulata (assembly GCF_002575655.3). Lineage (NCBI taxonomy): Eukaryota > Viridiplantae > Streptophyta > Magnoliopsida > Poales > Poaceae > Aegilops > Aegilops tauschii. The sequence goes on along the minus strand of NC_053038.3, from coordinate 325,016,004 downwards.
GTGCTAATTCGTGTTGTCATTTTATGTGTGTGGAAACAAACAAGGTGGGCACGGAAACTGCTGCTAATCCAGCTGACAGCGCGTGATCCCAGGCGGATTCGCCCGTCCAGCCTACTGCCTCTGGCGGCGGGCGATCCCAGGAGGATCCCCCCGTGCGGTTGGACTCATGCGGCCTGGTGGCCGACCGCGCCGACCGGGTGGCGCCCACCGGTCCCGCAGCATCGCCTCGTGTCGGTCCCGCCACATCACCTCGTGCCACGTCTCCACGCACCGAGCCGCCTGCTAGCCCATGTGCAGGAGGGACGAGTCACCCGTCGCCAAGTCTGCGCGGGCCTCCTCAGCGCCCGACCGTGGGTGCGCCTGACCCCACAGCGGCTGGTCGCGGGTGCGCGCCCGGTCCTTCGGCTGATTTAGTGCATGGATCCGCCATGGATCAGGAGCCGGCTGGGTTGTCGCCCGCATCGGATCAGGATCTGGCCGGATCGTCTGTGGCAGCGGCTGCTCCTGTGCCCCCTACATCTTCTCTTCGGCAAACACGGTCTCGGTCAGGTATTGTCAAGGAAAAACAGTACAATGATGGTACGATAAGGTATGACAAAATCAAACGTGCCTTTCTTACCACTACTAGTGAACCAATTCATTTGCATGACACTCTTGCTAATAAGGATTGGAAGGAATCTATGGACAATGAATATAATGCACTTATGAAAAATAAGACTTGGCACTTGGTTCCACCAAAGTATGGAGACAATGTTATTGATTGTAAATGGGTATATAAGATAAAAAGGAAGTCTAATGTAAGCATAGACAGATATAAGGCTAGATTAGTTGCCAAAGGATTTAAACAGAGGTTTGGGATTGATTATGAAGATACCTTTAGTCCTGTTGTTAAGTCAACTACTATTCGTCTTGTCTTCTCTAGTGCTATTTCCAAAGGATGGAGTCTAAGACAGCTAGATGTTCAGAACACGTTTCTTCATGGTGTTCTTGAGGAAGAAGTGTTCATGCGGCAACCACCAGGTTATGAGAATCCCAGCACACCACGACATGTCTGTAAGTTGGATAAAGCTTTGTATGGTTTGAAGCAGGCCCCAAGAGCCTGGTATTCCAGATTGAGTATGCAGTTGCAACATCTTGGGTTCATACCATCCAAGGCAGATACCTCATTGTTCTTCTTTAATAAAGGCAATGTCACTATCTTTGTGCTTGTTTATGTTGATGATATAATTGTTGCTAGTTCAAGTTCAGATGCCACTACTTGCCTGCTTAAGGATCTCAAGTTGGAATTTGCTCTCAAGGACTTGGGTGATCTTCACTATTTTCTTGGTATAGAGGTAAAGCAAGTTAAAGATGGCATACTTCTCTCACATGAAAATATACAACTGATATTCTCAGGAGAGTAGGATTGGAGAATTTTAAGCTAGTCAATGCACCAATTTCTACCTCAGAAAAGCTTACAGGGGAAAGTGGAGAAGTTCTTGGACCAGAGGATGCAACAAATTATAGGAGTGTTGTAGGTGCTTTGCAGTATTTAACACTCACATGTCCTGATATGTCTTATTCAGTAAACAAGGTATGCCAGTATTTACATGCACCTAGAACTACTCATTGGACTGCAGTTAAAAGAATTCTAAGGTATCTCAAGTTCTCAGAAGGTCTTGGACTTGAAATTACCATTTCCTCTTTTATGCTTGTTACTGCATACTCTGATGCTGACTGGGCAGGATGTGCTGATGATAGAAAGTCTACAGGTGGTTTTGCTGTGTTTCTGGGAACTAATCTTGTGTCATGGAGCGCAAGAAAACAGGTCACTATTTCTAGGTCAAGCACAGAGGCTGAATATAAGGCCGTGGCTAATGCTACAGCTGAAGTGATGTGGATATAGACATTACTCTAAGAGCTTGGAATTAAGGCTCCACAGGCTGCGAGGTTATGGTGTGACAATATTGGTGCAACTTATCTCTCAGCAAATCCTGTTTTTCATGCACGGACAAAACACATTGAAGTTGACTTTCATTTTGTCAGAGAAAGAGTAGCTCGGAAGCTTCTTGAGATTCGGTTTATTCCCACAGGAGATCAACTTGCAGATGGGTTTACGAAGCCTCTTACCGAGAGAAGGTTGAATGAATTTAAGTACAATCTTAACCTTAGCAAAGCTTCTTGAGGTTCAGATTGACGGGGAGTGTTGGAATAGACGTATAGGAGATGTATAGGGTTAGGAGTTTGTTTAAATTCTGTACCTCATCTCTATCTCTTCTTCTCCCCGATCTCTCTGTAACGACCTTCCTGGTCGATCTCTCGATCTCTTTCTCTGTAACTTGTATGCCAAGGCTTTCGCTTAATATATACATGCGGCCCGAGACAAAGGGTTCTTACGCTTCCCATATCATTTTACACATATAACATAGGATGCCTTCTTCCTATTTATATACTACTCCCTCTGTATATCCTCGGCCTGGTCGTATGAATGAGCATGCAAGTCCAACTAGTATAGCAGCTAGCGCTCACTCTCGGATGAGAGCAGGCGATCAGATAATTGTGTAATCACCAAACAGTTGGGTCGACTAGTTTGGTTTTCCTTTCGGTCCGACGGTGATAAGTTAATCTAAAGATCGAAATGAGCAAATTAGGTGCAAATAATCTCTCATAGAAGCCGTAGCTCGCCATTTTGAAGGGAGCGGGTCCTGGCCACAACGGCTCCAAGAGAAAGGGAGCCAAACGTCTTAATTCCTGAATCTGAATGCCTGTGGCTGGGCGGCATCAGTATACCGCCTTGTAGCACCTACTGGAGGTGTGGAGAAGAATGCAAATGGGCAGCAACCGGGCGGGGGCTTTGGAATTGGGTTGGATTCATGCGCGGGTCGTCGGACACGGAGCCTGATCGGGGTCAGACCAAACTCAGCCTCAGAGCCACTGCATGCATATGCTGCTTCCGGTGGGGACAAATGCATTTTTGCCCCTAGTTGGAACCTACCCACGGGTTTTGCCCTTACATTTCGACTCTGCTCAGTTTTGCCCTTAGATTTTCCTCCGAGGTCGCCCGAATGCCCTTTGGCTGTTTGACCAATACTTTGAAAATTCATAACAAATTGATATGAACTCATAAAAATGCAAATAAGATATCAAAATGTTTAGATAAACATTACCTTTATGTGTATGTCATTTGCATTCAGGAAAAAAGTACCTTTTAAGCTACCTAAGTTTATTAATGTTTTTAACATTATTAAAAATAAAAAGGTATAAAAAAATTACATGCAAATGTAGGTGACGTTTTCTAAACATTCTGATATCTTATTTGCATTTTTCGGAGTTCATATCAACTCGTTATGAAGTTTCAAAATAATGGTCAAAGTCATTTGAATATTCATAAAAAGTTGATATGAACTCAGGAAAAATACAAAAAGATATCTGGATGTTCAGAAAACATCACCTACATTTGCATGTAATTTTTATTCTTGAAAAAAGTTTTTGTATGCCCTTTTTATTTTTAATAATGTTAATAACATTATTAACCTTTGGTAGTTTAAACGATACTTTTGTCCTTAATGTAAATGATATGCACATAAAGGTAATGTTTGTCTGAACATTTTGATATCTTCTTTGCATTTTTCCGAGTTCATATGAATTTTCAAAGTATTGGTCAAATGGTCAAAGGGCATTCGGGTGACCTCGGGGGAAAATCTAAGGGCAAAACTTAGCAGAGTCAAAAAGTAAGGGCAAAACCCATGGGTAGGTTCCAACTAGGGGCAAAAATGCAATTGCCCCCTTCCGGTGGGGACACGGACAGCTCACGCCGTCGCCGTCGCATGCACACGCAGCCGCGGCTGGCGGTGATTCCGAGATCACCCGAGAAATGACAGCCACCGCGCGCGCATGCCCATCATGAGTCACCGCATCCGCATCATTGAGAAATAATTAGACTAGCCACAATGGGTAGTAACATAGAATAGTAACATGCATGTTACTAGTCTATGTTACTACCTCTATAGTGGGGAGTAACATATGTGTGGTAACATGAAGCACTTCATTTATTAGGTTAGAGACACACCTTGCCTTGATATGTGTGATGTTACTCATACTAGTAATAAGACTGGCCACAATGGGTAGTAACATAAACTAGTAACATGTACATGTTACTAGTCTACTCCCTCCTTCCGGTTTATAAGGCTCAATTCAAAAATCTCACCAACCAAGGTAGATGGTGAGTGGTGGAATACTTTTTGTAGTTTGCAAAAGCACCCAATTAATACTCTTGTTTTCCTCAAAAAAGTATGTTTACCAATGCATTAATTGCAATGCATGCTTCATAAATTATATGCATTGGTCAATTTTCTCTTAGTACTTGCATGCAATGATTTAATGCACCTTGAAATCTGAACATGTGATGGGAAACAACCAAATTGAGCCTTATAAAATGAAAAAACTAAAATTTTGAGATAAGCCCTATAAACCAGAAAGGAGGGAGTATGTTACTACCTCTATAGTGGGGAGTAACATATGTGTGGTAACATGCAACACTTTATTTATTAGGCTATAGACTCATTTTGCCTTGATATGTGTGATGTTACTCATACTACTAGTAACTAGCTATGTTACCACTTCCCTCCATTTCTTCATTTATTGCTTGCCACATCATCTATTTTATCTAGATGTGTGTGATGTTACTACCTATGTTACTCCCACTGTGGGTAGTCTAACTAGCTATGTTACCATTTTCATCTCTTTTTTCATTTATTACATGCCACATAATCTATTTAACCTAGATATGTGTGATGTTACTATCAATGTTACTTCCATTATGGGTAGTCTTAAAGCGCACGCCTCCGTTAGACCATCAGGTAATATACGTAGTCTCCAGCGAGCCACGTAGTACACACTCTATTTCTCTTGTGCTCCTTCCCAGCAAATTAATATTGAATAGACTATATATATACAGTTAAAAGAAACTCTTGTGTCGCGTCAGACAATCACATCGACCCCGGCATCATACGGGCAGGCCGGCAGGCGATGGAGCACATGGGAGACAGGACGGGACACGGCTCGTCGGCGCGCGACGCACCAAAATGGCAAAGCGAACGTGGCTTGCAAAAGCCGAGCTACTAGGAGGAACCCATCGAGATGGATGACCATCGGCCATGAAGGTTTCCCCTCCCCTGCAAGCTCTCGGTCGGTTTCGTTTTCCCATCACATGGATGAACCGCCCCGCGACTGCGAACGACCTAAAGCTGCATGAATAATTGGTGCGTGGGTCTGGCTCCGTAGTCCCGTACGTATCCTACCACCCACCAGTGCAAATCTCATGCACGCATCTGCATGCATGCGACGCGTACGGCCGGCCGGCCGGGCGCTTGCCTGCCTGAACGACGGCCGTGGTGGCCGTGCCGTGCAGGCGATCGATCGAGCTAAACCTAAAGCTCGCCTTGTGTGGCAGTGGCAGCGGCACCGGCATGGCAGCGCATGTGGCCTGTCTCGGCCAGCGCGCGCGATGGATCGGCGTGGCGCTCTGGCTGGCTGGACTCTCGCTCGAGGCTCTGCACCGGACTGGACCACCAATAATGAACAGGAAGGAACATGCAGAGGCACAGTGCATGCCGTGCTCCATTGTGCGCGCGGCTTTGCACGGCGTCGCCACATGCGCTCCTCTGCCTGCCACCATCCCCTCCGATCCAGCCGGTCACCGTAGTTGGAGCTCGGAGCATGCGGCTGCACTTTGTCTCTTTTTTCTCTGCTTCACTGGCTGGATGTGCGTGTGTACACATTTTTTTAGACAACCTCGCGAGACTTTTATTTCAAACCGTCACAGTGTTTACAAAGACGAACGGAATCCCCACGGGCTTGACATGGCAGCCAGGACCCAAGGTTAAAGCATGTCTCGCGAAGTTGTGAGTCTCAACATTTGAGCTCCTAAATTCATTAACTAAATTACAAGAAATAAAAGTAGATTGCTGTTGCTTGATCTCCTTGATGATTGCCCCGTAAGTAGCTCCACTTCCACTCTGAGTTTCTTCAACCACTCCCTTGTAATCTGATGCGAGTTGTATCTGCTGGATATGCAAATCTGTAGCCAGGTCCAACCTCTCACGAATGGCCATCGCCTCCAAAGTAGCCGGATCGCCATTGTTGTACACCATAGCAGATGCTCCAAGAAATACCCCCGCTCGGTCACGACAGATAAGCCCCCACAGCTCCAACATGCCCTTGACGATGTACTGTAGCATCTACGTTGATCTCAGAGAAGTTCTCCGGCGGTGCAATCCAGCCAGTTGGCCGCACCCTTGTGCTGCTTCTACTCCCTTTGTTTGGCACCATGACCTTTGTTTCATCTAAATAGGAATTGATGAAACTGTGAATTGCATACGGGCTTTTATGACATGGTACTGCTTGCTGGGTCGAGGAGGGCTCGGGCCTAGCACGGACGGCTGGTAAGCGATTGGGCTTTCCGGTAGCCTGCTGAGTGTCTCTAAACTTTCCACTTCACCAGCACATGTGTGCCGCTCAACAGAAGAAGAAAAAAACCAGTACATGTGTGTGTGTGTGTGTTCAAGGTAGACATGTTTGGCTTATGGAGCGCCAGGAATCTGTAACAATGCCTCTGAACTTTGAGCAATAAAGTACATCATTTAATAACCCTTTAAAAAACTGAAAAAACATCTTCACATGGTCACCCCTCACCAGTCTCATTCTCAGCTCAAGCGACAGATGTTCAACGAAGAATGACAGCATGGTAGCAACAAGGGGACATCTCTCTCACGTCTACTGACCGTTGATTAGAACACGTACTGCGGACGACAGGCCCTGTCCGCGCAGAAATTTCATCGCCAGCCCCTGTTCTAAACCAACCGGCGCCGTCGAGCCCGAGATCAACGGCGGAGCCGCGACACAAACCCCTGTTTCCGGCAGACACCAGGGGACGATTCCCCCTCCGCGAGAGTGACTCCACGCTACATACTCCACACTTAAAGCTGCCCCGCTGCACTGCATTGCACATACGCGACACTGACGCCTTTCAGTGGCGGACGGCGACTGAATAGACGGCTCGTCAGAGAAAGCGGGCACGCTTAAAGGAGGGCACTCGCGCGCGCACGCACGCACCGCACTAGCCGATCGATCGATCGATCGACCGGGATATGCATGATATGGCCATGCATGCAGCATGCTCCATTGCTCCTGCACCCTGTTGCTCCATTGCTCCTCTATATGACTCCAAGCCTTTTGTTCTAGCAGTTCCAATGTCTGTCCCTTTTTTAGCAGACTCCATGCCTATTTGACTGTGGGAACCTTGGTGATTTCACTCATGCCAGCAGGCCACTTGATGTATGTATGGCGTGTATTCAAACAGGAAATGCTCGAGCGCGTTTTCAGATTTTAAATTCAACTGTATCTTTGTGGCAGGCAGACTCCTCAACGTTTAGAAACTTATTAGGATCGACAGTTTTGCACCATACCAAGCTTCTCCTTCATGTCCACGGTTCTGAAGAAATGTTGTTCCATGACATATTAGCTGCTGTCTGACAAATTTCGCTTGAAACTAATGCTCTTCTGCCTATTGCACGCTCCTTATCCCTTCTTTCCTTAACCACCATAACTAGGTCCCCCGATTTGATCATAACATTGCATTCTACTGAATCTGGGTCTCGGAAAAGATACTGTCACAATCAATGATTTCGATTTTTCAGGTCTTTCAAAGGGTCTGTCTAGGTCTCAGTCGACTGAGACTTCGTCAGCTGATGTCACCTAAAGTAGATTAGGCCCATTTCTTGGCTTACGTCTGATGGGCTGTATCAGCCTGATTTGTGGGCTTTCCTTGTTCCCTTTGTTTGTTTGTTTGTTTTTGTTTATTTGGACTGGGAAATTCCCTTGTTAATTTGTTTTATACACACACATGGAAGGGTGTTGAACAAAAAAGTACAAGCCCGTGATAGAGACAAAAATGTGCAGATTTTCAATTGCCTCGTGATTTTTCTGGGCGCTAATTCTTCTTGAAGCGCACCACTAGCCTACCGTTAGGTCTTTGTACGATTTTCCCATGTCTAGTTTTTTTGTTCGTTTTTGCTTGTTTCCTTTTATTATTTTTCTTTTGTTTGTGTTTTTCTTTTATTTTCATTTTCAGTTCCATGTACACTAAAAAGAAAAAGAAAATGAAGCACTTCTTTACATTTGTCATGATATTGTGGGACATGAAACTGGCAAAGTCGGAGTTGCAACCAAGTTATAAGACATGTAGTTGCGACCATGCTTGAAGACATGCAGTTGCGCGTCTAGTGTGGGGCATGCAACTGGGCCCCTCTCTCTCGACGCCGCCACCTCCGACAAAACAAAGGTCCCCCCAAGTTGCGACCAAGTCAGAAGACATGCGGTTGCGTGCCTAGTGTGGGACATGCAACTGGACCCATCTCTCTCGACGCGTCCCCTCCGACAAAACAAAGGTCCCCCAATTGCAACCATGTAAGAAGACATGTAGTTGTTTGCCTAGTGTGGGACATGCAACTGGGCCCCGGCTCTCTCGATGCCGCCCCCTCCGACAAAACAAAAGGCCCCCTGGTTGCGACGAAGTCAGAAGACATGCAATTGCGTGCCCATTGTGGGACATGAAACTGGCAAAAGTCGAGTTGCAACCAAGTTATAAGACATGCAGTTGCGACATGCTCGAAGACATGCAGTTGCGTGCCTAGTGTGGGGCATGCAACTGGGCCCCTCTCTCTCAGCGTCGCCCCCTTCGACAAAGCAAAGGTTCCCCAAGTTGCGACCAAGTTAGAAGACATGGAGTTGTGTGCCTAGTGTGGAACATGCACCTGAACCAATCTCTCTCGATGTGGCCCCCTCCGACAACCCCCTCCCCCCCAATTGCGACCATCTCTCTCGACGCCGCTCCCTCCAACAAAACAAAGGTCCCCAGTTGCAACCAAGTAAGAAGACATGCAGTTGTGTGCCCATTGTGGGACAAGAAACTGGCAAAGTCAGAGTTGCAACCAAGTTATAAGGCATGCTGTTGCGACCATGCTCGAAGACATGCAGTTGCGTGCGTAGTGTGGGGCATGTAACTGGGCCCCTCTCTCTCGACGCCGCCTCCTCCGACAAAACAAAGGTCCCACAAGTTGCGACCAATGTTTGAAGACATGCAGTTGTGTGTCTATTCTGGGACATGCAACTGGCCCCATCTCTCTCGACACCGCCCCCTCCGACAAAAACAAAGGTCACCCAGGTGCGTTAAAGTTAGAAAACATGCGGTTGTCTTTCCTGGTTTGGGACATGTAACTGGCCCCTCTCCCCGTACAACAAAAAAAATGAAAAACTCGAGTTAGGACAAAGTTATAACACATGCAATTGTGACCATGCTGGAAAAAAGACCTGCAGTTGCGTGTGTATAGTTGAGCATGCAGTTGGGGCCTTTTCTCTCGACGTCGCCCCCTCCGACAAAACAAAGGTCCCCAGTTGCGACCAAGTTAGAAGACATGTAGTTGTGTGCCTAGTGTTGGGACATGTAACTTGCCCCCTCTCTCTCGACGCTGCCCCTCTGACAAAACAAAGGTCCCCCGGTTGCGACCAAGTTAGAAGACAAACTCTGCAAAGCATCTCCTATGCGCATAAATAAAAAGGCCAAAAACATAAAATTTGTGCTACTGATACGCATACATATTCAGCTAAATGATTTTTAGTGCAAAAAAACTTGTATGCTTCCGAAGAGAAAGGATTTCAAGATAATGATAATATATCATTGGCGTCGCCGCTGATGAAAAAAAGAAACATATTTACATTTGCGATGTGGAGATAAAAAGGATGATGAATCTATCAAAAGACCATATTAATTCATATACAAAAGAAAAAATGAACATCACACTAATTTCATATGGTTTTTAGCACGAAAAAAAGAAAACTAAAGAAAACACGCTGCTGCTGGAAACTTACTTTCATTAAATCATTCTCCTTTTCATTACGCAAAAAAAGATAGATTTGAACATGCTTCTGAATTAAAAAAAAAAGAGTCTAAGCAAAAAAAACCCCACTCTCTAGTGATAGATATCAGCAGTAATATCTCCTATTTACAAAAAGAAAAGATTTCAGAAATAATATGGTGCAGATTAGATAGGGGTTATGAGAAATAAAATAAACATACCACACTACTGCTAATACATTCAGTAATAAAAAATCTCTCTTGTTTCGAGAGAAAAGATTTCAGCGAAAAACCTAAGTAAAACAAACAAATGGACTATACAACTCCTAATGATGGCCCAGTAATATATGAGGGGATTTGAGTTCAGAGATAATCCTCAAAAAACATGGAACTGATTTCGCGAAAGTAATGGTTCAGCAAAATCCTATTCTTCGACCTACTAATCTCGACTAGAATAAAACAAAACAAGGGATTGAATCACTCCTACTAATGGTTTCAGTAATGTGTATGAGGGGATATGAGAGAAGCACTTCTTGAGACACCAAAAATATCCCAGTAAAGAACAGTATAAGTGATAGCACTCACCAGATAAAAAAGAAGAAAAAAGTGTCCAAAAAAAGGATAACTAGCAGAGGTTGATATACTAAAAAACAAAAAAGAATGTTCAACTTAGCAAAAAAATCCTAAACACACATCTCTCTTGTCACCTACTCATGAACAGAGGGTGTAAAAAAAGTGCACTATACTCTCTGTACAGAGGATGTAACAGAGCGTGTAAAAATTTCTCTATAAGTACCTACAAGCATAAAAAAACATGTTGATAAAAAACTACTTCCAGTACAATCCAGCGGAGAAACACACTGCATCTCAGTCTCTTGGCCTACTAAGAAATTTAGTACTACTGGTTGTAAAATAATCTTTACTGGAAAGAACCTAAAAAACGCAGCAAAAAAAACAAAAAGAAAATCTGAATGACAAAAAAGGTGACACATAAAAATGGGGCTTTATTTATCGAGGTAAGTGAATCTAGCTACAAGCAAAGAATCCAGTTTCATCATAAAAAATCCACCACACCGACATTGCCGATAGACACGCGAGAGCGAGAGACACTATTGCGCATGAACGCACAGAAAAATCAAACCTAAAAAGATAAGGGCTAAATTATGGGGGTGATTCTCTGCTTCAAACTACTAATCACATATTTGATACAAAACAAAAAAAACAGGCATGGGGGGGGGGGGATATAGACATACAAAATCACATCTACTCTACCGGATACATGGGCACAGTGACGAACTCCTACAGTGTAGCAGACATGAATTTCAGACTAAGAAGCAAAAAGAACTAAACTAACTGAACCTGACTGAAATTAAACACTACAGAGTGCAGTTTACTCGGCGTTACATCTGCAGCACCTAACAAAAAAACAAAAGCAGCCGCTCACTCTGGCCGCCCTTGATGCACTACAAAAACTACCCGAAACCTTACATCCGCATGAACCACAGAAAAAACACCTTCAATCTATTGATTGCTTGAACAATAATGACACGTAAAAATAACTAAAAATCCTGGAGTCGACTATACAGTTGAAGCTATTAATCTTCACTTGATCCACACAAAAAACTACCCTAATCTCTTCAGATCTATGGTGTACCACCAACAAGAACAAGACAAACAACTTCCGCAAAAAAAAACAAGACAAACAAGAAAAAGATGGAGAAGAATTGGGGGGGGGGGGGGGGAACTCACTCCACGGGGTGGCCGCTTCCCCTTGTTCACTTTAATGCGGCCCAAAAACAAACATAGAAAAAAAACCCGCACCGAAACACAGCATAGCCCCAGCCCATCAGCAGCGCTCGCACAGGGGATCACGAGTTTGACGGGGAGAAAACAAAGTGGGCCGGCCCAGGCCTTAGAAAGGCCGAAATAGGGACAAAGCGCTCCCAGCGCGAATCTACCAGCTGCTGAAGATCGAACGGCTGGGCCGTCGACTGAGACTTCGCAAAGTCTCAGCCGACTGATTTTTAGCAATACCGTCTTTCAAATGGGCAAAATTGGCATTTGATTTCAACCAACAACTCACCGTAAACAGTGTATAGTTTCACTAAAGTTTTGACATTTAGCATCGGAACAGATTGATCAAACATGAAAAAGAGGATTAAATAAGGTCAGAATAAACTGTGGATCACATAAAATAGCAGATACGTTCTACGGGCCACAAGAATCATAAACCATGTTTTTTTTAAAGAAGGATAACCCCGGCCTCTGCATCAGAATAATGCATGCAGCCATTTTATTGAAATGAAGTTCCCAAACAAAGTCGCAAATTCAGAAAAGGAGGATAAAACCAACAAAGATTAAAAGAACTGCCACAACCGGCAAAAAATAGGCCTAGATGACTAAACACCTATCTTATTATTGGATCGCCATCCAAATCGATTGTAGATAACCCGTTCTACAATCTTCCACCGGTTACACCCAATAGCCAAAAGCTCCCTGGAGTACGCATGAGTGAGTAACGACCACGTACGGATTCAAGTAGTGGCTCTGTATATAACCTGCAAAAAGTTGATGAAAATTTTCCTGTTAAAGATTATATCATTTCTGCAATTCCATATAGCCCATAGTGCCCATATCCCTATCCGAATATGTCCCGCGATATTTGATTCCACTCCAATTAGCCATGTCTCAAATAACGTGTCGATGCTAATTGGAGGAGAAACGTTAAAGACTATATGTATCATACGCCAAAGTAGTTTGGCAAGAGGACAATCAAGAAAGAAGTGTTTTATGGTTTCATTTTGGTCACAAAAACAACATCATGAACTACCCACTCATCTTCGCTTAACCATGTTATCCTTGGTTAGAATCACTTCCTTGTGGACAAACCACATGAAGATTTTGATTCATGGCGGAACTTTAACCTTCCATATGTGAAGTGATCTCGTCACTGGCCCAGAGTTAATTAAGTCCAGGTACATAGATTTCACTGTGAAACTACTGCCACTGGATAATTTCCATCGAATAGTTTCTGGCTGGTCAGAGATAAGTCCAGGTACATAGATTTCACTGTGAAACTACCGCCACTGGATAATTTCCATCGAATGGTATCTGGCTGGTCAGAGAGTTGAACATTCATCAGCCTACGGACTAGATGTAGCCAAGATATCCAACGTTCACCCACTAAAGCCCCCCTGAACTAAATATTTGGTGGAACCGACTATAATACTGTAGCGATATAAGCATCCTTACGTTGTACAATATTATAGAGCGTGGGATATTATAAGTCTAAAGAAGTTCATATTTCAACCCTGAACTAACACAAATGTCTAAGAATCAACCTTAAACTTTGAAACCGTCTAGGTTATCAATCTGAACAATCAAAATCGGTCAAGTTTCAACTCTGCCTCCTCAAACCAGATTTTGATGAGTTGAAGGGGTTTTGACATGTTGACCGTGTTAGCCATTGCTTAGCACAATTGGGCCGATTGGTACTAGAACCGATGTCTAGCTACGTTCCGGGCGAGATGAGACCAAAACATTGTGTCAGTCCGATTGTATTACCTTCTCTTAAGTAAGTGGGTCTGTCTAGGACACATCTAGATGTGACATAGTTATGTCACATCTAAGCTGATTTTCACTCTATTTGTGGTTTATTTTTTTGTCCTAGTTTTTTTGTTTCTTGTTGCTCCATTATATATTTGTGGGAGGTTAGATGTGACATCCTTAAAAAACATCTAGATGTGAATTAGACAAACTGTAAGTAATACTCCCTCTGTCCCATAATATAAGAATATTTTTGACAAGTACAATTTTGTTCCATGCAAAAAAGACCGTTGAGTCACCCGTCTAGTCAGCTGCCATGTCACAAAAACAAAAGTGCCTAGATTTTGTTTTGAAAACATCATATCAACACTACAATGATTATCATTCTAGGAAAGTTTCAAACTTATTTGACAAAAATATTTAAAAAATGCAAGCAAAATACATATTGAACCCGGTTTTGTGTAAACAATTGAAAAAAATGAAAGTGCCCGGTTTCAATTGAAAATTTTCTGCAAAATCAACACTACCATGGTCATCGGCCCAGGAAAGCTTCAAATCATTTTGTCAAACAAATTTTAAAATACAAGAAAAATACATATTCGACCCCTTTTTTGTTAAAATTTGACCTAAAAAGAAAGTGTCCAGGGAAAACAAGAATTTTCTGTAAAATGAATACTACACGCTGATCATTCTAGGAAATTATAAAACCTTTTTGCCAAACAGATAAAAAAGCATGGGGAAAATACATATAAACCCCTTTCTTGTCAAAATTTGACCCAAAAAAAGAAATGCACAGAAAAGAATGTTTTTTTGTAAAATTAACACTACCATTGTTATCAATATGGGAAAGTTTCAAAACTTTTTGCCAAACTGATAAAAGAAATACATATACAACCCCTTTTGTGAAAATTTGACCCAAAAAATTAAAGTTTCCAACTTTTTCTAAACAATTATGTGAAATCAAGACTACCCTGGTGATCAAGCTATGAAAGTTTCAAACTTTCATGACATTTTTTTAAAATACAAGCAAATACTAGGTGATGTGACATCTAACTAGGCGGCTCACTGGGCGGTAAACTGGTCAAAACCACTTCAACTCACCAAAAACCGGTTTGAGGAGAGGGCAAGGTTAGAACTTGGTTGATATTGACAGAGTTGATCCTTAAGATAGTTCAGATTTGAAATATGGACTTAATTGTGAAATCACAGCTTAATAGGAATTATACATTACTCATATAAGCAAGGTGCGCCTTCTTTTCCAGGAGCCCATCCGAGAGGGATCTCAAAGCTAAACGTGCCTGGTTGAAGCAATTTGATGATGTGTGACCGACTGGAAAGTTGATCCCGGGTGTGCACGAGTGTGGACAAAGTACGCAAAAAAAAGACTATTGTTGGTCTACGGGGCAGTCTAGATCCTAGACGATAGCCAGGCGCAATGGCTAGGAACTAGTGTGTTTAGCTAGGGCGTTATAATTGTTATCATAGTGGAAACTCGCGGTTACACGAGCGTGTTCCGGTCAGGTGCACGGCCATGTGGCACATGGCATGTGTGGCCCTCGTGGCATGGGACACGACACATGTTGGGGAACGTAGTAATTTTAAAAAAATTCCTACGCACACGCAAGATCATGGTGATGCATAGCAACGAGAGGGGAGAGTGTCGTCCACGTACCCTCGTAGACCGTAAGCGGACGCGTTATGACAACACGGTTGATGTAGTCGTACGTCTTCATGATTTGACCGATCCAAGTACCGAACGCACGGCACCTCCGAGTTCAGCACACGTTCAGCTCGGTGACGTCCCATGAACTCACGATCCAGCAGAGCTTCGAGGGAGAGTTCCATTAGCACGACAGCGTGATGACGGTGATGATGATGCTACCAATGCAGGGCTTCGCCTAAGCACCGCTACGATATGACCGAGGTGGATTATGGTGGAGGAGGGCACCGCACACGGCTAAAAGATCAATGATCAACTTGTGTGCCTCTGGGGTGCCCCCTCCCCCGTATATAAAGGAGTCGAGGTGGGGAGGGGCCGGCCCTCTCTATGGTGCGCCCTAGGGGAGTCCTACTCCCACCGGGAGTAGGATTCCCCCCCTTCCCTAGTTGGAGTAGGAGAGGAAGGGAAGGAGGAGTCGGAGAGAAGGAAAGGGGGGCCGCCGCCCCCCAAACCTATTCCAATTCGGCCTCCTACCCAAGGGGGGCGCACCAGCCCCTTGTGGGCTGGTGTGCTTCCTTCTTATGGCCCATAAGGCCCATAACTTGTCCCGGGGGGTTCCGGTAACCTCCCGGTACTCCGGAAAAATGCCCGAACCACTCGGAACCTTTCCAATGTCCGAATATAGCCTTCCAATATATCGATCTTTACATCTCGACCATTTCGAGACTCCTCGTCATGTCCGTGATCTCATCCGGGACTCCGAACAACCTTCGGTACATCAAATCACATAAACTCATAATACCGATCGTCACCAAACGTTAAGCGTGTGGACCCTACGGATTCGAGAACTATGTAGACATGACCGAGACCGGTCAATAACCAATAGTGGAACCTGGATGCTCATATTGGCTCCTACATATTCTACGAAGATCTTTATCGGTCAAACCGCATAACAACATACATTATTCCCTTTGTCATCGGTATGTTACTTGCCCGAGATTCGATCGTCGGTATCTCAATACGTAGTTCAATCTCGTTACCGGCAAGCCTCTTTACTCGTTCCATAATGCATCATCCCGCAACCAACTCATTAGTCACATTGCTTGGAAGGCTTATAGTGATGTGCATTACCGAGAGGTCCCAGAGATACCTCTCCGACAATCGGAGTGACAAATCCTAATCTTGATCTATGCCAACTCAACAAGTACCATCGGAGACACCTGTAGAGCACCTTTATAATCACCCAGTTACGTTGTGACGTTTGGTAGCACACAAATTGTTCCTCCGGTATTTGGGAGTTGCATAATCTCATAGTCATAGGAACATGTATAAGTCATGAATAAAGCAATAGCAACATACTAAACGATCAAGTGCTAAGCTAACGGAATGGGTCAAGTCAATCACATCATTTTCTAATGATGTGATCCCATTAATCAAATGACAACTCATGTCAATGGCTAGGAAACTTAACCATCTTTGATTCAACAAGCTAGTCAAGTAGAGGCATACTAGTGACACTCTGTTTGTCTATGTATTCAAACCTGTACTAAGTTTCCGGTTAGTATAATGCTAGCATGAATAATAAACATTTATCATGATATAAGGAAATATAAATAACAACTTTATTATTGCCTCTAGGGCATATTTCCTTCAGTCTCCCACTTGCACTAGAGTCAATAATCTAGTTCACATCGCCATGTGATTTAACACCCATAGTTCACATCGCCATGTGACCAACACTCAAAGGGTTTACTAGAGTCAGTAATCTTAGTTCACATCGCCATGTGATTAACACCCAAAGAGTACTAAGGTGTGATCATGTTTTGCTTGTGAGAGAAGTTTAGTCAACGGGTCTGCCATATTCAGATCCGTATGTATTTTGCAAATTTCCATGTCAACCATGCTCTGCACGGAGCTACTCTAGCTAATTGCTCCCACTTTCAATACGTATCTAGATCGAGACTTAGAGTCATCCAGATCGGTGTCAAAGCTTGCATTGACGTAACTCTTTATGATGAACCTTTTGTCACCTCCATAATCGAGAAACATATCCTTATTCCGCTAAGGATAATTTTGACCGTTGTCCAGTGATCTACTCCTAGATCACTATTGTACTCCCTTGCCAAACTCAGTGTAGGGTATACAATAGATCTGGTACACAGCATGGCATACTTTATAGAACCTATGGCTGAGGCATAGGGAATGACTTTCATTCTCTTTCTATCTTCTGCCGTGGTCGGGCTTTGAGTATTACTCAATTTCACACCTTGCAACACACGAAAGAACTCTTTCTTTGACTGTTCCATTTCGAACTACTTCAAAATCTTGTCAAGGTATGTACTCATTGAAAAAACTTATCAAGCGTCTTGATCTATCTCTATAGATCTTGATGCTCAATATGTAAGCAGTTTCACCGAGGTCTTTCTTTGAAAAACTCCTTTCAAATACTCCTTTATGCTTTCCAGAAAATTCTACATTATTTTCGATCAACAATATGTCATTCACATATACTTATCAGAAATGTTGTAGTGCTCCCACTCACTTTTTGTAAATACAGGCTTCATCGCAAGTCTGTATAAAACTATATGCTTTGATCAACTCATCAAAGCGTATATTCCAACTCCGAGATGCTTGCACCAGTCCATAGATGGATCGCTGGAGCTTGCACATTTTGTTAGCACCTTTAGGATCGATAAAACCTTCTGGTTGCATCATATACAACTCTTCTTTAAGAAATCCATCAAGGAATGTAGTTTTGACATCCATTTTCCAGATTTCATAAAATGTGGCAATTTGCTAACATGATTCGGACAGACTTAAGCATCGCTACGAGTGAGAAAATCTCATTGTAGTCAACACCTTGAACTTTGTCAAAAACCTTTTTCGACAAGTCTAGCTTTGTAGATAGTAACACTACTATCAGCGTCCGTCTTCCTCTTGAAGATCCATTTTATTTTCTATGGCTTACCGATCAACGGGCAAGTCAACCAAAGTCCACACTTTGTTCTCATACATGGATCCCATCTCAGATTTCATGGCCTCAAGACATTTTGCGGAATCTGGGCTCATCATCGCTTCCTCATAGTTTGTAGGTTCGTCATGGTCAAGTAACATGACCTCCAGAACAGGATTACCGTACCACTCTGGTGCGGATCTCACTCTTGTTGACCTACAAGGTTCGGTAGTAACTTGATCTGAAGTTACATGATCATCATCATTAGCTTCCTCACTAATTGGTGTAGGAGTCACAGGAACAGATTTCTGTGATGAACTACTTTCCAATAAGGGAGCAGGTACAGTTACCTCATCAAGTTCTACTTTCCTCCCACTCACTTCTTTCGAGAGAAACTCCTTCTCTAGAAAGGATCCATTCTTCGCAACGAATGTCTTGCCTTCGGATCTGTGATAGAAGGTGTACCCAACTGTCTCCTTTGGGTATCCTATGAAGACACATTTCTCCGATTTGGGTTTGAGCTTATCAGGATGAAACTTTTTCATATAAGCATCGCAACCCCAAACTTTAAGAAACGACAACTTTGGTTTCTTGCCAAACCACAGTTCATATGGTGTCGTCTCAACGGATTTAGATGGTGCCCTATTTAACGTGAATGCAGCTGTCTCTAATGCATAACCCCAAAACGGTAGTGTTAAATCGGTAAGAGATATCATAGATTGCACCATATCTAATAAAGTACGGTTACGATGTTCAGACACACCATTACGCTGTGGTGTTCCAGGTGGTGTGAGTTGCGAAACTATTCCGCATTGTTTCAAATGAAGACCAAACTCGTAACTCAAATATTCTCCTCCACGATCAGATCGTAGAAACTTTATTTTCTTGTTACGATGATTTTTCACTTCACTCTGAAATTATTTGAACTTTTCAAATGTTTCAGATTTATGTTTCATCAAGTAGATATACCCATATCTGCTCAAATCATGTGTGAAGGTCAGAAAATAACGATACTTGCCGCGAGCCTCAACACTCATCGGACTGCATACATCAGTATGTATTATTTCCAACAAGTCTGTTGCTCGCTCCATTGTTCCGGAGAACGGAGTCTTATTCATCTTACCCATGAGGCATGGTTCGCAAGCATCAACTTATTCATAATCAAGTGATTCCAAAAGCCCATCAGCATGGATTTTCTTCATGCGCTTTACACCAATATGACCTAAACGGCAGTGCCACAAATAAGTTGCACTATCATTATTAACTTTGCATCTTTTGGCTTCAATATTATGAATATGTGTATCACTACATTCGAGATTCAATAAACCATTCACCTTGGGTGTATGACCATTGAAGGTTTTATTCATGTAAACAGAACAACAATTATTCTCTAACTTAAATGAATAACCGTATTGCAACAAACATGATCAAATCATATTCATGCTCAACGCAAACACCAAATAACACTTATTTAGGTTCAGCACTAATCCCGAAAGTACAGGGAGTGTGCGATGATGATCATATCAATCTTGGAACTACTTCCAACACACATCGTCACCTCGCCCTTAACTAGTTTCTGTTTATTTTGCAACTGATGTTTCGAGTTACTACTCTTAGCAACCGAACCAGTATCAAATACTGAGGGGTTGCTATAAACACTAGTAAAGTACACATCAATATCATGTATATCAAATATACCTTTGTTCACTTTGCCATCCTTCTTATCCGCCAATTATTTAGGGCAGTTCCACTTCCAGTGACCACTCCTTTTGCAGTAGAAGCACTTAGTCTCAGGCTTAGGTCTAGACTTGGGCTTCTTCACTTGAGCAGTAACTTGCTTGCCGTTCTTCTTGAAGTTCCCCTTCTTCCCTTTGCCCTTTTCTTGAAACTAGTGGTCTTGTCAACCATCAACACTTGATGCTTTTTCTTGATTTCTACCTTCGTCGATTTCCGCATCACGAAGAGCTTGGGAATCGTTTCCGTTATCCCTTGCATATTATAGTTCATCACGAAGTTCTAGTAACTTGGTGATAGTGACTAGAGAACTCTGTCAATCGCTATCTTATCTGGAAGATTAACTCCCACTTGATTCAAGCGATTGTAGTACTCAGACATTCTGAGCACATGCTCACTAGCTGAGCAATTCTCCTCCATCTTGTAGGCAAAGTGCTTGTCTAAGGTCTCATACCTTCCGACATGGGCATGAGTCTGAAATACTAATTTCAACTCTTGGAACATCTCATATGCTCCGTGGCGTTTCAAAAACGTCTTTGAAGCCCCGATTCTAAGCCGTAAAGCATGGTGCACTAAACTATCAAGTAGTCATCATATCGAGCTTGCCAAACGTTCATAACGTCTACATTTGCTCCTGCAATCGGTCTATCACCTAGCGGTGCATCAAGGACATAATTCTTCTGTGCAGCAATGAGGATAATCCTCAGATCACGGATCCAATCCGCATCATTGCTACTAACATCTTTCAACTTAGTTTTCTCTAGGAACATATCAAAAATAAAACAGGGGAGCTAAACGCGAGCTATTGATCTACAACATAGATATGCTAATACTACCAGGACTAAGTTCATGATAAATTAAAGTTCAATTAATAATATTACTTAAGAACTCCCACTTAGATAGACATCCCTCTAATCATCTAAGTGATCACGTGATCCATATCAACTAAACCATGTCCGATCATCACGTGAGATGGAGTAGTTTTCAATGGTGAACATCACTATGTTGATCATATCTTCTATATGATTCACGCTTGACATTTCGGTCTCCAGTGTTCCGAGGCCATATCTGCATATGCTTGGCTCGTCAAGTTTAACCCGAGTATTCTGCGTGTGCAAAACTGGCTTGCACCCGTTGTATGTGAACGTAGAGCTTATCACACCTGATCATCACGTGGTGTCTCAGCACGAAGAACTGTCGCAACGGTGCATACTCAGGGAGAACACTTGTACCTTGAAATTTAGTGAGAGATCATCTTATAATGCTACCGTCGAACTAAGCAAAATAAGATGCATAAAGGATAAACATCACATGCAATCAATATAAGTGATATGATATGGCCATCATCATCTTGTGCCTTTGATCTCCATCTCCAAAGCACCGTCATGATCACCATCGTCACCGGGGTGACACCTTGATCTCCATCGTAGCATTGTTGTCGTCTCGCCAACTATTGCTTCTACGACTATCACTACCGCTTAGTGATAAAGTAAAGCAATTACATGGCGATTGCATTTCATACAATAAAGCGACAACCATATGGCTCCTGCCAGTTGCCGATAACTCTGTTACAAAACATGATCATCTCATACAATAAAATTTAGCATCATGTCTTGACCATATCACATCACAGCATGCCCTGCAAAAACAAGTTAGACGTCCTCTACTTTTTTGTTGCAAGTTTTACGTGGCTGCTACGAGCTGAGCAAGAACCGTTCTTACCTACGCATCAAAACCACAACGATATTTCGTCAAGTATGTGTTGTTTAAACCTTCACAAGGACCGGGCGTAGCCACACTCGATTCAACTAAAGTTGGAGAAACTGACACCCGCCAGCCACCTGTGTGCGAAGCACGTCGGTAGCACCAATCTCGCGTAAGTGTACGCGTAATGTCGGTCCGGGCCGCTTCATCCAACAATACCGCCGAATCAAAATATGACATGCTGCTAAGCAGTATGACTAGTATCGCCCACAACTCACTTGTGTTCTACTCGTGCAAATAACATCTACGCATAAACCTGGCTCAGATGCCACTGTTGGGGAACGTAGTAATTTCCAAAAAAAAAATCCTACGCACACGCAAGATCATGGTGATGCATAGCAACGAGAGGGAAAAGTGTCGTCCACGTACCCTCGTAGATCGTAAGCGGAAGCGTTATGACAACGTGGTTGATGTAGTCGTACGTCTTTACGATCCGACCGATACAAGTACCGAACGCACGGCACCTCCGAGTTCAGGACACGTTCAGCTCGGTGACGTCCCATGAACTCACGATCTAGCAGAGCTTCAAGGGAGAGTTCCGTCAGCACGACAGCGTGATGAAGGTGATGATGATGCTACCGACGCAGGGCTTCGCCTAAGCACCGCTACGATATGACCGAGGTGGATTATGGTGGAGCGGGGCCCGCACACGGCTAAAAGATCAAGGATCAACTTGTGTGTCTATGGGGTGCCCCCCTCCCCCGTATATAAAGGAGTGGAGGAGGGGAGGGTCCTACTCCCACCGGGAGTAGGATTCCCCCCTTCCCTAGTTGGAGTAGGAGAGGAAGGGAAGGAGGAGTAGGAGAGAAGGAAAGGGGGGCCGCCGCCCCCAAACCTATTCCAATTCGGCCTCCTGCCCAAGGGGGGCGCACCAGCCCCTTGTGGGCTGGTGTGCTTCCTTCTTATGGCCCATAAGGCCCATAACTTCTCCCGGGGGGTTCCGGTAACCTCTCGGTACTCCGAAAAAATGCCCGAACCACTCGGAACCTTTCCGATGTCCGAATATAGCCTTCCAATACATCGATCTTTACGTCTCAAACATTTCAAGACTCCTCATCATGTCCGTGCTCATCCGGGACTCCGAAAAACCTTCGGTACATCAAATCACATAAACTCATAATACCGATCGTCACCAAACGTTAAGCGTGCGGACCCTACGGGTTCGAGAACTATGTAGACATGACCGAGACACATCTCCGGTCAATAACCAATAGCGGAACCTGGATGCTCATATTGGCTCCTACATATTCTATGAAGATCTTTATCGGTCAAACCGCATAACAACATACGTTGTTCCCTTTGTCGTAAGTATGTTACTTGCCCGAGATTCGATCGTCGGTATCTCAATACCTAGTTCAATCTCGTTACCGGCAAGTCTCTTTACTCGTTCCGTAATGCTTCATCCCACAACCAACTCATTAGTCACATTGCTTGCAAGGCTTATAGTGATGTGCATTACCGAGAGGGCCCAGAGATACCTCTCCGACAATCGGAGTGACAAATCCTAATCTTGATCTATGCCAACTCAACAAGTACCATCGGAGACACCTGTAGAGCACCTTTATAATCACCCAGTTACGTTGTGACATTTGGTAGCACACAAAGTGTTCCTCCGGTATTCGGGAGTTGCATAATCTCATAGTCATAGGAACATGTATAAGTGATGAAGAAAGCAATAGCAACATACTAAATGATCAAGTGCTAAGCTAACGAAATGGGTCAAGTCAATCACATCATTCTCTAATGATGTGATCCCGTTAATCAAATAACAACTCATGTCTATGGCTAGGAAACTTAACCATCTTTGATTCAACGAGCTAGTCAAGTAGAGGCATACTAGTGACACTCTGTTTGTCTATGTATTCACACATGTACTAAGTTTTCGGTTAATACAATTCTACCATGAATAATAAACATTTATCATGATATAAGGAAATATAAATAACAACTTTATTATTGTCTCTAGGGCATATTTCCTTCAACACATGTACTAGACTAGATGCACAAATGCGTGCCAAGAGGGAACAAGTTCTTTGAGTGCGGGTGTATGTGATATCCCAGCTTAATAGGAATGATATACTACTGAAATGAACAAGGTGGACCTTCTTTTCTTGAAGCACATACGGTTAATTAAATGTTTCCCCATGGACGCAGTCAGATGTGGGTTTTCCTGTTAGTCTCCTATCAATTGCAAAGACACAGACTTGAGGATTTTACAGTCACCTTGAATTACCTCGACATCCTCACCTCTACAAACGACAATAATATGCTCCACGACCAATCACGGCTACAATGCGAGTGGGCGCTCGTCTCAACATTCATGAAGGCCGCTAACTCAAACATGAACACGCAAATAAATGACCATAACAAGTAAATATATAGAGTTCATCCATATCCCCAAGACCTAGTACAACTACCCTAACAAGTAAATGTACGACATAAAAGTTAGGATCAAGTTACAAGCTGGCATTGAGCTAGTAAAGGGAGAAGGCATGATGGTGATGGACAAGACATCTCCAATGGTGGTGCGATGATGATGCCGCCAACAATGGTGGTGATGAGGGTTGCGTGATGGAGATGGCACCGACTCGAAGGCCGGTGCGCGTGGTAGCGGAGCCTCCTCCTCTTTCCTTGGACTTACCCTTCTTATATGCAAGTGGAGATGGAGCAGCAATGGAGATTGATCTTGGAGGAATGACGTGATTATAACGACGGCTGGAGTTGGAGAAGAATTTATAATGCTTTCCCAAAGCCTCCTCTAGAGATGTTGATCCAAGGGCTTAAGATGAGAAAAATCCTCTCCCAAATCCCTCCTTATCGGCCAAAGATCACACGAGGACAAAATTGGAAGAAAACAGTGAAGAATCCGGTCCAAAGAGGCAAATTTCGGAGCTGTCTCAGGGCAGTATGAGAGCCAATACGACTGTCCACGCTCGTACGATACACCATCTATGACTCTGGAATCCTTCGGTTAAACTGTCGTAACTTTCTCATACGAACTCCGTTTTTACGTTCTTGAGCTCGTTGGAACCATCAGAACGACGCCGATGCGTCGGTAGTATCAGATCCTAATTTTGAGCGCTTAAGAAAAATCATTTTTGATCTCCCAAATGCCTAAGTCTGGTGCCGACAGTCGTACATACTGAACCCATCTTTGGCTCTTTCATCATGTTTGGTCATAGGTTGTTCCAAAACACTTATAGACACAAGAAAACAAATAAAAACCAAATAACACACTAATTATGCGATGCTCACAGTGAAAATAGTAAAACCAGTAATCTTGCATAATGAACAGATATTGCACTACTGCAGGATGCTGCTAACGCGACACTACAATCAGAGACCCTTCGACGAAGCTGTATGTGATGCAATAATCGCAAACGATAGTGTAAAAAAACCATCAAAAAGGTGCAAAACGTTTGCGATGATGGATGCATCAAACACGATTCAGATTTTGGTTGCATGTGCGATTCAGGGCATGCAGTTCAGTTAAATTAACTGTTTGCGATGAGGAGGAACAAAAGAAACGGGATACCAGATGAAGGTGTGTGCGATATGTAGCATACGCTTCACTCGGATGAACTGTTTGTGATTAGGCAACACAAAAGAAACGGTCAGGCAGATCAAGGTGTGTGCGATATACGGCATGCGGTTCACTCGGATGAACTGTTTGCGTTGAGACAAGAGAACAGAAACGGTTCAATATAACAAGATGTGTGTGATACGCGGCAAACAGGTCTGTAATCAGAAATGTGTGTGAAGACCGATAATAACACAGACGATTGCTTCTAATAAGACGTATGTGATATGCTATGTCTACACAACATCTATTGGCCATTGGGGGACGGGCGGTCATCCGGATACGCCATAAGGATGCGAAGAGGCATCCTATATCAGCAAGGACTAGCTATTCCACCAGTAGCTCATGTAAGAGAACTCTCAAGTTAAGTGTGCTCAGGCTGGAGCAGCCATCAGATGGGTGACTGGATGGGAAGTTGTGTTGATGTTAAATTAACTGATAGGATGGGTCATATCTGTCAAATTAAATGACTGATATGACCCATCCCATGAGTTAATTTAACCTCGAGGTCCTTGTTCTTTATTTTTTAACACATGTCAAAGAAGATCTACCGCATTACTTTTTGATAATGTGCGATACGTGGCATACAGTTGATCCATCCGACCTGTTTGTGATGGAATAAGCCGTGTGTGTTGTGGGCAAATGCTTGCTAGTATTCAACCGTTCGCGATTGATGAATTCATCACCGATGGGTTCCTTAGTGTGGTTCGTGTTCATCTGATCATCATCTACTTCTTGTGCTAGCTCGATGTTCCTTCTATGCTAAGTTTCTATTAATTGATGGTGTTTTATGAACATGCCATTGTTTCCCGCCATTTCCTCACCTGTTTCCCGCCACCCAGCGATATTGCGCATAAACCTAGGCGGCACGCGACGCACGGAGGCGACAAGCGCAGCCTGTAGCACATCCACCTTTTCCAAGCATGTCAACCCACCAAAGCGCCGCCTCTGCCATCAACCTCATCGACGAGGAAAACAAGCAGGTGCCACGGCCCGTCGAGGCCGAGGCGCTCCCTAGCAACGCGATGGACGACGCCGTGATGCGTGTCATTGCTAGGTTGAGCAGACCTTTGGCGCATGGCGCTTGAGCGCCGCAGATAAAGATAGACATGTCAGCGCCGACAGGCTACAGCTCGCCACACAACACGATCGATGGCGTGCCGCAGAGCAAGCTAGGCGCGTCCGCGCCGATAGGTTGCGGCTCGCCGCACGGCGAGACCGTTGGAGCACCGCAGAGCGAGAGGCGCGGCGCACCGCACAGCAAGAGCGGATCCATCGGCGCTTGCCTGCTGTCGACACAGCGTCGCAGCTGGGTACACGTCCCGTCAGTACCCCCATTCCTCACTAGGAGTGGGCAGAGGCCCTCTGCGCCGTACTTGCACCAGAGGCCGGCCGCGCCGTACTTGCACCGGACGCCCGCCGCGCTGTTCGCATGGGTCGCGCTGTTTGCCTTGTCCGCGGCCCGCTCGATGCCAACGCGCTAGTCGGTAGGCTTGACCGCCTCCTTGGCCTAGGTGTCCACCTGGGCGCAGTAGAGGAACATGGTCGTCGCATCCTTGAGCTGGTGATCTCCGATGAAATAGCCAACTTGGAGCTCGAGATCGCGCTCTAGATGTACCGTGAGCGTGTCGACCGCTTGGACGAACGCCTGCACGAGTTCAGGCAGAGCCAAGAGCTACCGTATGCAAGGGCTGCTGGTCATGGTCTCATGGACGCGTTTTATTTTGTTGAGTCATTTCGACGTGAATAGCTATGTATTCATAGCAATCATAGTATTGCTCTGTTTATTGCTCTGTTTCAATGTGTGTACTCTGTTTTTCGTTCTTATATGTTCTGTTTCAATGTGTGTGTGTATATACGCTTTCCATTCTGTATATGTGGATGATAACAACTAGATTCAAATTAGTATAAAAAACAGATAGAAAATGGAATTCATAATATATATATATTAATTGTTCATTAGTTCATCACAGAATATATATATAATATCATCACATATACGTGATGATACTTAACTACTAGGTACAATGCATAAAATGAAAACGAACAATACTAAAACTAATAATCCCTCCTGGGGCCAGTATTCCGGCAGCCCCTCGCCAGTAGCTGCCTGGTGCGTGGCGTCTTCCCAGTGCGGAGGCAGTACTCTGCCTCCTCGCCTCGCAGCGCTTGACGTACCGATCTGCCTCTTGCTGGCGGACGAGTGCGAACGATCTTGCCATTTTGTTGGGCGCCCACCGGAGCTCCTCGTTAGTGGCACGCTGGAGCTTATTGGCCCACCTCCATGCAGCGATGAGGCGCCCAGCGCCTTTGACCTTCCTCGCAAAGTACCTGTCTTCGCACACCTCCTCCGCACGACGACGCGCCCGCCCCCAAAGCTCCACCGCCTCCTTTTTCCAAGCGGCATCACGGGCTTCACAGGCCGCCTGGTACCTGGCTTCCTCCTCCGCCATCTCCTTCTTGAACGCCACTTGCCTAGCTTTCTCAGTCGGCGGCAACCACTTCCACAGACAAAGATTGTATTGGCCCCAAAACCAATCCAAAGTTGGGGGGTCTGGCGCAACCTCGTCCGGTGGTGCGTAGGGATCCTCGTCGCTGCTATTCGAGTGAGCGTCCTCATGGGGCGGCGACTCCTCGTCGGCGCATGGGCAGAGCGGCGCCATGGCACATATTTGAGAGAGAGAGAGGGCGAGCGAGGGGAGGATGTAGATGAGAATGCAGGCAGGACGACGTGAGCAAGGTAGTATTTATTGGCGGCCAGAATCTAGATCAACGGGAACAGTACACACGCTGGTCGCTGGAATTTACAAGTACTGTAGTTTGAATTACACACGATACCCACAGCAAAATCCGTGTGCAAACATAATAGCTGACGATTTCCAATACAGAACCGTGTCTGATTATTGATCCCCGCCACTCACCTACCAAACCTCGAGCCGCGAGATAGAGTGCCAATCGTGTGGGGGCCGGTTGTCTTGCCAGATCTTTACATTTTCTTTTTTGAGCACCAGATATTTACATCGTCTGATGATTTTTTAACTCGCACACAAGTACACAAAAATATGATTTTTCAAACTGTTATGGTTACCCGTTGCATGTAAATGTAGTTCAAATTTGAATTACGGTCATTAAATGGCTAGAAAATCACTTAAATGTCTTTAAAAGATCAAATGACCCATGAAGTTTTCCAAATTTTCACATGACAATTGTATTAGTGCATGTTAAACGGAGAAAAAATTGAAGGCCGTAAGAGGAGGCTATCTCCCGTTCATCATCAAACATACATTGTTCCCTCTCGGAACCACGAACCTTATAGTGAGTTGCTCCGGTTTGTGAGGGGGGGGGGTGTCCAAACTTTTGTCAAACAGACCAATTTTTTTTACCACATCATCTTGGTGGCATGACATTACATCAAGCAAGGTTTCATGTTTTTGTGATCATTTTTTAATTTTTTGGAATTAAAATGCCATGGCACTCCATGCATGTGCCCATTCCGTGAGACCAATATGTTTGAAAATTCCTTCTAATTTACTGCACATGAAATTAATTTGCACACAAGTACACAAATATGATTTTTCAAACCGTTATGTTAGCCGTTGAATGTAGATGTAGTTCAAATTTGAATTATAGTCATTAAATGGCTAGAAGATCACTTAGATGTCTTTAAAGGTCAAATGACCCCTGAAATTTTCCATATTTTCACATGACAGTTGTATTAGTGCACGTTAAACATAGAAAAAAAATTGAAGGCCGTAAGAGGAAGCTATCTCCCGTTCGTCATCAAACATGCATTGTTCCCTCTCGGAACCACGAGCCTTCTAGTGAGTTGCTCCGGTTTGTGAGGGGAGTGTCCAAACTTTCATCAAACAGGCCAATTTGTTTACCACATCATCTTGGTGGCATGACATTACATCAAGCAAGGTTTCATGTTTTTGTGATCATTTTTTAATTTTTGGGATTAAAATACCATGGCACTCCATGCATGTGCCCATGTCGTGAGACCAATATGTTTGAAAATTCCTTCTAATTTTCTGCACATGGAATTAACTCGCACACAAGTACACAAATATGATTTTTCAAACCGTTATGGTTAGCCGTTGAATGTAGATGTAGTTCAAATTTGAATTACAGTCATTAAATGGCTAGAAAATCACTTAAATGTCTTTAAATGTCAAATGCCCCCTGAAATTTTCCAAATTTTCACATGACAGTTGTATTAGTGCACGTTAAACATAGAAAAAAATTGTAAGGCCATAAGAGGAAGCTATCTCCCGTTCGTTATCAAACATGCATTGTTCCCTCTCGGAACCACGAGCCTTCTAGTGAGTTGCTCCGGTTTGTGAGGGGGGTGTCCAAAGTTTTGTCAAACAGGCCAAATTTTTTACAACATCATCTTGGTGGCATGACATTACATCAAGCAAGGTTTCATATTTTTCTGATCATGTTTTTTATTTTTATGTCAATATTAAAATTTTATCTTGAATCTTTCGGATCTGAACATTCATGCCACAATAAAAAAAATTACATTGAGAATTATGCTAGGTAGCATTCCACATCAAAAATTATGTTTTTATCATTTACCTACTCGAGGACGAGCAGGAATTAAGCTTGGGGATGCTTGATACGTCTCCAACGTATCTATAATTTTTTATTGTTCCATACTATTATATTATCTGTTTTGGATGTTTAATGGGCTTTATTATGTATTTTTATATTATTTTTGGGACTAACCTAGTAACCAAAGGCCCAGTGCAAATTGCTGTTTTTTTTTGCCTATTTCAGTGTTTCGCAGAAAATGAATATCAAATGGAATGAAACCTTCGGGAGAGTTATTTTTGGAACAAACACAATCCAGGAGACTTGGAGTGGACGTCAAGGAAGCAACGAGGCGGCCACGAGGTAAGGAGGCGCGCCCAGGGGGTAGGCACGCCCCCACCCTCGTGGGCCCCTCGTGGCTCCACCGACCTACTTTCTTCGCCTATATATACTCATATACCCTGAAAACATCCGAAAGCACCACGAAACCCTATTTCCACCGCCGCAACCTTCTATACCCGTGAGATCCCATCTTGGGGCCTTTTCCGGCGCTCCACCGGAGGGGGAATCGATCACGGAGGGCTTCTACATCAACACCATAGCCTCTCCAATGATGTGTGAGTAGTTTACCACAGACCTTCGGGTCCATAGTTATTAGCTAGATGGCTTCTTCGCTCTCTTTGGATCTCAATACAAAGTTGTCCTCGATTCTCTTGGAGATCTATTCGATGTAATTATTTTTGCGGTGTGTTTGTCGAGATCCGATGAATTGTGGGTTTATGATCAAGATTATCTATGAACAATATTTGGTTCTTCTCTAAATTCTTATATATATATATATATGAATTGATATCTTTGCAAGTCTCTTCGAATTATCAGTTTGGTTTGGCCTACTAGATTGATCTTTCTTGCAATGGGAGAAGTGCTTAGCTTTGGGTTCAATCTTGCGGTGTCCTTTCCAAGTGACAGCAGGGGCAGTAAGGCACGTATTGTATTGTTGCCATCGAGGATAAAAAGATGGGGTTTATATCATATTGCTTGAGTTTATCCCTCTACATCATGTCATCTTGCCTAATGCATTACTCTGTTCTTATGAGTTTAATACTCTAGATGCATGCTGGATAGCGGTCGATGTGTGGAGTAATAGTAGTAGATGCAGAATCGTTTCGGTCTACTTGTCGCGGACGTGATGCCTATATACATGATCATGCCTAGATATTCTCATAACTATGCGCTTTTCTATCAATTGCTCGACAGTAATTTGTTCACCCACTGTAGAATATGCTATCTTGAGAGACGCCACTAGTAAAACCTATGGCCCCTGGGTCTATCATCCATCATATAAGTTCCCGATCTATTTTATTTTGCAATCTTTACTTTCCAATCTATATCATAAAAATATCAAAAATATTTATCTTATTATCTCTACCAGATCTCACTTTTGCAAGTGGCCGTGAAGGGATTGACAACCCCTTTATCGCATTGGTTGCAAGGTTATTATTTGTTTGTGCAGGTACAAGGCGACTTGCGTGTAACCTCCTACTTGATTGATACCTTGGTTCTCAAAAAAACTGAGGGAAATACTTACGCTACTTTGCTGCATCACCCTTTCCTCTTCAAGGGAAAACCAACGCATGCTCAAGAGGTAGCAAGAAGGATTTCTGGCACCGTTGCCGGGGAGGCTTACGCCAAGTCAAGTCAAGATTTGATCTCCCAGCAACTAGCCTTTTCTGGCACCGTTACCGGGGAGATCTACGCAAAAGTCAAGACATACCAAGTATCCATCACAAACTCTTATCCCTCGCATTACATTATTTGCCATTTGCCTCTCGTTTTCCTCTCCCCCACTTCACCTTTGCCGTTTTATTCGCCCTCTTTTTTCGTTCGTCTCTTTTCGCTTGCTTCTTGTGTGCTTGTGTGTTGGATTGTTTGTCACGATGGCTCAAGACAATACTAAATTGTGTGACTTTTCCAATACCAACATTGATTTTCTTAGCACTCCGATTGCTCCTATCACCGATGCTGAATCTTGTGAAATTAATGCCGCTTTGCTGAATCTTGTTATGAAAGATCAATTCTCTGGCCTTCCTAGTAAAGATGCCGCTACCCATCTAAACAACTTTGTTGATTTGTGTGATATGCAAAAGAAGAAAGACGTGGATAATGATATTGTTAAATTGAAGTTATTTCCGTTTTTGCTTAGAGGTCATGCTAAAACTTGGTTTTCGTCTTTGCCTAAAAATAGTATTGATTCATGGAATAAGTGCAAAGATGCTTTTGTCTCTAAGTATTTTCCTCCCGCTAAGATCATCTCTCTTAGAAACGATATTATGAATTTTAAGCAACTTGATCATGAACATGTTGCACAAGCTTGTGAGAGGATGAAATTAATGATACGTAATTGCCCTACACATGGTTTGAATTTATGGATGATCATACAAAAAAATTATGCTTGATTGAATTTTGCTTCTAGAAATCTTTTAGATTCGGCCGTGGGAGGCACTTTTATGGAAATCACTTTAGGAGAAGCTACTAAACTCCTAGATAATATTATGGTTAATTATTCTCAATGGCACACCGAAAGATCTACTAGTAAAAAGGTCACGCGATAGAAGAGATTAATGTTTTGAGTGGAAAGATGGATGAACTTATGAAATTGTTTGCTAATAAGAGTGTTTCCTCTGATTCTAATGATATTCCTTTGTCCACTTTGATTGAGAATAATAATGAATCTATGGATGTGAATTTTGTTGGTACGAACAATTTTGGTAACAACGCGTATAGAGGAAACTATAATCCTAGGCCGTTTCCTAGTAATTCCTCTAATAATTATGGTAATTCCTACAACAACTCTTATGGAATTTTTAATAAGATGCCCTTTGATTTTGAGACTAGTGTTAAAGAATTTATGATTTCACAAAAGAATTTCAATGCCTTGCTTGAAGAAAATTTGCCTAAGATTGATGAGTTGGCTAGGAACGTGGATAGAATTTCTCTTGATGTTGATTCTTTGAAACTTAGATCTATTCCACCTAAGCATGATATCAATTAGTCTCTCAAAGCCATGAGAATTTCCATTGATGAGTGCAAAGAAAGAACCGCTAGGATGCGTGCTAAAAAAGATTGCTTTATGAAAGCGTGTTCTTCTAGTTTTCATGATAATAATGATGAAGATCTAAAAGTGATTGATGTGTCCCCTATTAAATCTTTGTTTTCTAATTTGAATCTTGATAATGATGGGACTGGAGATGAGTCAACTTTAGTTAGAAGGCGTCCCAATGATTCGGAGTTTTTAGATCTTGATGCAAAAATTGGTAAAAGTGGGATTGAAGAGATCAAAACTTTACATAGCAATGAACCCACTATTTTGGATCAAGGAATTTAATTACGCTAATTGCTCTTTGATAGATTGTATTTCCTTGTTGCAATCCGTGCTAAATTCTCCTCATGCTTATAGTCAAAATAAAGCTTTTACCAAACAAATCGTTGATGCTTTAATGCAATCTTATGAAGAAAAACTTGAATTAGAAGTTCCTATCCCTAGAAAACTTTATGATGAGTGGGAACCTACTATTAAAATTAAGATTAAAGATCACGAATTCTATGCTTTGTGTGATTTGGGTGCTAGTGTTTCCACGATTCCAAAAACTTTGTGTGATGTGTTAGGTTTCCGTGAATTTGATGATTTTTCTTTAAATTTGCATCTTGCGGATTCCACCATTAAGAAACCTATGGGAAGGATTAATGATGTTCTTATTGTTGCAAATAGGAATTATGTGCCCGTAGATTTCATTGTTCTTGATACAGATTGCAATCCTACATGTCCTATTATTCTTGGTAAACCTTTCCTTAGAACGATTGGTGCAATTATTGATATGAAGGAAGGGAGTATTAGATTCCAATTTTCATTAAGGAAAGGCATGGAATACTTTCCTAGAAATAAAATTAAATTACCTTATGAATCTATTATGAGAGCCACTTATGATTTGCATACCAAAGATGGCAATACCTAGATCTATTCTTGTTTTTATGCCTAGCTAGGGGCGTTAAATGATAGCGCTTGTTGGGAGGCAACCCAATTTTATTTTTGTTTCTTGCTTTTTGTTTCTGTTTAGTAATAAATATTTCATCTGGCCTCTGGTTAGATGTGGTTTTATGTTTTAATTAGTGTTTGTACCAAGTAAAACCTATAGGATCTTCTTGGGTGATAATTATTTGATCTTGCTGGAAAAGACAGAAACTTTCTGCTCACGAAAACAATTGTTAAAAATTACCAGAACGTGATAAAATACTGATTCCAATTGCAGTAGATCAATACAAAAATTATTTGGGTCTTCCTATTTTGGCAGAAGTTTGGATTTACAGAAAGTTTGCTTTTGATACAGATTACTACAGACTGTTCTGTTTTTGACAGATTCTGTTTTTCGTGTGTTGTTTGCTTATTTTGATGAATCTATGGCTAGTATCGGGGGGTATGAACCATAGAGAAGTTGGAATACAGTAGGTTTAACACCAATATAAATAAAGAATGAGTTCATTACAGTACCTTAAAGTGGTTATTTGTTTTCTTATACTAACGGAGCTCATGAGATTTTCTGTTGAGTTTTGTGTTGTGAAGATTTCAAGTTTTTGGGTAAAGATTTGATGGATTATGGAATAAGGAGTGGCAAGAGCCTAAGCTTGGGGATGCCCAAGGCACCCCAAGGTAAAATTCAAGGACAACCAAAAACCTAAGCTTGGGGATGCCACGGAAGGCATCCCCTCTTTCGTCTTCGTCTATCGGTAACTTTACTTGATGCTATATTTTTATTCACCACATGATATATGTTTTGCTTGGAGCGTCTTGTATGAATTGAGTCTTTGCTTTTTAGTTTACCACAATCATCCTTGCTGTACACACCTTTTGGGAGAGACACACATGAATCGGAATTTATTAGAATACTCTATGTGCTTCACTTATATCTTTTGAGCTAGATAATTTTGCTCTAGTGCTTCGCTTATATCTTTTAGAGCACTGTGGTGGTTTTATTTTATAGAAATTATTGATCTCTCATGCTTCACTTATATTATTTTGAGAGTCCTATAAAACAGCATGGTAATTCGCTTTGGCTATAAAATTAGTCCTAATATGATGAACATCCAAGATGGGTATGATAAAAACTATCATATAAAGTGCATCGAATACTATGAGAAGTTCGACACTTGATAATTGTTTTGAGATATGAAGATGGTGATATTATAGTCATGCTAGTTTAGTAGTTGTGAATTTGAGAAATACTTGTTCTAAAGTTTGTGATTCCCGTAGCATGCACGTATGGTGAACCGTTATGTGATGAAGTTGGAGCATGATTTATTTATTGATTGTCTTCCTTATGAGTGGTGGTCGGGGACGAGCGATGGTCTTTTCCTACCAATCTATCCCCCTAGGAGCACGTAGTACTTTGTTTCGATAACTAGTAGATTTTTGCAATAAGTATGTGAGTTCTTTATGACTAATGCTGAGTCCATGGATTATACGCACTCTCACCCTTCCACCATTGCTAGGCTCTCTAATACCGCGCACCTTTCGCCGGTATCATACACCCACCATATACCTTCCTCAAAACAGCCACCATACCTATCTATTATGGCATTTCTATAGCCATTCCGAGATATATTGCCATGCAACTTACCACCGTTTCGTTTGTTATGACACGTTTCATCATTGTCATATTGCTTTGCATGATCATGTAGTTGACATCGTATTTGTGGCAAAGCCACCTTCATAATTCTTTCATACATGTCACTCTTGATTCATTGCATATCCCAGTACACCGCCGACGGCATTCACATGGAGTCATTTTTTGTTCTAGGCATTGAGTTGTAATTTTTGAGTTGTAAGTAAATAAAAGTGTGATGATCATAATTATTAGAGCATTATCCCAGTGAGGAAAGGATGATGGAGACTGTGATTCCCCCACAAGTCGGGATGAGACTCCAGACGAAAAAAAAGAAGAAAGAGAAGAGGCCATAAAAAAGAGAAAAAGGCCCAAATAAAAAAAACGAGAGAAAAAAGAGAGAAGGGACAATGTTACTATCCTTTTACCACACTTGTGCTTCGAAGTAGCACCATGATCTTCATGATGGAGAGTCTCCTATGTTTTCACCTTCATATACTAGTGGGAATTTTACATTATAGAACTTGGCTTGTATATTCTAATGATGGGCTTCCTCAAAATGCCCTAGGTCTTCGTGAGCAAGCAAGTTGGAAGCACACCCACTTAGTTTCTTTTGTTGAGCTTTCATACGCTTATAGCTCTAGTGCATCCGTTGCATGGCAATCCCTATTCACTCACATTGATATCTATTGATGGGCATCTCCATAGCCCGTTGATACGCCTAGTTGATGTGAGACTATCTTCTCCTTTTTGTCTTCTCCACAACCACCCTTCTATTCCACATATAGTGTTATGTCCATGGCTCATGCTCATGTATTGCGTGAAGATTGAAAAAGTTTGAGAACATCAAAAGTATGAAACAATTGCTTGGCTTGTCATCGGGGTTATGCATGATTTAAATATTTTGTGTGATGAAGATAGAGCATAGCCAGACTATATGATTTTGTAGGGATAACTTTGTTTGGCCATGTTATTTCGAGAAGACACGATTACTTTGTTAGTATGCTTGAAGTACTATTATATTTATGTCAATATTAAACTTTTATCTTGAATCTTTCGGATCTGAACATTCATGCCACAATAAAGAAAATTACATTGAGAATTATGCTAGGTAGCATTCCACATCAAAAATTCTGTTTTTATCATTTACCTACTCGAGGACGAGCAGGAATTAAGCTTGGGGATGCTTGATACGTCTCCAACGTATCTATAATTTTTGATTGTTCCATGCTATTATATTATCTGTTTTGGATGTTTAATGGGCTTTATTATGCACTTTTATATTATTTTTGGGACTAACCTACTAACCAAAGGCCCAGTGCAAATTGCTGTTTTTTTTTGCCTATTTCAGTGTTTCGTAGAAAAGGAATATCAAACGGAATCCAAACGGACTGAAACCTTCAGGAGAGTTATTTTTGGAACAAACACAATCCAGGAGACTGGAAGTGGATGTCAAGGAAGCAACGAGGCGGCCACGAGGTAGGGAGGCGCGCCCCCCACCCTCGTGGGCCCCTCGTGGCTCCACCGACCTACTTCCTTCGCCTATATATACTCATATACCCTGAAAACATCCGAGAGCACCACGAAACCCTATTTCCACCACCGCAACCTTCTGTACCCGTGAGATCCCATCTTGGGGCCTTTTCCGGCGCTCCGCCTGAGGGGGAATAGATCATGGAGGGCTTCTATATCAACACCATAGCCTCTCCGATGATGTGTGAGTAGTTTACCACAGACCTTCGGGTCCATAGTTATTAGCTAGATGGCTTCTTCTCTCTCTTTGGATCTCAATACAAAGTTCTCCTCGATTCTCTTGGAGATCTATTCGATGTAATTCTTTTTGCGGTGTGTTTGTCGAGATCCGATGAATTGTGGGTTTATGATCAAGATTATCTATGAACAATATTTGGTTCTTCTCTGAATTCTTATATGTATGATTTGTTATCTTTGCAAGTCTCTTCGAATTATCAGTTTGGTTTGGCCTACTAGATTGATCTTTCTTGCAATGGGAGAAGTGCTTAGCTTTGGGTTCAATCTTGCGGTGTCCTTTCCCAGTGACAGCAGGGGCAGCAAGGCACGTATTGTATTGTTGCCATCGAGGATAAAAAGATGGGGTTTCATTCATATTGCTTGAGTTTATCCCTCTACATTATGTCATCTTGCCTAATGTGTTACTCTGTTCTTATGAACTTAATACTCTAGATGCATGCTGGATAGCGGTCGATGTGTGGAGTAATAGTAGTAGATGTAGAATCGTTTCGGTCTACTTGTCGCGGACGTGATGCCTATATACATGATCATGCCTAGATATTCACATAACTATGCGCTTTTCTATCAATTGCTCGACAGTAATTTGTTCACCCACCGTAGATTATGCTATCTTGAGGGAAGCCACTAGTGAAACCTATGGCCCCTGAGGCTATCATCCATCATATAAGTTTCCGATCTATTTTATTTTGCAATCTTTACTTTCCAATCTATATCATAAAAATACCAAAAATATTTATCTTATTATCTCTATCAGATCTCACTTTTGCAAGTGGCCGTGAAGGGATTGACAACCCCTTTATCGCGTTGGTTGCAAGGTTCTTATTTGTTTGTGCAGGTACAAGGCGACTTGCGTGTAACCTCCTACTGGATTGATACCTTGGTTTTCAAAAACTGAGGGAAATACTTACGCTACTTTGCTGCATCACCCTTTCCTCTTCAAGGGAAAACCAACGCATGCTCAAGAGGTAGCACAACCCACGTCCGAAAAGGCGGCGGCGGCCATGGAGCACCTGCTTCCTCATGAGGTCGTCGAGCGGGAGCTGGAGATGCAGGAGGCGGCGGAGATCGAGGAGCGCCGGGAGGAGGAGTTGCGCGTGGCCGAGGTCGAGGTAGAGAAGAGTCTGTGCGTCGAGGAATCAGCGGTGGAGTACCAATGCTAGCTCTGGCGCAACCACTACTACGAGTACTACAACCTTGAGGGTGGCACCGAGGACGAGGACGCGGTCGACTTCAGCAGGGGGGACGTGGAGTCCACCAACGACGGCATGTCGCCAGGACAAGTCATCGACGTCTCATCTCACACCGGCGATGCATAGGCCGGCGCGGCGGCGGATTTGTTAAAATTATGCATACTTAGGCTTTGTTTTAATGCTGGTCTTTTGTTAGAGCAATGTTTAGGTCAACTGGCTTTGTTTAATTACTAAAATTGCTCGATTCAGTAAGTGTGGCCTGTCTGCTGTACGCTCTTTTGTGTGCCCAAATTAGCAAGCGATCTTAAATTATGCAATGACGTACCCGGGGAAATTTCCACCAAAATTTGAATTATCACACTCATCCCATGCACGTAAAGCAGAAGAATCATTTGCGATGCACACAATCATTCAAAGTGAATGGTCCGGCGGCACCACGCGCAAAGTTTCCCTCCACATTTCCAAAATTTTGGCCTACCGCCAAAATATCTACCCCCGCCCCCTCCCCCTTCCCCACCCCCTTTTCTCCCCGACCACAAGTCACATTTCCCTGTTTCCTCCTTCCTTCCTTCCTTCCTAAGCTATAGCCCCTTCCTCGCTCTCGCCGTCTCGCATCCTACCGCCGGGGTTGCCATGGTCTTCTTCAAAGACCTCTCCAGCGGTTCCTCCTCCGGCGACGATGATACGTCTCCAACGTATCTACTTTTCCTAATGCTTTTCCTCTTGTTTTGGACTCTAATTTGCATGATTTGAATGAAACTAACCCCGGACTGACGCTGTTTTCAGCAGAACTACCATGGTGTTGTTTTTGTGCTAAAATAAAAGTTCTCGGAATGGAACGAAACTTGCAAGGAATTTTTATAAAATAAATAAGAATTTCTGGAGTCAAGACCTACCGGAGAGGGGCCCCTGGGTGGGCACAACCCACCAGGGCGCGCCCCCCTCTCCTGGCGCGCCCAGGTGGGTTGTCCCCACCTGGTGGCCCCGCAGACCCTGAAACCGACGCTATAAATCACATTGTTCCAGAAAAAAAAGGAAGAGAAAGAATTATCGCGATCCACGAGACGGAGCCGCCGTCACCTCCTATTCTTCATCGGGAGGCCAGATCTGGAGTCCGTTTGGGGCTCCAGAGAGGGGGTCTTTGTTCTTCGTCATCACCAACCCTTCTCCATTGCCAATTCCATGATGCTCCCTACCGGGAGTGAGTAATTCCTTCGTAGGCTCGCTGGTCGGTGAGGAGTTGGATGAGATTCATTATGTAATCGAGTTAGTTTTGTTAGGGCTTGATCCCTAGTATCCACTATATTCTTAGATTGATGTTGCTATGACTTTGCTATGCTTAATGCTTGTCACATTGGGCCCGGGTGCCATGAACTCATATGTGAACCGTTTATGTTATCATCATTATATCCATGTTCTAGATCCGATCTTGCAAGTTATAGTCACCTACTACGTGTTATGATCCGGCAACCCCGGAGTGACAATAGGCGGGACCACCCCCGGTGATGACCTTAGTTTGAGGAGTTCATGTATTCGCTATGTGTTATGCTTTGTTCCGGTTCTCTATTAAAAGGAGGCCTTAATATCCCTTAGTTTCCAATATGGACCCCGCTGCCACGGGAGGGTAGGACAAAAGATGTCATGCAAGTTCTTTCCATAAGCATGTATGACTATTTATGGAATACATGCCTACATTAAATTGACGAACTGGAGCTAGTGCCATATCGCCCTAGGTTATAACTGTCTCATGATGAATATCATCCAACAAGTCGCCGATCCAATGCCTACGAATTTACCTTATATTGTTCTTGCTAAGTTACTACTGTTATCATCACTACAAAAAAAGACACATCCGTGACATTTTGGGCCGAACGAAATTTTTTTCTGTCATACTTATGACACTTCTATGACGATAATTGTGACAAAACATGGTATCATCATAGATGTGGTGGGGTCCTACTTCTATGACAAAAAATCATGACAGAAAATGGGCTTTTCGTCCTGGGCGGGCCGGAGACGCGGCTGCATAACATTCTTTGGGCCGTCCATGACGGAAAAAACCGTGGTAGAAGCGAGGGCGAGGAAAATATCGGGGTGTTCCCGGTTAGGGTGGGTGGTCGGGGCCGAGCGATGCACGTTTCTCTCGTACACGCACGCGCGTGGGTGCGAGGCGTTGGGCTCTAACTGAACCCGAGCGATTGCACTGCAGGCTACGTGTTACTGAACCCGAGCGATTGCACTACAGGCTACGCGTTACTGAACCCGAGCGATCGATCGATTGCTGTTAACTGAACCTGATTGAGCGATTCCTTCGCTACTGTTGCTAACTGAAGCCGATCGATGCTGCCTCTGGATGAACAGTGAGCATTGCTGGGGGGGGGGGGGGTTGGATGAACAGTTCCCGGTGGGGGTGGATGAACAGGACCCCGTGGCGTTGCCTCTGGATGAACAGGACCCCGATCGTTCGAGCCGGTTGGGGCTGGATGAACAAGACCCCGTGGAGGGCAGGATGAACAGGACCACCCCGTGGAGGGCAGGATGAACAATAGACGGTGGAGGGCTGGATGAACAGTAGCCCGTGGAGGGGTGGTTGAACAGGAGCCCGTGGAGAGGGCTGGTTGAACAGTAGCCGGTGGAGTAGCGCGCGGTGGAGGCTGGATGAACAGGAGCCCATGGATGAACAGTCGCAGGTGGAGGCTGGAGGAGGTTGACGGTGGATGAACAGTAGCCCGTGGAGGCTGGAGGAAGTCGACGGGGGAGATGAACAGTATCCCGTGGAGTCCCGTTATGCGGTACGCCACACCCCTCCCGATGAACAGGACCCCCGTTTCGACCATAGCGCTCCAACACAAGTCCGTTTCCTCCGTTTTGCGGCCGCCACACCCCTCCCGATCAACAAGACCCCCGTTTCGACCGTAGGAGGTCTGTTTCCTCCGTTTTGCGGTATGGCAGACCCCTCCCGATGAACAGGATCCCGTTTCGAACGTGGTCGGTCGAACACAAGGCCGTTTCCTCCGTTCTGCGGTACGCCAGGCCTCATTTCCATTGGTTGTTCCGTCCAAGCCCTCCAGATGAACACGACGACGCATTTCGTTCCGACCCAGCCGGTTGGCTCCCCATGAACACGACGACGACGTTGTTTCTCCTTTCCGACCCAGCCATGTACACGAGCCCTGGCCGTACGTATGCGCGAGTAGGCGTCCGAGACCCTGCCCGTATGTACGTACATGGCCGTATTTTCTTTCTTGCACCCTGGCCGCTGTACGTACGTGTACATGCTACGTGCGCGCCTCTACAATGACCAGTATGTACGTACACGTTCGCGACCAGAATACAACGCTACGTACGCTTCGACCAGGTGGGTCCCGACTGTCAGGCACTTCCTTGCGTGCGAAGATGTAGC
The DNA here is from genome assembly GCF_002575655.3 of Aegilops tauschii subsp. strangulata. Classification (NCBI taxonomy): domain Eukaryota; kingdom Viridiplantae; phylum Streptophyta; class Magnoliopsida; order Poales; family Poaceae; genus Aegilops; species Aegilops tauschii. Next base: position 324,974,319 of record NC_053038.3, on the reverse strand, counting down.
TGGTGGGTCCCAGCAGTCAGGGGAGCGAATCGTTTTTTTTTGCCCGGACGCACTTCCTTGTGTGCGAAGATGTAGCTGGTAGGTCCCAGCAGTCAGGGGGAAACATTTTTTTCACGAAATACAGTTGCCCGTCCGGTGGGTCCCTGCTGTCAGGTCGAGGAATAATTATTTTGCGCGTAATAAGGAGGCACTTCCTTGCTGCGGCCATGGACCCAGCTGTCAGCCTCTCCACGTACAGTCCACGTCCAATGGAAGCCGTTCCTTGACCACGTTGACCATGCCGCGCCGAGAGCACCGGGGCGGTGGACGACGGTGAGGCCTAGGAAGGGGACGACGCGGAGCTGGGGAAGACGCGGCAGTGGAAGCCCGCGTGGAGAGGAGTACGAGGGTTCACTGGTTCGGCTGCGGTGTTGGGCTGCCGTCGCCGCAGGGCCTGGCCAGCGGTGGGAATAGTAGGGGGCGGTGAGGCCTCCGCGGCAGCACAGCCGGCCACGGGAGGCAGGAGCATGCGGCACGACCGGCGCTGCTTTGGGCGGCTGGAGCAACAAGACTAGAGGTTGAAGAAGCACTACGGCCGTTGGATGGACATCGTACGGTCGTTGGAGCTAGAATCGTGCATATTGACTAAGTTGACAAAGCCCTCCGTCCCCGTCAACTTAGTAGGCCCACAAGTCAGCCTGCCACTATACTGGGTCCCAGCTAGCAGGGGGAGTATTCATTTTTTTGTGCGTAATAAGGACGCACTTCCTTGCGTGCGAAGATATAGCTGGTGGGTTCGAGCTGTCAGTGGCGGTAATGTTTTTTTCGCGAAATACAGAGGCCCTTTCGGTGGGTCCCAGATGTCAGGTGGAGGAATCATTATTTTGCACGTAATAAGGAGGCATTTCCTTGCATGCGGCCGTGGACCCAACTGTCAGCCTCTCCATGTACAGTCCACTTCAGATGCATGTCGATCGTTGACCACGTTGACCAGGCCGCGCCGAGAGCACCAGGGCGGTGGACGACAGCGAGGTCTAGGAAGGGAACGACACGGAGGCAGGGAAGACTCGGAAGTTGTTTCCCACGCGTAGGGGAGTACGACTGTACGAGGGTTTACTGGTTTGTCTGCCGTCACCGGAGAATAACAGCAGGTGTGGGGAGTAGAGGGATGGCTAGGCCAGCAATGGGAGTACAGTGGGGCGGTGAGGCCTGCGCGGCAGCACAACCGGCCGCGGGGAGGAGGGAGTAGGCAGTCCCGCCGGCGCTTGTTTGAGCGGCTGGAGCAGGAAGAGCAGAGATTGAAGAAGCACGACGGCCGTTGGATGGACATCCAACAGTCACTGCTTGTGCGTCAACCTTTTTTTAGGAAAGCCTCAAATCTGTGGAAAACAGCATACAGCCCATCTGCCATTATTTCTAATAATTTACAACCCATTTTCTAATTCTTAAGGTTTTTTTTGGAGCCCATATTCTTTTTGTTAGCATTACAGCCCATATTGTGGCCACGGTTAAAAAATTATAAGAAATTTTGCATATTTCGGTGCGGTCCGAACTGTTTTTAATCCCGAAATTTCGAGTCACATTCAAACTGATTTTAAAAATAAATGTATATCAATATAAAATCCAACAAATTGTCCACGCATAAAAATTAATGCAATTTAAAATCTCGAAATGAAAAAAAGAAATTTGAAACTAATTGCCGGTTGATGTGTTTCAAAAATGTAGAGCCCGTTTCTCATTACTGATAGGCCATTTTGTCGTCCAGCTGAATGAAGCTCTCCTCGTCTTGAAAGATTTGCAGCCTATCAGGCCTGACAAAGCGACTTACTTGGAAAATCACAAAAAAAACTGGGCTTGCCATTTTCAGAAAGAAAAAAAACTACTCGGCTGGTCTGTGGTAAACATAAAAGAGAAGGTTGTCTAGACAGGCCAGAGTGCCCCGCACAGCCTAGTTGACACCCTGCTTCCGTCTTAAAAAAATTAGATAAATGCCACTCCAATTATGGGATTCATAAAAATGCCACTGCAATTTCCAAACTTTGAAAAATGCCACTGCAGTTTTTGCAAACTTAGGAAAACGCCACTGCAATTTGCAAACTTTGAAAAATGCCACCCCAGACTTCGAAAAATGCCACTGGAAATGGCATGAAATGGCATTTTTCAAAGTTTGGAAATTGCAGTGGCATTTCTCGGAAACACCAGATTTGGAGTGGAATTTATCAAATTAACCCAAAACAAAAATAACTGGGCGAGCTGCTGGGTCCCTGGTGTCAGCCGCTCTTTGTGCAATTCTCTCGTTTATTGACTACGTTGACAATGGCATGGGACCCAGATGTCAGAAATCCATTAGGAGGAGCCATTTTTTTATTGGCTTGAAATAAGGAGGCACTTGCTTGCATACTGCCATGACCTTGGCGGGTCCCTGCTGTCATCCTCTCCATGTACAATCATCTCCTGATTGTGTACGCATCAACTTGGTAGGCCCACAAGTCAGCCTCTAAACCCGTGGAGGACAAATACAACCCATTTAAAAAATAACAGCCCATTCGATACTTTCAAACGGAAAGTTCAACATTCAGAGCAAAGTAACAGGTCTGATCCACATATAGAGTACTGAACTTCCACGTTGACAACCATCATAGCCAGGTTAACTATCTACTCCCACTAATACTCTAGTAGCGTACAAGTACTAACTAGACGATGCCGGCCGCCATCTGCGGTACACGCTAAACGCCGGCACCGGCGTCCTCCGCCTCGCCTCGGACTTGCCAGAGGTGCGATAGGGCGCGTTGCTCGCGCGCGTTGGCCCATTCCATGCCGGCGTGGTCCACCGAAGCTTCGGCTTCTAAGCGGGAAACCCACTTGACGAGCTGGTAGTAAAAATCGGCGTCGCGAACGCGTGCGTGACCGACAGCCTCCAGGGCTATTTGCCGGGCGCCGGCCTCCACGTAGTCGGCCCAGTTGCTGGCACTCTGCTCGCGACTCAGAGCGTCGGTGCGTTGCTGCTCCATGTCCCGCTGGCGGCGCAAATCGGCGATACGTTGCTCCTCCGCCAAGCGGTCGCGCTCCAACAACTCCTGCTCCTCCGCCAGGCGGTCGCGCTCCAAGAACTCCTCGATCTCCGCATTGCCATCTAAAGACCGATAGAATGCCTCCTCCCTCCGTCTGCCTTCCGGTGAAAAATCGAACACTAGTTCCGGCGGTGACCGCCCCCGGTGTCGCCTATCGCGGACGGGCGGGGGCATGGCGGACGTGGCAAGAGCGAGGATAAGTGGCGAGCAACGTTGAGCCGGTGGGGGCTTATGAGGATAGGGCGAGTTGGGTGATGGTGCCACCGGAGAAGCCCGGGAAACAGTAATTATAGGCGGAAGGTAGGCGAACTAGCGTGTCGCGGGAAACGCGACGGTCATCGCGGTCATCGGAATTCAATGCATAAGCAGGCATGGCTTAGCGCGCCAGCTTGCCGTGGAAAACTAGAAAAACTGAAATTATGACTGTGTCGTCCCGTCCCTTCAGTGGTGCATCCCGTCCGTGCTGGGTCGCACACCGGCATGACGGTCAAACGAGTGCACTCGAATCATCCAGATGAGGTACTCCCTCCTTGTCAAAAATGATTCCACCACTCATCATCTACCTTGGTTGGTTAGATTTTTGAATTAAGCCCTGCAAACTAGAAAGGAGGTAGTACGTGCGTGATCCGCTATTTATTCGTGTAGGATCGAGTAGGTTGTTTTTTGAATTGAGCCCTGCAAACCGGAAAGGAGGTAGTACGTGCGTGATCTGCTATTTATCCGTGTAGGATCAAGTAGGTCGGATAGTGTACGTGTAGGATCGAGTAGGTCGGATGGTGTACGTGTACGATCGCATTAGCTGATGAACGTTCGCTGGGAGATAAGGCATTTGTGAACGTTTTTGCTGGCAGTTTCTTCAGATTCGCATGGCATTTTCTTCAGAGCAGCTTGTCAGTTTCTTCAGAGGTAGGCATTTTTATTCAAAAAACTACCACTTCGGATCTTGCGTCGGAACTAAAACTGCCAGGAGCGCATTAGTAGGCTAGCTAGTGATCGATCAGTAACTTGTAAACACTGAGTGAACAGAAATAAGGAACTGTTAGTAACTTGTAAACAATGAGAACACAGAAATAAGGATCATGCTGTGCACAGCAGTAAGAGCCGATCCGTTCAAAATGTTCACACGAGACTCACAGGCCTGGCATTGTAATATGTTCACATTAGTAGCCCAGATTGAAAACCAACTAGTATGATTCCCATACATAAGATCAACATGTTACTGCATCTCAATGATTCACAGATCATATATAAATATGTAGCTCCAAAAGCAAAGATCTAGAAAAAACATATGTTCTTCCTACTAACATGGATGCTTCTCTTGGCCAACATTTAGTACAGACTGAAAGACAAATTTGTTTGTGAAGTCTACAATTCCTCTTGCAAACGTAAGTGGTTTCACCAACAGCTGGAACCATGAGAATGAACCACACATGATGGAGGAACATCCGCTGCAATATGATTTGGTCTTCTCTCGATCACACGGCGAGACTATTTTCGGAATACAAACTTTAACTTAGGAAAAATGATGCCCATTGTATAATAACACCAAAGCAATGAAGCACCTAGTGTTGGCCAATAAATAGTACAGTACTACTTTTCTGCAGTCCATGAAGTGACTATCCAATCTTTCTGTGTCTATTTTCAAATGGCACTGCATGCAGTGACTATACTATTCTCTTATGCAGTTCAACCAAAATTGTGGTCACTTTGTGTGTTTGCCAAATAGCAACGGGCAGACATCTTTGTCTGCACAAATATCAAGCAGCTAGTAAACATGTACCCTACCTTGTATTTTCGGTTTAAACATGTCTCTTCCGCTTAGCATCTGTCATGTTTTGCACTGGACAATTTGATACAGTCATGTTTTGCACTGGACAATTTCATACTGAATTGATTTGCTGGTTCAGAGCAGAAATATAGCGCCTATTCATCATCAGACCAAGGATATCCATGTTCGCAGTGATGGAAGAGGTGAAATCAATACAACCAAAATTGAGCATCCAATCATTGAACCTTGTCCTGCACCTCCAATGTAGGTCCACCCTACCAATAAATTCACATGCAAACCACTAGTATTACTATCTAATGACAGTACAAAAAGAGTAGCAAGATAGTAGAAAACCATGTACCTTTGTAATGAACAACTCATAGTGCCACCAATTAGATATAAAGGTTTGGAAGAAACATACTCCTAATGTTGAACCAGTTGGAGTTTTTGTGCAGTTCCACTAAAATCGAGCATCCCTGTTTGCATAGATATTGAAAGTGTGATTACTATAAAAGTGGCACTAGTTGAAGCATAGACTCACAAATATAAGCATTCCAATTTCTTAATGGGAAAAGGTAGCAAGACTGTTTCTAACCACCTGTTTGAAGGAATAAATAAGGCAACATCGGCTGATGTCAGAAAGGCATATATAGTTCTTTCTGAAAGAATGATCGATTCCTGACCTTTCCTCTTCTTTTAAGCATATTTTGTGCAGTTCAACTAAAATAAAATGCCATCACCGCCTTGACAATTCAGTGACACTGTACAAAAGGAAATGACTTCACATTACATCATGATGTCAGGTATGTATTTAACAGGCATTAGAGACAAACATACAGACCTCCTCCGATAACATAATGAACATTAATTTTAACAAAGGTGTGACTAGCTTTACCGGGATAATTTGAGTGAACTCTACACCCTCTGTTCCTTAATGTAAGACGTTTTCGCAGTTCAATTTAAAGTACCCAAACGTTCAGTATTTAGACAAACAGGTAGTAGTTTTCTTGAGCACATATCTGGGAAAGCATGCCACACTTTATATATGTCCATACGCTAATGCAACACCATTCGAATAGTACAAATATACACTAATCCAGTGGCTAGTGCAACAGTAGAGTAGTTATTTTATTACAGGGTACAGTACAATGGTTTTACTGAACAGATTTCCATAAGCTCTAGCACTGGAATATTTCTATAAGAATTAACAATACAAAATGTAAAGGTAACAAGTTTCAGCATTGGTATACTAACTGTGCAAGAGCATTAAACCAAATACAAAAGTCTGAAGGTAACTAGCATTATTAACTAATGACAGTATTAAAAAATTGCAAACCATGTACCTTCAAGGTAAATATCATTTCGAACTCGAGTGGACATGAAAAATTGCTATCCCAATCTTGATAATCGATCAAACATAAAAACTTGATCGAACGAATGAATACAATAGCCAAAGGAGGAGGTGCCCACTCTTGACCTTTCCTCTTGTCTTCATAATTTTTTGTGCAGTTTAACCAAAATAAAATGACATCAGCGCCTTGGCATTTTGGTGACACTGTACAAAAAATTGACTTATCTCATGAAAGTGAGGTATGTAATCTATAAGCATTAACAGTGCAAAAATTTGAAGGTAGTAACAAGTTTCATCGTTGGTATACTGGCTGTGCAACAACATTAGAATGCCTTAGCTGAAAAATCTTTAATACGTCCACAATGAACAGCTAACCCTGAAATAATCCAGAGACTTTAAATGGCATTGCTTAAATTTATCGGTGGCATTAGACTGAATGCGGCATTAGTTAAATGTGGCATCACTTTAGTAGTAGCATTCGTTGACTTTACCGCTGGTGTTATACTAACAGCAAAAAAGTGGCAATAAGAGCATGGAGACCCATTCAGACAGTGGGCGCACCAGTACGATGTACCTCCACGGACGCATAGAGTGGTGAGGGAGGTATGGTTGCCCAGAGCAACAAATATCCAGCCAACATATGTGGATTACGTCCCATTTTTGTTCTCTTTAGCCACCTTTTTCCTATGTGAGGACAACAAACCGATCGACCTGGTCATTCTCTATTGCGTTGTCATGCCTTTCTACCCTTCTTCAACCAAGAGACACGAGACTCGTTCCTTAGCTACTGATTTTCCGCTTTTTAAACTAGATGCGGGTTCGATGCCTACTCTCTTGGACAGTACAGTCTCCCTTCCTTTCCTTATTCAACCCAGACATGGATTAGTCTGCATGAAGTAAGGTTTCCTTTAATAGTGCAAATTAAGGTTTTCATCTGCATGACCAGCAGAGCATAGGACAGGAAATTGGGAAGATGGTGGAGTGGAAAAAGATCCACATGCAGCGACAGTGGCGGAGCCAGCTCAAGTTTAGAGCCTGGGCAAGATCTAAGTGCTGCGAAATTAATTTGTTTTTGCCCAAACAAAATTCTACGCTCGTGGCATATGGGGCAATAGAACAAGGGTATGGTTCGAAAAGAGGTAGCATACCTGACGGTCGGCGGGAAGTGGCTTCGCTCATGGTCGTCGTCCTGTGCACGCACTACGGCTGCGAGCTTGGGGACGGAGGCCATCCCGCGCGGGCGCTAGGTCTGAGAGGACGGCCTTGTCATCAGTGTGTGACCTCGCTCGCCGACGACGAATGCGTCAACGTTGCACGTCCTTTTCTTCCCCAGCGGATCTGTGACCACCGGTGAGGAGGGAGAGAGAGGCCGTCTTTTTTAGATGTGGAGAGAGGGTGATAGTGTGAGAAGCAAGTGGGCAGCCCTTAGCAAGAAAGCTCTGAAGCTCCAGCCTATATATCTTTTTTATACTACTAGTACTAGAGGTGGAGTAGCGGTAGAGTACTTTATATTTTCTCTGCAAACAGTACCAGTTAGTCGTGCTTCAAAACTGAACGGCACACCATTAAAAAATTAAAGTCGAGAAATAATGCGGCACCTCGGGCCAACGCGGCCAGATCGCATTTTGCACGAGAAATTACACACCATGTTTCGTTGACATGTGGTCCCGTTCCAACATGTCAGTGAGACGACGGCGAGTCCTTTTGTACAATTTCCGAAAGGACGTGTAGGCCGGGGCGCCTCTTTGTGTACCGTGGCAAACTGGCAACCGTCCACCGACTCTTCGCCTTTCCCTCTCGATTTGGATTTGCTGTCGCACGCTCTTCCTCCCTCCTCCATTTTCCTTCACCCTTCCTTATGCCATTGTTCGATCGTCCTCTCCATGGAGGGAACAAGCCGGAAACGACCCCGTTATTCTTGCCCCGATCTGAAAGATGACGTGGTGGGGGAACTCATTGATCGGTGCGACGTCATCACCTCGGCTAGCATGGCAGGTTCGTTCAAGCCCATTCTCGACTCAACTAATAACATCCTTACAACGAACCCAAGGGTCCAGGAGCGGTTTGATCTCCCTTATCTTCTTCGCTATAAGCCTGTTCGCATGGGCGCGGACGACGGAGGCCTCGCCTTGTGCAAGTTGATGCCGCTTGATAATGATACGTGTGATGTCAAGATGCCATCGCTTAAGGTTAAGTTCTAGGCTGGCGCAAATGGAGATTGGGTTGTTTATATTGGGTACAATTGCGAGTGGGAACTTGTGAATGTGTACACTCGTCAGCGGATTCCACTTCCAAAAATCTCCGAGTGCCCTGAGGTTGAGCACACAGATGATCTACGTACGTTCAAATACGATCATCGTGACTGTTGTCTACTGAAGATAGCAATTTGTCGAGTTCCCAACCGCTCTTGGAATTACAAGAACTATCAAGTTGTTGCTATCTTCGACAAGCTTGTTGCCGTCCTTCATGGTTCGACTGGATGGATATTGCTCAAAAATCAGTTTCTATACACGGATGTGTGCTGTGATGCAATTGAATATGAGGATCTTGTGTTTGCTGCCACCACTCGTGGCACTGTTTTTGCATGGTATCCTCGTAGTTTCAGTATGTTTGTCTTCCATCGTAATTATAATTAACCTTCTTCTTGTCTTTCCAAGGTCCTGTGAACCTTCCACCACCTATACTTGAAAAAATTTATAAGCAAGGGGGAGATGACGATGGTGATGATCACGAGCATTAGGAGGAGCAGAACTTATATACTCAGTGGCGCCTGGCAACTAATTCCGATGGATCACCTCTTCTTGTCTGTATACAGTGCACTCAGACTGTTATTACTGAGGAAGCAGGTGTTGTCTCCCATGGTCGCGCTCTCCTGACCTATTCCAACACCCGTTGCATGGTATTCAGGACAAATACTTGTGTGCTAGCGCCAACACCTTCTCCCTGGTTCAATATTGATAGTCTTGGAGCAAACTCGCTCTTCCTTGGACCAAACTATCCAATGATGGTGAAAGGCGATCCAGCTGCTGTTGACACAACGTTACTACCATTTATGAGAAGCAACTGTATATATACCTCGGACATTTCGGTGGTTCCCTACCCTGGTCCTGATATATGCCGCTTCAACCTGGATGATCAGTCCTGCGTTGCTCTCGATATTGACAATAGCTGGCCCTTCCCAGAGCACCTATGGTTCAAAGCAAGCGTTTCCAACGCCCAGGATTGGTTGAGTTGAAGTTCATTTCATTGCTTGTTATTTGTTGTGTGATGAAAACTTTAGTATTTGTTAGAATGTTTTGTTGGAAATAATCTATAATCCAACATGTATCCTTGTTGTCGTTGTGTGTTGATGACTTGTTGTATTTAATGAATGGTACATTTCAGTTGCAAATGCATGTCATAGACTCAATTTATGAATGGTTTTCGAGTCACTTCATGGAGTGTGAGTACCGTAGTAGTATAGCCAGCATCCGGTTAGTATATGAAGTTGCCACATCACATAGAGCCAACCTAATATTGGAGTATGCTAGCCCTCCACCGGCGCGCCGCTTCAAATGGCGGAGGAAGTGAGAGGTCGCGTCACCTTGTGTCCAGATCTGAGATGCCACGTGTACCAGATGAATGACTCCAAGTTCGACCACCGTGATGCTAGGTGCGAGCCCAGGAAAACTGTTGGAGAGACCCCCCTCATAATTTTCCTACATTGGTCGTTTGATTCATAGGATAGAATGCTATAGGATTTTTTCCCTATGTAATCATGTTTTAATTGGCAATCTAGCATCCACTCCAACTTTTGTTTCACTTCCTTTGTTCCTACGAAGAGAGTACTTGCTCTAAATGATGTGCCACTGCAAGACCGCCTATATTTATTAACCATGCTCCAAAAGGTGGACCATCTTTGGCTATAGTAGTACTGTACTAGGTTAGTAGGTGACCTTGCGCATGGCTCTTCTCCTCTTCCGGAAGTCGAACAATAATGATGGTACTACAGTAGTACTTCTGGCAATCTGACACCAAATGAATTGCTGCACGTCCACCACTTGTAAGCAAAAGTTTCTCCTCGTGCTGCGAGCCACCGCGCACGCGTTGGCGAGGGAGAAGGCGTAGTAAGCAAGCTTCTCGTCGTTCTGCGAGTTGACGGGACACATCAAAGTTATTTATTAGTACTCTCTTCAAAAAGGGCCGAGCATGTCCATGGCTACCATCCCGTGCTCTGTCATTGAGTACATGCACTATTCACGTGCCATCGAGGAGAAAAAATATTGTGTAGTACTAGGTGCCATCGAAGTGCACGACTCACTTACGCACTGCATATCTCCATTTTCTTGCATGACACGCCACCTTGATGCTAGATTTCCCGCGTGTCATGGAGGCATATAGTATGATTTTGTAAAATGGAGGCATATAGATGTCCCGCGTGTCGGCAAAAGGATGAACAAAGCTCATGTCTTAAACGAAAGAGTGGAAGACCATAGATTCCCGACGACCGAGAAGGAGCAACAAACCTCGGGGTGGAGCGTCTGCACTCATAATATTTTATATTATTCAGCGATATAAAATCGACCAAATCTCTCCATGTTCGTATACCATTCTATAGTATGCGAATAACTTTGAACGTAAGCCATTGATTCACTCTATCCAATGTTCATAGTTGGAAAATCCAAACAAAACCAAGCATTGGATCAACTCTTTTTTCGAGATCAACTCTTTTAGCACTTACCGCCTGCCCACCTAGCCCACCATCTGCTCACGTGTGATGACCACAGGAGTTATCCACTCAGATTGTATGTTAAAAAAAAAAGGTCGATAACTAATGCGGCACCTCGGGCCAACGCGGCCAGATCGCATTTTGCACGAGAAATTACACACCATGTTTCGTTGACATGTGGTCCCGTTCCAACATGTCAGTGAGACGACGACGAGTCCTTTTGTACAATTTCCGAAAGGACGTGTAGGCCGGGGCGCCTCTTCGTGTACCGTGGCAAACTGGCAACCGTCCACCGACTCCTCGCCTTTCCCTCTCGATTTGGAACTGCTGTCGCACGCTCTTCCTCCCTCCTCCATTTGCCTTCACCCTTCCTTCTGCCATTGTTCGATCGTCTTCTCCATGGAGGGAACAAGCCGGAAATGACCCCGTTATTCTTGCCCCGGTCTGAAAGATGACGTGGTGGAGGAACTCATTGATCGGTGTGACGTCATCACCTCGGCTAGCATGGCAGGTTCGTTCAAGCCCATTCTCGACTCAACTAATAACATCATTACAAGGAACCCAAGGGTCCAGGAGCGGTTTGATCTCCCCTATCTTCTTCGCCATGACCCTGCTCGCTGGCGAGCGGACGACGGAGACCTCGCCTTGTGCAAGTTGATGCCGCTTGATAATGATACGTGTGATGTCAAGATGCCATTGCTTAAGGGTAAGTCCTGGGCTGGCGCAAATGGAGATTGGGTTGTTTATATTGGGTACAATTGCGAGTGGGAACTTGTGAATGTGTACACTCGTCAGCGGATTCCACTTCCAAAAATCTCCTAGTGCCCTGAGGTTGAGCACACAGATGATCTACGTACGTTCAAATACGATCATGGTGACTGTCGTCTACTGAAGATAGCAATTTGGCGAGTTCCCAACCGCTCTTGGAATTACAAGAACTATCAAGTTGTTCCTATCTTCGACAAGCTTGTTGCCATCCTTCGTGGTTCGACTGGATGGATATTGCTCAAAAATCAGTTTCTATACACGGATGTGTACTATGATGCAATTGAATATGAGGATCATGTGTTTGCTGCCACCACTCGTGGCACTGTTTTTGCATGGGATCCTCGTAGTTTCGGTACGTTTGTCTTCCACCGTAATTATAATTGTTTCATCCACATGCATGCGAGTTAGCAAGTTTCCCTTCTCTACTAATTAACCTTCTTCTTGTGTTTCGAAGGTCCTGTGAACATTCCACCACCTATACTTGAATTTTTTTATAACCAAGGGCGAGATGACGATGGTGATGATCACGAGCATGAGGACGAGGAGGGCCCATATACTCAGTGGCGCCTAGCAACTTCCGATGGATCACCCCTTCTTGTCTGTATACAGCCCACTACTGATGTTACTACAAAGGAAGCAGGTGTTGTCTCCCATGGTTGCACTCTCCGGACCTATTCCAACACCCGTTGCATGGTATTCGGGATGGATACTACTGTGCTAGCACCAACACCTTCTCCCTGGTATAGTATTGATAGTCTTGGAGAAAACTCGCTCTTCCTTGGACAAAACTATCCAATGATGGTGAAAGCCGATCCAGCCGCTGTTGACACAACGTTACTACCATTTATGAGAAGCAACTGTATCTATAGGTCGGACATTTCGGTGGTTACCTACCCTCATCGTGATATAGTAGGCCGCTTCAGCCTGGATGATCAGTCCTGCGTTGGCCTCGAGATTTACAATAGTTGGCCCTTCCCAGAGAATCACTTGTGGTTCAAAGCAAGCGTTTCCAACGCCGAGGATTGGTTGAGTTGAAGTTCATTTCATTGCTTGTTATTTGTTGTGTGATGAAAACTTTAGTATTTATAATGTATCCTCGTTGTCGTTGTGGGTTGATGACCTGTTGTATGTAATAAAATGATATGCTTGTGATAAACTTACTAAATTTATGAATGGCTATCGAGTCACTTCTCTGAGTGGGTGTTGCGACGAGGCAAAAATAATAATTCCGAATACATAATTGTACGTGCATTGCAACAGGTTATCGGATGAGGCCAATCAACAATAGTACACTATTTGTACTAGCTTCACATGTTGCACTATCTCTACGTCTACGTACGTAATACAACAAGTTTTAAACTTGAGACCAGCCACCCATCCTCACAAAGAACACTTTTTAACCTAGCACAGACTCCAGGAAATTTGGCCACAGTGTGAGGTGGGCCATATGTTAATGTGTTCGCTGTACGTAACCAGCACCTCGAATCCTCGATACTACTACTATAAGTGGTACTAGGAGTAGTAGGGTGGCATGGGCCAGAACAAGCATTCACGTCCAGAAGTACGGCACACGCCACCAGCACGACTTCCATCTGACACCATATTTTTTGGAGTCCGTGCTACATCAATCTCTTCAACCTAGTCATTTCTCTAACTCAGCCATCGCGCGGCGGGCGAGGTGGGGGTTTGCCGATAGTCGGTTTCCTCAACTGCGGTCCCACTTGTAAGGCCAACTCCAACACATGACCCCAAACGGACCTTCGTTTTGCCCGGATTCTGTCCGTTTGGGTAGGGCAATGGGGTCGTGTCCGGGCCATTTCTCGGATGCGGTGGTCGTGCGCCGAACGTGCGACCGCATCCCGACCGCGTACATTTTGCTTTGCAAACACATATCTTTTTTTCATCATTGATTTTTTGGTACATGGAAATACATCACCAAAATTTTGACTAGAAAAGCAAGACCAAAGAAAACAAGAACCACAAGAATACATTTTAGAAGATATCCAACTTCAATAACTGCTCCCGTAAGTTGGATTAGTGCCTTCTCGATGCATTCATTCTTGATCTGCGGAGGCTCGATCTTGCGTGCTTCTTTCTTCATCGAGTGTAAAGAAGTAGACGTGTCTAGCCTCTATTCTATCAAGAAGTGCACTAGTCTCATCTCTAGCCTCTATGCTAGCTAAAAGTGCTAGAACATCTACTAAATTGTGCTCTATCAATATATCGTTGTACTCTTCTTCCCAATACCAAAACTTGCATCCATTCTACACAATAAATTTTTTAGTTAGCACAACTAGTCTAATCCGAGAGCACAACCGAAGATTTGGTCGAGTTCTTCCTCCTTTTGCCGACACGTGGGACATCCAGCATCCAGGTCGTGTCATGCAAGAAAATAGAGTGGTAGGTCAAGCCACGTGATGTGCATCTTGGGTTAAACTGTAAATAGAATCTTACTACTCTTGAGTAACTCCAAAAGCGGCCACCGAAGATCTTTATTGGATTTGTTTTTCATCACCAACACGTCGAGGTGAATGATGTGTAGGTTCAGTGGGTCCTGTTGCGTTTTCCCTGACATGTGGGACCGCATATGAGCAAACAGACGATGGGCTCCGGGCGTCTGCTGGATGGCTGAGAAGAGAGATAGAGGAGGGCTGAGCACGGACTCCAGGACATTTGTTCTATGTACTCGATATAGTGGAGTAACCAGCACCTCGATATAGTGGGGTGGCATGGGCCATAACTAGCATTCATGTCAAGCAGTACGGCACACGCCACCCACACGAGTCCCATCTGACACCAATTTTCTTGGAGTCCATGCTAGCTACAGCCATCTCTTCTCCCTCCTGTTTTCTCAGCCATCGCGCGGTGGGCGGGGTGGGGGTTTGCCGATAGTCGGTTTGCTCAACTGCGGTCCCACTTGTAAGTGAAAATGCAACACAGCACGCATTCCCCCTTGAGCGGCGTGCCGGACAAACCGTGTGGGGGTGCGACGCAAACACGACAGGCTTTTCCTTTTGAACTTGTAACTTGTAAAATTTAGTTCTGCTCCATGGGGCGACCGATAGATAGAAATAACGATTTTCCCTAGAGTAATGAGAAGTTTGGTTCTGGCGCGGTTCATGCATGGAGTACGTAGGAGAATTATGAAGTTGATGCAAAAGGTAAGATAATTACTAGTACAACCATATACTACTACATGGATTTGACGGAAAGATAAAGATACATACGGATCCATCAACGACATCCTCACGCCCTAGTGCACCGGGTCACCAACCGACGTGTGAGGATCAGCGACGTTGGCGGCAAGCTCAACGTGCTTCTGAACAATGCCGTCCAAGGTTGCCCTGCGGTCCAAGAAGGCCAGCGTCCTATCGTCCTCCTCTTGCATGTAGTAGTCCTTGTGGACGATTTGCGCGTAGACGTGGGTGATTATGTCGATGGTGTCTTGCTGTGCCAGGCGCTGCGCGGCGAGCGCGACCTCGAGGTGGACATTCGCCGGCGCGACGGCGGGCAGTCGTAGGGCCACCAGTGCGTCGAAGAGGTTGTCACCATAGAGGCCGTTGAGGGTGGCAGGCATCGCAGAGCCTGGGCGCGTGGGCTGGAGGCGTACGTCAAGGTCGTCCGCGAGCTTCTTGACAACGGTGAACTTGTCGAGGAAGCCGACGAGGACCTCGTCGAACAAGGAGACAAAGCTGTCGTCCAAGCGGCCCCTCGCCCTGGCGGCCTCAAGCACTACCTGGAGACGTTCCTCGGTGCCGGGCCGCAGGCCGGCGTCGTGGACCGTCTGGCACAGCCGGCTGATGCTCGCGCTCATCGCCTCCATGGGTCTAGCTTCTAGTCAACTAATCTTGCGATTGGAGTGATCACTCTTGCCCTTCGGTGCGTAGGTGCGTAGGATTTCGTAGATTGGAATGGAGGGAGCCTTTATATGAGAAGTGCATACTGCGTTGAATTCACGTGCGTGTTGGCCATCTACTCCTCGCCCCTCTACTGCACCTGCCTTTGGCTGTATGACAGGTTGGCCAGCCACCCGTTGGACCCACATGTCATACACCCAAAGGCAGGTGCAGTAAGTCAATGAAGCTGCGTCCCCCTTCGTGCCAGTGCATGCTTTCAATGACTTGAGACTACCAAACATCACATGCGGTGGTTAGTTCATTGCATGTAATCCTATTAAGTAGCAAAAAGACATTAAGTTACCTCGCCGATAGGAATAAAACAATACACCATGTATTTATTTACAGAGGGAGTAGTACATTTTTTGTGACATGCATTACTAGATATTGCTAGTCAAATACTAAATCCAGATGGACGTGGTAGTACTACTAAATCCAGACGGTGGTGCTAGTACTACTAGGCGTAGTACTACCAACGTAGTAGCACTGTACTACCCGTTGGTCAAATTATTACGTGCTGCTCCTCACAGTGAAGTGACAAGACCCTACGCCAGAGATGACACCTGAGTATAGGCGCCGTGTTCGGCATACCATAGTCAGGCTCACCGTCTGCAATCACTATCATCATGGCTGTAGACCTAGCCTGCTTACAACTAGCCGTGTTCGACATAATTTCCCGTGCGTAGATGCCCGTGCATTGCACGGAACACCAAGATTGGGGGGTGGACGGCGCCGGCAGCGGCCATCGCACAGATTTTTCCATGGCCTTCTAGATGTGGTGGGGAGGAGATAAGGCTGATTGTGAGAGACAAGGAGTTGTTTGTAAATAGGGAACAAGTGCAGGCATCTTTTTGCAAAACTGGAGAAGTTTGGTTTGTATGCGTCAGATCTACATCCGACGGCTATTGGTGAAAGATGGCAGGCACAACATCATCACCAACTCAGGACCTGTTTGATTCCCAGGATTTTGAAAACGCAGGAATAGGACATGGCAATATTACAAGTTTCAAACTGATATTACAAATCTTAGGAGTAATGCTGCACCTACGAAGAGGGAATTACTAGGAAGTTTACGTAAGAACTTTCGTTACTTTAGGTGGATGCAGCATTATCGTACAAACTAAAATCCACTGCCCCGACAAGTCACTAATGGGCAAATAAGTTTTCGAGTCTCTGGCCACTTGATGTTTCAAAAACAAATTCAGCTTCTGCGAAGACTTTGTCATTTAGGCTTAGACGCTTGCGGTGATCAGCACGCCATTCATTATTGCGCCAGAGAACGCCAAACCTCATTACCTTGAGCACACTTGCCTCCAGAACAAAGAACCTGGCCAATTTAATCTCAGATGTGCTGCCTCGGTAGTCGATCAAATCAATTTCTGTAAGATGGAGATCAAGGCATTCGATGAGATTGTTATAGTGCAGCACATTTTTCACTTTCGGGTCTTTTTTTTATCTACAAAAGAAGAGAACATATTAGAGCAGATGGCTGTATAAGATTGCCGTGTCATCAAGAGGTACCAATATCATTCGCTCATACGATAGGGTTGGCTGGCTAGTGATATTTTTTCACTCTCTCTCTCTCTCTTTCCTCTCATTTACCTAGGAGTATGTGAAGAGCTTGGGCATTTGTTGCCTTCCACTATGTGGCCGATGCCATATTTCGCAAAAGTATGCCACATAATACGCATCGATGTCAAATCAAACGATTTTGGCACCGCTCTCGCGATGTGAGAGAGTTGGCACCGCTGTGCACACAGACCCACATGTATAAACAAATCAATCAAACCAACAACATCAGCCTCTCACTCTCCCAAACAAGTGTTTTTTTATTGCCTCAGTCCTCTCTCTCTCCCACGCAAGTGTTTTTCATTGCGTAAGTTAATTTGGCACCGGAGCAAAGTAGGTGATCCAGATTGGGGCACCAGGTGAGCAATGGAGGGGCATCGATGTCAAATGCATCACAAGTGAATTTGGCACGTGTTTTGGCCTACATAGTGGAGGGCCGTTATAGCCCACTTTTGTACTACCTCTTATTTAGTATAAAATTTTGACCATATATTTATGTAAGAAAATGCCAATGCATGTCACTAAAAATTACACCATTTGAAATTATGTTTAAATACGAATCCAACGATATAGTTCTTAGTGACATGCATTAACATTTTGTTAGTTAAATCTATGGTCAAATTTTCATACTACAAAATAGGAAGAGTAAACCAGGACGGAGGTAGTACTTGTTCTTAGGGTAACCATAGAGTTACTGGAGTAGTCTAAGTTACTTTCCACTATGACTAGCCTAGGCTACTATAGTAGTACAACAAAAAAACGATGCAGGTGATCACGTGAGAAGAAATACTAAAAACATTTCTTTCGGTGCAGTGCGTAGATGCAGTTTTGAACACTACACTTGTCACCGTAATTTGGGAAAATTACAAAATTTGAGCTACGTTGTGATTACCGTTTACTAATAGGAAAGAAGTTTCACCTCGATGAGTAGCTTCTCCGTGCACGGAAAGCATGTAAGGAATCCAACAACTTGATTCAGATTGGGGCCGATAGATTTTATTGCCAAGATCTGCACTGTGCGCATAGACTGGGTCAAGCTTGTGGGAATCATTTTCTGGAAGACGGTCGTAAATACATCAAGAAGAAATTTAAAAATGTGAATTTCAAGAAGACGGAGAAGAAGATGAGTGTTGTACCTGAACGATTACGGATCCAATAAAGAGTTAGGATAATTTGGCAGACGAGTGCACCAACGCTGTCAATTTTGGCGTGTCAATTACCCTGGTTTTTGTTGGACCTTCTAGATCCGATACAAGCAATCTCTCAAGGAAAGGCGCATTCTCAGTGACCATAACGTGGAACAGCTGGAGTGATCTCTTCCCAATTGATGTCTTGTTGTAGGGCCAGCAAGACACATAAATCCATCGGAGATTCGTCGAGGCGATGTGGAAGCTAATGAACCCATGGATCTGCTCAAGATGAAGGTACTCGAGCGCAGTACAGCTGCGGAGCAGGTGCTCCATAGCCTTCTTAGAGATGACAATGTCGAAGAGGTCGAGCTGCTTGAGTTGAGGGAGAAAAAGGGTGGGTGCATCATTAATCTGGGGAAGATAGCAGGAGCTGAAGCTGGCGCGACGCAGCATTGGCGCGAGGTGGAGCGCGGACGGCGGCAAAGAGCGACATCGTCCAGCTTCAAAGCTGAGCTCCTCGAGCTGATCTAGGGCGGGGGATAAGAACCACTCGTCGAACTTGGGTTGGACCTTGCAGTTGGTACTGAACATGCGGATGTCAAGGCGTCTGGCTGGCCCAGGGTGCGATGAAAGGATCTTGGAGACTGCGGCCATGCGTTTGCAATCCCCGTCGCAGAGGCAGCTGTCGAGGGTTAGTTTGAGGGGGACGCGGCGCGAGAGGAGGCGCCACCGCCGGGAGAGCAGGGCGGTCCGCACGGCAGATTTGGTGGGGAGGAGGCCGATGATGACGAGCAACATGTCGTCGGGGAGGCTGCTGATGAATTCCAGGCTCGCCGGATGCGGTTTTAGCTCGAGCCGCCTCCGCTTGTCGGCTGCCTCGCCGTCCATCTCAACCGGCGGCGACGCCGGTGTACACGTGTGCTGGTGTGTGTTGTGTGCTGGGTGTGCGCGAGTGCGTCCTTCTGTGCATGCCGCCGCGCAGTGGTGAATTGTGCGCGAGTGCGTCCTCCACGTGGAAGAAGTGTGTCCTCAATGCGCCCTCAATTTACTAGCGTGCGGGGTGCTACCCCGAGTGGTTTCAACTTTGTTTACTTCACCGCGTGTCAGATGGGCCTCTAGTTTACTTATTTTCACCCACTGCCACATGGGCCAGCACACGAAGATACAGAACACGAGCTGACAAGGCAGCATGTGGACTGGTTGACCGGTCAACTAAACAATATACGGAGCTATATGCTGACACAGTGAGCATATAATCCGTCGGTAAAGAGTGTTCGTGTGAGAGGGGAGGCCCGTGAGAGATAGCAGAGAGAGAGAAAGAGCTACTCCCTCCGTTCGATAATGTAGTTCCAACATTTTTTTAAAGTCAAACATTTGACACTTTAACCAAGTTTATAAAGAAATTACTTATATCTACAATACCAAAGATAAATGATAGTATGAAGTAAGTACATGTTGTGATGAATCTAATGACCTTTCCAGATGTAAATGTTTTTCTCCACATATACCTGGTCAAACTTTTCTGAGGTTTGACTTTTCAAAACATCCATATGCTTATGGACGTGAGAGAGTCCCTAACTAGAGAGAGAGAGAGAGAGAGAGAGAAAGAGTGAGTGAAAAAAGTGTGTGTGCGTGTGTGAAAGAGACATGGACAACACTCGATAAAAGTCGAGAAAAAACATGTGTGTCTTATGCAAACATATCACAGATGCATCTTCGACAACGGAAGCAAGGTGAGGAGATAGTGTGTGGTTGTTTGCAACCGAGAGAGCAAGACCCCTAGCACGTGGCCAAGAGGGGTCTGACAAACAAGGGAGAGAGGTCGAGAGAGACGTACGGAGAAAATGCAGACACGGGGAGGAGAGAGTGTATGTTTGTCACAGAGAGAGATCCCCTGGAGATCGTGATGGGACTACATGGGTGGGAGATCGAGTGACTAGGTGTGTGCGCGATAGAAGATACCCCGAGAGATATCGAGATAGACGTATGGATGGAAGGAGACAATACGTGTGTTCCTGATGGCTAGTGAGAGATAATCATACTTAGGGGGGGGGGAGTGCTTGCGCCTATGATGGAGTGAGGGATTATGGTACTTATTAGGGGGGTGCGTGTCACATAGAGAGAGAACAAGGGCAGAGAGTGTTGGATGGGTCAATATGTATAGCGCGAGCGAGACATGTGTATGTGTGAACCAGGGAGATATAAAGTTTGAGAGAGATTGAGGAGCCCCGATAAGGCTGAGTGGTGCGTCAGATAGCTGAGAGGGGGAAAGAGATATTCCATTCGCTCGATAATGCAGTGCATGTAACTTTTTTAGAAGTCAAACTTTGGAAACTTTGATCAGGTTTACACAAATGTTATTTATATCTTCAATACCAAAGATACATCATACGAAACTACATCTCATGGTGAATCTAATGGTATATGTTTGTCGTTCCAGATGTAATTGTTTTTCTCCACGTACATGGTCAAACTTTGTGATGTTTGACTTCTCAATAAATCAATATGCTATGGACCGAGGAGAGTGCCTAAGTCGAGAGGGATCAAGTGTGTGTGAAGGAGAATGAGTAAGTGTGCAAAAAAGTATGTGTGTGAAAGAGAAAGTGACAACAAACGATAAATTAGAGAGAGTGTGTGTTTTTTCGTTTCTTAAGCGAACATATCACGCATGCATCTCCGAGATAGAAAAGCGAGGTGAGGAGATACACAAAGATAGCTAGTGTGTGATTGTTTGCAATGGAGAGAGACACCCCTATAGCACATGTCCAATAGAGGTCTGGCCAATAAGGAACAAAGGTCGAGAGGGACACACGGAGAACATGGACGCATGGGGAGGGCGAGAGGGTGTGTTTGTGATAGAGAGACCCCCTCGAGATCGTGAGGGGACTATATGGGTGGGAGATCGAGGGAGGTGCGTGCGCGATAGAAAGATGCCCCGAGAGAAATCGAGATTGACCATGCACATGTTTGTGATGGAGACTAAGATTAGCTAGTCATATACATATAGGGGGGACTGTGTGTGCCTACAATTGAGTGAGAGACCATCATACTTGGCTAGCTAGGCATGAGATTGTGTGTGTGTGTGTGCGTGTGAGATGGAGAGAGAACCATGGAGAGAGATAGAGTTTTAGATGGGCCTATCGAGTGCGAGTGAGATATGCATGTGTATGTGTGCCCCAGGTAGATGGAGAGTTTGAGAGAGAGGGGGAAGAGCTCCTAGACGACAGAGTTGTGCGTGAGAGAGTTACGGGCAACGAGCCAAGGAATTTGTGTGCGTACGATGAGTGCACCCAAGATATCTAGCTTGGACTAGAGAATCATACATAGTGTGCGAGAGAGACCTATAGATGGAGTATATATGCATGCGAACTAGAAAGACCCCCCCACCCATGCACACACACATAGAGAGAGAGATGGAGAGAAAGAGAGAGGACCAACAAGGTTTGTGTGTTGGATGCGTGCGGCAGAATTGAAGATTGTCGGCGAGAGAGAGAGAGAGAGAGAGAGCAGGAGTCGGGGAGAGGGGGAGGTCGCGTTTTATGCATTAAAGACTGAAATAAACCATGTTTTGATATAAACTTGTATTCAAATATTTAAATTGGAGAACATGTTGTCTGCAATCCACACATGAACGGATATATGCGTATATCAAACAAGTTCATTAATCTGACTTTCAACATGTTCATGGAGTACTATAATACTGTACAACATGTTACTCGATTGAGGTGTTCAATTTTGGATCTAGTTCACTATTTTGACCTGGTGAACGAGCTATTTCATTGAATCGAGATATTTTATTTTGGGTTTGATTCCCGTTTTTGAGTGGGTCAACTATTTGTCATATAGTAAATCGCTAGCAACGAGCATGTAAAAACACATTACTCCCGAGTATCATCTCTCCATCTAAAAAAGAAGTGGCAAGCTAATATTTCTAAATTTGATTCGAATCAACTTTTTTTTAGCTTGATTCGAATCGACTTGGTAAGGTAGACGTGGATGCTCGTTCTCCCAAATTTTGAACGAACCGTTAAACATCCTCTGCTCGGTGGAATTCGCCCGAGCAAATAAATGGGAGACACGAAATTACCGTCCTATGTGGGAGACGCATTAAGTGGCCCGTTGTGCATCGAGGGTAGGTTCGTAACTTCATCCAAGCGCGCCTTCTCCTCGGCCGAAATAACATCTGCCAAATAATTCATAAACCATGGTCGGCAAAACACGCTCTCCTCGCCCGAAATAGCTCGCGCCCACTATTTCAAAACACGCTCTCCTCGCCCGAAATCGCTCGCGGCCACTATATTTCAAAACACGCCCTCCTCGCCCGAAATCGCTCCCGCCCACTATTTGGGGAGAAGCAAAGTTACTCTACTATCCCCGACCCTCAGTACACAGACCCAAGCCGAGAAGCCTAAAGGCAGGGGTAGAACTGTAACTCCCCCTCACATTTCAGACAAATGCGTCCATATCCCAATTCCCCCCCCCCATCCATACCTCGTGGGCGCCAAATCACCTTCTCCTCGGAAGCTCCCTTCTCCCGAGCCGCGAAACCTCAGCCCCTCCTCCATGGCGCCCCCACCGCACCAATTTCACAGCCGCCCTCCTCCCTAATGCCGGAGACGCTGTCCATTTGCCGTCGTGCACTAGGTCGTGTGCCTCTTACTCCGTGCCGGTGGAGCTGCCTCGACGACGGCCGCGTGAACCGTACCGGAGCCGATTCACCCCCGCCGTTGATCATGGTGCTGGAGCAGCTCCAACTTCGGATCCGTCTAGAGTCCCGGCGCTGCTTCCCCGTAGCCGTCGACCGTCGCGACATCGTTGTTTCCCTGCCGCCGGTGGCCACCGCAACCGCGCCGGCCTCACCGACTCGGCAGCTGGACCTGCCTACTTCACCATGCCGCCAGATAGGTCGCACCCTCATCTCAAATCACTTTATTTAGGCGTCAGTTGTCTGAATTTTTATTCTGGGCCAATTGATTCCCAATGGGAAGCAGCACCCCTCGAGGCGGCAGAGCTCCTAGGCTGCCGGTTGGCTGGTGTCTAACGTAAGGGTGCGGGGCCGCAAGTTCGCCGCGGTAGCAGCGCTTAAATGGCTATCTTAGAGTTGCGTGGGTTCAAGGTACTGCCGCCGCCGGATCTGGATGACGGGGAGTCTTTGTGGATTAGCCCGGGGGCGGCGCAACCACAACAGTGCGGTGGGGCGGGGAGCGGGGTTTTGGCCGGGGCCACGGACGACGGAGGCAAGTTGCTCTGCCGTTGGTCGCTGGATCTTCGGGGAAGATTCCTAACAGTGTCAGCCGGGAGGCACAAGACGGCCATCAAGTCATCCGGCGTAGATCGGACAATACCAAAATAAAATAAAATCGTGTGACCCCAATTTAGTCTCAGTCAACAGACGTGTGACCACTCTCGTACCTTGCTGTTGATCTCTTAGTGTATTTTCTTCAGATCAAAGAGATGTATCGTTCTTAACATTATGTGTTATCTGCATCTTCAGCCACACCGTCTTTCGACTCACCGCAACTGCTCCAACAAGGGAAGCATACACCAGAAGGGAGCTATAGTCCCCACTCAACAGTTCCTTGCATCGAATGCGCGTGCCCGACATGGACAGCCACAACAACTACAGGGCCATCGACAAGTCAGCACATGATGCTCACTCCTATGGATGGCGGCCAGTTAGGTTGTACCCTCATCTTACTTGTGTGCAACATTTATGGCTTTGTTATTCATCTAAGCATGGAAAATAGATTATCACATTTCACTATATATTCATGCTGATCTCTTACGGGTCTTGTTCAGGAGTTAACGTTCGTTCCATAGTTCAGCTAAGATACTTGTTCTTTAGGTAACGTTGTTCCATAGTTATTATCCATCAGCCAATGCTATCCCACAGGCTGGTGATTATAATATTATACCACTTCTAGTATTACCTATGTTGTTCTTTAATACTTTTGTGTGCCATCTAGTTAATCTCGAGTACAAACGATACATATTATGTAGCTTTCATCTGTGTTCTCCCTTTAGTTTTTGAGACCTGTTGCTGCTAGTTAACCCCAGCCCTACTATTTATGTCGTCTCCTATAGGCACTCATTACATAAATCTAACTACTAGTTGTCTTCCATGCATGTCAGATATAATTGCACACACTGATATATCCACAAGAACCTCACGAAGCAATGTAAAGGCCAATAAACTTGATGTCAATGATACCCAATATGATGGAACATGTAAAGGCAGTTCTTCAGAAGACATGCAGAAAGATGTTGAATCCTCTTCACCCCACAAGGTCCTTGCTCTAACATGGCCCGTGATATGGGTACAACATGCATATAATGTCCTCGAGTGTATGTACTCTGTTGCAATGCCATGTGCTTAGCATGCTGATCATGCATGTAAATATGTCATGCCTTCCTGTTTTTCAGTACCTATTCCATTCATGATAACATGTTTTCAAATTCAAGTACTGTCATTCTACTCTATCGCAATGCCATCTGCTTAATTTGGACATCATGCTTCTGAATATCTTATGCATTGTTATTCATCAGTACGTACTTCATCTGTCTACCATACCATGTTTTTTTACATTGAAGTGTTGTTCTAGTGCTCTGTTGCAATGCCATCTTAGTTTCCCAATCATACACGTGTATGGTGCCTTAGTTTTTTCTGTACGTATTCCGCTAGCATACAGTTTTTCATTCAACTAGTGTTTTTTACTGTGTTGTCCTGTCGTATCCCTAGCTCTTACCCCATACTCCCTCCGTCCGGATTACATGTTGCCGAAATGGATAAAAAGGATGTATCTAGAACTGAAATACGCCTAGACCCATCCATTTTTTTCCGGATGGAGGGAATACATGTCAATATGTCATGCCTTTCTATTCTTCAATACCTATTCCATCTCTCTGTTGTAGCATGTTTTATAATTGAAGCACCATTCTTCTATACAAGGCATGCAAGGGGAAGACGACTATGTTAGAATCTGAAGGGTTACAAACCAGGTCTTTGCAAAAGATCCAAACGACAGGAGATAATAAACCAACTCCAGTTTTTATAGATACTGCTCCAGCACAGAGAAACCCAACTCCTATTGATAATAAGCAGATTCCAGTGGCCAAAGAACTAGTCCGCTCCAGTCCAGCAAAAATATGTCAACTCCATTATAAGAAGCATGTGCGTATCCTTGCATCATGAAATTTTATAGCATGTTGATCATATTTTCTACATGTTTCTTACCCATCTCTCTTTTAGAAAATAAGCTTAACAGATAGAAGAATTTCAGCACTGGTATCGTCTGTGAGGAAAGATTCTTGCAGGAATTCTCTGTACTCCAATGCAGATGTAAGTACCTGTTGTATATCACTATATTTTTACATCAGCATGTATTTTGTTAATCGGCGTGAATCCAACCTTTATCTGATCTAAATTTAGTTGTAGCAAAATGTATGATTAAAGGCCACAATGTTGATTTTTGTAAGGAAAACTGCCTGGTAGTTTTGCATCCTGAGCTGCATGAGTGCACTATCTCATATCAGTGGGTTTGATTACTTTGGTTCTGCAGTGGGTTTTCAGTGTTTTTTTACTGTGTTGTCCTGTCGTATCCGTAGCTCTTACATCATACTCCCTCCGTCCGGATTACATGTCGCAGAAATGGATAAAACTGGATGTATCTAAAACTGAAATATGCGTAGACCCATCCATTTATTTCCGGATGGAGGGAATACATGTCAATATGTCATGCCTTTCTATTCTTCAGTACCTATTCCATCTCTGCTGTAGCATGTTTTATAATTGAAGCACCATTCTTCTATATAAGGCATGCAGGGGAAGACAGCTATGTTAGAATCTGAAGAGTTACAAACGAGGTCTTTGCAAAAGATCCAAACGCCAGGAGATAATAAACCAACTCCATTTTTCATAGATACTGCTCCAGCACAGAGAAACCCAACTCCCACTGATAATAAGCAGATTCCAGTGGCCAAAGAACTAGTCAGCTCCAGTCCAGCAAAAGAATGTCAACTCCATTCTAAGAAGCGTGTGCGTATCCTCGCATCATGAAATTTTATAGCATTCTGATCATATTTTCTACATGTTTCTTACCCATCTCTCTTTTAGAAAATAAGGTTAAATGATAGAAGATTTTCTTCATTGGGATTGCATTCGAGGAAAATATCTTGCGGGAATTCTCTGTGCTCCAATGCTGATGTAAGTACCTGTTGTATATCACTATATTTTTACATCAGCATGTATTTTGTTAATCGGCGTGAATTCAACCTTTGTCTGATCTAAAATTTGTTGTAGCAAAATGTTAAAGGCGCCAATGTTGATTTTTGTAAAGAAAACTGCCTGGTAGTTTTGCATACTGAGCTGCATGAGTGTACTATCTCATATCATGCACATTACTGAATTGTAGTCCTGCTCTGCTTGCCCATTCATTCATTGTCAATGTTGCTTTCGTATTACCTTGCCTGGCTGATGATAGCTGTGCCATATTGTGTTAATTTAGTGTTGGCTAGTTGCCCAAACGTTCGTTGTGCCAATGTTGCTTTCCTATTATCTGACTTGGCCAATGATAGCAATGCTAGTGTCTTAATTTGGTGCAGGCTGCTGAAGATAAGAAGACAAACTCTGAAAACAGCAAGGCAACCCCATTGTTTCTTTCCAATAAATCTAGGCCAGGTAATATGCCAATAACTCATGATTAATCTGTTTGGTTCCCCTCCTAATTTTTGTTATGATGCAGTGGTCGAGACACTCTCCACTATCAATAATACAAGCCTACCAAAATCGCCATCTGAATCTGTTCAGTATCCTCTGTCTCGAATGCAACGGAAAAAATGTATGTTTGTGAACCAATTAATGGCTGAAGGAATGATGGAAATGGTGGAGGAATCAGAGGTGCAGAGTCGTGCGACACAACAACTGATCAATGTTTTCAGAGACAGTGTAGCAATGCAGCAAGAACTTGCCCACATGCATATGGGCATCATCCGTGCTGAGGTTGCAGATTGTGACGTTGTAGATCATTAGGTTCTGTTCATTTATTTGCACTGGCATCAATCTTTGATTGCCCAGTGGATGTAATTTCCTGTAATATATGCTGGATGTGCAACGTTTTTCCCTGTATGCCGTACCTTTGCTTGATCGGTTTTGGTCCTGTGCATAATTGCTTGTTGTAATGGGCTCAAATTATCTAATTTAGCCTAAAGACATGTATGAACTTTAGTGGGCCCATTAAGTTAATGGGTCGTTACCAGGCCGAAAGTTAATGGTCGGCCCTCTTAACTCCCGGGTCGTTAATAGGCTGACATCGAAGTGGGCAACAGGTGGGCCCAATTGATTTCCGGGCCGTTAACAGGCCGTTACTAAGTTCGGGCTACATATGGCCCAACTATACTGTGGGCCTTTAGCAGGCCGAAAGAGACAGCGGGCTTGTACTGGACCATGTAGAGCATGGGCCGCTAAGAGGCCAAAAGTCAGGTCGTATTGTAAATGGCCCAACTGTGTTGTGGGCCTTTAGCAGGCCAAAAGAGAAACCGGGCTGGTATTGAACCATGAAGGGCATGGGCCATTAAAAGGCCAAAACTCAGGTCCGACTACAAATGGCCCAACTCATTTATGGTTCGTTAACAGGCTGAAAGGCACACAGGGCCGGGAATTGGCCCAACACTTAAATGGGTTGCTAAAA
Source organism: Aegilops tauschii subsp. strangulata (assembly GCF_002575655.3). NCBI lineage: Eukaryota > Viridiplantae > Streptophyta > Magnoliopsida > Poales > Poaceae > Aegilops > Aegilops tauschii. Next base: position 324,946,393 of record NC_053038.3, on the reverse strand, counting down.
GGCCAAAACTCAGGTCCGACTACAAATGGCCCAACAGATATATGGGCTGTCATCAGGTTGAAAGACACACTAGGCCGGAAATTGGCCCAACACTTAAATGGGTCGCTAAAAGGCTGAAACTCAGGTCCGACTACAAATGGCCCAACTACTTTATGGGCCGTCAACAGGCTGAAAGACACACCGGGCCGGAAATTAGCCCGATATTTAAATGGGTCGCTAAAAGGCCAAAAGATGTACATCGTGAAAATTGGCCCATCCACTGAATGGGCCGTTAAGGGGCCAAAATCTCATCGGGCCGATATTGAGCCCAAATATATAGCGGGTTGTTAATGGGCTCGAACTGACGATGGGCTGCAATGGTGTCAAATCTTTAACGGGCCGTTGACGGGCCGAATTGGCACATCTCGTATGGGCCGTGGGCTTAAATGGACCTGACACAAGTAGGCCTTATATGGGCCGGCCTGCTATTTTTTACTGGGCGTCCTTTTTCACCGGAATAGGCCACTGTTGGGCTGGGCCACATGTCGACCTATCATAGGTGCCTCCTGTCCAATGAGTGGATGCCATCTGTCCCAACGGTGAGGCAACACGTGTTTCCTTCGGCCAATGATGATTTTACACGTGGAAAATCCCCATTGGTGTGGGCTGTTAATGGTTATCGGATCCAAAAAAGGACCCGATAGCTTAACAGCGTTCCGTTACGGTGGATGCCACGTGTCGGTCACCCTTGACGAAAGCACTTCTGTGATGCGCGATTTATCGTCATGGAAGTGGACACTTCCGTGATGATAACTTTGGTAATGTCATGGAACACTTCTACGATAGCACAGGTATGACTATCTTGATTCTGTCATAAATTTGTCATGGATGTACATGCATGACAGAAAACGTGACCTACTGTGACAAACACGTATCATCACGGAAGTGTCTTTTTTTTGTAGTGCATCACTGTTACACTTGCTACAAAATATTGCTATCACTGTTACCGTTACCGTTCCTGCTGTTACTACTATCAAAACTATCATATTACTTTGCTACTGATCACTTTGCTGCAGATAATTAAGACCCTGTGTAAACCTTTCTTACTGTCTCTTGTTGCTTCACACCCTCTGGATACTCAACACAACCGAGAGGGATGCTGGCGTTATTGGCATTTCGCCACGTCAGACTAATGCACGTACCTGGAAATTCAGGGTTCATTATCAAGGGTGTTACTCAGCCCAGTATATGTTGTAAAGTTCGAATACCTTAGGGAGTGTTCGGCGTCGCGAGTTTGGCCTTATATGCATCAGCTCCGAATCATGTCTTTGGTCAATAGTTGGGTTTGCCCGGCTCCCGTGTTTTGCTACCTTACGTTCCGCGCTATCGGCTAAGGTGGCACCGGGAGAACTACTGCGATTGTGCCCTGGTTCATCTGGATGAGCACCTCAGTAGAGAAAGCCGAAAACTGACTGTCATGATAAAGCGCGAGACTGGTCAACCACTCGAGGACCCAACGGAATCTTCGCGATTCCTCCGCATTAACGAAGGACCGGTTTCCCGGCCATGTATGTACGCGCACCGTATTCGGATAAGCGCGGAAGTACCAGGGGCTATATAGTAGCCCCACCGTCAAACTCCTATGGCTAAGTGAAAGTGTTAAAGCAATATAGTCCGATTGCCTTGTTCGCTGCGCTATCACCTCCTTAATGGACCAAGACGTTGGATCAAGTGTGAATACGCGCTTTTCCGAACACCCCCGCATTATATGCGTGGGGGCTGAAGCCGACGACTGCAAACTTTCAGGTTATATACATACATAAACGGCCGCATAGGAGGCATCATAATACTTTCAGGCAAAAGTATAAACACAACCTTTATAATCCAAATAGCATCGTTTTTACAATTGGGATACACTGAGCCTCTATTAAACGAGCGCCTTCTAGGACTTCTCCAAAATAGTGCTCGGCCGAGACCTGGCCTACGGCCGGACCCCAGGTTGCAATAGCGGTGGCCTCCATCTCTGCCCAGTATGTCTTAACACGGGCAAGAGCCATCCGCGCACCCTCTATGCACGCCGACCTCTTTACAGCGTCGATATGCGGCACATCACCAAGGAATCGTTGCACTAAACCAAAATAACTATTCGGCCTTGGTCCTTCCGGCCAAAGATGATCCACAACAGACCTCATGGCAAGCCCGGACAACCTATGGAGCTCAGCCCACTCGGCCATTTGCTCATTTAACAGCAGCGGACGCGTTGGAGCACTGAACTACGACCAGAACAACTTTTCCACTTTGTGATCTTTTTGATCTTTGAAAAACTCAGTCGCATTAGCAGCACTCGTTGCCAAGTCCAAGTACGCGTCTGCAGCACTCCATAATTGATCCAGAGGGGCATACTTCGGATCTCCGAACTTCGTCCACAAAAAAAAGGGCTTCCCAGCCGTGATATCTCCGGCTTGACAAAGCTCCTCCTTCGCCGCTCTGATTTTAGAGCGGGTTTCCTTGGCTGCTACCATGGCTTTCTTCAGGTCCGCCGTTTTCGCTTGGCTTTCCTTTTCAAGAAGCTCATACCGGTCGGCGGCATCCTTCAGCTCAATAGCCATCTTGGCTATTTTATCTTCGCTGTGGCGATGAGCAGCATGTTCGGCTCTTAACTCTTCGACCGCCTTTAGGGCGGCCGCATCACTTCTCCTGGCTTGTTCCTTGGCTCGGGCAAGCTCCGCCCGAAGGGTCTCCACGACGGCAGCTCCATCTGCAGTCACAGCATATTTTAGATACTAGCATCATGATCCTCTTAATATATGTTAACCACCGGAGAATACATACCATGTGCCTCATCAAGCCGCTTGTTTACAAGCACGATGTCGGCATCTGCCGCATCAAGTTGTCGCCTCAGTTCGACAAACTCACCAGTCCGGCCAGCCACCGGACCATCAGCCGCCTGCACATGAAAGCAGCATGATCATCACCTGGGACTATGATTCTCTGTTTGCCGCCTTTGGACAGCAACCAGACTCTCAGGGGCTACTATCTGTATAGGGCACACCTAGCGTGTGCAGTACCATCAATATATATATATATATATATATATATATTACTTTGCGTACCTCAAAGCCTCTTAGCAGGCTCATAAAAGCTTCATGCAACCCACTTTTGTTAGATGAAATCCTATCAACCACCGTACCCATTAAAGTAGGATGCTGTAGCGACCAGACCTCAAACAGTCTGTGCTGCTGTGCACCAGTGTCATCCCTGGATCAGTAATGCTGACACGCACAGTACAAATGGAGGACTTATAACAGAGTAGCAATCACACACTTATTACAACGAATATCTCCTAGAGAATAAGTCTGATAAATATGGCTTAAGGCCATCTAAATACGATAACAGCGGAAGGCTTCGAAGATAAGTGAGTCCATCAACTCCATCGGCATCACTGAGTATAAGACCACGACCTAAGGCACCTTACTCGTCGTCTGAAAAGTCTGCAACATGAAACGTTGCAGCCCAAAAACGGGTCAGCACATGGAATATGCTGGCAATGTAACACATAGAGAATAATGAACATAATAATGCTATACTACATGCATATATGGCTCGTGGAAAGCTCTATGGTTACAGTTTTGCGAAAAGCCAATTTTTCCCTACTTCAAAGGAATAAATTTTATTTAACTATCATGGTGGTTGTGAAACATTGAGAAGGTACCTCCAACTCAATCCCAATTAAGTGTCATCATTAACCCAACAGAATTAATTAAAGTAACACGGTGATGAGATTCACATGATAATCCAGACACTAGATACTCAAGTTGTCCATAACCGGGGACACGGCTAACCATGATTAGTTTGTACACTCTGCAGAGGTTTGTGCACTTTTCCCCACAAGACTCGATCGCCTCCGCTTGATTCTCGCACTGCATGATGTTTGAGAAACGGATGACCGAGACACAGTCTTTCAGAAGCGTAAACTCTCTACTCTGGGTAGACCGTACCACCTACATCCCCTACATCTGCTAGTCTACCTCTTCAAGAGCTCACACAACTTAATCAACTATGCTAGAGCCCATAATAGCTTGTGGCTGCACACGGAAGTTTCTAGCATGAATAATCTCATGATCCCTTTGAGCCTGGGTGGCGGTCCATAGGATGATCACACGGGTACTCCGGGATATCCAAAAATACAGGCAGCACTGGGTTCTCCAGGTGCCTCAATCCACCCAGATGTGAGTTTTAGTTGCCACCTTAAGTAAACCATTAGTTAACAATCTCACATCTGTCATGAATATCTCTCAAACCCAATCCACGTCTACAAGCATAGCATGGCAATATAAGCAAACGTAGAAGTAACTCCCAAGGGTTTGATAAATAAAACAGGTAATAGGTACTACCTCAACTACTTCCCAGCACCCACAGTTTAATTAGATCCTAACCATGCAGTGTATGAGGATTGATCTAACGCAATAAAAACTGGGTACGGAAAAGTATGATCAAAGTGTTACTTGCCTTGCTGATGATCCGCGTAACCTAGAGATTCGAAGTAACAAGCGGCGCACTCCGGGTACTCTATCGCAAACAAACAAGCAAACAATAAGTACTCATCTAATGCACAAGTAAAACTCAAATAGAATAACTAACCAGAAAGTTCAACTTAAGAACTCCGGTTTGCAAAAAGAATCAAATCGAACGAAGCAACGAAAATCAAACGGCGAAAGAAACAAGCTTCGTTTACTAATCTGAATCTAGGTCAAATTTTACAGTGGCAAAAACTTGTTTGAGTGGCTTAAATGGAAAGAGAATTTCGAGACGAAACTCTAGGCGCTTGAATCACCTGATTCCGATAAACGAGCGAAAAGATAAACGAAAACGAAGTTCTGATCGGAAATCACGATCTGGAAAAAATCGCGGAAAATCCGACGAAAAAGAAAACGGACGAACAGTTAAACGAACGGACGTTCGTTAACTGTGACTAACCAGCGAACACGTTCGTTAAAACGAACGGGTCGGTGAACGTTCACTAAGTAATAAAACCAACCAAAAAAACCGATCTAAAAAACGAAAACTAGGGTTTAGAAAAAAAATAAACCGAATCAGGTTTTTTTTTAAAAAACCGGACTCGGGCGGCGGCGGCTCGGCTACCTCGGCGGCAGCTCCGGCGGGACTCCGGTGGGGAGGCGGGGCTCGGGCGACGGCGGGAGGCGGCGGGGGGCGGCGCACGGCTGCGGGGCGGCGGCGGGTGCGGGTTGGGGCGGCGGCGGGGTGAGGAGAGGAGGCGGGGTGGGGGTATATAAGGAGGGGAGGGGGTGGCGTGGAGGAGGGGGCAAGGCGGCGGCGGGGCGGCGTGTCCGAGCCGGACTCGACGGCGGCGGCGCGAGCGTGCGCGGGAGGGAGACGACGCGGGCGGGCCGGCCTGGCTCGGCTGGGCCTCGGCCCAGTCGGGCGCGGTTTTTTTTAAATATTCGCCGAATTTAAAAAAATCGCAGAAAAATAAATAAAACTCCAAAAATGATAAAACAAAATTTCCCCGTCTAGTTAAAATAATTAGAACAAGGTGAACATTTTCTTGGCCCAAAAATGCTGTTTTGAAAACGTGCAATTTTTTTAATGCAATTAAAATTGCAAATAAAATCCGAATAAAATCCAATATTTGATTTTAATATTTTACCTCCAATATTTCAATTATTTTGGAGAATTCATATTTTCTCCTCTCATTTATTTTAATATGAAATATGTTCCGGAGAGGAAATAATTAAAACCAAAATCCTCGTTTTATTATTTGATAAAAATCAAATATGAAAAATCGGGAAAATCCCCAACTCTCTCCGAGGGTCCTTGAGTTGCTTAGGATTTATCGTGGATTTGCCAAAATGCAATAAAATATGCTATGCAATGATGATCTAATGTATAACATTCCAAATTGAAAATTTGGGATGTTATAGATGCGCCTGTGAGATAGCCGCTTGCTCCCGAAGACTCATCAGTGCGTCTGGTCGTGCACCGGACAGTCCCGGACTCTTTCTGTGGCTCTCCTTAGGAGCTGAATACTCCAGACTTCGGGTGGCCGAAGGGTGGGCATCTCCATAGCCCGTTGATACGCCTAGTTGATGTGAGATTATCTTCTCCTTTTTTGTCTTCTCCACAACCACCATTCTATTCCACATATAGTGCTATGTCCATGGCTCACGCTCATGTATTGCGTGAAGATTGAAAAAGTTTGAGAACATCAAAATTATGAAACAATTGCTTGGCTTGTCATCGGGGTTGTGCATGATTAAATACTTTATGTGATGAAGATAGAGCATAGCCAGACTATATGATTTTGTAGGGATAACTTTCTTTGGCCATGTTATTTTGAGAAGACATGAATGCTTTGTTAGTATGTTTGAAGTATTATTATTTTTATGTCAATATTAAACTTTTGTCTTGAATCTTTCGGATCTAAACATTCATGCCACAATAGAGAAAATTACATTGAGGAATATGCTAGGTAGCATTCCACATCAAAAGTTTCTGTTTTTATCATTTACCTACTCGAGGACGAGCAGGAATTAAGCTTGGGGATGCTTGATACGTCTCCAACGTATCTATAATTTTTGATTGCTCCATGCTATTATATATTCTGTTTTGGATGTTTAATGGGCTTTATTATACACTTTTATATTATTTTTGGGACTAACCTATTAACCCAAGGCCCAGTGCAAATTGCTGTTTTTTTGCCTATTTCAGTGTTTCGAAGGAAAGGAATATCAAACGGAGTCCAAACGGAATGAAACCTTCGGGAACATGATTTTCTGAACAAACATGATCTAGCGGACTTGGTGTGGACGTCAAGCAATCAACGAGGAGGCCTCGAGGCAGGGGCACGCCTACCCCCTGGGCGTGCCCTCCACCCTCATGGGCCCCTCGTAGCTCCACCGACCTACTTCTTCCTCCTATATATACCTACGTACCCCGAAAACATCAGAGACGGAGCCAAAACCCTATTTCCACCGCCGCAACGTTCTATACCCGTGAGATCCCATCTTGGGGCCTTTTTCGGCGCTCCGCCGGAGGGGGCATTGATCATGGAGGGCTTCTACATCAACACCATAGCTTCTCCGATGATGTGTGAGTAGTTTACCTCAGACCTTCGGGTCCACAGTTATTAGCTAGATGGCTTGTTCTCTCTCTTTGGATCTCAATACAAAGTTCTCCTCAATTCTCTTGGAGATCTATTCGATGTAATCTTATTTTGTGGTGTGTTTGTCGAGATCCGATGAATTGTGGGTTTATGATCAAGATTATCTATGAACAATATTTGAATCTCCTCTGAATTATTTTATGTATGATTGGTTATCTTTGCAAGTGTCTTCGAATTATCAGTTTGGTTTGACCTACTAGATTGATCTTTCTTGCAATGAGAGAAGTGCTTAGCTTTGGGTTCAATCTTGTGGTGCTCGATCCCAGTGACAGTAGGGGAAACAACACGTATTGTATTGTTGCCATCGAGGATAAAAAGATGGGGTTTATATCACATTGCATGAGTTTATCCCTCTACATCATGTCATCTTGCTTAAAGCGTTACTCTGTTCTTATGAACTTAATACTCTAGATGCATGCTGGATAGCGGTCGATGTGTGGAGTAATAGTAGTAGATGCAGGCAGGAGTTGGTCTACTTGTCATGGACGTGATGCCTATATACATGATCATACCTAGATATTCTCATAACTATGCTCAATTCTATCAATTGCTCGACAGTAATTTGTTCACCCACCGTAATACTTATGCTCATGAGAGAAGCCACTAGTGAAACCTATGGCCCCCAGGTCTATTCTCCATTATATTAATCTCCCGTCAACAACTATTTCTATTACCGTTTATTTTGCTTTCTTTACTTTTAGTCTTTATCATAAAAATACCAAAAATATTTTCTTATCATCTCTATCAGATATCACTTTTGCAAGTGGACGTGAAGGGATTGACAAACCCTTTATCGCGTTCGTTGCAAGGTTCTTATTTGTTTGTGTAGGTGCGTGGGACTTGAGCGTGGTCTCCTACTGGATTGATACCTTGGTTCTCAAAAACTGAGGGAAATACTTACGCTACTTTACTGTATCACCCTTTCCTCTTCAAGGAAAAACCAACGCAGTGCTCATGAGGTAGCACACCCCCAGGTGCAACCAGGGCCCATTGCCTTCCTTCTGGCCCATAAAAAATCATCGTGGAGTTTCGTGGCATTTGGACTCCGTTTAATATTGATTTCCTGCGATGTAAAAAACATGGAAAAAACAACAACTGGCACTTGGCACTATGTCAATAGGTTAGTCCCAAAAAATGATATATAATTACTATAAAATGATTATAAAACATCCAAGATTGATAATAAAACAGCATGGAACAATCGAAAATTATAGATACGTTGGAGACTTATCAGCATCCCCAAGCTTAACTCCTAGTCGTCCTCGAGTAGGTAAGTGATAAAAACAGAATTTTTGATGTGGAGTGTTGTTCATCAAGTCATATCATATTATTTTCTTTATAGCATGGATATTTGGACTTTTATGTGATTCAAAGCAATAGTCTAGTTTTGACATAATAATTTAGATACTCAAGCATATCAACAAGCAACCATGTCTTTCAAAATATCAATGCTAAAACAAGTTATCCCTAGCCCATCATGCTCAAACATTGATCCATTCATGAAACACACTCGAATATTAGCTATGCCCAATACTTAAGTACGATCATATTGCCTCCTAGTTGGTGCTTTCGTCAGAGAAGATGGAGACTCAAATTCAAAAAAAAAAATTGCATAAAGTAAAAGAAAGGCCCTTCGCAGAGGGAAGTAGGGATTTGTAGAGGTGCCAGAGCTCAAAGCGAAAAAATTGAGATAAAACATTTTGGGAGGTGTATCCATCCCACCAATGAAAACGACGTGGAGCTATGAACACTTTCCATGCTATATATGCCATAGGTGGTTCCCAAACAGAAAATAAAGTTTATTCCTTTTTCCACCATTCTTTCACTTTCCATGGTTAGCCGTATCCGCGGGTGCCTTCCATACCAACACTTTCCAAGGAATTCATTATTTGACAATATAAAGTAAATGAATTTTTGCATTTCGGGACTGGGAATCCCTAAAACATTTGCCTTACACTCGTGCAATGACAAGTGAATAAACACTCATCGTGAGAATAACACATCCAGCATGGAAAATATTAGCCACCCGTTACTGTTCCGCGAGCGAAACAAATACACAAAAGAGAAGTTTATTTTGAAAATTAGAGATGACACATACAAATTTGCTTAGAATGGCAAAAGAATACCGCATATAGGTAGATATAGTGGACTCATGTGGCAAAACTGGTTTAAAGGATTTTGGATGCACAAGTAGAGATCATACTTGGTGCAAAATGAAGGCTAGCAAAAAGATTGAGAAGTGACCAACCAAGAAACGAAAAATTTCGTGAAGCAAGCATTAAGCATAAGTAACACTGAATAATGCACCACAAGTAGGATATAATTTTCATTGCATGATTATTGACTTCCGTGCATGCATAGGGAATCACAAACCTTAACACCAATATTCTTACTAGAGCACAATTACTCATCAACATTACTCACATAGCATATCATCATATCTCAAAACTATTACTAAGAATCAAGTTTGTTTTCTCCAATGATCTTCATGACATTTTCTTTACTTTATCCTTCTTGGATATCTATCACTTTGGGACTAATTTTCATCTGTTGCTTTTCATAAGCTCAAACAAATATAAGTGAAGATCATGAGCATAACAAATTTTCTTTCTCTCAAAATAATTTCTCAAACAAATATAAGTGAAGTAAGAGAGAATTTCTTTAAAATTTTACTAACTCTCAAATAAATCTAAGTGAAGCAAGAGAGCATTTCTTCAAAAATACCAAGCACACCGTGCTCAAAAAGATATAAGTGAAGCACTAGAGCAAGTCTGTAACGCCCACGATGCGGCTATATCTCCCACGTGTCGAGGCACGACTTAGAGGCATAACCGCATTGTAGGTATTGTCGCAAGAAGGGTCATCTTCACACAATCCCATGTAATGAACAAGAATGGGATAAAGAGTGTTGGCTTACAATCGCCACTTCACACAATACATGAATTAATTCATACATCATCCAAAATCCACACATAGACCGACTACGGTCAAATCCAAATGAAAGGAAGATAACCCCAAATGCTAGATCCCCGATCGTCCCAACTGGGCTCCACTACTGATCATCAGGAAACGAAACATAGTAACGACCACGTTCCTTGTCGAACTCCCACTTGAGCTCGGCTGCATCACCTGCACTGGTATCGTCGACACCTGTAACTGTTTTGGTAGAATCTGTGAGTCACGAGGACTCAGCAATCTCACACCCGCGAGATCAAGACTATTTAAGCTTGTAGGGAGGATGGGGTAATGAGGTAGAGCTGCAGCAAGCACTAAGCATATGGTGGCTAACATACGCAAATGAGAGCGAGAAGAGAAGCAACGCAACGGTCGCGAAGCTAGAAATGATCAAGAAGTGATCCTAAAACTACTTACGTTCATACATAACCCAGACCGTGTTCACTTCCCGGACTCCGCCGAAAAGAGACCATCATGGCTACACACACAGTTGATGTATTTTAATTAAGTCAAGTGTCAAGTTCTCTACAACCGGACATTAAAAATTCCCATCTGCCTTATAACCGCGGGCACGGCTTTCGAAAGATAATACCCTGCAGGGGTGTCCCAACTTAGCCCATTATAAGCTCTCATGGTCAATGAAGGATAAACGTTCTCCCGGGAAGACCCGATCAGTCTCGGAATCCCGGTTTACAAGACATTTCGACAATGGTAAAACAAGACCAGCAAAGCCGCCCAAATGTGCCGACAAATCCCGATAGGAGCTGCACATATCTCGTTCCTAGGGCACACCGGATGAGCAGTCCGTACAACTAAAACCAGGCCTCAAGTTTCCCCGAGGTGGCGCTGCAAAGGGCTCTAGTTTGGACCAGCACTCAGAGGAGCACTGGCCCGGGGGGTAAATAAGATGACCCTCGGGCTCGCGAAAACCCAAGGGAAAAGGCTTAGGTAGACAAATGTAAAACCAAGGTTGGGCCTTGCTGGAGGAGTTTTATTCAAGGCGAACTGTCAAGGGGGTCCCATAAATCACCCAACCGCGTAAGGAACGCAAAATCAAGTAACATAACACCGGTATGACGGAAACTAGGGCGGCAAGAGTGGAACAAAACACCAGGCATAAGGCCGAGCCTTCCACCCTTTACCAAATATATAGATGCATTAATTAAATAAGAGATATTGTGATATGCTAACATATCCATGTTCCAACATGGAACCAACTTCAACTTCCCCTCCAACTATCAACGCTATAAGAAGGGCTGAGCAAAAGCGGTAACTTAGCCAAACAACGGTTTGCTAGGAAAGGATGGTTAGAGGCTTGACATGGCAATATGGGAGTCATGATATAGCAAATGGTAGGTAGCACAGCATAGCAATAGAGCGAACAACTAGCAAAGCAAAGATAGAAGTGATTTCGAGGGTATGGTCATCTTGCCTGCAAGGTTCTCAGAGTTGTCGAAAGCTTGATCCTCGCAAGCGTTCTCAACAGGTTCCTCGTAAGCGTACTCGTCTCCCGGCTCTACCCAAAGCAAGAACACAAGCAAGGGAACCACAATCAATCACGGGAAATGCACAAGCAACATGATGCAATACATGCATGATATGCGAGATGTGATATGCGATGCATATGCGTGCTCCGGAAGAAAAAAGGATGAACAAGGCATCAACTTGGCAAACCAAGTATGCCACTGGAAAGATGAGATGATTTCGGTCGAAATCGATATAAAGATCACCGGAAACGGATGCACGGTTTGCAAATGGCAAGCAAAACAAGGATGACACAATTATGCGATTAACAGCATGATTGCACTTAGAATACATCAAGTAACTATGATACAGCACCCCAACATAGCAACAAAGAATATAACAGTGATGTGCTCAAGATTCTTGACAAAAGATGAACACTGAGCTACGGCTAGATCACAATATAACAGGTTCAAACATGCATGGCAAAAGTGCAAAAGATATCAGCTTCACAGACTTGGTGAAAATACTAAACATGGCTGAAACAGCATCAGGTAGCAATGTTCACAGCAAGCCAAACACATGCTACAGGAACTTATCATAGAACAACAAGGCACGGCATGAATCTACTAAATGCATGGAACAAAAGTCCCTTACTGACCATGAGCCAAAAAGGATCAGAAGATATGATGGCACCCATGTAAACATTGCAAGTTTCGTTACCAGGTTCCAGACTTGCCAGAAAACAGAGCATGGCATTAACAGAATTTTGAAGGCATGTTTGTGAGCTCGATTCACTCATCACAAAGCAATGCATGACAAAAAAAGCATACCTACAGCAATAAGACATGTTCATGAAGCTAATCATCGCAAGAGCAAGTTCATAGCATGAATGGATCACTAGCAACATCCATGGCAAAATTAAATAGCATATTAACATTCTGCCAGAAACATTTTATAGCAAAAGTAGAGCAAGATTGAGACATGCTAGTGTACTCCATAATTGCAAACAGGGGTATGGATGGATAGAGCACAACTATATGTCCAAAACATACTTACTGAATATACTCAAAAGTAGCATGGATCCCACGGTAGCCACATGGATACATGACATCAAAATAACAGCAGGAAAAGACTTAGCAAAATTCTAAGTCCCTGAAAACAGAAACATCACGACGCCTAGTTTGCATGCTTGTGCTAGTCACCACATATATCACAGAAATACATGGCATACACCTCTGTAAATATGGCATGGCATAGATCAAAACACCTATAGAGCCCATGCCCATAAGATGCACACATCAAATGCAAAAAAAAAACAAAACATCAAGTTCTGATAAGTAACAGCAGTAAACAACATATAGCACTCTTGCATCAGAGATTTGGGCCTCAAGATGGACTCAAACGAGCATGGCACAATGGAACAAAATGAAGAGCATCTCGTGATGAACACTTCGATATATCATGCACGCAAAATGGAGCATTATGCAATGAGATATGACATGATGAACAAAGCAACATAAAGTGATATATTCGGGACTGCAGAAAAACGAGGGGGAAAATCAACCTTGATCTAGGGTTTGTGGGCACGATTATCGAGGCAACGGCGCCTCGCCAGAGTTGGAGCCGAGGGAGCCTTCCGGCGAGGTTGAGGGAGCGCCGGGGAGGTGGCCCCGGACCGGATCCGACCAGGGGAGGCCGGAGCGCGCGGGCGGCGGGGAGGCGCGCGTGGGTGGCGAGCCGGCGGGGTCGCCGGCGGAGGAGCGGGGCGGCACGGCGGCGGACGAGGCGCGGGTGGTCGGCGGCCGGGCGGCGGCGGCCGGCGGTGACCTGGGCGGCGGAGAGGCGCAGGGTCTGCGGGGAGGCGCGGGGAGGCGCTCGGGCGCGGGCGACGGCGTACGGGCGCGCGGGGGCCGGCGATGGGCTCGGCGGGCTGGCGCGGCGCGGGCGGCGGAGCGCCACGTGGCGGCGCGTGAGTGGTGCGGAGGCGGCGGCGACTTCGTCCGGCTCGGACCGGACGTGTCCGGCGGCAGAGAGGGGTGAGGCTAGGGTTTCGTCCGCGCGAAAAATCCGGGGGGGGGGGTCACCTATTTATAGGTAGAGGGAGCTAGGAGACTCCAAATGGAGTGCGATTTTCGCCCACACGATCGTGATCGAACGACCGAGAGCATGGAGGGGGTTTAGATGGGTTATTGGGCTGTTTGGAGGGGTGTTTGTCTGCAACACACAAAAGTCCTTTGCGGTTACCCGGTTAACCGTTGGAGCGTCAAACGACCTCCAAATGGAACGATACTTGACAGGTAGTCTACATGTGGTGTACCAAGGCCACTTGGCAAACCTCGGTCCATTCCGAGTACATTTAACACCCGCTCACGAAAAGAGACAAGAGGGGTGCGCCGGTGCATGTGGGAGTGTCGGATTGCAAAACGGACAACGGGGAAAATACTCGGATGCATGAGACGAACACGTATGCAAATGAGATGCACATGATGACATGATATGCAATGCATGACATGAACAAAATGCAAAACCCGACCACGAAGGGAATATCATAACACATAGCTGAAAATGGCAAGAGTTGGAGTTACAAATATGGAAAGTTACATCCGGGGTGTTACAACACTCCACCACTATGAGAGGATCTCGTCCCGAGATCTAGGACTGAAAGAACTCCGGATATTTGGAACGGAGGTGGTCCTCGCGCTCCTAGGTGGCTTCTCGGTCGGAATGGTGTGACCACTTCACTTTCAGGAATTTGATTGACTTGTTGCGAGTCTTGCGCTCAGTTTCTTCAAGAATAGCAATGGGGTGCTCATGATAAGATAGATCTTCTTGGAGGTCAATCTCTTCGAAGTTGATGGTGCGCTCAGGAGTCTTGAAGCACTTGCGAAGCTGTGACACGTGAAACACATCATGCACATTCGCGAAGTTGGAGGGAAGCTCAAGTTGATAGGCGAGGTCGCCTCTTTTGCCAATGATCTTGAAAGGACCCACGTATCTAGGGGCAAGCTTCCCTTTGATACAGAAGCGACGAGTGCCTTTCATTGGAGAGACGCTGTCGTGGAATTATCACGGCAGATGTCCTCGTGCAAGGACTTAGTCGTGGAGCCATCACAGCTAGGAAGCTTAAAGGGGTTAAACAGGACAAGGAACACGAGGGTTATACTGGTTCGGCCCCTTATGGTGAAGGTAAAAGCCTACGTCCAGTTGAGGTGGTATTGATTAGGGTTTCGACGACCAGGAGCTAAACCGTCCTGCCTGGTTATCGATTTTGTCTTACCTCTCTTTAAACCGCCGCCGGGTCGTCCCTTTATATAGAGAGGTTGACACCCAGCGGCTCTCAGAGTCCCGGCCGGCTCATAACAGTGTCCGGCTCGGACTCTTAACTATTCTTGCCTTACACTACAAGTTTCACCCTAACGGCGGTTATCACTACGGGCCTTAAGCCATCTCCGGGTCTTAAGCCCATTATTGACCCGCCGTCTTCAAGTTTGGTACTGGGCTTCGCGTGATGACCATTATGACGTAACCCGGCCCCTCCTGGGCGGGTGACTCCAATGGTTATATCCTCAACATTAGGCCCCAGATTGATTTGAACTAGTTCATGTCAATCTTCAATCCCTTTAAGAGAAAATCTTCCGGCTTATATTTGTGCGAAGGTTAAAACCCGCCGTGACGTCATCTTCTGGATTCCTGGTAACCCGCCATGACGTCATCTTCCATTAAGTCCATTTTTTTATTCTGTCATACTCCAACGGATCTTTATCTTTAATGGCCATCCCGAAAATCAAGGCGCTTCTGTAGCGAGATAATCACGCCTTGGCCTCCTCGTTTCTCGTGCCCACTTATTAGCCTCACCTTATAAATAGGCCCGGCCCGTAAGCCTTCATTTACTTATCTCCTCCATCGTCTTCCTCCTCTGACACCCAAGAGCTCGAGCTCCGCCGCCGCCGCCGCTCTCCTGGCCTTCGTCAACCTCGGCCGCTGCATCACCCTGACCTGTCCAGAGAAACGGCGGCGACCTCCACGACTCATCAGCACCTGTAAGTCCTTGCCACTCCATAGAATAGATCCGCATTAGGGTTCTTGCCGTTCTCCCCTGTTCTTCGCAGTTCGTCGCCATTTCTTCACAGTTTCTTCTACACGGCCCCCTTAGATCCAGAAACCATATAGAACTCGTGCGGCTGTGGTTTCGCACCCATTTTCGATAGTAGCATGTCCCCTTTACTTGCAAAGAGATCTCCTTAGAGCTCATGAACTTCTCTGTATCAGCTTCTAGGTCTAGAAATTTTTTCTTTCTAGTCGATCGTTTGATCCAAAATAATTACTGCGATCTGTGAAACTTGTTTGTGCCACACTTAGTCAAAAATTGCATCTGTTAGCTATGGCGGCTCATATCTCCGGCTTTAAAGAGGCCATGCGCTATGAAATTTCCGGCTCATTTATGATAGAGTTTTAAACAACTTGAATTACTCACGATGCCCACAGCGGCTTAGATAACCCGACGCAATTAGCCATATGTCATTAGGCCCCTTCATAAGCCGCCATCTTGAATACTGAACTGTAAACTTCCTCCGGCTTATAGTTGAACCGGACATTTCCTTTTGTCATAGGCTTTCGTCTTTCACAATGCCGCCCAAGGCTCCCAAGGCACCCATCACGTGCAACTGGATGAGATCCAATGTTACTGATGACACTTTAGCTGATTTCGTGAAGACGGGTTACCTGCCAAAAAAGGAGGTCATGTCCTATCGTGCCCCTGACCCGTCGGAAGAAAGACCTCAACCAAGAGATGGAGAGGTTGTGATATTTGCTGATCACATGAGCCGGGGATTCGCACCTCCCGGCTCAAAATTCTTTAGAGATGTTCTGAACTTCTTCGATCTGCGGCCGCAAGACATAGGACCCAATTCCGTGTCAAATATTGCAACTTTCAAGTATTCTGCGAAGTATATCTTGGAGAAGAGCCCAGCCTACTGCTCTTTAGGGAGCTGTTTTATCTGAACCGCCAGAACGAGTGTGCCAACGGGCCTAGCTTGGAACTTGGCGGAATTTCAATCTAACGACGGAGAGATTGCCTCTTTCCCTATGCCGAACCGCCAAGCCACCCGAAGGACTGGAACCAGACATGGTTCTACTGCCAGGATACTTCTCCGGCTGATGAGAGCCCTCTGCCCGGCTTTCGCGCCCTGCGTCTGGAGCCAAATCACCCCCTGCCAGACAAACTATCTCAAGATGAGCGTCAACCACTGATCCCCACCATCAACAAGATTAAGGCTCTCCTGGGAAATGGCCTTAACGGCATTGATCTGGTCCGGGTCTGGATTTCTTGGCGGGTGATTCCCTTGAGCCGCCGCCCCGGCTTAATGTGTGATTATACGGGCCGGAAGGATGACCCTCTGCGGCACAGCCCCAACGACCTACCTGAGGACGTCGTGGACGACATGACCAAGTCCCTCTTGAACGAGAGCTTAGCAGACTGCGGGAGGACCGGCTTAAGCCCCTTCTGCCAAGCTAACCCGGCTCCGGCGGTAAGCTACCAATCTGAGCACTTTACTTTCCATTTCAACAATTATCGTTTTAACTTCAAGGAAACCCTTGTTGCGTTTTTCCAGGCTAATGACAAGTTCTAGAAGGTCAAGTATGACCATGAGGCTGCCAAAAAAGCCAGGAAGGCTAAAAAAGCCGCCAGGAGAGCCGCTCCCCGCAAGAAGGGGAGTAAGCCTAGCGCCTCAGAGCTGCTTCAGTTGGATGATAGCTTCGAGTCAGAGGTAACCCTTGATTCGTTAGGCTCTTCTTTTGTTTTTCGTCTGTTTTTTAGCCACCTTATTGACTTGATTATCCGCAGGATGATACCGGAGCGAGTAACCCGGTGACTGAAGAGGTAACTATACTTTCCTCCGACTCGGACCCCTTGCCAATGCTGAAAGTCCGAAGAGAACCCGGAAAGTAAGATTTTCGCATCCTTTAGCTTATCAAGATCCTCAATTTCTTTTGAAGAACCAGATTCATGAGAGCCGGAGGCAAACCTGGGCCAGCAAGGATGCAGACCTCTCCTCCGGCTTACCCGAAGCATCAAGAAAGCGCCGGACTGAGGTTATCTCCAACTTATACCCTTTTCATCCTTTAGCGGGCGTCACTCGTCAACCACTCAATTCGTCTGATTCAAACTATCAGGAAACTTCACCTTCCTCCGGTGACTCCATGCAATCTAACTTGCCGGCCTTCAAGACCGCACCGGGGTAATGATAATCATCTCATTTTGTGCTTATCTTACTCATGCTTTTGTACTAACCTTTTGTCCTTTCAGTGCTCAAGCAAAGCTCAGCAAGAGAGCGAAGAGAAATAAGCCGGTCGAAGAGCCGGTCTTGACTGAACCGGAATCTTCTGCTCATGAGCCGCCATCCACCTCAGCTCCTGAAACCACCGCTCCAACTGACGAGCAAGTCATAGAGGGTTCTAATAACCCGGAGATCCCCAGCCCAGCTCAACCGGCCGATGACCCGGACGTTGTAATCACCCGGACGGAGTTTGTCGAGCCGGGGAGACCCACTGTGCTGGCTAAATGCTCTGCCAAGGAGGAGCTGCTAGAGCGCCGCAGGGCCAAGCTGGATATCACCAACTATGCTAACTTGAGCATTGGAGATATCGTCTCCGGCTATGTTAATCAGGTGCACAACAGCCGGGACCTGGAGATTGACATGGTAAAGCAGATACAGCAAAAATCTGAGGTACAATTCTCTTGCTTACTCCATAGTCATCCTTACCATGCTAGCCCCCAAGTCTATTACTTATGATAGAATACGTTGTAGACTTAACTTCCGGCTTACCTTCATGAACCGGCAATTATAAATAGAATCTTTCAGCATACATTAGCCCCCAAGTGCCAAGTGTCTTTGCTTGCAAAGTGCTTGGGACTTTAATGTTGCATGATAACTACTCAAAATGTAACCCGGAATTTATACAGGCTGCCTGCAAGAACTTGGAATCTGAAATCGCTGAGCTGAAGAACCGCCTGAAGACTTAGGAAACTGAGACCCAGAAGGCCAATGCCAAATTTGAGTTCAGTGTTGCTGCACAGGAAAAGCTGGAGAAGAAATTTGAAACAGAAAGAAAGACTTGGGCCGAGGAGAGAACTGCCTTGCTCAGCCGGGCCGAACAAGCAGAGGCTGCTCTGACTGAGAGAACCGCCGAACTCTCCGGCTTAAAACGCCATGTGTCACAGATGGTCTCCGCCATCTTCGGTGAGTCATTTTGCCAGCCTTTAACAAGTTTACATTTTTTATGTCTTATAAGTCCCACCATTGCCATTCAGCTCACCTGACTTTGTTAAACAGGCCCCAGAAGCTCCAACCTTAATCAGAATGTTCTGACCAAGCTGAAGGCCGTGTACACCTTGGTGGAGCAACTCTACACCGGGTCACAGCGTGCGCTAGCCGTTGTGGCTCTGTCCAACGAGGTTCCGAATCACCTGGCGGACGTACTCAGGCGGCTTGCCGTTCTTCCTCAGCGCTTCCAAGAGCTAAGACGGGCCTCTGCAAGAGCCGGAGCTATAGCTGCTGTGAGCCGGGCCAAGGCTTTTCTCCCAGAGCTAGACCCGGCCGACATCGCTCTTGGATACCCCAGCCTGAAGGAAGACGGCACCCCCTTTGACCAGAAAGATTTTGCTGCCTGTGTGAAGAGCGTGCGCCCGGTGGCCACCCTGATTGGGAACGACACCGACCTTACCAAGTATCAGCCGGGCTATGACGCGGAGAATCAGAGGATCCCCACTCCACGCTATGAAGCTATCAGCTTGATCCCTCCGACTCGTAAGCATACCTTCGCCCCAGAGGTTGACCCGGCCGGGTTAATTGATGACGAGGCTCAATTTGAAGCCTTGAGCGGCATTGACTAGAAATCATCAACCTTCCAGGTCATGGAATCAGCCGGAGGAGCGGAGAGGGATGAGCCGGAAGCTTCGACCCAACAAGCACCTTGACTTTCAGGCGGCTCATGGTTACACCTTAAAACAATGCCTTGCCTTTTGGACTCGGGGAGTCTTGTAATAGAGTAGGGCAAACACTTAATTTTGTCATGCCATCGTGCACGTGTTGAATGCTTAACTCCATTTAAGCTGCTTCTTCATATTCCTCCGGGTTATAATTGATTATTTATTTTCCTTAAGTTTGAAGAACTGTCTTTAACCATCCTGCATAGAAAACAAACCACAAGTCTCCGGGCGGCTTACCGCACTGAGAATCATAGACTCTATATATAACCCGGAATATGAACCAAAGTCACCGAAGACTGGCCCTCAATTATATCCTCGATGTAACCATAATAGCATACTTACAAGCCTTCAAGTATACTTCCGGTTTATGTAACCCGAATAATGAGGTTGAGATCTCAACTCCGGTTCACCAGCATCAATAATGCTTATTATGTGCTACCAACGTTGTGAATCAAAGTTAAGTCGGCGAAGTAAGAACCGCCCTTGCACACTGTTGATATAACCAGAAGAACTTGTTGCCAATCAGAAGATCAAAACTTAGGGGCTTCCGGTTCGAATACGACCAGAGAACCGTCCCAAAGGGGTTAAGCTAAGATTCGAATGCGATCATATAGCCCCCAGTGGGTTTGGCGTTGCCGATCAAGAGGGTACCGACAGCTATGTTCTCTTAGGTTCCAATACGTCCCATGTTTGAACAAGAAGCCCCCAAATGACCTTAAGAGTTGTTTAACGACGCTGATTCAAATACGATCCATGTCGGTTCCCAAAGGGGGTTGAGCTATGATTCAAATATGATCAAGGAAAACTCCCCAATGAGCTCGGTAGTTTGCCAATCAAGTGGGTATCGACAGCTATGTTCTCTTTGGTTCGAATACGACCTATGTTTGAACAGGAAGCCCCCAGGTGATTATATTGTTAACGGCTAGATTCGAATACGATCGTAAGCCGGATCCACCTCCAAGTGACCATGTGATGTTGTAATGGAAATAACACGTGTACCTTTGGAGGAAAAAAGGACAGAGGTCCTACTTTATTATTTATCATAATATATACATGGCTATAGAAATATGTACATTATGAGAGCCGGTGGCTCAAGTGTAATAAGGTCGAAGCTGAGCTATGTTCCACGGCTGACGGGTCTCTTCCTCCGACTTACGTGAATATTTGTGCTCCCGAACATCGATAAGGTAGATGACCCGTTGTGCAAGTTCTTGCTGACCACAAAGGGCCCTTCCCAAGGCGGGGATAACTTGTGTGCATCTGTTTGATCTTGGATAAGCCGGAGCACCAGATCACCTTCCTCGAAGACCCGGGACTTAACCCGGCGGCTGTGATAACGGCGCAAGTCTTGTTGGTAAATCGCTGAGCGAGCTGCTGCCACATCACGATGTTCATCCAACAAGTCAAGAGCATCTTGGCGCGCCCGCTCATTATCCGCCTCAACATAAGCCGCCACTCGAGGTGAGTCATGACGGATGTCGCTAGGGAGGACTGCTTCCGCTCCATAAACCATGAAGAAAGGCGTGTAACCCATAGATCTGTTAGGAGTAGTATTGATGCTCCATAACACGGAGGGTAACTCTTCCACCCAACAACCCGGCGTCCGTTGCAAAGGAACCAAAAGCCGGGGCTTGATGCCCTTCAAGATCTCCTGATTAGCTCTCTCAGCTTGACCATTGGATTGAGGGTGAGAGATTGATGAAACATCAAGCCGAATATGCTCTCGTTGGCAAAACTCCTCCATGGCGCCCTTAGACAGATTGGTACCATTGTCAGTTATAATGCTGTGTGGAAAACCAAAGCGAAATATCACCCTTTTCATGAAATGAACTGCTGTGGCCGCGTCACACTTGCTAACTAGCTCCGCCTCCACCCACTTTGTGAACTTGTCAACTGCCACCAAAAGGTGGGTCTTCTTATCCTTGGACCTTTTAAAAGGCCCAACCATATCAAGCCCCCAGACCGCAAATGGCCAAGTAATTGGAATCATCCTCAGCTCCTGAGCCGGCACATGAGCCCGTCGCGAGAACCTCTGACAACCGTCACATCTACTGACCAAGTCCTCCGCATCAGCATGAGCCGTCTGCCAATAAAAACCATGACGAAAAGCTTTGGCCACAAGAGATTTTGAGCCGGCATGATGGCCACAATCCCCCTCGTGAATCTCACGCAAAATATCTTGGCCTTCCTCAGGGGAAACACAACGCTGGAAAGTTCCAGTGACACTGCGACGATGTAGCCCACCATTGATAATTATCATTGACTTAGACCGCCGGGTTATTTGTCTGACCAAAGTTTCATCCTCAGGCAACTCTCCCCGGGTCATGTAAGCCAAGTATGGTACTGTCCAGTCTGGGGTGATGTGGAGAGCCGCCACCAACTATGCCTCCGGGTCAGGGACAGCCAAGTCTTCCTCTGTAGGCAACTTAACAGAAGGGTTATGCAAGATGTCCAAGAAAGTATTAGGTGGCACCGGCTTTCGCTGAGAGCCCAGCCGGCTTAATGCATCAGCCGCCTCGTTCTTCCTGCGATCGATGTGCTCTACTTGGTAACCCTGAAAGTGTCCAGCAATGGCATCAACTTCACGGCGATAAGCCGCCATGAGAGGGTCCTTGGAATTCCACTTGCCTGATACTTGTTGAGCCACTAAATCTGAGTCGCCAAAGCACCTTACCCGGCTCAAGCTCATCTCCTTAGCCATCCGAAGACCATGGAGCAAGGCCTCGTACTCAGCCGCATTGTTAGTACAGGGAAACATCAACCGTAGCACATAACGAAACTTGTCACCGTAGCATCAATGATTTGATCAATACAGGGGAGAGCAAAAGGATCAGCCGGACAAGCCTTGTTTAATTCCGTGTAGTCCACACACATCCGCCAGGTGGCATTCTTCTTGAGCACGAGTACCGGGTTAGCTAACCATTCTGGATGAAAGACTTCAACAATAAAACCGGCCGCCAAGAGCCGGGCCACTTCCTCACCAATGGCTTCCCGCCTCTCCTCATTAAACCGCCGAAGGAATTGCCTGACCGGCTTAAATTTCGGATCAATATTGAGAGTGTGCTCAGCGAGTTCTCTAGGTACACCTGGCATGTCAGAAGGTTTCCATGCAAAATTGTCCCTGTTCTCACGGATGAACTCGATGAGCACGCTTTCCTATTTCGGATCCAGATTGGCACTGATGCTAAACTGCTGAGATGAGTCACCTGGAACGAAGTCAACAAGTTTAGTCTCATCAGCTGACTTAAATTTCATTGTCGGCTCATGCTCCATAGTCGGCTTTTTCAAAGATGTCATATCTGCCGGGTCAACATTGTCCTTGTAGAACTTCAACTCCTCTGTTGCACAAACAGATTCTGCATAAGCCGCATCACCTTCCTCACACTCCAAGGCTATCTTTTGGCTGCCATGAACCGTAATGGTCCCATTGTGACCCGGCATCTTGAGCTGTAAATACACGTAACACGGCCATGCCGTGAACTTGGCGTAAGCCGGGCGCCCAAATATAGCATGATACGGACTTCTTATCTTAACCACCTCAAAGGTCAATTTTTCCGCCCTGTAGTTGTACTCATCTCCAAAAGCCACTTCCAGCCCGATCTTACCAACTGGATATGCCGACTTACCAGGCACCACACCATGGAAAATAGTATTGGACTGGCTGAGGTTCTTATCAATCAACCCCGTACGACGGAAGGTCTCATAATAGAGGATGTTGATGCTGCTGCCTCCGTCCATGAGCACTTTAGTGAACTTATATCCCCCCACCTGAGGAGCCACCACCAGGGCCAGGTGACCCGGATTATCAACCCGGGGAGGGTGATCTTCCCTACTCCACACTATAGGCTGCTCAGACCATCTTAAATAGCGTGGAACCGCCGGCTCAACAGCATTCACAGCCCTCTTATGAAGCTTCTGATCTCGCTTGCACAGACTGGTGGTAAACACATGATACTGTCCGCCATTGAGCTGCTTTGGATTGGTCTGGTATCCCCCCTGCTGCTATTGATGACCCTGGCTGGACTGCTGATTAAAGCCCCCTTGAACATTCTGAGGATTGGAATTTGAGCCGCCGCCCGGGCCATGAAATCCGCCGGCGCCTGAGCCGCCGCCCGAGCCATTGTTGCCATTAAAGGCATTGGAATTCTTAAAGGCCTTCATGATTGCGCAATCTTTCCATAGATGAGTAGCTGGCTTCTCCCTAGAGCCATGCCTTGGACAAGGCTCATTCAACAACTGCTCAAGCGTCGGGCCTGACCCGCCAGCTCGGGGAGGCGGCCTCCCCTTACGGCGCTGGTTGTTACCCTGTGAGCTGGCGTTGGCCACAAACTCTATGCTGCCATCAGCCTTACGCTTGCTACCTCCTTGGTTCGCCGGGTTATGCTGAGGACCCTTGCCATTGCCGTTCTTCTTTCCCTTCCCTGTCGTTTCATCATCTGACGCAGGGTCCTTGGTACTATCAGAGTCGGCGTACTTGACGAGAGCCGCCATCAGCGTACCCATATCATTGCAATCACGCTTGAGCCGCCCGAGTTTCATCTTCAGGGGCAGGAAACGACAATTCTGCTCCAACATTAAGACTGCAGAGCCGGCATCCATCTTATCAGATGAATGTATTATCTCTTTGACCCGGCGAACCCAATGGGTTGTAGACTCACCCTCCTGCTGTTTACAGTTAGTCAAATCCACAATTGACATAGACTGCCTATAGGTATCTTTGAAGTTTTGGATGAACCGGGCTTTCAGCTCAGCCCAAGACCCGATAGAATTCGGTGGCAGCCCTTTCAACCAAGTGCGGGCAGTCCCATCTAACATCATGGTGAAGTACTTGGCCATTGCCGCTTCACTGACCTCCAGCAATTCCATGGCCATCTCGTAACTCTCGATCCAGGCTCCGGGTTGTAAATCAGCCGTGTAATTAGGCACCTTCCTAGGCCCTTTGAAATCCTTGGGCAGACGTTCATTGCGGAGAGCCGGCACCAGACAAGGGACACCTCCAGTCCTCGTAGGTATACCCACGTCGATGGAAGCCGTCGGATAAGCCGGGGTGGCTGGTAAGCCGTCAACTGAGGCACCCGCTCCGCCTCTTGCCGTGCTCTGTCTTGGTCTACCGCGTGAAAGGCTCCGTTATGAGCCGGGCCGTGGCCAGGAGGCAAGTCATGGCCTCAGACATTACTTGAGCCAGTCGCTGAGACCATGTGTCTGCTATAACTTGGGCTCCGGCCTGGACGAGGGGTTGAATGAATCCTGTCCCGGCTATAAGAATATGCCTCTTGCTGCGCCAGAGCCGTCTGAAGGAGTTCTCTGACCCGGCGGGTTTCAACCGCCGTTGGAGAGTCACCATCAATTGAGAGAGCCGCCAGCCGCGCCGCCGCGGCGACCATGTTTTCCAACGGGTTGGCATAATGACCCGGTGGTATTGGCACGTACTGAGGCGGGGCAGGGTTCACCCGGGGAGGTCCCATCACTTGGGGCTGAGTTGGCGTTCCAGCCCCGGGCACTATGATCTCTGGCGGGTTACTAGACCCTGCACCAGGCGTGTTGAAGAGGTTTCGAGGATCGTAAACCAGAGGGAGTCGAGATTGGGCCTTTTGATGCCTCCTTCTCATGACCTCATTGGACGCGTTTTGATCCATCGTGAGCCGGAAAGACTGTGCCTGAATCAGCTGAGTCTGGGCGTCGAGAGCCGCCCTCTCTGCAGCCATCCTGATCCCCTCCGCCGCCAGATCCTCCTTGGCCTTTGCTTGATCCAACTTTAACTGTGCCACCTCCACGTCATGCTGAACTTGATCCGCCGGGGCAACCGTAGCGGTCAATAGGACCGTCATCTTGTCTGTGAGATCCATCAGCACCTGAGCCGACGAGGGCACCGGGCTTCCTGATCCGGCGGCGGGGTTTTGAACAGGTTGTGCGCCGGCCATGAAGATTCCAACCCGGCTCGGCGGCTCAAAGGGGTCCGAAATGCTGTCGCCATCGGAACAACCCCTGAGCCTGCCATCTTGAAGTTGATACAATGAGTTTGACTCATCCGTAGACGACTTGCCGTCAGAGCCGGCGGCCGTCTCATCACCAGATCCTAGATCCTTCAGAGAGTCCTCCATGGACACATCCCACGAAAGCATGCTTCAAGGCAGGTAGGGCTCGGGCGGGTCGTGCACGCTGAGCCGTTTCGATGAGATCGGCGCAGAGATCCGGCTCAGGGCCCGGCTCACCAATCTTGCCAATGAAGACATGAATTCCGCCGAAGGGGACCCGGTACCCGTACTCGATTGAGCCGGCGTCGGGGCCCCAGTTTGCATCGTCGATGTAGAGCTTGCCGCGACGACTCTTGGTCATCCAGCCCACAGCGTATCCCTTGAGCCCTTCGAAGCTGCCCTTCAAGAACTCAAATCCACCGTGTGCCAGCCCCACGGTGGGCGCCAACTGTCGTGGAATTGTCACGACAGATGTCCTCATGCAAGGACTTAGTCGTGGAGCCATCGCAGCTAGGAAGCTTAAAGGGGTTAAACGGGACAAGGAACACGAGGGTTATACTGGTTCGGCCCCTTACGGTGAAGGTAAAAGCCTACGACCAGTTGAGGTGGTATTGATTAGGGTTTCGATGACCAGGAGCTAAACCGTCCTGCCTGGTTATCGATTTTGTCTTACCTCTGTTTAAACCGCCGCTGGGTCGTCCCTTTATATAGAGAGGTTGACACCCAGCGGCTCTCAGAGTCCCGGCCGGGTCCGGCTCGGACTCTTAACTATTCTTGCCTTACACTACAAGTTTTACCCTAACGGCGGTTATCACTAAGGGCCTTAAGCCATCTCCGGGTCTTAAGCCCATTATTGACCCACCGTCTTCAAGTTTGGTACTGGGCTTCGCGTGATGACCATTATGGCGTAACCAGGCCCCTCCTAGGCGGGTGACTCCAATGGTTATATCCTCAACAGACGCGGAGGTAGACATGGTCTCCGATCTCGAAAGCCACATCACAGTGATTGCTATCATAGTAACTCTTCTGGTGCGATTGCGCGGCTTTGAGATTTTCACGGATGACTTTACACATTTCTTCAGCCTCTGTGATTAAGTCATTGCCAAGAAGTTGGCGTTCACCAGTCTCTGACCAATTGCGAGGAGTACGACACTTTCTGCCATATAGAATCTCGAATGGGGCCTTGCCCGAACTCGCTTGGAAGCTGTTGTTGTAGGAGAACTCGGCATATGGGAGGCAATCTTCCGTCTTCATGGCAAAGGAAATGACACAAGCCCTGAGCATATCTTCAAGGATTTGATTGACTCGCTCTACTTGGCCATTAGTTTGAGGATGGAAAGTTGTGCTGAAGCGAATGTTGGTGCCCATGGCCTTCTGGAAGGAGTCCCAGAACTTAGAAGTGAAGATGCTTCCACGATCTGAAGATATCAATTGTGGAATGTCGTGCAAGGAGACAATCCTGGAGGTGTATAGCTCTGCCAACTGAGCTGTTGTGATAGATTCTTTGATTGGAAGGAAATGAGCCACTTTTGTAAGCTTGTCGATGACAACGAAGATAGCATCATTTCCACGCTTGGACTTCGGAAATCAAGTCACGAAGTCCATTTCGATATGATCAAACTTCCATTCTGGAATAGCAAGAGGTTGGAGGAGACCAGCTGGTCGTTGGTGTTCTGCTTTCACCCTTCGACAGACATCACATTCGTTCACGAATTGAGCGATTTCTCGCTTCATTCGAGTCCACCAATACGACTGCTTGAGGTCATGGTACATCTTCGTACTTCCAGGATGAATGGAAAGAAGAGAATTGTGCGCCTCGTTCATTATGACTTTCCTTAGATCACCTTTAGGAACCACAATCCGTTCCTCGAAGAATAAAGTGTCTCTGTCATCAATGTGATAGCACTTGTATTTGGAAAGACCCTTGTCAATACCATGTTTCACCTTCTTCACCATGGTATCCAGGAGTTGTGCCTCACGAATTTGATCTTCCAAAATAGGAGAGACTTGGAGATTGGCAAGAAAACCTTGAGGAACAACTTGGAGATTGAGTTTGCGGAAAGCTTCGCAAAGGTCCGGTTGGAATGGCTTGAGAATTAAGCTGTTGCAATAAGCCTTCCTGCTCAAAGCATCTGCAATGACGTTGGCCTTGCCTGGAGTATATTCAATACTCGGATTGTACTCTTGAATCATTTCGACCCATCGAGTTTTCCTGAGGTTGAGGTTGGGCTGAGTGAAGATGTACTTGAGACTCTTGTGATCGGTGAATATGTCCACTTTTCTTCCCAACAAGAGATGTCTCCATGTTATTAATGCATGGACAACTGCCGCCAACTCAAGATCGTGAGTGGGGTAGTTCTTTTCGTTGGGCTTCAACTGACGAGAGGTATAGGCCACAACTTTCTTCTCTTGCTTTAACACAGCACCGAGACCTTGAAGAGAAGCATCACAGAAAACTTCGAATGGCTTGGATTCGTCAGGAGGAGTTAAGACAGGAGCTGTGACGAGTTTCTCTTTGAGAGTGTTGAAAGCAACGTCACACTCAGGAGTCCAGACATACTTCACATGCTTCTAGAGGAGGTTGGAAAGAGGCTTTGCAATCTTAGAGAAATTCTCAACGAATCTTTGGCAATAGCTTGCAAGACCAAGGAAACTGCGGAGCTGCTTGACATTCTGAGGAGGTTCCCAATTCACAATTGCAGACACCTTCTTGGGATTAACAGCGATGCCCTTGGTAGAGATGATATGACCAAGGTAAAGAACTTCATCAAGCCAAAACTCACATTTGGAAAACTTCACATAGAATTGATACTCTCTGAGCTTGTCGAGCACCAATCGCAAATGTTTGGCATGATCCTTCTTATTCTTGGAGAAGACCAACATATCATCGAGATACACCAGGACGAATTCATTGGTATAGGGGTTGAAGATGAAGTTCATCATTCGAGAGAATGTTGGATGAGCATTGACAAGGCCGAAAGACATGACAGTATATTCATAAGAACCAAAGCTTGTTCTGAATGCTGTCTTGGGAATATCTTCTTCACGAATGCGAATATGATGATAACCCATCCGGAGGTCAAGCTTGGAGAATACTTTAGCACCTTTAAGTTGCTCGAATAGCTCATTGATGTTGGGAAGTGGATACTTGTTCTTAATTGTCTTCTTGTTCAATGGACGGTAGTCGACACAAAGTCGGTCCGTGCCATCCTTCTTCTGGACAAAAAGAACACCACAACCCCACGGAGATGAACTCGGTCTGATCAAACCCAGACGCTCTTGTTCGTCGAGTTGTTTCTTCAATTCCTTCAACTCCTTGGGTCCAAGCTTGTATGGACGCTTGCAAACGGGTTCCGTGCCAGGCTCAAGATCGATAACGAACTCGACTGGCCGATGAGGAGGCATACCCGGAAGCTCTTCTGGAAAGGCATCTTGGTACTCACAAACGACTGGAATCTGAGAGATTGCGTCTAGCTCGCCCTTCACATTGAGAGAAAATAACCGAATGGTCTCATC
The DNA here is from genome assembly GCF_002575655.3 of Aegilops tauschii subsp. strangulata. Classification (NCBI taxonomy): domain Eukaryota; kingdom Viridiplantae; phylum Streptophyta; class Magnoliopsida; order Poales; family Poaceae; genus Aegilops; species Aegilops tauschii. Next base: position 324,917,331 of record NC_053038.3, on the reverse strand, counting down.
ACGAGTGGCATAGATGATCACATCCTCAGAAGAATGCGTCAATTGAATTTCCCTGGCAGCACAATCAAGTTGAGCCTTGTGCTTAGAAAGCCAGTCCATCCCGAGAATTAGATCAATATCCGAGTCACCAAGAACAATTGGAGAAGACAGAAATTTATAATTGCCCATCTTGATAACGGAATCCCGAACGAATACTCGAGAAGTCATTTGCCGAGCCGGGGAAACAATAGACAATGGACTCGACAATACTTGAGTAACCAAATCATGCATAGCCACAAAAGGTCTTGAAATGAAAGAATGCGATGCACCAGTATCAAATAAGACTTTTGCAGGAATATCATTAACTGAGAGATTACCCATTATCACATCAGTAGATTCCTCCGCTTGAGCTGCATTCATCATGTTCCCTTTGCCGACTTGGGATTATGCTTGACCACTGCATTGCTGGAAGATCTCATAGGAGGAGGAGGCGGAAGGCGCCTTTGGTTGAAGCACTTGTTAGCATAGTGACCTTTCTGCTGACACTTGTTGCAAGTCACCTCTGAGAGTGGACGATGATAAGGAGCATTCGACTTTGGAGCTTGATTCTGAGACTTGTTCTGATAGCCAGGGTTGGGTGGGTGGGAAGATCCATGGCCACCTTTGTTCTTCTGCTGGAAAGGCTGGCGAAACGAAGGAGGAGGAGGCAACCAGAACTTCTGTTGCTTAGCAGCCACTAGTGAGGAAGAAGAAGACTGGACTGCGTCCCTGACTCTCTTCTTAGAAGCCTCACACTTGAGCTGAGCAGCCTCTTGCTTCAGTGCCATGTTGTAGAAATCATCATACTTGGTCGGCTCAAAAAGCACGAGAGGTAATTGCAGATCTTCTCTAAGGCCACCTCTGAATTGATAGATCATACTCTTTTCATCAGGAACGTCTTGCTTAGCGAAGCGAGCTAGTTTCTGAAACTGGGTATTGTTTTGATACACGGACATGCTGCCTTGCTTGAGATTGCGGAACTCCTCACGCTTGCTCTCAACAACACTTTGTGGAATGTGGTGAGCTTTGAAGTCTCGGCGGAAATCATCCCAGGTAATCACACGACCTCCTCTGGAATCTTTATATTGTTGATACCACTCGGCAGCTTGATCCTTGAGTTGAAAAGAAGCAAACTTGACAAAGTCCTCAGGCCTGACATTGCTACATTCAAAATGCTTGTTGATGTCCACGAGCCAATCATCGGCGTTTGTGGCCTCGGCACAGTAGCTGAAAGACTTCAGCTGATTTGCGAGGAACTGGTTGAGGGTAGCGAAGTGAGGCTGATTGTTGCCTTGGCCTTGATTTCCTTGGTTGCCTTGCCCTTGGGTGCGCTCTTGCAAGAGTTGCAAAATCATCTGAGCATTGGCGTTGGTGGCTGCCATGATAGCTTGCCATGCCTCCGGAGGCGGAGGTGGTGGCGGAGGGTTCGCCTGACTCCCATCATTGCGTTCCGGATTCTGACGCGTTGGCGGTGCCATCCTGAAGAGGGTGACATCCATTAGCATCTTGATAGACAGATAGACAAGTTGAATCAACGGATAGAAATTGCAACAGATAGTATTCACAATAAGCATTCGAACAAGGATGAACGAATGAATTCCATAGTAAATCATCACACTTCCATTAAGGTGAGAAGCCACTTGATAAAGGGTTGATGAATAAAATAACAAGGTACGACTGGAACAAATAAGTGGTAAGGATTTCCCAATCACAAACCAAATATCTGCGAGAAGGACTGCTAAGAGCTACTTGAATCCCACCTATAAACTCCCGAAACTTTCTGGTTATGCAATCTGGTGTTGGGGATACAGGGGACACAAAATATATCACCCAAACTAGCAATCCCTAGATCCAGCTGTATCCATCCGTCAACACATAACCAAGAAACCTTCGGAAATCGTGTACCTCAACCTTCGAAAAGCATCCGTTATACGAGTTATGGCAATACTCCCGAACTCCCGCCCCAGTACTGGGTGGCATCGAGGTGATCTCACCAACAACTGCATAAAAGAGATTTTCGATGTCGGTGAAACTCAGGTATTCCAGAACTGCAACGATAAAATTGTGACGACAACACCTCGGAGCTCAACTCCCCGGGACACTGCCACAACCCCTAAATGTCAAGAGGCACCAAGAACAATGTTCTCGTCACAAAACCATCGGAACGATTCCAAGATACCTGCGTGATCCTAAAAACAATTAGTGAAATTTGAGGAGAGAAGAGTCAAAACTTCTACGTCAGGAGACCTCACCACAGCGACGAAGGGACTGAGGAGTAAAAAGAATCCTACTCTCCGATATATATAATCCTAAGACTCAAAACATTTTTGTTCTAGACTCAACAACGCCAGTGATTCGATCAAGCAGGGGGCTCCTAAGTCGGGGATGGCTCTGATTAGCAACTTGTAACGCCCACGATGCGGCTATATCTCCCACGTGTCCAGGCACGACTTAGAGGCATAACCGCATTGTAGGTATTGTCGCAAGAAGGGTCATCTTCACACAATCCCATGTAATGAACAAGAATGGGATAAAGAGAGTTGGCTTACAATCGCCACTTCACGCAATACATGAATTAATTCATACATCATCCAAAATCCACACATAGACCGACTACGGTCAAATCCAAATGAAAGGAAGATAACTCCAAATGCTAGATCCCCGATCGTCCCAACTGGGCTCCACTACTGATCATCAGGAAACGAAACATAGTAACGACCACGTTCCTCGTCGAACTCCCACTTGAGCTCGGCTGCATCACCTGCACTGGTATCGTCGGCACCTGCAACTGTTTTGGTAGAATCTGTGAGTCACGAGGACTCAACAATCTCACACCCGCGAGATCAAGACTATTTAAGCTTGTAGGAAGGATGGGGTAATGAGGTAGAGCTGCAGCAAGCACTAAGCATATGGTGGCTAACATACGCAAATGAGAGTGAGAAGAGAAGCAACGCAACGGTCGCGAAGCTAGAAATGATCAAGAAGTGATCCTAAAACTACTTACGTTCATACATAACCCAGACCGTGTTCACTTCCCGGACTCCACCGAAAAGAGAGCATCACGGCTACACACACAGTTGATGTATTTTAATTAAGTCAAGTGTCAAGTTCTCTACAACCGGACATTAACAAATTCCCATCTGCCTTATAACCGGGGGCACGGCTTTCGAAAGATAATACCCTACAGGGGTGTCCCAACTTAGCCCATTATAAGCTCTCACGGTCAACGAAGGATAAACCTTCTCCCGGGAAGACCCGATCAGTCTCGGAATCCCGGTTTACAAGACATTTCGACAATGGTAAAACAAGACCAGCAAAGCCGCCCGAATGTGCCGACAAATCCCGATAGGAGGTGCACATATCTCGTTCCCAGGGCACACCGGATGAGCAGTCCGTACAACTAAAACCAGGCCTCAAGTTTCCCCGAGGTGGCGCTGCAAAGGGCTCTAGTTTGGACCAGCACTCAGAGGAGCACTGGCCCGGGGGGTTAAATAAGATGACCCTCGGGCTCGCGAAAACCCAAGGGAAAAGGCTTAGGTAGACAAATGTAAAACCAAGGTTGGGCCTTGCTGGAGAAGTTTTATTCAAGGCGAACTGTCAAGAGGGTCCCATAAATCACCCAACCGCGTAAGGAACGCAAAATCAAGTAACATAACACCGGTATGACGGAAACTAGGGCGGCAAGAGTGGAACAAAACACCAGGCATAAGGCCGAGCCTTCCACCCTTTACCACATATATAGATGCATTAATTAAATAAAAGATATTGTGATATGCCAACATATCCATGTTCCAACATGGAACCAACTTCAACTTCCCCTGCAACTATCAACGCTATAAGAAGGGCTAAGCAAAAGCGGTAACTTAGCCAAACAACGGTTTGCTAGGAAAGGATGGTTAGAGGCTTGACATGGCAATATGGGAGTCATGATATAGCAAATGGTAGGTAGCGCAGCATAGCAATAGAGCGAACAACTAGCAAAGCAAAGATAGAAGTGATTTCGAGGGTATGGTCATCTTGCCTGCAAGGTTCTCAGAGTTGTCGAAAGCTTGATCCTCGCAAGCGTTCTCAACAGGTTCCTCGTAAGCGTACTCGTCTCCCGGCTCTACCCAAAGCAAGAACACAAGCAAGGGAACCACAATCAATCACGGGAAATGCACAAGCAACATGATGCAATACATGCATGATATGCGAGATGTGATATGCGATGCATATGCGTGCTCCGGAAGAAAAAGGATGAACAAGGCATCAACTTGGCAAACCAAGTATGCCACTGGAAAGATGAGATGATTTCGGTCGAAATCGATATAAAGATCACCGGAAACGGATGCACGGTTTGCAAATGGCAAGCAAAACAAGGATGACACAATTCTGCGATTAACAGCATGATTGCACTTAGAATACATCAAGTAACTATGATACAGCACCCCAACATAGCAACAAAGCATATAACAGTGATGTGCTCAAGATTCTTGACAAAAGATGAACACTGAGCTACGGCTAGATCACAATATAACAGGTTCAAACATGCATGGCAAAAGTGCAAAAGATATCAGCTTCACAGACTTGGTGAAAATACTGAACATGGCTGAAACAGCATCAGGTAGCAATGTTCAGAGCAAGCCAAACACATGCTACAGGAACTTATCATAGAACAACAAGGCACGGCATGAATCTACTAAATGCATGGAACAAAAGTCCCTTACTGACCATGAACCAAAAAGGGTCAGAAGATATGATGGCACCCATGTAAACATAGCAATTTTCGTTAGCAGGTTCCAGACTTGCCAGAAAACAGAGCATGGCATTAACAGAATTATGAAGGCATGTTTGTGAGCTCGATTCACTCATCACAAAGCAATGCATGACAAAAAAGCATACCTACAGCAATAAGACATGTTCATGAAGCTAATCATGGCAAGAGCAAGTTGATAGCATGAATGGATCACTAGCAACATCCATGGCAAAATTGAATAGCATATTAACATTCTGCCAGAAACATTTTATAGCAAAAGTAGAGCAAGATTGAGACATGCTAGGGCACTCCATAATTGCAAACAGGGGCATGGATGGATAGAGCACAACTATATGTCTAAAACATACTTACTGAATATACTCAAAAGTAGCATGGATCTCACGGTAGCCACATGGATACATGACATCAAAATAACAGCAGGAAAAGACAGCAAAATTCTAAGTCCCTGAAAACAGAAACATCACGACGCCTAGTTTGCATGCTTGTGCTAGTCACCACATAGATCACAGAAATACATGGCATACACCTCTGTAAATATGGCATGGCATAGATCAAAACACCTGTAGAGCTCATGCCCATAAGATGCACACATCAAATGCAACAAAAATAACAAAACATCAAGTTCTGATAAGTAACAGCAGTAAACAACATATAGCACTTTTGCATCAGAGATTTGGGCCTCAAGATGGACTCAAACGAGCATGGCACAATGGAACAAAATGAAGAGCATCTCGTGATGAATATTTTGATATATCATGCATGCAAAACGGAGCAGTATGCAATGAGATATGACATAATGAACAGAGCAACATAAAGTGATATATTCGGGACTTAGCAGAAAAACAATGGGGGAAATCAACCTCGATCTAGGGTTTGTGGGCACTATTATCGAGGCAGCGGCGGCTCGCCGGAGTTGGAGCCGAGGGAGCCTTCCGGCGAGGTCGAGGGAGCGCCGGGGAGGTGGCCCCGGACCGGATCCGACTAGGGGAGGCCGGAGCGCGCGGGCGGCGGGGATGCGCGCGCGGGTGGCGAGGCGGCGGGGTCGCCGGCAGAGGAGCGAGGCGGCACGGCGGCGGACGAGGCGCGGGTGGTCGGCGGCCGGGCGACGGCGGCCGGCGGAGACCTGGGCGGCGGCGGAGGCGCAGGGTCCGCGGGGAGGCGCTCGGGCGCGGGCGACGGCGTACGGGCCCGCGGGGGCCGGCGATGGGCTCGGCGGGCTGGCGCGGCGCGGGCGGCGGAGCGCCACGTGGTGGCCGTGAGTGGTGTGGAGGCGGCGGCAACTTCGTCCGGCTCGGACCGGACGTGTCCGGCGGCGGAGAGGGGTGAGGCTAGGGTTTCGTCTGCGCGAAAAATCCGGGGGGTCACCTATTTATAGGTAGAGGGAGCTAGGAGACTCCAAATGGAGTGCGGTTTTCGCCCACACGATCGTGATCGAACGACCGAGAGCATGGAGGGGGCTTAGATGGGTTATTGGGCTGTTTGGAGGGGTGTTTGGCTGCAACACACAAGAGGCCTTTGCGGTTACCCGGTTAACCGTTGGAGCGACAAACGACCTCCAAATGGAACGAAACTTGACAGGTGGTCTACCGGTGGTGTACCAAGGCCAATTGGCAAACCTCGGTCCATTCCGAGTACGTTTAACACCCGCTCACGAAAAGAGATAAGAGGGGTGCGCCAGTGCATGTGGGAGTGTCGGATTGCAAAACGGACAACGGGGAAAATACTCGGATGCATGAGACGAACACGTATGCAAATGAGATGCACATGATGACATGATATGCAATGCATGACATGAACAAAATGCAAAACGAAAGACAAAACCCGACCACGAAGGGAATATCATAACACATAGCCGAAAATGGCAAGAGTTGGAGTTACAAATATGGAAAGTTACATCCGGGGTGTTACAAAGTCCTAGCTCATAAAAGATTTAAGTGAAGCATAGAGAGCAATTCTAGCAACTCATGATATAATTTTGGCTCTCCCAAATAAGTGTGTCCAGCAAGGATTGATGACTTAAAACACAAAATAAAACAAGCAAAGACACATATCATACAAGACACTCCAAGCAAAACACATATCATGTGACGAATAAAAATGTAGTCTCGAGTAAAATACCGATAGTTGTTGGAAGAAAGCGGGGATGCCACTCGGGGGCATCCCCAAGCTTAGTTGGTTGCTCATTTTTGGATAATTGCTTGGGATGCCGGGGCATCCCCAAGCTTAGGCTCTTACATCCTTCCTTCATCCATCGTAAGAGAACCCAAAACTTGAAAACTTCAATCACACAAAACTCAACAAAACTTTCGTGTGATCCGTTAGTGTAAGAAAGAAAACCACTACTATAAGTGTTGTGTTAAACCAATTCATATTTTGTTTTTGTATTATATCTACTATATTCCAACTTTTCTAATGCAAAAATTCATCAAAGAAAACCATAGATCCATCAAAATAAGCACACAACACAAAGAAAACAGAATCTGTCAAAACAGAACAGTCTGTAGTAATCTGACTTTGGCGAATACTTCTCTAACTCCAAAAATTCTACCAAAATAGGACGAGCTGGGTAATTTGTATATAATCTTCTGCAAAACAAATTGGCATTTTATCACATTCTGGTGATTTTTAACAATTGTTTTCATGAGCACAAAGTTTCTCTCTTTTTCAGCAAGATTAAACAACTATCAACCAAGAAGATCCTATAGGCTTTACTTGGCACAAACACTAATTAAAACATAAAAAGCACAATCATACCAGTAGCATAATTGTGTAAACACTCAAGAACATAAAGCAAAACGCAAAAATAAATTTTATTCATTGGGTTGCCTCCCAACAAGCGTTGTAGTTTTACGCCCTTAGCTGGGCATATAGCAACGATCTAAGTTTTGTCATCTTTGGTTCGAGATCCATAAGATGCCCTCATGATTGATTCATAGGGTGGATTAATTTTTGTTCTAGGAAATTGTTCCATACCCTTTCTCAAAGGAAATTGGAACTTGATATTGCCTTCTTTCATATCAATCACGGCACCAATAGTGCATAAAAACGGTCTACCAAGAATAATTGGACAAAACGGATTGCAATCAATATCAAGAACAATAAAATCTATGGGCACATAATTCCTATTTGCAAGAATAATAACATCATTAATTCTTCCCATAGGCTTTTTAATAGTAGAATCCGCCAGGTGCAAATTCAAGGAACATTCTTCAAGATTGGCAAGACCAAGCACATCACATAGAGATTTCTGAATTGTAGAAACACTAGCACCCAAGTCACACAAAGCAAAACATTCATAATTTTTAATCTTGACTTTGATAGTAGGTTCCCACTCATCATGCAATTTTCTAGGAATTGAAACTTCTAATTCCTAGTTTCCTTCCAAAGCTTTCATCATAGCATCAACAATATGTTTAGTAAAAGCTTTATTTTTTCATAAGCATGGGGTGAATTTATCATGGATTGCAACAAAGAAATACAGTCAATCAAAGAGCAACTATCATAATTAAATTCTTTGTAATCCAAAATAGTGGGTGCATCACTAGCTAAAGGTTTGACCTCTCCAAACCCACTTTCATCAATTTTCTCAACAAGATTTTCACCCTGCGAAATATTGGGGCACCTTTTACCTAAAGTTGACTCTTCTCCAGTACCTTTTTCATCATTCTTAATTTTACTAAACAAGGAATCAATAGAAGAAACACCAATCATTTTAAGATCTTCATCATTTTTGCAAGAATAATCACTAGAAAAAGATTTCTCTAAAAATTCTCTTTTAGCTCTAAGCATAGCAGTTCTTTTCTTACTTTCATCTATAGAAACATAAAGAGCTTTAATTGATTCATCAACTTTAGGCACAAAAAATTTCATCTTGAGATTTTCCACATCATGAGCAATTCTATCAACACTTCTAGACAAATCATCTATCTTATTCAACTTTTCTTCTATGGAAGTGTTGAAAACTTTTTGCGTGTTGTAAATTCTTTAATATTATTCTCAAGATCAGAGGTATTCCTATTATTATTGTAAGATTGATTTCCATAGGAATTACCATAATTATTAGAGGAATTACTAGGAAAAGGCCTAGGATTAAAATTGCCTCTAAAAGCATTGTTGTTGAAATTATTGCGAGAGATAAACTTCACATCAATGGCATCACTATTTTGCTCAATCAAAGTAGACAAAGGCATATCATTGAAATCAACAGGAGCGCTTTTACAAGCAACCAATTTCATAAGAGCATCAAGTTTATCACTCAAAGAAGAAATTTCCTCAACCGAATTAAAAAATTTACTAGTAGGAGCTCTTTCGGTATGCCATTTTGAATAATTTGCCATGATATTGTCAAGCAATTTGGTGGCTTCACCCAAAGTAATTTCCATAAAAGTTCCACCCGCGACGGAATCTAAAAGATTACGAGAAACAAAGTTCAACCCCGCATAAAAATTTTCTATGATCATCCAAAGATTTAACCCATGTGTTGGGCAATTCCTTGGCATCATTTTCATCCTTTCCCAAGATTGTGCAACATGTTCATGTTCAAGTTGCTTGAAATTCATGATCTGAGTTCTAAGGGAAATAATTTTTGCGGGCGGAAAATACTTGGTGATAAAAGCATCTTTGGACTTGTTCCAAGAATCGATACTATTGCGAGGCAAATAAGAGAACCAAATTTTTGCAGAATCACGCAAAGAAAATGGAAATAATTTCATCTTCACCACATCATTGTCCACATCTTTTTCTTTTGCATACGCATAATTCCACGATGGTATTAAGATGGGACGCGTCATCCTCATTAGGAGTACATGGTCTTTCATAACAAGATTCAGCAAAGCAGTATTAATATCACAAGTCTCCACACTAGTGGCGGGAGGAGCAAGCGGAGTGCCAATAAAATCATTGTTGTTGGTATTTGACAAATGATAACCCACAAGTATAGGGGATCGCAGCAGTTTTCGAGGGTAGAGTACTCAACCCAAATTTATTGATTTGACACAAGGGGAGCCAAAGAATCTTCTCAAGTATTAGCAGTTGAGTTGTCAATTCAACCACACGTGGATAACTTAATATCTGCAGTAAAGTATTTAGTAGCAAAGTAGTATGGAAGAAACGGTAACGGTGGCAAAAGTAACAGTAGCAGCTTTGTAGTAATTGTAATAGTGGCAAGGGAAAATTAACTAAGCAAAGATCAATATGTGAAAAGCTTGTAGGCATTGGATCAGTGATGGATAATTATGTCGGATGCGATTCCTCATGCAACAGTTATAACATAGGGTGACACAGAACTAGCTCCAGTTCATCAATGTAATGTAGGCATGTATTCCGAATATAGTCATACGTGCTTATGGAAAAGAACTTGCATGACATCTTTTGTCCTACCCTCCCGTGGCAGCGGGGTCCTATTGGAAACTAAGGGATATTAAGGCCTCCTTTTAATAGAGGTCCGGACCAAAGCATTAACACTTAGTGAATACATGAACTCCTCAAACTACGGTCATCACAGGGAGTGGTCCCGATTATTGTCACTTCAGGGTTACCGGATCATAACACATAGTAGGTGACTATTGACTTGCAAGATAGGATCAAGAACTCACATATATTCATGAAAACATAATAGGTTCTGATCTGAAATCATGGCACCCGGGCCCTAGTGACAAGCATTAAGCATAGCAAAGTCGTAGCAACATCAATCTCAGAACATAATGGATACTAGGGATCAAACCCTAACAAAACTAAATCGATTACATGATAAATCTCATCCAACCCATCACCGTCCAGCAAGCCTACGATGGAACTACTCACGCACGGCGGTGAGCGTCATGAAATTGGTGATGGAGGAAGGTTGATGATGACGACGGCGACAGATTCCCCTCTCCGGAGCCCCGAACGGACTCCAGATCAGCCCTCCCGAGAGGGATTAGGGCTTGGCGGCGGCTCCGTATCGTAAAACGCGATGAATCCTTCTCTTTAATTTTTTTCTCCCCGAACATGAATATATAGAGTTGGAGTTGAGGTCGGTGGAGCACCCCACCCTCGTGGACAGGGTGTGGGCCCCCTGGTCTTGATTCTTTCGCCAGTATTTTTTATAAATTCCAAAAATATTCTCCGTGAAGTTTCAGGTCATTCCGAGAACTTTTATTTCTAATAACACCATGGCAATTCTGCTGAAAACAACGTCAGTCCGGGTTAGTTCCATTCAAATCATGCAAGTTAGAGTCCAAAACAAGGGCAAAATCATTCAAATCATGGAGACGTATCAACTCCACCAAGCTTAAACCTTTGCTTGTCCTCAAGCAATTCAGCTGACAAACTGAAAGTGATAAAGAAAAACTTTTACAAACTCTATTTGCTCTTGTTGTTGTAAATATGTAAAGCCAGCATTCAAGTTTTCAGCAAAGATTATGAACTAACCATATTCACAATAACACTTAGGTCTCATATTTACTCATATGAATGGCTTAATCAACTAGCGAGCAATAATAATAAATCTCGGATGACAACACTTTCTCAAAACAATCATAATATGATATAACAAGATGGTATCTCGCTAGCCCTTTCTGAGACCGCAAAACATAAATGCAGAGCACCTTTGAAGATCAAGGACTGACTAAACATTGTAATTTATGGTAAAAGAGATCCAGTCATAGTCATACTCAATGTAAATTAATAGTAATGGATGCAAATGACAGTGGTGCTCTCCAACTGGTGCTTTTTAATAAGAGGATGACGACTCAACATAAAAGTAAATAGATAGGCCCTTCGCAGAGGGAAGCAGGGATTTGTAGAGGTGCGAGAGCTCGGTTTTTAAATAGAGATAAATAATATTTTGAGCGGCATACTTTCATTGTCAACATAACAACCGAGAGATCTCGATATCTTCCATGCTACACACATTATAGGCGGTTCCCAAGCAGAATGGTAAAGTTTATACTCCCCCACCACCAACAAGCATCAATCCATGGCTTTCCCAAAACAACGGGTGCCTCCAACTAACAACAGTCCTGGGGGAGTTTTGTTTGCAATTATTTTGATTTGGTTTGAGCATGGGACTGGGCATCCCGGTGACCAGCCATTTTCTCGTGAGTGAGGAGCGAAGTCCACTCCTCTTGAGAATAACCCGCCTAGCATGGAAGATACAGACAGCCCTAGTTGATACGTGAGCTATTCGAGCATACAAAACAGAATTTCATTTGAAGGTTTAAAGTTTGGCACATAGAAATTTACTTGGAACGGCAGGTAGATAACGCATATAGGAAGGTATGGTGGACTCATATGGAATAACTTTGGGGTTTATGGAAGTGGATGCAGAAGCAGTATTCCCGCTTAGTACAAGTGAAGGCTAGAAAGAGACTGGGAAGCGACCAACTAGAGAGCGACAACAGTCACGAACATGCATTAAAATTAATAAACATTGAGTGCAAGCATGAGTAGGATATAATCCACCATGAACATAAATATTGTGGAGGCTATGTTGATTTTGTTTCAACTACATGTGTGAACATGTGCCAAGTAAAGCCACTTGAATCATTCAAAGGAGGATACCACCCTATCGTACCACATCACAACCATTTTAATAGCATGTTGGCACGCAAGGTAAACCATTATAAAATCCTAGCTAATTAAGCATGGCATAAGCAACTATAATCTCTAATTGTTATTGCAAACATGTTTCATTCATAATAGGCTGAATCAGGAATGATGAACTAATCATATTTACCAAAACAAGAGAGGTTGAGTTCATACCAGCTTCTCTCATCTCAATCAGTCCATCATATATCGTCATTATTGCTTTTCACTTGCACAACCGAACGGTGTGAATAATAATAACAGTGCACGTGCATGGGACTAAGCTGGAATATGCAAGCATTTAAATACAAGGGAGAAGACAAGGTAATATGGGCTCTTGGTTAAATCAACAATAATGCATATAAGAGCCACTTCAACATTTTCATCACGGTCTTCTCCTCTTGACCCCCAAAGAAAAGAAAGGAAATAAAACTATTTATACGGGAAAGCTCCCAACAAGCAAAAGAAGAACGAGAAATCTTTTTGGGTTTTCTTTTAATTATTACTACTACCAGCATGGAAAGTAAACTAGCTAAAAGCTACAACTAATTTTTTTTGGTTTTTCTTAAGGTTTTTCAAACACACAAGAAGAAAGCAAGAAAATAAAATAAACTAGCATGGATAGTACAATGAAAAAGTATGAGCACTAACAACTAGCATGAGTGTGTGAACATGAATGTAATGTCAGTGAGAAGTACGTACTCCCCCATGCTTAGGCTTGTGGCCTAAGTTGGTCTATGCCCATGGATCAAAATGGTCCACTCCAGTGTACTGAGGAGGATCCTCGGGGTGCCACTGGTTAGCGAGCTCCTCCGGATCCCACTGACAAACAGACTGTCGATAAGGGTCCAGGGTGGCTCCGGCTCAGGCTCTGGAACTGGTGTCAGGCTCCAGTACGCATAAATGGCCTCCGACAAGATGAGGTACGTGCCTGAAAATATGTTAAACAAAGAGGGCGTAGGCAAGGTAATAATCTCACAATAATTTTTATCAAATATCAGTTATACTTAAGCATCTTCGTCTTAACTTTAACAATAAAGTCATGCGCTACCATACTCTTATAATCTAGAAAGACAGGGGGCAGCAACTTTTCTTCTTTCTCATAATGCCTAATAGGTATATTAAAGTGTGCAGCAAGGCGCGAGGAGAAGATGCCACCGAGAATGGGGCCCTTTGTATGGTTCAGACTTAATCGTTTAGCAATAATAGCGCCTAGACTGGAAGTTGTATCACGAAACAAAGCATGACGCAAAATAACTATATCAGGAGCACTAAGATTTCCACTGTTCCCGCGACCAATCAAGCATCTACTGGCAAATATTGGAAAGTAACGTAGAACAGGAAAATGTATGCTAGTAATTCTTGCACCGAAAACTTTCCTCATTTCCCCTACAGCAATTTCATTAATAAATCCCTCCACATCATTATGGTGTGGTTCCTCTATGCTGCCCTCAAAGGGTATCTTGCATACTCAAAAATCATATAAGGTCATCTCCTTAAATTCATCATATAAATGAAACTCCACTGAAGGTGGTGATCTCCTACATGGAAATGAAAATTTTGCACAAAAATATTAGTGAGTAGGAGTGTGACAGCCTGGTTTTTGCCCTCTTCCCTTTGTCTGATTTTCATTTCATTTGGTTTTGAAATCTGGAGTTTTGAATCTTTTCATATGGACTTAAACACTTGGGTACCCCTTGACTTTCACCCAAGTGCCTCATTTCCCTCTCTAACTATCATTTTCTCTCTGGTTCACCTCAAAATAATATTTTGAATATTTTTCTTAAAGGAAAATATTCATTTCCCTCTCTAAAACCCTAGCTAGCTCAATGTGCTCCAAAGCAACCCCAATTTTTCTTATCCACAAAAATCTGAGAAAATTCCCAAATATTCTTTGAACCCTAGGGCATCTTCCTGAGCAAAAATATTTCATCACTTTTTGGAATATTTTTGCTACAGAAAATATTTTCCGTTCTGGACAAAAATGGTAGTTTCTACAGCAACTACCATTTTACTTGATCCATTGTGGCTGATTTTTCTTGTGCATCATCACCTTAGTAGATGATTGCTAACCTCCAAAGCCTAGCTCCCAACACTCAGTAGTTTGACCACAGTAATCTCTCAAAGTTACTGACCAGAAACTTACCAGGTAGTTGAAATCCATTCTACTGCGTCTGAGCTCAAACCAAAGCGTGGTAACCTCTCAATCTACCACGAACTACACGCCAGACATGAAGTTTAGGCTTAGGTCGGCCTGAGGTCAGAGTTCACGCGGTGACCGCGTTCGTCCAGCCATGCTGGCATACGGCCGACGCGCTCTGCGACGCGCCCGAGCCTCTGTTGATCACGTGCTCGCTTCCCTAACTGCCAAGCCTTGCCAAACTTCGCCACAATCATCGTCCCGATCTTCTTAACTCCCTCCTGGCGCTCGCCGACACCGGAGCTCGCCGCAGCGAGCACGGGCGCGGTCCGGCCAACGCAACAGTGCGATGCGCACTGTGTTCATCGCCACCCTCTTGCCCCTGTGCTCGTCTCCGCTCGCCCACAGTTCCCGCGTGAGCTGCGTCGCCTTCCCCCTTGCTCACTAACGCCGTTCGTCGCCGGGCGCCATGTCCAGGCGTCCTCCGGTGGAGCTCGATCCCCTCTCGAAGCTCGGCTATAAATAGAGACCTCCCCAGCCTCCTCGAGCATCATCCACTCCTCCCACACACTCCACAATCTCGTAGAAAGCCGTAGCTCGGCCGGGCAGGCCGCAGGCCTCCGTCCCCTAGCTCGAGCTCACCGGCGATCCCCTCGGGTCGTCTTCGTAGCTCCAACCCCTCCCAGGCTCGAGCCACCCTTCCAGGGCCTCCGCCGTGCCTCGGTGGTGCCGTTCCGCCCGGTTGGAGCCCCTGGTGTCGCCTCTAGTCGCCGTCGTCTTCATCTCTGGCGACCTCTGCTTCCTGTCGCCGCTGGAGAGGTTGTTTCCGATGCCGTCCGACCATCCCTAGCTAACCTACAGGTGTGGGCAGGTGCGTCTTCGTCTTCTCTTTCGATCCCTCCCTCTCGTTCTGGCCAAGAAGCTCTCCTCGCCGGCGTGTGCTCCGGCGAAGCCGCGCCGTCCTCTATTTCCCTTTTGCCCTCCCTCTCACCTAACTAGCGGGGCCCGCTAGTCAGCCACTCTGTGCGCGCGTGAAGCGGTAGGAGTGGTGGCGCCCGCGAGGTTTACGCCTTCGACGTCACCCCCCCCTCAGTTCTGTTTTATTTAAATTCAAATTTAATTCTATCCAGAGAGCTTCAAACAGCCAAAACTTTTTAACCATAAGTCCAAATGAATTGATTCTTTTTGCATTGTGTTCTTTATGAAGAAATCTAGCAGCTCACCAAAAATGAGATTTTTCCCTGCTGTCTAGATTTTCTGGTGAATTTCAGAAGGGTTCTTGATGATTTATTTTTGTGTTTATAAATATTTTCAGAAAGAGAGGCTTGTCTTGAGGATCACCAGGAGGATTGTGAACCTCATCTGCACTAAGGCAAGCCACAACAACATTTTCATGGTGCCATTACAACATTTGTGATTTTTCAACTTGAATTAATGATTTTATCCATGCATTTAAATCACTATTATATTATTTATATTCTGTTGGTTGCTTGTTTAAGTTGATATGCTTAGTTTACAAAAGTTTGAAGCTAACTAAGTTGGTTAAATAACTAGAAGAAATAGTTGTTATGAAGAAGTAATATGGTTATGGATATAAGTAATTATTTTTAGTTATTTTCTTGGAGGAGAAAAATGATAAATTTGCTAAGTAAAGATTATGTTTAAAGTGATGATTAATCATAACCAGAGAAGTGTTATGAGTTGTGATGTTTATGCTTAGTGTGGATATAGTTGACCCAGTTATTTCCGATGATATATGATGCATATATTCGTGTTGCATTTTCATGGCATATTATGACTCCGGTTACCTTCACTTTAAGTTGGACCTGATAATAACTCAACTTGAATATATCGTTGACTGGGTCATGGTGCCACTGAATCAAGTTTTCCCAGTGCAACCACATTTGCCTTTATGGGAAGGCCTTTATTCGGTCTGTTGTCATGCCTCTGGTCGGTGCCTCCAATGAGGGAAGGTTATGGGCGTGCGGTACCCTGGCCCGGTAAGCAGACATAACCTTGTGTGCCCGTTGTTGATGTTATGGTACCTTGTCCCCGTTTGGGACCGTTTATGTTTGGCCACGACGGTGGCCGTTGGTGTCTTTGGTAGACACGGGGCCACCCAGGACTAGCCCAGTGGGGAGTGAGTCGGAGTGGCCGAGAGAGTGTCATGGCAATGGAGGGTTTTCGTCGGAATGCCGTTGGTCCACCCAAATGGGAGTGCGAGGCCATTGGTTCCGTGGTGTGGGTACAATGCGCTACCTCTGCAGAGTGTATTAAATCTATCGATAGCCGAGTCCACGGTTACGGACACGCTCGAAAGTAGGTCACACCATGGGTCAATGTTTAATAAAGTTTGCACACTAAGTTATGAACTTTGCACTGTTGATGATGGTGGGTAGACCATCTTGATGTTGGAGACCAAGTGTTGGTCATGGTTGTGATCGCCGGAAAGATCACCGTTTGAGACCAAGTGTTGGTCATGGTTGTGATCGCCGGAAAGATCACCGTTTGAGACCAAGTGTTGGTCATGGTTGTGATCGCCGGAAAGATCACCGTTTGAGACCAAGTGTTGGTCATGGTTGTGATCACCGGAAAGATCACCGTTTGAGACCAAGTGTTGTTCATGGTTCTGATCGCCGGAAAGATCACCGTTTGAGACCACGTGTTGGTCATGGTTGTGATCGCCGGAAGATCACCGTTTGAGACCAAGTGTTGGTCATGGTTGTGATCGTCGGAAAGATCAACGTTTGGTTACGAGGTAACCCGATCTAAGACCATGAGGTTGGTCCGTTTGTGATCCGAGAGCGATCACCGTTGGTGAGCAAGTCCGAGGGGCTTATTGAAGGAAATATGCCCTAGAGGCAATAATAAAGTTATTATTTATTTCCTCATATCATGATAAATGTTTATTATTCATGCTAGAATTGTATTAACCGGAAACATAATACATGTGTGAATACAGAGACAAACATAGTGTCAGTAGTATGCCTCTACTTGACTAGCTCGTTGATCAAAGATGGTTGAGTTTCCTAGCCATAGACATGAGTTTTCATTTGATTAACGGGATCACATCATTAGGAGAATGATGTGGTTGACTTGACCCATTCCGTTAGCTTAGCACTTGATCGTTTAGTTTACTGCTATTGCTTTCTTCATGACTTATACATGTTTCTATGACTACGAGATTATGCAACTCCCGATTAGCGGAGGAACACTTTGTGTGCTACCAAACGTCACAACGTAACTGGGTGATTATAAAGGTGCTCTACAGGTGTCTCCGATGGTACTTGTTGAGTTGGCATAGATCGAGACTAGGATTTGTCACTCCGATTGTCGGAGAGGTATCTCTGGGCCCTCTCGGTAATGCACATCACAATAAGCCTTGCAAGCAATGTGACTAATGAGTTAGTTATGGGATGATGCATTTCGTAACAAGTAAAGAGACTTTCCGGTAACGAGATTGAGCTAGGTATTGAGATACCGACGATCGAATCTCGGGCAAGTAACATACCGATGACAAAGGGAACAACGTATGTTGTTGTGCGGTTTGACCGATAAAGATCTTCGTAGAATATGTAGGACCCAATATGAGCATCCAGGTTCCACTATTGGTTATTGACCGGAGATGTGTCTCGGTCATGTCTACATAGTTCTCGAACCCGTAGGGTCCGCACGCTTAACGTTCGGTGATGATCGGTATTATGAGTTTATGTGATTTGATGTACCCAAGGTAGTTCGGAGTCCCGGATGAGATCGGGGACATGACGAGGAGTCTCAAAATGGCGAGACATTAAGATCGATATATTGGACGACTATATTCGGACATCAGAAAGGGGAGTGATTCGGGTATTTTTCGGAGTACCGGGGAGTTACGGGAATACGGGGAAGAAGTATTGGGCCTCATGGGCCAAGTGGTGGAAGAGAGGAGGCAGGGTGCGTGGCCCCCCTAGCCCAAACCGAATTGGACTAGGGGCCGGCCCCCCTTTCCTCCTTTCCTCCCTCTCCTTCCTTCTTCCTCTCCTCCTTCCTTTCCTCCTCCTAGTAGGAGCAGGAAAGGGGAGTCCTACTGCTACTAGGAGGAGGACTCCTCCTCCTGGCGCGCCCTACAGGGGCCGGCCGGCCTCCCCCCTTGCTCCTTTATATACGGGGGCAGGGGCACCCTAGAACACACAAGTTGATTGTTCCAAGGCGTGTGCGGTGCCCCCCTCCACCATAATCCACCTCGGTAATATCGTAGCGGTGCTTAGGCGAAGCCCTGCGTCGGTAGCATCATCAACACCGTCATCACGCCGTCGTGCTGACGAAACTCTCCCGCAAAGCTCTGCTGGATCGGAGTTCGTGGGACGTCATCGAGCTGAACGTGTGCTGAACTCGGAGGTGCCGTGCGTTCGGTACTTGGGTCGGTCGGATCGTGAGGACGTACGACTACATCAACCGTGTTGTCATAACGCTTCCGCTTTCGGTATACAAGGGTACGTGGACACACTCACCCCTCTCGTTTCTATGCATCACCATGATCTTGCGTGTGCGTAGGAAATTTTTTGAAATTACTACGTTCCCCAACAGTGGCATCCGAGCCAGGTTTATGCGTAGATGTTATATGCACGAGTAGAACACAAGTGAGTTGTGGGCGATACAAGTCATACTGCTTACCAGCATGTCATACCTTGGTTCGGCGGTATTGTTGGATGAAGCGGCCCGGACCGACATTACGTGTACGCTTACGCGAGACTGGTTCTACCGACGTGCTTCGCACACAGGTGGCTGGCGGGTGTCAGTTTCTCCAACTTTAGTTGAATTGAGTGTGGCTACGCCCGGTCCTTGTGAAGGTTAAAACAACACTAACTTGATGAAATATCGTTGTGGTTTTGATGCATAGGTAAGAACGGTTCTTGCTCAGCCTGTAGCACCCACGTAAAACTTGCAATAACAAAGTAGAGAACGTCTAATTGTTTTTGCAGGGCATGTTGTGATGTGATATGGTCAAGACGTGATGAGATATAAGTTGTTGTATGAGATGATCATGTTTTGTTGAAGTTATCGGCAACTGGCAGAAGCCTTATGGTTGTCTCTTTATTGCATAAGATGCAAGCGCCAAATAATTGCTTTACTTTATCGCTATGCGATAGCAATAGTTGCAAGAGCAATAGTTGGCGAGACGACCATGTGACGACACATTGACATAGATCAAGATGATGGAGATCATGGTTTCATGCCGGTGACGATGGAGATCATGACGATGCTTTGGAGATGGAGATCAAAGGCACAAGATGATGATGGCCATATCATGTCACATATTATGATTGCATGTGATGTTTATCTTTTATACATCTTATTTTGCTTAGTTCGGCGGTAGCTTTATAAGATGATCCCTTACTAAAATTTCAAGGTATAAGTGTTCTCCCTGAGTATGCACCGTTGCGACAGTTCTTCGTGCCGAGACACCACGTGATGATCGGGTGTGATAAGCTCTACGTTCACAAACAACGGGTGCAAGCCAGTTTTGCACACGCAGAATACTCGGGTTAAACTTGACGAGCCTAGCATATGCAGATATGGCCTCGGAACACTGGAGACCGAAAGGTCGAGCGCGAATCATATAGTAGATATGATCAACATAGTGATGTTCACCATTGAAAACTACTCCATCTCACGTGATGATCGGACATGGTTTAGTTGATATGGATCACGTGATCACTTAGATGATTATGAGGGATGTCTATCTAAGTGGGAGTTCTTAAGTAATATGATTAATTGAACTTTAATTTATCATGAACTTAGTCCTGATAGTATTAGCATATCTATGTTGTAGATCAATAGCTCACGTTGTTGCTCCCCGTTTATATTTTGATATGTTCCTAGAGAAAACTAAGTTGAAAAATGTTAGTAGCAATGATGCGGACTTGGTCCGTGATCTGAGGATTAACCTCATTGCTGCACAGAAGAATTATGTCCTTGATGCACCGCTAGGTGACAGACCTATTGCAGGAGCATATGCGGACGTTATGAACGTTTGACAAAGCTCGGTATGATGACTACTTGATAGTTTAGTGCACCATGCTTTATGGCTTAGAACCGGGACTTCAAAAACGCTTTGAACGCCATGGAGCATATGAGATGTTCCAAGAGTTGAAATTGGTATTTCATACTCATGCCCGTGTCGAGAGGTATGAGACCTCTGACAGTACTTTGCCTATAAGATGGAGGAGAATAGCTCAACCAGTGAGCATGTGCTCAGATTGTCTGAGTACTACAACTGCTTGAATCAAGTGGGAGTTAATCTTCCAGATAAGATAGTAATTGACAAAGTTCTCTAGTCACTATCACCAAGTTAATAGAACTTCGTGATGAACTATAATATGCAAGGGATGACAAAAGTAATTCCCGAGCTCTTCGCGATGCTAATCAGCGAAGGTAGAAATCAAGGAAGAGCATCAAATGTTGATGGTTGACAAGACCACTAGTTTCAAGAAAAGGGCAAAGGGAAGAAGGGGAACTTTAAAAGAACGGCAAGCAAGTTGCTGCTCCCGTGAAGAAGCCCAAAGCTGGACCCAAGCCTGAAACTGAGTGCTTCTACTGCAAAGGAAATGGTCACTGGAAGTGGAACTACCCTAGATACTTGGCGGATAAGAAGGATGGCAAAGTGAACAAAGGTATATTGGATATACATGTTATTGATGTGTACTTTACTAGTGTGTTTATAGCAACCCCTCGGCATTTGATACTGGTTCAGTTGCTAAGAGTAGTAACTCGAAACAGAAATTACAGAATGAACAGAAACTAGTTAAGGGCGAGGTGACGATGTGTGTTGGAAGTAGTCCCAAGATTGATATGATCATGATCGCACTCTCCCTATACTTTCGGGATTAGTGTTGAACCTAAATAAGTGTTATTTGGTGTTTGTGTTGAGCATGAATATGATTTGATCATGTTTATTGCAATACGGTTATTCATTTAAGTTAGAGGATAATTGTTGTTCTGTTTACATGAATAAAACCTTCTATGGTCATACACCCAATGAAAATGGTTTGTTGGATCTCGATCGTAGTTATACACATATTCATAATATTGAAGCCAAAAAATGCAAAGTTAATAATGATAGTGCAACTTATTTGTGGCACTGCCGTTTAGGTCATATTGGTGTAAAGCGCATGAAGAAACTCCATGCTGATGGGATTTTGGAATCACTTGATTGTGAATCACTTGATGCTTGCAAACCATGCCTTATGGGCAAGATGACTAAGAATCCATTCTCCGGAACAATGGAGCGAGCAACAGACTTATTGGAAATAATACATACTGATGTATGCGATCCGATGAGTGTTGAGGCTCGCGGCGTATCGTTATTTTCTGACCTTCACAGATAAACATAAGTCTGAAACATTTGAAAAGCTCATATAATTTTCAGAGTGAAGTGGAAAATCATCGTAACAAGAAAATAAAGTTTCTACGATCTGATCGTGGAGGAGAATATTTGAGTTATGACTTTGGTCTTCATTTGAAACAATGCGGAATAGTTTCGCAACTCACGCCACCTAGAACACCACAGCGTAATGGTGTGTCCGAACATCGTAACCGTACTTTATTAGATATGGTGCAATCTATGATGTCTCTTACTGATTTACCACTATCGTTTTAGGGTTATGCATTAGATACAGCTGCATTCACGTTAAATAGGGCACCATCTAAATCCATTGAGACGACACCATATGAACTGTGGTTTGGCAAGAAACCAAAGTTGTCGTTTCTTAAAGTTTGGGGTTGCAATGCTTATGTGAAAAAGTTTCATCCTGATAAGCTCAAACCCAAATCGGAGAAATGTGTCTTCATAGGATACCCAAAGGAGACAGTTAGGGTACACCTTCTATCACAGATCCGAAGGCAAGACATTCGTTGCTAAGAATGGATCCTTTCTAGAGAAGGAGTTTCTCTCGAAAGAAGTGAGTGGGAGGAAAGTAGAACTTGATGAGGTAACTGTACCTGCTCCCTTATTGGAAAGTAGTTCATCGCAGAAATCTGTTCATGTGACTCCTACACCAATTAGTGAGGAAGATAATGATGATAATCATGTAACGTTAGGTCAAGTTACTACTGAACCTCGTAGGTCAACCAGAGTGAGATCCGCACCAGAGTGGTACGGTAATCCTGTTCTGGAGGTCATGTTACTTGACCATGACGAACCTACGAACTATGAGGAAGCGATGATGAGCCCAGATTCCGCGAAATGGCTTGAGGCCATGAAATATGGATCCATGTATGAGAACAAAGTGTGGACTTTGGTTGACTTGCCCGATGATCGGCAAGCCATAGAAGATAAATGGATCTTCAAGAGGAAGACGGACGCTGATAGTGGTGTTACTATCTACAAAGCTAGACTTGTTGAAAAAGGTTTTGACAAAGTTCAAGGTGTTGACTAAAGATGAGATTTTCTCACTCGTAGCGATGCTTAAGTCTGTCCGAATCATGTTAGCAAATTGTCACATTTTATGAAATCTGGCAAATGGATGTCAAAACTACATTCCTTAATGGACTTCTTAAAGAAGAGTTGTATATGATGAAACCAGAAGGTTTTTTCGATCCTAAAGGTGCTAACAAAAAGTGCAAACTCCAGCGATCCATCTATGGACTGGTGCAAGCATCTCGGAGTTGGAATATACGCTTTGATGAGTTGATCAAAGCATATAGTTTTATACAGACTTGCGGTGAAGCCTGTATTTACAATAAAGTGAGTGGGAGCACTACAGCATTTCTGATAAGTATATGTGAATGCCATATTATTGATCGGAAATAATGTAGAATTTTCTGGAAAGCATAAAGGAGTTTTTCAAATAAAGACCTCGGTGAAGCTGCTTACATATTGAGCATCAAGATCTATAGAGATAGATCAAGACGCTTGATAAAATTTTTCAATGAGTACATACCTTGACATGATTTTGAAGTAGTTCAAAATGGAACAGTCAAAGAAAGAGTTCTTACCTGTGTTACAAGGTGTGAAATTGAGTAAGACTCAAAGCCCGACCACGGTAGAAGATAGAAAGAGAATGAAAGTCATTCCCTATGCCTCAACCATAGGTTCTACAAAGTATGCCATGCTGCGTACCAGATCTATTGTATACCCTACATTGAGTTTAGCAAGGGAGTACAATAGTGATCTAGGAGTAGATCACTGGACAGCGGTCAAAATTATCCTTAGTGGAATAAGGATAGACAAAAGGTTCATCGTAAAGGGTTACGTCGATGCAAGTTTTGACACTGAGCCGGATGAATCTAAGTCTCAATCTGGATACATATTGAAAGTGGGAGCAATTAGCTAGAGTAGCTCCGTGCAGAGCATTGTTGACATAGAAATTTGCAAAATACATACAGATCTGAATGTGGCAAACCCGTTGACTAAACTTCTCTCACAAACAAAACATGATCACACCTTAGTACTCTTTGGGTGTTAATCACATAGCAATGTGAACTAGATTATTGACTCTAGTAAACCCTTTGGGTGTTGGTCACATGACGATGTGAACTATGGGTGTTAATCACATGGTGATGTGAACTATTGGTGTTAAATCACATGGCGATGTGAACTAGATTATTGACTCTAGTGCAAGTGGGAGACTGAAGGAAATATGCCCTAGAGGCAATAATAAAGTTATTATTTATTTCCTCATATCATGATAAATGTTTATTATTCATGCTAGAATTGTATTAACAGGAAACATAATACATGTGTGAATACATAGACAAACATAGTGTCACTAGTATGCCTCTACTTGACTAGCTCGTTGATCAAAGATGGTTGAGTTTCCTAGCCATAGACATGAGTTGTCATTTGATTAACGGGATCACATCATTAGGAGAATGATGTGATTGACTTGACCAATTCCGTTAGCTTAGCACTTGACCATTTAGTTTACTGCTATTGCTTTCTTCATGACTTATACAAGTTCCTATGACTACGAGATTATGCAACTCCCGATTACCGGAGGAACACTTTGTGTGCTACCAAACGTGAAAGATCGTGGATGTCGCCTAGAGGGGGGGGTGAATAGGCGCTTTAAAATAATTACGGTTTAGGCTTGAACAAATGCGGAATAAACCTAGCGGTTAATTTGACAAGCACAAAACCTACAACAACTAGGCTCACCTATGTGCACCAACAACTTATGCTAAGCAAGATAAACAACTAAGTGATAGCAAGATATATGACAAGAAACAATATGGCTATCACAAAGTAAAGTGCGTAAGTAAAGGGTTCGGTTAAGAGATAACCGAGGCACGTGGAGACGACGATGTATCCCGAAGTTCACACCCTTGCGGATGCTAATCTCCGTTTGGAGCGGTGTGGAGGCACAATGCTCCCCAAGAAGCCACTAGGGCCACCGTAATCTCCTCACGCCCTCGCACAATGCAAGATGCCGTGATTCCACTAAGGGACCCTTGAGGGCGGTCACCGAACCCGTACAAATGGCAACCCTTGGGGGCGGTCACCGAACCCGTACACTTTGGCAACCCTTGGGGGCGGTCACCGGTACCCGTCAAATTGCTCGGGGCGATCTCCACAACCTAATTGGAGACCCCGACGCTTGCCCGGAGCTTTACACCACAATGATTGAGCTCCGAACACCACCAACCGTCTAGGGCGCCCAAGCACCCAAGAGGAACAAGCTCAAGGGCACCAAGCACCCAAGAGTAATAAGCTTCTCAACTTGTAACTTCCACGTATCACCGTGGAGAACTCAAACCTATGCACCAAATGCAATGGCAAGGGCACACGGAGTGCCCAAGTCCTTCTCTCTCAAATCCCACCGAAGCAACTAATGCTAGGGAGGAAAATGAGAGGAAGAACAAGAAGGAGAACACCAAGAACTCCAAGATCTAGATCCAATGGGTTCCCCTCACATAGAGGAGAAAGAGATTGGTGGAAATGTGGATCTAGATCTCCTCTCTCTTTTCCCTCAAAAACTAGCAAGAATCCATGGAGGGATTGAGAGTTAGCAAGCTCGAAGAAGGTCAACAATGGGGGAAGAACATGAGCTCAAAGGATAAGGTTCAATGGGGAAGAAGACCCCCTTTTATAGAAGGGGGAAAATCCAACTGTTATGTGCTCAGCCCGCACACGAGCGGTACTACCGCTCCACGAGCGGTACTACCGCTCTAGCGGAAGAAGCAGGGAAAAGGAGCAACCAAACATGAACCCTGGGGCGGTAGTACCGCTTATAAGCGGTACTACCGCGCACCCCAGCGGTACTACCGCCGGAGGAGCAGAACACGGGACCAAAAATGCAGTAGCGGTACTACCGCCCGACCGGAGCGGTACTACCGCTTATAGGCGGTACTACCGCCCATCAGGGTGGTACTACCGCTTATAGGTGGAACTGCCGTGCCTTACTGCCGTGCAACTACTGCAAAACTCGACACGAAAAATGCAAGACCCAAAATCGAGGCGGTACCAGCGCGGAACCGTAGCCGTACTACCGCTTATGGCCATAGGCGGTACTACCGCGTTGGACAGCGGTACTACCGCTTGGGGCGATAAGCGGTACTGCCGCTCTGGCCGCGGTACTACCGCTAGGAAGCCAAAACTGTCATAACTTCTGCATATGAGCTCCGAATTGAGCAAACTCAAGCTTGTTGGATGAAAGACGAGTAGCATCAAAACAGCGACTGGTTATAGTAAGAAGAGGCAGGGGAGGTATGCCAAAAAATAGAGGAGTGAAACCTCCAACCGAGAAGAACCGGCATAACCTCCAACATCAAAAACATCATAGAAGATGCGAGTGAACTCCGTTTTCGATGAACTCGAGCTTGTCATCAAGATGACCATAAGCTCCAAAACTCACAAAGAGAAGAACCAAACAAGAACCAACAAAGATGATGCAAGGATGCAATGGTTTGAGCTCTCTATGAACGATACGATCAAGCTACTCATCGAGAGCCCCCCTTGATAGTACGGCAATCGATCCTATAACCCGGTCTCCCAACTACCATCATGAGACCGGTAACATAGAAAACCTATCAAGAGCAAACCTTTGCCTTGCACATGGTCCACTTGAGCTAGATGATGACGATCTTGACTCCCTCAAGTTGGACCACCTTTCTTGGTTGTGTTGGCTCGATGAAGACTAGTTGATTGCTCCCCCATACTCCACTATGGGTGAGCCACTCTTCCGCACATCTTCACAAGTCCATTGTCACCACAATGGACGACAAGCTTCAAGCATTTGATCTCTTCATGATGCTTCACTTGAACTTGCACACCGCAACCTAACCCCACAAAGAACTCTCACGAAGATCATGGGTTAGTACACAAAGCGTAATCGACAATGCTTACCACACCATGGGATCGCTTGATCCCTCTCGGTACATCTTGTGCGCTTTGTGTGTTGATCAACTTGATTCACTCTTAACTTAGTCTTGATCAACCTTGACTCTTTCCAACTCTCTTCATTTGGATGATGTCTTGAAGGTAAACATGAATGATCACACAATCTTCTTCTTCAAGACATGCTTGCAATAAGTTCTACTCTCACATGACCAATCTTTGGATAATTCCTTAATAATACCTTGGTCACCACATAAACTCCTTGAAACCAACACATGGACTTCAAGAAATGCCTATGGACAAATCCTTCAAATATAACTCAAGGCAACCATTAGTCCATAGAGATTGACATCAATTACCAAAACCAAACATGGGGGCACCGCATGTTCTTTCAAAACGTCACAACGTAACTGGGTGATTATAAAGGTGCTCTACAGGTGTCTCCGATGGTACTTGTTGAGTTGGCATAGATCGAGACTAGGATTTGTCACTCCGATTGTCGGAGAGGTATCTCTGGGCCCTCTCGGTAATGCACATCACAATAAGTCTTGCAAGTAATGTGACTAATGAGTTAGTTACGGGATGATGCATTACGTAACGAGTAAAGAGACTTGCCGGTAACGAGATTGAGTTAGGTATTGAGATACCGACGATCGAATCTCGGGCAAGTAACATACCGATGACAAAGGGAACAACGTATGTTGTTATGCAGTTTGACCGATAAAGATCTTCGTAGAATATGTAGGAACCAATATGAGCATCCAGGTTCCGCTATTGGTTATTGACCGGAGATGAGTCTCGGTCATGTCTACATAGTTCTCAAACCCGTAGGGTCCACACGCTTAACGTTCGGTGACGATCGGTATTATGAGTTTATGTTATTTGATGTACTGAAGGTAGTTCGGAGTCCCGGATGACATCGGGCACATGACGAGGAGTCTCGAAATGGTCGAGACATAAAGATCGATATATTGGACGACTATATTCGGACATCGGAAAGGTTCCGAGTGATTCGGGTATTTTTCGGAGTACTGGGGAGTTACAGGAATACGGGGAAGAAGTATTGGGCCTCATGGGCCAAGTGGTGGAAGAGAGGAGGCAGGGTGCGTGGCCCCCCTAGCCCAAACCGAATTGGACTAGGGGGTCGGCCCCCCTTTCCTCCTTTCCTCCCTCTCCTTCCTTCTTCCTCTCCTCCTTCCTTTCCTCCTCCTAGTAGGAGTAGGAAAGGGGAGTCCTACTGCTACTAGGAGGAGGACTCCTCCTCCTGGCACGCCCTACAGGGGCCGGCCGGCCTCCCCCCTTGCTCCGTTATATACGGGGGCAGGGGGCACCCTAGAACACACAAGTTGATTGTTCCAAGCCGTGTGCGGTGCCCCCTCCACCATAATCCACCTCGGTAATATCGTAGTGGTGCTTAGGCGAAGCCCTGCGTCGGTAGCATCATCAACACCGTCATCACGCCGTCGTGCTGACGAAACTCTCCCGCAAAGCTCTGCTGGATCGGAGTTCGTGGGACGTCATCGAGTTGAACGTGTGCTGAACTCGGAGGTGTCGTGCGTTCGGTACTTGGATCGGTCGAATTGTGAAGACGTACGACTACATCAACCGCGTTGTCATAACGCTTCCGCTTTCGGTCTACAAGGGTACATGGACACACTCTCCCCACTCGTTTGTATGCATCACCATGATCTTGCGTGTGCCTAGGAATTTTTTTGAAATTACTACGTTCCCCAACACTTATATCCCAAGAGCATGATCACAACATGTTGGATATATTGTTGCATTATTAAACAATTGGTTAAATATCATGATATTGTTTGTCATTATGTTTATGCTTGTTGTGAGCTTGCATGTACATTCAATGTACTGACCTGGCGTGTCATGCCAGATTTCAGGAAAGTATCACTGGAAGGGAGTGCTGTCCGAGTCTAGATCGCGTCCGCATCGGTGTCCCTGTGCTATGGAGTTCCGCTACGACGTTGTTCCGCTGCCGCGTAGTTGTTATGATCGAGGCCCCTTTATGTTCACTAAATAATGTACATATTGTTCAGCCGCACCGTGTGTGCTGCTTGGCCTCACCACCTGTTGTAATATAAACTATGATCCACTAGCATCAATAAAGCGGTTCTTTTCTGTACCAAGATGTTGTGTGTTGCCAGAAGACATGGTCTCTGGGCTGGCAATGCATGGTAAACCGGGTGCTCTGAGCCGGGGTGCCACAACGCTTGGTATCAGAGCCGCGCTGACTGTAGGCCACGCTAGACTATGACGTGTTAATTGGACGTTAGATACGAGTTTAAGTTGAGTGCCGGTAGCATCTGTAGCTGGTTGTTGCATTGCATGCACTCGTTTTATTTTTTTATGCTAACCTGCTAATGGTTGTGAGTGTAGATGGCTCCAGTACCGTATCCGTGCCAGTTGCAGCTGATGCCGTACACGTCGCCGCATCTACTTTGTAACGTGTGGCGTCGGCTGTACCCCCTCGGTGACGACCCAGTCTATCGTGTGTACCGGGAGCGTCTAGCAGACTCAGTGTATGAGTATCACGCAGTGGTTACTCTACGCACCAGTTCCGATTCCAGCACTTACACTCGTACTTCCCGGAGCGGTTTCGCTTCTACCGCTTCTCAGGCTGTCCAGTTTGCTGCATTCGAGGTCCTTGTTGAGCTTCGTTATAATGAGGTCCGGATGCAGAACCACCCAGGTTTCTACTACTATCCCTCTCTGCACGACAATGGTCGTGTCCATTTCCCTATCATTGATCCGGAGTCTGATAGTGTTGCTAGCCACCTTTCCCATTATATCACTGCTAGCTATCTTATGATCCACGAGCTGGCTCGAGAGCTGACTCATGCTCGTACTGCTTTAGCCTCTACTAGATCTTTCACCACTCCATCCTCTACGGGGTTTACTCCTTATATTCCACCCAGTTCTAGTTCACCCATTTCACCGGTTACTCCTCCGAGTAGCTCGGGCGCCTCGACCGTGAATCCTCTCAGTGCTCCTGCTGAGTGGGTTTCACTTCTCACTACTCCCGTAGCCCCGATGCTTCACCCTACACCTGCCCCGGAGGGAGAGCCCTCGAGGCAGCGTCGTCGTGTCACCTTTAACACGGAGGTTTCCGTTAACGTTGTCAGTTCAGGATCCGAGTCCGCTTCAGGAGAGGACCCCACAGCACCAGCAGAGCAGTAGAGCTTCTAAGTATCCGCAGTCATCAGGATGATGTACGGATGTAGTCGTACGAGTCATGATGGTTCATTTCCTGTATGAGAGTAGTTGAACCTGGCATGTTGTTTACCTTTCATGTATGAGTCTATGTATAATTATGTTGGAACTCTATTTTATTCACCGTATTTTCTTCGTTATTTCGGTTTCTCTCGGGCTTTGTTGCTGGCTTTTCCCCAATTTATTTTTGGATGTTTCTCATCTGGATTGCGTTGTCTTGGGAAAAATCCACAATAGGATGACGCGGGGATGCAGCAGTAGCGGCGCTCATGAGGATGCTCTTGTTCGTCGTTCTGCACGACAGGCATGACACTCCCCCAAGCCGTACGTTCCACCACCGCCTCCACCGCCAAATCCGCCCTCCACCGAGCAAATTCGGCGTATGTTTGAGGAAAGGAGGAATAATGATCTGATTGAAATATTAAGAAGTGTGCAAGCTATGGTTGGACAGAATGGAAATCAGAACGGTCATCACTCCAAGCTGTCAGATTTTCAGAGGACCAAGCCTCCCAGTTTCAGTCAGGTTATTGATCCCTTGGATGCAGACGATTGGTTGCGAACCATTGAGAGGAAGCTTGAGATTCCTCGTACTGAAGAAGATGATAAAGTTCCATTTGCAACTCATTATCTTGAAGGCGCTGCCGCCATATGCTGGGAAAATGCAAAAGCCATGTGGCCTGCTGATGAAGAAATCACTTGGGCAAAATTCAAGGATCAGTTCCGGAAATATCATATTCCTACTGGAATTATGAAGGTTAAGCAGCGTGAATTTCTCGCGCTCCTCCAAGGAAATCAGTCTATGGGTGAATATTTGCAAAAGTTCAACCATTTGGCCTGTTACTCCCTTTATGACGTGGCCACCGAAGGGAGAAAGATTGACAGATTTCTTGGGGGATTAAACCCGCAACTCCGATGTACCCTCAGTATGTTTGATTTCCCAGATTTCCAAACTCTGGTAAACAAGGCTTTCATTGCTAAAAGGGAAAACAAGCTCGTATCAGACAATAGGCCTGCCAATAACGATCACAAGCACAAGTTTGAGCCAAGGAAGGAAGGGCAGCCAGTGCAAAAGGCTCGTACCTGGCAGCATACTCAGGTGGAATACAAGCCCAATTGGCAACAGAATGTTAACAAGACCACTACCCAAGTCAAGAATGTCGTGACCAACCCGGTGCACGAGGAGCGCCAGCGCAACAATTCTTGCTTCAGTTGTGGGCAAACCAGACATTATGCCAGACAGTGTCCCAAGAACGGCAAGGCAAGTGCACTAATCAGGCCACAAGTCAACTTTATGGAGTCATGCCCGACCCAGCAAAACATCACTGGGCACGTTCATCACCTCTCCGCAGATGAAGCCCAAGAGAACCCCAAAGTCGTCATTGGTATGTTTTCTGTTAATAACATACCTGCCGTAATTTTATTTGACTCTGGGGCTTCCCACTCTTTTATTTCTCGGAGTTTTGTTGCCCAAAACAAATTTCCTTCTTCGCTTTTGGGCAAGAATATGCTGGTACAAACCCCGGGATCTTTGATCAGGAGCAATCTTGTCTGCCGTAATCTGGAAATCAATATCAACAGAGTCTGTTTTCCAACTTCCTTGATAATCATTGAGTTTGTAAAGTTGGATGTTATCTTGGGTATGAATTGGTTGACCCAATATCAAGTATGCATAAATTGCGCGAATTGCGCGACCCGAGAAGTCACTTTGACCAGTCAGAAGGGGCAGGCTACCAAATTCTATGCTCGCAGAAGCATACCCAAGAAAGAAATGGTCTTCACCGCTGTGGCTGGTGAGTTGGAATTAATTCCTGTGGTCAGTGAATTTCCTGATGTATTTCCAGAAGAACTGCTAGGCATGCCACCAGATCGAGAGCTTGAGTTTGCAATAGATCTTGTGCCCGGAACCGCACCGTTATACAAGAATTATTACTGGATGCCTTCATCAAAATTAGTGGAGCTAAAGAAACATCTTGATGAAATGCTCCAGAAAGGATATATCCATCCCAGCTCCTCACCATGGGGATCACCTGCTATCTTCGTGGATAAGAAGGATGGCAGCCTTCGCATGTGTGTGGATTATTGTCAGCTGAATGATGTCACCATCAAAAATAAATACCCACTGCCAAGGATTGATGACTTGTTTGATCAGCTCAGTGGCGCCAAAGTATTCTCCAAGATTGATTTAAGGACATGATATCATCAGCTCAAGATTAAAAAGGAAGATATTCCTAAGACCGCATTCACCACTCGGTACGGTCTTTATGAATATACAGTTATGTCCTTTGGTCTCACCAATGCCCCTGCCTTCTTCATGCATATGATGAACAAAGTATTTATGGACTTCCTCGATATGTTTGTGGTAGTCTTCATCGATGACATACTTATTTACTCAAAAAGTGAAGGAGAGCACAAAGAACAGCTCCGAGCAATACTACAACGACTCCGCGACCATCAGTTATACGCCAAATCCAGTAAATGCGAGTTTTGGCTCAAGCAAGTTGGATTTCTTGGACATGTGCTATCCGCCGAAGGTATAGCTGTGGACCCGAGCAAAGTAAAGGATGTGCTCGATTGGTTGCCTCCCACAACCGTATCACAAATCCGGAGTTTTCTTGGATTAGCCGGATACTACCGTCGTTTCATTGAAGGGTTTTCCAAGATTGCTAAACCCATGACGGAGCTGCTCAAAAAGGATAAGAAGTTTGAATGGACTAAGGACTATGAGAAAAGTTTCAATGAGCTAAAGATACGGCTGACGACCGCACCTGTGCTGACTCTTCCAGATATCTACCGCAGTTTTGATGTGTACTATGACGCCTCCAGACAAGGCCTTGGATGCGTACTTATGCAAGACGGCAAGGTAGTAGCATATGCATCGCGACAGCTACGACCCTACGAGGGAAATTATCCTACTCATGATCTGGAATTGGCAGCGGTGGTTCATGCTCTAAAAATTTGGAGACACTACCTCATCGGGAAGAGGTGCCAAATTTTTACCGACCACAAAAGTCTCAAATATATATTTACTCAGCCAGATTTAAATCTCCGTCAACGAAGATGGCTCGAGTTAGTCAAGTATTATGATCTTGGAATAAATTACCACCCAGGTAAGGCCAACGTGGTTGCCGATGCACTCAGTCGGAAGCCTGTCAGCCTGAATGTCATATTGAAATCCTTGCCTCCTAAACTTCAAGAGGAGATTGCTCAGCTCAACCTGGTCATAGTTGATGCTGGTCTTGCTAATATTTTGGAAGTTGCACCTACACTTGAGGAAGAGATCCGCAAGGCCCAGCCAGCTGACACCGTCCTGAAGAAACATGCCAAGAGTACGGTAGCAGGACAGACTTCAGATTTTTCAAAGGATCAATTTGGTACCCTCCGATTCCGTGGAAGGATTTGTGTACCCAGTCAGGCAGATTTAAAGAAGAAAATCCTGTCAGAAGCACACGAACCTTCGTATTCTATTCACCCTAGAGGTACTAAAATGTATGAAGACTTGCGACAAATATTCTGGTGGGATGGAATGAAGAAAGACATTGCCTATTTTGTGGCCTGTTGCGACATATGCAACAAGGTGAAGGCGGAGCATCAGAAGCCAGCCGGACTTCTCCAACCGCTGCCAGTTTCATAATGGAAATGGGATGATGTCTGCATGGATTTTATCATAGGGCTACCTAAGACTCAGGGAGGCAATGATGCAATCTGGGTCATAGTGGACACCTTAACCAAGGTAGCTCACTTTATCCCAATCAGAACCACATATCGAGCGGATCAACTTGCACAACTGTATGTATCCAGAATAGTCAGTCTTCATGGAGTACCCCGAACAATCACTTCTGACTGAGGGTCACTTTTTACCTCCGCTTTTTGGTCACGTCTCCATCAAGCCTTGGGGACAACGCTAAAATATAGTACCGCTTATCATCCTCAGACTGATGGTCAGACTGAGCGGGTAAACCAAATACTCGAAGATATGCTACGAGCATGTGCTTTGGCCCAAGGACCTAAATGGGAAGACTGCCTGCCATATGCCGAGTTCTCTTATAACAACAGCTTCCAGACCAGTCTAAAGATGTCACCGTATGAGGCTTTGTATGGCTGCAAGTGCCGCACTCCTTTAAATTGGTCTCAAACAGGAGATAGCCATATTTTCGGAATAGATCTCATGATGGAAGCTGAGAAGCAAGTCAAGGAAATCCGAGACAGATTGCAATTGGCCAAATCGCGACAAAAGAGTTATTATGATGCAAAGCACCGGCGGATCAGTTTTGAACCCGGAGAACACGTATATCTCCGAGTCACTCCTATGAAAGGAGTCAAGTGATTCCAGACTCGTGGAAAGTTGGCACCCAAATTTATTGGTCCATTTCCAGTTATGTCCAGAGTGGGTACTGTTGCATATCAGTTGGAACTACCCCCTGAATTGTCGGAAGTGCACAATGTGTTTCATGTTTCACAATTGAGGTGGTGCATATCGCCGCCTGAGAAAAAGACTGCTATGACTGAAATAGAGTTGGCAAAGGATTTAACATATGAAGAGAGACCGGTCAGAATTTTGGATCGGATGGAAAGGGTCACTCGTAGTAAAGCAAGAAAATTTTACAAAGTTCAGTGGGAGCATCACGCAGAGGCAGAATCAACTTGGGAACGAGAAGAATTTCTAAAGGCACATTATCCAGAATGGTTTTCCCAAGCAATCGAATCTCGAGGACGAGATTCATCCTAAGTGGGGGAGGTTTGTGACAGCCTGGTTTTTGCCCTCTTCCCTTTGTCTGATTTTCATTTGATTTGGTTTTGAAATCTAGAGTTTTGAATCTTTTCATATGGACTTAAACACTTGGGTACCCCTTGACTTTCATTGAAGTGCCTCATTTCCCTCTCTAACTATCATTTTCTGTCTGGTTCACCTCAAAATAATATTTTGAATATTTTTCTTAAAGGAAAATATCCATTTCCCTCTCTAAAACCCTAGCTAGATCAATGTGCTCCAAAGCAACCCCAATTTTTCTTGCCCAAAAAAACTGAGAAAATTCCCAAATATTCTTTGAACCCTAGGGCATCTTCCTGAGCAAAAATATTTCATCACTTTTTGGAATATTTTTGCTACAGAAAATATTTTCTGTTCTGGACAGAAATGGTAGTTTCTACAGCAACTACCATTTTACTTGATCCATTGTGGCTGATTTTTCTTGTGCATCATCACCTTAGTAGATGATTGCTAACCTCCAAAGCCCAGCTCCCAACTCTCAGTAGTTTGACCACAGTAATCTCTCAAAGTTACTGACCATAAACTTACCAGGCAGTTGAAATCCATTCTACTGCGTCTGAGCTCAAACCAAAGCGTGGTAACCTCTCAATCTACCACGAACTACATGCCAGACATGAAGTTTAGGCTTAGGTCGGCCTGAGGTCAGAGTTCACGCGGTGACCGCGTTCGTCCAGCCGTGCTGGCATACGACCGACGCGCTCTGCGACGCACCCGAGCCTCTGTTGATCACGTGTTCGCTTCCCTAACTGCCAAGCCTTGCCAAACTTCGCCACAATCATCGTCCCGATCTTCTTAACTCCCTCCTGGCGCTCGCCGACACCGGCTCGCCGCAGCGAGCACAGGCGCGGTCCGGCCAACGCAACAGTGCGTTGTGCACTGTGTTCGTCGCCACCCTCTCGCCCCTGTGCTCGTCTCCGCTCGCCCACAGTTCCCGCGTGAGCTGCGTTGCCTTCCCCCTCGCTCACTGACGTCGTTCATCGCCGGGCGCCGTGTCCAGGTGTTCTCCGGCGGAGCCCGATCCCCTCTCGATGCTCGGCTATAAATAGAGCCCTCCCCAGCCTCCTCGAGCATCATCCACTCCTCCCACACACTCCACAATCTCATAGAAAGCCGTAGCCCGGCCGGGCAGGACGCGGGCCGCCGTCCCTGAGCTCGAGCTCGCCGGCGATCCCCTCGGGTCGTCTCCGCAGCTCCAGCCCCTCCCAGGCTCAGGCCACCCTTCTAGGGCCTCCACCGTGCCTCGGTGGTGCCGTTCCGCCAGGTTGGAGCCCCTGGTGTCGCCTCTAGTCGCCGTAGTCTTCATCTCCGGCGACCTCTGCTTCCTGTCGCCGCTGGAGAGGTTGTTTCCGACGCTGTCCGACCACCCCTAGCTAACCTACGGGTACGGGCAGGTGCGTCTCCGTCTTCTCTTTTGATCCCTCCCTCTTGTTCTGGCCAAGAAGCTCTCCTCGCCGGCGTGTGCTCCGGCGAAGCCGCGCCGTCCTCTATTTCCCTTTCCCCCTCCCTCTCACCTGACTAGCGGGGCCCGCTAGTCAGCCACCCTGTGTGCACACGCAGCGGTGCGAGTGGTGGCGCCCGCGAGGTTTACGCCTTCGACGTCACCCCCCCCCCTCCAGTTCTGTTTTATTTAAATTCAAATTTAATTCTGTCCAGAGAGCTTCAAACAGCCAAAACTTTTTAACCATAAGTCCAAATGAATTGATTCTTTTTGCATTGTGTTCTTTATGAAGAAATCTAGCAGCTCACCACAAATGAGATTTTTCCCTGCTGTCTAGATTTTCTGGTGAATTTGAGAAGGGTTCTTGCTGTTTTCTTTTTGTGTTTATAAATATTTTCAGAAACACAGGCTTGTCTTGAGGATCACCAGGAGGATTGTGAACCTCATCTGCACTAAGGCAAGCCACAGCAACATTTTCATGGTGCCATTACAATATTTGTGATTTTTCAACTTGAATTAATGATTTAATCCATGCATTTAAATCACTATTATATTATTTATATTCTGTTGGTTGCTTGTTTAAGTTGATATGCTTAGTTTACATAAGTTTGAAGCTAACTAAGTTGGTTAAATAACTAGAAGAAATAGTTGTTATGAAGAAGTAATATGGTTATGGATATAAGTAATTATTTTGAGTTATTTTCTTGGAGGAGAAAAATGATAAATTTGCTAAGTAAAGATTCTGTTTAAAGTGATGATTAATCATAACCAGGGAAGTGTTATGAGTTGTGATGTTTATGCTTAGTGTGGATATAGTTGACCCAGTTATTTCCGATGATATATGATGCATATATTCGTGTTGCATTTTCATGGCATATTATGACACCACTTACCTTCACTTTAAGTTGGACCTGATAATAACTCAACTTGAATATATCGTTGACCAGGTCATGGTGCCACTGAATCGAGTTTTCCCAGTGCAACCACATTTGCCTTTTATGGGAAGGCCTTTATTCGGTCCGTTGTCATGCCTCTGGTTGGTGCCTCCAACGAGGGAAGGTTATGGGCGTGCGGTACCCTGGCCCAGTAAGCAGACATAACCTTGTGTGCCCGTTGTTGATGTTATGGTACCTTGTCCCCGTTTGGGACCGTTTATGTTTGGCCACGACGGTGGCCGTTGGTGTCTTTGGTAGACACGGGGCCACCCAGGAATAGCCCAGTGGGGAGTGAGTCGGAGTGGCCGAGAGAGTGTCATGGCAATGGAGGGGTTTCGTCGGAATGCCGTTGGTCCACCCCAATGGGAGTGCGTGGCCATGGGTTCCGTTGTGTGGGTACAGTGCGCTACCTCTTCAGAGTGTATTAAACCTATCGATAGCCGATTCCACGGTTACGGACATGCTCGAAAGTAGGTCACACCATGGGTCAACGTTTAATAAATTTTGCACACTAAGTTATGAACTTTGCACTGTTGATGATGGTGGGTAGACCATCTTGATGTTGGAGACCAAGTGTTGGTCATGGTTGTGATCACCGTAAAGATCACCGTTTGAGACCAAGTGTTGGTCATGGTTGTGATCGCCGGAAAGATCACCATTTGAGACCAAGTGTTGGTCATGGTTGTGATCGCCGGAAAGATCACCGTTTGAGACCAAGTGTTGGTCATGGTTGTGATCGCCAGAAAGATCACCGTTTGGTTACGAGGTAACCCGATCTAAGACCACGAGGTTGGTCCGTTTGTGATCCGAGAGCGATCACCGTTGGTAAGCAAGTCCGAGGGTCTTATATCACAAGAGCGTGATCACAGCATGTTGGATATATTGTTGCATTATTAAACAATTGGTTAAATATCATGATATTGTTTGTCATTATGTTTATGCTTGTTGTGAGCTTGCAAGTACATTCAATGTACTGACCTGGCGTGTCATGCCAAATTTCAGGAAAGTCTCGTTAGAAGGGAGTGCTGTCCGAGTCTAGATCGTGTCCGCATCAGTGTCCCTGTGCTATGGAGTTCCGCTACGACGTTGTTCCGCTGCCGCGTAGTTGTTATGATCGAGGCCCCTTTATGTTCACTAAATAATGTACATATTGTTCAGCCGCACCGTGTGTGCCGCTTGGCCTCGCCACCTGTTGTAATATAAACTATGATCTGCTAGCATCAATAAAGCGGTTGTTTTCTGTACCAAGATGTTGTGTGTTGCCAGAATACATGGTCTCTGGGTTGGCAATGCATGGTAAACCGGTTGCTCTGAGCCGGGGTGCCACAAGGAGATACTATTCGAGCTGGTCATGGAGGAAGTCGGTGAGGCCCGCATTCTCAGCCAAGTAATAAAAATCATCATGAATCCTGGCTGCTCTCAAGAACTCATCACAAGGCCATTCACACGGACGAACTTCCGCGGTGCGAGGAAGATTATATTTGCGCTTTTGACCCTCCTCACTTTGCTTATCCTTCGAGCTTCGGCTCGAAGAGCCTCTCAACAATCTCTTCATCATTTTCTTTTTCTGAAAATTTCTGAAATTTTTAGGGACTCAAAATAAAAGTGAACCAAACTCAACAAAATTGATAGCAACTACTCCCACAAGTGCCTAGAGACTATATCATGCATTAGAACTACTTGGGACCATATAAATTTGACATGCAAGCTCAAGAACAGGGTCACCTAAGCAGCAAAAAATTGCAATAAAGAAAGCACTAGAACAAAAACTAATTGGACCATTGGAGGAGTCACATACCGAAGAACAATCCCCCAAAGCGGTTTTGTGAGTGGAACTTTGAGCAAGGAGATCGAAAATGGCATCAAGACGAGCTAGAACACGAGTTTGAGCTGTGTGGTGATTTTTTCTGGAGGAAGACGAAGTGTGTGGGTGCAGGAATAAGTGGAGGGGGGCCACGTGGGGCCCATGAGGCAGGGGGCGCGCCCTGGACCCTCGTGGCAGGTGGTGGCTCCCCCTGATGTGTTCTCAGTGCCAGATATTCTTAAATATTCTAGAAAAAATCATATTTCAATTTCAGGGCATTTGGAGAACTTTTATTTTCGGGGTAATTTTTTATTGCAAGGATAATTCAGAAAACAGACAAAAAAAATACTATTTTTGCTTTATTTAATCTAAATAACAGAAAGTAAAAGGAGGGTACGCTTTCTAACTTCATCCATCTCATGCTCATGAAAAGGAATCCACTAACAAGGTTGATCAAGTCTTGTTAACAAACTCATTCCGAATCGCATGAAACCGGAGAATTTTTGAATAGCACTAGGTTACCTCAACGGGGATATGCACATCCCCAATAATAAGAATATCATATTTCTTCTTGACAGTAGGAAGAGGAAATTCAAAACCTCCAATAGTAATCGAAGGAATTTTTCCAATAGAATTGATACTGTGGACTTGAGGTTGTTTTCTCGGAAAGTGTACCGTATGCTCATTACCATTAACATGAAAAGTGACATTGCCTTTGTTGCAATCAATAACAGCCCCTGCAGTATTCAAAAAGGGTCTACCAAGAATAATAGACATACTATCGTCCTCGGGAATATCAAGAATAACAAAGTCCGTTAAGATAGCAACGTTTGCAACCACAATAGGCACATCCTCACAAATACCGACAGGTATAGCAGTCGATTTATCAGCCATTTGCAAAGATATTTCAGTAGGTGTCAACTTATTCAAATCAAGTCTACGATATAAAGAGAGTGGAATAACACTGACACCGGCTCCAAGATCACATCAAGCAGTTTTAATATAGTTTCTTTTAATGGAGCATGGTATAGTTGGTACTCCTGGATCTCCTAGTTTCTTAGGTATTCCACCCTTAAAAGTATAATTAGCAAGCATAGTGGAAATTTCAGCTTCCGGTATCTTTGTTTTATTTGTAATAATGTCCTTCATGTACTTAGCATAAGGATTCATTTTAAGCATATCAGTCAAACGCATACGCAAAAAGATAGGTCTAATCATTTCAGCAAAGCACTCAAAATCCTCATCATCCTTTTTCTTGGATGGTTTAGGAGGAAAAGGCATGGGTTTCTGAACCCATGGTTCTCTTTCTTTACCGTGCTTCCTAGCAACGAAGTCTCTCTTATCATAACGTTGATTCTTTGATTGTGGGTTATCAAGATCAACGGCAGGTTCAATTTCTACATCATTGTTATTGCTAGGTTGAGCATCAACATGAACATCATCATTAACATTATCACTAGGTTCATGTTCATTACCAGATTGTGTTTCAGCATCAGAAATAGAAATATCATTGGGATTCTTAGGTGTGTCAACAACAGGTTCACTAGAAGCATGCAAAGTCCTATCATTTTTCTTTTTCTTCTTTTTAGAAGGACTAGGTGCATCAACATTAGTTCTCTGAGAATCCTGCTCAATTCTCTTAGGGTGGCCCTCAGGATACAAAGGTTCCTGAGTTATTTTACCCCCTCTAGTCATAACTCTAACAACATTATCATTTTTCTTATTATTTAATTCATTGAGCAAATCATTCTGAGCTTTAAGCACTTGTTCTACTTGAGTGGTAACCACAGAAGCATGTTTACTAATGAGTTTAAGTTCACCTTTAACTCTAGACATATAATCACTCAAGTGTTCAATCATATAAGAATTACGTTTCAATTGTCTACCAACATAAGCATTGAAGTTTTCTTGTTTAACAATAAAATTATCAAACTCATCTAAGCATTGGCTAGCAGACTTATAACGAGGAATATCACCTTCATCAAATCTATAGAGAGAATTTACCTTTACTACCTGTGTCGGGTTATCAAGACCATGTATTTCTTTAATAGGTGGTAAATTCTTAACATCTTCAGCTTTAATACCCTTTTCTTTCATAGATTTCTTTGCCTCTTGCATATCTTCAGGACTGAGAAATAGAATACCCCTTTTCTTCGGAGTTGGCTTAGGAGTTGGTTCAGGAAGTGTCCAATTATTTTCATTAGTCAACATATTATTCAATAGAAATTCAGCTTGATCAACTATTCTTTCCCTGAAAACACAACCAGCACAACTATCCAGGTGGTCTCTGGAAGCATCGGTTAGTCCATTATAAAAGATATCAAGTATTTCATTTTTCTTGAGAGGATGATCAGGCAAAGCATTAAGTAATTGGAAAAGCCTCCCCCAAGCTTGTGGGAGACTCTCTTCTTCAATTTGCACAAAATTATATATTTCCCTTAAGGCAGCTTGTTTCTTATGAGCGGGGAAATATTTAGCAGAGAAGTAATAAATCATATCGTGGGGACTACGCACACAACCAGGATCAAGAGAATTAAACCATGTTTTAGCATAACCCTTTAATGAGAACGGAAATAATTTAAGGATATAGTAGTAGCGAGTTTTCTCATCATTAGTGAATAGGGTGGCTATATCATTTAATTTAGTAAGATGTGCCACAACAGTTTCAGATTCATAGCCATAAAAAGGATTAGATTCAACCAAAGTAATTATCTCAGGGTCGACAGAGAAATCATAATCCTTATCGGAAATACAGATAGGTGAAGTAGCAAAAGCAGGGTCATATTTCATTCTAGCATTCAAAGATTTGTCTTTCAGCTTCGCTAATAATTTCTTAAGATCATATCTATCATTGCAAGCAAGAAAATCTCTAGCAGTTTCTTCATCCATAACATAACTCTTAGGCACAACAGGCAATTCATATCTAGGGGGAGAATCTTCATCATCACTTTCATCTTACCAGTTTCAATAATTTCATTCTCTCTAGCCCTAGCAAGTTGTTCATCAAGAAATTCACCTAGTGGCACAGTATTATCAAGCATAGAAGTAGTTTCATCATAAGTATCATGCATAGCAGAAGTGGCATCATCAATAACATGCGACATATCAGAATAAATAGCAGAAGCAGGTTTAGGTGTCGCAAGTTTACTCAAAACAGAAGGCGAATCAAGTGCAGAGCTAGATGGCAGTGCCTTACCTCCCCTCGTAGTTGAGGGATAAATTTCGGTTTTCTCGTCTTTCAAGTTCCTCATAGTGATTAGCAGATATAAATCCCAAGTGACTCAAAGAATAGAGCTATGCTCCGCGGCAACGGCACCAGAAAATAGTCTTGATAACCCACAAGTATAGGGGATCGCAACCATTTTCGAGGGTAGAGTATTCAACCCAAATTTATTGATTCGACACAAGGGGAGCCAAAGAATATTCTCAAGTATTAGCAGTTGAGTTTTCAATTCAACCACACGTGGATAACTTAATATCTACAGCAAAGTATTTAGTAGCAAAGTAGTATGGAAGTATCGATAACGGTGGCAAAAGTAACAGTAGCAGCTTTGTAGTAATTGTAACAGTGGCAACGGAAAAGTAACTAAGCAAATATCAATATGTGAAAAGCTCGTAGGAATTGGATCAGTGATGGATAATTATGTGGGATGCAATTCCTCATGCAACAGTTATACCATAGGGTGACACAGAACTAGCTCCAGTTCATCAATGTAATGTAGGCATGTATTCCGAATATAGTCATACGTGCTTATGGAAAAGAACTTGCATGATATCTTTTGTCCTACCCTCCCGTGGCAGCGGGGTCCTATTGTAAACTAAGGGATATTAAGGCCTCCTTTTAATAGAGTACCGGACCAAAGCATTAACACTTAGTGAATACATGAACTCCTCAAACTACGGTCATCACCGGGAGTGGTCCCGATTATTGTCTCTTCGGGGTTACCGGATCATAACACATAGTAGGTGACTATTGACTTGCAAGATAGGATCAAGAACTCACATATATTCATGGAAACATAATAGGTTCTGATCTGAAATCATGGCACTCAGGCCCTAGTGACAAGCATTAAGCATAGCAAAGTCATAGCAACATCAATCTTAGAACATAATGGATACTAGGGATCAAACCCTAACAAAACTAACTCGATACATGATAAATCTCATCCAACCCATCACCGTCCAACAAGCCTACGATGGAATTACTCACGCACGGTGGTGAGCATCATGAAATTGGTGATGGAGGAAGGTTGATGATGACGACGGCGACAGATTCCCCTCTCCGGAGCCCCAAACGGACTCCAGATCAGCCCTCCTGAGAAAGATTAGGGCTTGGCGGCGGCTCCGTATCGTAAAACGCAATGAATCCTTCTCTTTGATTTTTTTCTCCCCGAACATGAATATATAGAGTTGGAGTTGAGGTCGGTGGAGCGCCAGGGGGCCCACGAGGCAGGGGCGCGCCCAGGGGGGAGGCACGCCCCCCACCCTTGTGGACAGGGTGTGGGCCCCCTGGTCTTGATCTTTCGCCAGTATTTTTTATAAATTCCAAAAATATTCTCTGTGAAGTTTCAGGTCATTCCGAGAACTTTTATTTCTGCACAAAAAAAACACCATGGCAATTCTGCTGAAAACAGCGTCAGTCAGGGTTAGTTCCATTCAAATCATGCAAGTTAGAGTCCAAAACAAGGGCAAAAGTGTTTGGAAAAGTAGATACGATGGAGACGTATCAAGAAATCACATAACTTGGTGTTCTCTTGAGTCATGATGACCACACAACTAGATCGCACTCAAAAATAGATCCGGCAAGAAAACGGCGAACGGAAAAAGAGAGGCGAATAAAGCGGCAATTTTTTGTGAAGTGGGGGAGAGGAAAACAAGAGGCAAATGGCAAATAATGTAAATTGCTAGCAGATGAGATTTGTGATTGGAACCTGGTTATGTTGAAGATCCTCCCCGGCAACGGCGCCAGAAATTCCCTTGATGTTGTTTGCTAAGACTACATCGGTGTTTCCCCCAGGAGGAGAGGATGATGTAGCAAAACAACGGTAGGTATTTCCCTCAGTAATGAAACCAAGGTATCAAACCAGTAGGAGAACCAAGCAACAAAACGTAAACAGCCCCTGCACATAAATAACAGCCACTCGCAACCTGACGTGTTAAAGGGGTTGTCAATCCCTTTCGGGTAACGGCGCCAGAAGGCAAGTTGACGGGAGAAAATTATAATAGATTGAAGTAATTGATCGCAAATAAAATAAAGTGTAGCAAGATATTTTTGTATTTTTAGTTTAATAGAGCTGAATAAAAACGCAAAGAAAAAGTAGATCGCAAGGCAAATATATGAGAAAGAAGACCCGAGGGCCGTAGGTTTCACTAGTGGCTTCTCTCGAGAAAAATAACAAACGCTGGGTAAACAAATTACTGTTGGGCAATTAATAGAACTTTAAATACTCATGACGATATCCAGGCAATGATCATTACATAGGCATCACGTCCAAGATTAGTAGACCGACTCCTGCCTGCATCTACTACTATTACTCCACACATCGACCGCTATCCAGCATGCATCTAGTGTATTAAGTTCATGGAAAAACGGAGTAATGCAATAAGAACGATGACATGATGTAGACAAGATTCGTTTATCTATATGGCGGTAGATATAGATCTCGTCTTTTTATCCTTAGTAGCAACGATACAGACGTGTTGGTTCCCTTTCTGTCACTGGGATCAAGCATCGTAAGATCGAACCCGCTACCGGGCACCTCTTCCCATTGCAAGATAAATAGATCAAGTTGGCCAAATAAACCCCAAATATCGGAGAAGAAATACGAGTCTATAAGAGATCATGCATATAAGAGATCAAAGAAAGTCAAATAACTTTCATGGATATAAAAAGATATAACTGATCATAAACTCGAAGTTCATCAGATCTCAACAAACACACGCAAAAGAGTCGCATCATATGGATCTCCAAGAGACCATTGTATTGAGAATTCAGCGAGAGAGAGGAAGCCA
The DNA here is from genome assembly GCF_002575655.3 of Aegilops tauschii subsp. strangulata. Taxonomy (NCBI): domain Eukaryota; kingdom Viridiplantae; phylum Streptophyta; class Magnoliopsida; order Poales; family Poaceae; genus Aegilops; species Aegilops tauschii. The sequence goes on along the minus strand of NC_053038.3, from coordinate 324,872,353 downwards.
TCTAGCTACTAACTACGGACCGGAAGGTCTACAAAGAACTACTCACGCATCATCGGAGAGGCACCAATGGAAGTGGTGAACCCCTCCGTGATGGTGTCTAGATTGGATCTGCTGGTTCTGGACTCTGCGGCGGCTGGATGAATATTTCGTCGACTCCCCTAGGGTTTGTGGATTTTTGGGGTATTTATAGAGCAAAGAGGCGGTCCGGGGGGCACCCGAGGTGGGCACAACCCACCAGGGCGCGCCTGGGCCTCCTGGCGCCCTGGTGGGTTGTGCCCCCCTCGGGGCACCCCCATGTGCAACTAGGGCCCATTGCCTTCCTTCTGGCCCATAAAAAATCATCGTGGATTTTCGTGGCATTTGGACTCCGTTTGATATTGATTTCCTGCAATGTAAAAAACATGGAAAAAACAGCAACTGGCACTTGGCACTATGTCAATAGGTTAGTCCCAAAAAATGATATAAAGTGACTATAAAATGATTATAAAACATTCAAGATTGATAATAAAACAGCATGGAACAATAAAAAATTATAGATACGTTGGAGACGTATCAGAGATCCATGTGCACTTTGTATCTTTACTTTTATGCATTTCCTTTTTGCAAAATAAAATTAGGATTTATCTTCAATAAGACTGAACTATCAATTTTTCCTCTTGAATAAGGGATGATCCCTCCCAATGAGTTTAGGGATATCTTGATGTGTGTGATCATGCTTTGTTTTGAAGAACGTGCTTGATGGTTGATGTGACCTAAATAATTAGTGCATATTTATTTGTCTCATGATTATAAGTCCCCCACATCTTAGTTATGTTTTTTGAAGGGGGATAAAACAACTATTTATGCTAGCTCATTTAAGGTTTCAACTTACTTAAGGGAAAGTAAATAAATTAATCCCCTCTTAAAAATAATTTGGAAAATGAGTCTCTCTAAGAAATAAGGCTCGCATACGCTTAAAGTTTTTCTTGAGCCCTCGTGTGATTCAATGAGGAGAGACAGAACCCTTTTTTCAATAAAAAATTTCTACGAGAAAAATAAAGGAAAAAGGAAAACTACCTGCCCAGTTGAAGCAACAATGAGCTAGGTTATGAAGTTGTTACTTGTACTTAGTAAAATTAAATGATAAGATGTGGATGTCTGCATGATCATCACCAGAGTAAGTATGGGCTATTGTTTACCACACATACTCATCAACAAGCGTCCCTCTTGGGAGTAATAGACTCATACCTTTTGATATACATACCTTATAAACACAAGGGGAACCTCGTTCTTTACAAGGCACGGTACTTGCTCAGGGACGAGCAAGACTTAAGCTTGGGGGAGTTGATGAGTCCAATTTACGTGATGTTTTTTCTTTATATTTTGTGCCTACAAGGTGGGCTTTGTGGAATTTTACCGCGTTCGCGCACTCCTTTTTGTTGATAATCCTTCAGGTGACGTCTTTTGGAGCAATATTCATTTAATGGAGAAACCACCCAAAAATGGCAGCAGAATCACGAATTAAAGGTGATAGACACTTTCCATAAAGGAATCAAGCAAGAAGGCCAAAGAAACAACCAGCGACACGCTTCTAGAGCGAACGACGACATTCCATGCGACCGCACACACTCACATGAGCGGTTGTTTGGCACGCCGCCGCCTTCGTGGGATCAGCTATCTTCACTCCGTCGAAACGGATCGTGAAGGGGCGAATAGAGACTCCAGAAACTCATCTAGAAGGCAGAACCCTAGCCTCTGAAGCCCATCCGAAGGGAGGATCAACCAGGAGAAGAGGAGGATTCCTCTCATCGCGCGAGGAACGACATCATCATCAACATCTGCATCATCACCACCTTGATCATCATCATCCACATCCTTATCATCTGCAACATCAAGAACCCTACTGGATCCTTCGGTGTATCAGTTGAATCATCCCCCCATGTATTCCATTATCATCTCCATGATGATTATTGTTCTTATGTGTGAGTAGACCCCTAATTCTCGGGGATATTGATGAACCTTGGTATTGTGTAAGATCTAAAACGTCTATTGCAGATATGAGATAACATGTTGAATGCTTAGTTTAATAACTTCGTGAATGTTATGAAGGGGCCCACCTCAGCATTTTTGCCTTTATTGGCCATGAAGTATATCACCTCTTTGCATAGGTTTAGGACGTGGAGGTAATTCGAGGTGACAGTACAAGCCTACTGCTCCTAACCTTTACAAGTGACCGAGGATCACAGAGAACCCTTACTGAGGCCGCGTCACGGGGAAACCCTTAATTATCATGAGTTGTAACCCTCAGGGGGAGACTATGATAGTGACGTGTGTGGCACGAAGTCTACCACGAGTAGAACGTGTTTTGTACCCAGCTCTGCCCATCATAATCATCAACAGTGGCTCAAGTATCCGACCCATGCTATGCTCATGCATAGTAGTACTAGAAACATACCAATGGGATTCCAGATTCCCTGGGAACGCCTTTTAGTTTTGTTGTTTCCGCCCTCACTCTGCTTCAATTCTACAATTATCTAAAGGCACAAAGCTACATAATTCTTCATATGGGGCAAAAGCCTGATTCATGTGCTCCCTGTGGGATCGATACTCTTACTTCAAAAAGGCTACAACTAAACCCTGTGCACTTGCAGGCTATCAAGGGCCTGAACCTAGGTAAACTCGTGGTGTCTTCGCCTTACCATTTTGATCTGCGGTGTGTTTGCCCTTACCGAACAAATTAATTGTACATCGATGGCATTGCCAGGATAAGACCCCGACAGTTAGGTGGTTTCGCAGATTAGACTCTAAACCAAAAATGCAAAATGTTTGCCACTATAACAAGCCGCCCAATAGAATGATATAAAGGTTACGATAGGTATTTGCGAGGGGTGAGGGGGTTAACCCAATATCGAGCTAAAAGTAGGTGCAGGGGCCATTATGTGTAAGAACAAAGGAGATATTATGGAGTGATGGCTTTTGGTGGTTTTGCCTGAGGAAATACTATGGAGTGTTTGCAAGACTCCAAAGTATCAAAAAGTCTTCTTGGGGGACGAGCTCCAAGGGAACCCTATATTTTGAGTACTGACAAAATAGTATTTTGAACTTTCAAAAAATTCTTTTCAAAATGTTTACTTATTTCATCCCCAAACTTTACACATGTGTAATATACATCCATATGATCATGTAGAATTCTTTTCAGATTTTTTTAAAATTTAAATGTGAATTTTAACTATTTAAAGTAAGTCTTCTAATGCACCCGGTCTCCAAAAATCCTCTCTCCCCAGTATCTTTTTTTGCTGTACAACTTTCAATCTATTCATCATCAATCATGATAGTACAACAAATACCAGAAATAATAAAAATTACATTCAGATCCGTATACCACCTAGCGACGACTACAAGCACTGGAGCGAGCCGAAGGCGCGCCGCTCTCATCGCCCCTCCCTCACGGGAGCCGGGCAAAACTTGTTGTAGTAGACAGTCGGGAAGTCCTCGTGCTAAGCCCTATAGGACCAGCGCACCAGAACAGTAACCGCCGTCGTTGAAGAGATGCTTAAATCAAAAGGATCCATCCTGTAGATACACGAACACGGACAAACAAATATCGGATCCACGTGGATCCATCGAAGACAAACGCCAATCAAATCCTGCGAGATCCGCCAAAGACAAACCTCCACGCGCCGTCCGATGACGCTAGAAGCACCACCGGGACGGGAGCTAGCGCGGGGAGAATCTAATTCCATCTTTAGAGAACCGCCGCTGCTTCGTCTCTTTGAATATGACTCAGAAAAGCATCCAAAAACAAAGTCCCCCCGCCGGCAAAGGCCGAAATCCACCATGCCTCCATAGCCCTAAGGCCACATGAGACGAGGCAGACCGGCGTTGGTGCCGGCGGGAGGCAGAAGAAACCCTGATGGCGGCTGGTAGAAGCGCTTGAGATAGGAACAACGATCTTTCCACCGTGTCAGTAACTCCTTTGTTCTTGCAAATGAAAGAGGTATTGGAAGTGGAGGATACAAAAGCGTTAGGGTGTTGTCAATTAAACCAATCAAGCCAACAGGTGGGAGAGGGTAGTAGTGATTTTATAGCAAATTTCATAAGCATGAAGTTATTTTGTGTATGCAAGTTTTTTTTTGCCAAAACCATCGCATTTTTCAGAGGGTAGTAGTGATTTTATAGCAAATTTCATAAGCATGAAGTTATTTTGTGTGCGCAAGTTTTTTTTTTTGCCAAAACCATCGCATTTTTCAGGTTTGGAAACAGTCTTTCAAGCAATAAGCAGGTTTCCTCGGTAGTCCAAAAGAAGCCTCTTATGAGAGCGTCGATTTTCTTCAAGACCTATGGATTCTGATTATGTCCACCCCAATAATTCACCTAATAATGGTTAGGCCGGCCTAATGCTCCCCTGTCTCCACAATTAACGAACTGCTTTCGCTGGAGAAAGATACATGCGGGCCACTCCAGCGCTCACTTTTGTAGTTTGCCGCCATTGATGCACGTGGGGGCATGATGCAAAAGCTACAATAGCTTGTTAATTGATGGCTCCTATAACTGAGCTCTGACTAAACTATGCGTTTCGTTTGAAGCGGACGCATGATCACCAACCCGGCCGCCACATCCTTATCCTAGCAGTCAGAATCTAAGTATTATATAACTTGTATGCATTTTAAATTGTTTTACATAGACATTAAAAAGTTTGCACGCGCATGTGTGTATAGGGGGGAGGGGGTGGGGTCATTGGACCATAATGATGAGCCACTTGGTCATGGTTTCTTGTAGGGAAGCACAGGCTCTCGATCTCTCGCACAAGCTAGGAGCATCGTGCATTGAAGCTCTGTATATCGGTATGAAGTATGAACGACACCCCTTATATCTTTGCCGATGTTTGATTTTGCTGTGCTGATCATTTTAGTTACTTCGATCGTTAGCAATTTACCCCGTGACAAGCTGATCCGCTCTCTGTACTCTCCGTGCAAAGCGGAACCTGCAAGCTGCTCCCTCCGTTCCAAAATAGATGACTCAAGTTTATACTAACTTTAGTACAAAGTTAGTACAAAGTTGGGTCATCTATTTTGGAACGAAGGGAGTAGCTAGCTAGCTAAAATGGACCGCATGCATTCTGACCTGGAGGAGTCTGCATATACTTCCTCCGTTCCTAAATATAAGTCTTTATAAAGATTTCACTAGATGGGTTACATACGGAGCAAAATGAATGAATCTAAATTTAAAATGTATCTATATACATCCGTATGTGATTCATAGTGGAATCTCTACAAAGACTTACATTTAGGAACGGAGGGAGTATATCCTACTTAACGTCGGTGATTGGGAGTCTATGAAAAGTTTTCCTAACGTGCCCAAAAAATATAGATTGCTCGATCGGCGCAAGCAAGGAACAGAGTTGGAGTCGTGTCGAGGGAATAATCCAGGGTGTTGTAGTGATAAACGGGCATGGAAGCTGCGCGATTAGTTGACACTACGCACGCATTCATTCGCAGGCATAGCTGGTGTTCAGTTTGTTGGGCGGCATCATGTGGGTGCATGTGCTCGGTGCAACCACAAACAAAATAAGCTAGCGAGCTACCTATAGCCACAAGCCTACACCCATGCACGCATGCTCTATCTACTCACTGATCTCTCTTCTCTCTGAAAAAGAAAACCATGTGTGCAACAATAGATGGCGCCTACCATATGCATATGCATACGATACGAACATCTGCCGACCACACAGCGCATGCAAGCTAAGCTCCCCGTCAAGCCAGCCGGCGAGCGCGCTCCGCGCCGCAAACCCGCAATAGAGAACCTGGCGCGCTGCGGTGACGTAGCGGCCGTGTCTCGCCAACCGCAGGAACGGTGCCATTAGAATACGCCGCGCCCCTATCTTTCTGTAGGTGGTTCGTGGCGACGCTTCGGACATTCGCATATGGGGGAGTGCCGGCGCATGAACACACACATGATTGCTTCGCGTATCGGCAGGCGCATGTTCTCCCCGATACATCCCTATCAAAGCATAGTGCAGAAACAACAAAGATTGCGGCTATATATGCGTGCACTCATTGCCCTGCGCGAATGATGCATGCGAGCTTCCTTCGAAGACTAATCTTCTCTTCTTCGGCCTCTTTTTCCTCCTTGCTGTGGTCGACGGACGACCGGAGGAGGGATTGAGCTGGGCCGAGAAGAGGATGAACGGGAGTAGCAGGAGCAAGGAGGGAGGCGAGAAGCATTTCCTTGAAGATTCTAGGGTACTGGTGAAGCAAGTGAGGGAGCTGAGGAGGCTGGTGCCCTGCTGCCGCGAGCCGTGCGGGCTCGGCGAGCTGTTCCAGGATGCGGCGACCCACATCGAGGATTTGCAGGTGCAGGTGAAGGTCATGAGGATGCTGCTCGACAAGCTCTCCGACGAGTGATCCAGTGATCCATGCGCGTGCAAACAATGGCAAATTTGTGGACGCTGTGTCGATGCATGAATGGATCCACAGCGACAAACATACTATTTATTTATAATCCCATTCATTTTTTTGAATTATTATTATTACTTATTTAGTTCTCCTTTACGTTCGATAGGGCAAATTTTATTATTATGCTCTTCGATTCATCTATGCTATCAGGGTGTGTGTACCTGCGTTGCGATTTCCAGTGAGTTGAAATGAATAAATTTGCACTTTGCTTCAATCTAGGCTGGCTACTTGTACGGTTGTACCGCACAGAGCTTGTTTTGTTGTCTATGTCAGTTATGCAATGACGGCCCAATTATTTTGGTGACTTCAATTACAGGGGTTCAAACGACGCGAGTGTTGTATCATCGTTGCATCGCGGCACTGTTAGCCACTGCGCTGACTTCGAGTTCCGGTAAAATTCATCGGGCGAGGTCTACTAGAAGGAACAGAGCCGGCTTTTACACAATTTTTTTATTTTTTTTTTCTTCGGTTTTTGTATCTTTCCTGGTTTTCAATACTTTTTTTTCTTTCCTTTCTCCATTTCTTCTGTTTTATTCGGTTTCCTTCGGTTTCTTTTTCTTTTTTCTTCTCCTTTTTTCACTACTTTTGCATTTGTTTCTTCTGTCTTATTTTTCATTTTCATTTTTCTTTGGTTTATTTAGTTTAATTTTATTTTATTGTTTTGCTTTTCTGTCTTTCTTTCTTTTAGTTTTTATTCTACATTTTTGTATATGTCAACAACATTTTTATGATACAAGTATAACATTTTTTTTTGTTACATATAGTCAACATTTCCTATACAAATTTTTAAAATGCTTGATTAATATTTTTAAGTGCAAGATTAATATATTTTTCAATAAATGGTCAATATTTTTCCTACACACACTTTTAAACTTTTTCAAATGCTTCATTAATATTTTCCAAATACAAGATCAACATTTTTCATATACATGGTCAACATATTTTCTATTTACCTTTAACATTTTTCAAATGCTTGATTACCATTTTTCAAATGCAATATTAATATTTTCTAAACACATGGTTGACATTTTTTCTAAACACGTTTATCATCTTTAAAATGCTTGATTAACATTTCTCAATTACTTGTTCAACATTTCTTGAAATTCTTGATTAATATTTTTCATACATGATAAAAAGAATCATCATTTTTTAATACATGATCAACATATTTTCTATACACATTTAATATTTTTCAAATACTTGTTCAATTGTTTTGTCAAATGCTTGACTAGAATTTTTATATACATGATCAGATTTCTTCCATCATTTTTTTAATACATGCTCAACACTTTTTTATACACATTTAACATTTTACAAATGCTTGCTTAACATTATTCAAACACATGGTCAACATTTTTTCAAATGCTTGATTAAATTAAAAAAATACATGATCTATTTTTTACTTTTTGTATACATTTTTCATATATATGATAAAAAAATTCTCTATACACATTTAACATTTTTCAAATGCTTTGTCAATATTTTTCAAATGTTTATGTAGATAGATTTTTGTAATAAATTTACTTTTGAATAAATGGAAGTATAAAGAAACGTAAAAAATAGAGCAAAAAACTTAAGAAAAAAGAAAACAAAGTTGTTGTTTCCACGCACCTGGGCTGGCCCAACTTATGTTTGCTGAATGCGAGACATAGGGTTTCCCTTCAAACGAATGCGGACGACAGAAAACCGGGGAGATTGCAGCCTATGGGAGAACCCACAGAAAAACTGGCCCAAGACCGCTACAGATAGAAAAAGTTTAGTTGTTTTGGTTTCCTGCTTGATAGGGAGCTAATTTTTTTTAAATAATACATTTTTTATTAATTTTCATAAATATTACGCTGGGTAAAAAAATAATACACCGTCGGCCCGCTGTAGGCCGACTGGGCCTAGTCGGCCCACAGCAGGCCGATTGGACTCCAGTCGGCCTACAGTTGGCCGACTGGCCCCTATCAGCCCATTGTGGGCTGATTGGGTCCTGTCGGCCAACTGTGGGCCGACTGGAGCTAATTAGCTCGCTGTGGGCTAATTGTTTTTGCAAAAAAAAGTAGGCATAAAAAATATGTTTAAAAAAATGTTAATTATGTAATTAAAAAATGTTAAACGTGTATAAAAAAATTTCCTGATGTATACGAAAAATGTACAATATATATGCAAAAACGTTGACATAAAAAATATGTTTTAAAAAGTGTTAAGCATGTATTTGAAAATTGTTAAATGTGTGCATAAAAATGTTCCTTATTTATACAAAAAATATGAATGTGTATGAAAAAAAGTTGACACAAAAAAAATATGTTTGAAAAGTTGACAGTTTTTCAAACACATGATTAAAAACTGTTAAATGTGTGTATAAAAAATGTTTTCTTATCTATTCAAAAAATATAGAATGTGAATGAAAAAAAATTAACACCAAAAAACTATGTTTGAAAAAAATGCTTGATTAACATTTTTCAATTACTTGTTCAACATTTTTTAAAATTCTTGATTAATATTTTTCATACATGATAAAAAGAATCATCATTTTTTTAATACATGATCAACATATTTTCTATACACATTTAATATTTTTCAAATACTTGTTCAATTGTTTTGTCAAATGCTTGACTAGAATTTTTATATACATGATCAGATTTCTTCCATCATTTTTTTAATACATGGTTAACACTTTTTTATACACATTTAACATTTTACGAATGCTTGCTTAACATTATTCAAACACATGGTCAACATTTTTTCAAATGCTTGATTAAATTAAAAAAATACATGATCTATTTTTTACTTTTTGTTTACATTTTTCATATATATGATAAAAAAATTCTCTATACACATTTAACATTTTTCAAATACTTTGTCAATATTTTTCAAATGTTTATGTAGATAGATTTTTGTAATAAATTTATTTTTGAATAATTGGAAGTATAAAGAAACGTAAAAAATAGAGCAAAAAACTTAAGAAAAAAGAAAACAAAGTTGTTGTTTCCACGCACCTGGGTCGGCCCAACTTATGTTTGCTGAATGCGAGACATAGGGTTTCCCTTCAAACGAATGCGGACGACAGAAAACCGGGGAGATTGCAGCCTATGGGACAACCCACGGAAAAACTGGCCCAAGACCGCTACAGATAGAAAAAGTTTAGTTGTTTTGGTTTCCTGCTTGATAGGGAGCTAATTTTTTTTATACATTTTTTTATTAATTTTCATAAATATTACGCTGGGTAAAATTTTTTCAAAAATAATACACCGTCGGGCCGCTGCAGGCCGACTGGGCCTAGTCGGCCCACAGCAGGCCGATTGGACTCCAGTCGGCCTACAGCTGGCCGACTGGCCCCTGTCGGCCCACTGTGGGCTGATTGGGTGAGCTAATTAGCTCGTTGTGGGCTAATTGTTTTTGCAAAAAAAGTAGGCATAAAAAATATGTTTAAAAAAATGTTAATTATGTAATTAAAAATGTTAAACGTGTATAAAAAAATGTTCCTGATGTATACAAAAAATGTACAATATATATGCAAAAAAGTTGACATAAAAAATATGTTTTAAAAAGTGTCAAGCATGTATTTAAAAATTGTTAAATGTGTGTATAAAAAATGTTCCTTATTTATACAAAAAATATAGAATGTGTATGAAAAAAAGTTGACACCAAAAAAATATGTTTGAAAAATATGTTTGAAAAGTTGACATTTTCTCAAATACATGATTAAAAATTGTTAAATGTGTGTATAAAAAATATTTCTTATCTATTCAAAAAATATAGAATGTGTATGAAAAAAAGTTGACACCAAAAAAATATGTTTGCAAAAATGTTCCAGTTCCATACAAAAAGTGCAACCAATCATACTTAGGTCCGTGATGCTCCCATACCGGATCCGGAGCTGGAACATTTTTTTATACACGTTTAACCTTTCATTCCAATACATGAAACATTTTTGTATACTCGTTGAACATTTTTTCAAATACATGATTAACATTTTTTTCAAACATATTTTTTTGGTGTCAACTTTTTTTCATACACATTCTATATTTTTTGTATAGATAAGGAACATTTTTTCAAATACATGATTAACATTTTTTTCAAACATATTTTTTTGGTGTCAACTTTTTTTCATACACATTCTATATTTTTTGTATATCTAAGGAACATTTTTTATACACACATTTAACAATTTTTAAATACATGCTTAACACTTTTTAAAACATATTTTTATGTGAACTTTTTGCATATATATTGTACATTTTTTTATACATCAGAAAACATTTTTTCTTACACGTTTAACATTTTTAATTACATAATTAATATATTTTTAAACATATATTTTTTATGCCTACATTTTTTGCAAAAACAATTAGCCCACAGCGAGCCAATTAGCTCCAGTCGGCCTACAGCTGGCCGACAGGACCCAATCAGCCCACAGTGGGCCGACAGGGGCCAGTCGGCTAGCTGTAGGCCAACTGGAGTCCAATCGGCCTGCTATGGGCCAACTAGGCCCAGTCGGCCTGCAGCGGGCCGACGGTGTATTATTTTTGAAATTTTTTATCCAGCGTAATATTTATGAAAATTAATTAAAAAATGTATTATTTAAAAAAAATAGCTGATAGGGAGGCCTCCTCGTAAGCGCCTCAAGCGTCAGTTGGCTAGATGCTGCCCGCACATAGCGCTCGCGGACCAAGGCCCATTAGCATGCTCCCACGAAGCTCGGTCAATGGTTGACCGGCTGACGGTTGACTGGCCAACCATTGACTTTTTGGAAAAAGATAAAAATTACAACAAAAAACACAAAACAAAAAAATGTTCACAAAACTTTTAAAAAATATGAATTGTGAAAAAATGCAGTTTTGAAAAGTTCATCAATATTGAAAAAATCATGAACTTTAAAAAATTATCAATTTTGAAAAAGGATTACGAATTTGAAAAAAGTTTCATTGGTTTTGAAAAAAATCACGAATTTGACAAAATGTTCATCAATTTCGAAAAAGAATCATGAATTTGAAGAAAATAGTTGAGTTTTAGAAAAATCACGAATTTAAGAAAAAATATCTCAAATTTTAAAAAGGATCATGAATTTGGAAAAAAGTTCATGCATTTGAAAAACTACAAAAAAAGAAAAAGGAAAGAAAAAATGAAAAAGGAAAAAGAAAATCCCAAGCAACAACCAGAAAATCGAAACAAATAAATAGATGGCTGCGAAGATTTTGTTTTCTTTAGAATCTCACAAAGCTTTATTACGGCGACTCAATGTTAACAGTGATGAATACAAGTTCGCCGGGCTGGCCTAACCAAATGTGGCGGCCAAACCCTAGTGATAAAGTATACATTGCAAGACTATTAGCCTCTACATTTGAGGTCTAAATTCATGGCTAAAGATACAAACTGCAAAATCTCTAGCTGTAGCAACTATTTCTAACTACAACACCAAGATTAGCTCCATTGTCTTCCTTAATAGTATCAACTACCACCTTGCAATCTGAGGCAACCATAATCCTTGGAATATACAGATCATCTGCGAGAGATTGAGCCTCTCTAATAGCCAAAGATTCCAGGACTTGATGATCAGTGATATTATTGAAAACTATAGAGGCCTTATGGTAAGCTCCTATTTCGTCCCTGCAGATCGCTCCGACAACCCAAAAGATCCATTCCTTGCTACTGATGCATCAATGCTGATTTTCATGAGTCCACGCACTGGAGGTAACAAATGACTCGGCTTTGTGGGTGTTATTTCATGTGACCAAGTCACTGAATTCTGCATAAAACTTATGTCCTGAAGATCAAAAGCAATAAACTGATCTGTGGCAAACGGTGTTTGGTAGATGTCCTCGTATATAGCCTTCCTCCAAAAACTACAAATTGCCCATAAAGTTACGATCATCAATGTGAATTGATCCGCCGGGAAGGACTCGTTCATAGAGCCAAAGCTTAGCATTTTCTTCTATCGTCATGATCATGTGCTCAACCATCTCCTCATTAGACAACGGCCACACACTCCGAGAAGCGGTACAATTGATCAAAGCATGGCGCCAGCTCTTTGTTGATCCGCATAGGGGGCACTGATACATCTCCAACTTATCGACTTTTCTAAACACTTTTACTCTTATTTTGGATTCTAATTTGCATGATTTGAATGAAACTAACCCGGACTGACGTTGTTTTCAGCAGAACTACCTTGCTGTTGTTTTTTGTGCAGAAATAAAAAGTTCTCGGAATTGGACGAAATTTACGGAGAATAATTTTAGAATATATAAAAAATATTGGCGCAACGAGTTACCAGAGGGGGGCCACCACAGAGCCACGAGCTCAAGTGCCCCCTAGGGTGCGCCACCTGAGCTTGTGGGCCCCATGAGGCTCCGTTTGCCCTACCTCCAAGTCCATAAGTATCATATTCCCGAGAAAAAAATCAGAGAGAAAGTTTCATCGCGTTTTTCGGTATGGAGCCACCGCCACCTCCCGTTCTTCGTCGGGAGGCCTGATCTGGAGTCTGTTTGGTGCTCCGGAGAGGGCAAATCATTGCCTTTGTCATCAACAACCATTCTTCATCAACAACATCATGATGCTCACCAACGGGAGTGAGTAATTTCATCGTAGGCATACTAGAGGTAGATGGAGATGGATGAGATCCATCATGTAATCGAGTCAATTTGTTAGGGCTTGATCCCTAGTATCCACTATGTTCTGATATTGATGTTGCTATTCTTAATGCTTGTCACTAAGGCCCGAGTGCCATGATTTCAGATCTGAACTTATTATGTCTTCATGAATATATTTGTATTCTTGATCCTATCCGCAAGTTATATGCAGCTGTTATTGTTCTGAACCGTAGACCCCAAGGTGACAATAATTGGGATACTCTCTAGGGATGACTGCAATTTGAGGAGTTCATGTATTCACTATGTGTTAATGCTTTGTTTTGTTCTCTATTAAAAGGAATGCCTTAATTACCCTTAGTTTCAATTAGGACCCTGCTGCCACGGAAGGGTAGGACAAAAGATGTGATGCAAGTTCTTATTATAAGTATGTATGACTATATACGGAATACATGCCTACATATGATTGATGAATTGGAGCTGTGTATCGCTCTAGGTTGTGACTATCACATGATGAATGTCATCCAAATATCCATCACTACTCCATGCCTACGCATTGCTCATATTTTTTCTTTTGCTAAGTTACTACTATTGCTACTGTTGTTCCAATTACTACAAAACTGCTATTGTCACTATTACTATTGCTACTGTTAGCGCTACTATCAAAACTATCATATTACCGTGCTACTAATATTTTGCTCAGAGAAACAACTTCTCAGGTGTGGTTGAATTGACAACTCAATTGCTAAGGCTTATAAATATTCTTTGGCTCTCATTGTGTCGAATCAATAAATCTGGGTGAAATACTACCATCGAAGACTATTGCGATCCCCTATACTTGTGGGTCATCAAGACAATTTTCTGGAACCGTTGCCATGGAGCATAGCTCTATTTATTAAGTTCACTTGGGAGTTAAATATCTGTTGCAATCTGTATTCACTATGAAGAATCTGAGAGACTCTAAGAGGAAGATCATGCCCTCTAAGACGAGGGGAGGTGAGGAACTGCCAAGTCGGTCTACACTTGATTCACCTGTTTTAAGTCAACTTGAGACACCACCACCTGTTATTCAATCTGATATGTCACATTAATAGACACTGCTTCTGCTATTGATGATACTCATGGTGATGCTTCTACTTTTCTTAATTAATCTGTGCCACTTGGTGAATTACTTGGTGTTCATATTGCTAAAGCTAAAGAATCTGAAATTGATGAAAATTATGATTTACCTGCCACACCTAGTACTCCTGTTAGAACTAAGGTGTGATACTTCTCCATCGTATCTACTTTTCCTAATGCTTTTGCTCTTGTTTTGGACTCTAATTTGCATCAAACTAACCCAGACTGGCGTTGTTTTCAGCAGAACTACCATGGTGTTGTTTTTGTGCAGAAATAAAAGTTCTCGAAATTGGACAAAACTTTTTGGAGAATTATTTTGGAATATATAATAATTTCTGGAACCAAGACCCACTGGAGGGGGGCCCCGGCTACCCACTAGGCACCAGGGCACGCCACCTGATGTGGCTTGAAACTGCGTCGGTGTTTCCCCAAAGAGGAAGGGATGATGTAGTATAGCTACGATAGGTATTTCCCTCAGTTATGAAACCAAGGTATCAATCCAGTAGGAGAACCAAGCAACACTATGTAAATGGTACATGCACACAAAGAACAAATCCTCGCAACCCAACGCGTAAGAGGGGTTATCAATCCCTCCTCGGTAAAAAGATAGATCGGTTTGTTTATGTTTGGATAAATAGATCTTGCAAAAACTCAAAATAAATAAATAAATAAAAAGTGCAGCAAGGTATTTTTGGGTTTTTAGAATAATAGATCTAAAAACAAATGCGAATAAAAATAGACCTGAAAGCAATATGATAAAAGATAGACCCAGGGGCCGTAGATTTCACTAGTGGCTTCTCTCGAGAAAATAGCATACGGTGGGTAAAAAAAATACTATCGGGAAATTGATAGAAGATCTAATAATTATGACGATATCCAAGGCAATGATCAATATATAGGCATCACGTCCAAGATTAGTAGACCGACTCCTGCCTGCATCTACTACTATTACTCCACACACCGACCGCTATCCAGAGAAACGGAGTAATGCAATAAGAACGATGACATGATGTAGACAAGATCTATTCATGTAGGAATAGACCCCATATTGTTATCCTTAATAGCAACGATACATGCGTGCCTCGCTGTCCCTTCTGTCACTGGGAGAGGACACCGCAAGATCGAACCCATCACAAAGCACCTCTTCTCATGGCAAGAAAAATCGATCTAGTTGGCCTAACAAAACCAAAGGTTCGAAGAAGAAATATGAGGCTATAAATAATCATGCATATAAGAGATCAAAGAACACTCAAGTAATATTCACGGATATAGATGTTGGGGAACGTAGTAATTCAAAAAAAATCCTACGATCACGCAAGATCTATCTAGGAGATGCATAGCAACGAGAGGGGAGAGTGTGTCCACGTACCCTCGTAGACCGAAAGCGGAAGCGTTTAGTTAACGCGGTTGATGTAGTCGAACGTCTTCATGATCCAACCGATCCAAGTACCCAACGTACGGCACCTTCGTGTTCAGCACGACGTCCCTCGAGCTCTTGATCCAGTAGAGGGTCGAGAGAGAGTTCCGTCAGCACGACGGCGTGGTGACGGTGATGATGAAGTTACCGGCACAGGGCTTGGCCTAAGCACTACGACGATATGATCGAGGTGTTAAACTGTGGAGGGGGCACCGCACACGGCTAAGAGATTGTCTGTAGTGCTTTGGGGTGCCCCCTGCCCCGTATATAAAGGAGGGGAGGAGGAGGCCGCTGGCCTAGGGGGCGCGCCATGGTGGGGAGTCCTAGTAGGATCCCCCTTTCCTTTCCGAAGTAGGAAAGAGGGAAAGGGAGAGGGGGTAGGAAAGGGCAAGGGGGGCGCCGCCCCCTCCCCTAGTCCAATTTGGACTCCATGGGGGGCGCCACCTCCCCTTGGCCTGCCTCCTCTTCTCCCTTATGGCCCCATAAGGCCCATTACTTCCCCGGGGGGTTCCGGTAACCTCCCGGTACTCCGAAAAATACCCGAATCACTCCGGAACCATTCTGGTGTCCGAATATAACCTTCCAATATATCAATCTTTACCTCTCGACCATTTCAAGACTCCTCATCATGTCCGTGATCTCATCCGGGACTCCGAACAAACTTCGGTCATCAAAACACATAACTGATAATGCAAATTGTCATCGAACGTTAAGCGTGCGGACCCTATGGGTTCAAGAACTATGTAGACATGACCGAGACACCTCTCCGGTCAATAACCAATAGTGGAACCTGGATGCTCATATTGGCTCCTACATATTCTACAAAGATCTTTATCGGTCAAACCGCATAACAACATACGTTGTTCCCTTTGTCATCCGTATGTTACTTGCCCGAGATTCGATCGTCGGTATCCTCATACCTAGTTCAATCTCGTTACCGGCAAGTCTCTTTACTCGTTCCGTAGTGCATCATCCCGTGACTAATTCATTAGTCACATTGCTTGCAAGGCTTATAGTGATGTTCATTACCGAGAGGGCCCGGAGATACCTCTCCGATACATGGAGTGACAAATCCTAATCTTGATCTATGCCAACTCAACAAGCACCTTCGGAGACACCTGTAGAGCATCTTTATAATCACCCAGTTACGTAGTGACGTTTGATAGCACACAAGGTGTTCCACCGGTATTCGGGAGTTGCATAATCTCATAGTCAGAGGAACGTGTATAAGTCATGAAGAAAGCAATAGCAATAAAACTAAATGATCATTATGCTAAGCTAACGGATGGGTCTTGTCCATCACATCATTCTCTAATGATGTGATCCCGTTTATCAAATGACAATACATGTCTATGGTCAGGAAACATAACCATCTTTGATCAACGAGCTAGTCAAGTAGAGGCATACTAGGAACACTCTGTTTTGTCTATGTATTCACACATGTACTAAGTTTCCGGTTAATACAATTCTAGCATGAATAATAAACATTTATCATGATATAAGGAAATATAAATAACAACTTTATTATTGCTTCTGGGGCATATTTCGTTCAATATATCTGATCATAAACTCAAAGTTCATCGGATGTCCTAAGAAAAGAAACCTACGTTGGGCAGCCACGACCTAGTTGATACCTACTGGACCTTTAAAAAAAGAAACGCGGTAGCCCAGTGAACTAGTTACATACATAAGCAAATAGCCACTCAAAAATTAAAAGTCAAACAGGCTAATGGGTTCTTAGACGAAATATTTTGGATGAAACAGATAATTACGACACATAGGATAATGCATGAAACACATAGATGATAAAGGTGCTTAAGCAGACAAAGTACACCATCTAGATCTTCCTGGCATGCTTGATCATGACACTGCGGCTGTCCGTGTACTCCTCGGTTACGGGAAGCAGAGACACCCTCATGTCCAAGATCCGTCTGTACATGTCGTAGCATGCATATGCGTCCTTGGCTGCGTAGGTGATGTAGGCTATATTCAGAGGTACCTCCCACGTGTTCAGGTCTGTCGTATCCATGTCTTCTTTCATGTTAGGGTATCGGGGGTCGATGATGGCCGCGGCGAGTTCAACCACGGAGTCCTTCTCCTGCCCATTTCCGATGATCTTGTATTGCTTCTGGATGTCAATGAGCTTTTTGCACCAGATGGCCGAATCGTAAAGCACAGTGGCGTTCTTCCTACTCTCCATCATAGCAAAGGTGTAGTCGGCGGTGCTGATGAAATGTGCGAATGCTCAAGAACCTCTGATGGCCCTACAGTAATGGTAGACGAGAACCTCGTCCCGCACGCATACGTGGGCGACGGTGATCCGCTGGTCCCTGCCAGGAGATGGATGGATGGGCACAAGGTATAGTCCCGCGACCTTGTGCTTCTCCTCCTGTAGGTACTGCTTGAACTTGGCGAGGCAGAGCTTCATTGAGTCTGGATCGTTGGTGTATATCACATTCAACTTGGTGTTGCCACGGGTCTGAACGGTGAACTCAAAGGTGAACTCCTTGCTGAAGTCCATATCTAGCAGGATCACCCCTCGGATCACCATTGGAGTCTCTTCTCACGCAGAGTTGATGTGGCGATTCTCGTTTTGTGGGGATTGGGGCAGGGGAAGATGAAGATGATGGGGAGATATGGAGAGCGGATGGCTCCTTATTTATACTGGGGATGGGTGTGTAGTGGGGTACTGGGGGGTGGCGGCAACAGTTCATTTTTCCAATCTTGGGGAACTGCAATCGCTAGTGAACATAGTGGGTATGTGGCGACAGCAATTAGTTTTTCAACTCTTGGGAACTGCAATCGTGAGTAAATGGAGTGGGTATAGGAGGCAGCAGTTATACTACCCCTCCTCCCTCACCCGCTATACGCCCGAAAGAACACGCCTCCTCAAGGCATTCAAATGCCTCCATTAAACCGTCCTAGAAGCCGAGAAACCTATTCCGGCCACACGTCCTTTCACGAGCGGGTAACTTAACTTAAATTTTATTCACTTTACTTAAATTTTATTCATAAAACAAGCAAAGCATTGGCTCATTCTATAAGTGCAACAGGATCAACATGCAAAACAATTAGAATTATTATTCTCAGGACGCACACGATCAGCTCATTTGCCACAATTTCACAATTACAACACTACCAAGTTTGAACAGCTTGTTATGGTTGTTGTCCTCTGCATCATCATGCCGTGTTTCCCAGCTTGCAAGATTCACAACCAACCCATAAGATTCAAATAATTAGTACAACAAAGATGCCTACACATCTGAATGATTCACAGATCAGAGCCAATAGTTACTGTACAACTAAAACGTTCTGAGAATGTGAACAACTAAATAAAAATCCATGATTCTTCGTATAAGCATTTGACTCAAAGATTTGCTGAAACATTGAAACCAATCCTGTTTACGGTCACACAGGTCAAACATTGGCAGATAAAATGTTCTGCACCACAAGTGGCACTACCACTTCCAACTTCTGCATTATAGATTTTGAAGTAGTGTGGAGCCTCATCCTTAGTATTTAACAAATACACATAGCATAATCTAGTGAAATCATCAATCAATGTCATGAAATATTTCTTTCCACCTTTAGTCAATGCACCATTCATCTCGAAACAGATCTGAACGTATGAGCTCTAGGGCGCTTCTCGTGGTGAATGGATTCGTCATGAATTTTTACTTTTATTGCCATGTCATTTTTACTTTATTTTTGCCATGTCAATTTTTTACTTTTAAATTTTGGCCATGGCAAACTTACCTTTTTATTGCCATCACTGCCTTTATCACCATGGCAATTGTAATTCCCATGACAAATTTACATTTATGGAGCATGGCAAGTTTACTTTTATTTTGCCATTACAAAAATACTTGACATCCATGGCAATTTTTGCATGTTTCGACAATTCATGGGAATTTTTGCTTCCATGGACTATGATACATTTACTTTACAAACATGTCAATTAGTACTAACAGTAGATGGTGCACTTTTGTTTTGTGTTCCATATGATGGCAAATTTTTATCCACACTCTTCACGTATCATAGTAAAAATATCATACAATTTTTTAATTTACATTTCTTGCCACCATGTAGAGATGCAAATTGCCTGGAACTTTTTCTTTTGTGCAATTTGCATTAAAAAGGATTTTTCTGAACCATTTCGGTTGTTTAGTAGTATCTAGCTTTTCATTCTCTATGTATCAAGAATAATTTTATTTTTGGAACATTGCAATTTCTTTCAGAGCATGGCAAAATCTTGCCTTTATTAGTCACAACCAAAACGGGGTTTTTTTAGTCACAGTAAAATTTGGGCCAAACTGGGCTTTATTTTTCCTTTTTTCACAGTAAAAAGGCCTATAGGCCCCTAGGGAGGGTGTTCGCGCTAGGGTCTCATGGCGAGTGGATTCGTTCGATCGATGCCCCAGGTAGCGAACGAATCGTTCGATCTGAGGCTCTCAGAAACCGAACATCAGTTCAATATCGGCGTCCAAAAATTAAGGACAAAGCTAACGCCCACACGTGTGGTGGGAGCCTAACCCGCCCACACGCCCTATAATACACAGCCTGCGCCATGTCACCGCGTGCATGCATGTCGGAATCTTTTTGGATTTTCAGTTTTTAAAATGTTTTATCTCTTAAATGAAAAATCCGATTGAAGATCCGTTTTCATCATTAAATCCCTCGCAACGAGATCTTCGAAACTAGATCTCATATCAATATATTTTGATGAATTTTTTTGGGTTAAAAGTTGCCATGTCTATTGCACATGAATTGCCATGATGTTTACACTGAAGTTGCCATGATATATTTCAGCTATTTTCTTCTACATTTAAAAGTAATTTTTGACATATTATAAAATGGGGAATTAAGAAAATAGACTTTCCATGAACCATAAACTAAAATTGCCATGATACATGCACTTCAAATTTCCATGGTTAATACAAAAAATAATTTTCATGGTCAAAGTACTGGAATTGCCATCATCAAAAAACTAAAATCGCCATGCTCTACAAACTAAAATTGCCACATGGCAACTTTAGTTTAAGCACTATGGTAACTATAGTGTAAACATCATGGCAACTTTTGGGCAAAAAAATCGTCGAAACATATCAACATGGGGTCTAGTTTTGAAGATCTCGTCGAGACGGATTTAATGGTGAAAACGGATTTTTTAATTTGATTTTTTAATTAGGAGATAAAACATTTTTAAGCCGAAAACCAAAAAGATTCCTCCTGATGTCATCTGTTCATATGTGGCAAAATGAGTGGTGATGGAGGCGTGTGGGCGATGTGCAAGATGCCACACATGTGGGCGTTAGTTTTTTCAAAAATTAATCCTTGTTTGGATGCCGATAACGCGCGTTTGTTCGGGATTTAGGGTGTCCGCGCCGAACCACCCCGTTCGGACTAGTAGTGGATCGAGCCGAACGAAACCGTTCGGACAGGATCGCTTATCCCCCGAACGACCCAATCAGCGGGCCACCTGGCCACCTGGTCAGCGCACGACTTGGTCAGCGCGCGACCCTGACCACGGCGCGTCGCCACCTGAAGTCATCACCCTCCTCCATCCCTCCCGATACCCTCGCAGTTCCTTCCTCCTCTCCATCGCCGGCGTGGCTCTCCCTAAAGTTGCCATGGCAAGATCTGGAGATCTGTAGGCTAAATTGAGCCGCCGACCAGGTGAATTCCTCCTCCATCCCCTTTGGTCCCCTTCATCCCCCTCTCCGTCGCCGGACATTGATATCCATGAAGTTGCCATGGCAAGATCGGGCGACATGTAGCCCAAATTGAGCCGCCGGCCAGATGAATCCCTTGTCCCCTTCATCCCCCTCTCCCTCCCCCTCCCCCACCCCATCTCCTACCCTTCCCATGAACCACTGATGTGTAGGGGAAAAATTGCCATGCCAAGATCTGGGAATAACTAGATGTTACCGTGTGTGCTACTGATCTTGCCACATGTAGGTAGTGGCAGTAGATCTAGACTAGGATGTGGTTGGGAGACCAAAAATAGTTGCCATCCCTGATGTTATGATAGTGCTGCGATGTAGGTGTTCATCCCAATTGTTGCCATGTTCATGATGTGGTTGTTGCCATGTGCATCATGTGGGTGTTGCCATGTGCATGCTCTAATTGTTGCCAATAGCATTTGTGTGCATGATGTAGGTGTTGCCATTAGCATTACGTAATTGTTGCCATTTGCATGGCTTAGTTATTGCCATCTGCATGACATAGTTGTTGACATATGCATGTTGTAGTTTGTTGCCATGTGCATTGTATGGTTTGTTGGCACGTGAGTGCACGGTACAGTTAATACGTGTTGGAGCCAAGTACGTTCAAGTTTGATTGTACTTGCTCTGGTTGTGCAGATCGAAAAAGGAGGACAAGGAATGGATTCAGGAAATGGTGGGAATCCCTGGTTCTACAGTTCTTTACAAGCACCGTCATGGGATGTGCTTGGTTATGACGAGCTGAACTCAACTGGCCCTTTGTTGCCACTACTACAGCAGTACTTGGACGCAGGTACAGTGTTCTTTGTGAATAGAGAAAAATAATAGAAAATAAGTGCAACATGATTGTGAAAAAATGAAAAGTGCTTAATATGGATAAATGTAAAAAGCAGGGGCATTGGGTGGAAGCACACATACCGGATGTGGATGGACGAATGATCAGGGAGAGCCTAGCAACCTATCACACCCAAGGAACCGGCTGCACATACAGGGCTCATTTACGGGATCGGGATTAGTCAACCAGCTAACACCAGGTGCAACCGCAAGTACGTCGAGTGCCAGTAAGTGTAAAACCGTAAATACCATATGTTTATGTAAAGTATGCATCCATTTAGATCAATAAAATGGAAAAATGGCCAACGAAGAAAGCAAAAACTATTGGGGAACGTAGTAATTCAAAAAAATTCCTACGATCACGCAAGATCTATCTAGGAGATGCATAGCAACGAGAGGGGAGAGTGTGTCCACGTACCCTCGTAGACCGAAAGCGAAAGCGTTTAGTAACACGGTTGATGTAGTCGAACGTCTTCACGATCCAACCGATCCAAGTACCGAATGTACGGCACCTCTGTGTTCAGCACACGTTCAGCACGATGACGTCCCTCGAGCTCTTGATCCAGTGGAGGGTCGAGGGAGAGTTTCGTCAGCACGACGGCGTGGCGACGGTGATGATGAAGTTACTGGCGCAGGGCTTCGCCTAAGCACTATGACGATATGACCGAGGTGTTAAACTGTGGAGGGGGCACCGCACACGGCTAAGAGATTGTCTGTTGTGCTTTGGGGTGCCCCCTGGCCACGTATATAAAGGAGGGAGAGGAGGAGGCCGGCGGCCAGGAGGGGCGCGCCATAGGGGGAGTCCAACTAGGATTCCCAATCCTAGTTAGACTCCCCTTCCTTTTCCAAGAGGGGGAGAGAGGGAAGGAGGAGGAGAGGGAGAAGGAAAGAGGGGGGCGCCGCCCCCTCCCTAGTCCAATTCGGACTTGCCATGGGGGCGCGGCCGTCGGTGTCAAAACCGGCTGATCTCGTAGTAGGGGTCCTAAGCTAGGCGTCTTGGAGCGATGGTAACATGGACACGGGATTTTACCCAGCTTCGGGCTCTCTCGAAGAGATAATACCCTACATGCTACTTTTGATTGTATTCATATGGGTGTAGTACAGAGTACATGTATCTACCACGAGATTGTGGTAATGAATATGAGATGTTCTATTGACTAGCCTGGCCTCGGTTTATATAACACACCGGAGGCCTAGGGTTTAGAGGAGTCCTTGTCTTGGGCGCCAAGTCTTGTGGAATCCTCCTTGTATGCGGCATGGGCTGCCCGAAGTGGCCCATGAGTGAACCGCCATGGGGGTCCTCGGCTCGATACACCTGTTTGGGAGATTACTTGTTGAGTACCCCGTAGTCCAGGACACCGTCAGTAGCCCCCTGAACCGGTCTTCAAGTTGGGGATGCTCCTCGATTCTTCTGAACTGTTCTTCATCTTCGGTCGTCAGTCTTGAAAACTGGTTTAACAAATCTTCTCATCTTCGATCTTGAGGATCGCCGAAGTGAATCCGAAGAGTTTACACGTCGGGTTCCCGAGGAGCCCCTTTAAGATCTCGGCCTTTTATCAATGCCTTGTTATTTTTATGCCACACTTCGGGTTTGAAATTGTTCCTGTGCGGCGGTGTCCTCTTGCATCCAAGCTCCAATGTCGGACTGTATTCGAGGTATATTTTGCAGTTGTGCTCCAATGTCGGACTGCTTCCGAGCTCCAACGCCGGGATGTATCCGAGCTCTAACACCGGATTGTATCCGAGCTCTAGTGCCGGAATGTATCCGGGCTCCAACGCTGGAATGTATCCGAGCACCGACGCCGGAATGTATCCGAGGTGTCATAGATTACCTCGATCTTGCAAAAGTTAAAAGGGTTCAACCGAGCTTAATGCCGGAGATGCCCTCTATGGATTTAATTCCGATTTGTGCAATGTATTCTCTGCCGAGATGTATAGCCAGTAGCCCTCAAGGTGTGTGTCGGCCAAAAATCCGAGATGCACATTAGAGGAGATAGTGATCGGCGGGCGGGCCCTTGAGAGAGGGTTTTGAGAAGTCGCCGTAATATATTAGCTTGATGCCGGATAGGTCCCAGATGGTGCCTATTGTTGTTCCAAGACGCGTTTGCCCATAGTTCGGTCAAGCCGAACACTGAGCCCCTTGAATTTTCTGCATTGAATAGGCAATGTAGTAGCCCCCGAGACACTGGTCGGGTGGCAACACCAGATCAGGGGATCGTTGTGCCCCTTTGATATTAGTAAATGATAAGCCCGAAGCCTAGTAGCCCCCGAGCCTTAATGTGGGCACGGGTGGCCGAATTAAGGATCGATATCCGAAGTAAAATCACAAATTATGTGTAATGATTCTATGTATCCAAGTACTTTACATCATTAATGCTCGGATCTGCATTGTACAAAACTTTGTTGACCAACCATCGGCTTCCACCTCCTCGGCCAGTAGCCGAGGAGTGTTTGTCCTACTTTATAAAGCCTTTATGAGGGCAAAGATTTATGACAAACAAGGCAATCCGGCCATACGGTTTTATAAACAAAGGTACGCAGAGAGATATGTTATATTACTTTTTAACATAAGAAATGTCTTCCAAAGAAAATAGTCCCGCTATCAGTTCCTTTCTTTGGGTTGTCATGCTAAGCATGATCATGAAACCTCAGCACCGATCAATGTGAGAGCAAAATATTGAGGATTTAGTTTGGGGAAAGTTCCCGAACTATGTGGTCTTTAGCGAACCCAAATTTTCACTTCCGTCGTTGCCGACCAATTATATCCTTTAAGATGGCTAGCTTTCGGCTTCACCCAGTCTGAGGTACTAACCCGGATGACGCGGTAGTAACAATCACAGAGGTGCTCCCTTTACCGCCTAGCCGAACAATCGGGAACGTAGGGGTAAGCACAGGAGCCAGGCAACCCAGCTTGGCCAAAATCTTAAGTCAAATTGATGCATATGTATGGCTTTATAACGATGATTACGGAAGCAGCCCTTGTATATTAAATGCCGATGATATGTTTATTTTGACTCTGTTGCGACCGTTTATCAGTTGAAAGTGGCCCATCATCGGCTTCCACCCCCTTGTAGATGCTACGCAGGGTGTTTCTGCAATAACAAACAACCCTTAGCCGACGCCTCGGTGCCCGAAGGCGGTTGTGTTAGCGGAAACGAGGCAATCAGATATGCGGGCTTTGTAACTTTCACTTAGTCATAGGAGCTTAAAGTTGGGAGGCCAGCTACTAGCTCCTGGTTAGTGTTCGGCGACAGCCGAGGTCAAGCCGTAAACACTTCGGCCAATGTTATGAACGACCCGTCGCTTAACACGGGGTGACCTCCATCGATCTTATAGTTTAACACAGTCATCGGATCGTTGACCAGTTGACGCTTATTGTGATAGTCAGTTTTCGGCTTTCTCCACTGAGGCGCTTAACCATGCGAGCTAGAAGCACAATCGCAGTGTTTCTCCCTTTGCACACCTAGCCGAACAAAGCGGAACGTAGGAGGCAAGCACAGGAGCCGGGCAACCCAACTATTGACCAAAGACACAATTCGAAACCGATGCATATATAGCAATATCCGAGAATGTTTTTGCCGAATCTCTAAAGGTGTCTGGCGTTGCACTGCGAGACTTATGCTGGAAACACACAAATAGTTTAAAAGTGCCATAGGCTTGGAAAACCCAAAAAACTTCAGTAAAAACTTGACGTCCGAACTAGATCAAGTGTTCGGTGCCAACCCGAAAATTGGTCTTAAAATTGTACTTCCGTCGTGCTTTGACATGACACATCTGATGTCTAGAGTTCAAGTGGGCCAGCCTTCGGCTTCAACCTCCCTATCCCGAAGGCGTAGTGTTTCTCAGGCCAGTTTAGCGAACTAAACACGAGCGGCTTTAGAGAGAAACCAGGCTACCCGGCTATTAATCATACACCTGAGTCGAAAAGGGAGTGGTAGAAAAAGACTTTGTAGCGACTAAGAAGAAAACAACTATTATAAAATGGCTCATATTAATTAAGAGCCCCAAGTGACTTGGGTAAAAGAATTTTATGTATAATGATTGTATGTACCGAAGTACTTATATAATATCTGCGTTCGCGTGATTTATGCCATCGATCCGTGACGACACCTAGAAGGCTCTCAATGAAAGCACCAATGTCGGTGTCAAAACCGGCTGATCTCGTAGTAGGGGTTCTAAGCTAGGCGTCTTGGAGCGATGGTAACATGGACACGGGATTTTACCCAGCTTCGGGCTCTCTCGAAGAGATAATACCCTACATGCTGCTTTTGATTGTATTCATATGGGTGTAGTACAGAGTACATGTATCTACCACGAGATTGTGGTAATAAATATGAGATGTTCTATTGACTAGCCTGACCTCGGTTTATATAACACACCAGAGGCCTAGGGTTTAGAGGAGTCCTTGTCTTGGGCGCCAAGTCTTGTGGAATCCTCCTTGTATGCGGCATGGGCTGCCTGAAGTGGCCCATGAGTGAACCGCCATGGGGGTCCTCGGCTCAATACACCTGTTTGGGAGATGACATGTTGAGTACCCCGTAGTCTAGGACACCGTCAGCGGCCACCCTTGCGGCCCTCCTCTCCTTTCCACTAAGGCCCATGAAGGCCCACTACTTCCCCGGGGGGGGGGGTTCCGGTAACCTCCCGGTACTCCGAAAAATACCCGAATCTCTTCGGAACCATTCTGGTGTCCGGATATAACCTTCCAATATATCAATCTTTACCTCTCGACCATTTCGAGACTCATCGTCTTGTCCGTGATCTCATCCGGGACTCCGAACAATCTTCGGTCATCAAAATCACATAACTCATAATACAAATCGTCATCGAACGTTAAGCGTGCGGACCCTACAGGTTCGAGAACTATGTATACATGACCGAGACACATCTCCGGTCAATAACCAATAGCGGAACCTGGATGCTCATATTGGCTCCTACATATTCTACGAAGATCTTTATCGGTCAAACCGCATAACAACATACGTCATTCCCTTTGTCATCGGTATGTTACTTGCTCGAGATTCGATCGTCGGTATCTCAATACCTAGTTTAATCTCGTTACCGGCAAGTCTCTTCACTCGTTTAGTAATGCATCATCCCATAACTAAATCATTAGTCACATGGCTTGCAAGGCTTATAGTGATGTGCATTACCGAGAGGGCCCAAAGATACCTCTCCGATACACGGAGTGACAAATCCTAATCTCGATCTATGCCAACCCAACAAACACCTTCGGAGACACCTCTAGAGCATCTTTATAATCACTCTTTTACGTTGTGACGTTTGATAGCACACAAGGTATTCCTCCGGTATTCGGGAGTTGCATAATCTCATAGAGGAATATGTATAAGTCATGAAGAAAGCAATAGCAATAAAACTTAACGATCATTATGCTAAGCTAACGGATGGGTCTTGTCCATCACATCATTCTCCTAATGATGTGATCCCGTTCATCAAATGACAACACATGTCTATGGTCAGGAAACTTAACCATCTTTGTTTAATGAGCTAGTCTAGTAGAGGCATACTAGGGACACTTTGTTTTGTCTATGTATTCACACATGTATCAAGTTTCCGGTTAATACAATTCTAGCATGAACAATAGATATTTATCATGACATAAGGAAATATAAATAACAACTTTATTATTGCCTCTAGGGCATATTTCCTTCAGTCTCCCACTTGCACTAGAGTCAATAATCTAGTTCACATCGTCATTTGATTTAACACCAATAGTTCACATCTTTATGTGATTAGTTCACATCGCTATGTGACTAACACCAAAAGGGTTTACTAGAGACTATAATCTAGTTCACGTCGCTATGTGATTAACACCCAAAGAGTACTAAGGTGTGATCATGTTTTGCTTGTGAGAGAAGTTTAGTCAACGGGTCTGTCACATTTAAAGCTGTATGTATTTTGCAAATTTTCTATGTCTACAATGCTCTGCATGGAGCTACTCTAGTTAATTGCTCCCACTTTCAATATGTATCCATATTGTGACTCAGAGTCATCTGGATCCGTGTAAAAGCTTGCATCGACGTAACTCTTTACGACGAACTCTTTATCACCTCCATAACTGAGAATATTTCCTTAGTCCTCTTAGGTAACTAAGGATAACTTTGACCGCTATCCAGTGATCCACTCCTGGATCACTACCGTACCCCCTTGCTAAACTCATGGCAAGGTACACAATAGGTCTGGTACACAGCATAGCATACTTTATAGAACCTATGGCTGAGGCATAGGGAATGACTTTCATTCTCTTTTTCTATTTTCTACCGTGGTTGGGTTTTGAGTCTTACTCAACTTTACACCTTGCAATACAGGCAAGAACTCCTTCTTTGACTGTTCCATTTTGAACTACTTCAAAATCTTATCGAGGCATGTACTCATTGAAAAATCATCAAGCGTCTTGATCTATCTCTATAGATCTTGATGCCCAATATGTAATCAGCTTCACTGAGGTCTTTGAAAAAACTCATTTCAAATACTCCTTTATGCATTCCAGAAAAAATTCTACATCATTTCCGATCAACTATATGTCATTCACATATACTTATCAGAAAGGTTGTAGTGCTCCCAGTCACTTTCTTGTAAATACAGGATTCACCGCAAGTCTGTATAAAACTATATGCTTTGATCAACTCATCAAAGTGTATATTCTAACTCTGAGATGCTTGCACCAGTCCATAGATGGATCGCTGGAGCTTGCACATTTTGTTAGCACCTTTAGGATTGACAAAACCTTCTGGTTGCATCATATGCAACTCTTCTTTAATAAATCCATTAAGGAATGCAGTTTTGTTATCCATTTGCCAGATTTCATAAAATGCAACAATTGCTAACATGATTCGGACAGACTTAACCATCGCTACGAGTGAGAAAATCTCATCGTAATCAACACCTTGAACTTGTCGAAAACCTTTCGCGACAAGTCGAGCTTTGTAGATAGTAACACTACCATCAGCGTCCATCTTCCTCTTGAAGATCCATTTATTCTCAATGGTATGCCGATCATCGGGCAAGTCCACCAAAGTCCACACTTTGTCCTTATATATGGATCCTATCTCAGATTTCATGGCCTCAAGCCATTTTGCGGAATCTAGGCTCATCATCGCTTCATCATAGTTCGTAGGTTTGTCATGGTCTAGTAACATGACTTCTAGAACGGGATTACCGTACCACTCGGAACATGCTCTGGTTGACTGATAACCCACAAGTATAGGGGATCGCAACAGTTTTCGAGGGTAGAGTATTCAACCCAAATTTATTGATTCGACACAAGGGGAGCCAAAGAATATTCTCAACTATTAGCAGTTGAGTTGTCAATTCAACCACACCTGGATAACTTAATATCTGCAGCAAAGTATTTAGTAGCAAAGTAGTATGGAAGTAACGGTAACGGTTGCAAAAGTAGCAGTAGCAATTTTGTAGTAATTGTAACAGCGGCAACGGAGAAGTAACTAAGCAAAGATCAATATGCGAAAAGCTCGTAGGCATTGGATTAGTGATGGATAATTATGTCGAAGGCGATTCTTCATGCAACATTTATAACATAGGGTGACACAGAACTAGCTCCAGTTCATCAATGTAATGTAGGCATGTATTCCGAATATAGTCATACGTGCTTATGGAAAAGAACTTGCATGACATCTTTTGTCCTACCCTCCCGTGCCAGCGGGGTCCTATTGGAAACTAAGGGATACTAGTAAGGTACATGTGCATTGCACGCATGAGATTTGGTAACCAAATTATGAATAAATACCACACTATAGCATGTAAGCTTTGAGTCATATATGCGTGACGTAGATGTTCGTTTAATTCTTATAGTTCATCTCATCCAAAATCAATTAGTTTTATAAAAAATATTAAGATTCATGGAATTGTGCATTGTAAAGAATAAAGTAAAAACAAAAAGTGACAATTCATTTAGAAAAAAAAGTTTGGGCAATTAAGATATGGAAGATTCTAGAGAACAAAGGAGAAGTGCTTGTGTTTTGAGGTTTGTGCATTATGCTTAAGTTCAACCATGGAGTCTTCTAGATTGTACATGTGGCAGAATCTGGTGGAATGTGGATGATATCCAACGGCCAGTAGTGCTCGGATTTGCCATCTCTGTACCGTCGGATTGGCTTCATCCAACGACCAACTTTCAAAGTTATTCGCACACTATATAGGGGTATAGATTAAGGGCTCCTTTTAATAGAGTACCGGACCATAGCATTAACACTTAGTGAATGCACGAACTCCTCAAACTACGGTCATCACTGGGAGTGGTCCCGATTATTGTCACTTCGGGGTTACCGGATCATAACACATAGTAGGTGACTAATGACTTGCAAGATAGGATCAAGAACTCACATATATTCATGAAAACATAATAGGTTCAGATCTGAACTCATGGCACTCGGGCCCTAGTGACAAGCATTAAGCATAGCAAAGTCATAGCAACATCAATCTCAGAACATAATGGATACTAGGGATCAAACCCTAACAAAAATAACTCGATTACATGATAAATCTCATCCAACCCATCACCGTCCAGCAAGCCTACGACGGAATTACTCACGCACGGCGGTGAGCATCATGAAATTGGTGATGGAGGATGGTTGATGATGACGACTGTGATGGATTCCCCTCTCCGGAGCCCCGAACGGACTCCAAATCAGCCCTCCCGAGAGAGATTAGGGCTTGGCGGCGGCTCCATATCGTAAAACGCGATGAATCCTTCTCTCTGATTTTTTTCTCCCCGAACGTGAATATATAGAGTTGGAGTTGAGGTCAGTGGAGCACCAGGGGGCCCACGAGGCAGGGGGCGCGTGTCGGTGTCAAAACCGGCGGATCTCGGGTAGGGGGTCCCGAACCGTGCGTCTAAGGTCGACGGTAACAGGAGACAGGGGACACAATGTTTACCCAGGTTTGGGCCCTCTCTATGGAGGTAATACCCTACTTCCTGCTTGATTGATCTTGATGAATATGAGTATTACAAGAGTTGATCTACCACGAGATCGTAATGGCTAAAACCCTAGAAGTCTAGCCTATCTGACTATGATTGTATATCTCCTCTACGGACTAAGCCCTCCGGTTTATATAGACACCGGAGGGACTAGGGTTACATAAAGTCGGTTACAGAGAAAGGAATCTTCATATTTGGTCGCCAAGCTTGCCTTCCACGCCAAGGAGAGTCCCATCAGGACACGGGTAGAGTCTTCGGTCTTTGTATCTTCACAACTCATCAGTCCGGCCCATATCTAATAGGTCGGACGCCCGAGGACCCCTTAGTCCAGGACTCCCTCAGTAGCCCCCGAACCAGACTTCAATGACGAGGTGTCCGGCGCGCAGATAGTCTTCGGCATTGCAAGGCGGGTTCCTCCTCCGATAACTTCAAAGTGATGTATTCGGCTTTCCATTTAATGTCATACCCCTCGGCTTCTGTGTATGAACAACTTCAACTTCCACGTGTCCAGCGAATGCGAGAAGTCTGGGTGTTTTTACACATAACACCCCGACCATGTAAGGCGGAGTGCCTATTTAAAGAGATTGGATCTCAGATCCGTTCAGCATCACGCGGAAAAATCTCAGATCTTGCTAGGAAAGACCACTCCAACATGGCTAGCGCTCCCCGCTCCTCCCGTCCCTGCGTCCCAGAAAAAGGCGATTGGGAGAAATGTTCCGTATCCCACGGTCAGCTAGTGAAGCTGCAAACATAGGGATTTTTTCCCCCCGCGGATCTGGTCCCTGTTTGGGCAGGGTTGACCTCCTTCAATGATGGGGCCCAAGCGAAGAATTTCCCCAATCCATCTGGGGGGAGAGTGTGCTTTGTCCCCTATTTGCTAAGAGGTGTCGGATTTCCACTTCATCCGTTCCTCTGGGGGCTTCTGGAGTATTATGGCCTCCAACTTCACAACTTCACTCCCGCCTCCATCCTGCATATCGCAGGTTACGTCGCTCTTTGCGAGCTATTCTTGGGTTGTGAGGCCCATTTTGAATTGTGGAGAAAGCTATTCTGTCTCGTCCCGCGCAACCATGAGGGATCAATCTTTGAAGTGGGCGGAGCCGAAATATGGCGCATTGCCGAGACCGGATACCTATCCGGCACACCAAGGAAGGCATCCGAAGAGTGGCCTTCTGAATGGTTCTATGTTGAGGACGTCGCACTTCCTGACCCAGTTCGGAGGGGTCTTCCTGAATTTACTAGCGTTCCTTTGAAGAAACACCACAGCTGGCGCCCTCGGAGCCTCAAGGAGGAAGATAGTGCAGAAGTTCGTCAGCTTATGAGCAAGATAAGGATGCTCGCCCAGTGCGGATTATCAATAGTCGAGGTAATGGCGGTTTCCATAGTATGGGGGGTTCAGCCACTCCAATACAGAGGTCTTCCCATGTGGCACTACAATGGGGAGGATGACGCGTTCTACTGCGGCCGGAAGGGTCCGGACACCCCCGCCGCTCTGGTCTAAATATTGCCCGAACTGTTCAAAGGGAGGAAGAGGAATTTCTTCGTATCAAGCGCAGAGATGGATTTTCCATGTACAATCCTCCAAGCTGGGTAAGTCCCAACCCCTCTGCTCTACTCACTCTACTCCCTGAACTACTTTCAATGAATATTAATCTGTCCATTTATAACAGCACTGGCGAAAGATCTCCGAGGGGCTTTACAGCCCTGCCCCACAACCAGAGGGCCATAATCGGGACCTTGACCCCGGATTCGAAGAGGATCCGGACATATTCGTGGTGCTCGAGAACAGGGTGTTTTACCAGGCGAGCTGACGGCACGGAAGTGGCCATCACCGTTGATTATCCCGGTCTTCTCCCTGCCTCACACGTAAGTAATCAGGAGACATCTCCTCTAAAAGAGTTCCCTTGTTCTGCCTCACCCGCCGCACTGTCTCGTGCTCAAAAGGGGAGGCGTTCAGCGCGCCCTGCTACCCAAGAGGCAACTCCAAAGAGAGCGGCGCCCACGCCGGGCAAGCCTTCGAAGAGGAAGGCAAACGAAGATACGACCGAGCCTTCATCGAAGAGGTATGGCTTTTAAATATGCCCTTTGGCAGTCACATCCAACTGTGACATTATCCGCTGCGTCTTATTAGGAAAAGCGTTCGCCCGACTATGTCCGGGAATCTTACCGGCTGCGCCTCCACAAGTCAGGTTCCCGACCCTGCTTTAAAGGTAAGGGATGATACGGAAGTGACGCCGGATTGTCCTTCGGCAGAGGAGTCGGATGATGTATCCGTCACAAACTCGGAAGTGGAGAGCGCCATGAATCATCGGCGCCGGAGAGCCGTTCTACGCGACCCCGGATTTACGAACGAGGCGTTCAATGCCTTCAGCTCGGCTGATGCATATATCCAAGCTGCTCGAGACGGGCTTGCCAGAGCCACAAACCAACATGTAAAAGATATACGGGTAAGTTTATTGTACAAAACTAACAATTATATACTAGTAGCCCCTGAGACTTGAAGCAGTTGATACAACTGATTTAAGGATCATTGTATAACCAGGTGTTGTCGGAGAAAAACAATTTGTTGTCTCAGGAACTAGAAAAGTGTCGGACCCAGCTAACTGCTGCTACCGCCGAACTGGAGAAATCCAAGAAGGCATCACCTGGTAATGTTCCCCTCCATCGAGAAAACATAATTATATACCGGCAATGCTAACACTATTGCTCATCGTATGGCAGGATCGTCAGATCAACTGAAGGAGCAACTGAAAGCCACCCAAGCGGAAGAACAAGAAGCCAAAAGACTGTTGGCCGCGGGCGAACGTGTGCTAACACGAGTCAGAGATGAGAAAAACAAATTGCAGGATGCCCACACCCAGCTGGGCGAAGAACTGAAAGATGTACGGGCCCAGCTGGCTGATTCCGTGAAGGAAAATAAGAGGCTGCGCGGCGGCATATTTGGTATGTGGTCACACTTACCTCCGTGTAGTTCGGAGATGAAAGGGACTAACAGAATTATATCTGTAGGTATGCTGACCGGTCGTCCCGAAGAGGAGATGTCCGGATTCTCGAGCGATCTTCTACAAGAGCTGTCGCAAATGCACGAGCAAGCTCGGCAGGCGATGCGAAGTGTTGCCAAGGCCTTGTGGCCATCCGCCTCCCCTCCAGGAAAGATGGAGGAGCTTATACAGCTATTCAAGGGAGCGCGGCGGCGCTTTCGATTGTGGAAGATATCGGCCTGCCGGGAAGGTGCATGAGAAGCCTGGGCCATGGTGAAAACACGATATACCAAGCTTGATCCGAATCATATGGCTCGGGTCGGACGTCTAGGGTCAGATGGAAAAGAAGTTCCCGTTAATTTGGTATATGACCAAGTAGAAGTAGCCGCCAAGTATTCCCAATAGGATTGTAAGTTAGACAGCCTGCTGGATGGTATAGAGGAGGAAATTTTTGAGTCCAAGTGACTATGTACTTTCCTTGACATATGTAACTCTAGCTGAATTGTAAAACGATTGTCATGGCAGACCTTTTCACTTCGACCTCTGGACCCGAAGGTGCGGAGTGTTTCCGAATACCTTAGTGGTAAAATAGACTGGGGTATGCGTGGAAACCAGGCGTAGGGGTCATAGTTGCTTGAACAGACAAGTTGTATCTGGCTAGTTATGTTATATTACATTATGATTGTAAGAAACATCTTCCAGAGAGAATAGTTCCGTTAAGGGTTACTTTCCCTGGGTGTGCATGCGTTAAAATGCATGTCCGAACTGTGATTGGAAAATCGCAGTATACGTAACATCTGGGGGTTCACCATGGGGTGAATGCAAAAACATCTTTAATCCACCGACCGGATATTCCCTTAAGAACGCTAGCTTTCGGCTTCACCCAGTATGAGGTACACATCCGGATGACCCGGCAGTAACAATCGCAGAGGTGCTCCCTTTATGCCCTGGCCGAACTAACGAGAACGTATGGCATAAGCACAGGAGTCAGGCAACCCAGCTTGGCCAAAACTTAAGTCATATCGATGCATATAATGGCGAAGAAAAGGTACATATGGGAAAAACGCATACGTGATGAGCTTGATGCTTGGAAAATAATAATAATAAGCTTCCGTCCGGGAAGCCCCCAGGTATAATGGACGTACATGTTCGAGGATGTGTACGTCACAGATGCACGGTTTAGCCGCGCGAAAGCTTTAAGGCTAGAAAAAAGGAAGAACGAAAAGAGAGGAACAAATAATGGAAACAATAGGGAGAAGGAGACAAACGAATAGTTCGACGCTAGGTACAGAATCTTTGGAGTCTGGCCGCGTTCCAGGGGTTCGGCTCTAGGCGATTGTCTGATCCATCACGCAGGCGGTACGCTCCTCCAGTGAGAACTTCGTCAATGATGGAGGGACCCTCTGATAACCCACAAGTATAGGGGGTCGCAACAGTTTTCGAGGGTAGAGTATTCAACCCAAATTTATTGATTCGACACAAGGGGAGCCAAAGAATATTCTCAAGTATTAGCAGTTGAGTTGTCAATTCAACCACACCTGGATAACTTAATATCTGCAGCAAAGTATTTAGTAGCAAAGTAGTATGGAAGTAACGGTAACGGTAGCAAAAGTAACAGTAGTAGTATTGTAGTGATTGTAACAGTGGCAACGGAAAGGTAAATAAGCGAAGAACAATATGTGAAAAGCTCGTAGGCATTGGATCGGTGATGGAGAATTATGCCGGATGCGATTATTCATGCAACAGTTATAACATAGGGTGACACAGAACTAGCTCCAATTCATCAATGTAATGTAGGCATGTATTCCGAATATAGTCATACATGCTTATGGAAAAGAACTTGCATGACATCTTTTGTCCTACCCTCCCGTGGCAGCGGGGTCCTATTGGAAACTAAGGGATATTAAGGCCTCCTTTTAATAGAGTACCAGAGCAAAGCATTAACACATAGTGAATACATGAACTCCTCAAACTACGATCATCACCGGGAGTGGTCCCGATTATTGTCACTTCGGGGTTGCCGGATCATAACACATAGTAGGTGACTATTGACTTGCAAGATAGGATCAAGAACTCACATATATTCATGAAAACATAATAGGTTCAGATCTGAAATCATGGCACTCGGGCCCTAGTGACAAGCATTAAGCATAGCAAAGTCATAGCAACATCAATCTCAGAACATAGTGGATACTAGGGATCAAACCCTAACAAAACTAACTCGATTACATGATAAATCTCATCCAACCCATCACCGTCCAGCAAGCCTACGATGGAATTACTCACGCACGGTGTTGAGGATATAAACCTTAGAGTCACCCGCCCGGTGGGGCCGGGTTACACATAAGGATCATCACCAGAAGCCCGGTGCCAAGCTTGAAGATGGTGGGCCAAGGATGGGCTTAAGACCCGGAGATGGCTTAAGGCCCGTAGTTACAACCGTCCTTATGGTAGACCTTGTAGTGTAAGGCAAGAATAGTTGAGAGTCCGAGCCGGACACTCTTATGAGCCGGCCGGGGCTCTCAGAAGCTGCGGGGCGTCAGGCTCTCTATATAAAGGGGCGACCCGGCAGCGGTTTAGGGACAAGAAAGATCTCATCGAGAGCCAGGCATAGCAGTTAAGCTCCCTGGTCATCAAAACCCTAATCAATACCACCTCAACTGGACGTAGGCTTTTACCTTCACCGTAAGGGGCCGAACCAGTATAAACCCTCGTGTTCCTTGTCCCGCTTAACCCCTTCAAGCTTCCTCGCGGCGATGGCTCCACGACTAAGTCCTAGCTTGAGGACATCTGACGTGACAATTCCACGACAGTTGGCGCCCACCGTGGGGCCAGCGCATGGTGGATTTGAGTTCTTGAAGGGCAGCTTCGAAGGGCTCAAGGGATACGCCGTGGGCCGGATGACCAAGAGTCATCGCGGCAAGATCTACATCGACGATGCAAACTGGGGCCCCGATGCCGGCTCAATTGAGTACGGGTACCGGGTCCCCTTCAGCGGAATTCATGTTTTCATTGGCAAGATTGGTGAGCCGGGCCCTGAGCCGGATCTCTGCGCCGATCTCATCGAGACGGCTCAGCGCGCACGACCCGCCCGGGACCTGCCTGCCTTGAAGCATGCTTTTGTGGGATGTATCCATGGAGGGCTCCATGATGGATCTGGATCTGGTGATGAGACGGCCGCCGGCTCTGACGGCGAGTCGTCCACAGATGAGTCAAACTCGTTGTATCAACTCCAAGATGGCAGGCTCATGGGTTGTTCCGATGGTGACAGTATTCCGGATCCGTTTGAGCCGCCGAGCCGGGTTGGAATCTTCATGGCCGGTGCACAGCCCGTTCAGAACCCTGCTGCTGGAGCGGGAAACCCGGTGCCCTCGCCGGCTCAGGTGCTGATGGATCTCACAGACAAGATGACGGCTCTGTTGACTGCCGCGGTTGACCCGGCGGATCAGGCTTAGCATGACACGGAGGTGGCGCAGTTAAAGTTAGATCTAGTGAAAGCCAAGGAGGATCTGGCAGCGGAAGGGATCAGGATGGCTGCGGAGAGGGTGGCTCTCGACGCCCAGACTCAGTTGATTCAGGCGCAGTCCTTCCGACTCACGATGGATCAGAACGCGTCCAATGAGGTCATGAGAAGGAGGCATCAGAAGGCTCAGTCTCGACTCCCTCCGGTCTACGATCCTCGAAATCTCTTCAACACGCCAGGTGCAGGGTCCAGTAACCCGCCAGGGATCATAGTGCCCGGACCTGGGACCCCTGTTCAGCCACAAGTGATGGGGCCTCCCCGGGTGAGCCCAGCCCCGCCTCAGTATGTGCCAATACCACCGGGTCATTATGCTAACCCGCTGGAGAACATGGTCGCCGCAGCAGAACGGCTGGCGGCCCTCCCAATTGACGGTGACTCTCCAACGGCTATTGAAACCCGCCGGGTCAG
This sequence comes from Aegilops tauschii subsp. strangulata, assembly GCF_002575655.3. Taxonomy (NCBI): domain Eukaryota; kingdom Viridiplantae; phylum Streptophyta; class Magnoliopsida; order Poales; family Poaceae; genus Aegilops; species Aegilops tauschii. The sequence continues at coordinate 324,834,383 of NC_053038.3, read as the reverse complement.
GGAACTCCTTTAGACAGCGCTGGCACAGCAAGAGGCGTACTCTTACAGCCGGGACAGGATCCACTCGACCCCTCGTCCAGGCCGGAGCCCGAGTTATAGCAGACACATGGTCTCAGCGACCGGCTCAAGTAATGTCCGGCGCCATGACCCGCCCCCTGGCCATGGCCCGGCTCATAACGGAGCCTTTCACGTAGCAGACTAAGACAGAGCGCGGCAAGAGGCGGAGCAGGTGCCTCAGTTGACGGCTTACCAGACCCCCCCCCCCCCGGTTTATCCGACGACTTCCGTCGACGTGGGTATCCCTACAAGGACCGGAGGCGTCCCTTGTTTAGTGCCAGCTCTCCGCAATGAACGTCTACCCAAGGACTTCAAAGGCCCTAGGAAGGTGCCTAATTACACGGCTGACTTACAACCCGCAGCCTGGATCGAAAGCTACGAGATGGCCATGGAACTACTGGAGGTCAGTGAAGCGGCGATGGCCAAGTACTTCACCATGATGCTAGATGGGACCGCCCGCACTTGGTTGAAAGGGCTACCGCCGAATTCCATTGGATCTTGGGCTGAGTTGAAGGCCCGGTTCATACAAAACTTCAAAGACACCTGTAGGCAGTCTATGTCAATAGTGGATTTGACTAACTGTAAACAGCTGGAGGGTGAGTCTACGACACATTGGGTTCGCCGGGTCAAAGAGATCATACATTCATCAGATAAGATGGATGCCGGCTCTGCAGTCTTAATGTTGGAGCAAAATTGTGGTTTTCTGCCCCTGAAGATGAAACTCGGGCGGCTTAAGCGCGACTGCAATGATATGGGTACGCTGATGGCGGCTCTCGTCAAGTACGCCGACTCTGATAGTACCAAGGACCCCGCTTCGGATGACGAAAGGACAGGGAAGGGAAAGAAGAACGGCAATGGCAAGGGTCCTCAGCATAACCCGGGGAACCAAGGAGGTGGCAAGCTTAAGGCCGATGGCAGCCTAGAGTTCGTGGCCAACGCCAGCTCACAGGGTAATAGCCAGAGACGCAGGGGGAGGCCCCCTTCCCGAGCCGGCGGGTCAGGCCCGACGCTGGAGCAGCTGTTGAATGAGCCCTGTCCAAGGCATGGCTCTAGAGAGAAGCTAGCTACTCATCTGTGGAAGGATTGTGCAATCATGAAGGCCTTTAAGAATTCAACGCCTTTAACGGCAACAATGGCCCGTGCGGTGGCTCAGGCGCCGGCGGTTTTCATGGCCCGGGCGGCGGCTCAAATTCTAATCCTCAGAACGGTCAAGGGGGCTTTAATCAACAGTCTGGCCAGGGTCATCAACAGCAGCAGGGGGGTTATCAGACCAATCCAAAACAGCTTAGCGGTGGACAGTATCATGTATTTACCACCAGTCTGTGTAAGCGAGATCAGAAGCTTCATAAGAGGGCTGTGAATGCTGTTGAGCTGGTGGTTCCGCGCTACTTACGATGGTCTGAGCAGCCTATAGTGTGGAGTAGGGAGGATCACCCTCCCCGGGTGGATAATCCGGGTCACTTGGCCTTGGTGGTGGCTCCTCAGGTGGGAGGATATAAGTTCACTAAGGTGCTCATGGATGGAGGCAGCAGCATCAACATCCTCTATTATGAGACTTTCCGTCGTATGGGGTTGATTGATAAGAACCTCAGCCAGTCAAACACTATTTTCCATGGTGTAGTACCTGGCAAGTCGGCTTATCCAGTCGGCAAGGTCGAGTTGGAAGTGGCCTTTGGAGACGAGCACAACTACAGGGTGGAAAAATTGACCTTTGAGGTGGTCAAGATAAGAAGCCCGTATCATGCCATATTCGGGCGGCCGGCTTACGCCAAGTTCATGGCACGGCCGTGTTACGTGTATTTGCAGCTTAAAATGCCGGGTCTCAATGGGACCATTACGGTTCATGGCAGCCGGAAGGTGGCCTTGGAGTGTGAGGAAGGCGATGCAGCTTATGCAGAATCTGTTTGTGCAACAGAGGAGTTAAAATTCTACAAGGACAATGTTGACCCAACAAATATGACCTCTCTGAAAAAGCCGACTACAGAGCATGAGCCGGCAATGAAATTTAAGTCGGCTGATGAGACTAAACTTGTTGATTTCGTTCCAGGTGATTCATCTCAGCAGTTTAGCATCAGTGCCAATCTGGATCCAAAATAGGAAAGCGCGCTCATCGAGTTCATCCGTGAGAATAGGGACATTTTTGCATGGAAACCTTCTGACATGCCAGGTGTACCTAGAGAACTCGCTGAGCACACTCTCAATGTTGATCCGAAATTTAAGCCGGTCAGGCAATTCCTTCGGCGGTTTAATGAAGAGAGGCGGAAAGCTATTGGTGAAGAGGTGGCCCGGCTCTTGGCGGCCGGGTTTATTGTTGAAGTCTTTCACCCAGAGTGGTTAGCTAACCCGGTGCTCGTACTCAAGAAGAACGGCACCTGGCGGATGTGTGTGGACTACACGGACTTGAACAAGGCGTGTCCGGTTGATCCTTTTGCCCTTCCCCGTATTGATCAAATCATTGATGCTACGGCGGGTTGTGAGCGCCTAAGTTTCTTGGATGCTTACTCTGGATATCATCAGATTAAAATGGCAGTTAAGGACCAGGAGAAGACGGCGTTCATCACTCCCTTTGGAGCCTTCTGCTATGTCTCTATGCCCTTTGGACTCAAGAGTGCACAGGCGACTTATCAACGTTGCGTGCAGAACTGTCTTCATAACCAGATTGGGCGCAATGTTCATGCTTATGTGGATGATATTGTGGTTAAATCCAGGAAGGAGGAAACCTTGATAGATGATCTGAGGGAAACCTTTGATAATCTCCGGGTCTACAAGATGATGCTTAACCCGGCCAAGTGTGTTTTTGGTGTTCCTGCAGGCAAGCTCTTGGGTTTCTTGGTTTCTAACAGAGGCATTGAAGCTAACCCGGAGAAGATCAAGGCCATCACCTCCCTGGCTAAGCCGGCGTGTATAAACGACGTCCAGCGCCTGGCGGGTCGTATCGCTGCTTTAAGCCGTTTTATAAGCCGTTTGGGGGAGAAGGCCATGCCATTATATCAGTTGATGAAGAAAACTGATGACTTTGTCTGGAATGATGCAGCTAATACTGCTTTTGAGGATTTGAAGAGACAGCTGGCCGAGCCCCCAGTCCTTGCTGCTCCGGTTGACAAGGAGCCTTTATTGCTATATGTGGCTGCTAACACACGAGCCGTCAGTGTAGCCGTGGTGGTGGAGCGCAAGGAAGAGGGTAAGGAGCATCCGGTTCAGCGGCCGGTTTATTATGTCAGTGAAGTACTCATTGAGTCCAAGCAGCGGTATCCGCATTGGCAGAAGCTTGTTTATGGTGTGTTCATGGCAAGCCGGAAACTTAAGCATTATTTCCAGGGTCACCCCATCACTGTGGTCAGTTCTGCCCCCCTTGGAGATATCATTCAAAACAGAGAGGCCACGGGGAGAGTGGCTAAGTGGGCTATAGAGCTCGGACCTCATGGTCTAAAATACGTGCCACGCACTGCTGTTAAATCTCAGGCCTTAGTGGATTTCATCAATGATTGGACAGAGCTACAAGTGCCCGAACAAAAGCCGGATAACACATATTGGACTATTCACTTCGATGGTCCAGGCAATTGGAGGGCTCGGAGGCTGGAGTCGTATTGGCTTCCCCTAAAGGTGACAAGTTCCATTATGTGCTACAATTGATGTTTCCTTGCACCAACAATGCAGCTGAGTACGAGGCCTTGCTCCATGGTCTTCGGATGGCTAAGGAGATGAGCTTGAGCCGGGTAAGGTGCTTCGGCGACTCAGACTTGGTGGCTCAACAAGTATCAGGAAAGTGGGACTCCAAGGACCCTCTCATGGCGGCTTATCGCCGTGAGGTTGATGCCATTGCTGGGCACTTTCAGGGTTACCAAGTAGAGCACATCGATCGCAGGAAGAACGAGGCGGCTGATGCTTTAAGCCGGCTGGGCTCTCAGCGAAAACCGGTGCCGCCTAATACTTTCCTGGACGTCCTGCATAACCCTTCTGTTAAGTTGCCCACAGAGGAAGACTTGGTTGTCCCTGACCCGGAGGCACGACTGGTGGCGGCTCTCCACATCATCCCGGACTGGACAGTGCCCTATCTGGCTTACATGACCCGGGGAGATTTGCCTGAGGACGAAACTTTGGCCAGACAAATAACCCGACGGTCTAAGTCAATGGTTGTTATCAATGGTGAGTTGCATCGTCGCAGTGTTACGGGAGCATTCCAGCGATGTGTCTCCCCTGAGGAAGGTCAAGACATCTTGCGTGAGATTCATGAAGGGGATTGTGGCCATCACGCCGGCTCAAAGTCTCTTGTGGCCAAGGCTTTTCGTCATGGTTTTTATTGGCTGACGGCTCATGCTGATGCGGAGGACTTGGTCAGTAAATGTGATGGTTGCCAAAGGTTCTCGCGACGGGCTCATGTGCCGGCTCAGGAGCTGAGGATGATCCCAATTACTTGGCCCTTTGCGGTTTGGGGGCTTGATATGGTTGGGCCTTTTAAAAGGTCCAAGGATAAGAAGACCCACCTCTTGGTGGCAGTTGACAAATTTACCAAGTGGGTTGAAGCGGAGCCAGTTAGCAAGTGTGACGCAGCCACGGCAGTTCAGTTTATGAAAAAGGTGATCTTTCGTTTTGGCTTTCCACACAACATTATAACTGACAATGGTACCAATCTATCCAAAGGCGCCATGGAGGAGTTTTGTCAACGAGAGCATATTCGACTTGATGTTTCATCAGTGGCTCATCCTCAATCCAATGGTCAGGCTGAGAGGGCTAATCAGGAGATTCTGAAAGGCATCAAACCCCGGCTTTTGGTCCCTTTACAACGGACGCCGGGTTGTTGGGTGGAGGAGTTACCCTCCGTGTTGTGGAGCATCAACACTACTCCTAACAGGTCTACAGGTTTCACGCCTTTCTTCATGGTTTATGGAGCGGAAGCAGTTCTACCCAGTGACATCCGTCATGACTCACCTCGAGTGGCGGCTTATGTGGAGGTGGATAATGAACATGCGTGCTAAGATGCTCTTGACTTGTTGGACGAACAGCGTGATGTGGCAGCAGCTCGCTCAGCGATTTACCAACAAGACATGCGCCGTTATCATAGTCGCCGGGTCAAATCCCGGGTCTTCCAGGAAGGCGATCTGGTGCTCCGGCTCATCCAAGATCAAACAGATGCGCACAAGCTATCCCCGCCTTGGGAGGGGCCCTTTGTGGTCAGCAAGAATTTGCACAACGGGTCATATTACCTCATTGACATTCGGGAGCACAAAGATTCACGTAGGTCGGAGGAAGAGACCCGTCGGCCGTGGAACATAGCTCAGCTTCGGCCTTATTACACATGAGCCACCGGCTCTCATAATGTACATATTTCTCTAAGCCATGTATATATTATGATAAGCAATAAAGCAGGACCTCTGTCCTTTTTTCTCCTCCAAATGTGAACGTGTTGTTTTCATTGCAAGATCACATGATAACTTGAAGGAGGATCCGGCTTATGGTCGTATTCGAATCTAGCCGTATGCAATAAGGTCACTTGGGGGCTTCCTGTTCAAACATAGGTCGTATTCGAACCAAAGAGAACATAGCTGTCGATACCCATTTGATTGGCAAAGTGCCGAGCTCATTGGGGAGTTTTCTTTGGTCATATTTGAATCATAATTTAATCCCCTTTGGGAACCGACGTTGATTGTATTCGAATCAGCATCGTTAAACAATTCTTAAAGTCATGTGGGGGCTTCCTATTCAAACATGGGTCGTATTCGAACCAAAGAGAACATAGCTGTCGGTACCCTCTTGATTGGCATCGCCACACCCACTGGGGGCTATATGATCGCATTCGAATCCTAGCATCACCCCTTTGGGACGGGTCTCTGGTCGTATTCGAACCGGAAGCCCCTAAGTTTTTCTGATTTATAGCGAGTTCTTCTGATTATTTCAAGTGTGCTCGGCGGGTCTCATTTTGCCGGCTTAACTTTGATTCACAGTACTAGTCGAACACAATCGGCGTTGTTAAGACTGGTAAACCGGGATTGAGGTACCAGCCTTATTACCCGGGTTATATAAACCGGACGTGTGCTTAAAAGCCGGTAAGTGTGTTGTTACGACTATGTCAAGGACATAATTGAGGCCCAGTCTTTTATGATTCATATTCCGGGTTATGTGTATAAGCTATGATTCTCAGTGTGGTAAGCCGCCTAGAGACTTGTGATTTGTCTTTCTATGCAGGATAGTAAAAGATAACTATTTGAGCTTAAGGAACATGAATGATCATTTATGACCCGGAGGAACATAAGGAAACAACTTTCATAGAATTCAGCATTCAACACGTGCACGATGGCATGGCAAAGTTAAAGTGTTGATCCTATTCTATTACAAAGACTCATCGAGTCCAAAAGGGTGAAGCATTGTTTCAAATAAACCGCCTACAGAGTTAAGACGCTTGCTGGGTTGAAGTTTCTGGCTCATCCCTCTCCGCTCCTCCGGTTGTTCCCAAGACCTGGAAAGTTGACGATTTCCAGTCAATGCCGCTCAGAGCTTCAAATTGAGCTTCCTCGTCAATTAACCCGTCCGGGTCAATTTCCGGGGCAAAGGTGTGCTTACGAGTCGGCGGGACTAAGCTGATGGCTTCGTAACGCGGAGTGGGGATCCTCTGATTCTCGGCATCGTAACCCGGCTGGTACTTGGTCAGATCCGTGTCATTTCCAATCAGAGTGGCCACCGGGCGTACGATCTTCACGCAGGTTGCGAAGTCCTTTTGGTCGAAGGGGGTGTCGTCTTCCTTCAAGCTGGGATAGCCAAGGGCAATGTCCGCCGGGTCTAATTCTGGAAGGAACGCCTTGGCCCGGCTCAGAGTAGCTATGGCTCCGGCTCTTGCGGAGGCCCGTCGCAGCTCTTGGACACGCTGAGGAAGAACGGCAAGCCAGCGAAGAACTTCCGCCAGGTGAGTCGGCACCTCATTGGATAGGGCCACCACGGCCAAGGCGCGCTGTGACCCGGTGTAGAGTTGCTCCACCAGGGTGTACACGGCCTTCAGCTTGGTCACCACACTTTGGTTGAGGTTGGCGCTTCTGGGACCTGTTTAACAGGGTAAGGTAAGCCGCTGGCGATGATGGATTATGAGACATAAAGATTATAAACTGGACGAGAGTCGGTGGAATGACTTACGGAAGATTGCGGCAACCATCTGGGACACGTGGCGCTTTAAGCCGGAGAGGTTGGTGGTTTTCTCTGTCAGAGCCTTCTCCGCCTGTTCGGCCCGGCTCACCAAAGTAGCCTTCTCTTCGGCCCAAGCTTTCCGTTCAGCTTCAAAGTCCTTTTTCAGCTTCTCTTGAGCAGCAATACTGGACACAAATTTGGCGTTGGCCTTCCGGGTCTCAGTTTCTTGCGTCCTCAGGCGGGTCTTTAGATCGGAGATGTCGGCCTCAAACTTCTTGCAAGCAGCCTGCATAATTTCCGGGTTATAGTATGAACAGTTACTATGCAAATTTAAAGTCCCAAGCGTTTTCCAAGCAAAGACACTTGGCACTTGGGGGCTAATGCATATCGAACGTTTCTATCTACACATTACCGGTTCATGGAAGTAAGCCGGAACTTAAGTCTACAACATATTCAATCATAAGTCGTCGACTTGGGGGCTAGTATGGTAAAGATAACTATGCAGTAAGCAAGAAGAGTGGTACCTCAGACTTCTGCTGAATCAGATTCACCATGTCGATCTCTAAGTCCCGGCTCTTGTGCACCTGACTGACATAGCCGGAGACGATCTCTCCGATGCTCAGATTGGCATAGTCGGTGAGGTCCAGATTGGCCCGGCGGCGCTCTAGCAGCTCTTCCTTGGCGGAGCACTTGGCCAGCGCAGTGGGTCTCCCTGGCTTATCAAACTCCGTCCGGGTGATTACCACGTCCGGGTCATTGGCCGGTTGAGCCAGGCTGGAGGTCTCCGGGTTAGCAGAAGTTTCTGCGATTGGCTTGTCGGTTGGGGCGGCGGCTGCAGGAGCAGAGGCAGCTGGCGGTTCTTGAGCTGCACCCTCCGGTTCAGGCAAGTCCGGCTCTTCGACCGGCTTGTTCTTTTTCGCCCTCTTGCTGAGCTTTGCCTGGGCACTGAAAAGACAAAAAGATTAGTACAAAAGTATGAGTAAAGATAAAGCACAGCAAGAGATGGTCGTCATTACCCGGGTACGGTCTTGAAAGCCGGCAGATTTGACTGCATCGAGTCACCAGAGGAAGGAGATGTTTCCTGATAATTTGAATCAGAAGAATTGAGAGGTTCACGTATAACACCCGCCAGAGGATGAAAAGGATATAAGTTGGAAATAACCTCGGTCCGGCGCTTCCTTGATGCCTCAGGTAAGCCGGAGGAGAGGTCAGCATCCTTGTTGGTCCGGGTGTGCCGCCGGTTCTCATGAATCTGTTGCTTCAAAAGAAATTGAGGATCTTGATAAGCTAAAGGATGTGAAAATCTTACTTTCCGGGTTACCCTTCGGACTTTCAGCCTTGGCAAGGGCTCCGAGTCGGAGGAAAGTGTCATTACCTCTTCAACCACCGGGTTACTTGCTCCGGTGTCATCCTGTTGATGAGCAGTATTGATAAGGTGGACAGAAATAAACAACAAATATAACAAGAGCTTACAGGCTCAGGGGTTACCTCTGACTCGGAGCTATCGCTTAGTTGCAGCAGCTCTGAAGCAGTAGGCCTACTTCCCTTCTTGCGGGGAGCGGCTCTCTTGGCGGCTTTCTTAGCCTTCCTGGCCTTCTTGGCCGCCTCATGGTCATACTTGACCTTCCAGAATTTGTCATCAGCCTGAAAAGTACAATGACGATTTCTTAAGGTTCGGATGGAAATTATCTATAGAAGAAAATAAGATGTTCAGATCAGCGGCTTACCGCTGGGGCCGGGTTGGTCTTGCAGAAGGGGCTTAAGCCGGTCCTCCCGCAGTCTGCCAAACTCTCGTTCAAGAGAGCCTTGGTCATATCCTCAGGAAGATCGTTGCGGCTGTGTCTCAGGGGGTCATCTTTCCGGCCCGTGTACTCACACATTAAGCCGGGGCGGCGGCTTAAGGGGATCACCCGCCACGAGATCCAGACTCGGACCAGATCAATGCCATTAAGGCCATTTCCCAGGAGAGCCTTGATTTTGTTGATGGTGGGGATCAGAGGTAGGCGCTCCGCTTGAGTTAACTTGTCAGACAGAGGGTGAGTTGGTTCCAGACGTGAAGGGCGAAAGCCGGGCAGCGGGCTCTCGTCAGCCGGCGACGTGTCTTGGCAGTAGAACCACGTCTGGTTCCAGTCCTTTGGGTGGCTGGGCGGCTCGGCGTAAGGAAAAAGGCAGTCTCTCCGTCGCTGAATGGAGATTCCACCAAGTTCTAAGCTTGGCCCGTTGGCGCACTCGTTCTGGCGGTTCAAATAGAACAGCTCCCTAAAGAGCAGAAGGCTGGGTTCCTCTCCAAGGTAGACCTCGCAGAACACTTGGAAGTTGCATATGTTCGACACCGAATTGGGTCCTATATCTTGTGGCCGCAGGTCAAAGAAATTCAGTACATCCCTGAAGAACTTTGAGCCGGGCGGTGCGAAGCCCCGGCTCATATGATCCGCAAAAACTACCACCTCCCCGTCCTTTGGCTGTGGTCTTTCCTCTGATGGGTCGGGGGCACGGTAGGACATGACGTCCTTCTTGGGCAGATAACCCGACTTTACGAAATCCGCTAAGGTCTAGTCGGTGACATTGGACCTCATCCAATTGCATGTGATGGGTGCTTTGGGAGCTTTGGGAGGCATGGTGAAAGTCGGAAGCCTATGATAAAAGGAAAAATGTCCGGTTTAATTATAAGCCGGAGGAAATTTGCAGTTCAATGTTTAAAGTGGCGGCTTATGGAGGGGCCTAATGACATATATCTAGGTGCATCGGATTATCTAAGCCGCTGGAGGCATTGAGAGTAATTCGATTATCTACGACCTTGTTGCAGATGAGCCGGAAAATTTGACGGCGCGTGGCTTCTTTTGAGCCGGAAGGTTTTACGGCGCGTGGCTTCTTTAAGCCGGAAATGTAAACCGCCATGACTCAGCAGGTGCAGTTTTTTCACTAAGTGTGGTGAAAACAGGTTTCACACATTGCAGTAACTAATTTGGATCAAAACGGTCGGCTGAAAAGGAAAATTTCTAGACCTAAAACAGACGCAAAAGAAGTTCTTGGGGACGAACGGGGCCTTTATGCAGTGAAAAGAGATCTGTTTGCATTTGAAATGGGTGCCAAACAGCTACCGCGTTGGTTTTATGCTATCTTAAGATCAAGAAAGGGCGGCGGTGGTGAAATCTATGAAGAGTTCATGACGAACAGCGAAGAACATCGGCGAACTCGAAAATCTTAATGCAGATCTATTCTACGAAGAGGAAGGAACTTACAGATGCAGGTGTGTTGCGGGGGTTCGCCGCGGTTCTCTGGACGGTTCAGGGTGATGCAGCAGCCAAGGTCGACGAGGACGCGGAGCTCTGTTGCGGCGACGGCGGCGGCGGAACTCGAGCAGCATAGGAGAGCGAGAGGAAGGAGACGACAGAAGGGGGAGAATGGAAAGGACCCGAGGGGCGGGTTATTTATAAGGCCAGACTCATAAGTGGGCGCGAGAAACGAGGAGGTCACGGCGTGATTATCTCGCCCGAGAGGCGCCTCGATTTTCGGGATGGCAGTAAAGATAAAGATCCGTTGCGGATATAGTGGAGTAAAAAAATGGATTTAATGGAAGATGACGTCACGGCGGATTACCCGGGATCCAGAGGATGACGTCACGCCGGGTTATGGCCTGCACACAATTGTAAGCCGGAGATTTTCTGTCGAAAGAATTGAAGATTGACATGAGCCGGCTCAAATCAATCTGGGGCCTAATGTTGAGGATATAAACCTTAGAGTCACCCGCCCGGTGGGGCCGGGTTACACATAAGGATCATCACCAGAAGCCCGGTGCCAAGCTTGAAGATGGTGGGCCAAGGATGGGCTTAAGACCCGGAGATGGCTTAAGGCCCGTAGTTACAACCGTCCTTATGGTAGACCTTGTAGTGTAAGGCAAGAATAGTTGAGAGTCCGAGCCGGACACTCTTATGAGCCGGCCGGGGCTCTCAGAAGCTGCGGGGCGTCAACCTCTCTATATAAAGGGGAGACCCGGCAGCGGTTTAGGGACAAGAAAGATCTCATCGAGAGCCAGGCATAGCAGTTAAGCTCCCTGGTCATCAAAACCCTAATCAATACCACCTCAATTGGACGTAGGCTTTTACCTTCACCGTAAGCGGCCGAACCAGTATAAACCCTCGTGTTCCTTGTCCCGCTTAACCCCTTCAAGCTTCCTAGCGGCGATGGCTCCACGACTAAGTCCTAGCTTGAGGACATCTGCCGTGACAATTCCACAACACACGGTGGTGAGCATCATGAAATTGGTTATGGAGGATGGTTGATGATGACGACGGCGACAGATTCCCCTCTCCGGAGCCCCGAACGGACTCCAGATCAGCCCTCCCGAGAGAGTTTAGGGCTTGGCGATGGCTCCCTATCGTAAAACGCGATGAATCCTTCTCTCTGATTTTTTTCTCCCCGAACGTGAATATATAGAGTTGGAGTTGAGGTCGGTGGAGCTCCAGGGGGCCCACGAGGTAGGGGCGCGCCCAGGGGGCAGGCGCGCCCCGCACCTTCGTGGACAGGGTGTGGGCCCCCTAGCCTTGATTCTTTCGCCAGTATTTTTTATTATTTCCAAAATAATCTCCGTGAAGTTTCAGGTCATTCCGAGAACTTTTGTTTCTGCACAAAAATAACACCATGGCAATTCTGCTGAAAACAGCGTCAGACCGGGTTAGTTCCATTCAAATCATGCAAGTTCGAGTCCAAAACAAGGGCAAAAGTGTTTGGAAAAGTAGATACGACGGAGACGTATCACCCTCCCATTTGGGCTTGAGTTTGTCCTTTTTCTTCTCCGGCAAGCGTAGAACGAGTTCGCCAACATTATAAGTCTTGGCCCGTACTTCTCTGCTTTGATATCTGCGGGCCTGTTGTTGATAAAATGCGGAATGGGCTTTTGCAACATCGCGCTCCTCCTCCAGAGAATCTAGGCTGTCCTGCCGATCAAGCTCGGCCTCTCTCTCTTCGTACATGCGCACTCGAGGTGAGTCATGAATAATGTCGCAGGGTAACACAGCCTCTGCGCCGTACACCATGAAGAAAGGTGTATATCCGGTAGTGCGATTGGGCGTGGTCCGCAGCCCCCAGAGTACGGAGTCGAGCTCCTCAACCCAGTGCTTATCTGATTCTTACAAAGACCGCACCAGTCTAGGCTTGATGCCGCTCATAATAAGACCATTGGCCCGTTCGACTTGACCGTTTGTTTGAGGGTGATAGACGGAGGCGTAATCGAGCTTAATGCCCAGATTGGCGCACTAGTTTTTCACCTCATCAGCTGTGAAATTGGAGCCGTTATCGGTGATGATGCTGTGTGGGACACCATAATGGTGTACAACGCCGGATATAAAGTCTATCACTGGTCCGGCTTCGGCCGTTTTAACTGGTTTGGCCTCTATCCACTTAGTGAATTTATCCACCATGACCAGCAGATATTTTTTCTTATGGCTTCCTCCTTTAAGGGGTCCGACCATATCGAGCCCCCAGACTGCGAAAGGCCAAGTGACGGGGATCATTTGTAGAGCGATGAGGGGCATATGGCTTTGGTTAGCAAAGAGGTGGCATCTGACACAACGTTGGACAAGGTCCTGGGCATCTGCTCGGGCCGTCGGCCAATAAAAACATGTACGGAAGGCCTTGCTAACAAGGGCCCGAGCTGTGGCGTGGTGACCGCTGAGACCGACATGAACTTCAGCCAGAAGCTGCCGCCCCTCTTCCTCAGAGATACATCTTTGAAGGACTCCGGTAGCGCTTTTCTTGTAGAGCTCTCCGTCATGAACCTTGTAGGCCTTCGAAGGCCGGACAATGTGGCGGGCCTCGTTCTGATCCTCAGGGAGTTCTCTCCTATTAAGGTAGGCCAAGAAGGGTTCAGTCCACGGGGCAATGACTGCCATGATGAGATGGGCCGACGGTGTTATTTCGGTGGCTGAGCCTCCGATCCGGACTGGTGTTGCCGCTCTCCCCTTGCCACACCACGGACGGCTTAAAAAGCCTTTCCAGAAAGATGTTAGGTGGGACGGGGTCACGCTTAGCACCGATGCGAGCAAGGACGTCCGCCGCTTGATTACTTTCTCGAGCCACGTGATGAAACTCGAGCCCCTCGAACCGAGCCGACATTTTCAGGACGGCGTTACGATAAGCCGCCATCTTCGGATCTTTGGCATCGAAATCTCCATTTATTGGAGATATTGCAAGGTTTGAGTCCCCGCGCACTTCCAAGCGTTGTATGCCCATGGAGACAGCCATCCGAAGACCATGCAATAAGGCCTCGTATTCAGCTGCGTTATTGGAGTCTGTGTATAATATTTGGAGTACGTACTGGACTACGTCTCCAGTGGGGGACGTTAAAACGACGCCCGCTCCTAATCCTGCCAGCATTTTGGAACCATCAAAATACATGACCTAGTTGGAATATGTGTCGTACTCTTTAGGGAGTTCGGCCTCTGTCCATTCAGCGACGAAGTCCGCCAGTACTTGGGATTTAATGGCTCGACGCGGTTTGTATGTTATGTCAAATGGAAGGAGCTCAATGGCCCATTTGGCAATCCGACCCGTAGCATCGCGGTTGTTTATTATGTCATTGAGTGGTACTTCGGAAGCCACGGTGATCGAACACTCTTGGAAGTAGTGTCATAGCTTCCGGGATGCCATGAAGACCGCGTATGCTATCTTTTGATAATGAGGGTACCGGGATTTGGATGGTGTGAGGACAGTGGATACGTAGTATACCGGCTTCTGAAGCAGGAATTGTGTCCGTCCTGCTCTCGCTCAACGACGAGCACGACGCTCACCACCTGGTGTGTTGCCGATATGTATAATAACATGGGTTCGCCGACGTTCGGCGTGGCCAGGATTGGGTTGCTCGCTAGAAGGCCTTTTATTTCTTCCAGTCCGGCCGTTGCCACATCCGTCCACTCAAAGTGATTGGTGCGCCGGAGGAGGCGACACAGTGGCAGTGCCTTTTCTCCCAATCTGGAGATAAAGTGACTTAAAGTTACCACGCATCCGGCGAGTGTTTGGACCTGTTTAAGGTCCGTTGGCGTAGCCAATTGTGACAAAGCTCGGATTTTGGCTGGGTTTGCTTCAATTCCTCTATTGGAAACAATGAAGCCCAGCAGTTTTGCAGCGGGGACGCCGAAAACACACTTTTCCGGATTGAGCTTGATGTCATATGTACGGAGGTTGTCGAATGTGAGACGTAAATCGTCTATTAGTGACTCGACGCGCCTAGTTCTAATGACGACGTCGTCCACATATGCTTCAACTGTCTTGCCGATCTGTTTCTCCAGACATGTTTGAATCATGCGTTGGTAGGTGGCCCCGGCGTTTGGAAGCAGAATGGCCCATATGGGGTAATGAACGCCGTTGCGGCTTGATCGGACTCCTTCATTTTGATTTGATGGTATCTGGAATATGCGTCGAGGAAGCACAGTGAGTCATGTCCTGCGGTAGCATCAATGATCTGGTTGATGCGGGGGAGGGGGAAGGGATCCTTAGGGCAGGCCTTATTGAGGTCTTTGGAATCGATGCACAGGCGCCAGGATTTATCCTTCTTTGGCACCGTCACCAAGTTTGCTAGCCAGTCCGGGTGTTTTATTTCTCTAATGAATCCGGCCTCAATTAGCTTGGCTAGCTCCTCCCCCATAGCTTGACATTTGGGTTCGGAAAAGCGCTGCAGTGTTTGCTTGACTGGTTTATATCCCTTCAATATATTGAGGCTGTGTTCGGCCAACCTGCGTGGGATTCTTGGCATATCAGAAGGGTGCTGGGCGAATACATCCCATTTCTTGTGCAGGAACTCTCGTAGCGCGGTGTCGACCGTTGGGTCTAGTTGTGCCCCGATAGATGTTGTCTTCTTGGGGTCCGTTGGATGGACTTGGAATTTGACTATTTCTTCTGCTGGTTTGAAGGAGGTGGATTTGGGTCGTTTGTCCAGGATTACGTCATCCCTATCCACAGTGGAGCGTAGCGCGGTCAGCTCTTCAGCCGCGAGGACTTCAGACAATGCCTCGAGGGCCAGGGACGCGGTTTTATTTTCGGCGCGCAGTGCTATTTCCGGATCACTGGCAAGAGTGATGGTGCCGTTGGTCCCGGGCATCTTGAGCTTCATGTACCCGTAATGAGGTATAGCTTGGAAGCATGTGAATGTGTCTCGCCCCAGTAAGGCGTGATATCCGCTGTTGAAAGGGGCCACTTGGAAGGTTATCTCTTCGGACCGGTAATTCTCTGGCGTGCCGAATACCACGTCGAGCGTGATTTTTCCCACGCATCGCGCCTCCCGACTGGGAATGATTCCCCGGAAGGTCGTGCTACTTTGCTCAATGCGGCTCCTATCTATTTCCATTTTTATGAGTGTGTCCTCGTAAATGAGGTTTAGTCCGCTGCCGCCATCCATGAGCACTTTGGTGAGCCGGAAGCCGTCCATGATTGGACTGAGGACCAAGGCGGCTGGTCCCCGGACTATCCTGAATTTTGGTTCGTCATCGGCATTGAAAGTTATGGCCGTGTCATTCCAGGGGTTTATTGCTGCGACTTGGCAGACTTCGGCGAGGTCGCGGAGTGCCCTTTTGCGCTGATTTTTTGAAGCAAAGGTCTTGAAGACCGTCAATACTCTGAGGTCATCGTCTTCCGGGGGTGTTGTTCTGGGGTATTTTTAGTGAGGAGATCTTCGCCGCTCTTGGCCACTTGCCGGAGTATCCAACATGCTCTAAGACTGTGGGCTGGTGTGGTATCCGGTGTTGCATGTATTTTGCATGGCCTATCGAGCCATCCCTCCAGAACAGTTCCGCGCCCCATAATGGGCTTTGATTTCTTTACTATTGGGTCAGGCGCCCCACGAGGGTGCGTCCTTTTTTCCCGTACGAGGGGCTGAGTTGAAACCGGTGGTTCCCAACGAGCTGCCTGAGTTTTCCAGGCGCTTTCCATTGCGCAGTACTTCTGTACTATGGCTGCCAAGTCAGCGAAGTGTAATACACAACAGCGGTTGATGGCGTTGAGGATTCCTTTGTCCGTGCAATTGTTGCAGAATGCTGAGATTGCGTCTTCATCGCAGCAATCTTTAATCTTGTCTTTGACAAGGAGGAATCTGGCCCAGAAGTGATGGACCGTTTCCTGAGACTGTTGTCGTATGTACATAAGATCGCGCATAGCTGGGTGGGTGGGTGGTTTTAAATCTGAACCCTGACCCGATTTGGGATCTGGGGTTTGTAAATCTTCCGAACTTAATGGTTCGGACTCCGGGATATCAACTGGTGTTTTAGGCCCGTCATCCGATTCTAGGTTCGGAGGGCAGGGCACGTCATTCCGCGGACAGGTATCCGGCTCCTCGAGCTTGGAAATCCGAACATAGTTCGTCCTCAATATAGAGGAAGAGTTATTGTCTTGCTCCTCCACTACCGCTATCTGATGGGTGATCGGTGGAGATTTGATTTCTCTCTGGTCAGGTTTAAGCCCAATCCGATCATAGTCTGTAGCGACCCCCAAGGCGGCGATGCGATCTAGGAGTTCATTTAAAGACGACAACTCCGTGGGATCCATCCGTTTGGAGTATTCGGAGTCAACGCGAAGACGATTTTTGATGACTCGAGAGGTCATCATCGACTTAACGGCCGAACAGGCGGTCATGGTAAAGCCGCCAAGTCGGAGGGTTTGGCCCAGAGCCAGGGCTCCTCCAGAGGTGATATTGTCCGTGACAACGAGGAGAGCCATCAATCATGTTTTCGACGTCACAGCGGAACTCTCAATGAAAGCACCAATGTCGGTGTCAAAACCGGCGGATCTCGGGTAGGGGGTCCCGAACTGTGCGTCTAAGGTCGATGGTAACAGGAGACAGGGGACACAATGTTTACCCAGGTTTGGGCCCTCTCTATGGAGGTAATACCCTACTTCCTGCTTGATTGATCTTGATGAATATGAGTATTACAAGAGTTGATCTACCACGAGATCGAAATGGCTAAAACTCTAGAAGTCTAGCCTGTCTGACTATGATTGTATATCTCCTCTACGGACTAAGCCCTCTGGTTTATATAGACACCGGAGGGGACTAGGGTTACATAAAGTCGGTTACAGAGAAAGGAATCTTCCTATTTGGTCGCCAAGCTTGCCTTCCACGCCAAGGAGAGTCCCATCTGGACACGGGTAGAGTCTTCGATCTTTGTATCTTCACAGCCCATCAGTCCGGCCCATATCTAATAGGTCGGACGCCTGAGGACCCCTTAGTCCAGGACTCCCTCAGCGCGCCCAGGGGGGCAGGCGCGCCCCCCACCCTCGTGGACAGGGTGTGGCCCCCCTGGTCTTGATTCTTTCGCTAGTATTTTTTATAAATTCCAAAAATATTCTCCGTGAAGTTTCAGGTCATTCCGAGAACTTTTATTTCTGCACAAAAATAACACCATGGCAATTCTACTGAAAACGGCGTCAGTCCGGGTTAGTTCCATTCAAATCATGCAAGTTAGAGTCTAAAACAAGGGCAAAAGTGTTTGGAAAAGTAGATACGATGGAGACGTATGAACTCCCCCAAGCTTAAACCTTTGCTTGTCCTCAAGCAATCTAGTTGACAAAATGAAAGTGATAAAGAAAAACTTTTACAAACTCTGTTTGCTCTTGTTGTTGTAAATATGTAAAGCCAGCATTCAAGTTTTCAGCAAAGATTATGAACTAACCATATTCACAATAACACTTAGGTCTCATGTTCACTCATATCAATGACATAATCAACTAGCGAGCAATAATAATAAATCCCGGATAACAACACTTTCTCAAAACAATCATAATATGATATAACAAGATGGTATCTCACTAGCCCTTTCTGAGACCGCAAAAACATAAATGCAGAGCACCTTTGAAGATCAAGGACTGACTAAACATTGTAATTCATGGTAAAAAAAGATCCAGTCATAGTCATACTCAATGTAAATTAATAGTGATTGATGCAAATGACAGTGGTGCTCTCCAACTGGTGCTTTTTAATAAGAGGATGATGACTCAACATGAAAGTAAATAGATAGGCCCTTCACAGAGGGAAGCAGGGATTTGTAGAGGTGCCAGAGCTCGATTTTGGAATAGAGATAAATAATATTTTGAGCGGCATACTTTCATTGTCAACATAACAACCAAGAGATCTCGATATCTTCCATGCTACACACATTATAGGCGGTTCCCAAGCAGAATGGTAAAGTTTATACTCCCCCTCCACCAACAAGCATCAATCCATGGCTTGCCCGAAACAACGGGTGCCTCCAACTAACAACAATCCTGGGGGAGTTTTGTTTGCAATTTATTTGATTTGGTTTGAGCATGGGACTGGGCATCCCAGTGACCAGCCATTTTCTCGTGAGTGAGGAGCGGAGTCCACTCCTCTTGAGAATAACCCACCTAGCATGGAATATACAGACAGCCCTAGTTGATACATGAGCTATTCGAGCATACAAAAAAGAATTTTATTTGAAGGTTTAGAGTTTGGCACATACAAATTTACTTGGAACGGCAGGTAGATACCGCATATAGGAAGGTATGGTGGACTCATATGGAATAACTTTGGGGTTTATGGAAGTGGATGCACAAGCAGTATTCCCGCTTAGTACAAGTGAAGGCTAGAAAGAGACTGGGAAGCGACCAACTAGAGAGCGACAACAGTCATGAACATGCATTAAAATTAATCAACACTGAGTGCAAGCATGAGTAGGGTATAATCCACCATGAACATAAATATCGTGGAGGCTATGTTGATTTTGTTTCAACTACATGTGTGAACATGTGCCAAGTCAAGCCACTTGAATCATTCAAAGGAGGATACCATCCTATCATACCACATCACAACCATTTTAATAGCATGTTGGCACGCAAGGTAAACCATTATAAACTCCTAGCTAATTAAGCATGGCATAAGCAACTATAATCTCTAATTGTCATTGCAAACATGTTCCATTCATAATAGGCTAAATCAGGAACGATGAACTAATCATATTTACAAAACCAAGAGAAGTGGAGTTCATACCAACTTCTCTCATCTCAATTAGTCCATCATATATCGTCATTATTGCCTTTCACTTGCACGACCGAACGGTGTGGATAATAATAATAGTGCACGTGCATTGGACTAAGCTGGAATCTGCAAGCATTTTAATACAAGGGAGAAAACAAGGTAACATGGGCTCTTGGTTAAATCAACAGTAATGCATATAAGAGCCACTTCAACATTTTAATCATGGTCTTCTCCTCTCGACCCCCAAAGAAAAGAAAGGAAATAAAACTATTTACACGGGAAAGCTCCCAACAAGCAAAAGAAGAACGAGAAATCTTTTTGGGTTTTCTTTTAATTACTACTACAGGCATGAAAAGTAAACTAGCTAAAAGCTACAACTAACTTTTTTTGTTTTTTCTTAAGGGTTTTCAAACACACAAGAAGAAAACTTAGAAAAGAAAATAAACTAGCATGGATAATACAATGAAAAAGTATGATCACTGACAACTAGAATGAGTGTGTGATCATGAATGTAATGTCGGTGAGAAATACGTACTCCCCCAAGCTTAGGCTTTTTGGCCTAAGTTGGTCTAGTCCCATGGATCGAAGCTGCTCTCTCCGGTGTACCGAGGAGGGTCCTCAGGGTGCCACTGTTTGGCGATATCCTCCGGATCCCACTGATAAACTGACTGCCGATAAGGATCAAGTGATGGCTCAGGCTCAGGCTCTGGAACTTGTGTCAGGTTCCAGTACGCATAAATGGCCTCCGGCAAGATGAGGTACGTGCCTGAAAGTATGTTAAACAGAGAGGGTGCATGCAAGGTAATAATCTCACAGTAATTTTTATCAAATACCATCTTATACTTAAGCATCTTCTTCTTATCTTTAACAATAAAATCATGTGCTACCATACTCTTATAATCTAGAAAAATAGGGGGCAGCAACTTTTCCTCCTTCTCATAATGCCTAATAGGTATGTTAAAGTGTGCGGCAAGGCGCGAAGCAAAGATACCTCCAAGAATGGGGCCCTTTGTACAGTTTAGACTCAACCGCTTAGCAACCATAGCGCCTAAACTGAAGGTTCTATCACCGAGTAAAGCATGGCGCAAGATGGCGAGGTCAGGGGCACTGAGGCCCCCACTGTTCCCGCGACCAATTAAACATCTACTAGCAAATATCGCAAAGTAACGTAGGACAAGAAAATGTATGCTAGTGATTCTTGCATCGGAGACCTTCCTCGTTTCCCCTACAGCAATTTCATTAATAAATCCGTCTACATCATTACGGTGTGGTTCCTCTATGCTGCCCTCGAAAGGTATCTTGCATACCCGACAAAAATCATATAGTGACATCTCCTTAAGCTCATCATATAAATAAAATCCACCGAGGGTGGTGATCTCCTAGCATGGAAATGAAAATTTTGCACAAAAATATTAGTGAGGAGGAGATACTGTTCGCGCTGGTCGCGGAGGAAGTCGGTGAGGCCTGCATTCTCAGCCAAATAATAAAAATCATCATGAATCCCGGCTGCTCTCAAGAACTCATCACAAGGCCATTCACACAGATGAACCTCCGCGGTGCGAGGAAGATTATATTTGGGCTTCTCATTCTCTTCACTTTGCTTATCCTTCGAGCTTCAGCTCGAAGAGCCTCTCAACAATATCTTCATCATTTTCTTTCTCTGAAAATTTTAGTAACTTTAAAATAAAAGTGAACCAAACTCAACAAAATTGATAGCAACTACTCCCACAAGTGCCTAGAGTCTATATCATCCATTAGAACTACTTGGGACCAAATAATTTGACATGCAAGCTCAAGAACAGAGTCACCTAAGCAGCAAAAAATTTCAATAAATAAAGCACTAGAACAAAAACTAATTGGACCATTGGAGGAGTCACATACCAAAGAGTAATCCCCCAAAGCAGTTTCGTGAGCGAAGCTTTGAGCAGGGAGATCGAAAATCGTAGCAAGATGAGCTAGAACACGGGTTTGAGCTGTGTGGTGATTTTTTCTGGAGGAAAACGAAGTGTGTGGGTGCTGGAATAAGTGGAGGGGGGCCATGTGGGGCCCATGAGGCAGGGGGCGCGCCCAGGGGGGTGGGCGCGCCTTGGACCCTCGTGGCCAGGTGGTGGGTCCCCCTGATGTGTTCTCGGTGCCAGATATTCTTAAATATTCTACAAAAAAATCATATTTCAATTTCAGGGCATTTGGAGAACTTTTATTTTCGGGGTATTTTTTTTATTGCACGGATAATTCAGAAAACAGACAGAAAATATTATTTTGCTTTATTTAATCTAAATAACAGAAAGTAAAAAGGAGGGTACAGAGAGTTGTGCTTTCTAACTTCATCCATCTCATGCTCATCAAAAAGAATCCACTAACAAGGTTGATCAAGTCTTGTTAACAAACTCATTCCGAATCGCATGAAACCGAAGAATCTTCTAATAGCACTAGGTTACCTCAACGGGGATATGCACGTCCCCAATAATAAGAATATCATATTTCTTCTTGACAGTAGGAAGAGGAAATTCAAAACCTCCAATAATAATCGAAGGAATTTTTCCAATAGAATTGATATTGTGGACTTGAGGTTGTTTCCTCGGAAAGTGTACCATATGCTCATTACCATTAACATGAAAAGTGACATTGCCTTTGTTGCAATCAATAATAGCCCCTGTAGTATTCAAAAAAGGTCTACCAAGAATAATAGACATACTATCGTCCTCGGGAATATCAAGAATAACAAAGTCCGTTAAAATAGTAACGTTTGCAACCACAACAGGCACATCCTCACAAATCCCGACAGGTATAGCAGTTGATTTATCGGCCATTTGCAAAGATATTTCAGTAGGTGTCAACTTATTCAAATCAAGTCTACGATATAAAGAGAGAGGCATAACACTAACACCGGCTCCAAGATCACATAAAGCAGTTTTAACATAGTTTCTTTTAATGGAGCATGGTATAGTTGGTACTCCTGGATCTCCAAGTTTCTTTGGTATTCCACCCTTAAAAGTATAATTAGCAAGCATGGTGGAAATTTCAGCTTACGGTATCTTTCTTTTATTTGTAACAATATCTTTCATATACTTAGCATAAGGATTCATTTTAAGCATATCACTCAAACGCATACGCAAAAAGATAGGTCTAATCATTTCAGCAAAGCGCTCAAAATCCTCATCATCTTTTTTCTTGGATGGTTTAGGAGGGAAAGGCATAGGTTTCTGAACCCATGGTTCTCTTTCTTTACCGTGCTTCCTAGGAACGAAGTCTCTCTTATCATAATGTTGATTCTTTGATTGTGGGTTACCAAGATCAACAGCAGGTTCAATTTCTACATCATTGTTATTGCTAGGTTGAGCATCAACATGAACATCATCATTAACGTTATCACTAGGTTCATGTTCATCACCAGATTGTGTTTCAGCATCAGAAATAGAAATATCATTGGGATTCTCAGGTGTGTCAACAATAGGTTCACTAGAAGCATGCAAGGTCCTATCATTTTTCTTTTTCTTCCTCTTAGAAGGACTGGGTGCATCAACATTAGTTCTCTGAGAATCTTGCTCAATGCTCTTAGGGTGACCCTCAGGATACAAAGGTTCCTGAGTCATTTTACCCCCTCTAGTCATAACTCTAACAGCATTATCCTTTTTCTTATTATTTAATTCATTGAGAAAATCATTTTGAGCTTTAAGCACTTGTTCTACTTGAGTGGTAACCATAGAAGCATGTTTACTAATAAGTTTAAGTTCACCTTTAACTCTAGACATATAATCACTCAAGTGTTCAATCATATAAGCATTACGTTTCAATTGTCTACCAACATAAGGATTGAAGTTTTTCTTGTTTAACAATAAAATTATCAAACTCATCCAAGCATTGGCTAGCAGACTTATAACGAGGAATATCACCTTCATCAAATCTATAGAGAGAATTTACCTTTACTACCTATGTCGGGTTATCAAGACCATGTATTTCTTCAATAGGTGGTAAATTCTTAACATCTTCAGCTTTAATACCTTTTTCTTTCATAGATTTCTTTGCCTCTTGCATATCTTCAGGACTGAGAAATAGAATACCCCTTTTCTTCGGAGTTGTCTTAGGAGTTGGTTCAGGAAGTGTCCAATTATTTTCATTCGTCAACATATTATTCAATAGCAATTAATCTTGATCAACAGTTCTTTCCCTAAAGGCACAACCAGCACAACTATCCAGGTGGTCTCTGGAACCATCGGTTAGTCCATTATAAAAGATATAAAGTATTTCATTTTTCTTGAGAGGATGATCAGGCAAAGCATTAAGTAATTAGAGAAGCCTCCCCCAAGCTTGTGGGAGACTCTCTTCTTCAATTTGCACAAAATTATATATTTCCCTTAAAGCAACTTGTTTCTTATGAGCGGGGAAATATTTAGCAGAGAAGTAATAAATCATATCCTGGGGACTACGCACACAACCAGGATCAAGAGAATTAAACCATGACTTAGCATCACCCTTTAATGAGAACGGAAATAATTTAAGGATATAGTAGTAGCGAGTTTTCTCATCATTAGTGAATAGGGTGGATATATCATTTAATTTAGTGCTACCTCTTGAGCATGCGTTGGTTTTCCCTTGAAGAGGAAAGGGTGATGCAGCAAAGTAGCGTAAGTATTTCCCTCAGTTTTTGAGAACCAAGGTATCAATCCAGTAGGAGGCCACACGCAAGTCCCTCGTACCTACACAAACAAATAATAACCTTGCAACCAACGTGATAAAGGGGTTGTCAATCCCTTCACGGCCACTTGCAAAAGTGAGATCTGGTAGACATAATAAGATAAATATTTTTGGTATTTTTATGATAAAGATTGAAAGTAAAGATTGCAAAATAAACGGTGACAGAAATAGCTAGTTGACGAGAGATTAATATAATGTAAGATAGACCCGGGGGCCATAGGTTTCACTAGTGGCTTCTCTCAAGATAGCATAAGTATCACGGTGGGTGAACAAATTACTGTCGAGCAATTGATAGAAAAGTGCATAGTTATGAGAATATCTAGGCATGATCATGTATATAGGCATCACGTCCGCGACAAGTAGACCGACTCCTGCCTGCATCTACTACTATTACTCCACACATCGACCGCTATCCAGCATGCATCTAGAGTATTAAGTTCATAAGAACAGAGTAACGCATTAGGCAAGATGACATGATGTAGAGGGATAAACTCAAGCAATATGATATAAACCCCATCTTTTTATCCTCGATGGCAACAATACAATACGTGTCGTTTCCCCTTCTGTCACTGGGATCGAGCACCGCATGATTGAACCCAAAGCTAAGCACTTCTCCCATTGCAAGAAAGATCAATCTAGTAGGCCAAACCAAACTGATAATTCAAAGAGACTTGCAAAGATAACCAATCATACATAAAAGAATTCAGAGGAGATTCAAATATGTTTCATAGATAATCTTGATCATAAACCCACAATTCATCAGATCTCGACAAACACACCGCAAAAAGAATTACATCGAATAGATCTCCAAGAAGATCGAGGAGAACTTTGTATTGAGATCCAAAGAGAGAGAAGAAGCCATCTAGCTAATAACTATGGACCCGAAGGTCTGAGGTAAACTACTCACACATCATCGGAGAGGCTATGGTGTTGATGTAGAAGCCCTCCGTGATCGATGCCCCCTCCGACGGAGCGCCGGAAAAGGCCCCAAGATGGGATCTCACGGGTACAGAAGGTTGCGGCGGTGGAAATAGGGTTTCGTGGTGCTCTCGGATGTTTTCGGGGTACGTAGGTATATATAGGAGGAAGAAGTAGGTCGGTGGAGCTACGAGGGGCCCACGAGGGTGGGGGCGTGCCCAGGGGGGCAGGTGCGCCTCCCTGCCTCGTGGCCTCCTCGTTCGTTTCTTGACGTCCACTCCAAGTCCTCTGGATTACGTTTGTTCCAAAAATAACTCTCCCGAAGGTTTCATTCCGTTTGGACTCCGTTTGATATTCCTTTTCTGCGAAACACTGAAATAGGCAAAAAAACAGCAATTTGCACTGGGCCTTGGGTTAATTGGTTAGTCCCAAAAATAATATAAAAGTGTATAATAAAGCCCATTAAACATCCAAAACAGAATATATAATAGCATGGAACAATCAAATATTATAGATACGTTGGAGACGTATCAAGCATCCCCAAGCTTAATTCCTGCTCGTCCTCGAGTAGGTAAATGATAAAAACAGAATTTTTGATGTGGAATGCTTCCTAACATATTTCTCTTTGTAATTTTCTTTATTGTGGCATGAATGTTCAGATCCGAAAGATTCAAGATAAAAGTTTAATATTGACATAAAAATAATAATACTTCAAGCATACTAACAAAGCAATCATGTCTTCTCAAAATAGCATGGCCAAAGAAAGTTATCCCTACAAAACCATATAGTCTGGCTATGCTCTATCTTCATCACATAAAGTATTTAATCATGCACAACCCCGATGACAAGCCAAGCAATTGTTTCATACTTTTGATGTTCTCAAACTTTTTCAATCTTCACGCAATACATGAGCGTGAGCCATGGACATAGCACTATATGTGGAATAGAATGGTGGTTGTGGAGAAGACAAAAAGGAGAAGATAGTCTCACATCAACTTGGTGTATCAACGGGTTATGGAGATGCCCATTAATAGATATCAATGTGAGTGAGTAGGGATTGCCATGCAACGGATGCACTAGAGCTATAAGTGTATGAAAGCTCAACAAAAGAAACTAAGTGGGTGTGTATCCAGCTGGCTTGCTCATGAAGACCTAGGGCATTTTTGAGGAAGCCCATCATTGGAATATACAAGCCAAGTTCTATAATGTAAAATTCCCACTAGTATATGAAAGTGACAACATAGGAGACTCTCTATCATGAAGATCATGGTGCTACTTTGAAGCACAAGTGTGGTAAAAGGATAGTAACATTGTCCCTTCTCTCTTTTTCTCTCATTTTTTTGGGCCTTTTTTCTTTTTTTATGGCCTCTTTTTTTTTCTTTTTTTTCCTCTTTTTTTCTTCGTCCGGAGTCTCATCCCGACTTGTGGGGGAATCATGGTCTCCATCATCCTTTCCTCACTTGGGACAATGCTCTAATAATGATGATCATCACACTTTTATTTACTTACAAGCTCAAAAATTACAAGTCAATACTTAGAACAAAATATGACTCTATGTGAATGCCTCCGGCGGGGTACCGGGATATGCAATGAATCAAGAGTGACATGTATGAAAGAATTATGAAGGTGGCTTTGCCACAAATACGATGTCAACTACATGATCATGCAAAGCAATATGACAATGATGGAGTGTGTCATAATAAACGGAACGGTGGTAAGTTGCATGGCAATATATCTCGGAATGGCTATGGAAATGCCATAATAGGTAGGTATGGTAGCTGTTTTGAGGAAGGTAATGGTGGGTGTATGGTACCGGCGAAAGTTGCGCGATACTAGAGAGGGTAGCAATGGTGGAAGGGTGAGAGTGCGTATAATCCATGGACTCAACATTAGTCATAAAGAACTCACATACTTATTGCAAAAATCTATTAGTTATCGAAACGAAGTACTACGCGCATGCTCCTAGGGGGATAGATTGGTAGGAAAAGACCATCGCTCGTCCCCGACCGCCACTCATAAGGAAGACAATCAATAAATAAATCATGCTCCGACTTCATCACATAACGGTTCACCATATGTGCATGCTACGGGAATCACAAACTTTAACACAAGTATTTCTCAAATTCACAACTACTCAACTAGCATGACTTTAATATCACCATCTTCATATCTCAAAACAATTATCAAGTATCAAACTTCTCATAGTATTCAATGCACTCTATATGATAGTTTTTATTATATCCAACTTGGATGCCTATCATATTAGGACTAATTTTTTAACCAAAGCAAATTACTATGATGTTCTAAAAGACTCTCAAAATAATATAAGTGAAGCATGAGAGATCAATTATTTCTATAAAATAAAACCATCGCCATGCTCTAGAGCAAAATTTTCTAGCTCAAAAGATATAAGTGAAGCACATCGAGTATTCTAATAAATTCCGATTCATGTGTGTCTCTCCCAAAAGGTGTGTACAGCAAGGATGATTGTGGTGAACTAAAAAGTAAAGACTCAAATCATACAAGACGCTCCAAGCAAAACACATATCATGTGGTGAATAAAAATATAGCTCCAAGTAAAGTTACCGATGGACGAAGACGAAAGAGGGGATGCCTTCCGTGGCATCCCCAAGCTTAGGCTTTTGGTTATCCTTGTATTTTACCTTGGGGTGCCTTGGGCATCTCCAATCTTAGGCTCTTGCCACTCCTTGTTCCATAATCCATCAAATCTTTACCCAAAACTTGAAAACTTCACAACACAAAACTCAACAGAAAATCTCATGAGCTCCGTTAGCGAAAGAAAACAAAACACCACTTCAAGGTACTGTAATGAACTCATTATTTATTTATATTGGTGTTAAACCTACTGTATTCCAACTTCTCCATGGTTCATAACCTCCGATACTAGCCATAGATTCATCAAAATAAGCAAACAACACACGAAAAACAGAATCTGTCAAAAACAGAACAGTCTGTAGTAATCTGTATCTAACGCAAACTTCAGGAACTCAGAAAAATCTACCAAACTATGACGACATAGATAATTTGTTTATTGATCTATTTAAATTGGAATCAGTATTTTATCACGTTCTGGTGATTTTTAACAATTGTTTTCATGAGCAGAAAGTTTCTGACTTTTTCAGCAAGATCAAATAACTATCGTCCAAGAAGATCCTATAGGTTTTACTTGGCACAAACACTAATTAAAACATAAAACCACATCTAACCAGAGGCTAGATAAATTATTTAATAGGAACAAAAAGCAAGGAACAAAAATAAAATTGGGTTTCCTCCCAACAAGCGCTATCGTTTAACGCCCCTAGCTAGGCTTAGGATTTCAACGATGCTCACACGAAAGATAATAATTGAAACACAAAGAGAGCATCATGAAACATGTGACAAACATATTTAAGTCTAACATACTTCCTATGCATAGGCATCTTATAGGCAAACAAATTATCAAGGCAAGCAAAATCTAGCATATGCAAGGAAGCGGAAAGAAACAATAGCAATATCAACATAACGAGAGGTAATTTAGTAACATGAAAATTTCTACAATCATATTTTCCTCTCTCATCATAATTATATGTAGGATCATAGGCAAATTCAACAAAATAGCTATCACATAACATATTTTCAACACGATCCACATGCATGCGAAGTTGACACTCTTCCAAAATAGTGGGATTAACATTAACTAAAGTCATGACCTCTCCAAACCCACTTTTATCAAAAATTTCATAAGATTGAACATTCTCCAAATATGTGGGATCTAAAGTTGACACTCTTCCAAACCCACTTTCAATATTATTGCAAACACTATTATCAATCTCATATTCATCATGGGCTTAAATAAATTTTCAAGATCATAAGAAGAATCACCCCAATCATGATCATTGCAACAAGTAGTAGACATAGCAAAACTAGCATCCCCAAGCTTAGGGTTTTGCATATTATTAGCACAATTGACATAAAGAGAATTTATAGTAAAATCATTGCAATCATGATTTTATTCAAGGAGCTATCGTGAATCTCTTCATAAATTTCTTCATCACAATTTTCAGATTCACGAATTTCAAGCAAAACTTCATAAAGATAATCTAGTGCACAAAACTCACTAGCAATTGGTTCGTC
Source organism: Aegilops tauschii subsp. strangulata (assembly GCF_002575655.3). Classification (NCBI taxonomy): domain Eukaryota; kingdom Viridiplantae; phylum Streptophyta; class Magnoliopsida; order Poales; family Poaceae; genus Aegilops; species Aegilops tauschii. Next base: position 324,805,486 of record NC_053038.3, on the reverse strand, counting down.
ATAATTGGATCTCTTAAAAAGATTAGCAAGCGGATGGGGATCCATAGATCTTAGGTTCTCTGAATAGTAATAAATAAACAACTATTCCAACCAAACGAGCAAACGAGCCAAGTGAGACATCAAAGCAAACGAAAAGACGAACAGAAGAAGGGCGAATAAAACGGCAAGGGTGAAGTGGGGGACAGGAAAACGAGAGGCAAATGGCAAATAATGTAATGCGAGGGATAAGAGCTTGTGATGGGTACTTGATATGTCTTGACTTGTGCGTAGACTCCCCGGCAACGGCGCCAAAAATCCTTCTTGCTACCTCTTGAGCATGCGTTGGTTTTCCCTTGAAGAGGAAAGGGTGATGCAACAAAGTAGCGTAAGTATTTCCCTCAGTTTTTGAGAACCAAGGTATCAATCCAGTAGGAGGCCACACGCAAGCCCCTCGTACCTACACAAACAAACAAGAACCTTGCAACCAACGCGATAAAGGGGTTGTTAATCCATTCACAACCACTTGCAAAAGTGAGATCTGGTAGAGATAATAAGATAAATATTTTTGGTATTTTTATGATAAAGATTGCAAAATAAACGGCGACAGAAATAGCTAGTTGACGAGAGATTAATATAATGGAAGATAGACCCCGGGGTCATAGGTTTCACTAGTGGCTTCTCTCAAGATAGCATAAGTATCATGGTGGGTGAACAAATTACTGTCGAGCAATTGATAGAAAAGTGCATAGTTATGAGAATATCTAGGCATGATCATGTATATAGGCATCACGTCCGCGACAAGTAGACCGACTCCTACCTGCATCTACTACTATTACTCCACACATCGACCGCTATCCAGCATGCATCTAGAGTATTAAGTTCATAAGAACAGAGTGACACATTAGGCAAGATGACATGATGTAGAGGGATAAACTCAAGCAATATGATATAAACCCCATCTTTTTATCCTCGATGGCAACAATGCAATACGTGTCGTTTCCCCTTCTGTCACTGGGGTCGAGCACCGCATGATTGAACCCAAAGCTAAGCACTTCTCCCATTGCAAGAAAGATCAATCTAGTAGGCCAAACCAAACTAATAATTCAAAGAGACTTGCAAAGATAACCAATCATACATAAAAGAATTCAGAGGAGATTCAAATATTGTTCATAGATAATCTTGATCATAAACCCACAATTCATCGGATCTCAACAAACACACCGCAAAAAGAATTACGTCGAATAGATCTCCAAGAAGATCGAGGAGAACTTTGTATTAAGATCCAAAGAGAGAGAAGAAGCCATCTAGCTAATAGCTATGGACCCGAAGGTCTGAGGTAAACTACTCACACATCATTGGAGAGGCTATGGTGTTGATGTAGAAGCCCTCCATGATCGATGCCCCCTCCGGCGGAGCGCCGGAAAAGGCCCCAAGATGGGATCTCATGGGTATAGAAGGTTGCGGCGGTGGAAATAGGGTTTTGTGGTGCTCTCGGGTGTTTTCGGGGTACGTAGGTATATATAGGAGGAAGAAGTAGGTCGGTGGAGCTACGAGGGGTCCACGAGGGTGGGGGCGCGCCCAGGGGGGCAGGCGCGCCTCCCTGCCTCGTGGCCTCCTTGTTCGTTTCTTAACGTCCACTCCAAGTCCTCTGGATCACGTTTGTTCCAAAAATAACTCTCCTGAAGGTTTCATTCCGTTTGGACTCCGTTTGATATTCCTTTTCTGCGAAACACCGAAATAGGCAAAAAACAGCAATTTGCACTGGGCCTTGGGTTAATAGGTTAGTCCCAAAAATAATATAAAAGTGTATAATAAAGCCCATTAAACATCCAAAACAGAATATATAATAACATGGAACAATAAAAAATTATAGATACGTTGGAGACGTATCATTTATTAAGATGTGCTACAACAGTTTCAGATTCATAGCCATAAAAAGGATCAGATTCAACCAAAGTAATTATCTCAGGGTCGACAGAGAAATCATAATCCTTATCAGTAATACAGATAGGTGAAGTAGCAAAAGCAGGGTCATATTTCATTCTAGCATTCAATGATTTTTCTTTCAGCTTAGCTAATAATTTCTTAAGATCATATCTATCATTGCAAGCAAGAAAATCTCTAGCAGTTTCTTCATCCATAATATAACCCTCAGGCACAACAGACAATTCATATCTAGGGGGAGAACCTTCATCATCACTTTCATCCATATTATCAGTTTCAATAATTTCATTCTCTCTAACCCTAGCAAGTTGTTCATCCAGAAATTCACCTAGTGGCACAGTATTATCAAGCATAGAAGTAGTTTCATCATAAGTATCATGCATAGCAGAAGTGGCATCATCAATAACATGCGACATATTGGAATTCATAGCAGAAGCAGGTTTAGGTGTCGCAAGTTTACTCAAAACAGAAGGAGAATCAAGTGCAGAGCTAGAAGGCAGTTCCTTACCTCCCCTCGTAGTTGAGGGATAAATTTTGGTTTTTTCGTCTTTCAAGTTCCTCATAGTGACCAGCAGATATAAATCCCAAGTGACTCAAAGAATAGAACTATGCTCCCCGGCAACGGCGCCAGAAAATAGTCTTGATAACCCACAAGTATAGGGGATCGCAACAGTTTTCGAGGGTAGAGTATTCAACCCAAATTTATTGATTCGACACAAGGGAAGCCAAAGAATATTCTCAAGTATTAGCAGTTGAGTTGTCAATTCAACCACACCTGGATAACTTAATATCTGCAGCAAAGTATTTAGTAGCAAATTAGTATGGAAGTAACGGTAACGGTTGCAAAAGTAGCAGTAGCAATTTGTAGTAATTGTAACAGTGGCAACAAAAAAGTAACTAAGCAAAGATCAATATGTGAAAAGCTCGTAGGCATTGGATCAGTGATGGATAATTATGTCGGATGCAATTCTTCATGCAACAGTTATAACATAGGGTGATACAGAACTAGCTCCAGTTCATCAATGTAATGTAGGTATGTACTCCGAATATAGTCATACGTGCTTATGGAAAAGAACTTGCATGACATCTTTTGTCCTACCCTCTCGTGGCAGCGGGGTCCTATTGGAAACTAAGGGATATAGGCCTCCTTTTAATAGAGTGCCGTACCAAAGCATTAACACTTAGTGAATACATGAACTCCTCAAACTACAGTCATCACCGGGAGTGGTCCCGATTATTGTCACTTCAGGGTTACCGGATCATAACACATAGTAGGTGATTAATGACTTGCAAGATAGGATCAAGAACTTACATATATTCATGAAACATAATAGGTTCAGATCTGAACTCATGGCACTCGGGCCCTAGTGACAAGCATTAAGCATAGCAAAGTCATAACAACATCAATCTCAGAACATAATGGATACTAGGGATCAAACCCTAACAAAACTAACTCGATTACATGATAAATCTCATCCAACCCATCACCGTCCAGCAAGCCTACGATGGAATTACTCACGCACGGCGGTGAGCATCATGAAATTGGTGATGGAGGATGGTTGATGATGACGACGGCGATGGATTCCCCTCTCCGGAGCCCCGAACGGACTCCAGATCAGCCCTCCCGAGAGAGATTAGGGCTTGGCGGCGGCTCCGTATTGTCAAACGCGATGAATCCTTCTCTCTGATTTTTTTTCTCCCCGAACGTGAATATATAGAGTTGGAGTTGAGGTCGGTGGAGCACCAGGGGGCCCACGAGGCAGGGGGCGCGCCCCCACCCTCTTGGACAGGGTGTGGGCCCCTGGTCTTGATTCTTTCACCAGTATTTTTTATAAATTCCAAAAATATTTTCCGTGAAGCTTCAGGTCATTCTGAGAACTTTTATTTCTGGACAAAAATAACACCATGGCAATTCTACTGAAAACAGTGTCAGTCCGGGTTAGTTCCATTCAAATCATGCAAGTTAGAGTCCAAAACAAAGGCAAAAGTGTTTGGAAAAGTAGATATGATGGAGACGTATCATTGACCTACGAAGTATGGTAGTAACTTGATCTAAAGTTTCATCATCATTATCATTAGCTTCCTCACTAATTGGTGTAGGCATCACCTAAACTGATTTCTGTGATGAACTACTTTCCAATTTAAGGGTAGGTACAATTACCTCATCAAGTTCTACTTTCCTCCCACTCACTTCTTTCGAGAGAAACTCCTTCTCTAGAAAGGATCCATTCTTAGCAACAAAGATCTTGCCTTTGGATCTGTGATAGAAGGTGTACCCAATAGTCTCTTTTGGGTATTCTATGAAGACACACTTCTCCGTTTTGGGTTCGAGCTTATCAGGCTGAAGCCTTTCCACACAAGCATCGCAACCCCAAACTTTAAGAAACGACAGCTTAGGTTTCTTGCCAAACCACAGTTCATACAGTGTCGTCTCAACGGATTTAGATGGTGCCCTATTTAATGTGAATGCAACTGTCTCTAATGCATAACCCCATAACGACAGTGGTAAATCGGTAAGAGACATCATAGATCGCACCATATCTAATAAAGTACGGTTACGACATTCGGACACACCATTACGCAGTGGTGTTCCAGGTGGCATGAGTTGTGAAACTATTCCACATTGTTTTAAATGAAGGCTAAACTCGTAACTCAAATATTCGTCTCCGCGATCAAATCGTAGAAACTTTATTTTCTTGTTACGATGATTCTCCACTTCACTCTGAGATTCTTTGAACTTTTCAAATGTTTCAGACTTGTGTTTCATTAAGTAGATATACCCATATCTGCTCAAATCATCTGTGAAGGTCAGGAAATAACGATACCCGCCGTGAGCCTCAACACTCATCGGATCGCATACATCGGTATGTATTATTTCCAATAAGTCAGTAGCTCGCTCCATTGTTCTGGAGAACGGAGTTTTAGTCATCTTGCCCACGAGGCATGGTTCGCAAGCATCAAATGATTCATAATCAAGTGATTCCAAAAGTCCATCTGCATGGAGTTTCTTCATGCGCTTTACACCAATATGACCTAAACGGCAGTGCCACAAATATGTTGCACTATCATTATCAACTTTGCATCTTTTGGCATCAATACTATGAATATGTGTATCACTACGATCGAGATTCAATAAACCATTTACATTGGGTGTAAGACCATAGAAGGTTTTATTCATTTAAATAGAACAACAATTATTCTTTGACTTAAATGAATAACCGTATTGCAATAAACATGATCCAATCATATTCATGCTCAACGCAAACACCAAATAACATTTATTTAGGTTCAACACTAATCCCGAAGGTAAAGGGAGCATGCGATGGTGATCTTATCAACCTTGGAATCATTTCCAACACACATCGTCACCTCGCCCTTAACTAGTCTTTGTTCATTTTTTAATTCCTGTTTCGAGTTACTACTCTTAGCAACTGAACCGGTATCAAATACCAAGGGGTTGCTATAAACACTAGTAAAGTACACATCAATAACATGTATATCAAATATACCTTTGTTCACTTTGCCATCCTTCTTATCCACCAAGTATCTAGAGGTAGTTCCAGTTCCAGTGACCATTTCCTTTGTAGTAGAAGCACTCAGTTTTAGGCTTGAGTCTAGCTTTGGGTTTCTTCACGGGAGTGACAACTTGTTTGTCATTCTTTCTTGAAGTTCCCTTTCTATTCCTTTGCCCTTTTCTTGAAACTAGTGGTCTTGTAAACCATCAACATTTGATGCTCTTTCCTGATTTCTACCTTCGCCGATTTCGGCATCGCGAAGAGCTCGGGAATCATTTTCGTCATCCCCTTGCATATTATAGTTCATCACGAAGTTCTAGTAGCTTGGTGATAGTGACTAGTCTATCAATCACTATCTTATCTGGAAGATTAACTCCCACTTGATTCAAGTGATTGTAGTACTCAGACATTCTGAGCACATGCTCACTGGTTGAGTATTCTCCTCCATCTTGTAGGCAAAGTACTTGTCAGAGGTCTCATACCTCTCGACTCGGGCATGAGTCTGAAATACCAATTTCAGCTCTTGGAACATCTTATATGCTCCGTGGAGTTCAAAACGTTTTTTAAGTCCCGGTTCTAAGCCGTAAAGCATGGTGCACTAAACTATCAAATAGTCATCATACTGAGCTTGCCAAACGTTCATAACGTCTGCATCTGGTCCTGCAATAGGTCCGTCACCTAGCGGTGCATTAAGGACATAATTCTTCTATGCAGCAATGAGGATAATCCTCAGATGACGGACCGAGTCCGCATCATTGCTAGTATCATCTTTCAACTTATTTTTCTCTAGGAACATATCAAAAATAAACGGGGAGCTACATCGCAAGCTATTGATCTACAACATAGATATGCAAATACTATCAGGGCTAAGTTCATGATAAATTAAAGTTCAATTAATCATATTACTTAAGAACTCCCACTTAGATAGACATCCCTCTAGTCATCTAAATGGTCACGTGATCCATATCAACTAAACCATGTCTGATCATCACGTGAGATGGAGTAGTTTTCAATGGTGAACATCACTATGTTGATCATATCTACTATATGATTCACGTTCGACCTTTCGGTCTCAGTGTTCCGAGGATCATATCTAACCCGAGTATTCTGCACGTGCAAAACTGGCTTGCACCCGTTGTATGTGAACCTAGAGCTTATCACACCCAATCATTACATGGTGTCTCGGCACGACAAACTGTAGCAATGGTGCATACTCGGGGAGAACACTTATACCTTGAAATTTAGTGATGGATCATCTTATAATGCTACCGCCATACTAAGCAAAATAAGATGCATAAAAGATAAACATCACATGCAATCAGAACATGTGACATGATATGGCCATCATCATCTTGTGCCTTTGATCTCCATCTCCAAAGCACCGTCATGATCTCCATCGTCACCGGCTTGACACCTTGATCTCCATCATAGCATCCTTGTCGTCTCGCCAACTATTGCTTCTACGACTATCGCTACCGCTTAGTGATAAAGTGAAGCAATTACATGGCGATTGCATTTCATACAATAAAGCGACAACCATAAGGCTCCTGCCAGTTGCCGATAACTTCTACAAAACATGATCATCTCATACAAAAATTTATATCTCATCATGTCTTGACCATATCACATCACAACATGCCCTGCAAAAACAAGTTACACGTCCTCTACTTTGTTGTTGCAAGTTTTATGTGGCTGCTACGGGCTTCTAGCAAGAACCGTTCTTACCTACGCATCAAAACCACAACGACATTTCGTCAAGTGTGCTGTTTTAACCTTCAACAAGGACCGACCATAGTCAAACTCGATTCAACTAAAGTTGGAGAAACAGACACCCGCCAGCAACCTGTGTGCGAAGCACGTCGGTAGAACCAGTCTCATGAACGCGGTCATGTAATGTCGGTCTGGGCCGCTTCATCCAACAATACCGCCGAATCAAAGTAAGACGTTGGTGAAGTATGACTATTATCGCCCACAACTCATTGTGTTCTACTCGTGCATATATCATCTACGCATAGACCTGGCTCTGATGCCACTGTTGGGGAACGTAGTAATTGAAAAAAATTCCTACTATCACACAAGATCTATCTAGGAGATGCATAGCAATGAGGGGGGAGAGTGTGTCCACATACCCTCATAGACCGAAAGCGGAAGCGTTTAGTAACGCGATTGATGTAGTCGAATGTCTTCACGATCCAACCAATCCAAGTACCGAATGTACGGCACCTCCGTGTTCAGCACACGTTCAACACGATGATGTCCCTCGAGCTCATGATCCAGTAGAGGGTCGAGGGAGAGTTTCATTAGCACGACGGCATGGCGACGGTGATGATGAAGTTACCGGCGCAGGGCTTCGCCTAAGCACTACGACGATATGACCGAGGTGTTAAACTGTGGAGGGTGGCACCGCACACGGCTAAGAGATTGTCTGTTGTGCTTTGGGGTGCCCCCTAGCCACGTATATAAAGGAGGGAGAGGAGGAGGCCGGCGGCCAGGAGGGGCGCGCCATAGGGGGAGTCCAACTAGGATTCCCAATCCTAGTTGGACTCCCCTTCCTTTTCCAAGAGGGGGAGAGAGGGAAGGAGGAGGAGAGGGAGAAGGAACGAGGGGGGTGCCGCCCCCTCCCTAGTCCAATTCGGACTTGCCATGGTGGGAGCGCGCGGCCACCCTTGCGGCCCTCCTCTCCTTTCCACTAAGGCTCACTACTTCCCCGAGGGGGTTCCGGTAACCTCCCGGTACTCCGAAAAATACCTGAATCACTCCGGAACCATTCCGGTGTCCGAATATAACCTTCCAATATATCAATCTTTACCTCTCGACCATTTCGAGACTCCTCGTCATGTCCGTGATCTCATCCGGGACTCCGAACAATCTTCGGTCATCAAAATCACATAACTCATAATACAAATCGTCGTCGAACGTTAAGCGTGCGGACCCTACGGGTTCGAGAACTATGTAGACATGACCGAGACACATCTCCGGTCAATAACAATTAGCGGAACCTGGATGCTCATATTGGCTCCTACATATTCTACAAAGATCTTTATCGGTCAAACCGCATAACAACATACGTCATTCCCTTTGTCATCGGTATGTTACTTGCCCGAGATTCGATCGTCGAAATCCTTATACCTAGTTCAATCTCGTTACCGGCAAGTCTCTTTACTCGTTCTGTAATGCATCATCCTGTAACTAACTCATTAGTCACATTGCTTTCAAGGCTTATAGTGATGTGCATTACCGAGAGGGCCCAGAGATACCTCTCCGAAACACAGAGTGACAAATCCTAATCTCGATCTATGCCAACCCAACAAACACCTTCGGAGACACCTGTAGAGCATCTTTATAATCACCCTTTTACGTTGTGACGTTTGATAGCACACAAGGTATTCCTCCGGTATTCGGGAGTTGCATAATCTCATAGTCAGAGGAATATGTATAAGTCATGAAGAAAGCAATAGCAATAAAACTTAACGATCATTATGCTAAGCTAACAGATGGGTCTTGTCCATCACATCATTCTCCTAATGATGTGATCTCGTTCATCAAATGACAACACATGTCTATGGTCAGAAAACTTAACCATCTTTGATTAACGAGCTAGTCTAGTAGAGGCATACTAGGGACACTTTGTTTTGTCTATGTATTCACACATGTATCAAGTTTCCAGTTAATACAATCCTAGCATGAATAATAGATATTTATCATGACATAAGGAAATATAAATAACAACTTTATTATTGCCTCTAGGGCATATTTCCTTCAAAAGCAGGGGAGGTCAACAGGAAAAAAATGTAAAGTGTGTGTAGTATTACAAAGAAAAGCACAGTAGCTGCCATATTGCACCCGCAAAAATAAGTTGCCACTCGTATTGCCGTTGGGGTAGCAGTTGTAGTATGCAAATGTGGAGTTTGAACACATGGTAGAACATGGCAGAGTATGAACTAGCTTTAAAATGGAAAATGAATTGCGTACTAAAAAGTCCATGATGATCTAAATGTGGTTGGAAATGTTGAAGGTGCGTTTATGCATGAGTGAAGCTGCCATTTGTAAAACACATGAACTTGCCATGTCGCTTGAAAAAATAACTTGCTGTCTGCCAAAGCTTCGTGTTTAGTATAAATTATTCAGTTGTTAATTGTGCCTGGGTCATGTCAATACCATGATAAAAAATGTTTGTCGAATAATTTGTGCATGAATAAAATGCAGGGCCTCCGGACGCAGCTACTGCCACTTGGGGCGCACTGGCTATTCCAGAGTCGCACGCATACCAGACTTCCCAACCAAACTACACCGAGCAGACTGTCGTTCGCAAGGCAGGAGCGTCGAGAACCAGAAGAAACAACAGTCTTGAATCTGATGTGAGCAACTCAAGAGCAGATGACTCAAACTCGGATGCGGAGACAGTTGGTGAACATGAGGATGAAGATGAACAAGATGATGATCAGGGAGAGGATGAGACACATGGGCATGAGTGCGAACAAGATGATGATGTGGTACAGGATGAGCCGCATGAGGATGAGCTGCAATCATCGCTAGTACCTCCAGCACCACGTTTGTGCACATGAAATTTGCTACATTTGAAGATGCAAAGGAATAATACCAGAGTTATGCAAAGTTCAATGGTTTTGCAGTATACACAGATCATCACAGAAAACTAGTAAAAATAGGAAAGTACAACAAAGCTGAGTTGAGGTGCTTCAAGTCAAGAAAGAACAAGAAGAAAAAAGGGGGGAAATGGTCCAGTCATCGGAGAGCGGCGAAGAGACATCATGGTCAAAACAAATTGCCCTGCCAGGATGAAGCTGAACGTCGAAGGGGCCTGGTGTGTGGTAACAAAGTACGTGGGACGTCACAATCATGAAATGATAAAGAAATTTGACCTGGTTAGGTTTCTGAGTGCTCACCGTGGGTTCACGCCGGAGGAGCAGCAGTTTGTAAAGTTGCTCCATGATTGCAACCTCCAACCTGGGAGAATGGTCCACATCCTATCAATGATACACAGCAAAACAGGGAAGCTCAGCAGCATGCCATATCTTCCTTCAGATGTGGTTAACCTGGTGGCAAAGTATCGAAGGGAAAGTCAACGGACGGACATGGAGGACACAATTGCATACTTCATGGAAAAGAGAAGGAAGACCCTGATTTCTTCTACAAAATCAAGCTGGATGGGGAGGACCGCGTGATGAACATGTATTGGATAGATGGTGCAGTGCGCAGGGCGAACAAGCACTTTCGTGACTGTGTGTCCTTCGATGCTACATATCTGACCAATATGTACAAGATTCCATGTGCTCCATTCATTGGCATAAACAACCTGTTGGGGAACGTAGTAATTTCAAAAAAATTCCTACGCACACGCAAGATCATGGTGATGCATAGCAACGAGAGGGGAGAGTGTTGTCCACGTACCCTCGTAGACCGTAAGCGGAAGCGTTATAACAACGCGGTTGATGTAGTCGTACGTCTTCACGATCGACCGATCCTAGTACCAAAAGTACGACACCTCCACGATCTGCACACGTTCGGCTCGGTGACGTCCCACGAACTCACGATCCAGCAGAGTGTCGAGGGAGAGCTTCGTCAGCACGACGGCGTGATGACGGTGATGATGAAGCTACCGGCGCAGGGCTTCGCCTAAGCACTGCAACGATATGACCGAGGTGGATTATGGTGGAGGGGGGCACCGCACACGGCTAAGAGATCAATGATCAACTTGGTGTGTCTATGGGGTGCCCCCTCCCCCGTATATAAAGGAGTGGAGGAGGGGGAGAGGGCCGGCCTCCTAGGCGCGCCCAAGGGGGGAGTCCTACTCCCGGTGGGAGTAGGATTCGCCCTTTCCCTTGTTGGAGTAGGAGAGAAGGAAGGGGGAGAGAGAGGGAAGGAAAGGGGGGCCCGGCCCCCCACCCAATTCGGATTGGGCTAGGGGGGCGCGCCCTCCACCTTGGCCTTCCTCTCCTCTATTCAACTAAGGCCCAATAAGGCCCATATACTCCCCGGGGGGTTCCGGTAACCTCCTGGTACTCCGGTAAATGCCCGAACTCACCCAGAACCATTCCGATGTCCAAACATAGCCATCCAATATATCGATCTTTATGTCTCGACCATTTTGAGACTCCTCATCATGTCCGTGATCACACCTGGGACTCCGAACAACCTTCGGTACATCAAAACACATAAACTCATAATACCGATCGTCACCGAACGTTAAGCGTGCGGACCCTATGGGTTCGAGAACTATGTAGACATGACCGAGACACGTTTCCGGTCAATAACCAATAGCGGAACCTGGATGTTCATATTGGCTCCCACATATTCTACGAAGATCTTTATCGGTCAAACCGCATAACAACATATGTTGTTCCCTTTGTCATCGGTATGTTACTTGCTCGAGATTCGGTCGTCGGTATCTCAATACCTAGTTTAATCTCGTTACCGGCAAGTCTCTTTCCTCGTTCCGTAATGCATCATCCTGCAACTAACTCATTAGTCACATTGCTTGCAAGGCTTATAGTGATGTGCATTACCGAGAGGGCCCAAAGATACCTCTCCGACAATCCGAGTGACAAATCCTAATCTTGATCTATGCCAACTCAACAATTACCATCGGAGACACCTGTAGAGAACCTTTATAATCACCCAGTTACGTTGTGACGTTTCATAGCACACAAAGTGTTCCTCCGGTATTCGAGAGTTGCATAATCTCATAGTCATAGGAACATGTATAAGTCATGAAGAAAGCAATAGCAATACTAAACGATCAAGTGCTAAGCTAACAGAATGGGTCAAGTCAATCATATCATTCTCTAATGATGTGATCCCGTTAATCAAATGAAAACTCATGTCTATGGCTAGGAAACTTAACCATCTTTGATTCAACGAGCTAGTCAAGTAGAGGCATACTAGTGACACTCTGTCTGTCTATGCATTCACACATGTACTAAGTTTCCGGTTAATACAATTCTAGCATGAATAATAAACATTTGTCATGATATAAGGAAATATAAATAACAACTTCATTATTGCCTCTAGGGCATATTTCCTTCAGTCTCCCACTTGCACTAGAGTCAATAACCTAGTTCACATCGCCATGTGATTTAACACCAATAGTTCACATCACCATGTGATTAACACCCATAGTTCACATCGCCATGTGACCAACACTCAAAGGGTTTACTAGAGTCAGTAATCTTAGTTCACATCACCATGTGATTAACACCCAAAGAGTACTAAGGTGTGATCATGTTTTGCTTGTGAGAGAAGTTTAGTCAACGGGTCTGCCATATTCAGATCCATATGTATTTTGCAAATTTCTATGTCAACAATGCTCTGCATGGAGCTACTCTAGCTAATTGCTCCCACTTTCAATATGTACCCAGATTGAGACTTAGAGTCATCTGGATCAATGTCAAAACTTGCATCGACGTAACCCTTTACGACGAACCTTTTGTCACCTCCATAATCGAGAAACATATCCTTATTCCACTAAGGATAATTTTGACCTCTTTCCAGTGATCTACTCCTAGATCACTATTGTACTCCCTTGCCAAACACAGTGCAGGGTATACAATAGGTCTGGTACACAGCATGGCATACTTTTATAGAACCTATGGCTGAGGCATAGGGAATGACTTTCATTCTCTTCCTATCTTCTGTCGTGGTCGGGCTTTGAGTCTTACTCAACTTCACACCTTACAACACAGGCAAGAACTCCTTCTTTGACTATTCCATTTTGAACTACTTCAAAAATTTGTCAAGGTATGTACTCATTGAAAAAACTTATCAAGCGTCTTGATCTATCTCTATAGATCTTGATGCTCAATATGTAAGCAGCTTCATCGAGGTCTTTCATTGAAAAACTCCTTTCAAACACTCCTTTATGCTTTCCAGAAAATTCTACATCATTTCCGATCAACAATATGTCATTCACATATACTTATCAGAAAGGTGTAGTGCTCCCACTCACTTTCTTGTAAATACAGGCTTTATCGCAAGTTTGTATAAAACTATATGCTTTGATCAACTCATCAAAGCGTATATTCCAACTCCGAGATGCTTGCACCAGTCCATAGATGGATCGCTAGAGCTTGCACATTTTGTTAGCACTTTTAGGATCGACTGGTTGCATCATATACAACTCTTCTTTAAGAAATCCATTAAGGAATGCAGTTTTGACATCCATTTGCCAGATTTCATAAAATGTGGCAATTGCTAATATGATTCGGACAGACTTAAGCATTGCTACGAGTGAGAAAATCTCATCGTAGTCAACACCTTGAACTTTGTCAAAAACCTTTTTCGACAAGTCTAGCTTTGTAGATAGTAACACTACTATCAGCGACCGTCTTCTTCTTGAAGATCCATTTATTTTCTATGGCTTGCCGATCATCGGGTAAGTCAACCAAAGTCCACACTTTGTTCTCATACATGGATCCCATCTCAGATCTCATGGCCTCAAGCCATTTTGCGGAATCAGAGCTCATCATCGCTTCCTCATAGTTCGTAGGTTCGTCATGGTCAAGTAACATGACCTCCAGAACAGGATTACCGTCCCACTCTGGTGCAGACCGTACTCTGGTTGACCTACGAGGTTCGGTAGTAACTTGATCTGAAGTTTCATGATCATCATCATTAATCTTCCTCACTAATTGGTGTAGGCATCACTAGAACTGATTTCTATGATGAACTATTTTCCAATTCGGGAGAAGGTACAATTACCTCATCAAGTTCTACTTTCCTCCCACTCACTTCTTTCAAGAGAAACTCCTTCTCTAGAAAGGATCCATTCTTAGCAACAAAGATCTTGCCTTCGGATCTGTGGTAGAAGGTGTACCCAACATTTTCTGTTGGGTATCCTATGAAGACGCACTTCTCCGATTTGGGTTTGAGCTTATCAGGTTGAAACTTTTTCACATAAGCATTGCAACCTCAAACTTTAAGAAACGACAGCTTAGGTTTCTTACCAAACCATAGTTCATACGGTGTCGTCTCAACAGATTTAGACGGTGCCCTATTTAACGTGAATGTAGCTGTCTCTAATGCATAACCCCCAAATGATAGTGGTAAATCAGTAAGAGACATCATAGATTGCACTATATCCAATAAAGTACGGTTATGACGTTCGGACACACCATTATGTTGTGGTGTTCTAGGTGGCATGAGTTTGTGAAACTATTCCACATTGTTTTAATTGAAGGCCAAACTCATAACTCTAATATTTTCCTCTGCGATCAGATTGTAGAAACTTTATTTTCTTGTTACGATGATTCTCTACTTCACTCTGAAAATATTTGAACTTTTCAAGTGTTTCAGACTTGTGTTTCATCAAGTAGATATACACATATATGCTCAAATCATCTGTGAAGGTCAGAAAACAATGGTACCCGCCGTGAGCCTCAACACTCATTGGACCGCATACATCGGTATGTATTATTTCCAATAAGTCAGTGGCTCGCTCCATTGTTCCGGAGAACGGAGTCTTAGTCATCTTGCCCATGAGGCATGGTTCGCAAGCATCAAGTGATTCCAAAAGCCCATCAGCATTGGTTTTCTTCATGCGCTTTACACCAATATGACCTAAACGGCAGTGCCACAAATATGTTGCATTATCATTATCAACTTTGCATCTTTTGGCATCAATATTATGAATATGTGTATCAACACGATCGAGATTCAATAAACCATTTATTTTTAGTGTATGACCATAGAAGGTTTTATTCATGTAAACAGAACAACAATTATTCTTTGACTTAAATGAATAACCGTATTGCAATAAACATGATCTAATCATATTCATGCTCAACGCAAACACCAAATAACATTTATTTTAGGTTCAACACTAACCCCGAAGGTAAAGGGAGTGTGCGATGGTGATCTTATCATCCTTGGAATCATTTCCAACACACATCGCCACCTCGCCCTTAACTAGTCTCTGTTTATTTTGCAACTCTTGTTTCGAGTTACTACTCTTAGCAACTGAACCGGTATCAAATACCGAGGGGTTGCTATAAACACTAGTAAAGTACACATCAATAACATGTATATCAAATATACCTTTGTTCACTTTGCCATCCTTCTTATCCGCCAAGTATCTAGGGGTAGTTCCAGTTCCAGTGACCATTTCCTTTGTAGTAGAAGCACTCAGTTTTAGGCTTGAGTCTAGCTTTGGGTTTCTTCACGGGAGTGACAACTTGTTTGTCATTCTTTCTTGAAGTTCCCTTTCTATTCCTTTGCCCTTTTCTTGAAACTAGTGGTCTTGTAAACCATCAACATTTGATGCTCTTTCCTGATTTCTACCTTCGCCGATTTCAGCATCGCGAAGAGCCCGGGAATTACTTTCATCATCCCTTGCATATTATAGTTCATCACGAGGTTCTAGTAACTTGGTGATAGTGACTAGAGAACTTTGTCAATTACTATATTATCTGGAAGATTAAATCCCACTTCATTCAAGCAATTGTAGTACCCAGACAATCTGAGCACATGCTCACTGGTTGAGCTATTCTCCTCCATCTTGTAGGCAAAGTACTGTCAGAGGTCTCATACCTCTCGACACGAGCATGGGTATGAAATACCAATTTCAACTCTTGGAACATCTTATATGATCCGTGTCAAAACATTTTTGAAGTCCCGGTTCTAAGCCGTAAAGCATGGTGCACTTAAACTATCAAGTAGTCATCATACCGAGCTTTGTCAAACGTTCATAACGTCTGCATCTGCTCCTGCAATAGGTCTGTCACCTAGCGATGCATCAAGGACATAATTATTCTGTGCAGCAATGAGGATAATCCTCAGATCACGGACCAAGTCCGCATCATTGCTACTATCATCTTTCAACTTATTTTTCTCTAGGAACATATCAAAAATAAACCGGGAGCTACATCGCGAGCTATTGATCTACAACATAGTTATGCAAATACTATCAGGACTAAGTTCATGATAAATTAAAGTTCAATTAATCATATTACTAAAGAACTCCCACTTAGATAGACATCCCTCTAGTCATCTAAATGATCACGTGATCCATATCAACTAAACCATGTCCGATCATCACGTGAGATGGAGTAGTTTTCAATGCTGAACATCACTATGTTGATCATATCTACTATATGATTCACGCTCGACCTTTCAGTCTCAGTGTTCCGAGGCCATATCTGCATATGCTAGGCTCGTCAAGTTTAACCCGAGTATTTTGCGTGTGCAAAACTGGCTTGCACCCGTTGTATGTGAACGTAGAGCTTATCACACCCAATCATCACGTGGTGTCTCAGCATGAAGAACTGTCGCAACGGTGCATACTCAGGGAGAACACTTATACCTTGAAATTTAGTGAGAGATCATCTTATAATGCTACCGTCGAACTAAGCAAAATAAGATGCATAAAGGATAAACATCACATGCAATCAATATAAGTGATATGATATGGCCATCATCATCTTGTGCCTTTGATCTCCATCTGCAAAGCACCGTCATGATCACCATCGTCACCGGTGCGACACCTTGATCTCCATCGTAGCATCGTTGTCGTCTCGCCAACTATTGCTTCTATGACTATCGCTACCGCTTAGTGATAAAGTAAAGCAATTACATGGCGATTGCATTTCATACAATAAAGCGACAACCATATGGCTCTGATACGTCTCCAACGTATCTATAATTTTTTATTGTTCCATGCTATTATATTATCTGTTTTGGATGTTTATGGGCTTTATTAAACACTTTTATATTATTTTTGGGACTAACCTATTAACCCAAAGCCCAGTGCCAGTTTCTGTTTTTCTTCTTGTTTCAATGTTTCGCAGAAAAGGAATATCAAACGGAGTCCAAACGGAATGAAACCTTCGGAAAAGTTATTTTTGGAAAGAAAGCAATACGGGAGACTTGGAGTGCACGTCAGGGGATCAACGAGGAGGGCACGAGGCAGGGGGCGCGCCCTCCACCCTCGTGGGCCCCTCATGGCTCCCCTTACCGACTTCTTTCGCCTATATATCTCCATATACCCTAAAACGATCGGGGAACAGAATAGATCGGGAGTGCCGCCGCCGCAAGCCTCTATAGCCACCAAAAACCAATCGGGACCCTGTTCCGGCACCCTGCCGGAGGGGGGAACCCTCACCGGTGGCCATCTTCATCATCCCGGCGCTCTCCATGACGAGGAGGGAGTAGTTCACCCTTGGGGCTGAGGGTATGTACTAGTAGCTATGTGTTTGATCTCTCTCTCTCTCGTGTTCTTGAGGTGATACGATCTTGACGTATCGCGAGCTTTGCTATTATAGTTGGATCTTATGATGTTTCTCCCCCTCTACTCTCTTGTGATGGATTGAGTTTCCCCTTTGAAGTTATCTTATCGGATTGACTCTTTTAATGATTTGAGAACACTTGATGTATGTCTTGCGTGGGATAACCATGGTGACAATGGGTTATTCTATTGATTCACTTGATGTATGTTTTGGTGATCAACTTGCGGGTTCCGCCCATGAACCTATGCATAGGGGTTGGCACACGTTTTCGTCTTGACTCTCCGGTAGAAACTTTGGGGCACTCTTTGAGGTTCTGTGTGTTGGTTGAATAGATGAATCTGAGATTGTGTGATGCATATCGTATAATCATACCCACGGATACTTGAGGTGACATTGGAGTATCTAGGTGACATTAGGGTTTTGGTTGATGGGTGTCTTAAGGTGTTATTTTACTATGAACTCTAGGGCTGTTTGTGACACTTATAGGAATAGCCCAATGGATTGATCGGAAAAAATAACTTTGAGGTGGTTTCGACCCTTCCATAATCTCTTCGTTTGTTCTCCGCTATTAGTGACTTTGGAGTGACTCTTTGTTGCATGTTGAGGGATAGTTATATGATCCAATTATGTTATTATTGTTGAGAGAACTTGCACTAGTGAAAGTATGAACCCTAGGCCTTGTTTCCTAGCATTGCAATACCGTTTACGCTCACTTTTATCATTAGTTACCTTGCTGTTTTTATATTTTCAGTTTACAAAAACCCATATCTACCATCCATATTGCACTTGTATCACCATCTCTTCGCCGAACTAGTGCACCTATACAATTTACCATTGTATTGGGTGTGTTGGGGACACAAGAGACTCTTTGTTATTTGGTTGTAGGGTTGTTTGAGAGAGACCACCTTCATCCTACGCCTCCCACGGATTGATAAACCTTAGGTCATCCACTTGAGGGAAATTTGCTACTGTCCTACAAACCTCTGCACGTGGAGGCCCAACAACGTCTACAAGAAGAAGGTTGTGTAGTAGACATCAGGCTCCTACCAGTTGCCGATAACTCCATTACAAAACATGATCATCTCATACAATAAAATTTAGCATGATGTCTTGACCATATCACATCACAACATGCCCTGCAAAAACAAGTTAGATGTCCTCTACTTTGTTATTGCAAGTTTTACGTGGCTGCTACGGGCTGAGCAAGAACCGTTCTTACCTACGCATCAAAACCACAACGATTTTTCGTCAAGTATGTGTTGTTTTAACCTTCAACAAGGACCGGGCGTAGCCACACTCGATTCAACTAAAGTTGGAGAAACTGACACCCGCCAGCCACCTGTGTGCGAAGCACGTCGGTACAACCAGTCTCGCGTAAGCGTACACGTAATATCGGTCCGGGCCGCTTCATCCAACAATACCGCCGAATCAAAGTATGACATGCTCGTAAGAAGTATGAATGTTATCGCCCACAACTCACTTGTGTTCTACTCGTGCATATAACATCTACGCATAAACCTGGCTCGGATGCCACCGTTGGGGAACGTAGTAATTTCAAAAAAAATCCTACGCACACGCAAGATCATGGTGATGCATAGCAATGAGAGGGGAGAGTGTTCTCCACGTACCCTCATAGACCGTAAGTGGAAGCGTTATGACAACGTGGTTGATGTAGTCGTACATCTTCACGATCGACTGATCCTAGTACCGAAAGTACGGCACCTCTGCGATCTGCACACGTTTGGCTCGGTGACGTCCCACAAACTCACGATCCAGCAGAGTGTCGAGGGAGAGCTTCGTCAGCATGACGCCGTGATGACAGTGATGATGAAGCTACCGGCACAGGGCTTCGCCTAAGCACTGATACGATATGACCGAGGTGGATTATGGTGGAGGGGGGCACCGCACATGGCTAAGAGATCAATGATCAACTTGTGTGTCTATGGGGTGCCCCCCTCCCCCATATATAAAGGAGTGGAGGAGGGGGAGAGGGCCGGCCTCCTAGGCGCGCCCAAGGGGGGAGTCCTACTCCCGGTGGGAGTAGGATTCCCCCTTTCCCTTGTTGGAGTAGGAGAGAAGGAAGGGGGAGAGAGAGGGAAGGAAAGGGGGGCCGGCCCCCACCCAATTCGGATTGGGCTAGGGGGGCGTGCCCTCCACCTTGGCCTTCTTCTCCTCTATTCCACTAAGGCCCGATAAGGCCCATATACTCCCCGGGGGGTTCCGGTAACCTCCCGGTACTCCGGTAAATGCCCGAACTCACCCCGAACCATTCCGGTGTCCAAACATAGCCATCCAATATATTGATCTTTATGTCTCGACCATTTCGAGACTCCTCGTCATGTCTGTGATCACATCCGGGACTCCAAACAACCTTCGTACATCAAAACACATAAACTCATAATACCGATCGTCACCGAATGTTAAGCGTGCGGACCCTACGGGTTCGAGAACTATGTAGACATGACCGAGACACGTTTCCGGTCAATAAACAATAGCGGAACCTGGATGTTCATATTGGCTCCCACATATTCTATGAAGATCTTTATCGGTCAAACCGCATAACAACATACGTTGTTCCCTTTGTCATCGGTATGTTACTTGCCCGAGATTCGATCGTCGGTATCTCAATACCTAGTTTAATCTCGTTACCGGCAAGTCTCTTTACTCGTTCCGTAATGCATCAGCCCTCCAACTAACTCATTAATCACATTGCTTGCAAGGCTTATAGTGATGTGCATTACCGAGAGGGCCCAGAGATACCTCTCTGACAATCCGAGTGACGAATTCTAATCTTGATCTATGCCAAATCGACAAGTACCATCGGAGACACCTGTAGATCACCTTTATAATCACCCAGTTATGTTGTGACGTTTGGTAGCACACAAAGTGTTCCTCCAGTATTCGGGAGTTGCATAATCTCATAGTCATAGGAACATGTATAAGTCATGAAGAAAGCAATAGCAATATACTAAACGATCAAGTGCTAAGCTAACGGAATGGGTCAAGTTAATCACATAATTCTCTAATGATGTGATCCCGTTAATCAAATGACAACTCATGTCTATGGCTAGGAAACTTAACCATCTTTGATTCAACAAGCTAGTCAAGTAGAGGCATACTAGTGAGACTCTGTTTGTCTATGTATTCACACATGTACTAAGTTTCCGGTTAATACAATTCTAGCATGAATAATAAACATTTATCATGATATAAGGAAATATAAATAACAACTTTATTATTGCCTCTAGGGCATATTTCCTTCACAACCACAGCCAATCGCTGCAGTTCGGGTGTGGGTTTATTAGGAACGAGGATGCTGGTAGTTATATTTGGCTATTCAAGACTTTCAAGGAATGCATGGGCGGGCTTGAACCGATGAACATCATGACAGACCAGGATTTCGTTATGTGGTATTGAGGAAGTGTTCCCTAACACAATACACATGCACTATAGGTGGCATGTTATTAAGAAAGCAGAAGAAACGTTGGGTCCCTTTTTTGCTGAAAGACCGGAACTGCACAAAGCATTTGAATTGTGTGTTGACCATAGTTTGACACCGGAAGAATTCGAGCAAAGCTGGAAAGCAATGATAGATAAATACCAGGTTCAAGACAATGAAACACTACAAAACCTTTGGGAGAAGAGGAAGTTTTGGGTGCCAGCTTATTTCATGCAGGGCTTCTATCCCTTTCTGCAAACAACCCAGTGTAGCGAAGGTTTCAACGCAGTGGTGAAGAGATATGTGAACCCAGGGAACTCAATTCTTAGGTTTGTGCAGCAGTACAATGCAATTCAGCAAAAAAAATTGGGTGCAGAGCTACAAGCGTTGGCAAACACAGCTCTAAAGAACGCAAGGATGCTCACGTGTAACCCATTGGAGAGACAAATGATGAAGGTTTATACCCAACAAATATTCCACAAGTAAGGTTTTTTGCATTCATGGTTATCGGGGTTTTGTAAAGGAAATAGTTGGTTCACTTAGTAGTTTAAATTTAGTTGCTATATTGGGTGTACAAAGGTATTGACATGCTTGTTCATAGAACTGATTGGCATGTTGGGTGCACATGTAGATGCCATGCTGGTTTTAACAGTGGTTACCATTTTGTAGTTTGAATGGTAGTTGCATGGTAGATGAACAATGATGATGATGGATACTTATTGAAAATAGACATGTGAACTTGCCATGCATGAATGACCTATGTTGCCATTACGTAGCAGAAATAGTTGCCATGTTTGTGTAAAGACTTAGCTCTAAACTTGACATGGTTTGTCAATGAATTTTGTTGTGATTTTATCAGCAAACCCGTGCCATGTGTTGCATGGTACAAGTTGCCATGCATGCTCTAACAAAGTAAAACTTGCAATGCTGGTGTAAACAGAAGTTACCATGTCTATGTCCGAATGACAGATGAGTGGTGGACGAACAATGGTTGGATTTGAAACTTGTTGAATTTGCTATGTGAACTTGCCATGTATAAATGACTGTAGTTGCCATCATGTAGAAGTGTTAGTTGCCATGTTTGCAGAAAGACTTAGCTCTAATTTGCCAATGTGGGACATTGAAACTTGTTATGGTTTTGTCAGTAAAACGTGTACCATGTTTTGTATGGTGAAAAGTTGCCATGCTAGCTGTTACAAATAAAACGTATCATGCTTATGGCACTATGAAAAATGGCATGATTGGAGGACTTAAGTTGGCATGCTTCCTGTAGTGGTAAGGCTTGCAATGCTTTCATCAGTGGAAAATGCCATGTTTAGATGTCTTAAGTTGCCATCCATGAATAACTGGAGTTGCCATTTGTGATTCAATGAAATTGCCATGAGTGCACGGTGAGGCCGCGCACGTATGTAGCTGCTTTTGGGTGAGCTAACTTGTAATGCAAAATAAAAAAACTGCAGGTTCCAATGGGAGCTAAGGCTATCAACCGGTTACACCGTGTTTCAAGTCGGCGACTTCACGTACAAGGTTTGCACCATGCGGGACATGTCGGACTCCGAAGCCGAAGACCAGGACAAAGGAAGAAACTACATGGTGACGACGTACATAGCAGAAGGGGTGTATTACTGTCAATGCTGCAAGTTTGAAAGAGATGGTGTGATCTGCTGCCATATTCTAAGGGTAATGGACATGAATGGCGTGAAACAGGTGCCACCAAGGTACATTCTTGAGCGTTGGTCTTGGAACGCAGATGAAGCACTCTGCCAGCATGGCTCACAGCAAGTACTCGCAGAGCATGAAGATGGGCCCAACACAACTATGGAAACAGTCAGGCATGTGGTAATGACAAGGAGATTTACCAACATAGCGGATGAGGCTTGCAAATATGATGTGATGAGTAGAGCAGTTGAGAGGCACACAAACGCGCTAGAAAGAGAATTGGAGTCAATCAAGAGGAGAATGGAGGAGGAGGCACTACATCGATTCCCAAAGAAAAGCAAGACTGCTCCTACGTCAACAGGGCCATCAACAGAAAACTCGGAGGTTGGTTCCGGATCATCCGACACACACACGCACGTGAGGAACCCTCCAAGGACAGTCACTAAAGGGCGACCAAAACAGATAAGATACAAGTCAACACTCGAGATCCAAGCAAAGCACAAGAAGCCTACAAAGAAGACAACGGCGGAAGCTTGGGCTACTTAGAAAAGTGAGTCAGCTAGAAGGTTGTGTGTATTAAAAATTTGGAATGATTGGCTGAATGATAAACTGTAGGTGCGTCCACGGCAATTTGGTGTCGTTTATCGTTACAAATTAAAGACATTCGTTGTGGTATGGGAAAAAGACATGAAAGTTGCCACGTTGCTACACAAAATGTAGTTAGTCAACTATGGCAAAGAGTAACAGAAAGCTCATGCTCTGTGGAAAGTGGGACAACTAGCGGGGTATGCGTTTGGAAAATTTGGAATGATTGTGCTTATAGTAAAATGTACATGCGTCCGCGTCAATTTGGTGGCATTTAGCATTTCAAAAATCAAAAAACATAGTTATCATTGTGAGTAGACATGAAAAGTTGCCATGTTTCTTGAAAAAATGTATTAACCCCACGCCGGAAAAGAGGTGTAAGTTTTTCCATAGTTGACATGTCGTTTATCGTTAAAACTTAAAGACATTCGTTGTGGTATGGGAAAAAGACATGAAAGTCGTCACGTTGCTACACAAAATGTAGTTAGTCAACTATGGCAAAGAGTAACAAAAAGCTTAGGATCTGTGAAAAGTGGGACAACTAACGGGGTATGCATTTGGAAAATTTGGAATGATTGTGCTTATCGTAAACTGTACATGCCTCCACGTCAATTTGGTGGCATTTAGCATTTCAAAAATCAAAAAACTTAGTTGTCATTGTGAGCAGACATGAAAATTTGCCATGTTGCTTGAAAAAATGTATTAACCCCATGCTGGAAAAGAGGTGTGAGTTTTGAGGAAAAGGTGCCACTAAATTGCAACTATGATCAGCGTAAAAAATGAAGAGCTAATTGCAAAAAAGTGTTGCATCGAACAACTGATGTTTACTTGACATTTTGAAGAAAGGAGACTGTCGTGACAACGGGCCTTTGCGGAACAGAAAACTACAAAAATTGACACCCTTATGACAAACTATATGATCTAAAAGTGATGTAACGACAAAAAATGAAATGTTAGCACAAGCGTGACAGGCCGGCCCACTGACGGAAATGAGGTTTGGCATTGAAGTTATATGTTGTAAAATACAAGCACAAAAGGTTCACGACAGAAACGATGGTATTGTGCAGTTACAAGAATGACAGTGATAGTGAAAAAGAAAACAAAGGAGAGGGAAATAGGGGCGCAGTACCTTACATTCATCCGAACATTGAATGTAAGTACATAGGTAAAAACAGTAGTGTTTCATTATCTTGTGCACTCACTTGTATCTCTTGATAGCAGCTTTAACATCAGACTCCAACCAAGCCAGTGCACCCTCCCGCTTGTTGAAATCGACAGTCGTGACCCAATTCCACAAATAAATATTCCTAAGCTCTGCGACTATTTCTTTGTTCAAAGTTGGCGCCTTCCTGCCTTCCCACTTTGCAAGATATTCGAGGGTGTAGAGACCACAGTCGTAGCTGGTTTCAGTGAGCAATATGGAAACAAGGGTAAAATAAAATAAGTTAGAAGTTTCCATGCTAAAAGAAGCAGAAAATATGGTACAAAGGTTATTATGGCATGGGTGCTAGTGCAAAAAAGGATTTTATGTGATGAGTAAAAAACATTTAGGTAATGTGTGGTAGTGAAAAAATTACCATGTTGAGCTATTTGAAAATGACATGGTTGTGAGAAATGTCAGCGGCAAAGTAGTAAATGTTGGAGAACGCAGTTAGAAAATGAAGTTGCCATGTAAAGTAGGTAAGGAAAAATGGTAGTTTATATGTAGTGTACTATTCATATTAAGCACAAAGGGGAAGAAGTGACGTCGGATGGGGGTTTGGGAGCATGTTGTAATGTTGGCAGAAATTGCCATGCCCCTAGGAATGAAGCCATGTCATCAATTTGGGGATGAAGTTGCCATGAAGTATGTGTTGGAATTGCCATGGTCCTGTATATAAAGTTGTCATGTAGTATGAAGTGAAGTTGCCATGGTCCTACAACTGAAGTTGACGTGCACTATGTAGTGAAGTTGCCATGGTCATGTAACTAAAGTTTCCATGCAGTATGAAGTGAAATTGCCATGTTCCTATAACTAAACCTGCCATCAGAAAATTGGATTGACATGCGTGGAGACAAAGTTGCTGTGATTGACACAATAAAGGTGCCTCCAACAAGAACAAGAAAATGGAGCAAAATGACATGTAAACCTGTGTGAATTAGCCGTACACATGGAAAATGGAAAGAAGGGCAGAATCTTACGTGTTTCCCTGCTTTTTGGACTTCACATACTCGATAGGGAAATCTTTGATCTGGACCTTGGAGCCACTGTAGTGACGCGCCCAGGTTTCCTTCAAGTTGTTCATGAAAAACTCTGCGTGGGAGCGAAGCGACTCGTCATCTCTCGAACGGACTGAGTCGAGAACATCGAAGCGTTGCTTCGCCAAGTTGATGCAAATCGTGTAGTAGTGACCAGCTTTGTCGTGTGGGTCATTGGGAGCAAGCTCTTGAAACAACGTGAACATCACCTGCACATTTCCCGGAAAAAGGTGTCAAAAGTAAAAGAACTGTAAGGAATAGTTAACAAAATAGGGAGGTAATACTAAAAGAACAGTTGTGTGACAGTGGGTGAAGGGGGTAATGGGATGCAACATGTTGACCATATGGTACAAGCAAAATAAGCAGTAGTGGAAAAAGGTTTCAACAACTGAAAAGGAAAGGGTACACACAAATTTCTTCAGTGTGAGCTTGAATTCACCATGCTAGGTGAACGCTTTATGAATTTGTTTGTGAGAGAAGTCGCCATAAAAAATCCTACTGGTGATGGTTGTGGTCATAATGATCTTATCGGGATGGATGTCGACGTGGCTGTTGATGAAGCCAATACCCGCGGAGATAACATTCTGGGATAGTCTGCTGGTAGGCATCAGGGACTCAGCGAGATCATCCATGTGAACAAACATCTCATAGCAGTTGATGACCTTAGTTCTGTCCAAACATGAGCTGGAATAAATGAGCAATAAAAAATAAAAAGAGTGGTACACATGAAGAAGGGTCTGAACTAAAAAAGTTGGGAGAAGAAGTGGAGGATGAGAAGCATCTTACTCTCTGATTCCATTCATATGCTTGTTGTTGCTTCGCGCATTTCCAAAACGCCCAACGATATCGTAAAGTGCTTGTTGTTGCTTTGTGGCCTTTATTGGAGGTTCAGAGTCCACTTCCGGGGGGGTTGCACAACCCTTGCCTGCCGCACAGAACCTGGGGTGGCACTGCTGTGCACATCAACAGAAGTGGTAGCATGTGTAACAGGTGAGCTAGAAGGGGCTTTTGTCTGCTTTTTTTCATTGATGATGATATCTCCATAGGTGATCCTGCGTGTGGTAAACAAACTTGTGAGGAAGGCAATTTGTAAACGGCCATACAGTTAATAGACAATAGAGAACAAAATAGGGCAATGGACACACGGAGTAAAATGTGTTGGAATTGCCAACAAAAAAAGAAAGTTGCTAACGCAATAGTATTATGTGGGTAATACCTTGAACAATAGGCTCTGCAAATTTGACAGCCTTTCTGCCATCAACAATTGGATGCGCCATCATCTGGTCCGGCTGGGACGGGAATGCATATGACACTGGGATAACATCAACTGGCTCGATTGGCTGGCTCAAAGCAATTCCGAGGTTGAACAGTGGTGGCGTGAAAGCCATAGGGTGCCTGCCCTCGTGCTCATTCTGCTTTTCAATCACACAAAGAGACACTGCCAACGGGGACAGATCAACAAAGATGTCCTTGTCGACTGATCCGACATCCTTAGGCTTGGAAGTGGGGCGCGGAGTCGTGTCCGGAATATCAATAAGCACCTTCTTGGCTGTCCCTTTTACGGGATGGTCAACTCTTGGAGTTTAAGGGACACCCATATCCAGTGGGACACGTGTGTGCTTGAGCGTTGGATTGAGATGAATCTTTTCTTTGTGATAGACTATCGGTTCCCGGACCGTTCCACCTCCAAGTACGTTTGTCTGAACTGGATCGCCAGTCTTGCCCTGGGGGGCAGGCGGGAACAAGGTTGAAGCAGGCACATACCCTGTGTCCTGACCATGCACATTGCCTGACTGATCAGGTTTGTTCTGAGGGCTCTTCCTGGTACCGACTGCCTGTTTTGCTGTTTTCTTGTCAGCTACTAGTGAAGCAGCTTTGGAAACAGTGTGCGGATGAGCGGTGCGATCATGCGGTCCAGCCTGATGTTCTTGTTGAGTGACTACCGGACCCTTGTTTTCCACAGTAGTTGC
The DNA here is from genome assembly GCF_002575655.3 of Aegilops tauschii subsp. strangulata. Classification (NCBI taxonomy): domain Eukaryota; kingdom Viridiplantae; phylum Streptophyta; class Magnoliopsida; order Poales; family Poaceae; genus Aegilops; species Aegilops tauschii. The sequence goes on along the minus strand of NC_053038.3, from coordinate 324,777,921 downwards.
GGCGGCCGACTTGTGCAATCTTTACCTACTGACCGAGGTCGCTCAGACGTACCAACAGTAGTGTTTGGCACATGCACCTTAGGCTGCTGCGTTTGGTGCACAGGATCAGACACTGCTGGGCTACCTTCGAGCCCCATGGATACCAATGTCGGCGCAACCTCCGCTGCTCTTGGGGAGATCAATTCATCAGAGCCCCCTGATCCTGCACCTTCATTGTCGGTCAACGCGACAGCAATGGATGACAACAACTTAGCCGGTGCATCAGAACTAGTGACAGCAGGTGCTTTGACAAAGTCCACATTGTCAGATGAAGAAAGCTTAGCGTGCATGCGCTCCAATGGGTCTTTTTTCTTAGATTTAGCCATATGACCAGGTTGATTGCTTCTCTTCTTTAGCCTGCATGCAAGTAAAGTAGTAAAATAGAAAGGCTGTAAGTTACCGTGCATGAAAGTCGTAAATAAAATTTTCCATGGAGTAAAATGAAGATTAAAGGGCTGGAAACAGTGAAAAAATGTTGGTAGTATCAAAGAAGTTGAAAAGTTGCCATGTGGTTAATGATTTGTAAGTATGAATGAAAATAAGGTCAAGCAGAAAAAAATAGTGGACATGTTGTGGATGAGAAGATAGTAATAAAAAGCCATTTCTGTAGGGTTAAAGTTACCACATGGCGGCTACCCGAAAGTTGCCACGTATGGTACAAGAAAATGTAGGGAAGTAAAGTTGCCACCTTAGCGGGTATGAGGGCAAAATGTGGGAGGTGACATAAGTGTGTAAGGTACAAGGTTGCCATGTATGGACAACTAGAAGTTGCCATGTAGTGTCTGTAAAACTAGCCATACAAAAACATAACACTTAAATGTGTGTATGCCGTAGTGCTAACCTTTTCCCTGCATCCCTCATGTCCTCAAGAACAACCGGATCACCCATGTTGGAGGACGCAAAGCGAGGAGATGAACGTGTAGCCGTATGAGCCTTGCATGCACGAGCAGAAGATCTGGAAGGCTGTTGGACAATTTTCTCTATGGCCACTCTTCCACCAGCGGTTGCCTCCCTACAAGAAAAACAAAAAACATTAGTCGCGGAGGGAGAACGATGAAGCAGAAATAGGTATAATAATAATAAATGATTTAAAATTGCAAGAAATAATAATGAACACAAATTATACCTCTTTCTAGCAGCAACGGGGTCCAACTTTGTCCTTTTGGAAGCAGCTTGATGGTCCGCATCTTGTGCATCCCTATCCCTTTTGGAGGCTTCAGTACCAGGATGCCCACCCAATCCCTGTCCAGTGGATTGTTCAGCACCTCCGCGATTGTGCTCAGACGACGTGTCATGCTCAGTGTCGTCCATTCTGTTATCGCCATCATTACGGGTGTCGTCTTGCTGGTCATCATCGTCGTAGTCACTATCGTCAACTGATAAATCTTCATCGCTGGGGGGTACCTCTTGCGAATCATTGTGGTCATATCTGCCCCTAGATCCAGTTGGACGAGAAGTGCCACCGCGAACAAAAGAACGAAACTGGTTGGCAACTTCTTCTCCGTCACCAGCCGACATTGCAGTCCAACCCCATACAAGGTTGCCAAGGAGGTTGGTCATACCGGACGCAAACTGTCCAACAAGATTCTCAATGTTACTGCGTGCCTGCATTTGGAAAACACGAAGAAAATGGGAGAGAGACCAAACTTCTCAGCCAGGAGTATGGACTATCTTGGAAAAATGATGCATCAGAAAAAGTTGTGTGGTACTTACAGTTAAAGGGCATGAAGCATTTGTGTGACCATCCATCCATTTGCTGAAGTTGTCGGGGCCCCCAAAGAAGCTGTAATCAACGTTGTGTTCTCCCATAAGTTGAAAAGAAGAAGAAAAGGTAGCAGGTTTGAAAAGTCAGTAAGAAGATATCACTCAGACATGAAAAACTTAGGTTGGTAACTTCAGTTTGAACTTGTGAGACACCATGAGTATGAGCAAAGAAAGTAAGAACCAACGACCCGGAACATTGGAAAAAATGACATTATTTAATGTAGTAATGTAACCAGCCATGCGTGTCGCAGTGTAGAAGTGTGCATGATTGGAGCAATGAAGTTGGCATTGCTAGATACAATATGTGTTGCCAGTCGTGATTAGGTGACATATAAGTAAAAATGGATGCAAAGTAAAAAAGTGGCCAAGTTGGCGTGTACGATAAGTGAAAATAAGGAAAATAACAGTTGGAAAAGCAGATGGTTAGTATGAAGTTGCCACATAGTTAGAATGTGAATGTGGGGATGGAAAAGTGCGGGTAAAAGTACTAGCCTATAGCTTGCCAAACGTCCCATCGGGCTTCCTGTCCGCAGCGAGAAAAACCTTGATTGCGGCATCAGTCCAAGCACACGCAGCAAACTTGTGTGGTGGAGGGAGTCCGCCAACTGGGTTAAGGTTGACAGTGCTGATGTCAAGTTTATCGACATACATGAGCTGAAAAGAAAATGTGAGACATGCAGGTCAAGGCACTGCACAAAAAAATAGCTTGTAATGCGAAAAAGGAGTAAGAAAACACTGCTGAGTGGGGGAGTGGGGTGACTCAGAGTGGAAAAGTCAGATGGTTTGGCATGAAGTAAACTTGCCATCAGATGCAGCCGGCAGCCTTTGTTGTACATTTTATTGGATAGTGAAGTGTGAATAAACCAACTATGAACTTGCACCAGTTCATGTTGGCAACATTCCCTATTTGGTCCTGCGAGATAGAGAAAATGACAAAAAGAACAAGGAAAAAAGCGTAAGCTGCAGCATTATGTTGGTAAAAAAAGGAGAAAATGAACTTGAAAGCTACGAAATAAATATATGATTAAGTAGGTAAGGTTCAATCGGGTGCAGGACAAAAATTCATACCAAAACAGGGAAGCATCTGCTGCCGGGGCGTAACGATGTCGTGGGAGCAAAGACATTTGAGATCAAGTACATGAGCAGCTTCCTCTTGAAATCATCGTCGCTTGTTTCCATCGCACCAAGCATATTCGCAAAAGCAGAGTTCGCCGGGAGGGACGTAAGCCCAGGGAACATTTCAGGAAAAAGACGTGCTTGCACTTTCGTATCAACCTTGTATGGGACATCCATGCCGCCATTGGGGACACCAAGTGTATTGAAAACAGATTCCTCATCTAATGGAATCCTACCACGTCCTGGTATGACAAATTCCCTCTTGTCCGGATGGTATAACCTCGCAAACCAGTCGCACATGGGGTTATCCAAGTTGGTGCGCTGAATGTTCATCAACGCCTGCATCCCCATTTCCTTTGCAACTTCTTTCTGGGCATCATCGAAATCTTCATACAGTTATGTTAGATGTTCATGTGATCCCCTGTTGCGCGCGGCTTTGTGTTGTTCAATGCATGTGCGAAATTTAAGTTAAAAAGGAGATAATAGGGGCTTAGGGGTTGGCACCATCACAAACAAACATGTTTAAAATGGAGAGAGATAGAGTCATGTGGATTGTACATACCTTATTTGCATTGTGATTAGCACCACCCACAACTTCAGCTCTGGGAGGCATGAAGTCATCATCGTCGGGGTTAGGGGCGTTCCGAACCATGGTGCTGCAAAATGCCAAAAGAAGACATGAGTGCAACCTGAGTGGTAATGAAGTTGCCATCCTAAAATGAACTAAGTAAGTGCACTAGAAGCTGACAGTTGGGAAAATTGATGCACAAATAAAAGAATGTTGCCATGTGGATGTCGGTCAAGTCACGCTGACAGTGCGCCAGGTGGTCATAACTGCCATCCAAAACAAGTAGGACATCTATATATGTTGAGCAGGCAAAGTTGCCATCACTAGCATATATCTATGAAAAATCAACATAACGGGTATGAGAGCACTGTAGTTGCCATCCACACTATACAGGGAAAAGTTGGTAAGTTGCCATCCACTGATCTACAGTCAGCGGACATAAATTGTCATCAGAACATAGTTTACACGAGTCGCTCTCTCTGAAAGTCAGACATATCTACGTAAGACAGTGTAGTTGCCAGCAGTGTGCGCAAAGAATGTTAGAACTTGCCATCGGCATCAACGGGATCAATGCTAGCAATGAAGAAAAATGTACTATCTATCTGTTGCAAAGCAACATCATCTGTCTGTAATAGTGAAAAAAGGTACCTCTGTAGCAAAAAAACAGAGTGTACTCTATTCTAAGCAGATGGAATTGCAGATTCTAGTATACAAACGTGCTGATGAACAAGTTTGGTGATAACCCACAAGTATAGGGGATCAATTGTAGCCTCTTTCGATAAGTAAGAGTGTCGAACCCAACGAGGAGCTAAAGGTAGAACAAATATTCTCTCAAGTTCTATCGACCACCGATACAACTCTACGCACGCTTGACATTCGCTTTACCTAGAACAAGTATGAAACTAGAAGTACTTTGTAGGTGTTTTTGGATAGGTTTGCAAGATAATAAAGAGCATGTAAATAAAAAGTAGGGGCTGTTTAGATAAAGACACAACTAAATTAGTTTTAGTAGAGAGCTTTTTGTTACGAGAAAGTTATTTGTCCCTAGGCAATCGATAACTAGACCGGTAATCACTATCGCAATTTTATTTGAGGGAGAGGCATAAGCTAACATACTTTCTCTACTTGGATCATATGCACTTATGATTGGAACTCTAGCAAGCATCCGTAACTACTAAAGATCATTAAGGTAAAACCCAACCATAGCATCAAAGCATCAAGTCCTCTTTATCCCATACGCAAACAACCTACTTACTCGGGTCTGTGCTTCTGTCACTCACGCCACCCACCATAAGCAAATCATGAACATATTGCAAACCCTACAGCGGGGATCCCTCACGCTTGTGCGACACGGAGAGCACCATAGGACAGCACCAATAATAAAACATGCAACTCAAACCAATCTTGATCATCAAATAACCCATAGGACAAAACAGATCTACTCAAACATCATAGGATAGCCATACATCATTGGGAAATAATATATAGCGTTGAGCACCATGTTTAAGTAGAGATTACAACGGGTAAGAGAGAGGTTACACCGCTGCATAGAGGGGGAAGAGTTGGTGATGATGGCGGTGAAGTTGTTGGTGAAGATTGCGGTGATGATGATGGCCCCGGTGGCCCTCCGGCGCCACCGGAAGCAAGGGGGAGAGAGCCCCCCTCCTTCTTCTTCTTCCTTGACCTTCTCCCTAGGTGGGAGAAGGGTTTCCCCTCTGGTCCATGGTCTCCATGGCGTGGGAGGGGCGAGAGCCCCTCCGAGATTGGATCTGTCTCTCTGTCTCTCTCTGTTTCTGCGTTTTCCTCTGCTGCCCTTTCACCGTTTCGTATATATATATGGAGATCCGTAACTCCGATTGGACTGAAATCTTCGTCGTGATTTTTCCCTAAAAATTAGCTTTCTTGCGGCCGAAGAAGGGCATCAACCGCCTTACGGGTGGCCCACGAGGGGGGCAGGCGCGCCCCCTGCCTCGTGGCCACCTCGGGCACCGTCTCGCGTTGATTCTTCTTCCGGAATTTTCCAAATATTCCAAAAATATTCTCCGTCCATTTTTATCCCGTTTGGACTCCGTTTGATATGGATATTCTGCGAAACAAAAACATGCAACAAACAGGAACTGGCACTGGGCACTGGATCAATATGTTAGTCCCCAAGAATAGTATAAAAAGTTGCCAAAAGTATATGAAAGTTGTAGAATATTGGCATGGAACAATAAAAAATTATAGATACGACGGAGACGTATCAGCATCCCCAAGCTTAATTCCTGCTCGTCCTCGAGTAGGTAAATGATAAAAAAGATAATTTTTGATGTGGAATGCTACCTAGCATAATCTTGATCACATATCTAATCATGGCATGAATATTAAGACACGAGTGATTCAAAGCAATAGTCTATCATTTGACATAAAAACAATAATACTTCAAGCATACCAACCAAGCAATTATGTCTTATTGAAATAACATAGCCAAAGAAAACTCATCCCTACAAAATCATATAGTCTGGCTATGCTCCATCTTCACCACACAAAGCATTCAAATCATGCACAACCCCGATGACAAGCTGAGCAATTGGTTCATACTTTTTAACGTGCTTCAGCCTTTTCAACCCTCACACAATACATGAGCGCAAGCCATGGATATAGCACTATGGGTGGAATAGAATATGATGATGGGGGTTATGTGGAGAAGACAAAAAAGGAGAAAGTCTCACATCGACGCGGCTAATCAATGGGCTATGGAGATGCCCATCAATTGATGTCAATGTGAGGAGTAGGGATTGCCATGCAACGGATGCACTAGAGCTATAAGTATATGAAAGCTCAAACTGAAACTAAGTAGGTGTGCATCCAACTTGCTTGCTCATGAAGACCTAGGGCATTTGAGGAAGCCCATCGTTGGAATATACAAGCCAAGTTCTATAATGAAAATTCCCACTAGTATATGAAACTGATAAATCAAGAGGCTCTCTATATGAAGAACATGGTGCTACTCTGAAGCACAAGTGTGGTAAAAGGATAGTAACATTGCCCCTTCTCTCTTTTTCTCTCATTTTTTTGTTTTTTTTGGGCCTTCTCTTTTTTTTCGTCCGGAGTCTCATCCCGACTTGTGGGGGAATCATAGTCTCCATCATCCTTACCTCACTGGGGCAATGCTCTACTAATGATGATCATCACACTTTTATTTACTTACAACTCAATATTACAACTCGATACTAGAACAAAGATATGACTCTATATGAATGCCTTCGGCGGTGTACCGGGATGTGCAATGATCTAGCGTAGCAATGACATCAAAAAACGGACAAGCCATGAAAACATCATGCTAGCTATCTTACGATCATGCAAAGCAATTATGACAATGAATGCTCAAGTCATGTATATGATGATGATGGAAGTTGCATGGCAATATATCTCGGAATGGCTATGGAAATGCCATGATAGGTAGGTATGGTGGCTGTTTTGAGGAAGATATAATGAGGCTTATGTGTGACAGAGCGTATCGTATCACGGGGTTTGGATGCACCGGCGAAGTTTGCACCAACTCTCGAGGTGAGAAAGGGCAATGCACGGTACCGAAGAGGCTAGCACTGATGGAAGGGTGAGAGTGCGTATAATCCATGGACTCACATTAGTCATAAAGAACTCATATACTTATTGCAAAAGTTTATTAGCTCTCGAAGCAAAGTACTACTACGCATGCCCCTAGGGGGATAGATTGGTAGGAAAAGACCATCGCTCGTCCCCGACCGCCACTCATAAGGAAGACAATCAATAAATACCTCATGCTCCAACTTCGTTACATAACGGTTCACCATACGTGCATGCTACGGGACTTGCAAACCTCAACACAAGTATTTCTCAATTTCACAATTACTCAACTAGCACGACTCTAATATCACCACCTTTGTATCGCAAAACTACTGCAAGGAATCAAACATATCATATTCAGTGATCTACAAGTTTTTATGTAGGATTTTATGACTAACCATGTGAATGACCAATTCCTGTCATCTCTCTAAATAGATATAAGTGAAGCAAGAGAGTTTAATTCTTTCTACAAAAGATATGCCCACGCTCTAACAAATATAAGTGAAGCAAAAGAGCATTCTACAAATGGCGGTTGTCTAAGTCAAGAGAAATACGCAATCCAAACTTCAAATGATATAAGTGAAGCACATGAAGCATTCTATAAAGCCATACTCAAAAGATATAAGTGAAGTGCAAAGAGCATTCTATAAATCAACCAAGGACCATCTCATACCAGCATGGTGCATAAAAGAAAAATGAAAACTAAGTGCAAAAGACGCTCCAAGATTTGCACATATCACATGAATGAAACGAATCCGAAAACATACCGATACTTGTTGAAGAAAGAGGGGATGCCTTCCGGGGCATCCCCAAGCTTAGACGCTTGAGTCTCCTTGAATATTTACTTGGGGTGCCTCGGGCATCCCCAAGCTTGAGCTCTTTCCTCTCTTCCTTCTTCTCACATCGAGACCTTCTCGATCATCGAACACTTCATCCACACAAAACTTCAACAGAAAACTCGGTAGGATCCGTTAGTATAATAAAGCAAATCACTACTCTAAGTACTGTTGCAAACCAATTCATATTTTGTTTTTTCATTGTGTCTACTGTAGTATAACTTTTTCATGGCTTAATCCACTGATATAAATCGATAGTTTCATCAAAACAAGCAAACTATGCATCAAAAACAGAATCTGTCTAAAACAGAACAGTCTGTAATAATCTGAACATTCACCATACTTATGATACTTGAAAAATTCTGCCAAAATTAGGAAAAATAAACAATTTGTATATAAAGACAGTGCAAAAAGAATCAGAACCATTTTATGTTCCAGTAAAAAATGTAAAATTGCACACTACAGCCAAAGTTTCTGTCCTGCACCGTACAAACCAACAAGCATTGCAAACATCCTAAAGGCAAACCTTGGCACATTATTTTTATTATACAAACTTTATAAAAGCACACAACAGAAATAAATGACTCTCTAAAACTTCCGGGTTGTCTCCCTGGCAGTGCTTTCTTTAAAGCCATTAAGCTAGGCATATAGTGCTCAAGTAGTGAATCCACCCGGATCCCAAGGTATATCAAAGCCAATTTTAATTAGCAATGATTTGTAATTTAGTAGTGAGCACAAAGCAACATATATCATGCAACAACGAAGTCTAACTCTCTTCCTATGCATCGGCATGTCATAAAAGAACAATTCATGCACGCATAGTAAAGGCCAATGCATAGTATAAACAGTTTCTTGCAATTTTACCATGTTGGAAACATAGAGAGGTGGAGATATAGTTCCTCTCTCATAATAATTGCAATTAGGAGTAGCAAGCACATGCATATTATATCTATCAAAATCATCATGTGTAACGGTAAAAGGCAACCCATCAATATAATCCTTAATAAAAGCAAACTTCTCCGAAATAGTGTAGTCGGGAGAATTCAAAAAGATAATAGGACTATCATGCGTGGGTGCAATAGCAACAATTTCATGTTTAACATAAGGAACTATAGAAAGTTCATCTCCATAAGCATAATTCATATTGGCATCTTGGCCACAAGCATAGTAAGCATCATCAAAAAGGGATATTTCAAAAGAATCAACGGGATCATAACAGTCATCATAGCAATCATCCTTCGGTAAGCACGAAGGGAAATTAAACAATGTATGAGTTGAAGAGTTACTCTCATTAGAAGGTGGGCACGGGTAGCTAATCCGCTCTTCCTTCTTTTGTTCTTCGCTCTCCTCCTCATCTTTTTCATCCAACGAGCTCACAGTTTCATCAATTTCTTCTTCCATAGACTCCTGCAAAATATTAGTGTCTTCTTGGACAGCGCAGTAGTCCTGAATATATGGTTCAACATAGGCATTAGAAGCATAATTATCATAGCAATATTTAAGTATGGCAAAATTTTCAGATTTGTAAAGAGTAGCATCATACGTTTCAATCAAAGAAGCAATTTCGTAAGCACCCTTAAAAGCAACAAATTCTTCAATTTGTTGAACATCATAATATTTATAAACACACTTAGCATACGAAGATAGGATTCCATTATCAATAAACTCACATTGGTAGGGGAGGTGTTTCTTAGGGTTTTCAGAACAACAAGTAACATCATATATTTCACATAAATTCCAAGCATAGCATTGCAAACGATGAATTTGACCCAATAGAATTTTCCCTTTTTCAGATATTCGGTGTCGCACATAACAAGCATGCTCATCTAAAGATTTGCCCTCAACTAAGCTAGTTGGGGTTTCAGCACGAGCACAAAGGGATCGAAGATGATCCAAGTAAAAAGCTTCAGGAGTGTGATAGATTTTGAGTGGTTCTTCAACCATTGGTTCAGTAGGTACAACTATTTTTTTTGGTATTTTGCGTTTCCTACCCATAACTAAAGATAGAAAACAACTAAGAACAGCAAATAAAAATTACTTAGTGATAAAGCAAACAAGCACACACGAGAATATTCACCCTACGCTATGGCTCCCCGGCAACGGCGCCAGAAAAAGGTCTTGATAACCCACAAGTATAGGGCACCCTACGCTATGGCTCCCCGGCAACGACGCCAGAAAAAGGTCTTGATAACCCACAAGTATAGGGGATCAATTGTAGCCTCTTTCGATAAGTAAGAGTGTCGAACCCAACGAGGAGCTAAAGGTAGAACAAATATTCCCTCAAGTTCTATCGACCACCGATACAACTCTACGCACGCTTGACGTTCGCTTTGTTGGGGAACGTAGCAGAAATTCAAAATTTTCTACGCATCACCAAGATCAATCTATGGAGTAATCTAGCAACGAGGGGAAGGGGAGTGCATCTACATACCATTGTAGATCGCGATGCGGAAGCGTTGCAAGAACGCGGATGAAGGAGTCGTACTCGTAGCGATTCAGATCGCGGTTGGTTCCGATCTAAGCGCCGAACCACGGCGCCTCCGCGTTCAACACACGTGCAGCCCGGTGACGTCTCCCACGCCTTGATCCAGCAAGGAGAGAGGGAGAGGTTGGGGAAGACTCCGTCCAGCAGCAGCACGACGGTGTGGTGGTGGTGGAGGAGCGTGGCAATCCTGCAGGGCTTCGCCAAGCACCGCAGGAGAGGAGGAGGACATGGAAGAGGGGGAGGGCTGCGCCAGAACTTGGGTTGCTGCTGCCCTCCCACCCCCCACATATATATAGGGTAAAGGGAGAGGGGGGCCGGCCCCCTCAGATCCAATCTGAGGAGGGGGCGGCGGCCAGGGGGGTTGCCTTGCCCCCCCAAGGCAAGGGGGGCGCCTCCCCTTAGGGTTCCCCCAAACCCCCAGGCGCATGGGCCCTGGGAGGGAAGGCGCCCAGCCCACTAAGGGGCTGGTCCCTCTCCACATACAGCCCATAGGGCCCTCCGGGGCTGGTGGCCCCTCCCGGTGGACCCCCGGAACCCTCCGGTGGTCCCGGTACATTACCGGTGACGCCCGAAACTCTTCCGGTGGCCAAAACGGGACTTCCCATATATAAATCTTTACCTCCGGACCATTCCGGAACTCCTCGTGACGTCCGGGATCTCATCCGGGACTCCGAACAACATTCGGTAACCACGTATATCTATTCCCTATAACCCTAGCATCATCGAACCTTAAGTGTGTAGACCCTACGAGTTCGGGAACCATGCAGACATGACCGAGACGTTCTCCGGCCAATAACCAACAGCGGGATCTGGATACCCATGTTGGTTCCCACATGTTCCACGATGATCTCATCGGATGAACCACGATGTCGGGGATTCAATCAATCCCGTATACAATTCCCTTTGTCTATCGGTATGTTACTTGCCCGAGATTCGATCGTCGGTATCCCGATACCTTGTTCAATCTCGTTACCGGCAAGTCCCTTTACTCGTTCCGCAACACATCATCCCGTGATCAACTCCTTGGTCACATTGTGCACATAATGATGATGTCCTACCGAGTGGGCCCAGAGATGCCTCTCCGTTTACATGGAGTGACAAATCCCAGTGTCGATTCGTGCCAACCCAACAGACACTTTCGGAGATACCTGTAGTGCACCTTTATAGCCACCCAGTTACGTTGTGACGTTTGGTACACCCAAAGCATTCCTACGGTATCCGGGATTTGCACAATCTCATGGTCTAAGAAAATGATACTTGACATTAGAAAAGCTCTTAGCAAACGAACTACACGATCTTGTGCTAGGCTTAGGATTGGGTCTTGTCCATCACATCATTCTCCTAATGATGTGATCCCGTTATCAACGACATCTAATGTCCATGGTCAGGAAACCATAACCATCTATTGATCAACGAGCTAGTCAACTAGAGGCTTACTAGGGACATTGTGTTGTCTATGTATCCACACATGTATCTGAGTTTCCTATCAATACAATTCTAGCATGGATAATAAACGATTATCATGAACAAGGAAATATAATAATAACCAATTTATTATTGCCTCTAGGGCATATTTCCAACAGTCTCCCACTTGCACTAGAGTCAATAATCTAGTTCACATCACCATGTGATTAACACTCACAGGTCACATCACCATGTGACCAACATCCAAAGAGTTTACTAGAGTCAACAATCTAGTTCACATCACTATGTGATTAACACTCAATGAGTTCTGGTTTGATCATGTTATGCTTGTGAGAGAGGTTATTAGTCAACGGGCCTGAACCTTTCAGATCCGTGTGTGCTTTACGAATATCTATGTCATCTTGTGGATGCTACCACGCGCTACTTGGAGCCATTTCAAATAACTGCTCTACTATACGAATCCGGTTCACTACTCAGAGTCATCCGGATTAGTGTCAAAGTTCGCATCGACGTAACCATTTACAACGAACTCCTTTTCACCTCCATAATCGAGAAAATTCCTTAGTCCACTAGATACTAAGGATAAGTTCGACCGCTATCATGTGATCCATTCCCGGATCACTATTGTACCCCTTGACCAACTCATGGCAAGGCACACTTCATGTGCGGTACACAGCATAGCATACTGTAAATCCTACGTCTAAAGCATAGGGGACGACCTTCGTCCTCTCTCTCTCTTCTACTGTGGTCAGGTCTTGAGTCTTACTCAATACTCACACCTTGTAACACAGCCAAGAACTCCTTCTTTGCTGATCTATTTTGAACTCCTTCAAAAACTTGTCACGGTATGTATTCATTTGAAAGTACTATTAAGCATTTTTGATCTATCCTTATAGATCTTGATGCTCAATGTTCAAGTAGCTTAATCCAGGTTTTCCATTGAAAAACACTTTTTCAAATAACCATGTATGCTATCCAGAAATTTTACATCATCTCTGATCAACAATATGTCAACAACATATACTCATCAGAAATTCTGTAGTGCTCCCACTCACTTCTTTGGAAATACAAGTTTCTCATAAACTTTGTATAAACCCAAAATCTTTGATCATCTCATCAAAGCGTACATTCCAACTCCGAGATGCTTACTCCAGTCCTTAGAAGGATTGCTGGAGCTTTGCATACTTGTTAGCATCTTTCAGGATTGACAAAAACCTTCTGGTTGTATCACATACAACCTTTCCTTACGAACACTGGTAAGGAAACTTGTTTTGATATCCTATCTGCAAGATTTCATAAATAATGCAGTAACTGCTGACACAATTCCAACAGACTCTTAGCATCGCCACGAGTGAGAAAGTCTCATCGTAGTCAACTCCTTGAACTTGTCGGAAAACATCTTAACGACAAGCCGAGCTTTCTTAATGGTGACACTTACCATCATTGTCTGTCTTCCTTTAAATCCATCTGCACCCAACAGCCTTACGACCATCAAGTATTTCTTCCAAAGTCTACACTTTGCTTTTATACATGGATCCTCTCTCAGATTTCATGGCCTCGAGCCATTCATCGGAATCCGGGCCCACCATCGCTTCTCTATAGCTCGTAGGTTCATTGTTGTCTAGCAACATGACTTCCAAGACAGGATTACGTACCACTCTGAAGTAGTACGCATCCTTATCGACCTACGAGGTTTGGTAGTGACTTGATCCGAAGTTTCATGATCACTATCATAAGCTTCCACTTCAATTGGTGTAGGTGCCACAGGAACAACTTCCTGTGCCCTGCTACACACTAGTTGAAGTTATGGTTCAATAACCTCATCAAGTCTCCACCATCCTCCCACTCAATTCTTTCGAGAGAAACTTTTCCTCGAGAAAGGACCTGTTTCTAGAAACAATCACTTTTGCTTCCAGATCTGAAATAGGAGGTATACCCAACTGTTTTGGGTATTCTATGAAGATGCATTTATCCGCTTTGGGTTCGTGCTTATCAGCCTGAAACCTTTTTCACATAAGCGTCGCAGCCCCAAACTTTTAAGAAATGACAACTTAGGTTTCTCTAAACGGTGTCGTCTTAACGGAACTGCGTGGTGCCCTATTTAAAGTGAATGCGGTTGTCTCTAATGCCTAACCCATAAACGATAGTGGTAATTCGATAAGAGACATCATGGTATGCACCATATCCAATAGGGTGCAGTTATGATGTTCGGACACACCATCACATTGTGGTGTTCCAGGCGGTATTAATTGTGAAACACTTTCCACAATGTCTTAATTGTGTGCCAAACTCGTAACTCAGATATCTCTATGATCATATCATAGACATTATATCCTCTTGTCACGACGATCTTCAACTTCACTCTGAAATTACTTGAACCTTTCAATAATTCAGACTTGTGTTTCATCAAGTAAATATTCTCAGCATCTACTCAAATCATCTGTGAAGTAAGAACATATCGATATCCACTGCGTGCCTCAGCACTCATTGGACTGCACACATCAAATGTATTACTTCCAACAAGTTGCTCTCTTGTTCCATCTTACTGAAAACGAGGCCTTTCAGTCATCTTGCCCATGTGGTATGATTTGCATGTCTCAAGTGATTCAAAATCAAGTGAGTCCAAATGATCCATCTGCATGGAGTTTCTTCATGCATATATACCAATAGACATGGTTCGCATGTCTCAATCTTTTCAAAAATGAGTGAGTCCAAAGATCCATCTACATGGAGCTTCTTCATGCGTTCTATACCAATATGACTCAAATGGCAGTGCCACAAGTATGTGGTACTATCATCACTATTTTATATCTTTTGGCATGAACATGTGTATCACTGCGATCGAGATTCATTTTAGGTGCAAGACCATTGAAGGTATTATTCAAATAAACAGAGTAACCATTATTCTCCTTAAATGAATAACCGTATTGTGATAAACATAATCCAATCATGTTTATGCTCAACGCAAACACCAAATAACAATTATTTAGGTTTAACACCAATCTCGATGGTAGAGGGAGCATGCGATGCTTGATCACATCAACCTTGGAAACACTTCCAACACATATCGTCATCTCACCTTTAGCTAGTCTCCGTTTATTCCGCAGCTTTTATTTCGAGTTACTAACACTTAGCAACCGAACCGGTATCTAATACCCTGGTGCTGCTAGGAGTACTAGTAAAGTACACATTCATATAATGTATATCCAATATACTTCTGTCGACCTTGCCTGCCTTCTCATCTACCAAGTATCTAGGGTAGTTTTGCTTCAGTGACCGTTCCCCTCATTACAGAAGCACTTAGTCTCGGGTTTGGGTTCAACCTTGGGATTCTTCACTAGAGCAGCAAATGATTTGCTGTTTCATGAAGTATCCCTTTTGCCCTTGCCCTTCTAGAAACTAGTGGTTTTACTAACCATCAACAATTGATGCTCCTTCTTGATTTCTACTTTCGCGGTGTCAAACATCGCGAGTTGCTCAAGGATCATCATGTCTATCCCTGATATGTTATAGTTCATCACGAAGCTCTAATAGCTTGGTGGCAGTGACTATGGAGAATCATCACTGTCTCATCTGGAAGATTAACTCCCACTCAATTCAAGCGATTGTGGTACTCGGACAATCTGATCACATGCTCAACGATTGAGCTTTTCTCCCTTAGTTTGCAGGCTTAAGAAACTTGTCAGAGGTCTCATACCTCTTGACGTGGACACTAGTCTGAAATCCCAATTTCAGTCTTCGGAACATCTCATATGTTTTGCGACGTTTCAAAACCGTCTTCGGTGCCACAATTCTAAACCGTTAGTATTACGCACTGAACTATCACACAGTCATCAAAACGTGTATGTCAGATGTTTCGCAACATCTACAGACGACGCTGAGGTTCAGCACACCGAGCGGTGCATTAAGGACATAAGCCTTCTGTGCAGCAATGAGGACAATCCTCAGTTTACGGACCCAGTCCGCATAATTGCTACTATCAACTTTCAACTAAATTTTCTCTAGGAACATATCTTAAACAGTAGAACTAAAGCGTAAGCTATGACATAATTTGCAAAGACCTTTTAACTATGTTCATGATAATTAAGTTCATCTGATTATTTAATGAACTCCCACTCAGATAGACATCCCTCTAGTCATCTAAGTGATACATGATCCGAGTCAAACTAGGCCGTGTCCGATCATCACGTGAGACGGACTAGTCATCATCGGTGAACATCTCCATGTTGATCGTATCTACTATACGACTCATGTTCGACCTTTCGGTCTCTTGTGTTCCGAGGCCATGTCTGTACATGCTAGGCTCGTCAAGTCAACCTAAGTGTTTCGCATGTGTTCCCAGGCCATGTCTGTACATGCTAGGCTCGTCAACACCCGTTGTATTCGAACGTTAGAATCTATCACACCCGATCATCACGTGGTGCTTCGAAACAACGAACCTTCGCAACGGTGCACAGTTAGGGGGAACACGTCTCTTGAAATTTTAGTGAGGGATCATCTTATTTATGCTACCGTCGTTCTAAGCAAATAAGATGTAAACATGATAAACATCACATGCAAATCATAAAGTGACGTGATATGGCCAATATCATCTTGCGCCTTTTGATCTCCATCTTCGAGGCGCGGCATGATCACCTTCGTCACCGGCATGATACCATGATCTTCATCATCATGATCTCCATCATCATGTCTTCATGAAGTTGTCTCGCCAACTATTACTTCTACTACTATGGCTAACGATTAGCAATAAAGTAAAGTAATTACATGGCGTTTTCATTGACACGCAGGTCATACAATAAATTAAGACAACTCCTATGGCTCCTGCCGGTTGTCATACTCATCGACATGCAAGTCGGATTCCTATTACAAGAACATGATCAATCTCATACATCACATATATCATTCATCACATCCTTTTGGCCATATCACATCACATAGCATACCCTGCAAAAACAAGTTAGACGTCCTCTAATTGTTGTTGCATGTTTTACGTGGCTGCTATGGGATTCTAGCAAGAACGTTTCTTACCTACGCAAAAGCCACAACGTGATATGCCAATTTCTATTTACCCTTCATAAGGACCCTTTTCATCGAATCCGATCCGACTAAAGTGGGAGAGACAGACACCCGCTAGCCACCTTATGCAACTAGTGCATGTCAGTCGGTGGAACCTGTCTCACGTAAGAGTACGTGTAAGGTCGGTCCGGGCCGCTTCATCCCACGATGCCGCCAAATCAAGATAAGACTAGTAACGGCAAGTAAATTGACAAAATCGACGCCCACAACTACTTTGTGTTCTACTCGTGCATAGAAACTACGCATAGACCTAGCTCATGATGCCACTGTTGGGGAACGTAGCAGAAATTCAAAATTTTCTACGCATCACCAAGATCAATCTATGGAGTAATCTAGCAACGAGGGGAAGGGGAGTGCATCTACATACCATTGTAGATCGCAATGCGGAAGCGTTGCAAGAACGCGGATGAAGGAGTCGTACTCGTAGCGATTCAGATCGCAGTTGGTTCCGATCTAAGCGTCGAACCACGGCGCCTCCGCGTTCAACACACATGCAGCCCGGTGACGTCTCCCACGCCTTGATACAACAAGGAGAGAGGGAGAGGTTGGGGAAGACTCCGTCCAGCAGCAGCACGACGGCGTGGTGGTGGTGGAGGAGCGTGGCAATCCTGTAGGGCTTCGCCAAGCACCGCAGGAGAGGAGGAGGACATGGAAGAGGGGGAGGGCTGCGCCAGAACTTGGGTTGCTGCTGCCCTCCCACCCCCCACATATATATAGGGGCAAGGGAGAGGGGGCCGGCCCCCTCAGATCCAATCTGAGGAGGGGGCGGCGGCCAGGGGGGTTGCCTTGCCCCCCAAGGCAAGGGGGCGCCTCCCCTTAGGGTTCCCCCAAACCCCCAGGCGCATGGGCCCTGGGAGGGAAGGCGCCCAGCCCACTAAGGGGCTGGTCCCTCTCCACATACAGCCCATAGGGCCCTCCGGGGCTGGTGGCCCCTCCCGGTGGACCCCCGGAACCCTCCGATGGTCCCGGTACATTACCGGTGACGCCCGAAACTCTTCCGGTGGCCAAAACGGGACTTCCCATATATAAATCTTTACCTCCGGACCATTCCGGAACTCCTCGTGACGTCCGGGATCTCATCCGGGACTCCGAACAACATTCGGTAACCACGTATATCTATTCCCTATAACCCTAGCATCATCGAACCTTAAGTGTGTAGACCCTACGGGTTCGGGAACCATGCAGACATGACCGAGACGTTCTCCGACCAATAACCAACAGCGGGATCTGGATACCCATGTTGGTTCCCACATGTTCCACGATGATCTCATCGGATGAACCACGATGTCGGGGATTCAATCAATCCCGTATACAATTCCCTTTGTCTATCGGTATGTTACTTGCCCGAGATTCGATCGTCGGTATCCCGATACCTTGTTCAATCTCGTTACCGGCAAGTCCCTTTACTCGTTCCGCAACACATCATCCCGTGATCAACTCCTTGGTCACATTGTGCACATAATGATGATGTCCTACCGAGTGGGCCCAGAGATACCTCTCCGTTTACACGGAGTGACAAATCCCAGTCTCGATTCGTGCCAACCCAACAGACACTTTCGGAGATACCTGTAGTGCACCTTTATAGCCACCCAGTTACGTTGTGACGTTTGGTACACCCAAAGCATTCCTACGGTATCCGGGAGTTGCACAATCTCATGGTCTAAGGAAATGATACCTGGCATTAGAAAAGCTCTTAGCAAACAAACTACACGATCTTGTGCTAGGCTTAGGATTGGGTCTTGTCCATCACATCATTCTCCTAATGATGTGATCCCGTTATCAACGACATCCAATGTCCATGGTCAGGAAACCGTAACCATCTATTGATCAACGAGCTAGTCAACTAGAGGCTTACTAGGGACATGGTGTTGTCTATGTATCCACACATGTATCTGAGTTTCCTATCAATACAATTCTAGCATGGATAATAAACGATTATCATGAACAAGGAAATATAATAATAACCAATTTATTATTGCCTCTAGGGCATATTTCCAACACGCTTTACCTAGAACAAGTATGAAACTAGAAGTACTTTGTAGGTGTTTTTGGATAGGTTTGCAAGATAATAAAGAGCACGTAAATAAAAAGTAGGGGCTGTTTAGATAAAGACACAACTAAATTAGTTTTAGTAGAGAGCTTTTTGTTACGAGAAAGTTATTTGTCCCTAGGCAATCGATAACTAGACCGGTAATCACTATCGCAATTTTATTTGAGGGAGAGGCATAAGCTAACATACTTTCTCTACTTGGATCATATGCACTTATGATTGGAACTCTAGCAAGCATCCGCAACTACTAAAGATCATTAAGGTAAAACCCAACCATAGCATCAAAGCATCAAGTCCTCTTTATCCCATACGCAAACAACCTACTTACTCGGGTCTGTGCTTCTGTCACTCACGCCACCCACCATAAGCAAATCATGAACATATTGCAAACCCTACAGCGGGGATCCCTCACGCTTGTGCGACACGGAGAGCACCATAGGACAGCACCAATAATAAAACATGCAACTCAAACCAATCTTGATCATCAAATAACCCATAGGACAAAACAGATCTACTCAAACATCATAGGATAGCCATACATCATTGGGAAATAATATATAGCGTTGAGCACCATGTTTAAGTAGATATTACAACGGGTAAGAGAGAGGTTACACCGCTGCATAGAGGGGGAAGAGTTGGTGATGATGGCGGTGAAGTTGTTGGTGAAGATTGCGGTGATGATGATGGCCCCGGCGGCCCTTCGGCGCCACCGGAAGCAAGGAGGAGAGAGCCCCCCTCCTTCTTCTTCTTCCTTGACCTTCTCACTAGGTGGGAGAAGGGTTTCCCCTCTGGTCCATGGTTTCCATGGCGTGGGAGGAGCGAGAGCCCCTCCGAGATTGGATCTGTCTCTCTGTCTCTCTCTGTTTCTGCGTTCTCCTCTGCTGCCCTTTCACCGTTTCGTATATATATGGAGATCCGTAACTCCGATTGGACTGAAATCTTTGCCGTGATTTTTTCCTAAAAATTAGCTTTCTTGCGGCCGAAGAAGGGCATCAACCGCCTTACGGGTGGCCCACGAGGGGGGCAGGCGCGCCCAGGGGGGGCAGGCGCGCTCCCCTGCCTCGTGGCCACCTCGGGCACCGTCTCGCGTTGATTCTTCTTCCGGAATTTTCCAAATATTCCAAAAATATTCTCCGTCCGTTTTTATCCCGTTTGGACTCCGTTTGATATGGATATTCTGCAAACAAAAACATGCAACAAACAGGAACTGGCACTGGGCACTGGATCAATATGTTAGTCCCAAAAATAGTATAAAAAGTTACCAAAAGTATATGAAAGTTGTAGAATATTGGCATGGAACAATCAAAAATTATAGATACGGCGGAGACGTATCATTTGGACAGATGTTGCCATCCTTTGTCTAGTAGACAAGATAACAAGTTGCCGTCCGCGGTCTAGTAGTGAAGCTAATAAGTTGCCATCCGCTAAAATATTGCATCCGTAATTTGATCTAAACGTAGATGGCAACAAACCGCATGCGAGGTTCAATAGGCACTGCACTAACATCAGATTTGTAGATCTAGCTTAAGAACTCCATAGTTCACTCTGCTCTAGCATCAGATTCGTGGATCTAGCTTAAGAACAAAAATCCGTAGTTCACTCTGCTCTAACGTCAGATTTGTAGATCTAGCTTAAGAACACACCCAGAGAACATGAGGGAACATTCACGTACCACACGAAAAAGTGATGTGCGCTGCGAACTGACCTCACCGAGGAGAAGAAAGCTTCGGCAGTCGCCGGAGAGGAAATCCGCCGAGGAGGAGCTCCGGCGAGTAAGCGCTTCTACACCCAATCCCTAATGGAAATTCGTCGCCACCTCGCACACAAGCCCCGCTGGTCGACTGGTGAACTTCCTCCGGACGAAGTAGTCGACTCGCCGGCACAGTTCGCGAGCGCCCCCGACAACAACGACGGCCGGCTGAGATCCTCGGCTTCAAATCCCTCACTCCCAACTCGCCGGAGAGAATGAAGTATGCGGGTGGTATGGAAACCACCCAGCGAATGGGGCGGGGGAGAGGGGTGCAATGCGGATGGGAATGGGAGCAACTGGAGAGGGGGAAGGGGAAAAGGGGGCGCGCGGCGGCGGTTTCGCCGTGGTGTACGACAACTGCTCGGGCGGAGGGGAGGGGGGAGGAGAAGTGGGGGAGTTCGGACCGAGATGCCGTTACCCCGAACGGTGGTGGCTGTCCTACGTGGCAGCAGCCCGAGTCAAGATTCGTGCAAAACAAAACGTGCGTCGATCAGCGCGTTCGGACCGAGGGGTGGAAACATGGACGGAGTTATCAATACCTTTTTTTATATAGGGAATAAAGTTTTAACTAGAGATGCTCTGCTCTACGATTAAGAAGCCGATTTTCCCGGAAACCAGAAAGAGCAAAGAGCAAACCGAGCGGACTCCTCGGTCGGCAAGTCCAAAGCCCAACGAGGGCGAAGACCACTGTTGTGACTTGCCATTCTCTTTCGTCTTTCTCCCCCTTTCCCCACCCGACGCACCCTCGCCGTCAAGTCTAGGGTTTAGCGGAGCCTGCAGCCGTCTCCCGAGCCGCCCATGGACGTCGACTCCGAACCGTCCGCCGAGAGCAAGCCCACCCAGATGGACCTCGAGGACCAGGCAAGCCGCCGCCGCCGCCGAACTTATTCTCTCGGGGATTTTTCTTTCTTTTTTGGGGTTTTGAATGCGATTTTCCGTGCGCAGGCGGACGCGAAGGGGAAGGGGAAGGCCGATGCCGCGGAGGAGGAGAAAGGAAATGGAAAGGGGAAGGGCGACGAACTCGCGGACTCCATCGGGAGTCTATCTATCGGCCCGGGGCGCGCCAACTTCAAGAAGAAGCCGGTGATCATCCTCGTCATTGGCATGGCCGGTGCGTCGATTTCGTTTGCCCTATTCAATTGCCATTTTAGCAGGACGGATGGCCGACCGAACCGGTGATATGTCGAGCTTTTATTGGGAGATTCTGGGATTGGAAGCTTACTCTGTTTTGGCCTACAATGTAGGGACGGGGAAGACCACCTTCATGCACCGTCTGGTGTGTCATATGCAGGCATCGGCGAACATGAGGGGTTATGTGCTCAACCTTGACCCTGCGGTGATGACACTGCCATTCGGAGCCAACATTGATATCCGCGATACCGTGCGCTACAAGGAGGTGATGAAAGAGTACGGACTTGGTCCCAATGGTGGCATTCTTACCTCACTCAACCTGTTCTCAACCAAGTTTGATGAGGTATGCATCTTATATGCATCTCGAATGTTTAGAATGGTAATGTGCACTATTTATGTACTCTGTTAGGCTATAAAATTCAAGGCAGTACAAACTTATAACCACGCAGTCAAACCAGGTTGTTTCATTTTTTTTTGTGGGTATTGATTCATGTAATTTTTTCATCATTCAATGTAAACTGTTGCATAAATTGTGCTTAATGTATAGTATAATGTAGAGTTCGTAGAAATTTATTTGATTCTGCTCTGAATAGTGACAACTTTTTGTGAAAATTGTATGCTACATTTATGGTATGTGAGACATCTTTTCCCACTTTATTATTGTGCCATTCAGCTAATATATGTCCAATATTCATCCTTACAGGTTATATCTGTTATTGAAAAGCGAGCAGACCAACTGGATTATGTGCTGGTGGACACCCCAGGGCAGATTGAAATCTTTACCTGGTCGGCTTCAGGAGCTATCATAACCGAAGCTTTTGCATCAACATTTCCAACAGTTGTTGCATATGTGGTTGACACCCCCAGGTCGACAAGCCCTGTGACCTTTATGAGCAACATGATGTATGCATGCAGTATCCTCTACAAGACCCGTTTGCCTCTGGTGCTGACATTTAATAAGGTTGATGTAGCCAAGCACGAGTTTGCTCTTGAGGTAAGTACACCCTTGTGATGATTTCAGTTTCACTGTTCTTGATTATGTACACTAATATTGCATTTAGCTACTATCATGTATTCACATTGTGTGTAACATTTGATTATGTGCAATGGTTCTCTTTTTGGTATACTTTTGTTGTCAATATGTAACATTTGAGCTGCCATGCTGAGCCGTATGATTTAGGTTTATTGAACATCTATATTAATCGACAATACACAAACAGGGTTTTTGTCCATGATGTTTCTTCAATTTAGTTCTTGGTTTCCTTTTCTTTTCTTCAAATTTTGGTAACTTGGCCTTCATTTATGTGCTGGACCAGTGGATGCAAGATTTTGAAGCATTTCAGACAGCTTTGGATTCCGACTCATCGTACTCATCTTCATTTACCCGGAGTCTCTCTCTTGTGTTGGACGAATTCTACAACAACCTACGCTCTGTTGGAGTATCGGCGGTATCTGGCACTGGAATTGATGCATTTTTTGAAGCTATAGAAGCAAGCGCTAATGAATACATGGAGACTTACAGGTCTGTCCCTTATCATATAGTTCTACAATTCCTGAATGAATTGTTGATACTAAAAACTAAAGAACTTATTAGTTGCTATCATCTAACAATTTTATCAGGGCTGATCTTGACAAGAGGATTGCTGAAAAGGAGAGACTAGAAGCTGAGCGTAGGAATGAGAACATGGAAAGATTGAGGAGAGATATGGAGAAGTCCAAAGGACAAACTGTGGTGCTCAGCACTGGTTTGAAGGACAAAACTCCTCCCTCAGAGATGACGGGGGACGCGGATGGGGAGGAAGAAGAGGAGGCGTTGGAGGATTTCAGGATTTCCGAGGATGATGATGATGAAGATGAAGGAGAAGATGATGAAGTGACTCATTTTGGCTTTTAAGGTATTAGCACTTCTCTGTTTATAATGTGCTCTGAAGGTGTTCTCGTTAGTTGAATATCTATTACTGTCAGGATAATGGGCATTCATCTTAACATGCATTGTTGATTCCGGTAATTAATGTGACATAACCATGAATTTTTTTGGGGCGCGTGTAAAGGTATATGCTGTTTTCTCAAGGGATATAGGATATTTAATAAACAGATTCACACTCCATGTGTAGTTATATTTTGTAAAATTGAAATCTGCATGAGGGTGGCAGTGCATTGCTGTTATATTACCGGATTGAGATGGTTTTATTGTTGATAAGATCAGTAGATCACCAACTCGAGCTGTTAATTTTCCTGTCAATGTAAAGGTTCGTCGATTCCATTCTGATCATATTAAGCTTGTCTTGACAGGTTGATTGAGTTGAACAGGGCGTTTACTGGAGGGTGTTCAGGAGGACCCGGTCGGGAGTGGTGTTTGTTTCCAGGTTATTACAGTGGAAATGAAATGCCAACGATATCACTAGGTGGATGACTGCCGTTAGTCTGTAAATCAACTCGCACTTTACCAAACTCGCTGCAATCTCATCGATGAACTGAACTGTATTCACTGGCTACGCTGTACCAATTGTCTCCTTGACTTGTCCTGCACACTTTTTTGAAAACAGCTGGAGCGGTAATTCGGTTACTTGCTTAGGCAAAGCCTCGGTTGGATTCCAAGAAGTTTAGCAATGCCCGGGCTTTCTTTTTTTACATTTGAAATATTTTATTATCTACAGCAACAGTGGTTACGTCATCCACCAAAACTTTTACAATAAAACCTGGGGGTGGGGGGGTCTCATCAAACCGACAATACTACTGAATCCCCCCTTGGCCAGGCAATGTTCAAAGATGATCTTACAAATTCAATCGTCATCTGGTAACAGTTCTCATACACTGTTGTAGCTATTCCGTAGGATCACCACCTGATGCTGCAAGACTTCAGCTCGGCAAGTTAGGACGAAGCAAGGCAGTCCATACATTTGATTGAATTCAAGGTACTTAATCCAAAAATTTAAGTCCATACATTGAAAGTGCATGCTTAGCAAGATTGTGAGTCTCGATATTCGAGGTCCTAAACTCATAACTAAAAAAGCAAGAATTAAACAAACCAGCTTTATCTATGATTCCATGTATCACTGCTCCATACGGCGCTGCACTCCCTTCTTTGGTCGCTTCATTTGCTATTTTGCGGCCCGATGCCACATCCATATTAGTGATGTACAAGTCCTCTGCCAGTGCTTTGTGCTTCTTTGATCGCCAATGTTTCAAGCGTAGTAGCATTGTCGATATGATTAATCATCACTACCGACGCCCCTTGGTAAACTCTCGTCTGATTTCTGCACACAACCGCTATGACTCCTCTTCCTCCCGCCCGAAGTACTGCCACATCAACATTTATTTTGGCGTGTCCATCCCTCGGGGGTAGCTAGTGCCTCGGTTTATGCAGAACTCTAATCTCATCCACGAAGTTGTTGATGAATGAGTGTGTCGCAAACGGAGTATGGAAGATGTCCTTGTGGATTACCTTCCATCTTGCAGCCCATATCACCCATATGGTCACAATCATTCGAGTATAATCATCCTGTTGCATTGTCTCATTCAAGGCGAAGAGCCACTTCTTGGCGCCCATACTCTGGTTGGTGCACATGTGTTCTACTAAGTCGTCGTTGGAGAGAGCCCAAACACTTCACGACATGCTGCAATTGAGTAGCGAGTGACGCCAATTGTCTGGCGCGCCACACAAGGCACAAACATGGGAGGTGGCCATGTTCCGATGGTGAGGAACATCACTAGTTGGTAATGAATGTTTGGCCAGCCTCCATGCGAAGATAGAGAGGATTTTCTTAAGACAAGAAAATAGAGAGAATTTTCATTTTTTTTGAGAAACTTTTTTTTCGAGGATCAAATAGAGAGAAATGGACTCGAAGTTACGATCGGTTCATCTCCAACATTGGCCCAGACGGCAATATACACACCACTTTCCTCATCTAAAAGAACGAGCCCACTGCCCAGGCCCATTTTTCACTTTGCTGCTCGCTCCTACACTAACCCACACGAACGGTCGCACCCGCACCTCACCTCATCTCACCAGAGAGAAAGAGAGAGAGAGAGAGAGAGAGAGAGAGTCCGAAGAAGGAGACGGCGGCGGGATGTTTCTGCGGCGGATCCTGAGCGGTGGGGGCGGGCTGGCGGCCCTGCGCTCTGCGCGGGCGGTGAAGGAGACGACGGGGATCGTGGGTCTGGACGTGGTGCCCGAGGCGCGGAATGTGCTCATCGGGCTCTACACGCGCACCCTCAAGGAGATCGAGGCCGTCCCCAAGGACGAGGGCTACCGCAAGGCCGTCGAGTCCTTCACCCGCCACCGCCTCCAGATCTGCCAGGAGGAGGAGGACTGGAAGCGCATCGAGGACCGCCTCGGCTGCGGCCAGGTCGAGGAGCTCATCGAGGAGGCCGAGGACGAGCTCAA
The DNA here is from genome assembly GCF_002575655.3 of Aegilops tauschii subsp. strangulata. Lineage (NCBI taxonomy): Eukaryota > Viridiplantae > Streptophyta > Magnoliopsida > Poales > Poaceae > Aegilops > Aegilops tauschii. The sequence goes on along the minus strand of NC_053038.3, from coordinate 324,751,706 downwards.
GCTCATCGGCAAGATGATCGGTTCGTGCCTCTACGATTACCCATTCCCCTTCCTTTGCCCCGATTAGTTACTTTTATGTTTTATTATCCTTGTCTGATCGATCTATGGGGCAATCGATGGATGTGTGGGGAGTAGTTTGTTTGCCTGTTTGGTGATAAGGGATGTCTTTTCTTTTGATACGGGGAAATCCGAGGTTGCCTGCGGATTGCTCCTTGAGAAAATGTCCTCTCTGCTCTTCACCTAGTGCAAATGGTAAGTTAGGGTTGCATAGGAGTAGCTAACGCTTACTGTTCAACTACCAGTAGATCTGGCAACCTTTGTCAACAGATAGAACTTTGTGTGAAATTAATTGATGTTCATCTCCAACATTGGGATATGCAAGCCTACGTGATTACTGGTGTACAGGGAGTGAGGGATTTGATGATATTACCAGCGAAAATAAGACATCTAATGATCCGGAAGCACCTCAACTTAAAGTATTCATATCTACATAACCAAGTTATTATGCTCCTAATTGGGGAATAATTGTACTGCCATATTTCTATTAGACACGAGAACAAGACGACAGATCAATATGACCAATTTCTACAATATCTCGGGTGAAGACGTGAAAAAGTGTTATATTTATAGTAATGGTTATATGTCTCATGATGAAGGATATTTGAGATTTTTTTTTTATATAAGTTTTTTCAATACAAATATCATGTTGGGATTGGTTACTAGCTCCAATTTGATACAAATACCATGGGCGCTTTCTTGAAGTAATCTCATTGATATCATTAGCAATGTAGCTCGGCTGATTACAATACATGTATTAAGCTCTTTATGGCAGCAGATTTTCTTTCAGAAACTGGGAATTCCAATCTTCTCCGCACATTATTCTTTGTTTAGTACTATGGTTCGTTTTATAGATGGGAGTGGTCAGCTCACAGTATGGAGTAAATATGTTTTGAGCAAATTAGATGGCAGATATCAATGAGTTGTAGCATGCACTCACAAGAGTGATTGTCTAATGATATTCTATTTAGGCTATTTGATGCTCAAGGCAACCATCATAGTTACATTTCTTTAATCTGTCAGTCTGTCACCATATATGCTTAATGTATAACACCTTATGAGAACAATTTCTTTCGGTTTTATTAAATTGAAAAGTGACCTGTTGGTTACAGGGTGATTTGTTGAATACGAAAGCTGAACCATTTTGTGTTTCATCACTGGTTCGCGAAGTTACTTTTGCCATAACACTTGATACAATTAATGGATGTACCCATCTTCCATTTCTTTTGGATTAAGATCGCAGACTGTGCCTATGCCTGAAATGCTGTTTTTTAGGCTATTGTCTCCAGTATGAGAATCTCTAATTGATACAAAAGCTTTCAGTATCAGTTCTATTTTAATTACTATATGTTGCAATGCATTGCAGAGTGGGATCCCTGGGGTGTTCCTGATGACTACGAATGCGAGGTGATTGAAGATGACACACCTATTCCCAAGCATGTTCCGCAGCACCGGCCCGTTGCACTACCTGAGGAGTTCTTCAAGACATTAGATGCCATCAAATCAGATCCAGCTCTGCAGGGCGACTCTCCTCCGCAAGTGAAGTCATGAAACTTGCTCTTCAAGATGCATCATTTTTCACCTGTTGCAGTGTGTAGTTGAGACTAGTCTCATGGGTCCTTTGCCTGCAGTTTGCTTGTTGTCCCGAGCAGAATAAATTTGTTTCTGTGAATGTGAATGCGTTTTTAACGCAGTGCTTTAACACAGTAAAATACTGTTTCTGTTTTCTATTAATCGATGTTGACAAGATCAAATGCTGGTTTGTTTTATAACTTTTCGATTAATGTACTTCTAGAACCCTGCACTTCTTGAAGTGTCATTGCCTAGTGATTACCTGCAACGTGTATTAAGGTCTTTAAGCATTTCAAAAGCACCATTTTCCATGTACTGTATTTGACAAATGTTCCTGTAGGTATAGTATTTCTTTCCCTCTACCACATTCACTTTTTTTTTTCAAGAAAGGATGGCTCTTTAGGAGGGGTGCCCATCGGGAGTAGGTAATTCTGAAACTACATTACGGCGCGTTGCAACGGGATACACTGGCAGCGAAATTGGACTATCGTGTGGTAGAAACCACTACCATAGCAGCATCAACGTATCGTTGTTGTAGAAAATTATTAGTTCTTGGTCATATTAATTTAGTTCCATATTTTAATCGCTTGTTCTTTAAAATATCATGTATATCTAAATATACAAAAATATAGTATCATATGAAAATCTCCCTGTATGGCTATAACAAAATCCAAGAATTAAGTTAGTTTTTTCAACAATTAATTACATGATGCAAATTTAAATCTATATCTCCAACTTCTCTCTTTTATGCAAATTTAAATCTATATCTCCAACTTTTCTATTCAAGGTGCAACCAGTACAGTACACACCATTGATCTCTATATACTTCTGAAACCTACTCAAGAAATGAGCAAAATTAAATCTCAGACATTAAGTCAAAAATTAAATTGAGGAATGCTTTGTTACACCCACTTAAAAAGTTATTCGATCTCGATGTAGATTAGTGGTAAGAATTATACCTAGAGCCTGTTCGGAAGCTCTCCCGACTCTCAACTCTGCTCCGCGTGAGGAGCTGAGTTGGAGCCGCTCCGCGCGATTGTGCCGGCGCTCCCTCCGCTTCGGGAGCTGCAGTTGGGGAGCGGAGGGGATCCGAACAGGGCCCTAATCTAGTGGGTAAAAAATGGCAATATGGTCACCTCTCATGATTCCTCTCTTTCCCTGCGTCTTCTTCCTCTTGCATAACCTTCCGGCTACCACAGTTCCACCATGACCCATGAGTCATGGCTTCACCATCTTGATGCTGTTAATTTGATGGCTTCTACATGAGTAACATGAGTCATGGGCGCTTGGGAGTATGACGAGTTGATGGATCAAGTTGTATCAAGTTGGAGTAGGTACAACTTGATCCATCAACTCGTTATGTTACTCATGTAGTACTCTCCAAGCGCCCATGCCCAGCCTTTACGGGATTCCACAAATGCGAGCGGAATTTTTACCACTGACATACATCAATTCATCTACACAACACCTCTGTTCATGTCCTTGCCATCGTCGGTGCGTGCTGCCCGCTGATTGACCCAACCCTGAGACACACGAGGGCGTCGGACGAGACAACATTGACCACTGAACTCCCGCGAGGATGGACAAACGGAGCATTGAGGTAGAGTAGCACACTGAGGCGACGAGCCGGAAGTTGTTTCTGCCCGATATGAGGCTCACAGTCACTCAGTGCTCCCTGGAGCCGTACACGTTGCTTCACTGCAGTAGCCAGTAGGTTGACCATGAAGCGATTATTTCGTAAGTGGAGATGTTCTTGAGTGTGCCGGCGGCCATCCGCACTGCTACGGTCGCCATCCCGGACGGCGACGTCCCTCCGAGGCCTGACACTAGGAAGGTGGGTGTACTTTGCACCTGAGTCCCAGCCAGGCTTTGCACCGCCTCAACTCCAATTTGTAGCCCCTCTCTGCGGCGGCCGTAGTTGAGGCTCTCAACTCCAGATTCAGCCAACTGATTTGCAGGATTGACTTCCTACCGTCAAAATCTCTCGCTCCTAATTACTCCCTCGTTAAAATCTCTCTTTTTCTCTCCCTAATTTTCTCCATAAAAATCTCTCTCTATTAAACTCGTGGAGTGGCTGAGATAAAGAAAAGATTAAAAACGAAATCAAATCTCGTATGAGGCGTAGGGGATTGAGTCATGATATTTTCAGGGGAGATTCTTTTGATCGATGACCGTGCGAGGTGCGAGAAAAATTGGAAGGTGGAACGTTGCGGGGGAAGATGACGAAAACTTGACATACATTTCTTTTAGGGATTGGGTTTTGACGTGATTTACGCTTTACTCGGAGGAAATTATGCAGCGGGAGGGAGACCTTCCGGTTTTAAGATGGGTGTGGGGTTGAAAAACCAGATGACGAGGGGTGACGGAGCATACGCCCAAGCGGCTGACCCATTTGGTCTGCCTCGCCTTTTTTCCCAACAAACACACATATGTGCATACCAAAAATATTTAGATTGCTCGAATGAAGCCAGAATTTCATGCCACCATCCATGTCAGCATACAAAATTCATCGTCAGCCATAATTTAGAATTCATGTTGGCACACCGATGCCGACACACATGCCAATACATGCCGACACGACACACACACATGCAGACATACAAAAAGAATCGCGTCTTGGCTATAGTTAATGCATCTCGGGCAAACATGAAGAGGATCACGCTTCGCGCAAGCTCGAGCATCTCTTTTGCTTCTTCTCGAACCAAGCTCTTTTTCTGGGGGGCGGGGCATCTTTCTCAAGTCCACCGCCATGATCTCCACCTTCCTTCAAGATTAACGTGAGTTTCATCTCATTTTCTCTTGTCTAGGCATTGGTCTCATCGATCTTGATCTTCTTCTTTTGTATGTAAAAAAAGATCTTCATTTGCTCCTCTTTCTCTAGGCGCTTCCTCTATTCTCTCTTCTCAATTGCACCCTCTTTTGTGTCATGAACCCCTTCAAGGCGATTGTCGAAGCATCAGGCTTTTCGTCCACCTTGGAATTGGTCTTCCCCTCGCCGCTTCTTACCTTCACTTGGTTTGGCCACCGATGAAGGCCCCCCACCTTTCTTTTGGGTGGCATATTGCTCCTTAAACTTAGGGCACTCACAAATCATTGTCCAACAATGGGTCAATGTGAATGGCTTGTTCCCATCTTGAGCCTTAAAGATTTCCAATGTTTGAAAAGCCTACAAATGAAGATGAAAAGCAAGAACATACAATTATATGCATAGGAGAACGACAATTGCTCATATGACAAGGGAAGAAATTGTATACCATATCTTTGATGTCAAGGCCACTCACGGGACGGCCGGTGATATTCTCAAGGGAGACACAAAACTTGTTGCTCTCTAATTGAATGGATGCCCACCTCTTTTGGATTGAAACGTATGTGCAGTCACTCTCAAATTTGTAGGGCTCAAACTTGCAACGTTCATGGAAGTATGCATGTACCCTCTTCCAAAGTGTTGTTCCTTTTTTGCGTGGCGCCGGTTTTGGGATCATGGCCAATTTTCATCCAAGCTTCGCAAATGAACTTGCCCTCATCCTTCGTGTATCCTCCCATCCTCACACTTTGCCGCCTCTTTTGTACATTGACTTGATGAGATAGCTCATCATGAAACAATTGCTCCTCTTAGATGTTGACACTGTCTTGGTCTTTGTCTTGAGTTTCTTGGCCATGAACATCTTGGCTTTGAGTCTCCTCGGGATCATACCCTAGGGCACTGGAATTGATCATATCCTCCATGAATTCGTTGTAGTATGCCGGGTCATCTGCCATCGGTGCCGGCATATCAACAAACTGCCTGCGGGCATCAGGAAGGTTTCCCATGGGGATGACCCGTGGTCGCTTACTTTGCATCCCAGTGGACTGGCCGGGGATAGGGGTGGCACTAAGATCAAAGGGGAGGCACCACCTAGACGATCAACACATACTCGCCCATTTTCGGTGAGCCGTCCCAAGGCGACATGGAGAAGCGGGACGCGGCCGGGTCATGTTTGGGACGGTACCCATACATTGGCGACGTTGTTGACATGCATTATGACTCTGGAAGCTTGGGTGGGCCGGCCGCTAATGAGCCCATGCTGGCCGCGGCAGCGGTGGCGAGAAGGGTTGGTCCTTGCTACCATAGAATGAGGAGGGATTGCGACGCGGCCTTAGAAACGAGGGCATCGCTCTCAACGGCGACGGACTGGGCCTAAGCGGCTGCAGCCAGAGCGACTTCTTTTTTTGCCTTCTCATTCTTTCTCCGGCCTGCCCTCTTCAACATCTTGGTGCTCGTCTCCTTCGGCGTGTGCTTCTTCTTCAGCTTCTTCGAGCCAACGGCATGGGCGGCCACAACAGGGGCGGTGGCGGGATTGGGCACACTAGCCATGGTGGAAGGGCAGGAGGGTTTTGGGAGAGAGGGTGCAATGGTGTGCCACAGACGGGCGGGCTAGAGGAGGACATGGGGAGGATGCCGCGGTTGTCCACACAGAAGCAAACCCGACCCTAGTTTGGGCCGAAAATGGGTCCAAGCGGGCATCCCTCCATCTGCGTCGGTGTGTTGGGCTGCATTTTTGCATATTGCATTTTCCATAAGTGTATTTTAGAACGAGGTTATAATGAGTTTGTGCCTAAGGAGGAGGATGTGACGATTGACGGTGTTGATGACTCCGGCCATGGTGTGGAGGCACATGAAAATGAATCTTGAAAGAACAAAAGGTTAAAGTGGGCCGATACAATGTGGGATAACATAGGTTGTTGGGGGACGTAGTAATTTCAAAAATTTCCTACGCACACGCAAGATCATGGTGATGCATAGCAATGAGAGGGGAGAGTGTTGTCTACATACCCTCGTAGACCGTAAGTGGAAGCGTTATGACAATGCGGTTGATGTAGTCATACGTCTTCACGATCGACCGATCCTAGCACCGAAAGTACGGCACCTCCGGGATCTGCACACGTTCGGCTCGGTGACGTCCCACGAACTCACGATCCAGCAGAGTGTCGGGAAAGAGCTTCGTCAGCACGACGGCGTGATGACGGTGATGATGAAGCTACTGGCGCAGGGCTTCGCTTAAGCACTGCAACGATATGACCGAGTGGGATTATGGTGGAGGAGGGCACCGCACACGGCTAAGAACAATGTCTGTTGTGTGTTCTAGGGTGCCCCCTGCCCCCGTATATAAAGGAGCAAGGGGGAGGCCGGCTGGCCCTAGGGGCGCGCCAAGGAGAGGGGGGAGTTCTCCTCCTAGTAGGAGTAGGACTCCCCCTTTCCTAGTCCAACTAGGAAAGGGGAAGGGGAAAGGAAGGAGAGGGAGAGAGGGAGGAAAGAGGGGGCACCCCCCTCCTTGTCCAATTCGGACTCCCAAGGGGGGTGGGGGGCGGCCAGCCCATGGCTCCCTCCTCTCTCTCTCTCTCACAAGGCCCATGTTGGCCCATTAGTTCCCCCGGGGGTTCTGATAACCCCCTGGCACTCCGATAATTATCCGATGACCCCCGGAACACTTCTGTTGTCCGAATATAGTCGTCCAATATATTAATCTTTATGTCTCAACCATTTAGAGACTCCTCGTCATGTCCGTGATCACATCCGGGACTCCGAACTATCTTCGGTACATCAAAACACATAAACTCATAATACCGATCGTCACCGAACGTTAAGCGTGCGGACCCTACGGGTTCGAGAACTATGTAGACATGACCGAGACACGTCTCCGGTCAATAACCAATAGCGGAACCTGGATGTTCATATTGGCTCCTACATATTCTACGAAGATCTTTATCGGTCAAACCGCATAACAACATACGTTGTTCCCTTTGTCATCGGTATGTTACTTGCCCGACATTCGATCGTCGGTATCTCAATACCTAGTTCAATCTCGTTACCGGCAAGTCTCTTTAATCGTTCCGTAATGCATCATCCCGCAACTAACTCATTAGTTACATTGCTTGCAAGGCTTATAGTGATGTGCATTACCGAGAGGGCCCAGAGATACCTCTCCGACAATCGGAGTGACAAATCCTAATCTTGATCTATGCCAACTCAACAACTACCATCGGAGACACCTGTAGAGCACCTTTATAATCACCCAGTTACGTTGTGACGTTTGGTAGCACACAAAGTGTTCCTCCGGTATTCGAGAGTTGCATAATCTCATAGTCATAGGAACATGTATAAGTCATGAAGAAAGCAATAGCAATATACTAAATGATCAAGTGCTAAGCTAACGGAATGGGTCAAGTCAATCACATCATTCTCTAATGATGTGATCCTGTTAATCAAATGACAACTCTTGTCTATGGCTAGGAAACTTAACCATCTTTGATTCAACGAGCTAGTCAAGTAGAGGCATACTAGTGACACTCTGTTTGTCTATGTATTCACACATGTACTAAGTTTCCGGTTAATACAATTCTAGCATGAATAATAAACATTTATCATGATATAAGGAAATATAAATAACAACTTTATTATTGCCTCTAGGGCATATTTCCTTCAGTCTCCCACTTGCACTAGAGTCAATAATCTAGATTACACAGTAATGATTCTAACACCCATGGAGTCTTGGTGCTGATCATGTTTTGCTCGTGAGAGAGGCTTAGTCAACGGGTCTGCAACATTCAGATCTGTATGTATCTTGCAAATCTCTATGTCTCCCTCCTTGACTTGATTGCGGATGGAATTGAAGCGTCTCTTGATGTGCTTGGTTCTCTTGTGAAATCTGGATTCCTTTGCCAAGGCAATTGCACCAGTATTGTCACAAAAGATTTTCATTGGTCCCGATGCACTAGGTATGACACCTAGATCGGATATGAACTCCTTCATCCAGACTCCTTCATTTGCTACTTCCGAAGCAGCTATGTACTCCGCTTCACACGTAGATCCCGCCACGACGCTTTGCTTAGAACTGCTCCAACTGACAGCTCCACCGTTCAATATAAACACGTATCCGGTTTGTGACTTAGAGTCATCCAGATCAGTGTCAAAGCTTGCATCGACGTAACCATTTACGACGAGCTCTTTGTCACCTCCATAAATGAGAAACATATCCTTAGTCCTTTTCAGGTATTTCAGGATGTTCTTGACCGCTGTCCAATGATCCACTCCTGGATTACTTTGGTACCTCCCTGCTAAACTAATAGCAAGGCACACATCAGGTCTGGTACACAACATTGCATACATGATAGAGCCTATGGCTGAAGCATAGGGAACACCTTTCATTTTCTCTCTATCTTCTGTAGTGGTCGGGCATTGAGTCTGACTCAATTTCACACCTTGTAACACAGGCAAGAACCCTTTCTTTGCTTGATCCATTTTGAACTTCTTCAAAACTTTATCAAGGTATGTGCTTTGTGAAAGTCCAATTAAGCATCTCGATCTATCTCTATAGATCTTGATGCCCAATATATAAGCAGCTTCACCGAGGTCTTTCATTGAAAAACTCTTGTTCAAGTATCCTTTATGCTATCCAGAAATTCTATATCATTTCCAATCAACAATATGTCATCCACATATAATATTAGAAATGCTACAGAGCTCCCACTCACTTTCTTGTAAATACAGGCTTCTCCAAAAGCCTGTATAAAACCATATGCTTTGATCACACTATCAAAATGTTTATTCCAACTCCGAGATGCTTGCACCAGTCCATAAATGGATCGCTGGAGCTTGCACACTTTGTTAGCTTCCTTTGGATCGATAAAACCTTTAGGTTGCATCATATACAACTCTTCTTCCAGAAATCCATTCAGGAATGCAGTCTTTACATCCATTTGCCAAATTTCATAATCATAAAATGCAGCAATTGCTAACATGATTCGGACGGACTTAAGCATCGCTACGGGTGAGAAGGTCTCATCGTAGTCAACTCCTTGAACTTGTCGAAAACCTTTCGCGACAAGTCGAGCTTTGTAGACAGTAACATTACCGTCAGCGTCAGTCTTCTTCTTGAAGATCCATTTATTCTCGATGGCTTGCCGATCATCGGGCAAGTCAACCAAAGTCCACACTTTGTTCTCATACATGGATCCCATCTCAGATTTCATGGCCTCAAGCCATTTCGTGGAATCTGGGCTCATCATCGCTTCCTCATAGTTCGTATTCAAGTAACATGACCTCCAAAATAAGATTACCGTACCACTCTGGTGCGGATCTTACTCTGGTTGACCTACGAGGTTTGGTAGTAACTTGATCTGAAGTTACATGATCATCATCATTAGCTTCCTCACTAATTGGTGTAGGAGTCACAGGAACAAATTTCTGTAATGAACTACTTTCCAATAAGGGAGCAGGTACAGTTACCTCATCAAGTTCTACTTTCCTCCCACTCACTTCTTTCAAGAGAAACTCCTTTTCTAGAAAGGATCCATTCTTAGCAATGAATGTCTTGCCTTCGGATCTGTGATAGAAGGTGTACCCAACAGTCTCCTTTGGGTATCCTATGAAGACACATTTCTCCGATTTGGGTTCGAGCTTATCAGGTTGAAGCTTTTTCAAATAAGCATCGCAGCCCCAAAATTTTAAGAAACGACAACTTTGGTTTATTGCCAAACCACAATTCATAAGGTGTCGTCTCAACGGATTTAGATGGTGCCCTATTTAACGTGAATGCAGCCGTCTCTAAAGCATAACCCCAAAACGATAGCGGTAAATCAGTAAGAGACATCATAGATAGCACCATATCTAGTAAAGTACGATTATGACGTTCGGATACACCATTACGCTGTGGTGTTCCGGGTGGCGTGAGTTGCGAAACTATTCCGCATTGTTTCAAATGAAGACCAAACTTGTAACTCAAATATTCTCCTCCACTATTAGATCGTAGAAACTTTTATTTTCTTGTTACGATGATTTTCCACTTCACTCTGAAATTCTTTGAATTTTTCAAATGTTTCAGACTTATGCTTCATCAAGTAGATATTCCCATATCTGCTCAAATCATCTGTGAAGGTGAGAAAATAACGATACCCGCCGTGAGCCTCAACATTCATCGAACCACATACATCAGTATGTATGGTTTCCAACAAATCTGTTGCTCTCCATTGTTCCGGAGAACGGAGTTTTAGTCATCTTGCCCATGAGGCATGGTTCGCAAGTACCAAGTGATTCATAATCAAGTGATACCCAAAGTCCATCAGAATGGAGTTTCTTCATGCGCTTTACGCCAATATGACCCAAACGGCAGTGCCACAAATAAGTTGCACTATCATTATCAACTCTGCATCTTTTGGCTTCAATATTATGAATATGTGTGTCACTACTATCGAGATTCAACAAAAATAGACCACTCTTCAAGGGTGCATGACCATAAAAGATATTACTCATATAAATAGAACAACCATTATTCTCTGATTTAAATGAATAACTGTCTTGCATCAAACAAGATCCAGATATAATGTTCATGCTCAACGCTGGCACCAAATAACAATTATCCAGGTCTAAGACTAATCCCGAAGGTAGATGTAGAGGTAGTGTGCTGACCGCGATCACATCGACTTTGGAACCATTTCCCACGCGCATCGTCACCTCGTCCTTAGCCAATCTTCGCATAATCCGTAGTCCATGTTTCGAGTTGCAAATATTAGCAACAGAACCAGTATCAAATACCCAGGTGCTACTGCGAGCATTAGTAAGGTACACATCAATAACATGTATATCACATATACCTTTGTTCACCTTTCCATCCTTATCCGCCAAATACTTGGGGCAGTTCCGCTTCCAGTGACCAGTCCCTTTGCAGTAGAAGCACTCAGTCTCAGGCTTAGGTCCAGACTTGGGCTTCTTCACTTGAGCAGCAACTTGCTTGCCGTTCTTCTTGAAGTTCCCCTTCTTCCCTTTACCCTTTTTCTTGAAACTGGTGGTCTTGTTGACCATCAACACTTGATGCTCCTTCTTGATTTCTACCTCCGCAGCCTTTAGCATTGCGAAGAGCTCGGGAATTGTCTTATCCATCCCTTGCATATTATAGTTCATCACGAAGCTCTTGTAGCTTGGTGGCAGTGATTGAAGAATTCTGTCAATGACACTATCATCAGGAAGATTAACTCCCAGTTGAATCAAGTGATTGTTATACCCAGACATTTTGAGTATATGCTCACTCACAGAACTATTCTCCTCCATCTTGCAGCCGTAGAACTTATTGTAGACTTCATATCTCTCAATCCGGGCATTTGCTTGAAATATTAACTTCAACTCCTGGAACATCTCATATGCTCCATGACGTTCAAAACGTCGTTGAAGTCCCGGTTCTAAGCCGTAAAGCATGGCACACTGAACTATCAAGTAGTCATCAGCTTTGCTCTGCCAGACGTTCATAATATCTGGCGTTGCTCCTGCAGCGGGTTTAGCACCTAGCGGTGCTTCCAGGACGTAATTCTTCTGTGCAGCAATGAGGATAATCCTCAAGTTACGGACCCAGTCCGTGTAGTTGCTACCATCATCTTTCAACTTAGCTTTCTCTAGGAACGCATTAAAATTCAACGGAACAACAACACGGGCCATCTATCTACAACAACATAGACATGCAAAATACTATGAGGTACTAAGTTCATGACAAATTAAAGTTCAATTAATCATATTACTAAAGAACTCCCACTTAGATAGACATCCCTCTAATCATCTAAGTGATCACGTGATCCATATCAACTAAACCATGTTCGATCATCACGTGAGATGGAGTAGTTTTCAATGGTGAACATCACTATGTTGATCATATGTACTATATGATTCACGCCCGACCTTTCGGTCTCAGTGTTCCGATGCCATATCTGCATATGCTAGGCTCGTCAAGTTTAACCCGAGTATTCTGCATGTGCAAAACTGGCTTGCACCCGTTGTATGTGAACGTAGAGCTTATCACACCCGATCATCACGTGGTGTCTCGGCACGATGAACTTTCGCAATAGTGCATACTCAGGGAGAACACTTGTACCTTGAAATTTAGTGAGAGATCATCTTATAATGCTACCGTTGAACTAAGCAAAATAAGATGCATAAAGGATACATATCACATGCAATCAATATAAGTGATATGATATGGCCATCATCATCTTGTGACTTTGATCTCCATCTCCAAAGCACTGTCATGATCACCATCGTCACTGGCGCGACACCTTGATCTCCATCGTAGCATCGTTGTCGTCTCGCCAACTATTGCTTCTACGACTATCGCTACCGCTTAGTGATAAAGTAAATCAATTACATGGCGATTGCATTTCATACAATAAAGCGACAACCATATGGCTCCTGCCAGTTGCCGATAACTCTGTTACAAAACATGATCATCTCATACAATAAAATTTAGCATCATGTCTTGACCATATCACATCACAACATGCCCTGCAAAAACAAGTTAGACGTCCTCTACTTTGTTGTTGCAAGTTTTACGTGCCTGCTACAGGCTGAGCAAGAACCGTTCTTACCTACGCATCAAAACCACAACGATTTTTCGTCAAGTATGTGCTGTTTTAACCTTCAACAAGGACCGAGCGTAGCCACACTCGATTCAACTAAAGTTGGAGAAACTAACACCCTCCAGCCACCTGTGTGCGAAGCACGTTGGTAGAACTAGTCTCGCGTAAGCGTATGCGTGATGTCAATACCGCCGAATCAAAGTATGACATGCTGGTAAGCAGTATGACTATCATCGCCCACAACTCACTTGTGTTCTACTCATGCATATAACATCTACGCATAAACCTGGCTCGGATGCCACTGTTGGGGAACGTAGTAATTTCAAAATTTTCCTACGCACACGCAAGATCATGGTGATGCATAGCAACGAGAGGGGAGAGTGTTGTCTACGTACCCTCGTAGACCATAAGCGGAAGCGTTATGAAACGCGGTTGATGTAGTCGTACATCTTCACGATCGACCGATCCTAGCACCGAAAGTACGGCACCTCCGTGATCTGCACACGTTCGGCTCGGTAACGTCCCACGAACTCACGATCCAGCAGAGTGTCGGGGAAGAGCTTCATCAGCATGATAGTGTGATGATGGTGATGATGAAGCTACCGGCGCAGGGCTTCGCTTAAGCACTGCAACGATATGACTGAGGTGGATTATGGTGGAGGGGGGCACCGCACACGGCTAAGAACAATGTTTGTTGTGTGTTCTAGGGTGCCCCTGCCCCCGTATATAAAGGAGCAAGGGGGAGGCCGGCCGGCCCTAGGGGCGCGCCAAGGAGAGGGGGGAGTCCTCCTCCTAGCAGGAGTAGGACTCCCCCTCTAGTCCAACTGGGAAGGGGGAAGGGGAAAGGAAGGAGAGGGAGAGAGGGAGGAAAGAGGGCCCCCCTCCTTGTCCAATTCGGACTCCCAAAAGGGGGGGGGCAGCCCATGGATCCCTCCTCTCTCTCTCTCTCTCGCACAAGGCCCATGTTGGCCCATTAGTTCCCCCGGGGGTTCCGGTAACCCCCAGCACTCCGATAATTATCCGGTGACCCCCGAAACACTTCCGGTGTCCGAATATAGTCATCCAATATATGAATCTTTATGTCTCGACCATTTCGAGACTCCTCGTCATGTCCATGATCACATCCGGGACTCCGAACTATCATTGGTACATCAAAACACATAAACTCATAATACCAATCGTCACCGAACGTTAAGCGTGCGGACCCTACGGGTTCGAGAACTATGTAGACATGACCGAGACACGTCTCCGGTCAATAACTAATAGCGGAACCTGGATGTTCATATTGGCTCCTACATATTCTACGAAGATCTTTATCGGTCAAACCGCATAACAACACACGTTGTTCCCTTTGTCATCGGTATGTTACTTGCCCGAGATTCGATCGTCCGTATCTCAATACCTAGTTCAATCTCGTTACCGGAAAGTCTCTTTACTCGTTCCGTAATGCATCATCCCGCAACTAACTCATTAGTTACATTGCTTGCAAGGCTTATAGTGACGTGCATTACTGAGAGGGCCCAGAGATACCTCTCCGACAATCGGAGTGACAAATCCTAATCTTGATCTATGCCAACTCAACAACTACCATCGGAGACACCTGTAGAGCACCTTTATAATCACCCAGTTACGTTGTGACGTTTGGTAGCACACAAAGTGTTCCTCCGGTATTCGGGAGTTGCATAATCTCATAGTAATAGGAACATGTATAAGTCATGAAGAAAGCAATAGCAATATACTAAATGATCAAGTGCTAAGCTAACGGAATGGGTCAAGTCAATCACATCATTCTCTAATGATGTGATCCTGTTAATAAAATGACAACTCTTGTCTATGGCTAGGAAACTTAACCATCTTTGATTCAACGAGCTAGTCAAGTAGAGGCATACTAGTGACACTCTGTTTGTCTATGTATTCACACATATACTAAGTTTCCGGTTAATAGAATTCTAGCATGAATAATAAACATTTATCATGATATAAGGAAATATAAATAACAACTTTATTATTGCCTCTAGGGCATATTTACTTCATAGGTAACACATGGATCTGAAATAGTAGAAGACAAGAATGATGAACTTGCCTGCTAATTCGGTATTAATGAACTTTCCCAATAAGCCATGTTGAGCCATGTGTTTGTTAGTTTGTAATGCCATTTATTAGTAGCTAGAACAAACAACCATTTGTTTAATACTACCTATGTATTGTATTCTATGGTAAGGTCACCACTATGAGAAATAGTGACCACAACATTAGGCCGGGAGCAACCAAACATCATCTTTTGCATCTTCACAACTATAATAATCAACTGTTGTCAACAAAACATCATGCATCATACTCCCTCCGTTCCTAAATATAAGTCTTTTTAGACATTTCAAATGGAATACAATATACAGATGTATGTAGACATATTTTAGAGTGTAGATTCACTCATTTTACTCCGTATGTAGTCACTTGTTGAAATCTCTAGAAAGACTTATATTTAGGAACGGAGGGGGTACGATCTTGTGATGTAATGCATGTAACCAAACAATGTGCAGAACATGGTCTATAGCCTGTATTTACTTAGATTGAGCCAAACCACAAATGCAAATTTGCCAAAATAACCAAACAGGATGTAGAACACTTGGCTAGATTCTGGGAGGATACTTGGCTGGGGGAGATACATCTAGCCTTATAGTATCCATCGCTTTATAATATTATACTACGTAAAGACACATTTGTCAGTACAATATTATGTTTGGTTCCTGTTGGGGATATACCCCACGGTATGACCCGGCCAGGAACGACCCGATATCCCATGGCGGCTCGTCATTAGGCCAGCAATGTGGGTCGTAATTCAAAGCCCAGGAGGCGACTGAAAGAAGAGGGTGACTCGAGGGTCAGTATCTGGTGAGCCGGCCCAACAAGGAAGCTGTAAGGAATTTTCCCTTACTCGAAGGACAAGATGAATAGGAAATAAACTAAGACATGGGTCGTAGTACGACCCAGACTTTGTTGTAAACTCAGGGCCTCAGCCTATATATAAAGGGGAGCCCCTGAGATAGAAAGACTAGGTTACAAGCTCTTGAGTACTAGGTTACCCAAGTTGCACCCTTGTAATCGAGATCCCAAACAATAATCAATCAAGCAGGAAGTAGGCTATTACCTCCACCCTTAGGGGCCGAACCTGGGTAAACCCATGTCTCTCGATTCCGATCAAGCCTGTTTAAGCTACCACCTAGCTGCGATGGACTCACGCGTAAGTCCTTTTTCGAGGACATCTGCCGTGACAAAACGATGAGAGTTGGCGCCCACCGTGGGGCTATTGCTCAGTGGTGTTGAGTTCTTGGAGGAATCTCTCCCAGGGATCGTGGGATATGCGGTCGGTCGCATGACCAAGAGTCGCCGCAGCAAGCTCTACATCAAAAATTTAGGCTGGGGCCCCAAGGCCGACTCAATCGAGTACGGGTACCGGGTCCCCTTCGGCAAGATCCACGTCTTCATCGGCAAAATCGGCGAATCAGGACCCGAGCCGGACATCTGCACCGACATCGTCGAGCCGGCTCGACGCACGCAACCCGCCCAAGCTCAAGCCTATCGGAATCACGTCTTCATTGGATTCACCCAGGGAGTCGATCTCGTGGAGAACTACGCGTCTGGTGGGGACACCCTCATCTACTCCGACGGCGAGTCATCGATCGGGGACACTGAGTCGATCCTCACGCTGTACAATGGTAGGCTTTGGGGCTACTCCAACGATGAGCCGGCTCTAGTCAACCATGAGCCGCTCCATCAAACCACCATCTACATGGTAGGCACTGCGCCGGATCTTAACTCTACGACAACAAGCACCATGATGGGAACCGACACTTCAGCACCGGCTCCGAACGTGGCCGGCCTGGTCAAACCGCCAGCTCAAGTTCTTGCAGAGTTGGTCGCCTTGTTGACAACGCTCCTAGAGACATCGGTGACTGCGAAAAACCAGGCAGAACGCAATGTGGAGATAACTAAACTTCACGAGCAGATGGCTAAGGCTCAGGAGGATATCAACGCTGAGACGCTCGCATGGTGGAGCTGCAAGCCTAGATTCACAATGAGGTGGAGCGCCTGAAGACAGAAGCCTGGCATATGGGCCTACGGCAGAACGCATCGGATGTGGTTCATTAGAGGAGGCACATGAGCCGTCTGCCCTCCAATTTTGAGCCCATATGTTTGTTCAACACGCTGCAAGACACGCCCGTTCCGAGGGCTGGGAAGAGTGCCCCGGAGGCACCGGTTATACCCCAGTTAACCCGGGTCATGATCCAGAACAAAGACTGACAGCCACCACCGGCTCAACCTCACCAGCCGGCTCAGCAGTGCCAGCCTGAGCTGGCCCCGCATCCGCCGCCTCTTCAGACACCTCCACATCATTTTCTGACACCGGCGGGTCACTTCTCCAACCACGATGACAACATGTTGGCAGCAGCCACCAACCTCGCCGCGCTTCTGATCACAGGGAATACCCCAGTTGAGATCGAGGCCGAGAACGCCATCGAGATGTTGAAGACTGCGGTTGCCCAGCAAGCAAAATGCTCCTATGTCAGCATGAAGGAAATATGCCCTAGAGGCAATAATAAAGTTGTTATTTAATATTTCCTTATATCATGATAAATGTTTATTATTCATGCTAGAATTGTATTAACCATAAACTTGATACATGTGTGGATATATAGACAAAACACAGTGTCCCTAGTAAGCCTCTACTAGACTAGCTCATCAATTAAAGATGGTTAAGTTTCCTAACCATAGACATGTGCTGTCATTTGATGAATGGGATCACATCATTAGGATAATGATGTGATGGACAAGACCCATCCGTTAGCTTAGCATAATGATCGTTAAGTTTTATTGCTATTGCTTTCTTCATGAGTTATACATATTCCTTTGACTATGAGATTATGCAACTCCCGAATACCGCAGGAATACCTTGTGTGCTATCAAACATCACAACGTAACTGGGTGATTATAAAGATGCTCTACAGGTATCTCCGAAGGTGTTTGTTGGGTTGGCATAGATCGAGATTAGGATTTGTCACTCCGAGTATCAGAGAGGTATCGCTGGGCCCTGTCGGTAATGCACATCATGATAAGCCTTGCAAGCAATGTGACTAATGAGTTAGTTGCGGGATGATGCATTACAGAACGAGTAAAGAGACTTGCCGTTAACGAGATTGAACTAGGTATGAAGATACCGACGATCGAATCTCGGGCAAGTAACATACCAATGACAAAGGGAATTATCTATGTTGTCATTACGGTTTGGCCGATAAAGATCTTCGTAGAATATGTGGGAACCAATATGAGCATCCAGGTTTTGCTGTTGGTTATTGACCAGAGAGGTGTCTCGGTCATGTCTACATAGTTCTCGAACCCGTAGGGTCCACACGCTTAACATTCAATGACGATTTGCATTATATGAGTTATGTGATTTGGTGACCGAATGTTGTTCGGAGTCCCGGATGAGATCACAAACATGACGAGCAGTCTCGAAATGGCCGAGAGGTAAAGATTGCTATATTGGATGATAGTATTCGGACACTGGAAGTGTTTCAGAATGTATCGGGTACATTTCAGAGTACCGAGGGGGGGGGGGGGTTACCGGAACCCCCCGGGGGTAGATATGGGCCATATGGGCCATAGGAGGGAGGCAAACCAGCCCACATAGGGGTGGCACCCCCCCAAGGGAGGAGTCCGAATTGGACTAGGGGAGGGGGCGGCGCCCCCCTTTCCCCCTCCGATAAAAGGAAGGAGGGGGGGGGATCCTACTAGGAGCCCAAGTGAGACTCCTCCCACTTGGGGCGCGCCTAAGGCCGGCCTCCTCTCCTCTCCCTCCTTTATATACGGGGGTGGGGGTGCCTCTAACACACATCAATTGTTCCAAGCCGTGTGCGGCGCCCCCCTCCACAGTTTACGCCTCCAATCATATTCACGTAGTGCTTAGGCGAAGCCCTGCGTGGATCACTTCACCATCACCGTCACCATGCCATCGTGCTGACGGAACTCTCCCTCGACATTTTTTTGGATTAAGAGTTCAAGGGACGTCATCGAGCTAAACGTGTGCAGAACTCGGAGGTGCCGTACGTTCGGTGCATGATTGGTTGGATCGACAAGATGTTCGACCACATCAACCACATTAAACAAACGCTTCTGCTTTTGGTCTACGAGGGTACATGGACACACTCTCCCCCTCTCGTTGCTATGCATCTCCTAGATAGATCTTGCGTGAGAGTAGGATTTTTTTGAAATTGCATGCTACGTTCCCCAACAGTGGTATCAGAGCCAGGTCTATGCGTAGATGATATGCACGAGTAGAACACAAAGAGTTGTGGGCGATGATAGTCATACTGCTTACCACCAACGTCTTATTTTGATTCGGCGGTATTGTTGGATGAAGCGGCCCGGACCAACCTTACATGACCACGTTCATGAGACTGGTTCCACTGACAGACATGCAACTTGTTTTGCATAAAGGTGGCTGGCGGGTGTCTTTTTCTCCAGATTTAGTTGAATCGAATTTGCCTAAGGCCGGTCCTTGTTGAAGGTTAAAACAACAAACTTGACGAAACATCGTTGTGGTTTTGATGCATAGGTAAGAATGGTTCTTACTAGAAGCCCGTAACAGCCACGTAAAACTTGCAACAACAAAGTAGAGGACGTCTAACTTGTTTTTGCAAGGCATGTTGTGATGTGATATGGTCAAGACATGATGTGATATACGTTATTGTATGAGATGATTATGTTTTGTAAAAGTTATCGGCAACTGGCAGGAGCCTTATGGTTGTCGCTTTATTGTATGAAATGCAATCACCATGTAATTGCTTTACTTTATCAATATGCGTTAGCGATAGTTGTAGAAGCAATAGTTGGCGAGACGACAACGACGCTATGATGGAGATCAAGGTGTCAAGCCGGTGACAATGGAAATCATGACGATGCATTGGATATGGAGATCAAAGGCACAAGATGATGATGGCCATATCATGTCACATATTTTGTTTGCATGTGATGTTTATCTTTTATGCATATTATTTTGCTTAGTACGATGGTAGCATTATAAGATGATCCCTCACTAAAATTTCAATGTATAAGTGTTCTCCCTGAGTATGCACCGTTGCGACAGTTCGTCGTGCCAAGACACCACATGATGATCGGGTGTGATAAGCTCTACGTTCACATACAACGGGTGCAAGATAGTTTTGCACGTGCGGAATACTCGGGTTAAACTTGATGAGCCTAGCATGTACAGACATGGCCTCGGAACACTAGAGACCGAGAGGTTGAACGTGAATCATATAGTAGATATGATCAACATAGAGATGTTCACCATTGAAAACTACTCCATCTCACATGATGATTGGACATGGTTTAGTTGATATGGATCACGTGATCATTTAGATGACTCGAGGGATGTCTATCTAAGTGGGAGTTCTTAAGTAATATGATTAATTGAACTTAATTTATCATGAACTTAGTCCTGATAGTTTTTGCATATCTATGTTGTAGATCAATGGCCCGTGCTACCGTTCCCTTGAATTTTAATGTGTTCCTAGAGAAAGCTAAGTTGAAAGATGATGGTAGCAACTACACAGACTGGTTCGTAACTTGAGGATTATCCTCATTGCTGCACAGAAGAATTATGTCCTTGATGCACCGCTAGGTGAAAAGCCCCCTCCCTTTAATGTAGGCTAATTTTTTAAATAATACATTTTTTTTATTAAATTTCAGAAATATTACGGCATAATTTTTTTCCCAAAAATATTACCAAGTCGGCCTACTGCTGGCCGATTGGATCCTGTCGGCCTACTGCTAGCCGATTGGATCCTGTAGGACCCTAGTTGGCCCACTGCCTGCTGATTGGATCCAGTCGGCCCACTGCTGGCCGATTGGCGCCTAGTCTGCTTCCTCTAGGCCGACAGGTGCATGCACCCATTTATCTGTTGGATAAATATTTAAAAAATGTTGAACATGCATATAAAAATGTTAATCAAGCATTTGAAAAGAAAACAGTGAACAAGTATTTGAAAAATGTTGAAAAAATATTTAAAACTGCTGAATAGGTATTTGAAAAATGTTGAAGAAGTATTTTAAAAAATGTTGATCATGTATATAAAAATGTTAATCAAGCATTTGCAAAAAATGTTGAACAAGTATTGGAAAAATGTGGAACAAGTATTTGAAAAATATTGATCATGTACATAAAAATGTTGATAATGTATATAAAAATGTTGAAAAAGTATTTGAAAAAATGTTAAACAAGTATTTTAAAAAATTGAACAAGTATTTGAAAAAATGTTTAACATATGTATAATATACATGATCAATATTTTTATATACATGATCAACATTTTTACAAACACTTGTTCAACATTTTTATATACATGATCAATATTTTTTGAAATACTTGTTTAACATTTTTTTCCAATACTTGTTTAACATTTTTTCAAATACTTGTTTAATTTTTTTGCAAATGCTTGATTAACATTTTTATATACATGATCAATTTTTTTTGAAAATACTTCTTCAACATTTCTCAAATTATTCAACAATTTCAAAAAAGAAATCAACATTTTTCAAATACTTGTTCAATATATTTTTTTCAACATTTTTCAAATACTTATTCAACAGATAAATGTGTGCATGCACCTGTCGGCCTACAGGAAGCAGACTGGGCGCCAATCGGCTAGCA
This sequence comes from Aegilops tauschii subsp. strangulata, assembly GCF_002575655.3. NCBI lineage: Eukaryota > Viridiplantae > Streptophyta > Magnoliopsida > Poales > Poaceae > Aegilops > Aegilops tauschii. Next base: position 324,729,991 of record NC_053038.3, on the reverse strand, counting down.
GTGGGCCGACTGGATCCAATCGGCCGGCAGTGGGCCGACTGGGGTCCAATCGGCCAGTAGTAGGTCGACTGGATCCAATCGGCCAGCAATAGGCCGATTGGGTATTATTTTTGAAAAATATAATTATGCCGTAATATTTCTGAAATTTAATAAAAAATTGTATTATTTAAAAAAATTAGCCTAATGTAGACGCTTTGAATGTCTGGCGGACGCGGTCTGATGACTACTCTATAGTTCAGTGTGCCATGCTCTACGGCTTAGAATCGGGACTTCAAAGACGTTTTGAATGTCATGGACCATATGAGATGTTCCAGGAGTTGAAGTTAATATTTCAAGCAAATGCCCGAGTTGAGAGATATGAAGTCTCCAACAAGTTCTATAGCTGCAAGATGGAGGAGAACAGTTCTGTCAGCGAACACACACTCAGAATGTCTGGGTGCCATAACCACTTGACTCAGCTGGGAGTTAATCTTCCGGATTATAGTGTTATTGACAGAGTTCTTCAATCACTGCCACCAAGCTACAAAGGCTTCGTGATGAACTATAATATGCAAGGGATGGATAAGACAATTCCCGAGCTCTTCGCTATGCTCAAAGCTGCGGAGGTAGAAATCAAGAAAGAGCATCAAGTGTTGATGGTTAACAAGACCACTAGTTTCAAGAAAAAAGGCAAGGGAAAGAAGGGGAACTTCAAGAAGAATGGCAAGCAAGTTGTCACTCCCGGGAAGAAGCCCAAGTCTGGACCCAAGCCTGAAACTGAGTGCTTCTACTGCAAAGGGACTGGTCACTGGAAGCAGAACTGCCCCAAGTATTTGGCGGATAAGAAGGATGGCAAAGTGAATAAAGGTATATTTCATATACATGTTATTGATGTGTACCTTACTAATGCTTGTAGTAGCACCTGTGTATTTGATACTAGTTCTGTTGCTCATATTTGCAACTCGAAACTGGGGCTATAGATTAAACGAAGATTGGCTAAGGACGAGGTGATGACGCGCGTCGGGAATGGTTCCAAGGTCGATATGATCGCCGTCGGCATGCTACCTCTACATCTACCTTCGGGATTAGTTTTAGACCTGAATAATTGTTATTTGGTGCCAGCGTTGAGCATGAACATTATATCTGGATCTTGTTTGATGCGAGACGGTTATTCATTTAAATCAGAGAATAATGGTTGTTCTATTTATATGAGTAATATCTTTTATGGTCATGCACCCTTGAAGAGGGGTCTATTTTTGTTGAATCTCGATCATGGTGATACACATATTCATAATATTGATGCCAAAAGATGCAAAGTTGATAATGATAGTGCAACATATTTGTGGCACTGCCGTTTAGGTCATATTGGTGTAAAGCGCATGAAGAAACTCCATGCAGATGGACTTTTGGAATCATTTGATGCTTGCAAACCATGCCTCATGGGCAAAATGACTAAGACTCCGTTCTCCAGAACAATGGAGCGAGCCACTGACTTATTGGAAATAATACACACCGATGTATGCAGTCCGATGAGTGTTGAGGCTCATGGCGGGTATCGTTATTTTCTGACCTTCACAGATGATTTGAGCAGATATGGGTATATCTACTTAATGAAACACAAGTCTGAAACATTTGAAAAGTTCAAAGAATTTCAGAGTGAAGTCGAAAATCATCATAAGAAGAAAATATTTGAGTTACGGGTTTGGCCTTCATTTAAAACAATGTGGAATAGTTTCACAACTCACGCCACCTCGAACACCACAACGTAATGGTGTGTCTGAACGTCGTAACCGTACTTTGTTAGATATGGTGCGATCTATGATGTCTCTTACCGATTTACCACTATTGTTTTGGGGTTATGCAGTAGAGACAGCTGCATTCATGTTAAATAGGGCACCATCTAAATCCGTTGAGGCGACACCGTATGAACTGTGGTTTGGCAAGAAACCTAAGCTGGTGTTTCTTAAAGTTTGGGGTTGTGATGCTTATCTGAAAAAGCTTCAGCGTGATAAGCTCGAACCCAAATCGGAGAAGTGTGTCTTCATAGGATACCCAAAAGAAACTGCTGGGTACACCTTCTATCACAGATCCGAAGGCAAGATATTTGTTGCTAAGAATGGATCCTTTCTAGAGAAGGAGTTTCTCTCGAAAGAAGTGAGTGGGAGGAAAGTAGAACTTGATGAGGTAATTGTACCTTCTCACGAATTGGAAAGTAGCTCATCACAGAAAACCGTTCCTGTGATGCCTACACCAATTAGTGAGGAAGATAATGATGATGATCATGAAACTTCAGATCAAGTTACTACCGAACCTCGTAGGTCAACCAGAGTACATTCTGTACCAGAGTGGTACGGTAATCCTGCTCTGGAAGTCATGTTAATAGACCATGACGAACCTACGAACTATGAGGAAGCGACGATGAGCCCAGATTCCGTGAAATGGCTTGAGGCCATGAAATCTGAGATGGGATCCATGTATGAGAACAAAGTGTGGACTTTGGTTGACTTGCCCGATGATCGACAAACCATAGAGAATAAATGGATCTTTAAGAAGAAGACTAAGGCTGATGGTAATGTTACTGTCTACAAACCTCGACTTGTTGCGAAAGGTTTTCGACAAGTTCAAGGAGTTGACTACGATGAGACCTTCTCACCCATAGCAATGCTTAAGTCTGTCCGAATCTTGTTAGCAATTGTTGCATTTTATGATTATGAAATCTAGCAAATGGACGTCAAAACTGCATTCCTTAATGGATTTCTTAAAGAAGAGTTGTATATGATGCAACCAGAAGGTTTTGTCAATCCTAAAGGTGCTAACAAAGTGTGCAAGCTCCAGTTATCCATTTATGGACTGGTGCAAGCATCTTGGAGTTGGAATATACGCTTTGATGAGGTGATCAAAGCATATGGTTTTATATAGACTTTTGGAGAAGCCTGTATTTACAAGAAAGTGAGTGGGAGCTCTGTAGCATTTCTAATATTATATGTGGATGACATATTGTTGATTGGAAATGACATAGAATTTCTGGATAGCATAAAAGGATACTTGAATAAGAGTTTTTCAATGAAAGACCTCGGTGAAGCTGCTTATATATTGGGCATCAAGATCTATAGAGATAGATCAAGACGCTTAATTGGACTTTCACAAAGCACATACCTTGATAAAGTTTTGAAGAAGTTCAAAATGGATCAGTCAAAGAAAGGGTTCTTGCCTGTGTTACAAGGTGTGAAGTTGAGTTAGACTCAATGCCCGACCACTACAGAAGATAGAGAATGAAAGTCATTCCCTATGCCTCAGCCATAGGTTCTATAAAGTATGCATGATGTATAACAGACCTATTGTGTACCTTGCCATGCATTTTGCAAAGGGGTACAATAGTGATCCAGGAGTAGATCACTAGACAGCGGTCAAAATTATCCTTAGAAGACTAAGGAAATATTTCTCGGTTATGGAGGTGATAAAGAGTTCGTCGTAAAGAGTTACGTCGATGCAAGCTTTGACACCGATCTGGATGACTCTGAGTCTCAATCTGGATACATATTGAAAGTGGGAGTAATTAGCTAGAGTAGCTCTGTGCAAAGCATTGTAGACATAGAAATTTGCAAAATACATACAGATCTGAATGTGGCAAACCCGTTGACTAAACTTCTCTCACAAGCAAAACATGATCACACCTTAGTACTCTTTGGGTGTTAATCACATAGCGATGTGAAATAGATTATTGAATCTAGTAAACCCTTTGGGTGTTGATCATATGGCGGTGTGAACTATGGGTGTTAATCACATAAAGATGTGAACTATTAGTGTTAAATCACATGGCAATGTGAACTAGATTATTGACTCTAGTGCAAGCGGGAGACTGAAGGAAATATGACCTAGAGGCAATAATAAAGTTGTTATTTTATATTTTCCTTATATCATGATAAATGTTTATTATTCATGCTAGAATTGTATTAACCGGAAACTTGATACATGTGTAGATATATAGACAAAACACAGTGTCCCTAGTAAGCCTCTACTAGACTAGCTCGTTAATCAAAGATGGTTAAGTTTCATAACCATAGACATGTGTTGTCATTTGATGAACGGGGTCACATTATTAGGAGAATGATGTGATGGACAAGACCCATCCGTTAGCTTAGCATAATGATCGTTAAGTTTTATTGCTATTACTTTCTTCATGACTTATACATATTCAGATTATGCAACTCCTGAATACCGGAGGAATACCTTGTGTGCTATCAAACGTCACAACGTAACTGGGTGATTATAAAGATGCTCTACAGGTATCTCCAAAGGTGTTTGTTGGGTTGGCATAGACCGAGATTAGGATTTGTCACTCCGAGTATCGGAGAGGTATCTCTAGGCCCTCTCGGTAATACACATCATGATAAGCCTTGCAAGCAATGTGACTAATGAGTTAGTTGCAGGATGATGCATTACGGAACGAGTAAAGAGACTTGCCGGTAACGATATTGAACTAGGTATGAAGATACCGACGGTCGAATCTCAGGCAAGTAACATACCGATGACAAAGGGAATTACGTATGTTGTCGTTACGGTTTGACCAATAAAGATCTTCATAGAATATGTGGGAACCAATATGAGCATCCAGGTTCCGCTGTTGGTTATTGACCAGAGAGGTGTCTCGGTCATGTCTACATAGTTCTCGAACCCGTAGGGTCTGCATGCTTAACGTTCGATGACGATTTGTATTATATGAGTTATGTGATTTGGTGGCTGAATGTTGTTTGGAGTCCCGGATGAGATCACAGACATGACGAGGAGTCTCGAAATGGTCGAGAGGTAAAGATTGATATATTGGATGATAGTATTCGGACACCGGAAGTGTTTCGGAATGTATCTGGTACATATCAGAGTACGGGGGGGGGGGGGGGGGGGGGTTACCGGAACCCCCCGGGGGAAGATATGGGCCATATGGACCATAGGAGGGAGGCAAACCAGCCCACATAGGGGTGGCACGCCTAACAAGGGTGGAGTCCGAATTGGACTAGGGGAGGGGCGGCGCCCCCCTTTCCTTCTCCCTCTCTCTCTCCTTCCCCCTTTCCCCCTCCGATAAAAGGAAGGGGGGGGGGAATCCTACTAGGAGCCCAAGTAAGACTCCTCCCAGTTGGGGTGCGCCTAGGGCCGGCCTCCTCCCCTTCCCTCCTTTATATACGGGGTGGGGGGCGCCTCTAACACACATCAATTGTTCCAAGCCGTGTGCGGCGCTCCCTCCATAGTTTACGCCTCCAATCATATTCACGTAGTGCCTAGGTGAAGCCCTGCGCAGATCACTCCACCATCACCGTCACCATGCTGTCGTGCTGACAGAACTCTCCCTCGACACTTTGCTGGATCAAGAGTTCGAGGGATGTCATCGAGCTGAAACATGTGCAGAACTCGGAGGTGCTGTACGTTCGGTGCTTGATCGGTTGGATCGAGAAGACGTTCGAGTACATCAACCGCGTTAAACAAACGCTTCCGCTTTCTGTCTACGAGGGTACATGGACACACTCTTCCCCTCTCGTTTCTATGCATCTCCTAGATAGATCTTGCATGAGCGTAGGAATTTTTTTTGAAATTGTATGCTACGTTCCCCAACATAGCAGTGACTCCACTCCACCCATCTGAGCCGCAGCAGGAGCCGGCATGCTGAGTCGCCAACGGTCTCCAGAAGCACTCATCGGCATCACGAGCAGCCGTGTGACCCGCCTCAGCCTGGGGGCTCAGACGCTCAGGCAATCTTTGACACAGCCCGGGCCGTGCGAGCGGAAGCGACAAACACGGTGGCTCAGCCATCACCTACTACGACCCCTTTGGCTTCACAAGGTACGATACCGAGCACCAAAACCATTGGGATTCCTTGCCTAGCACCAGCTCTACGTAACGAGCTCATGCCTAAGGATTTCAAAGGCCCCCACAAGGTGCCCAATTACACGACTGATCTTGAGCCGGCCGCTTGGATTGAGAGCTACGAGATCGCCATGGACATGCTGGATGTTAGTGATGCAGTTTACGCCAAGTATCAGACTATGGTGTTGGGGGGGGGGGGCGACTCGTACTTGGCTGAAGAACCTGCCCCCCAACTCCATCAACACTTGGGCGGAGTTGAAAGATCGCTTTATTAAGAACTTCCAAGGAACTTGCAAGCGCCCAATGATGATTGTTGGTCTACAGCATTGCATCCAGCGCGAGGGTGAATCGGCCCATCACTGGGCTCGCCAGGTCACAGACATTATTCACTCCTCTGATAGCATATCAGCTGCTCAAGCCGTCTTGATCCTGGAGAAGAACTGTCATTTTGACCCTATAGTCCAGAAGCTTGGGCGACTCAAGCGGAAGGTTCAGGACAAGGCAATCTCATGGACGTCCTCACCAGGTACGCCGAGTCAGACAACACGAAAGACCCTAGCTTAGATGATGACAAGTCCGGCAAAGGCAAGAAAAACATTGGCGACAAAGGGCAACAATAGAATAACCATGGGTACAATGGCAACCATGGCAATCAAGGCAATGGTGGAAAGCGCAAGCACCTGGAGGGCGGCACTGACTTTGTTGCTAACACCAACACTGGCTTCAAGGGCCAGAGACAGAACAACAATTTTGGGAGATCTTTCAATGGAAACAAGCCTCATAATTTCGAGGAGGGCCCGTGTCCTAAACACAACCTCCCCAATAAGACGACAAATCACTCTTGGGAAGATTGCTACATTATGCATGCTTTCTGCAATCAGCCATATCAGAATCACCAAGGAGGCGGTGGCGGAAACCCGGGGCAGCCTGGAGCAGGCGGCTCAAGAACTGGCTTCCCGGGAGCCGGCTCGTCTGGTGGCTTCCAGAATCCCGGTTATCAGGGCTCTGGCAGCTCAGGGTCTGGCTACCAGGGTACTGGCAATAATGGAGGAAATCAACAATCTGGCCAAGGCGTTCAATAGCAGGGCAACCAATCAGGTTTTCAGAGCAACCCCAAGTAGTTGAATAGCAGGTAGTATCACGTTTTCACGGCTAGTACTTGCAAGCAGGATTGCAAGCTCCCGGATCATCCTCCCCGGGTTAAGAACCCCGATTGTTTAGCCTTTGTGGTGGCGCCTCAAGTCGATGGTTATAAGCTCACTAAGGTGCTTATGGACGGAGGAAGCGACATCAATATCCTATACTGTGATACCTTCAGAAGCATGAACCTGTCAGAGAAGCAACTCCAACCCTCCTCAACCGTCTTTCACGGGATCGTTCCTGGAAAGTCCGCTTTGTTGGGAATCGTAGCATAATTTAAAATTTTCCTACGCTCACCAAGATGCATCTATGGAGTCTACTAGCAACGAGGGGAAAGGAGTGCATCTACATACCCTTGTAGATCGCGAGCGGAAGCGTTCCAATGAACGTGGATGACGGAGTCGTACTCGCCGTGATCCAAATCACCGATGACCGAGTGCCGAACGGACGGCACCTCCGCGTTCAACACACGTACGGTGCAGCGATGTCTCCTCCTTCTTGATCCAGCAAGGGGAAAGGAGAGGTTGACGGAGATCCAACAGCACGACGGCGTGGTGGTGGATGTAGCGGTTCTCCGGCAGGGCTTCGCCGAGCTTCTGCGAGAGAGAGAGAGAGGTGTTGCAGGGGAGGAGGGAGGCGCCCAAGGCTGTGGGTTGCTGCCCTCCCTCCCCCCTTTATATAGGCCCCTGGGGGGGTGCGCCAGCCCTGGGAGATGAGATCCAAAGGGGGGGGGGCGGCCAAGTGGGGGGGAAGGGGTGCCTTGCCCCCCAAGGCAAGGGGGAAGCTCCCCCCTAGGGTTCCCAACCCTAGGCGCATGGGGGGAGGCCCAAGGGGGGCGCCCCAGCCCACTAAGGGCTGGTTCCCTTCCACTTTCAGCCCATGGGGCCCTCTGGGATAGGTGGCCCCACCCGGTGGACCCCCGGGACCCTTCCGGTGGTCCCGGTACAATACCGGTAACCCCCGAAACTTTCCCGGTGGCCGAAACTTGACTTCCTATATATAATTCTTCACCTCCGGACCATTCCGGAACCTCTCGTGACATCCGGGATCTCATCCGGGACTCCGAACAACTTTCGGGTTTCCGCATACATATATCTCTACAACCCTAGCGTCACCGAACCTTAAGTGTGTAGACCCTACGGGTTCGGGAGACATGCAGACATGACCGAGACGCCTCTCCGGTCAATAACCAACAGCGGGATCTGGATACCCATGTTGGCTCCCACATGTTCCACGATGATCTCATCGGATGAACCACGGTGTCGAGGATTCAATCAATCCGTATGCAATTCCCTTTGTCAATCGGTATGTTACTTGCCCGAGATTCGATCGTCGGTATCCCAATACCTTGTTTAATCTCGTTACCGGCAAGTCTCTTTACTCGTACCGCAATGCATGATCCCGTGACTAACGCCTTAGTCACATTGAGCTCATTATGATGATGCATTACCGAGTGGGCCCAGAGATACCTCTCCGTCACACGGAGTGACAAATCCCAGTCTCGATCCGTGCCAACCCAACAGACACTTTCGGAGATACCCGTAATGCACCTTTATAGTCACCCAGTTACGTTGTGACGTTTGGCACACCCAAAGCACTCCTACGGTATCGGGGAGTTGCACGATCTCATGGTCTAAGGAAAAGATACTTGACATTGTAAAATCTCTAGCAAACGAAACTACACGATCTTTTATGCTATGCTTAGGATTGGGTCTTGTCCATCACATCATTCTCCTAATGATGTGATCCCGTTATCAATGACATCCAATGTCCATAGTCAGGAAACCATGACTATCTGTTGATCAACGAGCTAGTCAACTAGAGGCTTACTAGGGACACGTTGTGGTCTATGTATTCACACATGTATTACGATTTCCGGACAATACAATTATAGCATGAACAATAGACGATTATCATGAACAAAGAAATATAATAATAACCTTTTATTATTGCCTCTAGGGCATATTTCCAACAGTCTCCCACTTGCACTAGAGTCAGTAATCTAGTTAGATTGTGATGAATCGAACACCCATTGCGTCCTGGTGTTGATCATGTTTTGCCCTAGGGAGAGGTTTAGTCAACGGATCTGCTACATTCAGGTCCGTGTGTACTTTACAAATATCTATGTCTCCATTTTGAACACTTTCACGAATGGAGTTGAAGCGACGCTTGATATGCCTGGTCTTCCTGTGAAACCTGGGCTCCTTCGCAAGGGCAATAGCTCCAGTGTTGTCACAGAAGAGAGTCATTGGGCCTGATGCATTGGGAATCACCCCTAGGTCGGTAATGAACTCCTTCATCCAGACTGCTTCCTGTGCTGCCTCCGAGGCTGCCATGTACTCCGCTTCACATGTAGATCCCGCCACGACGCTTTGCTTGCAACTGCACCAGCTTACTGCTCCTCCATTCAAAATATACACGTATCCGGTTTGTGACTTCGAGTCATCCAGATCTGTGTCGAAGCTAGCGTCGACGTAACCCTTTACGACGAGCTCTTCGTCACCTCCATAAACGAGAAACATATCCTTAGTCCTCTTCAGGTACTTCAGGATATTCTTGACCACTGTCCAGTGTTCCTTGCCGGGATTACTTTGGTACCTTCCTACCAAACTTACGGCAAGGTTTACATCAGGTCTGGTACACAGCATGGCATACATAATAGACCCTATGGCCGAGGCATAGGGGATGACACTCATCTCTTCTATATCTTCTGCCGTGGTCGGGCATTGAGCCGTGCTCAACTGCACACCTTGCAATACAGGCAAGAACCCCTTCTTGGACTGATCCATATTGAACTTCTTCAATATCTTGTCAAGGTATGTACTCTGTGAAAGACCAATGAGGCGTCTTGATCTATCTCTATAGATCTTGATGCCTAATATATAAGCAGCTTCTCCAAGGTCCTTCATTGAAAAACACTTATTCAAATAGGCCTTTATACTTTCCAAGAATTCTATATCATTTCCCATCAATAGTATGTCATCCACATATAATATGAGAAATGCTACAGAGCTCCCACTCACTTTCTTGTAAACACAGGCTTCTCCATAAGTCTGTGTAAACCCAAACGCTTTGATCATCTCATCAAAGCGAATGTTCCAATTCCGAGATGCTTGCACCAGCCCATAGATTGAGCGTTGGAGCTTGCATACTTTGTTAGCATTCTTAAGATCGACAAAACCTTCCGAATGCATCATATACAACTCTTCCTTAAGGAAGCCGTTAAGGAATGCCGTTTTGACGTCCATCTGCCATATCTCATAATCATAGTATGCGGCAATTGCTAACATTATTCGGACGGACTTCAGCTTCGCTACGGGTGAGAAAGTCTCATCGTAGTCAACCCCTTGAACTTGTCGATAACCCTTAGCGACAAATCGAGCTTTGTAGATGGTCACATTACCATCCGCGTCCGTCTTCTTCTTAAAGATCCATTTGTTTTCTATGGCTCGCCGCTCATCGGGCAAGTCAGTCAAAGTCCATACTTTGTTTTCATACATGGATTCTATCTCGGATTTCATGGCTCCTAGCCATTTGTCGGAATCCGGGCCCGCCATCGCTTCTTCATAGTTCGAAGGTTCACCGTTGTCTAACAACATGATTTCCAGGACAGGGTTGCCGTACCACTCTGGTGCGGAACGTGTCCTTGTGGACCTACGAAGTTCAGTAGTAACTTGATTCGAAGCTTCATGATCATCATCATTAACTTCCTCCCCAGTCGGTGTAGGCACCACAGGAACATTTTCCCGCGCTGCGCTACTTTCCGGTTCGGAAGGGGTGACTATCACCTCATCAAGTTCCACTTTCCTCCCACTCAATTCTTTCGAGAGAAACTCCTTCTCTAGAAAGGACCCGCTCTTGGCAACGAAGATCTTGCCTTCGGATCTGAGGTAGAAGGTATACCCAATAGTTTCCTTAGGGTATCCTATGAAGACGCATTTTTCCGATTTGGGTTCGAGCTTTTCAGGTTGAAGTTTCTTGACATAAGCATCGCATCCCCAAACTTTTAGAAACGACAGCTTAGGTTTCTTCCCAAACCATAATTCATACGGTGTCGTCTCAACGGATTTAGACGGAGCCCTATTTAAAGTGAATGCGGCAGTCTCTAAAGCATAGCCCCAAAATGAGAGCGGTAAATCGGTAAGAGACATCATAGATCGCACCATATCCAATAGAGTGCGATTACGACGTTCGGACACACCATTTCTCTGAGGTGTTCCAGGCGGCGTGAGTTGTGAAACTATTCCACATTTCCTTAAGTGTGTACCAAATTCGTGACTTAAATATTCTCCACCACGATCTGTTCGTAAGAATTTTATTTTTCTGTCACGTTGATTCTCAACTTCACTCTGAAATTCCTTGAACTTTTCAAAGGTTTCAGACTTGTGTTTCATTAGGTAGACATACCCATATCTACTTAAATCATCAGTGAGAGTGAGAACATAACGATATCCTCCGCGAGCCTCAACACTCATTGGACCGCACACATCGGTATGTATGATTTCCAATAAGTTGGTTGCTCGCTCCATTGTTCCGGAGAACGGAGTCTTGGTCATCTTACCCATGAGGCATGGTTCGCACGTGTCAAATGATTCGTAATCAAGAGACTCCAAAAGTCCATCTGCATGGAGCTTCTTCATGCGCTTGACACCAATGTGATCAAGGCGGCAGTGCCACAAGTATGTGGGACTATCGTTATCAACTTTACATCTTTTGGTATTCACACTATGAATATGTGTAACATCATGTTCGAGATTCATCAAAAATAAACCATTGACCAGCGGGGCATGACCATAAAACATATCTCTCAAATAAACAGAACAACCATTATTCTCGGATTTAAATGAGTAGCCATCTCGAATTAAACGAGATCCAGATACAATGTTCATGCTCAAAGCTGGCACTAAATAACAATTATTGAGGTTTAAAACTAATCCCGTGGGTAGATGCAGAGGTAGCGTGCCGACGGCGATCACATCGACCTTGGAACCATTCCCGACGCGCATCGTCACCTCGTCCTTCGCCAGTCTCCGTTTATTCCGTAGTTCCTGTTTTGAGTTACAAATATGAGCAACCGCACCGGTATCAAATACCCAGGAGCTACTACGAGTACTGGTAAGGTACACATCAATTACTTGTATATCACATATACCTTGGGTGTTGCCGGCCTTCTTCTTGTCCGCTAAGTATTTGGGGCAGTTCCGCTTCTAGTGACCACTTCCCTTGCAATAAAAGCACTCAGTCTCGGGCTTGGGTCCATTCTTTGACTTCTTCCCGGTAACTGGCTTACCGGGCGCGGCAACTCCCTTGCCGTCCTTCTTGAAGTTCTTCTTACCCTTGCCCTTCTTGAACTTAGTGGTTTTATTCACCATCAACACTTGATGTTCTTTTCTGATCTCTACCTCAGCTGATTTCAGCATTGAATATACCTCAGGAATGGTCTTTTCCATCCCCTGCATATTGAAGTTCATCACAAAGCTCTTGTAGCTTGGTGGAAGCGACTGGAGGATTCTGTCAACGACCGCGTCATCCAGGAGATTAACTCCCAGCTGAGACAAGCGGTTGTGCAACCCAGACATTCTGAGTATGTGCTCACTAACAGAACTTGTCGGAGACATCATATCTCTTGACCCGGGCATGAGCTTGAAAAACCAGTTTCAGCTCCTCGAACATCTCATATTCTCCATGTTTCTCAAAACGCTTTTGGAGACCCGGTTCTAAGCTGTAAAGCATGCCGCACTGAACGAGGGAGTAATCATCAGCACGCTGCTGCCAAGCGTTCATAACGTCTTGGTTCTCAGGGATTGGTGCTTCACCTAGCGGTGCTTCTAAGACATAATCTTTCTTGGCTGCTATGAGGATGATCCTCAGGTTCCGGACCCAGTCCGTATAGTTGCTGCCATCATCTTTCAGCTTGGTTTTCTCTAGGAACGCGTTGAAATTGAGGACAACGTTGGCCATTTGATCTACAATACATAGTGTAAAGATTTTAGACTAAGTTCATGATAATTAAGTTCATTTAATCAAATTATTTAATGAACTCCCACTCAGATAGACATCCCTCTAGTCATCTAAGTGAAACATGATCCGAATTCGACTAGGCCGTGTCCGATCATCACGTGAGACGGACTAGTCAAGATCGGTGAACATCTCCATGTTGATCGTATCTTCTATACGACTCATGCTCGACCTTTCGGTCCTCCGTGTTCCGAGGCCATGTCTGTACATGCTAGGCTCGTCAAGTCAACCTAAGTGTATTGCGTGTGTTCCGAGGCCATGTCTGTACATGCTAGGCTCGTCAACACCCGTTGTATTCGAACGTTAGAATCTATCACACCCGATCATCACATGGTGCTTCGAAACAACGAACCTTCGCAACGGTGCACAGTTAGGGTGAACACTTTCTTGAAATTATTATAAGGGATCATCTTACTTACTACCGTCGTTCTAAGCAAATAAGATGCAAAAACATGATAAACATCACATGCAATCAAATAGTGACATGATATGGCCAATATCATTATGCTCCTTTGATCTCCATCTTCGGGGCACCATGATCATCTTCGTCACTGGCATGACACCATGATCTCCATCATCATGATCTCCATCATTGTGTCTTCATGAAGTCGTCACGCCAACAATTACTTCTACTTCTATGGCTAACGCATTTAGCAACAAAGTAAAGTAATTTACATGGCGTTATTCAATGACACGCAGGTCATGCAAAATAATAAAGACAACTCCTATGGCTCCTGCCGGTTGTCATATTCATCGACATGCAAGTCGTGTTTCCTATTACAAGAATATGATCAATCTCATACATCACATATATCATTCATCACATCTTCTGGCCATATCACATCACATAGCACTTGCTGCAAAAACAAGTTAGACGTCCTCTAATTGTTGTTGCAAGTTTTTACGTGGTTTGTAGGTTTCTAGCAAGAACGTTTTCTTACCTACGTATGACCACAACGTGATTTGCCAATTTCTATTTACCCTTCATAAGGACCCTTTTCATCGAATCCGTTCCGACTAAAGTAGGAGAGACAGACACCCGCTAGCCACCTTATGCAACTAATGCATGTCAGTCGGTGGAACCTGTCTCACGTAAGCGTACGTGTAAGGTCGGTCCGGGCCGCTTCATCCTACAATGCCGCCGAAACAAGAAACGACTAGTAGCGGCAAGAAGAATTGGCAAACTCAACGCCCACAACTGCTTTGTGTTCTACTCGTGCATAGTAACTACGCATAAACCTGGCTCATGATGCCACTATTGGGAATCGTAGCATAATTTAAAATTTTCCTACGCTCACCAAGATGCATCTATGGAGTCTACTAGCAACGAGGGGAAAGGAGTGCATCTACATACCCTTGTAGATCGCGAGCGGAAGCGTTCCAATGAACGTGGATGACGGAGTCGTACTCGCCGTGATCCAAATCACCGATGACCGAGTGCCGAACGGACGGCACCTCCGCGTTCAACACACGTACGGTGCAGCGACGTCTCCTCCTTCTTGATCCAGCAAGGGGAAAGGAGAGGTTGACGGAGATCCAACAGCACGACGGCGTGGTGGTGGATGTAGCGGTTCTCCGGCAGGGCTTCGCCGAGCTTCTGCGAGAGAGAGAGAGGTGTTGCAGGGGAGGAGGGAGGCGCCCAAGGCTGTGGGTTGCTGCCCTCCCTCCCCCCCTTTATATAGGCCCCTGGGGGGGTGCGCCAGCCCTGGGAGATGAGATCCAAAGGGGGGGGGCGGCGGCCAAGTGGGGGGGGGGGAAGGGGTGCCTTGCCCCCCAAGGCAAGGGGGAAGCTCCCCCCTAGGGTTCCCAACCCTAGGCGCATGGGGGGAGGCCCAAGGGGGGCGCCCCAGCCCACTAAGGGCTGGTTCCCTTCCACTTTCAGCCCACGGGGCCCTCTGGGATAGGTGGCCCCACCCGGTGGACCCCCGGGACCCTTCCGGTGGTCCCGGTACAATACCGGTAACCCCCGAAACTTTCCCGGTGGCCGAAACTTGACTTCCTATATATAATTCTTCACCTCCGGACCATTCCGGAACCTCTCGTGACGTCCGGGATCTCATCCGGGACTCCGAACAACTTTCGGGTTTCCGCATACATATATCTCTACAACCCTAGCGTCACCGAACCTTAAGTGTGTAGACCCTACGGGTTCGGGAGACATGCAGACATGACCGAGACGCCTCTCCGGTCAATAACTAACAGCGGGATCTGGATACCCATGTTGGCTCCCACATGTTCCACGATGATCTCATCGGATGAACCACGGTGTCGAGGATTCAATCAATCCGTATGCAATTCCCTTTGTCAATCGGTATGTTACTTGCCCGAGATTCGATCGTCGGTATCCCAATACCTTGTTCAATCTCGTTACCGGCAAGTCTCTTTACTCGTACCGCAATGCATGATCCCGTGACTAACGCCTTAGTCACATTGAGCTCATTATGATGATGCATTACCGAGTGGGCCCAGAGATACCTCTCCGTCACACGGAGTGACAAATCCCAGTCTCGATCCGTGCCAACCCAACAGACACTTTCGGAGATACCCGTAATGCACCTTTATAGTCACCCAGTTACGTTGTGACGTTTGGCACACCCAAAGCACTCCTACGGTATCCGGGAGTTGCACGATCTCATGGTCTAAGGAAAAGATACTTGACATTGGAAAAGCTCTAGCAAACGAAACTACACGATCTTTTATGCTATGCTTAGGATTGGGTCTTGTCCATCACATCATTCTCCTAATGATGTGATCCCGTTATCAATGACATCCAATGTCCATAGTCAGGAAACCATGACTATCTGTTGATCAACGAGCTAGTCAACTAGAGGCTTACTAGGGACACGTTGTGGTCTATGTATTCACACATGTATTACGATTTCCAGACAATACAATTATAGCATGAACAATAGACGATTATCATGAACAAAGAAATATAATAATAACCTTTTATTATTGCCTCTAGGGCATATTTCCAACACGCTTATCCTATTGGGCGGATCAAGCTGGAAGTTGCGTTTGGCGATGAGTATAACTACAGATCGGAGTTCCTGATGTTGGAGGTGGTCAAAATCAAGAGTCCATATCATGCCCTCTTAGGACGGCCGGCTTATGCTCGCTTCATGGCCTGACCCTATTATGTTTATCTCAAGCTCAAGATGCCTGGGCCAGAGGGTACTACCACAGTCGATGGTGACAGAAGAATCACACGCGAATGTGAGGAGGGGGACGCAACTTATGCTGAGTCAGCCTGCACAGCGGAGGAGCTAAAGTTTTATACATCCAATGTTGATCCGGTTAACATGACACCTTTGAAGAAGCCCACCACAGAGTCTGACCCTCTGCTCAAGTTTAAGTCGGCCGAAGACACGAAACAGGTTGACTTCATCCCTGGAGACTCATCCCATTAGTTCACCATCGGGACTGGTATGGATCCCAAATAGGAAAGCGTGCTCATCGAGTTCATCCGTGAGAATCATGACATTTTTGCATGGAAACCTTCTGACATGCTAGGTGTACCGAGAGAACACGCTGAGCACCACCTCAATGTGGATCCTAAGATGAAACCTGTCAGACAATACCTCTGTCATTTTAACAAGGAGAGACGCAAGGCTATTGGGGAAGAAGTGGTGCGGCTCCTAGTTGCTGGGTTCATTATTGAAGTATTTCACCCTGAGTGGCTGGCGAACCTAGTGCTAATTCTAAAGAAAACCGGCACTTGGCACATGTGTGTTGATTACACAGATCTTAACAAGGCTTGTCCCAAAGACCCGTTTGCCCTCCCCCGCATCAACCAGATCATTGACTCTATTGCTGGTTGTGAGTGCTTATGTTTCCTGGATGCTTACTCCGGCTATCATTAGATTAAGATGGCCGTTGAGGATCAGGAGAAGACAACCTTTATCACACCCTTTTGGGCTTTCTGCTATGTCTCAATGCCTTTTAGGCTTAAGAGTGCAGGGGCTACTTATCAACGTTGTGTACAGAATTGCTTTCACAAGCAGATTGGGCGCAATGTTCACACTTATGTTGATGATATTGTGGTCAAATCTCAGAAGAAAGAAACCTTATTAGATGACCTCAAGGAGACTTTTGACATTCTTCGGGTTTATCAGATGAAGCTCAACCCGGCCAAGTGCGTTTTTGGTGTTCCCGCAGGCAAGTTGCTGCGTGTTCTGGTGTAAGAATGGGGCATCAAGACTAACCCGGACAAGATCAAAGTACTAACCTCGCTCGCCAAGCCGACCAAAATCAATGACGTCCAGCGCATGGCGGGTCGGATCGCAGTCTTGAGCCGGTTTATAAGTCAACTCGGCAAGAAGGCAATTCCACTATACCAGATTATGAAAAAGACTGACAACTTCATCTCGAGTGATGCTGCAGATAAGGTTTCTGAAGCTCTTACGAAGCAATTGGCTGAGCCGCCCATCCTTGCTCCTCCTATTGACAAAGTGTAAGGGCATATTTATCCCTTAGTAGTTTTGGTGATTGATGCCAATGCTTTTGCGGACTAATCGTGTGTATTACGCATTTCAGATATATCATGTCTAAGCACAAGACGGTTTGGTGCCCCTCGAAGACTATTGAAGACGGCGTTTCTCTATGTTTCTTTTTGGTGGATTTGAGTCGTAGGAAAGCCGTACTATTAAGAGGGGGTCCGCGTTGGAAAGGTTTGGGTGGAATCAATACGTACACGTCTGTTCCGTTTTCCACCACCTTTCCTTTGGCTCTTTGGAGCATCCTCCGTCTCTTCGTGTCTCTGCAAAATGAAGGACTCCTAGTGTTGCTGAACTGGGGCAATGCAGTAGTACTGCTCTTTGGAGCGGTAGTATCGCAGGCCCTTACGGTAGTACCGGCCTCCAGCGCGGTAGTACCGTAGGTGCTCACGGTAGTACCGCTCCTTGGGAACGGTAGTATCGGGGCCTCAGGCCAGGCGCAACTGCTCGAGCGGTAGTAGGGGCGGATGCGCGGTAGTACCATGGGTTCTGGCCAGGCACAACAGCATGAGCGGAAGTAGGGGCGGATGTAATTTTTTACATCCGCACCCTATGCGGTAGTACCGCTCCAGGCTTGCGGCAGTACCGTGTCGGATTTTTTCATAGATCAAAACTCAGCGGAAGTAGTCACAGATCTATTTTTATATGTCCGTGCCTTCCTAGCCTAGACCATTCCTGCCTTGCGGTAGTACCACAAGGGGGCGCGGTAGTACCGCGCCAGCGGTTCTACCGCTCCCTGCCTTAGCGCATCAGGACTGGTCTTGGCCCCTGCCGTGCCAACGGTAGTACTGTAGTTCTTCGCGGTAGTACCGCAGGCCCTTGCGGTAGTACCGCTTGTGTGGTGCGATAGTACCGCGTGTCGCAGGCTGAGTTGGTGGATAACGGTTGGATTTGTTCTTTCACTATAAAAGGGGAATCTTCTTCTCCGAGTTGACTACCTCTTCCACCCCCAAGCTCCATTGTTGCTCTAAGCTCCGTTTTCGCCCGATCTCTCTCCCTAGCCAATCAAACTTGTTGATTTCCTAGGGATTGGTTGAGGAGGCCATGATCTACACTTCCACCAAGAGAAATTTGATTCCCCCCACTAATCCCTTGCAGATCTTGTTACTCTTGAGTGTTTGAGCACCCTAGACGGTTGAGGTCACCGCGGAGCCATATTCCATTGTGGTGAAGCTTCGTGGTGTTGTTGGGAGCCTCCAATTAAGTTGTGGAGATTGCCCCAACCTTGTTTGTAAAGGTTCGGTCGCCTCCTCCAAGGGCACCAATAGTGGAATCACGACATCTCGCATTGTTGAGGGCGTGAGGAGAATACGGTGGCCCTAGTGGCTTCATGGGGAGCATTGTGCCTCCACACCGCTCCAACGGAGACGTACTTCCGTTCAAAAGGAAGGAACTTCGGTAACACATCCTCGTCTTCACCGGCTCCACTCTTGGTTATCTCGTACCTTTACTTGTGCAAGCTTATATTGTGTTGCATCCTTTGCTTGCTTGTGTGCTTGTTGTTGTGGCATCATATAGGTTGCTCACCTAGTTGCATATCTAGACAACATACTTTGATGCAAAGTTTAAATTGGTAAAGAAAAGCTAAAAATTGTTAGTTGCCTATTCACCCCCCTCTAGTCAACTATATCGATCCTTTCAATTGGTATCAGAGCCTCGTCTCTTTATTAAGGACTTTGCCGTACGAAGAGTATGGTTGACACCATAGACGGTGGGGAGGAGCACTCCGGTGTGAATCCGTTCTCGTCTACGGCCGATGGGGCAACCACGGTCTCTCGTGAGGAGTTCAATGTGGCTTTGGACACATTGAAAAACTCCATGACGACCGAGGTCAAAGGCATGTTTAAGAACTTTCTTGATGGTCTCAAATTATCCACCGCACCGTTGAAAATGGTCGATCCCACTAACAAGGTGACGGATGCTAACTCCGACAAGGGGGAAGCTACTAGTGAGAAAGTTCCTTTGTCGAGTGGTAAAAATGGTAGTGGCATCTTTGCCCATGTGGAACCACCTCCTATTTATGGAGGACCTATTCCCTCCACTCATTTAAATCATACCGGCCCTCCTCCTAAGATTGTAAAAAAATGAGGATTTTGATGCTTGGGTATATCGCTTTAAACGTCATTTAAACCATGTGAATACTAATCTTTGGAGAATCATTGAGCAAGGTTTTTATCCGCATGACCCAAGCAACTTCACCCCTAGAGAAGCCGCGGATCATCAATTCAACGAGAATGCTCTCTTCATCATCCAAGATGCAGTTCCATCCGAAGATCTTGCACATCTCTGACCTTTCACCATTGCCAAGGAAGCATGGCACCATGTTGTTTCCCTTTATAAGGGAAGCGTAAGCATTCAACGCTCCAACTATGAAGTGGTGCAAGATGAAGCCGATGAGTTTGCAATGAATGAAGATGAAGAACCTCGTGAGCTTTACCGGAGGTTAACCACTCTCGCGGCCTCACTCCGAGATCATGGGAGCAAGGATACGGATGACAATTGGATCAAGCGCAAGTTCCTCAAGGCCATGATGCCTTATCACAAGGCCATGTCCTCCTTCATCCGTCAAAGACCGGACTTCCACACCTTGTCCTCAAGTGAAGTCTTGGATGAGTTTGTGGCAATGAGGATCTTGGACAAGACCACCGACAATGCGGTGTTGCGTTCTCAAAGAGCTAAGAAGCCCAACCTTGCTTTGAAGGCCAAGGTTAGTGTGGAAGAAGAGGATGAAGAGGAAGAAGAGGAGAGCAACCCCGAAGATACAAAATATGCTTATCATGAGCACATGGCTCTCGCTTCAAGGAAATTTTGGAGCAAGAAGAACTCAAGGCCCAACTTCAACAAGAACAACTCAAGTGGCACGAAGAGCAAGCAACAAGTGAGGACTTGCTATAATTGTGGCAATGTGAGTCACTTTGTTGCGGAGTGTCCTTATGAGAAGAGGGAAGACAATGGTGGCAAGCTCATCCGAAATGACAATGCCAAGTCCTTCCCCAACAAGAGCAACTTCACCAAGAAGACTCCTCCCAAGGGGTTGGTGGCACAAGAAGAGTACAATGAGGATGATGATGAAGACGGTGAGTCAGTTGCCATGGCCTCCGTTGCCATTGTGACAACTCCACGGGTGTCTCTCTTCGACTCACCCAATGAGAACATCACCGCCAAGTGCCTCATGGCTAAAGCCACCAACAAGGTGTTTGCTTCTGGTGGGGGATCATGGTTGCTCGATAGTGGAGCCACTAATCATATGACCAGAAGCAAGGACTTGGTGGTGGACGTGCACAAGATTCCATCTATGCCCACCAATGTCGAGTGGGGTGACGCCTCGTCCTCTAAGGTATTGGGACTTGGCAAGGTTGTCATTTCTCATGATCTCACGATCGAGAAGGTCATGCTTGTTGAGTCCCTTGCATACAATTTACTTTCCGTTCGTCAACTTGCAATCATGGGCTTTGCCACTTTCTTTGATATTGATACCGTGGCCCTCTTGTGGAGCAAGAATCTTAAAGTAGCCTTTGTTGGGCATGTCGAGAATGGTCTCTATGTGATTAACTTTTTGGAGCGACCCACTAAGACCGCGACATGCCTAATGGCTAAAGTTGACGTGGGATGGCTTTGGCATCGCCGGTTAGCCCATGTCAGTATGAGATCTTTGCAAAGTCTTATCAAGGGGACCATGTCCGTGGACTGACAAATGTTAGTTTTGCCAAAGATCGTGCTTGCAGTGCTTGCATTGAAGGAAAGTTACATGAGAAGGCTCACCCTCCCACGACTATCATTTACTCAAAAAGGCCTTTGGAGCTCCTTCATTTGGATCTCTTTGGCCCTCCATCCTTTGATAGTCTTGGGGGTAGAAAATATTGCTTGGTGATTGTGGATGATTATTCAAGATACACTTGGGTGTACTTCTTCAAGAGGAAGAGTGAGACCCAACAACCCGTCATTGACTTTGCAAATGAAGATCAACGCCAACGCAATGCAAAGATCTTGACAATAAGAAGTGACAACGGCACCGAGTTCAAGAACTGTACCTTGGATGAGTTTCTTAGTGATGAGGGGATCAAGCATCAATATTCCGCACCTTACACCCCTCAACAAAATGGTGTAGCGGAGAGGAAGAACCGGACGTTGATGGATGCAGCAAGGACCATGATGCCGAAGTTCAAGTCTCCATACAACTTTTGGGCCGAAGCCATCAACATTGCTTGTCATGCATCCAATCGGCTCTATCTCCGCAAAGGCTTGAATAAGACTCCATATGAGATACTCACCGGTAACAAGCCCAACCTCAAGTACTTTTGGGTGTTCGGGTGTAAGTGTTTCATTCTCAAGAAAGGTGTTCGTCTATCTAAATTTGAGGCTAGAGCTCAAGAGGGCATATTTGTTGGCTATGCTACAAACTCTCATGCTTACCGTGTCCTCAATAAGCCCACGGGACTTATTGAGGAGACGTGTAACATAGAGTTTGATGAGAATAACGGCTCCCAAGTGGAGCAAAGTGGCACTTGTGATGTAGGTGATGAAATTCCTCCCCAAGCCATAAGAAGAATGGGTGTTGGTTTTATCCTACCCATTGAGGAACCCCTTGTGGCTGAAGGAGAAGGACAATGTTCCACTCAAGTGGAACCATCACCAACCCAAGGCCCACACGCTTCCGAAGAACAAAGTGAAGGCCCTCAACCTCATGAACAAAACCAAGGGCAAGATTAACATCAAGATGGTGTTGAACCACCAACTGATGCCCAAGGTCAAGTTCTCTCCTCCGAGCAAGTTCAAGATCAAGATCAAGCTCAAGAACAAGAACAAGCTCAAAACAACGCTCAAGATGATCAAGTAACCACTCCTCAACTCACTCCTGAGGAGGAATTGGAGCGTTGTGTGATGACCCACAAGTATAGGGGATCTATCATAGTACTTTTGATAAGTAAGAGTGTCAGACCCAACGAGGAGCAGAAGGAAATGATAAGCGGTTTTCAGCAATGTATTCTCTGCAAGCACTGAAATTATAGGTAACATATAGTTTTGTGATAAGATAATTTGTAACGAGCAACAAGTAACAAAAGTAAATAAAGTGCAGCAAGGTGGCCCAATCCTTTTTGTAGCAAAGGACAAGCTTGGACAAACTCTTATATAGAGAAAAGCGCTCCCGAGGACACATGGGAATTATCGTCAAGCTAGTTTTCATCATGTTCATATGATTCGCGTTCGGTACTTTGATAATTTGATATGTGGGTGGACCGGTGCTTGGGTGCTGCCCTTACTTGGACAAGCATCCCACTTATGATTAACCCCTATTGCAAGCAACCGCAACTACAAAAGAAGTATTAAGGTAAACCTAACCATAGCATGAAACAAGTGGATCCAAATCAGCCCCTTACAAAGCAACGCATAAACTAGGGTTTAAGCTTCTGTCACTCTAGCAACCCATCATCTAATTATTACTTCCCAATGCCTTCCTCTAGGCCCAAACAATGGTGAAGTGTCATGTAGTCGACGTTCACATAACACCACTAGAGGATAGACAACATACATCTCATCAAAATATCGAACGAATACCAAATTCACATGACTACTAATAGCAAGACTTCTCCCATGTCCTCAGGAACAAACGTAACTACTCACAAAGCATATTCATGTTCATAATCAAAGGAGTATTAATATGCATAAAGGATATGAACATATGATCTTCCACCAAATAAACTAACTAGCATCAACTACAAGGAGTAATCAACACTACTAGCAACCTACAGGTACCAATCCCAGACTTAGAGACAAGAATTGGATACAAGAGATGAACTAGGGTTTGAGAGGAGATGGTGCTGGTGAAGATGTTGATGGAGATTGCCCTCTTCCGATGAGAGGAGCGTTGGTGATGAGGATGGCGATGATTTCCCCCTCCCGGAGGGAAGTGTCCCCGGCAGAACAGCTCTGCCGGAGCCCTAGATTGGTTCCGTCAAGGTTCCGCCTCGTGGAGGCGGAGTCTCGTCCCGAAAGCTTGCTTATGATTTTTCTTCGGACGAAAGACTTCATATAGCAGAAGATGGGCACCGGAGGGCCAACAGGGGGCCCATGAGGCAGGAGGGCGCGCCCAGGGGGGTAGGGCGCGCCCCCACCCTCGTGGCCAGGGTGTGGGCCCCCTCTGGTATTTCTTCCGCTCAGTATTTTTTATTATTTCCAAAAATAACTTTCGTGGAGTTTCAGGACTTTTGGAGTTGTGCAGAATAGGTCTCTAATATTTGCTCCTTTTCCAGCCTAGAATTCCAGCTGCCGGCATTCTCCCTCCTTATGTAAACCTTGTAAAATAAGAGAGAATAGGCATAAGTATTGTGACATAATGTGTAATAACAACCCATAATGCAATAAATATCGATATAAAAGCATGATGCAAAATGGACGTACCAACTCCCCCAAGCTTAGACCTCGCTTGTCCTCAAGCGAAAGCCGATAACGATAAATATGTCCACATGTTTAGAGGTAGAGGTGTCGATAAAATAAAATACGGACATGAGGGCATCATGATTATTCTAACAACAGCAACATATATGGATAATGTCATATGATTTCTTATGCCCAAGTAATAATCTATTCACAATGCAAAGTATGAATCAGAAACTTTATTGAGAACTAACAAACTATAATATCAGTCATTGAAGCAATTGCAATTTATCATAACATCAGAAAGAGTCTATGTCAGAGCTTTTTAGCAAGTCCACATACTCAACTATCATTTAATCTTTCACAATTGCTAACACTCACGCAATACTTGTGGTTACGTAGTTTTAACCGGACACAGAGAAAGATAGGGGCTTATAGTTTCGCCTCCCAACCTTTTACCTCAAGGGTAATGTCAACAATTATAGCTCATGCTAACATACATCCAATTAGACATATATATATCAGGATCTTTCCAACATTCTGTGCTTGCCAAAGGATAAAATATAAAAAGGAAAGGTGAAGATCACCGTGACTCTTGCATAAGGTAGAAGATAATAATAAAAGATAGGCCCTTCGCAGAGGGAAGAAGAGGTTGCCATGCGCTTTCAGGGTTGGATGCACAAAATCTTAATGCGAAAGAACATCACTTTATATTGCCACTTATGATATAGACCTTTATTATGCAGTCCGTCGCTTTTATTTCTTCCACATCACAAGATCGTATAAAGCTTATTTCCTCCACACCAATCAATCATACATATTTAGAGAGCAATTTTTATTGCTTGCACCGATGACAACTTACTTGAAAGATCTTACTCAATCCATAGGTAGATATGGTGGACTCTCATGGCAAAACTGGTTTAAGGGTATTGGGAAGCACAAGTAGTATCTCTACTTGGTGCAAAGAATTTGGCTAGCATGAGGGGGAAAGGCAAGCTCAACATGTCGGATGATCCATGACAATATACTTTATCTTAGATATAAGAAAACATAACCCATTACGTTGTCTTCCTTGTCCAACATCAACTCTTTAGCATGTCATATTTTAATGAGTGCTCCCAATCATAAAAGATGTCCAAGATAGTATATTTATATGTGAAACCTCTCTTTCTTTATTACTTCCTATTAATTGCAACGATGACCAAAGCTATGTTTGCCAACTCCCAACAATTTTTAATCATCATACTCTTTCTATGTGAAGTCATTACTCTCCATAAGATCAATATGATCTCTTTGTTTCTTTTTATTCATTTTCTTTTCTTTTATTCCCTCAAGATCATGGCAAAATAATCAAGCCCTTGACTCAACACTAATCTTTATTATATAGCTCACGGACTCGATCACATAAAGAGATCATAAAGCAAAACTCAAAACTAGATCATACCAAAACTTTATTCTACTAGATCAAGATATTACTAAAAGGATCAAACTAAGAAAAAGGTAAAGATAGAGATGTGGTGGTGATACGATACCCGGGCACCTCCCCCAAGCTTGGCAGTTGCCAAGGGGAGTGCCCATACCCATATGATTATGTCTCCTTTTTCGGGGATGGTGATGTGATATTGTAGGCAATGATGCCCCTCAGGATACGATTCTCCTCCTCGAGCTTATTGACTTGCTGCTTGAGGTCCATTATTTCCTTTCGAAGCTTTCCTGTAACGGCCAAAGCTCCTTGCACCCAAGGGTGTTGCATAGCTGCGGGAGAACAAGTGACACTCTTCTTCATATTTTTATAAGAAAGAAATCTAACATTGGAAGGGATAACCGAGTTTGGAATAGCCGAGCTCTGTAGTTCCCCCATTGTGAATCCAGCTCGGAAGCAAGAAGTGACTTCTTGGTCCTCCTCCATGGCATCTATCCTCTTCAAATCATCCTCCATCTCTTCCTCCGTTGCTGGCCCAAAGTGGTCAGCATTGTTGTTTGTCCTTGATCACGATGCCGGATGAGACACCCGGCTCTCCCCGACTGACTCTTGAGAAGACATCTTACTATAGTCTGCAGCAGCAACAGCTCGAAACACAAACAAAGGATAATTGCGTGATACGGGAGTCAAAACCTTCGGGAGAATATATAATGAATTTTTACCGACCAAAAGAAGTGTCGTGTAAGAAGACGGAGTCCGGAGAGCACACGAGGTGCCCACGAGGCAGGGGGCGCGCCCAGGGGGGTAGGGCGCGCCCTCCACCCTCGTGGAGCCCTCGTGTCCTTCCCGGGCTGCTCCTTATTTTTCTATTTTTCTAAATATTCCAAAATGGAGAAAAATTGCCATTAGAACAGTTTTGGAGTCGGTTTACTTACCGTACCACATACCTATTCCTTTTCGGGGTCTGAAAGGTTCCGGAAAGTGTCCCTTATGTATTCCTCCGGGGTTACGGTTTTAATAACATTGGTTTCAACATTTATGGGATTACCTGAGATATAATGTTTAATTCTTTGACCGTTCACCACCTTCGGATTTGTGCCTTCGAAGTTGTTGATTTTTATGGCACTGGAACGATAGACCTCCTCGATAACGTAAGGGCCTTCCCATTTAGAGAGAAGTTTTCCTGCAAAAAATCTTAAACGAGAGTTGTATAGCAATACACAATCACCTACATTAAACTCACGCTTTTGTATTCTTTTGTCATGCCATCTTTTAACTTTTTCTTTAAACAACTTGGCATTTTCATAGGCTTGGGTTCTCCATTCATCAAGTGAGCTAATGTCGAATAACCTCTTCTCACTGGCAAGTTTGAAATCATAATTGAGTTCTTTAATAGCCCAATAAGCCTTATGTTCTAGTTCGAGAGGTAAGTGACATGCTTTTCCATAAACCATTTTATACGGAGACATACCCATAGGATTTTTGTATGCAGTTCTATAGGCCCATAATGCGTCATCAAGTTTCTTGGACCAATTCTTCCTGGATCTATTAACAGTCTTTTGCAAAATTAATTTGAGTTCTCTATTACTCAATTCTACTTGACCACTAGACTGTGGGTGATAAGGGGATGCAATTCTATGATTAACATCATACTTAGCAAGCATTTTACGGAAAGCACCATGAATAAAATGTGAACCACCATCAGTCATTAAATATCTAGGGACTCCAAACCTCGGAAAAATAACTTCTTTAAGCATCTTAATAGAGGTGTTATGATCAGCACTACTAGTTGGAATAGCTTCTACCCACTTAGTAACGTAATCAACAGCAACTAAAATATGTGTATACCCGTTAGAGGCAGGAAAAGGTCCCATATAATCAAAGCCCCAAACATCAAATGGTTCAATAACAAGTGAGTAATTCATAGGCATTTCTTGACGTCTACTAATATTACCAATTCTTTGACATTCATCACAAGATAAGACAAACTTACGG
Source organism: Aegilops tauschii subsp. strangulata (assembly GCF_002575655.3). Taxonomy (NCBI): domain Eukaryota; kingdom Viridiplantae; phylum Streptophyta; class Magnoliopsida; order Poales; family Poaceae; genus Aegilops; species Aegilops tauschii. The sequence goes on along the minus strand of NC_053038.3, from coordinate 324,702,709 downwards.
GCATCCTTGAAGAGAGTAGGCCAATAAAACCGGATTGCAATACCTTATGTGCAGTTCTATCTCCAGCGTGGTGTCCTCCATAAGCTTCGGAGTGACACTTGCGTAGGATCTGTTCCTGTTCATGCTCAGGCACACAACGTCTAATAACGCCATCTACTCCTTCTTTATAAAGATGTGGGCCATCCCAAAAGTAATGTCTCAAATCATAGAAAAACTTTTTCTTTTGCTGGTATGTGAAACTAGGTGGTATAAATTTAGCAACAATGTAATTAGCATAATCAGCATACCATGGAGCAGTACGAGAAGCATTTATGACATTTAATTGTTCATCAGGAAAGCTATCATCAATAGGTAGTGGGTCATCAAGAACATTCTCTAACCTAGACAAGTTGTCTGCAATGGGGTTCTCAGCTCCCTTTCTATCAATAATATGCAAATCAAATTCTTGTAGCAAGAGAACCCATCCAATAAGTCTAGGTTTAGCATCTTTCTTTTCCATAAGATATTTAATAGCAGCATGATCCGTGTGAATAGTTACTTTAGAATCAACAATATAAGGTCTGAACTTATCACAAGCAAATACAACTGCTAAGAATTCTTTTTCAGTAGTAGCATAATTTCTCTGAGCATTGTCTAGAGTTTTACTAGCATATTGAATAACATTTAATTTCTTATCAACTCTTTGCCCTAGAACAACACCTACATCATAATCACTAGCATCACACATAATTTCAAAAGGTAAATTCCAATCAGGTGGCTGAACGATAGGTGCAGAGATCAATGCTTTCTTAAGTATTTCAAATGCTTCTATGCAATCATCATCAAAGACAAATGGTATATCTTTTTGTAACAAATTAGTCAGAGGCCGAGAAATTTTTGAGAAGTCCTTAATTAACCTCCTATAAAAACCGGCATGACCAAGGAAACTTCTTATACCTTTGATGTCCTTGGGACATGGCATCTTTTCAATAGCATCAACCTTGGCTTTATCAACTTCAATACCTCTTTCAGAAATTTTATGCCCCAAGACAATACCTTCATTAACCATAAAGTGGCACTTTTCCCAATTCAAGACAAGATTAGTTTCTTCACATCTCTGCAAAACTCGATCTAGGTTGCCCAAGCAATCATCAAAAGAGGATCCATAAACGGAGAAATCATCCATGAAAACCTCACATATGTTTTCACAAAAGTCAGAGAATATAGCCATCATGCATCTTTGGAAGGTAGCAGGTGCATTACATAAACCAAAAGGCATACGTCTATAAGCAAAAGTACCGAAAGGGCAAGTAAAAGTGGTCTTTGATTGATCATCGGCTGACACATGTATTTGAGAGAAACCAGAATAACCATCTAGAAAGCAAAAATGTGTATGTTAGGATAATCTTTCTAGCATTTGATCAATAAAAGGTAAGGGGTAATGATCTTTTTTAGTAGCCTTATTTAATTTGCGGAAATCAATTACCATCCTATAACCTGTAATAATTCTTTGCGGAATCAATTCATCTTTATCATTAGGAACGACAGTAATACCTCCCTTTTTTAGGGACACAATGGACAGGACTTACCCATTGACTATCAGCAACGGGATAAATAATACCTGCCTCAAGAAGCTTTAGTATTTCCTTTCTTACCACTTCTTTCATCTTAGGATTCAGCCGTCGTTGGTGATCATGAACTGGTTTGGCATCTTTCTCCAAATTTATTTTGTGTTGGCATAGAGTGGGGCTAATGCCCTTAAGATCATCAAGAGTATATCCAATAGCAGCGCGGTGCTTTTTCAGAGTTTTCAATAATCTCTCTTCTTCATGCTCTGAAAGGTTAGCACTAATAATAACATGATATATCTTTTTCTCATCAAGATAAGCATATTTAAGAGTATTAGGTAATGGTTTAAGCTCAAACACGGGATCACCCTTGGGTGGAGGAGGATCCCCTAGGATTTCAACAGGCAAATTGTGTTCCAGGATGGGTTCCTGTTTAAAGAATACTTCATCTATTTCCCTTCTTTCATTCATAAACATATCATTTTCATGATCTAGCAAATATTGATCTAAAGGATCACTAGGAGGTACGGCAATTGAAGCAAGACCAATAATTTCATCTTTGCTGGGCAATTCCTCTTCACGGTGTTGTCTATGAAATTTAGAGAAATTAAACTCATGAGACATATCACCCAAACCAATAGTAACAACATCCTTTTCGCAGTCTATCTTAGCATTGACAGTGTTCAAGAAGGGTCTACCAAATATAATGGGACAAAAGCTATGTTGTGGGGAACCGAGAACAAGAAAATCAACAGGATATTTAGTTTTCCCACACAAGACTTCAACATCTCTAACGATTCCAATGGGTGATATGGTATCTCTATTGGCAATCTTAATGGTAACATCAATATCTTCTATCTCAGCAGGTGCAATATCATGCATAATTTCTTTGTATAAGTCATGAGGTATTGCACTAGCACTAGCACCCATATTACATAAGCCATGATAACAATGATCTCCTATTTTAACAGAAATAATAGGCACGCCTACCACATGTCTATGTTTATCTTTAGCACAGGGTTTAGCAATTCTAGCAGTTTCATCACAGAAATAAATAACATGCCCATCAATATTATCAGCCAAGAGATCCTTAACGATAGCAATATTAGGTTCAACTTTAACTTGCTCAGGAGGTGTATAGGTTCTAATATTGCTTTTATGAACCACAGTTGAAGCTTTAGCATGATCTTTTCTCCTAACAGGAAAATGTGGTTTCTCAACATAAGCAGTAGGAACAATAGGATCATTATAAGTGACAATCTTTTCTTCAACTTTAATAGGTGCAGCCACTTTTACTTCTATGGGAGGATGATATTTAAACCACTTCTCCTTAGGGAGATCAACATGAGTAGCAAAAGATTCACAGAAAGAAGCTACTATCTCGGAGTCAAGTCCATATTTAGTGCTAAATTTACGGAAAACATCGGTATCCATAAAAGATTTAACACAATCAAACTTAGGTATCATACCTGACTCCTTACCTTCGTCGAGATCCCAATCTTCAGAGTTGTGTTTAATTCTTTCCAATAAATCCCATTTGAATTCAATAGTCTTCATCGTAAAAGAGCCAGCACAAGAAGTATTGAGCATGGTGCGATTGTTATCAGAAAGCCGAGCATAAATTTTTTGAATAATTATTCCTCTTGGGAGCTCATGATTGGGGCATGAATATAACATTGATTTAAGCCTCCCCCAAGCTTCAGCGATGCTTTCTCCTTCGCGAGGCCAAAAATTATATATATAATTGCGATCACGATGAACAAGATGCATAGGATAAAACTTCTGATGAAATTCCAATTTCAATCGTTTGTAGTTCCATGATCCCATATCATCACATAGCCTATACCATATCAATGCATCTCCCTTCAAAGATAAAGGGAAGACCTTCTTCTTAATAACATCATCGGGCACACCTGCAAGCTTAAATAATCCACAAACTTCATCCACATATATTAGGTGCTCATTAGGATGCATTGTTCCGTCTCCTGCAAAAGGATTTGCTAGCAGTTTTCTATCATACCCGAAGGAATATCAAAGTAGACATTTTGATTTTCAGTAGGTTCAGTAGGTTGAGGAGCAACTCTTTGCTCTACTGGTCGGGGTGAAGATACCCCGAACAAGCCCCTCAGAGGATTACTTTCCATAGTAACAAGTGACAGTAAATTTCAGCACACTATATAAATTTTTCCTTACCAAATTCCACCTACCAAAGACGCTTCACTCCCCGGCAACGGCGCCAGAAAAGAGTCTTGATGACCCACAAGTATAGGGGATCTATCGTAGTCCTTTCGATAAGTAAAAGTGTCGAACCCAACGAGGACCAGAAGGAAATGATAAGCGGTTTTCAGCAAGGTATTCTCTGCAAGCACTGAAATTATAGGTAACAGATAGTTTTGTGATAAGATAATTTGTAACGAGCAACAAGTAACAAAAGTAAATAAAGTGCAGCAAGGTGGCCCAATCCTTTTTGTAGCAAAGGACAAGCCTGGACAAACTCTTATATAGAGAAAAGCGCTCCCGAGGACACATGGGAATTATCGCCAAGCTAGATTTCATCACGTTCATATGATTCGCGTTTGGTACTTTGATAATTTGATATGTGGGTGACCGGTGCTTGGGTGCTGCCCTTACTTGGACAAGCATCCCACTTATGATTAACCCCTATTGCAAGCACCCGCAACTACAAAAGAAGTATTAAGGTAAACCTAACCATAGCATGAAACAAGTGGATCCAAATTAGCCCCTTACGAAGCAACGCATAAACTAGGGTTTAAGCTTCTGTCACTCTAGCAACCCATCATCTACTTATTACTTCCCAATGCCTTCCTCTAGGCCCAAACAATGGTGAAGTGTCATGTAGTCGACGTTCACATAACACCACTAGAGGATAGACAACATACATCTCATCAAAATATCGAACGAATACCAAATTCACATGACTACTAATAGCAAGACTTCTCCCATGTCCTCAGGAACAAACGTAACTACTCACAAAGCATATTCATGTTCATAATCAGAGGAGTATTAATATGCATAAAGGATATGAACATATGATCTTCCACCAAATAAACCAACTAGCATCAACTACAAGGAGTAATCAACACTACTAGCAACCTACAGGTACCAATCCCAGACTTAGAGACAAGAATTGGATACAAGAGATGAACTAGGGTTTGAGAGGAGATGGTGCTGGTGAAGATGTTGATGGAGATTGCCCTCTCCCGATGAGAGGAGCGTTGGTGATGACGATGGCAATGATTTCCCCCTCCCGGAGGGAAGTGTCCCCGGCAGAACAGCTCTGCCGGAGCCCTAGATTGGTTCCGCCAAGGTTCCGCCTCGTGGCGGCGGAGTCTCGTCCCGAAAGCTTGCTTATGATTTTTCTTCGGATGAAAGACTTCATATAACAGAAGATGGGCACCGGAGGGCCAACAGGGGGCCCACGAGGCAGGGGGCGCGCCCAGTGGGGTATGGCACGCCCCCACCCTCGTGGCCAGGGTGTGGGCCCCCTCTGGTATTTCTTCCGCTCAGTATTTTTTATTATTTCCAAAAATAACTTTCGTGGAGTTTCAGGACTTTTGGAGTTGTGTAGAATACGTCTCTAATATTTGCTCCTTTTCCAGCCCAGAATTCCAGCTGCCGGCATTCTCCCTCCTTATGTAAACCTTGTAAAGTAAGAGAGAATAGGCATAAGTATTGTGACATAATGTGTAATAACAGCCCATAATGCAGTAAATATCGATATAAAAGCATGATGCAAAATGGACGTATCATTGTGCCGCCAAGATTGCTTCCAAGCTCTCTACCAAGGGTCATCTCATGACGAATGTGCTTGGAAGCATACGAAAGGGGGTAAGCACTCGCAGAAAATTGGCAAACTATTGTGAACATCACGTGTTTGTCTCTTGTGTTGAACCCCAAAAGGTCTATGAGGCGCTCGAAGATCTGGATTGTCTTAATGCCATGCATGAAGAACTCAACAACTTCAAGCACAACAAGGTGTGGAGATTGGTGCCAAGGCCAACGGTGAACCATAATGTCATTGGAACCAAGTGGATATTGAAGAACAAGCAACATGCCCACGGAATTATAGTCCGCAACAAGGCTCGTTTGGTAGCACAAGGCTACTCCCAAGTCGAGGGTGTCAACTACGGTGAAACCTTTGCTCCCGTTTCTCGCCTTGAATCTATTCATTTGTTGATTGCTTATGCTTATCATCATAACTGCAAGTTGCAACAAATGGATGTGAAGAGTGCTTTTCTTAATGGTCCTATTAATGAGTTGGTGTATGTCGAACAACCCCCCGGGTTCGAGGATCCCTATTTCCCCGATCATGTGTACCAACTCGATAAGGCACTCTATGGCCTTAAACAAGCCCCACATGCATGGTATGACCACCTTACCGAGTTGTTGCAAGATCATGGGTTTGAAATTGGGAAAATCGACCCCACTCTTTTTACTAAGAAGGTCAAAGGGGAGTTGTTTGTGTGCCAACTATATGTTGATGATATTATCTTTGGTTCCCCTAACAAAGCTTTCAATGAGGAATTTTCCGCTCTCATGACCTCAAAGTTCAAGATGTCCATGATGGGAGAGTTGAAGTTCTTTCTCGGGTTCGAAGTCAAGCAAAGAAGAGAAGGGACCTTCATCAACCAAGCCAAATACACTCAAGACATGCTCAAGAGATTCAAGCTAAGTGATGTCAAGCCGGCTTCCACTCCAATGCCCGTCAAATGCCAACTTGACATAGACCCCAATGGTAAAGCAGTGGATCAAAAGGTATATCGCTCCATGATTGGCTCCTTGCTTTACCTTTGTGCATCTAGACCGGATATCATGTTGAGTGTAGGAATTTGTGCACGGTTTCAAGCCGCACCTAAGGAAAGCCACTTTGTGGCGGTCAAGCGAATCTTTTGACATTTGGCTCATACCCCAAACTTTGGCTTATGGTACCCAAGAGGAGCAAGCTTCAACCTTGTAGGATATTCGGACTCCGATTGGGCGGGAGACAAAGTGGATAGGAAGTCAACCTCCAGAGGGTGCCAATTCCTTGGTTGCTCTTTGGTGAGTTGGTCTTCTAAGAAGCAAAGTTGTGTGTCTCTCTCGTCCACCGAAGCGGAGTATGTGGCCGCTGGTAGTTGTTGTGCACAACTTCTATGGATGAGGCAAACTTTAAAGGATTACGGTGTCATTTGTGACAAAGTGCCTCTTTGGTGTGACAATGAAAGTGCCATCAAGATTTCTCTCAACCCGGTGCAACACTTCAAGACGAAGCACATTGAGATTCGGTATCACTTCATCTGGGATCATATTAGGCGAGGGGAGATCGAGCTCAACTATGTCAACACTCATGATAACCTTGCAGATATCTTCATGAAGCCCTTGGATGAAGCAAGATTTCGCGAGTTAAGGCATGAGCTAAATATCATTGATTCGAGCAATGTGGCTTGAACCCTTGCACACCCCACCATACTCAACTTGTTATCCTGTTTAGGTGTAGGCATGGACATAGGGGGAGTGTTGTTCTCTCAATGAACTCTCCCTCCCCCCATTATGCATAAATTGATCAACTCTTTCACATTAGCCATTTTTGATGGTACTTGTGCTTCAAAGACGAGTCTTGGTAATGGGCCCAAGGATAATTCTTCGCGGTGCCATACCAATTAACTCAAACATAGGTGGCTCCGGCCACCACCCTCTCTTTGGAGAGGTTGTGTCGCGTGTTTGGTCCTTGTTGCCTCTTGCCTTTCTTTCTTCGTGCCGAGCTAGTGTTTGAGTTTCTTCGTGTGCTAGCTCTTTGGTGTGTCCGTTTGCGTGAAGGTTTCATTGCAAAGGCCAGTTTTCTCTCTTTTTGCAAATCTTGCATTTTCTTGGGTCTACTGTACTACCGTGGTCTGCCATGGTACTACCACAGCAGCTGTGCCCAGTACTACCGCAACCAGCACGGTAGTAAAAATTTACTACCGCTGGACGAGCGGTACTATCGCCCTGCGACCGGTACTTCCGCCCGGGCGGTACTACCACGATGACCCGTGGTACTACCACACAGTCACGAGCGCGTGGGGGTTAAGAGCGGGCAGGGGGAGTTCCAACTCCCCCATACCCATTCAACTCTTTTTCCCCACAACGTCTCTCTCTCTCCTGCCCAAGAACGGCGCCGGAGGACCTCGCCGGATCTCCGTCTCCGACCGCTGTCCTCGCATTCCGACCGGTGGGATCGTTCCCCACCTCGCCCTCTTGCCATGGAACAAGGTTTCTCCCCAAATCCCTCTCTCTTTGCCTTGTTGTCTTGTCTCTAGGTTTTTGGGGAGATGCATGTTGTTCTTGAGATTTTAGGCCAAATCTTTGCAAGAGTAGGGTGTAGGAGAGTAGTAATGTGTAGAGATGCTAGTTGGTATGTTGCTACTTGGTAGTTTTGATCAACCGTAGTACCGCTTCGTTGTCATGGAGGTTCTCAGATCTGTTTTGTCTCTGATCTGACCCCGAGCGGTACTACCGCTCCTCAGGAGCGGTAATACCGCGCGAGGCGCGGAAGTAAAATTTTACTTCCGCTCCAGGCGCGGTTCTACTGTGCCATCCCGGCGCGGTACTACCGCGGCTGGAGCAGAAGTAAAATTTTAGTTCCGCACAATGGTGCCGGTACTACCATTGTAGTCGAACCTTCCGTGTAGCAACTACCCAATGTCATTTCTACTTGTTTCATTTGTTTTTGCTGTGGTCTTTGCATTGATCCTTCTTGCTTCTCTTGCGTGTTCTTGTGTTGTGTGTCATAGGTGGTGGCTCCGGTTCCAATGTCCGTCGGTCGAATCCTGTCCGTGACACGGGCTCGAAGCGCCTGCGCAACCAAGATGAAGCTCCAGAGGGCTCCAGTGCCCCCCAACGCAGAACCAAGACCACCGCCACCAAGAACAGGGATCCCTCAATGGGCATGGATGAGATACCACTTGCTGAGTTTGTCACTCGAAGGAGGATCAACCCCTATGTGAATCCCCGTGCAAACTTCAGAGGGAATGATTTGTTCTGGACCAAGCAGCAAAATCTTATCTATCTGGATGTTATCAAGGCCAAGCAGAACATCTACGTGGACGTGCACTAGATTGACATGAATCATATGAGGCAGGATAAGCACCGTGACTATTTTAGTGAGGCTTTGGACCTGGTGAAGCAGTTTGGCATTGAGGGCGTGATCTATTTCCACCTGGACTATGGCCCTGAGATTGTGGCTCAGTTCTTTGCCTCGGTCCACTTCCATACTGATGAGGAACGTACAATGACATGGATGACCAATGGACATTAGCTGACCGCTAAGTGGAAGGAGTTCATGGATCTGCTGCAGGTTCGTGATGAGGGGCTCAACACGCCCGTTGGTGTTCGACCTCATGCCAACCCCGAGTCGCCAACAAGAACAAGCTTCAGCAGTACTATGTTGAGAAGAAGCTTCCCAATGACAAGAAGACGTGGGTGCTAAACCCATTCCTGGACATCATGCAGCGGATCTTCCGCAACTCCCTCTTTTCGCGCATTGGTGACAAGGACAAGGTGCATGCCTATCTCGTGGATATGATGCTCATTTGTGAGGAGGCGCGTCTTGCTCAGACGGAACCACTTGATGTCTCACATATCATGTGGTGTGAGCTACGGTTTGCCGTGTTCAACCGTAAGGTACCCATCTATGGACCTTACCTGTTTCTCTTGATCACGAGGACTTGGGAGAAGCTGTATCCCAATGATAAGTTTGTTGCCCCTGACTGGATCCGTCACGACCCCATAAAGCTCCGCATCAAGCATCAGTGGGCTAACACCACTACCCGTGCTGAGGCAGAGGCTGCTCAAATGGACGTCGACAAGGATGAGATTGAGGAGGAGGAAGCGGATGAGGACAGCTCTGCTGGGTATGCTCCTCCCTCTACTGAGCCCTCATGGGCTAAGAAGCTGAAGGCCTTGTTCCGTATGCAAGCCAAGGGGCACTATAGGACCCATGTTGCCTCCAAGGAGAGTCGCCGCCGCGACAAGAGGATCTTGAGGACGTTTGGCGAGGAGATATCCAGCGGGTCCGAGAAGCACATCACGCCAGAGGCAGAATGGATGACGAAGTAGGGCTACCAGTGGACTGAGCCTGAGGAGGAGACTATCCCCGCTGCCGAGACCGACGAGGAGCGTGATGAGTGATTGCCCCAGCTTGAGCTACCACCTGTGTTGTAGGTGTCCTCTCTGCCTTTTTGGTGTCTCAATGCCAAAGGGGGAGAGAGCGTAGGATTTGCAAGTCTTTTGTCGTGTGTTGTCTCGCCTTGTCACTTTGCTTTCGTTCTGTTGAACCTCGTTTGCTTTGGTATGGTTTGTGCTCGTGTGTCATATTATTTCCTTATCATCTGGTGTAAGACATATGCACTCTAGATTATCTTATTGTCTTTACTGCTTAGTAGCCCGTGAGCTTATGCTATCTTGTGCCAGTTCTTTATGCTCTTGTTATTATCTTGCCTCCATGCTTAGCATTAGTTATTTTATTGCAAGATATGCTTCGTCTATAAAACATAGGGGGAGTGTTGATCCTAGTATGTGTGCCGTGCAGTCCAAAGCACTTATCTAAAGTGCACAAATCTAGGGGGAGCCCGTCTATATTTTAGATGTTGGGTTTGCCTATGTTTCATTTTATATCCCTATGTGCAAATCCCATATTGTCATCAATCCACCAAAAAGGGGGAGATTGTAAGGGCATATTTATCCCTTAGTAGTTTTGGTGATTGATGACAATGCTTTTGCAGACTAATCGTGTGTATTGAGCATTTCAGATATATCATGTCTAAGCACAAGACAATTTGGTGCCCCTCGAAGACTATTGAAGACGGTGTTTCTCTACGTTTCTTTTCGGTGGATTTGAGTCATAGGAAAGCCGTACTATTAAGAGGGGGCCCGCGTTGGAAAGGTTTGGGTGGAATCAACACATACACGTCTGTTCCGTTTTGCACCACCTTTCCTTTGGATCTTTGGAGCATCCTCTGTCTCTCCGTGCCTCTGCAAAATGAAGGACTCCTGGTGTTGCTGAACTGGGGCATGCGGTAGTACTACTCTTTGGAGTGGTAGTACCGCATGCCCTTGCGGTAGTACCGGCCTCCAGCGCGGTAGTACCGCAGGTGCTCACGGTAGTACCGCTCCTTGGGAACGGTAGTACCGGGGCCTCAGGCCAGGCGCAGCTGCTCGAGCGGTAGTAGGGGTGGATGTAATTTTTTTACATCTGCGCCCTATGTGGTAATACCGCTCCATGGGCGCGGTAGTACCGTGGGCTCTGGCCAGGCACAACAGCATGAGCGGAAGTAGGGGCGGATGTATTTTTTTCACATCCGCGCCCTACGCGGTAGTACCGCTCCAGGCTTGCTGTAGTACCGTGTCAGATTTTTGCATAGATCAAAACTCAACGGAAGTAGTCACGGATGTATTTTTATATGTCCGTGCCTTCCTAGCCTAGACCATTCCTACCTTAGGGTAGTACCGCAAGGGGGCGCGGTAGTACTGCGCCAGCAGTTCTACCGCTCCCTGCCTTAGCGCATCAGGACTGGTCTTGGCCGCTGCCGTGCCAACGGTAGTACCGCAGTTCTTCGCGGTAGTACCATGGGCCCTTGCGGTAGTACCGCTTGTGTGGTGCGGTAGTACCGCGTGTTGCAGGCTGAGTTGGTGGATAACGGTTGGATTTGTTCTTTCACTATAAAAGGGGAGTCTTCTTCTCCCAGTTGACTACCTCTTCCACCCCCAAGCTCCATTGTTGCTCTAAGCTCCATTTTCGCCCGATCTCTCTCCCTAGCCAATCAAACTTGTTGATTTCCTAGGGATTGGTTGAGGAGGCCACGATCTACACTTCCACCAAGAGAAATTTGATTCCCCCCACTAATCCCTTGCGGATCTTGTTACTCTTGGGTGTTTGAGCACCCTAGACGGTTGAGGTCACCGCGGAGCCATATTCCATTGTGGTGAAGCTTCATGGTGTTGTTGGGAGCCTCCAATTAAGTTGTGGAGATTGCCCCAACCTTGTTTGTAAAGGTTCGATCGCCGCCTCCAAGGGCACCAATAGTGGAATCACGGCATCTCGCATTGTGTGAGGGCATGAGGAGAATACGGTGGCCCTAGTGGCTTCTTGGGGAGCATTGTGCCTCCACACCGCTCCAACGGAGATGTACTTCCCTTCAAAAGGAAGGAACTTCGGTAACACATCCTTGTCTTCACCGGCTCCACTCTTGGTTATCTCGTACCTTTACTTGTGCAAGCTTATATTGTGTTGTATCCTTTGCTTGCTTGTGTGCTTGTTGTTGTGGCATCGTATAGGTTGCTCACCTAGTTGCATATCTAGACAACCTACTTTGACGCAAAGTTTAAATTGGTAAAGAAAAGCTAAAAATTGTTAGTTGCCTATTCACCCCCCTCTAGTCAACTATATCGATCCTTTCACAAAGGCCTATGCTCCTGTACATTGATGCTAACAACAAAGCAGTAAGTGTGACAGTTTTTGTGGAGCTCAAGGAGGCAGTGAAGGAATATCCTGTCCAGAGGCCAGTCTATTATGTCAGCGATGTTCTGACCGAGTCCAAGCAAGCTGGAGCATTACTCCCAGGAACACCCATAAATGTGGTCAGCTCAGCCCCTCTGGGAGACATTATCCAGAACAGGGAGGCCACAGGCCAGGTTGCTAAGTGGGCGACTGAGCTTGGACCACATTATCTGAAATATGTGCCTCGGATGGCTATCAAATATCAAGCATTGGTGGATTTCATCAATGATTGGACTGAACTTCAAGTCTCCAAGGAGAAGCCAGACAACACGTATTGGACGATCCATTTTGACGGTTCTAGACAATTGGAAGGCTCGGGGGCTGGAGTCATCATAGGTTCACCACGAGGTGACAATTTTTGGTTATGTTCTGAGGCTCATGTTTCCCTGTACTAACAATGTAGCTGAGTATGAGGCCCTCCTTCATGGTCTCTGTATGGCTAAGGAGATGAATCTCAGCCGGGTCACATGCCTAGGCGACTCTGATCTAGTCACTTAGCGGGTCTCTGGAAAGTGGAATTCGAAGGACCCCCCTCATGGTGGCTTATCGACAAGCGGTGACTAACATCGCGGGAAATTTTAAAGGTTATCAGGTTGATCACATAGATCAGCGGCTCAATGAGGCGGCTGATGCATTGTCACGACTCGGCTCTCAGCATAAGACGGTCCCTTCCAATGTGTTCCTTGATATTCTCCATAATCGTTCTGTCAAGCTGCCGTTAGAGGAATATCTCGCTATACCTAACCAGGAGGCGCAGTTGGTAGCTGCTCTTCATGCTATACCAGATTGGACGTTTCCTTATCTAGCTTATCTGACTCAAGGCGAGCTCTATTAGGATGAACTCATTGCTCGTCAGATCATCAGACGTTCCAAGTCTATGACTATTGTCAATGGCGAGTTGCACAGAAGAAGCATCACGCGTGTTTTTCAGCGTTGTGTTTCCCCTGAAGAGGGGTGAGAAATCCTTAATGAGATTCACTCTGGTGACTGTGGTCATCATGCCGGCTCAAGGTCCTTGGTGGCAAAGGCTTTTCGACATGGTTTTTATTGTCTCACGGCTCACGCTGATGCTGAGGATATTATGCGCAAGTGTGATGGATGCCAGAAGTTTGCACGCCAGGCTCATGTGCCGGCTTAGGAACTACGGATGATTCTCATCACTTATGTCAGATTTCAGGATCCGCAGACCCTTGATAGATTCAAACTCTGGGGTGCGTGCGAAGAATTCAACCTCCCCAGTATGCCTACTCGCCAACCTCACGGCCTAGCTCGATGAACATGAAGGAAAAAGAATAAGGCAGTTTACCCAGGCTCGGGCCACCTTGCGGTGTAAAACCCTACTCCTGCTTTGTGGTGGATTGGCCTCGAGGGGCTGAGGATGAACTAGTACAGTGGAAGAACAACCTTAGGAGGAGGTGTGTTCTTGAGCTGGTGGGGGAGAGGATGACCTGAATGATCCGTCCCCTTCTATGATGGTGGCTAGGTCCTATTTATAGTGGCCTTGGTCCTCTTCCCCAAAATGGAGGCGGGAAGGGATCCCGCAACGGCCAGATTCGAAGGGAGACAACTAGTACATCTTATCCTGACAAAAGTAGTCTTCGCCTGCAAAGCCTCTGGTCGTGACGCCGTGGTGGGCTCGGCGATGACCTCCGTCCTGCCGTCCTGGCGGTCTTGGTCTTGTTGCATGGAAATGGAAACCTTTGGCTGATTCCTCGGGACTCTGTGCCTGCGCTTGCCTCCTTAGCACCAAAGAGGAAACTGCTGTCCTGGCGCCCGCTGGCGCCCGCCTGGCCTTGGTCGTCATGGCTCACGTCATCCGAGCCTCACGAGGTGAGGGCCTCCATAGAGATCTCCGCTCCTCAGGAGCCATCCCGAGGAGGCTGCTCCTTCTGGAGGTCTTGGTGTCGTCTGCCTCGCGAGGCTTGGCCCCTCAAGAGGGTCTTGAGTTGTTGATGCTAAAGGTGGGCCGTACCAGGCCGTCGATGGAGCCATGCCGTGGGCCGCAGGCAGGCAAGTCTGGGTACCCTCATTCCCAGAACGCCGACAGTATCCCCCGGGCCCAAGGCGCGCTCGGACTTGGCTTCGAGGCGAAGCCAAAGGGCAAGTGCGGAGCGCCGCGGGCCCTAACCGCCTACGGCCTTGGTCGACGCGTGGCTTTTTATGGGATGTGGGCGTCTCCGCTTCCCCACACTGCCTCGGCAACCGTCCCGGGCTGACAAAAGGCTGGCGCTTGCCGCTGCACCTTCATTGCCTTCCCTTCGTCTTGCTACAGATCCCCTTCTCCCTCTGCTCAGAGCGCCTCCAAATCTGCTGAATCCTTTCCCCGAGCTCGCCACCGATGGCCACCGACAAGGCGAAATCATCGGCCCCTGCCGCACGCTCGGCTTCCTGGTTCGAGCCGGCCCTAAGCGCGTCCACCATTGCTGAAGAGAAGCACCTTGCCGCCGCGCTCCCGCTGACGGCGTGCAGCGGCAATGAGGGGGGAGAGACGGTGCTCCGGGTCGGCTCCGCCGAGCCGGAAGCCTTGGGTGAGACCTTTTACCCCTTCTTTCTGCACAACGTCTTCACTGGGCTGGTTCCCCCTTTCTCCAGTTTCTTCTACGCCATCCTGAACCTATATGGGCTCCATGCCCTCCATCTTCACCCCAACTCCATCCTCCTCCCGTCGATCTTCGCCGTCTATTGCGAGGCGTTCGTGGGGGTGGCGCCCTCTGTTGCGCTGTTCCGCCACTTCTTCTACCTCCGGGTAAGCAGCGGCCAGTGCTCTGGGTGCGCCAGCTTCGTCGCGGCTCACGGCAGCAATACGATCTCAAGGGCCGGGAAGAAGGTGGAGGACTTCCGGCACAAGTGGATCTTCATGGACGCCAAGCGCTCCCATGCTCGGCTGGAGCTGCCGACTGCCTTCCCGGCGAAGCTGGACCGGTGGGCTCACGAGAAGCTCACCGACCCCCGGGCTGAGTAGTTGCTGGAGAAGACGACGACCAACCTGGAGGCGGAGAAGCTGACGGGGGCCACGATCGTCAAGGAGTTCCTGACGCAGCGCCTAGCTTCGCTCCAGGCGCACTCACGCCCCCTGTGGAGTTTCAAGGGTGCGGAAGACGACCTCCGGTTGCGCCCGGATGCCCTGTCTGACGAGGAGCTGAGCAAGACCGTGCGCACCTCACTCGGGAAGGACCAGGGCGGCCCCCAGAAGCCTTTCTCCCGCTGTACCGCCATGTCGACGGGGAGAAGATAGCCGCCGACATGCCTGTCTTCAACAAGCGAGGGCTTGTGCCGCTGAAGTCTTCCCATCCCCCGGGCTCCCCGGTGCCTGTGTCCTCCGGCGATCCCTCCCGGGAGGAGCGGAACGAGGACTCGGAGGTGACCTTGGAGGGAGTGCGGGAGACCTCTCCCCCGCGGCGGAGCGAGCTCCTCCACGTCCTTCCCGATGATGACGACACCGGCGAGCACCCAGTCAGGGAGTCACCGCGCTCCACCAGGGTCACCACGAGGTCCGGGGGCACCCCCAGAGGAAGCTGAAGCAGGGGACCCCGAAGAAGGGCGAGGCCGCGTCACTTCCTCGGGGCGGCGCCTCCATCTTGCCGTCGGCCGCCGCTGTCGCAAATCCTGCCGCCGCGCATTCGTCTGCTCCTGAGAGCACGGCGACGCCCGTGCCCAGGAAGCTTGGGGGCGTCACGCTCCTGGGTAGGAAGAGGGAGTACGTCGCCGAGGACCAGTAAGTGTATCACCTTGTATTGGTTTCCTGCTCTTGAAGCAGTACCCAACATTTTCATCTTGATGATCAGGCTGACGTTGGCGGCGAAGAGGAAGAAGGAGGACGCTGGAGCCACGAAGGCCAAGCAGCTTGCCGCGGCTTCAGAGACTCCGGCGCGAAAAGACGAGGCTGCCTCACGTCCTGCTGCTGCAGGGTTGCCCTCTCGAGGCTCAGGGGCCCAGCCTTAGGAGAAGCCTGCCCCTGTGGCCAAGCCGACTCCGGAGGCGATCGCCTTCAGCGCGCCTGCTGACGACCCGGGGGCTCTGGATCCCCCGGCCGTCCTTGCTACCGCTGCTTCACCGCCTTGACACCAGCGCAGTCTCCTTGCCTAGCCACCATGCCAGCGGGCCATGGTTCTTCTGCCATGCCCAGTGCTCCGGAGGAGGCCTTCTGCGCGCTGGATCGGCTCCGGGACAATCTTCAGGGCCCCGACCGGCGCAGGGCGTTGGGGCGCCTGGAGCTGTTCTCGGGGTGGCTCCAGGCCGACTCGTCCATCAGGGCGGCCTGGGGCCAGGTCGAGGCGGCCGCAGAGGAGGGCCGGAAGGTGGCCGGCATAGCCGCAACCACTTGCTACATGTCGTTGAAGGACGCAAAGGCCGCCGAGGAGCGCTGCCGTGCGGCGGAGACCGAGCTGAAGACCCTCCGCGACAAGCAGGCCGCCTAGACCTGCCAGCTCGAGGAGCAGGAGGAGAAGCTGAAGACCCAGGAAGCTGCGCTTACGGACCGCAACGCCGAGCTGGAGCAGGCAGGCCAGGAACAGGCCACGGAGCACGGCCGCCTGGAGAAGCTGAAGGAGGAGGTGGAGGCGGCCCAGGCATCCCACACCAAGCTCGTCTCCAAGGAGAAAAGTCGTCTGGAGGCTAGGGAGAAGCTCCTTGTCACGGCTGAGAAGGCGGCCACCGTGGGGCGTGCCACCTTCGAATCCCTCGAGCTGAGGTCCCGCAAGGCACTCTAGGATCTCTACGGGAGTGGGTACGAGAAGCCGCTGGTGACTCCGGAGGAAGGCCCCGCCGGGCTGCTCCTCAAGCTCATCGCGGCGCTCGAGGGCATCGTCGTCGGAGTGGGCCCCATGGTGGAGGGAGAGGCCCGCGCGCTTTCTATCTCGGCCGCGATGTGCGTCTTCAGCCATCTCTATCTTCGAGACCCCAGCTTTGACCTTGGTGCCTTGCTTGAGCCCGTGGACCCCGAGCTTTACGCCGCTGCTGCCGAAGCCGTGAAGGATCAGGTGGAGGCCCTGCTGCGGAAGTTCCTCGCCGTCGACCCCATGACTACGGCTGATGGCAAGGACGGTGGGCCTTCCCAGGCAGGCGACGGCGGTGCCCAAGGCTGAGGAAGAAGCTCGAGGGCGGCGCTTCCCCCTGTTTTAGTCCTGCAACATGTATGGTGCCTCGTGCAGGCATAAGAACTTATGCTTGGAACTTTAAGAGACAATATGTTTTGTAATAATCTGCTAGGGTTCTGCGATTTCCTTTCCTTTTGCTTTAGTGTTCTGTGTCGGCAGGGCCCGGCCCCGTGCATACCTCAGCCGCCGTTGGGTCGTCCAGCTCACCAGGACGAGACCAAGGGGTGAGGGGCTATGTGACCAGTTAGGCTCCTGAGTCGCGATGCTCAGGAGTCCCCCTTGACGTACGAACAGCCCCCGGGAAGGAGATGCGGGACTAGGTCTTAGCGTTCTGCGTCGGCAGGGCCCAGCCCCGCGCATATCTCAGCCGCTGTTGAGGCGTCCGGATCACCAGGACGAGACCAAGGGGTGAGGGGCTACGTGACCTGTTAGGCTCCCGAGTCGCGATGCTCAGGAGTCCCCCTTGACGTATGAACATACCTCCACACCTTTCCTCGCCGAGCTCTCGCCCGGGAGGGGCGCGCGAAGACCAGGTCCGAGGGACCTGGCGAGGTGGCGTACGCCAGGCGTGACCTGAGCGTAGCCCCCATGCCCAGCCCCCTCGCACGACTCTCCCGAGGGGAAAGCGGCACGGTGAGGCTAAACACCGAGCCTGGTGGCTCACCTGAGGTTACTGCAGCCGTGAGGCTACTCTCATTTGTTTATCACCAGCGCGGAGCATGGTGCTTCCGCTCTTGCATAGGCATAGCCGCTCCTCGACCGTGTCGACCGCCAACACAGAGCATGGTGCTTCCACTGGTACGTGGGTGGGAGCTCCCTCTAAGGGGAGACTCCGGGGTGTGTACATCCCCGCCCTGACACGTGGCTTGCACGGCTGGGCTAGAGGAGGTGTTTATGGACACTCGTGAGCCAGCGCGGGACTCACGAGGCACTACCTCAAGGCGGGTTGCACTTGAATTTGATTCGGAACACTTGTTATAGTCCTGCGAGATGGTTAGGCGACCTGCGCCGAGTGAATCTCCTGAGGTTATCGCATGAGAAGGCCAAACACCAATGACCCCAGGAGGTGATGTGAATGGGGCCGGCCCGCCAGACAGAGCTCAACCGTTGGGTTTGTCGACGCTGCAGGGACGGACCCGAGCACAGACGCCATGCCCAGTCTTCTCATGCGAATGTCCTGAATAAAGACAACCGGCGCGCGCCTGCCGCAGTGGTGAGGCACCGGGTCGCGCGCCCTAACTTGTCTGCCCCCGATTAGCTCATGCGAGAACAAGGCACGAAGGACCATGGGAGGTGACGTGCACGGGAGCTGGCCCGCGAGCCAGAGCTCAGCCACTGGGTTTAGCGACTCTGTAGGGACGGACCCAAGCACAAACACCGTGCCAGTCCTTAATCATGAGGCGGTCGATGGTGGGTTTGGAAGGGCGTACAACGTTCATGGCGTCGAAGCACCAGACAGACAGGTAAAAATCATAAAGCAACTCATGATCTAAGGGTAGAGCCAGTTCTGATAGATGCAAAAACGATACATGCCGCAGGGATGAACCCACACAGCTTGGGGATAGTGCAGCCCGGGGGGCGCCCCCTAACAGAACAAACCAAAAAAGTGTCACCTGGCACCGTTGCTGAAGAGGTGTTGGAGTAGCTGGAGACGCGTGCTGCAGAAGTCGCTCCTCCTGAGCCGCCCAGGTCCTGAGCCTCGGGAGGCTCTGGGGGCCCGGGGAGCTCACGGGGATCCGTCACCACCTCCGACAGGATCGCCTGGTGCCTGGCCTCATGAGCTGCCAGGACGCTCCGCATGTGGCGCTGGAATGTAGCAGCCGCATTCGGCAGGCCAAAAGGCATGCGAACGTAGCTGTGAGGGGGGCCCTCGCACCGGCCAACGTGGGACGGCCAGAAGAGCTCCGGTGACGCGGCCCTGTTGAGCCCAGGGATGTTGACGCAGGCGCGCAACTCGCTGTCCTCGCCGGGGCAGGGAGCTGCGCCGGGTGGTGGGCGGCGGTCGCCTCGCATATCTCTTGGCTCCTGAAGCTCCTCGATTGCCTTGGTGATGAACTCCTGAGCACCTGGCGCCTCACGCTTTGTGCCCTCCTGGTGGAAGCGCGCGTTGAAGCACGCCTCCACATGGTGCCTGAGCACCTCCCTCGTGACGTTGGCCAGGTCTGAGGCCCTCCAGAGGAGAGCCCCCGAGCCAAGCGTGAGAGGGGCGTCGGGCACGCCTTCCTATGCAAGGGAGGGAGGCGCCCCGTCAGTGGGCGTAGGTCCTAAGGCAGGGCCACCGGCCTCCCCATCCTCCTGAGGTTCATGGTGGAGTAGCTACTTCTTCTTGTTGGGGACGGACTCAGGAGGATAGGCAGCGCCCTCGTCATCTGGGTTCTCGACCGCCGCAGCCTGGTAGGCACACTCGAGAGAGCACACCGCGTCCTTCTCCTCGCACGCGACCATGATGACGCCACAGCTCCCTGGCATCTTGAGGACATTGTAGCCATGGTGGGTCACAACCATGAACTTAGCCAGGGTCGGGTACCCGAGGATGGCGTTGTACGGGAGGCGAATGTGGGCGACGTCGAAGTCGATGAGCTCAGTGCGGTAGTTGTCGTGCTTGCCAAAGGTGTCAGGGAGGCGGATCTGCCCTAACAGGGTGGTGGAGCCGTCGGTCACTCCTGAGAAGGGCTTGGTAGGCTGCAACTGGTCATAGGGCACCTGGAGCCGGTCGAACGTCTCGACGGAGAGAACGTTGAGCCCCGCACCGCCGTCGATGAGTGTCTTGGTGATGAGCACATTGCTGGTGGTAGGCGAGCAGAGCATCGGGAGGGCACCGACAGTTGCCACGCACTTGAGCTGGTCGAAAGAGTTGAAGGTGATGGTGCACTTGGACCACCTGAGCGGACGTGTTGCCTCAAGCTTGGGGAGGGCCGCGTTCACCTCACGAGCAAACTGCTTGAAGATGTGATGAGAGGCAGGGGCCTGAGCGCCGCCCAGGATGCAAGCGATGGCTCGAGGCTCTTGGAAGCCCCCAGCCCACTCGTCCTGGTGGTGGTCGTCATTCATTCTCGGCGGTGGCGGCAGCAGGGGAAGGCCATTATTGCCCCGAGGGTGGTCCTCGCGAGGCTGGTCCCTCTAGGGACCCTCACGAGGCTGGCCCTGCCAACGGTCCTCACAAGGCTGATCGCGCCATTCCTGGCAGGGGTCGCGGTCGTCCCAGCGTCCTCCGCCTTGGCCTCATCCGCGACTGTAGCCTCGATCGATGCGCTTGGGGCGATGACCGAGGTGCCCGTCGCGGATGGCCCCGAGCTCCTGGCAGTCATTGGTGTTGTGGCTGTGCATGTTGTGGAAGATGCAGAACGGGCGGCTACCCTTGGATGACTCTGGGTGGTCACAGCCGCGCTTCATCTCTGGTTCGGCCGCGAGCACGGCCAGTCCCATGCACTTCACGTCCTTGGCCTTGGTCTTCTTGTCTTCTGGGTCAGCCTCCGGATGTTCCAGGAGCGAGAGGCGTCCTTCCTCAGCCCTCGCACACTTGGTTTCCATGTTGAACATCTCCAAAGCCGTGCACAGGTCCTCGTGTATGGCGAGCTCCTCCTTCATCTTGACGTCGCGGACGCCATCAGTGAACGCCGAGATGATGGCCTCATCCGACACCTTGGGGATCTTGTGGCGAACACTGTTTAAGCGCTGGATGTACTTCTGCAGGGTCTCTCCTGGCTGCTGCTTGATGCGCCGTAGGTCACCCGCTGATAACCCACAAGTATAGGGGATCGCAACAGTTTTCGAGGGTAGAGTATTCAATCCAAATTTGTAGATTCGACACAAGGGGAGCCAAAGAATATTTGAAGGTATTTGCAGCTGAGTTGTCAATTCAACCACACCTGGAGATTAATTATCTGCAGCAAAGTGATTAGTAGCAAAGTAGTATGATAGTTTTGATAATAGTGGCAGCAGTAACGGTAACGCTAACAGTGATAGAAGTAATTTTGTAGCAAGTGTAATAGTGATGATAACAGTAGTAACTTAGCAAGAACAGTATGAGACAAATTCGTAGGCATTGGATCGATGACTTGTTGGATGATATTCATGATGAGACAGTTATAACCTAGGGCGATACGGCACTAGCTCCAGTTCGTCAATATAATGTAGGCATGTATTCCGTAAATAGTCATACATGCTTATGGAAAGAACTTGCATGACATCTTTTGTCCTACCCTCCGTGGCAGTGGGGTCCTATTGGAAACTAAGGGATATTAAGGCCTCCTTTTAATAGAGAACCGGAACAAAGCATTAACACATAGTGAATACATGAACTCCTCAAACTACGTTCATCACCGGGAGTGGTCCCGACTATTGTGACTCCGGGGTTGCCAGATCATAACATGTAGTAGGTGACTATAACTTGCAAGATCGGATCTAGAACATGGATATAATTGTGATAACATAAACGGTTCAGATCTGAGTTCATGGCACCCGGGCCCAAAGTGACAAGCATTAAGCATGGCAAAGTCATAACAACATCAATCTTAGAACATAGTGGATACTAGGGATCAAGCCCTAACAAAAGTAACTCGATTACATGATGAATCTCATCCAACTCCTCACCGACCAGCGAGCCTACAAAGGAATTACCCACTCCCGGTGGGGAGCATCATGGAATTGGCGATGGAGAAGGGTTGGTGATGATGAAGAACGAAGATCCCCCTCTCCAGAGCCCCAAACGAACTCCAGGTCTGGCCTCCCGATGAAGAACAGGAGGTGATGGCGGCTCCGTCTCGTGGATCGCGATAATTCTTTCTCCCTGATTTTTTCTGGAAAAATAGGATTTTATAGCGTCGGTTTCAGGGTGTGCGGGGCCACCAGGTGGGGACAACCCACCTGGGCGCGCCAGGAGGGGACGCGCGCCCTGGTGGATTGTGCCCACCCAGGTGCCCCCCTTCAGTGGATCTTGGCTCAAGAAATTCTTATTTATTGTATAAAAAATCCTTGCAAAGTTTCGTTCCATTCCGAGAACTTTTATTTCTGCACTATAAACAACACCATGGTAGTTCTGCTTAAAACAACGTCAGTCCGGGGTTAGATTCATTCAAATCATGCAAATTAGAGTCCAAAACAAGAGGAAAAGCATTAGGAAAAGTAGATACGTTGGAGACGTATCAACTCCCCCAAGCTTAAACCTTTGCTTGTCCTCAAGCAATTCAGTTGATAAACTAAAAGTGAAAAAGAAAAACTTTTACGAACTCTTTTGCTCTTGTTTGCATAAATAAGCTTAAGCAGCACCCAGGTTTTCAACCAACTTTATAACTAACCATGCCGACGATAACTCTTAAAGATTATATTAACTCATATCAATGAGATAATCAGCTAGCGAGCAATAATAAGATATCTCAAACAGCAACACATTGTCAAAACAACCATGATATAATATGACAATAGTGTTATCTCGCTAGCCCTTTCTGAGACCGCAAAACATAAATGCAGAGCACCTCCAAAGTTCAAGCAGCGACTAAACATTGTAATTGATGGTAGAAAAGATCCAGTCATGATGCACCCAACATTAGCTACACACAATGCATAAGTTATGATAGCTGTGCTCTTAGGTTCTGGCGCATATTTTAGAAGGTGATGACACAACATAAAAGTAAATAGATAGTCCCTTCACAGAGGGAAGCAATGATTTGCAGAGGTGCCAGAGCTAAATTTTAAAACAGAGGTAAATGATATTTTGAGACATGCACCCTTCTCATTTACTTCACGACTATCAGTTATCAATATCTTCCATGCCAAGCACACTAGTGGTGGTTCCCAAGCGATAAAAGTAAAGGTTTTGACTCCATTGGGAGTTTTGATTTGATTATTTGAGAGATCATTTCTTTTGCAGTTTGGGTCTGGGCATCCCTATTACCGCCCTTTTCTCGTGCGATGGCGAGTGAATAAACACTCGACTAAGAATAACCCGCTTAGCATGGAAGATACCGACCACCTCCTGTCGTTCCATGAATGATCCAGGCACACAAAAAGGATATTTATTAGAAGTTTTTAGAGGTGTCACATGCAAATTTACTTAGGACGGCAGGGTAATACCGCATATAGGTAGGTATGGTGGACTCATCTGGAATAACTTTGGGTTCAAGGTTTTTTTATGTACAAGCAGAATTCCCACTTAGTACAGGCGAAGGCTAGCAATTAGATTGAGAAGTGGCCAGCTAGAGAGCAACAACGGTCATAAACATGCATTATGCGTAAGTAACATTGGACACTAGCATGAGTAGGATATGGACACCATGAACATAAATATCATAGAGGCTATGTTGGTTTTGATTCAATTACATGCATGAACATGTGCCAAGTCAAGCCACTCGAACATTCAGAGGAGGATACTATATCATCACACTACATCACAATCATTTTAACGCAATGTCAAGATAAATCATTATCCACTCCTAGCTACTTATGCATGGCATGAAAAACTATAATCTTTAATTGTCATTGCAAACATGTTTAATCATAATGGGTTGAATCTTGGATACTAGGTTAAACATATTTACACAAATAGAACAAGGCGAGTTCATACCCGTTTCTCTCTGCCACGGCCAGTTCATCGAATATCGTCATTATTGCCTTTCACTTGCACGACTGAACGATATGAAAATAATAATAGTGCAAGAGTGTCGTGGACTAAGCTGGAATCTGCAAACATTTTATTCAACAGGAGAAGACAAGGTCAAATGGGCTCATTATTAGATCAACAATTATTCATATGAGAGCCACTCAACATTTTCATCGTGGTCTTCTCCTCGGTAAGACTCGAATAAAAAGAAAAGAAATTCAAAGAAACAAACTAAAATATTTTTGAAGTTTTTGGTTTTCTTGAACAAGCAAATAAAGGGAAAGCAAAAATGAGAAAAACTATTTACACGGGAAAGCTCACAACAAGCAAAAGAAGAACAAGGAAATCTCTTTGCGGTTTTCTTTTTAGTGCTACTACTAAACATGCATAGAAAGTAAACTAACTACAACTATTTTTTTGGTTTTTCTAAGATTTTTCAAACACACAGGAAGAAAGCGAGAGAATAAAATTAAGCATGGATAATACAATGAAAAAGTGTGAACACCGACTAATGGAATAAGTGATCATGAATGTAATGTCAGTGAGAAATACGTACTCCCCCAAGCTTAGGCTTTTGGCCTAACTTGGTAAACAGTCAGTATCCTGGATGGTAGTTGGGGTACTGAGGAGCGGGCATCCACTCATCCCACTGCTGAGGCTCCTCATCTGCCTCTGCAGCAGCCTGAGCGTTCCGGTAGGCGATGATGTCCGCATGCATAATCCTATATCCGCCCCTGGCAACAGAATCAAACAAAGCAGGAGCGGGCAATGGAATAATATCACGAGTTTCAATGCTAAAAACAAGGTTATAAGGAATAGGAATGCCAGGAGAATTGTTATCAGTGAAATGGTGGTGATCCATGGCTGTGCGGTCTAGGTAAACCTTGGTCAGGGGGTAGTCATGAGGGCGTATCTCAACATTAAAGTGAGCTGCCAAACGAGTAGCAAAAATCCCACCATGTATTTTACCCTTGGACTTATTAATGTGGAGGCGACGAGCCACAATAGCTCCCAAGCTATAAGTGTTGTCGCCCTCTAGTGCATGACGTAAAACAGTAAGGTCTGGTGAACTGAGTGCACCCACCTTCTCTCTAGCAAGCAAGCATTTTGCAATGAAAAGAGCAAAGTAATGAACAGAAGGAAAATGCAAGCCAATGGCAGTGATAGCTGACACCCCTCTCTCATCTCCCACTGTCAAGGTGCGATAAAAGGCCTCAAACTCTGCTGGCCTAGGCTCAGCTAAACTCCCGTCAGAAGGGATCATGCATATGTTACAAAATTCAGTAAGTGGTATCTGACGGGTTTCAGCATATAAATTAAACTGCACCTCAGGGGGATTATTCCTAGGAAAGAAAGTAAAACTTTGAACAAAGATGTTTGTGAGGATTTGATGCTGTTCACACTCATCTGCGATGAAGTCGGTGAGGCCGGCATTAGCACAATATTGTGTGAACTATTGAAAGGATTCCAGCCTCTTCCATGAACTGGGTATGCGGCCATACGCACGGCCGTACCTCCGCCAACCTCCGAAGATGGAGATCACTGTCAGATGACTCCCCAATAACACCCTTGGAGTTCTTCTTAGAAGAAAACTTCCTAAAGATATTCATCCTTTTCCTATGAACAAAATTCTGAAATGTTTAGTCCATAAATTTTTCCAACAAAACTTCACAAAATTGATAGCAACTACTCATAGGGATACATAGAGGCCAAAGCAAGCATTCAAACTACTTAGAACTCTAAGAATTCAACATGCAAGCTCATCTACAGCAGCACCAAGAGTAGCTAATTATTCAAAATATAAACCACTAAAACAAAAACTAATTGGACAAACGGTGGAGTCACATACCAAGCAACAATCCCCCGAAACAGTTTTGGAAACGGAGCTTCGAGCAAAGGGAGCTAAAATCCGCGGGTTTGAGAGCAAGAACGCGGGAGAGAGAGCAATGGATATTTTTTTCTGGAGGTAAGTGATGATGTGGTGTGAATAGATAAGTGAGGGGGCCCACGTGGGGACCACAACCCACCAGGGCGCGCCTGGGGGTCCTGGCGCGCCCAGGTGGGTTGTGCCCACCTCCCTCTGATATTATTTGCACCAGAAATTCTTAAACATTAAGGAAAAAATCGTATTAACTTTTCAGAGCATTCTAAGAACTTTTATTTTTGGGTCATTTTTTTATTGCATGGGAAATTCATAAAACAGATAAAACATGGCATTTTATTTTATTTAACTAATAAAAAACAGAAAACAAAAGATAGGGACAAAAGGTAGTGCTTACTAAATTCATCAACTTCATACCTCTCAAAAATGATTCATTAATAAGGTTGATCAAGTCTTATTAACAACCACTTTCAATTAGCATGAAACCGAAGAACTTTCGTAAATCACTAAGTTACCTCAACGGGGATATGAATGTCCCCAACAATAAGCATTTCACATTTCTTTTTGACAGTAGGTAGAGGTATTTGAAAACTTCCAATAGTGATTGTCGGAGATTTTTCAATAACATTAATACCATTCACTTGGAATTGTTTCTTCGGAAAGTACACCGTATGCTCATTACCATTAATATGTAAAATGATCTTGCTTTTATTGCAATCAACAACAGCCCCTGCAGTATTCAAGAAGGGTCTACCAAGGATAATCGACGTGTTGTCGTCCTCGGGCATCTCAAGTATAACAAAGTCAGTCAAAATAGTAACATTAGCAACAACAACGGGCACATCCTCAAAGATACCGATAGGTATGGCAGTTGATTTATCAGCCATTTGCAAAGATATTTCAGTAGGTGTGAGTTTATTCAAGTCAAGTCTTTTATATAAAGAGAAAGGCATAACACTAACACGAGCTCCTAAATCACACAAAGTAGTTTTCACATAATTTCTTTTGATGGAGCAAGGTATAGTTGGTATTCCCGGATCTCCAAGTTTTTTAGGTACTCCATCTTTAAAAGTATAATTAGAAAGCATAGTGGAGATTTCAGCTTCCGGTATTTTTCTCTTATTGGTGATGATGTCTTTCATGTACTTTGCATAAGGAGGCATTTTCAAGATATCAGTCAAGCGAGTACGCAAAAAGACTGGCCTCAGCATTTCAGCAAAGCGTTCAAATTCTTCATCATCTTTCTTTTTAGTTGACTTGGGTGGAAAAGGCATAGGTTTTTGAACCCACGGTTCTCTTTCTTTACCGTGTTTTCTAGCCACAAAGTCTCTTTTATCATATCTTTTATTCTTAGGTTGTGGGTTATCAAGATCAACAGGTGGTTCTATCTCAACATCATTATCTGGTTCTTTTTCATTGTTTGGTTAAGCATCTTCATGAACCTCATCATTATCTTTTTCATTATCATAAGGTCAGTGTTCATTACCAGACTGAGTTTCAGCATCTGAGATAGAAGTTTCATTATCATTATCAGGAGGTTTTTCTATATCAAGTTCACTAGAAGCATGCAAAGTCCTATCACTTTTCTTCTTCTTTTTCTTTCTAGAAGGACTAGGTGCATCGGTGTTAACTCTTTGTGAATCTTGTTCAATTCTTTTTGGGTGTCCCTCAGGATAAAGTGGTTCCTGAGTCATTTTACCTCCTCTAGTTGCAACTCTAACAGCAAAGTCATGTATATTATTATTCATTTCATCAAGCAATTCTCTTTGAGATTTAGCAACTTGTTATAACTGATTTTGAACCATAGAAGCATGCTTTCCAACACCTCTAACATCATTTGAGATTCTAAATAACAAGTCACTCAAGCGAGCAATCATATCAGAATTGTATTTCAACACCTCTTTGAGATTTAGCAACTTGTTCTAACCGATTTTGAACCATAGAAGCATGCTTTCCAACACCTCTAACATCATTTGAGATTATAAATAACAAGTCACTCAAGCGAGCAATCATATCAGAATTTTATTTCAATTATTTCATAATATTTGCATTGAAGTAATGCAGTTTTCAAACTCATAAAGGAATTGGTTAGGATGCATATTGTGAGGATTGTCATTATCATTGAACTTCATTAGAGAATTTACCTCTATCACTTTAGGAAGTGGTGGTGTATTAAGCCCATGTATTTCTTCAATAGGAGGTAAAATTTTAACATCCTCAGCTTTAATACCCTTTTCCTTCATATATTTCTTTGCCTCTTGCATATCTTCAGGACTGAGATATAATATACCCCTCTTCTTCGGAATGGGTTTTGGCGGTGGTTCAGGAAGAGTCAAATCATCATAATTCTTCAATATGTTATTCAATAATTCTTCAGCTTTGCCCAACAATTCGTTCCCTGAAAACACAACCAGCACAACTATCTAGGAAGTCCCTAGAAGCAACGGTTAGTCCATTATAGAAGATATCAAGTATTTCATTTTTCTTGAGAGGATGATCAGGCAAATCATTAAGTAATGGGCAAAGCCTCCCCCAAGCTTGTGGGAGACTCTCTTCTTTAGTTTGCACAAAGTTAAATATTTCCTGTAAAGCAGCTTGTTTCTTATGAGCAGGGAATATTTTTCAGAGAAGTAATAAATCATATCCTGGGGACTACGCACACAACCAGGAGCAATAGTATTGTACCAAGCTTTACCATCACCCTTTAATGAGAAAGGAAATAATTTGAGAATAAAGTAATGGCGAGTTTTCTCATCATGAGTAAAAAGGGTGGCTATGTCATTCAACTTAGTAAGATGTGCCACAACAGTTTCAGTTTCATAACCATGGAAAGGATTAGATTCAACCAAAGTAATTAACTCTGGGTCGACAGAGAATTCATAATCCTTATCATCAATAAAGATAGATGAAGTAGCAAACTTAGGATAATATTTCATTCTAGCATTCAGAGATTTTTCTTTATACTTGCATAATAATTTCTCTAGATCATCTCTATCCTTACAAGCAAGAATATCTCTAGTTGTCTCCTCATTCATAACACAACCTTCCGGTACCTTAGGCAATTCATATCTAGGAAGGCTAGTTCTAGCAGGTGTTTCCGGAGTTTCAGTTTCAAGCTCATCATCAGATTCAACAACATCATGTTGTATTACTCTAGCAATTTGTTCATCAAGAAATTCACCAAGTGGCACATCATCATTATCCAGCAAGGTACTAGCATCATCAGAAGCATCATTCATAGTAGAAGTAGCATCATCAATAACTTGTGACATATCGGAATTGATAGCATGTGGTGGTGTTGCAAGTTTACTTATAACAGAAGGTGAATCTAAAGCAAAACTGGATGGCAGTTCCTTACCTCCCCTCATCTTTGAGGGAAATATCTTAGTCTTAGCATCCTTCGGATTCTTCATAGTGATAAATTGATAATAATCCCAAGTGACTCAACAAATATAGCTATGCTCCTCGGCAACGGCGCTAGAAAAAGGTCTTTATAACCCACAAGTATAGGGGATCGCAACAGTTTTCGAGGGTAGAGTATTCAACCCAGATTTATAGATTCGACACAAGGGGGGCCAAAGAATATTTGAAGGTATTTGCAGCTGAGTTGTCAATTCAACCACACCTGGAGATTAATTATCTGCAGCAAAGTGATCAGTAGCAAAGTAGTACGATAGTTTTGATAACAGTGGCAGCAGTAACGGTAACAGTAACGGTGCTAGCAGTAATTTTGTAGCAAGTGTAACAGTGATGATAACAATAGCAAGAACAATATGAGACAAATTCGTAGGCATTGGATCGGTGACTTGTTGGATGATATTCATCATGAGATAGTTATAACCTAGGGCGATATGGCACTAGCTCCAGTTTGTCAATATAATGTAAGCATGTATTCCGTAAATAGTCATACGTGGTTATGGAAAGAACTTGCATGACATATTTTGTCCTACCCTCCCGTGGCAGTGGGGTCCTATTGGAAACTAAGGGATATTAAGGCCTCCTTTTAATAGAGAACCGGAACAAAGCATTAACACATAGTGAATACATGAACTCATCAAACTACGGTCATCACCGGGAGTGGTCCCGACTATTGTCACTCCGGGGTTGCCGGCATGACACGTAGTAGGTGACTATAACTTGCAAGATCGGATCTAGAACATGGATATAATTGTGATAACATAAACGGTTCAGATCTGAGTTCATGGCACCCGGGCCCAAAGTGACAAGCATTAAGCATGTCAAAGCCATAGCAACATCAATCTTAGAACATAGTGGATACTAGGGATCAAGCCCTAACAAAACTAACTCGATTACATCATGAATCTCATCCAACTCCTCACCGACCAGCGAGCCTATGAAGGAATTACTCACTCTCGGTGGGGAGCATCATGGAATTGGCGATGGAGAAGGGTTGGTGATGATGAAGAACGAAGACCCCCCCTCTCCGGAGCCCCAAATGGACTCCAGATCTAGCCTCCCGATGAAGAACATGAGGTGACGGCGGCTCCGTCTCATGGATCGCAATAATTCTTTCTCCCTGATTTTTTCTGGAAAATAGGATTTTATAGTGTCGGTTTCAGGGTCTTCGGGGCCACTAGGTGGGGACAACCCACCTGGGCGCGCGAGGAGGTGGGGGAGGGGCGCCCTGGTGGGTTGTGCCCACCTAGGTGCCCCCTCCGGTGGATCTTGGCTCCAGAAATTCTTATTTATTGTAGAAAAAATCCTCACAAAGTTTCATTCCATTCCGAGAACTTTTATTTCTACACAAAAACAACACCATGGTAGTTCTGCTGAAAACAGCGTCAGTCCGGGGTTAGTTTCATTCAAATCATGCAAATTAGAGTCCAAAACAAGAGGAAAAGCGTTAGGAAAAGTAGATATGTTGAAGACGTATCACCCGCGGCTGGTGGGCGGTCGCTAGTGCCTTGGAAGTTGGCGACGAAACGCTCTCGCATCTTGTCCCAGGAGGAGATCGATCCCGCGGGGAGGTTCGGGAGCCACGAGAGCGCGCCGTCTTTGAGGGCCATGGGAAATTAGTTCGCCATAACCTTCTCGTCGCCGTTGGCCGCCTCGATGCTCAGCTCATAGAGCTGCAGGAACTCAGCAGGGTCGGGGGTGCCGTCGTAGCATGGAGGCAGGTTGGGCTTCAACTTCCCTGGCCAGATGACGCGGCGCAGCTCCGGAGTGAACGCGCGGCATCCCGCTGTGGTCACGGGAGCCCGCCGTAGAGGTAGAGCCTGATCTTGGCGCTCGCGTGCCACCACCGCAGGCGGCGCGCGGTCTTGATGTGGCGATGCTGGGAGCGCACGAGCATCTTCTTGCGGCCACTGCACCACCTGGCAGCTTGCCTCATCGCGCGCGGGCGCCCTGCGCTGCGGATCGTGCCAAGGAGCCTCCCGCCTTGGCTCGATGATGGCGTCTTGTCGGGGAGGTGGAGGAGGCACACTGTGCGCCACGTCACCTGCGGCAGGCGGCGGGTGAGGCAGCGAGCGGGGTGGCGTGGGAGACTCTCCGGCGGCGCTGACGAGCTCGGCGATGCGGTCCAGCCAGTCCTCGTAGAGGTCGTCGATGGGGCGATAGCGCAGGAGCTTGCACGCCATGAGCAACGCAGCCAGCGTATTCGCTGACCCGCGATGAGCATGAGACGACGAAGCGGCCGCGGGGGTCAGCGACGGAGTGGCGGTGCGCCCATCCCGCCGCATGGAGGGCTGCATCGATGAAGCCTGCTACTCGTGGGCCACCGGGCCGGTGGCAGTATTGGCCGCGGGCGACGGGGAGCGGTGGGGAGCACCATCGCCTGCGGGCGCCGTATGGGCGACGCGAGCGGCGAGGGTGGCCCGGTGCTCAGCACGAACTCGACGAGCATTAGCCATGGGGACGGCGAAACGGTGGCGAATCGACTGGAGGAAGAGAGGCTCCGACGCACCCCTACCTGGCGCGCCAATGTCAAATTTGGGCTCCGCAGACCCTTGATAGATTCGAACTCTGGGGTGCGTGCGAAGAACTCAACCTCCCCAGTCTGCTTACTCGCCAACCTCACGGCCTATCTCGATGAACAGGAAGGAAAAGGGACAAGGTAGTTTACCCAGGTTCGGGCCACCACTACCGCAGGATGCTGCTAACACGACACTACGATCAGAGACCCTTCGACGAAACTGTGTGCGATGCAATAATCGCAAATAGTGGTGTAAAAAAATTGTCAAAAAAGGTGCAAAACATTTGCGATGGAGGATGCATCAAACACGGCTCATATTTTAGTTGCATGTGCGATGCAGGGCATACGGTTCAATTCAATTAACTATTTGCGATGAGGAGGAACAAAATAAATGGGCAGCCATATGGAGGTGTGTGCAATATACAACATATGGTTCACTCGGATGAAATGTTTGTGATTAGGCAACACAAAAGAAACGGTCAGCCAGATCAAGGTGTGTGCGATATACGGCATGCGGTTCACTCGGATGAACTGTTCGCGTTGAGACAAGAGAATAGAAACGATTCAATATATCAAGATGTGTGTGATACGTGGCAAACAGGTCTGTAATCAGAAATGTGTGCGAAGACTGATAATAACACAGACGATTTCTTCTAATAAGACGTATGTGATATGCTCTGTCTACACAACATCTATTGGCCACAAGGATGCGAAGAGGCATCCTATATCAGCAAGGACTAGCTGTTCCACCAGTAGCTCATCTAAGAGAACTCTCAAGTTAAGTGTGCTCAGGCTGGAGCAGCCATCAGATGGGTGACTGGATGGGAAGTTGTCTTGATGTTAAATTAACTGATGGGATGGGTCATCCCGGTCAAATTAAATTACCTTTGACCTGGATGATCCATCCCATGAGTTAATTTAACCTCGAGGTCCTTGTTTTTTTAACACATGTTAAAGAAGGTATACCGCATTACTTTTTGACAATGTGCGATACGTGGCATATAGTTGATCCATCCGACCTGTTTGTGATGGAATAAGCCGTGTGTGTTGTGGGCAAACGCTTGCTAGTATTCAACCGTTTGCGCTTGATGAATTCATCACCGACGGGTTCCCTAGTGTGGTCCGTGTTCATCAGATCATCATCTACTTCTTGTGCTAGCTCGATGTTCCTTCTATGCTATGTTTCCATTAATTGATGGCGTTTTATGAACACGCCACCGTTTCTCGCCATTTCCTCACCTGTTTCCCGCCACCCAGCGATATTGCGCATAAACCTAGGCGGCGCGCGATGCACGGAGGCGACAAGCGCAGCCTATAGCACATCCACCTTTTCCAAGCATGCCAACCCACCAAGACGCCGCCTCTGCCATCAAAACAAGCAGGCGCCACGGCCGGTCGAGGCCGAGGCGCTCCCCGGCAATGCGATGGACGACGCCATGATGCGCGTCACCGCCAGGGTTGAGCAGACCTTTGGCGCATGGCGCTTGAGTGCCGCGGATCAAGATAGGCATGTCAGCGCCGACAGGCTGCAGCTCGCTGCACAACATGATCGATGGCGCGCCGCAGAGCAAGCTAGGCGCGTTCGCGCCGATAGGCTGCGGCTCACCGCACGACAAGACCGTTGGAGCGTCGCAGAGCGAGAGGCACGGCGTGCCACACAGCAACAACGGATCCATCGGCGCTTGCCTGCTGTCGACACAACATCATAGCTGGGTACACGTCCCGTCAGTACCCCCATTCCTCGCCAGGAGTGGGCAGAGGCCCTCTACGCCGTACGTGCACCAGAGGCCGGCCGCGCCGTACTTGCACCGAACGCCCACCGCGCCGTTCGCATGGGTTGCGCCGTTCGCCTTGTTCGCGGCCTGCTCGATGCCAACGCGCTGGTCGGTACGCTCGACCGCCTCCTTGGCGCGGGTGTCCACCTGGGCGCAGTAGAGGAACATGGCCGTCGCATCCTCGAGCTGGTGATCTTCGATGAAATAGCCAACTTGGAGCTCGAGATCACGCTCCAGATGTACTGCGAGCGTGTCAACCGCTTGGACGAACGCCTGCACGAGTTCAGGGAGAGCCAAGAGCTACCGTAGGTAAGGGCTGCTGGTCATGGTCTCCTGGACGCGTTTTATTTTGTTGAGTCGTTTCGACGTGGATAGCTATGTATTCACAACAATCATAGTATTGCTATGTTTATTCCTTTGTTTCAATGTGTGTACTCTGTTTTGCGTTCTTATATGTTCTGTTTCAATGTGTGTGTATATTCTTTCCATTCTGTATATGTGGATGATAACAACTAGATTCAAATTAGTATACAAAAACAGATAGAAAATGGAATTCATAATATATATATATATATATTAATTGTTCATTAGTTCATCACAGCATATATATATAATATCATCACATATACGTGATGATACTTAACTACTAGGTACAATGCATAAAATTGAAAACGAACATTACTAAAACTAATAATCCCTCCTGGGGCCAGTATTCCTGCAGCCCCTCGCCGGCAGCTCCCTGGTGAGTGATGTCTTCCCAGTACGGAGGCAGTACTCCACCTCCTCTGCCTCGTAGCGCTTGACGTACCGATCTGCTTCTTGCTGGCGGACGAGCGCGAACGATCTTGCCATTTCGTTGGGCGCCCACCGGAGCTCCTCGTCGGTGGCACGCTGGAGCTTATCGGCCCACCTCCATGCAGCGATGAGGCTCCCAACGCCTTTGACCTTCCTCACAAAGTACCCGTCTTCGTACACCTCCTCCGCACGACGACGCGCCCGCCCCCAAAGCTCCGCCGCCTCCTTTTTCCAGGCGGCATCACGGGCTTCACAGGCCGCTTGGTACCTGGCTTCCTCCTCCGCCATCTCCTTCTTGAATGCCACTTGCCTGGCTTTCTCAGCCGGCGGCAGCGACTTCCATAGACAAAGATTGTACTGGCCCCAAAACCAATCCAAATTTTGGGGGTCCAGCGCAACCTCGTCCGACGGCGCGTAGGGGTCCTTGTCGCAGCTATTCGAGTGAGCGTCCTCGCGAGGCGGCGACTCCTCGTTGGCGTGTGGGCAGACCGGTGGCGCCATGGCAGAGATTTGAGAGAAAGAGAGAGGGCGAGCGAGGGCAGGATGTAGATGAGAATGCAGGCGGGACGACGTGAGCAGGGTAGTATTTATTGCCGGGCGAAATCTAGATCGACACGGACAGTACACACGCCGGTTGCCGGAATTTACGAGTACTGTAGTGTGAATTACACATGATTCCCGCAGCAAAATCCGTGTGTGAACATAATAGTTGACGGTTTCCAATACAGAACCATGTCTGATTAATGATCCCTGCCACTCACCTACCAAACCTTGAGCCGCAAGATAGAGTGCCAATCATGTGGGGGGCGGTTGTCTTGCCAGATCTTTACATTTTCTTTTTTGAACACCAGATATTTACATCATCTAATAATTTTTTAACTTGCACTTAAATGTCTAGAAAATCACGTAAATGTCTTTAAAAGGTCAAATGACCCCTGAAATTTTCCAAATTTTCACATGACAGTTGTATTAGTGCACGTTAAATGTAGAAAAAAATGGAAGGCGTAAGAGGAAGCTATCTCCCATTCGTCATCAAACATGCATTGTTCCCTCTCGGAACCACGAACCTTCTAGTGAGTTGCTCCGGTTTGTGAGGGCTGTGTGTCCAAATTTCGTCAAACAGGCCAATTTTTTACCACATCATCTTGTTGGCATGACATTAAACCAAGCAAGGTTTCATGTTTTTCTGGTCATTTTTTAATTTTTTGGAATTAAAATGCCATGGAGTGCCAAGGTTAGGCGTTGCATGTAGATGTAGTTCAAATTTGAATTACGGTCATTAAATGGCTAGAAAATCACTTAAATGTCTTTAAAAGGTCAAATGACCCCTAGAATTTTCCAAATTTCACATTACAGTTGTAGTAGTGCACGTTAAACGTAGAAAAAAATTGAATGCCGTAAGAGGAAGATATCTCCCGTTCGTCATCAAACATGCATTGTTCCCACTCAGAACCACGAGCCTTCTAGTGAGTTGCTCTGGTTTGTGAGGGGTGTGTGTCCAAACTTTTGTCAAACATGCCAATTTTTTTACCACATCATCTTGGTGGCATGACATTACATCAAGCAAGGGTTCATGTGTTTGTGATATTTTTTATTTTTTTTGGAAAAAATGCCATGTCACTCCATGCATACATATGCATGTGTCCATGTCGTGAGACAAATATGTTTGAAAACTCCTTCTAATTTACTGCACATGGAATTAACTCGCACACAAGTACACAAATATGATTTTTCAAACCGTTATGGTTAGCCATTGCATGTAGATGTAGTTCAAATTTGAATTACGGTCATTAAATGGCTAGAAAATCACTTAAATGTCTTTAAAAGGTCAAATGACCCCTAGAATTTTCCAAAATTTCACATTACAGTTGTAGTAGTGCATGTTAGACGTAGAAAAAAAATTGAAGGCCGTAAGAGGAAGCTATCTCCCGTTCGTCATCAAACATGCATTGTTCCCTCTCAGAATCACGAGCCTTCTAGTGAGTTGCTCCGGTTTGTGAGGGGTGTGTGTCCAAACTTTCGTCAAACATGCTAATTTTTTTACCACATCATCTTGGTGGCATGACATTACATCAAGCAAGGTTTCATGTGTTTCTGATTTTTTAATTTTTTGGAATTGAAATGCCATGTCACTCCATGCATACATATGCATGTGTCCATGTCGTGAGACAAATATGTTTGAAAATTCCTTCTAATTTACTGCACATGGAATTAACTCGCACACAAGTACACAAATATGATTTTTCAAACCCTTATGGATAGCCATTGCATGTAGATGTAGTTCAAATTTGAATAACGATCATTAAATGGCTAGAAAATCTGTTAAATGTCTTTAAAAGGTCAAATGACCCCTAGAATTTTCCAAAATTTCACATTACAGTTGTAGTAGTGCATGTTAAACGTAGAAAAGAATTGAAGGCCGTAAGAGGAAGCTATCTCCCGTTCGTCATCAAATATGCATTGTTCCCTCTCGGAACCACGAGCCTTCTAGTGAGTTGCTCCGGTTTGTGAGGGGTGTGTGTCCAAACTTTCGTCAAACATGCCAATTTTTTTACCACATCATCTTGGTGGCATGACATTACATCAAGCAAGGTTTCATGTGTTTCCGATTTTTTTTAATTTTTTGGAATTAAAATGCCATGTCACTCGATGCATACATATGCATGTGTCCATGTCGTGAGACAAATCTGTTTGAAAGTTCCTTCTAATTTACTGCACATGGAATTAACTCGCACACAAGTACACAGATGTGATTTTTCAAACCGTTATGGTTAGGTGTTGCATGTAGATGCAGTTCAAATTTGAATTACGGTCATTAAATGGCTAGAAAATCACTTAAATGTCTTTAAAAGGTCAAATTACCCCTAGAATTTTCCAAAATTTCACATTACAGTTGTAGTAGTGCATGTTAGACGTAGAAAAAAATTGAAGGCCGTAAGAGGAAGCTATCTCTCGTTCGTCATCAAACATCCATTGTTCCCTCTCGGAACCACGAGCCTTCTAGTGAGTTGCTCTAGTTTGTGAGGGGTGTGTGTCCAAATTTCGTCAAACAGGCCAATTTTTTTACCACATCATCTTGTTGGCATGACATTAAATCAAGCAAAGTTTCATGTTCTTCTGGTCATTTTTTAATTTTTTGGAATTAAAATGCCATGGCACTCCATGCATGTGACCATGCCGTGAGACCAATATGTTTGAAAATTCCTTCTAATTTACTGCACATGGAATTAACTCCCACACAAGTACACAAATATGATTTTTCAAACCGTTATGGTTAGGCGTTGCATGTAGATGTAGTTCGAATTTGAATTACGGTCATTAAATGGCTAGAAAATCACTTAAATGTCTTTAAAAGGTTAAATGACCGCTAGAATTTTCCAAATTTTCATAGTACAGTTGTAGTAGTGCACGTTTAACGTAGAATAAATTTTGAAGGTCGTAAGAGGAAGCTATCTCCTGTTCGTCATCAAACATGCATCGTTCTCTCTCGGAACTATGAGCCTCCTAGTGAGTTGCTCCGGTTTGTGAGGGGTGTGTGTCCAAACTTTCGTCACACATGCCAATTTTTTATCACATCATCTTGGTGGCATGACATTACATCAAGCATGGTTTCATGTTTTTCTGATTATTTTTTAATTTTTGGAATTAAAGTGCCATGGCACTCCATGCATATTGTCCATGTCGTGAGACCAATATGTTTGAAAATTCCTTCTAATTTACTGCACATGGAGTGAACTCGCACACAAGTACACAAATATGATTTTTTTTAAACCGTTATGGTTAGGCGTTGCATGTAGATGTAGTTCAAATTTGAATTACGGTCATTAAATGGCTAGAAAATCACTTAAATGTCTTTAAAAGGTCAAATGACCCCTAGAATTTTCCAAAATTTCACATTACAGTTGTAGTAGTGCACGTTAGACTTAGACGTATAAAAAAATTGAAGGCCGTAAGAGGAAGCTCGTTCGTCATCTGTACCATCCCAAATTTTCAATTTGGAATGTTATACATTAGATCATCATTGCATATCATATTTAATTGCATTTTGGTTTGATCCTAGAAATTCTACGCAACTCAAGGACCCACGGAGAGTGTTGGGGATTTCGTTATTTTCATATTTGAGTTTTCTCAAATTTTGAAAAAGAGGATCGTTTGATTTTAATTATTTTCTCTTCGAATATTTCTTTTATAAAAATAAAAGAGAGAGGATAAAATGACTTCCTCAAAATAAATAAATATTGGAGATTCAATATTAAAATCAAATAAGATTTTTATTCGGAGTTTTATTGCTATTTTATTTGAATTAGGAAAAATATGCGTTTTTTCAAAATTGCATTACAGGCCCAAATAAATGTTCACCTTGTCCCGCTTATTTTTAAAGGACGGGGAAAATTTATTTCGTGATTTTTGGAGTCCGTTTAGTACTTCTTTTCTTTCTTTTTCTGCACGTTAGAATTATTAAAAGAAACGAAACCCACTCCGGGCCGTACCCGAGCGGGACTCCGCCCGGGGGGGCTTTATAAGCCACCGCCCCGAGCCGCCCCAAGGCCCAGCCACCGCCGCCAGCCCACCCGGCCCGCCGCCCCAAACCCTAACCCTAGCCGCGCCGCCGCCGCGTCGCACCACCGCCCCTTCGCCGCGCCTCGCCGCCGACGCCGCCGCGCCGCACCACCGCCCCGCCGCTGCGTTTTGCCGCCGACCCGCCACCGCGCTGTCGCCTCGACGTCGCCGGAGGTAGCCGCCGCCTCAGTTTTCGCGAGGAAACCGATCGGTTTTTTTGGAAACCCTAGATGCCTTTTTAGATCATTTTTTTCGGTTTAGTTATTTAGCGGACGTTCGTACGTACGGTCGTTTTAAGGAACGGTTTTCACCGTTTAGCCCCAGACAGCGAACGTTCGTTCGTTAGCCCGTTCATCAGTTTTTCTTTTTCTCGGATTTTCCGCGATTATTTTCGATCGCGATTTGTGATCCGATTTTTGTTTTAGTTTATCTTTTCGCTCGTTTATCGGAATCAGGCGATTCAAGCGCCTAGAGTTTCGTCTCGAAGCCCTCTTTCTGTTTAACCAACTTAAACAAGTTTTTGCTACTATAAAATTTGACTTTAGTCCAGATTAGTAAACGAAGCTTGTTTTTTTCGCCGTTTGAGTTTTGTTGCTTCGTTTGATTTGATTCTTTTTGCAAACTGGAGTTCTTAAGTTGAACTTTCTGGTTAGATCTCTTATTTGAGTTTTACCCGTGCCCTTGCTTGATTGCTTATTGTATACTTGTTTGTTTGCGATAGAGTACACGGAGTGCGAAGCGTGCTACTACGAGTCTCTAGGTTTCGCGGATCATCAGCAAGGCAAGTAACACTTTGATCATACCTCTTTACTACCCAGTTTTATTGCATTAGATCAATCCTCAAACAATTGCATGGTTAGGATCTGAATTAAATTGTGGGTTTTGGAAGTAGATGAGGTAGTACCTATTCACCTGTTTATTATCAAACCCTGGGAGTTACTTCTACGTTATGCTTATATTGCCATGCTATGCTTGTAGACGTGGATTGGGTTTGAGTGTATTCATGACAGATGTGAGATTGTTAATTAATGGTTAACTTAAGGTGGCAACTTTAATACACATCTGGGTGGATTGAGGCACCTTGGGAATCCAGTGATTGCCTGTATTTTTTGGAAATTCCGGGGTACCGTGTGATTCTCCTATGGACTGCCACCTAGGCTCAAAGGGATCATAAGATTATTCATGCTAGAAACTTCCATGTGCAGCCACAAGCCATTATGGGCTCTGGCATAGTTGATTAAGTCGTGTGAACTCTTACAGTGGTAGACTAGCAGATGTAGGGGATGTAAGTGGTACTGTCTACCCATCGTAAGGTGTTAATGCTTCTGAAAGACTGTGTCTCGGTCATCCGTTTCTCAAACACCATGAAGTGGGAGAAATCCAATAGAGGAGATCGATTCTTGTGGGGAAAAGTGCACAAACTTCTGCAGAGTGTACAAACTAATCATGGTTAGCCGTGTCCCCGGTTATGGACATCTTGAATATCTGGTTTCTTGGATTATCATGTGGATCTCATCACTCTTAATTATAAAATTTGATTGGGTTAATTACTTTTAATTGGGATTGAGATGGGGTTTACCATTCTCAATGTTTAACAACCACCATGATAGTTAAATACATTTTATTCCTTTGTTGTAGGAAAAAATTGGCTTTTCGCAAAACATATTAACCATACAGCCTCCACCAGCCATATATGCATGTAGTGATAGCATTATTTCTGTTCTTTACTCTCTTGTGTTACATTGCCAGCATATTCCATGTGCTGACCCGTTTTCGGGCTGCAACGTATCATGTTGCAGACTTTTCAGACGATGAGTAAGGTGCCTTAGGTCGTGGTCTTTCACTCAGTGATGCCATTGGAGTTGATGGACTCACTTTATCTTCCAATCCTTCCGCTGTTATCGTATTAGATGGCCTTAAGCCATATTTATTGTAATAAGTTCTCTTTTGAGACATTCGATGTAATAAGTGTGTGATTGCTACTCTGTTATAAAT
Organism: Aegilops tauschii subsp. strangulata; assembly: GCF_002575655.3. NCBI lineage: Eukaryota > Viridiplantae > Streptophyta > Magnoliopsida > Poales > Poaceae > Aegilops > Aegilops tauschii. The sequence goes on along the minus strand of NC_053038.3, from coordinate 324,661,992 downwards.
CCTTTAAGTACTGTGCGTGTCAGCATTACCGATCCAGGGATGACACTGATGCACAGAGATCAGACTGTTTGAGGTCTGGTGGCTACAAGATGGTACCAGAGCACACGCTGACTATAGGACACGACCACTAAGCTAAAGCCCTAGATCACTACTCTCTTCTCATTTCTGACTTCTCTCCATTTTTCTACTCTTTAGGATGGCGGATGCAAGGATCAAGTTCACGCAACCGGATGAAGACACACCTTTTGGACGCCACTTGAAGGAAGTCACTAGGTACCTGAATATCGGAATACCAAGCTTCACCGGGACTTACAACGCCACTTTACCAGAAGAGGAGCGCTGGATGATTCAAGTTCAAGTTCCAGGAAGGACATTCACGCCAGTCACTGAGCCCATAGAGTTTTCTTTTGATGCACCGACCTGGAGTCTAGGAAAGAGTATGGCAGCCCACATCACCATGGGACACATTGGAGAAGTTTACCACAAGGATCTCAAGGATACTATCTACCAGATTTGTGGGTGCCGAGATGAGCAATGGGAGATGATCAGCACCAGGAAGGATAGATCGATTGCAGCTTTCATCCAGGAGTTAAACCAGCACTTTTGACACCAGGAGAACCAGATGTACGCAGGATGATAGATTTGAAGAAGGCGATGACAAGGATCACGGAATTGGAGGAAGAACTCGAGGCTACTCGCGAGGATTATATGGAGGAAATTGTCGTACTAGTGGAGAAGAATGACGACCTGACAAGGAAGCTAGGAGTTTTCATGGGAGACCCCACGCCAGGAGGAGAAGATGACGGTCCCACTTGCCCGGAGAACTACATCATCATCGACGACACCGACTCGGACCCTGATGATAGCGATGATGACTATGTTGATGAAGCTGGAGCGGATATCATGGAGTCTTCGACCGATCAATTTTTCTAGTCGACCACCATATCAGTAGTAGTATTCCACCATGTATATAGTATAGTCCGAGTACTTTTGTAACGATAGTTCTAGACCGATTGTATGCCCTTGTTTGATTGATTGAGTGATATGTTTGTGTTTGTCTCATGTGCATATGGGTAGTGTTTTCCCCCTAGACCTCATTCTACTCTGTTTTCTCATCTTTTCTAAAACCCAGCAGATGCCTCCGAGACGCGATAATGGATTTGCTTTCCCACGGGAGCTCACTCAGTTGATCCAGCAGCAGAATGCATTAACGCAGATACTAGTCCAGAATCAGAACCAGGGGAACAACAACAACCCACCCCCACCACCACCAGTTGATCACTTAGCCCGTTTTCTTAGGCTGAATTCGCCGGTGTTCCCCAGTAGCACCGAGCCGATTGTTGCAGATGATTGGCTCCGCAAGATTGAAAGGGAGTTGACTACTGCAGGATGCACAGATGCGGAGAGAGTGTGTTTTGCCGCACATCAGCTTGATGGACCCGCAGCATCATGGTGGGAGAATTTCATAGTCACTTACCCCATCGACACTGTGACATGGGACCAGTTCCAGCAGGCTTTTCGCACTGCCCATGTATCAGCAGGAGCTATGGCCATGAAGAAGTGCGAGTTTCACAACTTACGCCAAGGAGGACGCACTGTTGGCGAGTATGTGGATGAATTTAATAAGCTAGCACGTTATGCCCCGGATGACGTCGCTACAGATGCAGCTAAGAAGGAGAAGTTTCTGGAAGGACTGAATGATGAGCTGAGCATGCAGTTGATGGTGGCAAATTTCAATAACTACCAGGAGTTGGTAGATATAGCTCTCATGCTTGAAGGGAAGCAGCAGCAGATTGACAGCCGCAAGAGGAAGTATGGACAAGGGAAGTACAATTCTGGAGCTCATCAGAGACCTCGTTTCACCCCGAACTCGGGAGGACTTGTCCATAACCATGGAAGTCACAATCACTCTGGAGGGAGTTCGCATAACCATAGTGGCGCCAAGAACGGGAATGGCAATGGAGGAAGCAACGAACAGAACCGTTCCAACCCGGCAACACCCGCCAAGAAGGATCTAAGCCATGTTACTTGCTACAAGTGCCAGAAGACCGGACATTACGCCAATGAGTGTCCTGAAGCTAAGAATGGAAACGGCAATAGAAGCTCTAGGAAGAAGCCCAACCCTTTCACCAGGGGACAAGTGAACCACGTTAACGTGGAGGAGGTTGAAGCCCAACCCGATGCAGTAATAGGTAAGTTTTTGGTTAAGTCATTTACTAAAGTCGTACTTTTTGATAATGGTGCATCGCATTCATACATATCACGGGGATTTGTGGATAGGTTTAAACTGCCAACCCAAGCCCTTAGGTCACCCATGTTAGTAACCTCACCAGGAGCAGAGTATATGGCTAGCCTATGGTGTGATCGATTATCATTAAGGATTGGTAACTACCTGTTTCCCTCAAACCTAATAGTATTGGAGTCACAAGGACTGGATGTGATATTAGGCATGGATTGGTTATCGAAGTATGGAGGGAACATTGACTACGCCAGTAAGTCGATTTTGCTCACCACCCCAGAAGGAAGAAGGATCAAGTATGTATCCCAGCATGTGCCGAATAGGACTCAAGTAAATTCCTTATCAGGAGTTGTACATGAGGAAGTACCAGTGGTGAAGGATTTTCCGGCTGTATTTCCCGAAGAGTTGCCAGGCATGCCACCGGATAGAGACATTGAGTTTTTAATTGAGCTTTTGCCAGGCACAGGGCCAATATCTAAGAGACCGTACAGAATGCACACAAAGGATTTGGAGGAAATTAAGAAGCAGATTAAGGAGTTACTAGATAAAGGTTATATTCACCCAAGTTCGTCACCTTGGGGATCCCCAGTACTTCTAGTGGAGAAGAAGGATGGATCATTAAGGATGGTTGTTGATTATCAAGGATTGAATGAGGTGACGATCAAGAACAAGTACCCACTACCAATGATCAATGATTTGTTTGACCAGCTTCAAGGAGCTAAGGTGTTTTCCAAAATCGATCTGCAATCAGGGTACCACCAGCTGAAGATTCGAGAGCAGGATATACCTAAGACAACTTTTACCACGAGGTACGGGCTATATGAGTATACCGTTATGTCATTTGGCCTGACTAACGCACCTGCCTATTTTATGAACATGATGAACAAGGTGTTTATGGAGTTTTTGGATAAGTTCGTCGTGGTGTTCATTGATGATATTCTAGTCTACTCGAAGAATGAAGAAGAACATAAAGAGCATTTTCGTTTGGTACTTGGGAAGCTCAGAGAACATCAGCTATACGCCAAGTTCAGCAAGTGTGAGTTTTGGTTCAAGGAAGTTGGATTTCTTGGACATATTATATCCGGAGAAGGAATAGCAGTAGACCCCACCAAAGTTGTCACTGTGACAAATTGGGAGTCACCCACGTTAGTTGGAGAGATCCGGAGTTTTCTTGGACTCGTAGGATACTACCTGAGGTTCATTGACAATTTCTCAAGGATTGCAAAGCCTATGACGGAGTTGTTGAAGAAGGACACCAAGTTCAAATGGACTGAGGAATGTGAGGCCAGTTTTCAGGAGTTGAAGAAACGCTTGGTTACATCACCAGTGTTGATTCTGCCAGATCAACGTAAGGATTATGAAGTGTATAGCGACGCTTCTCGTCGAGGACTTGGAGCCGTACTAATGCAGGAGGGAAGAGTTGTTTCATATGCCTCATGACAGCTTAAACCCCATGAGTTAAATTATGCTACACATGATTTGGAGTTAGCAGCCGTAGTGCATGCGTTGAAGACTTGGAGACATTTTCTCATCGGAAACCATTGTGAGGTATACACAGATCACAAGAGTTTGAAGTATATCTTCACGCAGAAGGAGTTGAATCTCAGGCAAAGGAGATGGTTAGAGCTCATTAAGGATTATGATATGAGATTGCATTATTGTCCCAAAAAGGCTAACGTAGTAGCCGATGCGTTGAGCCGCAAAAGCCATGGCAATACACTCATGACCGGAGAATTACCCAAGGAGTTGGCAGATGACCTTCGCGAGCTATGTTTGGAGATAGTTCCGAGAGGTTATGTAGCAGCTTTGGAGATTCAGTCTACTTTTATGGATTAGATCAGAGAAGCTCAGAAGACGGACGAGGAGATAGCCGAAATAAAGGAACGAATGAGCAAAGGAAAAGCTAAAGGATTTCGTGAGGATGAGCACGATACTTTATGGTTTGAGGACCGCGTATATGTGCCAAATGATCAGGAGATCAGGAAGTTGATTCTGCAAGAGGCCCATGATTCGCCATATTCGATTAACCCAGGAAATACCAAGATGTATCTGGATTTGAAGGATAGTTTCTGGTGGACCGGAATGAAGAAGGATATTGCGGAGTATGTAGCAGTTTGTGATGTTTGTCAGAGAGTGAAGGCAGAGCATCAGAAGCCAGCAGGATTGCTACAACCATGCCGATACCCGAATGGAAGTGGGATAAACTAGGCATGGACTTTATCACGGGATTACCCAGGACTCGTTCAGGCTATGACTCGATATGGGTTGTAGTCGATCGTTTGACGAAAGTAGCTCATTTCATCCCAGTGAAGACCACTTACACCAGTGCTAAGTTGGCAAAGATATACATGACCAGGATCGTATGTCTGCATGGAGTTCTGATATCTACTACGCAACCTTCTTCTTGTAGACGTTGTTGGGCCTCCAAGTGCAGAGGTTTGTAGGACAGTAGCAAATTTCCCTCACGTGGATGACCTAAGGTTTGTCAATCCGTGGGAGGCGTAGGTTGAAGATGGTCTCTCTCAAACAACCCTGCAACCAAATAACAAAGAGTCTCTTGTGTCCCCAACACACCCAATACAATGGTAAATTGTATAGGTGCACTAGTTCGGCGAAGAGATGGTGATACAAGTGCAATATGGATGGTAGATATAGGTTTTGTAATCTGAAAATATAAAAACAGCAAGGTAACCAATGATAAAAGTGAGCGTAAACGGTATTGCAATGCTAGGAAACAAGGCCTAGGGTTCATACTTTCACTAGTGCAAGTTCTCTCAACAATAATAACATAATTGGATCACATAACTATCCCTCAACATGCAACAAAGAGTCACTCCAAAGACACTAATAGCGGAGAACAAACGAAGAGATTATGGTAGGGTACGAAACCACCTCAAAGTTATTCTTTCGGATCGATCTATTCAAGAGTTCGTACTAGAATAACACCTTAAAACACAAATCAACCAAAACCCTAATGTCACCTAGATACTCCAATGTCACCTCAAGTATCCGTGGGCATGATTATACGATATGCATCACACAATCTCAGATTCATCTATTCAACCAACACAAAGTACTTCAAAGAGTGCCCCAAAGTTTCTACCGGAGAGTCAAGACAAAAATGTGTGCCAACCCCTATGCATAGGTTCATGGGCGGAACCCGCAAGTTGATCACCAAAACATACATCAAGTGAATCAGTAGAATAACCCATTGTCACCACGGTTATCCCACGCAAGACATACATCAAGTGTTCTCAAATCATTAAAGACTCAATCCGATAAGATAACTTCAAAAGGAAAACTCAATCCATTACAAGAGAGTAGAGGGGGAGAAACATCATAAGATCCAACTATAATAGCAAAGCTCGCGATACATCAAGATCGTACCACCTCAAGAACACGAGAGAGAGAGAGAGAGAGAGAGATCAAACACATAGCTACTGGTACATACCCTCAGTCCCGAGGGTGAACTACTCCCTCCTCGTCATGGAGAGCGCCGGGATGATGAAGATGGCCACCGGGCAGGGATGCCCCCTCCGGCAGGGTGCCGGAACAGGGTCCCGATTGGGTTTTGGTGGCTATAGAGGCTTGCAGCGGCAGAACTCCCGATATATTCTGTTCCCTGATCGTTTTAGGGTATATGGAGATATATAGGCGAAAGAAGTCGGTAAGGGGAGCCACAAGGGGCCCACAAGGGTGGAGGGCGCGCCCAGGGGGGTGGGCGCACCCCCTGCCTCGTGCCCTCCTCGTTGATCCCCTGACGTGCACTCCAAGTCTCCCGTATTGCTTTCTTTCCAAAATTAACTTTTCCGAAGGTTTCATTCCGTTTGGACTCCGTTTGATATTCCTTTTCTGCGAAACACTGAAACAAGAAGAAAAACAGAAACTGGCACTGGGCTCTCGGTTAATAGGTTAGTCCCAAAAATAATATAAAAGTGTTTAATAAATCCCATAAACATCCAAAACAGATAATATAATAGCATGGAACAATCAAAAATTATAGATACGTTGGAGACGTATCAAGCATCCCCAAGCTTAATTCCTGCTCGTCCTCGAGTAGGTAAATGATAAAAACAGAATTTTTGATGTGGAATGCTACCTAACATATTTATCCATGTAATTCTCTTTATTGTGGCAAGAATATTCAGATCCATAAGATTCAAGACAAAAGTTTAATATTGACATAAAAATAATAATACTTCAAGCATACTAACTAAGCAATCATGTCTTCTCAAAATAACATGGCCAAAGAAAGTTCATCCCTACAAAAGCATATAGTTTGGTCATGCTCCATTTTCGTCACACAAGAACGCTCTCATCATGCACAACCCCGATGACAAGCCAAGCAATTGTTTCATACTTTAGTAATCTTAAACTTTTTTCAACTTTCACGCAATACATGAGCGTGAGCCATGGATATAGCACTATGGGTGGAATAGAATATAATGAGGGGGTTATGTGGAGAAGACAAAAAGGAGAAAGTCTCACATCGACGCGGCTAATCAATGGGCTAGGGAGATGCCCATCAATTGATGTCAATGCAAGGAGTAGGGATTGCCATGCAACAGATACACTAGAGCTATAAATGTATGAAAGCTCAACAAAAGAAACCAAGTGGGTGTGCATCCAACTTGCTTGCTCACGAAGACCTAGGGCACTTGAGGAGGCCCATTGTTGGAATATACAAGCCAAGTTCTATAATGAAAAATTCCCACTAGTATATGAAAGTGACAAAACAAGAGACTCTCTATCATAAAGATCATGGTGCTACTTTGAAGCACAAGTGTGGAAAAAGGATAGTAGCATTGCCCCTTTTTTTTTTCTTTTTTTTTCTTTTTTTCTTTTTTTGGGCCTTCCCTTTTTTTGGCCTTTCTCTTTTTTGGGGGACAATGCTCTATTAATGATGATCATCACACTTCTATTTATTTACAACACAATGATTACAACTCGATACTAGAACAAGATATGACTCTATATGAATGCCTCCGGCGGTGTACCGGGATGGGCAATGAATCAAGAGTGACACGTATGATAATTATGCATGGTGGCTTTGCCACAAATACGATGTCAACTACATGATCATGCAAGGCAATATGACAATGATGAAGTGTGTCATAATAAACGGAACGGTGGAAAGTTGCATGGCAATATATCTCGGAATGGCTATGGAAATGCCATAATAGGTAGGTATGGTGGCTGTTTTGAAGAAGATATAAGGAGGTTTATGTGTGATAGAGCGTATCATATCACGGGGTTTGGATGCACCGGCGAAGTTTGCACCAACTCTCAAGGTGAGAAAGGGCAATGCACGGTACCGAAGAGGCTAGCAATGATGGAAGGGTGAGAGTGCGTATAATCCATGGACTCAACATTAGTCATAAAGAACTCACATACTTATTGCAAAAATCTACAAGTCATCAAAAACCAAGCATTACGTGCATGCTCCTAGGGGGATAGATTGGTAGGAAAAGACCATCGCTCGTCCCCGACCGCCACTCATAAGGAAGACAATCAAATAACACCTCATGTTTCAAACTTGTTACACAACGTTTACCATACGTGCATGCTACGGACTTGCAAACTTCAACACAAGTATTTCTAAAATTCACAACTACTCAACTAGCACAACTTTAATATCACTATCTCCATATCTCAAAACAATCATCAAGTATCAAACTTCTCTTAGTATTCAATGCACTTATATGAAAGTTTTTATTATACCCATCTTGGATGCCCATCATATTAGGACTAGTTTCATAACCAAAGCAAACTACCATGCTGTTCTAAAGACTCTCAAAATAATATAAGTGAAGCATGAGAGTTCATCTATTTCTTCAAAATAAAACCACCGTCGTGCTCTAAAAGGATATAAGTGAAGCACTAGAGCAAATGACAAACTACTTCGAAAGATATAAGTGAAGATCAATGAGTAGTCGAATAATTATACAACTATGTGAAGACTCTCTAACATTTAAGAATTTCAGATCTTGATACTTTATTCAAACAGCAAGCAAAACAAAATAAAATAAAATGACGCTCCAAGCAAAACACATATCATGTGGTGAATAAAAATATAGCTCCAAGTAAAGTTACCGATGAACGAAGACGAAAGAGGGGATGCCATCCGGGGCATCCCCAAGCTTAGGCTCTTGGTTGTCCTTGAATATTACCTTGGGGTGCCTTGGGCATCCCCAAGCTTAGGCTCTTTCCACTCCTTATTCCATAGTCCATCGAATCTTCACCCAAAACTTGAAAACTTCACAACACAAAACTCAACAGAAAACTCGTAAGCTCCGTTAGCGAAAGAAAACAAAGCACCACTTTAAGGTATTGTAATGAACTCATTCTTTATTTGTATTGGTGTTAAATCTACTGTATTACAACTTCTCTATGGTTTATAAACTATTTTACTAGCCATAGATTCATCAGAATAAGCAAACAACACACGAAAAACAGAATCTGTCAAAAACAGAACAGTCTGTAGTAATCTGTAACTAACGCAAACTTCTGGAACTCAAAAACTTCTACCAAAATAGGACGACCTAGATAATTTCATTATTGATCTTCTGCAATTAGAATCAGTATTTTATCACGTTCTGGTGATTTTAAACAATTGTTTTCGTGAACAGAAAGTTTCTGGAATTTTCATCAAGATCAAATAACTATCATCCAAGAAGATCCTATAGGTCTTACTTGGCACAAACACGAATTAAAACACAAAACCACATCTAAACAGAAGCTAGATGGATTATTTATTCCTAAACAGAACCAAAAAGCAAGAAACTAAAATAAAATTGGGTTGCCTCCCAACAAGCGCTATCATTTAACGCCCCTAGCTAGGCATGATGATTTCAATGATGCTCACATAAAAGATAAGAATTGAAACATAAAGAGAGCATCATGACTAGCACATTTAAGTCTAACCCACTTCCTATGCATAAGGTTTTGTGAGCAAACAACTTATCGGAACAATAATCAACTAGCATAGTAAGGCAAAACAAGCGTAACCTCAAAACTTTAAGCACATAGACAGGAAACATGATATTATTACAATTCCTACAAGCATATAGTCCTCCCTCATAATAATTTTCAGTAGCATCATGAATGAATTCAACAATATAACCAGCACCTAAAGCATTCTTTTGATGATCTACTTGCATAGAAAATTTACTACTCTCCACATAAGCAAAATTCTTTTCATTCAGAATAGTGGGAGTATCATAAAATACTTGAATACTATAAATTGTTTCCACATTAAAAGAGTAATGTTCAGAAAAAGGGTAATCACAATCATGACAAGTTTTATAAATATAATCATCACTACTTTTTATAGCATAAGTTTTATCACAATAATCATCATAAGTAGCAACTTTGTTCTCATCATAATCGATTGAAACCTCTTCCAAGATAGTGGACTCATCACTAAATAAAGTCATGACCTCTCCAAATCCAATTTCATAAATATAATATGATTCAACATCCTCCAAAATAGTGGGATCATTACTTCCTAAAGTTGACACTCTTCCAAACCCACTTTCATCAATATAATCATCATAGGTAGAAGGCATGCTATCATCATAACAACTTTGCATATCAAAACTTGGGAGGCTCAAAATATCATCTTCATTAAACGTAGCATCCCCAAGCTTGGGACAAACATTAATTGCAACAAATATATTCTCAAAAACATCATCTTCATCAAACATAGCATCCCCAAGCTTGGGACTTTTCATATCATAAGCATAATCACTCTCATCATTAATAGTATGGATAGCACCAATAGGATAGCGATTGTCATATTCCAAGCAAGTGCCAAAAAGATTTTCAAGATCATAAGAAGTATCATTATCTTCCCAATCATAATCATCACAACAAGCAATAGGCATAACTAGATCATCATCAAGTGCATCATCTTCCACAATTATTTTTGATTCATTTTCATGAGGCACAACGATAATAGGAGCAACATTATTTGGGAGGGATACATTTTTACCTTTGCTTCTCCGTTTTTTTCTTTTTCTTCTTCACATCATGTGCGGGTTTATCCCTCTTTTTTGAGCTCCTTATTGATGAGATTGGTTGAATAGAAAGCTCCTCCTCGTTACCTGATTCATCATAAGAAATAATAGGAGGATATTGGGAAGTCTCTTCCCTTTCATTAGTGTTCTCTTCATCTTCTATTTGCTTTATTTTCTTTATGTAATTGGCAATATAAGGATTTTCAATGCAATTCACTGCACAATACATATAAATTTCCTCTAGATCAAAATTAAGAAGTTTATAACGGGCAAATTCTGGGAGATAGTTAGTTATACGTTTTATTTCTTCATAGCCCATAAGAAAACTAAGTTCATTATAATGTGCAAGGGAAATCAAGTCATCACAATTTTTGGACACGATTAGATCATGAAACAATTTGCATCGGATAGTTAAATGACCCCGTTCGTTGCAAAGTTCACAAGTACGGCTAAGAAAATTTAAATTTTTAGCACAAACATCTAGCCTTTCTTGCAACAATTTAGTTTCTAAATGCTTATGCCTCTTGCAATATCTATCTTCCCTATTTGGTGTGTACTTGCAAACCCAATGCACTCCACAAAAATTGACATGTTTATAGGAGACATTTTCATCATAACTAGTGCAATCATCATTAGTACTATGGATATTCAATGAGTTCATACTAACAACATTGCAATCATGCTCATCATTCAAAGATTTAGTGCCAAACATTTTATAGACTTCTTCTTCTAGCACTTGAGCACAATTTTCCTTTTCATCATACTCACGAAAGATATTAAAAAGATGAAGCGTATGAGACAAACTCAATTCCATTTTTTTATAGTTTTCTTTTATAAACTAAACTAGTGATAAAACAAGAAACTAAAAGATTCGATTGCAAGATCTAAAGATATACCTTCAAGCACTCACCTCCCCGGCAACGGCGCCAGAAAAGAGCTTGATGTCTACTACGCAACCTTCTTCTTGTAGACATTGTTGGGCCTCCAAGTGCAGAGGTTTGTAGGACAGTAGCAAATTTCCCTCAAGTGGATGACCTAAGGTTTATCAATCCGTGGGAGGCGTAGGTTGAAGATGGTCTCTCTCAAACAACCCTGCAACCAAATAACAAAGAGTCTCTTGTGTCCCCAACACACCCAATACAATGGTAAATTGTATAGGTAACCTAGTTCAGCGAAGAGATGGTGATACAAGTGCAATATGGATGGTAGATATAGGTTTTTGTAATCTAAAAATATAAAAACAGCAAGGTAACTAATGATAAAAGTGAGCGTAAATGGTATTGCAATGCTAGGAAACAAGGCCTAGGGTTCATACTTTCACTAGTGCAAGTTCTCTCAACAATAATAACATAATTGGATCACATAACTATCCCTCAACATGCAACAAAGAGTCACTCCAAAGACACTAATAGCGGAGAACAAACGAAGAGATTATGGTAGGGTACGAAACCACCTCAAAGTTATTCTTTCGGATCAATCTATTCAAGAGTTCGTACTAGAATAACACCTTAAGACACAAATCAACCAAAACCCTAATGTCACCTAGATACTCCAATGTCACCTCAAGTATCCGTGGGCATGATTATATGATATGCATCACACAATCTTAGATTCATCTATTCAACCAACACAAAGTACTTCAAAGAGTGCCCCGGACTTTCTACCGGAGAGTCAAGACGAAAACGTGTGCCAACCCCTATGCATAGGTTCATGGGCGGAACCCGCAAGTTGATCACCAAAACATACATCAAGTGGATCACGTGCTATCCCATTGTCACCACAGATAAGCACGGCAAGACATACATCAAGTGTTCTCAAATCCTTAAAGACTCAATCCGGTAAGATAACTTCAAAGGGAAAACGCAATCCATTACAAGAGAGTAGAGGGGGAGGAACATCATAAGATCCAACTATAATAGCAAAGCTCGCGATACATCAAGATCGTACCACCTCAAGAACACGAGAGAGAGAGATCAAACACATAGCTACTGGTACATACCCTCAACCCCGAGGGTGAACTACTCCCTCCTCGTCATGGAGAGCGCCGGGATGATGAAGATGGCCACCGAGCAGGGATCCCCCCTCCGGTAGGGTGCCAGAACAGGGTCCCGATTGGGTTTTGGTGGCTACAGAGGCTTGCGGCGGCGGAACTCCCGATCTATTCTGTTCCCCGATCGTTTTAGGGTATATGGAAATATATAGGCGAAAGAAGTCGGTAAGGGGAGCCACAAGGGGTCCACGAGGGTGGAGGGCACGCCCAGGGGGTGGGCGCGCCCCCCTGCCTCATGCACTCCTCGTTGATCCCCTGACGTGCACTCCAAGTCTCCCGTATTAATTTCTTTCCAAAAATAATTTTTTCGAAGGTTTCATTCCGTTTGGACTCCGTTTGATATTCCTTTTCTGCAAAACACTGAAACAAGAAGAAAAATAGAAACTGGCACTGGGCTCTGGAGGTTAGTCCCAAAAAAATATAAAACTGTTTAATAAAGCCCATAAACATCTAAAACAGATAATATAATAGCATGGAACAATAAAAAATTATAGATACGTTGGAGACGTATAAAGTTCCGAGGACCATTGTATCAGATAGAGGAACCCAGTTTAGCTCAAGGTTTTGGAATCAGTTGCATGAAACTTTGGGAACCAGGCTAGAGTACAGTACAGCTTTTCACCCGCAGACGGATGGACAGACTGAGAGAGTCAACCAGATTCTGGAGGACATGTTGAGAGCTTGTGCACTAGACTATGGATCTAGTTGGGACGAAAATTTGCCTTACGAAGAGTTCTCTTACAACAACAACTATCAAGCCAGTTTGAAGATGGACCCTTTCGAAGCATTGTATGGAAGGAGGTGCAGAAAACCGTTGTTGTGGGACGAGGTTGGAGACCGACAGTTGTTTGGACCAGATTTGATTAAAGAGTCTGAAGAGAAGGTTAAGCTGATTCGCGATAGACTCAAGGTAGCCCAGTCCGGGCAGAAGAGTTATGCGGATTCTAAATGCAAGGAGACAGTTTACGAAGTTGGAGACAGAGTGTATCTTCGTGTATCCCCACTTCGAGGAGTGAAGCATTTTGGAGTTAAGGGAAAGTTAGCACCACGTTTTGTGGGACCATACAAAGTTTTGGAACGTATGGGAGAAGTTGCTTACAAGTTGGAATTGCCCGAAGGATTGTCAGGAGTTCACGATGTGTTCCACGTTTCTCAGTTGAAGAAGTGTCATGCAGAGATGGCTGATATTCCTCTGAGAGATACAGTGCCGCTGGAAGCAATACAGTTGGATAGCGATTTGACCTACGAGGAGAAGCCAGTCAAGATTCTCGAGTTTGCCAGCCGAGTCACTCACAGCAAAGTAATCAAGTTCTGCAAAGTTTAGTGGAGTCACCATACCGAAGATGAAGCCACCTGGGAACGAGAGGAAGACCTACGGAAGGATCACTCTCACCTATTTTCTAGCCAACCCGAATCTCGAGGGCGAGATTCATCTTAAGGGGGGTAGGTTTGTAACATCCCAAATTTTCAATTTGGAATGTTATACATTAGATCATCATTGCATATCATATTTAATTGCATTTTGGTTTGATCCTATAAATTCTACGCAACTCAAGGACCCACGGAGAGAGTTGGGGATTTCGTTATTTTCATATTTGAGTTTTCTCAAATTTTAAAAAAGAGGACCGTTTGATTTTAATTATTTTCTCTTCGAATATTTCTTTTATAAAAATAGAAGAGAGAGGATAAAATGACTTCCTCAAAATAAATAAATATTGGAGATTTAATATTAAAAACAAATAAGATTTTTATTCGGAGTTTTATCGCTATTTTATTTGAATTAGGAAAAATATGCGTTTTTCAAAATTGCATTAGAGGCCCAAATTAATGTTCACCTTGTCCCGCTTATTTTTAGAGGATGGGGAAAATTTATTTCGGGATTTTTGGAGTCCGTTTAGTACTTCTTTTCTTTATTTTTCTGCATGTCCGAATTATTTAAAAAAAGAAACCGACTCCGGGCCGTACCCGAGCGGGATTCCGCTCGGGGGGGCTTTATAAGCCGCCGCCCCGAGCCGCCCCAAGGCCCAGCCACCGCCGCCAGCCCACCCGCGCCTGCCGCCCCAAATGCTAATCCTAGCCGCGCCGCCGCCGCTGCCGCCACGCCGCACCACCGCCCCGCCGCTGCACCGCCACCGCGCCTCGCCGCCGACCCGCCGCCGCGCCGTCGCGTCGACGTAGCCGGAGGTAGCCACCGCCGCCTCGTTTTCGCGAGAAAACCGATCGGTTTTTTTTTGAAACCCTAGATGCTTTTTTTAGATCGGATTTTTTCGGTTTAGTTATTTAGCGGACGTTCGTCCGTACGTTCGTTTAAACGAACGGTTTTCACCGTTTAGCCACAGACAGCGAACGTTCGTTCGTTAGCCTGTTCGTCAGTTTTTCTTTTTCTCGGATTTTCCGCGATTATTTTCGATCGTGATTTCTGATCCGATTTTCGTTTTAGTTTATCTTTTCGCTCGTTTATCGGAATAAGACGATTCAAGCGCCTAGAGTTTCATCTCGAAGCCCTCTTTCTGTTTAACCAACTTAAACAAGTTTTTGCTACTGTAAAATTTGACTTTAGTCTAGATTAGTAAATGAAGCTTGTTTTTTCGCCGTTTGAGTTTTGTTGCTTCGTTTGATTTGATTCTTTTTGCAAACTGGAGTTCTTAAGTTGAACTTTCTGGTTAGATATCTTATTTGAGTTTTACTCATGCCCTTGCTTGATTGCTTATTGTATGCTTGGTTGTTTGCGATAGAGTACACGGAGTGCGAAGCGTGCTACTACGAGTCTCTAGGTTTCGCGGATCATCAGCAAGGCAAGTAACACTTTGATCATACCTCTTTACTACCAGGTTTTATTGAATTAAATTGTGGGTTTGGGAAGTAGATGAGGTAGTACCTATTCACCTGTTTATTATCAAACCCTAGGAGTTACTTCTACGTTATGCTTATATTGCCATGCTATGCTCGTAGACGTGGGTTGGGTTTGAGTGTATTCATGACAGATGTGAGATTGTTAATTAATGGTTAACTTAAGGTGGCAACTTTAATACACATCTGGTTGGATTGAGGCACCTGGGGAATCCAGTGATTGCCTGTATTTTTTGGAAATCCCGGGGTACCGTGTGATTCTTCTATGGACTGCCACCCAGGCTCAAAGGGATCATAAGATTATTCATGCTAGAAACTTCCGTGTGCAGCCACAAGACATTATGGGCTCTGGCATAGTTGATTAAGTCGTGTGAACTCTTACAATGGTAGACTAGCAGATGTAGGGGAAGTAGGTGGTACTGTCTACCCATCGTAAGGTGCTAATGCTTCTGAAAGACTGTGTCTCGGTCATCCGTTTCTCAAACACCATGAAGTGCGAGAAATCCAACGGAGGAGATCGAGTCTTGTGGGGAAAAGTGCACAAACCTCTGCAGAGTGTACAAACTAATCATGGTTAGCCGTGTCCCCGGTTATGGACATCTTGGATATCTGGTTTCTTGGATTATCATGTGGATCTCATCACTCTTAATTATAAAATTTGATTGGGTTATTAATTACTTTTAATTGGGATTGAGATGGGGTTTACCATTCTCAATGTTTAACAACCACCATGATAGTTAAATACATTTTATTCCTTTGTTGTAGGGAAAATTGGCTTTTCGCAAAACATATTAACCATACAGCCTCCACCAGCCATATATGCATGTAGTGATAGCATTATTTCTGTTCTTTACTCTCTTGTGTTACATTGCCAGCATATTCCATGTGCTGACCCGTTTTCGGGCTGCAACGTATCATGTTGCAGACTTTTCAGACGATGAGTAAGGTGCCTTAGGTCGTGGTCTTTCACTCAGTGATGTCGTTGGAGTTGATGGACTCACTTTATCTTCCAAGCCTTTCGCTGTTATCGTATTAGATGGCCTTAAGCCATATTTATTGTAATAAGTTCTCTTTTGAGACATTCGATGTAATAAGTGTGTGATTGCTACTCCGTTATAAATCCTTCAAGTACTATGCGTGTCAGCATTACCGATCCAGGGATGACACTGATGCACAGAGATCAGACTGTTTGAGGTCTGGTCACTACATCATCAAACATGTATTGTTCCCTCTCGGAACCACGAGCCTTGTAGTGAGTTGCTCCGATTTGTGAGGGGTGTGTGTCCAAACTTTCGTCACACATGCCAATTTTTTACCACATCATCTTGCTGGCATGACATTACATGAAGCAATGTTTCATGTGTTTCTGATTTTTTTTTAATTTTTTGGAATTAAAATGCCATGTCACTCCATGCATACATATGCATGTGTCCATGTCGTGAGACAAATATGTTTGAAAATTCCTTCTAATTTACTGCACATGGAATCAACTCGCACAGAAGTACACAAATATGATTTTTCAAATTGTTATGGTTAGTCGTTGCATGTAGATGTAGTTCAAATTTGAATTACGGTCATTAAACGGCTAGAAAATCACTTAAATCTCTTCAAAAGGTTAAATGACCCCTAGAATTTTCCAAATTTCACATTACAGTTGTAGTAGTGCACGTTAAACGTAGAAAAAAAATTGAAGGCCGTAAGAGGAAGCTATCTCCCGTTTGTCATCAAACATGCATTGTTCCCTCTCGGAACCACGAGCCTTCTAGTGAGTTGCTCCGGTTTGTGAGGGGTGTGTGTCCAAACTTTCATCAAACATGCCAATTTTTTTACCACATCATCTTGGTGGCATGACATTACATCAAGCAAGGTTTCATGTGTTTCTGATTTTTTTTTAATTTTTTGGAAAAAATGCCATGTCACTCCATGCATACATATGCATGTGTCCATGTCGTGAGACAAATATGTTTGAAAACTCCTTCTAATTTACTGCACATGGAATTAACTCGCACACAAGTACAAAAATATGATTTTTAAAACCATTATGGTTAGGTGTTGCATGTAGATGTAGTTCAAATTTGAATTACGGTCATTAAATGGCTAGAAAAAATCACTTAAATGTCTTTAAAAGGTCAAATGACCCGTAGAATTTTCCAAAATTTCACATTACAGTTGTAGTAGTGCATGTTAGACGTAAAAAAAATTGAAGGCCGTAAGAGGAAGCTATCTCCCGTTCATCATCAAACATGCATTGTTCCCTCTCGGAACCATGAGCCTTCTAGTGAGTTGCTCCGGTTTGTGAGGGGTGTGTGTCCAAACTTTCGTTAAACATGCCAATTTTTTTACCACAACATCTTGGTGGCATGACATTACATCAAGCAAGGTTTCATGTGTTTCAGATTTTTTTTAAAAAAAATTGGAATTAAAATGCCATGTCACTCCATGCATACATATGCATGTGTCCATGTCATGAGACAAATATGTTTGAAAATTCCTTCTAATTTACTGCACATGGAATTAACTCTCACACAAGTACACAAATATGATTTTTCAAACCGTTATGGTTAGCCGTTGCATGTAGATGTAGTTCAAATTTGAATTACGGTCATTAAATGGCTAGAAAATCACTTAAATATCTTTAAAAGGTCAAATGACCCCTAGAATTTTCCAAAATTCCACATTACAGTTCTAGTAGTGCATGTTAAACATAGAAAAAAATTGAACGCAGTAAGAGGAAGCTATCTCCCGTTCGTCATCAAACATGCATTGTTCCCTCTCGGAACCACGAGCCTTCTAGTGAGTTGCTCCGGTTTGTGAGGGGTGTGTGTCCAAACTTTCGTCAAACATGCCAATTTTTTTACCACATCATCTTGGTGGCATGACATTACATAAAGCAAGGTTTCATGTGTTTATGATTTTTTTATTTGTTTGGAATTAAAATGCCATGTCACTCCATGCATACATATGCATGTGTCCATGTCGTGAGACAAATATGTTTGAAAATTCCTTCTAATTTACTGCACATGGAATTAACTCGCACACAAGTACACAAATGTGATTTTTCAAACCGTTATGGTTAGCCGTTGCATGTAGATGTAGTTCAAATTTGAATTATGGTCATTAAATGGCTAGAAAATCACTTAAAGGTCTTTAAAAGGTCAAATGACCCGTAGAATTTTCCAAAATTTCACACTACAATTGTAGTAGTGCATGTTAGACGTAGAAAAAAATTGAAGGCCGTAAGAGGAAGCTATCTCCCGTTCGTCATCAAACATGCATTGTTCCCTCTCGGAACCACGAGCCTTCTAGTGAGTTGCTCCGGTTTGTGAGCGGTGTGTGTCCAAACTTTCGTCAAACATGCCAAAATTTTTACCACATCATCTTGGTGGCATGACATTACATCAAGCAAGGTTTCATGTGTTTCTGACTTTTTTTTTGATTTTCAGGAATTGAAATGCCACGTCACTCCGTGCATACATATGCATATGTCCATGTCGTGAGACAAATATGTTTGAAAATTCCTTCTAATTTACTGCACATGGAATTAACTCGCACACAAGTACACAAATATGATTTTTCAAACCGTTATGGATAGCCGTTGCATGTAGATGTAGTTCAAATTTGAAGTAGGATCATTAAATGGCTAGAAAATCACTTAAATGTCTTTGAAAGGTCAAATGACCCCTAGAATTTTCCAAAATTTCACATTATAGTTGTAGTAGTGCACGTTAAACGTAGAAAAAAAATTAAGGCCGTAAGAGGAAGCTATCTCCCGTTCTTCATCAAACATGCACTGTTCGCTCTGGGAACCACGAGCCTTCTAGTGAGTTGCTCCGGTTTGTGAGGGGTGTGTGTCCAAACTTTCGTCAAACATGCCAATTTTTTTACCACATCATCTTGGTGGCATGACATTACATCAAGCAAGGTTTCATGTGTTTCTGATTTTTTTAATTTTTTGGAATTAAAATGCCATGTCACTCCATGCATACATATGCATGTGTCCATGTCATGAGACAAATCTGTTTGAAAGTTCCTTCTAATTTACTGCACATGGAATTAACTCCCACACAAGTACACAAATGTGATTTTTCAAACCGTTATGGTTAGCCGTTGCATGTAGATGTAGTTCAGATTTGAATTACGGTCATTAAATGACTAGAAAATCACTTAAATGTCTTCAAAAGGTCAAATGACCCCTAGAATTTTCCAAAATTTCACAGTACAATTGTAGTAGTGCACGTTAAACGTAAAAAGAAATTGAAGGCCGTAAGAGGAAGCTAACTCCTGTTCGTCATCAAACATGCATTGTTCGCTCTGGCAACCACGAGCCTTCTAGTGAGTTGCTCCGGTTTGTGATGGGTGTGTGTCCAAACTTAAGTCAAACATGCCAAATTTTTTACCACATCATCTTGGTGGCATGACATTACATCAACCAAGGTTTCATGTGTTTCTGATATTTTTTTAATTTTTTGGAATTAACATGTCATGTCACTCCATGCATACATATGCTAGTGTCCATGTCGTGAGACAAATCTGTTTGGAACTTCCTTCTAATTTACTGCACATGGAATTAACTCGCACACAAGTACACAAATGTGATTTTTCAAACCGTTATGGTTAGCCGTTGCATGTAGATGTAGTTCAAATTTGAATTACGGTCATTAAATGGCTAGAAAATCACTTAAATGTCTTCAAAAGGTCAAATGACTCCTAGAATTTTCCAAAATTTCACAGCACAGTTGTAGTAGTGCACGTTAAACGTAGAAAAAAATTGAAGGCCGTAAGAGGAAGCTATCTCCCGTTCGTCATCAAACATGCATTGTTCGCTCTGGGAACCACGAGCCTTCTAGTGAGCTGCTCCGGTTTGTGAGGGGTGTGTGTCCAAACTTTCGTCAAACATGCCAAAAATTTTACCACATCATCCTGGTGGCATGACATTACATCAACCAAGGTTTCATGTGTTTCTGATATATTTTTATTTTTTTGGAATTAAAATGCCATGTCATTCCATGCTTAATTGTGTCATAGCCGTTAAACCAACATGTTTGAAAATTCCTTCCAATTTACTGCACATGGAACTAAATCACAGACAAGTACACAAAATATGAGTTTTCAAACCGTTATGGTTAGCTGTTGCATGTACATGTAGTTCAAATTTCAATTACGGTTAAAGGTACTACAAAGTATGATGACGAACGGGGTCATTGTTGAATTTGACATGACAGTTGTATTAGTACTACAAAGTTTCTCGTACATTTAAAACACCATCCGTTGCCACTTTACTCCAAATTCGTCTTTCACAGCTAATAAAAAATATCTAAAACATCACAGAGTTGTTTTCTAGGAACCGTTTGCGATGAAAATATCTGGATCTATTTAAGTCTCCCTCCTTAAGCTTCGCCGGCTCATCTGCTCCAGTGCCGGCAACCCCCGAATCCATGAATCTCGATCCCCATTCCCGCACCCCCTTCTTGCAAAGATGACGTCATGGAAACGCTTCATGAAGGCCCGTACGATGGCCGCGTCCCCCCCGAGCGCTGCCACTTGCGCCAAGAGCGCGGCCGCCTACGCCGAGAGTGCCGCTGCATCCGCATTGAGCACGCCTGCTTCCGTCGAGAGGGCGTCTGCGGTAGCCGACAGGGTAGCTGCAAACGCCGAGAGCGCTCGAGCTGCCGTCCGTGCCGCCAATGTCGCCCTGGCCCGGGTCGAGGCCATCCACGCCGAGATCGAGGATGCACATGCCAAGATATTCCAGGCCATCTCGGACTCCAGCACGCAACCCACGTTCGAAAAGGCGGCCGTGGCCATGGAGCACCTGCTTCCTCATGAGGTCGCCGAGCGGGAGCTGGAGATGCAGGAGGCGGCGGAGATCGAGGAGCGCCAGGAGGAGGAGTTGCGCGTGGCCGAGGTCGAGGTAGAGAAGAGTCTGTCCGTCGAGGAATCGGTGGTGGAGTACCAACGCGAGCTCTGGCGCAGCCACTACTACGAGTACTACAACCTTGAGGGCGGCGCCGAGGACGAGGACGCGGTCGACTTCAGCAGGGGGGACACGGAGTCCACCAACGGCGGCATGTCTCCAGGACAAGTCATCGACGTCTCATCTCACACCGGTGATGCATAGGCTGGCGCGGCGGTGGATTTGTTAAAATTATGCGTACTTAGGCTTTGTTTTTAATGTTGGTCTTTTGTTAGAGCAATGTTTAGGTCAACTGGCTCTGTTTAATTACTAAAATTGCTCGATTCAATAAGTGTGGTCTGTCTGCTGTACGCTCTTTTGTGTTTCCAAATTAGCAAGCGATGTTGAATTATGCAATGACGTACCCGGGGAAATTTCCACCAAAATTTGAATTATCAAACTCATCCCATGCGTGTAAAGTAGAAGAATCGTTTGCGATGCACACAATCGGTCAAAGTGAATGGTCCCGCGGCACCGCACGTAAAGTTTCCCTCCACATTTCCAAAATTTTGGCCTACCACCAAAATATTTACCCCCGCCCCCTCCCCCTTCCCCATCCCCTTTTCTCCCCGACCACAAGTCACATTTCCCCTATTTCCTCCTTCCTTCCTTCCTAAGCTATAGCCGCTTCCTCGCTCTCGCCATCTCGCATCCTATCGTCGGGGTCGCCATGGTCTTCTTCAAAGACCTCTCCAGCGGTTCCTCCTCCGGCGATGACTCCTTCACCACGTGGGTATGCCTCTCTTATCTCTCTCGGGCTATGACTTGGAATAAAGGATTTTTACCCGGCGGTCGATTTGAGTCATTTCTTCCTCTTGTAGCTCCCTAGGACCATCAGTGGCAACGAATGGAGCGGGGTGGCTGAAGATCTATCTGCTGGTTGTCACCATCAATCTCCATGCGTGAAGCTAGTTGTGTTTGAATCTGTGGACAGTGGGAGGAAGTTTCTGGCATGTGCAGTGAAGGTTAGACCCTCTTTGTTGTTACAAATCATTTGTTAGATGTGATTCAGACACCGTCACGGTCCCAACCCATTCATACCACACCTTCAACCAAACGCATCCTAAGACAGTGTCATAGTTTGTACCTAGTATCTTAAATTGTTGCCATCTCATCAGCGGTGCCATTAGAAAATTATTTGGCACTGCTTCAGCAGTTTGTGTAGCCAACTTTGGTCCACACATCCGAGCAGCCAAGCGGTAAAATACTAAATCTTTATGGCACGAAGGAACTGGGCATCGGAGCAACTACGTGCTCCGGAGTCCGGGTCCCTTATTTTTTCCCACTGCATCGGCTCGCCAGTGCAGGGCACCGGTGCGAGATGTAGCAACAATTGTCTTTACCCCAGTTTTGGCATACATAGTGGACGGCCTTAGTGCTATTAGTTCTATGTTACTAAATTTGTGCATGTACACACCTGTTAGTATCAATTTGTTGTCATCCAAACACTGTCGCTATGTTGTTGCAATTATATTTACCTTCCTCATAAAATGTTCAATTTGTTATTTATTGTACATGAGTAAGAACTTGTAGCATTGTTGTAGTTAATTATAGCTTCTGATGTTCCAGAATTTGGTTGTTGTATCAGTAGCAATTAATTCATTTGCACATTGATATTTTTGAGAAGATATGTCATAATTAACATGTTTCTTCAGTTTTTCAAAATAAGCACTGGTGATTTTCTATGTTGCTATAAACCCATTTCCCCTACAATTGTTACCGATCTAGTTTTAAATATTATAGGATGAATGGAAGTGTTCTTACTTGGAGTGGGTTGATCAAGAGTGGCCACAGTCTTTGAAGATGTGCCTAGCGAAGCTCTGGAGCATGTATGAGGAAGAGAACAGACGTAGGCTTAGAGAAACTGTTGTCAACGCTGAAGAATACTTGAAGATGCGGGATAAAAAGTGGAAGGTGGAGAATGAGCTCAGATTTTTTAAATCAGACTTTGCTAAGATGGTGTTGGCGAAGGAGGACACACTTTTCCAGTTGGCCCGTGCAAAACAGGTTCTTACTGAATTGAAAGCGGAGGTGGATAAGACGAGCCTAGATGATCTCGATTAGGGAAATGAATATATTGTTCTAATATTTTTCTTATGAAGTTGAACTAGCTATATGTTGTACTGTGTTGTTTTCATGTAGCTATCGTACGGTGATGTTATAATATAGTTATGTGCCTGATATGAAATTGGCAAACAATTGTTCGATATGAAATGTGAATTTGCATAATACTGGAATTATTAATTGTAAACTAATAAACCTGCTAAATGTGTCATGGAACTTTGCAAATGGTTCTAGCAGTAAAAGTGCTTGTGATGGATAGCCCAATGCCACACAGTTTTCTTCATCAAATCGTGTATGATGTAGTTGATAAAAGCAAACAGTTAACCAAGGCAGAGCGTGTGTGATAGTTACACCTTTCACACACGAGCCTACACATAAAACTGTGTGGGATGTACATACAACGGAAACGTTTTCCCTGGATTGACTGTGTGGGATGTACATAAGAACGAAAACGTATTCCTTGGATTGACTGTGTGTGGTATACATACGAACGGAAACATTTTCCCTAGATTGACTATGTGGGATGTACATAAGAACGGAAACGTATTCCTTGGATTGACTGTGTGTGATATACATACCTACGGAAATGTTTTTCTAGGATTCACCATGTGGGATGTACATACCTACGGAAATGTTTTTCTGGGATTCACCGTGTGGGATGTACATACCTACCGAAATGATTTGGCTCCGATGCCTCACCCGATCGCACACGAGCTCATTTGGTGTCCCAGGAGGGCCTATCCCCGACGATTTATGGGTCGTGTGGGAAGGACCCCCCTATCGCCCACACTCACTTGGCGATGGTTCCAAATGCCGTCGCGGAAAGGGGTTAAAAACCATTTGTATAGTACCGACGCGTACTAGTGCACCTTGCGGTGTAAAACCCTACTCCTGCTTTGTGGTGGATTGGCCTCGAGGGGCTGAGGATGAACTAGTACAGTGGAAGAACAACCTCACGAGGAGGTGTGTTCTTGAGCTGGTGGGGGAGAGGATGACCTGAATGATCCGTCTCCTTCTACGATGGTGGCTAGGTCCTATTTATAGTGGCCTTGGTCCTCTTCCCCCAAAATGGAGGCGGGAAGGGATCCCACAACGGCTAGATTCGAAGGGAGACAACTAGTACATCTTATCCTGACAAAAGTAGTCTTCACCTGCAAAGCCTCTGGTTGTGACGTCGTGGTGGGCTCGGCGATGACCTCCATCCTACCGTCCTGGCGATCTTGGTCTTGTTGCATGGAAATGGAAACCTTTGGCTGATTCCTCGAGACTCCGTGCCTGCGCTTGCCTCCTTAGCACCAAAGAGGAAACTGTTGTCCTGCGCCCGCTGGCGCCCGCCTTGCCTTGGTCGTCATGGCTCACGTCATCCGAGTCTCACGAGGTGAGGGCCTGCATAGAGATCTCCGCAACTCAGGAGCCAGCCTGAGGAGGGTGTTCCTTCTGGAGGTCTTGGTGTCTTCTGCCTCGCGAGGCTTGGCCCCTCGCGAGGGTCTTGAGTTGTTGATGCTGAAGGTGGGCCGTACCAGGCCGTCGATGGAGCCACGCCGTGGGCCGCAGGCAGGCAAGTCTGGGTACCCCCGTTCCCAGAACGCCGACAACTTGGCCCTTTGCAATTTGGAGGCTTGATATGGTTGGTCCGTTCAAACCATCCAAGGACCAAAGACCCACCTTTTGGTTGCTGTTGATAAATTCACCAAGTGGGTCGAAGCAGAGCCAATCAACAATTGTAATGCAGCAACAACGGTCAAGTTCTTGAAAAAGTTAATTTTTTGCTTTGGTTACCCGCACAATCATCATTGATAATGGCACTAACCTGTCCAAAGGAGCTATGAAGCAGTTCTGTCAAAGGGAACACATCCGGCTCGACGTAGCCTCAGTGGCGCACCCACAGTCCAATGGCCAAGTAGAACGCGCTAACTAGGAGATTTTACGAGGTATCAAACCAAGACTCATGGTTCCTCTTGAGCGCACTCCGGGTTGCTGGGTTGAGGAGCTCCCCTTGGTCCTTTGGAGTATCCGGACCACCCCCAACAGATCAACGGGCTATATGCCTCTCTTCATGGTTTACGGTGCAGAAGTCATGTTACCCAGTGACATCCGTAATGATTCCCCAAGAGTTGCAGCCTATGTCGAAGCAGATAATGAACGATCTCGTCAGGACTCTTTGGATGCCTTGGAGGAGGAACGTGACTTTGCTGCAACACGATCTACAATTTATCAGCAAGTCCTACATCGCTATCACAACCGTAGGGTTCGTAACCATGCTTTCCAGGAGGATGATCTAGTGCTATGTTTGATACAAGAACAGACAGGTATGCATAAGCTTTCACCTCCATGGGAAGGGCCTTTTGTCATCAACAAGAATCTCAACAACGGGTCATACTATCTGATCGACATACGTGAACACAATAAGTCATGTACCTCTGAGGAAGAGACCAACAGGCCTTGGAATATTGCTCATCTTCGGCCTTATTATATGTAGAGCCACCGGCTCCAACTTATTGTAAAATACCTTTGTATATATCTTTATGATCATTATAATAAAGCCGGTATCCCCGAAACTTGGGGCCTCTGTCGTTTCGTCTCATATATTGTGCACGAGCCTTTATTTTTTGATCATAGGACTTGGGGGCTTCCAACTCATCAAGTTTAGCTATTAACATCCCTCTTGACCCGACGTATGCCATTATGAATCTTGGTTAAACCTGCCTGTCCGATCGATGCTACTCTGCTAAGGTAACCCGACGTACTCTTGACAGTCAATCAATAATGACCCTGAACTTGTCAAGGTTAAACACCGACTTAAGTCATGTGAGAGCCGGCTTACAGAGAGCTAGGACAAACCATGGGCTATCACGCCAGCTTCATTGAAGCAAGAATCGTGCCTCGAAATTCGGTCTTTTTGTCGTGCCTCGAAAGCCGGCTTAACACTTATACAATTTCATCTGTTTTTGTTTTATTTCTGTTTTACAGGAATTACTAACCGAGGGCCTGTCGGTCTCAATACCGGCAGATCTTGGGTAGGGGGTCCTGAACTATGCGTCTGAGGATCAATGGTAACAAGGACAATAGGGACACAGTGTTTACCCAGGTTCGGGCCCTCTTAAAGGAGGTAAAACCCTACTTCCTGCTTGATTATATTTGATGAGTATAGGGATTACAAGAGTTGATCTACCTCGTGATCGTAATGGCTAAACCCTAGTTGTCTAGCCTATGAGAATTCTGATGATCTCTACGGATTCACCCTCCGGTTTATATACACACCAGAGGGGCCTAGGGTTGTACAGAGTCAGTTTGTAAAGGAAGGTAAATTCATATCCGGACACCAAGCTTGCCTTCCACGCATATGGGAGTCCTACCCGGACACGGGGGAAAGTCTTCTGCTTTTTATCTTCACGGCCCATCAGTACGGCCCATATCAAATAGCCTGTACACCCGAGGACCCCCTAATCCAGGACTCCCTCAGTAGCCCCTAAACCAGTATTCATTGACGATGTGTTTGGCATGTGGATTGTCTTCGACATTGCAAGGCGGGTCCTTCTCCTTGAACATTTTAAGATAACTCCCTGTGCAAAGGATCTGTATCCGGCTCTATACAACTAATACAACACTTAGCTAGCCACGAAGGCCAGATGTCCAAAATAAAACAGTGTCTTTTACTGACAACTTTTTTGGCAAAGCGTCACATATGGATCTTTAACATTTCAAACCATTTTCACGCCCCCGTTTCGTGTTTCAAGGCATAGCCTCCATTGGCATGTCTTGTCAAAACAGAGATCGTGCCCGCCCATTACGGGATTCCCATTAATACGGTTTTGGGTAATCCAACCGTGCCGTTTGCATGATCTCTTTGGGAACAAGCGAGTTTTAAGGCTTGGGAGGGGGGGCATTTGGTATTTCACTGCCTATAAGAGGGCAAAGATTCCTCCTTTCTCCCTCACGCCTTCTCCTAGCTCCAGCCTTCCCATCTTCGAGCTCTAGCGCTCGAAACTTCAATCTTTTTCACCGCCACCAACCTCCCCAGCCATGTCTGGATCCGGTTCCAAGGGCAAGTGGGAGGCTTCCTCGGTCACCGAGAGGACATCAAGGAGCTCCAGGGTGCAGGCTATCTGTCCGCAAATATCGCGCACGGGCTCCCTGCCGAAGATCAGGTCATCCCCACTCCGGAGCCCGGCGAAAGGGTCGTTATTATTCCTCATTTCCTTTGAGGTCTAGGGTTTCCCCTCCATACCTTCGTCCGGGGCCTCATGTTCTACTACGGGCTAGATTTCCATGATCTAGCCACGAATTCCTTCCTCCACATATCGGCGTTCATCGTCTTGTGTGATGCTCTACTCCGCATCCCCCCACACTTCGGCTTATGGCTCAAGATCTTCAATCTGAAGCCGAAGGTGGTTGATGGCCAGCATGCAGACTGCGGCAGGGCCATGGTCAGAAAGATCCCCAACGCCATCTGGCCCAAAGGGGTCTTCGTCGAAACTGTCAAGGTATGGCAGCAGGAATGGTTCTACATCACCGAACCCCGCGATGCCAAGTGGGTGGCCATGCCCAACTTCAGATCCGGACCCCCCACGAGACTCACTTCATGGACCGCCAAGGGTCTTGATTGGGGGTCCCAACCAGAGGTGAAGATGCTGCAAAAGCGCATCTCCAACGTGCTGAGCTCAAACACTGGTCTCACAAATGTGATCCAAGTGATGCTCGCCCGTGGTGTTCTTGCTTGCCAACTCCGAGCCTCCCCCTTATGGGAGTTCAATCCGGACTAGCCACGGACCTTGAAGCGCTTCTTCAGCACCACACACGAAGACATATGGAAGCAGCTCTTCAAGGCCCAGAAAAGCTGGCCGATGAAGACCGAGGACATCGGACTCGACAGCGAGAATCCGGCCTCCGCGGTGAGCATAATCCGTCCGAAGACTTATCTGGTTAATGCTTCGGATATACCAAAGTTTTATAATACTTGTTTCCCATACAGGGCTGGACGGTAAAGGTGGAGCAGATCAACTGTTCGGCCCCGCTGCCCGAAGACCCGGCCATACCCCTATAACAGGGATGCTGGTCCCCACGCCATATCAGGCGCCAGAGAAGAAGGCCAAGAAGAAGAAGGGCAAGGAGGCCAAGGGCGGCCCCCGCCACAAGGGTCCCTTGATACGTCTCCAACGTATCTATAATTTTTTATTGTTCCATGCTATTATATTATCTGTTTTGGATGTTTTATATGCATTAATATGCTATTTTATGTGATTTTTGGGACGAACCTTTAACCTAGAGCCCAGTGCCAGTTCCTGTTTTTTTTCCTTGTTTTAGAGTTTCGTAGAAAAGGAATACAAACGGAGTCCAAACGGAATGAAACTTTCGCGATGATTTTTCTTGGACCAGAAGACACCCAGGAGACTTGGAGTGCAAGCCAGAAGAGCAACAAGGCGGCCACAAGGGTGGAGGGCACGCCCAGGGGGGTAGGACGCGCCCCCAACCTTGTGGGCCCCTTGGTGACCCCCTGACCTAGATCTTCCTCCTATATATTCTCAAATATCTCAAAAACTTTGAGGGGAGCCACGAAACCACTTTTCCACCACCGCAACCTTCTGTACCCGTGAGATCCCATCTAGGGGCCTTTTCTGGCATCCTGCCGGAGGGGAATTCGATCACGGAGGGCTTCTACATCAACACCATTGCCTCTCCGATGAAGCGTGAGTAGTTTACCACAGACCTACGGGTCCATACCTAGTAGCTAGATGGCTTTTCTCTGTCTTTGATTCTCAATACCATGTTCTCCTCGATGTTCTTGGAGATCTATTCGATGTAATACTCTTTTGCGGTGTGTTTGCCGAGATCCGATGAATTGAGGATTTATGATCAGCTTATCTATGAATATTATTTGGATCTTCTCTGAATTCTTATATGCATGATTTGATATCTTTGCAAGTCTCTTCGAACTATCGATTTGGTTTGGCCAACTAGATTGGTTTTTCTTGCAATGGGAGAAGTGCTTAGCTTTGGGTTCAATCTTGCAGTGTCCTTTCCCAGTGACAGTAGGGGCAGCAAGGCACGTATTGTATTGTTGCCATCGAGGATAACAAGATGGAGTTTTCATCATATTGCTTGAGTTTATCCCGCTACATCATGTCATCTTACTTAATGCGTTACTCTGTTCTTATGAACTTAATACTCTAGATGCAGGCAGGAGTCGGTCGATGGGTGGAGTAATAGTAGTAGATGTAGGCAGTAGTCGGTCTACTTGATACGGACGTGATGCCTATATTCATGATCATTGCCTTAGATATCGTCATAACTTTGCACTTTTCTAACAATTGCTCGGCAGTAATTTGTTCACCCACCGTAATAATTTCTATCTTGAGAGAAGCCTCTAGTGAAACCTATGGCCCCCGGGTCTATTTTCCATCATATAAGTTTCTGATCTACAATTTCAGTTTCCTATTTACTTTCTTTGCAATCTTTTACTTTTCGTTCCATAAACCAAAAATACCAAAAATATTACTTTACCGTTTATCCATCTCTATCAGATCTCACGTTGCAAATAACCGTGAAGGGATTGACAACCCCTTTATTGCATCGGGTGCAAGTTGGTGTTTGTTTGTGCAGGTATTCGGTGGCTTGCAAGTTGTCTCCTACTGGACTGATACCTTGGTTCTCAAAAGCCGAGGGAAATACTTACTCTACTTTGCTACATCACCCTTTCCTATGCAAGGGAAAAACCAACGCAAGCTCAAGAGGTAGCAGGAAGAATTTCTGGCGCCGTTGCCGGGGAGATCTACACCAAGTCAAGTCAAGATTTGTCTCGCGTCAACTTGCCAATTTCTGGCGCCGTTGCCGGGGAGATATACGCCAAGCCGATACACACCAAGTACCCATCATAAACTCTCATCCCTCGCATTACATTATTTGCAATTCGCCTCTCGTTTTCCTCTCCCCCGCTTCTAAAACGATTTTTGAAAAGATTCGCCTTTTCTTCGTCCCTCTTCCATTCGTCTTCTTCGTTTGCTTCTTGTGTGTTTGTGTGTTCGATTACTTGCTTTGTCATGATGGCTCAAGATAACACCAAATTGTGTGACTATTCCAACACCAATAATAATGATTTTATTAGTACTCCGATTGCTCTCGATGCTAATGTGGAATCTTGTGAAATTAATACCTCTTTGCTGAATCTTGTTATGAAAGATCAATTTTTTCGGCCTTCCCAATGAAGATGCCGCATCCCATCTCAATAATTTCCTTGATTTGTGTGATATGCAAAAGAAAAAAGATGTGGATAATGATATTTAAATTGAAGCTATTTCCGTTCTCACTTCGAGATCGTGCTAAAACTTGGTTTTCATCTTTGCCTAAAAATAGTATTGATTCATGGAACAAGTGTAAAGATGCTTTTATTCCCAAGTATTTTCCTCCGGCTAAGATCATCTCCCTTAGGAACGATATTATGAATTTTAAGCAACTTGATCATGAACATGTTGCACAGTCTTGGGAGAGGATGAAATTGATGATACGAAATTGCCCTACTCATGGTTTGAATTTGTGGATGATTATACAAAACTTTTATGCCGAATTGAATTTTGCTTCTAGAAATCTTTTAGATTCGCCCGCAGGAGGCACTTTTATGGAAATTACTTTTGGAGAAGCTACTAAACTCCTAGATAATATTATGGTTAATTATTCTCAATGGCACACCGAAAGATCTTCCACTAGTAAAAAGGTGCATGCAATTGAGGAGATTAATGTTTTGAGTGGAAAGATGGATGAGCTTAAGAAATTATTTGCTAATAAGAGTGCTCCTATTGATCATAATGATATGCCTTTGTCTACTTTGATTGAAAACAATAATGAATCTATGGATGTGAATTTCGTTGGTAGGAACAATTTTGGTAATAACGCGTATAGAGGCAATTTTAATCCTAGGCCGTTTCCTAGTAATTCCTCTAATAATTATGGTAATTCCTACAAAAATTCTTATGGAAATTATAATAAAATGCCCTCTGATTTTGAGAATAGTGTTAAAGAATTTATAAGTTCGCAAAAGAATTTCAATGCTTTGATTGAAGAAAAAATGCTTAAGATTGATGATGTGGCTAGGAACGTGGATAGAATATCTCTTGATATTGATTCTTTGGAACTTAGATCTATTCCACCTAAGCATGGTATCAATGATTCTCTCAAAGCCATGAGAATTTCCATTGATGAGTGCAAAGAAAGAACCGCCAAGATGCATGCTAAAAAGATTGGTTTATAAAAGCGTGTTCTTCTAGTTTCCATGAAAACAATGATGAAGATCTTAAAGTGATTGATGTGACTCCTATTGAATCTTCATTTTCCAATATAAATCTTGATAAAGATGACTGGAGACGAGTCAACTTTAGTTAGCGGGCGTTGATACGTCTCCAACGTATCTATAATTTTTGATTGTTCCATGCCGTTATATTATCATTCTTGGATGTTTTATAATCATTTTATAGTCATTTTATATCATTTTTTGGTACTAACCTATTGACATAGTGCCAAGTGCCAGTTGTTGTTTTCTGCATGTTTTTTACATCGCAGGAAATCAATACCAAACGGAGTCCAAAGGCAACGAAACTTTTTGTGGATTTTTTGGAACAGAAGACATCCAGTGGGCCGAAGAAGCGCCTGGGGGTGCTCTGATGTCTAGTACACAACCTTCTTCTTCTAGACGTTGTTGGGCCTCCAAGTGTAGAGGTATGTAGGACAGTAGCAAATTTCCCTCAAGTGGATGACCTAAGGTTTATCAATCCGTGGGAGGCGTAGGATGAATATGGTCTCTCTGAAACAACCTTGCGACCAAATAACAAAGAGTCCCAATACAATGATAAATTGTATAGGTGCACTAGTTCGGCGAAGAGATGGTGATACAAGTGCAATATGGATGGCAGATATAGGTTTTTATAATCTGAAATTATAAAAACAGCAAGGTAACTAATGATAAAAGTGAGCAAAAACGGTATTGCAATGCGTTGAAACAAGGCCTGGGGTTCATACTTTCACTAGTGCAAGTTCTCTCAACAAGGATAACATAATTAGATCATATAACTATCCCTCAACATGCAACAAAGAGTCACTCCAAAGTCACTAATAGCGGAGAACAAACGAAGAGATTATTGTAGGGTACGAAACCACCTCAAAGTTATTCTTTCCGATCAATCCATTGGGCTATTCCTATACAAACAGCCCTAGAGTTCATAGTAAAATAACACCTTAAGACACAAATCAACCAAAACCCTAATGTCACCTAGATACTCCAATGTCACCTCAAGTATCCGCGGGTATGGTTATACGATATGCATCACACAATCTCAGATTCATCTATTCAACCAACACAAAGAACTTCAAAGAGTGCCCCAAAGTTTCTACCGGAGAGTCAAGGCGAAAACGTGTGCCAACCCCTATGCATAGATTCCCAAGGTCACGGAACCCGCAAGTTGATCACCAAAACATACATCAAGTGAATCAATAGAATACCCCATTGTCACCACAGGTATCCCACGCAAGACATACATCAAGTGTTCTCAAATCCTTAAAGACTCAATCCGATAAGATAACTTCAAAGGGAAAACTCAATTCATCACAAGGAGGTAGAGGGGGAGAAACATCATAAGATCCAACTAGCAAAGCTCGCATTACATCAAGATCGTTCCACATCAAGAACACGAGAGAGAGAGAGAGAGATCAAACACATAGCTACTGGTACATACCCTCAGCCCCGAGGGTGAACTACTCCCTCCTCTTCATGGAGAGCGCCGGGATGATGAAGATGGCCACCGGTGATGATTCCCCCCTCCGGCAGGGTGCCGGAATAGGGTCCCGATTGGTTTTTGATGACTACAGAGGCTTGCGGCGACGGAACTCCTGATCTAGGTTTATTTTCTGGGGTTTCTGTATTTATAGGAATTTTTATGTCGGGAACAAGTCAGGGGGTCTCCGAGTCATCCACAAGATAGGGGGCGCGCCCAGGGGGTAGGGCGCACCCTCCACCCTCGTGGATGGCTAGGGACTCTTCTGGCCCAACTCTTTTACTTCGGGGGCTTCTTTTGGTCCATAAAAAACCATCAAAAATTGGCACGTCAATTGGACTCCGTTTGGTATTTCTTTTGTGTAAAACTCAAAAACAAGGAAAAAACAGAAACTGGCACTGGGCTCTAGGTTAATAGGTTAGTCCTAAAAATCATATAAAATAGCATATAAATGTATATAAAACATCAAAGATGGATAATATAATAGCATGGAACAATCAAAAATTATAGATACGTTGGAGACGTATCATGCTCCGAGGGGAGCACAACCCACCAGGGCGCGCCAGGAGGCCCAGGCGTGCCCTGGTGGGTTGTGCCCACCTCGGGTGCCCCCCTGAACCGACTCTTTGCTCTATAAATACCCCAATATTCCAGAAACCCTAGGGGAGTCGACCAAAATCAATTCCAGCCGCCGCAGAGTCCAGAACCACCAGATCCAATCTAGACACCATCACAAAGGGGTTCACCACTTCCATTGGTGCCTCTCCGATGATGCGTGAGTAGTTCTTTGTAGACCTACAGGTCCGTAGTTAGTAGCTAGATGTCTTCCTCTCTCTTTCTTTTGATTATCAATACAATGGTCTCTTGGAGATCTATATGATGTAACTCTTTTTGCGGTGTGTTTGTTGGGATCGGATGAACTTTGAGTTTACGATCAGATCTATCTTTTTATCCATGAAATTTATTTGAGTCTTCTTTGATCTTCTATATGCGTGTTTGCTTATAGCCTCATATTTCTTCTCCGATATTTGGGTTTTGTTTGGCCAACTTGATCTATTTATCTTGCAATGGGAACAGGTGCTTTGTAGTGGGTTTGATCTTACGGTGCTTGATCCCAGTGACAGAAGGGGAACCGACACGTATGTATCATTGCTACTAAGGATAAAACGATGGGGTCTATTTCTACATAAATAGATCTTGTCTACATCATGTCATCGTTCTTATTGCATTACTCCGTTTCTCCATGAACTTAATGCATTAGATGCATGTTGGATAGCGGTCGATGTGTGGAGTAATAGTAGTAGATGCATGCAGGAGTCGGTCTACTAATCTTGGACGTCATGCCTATATAATGATCATTTCCTGGATATCGTCATGATTATTTGAAGTTCTATCAATTGCCCAACAGTAATTTGTTTACCTACCGTTTGCTATTTTCTCGAGAGAAGCCTCTAGTGAAACCTACGGCCCCCGGGTCTCTTTCTCATATTATTTGCCTTTGCGATCTACTTTTCCTTTGCTTTTATTTTCAGATCTATTAAACCAAAAATACAAAAAATACCTTGCTGCAATTTATTTTATTTGGCGTTCGATCTATCAATATTTACAACTCTCTCACGTCTGCTTGCCTATCTCTAGGCGCCATTACCCGAAAGGGATTGACAACCCCTTTTACTTGTCGGGTTGCGAGTATTTGTTATTTGTGTGCAGGTGCTGTTTACGTTGTGTTGCTTGGTTCTCCTACTGGTTCGATAACCTTGGTCTCATCACTGAGGGAAATACCTACCACTGTTGTGTTTACGTTGTGTCGTTTGCCTATCTCTACCAATGATTCGGAGTTTTTAGATCTTGATGCAAAAATTGATACAAGAGGGATTGGAGAGGTCAAAACTTTGAATAGCAATGAACCCACTCTTTTGGATTTCAAGGAATTTAATTATGATAATTGTTCTTTAATAGATTGTATTTCCTTGTTGCAATCCATGTTGAATTCTCATCATGCTTATAATCAAAATAAAGCTTTTACTAAACATATTGTTGATGCTATGATGCAATGTTTCGGAGAAAAGATTGAATTGGAAGTCTCTATTCCTAGAAATATTTATGATGAGTGGGAACCTACTATTAAGATTAAAATTAAAGATTATGAATGCCATGCTTTGTGTGATTTCGGTGCTAGTGTTTCCATGATTCCAAAAACTTTATGTGATGTGTTAGGTTTCCGTGAATTTGATTATTGCTCTTTAAATTTGCATCTTGTAGATTCCACTATTAAGAAACCTATTCGAAGGATTAATGATGTTCTTATTGTTGCAAATAGGAACTATGTGCACGTAGATTTCATTGTTCTTGATATAGATTGCAATCCTACATGTCCTATTATTCTTGGTAGACCTTTCCTTAGAACGATTGGTGCAATTATTGATATGAAAGAAGGAAACATTAGATTTCAATTTCCATTAAGGAAATGCATGGAACAGTTTCCAAGAAAGAAAATTAAATTGCCTTATGAATTTATTATGAGAGACACTTATGGATTTCATACCAAAGATGATAATACCTAGATCTATTCGTGTTTTACGCCAAGCTAAGGGCGTTAAACAATAGCGCTTGTTGGGAGGCAACCAACTTTATTTTTGTTTTTGCTTTTTAGGTTCTGTTTTTCTTTAAATAATTCATCTAGCCTCTAGTTATATGTGGTTTTATATTTTAGTTAGTGTTTGTGCCAAGTAAGACCATTGGGATAGCTTACAGTAATAGTTGATTTGATCTTGCTGAAAAACAGAAACTTTTGCGCTTGGTCCCAGAATTGTTAAAATCACAGGAGCGTGATAAAATAGATTATTTTCGCAGAAGATTAATACACAAATTTCTCAGGTCTTCATAATTTTTTTAGAATTGTTGGAGTTACAGAAGTATTCGAAATATCCAGATTACTACAGATTGTTCTGTTTTTGACAAATTCTGTTTTTCGCGTGTTGTTTGCTTATTTTGATGCATCTATGGATAGTATCGGGGGGTATGAACCATGGAAAAGTTGGAATACAGTATATATTACACCATTATAAATAAAGAATGAGTTCACAACAGTACCAAAGTGGTGATTTATTTTCTTATACTAACAGAGCTTATGAGATTTTCTGTTGAGTTTTGTGTTGTGAAGTTTTCAAGTTTTGGGTAAGGATTTCATGGACTATGGAATAAGGAGTGGCAAGAGCCTAAGCTTGGGGATGCCCAAGGCACCCCAAGGTAATATTCAAGGACAACCAAGAGCCAAAGCTTGGGGATGCCCCGGAAGGCATCCCCTCTTTCGTCTTCGTCTATCGGTAACTTTACTTGAGGCTATATTTTTATTCACCACATGATATGTGTTTTGCTTGGAGCGTCTTGTATTATTTGAGTCTTTGCCTTTTAGTTTTCCACAATAATCCTTGCTGTACACACCTTTTGAGAGAGACACGCATGAATCGTGATTTATTAGAATACTCTATGTGCTTCACTTATATCTTTTGATCTAGGCAAATTTGCTCTAGTGCTTCACTATATCTTTTTAGAGCACGGCGGTGGTTTTATTTTATAGAAATTGATGAACTCTCGTACTTCACTTATATTATTTTGAGAGTCTCTAAACAGCATGCTAATTTGCTTTGGTTATAAAATTAGTCCAAATATGATAGGCATCCAAGAGTTTATAATAAAAAAATTATATAAAGTGCATTGAATACTATGAGAAGTTTGATTCCTTATGATTGTTTCGAGATATGGAGATGGCGATATTAGAGTCATGCTAGTAAGTAATTGTGAATTTGATAAATACTTGTGTTAAAGTTTGTGAGTCCCGTAGCATGCACGTATGGTGAACCGTTATGTGATGAAGTCGGAGCATGATTTATTTTTTGATTGTCTTCCTTATGAGTGGCGGTCGGGGACGAGCGATGGTCTTTTCCTACCAATCTATCCCCCTAGGAGCATGTGTGTAGTACTTTTTTTCGATGACTAATATATTTTTGCAATAAGTATATGAGTTCTTTATGACTAATGTTGAGTCCATGGATTATACACACTCTCACCTTTCCGCCATTGCTAGCCTCT
The DNA here is from genome assembly GCF_002575655.3 of Aegilops tauschii subsp. strangulata. NCBI lineage: Eukaryota > Viridiplantae > Streptophyta > Magnoliopsida > Poales > Poaceae > Aegilops > Aegilops tauschii. Next base: position 324,624,968 of record NC_053038.3, on the reverse strand, counting down.
CTAGTATCGCGCAACTTTCGCCGGTACCATAAACCCACCATATACCTTCCTCAAAACAGCCACCATACCTACCTATTATGGCATTTCCATAACCATTCCAAGATATATTACCATGCAACTTTCCACCATTCCGTTTATATGACACGCTCCATCATTGTCATATTGCTTTGCATGATCATGTAGTTGACATCATATTTGTGGCTAGGCCACCTTTCATAATTCTTTCATACATGTCACTCTTGATTCATTACACATCCCGGTACACCGCCAGAGGCATTCACATAGAGTAATATTTTGTTCTAAGTATATCAAGTTGTAATTTTTGAGTTGTAAGTAAATAAAAGTGTGATGATCTTCATTATTAGAGCATTGTCCCATGTGAGGAAAGGATGATGGAGACTAAGATTCCCCCACAAGTCGGGATGAGACTCCGGACGAAAATAAATAAATAAAGAAGAGGCCAAAAAAATGAAAGAAGACCCAACAAAAAAATGAGAGAAAAGAGAGAAGGGGCAATGCTACTATCCTTTTACCACACTTGTGCGGCTTCAAAGTAGCACCATGATCTTCATGATAGAGAGTCTCCTATAATATCACTTTCATATACTAGTGGGAATTTTTCATTATAGAACTTGGTTTGCATATTCCAATGATGGGCTTCCTCAAATTGCCCTAGGTCTTCATGAGCGAGCAAGTTGGATGCACACCCACTTAGTTTTCTTTTTGAGCTTTTATAAACTTATAGCTCCAGTGCATCCGTTGCATGGCAATCCCTACTCACTCACATTGATATCTAATAATGGGCATCTCCATAGCCCGTTGATACACCTAGTTGATGTGAGACTATCTCCTTCTTTTTGTCTTCTCCACAACCACCGTCTATTCCACCTATAGTGCTATATCCATGGCTCACACTCATGTATTGCGTGAAAATCGAAAAAGTTTGAGAACATCAAAAGTATGAAACAATTGCTTGGCTTGTCATCGGGGTTGTGCATGATTCAAATATTTTGTGTGATGAAGATGGAGTATAGCCCGAATATATGATTTTGTAGGGATAAGCTTTCTTTGTCCATGTTATTTTGAGAAGTCATAATTATTTTGTTAGTATGCTTGAAGTATTATTATTTCTATGTCAATATTAAACTTTTGTTTTGAATCATACGGATCCGAACATTCATGCCACAATAAAGAGAATTACATGGATAAATTTGTTAGGTAGCATTCCACATCAAAAATTCTATTTTTATCATTTACCTACTCGAGGACGAGCGGGAATTAAGCTTGGGGATAATTGATACGTCTCCAACATATCTATATTTTTTTTATTGTTCCATGCTATTGTATTATCTGTTTTGGATGTTTTATATGCATTAATATGCTATTTTATAGGATTTTTGGGACTAACCTATTAACCTAGAGCCCAGTGCAGTTCCTATTTTTTCCCTTGTTTTAGAGTTTCGTAGAAAAGGAATACATAAACAGAGTCCAAACGGAATGAAACTTTCGCGATGATTTTTCTTGGACCAGAAGACACCCAGGAGACTTGGAGTGCAAGTCAGAAGAGCCACGAGGCGGCCACAAGGGTGGAGGGCGCGCCCCCCAACCTTGTGGGCCCCTCGGTGACCCCCTAACCTAGATCTTCTTCCTATATATTCTCAAATATCCCAAAAACTTCCAGGGGAGCCACGAAACCACTTTTCCACCGCCGCAACCTTCTGTACTCGTGAGATTCCATCTAGGGGCCTTTTCCGGTGTCCTGCCAGAGGGGGATTTGATCACGGAGGGCTGCTACATCAACACCATTGCCTCTCCGATGAAGCGTGAGTAGTTTACCACAGACCTATGGGTCCATAGCTAGTAGCTAGATGGCTTTTTCTCTCTCTTTGATTCTCAATACCATGTTCTCCTCGATGTTCTTGGAGATCTGTTCGATGTAATACTCTTTTGCGGTGTGTTTGCTGAGATCTGATGAATTCTGGATTTATGATCAGCTTATCTATGAATATTATTTGAATCTTCTCTGAATTCTTATATGCATGATTTGATATCTTTGCAAGTCTCTTCGAACTATCGATTTGGTTTGGCCAACTAGATTGGTTTTTCTTGCAATGGGAGAAGTGCTTAGCTTTGGGTTCAATCTTGCGGTGTCCTTTCCCAGTGACAGTAGGGGCAGCAAGGCACGTATTGTATTGTTGCCATCGAGGATAACAAGATGGGGTTTTCATCATATTGCTTGAGTTTATCCCGCTACATCATGCCATCTTACTTAATGCGTTACTCTGTTCTTATGAACTTAATACTCTAGATGGAGGCAGGAGTCGGTCGATGTGTGGAGTAATAGTACTAGATGCAGGTAGGAGTCGGTCTACTTGATACAGACGTGATGCCTATATTCATGATCATTGCCTTAGATATCTTCATAACTTTGCGCTTTTCTATCAATTGCTCGGCAGTAATTTGTTCACCCACCGTAATAATTTCTATCTTGAGAGAAGCCTCTAGTGAAACCTATGGCCCCAGGGTCAATTTTCCATCATATAAGTTTCGGATCTACAATTTCAGTTTCCTATTTACTTTCTTTGCAATCTTTTACTTTTCGTTCCATAAACCAAAAATATTACTTTACCGTTTATCCATCTCTATCAGATCTCACGGTGCAAATAACCGTGAAGGGATTGACAACCCCTTTATCGCGTTGGGTGCAAGTTGGTGTTTGTTTGTGCGGGTATTCGGTGGCTTGCGCGTTGTCTCCTACTGGATTGACACCTTGGTTCTCAAAAGCTGAGGAAAGTACTTACTGTACTTTGCTGCATCACCCTTTCCTATTCCTGGGAAAAACCAACGCAAGCTCAAGAGGTAGCATCCCTCAGACGCTGTGTCTGGAGAGACCGAGGCCCTCTCCCATGAGGGAGATGATGATGAAGAAGAAGAGGAGGTTGTGGAAAGTGACTCCCCCCGCAAGGGGAGAAAGAAGAAGATGACTTCCTCCGAAGACCCGGAGGGGGAAGCGCCCAAGAGGGGGAAAGTGATCCCCCAGGACAGTTCGGATTTAGAATCCGAACTAGTCCGCAAGAGGCCTCCAAGGGCGAAGCCCCTGGCCGCATCATAGGTATTTGAATACACATTGTTTATCTTTAATCCTCCCTTTCTATTACATGAGCTATATTGCTTTTCAGCCCTCTATGCGAGCTCCCGAACACTCCGTTATCGGAGGGGAGCTCTCTGCCACCCGAGATGGCAGAGAGCGAGACGCTGCCACGAGCTTCCTCTCCTGTCACCATGGATGACACCGAGGTGTTATCCCGAAGGACCTCTCCTGGCCGAGGAGGGGCGGGCGAGGCTGCCGAGAAGGCGCCCGAGGTTAACACCTCGATCGCCGTAGACATAGGGGTGGCGACCCCTATGACGACCGACGGTGGGGACCCCCAGCAATCCAGGCCCCAGCCGGACACCATTCCGGAGACCAATGTGGCTCTGGGATCAGGTGGGCAACCCCCTTTGAAAGAGGGGGGAGGAGCATCGGCTCCGTCGGCGACCTCCACCAATCCGGAGACGCCGAATACTCTATCGGAAGCACTGCAACGTGATTCCATCATGGAGGAGCACCGTACCCTGATGGGTGCTGTAGTAGAGAAGGTTCAGTCTTCTAAGAGCGGACTGGACGAAGCCTTCCACAGCCTACTGATGGGCTTCGAGGTATGCGACGTAATACCCGAAATGCCCTTCCATATGTAGAGGAATATACCTGTATACAGAGAGTAGCCCTGAGCCTCTGTTTGGTGAAAAAGAAACCGGATAGAGGATCCACATAAAATTTGGGAAAGCTAACAAACTTATCTGTTATTGTAACAGGCTTCCCTGTTGGCGGCGACCACCCAGGCCGCAGAAGTTTCCGAACTCAATCGAAAGCTGAAGTTGGCCAATGAAGAAATCGACCGTGTTAACAAGCGGTTCGATGAAGCGCAAGGTATGTGTATAGTGTTAAAAGTTTAGATGTATGTCATAAGTGTTAGCTATATCCAGAGACTAACTCATGGAATGCTTTGATTATGATTCTAGTTGGGACAAGCGAGGTCGAGACCCTCAAAGGCGCCCTTGCCAAAGCCCAACAGGAGGCAAAGACGAACAAGGAAGCCGCTGACAAAGCGGCTGCAGAGCTGAAGACCGAGCAGGCCGCCTGCCGCCAACACGAAGCTCGGGTGGCCGAAGTCGAACTGGAGCTGAAGGTTGCCATCCTCAAATGCGAGGAATTGGAGGAGAAGACTTCGACCCAATCATCCAAACACACCAAAGCCCTTCAGGAGGCTAAAGAGGCGCGGGTCGAGTCCCGAAGTGCTCGTGAGGAGATCCGTTAGGCGAAGCAGATAGCGGCTGGGAAGGCCTTTCTTTTGCAAAGTGTTTTTGGAGGTCAAAGATATGCATTGCTTACTCGAGTATGGAGTTCTCCAGATGCATTTGCAGATCTTCCGAGGAGCGCTGCCGGTGCCGCACAGTTCTTCCGCCGGAGCACCCGACGCCCCTGAACGACCAGCTGAAACAGCTGATGGAGCTGCATAGGGTGGCCAGTTTGGCCATGAAGGATCTAATAGTCTGGCTTTGGCCAGCCGATTCAATGCCCAGTAGCTACTTCGGTTTGGTGAAGCGGCTCGTCGACGCGCTGCCCCGGGTTGATGCTATGAAGCGCTCGGCCTGCATAGAGGGTGCTCGGATGGCCTTCGCCCGCGTCAAGATGCACTGGTCAAAGATGAAGGTCATCGGCGTGGCGACCGCAGGCCCGCCTGAAGGCAAGGACCACCGCAAGCCGAAGAGATACTTTGAAGACGTCTTGGCCGGGGCCCAAATAGTCGAGGGCCAGTGTTCAAAGGACGTGATATTTGATTAAATGGTGCGGGTTGTAAAAACTATGTTATGATCCCGTGGTTGTAATATATTTACACCTTTTATCTTAAGCGAATTTCCTCCTGTGCGGCCGTTTAATTTTGGAAGTGACCAGTCGTCGGCTTCAGCCCCCACACAGATACTACGGGGGTGTCCGGCATAATGCGTGACCGTACTTTATCCAACGTCTTGGTCCATAAAGGAGGCATCCGCGGGGTGAACCAGGCAATCAGACTATGCAGATTTATTACTTTTACTTAGCCATAAGAGTTTAATGGTGAGGCTAGGTACTAGCCCCTTGTGCGTGTGCAGCAATCCGAACTAAGGTGCCTTTTTCCACGCGGCTGGACGAAGACCAGCCCCTCGTATAACACGAAGTAAATTACGAATGATTTATAGTAAGTCGCCGAATCACCGACCAGCTCTCGCCTTATCATGATAGTCAGTTTTCGGCTTTCTCTACTGAGGTATTTGACCGGACGAACCAGAAATACAATCGCAGTAGTTCTCCCTTTACTACCTTAGCCGAATGAGCGGAACATAAGGTGGTAAGCACAGGAGCCGGGCAACCCAACTATAGACCAAAGACATGATTCGGAGCCGATGCATATATTGCAATATTCGGGACGCCGAAGAGTACCCTATAGGTTTTTGAACTTGAAAACGTGCGGAGCTGAAGACAGCCCCCGGTATTAAGGCCGGACTAAAGCACGTGCGGCAATCTGAAGTAAGGAGGGAATACGGATGACAAAAAATAACCCAGCACCAAACAGAAGTGGTGATCAACTGTTTCCTTTATATCCTAGTTAATACGTCAAGACGTGCTATTACATATAATGTCATGAACATCAAGGCTATTTTACATGCCAAGAGTTTACACAAGGGAAAGTTTTACATAGGGCCTAAAAGCAGTTGTTTTGAAGATCCCAGTGGTGCCCTGCCGCACGTCTGTGTCGTTTCTCCTTGGTGAGAAGTCCTTTGAGAAGAAAAGTTGATGGTCGTCTATAAAAAAGGTAGCTAAAGTAGGAGCCCCTGGTACAACCGCAGTAGGTAGGTTTTTAACGAACCTGTAGTGAAGGAAAAGAAAAAGGAAAAAGAGAAAGAAGGTTAAGGTCCAAATAGGGTCAAGCCATACTATAGACCTTTTCTGCAATATGCCTCCGGCGCCACCCAAGGTATTTTAAGTGTGTAATTATGCACACGCGGTACGCATGCGGTAACCTTATGGGGCGGTCGACAGAGGCTGAGCTGCTATTCAAGTTCTAGATTCGCCGAGCTGTCCTGCTATAATGTGGATCGGACTCGCTTAGCGGTGTCATGGGTCTTGATGACCGATGGACTATTCGGCTTGATGAGGCCGCTCTATACCTCGGCAGCTAGGGCCGCGGTGTGCTCCTCAGTACAGAGGGAGTGCTCCATATTCCCATTGACTGTGATGACACCGCGCGGTCCAGGCATTTTGAGTTTTAAGTAAGCATAATGTGGGACTGCATTAAAGCGGGCGAAAGCCGTTCGTCCCAGCAGTGCATGACAACCACTTCGGAAAGGGACGATATCGAAGATTAAGTCTTCACTTCAAAAGTTATCTGGAGAGCCGAATACCACTTCCAGTGTTAAGGAGCCCGTGCAGCGGGCCTCTACGCCATGTATCACTCCTTTGAAGGTAGTGTTACTAGGCTTGATTCTTGATGGATCAATACCCATCTTACAGATAGTTTCTTGATAAATCAAGTTGAGACTGCTGCCGCCGTCCATAAGGACTCTAGTGAGATAGTATCCGTCGATGATGGGATCGACTACTAGGGCCGCTGAACCTCCATGATGGATACTAGTTGGGTGGTCCCTGCGATCAAAGGTGATTGGACAAGCCAACCATGGGTTGAATTTTGGGGCGACAGGTTCTGTGGCACAGACATCCCGTAGTGCGCGCTTGCGCTCCCTCTTGGGGATGTGCGTGACATATATCATGTTCATTGTTTTCACCTCAGGGGGGACTTCTTATGTCCTCCTGTGTTCGGAGGGCAGGGCTCATCATCGTCCTTGCTTTGAGGCCCTTTCCCCTTGTGTTCGGTATTTAGTTTACCGGCCTGTTTAAAAACCCAGCAGTTTCTGTTGGTGTGGTTGGCAGGCTTGTCAGGGGTGCCATGGATTTGACAAGGCCTATCTAGTATTTTATCCAGGTTGGACGGGCCGTCTCTATTTCCTTGGAACGGCTTCTTCAGCTGACTGGGTTTAGAGCCGCTGAATCCCGCGTTGACCGTCGTATCCTTGGTTTCTTCATTGTTGTTCCGACGCTTATTTTTGCTGCATCGCGGCATTCCATTGCCGTCCCTGGCCTCAGAGGTGCCGGGGTCGCTGGTACTATTGCTTCTACGAGCCAACCAGCTCTCTTCTGTTGGGGAACGTAGTAATTTCAAAAAATAACTACGCACACACAGGATCATGGTGATGCATAGCAACGAGAGGGGAGAGTGTGTCCACGTACCCTCGTAGACCGAAAGCGGAAGCGTTAGCACAACGCGGTTGATGTAGTCGTACGTCTTCACGATCCGACCGATCCAAGTACCGAATGTACGACACCTCCGAGTTCAGCACACGTTCAGCTCGATGACGTCCCGCGAACTCCGATACACCAGAGCTTACGGGAGAGTTCCGTCAGCACGACGGCGTGATGACGGTGATGATGTTGCTACCGACGCAGGGCTTCGCCTAAGCACCGCTACGATATGACCGAGGTGGAATATGGTGGAGGGGGGCACCGCACACGGCTGGAATAGATCAACAGATCAACTTGTGTGTCTAGAGGTGCCCCCTGCCCTCGTATATAAAGGAGCAAGGGGGAGGCCAGCCGGCCCTCTATGGCGCGCCAGGAGGAGGAGTCATCCTCCTAGTAGGAGTAGGACTCCCCTCTTTCCTACTCCTACTAGGAGGGGAAAGGAAGGGGAAGAGGGAGAAGGAAAGGGGGGCGGCGCCCCCCTCTCCTAGTCCAATTCGGACCAGAGGGGGAGGGGCGCGCGGCCTGCCCTAGGCCATCCCCCTCTCTCTCCACTAAGGCCCATAAGGCCCATTATTTCTCCCGGGGGGGTTCCGGTAACCCTCCGGCACTCCGGTTTTCTCCGAAACCACTCGGAACACTTCTGGTGTCCGAATATAGTTGTCCAATATATCGATCTTTACGTATCGACCATTTTGAGACTCTTCGTCATGTCTGTGATCATATCCGGGACTCCGAACTACCTTCGGTACATCAAAACACAAAAACTCATAATACCGATCGTCACCAAACTTTAAGCGTGCGGACCCTACGGGTTCGAGAACTATGTAGACATGACCGAGACACGTCTCCGGTCAATAACCAATAGTGGAACTTGGATGCTCATATTGGCTCCCACATATTCTACGAAGATCTTTTATCGGTCAAACCGCATAACAACATACGTTGTTCCCTTTGTCATCGGTATGTTACTTGCCCGAGATTCGATCGTTGGTATCTCAATACCTAGTTCAATCTCGTTACCGGCAAGTCTCTTTACTCGTTCCGTAATGCATCATCCCGCAACTAACTCATTAGTCACATTGCTTGCAAGGCTTATAGTGATGTGCATTACCGAGAGGGCCCAGAGATACCTCTCTGACAATCGGAGTGACAAACCTAATCTCGAAATACGCCAACTCAACAAGTACCTTCGGAGACACCTGTAGAGCACCTTTATAATCACCCAGTTACGTTGTGACGTTTGGTAGCACACAAAGTGTTCCTCTGGTAAACGGGAATTGCATAATCTCATAGTCATAGGAACATGTATAAGTCATGAAGAAAGCAATAGCAACATACTAAACGATCAAGTGCTAAGCTAACGGAATGGGTCAAGTCAATCACATCATTCTCCTAATGATGTAATCTCGTTAATCAAATGACAACTCATGTCCATGGCTAGGAAACTCAACCATCTTCGATTAACGAGCTAGTCAAGTAGAGGCATACTAGTGACACTATGTTTGTCTATGTATTCACACATGCATTATGTTTTCAGTTAATACAATTCTAGCATGAATAATAAACATTTATCATGATATGAGGAAATAAATAATAACTTTATTATTGCCTCTAGGGCATATTTCCTTCAGTCTCCCACTTGCACTAGAGTCAATAATCTAGATTACACAGTAATGACTCTAACACCCATGGAGTTTTGGTGCTGATCATGTTTTGCTCGTGGAAGAGGCTTAGTCAACGGGTCTGCAACATTCAGATCCGTATGTATCTTGCAAATCTCTATGTCTCCCACCTGGACTTGGTCCCGGATGGAATTGAAGCGTCTCTTGATGTGCTTGGTCCTCTTGTGAAATATGGATTCCTTTGCCAAGGCAATTGCACCAGTATTGTCACAAAAGATTTTCATTGGACCCGATGAACTAGGTATGGCACCTAGATCGGATATGAACTCCTTCATCCAGACTTCTTCATTTGCTGCTTCCGAAGCAGCTATGTACTACGCTTCACATGTAGATCCTTCCACGACGCTTTGTTTAGAACTGCACCAACTGACAGCTCCACCGTTCAATGTAAACACGTATCTGGTTTGCGATTTAGAATTGTCTGGATCAGTGTCAAAGCTTGCATCGACGTAACCATTTACGACTAGCTCTTTGTCACCTCCATAAACGAGAAACATATCCTTAGTCCTTTTCAAGTATTTTAGGATGTTCTTGACCGCTGTCCAGTGATCCACTCCTGGATTACTTTGGTACCTCCCTACTAAGCTAATAGCAAGGCACACATCAGGTCTGGTACACAGCATTGCATACATGATAGAGCCTATGGCTGAAGCATAGGGAACATCTTTCATTTTCTCTCTATCTTCTGCACTGGTCGGGCATTGAGTCTGACTCAATTTCACACCTTGTAACACAGGCAAGACCCCTTTCTTTGCTTGATCCATTTTGAACTTTTTCAAAACTTTGTCAAGGTATGTGCTTTGTGAAAGTCCTATCAAGCGTCTTGATCTATCTCTATAGATCTTGATGCCCAATATCTAATCAGCTTCACCGAGGTCTTTCATTGAAAAACTCTTATTCAAGTATCCTTTTATGCTATCCAGAAATTCTATATCATTTTCAATCAGTAATATGCCATCCATATATAATATTAGAAATGCTACAGAGCTCCCACTCACTTTCTTGTAAATACAGGCTTCTCCAAAAGTCTGTATAAAACCATATGCTTTGGTCACACTATCAAAACGTTTATTCCAACTCCGAGAGGCTTGCACCAGTCCATAAATGGATCGCTGGAGCTTGCACACTTTGTTAGCTCCCTTTGGATTGACAAAACCTTCCGGTTGCATCATATACAACTCTTCTTCCAGAAATCCATTCAGGAATGCAGTTTTGACATCCATTTGCCAAATTTCATAATCATAAAATGCGGCAATAGCTAACATGATTCGGACAGACTTAAGCATCGCTATGGGTGAGAAAGTCCCATCGTAGTCAACTCCTTGAACTTGTCGAAAACCTTTTGCAACAAGTCAAGCTTTGTAGATAGTAACATTACCATCAGCGTCAGTCTTCTTCTTGAAGGTCCATTTATTCTCTATGGCTTGCCGATCATCGGGCAAGTCAACCAAATTCCACACTTTGTTCTCATACATGGATCCCATCTCAGATTTCATGGCCTCAAGCTATTTTGCGGAATCTGGGCTCACCATCGCTTCTTCATAGTTCGTAGGTTCGCCTTGGTCAAGTAACATGACCTCCAGAATAGGATTACCATACCACTCTGCTGCGGATCTTACTCTGGTTGACCTACGAGGTTCGGTAGTAACTTGATCTGAAGTTATATGATCATCATCATTAGCTTCCTCACTAATTGGTGTGGGAGTCACAGAAACAGATTTCTATGATGAACTACTTTCCAATAAGGGAGCAGGTACAGTTACCTCATCAAGTTTTACTTTCCTCCCACTCACTTCTTTCGAGAGAAACTCCTCTAGAAAGGATCCATTCTTAGCAATGAATGTCTTGCCTTCGGATCTGTGATAGAAGGTGTACCCAATAGTTTCCTTTGGGTATCCTGTGAAGACACATTTCTCCGATTTGGGTTCGAGCTTATTAGGTTGAATCTTTTTCACATAAGCATCGCAGCCCCAAACTTTAAGAAACGACAACTTTGGTTTCATGCCAAACCACAGTTCATAAGGCGTCGTCTCAAACGGATTTCGATGGTGCCCTATTTAACGTGAATGCAACCGTCTCTAAAGCATAACCCCAAAATGATAGCGGTAAATTAGTAAGAGACATCATAGATCGCACCATATCTAGTAAAGTACGATTACGACGTTCGGACACACCATTACGCTGTGGTGTTCCGGGTGGCGTGAGTTGCGAAACTATTCCGCATTGTTTCAAATGTAGACCAAACTCGTAACTCAAATATTCTCCTCCACGATCAGATCGTAGAAACTTTATTTTCTTGTTATGATGATTTTCCACTTCACTCTGAAATTCTTTGAACTTTTCAAATGTTTCAGACTTATGTTTCATTAAGTAGATATACCCATATCTGCTCAAATCATCTGTGAAGGTGAGAAAATAACGATACCCGCCGCGAGCCTCAATATTCATCGGACCACATACATCAGTATGTATGATCTCCAACAAATCTGTTGCTCGCTCCATTGTTCCGGAGAACGGCGTTTTATTCATCTTGCCCATAAGGCATCGTTCGCAAGTACCAAGTGATTCATAATCAAGTGATTCCAAAAGTCCATCAGTATGGAGTTTCTTCATGCGCTTTACACCAATATGACCCAAACGGCAGTGCCACAAATAAGTTGCACTATCATTATCAACTCTGCATCTTTTGGCTTCAACATTATGAATATGTGTATCACTACTATCGAGATTTAACAAACATAGACCACTCTTCAAGGGTGCATGACCATAAGAGATATTACTCATATAAATAGAACAACCATTATTCTCATATTTAAATGAATAACCGTCTCGCATCAAACAAGATCCAGATATGATGTTCATGCTCAACGCTGGCACCAAATAACAATTATTTAGGTCTAAGACTAATCCCGAAGGTAGATGTAGAGGTAGCGTGCCGACGGCGATCACATCGACTTTGGAACCATTTCCCACGCGCATCGTCACCTCGTCCTTAGCCAGTCTTCGCTTAATCCGTAGTCCCTGTTTTGAGTTGCAAATATTAGCAACAGAACCAATATCAAATACCCAGGTGCTACTGCGAGCTCTAGTAAGGTACACATCAATAACATGTATATCACATATACCTTTGTTCACCTTGCCATCCTTCTTATCCACCAAATACTTGGCGCAGTTTCGCTTCCAGTGACCAGTCTGCTTGTAGTAGAAGCACTCAGTCTCAGGCTTAGGTCCAGACTTGGGTTTCTTCTCTTGAGCAGCAACTTGTTTGCCATTGTTCTTGAAGTTCCCCTTCTTCTTCCCTTTACCCTTTTTCTTGAAACTGGTGGTCTTGTTGACCATCAACACTTGATGCTCCTTCTTGATTTCTACCTCCGCAGCCTTTAGCATTGCGAAGAGCTTGGGAATTGTCTTATCCATCCCTTGCATATTATAGTTCATCACGAAGCTCTTGTAGCTTGGTGGCAGTGATTGAAGAATTCTGTCAATGACACTATCATCTGAAAGATTAACTCCCAGTTGAATCAAGTGATTGCAGTACCCAGACATTCTGAGTATATGTTCACTGACAGAACTATTCTCCTCCATCTTGCAGCTGTAGAACTTATTGGAGACTTCATATCTCTCAATTCGGGTATTTGCTTGAAATATTAACTTCAACTCCTGGAACATCTCATATGCTCCATGACGTTCAAAACGTCGTTGAAGCCCCGGTTCTAAGCCGTAAAGCATGGCACACTGAACCATCGAGTAGTCATCAACACTCGACTACCAGGCATTCACAATGTCTGTAGTTGCCGGTGCAGGTGGTACACCTAGCGGTGCTTCCAGGACGTAATTCTTCTATGCAGCAATGAGGATAATCCTCAAGTTATGGACCCAGTCCGTGTAATTGCTACCATCATCTTTCAACTTTGCTTTCTCAAGGAACGCATTAAAATTCAACTGAACAATAGCACGGGCCATCTATCTACAACAACATAGACAAGCAAAATACTATCAGGTACTAAGTTCATGATAAATTTAAGTTCAATTAATCATATTACTTAAGAACTCCCGCGTAGATAGACATCCCTCTAATCATCTAAGTGATCACGTGATCCAAATCAACTAAACCATGTCCGATCATCACGTGAGATGGAGTAGTTTTCAATGGTGAACATCACTATGTTGATCATATCTACTATATGATTCACGCTCGACCTTTTGGTCTCAGTGTTCCGAGGCCATATCTGCATATGCTAGGCTCGTCAAGTTTAACCCGAGTATTCTGCGTGTGCAAAACTGGCTTGCACCCGTTGTAGATGAACGTAGAGCTTATCACACCTGATCATCACGTGGTATCTCAGCACGACGAACTTTCACAACGGTGCATACTCAGGGAGAACACTTTTATCTTGAAATTTAGTGAGAGATCATCTTATAATGCTACCATCAATCAAAGCAAAATAAGATGCATAAAGGATAAACATCACATGCAATCAATATAAGTGATATGATATGGCCATCATCATCTTGTGCTTGTGATCTCCATCTCCGAAGCACCGTCATGATCACCATCGTCACCGGCGCGACACCTTGATCTCCATCATAGCATCGTTGTCGTCTCGCCAACTTTTGCTTCTACGACTATCGCTGCCGCTTAGTGATAAAGTAAAGCATTACAGGGCGATTGCATTGCATACAATAAAGCCACAATCATATGGCTCCTGCCAGTTACCGATAACTCGGTTACAAAACATGATCATCTCATACAATAAAATATAGCATCATGTCTTGACCATATCACATCACAACATGCCCTGCAAAAACAAGTTAGACGTCCTCTACTTTGTAGTTGCAAGTTTTACGTGGCTGCTACGGCTGAGCAAGAACTGTTCTTACCTACGCATCAAAACCACAACGATAGTTCATCAAGTTAGTGTTGTTTTAACCTTCTCAAGGACTGGGCATAGCCACACTCGGTTCAACTAAAGTTGGAGAAACTGACACCCGCCAGCCACCTATGTGCAAAGCACGTCGGTAGAACCAGTCTCGCGTAAGCGTACGCGTAATGTCGGTCCGGGCCGCTTCATCCAACAATACCGCCGAACCAAAGTATGACATGCTGGTAAGCAGTATGACTTGTATTGCCCACAACTTACTTGTGTTCTACTCGTGCATATAACATCTACGCATAAAACCAGGCTCGGATGCCACTGTTGGGGAACGTGGTAATTTCAAAAAAATTCCTACGCACACACAGGATCATGGTGATGCATAGCAACGAGAGGGGAGAGTGTGTCCACGTACCCTCGTAGATAGAAAGCGGAAGCGTTAGCACAACGCGGTTGATGTAGTCGTACGTCTTCACGATTCGACCGATCCAAGTACCGAACGTATGGCACCTCCGAGTTCAGCACACGTTCAGCTCGATGACGTCCCGCGAACTCCGATCCAGCAGAGCTTCACGGGAGAGTTCCGTCAGCACGACAGCGTGATGACGGTGATGATGTTGCTACCGACATAGGGCTTCGCCTAAGCACCGCTACGATATGACCGAGGTGGAATATGGTGGAGGGGGGCACCGCACACGGCTGGAATAGATCAACATATCAACTTGTGTGTCTATAGGTGGTCCCCCTGCCCCCGTATACAAAGGAGCAAGGGGGAGGCCGGCCGGCCCTCTATGGCGCGCTAGGAGGAGGAGTCCTCCTCCTAGTAGGAGTGGGACTCCCCTCTTTCCTACTCCTACTAGGAGGGGGAAAGGAAGGGGGAGAGGGAGAAGGAAAGGGGGGCACCCCCCCCCCCGCTCCTAGTCCAATTCGGACTAGAGGGGGAGGGGCACGCGGCCTGCCCTAGGCCAGCGCTCTCTCTCTCCACTAAGGCCCATCAGGCCCATTATTTCTCCCGGGGGGGGGGGGGGGGTTCCGGTAACCCTCCAACACTCCGGTTTTCTCCGAAACCACTTGGAACACTTCTGGTGTCCGAATATAGTCGTCCAATATATCGATCTTTACGTCACGACCATTTTGAGACTCCTCGTCATGTCCGTTATCTTATCCGGGACTCCGACCTACATTCGGTACATCAAAACATAAAAACTCATAATACCGATCGTCACCAAACTTTAAGCGTGCGGACCCTACGGGTTCGAGACCTATGTAGACATGACCGAGACACTTCTCCAGTCAATAACCAATAGCGGAACCTGGATGCTCATATTGGCTCCCACATATTCTACGAAAATCTTTTATCGGTCAAACCGCATAACAACATACGTTGTTCCCTTTGTCATCGGTATGTTACTTGCCCGAGATTCGATCGTTGGTATCTCAATACCTAGTTCAATCTCATTACCGGCAAGTCTCTTTACTCGTTCCGTAATGCATCATCCCGCAACTAACCCATTAGTCACATTTCTTGCAAGGCTTATAGTGATGTGCATTACCGAGAGGGCCCAGAGATACCTCTCCGACAATCGGAGTGACAAATCCTAATCTTGAAATACGCCAACTCAACAAGTACCTTCGGAGACACCTGTAGAGCACCTTTATAATCACCCAGTTACGTTGTGACGTTTGGTAGCACACAAAGTGTTCCTCTGGTAAACGGGAGTTGCATAATCTCATAGTCACGGGAACATGTATAAGTCATGAAGAAAGCAATAGCAACATACTAAATGATCAAGTGCTAAGCTAACGGAATGGGTCAAGTCAATCACATCATTCTCCTAATGATGTAATCCCGTTAATCAAATGACAACTCATGTCCATGAATAGGAAACTCAACCATCTTCGATTAACGAGCTAGTCAAGTAGAGGCATACTAGTGACACTATGTTTGTCTATGTATTCACACATGTATTATGTTTCCGGTTAATACAATTCTATCATGAATAATAAACATTTATCATGATATGAGGAAATAGATAATAACTTTATTATTGCCTCTAGGGCATATTTCCTTCATCTTCGCCCGCACAGATGTGGGTCATGAGTGCAGTCAAGCCTGCCATAGTCTTCGGCTTTTCCTGACCGAGGTGTCGGGCGAGCCATTCATCGCGGATGCTGTGTTTAAATGCCGCTAAGGCTTCGGCGTCCGGACATTTGACAATTTGGTTCTTTTTAATTAAGAACCGAGTCCAGAGTTTGCGGGCTGATTCTCCGGGTTGCTGGACTATGTGACTTAGGTCATCAGCGTCCGGTGGTCGGACATAAGTGCCCTGAAAGTTGTCCCCAAAAGCATCCTGTAAATCTTCCCAACTGCCAATGGAGTTCTCTGGGAGGCTATTCAACCAGTGCCGTGCTGGCCCTTTTAACTTTAGGGGAAGGTATTTAATGGCGTGGAGATCGTCACCACGAACCATGTGAATGTGGAGAAGAAAATCTTCAATCCACACCGCGGGATCTGTCGTTCCATCATATGCCTCGATGTTTACGAGTTTAAACCCTTCCGGAAACTGGTGATGCATTACCTCATCGGTAAAGCACATGGGGTGGGCGACACCTCTATATCGGGCGACACCACGCCGGAATTCGGATGACATACGTGTTTGGTTCTCAGGCCAAGCTTGGTTATGCTTGTCGCACTAGGCTTGATCATCGTCGTCTCGTGTCGGGACACGTCCCCTTGATTCGTAGGTTGATCTGGTCTAGCCGGCTCTATTGTCCAGGTCCTGGCGTAATTCGTATGTGTAGCCCGGAGCTGCTGTCTCCCTGCCTCTACGGCGAGGGGGCGCGGGCTGGTATTCGGCATGATTAGCCGCTCTGTCCCATCCACGTGGTGGTCGGTCTGGATGATCAGCATTATTGTATCTTGACGGTATTGGCTCAAGGGCCTCATCGTCGAATTGTGGTAGTATCCTGCGCTTTGGGTAGCTCTTTGTCGGGCGCTCGAGGCCGTATTCTTCGGCGGCCAGGACCTTGGTCCATCTGTCATTGAGCGTATCCTGTTTGGCTTGAAGCTGTTGTTGCTTCTTTTTCAGGCTCCTCGCAGTTGCGATGAGATGTCGCTTGAAGTGTTCTTGTTCAAGGGGTTCCTCTGGCATGATGAAATCTTCGTTACCGAGGCTGACATCCTCCTTGGAGGCTGGTAGATAGTTACTATCTTCTGAATCCACATGATCGACAAGTCCATCGGGGTTGACTTGTCCCTCTTCCATGTCGTCCTGCTCAACGCGGGGTCGACGGGGTCTTCGAGGTCTTCGGCGTTGTCTGGCGTATCATTATCTCCGGGGCCGGTGTTGCTGTCCTTCACCCGACGCGATCGTGAGCGGCACCATTGACGTCGGCGCTTTGGTGGATCATCGACGGGCTTATCCTTATTTTGATCTTGAGTGCCATTGTCATCCCTCTTCTCAGATGTGTCCACCATATATACATCGTAGGAAGAAGTGGCCGTCCAGCGCTCGGTGATGGGCGAGTTTTGACCTAGTTCGGCTCTGGCATCGTCGTCCATGCCGTCGATGTCTTCGGAGGCGTAGTCTAGCATGTCAATTAGGTCCTGGAAAGTGGCTATGAAGTGGGTGGTGGGTGGGACGTAAAATTCCCTGCTCTCAGCCCCCAGTTTAGGCTGGGCATAGTTCGGAGGTGATACTTCCGTGATGGCGAGAGATCGCATTAGGTCCAGCGCCTCGTCTAAGAGCGAAGGCCGGACAGGTGCATGAGGATCTGTGGTGCTAGGTTCAGTAATCATCACCTGACCAAGCTTGATAGACGCAGAAGCCCAGGATTCGGAGTTAGCGTCCAGAGGCGAATCCGGCTTCCTGATGACAGGAAGAGTCACGATTGACTCCGGGTCCTCTAACGGCATAGTCACCCCTGGGTCTCCGGCAGGGATCTCCTAATGGGAGAAAGTCCAGCAAGGTTTATATTCTCGTCTTCGGACGGAGTAGTCTGCTCTGGATCTAAGTCTAGGACAGGCACGAGAGTCGATCCTTGAGTGGAACCAGATAATGGATCCGACGGGTTTCCTTCATCTGGATGAAGATCGGTGGCCGAGGCCGAGAACCCTTCGAAGACAAAGTCTCCTCGGATATCCGCGATGTAATTCAAGCTTCCGAACCTGATCTGGTAACCAGGGGTGTAGCTGTCAATCTGTTCAAGATGACCAGTCGAATTGGCCCACAGCACAAAGCCGCCAAACACAAAGAGTTAACCAGGGAGAAAGGTCTCCCCGGAAACAGCATCTTTGCTGGTGAAGAGTTGAGCCATCGATCCTTCTGTCGACGACACGGTGGAACTCTCAATGAAAGCATCAATGTCGGTGTCAATACCGGCAGATCTCGGGTAGGGGGTCCCGAACTATGAGTCTGAGGATCAATGGTAACAGGGACAATAGGGACACAATGTTTACCCAGGTTCGGGCCCTCTTAAAGGAGGTAAAACCCTACTTCCTGCTTGATTATATTCGATGAGTATAGGGGTTACAAGAGTTGATCTACCTCGAGATCGTAATGGCTAAACCCTAGCTGTCTAGCCTATGAGAATTCTGATGATCTCTACGCATTCACCTCTCCAGTTTATATACACACCGGAGGGGCCTAGGGTTGTACAGAGTCGGTTTGTAAAGGAAGGAAAATTCATATCCGGACACCAAGCTTGCCTTCCATGCATATGGGAGTCCTACCCGGACACGGTGGAAAGTCTTATGTTTTTTTATCTTCATGGCCTATCAGTCCGGCCCATATCAAATAGCCCGGACACTCGAGGACCCCTAATCCAGGACTACCTCAGGGCCGCCGGGTCATAAACACACCGGCTTATCCTGTTCATAATAACCATTACTTTGGTATTGGCATATGTTCTATACTTTGGACGATTGCTGACAAATCTGCCAGGCCTCATCAAGCCAGCTTATCAGTTGATCGAGGTGTCAACATAACCCGGGTTATTATCTACAAACCCGGGTTCATCTCTGAAGAACGCAAAGTACTACAAAGTATGATGGAAATTGGTGGGTTAGCAAACATCACACCGGCTCAATTTGTTTCGCAAAATATCTCCAGAGTATCAAGTGCACGATGGCACCACAGATAAGTAAGTTTTTCTACCAGCCTATTACAAGCCTCGTTTGGGATAAATATCAAGCAAGTTTTTCAACTTGGCTACTTGTTCAAACCTGCCTGAGAGGTCTCCGGGTTGACATCCCCATGTCAGCCTTCTGCATCAGTCGCTGCCGGGTTAGCTTGCGTTGGCTCATCCTATTCAGTCTAGAGGTCCCTTGGTGTCCACTGGATAGTGGAAATTTTTTGGAAGGTTTATTCATTGGTAATTATAGCAGACGGGTCAACGTCAGGGCCAAAAGTTTGCTTACGACGGGGCGGAGTCGGCACAAATGACTTAAACTCAGGCGGGTTGATACACTTGTTTTCCTCCGTGTAGCCAGCTTGATATTTTGATAAGCCCAGCTCCTCTACCATTTGAGTCGCCGCTACTCAAGTGTCCTTCACACAACGTGCAAAGTCCTCCTGATAAATTTCACTACCATCAATTTTGAATTAAGGAAAGCCGCCAACCATCTCACAAGGATCCATCTCAGGAAGAAAAGCTTTTGCCCGAGCAAGAACCATGCCGGTACCAGCACGAGCCGCCGATTTCTTCAGCTCCTCAATCTGCTGAGGCACTGTTGATAAGTCATTGAGAAAATCCTTGCTCCGTTGAGGGGGTGTTGCGGAACTCTTCACTGCCATTATTGCATAGGCACCCCTCGTGTATAACTGCTCAAGATAAGTATAAACTGCCTTCAAGTTCACCAGAGGCAGCTGGACAGCATTGTCATTTCTCTTCCCTGCACAAAAGGAAAGCGTGTGAATAAGCCGACCAACATTTAACCCGGATTTTGACTACAATGAAAATGCCACTTACCAAAGATGGCCACAGTCATATTAGTTATGTGGCGCTTCAAAGTGTTCAGCTCTTGTATGACCAGCTCAAGCCGGCCTTCCGCTTCCTCTGCACGCTTCAAAAGTTATGACTTCTCTTCCTCATGGGCGGCTTTCAAGGTTTGCAATTTCTCCTAGGCAAGAGCAATAGATTCTTGCACATATGAGGAGGATGTTTCTGGCCTCTCACGAAGCTTTCGCTCCGTCTTCAATTGCTCTTGCAAGCCGTCAGCTTTTGACTCGGCCAGATCTAGCATATCCTATCATCACAGATACACACTTAGTTAAGCCTTTCTACAGTCCCGAACCGGCGAGGTCGCACGACCCGACACTTGGGGGCTATAATGCAAATCTTTTATATTTTTCAAGACAAGTCTCATGCAGCTGCCAGCAGAACCCATGACACTTGGGGGCTAATGCAAGTCACTTTTAACTTCTATACAATGAAAGACCATGGTATCTCACGGAGATGAGCCGGCCCTTGGGGGCTACAGGTTGCTTTTTCTGCCAAGTATTGATTAAGTGATCTTTTAAAAGAACCGACTTGTCATTACTATGATGATCCAGTCCTTGGGGGCTACGGTCTACTCTCACATTTAGTCCTTGTTATCTAAAGTGCCAACCTAGTACTATTTACTGAGCTGGCCCTTGGGGGCTACAAGAGTATATAGGATAAAAGGGAGTACTTCGCACCTCATATTTGCGCTTGAGCGCCTTTACTATGTTCATCTCAGCATCCCAGCTCTCAGATAGCCGGGCCAGATATTCTTGATGGAGATCAGTGGCGCTGACCTTGTCAAAATTTGGGAGCTCTAGTTTAGCTTTCCCCTTTGACAACATGGCCGGCTCATCCTTGGCCATAATTTTGGCCAAGGCATCCGAAGTTTTTGTGACCTTGTGGGCCTCTCCAGTGATGGTCACCTCTGCATCGTCCATTGTATGTGTTGAGATGACATTTTCCTCCTGCAAAGGACTGGAAGCGCGTGCAGGGCTTGGCAGGTTAGCCAGCTCATCTATGTTGACCTGCTCTTCAGCATGTCGGAAATATGCCCTAGAGGCAATAATAAATTGGTTATTATCATATTTCCATGTTCATGATAATCGTTTATTATCCATGCTTGAATTGTATTGATCGGAAACTCAGATACATGTGTGGATACATAGACAACAACGTGTCCCTAGTGAGCCTCTACTAGACTAGCTCATTGATCAAAGATAGCTATGGTTTCCTAGCTATAGACATGAGTTGTCATTTGATAACGGGATCACATCATTAGGAGAATGATATGGTGGACAAGACCCAAACCATAAGCATATCATATGATCGTGTTAAGTTTATTGCTATTGTTTTTCTGCATGTCAAGTATAAGTTCCTATGACCATGAGATCATGCAACTCACTGACACCGAAGGAGTACCTTGTGTGTATCAAGCGTCCCAACGTAACTGGGTGACTATAAAGGTGCTCTACAGGTATCTCCGAGGGTGTCTGTTGAGTTGGCATGGATCAACACTGGGATTTGTCACTCCGTATGACGGAGAGGCATCTCAGGGCCCACTCGGTAATACAACATCACAATAAGCTTGCAAGCAATGTGACCAATGAGTTAGTCATGGGATCTTGTATTACGGAACAAGTAAAGAGACTTGCCGATAACGAGATTGAACTAGGTATGGAGATACCAACGATCGAATCTCGGGCAAGTAACATACCGATAGACAAAGGGAACTGCATACGGGATTAGCTGAATCCTTGACATTGAGGTTCGACCGATAAGATCTTCGTAGAATATGTATGAACCAATATGGGCATCCAGGTCCCGCTATTGCTTATTGACCGTAGAGGTGTCTTGGTCATGTCTGCATAGTTCTCGAACACACAAGGTCTACACACTTAACGTTTGGTGACAATATAAGTATAATTGAGTCATTATGGTGGTTACCAAAGGTTGTTTTGAGTCTCGGATGAGATCCCGGACATGGCGAGGAACTCCGGAATGGTCCGGAGGTGAAGATTGATATATTGGACGAAGGGTATTGGAGTCCGGAATTGTTGCGGGGGTACCGGGTGATGACCAGCGTCACCGAAAGGGGTTTCGGGGGGGCAAGTGTTGGGGGGGCCATGGGCCAAGGGGAGGGGGCAAACCAGCCCACTAAGGGTCTGAGCACCCCCTCACCCCATGTCACGTAACCAGGTGGGTTGGGGGCGCCCCTAGGGCTTCCCACCTCCCGGCTTGGGGAGCCAGTCACCCTAGGGGAGATCCCATCTGCCCTGGCTGTCGCCTTCCTACGGGAAACCCTAGGGGCGCCACCCCCTCCTCCCTTCCCCTATATATAGAGAGGTAGAGAGAGGGCAGCCGCACCCCCTTGAGCATATCTCCACGCCACGGTGCTGGCTCTCCTCTCCCTCGCATCCCTCTTCCTGTCCGTAGTGCTTAGCGAAGATCTACTGAGATTCCGCCACCACCACCGCCACCATGCCGTCATGCTGCCGGAGGACTCGAGCTACTACTTAACCATCCCTCGCTGGATCGAGAAGGTGAAGGCGTCATCAAGCCATACGTGTATTGAACGCGGAGGTGTCGTCCGTTCGGCACTTGGATCGGGAGTTCGCGGGATGGATCGTGATTGTATCGCGAAGACGTTCGACTACATCAACCGCGTTTCTTAACGCTTCCTCTTAGCAATCTACAAGGGTATGTACATGCAATCTCTCCTCTCGTAGATGTCCATCTCCTAGATTGATCTTGGTCTACGTAGGAATTTTTTTGTTTCCCATGCAATGTTCCCCAACAGTGGTATCAGAGCTAGGTCTATGCGTAGATGACATCACGAGTAGAACACAAAGGAGTTTGTGGGCGTTAATATTTAGATTGCTTCCTTCCTTGGTCTTTTCTTGATTCAGTGGTATTGTGGGATGAAGCGGCCCGGACCAACCTTGCATGTCCACGTACATGAGACCGGTTCCATCGACAGACATGTGACTTTGTTGCATAAAGATGGCTGGCGGGTGTCTGTCTCCCCCACCTTAGTTGAATCGGATTTGACAAAGGCGGTCCTTGTAGAAGGTTAAATAGCAACTTGCATATCACCGTTGTGGCTTTGCGTAGGTAAGAGTCATTCTTGCTAGATACCCAATAGCAGCCACGTAAAACATGCAACAACAATTAGAGGACGTCTAACTTGTTTTTGCAGGGTATGTTGTGATATGATATGGCCAAAGACATGATGATATATATTTGATGTATGAGATGATCATGTTTGTAATAGTTTATATCGACTTGCATGTCGATACATACGGCAACCGGCAGGAGCCATAGGGTTGTCTTTAGTTATTGTATGACATGCGTGTCAATCATTAAGCGCTATGTAATGCTTTACTTTATCGCTAAGCGGTAGCAATAGTAGTAGAAGCATGGTTGGCGTGACAACCCCGATGGCGGCACGATGATGGATATCATGATGATGGAGATCATGGTGTCATGCCGGTGATGATGGAGATCATGCCGGTGCTTTGGAGATGGAGATCAAAAGCACAAGTTGATGGCCATATCATGTCACTTGTGATTTGCATGTGATGTTAATCCTTTTATGCATCTTATTTTTCTTAGGATGACGGTAGCAAGGTGATCCCTCACTAAAATTTCAAGACAAAATTGTGTTCTCCCCAAGTGTGCACCGTTGCGAAAGTTCGTCGTTTCGAAGCACTACGTGATGATCGGGTGTGATAGACTCTACATTCACATACAACGGGTGCAAGCTAGTTTTGCACATGTGGAACACTTGGGTTAAACTTGACGAGCCTAGCATGTAAAGACATGGCCTCGGAACACAAGAGACCAAAAGGTCGAACATGAGTCATATAGTAGATATGATCAACATGGAGATGTTCACCATTGAAACCACCTCATCTCACGTGATGATCGGACTTGGGTTGGTGAATTTGGATCATGTTACACTCGGATGATCGGAGGGATGTCAATTTGAGTGGGAATTCTTCAGTAATATGATTAATTGAACTCATTATCATGAACAATAGTCTAAGTTGTCTTTGCAAATTATGTTGTAGATCAATGGCCCGCTACCGTTCCCTTGATGCAATGATGTTCCTGTAGCTCCCTGTTTTAATATGTTCCTTGAGAAAGACTAAGTTGAAAGTTATTGTGAGCAATGATGCGGACTAGGTCCGTAGTCTGAGGATTGTCCTCACTTCTGCACAGAAGGCTTATGTCCTAGATGCACCGCTTGGTGTGCCAACCCTTCTAGCATTATCTGTGGATGTTGTGAACATCTGGCAGACATGTTTTGATGACTACTTGATAATTTAGTGTGCCATACTTTACAGCTTAGAATCGGGGCTCCAAAGATGTTTTTGAACTCCATGGAACATATGAGATGTTCCAAGAGTTGAAATTGGTATTTCAGGCTCGTGCCCGTGTTGAGAGGTATGAGACCCCTGACAAGTTCTTTGCCTACAAGATGGAGGAGAATAACTCAGCCAATGAGCATTTGCTCAGAATGTCTAGGTGCTACAATCGCTTGAATCAAGTGGGAGTTAATCTTCCAGATAAGATAGCAATTGACAGAGTTCTCCAGACACTATCACCAAGCTACTAGAACTTCGTGATGAACTATAACATGCAAGGGATGGAGATGATCCCGGAGCTGTTCGCGGTAGGCCGCGGAGGTAGAAATCAAGAAGGAGCATCAAGTGTTGATGGTTAAATAGACCACTGGTTTCAAGAAGGGCAAGGGAAAGAAGGGAAACTTCATGAATGGCAAGCCAGTTGCCGCTCCAGTGAAGAAACCCAGGGTTGAACCCAAACCCGAGATGAAGTGCTTCTATTGTAAGGGGAACGGTCACTGGTAGCGGAACTACCCCAAATACTTGGTAGATAAGAAGGCTGGCAACTTCAAAAAAAGTATATTTGACATATGTGTTATTGATGTGTATCTTACTAGTACTCCTAGTAGCACCTGGGTATTACGTACCGGTTCAGTTGATAATATTGGTAACTCGAAACTAAAGCTACTGAATAAACGGAGACTAGCTAAGGGCGAGGTGACGATGTGTGTTGGAAGTGTTTCCAAGGTTGATGTGATCACCATCGCATGCTCCCTCTACCTTCGGGATTAGTGCTGAACCTAGATAAATGTTATTTGGTGTCTGCGTTGAGCATGAACATGATTAGATCGTGTTTATTGCAATACGGTTGTTCATTTAAATCAGAGAATAATGGTTATTCTATTTACATGAATAATAACATCTATGGTCATGCATCCAATATGAACGGTTTATTGAATCTCGATCGTAGTGATACACATGCTCATAACATTCATGCCAAAAGATGTAGAGTTAATGATGATAATACCACTTTCTTGTGGCACTGCCGCTTAGGTCATATTGGTGTAAAACACATGAAGAAACTCCATGATTGTGGACTTTTGGAGTCACTTGATTTTGAATCACTTGACACATGCGAACCATGCCTCATGGGCAAGATGACTAATACCCCATTTTCCGGAACAATGGAACGGGTAAGTGACTTGTTGGAAATCAAACATACCGATGTGTGTGGTCCAATGAGCGTTCACGCACGCGTTGGATATCGTTACTTTCTCATCTTCACCGATGATTTGAGTAGATATGGGTATGTATACTTAATGAAGCATAAGTCTGAAACGTTTGAAAAGTTCAAGCAATTTCAGAGTGAAGTTGAGAATCATCATAACAAGAAGATTAAATTCCTACGATCCGATCAAAGGGGAGAATGTCTGAGTTATGAGTTTGGCAATCACTTAAGATAATGTGGAAATGTTTCAAAACTAACGCCGCCTGGAACACCACAGCATAATGGTGTGTCCGAACGTCGTAGTCGTACCTTATTGGATATGGTGCATTCTATGATGTCTCTTGTCGATCTGCCACTAACGTTTTCGGGATATGCGTTAGAGACAACTGCATTCACTTTAAATAGGGCACCATCTAAGTCTGTGGAGACGACACCATATGAACTGTGGTTTGGCAAGAAACCTAAGTTGTCGTTTCTTAAAGTTTGGGGCTGCGATGCTTACACTAGTACAGCGAGGTGCTATACAAACAGTTTTTAACCCCTTTCCGCGGCGGCATTTGGAACCATCGCCTAGTGAGTGACGGCGATAGGGGGGTCCTTCCCACACGACCCAGAAACCGTCGGGGATATGCCCTCCTGGCACACACGCTCGGCAAAATGAGGCCGTGTGCGACCGGCGAGTGCTCAAATACGGAAATACGTACAGTGAACTAAAAAATACAATTATACAGGCGAAATTGTTTCTGGTCACAAGTACATCCCACATAGTCAGTCCCCGCTAAACGTTTCCGTTCATATGTACATCCCACACAGTCGCTCCAAGGAAAACGTTTCAGTTCACAGGTACATCACACACAGTTTTCCCCGTTAAATCATTTATGATAGTGTTGCCATTGCACACGATATTAAAAAAATTATCGTTTGCGTTATTGAATGCATCACACACGGTGCATAGAAGAAACTGTGTGGCAAAGGTTGTCCATCACACACAGTTTTTATGTGGTAAATGTTTGCGCCATGTAGCCTAACGCAAACAGTTTTCAAGAGGATGTCGTGTGTGATTGTTCATTAATCTAACACGGTTTATTCCTAGAAACTATGTGCGTTATTGAATGCATTACACACGGTGTTTTCTCAATAACCGTTTGCAATAGAAAAACCCAATTAGCAGGCTAATTATCCGATTATTAATAATCCATTTATTAATCGAATTGACATTTCATATTAAGCACACAATATATTTCATTTTCATAATTGAAATACATCAGAGTACAACATCATATAGCTTCAGCACTCGGCTACCCCATTACACAACTACACGAGCACCAAGTTTCACATGCAACATCTATAACCTTTCAAAATTAGCATTATAGACGGTACATAGATAGATGTATCTCATCTGGAAAACTGCTGAAGCAGAAGGCGAATATTGAGCCTTCATTGATGTTGAAGGCCTTTGTAACTTTAGGCCAGTGTCTGTGGATGATTGACTGTCCATCCTTCGTCCTCTTCAGGAACACTTCAATACTGAACCGTGGGTGTTGTATGAATACCTTCCTCGCCTCCTGACCATACAGGTGGTTTGAGAGGTAATCATCAGTGAGCTGCTTTGGAAAGGCCTGAAAACAAGGATGTGCATAAATATCTTCTCTATATTGGAAATGGGGCAAAGGAATAAAAAAGGCAAGGTATAATAGTTAGTACCATCCTGTAGTGAACTGATGTCTTCTTCATTGTGCAGAAAAAGATCTTGTTGTTTTTTGTCGCTAATTTCTTTATCCTCACAATCTTTCTGAGTTTCTTGACTTGACTGATATTCATGGACAACTCATTTCCTCATATGCAAAAAGGGTCGAACAGTGGGTCAAAACCTCTGACAGCAGGACCTACATGTGCAAGACCAAATTGTTAAAAACCTAAATATTAGAATGGTTCTTGCAATTGCACAATAATGTGCTATTAGACAACAGACCATGCACGTGCTAACCTCGATTGTAAACCTCAGTACTTCCCATTGTTTACCTGCAACACATATAAGGTAGTTAGTCATCAGGTTAAGTAAGGGTTCACATGCTACAGTAAAATATATTGATGAAAAATAAGCACATTGCAGATTCATCAGATTAATTCAAGCCACATGGCAAACCCATTTATCCAAACCAAGCATAATTAAGAACTAGGAAATATAGCACTTGTATATGTTTCTCATGTATTAAGTGCAGCCAAATTCTATTTATTCCTCACATGCACAACAATACAAAATTCTACCCACGACAATTGGACATCGCATTGCACAATTGAACCAAGCAATTAACTAAACACCACAACAAATAAATCAAACATTAACTGAGCATCACATTGCACAATATAACATACTCCTAATAGAAGATCAGACAGTTAACCAAACCCAGCATGCTTAACAACTTAGAAATATAGCAATTGTATTTGTTTCTCATGTATTTAGTACAGCCAAAATCAATTTATTTCTCACATGGTATACAATAACAAAATGCACCCACAACAATTGAACATCGCATTGCAGAATTGAACCAAACAAAACATTTAACTAAACATCACAAAAAATGAACCAAACGTTAACTGAGCACCACATTGCACAATATAACATACTCCTAATAGAAGATCAGACAGTTAACCAAACCAAGCATGCTTAACAACTTGGAAATATAGCAATTATATTTGTTTCTCATGTATTTAGTACAGCCAAATTCGATTTATTTCTCACATGGTATACAATAACAGAATGCACCCACAACAATTGAACATCGCATTGCAGAATTGAACCAAACAGACAACCGCGTCGCGTCATCGGCGCGCGAGGCGTCAACGGTGGCCTCGACAGCGAGGTGCTCTTCCAAGATCTGGGGGTCGACACGAATGTCAGCCATCACGACCTCATCCGCGCGTGCGGCTGCGATTTGCTTGTCCGTTGCCAAATGCTCCTTAAGATCCTGGCTATACTGCGCGCACCATGGCTTAGGGCGGCGCTTATTTGGTGGAGGGGTCGGTGATTTGGGTGGAAGGTGTCGCACTCGCGCCGGCGGTCGGGGCATGTGGGATGTGGAAGGAGGAGGAGGATGGGCCAGGTGTGGATTACCTGCCTGGATAGGCGAGGCCGAGCAGCATGAAGGAGGGTCGCCGGCGAGGAGGCGGCGCTGCAAGCAAGGAGTGAAGGTTTCAACTTGGAAAGGAAGGCGGAAACAGGGGAAATGTGGATTTTGGTAAGGGGGCGGGGAGGTGGATATTTCCGCTTAAGCCGAAAATTTGGAATCGCTTCAGCGAAAAAACTGGCGCGCAAAGTGTGATCAGACACGGTCCCTTATTCAGAACTGTGTACGATATGTGAACATCACAAACGATTCAGATAGCTTAACCCGTGTGTGATGAGTTTGAACGTCAAAAATTTTGGTTCGAAATTCCCTGGTTATAGTGGTCATCCACGTCATTGCATAATTTGGGTACACAAAGGAGACTACAGCACACCCACACTTCTTAATCGAGCAAGTTCAGCAATTAAACAAAGCTAGCTGACCTAAACATTACTCTAACAAATTAAAGACCGACACTCTTAATTAAACAAAACAAAGAGTACTACTACAGCTGGTGCTCGCCGATCTCTGCCGCCGCCTCCATGTCCAGCTCGCGCCCGACGATCTCCAGGGGAAGGGGCTCCATGGCATCAATTGCACCATACTCGGCAAGCATCTCGCCATCCGCGTCCGCCATATCTTTGGAATAGGCCGCCACGAGCTGGGCGTGGGCGGCCGCGATCTGGGCTTTGGCGGGCTCCGTCGTGGCAAGGTATGCCGCACAGGAACGGGTAGCTGCTCGAACTCTCTCGGCAATTGCCAACTCTTCATCCGTGGGTTGCCGACTGTTGTCGGAGAAGCTTCGTTTGATTTGTGTGGTGATCGCCACGAGCTGGGCGTGGACGGCCTCGACATGGTAGTGGGCAGCCTCCATCAGGGCTAAGGCCGCCGCTGCGGAATGGACAACTGGTGTGCCGCTCTCGCCAGTTGCTATCCCTGAGGCAGATGCTGTTGTCGCCGCCTGAGAAGCAACATCGGCCGTTTTGGGCTGCCTTGGCCACCCGGATGCAGATTGCGGTCGCCCTCACGAAGCTTGTTAGCACGCGCCTGGCGGCTGCGGCCGCGCTCTCGCCGGAGTGGGCCGCCGAAGTGCCCTCACGACGCGGGCCCACGTCCCCATCTTTCACCGGCGATGAATGAACAGTGAAATTATATTTTGGGAGTGAGCTAGTGTGCTTGACACGCCGGTTGTGGACTGTAGCTGACGCACCTTCTCGTGTAAGCCATAGGCGTACTATACACCGACTGTGCTCCAAGATATTTTCTGCTGCATCTCACACAGTTGGTGATAATAAACTGTGTGCGATCTGCTTGATTTATCGTCTTGATTTGAATTACGTAATGGGGTCACAACTGCAAAGGATGGTGTTTGAATTGCTAGACTTTTATCTGCAGTGAACATGCAACTATAGGTGTGTTGTCAAAAAATTGGAATTATTCAGGGTTCGTTTGGACGTTTTTATACATTAACTTGGTTTTGTAGGCATTGCAGGTGCATAATTCAAATTTAAACTACATGCACATGCTCCAGTGCATATAAATGGGTTCAAAAATCAAATCGGTGTCCTTGGTTGCATGCTTAGGTCCCATGCAAGAAATGGGAATGAATGTCAAACACCCTGCCACCGTCACTCGGCCGCAAACATTGAGATACCTGATTTTAAATTCTAGTAAATCCAAAACTCGTCTGAAATTCATGAAACTTGGCATGCTATCATGGAGCGGCATCAACATGCCGTGATAAAATTTTTCGTCCCATTTGGGGCAGGTTTGGGTATAACCTTCTCACAAACCAGAGCTTCTCGATACAAGCGTGATGGTTTCAGTAGGGAACATGCCACCTTTGGGACGAAACGATATCCGTTGCCTCTTATTGCTTTCAAAAATTTTCTAGTGTCAACATAGAACAGCAGGAGTGTTGTGTTTAATTTTGAAATTTTTCGGGGTTCGTTTGGACATTTTTTATACATTAACTGGGTTTTCCAGGCATTTTATGTGCATAATTCAAATTTGAACTACATGCTCATGTCCAGTGCATATAAATTGGTTGAAAAATCAAATATGTGTCCTTGGTTGCATGCTTAGGTCCCATGCAAAAAATGGGAAAGAATTTCAAACACACTGCCACCGTCACGCGGCTGCAAACATTGAGATACCTGGTTTTTAAATTCTAGTAAATCCAAAACTCGTCTGAAATTCATGAAACTTGACATGCTATCATGGAGCGGCATTAACATGTTGAGGTAAAAAAATTGTCCCATTTGGGGCAGGTTTGGGTATAAGCTTCTCACAAACCAGATTTCTCACAACAAACGTGATGATTTCGGTAAGGAACGTGCCACCTTTGAGGACGAAACAATATCTGTTGCCTTTTATTGCTTTCAAAAAATTTCTAGTGTCAACATTGAATGACAGGAGTGTGGTGTTTAATTTTGGAATTTTTCGGGGTTTGTTTGAACATTTTTATACACTAGTAAATGTGCCCGTGCGTTGCAACGGGAGAAAAAGGCGAACAAAAAAAGACAATGAAGGAAATGATAGTGTGCAACGGGAGAAAAAGGCGAACAAAAAAAGACAATGAAGAAAATGATAGTGCGAGAATATGACTTAGTTCATACAGAAGATACATTATACATAAATTAAAATTACTAAAACATAATTGTTTCTACCAAATTATGAATTACATTAAGATTTTGCATAAAAGCTATTCACGGAAAGCTTGAACTCTAAAGCTTGTTAATACCTCACATTGAATAAAGTTGATAATTCCAATGAACCTTTCTTTGGCACTCAGGAAATGGTAAGCTCAAGGTGTGCCTTTCTCTAACTCCTGTTGTTTTTCGCATCCGCCCACTTCGCCGTGTAAGGAAGCTTCATCAGATTCACAGTTTCGTTCATTTTCTCAAACTCGTGCTTTATCAATAACACTTGTTAGACAACACTTATTTGATTAATGAATTTTACAGCCCGTTCAGGCCATGAATTTACTTTAAATAAAACTCTCAGATTGTTCACAGGGATAAAAATGGCACAAAACAACCAAAAGAATACATTTGCAGAAACTTCCTTGATTCCCATGTTAATATGAGGCAACAAAAATAGCATATGTTACATATATGTAGAACTGACTATTCATCTACGATTTAAACAAAAAACTGATTCCGGCCTACCACAGCAATAGAAAAAATTGCTCAACAGAAAAAGGGAAAAATGAGATAACCAACAGGCAATTAGAGAGGAGTGGCGAGTACTAAATAAGCAAAAAATAGAGAAATCACACCATCAATAGCATGGATGTGATTTTGAAAGAAGCCCAACAAAGTGATCTAAATTAAGAGAAAGAGCCTCTATCAGTACTGCAGTACTTCCTCCAGCAAATATTTCCGAGATCCCGACATGATGAAAACAAATACTTGGAACTGTCCAACTACACTTTAAAAATGGAATCATGTCCGACTCGATGAAAACCTGTAAATAAAATTAATCAATACACTCCTTTGGGCTTTCGGAGGCAATAGGGAAAAAGTTCTGCTTAGTTAGCAAAATTGGAATCGATAAGGAGCAACACCAAGAGGAGCGAGATCTACAGTTGTGAAGTTCTCGACAATTCAAATTTTAAAGATTATATCCAACAAACAGCTACCAAGAAAATTGAGTTCTAAAGTAATGTAAAGTTCTAGGCAATTCTAATTTTAAAGATTATATCGAACAAACAACTATGAAGAAAATTATGAAAGCCACCAATTGTAAACAGGTAAACAATCCTTCAGCACACATGCAAAGGCTGGGTTGAGAGAAAACATGAACTAACAATGGTGAGGAGATGGTCTACGTTACCCTTTATCTCGGATAAAGATGAGGAGGCGGGTCATGGTGAGCAGGGAAAGAACTGCAGGTTGCAGTGCAGTTGTGTGGTGTCCATCAGGGCAAGGAGCCAGGAGATTAGCACAGCTCCATCGGATTGTAACAGTATCATCGTCTTAGAACTTTCAACCAAAAACTTTACCAAGCAAGAGAATCTTTATGACCCGGTGTAATTAATTTCTTAGTAATTTTGTACTTCACAGTCCACCTAGCTTAGACTTTGAAATTACCGAATTGATGGAGGAGCCGCACCAGGTGGTTAACGATGTGGAATCCAAAATATTGAACTAATAAGTTAAAGTTAGACAATGTAGATATATAGCACTAATACCAGTACATAATAGACCTGGACCATCTAACCTTCTAATGCATAGTCAAAACCTGATTTCCACATCCACGTATTCAAATTTCTATGTGCTCCATAAGGTGTAATGTGTTCTTGAGAAATCAGGGATCGTATCATGCCATAACAATTAAGTACACTTGCAAGATATGGTGCCAAAACATGACTTGTGTTCTCCACACAAAAATACTAATCGATGCAGTTTGAGTGACACACTATCCACCACACTCACTGCACCAATTTGCTCTTCTTTGTACAGGACATATAATGTATATAATTTAAATCCATCAACCTTTAAGAATGACTTTTTGTAGTGGTAAAATGCATGTTCACACCAGGTGGAAAAATATATGATTTAACCCAACTACTCCAAACAAAATGGGCCATCCATTCATGTCCCTCTTTTGAACAAGTACCAATCAATAAAGGAACTTATTGCAGATATGATGAAAATGGCAAAGATGAATACATTAAAAAAGGATTAGTGTAAATCGTGTAGCATGAATATCTATGCAAATATGCAAGAAACTAAAATAGTTCACAACTACATATATCTCAAATTTTTACACGGAATTTTTAATGTAGATTTGCGCTCAATATAGTAGCATGCACATCAAAATAGTGGACTATAACATGCAAACAATAAAATAACCAGCAAAGTTGGCCTCGTGTTTATCATTTTGATAAAAAACACTGAGAAATAATTCAAATAAAGTCAATGCCCAAACTACCTATTGTTAACAGATAAAGAATATTCTCATCAGATTCTCCATTTGACTGTATCCAAAACATACACTAATCCTGCCTTCGATAGTTTAGCTGCTATACGACTGGGACGAGCCTTTTGTGGTGGTAGTAGTACTGACTGTAAAAAGAGCACAAGGCTTGCTGGTGGCTAATAAAGAGTAATGAAGAATCGAAAATCCAACGTGCATATAGCCAAGGATCAGTTTGCTTTCGAACATCAAATATGGAGAATTTCTAAGAAGATTCTCTATCTGTTAACTGTGGCTAAGAGCATAGTAGACAACTTAATTTCCATATTTTTTTACAATACTGACGATTCCTACATATTTATGGTGCCCAGGAGAAAAAAAAAAGAGTGTCTAGAAACCCAAAAGACTAACCACAGCAGGGAAATAAACATGTAGGTGTAGGTAATTATATACATATATACCTTTGGGTATTCCCAGGACCATCATTCGGTGCCCCAAATCTAGAATCAGGCCAATCTGGATATCATAATTGAGCCGTCATCAGATTTTTCACTGAATGAACAAGGAGTCTTTTCTAAAGGTAAAAAAGAAATGATGAATCATGATAACAAATTGGTAGACAGATACGGTTAGGTGGTCAAATTTCGAACTGCAACTAAGAGCACCCCTTGGATGAAAGCTAATGGTGCAGCCGAGCACTCGTAAACTTTTCCCACCGATGGTTTGATGTTCCGTATACTTACTTTTGGAGACTGATCGATAGGATTGAATTCTGAATGAAGAAGGGCAAATCCTCACCTGAAGCACGATGCCTGCCGTGGTGCCGGTCATCATCATACCCACCTCTGCCTCCTCCTCGGTCGTACCTGTAGAAGCAACACCATGAAACCTTACGACCCCTCTCGGGAGCTAATCAGGCATCCAGTACGATAAGCTTGATCAGCAACCGAGCTGAGGACGCCCAGAGTCCCACACCCCCTGGGTGCGTTATTCCTACCGTGGTGGGGGGCTGCCGCGGCCTCCTCGGTGGTCGTACCCATCGTCCTGCCAGGACCACTTGAAGGGCGGCGACGGGACCTCCTGGATGGTGGCGAGTGGCGCCGGCGCGGCGGGGGGCTGCGGGAGGTGCGGCGGTCGCGGATGCGCTCGGGGCGCGAGGAGCCGATGGCCGGCGGTGGCGGCGTCAGGGACCTCCTGGACAGCGGCGAGTGGCGCCGGCGCGGCGGGGGGCTGCGGGAGGTGCGGCGGTCATGGTCGCGG
Organism: Aegilops tauschii subsp. strangulata; assembly: GCF_002575655.3. Taxonomy (NCBI): domain Eukaryota; kingdom Viridiplantae; phylum Streptophyta; class Magnoliopsida; order Poales; family Poaceae; genus Aegilops; species Aegilops tauschii. The sequence continues at coordinate 324,590,185 of NC_053038.3, read as the reverse complement.
ATGCGCTCGGGGCGCGAGGAGACGATGGCCGGCGGCGGCAGGAAGGGTCGTGGGGGCGAGCGGCTCTGCTTGCGGGTGGGCGGGGGCGGTGGCAGCGGCACGGATTAGGGCGGGGCCGGTGCCGGGTGGAATTGGGGTTTTTTTGTAAAAAACAAAGCGTTTTTTCAGATCCAGGGACTGCGGGTTGATTACGCAAAATCAGAGGGGGTTTCTGAAAAAATGTCGCGCCGGTGAACCCGACACACTCAATCCGTGCTTTATTATTACTAGCACAAGGGCCCGTGCGTTGCTACGGGGCGTACAAAGTTTAGTCGTTATCTAGTGGTTCGACATTTTGTGAAAGTAAAAAAGACATGTGTTAGAGCAGAAACAAAATAAATAAGCGTTTGTTTGGAAACCCAAAAAATAATTTACCAATCAAACAATTTGTATTATCTAGTGGTTCAAAGTGAATGGTGTCAAAGATACACATCAAGCTACATTGTCGACTAATTGAATTTGCAAATAATGGCAGCTCAATACTCACGTGACATGCTCCCAACTGCAAAGAGAAGATTCTATTTTAGCTTGTTACACGAAATTTACTTTTTTCTTGAAGAACTATTGCCTATAAATCAAATAAGAATGATAAATTTTAGCACAATGCAATGGTTCATATTTTTCAATTTAAGATGAAGGATATGAAAGAGAAAACAATGACCATACTAAAGGCCTGTTCGCAGGGACTCCACTCCACAACTCCACTCCTGGAGCTGGTGGATCAACAGTTAAAAAATGCGGAGTTGGGAAAGAGGTGCTCTGCAGCTCCTCAGATTTCATGGAGCCGAAGGATTACCGAATGGCTCCTAAGGCTACGAGGAAAGGCATAGGCAGCATAGCACACAGTTATATGAAACAACATGCCTTTAGACATTTCCAAATATACAAAACATAAGGTACAGAATTCTTTTAGATAGACTGATATGACTAAAAAATGCAATGGTCGATGAGAGGGAAAAAAGGCCACATGATTTTCGTTTGTATATCAATGCCAGCTAAGAATAATAAGAATTGTAATTAAAGACATAAACAACGGAAAAAATTGTTAAGAGCATTTGACTTGCACTTTGACTCAGATTTTTTGCTGGTGCATGTCCTCATGAACACATTTGCTTTACTAACCCTCCTATAAACTTTTTGTAAACTTTCAACTGGATGTCGGTGCTACCGAAATACCCACTCCATTGAAGGCTCAACTTCAACCAGCTCCATTCTAGCAATAGAAGATTTGTAGTTTTTGACTCGTACTTTAACAAGATCATATATGTGGTGATCATAAGTCCTTCCAAAAGAAGTTTGTTGGGCATCTACTTTGAGTGAGAACCATACAGTCCTACAGACACATAAAAAGTAACGGTTGAAGTAATGCAGAATAATATTCTCTAGTTTAATATACAAAGGAAAATTGAAAAGATCATTATAACAACCATGGAGAAGGTTTATAAGTTCTATATTGGTGCTCACAAAGTCATTATCTAGCTCAGAAAGTCATTTTACTTTTGACAGCATCATCGATTTAATCTTTATTTTCTCAAATAGATAACAATTCCTTATTTTCACCAACTACAGAATAGCAAATGTGAATAAAAGGCTGTAGTAAGATTTAAGGGAGAAGAACACCAGGGAAGTTTAACCTCCACTCTCAAATGGTCTGATGTTGTCGTTATTCTTAGCGTACTTCACGGAATGATCATGCTTCAGGTGAAAAAGATCTGACAGCATGGAGTTCGAAACTGCGCTAATCTTTGTACCATGGAGAATAAGCGTCTTCTTGCCATTCTCAACCTGGAATAAACATTAGAGCAACAGTCTTATGTGGGAGCCAGGGAAAAGCACATTCATACTATTTCTAGTTTCTCGACATGGAAGGTTCGAAAGCAACCATCTTTTCCAATAACAACTAAATTAAGATTTATAGGTGGTTATTTGTACAAATCATGAACTCTGTGCCAGAAAATCTGGCCCTTTTATGTGTGACTCGGTTTCTATAAAAAAAATACAATGTTACACACACTACTGGAAGTAATATAATATGGGAAATTGCTGAAAGATTTCGCTATGTCAGTTTATACTTGGCCAGTTTCACAAGACAATAATGTTGAGACACTACCTACAAAAATACCTATATTTTCTTGTGTCTATAACAATAATGAGTTGATGTTAGACAGGGTTAGTGTTCTTCTGGCATTGTAAACTGAAGGCGAAATTGCAACAGCTAAAGAAAGGGACCAAAGAAATGAGAAGCTTACAAGCTTAGGGGTGTGCTTGAGGAGCTCAAACGTGGCGAGCATGGTCATGGGAACCCTGATGCCACCATCTTGATCCTCCAGCAACCTAGGGATGAGGTCTCTGGCAAAGGGTTCATGACTCTAACCAAACTTGAAAAATTCCGAATGGATGCTCGTGTTCGCTGTCAAACTTGAAAAATCAGATAGACCATGTAAGCATGATCTTGGCTGGACTCTTGAGATCACATAGACCATGTAAACATAGGTAGAGTCGAGCTTACACGAAAAATGAAATAAGGTGACACATCATGCTCAATAAATTTTCTGATCTTCCCCCCAATGAGATACAGCCTGTGTAGAAGTCAAATCAAATTTTTTTTACTATTGTTGGGAAGTCCAAAAACGGATCTCACATGTACTGAATAGCAAAACAACAGTGGAAAATTGAAAAGATCATTATAACAACCATGGAGAAGGTTTATAAGTTCTATATTGGTGCTCACAAAGTCATTATCTAGCTCAGAAAGTCATTTTACTTTTGACAGCATCATCGATTTAATCTTTATTTTCTCAAGTAGATAACAATTCCTTATTTTCACCAACTACAGAATAGCAAATGTGAATAAAAGGCTGTAGTAAGATTTAAGGGAGAAGAACACCAGGGAAGTTTAACCCCCACTCTCAGATGGTCTGATGTTGTCGTTATTCTTAGCGTACTTCACGGAATGATCATGCTTCAGGTGAAAAAGATCTGACAGCATGGAGTTCAAAACTGCGCTAATCTTTGTACCATGGAGAATAAGCGTCTTCTTGCCATTCTCAACCTGGAATAAACATTAGAGCAACAGTCTTATGTGGGAGCCAGGGAAAAGCACATTCATACTATTTCTAGTTTCTCGACATGGAAGGTTCGAAAGCAACCATCTTTTCCAATAACAACTAAATTAAGATTTATAGGTGGTTATTTGTACAAATCATGAACTCTGTGCCAGAAAATCTGGCCCTTTTGTGTGTGACTCAGTTTCTATAAAAAAAATACAATGTTACACACACTACTGGAAGTAATATAATATGGGAAATTGCTGAAAGATGTCGCTATGTCAGTTTATACTTGGCCAGTTTCACAAGACAATAATGTTGAGACACTACCTACAAAAATACCTATATTTTCTTGTGTCTATAACAATAATGAGTTGATGTTAGACAGGGTTAGTGTTCTTCTGGCATTGTAAACTGAAGGCGAAATTGCAACAGCTAAAGAAAGGGACCAAAGAAATGAGAAGCTTACAAGCTTAGGGGTGTGCTTGAGGAGCTCAAACGTGGCGAGCATGGTCATGGGAACCCTGATGCCACCATCTTGATCCTCCAGCAACCTAGGGATGAGGTCTCTGGCAAAGGGTTCATGACTCTAACCAAACTTGAAAAATTACGAATGGATGCTCGTGTTCGCTGTCAAACTTGAAAAATCAGATAGACCATGTAAGCATGATCTTGGCTAGACTCTTGAGATCACATAGACCATGTAAACATAGGTAGAGTCGAGCTTACACGAAAAATGAAATAAGGCGACACATCATGCTCAATAAATTTTCTGATCTTCCCCCCAATGAGATACAGCCTGTGTAGAAGTCAAATCAATTTTTTTTACTATTGTTGGGAAGTCCAAAAACGGATCTCACATGTACTGAATAGCAAAACAACAGTGGGTAGCATACTACTCGTCCATGATTAGCAATTCTTTTGACACAAGCAAAGTAGCACCAATATAATTAAAAACAAATGAACATGCACTCAATAAGCAAGAATGATAAAAAGGATGAAACATGCACCTCTACAGATCAGTTGAAAAAAATACCCTGTTACTCATGATCACTGATTAAAATTGCGGGAGAAAGGATTTAGCAGCAGCCAAATTTTGCAGGGAAATTGTAGCCTAAGTCGGCGCAATCTACCACAATCTCCTGTGATTTTGTGTTGCATGAAAATCATGTGGCGATTGCAGAAAAATCGATCTCGTGATTAGTATAATATCATAACACTTGGAACTTGCGAACACTTCAAAAACAAAGGGGAATGAAATCGTGGTGTGGACTGATTTCTTTTGGTAGTGCCTGTTGTAGATTTTTACTCGTTCTCACTGACATTTTTACTGGCCACAAGGCAAATCTATGCCTTCTTTCATAGCAATGAACTCTAGAACCTTGACCATCAAAGAGAAGATAAAATTTTCATCAAATTTTCTAGCACTGTAATGAGAAGATAAGCATCCACAAAGTAATAAACAAACCGAATCTGAATGTACCTCATCAATGAAGGTGGCTGAAGTGTGGCGATGTAGCATAGATTTTTCACAGCCTCGAGGCTTGAGGAATCAGAGAAGTCAGAAGCCTGATATGTATAATATGTAGGCATGTCTTCCTTTTACTTCATGAGCCTCTCATCTACTTTCCAGTAGGTAAATTTTTGTAAGCACACTTATCTTATTACTTGAGAATCCTCGCTTCTTTCCAGATTTCTTTAGAAAAGTCACCCCGGTGGTAATTCTGAAGTTGATGAGTGCCTTAGGATACTAAAAGCTGCAGCTGAAAGCTCGAGTTCAGATTCTATTGATAGTGGAGGAAGAACAAGAGGTACGTAATGAAGCTGTTGCTGAAAATAAATCAAGGAACCCCGAACTCGAAAAGAAAAGCGGGTGCTCGGCCTCACCGCGCTCTGCCATGGCGTGCAGGCAGCTGACTGGCTGACGCCACCACACACAATGCCTACCAGTCCCAGTTGAGCGCCCGGAACTCCAGCCACAGCACCGCCGCGCGTCCAGCCTTCAGGGGACGCGCGTGTTCCCCATCGACCGTATCCGAGATCGAAAGGACCGTTGGAAGATGTGGTGGCGACGGCTGCGGGAGTTGGGGATCTTGGGAACGGGTGGTGGAGGGGCCGCCGGTAGGTTGTGAAATCGGTGGGAGCAGCGATCTGGCCAGGGGAGGACGTGACCTGAACTCCATCGATCCCCTTTTACTTTGCTCCGAGGTGTCCCAGTTGTAGATGAATTGTAAGACATGTGTGCCGTGTGCATGCGGAGAACGCGGCGTGGGCCGGCCCAAAGCAGCGATGTGCCGAACTACAGAAATTTTGACGACGGACTAAACTACAGACGGTTCGCCGAATTAGTACCACCTCGCGTATATGTTTTAAATTCAAACCAAAAGCGTAAATTCACGAGAAGAAAGCGTATTGTGACGGTGAACCCGACAAAGTCAATCCGTGCTTTATTATTAGGGAGAGAAAAAATTAGGGAAAGATTAACTGGGTTTTCCACGCATTTTATGTGCATAACTCAAATTTGAACTACGTGCACATGCTCCAGTGCATATAAACTAGTTGAAAAATAAAATATGTGTCCTTGGTTGCATGCTTAGGTCCCATGCAAGAAATGAGAATGAATTTCAAACACCCTGCCACCGTCACTCGGTCGCAAACATTGAGATACCTGGTTTTAAATTCTAGTAAATCCAAAACTTGTCTAAAATTCATGAAATTTGGCATGTTATCATGGAGTGGCATCAACATGACGTAAAAAATTTGTCCCATTTGGGGCAGCTTCGGGTATAAGCTTCTCACAAACCAGAGCTTCGCACAACAAGCGTGATGGCTTCGGTAGGGAACGTGCCATCTTTGGGGACGAAACGATATTTGTTGCCTCTTATTGCTTTCAAAAAATTTCCAGTGTCAACATAGAACAACAGGAGTGTTGTGTTTAATTTTGAAATTTTTCGAGGTTCGTTTGAACATTTTTATACATTAACTGGGTTTTTCAGGCATTTTATGTGCATAATTCAAATTTAAACTACATGCACATGCTTCAGTGGATATAAATTGGTTGAAAAATCAAATTTGTGTTCTTCGGTGCATGCTTAGGTCCCATGCAAGAAATGGGAATGAATTTCAAACACCCTGCCACCGTCACTCGGCCGCAAACATTGAGATGCTTGATTTTTAAATTCTAGTAAATCCAAAACTCGTCTGAAATTCATGAAACTTGGCATGCTATCATGGAGCGGCATCAACATGTCGTGGTAAAATTTTTGTCCCATTTGGGGCAGGTTTGGGTATAAGCTTCTCACAAACCAGAACTTCTCACAACATGCGTGATGGTTTCGGTAGGGAACGTGCCACCTTTGGGGACAAAACGATATCCGTTTCCTCTTATTGCTTTCAAAAAATTTCTAGTGTCAACATAGAACAACATGAGTGTTGTGTTTAATTTTAAAATTTGTCGGGGTTCGTTTGGATATTTTTATACATTAACTTGGTTTTGTAGGAATTTCAGGTGCGTAATTCAATTTTGAATTACATGCACATGCTCCAGTGCATATAAACTAGTTGAAAAATCAAATCTATGTCCTTGGTTGCATGCTTAGGTCCCATGCAAGAAATGGGAATGAATTTCAAACACCCTGCCACCGTCACTCGCCGCAAACATTGAGATACCTGGTTTTTAAATTCTAGTAAATCCAAAACTCGTCTGAAATTCATGAAACTTGGCGTGCTATCATGGAGCGGCATCAACATGCCGTGGTAAAATTTTTGTCCCATTTGGGGCAGGTTTGGGTATAAGCTTCTCACAAACTAGAGCTTCTCACAACAAGCGTGATGGTTTCGGTAGGGAACATGCCACCTTTGGGGACGAAATGATATCCGTTGCCTCTTTTTGCTTTCAATTTTTTTTCTAGTGTCAACATAGAACAACAGGAGTGTTGTGTTTAAATTTGGAATTTTTCAGGGTTCGTTTTGACATTTTTATACATTAACTGGGTTTTCTAGGCATTTTATGTGCATAGTTCAAATTTGAACTACATGCACATGTCCAGTGCATATAAATTGGTTGAAAAATCAAATCTGTATCCTTTGGTTCATGCTTAGGTCCCATGCAAGAAATGGGAATGAATTTCAAACACCAGGGCACTGTTGATTGCCGGCAAAATGTTGAGATACTTTGTTTTTAAATTCTAGTAAATCCAAAACTCGTCAGAAATTCATGAAACTTGGCAATGCTATAATGGAATGGCACCCGACATGCTGTGGTACTTTTCGTGTCCATTTTGAGAGAAGGCGCACTCGAATAACAGCCAACAAAGCCTTTTTGAAACAAATAGCTGCCACTTAAACATCTCAAACGTTTTGTATAATTTAAATTATGTGCGTTCTCTTAACCATTCACGTGACGCCACGCCTCACTCTTTTAATGGCGAGGAGGTGCCGTGCGGACATGTGCTTGAGTGCTTGACTAAATGGGAGGTGTTCGAGCTGTACTCCAATACGGAGGCTCACCGGAAAGCGTGCGAGTTGTACGCCGCGCAGGCTCACCGGGAAGCGAGCCCTTTGACTTCAATGGCCGCCCGCCTTGCTCGCATCCTCTACATTAATGGCGCCCAAGCCACAGTTTAATACGGTTTTTAAATATAAAACACTCGTCGCAAACGTTTTAGTTAGAACACCCGTATGCAAAACCGACAACTTCCCCAGGAAGCCAAGGCAAAATGTGCCTAGCAGGATTTGTGCAGCTCTTGATCGCAAACGTTTTAGTTAGAACACCCGTATGCAAACCGACAGCTTCCTCGGGAAGCCAAGAGAAAATGTGCCGAGCAGGATTTCTGCAGCTCTTGATCGCATACGTTTTAGATCGGACACCCGTATGTAAAGTGAGAGCTATGGTCTTCCCCCTTAAGTCGAGGGAAAATTCGCAGCGCAGGATTTGTGCGTCCCTTCAACGCAAACAGTTGTTTTGGATGACCCGTGTGCAACCACGTACAAACAATTTGGTAAGATTTGCATCTGTCATATTGGGTATATTGCCATTTGTCAAACTGGAAAGATTGACATTTGTTGATCTAGTAACATTGCCATTTGTCAATCCTTGTAACACTGCGATTTGTCAAAATATGCAGCTAGAAATCACTAGCATTATCTAATTTTTGCAACTAAACTTCAGTAATTAAGCATAGATTTCATTCATAGATTAAGCAGTCGTTCTTAATTTATACAAACAGTTCAACTCGACAGCTGAACCGATGAAACTTTTCCCCAATTTTTGCCAACCACGTACTGAAATAGCTAGTTCAACTATATATACTAGCTAATTTCAAGTACATTGTACAGTTCCACCACACCTATAGTCAGATGAACTGAACAAAATAGCCCCTAAATACTACTACTACGGAGGGGCTTTGTGCTACTTCCGGCAGCCTCTCCTCTGTCGAGCACGCTCGGTAAGAGGCATAGGAGGAGGAGGAGCCTACTGACGATCTAGGCAACTGCAATACGGTGCCTGCCACTGCTGCACGTTCAACGACGCTCACCAGCTCGAACGCCCACTGCCGCTCCAGACGATCCCTCTCGAAGCGGCCGGACTGTGATATGTCTCCAATGTATCTATAATTTTTGATTGTTCCATGTTGTTATATTATCAATCTTGGATGTTTTATAATCATTTTATATCTTTTTTGGTACTAACCTATTGACATAGTGCCAAGTGTCGGTTGTTGTTTTCTGCATGTTTTTTACATCGCAGGAAATCAATACCAGACGGAGTCCAAACGCAACGAAACTCCAAAGAGATTTTTTTTGGACCAGAAGGAACATAATGGGCCCTTGCTGCGCCTGGGGGTGCCTCGAGGAGGGCACAACCCACCAGGGCACGCCAGGAGGCCCTGGCGCGCCCTGGTGGGTTGTGCCCACCTCGGGTGCCCCTCGGACCGCCTCTTTGCTCTATAAATACCCCAATATTCCCAAAACCCTAGGGGAGTCGACGAAATATTCATCCAGCCGCCGCAGAGTCCAGAACCACCAGATCCAATCTAGACACCATCTCAGATTGGGTTCAGCACCTCCATTGGTGCCTCTCCGATGATGCGTGAGTAGTTCTTTGTAGACCTTCGGGTCCGTAGTTATTAGCTAGATGGCTTCATCTCTCTCTCTCTCTCTCTCTTTGAATTCTCAATAGAATGGTTTCTTCGAGATCCATATCATGTAACTCTTTTGCAGTGTGTTTGTTGGGATCGATGAACTTTGAGTTTATGATCAGATCTATCTTTTTTATATCCATGAAAGTATTTCAGTTTCTTTGATCTCTTTTATGCATGATCTCTTATAGCCTCGTATTTCTTCTCTGATATATGGGTTTTGTTTTGCCAACTTGATCTATTTGTCTTGCAATGGGAAGAGGTGCTTTGTAGTGGGTTCGATCTTATGGTGCTTGATCCCAGTGACAGAAAGGGATCCAACACGTATGTATCGTTGCTACTAAGGATAAAACGATTGGGTCTATCTCTACATAGATAGATCTTGTCTACATCATGTCATCATTCTTATTGCATTACTCCATTTTTTAATGAACTTAATACACTAGATGCATGCTGGATAGCGGTCGATGTGTGGAGTAATAGTAGTAGATGTAGGCAGGAGTCGGTCTACTAATCTTGGACGTGATGCCTATATAATGATCATTGCCTGGATATCTTCATGAGTTTTTGAAGTTCTATCAATTGCCCAACAGTAATTTGTTCACCCACCGTTTGCTATTTTTCTTGAGAGAAGCCACTAGTGAAACCTACGGCCCCCGGGTTTGTTTCTCATATATTTGCCTTTGCGGTCTACTTTTTCCTTGCATTTATTTTCAGATCTATTAAACCAAAAATACAAAAATACCTTGTTGCGTTTTATTTCTATTTATTTTATTTGGCGTTCGATCTATCAATCTATTCCAATTTTATCTCACGTCCGTTTGCCTATCTTGAGGCGTCGTACCCCGGAAGGGACTGAGAACCCCTTTAACACGTCGGGTTGTGAGGATTTGTTATCTCTGTGCAGGGGTTGTTTACGTTGTGTTTCTTGGTTCTCCTACTGGTTTGATAACCTTGGTTTCATATCTGAGGGAAATACCTACCGCCGCTGTGCTGCATCATCCCTTCCTCTTTAGGGAAATAGCGACGTAGCTTCAAGTGACATCAAAAGGAATTTCTGGCGCCGTTGCCGGGGAGGATCTTCAACATATACCAGGTTCCTAATCACAAATCTCATCTCCTTGCAATTTACATTATTTTCCATTTGCCTCTCATTTTCCTATCCCCCACTTCACAAAAGTTTGTCGTTTTATTCGCCTCTCTTTTACGTTCGTCGTTTTCTTGCCAGATCTGTTTTTGAGTGCGATCTTGTTGTGTGGTCATCATGACTCAAGAGAACACCAAGTTATGTGATTTCTCAAATACCAACAACAATGATTTTATCGGCACTCTGATTGCTCCTCCCGCTGATAACCCACAAGTATAGGGGATCGCAACAGTTTTCGAGGGTATAGTATTCAACCCAAATTTATTGATTCGACACAAGGGGAGCCAAAGAATATTCTCAAGTATTAGCAATTGAGTTGTCAATTCAACCACACCTGGAAAACTTAATATCTGCAGCAAAGTATTTAGTAGCAAAGTAATATGGAAGTAACGGTAACGGTGGCAAAAGTAACAGTAGCAGTTTTGTAGTGATTGTAATAGTGGCAATGGTAAAGTAACTAAGCAAACATCAATATGTGAAAAGCTCGTAGGCAATGGATCAGTGATGGATAATTATGTCGGATGTGATTCCTCATGCAACAGTTATAACATAGGGTGACACAGAACTAGCTCCAGTTCATCAATGTAATGTAGGCATGTATTCCGAATATAGTCATACGTGATTATGGAAAAGAACTTGCATGGCATGTTTTGTCCTACCCTCCCGTGGCAGTGGGGTCCTATTGGAAACTAAGGGATATTAAGGCCTCCTTTTAATAGAGTACCGGACCAAAGCATTAACACTTAGTGAATACATGAACTCCTCAAACTACGGTCATCACCGGGAGTGGTCCCGATTATTGTCACTTCAGGGTTACCGGATCATAACACATAGTAGGTGACTATTGACTTGCAGAATAGGATCAAGAACTCACATATATTCATGGAAACATAATAGGTTCAGATCTGAAATCATGGCACTCGGGCCCTAGTGACAAGCATTAAGCATAGCAAAGTCATAGCAACATCAATCTCAAAACATAATGGATACTAGGGATAAAACCCTAACAAAACTAACTCGATTACATGATAAATCTCATCCAACACATCACCGTCCAGCAAGCCTACGATGGAGTTACTCACGCACGGTGGTGAGCATCATGAAATTGGTGATGGAGGAAGGTTGATGATGATGATGGCGATGGATTCCCCTCTCCGGAGCCCCGAACGGACTCCAGATCAGCCCTCCTGAGAGAGATTAGGGCTTGGCGGCGGCTCCGTATCGTAAAACACGATGAATCCTTCTCTCTGATTTTTTTTCTCCCCGAACGTGAATATACAGAGTTGGAGTTGAGGTCGGTGGAGCCTCAGGGGGCCCACGAGGCAGGGGGCGCGCCCCAGGGGGGTGCGCGCACCCCCCACCCTTGTGGACAGGGTGTGGGCCCCCTAGTGTTGATTCTTTCGCCAGTATTTTTTATATATTCCAAAAATATTCTCCGTGAAGTTTCAGGTCATTCCGAGAACTTTTATTTCTGCACAAAAATAACACCATGGCAATTCTGCTGAAAACGGCGTCAGTCCGGGTTAGTTCCATTCAAATCATGCAAGTTAGAGTACAAAACAAGGGCAAAAGTGTTTGGAAAAGTAGATACGATGGAGACGTATCACCCGCCACTAGTGCGGAGTCTTGTGATATTAATACTGCTTTGCTTAATCTTGTTATGAAGATCAATTTTCCGGTACTCCTAATGAGGATGCCGCGTCCCATCTTAATACCTTCGTGGAATTATGCGATATGCAAAAGAAAAAAAATGTGGACAGTGATGTGGTAAAGATGAAATTATTTCCGTTTTCTTTGCGTGATTCTGCAAAAATTTGGTTCTCTTCTTTGCCTCGCAATAGTATCAATTCTTGGAATAAGTGCAAAGATGCTTTTATCACTAAGTATTTTCCTCCAGCAAAATTATTTCCCTTGGAACCCAGATCATGAATTTCAAGCAACTTGAACATGAGCATGTTGCACAATCTTGGGAAAGGTTGAAAATGATGCTAAGGAATTGCCCAACTCATGGGTTAAATCTTTGGATGATCATACAAAAAAATTATGCAGGATTGAATTTTGTTTCTCGTAATCTTTTAGATTCCGCCGCGGGTGGTACTTTTATGGAAATTACTTTGGAGAAGCCACCAACTTGCTTGATAATATCATGGTAAATTATTCACAATGGCATACCGAAAGGGCTCCTACTAGTAAAAAAGTTAATTCGCTTGAAGAAATTTCTTCTTTGAGTGAAGAAGTTGATACTCTTATGAAATTGGTTGCTAGTAAAAGTGCTCCTATTGATTTCAATGATATGCCTTTGTCTACTTTGATTGAGCAAAATAGTGATGCCACAGATGTGAATTTTATCTCTCGAAATAATTTCAACAACAATGCTTATAGAGGTAATTTTAATCCTAGGCCTTTTCCTAGTAATTCCTCTAATAATTATGGTAATTCCTATGGAAATAAATCTTATAATAATAATATAAACACCTCTGATCTTGAGAATAATATTAAATAATTTATCAACACACAAAAAAATCAACACTTCCATAGAAGAAAAGTTGAGTAAGATTGATGATTTTTCTAGAAGTGTTGATAGAATTGCTCATGATGTGGAAAATCCCAAGATAAAAAATTTTGTGCCTAAAGTAGATGAATCAAATAAAGCTCTATATGTTTTTATGGATGAAAGTAAGAAAAGAACCGCTATGCTTAGAGCTAAAAGAGAATTTTTAGAAAAATCATTTTCTAGTGATTCTTTCGCAAAAGTGATGAAGATATTAAAATGATTGGTGTTTCTTCTATTGATTGCTTGTTTAGTAAAGTTAATATTGATGAAAAAGGGACTGGAGAAGAGTCAACTTTAGATAGAAGGCGTCCCAATATTTCGGAGGGTGAAAATCTTGTTGAGAAGATTAATGAAAGTGGGTTTGGAGAGGTCAAAACTTTAACTAGTGATGTGCCCACTCTTTTGGATTACAAAAGACTTTAATTATGATAGTTGCTCTTTGATTGATTGTATTTATTTTTTGCAATCCATGATAAATTCACCCCATGCTTATGAACAAAATAAAGCTTTTACTAAACATATTGTTGATGCTATGATGAAAGCTATTGAAGAAAAATTGGAATTAGAAGTTTCAATTCCTAGAAAATTGCATGATGAGTGGGAACCTACTATCAAAGTCAAGATTAAAAATTATGTGTGCTTTGCTTTATGTGACTTGGGTGCTAGTGTTTCTACAATTCCGAAATCTTTATGTGATGTGCTTGGTCTTACCGATCTTGAAGAATGTTCTTTGAATTTACACTTGGCGGATTTTACTATTAAAAAGCCTATGGGAAGAATTAATGATGTTTTATTCTTGAAAATAGGAATTATGTGCCCATAGATTTTATTGTTCTTGATATTGATTGCAATCCGTCTTGTCCAATTATTCTTGGTAGACCGTTTTTACGCACTATCGGTGCCGTGATTTGATATGAAAGAAGGCAATATTAAGTTCCAATTTCCTTTGAGGACGGGTATGGAACACTTTCCTAGAACAAGAATTAGGCCACCATATGAATCAATCATGAGGGCATCTTATGGATCTCGAACCAAAGATGACAAAACTTAGACCCTTGCTTTATGCCTAGCTAAGGACGTAAAACTATAGCGCTTGTTGGGAGGCAACCCAATGAATAAAATTTAATTTTGCTTTTCGCTTTCTGTTCTTTAGTGTTTGCAAAATTATGCTACTGTTATGATTGTGTTTTTTGTGTTTTAATTAGTGTTTGTGCCAAGTAGAACCGATAGGATCTTCTTGGGTGATAGTTGTTTGATCTTGCTGAAAAAACAGAAACTTATGCGCTCACGAACACAATTGTTAAAAATCACCACAACGTGATAAAATGCCAGTTCTTTTTGCAGAAGATTAATATACAAATTACACAGGTCGTCCTAGTTTTTCAGAATTTTTGGAGTTACAAAAGTATTCAAAATAGTCAGATTGCTACAGACTGTTCTGTTTTGACAGATTCTGTTTTCTTTGCGTTGTGTGCTTATTTCGATGGCTCTATGGTTTTCTTTGATGAGTTTTTGCCGTAGAAAAGTTGGAATATAGTAGATATAATGCAAAAACAAAATATGAATTGGTTTGCTACAGTACTTATAGTAGTGGTTTGCTTTCTTATACTAATGGATCTCACTAAGGTTTTGTTGAGTTTCGTGTGATTGAAATTTTCAAGTTTTGGGTTATCTTATGATGGATGAAGGAATAAAGGGTAGAAGAGCCTAAGCTTGGGGATGCCCTGGCGTCCCAAGCTATTATCCAAAAATGAGCAACCAACTAAGCTTGGGGATGCCCCCGAGTGGCATCCCCTATTTCTTCTAACGACCATCGGTATTTTACTCAAAGCTATATTTTTATGCGTCACATGATATGTGTTTTGCTTGGAGCGTCTTGTATGATATGATTCTTTGCTTTTTTATTTTGTGTTTTAAGTCTTGATCCCTTGCTGGACATACCTATTTGGGAGAGCCAAAACTATGTCATGACTTGTTAGAATTGCTCTCTATGCTTCACTTAAACTTTTATGAGCTATGGACTTGCTCTAGTGCTTCACTTATATCTTTTTGAGCACGGTGTGCTTAGTTATTTTTGAAGAAATGATCTCTTGCTTCACTTAGATTTATTTGAGAGTTAGTAAAATTTTCAAGAAATTCTCTCTTGCTTCACTTAAATTATTTTGAGAGAAAGAATTTTTTTTATGCTCATGATCTTCACTTATATTTGTTTGAGCTTATGAAAATCAACACATGAAAATTAGTCCCAAAGTGATAGATATCCAAGAAGGATATAATAAAAACTTTCATGAAGATCATTGGACAAAATAAACTTGATTCTCAGTAATAGTTTTGAGATATGATGATGTGATATGTGAGTTATGTTGATGAGTAATTATGCTTATTGGTGCTAAGGTTTGTGATTCCCTATGCAAGTACGAAAGTCAATAGTCATGCAATGAAATTATATCCTACTTGTGGTGCATTATTAGGTGTTATTTATGCTTAATGCTTGCTTATGAGATTATCCGTTTCTTGGTTGGTCGTTCTCAATCTTTTGCTAGCCTTAATTTTGCACTAAGTATGATCTCTACTTGCGCATCCAAAAACCTTTAAACCAGTTTTGCCATATGAGTCCACTATATCTACCTATATGCGGTATTATTTTGCCATTCTAAGTAAATTTGCATGTGCCATCTCAAATTTTCAAAATAAACTTCTCTTTTGTGTGTTCGTTTCGCTCGCGGAGCGGTGAGGGGTGGCTAATATTTTCCATGCTAGATATTCTCACGATGAGTGTTTATTCACTTGTCATTGCACGAGAGTAAGACAAAGGTTTTAGGGATGCCCAGTCCCGAAAAGCAAAAATGAATTTACTTTACGTTGTCAAATAATAAATTCCTTGGAAAGTGTTGGTATGGAGGGCAACCGTGGATACGGCTAGCCGTGGAAAGTGAAAGTATGGTGGAAAAAGGAATAAACTTTATTTTCTGTTTGGGAACCGCCTATGATATATCTAGCATGTAAAGTGTTGGGAACTCTAAGTCGTTTTCGTTGGTGGGATGGATAACCCTCCGAAAATGTTTTTATCTCTAATTTTTTCGCTTTGAGCTCTGGCACCTCTACAAATCCCTGCTTCCCTCTGCGAAGGGCCTTTCTTTTACTTTATGCAATTTTTATTTTGACTTTGAGTCTCCATCTTCTCTTACAAAAGCACCAACTAGGAGGCAATATGATCGTACTTAAGTATTGGGTGTAACTAATATGCGAGTGTGTTTTATGAATGGATCAATGGTTGAGCATGATGGGCTAGGGATAACTTATTTTAGCGTTGATATTTTGAAAGACACGGTTGCTTGTTTATATGCTTGAGTATTTAAATTATCATGTCAAAACTCGACTATTGCTTTGAACAATATAAAAGTCCAAATGTCCATGCTATAAAGAAAATAATATGATATGACATGTTAGGCAGCATTCCACATCAAAAATTCTGTTTTTATCACTTACCTACTCGAGGACGAGTAGGAGTTACGCTTGGGGATGCTGATACGTCTCCAACGTATCTATAATTTTTTATAGTTCCACGCTGTTATATTATCAATCTTGGATGTTTTATAATCATTTTATAGTCATTTTATATCATTTTTTATACCAACCTATTGACATAGTGCCGAGTGCCAGTTGCTGTTTTCTGCATGTTTTTTACATCGCAGGAAATCAATACCAGATGGAGTCCAAACGCAACGAAACTCCATGGAATTTTTTTTGGACCAGAAGGAACATAATGGGCCCTGGCTGCGCCTGGGGGTGCCTCGAGGAGGGCACAACCTACCAGGGCGCGCCAGGAGGCCCAGGCGCACCCTGGTGGCTTGTGCCCACCTCAGGTGCCCCCCGGACCGCCTCTTTGCTCTATAAATACCCCAATATTCCCAAAACCCTAGGGGAGTCGACAAAATATTCATCCAGCCGCCGCAGAGTCCAGAACCACCAGATCCAATCTAGACACCATCTCAGATGGGATTCACCACCTCCATTGGTGCCTCTTCGATGATGCGTGAGTAATTCTTTGTAGACCTTCGGATCCGTAGTTATTAGCTAGATGGCGTCATCTCTCTCTCTCTCTATGAATTCTCAATACAATGGTCTCTTGGAGATCCATATGGTGTAACTCTTTTGTGGTGTGTTTGTTGGGATCAATGAACTTTGAGTTTATGATCAGATCTATCTTTTTATATCCATGTAAGTATTTCAGTTTCTTTGATCACTTTTATGCATGATCTCTTATAGCCTCGTATTTCTTCTCCGATATTTGGGTTTTGTTTGGCCAACTTGATCTATTTATCTTGCAATGGGAAGAGGTGCTTTGTACTGGGTTCGATCTTACGGTGCTTGATCCCAGTGATAGAAAGGGAACCGACACATATGTATCGTTGCTACTAAGGATAAAACGATGGGGTCTATTTCTACATAGATAGATCTTGTCTACATCATGTCATCGTTCTTATTGCATTACTCCGTTTTTCCATGAACTTAATACACTAGATGCATGCTGGATAGTGGTCGATGTGTGGAGTAATAGTAGTAGATGCAGGCAGGAGTCGGTCTACTAATTTTGGATGTGATGCCTATATAATGATCATTGCCTGGATATCGTCATGAGTATTTGAAGTTCTATCAATTGCCCAACAGTAATTTGTTCACCCACCATTTGTTATTTTTCTTGAGAGAAGCCACTAGTGAAACCTACGGCCCACGGGTCTCTTTCTCATATATTTGCCTTTGCGGTCTACTTTTTCCTTGCATTTATGTTCAGATCTATTAAACCAAAAATACAAAAATACCTTGTTGCGTTTTATTTCTATTTATTTTATTTGGCGTTCGATCTATCAATCTATTCCAATTTTATCTCACGTCTGTTTGCCTATCTTGAGGCGCCGTACCCCGGAAGGGATTGAGAACCCCTTTAACACGTCGGGTCGCGAGGATTTGTTATCTCTGTGCAGGGGTTGTTTATGTTGTGTTGCTTGGTTCTCCTACTGGTTCGATAACCTTGGTTTCATATCTGAGGGAAACACCTACCGCCATTGTGCTGCATCATCCCTTCCTCTTTGGGGAAATACCGACGTAGCTTCAAGTGACATCAGACTGCTCGTAGATCTCCTGATTCCTCGCCTCTGCGTCGGCGTGTGATGCGGCCACTGCTGTGGTAAGGCTCTTTGCATGCTCGACGAGGCGCTCCTCCTCCTCCCGCGGGAACTCAATGTAGCGCGCAAGGTCGCTGACGCACGTGTGTGCCTCCACCTCCGCCTCCCTCCTTCGGGCGGCGGTGGCGGAGCGGGTGATGATCCCGCCGGTCGACAGTGGGCTGGCGGCCACGGCGGCCGACGATGGGGTGGCGGCCACGACGACCACCTCCCACCTTCGGGCCGCGGTGGCGGAGCGGGTGATGGCCGGAAGTGGGGTGGCGGCCACGACGGCCACCTCCCGCCTACGGGCCGCGGCGACGGAGTGGGCGATGGCCCTGGCTTTCAATGATGGTGAGGCGGCAACAGCGGCCGGCAACAGCTGCCGATGGGCAGCGGCGGCGGAGCGTGTGGTGTCCGTGCTGCTACCTCTTGAGCATGCATTGGTTTTCCCTTGAAGAGGAAAGGGTGATGCAGCAAAGTAGCGTAACTATTTCCCTCAGTTTTTGAGAACCAAGGTATCAATCCAGTAGGAGACTACACGTAAATCCCTCGTACCTGCACAAACAAATAAGAACCTTGCAACCAACGCGATAAAGGGGTTGTCAATCCCTTCACGGCCACTTGCAAAAGTGAGATCTGATAGAGATAATAAGATAAATATTTTTGGTATTTTTGTTGTATAGATTGGAAAGTAAAGATTGCAAAATAAAATAGATCGGAAACTTATATGATGGAAAATAGACCCGGGGGCCATAGGTTTCACTAGTGGCTTCTCTCAAGATAGCATATTCTACGATGGGCGAACAAATTACTGTCGAGCAATTGATAGAAAAGTGCATAGTTATGAGAATATCTAGGCATGATCATGTATATAGGCATCACGTCCGTGACAAGTAGACCGAAATGATTCTGCATCTACTACTATTACTCCACACATCGACCGCTATCCAGCATGCATCTAGAGTATTAAGTTCATAAGAACAGAGTAACACATTAAGCAAGATGACATGATGTAGAGGGATAAACTCAAGCAATATGATATAAACCCCATCTTTTTATCCTCGATGGCAACAATACAATACGTGCCTTGCTGGCCCTGCTGTCACTGGGAAAGGACACTGCAAGATTAAACCCAAAGCTAAGCACTTCTCCCATTGCAAGAAAGATCAATCTAGTAGGCCAAGCCAAACTGATAATTTGAAGAGACTTGCAAAGATATCAAATCATACATATAAGAATTCAGATAAGAACCAAATATTGTTCATAGATAATCTTGATCATAAACCCACAATTCATCGGATCTCGACAAACACACCGCAAAAAGTATTACATCGAATAGATCTCCAAGAGAATCGAGGAGACTTTGTATTGAGATCCAAAGAGAGAGAAGATGCCATCTAGCTAATAACTATGGACCCGAAGGTCTGTGGTAAACTACTCACACATCATCAGAGAGGCTATGGTGTTGATGTAGAAGCCCTCCGTGATCGATTCCCCCTCCAGCGGAGCGCCGAAAAAGGCCCCAAGATGGGATCTCACGGGTACAAAAGGTTGCGGTGGTGGAAAAAGTGTTTCCTGGTGCTCCTCGATGTTTTCAGGGTATAAGAGTATATATAGGCGAAGGAAGTAGGTCGGTGGAGCCACGAGGGGCCCATGAGGGTGGGGGCGCGCCTACCCCCCTGGGCGCACCCTCCTACCTCGTGGCCGCCTCGTTGCTTCCTGGACGTCCACTCCAAGTCTCCTGGATTGCGTTTGTTCCAAAAACGATCCTCGCGAAGGTTTCATTCCGTTTGGACTCCGTTTGATATTCCTTTTCTGCGAAACACTGAAATAGGCAAAAAAAACAGCAATTTGCACTGGGCCTCCGGTTAGTCCCAAAAAGAATATAAAAGTGCATAATAAAGCCCATTAAACATCCAAAACAGATAATATAATAGCATGGAACAATAAAAAATTATACGTTGGAGACATATCAAGCATCCCCAAGCTTAATTCCTGCTCGTCCTCGAGTAGGCAAATGATAAAAACAGAATTTTTGATGTGGAATGCTACCTAGTATAATTCTCAGTGTAATTTTCTTTATTGTGGCATGAATGTTCAGATCCAAAAGATTCAAGACAAAAGTTTAATATTGACATAAAAATAATAATACTTCAAGCATACTAATAAAGAAATCATGTCTTCTCAAAATAACATGGCCAAAGAAAGTTATCCCTAACAAATCATATAGTCTGGCTATGCTCTATTTTCATCACACAAAATATTCAAATCATGCACAACCCCGATGACAAGCCAAGCAATTGTTTCATACTTTTGATGTTCTCAAACTTTTTCAATCTTCATGCAATACATGAGCGTGAGCCATGGACATAGCACTATATGTGGAATAGAATGGTGGTTGTCGAGAAGACAAAAAAGGAGAAGATAGTCTCACATCAACTAGGCATATCAACGGGCTATGGAGATGCCCATCAATAGATATCAATGTGAGTGAGTAGGGATTGCCATGCAACGGATGCACTAGAGCTATAAGTGTATGAAAGCTCAACAAAAGGAACTAAGTGGGTGTGCATCCAACTCGCTTGCTCACGAAGACCTAGGGCATTTTGAGGAAGCCCATCATTGGAATATACAAGCCAAGTTCTATAATGTAAAATTCCCACTAGTATATGAAAGTGATAACATAGGAGACTCTCTATCATGAAGATCATGGTGCTACTTTGAAGCACAAGTGTGGTAAAAGGATAGTAACATTATCCCTTCTCTCTTTTTCTCTCATTTTTGTTTTGTTTGGGCCTTTTTCATTTTTTATGGCCTCTTTTTTTCCAGTCCGGAGTCTCATCCCGACTTGTGGGGGAATCATAGTCTCCATCATCCTTTCCTCACTTGGGACAATGCTCTAATAATGATGGTCATCACACTTTTATTTATTTACAACTCAAAAATTACAAATCAATACTTAGAACAAAATATGACTCTATGTGAATGCCTCCGGCGGTGTACCGGGATATGCAATGAATCAAGAGTGACATGTATGAAAATCATGAACGGTGGCTTTGCTACAAATACGATGTCAACTACATGATCATGCAAAGCAATATGACAATTATGGAGCGTGTCATAATAAACGGAACGGTGGAAAGTTGCATGGCAATATATCTCGGAATGGCTATGGAAATGCCATAATAGGTAGGTATGGTGGCTGTTTTGAGGAAGATATATGGTGGGTGTATGATACCGACGAAAGGTGCGCGGTATTAGAGAGGCTAGCAATGGTGGAAGGGTAAGAGTGCGTATAATCCATGGACTCAACATTAGTCATAAAGAACTCACATACTTATTGCAAAAATTTATTAGTTATCGAAATGAAGTATTACGCGCATGCTCCTAGGGGGATAGATTGGTAGGAAAAGACCATCGCTCGTCCCCGACTGCCACACATAAGGAAGACAATAAATAAATAAATCATGCTCCGACTTCATCACATAACGGTTCACCATACGTGCATGCTACGGGAATCACAAACTTTAACACAAGTATTTCTCAAATTCACAACTACTCAACTAGCATGACTCTAATATCACCATCTTCATATCTCAAAACAATCATAAAGAATCAAACTTCTCATAGTATTCAATGCACTTTATATGATAGTTTTTATTATACCTATCTTGGATGCTCATCACTTTAGGACTAAAATTTTAACCAAAGCAAATTACCATGCTGTTCAAAAATACTCTCAAAATAATTTAAGTGAAGCATGAGAGATCAATAATTTCTATAAAATAAACCACCACCGTGCTCTAAAAGATATAATCGAAGCACTAGAGCAAAATTATCTAGCTCAAAAGATATAAGTGAAGCACAGAGAGTATTCTAATAAATTCCGATCCATGTGTGTCTCTCCAAAAGGTGTGTACAGCAAGGATGATTGTGTTAAACTAAAAAGAAAAGACTCAAATCATACAAGACGCTCCAAGCAAAACACATATCATGTGGTGAATAAAAATATAGCATCAAGTAAAGTTACCGATAGATGAAGACGAAAGAGGGGATGCCTTCCGGGGCATCCCCAAGCTTAGGCTTTTGGTTGTCCTTGAATTTTACCTTGGGGTGCCTTGGGCATCCCCAAGCTTAGGCTCTTGCCACTCTTTGTTCCAAAATCCATCAAATCTTTACCCAAAAACTTGAAAACTTCACAACTCAAAACTCAACAGAAAATCTCATGAGCTCCGTTAGCGAAATAAAACAAACCACCACTTTAAGGTACTGTAATGAAATCATTCTTTATTTATATTGATTTAAACCTACTGTATTCCAACATCTCTATGGTTCATACCCCCCGATACTAGCCATAGATTCATCAAAATAAGCAAACAACACACGAAAAACAGAATCTGTCAAAAACAGAACAGTCTGTAGTAATCTGTATCAAACGTAAACTTCTGTAACTCAAAAATTCTGCCAAAATAGGACGACCTAAATAATTTGTTTATTGGTCCACTTAAATTGGAATCAGTATTTTATCACTTTCTGGTGATTTTTAATAATTGTTTTTGTGAGCAGAAAGTTTATGTCTTTTTCAGCAAGATCAAATAATTATCACCCAAGAAGATCCTATAGGTTTTACTTGGCACAAACACTAACTAAAACATAAAACCACATCTAACCAGAGGCTAGATGAAATATTTATTACTAAACAGGAACAAAAAGCGAGGAACAAAAATAAAATTGGGTTGCCTCCCAACAAGCGCTATCGTTTAACGCCCCTAGCTAGGCATAAAAACAAGAATAGATTTAGGTATTGCCATCTTTGGTATTGGGAAAGAAAAGAGAAAATTTCTTATCTATAGCATTTATCTTCTATTTTGAGAAAGCACATGGCCATTAATGGTGGAAGAAAGATTAAGCACGCTACGAAAGTTTGCATCTAAGCTAGCCTTCATCTCTTTGATAATTTCATTTTGATAAAAGCACAAAAAAGAGGTGGATTCAACCTTCTCACTCATGGGGTGCCCAAATATAGTTTTCATCTTTTCATAGGTATCTATGGCATCCCCCTCAAGAAAACCTTTTTCAAAAATAGAATCTAAAACTTGCTTGAATGAAGAGGGTAAGCCAACATAAAAGCTTTTTAGGTATATCTCAATTTGATATTGGGGCACATAGCTGGCTCGGATCCTTAATAGCCTATCCCAAGCATCTTTCAAAGGCTCATCAAGTAAATAACGAAAGATTCCGGGATCATCTTCATCGAAATTATTCAAACTCTCATTGATAACCCCGGTAGGTCTTTCCATAGCATCAATATTTATGAGTTTAGAAAGGACAGAGGGACTATCCAAAGTACTAAAACCCGGGAGAGAACCCTTAACCCTTTTCGATTCGGCCATGGCGAAAGAAAGGCAAACGGGAAAGAGGCGAATAAAACGGCAAGGGTGAAGTGGGGGAGAGAAAAACGAGAGGCAAATGGCAAATAATTTAATGCGAGGGATAAGAGTTTGTGATGGGTACTTGGTATGTCTTGACTTGTGCGTAGATCTTCCCGGCAACGGCGCCAGAAATCCTTCTTGCTACCTCTTGAGCATGCGTTGGTTTTCCCTTGAAGAGGAAAGGGTGATGCAGCAAAGTAGCGTAACTATTTCCCTCAGTTTTTGAGAACCAAGGTATCAATCCAGTAGGAGACTACACACAAATCCCTCGTACCTGCACAAACAAATAAGAACCTTGCAACCAACGCGATAAAGGGGTTGTCAATCCCTTCACGACCACTTGCAAAAGTGAGATCTAATAGAGATAATAAGATAATTTTTTTGGTATTTTCTTGTATAGATTGGAAAGTAAAGATTGCAAAATAAAATAGATCGGAAACTTATATGATGGAAAATAGACCCGGGGGGCATAGGTTTCACTAGTGGCTTCTCTCAAGATAGCATATTCTACGGTGGGTGAACAAATTACTGTCGAGCAATTGATAGAAAAGTGCATAGTTATGAGAATATCTAGGCATGATCATGTATATAGGCATCACGTCCGTGACAAGTAGACCGAAACGATTCTGCATCTACTACTGTTACTCCATACATCGACCGCTATCCAGCATGCATCTAGAGTATTAAGTTCATAAGAACAGAGTAACGCATTAAGTAAGATGACATGATGTAGAGGGATAAACTCAAGCAATATGATATAAACCCCATCTTTTTATCCTCGATGGCAACAATACAATACGTGCCTTGCTGCCCCTGCTGTCACTGGGAAAGGACACCGCAAGATTGAACCCAAAGCTAAGCACTTCTCCCATTGCAAGAAAGATCAATCTAGTAGGCCAAACCAAACTGATAATTCGAAGAGACTTGCAAAGATATCAAATCATACATATAAGAATTCAGAGAAGAACCAAATATTGTTCATAGATAATCTTGATCATAAACCCACAATTCATCGGATCTCGACAAACACACCGCAAAAAGTATTACATCGAATAGATCTCCAAGAGAATCGAGGAGAACTTTGTATTGAGATCCAAAGAGAGAGAAGAAGCCATCTAGCTAATAACTATGGACCCGGAGGTCTGTGGTAAACTACTCACACATCATCAGAGAGGCTATGGTGTTGATGTAGAAGCTCTCCGTGATGGATTCCCCCTCCGGCGGAGCGCCGGAAAAGGCCTCAAGATGGGATCTCACGGGTACAGAAGGTTGCGGCAGTGGAAAAAGTGTTTCATGGCGCTCCTCGATGTTTTTAGGGTATAAGAGTATATATAGGCGAAGGAAGTAGGTCGGTGGAGCCACGAGGGGACCACGAGGGTGGGGGGCGCGCCTACCCCCTGGGCACGCTCTCCTACCTCGTGGCCGCCTCGTTGCTTCCTTGACGTCCACTCCAAGTCTCTTGGATTGCGTTTGTTCCAAAAACGATCCTCGTGAAGGTTTTATTCCGTTTGGACTCCGTTTGATATTCCTTTTCTGCGAAACACTGAAATAGGCAAAAAACATCAATTTGCACTGGGCCTCCGGTTAGTAGGTTAGTCCCAAAAATAATATAAAAGTGCATAATAAAGCCCATTAAACATCCAAAACAGATAATATAATAGCATGGAACAAGCAAAAATTATAGATATGTTGGAGACGTATCACGCGCACACCCAACAGGGACGCCACGCACACTACACTACGCCGGGGACTGAGCCGCCGCCGCGATGTAGCCTCCCAGCTGGAGTTGTCCTCTGATGACGGCGGAGTGGCTGAGTGACAACGACGGACTGGTGCCATTGGCGATTGCGGGAGAAGCAGACGAGATAAGCTACAGGGAAGGAGGGGAAAATGTGACGCGGGACTCGCCGTCCGTGAGGGTTTATATAGCAGGTCGGTAAGCATTGGGATTTTGGGGGATTTCACCTAGTCGGGTGGGAAGCTTGCGTGGGAAACCGCGAGGTTGCATGGGAACGGGCTCACCGACGATTCATTGGCGCCACTTCGAGCCATCGTTTGGCCAAAAGAACGCCCCCGCACACTGCGCAAGCTTGCGCTGTAAGCCGTCTGTGGCTGCAGGGTGACAAGACGTGCGAGAGGAGGACGAAAGGACACACACACGTACGGTTAATACAAAAAAACGTTTGTGATTTAATTACCTACTATATCCCCGTCCTGGTTTATAAGTAGGATTTAACTAATAAAATACGAATGCATGTCGCCAAAGATTATATCGTTGGATCCGTATTTGAACATAGTTTCCAGTTATACAATTCTTGTAACATGCATTAGCACTTTTTTGGTTAAATTTAAGGTTATATACCAGTAAGCGTTTGCCCGCAACACACACGGCTTATTCTATCACTAACAGCTCGGATGGATCAATTGTATGCCACGTATCGCACACGCAACTCTAATCTGATTCGTGCTTGATTTCTCCGACATTGCTCGCACAGTTTGTCTTATTTGCCACGTATCACTGTGCCGGCCTCTGCTTGCATCCCTTGGCAAGCTCTGCTCACCGTTAGGCGCCGCAGCGCGTTGTGCTCGCTGTTAGGCGCCGCGGCGCGCTCTGCTCGTGTCCGTCTGCGCGCTCGGCTTGTGGATAGCTTTTCCTTGCGTGTTGAACTGCTATATGCACACACACACACACACACACACACATATATATATATATATATATATATATGGTTGCTCGCCGTTGAGGCGACCACGGAGCGCTCTGCTCGCGTCCCTCCGCGCGCGCTCTGCCAGCGGTTGGGCGTGCGCACGATCACGTCGGGGGCCCCATATGCATGCGGTTGTGTCGCGCGCGTTGCCACATGATACAGTTACGTGCGGCACAATGGAGTTATGCGCTGCAAATTAGAACTGCCATCAGGGCCTGCCGATATTTCTGGCCGTCTGACTTCCCCTTTAATTCCCGTGGCCATTATAACCTTAGTCTCTTCAACCTTTCGATCGTGCCCCACAAGTTACGCGCTGCAAATTAGAACTGCCATCAGGGCCTCTCGATATTCCTGGCCGTCCGGCTTCCCCTTTAATTCCCGCGGCCATTATAACCTTAGTCTCTTCAACCTTTCGATCGCGCCCCACAACACAACAAGCACACCCACGACGACACATAGAGAGGGGATGTCTAGCGGCGCTCCATGGAGTTCGGCGAGCATAGAGTGGAGACCCACGCGAGGAAGACGGATCTCTCGATGGTGTACACGATCGACCCGGCCGTGGTGGACGACTACATCAACAGCGTTGAGCAGTTGCTTGCTCGAGACAAGTACAAGGTGGTCGACATTGACCTTCAGTACACCGCCGGTCGTCCCGGCATAGATCATAAGTTTGTCGTCGCCCAGTTGTGCGTGCGCCATCATGTCCTCATCTACCACTACTGCATGGCCACAGAACCTTGCGACCGTTTCAACATGTTTGTCAGCAGCACCGACTACAAGTTCGCCACGGTGGAAACCACCGACGATGTAAAAGCGCTTAGTGTTACGGGCTTGGCCTGCAAGAACCTTGTCGAAATCTGTGACCACTACAGGGTCTGGGGCAGCACGAAGAAGGACTTCCTGGTCGAACTCGCCTCGGCATCATCGACCCCTACTACAAAAAGATGAAGCAGGATGCCCAGAGAACAAGTCATGTATCCTGGCACAGGGCCTGGATGCGGCAACTGGATGAACCTCACCTTAGGTTCGCGGCCAAGAGCGTGTACACATGCTACGAGATGCACAGGTGGATCGTTGACATGAGGAAGTGCCTCGTTACCCAAATCGACGAGCCCGGATCGAGCCACAAGCAGAGCAGGCGTCACAAGAAGTAGATGATGATCAGATGATCGTTTATGCTTGTTAATCATGCATGTAATATATAGTTTACTTTATTGGTGTGCGGAAATGTCATGTGTGTAGTAGCCACCTATGTAATTATGCATGCAATAGTTTACTTTGGTGTGTGCAAATGCCATGGTTGTAGTAGCCACCTATGTAAGTGGATGTTTAATTTGGTTATGCAACCATGTCCTTATAAGTGTGTGTGTGTGTGTATGTTGTTGTTCTGTATGCAATCCCATCGCACAACACACACGTCTTATTAGCAGGAACCGGCTGTGTTATTATCAGTCTTCGCACACATTTCTGATTGCAGACCTGTTTGTGGCGTATCACACACATCTTGTTATATTGAACCATTTCTATTCTCTTGTCTCAACACAAATAGTTCATCCGAGTGAACCGCATGCCGTATATCGCACACACCTTGATCTGGCTAACCGTTTTTTTGTGTTGCCTAATCACAAACAGTTCATCCGAGTGAACCTTATGCTGTATATCGCACACACCTCCATCTGGCTGCCCGTTTCTTTTGTTCCTCTTCATCGCAAACAGTTAATTGAACTGAACCGTATACCCTGCATCGCACACGCAACTAAAATATGAACCGTGTTTGATGCATCCTCCATCGCAAACGTTTTGCACCTTTTTTGACGGTTTTATTTACACCACCGTTTGCGATTATTGCATCACACACAATTTCTTCGAAGGGTCTCTGATCGTAGTGTCGCGTTAGCAGCATCCTGCAGTAGTGTTATGTCAAAAGGCTTCAGCCGAAAAAGCTCGAACCCAAAGCGGACAAATGCGTCTTCATAGATACCCAAAAGATACGGTTGGGTATACCTTCTATCTCAGATCCAAGGGCAAAGTGTTTGTCGGTAAGAACGAGTCCTTTCTCGAGAAAGAGTTTCTCTCGAAAGAATTGAGTGGGAGGAAGATAGAACTTGATGAGGTTGTTGAACCTTACTTCATCCAGTGAGTGGTGCAACACAGAAAGATGTTTCTGTGACACCTACGTCAGTTGAAGAGGAAGCTAATGATAGTGATCATGAGGCTTCAGATCAAGTTACTATCGAACCTCGTAGGTTGACACGGATACGTAATGCTTCTGAGTGGTACGGTAACCCTGTCTTAGAGGTCATGTTGTTGGACAACGGTGAACCTACGAGCTATGGAGAAGCGAGGGTGGGTCCGGATTCCAACGAATGGCTAGGAGCCATGAAATCCGAGATAGGATCCATGTATGAGAACAAAGTATAGACTTTGGTGGACTTGCCCGATGATCGACAAGCCATTGAGAATAAATGGATCTTTAAGAAGAAGACAAACGTTGATGGTAATGTCACCATTTATGAAGCTCGACTTGTCACAAAGAAGTTTCCGACAAGTTCAAGGAGTTGACTATGATGAGACTTTCTCACTCATAGCGATGCTAAATTCTGTTGGAATTATGTTAGCAGTTGCTGCATTTTCATTTACGAAATCTGGTAGATGGACGTCAAAACAAAGTTTTCTTGACGGTTTCCGTGAGGAAAGGTTGTATGTGATACAACCAGAAGGTTTTGTCGATCCTTAGGATGCTAAAAGGTATGCAAGCTCTAGCGATCCTTCTATGGACTAGAGCAAGCATCTCGGGGTTGGAACATACGCTTTGATGAGGTGATCGAAGCTTTTGAGTTATACAAAGTTTACAAAAAACTTGTATTTATAAGAAAGTGAGTGGGAGAACTACAACATTTCTGATAAGTACATGTGGATGACATATTGTTGATCAGAAATGATGTAGAATTTCTGGAAAGCATAAAGGGTTGTTTGAAAGAAGTTTTTCAAAGGAAGACCTGGGTAAAGCTGCTTACGTATTGGGAACCAAGATCTTGACATGATTTTGAAGGAGTTCAAAATGGATCAGTGAAAGGAGTTCTGCCTGAGTTGTAAGGTGTGAAGTTGAGTAAGACTCAAAGCTCGACCACGGCAGAAGAAAGAAAAAGGACAAAGGTCATCCTCTATGCCTCAGCCATAGGCTCTATACGGTATGCCATGTTGTGTACCGCACCTGATGTGTGCCTTGCCACGTGTCTGGCAAGGGGGTACAGGAGTGATCCAGGAGTGGATCACTGGACATCGGTCAAAATTATCCTTGAAGGAATAAGGAAATGTTTCTCGGTTATGGAGGTGATAAAGAGTTCGGCGTAAAGGGTTACGTTCATGCAAGCTTTAACACCTATCTGGATGACTCTGAGTAGCAAACCGGGTATGTATAGTGGAGCAACCATTTGGAATAGATCCAACTAGATCGTGGTAGCAGCATCTACAATATGACATAGAGATTTGCGAGGTACATGCGGATCTGAATGTTGCAGACCCATTGACTAAAACCTCTCTAACAAACACAACATGATCAAACCCCAGAACTCATCGAGTCTTAATCACATGGTGATGTGAACTAGATTATTGACTCTAGTAAACTCTTTGGGTGTTAGTCACATGGCGTTGTGAACTATGAGTGTTAATCACATGGCGATATGGACCAGATTATTGACTCTAGTGCAAGTGGGAGACTATTGGAAATATTCCCTAGAGGCAATAATAAATTGGTTATTATCATATTTCCCTGTTCATGATAATCGTTTATTATCCATCCTAGAATTGTATTGATCGGAAAGTCAGATACATGTGTGGATACATAGACAACAATGTGTCCCTAGTGAGCCTCTACTAGACTAGCTCATTGATCAAAGATAGCTATGGTTTCCTAGCTATAGACATGAGTTGTCATTTGATAACAGGATCACATCATTAGGAGAATGATATGATGGACATGACCCAAACCATAAGCATAGCATATGATCGTGTCAAGTTTATTGCTATTGTTTTTCTGCATGTCAAGTATATGTTCCTATGACCATGACATCATGCAACCGACTGACACCGAAGGAGTGCCTTGTGTGTATCAAACGTCGCAACGTAACTGGGTGACTATAAAGGTGCTCCACAGGTATCTTCGAGGGTGTCTGTTGAGTTGGCATGGATCAAGACTGGGATTTGTCACTCCGTATGACGGAGAGGTATCTCAGGGTCCACTCGGTAATACAACATCACAATAAGCTTGCAAGCAATGTGACCAATGAGTTAGTCATGGGATCTTGTATTACGAAACGAGTAAAGAGACTTGTCGGTAACGAGATTGAATTAGGTATGGAGATACCGATGATCGAATCTCGGGCAAGTAACATACCGATAGACAAAGGGAACTGCATACGGGATTAGCTGAATCCTTGACATCGAGGTTCGACCGATAAGATCTTCGTATAATATGTAGGAACCAATATGGGCATCCAGGTCCCGCTATTGGTTATTCACCATAGAGGTGTCTCGGTCATGTCTACATAGTTCATGAACCTGCAGGGTCTACACACTTAACGTTTGGTGACGATATAAGTATAGTTGAGTCATTATGGTGGTTACCGAAGGTTGTTCGGAGTCTCGGGTGAGATCCCGGGCGTGATGAGGAACTCCGGAATGGTCCGGAGGTGAAGATTGATATATTGGACGAAGGGTATTGGAGTCCGGAATTGTTCCGGGGGTACCGGGTGATGACTAGCGTCACCGAAAGGGGTTTCGGGGGGGCCCCGACAAGTGTCGGGGGGCCCCATGGGCCAAGGGGAGGGGGCAAACCAGCCTACTAAGGGGCTGAGCGCCCCCCTCACCCCATCTTACGTAACCAGGAGGGTTGGCGGCGCCCCCTAGGGCTTCCCACCTCCCGGCTTGGGGGCAAGTCACCCTAGGGGAGACCCCATCTGCCCTGGCTGCCACCCCCTAGTGGAAACCCTAGGGGCGCCACCTCCTCCATCCTTCCCCTATATATAAAGAGGTAGAGAGAGGGCAACCGCACCCCCTTGAGCATATCTCCACGCCACGGCACTGCCTCTCCTCTCCCTCGCATCCCTCGCTACTACTTCACCATCGCTCACTGGTTCGAGGAGGTGAAGGTGTGATCAAGCCGTACGTGTGTTGAACACGGAGGTGACGTCCGTTCGACACTTGGATCGGGAGTTCGCAGGACATATTGTGATTGGATCGCGAAGACGTTCGACTACATCAACCGCGTTTCTTAACGCTTCCGCTTAGCGATCTACAAGGGTATGTAGATGCAATCTATCCTCCCATAGATGTCCATCTCCTAGATTGATCTTGGTGAGCATAGGAATTTTTCTGTTTCCCATGCAATGTTCCCCAACACAGCACTGGTCGGCTCTTCCATCATCACCGGCTCTACCCTTTGGTCTGACTTATCCTCGCCTGTAGTTTTAGCTTGGATCTTTGGAGTCACCATTGGCGGGTCTTCAGTCTCGAGATCTGCTGTGGTGGAAGATGACCCGCCAGCTTTCTTCTTTGAAATGCCTTTGGCCCTGAAGACATGAGAGTAACATCAGGTTAAAGAAGCAGTTATGATGACAAGGAAAATTATGCTGCAAGAAATGCTTACCTAAGCTTGATCGTAAGAGATGGGAGCTGTGAGGTGGTTGACTCTCTAGAGGAGGGCGGTGATTCCTAATAATTTGAATGAGAAGGATTAAGTGGTTGCCTAATAAGACCGGCTCGTGGACCAGAGGAAGTTGGACTATGAGGCACCTTAACTCGTTGTCTTTGAGTGGCCGGCTCATCAGATAAGCCGACGGTTAATTCCCTGGGGCTGTTCCGGGTCTTCCTTTTGGATGTGAAGGTCTGTTGATTTTTCTTCAAAAGAAAATTTGGATCTAAATGAGCATCTGGATGCGAAAATGGTACCTTCTTGATGGCTTGTCTTGTTCTCTTCGGGACAAAAGTTTCCGAGTTGGATGAGATTGATATTACCTCAGTGTTGCCGGCTCGACTGTTTTTTGTGTGACCCTAAGAAGAGGGAGCGTCAGCAAGTTCGTTAAAAAGACGACCAAGTGAGTCGAGCTCTACCTCCGACTCATTTCCAGCAGCCGGCTCGTCGGTGTCGATCAGCTCATCCTCTTGCTCAACTGGAGGAGGAGCAGACTTTTGAGTTTTCTTCTTCCAAAATCTGGAATCTGCCTGCATATGTGATGGGCCGGAAATTAAGCTTAAGACAGCAAATAAGCCAGGCAGAATGAGCAAGAAAGTACAAGTACACTTACTTGAGGCACATGATTGGTCAGGCAGGAGGGAGCCAACCCGGTCTTGTTGCACTTTTCCCGGGGCTCCCCTAGCAGTTTCTTTGTGGCTTTGTTCACTTCATCTTCAGACAAATTGATTTGACTGAAGCATTGCTGGGTCATCCATGTAGTTGCACATCATCTTGCTCCTCAAGCTAAGGGGTTGGATCCGCTAGCTTATCCAGCACTGGGTCAAATCGATCCCGGTGAGGCCATTAGCTGTCAAAGCCCTTAGCTTGGAGTAGAAAGGGGCAACCTATTTTCACTCTTCATCTGACGACTAACCTAGAAAGGCGACCGTAGCGTCGAGTCGGTCCAGTCTATAACCCGACAGGGGGTTCTCACCCTAAGGAGCAGTATTTCTACAATAAAACCAAGTTCTGTTCTAGCCCTTAGGATGACTTGCCAATTTAGCTTCAGGAAGGGACTGTTCTTCCGGCTTTGAACAGAAATTCCACCAAGTTCTATACTGGGACCGTCCTTGAACTTGGTCTGGTGGTTGATGTAAAAGAATTCCTGGAAGAGAAGGATAGTTGGCTCCGTCTGGAGATATACTTCGCAAAAAAACTTGAAACTGACAGTGATTGGTGATGGAATTTGGACCAAGATCCTGGGGCCGGAGGTCGAAAAAGTTTGAGCACGTCATGGATGAATTTTGACCCGGGCGGACAACCTCTCCTTGTTGAGGTTGGAGGGGACTCTCTTCTTCGGGCACGCGCCAGCCGATCTCTCCTTGAGCCGGCAATAGGCCTTGACCCATGAGGTCATTCAACATAAGGGTGGACACATGGGATCTAACCCAACCAACGGCTTTGTCGGTCTTAGCCATAATAATTCAGAAAGGGTGGTGACTGCAAAGCAAAAGTAATGAAAATAAGCTGACTGATTATGTCATGCATGGTAAGCCGGTAAACTATTTGAAATTATAAGCCGGCAAAACAATAAGGTGGCTATGCTTATTCAGGCTATGACTATAAAGGTTTATACAAGCTATGGAGAGCACGGATAAGCCAAAAAAATGATAAGCCGATGTCTGTTATACAGTGGCTTTCTGGTTTTCTGCTAAGTGTTGGAATGGCTACAGATAGAAATCTAACAAGACGAGCTATAAAGATGGATCTGAAAAATGCTTTTGAAAGAAAAATAAAGGGCCTAAGTAGGGCACAGACGGGTGAGCTAGACTGTAATGGGAGCCATCCGAAGCGCTACAAGGATTCTAGATTGGATAAAAATGGCATCACTACGGGTAACTACTGCATCTGCTCGAACAGTTTGAATGGATTCAGATCTACGGCGAAAGGATGGTGATGAACACCGACGAACTACACAGCGAAGCAATGGGGCATTTACAGATCTAGAAGGAGGAGATTTGGCGCACCTGAGCACGGCGGATGTGGCCGGAGTATTCTTGTGAGCTCCGGCGACGAACTGGGGCGGTGTAGAAGCTGCGAGTGATTTCGCTGGAGAGCTCAAGAAGACGAGGCGGCGTTTCGGTCGCGAGAGGCAGCAGGCGCGAGGAGGAAGATGAACGAGGAGGCGGCAGTGGTAAAACTAAGACTTGGGGCCCCTCATACGTATTTATGCAACGATAAGAAGTGAGAACGGCAAGTGTGAAAACAGAGGAGGCGTAGTAAATTTTGGGCAAAAAGGCGCCTCGATTTTTGGGCCTGCCAGATCCACTCACAAATTCGTGATGATGTCATACGTGAATTTTGGAGTTTTAGCGAGATGATGTCACAGCAATTTAGAAGGAGTGTGAAAATGCTAAAGTGATGAAACATCACAAGCCGGCAATGTCTCATAACCCGGCTCAGAAATAAGCTGAATAAATAAAAGGAAAGTTCCAGCTCACAATAATATGACCCGGACTTATTTTTTAATATGAAGTTTAAATATGGATGAATCCAAGTTAACCTGGGGGCTAATATTAAGGATATATCCCACGGTATGACTCGGCCAGGAATGACCCGACATCCCATGGCGGCTCGTCATCACGCTAGCAATGTGGGCCATAATTCAAAGCCCAGGAGGCGACTGAAAGAAGAGGGCGGCTCGAGGGTCAGTATCTGGTGAGCCGGCCCAATAAGGAAGCTATAACGAATTTTCCCTTATTTAAAGGACAAGATGAATAGGAAATAGACTAAGACACAGGTCGCAGTACGACCCGGATTCTGTTGTAAACTTAGGGCCTCAGCCTATATATAAAGGGGAGCCCCTGAGATAGAAAGACTAGGTTACAAGCTCTCGAGTACTAGGTTAGCCAAGTTGCACCCTTGTAATCGAGATCCCAAACAATAATCAATCAAGCAGGAAGTAGGCTATTACCTCCACCGTGAGGGGCCGAACCTGGGTAAACCCGTGTCTCTCGATTCCGATCAACCCCGTTCAAGCTACTACCTAGCTGCGATTGCCTCACGACTTAAGTCATTTTTCGAGGACATCTGCCGTGACAAAACCACGACAGTTCCCCTAAATACATAGTTCAGGCGGGCACTGGTTGGGAAACGATGGGATTGGTGGCTGCATTTAGTTTCTAGGTTGATGGAGATCAACTTCTCTAATGAGCCAGATGTATTCTGATGGAACCTTTCTGTTTCAGGCATGTTTTCATGAAAATCTATGTATGTGGACTTGATTAATAATGGATCAATCATCAGGTCTATCAATATCTGGAAAACAAAGGTGCCTTTAAAAATCAAGATTTTTATGTAGTTTGTGCATAAGTGATTCTAACAAATTTGGCAAAGCGTAGGTGGAAAGAGAGTAAATGGTGTTTTTTTTGTGACCACGAGAAAACGATTCAGCATTTATTTCTCACATGCCCAATAGCTGAGTTATTATGCCGAACAACATGTGTCCTTTAACATACCTCCACCTAATAGTATCTCCAATATGTTAGGTAACTGGTTAGGTGGGGTTGAGCCTAGTACAATGACACTAATTCACGTGGGAGTTTGTGCATTACTTTGAGCTATTTGAAACTGTTGAAATGATTGTGTATTTAACGAGACAAATATCACCCAAAAAAATCCAAGTTAGTATCTGTTGCGCATCTGGATGGATTCGTATGTGATTATTATTACTACATCATGCAGAAGTGAGAGCGCCTATGGTCTTTGGAGGCAATCGATGGGAGATGATAGTACAGGCTACATATAACCGATTTGAATGAAGGTCCAATAATAGAATAAATGTTTAGGTTGCCGGCTATTTGTTTACTTTCTTGTTATTGATTACCTACTTAAGATGTTATTCATACCTTCAGACTACTCGTTTAAAATAGAGGTGATCCTCGTTTTGGTAAGAAGAATGACGGAACACTGTGAAGGGAACAGAAGGTATACGGTGATTCAGATAGCCGGTAAAGAACATAACATCTGCCAACATGTTCCACTTGTCCACTCCTTGTTCAAAAGAACCCATCGACTAAATCTAGATAACTTAGCATGTCATTCTGAGGTGCACCATAAACCTCTTCAAGGAACTGCTCTACACAGCAGCCCACATACCGCTACTACCGCCCTTGGAGCTTCTTTCTCCCTGCTACCGCTATCACTTCACTTGCCAGGAGCAGCATCTACTCAAGTTCGCTAACTGTCTTTAATAACCTTCACACATAGAAGAGGACAACTGGAACCAAGCGGCACCAGCAACTATACCCTAGAGTATGTTCAGGTGGTGAGTTCCAAACCAGGAACGGCAAAATATCACCTCCGTCCCAGCTACCCAGCCAAAACATCGCTGCACTTGCTCGCATCTCCAAAAGCACAGGCCCTTTGAGAGCCCAGAGACTACACAGCCGAGTTGGCCAGCTGAAGGATGCCACCAGCCACTTCCACCTTGCTGTCAAGCTGCACCATCTGCTCCACGTCGCCGAAGGGCCAGTAGAAGCTGGGCTCTCCGAAGCTGTAGCTGGAAAGCGGAAGAGCATGCAGGGGCTCAGAGGCCTGGAGCTGCAGAAGGCCGTGGAGGACATAAGGTGGCACTTGCACGTCACTGCACGACTGCTGGGGAATCGGAGGAGCCGAGGACACGAAGGTGATCTCGCCTTGAGCTTCTGGTGCTGCTACTGCTGGCTTGTGGCTGCTCATCCGCCTCCCATTGACCGGAAGATCGCTGCAGGCGATCGCCTCCAGGTTGTACCGGCTGGGCTCGAAGTTGGTGACGGCGTTGTCGCCCCTGAACTTGAGCGCTGCGATGTCGTATGCCTCCGCAGCTTCTTCTTCCGTCGCTGAAAAGAGCGATTTGGTTTAGGTCCAAATGAGCTGATCCAATCAATCATTACTGCATGGTATGCAGAGTTATTTACCCAAAACCACCACACTTGGGGCTAGGGTAACAGGTCAGTATCAGATTTGAGCCAGGTCACAAATGTCTAATCTGTAACGGAGAGCACTGATTGTCTGATTTGCTCGAGGAAACAGCAAAACTGACCGGTTGGGCCCACCTGTCAGGCTGAGCTGGCATGCCTATGTGGACAAAAAATCTGACGTGGACGGGGGGCCCACCTGTCAGCGTCACATATTTCCCCCTTTTCTTTCCACGGCACCTCTTCCTTTGCTCCGGCGAGCACGCCGCCGTCCTCCTCTCCCCCCCCTCTCTCCTGGCCCTAGCGGCGGCGGCC
Source organism: Aegilops tauschii subsp. strangulata (assembly GCF_002575655.3). Taxonomy (NCBI): domain Eukaryota; kingdom Viridiplantae; phylum Streptophyta; class Magnoliopsida; order Poales; family Poaceae; genus Aegilops; species Aegilops tauschii. The sequence continues at coordinate 324,553,000 of NC_053038.3, read as the reverse complement.
ACCTATCTCCCCCTCCCTCGCCGGCACTCCATGGAGAGGCAGACAAGCTGCGGCTGTTGCCGTCGATGCGCACGGCGGAGGCGTTGACTGTCGGGCGGGGAGATGGTGGAGGGATGCGGCGGCGCTGAGTTGCGCGGCGGCGGCCGGACGTGCCGCGGGGGATGGGGCCGGCCCCGCTGATCTGCGATGCGGCGGCCGGACGTGCCGCGATGGGGCAGCGGCGCTGAGCTGCGCTGCGGCAGTGGGGCGTGCGGGCTCACAACAATGGCCGGTGGCGCGTTGACCGCGGCAAGGTCGCTGCGGCGGATTGAGGTGGACCATACGGAGGCAAGCATCCCGACGGCGAGCTCGCTCTGGGCGCGGGCGACCTCGCGTCGTCGTTGCCATCGCCGGCGGATTCGCAGGCCTCCTCCTATCCCGGCGCAAGAGCGCTCCATGGCTGCTCCACGCCTGCCCCGCCGGTGCTCCATGGGGAGGTGGACGAGCTTCCGCCGCTCCCCATGACCCCCGACACCACACCTCCCGGAGCTCGGGCGCGTGGGCGCACGACGATGGCTGGTGGCAGGATGGTGACTGCGGCGAGGTCGCTGCAGCAGAGGGGGAAGGACCACGTTGACGGGCACAACTGACCTTGAACGGCGCGAAGCATGCGGCGGCGCCGCCGCGGCTGGCGACTCCGGTTGACCGGCATGGAGCTTCTCCATGGCGTCGCCGTCCAGAACCTGTTTGATGAAATGCCCGTACGAAAAAGGAGGTGTAAATAAAAAAGAAAAATGAAAAAGGAGGCGCTGAGTCAATGACATGTGGGTCCCATCTCCACCTCGACGTATTTGTCCACATAGGCATGCCATGTCAGCTCGACAGGTGGGCCCAACCTGTCGGTTTCGCTGTTTTCGCGGCCAAATCAGCCCGTCAGTGCTCCGCGTTACAGGTTAGGCTCAGAGCTGGTGGTTTTTTGTGACCTGGCTCAAATCTGGTCCTGACCTGTTACCCTAGCCCCAAGTGTGATGGTTTTGGGTAAATAACTCTGGTATGCATCACAGAAGAACAGAGCAGAAGAGCTTGCATGATGCAACACCATGATTACATTCAGATTTATCTAAATAACTGCAACTAACTCTTGACGGCAACCATTTTTTAGCAATTTAGAAAAGACTCGTATCAATACTAGCGGTAGTATTAGATCTTAAGTTCATGTCCTAGTATGAGAAACACAAGGGTATCTTACTCTCTGTTCATAAAAAAAACTGTAGTTGATAGGACCATAGACCCCATGTATACAGTCTGCACTAAGTTGTACTCCCTCCGTACGGAAATACTTGTCAGAGAAATGGATGTATCTAGACATATTTAGTTTACATACATCCATTTTTATTCATTTCTCTGACAAGTATTTTCGGACGGAGGGAGTACATGCAAGGCTATATTCCCTCGGGATCTCTTTGGAATGAAGAGGTATCACAGTTAATCAACTAGAGGCGCTTACCGAAAGTCCCCAGGTACAAGTCCTTGTTGCCTGCAACACGACCAATTCTTGCCTGCCAGCGTCCATGTTGGTGGTGCCTGACAAAACATATCACTATCAGGGACTAGGTCGAGCAGATTTTAACTCACGCGGAACATATTGATCAAACTGATGGGATTCTCTAGTTGAAAATTACCTTGTGACACCTCTGTACACGGATGCACCCCTAGAGAAGCCACTGCTCTTCCTGCAGATTTACACCAGACAGTTTTCTTTTTAGGATCATCAAGCAGACAGTTGTAAGCACAAAACATGATGCCTGACATGAATGTAAGAAGTTATAAACATGAACCTCCTCAGTGAAGCTATAAGCTCCTGCCTGCTCATGTTTTGCATCTCCTCAAGCTCTCTGATGTAGTTTTCTTTCTGTAAAGCGAAGAAACTCAATGTTAGTTAAGAAAATATGGCTGAGTTCAGAACCAATATAATTATTATTTTTAAAGAAAATGAACCATTTAGCACAACCGAATAAAACTGGCACATAATTCCAATTGTTGACAATGGAATGTAAATACAATATATTGTACAAATAAACTTAGCAATATGAGGCACACCTAAGAAAAAATATGCAAGCCATCGATGGCACAAAAGACTTGAATTTATGTCTTCCAATCTTTACCACAACATGAGTTCAGAGAGGTGATAGGATAACATGGAAGTATTCAAAGCAAGTATAGAAGAAACACACACATCAATGCCTATTAGAGAAGGAGGGAAGGATGACACTTACAGGGAAATTAGTGGTAGCATTGACACCCCAGTATTTCAGAGCAGCAAGATCATATGCCCTAGCAGCCCTATCTTCTTTTTCATAGCCACCTGCATAGTACCAAACATTGCTTATAAGTTTCTACCAAATGTAATGCTGAAAAGACAGGACACACTAATATAAAAGGTAGGAGGTAACTGTTCATACCCAAGTAAACTGAATAATAGTCCCCGCATAGTCGCCAGATTAGCAAGCATAAAAATGGTAGATAATACAAGCCAAGTTAGTTCGAAGTGATAAGAGAAGAGACAAAAACAAATAAATGCATGGAGAAAACATGCATAACTGTCATGTGATTCTTATAAAGAAATAGATGCACCGCGCTTAACTCGCACCTAACTGAGCAAAATATTCACTTAGTTATGATTGTGACCTACCATGGACACGTCAAGACACCATTAATTAAAATCAAGTACCCATTGTGACCTGAAGTTTGTTACTTACAAATAGACAGCATGTTCTTGTATTACGTAGATGTTGGTTAACAACATTGACATGCGATCTAAGCTAAATTGAAACAGAGAAAAAAAATACTCTTCTGAATTTATGCTTATAGTAGTAGTATCCAAGCTATGCTACCTTACAAAAATCTAGAGCAGCGGCTCCTCTAGACAACATAGGATGCAATGTGCACATTTCAACTCAGAGAATATTAATTTCCAAACACAATTTCCTAAATGCAACATAGTGCTCCTACTTGAACTGCATGCATGGGTTCCTGGTCTGGTAGACAAGAACATGAGTCATGCACCATGCACACACAGAAGTGGCAAGACCAAGAGATGATCTGTACATAGAATAAAGTAAGCAGAACATTTACGGGTGGCGGGTAGAAGATTTTGACAGCGAGTATACAACATAAAAGAAGGTTGCTCAATGTATTGAAGTGTCCACAATAACAATAATGAAAAGAGGGGGGGAGTTAAGTTTAGCAATCTGCCAAATTCTTCCGAAAACACTAGAACGAAAAAATATATCATAATTAGTACATAACCATGCTATATAACATTTAAAACCATGAAATATTTCCGAGTTCACTTTGACTGGCAATATTTCCTGACCATGTGCGCCTGCACAATATATATACATTTTAAATGATTGCAAGCCCAAGAAACATACGAACGAAAAACGAGTCTGAAGATCATTATCCCAAAAATGTAATGATTTGAACGAAAACATAATGATCGGAAGGACCACTGACAGAAAATTCATGAAAAAATGTTACAAAAATAATTGTACATTTAGTAAGAGTACTACCCTGGTTTGAAACTAAAAACTTCAGGAGTAATAGATTCACTACATCTGTTCTGATTCTCTAATTACGTATTTAATTAGTTCAAGTTGAACTAAATAATACTCCATCCATTCCTAAATGTAAGTCTTTTTAGAGTTTTCAATACGAACTACATACGGATCTATATAGACAAATTTTAGAATATAGATTCAGTCATTTTGCTCCGTATTTAGTTTTTTTAATAGAAAACGAGGTTAGACCCCCGGCCGCTCCATATGTAGTCCATATTGAAAACTCTAAAAAGACTTATATTTAGGAATGGAGGGAGTAGTGAGCACACAAAATGAAACTATTAGAAGTCGTTCATTGGACCTATATAGCAAACTATTAGAACTTATATGAACTACTTGTCATAGCAAATTACTGGCAGAAAGGAGCATAGACCAAACGGTAAGCAGACCCGCACTAATGTTTGATTAGCTTTCCTACCAAAAATGTAGTGATCGAACATAAGTGGCCTGTGCAGTTTGCAGGCTGCGTGCATGATGCAGAAAGCCAAATATGGGAAATGCACGGCCATGCGCCAGACATGTTTTGCTTGGATTGGAGTACATCAAAATTTATCTCTAGTGCAAATGTGAGTACAAACAAGCCTCGCGTATATATCTACTTGTACAACCGAGTGTAGGGCCACACACGTATATACAACAAAACTGTGCTGATCATCAACAAGGAGCGGGACAAAACTTTGGGGAGTTGCTGCCTGCTAGCTTATTAGCTGTGTCCTTGCTTGCTGGCTGGCGTCGCAAAAGTGGTCAGACGTGCATGCCATGCATTCCCATTTCAAAATTCGAAAACCCCAACCTCGAGAAGCTGGCAGATGAAAACAAAAAACAGATTGCTGGCAGATGAACGCAAACAGAAAAGAAGAAAGACTTGCAGCGGAAGAAGAAAGAAGCTGACCCACCCCACGCACGCATGAATGAATGAACTCGCTGGAAACAGAAGACCCGGAAAAAGGCAAAAGGCTCCGTGCTTACTGTACTTGCAAGCTGGCATAAACTGCCACCTACCCACGCCAAGATTAATCGTATTTTTGTCCAGGCAAACAAATCTTTTTACCCCGGTTAATTGTTTCAGCTAGCGCGCTCTCTCTCTCTCCCAAACACAATCGAAATCGTACTAGACATTGGTATTGCCCCGAGAAATACGAGAGGAAGAAGGAGAGAGAGAGAAGGCGGTCAAAGAGGTGGTGGTGGGTCCGCAGCGAATCCGGGCGAGCGAGTAGTCTACCTCGTCATCATCATACACGGAGATGGCTGTCACCTCACGCACGCAGCACGCGACGTCTCTCTCTCTCTCTCTCTGCCTCTCTTCACTCCCGAAACGGCGGCACGGCATCCCATCGGGTCCTCCTTTTACCCCCCGTACGTACGCGAAAGATCCGAGCCCGCAAGCAAACCAAGATCTAAATGATCGCCACCGTCGATGTTCAGATTAGCGGCGAGATTATGTGCTGGTTTAAGCCGGGGATCATGAGATGGTCACCTTGGCGTCCCTTGCGTTTCTGGCCCTCCCGCCGGCACGTGTTGTCCCACAGGTGCGCCTCGTACCGTCCGGTCCACCGGTGCCTGCGCTCGCATCGCACGTGTTAGTATGACTACTACTTTGGGGAGGAGTGCTAATTAATCACACTCCTTAACCACACTTATCAGTTATCACTCGCTAAGTGTACCTGGTCACCCCGCGGTAGCACGACGTCCTTTGGCAGGAGCTCGGCGTCAGCGGCAGCGGCGCCAGCGCTGAGGGGCTCCCGGTGGTCTCGACGGGCGCCGCGACGGCGAGGTCCCTGGAGGCGTGGACGTCGTTGCGGGAGGACGCGAGGAGGAGGCGCCCCGGGTCGGCGCCGAGAGGAGGAGGCGGAGGCGGAGGCGGGGCGGTGGCGAAGAAGTCGTCGGCGGAGAAGCCGTCGAAGGGGAAGAGCACCGCGTCGGACAGGCCCGTCAAGGGAAGCGAGGCGGAGCCGTTCGTCGGCGGCGACATCGTCTCGCTCTCCTCGCCTTCACCCACCGATCACACACACACACACACACACGACCTGGGTCCTAGGGCTTTGAATGGGGTTTGACGTGAGGGGGAGCAAAAGGGGGCCGGGAAAGAGGGCGGCGCTGGCCAGGGACACGGGAGCGGGGGCGGAGGAAAGGAGGAGACGGGAGGCTCTGTCGTATTTATAGGGGAGGCGGGTGATAATGACGGGCGAGACGGTCGCGCACTTCTTCTCTCGTCCGGTCTTCTTCTTCAACCAAAGTGCGGTGGGGACTACGGAATTGGAATTGGAATGGAAGGAGAGGATGGGCGGTGGGGCAGCGCTGTGCTGTGCTGTTTTGTCCCTACTGCATTTTGTTCGCGAGTTCCAGCACTGGTCTCCGCGCGGCGGTTTCCGTTTTAATATTTGAAATCAGAGTTGGCAGCGTCGATGGTGGAATGGATATGCATCAAAATTTCAGAAATGACCCGTCGACGTAAGGGGATTCAAGAATGGGAGCGAGCCCCGTCCACGCGTCTTTTCTCTGTCGACAGGAGAGGAAAAACAGTTGGTCGTCAAAAAAAAAAAAGGAATGAAAACAGCCTACCTACCTTATAGCTTAAGAAATGGGGTAAAACATGCTGTTCGGTCAAACCTTTTCTCCGGTCAGACGTTTTTAAAAGTAAGTTAAACTTGCTGGAACACCATTGGAAAAAATATATCCATTCATAATTGTTACGTGTGCCATTTTGAATTTGTATGTTAGCCTCCACCGAAAACAGGTAATTAAAAATAATTTGTGCTGAAAATTCTAATTATTTTTTAATGTCTTAATTGTAGCAACATTCATTGGAGTTGGTAACATCGAGATAACGTCAATCATGTAGTATAACACTGGAATTAGATCATAACCATAGTCGAACTTCTTAGAATTGTAAGTTGCACAGTAAATAACCTCGAGGAAAATATCCATGTGTAAGCATGAAGATTGCCATATGTGCCATTTCAGATCTATATGTAACCGATCCTTCGAGACAGATGGGTAACACATCACTTGACTGGCCAAAAGACATCACTACCAATGAAATCCCTGGCCAAAAGACATCACTACCAATGAAATCCCCTCCTCTGGTGTTTTTGATGATTTTGATTTTTCTTGCATCACTGAAGTGGCTAGAATAGAGTAAATAAGACCGAGACGATTACAAGTGTGTAGAAGAAGACCTTCATGCTATTCTACTAACTAGCAGGGTAGAGGCGCGGCGTGGTGGCCGTGCATTGGCACATCTTGCAAATTATTCACTAAAATGCACAGATGATTTTCATCTATACAAATTTTTTGGTCACGTTAGTCAGAACTCCATGTTCATCTTTGATGACAATCTTCGGCCATTGTTGTGATGTTGCACGTGAAACCGCCACATACAATTGTCCATGTGAGAAAATGAGCTTGATAACGTATACACGCAATTTTGAAAGTGTCCGCCCTTGGCTCTTGCTCTTGAATACATACACGTTTTTTTTCAATAACTTTTCCTCTAGGCACTCTTTCGTCAAGCCCGATGATAATAATCGTGTTCCATTGCACAACTCCAAAGACCGATTCATATTCCTCAAAAGCATAACGGTACACCAATCTTTCAAGCAATTTCATGTTGTGGAAATTAATGATAACTACAGGGTGCAAAATTCTGTAGGAAATAACAAATCAACACAACATGGTCAGTGTTTTCTGAAATAGTATCACAGCTAGGAAAATCCTTGGAACAACAGGAACTCGTTTGTAAACAACATCATTAATATCATTTAAACTCCCACAACTATCCATGCTTTGGTATTTTGTAGTAATATCCAATGTATATGTATATTATCGGGGTTCAATATTGGAAATCAAACTCAATGCATCTTAATAATGTCAAATGCAACCAAGAGAAGGGTACAAAAGGACTAGACACCAAAGAATATTTCCTCTTTCTTTTGTTTACAATGCTAGTGCCTTATGGGGCCCAATCACTTTTGTCATACATCACCTATGAAGATTGCTTTATTTTAGAAATAATAGTCTTGGTTCTCCTCAAATGAATGCAATAGAAGAAATCATATTCATCGGCAAGCCTGTTTTGAAGTTCACAGGTTGCCATATTATTATAAAGGAAACCATATTTGAAAATCATATATTAAGATTACTAATTCTGATAACATTGTTAAGAGGAATTTCTTATAAAAGCATGCAAATTAAGGTTTTCTCACTGATCTATAGCCAGAAACGTTGTACTATGATGGGCGTTGTCAAGATACTCAAAACCATCAAGTTATTTTTTTGCCTCATGTGCTTTATAAGTTATGTAATTGTTTTCATATTTCACCTCTTCTAAAAACTGGTTCAGTGCCATTTTAGGAATGCCATCTAATATATATGTGGAATGATTACTATGCAGAAATAATTTAAGATTATGTTAGTAAAAATGAGCATTGCTTCTGAAATTCTGTTTATACCTGACAAACCACAGAAATGTTTTGTGGCCTATATTCTTATTAGAGAAAAGAACCACATGATGTTACTTAAAGAAGCAAAGATCTCAAGACTAATTGGACATGTTGGCTAGAAACCCCAATTATATGCATGTGTGTTGTGAAAAAAATGCTTGTGCAAATGAATGTTGTATGCTCGTGGATCGTATTTGTATGTAAATGTCATTTGTAGGTCTAACAAAAAAAACAATATGTAGCCAAGAAAATAGTAATGAGGGAAAGCGCCTCAGACCCTGGAAGCATTGGAAGTGGTTACAGATAAGGAGCCGCCTCTGGCAATCTCAGTATTGGTTTATGTAAGTAAACCGCTTGCGGTGGGATTCAACGCAAGCGGTTTTACAAATTGCTTGCGTTATTCTGTGTATTAACGACACAAGATTTGAGGCGAATCTCACAACCGCCTCCGACCCATGTACGAAACAACCTACAAAGCCCGGTTCTATATTAGTTCAAGTTTGTAGAACGTAACTTGAGAGAATAGGATCTACAAGGTTAGGGGTAACAATAAAATCAAATGGCAGAAGAATCATCATGATTGGAAGAATGAAATCGTAAGGTTATTCGTGACAAAAAATTTGAATGGAAGGAGGAACATGTCCAAGATGGCATATGAAAATAATTGCATTGCTAAAAGAGTGCATGAATTTGTGATGGGAAGAAGGGTGGCATGAACTTGCGATAGAACAAAACAGGAGGAAGTGATCAATTGAGATCAGGGAGATGAAGAAGATTAAGATAATTGAATGGACGTAAAACCAATTGAGACAACACAGCCAAAATATTGAATGGAAGAACACAGATGACGCGAAAGAGAAGTGCACCGAGGAAGAAGAAGATAAACGATAACAATGGATGAAACATGATGGAAAAGAAGAACCGGTCTAAGAATAAAGAAGGAATTGAACATGACAGGAAGATGGAGCCTATGTATAGGAACATGGATGTAGAAGAAAGGTTGGACGAAGTATTAATATAAAATAAACATGTATATTGTGTCGTATTGATAGGGTTCAGAATTTTCATCTCATTTTCAAGCAACTTCCCCTGAAACAAGTTCCTGAACCATGACGCAAATCAACACTTTGTAGATGAATACTTAGGTGGGTGCCCGTGCGAATTTTCCAGTATCATGGCACAATCAAACTATGTCTATTACACACATCTACGTTTTTTGACCCCAAACGCAAGTGGTTGGAATGTACATCAAATCTTCTAACCAAGAGTACTAGACTGACCCGTCTAACAATTACTAGCTCCCTCCAATTTGGGTAGAGTTGTCATTTTGATCATCAGGGTGGTACCTAAAATGTAAATATGAGAATTATTTCTTAATGAAAAAGCATATTGTAAAAGTAGTTTTAGTGTCTGATTTTCGTGCATCCAATTAAGATATTTTCGCACCTATTGGAGTTTATAGTTTCAGAAGGGTCCCAAAATCATCATGAAACACATATATTCTTGAATAGTGTGAAGTACTAACGTATAATTACTAACTAAAAGTGGAACGATATATTTTGATAGTTTAACATCATTTAAGTGAATTTTATTTTGTATTCCATGTTTTGGTAATTTATCACTAATTACCCCACATTTTTTTTATGAATTACACTATTTTCTCAAAAATTACTATCTTTTCTCTTTTAAATTACAAAAGTGATATGCTAGGTAGATCCCATTCATCACGAACGCTTTGCATGCCATATCATGGTTTCCATCCTTTTGTTATTGTCGGGTCCAAATTGGTAGCCTCATTGTACTAGATCCACACCACTCAACGGGTAATCTAAGGGACAAGCTTCAACATGCTTGAGCTTGCCCTCGAAAACTGCAAATAATAAATGAGCATCACTACATAGAGGCACCACATTGATGCTTCACATACGGTGGCTCACTCTCACCTGTCGCTTGCATGGAACAATGACACATAGGCATGACATTAACAACAAATTTGTTCAAATTCGAGGTTAACTTTTTTATCTCCCAAACCGTCAACCCAGTTGAGGATCATCTTTCACTGTTATCTTTCTTGTGGTAGGGTCTTTGAAACTAGATCCCATGTTGACAGACTTCTTTTTTGGCGGTACTAACGAGATTAATGTCAAATACTTGCCATCTTATTAGCCACTTAGTTGTCAGATCATATTAACTTAGTTGCCAGCTTATTGAACGTTGGTATGTGTGACTAAACGACTTGCTTCATGGTACTTGTGTAGGTTCATACCTCTTCTTACTTACTGTTAACACGTAAATACTTACTATGTAACTCTGCATAACACTGCAATGTTTCAAAATATACAAAATTATTGTCGGGTAACTACACACAATCTTTGTGGGAATTGTTCCCTATTTTAGATGATAACTATGGTGACATAATCTAGCAACGGGTGAAGAATAAAAATAATCAGCAAGACATGTCAACATGAGATCTTGTTTTGAAGCCCACGTTGGAGCAGACCCGTTGTTGAAGACGGACCACTACTTCGATTAATGGGTTGTGAGATAAATCATTTTAAATATCCAAATGTAATGATGTCAAAATGATGTGTAAGATTGTTGTATGCATACATGTGCTCTCTCTACATGGGAAAAATTCGATTGATGCCGCATTGAGGGAGGGCGTGCACAAGAATGCAAATTAGATTTGTTTTTCTAAATATGATTTTATTACATATTGCTTCCCAGCCCATGTGAATCGTCACATTAAACATGTAGACTAGAAATTGTTAGCTGTTCTCACCATCATTTGCGCCCGCACGACCACAGGCATGCCCACAAACCCCAACATAAAGTGGAAGCCAGGAACCAGGGAGCGTGTTCGGCTACCGCCGGAGGGAGGAGGTTGTCGTGGAGTAGAATCTGACAGCAAGAGAGGTAGGGAAACATGGCTTGATCTAACGAGACACAAGTGGGTGACACAAGATCGTACACAGATTCAGGCCCTTTGTGCGGGGTTGAGGTAAAAACCCTAGTCATGTCTTTCCGGAAGTTGTTCTTCCATAAGAATATGAAATTACAATGGTTGCAGACCCTCAGCTCAAAACCCGGGGCAAGCTTACATAGAGTATGTCATGCACCAGGGTCGGCCGTAAGTGCTAAAACGGCGTATTGAATACCTGCAGTTTCATATCCATTATGTGTGAAAATGAACGCCTTAAAAGCTAGGAAAGTGGCCGGTAATGCTTGGCATTTATTATGTAGTGAAGCCCCGTGCATAACTCCTCTCTAAATGCTCTTGGCCATTGGATTACTATGAAATCTGACCGGTTACATCCTGATTGAGAAAGCTCTCGTCTGATGGGCAAACCGACTAATGAAGATCCCCCGACTAGTATCCACTCGGACTGGGCCGCCAATACCTGCTGCTGGTGTTTAGCTAGTGCTTTGCATTCATGGGGCTAGGCCTGCATGAACTCTTAGTTGGGCCTTATGTCGTCATGTTTGAAACCTGGTTTTATTATGTACTTTGCAGTAAAATACTACTAATATTTTACATGGTTCACCAAAATAAGTTATATATATATATATATACCAAAGCTATTCTGTTTGGTTTTGCTGCCTCATTAATAACTACTGTTCTGGTACTACTAATGTACAAAATCAACTTTTCAGCAAGCTATGGAATAAATGGTAGAACTGCCATCTCATGAAGATGACGAGGTAACCATAACCACCATGTCACCTCTTGCTGCAGTGTGTTAGTATCTCTGCACTAACAGTGCCAAAAGCACCTTCCTGTGTAATATTGGGTTGGTTGTTAAGGCAACCTCGTCCAAATTTCCTCATGATCAAGATCTCCAAGCTCAAAAGAATGATATATCTGCACTCCAGACACAAGTCCAATCCCTAACAGAGACCCTTTGTGAAACAAGGACAGCCATTATTCGATATCGTCAAGATATGTATGATTTTGAAACCAGACTATCAGACATTTGCTATGTTGTTTAGGATCCTAGGAGAAATGAAGGCGGAGTTTATCGTGCTCCATCAGACACTACAACATGAAAATGTAACAGTCAGGTCAAATGAACCGAGCTTCTGAACTTTTGATGGTGCATTTATCTGCGGGGTTATTAACTTTTATGCCAACCCTCCTTTTGTTATATGGCTATAATTTGTTTTGTTGCGATACAACATTTGTTCTTAACGGGCAGCTATCGGCTGAAGAAAACAGGAAGCAATTTTTGTATAGTGTAGGGTGTTCCCTATATTTGCACTGGTGGCGAACTTTGATGCCCAGTGGATGTAATCTGTGCAATCGCGGTAATAGCCGAGCGTTAGTTGCTTGCTTATTTATTTCCTTAGTCTACGTTTTCCTCTGTTTGCTAGTGGCCGCAATAACCATGGGCCACATATGGACCTTGGTAACCATGGGTCTGCTGCCTGCTGTAGTGACCATGGACCATCTAGGGGTCGTAGGATCGATGGGCCTGTCGGTGTCAAAACTGGCAGATCTCGGGTAGGGGGTCCCGAACTGTGCGTCTAAGGATCGAAGGTAATAGGAGGCAGGGGACACAATGTTTACCCAGGTTCGGGCCCTCTCGATGGAGGTAATACCCTACTTCCTGCTTGATTGACTTTGATGAGTATAAGGGTTACAAGAGTTGATCTACCTCGAGATCATAGTGGCTAAACACTAGATGTCTAGCCTGTATGATTATGATTGCTTCGACGGACTAAACCCTCCGGTTTATAAAGACACCGGAGGGGGCTAGGGTTGTATAGATTCGGTTTACAGAGAAAGGAATCTTCATATCCGCACGCCAAGCTTGCCTTCCACGCCAAGGAGAGTCCCATCTGGACACGGGAGAGAGCCTTCTATCTTGCATCTTCACGGCCCGTGAGTCCGGCCCATGTCGCATAGCCCGGACGCCCGAGGACCCCGTAATCTAGGACTCCCTCAGTAGCCCCTGAACCTGGCTTCAATGACGATGTATCCGGCGTGCAGACTGTCTTCGGCATTGCAAGGTGGGTTCCTCCTCCGAATACCCCAAAGCAGTTGAACAAGAGAACTGTATCCGGCTAGCTTTTTCGGCGAGACGCTGCATCCGGCCTTATCATTATATTGAACTATTTTTTGGTCTCCCACCCTGGGTTTTGAGGTACAACCTCTATTGACACGTCTTGTCAAAGCAGAAATCGTGTCCCCTTATTATGGGATTTTCATCAATACGAGTTTGGGTAATCCAACCGAGCCGTTTGCACGACCCCTTGGTAATAGGCGAGTTTTAATGCTCGTGGGGGGGCGCTCTATATTGACTGCCTTTATAAGGGGATACGAATCCACCTTTTCACCCCACGCCCTCTTCTTCCTCAGCCCATCCGCCTTCGAGCTCCAGCGCCCAAGCTTCAATCTTTTCCGTCCCCAAAAAACACTCTAGCCATGTCCGGATCTGGAGCGCAGGGCAAGTGGATGGCTTCCTCCGTCACGGAGGAGAACATCAAGGAGCTCCGGGAAGCGGGGTACTTAGCCAAGGAAATCGCCCACTGGCTTCCGGCCAAGAGGCAGATCGTCCCTACTCCAGAGCTCAACGAGAGGGTAGTGTTCATCCCTCATTTCCTCCGCGGACTAGGGTTTCCCCTCCATCCTTTCGTCTGTGGCCTTATGTTTTACTACGAGCTAGATTTCCACGATCTAGCCCCGAATTCCTTCCTCAATATTTCGGCGTTCATCGACGTGTGTGAGGTATTCCTCCGCATCCCTCCCCACTTCGGCCTATGGCTCAAGGTCTTCAATGTGAAGCCAAAAGTGGTGGATGGTCAACACGCGGAGTGCGGCGGCGCCATGGTGAGCAAGCTCCCCAACGTCACCTGGCCCAAAGGCACCTTCGTGGAGACGGTGAAGGGGTGGCAGCAGGAGTGGTTCTATGTCACGGAACCCCGTGACACCACATGGGCTGCCGCTCCCAAGTTCAAGTCTGGGCCTCCACTGCGGCTGACGTCCTGGCTCAACAAGGGCCTGGACTAGGCGTCATCCGACGAGGTGACGACGCTGCAGAATCGCATCAAGATTATGGTAGACAAGAATACCAGCCTGGCCAGCGTGATCCAGGTAATTCTCTTTCACCGGATTCTCCCCTGCCAACGCCGGACTCAGTACATGTGGGAGTTCGACCCGGCTGGTCCCCGGACCCTGCAGCGGTTCTTCGGCACGAAGCACGAAGACAAGTGGAAGCTGCTGTTCAAGGCCCAAAAGACGTGGCTGAAAACGACCGATGAACTCGGCCTCGACCGGACTCATGCGGCGTCTCCCGTAAGTTTTTACGATAAATTCATTACTTGAAAATCCAAGGGGTATGCTTAAGCTTTCCATTCTTCTCACAGGGTTGGACAAAGAAGGCGGAGCGGATTCATTGTCCGGCTCCGCTACCCGAAGACCCAGCCATTCCTCTGTTATCAAGGATGCTGGTTCCAGCGCCATATCAGGCGCCAGAAAAGAAGGCCAAGAAGAAGGGCAAGGAGGCCAAAACCGGCCTTCGCCGTAGAGGTGCTTCGGACGTAGTGTCCAAGGACACCAAGACTCACTCCTCCCCTAACGAACACGAAGGGGAGGAGGAAGAGAACAACTCTCCCCTTAAAGGGGGAAAGAAGAAGAGGGGGGCTTCCGCGGATCTGGAGGCGGAAGCGTCCAAGAAAGGGAGAATCTCCCTCACGGATGACTCCGCATCAGACACCAATGAGTGGCACCCCAGGCCGAAGCCCCTGGTCGGATCGTAAGTACCCCCGAAGGCACTTGTACTTATATATCTGTCCGGCCTTCTGCCTTGTGATTTTAATACACTGAATTTGGTGTTGCAGTCCGTCTCACATCCTCCCCCAACAATCCCCATCTTCGGGGAATTCGCTGGATCCGAACATGATGGACAGTGGGTCGCCTCCGCCGGCCTCCTCCCCCAACGCTACAGACATTGCCGAAGTGTTGTCCCGAAAGACCCTTACGGGCCAGGGAGAGGTGCGGGGAGCCGCCATGGTAGATCCGGAGGGTGATATCCCTGCTACCGGCAACATGGGGGAATGCTACCTCTTGAGCACTGCGTTGGTTTTCCCTTGAAGAGGAAAGGGTGATGCAGTAAAGTAGCGTAAGTATTTCCCTCAGTTTTTGAGAACCAAGGTATCAATCCAGTAGGAGACCACACTCGAGTCCCACGCACCTACACAAACAAATAAGAACCTCGCAACCAACGCGATAAAGGGGTTGTCAATCCCTTCACGGTCACTTACGAGAGTGAGATCTGACAGATATGATAAGATGATATTTTTGGTATTTTTATGATAAAGAGAAATAAAGATGCAAAGTAAAATAAATGGCGCCAGAAATAGCTAGTTGTTGGGAGGTTAATATGATGGAAAATAGACCCGGGGGCCATAGGTTTCACTAGTGGCTTCTCTCAAGATAGCATAAGTATTACGGTGGGTGAATAAATTACTGTCGAGCAATTGATAGAAAAATGCATAGTTATGAGAATATCTAGGTATGATCATGTATATAGGCATCATGTCCGCGACAAGTAGACCGAAACGATTCTGCATCTACTACTATTACTCCACACGTCGACAGCTATCCAGCATGCATCTAGAGTATTAAGTTCATAAGAACGGAGTAACACGTTAAGCAAGATGACATGATGTAGAGGGATAAACTCATGCAATATGATATAAACCCCATCTTTTTATCCTCGATGGCAACAATACAATACCACTACAAAAAAAGACACATCCGTGACATTTTGGGCCGAACGAAAAAAAATTCTGTCATACATATGACACTTCTATGACGATAATTGTGACAAAACCCGGTATCATCATAGATGTGGTGGGCTCCTACTTCTATGACAAAAAATCATGACAGAAAATGGGCTTTTCGTCCTGGGCGGGCCGGAGACGCAGCTGCATGACATTCTTTGGGCCGTCCATGACGGAAAAAACCGTGGTAGAAGCGAGGGCGAGGAAAATTTCGGGGAGTTCCCGGTTACAGTGGGAGGTCGAGGGCCGAACGATGCGCGTTTCTCTCGTACACATACGCGCGTGTGTGCGAGGCGTTGGCTCTAACTGATCCCGAGCGAGGCGTTGGGCTCTAACTAAACCCAAGCGATTGCACTGCAGGCTACGCGTTACTGAACCCGAGCGATCGATCGATGGCTGTTAACTGAACCCGATCGAGCGATTCCTTCGCTACTGCTGCTAACTGAAGCCGATCGATGCTGCCTCTGGGATGAACAGTGAGTGTTGCGGGGGGGGGGGGGGGGGGGTTGGATGAACAGTGAGCGGTGGCGTTGCCTCTGGATGAACAGGACCCCGTGGTGTGGTGGAGGGCTGGATGAACAGTAGACGGTGGAGGGGTGCCCGTGGAGGGGTGGTTGAACAGTAGCCGGTGGAGTAGCGCGCGGTGGAGGCTGGATGAACAGGAGCCCGTGGAGGCTGGAGGAGGTCGACGGTAGCCCGTGGAGGCTGGAGGAGGTCGACGGTGGAGATGAACAGTATCCCGTGGAGTCCCGTTTTGCGGTACGCCACACCCCTCCCGATGAACAGGACCCCCGTTTTGACCGTAGGAGGTCCGTTTCGTCCGTTTTGCGGTACGCCACACCCCTCCCGATCAACAGGACCCCCGTTTCGACCGTTTTGCGGTATGCCACACCCTTCCCGATCAACAGGACCCCCGTTTCGACCGTAGGAGGTCCATTTCCTCCGTTTTGCGATACGCCAGACCCCTCCCGATCAACAGGACCCCGTTCCGAACGTAGGAGGTCCGTTTCCTCCGTTGTGCGGTACGCCAGGCCTCGTTTCCATCGCCTGTTCCGTCCAAGCCCTCCCGATGAACACGACCATGCATTCCGTTCCGACCCAGCCGGTTGGCTCCCACGCATTCCGTTGCCTCCCGATGAACACGACGCATTCCGTTGCCTCCCCATGAACACGACGCATTCCGTTGCCTCCCCATGAACACGACGACGACGCTGTTTCTCTGTTCCGACCCAGCCATGTACATGAGCCCTGGCCGTATGTATGCGCGAGTAGGCGTCCGAGACCCCGCCCGTATGTACACATATGTGGCCGTATTTTCTTTCTTGCACCCTGGCCGCTGTACGTACGTGTACATGCTACGTGCGCGCCTCTACTACAACACGTACGTGCCTCTACTACGACATGTGCGCGCCTCTACATCCACCAGTATATATGTACATACACGTTCGCCACCAGAATGACAACGCTACGTACGCTTCGACCAGGTGGGTCCTGACTGTCAGGCACTTCCTTGCGTGCGAAGATGTAGCTGGTGGGTCCCAGCAGTCACGGGGGTGAATCGTTTTGTTTTTTTCCCGGACGCACTTCCTTGCGTGCGAAGGTGTAGCTGGTGGGTCCCAGCAGTCAGGGGGAAAGTTTTTTTCGCGAAATACGGTGGCCCGTCCGGTGGGTCCCCGCTGTCAGGTGGAGGAATAATTATTTTGCGCGTAATAAGGAGGCACTTCCTTGCTGCCGCCGTGGACCCAGCTGTCAGCGTCTCCACGCACAGTACTCTTCCGATGGAAGTCGGTCGTTGACCACATTGACCACGCCGCGCCGAGAGCACAACGGCGGTGGACGACGGCGAGGCCTAGGAAGGGGACGACACGGAGGCAGGGAAGACTCGGCAGTTGTTTCCCACGCGGAGGGGAGTACGACTGTACGAGGGTTTACTGGTTCATCTGCCGTCGCCGGAGAATAACAGCAGGTGTGGGTGAGTAGAGGGATGGCTAGGCCAGCGATGGGAGTACGGTGGGGCGGTGAGGCCTGCGCGGCAGCACAGCCGGCCGCGGGGAGGAGGGAGCAGGCAGTCCCGCCGGCGCTTGTTTGAGAGGCTGGAGCAGGAAGAGCAGAGATTGAAGAAGCACGACGGCCGTTGGATGGACATCCAACAGTCAGTGCTTGTGCGTCAACCTTTTTTTTAGGAAAGCCTCAAATCTGTGGAAAACAGCATACAACCCATCTGCCATTATTTCTAATAATTTACAGCCCATTTGCTAATTCTTGAGGTTTTTTTGGAGCCCATATTCTTTTTGTTAGCATTACAGCCCATATTGTGGCCACGGTTAAAAAATTAACCGAAATTTTGCATATTTCGGTGCGGTCCGAACTGTTTTTAATCCCGAAATTTCGACTCACATTCAAACTAATTTTAAAAATAAATGTATATCAATATAAAATCCAACAAATTCTCCACGCATAAAAATTGATGTAATTTAAAATCTTGAAATGAAAAAAATGATATTTGAAACTAATTGCCGGTTTGATGTGTTTTAAAAATGTACAACCCATTTCTCATTACTGATGGGCCATTTTCTCGGCCAGCTGAATGAAAGCTCTCCTCGTCTTGAAAGATTTGCAGCCCAACAGGCCTGACAAAGCGACTTACTTGGCAAATCACAAAAAACTGGGCTGTGGCCGTGGACCCAGCTGTCAGCCTCTCCATGTACAGTACTCTTCCGATGGAAGTCGTTCCTTGACCACGTTGACCACGCCGCGCGAAGAGCACCACGGCGGTGGACGACGGCGAGGCCTAGGAAGGGGACGACGCAGAGCCGGGGAAGACGCGGCAGTGGAAGCCCACGCGGAGAGGAGTACGAGGGTTCACTGGTTCGGCTGCGGTGTGAGGCTGCCGTCGCCGCAGGGCCTGGCCAGCGGTGGGAATAGTAGGGGGCGGTGAGGCCTCTGCGGCAGCACAGCCGGCCATGGGAGGGAGGAGCATGCGGCACGACCGACGCTACTTTGGGCGGCTGGAGCAAGAAGACCAGAGGTTGAAGAAGCACTACGGCCATTGGATGGACATCGTACGGTCACTGGAGCTAGAATCGTTCATATTGACTAAGTTGACAAAGCCCTTCGTCCCCGTCAACTTAGTAGGCCCACAAGTCAGCCTCCCACCAAGGTGGGTCCCAGCTAGCCGGGGGAGTATTCATTTTTTTGTGCGTAATAAGGAGGCACTTCCGGCGGGTCCGAGCTGACAGCGGAGGGAACGTTTTTTTTGCGAAATACGGTGGCCCCTTCGGTGGGTCCCAGCAGTCAGGGGAAACGATTTCTTTTGCAAAATACTGGTGGCCCGTTCGGTGGGTCCCCGCTGTCAGGTGGAGGAATAATTATTTTCCGCGTAATAAGGAGGCACTTCCTTGCGGCTGCCGTGGACCCAGCTGTCAACCTCTCCACATACAGTCCATGTCCGATGGAAGTCGTTCCTTGACCACGTTGGCCACGCCGCGCCGAGAGCACCAGGGCGGTGGACGACGGCGAGGCCTAGGAAGGGGACGACACGGAGCCGGGGAAGACGCGGCAGTGGATGCACACGCGGAGAGGAGTACGAGGGTTCACTGGTTCGGCTGCGCTGCCATCGCCGCAGAATAACAGGGGTGTGGGTGAGTGGAGGGATGGCCTGGCCAGCGGTGGGAGTAGTAGGGGGCGGTGAGGCCTCCGCGGCAGCACAACCGGCCACGGGAGGCAGGAGCAGGCGACACGACCGGCGCTGCTTTGGGCAGCTGGAGCAAGAAGACCAGAGGTTGAAGAAGCACGAGGACCGTTGGATGGACATTGTACGGTCACTGCAGCTAGAATCGTTTATATTGACTAAGTTGACGAAGCCCTTGGTATGTCAACTTAGTAGGCCCACAGGTCAGCTTCCGAAACGGTGCGCCCCAGATGTCATGGGGAGGAATCATTTTTTGGGCGGGTGAAGCTAGAATATCCAAGATTGAAAAAGAAGCACGGCATCCGTTGGATGGACATCCAACGGCCACTGCTGCTAGAACCGTGTGTTGACTATAAGTTGACAAAGCCTTGCATACGCGTCAACTCTGTTTTTTAGGGGACGCGTCAACTTAATAAGGCCAGAAGTGTGTGGCAGAGAACTTATAGCCCATTTGAGATTTGTAAGAATGTGTAGCCCATTTTTGAATTCTAATGGAATTTACTACAACCCATTTACAGTTTGTTAAAAGTACATCCCATTTCAACCAACCGTTCAAAACAGAATTCAATAAATTTCCCACATTTTGATGGGATCCGAAATATTTTTATCCCGAAATTTCTAGTCAGATTAAATACAATTTCAACATAAATTTATATTACATAAAAATCCAAAGAAACATTGCGCTCGCAACAATTAATGAAATTAAAATTTTCAATATCCAAAAATAATATTTTATAAAGTAATCACGTGTTTGGTGCATTTTTTAATAGTTACTGCCCAGTTTTTATAATTACATCCCATTTATTATTTCTTAAAGCCCATTTTCTTGTTAAGCCTAATGCATCCCTCCTAGGAAAGATTTGCAGCCCAGCGGGGCGGAGAATAACAAGTTGACCTTGCCTGGGTATTCCTAAAAAAAAGTATAGCTGGGCTAGCTATTTTCAGCTTGACAAAAATTTATATCTGGGCTAGATATCTGGCCTGGGCTAGACGGGCCACAGCCCGCCCAGTTAGTACCTGCAGCGATGTTTTCGTTGTTGTTCAGAGGAGAAAAATTAATATCTGGGCTAAACATCAAAAAACTCTGCAGTGCTCACACCTCAAAAACACAAATACTGCTCGAGCTGCTTGGTCCCAGCTGTCGGCCGCTTCTTGTGCAATTCTCTCGTTTATTGACTACTACATAGGTTGACAATGGTGTGGGACCGTGATGTCAGGAAACCAGGAGGAAGCAAAATAAATTATATATATATATATAATAAGGAGGCACTTGCGTACGTGAGGCTATGGACCTGGTGGGTCCCCATTGTCATCCTCTCCAAGTAAAGTCATCTCCTCGCCCGCGCGCGCTTTCCGCGCGAAACAGTCAGCGCCGCCCGCCCCGCTTCCCGGTGCAGGCGATTGCTCCGCCTTCAAACGACACAAGTGTCGTCCGTCCGTCCATCTGCCGCCCACATTAACGATACGCGATTGCCGAGGCGGCTACTCCGGTGCCACACGTCCGTCCCTCCGCCCGCCCACCATTGCTATATAAACTGCTGCGTCGGCCATAGCCGCAGTCATCCGCATCCGTTCCCTTTCTCCTGTCCACACCACTATTGCCCACCATGGCTTCCTCGCGCTCCAGCGCTCTTCGGGACGGGCGGACGACGGACCACAAGGAGATGACAGCCATTGCTGCCGACCGGCTGGCCAGCAGGCAGCCGGAGGACGACGACGTCCCAATGGAGAACATGGTAGTCGATGATCCGGCGCCAACCCCCTCCTCCGCGCCATCCTCGCTGGTGCATTGCACCATGACCATCGGCGAGGCCCGTGCCCAATATATGGACAGGGTGAGGCAGATGCGTGAGGAGCAGTTCCGGGAGGCGCAAGCCGACGCCGCCTACAACCACCATCTCCTCCAGGAGCACCTGCAGGCGGAGGAGCAAATCGCCGTGGAGCGGGGGGAGCAGGAGGCGCTGCTCGACTCGTACCGCTCCGCCCGCAAGGGCCGCCTCGAGCACTGGCGGTACCGCATGCGGGTGGCGGAGGCTGCGGCCGCCTACAAAGAGGCTAGCAAAGAGGGCGATGAAGCGGGCGAGGCGCTGTTTGGCGAGACCGAGGACGAGGCAGAGGACAATGCCGGCTCCGACGAGTCCCCGCTCCGCTGGCGTCGACGAGGCCCTGCTCCGCTGAGGCCCCGCGGCGCCAACAACGAGGCAGAGGACACCGTCGGCTTCGCTGAGGCTCCGCCCCGCCAACAACGAGGCAGAGGACATCGCCGGCTCAGTCGAGGCCCCACCCTGCCGGCAACGTGGGGGAGGATTTCCACCGCTCCGCTGAGGCGCCGCCCGCCGGCAACGAGACAGAGGACATTGCCGGCTCCGCCGAGGCCCCGCCCCGCTGCCAACGAGGCCGCGCCACACAGAAAACAAGGAAGAGTAGAACACGGTAGGTCGCCGCCGCTCAGGTCCAAGTAAGGCCACCGCTGCTACCCTCCGGTTGAAGCCAAGCTAGGCGGGTTGACCATTGACGGCCGGTTAGCTTCTTGGTGGCGACGTGGAGTCGGAGAGCTGCGCTGGAGAAGAACACTGCTTCTACTTAACTGCTGGTGCAGTTGGCTAATTGACACGTGGGCCCAACAAGCCACATGTTAGTTATGCAACTGCACCTGCAGTTAAGTCACTGAAGCTTCTGTTCGGCTCAGCGGGACACAGGTGGGTAGCTTCGGTTAATTAATTATACCTCCAGCGCACCCCTTTTCAGTTGAAGAATGTATGAAATGTAATGAAATCCGGCATGTTTATATGAAATCTGACCGTGTATGAATGAATTTATTTCGATTAGTTCGAATTCCTGTATCACTGGCATTGGATGAACACGCAAAACAATACGTACTAGCATTATTCCCAGGGTGATCACCTCGTTTGCAGCAGTTTCACATGTACTCCCTCCGGTCCTTTCTAGTCTGCATACAAGTTTTGTCTGCAGTCAAAGTATCTCTACTTTGACCAATCTTATACAAAAAAGTATGCACTTTCACAATGTGCGAAGTAAAAAGGAACAGAAGGAGTACAAAGAGTTTGAGCAGCTTTTTAGCGTTTCTGTACATTGCAATCAAACACACAGGCCTGGCAATTCATAGAGAACATTTAAAATAATCGATGATTATGCATCTCAGCGACTCACATGTCAGAGGAAATATTTACTTCACAACTAAAGAATAAAGAAAAAATTGATCGACGTTGCTGACAGCAAAGGGCGTCCCATTCGAAAATATCAAACGCATGTCTTGCTAAAATCAACGAGCAAAATTTGACAAGGTTGTCCCATTCCAAAATATCAAATGCCTACGATTGTGGAATGGGCAGGGTTTGCCATCAGTTCGGACATTGACATGGCACCTCGTGCTAAATAAACCAGCTGTTCTTTTTGTGCAGTTCCACCAAAATCAACCAAATTCGCGCGTAGCTTGTATGATTTCGCCCTTATATGTTGCAACGCCTTGAACTTATCGGCACTTCCTTTCTTGTGGTGGAAATGAATGATTCGATGTATTCATGAACATTTTGTGCAGTTCCCATTGAAATCAAGCTGAGCACCCCTGTTTGCACAAATACAAAAAAGTGATTAGTATAAAGCAAACTGTACTATGAATTGACAGTTTCAACAGGCACATACATGGTCCATGTAGAGCACACTTTTAGAAAAATGGAACTCACCAAAAGAATCCTAGAACAACATTGTACTCGCAGCAAAAAATGGAGATTTGTCAGTCCTTCTGAGCTGAAGTTAGTTTGGTCTTGTGGGGAGTAATGTAACCATCCTTCAACTGCTCCTTCTGATGAGAAGATAGATAGGGCTTCTTCATCCTGGCATAATCGGAACTAGTCACTTCACGTACTCCATATTCTTCTTCAGAGGAAGATGATCCTGTTGTGCAAAGACAAGAGGACTACTAAATGCTAGCATCCTTGTTTGCTCGAAAAAAAGGAAAGGAAATATTTAAAACAGCACAGATGAAGCACTTCTCAAGGACAATACCACTTTTTCATGACAGTATCTAAACAGTAGCACAACACCAATAGAGATGACAAAGCTCAATCATATGGATGAAATCAGTGGGCGAGTACCAACCTTTGTCAGGAGGCTTGTTGTGTAGAGCATACAGATGAAGCACTTCTCCAGAACCATTTGTTGCTATCTACGGTGGTGGCCATGCTTACTATATACTCCTCGATTAATTTAATGTTTCCAACATCTTCTTGTGCAGTTCCACTAAAATATATGGTATCTTCAAAGAAGATCCCTGTTTGCACAAGTAGAGATAATTACATATTACATTAAGAGTGGCATCAAATCAGTGGCAAAACAATTGCTCGTTCCAGCCATAGAAAATAAATTAAGATGCAAAACTATATCATTACTTGTGTCATCACAGTTCCAGTGCTTCATTACAACACCGGGAGTTGATTTTTGTTTTTCTTCCGCTTGTTCTTCCCCTTCATCACTTGGTTCAATAACAGACAAGCTTCGCCTTCAATGTAAGATTTGGCATGTCAATTAGGGAGCACAAGTATAGTACTAAACTTAATTTTCTGATGAAAGTGGCAAAATATAGGCCAGCAGTTGTGAAATATCCTTATCTTACCTCAATGGGATATTACGGTGCACATACAGATTAGAAGTCTTGTCTCCATTTGTGCAATTCACTAAAATCAAGCAACATTATCGTACAAGTAGCACAACATATGAAAGCACACTGCAGAATCATGTGAAAGAAGGCTAGTACTGACCTCTCATGATGCGGAATTTAAACAACTCACAAGAAGAAGATCTGAACCAAATTCGCCTTAACGGATAGGAAGTAAGATCTCCTCTTGTGCAGTTCCACTAAGATCAAGCAATCAAGCAACGTTGTCGGTGTGACATTTTGGTTGAACTGCACAAAACACTCTTAAAACAAAAGTGTTTTGTGCAATGCAACAAAAGGTCACAATGGCAATGAGGTGAAGTAGATAACCCTGTTTACACAGAGATGCAAAGGAAACAATTAGTGGTCAATAACGGTGGATGACACAGAAGCCAACAAAAAGAAGCATCTACATTATCTAAATGGGAAAGAAAGCAAGACAGTAGCATTTCTCAAACGGTGGAATTGATTAATATTAACATAGAGATTATATTAACAATAAAATTCGTTAAACATGTAATTTGCTTTTAACTATGGCATTGCATCAATTTTCCAGTGGCATTATTAGAGGGTGTTTGTTTACAGGGACATTTTGGTGTAGGGACTAAAAAAACTCCGTGTCAGTCCCATCTAAACCAAACAGGAGGGACTTTTAGGGACTAAAAGTGGGCATTTGGGACTAAAGAAAGAAGACCCCGAGGGAGTCTTTTTGGGACTTTTTCCAACAGTTGCCCCTGCCACGCATCGCACCTTGTCTCTATTAGTTCATTACTAGGGGTAACATGGTCTTTTAGCATGTCATTTAATAACCTCTAGTCCATGTTTAGTCCCTGGAACCAAGCAGGTAGGGACTAGGGAGTTTTTAACCAAACAGGGCCTTAGATTAACAACAGCTAATGAGTTGCACGGGACAGTGGACGCACCAGCACCATGTGCATCTACCGATGCACTATGGTCATGCACAGTCTGTTGCAACAAAGAACAAACAACCAAGGAGCATATTTGTATTGGTCCCAGTTTTGTTATCTTTAGACACCTTTCCCTATGTGAGGGCAGCAAATCTAGTCCTGCTCAAACTCTACAGCCTTGTCCCTTCCTTTCCTTTTTGAACTAGTACTTTCGCCCCTTCCTTTCCTCTTTGAACCACGTCCTAGATTTATGCGATACAACTTTCCCCACTACTTTCCCCCATTCCTTTCCTCTTTGAACCACGTCCTAGATTCATGCTATACAACTTTCCCCCTTCATTTCCTCTTTGAACCACGTCCTAGATTCATGCTATATACAACTTTTCCCACTACTTTCCCCCACTCCTTTCCTCTTTGAACCACGTCCTAGATTCATGGTATACATGCAGCTAGAGCAATGCATGTGGAGTAAGTAGATTATACCTTAAGGTTCTTGGGGCGTGGTTCGGTGGGCGACGGGACGGCGGCGAGGAAGAAGGGGTCGGAGGCCCTCCCGCGCCGCCGCTAGGTGGAAAGTGAACAGCTGCGCCGGTAGTCCCTCGCCGACGGCGACATCGTTAAGCCTCCTTCCCTTCCCGGCGGACGGATCCTGCCGGCTCTTTGAGCAGCAGTGAGGGGAGAGAGAGGCCAACGAAGTCTTGTTTAGATCTGGAGAGGGCGAGAGAGTGTGAAGAGAGCAACTACAAGCGTTGAGGCTCCAGCAGGAGAGGGCGAGAGAGTGTGAAGAGAGCAACTACAAGCGCTGAGGCTCTAGCGTGTATATATATACTGGAGAGAGAGAGAGAGAGTGTGTGAAGCGTGCAAACCCTAGAAAACATTTTGACCAGTCAAAGAATCCACCCGAGACCTCAAGTTTGATGAGCGAACAGGCTAACCAGCTACACAACCCTCCCGTTATGTTCAACGAGAGGGAAATAACCTTTTATACATTCCTGCATTCGTGTGACAAGCATGCCGTGTTTTTTTGTGTGTGTGGGAGTCATTGGGATTTCAATCATAATCGTGTCATGTGGCTTTGGTGGTAAGACTATCCACAGTGGTGCAGAAATAATGCAGCCTTAGTCACCTTACCTCTCTCCACGTAGTACATTGGGTCCCACCAGTCAGAGGGTGAAACAAAGAAATTAATAAGAAAAATTAAAAGCGCCAGCGGTGTATCTTACCTCACACATCTCGCTACTGCTCGGGAACACTGTCCAATTGATCCCTCTGTTCGCTCACGTACTATTTTAAGTGAATCCTTATTATAACATGCACACAAATTTTGGGCACTTGTATTCGACTTAAGTCAGTGTGCCACCGTATCTCGTATACTTAGAGAGATGTTGTGTAGTGTAGTACGATTTTAGCCGCGAGAGTCGGTGCATCCTCTCGTTTCCGGGCATGTCCGGTAGGGACATGTGGACAGCTGCCACGCCCGCTCCTGACCAGCCTGGCCCACCCAAAGCCCCTCCATCGCCCCCGCGCGCTTCCCGCCCGAAATGGTCAGCACCGCTCCAAAGAATCGGTGCCGCATTCATGCCCGGGCAGAGCGGACGCGACCTCTCACTGGCGCAAGAGTGATGGTTGCTTCGTCCGTCCAACTTACTGCTGGGTCTATGTGATTTGACGGCTCATTGGCCTTTATTACTGAGGTGGTAGGACTGCTGGATGTCCCACGCTTTTGGCGAAAGGAGGTACTACTACTAGATTACAATTTTCTCCATTCTTACAGCGGAGGCATGCAAGAGCAGTGAAAACACACAGGCTCAGTGATTACATGGCCCACCTCACACTATCACCGTGCGACACCTAACTCTTTACATAGTACTCCCTCCGTTCCTAAATATTACTAGATGA
Source organism: Aegilops tauschii subsp. strangulata (assembly GCF_002575655.3). Lineage (NCBI taxonomy): Eukaryota > Viridiplantae > Streptophyta > Magnoliopsida > Poales > Poaceae > Aegilops > Aegilops tauschii. The sequence goes on along the minus strand of NC_053038.3, from coordinate 324,526,001 downwards.
GTCCCCGCGCGTTGCCGCGGAACAGCGGTATATCTCTCTGCGCAAAATTATCGATTTCATAGAACTAAAAAAAACTCTATAACCGCATGACAAATGTGGTAGCCAAACTAAATAAACTCCCATCATCATTTAGATCATCCCACGTAAGGAAAAAAGATCAGCCAACTCCTACTGCATAATGGGATTATATTTTTCTTTTTGACATGTTAATGGGACTTAAAAGCTCACTTACATGCATGCTACCGGTGCATGCTTGCATGCAGACATGTTGATGTGATTTAAAACCCACTCACATGCATGTGCCACGGTATTTCTGCATGATTGCAAGTGGCTTAGTGCGGAGCCTCTCAATGTCTAGATCAGACGGCTATTATGGACTGATTTACTTCATCTAACGGCTACATCAATTTTGATGATGTGGCTCAAGGAGAGGATAGAGAATTCCTAGTAGTGGGGGCTAGCTATTACTAGTAGATAAGTCTTTGTAGAGATTCCACTACATACGGAACAAATGAATGAATCTACACTTAAAATGCATCTATATACATCCGCATGTGGTTCATGGTGAAATCTCTACAAAGACTTATATTTAGGAACGGAGGAAGTACTAGTATAGTACGTACTGTAATTTATCAGCGAGATAAATTTGTACAATGCTATGAAGCTTCCAGCTTCTGTTACATGTATCTTGCGTCCAAGGTTGCCCGTTGCAACATTTCATCAAATACAAAGGAGACTAACATGCATGCTATTGCATCTCAATGATTGACATATCATAGCAAATATGTACTCCCTCCGTTCCAAAATAAGTGTCTCAACTTTGTGCAAACTTTAGTACAAAGTTGTACTACTACTAAAGTTGACACTTATTTTGGAACAGAGGCAGCTAAAGAAAAAAACGATCCATGCAGTCCCTAGCCCTTGAACCGTGAACCCTGACCAGGCTTCAATTTGCTGGCAACGTTCGAGCTTCCTAATAAATGAAGTTTGCAACCTTTTGACCATCGGATCATTTTGTGCAGTTTCACCAAAATCGAGATGAGCATCCCTGTGGCAAAGAAATTGAAGAAGCTTGATTAGAATAAGATTACTGGGACTAGTTGATGAGACTAAACTCATCACAAATACAGTATGTAGAAGCCAGTAGAGGTATGTGCGGGGCAAAGAAGTAGAGAAATATCCACAGGGAGTGATGTGGGCAGCTGGAGCAGTGGTGCAAGCCGGCTGTAAAGGGAGTTGTACCTGAGGGACGTAGCTCAACCTTGAGGAGGGCGGCGGGAGGCGGCAACTGCCCACGTCGCGGCAGTGAGCAAGGGACGAAGGCAACCTCACCGGCTTTGTGAGAGAGAACGGCGGGGACCCCTGATCGGGACGTGCCGACAGTGGATTTTCGCCGTCGGCGACGGCCACCGCATCTACACTAAGCATCCACCCCTTCCCCAAGCGGACGTGATCCGCCGGGATGTTAGAGATGTGGCCACAATCGTTTTGTGCGAGAGAGTGTGAAGATAGCAACCCCAGCAAGCAACCGTGTAGGCTGGCCCGTCCTGACTATGTATATAGTGGAGCGGTTTCCTTTTCTCTCCATATGAACCTATCATATTGCGTACGTGCCACTGAAGAAAAAAATTATTTATAAATGACACGGCACGTACTACTCGTTCTCCTATAAGCTTGCGCTTGGCATCTCCAAAATATTAACCTTGCGATTGGCTCTTCGCCTCTTCGGGAAGTCGAGCAATAATGGTAGTGCAGTATATATCGTTCTGGCTATATGAGACCGAATGAATTGCTGCACGTCCACCACGTGGGCGAGGGTCGAGGGGCGAGGGAGAGTGCTACATACGGAACAAAATGAGTGAATCTACACTCTAAAATACGTCTATATACATCAGTGTTTGGAGTATGTACTAGTAGTTCATATTGAAATCTACTAAAGGACATATATATTCCAAACAATATGATATAATCTCTATAACCAAGGTAGTAGGGACGAGGAGTAAACGGAGGGAGTAGTAATTTTTTCTCCTCGTCCTGCGAGCCACCGCGCGCATGGGCGAGGGAGCGGGCGTAAGGCGGAGCAAGCTTCACCTCATCCTGCGAGCCACCGCGCCCGTGGGCGGGGGAGACGGCGTACTAAGCAAGCTTCTCCTCGTTCTGCGAGTTGACGGGACACATCAAAAGTACTCCAGTGTATAGAGCCTTGCCTCTAAGGTAGGCCCCACATGGTTTGCCTCTTTTTTTAACATAACACGTCAAGTCGCAATTTGTTTGTTCACCCGTGGTAGACGATCCTCCCTCCACCAAGTGGACAACCAGTGCACGTGCCAAATTACCACGTGGGCTGCCTTTTTCGTACAGAAATGAGCTCCACCATGTACCCGCGCGGGTGTGGTTGGGAAAGAGACGGGAGTACATGCGCTGTGCATGCACCTCTTCTCTTCGTGCACGTCCCCCACCTACGTGGGTGTGTGTGATAGATACAAACCGCGTTCGTGAGTGTTTTTTGTTTTGGGGTGGGGGTGGGGTGGGGGGTTGATTTCGTGAATTATTTGTGGGCATATGTGTCGATGACATCTCAAACAAAATTTTGCATGCAATGTGTGTGAAATGGAGGCCTATCCATATCATACATAGAGGGTCGGGCAATCCACGAGAAGAGAGGGAGGGGTCATAGCTATCGATAGAGTCGAAGAGAGGATCAAGTGGGTGGGTGCGAGATCGATGAAGAGAGCCATCGAAATTGTGTGTGTGTGCAAGTCAAAGATATAGGGCGACTGGCCTACCGGAATGTTAGAGGGCACATGTCAAGTTTGTGTGTGGCAGGGAGACATGACTAGAGCGCTCGATGTATCGGTGTGTGTGGGGGGGGGGGGAGGGGGGTGGGGGGAGGGGTAGGCAGAGGCCTAACTATAGAGGTAGAACGACTCGTATATGTGTTGAGAAGGAGAGACCCAGCTATGTTTTGAGGGAGATCGGTCGACATCCATACATAACTGAAGGACGGGAAATATGATGGGACAGAGAGAGAGAGAGGAGAGAGGGAGGGAGGGAGAGGGGTAGGGTGCTGGATGGGTGATGGAGTTGCTTCTCGAAGATGGTGGGAGAGGCCTACTAGACAAACTGAGGGTGGAACTACAATGTTATCAATAAGAGTGGGGATGTGTTTCTGTGTGTGACTGTGCGTGATAGATCTGTCAGGACGCATCCATGGATGATGAAGGGGAACCATGTGTTTGGTAAGGAAACCTAACTAGATCGGTAGATCAATTGTTGTTTGTCGGAGGAAGGGAGAGACACAACTAATGAGGTAGATCGATTGACGTGTGGGTAAAAACGAGTTATAAGGACCTAGCTAGCTATATGTATAGCGAGAGATCGGTCGGTGTACGTCCATTTCTTAGAGGCAAATAAGGCCCAGCGAGACGGATAGACAGAGAGAATGGAGCTAGGAGGTGGTGCGAGAGGCCCAACTACTAGCTAGATAGGGGGAGGAGTGTGCGGTTGTGAGATCGATGAAAAGAGGGGCGAGAGTTTACACGTGTGTCTGACCGTATGAGAGACACGAGGCAAGGACACATAAAGGAGGAGATTGAAGGTGTGTGTGTATGTTGTAGGCAGGCATCGCTGGAGAGGTTTATCGATCGGTGTGTGTCGGAAAGGAGTTGTGGAGACTTTGGGAGAACGACCTAAAGAGAAAAATCAATGTGCCCGGTGGATAGAATGCCGAGGGAGGGGGAGGGCGAGGAGGGGGTGTGCATGCACGAGAGAAAGTTAGTGGTAGCTACAAAGGTTAGAGGATTGTGTGGGTGTAAGAGACTAACAAAGATCATAATTTGATATGAAAGCGGATTCATATATTTGAATAGGAGATCATAGTGTTATAAACATTGCATGCATGAACATAGCGGTGATACACGTGCTGTGCACATGTTATACCATAATGTGATAATGCATGGCGTTTGCAACTCACAGCTAAATGCTGAACAATCTAAACCATACTATACATCAAACAATCTCACATTTTATTTGAATTTGTGATAATGTGTGGCGTTTGCAGCTTACAACTAAATATCGAACAATCTAAACAATACTATATATCGAACATTCTCACATTTTATTTGAGTTTGTGGTAATGTGTGGTGTTTGCAACTCACATCTAAATACTTGTAGGCGTAGGGGGCGAGGCACCATACATAATGTGATAAACACATTATACATATGAGACATGGTTTAGATTATGAAGATCTAGCTAGAGCTAGAAATGTAATGTGATTTGACATCAAAATAAAGTGGATTCAAAAAATCTAGTTCGAGTTCATATAGTACACATAGTTCATATGTAACTCGAGACTAATCATGTGGTGTGCTGTGAAGATAATACACAAACGATGGTTTAACTTGACAATAATGATGATTGTAGATCTTATTAAAACAGAGAAACGAATTCAAATGCTTTGACTTCACAACAATCATTACTATAGATCTTATTCAAATAGAGAAACGAATTCAAATTTATTTCATATTGAAGCGGTAGTATATACATTTGGAATGCACTACAACGTTCATTTGAGTAGTAGGTTGCATGCATTATACACATAGCAAAATATTTTAATTGAACATAACATGAATTCAAAGTTTTGAATGACATTTGTAGTGCGCATTGATTTGGTACAGTACACGTTAGGCTTGTCCGGAAATTTCAACCCGCGCCTTGTTGGCCCGAAATATTTAAGATATATCTTTGTCTCGTTGTGCTCCGACAACTCCCTCCATCTCAACCCGCGCCTTGCTATTCCGAAATTACAACGCGCACGAAAACTCCCACCTCCTGTGAAATCCCGACACGCGAAATGCCCGTGGTACTCCTGAACCGAAAGAACCGCCTCAAATCAGTGGGGGTACTTTCGTAACTTACCCCACATTTCGGACAAGCGCGTCTCTAAGCCATGGTTCCCCACTGCCATCCCATCCGCCCACCCATTCGTACACCGAGGCCGCGAAAGCCCGCGACAAAACCCCACACCCTGCTCCATCCGCCACCCAGCCGGAGTCTCTTCCCCAACGACGTCGTCCACAGCAACACCTCGACGTCCCTCATCCACCATACCGGATGAGGATCCGTCGTCGATCTCATTGTCCCGCCAGCTCAGCCACCCCGTCCTCCACCTCCAAGGAGCTGCCCAATGTTCCCCTCGTCTTTCGCACCACCTCCATTCCCACACCCCCGTCTTCACCTGCACCACCAGAAGAGCATCATCATCACCGATTCCTCGGATGAAGCTGGGGCCTAATCGGCGCCACCAAAGAGGTTGTACACTAATCGCCACATTTTCTTCTTGATTCGATCTCACGGTGCTGCCGACGCTCGGTCCCGAGCCGACACGGCGCGGCTCCATCCACGGCGGCGTCGCCGGCCACTTCCTCCACGGCGTCGCTCCCTCAGCGGCGACGTCCACATCAGTAGGAGCTGCTGCTGCTTTAGCTCTCGCCCGCGCTGCTGCTCTGCTCTTGCTCTCGGTCCCCTGCCTGGTCTGCTCTTGCTCGCACTGCTGCTCTTGCTCTTGCTCTTGCTTGTGATGCTGCTCCGATTTAGCTACACTTCAGTCGACTGAATCGACTTTTGGGTCAGTCGATTTTCAGGGGGGGTGGGGGGGGGGGGCTCGCCGGGGTGAAGGAAGAACCAGCCGCAACGGGGAGGGGGCTCGCCAGAGAGGTACCCCACTATCTATCTTAGGGTTCAGGATGGGGGCGGTGGTCGTCGGTGGTGGCGGGGCGTTGGCGGGGCGGTGGTGTGGGGACACCGGAGAAAAAGCTTGGCACGGGGGGGCCTAGAGGGATGGCCGGGGCGGCGGCGGAACGGCGGCGGGGAGTGTTTTCGGGGTGGGCGGGGCGGCGCACCGCCGGCCGCGGGCGGCGGGGGGCTGCTGTTTGGCCGGTGGTGGTTGGCGGCTCAGGGGGGTGGAGGTTGAAGATGAACCGCAGGCCCTTGATTTCATATCCAACGGTTGCAAAATCGACTGACCAGAGATGAAAAAGTCAGTCGACCGACGTGTAGCCTCACCTTGCTAGTGCGTTCAGTTCGACAGCAAAATTCAGTTTGGACAGCAAAATTCAGTTTCGACAGTTAAGTTCAGTTTCGACAGTTAAGTTGAGTTTCGACAGTTAAGTTGAGTTTCGACAGTTAAGTTCAGAGATGAGCGGCTGATGTATTTTACATCTAGCACTTTGTGGTTATGTATTTTACGTCATGTATTGGAGATGCTATTAGAATTCCACTCAGGTTAACGTTGTTCGTTGTCTCTCTTGTCCTGCTTCAGCCTCGGCGTCGTATAACTCACCGGAGCTGCTCCAACTACGAAACCCTCCATCACAGCGGAGCAGTACCTCGGGCTCCATCTCTAGACGCCTAAGATCTTCTTCCCCTCCTCCGACAGCAAAGTCAGCCGGAGCATCCTCACCGGCCAACCCAATCACGCTGAGATCGACATGGCTTCGCCAAAGAGGTTGTACACTTGTTGCATCTCTTTTTTACTCTACATGTTATATATATTGTCCACTGAGCACACGGATTTGTTCCTTTAGTATCTCCTTGAAAGAAAAAACGCAGGAATTTTAATTTTCACTTGTCCTCCTTTTCAAATTCCTATTCATGAAGCACAAGACTAAGAGATAGTAGCATAATAGCATTATAACCGTACATTTTCTTGTGGTTTGACTTAATCTCACCATGCTTCTTTGCATCCTATGATCTTCCAATTGTTGTGAATCAAACACCCAGATTGGCAGAAATCCTGTGTTTTTAAATTCTCTGTTTTGCACGTGCATTCCTATCCTATTCCTGTCTATTTCCTATCCCTGCATTGTTGGAATCCTCCTATTCAAACGAGCCCTTACAGAATTACTTCTCTTACATATAGTTGTCAAAGAAAACCTTGCGTGGTTTGTCCCGCTCCTGCTGCGCCGTCGTCCACCCCAGCTCAGCTTCTCCAACGATAGAAGGGTCCAGCACAGCAGGGATCCGGCCTCCAGACTGTCTTTCGCCGCCTCAGATCTTCTTCCCCGCCGCTGGCAGCCATGAAAACTACATTACCATCATCAACCGAGCAGATGACCTCGAGGACTACATGGGTCCGCAAGAGAGGTCGCACTCTTTCGTGTCTGCTTACGTTATGCATCGCTTAATATTACATGCTACTTTATCGTCCTGTTCACCGATTAGACTCTGAGTCAGCTCCAAACTAATGGTCAACTTGAGTTTTTAAATGGTTGTGGGGTAAACATCGCGGCCGCTATCAATAGTATCTATCTACTATCTGGTTAATCTCCGTTGTCTACTATGAGTTTCATGTTGGGTGGGAAACAAACAGTAAAGAAGCCATTATCTGTATGTTTTAACTGAAGCCATTATCTGCCTGCTATTATTGGTTTTGGGTCTATCCACAGGTTGCTACCATCACTCTGGATTTCTGCATGCACTCCTTACATAATCCCACTATGTTTTATTCCTATGCATGACAGTTATTGTAAACAATGGAACTGAACATGTAGAGCAAAAGAGACGAGCCTTGCGTGGCAATAAAATTTCATGCAGACGTCGCTCCATGGTAGGCGCAAAGGCAGCCCCCCTCCACGCATTTTGGATTGTAATCGAGAGGAAGATATCTATTCTGAGGGGGATTTAGAAGGAGAAGACAACTCCTATTTACCCCCTGAGGTCTTCGCTCTAACTTGGCATGCTGATGTTGGTTATATCATGCATATGGTGTCTTGCATTGCTTACTTTATACATCAAATATGTCATCTACTTAGTTTAGACATCCTTTGTGCGAATGCCATCTGTTTAGTTTATTCATCGTTTATGTGAATTACGCAACGCCATCTTGTTTAGCCAGGCATCATATATGTGAATTTTGCAATGCCATCCTGCTTAGCCAGTCATCTTATATGTAAATTATATCAGACCATCCTTTTTTTCATTACATATTAAATTTGTCAAAAATGTTAGTACATTCAACTGCTCTTCGTGTGCATCAGCCATTTGACATGGTGATGGCAAATTCTGGAGTGAAAACAAGGTCTTCAGAGGAGACTATGCTATCTGATGAAGCGCATATCTCGCTGGTTACGGATAGCTCCTCAGAGGAGGATTCACAGACAGATGACCAGTCCTATTCCCCCCGAAGTGTATGCTCTAACTTGGCAGGGTTATGTTGCTCATATCGTGCGTATGGTGTCTCGCATTGCTATGTCATTTGATTAGTTTAGACATGCTTTGTGTGAATGCCACCTGTTCAGTGTCTAATTACCATATATGTGAATTATGCATTGCCATCTTGTTGCAAGACATTATATATGTGAATTATACAATGCTATCTTGTTGTAAAGGCATTATATATGTGAATTATGCAATGCCATGCTGTTTAGCCAATCATCATGTATGTGAATTATATCATGCTATCTTTTTTTGTATTACGTGTTCCATTTGTCGACAATGTTTGTATATTCAACTACTCTTCCTGTGCATCGGCCATTTGAAACGGTGATGGAAGTATCTGGAGTGAAAACAAGGTATTCAGAGCAGACAATGCTACCTGCTGAAGCAGACATCTTGCTGGTTACAGAGAGCTCCTCAGAGGAGGATTCAGAGACTGATGACCAGTCCTATTTCCCCCCTGAGGTCTATGCTCAAACTTGGCAGGGTTATATTACCCATGTCATGCATGTTGTCTTGCATTGCTTAGTTTTTACATCATACATGGATTGCCATCTGCTTACTTGCTTACTATATAAATCATATATTTGAATTATATCATGCCATCATGTTTACATAGTACATACACATCATCTATCTGAATTATGGCATGGCAACCCATTTAATAAAGACATCATATAGTTATATCATCTCATCCTGTTTAGTGTTTACAGTCATCATATTTTGAATTATGGCATTCTATCCGTGAATGTATGTGAATTATGGCATGCCAACCTATTTAATAAACACATTATATAGTTATGTGATGTCATCCTGTTTACATAGTCTCATATTTTGAACTATGTCTTTCCATCCTTTTTAGTTAGCCATTATAATGTGAAATTGTGTCATGCTATCCTGTTTAGTTAGCCATCATATATGTGAAATTGTGTCATGCTATCCTGTTTGGTTAGACAACATAAATATGAATTATTTCATGCCCTCTTTTATTCCCCACTATCCATTGCACCTGTCTATCATACAATGTCTATACTTTCAATTACTTTTCTTGTTTATCAGCCATTTGAATTGGAGAGCGTGGTGGCAGTATCTAAGGGAGTAACAACACGGTCTTCAGAAAAGATAGTGCTACCAGTTGATGCAGATAGAACGACGGTTGTACTTGCCCAAGGACCAGATCCACCACACATAACCCAGACTCTCGCAGATTGTACCCCTACCCAGTTGGACAGAGAACCAGCTACACCCCTTCTAACCCCAACCCCGGCAGATAGTAACCCAGTTCCAGTTGACACAGCACCGTCTCCACCACAGAGCACCCAAACACGAGCAGTTAGTAAGGGAACTGCAGTGCCAAAAGCACGAGGACCACCACTCCGAATGCCAACTCAACGCTTAAAGGAGAAGAAGATTTGTTCTCAGGTCAGGTTCTGTAGCTATGGTTCATACTCCTTTGCTCTTGCATTACTGTATTTACTCATACCAACTATTTTCAAATTTGAAGGATGGAATTGAAACTCCAATGGCGCAACAGGTATGTTTTAAACCTGTTTCTTTAACTGGTTTGCTGTTGTAACCTGCTCTATGTTGATTTCAGTTTCAATTGAATAAACAGTTATGTTCTCATGTCATGCACATTACAAGTGTTGTTATTGCTCTGTAGTTACCCACACTTATATTCTGTCTATTCTGCTTTGTCTTGAACAAATATTATTTGAACTGTGTCTCTATCTTGATTTGGCAACAAAAACTAGAATGATATAGACCATAAAGTAACCATGGTACATAGATATATGTTTGTTTCATGCTGTTATCCTGTCCACTTTACTACTGAACTCATTTACCAAAATGAGTTTCATATACAACATGGTAAACATGTGATGTGTCTGCTTGTTTCTCTTTTAGAATGCGGACAAAATATTGGAGAACAGTACCGCGTTATCCAATGGTAAAGGAAGTAATGCAGATAAGATTCAAGATAGTGAGACATCCCTGTTGGTCTCCAAGAAAGCTGATAAAAACTATCTTGACGATAGTGAGGGAACCCAAAAGTCCTGTCTTGATGTAGTGTTCGAGTTACTGGCCACTACTGCTGGCACAAGCTCTTCGAACTCGCTGCCTGAATCAGTTGGTCTTCTTGAGTCTCAACTTCAAGTTGAAAGACATCGATCAGATGTGCTGCGACAGGAAGCTGGAGGACTGAGGAAGTCCCTGCAGAATTCAGATGCATATTTTCTGGTGCAACAGCAAGCGCTGGAGGATTTAAGCGCCAAACAAGAGAAAGTTAATAAGCTTGCTAAGCATCTTGCCAGCATTATGGGTACCCAGGATATTGTTTCTTGAGATCTTCTGAAGTGGTTTCAGTTCTGGATTTGTTTTGCTGCGGCGTTTATTTGCGCTGGTCGCCAACTTTGACAACCAGTGTATATGATATGCTGCTTTGTTCCCTATATTTGCACTGGTGGCGAACTTTGATGCCCAGTGGATGTACTATGTGTAATAGCCGTGATAGCCTAGCGTTAGTTGCTTGCTTATTTATTTCCTTGTTGTCTTGTTTATTTGTTTGCTTGTAGTCATTGCAGTTCTTTTTCCGCGGTTAGCTAGTGGCTGCAATAACCTAATTTTTAAAACTAGGCCACAATAACCATGGGCTAATATTTACTGTAGTGACACTGGGCCTCCTACTGGCCGTAGAAACAGTGGGCCTTCTACGGGCCGTAGAAACAATGGGCCTTCTGCGGGCCGTATCATCAATGGGCCTTATACGGGCCGTATGATCGATTGGCCAAACATGGGCCAAACAGACCGCATTATGGCCGTAAACGGGCTAGAGTTGGAATCGTCCGTTCATGGGCCGACCATAACGGGCCATCGTTAATAGGCCGTATTTGATGACGCTATGAAAACGGCCCAACGTATTAACGGACCACAAACGGGCCGACTGTAACCACGGGCTGAATTTGGCTCACAAGCAGAAAATTACAGTAACGGGCCGTAAGTAAACGAATGTTGGAAATGAGCCCAAGAATAAATGGGCTCTGAGAAGGCCGAAAGATAACATGGGCTGGAAATGGCCCAACGGAATAACGGGCCGTTAATGGGTATAAAGTGATACACTCTTCATTACGGGCTAGTTTCACCACGGGCCGTTAATGGGTGTAAAGTGATACACTGTTCATTACGGGCCAGTTTCACCACGGGCCGTTAATAGGCTAAGAGTTACATAGGGCCTCATATGGGCCGGAAGACGTCATGGGCCATACATGGGCCAGAAGTGAAAACGGGCTGGAATCATATTGGATGGCCCAGATGGCGCTACTGGGCCTAATTCGGATAGGGCGTAACGGGCCTTGGGTTAGCGGGCTGTAAATGGGCTATATGCGAACAGGCCGTTAACAGGCTTTCCATGGGCCGGCCCGCCACCTTTTGACCAAGTCAAACGGGCCGGCCTTTTCACAGGGATGGGCCTCTGTTGGGCCGTGCCACGTGTCGACGTATCATAGGCGCCTTCTGTCCAATGAGTGGATGACATCTGTCCCAACGATGAGCCGACACGTATTTCCTCCAGCCAATGATGATTTTACACGTGGAAAATCCCCATTGGTCGGGGCTGTTAACGGGTTATCGGATCCAAAACCCGACCCGATAGCTTAACGGCGTTCCGTTACGGTGGATGCCATGTGTCGGTCACCCTTGATGAAAGCACTTCTGTGACGCGCGATTTATCGTCATGGAAGTGGACAGTTCCGTGATGATAATTTTGGTAATGTCATGGAACACTTCTACGACAACAAAGGTATGACTATCTTGATTCTGTCATAAATTTGCCATGGATGTACATGCATGACAAAAAACGCGACCTACTGTGACAAACACGTATCATCATGGAAGTGTATTTTTTTGTAGTGTACGCGTCGTCTCCCCTACTGTCACTGGGTTCGAGCACCGCAAGATTGAACCCAAAGCTAAGCACTTCTCCCATTGCAAGAAAGATCAATCTAGTAGGCCAAACCAAACTGATAATTCAAAGAGACTTGCAAAGATAACCAATCATACATAAAAGAATTCAGAGAAGATTCAAATATTGTTCATAGATAATCTGGATCATAAACCCACAATTCATCGGATCTCGACAAACACACCGCAAAAAGAAGAGTTACATCGAATAGATCTCCAAGAGAATCGAGGAGTACTTTGTATTGAGATCCAAAGAGAGAGAAGAAGTCATCTAGCTAATAACTATGGACCCGAAGGTCTGAGGTAAACTACTCACACATTGTCGGAGAGGCTATGGTGTTGATGTAGAAGCCCTCCGTGATCAATGCCCCCTCCGGCAGGACGCCGGAAAAGGCCCCAAGATTGGACCTCACGGGTACAGAAGGTTGCGGTGGTGGAATTAGGTTTTCGTGGTGCTCCTCGATGGTTTGGGGGTACGTAGGTATATATAGGAGGAAGAAGTAGGTCGGTGGAGCCATGAGGGGCCCACGAGGGTGGAGGGCGCGCCTGGGGGGTAGGCGCGCCCCCTGCCTCGTGCTCTCCTTGTTGATTGCTTTACGTAGACTCCAAGTCCTCTGGATCACGTTTGTTTCGAAAATCACGTTGCCGAAGGTTTCATTCCATTTGGACTCCGTTTGATATCCTTCTCCTTCGAAACACTAAAATAGGCAAAAAAAGCAATCTAGGCTGGGCCTCCGGTTAATAGGTTAGTCCCAAAAATAATATAAAAGTGTATAATAAAGCCCATTAGACATCCAAAACAGAATATAATATAGCATGGAACAATAAAAAATTATAGATACATTGGAGACGTATCAGGGAATCGACCCCCATGGAGACTGACAACGGGGGCCATGCACAATTCGGCCCCCAACCGAATATTATTCCGACCCATACGGCTCCGGAATCGGGTGAGCAGCCTCCTTCGAAAGAAGGGGGTGCGCAAACTCCGCCGGCGGCCTCCGTCAATCCGGAGGCGCTGGATACTTTGGTGGAAGCACTTCAGAGCGCCATCATTGTAGAAGAACATCGTACCCTTATGGGTACGGTGGTTGAAAGGGTTCGGTCCGCCAAAAGCGGATTGAACGAAGCCTACACTAGCCTTCTAAGAGGCTTTGAGGTATGTAGTAGAATGCCTTTTGGCTACATAAGAAAAATATCTGTGTATAGATAGTTGCCCCTGAGACTCTATTCGGTGTTCACAAAGAAAGGCCGAACAGAGGATCTAATGACTCATACAGGGTATTAACCTACATATCAATTTGAACTAAACAGGCTGCAATGCAGGCATCGGCTACTCATGCCACCGAAGCGTCTGAGCTGAGGCGGAAGTTAGCGGAAAAGCAAGGTATGTGGTACCGAAAATGCTTTGGAAAATAATATCAGCAATAATTTGCCATCTTAATCAGTGTTATAACTTTGCTCACAGCTAACGCGTCTGAGGTCGAGACCCTCAAGAGCGCACTGGCTGAGGCCAAGAAAGAGGCGGAGGAGGAACGAGCCACCCGCCTAAAACAAGAGTCAAGGGTGTCCGAAGTCCAGCAAGAGCTTAAGGATGCTATAAGCAAATGTGAGTCCTTAGAGCACCAAGTTTCGGATCAAAAATCCGGACTTGCTAAAGCCCTCCAAAGTGCTCAAGAGGCTCGGACTGAAGCCCAAAATGCCTGCCGGGAAATCCAAGAGGCGAAGAAAATTGTGGCTGGTAAGGCCTTTAATATGCATAGCAGGTTTGTGAGGGAGAAATACATCTTACTGGCCCGGGTTTGGAGTTCTACAGGAGCGTTTGCGGATCTGCCCCGGAGTGTTGCTGATGCTGCGGAGTTCTTTCGAGCCAAAGAGGGGAGCTCAATGGAGAAACTGTTCTGGTCGCAATACCTTGCGCCAGAGCATCCAATGCCCCTCAGCGATCAGCTGAAACAGCTGATCGAACTGCATAGGATGGCCGAGCTGGCTATGAAGGATTTTATAATCCGTCTATGGCCTGCTGAATCCATACCCAGCAGCTACTTCGGGCTCGTGAAGCGGCTGATCAGTGCCTGCCCTCGACTTGACGCTTTGAAGCGATCGGCCTGCATCGAAGGTGTGCGGATGGCCTTCGCCCGCGTCAACGTGAAGTGGGCGAAGATGAACGCCGTCAAGCTCGCGACCGAGGGGCCGCCTGCAGGCAAAGAGCATCGCGCACCGGAGCGGTATTTCGATGATGTCCTGGAGGGATCCCGTATTGTAGAGGGCCAGTGTTCGAAGGCCATCATTTTTGAATGAATGCATCTATGTTTTCTGATCCTGTATTATGAAACAAGGCTTATGTATGATATATTGCTTGTTTATGCTTTGAAGATATTTCCTCCTGTGCGGGCGTTTATGATATCTGAGAGTTGGCCCGTCGTCGGCTTTAGCCCCCATGTAGGTAGTACAGGGGTGTTCAGGATAGCATCTAAACACACTTGACCCAGCAATTTGGTCTATGAAGGAGGTGTTAGTGCGGCGAACCAGGCAATCGGACTATGTGGCTTTATCACTCTCACTTAGCCATAGGAGTTTTATAATAGGCGCAGCCCCTAGTATTGTTTGATTATCCGAACTCGGGTGCTGTGGGTGCCTGGCCGGGTTAAGGCCGGCCTATCGCGTAATGCGGAAAAAATCGCAAGAGATTTATACGTAGTCACCGAATAGCTGACCAGCTCTCGCCGCATCATGACAGTTAGTTTTTGGCTTTCTCTACTGAGATGTTTGTCTGGATGAACCAGAAAAACAATCGCAGTAGTTCTCCCTTTACTACCTTAGCTGAACAGGCGAAACATAAGGCAGTAACCACAGGAGCCGGGCAACCCAACTATTGACCAAAGACATGATTCGGAGCCGATGCATATAATGCTACATTCGGGACGCCGAATTGTACTAGAAAAGTGTTCGGACTTTGTTTAGTATTTGAGAAATGTGTGTGGCTCAATAGTGCCCCTGGCGATTTAAGTCGTACTGAGGTGCACATGACAATCAGACGGAAACAGGGAAATACAGGTTAAGAGGTAGGTTAGTACCGTATAGGCTGGGCTAGAACTGTTTCCATTATAGTCTGATTGATACGTCAAAACGTATTGGTACAACTAGTGCAGTAAGCAACCAGGCTATTTTACATGCCGAGTACAAGGGAAAGCTGCGTGCAGGTCCTGCAAACAGATGAGGTGGTCTTTAAAGATCCTTTAGATACTCTGCCATGCTTCTACACTGCTTTTCTCCTTGGTGTATTGTCCTTCAAGAGGATCGGCACTCGGTGTTGTCATGATAGGCCTCGAAAAGAGGCCTAGGCACCGTTGAAAAGGTGACGTGGGTTGTAAGGGACCTGAAAAAGATAAATAAAAAGAGAAAAAGGAGAATATAAGTGTTCGGCCAAGGTCTGGGCGTATTATGGACTTTGTCTTTGTGATGCCTCCATCTTTGCCCATGGTATCTTTAGTGCATAGTTATGTATGCGTGGCACATGGTCCGCAATTCGATTGTAGCTGAGATGGAGGCCGGATTGCTAATCAAGCTCTTGACGAGCTGAGCTGGCGCCCTGCGGTGTAGTCCGGACTCGTTTAATGGTGTCCGGGGGCTTAGCCGCTGATGTAGTGTTTGGCCTGATAAGGCCGCCCTGTACTTCCGCTACCAAGGCCGCGGTGTGCTCCTCAGTACGGAGGGAGCGCTCCATGTTTCCATTGACCGGTATAATGCCGCATGGTTCGGGCATCTTGAGTTTGAGATAAGCGTAGTGCGGGACCGCATTGAAGCGAGCAAACGCGGTTCGTCCGAGCAGTGCATGATAGCCACTGCGGAAGGGGACGATGTCAAAGATCAAGTCTTCGCTTCGGAAGTTGTCTGCTGAACCGAAGACGACCTCCAATGTGATTGAGCCCGTGCAGCAGGCCTCTACACCAGGTATTACTCCTTTGAAGGTAGTTTTGGTGGGCTTGATCCTTGACGGATCAATACCCATCTTGCGGACTGTATCCTCATAGAGCAGGTTAAGGCTGCTACCGCCGTCCATGAGGACTCGCGTAAGGTGGAAGCCATCGATGATTGGGTCAAGGACTAGTGCGGTCGAACCTTCGTGACGGATACTGGTCGGATGGTCTCTACGATCAAAAGTGACCGGACAGGCTGACCATGGGTTGAATTTAGGGGCGACTGGCTCTATCGCGTAGACGTCCCTTAGCGCGCGTTTACGCTCCTGCTTGGGGATATGGGTGACGTATATCATATTCACCATTTTGACTTCAGGGGGAAATTTCTTCTATCCCCCTGTTTTTGGTGGACGAGGCTCCTCATCATCGTCCTCGCTGGGCGACCCTTTCTCCTTATGTTCGGTATTTAACTTACCGGCCTATTTGAAGACCCAACAACTTCGGTTGGTATGATTGGCCGGCTTGTCGGGGGTGCCGTGAATCTGGCAGGGTCGATCAAGTATTCGGTCCAAGCTGGATGAGTCCTCTCTATTTCCTTTGAATGGCTTCTTGCGCTGACCGGAGTTAGAGCCGCTGAATCCGGCGTTGACCACCATGTCTTCGGTATTGTCGCTATTGCTGCGGCGCTTGTGTTTGTTGCGTCGGGGCCTGCCGTTGCTATTCCTGGCTTCGGAAGTGCCAGGTTCGCTTGCACTATTGCTGCTACGGGCTAGCCAGTTGTCTTCGCCCGTGCAAAAGCGGGTCATGAGTGTTGTAAGGGCTGCCATGGACTTCGGCTTCTCTTGGCCGAGGTGTCAGGCGACCATTCGTCACGGATGCTATGTTTAAAGACTGCTAGGGCTTTGGCATCTAGACAATCGACAATCTGGTTCTTTTTAATTAGGAACCTAGTCCAGAATTTCCTGGCCGACTCACCGGGCTGCTGGACTATATGACTCAAGTCATCGGCGTCCGGAGGTCGGACATATGTACCTTGGAAGTTATCACGAAAGGCGTCTTCCAAGTCCTCCCAGCTGCCAATGGAGTTTTCTGGCAGGCTATTTAGCCAGTACTGAGCTGGTCCCTTTAATTTCAGTGGGAGGTATTTGATGGCATGAAGATCGTCACCGCGGGCCATGTGAATATGGAGAAGGAAGTCCTCAATCCATACTACGGGATCTGTTGTTCCATCGTATGATTCAATATTCACGGGTTTAAACCCTTCTGGGAATTCGTGCTCCATTACCTCATCGGTGAAGCATAGGGGGCGTGTGGCGCCTCTGTATCGGGCCATGTTACGACGCAGTTCGGATGAAGTCCGTGTGCGGTTTTCGGTCCGGGCGTGGTTGTGCTTGTCGCGCCGGGCTTGATAACCGTCCTCACGCGTCGGGGCGCACCCCCGTGATCCGTAGATTGGTCTTGTCCGACCTGCTCTATTTTCCAGGTCCCGTCATAGGTCATATGTGTATCCCCGAGTTGTTGTTTCTATACTTTTACGGTGAGGTGGCGCGGGCTGGTGTTCGGCTTGAGTTGCCGTTCTGTCCCGGCCACGTGGTGGTCGGTCAGGTCCGTCAGCCGCGTTACGCGCGGGTGGCATGGGCTCCGGCACCTCATCGTTTAATTGGGGTAGCAGCTTACGCTTTGGGTAATTCTTTGTTGGGCGTTTGAGGCCGTATTCTTTGGCTACCAGGACATTAGTCCATCTGTCGTTGAGCAGATCTTGGTCAGCTTGAAGCTGCTGCTGCTGCTTCTTTTTTAGGCTTGTTGTCGTGGCTATTAGCCGACGCTTAAAGAGCTCTTGTTCGACGGGTTCCTCTGGCACGATAAAATCTTTGTCACCGAGGCTCACGTCATCCTCGGAAAGTGGTAGATAGTTACTATGCTCCGAGTCTTCGTTCCCTGCTTGCTCGTCGGGGCCAACTTGCCCGTCCTCCCGATCATCCTGTTCGGATGTTGGTTCGATGGGGTCTTCTTGGTCTTCAGCATTCTCCGGAGTATCATTATCTCCGGTGCCGGTATTGCTGTCTTTTCCGCGATGCGATTTAGAGCGGCGCCGCTGACGTCGACGCTTCGGTGCTATCTCAGGAGGTTCATCCTCGACTGGGCCCTTCTCATCATCGCCATCTCCTACTTTAGGTGTGTCCACCATGTACACATCGTATGAGGAAGTGGCCGTCCAGCGTCCGGTGAACGGCGGGTTTTGGGACTGCTCCTCTCCGGCATCGTCGTCCATACCGTCGATGTCTTCGGAGGGACCCTAAGGTTTATCAATCTGTGGGAGGCGTAGGATGAATATGGTCTCTCTCAAACAACCATGCAACCAAATAGCAAAGAGTCTCTTGTGTCCCCAACACACCCAATACAATGGTAAATTGTATAGGTGCACTAGTTCGGCGAAGAGATGGTGATACAAGTGCAATATGGATGGTAGATATAGGTTTTTGTAATCTGAAAAATATAAAAACAGCAAGGTAACTATTGATAAAAGTGAGCATAAACGGTATTGCAATACATTGAAACAAGGCCTAGGGTTCATACTTTCACTAGTGCAAGTTCTCTCAACAATAATAACATAATTGGATCATATAACTATCCCTCAACATGCAACAAAGAGTCACTCCAAAGTCACTAATAGCGGAGAACAAATGAAGAGATTATTGTAGGGTACGAAACCACCTCAAAGTTATCCTTTCTGATCGATATATTCAAGAGTCCATAGTAAAATAACACGAAGCTATTCTTTCCGTTCGATCTATCCTAGAGTTCGTACTAGAATAACACCTTAAGACACAAATCAACCAAAACCCTAATGTCACCTAGATACTCCAATGTCACCTCAAGTATCCGTGGGTATGATTATACGATATGCATCACACAATCTCAGATTCATCTATTCAACCAACACATAGAACTTCAAAGAGTGCCCCAATGTTTCTACAGGAGAGTCAAGACGAAACGTGTGCCAACCCCTATGCATAAGTTCACAAGGTCACTGAACCCGCAAGTTGATCACCAAAACATACGTCAAGTAGATCACGTGAATATCCCATTGTCACCACAGATAAGCACACGCAAGACATACATCAAGTGTTCTCAAATCCTTAAAGACTCAATCCGATAAGATAACTTCAAAGGGAAAACTCAATCCATTACGAGAGCATAGAGGGGGAGAAACATCATAAGGTCCAACTATAATAGCAAAGCTCGCGATACATCAAGATCGTGTCGAATCAAGAACACGAGAGAGAGAGAGAGATCAAACACATAGCTACTGGTACATACCCTCAGCCCCGAGGGTGAACTACTCCCTCCTCGTCATGGAGAGCGCCGGGATGATGAAGATGGCCACCGGTGAGGGATCCCCCTCCGACAGGGTGCCGGAACAGGGTCCCGATTGGTTTTTGGTGGCTACAGAGGCTTGCGGCGGCGAAACTCCCGATCTAGGTTAAGTTCTAGAAGTTTCGGGATTTATAGGAGAGGTTGGCGTCGAGAACAAGTCAGGGGGCCCCACAGGGAGTCCACGAGGTAGGGGGCGCGCCCTCCACACTCGTGGGGCCCACGGGACTCCCCTCCAGTAACTCTTCGTTCCAGTATTTTTTATATTTTCCAGAAAAAATCTCCATTGATTTTCAGCGCATTCCGAGAACTTTTATTTCTGCACAAAAACAACACCACGGTAGTTCTGCTGAAAACAGTGTCAGTCCGGGTTAGTTCTAACCAAATCATACCAAAATCATGTACAAATATTATAAACATGGCATGAATACATAAAAAATTATAGATATGTTGGAGACGTATCGGGAAACAGTGTCCGTTCTCCAATGCTGAGCTCTATAGGCGCAGAGAGTCCGGTGGGCTCTAGACTCCCATCTTCGGACCTGGGGACGTGCTCCGGATCTAAGGCCGGAGCAGTGGTTAGAGCCGCGAACCCTTGGAAGATCAAGTATCCTCGGACATCAGCGACATAGTTCAGATTCCCAAAACTGATCTGGTGACCAGGGGCGTAGCTGTCGGTCTGCTCTAGATGGCCAAACGAGTTGGCCCGCAGTGCGAAGTTGCCGAATACGAAGATCTGGCCGGGGAGAAAAATCTCGCTCCCGGTAGCATTGTTGTAGATGATCGATGGAGCCATCGAGCCTTTCGACGACGGCACAATGGAACTCTCAATGAAAGCACCAATGTCGATGTCAAAACCGCTAGATCTCGGGTAGGGTGTCCCGAACTGTGCGTTTAAGGATCGAAGGTAACAAGAGGCAGGGGACACAATGTTTACCCAGGTTCGGGCCCTCTCTATGGAGGTAATACCCTACTTCCTGCTTGATTGACTTTGATGATTATAGGGGTTACAAGAGTTGATCTACCTCGAGATCGTAGTGGCTAAACCCTAGATGTCTAGCCTATATGATTATGATTGCCTCTACGGACTAAACCCTCCGGTTTATAAAGACACTGGAGGGGGCTAGGGTTGTACATAGTCGGTTTACAGAGAAAGGAATTTTCATATCCGCACGCCAAGCTTGCCTTCCACGCCAAGGAAAGTCCCATCCAAACACGGGAGAGAGCCTTGTATCTTGCATCTTCACGGCCCATGAGTCCGGCTCATGTCGCATCGCCCGGACGCCCGAGAACCCTATAATCCAGGACTCCCTCAGGGCCTCCTACGGGCCATACGATCCATAGGCCTTTCGTGGGCCCAAAGCGGACTGTAATATGGGTCGTGAATGGAGCAAATTGGTAATCGTTCGTTTATGAGCCAAACTAAGATCAGTAGATCTACAAACTATACCACCAACATCTTCAACTTCTTGGTGTTCCATGGCCAGTTATATATATTGGCCTAATATATACTTAGTCTCCATGCAACCACCTCACTCCTCCAGGATGGACTTGATCTTCTGAAGCTTCCGCTTGCTACAATGCCCACCTTTAAGCAATCCAACAATCACACTCTCAAGGTGCTTCTTCTCCTCTTTAAGAACATTCCTGTCCTCCTTGAACTCCTTCATGGTCTTCCTAGTGTGATGATATATGCCCGAGAAGTCAGGATGCACCTCTGCTCCTTGGCCAGCCTCATCTTCTCCATCTTGCACTACTCCTCTAACTCTGCAAGCTTTGTCTTGACATCTTCAGCATTGCTGTGTGTATTCTAATGTTCCATATGTTGCACATGTCCATCTTGCCAATCAAAAAGCTGGCCAACTTCCTCAACCATGTCATTGAATTGCTCGGCCCGAGATTCATTATGCTTCTCTAGTTTGGCTTTTTTTGTCATAAGCTTGTATATCCATCATCATGCCACAGTTCTGCTCATGAAACATCTCCCATAGTTTTGTGAGGCACCTCTGAAGTATGAAAGGCCAGCGACCATCAACCCACTGAATCACTCCATGGTCAATACCTCCCTGCAAATTTAGTTGATAGCAGCAATTGTAATTCAGTTTGGACTACCAAATTTAGTTCAAACTATGATTCAACCCACAGTACTGATTCAGTTCACAGTATGAAATTCAGTTACCACTAACAATCTACAAACCGAATCAGATCACAACAAGATTGAGTTAAATGCACTGGATGAATGCAGTTAACTAAATCTTTACTATTGTCAGTGAATTTTCATCTCCTAGATGACTGGATTTTAGGGTTTGTAAATGGTTGTGCAGTGTACATGTCCTATTTGACTGAATTTTCATGTAGTTGAATTATGTTGATTAAAGGTAGCAGGTGTCCCTAGCTTGGAGAGAACTTGTAATGTCCAGACTTTATTCAACCAAACTATACTGATAGGAAACAACTATAGTAAGCTGAATGAAAAAAGTTAACAGTAATAACTCAGTTAACATCACAAGGTTCAATTAACTATAGTGATTCAATTACCAGCAATACTTCAATTAACAGTAGTGAATTAGTTAACTGATTCAGTTAACACAAGCACATTCAACTACAAAGCACATTCAGTAAACAAAGCAGCTGGTCAATTATTACCTGCTTAGCACAACCATATAATCTTCTACCTGTGTTTATGCCATCAAATGCAACACATTTCTTGCCGCTAAACTGGTGAATCTTGCATTTGATCTCTCGATCAGTCACTATGCAAAGGAAGCATCAATAGTTGTATCAGGATTCTCCTGCATTGAAAAGAAGCCTTAGGGGAGCAAGGCGGAGGGGAGCGACCTAAAATATCACACTCTGATAGTTGTAATTGTCAAACCCTAACCCTAACGGCAACCAGTCTGTACATACCCACACATCCACGTCCATGCTGGTGTAGGTCTCCTCCTCCTCCTTGTCGCTGTCTTCCAGATCTTTCCAAGAGGCCATTGCGGCGGCGGCGACGCCAAGGGGAACGAGGCAGAGGGGAGATAGGGGAGCGAGAGTGAGCGAGTGAGCGAGAGGGGAAAGCCACTGTTTCCTTTATGGGAACGGGCCGACCGGCTCAGTCGGTACGGCCGTTGGCGGCTATTAGCGGCACGTCGTCCCCCGCTATTAGTCAGCGCACGATTGGCCACGTCAAAACGTGCTCATTTTTTGGTTCAGTGTTTTTTCCACTATAAAATTTTGATGTGGTGCAAAGTGTCACATTTTGTAAAGTGGTGGTTTTCCGACAGCTATGACGGTAAAGTGGTTTCTTGCATTTTACTCCCCTGGACCGCTCCTAATGACGTTGGAGACAGCCAAGCGCCGTCTCCACCGCCTCAACGAGGAGATGGCTAGGTATGGCGAGGAATAGTCCCTCGCCAAGATTGCTGCCGCCTCCAACGACCGCCGCTCTCCTCCAGCCCACGTCCTCGGTGGCCGCAGCCTGTCACAGCCCTAGATTTTGCTTGCTATTAGTTGCATTTGAGAGCATCATGCATCATGTCTAAATTCTGTAAGTTGAATTGAGGTTAGTTGAAACCCTCAGAAATCACTTCAGAAATAATCTACATTAAAATCTTTTCAAATGAGTCCAAGAAAATGTTCCTGTTATTCTATAAAAATATTGGCAAGAGGTAAAATTCAAACCAATATTTTTTGAGTCTCAGAAATATTTATTTTGGGCATTTGAAATTAATTCAATAACTATTTGAATTGGATCTATATTTATTATATAATAAATATATGTTCAATAATTCTAAAAAAAATTGTGTGGCTTTGGATAAGTCCACTTAGTTAGCAAAATTATTTTCATGAAGTTTAAAGTTGATTTGCTGTTAAAACTAAATCGCAAACAAACTGCAAAAAAATAGAAAAGAGAAACAAAATAGAAGATAGATGAGAGAGAGAGTACCTGGCAGCCCACTGGCCGGCCCAGCACTGTGCTGGCCCAGTGCCAGTCACCTGCTACGTCCCGCCAGGCAGGCAGGGAGGTGCGTGTCGCCGCGCGCTTTCCCTGGCTACCTCCTGCTTCCTCCCCGCCCTCGTTCGAGCGCCTGGAGACGCCCAGAGCCCCCTGGTCCTTCTCCCTCACTCTCTGCTCTCTCCCTCGCCCTCTAGCCCCCTTCCCCGAGCTCACCTGAGAGCGCTCCGTTGTCGCTGTGCTTCACCCGCGTGGCCATTGCCCCCCTTTCGCCCCCACGCCGTGTCCGGCATCTCCATCGTCGAGCACCACGCCTCCACACCGAAGGAAACAAGCCGGAAAGCTCCTCTTCGTCGCCATCATCGTCATCTTCACCGTCGGCCGACGGAGATCGCCATCGTCGCCCCGTCGTCCCCAAGCCTCCCCCGAGCTGGCTGAGTTGATCATCCGACGCGCTGTGAGCTCCTACGCCGTCCCCACCTTACTTACGCACTCGTTGCCTCGCCTAGGCCGTAGTTCCACCGAAGCCGTGAGCTCCTCGCCGCCGGCGATGACGCAGACGCGGCCATGGTCACTGCAGTCCGTGTCCGAGAACACCAGTGTGCTCAGCACGTCTCCATGAACTCGTAGCCACCAGAAGCTCCCCCTCCCACGCTCTCTAGCACCGAACCCGACTGCTCCCGAACTCCGGCCGCCGTCGACCCCGGCCTCCCTGCGCCCAGCTGCGTGCACCCCTGGATGCGGGCGAGCGAGGGCTCTCTCCTGGTGTCCTCAGCGCAGCCAGCCGCAGCATCTAGCGCCACTCTGCCGAGCCGCCGCCGCGTCGAGGTATTGCCGGCGTTAAGACGCTGGTTAACTCCCTGTTTAAGCCGCTAATTAACCCTCCCCGTGCCACAGACATATAGGCCCCGCACACCAATTAAACCACAGGTTAGATTAGTCTAAGTTAAATTAACCCTTTGTTATCTAGTGTGTCCATGACACGTGGGACCCACATGTATGTTTTGACTGTGTTTACTTGCTGACGCAAGCCTGACACAGTGCTGACGTCATAATTGTTTTCTGGATTTTAAATAAATCAGAAATGATTTATTTATTTCAGAAAATATCCTAATCTTCTAAAAATCATACCGTAGCTCAGAATGAAATAAGTTATATATGAAAAATTATCAGAAAAATCTAAAGAATCTGGTTATGGCATTTTCATGCATTTTTGAGCAGCCTAAAGCTACTGTATATGGCAATTTGAATTAATGGCATTTGAAATGCCTTATGTGGAGTTTGAATTTGAATCTAGTGTTCAAACCAACTCCATTTAAATCGTTGCTAGCCGCATTAGCTCGACTCACAGCATATTGCCATTTCACATATTGCCATGTCATGATAATTCATCATGTTGTTGCATTGCATTGATTGTGTTCCTTCTCTGTTTGCCAGTATTTGTCCCCTCTCAGTAGACGTGGTTCCGACGATGAGATCGATGACACCGATGAAGAAGTATATTATCTTCAGAAGTGTCAGGCAAGCAAAACCCCCTTGTTCATTCTGATACAATCCCACTCTCTCGCTCCTGCTCTCTTTTATTGCATTAGGACAACAACAATTCATCTGTTACATGCTGCGGTAGTTGAACCCCTTTTTCCTCTACATGACCTGTCATTGCCACAGTAAATAGATGAAACCCACTAGCATGAGTAGGAGTTGTTTGAGCCTTGATGTGCCTACTCATTCATGCTTGTTTGTCATGCCTGCTACTGCTTAGAGTTCAGTCGGGTCTGATTCATCGGGGATGAATTGGAATGGTGATGAACATGTCCTACTGTGTGTGAGCTAAGTGTGTGAACACGATTTGGTAAAGGTAGCAGTGAGAGGCCATGTAGGAGTACATGGTGGGTTGTCTCATTGAAACCGTCCTCAGGAACTGAGTTCTGTGTTTGTGATCCATGAACAGCTACTACCACGCGTTGGGCCCGAAACCAATGGACCCTCTCGACTTATTAACCGCCCTTGTCCTCTGTCCGGGAGTTGCAAGTAGTTTCTGGTGTTTGTAGTATGCTGGAGGCCGTGCGCAGCGCTGACCTGAGGGGTGGGCTGTGATGCGGTAGGCACGTGGCACGGTGTACCGGGACGCCCGTTTGGTGCCTCGGGAACCCTGCACACATCGTTCGGGGCCGTATGTGGAAACCTCGGCCGGACTCCTTGCGGATGGAACCTGAATAGGCGATAAACCTGGACTAGAGACATGTGTGGTTAGTCAGGTCGTGGCCGACTCCCTCGCCAGGCTTCCGCTTGAAGGTTGCCGAGATACACAACGTGTACATGGTGGTATGTGGCGAGAGCGTGTGTGAAGAAGTACACCCCTGCAGGGTTAACATCATCTATTCGAATAGCCGTGTCCGCGGTAAAGGACTTCTAGGTTGCCTGTACAATTCATAGACAAGTGAAAGTGGATACTCTAAAATGTGCAAGATAAGCGTGAGTGCTATGGATGGCGTTCTCGTAGGGAGACGGGAGCGGATCCATAGTGGTGTATTGATTGGTGAATATCTGGACTCGTGTGCGCCACCTCAAAAGAGTTACTGATGACCCACAAGTATAGGGGATCTATCATAGTCCTTTCGATAAGTAAGAGTGTCGAACCCAACGAGGAGCAGAAGGAAATGACAAGCGGTTTTCAGTAAGGTATTCTCTGCAAGCACTGAAATTATCGGTAACAGATAGTTTTGTGATAAGGTAATTTGTAACGGGTAACAAGTAACAAAAGTAAACAAGGTGCAGCAAGGTGGCCCAATCCTTTTTGTAGCAAAGGACAAGCCTGGACAAACTCTTATATAAAGGAAAACGCTCCCGAGGACACATGGGAATTATCGTCAAGCTAGTTCTCATCGTGCTCATATGATTCACATTCGTTACTTTGATAATTTGATATGGGGGTGGACCGGTACTTGGGTACTGCCCTTCCTTGGACACGCATCCCACTTATGATTAACACCTCTTGCAAGCATCCGCAACTACAAAAGAAGTATTAAGGTAAACCTAACCATAGCATGAAACATGTGGATCCAAATCAGCCCCTTACAAAGCAACGCATAAACTAGGGTTTAAGCTTCTGTCACTCTAGCAACCCATCATCTACTTATTACTTCCCAATGCCTTCCCCTAGGCCCAAACAATGGTGAAGTGTCATGTAGTCGACGTTTACATAACACCACTAGAGGAAAGACAACATACATCTCATCAAAGTATCGAACGAATACCAAATTCATATGACTACTTATAGCAAGACTTCTCCCATGTCCTCAGGAACAAACGTAACTACTCACAAATCATATTCATGTTCATAATCAGAGGGGTATTAATATGCATGAAGGATCTGAACATATGATCTTCCACCAAATAAACCAACTAGCATCAACTACAAGGAGTAATCAACACTGTTAGCAACCCACAGGTACCAATCGGAGGTTTTGAGACAAAGATTGGATAGAAGAGATGAACTAGGGTTTGAGATGAGATGGTGCTGGTGAAGATGTTGATGGAGATTGACCCCCTCCCGATGAGAGGATCGATGGTGATGATTCCCCCCTCCAGAAGGGATGTTTCCCCGGCAGAACAGCTCGGCCGGAGCCCTAGATTGGTTTCGCCAGGTTCTGCCTCGACACGGCGGCGCTTCGTCCCGAAAGCTTCCTTCTGATTTTTTCCAGGGCAAAAGACTTCATATAGCAAAAGATAGGCACCGAAGGCCTGCCTGGGGCCCACGAGGCAGGGGCGCGCCCCCACCCTCGTGGACAGGGTGTGGCCCCCTCTGGTCCTTTCTTCGCCCAATATTTTTAATATATTACAAAACTAACTTGGTGGAGTTTCAGGACTTTTGGAGTTGTATAGAATAGGTCTATAATATTTGCTCCTTATCCAGCCCATAATTCCAGCTGCCGCTATTCTCCCTCTTCATGTAAACCTTATAAAATAAGAGAGAAAAGGCATAAGTATTGTGACATAATGTGTAATAACAACCCATAATGCAATAAATATCGATATAAAAGCATGATGCAAAATGGACGTATCAACTCCCCCAAGCTTAGACCTCGCTTGTCCTCAAGCGGAAGCCAATAACGAAAAATATGTCCACATGTTTAGAGATAGAGGTGTCGATAAAATAAAATACATACATGAGGGCATCATGATCTTTCTTATAACAGCAACATACACACACACACACGCACATATATATATATATATATATTGTCATATGATTTCTTATGCTGAAGTAACAATCTATTCACAATGTCAAGTACGAATCAGAAACTTCATTGAAAACTAACAAACTATAATCTTAGTCATTGAAGCAATTGCAATTTATCATAACATCGGAAAGAGTCAATATAAGAGCTTTTCAGCAAGTTCACATACTCAACCATCATTTAGTCTTTCACAATTGCTAACACTCACGCAATACTTATGGGTATGAAGTTTTAATTGGTCACAGAGAAAGATAGGGGCTTATAGTGTTGCCTCCCAACCTTTTACCTCAAGGGTAATGTCAACAATAATAGTTTATGATAACTTACATCCAATTGGATATATATATCAGGATCTTTCCAACACAATGTGCTTGCCAAAGGATAAAGTGTAAAAAGGGAAAGGTGAAGATCACCGCGACTCTTGCATAAGACATAAGACAAAAATAAAAGATAGGCCCCTCGCAGAGGGAAGCAGAGGTTGTCATGTGCTTTTATGGTTGGATGCATGAAATCTTAATGCAAAAGAACGTCACTTTATACTGCCACTTGTGATAGGGACCTTTATTATGCAGTCCGTCGCTTTTATTTCTTCCATATCACAAGATCGTATAAAGCTTATTTTCCCCACACTGATAGATCATACATATTTAGAGAGCAATTTTTATTGCATGCAACAATGACAACTTACTTGAAGGATCTTACTCAATCCATAGGTAGATATGGTGGACTCTCATGGAAAAACCGGGTTTAAGGGTATTCGGAAGCACAAGTAGTATCTCTACTTGGTGCAAAGAATTTGGCTAGCATGAGGGGGAAAGGCAAGCTCAACATGTTGGATGATCCATGACAATATACTTCATTTCGGATATAAGAAAACATAACCCATTACGTTGTCTTCCTTGTCCAACATCAACTTTTAGCATGTCATATTTTAATGAGTGCTCACAATCATAAAAGATGTCCAAGATAGTATATTTATATGTGAAAACCTCTCTTTCTTTATTACATCCTATTAATTGCAACGATGACCAAAACTATGTTTGTCAACTCTCAACAACTTTTATTCATCCTACTATTTATATGTGAAGTCATTAATATCCATAAGATCAATATGATCTGTTTATTTGTTTTTATTCTTTCTTTTTACCATTATTCCCTCAAGATCATAGCAAGGTAACCAAGCCCTCGACTCAAAACTAATCTTTATTATATATAGCTCACGGACTCGATTACATAGAAGGATCATAAAGCATAACTCAAAACTAGATCATACTAAAACTTTATTCTACTAGATAAAGATATAACCAAAAGGATCGAACTAAGAAAAACGATAAAGATAGGAGTGTGATGGTGATACGATACCGGGGCACCTCCCCCAAGCTTGGCATTTGCCAAGGGGAGTGCCCATACCCATGTATTTATGTCCCTTTCTTAGGAGGTGATGATGAAGGAGTTGTTGATGACGTAGGCTTGTCATCCATCTTCCAAGGCATAGGCTCACCATCATAGAAGGATGATCGAGTCTCTGGGATCCTCAAATCTGCAGCTAGACCCATCCTCTTGAATCTATATTCATACTCACAGTTTTGGTTTTGCAGGTTATAGATCTGGGCTTGGCGGTGCTCGAGTTTCTCATGAAGCTTGAAGATGGTCTCCCCAATGTTCTTGGCATCTAGCTTGTGGTTGTTGGTGAACTCCATGATCATTATGTGGTTGGCGTCGAGTCCACGTTCCACCATCTCCTGGCACTTGAAAACTTGTTGCTCCATTGCTTCGAGTCTTGTCTCCACGCTTCCGGTCCTCCTCGGTCCCTCAACATCGCGGATGTGCAGCAACCCCTCACGCATCTCAATGGTTTGAGAGTGTTGCAGCACCTCCGTGAGGTAGGGGTTGATGACCTTCTCGAAGAACTTGTCCTTGGGGGCGCTTGGAGACGTCATGGTGATCTAGATCTGTCAGAAAAACAGCTCGAAACAAAACAGAGGATATTTGTGTGGTTCGGTGGTCAAAACCTTCGGGAGATTATATAGTGAATTTTTACTGACCAAAAGAAGTATCGTGCAAAAAAACGGAGTCCGGAGAGCACATGAGGTTCCCACTAGGCAGGGGGCCCGCCCAGGGGGTAGGGCGCGCCCTCCACCCTCGTGGATGCCTCGTGTCCCTTTCGGACTACTTATTTTCCTATTTTCTTAAATATTCTAAAACGGGGAAAAATTGCTGTGAGAACTGTTTTGGAGTCGGTTTACTTACCGTACCACATACCTATTCCTTTTTAGAGTCTGAAATGTTCTGGAAAGTGTCCCTTATGTATTCCTCTGGGGTTACGGTTTCAATAACATTAGTCTCAACATTTATGGGATTACCTGAGATATAATGTTTGATTCTTTGACCATTGACCACCTTCGGATTTGTGCCTTCGAAGTTGTTGATTTTTATGGCACCGGAACGATAGACCTCCTCGATAACGTAAGGACCTTCCCATTTAGAGAGGAGTTTTCCCGCAAAAAATCTTAAACGCGAGCTGTATAGCAAAACATAATCACCTACATTAAACTCACGCTTTTGTATCCTTTTGTCATGCCATCTTTTAACTTTTTCTTTAAACAGTTTGGCATTCTCATAGGCTTGGGTTCTCCACTCATCAAGTGAGCTAATGTAAAATAGTCTCTTCTCACCGACAAGTTTTAAATCATAATTGATCTCTTTAATGGCCCAATATGCCTTATGTTCTAATTCGAGAGGTAAGTGACATGCTTTTCCATAAACCATTTTATACGGAGACATACCCATAGGATTTTTATATGCAGTTCTATAGGCCCATAATGCATCATCGAGTTTCTTGGACCAATTCTTTCTAGATCTATTAACAGTCTTTTGCAAAATTAATTTAATCTCTCTATTACTCAGTTCTACTTGACCACTAGACTGTGGGTGGTAAGGAGATGCAATTCTATGATTAACGTCATATTTAGCAAGCATCTTACGAAAAGCACCATGAATAAAATGTGAACCACCATCAGTCATTAAGTATCCAGGGACTCCAAACCTTGGAAAAATAACTTCTTTAAGCATCTTAATAGAGGTGTTATGATCAGCACTACTAGTTGGAATAGCTTCTACCCACTTAGTAATGTAATCAACAGCAACTAAAATATGTGTATACCCATTATAGGAAGGAAACGGTCCCATATAACGAAAGCCCCAAACATCAAATGGTTCAATAACAAGTGAATAGTTCATAGACATTTCTTGACGTCTACTAATATTACCAATTCTTTGACATTCATCAGAAGACAAGACAAACTTACGGGCATCTTTGAAGAGAGTAGGCCAATAAAAACCGGATTGAAATACCTTATGTGCAGTTCTATCTCCAGCGTGGTGTCCTCCATAAGCCTCGGAGTGACACTTGCGTAGGATCTGTTGCTATTCATGCTCAGGTACACAACGTCTAATAACACCATCTACTCCTTCTTTATAAAGGTGTGGGTCATCCCAGAAGTAATGTCTTAAATCATATAAAAACTTTTTATTTTGCTGGTATGTGAAACTAGGTGGTATAAATTTAGCAACAATGTAATTAGCATAATCAGCATACCATGGAGCAGTACAAGAAGCATTTATGACAGCTAATTGTTCATCAGGAAAGCTATCATCAATAGGGAGTGGGTCATCAGGAACATTTTCTAACCTAGACAAGTTGTCTGCAACGGGGTTCTCAGCTCCCTTTCTGTCGATAATATGCAAATCAAATTCTTGTAGTAGGAGAGCCCATCTAATAAGTCTAGGTTTAGCATCTTTCTTTTCCATAAGATATTTAATAGCAGCATGATCAGTGTGAACAGTTACTTTAGAATCAACAATATAAGGTCTGAACTTATCACAAGCAAATACAACTGCTAAAAATTCTTTTTCAGTTGTAGCATAATTTCTCTGGGCACTGTCTAGAGTTTTACTAGCATATTGGATAACATTTAATTTCTTATCAACTCTTTGTCCTAGAACAGCACCTACAGCATAATCACTAGCATCACACATAATTTCAAAGGGTAAATTCCAATCATGAGGCTAAACAATAGGTGCAGAAATCAAGGCTTTCTTAAGTATTTCAAATGCTTCTACACAATCATCATCAAAGACAAAAGGAACATCTTTTTGTAAGAGATTAGTCAGAGGCCTAGAAATTTTTGAGAAGTCTTTAATGAACCTCCTATAAAAACCGGCATGACCAAGGAAACTTCTTATACCTTTAATGTCCTTAGGACACGACATCTTTTCAATAGCATCAACTTTAGCTTTATCAACTTCAATACCTCTTTCAGAAATTTTATGCCCCAAGACAATACCTTCATTAACCATAAAGTGGCACTTCTCCCAATTCAAGACAAGATTAGTTTCTTCACATCTCTGCAAAACTCGATCAAGGTTGCTTAAGCAATCATCAAAAGAAGTTCCATACACGGAGAAATCATCCATGAAAACCTCAACAATCTTTTCACAAAAGTCAGAGAATATAGCAGTCATACATCTTTGAAAGGTAGCAGGTGCATTGCATAAGACAAAAGGCATACGTCTATAAGCAAAGGTACCGAAAGGGCAAGTAAAACTGGTCTTTTCTTGATCCTCTTTTGACACAGGTATTTGAGAGAAACCAGAGTAACCGTCTAGAAAGCAAAAATGTGTATGTTTGGATAATCTTTCTAGCATTTGATCAATAAAAGGTAAAGGGTAATGATCCTTTTTAGTAGCTTTTTTTAGTTTGAAGAAATCAATTACCATGCTATAACCTGTAACAATTCTTTGTGGGATCAATTCATCTTTATCATTAGGAACAACACTAATACCTCCCTTCTTAGGGACACAATGGACAAGACTTACCCACTGACTATCAGCAACAGGATAAATTATACCTGCCTCCAGGAGCTTTAGTATTTCATTTCTTACCACTTCTTTCATCTTAGGATTTAACCTTCGTTGCTGATCAACAACCGATTTAGCGTCTTTCTCCAATTTTATTTTGTGTTGGCATAGAGTGGGGCTAATTCCCTTAAGATCATCAAGAGTATATCCAATATAAGCACGGTGCTTCTTCAGAGTTTTCAATAATTTCTCTTCTTCCTGCTCTGAAAGATTAGCACTAATAATAACAGGATATATCTTCTATCAAGATAAGCATATTTAAGAGTATCAGGTAATGGTTTAAGCTCAAACACGGGATCACCCTTGGGTGGAGGAGGATCCCCTAGAATTTCAATAGGCAAGTTGTGTTTCAAAATAGGTCCCTATTTAAAGAAGACTTCATCTATTTCCCTTCTTTCATTCATAAACATATCATTTTCATGGTCTAACAAATATTGTTCTAAAGGATCATTAGGAGGCACGGCAATAGAAGCAAGACCAATAATTTCATATTTAGTAGGCAATTCTTTATCATGGGGTTGTCTACGAAATTTAGCAAAATTAAAATCATGAGACAGATCCCCTAAACCAACAGAAACAATATCCTTTTTGCAGTCTATCTTAGCATTAACAGTATTCAAGAAGGGTCTACCAAATGTAATGGGACAAAAGTTATCTTGTGGGGAAGCAAGAACAAGAAAATCAGTAGGATATTTAATTTTCCCACACAAGACTTCAACATCTCTAACAATCCCAACTGGTGAGATAGTATCTCTATTGGCAAGCTTAATAGTAACATCAATATCTTCTATCTCTGCAGGCGCAATATCATGCATAATTTATTTATATAAGGTATAAGGTATTGCACTAACACTATCACCCATATCACATAAGCCATGATAACAGTGATCTCCTATTTTAACCGTGTCGGGTGGTAGATGCGACATATGCCAATGGGTGGCTTATCATTGTGGGAGCCAGTAAGACGTTGCCGGTGCCTGGAAACGGGATGAGGCGAAGACATGCTCGCCGGCGAATCTTACCCAGGTTCGGGGCTCTCCGTGGAGATAACACCCCTAGTCCTGCTCTACGGGGTCTCCGCATGATCACTAGATCAGAACGAGTAGCTACAAGTGCTCCTTGAGCTGTCTGGTTCAAGGGAGAAGAAGAGCCAGTCTAGCTCTCGCTTCCCTCTCTATATGGTGTGTGTGTAACTCTAAGAAGCCAACCCTTTGCATGGGTGCCCCGGGGGTTTATATAGGCCTACCCCGGGGGTACAATTGTAATCCGGCTGGGCACGGGTCCCAGTCGTCAGTGTCTGCGCTCGTCGGCTTCTCCGCCGGCCGTTGGGGCCCGCCGACTGGTGGGTCCCGTCGGCTGCCGGCCTCTTGGTCGACAGGCCGGCCCCACTGCCTGGGGGTCTTGTCGGCGGCTGTTTACTGTAGCCTCGCCTCTGATGACGAGGGCTTCATCGAGGTAAGCGTGGCTACAGTGTGCCGCCTCGAGGGCTCTCACTGTAGCCTTACCTCGTCTTGTCTCCTTAATGTGGCACATGTTTCGAGGGAGGGGCATAGCCGGCTTCTGGGGGCCGGCTACGCCCCTGGCCGACTGGGGGAGGCCGGGCCGCCTTTGTGCCTCTCTCTGGCTAAAGGGGCCCGCCGCCCGCGGGCCGTACTGGCGTCTGTTGCGGATGACGTTGAGGCCAGCATGGCTACAGTGCCGAGTCGGACGGGAGATGGCTGACCCGTACGGCGTCCTGCGGCCATGCCTGCCTCGGGATTCAGGGGTAGTGGGCCGCACTGTAGCCACACCCCGTCTTCTCACCATTATGTGGGCGTAGTTTTGGTGGGTGCGGTCTTGGCCGGCTTCTTGGAGTCGGCGTTCTTCATGGCCGGCTCTTGGGAGTCGGCGTTCTCCATGGTCGGCTTCCTGGAGTCGGCCATCTCGTAGTTATCTTGGGAGAGGTTTCTGAGGCTGGGTCGCCTTCTGAGAGTCGGCTCCTGGGGTAGCCGGCCGGGGGAAGGCGGCCCAATGCTTTGAATGCTTGAAGGCTCAAATGGCCTGATAATTTTTGAAGAGCCAGGGGTAGTCGGTTAGGCTACCCGTGGCCATTTACTCCGACAGTAGTCCCCGAAGCTGATTGAGCTTCGAGGTTGGGTGGGAGTTGAGAAGCTCGGTCAGCTTCCTATCTTGACAAGCCGGCAGCTGGGTGCCGGCTTCGGTTGGGTGCGCCGTCTCGGCGAATTTTTTTGGAGTCGGAGGGCGGGAGCCTGCCAGCGCGCGCATCGGGCCGCGGGCCGGCCACTTGCCGCCTGCGAACCACGTGGCATCCCTTGGCTAAAAAGCCTGCTAGCCCACGCGCGCGACGGGACGCCGCCGTAGGTCGGGGGCCCGCCACGCCTACGCCCGGGCCCAGGCGCGGATTCTCTGCGGCCCAAAGCCGCCCGCACGTCTTCCTGCGGCGGTTTCGGCACGCCTTTAGGGCGTAATAATCGCGGGGCGTGGGGGGAGTGGGTGCAGTTAATCCCATGTCTCACCCCACGCCCTGCCTCGTCGGCTCCATCGTGTGAAGCTATAAGTAGGGGGAGGGGGGAGAGCGGCAGGCGTTCGCACGCCCCTTCCCTCTCCGTCATGTCCTTCCTTCTGCTCTTTCTTGCGACAGCGCCTCGCCGCCGCACCTCTCTACCACTCGATACTCCGCCGCCGCGCTCATTCTCGCCAGCCCTACGTCGCGATGCAGTAAAACGGGATTGGGACGGCTCCAACATCCATGAGGATCACGTCGAGTTCCTCCGCAAGACGCGGCGGCTACCCGGCGCGGACAAGGTGGAGGTCCGTCTTGCGCCGGCGAAGGAGATTACGCCGGATCCGGAGGAAGGCGAGCGGGTAGTCTTCCGCTCGCATTTCTTGCGCGGCATCGGCTTGCCCGCGAGCGCCTTCTTCCGCTCCTTTCTCGAGTTCTACCAACTCCAGCCGCACCACCTCACCCCGAACACGGTGGTGCTGCTGTCCGCCTTCGTCACCTTGTGCGAAGGTTACCTCGGCGTCCTCCCCACCCTCGAGCTCTGGGGGGAGTTCTTCCAGTCCAAGCTGGGCACGCGCATGCAGGGCGTGCCGGCTCAGAGTGGCGCCTTCATTGCGATGCGGAGGGTGAATGCCAACAACCCCTTCCCCGTCATCACGCTGATCCAGTCGGTGAAGCTATGGCAGAAGTCATACTTCTATGTGAAGAACGTCGCCCCGCAGGGCGACTACGTCAATCTGCCGGCTTACGTAGCCGGCCCACCGGCAGGCAGGCGGCCCCAGTGGTCCTATCGGGCCGTGACGCTGAGGCCGGCTGGAGCCGCAGCTGTCGCCCGGCTGCGTGTGATGATCCAGTCGGAGGGCTTGTCGGGGCCCGACCTGCTGGCCGCCTTCGTCACGCGCCGGGTGCTCCCGCTCCAGAGCCGCCCTCATCTGATCTGTCAGATGAGCGGCCAACTCGATCCAAGCCGGATGTGCACCAAGGACATGCCGCACGACGAGGTGGCCTACATGGTGAATTACATGGCGAACTGCAAGCTCTCCGAGGAATGGCAGTTTGGCAAGGAGCCATATTCCCGAGCACATCCGCCGCCCGCGGTATGTTCTCCTTTTCTCTTTCTCTTCTCTCAGTTTTGTCGCCGAGTTCCTTTTGGCCGACTCTGACTAGTCGGCTTGTCCCGACAAAGCCCTCTTCTTCGGCCTGCAGGCGGGTCGGACGCGGAGCGCCGATTCATCCCCGACCGGACGGAGCATGATCTGGAGGACCCCGACTTGGGGGCGGCCGCTATGGACGACAACACCGAGGCGAGCGGTGGCCAAGCCGGCGGCGAGGTAGGCGGCTCCGGGCTTGGAGTCAGCTTCGACGACTGGCCGGACGATAACGAGGCTGAAGTCGTCCCACGCCGCCAGCCGGCGCCTGGCCACGGTGCGGGTTCCTCCACCGCGCCGCCTGCTCAGGGCGGCGGGCAAAAGCGTCGTGCCGCGTCGGGCTTGTTCGGCAGTTGGCCGAAGAAGCCCAGAGGCGGGGCAGCGGCGACCAGGCGGGAGGAGGCGGCTGCGAAGGCGGCCCGCTTCCGCAAGACGGTGAAGCAGCCGCAGACGGTGTCAGCGTAAGTATACACTCCTTCGTGTATTCTTTTTTCTTTTCTCTGGTAGCTCCTGAGTCCTTGTCTTTTCTCCAAAAAAACCAGGGCTCCATTGTCGCTCGAGCGGGCTGCTGCCGCCTCCGTCGTTGGGTCGCCGGGAGGATCTGGGAGCACTACTCGCCGCGTGGACCCCCGTGCCGATCTTCAGGCGGCGACGGAGCGGAACATGCGGGAGGCGCGGGAGGAGCGGGAGGCGAAGGCATTGAGGGCGGCCGCCGCCAAGGCGGCGCAGGAGGAGGAGGCGGCGAAGGCGCGCACTGACGCCGTGGCCAAGGCCCAAGCGGAGGCTGCGGCTGCGGCGATGGCGGAGGGGGCCTTGCTGGTCACCCCACTGCGCATTGCGGCGCCTGGGGCCCCAGAGCCCTCACCAGAAGAAGCCGGCGGTGACCAGCCGGGGCTGGAGAGGGAAGACGACATCGTCATCCTGGAGAGGGTGGCGGCACCGGCCCCGCCGACTAGGGCGGCTCAAGGCGGCCGGCCTGATCTGCTGCCTGCGCAACCGGCCGGGGGCGAGCCGGCCGCGAGGACTAATCTGGCGGTCCGGTCGTCGTCGCGGCAGCGCACGGGGAAGCCGCATCAGAGCCGCAAAAGGCTGCATCGGAACCGCAGCCGGCCGCGGGCTCCAGCTTGTCGGCCCAGGATATGGAGGTGGCCAGCGCCAGCTCGGGGTGGACGCCGGGCGGAGGGATGGCCGTGATGAATGTGGCCGCGCAGGACGTCCGGACCCGGCTCCAAGCCCAGGCTACGACGCTGAGGAAATACAACGACGAGTTCCTTGCGACGCGGGCGGCCATCCGGGTTAGTCTTCTTATCTTGCTTTTTTGATTTTGGTTTCTTCCATGGGGGCGCGTCAGCGCACCCACTGGGTGTAGTCCCCGAGTTCTGAGTCGGCTGCTGAGCAGGCGGCATGGAACTTCTTAGCGGATCTAGTTTTGCTATTCTTGCTCTTACTTCGCTCTTCTGCCTGTCTTGCAGGATTACCACAATCTTCGCGCGGCTGCCTTCAACTCCCAGGCTCGGGAGCTGACCCAGAAGACCACCGACCTATCTGAGAGCCGGGGTAAGTGCTTCGTCCTTTATCTCACGTGGGGGCGCGTCAGCGCACCCACTGGGTGTAGTCCCCGAGATTCGGGCCGACTGCTGAGCAGTCGGGTCGGATCTTCCTTGACGACTTCTTCTTATTGCTTCTTCTTTCTCTGCGGTCCCTGCAGCGGCCAACGCCAGTCTAAGGGAGCAGCTGGGAGGGTCTCAGGCCGCCCTTCGTGCTAAGGAGGCCGAGTTTGCCGCCTTGGTGCAGGAGCGTGACCGCCTGGCCAAGAGGTTGGCCGACCAGGAGGAGAGCCACAAGGCGGCTCTGAAGGCGGTGCAGGACTGCGAAGCCGCCCTCCAGGCCGAGTATGAGACAAAGGCTGCTGGCTGGGCCGAAGAAAGGCAGACGCTGATCAATGGCTATGGCCAAATCGAAGATTTGGTTGACGGTAAGCCGCCTTCTTCTTCGTCCTTTCTTGCCGCTTGCCGCTTTTGGCTCGTTTTCTGACTTAGAGTTTTCTCTTCTTTCTCTTTCTTTCTTGCGCAGAGTACTTCCCTGGCTACTCTACTGCCGCCAACCAGATCATCGAGGCTCGCCGCGAGGCACGAAGGCAGGCTGGTGCCGAGATTGCACCAAACGCTAGCCGGTCGCTGGAGGAGCAGCTCTTGCCGATCCAGGCCCGCCTCCAGCCGGCTCATCGACTGCTCCGCCGGCTTCAACGTGCTGGGGTGCAGATGTTGGCCGCCCTCTGGCCTGGCGAAGTGGTTCCCCGCACCCCCAGTCGGACTGCCGACTGGTTGGAGGTGGCGGTCGGCCGCTTCGAAGCCTGGAAGGCTTCGGCGGCTCGGTTCGGCACCAGGCGGACACTGGAGTTCGTCAAGGCCTGGTATCCCGGCCTGAGTCTGGACCAGCTGGCTACCTGGCGGCAGCAGGCCGACACGGAGCTGGAGCCGGCGCGGCCGGCTATCATCCGGCGGGCTTCGGCGATCGCCGACTACATCGACACCAGCGCCTTCGCCCCTGAGGTAGATGACAACGGTGTTGCCCAGCCGGAGGAATGGTTCGGGCTGAACCCGGCAGACGGCGAAGACTCGGCGGAGGAGATCGACTCCAGCGACGAAGGCGAAGAGGAGGAGGAGGAGGGTGAAGACGCCGGGCCGGATGGTGGAGTGGCCGGCCAGCCTCAGCTTGACCGTGCCTCCAGCAACACGGCACGCGCGGGTGCGCCGCCTGCCACCGGCGGTATCAAGCCGAGACCTGCCAGCCGGCCACTCCTTCAGCCGGTGACGCCGTCTCAACTGACCAACCCGGCTCCCACACCGCGCCTTTAGTCTAGTCTGCTATCTTTTATTTTCCTGTCTTGTCACTTTTGGAACAATATTCTGTTAAGTTTGCACAATTCCACCCACTGGGGGTGTATTCGAACTATGTCGATTGCCGGCCTGTTGGGGCTTTATATGTATATATGACTATGCAAGTGTTTGGCTTTTCCTTGTTCTTTGCTTTTCATCCTTCTGTTGTTTCCTTTGCCGCCCTCCCTTGGTTGCCGCCTCCCCAGTCAGGCAGTTGCTCTGCAATCTGTGGCTGGAGAAGTGCTTGGCCAATTGGGAGGGCCAGTACTCTAGCTTTGTTGGATTATAGCGAAGTGTTTGGGAAGCCGGCCAGCCGACTATTCTGACAGTCGGCAAGCGTGGTCGGAGGCCGTCTTTTCGTTATACAAGTTCATTAGTCCTTAGCCGTTTTTCGTGTGGGCATCCTTTCTGCCTTGGCTCTTGCTAGTCGGACAGTCGGTTCTTCGAGCTGCGACTTTCAACAAGAGAGGACTCGGGAGCCGGCACACTACTTGTCTGACTTCAGGTAGAACTTTAATATAGCTTAAGGCGGCCAGTCCCCGGGCCGACTAGTCGAACCCGGTGCCAGACAGGAAATCAAATGTAATAATACACTCATGGATATGACACTCGTCACTCATAGATAAATGAAGGCAGTCCCCGAGTGCTCCTCGGGGGGCCTGTTGTTTCGTACTTAATACAAAAGGGTAGCATGATACATACTGCTTTCAACTGTAAAATCTTCTCAGGAGGTTCGCGTTCCATGGTCGCTCCGACTCCTTGCCGGAGTCATCCCTCTTGCGTGCTCTTGGTTTTTGCGCGTCGATCAAGTAGTAGGAGTCGTTGCCTAGTGCCTTGCTGATGACGAAAGGGCCTTCCCAGGGGGCCGAGAGCTTCTGCTGGCCGGCTGTTCGCTGGATCAGCCGAAGCACAAGGTCGCCCTCCTGGAAAGATCTTGGCTTGACCTTGCGGTTGTGGTAACGGCGCAACCCCTGCCGGTAGATGGCGGACTGGCTGAGTGCTAACAGCCGGCCTTCTTCCAGTAGGTCGACACCGTCTTCTCTTGCTTCCTTGGCCTCCGCCTCCATGTACATGGTGATCCGAGGCGAGTCGAACTCGATGTCGGTTGGGATGATGGCCTCGGCACCATATACAAGGAAGAATGGAGTGAAGCCGGTTGACTTGTTGGGGGTAGTACGCAGGCTCCAGAGGACAGCCGGCAGCTCATCGAGCCAGTAGCCGGCCGATCGCTCCAGTGGTACAACCAGTCGGGGCTTGATGCCGGAGAGGATGAGTGCATTTGCTCGCTCGACCTAGCCGTTTGACTGCGGGTGGGCAACGGACGCTAAGTCCAGTCGGATACCCTGCGTCGCGCAGAAACGTGCCAGTGCTCCTTTGGCAAAGTTTGTGCCGTTGTCGGTGATGATGCTGTGCGGTACGCCGTACCGAGTAGTGATGTCGGTGATGAACTTCACGGCAGTCGGCCCGTTCAGCTTCTTGATCGGCTTCGCTTCGATCCACTTGGTGAACTTTTCCACGGCGACAAGCAGATGTGTCAAGCCGCCGCGGGCTGTCTTGAAAGGGCCCACCATGTCCAGTCCCCAGACGGCAAAGGGCCAGGTGAGGGGAATGGTCTTGAGTGCAGAAGCCGGCAGGTGTTGCTTGGAACTGAAGACTTGGCATCCTCTGCAGCTCTTGACTATGTCTTTGGCATCTTGCAAAGCAGTCGGCCAAAAGAAACCGTGGCGGAAAGCTTTGGCCACAAGTGATCTTGAGGCTGCGTGGTGGCCGCATTCGCCTTGATGGATATCCTTGAGGATTGCCACTCCTTTTCCTGGCTCGACACAGCGCTGGAAGACTCCAGTGACGCTGCACTTGACAAGCTCTCTGTTGATTATTGCATATGCTCCGGCTCGTCGTTGCACTAGTCTTGCTGAGATCTCATCAGCCGGCAGCTCTCTGTTGACTAGGAATTTGAGGATGGGCTGGGCCCATGATGGAGCTGTGACTTCTTCTTCTATTAGTACGGCCACCATGACTCGGGTGGGTGGGTCGGGTGGCGTGGAATTGGAGTCGGCCACCGCTTCTTGTGTTGCTGCAGTCCCCGGGCCGACTTCTGCAGTCCCCGGGCCGGGTTCTGAAGTCCCCGTGCCGCCTGCGGGGTTCCTCCAGTCGGATCCAGCTGCATCTGGCACAGGCGGTACGAAGATAGAGTCCGACTCTGGAGACGGCTTGATGGATGGCTTGAGGAGGCGCTGGAGGGAGACGCCGGTCGGTATAGCCTGTCGGGTGGAGCCGATCCGTGCCACGGCATCTGCTTGGTCGTTGTCGGCCCTTGGCACGTGAAGGAACTCGCACCCTTCGAAGTACCCACTGATCTGCTGGACGAGGAATCGATAGCTCGCCATGTTTGCATCCTTGGCGTCCCAGTCGCCAGACGACTGTTGGACCACCAAGTCTG
Organism: Aegilops tauschii subsp. strangulata; assembly: GCF_002575655.3. NCBI lineage: Eukaryota > Viridiplantae > Streptophyta > Magnoliopsida > Poales > Poaceae > Aegilops > Aegilops tauschii. The sequence continues at coordinate 324,484,460 of NC_053038.3, read as the reverse complement.
AGTCGCCATAACGCAGGATCCGGCGTATGCCGAGTTCTTTGGCTAGCCGGAGCCCATGTATGAGCGCCTCGTACTCGGCCACATTGTTGGAGGCGGCGAAGTGGATTTGCAGCGTGTATCTGAGTTTGTCGCCTTTGGGAGAGGTGAGGACGATGCCGGCTCCCAAGCCGGTGCGCATCTTGGACCCGTCGAAGTGCATCTGCCAATGGGTAGAGTCGGGAGCCGGCGGTAGGTACTGGGTCTCGGCCCAGTCGACGAGGAAGTCGGCCAATGCTTGGGACTTGATGGCGGTGCGGGGTTGGTAGAAGATTGTGTATGGTGCCAATGCAATGGCCCATTTAGCCACCCGGCCGGATGCATCCCGGCTGCCTATGATCTCGGCAAGCGGGGCGGTGCACACGACCGTGATGGGATGCTCTTGGAAGTAGGGCTTCAGCTTCTTGGCGGCGAAGTACACCCCATAGCACATCTTCTGGTAGTGCGGGTAGTTTTGCTTTGAGCTGGATAGTACTTCGCTTAGATAATACATCGGCCTTTGAACTAGCTGGGCTCGGCCTTCTTCCGGGCACTGGACCACGACAACTGTACTGACCACTCGGCTTGTCGCGGCAATGTAGAGGAGCATGGGCTCCTTCTCAGTCGGTGCCGCCAGGACAGGTGGAGTGGTCAGCATTTTCTTCAGCTCATGGAAGGCTTGGTCGGCTTGGTCATTCCACTCGAAGTGAGTGGACTTCTTCATGAGTCGGTACAGGGGGAGAGCCTTCTCTCCTAGCCGGCTGATAAAGCGGTTTAGGGAGGCCAAGCACCCGGTGAACTTCTGCACATCTCGCAATTTGGTGGGAATCTCCATCCTCTCGATGGCCTTGATCTTCACAGGGTTGCACTCGATGCCGCGTACGGAGACCAGAAAGCCTAACAGCTGGCTGGCTGGTACTCCGAACACGCATTTCTCGGGGTTGAGCTTGATTTGGAATCGGCGCAAGTTGGCGAATGTTTCTTTAAGGTCCTCCAGCAGGGTGCCGCGCTTCTCTGTCTTCACCACAATGTCGTCTACGTAGACGTGGGCATTTCTGCCGAGTTGCTTGAGGAGGCATTTCTGCATGCAACGCTGAAAAGTGGCACCGGCATTCCTTAGGCCGAATGTCATAGTCAGGTAACAGAAAGCTCCGAATGGTGTGATGAAGGCAGTCTTCAATCGGTCTGCTGGGTCCAACTTGATTTGATGGTACCCTGAGTAGGCATCCAAAAAACTCAACAACTCGCATTCGGCTGTGGAGTCTATCACTTGGTCAATCCGTGGCAAAGCAAACAGATCCTTGGGGCAGGCCTTGTTGAGGCTGGTGTAGTCTATACACATACGCCACTTGTTATTCTTTTTCAAAACCAAGACTGGGTTGGCAAGCCACTCTGGAAAAAGATACTTCCATAATAAAGCCAGCGGCGAGGAGCCTGGCTATCTCTTCTCCTATGATTCTTCGCTTTTCTTCTGACAGTCGGCGGAGGGGCTGCTTGACCGGCTTCGCGTCGGCTCGGACGTGCAATTTGTGCTCAGCGAAATCCTTCGGGACACCCGGCATGTCCTTTGGGGACCATGCGAAGATGTCTCGATTCTCACGGCGGAAGTCAACGAGCTCGCCTTCCTATTTACTTTCCAGGTTTGCCCCAATGACAGCAAACCTTTCCGGATTCTCCGGGTCCAGAAGTATCTTCTTCGTCTCCTTGGCCGGCTGGAAGGAGCCCTGTGCATCATAATCTTTGGGGTTGGGGGACAAAGCCGGCTGCTTGCCGGCCATGGCCACAGCCCGTTCCAGCATCTTCTTCTCTTCTGCCACTACGAGGGACTCGGCCAGCCGACTGCTGGCCATGGCGCACTCGATGGACTTCTTGTAGTCACCGGCTACGGTGATGATCCCCTTCGAGCTCGGCATCTTCATCTTTAAGTAGGCGTAGTGGGGCACAGCCATGAACTTGGCCAGAGCAGGTCGGCCAAGCAAAGCATGGTAGGGGCTCTCCAGATCCACTACCTCAAACCAGATCGCTTCTCAGCGAAAATGATCCTTGTCTCCGAAGAGAACATCCATCTTGATCTTGCCGATCGGGGAACAAGACAAACCGGGCACGATCCCATGGAACACGGTCCGGCTTGGCATGAGCTGCTTCGCCTTGATGTTCAGCTTCTCCATGGTATCGCGGTACAGTATATTGATACTGCTTCCGCCATCAATCAGGACGCGGGAGAATCGGGCAGCTCGCCTCTCCGTCGCGAGGGTGACATCCAAGACTAGTGCATAGGAGCCAGGGGATGGCATCACCTCTTGGTGGTCGGCCTGGCTCCAGTTGATGGGCTTCTCGGACCAGTGCATGAACTCGGGAGCGCTAGAGGCGACTGCGTTGACCTCTTGATGCTGACGGCGTCGACTACGCTTGTCTTCAACTTGGCTTGTGAAGACGACGTAGGCGGCATGCTCTTCAGGGAACTCATCTTGAATGGCTCCGACTGCTGGTCGAGCCGCCGGCTGCTGGGGGGCTGGAGGCGGCGGGCCGGGGGGCGAGGTGGCACCAGCCCCTCGTCCTTGGAGATTCGCGTGAGCCAGTGGCACTTTCGAGTCGTGTGGTTGGACGGCTTCGCGCCGCTGTGGAACTTGCAGGGGGCGTCGAGAGTCTGCTCGTAGGAGAAAGCCGGCTGCCAAGCCGGCCTGCCACCCTTCTTCTTGGGAGCGGGCCGTTCTTCGGGTTGCTCATCTTCAACTGTGGCCACCTGCCGACTGGTGGAAGGCGGCATAGGGGCCTTGCGCTTGTGGTCGTTCTGGTAGGGGCGCCGATTGGACTCGCTAGCCGGCGTCTTGGGAGCCGGAGCAAGCACCTTCCCAGAGGCGTCCACTCGGAGCTCGGTCTTCATCGAGGAGTCGGCCGTGGCGTACTTATCCGCGATGATCAGCAGTTCGTCGAGGGTAGCCGGCTCATCGCAGAGGACCTGGTGCTTCAGGAGGGTGCCCTCTCGGCACCCGGCGGTGAAGTACTCGATGGCCTGAACCTCGTGCACCCCCTCGCAGGAGTTGCGGAGCTCGGCCCACCGCGTGAGGTAGTCGCGAGTCGACTCGTTGGGCCCTTGGATGCATAGGGAGAGCTGGCGAGGCTTGGGAGGCCACTTGTACGTGCTGGTGAAGTTGCGGACGAAGACTTCCGTGAAGTCCAGCCAGCCGTTGACGCTGTAGGGCTTGAGGCTGTTGAGCCAGGTGCGCGCCGTGCCTTGCAGCATGAGGGGGACGTATTTCACGGCGACGCGTCTGTTGCCGTTGGCTATGCTGACGGCAGTAGAATAGTCGATGAGCCAATCTTCCGGCTTCACAGAGCCGTTGTAATTGGGCGTGTCTCTGGGGAGCGAGAACCCTTTGGGGAAGGGCTCGTCGCGGATGCGGGGGCCAAAGCATGGCGGGCCGACATTGTCTTCTTCTTCTAGCGCCAGGGATCGAGCTAGGCGGTCGATCCGGTGGCGGGCGTCGTTCTCGCCGACTCCTTCGCGGTGGCCTAGTCGGCCACCAAGAGTCGGATGCGTGACATGCGGTGGGGTGGGACGTCTCTCCCCTCGAGGCGGGGGAGGAGGCGGATTTCCTTGGCGCTCCACCGCTCGAGGGCAGCCTTCCGCGTCGCGCTCGATGGTGATACGAGTCCGGCTGCGGCTAGCAGCCGGTTCCTTGTCTTTCCTCTCGCGGGCGCCGCTCGCAGTCGGCGACCGGGACATCGCGGCGTGCTCCCGGCGCGGGGGATGACTATCAGCGCGGGCGCCGGCTTCGTGCCGTTCTACGGCCGCGTCGATCAGTTGCTGGATCTGCCTTGTCATGTAGGGGAGCTCATCGGCTCCCAGCCCATTTAGCTCTTCAGCGGCCGCCTGAGCGGCTCGTAGATTCTCGAGCGGGCTGGCGTAGACAGGGCGATTAGCCCCCAGCATGCTGGCGACAGCCGCGCCGCGCTTCTGGACGATGCCGGCTCGGCTCGGCCCGCTATGCGGCGGCGTACCGAAGGCGGCGCGATCGACTTCGCGCTGGTGGGCCTCGGTGAGGCGTCTCATGGAGGCTATCTTCTGGCCTTCCGCGATGAGGGCGAGGCGGCGTGCCTCCAAGGTCTCGGCGTCGGCGTCGGCCGGGATGGGGACGGATAAGTCGTGCATCGCCGCTTGCAGGGCGTCGTGGGCGTTCTCGCCCGAGTTGGCGACGTGGCTGATGACCAACACTTCGGTGACAGCGCTGCTGCCGCTGTCGGCTCGAGGGAGAGGGTCGTCGAAGACCACCACGTCGGAGGGGTAGGTGTCGAGCGATGCCGTGTCGGAATCGACAAGCATCGGGTCGGTGGAGCCGACCGACTCCAAGTCTGCAGCAGGCTCGCTGGAGACGTGAAGTTGGTCGAGGAGGCTGACGAGGCGGCTCTCGGGGTAGTCCGTGCCCGCGTCGGACGCGGGCTCATCGGAGATGCGAGCCTCGCCGAGCAGATCGGCGAGGCAGCTCACCGCGCAGGCGTCGTCGACGCCTTGCAGCGCGTCGGGGCAAACGCCATCGGGCGCAGCAAGCTGGCTGCGCTCGCGGGGGAGAAAAAGGGTTCCCGTCCAGAACAGGTCTCCGGACGACGGTGCACTGGCCCCACGGTGGGCGCCAAATGTCGGGTGGTAGGTGCGACATATGCCAACGGGTGGCTTATCATTGTGGGAGCCACTAAGACGTCGCCGGTGCCTGGAAACGGGATGAGGCGAAGACATGCTCGCCGGCGAATCTTACCCAGGTTCGGGGCTCTTCGTGGAGATAACACCCCTAGTCCTGCTCTGCGGGGTCTCCGCATGATCACTAGATCAGAACGAGTAGCTACAAGTGCTCCTTGAGCTGTCTGGTTCAAGGGAGAAGAAGAGCCAGTCTAGCTCCCGCTTCCCTCTCTATATGGTGTGTGTGTAACTCTAAGAAGCCAACCCTTTGCATGGGTGCCCCGGGGGGTTTATATAGGCCTACCCCCCGGGGGTACAATTGTAATCCGGCTGGGCACGGGTCCCAGTCGTTAGTGTCTGCGCTCGCCGGCTTCTCCGCCGGCCGTTGGGGCCCGCCGACTGGTGGGTCCCGCCGGCTGCCGGCCTCTTGGTCGACAGGCCGGCCCCACTGCCTGGGGGTCTTGTCGGTGGCTGTTTACTGTAGCCTCGCCTCTGATGACGAGGGCTTCGTCGAGGTAAGCGTGGCTACAGTGTGCCGCCTCAAGGGCTCTCACTGTAGCCTTACCTCATCTGGTCTCCTTAATGTGGCACATGTTTCGAGGGAGGGGGATAGCCGGCTTCTGGGGGCCGGCTACGCCCTGGCCGACTGGGGGAGGCCGGGCCGCCTTCGTGCCTCTCTCTGGCTAAAGGGACCCGCCGCCCGCGGGCCATACTGGCGTCTGTCGCGGATGACGTTGAGGCCAGCATGGCTATAGTGCCGAGCCGGACGGGAGATGGCTGACCCGTACGGCGTCCTGCGGCCATGCCTGCCTCGGGATTTGGGGGGAGTGGGCCACACTGTAGCCACACCCAGTCTTGTCACCGTTATGTGGGCGTAGTTTTGGTGGGTGCGGTCTTGGCCGGCTTCTTGGAGTCGGCGTTCTTCATGGCCGGCTCTTGGGAGTCGGCGTTCTCCCTGGTCGGCTTCCTGGAGTCGGCCATCTCGTAGTTATCTTGGGGGAGGTTTCTGAGGCTGGGTCGCCTTCTGAGAGTCAGCTCCTGGGGTAGCCGGCTGGGGGAAGGCGGCCCAATGCTTTGAATGCTTGAAGGCTCAAATGGCCTAATAATTTTTGAAGAGCCAGGGGTAGTCGGTTAGGCTACCCGTGGCCATTTACTCCGACAAACCGAAACAACAGGCATGCCAACAACAGGTCTATCTTTATCTTTAGTATCAGGTTTAGCAATTCTAGCAGCTTCATCACAGAAGTAAATAACATGCCCATCAATATTATCAACCAAGAGATCTTTAACCATAGAAATACTAGGTTCAACTTTAATTTGCTCAGAGAATTTGGGTGTTCTAATATTACTTTTGTTGACCACAGTTGAAGCTTTACCATGATCCTTTATTCTAACAGGGAAAGGTGGTTTCTCAATATAAGCGGTAGGAACAATAGGATCAACATTATAAGTGATAGTATTTTCTTCAACTTTAATAGGTTCGAATACTTTTACTTCAATGGGAGGATGATATTTAGACCACTTCTCCTTAGGAAGATCAACATGAGTAGCAAATGATTCACAGAAAGAAGCTACTATCTCAGAGTCAAGTCCATATTTAGTGCCAAATTCATGGAAAACATCGGTATCCATAAAAGATTTAACACAATCAAATTAGGCATTATACCTGACTCCTTACCTTCGTCGAGTTCCCAATCTTCAAAGTTGCATTTAATTCTTTCCAATAAATCCCAGCTGAATTCAATAGTCTTCATCATAAAAGAACCAGTACAAGAAGTATCGAGCATGGAGTGATTATTGAGAGAAAGCCGAGCATAAATTTTTTGAATAATAATTTCTCTTGAGAGCTCATGATTGGGGCATGAATATAACATTGACCTAAGCCTCCCCCAAGCTTGAGCGATACTTTCTCCTTCACGAGGCCAAAAATTATATATATAATTACGATCACGATGAACCAGATGCATAGGATAAAACTTTTGATGAAACTCCAATTTCAATCGGTGGTAGTTCCATGATCCAATATCATCGCATAGCCTAAACCATGTCAATGCCTTTCCCTTCAAAGATAAAGGGAAGACCTTCTTCTTGATAACATCCTCGGGCATACCTGCAAGCTTAAATAATCCACAAACTTCATCCACATAGATTAGGTGCAAATCGGGATGCAATGTTCCATCTCCTGTAAAAGGATTAGCTAGCAGTTTCTCTATCATACCCAAAGGAATTTCAAAGTAAACATTTTTAGTAGGTTCAGTAGGTTGAGGAGCAACTCTTTGCTCTACTGGTCGGGGTGAAGATACCCCGAACAAGCCCCTCAAATGATTATTTTCCATAGTAACAAGTGACAGTAAATTTCAGCACACTATATAAATTTTTCCTTACCAAATTCCACTTACCAAAGGCGCTTCACTCCCCGGCAACAGCGCCAGAAAAAAGTCTTGATGACCCACAAGTATAGGGGATCTATCGTAGTCCTTTTGATAAGTAAGAGTGTCGAACCCAACGAGGAGCATAAGGAAATGACAAGCGGTTTTCAGTAAGGTATTCTCTGCAAGCACTGAAATTATCGGTAACAGATAGTTTTCTGATAAGGTAATTTGTAACGGGTAACAAGTAACAAAAGTAAACAAGGTTCAGCAAGGTGGCCCAGTCCTTTTTGTAGCAAAGGACAAGCCTGGACAAACTCTTATATAAAGGAAAACGCTCGCGAGGACACATGGGAATTATCGTCAAGCTAGTTTTCGTCGTGCTCATATGATTCGCGTTCGTTACTTTGATAATTTGATATGTGGGAGGACCGGTGCTTGGGTACTACCCTTCCTTGGACAGGCATCCCACTTATGATTAACCCCTCTTGCAAGCATCCGCAACTACAAAAGAAGTATTAAGGTAAACCTAACCATAGCACGAAACATGTGGATCCAAATCAGCCCCTTACAAAGCAACGCATAAACTGGGGTTTAAGCTTCTGTCACTCTAGCAACCCATCATCTACTTATTACTTCCCAATGCCTTCCCCTAGGCCCAAACAATGGTGAAGTGTCATGTAGTTGACGTTCACATAACACCACTAGAGGAAAGACAACATACATCTCATCAAAATATCGAACGAATACCAAATTCACATGACTTCTTATAGCAAGACTTCTCCCATGTCCTCAGGAACAAACGTAACTACTCACAAATCATATTCATGTTCATAATCAGAGGGGTATTAATATGCATGAAGGATCTGAACATATGATCTTCCACCAAATAAACCAACTAGCATCAACTACAAGGAGTAATCAATACTACTAGCAACCCACAGGTACCAATCTGAGGTTTTGAGATAAAGATTGGATACAAGGGATGAACTAGGGTTTGAGATGAGATGGTTCTGGTGAAGATGTTGATGGAGATTGACCCCCTCCCGATAAGAGGATTGATGGTGATGACGATGGTGATGATTTCCCCCTCCCGGAGGGATGTTTCCCCAGCAAAACAGCTCCACCGGAGCCCTAGATTGGTTTCGCCAGGTTCCGCCTCGAGACGGTGGCGCTTCGTCCCGAAAGCTTCCTTCTGATTTTTTCCAGGGTGAAATACTTCATACAGCAAAAGATGGGCACCGGAGGCCTGCCAGGGGGCCCACGAGGCAGGGGCGCGCCCAGGGGGTAGGGCGCGCCCCCACCCTCGTGGACAGGGTGTGGCCCCCCTCTGGTGCTTTCTTCGCCCAATATTTTTAATATATTCCAAAACTGACTTTCGTGGAGTTTCAGGACTTTTGGAGTTGTACAGAATAGGTCTCTAATATTTGCTCCTTTTCTAGTCCAGAATTCCAGCTGCCGGCATTCTCCCTCTTCATGTGAACCTTATAAAATAAGAGAGAGAAGGCATAAGTATTGTGACATAATGTGTAATAACAACCCATAATGGAATAAATGTCGATATAAAAGCATGATGCAAAATGGACGTATCAGTTACTTGCAGTCGTAGTTTAGGATAGCCACTGAGTCAAAGCTGGCTTGCTGCAGTTAAACCCCACCATCCCTTTGTTGATACTGATGCATATGTAGCTAGTTCTGATGTAAGTATTGATGGGTACATTTGTACTCACGTTTGCTTAGTTTATGTTTTTGCAGAGAGACTCCAGTCTCACTAGTAGTTCCGCGTGGACTCCGACGTTTAGCTTGTTGCCTCAGCTACGATCTTGTACCTTGGGAGGGTCTTGTAGATAGTCAGGCTTCTCAGCCTTTTCCATTTGTAATTGTCTGTACTCAGACAAGTTAAGCTTCCGCATGTGCTTGTTGCTTGTATGACTTGAATGCTCGGTCATCAAACCCATGTTTGTAATACTTGGCTCCTCGGAGCCTAATGAATAAATACTTGAGTTGTAGAGTTTTGTTGTGATGCCATGTTGTATTTGCACATATCGAGCATATTGTGTGTATGATTTGAAATGCTTGGTATGTGTGGGATCCGACAACCTAGTTGTTTATCCTTGGTAGCCTCTCTTACCGGGAAATGTCTCCTAGTGCTTCCACTGAGCCATGGTAGCTTGCTACTGCTCCAGAACACTTAGGCTAGCCGGCATGTGTCCTTCTTCGTTCCTGTGTCTGTCCCTTTGGGGAAATGTTCACGCGGTGTCTACCGGAGTCCTGTTAGCCTACTACAGCCCGGATTCTCCGGAGTCCTGTTAGCCTAGCTGCTACAGCCCGGATTCACTCGCTGATGACCGACACGGTCGTTGATGGGTCATGTATGCCTGTCACTGTAAGTTAGTGCCACTTTGGGTTTACGACTAGTCATGTCGGCCCGGGTTCTTTGTCATATGGATACTAGAGACACTATCATATACGTGAGCCAAAAGGCGCAAACAGTCCCGGGCCAGGTAAGGTGGCACCCGTGGGAATACCGTGCGTGAGGCCGCAAAGTGATATGATGTGTTACATGCTAGATCGGTGTGACTTAGGATCGGGGTCCTGACACAGCCGCACTGCGCACTGATAATCCCCAAGTGCAGGGAATCATCGTACCAATTCCCAAAGGTGGAAGTGATAAGTATGGAGTGTCGAACCCACAAGGAGCTAAGGGTAAGATCATTATTCTCTCAAGTCATATCTGCCACTGATACGACTCTACGTACACCGAACGTTTGCTTCCAACTAGAAATGAGAAATAAAACTACGTTGTGGGTATGAAGAGGATAACTTTGCATGATATCGGAGAGCTAAAACATAAAAGTAGGTGCTGTTATAATAAAGTTAGAATATATTACTAAATATTATAAATAGCGAGTGTGGAATAATGATGGGTCGGTGTGCGGAATTATCCTAGGCAATTGTTAACAAGGCCGATAGTCGTCATTCCAATTTCATACGAGGGAGAGGCATAAGCTAACATACTTTCTCTTCTTGGATCATATGCACTTATGATTGGAACTCTAGCAAGCATCCGCAACTACTAAAGATCATTAAGGTAAAACCCAACCATAGCATTCACTACAAAAAAAAAGACACATCCGTGACATTTTGGGCAGAACGAAATTTTTTTCTGTCATACATATGACACTTCTATGACGATAATTGTGACAAAACCCGGTATCACCATAGATGTGGTGGGCTCCTACTTCTATGACAAAAAATCATGACAGAAAATGGGCTTTTCGTCCTGGGCGGGCCGGAGACACAGCTGCATGACATTCTTTGGGCCGTCCATGACGGAAAAAACCGTGGTAGAAGCGAGGGGGAGGAAAATTTCGGGGAGTTCCCGGTTACGGTGGGAGGCCGGGGGCCGAGCGATGCGCGTTTCTCTCGTACACGTACGCGCGTGTGTGCGAGGCGTTGGCTCTAACTGAACCCGAGCGAGGCGTTGGGCTCTAACTGAACCCGAGCGATTGCACTGCAAGCTACACGTTACTGAACCCGAGCGATCGATCGATGGCTGTTAACTGAACCCGATCGAGCGATTCCTTCGCTATTGCTGCTAACTGAAGCCGATCGATTGGATGAACAGTGAGCGTTGGGGGGGGGGGGGGTTGGATGAACAGTAAGCGGTGGCGTTGCCTCTGTATGAACAGGACCCCGTGGTGTGGAGGGCTGGATGAACAGTAGACGGTGGAGGGGTGCCCGTGGAGGGGTGGTTGAACAGGACCCCGTGGTGTGGAGGGCTGGATGAACAGTAGACAGTGGAGGGGTGCCCGTGGAGGGGTGGTTGAACAGGACCCCGTGGTGTGGAGGGCTGGATGAACAGTAGAAGGTGGAGGGGTGGTTGAACAGTAGCCGGTGGAGTAGCGCGCGGTGGAGGCTGGATGAACAGGAGCCCGTGGAGGCTGGAGGAGGTCGACGGTAGCCCGTGGAGGCTGGAGGAGGTCGACGGTGGAGATGAACAGTATCCCGTGGAGTCCCGTTTTGCGGTACGCCACACCCCTCCCGATCAACAGGACCCCCATTTCGACCGTAGCGCTCCAACACAAGTCCGTTTCCTCTGTTTTGCGGTACGCCACACCCCTCCCGATCAACAGGACCCCCGTTTCGACTGTAGGAGGTCCGTTTCCTCCGTTTTGCGGTACGCCAGACCCCTCCCGATGAACATGATCCCATTTCGAACGTGGCCGGTCGAACACAAGGCCGTTTCCTCCGTTTTGTGGTACGCCAGGCCTCGTTTCCACCGCCTGTTCTGTCCAAGCCCTCTCGATGAACACGACCACGCATTCCGTTCCGACCCAGCCGGTTGGCTCCCACGCGTTCCGTTGCCTCCCGATGAACACGACGCATTCCTTTGCCTCCCCATGAACACGACGCATTCCGTTGCCTCCCCATGAACACGACGACGATGCTGTTTCTCCGTTCCGACCCAGCCATGTACACGAGCCCTGGCCGTACGTATGCACGAGTAGGCGTTTGAGACCCTGCCCGTATGTACGTATGTGGCCGTATTTTCTTTCTTGCACCCTGGCCGCTGTACGTACGTGTACGTGCTACGTGCGCGCCTCTACTACGACACGTACGCGCTTCTACTACGACACGTGCGTGCCTCTACATCGACCAGTATATATGTACGTACACGTTCGCGACCAGAATGACAACGCTACGTACGCTTCAACCAGGTGGGTCCCGACTGTCAGGCACTTCCTTGCCTACAAAGATGTAGCTGGTGGGTCCCAGCAGTCAGGGGGGCGAATTGTTTTTTCCCGGACGCACTTCCTTGCGTGCGAAGGTGTAGCTGCTGGGTCCCAGCAGTCAGGGGGGGAATTGTTTTGTTTTTTTGCCCGGACGCACTTCCTTGCGTGCAAAGATGTAGCTGGTGGGTCCCAGCAGTCAGGGGGCGAATCTTTTTTTTTCGGACGCACTTCCTTGCGTGCGAAGATGTAGCTGGTGGTCCCAGCAGTCAGGGGGAAATGTTTTTTTCGTGAAAAACGGTGGCCCGTCCGATGGGTCCCCGCTGTCAGGTGGAGGAATAATTATTTTGCGCGTAATAAGGAGGCACTTCCTTGCTGCGGCCGTGGACCCAGCTGTCAGCCTCTCCACGTACAGTCCACGTTCGATGGAAGCCATTCCTTGACCACGTTGACCACGCCGCGCCGAGAGCACCAGGGCGGTGTACGACGGCGAGGCCTAGGAAGGGGACGATGCGGAGCCGGGGAAGATGCGGCAGTGGATGCCCACGCGTAGAGGAGTATGAGGGTTCACTCGTTCGGCTGCGGTGTGAGGCTGCCGTCGCCGCAGAATAACAGGGGGTGTGGGTGCGTAGAGGGATGTGCCTAGCCAGCGGTGGGAGTAGTAGGGGGCGGTGAGGCCTCCGTGGCATCACAGCCGGCCACGGGCGGCAGGAGCAGGCGGCATGACCGGCGCTGCTTTGGGCGGCTGGAGCAAGAAGACCAGAGGTTGAAGAAGCACTACGGCCGTTGGATGGACATCGTACGGTCACTGGAGCTAGAATCGTTCATATATTGAGTAAAGTTGACAAAGGCCTCCATCCCAGTCAACTTAGTAGGCCCACAAGTCAGCCTCCCACCAAGGTGGGTCCCAGCTAGCAGGGGGGTATTCATTTTTTGTGTGCGTAATAAGGAGGCACTTCTGGTGGGTCCGAGCTGACAGCGGGGGGAACGTTTTTTCGCGAAATACGGTGGCCCGTCTTATGGGTCCCAGCAGTCAGGGGGAAACGTTTTTTTTCGCGAAATACTGGTGGCCCGTCCGGTGGGTCCCTGCTGTCAGGTGGAGGAATAATTATTTTCTGCGTAATAAGGAGGCACTTCCTTGCGGCTGCCGTGGACCCAGCTGTCAGCCTCTCCACGTACAGTACTCTTCCGATGGAAGTCGGTCGCTGACCACATTGACCACGCCGCGCCAAGAGCACCAAGGCGGTGGACGAGGGCGAGGCCTAGGAAGGGGACGACGCGGAGCCGGGGAAGACGCGGCAGTGGAAGCCCGCGCGGAGAGGAGTACGAGGGTTCACCGGTTCGGCTATGGTGTGAGGCTGCCGTCGCCGCAAAATAAGAGGGGGTGTGGGTGAGTAGAGGGATGCCCTGGCCAGCGGTGGGAGTAGTAGGGGGCGCTGAGGCCTGCGCGGCAGCACAGCTGGCCATGAGAGGCGGGAGTAGGCGGTCCCGCCGGCGCTGCTTTGGCGGCTGGAGCAAGAAGATCAGAGATTGAAGAAACACGACGGCCGTTGGATTGAACATCCAATGGTTACGTCTGCTAGAATCGTTTGTTGACGTATATAATAACTAAAAAAATCTTGCATACACGTCAACTAAACAGGCCCACAAGTCAGACCACTCCCTCTTTTTTTTTAATATTTTATATATAGCTCATGGCAACTTCTTATGCAATTTATTGCAGTCGTTTTTTTGGTTGGCCAGGGCCAATTTCGCATATTTCTATGGGTTCCAAACTATTTTTAATACCAAAATGTCGAGCCAGATTTAAAGTACTTTGAAGATATATTTAAATTAGGTTAATGCCCAGTGAAATAGGAATCTGAAAATGTGAAAAAATTCAGAAATTATAAAGTAATTGCCAATTTGTCATCTGTTTTTATATTTACAACCCATTTCATATTACTTTCAAGATTTGCAGGCATCTTGAAAGAGTTGCAGCCCATCAGGGCGTAGAAAAATAAGTAGGCCTGGATTGGGTATTCTTCAGAAAAAACAAACTAGGCTCATTTTCACAAAGAAAAAATAGCTAGGCTGGTCACGTGGTGAACATAAAATCTAAGCCTGGGCTAGATGGGCCACAGCCCAGTTCAAACCCTGCTCCGTCTCAACAATACGAAAAAAATACTGCTCAAGTAGCTACGTCCCAGGTGTCAGCCGATCTTGTGCTGTTCTCTTGTCTATTGGCTATATACGCTCACAATGTCGTGGGTCCCAGATGTCAGGAAAACACTAGGAGGAAGCATTTTATTTTTCCATACGCTGACGTGGTGGGCCCCTACTGTCATCCTCTCCATGTACTTCTGCCGATTCCTGTTGTTTGTTGACCATGTTGACAACGCGAGAGGGCGGCGCCGCGGCGAGCGCACCGCGCGCGGAGGACGTCGGCGTTAACGATTTAGGAGACGGTGGGGTGGCAATGCGTGCGCTGAGGCGCAGCCAGCCGTGGGAGGCGGAAGCAGGCGGCCCCGCCGGCGCTGGTTTGGTTTTGGCGGCTGGAGGAAGACAGGACTGAAGAAACACGACATACTGTAAAAGCAGCAGGAGTACTTAACAAGCTTAACTGAAACCAGCAGGGGCACTTAACAACCAAAGCTGAAAGCAGTATGAGTACTTATACAGGTTCAACCGTACAAAGCACGCCTCGACCAGTGCTACTTTGCCTACAGTTAACCAAGGGTGAGGCCGCCAAGCCCCAGGACAAGGCCCAGGCGCCACCCCGCGCATCCACAACCTTCTGAAAGCGGCTTCATCTCGCAACGTGGTCAATAAACAGGATATTCGCTTTAGAGCCATGGAAAAGCATGAACATAATCTTCTGTCCTATTCTCCAAGATGGACGGGCCTTCATTATTTGAGACCACCCATGAATAAGTATCTTTTCACCTCCAAGGGGAATTGAGTAGGTCGACATAAACATCATGTTGTGACCAAGCGCAAGTCTGACCCGACCATGGTCAAGCATCTGTATAGGAACAATAGAACTCGGCAGTTCCTGTTTCAAGAAGATCACAGCTGTAAAACTTTGTATAAGCAATAGTTTATGAACAACATATATAACAGAAAACAGCTCGTACCATAAGTTTCTCGACACAGTTGGACCTGTTCAACGAGTGCAGCAGTGGCACACATATCCCACGTGGCCTTCCACCATTGAAACGCCCCACAAGGACCTCAAGACGATCAATGAAGTGTAGGAACTTGTGGATGTCGATCCAGTCAACTTCAGTGCCATTAGTAACAGCCGAGTTATTACAGAGTAACAAACGAGCAGACTGCTTAACTCTGAAAAAACCTACACGTGCCACCAATTATAAGAAAATATTAGTTAGAAGTAGCATCTTCGTGAGAGATTCGTTGCTACTTCTAAAGTTAAATTGTGATTAGTTAGACAGAATAGGTGGATTAAGAAGTAATCGAGGCAACAAGCAAGAACCAGATACAAAACTAACATGGATGAACAATTGGAACGACGTCGGGGTGGAAGATCGCAGTGAAGATGAGACCAGGTTCTGCCATTTCCATCAACATTCGTGCGCCAACTGTTAGTCCGTAACACTTGAGAAAGTTTATCCAAGTTCGGCCATAAAAAAGCAGCGATCTTCTTGGTTCATGAACCCAACTCGGAACTTATATCCATGGCTTGTCTTCACTGTGACCATTAAACTAGTGTATTCAGTTATGGCAAGGCCGAGCATCTTGAGTACATGTGTTCTGGCAGAGCAAATAATACACAGCAGGAAAAATAATATGAGAACACAACATGTTCAAAAAAATCCCACCCTCCCGGATAGAAAAGAGGATTCTAGGAACATACTGTGCGCGTTTCAAAATGCTGTGTTAGGATGAGAAGGAACAAGTGTGGCGTCCCGCCGAGGGCGCAGAAACCTGTAGGGTACTCGCACTTTGGGCACTACAAATGAAACACACTAGATTCAGTAGGAAGAAAAATGCATCAACGGCGGCGGCCGCCATTCTAGGATTACCTGCGACCAAGGGACTTGGATTTATCGGGGATGGATGAAGAATTCGTACCTGGTTCTCCATGAGAAAACCCTATGCAATCGCCGAGAGCGGGTTTTCTCTGAACAAGCAGACGAGGGAGAAGGGGATTCAGGCCCAGTGAAATATTGCCGCTTCGTCCGTCCAGCTTACTGCTAAAGCTGGAAAAGGGGGGTTGTGATTTGACGGCTCATTGGGCATTACTACGGCGCTACGGCCGGGGTGTGTCTACCGTGAAGTTGTGCACTCTAATTTGTGCATATGGCACGTGGACCCCGTTGCCGGTTGCCCCACATATCAGCGAAAGGAAGTAGAAAGACAGGAGTAACTAGTTACACATAAATATATTTTTTGACAGAGAGATACTCCCTCTATAAAGAAATATACAAATCTTTTATATAACAGGCTCACCTTGCCGAGAAATATACTCCCTCTGCAACGCACGGGCATTATGGGGGTTCAGCTTTTTTTATGGGAGTTCAGCTGAGAATATAATACTCAGATAAGCTCACGGTTCTGGACTTTGGGCCGCAGGCCGACCCTGCATGTTTGGGGGCCCATGTGTTATACCTCAGCGCTTTTCATATTGCAAGCGATCGGTATGGCGCTGGCTTTAGATGCCGTCGCAAGGCGAATACACAAATTTGAATAAAGCACGACAGCCGTTGGAATGAAATCGAACGACAGTTCCTAACCAGCAATCAGAGTTGCAATTCTATCAACGATATACCATGTGATAAATAATACTGTCGTACTACTTATACACACAGGACACTTGTTTCACCATGCCAGATTATTACATCAAAATCTCTCGGAGGATAGATCAGTTCGGCAGTTGCGTGCTGCTACTGAAGAATTTCAAAGTTGATTTGGACCAGCTCTCCTTGCCGAGAAAGTTCGATTTTGACATCATCCCCTACCGCAAGATATGATTTAGATTTGAACCTTGACCATCCTTTAGCATCAATCATCATGCGACCATCCTTTGTACTTACGGTATATTGAGCAGGTTCATTCACACCAAGGCTGCGCATGGTAAGAGAAACTTGGCCGCGGTCGCCCGGATTGTTGAACGACTCCCTCGTTGCTCTAGGAATTCTCTGTTTGCAAACAAGAAGACACAGTGAATCATGTGAAACAACATGGAAAGAAAAAAGAACGAAGCACTTGGGCGGCCAATGCTTACCAAGAAGGTGGACATGTCGGTTTTTGTAAGGACTTTGGTGTATGAAGTGCGAACTGCAGCCCAGTCTGTTGCCGGTGCAACTGCACGGGCCGGAGCAGATGCAAGTGCAAGTGATGGTGCACGTGCCGAAGCCGCTGCTGCTGCCGGAGATGGTGCTCCTTGTAGAGCTGGTGCCGGTGTCAGAGCACGTGCCGGTGTCGATGCCCGATCCTCCGGTAGATCAGACTGATCCGCTGACGCGGTCGGTGCCCAATCCTCACCTGGATCAGACTGAGCTGCTGCCGCTGTCAGTGCTAGAGCAACTGCCGGTGCTCGATCTGTGTGAGACAGCGACGATCGTGTCTGGTCTGCTATGATCAGCTTTCTAACTTGACTAGGATCCGTGACCGTGATCCAATTTTTTTCTTCATTTCTTTTAAACGCGAGAAGGACTAATTGTGGCGTTTTTGTTAAACCAAACTGCAGTTCATCATAGGGCTTCAACTTGTACTCAGACAATAGACTGATCCAATTTTTTCCAGTAATATAAGTGATGGACAGTGCCTTCGTTACTAACACGACATAAGAAGTGAAACCTGGAAAAATAGCCATCGTAGAGCAAACCAAACGGTTTATTCTGTGATGAATGTCACATGGCAAAACCTGCATCGTAAAATTGCAGGAAAAGAAAGAAAACATGACATTAAATCAATAAGATTTAGACAGTAAATCAATAAGATTTACTTGATGTGACACGAGTGAATCCTTACTAGGAAATCACTATGTTGAAGTACTAAACAGAAGATTGATCGTCCAACTACGCGTGGCATGTAGGGGCCCCGCCTACTCCCACAAGCAGGACAGCCCAAAGGTCGTGACAAATCGTATGGACTGAACATCCATGGGACTAGAAATCTTGGTGGGTGCGATAAACCCTGCAATGCATACAAATATTGGAGTGTAACCATAATTGATAAACCGTCCTCACAAAAAAATATGATCTAGATACTTCAAAATATACAGACTGAATTGAGTGGACAGACATTAACATAGACCGTTCACACACCAAAAGCGGCAGTACTAATAAACAATACAGGGTTCACAAACACAAATCAAGTACTGAACAATAGTACTTACTACAGACAAGCAAAGTTGCACTAACTAAACTCTGCAGACTATTTCTTGCCACCGACCTACGGGATGAACCCCGCATAACTGACTAGGCCATGGACTTCGTGTGAGATGTCTACATGCACCATCACCATCTTGTCAACCTTGGAGAACCTACCAGAGTGGTCTTTCCACTCATAAACATGATGATGAAGACATGCCGCATCAGATTTGTTGGGAAGCTTTACAAGAACCACACCCTTCATAATCGAAGGCACAGCCAGGAAATTGTTGTGGTCAAGTACAGCCTCGAGAACACGCCTGACAACAATGCTACAGGAAAACACTAGTTCAGGACACGTGGCGACAAGGACACATCAGCTGGATAGTTCAGCAGTAGAACTCATCATCAGGTCTTCCAGTTCACACGGCATGACTTTGAGAACTTCATCTCCACCGCGGACCTGGTTCTAATTCAAACAGAAACCATATTTTATTACTACCTCCGTTCAGAAATATAAGATGATTTTCGATATTATACTCCATATATGACTACATATATGCACAGAAATGAGTGAACAAAGACACTAGAACATGTCTTCAAAGGCATGAGAGCAGAGGGATTACATGCAATATCCATAACACAAGTTACTGAGGCAAATATACCCTCTTAAAAGGTAGCATTGATGTTCATAAAGTACTCCCTCCGTCCCAAAATTCTTGTCTTAGATTTGTCTAGATACGGATGTATCAAGTCACATTTTAGTATTAGATACATCTGTATCTAGACAAATCTAAGACAAGAAATTTGGGACAGAGGGAGTAGTTGAAAGTAATCTATAAGAAATCAGTGTCAACCTCTCGCATGTTTTGGTCAAAAGAGGAATTTAGAACCGTCATTTGGCACACTAAAATCACATGCAAGATCACCCAGAAAGTTGTACTACCAGTACTAGTACTCCGTGTTAGATGAAAAAACACGATCAAGATCGAGAAAAAGATGTTAACAAGAGACATTACCTGGACTTGATTAATGAGGGATCCCGGAGAGGGGGGCTTGGACAGGGCGATGGCTTTGAGCTTGTCTGCGGTAGTCTCGGCGGGGTGCTTGCGCTTCTTCGTACCATGAGCCTCGACGGTTTTGGCCAGAGCCATAGACATCACGTCGGCCGGTGCTCCGGCGTCCATCCAAGAGAGGAAGCTGAGAGAGAAGAGTGAAAGGAGGAACGAGATGAGGGAGAAGCGAAGCGAGTGGGGGTTTTCTTCAAGAGAGGAAGCTGAGAGAGAAGATTGAAATGATGGTTGCTTCGTCCGTCCAACTTACTGCTGGAAAGGAGGGGGTTTTATGATTTGACGGCTCATTGGGCATTACTGCGGCGGTTCGATCGGGGTAGTCTACCGTCACTCTACTACGGAGTAATTTAGTGCATGGCTGGTGGACCCAGGTGTTGGCTGTCCCACACGTCAGCGAAAGTGAGTAATTTAGTGCATGGCTGGAGGAGGATCCGCACGGTAGAGCGTGTCCACTGTTTTCTGAAGAAAAAAATGATTACAGCAAGCGTTTCCACTCTTACGACGGAGGAGTGCGAAACACGGCAGCCACTTGAACATACACAGTGCTCCTACTACTAGGCATGTGCAGTGGTTCATTCGTTAGTACTACACAATCTTGTTGCTAGTGTAGTAAGATATGAGGATAACAAATGATGTTGTGCGCATGTCAACTACTCCTATATGTAACCTAGTACCGCTTTTTCGACTGTCCGGTCGAGAATGAACAGTGAGATCAATGTTAACAGAACTAGGTCCACAGCGCACGGAGAGTACGGTGCTACAGTACTCCACGAAACATGCACCATATGAAGCACGAATAGTGTTAGGCAGGGTGTATGAAGGGTGCACGGGATGGGAGCAAAAGTTCCCTTCTCGACCCAATTTTGGGTGTTTGGCAGGGTGCATGAAGGGTGCATGACTCCACACTAGTAGGTTGACAAAAATACACGAAGAGGAAACAACTATATTGAGATGAGAATGCAACCGAACACACCCACACGCTTTGTGCTACAGTGACTGATCTGCACCGTCTGAGTTTGATCCAACGGTCATGTTGCCCCGAGACATGGACATGCCCATGCAGAGGGCGCCTAAACACCACCGAAGTCCCTCTGCTTCTCGAGGCGCACGACGTTGGTGATGCAGGGTGCAACCGCCCGCAGAGCCCACTCCCGGTCGACGGGAGCCAGCTTGTCAAAGACGGCGTCCAATGGCACGAATGGATTCCGGTGACGGAGCCCTGAAAGGATTCGCCCAGCAACGGCGACGGCAGCCCGCAACCCCTCCTTGTCCAGCTCAGCCCCCACCATCGCGCGGAGACGGCTCAGCCCCTCGGAGATATAGGTGAAGAAGGAGACCAGGTCAGGAAGCCGCAGCTCGTTGAAGTTGACCGGGTGGTCGAAAGGGTTTAGCTCGACTGCCGGCATCGTCGCGCTGGCACGACGGTAGGCATCGCGCAGCCGCAACACGTGTGTGGCAACTTGGTTCACCAAGTGGCTGAGGCGATCCTGGACCTCGTCACGATCGGCCCGCTCGTGCTCCAGCCGGCTCCCCTGACGGCCTATCATATCTCTCGCTTTCTGCAGCAACGCCGCCGACGCCTCGAGCATCTTTGTGGTGAACGCCTGCCGCTTTTGAAGCTCCGTGAACTCCCGCACATAACAGAGGAGCATGGCACTCCTCCCCTCCTTGAGCTCACGGAGCTCCATGTCCTTGGCCCTGAGCTCCGCATCCTTGACATGGAGCTCCTGTGTCAGGCGCCTCACCTTGGACTCCATGATCTGCTGCGCCACCATGGCACCAGGTAGAAGCAATGGGGAGAGGAAGCAAAGGGGGCGAAACGGCTGAAAGGCAATGCAATCTACGGGAAGGCGGAGGGAGCGGGGAATCTTTTGGTTTTCACCACGGTAAACACCATTCGACGACTTCTCACATCAGGGAGCAGTGGGTTTTTACAGGCGGAGTCATCGTGACTAATTGCTGCCGCGTCTGCTCCCGTCAATCAAAAAATTGAAAATCCTGCCGTGCCTGCTCCCGTCAATCAAAAAATTAAAAATCCTGCCGCACCCAAACACCAGAGCAACGCCGCGGTGGATATTTAAATTTACCTGCCGGCAAGTGGATAAAAAAAGGGGTGAAAAAACAAATGTGGCGGCGGCCTAGCTAATCGGTCGAACTAGCCCAACTAGCTAGCCACCGTGCTTCACTGATGTACTCGGCGAGAAAGGTGGTCTTTCATGATTTGACGACTCATTTACTTGCTTCGGCGCTACAACCGAGGAGGACCCAGAAAACGCGCGGTAGGGCGTCCCACGTCAGGAAGAATATATGCGTGCACCACCCGGGAGGACCCCGAAACCGCGCGGTAGGGTGTGCCACGTCTCGGCACGGAGGAAAAATGTGCGTGTAAAAATATACTGTATCAGACGTAGTACCTATGGTTCGACCTCGGGACCCAGCCAGTCGGTCATAAACACCCCACTAGCCACACAGCTTCATCATGCAAACGTGGCACGGAGGATAGATGTGGTTAGCTCCGTCTCGACCAGCCACAACGTCTCTTGTTCTAGGCGATTCTTCTATTTTCCAAGCTTTTTTTAGTTGTAATAACACCACGGCAAGCTAGCGCCGCTCTTCGTGTGTGCCCGTGCAAAGGTTAGATGATGGAGAGAAGAGAGATTGAGATCGCAGACCTAGGACCCACCAGTAAGTGAGACAACGGTCATGCACGTGTTGACGAGGCACTCCCTCTACTCTACTCAACGCAAGTACTGTATAAAAAATCAAGTTATGGGACAAAGCCAACAACCGTTCGTTTTTTCAGGCTATCGACTTACGCTTTGTAGTCGAGGTTGCCAGTTCGAAGCTCGTCTTTCAGATTTGTTAGTTTTAGGTCCAAATTTGATTAATGACAAGTGGGACCCCCGTGTGTTGTTCCGATATTTCAGTGTAGGATGTTTTTTTGAACAAACACTTTGCGCGGTTAGACAAGTAACGGCACGAGTTACACGTATTTTGCAAGTTTAGGAACAAAAATGACAGCGGCATAGAATATCACATCCACCCCGCAGCTTAGATACTATGGTGATACGAGTTTTTACACCGTTGGAAGTGAGATCCAATGGCTTGGGAGTAGTCTTTGTAATTATGCGCAATTTCCAAACTCTCCAAAGGTTTTTTTGCAAATAAAACATTCAGGCCTCGTGTGTGCCGCTGCATCTTCGATCCAACGGCTCCCCGGTGCTCATATTAGGTGCTCCCCGTAGCTTAATTACCCGCTACAATGATATGAGCATCTAGGTCGTATGATCAGTGATCAGATGGCACATGCGTAGTACTTGTACTTTCTGCGCATTTCCCAAACTCTATCAGTCGTATATTGCAAAAACATTCAAACCTCCTACTGTGGGCCGTTAGATCTCAGTGAACTCGTATCACCATAGAATCTACGGTGCGGGAGCACCTCATACTCTCCCGTGCGAGAAAACATAAGGTGCTATCGCAGCTTGGATGCTACGGTGATACGAGCTTGGAGGTCGTTTGATTTGAGATCCAATGGCATCTGAGCAGTCTTTGTGCTTGTAAGCAGTGGCCGAAGTCTTTTGGGGATTTTCTGCAAAAAACCATTCGAACCACCGAGGAGGTGTTGGGTCACAAATCCAACGCCTGCGAAGAGCTTGTATCACCAAAGCATCTAAGGTGTGGTAGCACATGATATTCTTATATACAGGAGAATATGATGTCCTCCTTCATCTTAGATGCTACGGTGATACGAGCTTCGAGGTCGTTGGATATGTGATCAAAGGGCATCTAAGTAGTTTTTGTACAAATTGTGTGCAATTCTCAAACTCATCAAGGTTTCCTGCAAAAATATTAAGACACGTCATGTGAGCTGCTATATCTCAGATCTACAAGCTCCAAGCAACTCGTATCGGCATATAGCATCTAAGGTATGGGGGCACATGATATTCTCCCGGTGAGGAGGGGTGGGGGGTGCACAACCAATCGGTGGTTGGGAGGGTGGGGACAAATATAATCTAAACAACCCTAAACAGAGCTCCACAATTTTATCTAAGGTCGAGGGGTTGACCCCCGACAATCATAGCTCCGGCTAAACACAACATTTGCATGTACTGTAGTACTAGACTTAATATTCATGTTTCAGTTTCATGTTCATTTTAAATATTGAACTGAGGACCATGGATGTCTTACATTTTTACTCCCTTCGTTCCTAAATATTAGTCTTTTTAGAGGCTTCAAATGGACTGGCACATACGGATGTATATAGACATATTTTAGAGTCTAGATTCACTCATTTTGCTCCGTATGTAGTCACTTGTTGAACTCTCTAAAAGACTAATATTTAGGAATAGAAGGAGTATTTTTTAATTCGTGTCATACATGCATGGTTTGGAAAAATAGATGCACTATACTTATTGGATTGTTGTTGTGTTCGTGCGTGTGTGTCTGTGTGTATGTGTGTGTGGTCATATGCTTGATACATACAAAGTTTTCTCACCTCCATATTGTTCATTTTTTAAATTTGAATTTGCATTGGAAAACTTACTAGGGATACCATGAAATGTGAAATCCACATTGAGATCACTATATCACAAACTCACTCTAATTCAACAACTCGTCATAAATAAATTACCACGTTGAGATTAGTATTTGCAAGGAAAATACGGGTATTGTAATACACATAGATTCGTTCGGAAATTTAAAAGGTTCCTTTCGTATTCTCGGATGGTAGGACCCAACGGCGTACCAGCCAGACCTTGGCTCGTGTTGATCCTAAAAAAACCGGGCTCGTGTCCTTCGGTGGCGTGCGTGGTACGCACATTAGGCAACCCCAACCAGTCGAGCCTCAGCGTTTCAAGTCAAAATATCTGGCGGCCAGAATTCCAGCCCTAGGAAATTCCCCTCATGTCCCCGGTCCATAATGACTACCGATGAACAACGGAGGGATGCTTTAGTAACTAGACAACGTTACCTACCGTGCCGAGCACGGTTCAATTCCCTCGGTCGCCGCTCGTCAAGGTCACCCGTCAACTGCATTGCCTAGTACTACTACTACTACTACTACTACACCAAGATGAGCACAAAATTGAGCCCGTTTGTTCGTGCCTAGTACTTGAGTTAATATATCAGGCAATGCACTGGTACGGAGGGATTATCCTTTTACTCTGCATATATAACTTGTCTGAAATCTAACTAAGCAAAATGTTTGACCAAATCCTTTCTTAAGAAATACAATAGGACAGATGTACGGCTTGAAAATTTATTGCATGATGCAGGTTATGATATTGTTTCGAATCCTGGATCTTAAATTTCAGAAAATCCAAAAGTGAGCATAAATTCTTGAAACAAAGCATGGTCACGTGATATGGCACAAATATTACTTCGTAAGTTTTTTCTTCAATTTGAGACAAGCTGCTTGTGACAAGTCGCACAAATGAAGAGCCAAGGTATTTTGGAACAAAGACCTGTCACGTTAAGGCGAACGCTTTCACTATTGAAACCGTGGGCGTTTACGTGCCGCCACGAGTCCCTGCTTCTCATCGGCAGGTGCCGTCCGAGCAAGCGTGTGAGTCGATGGGAGGCGTGCGAGCAGACCGCTGCGCCGGCTGTCAGGGAGGCGTGCGAGTAGACCGCTGTGCAGGCTCACCGGGAGGCGAGCCCTTTGACCAGGCTCCGCCGCCCACCATCGTCCCAACTGCTCCCACTTTTAATGTCGCCAGCGCCGCAGTTTAAAATCAACCCCGCACTACCCGCTATCGCTACAATCCTCTGTCTTCCTCTCCGATTCTCCTGTCGTCTACCTCCAACTAGCCTGACCTAAACGTACGCCATGCCGCATCACGATGGTCTGCCCTTAGTGTTCCAGTTTCCTGAGGAAGACACCCAGCAGGAGTCTCAAGAACAGAAGGGGCTTTGGGACGAGCTTGAACTAGCCTTGCGGGAAGACGTCGCGCCTGTCCCCGCTCCCGTTCCGGCTCCCGTCACCCCGACTGCGCCAGCGCCCATCCCCGTGGCATTGATGGGCTGGGAGCCGCACATTGTCGCCGGGCTTGATCCCACGGGGTTCCACGAGGTCCCCGCCGACTTTCACGCGCCCGTGCACCTGCCAGCGCATGCGCCTGCGCGTGCACTGACGCGCACACCCGTGCCAGTGCCCGTGCACCTGCCAGCGCATGCGCCTGCGCGTGCACTGACGTGCGTGCCCGTGCCGGTGCCCGTGCACACGAATGTCTCCGCCGCGCCGTTGACAGCGCCTGTCCCCGCGCGGGTGCCAGTGCCCCCCTCAGCGGCATGGATGGCCTCCGTCGACCGCTTCCTTGCACCAACGCCAGTCACCTCCTCCTGCCTGTTGACTCGCTCCGAAGTCCAGAACATTTTGGCCTTCCTTGAAGCTAGGCCAACATCCAGGAGTACGCCAACAACGGCGCAAGACGCCGCCGTCGCCGTTGGTCAGTGGCCCGACGACACACAGAGCACGACAGAGGAGCCGCTTCCCACCGCAAGACGCCCCCGCCGCCGCCGCGTAATCTAAATTTGCCATGAAAAACGTTCGGATTGCCATGCTTAAAATCCAAACGTTTATCATTCCTGTTTATTTTATATCGATCGTCGTATAATTTAAAGTCGGAGTCAGACTGAACGAAATGTATGGTTTGATCGATTGAATGTTCTGCTAGGGCTGTATCAAATTAAATATAAAACGTCATCAAGCCACATGTATTCCTTGTCATCCAACGACCTAGACTGCTTCAATGTCGAGCACTCAACACGTTTAGCATGCAGTTAATTTCATGCCAAAAATAGTGCTAATCACATGACAACACGCAAATAATATCCTAGTAGTTAATATCCGCATGCACTTAATATACTTCCAAATACGTGCATTGCACGTACACACTGACTAGTGCTGCTAGTACGTGAAACTGGTGCCGTGACTTGTGAACGCGTCCAGATATGGTCAACGGCAACATCGCCCACGAGTTCTTCATGTTTGCCCGTGCGTCTAAACGCAGAAGGGGAGGAGAGAGAGAGAGAGCACACATGGAACCCACCAGTAAGTGAAGGCGAATAGTATTAAAAATAATATTACATGTTATCCATTAATTAGGCTGTGGTAATATAAAAACATTATGTGAACAAAGGGGGTACAACAAACATTGCTATTCTACGTATGTTGCCTATTGACGTGCGGCTTGAAGGCCCGGTCGCATGTTCGATCCTCGTCCTTTATTTTTTAATTTGTATATGGGTCCAAATTTGTTTCATGACATGTGGGCCCCTCGGTGTGTAGTTTGTAGCACTTTCATTTGTGGGTCGAAATTTGTTCCATTCCAAGTGGACTATCGGTGTGTAGTTTTGTAGCTTATTTATAATAATTAAAGAGAACAACATAGTTTTTTCAATAATACCATGGTGCGACGTTGAAGGCGAGAAAGGACGTGCGAGAGAGCGATGACCGAGCCAGAGGGAAATCAACTAGGGGAGTTGCGTGGGTTGCAACGGTGTTTGGAGTAGTTGTGGGCCGAATGCTACGAAAATATAATCTAAACCGACCGGAATAAATGCCTACACAAATTAATCCAAGGTTGGAGTGCCCCTCGCAATGTAAATAGCTCTGGCTTTACGAGGGATGGAGAGGTAGTAGCTTCAACGCGTGGAAGATACGGTGTGAGAAAGCGAGGTCAATCGAGAGACATATAGATAGAGAGACAAAGTGAGTGTGGTCCGACATTCATTGAACAAATATATATGCTCTGGAGAGATATTGTCCAATTGAGCTTTTTTGCAAGGGTGAGGGCTGTAAGATAGAGCTTGAGAGATGATCCAGTCACAGACGTGTAGATATATTTTGTGCGTGGGAGGAAGCAAGGTCAACCGATCACATAGGGTCGCCGTGCGATCGAAAGAGTGAGACGGGTTGGAGAGAGTGACCTAGATAGACGATGTGCGTGAGAGAGTATACAATGTGAATAGGTCGAATTGGGCTCAAACATGGTGATATATCATTTTTGTCCGAGAAAGAGCGAGGTCAATCGAGACATACGGAGAGAGAGAGAGATTGAGTGAGCGTGGCCCACCATGAGGTCGAAAGAGTGGCGGCGGCTTGGATGGACTGACCTAGATAGACAATCTGCGTGAGAGAGTATAGAGTGTGTCGATCGAGGCCCGAACAGGGAGATATATCATTTGTGTGTGAAAGAAAACGAGGTTAAACGAGACTCAGATAAAGAGAGCGAGATTGAGCGAGTGTGGCCCGCCGTGCGGAAGAAAGAGTGAGACAGTCTCGAGGGAGTGACCTAGATATACAACGTGCGTGCGTGCGCACGAGAGGTTGGGGGGGCTAGATAGACAATGCATGTATTTAGCGCTGAGGGTGAGAGGGAGAGGGGGAGAGAGAGAGAGCTCGGCATGGGGTGCAATGGCGGGTGTGAGGTAAATACATTTGGTAACAGAGTGGAAAAAGGGGTTGTGTAGTTGAGAGACTTAGAGATCGAAACATGGAGAGAAAGAATGAACGTGTGTTGGAAACCGATAGCTTCCTAAGGTGGTTAGGAGAGGAAGATTGACCGATACAGGAAGTATGTAGCATTTGTGCGGGGGGGGGGGGGTGGCTAAAAACAACATTTGGATGTACATAGTACGAGACTTAATATCGATGTTTCAATTCGGTGTACATTGTAAGATTTGAACCGAGGACCAGGCATACGGGTAATTATTTCGAATTCGTGCCATACTAAGTTTTGAAAAGTTGACATTGACTCAGTTTGTTGTGCTATTTTGTAGGTCATATGTTTGAATCCATCCAAAAGTTTTCTCACTACCATGGTGTTCATCATATACATATGAATTTGTATTAAAAAAAGTAGCGTGGATACAGTGAAATGTGAAATCCACGTTAGAATTGGAGATCGCTACGTGACACACACTCTAATTCAAATAACTAACTACGTGACACACACTCTAATTCAAATAACTAATTATGTGACACACACTCTAATCCACGTTAGCGTGGGTACCGTTTCGATTTTTTTCAAATAACTCCTCATTAATTAATTTATAGTACTGCCTCTGTTCACTTTTATAAGACCTTGAAGACATTTCAGACAATGTGCAAAACAGTTCATTTTAAGTTGTCTGAAACGACTTACAAAAGTGAACGGATGGAGTATCTCATTTCGAATGACTAATTATTGCAAGGAAAACACGGGCATGGTAATACATACAGATTCGTTTGCAAATGAAAGAAGATTCGTTTGCATTCTCAAATGTAGGCGCACCAGGCAGACCAGGGTCGTGTCGGGGTGGACGCTGCTTCAGTGCCTTAAAGGCAACTGCCTTTGGGTCACTGACATGTGGGCCAGCCACCTGTTGGGCCCACATGTCATGGACACAAAGGCATGTGCCTTAAGGCACCAAAGCATAGTCCTGTCGGGGTGGTCGCGTGTGTCGGACGGACGCGTAGCACCCAGCCACCCACCCCCCTCCCCCCCAAAAAAGGACGACGACAATATAAGTTCGCGCTTCCACGTTTCGGATTGAAATATCTGGCGGCCCCAACTCCAGCCCTGCAAAATCTCTCTTCTCCACCTTCCCCTTCCGCGCCCAGATTGCTCAAATCCCTAATTCGCCGCCAACCCTCGAATCGCCCCTCGTCTCGTCTCTTTCCCCACCGTTCCCCACCTCTGTGCCGGACGACGACGACGAAGACGACGGTCGCGCTTCACCACCGCACCGCAGCTACCTCATCTATGCCCTCGTCCACCGCACCGGGTGGTCCGCCGACAACGTCGGCCGCCGCAACCGACGTGCCTCACAGACACCGAGTTCCACCGCATCAGGTGCGCTTCACCGACGCCATCTCCCAGCTCACCGGGGCTACTTCACCGAGCACATCGTCGCACCTCCGCCCCCCGAGGCCGTTGGGGCTTCACCAACGGTCTTGTCCACCGCATCATAGCGCTCCGCTGCCACTCAAGATCTGCATCCGTGCGCGGCCAGCCAACGCCAGCGCATCACCCTCAACGGCTCTGAAGTGACCCGCACTCTAGCTAGGCGAGCATGCCCAAACGCCGGCCCGAACTAGGTATCCACACATCACTCCCTTGTGCACTGTTCCGACGATGTTTGGATATCCTTTCACTGCTCTCTTAGCTTACACACCTATGCAACTCTGACTTTAACTCTTATTTCTTCTGGAGATATCATCTGAAACAAGAAAATCCATTTTTTAGCGAAGCATGATGGTGCTACGGGATCTGGTACACATCCTGCACACCCGTATAACCTTGTAAGTATCTGTCCTCCGGTACAACATCAAGGTCGATTCCTCTTATTTGATCAACCATTCGCCGTGTCAAAAATGCAGAGGGGGATGCAAGGAGCACAAGGCCTGCACATCCAAGCAAGTGGTAACATGGACTTGTACATGGAACATCCCAAGCGCAAGCAGATCTGTAGTGAGCCTGTACAACGAGCTAGCGTAAGTCCCTGCATTTCATTTAATTCGTACTGGCATTCGTGTATGATTTGTGTGCAGTGGCTGATCCACGAATTCAAGTTACCAGGGGCGAACATTTAATTTAAAAAATACGAAGGCACTTGCACTCCGGAAATCAACATAACTTGAGAAATGTGAAGCTACATGCACTTTGAAAACCAGCTAATGATCCAAAGTAGTTCAGATTATAAACACTAAATGATGCAAGCACCAAAAAACACAAAATGCAACATGGTGTACAAGGACTACAAACATGGTCTGTACCTGCTTGAATTATTCGTTCTCTGGCTGAAAATATCGAAGTGTAATTGCACGTATAACCAGTGCGCAAACTGCATATCAATATATCTATCCTGCACAAGTATGGCAATAGTTTCAAACAACAGATTAGAAAAGTATTTATGCTATGTTGTCATGATATGGGGACTTTCTGGTAGATGGCCTCGACGTTTCCTCAAGCTATGAAAATGCACTATAATTTGCTTGTCATCAGTGCCTGCAAATCTCTGTCTCTCTCAACATAGTAGACCATCATTAGACACTAAATCCTTCAATGAGCTTGCAAAATGCTTGCATTAGATCCCTCATTAGACACTATATGTTCATCACCAGGAGCATGTAAAATGTTTGCATCAAATCCTTCATTAGCAGTCTGTTCATTAGACACTTCAGGCTCAAGAACAACATGAGCTTGTATGTTTGCAACGGAAACTTGATTAGATACATCAGATTCAGTCAGTTCAGTATTGATTGGGGGAGTTATAAAATAAGTAGAAATTGGTTTCATTTTCTCATAGATTCCCTACATACAAGCAGTTTTACAACACCGTCAGGTTTAACTATTGGCCAGAAATTGAAGAGTTGAATTAGATATAATCAGGGATGTGATGTACCTGCTCGTTGCGCATGCTACTCTTGCAAGCTGCGAGTGTCCGTTTGTGCAAGCTCGATGCCATGGCCGTGCCGCCGCCACTGCCTCCCACGCAGGCTACACCCAGGGTTGGATCTTCATCTTCTTGTCCTTCCGTTCGCTTGAAGCCCGGCGACCGCCCTCCAACGAGGGCGCGAGGAAGTGCTGTGTTAGTCTGTCCAGCGGCGGCTAGGTTAGGAGCGAACCAGACTGGAGGCTGGAGCGAATGAATTGGGATTTTTCCTGCTGTCGATCGATATGGGAGGCGCTCGTTTGGGCCGCGAGCCTGCTATAGGGCCTGCCTTGCACTTATGTTATTGGCCCATCCAAATTGAAACATTTTTCTTCATTTTTTATATTGCCTGCTCGTGTGTTGGGACGACCAAACTAGCGTGGGCCAACCTGGATGACTCAAACTAGGTGCACACTTTCCAGCCACCTGAGGCGGCCGCCCATACCATCCCCTATGGTGGCGTCGCCCCTTTTTACGTGTATGATTGGATAGTGAAAAATATTCCAGTGGCGCTTTTGATTTACCCACAGAATGGTTGAATTGCTTGTTTCTATGAACTGAGTTCGCCAATAGTGTGAAGGATGCCAGTCTTTTCATCCTATTGTAGATTGCTTAGATCTCGATATGCCAAAAGTAATCACATGAAATATACAGTAAAAGCCAGTGTGATGTGTTTGGCTACAACTAGTCTGACTACACGTCCTCATATAACATATCAAGGACGCACCATCTTACCAGATTAACCATTCGACTTACCCATGCAGTGTGGGAAGAAAGAAGTATTGGAATTGCGTATCCAAGCAATTGATGCCATGGACTCCTTCGTACAACCTTGTAAGCAAAAAATAAGTTGCAGTGTGCCTGTACAAAGAACTAGCATAAGTTCAGTTACCTGCTTCTCGGAATTTTATTTAGCCACTTATTGCAAAATTGTTCAATTACGTTGCTTGGCTTAATTTAGTTTGCTACTGATTACATAATGGCACAGCCTGTTAATCATATCGTAGACTGCGCCTATCTATGTGTTTGATACTTACTGTTAAGAATTACCTGTTTGCCTTAACTTAAATATCTACTTGTTTGTTTAACTGCTTTGCTGCTGCAACAGCGGGTTACAATGATGTTAATAACTACTTTTCAGCATCCAATTGAAACTCTTTAATTCCTTGTTTGTTTAACTGGTTTGCTGTTATAACTCCCAGTTGAGATGTTTTGCTAACTTCAACTTTTCTGAATCCAATCGGAACTTTAATGGCAAAACAGGTTAGCCCAAGATCAAATAGCGAGGTCCCCATGGACGTTGCATCATCCCACAGTAGTGGCACCGGCCCAATCGTGCATTATGAATTGCCAACTGCTGATGCTCTAGAGGCTAAACTAGTGGTAGAAAGAGATTCTGCTTCTGCACTTAGAGATGAAGTTGACATGTTGAGGAAGCAAACAGCACAATCACAAGCAGTACTCAAGACAACCATTAAATATTTGGTGGATTTCAAAACGAAGCAAGCTGAGACTGACCAGATTGTTAAGGTCCTGAAGGAAAAAAGGAAATTAAATTCCTACTTGGTAAATCATAGCTGAAATGTTCTTTCCATAGTTGAATAACCTTTGTGTTGTCTGTTCATGTAATCAATCAAACCATTTGTTTTAGAGATCATGTAATAATTGTTTTGTTTTGTTTTTTGGTTTGTAATTTTATTTGAGCACAAGTCTGTATCAATTGATAAGACTCGGAGACATTTCATTTGGATTGCTGTGCCAGACCTACAAATATGCCAATCGGGCTGAATGTGCATTCAGCAATAGTAGTAGTATAGATGGACCATAAGTGGCACGCATTGGAAAGGGCCAAGATGCTGGCTAAAAAAAGATGCCGTTGTAGCCAAATAAAAGTACAGTGGCCTTGCTTATGTATGTTAGTTGATATTATTGATCCATATACTCTATAAGTGTTTATATGTCTGTTAGTTCTGTACATTCTTGGTTGATTGACTCGGTATTTGAATCTTGATACATCGCTTGTGTACATATCTAAATGGGAGTACACATTATGCCGCGTGTGACATTTGAGTTGGACATGAAGTGTTCCAAATATTCGAATTCACCTTAAACTGGATTCTAGTTTCTGAATTTGAGTATCGGCATTTGTAAACTATATTCATATATGACAGTGGAATACATCTTTGTCGTCCTTTTGAAGATATATAAAAACACATAGAATGATTTATAAAGATTCATATAGGAATACAAAATGGATTCGAATTTAGTTGCCAGGGTAAACGTGGATGCTTATTGTCCCAAAATTCGAAAGAAGCAGCAAAATGTCCACTCCCACGTCGGCTGCCCGAAGCCAAGTGTTTGGGAGATGGAAATTACTGTCTACCCATTACACGGACAATCCATCGGCCCGATTTCCACTGCTCTAAATAGGGGTAGGTTAGTAACTTTAATTAGACGTGATACGACCGCCTCTGAGCCCATTCCGACACGGTGGGCGTCAAACATGGGCGGCAAAACTCATTTGATTCAAGGTCGTCCGAAAGACCTCTGTTTCTCCCTCCATTCCCCATTCATACACGGTGGGCGGCAAAACAAACTCGACTCGGCCGAATCGATGTAGGCAAATATTTTCAATAGGGGCAGGTTTGTAACTTCACTCAGACGTGACACAACCGCCCTACCTATCAGCCCCGTTCATACACCGTGGGCGCCAACCATGGGCGCCAACCACCCTCTCCTCGCCCGAAATCGCTCTGGGAAATATTGGCGAGATGCGAGATTACCGTCCTGTCCCCAACCAACGAGACGTCCAAATTTTAAACAGGGGCTAAGTTCATAACTTTCCCATATTTCAGACAGTCGCGTCCCAAAAACATGGTTCCCCGTACCTCTCCCTCCATTTTCCCATTCATACACCGTCCGCGCTAGAACACCCCATCCCCACACTAGCCTCCGTCCGACACCCCATCCATCGCCGCCGTCCTCCACCACATCCATCGCCACCGTCCTCCACCATGCTGGAGCGCCTACCAAGACCGCGTCGTCCACTGCTAGAGATGGACGTTTCTCATCCATGGCGATGGACCAATAGCCTTGCATCACGTCCTCTCGCTTCATCGGCGCCGTCGTCCTCTTTGCCGGGGCCGCTCACACGACCTTCTCTTCCACCGCAACAGGACTTATCCCCCGATGCACCCGTCTACCGTCGCAGATATGCTTCAACGCCACCGACAGCCATCGCACCCCCGATGCCTACACGGCGCCGCAAGAGAGGTGGTACTTCATATCTCCTCAACTTTTTGATCTCAACTAGAAAATAGATCTTAACTTGGTTACTCTACTTTCTTTTCAGCTCTTAGAATTTAGTTCTTAGTTCGAAGAAAACAATGGATGCTAAATATCATTTCTCCGGTTTGTAGCTTCAAATCTGCCATGGCACAGCCATAATACGGTTTAATTGATCATGCTTAGGGTTTAATTGATCATGTTGGTTCCGTGGTGGTTTCTTTAATAGAAATCGGAGGGGAAACCCTCTTTTGCTAAAAAAAATATGCTTAGAGTTTCCCCCTTTTATGATCACTATACGATCAGAATACGTGCTTCGTGTCATAATAACACTGCTCCACCCATCAAGCTAAACAAGCTTAGTTGTTCAAATACGAATCTGATATTATTAAAACAGAGT
Source organism: Aegilops tauschii subsp. strangulata (assembly GCF_002575655.3). Lineage (NCBI taxonomy): Eukaryota > Viridiplantae > Streptophyta > Magnoliopsida > Poales > Poaceae > Aegilops > Aegilops tauschii. Next base: position 324,450,172 of record NC_053038.3, on the reverse strand, counting down.
TGTTTAATTGGTCAGCTAAATGTTCCTAAATTAGTTTCGATAATGCATGTTCGCCGCTCTGGTGTGTATCTCTACAGTGTGCCCACGGTGGGCCGGCCCACCCTGGGATTTTGGGTCGTCCCAGGCCCCGATTCCCCTCTGTTCTGCTGCGCGCTTCTGATCTCTACTCGCCCCCAGCCGCCTGCCTCGCCGGCAACTTGCCGTCCCCGGACGGCATGACTCTAGGAGGAGACGCCGGACTAATAGGAGGCTAGGAGCCGCTCGCCCAACAGCGTCACCGCTGCCCGGGCGCGCCGCCGTGCCTACCTTCCCAGTCCATTCAGGGCTCAGGCGTGCATCACCCATCAAGCCAACCCAATTTATCCTGAGATACGTCCTCACCACTCAGCAGCCACTCCTCATCACCCATTTTCTAATTGATTCATTACTCATTAGGTAGGACTGTCATTAGGGTTTGTTGTGTGCTCAGTGCTACCTACACTTAATGGTTCAGATGTATTTCGGTAATCTTTAGTACCTCTAAAGTTCACAGGGTTTTCAAAATTCCGGCCCTCGGAACAGAAACTAGTCATTTGGATTGTTGGTCGTAGTGACATTGACCCAGATTACTACTACAAGCCAGGTTTTTTGACAATTTTACTTGTCTTTCTTACTCATTCGATATAATATCCAATTATTCACGTCGATTAGTTGCAAACAATAAGTGCTAGACAAACTTCTTCATTCAGATTTTGGACGGTCTCTTACTGCAGTTACAATTCTGCATACTTGTCCTAGTAAGCTCACAAGTAAATGATTGATTCACTACATCTATGCTTGCCTTGTCATATTTGTTGTCAATATTCTTTTAGGGTGGACCACCCTGTTTCTAAATACTGGAACCGTAGACATGAGTGAATAGTATTTGTCTATGTGATCTCTTCCATCATGTGTGGGTAACGAACACTGCATTGTATAGAAAGAAAGTGTCATTTCCAGCTTTTACATAGGTTTCGATCTTTTACATGGAATACAATCTGCCTACTTGCTTTGTGTCGCACTACCAACACTCCACCCTTGAAGCTAAACATTACGCCACTCATAATTGCTTAGTTTATTTGTTCAAATACGAATTTCATATGATTGTAATGTTCCTAGTTCAGTTTTGAAATGTGTGCCTGCCTGTTATAGAGACATAAGGGGTTTGTATTTTTGTGTGTGGTCTGGTCAGCACGTTGGGGAGGTGAACTTTGCATATGCAGGGGTTTATAGGGAGACACTCTCCGAGTTGAATCCGCAATGCATTCCATAGATAATCTGACTACTTTTTATGTTTTCATGAATCTCAGATTCTGAACAGTATCATAATGATTATGAGCTTGCGCGCATGAAAAGAATAAAGCAGAACAATGCCATGGCTGTCAAACTTGGCATTAAGGGACTGAAATCAAGTCTGGATGCAATGCAATGCAAACGCTCTCCACCTACAGATTCATGCTCAGAATATGATCCTAATAGTGATTCTGAGCTAGAGGGAGACCTAAGTCAATGTAGCTCCCTAGTGGAGGAGTCAGAGGAAGATGCCCTATCTTATTCACCCATCAAGGTACTTGCTCTAACTTTCCAAGGTTACATTGCTCGCACATATCTTGCAACTGATGCTTTGCATTGCTTCTACTTTGTTGAACTGCCATTAGCTTAGTTTACACATCGTGTATGTGAATACGCCCTGCCTATCCATTTTCAGTACATATTCCATCTGTCATCATACAATATTTATCCATTCAAATGTTGTTCTTGTGTATTAGACGTTCAAAAGGAAGAGGGCGATTGCTGATCGTGGAGGAGCACAAGCAAAGTATTTGGAAAATGTAGTGGCACCTGATAAATCAAATAGCCCATTAGGTGTAGTTGCAATATCACCTGACCCACAAAATACCCCAACTCTAGCAGACTCTAGCCCTACTACACTGGTCATTTCTGATGCCCCAACTCAGCAGACCCCAACTGCAGCAAACAGTATGATTATGCCAGTTGACATAGCACCAGCTGTACGACGCAAAACCCCCATTCCAGCAAAAAGTACACCAAATCCAGTTGCCAAATCCCTTTTTGAACCAGAGAGAGCCCCAATTGCAGCAAATAGGACCCCTGTTCCATTTCTTCCCAATTTAGAAGACGAAGCTTATGTTGTTGTCAGGAACTTTGTGCGCATCCTTCCTTCATGGAAAGATTATACCGCAGACACAGAACAATTTCCAGTCTTCCTCCACAACTTACGTGTAAGTAATGTACTAATGTTATTCATGGTCATTACTGCATATGTTTCTGCTGACAGAAGACACAAGATTTCATTCTTTTAAATAGGCGAGGAGCAAACTGGATTGTGTTGACGAGCAAGGGTTGGTTGCGCTTTTCAAGCACTCGTTGATGAAGTATCATTCCTACCTGAGGCAAGCGCACTTCGATGGCAAGCCTCTGAACGAAATTTCTGTAAAGTCTCTGGTTCTACATTTATCCGACGGTGACTGGAATAATCTTGTTACACATTGGTCTCGGCTGCAGCGTAAGGTACTGTCTATGATATCACATCACAATTTGAACTACATTTCTGCATTTGCCTTAATGTCTCACTTGTACGAAAACTGTTAGCAGAAGAACATTCGTTCTCAAGGGACCACAGAATCTCGCAACTATACTGCACACTGCATTGCTCTTGTGAGTACCTCTTGCCCTGTATGACCATACTTACTTACATAGTTGTTTGATTATGTAGCATCACTGCACATGTTAGCCTCGTAATCGTCCATTTGGTGGACATTATAAGATCTGTATGGACTCTTACATAAATTTAGAATCAACCCAATGCTTTTGAAGAGGTTTAGCTCTGCAGTCCTGTTGTAAGGACTGAACGTGGTCTATCACTGTACTTACATTAACAGCTACTCCCTCCGTCCCATAATATAAGAACGTTTTGTACAGTACACCAGTGTTCAAAACACTCTTGTATTATGGGAAGAGGGATTGGTTCATAGCATTCTGCATCTTATCTCCCTCGCCCACCATTTACTAAAAAAGATCAGATCTATATTTAATCTTATCAACAAATAGAATACACAGACAATGCCAGTGCACAAGTGTAGCCCATTGCTCTGGTCAGTACATTTTGTCCTGTAATGCTTGTACTTCCAGGGATTGGTAGTTGATTATGTAGCATCAATCTGCATCTTATCTTCATTATCCTCTATCCCTTCTAGTATTATCATATCTATATTTACTCTCTACAAAATGTAGAGTACAGGCAATGCTTATGAAGAAGATTCTATGCTGAAATTCTTGAGTTATCCTTCCCTTGACATGGAGAAGGGAATTATAAAGCCGGTGTTAACTGTTAATGTAAGTGAGTCCTTCTAAAGCCTTTATCCTCAACTGTTGTTTAATTTGCTCATACTCCCTATCGTTTACTGTTGTTTAGTTTGCTGTTTCTACCAAAATGCATGTTTGTAAGAACCGTAAGTTCTAGGTTTTACTTGTAAAACCAAATTCCTTATTCATACCATGCACATTACTTAATACTCCCTATATGTATGCTTGTTTTTGTGGATCTATAATCCAGTGTGTGGTGAAGCAGCCCACGTTTGCACCTTGTCATCTCATGTTTTATCTTACTGATGTGGCTGATGATATGATCAACATGCCATGCAGATTATCCAAAATAGATACAATGATTTTCTTTGCCCTTCATCTATGCTTGTTATGTTGACATGGTAATCCAGTAGTGTGGTGAAGCTCCCCGCATTATGAACAATGCCAAATTATGCTATTGATATTTTGAACTTACTCTTTATTTTCTAATTTGAAATTGGATAGAATTGACAGAACAGTTATCATGTTTGTTTATACACGTGCAAAACCTGTCATCTCTCTGCTTTGTTTCAGGGTGATATGCCTGATGGCATGCACAAGTCTGCTGAAGGTTGTGAGACAAACCCAACATATATTGCAGCAAAGAAGGCAAAACATCTTGAAGATAGCGAGACAACCCCAAAGTCTTGTCTTCATGCAGAGTTCAAGTTACTTGAGACTAACAGTCAGACAAGCTCATAGAATTTGTTGTCTGAATCAGTTCGACTTCTTCAGTCCCAAGTTCTAGCAGAAAGGCATTCTGCAACTCAACTTCGACTTGAAGTCCTATCTGTAAGAAAGATTGCGGAGAACACCAATGAGAACCTCATCGCTAAACAGCTACACCTGAAAGCTATGACCGGCATGCTAGGCCGGTCTCACAGCCTTGCTCAGCAGCTTGCGCAGCAGTTCCCCCGCAAGGCTAACCTTTCTTGAACTGTCTTGGAAGTGGTCTCGGTTCAGTATTATTTTGTTACACTGCAATGGTGCCCAGTTTTTGTAATCTGTTTCTTCGTTGCGCTTTATGATCACTGGTGGCGAACTTTGATGCCAGTGGATGTAATATGAGTAATAGCCGTGATAGCCTAGCATAAGTTGCTTGCTTATTTATTTCCTTGTTGTCTTGTTTATTTGTTTGCTTGTAGTCAGTGCAGTTCTTTTTCCGCGGTTTGCTAGTGGCTGCAATAACCTATTTTTTAAAACTAGGCCACAATAACCATGGGCTAATATTTACTGTAGTGACACTGGGCCTCCTACGGGCCGTAGAAACAGCGGGCCTTCTACGGGCCGTAGAAACAGTAGGCCTTCTATGGGCCGTAGAAACAATGGGCCTTCTACGGGCCGTAGAAACAATGGGCCTTCTACGAGCCGTATCATCAATGGGCCTTATACGGGCCGTATGATCGATTGGCCAAACATGGGCCAATAACAGGACGCATTATGGCCGTAAACGGGCTAGAGTTGGAATCGTCCGTTCATGGGCCGACCATAACGGGCCATCGTTAATAGGACGTATTTGATGACGCTATGAAAATGGCCCAACGTATTAACGGACCACAAACGGGCCGACTGTAACCACGGGCTGAATTTGGCCCACAAGCAGAAAATGACAGTAACGGGCCGTAAGTAAACGAATGCTGGAAATGAGCCCAAGAATAAATGGGCTCTGAGAAGGCCGAAAGATAACATGGGCTGGAAACGGCCCAACGGTATAACGGGCCGTTAATGGGTATAAATTGATACACGGTTCATTACGGGCCAGTTTCACCACGGGCCGTTAAGGGTGTAAAGTGATACACTATTCATTACGGGCCAGTTTCACCACGGGCCGTTAATAGGCCAAGAGTTACATAGGGCCTCATATGGGCCGAAAGACGTCATCGGCCATACATGGGCCAGAAGTGAAAACAGGCTGGAATCATATTGGATGGCCAAGATGACGATACTGGGCCAAATTCGGATAGGGCGTAACGGGCCTTGGGTTAGCGGGCTGTAAATGGGCTATATGCAAACAGGCCGTTAACAGGCTTTCCATGGGTCAGCCCGCCACCTTTTGACCAAGTCAAACGGGCCGGCCTTTTCACAGGAATGGGCCTCTGTTGGGCCATGCCACGTGTCGACGTATCATAGGCGCCTTCTGTCCAATGAGTGGATGACATCTGTCCCAACGATGAGCCGACACGTGTTTCCTCCAGCCAATGATGATTTTACACGTGGAAAATCCCCATTGGTCCGGGCTGTTAACGGGTTATCGGATCCAAAACCCGACCCGATAGCTTAATGGCGTTCCGTTACGGTGGATGCCACGTGTCGATCACCCTTGACGAAAGCACTTCTGTGACGCGCGATTTATCGTCATGGAAGTGGACACTTTCGTGATGATAATTTTGGTAATGTCATGGAACACTTCTACGACAGCACATGTATGACTATCTTGATTCTGTCATAAATTTGTCATGGATGTACATGCATGAAAAAACACGCGACCTACTGTGACAAACACGTATCATCACGGAAGTGTATTTTTTGTAGTGATTAAAGCATCAAGTCCCCTTTATCCCATACGCAACAACCCCCTTACTCGGGTTTATGCTTCTGTCACTCAAGCAACCCACTATAAGCGAACGATAAACATATTGCAACACCCTACAGCGGGAATCCTTCACGCTTGCGCGACACGGAGGGCACCATAGGACAGCACCAAAATAAAACATACAACCCGTACCAATCTAGATCATCAATCAACCCAAAGACAAAGGATAACTACTCAAAACATCATAAGATGGCAACACATCATTGGATCATAATATGTGGCATAAAGCACCATGTTCAAGTAGGGATTACAGCGGGGTGTGGGAGAGTGGACCGTGTAAAAGAGATGAGGGTGGTGATGATGATGGTGATGTTGATGAAGACGATCACCGCGGCGATGATTCCCCTCCCGATGGCACTCCGGCGCCACCAAGAGAGAGAGGAGGAGAGGTTCTCCCCTTGTGCTTCCTCCTCCATGGCCTCCCCCCTAGATGGGGAGAGGTTCTCCCTTTGGATCATGGCCTTCATGGCGATAATGGCCCCTCCGGTATCCTCCTCCATGGCCTCCGGTGATGATGGCCCCCTCCGGCATGGCGCCAGAGAGGGCCTAGATTGATTTCTCGTGGCTATAGAGGCTTGCGGTGGCGGAACTTCCGATTTAGGTTATTTTCTGGGGGTTTCTGTATTTATAGGAATATTTGGCGTTGGTTTCACGTCGGGGGGGTCTCCGAGTCGTCCACGAGGCAGGGGCCCACGCCCAGGGGGGTGGGCGCGCCCCCACCCTCATGGACAGCCCGGGACTCTTCTGGCCCAACTCTTTTGCTGCAGGGGCTTCTTTTGGTCCATAAAAAGTCAACAAAAATTGGCACGTCAATTGGACTCCGTTTGGTATTCCTTTTCTGTAAAACTCAAAAACAAGGAAAAAACAGAAACTGACACTGGGCTCTAGGTTAATAGGTTAGTCCCAAAAATCATATAAAATAGCATATAAATGCATATAAAACATCTAAGATGGATAATATAATAGCATGAATACTTCATAAATTATAGATACGTTGGAGACGTATCAGCATCCCCAAGCTTAATTCCTGCTCGTCCTTGAGTAGGTAAATGATAAAAGAAATAATTTATGAAGTGTGAATGCTAGCAGGTGCACAAGTTTGATCAATGATAATTTCAATCACCTTTTCTAGCATCATTATATGTCATAACAGTATCTCATCTCATAAAACTTTTCATGATAAAGTAACAAGCTATTCACATGTTAAAGTATAGATCATAAACTTTCTAGAAAACTAACAAACAGTGCTCTAAGTCATCAAACAATTACAATTCATCTTATTTTCAGGAAGGGTCTATGTCAGAGCTTTGATTTAGCAAACTCCACATACTCAACTATCATTTAATCTTTCGCAATTGCTAACACTCACGTGATATTTATGGGTTCAAAGTTTTAATCGGACACAGAGAAAGATAGGGGCTTATAGATTCGCCTCCCAACCTTTTACCTCAAGGGTAATGTCAACAATAATAACTCATGAAAACCTACATCCAAGTGGATATATATATATCCTGATCACTCCAACACAAAGTGCTTGCCAAAGGAAAAAGTGTAAAAAGGAAAGGTGATGATCACCATGACTCTTGTAACGCCCCGGATCCGATGCGCCACGTGTCTTCCGTTTATTCGCCATCATTGCCATGTCATTTGCTTGCGTGTTGCATTTTGCCATGTCATCATCTTCATTGCATCATCATGTTTTTCAAAACTTGCATCCGGTCATTTTCCCCGTTGTCCGTTTCGCGATCCGACACTCTCGCACGCGCCCGTCACCCCTCTCAGACCTTGTTTCGTGAGCGGGAGAAAAACGTTCTCGGAATGGGCCGAGATTTGCCGAGTGGCCTTGGTATAGTACCGGTAGACCGCCCGTCAAATTTCGTTCCATTTGTAGGTCGTTTGATGCCCCAACGGTTAACCGCGTAGCCCGAAACCCCTCTCTCTTTGTAGCCTAGCACCTCTCCACCACAGCCGACTAGCCCATCCAAATCCCCTCCATGCTCTCAGTTGTTCGATCACGATCGTGTGGGCAAAAACCACACCTCATTTGGACACTCTTAGCTCCCTCTACCTATAAATTTGTGCCTCCCCCGAAATTTTCGCAGTCCAAACCCTAAATCTCCCCCTCACCGCGCCGGACATGTCCGCCCCGCCGACGGACGCGTAGGCGCGGCCCGCGCGGGCGTCGCCCCGCGCCTCGCCCGACCCCTTCGCCTGGCGCCTCCCGAGCGCCGCTGGAGCCGCTGCCCCTCGCCGGCGCCGCCCGCCGCCCGCCGGCGAGCCTCTCCCGCACCTCGCCACCGCCTCCCTCGGCTTCCGCGCCGCCGGTCGCCAGACTGCGCCGCCCCGCCGGCCCCCGCAGCCGCACCTCCGCGCCGCGCCTCGGGCCCCGAGCTCCCGCCGACCTCGCCGCCTCCGGTCGCCGCCCCGCCGCCCGCCGTCGCCGGCAGCCCGCCGTCTCGCCGGAGTCGCCGGATCGGGGAGTGGGACGAGATCCACCACTCCCCCGATCCAAACGCCCTCGCCCCGCCCGGTTCTCCTCGTCCCGGGTCCTCCTCGTCCCGTTTCTGGAGGGTAAAATTCCACCAAGTCCCAGCATTCATACATCATGTGCTTATCTTTGACCTGTTGTAACTTTGTGTGTACTGCTCCGTTTTACGTGCATAATATATCAAAATGTTGATCATGATGTGATCTTCATTTTGTTCCATTGTTGTTGAGGATATAGACCTTAGAGTCACCCGCCAGGAGGGGCCGGGTTACTCATATGGTCATTATCCGAAGCCCGGCGCCAAACCTGAAGACGGTGGGCCAAAGATGGGCTTAAGACCTGGATATGGCTTAAAGCCCGTAGTTGCAATCATTATTATGCTAGAACTTGTAGTGTAAGGCAAGAATAGTTGAGAGTCCGAGCCGGACACTCTTATGAGCCGGCCGGGACTATGAGAGCTGCAGGGCGTCCGCCTCCCTATATAAAGGGACGACCCGGCAGCAGTTTAAGGGCGAGGACAATCTCATCGAGAGCCGGGCATAGCAGTTTAGTTCCCTGGTGATCGTAACCTTAATCAATACCACCTCAAACTGGACGTAGGCTTTTACCTTCACCGTAAGGGGCCGAACCAGTATAAACCCTCGTGTTCCTTGTCCCGCATTAACCCCTTCAAGCTTCCTAGCTGCGATGGCTCCACGACTAAGTCCTAGCTCGAGGACATCTGCCGTGACAATTCCACGACAGTTGGCGCCCACCGTGGGGCCAGCGCACGGTGGATTTGAGTTCTTGAAGGGCGGCTTCGAAGGGCTCAAGGGATACGCTGTGGGCCGGATGACCAAGAGTCGTCGCGGCAAGCTCTACATCGACGATGCAAACTGGGGCCCCGACGCCGGCTCAATTGAGTACGGGTACCGGGTCCCCTTCGGCGGAATTCATGTTTTCATTGGCAAGATTGGTGAGCCGGGCCCTGAGCCGGGTCTCTGCGCCGATCTCGTCGAGACGGCTCAGCGTGCACGACCCGCCCGGGCCCGGCCTGCCTTAAGGCATGCTTTTGTGGGATGTATCCATGGAGGGCCCTCTGATCGATCTGGATCTGGTGATGAGGCGGCCGCCGGCTCTGACGGCGAGTCGTCCACCGATGAGTCAAACTCGTTGTATCAACTTCAAGATGGCAGGCTCATGGGTTGTTCCGATGGTGACAGTATTCCGGACCCGTTTGAGCCGCCAAGTCAGGTTGGAGTCTTTATGGCCGGTGCACAGTCTATTCAGAACCCCGCTGCTGGAGCGGGAAACCCGGTGCCCTCGCCGGCTCAGGTACTAATGGATCTCACGGACAAGATGACGGCTCTGTTAACCGCCACGGTTGACCCGGCAGATCAAGCTCAGCATGATGCGAAGGTGGCACAGTTAAAATTGGATCTAGTAAAAGCTAAGGAGGATCTGGCAGCAGAAGGGATCAGGATGGCTGCGGAAAGGGCGGCTCTCGACGCCCAAACCCAGTTGATTCAAGCGCAGTCCTTCCGGCTCACGATGGATCAAAACGCGTCCAATGAGGTCCTGAGAAGGAGGCATCAAAAGGCCCAATCCCGACTCCCTCCGGTTTACGATCCACGAAACCTCTTCAACACGCCGGGTGCAGGATCTAGTAACCCGCCAGGGGTCATAGTGCCCGGGTCTGGGACCCCTATTCAGCCACAAGTGATGAGGCCTCCCCAGGTGCCCCCAGCCCCGCCTCAGTATGTGCCAATACCCCCGGGTCATTATAATAACCCGCTGGAGAACATGGTCGCCGCCGCGGCACGGCTGGCGGCTCTCCTGGTTGACGGCAACTCTCCGACGGCTATTGAAACCCGCCGGGTCAGGGAACTCCTTCAGACAGCACTGGCGCAGCAAGAGGCATACTCCTATAGCCGGGACAGGATCCACTCGACCCCTCGCCCAGGCCGGAGCCCGAGTTACAGCAAGCACATGGTCTCAGCGACCGGCTCAAGTAACGTCCGACGCCATGACCCGCCCCCTGGCCATGGCCCGGCTCATAACGGAGCCTTTCACGCAGCAGACCAAGACAGAGCACGGCGGGAGGCAGAGCAGGTGCCCCAGCTGACGGCTTACCAGACTCCCCCAGCTTATCCGACGGCTTCCATCGACGTGGGTATCCCTACCAGGACTGGGGGTGTCCCTTGTTTAGTGCCAGCTATCCGCAACGAACGTCTACCCAAGGACTTCAAAGGCCCTAAGAAGGTGCCTAATTACACAGCAAACTTACAACCCGCAGCCTGGATCGAGAGTTACGAGATGGCTATGGAACTGCTGGAGGTCAGTGAGGCGGCCATGGCTAAGTACTTCACCATGATGTTAGATGGGACGGCCCGCACTTGGTTGAAAGGGCTACCACCGAATTCCATTGGGTCTTGGGCTGAGTTGAAGGCCCGGTTCATCCAAAACTTCAAGGATACCTGTAGGCAGTCTATGTCAATCGTGGATTTGACTAACTGCAAGCAGCAGGAGGGTGAGTCTATGACACATTGGGTTCGCCGGGTTAAGGAGATAATACATTCCTCGGATAAAATGGATGCCGGCTCTGCAGTTTTAATGTTGGAGCAGAATTGTCGTTTTGTGCCCCTGAAGATGAAACTCGGGCGGCTTAAGCGCGACTGCAATGATATGGGTACACTGATGGCGGCTCTTGTCAAATACGCCGATTCTGATGGTACCAAGGACCCCGCTTCAGATGATGAAAGGACAGGGAAGGGAAAGAAGAACGGCAATGGCAAGGGTCCTCAGCATAACCCGGGAAACCAAGGAGGAGGCAAGCGCAAGGCCGATGGCAGCCTAGAGTTTGTAGCCAACGCCAGCTCGCAAGGTAGTAACCAGCGACGCAAGGGGAGGCCCCCTCCCCGAGGCGGCGGGTCCGGTCCGACGCTGGAACAACTGTTGAATGAGCCTTGTCCAAGGCATGGCTCTAGAGAGAAGCCAGCAACTCATCTATGGAAGGATTGTGCAATCCTGAAGGCCTTTAAGAATTACAATGGCCCGGGCGGCGGCTCAGGCGCCGGCCGCTTTCATGGCCCGGCCGGCGGCTCCAATTCTAACCCTCAGAACGGTCAAGGGGGCTTTAATCAGTAGTCTGGCCAGGGTCATCAACAGCAGCAGGGAGGTTATCAGACCAATCCAAAGTAGCTTAGCGGTGGGCAGTATCATGTGTTTACCACCAGTCTGTGCAAGCGAGATCAGAAGCTTCATAAGAGGGTTGTGAACGCTGTTGAGCCGGCGGTTCCACGCTACTTGCGGTGGTCAGAGCAACCTATAGTGTGGAGTAGGGAGGATCACCCTCCCCGGGTGGATAATCTGGGTCACTTGGCCCTGGTGGTGGCTCCTCAGGTGGGAGGATATAAGTTCACTAAGGTACTCATGGATGGGGGCAGCAGCATCAACATCCTCTATTATGAGACATTTTGTCGTATGGGGTTGATTGATAAGAATCTCAGCCAATCAAACACTATTTTCCACGGTGTGGTACCTGGTAAGTCGGCTTACCCAGTCGGCAAGATCGAGTTGGAAGTGGCCTTCGGAGATGAGAACAACTACAGGGTGGAAAAGTTGACCTTTGAGGTGGTCAAGATAAGAAGTCCGTACCATGCCATATTTGGGCGGCCGGCTTACGGCAAGTTCATGGCACGGCCGTGTTACGTATATTTACAGCTCAAGATGCCGGGTCATAATGGGACCAATACGGTTCACGGCAGCCGGAAGGTGGCCTTGGAATGTGAGGAAGGCGATGCAGCTTATGCAGAATCTATTTGTGCAACTGAGGAGTTGAAGTTTTACAAAGACAACGTCGACCCAACAGATATGACCTCTCTGAAAAAGCCGACTACGGAGCATGAGCCGGCAATGAAATTTAAGTCGGCTGATGAGACTAAACTTGTTGATTTCGTTCCAGGAGATTCATCTCAGCAATTCAGCATCAGTGCCAATCTGGATCCAAAATAGGAAGGCGCGCTCACCGAGTTCATCCGTGAGAATAGGGACATCTTCGCATGGAAACCTTCTGACATGCCAGGTGTACCTAGAGAACTCGCCGAGCACACTCTCAATGTTGATCCGAAATTTAAGCCGGTTAGACAGTTCCTTCGGCGGTTTAATGAAGAGAGGCGGAAAGCCATTGGCGAAGAGGTGGCCCAGCTCTTGGCGGCCGGGTTTATTGTTGAAGTCTTCCACCCAGAATGGTTAGCTAACCCGGTGCTCGTACTCAAGAAGAACGGCACTTGGCGGATGTGTGTGGACTACAAGGACTTAAATAAAGCATGTCCGGCTGATCCTTTTGCCCTTCCCCGTATTGATCAAATTATTGATGCTACGGCCGGTTGTGCGCGCTTAAGTTTCCTGGACGCTTATTCTGGATATCATCAGATTAAAATGGCGGTTAAGGACCAGGAGAAGACGGCGTTCATCACTCCCTTTGGAGCCTTCTGCTATGTATCCATGCCCTTTGGACTCAAGTGTGCACAGGCGACTTACCAGCGTTGCGTGCAGAACTGTCTTCATAAACAGATTGGGCGCAATGTTCATGCTTATGTGGACGATATTGTGGTTAAATCCATAAAGGAGGAAGCCCTGATAGATGATTTGAGAGAAACCTTTGATAATCTCCGGGTCTACAAGATGATGCTTAACCCGGCCAAGTGTGTCTTTGGTGTCCCTGCAGGCAAGCTCTTGGGTTTTTTGGTTTCTGACAGAGGCATTGAGGCTAACCCGGAGAAGATCAAGGCCATCACCTCCCTGGCTAAGCCGGCGTGTATAAATGACGTTCAGCGTTTGGCGGGTCGCATCGCTGCTTTAAGCCGGTTTATAAGCCGTTTGGGTGAGAAGGCCATGCCGTAATATCAGTTGATGAAGAAAACTGATAACTTTGTCTGGAATGACGCAGCTAATACCGCTTTTGAGGATTTGAAGAAGCAGCTGGCAGAGCCCCCAGTCCTTGCTGCTCCGGTTGATAAGGAGCCCTTATTACTGTACGTGGCGGCAAACACACGAGCCGTCAGTGTGGCTGTGGTGGTGGAACGCAAGGAAGAGGGTAAGGAGCATCCGGTTCAGCGGCCGGTTTATTATGTCAGCGAAGTGCTTATCGAGTCCAAACAGCGGTATCCACATTGGCAGAAGCTTGTTTATGGTGTGTTCATGGCAAGCCGGAAGCTTAAGCATTATTTCCAGGGTCATCCCATAACCGTGGTCAGTTCTGCCCCTCTTGGTGATATCATTCAAAACAGAGAGGCCACAGGGAGAGTGGCTAAGTGGGCTATCGAGCTCGGGCCTCATGGTCTCAAATATGTGCCACGCACTGCTGTTAAATCTCAGGCCCTGGTGGATTTCATCAATGATTGGACAGAGTCACAAGTGCCCGAGCAAAAGCCGGATAACACATATTGGACTATTCACTTCGATGGGTCCAGGCAGTTGGAGGGCTCGGGGGCTGGAGTTGTATTGGCTTCCCCTAAAGGTGACATGTTCCATTATGTGCTACAGTTGATGTTCCTTGCACTAACAATGCGGCTGAGTACGAGGCCTTGCTCCACGGTCTTCGGATGGCTAAGGAGATGAGTTTGAGCCGGGTAAGGTGTTTCGGTGACTCAGACTTGGTGGCTCAACAAGTATGAGGCAAGTGGGACTCTAAGGACCCTCTCATGGCGGCTTATCGCCGCGAAGTTGATGCCATTGCTGGGCACTTTCAGGGCTACCAAGTAGAGCACATTGATCGCAGGAAGAACGAGGCGGCTGATGCTTTAAGCCGGCTAGGCTCTCAGCGAAAGCCGGTGCCGCCTAATACTTTCCTGGATGTCCTGTATAATCCTTCTGTTAAGTTACCTACAGAGGAAAACTTGGCTGTCCCCGACCCGGAGGCACGACTGGTGGCAGCTCTCCATAGCATACCAGACTGGACAATGCCCTATCTGGCTTACATGACCCGGGGCGAGTTGCCTGAGGATGAAACTTTGGCCAGGCAAATAACCCGGCGGGCTAAGTCCATGATTGTTATCAATGGTGAGTTGCACCACCGCAGTGTTACGGGAGCGTTTCAGCGTTGTGTTTCCCCTGAGGAAGGGCAAGAGATCTTGCGTGAGATCCATGAAGGGGATTGTGGCCATCATGCCGGCTCAAAGTCTCTTGTGGCCAAGGCTTTTCGTCATGGTTTTTATTGGTTGACGGCTCATGCTGATGCAGAGGACTTGGTCAGTAAGTGTGATGGTTGCCAAAGGTTCTCGCGGCGGGCTCATGTACTGGCTCAAGAATTGAGGATGATCCCAATTACTTGGCCCTTTGCGGTCTGGGGGCTTGATATGGTTGGGCCTTTCAAAAGGTCCAAGGATAAGAAGACCCACCTTTTGGTGGCAGTTGACAAGTTTACCAAGTGGGTTGAAGCGGAGCCAGTTAGCAAGTGTGATGCAGCCACGGCGGTTCAGTTTATGAAAAAGGTGATCTTTCACTTTGGTTTTCCGCACAGCATTATCACTGACAATGGCACCAATCTCTCCAAAGGCGCCATGGAAGAGTTTTGTCAACGAGAGCATATCCGCCTTGATGTTTCCTCAGTGGCTCATCCTCAATCCAATGGTCAAGCTGAGAGAGCTAATCAGGAGATTCTGAAGGGTATCAAGCCCCGACTTTTGGTCCCTTTGCAACGGACGCTGGGTTGTTGGGTGGAGGAGTTGCCCTCCGTGTTATGGAGCATCAACACTACTCCTAACAGGTCTACAGGTTTTACGCCTTTCTTCATGGTTTATGGGGCAGAAGCAGTCCTCCCCAGTGACATCCGTCATGACTCGCCTCGAGTGGCGGCTTACGTTGAGGCGGATAATGAACAGGCGCGCCAGGATGCTCTTGACTTGTTGGATGAACAGCGTGATGTGGCAGCAGCCCGTTCAGCGATTTACCAACAAGACCTGCGCCGTTATCATAGCCGCCGGGTTAAATCCCGGGTCTTCCAGGAAGGTGATCTCGTGCTCCGGCTCATCCAGTATCAAACAGATGCACACAAGCTATCCCCACCTTGGGAAGGGCCCTTTGTGGTCAGCAAGAATTTGCACAACGGGTCATATTACCTCATTGACATTCGGGAGCACAAAGATTCACGTAAGTCGGAGGAAGAGACCCAGCGGCCGTGGAACATAGCTCAGCTTCGGCCTTACTACACTTGAGCCACCGGCTCTCATGATGTACATACTTCTCTAAACCATGTGTATATTATGATAAGCAATAAAGCAGGACCTCTGTCCTTTTTTCTCCTCCAAATGTGCATGTGTTGTTTTCATTGCCAGATTACATGATAACTTGAAGGAGGATCCGGCTTATGATCGTATTCGAATCTAGCCGTAGGCGATAAGGTCACTTGGGGGCTTCCTGTTCAAACATAGGTCGTATTCGAACCAAAGAGAACACAGCTGTCGATACCCATTTGATTGGCAAAGTGCCGAGCTCATTGGGGAGTTTTCTTTGATCATATTTGAATCTTAGTTTAACCCCTTTGAGAACCGATGTGGATCGTATTCGAATCAGCGTCGTTAAACAATTCTTAAAGTCATTTGGGGGCTTCCTGTTCAAACATGGGTCGTATTCGAACCAAAGAGAACATAGCTGTCGATACCCTCTTGATTGGCATCGCCACACCCACTGGGGGCTATATGATCGTATTCGAATCCTAGCATAACCCCTTTGGGCCGGGTCTCTGGTCGTATCCGAACCGGAACCCCTAAGTTCCTCTGCTTTATAGCCAGTTCCGTCTGTTTCTTTCCAAGTGTGTATGGCCGGGTCTCACTTTGCCGGCTTAACTTTGGTTTACAGTATTAGCTGAACACAATGGGTGTTATTAAGACAGGTAAACCGGAATTTCGGTACCAACCTTCCTACCCGGGTTATCTAAGCCGGAAGTATGCTTGCAGGCCGCTAAGTATGTTATTATGGCTGTATTCAGGATATTATTGAAGACCAGTCCTTTTTTGATTTATATTCCGGGTTATCTAAAACCTATGATTCCCAGGGCGGTCAGCCTCCTCGAGGCTGGTGATTTGTCTTTCTCTGCAGGATAGTTACAGGCAACTATTTTGGGAGTAAGGAAAATAAATGATTAATTATGACCCGGAGAAACATAAAGGAGACAATTTCAACAGACTCCAGAATTCAAGGCGTGCACGATGGCACGATAAAGATAAAGTATTGGTCCTACTCTATTACAAGACTCGTTGAGTCCAAAAGGGTGAGGCATTGTTTTGGTAAACCGCCAGCCGAGTTACGACGCTTGCTGAGTTGAAGTCTCCGGCTCGTTCCTATCTTCTCCTCCGGCTGATCCCAAGACCTGGAAAGTTGATGACTTCCAGTCGAAGCCGCTGAGAGCTTCGAATTGGGCTTCCTCGTCAATTAACCCGGCCGGGTCAATTTCCGGGGCGAAGGTGTGCTGACGGGCCGGCGGGATCAAGTTGAGGGCTTCATAGCGTGGGGTAGGGATCCTCTGATTTTCTGCATCGTAACCCGGCTGATACTTAGTCAGATCTGTATCATTGCCAATCAGAGTGGCCACCGGGCGTACGGCCTTCACGCAAGCTGTGAAGTCCTTCTGATCGAAAGCGGAGCCGTCTTCCTTCAGGCTTGGATAGCCAAGGGCGATATCCGCCGGGTCTAACTCCGGCAGGAACGCCTTGGCCCGGCTCAGCGCAGCGATCGCTCCGGCTCTTGCAGAGGCCCGTCGCAGCTCTTGGATCCGTTGAGGCAGAACGGCGAGCCGGCGAAGGACTTCCGCCAGGTGAGTCGGCACCTCGTTGGATAGGGCCACCACAGCCAAGGCACGCTGAGACCCGGTGTAGAGTTGCTCTACCAGGGTATACACGGCCTTCAGCTTGGTTACCACACTCTGGTTGAGGCTGGCACTTCTGGGACCTGTTTAACCAAATCAGATAAGCCGCCGACAAGGATGAATTATGAGATATAAAAATTCTAAACTTGATGAAAGCCGGTGAGGCGACTTACCGAAGACTGCGGCCACCATCTGGGACACCTGGCGCTTTGGGCCGGAGAGCTCGGCGGTCTTCTCGGAGAGAGCCTTCTCTGCCTGTTCAGCCCGGTTCACCAATGCGGCCTTCTCTTCGGCCCACGCCTTCCGCTCAGCGTCAAACTCTGTCTTCAGCTTCTCTTGAGCGGCGATGCTGGACACAAATTTGGCATTTGCCTTCCGGGTCTCCATCTCTTGCATCTTCAGCCGGTTCTTGAGATCGGCTATGTCAGCCTCAAGCTTCTTGCCAGCAGCCAGCATAAATTTCTGGGTTATGACAGGAACGGTTACTATACAAATTTAAAAGTCCCAAGCGTTTTCCAAGCAAAGACACTTGGCACTTGGGGGCTAATGCATATTGAACGTATCTATCTACAAACTGCCGGTTCAATTGAGTAAGCCGGAACCTAATTCTACAACATATTCAATCATAAGTCTTCGACTTGGGGGCTAGCATGGTAAAGGTAACTATGCAGTAAGTAAGAGGACAGCAGAATGATACCACAGATTTCTGCTGGATCTGGTTCACCATGGCAACCTCTGCGTCCCGGCTCTTGTGCACTTGGCTGATGTAGCCAGAGACGAGCTCTCCAATGCTCAGGTTGGTGTGGTCGGAAAGGTCCAGGTTCACCCGGTGGGGCTGCAGCAACTCCCCCTTAGCGGAGCACTTAGCCAGTGCGGTAGGTCTCCCCGGCTCAACAAATTCCGTCCGGGTGATTACCACGTCCGGATCATTTGCTGGTTGAGCCGAGCTGGAGGCCTTCGGGTTAGCAGAAGCTTCTGCAGCTGCCTTGTTAGTTGGAGCGGCGGCTTCGGGAGCGGAGGCAGCTGGCGGTTCTTGATCTGCTGCTTCCGGCTCAGGCAACTCCGGTTCTTTGATTGGCTTGGCTTTCTTCGCCCTCTTGGTGAGTTTGGCTTGGGCACTGAAAGGACAGAAACGTTAAGCACAAAAAGGGTAAGTAAAGACAAGTATAGCATGAGATGGTTATCATTACCCGGGAACGGTCTTGAAAGCCGGGAGACTCGACTGCATAGAGTCGCCCGAAGAGGGGGAGGTCTTCTGATAATTTGAGTCAGAAGAATTGAGTGGCTGACGTATAACACCCGCCAACGGATGAAAAGGGTACAAGTGGGAAATAACCTCAGTTCGGCGCTTCCTTGATGCGTCAGGTAACCCGGAGGAGAGGTCGGTGTCCTTGTTGGTCCGGGTGTGACGCCGGCTCTCATGAACCTGTCGCTTCAAAATAAATTGAGGATCTTGATAAGCTAAAGGATGTGAAAAGCTTACTTTCCGGGTTACCCTTCGGACTTTCAGCCTTGGCAAGGGCTCCGAGTCGGAGGAAAGTGACATTACCTCTTCAACCACCGGGTTACTGGCTCCGGTGTCATCCTGTTGATGAACAAGTGTTGGTAAGGCGGACAGAAATAAACAATAAAACATAGCAAAGAGCTTACAGGTTCAGGGGTTACCTCTGACTCGGAGCTGTCGCTTATGTAACACCCCGCATGTAACTTGCCATATTTGTAACTCCGACTCTTGCCATTTCCGGCTATGTGTTATGATTTTCCCTTCGTTGTCGGGTTTTGTCTTTCGTTTTGTATTTTGTCAGGTCATGCATTTTCATATCATGTCATCATGTGCATTGCATTCGCATACGTGTTCGTCTCATGCATCCGAGCATTTTCCCCGTTGTCCGTTTTGCAATCCGGCGCTCCTATCTCCTCCGGTGCACCCCTTTCGTTCTCTTTCGTGTGCGGGTGTCAAACTTTCTCGGAATGGACCGAGGCTTGTCATGTGTCCCTAGTATACCACCCGGAGACTATCGGTCAAGTTTCGTTCCATTTGGAGGTCGTTTGGTACTCCAACGGTTAACCGGGCATCCGCTAAGTCCATTTGAGTGTCCAGGAAAAACCCCCTGTAAAACCAGCCCAAAACCCACCAAACTCTCTTCCATGCTCTAGGTCGTTCGATCACGATCGTGTGGGCGAAAACCGCACCTCATTTGGAGCCTCCTAGCTCCCTCTACCTATAAATATGTGGGCATCCCGAAATACATTCACAGTCTCCGGAAACCCTAAATTTCCCCTCTCCGCGGGCAGACGCGTCCAGCGCCCGCCGGACAACCGCGCCGCCCACCGCAGCCACTCGGGCGCCGCCACGTGGCATCCGGCCACCTCCCTCCGCCGCGGCCCGCTCGGCCCACGGGAGGCCCTCCCGGCCCGGCCGCCGCCGCGCGCCTGCCCCGCGCCCCGCGCCTGCCGCCTCCTCCGCGTCCGCGCCGCCGCCGCCGTGCTCACCGCCGCCGCCGCCGCGGGCATCGCCGCCGCCCTCGCCTACGGCCGTCGCCGGCGCCGCGTCGTGCCCCGCCGCCCGAGGCGCCGCGCCTCCCCTCTCCCGCCGGCGCCGGGCCCCGCCGTCCCCTACCTCGCCGTCGTCGGTCCCCATTGCCGCCGCCGTCGGCAGCTCGAGCTCGAGGAGCTCCCCCGATCCAGATCTCGTGAGCGTTGACTTTTCTCGCCCTCAAAATCTTCCAAGTCCTCAGATTTTCTTAGCATCTTGCCATGTTCGTAGCTCCATAACTCCTTGCATGTAGCTCCGATTCACGCGTGTAATATGTCAATTTGTTCGCCTCGTGATGCTCTTCATTTTGTTCAATTACACCATGTTCATTAGAGGTCATCTTGATGCCCAAATCTCTATTGGAAAAGGGCTAGTTGCTGTTATTCTCTGGTTCTTGACAGAACTTGGAGATTTGTCATTTTTGTATCATTTAATCTGTGCATCTTTTGGGCATGAGCTCTACTTGTGTTTTGAAGTATGCCATGCCATCGTTCCCGTGGTGTAGTCCATGTATTTTTGTGATCTCTGTGGTGACTAGCACAAGCATACAAACTAGGCCCCGTAATATTTCTGATTTCAGGGACTTGTTGATTTCTCCAAGTCCTTGTCTGCTGTAATTTTGTTGCCATGTAAACTTGATGCTACAGATAGATCCATGCATATTTTGGAGATGTTAAGTAAGGATGTTTTGTAGATATTATTGTAATTGATCCATTCCTACAATTTTTTGAAATTATGGAGTGCCATAGCATGACTCAATCTTGCTCTACTTTTGCTATAAAATATTTCTGGCAGATTCTTAACATGATTTGCAATTTTGCCAAGCTTATTGTAGTTGATCCATACATGCTATGCTATTGTTCTTGCCATGGTTAGCTTCATAAACATGCCATTTTGCTGTAGGTATGCTTGGTTTGTAGTGCATTGCTCTGTAGTAAGTGCATCAAGCTCACAAAGAGGCCTACATATTATTATTTCTGCCATGCTCTGTTTTCTGCCAAGTCTGAAACCTGATAACGAAACTTGCTATGTTTACATGCTTGCCACCATATCTTCTGGTCCTTTTTGGCTTATGGTCAGTAAGGGACTTTTATCATGTGCATTTAGTAGAACACTACCATGCCTTGTTTTTCTATGTTAAGTTCCTGTAGCATGTTGATTTCATGCTCTGAACTTTGCTACCTGATGCTATTTTCTGCCATGTCCAGTTTTTCACTAAGTCTGTGAACCTGTAATCTTTTGCACTTTTGCCATGCTTGTTTGAGCTTAATATGTTGTGAACTAGCCGTAGCTCAGTGTTCATCTTTTGTCAAGCATCTCATGTAGATTACTGCCTTGTGCTTTGTTGCTATGTTGGAGTGCTGTAGCATTGTTGCTTGTTGCATTTTAAGTGCTATCTTGCTGTTTATCGCAGATTTGTGTCATTCTTGTTTGGCTTGCCATTTGCAAACCGTGCATCCGATTCCGGTGATCTTTATATCGATTTCGACCGAAATCATCTCATCTTTCCAGTGGCATGCTTGGTTTGCCAAGTTACTGACATGTTAATCATTTTCCTTCCGGAGCACGCATATGCATCGCATATCATATCTTGCATATCATACATGTTTTGCATCATGTTGCTTGCGCATTTCTCGTTGTTGATTGTGGTTCCGTTTGTTTGTGTTCTTGTCTTGGGTAGAGCCGGGAGACAAGTTCGTGAACGAGGAACCTGTCGAGTACGCTTACGAGGATCAAGCTTTCGACAACTCTGAGAACCTTGCAGGCAAGATGACCACCCCTCGAAATCACTTCTATCTTTGTTTTGCTAGTTGTTCGCTCTATTGCCATGCTCCGCTACCTATCACTTGCTATATCATGTCTCCCATTTTAGCCATGTCAGCCTCTAACCATCCTTTCCTAGCAAATCGTTGTTTGGCTATGTTACCGCTTTTGCTCAGCCCTTCTTATAGCGTTGCTAGTTGCAGGTGAAGTTGAAGTTTGTTCCATGTCGGAACATGGATATGTTGGGATATCATAATATATCTTATTTAATTAATGCATCTATATATATTTGGTAAAGGGTGGAAGGCTCGGCCTTATGCCTGGTGTTTTGTTCCACTCTTGCCGCCCTAGTTACTGTTATACCGGGATTATGTTCCTTGAGTTTGCGTTCCTTACACGGTCGGGTGATTTATGGGACCCCCTTGACAGTTCGCCTTGAATAAAACTCCTCCAGCAAGGCCCAACCTTGGTTTTACCATTTGCTACCTAAGCCTTTTCCCCCGGGTTTTCGCGAGCCCGAGGGTCATCTTTATTTTAAACCCCCGGACCAGTGCTCCTTCGAGTGCTGGCCCAAACCGAGCGATGTCCAGCGCCCCATGGGCAACCAGGGTCTATGCCAACCCGACGTCTGGCTCATCCGTTGTGCCCTGAGAACGAGATATGTGCAGCTCCTATCGGGATTTGTCGGCACATTCGGGGGCTTTGCTGGTCTTGTTTTACCATTGTCGAAATGTCTTGTAAACCGGGATTCCGAGACTGATCGGGTCTTTCCGGGAGAAGGTTTATCCTTCGTTGACCGTGAGAGCTTATGATGGGCTAAGTTGGGACACCCCTGCAGGGTATTATCTTTCGAAAGCCGTGCCCGCGGTTATGAGGCAGATGGGAATTGGTTAATGTCCGGTTGTAGAGAACTTGTCACTTGACCCAATTAAAATACATCAACTGCGTGTGTAGCCGTGATGGTCTCTTCTCGGCGGAGTCCGGGAGGTGAACACGGTCTGAGTTATGTATGACGTAAGTAGGTGTTCAGGATCACTTCTTGGTCATTGCTAGATGACGACCGCTCCGTTGCTTCTCTTCTCGCTCTCTCTTGCGTATGTTAGCCACCATATATGCTTTTGCCGCTGCAGCTCCACCTCTTTGCACCATCCTTTCCTTCAAGCTTAAATAGTCTTGATCTCGCGGGTGTGAGATTGCTGAGTCCTCATGACTCACAGATTCTACCAAAACAGTTGCAGGTGCCGACGATGCCAGTGCAGATGATGGCGTCGATCTCAAGTGGGAGTTCGACGAGGAACGTGGTCGTTACTATGTGTCTTTTCCTGATGATCAGGAGTGAAGCCCAGTTGGGACGATCGGGGATGTAGCATTTGGGGTTGTCTTATGATTTTGACCGTAGTCGGTCTATATGATTGTATTTTGGATGATGTATGATGATATTTATGTATTGTGTGAAGTGGCGATTGTAAGCCAACTCTTTATCCCATTCTTGTTCATTACATGGGATTGTGTGAAGATGACCCTTCTTGCGACAAAACCACTATGCGGTTATGCCTCTAAGTCGTGCCTCGACACGTGGGAGATATAGCCGCATCATGGGCGTTACAGCTTAGTTGCATCAGCTCCGAAGCAGTTGGCCTACTTCCCTTCTTACGGGGAGCAGCTTTTTTGGCGGCTTTCTTCACTTTTCTGGCCTTCTTGGCCGCCTCATGGTCATATTTGACCCGCCAGAACTTGTCGTCAGCCTGAAAAATACAATGATGATTTCTTCAAACGATTCAGATGAAAGTTATATACAGAAGAAGATAGGATGTTCAGATTGGCGGCTTACCGCTGGGGCTGGGTTGGTCTTGCAGAAGGGGGCTAACCCGGTCCTTCCGCAGTCTGCCAGGCTCTCGTTTAAAAGAGCCTTGGTCATCTCCTCTGCAACATCTTCAGGAAGATCGTTGCGGCTGTGTCTCTGAGGGTCATCCTTTCGGCCCGTGTACTCGCACATTAAGCCGGGGCGGCGGCTCAATGGGATCACCCGCCAGGAGATCCAGACCCGGACCAAATCGATTCCGTTGAGACCATTGCCCAGGAGAGCCTTGATCTTGTTTATGGTGGGGAGCAGAGGCTGGCGCTCCATCGGAGTCAGCTTGTCTGACAGTGGGTGTGTTGACTCCAGACGCGATGGGCGAAAGCCGGGCATCGGACTTTCATCAGCCGGTGACGTGTCTTGGCAATAGAACCAAGTCATGTTCCAGTCCTTTGGGTGACTCGGCGGCTCGGCATAAGGGAAAAGACAGTCTCTCCGTCTCTGAATGGAGATGCCGCCTAGCTCTAGGCTTGGCCCATTGGCGCACTCATTCTGACGGTTCAAGTAAAAAAGCTCTCTGAAGAGCAGCAGACTAGGTTCTTCTCCAAGGTAAACCTCGCAGAACACTTGGAAGTTGCAGATATTGGACACTGAGTTGGGTCCTATATCCTGAGGCCGCAGATCGAAGAAATTCAGAACGTCTCTGAAAAACTTTGAACCGGGCGGTGCGAAGCCCCGGCTCATATGATCCGCAAAAATCACTACCTCCCCATCCTTTGGCTGTGGTCTCTCTTCTGACGGGTCAGGGGCACGGTAGGACATGACGTCCTTCTTGGGCAGATATCCAGACATGACAAAATCTGCTAGGGTCTCATTGGTGACATTGGACCTCATCCAGTTGCAAGTAATGGAGGCTTTGGGAGCTTTGGGAGGCATGGTGAAAGTCAGCAGTCTATGATAAAAGGAAAAACGTCCGGGTTAATTATAAGCCGGAAGAAATCTACAGTTCAATGTCAAGGTGGCGGTTTATGAAGGGGACTAATGGTATACACCTAAGTGCATCGGGCTATTTAAGCCATCGAGGGATTGAGGGCAATTTGATTGTCTACAGGCCTTATCACAGCTAAGCCGGAAATTTTTATGGCGCATGGTTTTCTTTAAGCCGGAAGGTTATACGGCGCGTGGTTTCTTTAAACCGGGAATGTAAACCGCCGAGATTCAATGATTGCAGTTTTTTACTAAGTGTGGTAAAACAGGTTTCACACATCGCAGTGAATATTTTGGATCAAAATTGTCGGGCAAAAGAAAAGTTTCTAGACCTAGAAAGAGACGCGAGGAGGTTCTTGAGCTCGAACAAGGCTCTTATGCAGTAAAAAAGAGGGCTATTTGCATGTGAAAAATGGGTCTTAAACATCTACCGCAGTGAGTCTATATAAAGTTAAGATCAAAAAGGGGCAGTAAAATTCAAATCTACTGAGGGCCGTGATGAAATACGAAGAACAGAGGAAGAACTATGAAGCCCTAGTGCGGATCTGCCCTATGGAGTAGCGAGGACTCACCGGAGCTGAAGAGTAGCGGAGGTTGCCGCCGTTTGTCTGGACCGAGTCAGGGTGACGCAGCGGCCAAGGTTGACGAAGACCGGGGGCGCGACGGCGGCGGCAGTAGCAGAGCTCGGGCAGGGGAGAAGTGGCGCGAGGAAGAAGATGAAGGAGAGAGAAGTGGCTGAAAGCCCGTCGGGCCGGCTTATTTATAAGGCGAGCTCATAAGTGGGTGCGAGAATCAAGGAGACCACGGCGTGGTTATCTCCCCACGAAACGCCTCGATTTTCGGGATGACAGTAAAGGTAAAGATCCGTTGCAGATCTGGCGGAGTAAAAAACGGGCTTAATGGAAGATGACGTCACGGCGGATTATCCGGAGTCCAGAGGATGACGTCACGCCGGGTTATGGCCTTCACACAATTGTAAGCCGGAGGTTTTCTGTCGAAGGAATGGAAGATTGACATGAGCCGGCTCAAATCAATCTGGGGCCTAATGTTGAGGATATAGACCTTAGAGTCACCCGCCAGGAGGGGCCGGGTTACTCATATGGTCATTACCCGAAGCCCGGCGCGAAACCTGAAGACGGTGGGCCAAAGATGGGCTTAAGACCCGGATATGGCTTAAAGCCCGTAGTTGCAATCATTATTATGCTAGAACTTGTAGTGTAAGGCAAGAATAGTTGAGAGTCCGAGCCGGACACTCTTATGAGCCGGCCGGGACTCTGAGAGCTGCAGGGCGTCCGCCTCCCTATATAAAGGGACGACCCCGCGGCGGTTTAAGGGTGAGGACAATCTCATCGAGAGCCGGGCATAGCAGTTTAGTTCCCTGGTGATCGTAACCTTTATCAATACCACCTCAAACTGGACGTAGGCTTTTACCTTCACCGTAAGGGGCCGAACCAGTATAAACCCTCGTGTTCCTTGCCCCGCATTAACCCCTTCAAGCTTCCTAGCTGCGATGGCTCCACGACTAAGTCCTAGCTCGAGGACATCTGCCGTGACAATTCCACGACAATTGTGCCATGCTTGTTTGAGTCCATCTTAATGCCCTAATCATCGTTGCAAGAGTGCTATATGATGTTAACTGCTGTCTGTTATCAGAACTTGATGATTGTCTTTTTCGTTGTTTTTTGTGTGTGCATCCTATGAGCTTGATGTCTACATGAGTTTTGAACTAAATCATGCCATCTTTACAGTGGTGCTTGCCTTGTATTTTTGTGATCTATGTGGTGACTAGCACAAGCATGCAAAGTAGCCTCCGTGATATTGCTGATTTCTATGACATAGTGATTTCTGCTAAGTCTGAGTCTGTTATATTTTTTTGCCATGTAAACCTGCTGTCTCCATGAGTTCTATGCATAATCTGGAGATGTTCACTAAGGATGTTTTGTTACACATGTTGTGCTCTATCCATCCATGCCCTTGGTTGCATTTATATCCTGCTGTAGCTTGTTGTAATCTTGCTCCAAACTTGCTAAATAATGTTGCTGTCAGCCTGTTAATATGAAGTTCGTTATTGCCATGTGTTTCGCTAGTGATCCATGTACCCTATGACTATGCTATTGCCATGATTAGCTTTATATTTATGCCATCTTACTGTTGGTTACCTTGTCATGCCACGTAATGCTCTGTGGTGAGTGGTTCAAGCTCACCAACATGCCTACTTATCGTTGTTTCTGCCATGAACTATTATTTTCACCGTCTGAATCTGTCATATCACTTGCTATGTTCACATGGGTGCCATCATATATTCTGTGCCTTTTTGGCTCATGTTCAGTAAGGGACTTTTGTTCTATGCTTTGAGTAGATGCATGCCATGCCTTTGTTTGCCATGATCTGTTTCTTTAGCATGTTGTTTGATTACTCTAAACTTAGCAACCCGATGTTATTTTGCCATGTCCAGTGATTTCTGCCAAGTCTGTGAAACTGTTATTATTTGCAATCTTGCCATGTCCTTTTGGGCATGTTCTAGTGATTTCTAGAGATAGCTCAGTGTTCATGTTTTGTCATGATTTACCTGTATATCATGGCCATGCTTTTTGTTTGCATGTTGAGTTGTTGTAGCATATTTTTTTGATGCTTGCTAGATGCCTAGTTGCTGTTTTGGACAGATTGTTGCTATATCTTGTTTGGAGTGTATGTGTTGCATCGTTGCTCCGTTTTGAGCATGCTCTATATGAAACTTGCTTAGTTTTGCATGTAGTTTCATGTTACCTTGTTGCATCCTTGTTTTGAGGTGTTTGCTTGATGTTTGAATGCATTTTGCATCAATGTCATGTTTAACTTGTTTTGCTCATATCTTCTAGGCCGTAGCTCCGAACTAAATGAACTTTATATGTAACTTGACTAGAATTTCGTGTAGATCATCTTGGTGCATCTTAACTTGTTGTTTAATAACTTGAACATAAGGTTTATTCAGATCTGGACCAATTTCGAAATTTTGCATATGAGGACTTACCGGAATTGTTATATGTTGTTTACGGCCTCATTTAAACTTGCTTTGATGTGTTGTTCTTGTATGCATCATCTCTTACCATGAGTAGCCTCATGTAGCCTTGTCATGCATCATACTTGATTGAGCTTCATGCCTTGTTCATGTGTTGAGTGTTTACCGTGTTGTTTGCTTCTTTCCGGTTGTGCTTCTTCTCGATAGTTCCTGTTTCGTTGCGTTCGTGAGGATCCGTTCGACTACGCTTGGTTCGTCTTCGTGGCTTCATCTTCTTCATGGACTCGTTCTTCTTACTAGCGGGATTTCAGGCAAGATGACCGTCACCTTGGATCTCACTACTATCATTGCTATGCTAGCTGCTTCGTTCTATCGCTTTGCTGCGCTACCTATCACTTGCTCTTCAAGCCTCCCAAATTGCCATGAACCTCTAACTTTTGTCACCCTTCCTAGCAAACCGTTGTTTGGCTATGTTACCGCTTTGCTCAGCCCCTCTTATAGCGTTGCTAGTTGCAGGTGAAGATGAAGATTGCTCCATGTTGGATTATGTTTATGTTGGTGTCGTGGAATTGTCACGGCAGATGTCCTCGTGCAAGGACTTAGTCGTGGAGCCATCGCAGCTAGGAAGCTTAAAGGGGTTAAACGGGACAAGGAACACGAGGGTTATACTGGTTCGGCCCCTTATGGTGAAGGTAAAAGCCTACGTCCAGTTGAGGTGGTATTACTTAGGGTTTCGATGACCAGGGAGCTTAATCGATATGCCCAGCTTTCGATCTCTTGTCCCTCGTCCTGAGCCGCCGCCGGGTCATCCCTTTATATAGAGAGGTTGACGCCCCGCGGCTCTCAGAGTCCCGGTCGGCTTATAACAGTATCCGTCTCGGACTCTTAACTACTCTTGCCTTACATTACAAGTCTTGCCATAACGGCGGTTCATAACTACGGGCCTTAAGTCGCCTCCGGGTCTTAAGCCCACTATTGATCCGCCATCCTCTAGCCTGGTACTGGGCTTCACGTGATGATCATTATAATGTAACCCGGCCCCTCCTGGGCGGGTGACTCTAATGGTTATATCCTCAACATTAGGCCCCAGATTGATTTGAACCGGTTCATGTCAATCTTCAATCCCTTTGAAAGAAAATCTTCCGGCTTCTGCTCGTGCGAAAGTTATAACCTGTCGTGACGTCATCTTCTGGATTCTTGGTAACCCGCCGTGACGTCATCTTCCATTAAATTCATTTTTATTCTGTCATATCCCAACGGATCTTATCTTTAATGACCATCCCAAAAATCGAGGCGCTTCTGTGGCGAGATAATCACGTCTTGGCCTCCTTGTTTCTCGCGCCCATTTATCAGCCACCCTTATAAATAGGCCAGGCCCATAAGCCTTCATTCACTCCTCTCCTCCATCGTCTTCCTCCTCTGACGCCCGAGAGCTCGAGCTCCGCCGCCGCCGCCGCGCCCCTTGTCTTCCTCAACCTTGGCCGCTGCATCACCCTGAACTGGTCCAGAGAAACGGCGGCGACCTCCGCATCTCATCAGCGCCAGTAAGTCCTTGCACCTCCCTACAGTAGATTCGCATTAGGGTTCTGTCGTTCTTCCCCTGTTCTTCATAGTTCATCCCAAGTTCTTCACAGTTCCGCCACCGCGACCTCTTTTGATCCGGAAAACAGGATAGAACTCCTGCGGTAGTGGTTTCGCACCCATTTCTAGTACTAGCAGATCCCTCTTGGTTGCAAAAAGGCCTCATTAGAACTTATGAACTTCTCTGTGCCAGTTTTTAGGTCTAGAAAACTTTTCCTTTCTAGACGACCGTTTGATCCAAAATAATTACTACGATCTGTGAAACCTGTTTGTGCCACACTTAGTCAAAAATTGCATATGTTAGCTATGGTGGCTCATATCTCCGGTTTAAAGGAGGCCATGCGCTGTGAAATTTCCGACTCATTTATGATAGAGTTTTAATCAACTTTAATTGCTCATGATGCCCACAGCGGCTTAGATAACCCGACACAATTAGCCATATATCATTAGGCCCCTTCATAAGCCGCCATCTTGAATACTGAACTGGAATCTTCCTCCGGCTTATATTTGAACCGGACATTTCCTTTTGTCATAGGCTTTCGTCTTTCACAATGCCGCCCAAGGCTCCCAAGGCACCCATTACGTGCAACTGGGTGAGGTCCAACGTTACTGATGACACCTTAGATGATTTCGTGAAGACGGGTTACCTGCCTAAGAAGGAGGTCATGTCCTATTGTGCCCCTGACCCGTCGGAAGAAAGACCTCAACCAAGAGATGGAGAAGTTGTGATATTTGCTGATCACATGAGCCGGGGCTTTGCTCCTCCTGGCTCAAAATTCTTCAGAGATGTTCTGAACTTTGTTGATCTGCGACCTCAAGACATCGGACCCAATTCCGTGTCGAATATTTGTAACTTTCAAGTATTCTGTGAGGTATATCTCGGAGAAGAGCCCAGCCTACTGCTCTTTAGGGAGTTGTTTTATCTGAACCGCCAGAACGAGTGTGCCAACGGGCCTAGCTTGGAACTTGGCGGAATTTCAATCCAACGACGGAGAGATTGCCTCTTTCCTTATGCTGAGCCACCAAGCCACCCAAAGGACTGGAATCAAACATGGTTCTACTGCCAGGATACTTCTCCGGCTGATGAGAACCCTCTGCCCGGCTTTCGCGCCCTGCGTCTGGAGTCAAACCACCCCCTGCCAGACAAATTGTCTCAAGCTGAGCGTCAACCCCTTATCCCCACCATCAACAAGATCAAATCTCTTCTGGAAAACGGCCTTAACGGCATTGATCTGGTCCGGGTCTGGATTGCTTGGCGGTTGATTCCCTTGAGCCGCCGCCCCGGCTTAATGTGTGATTACACGGGCCGGAAGGATGATCCTCTTCGGCACAGCCCCAACGACTTACCTGAAGACGTCATTAATGACATGACCAAGTCCCTTCTGAACGAGAGCTTAGTAGACTGCGGGAGGAACGGCTTAAATCCCTTCTGCAAAGCTAACCCGGCTCCGGCGGTAAGCTACTGATCTGAGCACTTTACTTTCCATTTTAACAATTTTCATCTTAACTTCAAGAAATCTTTGTTGTATTTTTCAGGCTAATGATAAGTTCTGGAAGGTCAGGTATGACCATGAGGCTACTAAAAAAAGCCAGGAAGGCTAAAAAGGCCGCCAGGAGAGCCGCTCCCCGCAAGAAGGGGAGTAAGCCTAGCGCCTCAGAGCTGATTCAGCTGGATGACTCCTCCGAATCAGAGGTAACCCTTCATTCTTACGCTCTTCTCTTGTTTTTGTTTGTTCTTAACCATCTTATTGACATTGATTATCAGCAGGAGGACACCGGAGCGAGTAACCCGGTGATTGAAGAGGTAACTATACTTTCCTCCGACTCGGACCCCTTGCCAAGGCTAAAAGTCCGAAGAGTAACCCGGAAAGTAAGATTTTCCCATCCTTTAGCTTATCAAGATCCTCAATTTCTTTTAAAGCAACAGATTCATGAGAGCCGGAGGCAAACCCGGGCCAACAAGGATGCAGACCTCTCCTCCGGCTTACCTGAAGCCTCAAGGAAGCGCCGGACCGAGGTTACCTCCAACTTATATCCTTTTCATCCTTTGGCGGGCATCACTCGCCAACCACTCAATTCTTCTGATTCAAACTATCAGGAAACTTCACCTTCCTCCGGTGACTCCATGCAATCTAACTTGCCGGCTTTCAAGACTGCACCCGGGTAATGATGATCATCTTATTTTGTGCTTATCTTACTCATGTTTTTGCACTAACCTTTTGACTTTTAGTGCCCAAGCAAAGCTCAGCAAGAGGGCAAAGAAAAGTAACCCGGTCGAAGAACCGGTCTTGACTGAACCCAACGCCTCTGCTTCTGAGCCGCCGTCTGCACCAGCTCCAGAAACCACCGCTCCAACTGAACAACAAACCATGGAGAGTTCTGACAACCCGGAGATCCCCAGCTCTGCTCAACCGGCCGATGACCCGGATGTGGTGATTACCCGGACCGAATATGTTGAGTCGGGAAGACCCACTGTGCTGGCCAGATGCTCTACTAAAGAAGAACTGCTGGAGCGCCGCAGGGCCAGACTGGATATCACTGACTATGCTAACTTGAGCATTGGAGACATTGTTTCTGGTTATATTGGTCAAGTGCACAACAGCCGGGACCTGGAGATTGACATGGTGAAGCAGATACAGCAAAAATCTGAGGTACAACTCTCTTGCTTACTCCATAGTCATCCTTACCATGCTAGCCCCCAAGTCTATTACTTATGATAGAATATGTTGTAGACTTAACTTCCGGCTTACCTTCATGAACCAGCATTTATAAATAGAATCGTTCAGCATACATTAGCCCCCAAGTGCCAAGTGTCTTTGCTTGCAAAGTGCTTGGGACTTTAATGTTGCCTGATAATCACTCAAACTGTAACCCGGAATTTGTACAGGCTGCCTGCAAGAATTTTGAATCGGAAATCTCTGAGCTGAAGAACCGCCTGAAGACTTAGGAAACTGAGACCCGGAAGGCCAATGCCAAGTTTGAGTTCAGTGTTGCTGCACAAGAAAAACTTCAGAAAAAAAAATTTGAAACAGAAAGAAAAACTTGGGCCGACGAGAAGACTGCCTTCCTCAGCCGGGCCAAACAAGCGGAGGCTGCCCTTACTGAAAGAACCGCCAAACTCTCCGGCTTAAAACGCCATGTGTCACAGATGGTCTCCGCAATCTTCGGTAAGTTATTCTGTAAGCTTTTAACAAGTTTACATTCTTCATGTCTCATAAGTCCCATCGTTGCCATCAGCTCACCTGACGTTATTATGCAGGTCCCAGAAGCTCCAATCTGAATCAGAACGTGCTGACCAAGCTGAAGGCGGTTTACACCTTGGTGGAGCAACTCTACACCGGGTCACAACGTGCTTCTGGGTTACACCGTTGTGGCTCTGTCCAATGAGGTTCCGACTCACCTGGCCGACGTACTCAGGCGGCTCGCCGTTCTTCCTCAACGCTTCCAAGATCTGAGACGGGCTTCTGCTAGAGCTGGAGCTATAGCTGCTCTGAGCCGGGCCAAGGCTTTTCTCCCGGAGCTAGACCCGGCCGACATCGCTCTTGGATACCCCAGCCTGAAGGAAGACGGTACCCCCTTTGACCAGAAAGACTTCGTCGCCTGTGTGAAGAGCGTGCGCCCGGTGGCTACCTTGATTGGAAATGACACAGATCTTACCAAGTATCAGCCGGGCTATGACGCGGAGAATCAGAGGATCCCAACTCCACGCTATGAAGCAGTCAGCCTGATCCCGCCGACTCGTAAGCATACCTTCGCCCCAGAAGTTGACCCGGCCGGGTTAATTGATGATGAGGCTCAATTTGAAGCTTTGAGCGGCATTGACTGGAAATCATCAACCTTCCAGGTCATGGGAACAGCCGAAGGAGCGGAGAGGGATGAGCCGGGAGCTTCAACCCAACAAGCACCTTGATTTCTTAGGCGGCTCATGGTTACACCTTAAAACAATGCCTCACCTTTTGGACTCGGGGAGTCCTGTAATAGAGTAGGACAAACACTTAATTTTGTCGTGCCATCATGCACGTGTAGAGTGCTTAACGCCGTTGAAGCTGCTCCTTTATATTCCTCCGGGTTATGCTCGATCATCTACTGTCCTTAAGTTAAAGAGCTGTCTTTAATTATCCTGCATAGGAAACAAATCACAAGTCTCTGGGCGGCTTACCGCACTGAGAGGCATATATTTTACATATAACCCGGAATATGAACCAAAGTCATCAAAGGCCGGCTCTCTATTATATCCTCATGATAGAACACTTGCAAGCCTTCAAGTATACTTCCGGTTTATGTAACCCAAATAATGAGGTTGAGAACTCAACTCCGGTTCACCAGCATCGATAATGCTTATTGTGTGCTATCAACATTGTTAATCAAAGTTAAGCCGGCGGAGTAAGAACCGCCCTTGCACACTGTTGCAAACCAGAAGATCAAAACTTAGGGGCTTCTGATTCGAATACGACCAGAGAACCGTCCCAAAGGGGTTAAGCTAAGATTCGAATGCGATCATATAGCCCCCAGTGGCTTTGGTGTTGCCGATCAAGAGGGTACCGACAGCTATGTTCTCTTCGGTTCGAATCCGACCTATGTTTGAACAGGAAGCCCCCAAATGACCTTGAGAGTTGTTTAACGACGCTGATTCGAATACGATCCACGTCGGTTCCCAAAGGGGGTTGAGCTATGATTCAAATATGATCAAGAAAAACTCCCCAATGAGCTCGGCAATTTGCCAATCAAGTGGGTATCGACAGCTATGTACTCTTTGGTTCGAATACGACCTGTGTTTGAACAGGAAGCCCCCAGGTGATCATATTGTTAACGGCTAGATTCGAATACGATCGAAAGCCGGATCCACCTCCAAGTGACCATGTAATGTTGTAATGGAAATAACACATTTACCTTTGGAGGAGAAAAGGACAGAGGTCCTGCTTTATTATTTATCATAATATATACATGGCTAGAGAAATATGTACATCATGAGAGCCGGCGGCTCAAGTGTAATAAGGCCGAAGCTGAGCTATGTTCCACGGCCGACGGGTCTCTTCCTCCGACTTACGTGAATCTTTGTGCTCCCGAACATCGATAAGGTAGTATGACCCGTTGTGCAAGTTCTTGCTGACCACAAAGGGCCCTTCCCAAGGCGGGGATAACTTGTGTGCATCTGTTTGATCTTGCATGAGCCGGAGCACCAGATCACCTTCCTGGAAGACTCTGGACTTAACTCGGCGGCTGTGATAGCGGCGCAGGTCTTGTTGGTAAATCACCGAACGAGCCGCTGCCACATCACGCTGTTCATCCAACAAGTCAAGAGCATCTTGGTGCACCCGCTCATTATCCGCCTCAACATAAGCCGCCACTCGAGGCGAGTCATGACGAATGTCCCTTGGGAGGACTGCCTCCGCTCCATAAACCATGAAGAAAGGCGTGTAACCCGTAGACCTGTTAGGAGTAGTATTGATGCTCCATAACACGGAGGGTAACTCCTCCACCCAACAACCCGGCGTCCGTTGCAAAGGGACCAAAAGCCGGGGCTTGATGCCCTTCAAGATTTCCTGATTAGCTCTCTCAGCTTGACCATTGGACTGAGGGTGAGCCACTGATGAAACATCAAGCCGGATATGCTCTCGTTGACAAAACTCCTCCATGGCGCCCTTAGCCAGATTGGTACCATTGTCAGTTATAATGCTGTGTGGAAAACCAAAGCAAAATATCACCCTTTTCATGAACTGAACCGCTGTGGCCGCGTCACACTTGCTAACTGGCTCTGCCTCAACCCACTTTGTGAACTTGTCAACCGCCACCAAGAGGTGGGTCTTCTTATCCTTGGACCTTTTAAAAGGCCCAACCATATCAAGCCCCCAAACCGCAAACGGCCAAGTGATTGGAATCATCCTCAATTCCTGAGCCGGCACATGAGCCCGTCGCGAGAACCTCTGGCAACCGTCACATTTACTGACCAAATCCTCTGCATCAGCATGAGCAGTCAGCCAATAAAAACCATGACGAAAAGCCTTGGCCACAAGGGACTTTGAGCCGGCATGATGACCACAATCCCCCTCGTGAATTTCACGTAAAATTTCTTGGCCTTCCTCAGGGGAAACACAACGCTGGAAAGTTCCAGTGACACTGCGACGATGCAGCTCACCATTGATAATTATCATTGACTTAGCCCGTCGGGTTATTTGTCTGGCCAAAGTTTCATCCTCAGGCAATTCTCCCCGGGTCATGTAAGCCAAGTATGGTACTGTCCAGTCTGGGGTAATGTGGAGAGCCGCCACCAACTGTGCCTCCGGGTCAGGGACAGCCAAGTCTTCCTCTGTAGGCAACTTAACAGAAGGGTTATGCAAGATGTCCAAGAAAGTATTAGGCGGCACCGGCTTTCGCTGAGAGCCCAGCCGGCTTAATGCATCAGCCGCCTCGTTCTTCATGCGATCGATGTGCTCTACTTGGTAACCCTAAAAGTGTCCAGCAATGGCATCTACTTCGCGGTGATAAGCCACCATGAGAGGGTCCTTGGGATCCCACTTGCCCGACACTTGTTGAGCCACTAAATATGAGTTGCCAAAGCACCTTACCCAGCTCAAGCTCATCTCCTTAGCCATCTGAAGACCATGGAGCAAGGCCTCGTACTCAGCTGCATTGTTAGTACAGGGAAACATCAACCGTAGCACATAACAAAACTTGTCACCTCGAGGGGAAGTTAATACAACTCCAGCCCCCGAGCCCTCCAATTGCCTAGACCCGTCGAAGTGAATAGTCCAGTATGTATTATCCGGTTTCTCTTCAGGCACCTACAGCTCTGTCCAATCGTTGATGAAATCCACCAATGCTTGAGATTTGATAGCAGTGCGTGGCACGTATTTCAGACCATGAGGCCCAAGCTCTATAGCCCACTTAGCCACTCTTCCTGTGGCTTCTCTGTTTTGGATGATATCTCCTAGGGGAGCAAAACTAACCACAGTGATAGGGTGACCCTGGAAATAATGCTTAAGCTTCCGGCTTGCCATGAATACCCCGTAAACAAGCTTCTGCCAATGTGGATACCGTTGTTTGGACTCAATGAGCACTTCACTGACGTAGTAAACCGGCCGCTGAACCGGATACTCCTTACCCTCTTCCTTGCGCTCCACCACCACAGCCACACTGACGGCTCGTGTGTTAGCGGCTACATACAGCAATAAGGGCTCCTTGTCAACCGGAGCAGCAAGAACTGGGGGCTCAGCCAACTGTCTCTTCAAATCCTCAAAAGCAGCATTAGCAGCATCATTCCAAACAAAGTCATCTTTTTTCTTCATCAACTGGTACAGTGGCATGGCCTTTTCACCCAAACGGCTTACAAACCGGCTCAAAGCAGCGATGCGGCCCGCCAGACGCTGGACGTCGTTTATGCATGCCGGCTTAGCCAGAGAGGTGATTGCCTGGATCTTTTTTAGGTTAGCTTCAATGCCTCTGTGAGAAACCAGAAAACCCAAGAGCTTGCCCGCGGGAACACCAAAAACACACTTGGCCAGGTTAAGCATCATCTTGTAAACCCGGAGATTATCAAAGGTTTCTCTAAGATCATCTACCAGGGTCTCCTTCTCCCTGGATTTAACCACGATATCATCCACATAGGCGTGAACATTGCGCCCAATCTGGTTATGAAGACAATTCTGCACACAGCGCTGGTAAGTCGCCTGCACACTCTTGAGCCCAAAAGGCATAGACACATAACAGAAGGCTCCAAAGGGAGTGATGAACGCCGTCTTCTCCTGGTCCTTAACTGCCATTTTAATCTGATGGTATCCAGAATAAGCGTCCAAAAAACTTAAGCGCTCACAACCCGCCGTAGCATCAATAATTTGATCAATACGGGGGAGAGCAAAAGGATCAGCCGGACAAGCCTTGTTTAAATCCGTGTAGTCCACACACATCCGCCAGGTGCCGTTCTTCTTGAGCACGAGCATCGGGTTAGCTAACCATTCTGGATGAAAAACTTCAACAATAAACCCGACCGTCAAGAGCCGGGCCACCTCCTCACCAATGGCTTTCCGCCTCTCCTCATTAAACCGCCGAAGGAATTGCCTGACCGGCTTAAATTTCGGATCAATATTGAGAGTGTGCTCAGCGAGTTCTCTAGGTACACCTGGCATGTCAGAAGGTTTCCATGCAAAAATGTCCATGTTCTCACGGATGAACTCGATGAGCGCGCCTTCCTATTTCGGATCCAGATTGGCACTGATGCTGAACTGCTGAGATGAGTCACCTGGAACAAAGTCAACAAGCTTAGTCTCATCAGCTGACTTAAATTTCATTGCCGGCTCATGCTCCGTGGTCGGCTTTTTCAAAGACGTCATATCTGTCGGGTC
Organism: Aegilops tauschii subsp. strangulata; assembly: GCF_002575655.3. NCBI lineage: Eukaryota > Viridiplantae > Streptophyta > Magnoliopsida > Poales > Poaceae > Aegilops > Aegilops tauschii. The sequence goes on along the minus strand of NC_053038.3, from coordinate 324,412,859 downwards.
AACATTGTCCTTGTAAAATTTCAACTCCTCTGTCGCACAAACAGATTCGGCGTAAGCCGCGTCACCTTCCTCACATTCCAAGGCTATCTTTCGGCTGCCATGAACCGTAATGGTCCCATTGTGACCCGGCATCTTTAGCTGCAAATACACGTAACACGGCCGTGCTATGAACTTGGCGTAAGCCGACCGCCCAAATAAAGCATGATACGGACTTCTTATCTTAACCACCTCAAAGGTTAATTTTTCCGCCATGTAGTTGTACTCATCTCCAAAAGCCACTTCCAGCTTGATCTTACCAACCGGATATGCCGACTTACCAGGCACCACACCATGGAAAACAGTATTGGACTGGCTGAGGTTCTTATCAATCAACCCCATACGACGGAAGGTCTCATAATAGAGGATGTTGATGCTGCTACCTCCGTCCATGAGCACTTTAGTGAATTTATATCCCCCCACCTGAGGAGCCACCACCAGGGCCAGGTGACCCGGATTATCAACCCGGGGAGGGTGATCTTCCCTACTCCACACAATAGGCTGCTCGGACCATCTTAAATAGCGTGGAACCGCCGGCTCAACAGCATTCACAGCCCTTTTATGAAGCTTCTGATCTCGCTTGCACAGACTGGTGGTAAACACATGATAATGTCCACCATTGAGCTGCTTTGGATTGGTCTGGTATCCCCCTGCTGCTGCTGATGACCCTGGTCGGACTGCTGATTAAAGCCCCCTTGAACGTTCTGAGAATTGGAATTTGAGCCGCCGCCCGGGCCATGAAAGCCGCCGGCGCCTGAGCCGCCGCCCGGGCCATTATTGCCATTGAAAGCGTTGGAATTCTTAAAGGCCTTCATGATTGCGTAGTCCTTCCATAGATGAGTGGCCGGCTTTTCCCTAGAGCCATGCCTCGGGCAGGGCTCATTTAACAACTGCTCAAGCGTCGGGCCTGATCCGCAGGCTCGGGGAGGTGGTCTCCCCTTGCGCCGGTAGTTGTTACCCTGTGAATTGGTGTTGGCCACAAATTCCATACTGCCATCAGCCTTACGCTTGTTGCCTCCTTGGTTCGTCGGGTTATGCTGGGGGCCCTTTCCATTGCCATTCCGTTTTCCCTTCCCTGTCCTTTCATCATCTGACGCGGGATCCTTGGTACTATCAGAGTCGGCGTACTTGACCAGAGCCGCCATCAGCGTACCCATATCATTGCAATCGCGCTTGAGCCGCCCGAGCTTCATCTTCAGGGGCGCAAAACGACAATTCTGCTCTAACATTAAGACTGCAGAGCCGGCATCCATCTTATCAGATGAATGTATTATCTCTTTGACCCGGCGAACCCAATGGGTCGTAGACTCACCCTCCTGCTGCTTGCAATTAGTCAAATCCACAATTGACATAGATTGCCTACATGTATCTTTGAAGTTTTGGATGAACCGGGCTTTTAGTTCAGCCGAAGACCCGATAGAGTTTGGTGGCAGTCCTTTCAACCAAGTGCGGGCAGTCCCATCTAACATCATGGTGAAGTACTTGGCCATTGCCGCTTCGCTGACCTCCAGCAACTCCATAGCCATCTCGTAACTCTCGATCCATGCTCCGGGTTGTAAATCAGCCGTGTAATTAGGTACCTTCCTAGGCCCTTTGAAATCCTTGGGCAGACGTTCATTGCGGAGAGCCGGCACCAGACAAGGGACACCTCCAGTCCTCGTAGGTGTACCCGCATCAATAGAAGCCGTCGGATAAGCCGGGGGTGGCTGGTAAGCCGTCAACTGAGGCACCTGCTCCGCCTCTTGCCATGCTCTGTCTTGGTCTACCGCGTGAAAGGCTCCGTTATGAGCCGGGCCATAGCCAGGAGGCAAGTCATGGCATCGGACATTTCTTGAGCCGGTCGCTGAGACCATGTGTCTGCTATAACTCGGGCTCCGGCCTGGACGAGGGGTTGAATGAATCCTGTCCCGGCTATAAGAATATGCCTCCTGCTGCGCCAGAGTCGTCTGAAGGAGTTCTCTGACCCGGCGGGTTTCAACCGCCGTTGGAGAGTCGCCATCGATTGGGAGAGCCGCCAGTCGCGCCGCCGCGGCGACCATGTTTTCCAACGGGTTGGCATAATGACCCGGCGGTATTGGCACATACTGAGGCGGGGCAGCGTTCACCTGGGGAGGCCCCATCACTTGAGGCTGAATTGACGTTCCAGCCCCGGGCGTCGTGATCTCTGGCGGGTTACTGGGCCCTGCACCAGGCATGTTGAAGAGGTTTCGAGGATCGTAAACCGGAGGGAGTCGAGATTGGGCCTTTTGATGCCTCCTTCTCATGACCTCATTGGACGCGTTCTGATCCATCGTGAGCCGGAAAGACTGTGCCTGAATCAGCTGAGTCTGGGCGTCGAAAGCCGCCCTCTCCGCAGCCATCCTGATCCCTTCCGCCGCCAGATCCTCCTTGGCTTTTGCTAGATCCAACTTTAACTGTACCACCTCCGTGTCATGCTGAGCTTGATCCGCTGGGGCGACCGTAGCGGTTAACAGGGCCGTCATCTTGTCTGTGAGGTCCATCAGCACCTGAGCCGGCGAGGGCACAGGTCTTCCTGCCCCGGTGGTGGGGTTTTGAACAGGTTGCGCGCCAGCCATGAAGATTCCAACCCGGCTCGGCGGCTCAAAGGGGTCCGGAATACTGTCGCCATCGGAACAACCCCTGAGCCTACCATCTTGAAGTTGGTATAACGAATCGGTCTCCTCTGTGGATGACTCGCCGTCAGAGCGAGCGGCCGTCTCATCACCAGATCCAGATCCTTCAGAGAGCTCTCCATGGACGCATCCCACGAAAGCACGCTTCAAGGCAGGCAAGGTCCGGGCGGGTCGTGCACGTTGAGCCGTCTCGATGAGATCGGCGCAGAGGTCCGGCTCAGGGCCCGGCTCACCAATCTTGCCAATAAAGACATGGATTCCGCTGAAGGGGACCCGGTACCCGTACTCAGTTGAGCCGGCGTCGGGGCCCCAGTTTGCATCGTCGATGTAGAGCTTGCCGCGACAACTCTTGGTCATCCGGCCCACAGCGTATCCCTTGAGCCCTTCGAAGCTGCCCTTCAAGAATTCAAATCCACCGTGCGCTGGCCCCACGGTGGGCGCCAACTGTCGTGGAATTGTCACGGCAGATGTCCTCGTGCAAGGACTTAGTCGTGGAGCCATCGCAGCTAGGAAGCTTAAAGGGGTTAAACGGGACAAGGAACACGAGGGTTATACTGGTTCGGCCCCTTACGGTGAAGGTAAAAGCCTACGTCCAGTTGAGGTGGTATTACTTAGGGTTTCGATGACCAGGGAGCTTAATCGCTATGCCCAGCTTTTGATCTCTTGTCCCTCGTCCTGAGCCGCCGCCGGGTCGTCCCTTTATATAGAGAGGTTGACGCCCCGCGGCTCTCAGAGTCCCGGCCGGCTTATAACAGTATCCGGCTCGGACTCTTAACTACTCTTTCCTTACATTACAAGTCTTTCCATAACGGCGGATCATAACTACGGGCCTTAAGCCGCCTCCGGGTCTTAAGCCCACTATTGATCCGCCATCCTCTAGCCTGGTATTGGGCTTCACGTGATGATCATTATAACGTAACCCGGCCCCTCCTGGGCGGGTGACTCTAATGTTTATATCCTCAACAGTTGGGATATCACAATATCTCTTATTTAATTAATGCATCTATATACTTGGTAAAGGGTGGAAGGCTCGGCCTTATGCCTGGCGTTTTGTTCCACTCTTGCCTCCCTAGTTTCCGCCATACCGGTGTTATGTTCCTTGATTTTGCGTCCCTTACGCGGTTGGGTGATTTATGGGACCCCCTTGACAGTTCGTTTGAATAAAACTCCTCCAGCAAGGCCCAACCTTGGTTTTACATTTGCCTCACCTAGCCTTTTTCCCTTGGGAGTCGCGCTCCTGAGGGTCATCTTATTTTACCCCCCACCCCCCGGGCCAATGCTCCTCGGAGTGTTGGTCCAAACTAGAGCCACTTGCAGCGCCACCTCGGGGAAACTTGAGGGCTGGTTTTAGTTGTACGTAGTGTTCATCCGGTGTGTCCTGAGAACGAGGTACGTGCGACTCCTATCGGGATTGTCGACACATCGGGCGGCTTTGCTGGTCTTGTTTTACCATTGTCGAAATGTCTTGTAAACCGGGATTCCGAGACTGATCGGGTCTCCCCGGGAGAAGGAATATCCTTCGTTGACCGTGAGAGCTTATAATGGGCTAAGTTGGGACACCCTGCAGGGTATTATCTTTCAAAAGCCGTGCCCGCAGTTATGTGGCAGATGGGAATTTGTTAATGTCCGGTTGTAGAGAACTTGACACTCGACTTAAATAAAACGCATCAACCGCGTGTGTAGCCGTGATGGTCTCTGCTCGGTGGAGTCCGGGAAGTGAACACGGTCTTTGGGTTATGTTTGACGTAAGTAGGAGTTCAGGATCACTTCTTGATCATTACTAGTTGACGACCGTTCCGTTGCTTCTCTTCTCTCTCTTATTTGCGTATGTTAGCCACCATATCATTGCTTAGTCGCTACTGCAACCTCACCACTTTACCCCTTCCTTACCCATTAAGCTTTGCTAGTCTTGACACCCATGGTAATGGGATTGCTGAGTCCTCGTGGCTCACAGATTACTACAACAACAGTTGCAGGTACAGGTTTTGCGATGATCATGACGCGAGAGCGATGTTTCTTGTCTTGGAGTTCTTCTTCTGCTTCTTCTTCGATCAGGGGACAGGTTCCAGTTCGGCAGCCTGGGCTAGCAGGGTGGATGTCGTTTGAGCTTCTGTTTGTGTTTCATCCGTAGTCAGATGTTGACCTTATGTATGATGTATTGCTGTATTCTTGCGGCATGTGTATGCCTTGTATGTATCCCCATCTATTATGTAATGTTGATGTAATGATATCCACCTTGCAAAAGCGTGTCAATATGCGGTTCTATCCTTTCTGGGACCTTCGAGTCTCTTTAGGATAGTATCGCATATTGGGCGTGCCTTGTATTTTTGTGATCTATGTGGTGACTAGCACAAGCATGCAAAGTAGCCTCCGTGATGTTGCTGATTTCTGTGACAGTGATTTCTGCCAAGTCCGAGTCTGTTATATTTTGTTGCCATGTAAACCTGCTGTCTCCATGAGTTCTATGCATAATCTGGAGATGTTCACTAAGGATGTTTTGTTACACATGTTATGCTCTATCTAACCATGCCCTTGGTTGCATTTATATCCTGCTGTAGCTTGTTGTAATCTTGCTCCAAACTTGCTAAATAATGTTGTTGTGAGCCTGTTAATATGAAGTTCGTTATTGCCATGTGTTTCGCTAGTGATCCATGTACCCTATGACTATGCTATTGCCATGATTAGCTTTATATTTATGCCATATTAATGTTGGTTACCTTGTCATGCCACGTAATGCTCTGTGGTGAGTGGTTCAAGCTCACCAACATGCGTACTTATCGTTGTTTCTGCCATGAACTACTATTTTCACCGTCTGAATCTGTCATATCACTTGCTATGTTCACATGGGTGCCATCATATCTTCTGTGCCTTTTTGGCTCATGTTCAGTAAGGGACTTTTGTTCTCTGCTTTGAGTAGATGCATGCCATGCCTTTGTTTGTCATGATCTGTTTCTTTAGCATGTTGTTTGATAGCTCTAAACTTAGCAACCCGATGTTATTTCTGCCATGTCCAGTGATTTCTGCTAAGTCTGTGAAACTGTTATTATTTGCAATCTTGCCATGTCCTTTTGAGCATGTTCTAGTGATTTCTGGAGGTAGCTCAGTGTTCATGTTTTGTCATGATTTACCTGTATATCATGTCCGTGCCTTTTGTTTGCATGTTGAGTTGCCGTAGCATATAGTTTTGATGCTTGCTAGATGCCTAGTTGCTGTTTTGGACAGATTGTTGCTATATCTTGTTTGGAGTGTATGTGTTGCACCGTTGCTCCGTTTTGAGCATGCTCTATATGAAACTTACTTAGTTTTGCATGTAGTTTCATGTTACCTAGTTGCATCCTTGTTTTGAGGTGTTTGCTTGATGTTTGAATGCATTTTGCATCAATGTCATGTTTAACTTGTTTTGCTCATATCTTCTAGGTCGTAGCTCCGAACTAAATGAACTTTATATGTAACTTGACTAGAATTTTGTGTAGATCATCTTGGTGCATCTTAACTTGCTGTTTAATAACTTGAACATAAGGTTTATTCAGATCTGGACCAATTTCGTAATTTTGCATATGAGGACTTACCGGAATTGTTATATGTTGTTTCCGGCCTCATTTAAACTTGCTTTGATGTGTTGTTCTTGTATGCATCATCTCTTACCATGATTAGCCTCATGTAGCCTTGTCATGCATCATACTTGAGAGCTTCATGCCTTGTTCATGTGTTGAGTGTTTACCATGTTGTTTTCTTCTTTCCGGTTGTGCTTCTTCTCGATAGTTCCTGTTTCGTTGCGTTCGTGAGGATCCGTTCGACTACGCTTGGTTCGTCTTCGTGGCTTCATCTTCTTCATGGACTTGTTCTTCTTCCTAGCGGGATTTCAGGCAAGATGACCGTCACCTTGGATCTCACTACTATCATTGCTATGCTAGCTGCTTCGTTCTATCGCTTTGCTGCGCTACCTATCACTTGCTCTTCAAGCCTCCCAAATTGCCATGAACCTCTAACCTTTGTCACCCTTCCCAGCAAACCGTTGTTTGGCTATGTTACCGCTTTGCTCAGCCCCTCTTATAGCGTTGCTAGTTGAAGGTGAAGATGAAGATTGCTCCATGTTGGATTATGTTTATGTTGGGATATCACAATATCTCTTATTTAATTAATGCATCTATATACTTGGTAAAGGGTGGAAGGCTCGGCCTTATGCCTGGCGTTTTGTTCCACTCTTGCCGCCCTAGTTTCCGTCATACCGGTGTTACGTTCCTTGATTTTGCGTCCCTTACGCGGTTGGGTGATTTATGGGACCCCCTTCACAGTTCGCTTTGAATAAAACTCCTCCAGCAAGGCCCAACCTTGGTTTTACATTTGCCTCACCTAGCCTTTTTCCCTTGGGAGTCGCGCTCCTGAGGGTCATCTTATTTTACCCCCCCCCCCCCCGGCGGGCCAATGCTCCTCGGAGTGTTGGTCCAAACTAGAGCCACTTGCAGCGCCACCTCGGGGAAACTTGAGGGCTAGTTTTAGTTGTATGTAGTGTTCATCCGGTGTGTCCTGAGAACGAGGTACGTGCGACTCCTATCGGGATTGTCGACACATCGGGCGGCTTTGCTGGTCTTGTTTTACCATTGTCGAAATGTCTTGTAAACCGGGATTCCGAGACTGATCGGGTCTTCCCGGGAGAAGGAATATCCTTCGTTGACCGTGAGAGCTTATAATGGACTAAGTTGGGACACCCCTGCAGGGTATTATCTTTCGAAAGCCGTGCCCACGGTTATGTGGCAGATGGGAATTTGTTAATGTCCGGTTGTAGAGAACTTGACACTCGACTTAAATAAAACGCATCAACCGCGTGTGTAGCCGTGATGGTCTCTTCTCGGTGGAGTCCGGGAAGTGAACACGGTCTTTGGGTTATGTTTGACGTAAGTAGGAGTTCAGGATCACTTCTTGATCATTACTAGTTGACGACCGTTCCGTTGCTTCTCTTCTCGCTCTTATTTGCGTATGTTAGCCACCATATCATTGCTTAGTCGCTGCTGCAACCTCACCACTTTTCCCCTTCCTTACCCATTAAGCTTTGCTAGTCTTGACACCCATGGTAATGGGATTGCTGAGTCCTCGTGGCTCACAGATTACTACAACAACAGTTGCAGGTACAGGTTTTGCGATGATCGTGACGCGAGAGCGATGTTTCTTGTTTTGGAGTTCTTCTTCTGCTTCTTCTTCGATCAGGGGACAGGTTCCAGGTCGGCAGCCTGGGCTAGCAGGGTGGATGTCATTTGAGCTTCTGTTTGTGTTTCATCCATAGTCGGATGTTGGTCTTATGTATGATGTATTGTTGTATTCTTGCGGCATGTGTATGCCTTGTATGTATCCCCATCTATTATGTAATGTTGATGTAATGATATCCACCTTGCAAAAGCGTGTCAATATGCGGTTCTATCCTTGGTGGGACCTTCGAGTCTCTTTAGGATAGTATCGCATATTGGGCGTGACAGGTAGAAGGTAAAAGTAAAAGATAGACCCTTCGCAGAGGGAAGTAGATGTTGTCATGCGCTTTTATGGTTGGATGCACAAAATCTTAATGCAAAAGAACGTCACTTTATATTGCCCCTTGTGATAAAGACCTTTATTATGCAGTCCGTCACTTTTATTACTTTCCTATCACAAGTTTGTATAAAGCTTATTTTCTCCGCACTAATAGATCATACATATTTAGAGGGCAATTTTTATTGCTTGCACCGATGACAACTTACTTGAAGGATCTTACTCAATCCATTGGTAGTTATGTTGGACTCTCTTGGCAAAACTAGTTTAAGGGATGTTTGGAAGCACAAGTAGTATTTCTACTTGGTGCAAAGAATTTTGCTAGCATGAGAGGGAAAGGCAAGCTCAACATGTTGGATGATCCAAGACAATATAACTTTTCGGATATAGGAAAACATAACTCATTAAGTTGTCTTCCTTGTCCAACATCAACTTTTTAGCATGTCACATTTTAATGAGTGGTCACAATTGCAAAAGATGTCCAAGATAGTATATTTATATGTGAAATCTCTCTTCCTTCAATATTCTTTCATGAATTGTTCAAGTGACCAATTCAATGCTTGCTAACCTTCAATAAATTTACCACCTCTACTTCTTATATGTGAAGTCATTACTCCCCATGGGATAAGCATATGAAACATATATACTTTCAGATTTATGATATTCAATTCATTCAACCATTTACTCATAGGATATATGTGAAGCACGTGAGTAAATGACAAACTACTCCAAAAAGATATAAGTGAAGAACACTGAGTAGTCAAATAATTCACTAGCCATGAGAGGGTTCTTTTTCATTCAAGACTTCAGATCCAATGATTTTATTCAAACAGCAAGTAAAATTGAAAATACGCTTCAAGCAAAACACATATCATGTGACGAATAAAAATATAGCTCCGAGTAAGGTATATCGATAGTTTTGAAGACGAAAGAGGGGATGCCTTCCGGGGCATCCCCAAGATTAGGCGCTTGAGTCTTCCTTGAATATTACCTTGGGGTGCCTTGTGCATCCCCAATCTTAGGGTCTTTCCACTCCTTATTCTCCTCATATCAATATCTCACCCAAAGCTTGAAAACTTCAATCACATAAAACTTAATGGAACTTCGTGAGATAGGTTAGTATGATAAAGAGTAAACCATTCACTTTGGTACTATAAAAGACAAGGGTAATAATTGTTCTCACGCAATGCCTACTGTACCATATCATTTCTACAATTTATATTGAGAAATATAAGCAATAGAAACTAGAAAACAAGCAAACTATGTAATGAAAACAGAATCTGTTAGAAACAGAACAGTCTGTAATGATCTGAACAGCAACCATACTTCTGCTACTTCAAAAATTATGAAATAAATTTGTGGACGTGAGGAATTTGTCTATTAATCTTCTGCAAAAAGAATCAACTAAAAAGTACTCTTCTGTAAAAAAATGGCAGCTAATCTCGTGAGCGCAAAGTTTTTGTTTTTTACAGCAAGATCGCATTATCTTTCACCCAAGTCTTCCCAAAGGTCTTACTAGGCACTTTATTGAAACAAAAGCTATAAAACATGATTACTACAGTAGCTTAATCATGTAAACACACAAAAACAGTAAGGGTAAATATTGGGTTGTCTCCCAACAAGCGCTTTTCTTTAATGTCTTTTAGCTAGGCATGATGATTTCAATGATGCTCACATAAAAGATAAGAGTTGAAACATAAAGAGAGCATCATGAAGAATATGACTAGCATATTTAAATCTAACCCACTTCCTATGCCTAGGGATTTTGTGAGCACATAATTTATAGGAACAAGAATCAACTAGCATAGGAAGGCAAAACAAGTATAACTATAAAACTTTAAGCACATAGAGAGGAAACTTGATATTATTGCTACTCCTACAAGCATATATTCCTCCCTCATAATAATTTTCAGTAGCATCATGAATGAGTTCAACAATATAACCATCACATAAAGCATTCTTTTCATGATCTACAAGCATAGAAATTTTACTACTCTCCACATAAGCAAAATTCTTCTCATTCGGAATAGTGGGGTCACTAATTCCTAAAGTTGACACTCTTCCAAACCCGCATTAGATGATAGTATTATTCATACTCCAGAAGATATAAGTGAAGTTCATGGAGCACTCTACAATTAATATATACTAACCAATATCCAAGCTCAAAATATATAAGTGAAGCACACGAAGCATTCTATAAACCATACTCAAAAGATTTAAGTGAAGCACAAAGAGCATTCTATAAGGTCATACTCAAAAGATATAAGTGAAGATGTAGCGACCAGACCTCAAATAGTCTGTGTTGTTGTGCACCAGTGTCATCCCTGGATCAGTAATGCTGACACGCACAGTACAAATGGAGGATTTATAACAGAGTAGCAATCACACACTTATTACATCGAATATCTCAAAAGAGAATAAGTATGATAAATATGGCTTAAGGCCATCTACTACGATAACAGCGGAAGGCTTGGAAGATAAGTGAGTCCATCAACTCCAACGGCATCACTGAGTATAAGACCACGACCTACGGCACCTTACTCGTCGTCTGAAAAGTCTGCAACATGAAACGTTGCAGCCCGAAAACGGGCCAGCACATGGAATATGCTGGCAAAGTAACACATAGAGAGTAATGAACATAATAATGCTATACTACATGCATATATGGCTGGTGGAAAGGCTCTATGGTTACAGTTTTGCGAAAAGCCAATTTTTTCCTACTGCAAAGGAATAAATTTTATTTAACTATCATGGTGGTTGTTGAACATCGAGATGGTTGACAGCATCTCAATCCCAATTAAGTATCATCATTAACCCAACAAAATTAATTAAAGTAACATGATGAGATGCACATGAAAATCCAAGTACTAGATACTCAAATTGTCCATAACCGGGGACACGGCTAACCATGATTAGTTCATACACTCTGCAGAGGTTTGTGCACTTTTCCCACCTACATCCCCTACATCTGCTAGTCTACCACTGTAAGAGTTCACACAACTTAATCAACTATGCTAGAGCCCATAATAGCTTGCGGCTGCACACGGAAGTTTCTAGCATGAATAATCTCATGATCCCTTTGAACCTGGGTGGCGGTCCAAAAGAAAACAGGCAATCCTGGAATACCCAGGTACCTCAATCCACCCAGATGTGAGTTTTTGTTGCCACCTTAAGTAAACCATTAATTAACAATCTCACATCTGTCATGAATACTCTCAAACCCAATCCACGTCTACGAGCATAGCATAGCAATATAATAGCAACGTAGAAGTAACTCCCAAAGGTTTGATAATAAACAGGTAATAGGTACTACCTCAACTACTTCCCAATACCCACAATTTAATTAGATCCTAATCATGCAATGTTTGAGGATTGATCTAATGCAATAAAAACTGGGTATGGAAAGGTATGATCAAAGTGTTACTTGCCTTGCTGATGATCCGCGAAACCTAGAGATTCGAAGTAACAAGCGGCGCACTCCGGGTACTCTATCGCAAACAAACAAGCAAACAATAAGTACTCATATAATGCACAGGTAAAACTCGAATAAAAGATCCAACCAGAAAGTTCAACTTAAGAACTCCGGTTTGCAAAAAGAATCAACTCGAACGAAGCAACGAAAGTCAAACGGCGAAAGAAACAAGCTTCGTTTACTAATCTGGATCTAGGTCAAATTTTACAGTAGCAAAAACTTGTTTGAGTAGGTTAAATGGAAAGAGAATTTCGAGACGAAACTCTAGGCGCTTGAATCGCCTGATTCCGATAAACGAGCGAAAAGTTAAACGAAAACGGAGATCTGATCTGAAATCGCGATCTGGAATAATCTCGGAAAAATCCGGCGAAAAAGAAAAACTGATGAACGGTTAAAGAACGGACGTTCGTTAACAGCAAAAATCTGACGAACACGTTCGTTAAAACGAACGGGTCGGTGAACGTTCACTAAATAATAAAACCGAAAAAAAGTAAACCGATCTAGGGTTTAGAAAAAACGAACGGTTTTTTTTAGAAAACCGGCAAAACGGCGGCGGCTCGGTACCTCGTCGGGACGGGCTCCGGCGGGGCTCGGCGAGGGCGGCGGGGCAGCGGGGCTCGGGCGGCGGCGAGGGGCGGCGTCGGCGGCGGCGAGGGGCGGCGTCGGCGGCGCGTACGGCGAGCGGGGCGGCAAGCTCGGGCGGCGGCGCTGCGGGCTCCGGCGGCGGCGGCTTGGGGCGGGGCTCGGGGTGAGAGAGGGGGGCGGCGGCGGCTTATAAGAGAGGGGGGGCTGGCTTGGAGGAGGGGCAAGGCGGCGGCGTCGGCCGTGCTCGGGGCGGACTCGGGCGGCGGCAGCCGTGCGCGCGAGGGAGACGGCGGGGCTGGGCCGGCCGGCTCGGCTGGGCCTCGGCCCGGTCGGGCGCGGTGTTTTTTTTTTAAATATTCTGCCGAAACAAAACAAAATCGCAGAAAAATAAATAAAAATCGAAAAATGATAAAACAAATTTTCCCCGTCTAATAAAAATAATTAGAACAAGGTGAACATTTTTTTGACACAAAAATGCAGTTTTGAAAACGGGCAATTTTTTTTAATGCAAGTAAAATTGCAAATAAAATCCGAATAAAATCCAATATATGATTTTAATATTTTTCCTCCAATATTTCAATTGTTTTGGAGAAGTCATATTTTCTCCTCTCATTTATTTTAATATGAAATATTTTTCGGAGAGAAAAATAATCAAAACCAAAATCCTCGTTTTATTATTTGATAAAATCAAATATGAAAAATCATGAAAATCCCCAACTCTCTCCGAGGGTCCTTGAGTTGCTTAGGATTTATCGAGGATTTGCCAAAATGCAATAAAATATGCTATGCAAAGATGATCTAATGTATAACATTCCAAATTGAAAATTTGGGATGTTACAAACCTACCCCCCTTAAGATGAATCTCGCCCTCGAGATTCGGGTTGGCTAGAAAATAGGTGAGAGTGGTCCTTTCGTAGATCTTCCTCTCGCTCCCAGGCGGCCTCATCTTCCGTGTGGTGACTCCACTGGACTTTGCAAAACTTGATAACCTTACTGCGGGTGACTCGGCTGGCATACTCAAGAATCTTAACTGGTTTCTCCTCATAGGTCAAATCACTTTCCAGTTGAATCGCTTCCAGCGACACTGTATCTCTCAGTGGTATCTCAGCCATCTCTGCGTGGCACTTTTTCAACTGGGAAACGTGAAATACATCATGAACTCCTGCCAATCCTTCGGGCAATTCCAGCTTGTAGGCAACTTCTCCCATACGTTCCAAAACTCTGTATGGTCCGATAAAACGGGGTGCTAACTTTCCCTTAACTCCAAAGCGCTTCACTCCTCGAAGTGGTGATACTCGAAGATAAACTCTGTCTCCGACTTCGTGAACTGTCTCCTTTCGTTTAGAATCCGCATAACTCTTCTGCCTGGACTGGGCTACCTTGAGCCTATCGCAAATCAACCTCACTTTCTGTTCAGACTCCTTAATCAAATCTGGTCCAAACAACTGACGGTCTCCAACTTCGTCCCATAGCAATGGTGTTCTACACCTCCTTCCGTACAAAGCTTCGAAAGGGGCCATCTTCAAACTGGTTTGATAACTGTTGTTGTAAGAAAACTCTGCATATGGCAAATTGTCGTCCCAACTAGATCCATAATCTAGTGCACAAGCTCTCAACATGTCTTCCAAAATCTGATTGACTCTCTCGGTCTGTCCATCTGTCTGTGGGTGAAAGGCTGTACTGAATTCTAGCTTGGTTCCCAAAGTTTCATGTAACTGATTCCAAAACTTCGAGGTAAACTGGGTTCCTCTATCTGATACAATGGTCCTCGGAACTCCATGCAAACATACGATCCTGGTCATGTATATCTTTGCCAACTTAGCACTGGTGTAAGTGGTCTTCACTGGAATGAAATGAGCTACTTTTGTCAAATGGTCGACTACAACCCATATTGAGTCATAGCCTGAACGAGTCCTGGGCAATCCCGTGATAAAATCCATGCCTATTTTATCCCACTTCCATTCGGGTATCGGCAATGGTTGTAGCAATCCTGCTGGCTTCTGATGTTCTGCCTTCACTCTCTGACATACATCACAAACTGCTACATACTCCGCAATATCCTTCTTCATTCCGGTCCACCAGAAAGTATCCTTCAAATCCAAATACATCTTGGTATTTCCTGGGTGAATCGAATATGGTGAATCATGGGCCTCTTGCAAAATCAACTTCCTGATCTCCGGATCATTGGGCACATAAACGCGGTCCTCAAACCATAAGGTATCGTGCTCATCCTCACGAAATCCCTTGGCTTTTCCTTTGCTCATCTTTTTCTTTATCTCTTCAATCTCCTTGTCTATCTTTTGAGCTTCTCTGATCTTTTCCATCAAGGTAGACTGAATCTCCAATGTCGCTAAATAGCCTCTTGGGACTATCTCCAAGCATAGCTCGCGAAGATCCTCGGCTAACTCCTGGGGTAACTCTCCTGTCATGAGGGTGTTGACATGGCTCTTGCGGCTCAACGCATCTGCTACTACGTTATCCTTTCCTGGGTGATAATGCAATCTCATATCATAGTCCTTAATAAGCTCCAACCATCTCCTCTGCCTGAGATTTAACTCCTTCTGCGTGAAAATGTACTTCAAACTCTTGTGATCCGTGTACACCTCACAATGGTTTCCGATGAGAAAATGTCTCCATGTCTTCAATGCATGCACTACGGCTGCTAATTCCAAATCATGCGTGGCATAATTCTTCTCATGGGGTTTAAGTTGTCGTGAAGCATATGAAACAACTCTTCCTTCCTGCATAAGCACTGCTCCAAGTCCTCGACGAGAAGCGTCGCAATAAACTTCATAATCCTTGCGTTGATCGGGCAGAATCAACACTGGTGATGTAACCAATCGTTTCTTCAACTCTTGGAAACTAGCTTCACATTCCTCCGTCCAATTGAATTTGGTGTCCTTCTTCAATAGCTCAGTCATGGGTTTTGCAATCTTTGAGAAATTCTCGATGAACCTCCGGTAGTATCCTGCAAGTCCAAGGAAACTCCGGATCTCTCCATTTGACGTGGGTGATTCCCAACTTGTTACTGTGTCAACTTTGGCGGGGTCTACTGCTATTCCTTCTCTGGATATAACATGTCCGAGGAATCCAACTTCCTTCAGCCAAAATTCACATTTGTTGAACTTGGCGTATAACTGATGTTCTCTGAGCTTCTCAAGTACCAAACGCAAATGCTCCTTATGCTCTTCTTCATTCTTGGAGTAGAGTAAAATATCATCACTGAACACTACGACGAACTTATCCAAAAACTCCATAAACACTTTGTTCATCAGGTTCATGAAATAGGCAGGCGCGTTAGTCAGACCAAATGACATAACGGTATACTCATATAGCCCATATCTGGTGGTAAGAGCCGTCTTGGGTATATCCTGCTCTCGAATCTTTAACTGATGGTATCCTGATCGTAGATCGATCTTGGAAAATACCTTGGCTCCTTGTAAGCGGTCAAACAAATCATTGATCATCGGCAGTGGGTACTTGTTTTTGATGGTCACTTCATTCAATCCACGGTAATCAACAACCATCCTCAACGATCCATCTTTCTTCTCCACTAGAAGTACGGGCGATCCCCAAGGTGACGAACTTGGGCGAATATAGCCTTCATCCAATAATTCCTTAATCTGCTTCTTAATCTCCTCCAAATCTTTTGCGGGCATCCTGTACGGTCTCTTAGATATTGGCCCTGTGCCTGGCAAAAGTTCAATCAGAAACTCAATGTCTCTATCCGGTGGCATGCCTGGCAACTCTTCTGGAAATACATCCGGGTAATCCTTCACCACTGGCACTTCCTCCTGTACAACTCCTGATAAGGAATTCACTTGAGTCCTCTTCGGCACATGCCGGGATACATACTTGATCCTTCTTCCTTCTGGGGTGGTAAGCAAAATCGACTTACTGGCACAATCGATGTTCCCTCCATACTTTGATAACCAATCCATGCCTAATATCACATCCAATCCTTGCGATTCCAATATTATTAGGTCTGAGGGAAACAGGTAGTTACCAATCCTTAATGGTAACCGACCACACCACAAACTAGCCATATACTCTGCTCCTGGCGAGGTTACTAACATGGGTGACCTAAGGGCTTGGGTTGGCAGTTTATACTTATCCACAAATCCCCTTGATATGTATGAATACGATGCACCAGTATCAAAAAGAACGAGTGCAGTAAATGACTTAACCAAAAACTTACCTAGTACTGCATCAGGCTGTGCTTCAACCTCTTCCACGCCCACGTGGTTCACATGTCCTTTGTTGAAAGGGTTCGGCTTCTTCCCAGAGCTTCCATTTCCATTACCATTCTGGGCTTCAGGACATTCGTTGGCATAATGTCCAGTCTTCTGGCACTTAAAGCAAGTGACTTGGCTCAGGTCTCTCTTAGCTGGGGTTGATGGGTTGGTACGGTTCTGTCCATTGCTTCCTCCGTTCCCATTACCATTCTTGGAGCCATTATGGTTGTGCGAACTACCTCCTCCATGGGTATGCTGAAACTGTCCTCCCGATTTTGGGGCAAATCGTGGCTTCTGCTGAGCTCCAGAATTGTACTTTCCTTGTCCATACTTCCTCTTACAGTTCTCAATCTGCTGCTGCTTCCCTTCAATCACGAGTGCTCTATCTACCAATTCCTGGTAGTTGTTGAAGGTTGCTACCATTAGCTGCACGCTCAGCTCATCATTCAGTCCTTCGAGAAACTTCTCCTGCTTGGCTGCATCCGTAGCAACGTCATCTGGTGCATAATGTGCTAACTTACTGAAATCTTCCACATACTGGCCTACGGTGCGTCCTCCTTGGCGTAGGTTGCGGAACTCACGCTTCTTCATAGCCATAGCTCCTGCTGAAACATGGGCTGTACGGAAAGCTTGCTGAAACTGGTCCCATGTGACAGTGTCAATAGGGTGTGTGGCTGTGTAATTCTCCCACCATGATGCTGCGGGTCCATCAAGTTGATGTGCGGCAAAGCGCACTCTTTCCGCATCTGTGCATCCTGCAGTGGCCAACTCCCTTCCAACTTTGCGGAGCCAATCATCTGCAACAATCGGCTCGGTGCTACTGGAAAACACCGGCGGATTCAGCCTCAAGAAACGGGCTAAGTGATCAACAGGTGGTGGTGGTGGGTTGTTGTTGTTGTTGTTGTCTTGGTTCTATACTAACACTTGCATCAGGGCATTCTGTTGCTGAATCAACTGAGTGATCTCCGGTGGGAAAACAAATCCGGTGTCGCGTCTCGGAGGCATCTGATAGGTTAGAAAAGATGAGGGTTTAGAATAGAATGAGGTCTAGAGGGAAAACACTACCCATAAGCTCATGAGACAAAAACAATCAATTCAAACAAGGCATACAATCGATCTATCTAGCGTTACAAAAGTGCTCGAACTATACTATATAAATGGGGGAAAACTACTACTGATATGGTGGTCTACTAGAAATTCCAATCAGTTGAAGACTCCATGATATCTGCTCCAGCTTCATCAACAAAGTCATCTTCACTGGGGTCCGAGTCGGTGTCGTCGATGATGATATAGTTATCCGGGCAAGTGCATTCATCATCTTCTGCTTTTGGTACTGGATTTCCCATGAATACTCCAATCTTTTTCTCCAGGTCGTCATTCTTCCCCACTAGTGCGACGATTTCCTCCAAATAATCCTCGCGTGTAGCCTTGAGTTCTTCCTCCAGCTCCTTGATCTTTGTCAACGCCTTCTTCAGATCTATCTTGTCTGAGCACATCTGGTTCTCCTGGCGACGAATGTGTCGGTTTTGCTCCTGGATGAAAGCTGCAATTGATCCATCCTTCTTGGTGCTAATCATCTCCCATTGCTCGTCTCGGCGTCCACAAATCTGATAAATAGTATCCTTAAGCTCCCTGTGGTAGACTTCTCCAATGCGTCCCATAGCGATGTGGGCTGCCGTGCTCTTCCCTAAACTCCAGGTTGGTGCTTCAAAAGACAACCTTATAGGCTCAGTAACTGGCACTATCGTCCTTCCTGGAACTTGAACTTGAATCTGCCAGCTCTCCTCTTCAGGTAATGTGGCGTTGTAGGTTCCGGTAATGCTTGGTATTCCTATGTTCAAGTACTTAGTGACTTCCTTCAAGTGTCGTCCAAAAGGCGTGTCTTCATCTGGTTGCATGAACTTGCTCCTTGCATCCGCCATTCCTAAAAGAGTAGAAAGTGGAGAGGGGTCAGAAATGAGAAGAGAGAAGTGTTCTAGGGTTTAAGCTTAGTGGTCGTGTCCTACAGTCAACGTGTGCTCTGATACCACCTTTGTAGCGACCAGACCTCAAATAGTCTGTGCTGCTGTGCACCAGTGTCATCCCTGGATCAGTAATGCTGACACGCACAGTACAAATGGAGGATTTATAACAGAGTAGCAATCACACACTTATTACATCAAATATCTCAAAAGAGAATAAGTATGATAAATATGGCTTAAGGCTATCTACTACGATAACAGCGGAAGGCTTGGAAGATAAGTGAGTCCATCAACTCCAACGGCATCACTGAGTATAAGACCACGACCTACGGCACCTTACTCGTCGTCTGAAAAGTCTGCAACATGAAACGTTGCAGCCCGAAAACGGGTCAGCACATGGAATATGCTGGCAAAGTAACACATAGAGAGTAATGAACATAATAATGCTATACTACATGCATATATGGCTGGTGGAAAGGCTCTATGGTTACAGTTTTGCGAAAAGCCAATTTTTCCCTACTGCAAAGGAATAAATTTTATTTAACTATCATGGTGGTTGTTGAACATCGAGATGGTTGACAGCATCTCAATCCCAATTAAGTATCATCATTAACCCAACAAAATTAATTAAAGTAACATGATGAGATGCACATGAAAATCCAAGTACTAGATACTCAAATTGTCCATAACCGGGGACACGGCTAACCATGATTAGTTTATACACTCTTCAGAGGTTTGTGCACTTTTCCCACAAGACTCGATCGCCTCCGCTTGATTCTTGCACTTCATGATGTTTGAGAAACGGATGACCGAGACACAGTCTTTCAGAAGTGTTTGCACCTTACAATGTGATAGACCGTACCACCTACATCCCCTACATCTGCTAGTCTACCACTGTGAGAGTTCACACAACTTAATCAACTATGCTAGAGCCCATAATAGCTTGCGGCTGCACACGGAAGTTTCTAGCATGAATAATCTCATGATCCCTTTGAACCTGGGTGGCGGTCCAAAAGAAAACGGGCAATCCTGGAATACCCAGGTACCTCAATCCACCCAGATGTGAGTTTTTGTTGCCACCTTAAGTAAACCATTAATTAACAATCTCACATCTGTCATGAATACTCTCAAACCCAATCCACGTCTACGAACATAGCATAGCAATATAATAGCAACGTAGAAGTAACTCCCAAAGGTTTGATAATAAACAGGTAATAGGTACTACCTCAACTACTTCCCAATACCCACAATTTAATTAGATCCTAATCATGCAATGTTTGAGGATTGATCTAATGCAATAAAACCTGGGTATGGAAAGGTATGATCAAAGTGTTACTTGCCTTGCTGATGATCCGCGAAACCTAGAGATTCGAAGTAACAAGCGGCGCACTCCGGGTACTCTATCGCAAACAAACAAGCAAACAATAAGTACTCATCTAATGCACAGGTAAAACTCGAATAAAAGATCCAACCAGAAAGTTCAACTTAAGAACTCCGGTTTGCAAAAAGAATCAACTCGAACGAAGCAACGAAAGTCAAACGGCGAAAGAAACAAGCTTCGTTTACTAATCTGGATCTAGGTCAAATTTTACAGTAGAAAAAACTTGTTTGAGTAGGTTAAACGGAAAGAGAATTTCGAGACGAACCTCTAGGCGCTTGAATCGCCTGATTCCGATAAACGAGCGAAAAGTTAAACAAAAACGGAGATCTGATCTGAAATCGCGATCTGGAATAATCTCGGAAAAATCCGGCGAAAAAGAAAAACTGACGAACGGTTAAAGAACGGACGTTCGTTAACAGCGAAAATCCGACGAACACGTTCGTTCAAACGAACGGGTCGGTGAACGTTCACTAAATAATAAAACCGAAAAAAATAAACCGATCTAGGGTTTAGAAAAAAAGGAACGATTTTTTTTAGAAAACCGGCAAAACGGCGGTGGCTCGGTACCTCGTCGGGACGGGCTCCGGCGGGGCTCGGCAAAGGCGGCGGGGCGGCGGGGCTCGGGCGGCGGCGAGGGGCGGCGTCGGCGGCGGCGTACGGCGAGCGGGGCGGCTAGCTCGGGCGGCGGCGCTGCGGGCTCCGGCGGCGGCGGCTTGGGGCGGGGCTCGGGGTGAGAGAGGGGGGCGGCGGCGGCTTATAAGAGAGGGGGGCTGGCTTGGAGGAGGGGCAAGGCGGCGGCGTCGGCCGTGCTCGGGGCGGACTCGGGCGGCGGCGGCCGTGCGCGCGAGGGAGACGGCGGGGCTGGGCCGGCCGGCTCGGCTGGGCCTCGGCCCGGTCGGGCGCGGTGTTTTTTTTTAATATTCCGCCGAATCAAAAAAAATCGCAGAAAAATAAATGAAAATCGAAAAATGATAAAACAAATTTTCCCCGTCTAATAAAAATAATTAGAACAAGGTGAACATTTTTTTGACACAAAAATGCAGTTTTGAAAACGGGCAATTTTTTTAATGCAAGTAAAATTGCAAATAAAATCCGAATAAAATCCAATATATGATTTTAATATTTTTCCTCCAATATTTCAATTGTTTTGGAGAAGTCATATTTTCTCCTCTCATTTATTTTAATATGAAATATTTTTCGGAGAGAAAATAATTAAAACCAAAATCCTCGTTTTATTATTTGATAAAATCAAATATGAAAAATCGTGAAAATCCCCAACTCTCTCCGAGGGTCCTTGAGTTGCTTAGGATTTATCGAGGATTTGCCAAAATGCAATAAAATATGCTATGCAAAGATGATCTAATGTATAACATTCCAATTTGAAAATTTGGGATGTTACAGAAGAACATGAGTCATTCTATAAATTGATGAAGGTACATCTCATACTAGCATGGTTCTTAAAGGAAAAACAAAAACACAAAGGATACAAATCATGTGAACAAAACAAAAACCGAGGTATACCGATATTTGTTGAAGAAGAAAGATGGGATGCCAACCGGGGCATCCCCAAGCTTAGATGCTTGAGTATCCTTTGAAATATTTACTTGGGGTGCCTTGGGCATCCCCAATCTTGAACTCTTGCCTCTCTTTATTCATCTCATATTGATAGCTCCTCGATCTTTGAACACTTCACCCACACAAAACTTTAACAAAAACTTTGTGAGATCCGTTAGTGTAATAAAGCAAACTACCACTTTAAGGTACTGTAATGGACTCATTATTTATTTATATTGGTGTTAACCCTACTGTATTCCAACTTCTCTATGGTTTATACCCCCCGATACTAGCCATAGATTCATCAAAATAAGCAAACAACACGCGAAAAACAGAATCTGTCAAAAACAGGACATTCTGTAGTAATCTGGAAGTTTAGTAAACTTCTGTAACTCCAAAATTTATGAAATAAATTTGAACAATTTGTACAAAAGTAATGTGCAAAAAGTTTCAGAGGCATTTGACCTTCCAGTAAAAAAAATAAAATCACGCGCTACACCCAAAGTTTCTGTTTTTGTTCTGCACATAGCAAACAAGCAATCTAATCATCCTAAAACCAAGCTTGGCACATTATTTTTATAATACAATGGATATACACAAGGGGATAATTATTTACAGAGAAACTTCCATGAAAAATTCTACATTATTTCCATGAGCATGAACACAAGTGCTCAAGGTCGACCCTCACTTCTTCAATGCATAACTTTCCAATCACTTCTCTTTTTGAAAAACCTTTTAGGCATGAAAGGCAAGTAATTTTTTTGTATTTTCATTCTTTAATTTTTTTTATGTTTCACCCACAACTAAACAGAAACAAAAAGGTAAAACAAAATCTACTTAGTGAAGAAAGCAAACAAGCACACACGAGAATATCAACCCCACGCTATTGCTCCTCGGCAACGGCGCCAGAAAAGAGCTTGATAATCCCCAAGTGCAGGGAATCATCGTAGCAATTCCCAAAGGTGGAAGTGATAAGTATGGAGTGTCGAACCCACAAGGAGCTAAAGGTAAGATCAATATTCTCTCAAGTCCTATCTGCCACTGATACGACTCTACGTACACCGAACGTTTGCTTCCAACTAGAAACGAGAAATAAAACTACGTTGTGGGTATGAAGAGGATAACTTTGCATGATATCGGAGAGCTAAAACATAAAAGTAGGTGCTGTTATCATAAAGTTAGAATATATTACTAAATATTATAAATAGCGAGTGTGGAATAATGATGGGTCGGTGTGCGGAATTATCCTAGGCAATTGTTAACAAGACCGGTAGTCGTCATTGCAATTTCATATGAGGGAGAGGCATAAGCTAACATACTTTCTCTTCTTGGGTCATATGCACTTATGATTGGAACTATAGCAAGCATCCGCAACTACTAAAGATCATTAAGGTAAAACCCAACCATAGCATTAAAGCATCAAGTCCCCTTTATCCCATACGCAACAACCCCCTTACTCGGGTTTATGCTTCTGTCACTCAAGCAACCCACTATAAGCGAATCATAAACATATTGCAACACCCTACAGCGGGAATCCCTCACGCTTGCGCGACACGGAGGGCACCATAGGACAGCACCAAAATAAAACATACAACTCGTACCAATCTAGATCATCAATCAGCCCAAAGACAATGGATAACTACTCAAAACATCATAAGATGGCAACACATCATTGGATCATAATATGTGGCATAAAGCACCATGTTCAAGTAGGGATTACTGCGGGGTGCGGGAGAGTGGACCACGTAAAAGAGATGAGGGTGGTGATGATGATGGTGATGTTGATGAAGACGATCACCGCGGCGATGATTCCCCTCCCGATGGCACTCCGGCGCCACCGAGAGAGAGGAGGAGAGGTTCTCCCCCTTGTGCTTCCTCCTCCATGGCCTCCCCCCTAGATGGGGAGAGGTTCTCCCTCTGGATCTTGGCCTTCATGGCGATAATGGCCCCTCCGGGATCTTCCTCCATGGCCTCCGGTGATGATGGCCCCCTCCGGTAGGGTGCCAGAGAGGGCCTAGATTGATTTCTCGTGGCTATAGAGGCTTGCGGCGGCGGAACTTTCGATCTAGGTTATTTTCTGGGGGTTTCTATATTTATAGGAATTTTTGGCGTTGGTTTCACGTCAGGGGGGTCTCCGAGTCGTCCACGAGGCAGGGGCCCACGCCCAGGGGGGTGGGCGCGCCCCCCACCCTCGTGGACAGCCCGGGACTCTTCTGGCCCAACTCTTTTGCTCCAGGGGCTTCTTTTGGTCCATAAAAAATCAACAAAAATTGGCACGTCAATTGGACTCCGTTTGGTATTCCTTTTCTGTAAAACTCAAAAACAAGGAAAAACAGAAACTGGCACTGGGCTCTAGGTTAATAGGTTAGTCCCAAAAATCATATAAAATAGCATATAAATGCATATAAAACATCTAAGATGGATAATATAATAGCATGAATACTTCATAAATTATAGATACGTTGGAGACGTATCACGCACGACACAGGAGGAGATGGACAGGATCATCCATGAGCGTCAGGCAGCTTCCGGGAATCCCTGCCGTGACGCCGCCACCTTCCGCCGCCCCAAGCCTGACGACGACGACTCCGATGCCG
Organism: Aegilops tauschii subsp. strangulata; assembly: GCF_002575655.3. Classification (NCBI taxonomy): domain Eukaryota; kingdom Viridiplantae; phylum Streptophyta; class Magnoliopsida; order Poales; family Poaceae; genus Aegilops; species Aegilops tauschii. The sequence goes on along the minus strand of NC_053038.3, from coordinate 324,388,885 downwards.
TGTTGGGCAATGATGATGGAGGAGGAGCCGTCGGCCAGCCCGACATGGCCTATGAGGTCACCATGAAGTATAGGATAGTTTAGGATTTTAGTTCACCGGATGAAATATCGTCTGGTTTTATGTACAAATTATCGTACTTTCAATGAAATCCGTCGTGTTTATACCAAAATTCATTCGGTTTGATCAAATTTCATCCGGTTGTTTCGAATTGTTATGAAAATGTATGCGGGTACGGTTGGATGGCTGTCTTCCGCATTCGTGTCCGTGGACTGATCCTCCCTGTCCGCGGACAGATGTGAGAGGAAACTTGTAGGTTGCCGTTGGAGATGCGCTGACACGATGGAGCTGCTCAAGTGTGGAGTGCTTATCGGGGGTGTATTTGCTTGCATCAAGATTATTTTTGCCATTTGACACACCATGGTGGTAGTTGGTACCTACCCAATTGCCCCTAAAAAGGAAGTAGTGGCACCTACTCTTGTGATGAACTGAGGTTTTCAGCCAGATTTGGTTTTGTGATTCTACTATGGTGCTTTAGGCTGTTGAATTTCCATGCTTATTGATAATTTTGACCCAAATTGCCCAATCATTTTGTTTTGGGACCTGGAGTTGCAAACTTATAGTTCTCATATGCATTTTATCGCAATTTATCTACCACATTTTGGGGTGATGTAGATATGGTTCGTGAAATGGATGTGGAGGACAGAGCAAAGCTTGCTGACATGGATATACTAGAGGGCGTTCGATTGCTAGGATTGGCCTCATAAGCGCCTCAAATGAAGGTCTGCAAATATTTGGCAGAGGAGGTTGGTCTTGACGTCAATGCCGGTGGCTCCTGTGGTGGTGCGTGCTTTTCCTCTTCTAGATCAGTTACTGCATTTTTGTGTTATTAGTTTGCTTCTATGGATTGTCATACTGTCATGTAAGCTGTTTTGTCTGATGCAACATGTAATTCGGATAATGGCTTAGCTATTTTGTTTACATAGTCTTTTAGCTCTAGTATATGCAATTGCTACATCTAATTCTGAATGATAAAATCAGAAATTGCATGTGAAAACAAGTGGTGTTGTGCTGTCAAATTGCATGTTTTCACTGTTTTTGTCTCTGTTTTGCACTTCTCGGTGTTCTTGATATAATTTTTTCAAGGCACGTTGGGAAGCTGATTTCAATGCATGTATGTTTTTGTGTTTCTGCTTAACTAAATGATGCTGATGCAGGTTCTTTTGAGAGCCTTTTACTTTTTTGTCATTTTTGGCGTCCATATGTTGCCTGAGTAGCATGGTGCATTAAATGATTTTTATTGAGATACTACCTCTGTCTCGGTGTATAAGTCATTTGCGTAGTTCTAGGTCGACAATTTAACTATCTAAATATGTATTATGTGATAAAAATATATATTTAGAAACTATATCCGTGTAGAAATCTAGTGATATACTTTTCATGACATATAATACATATTTAATTCCTGAAATCGATGACCTAGAACTACGTGAATGACTTATAAACTAGAACGGAAGGAGTACTAGTTTATACCTTGATATGCTATCTTTTCCGCCACCTTTGAGGGCATCTCCAACATTTGTATTATAGCTTTTGCCTTCGTAAAATTTGCCACATAGGTGTGATGATGTGGCAGAGAATAAATGAAGAGAGAGGGAGAGAAGTTGTATGAACTTGAACCAACAGCCTTTGCACAAGCTCCAAGGTGCAAATGGAAGCAAAGCTATTTATTATCTCATTTTCTTAGATACACACTATTGGAATGATTGTATGATAGCTTGTTGGTTGATGACATGGACAAATTTACCAACACATATACATACAAGCTATTGGAGATGCTCTTATGATCAAATATGTAGCTCCCATTACATTCACTAATCATCACACATATTCTACTTTGTTATAAGAGGCAATATCACTGAAAGTCATAGAACTTGCGTTCGATGTTCAGTTTGGTTCTAAAACTTGCAAAATATGAAATTATGGTCACTTAACTTGTCCCAATGTGCAAATACGGTGCTTTCAACTGTATCCGGGCGTATGGCCTGCACACGTAGCGAGCTAGCATGGCGTAGCCCACCTGTTAGTGGCTAGAAACATTTTTTGCAGATAACTCTCTTACGTTTTATTTATTTACATTCAAAATTGCTCAAATAATATTTAAAAAGTGTAGCTAGCAAGATTTGATCCCACGTTCTACCAGCAAGAAATTCGCATAGATAGCCACCAGGCCAAGGACGTTAGAGGTTTAACATGCACAACTATTTACCTTTTATGTATCTTCTATGCTGGACCCGGACCATGCAAATTACACTAAATTCAGGATCTAAACAAAAATGGGAGAAATGCGAACACAACACCAAGTGTGTGCTACCGAAGAGAGAGAGAGAGAGAGAGAGAGAGAGAGAGTGGTTACTGCAGCGGCGAGCGACCAGGCGATCCCTGCCCCTTCGCCTGCCTCCAACAGATCCGGGGGTTCCCCTCACCTCCGCTGGCTGCTCCGGCGCCGGTGGGAGGGGTGGGGAACCCTGGGATTTTGTCCCGCGTGTGCAAGCAGGGTAGGTTGTCCCCTAGCGAGGCTTCGATTGCAGCGGCTTCGCCGGTTGTAATAAGGTTTCCCAGATCTCAGCTCCATCTCGATGATGGTCTCAGCGGTGTTATCGAGGGATCTTGGGGCATAGTCTTCCGGCGCTCCTCGCTGGCGGCGGATTTGTGGTGCCTTGGTGTTGCCGGCGTGGCGGCGGTGGCGGCAACACTTGGGCTTTTTGTTCCTCAGCTCGGATCCCGCTTCATCAACGACTCCGGCGTTGACGACGAGTTCTAGGGATGGTTTGCAGGTGCTAGATCGATAGCGGGTGTCCAGGGCGGCGCCATCGATGCTGTCGTGGTGTCAGGATCTGTGTGGCTTGCTCCGGCGACGTCTTCTCTTTCGAGGTGTTAGTCCGACAGGACGTTAGCCTTCACGACTTCCCGACCACGTAGAACAATGTCTGGCCGGCTGTGGATGAGCGGTAGCGGTGGCGCGCCATGGGTTCATGTTGGTGGTGGAAGACGTTGGGCGACCCGAGGACCAACTTGTATTTTCTTACAGGGTTGTATGCTGGTGCTGGCTTAATAGATCTCGGGTTGTTTTCGCAAAAAAAAAGAGAGATAGAGAGCGCGCGCAAAAGTGTGTGCTGAAAATGGGAAGCCTCAATTCGATCCTATGGCCTCGTGTACAAGTGCCAACCATCAGGCCACAATGACACTTAATAACATAATCAAATTTTATCTTGTGTATTGTTTTATTTATGCAAGATAGATTTGATTTTAGTTTATTAGTGATAAATAGAGATAAAAGTGCTAGGTATTGTATAGTTTAAATTTATGTATTCCAATGCCAGCGAACTATGTATAATAAATAGAGATAAAAGTGCTATGTATTGTATAATTCAAAATTTAAGTGTCCCAATGCCAGCGAAATATGTATACATTTTTTATGCACAGATAGATTCTTTTGCACATAGTACCTAACTTTTAATATATATTCCTGCCAAATATAGTGCAGAATGAATGAAAGTAAATTCTTTTGGACAAACCAACAAAAATTTTGTTTGAATTTTATTTTTTCAAATATTTAAAATCTAGATAAAAGGAAATATAGTGTAGAATGAATATAAGTAAATTATTTCGGACAAATAAACAAAAAAATTGTTTGAATTCAAATAATTATAAATTTAAATATTTATATAAAAGGAAATATAGTGCATAGTGAATGTATGTACGTTTTTCGTACAAATCAACTCAAGTTATATTTGAATTCAAATAAATGTAAATTTAAAAATCTAGATAAAAGAAAATAGAGTGCAGACCGACTGTACGTAAATTCTTCTGGACAAATCAAATAATTGTTTTTTCGAATTCAAATAATTTTAAAATCAAAATATAGATAAAAGGAAATATAGTGTAGAATGAATGTACGTAATTTTTCAGACAAATTACCTATTTTTCTGAATTGAAATAATTTTTATTTTAAAATCTAGATAAAATAAAATAAAATGCAGAATGAATGTGCGTAAATTCTTTTGGACAAATCAACGACATTGTTTTTTGAATTTGAATTATTTGATATTTGACAGTCTAGATAAAGGAAAATATAATTCAAAATGAATGTACATAATTTTTTAGGAAAAATCATCAAATTTTTTGTTTGAATGTGAATTATCCAGATAAAAAAATATAGTTCAGAATGAATGTGTACAAATTTCTTTCGGACTACGTCCTCGAGCCCGAGATCTGAACTTTTTTCATAATAGTAGTCCTACTGACTTCAATTTTAGTAATGACAAAATTCAGAAAAATCAATGGAAATCTTGATTGAATTCAAATAATTTTAAAATTTAAAATCTGGATAAGAGAAAATACCGTTTAGAATGTGTACTTTTACACTTGGATATATATGTTAGTAGTCTCAAATGAACATGAGGTAACAATGGGTAGCCGGTTCGAAGCAGGGTTTCCCTTTTTCCCGATTTGACTTTTACTTTAATTCGTTTGCTATGTGTTATATAAAGCTTATTGTATACATTAAACGTCTGATTTCAGTTGGTCTAGTGGTTGTCTATCCGTCGCAGATCAAGGCAGGGCGTGCGTTCGAATCCCACAAACATTCCAACATTTTTCATATGATTTATGCATTTTCTGCGTAAATAAATAAAATGCAAGGATGCTATCTAAAAAATAACAGTGCACGCGGATTACCACCACCTCAGCCACTTTGCCATGTGGCACATATAGGAATACGGTAGAAAGCACCGTATATGAACAAGAGGACAAGTTAGATGACAGAAATATATATTTTATAAGTTTATGCATCAAATTGAATGTTGTGTGCAAGTTGTGTGACTTCCAGTATATTTACCTCTTGTTATAAATAAGTGTATTTACCTCTTGTTATAAATAGAAGGTCAAACTGCTTGATGCATGGGTCCCGTGTAGTCTTCTCATATGGGCCCGCTGATAAAAGGTGGCATGATCTCGGTAATCTAAACATGCATGACGCATGCAAACTAATCCATAGTATTACGTCAGCAAAGATTACTACCTCGATTTTGAATTTTCATAATTTTTTTCTCAGATTGTGTACTTGATTGGTCATCTGTTTTCACCACTAGCATTTTTGACAAGATCTTGGAAATTTGGTCCCATGTTGATAAATTTTGATGATCCTTTTTTTGGTTACCATGTTATAGCCACTTGGTTAGTAGATCATAGACGCTTGGTTGCCACATTAGGGACATCACTCTCCCACTCATATAACACTTACATGGTGGTACTTCTATGGTCTGATATCATCTCCTACTTATTGGCAACAATTGAATTCTCACTCTCTGAGACTGCACAAGATTGCAATGCCTAAGACTAATCACAGTGGGGAGTAACTTAGAGTAGTAACATGCACATACGAAAACTGCTAGGCGTGGACGAGCTCGCGCGAGCCCGGTATCATGACGCGTTTGTTCACCTAGAGATGCGGGACGGACGTGGTATACAAGGTGTTAATTAATGCGTGTAAGCAACGGCAAGTGACGCAGTGGAAGCCGACGTTGGCGACGGACGTCAAAGGGCGGTGGCGGTGTTTTCTGCCGGCTCGTTACTTCTCTGTTATGTACGGGAGTACGGAAATGTGCTGTAGCACACTGGACCATGCTTGATTTGGTCGGATGCATCAACCTTGGTTTCGCCCCACGTATGCAGCACGGAGGCATGCATTGACTATTTCATGGTCTGGGTGTCCACCGGAGCAGCAGAGTTTAATATAATGCTCAGGGCCATAACTTGAACGGCTAATGTCGTGCTTAATGTGCTGGCAGCATCTTTCCTTAATTTCAACGCAAAAAAACATATTTCCTTAGTTTTTTTTTTGAACATCCCTTAGTTTGTTTTATATCAGCACAGGTGGCCGCGCGAGGGAGTGTTTGAGTGAATTGCAAATACTGGGCTGAACTACTGCTGGTGAATTAGCTGCCATGTGTTTATCATTTACCCCAGCAAAATTGTTTTTGCAACTTCAGTATACCTTCACGCCAAAATAAATAAAAATTAGGAGGCTTGTAATTTTTTTTTGTAGTAGTGAGAAATTCATGGTATTATGCACCGTGCGAACATTTTAATTACGGTCTTTTTGGCACCGAGAGCGGGAAGGCAAGTCTAAATAGTGAAAAAAATGTAGCATATACTAAAAAACACGTCACTTGTTGTAAATGCTAGTGTTAGTGGAAAGAGCCTACATGAATTTTCAAAGGGAAATGGAGCAGGCGTATATTGCTGGTGGAAAAAGAAATTAGGAGATATTTTTTCCTGGTAATAGTTGGTGTTTAAATTCTTTTTATTTTTTCGCATGTGGAAATGTCACGTATTTTTCATCCCGAATGTTTGTATGTAGCAGTTGGATGCGCCAAAAAACGCAAAGTTTTTTTTGCCATTATTTTCAACATTGGAAAAAAAACACCAAGGAAAATCAGCAGATGTACATGCAGGGATGGTTATTATTTGCGTGTTTGACGTGTTTATGGGCCTTGTTAGCGTTGTTATGACCAAAAATACAAGGTTGTCCAGGCAAATAAGAGAGCAACTAGTTGACGAACGCTCCTTCGGGAGACTCACAACGATCAACCTGGGGATGGGCTGAGAGGCTGCTACGTGTCGAGCTCTGGGCGTTCCCTCCGAATTTTTTTTCACACGCTTTTTCAGCTTTTTAAATGGGTTTTTTCGGGGTTTTCTTCTACTTTTCGGTTTTCACCGATATTCCTTAGCTTTTGGACAAATCTTTTTTTCATTTTCTTGCGCGAAAAACGCGTTTCATTTTCTTTCATGAGAGGCACAATTTTGCTTTTGCGAGAGGCATAACCATGTCTCTCGGAAACGGGAAAAATTGCGGTTTTTCGAGAGGCACAGTTTTGCTTTCGCAAGAAGCACGACCGTGCCTCTCGGAAACGGAAAAATGTGTTTTCTCTTTTTTTTCCTCCCGCAAGAGGCACGCCCGTGCCTCTCGGAAAAAAACGTGTTTTCTATTTTTTGTCCTTCCGCGAGAGGCACGGCCGTGCCTCTCAGAAAACGTAAAAGAAATGCGTTTTTATCTTCCGCGAGAGGCACGACCATGCCTCTTCCGGAATGAAAAAAAACGTGCTCCCAGTTTGATTTTCCGTCCGGTTTTCGGATTGTTTTTTTTGTGAAAAAAAACTCATCAAGACCTATCAACTTGGAATCTAGTTTTGAAGATCTCGATGCGAGAAATCCAATGATGAAAACGGTTCGAGATTTGGACGCATGATTTAAGGGATAAAACGTTTTGAATAAACGGGTGTAAAAATAATAAGATCTTTAACTTCCTCCGTCCCTATGTAAGACCTTTTTTTTATACTATGATAGTGTAAAAATAATAAGATCTTTAACTTCTTCCGTCCCTAAATGTAAGGCTTTTTTTATACTATGATAGTGTAAAAAAGTATTACATTTTGGGACGAAGGGAGTACAAATTAAGCACTATATGGAAATCTTTTACTACCTAATGGACGCACAAGACGGACGTTGTTATGTACAGTGCCAACATATACATGCACCAACGAAAAAAACAGACCAATACTATTTCTATGTACAGGGTCTATAAAAAGAAATTACGTACTAGTTCATCCTGTGACGTTTAGCTAGAATCAGGGAAGTAGTTACTGGTCGAATGCACTAGTGCATACAGATTTCGTAGAAGCTTCATGTAAGAATAGGATTTTCTTTAGGAACACGCTGTTTGCGCGCCGGACCGCGCCATACGAGACCAGTACCAACGGAATACATGCGCGATGGACCGTCCACCCAGCGTTATATTACACGGAGCCGTCACCATATGACACTGTTGAACAGGGCATATCTGTCGGCTCTCTGTACGATCTCATTCAATACACTGTTGAACGTGTCGCTGTCCGATTGGTACATGTACCGGGAGTAGGCGAGCTCGAGCATGCCATCGCCGCTCGCCATGCACATATTACTAGTCTATATTACTATCTTCACAGTGGATAGTAACATATGTGTTGTGTCATGCATAACTTCATTTATTAGGTTGTAGACTCATCTTTTCTTGATATGGGTGATGTTACAGTAACTAGCTACGTTACCACATGCTTCTCTTTCTTCATTAATTACATGTCACATCATCTATTTTGCCTAAATAAGTGTGATGTTATTATCTATATTACTCCCACTTTGGGTAGTATAAATACATTATTACTTGGTAACCCATGCACTATTAGGGTGATAATCTTTCACTACTAGTAATATGGTAGCCGTTGTATGATAATTTGATAGTTGGTAGTGACAAAATGGGATCTTGTTTAGAAGCTCCTGCCGAAACGAACTCAACAATTAAGATGGATCGTTAATCAGGTTGGTGGTTTAGGGCATAAATTATTTTGAATTTTGGATTTAGCAATAAACACTGAGACTATCCACAGTGGGAGTAACATAGATAGTAACATCACACATATCTAGATAAAGTAGATGATGTTGCAAGCAATAAATGAAAAAAAAGGAAAATGATAACATAACTAGTTACTAATAGTATGAGTAACATCACACATATCAAGGCAAGATGTGTCTATAACCTAATAAATGAAGTGTTGCATGTTACCACACATATGTTACTCCCCACTATAGAGATGTTGTGGCATGTTACTAGTCTATGTTACTACCCATTATGGCTAGTCTGATGGCATCGGCACAAAGTGGTAGGTTCCGCGCATGCCTACACCATCTTTTCCTATTGGCAATGAGCTGCATTGGAATCCGTTGTATAGGAAAACTATCTGGGCACGTGCACAGATTAGTTTTTCTGTTAATATAATTAATCACACTATGGCTCTAAGGATTTTTTTTTACCATTTTTATGTGGTATTTTGTCAATTGGGTGTATATGTACTTATGTAGCAGAAGTTAACATAAAGGTTCCACATATAACATCTCTTAGTGCAATTCAGAGCACGTGGGAACATCTACCTCCCTTCCCAAACATACAAATTGGAACACACCACACACATATTCCTCGGTGGCTGCGGCCGCACCATGCAAGATGCAGGAGGAGACCGAGAGGATCATCCGCGAGCAAAAGGTGGCTGCTGGGTAGCCCTGCCGCGACGCCGCCATCTTCCACCGCCCCAAACCCGACCGTGCCGGGAAATGATGACGAAGGAGGAGCCGTCGGCCAGCCCGGCATGGCCTACAAGGTCACCATGAAGTATATGGTAGTTTAGGATTTTAGTTTTACATTTTTAGTTCACCGGACGAAATATCGTTCGAATTCATGTACAAATTATCCTACTTTCAATGAAATTTGTCGTGTTTATACCAAAATTCGTTCGGTTTGATTAAATTTCATCCGGTTGTTTTGAATTGTAATAAAAAAGTATGTGAATATGATTGGATGGCTGCCTTCTGCATTCGTGTCCGTGAACTAATCCTCTCTATCCACACAGACAGATGTGAGAGGAAATTTGCGAGTTGTCGTTGAAGATGACAGGATGGAGCTGCTGAAGTGTGGAGAGCTCAAGAATTGTCACAGCACTCTGACCCGTATGTCGTATCGATTGATGGGTACACAGGCTGACACTAGATTAGACCCTCGTTTTTATTATTCGCCGAGCCATCATTGCGAATTTGGACTGGACGTGCCGTCTTGTTACATCGAACAGCTGCAAACATCTAAGAGCATCCCCTAAGCTCCTAAAGCTTCGGATGGTTCGGATCATGTTGTCCGGGCATCTTTTATTATCTAATACGATACCCTAAACATTCACGGATCTATTCTTTTTTCTGCAGGCCCTTGTCAATTGGATCGCATGCGCTCAGAGCTGTGCTTTGTTCTCTAGGTCTGTCTAGCTCATCTCTGTTCCGGATTTGATGTCTATTTAAGGTACAGAGGTGGATGACCAGCTCCCGACGCGTCCGGATACGATCCGTGGATAGTGTGTCTATTTTAGAGCATCTATAGCCGGATTCTTCAAATGTCATGTCCGATAGCCCGGTCACTGTTGGGTCACTATTCGAACGAGAAGAAAAAAACCATCCTACTGCCCCTCACTTTGTCCTCATATGACCCGACCGTCCGCAAATTCTCATCTACACCAAATATGCATAGTTTAAAGCCGGCTATAGCGTATTTCAGTAGGGTGCCGCTAAATGATCTCATGTACAAATAGCTTGCTATAGCCCGCTATAGCAGATTTTAAGGTCCGTCGTTATTTGACATAGTCCGCTATTTAAAACATTGAAATATGGGGAGGATATGGAAATGTCCGGGCATGTCCAGGTAACCCTTCATGTAGGATACGGCCCATCGGATCACTTTTTCTCTTTATTTATTCTTACTTTCTTTCTCTCTCAATCCCCAATCACAAACATTTGACCAAACAATTTACGAAGAAAGTAGGGGACATGGTTGTATGCATGCATACATAAATAGATGCTCAAAATGACTAATCGGGCACGCTCTACGGACGTTTGGGGATTGAAATTAGCCAATCCTGATTGTAGATGCTCTTAGGATAGCGTTGAAGATGCCCTAACAAGCAACCAACGTACGCATGGCATCTCCAATGTTATACTCCTGCCCCTAAATATTTTGGTCACGGTGTCCGTACTTTTTGCCGTCCAACATTGTGCCGTAAACGTCGGTGGACATGTGTGGGCATCTGAATTCTTAGAAAGCGGCAGCCAAACAGAGGAGAGGTTTGCAAGCATACGAACCTCCGCCACACAGGACTCCGATACCCCTGGCCCACCCAAAACCCCACCCGAAGCCGTGTCTTTCTCAGTCCCCCCCGCCCCACTTGTGCTTTGTATCTGCTCCCTCCGAAACCGATGTTGTCGATGTACCACCTCTACCAGGCCTTGCTGGACCTCGGCCACCACATGCAAGCGCGTGTATGTCTTGGAGTCCGCTGTTGTTCCACCCCTTGTCCGTCTGCTACCTAGGAACCGTCCGCCCCTGCAGATGCCCTCCATGGCGGACATCACATCCGACAAGTGTTTGGGTCAAATGTCATAGCCAAATTTTAGATAAAAAATTGGAAACAGGCACAAGCAGCGTCCGACTTTAAATTAATAAAGCCAACAACGGCAATAGGAACAAGGTTTAGTAATATAAAAGTAAAGGGACCGGGAATGCGACGAACATAACAAAAAAATAGGGGTGAACCTTTGATGCACAAGATTGGGTGTCCTTCTCCCATATCCGGGTGCACGGACGTTTAGTGTGTCCAATTTAAGAAGCAGCGTTGGAGATGCCCTTATTTTGTATTTGTGGTGGAACCGGGAACACTCGGCATGTATCTTAGAGCGTCTCTGTCGCAAACATCAAATATTTGATTGTCACCCATTTGTCCACAAACACGTTGATAGTGTCTGGTGTATCCGTTATAAACCCCCATTTGTCTAGATACACAACATGCATTCTCTAATTTATTCCTAAATTATTTAAACACATGCATATCATTGATAGAGAGAAAGAAAACATAGTCTGGGTGAACCATGTTGACGTGGCGGACTGTCTGACATGTTGGGACACCCTTATTTCCTCCCCCACAAATGGTTTCGGTTCAAGAGGTTGCAAACAATTCGAACAAATGGTGGAGATTTGGGGTCTCCGTTGGAGAAGTTTTTTGTTTGGGCCCTATGTGAAGTGTCCTCTTTGACATAGGACGATGGTTTGGGAGGTCTAGTTCGAGATGCTGTTATCTGCTAGGGTCCAAGTGCATAACACGTGTGGTGAGCCGCTATAGTTTCCAGGTTAATTATCAAGAGTTTGGAACCATTAAATATGGTGGTATCAATTCAGATGCACCAAATGTCCATCACCTTTTTCCAAAACATTTTTTTACTAAATCTGGAAATTATCCAAAAGCATCCAAATGTATGCACAAACATAGGTAATTAAATTTACATACAACATAGCCTTAGCATACAACATTACTAATTATATATGCAACATTCAAAGTTCCGTAGTACTTTAACATAGAAGTATCTAGTTGACTAGAACATGCAAACCTAGTTTAACCGGTTCTAAACAGACAGAAGAAATTAAGGTGGATGGCAAAGAAATTTGGGCTCCCGTCGACATCATTGTCGGAGGAGGAAGACCAGCCCCAGTCATCTCGTCATCCAGGTGGCAATGGGGTTTGGTTGGAGTGGCTTAGGGTCAGGCAACGTAACGTTTGGAAGTCTCGAGGCACTGTTGCATCAGCCTTGCGTTGATGTTGTGGCCGCGATGGGCATCAGATTTGATGAGTGATACTTTTACACTCATCTACCTTAGTTTAAATCGAGATATTTCATTTAAAAAAAGATATTCGCTTCGATATTACTACTAATGACTAATGAATGCAAAGGATTCCACAAATTCTCTCTTTGATGTGATGATGTGTTTCCATGGGAAATGGGCTAAAAAGGGAATAAACTCACGTGTGGAAATGGAAAGGAAGGAAAATGCAGAAAGAAGGAATCAACAGGAGGCGTTTCTGTAAAAACAGCAAAAAAGACGGCGTTCCATATGGGTGTGTGCGCCCGTATGAGTGCCCGTATGGCGTGGAAACCAAGGCAGATCATCCACCTGAACAACTTTTATAAAGGGGACCCCATCGAAATGTCAATGGGGGAGTCGTCGACAGAAGCCAGAACATCTTCTTCTTCTTCATCCACAAACCGTAGCCGCCGCCATTTCCATCTCCATAGCCACCATCACCATCATTGTGCTTCCTCATCTAGTTCATACTTGTAATCATGCATGGCACAAGTCATCCATTGTAAGACATATTTGCAATCAATCAATTTTCAGGATGTGTTCTTCAATGTTTTCTTCTCGTGATTGAGGGAGTCCTGGATTAGGGGGTCTTCGGGCGTCTGGGCTGTGTGACATGGGCCAGACTAGTGGGTCTTGAAGATAAAAGATAGAAGGCTTTCCCCCGTGTCCGGATGGGACTCTCCTTTGCGTGGATGGCAAGCTTGGCGTTCGAATATGAAGATTCCTTTCTCTGTAAACCGACTCTGTACAACCCTAGGCCCCTCCGGTGTCTACATAAACCGAAGGGGTTAGTCCGTAGAGGCGATCATAATCATACAGGCTAGACATCTAGGGTTTAGCCCTTACGATCTCGAGGTAGATCAACTCTTGTAACACCTATACTCATCAAAGTCAATCAAGCAGGAAGTAGGGTATTACCTCCATTAAGAGGGCCCGAACCTGGGTAAACATGGTGTCCCTGTCTCCTATTACCTTCGATCCTTAGACGCACATTTCGGGACCCCCTACCCGAGATCTGTCGGTTTTGACACCGACATTGGTGCTTTCATTGAGAGTTCCTCTTTGCCGTCGATAGAAGGTTCGATGGCTCCATCGATTATCTACAACAACGCTGCCTTGAGGGAGACCTTTCTCCCTGGACAGATTTTCGTATTCGGCGGCTTCGCACTGCGCGCCAAATCGATTGGCCACCTTGAGCAGATCGACAGCTATGCCCCTGGTCATCAGATCAGTTTCGGGAACTAAAACTACGTCGCGGATATCAGAGGAGACTTGATCTTCGAAGGGTTCGCGGCCCCGACCGCCGCTCTGGTTTCAGATCCAGAGCCGATCACCAGATTCGAAGACGGGAGTTTAGAGCCCGCCGGCCTCCCCACAGTTATGGAACTTGCTACTGGAGGTCTGGAGGGGACGGGGTCATCGGTTGACCCGAAGACGAACCGAGCTCCCCTCGCTGCTAAATTGCCGGCCTCCCACCCCATTTTGGTGTGCTCTGTTAGGGCTGCGTCGAGCAGGCGTGGCGAGGAGGCTCTCACCCCGGTCAGCCCCGCGGACTCTCGCTTCTCGGCCCAAACCTCACTCTTAAACAAGGCTTTGGACTTAATGTGATTCCTCGCCATCACAGAGGAATCGCTTTCGAATTGCGCCCAGCCCGGACTAGGGGCTGAGAGCGGAGAATTTTACTTCCCACCCACCACCCACTTCATAGCCACTGTCGAGGATCTAACAGACATGCTAGACTACGCCTCTGAAGACATCGGCGGCATGGACGACGATGCCGGAGATGAGCAGGCCCAAAACCCGTCGTTCACCGGACGTTGGACGGCCCCTTCCTCATATGACATGTACATGGTGGACACGCCTAAAGAAGGCGACGATGATGATGAGAGGGATCCAGTCGAGGACGAACCTCCTGAGATACCACCAAAGCGTCGACATCAGCGCCGCCGCTGTAAATCGCGTCGCGGAAAAGATAGCAATACCGGCACCGGAGACAACAATACTCTGGAGAACGCCGAAGACCAAGAAGCCCCCATCGAACCAACATCTGAACAGGATGATTGGGAGGTCGGGCAGGTTGACCCTGACGAGCCAACAGGGAACGAGGACTCGGAGGATAGCAACTACCTACCACTCTCCGAAGACGACGTGAGCCTTGGCGACGAAGATTTCATCATGCCAGAGGAACCCTCGAACAAGAACGCTTTAAGCGCCAGCTAATCGCAACTATGAGAAGCCTCGAAAAGAAGCAGCAACAGCTCCAATCCGAACAGGATACACTCAACGACAGATGGACTAAAGTCCTGGCAGCAGAAGAATACAGCCTCGAACGCCCAACAAAGAGCTACACGAAGCACAAACTGCTACCCCAATTCGACGATGAGGCCCTCGAGCCCATACTGCCAACGCGTGACGTTGTTGAGAGGCCCGACCGACCACCACGTTGCCGGGACAGAACAACAACTCAAGCCGAACACCAGCCCGCACCACCTCGCCGTAAAGGCAGAGAAACAACGGCTTGGGGATACACCTATGACCTACGACAGGACCTGGAAAATAGAGCCGGTCAGACCAGATCAATCTACGGATCACGGGGGCGTGCCCCAGTGCGAGAAGACGGCTATCAAGCCTGGCGCGACAAGCATAACCACACCTGGGCCGAAAACCGCATACGGACCTCATCCGAACTGTGTCATGACATGGCCCGATACAGAGGTGCCGCACACCCCCTATGCTTCACCGATGAGGTAATGGAGCACCAGTTCCCAGAAGGGTTTAAACCCGTGAACATTGAATCATATGACGACACAACAGATCCCGCAGTATGGATTGAAGATTTTCTTCTCCACATTCACATGGCTCGCGGTGATGATCTACACACCATCAAATACCTTCCCCTAAAACTTAAGGGACCAGCTCGGCACTGGTTAAACAGTCTCCCAGAAAACTCTATTGGAAGCTGGGAAGACTTGGAAGATGCCTTTAGAGACAACTTCCAAGGCACTTATATCCAGCCTCCAGACGCTGATGACCTCAGTCATATAGTCCAGCAGCCCGGAGAGTTAGCGAGAAAATTCTGGACCAGGTTCCTAATTAAAAAGAACCAGATTGCCGACTGTCCGGACGCCGAAGCCCTAGCGGCCTTTAAACACAGCATTCGCGACGAATGGCTTGCCCGACACCTCGGCCAAGAGAAGCCGAAGTCCATGGCAGCCCTTAGAGCACTCATGACCCGCTTTTGCGCGGGCGAAGATAGCTGGCTAGCCCGTAGCAATAACAGTACAAGCGACCCTGGCACTTCCGAAGCCAGGAATAGCAACAGCAGGCCCCGACGCAACAAACGCAAGCGTCGAAACAACAATGACAATACCGAAGACACGGCGGTCAATGCCGGATTCAGTGGCTCCAAGTCCGGTCAGCGGAAGAAGCCATTCAAAAGAAACAGAGACGGCTCATCCAGCTTGGACCGAATACTCGATCGATCCTGCCAGATTCACGGCACCCCTGATAAGCCTGCCAACCATACCAACAGAAGTTGTTGGGTCTTTAAACATGCCAGTAAGTTAAATACCGAACATAAGGAGAAGGGGTCACCCAGCGAGGACGCCGACGAGGAGCCTCGTCCACCAAACACAGGGGGACAGAAGAAATTTCCCCCCGAAGTCAAAACGGTGAATATGATATACGTTACTCACATCCCGAAGCCGGAGCGCAAGCGCACGCTAAGGGACGTCTATGCGATAGAGCCAGTTGCCCCAAAGTTCAACCCATGGTCAGCCTGTCCGATCACTTTCGATCGCAGAGACCATCCGACCAGTATCCGTCACGGAGGTTCGGCCACACTAGTCCTCGACCCAATTATTGATGGATTCCACCTTACGCGAGTCCTCATGGACGGCGGCAGCAGCCTTAACCTGCTCTATCAGGACACAGACTGCAAGATGGGTATTGATCCGTCAAGAATCAAGCCCACCAAAACTACCTTTAAAGGAGTAATACCTGGTGTAGAGGCCCGCTGCACAGGCTCAATCACATTGGAGGTTGTCTTCGGTTCGCCGGACAACTTTCGAAGCGAAGACTTGATCTTCGACATCGTCCCTTTCCGCAGTGGCTACCATGCACTGCTCGGACGAACCGCGTTCGTTCGCTTCAATGCGGTCCCACACTATGCCTATCTCCAACTCAAGATGCCCGGACCACGCGGTGTTATAACAGTCAATGGAAACATGGAACGCTCCCTCCGTACTGAGGAGCACACCGTGGCCCTGGCAGCGGAAGTACAGGGCGGCCTTATAAAGCCAACTATTACATCGGCGGCCAAGCCCCCGGACACTATCAAACGGGTCTGGAAAACCCCGCAGCATGACAGTCTAGCTCGTCAGGAGCTCGATTAGCAATTCGGCCTCCGTCTCAGCCCCAACTGAATTGCGGCATATTTACCACGCGTACATAACTACGCACTAAAGATACCATGGGCAAAGATGGAGGCATAGTAAAGATAAATTCCACAATACGGCTAGACCCTATCCGGACCCTCATATTTCTTTTTTCTCTTATTTTTATTTTTCCAGGTTCCTTACGACCCACATCACCTTTCAACGGTGCCAGGGGCCCTTTTCTAGGCCCATCATGACAGCCCGATCGTTGATCCTTTCGAAGGATAATACACCAAGGAGAAAAGCTGCGTAGACGCGTGGAGAGTATCTAAAAGGTCTTTAAAGATCACCTCGTCCATTTTCAGGACCCGTACACAACTTTCCCTTGTGCTCGACATGTAAAATAGCCTCGTTGCTTATCACATTATTTGTACAAATACTTTTTGACGTATCAATCAGACTATAATGGAAACAGTTTCTAGCCTAACCTATACGATACTGGCTTATTTATTAATCTGCATTTCCCTGTTTTTTGTCCGATTGTCATGTACACCTCGGTACGACTTAAATCGCCAGGGGCTCTATTGAGCCACGTACATTTCTTAAACATAAAATAAGTCTGAACACTTTTATAGTACAATTCGGCGTCCCGAATATAGCATTATATGCATCGGCTCCGAATCATGTATTTGGTCAATAGTTGGGTTGCCCGGCTCCTGTGGTTACTGCCTTACGTTCTGCTTGTTCGGCTAAGGTAGTAAAGGGAGAACTACTGTGATTGTGTTTCTGGTTCATCCGGATAAACACCTCAGTAGAGAAAGCCGAAAACTAACTGTCATGGTACGGCGAGAGCTGGTCAGCTATTCGGTCACTAAGTATAAATCTTTTGCGATTTTTTCTGCATTACGCGATAGACCGGCCTTCACCCGGTCAGGCATCTACAACACCCAAGTTCGGATAATCAAATAATACTAGGGGCTGTGCCTACACTCCCATTGTCAAACTCCTATGGCTAAGTGAGAGTGATAAAGCCACACAGTCCGATTGCCTGGTTCGCCGCACTAACACCTCCTTCAAGGACCAAGCCGTTGGGGCAAGTGTGTCTAGATGCTATCCCGAACACCCTAGTACTACCTACATAGGGGCTGAAGCCGACGACTGCCAACTCTCAGATACCGTAAACGGCCGCACAAGAGGAAACATTTTAAGGTAAAACAAGCACCATATCATACATAAAGCCTTGTTTCATAATACAAGTTCGGGCAGCATGGATACATTCATTCAAAAATAATGTCCTTCGAACACTGGCCCTCTACAATGCGGGATCCTTCCAGGACTTCATCAAAATACCGCTCCGGTGTGCAGTACTCTTTGCCTGCGGGCAGTCCCTCGGTTGCCAGCTTGACAGCATTCATCTTCGCCCACTGCACCTTGACACGGGCGAAGGCCATCCACGCACCTTCGATACAGACCGACCGCTTTACGCATCAAGCCAGGGGCAGGCATTGACCAGCCGCTTTACGAGCCCGAAGTAACTGCTGGGTACGGGTTCGGCAGGCCAAAGACGGATTATAAAATCCCTCATGGCCAATCCGGCCACCCTATGCAGTTCGGTCAACTGTTTCAGCTGACCGCTGATGGGCACTGGATCCTCTGGCACAAGGTACTGTGACCAGAACAACTTCTCTGTTGAGCTCCCCTCTTCGGCTCGGAAGAACTCCACAACATCAGCAACACTCCGGGGCAGATCCGCAAATGCTCCTGGAGAACTCCAAACCCGGGTCAATAAGATGTACCTTCTCCTCACAAATTTGCTCTGCATATTAAAGGACATACCCCCCGTGATCTATTTTGCCTCTTGGATCTCTGGAAAGGCGCCTTGGGCCTCAACCCGGGCCTCCTGTGCGCTTTGGAGGGCCTTAGCAAGTTCGGAATCTTGATCCGAAATCTTGCGCTCCAAGGACTCACATTTACTCATGGCGTCCTTGAGCTCCTGCTGGACTTCCTCCACCCTTGATTCATGTTTTTGGCGGGCGGCTCGTTCCTCTTCTGCCTCCTTCTTGGCTTCGGCCAGCGCGTTCTTGAGGGTCTCGACCTCAGACGCGTCGCCTGAGAGCATAATTACAAAAAGATAAGCAAGATAACACAACAACTCATATCATTTCAGATATGAATAGGTATTGCATACCTTGCTTCTCCTCCAATTGTTTGTTGGCGCGGATGAGCTCTTCAACAGCCCGCTCCAACCTCCGCTTTAGTTCGGACACCTTGGCGGTATGGGAGGTTGCCACTAGCATCGAAGCATGTTTGTTCAAATAGACATATATGTTAATCCCCTGCGAAAGCTATTCGATCCTCTGTCCGGCCTTTCTTCACGAACGCCAAACAGAGTCTCAGGGGCTACTATCGATACACAGGCATTCCTTTTATATAGCTAAAAATATTACATCAAATACCTCAAAGCCTGTCAGAAGGCTAGTACAGGCCTCGTTCAATCCTCTTTTAGCGGACCGAACCCTCTCAGTCACCGTACCCATAAGGATACAGTGTTCCTCCACAATGGAAGCGCTTCCACCAGTGTGTCCGGCGCCTCCGGATTAGCAGAGGTCGCTAGTGGAGTTGACGCACCCCCTTCTTTCAAAGGAGGCTGCTCACCTGATTCCGGAGCCGTGTGGGTCTCCAGAATAATATTCGGTTGGGGGCCGAATTGGGCACGGCCCCCGTCGCCAGTCTCCATGGGGGTCGGTTCCCCCATGTTTCCGGCAATGGAGGTATCACCTCTGGCGCCACCTTGACGGCTTCCCGCACCTCTCCCTGACCCGGAAGGGTCCTTCGGGATAACACTTCGGTGTTATCCGTAGGCGACTCGCTCTCCATCATGTTCGCCCCAGCGAATTCCCCGAAGATGAGGATCGCTGGGGGAGATCGCGAGCCGGACTACAGCACGTAATTCAATGTATTAAAATCACAAGGCGGAAAAATGGATATATATAAGTGCCTTTGAGTACTTACGATCCGGCCAGGGGCTTCGGCCTGGGTCGCCACTCAGGGATGTCGTCGGTGTCCGATTCGGAATCATCCGTAAGGGAGACTCTCCCTTTCTTGGACGCCTCCACCTCCATATCCGTGGAAGCCGCCCTTTTCTTCTTCCCCCCTTAAGGGGAGAATTACTCTCTTCCTCCTCCTCTTCATCTTTGTCATGGGAGGAGTGAGTTTCGGTGTCTTCGGACACTACGTCCGAAGCGCCTTTACGGCGGAGGCCACTTTTGGCCTCCTTGCCCTTCTTCTTGGCCTTCTTTTTCGGTGCCTGATATGACGCCGGAACCAGCATCCTCGTAAGCAGAGGAATGGCTGGGTCTTCAGGTAGCGGAGCCGGGCAGTGGATCCGCTCTGCCTTCTTCGTCCAGCCCTGCGAGGAGGACGAAAAGCTCAGTATACTACATGGATTTGCAAATTAAGCTTATCAGAAAACTTACGGGAGTGGCTAGATAAGTGCGGTCGAGGCCGAGGTCTTCGGTCGTTTTCGGCCATGACTTCTGGGCCTTGAAAAGAAGCTTCCATATGTCTTCGCGTGTTGTGCCGAAGAACCGTTGCAGGGTCCGGGGACCGGCCGGATCGAACTCCCACAAATACCGAGTCCGGCGTTGGCAGGGGAGAATCCGGCGAAAGAGCATCACCTGGATCACGCTGGCAAGACTGGTGTTCTTGTCTACATACTTTTGACGTGCTTCTACAGCGTCATCACCTCCTCGGACGACGCCCAATCCAGGCCCTTGTTGAGCCAGGTGTTGGAAATATGCCCTAGAGGCAATAATAAATGGTTATTATTATATTTCTTTGTTCATGATAATTGTCTATTGTTCATGCTATAATTGTGTTATCCGGAAATCGTAATACATGTGTGAATACATAGACCACAACGTGTCCCTAGTAAGCCTCTAGTTGACTAGCTCGTTGATCAACAGATAGTCATGGTTTCCTGAGTATGGACATTGGATGTCATTGATAACGGGATCACATCATTAGGAGAATGATGTGATGGACAAGACCCAATCCTAAGCATAGCACAAAAGATCGTGTAGTTCGTTTGCTAGAGCTTTTCCAATGTCAAGTATCTTTTCCTTAGACCATGAGATCGTGTAACTCCCGGATGCCGTAGGAGTGCTTTGGGTGTGCCAAACGTCACAACGTAACTGGGTGACTATAAAGGTACACTACAGGTATCTCTGAAAGTGTCTGTTGGGTTGACACGGATCGAGACTGGGATTTGTCACCGTATGACGGAGAGGTATCTCTGGGCCCACTCGATAATGCATCATCATAATGAGCTCAATGTGACTAAGGAGTTAGCCACAGGATCATGCATTACGGTACGAGTAAAGTGACTTGTCGGTAACGAGATTGAACAAGGTATTGGGATACCGACGATCGAATCTCGGGCAAGTAACGTACCGATTGACAAAGGGAATTGTATACGGGATTGATTGAATCCTCGACATCGTGGTTCATCCGATGAGATCATTGTGGAACATGTGGGAGCCAACATGGGTATCCAGATCCCGTTGTTGGTTATTGAACGGAGAGGCGTCTCGGTCATGTCTGCATGTCTCCCGAACCCGTAGGGTCTACACACTTAAGGTTCGGTGACGCTAGGGTTGTAGAGATATTAGTATGCGGAAACCCGAAAGTTGTTCGGAGTCCCGGATGAGATCCCGGACGTCACAAGGAGTTCCGGAATGGTCCGGAGGTGAAGAATTATATATAGGAAGTCAAGTTTCGGCCACCGGGAAAGTTTCGGGGGTCACCGGGACCACCGGAAGGGTCCCGGGCGTCCATCGGGTGGGGCCACCTATCCCGGAGGGCCCCATGGGCTGAAGTGGGAAGGGAACCAGCCCCTAGTGGGCTGGGGCGCCCCCCATGGGCCTCCCCCTGCACCTAGGGTTGGAAACCCTAGGGGTGGGGGGCGCCCCACCTAACTTGGGGGGCAAGTTTCCCCCCTGGCCGCCGCCCCCCTTGTAGATGGGATCCAGGGCCGGCGCCCCCCAGGGGGCCTATATATAGTGGGGGGAGGGAGGGCAGCAGCACTACAGCCCCTGGCGCCTCCCTCTCCCCCTGCAACACTTCTCCCTCTCGCAGAAGCTTGGCGAAGCCCTGCCGAGATCCCCGCTACTTCCACCACCACGCCGTCGTGCTGCTGGATCTCCATCAACCTCTCCTTCCCCCTTGCTGGATCAAGAAGGAGGAGACGTTGCTGCTCCGTACGTGTGTTGAACGCGGAGGTGCCGTCCGTTCGGCACTCGGTCATCGGTGATTTGGATCACGACGATTACGACTCCATCAACCCCGTTCACTTGAACGCTTCCGCTCGCGATCTACAAGGGTATGTAGATGCACTCCTTTCCCCTCGTTGCTAGTATACTCCATAGATGGATCTTGGTGATGCGTAGGAAATTTTAAAATTCTGCTATGATCCCCAACAGTGGCATCATGAGCCAGGCCTATGCGTAGTTACTATGCACGAGTAGAACACAAAGCAGTTGTGGGCGTAGATGTTGCCAATTCTTCTTGCCGCTACTAGTCTTATCTTGTTTCGGCGGTATTGTGGGATGAAGCGGCCCGGACCGACCTTACACGTACGCTTACGTGAGACAGGTTCCACCGACTGACATGCACTAGTTGCATAAGGTGGCTAGCGGGTGTCTGTCTCTCCCACTTTAGTCGGAACAGATTCGATGAAAAGAGTCCTTATGAAGGGTAAATAGAAATTGGCATATCACGTTGTGGTTTTACGTAGGTAAGAAACGTTATTGCTAGAAACCTATACAAGCCACGTAAAAACTTGCAACAACAATTAGAGGACGTCTAACTTGTTTTTGCAGCATGTGCCTTGTGATGTGATATGGCCAGAAGATGTGATGAATGATATATGTGATGTATGAGATTGATCATATTCTTGTAATAGGAATCACGACTTGCATGTCGATGAGTATGACAACCGGCAGGAGCCATAGGAGTTGTCTTTATTTTTTGTATGACCTGCGTGTCATTGAAGAACGCCATGTAAATTACTTTACTTTATTGCTAAACGCGTTAGCCATAGAAGTAGAAGTAATCGTTGGCGTGACAACTTCATGAAGACACAATGATGGAGATCATGATGATGGAGATCATGGTGTCATGCCGGTGACGAAGATGATCATGACTCCCCGAAGATGGAGATCAAAGGAGCAGAATGATATTGGCCATATCATGTCACTATTTGATTGCATGTGATGTTTATCATGTTTTGCATCTTATTTGCTTAGAACGACGGTAGTAAGTAAGATGATCCCTTATAATAATTTCAAGAAAGTGTTCCCCCTAACTGTGCACCGTTGCGAAGGTTCGTTGTTTCGAAGCACCACGTGATGATTGGGTGTGATAGATTCTAACGTTCGCATACAACGGGTGTTGACGAGCCTAGCATGTACAGACATGGCCTCGGAACACACGCAATACACTTAGGTTGACTTGACTTGACGAGCCTAGCATGTACAGACATGGCCTCGGAACATGGAAGACCGAAAGGTCGAGCATGAGTCGTATAGAAGATATGATCAACATGGAGATGTTCACCGATCTTGACTAGTCCGTCTCACGTGATGATCGGACACGGCCTAGTTAACTCGGATCATGTTTCACTTAGATGACTAGAGGGATGTCTATCTGAGTGGGAGTTCATTGAGTAATTTGATTAGATGAACTTAATTATCATGAACTTAGTCTAAAATCTTTACAATATGTCTTGTAGATCAAATGGCCCACGTTTTCCTCAACTTCAACGCGTTCCTAGAGAAAACCAAGCTGAAAGATGATGGCAGCAACTATACGGACTGGGTCCGGAACCTAAGGATCATCCTCATAGCTGCCAAGAAAGATTATGTCCTAGAAGCACCGCTAGGTGAAGCACCAATCCCAGAGAACCAAGACGTATGAACGCTTGGCAACCACGTGCTGATGATTACTCCCTCGTTCAGTGGGCATGTTTTACAGCTTAGAACCGGGTCTCCAAAAGCGTTTTGAGAAACATGGAGCATATGAGATGTTCGAAGAGCTGAAAATGGTTTTCCAAGCTCATGCCCGGGTCGAGAGATATGAAGTCTCCGACAAGTTCTTCAGCTATAAAATGGAGGAAAATAGTTCTGTTAGTGAGCACATACTCAGAATGTCTGGGTTGCACAACCGCTTGTCTCAGCTGGGAGTTAATCTCCCGGATGACGCGGTCATTGACAGAATCATTCAGTCGCTTCCACCAAGCTACAAGAGCTTTGTGATGAACTTCAATATGCAGGGGATGGAAAAGACCATTCCTGAGGTATATTCAATGCTGAAATCAGCGGAGGTGGAGATCAGAAAGGAACATCAAGTGTTGATGGTGAATAAAACCACTAAGTTCAAGAAAGGCAAGGGTAAGAAGAACTTCAAGAAGGACGGCAAGGGAGTTGCCGCGCCCGGTAAGCCAGTTGCCGGGAAGAAGTCGAAGAATGGACCCAAGCCTGAGACTGAGTGCTTTTATTGCAAGGGAAGTGGTCACTGGAAGCGGAACTGCCTCAAATACTTTGCGGACAAGAAGGCCGGCAACACCAAAGGTATATGTGATATACATGTAATTGATGTGTACCTTACACAGTACTCGTAGTAGCTCCTGGGTATTTGATACCGGTGCGGTTGCTCATATTTGTAACTCAAAACAGGAACTGCGGAATAAGCGGAGACTGGCAAAGGACGAGGTGACGATGCGCGTCGGGAATGGTTCCAAGGTCGATGTGATCGTCGTCGGCACGCTACCTCTGCATTTACCTACGGGATTAGTTTTAAACCTCAATAATTGTTATTTAGTGCCAGCTTTGAGCATGAACATTGTATCTGGATCTCGTTTAATTCGAGATGGCTACTCATTTAAATCCGAGAATAATGGTTGTTCTATTTATATGAGAGATATGTTTTATGGTCATGCCCCGCTGGTCAATGGTTTATTCTTGATGAATCTCGAACGTGATGTTACACATATTCATAGTGTGAATACCAAAAGATGTAAAGTTGATAACAATAGTCCCACATACTTGTGGCACTGCCGCCTTGGTCACATTGGTGTCAAGCGCATGAAGAAGCTCCATGCAGATGGACTTTTGGAGTCTCTTGATTACGAATCATTTGACACGTGCGAACCATGCCTCATGGGTAATATGACCAAGACTCCGTTCTCCGGAACAATGGAGCGAGCAACCAATTTATTGGAAATCATACATACCGATGTGTGCGGTCCAATCAGTGTTGAGGCTCGCGGAGGATATCGTTATGTTCTCACTCTCACTGATGACTTAAGTAGATATGGGTATGTCTACCTAATGAAACACAAGTCTGAAACCTTTGAAAAGTTCAAGGAATTTCAGAGTGAGGTTGAGAATCAACGTGACAGGAAAATAAAGTTCTTACGATCAGATCGTGGTGGAGAATATTCAAGTCACGAATTTGGTACGCACTTAAAGAAATGTGGAATCGTTTCACAACTCACGCCGCCTGGAACACCTTAGCGAAATGGTGTGTCCGAACGTCGTAATCGCACTCTATTGGATATGGTGCGATCTATGATGTCTCTTACCGATCTACCGCTCTCATTTTGGGGCTATGCTTTAGAGACTGCCGCATTCACTTTAAATAGGGCTCCGTCGAAATCCGTTGAGACGACACCGTATGAATTATGGTTTGGGAAGAAACCTAAGCTGTCATTTCTAAAAGTTTGGGGATGCGATGCTTATGTCAAGAAACTTCAACCTGAAAAGCTCGAACCCAAGTCGGAAAAATGCATCTTCATAGGATACCCTAAGGAAACCATTGGGTATACCTTCTACCTCAAATCCGAAGGCAAGATCTTTGTTGCCAAGAATGGGTCCTTTCTGGAGAAAGAGTTTCTCTCGAAAGAATTAAGTGGGAGGAAAGTGGAACTTGATGAGGTGATAGTCACCCTTCCGAACCGGAAAGTAGCGCAGCGCGGGAAGATGTTCCTGTGGTGCCTACACCGACTGGGGAGGAAGTTAATGATGATGATCATGAAGCTTCAGATCAAGTTACTGCTGAACTTCGTAGGTCCACAAGGACACGTTCCGCACCAGAGTGGTTCGGCAACCCTGTCCTGGAAATCATGTTGTTAGACAACGGTGAACCTTCTAACTATGAAGAAGCGATGGCGGGCCCGGATTCCGACAAATGGCTAGAAGCCATGAAATCCGAGATAGAATCCATGTATGAAAACGAAGTATGGACTTTGACTGACTTGCCCGATGATCGGCGAGCCATAGAAAATAAATGGATCTTTAAGAAGAAGACAGACGCGGATGGTAACGTGACCATCTATAAGGCTCGACTTGTCGCTAAGGGTTATCGACAAGTTCAAGGGGTTGACTACGATGAGACTTTCTCACCCGTAGCGAAGCTGAAGTCCGTCCGAATCATGTTAGCAATTGCCGCATACTATGATTATGAGATATGGCAGATGGACGTCAAAACGACATTCCTTAACGGCTTTCTTAAGGAAGAATTGTATATGATGCAGCCGGAAGGTTTTGTCGATCCTAAGAATTCTAACAAGGTATGCAAGCTCCAGCGCTCCATCTATGGGCTGGTGCAAGCATCTCGGAGTTGGAACATTCGTTTTGATGAGATGATCAAAGCGTTTGGGTTTACACAGACTTATGGAGAAGCCTGTGTTTACAAGAAAGTGAGTGGGAGCTCTGTAGCATTTCTCTTATTATATGTGGATGACATACTATTGATGGGAAATGATATAGAATTCTTGGAAAGTATAAAGGCCTATTTGAATAAGTGTTTTTCAATGAAGGACCTTGGAGAAGCTGCTTATATATTAGGCATCAAGATCTATAGAGATAAATCAAGACGCCTCATTGGTCTTTCACAGAGTACGTACCTTGACAAGATATTGAAGAAGTTCAATATGGATCAATCCAAGAAGGGGTTCTTGCCTGTATTGCAAGGTGTGCAATTGAGCACGGCTCAATGCCCGACCACGGCAGAAGATAGAGAAAAGATGAGTGTCATCCCCTATGCCTCGGCCATAGGGTCTATTATGTATGCCATGCTGTGTACCAGACCTGATGTAAACCTTGCCGTAAGTTTGGTAGGAAGGTACCAAAGTAATCCCGGCATGGAACACTGGACAGCGGTCAAGAATATCCTGAAGTACCTGAAGAGGACTAAGGATATGTTTCTCGTTTATGGAGGTGACGAAGAGCTCGTCGTAAAGGGTTACGTCGACGCTAGCTTCGACACAGATCTGGATGACTCGAAGTCACAAACCGGATATGTGTATATTTTGAATGGAGGGGCAGTAAGCTGGTGCAGTTGCAAGCAAAGCGTCGTGGCGGGATCTACATGTGAAGCGGAGTACATGGCAGCCTCAGAGGCAGCGCAAGAAGCAATCTGGATGAAGGAGTTCATTACCGACCTAGGGGTGATTCCCAATGCGTTGGGCCCGATGACTCTCTTCTGTGACAACACTGGTGCTATTGCCCTTGCGAAGGAGCCCAAGTTTCACAGGAAGACCAGGCATATCAAGCGTCGCTTCAACTCCATTCGTGAAAGTGTTCAAAATGGAGACATAGATATTTGTAAAGTACATACGGACCTGAATGTAGCAGATCCGTTGACTAAACCTCTCCCTAGAGCAAAACATGATCAACACCAGAACGCTATGGGTGTTCGATTCATCACAATGTAACTAGATTATTGACTCTAGTGCAAGTGGGAGACTGTTGGAAATATGCCCTAGAGGCAATAATAAATGGTTATTATTATATTTCTTTGTTCATGATAATTGTCTATTGTTCATGCTATAATTGTGTTATCCGGAAATCGTAATACATGTGTGAATACATAGACCACAACGTGTCCCTAGTAAGCCTCTAGTTGACTAGCTCGTTGATCAACAGATAGTCATGGTTTCCTGAGTATGGACATTGGATGTCATTGATAACGGGATCACATCATTAGGAGAATGATGTGATGGACAAGACCCAATCCTAAGCATAGCACAAAAGATCGTGTAGTTCGTTTGCTAGAGCTTTTCCAATGTCAAGTATCTTTTCCTTAGACCATGAGATCGTGTAACTCCCGGATGCCGTAGGAGTGCTTTGGGTGTGCCAAACGTCACAACGTAACTGGGTGACTATAAAGGTACACTACAGGTATCTCTGAAAGTGTCTGTTGGGTTGACACGGATCGAGACTGGGATTTGTCACTCCGTATGACGGAGAGGTATCTCTGGGCCCACTCGGTAATGCATCATCATAATGAGCTCAATGTGACTAAGGAGTTAGCCACAGGATCATGCATTACGGTACGAGTAAAGTGACTTGTCGGTAACGAGATTGAACAAGGTATTGGGATACCGACGATCGAATCTCGGGCAAGTAACGTACCGATTGACAAAGGGAATTGTATACGGGATTGATTGAATCCTCGACATCGTGGTTCATCCGATGAGATCATTGTGGAACATGTGGGAGCCAACATGGGTATCCAGATCCCGCTGTTGGTTATTGAACGGAGAGGCGTCTCGGTCATGTCTGCATGTCTCCCGAACCCGTAGGGTCTACACACTTAAGGTTCGGTGACGCTAGGGTTGTAGAGATATTAGTATGCGGAAACCCGAAAGTTGTTCGGAGTCCCAGATGAGATCCTGGACGTCACGTGGAGTTCCGTAATGGTCCGGAGGTGAAGAATTATATATAGGAAGTCAAGTTTCGGCCACCGGGAAAGTTTCGGGGGTCACCGGTATTGTACCGGGACCACCGGAAGGGTCCCGGGGGTCCACCGGGTGGGGCCACCTATCCCGGTGGGCCCCATGGGCTGAAGTGGGAAGGGAACCAGCCCCTAGTGGGCTGGGGCGCCCCCCATGGGCCTCCCCCTGTGCCTAGGGTTGGAAACCCTAGGGGTGGGGGGCGCCCCACCTGCCTTGGGGGGCAAGTTTCCCCCCTGGCCGCCGCCCCCCCTTGTAGATGGGATCCAGGGCCGGCGCCCCCCCAGGGGGCCTATATGTAGTGGGGGGAGGTAGGGCAGCAGCACTACAGCCCCTGGCGCCTCCCTCTCCCCCTGCAACACTTCTCCCTCTCGCAGAAGCTTGGCGAAGCCCTGCCGAGATCCCCGCTACTTCCACCACCACGCCGTCGTGCTGCTGGATCTCCATCAACCTCTCCTTCCCCCTTGCTGGATCAAGAAGGAGGAGACGTCGCTGCTCCGTACGTGTGTTGAACGCGGAGGTGCCGTCCGTTCGGCACTCGGTCATCGGTGATTTGGATCACGGCGAGTACGACTCCATCAACCACGTTCACTTGAACGCTTCCGCTCGCGATCTACAAGGGTATGTAGATGCACTCCTTTCCCCTCATTGCTAGTATACTCCATAGATGGATCTTGGTGATGCGTAGGAAATTTTAAAATTCTGCTACGATCCCCAACACCAGGATGTAAGCCGCATTGGATGCCCAGACTTAAACTCGGGAGCGGTGGCCCATGTGGTGTCACGGGGCTCCGTGATGTAGAACCACTCCTGTTGCCATCCCTTCACGGTCTCCACGAAGGTGCCCTTGGGCCAGGTGACGTTGGGAAGCTTGCTTACCATGGCACCACCGCACTCTGCGTGTTGACCATCCACCACTTTTGGCTTCACATTGAAGACCTTGAGCCATAAGGCGAAGTGGGGGGAATGCGGAGGAATGCCTCACACACGACGATGAACGCCGAACTGTTGAGGAAGGAATTCGGGGCTAGGTCATGGAAATCTAGCTCGTAGTAAAACATAAGACCGCGGATGAAAGGATGGAGGGGAAACCCTAATCCGCGAAGGAAATGGGGGATGAATACTACCCTCTCATTAGGCTCTGGAGTAGGGACAATCTGCTTTTTGGCCAGAAGCCGGTGGGCGATTTCCTTGGCCAGGTACTCCGCTTCCCGGATTTCCTTGATGTTTCCCTCCGTAACGGAGGAGGCCATCCACTTGCCCTGTGCTCCGGATCCGGACATGGCTGGAGTGTTTGTTGGCGGAAGAGATTGGAGCTTGGGCGCTGGAGCTCGAGAACGGATGGGCGGAGGAGGAAGAAGGCGTGTGGTAAAAAGGTGGATCTTTATCCTCTTATAAAGGCAGTAAATATCAAGCATCCCCCCACGAGCCTTAAAGCTCGCCTATTGCCAAGGGGTCGTGCGGACGACACGGTTGGATTACCCACACCCGCATTGATGAGAATCCCGCGATAAGGGGACATGATCTCTGCTTTGACAAGACGTGCCAATAAAAACCGCGTCTTGCAACGTGGAGCGGAGGCTAAAAAACGGTTCGAAATAATAACGAGGCAAGGACGTAACGTCTCGCCAGAAAAGTTGTCAGCAGACATGACTTGTTAAGTATTATGCCCTTTGTGGTTGTGTGTGGTAACTGTTCGACAGAGCCGAATACAGTTCTTCTGTTCGGAGGATTATTCTAGAGTATTCGGAGGAGGAACCCGCCTTGCAATGCTGAAGACAATCTGTGAGCCGGACACATCGTCATTGAAGCCAGGTTCAGGGGCTACTGAGGGAGTCCTGGATTAGGGGGTCTTCGGGCGTTCGGGCTGTGTGACATGGGCCGGACTAGTGGGCCGTGAAGATACAAGATAGAAGGATTTCCTCCGTGTCCGGATGGGACTCTCCTTTGCGTGGATGGCAAGCTTGGCATTCGGATATGAAGATTCCTTCCTCTGTAAACCGACTATGTACAACCCTAGGCCCCTCTGGTGTCTATATAAACCGGAGGGGTTAGTCTATAGAGGCGATCATAATCATACATGCTAGACATCTAGGGTTTAGCCCTTACGATCTCGAGGTAGATCAACTCTTGTAACCCCTATACTCATCAAAGTCAATCAAGCAGGAAGTAGGGTATTACCTCCATTAAGATAGCCCGAACCTGGGTAAACATCATGTCCCTGTCTCCTGTTGCCTTTGATCCTTAGACGCACAGTTCGGGACCCCCTACCCGAGATCTGCCGGTTTTGACACCGACAGTGATCTAATCTCCATGTCTGAGTAGTTTGGTAAGGTATGGGTTGAGCCATAAGGCTTGCAACCCTCTATATTTGTTGTGGGGGTCAATGGAAGGGCTTTGAATTAACATCCTGCATGTGTGAAATAAAATTGTTCCATAGATGTCTCTTGTCTTCTCCGCGCTCTTCATCCTTGCAGGTACCCAGGATTATGGAGAACGAGCCACGGTGTGGCTAGGAGCAAGGAGACCGTGAAATGTTATACAGAACACTGGTGACATTATGGTTTAGTTGGGTAACATGGATCCTATCCTTGGGCATACATGAGGTGTAGTCAATAAATGCCCAAAGCTCTTGTCTGATTTCATTATCTTAATTATCGAGAAACCCCTCACGACGGATAGGCCCGTGGTAGGACAATGATTCTTGATGCAGGACTCATGCCGGTCAGGATGTTATTTGGACACATCCCCCACTTCGGCTCGTAACAAGCACATCTCGATGGGTGACTTCCAGCGCTGTATGATCGTAAGTATGTCTAGAGGGGGGGGGGGTTGATGAGACTACTTGACCAAATAAAAATCTTTCATTTTCCCAATTTAGTTGTGGACAGATTTTAGCAATTATGACAAGTCAAGCAATCAACCTACACATGCATTTCTAAGAGTATAGCAGCGGAAAGTAAAACATTGCATACAAAGGTAAAAGGGAAGGGTTTGGAGAAGGCAAACGCAGTGGAGACACAGAGAGTTTTGGCGTGGTTCTAATAGGTGGTGCTATCATACTTCCACGTTGATGGAGACTTCAACCCACGAACGATAACGGTTGTGCGAGTCCACAGAGGGATCCACCCACGAAGAAGCAACCTTCACTAGTACAACGAGGTGCTATAACCCCTTTCCGCGACGGCATTTTGAACCGTCGCCAAGTGAGTGACTGCGATAGGGGTGTAACGCCCCGGATTCGATGCGCCAGGTGTCTTCCAGCTATTCGTCGCTGTTGCCATGTCTTTTGCTTGCGTGTTGCATTTTGCCATGTCATCATCTGCATTTCTTCTGCATGTTTTTCAAAACTTGCATCCGTTCGGGTCCTCCCGGTTCTCTCCGTTGTCCGTTCTGAGCCCAACCACACTCGCACGCGCCCGCGGCACCTCTCAGTCCTTGGTTTTGTGAGCCGCCGAAAAACATTCTCGGAATGGGATGAAAGTTGGCGTGCGGTCTTGTTATAGTGTAGGTAGACCACCTGTCAAATTTCATCGCATGCGGAGTCCGTTTGATAGCCCAACCGTCATCCGTAGCGGCACCGTTGCCGGTTTAATCGTCGGACGTTTCGGTCTCCGAAACTATCGCCGGGCTGCCCTTCTCTTCTCCCCCATTGCCCGAGGCCTTCTACACAGCCCAAGTCCAGCGCACTAAAACCCCCTCCGACCGGAACCGTTCGATTGCGATCGGAGGGCCCCGAAACCCCCTCAAACCCTACCCTTCCCTATATAAACACCCCCACATGCCATTTTTGGCCTTCTCCTCCCTCCTTGAAACCCGCGCCCCAATCATCAGCCAGCCGCCTCCCACCTCCTCTCCTTGAAGCTCGGTGCCGACCAACCCCTCCACCGCGACTTGGCGCGCCCCGGTTGGCCCAACCGCTGCCCCGGCCAGTGGGAAGCCTCCACGTCGCCCCTGCCTCCCTCCTCCTCCCGCAGGGCCCGCCGGAGCCCATCACAGGCCCGCCCCGGGCCAGATCTGGGCCCGGACGAGCCCGCGCGAAGCCGCCGACAGCCCGCCGCCCTCGCTCCCGAGCTCCGCGCCCTCCGCGCCTCCCCGCCGCCGCAGTCCTCCGCGCCGCCACGCCGGATCCCGCCGGCGAGCAGCAGGTCGCCACCGACCGCGCCTCCGCCCCGCGGCTCCTGGGCGAGCCGCGCTCGCCAGACCCGCGCGCCCGCGCCCGTTCGCCTCCTCCGTGCGTCGACCGCCGTCGCCTCGTCCCCACCGACCGTCGGCCGACGCCCTTGCCGGCAAGCGCCCCGCCAAGCCGGAGCCCCGCCGCCCTCTCCTTCCTTCTCCTTACTTCTCCCTCTTCCTCATGGCGTCTCTCTCTCTCCCCGCAGGTCGCCGGCGCCCGGATCCGGCCTCCCACGAGCTCCGGCGAGCTCTTCTCCACTCCGGCCGTCGTTCCCCGCAAGTCCGGCGACGTCTCCGGCGAGATCCGCCGCGTTGACTTTCCCCCCTCGAGGTCGATTTCTTCTGTCCCTGAAAAATTGCATTTTGTTGCTCTGTTCATCATGCCATATCTTTATGTGTGCTGCTCCGTTTTGTGCGTGTAATATGTCGAAATGTTTGTCATGAGATGCTCTTCATTTTGTTCCATTGTGCCATGATTATTTGAGTTCATCTTGATGCCCAAATCATCATTGCAAGAGTGCTATATGGTGTTAACTGTTGTCTGTTTACAGAACTTGGTGATTTGTCTTTTTCATTGCATTTTGTGTGTGCATCCTATAAGCATGAGCTCTACATGTGTTTTGAACTACATAATCCCATCTTTACAGTGGTGCTTGTCTTGTATTTTTGGGATCTATGTGGTGACTAGCACAAGCATGCAAACTAGCCTCCGTGATGTTGCTGAATTCTGTGACTTAGTCATTTCTGCTAAGTCCGAGTCTGTTATGTTGTGATGCCAGGTAAACCTGTTGCTACAAGTCATTCTCTCCATAATCTGGAGATGTCTACTGAGTATGTTTTGTTACACATATTATGCTCTATCCATCCATGTCCTTTTTTGCATTTATAGCCTACTGTAGCTTGTCGTAATCATGCTCCAAACTTGCTAAGTAATGTTGCTATCAGACTGTTAACATGAAGTTCGTTATTGCCATGTGTTTTGCTAGCGATCCATGCATCCTATGACTATGCTATTGCCATGTTTAGCTTCATATTTGTGCCATCTTACTGCTGGTTACCTTTTCATGCCATGTATTTCTCTGTGGTGACTGGTTTAAGCTCACCAACATGCCTACTTATCATTATTTCTGCCATGCTCTGTTTTTCTTCTAAGTCTGAATCTGGTTATGAAACTTGCTATGTTTACCTTGGTGCCATCATATCTTTTGTGCCTTTTTGGCTCATGTTCATTAAGAGAGATTTGTTATATGCTTTGAGTAAAATCATGTCATGCTTTTATTTGCCATGATATATTCCTGTAGCATGTTGTTTGATAGCTGTAAACATTGCAACCTGATGTTATTTCTGCCATGTCCTGGATTTCTGCCAAGTCTGTGAAACTGTTATTATTTGCAATCTTGCCATGTCCTTTTGAGCATGTTCTATTGATTTCTGGAGGTAGCTCAGTGTTCATATTTTGTAATTCTTTGCTTGTACATCATGCCCATGCCTTTTGGTTTCATGTTGAGGTGCTGTAGCATATTTTCATGATGCTTGCAATATGCATAGTTGCTGTTTTGGACAGATTGTTGTTATGTCTTGTTTGGAGTGTATGTGTTGCACCGTTGCTCCGTTTTGAGCATGCTCTATATGAAACTTGCTTAGAATTGCATGTAGTTTCGTATTATCATGTTGCATCCTTATATTGAGTGTGTTTGCTTGATGTTTGAATGCATTTTGCATCAATGTCTTGTTTAATTTGTTTTGCTCATATCTTCTAGGCCGTAGCTCCGAATCTAATGAACTTTATATGTAACTTGACTAGAATTTCGTGTAGATTATTTTGGTGCATCTTAACTTGCTGTTTAATAACTTGAACATAAGGCTTATTCAGATCTGGACCAATTTCGAAATTCGCATATGAGGACTTACCGGATTTGTTATATGTTGTTTCCGGCCTCATTTAAACTTGCTTTGATGGGTTGTTCTTGTATGCATCATCTCTTGACATGAGTAGCTTCATATAGCCTTGTCATGCATCATACTTGGTTGAGCATCATGCCTTGTTCATGTGTGGTGTGTTTACCATGTTGTGTGCTTCTTCTCGATAGTTCCCGTGTCGTTGCGATCGTGAGGATTCGTTCGTCTTCATGGCTTCATCTTCTTCATGGACTCGTTCTTCTTCCTAGCGGGATTTCAGGCAAAATGACCATCACCTTGGATCTCACTACTATCATTGCTATGCTAGTTGCTTCGTTCTATCGCTATGCTGCGCTACCTATCACTTGCTCTTCAAGCCTCCCAAATTGCCATGAACCTCTAACCTTTGTCACCCTTCCTAGCAAACCGTTGTTTGGCTATGTTACCGCTT
Source organism: Aegilops tauschii subsp. strangulata (assembly GCF_002575655.3). NCBI lineage: Eukaryota > Viridiplantae > Streptophyta > Magnoliopsida > Poales > Poaceae > Aegilops > Aegilops tauschii. The sequence continues at coordinate 324,353,867 of NC_053038.3, read as the reverse complement.
TGCTCAGCCCCTCTTATAGCGTTGCTAGTTGCAGGTGAAGATGAAGATCGCTCCATGTTGGATTATGTTTATGTTGGGATATCACAATATCTCTTATATTATTAATGCATCTATATACTTGGTAAAGGGTGGAAGGCTCGGCCTTATGCCTGGTGTTTGGTTCCACTCTTGCCGCCCTAGTTTCTGTCATACTGGTGTTATGTTCCTTGATTTTGCGTTCCTTACACGGTTGGGTGATTTATGGGACCCCCTTGACAGTTCGCTTTGAATAAAACTCTTCCAGCAAGGCCCAACCTTGGTTTTACATTTGCCTCACCTAGCCTTTTTCCCTTGGGAGTCGCGCTTTCGAGGGTCATCTTTATTTTAACCCCCCGGGCCAGTGCTTCTCTAAGTGCTGGTCCGAACTGAGTAGACTGCGGGGCCCCCTTGTGGAAACTCGAGGTCTGGTTTTACTCGTAGGATGTCTCATCGGTGTTGCCCTGAGAACGAGATATGTGCAGCTCGTATCGGGATTGTCGGCACATCGGGCGGCTTTGCTGGTCTTGTTTTACCATTGTTGAAATGTCTTGTAACCGGGATTCCGAGACTGATCGGGTCTTCCCGGGAGAAGGATTATCCTTCGTTGACCGTGAGAGCTTATAATGGGCTAAGTTGGGACACCCCTGCAGGGTATTATCTTTCGAAAGCCGTGCCCGCGGTTATGTGGCAGATGGGAATTTGTTAATATCCAGTTGTAGAGAACTTGACACTTGACCTCAATTAAAACGCATCAACCGCGTGTGTAGCCGTGATGGTCTCTTCTCGGCGGAGTCCGGGAAGTGAACACGGTGTTTGGGTGATGTTTGACGTAAGTAGGAGTTCAGGATCACTTCTTGATCATTACTAGTTGGCGACCGTTCCGTTGCTTCTCTTCTCGCTCTTATTTGCGTATGTTAGCCACCATACTTGATTAGTCGCTGCTGCAACCTCACCACTTACCCCTTTCCTACCCATTAAGCTTTGCTAGTCTTGATACCCATGGTAATGGGATTGCTGAGTCCTCGTGGCTCACATATTACTACAACCCCAGTTGCAGATACAGGTTTTGCGATGATCATGACGCGAGAGCGATGTTACTTGTTTTGGAGTTCTTCTTCTGCTTCTTCTTCGATCAGGGGATAGGTTCCAGGTCGGCGGCCTGGGCTAGCAGGGTGGATGTCGTTTGAGCTTCTGTTTGTGTTTCATCCGTAGTCGGATGTTGATCTTATGTATGGTATATTGATGTATTCTTGCGGCATTTGTATGCCTTGTATGTATCCCCATCTATTATGTAATGTTGATGTAATGATATACACCTTGCAAAAGCGTGTCAATATGCGGTTCTATCCTTGGTGGGACCTTCGAGTCTCTTTAGGATAGTATCTCATATTGGGCGTGACATGGGGGGTCCTTCCCACACAACCCATAAACCATCGGGGATAAGCCCTCCAGTCACACGTGCTCGGCAAAGTGAGGTCATGTGCGACGGGCGAGCAATCAAATACAGTTATACGTACAGTAGTGCTAAAACAATACAATTATACAGGCCAAATCGTTTCCGGTCATAAGTACATCCCACACAGTCAGTCCCGGCTAAACGTTTCCATTCCTATGTACATTCCATACAGTCAATTTAAGAAATATGTTTGCGTTAGTATGTACATCCCACACAGTTAATCCAAGAAGTACGTTTACGTTCATATATACATCCCACACAGTCACTCCAAGGAAAACATTTCTGTTCGCAGGTGCATCAGACACAATTTTTCCCATTAAATTGTTTGTGGTAGCGTTGCCATTGCACACGATATTAAAAAATTTATCGTTTGTGTTATTGAATGCATCACACACGGTGCATAGAAGAAACTGTGTGGCAAAGGTTGTCCATCAGACACACTTTTTATGTGGTAAACGTTTGCGCAAGTTGGCCTAATGCAAACAGTTTTCAAGAGGATGTCGTGTGTGATTGTTCATTGATCCAACACGGTTTATTCCTAGAAACTGTGTGCCTTTCCTGAGGTCATCGCCCATGGTGTTTTCTCAATAACCGGTTGCAATAGGAAAAACCCAATTAGCAAGCTAATTGGCCATTAGCAAGCTAATTGGCCATTAGCAGGCTAATTGTCCTATTATTAATAATCCATTTATTAATCTAACTATCATTTCATATTAAGCACACAATATATTTCATTTTCATATTAAGGAAACATGATTTCATAATTGAAATACATCAGAGTACAACATCATATAGCTTCAGCACTCAGCTACCCCATTACACAACTGCACCAGCACCAAGTTTCACATGCAACATCTGTAACCTTTCAAAATTAGCATCATAGATGGTACATAGACAGATGAATCTCATCTGGAAATGCTGAAGCGGAAGGCGAATACTGAGCCTTCATTGATGCTGAAGGTCTTTGCAACTTTAGGCCAGTGCCTGTGGATGATTGACCGTCCATCCTTCGTCCTCTTTAGGAACACTTTATTGAACCGTGGGGTGTTGTATGAATACCTTCCTCTCCTCCTGACCATACGGGTGGTTTGAGAGGTAATCATCGGTGAACTGCTTTAGAAAGGCATGAAAACAAGGATGTGCATTAATATCTTCTCTATATTGAAAATGGGGCAAAGGAATAAAAAAGGCAAGTTATATTTGGTAGTACCATCCTGTAGTGAACTGATGTCTTCTTCATTGTGTAGACAAAGATCTTGTTGTTTTTTGTCGCTAATTTCTTTATCCTAACAATCTTTCTGAGTTTCTTGACTTGACTGATATTTATGGACAACTCATTTCCCCATATGCAAAAAGGGTCGAACAGTGGGTCAAAACCTTTGACAGCAGGACCTACATGTGCAACACCAAATTGTTAAAAACCTAAATATTAGAATGGTTCCCGCAATTGCACAATAATGTGCTATTAGACAAAGGACCATGCATGTGCAAACCTCGATTGTAAACCTCAGTGCTTCCCATTGTTTCTCTGCAACACATATAAGGTAGTTAGTGATCAAGTGAAGTGAAGGTTCACATGCTATCAGTAAAATATGTTGATGAAAAATAAGCACATTGCAAGTTCATCAGAATATTTCAAGCCACATGGAAAACCCATTTATCCAAACTAAGCATGATTAAGAACTAGGAAATATAGCAATTGTATATGTTTCTCATGTATTAAGTGCAGCCAAATTTGATTTATTCCTCACATGCACAACAATACAAAATTCTACCCACGACAATTGGACATCGCATTGCAGAATTGAACCAAACAGTTAACTAAACACCACAACAAATAAATCAAACATTAAATGAGCACCACATTGCACAATATAACATACTCCCAATAGAAGATCAGGCAGTTAACTAAACCAAACATGCTTAACAACTAGGAAATATAGCAATTGTATTTGTTTCTCATGTATTTAGTACAACCAAATTCGATTTATTTCTCACATGGTATACAATAATAGAATGCACCCACAACAATTGAACATCGCATTGTAGAATTGAACCAAACTGTTAACTAAACACCACAACAAATGAACCAAACATTAACTGAGCACCACATTGCACATGTATAACATACAAGAAGATCAGATAGTTAACCAAACCAAGCATGCTTGACAACTTGGATATATAGCAATTGTATTTGTTTCTCATGTATTTTGTAAATATAAATTCGATTTATTTCTCACATGGACGACAATACAAAATTGCACCCTAAAGAATTTAACATCACATTTGCATAATTGAACCAAACAGCTAACTCAAGACGACAACTAATTAACCAAACAGTTAATAAGTGAGCACCACATTGCACGACATATAGAACATATACACTAGAGCAACAGATTGCATGGTAAAAGTAGATAGGACAATTCAATAGAATTTGTTAAGGAAAGGCAGGAGCAGCACATGCAATGGGTAAACCGAGCAAGCTTAACCAGCGTAGCTAGGAAACTGAACATAGTTCATTATAGTGAGCTAATAAGACAAGCTACTCCTCATCATCGGAGATATCGATGATGATTGGCTCCTTGGACATGGAAGAGGGAAATGCCTCCACATCGTGGGTGCCCTCGTCGTAGTGGTGAGTTGCTTGAGCCGCTCCAGGCACCAACCTGCTGGCTTTCGAGTTGAGGTAAGCACGGGCACGCTGAGAAAACACCTCGTAGTCTTTGTTGAAGGCACCGACAGTGGCCTTGAGAAAATGCCACAAAATGTCGTTTAAAGCAGGCAACCGCATCGCGGCGTCGGTGCGTGAGGCGTCGACGGTGGCCTCGACGGCGTGGTGCTCCTCCAAGATCTGGGGGTTGGCACGAATGGCAGCCATCGCGACCTCATCCGCGCGTACAACGGCGATTTGCTTCTCCGCTGCCAAATGCTCCTTGAGCTCCTGGCTATACTGCATGCACCATTGCTTAGGGTGGCGCTTATTTGGGGGAGGGGTTGGTGATTTGGGTGGAAGGTGTTGCGTCGACGGTTGGGGCATGTGGGATGTGGAAAGAGGAGGAGGATGGGGGTCGGGTGTGGATTACCTGCCTGGATCGACAAGGCCGAGCAGCGTGAAGGAGGGTCACCAGCGAGGAGGTGGCACTGCAAGCAAGGAGTGAAGGTTTTAGCTTGGAAAGGAAGGCGTAAATAGGGGAAATGTGGCTTTTGGTAAGGGGGAGGGGGCGTATTTCCGCGGAAGCCGAAAATTTTGAACTGGTGCAGCAAAAAAACTGGCACGCAAAGTGTCATCAAACACGGTCCCTTATTCAACACTGTGTACGATATGTGAACATCACAAACGATTCATATAGCTTAACCCATGTGTGATGAGTTTGAACGTGCAAATTTTGGTTCGAATTTCCCTAGTTACAGTGGTCATCCACGTCATTGCATAATTTGGGTACACAAAGGAGACTACATCACACCCACACTTCTTAATCGAGCAAGTTTAGCAATTAAACAGAGCTAGCTGACCTAAACATTACTCTAACAAATTAAAGACCAGATGGTGCTCGTCGATCTCCGCCGCCTCCTCCATGTCCAGCTCGCGCCCGACGATCTCCTGGGGAAGGGGCTCCATGGCATCCATCGCACCATACTCGACAAGCATCTCGCCATCCGCGTCCGCCATCTCTTTGGAAAAGGCCACCACGAGCTGGGCATGGGCGGCCGCGATCTAGGCTTGGACGGGCTCCGTCATGGCAATGTATGCCACGGAAGAATGGATGGCTGCTCGAACGCTCTCGGTATTGCCAACTCTTCGGCCGTCGGTTGCCGACCGTTGTCGGAGATTGATTTGTGCGGTGACCGCCACGAGCTGGGCGTGGGCGGCCTCCATCAGGGCTAAGGCCGCCGCTGCGGAACGGACAACTGTTGTGCCGCTCTCGCCAGTTGCTATCCCCGAGGCAGATGTTGCTGCCGCCACCTGAGAAGCAACATCGGCCGTTTGGGCTGCCTTGGCCACCCGGTCACAGATTGCGACCGCGCTCATGTAGCTTGTTAGCACGCACATGGCGGCTGCGGCCACGCTTTCGCCGGAGTGGGCTGCCGAAGTTGCCCTCACGATGCGGGTGCACGTCCCCATCTTTCACCGGCGACGATTGAACAATGAGATGATATTTGGGAAGCGAGCTAGTGTGCTTGACATGCCGGCCGTGGACTGTAGTCGACGCACCTTCTCGTGTAAGCCATAGGCGTACTATACTTCGACGGTGCTCCAAGATATTTTGTACTACATCTCACATGGTTTGTGACAATAAACTATGTGTGATCTACTTGATTTTTCATCTTGATTTGAATTACATAATGGGGTCACAGCGGCAAAGGAGGGTGTTTGAATTGATAGAACTTTTATCTGTAGTGAACGTGCAACTATAGGTGCGTCATCAAAAAATTGGAATTATTCAGGGTTCGTTTGGACATTTTTATACATTAACTTGGTTTTCTAGCCATTTCAGGTGCACAATTCAAAATTAAACTACATGCACATGCTCCGTTACAACAAATTGGGTTCTAAAATCATACATGTGTCCATGGGTTTATGCTTATGTCCCATGCAAGAAATGGGGATGAATTTCGAACACCACGGCACCGTGGCTCTCTGGCAAACGTTGAGGTACTTGCTTTTGTAATTCTAGTAAATTCAAAACCCGTCTGAAATTCATGAACCTTGGCATGCTATCATGGAATGTCATCAACATGCTGGGGTAAAAAATATTGTCCCATTTGGGGAAGGTTATGGTATAAGCTTCTCACAAACCAGAGCTTCTCACAAGAAGCCTCATGGTTCCGTTAGGGAAACGTGTCACCTTTGTGGAAAAAACGATATTCGTCACCTCTTCTTGCTTTCAATTTTTTTCTGGTGTCAACATAGAACAACAGGAGTGTCATGTTTAATTTTGGAATTTTTTGGGGATCGTTTGGACATTTTTATATGTTAACTGAGTTTTCTAGGCATTTATATGCATAATTCAAAATTGAACTACATGCACATGCTCCAGTGCATAAAAACGGGTTGAAAAATCAAATGTGTGTCCTTGGTTGCAAGCTCAGGTCACATGCAGGAAATGAGAATGAATGTCAAACACCTTGACACTGTCGCTCGGCCGCTAACATTGAGATACATGGTTTTAAAATTCTAGTAAATCAAAAGCTCGTCTGAAATTCATGAAACTTGACATGATATCATGGAATGGCATCGACATGCCGTGGTAAAAATTGTCCCATTTGGGGCAGGTTTGGGTATAAACTTCTCGCAAACCAGAGCTTCCACAACAAGCCTGATGGTTTCAGTAGGGAACGTGCCACCTTGGGGGACGAACCGATATCCGTTGCCTCTTCTTACTTTCAAAATTTTTCTCGTGTCAACATAGAACAACAGGAGTTTTGTGTCAATTTTTGGGATTTTTCAGGGTTCGCCTGTACATTTTTATACATTAACCGAGTTTTGTAAGCATTTATGTGGATAATTCAAATTTGAACTACATGCACATGCTCCAGTGCATATAAATGGGTTCAAAATTGAAATATATGTCCTTGGTTGCATGATTCAGTCCCATGCAAGAAATGGGAATGAATGTCAAACACCTTGCCACCGTCGCTCAATCGCTAACATTGAGATACATGGTTTTTAAATTCTAGTAAATTGAAAACGCGTCTGAAATTTATGAAACTTGACATGCCAGCATGGAACGACATAACCATGTCATGTTAAAAATATTGTCCCATTTGGGGCAGGTTGGGGTATAAGCTTCTCACAACAAGCCTCATGGTTATGGTAGCGAACATTTTACCTTTCTGGACGAAACGATATCCGTTGCCTCTTCTTGGTTTCAATTTTTTTCTAGTGTCAACATAGAACAATTGGAGTGTTGTGTTAAATTTAGGATTTTTTGGGGGTTCGTTTGGACATTTTAATACATTAACTGAGTTTTCTATGCATTTATGTGCATAATTCAAATTTGGACTACAGGCACATGCTTCAGTGCATGTAAATTGGTTGAAAAAACAAATTTGTGTCCTTGGTTGCATGCTTAGGCCCCATGCAAGAAATGAGAATGAATGTCCAACACCTTGCCACCATAGCTCGGCCGCAAACATTGAGATACATGGTTTTTAAATTCTAGTAAATCCAAAACTCGTTTGAAGTTCATGAAACTTGACATGCTATCATGGATCGGCATCAACATGTTGTGGTAAAAAATTTGTCCCATTTGGGACATGTTTGGGTATAAGCTTCTCGCAAACCAGAGCGTCTCACAACAAGCCTGATGGTTTCGGTAGGGAATGTGCCACCTTTGGGGGGCAAAACGATATCCGTTGCCTCTTCTTGGTTTCAATTTTTTTTTCTAGTGTCAACATAGAACAACGGAAGTGTTGTGTCAATTTTTGAGATTTTTCGGGGTTCGCTTGGACATTTTTATACATTAACTAGGTTTTCTAGGCATTTTATGTGCATAATTCAAATTTGAACTACATGCACATGTTCCAGTGCAGAAAAATGGGTTGACATATCAAATGTGTGTCCTTGGGTGTATGCTTAGGTCCCATGCAAGAAATGGGAATGAATTTCAAACACCAGGGCATTGTTGATTGCCGGCAAAATGTTTAGATACTTTGTTTTGAAATTCTAGTAAATCCAAAAGTCATCTGAAATTCGTGAAACTTGGCATGCTATCATGGAATGGCACCCGACATGCTGTGGTATTTTTTGTGTCCATTTTGAGAGAAGGCGCACTCGAATAGCAGCCAACAAAGGCACTTTGAAACAAATAGCTGTCATTTTAACATCTCAAATGTTTGTATATTTTAAATCATGTGTGTTCTGTTAACCATTCACGTGACGCCACGTGTCTCTCTTTTAATGGCTATAGGAGGTGCCGTGCGGACAGCTGCTTTACTGAATGGGAGGTGTGCGAGCGCAGTCCGGTGCGCAGGCTGACCGAGAGGCGTGCAAGCTGTCCTCCAATGCGCAGGCTCACCGGAAAGCGTGCGAGTTGTACGCTGCGCTGGCTCACTAGAAAGCGAGCCCTTTGACTTCCATGGCCGCCCGCCTTACTCGCATCCTCTCCATTAATGGCGCCCGAGCCGCTGTTTAATACGGGCGGACTTACTGTACGCCTCCCATTCCCCTCCCTCCCGCACACCTCCACCAATGCCATAGCGCGAAAGGATCATCTGCCACTAGTCTTCTAGTTTGGTGAATTCGACTCCAAGCCGGAGGAGATAGAAAATAAGGAGGAATGGGGCTTCATGGACATGGCCCTAAACGAGCTGGCCGCGACAGTTGTTGCCCCCGCGCCCGTCCTAGCTCCCATCCCCGCGCCCGCGACAGCGACCATCCCCGTAGCATTGACGGGCTAGTCGCCGAGCACTATCGCAGAGCTGGAAGCCGCGGGCGTCAGTGAGGTGTTCGCGGAATCGCGCGAGCTCGTGTACATGCCAGCGCCCGTGCTTGTGCCCGTGCGCACCCCTACACCCACCGCGGCGTCGATCCCCGTGCGTTTGCCTCCATTCGCCACGCCCGTGCCCGTGCGCGCGCCCCCTCGGCGGCATGGAACACCGCCGGCGAGTGCCACCTCGCAGCATCACGAGTTGCCGTCCTCCCGCGCCCCGCCCGTCGATCGCGTGACGACATGATGTTTGATTTCTAAGTGAAGAATATTATGTGCTGCCTTGGAGACTTCAACAACGGCGTCCCGGAGGACGATAACGACAACTCCGGCGCGGCACACCACCTCTGTTGTGGCCGGAATTAGTTTTTTTGGGTTTAGTACTGTATCTCGATCATATGAATATAAATTCGCAGTGTGACTGAATGAAAGATATGGTTTGAACGAACTTGCGTTTTTCTCTCTGAATGTACAGACTTATCAAACGATTTTTTTAAACGTCAATGATTTTTAAATATAAAACACTCATAGCAAACGTTTTAGTTAGAACACCCGTATGCAAACCGACAAACTTCCCCAGGAAGCCAAGGGAAAATGTGCTGAGCAGGATTTGTGTAGCTCTTTATCGCAAATGTTTTAGACAGAACACCCGTATGTAAACTGGCAGCTTCCCCAGTAAGCCAAGGAAAAAATGTGCCAAGCAGGATTTGTGCAGCTCTTCATCGCGTTTTAGATAGAACACCCGTATGCAAAGTGAGAGCTATGGTCTTCCCCAGTAAGCCAAGGGAAAATTCGCAGTGCGGGATTTGTGCATCTCTTCAACGCAAACGGCTCAGATTGAATACGGTATGCAAAGCCAGACTTCGGCGCTAAGCCAAGAGAAAATGTGCCGAGTAGGATTTGTACATCCCTTCAACGCAAACGACTATTTTGGATGACCCGTGTGCAACCACGTATATACAATTTGGTAAGATTTGCATCTGTCATATTAGGTATATTGTCATTAGTCAAACTGGAAAGATTGACATTTGTTGATCTAGTACCATTGCCATTTGTCAACCTTGTAACACTGCCATTTGTGAAAATATGCAGCTAAAAATCACTAGCACTATCTATTTTTTGCAACTAAAATTCAGTAATTAAGCATAGATTTCATTCATAGATTAAGCAGTCATTCTTTATACAAACATTTCAACTTGACAGCTGAACCGACCAAACTTTTCCCCAATTGTTGCCAACCACGTACTTAAATAGCTAGTTCAACTATATATACTACCTAATTTTAAGTACGTTGTACAGTTCCACCACATCTATAGTCAGATGAACTGAACAAAATAGCCCCTAAATACTACTATACTATGAAGGGCTTTGTACTACTTCCGGTAGCCTCTCCTTTGCCGAGCGCGCTCAGTAAGAGGCAGAGGAGGAGGAGCCTACCGACGAGCTAGACTACTGCAATATGGTGCCTGCCGCTGCTGCACCTTCAGCGACGCTCACCTCGAACACCCTCTGCTGCTCCAGACGCCCCCTCTCGAAGTGGTGGTTCTCCTCGTAGATCTCCTGATTCCTCGCCTCTGCAGCGGCGTGTGCTGCGGCCACGGCGGCGGTAAGGCTCTTTGCGTGCTCGACGAGGCACTCCACCTCCCCCCGCATGAACTCGATGTAGCGCGCAAGGTCGCTAACGCACATGCGGGCCTCCACCTCCGCCTCCCGCCTTCGGGCGACGGTGGCGGATCGGGTGATGACCCCGACGGTCGATGGTGGGCTGGCGGCCACGGCGGCCGACGATGGGGTGGCGGCCACGACCACCACCTCCCGCCTTTGGGCCGTGGTGGCGGAGTGGGTGATGGCCACGGTGGCCGGCAGTGGGGTGGCAGCCACGATGGCCACCTCCCGCCTTCGGGCCGCGGGGGCGGAGCGGGCGATGGCCCTATCTTTCGACGGTGGTGTGGCCGTGCTACCTCTTGAGCATGCGTTGGTTTTCCCTTGAAGAGGAAAGGGTGATGCATCAAAGTAACGTAAGTATTTCCCTTAGTTTTTGAGAACCAAGGTATCAATCCAGTAGGAGACTACACACAAATCGCCTAGTACCTGCACAAACAATCAAGAACCTTGCAACCAACACGATAAAGGGGTTGTCAATCCCTTCACGGCCACTTGCAAAAGTGAGATCTGATAAAGATAATAAGATAAATGTTTTTGGTATTTTTGTTGTATAGATTGGAAAGTAAAGATTGCAAAATAAACGGCGACAGAAATAGCTAGTTGACGGGAAACTAATATGATGTAAAGTAGACCCGGGGGGCATAGGTGTCACTAGTGGCTTCTATCAAGATAGCATATATTACGGTGGGTGAACAAATTACTGCCGAGCAATTGATAGAAAAGCGGATAGTTATGAGAATATATAGGCATGATCATGAACATAGGCATCACGTCCGTGTCAAGTAGACCGAAACGATTCTGAATCTACTACTATTACTCCACACATCGACCGCTACCAGCATGCATCTAGATGTAACATCCCAATTTTCAATTTGGATGTTATACATAGCTCATCATATGCATATCATATTTTAACTGCACTTTTGGTTGTCATCCAGAAATCTTAAGCAACTCAAGGACCCAAGGAGAGAGTTGGAGATTTCACAAGTTTTCATATTTGAAATTTCTCAAATTTGAAAAGAGGATCAATTTGGTTTTAATATTTTCTCTCCAATTATTTCTAATTTTAAAAATAAAAGAGAGAAGATAAAATGACTTCTTCAAAAGAGAGGAATATTGGAGAAGAAATTTTAAAATCAAATTTATATTTTATTTGAATTAGAAAAAAAATATGCATTTTTAAAAATTGCATTTTTAGGCGAGAAAAATGTTCACTTTGTTCTAAATATTAGATTTAGACGGTGAAAATTGTTTTTGGCATTTTTAGATTTTTTTATATTTTATTAGGATTTTTCTTCGGGCAGAAGTTTATATATAAAAAAATTCTTCCCGCCCGTCTGGGCCGAAGGCCCAGCCGAGCAGGCCGGCCCACCTGCGCGCCACCTCCCTCCCGCGCGTGAGCCTCGCCGCCGCACGGATGCCGAGGGGAGTCCGAGCCGGACTCCACCCCGCGCCGCCCCTTTCTCCAAGCCGCCGCGCCCCCCGGCCTTTAAAGCCGCCCGCCCCGCCGCCTCCTCCTCCTCACCCCGCCCCGAGCCTGCCGCTAGCCACCGCCGCCGCCGCAGCTCGCGCCGCCCGCCGCCCGCTGCTGTGCCGCCGCCACACAGCGCCGCCCCGCCCGCGCCGCCGCCTCGCCAGAGTCGTCGGACTCGCCGCCGACGTCGTGAACCGGTAAAAAAAACCCCGGTCTGCCGATTCATTTACGTTTTTTCAGTTCTTCGGTTTAGATCGGTTTATTTTTAGGGTTAGGGTTACGTTTGGATATAATTTGCGGATGTTCGTCCGTTAATCCGCAGTAGCGAACAATGTTCATTAATTTGGTTCTGTTAGCGAACGTTCGTTCCTTAGGTTTTTCTTTTTATTTTATTTTTCGGCCAGGGACCTATCCGTGATTATTTTTAGCACAGATTAGTCCCTGATCTTCAGACCCTCGTTACTTTTTGCTCGTTAGTCCAAATCCAGTGAAACCAACGCCAAAATCTTCGTCTCGAACCCCTCTTTCCATTTAACCAACTTGAACATGATTTTGACAATTTAAAATTTGGTTTCAAGCAGATTTGAATTCAAACTTCCCTTGATCGTAGTTTGAGTTTCGTAGCTCTGATTTGATTGATTCTTTTTGCAAATCGAAGCTCTTCAGTTGAGCTGTCAGTTTGGATCTTTTCTTTTCAGTTTTACCCTGGCATCTTATGCTTGGGTGCTTATGTATGTTACTATTTGTTTACGATAGAGTTCCCGGAGTGCGAAGCGTGCTACTACGAATCACTAGGGTTTTTCCGGTCGTCAGTAAGGCAAGTAACACTTTGATCATACCCTTTATTACCCAGTTTTTATGCATTAGTTTCAATCATCAAACATTGCATGGTTAGGATCTGATTAACACGTGGGTATTGGGAAGTAGTTGATGAGGTAGAACCTATTGCCTTTATTTTCAAACCCTGGGAGTTACTTCTACGTTATGCTTATACTACTATGCTATGCTCGTAGATGTGCTTTGGGTTTGAGTGATCCATGACAGATGTGAGAGTTTTAATTAATGGTTAAACTTAAGGTGGCTACTTTAATACACATCTGGGTGGATTGGTTGAGGCACCCTGGAGCACCCAGTGGTTGTCTGGGCACCTGGAGCAATCCAGCGTTGTCCTGGGATATCCCGGAGTACCCGTGTAATCATCCTATGGTTCGCCACCCAGGCTCAAAGGGATCATAAGATTATTCATGCTAGAAACTTCCGTGTGCAGCCACAAGCCATTATGGGCTCTGGCATAGTTGAGTAAGTTGTGGGAAACCTTTCCATGATGGGCTAGCAGATGTAGGGGATTGTAGGTGTACCGGCCTATCTATCGGTTAAGGGGACCTCTTCGGAAAGACTGTTTCTTGGTCATCCGTTTCTCAAACATCATGCAGTGCGAGAAATATAACGGAGGAGATCGAGTCTTGTGGGGAAAAGTGCGCAAACCTCTGCAGAGTGTATAAACTAATCATGGTTAGCCATGTCCCCGGTTATGGACATCTTGAGTATCTGGTACTTGAATTATTGATTTGATCTCGTCACTCTACTTAATTAATTTGTTGGGTTGATGATTATTAATTTGGGGTTGAGTTGGAGGAACCTTCCCAACGTATTCAACAAACTTTGTAGTTAAATAAAATATATTCCTTTGTTGTAGGGAAAAACTAGCTTTCTGCAAATATTAACCATAGAGCCTCCACCAGCCATATATGCATGTAGTGATAGTTGTTACTTGTTCTTTGCTCTATTGTGTTATCTTGCCAGCCTAATCCATGTGCTGACCCATTCGGGCTGCAACATATTATGTTGCAGAATTTCCAGACGAAGAGTAAGGTGCGCTAGGTCGTTGTCGTGCACTCAGCTATGCCGTTAGAGTTGATGGACTCATTTATCTTTGATGCTTCTGTGGTTATCTTAATTAGATGGCCTTTAGCCATATTATTGTAATAAGTACTGTTTTGAGTTATTTTGATGTAATAAGTGTGTGATTGCACTCTGTTATAAATCCTCGAGTACTGTGTGTGTCATCATTACCGATCCAGGGATGACACTTATGCACAGAGATTTGACCGTCTGAGGTCGGATCGCTGCACTAGAGTATTAAGTTCATAAGAACAGAGTAACACATTAGGCAAGATGACATGATGTAGGGGGATAAACTCAAGCAATATGATATAAACCCCATCTTTTTATCCTTGATGGCAACAATACAATGCGTGTCGGTTCCCTTTCTGTCACTGGGATCGAGCACCGCAAGATTGAACCTAAAGCTAAGCACTTCTCCCATTGCAAGAAAGATCAATCTAGTAGGCCAAACTAGACCGATAATTCGAAGAGACTTGCAGAGATATCAAATCATGCATATAAGAATTCAGAGAAGAATCAAATATTGTTCATAGATAATCTTGATCATAAACCCACAATTCATTGGATCTCGACAAACACACCGCAAAAAGTATTACATCGAATAGATCTCCAAGAACATCGAGGAGAACTTTGTATTGAGAACCAAAGAGAGAGAAGAAGCCATCTAGCTAATAACTATGGACCCGAAGGTCTGTGGTAAACTACTCACGCATCATCGGAGGGGCTATGGTGTTGATGTAGAAGCCCTCCATGATCGAATCCCCCTTCGGCAGACCACCGGAAAAGGCCCCAAGATGAGATCTCACAGATACAGAAGGTTGCGGCGGTGGAAAAGTGGTTTCGTGGCTCCCCTGGATATTTTTAGGGTATAAGAGTATATATAGGCGAAAGAAGTTCTGTGGAGCTACGAGGGGCCCACGAGGGTGGGGGGCGCGCCTACCCCCCTGGGCGCACCCTCCTGCCTCGTGGCCGCCTCGTTGCGTCTCTGACTTCCACTCCAAGTCTCCTGGGTTGCATTTGTTCCAAGAAAGATCCTCGCGAAGGTTTCATTCCGTTTGGATTCCGTTTGATATTCCTTTTCTGCAAAACACTGAAATAGGCAAAAAACATCAATTTGAACTGGGCCTTCGGTTAATAGGTTAGTCCCAAAAATAATATAAATGAGCATATTAAAGCCCATTAAACATCCAAAACAGATAATATAATAGCATGGAACAATCAAAAATTATAGATACGTTGGAGACTTATCAAGCATCCCCAAGCTTAATTCCTGCTCGTCCTCGAGTAGGTAAATGATAAATACAGAATTTTTGATGTGGAATGCTACCTAACATAATTTTCAATGTAATTTTCTTTATTGTGGCATGAATGTTCAGATCCAAAAGATTCAAGACAAAAGTTTAATATTGACATAAAATAATAATACTTCAAGCATACTAACTAAGCAATTATGTCTTATCAAAATAACATAGCCAAAGAAAGCTCATCCCTACAAAATCATATAGTTTGATCATGCTTCATTTTCGTCACACAAAATGCTGTCATCATGCACACAACCCCGATGACAAGCCAAGCAATTGTTTCATACTTTAGTATTCTCAAACTTTTTCAACTTTCACGCAATACATGAGCACGAGCCATGGACATAGCACTATGGGTGGAATAGAATATGATTATGGAGGTTGTGTGGAGAAGACAAAAAAGGAGAAAGTCTCACATCGACGCGACTAATCAACGGGCTATGGAGATGCCCATCAATTGATGTCAATGTGAGGAGTAGGGATTGCCATGCAACGGATGCACTAGAGCTATAAATGTATGAAAGCTCAACAAAAGAAACTAAGTGGGTGTGCATCCAACTTGCTTGCTCACGAAGACCTAGGGCATTTTGAGGAAGCTCATTGTTGGAGTATACAAGCCAAGTTCTATAATGAAAACTTCCCACTAGTATATGAAAGTGACAAAATAAGAGACTCTCTATCATGAAGATCATGGTGCTACTTTGAAGCACAAGTGTGGAAAAAGGATAGTAGCATTGTCCCTTATCTCTTTTTCTCTCTTTTTTTGGGCCTTCTATTTTTTGCCTTTTTTTATTTGGCCTTTCTATTTTTTTATCACACGGGACAATGCTCTAATAATGATGATCATCACACTTCTATTTATTTACAACTCAAGGATTACAACTCGATTCTAGAACAAAATATGACTCTATATGAGTGCCTCTGGCGGTGTACCGGGATAGGCAATGAATCAAGAGTGACATGTATGAAAAATTATGCATGGTGGCCTTGCCACAAATACGATGTCAACTACATGATCATGCAAGGCAATATGACAATGATGAAGCGTGTCATAATAAACGGAACGGTGGAAAGTTGCATGCACTACAGGAAACAGCTATTTTGCCGTCTGCCACGGCGGACGGCAAAGGCTCGAACGGCGGACGGCAAAGACCTTTGCCGTCAGCCGCGGACGGCAAAAGGCTCCGGCAAAGTAGGCTACGGTAAACAGGTCCTTTGCCGTCTGCTTTTTATGGCGGACGGCAAAGAGTCCTTTGCCTACAGCGGCGGACAGCAAAGAGGAGGGACGGCAAAAATACTGGACGTCCGCCAGCGTTAGTCCGTTAGGCGGCTAACGGCGGCCTTTGCCGTCCGCCAGCGGACGGCAAATTTGAGGGCCTCTTTGCCGTCCGCCAGTTGACGTCAGCAATGCGTCAGCGCCCGCTTTTTTTTGCCGTCTGCCACGGCGGACGGCAAAGGCAAAGTCTTTGCCATCAGCTTAGCTTTGCTGTCCGCCACGGTAGGCAAATTTGCCAAATGGCCCATCTCTCAGGAAGCACAGGTGGGCGCCACGTGCCCCCCTTTGCTGTCTGCCACCGATGGCAAAGGTGTCTTTGCCGTCCGCGGCGGACGGCAAAGAGCCTGCACTGCCTCTTTTTATTCTGTTTTTCTTATATCCAACAATTATCACAGGAAATATATCACAGCAAATATATCACAGGATCCAGCACATATATATCCAACATAATAAATATCCAGCACATATATATCCATACATACATAGTAGGTTGCACATAGTTCCATCGATCCATACATATTACAATATGCAAAGTTTCATCATAGCAATCTAGTTTCATCATAGCAAGCGAGCAGAATACAAGAAGTGCATCAAAGGAAAAAACAAGCAATCCATCATAGAAAGCTGGCTTCCGTGAAGTGAACGAAACCTGCAAAATGACAAATAAGAAAGTTAGAAAAATAAGACTAGAAGAAGAATTAGACTAGAAGAAAAAGAATAGAAGAAGAAGAAGACTAGAAGAAGTATATGCCATTTATTAGCTAACTTAGGTGAACTGGATCATTTATGAGCTAAATTAGTTGAAATGGATCATTTATGAGCTAACTTAGGTGAAATGGATCGTTTATTAGCTAACCTAGGTGAAATGGATCGTTTATGAGCTATCTTAGGTGAAATGGATCGTTTATGAGCTAAGTTAGGTGAAATGGATCGTTTATGAGCTAACCTAGGTGAAATGGATCGTTTATGAGCTAACCTAGGTGAAATGGGTCGTTTATGAGCTAACCTAGGTGAAATGGGTCGTTTATGAGTTAACCTAGGTGAAATGGGTCGTTTATGAGCTAAGTTAGGTGAAATGGATCGTTTATGAGCTAACCTAGGTGAAATGGATCGTTTATGAGCTAACCTAGGTGAAATGGGCCGTTTATGAGTTAACCTAGGTGAAACGGGCGGGGGGTACGGGCCGTTAGGTAGTGAGCTCTTTGCCGTCCACTTTTTTGCCTCTTTGCCGTCTGCTAGCGGACGGCAAAGAGGTGGCCCGTTAAGTTTTTCCCAAACGGGCGGGGGGTGGGGGCCACCTCATTCTTTGCCGTCCACCAGCGGACGGCAAAGATTCTTTGCTGTCTGCTGGCAGACGGCAAAGAGCTTCTTTGCCGTCTGCCCTTTCTTTGCCGTCTGCTTTTGGGTAGCTGATGGCAAAGAGCTTCTTTGCCGTCAGCTAGCAGACGGCAAAGAGCTGGCAGATGGCAAATTAGCTGATTCCAGTAGTGATGGCAATATATCTCGGAATGGCTATGGAAATGCCATAATAGGTAGGTATGGTGGTTGTTTTGAGGAAGATATAAGGAGGTTTATGTGTGATAGAGCGTATCATATCATGGGGTTTGGATGCACCAGCGAAGTTTGCACCAACTCTCAAGGTGAGAAAGGGCAATGCACGGTACCGAAGAGGCTAGCAATGATGGAAGGGTGAGAGTGCGTATAATCGATGGACTCAACATTAGTCATAAAGAACTCACATACTTATTGCAAAAATCTACAAGTCATCAAAACCAAGCACTACGCGCATGCTCCTAGGGGGATAGATTGGTAGGAAAAGACCATCGCTCGTCCCCGGCCGCCTCTCATAAGGAGGACAATCAAAGAAACACCTCATGCTTCAAATTTGTTACACAACGGTTACCATACGTGCATGCTACGGGACTTGCAAACTTCAACACGAGTATTTCTCAAATTCACAATTACTCAACTAGCACGATTCTAATATTACCATCTTCATATCTCAAAACAATCATCAAGTATCAAACTTCTCATAGTATTCAATGCACTCTATATGGACGTTTTTATTTTACCCATCTTGGATGCCAATCATATTAGGACTAATTTTATAGCCAAAGAAAATTACCATGCTGTTCTAAAGGACTCTCAAAATAATCTAAGTGAATCATGAGAGATCAATAATTTCTATAAAATAAAACCACTACCGTGCTCTAAAAGATATAAGTGAAGCACTAGAGCAAAAATTATCTAACTCAAAAGATATAAGTGAAGGACATAGAGTATTCTAATAAATTCTGATTCATGTGAGTCTCTCCAAAAGGTGTGTACAGCAAGGATGATTGTGGTAAACTAAAAAGTAAAGACTCAAATCATACAAGACGCTCCAAGCAAAACACATATCATGTGGTGAATAAAAATATAGCCTCAAGTAAAGTTACCGATAGACGAAGACGAAAGAGGGGATGCCTTCCGGGGCATCCCCAAGCTTAGGCTTTTGGTTGTCCTTGAATTTTACCTTGGGGTGCCTTGGGCATCCCAAAGCTTAGGCTCTTGCCACTCCTTATTCCGAAATCCATCAAATCTTTACCCAAAAACTTGAAAACTTCACAACACAAAAGTTAAACAGAAAATCTCATGAGCTCCGTTAGTGTAAGAAAACAAACCACCACTTTAAGGTACTGTAATCAACTCATTCTTTATTTATATTGGTGTTAAACCTACTGTATTCCAACTTCTCTATGGTTCATACCCCCCGATACTAGCCATAGATTCATCAAAATAAGCAAACAACACACGAAAAACAGAATCTTTCAAAAACAGAACATTCTGTAGTAATCTGTATCAAACGTATACTTATGGAACTCCAACAATTATGAAATAAATTGGTGGACGTGAGAAATTTATCTATTAAACATCTGCAAAAAGAATCAACCTAAAAGCACTCTCCAGTAAAAAATGGCAGCTAATATCGTGAGCGCTAAAGTTTCTATTTTTTACAGCAAGATCACAAAGACTTCACCCAAGTCTTCCCAAAGGTTCTACTTGGCACAAACACTAATTAAAACATAAAACCACATCTAAACAGAGGCTAGATTAATTATTTATTAATAAACAGGAACAAAATCAAGGAACAAAAATAAAATTGGGTTGCCTCCCAACAAGCGCTATTGTTTAACGCCCCTAGCTAGGCATAAAAACAAGAATAGATCTAGGTATTGTCATCTTTGGTATGCAATCCATAAGTGCCTCTCATAATAGATTCATAAGGTAATTTAATTTTCTTCCTTGGAAATTGTTCCATGCCTTTCCTTAATGGAAATTGGAATCTAATATTTCCTTCTTTCATATCAATAATTGCACCAATCGTTCTAAGGAAAGGTCTACCAAGAATAATGGGACATGTAGGATTGCAATCTATATCAAGAACAATGAAATCTACGGGTACATAATTCCTATTTGCAACAATAAGAACATCATTAATCCTTCCCATAGGTTTCTTAATGGTGGAATCAGCAAAATGCAAATTTAAAGAACAATTATCAAATTCACGGAAACCTAACACATCACACAAAGTTTTTGGAATCGTGGAAACACTAGCACCCAAATCACATAAAGCATAGCATTCATGATATTTAATCTTAATTTTCATAGTATGTTCCCACTCATCATAAATTTTTCTAGGGATAGAAACTTCTAATTGAAGTTTTTCTTCATAAGATTGCATTAAAGCATCAACAATATGTTTACTAAAAGCTTTATTTTGATCATAAGCATGAGAAGAATTTAACACGGATTGCAACAAGGAAATACAATCTATCAAAGAACAATTATCATAATTAAATTCCTTAAAATCCATAATAGTGGATTCATTGCTATGTAAAGTTTTGACCTCTTCAATCCAACTTTAACCAATTTTTGCATCAAGATCTAAAAACTCCGAATCGTTGGGACGCCTTTTAACTAAAGTTGACTCATCTCCAGTCCCATCTTTATCAAGATTCATATTCGAAAACAAAGATTTAATAGGAGACACATCAATCACTTTTAGATCTTCATCATTATTACCATGAAAACTAGAAGAACACGCTTTCGCAAAGCAATCTTTTTTAGCACACATCCTAGCGGTTCTTTCTTTGCATTCATCAATGGAAATTCTCATGGCTTTGAGAGACTCATTGATATCATGCTTAGGTGGATTAGATCTAAGTTTCAAGGAATCAACATCAAGAGAAATTCTATCCACTTTCCTAGCCAACTCATCAATCTTAAGCAATTTTTCTTCAATGAAAGCATTGAAATTCTTTTGCGAATTCATAAATTCTTTAACACTAGTCTCAAAATCAGAGGGCACCTTATTAAAATTTCCATAAGAGTTGTTGTAGGAATTACCATAATTATTAGAGGAATTACTAGGGAACGTACTAGAATTAAAGTTTCCTCTATACGCGTTGTTACCAAAATTGTTCCTACCAACAAAATCCACATCCATAGATTCATTATTATTCTCAATCAAAGTGGACACAGGCATATCATTAGGATCAGAAGAAACACTCTTATTAGCAAACAATTTCATCAGTTCATCCATCTTTCCACTCAAAACATTAATCTCTTCAATCGCATGAACTTTTTTACTAGTAGATCTTTCGGTGTGCCATTGAGAATAATTAACCATAATATTATCTAGGAGTTTAGTAGCTTCTCCTAAAGTGATTTCCATGAAAGTGCCTCCCGCGGCCGAATCTAAAAGATTTCTAGAAGCAAAATTCAATCCGGCATAAGAATTTTGTATAATCATCCATAAATTCAAACCATGTGTAAGGCAATTACGTATCATTAATTTCATCCTCTCCCAAGCTTGTGCAACATGCTCATGCTCAAGTTGCTTAAAATTCATAATATCGTTTCTAAGAGAGATGATCGTAGCGGGAGGAAAATACTTAGAGATAAAAGCATCTTTGCACTTATTCCATGAATCAATACTATTTTTAGGCAAAGAAGAGAACCAAGTTTTAGCATGACCTCTAAGCGTAAACGGAAATAGCTTCAATTTAACAATATCATTATCCACTTTCTTCTTTTGCATATCGCACAAATCAACAAAGTTGTTTAGATGGGTAGCGGCATCTTCACTAGGAAGGCCAGAAAATTGATCTTTCATGACAAGATTCAATAAAGCAGCATTAATTTCACAAGATTCAGCATCGGTAATAGGAGAAATCAGGGTACTAATAAAATCATTGTTGTTGGTATTGGAAAAGTCACATAATTTAATATTGTCTTGAGCCATCATGACAAACAATCAATCCAACACACAAGCACATAAGAAGCAAGTGAAAAGAGACGAACGGAAAAAGGGCGAATAAAACGGCAAGGGTGAAGTGGGGGAGAGGAAAACGACAGGAAAATGGCAAATAATGTAATGCGAGGGATAAGAGTTTGTGATGGGTACTTGGTATGTCTTGACTTGTGTGTAGATCTCCCCGGCAACGGCGCCAGAAATCCTTCTGGCTACCTCTTGAGCATGCGTTGGTATTCCCTTGAAGAGGAAAGGGTGATGCAGCAAAGTAGCGTAAGTATTTCCCTCAGTTTTTGAGAACCAAGGTATCAATCCAGTAGGAGACTACACACAAATCGCCTAGTACCTGCACAAACAATCAAGAACCTTGCAACCAACGCGATAAAGGGGTTGTCAATCCCTTCACGGCCACTTGCAAAAGTGAGATCTGGTAAAGATAATAAGATAAATATATTTGATATTTTTGTTGTATAGATTGGAAAGTAAAGATTGCAAAATAAATGGCGACAGAAATAGCTAGATGACGGAAACTAATATGATGTAAAGTAGACCCGGGGGCCATAGGTTTCACTAGTGGCTTCTCTCAAGATAGCATATATTACGGTGGGTGAACAAATTACTGCCGAGCAATTGATAGAAAAGCGCATAGTTATGAGAATATCTAGGCATGATCATGAACATAGGCATCATGTCCGTGTCAAGTAGACCAAAACGATTCTGCATCTACTACTATTACTCCACACATCGACCGCTATCCAGCATGCATCTAGAGTATTAAGTTCATAAGAGCAGAGTAACACATTAGGCAAGATGACAAGATGTAGAGGGATAAACTCAAGCAATATGATATAAACCCCATCTTTTTATTCTCGATGGCAACAATACAATACGTGTCGGTTCCCTTCCTGTCACTAGGATCGAGCACCGCAAGATTGAACCCAAAGCTAAGCACTTCTCCCATTGCAAGAAAGATCAATCTAGTAGGCCAAACTAAACCGATAATTCGAAGAGACTTGCAAAGATATCAAATCATGCATATAAGAATTCAGCGAAGAATCAAATATTGTTCATAGATAATCTTGATCATAAACCCACAATTCATCGGATCTCGACAAACACACCGCAAAAAGTATTACATCGAATAGGTCTCCAAGAACATCGAGGAGAACTTTGTATTGAGAACCAAAGAGAGAGAAGAAGACATATAGATAATAACTATGGACCCGAAGGTCTGTGGTAAACTACTCACGCATCATCGGAGAGGCTATGGTGTTGATGTAGAAGCCCTCCGTGATCAAATCCCTCTCTGGCAGAGCGCCGAAAAAGGCCCCAAGATGAGATCTCACGGGTACAGAAGGTTGCGGTGGTGGAAAAGTGGTTTCATGGCTCCCCTGGATGTTTTCAGGGTATAAGAGTATATATAGGCGAAAGAAGTAGGTCGATGGAGCTACGAGGGGCCCACGAGGGTGGGGGGCATGCCTACCCCCCTGGGCGCACCCTCCTGCCTCATGGCCGCCTCATTGCGTCTCTGACTTCCACTCCAAGTCTCCTGGGTTGCGTTTGTTCCAAGAAAGATCCTCGCGAAGATTTCATTCCGTTTGGATTCCGTTTGATATTCCTTTTCTGCGAAACACTGAAATAGGCAAAAAAACAGCAATTTGCACTGGGCCTTCGGTTAATAGGTTAGTCCCAAAAATAATATAAAAGAGCATATTAAAGCCCATTAAACATCCAAAACAGATAACATAATAGCATGGAACAATCAAAAATTATAGATACGTTGGAGACGTATCAGGCGGCCATGGCGGCAAACGGTGGGGTGGTGGCAACGGCAGCCGGCAACAGCTGCCGACGGGCAGCGGCGGCGGAGCGTGTGGTGGGTGTTCCGCGCACACCCAATAGGGACGCCACACACACTACACTACGCCGGGGCTTGTGCCGCCACCGCGGTGTAGCCTCCCAGCTAGAGCTCTCCTTTGATGACGACGGAGTGGCTGAGCGACGATGACAGACCGGCCGTGGTGGAGACACGACGCTCTGGCCCGGCAAGGGTGCCTCTGGGCGAGAGCAACTACACGCGTATGATAGTACAATGGTACGAATCCTTTCCAATGTTGCCACGACCGTCATTTTATAGATCAAGGGGTCACCACAATGGCAAATCAGTCATTGCATACTGATTAGATAGCAAACAGTGCTATCATACCTAACTCTGCAGAAAGGACAGAGCACATTAAATGCACCGTTTAGTGTCACATCATGGCGCAGCCCGGAAAGCCTTGCCGGGCCGTTTGGCCACCTTCTCGCATGCCTGCGTGACACGTCTCTGGACGGGTGTCATTTTGAGGTGATTTCTGTTCGAAGTGGCTGCCACGTGCCACATAATAGCCACTTAGTCACTTGGGGGCTTGACACCGCACCGATTGATGACTTGCATTGTTGTGAGGTGGAGCGGTGGAGCCTTGGCGGGGTAGTCTGCCTTCAGCGTCCCCAGCAAGCTTGCCGGGGGAGTCTTGATACTTGTCTTTGGGGCAACCTCGGCCTTGCCAGGCTTGCCTGCCCGGCAAGGGAGGTTTTTCCTTAGTGGTATCTTGCTCCTTTAGCTTGTCTTAGTCCTCTGGATATGCCCTTTGATTCCTCAAAGAGCTATTCCTTCTGCTTGGTCTGGTCTTGGATGTTGTAATCCTTGCTCTTGAGCCTGTGTCCAGTCCGAGCAACACACCTAGGGTTTGTTGCACCGACAGGAGCCCCCGGGCCTGGCCTGAATGCGGTGCCAAGCATTGTCGGGGTAGGCCCTATCAAGTACACAGGCGCGGTGGCTGCGGTAGTTCGTTCTTTGAGGTCTGCTTTGCTTCTTCAGGGGATGGCATCCTTCTACCTTCGGGTCATTGGGGATGACAATGCTCTCTATGGGGCCCCCGAAGCGCCTGGCGCTTGTACTGGCCGCCGTGGCGGAGGCTTGGGTGACGGCGGGCGTGGCTCCTCGAGCGACAGCGATGAGGAGGGTGGCGGCAACCCACGACGCGCCAAGAGCAGGGATGACTGATACGTCTCCAACGTATCTATAATTTTTGATTGTTCCATGCTATTATATTATCTGTTTTGGATGTTTTATATGCATTAATTTGCTATTTTATATGATTCTTGGGACTAACCTATTAACCTAGAGCCCAGTGCCAGTTCCTGTTTTTTCCTTGTTTTAGAGTTTCGCAGAAAAGGAATAGCAAACTTAGTCCAAACGGAATAAAACTTTCGTGATGATTTTTCTTGGACTAGAAGACACCCAGGAGACTTGGAGTGCAAGTCAAACGAGCCACAAGGCGTCCACAAGGGTGGAGGGCGCGCCCTGGGGGGTAGGGCGCGCCTCCCAACCTTGTGGGCCCCTCGGTGACCCCCTGACCTAGGTGTTCCTCCTATATATATTCAAATACCCCAAAAACTTCCGGGGGAGCCATGAAACCACTTTTCCACCGCCGCAACCTTCTGTACCCGTGAGATCCCATCTTGGGGCCTTTTTCGACGTCCTGCCGGAGGGGGATTCAATCACAGAGGGCTTCTACATCAACACCATTGCCTCTCCGATGAAGCGTGAGTAGTTTACCATAGACCTACGGGTCCATAGCTAGTAGCTAGATGGCTTCTTCTCTCTCTTTGATTCTCAATAAAAAGTTCTCCTCGATGTTCTTGGAGATCTATTCGATGTAATACTCTTTTACAGTGTGTTTGCGGAGGTCCGATGAATTGTGGATTTACGATCAGCTTATCTATGAATATTGTTTGAATCTTCTCTGAATTCTTATATGCATGATTTGATATCTTTGCAAGTCTCTTCGAACTATCGATTTGGTTTGGCCAACTAGATTGGTTTTTCTTGCTATGGGAGAAGTGCTTAGCTTTGGGTTCAATCTTGCGGTGTCCTTTCCTAGTGACAGTAGGGGCAGGAAGGCACGTATTGTATTGTTGCCATTGAGGATAAAAAGATGGGGTTTTCATCATATTGCTTGAGTTAATTCATCTACATCATGTCATCTTGCTTAATGCGTTACTCCATTCTTTATGAACTTAATACTCTAGATGCATGCTGGATAGCGGTCGATGTGTGGAGTAATAATAGTAGATGCAGAATCGTTTCGGTCTACTTGACACGGACGTGATGCCTATATTCATGATCATTGCCTTAAATATCGTCATAACTTTGCGCTTTAATTTCTATCAATTGCTCGGCAGTAATTTGTTCACTCAGCGTAATAATTTCTATCTTGAGAGAAGCCTCTAGTGAAATCTATGGCCCACGGGTCTATTTTCCATCATATAAGTTTCTGATCTACAATTTTAGTTTCCTATTTACTTACTTTGCAATCTTTTACTTTCCGTTCCATAAACCAAAAATACCAAAAATATTACTTTACCGTTTATCCATCTCTGTCAGATCTCACTTTGCAAATAACCGTGAAGGGATTGACAACCCCTTTATCGCGTTGGGTGCAAGTTGGAGTTTGTTTGTGCAAGTATTGGGTGACTTGCGCATTGTCTCCTACTGGATTGATACATTGGTTCTAAAAAACTGAGGGAAATACTTACTCTACTTTGCTACATCACCCTTTCCTCTTCAAGGGAAAAACCAACGCAAGCTCAAGAGGTAGCAATGACCACTTCGACGCGGCGTGATTGCCGCCAGCACCATCATCACCGGCCGGGCCCTCGGCAGCGCCACCATTTGCACCTGCCCTCCGGTTTCTTCCTTCCAGCCCAGGAACGACGCCATTCTAATCCCGGGGAGGCACCGAATCCCAGCCTGACCTTCCTCCGTCTTCTTCGTCTCCCCCTACGGTTTCGAGGAGGAGAGGAAGAAAGCAAAGGCATCACGGGGCGCTTATTTTCTTCAATCTAAAATATGTAGGCATCGACCAAACTTTAGTCTAAACTTTGCCGGGTACTTGTGCAGGTATTATATCCATGCGAGGTGAAATGCCTCTATACATTCGAGTAAACAAGTTTCCTCTGGCAGGCTATCCTGCCGGTACCCTCAGTTTGTTAGCACGGGGCTAGGCCTACCAGGCACAAAACCACAAAGAGGGACCAATCCCCCCGCCACACTTTCTTAATCACAGGCCACTGCGACCACCCTAACCGAAGCAACGTTCGAGTCAAAGGATGGGAGCACCCATGTTTCGAAGGTGGTGAGGTTTTCATATGCACAATGCGCTCGTTTTTGTTGTTTTTGATGTGGAAACCGTCTTTCTATACCCTTGGGCAATGAGTTTCGACGTATTGGGTGTATCCGTTTTTATCGAAGAGGCGCTTGGCGTAGATCTTTGAAAATTCTCTTTACATAACACGTATGGATAAGAGAGAGAACTTATCTGTTTGGCTTGCCGGGGATCGCTATGCAGGCTTGTCTTCTCTTCTTCTCTTCTGGACCGAGTCCACGGCAAGAACCCTGCAGCTTAGTGCAGATGAAAACAATGCCACATGTGATCTTATCTACATGATCATGCTATGCTCATGATATGCTTATGCATCCATGCATTCTGTTGGGGCCCCCCAGCGCTTCGTTTATTTCTCTGTTGCTCAGGGTCTGTGCCTGACTTTGTACAAAGGGTTACATGCAACTTCGGCAAAGCTTGTACAAAAGGGCGGCTGCCGGGCAGGGCCCAATAGCCGCGCCTTACGGGTAGAACTTACGGAGATGCTCAATGTTCCATGAGTTTTGCAACTGAATGCCATCTCCGGTCTCCAGACGGACTGCGCCAGGTCTGGTGACTCGTACTACCCGATAAGGGCCTTCCCACTTCGGCGTCAACTTGTTTGTACCCTTGGTGGACTGAACGCACCTAAGGACAAGGTCGCCTTCCTCAAAACTCCGGGCATGAACCATGCGGCTGTGATAGCGACACAGGGCTTGCTGGTAGTGTGCAACACGCATAGCATCCCGGAGACGGTTCTCCTCAAGTAGCACAACGTCGTCACCCCGGTGCTGTTCTTGCGCTACTTCATCGTAGGCAAGCACTCGAGGTGATCCGTATATGAGTTCCGTGGGGATAACTGCTTCTGCCCCATAGACTAGGGAGAAGGGAGTCTGCCCGGTAGCTCGATTTGTTGTCGTACAGAGGGACCAAAGAACCACCAGCAGCTCGTCGATCCATCGCCTGCTGCACTTCTGTAGCTTATCAAATGTTCTTGTCTTGAGGCCTCGCAGCACTTTAGTGTTTGTCCTCTCAGCTTGTCCATTGCTCCTTGGATGAGCAACAGAGGCAAATGAGATATTGCTTCCGAGGGCATGAACATCTTGCATGAAGGCGCGGCTTGTGAATTGGGTGCCATTGTTGATGATGATTCGGGCAGGGACCCCGAAGCGGCACACCAATCCTTTCAAGAACTTGATAGCTGACTGTGCAGTCACCTTTCTCACGGGCTCCACCTCTGGCCACTTTGTGAACTTGTCAATAGCAACGAACAAGAACTCAAAGTCCCCGGTAGCACGGGGGAAGGGGCCCAAGATGTCGAGCCCCCAGACCGAGAAGGGCCATGATAAAGGGTTCGTTTGGAGAGCTTGCGCAGGCTGATGGATATTCTTGGAGTGGAGCTGGCAGGCTTCACACTTGGTGACTAGCTCGATTGCATCTTGGAGGGCTGTGGGCCAGTAGAAACCTTGCCAAAAAGCTTTCCCAACCAAGGCCCTTGATCCGATGTGGGAGCCGCACATACCCTTGTGTATCTCCGCCAGCAGTTCCTTTCCTTCTTCCCGGCAAATGCACTTCAATTTCACACCGGGCTACTCTTTCAGCTTCTTCTTGCTCTTTGGGAAGTTCTCCTGTTTGGAGGAAAAGGGCGATGTGCCGTGCCCAAGTTGGGGCCTGGGGCTCAACAATGAGGACCAGCAGCACCTCCTCATTCACAAGAGTGCACTCCTCAACCGCAGAGGTTGGCAGTTTGGCGGGAGGGTGCAGCTCATCGGTCAAAGGGGAGTTGTTCCCGCCAAGGTCTCTGCCGGGGGCTTCAGGAAGCTCTGCCGGGAGAGGCTTGCCGGAGTCCAGTTTCCTCCTCTTTCTGGCCATTTTTGCTAGGGACACGGAGGGCTGAGTTAGATGGAGAACAAAAGTCCCTGGTTCCACAAGGAGCTTTTGCGCAACGCACTTTGATAGATGATCAGCAATGCTGTGTTTCCGCACGTGGCACGTGCTCTGTTTGCAATCCGTCAAAGCGCTACTCCAACTTCCTGACTTCCTCGACATATGCCTCCATCAATGGGCTTTGGTAATCCTTGTTCACTTGTCTCACCACAAGTTGTGATTCTCCATGGATGATCAGCTTCTTGATTCCCAGTTCTGTTGCAATCCTGAACCTGGCAAGGAGCCCTTCATACTTTGCAGCATTGTTGGTAGCCTTCTCCTGGGGAAAGTGCATTTGAACGACGTACTTAAGGTGCTCCCCAGTGGGAGCAACGAGAAGTACGCCAGCTCCTGCACCTTGTAGGGAGAAGGCACCATCAAAATACATAGTCCATTCTTGGGGCGCTTCCTTGCCGGGGATAACTGTCTCGAATACTTCTTCATCAGGGGTCGGTGTCCATTCTGCAATGAACTATGCTAGTGCTCTGCTCTGAATGGTTGTCGTGCTTTCAAACTCCAAACCAAACCTGGATAACTCCAAAGCCCATTCCACAATGCTGCTAGTGGCCTTGGGGTTTCGGATTATGCATTGCAAGGGAAAGCGGGTGACAACCGTCATCTCGTGGGCTTGGAAGTAGTGGTGCAGTTTCCTTGAGGCCATGATGAGGCCAAAACCAACTTTTGCATGCCAGAGTACCTCGACCTAGCCCCCTGCAACAGGGAGCTGACCAAGTACACTGGGCGCTGCACCACCTTCTTCCTTGCCACAATCTTGGAACTGCCTCCGCTGCCTTGCTCCTCCTTGTCTTGAACTGCATCTGACCTTGACGGGATGGGTTCACTTTCCTCACCAGAGGGAACAGTGGTGTCGGCTGCCACTTCTTCTACCTCCCGCTGAGCACCAGTGCTGCGCTAACCACTTGATTGGTCGCTGTTAAGTATAGAAGCAACGGCTCTTGTGGTTTAGGAGCAACTAAGGTGGGAACAAAGGAAAGGTATGTCTTCAAATCTTGTAGCGCAGCATCTGCCTCTAGGGTCCATTCCATGGGCCCTTCGTTCTTCAAGATTTTGAAGAATGGCAGGGCGCGCTCGGTAGACTTGGAAATGAACCTGCTCAGCGCGGCAACACATCTAGTCAAACGCCTCACGTCCTTAACTGTCTTGGGTGCTTGAATCTGCTCGATAGCCTTGATCTTGTCGGTGTTGGCCTCTATCCCTCGATGGGATACGAAGAAGCCAAGTAGCTTACCGGAAGGAACACCAAACACACACTTCTCTAGGGTTCGGCTTCAAGTTGATCCTGCGCAGATTTGCAACGGTCTCTTCCAAATCCTAAATGAGAGTCACTCTATCCTTGGTTTTGACCACTATATCATCCATGTAGGCTTCAATATTTCTGTGCAGCTGGGACTCAAAGCCAATCTATAATGCACTTTCAAAAGTGGATCCGGTGCTTTTTAACCCGAAAGGCATCCATACAAAACAGTATGTGCCACATGGGGTTATGAACGCGGTCTTCTCTTCGTCTTCTTTAGACATGAAGATCTGGTGGTACCCAAAGTAGGCATCCAGGAAGGAGAGCAGGTCCCACCCGGAGGTGGAATCCACAATCTTGTCGATGCGCGGCAAGGGGAACAGGTCCTTTGGGAATGCCTTATTCAGATATGTGAAATCTATGCAAAGCCTCCATTTCCCATTCGCCTTGCACACCACCACTTAGATTCGCTAACTATCTTGGATTTAACACCCCTCTGACCAAACCAGCAGCCTCAAGTTTCTTGATCTCCTCGGCAATAAACTGCTGCCGCTCCAAAGCTTGCTTCTAGACCTTCTGCTTGATGGGTCGGGCAAGTGGGCAGACAACAAGGTGGCGCTTAATTACCTCCCTGGGAACATCGGGATGTCATATGGTTTCCATGCAAACACATCGACATTCGCCCGTAGGAAGGCATCGAGCGCAATTTCCTATTTGTCATCGAGGGTGGCACTGATGGTGAATGTGCCATCAGCGCTAGCCAGCCCTGCCGAGACATTCTTCACAACGGGTGCAGCAACCTTGGATCTCTTGCTATTGGAACTCTCCGGCAAGTCATCAACAAGCGCAACACACTCCAAAGATATGCGCTTCACGGATTCCTTGCCAGAGTCCTTATTAGCTTTCTTCTTTTTCTTGCTTTCCTTGGCGAGAACAACAGCCTCCACAGTCTCTGCAGCGACAGCTTCCCGGTACATCTTGTCTATGCATATGATTGCGTCCTTCTTGTCTGATGGAATGGAAATGACACCTTGGTGCTCGCATCTTCAGAGTGTTGTAGGCATAGTGGGATGCCGCCATGAATTTGGCCAGGGCTGGGTGACCAAGGATTCCATTGTACGGTAGGGGGAGGTCAACCACATCAAGCACAATCTTCTCAGTCTGGTAGTTTAACTCCCCTCCGAACGTCACTGGCAGTGTGATCTTCCCCTTAGGACGGATCCTGACGGGGTTGATCCCTTGGAATGTACCAGTAACCTTGAGCTCTTCATCTGCTATCTAGAGTTTGCTGATGACCTTTGGAGAAATCAGATTCAACCTAGCCGCCGTCAACCAACATCTTTATGACCTTGAGGTTGGGGATTGTTGGTGAGATGAACAACGGCAAGCACCCTATTGTGGTGGTGTGGTCAGGGTGATCCTCTTCATCAAAGATGGTGGGCGTGCGGGACCACTTGAGCGGCTTCCGAGAATCTGATGCTAGCTCCACGGCATTGACTTCACGCGCCCACTGTTTAAGTTGGCGGTGAGAGGAGTGCTAAGATGCACCCCCGTCAATGCACATGGCGTTAGTGGATTTCTGGAACTCCTGCTCTCTGGTTTCCTCTTCATCTGCTTCATCACTATCCTTCTTGTCACGGCCTCTCCTGGGTTTCCCTTGATACTGAGGAGCCTTGCCGGGGAGATTTGCTCTGCTGCCTCAGCCCTTCCCACGCCCACTTAACGAGTTGCTCAACCTGATGACACTCCTGAAGATCGTGGCCCTTGGTCCAATGGATCTTGCAATACGGCCCATCACCCTCCCAGCCTTCTCGGAAGCCGCGGCCGCCCGATAATCAGTGCACGCGGCAGCTTCCTTGCCGGGGCCTCGGTCTTGGCCTTATTTTCGGTACTAGGTGCGCTCGATCCTTCAACGGTCATTACGGCTTTATCCTTGCAGTTCTTGTTGCACTTCTTGTTCTTCTTCTTCTAGTTAGTGGCATCGTCGTCGTCATCTGAATCAACATCGAGGCCATCCTCTTCACCGGGAAGTCACCTTCCCTCCTCTACGCGAGCACACTTATCCACCAGAGTGTATAGCTCATTCACAGTCTTGGGCAGTCGCACGTTCATTTTGGAACGTATCCTGCGGTTGCACATGTTGGACTGGAATGCGGCTATCACAGCTGCCGGGGGATGTTTGGGATGTTCCTATGCACTCGACTGAACCTCTGCATGTACTTCCGTAGACTTTCTCCTTCTTTCTGTGGGAGGAGCTGCAGGTCGCTTGGCCGCCCAGGTTCTTGATGGCCGCTGGTGAAGGCGCCAACAAACTCATGGCATAGGTCAGCCCAGGTCGAGATGGAGTTCTCTGGTAGGTGCATCAGCCAAGATCTCACATTTGGCTTGAGTGCCAAAGGGAAGTAATTAGCGAATACCTTCTCGTCTCTTCCCCCGGCAGCTTGAACAACGATGGTGTAGATGCTCAAAAACTCTGTCGTGTTCAATCTTCCATCGTACTTCTCTGGTATTTCTGGCTTGAACGTGCGAGTGGATGGCCAATGGACTAGCCACAGCTCACGAGTGAAGGCGGGGCACCCAACCTCGAAAGGCAGGTACCCGCTCTCACCGGGCGTGGGCTCGTCGACGTTGGGGCCATTGCGTCTATCAGACTGGCGGCGGGTGTCGCGGCGTCGTTTGATGGTGACGCGCGCATCTTCCCTCCGCCTATCTTCCAGGACTCGTTGTTGGTCCCGACACGCTCGAGGGTCGGATGAAGCCATCGATACATCATCGGGTTCTTGGTCACGCGGCTCTGGCTACAGCCCTACGCTGGCTGTCGCGGAGGAGACTGCGCCATGGGGGTGGCTCCTTTGGTACAGCCAGCAGATCAGGCCGTTGTTGCTGCCTTTGGAGGCCGTGGCGGGCCTGCTCGCTGTGATCCTCCCACCTCGGCAAAACCAATCAAGCTCTGAATGGTGGCCCTCCACTCATCAATCTGATCGGCTGCCGGCGGGAATCTCAACAGGAGTTGGGCCCGCGCCATGGCCTTCGAAGCAGTGCTCGGCATGGATGATGACGTAGATCGTAATGTCGCCTGGCTCCTGATGGTGCCGGTCGTGGCAGCGTCGTGTTCTCGACATCGTGAGCCAGTCGCCAAGGCGGCGTGCTGGCGAGGCGGATGTGCTGGGGGATCGGCGGCTCCATTCGGCGCGTCAGCTCGATCAGTTCGTCCCGGGGGTGGTGCATGCCCTACGGCCGCGCCCGTAGCGGGGGCGGCAAGAGGGTTATGGTTTGCCCCAGAGCGGGCATCATCGCTAAGGTTGCGTCCTCCAGTGGGGCGGAGAGGTGGAGATGAAATAATCTCTCCACCTGAGGGAGTCCTGGATTAGGGGGTCCTTGGACAGCCGGACTATATCCTTTAGCCGGACTGTTGGACTATGAAGATACAAGATTGAAGACTTCATCCCGTGTCCGGATGGGACTCCCCTTGGCGTGGAAGGCAAGCTTGGCAGTACGAATATGTAGATCTCCTCCCTTGTAACCAACTCTGTGTAACCCTAGCCCCCTCCGGTGTCTATATAAACCGGAGGGTTTAGTCCGTAGGATAACAACAATCATACCATAGGCTAGCTTCTAGGGTTTAGCCTCTACGATCTCGTGGTAGATCAACTCTTGTAATACTCATATCATCAAGATCAATCAAGCAGGAAGTAGGGTATTACCTCCATCGAGAGGGCCCGAACCTGGGTAAACATCGTGTCCCCTGCCTCCTGTTACCATCCGCCTTAGACGCACAGTTCGGGACCCCCTACCCGAGATCCGCCGGTTTTGACACCGACATTGGTGCTTTCATTGAGAGTTCCACTATGCCGTCATCATAAGGCTGGATGGCTCGTCTCATTGTCAAGGACAACATCACCTCTGGGGGAGCCCTGGCTGTAGGCCAAACTCTCCGACTAGGCGGCTTCGTCATGACCGCCCGTTCGGCCGCTGCGCCGACGATGACTTCTCGGGTCATCAAAAACAGTCTCCACGTCGGCTCAGAATTCGCCGAGTAGATGGATCCGATGGAGCTCTCTTCTTTGAACGAGCTCTTGGGTCGCATCGCCGCCTTGGGAGTTGCTACGGACTATGATCGGATCGGGCTTAAATCCAACCAAAGGGAGATTAACTCTCTGCCGGTCACCCATCAGATAGCGGTGGTGGAGGAGCAACGCAGCGATTCTTCCTCTATCTTGAGGACAAGCTATGTCTGGATTCCCGAGCTCTCTAAGCCGGATACCCGTTTACGGGAGGACATGGCCCAAGCTCTGAACCTAGAGTCAGACAGCGGGCCAGACCTATTGAGCAACAAACCGGAGCCCGAACTTTCAAGATCGGAAACTCCGCCGCTCCTGGGTCTCAGATCGGGTCAGGGTTCGGACCTAAATCTACCCACCCACCCAGATATAAGTGATCTTTCCGATTAGACAAGAGCCCCAAGAGACAGTACATCGCTATTGGGCCAGATTCCTCCTTGTAATGAGCAAGGTCAAGGACTGTCGCAAGGAAGACGCAATTTCATTCTTTTGCAAAAATTGCACGGACAAAGGAATCCTCAACGCCATAAGTCGCCGTGACATAGCACACTTCGCCGACTTGGCGGCCATAATACAGATGTACTGTGCCATGGAAAGCGCCTGGAAAACCCAAACAAAATTCTGGGATCCTCCGGCTCTCACTAAACCCCCCGTAGGAATTAAAAGGGTGTACTCTCATAAGTCACCCGATCCAATTACAAAGAAACAAAAGCCCACTACAGGGCGTGGAACCGTATTGGAGGGATGGCTCAACGGGCCATGCAAAATTCACAGTACAGCGGATACCATACCAACACACAGCCTTAGAGCATGTTGGGTACTTCGGTAGGTGGCCAAGAGCGGTGAGGATATCCTCATCAACAATACCGCAGAGCACCATCCCGTGGAGAACAACAATACAGTATTGACAGTCTTCGAGACCTTCGCCTCAAATAATAGGCGTAAGTGAGCACTCCGCAGCCTTACTGAAGTCTGCCACATAGCAGCAATAAATCCATGGAGCGATACGGCTATCACCTTCAATGCCAGTGACGAACCTAAATTCCGAACAGCCCGAGCACCAGCCGCCTTGGTCCTTAGTCCAATTGTGAACGGCTTCCGACTTACTAAAGTGCTCATGGACGGCGGCAGCAGATTAAACCTCATTTATGAGGAGACTCTTCAAAAAATGGAAATAGACAAAAGCCGCATTGAGCAAAGCAGCACGACCTTCAGAGGAATCATCCCTAGTCGGGAGGCATGATGTGCTGGCAAAATCACACCGGATGTGGTATTCGGCATGCCGGAGAATTATAGGTCCGAAGAAATCACATTCCAAGTGGCCCCGTTCAATAGCAGATACCACGCCCTTCTAGGGCGGGAGGCATTCACGATCTTCCAAGCTATACCCCATTACGGGTACATGAAGCTCAAAATGCCCGAGCCCAATGGAATCATCACTCTAGCCAGTGAGCCGGACATAGCACTCCACGCCAAAAATAAAACAGCCGCACTGGCCATCGAGGCATTATCCAAAGCCCTCGGGGCCGAGGAATTAACTGCGCTGCGCTCCACAGTGGACGGGGACGACGTGATACTCGAAAAAAGATCCAAGTCCACCTCTTTTAAACCAGCGGATGAAATAGTCAAATTCCAAGTCCATCCAACGGACCCTACAAAAACATCATCCATCGGGGCACAGTTAAACCCCACAGTAGACGCCGCACTACGGGAGTTCTTGCGCGAGAATTGGGACATCTTCGCCTAGCATCCTTCAGACATGCCAGGAATCCCACGCAGGCTGGCCGAGCATAGCCTTAACATCCTAAAGGGATTCAAGCCGGTCAAGCAAACTCTTCGGCGCTTCTCTGAGCCTAAGCGACAAGCCATGGGAGAGGAGCTAGCCAAGTTACTGGAGGCTGGATTCATCCAAGAAATAAAACATCCGGACTGGCTAGCAAACCTAGTGATGGTACCAAAGAAGGAACAATCCTGGCGCCTATGCGTCGACTTCAAGGACCTTAATAAGGCTTGCCCAAAGGATCCCTTCCCCCTCCCCCGCATCGATCAAATTATCGACGCTACCGCGGGACACAACTCATTGTGTTTCCTCGACGCATACTCCGGATACCATCAAATTAAGATGGCGGAGTCCGATCAAGCCGCAACGGCATTTATCACTCCATACGGCCCCTTCTGTTTTAACACCATGCCTTTCGGGCTCAAAAACGCCGGTGCAACCTATCAACACATGATTCAGAAATGCTTGGAGACACAGATTGGCAAAACAGTGGAGGCATATGTATACGATGTGGTCATTAAAACCAGACACGTCGAATCCTTAATAGACGACTTGAGGCTCACGTTCGACAATCTCCGAACATATGACATTAAGCTCAATCCGGAAAAATGCGTCTTCGGCGTGCCCGCCGAAAAGCTCTTAGGCTTCATCGTCTCCAACAGAGGAATCGAAGCAAATCAGGCTAAAATCCGAGCTCTGTCACAGTTGGCCATCCCAACAGACCTCAAGCAAATCTAGAAACTAACTGGATGTGTGGCCGCCTTAAGCCGCTTCATCTCTCGATTAGGAGAAAAGGCACTGCCTCTTTATCGCCTTCTTCGACGCACCGAACACTTCGAGTGGACGGATGCGGCCACGGCCGGATTAGAAGAAATAAAAGCCGTCTTGGCCACAAAACCAATCTTGGCCGCACCTAACATCGGCGAACCAATGCTGCTATATATAGCGGCAACACACCAAGTTGTAAGCGCAATACTCATCGTCGAACGAGAGATGGACGGACATAAGTTCCCGCTTCAAAAGCCGGTATACTATGTATCCACCGTCCCCACTCCATGCAAATCACGGTACCCACATTATCAAAAGATAGCATACGCGGTCTTAATGGCATCCTGGAAACTACGACACTCCTTTCAAGAGTGTTCAATCACGGTAGCCTCTGAAGTACCACTCAACGACATAATAAACAACCGCGAGGCCACGGGCCGGATTGCTAAATGGGCTATTGAGCTCCTCCCATTCAACATAATATATAAACCACGGC
Source organism: Aegilops tauschii subsp. strangulata (assembly GCF_002575655.3). Classification (NCBI taxonomy): domain Eukaryota; kingdom Viridiplantae; phylum Streptophyta; class Magnoliopsida; order Poales; family Poaceae; genus Aegilops; species Aegilops tauschii. The sequence goes on along the minus strand of NC_053038.3, from coordinate 324,316,574 downwards.
GAGCCATTAAGTCACAAGTAATGGCTGATTTCGTCGCCGAATGGACAGAAGCCGAACTCCCTAAAGAGTACGACGCGTACTCCAATTGGATTATGCACTTTGACGGCTCTAAAATGCTGGCGGGTCTGGGGGCTGGTGTCGTCCTGACATCCCCCACCGGAGATGCAGTCCAATACGTACTCCAAATATTATATACAGACTCCAACAACGCAGCAGAATATGAGGCCCTGTTACATGGTCTCCGGATGGCAGTCTCCATGGGCATTCAACGCCTGGAGGTGCGTGGGGACTCTAACCTCGCAATATCTCAAATAAATGGAGACTTCGACGCCACGGATCCAAAAATGGCGGCTTATCGCAACGCCGTCCTCAAAATGTTAGCTCGGTTCGAGGGGCTTGAATTCCACCATGTGGCCCGGGAAAACAATCAGGTGGCGGATATCCTCGCCCGCATCGGCGCTAAGCGCGACCCTGTCCCACCTAATATCTTCTTGGAAAGGCTGTTTAAGCCATCCGTCGTATGGGAAGGGGAGACCATAACAATAGTCCGGACCCGGCCACAACAACAGATACCGAACACCCTGACATAATCGGAGGCTCTGCTACCGAAAAAACACCTTCTGCCCACGTAATAATGGCTGTCACAGCCCCGTGGACAGAACCATTCCTGGCCTACCTAACTAGGCAGGAACTACCCGAGGACCCAAATGAGGCGCGCTGCATTGTGCGGCGGTCTAAAGCCTACAAGGTCCATGAGGGAGAGCTTTATAAGAAAAGCGCTACCGGAGTCCTTCATAGGTGCATATCCGAAGAGGAGGGGCGGCAACTTTTGGCAGAAATTCATGCTGGACTTGGCGGCCACCACGCCGCAGCTCGGGCCCTTGTAAGCAAGGCCTTCCGTACAGGTTTCTAATGGCCGACGGCCCGAGCAGACGCACAGGACCTCGTGCAACGTTGCGTCGGTTGCCAGCTTTTTCCAAACCAAAGCCATATGCCGCCTACTGCTCTCCAAACAATCCCCATTACTTGGCCCTTTGCGGTCTGGGGGCTTGATATGGTCGGACCCCTCAAAGGGGGAAGCCATAAGAAAAAAATACTTATTGGTCATGGTGGATAAATTCACCAAATGGATAGAAGCCAAACTAGTTAAAACGGCCGAATCCGGACCAGTGATAGACTTCATATCCGGGGTGGTACACCATTACGGCGTCCCCCACAACATCATCACCGATAATGGCTCGAACTTTACAGCCGACAAGGTAAAACTTTGGTGCAGCAACATGGGCATCAAGCTCGATTATGCTTCTGTCTATCACCCGCAAACTAACGGTCAAGTCGAGCGAGCAAATGGTCTTATCATGAGCGGCATTAAACCCAGATTAGTGCGATCCTTGAAGGAATCCGATACGCACTGGGTAGAGGAGCTCGACTCCGTACTATGGGGGCTGCGGACCATGCCGAATCGCACTACTGGATACACACTGTTTTTTATGGTGTACGGCGCAGAGGCGGTACTGCCCTGCGACATAATTCATGACTCACCTCGAGTGCGCATGTATGAAGAGAAAGAAGCCGAGCTTGATCGGCAGGACAGTTTGGACGCTCTGGAGGAGGAGCGTGATGTGGCAAAAGCCTGTTCTGCATTCTATCAGCAACAGGCTCGAAGGTATCAAAGCAGAGAAGTACGGTTCAAAACTTATAACGTTGGCGAATTCGTTCTACGCCTACCGGAGAAGAAAAAGAACAAGCTCAAGCCCAAATGGGAAGGTCCCTTCGTTATTGACCAAGTTCTGACCGGTGGAGCGTACCGTCTACGGGATGCATCGGACAATCGACTCGAGCCAAACCCATGGAACGCAGCCAGACTTCGAAGGTTCTACGCCTAGTGCCGGACTCGGTGTTCGTCTCCTTACCTCTATCAATTTTTATATATTCGTTATCTGTCTTTTCTTTATTTCTCTCTTTCTTCCTTTTTTTCTTCTTCAAGGCCTTCAAAGGCTAAAATGTGTCTGGACTACACAATCTTGACGCGCTAGCCGCGCTCATTATACCTGGGGGCTTCTTATACAGAAGCTGAATATAACTATTTTTCGGGCTCTATGCCCCACACATGTGTTATTCTTCCGCATGTACCTTTTTCGCCATTATATGCATCGATATGACTTAAGTTTTGGCCAAGCTGGGTTGCCTGGCTCTTGTGTTTATGCCCTACGTTCCCGTTAATTCGGCTAGGGCCTAAGGGGAGCACCTCTGCGATTGTTACTGCCGGGTCAGCCGGATGAGTACCTGAGACTGGGTGAAGCCGAAAGCTAGCGTTCTTAAGGGAATACTCGGTCGGTGAACAAAAGATGATCCTTATTTATTATAATACATGCCCCCAGATGTTTATATCCTGCGTCTCTTTTCGCAGCTCGGACATGCACATTAGGGCATGCGTACCCAGGGAAAGGAACCCTTAACGGAACTATTCTCCCTGAAAGATGTTTCTTACTATCCATATAATATAACATAGCTAGTTGGGTACTTGTCTGTTCAAGCACTTATGACCCCTACGCATGGTTTCCATGCGTACCCCGGTTTTTTCATAACTAAGCGGGTATTCGGATACACTCCGGACTGTCGGGTCCAGAGGTCGAAGCGAAAAGGTCCGCCATGACAAATGATTTACAATCCGGCTAGGGACAATACATGTCACTTGAAGTACACAGTCACTTAGACTGACTAAATTCTTCTGCTATACCATCCAACAGGCTGTCTAGCCTACAATCCTGTTGGGAATACTTTGCGGCTAATTCTACTTGGTCATACACCAAACTGACGGGGATCTCTTTCCCATCGGGCCCCACAGGTCCGACCTCGGCCATATGGTTCGGGTCAGCCTTGGTATATCGGGTCTTCACCATGGCCCAGGCTTCCCTCGCACCTTGTCGGCAGGCTGATATCTTCCATAATCGGAAGCGCCGCCGCTCCCTTGAGCTTTTCTATAAGCTCCCCCATGCCTCCTGGCGGGGAGCCGGATGGCCACAAGGCTTGGGCAATGCCCTGCATCACCTGCCGAACGTGTTCGTGCAGTTGTGAGGGCTCTGGCAGAAGGTCACCCGCAGACCCGGGCATCTCCTCCACGGGACGACCCGTCAGCATACCTACACACATAACTCTGTTAGCCGGCTTCTTCGCCGAACTCTTTAAAAGTTCGTTCAAGCACTTACTGAAAATGCCGCGTCGAAGCCTCTTATTCTCCTTTACGGAGTTAGCAAGCTGGGCTCGAACATCTTTTAGTTCCACGCCCAGCTGGATATTGGCGTCTTGGAGATCGTTTTTCTCCCGCCTAACTTGCATGAGCACGCGCTCGCGAGCTGTTGGGGATATTACCACTGGGCGTAAACCGACCAGGAGAGGCCGGGTTAACTTCATAAGTAGTTCATCTGTATCTGAAGCCCATGAAGACAGACGGTGACGCTTCATGAAGGCCCAGGGCCCAAAGCCGGTTTAAGGCATGTAGACACAAACCGGTATTGAGATGTAAACTTGTGTGGTAAGATATGCGTAGCAGAGACCGAGCCGGACACGATTATGAGCCGGCCTTGGAGTCTGTAAACCGACGGGCGTCAACCCATGTATATAAGGGGACAACCCGGCGGCGGTTCAGGGATAACAGACAACAACTCGAGACTCAGGCAAAGCGTTTTCGCTCCCTGGTCATCGAAACCCCATCAATTCCATCACAACTAGATGTAGGCTTTTACCTTCATCGAGGGGGCCGAACTAGTATAAAACTCTCTTGCATCCCTTGTCCGCTTTAACCCCTTCAAGCTAACCCGTAGCGATGGCTCCACAACTAAGTCCTTTCTCTAGGACATCTGCCGTGACAAAACCACGACAGTTGGCGCCCACCGTGGGGCTATCGCACGATGGTTTCAAGTTCTTGGAGGGCAACTTCGAAGGACTCAAGGGTTACGCTGTGGGCCGGATGACCAAGAGTCATCGTGGCAAGCTCTACATCGACGATGCAGGCTGGGGCCCCGAGGCCGGCTCAATCGAGTACGGGTACCGGGTCCCCTTTGGCAGCATACACGTTTTCATTGGCAAGATCGGCGAACCGGGCCCTGAGCCGGACATCTACACCGACCTCGTCGAAACGGCTCAGCGTGCGAGCTCTGCCCAGGTCAAGCCTGTCATGAAGCGTGCTTTCGTGGGAGTTATCCATGGAGGGGAATCTGACGATAGATCGGAATTTGGTGGTGAGACCGTCGTTTATTCTGGTGACGAGTCATCGACTGGAGAGACCGAGTCGTTATATCAGTTACAAGATGGCCGGATTGGGGGCTGTTCCGATGGCGACAGTATTTCGGACCCCTCTGATCTGCCAAGCTGGGTGGCGATCTTCATGGCCGGCACACAACCAGCGCTCCACTCTTCGACCGCAGCGGCGTTGATTTCCGGATTAGCAGCGGCGGCGGCGGCTGGGGCAGGAGCCCCTGTGCGACCGCCGGCTCAGGTTTTATCTGATTTGTTTAACATGTTGGCAACGCTGATGGCGGAGGTTAACCCGGCGGATCAAGATACACACAATGCGGAAATCGCGAAAGTGAAAGATCAGATCACCCAAGCAAAAGCCGACTTAGCAGCTGAGGATACCAGGATAGCCGTGGAGCGGGCCACTTTGGATGCATAAGCTTATCGGATTATGCTGGATCAGAGTGCGTCGAACGAAGTCCTGAAGAGGAGGCACCGATCTCGCCTGCCGCTGGTTTATGAGGCTAGAAATCTCTTTAACACCCCAGGAGCAGGAACCAGTAATCCGCCGGTGGTAAACCGGGCAGAGGCACCCGGAGCAGGGGCGCCGGTTCAGCCACGTTTGGTGGATCCGCCTCATCAGAACAACGTTGTGGTACCTCATGTCCCCACACCACCGGGTCATTATTCTAACCCAATGGACAACATTGTCGCTGCCGCTTCACGGCTGGCGGCCATCCCGATCGAAGGCGATTCTCCAGCAGCGGTCGAGACACGTCGGGTTAAGGAGCTTCTTCAGACAACCTTGATTCAACAGGAGGCTTATTCATATAGTCGCGATCGGGTTCATTCCACTCCCCGTCCAAGCCGGAGTTACAGCAGGCGTATGGATGAACCGGCAGTATCAAGCAATGCGCGGAACCGTGATCCGCCCCGTGGCCATAACCCGGCGGGTGGTGCCGGTGATGCTCAGGAGTTGGTGGACCGGGCTCGGGCACGCAGAGAGGCCGAGTTAGCGGCGCAGCACGAGGCCCGTCAGCTTACTCCGGTTCGTCCAACCACATCGGTGGAACCAGGAGTTACCTCCAGTTCCTTGGGAGTGCCATGTCTTGTCCCGGCGTTGCGCAATGTGCGCCTGCCCAAAGATTTCAAGGGCCCGCGCAAGGTGCCGAATTACACCGCCGATTTATCCCCTGAAACATGGGTAGAAAGCTATGAGATGGCCATGGAGATGCTGGACGTGGATGATGCGGCATGTGCGAAGTACTTCACCATGATGCTAGAAGGAACAGCCCGCACTTGGCTAAAGAGCTTACCGGCTAATTATATCTGGTCATGGGCCGAGTTGAGAGCCCGGTTTATTTAGAATTTCAAGGATACATGCAAGCAGCCCATGTCAATTGTGGACCTAGCTGCCTGTGTCCAGGAGGAAGGAGAGTCAACAACCCATTGGGTGCACCGGGTTTCGGAGATTTTGCATTCATCAGACCACATCAACGCTGACACTGCAGTTTTAACATTGGAAGGCAATTGCCGGTTTGAACCATTGAAGTTGAAGTTGGGACGGCTTAAACGTCATTGTAATGACATGGGAACCCTCATGGCTGCACTAGTGAAGTATGCCGACTCTGATAGTACCAAGGATCCCGAGTCTGACGATGATAAGACAGGGAAGGGAAAGAAGAGCGGCAACGCCAAGGGGCAGCACCACAACCCGGCGGGTCATGGAAACGGCGGCAAGCGTAAAGCGGGCCACGGTTTAGACTTTGTGGCTAACACTAATACACATGATAAGGGCCAGCGGCGTAAGGGTAAACCGCCCCGGCGCAATGGAATGCCAAATCCTAACCCGGACCGTTTGTCGTATCGGTTAAACCAGCCCTGTCCAAAGCATGGAACGAAGGAGGAACCATCCACACACCTCTGGAAAGATTGTTACATCATGCAAGAGTTCAAAAATTCTGACTCTTTCCGGTATGATCATGGATCAGGAGGCGGTTCAGGCGGAGGAAATTCCGGTTCAGGGTTCCATGGCAATCAGGGTGGACATAACAATCAAAGTAATCAAGGTAACCAAGGTGGCTATAATCATCAGGGCAATCAGCAGCAGCAGCAGTAGTCGGGTTACCAGAGCAACCCGAAGCAGTTGAATAGCGGACAGTATCATGTCTTCACCACTAGCTTGGACAAGCGCGATCAGAAGCTTCATAAAAGGGTGGTGAATGTCGTTGAACCGGCGGTGCCCCGTTATTTGCGCTGGTCCGAGCAGCCCATTGTCTGGACTAGAGACGATCATCCACCCCGGGTTGACAATCCGGGTCATCTGGCTCTGGTGGTGGCACCTCAGGTGGGAGGTTATAAGTTCACTAAGGTACTCATGGATGGAGGGAGTAGTATCAATATCCTTTATTATGAAACTTTCCGTCGCATGGGGCTAACAGATAAAAATCTTAAACCGTCCAATACGGTGTTCCATGGTGTGGTGCCTGGTAAGTCGGCATATCCTGTTGGTAAGATAGCCCTAGAGGTGGCTTTTGGAGATGAGCATGACTCGAGATCAGAAACCTTGACCTTTGAAGTGGTGAAAATCAGAAGCCCGTATCATGCCCTATTTGAACGGCCGGCTTATGCTAAGTTTATGGCACGACCTTGTTATGTCTATCTACAGCTCAAGATACCGGGTCACAAGGGAACTATAACCGTGCATGGAAGCCGCAAGATTGCTCTGGAGTGTGAGGAAGGTGATGCGGCTTATGCTGAGTCGGTTTGTGCAATAGAGGAGTTGATGTTTTACAAAGACAATGTTGATCCGGCAGATATGACTTCGTTGAAGAAACCAAGTACGGAGCATGATCCGGGCCTGAAGTTTAAATCGGCTGATGAGACTAAACTTGTTGACTTCGTGCCTGGCAATTCGTCCAAGCAGTTTAGCATCAGCGCTAACTTGGATCCGAAATAGGAAAGCGCGCTCATCGAGTTCATCCGTGATAATCGGGACTTCTTTGCATGGAAGCCTTCTGACATGCCTGGTGTACCGAGAGAACTCGCTGAGCACACTCTCAATGTTGATCCTAAGTATAAACCGGTCAAGCAGTTTCTCCGCCGGTTCAATGAAGAAAGATGCAAAGCTATTGGAGAAGAAGTAGCCAGGCTCTTGGCAGCTGGATTTATCGTTGAAGTATTCCATCCTGAGTGGCTGGCTAATCCAGTGCTGGTCCGCAAGAAGAATGGCACTTGGCGTATGTGTGTGGACTACATAGATCTCAACAAAGCTTGTCCAGCAGGTCCTTTTGCCCTCCCCCGTATTGATTCGATTATTGATGCTACGGCGGGTTGTGAGCGGTTAAGTTTTTTGGATGCATATTCTGGTTATCATCAGATCAAAATGGCAGTTAAGGACCAGGAGAAGACGGCCTTCATAACTCCCTTTGGAGCCTTCTGCTATGTGTCCATGCCCTTTGGGCTCAAGAGTGCACAGGCAACTTATCAACGGTGTGTGCAGAATTGTCTTCATAAATAGATTGGCCGCAACGTTCATGCCTATGTGGATGATATTGTGGTGAAATCAAGGAAAAAGGAGACATTGATTGATGACTTGAAGGAAACCTTTGATAACCTGCGGGTTTATAAAATGATGCTTAATCCGGCCAAGTGCGTCTTTGGTGTACCTGCAGGCAAGCTCTTGGGTTTTTTGGTGTCTAACAGGGGCATTGAAGCTAATCCGGAAAAAATCAAAGCCATCACCTCCTTTGCTAAACCGAAGTGTATCAATGATGTTCAACGCCTGGCAGGCCAGATTGCCGCATTGAGCCGTTTTGTCTGTCGCCTCGGCGAGAAGGCCATCCCTTTGTATCAGATGCTGAAGAAAACGGATAACTTCGTCTGGAGTGACGCCGCTAATGAAGCATTTGAGGACTTAAAGCGGCAGCTAGCTAATCCGCCGGTTCTCGCTGCTCCAATTGACAAAGAGCCATTGCTGCTATATGTGGCAGCTAACGCTCGGGCTGTTAGTGTGGCTATTGTGGTGGAGCGCAAGGAGGCAGGAAAGGAATATCCGGTTCAGCGGCCGGTTTACTATATTAGTGAGGTACTCATTGAATCCAAGCAGAGTTACCCGCATTGGCAAAAATTGGTGTATGGGGTTTTAATGGCAAGCCGGAAGCTTAAGCAGTATTTCCAAGGTCATCCCATCACGGTGGTCAGCTCTGCTCCTTTGGGGGATATAATCCAGAATAGGGAGGCAACTGGTCGAATTGCTAAGTGGGCTATCGAGCTCGGGCCTCACGGGTTGAAATACATACCCCGAACGGTGATCAAATCTCAGGCACTTGCGGATTTCATCAATGATTGGACAGAATTACAAGCGCCAGAAGAGAAGCCGGATCACACTTATTGGACTATTCATTTTGATGGGTCCAGGCAATTGGAGGGCTCGGGGGCTGGAGTCGTGTTAACTTCCCCATGAGGTGATAAGTTTTGTTATGTTCTCCGTTTAATGTTCCCTTGCACTAATAATGCAGCTGAATATGAGGCCTTACTCCATGGTCTTCGGATGGCTAAGGAGATGAATCTCAGCCGAGTTAAGTGCTTCGGTGACTCGGATCTGGTGGCTCAACAAGTGTCCAGCACTTGGGATTCCAAGGACCCACTAATGGCAGCATATCGTCGTGAGGTGGATATTGTTGCAGGTCACTTCAAAGGTTATCAGGTGGATCATGTCGACCGGCGGAAGAATGAAGCAACAGACGCTTCAAGCCGCCTGGGTTCCCAACGTCAACCGGTTCCACCTAATGTCTTCCTGGATATTTTGCATAATCCGTCCGTCAAGCTCCCTGGTGAAGAGGATTTGGCTGTTCCTGATCCGGAGGCTCAGTTGGTGGCAGCTCTACATGTTATCCCGGATTGGACGGTTTCGTATCTGGCGTATATAAACCGGGGCGAGTTACCAGAGGATGAAACTTTGGCCAGACAGATAACCCGGCGGTCCAAGTCCATGTCTATTATCAATGGAGAGTTACATCATTGCAGTGTGACAGGGGCGTTTCAATGCTGTGTATCTCCTGAGGAAGGCCGTGAAATTTTGCGTGAGATCCACGAAGGAGATTGTGGGCACCACACCGGTTCAAAATCTTTGGTGGCCAAGGCGTTTCGTCATGGTTTCTATTGGTTGACAGCTCATGCTAATGCCGAGGACTTGGTTAAAAGATGTGATGGCTGTCAGAAATTCTCACGGCGTGCTCGTGTACCAGCTCAAGAATTGAGGATGATTCCAATCACCTGGCCGTTTGCAACTTGGGGGCTGGATATGGTTGGGCCTTTCAAGAGGTCCAAGGACAAGAAGACCCACCTTTTGGTGGCGGTTAATAAGTTCACAAAATGGGTAGAGGCAGAGCCAGTTAGTAAGTGTGACGCGGCCACAGCGGTTCAATTCATCAAAAAGGTGATTTTCCGGTTTGGCTTTCCACACAGCATTATAACAGACAATGGTACCAATCTGTCAAAGGGTGCCATGAAGGAGTTCTGTCAACGTGAGCACATCCGGCTTGACGTGTCATCAGTGGCTCACCCCCAGTCCAATGGTCAAGCGGAGAGGGCCAATCAAGAGATATTGAGAGGCATCAAACCCCGGCTTATGGTTCCTTTGCAACGGACGCCGGGTTATTGGGTTGAGAAGTTACCTTCAGTGTTATGGAGCATCAATACCACACCCAACAGATCGACAGGCTACACGCCGTTCTTCATGGTTTATGGAGCGGAAGCGGTTCTTCCTAGTGACATCCGTCATGACTCGCCTTGTGTAGCGGCATATGTTGAAGCGGATAACGAGAAGGCACGGCAGGAAGCTCTTGACCTGTTAGATGAGGAGCGTGACATGGCGGCAGCCCGTTCGGTGATTTATCAGCAAGATCTGCGTCGTTATCATAGCCGCCGGGTTAGAACCAGAACCTTTCAAGAAGGAGATTTGGTGTTTCGACTCATCCAGGATCAGACAGATATGCAAAAGCTATCCCCCCCTTGGGAAGGACCTTTTGTGGTCAGCAAGGATCTGCACAATGGGTCGTACTACCTAATCGATGTTCGAGAGCATAAAGACTCACGTAAATCGGAGGAGGAGACCAACCGGCCATGGAATATTGCTCATCTTTGGCCCTACTATACTTGAGCTACAGGCTCTGCTTATGTACATATTATGACATTGTATATATTATGATCAATATAATAAACCGGAACCTTAGCTAAAGCGGGGTATTTGTTGTTTTCTTACATCACGTGTGGTTACATGGAGCTTACAAAGCGGCGTCCGGTTTACCCCTTGATTTAGCTTCTTAAAGCTTGATATCAGATCACTTGGGGGCTTGGTCGTATCCGAACCATAGCTACACCTCTTGGTCGGCCCAATGCCACAGCATCACTTGGGGGCTTGGTCGTATCCGAACCATAGCCACGCCTCCTGATCGGTGCAATGCCACAGCATCACTTGGGGGCTTGGTCGTATCCGACCATAGCCACGCCTCTTGATCGGCGTAATGCCACAGCATCACTTGGGAGCATGGTCGAACCCGAACCATGGCTACGCCTCTTGATCGGCGTAAAGCCACAGCATCACTTGGGGGCTTGGTCGAACCCGAACCATAGCAATGCCTTTTGATCGGCGTAATGCCACAACATCACTTGGGGGCTTGGTCGAACCCGAACCATAGCAACACCTCTTGATCAAATTTGGGGCCTGGCAGCCCGTGAAAAGCCTCGACTACAACGGTTTTATTTGCCTTTTGCTAAGTTTCTTTTTCTTTTGCTAAGATTTGTGATGTTTTCAAACCGTGTTTATTAACCCAGTTGGGCTGTCAACTACAAGTTGTCAGTACATGACCAAGTTATAATCCGGAGACTATCAGCCCGGTCTGGTTTTGACTCATAGTCACCAGTATGGAATAAGCCGGTGTTTATCACAACCCGGAACGGTTTTGTTGTAAACCGGCATTATATAACAGGAGATACTTTTACTCTGGATAAAGGTTATTACCTTCATTACAAGGTTGGTCAGCCAACACTATGCCTAAAGGTCGCAGGTATCATATATTTCCATACTTGGTTATCTTTTACAACCTTGGTTATAAAGCTTGGGCATATATATAGTTGGGTATCATGACCCGCCCGGTGGTAAACCGCCAGGGCGCTTTAAGCTTTTTTATCTGCAGGAACAACTGGAATAAATAGCTATGGATTATGAACATCATATCTCAAGCATGGCGGATTAACACGCATCAGTTGCAGATAAATATGCACGAAGGCATAACAGACCAAGTGTTTTAACTAGCCTATTCAAGGCGTTTCAGTGCCCAAAGGAATAATTGTTTCTCAATAAATATTGCAGTATGGAAGATTAAACCGGCCCCCGGGTTATGATCACTGAGCAGCTTGACCTGACGGCTGCGGGTCATCTTGCACCGGTTCTTCTTCTTCGTCCCTACCCAGCGGCTGGAAGTCAACAGTTGTCCAGTCGATCCCAGTTAAAGCTTGGAACACAGCTTCGTTGCTTATAAGGGTGGACGGTTCAATATCAGGGGCATAAGTGTGCTTACGGATTGGAGGGATCAGGTTTTGAGCCTCAGGAGCTGGTGCAGCAACCCGCTTGTTATTGATATCATAACTCGCCTGATAATGTGAAAGATCAGCCTCTTCAGCAAGTTGACAAGCCAGTGGATGTACTTCCCGGTTTATGGCACGGAGATCTTCAGTGCAAAATTCTGATCCTTCTTCTTTCAAGCTTGGGTAGCCTTTAGCCACGTCCGTCGGGTCAAGATCAGGCACCCATGCTTTTGCCCGTGTTAGCGCGGTCAGAGCGCCAGCCCTTGCAGCAGACCTCTTCAGCTCTTCTACCCGGGCAGGCAGCATAGATAGCCTATCTAAGGTATCTTTGATTAATGTCGGGGGCGGCTTATTGTGAGAAGCGATGCAGATAATTCGTTGAGCGCCGGTATACAGTTGTTCTATCAGCGTATAGGTAGCCTTCAGCTTCTTCTGAACATCAGAGCCCAGATGACTAATGCGAGTTCCTGCATCATTGCAAACATCAGTAAACCGGCAACGCATGGGAAGATATGTTGACAGTATTAAAGACAAGATGCTTACCAAACACATCAGCGGGCATAGCATGCACTTGCCGCTTTACACCAGTCAGCACGTCAACCACCAGTTTAAGAGCGGCTTCTGCGTTTTCAGCCCTTTTCATCAAAGCGGCCTTTTCAGTCTCCCAATCCGCCCGCTCTTTGTTGAAACCTTCTTTCAGTTTCCCCGTAGCGCCTAGAGCACGGGTCAACTCTTCCTTCACTTTGGAGGCTTTAGCTTGCTGGGTTTTGATGTTCTCTTGCAGATCAGCGGTTTGGCGTTCCTTCTTGCTCAGCTCCGCCTATAAAGAGATAGATACATAATGAGTTGACAGTACATATTTGAAGTACCAAGCACATAACAAGTTATGCCCTTAGTACTTGGGGGCTAATGCATATTTGCTTTTACTCAGAAATTTTTACAAGTCCCAAGCACAATACAAGTATTAAGCTTGGCACTTGGGGGCTAATGTGTGTTTGCTCAAAAAGCTGTTGATATGTGAATTCTTCTACAGTCCCGGTTCATCTTTATAAAGTTAAACCGGCCCTTGGGGACTATACCGGCGAAAGAGCAGTATGGCAAATTTTAAGGAACCGGTTCATCTTAACAAGGTAATCCGGTCCGTGGAGGCTAAATAGGCAAAGTTAAGTTATGACAAAAGTCCCGGTTTAGATTGGTATCATAAACCGTCACTTGGGAGCTACTACGAGTCGATGAACTGCAATTGGACAAAGGAGAAAAATAGTTGTTACCTCATATCGCTCGTTCATCAAGTTTACCAAACTAGCTTCATAGTCACGGCTGGTATACAGACGGTTCAAGAAGCCAGAGTGAATATCTTGAACATTGAGGTGGGCGAAGCTTTATAAATCGCATTCCATTTGCCTTTGCCGATAGCAGAGAGATCATCCTTGGCAGTATGCTTTGACAAAGCTACAGGGTTGCCTGGAGTGGAGTGGCCAGTGCCAGTAATCATAACGTCATCATCTTGTTCATCAGCAGCTCTTGCCGGAGTTGGCGGTTTATCAGTGTCCTTCGCTGGACTGACCGGTTTGTCACCAGTTCGGACAGGGATGGTTGGCCGGTCTGCATGACTTGTAGTATCAACTTGCACTTGTTCAGCAAGGAAATCATGGTCTTGAAGCGGCGGATCTTGAAGCATGGCGTCAGCATCGGTTTCTTCCAGATCTGGAGTTGTTTCCGGTTCAGCAGCTACATTATCATCAGCCGGTTTGTTCAACCGAGCTTTCTTGCTGGGTCTTGGCTTGGCGCTGCGAAAAGATAAGACATAAGGATCAGTACAGTATGAAAAGATAACATATCAAGAATAAAGACATGTGCATAACTCACCTAAGAACTGTTTTGAGGGGTGGAAGCTATGTGGCCAAAGACTCGCCAGAGGATGAGTGAGAAGTACCCTGATAATTTGAATCAGACGGGTTAAGAGGCTGGCGAAAACAACCTGCTTTTGGGCATGAAGTATCAATGGGATAAGAGACCTCTGATCGGCGTTTCCGAACCAGACTGTTCGGTAAACCGGCGGAGGTAACTACCTGGCCGTTGTGCTGGGTTGTACGGCGAGCTTCGTGCTGCTGCGTCTTCAAAAGAAAGTTTGGGTCCAAATAAGCAAGAGGGTGAGAAAATTTTACTTTCTGGTTTGCTTGATGGATTTTTGATGTTGGCAGAGGATCTAAATCGGAGGAAAGAATAGTTACCTCTACGTCCTCAGCATGACTGCCTTTAGCGCCGTCCTGATAATAATCATTGTCAATGAGATGTACGAAAAATGAACCTAGAGAGTCAAGTTCTACCGCTGATTCCGGATTATGCACATTGTCATTAGTTGGTAGATCGGAGGATGCGGTGGTCCTTCTCTTGGCAGGTTTCTTAACAACCTCGGTCTTTGGACGAACTGGCTTGACCGGTTTGTCTTGCAGTTTTGCCGGTTTATCTTGTGATGGTTTCTTGTTCCAGAACGGATCATCACCCTGTCAGAAAATAATCACACTCTCAGAGAATATTTGGACAGAAGCAAATTCAGATACAAAGGATTGTATGATTCTTACAGCTGGTGGTTTGTTGAAGGTACAGAAAGGGAGTAGTCCGATTTGGGCACAGACGGCCTCCGGTTCGTTCAGTATTTTCTTTACAGCCTCAGGGACTTCTTCGTCTGTAAGCTGAATATCAATGTGCCGCTGAGCATCCTTCAGACTACCCGTGTACTCACACATCAAACCGGGGCGCCGGCTTAAGGGCAGAATGCTCCAGCTTAGCTGTCGTAGAGCATGTTGCTCATCCGGATTCACTCCGGGACCATCTGCATAATCTATTGTTAGATTTGCACGCATGCCGCATACTACCTGGTACATGACATTCTTTGCAATGAAAACAAGCGTTACCAGATGGGGCCTTCTCGGACTCCTTTACTGCGGCAACTGCGGCCTGAAGCTGGGCTTTGCACCGCTCCAGCTATAGAGACAACTGGGTATTCTTCTCCGTAAGAACCTATGCAAACAATGATCCTTAAATAAGTTGTGTCAACTGTTTCAAGTCTCAGGGGCTACTGATATACATAATTATTAGATTCCCTTACCCGTATATCTTTTACATACTGGTTCGTGGCTCTGGCAAGACCATTTTGAGCAGCTCGGATGTACGCATCTCCTGAGTTGAAGGCATCGAACGCCTCTTGGGAGAAACAAGCATCACGGAGTATGGCCCGGCGACGCTTGTGATTCATGGCGCTCTCCACTTCGGTGTAGCGGATAGCCTATCCGCATCCTCTCTAGGAGGAACATCCGGCGTTGGCCCCATGTTAGCGTCCGCCTCTATGTCTGGCTCTGGAGCCCGACTGGTGGAGGCATGACCGGCAACCTCTCCGGATATAGTCCGGCGAGCGTTTTTCCTACTAGGAAACATGTACGTTATTATATTTTAAAAGACGACAACCACATAGCGGGGTTTTGTTCCATACCTCTGCGACGGCGTCTCAGTCCTGACCGCCTTCCTTTTAAGCCTACCCGGCTTCGGTGCCCCTTGTTGGTGAGTCACGGCGGGTTTGGCATGGCGTCCCGAGGGCCTTCCCTGTAAGACACCATATGTGTGCGCTAGGTGAAGTGCAGAAAAAGGGATCCTTCTTGGAAGTTAGGGCTCCGGTTTTACTTACATGCGATGCAGGGAGTAGTCCAGGATAATCGGCTATGATGGCCACCATGGCATCGTCGCCGCTCAATTGATAGAACGTCATGTCAATCAGCTCCACAAATATGTCCGGATCCTCTTCGAGTCCGGGGTCGAGGGCCCGGTCAGGGTCCTCTGGTTGTGGAGACGGGCTGTGGACCTCCCTCACAGCTTTTCGCAGTTCCTGCTTTGAAATAGCAAGGTAAATACTCATGACAAAGAATGCGGAGAGGATTGGAGTGGAAAGTAGCAGCTCACCCAGCTTGGGGGGTTGTACATGGAGAATCCATCCCGTGGCTTAATGCGGACGAACTCCTCTTCTTCTCCTTTATACAAATCGGACAATATCTTCGCTAGTGCGGTGACGTAGTCCGGACCTTAACGACCGCAGCGGGTAGCATCGTCTTCTCCGTTGAAGTGCCACATGGGTTGTCCCCGATATTGAAGTGGCTGCACCCCCCGCATTATACATATGGACATAACCTCGGTTATTGTTAATCCTGATTTGGCCAGCATCTCTATCCGGCCCATCAGGTAAAGGACTTCTCCGTTATCTTCCTCCTTGGGACTCCGAGGGCGCCAGCTGCGGCGTTTCTTCAAAGCGGCGTTGTCGAACTCAGGAAGGCCCATCCGAATAGGATCTGGAAGGGGAACGTCCTCCATATAGAACCACTCCGAAGGCCAGTCTTCGGACGTCTTCTTCGGGGTACCGGACAAGTATCCGGTCCCGGCGATGCGCCATATTTCGGCTCCACCCACTTGATATATTGACCCCTTCTGCGTATGGGGCACGAGGAAGAATAGCCTCCGCCATAGCTTGAAATGAGCTTCACAGCCCAGAAATAGCTCGCAAAGGGCGACGTAGCCAGCGATGTGTAATATGGAAGCGGGGGTAAAGTTATGCAACTGGAGGCCATAGAACTCCAGGAGCCCGCGGAGGAACGGATGGACTGGAAATCCAAGTCCCCTTAATAAGTAAGGGACAAGGCATACCCGCTCCCCCCTGGACGGGTTGGGGAAGTTCTCTGCTTGCTCCCCGCCATTGTAGGTAGCGAGCCAGGCTCGAACGGGGACCATATACGCTGGAGGGAGAAATCCCTGGGTCTGTAACTTTACTAATTGGCTGTGAGGGACGGAACACTTATTCCAATCACCGGGCTTAGGGCTACGAGAGCGAGAGGAGGAGCTGCGATGGCCGGCCATGTTGGAATGGATTTTTTCAGGCGCGCTCCGATGGATACTCGCTGTGGGAGGATGGTGTGATCTGGATCTAAGAATCCCCGTCTCTTTAATAGACGGTTTACTCACATGGCTATGGTGGCAAATGTAAAAATGCCCTGGCTTCTCGCATTCGCTCGACATGTGGAAGATAGTCATTATTGGGCGTGGAAGCCAACAAGTGCAAACATTTATAGGAAGCCGGACACTACTCGAAAGGTACTCAGAATTTGGAGAAGAACCCGCCTTGCAATGCCGAAGACAATCTGCACGCCGGACTCATCGTCATTGAAGCCTGGTTCGGGGGCTACTGAGGGAGTCCTAGATTAGGGGGTCCTCGGACAGCCGGACTATATCCTTTAGCCGGACTGTTGGACTATGAAGATACCAGATTGAAGACTCCGTCCCGTGTCCGGATGGGACTCTCCTTGGCGTGGAAGGCAAGCTTGACAGTACGGATATGTACATCTCCTCCCTTGTAACCAACTCTGTGTAACCCTAGCCCCCTCCGTTGTCTATATAAACCGGAGGGTTTAGTCCGTAGGACAACAACAATCATACCATAGGCTAGCTTCTAGGGTTTAGCCTCTACGATCTCGTGGTAGATCAACTCTTGTAATACTCATATCATCAAGATCAATCAAGCAGGAAGTAGGGTATTACCTCCATCGAGAGGGCCCGAACCTGGGTAAACATCGTGTCCCCTGCCTCCTGTTACCATCCGCCTTAGACGCACAGTTCGGGACCCCCTACCCGAGATCCGCCGGTTTTGACACGGACACCGCCCGCACCTTGTGGAGTGTGGTCGTCGGGATGTTGTTGGCGCTGTCCTTCTCCGCTGCCTCCTGCACCCGCTTCGGCCGTAGGGGAGGTGGTGACGACACCGCCTGCGTCGGCCACGTCCCCCATGGTGTCCGCGCTCTCGTGCGTCCCCGTAGCCCCCACGGCCGCGGTGGCATCGTGCTGAGGGGCCTTCGAGGTGGACGGCTGAGCTGCAGCGCCGGGTTTCTTCTTGGGCGCCATGGATGATGGAGCCGTCGATGAAGAAAATGGCGATCAAGATGATGCGCTGTATACACTTTCGGGTTCGCGCAAGCGCTTCCTCCTACCTGGTGCGCCAAAGATGTTGTGGGAAACCACGGCCACCTATGGGGCCATCGGTCCGTTATGGTCCGGCTAGGGGGAAGAGCACATTACACAAAGAGCGAAGTGTGCAACACAACACAGCAGCGATCACACAAGCAGTTTTACCCAGGTTCGGGCCGCCGCGAGGCCTAATACCCGACTCCTGCTTTGCTGGATTGATGAGGGGATCATGGTGGAGACGCGGCACTCTGGCCCGGCAAGGGTGCCTCGGGGCGAGAGCAGCTACGCGCGTATGAGAGTACAAGGGTCCGAATCCTTTCCAAGGTTGCCACAGACCTCCTTTTATAGATCAAGGGGTCACCACAATGGCAAAGCAGTCATTGCATACTGATTAGATAGCAAACAGTGCTATCATACCTAACTCTACAGAAAGGACAGAGCACATTAAATGCACCGTTTAGTGTCACATCATGGCGCAGCCCGGAAAGCCTTGCCGGGCCGTTTGGCCACCTTCTCGCATGCCTGCGTGACACGTCTCTGGACGGGTGTCATTTTGAGGCGATTTCTGTTCGAAGTGGCTGCCACGTGCCACATAATAGCCACTTAGTCACTTGGGGGCTTGACACCGCACCGATTGATGACTTGCATTGTTGTGAGGTGGAGCGGTGGAGCCTTGGCGGGGTAGTCTGCCTTCAGCGTCCCCAGCAAGCTTGCCGGGGGAGTCTTGATACTTGTCTTTGGGGCAACCTCGGCCTTGCCAGGCTTGTCTTTGGGTAAAAACTCAACTTTTCAGCAAGCTATGGAACAAATGGTGGAACCGCCACCTTCTGAAGGTGACGAGGCAACTATAACTGCAATGTCACCTCTTGCTGCAGTGGGTTAGTACCTGTCCACTAACAGTGCCAAAAGCACGTTCCTGCGTAATACTATCTTGGTTGTTAAGGAAATCTCGTCCAAACTGCCTCATGATCAAGATATGCAGGCTCAAATCATTGTTATATCTGCGCTCCAGACACAAGTCCAATCCCTAACAGAGACCCTTTGTGAAACAAGGACAACCATTGTTCGATGTCGTCAAGATATGCATGGTTTTGAAACCAGACTATCAGACATTTGCTATGTTATTCAGGAGCCTAGGAGAAATGAAGGCGAAGGTTATGGTGCTCCATCGGACAGTACAACATGAAAACGTAATAGTCAGGTCAAATGAACTGAGCTTCTGAACTTCCTGTGGTGCATTTATCTGCCAGACTAACTTTTATGCCAACCTTCCCTTTGTTTTATGGTTGTAATTTGTTTTGTTGCGCTACAAAATTTGTTCTTAACATGCAGCGACCGGCTGAAGAAAACAACAAGCCATTTTTGTATAGTGTTGGGTGTTCCCTATATTTGCACTGGTGGCGAACTTTGATGCCCATTGGATGTAATCTCTGCAATCGCCTTAACAGCCTAGCGTTAGTTTCTGGCTTATTTATTTCCCTAGTATTATTTTCCTTGGTTTGCTAGTGGCCGCAACAACCATGGGCCAGATACGGACCGTGGTAGCCTTGAGCCTGTTACGGGCCGTAGGATCCATGGGCCTCCTACGGGCCGTCGGATAAATGGGCCTCCAACGGGCCATAGATTCAGTGGGCCTCCTACGGGCCGTCTGATAAATGGGCCGACATGGGCCGTAAACTAGCTTAATTGGTATCAGGCCAGCACGGTAGCGGGCCGTTAATAGGCCCAAAGACAGCAAAGGCTTAATTCTGTCATAGGCATAACAGGTCGTTAATGGGCCATAATACATGACGGGCTTGAAACGGCGCAACGGGTTAACAGGACACAAACGGGCCAATTCTGACCGAGGGCTGAATTCGGCCCATTAAGGGAACATGCCAGTAACGGGCTGGAAGTAATAGAGGGCCAAAAAGGAGCCCAGGAATGTATGGGCCGCCAGTAGGCCGAAAGCTAACACAGGCTGGAAACGGCCCATGTGAATCATGGGCCGTTAGTGGGTATAAAGAAATTTACTGTTTATTATGGGCCAGAGTCACCGCGGGCCACTAAAGGGCCCAGAGATACGAAAGGCTATGGGCCGAAAGACGTTTTGGGCCATACATGGGCCGAAATGAATCGGGCTGGTATTATACTGGACAGCCCACATGACGTTGTGGGCAAAATTCGGGAACGCCATATCGGGTTGTGAGTTATCGGGCCGTAAAATGGCTATATGCGAACATACCGTTAAAAGGCTTTCCATGGGCCGGCCCTCTAGCTTTTGACCAAGTCAAATGGGCTGGCTAATGAGAATTTTACTTGTGGAAAATCCCACTGGTCTGGGCTGTTAGCGGTTATCGGATCCAAACCAGAACTTGATAGCTTAACGGTGACCCGTTACGGTGGATGCCATGTGTCAGTTACGCTTGACGAAAACACTTCCATGACGCGCCATTTATCATCATGGAAGTGGAAAATTCCGTGATGATAATTTTGGTATTGTCATGGAACACTTCTACGAAAGCACATGTATGACTATCTTGATTCTGTCCTAAAATCGTCATGGATGTACATGCATGATAGAAAATGTGACCTACTATGACAAACACGTATCATCACAGAAGTGTATTTTTTGTAGTGATGCTCGTAAGTTTGTCTTGTCTTGTGATGAATGTCAAAGAATTAGTAATATAAGTAGACGTCAGGAAATGCCTATGAATTATTCACTTGTTATTGAACCATTTGATGTTTGGGGATTTGATTATATGGGACCTTTTCCTACCTCTATTGGGTATACTGATATTTTAGTTGATGTTGATTACATTACTAAGTGGGTAGATGCTATTCCAACTAGTAGTGTTGATCATAACACCTGTATTAAAATGCTTAAAGAAGTTATTTTCCCGAGGTTTGGAGTCCCTAGATATTTAATGACTGATGGTGGTTCCCACTTTATTCATGGTGCTTTCAGTAAATTGCTTGCTAAGTAGTTAATCATAGACTTGCATCACCTTATGATCCTTAGTCTAGTGGTCATGTAGAATTAAGTAACAGAGAAATAAAATTGGTCTTGCAAAAGACCGTTAATAGATCTAGGAAGAATTGGTCTAAGAAACTTGATGATGCATTATGGGCTTATAGAACTGCTTATAAAAATCCTATGGGTATGTCTCCCTATAAAATTGTTTATGGAAAATCATGTCACTTACCTCTTGAATTAGAATATAAAGCTTATTGGGCAATTAAAGAGCTCAACTATTATTTTAAACTTGCCGGTGAGAAGAGGCTATTTGACATTAGCTCACTTGATGAATGGAGAACCTAAGCCTATGAAAATGCCAAGTTGTTTAAAGAAGAGGTTAAAAGATGGCATGACAAAAGGATACAAAAGCGGGAATATAATGTAGGTGACCATGTCTTGCTATGCAATTCTCGTTTATGATTTTTTGCAGGAAAATTTCTCTCTAAATGGGAAGGTCCTTACATTATCAAAGAAGTTTATCGTTCCCGTGCCATCAAGATCAACAACGTCGAAGGCACTAATCCTAAGGTGGTGAATGGGCAAAGAATCAAACATTATATCTCAGGTACGCCTATAAATGTTGAGACCAACATTATTAATTTAATAACACTGGAGGAATACATAAAGGAAATCTTCCAGAATGCTCCAGAACCCTAAAAAGGAATAGGTATGTGATACGGTAAGCAAACCGACTCCAAAAGCTTTCCAAAAGCAATTTTACTCCATTTTGGAATATTTAAAAAATTTAGGAAAATAAAAAGTAGTCTGAAAAGTGCATAAGCAGGCGACAAGCCTGGGGGGGCCTCCCAAGGTTGTGGCCACCTCATGTGCCCTCTGGACTCCAATTTCTCCCAGAATACTTGTTTTGCATGGTAAAAATTCATTATATAATCTCCCGAAGGTTTAGACAACTGTATCATGACAATATCATCTATTCTTGGTTCGCGTTGTTTCTCTGTGAGATCTGAAAATATGTCATCTCAAGATTCGGATGGAGAAAGCTATGTCTCCCACTATGTTGCAGATCCAAAGATCTTTGGGGAGATCTATCCCTACCTATGGTCCACAGAGGAGGAGGAAGACACCGACATGGAGGAAACAAGGGAGGACTGCTCGGATGAGGATGAAGTTCTGATAACCCACAAGTATAGGGGATCAGTTGTGTCGGTGTACAAAAGTAGGGGTCCTATTTTTGTACCCCTTTACCTGTGCACGGGCAGTTAGAGCCGTGCCTGCGGCCACACTTAGCGGGGCAGAGGAAGGAAGCAAAGTCACAATGCTACCAGAGCTGCGCTCAAAGCCAGAGACACGAAGAGCAGGAGGGTGAGGTGAACTCCCCCGGCATGGCCCTTGCCGGGGTGGCCTCCACAGCCCCGGCGAGAATCTTGCCGGGGTAACTTGCCCAACACCTGCAGAGCTACCACCCTTGAGCCTAAGAGTTCCAACGCCATCATCCACATTGGAACCAAGGCTCGGGAGGCACCTCCATGGTGGCATGCAGATCTTTGTGAAGACCAGGAGCATACAAGACTAGATGATAACCAGAAGACGAAGATCCTCGGCAAGATCCTTGCCGAGGATACCAACGAGACCCCCGGCAAAACCCTTGCCGGGGACGACCACGATGCCGCGGCAAGACCCTTGCCGGGGCCCCGGCAAGACTCTTGCCGAAGACATCCGCAGGGCCGCAGCCCAGCCCGCACCAGCCAAAGCTCCACCATCGTTCCAACACAGCGGTCAACCCGCCAACAAGGCAGGCACCTGCGTGGCGACGTGCGGCTTCTAGGCCAACTCAGCAAGCACCTGCGTGGTGGCATGCAGATCTTCATGAAGACTCTGCCACTGCGCCAACTCAGCAGCCAGCCAGCGTGGCACTACACATTCATCAGCTCGGACGCGTGTCGAAGCAAGGCGAGGCGGCGACAGGTGGGACGAGCTTCCTTGCCATCCCCAATAAAGCAAGAAGGGCACGTTGGCAGCGCATTAAATGGGTTTGTCCTCGGTGCCAGGAGATAGACTCGACCACTGTATAATTTTCCACCTCCTGTGTGCCACTGTGGCAGCCCCTTTGTCTATAAAAGGAAGCCCGCGGCGTACTGGGGGAGGATTCGGACTTTTTGGACCCTCACCCTTTATAGCTAGTCCAAGAACACCAGATAAACACAAACCAGAAGGAGTAGGGTATTACGCATCACTTGCGGCCCAAACCTGGATAATCCCCCTACGTTGATCTTCTAATCCCGCTCTTTCCACAGCCCCGCGCCCGCCAACCGTAGCAAAAGGGATTCTTCGTGATCCCGTAGGTGTCGTTTCCCCCGACAAGCTGTAGCCTCTTTCGATAAGTAAGAGTGTCGAACCCAACGAGGAGCTAAAGGTAGAACAAATATTTCCTCAAGTTCTATCGACTGATGTCTGCTTGAACTACGTTGGTATTTCCCCAAAGAGGAAGGGACGTTGCAGCACAGCGACGGTAGGTATTTCCCTCAGTGATGGGAACAAGGTTATCGAACCAGTAGGAGAACCACGCAACACCACGTAAATAGCTCCTGCACACAAAGAACAAATACTTGCAACCCGACGTAAGAGAGGGGTTGTCAATCCCTCACGGGTAAAAAGATAGGTAAAATTGTAGTAGGTTGGATAAATAGATATCGCGAGAACGCAAGATAAAATAAATAACAATAAATTGCAGCAAGGTATTTTTGTATTTCTGGTTTAATAAAACTGAAAATAAAAGCAAATTAAATTAGATCGCAAAGGCAAATATAATAAAGAAGAGACCCGGGGGCCGTAGATTTCACTAGTGGCTTCTCTTGAGAAAAATAGCATACGGCGGGTAACAAATTACTGTTGGGCAATTGATAGAACTTCAATAATCATGACGATATCTAGGCAATGATCATTATATAGGCATCACGTCCAAGATTAGTAGACCGACTCCTGCCTACATCTACTACTATTACTCCACACATCGACCGCTATCCAGCATGCATCTAGTGTATTAAGTTCATGGAGAAACGGAGTAATGCAATAAGAACAATGACATGATGTAGACAAGATCTATTTATGTAGAAATAGACCCCATCTTGTTATCCTTAATAGCAACGTTACATACGTGTCGATTCCCCTTCTGTCACTGGGATCAAGCACCGTAAGATCGAACCCATCACAAAGCACCTCTTCCCATTGCAAGATACAAGTTGGCCAAACAAAACCCAAAGGAGAAGAAATACGAGGCTATAAGTAATCATGCATATAAGAGATCAAAGAAGACTCAAATAACTTTCATGAATAAAAACATAGATCCTTTCATAAACTCAAAGTTCATCGGATCCCAACAAACACATCGCAAAAAGAGTTACATCGTATGCATCTCCAAGAGACCATTGTATTGAGAATCAAAAGAGAGAGGAAGCCATCTAGCTACTATCTACGGACCCATAGGTCTACAAAGAACTACTCACGCATCATCGGAGAGGCACCAATGAGGATGATGAACCCCTCTGTGATGGTGTCTAGATTGGATCTGGTGGTTCTGGAACTTGCGGCGGCTGGAATTGATTTTCGTCGACTCCCCTAGGGTTTCTGGAATATTGGGGTATTTATAGAGCAAAGAGGCGATGCGGGAGGGTGGGCACAACCCACCTGGGCGCGCCTAGGGGCCCAGGTGCGCCCTGGTGGGTTGTGCCCCCCTCGGGGCACCCCCAGTTGCTTCTCTGGCCCATCTGGTGTCTTCTGGTCCATAAAAAATTCACAAAAAGTTTCATTGCGTTTGGACTCCGTTTGGTATTGATTTCCTGCGATGTAAAAAACAAGCAGAAAACAGCAACTGGCACTATGTAAATAGGTTAGTTCCAAAAAATGATATAAAATTGCTATAAAATGATTGTGAAACATCCAAGAATGATAATATAACAGCATGGAAGAATAAAAAATTATAGATACGTTGGAGACGTATCAGCATCCCCAAGCTTAATTCCTGCTCATCCTCGAGTAGGTAAATGATAAAAACAGAATTTTTGATGCGGAATGGTGCGTAACATGTTCATCACATATTCTTTTCTTTGTAGCATGTACATTTGGACTTTTATATGGTTCAGAGCAATAGTCTAGTTTTGACATGAGGACTTTAATACTCAAGCATATCAACAAGCAACCATGTCTTTCAAAATATCAACACTAAAGCAAGTTATCCCTAGCCCATTATGCTCAATCATTGATCCATTCATGAAACACACTCGCATATTAGCTACACCCAATGCTCAAGTACGATCATAGTGCCCCTTAGTTGGTGCTTTATAAGAGAAGATGGAGACTCAAGTAAAAATAAAAATTGCATAAAGTAAAAGAAAGGCCCTTCGCAGAGGGAAGTAGCGATTTGTAGAGGTGCCAGAGCTCAAAGCGAAAAAGATAGAGATAAAACATTTTGGGAGGCATGCTTTTCCTGTCAACGAAAATGATCGAGTAGTTCCCAATACTTTCCATGCTAGACGTATCACAGGCGGTTCCCAAACAGAAAATAAAGTGCATTCCTTTTTCCACCATACTTTCACTTTCCATTGCTAGCCGTATCCACGGGTGCCTTCCATACCAACACTTTCCAAGAATTTATTGTTTGACAGCATAAAGTAAATTCATTTTCCATTTCGGGACTGGGCATCCCTAATACCTTTGCCGTACTCTCGTGCAATGACAAGTGAATAAACACTCATCTTGAGAATAACACATCTAGCATGGAAATATATAAGCCACCCTAGCAGACTAAGGCATAGCCTAGTGGTGGGAGGGGGCTGATGCCTTTCCACCCACCCAGGTTCAAGGCATGGTACTTGCAGTTTGGGTTTGTTGCACCAATTATACTGTAGGGGGTTCCCTTACAATCTTTTTGTCAAACACACATATATATATATATATATTATCCACCCCCTACCGTTTCATGAGCGGTGCGAGCACACAAGACAGAAATTTATTTTGAAAATTACAGATGGCACATACAAATTTTCTTAGAACGGCAAAAGAATACCGCGTATAGGTAGGTATAGTGGACTCATGTGGCGAAACTGGTTTAAAGGATTCTGGATCCACAAGTACTGATCATACTTAGTGCAAATGAAGGCTAGCAAAAGCTTGAGAAGCATCCAACCAAGAAACGGAAAATCTCATAAGCGAGCATTAAGAATAACTAACACCGAATAATGCACCACAAGTAGGATGTAATTTCATTGCAAAACTATTGACTTTCGTGCTTGCATAGGGAATCACAAACCTTAAAACCAATATTCTTACTAAATCATAATTACTCATCAACATGACTCACATATCACTATCATCATATCTCAAAGCTATTACAAAGAATCAAGTTTATTTTGTCCAACGATCTTCATGAAAGTTTTTATTATATCCTCCTTGGATATCTATCACTTTGGGACTAGTTTCATATGTTGCTTTTAATAATCTCAAACAAATATAAGTGAAGAACATGAGCATCATATTTCTTTCTCTCAAAATAATTTAAGTGAAGCAAGAGATAATTTCATAAAAAACTTACTAAATCTCAAATAAATCTAAGTGAAGCATGAGAGCATTTCTTCGAAAATAACAAAGTACACCGTGCACAAAAAGATATAAGTGAAGCACTAGAGCAATTCCAAAGCTCATAAAAATTTAAGTGAAGCATAGAGAGCTATTCTAACAAGTCATGGCATAATTTTGGCTCTCTAAGGTGTGTACGGCAAAGATTCAAGACTTAAAATAAAAGGAAAAACAAGCAAAGATTCATATCATACAAGACGCTCCAAGCAAAACTCATAATATCTGACGAATAAAAATATAGTTTCAAGTAAAATACCGATGGTCGTTAGAAGAAAGAGGGGATGCACTCGGGCATCCCCAAGCTTAGTTGCTTGATACTTCTTGAATATTATCTTGGTTGCCATGGGCATCCCCAAGATTAGACTTTTTCTAATCCTTATTCCTTCATCCATTGTAATATCACCCAAAACTTGAAAACTCCAATCACACAAAACTCAACAAAACTTTCGTGAGATCCATTAGAATAAGAAAGCAAATCACTACTATAAGTACTGTTGCAAACCCATTCATATTCTATTTTTGCATATCTACTGTATTCCAACTTTTATATGGCAAAAACTCTTCAAAGGAAACCATAGAATCATCAAAACAAGCGCACAACGCAAAGAAAACAGAATCTGTCTAAAACAGAATAGTCTGTAGCAATCTAGATATTTTGAATACTTCTGTAACTCCAAAATTTCTGAAAAAATAGGAAAACGTAGGCAATTTGTATATACATCTTGTGTAAAAAATCGGAATTTTATCACGCTTCTATGATTTTTAACAATTATGTGACTGGCGCGCAAAGTTTCCATTTTTAACAAGATCAAATCAACTATCAACCAACATGATACCAAAGGCTTTTCTTGGTACAAACACTAATTAAAACACAAAAAACACAATCATAACAGTAGCATAATTTTGCAAACACTCAAGAACGGAAAGAAATAGACAAAAATAAATTTTATTCATTGGGTTGCCTCCCAACAAGCGCTATCGTTTTACGCCCCTAGCTAGGCATAATGCAAGGATCTAAGTGTTGTCATCTTTATTCCTAGATCCATAAGATGCCCTCATGATTGATTCATATGGTGGCCTAATTATTATTCTAGGGAAGTGTTCCATACCCTTCCTTAGTGAAAATTGAAATTTAATATTGCCTTCTTTCATATTAATCACGGCACCAATAGTACGTGAAAACGGTCTACCAAGAATAATTGGACAAGACGGATTGCAATCAATATCAAGAACAATAAAATCTATGGGAACATAATTCCTATTTGCAAGAATAAGAACATCATTAATTCTTCCCATAATAGTAGAATCAGCCAAGTGCATCACATAAAGATTTTGGAATTTTAGAAACACTAGCACCCAAGTCACACAAAGCAAAACACTCATAATTTTTAATCTTGACTTTGATAGTAGGTTCCCATTCATCATGCAATTTCTAGGAATTGAAATCTCTAATTCCAACTTTTCTTCTAAATCTTTCATCATAGCATCAACAATATGTTTAGTAAAAGCTTTATTTTGTTCATAAGCATGGGGTGAATTTATCATGGATTGAAACAAAGAAATACAATCAATCAAAGAGCAATTATCATAATTAAAGTCTTTGTAACCCAAAAGAGTGGGCACATAACTAGTTAAAGTTTTGACCTCTTCAAACCCACTTTTATCAATTTTCTCAACAAGATTTGCACCCTCCGAATTATCAGGACGCCTTCTAGCTAAAGTTGACTCTTCTTTAGTCCCTCTATTATCAATCCTAATTTTACTAAACAAAGAATCAATAGAAGAAACACCAATCATTTTAAGATCTTCATCACTTTTATGAAAGCAATCACTAGAAAAGGCTTTTTTCTAAAAATTCTCTTCAGCTCTAAGCATAGCGGTTCTTATCTTACTTTCATCCATAGAAACATAAAGAGCCTTAATTGATTCCTCAACCTTAGGCACAAAAAATTTCATCTTGAGATTTTCTACATCATGAGAAATTCTATCGATACTTCTAGACATATCATCAACCTTATTCAACTTTTCTTCTATTGTAGCATTGAAAACTTTTTGAGTGTTGATAAATTCTTTCATATTATTCTCAAGATCAGAGGTGTTCCTATTATTATTATAAGAAGGATTACCATAGGAATTACCATAATTATTAGAGGAATTACTAGTAAAAGGCCTAGATTAAACTTACCTCTATAAGCGTTGTTATTGAAATTGTTTCATGAGATAAAATTCACATCTACGGCATCACTATTTTGCTCAATCAAAGTAGACAAAGGCACATCATTAAAATCAATAGGAGCATTTTTATTAGCAACCAATTTCATAAGAGCATCAAATTTTTCACTCAAAGAAGAAATTTCTTCAACCGAATTAACTTTTTTACTAGTAGGAGCTCTTTCGGTATGCCATTGTGAATAATTTGCCATAATATTAAGCAATTTGGTGGCTTCACCCAAAGTAATTTCCATAAAAGTACCCCCCGTGGAGGAATCTAAAAGATTACGAGAAACAAAATTCAACCCCGCATAAAAATTTTGTATGGTCATCCAAAGATTTAACCCATGAGTTGGGCAATTCCTTAGCATCAATTTCATCCTTTCCCGAGGTTGTGCAATGATACGCCCATTTTGCATCATGTTTTCTTAGTGTTATTTATAATGTTTTTATCCATAATAATGCTTTTTGGAGTAATTCTAATGCCTTTTCTCTCATAATTTGCAAGGTACACACCAAGAGGGAGAATTCCGGCAGCTGGAAATTTGGACCTGAAAAAGCTACGTCAGGAGACCTATTCTGCACAACTCCAAACAAGCTGAAACTTCACGGAGATTTTTTATGGAATATTTAAGAATTATTGGAGCAAATAACTACCAGAGGGGGGCCACCAGGTGGGCACAACCCACCTGGGCGCGCCAGGCAGCCCAGGCGCGCCCTGGTGGGTTGTAGCCTCCTTGGCCCAACTCCGGTGCCCATCTTCTCGTATATAAGTCATTTTTACCTAGAAAAAATAAGGAGAAGACTTTCGGGGCAGAGCGCCGCCGTCTCGAGGCGGAACTTGGGCAGGAGCACTTTTGCCCTCCAGCGGAGCGATTCTGCCAGGGGAACTTCCCTCCCGGAGGGGGAAATCATCGTCATCATCATCACCAACAACTCTACCATCTTGGGGAGGGCAATCTCCATCAACATATTTAACAACACCATCTCATCTCAAACCCTAGTTCATCTCTTGTATTCAATCTTGTTACCGGAACTATAGATTGGTGCTAGTGGGTGACTAGTACTGTTGATTACATCTTGCAGTTGATTACTATATGGTTTATTTGGTGGAAGATTATATGTTCAGATCCATGATGCTATTTAATACTCCTCTGATCATGAGCATGTTTATTATTTTTGAGTAGTTACTTTCGTTCTTGAGGTCACGGGATAAATCATGTTGCAAGTAATCATGTTAATTTGATATGTGTTTGATATTTTGATGGTATGTATGTTGTGATTACTACTATCGTTACTTGCTCGTTACAAATTATCTTGCTACCAAACTACTCGCTACTCACAGTTTTAGCACTTGCAGACACTACCTTACTGAAAACTACTTGTCATTTCCTTCCGCTCCTCGTTGGGTTCGACACTCTTACTTATCGAAAAGTACAATTGATCCCCTATACCTATGGTCATCAAGGCTATTTTCTGGCGCCGTTGCCGGGGAGTGGAGCGCCTTTGGTAAGTGGAATTTGGTAAGGAAAGATTTATATAGTGTGTTGAAATTTATTGTCACTTGCTACTATGGAAAACAATCCTTTGAGGGGTTTGTTCAGGGTATCTTCACCTCGTCCGGAACCACAATTAATTTCCCCTCAACCTACTACACCTACTGAAAATATTGAATATGAAATTCCGTTGGGTATGATAGAACAACTGCTAGCTAATCCTTATGCAGGAGATGGAACCGAACATCCTGATATGCACTTGATATATGTAGAACAAATTTGTGGATTGTTCAAGCTTGCAGGTTTACCCGGAGATGAGGTGATGAAAATGGTTTTCCCTTTATCTTTGAAGGGAAAAGCATTGGCATTGTATAAGCTATGCGATGATATTGGATCGTGGAATTGGAATCGTTTAAAATTGGAGTTCCACCAAAAAAATTATCCTATGCATCTAGTTCATCATGATCGGAATTATATATATAATTTTTGGCCTCGTGAAGGAGAAAGTATCGCCCTAGCTTGGGGGAGGCTTAAGTCAATGTTATATTCATGCCCCAATCATGAGCTCTTAAGAGAAATTATTATCCAGAACTTTTATGCTCGGCTTTCTCGTAATGATTAATCCATGCTGGATACTTCTTGTGCTGGTTCTTTTATGAAGAAAACTATTGAATTCCGGTGGGATCTTTTGGAAAGAATTAAACACAACTCTGAAGATTGGGAACTCGATGAAGGTAAAGAGTCGGGTATTAAGCTTAAATATGATTGTGTTAAATCCTTTATGGATACTGATGCTTTTCAAAAGTTTAGCACTAAATATGGACTTGACTCTGAGATAGTAGCCTCCTTTTGTGAATCATTTGCTACTCACGTTGAACTCCCTAAAGAGGAGTGGTTCAAATATCATCCACATGTTAAGGAAGAAATTAAAGAACCGGTACCGGTTAAAGAAGAAACTATACTTTATAATGTTAATCCAGTTGTTCCTACTGCTTATATTGAGAAACCACCTTTTCCTGTTATTATAAAGGAGCATGCTAAAGTTTCAACTGTGGCTAACAAAAGCTATGTTAGAACACCTAAACCTGATGAACAAATTAGAGTGGAACCTAATGTTGCTATGGTTAAAGATCTCTTGGAGGAAGATATAGATGGGCATGTTATTTACTTCTGTGCAGAAGTCGCTAGAATTGCTAAACCCGATAAAAGGGATAAACATAGAACAGTTGTTGGCATGTCTGTCATTTCAGTTAAAATAGGAGATCATTGTTATCATGGTTTATGTGACATGGGTGCTAGTGTGATTGCTATTCCTTACACTTTATATCAAGAAATTAAGAAAGACATGGCACCTGCAGAAATACAAGACATAGATGTTACTATTAAACTTGTTAATAGATACACCATATCACCTTTTGGGATTGTTAGAGATGTTGAAGTCTTGTGTGGGAAAATAAAATACCCTACTGATTTTCTTGTTCTTGGTTCCCCACAAGATGACTTCTGTCCCATTATTTTTGGTAAACCTTTCTTGAATACAGTTAATGCTAAGATAGATTGCAAGAAACAAACTGTCGGTGTTAGTTTTGGTGATGAGTCTCATGAGTTTAATTTTTCCAAGTTTAGTAGAAATCATCATGAAAAAGAATTGCCTAGTAAGGATGAATTAATTGGTCTTGCTTCTATTGCTGTGCCACCTACTAATCCTTTAGAACAATATTTGCTAGACCATGAAAATGATTTACATATGCATGAAAGGAATGAAATAGATAAGATTTTCTTTGAACAATGTCCTCTGCTTAAACACAATTTGCCTATTGAAACTCTGGGAGGTTCTCCTCCACCTAAAGGTGATCCTGTGTTTGAAATAAAACAATTGCCAGACACTTTGAAATATGCTTATCTTGATGAAAAGAAAATATATCCTGTTATTATCAGTGCTAACCTTTCAGAACATGAAGAAGAAAGATTATTGAAAGTTCTAAGGAAGCACCGAGCTGCCATTGGATATACTCTTGATGATTTAAAGGGCATTAGTCCCACTCTATGTCAGCACAAAATTGATATGGAACCTGATGCTAAACCAGTTGTTGATCACCAACGTCGGTTAAATCCGAAGATGAAAGAAGTGGTAAGAACGGAAATATTAAAACTTCTGGAAGCAGGTATAATCTATCCTATAGTTGATAGTAGATGGGTAAGTCATGTTCATTGTGTCCCTAAGAAAGGAGGTATAACTGTTGTTCCTAATGATAAGAATGAACTTATTCCACAAAGAATTGTTACAGGCTATAGAATGGTAATTGATTTCAGAAAATTAAATAAAGCAACTAAAAAAGATCATTACCCTTTGCCTTTTATTGATCAAATGCTTGAAAGATTATCTAAGCATACACACTTTTGCTTCCTTGATGGATATTCTAGCTTTTCACAAATACCTGTTTCTCAACCTGATCAAGAAAAGACGATTTTTACTTGTCCTTTTGGAACCTATGCTTATAGACGTATGCCTTTTGGTTTATGTAATGCACCTGCTACCTTTCAAAGATGTATAAGTGCTATATTCTCTGACTTTTGTGAAAAGATTGTTGAGGTTTTCATGGATGACTTTTCTGTTTATGGGAAGTCTTTTGATGATTGTTTAAGCAATCTTGAGCGAGTTTGGCAGAGATGTGAACAAACAAATCTTGTCTTGAATTGGGAGAAGTGCCACTTTATGGTTAATGAAGGCATTGTCTTGGGTCATAAAATTTCTGAAAGAGGTATTGAAGTAGAACAAGCTAAGGTTGATGTTATTGAGAAAAAGCCATGTCCTAAGGACATCAAAGGTATTCGTAGTTTCCTAGGTCATGTTGGTTTCTATAGGAGATTTATCAAAGACTTTTCTAAAATTTCTAGGCCTCTCACTAATCTTTTGCAAAAGGATATTCCTTTTGTTTTTTATGATGATTTTTTAGAAGCCTTTGAAACACTCAAGAAAGCCTTAATTTCTGCACCTGTTGTTCAACCACCTGATTGGAACTTGCCTTTTGAAATTATGTGTGATACTAGTGATT
Organism: Aegilops tauschii subsp. strangulata; assembly: GCF_002575655.3. Classification (NCBI taxonomy): domain Eukaryota; kingdom Viridiplantae; phylum Streptophyta; class Magnoliopsida; order Poales; family Poaceae; genus Aegilops; species Aegilops tauschii. Next base: position 324,283,389 of record NC_053038.3, on the reverse strand, counting down.
ATGCTGCTGGGGTTGTTCTAGGACAAAGGGTTGATAAGAAATTGAATGTTATTCATTATGCTAGTAAAACTCTAGACAGTGCTCAAAGAAATTATGCTACTATTGAAAAAGAATTCTTAGCAGTAGTGTTTGCTTGTGATAAGTTTAGACCTTACATTGTTGATTCCAAAGTAACTGTTCACACAGACCATGCTGCTATTAAATATCTTATGGAAAAGAAAGATGATAAACCTAGACTTATTCGTTGGGTTCTGTTGTTACAAGAATTTGATATACATATCATTGATAGAAAAGGAGCTGAGAAGCCCGTAGCTGATAATTACTTATCTAGGCTTGAAAATGTGCTTGATGACCTACTTCCTATTGATGATAGTTTTCCTGATGAGCAGTTAGCTGCAATAAATGTTGCTAATAGTACTCCTTGGTTTGCTGACTATGCTAATTACATTGTTGCTAAATATTTGCCACCTAGCTTTACATACCAACAAAAGAAAAAAATCTTCTGTGATTTAAGAAATTACTTTTGGGATGACCCACATCTTTATAAAGAAGGAGTAGATGGTATTATTAGACGTTGTGTACCTGAGCATTAACAGGGACAAATCCTATGGAAATGTCACTCCGAACCGTATGGAGGGCATCATGCTGGAGATAGAACTGCTCATAATGTATTGCAGTCTAGATTTTATTGGCCTACTCTCTTCAAGGATGCTCGTAAGTATGTCTCATCATGTGATGAATGCCAAAGAATAGGTAATATCGGTAAGCATCAAGAAATGCCTATGAATTATTCACTTGCTGTTGAACCATTTGATGTTTGGGGATTTGATTACATGGGACCTTTTCCTTCCTCTAATGGGTATACACACATTTTGGTTGCTGTTGATTATGTTACTAAATGTGTAGAAGCTATTCCAACTAGTAGTGCTGATCACAACACCTCTATTAAAATGCTTAAGGAAGTTGTTTTCCCAAGGTTTGGAGTCCCTAGATATTTAATGACTGATGGTGGTTCACACTTTATTCATGGTGCTTTTCGTAAAATGCTTGCCAAGTATGATGTTAACCATAGAATTGCATCACCTTATCATCCTCAGTCTAGTGGTCAAGTTGAACTTAGCAATAGAGAAATAAAATTAATTTTTCAAAAGACTGTCAATAGTTCCAGGAAGAATTGGTCTAAGAAATTAGATGATGCACTTTGGGCTTATAGAACAGCATATGAAAATCCTATGGGTATGTCTCCTTATAAAATGGTTTATGGAAAAGCTTGTCATTTGCCTCTTGAGTTAGAACATAAAGCATATTGGGCAGTTAAAGAACTCAACTATGATTTCAAACTTGCTGGTGAAAAGAGGTTATTTGATATTAGCTCTTTAGATGAGTGGAGAACCCAAGCTTATGAAAATGCAAAGTTATTCAAAGAAAAAGTTAAAAGATGGCATGACAAAAGAATCCAAAAGCGTGAGTTTAAAGTCGGAGAATATGTTCTTTTGTACAACTCTCGTTTCAGATTCTTTGCAGGAAAACTCCTCTCAAAATGGGAAGGCCCATATGTCATCGAGGAGGTTTACCGGTCTGGAGCCATCAAAATAAATAACGCCGAAGGTACTAACCCGAAGGTTGTCAATGGGCAACGAATAAAGCATTATGTCTCAGGTACGCCTATTAATGTTTAAAGCAATATTATCCAAACTTTTACATCGGAAGAACACATAAAAGAGTCCTTCCGGAACACTCCAGAATCGTCAAAATAAGGAGGTACATGATACGGTAAGTAAACGGACTCCGAAAAATCCGCAAATTTTTTTTATCAGTTTTGGAATATTTTAGAATTTTTGGAATAAAGAAACTTCCAGGAAGCGTCCCCTGGTGGGCACAAGACACCAGGGCGCGCCAGCCTGGCGCACCCAGGTGGGTTGTGCCCACCTGGGACACCTTCCGGACTCCATTTTTCTTCCATACACTTGTCCCCCAAGATAAAAAAAATCTATATATACTTCCCGAACCTGTTAACCACCGTATCGCGAAGAAATCCTCTGTTCTCTTTTCTTGCTATTTCCGGTCAGATTTATCAAGCCAGGCATCATCTCTTCTTGCTCCTCCAACAACATGGAAGAAGATGCTTGGTTGATGAAGATCGAGACGAAGAGGGAGGAGCCTACGGACGCCGCCAAGGGAGGCAAGGGCAAGGAAGCTATCGTAGATCCATCCCCGGTGGCAGCACAAGCACTGCTGGCCGAGGAGGAGGAAGAAGATATCCTTAAGCCCTACCTTCCTCGCCTTACCCCTGCTGAGATTGAAGCTTTTCGCGTCATTGAAATAGTTCACATACAAAATAAGTATCTCACTCGCGAAAATATTCTGCATCAAGAGCATATTATCCATCTCTGGAGCGTCATTCGTCGGCTGAAGAATCTCTTGATCCTTAAGGACATGATCGCTTCATCACCACCATCATCTTCTTCACCACCAAAGGAGAACGGAGTATCGGGTATGGGCACTCCCCTTGGCTTCCGCCAAGCTTGGGGGAGGTGTCCCGGTATCGTATCATCCCACTATCTTTTTACTTTTACTTATCTTAGTTCAATATTTTTGCTTTAGATGAAATAAAGTTTAGTTTGATCCTTTCTTCTTTGAGAGTTTGCTTAGTGTTCTATCATTGTAATCGTGTGCAAGTTATATAATAAAGTTAGTTTGTGTTTTTACTTTCTTTACTTTCATGTTGCAAATAAAGAAAAGAAATAAGAAATGAATAAAAGAAAGAAAGCAAATAAAAGAAAGGAAATAAATCAGTAAGATCATATACTAATCCTATGGTAGGTGATAGAACCACATAAGGAAAAGTATAGGTAGGAAATTTTATTAGAGATTGACAAGCATATATAGCATTAGTCAATGATGCAACTCATGAAAGAATTAATAAGGGAAGAGAAGATTCACATATAAATATACTATCCTAGAAATCTTTTGTGATTGTGATCACTCATCAAAATATTATATGCCAAAATTGTTGACGTTGGACAAGGAAGACAACATAATAGTTTATGTTTTTTTATATTCACATAGAAGTCATATTGTCATAGATCCTTCAACATGTGGTGCTTGCCCCCTATCTTTGCTAGCCAAAAATTCCGCACTAAGTAGAGATACTACTTGTGCATCCAAAAACCCTTAAACCCAAATCTTTTTCAAGTGTCCACCATACCTACCTAGGGATTGAGCAAGATCCCTCAAGTAAGTTGTCATCGGTGCAAAAAGGCAATAAAAATTGCTTCTAAAAGTGTGAGATCGTTTAGTGTACGAGAAAATTGAGCGTTGCACGAACTTGGATGACAAAGAATAAAAGCGACAGACTGCATAATAAAGGTTGTCATCTTAAGGGGAAATGTAACGTGACGTTCTTTTGCACTAAGGGATTGAGCATACAAACAAATAAGTGCATGGCAACCTCTACTTCCCTCTGCGAAGGGCCTATCTTTTACTTTTATGTATTTACTTTTATGCAAAGAGTCAAAGTTTTTCCTTCTATTCCTTTTTATTTTTCTCCTTTGGCAAGCATCATGTGGTGAGGAAAGATCTAGGAACATATGTCTAGTTGAATATAGATAGCATGAGTTATTATTGTTGACACCATCCTTGTGGTGGGTATGTTGGGAGTCGAAACTATAAGCCCCTATCTTTCTATGTGTCCGGTTGAAATGTTTTCCTCATGTGCATGCGGTGAGTGTTATCAATCATAGAAGACTATATGATGGTTGAGTATGTGGACTTGCCTAAAGGCTCCGACACGTGACCCTTCCTGAAAAGATGATGAATTGTAGTTGCAAAGTTGACTGAGAACATAGTTTGTTGATTTCTAATAGAGTTTTTGCTTTATAGTTCGATTGTGTGATGAACTATTACTTATTCATGGAAGTGTATGATAAAAGTCTTATGTTTAAATTTGTTGCTGTTATAATAATCAACATGATGCTTCTATGTCCGTATTTTGTTTTTATCGACACCTCTCTCTCAAAGCATGTGGACATGTTTTTCGATTTCGGTTTTTGCTTGAGGATAAGCGAGGTCTAAGCTTGGGGGAGTTGATACGTCCATTTTGCATCATGTTTTATAACTGTTATTTATAATGTTTTTATCCATAATAATGCTTTTTGGAGTAATTCTAATGCCTTTTCTCTCATAATTTGCAAGGTACACACCAAGAGGGAGAATTCCAGCAGCTGGAAATCTGGACCTGAAAAAGCTATGTCAGGCCACCTATTCTGCACAACTCCAAACAAGCTGAAACTTCACAGAGATTTTTTATGGAATATTTAAGAATTATTGGAGCAAATAACTACCAGAGGGGGCCACCAGGTGGGCACAACTCACCTGGGCGCGCCAGGCAGCCCAGGCGCGCCCTGGTGGGTTGTGGCCTCCTCGGCCCAACTCCGGTGCCCATCTTTTGGTATATAAGTCATTTTTACCTAGAAAAAATAAGGAGAAGACTTTCGGGCCGGAGTGCCGCCGTCTCGAGGCGGAACTTGGGCAGGAGCACTTTTGCCCTCCGGCGGAGCGATTCTGCCGAGGGAAGTTCCCTCCCGGAGGGGGAAATCATAGTCATCATCATCACCAACAACTCTCCCATCTTGGGGAGGGCAATCTCCATCAACATCTTCAACAGCACCATCTCATCTCAAACCCTAGTTCATCTCTTGTATTCAATCTTGTTACCGGAACTATAGATTGGTGCTAGTGGGTGACTAGTAGTGTTGATTACATCTTGTAGTTGATTACTATATGGTTTATTTGGTGGAAGATTATATGTTCAGATCCATGATGCTATTTAATACTCCTCTCATCATGAGCATGTTTATTATTTATGAGTAGTTACTTTTGTTCTTGAGGTCACGGGATAAATCATGTTGCAAGTAATCATGTGAATTTGATATGTGTTTAATATTTTGATGGTATGTATGTTGTGATTCCCTTAGTGCTGTCATGTGAACATCGACTACATGACACTTCACCATATTTGGGCCTAAGGGAATGCATTGTGGACTAGTAAATAGATGGTGGGTTGCGAGAGTGACAAAAGCTTAAACCCCAGTTTATGCGCTATTCCGTAAAGGACCGATTGGACCCAAAAGTTTAATGATGTGGTTAGAATTTATTCTTAATACTTTTCTCGTAGTTGCGGATGCTTGCGGGAGGGTTAATCATAAGTAGGAGGTTTGTTCAAGTAAGAACAACACCTAAGAACCGGTCCACCCACATATCAAATTATCAAAGTAGCGAACACGAATTAAACCAACATGATGAAAGTGACTAGATGAAATTCCCGTGTACCCTCAAGAACACTTTGCTTATCATAAGAGACCGTTTTTGCCTGTCCTTTGCCTCAAAAGGATTGGGCTACCTTGCTGCATACTTATTGCTACTATTGTTACTTGCTTGTTACAAATTATCTTGCTATCAAACTACTCGCTACTCACAGTTTCAGCACTTGCAGACACTACCATACTGACAACTACCTGTCATTTCCTTCTGCTCCTCATTGGGTTCGACACTCTTACTAATCGAAAAGAGCTACAATTGATCCCCTATACCTGTGGGTCATCATGCAACATGCTCATGTTCAAGTTGCTTGAAATTCATGATCTGGGTTCCAAGGGAAATAATTTTTGCGGTCGGAAAATACTTAGTAATAAAAGCATCCTTGCACTTATCCCAAGAATCGATACTATTGCGAGGTAAAGAAAACCAATTTTTTGCACGATCTCGCAAAGAAAACGGAAATAATTTCAACTTCACAACATCATTGTCCACATCTTTTTTCTTTTGCATATCGCATAATTCCACGAATGTGTTAAGATGGGACGCGGCATCCTCATTGGGAGTACCGGAAAATTGATCTTTCGTAACAAGATTCAGCAAAGCAGTATTAATATCACAAGACTCCGCACTAGTGGCGGGAGGAGCAATCGGAGTGCTAATAAAATCATTGTTGGTATTGGAGAAATCACACAACTTGGTGTTCTCTTGAGTCATTGTGACTATGCAACAAGATTGCACTCAAAAAACAGATCTGACGAGAAAACGTCGAACAGAAAAGAGGGCGAATAAAACGGCAAATTTTTGTGAATTGGGGGAGAGGAAAACGAGAGGCAAATGGCAAATAATGTAAATTGCAAGGAGATGAGATTAGTGATTAGGAACCTAGTAGATGTTGATGATGTCTCCTTGGCAACGGCGCCAGAAATTCCTTTTGATGTCTGCTTGAACTATGTCGGTATTTCCCCAAAGAGGAAGGGATGATGCAGCATAGCAACGGTAGGTATTTCCCTCAGTGATGGGACCAAGGTTATCAAACCAGTAGGAGAACTAAGCAACACTATGTAAACGATACCGGCACACAAAGAACAAATACTTGCAACCCGATGTGAAAGAGGGCTTGTCAATCGCTCCCGTGTAGAAGATAGATTTGTTTTGTAGTTGATTGGATAAATAGATCTCGTGGAAACGCGAGATAAAATAAATAATAAAATTGCAGCTATGTATTTTTGGGTTTTTGGATTAATAGATCTGGAAATAAAAGCGAATAAAAATAGATCTCAAAGGCAGATATGATAAAGAAGAGACCCGGGGGCCGTATATTTCACTAGTGGCTTCTCTCGAGAAAAATAGCACACGGTGGGTAAACAAATTACTGTTGGGCAATTGATAGAACTTCAAATAATTATGATGATATCCAGGCAATGATCCTTATATAGGCATCACGTCCAAGATTTGTAGACCGACTCCTGCCTGCATCTACTACTATTACTCCTCACATCGACCGCTATCCAGCATGAATCTAGTGTATTAAGTTCATGGAGAAACGGAGTAATGCAATAAGAACGATGACATGATGTAGACAATATCTATTCATGTAGGAGTAGACCCCATCTTGTTATCCTTAATAGCAATGATACATACATGTCATTTCCCCTTCTATCACTGGGAAATGTGTCATGTGACACTCTTCCATGTCACATACATCTTGGTGGAGCGCACAAAATGATATGAGTGAAATAACACGCATCACCAAGGACATAAGTGAAGAATCATACAAAAATAATTGTAGAGATAAGCATTAAGCACACTTTAAGCATATATACTATGATCAACCACATAGGACAAACGTAGTATCTCACAAGCATTAAACAATCAAGTAGCACGGATCAAATGAACATAGTAGAAAAAACTCGATAAAAACCAAAGAGCAAAAGTGAGTATCTCTCTCGCTCGCTCTCTGTCTCTCTCTCTCAGCCTAATGATCTATACAATGTCTCCCCCTTTGGCGACAAGTACCAAAAAGCTCGAAAAGGTATAGAGCTATGTGTCTCTCTAGGCACGATCCTCCGGAGCTCCTGAAGGTGACTTCCGGCTTGTGGCTCCTATGTGCGTAGATGGCATGGAGAGAAGTGCGTCTGCAAATGCTTCTGAAGATGTCTACTGGACTGGTGGAGTAGACACTAGAGATGGCACTAGAGCAGTAGCGGCAGAGTGAGTGGTCCTCGTGTCTGCAACTAGCACGGCTGAAGATCTGGGAGCTCTGTGTACAGTCTGGAACCTCTGAGTGGTAGGTCTCTCATCTCCACTATCTTCTGTAGCAATCCTGCTTGCCTCAACATCTGCCTGCGGCTTCTCCACAATTGTTTGAACCTCTGTGATCTTCACATCAAGATCATGAATCTTTGTTGCGACAATCCGCTCTAGACTCTCCTAGTTCTTGGAGATGTTGGCAAGACTCCTCTCAATCCTCAGGGTGGCCTCTAGTAGATATGTCATTTGATCGTTATTTGACTTGAGGTTTGCTATGGGTGCATTGGGAGATGCGGCTTCCTGAGCTGCTTTTGCTTCTGCTTCCTGGGCTTTCTCTTGAGCCTCAACAGATGTGGGTGTCAGGGATCCATCACCACCACATTATCCTCAAACTCTGGCTGAAGAGCGAGGTGCTCACGATCAAGTAGATATGTGCTTGTTCCAACTTTGGAGTTGATGAGCATCTGAATGTGTGGGGCATATCCACAAGATCTCTTCTGGTCAGCAGCTGTCCTCTTGATCATTTCAACAATCAAACTCATAACCTTGAACTTTTGGGGGTTGTCAAACAAATGAAGCAATTAATGGAGTGGCCACGTATCATCTTGTCATCTCCAGACTTGGGCAAGAGAGTACGCCTCAAGATAGTGTTGGTTGTGGCCAAAAATAGCTAGCAAGTGCTTGACTGACCCAAGCTTGTGGCTCTCAACATCGTTTGGACGGATTTCCTTATAAATGTTTGCCATTGTGTTGTGGTCCATCCTGGGCTTCTCGTACACATCAATATCATTTTATTCTTCCTTAGGGGCACCAAGGAGTGCAACCCACTCAAAGATGGTTGACTGGTACTTGGGACCCTCGGTCATCCATGAAATCTTCCCATCTGGATAGAAGTGTGTGTTGTGGAGTAGAATTGCATGATCATCTCATCGTTCCACTTGGTGAGCTTCTGACCAACAAACTTGTCAGCACCTGTAAGCCTGAAACTCTCATGAACGTGGGGGAAATAATTTTCATTGGCATCAATTCCAGTCCACCCACTTCATGTCATTGACAATGGGCTTCTTATCAAGCAAAACTGTTTCATAGAAGTCTTGTTGTTCTCTGGTGTGGAATCGGTAGTCACAAGCAGTCCTTCTTCTAACAGAGTAGGGTTCAAGTTTCCTCCACTCTCTCAATCCCATATCCTTCCTGAGCATCATGTTTTGTACAACAGGATGAACATTATCATGATCTGGGATCTTGGGCTTAAGCTTCTTGAGCACTAGTGTCTCATCATCATCCTGAACCTCAGGCACTGGGGTCTTGTTCTTCTCAGCAGCTGGAACGTTTTTTGTAGACCTCTTAGGTGCAGAAACCTTGGGCTTGGCCTTGAGCTTGGAGGGAGCAGCTGTCTTCATGGCATCAGACATGAGTTTCTGTACCTTAGCTAGAGGTGCTTAAGCTTCTGGCTCTTCCTCCTCCTCATCTTTCCTCATGGAAGGTCTGCCAATAACTGTAGCAGTGGTCTTTCTAGCCCTCTTCTTCTTCTTGCTGGGATCTGCTTCTTCATCATTTGGATCCTCAAGTGTGAATGTCATTGTTTTCTGTAGAGCTGAGGATTTGCGTGGCTTTTACATTGGGACTCTCCTTACAACAATCCTCTTTGGCACTTGCCCTGGTGCTAGCTGTAGAGCCATACTCCTTCCTAGTACTGCCTTTTTCTTTGATGTGGCCTCACTAGCCACAAAGTTTTCATCCTCACCGTATGAGGTTTTCTTCTTCCTTATTCTGGTGGCAGCCTTTGGCAAATCTGGAGAGCTCCTAATGCCCTCACAGTAGCTCTCATTGGGACTAGAGCCCTCACTTAGAACAACATCCTGCTTTGACTGATTCTGACTGTCATTGGCCCTTGACATCTTGCAAGTTGACCCTGTGAATAGATGGGTATGGGCAGAGTATATGAGTTATCAAAAAAAGCAAATTGTTTTTTTTCTTCAAAAAATTGAGTTCAAACTTTAGTTCTAGGTTTTCATAGAATGCACTTTGGAGCTATCGAGTTGGTCATTTCGGTGACACCGAAGCAGCTAACAAAGACTAAACACACAGTTTCGGTTGGACCGAGACGTGGTTCAGTGACTCCGAGTTGCTAGGGTTTCACTGAAACTTTACTTTCGGTCTCACCTATTAGTACGTTTTGGTGGAACCGAGTTGTGCTTGTGAAATGGCCAGGGCCAAATCAGTGGGACCAAAAATTCCTATTCGGTCAGTTCGAGATGCGTTCAGCGGAAAGCTAACCCTATTTTTTTGCTCAAATCTATTCTAACGAATTTATCTGGTGGATAGAAGTATTGCAATCGTGGCAAGATACATGGTATTGTCCTTGTGCATTGAATCGGATAAAAGAAGCACGAGGAGATCGAATCTCACCCTAACCCGATGAAGATCCTCTACGACGGCAACGGCGGGGCAGATTGCCGTTGACGGCGGAGGATTCCTGCAGCGAAGGCGCACAGGAGACAACGGCGATGATCCGAAGACCAAGGGGGCGGCAGCGACGGGGTGCGGAGTCATAGCGTTTGAAGTAATTTTCAACATACGGTCGCGCGAAGTATATATATACTCGTGTGCTGTCGGTGGCACCGAGTGGAACAAATCGGTGGCACCGAGATGCGCAACTGTGTGCAGTTACAGCAAATCGGTGTGGCCGAGTTGGTCTAATCGGTAGCACCGAGATGAAAACCTAGATCAAACTTTATGATTTCGGTTTGATCGAGTTTGAGTGTATTGGTCTGACCAAAATGCATGAAGAAGGTTTTGGAGGTCAACACTTGACGGATCGGTGGCTCCGAGTTCTTCTCACCCGGAGGGTCCGAAAAGAACATGTTCAATTTTTGTGATATAGCATGAAAAGAATTTGAGACAAGAAGAGCATAGATAGCTAGAGGAGGTACTTAGGCATTCTTGTCCATCCATTTGGCCAATAAAAACCAAGACAATCAAAACAAAAAATGGATGTCCTCGAATGGAGAAAATATGCAACCAACATGCTCACACAATAAGATAGCAAATGAAATATGTGTCAAAGCACGCACAACCAATTCTAGCATCTATCAAGCAATTGGCGATGACTAGGTCATCTATATATGAGTATGTTGACTTAGGAGTCAAATGAGAACATTTGATCATAGGTCATACTCATCTTTAAGCACAAGTGGGGTTACCATTTTTACATAAAGCATTAATGTGTTCACACCATTAGAGTTTCTTTAGCTCAATTTTTAGAGCAAAGCCCCCCTAGATGTGATATCCCCCTAAAGAGGGACGAACTAACCTTTGGGTTTTGTCGATGATGACTTCATGTAGATAGTGAAGATGTGGATGCTCAATGTTGATGTGGATCATTTGGAGCAATCCTTTGGAGTGTTGCACTTTCAATACCTACATGGTTAGTCCGACAAGGAACATAGAAGGATATCCATAGACATAGAGTGAATTGCACATATACTGATGTCCATGAAAGCATTAGGTTACCTTGTCCCTTGTCTTACCAACAAGAGGGTTTGTGACTCCATGAACTAGTGCAGGATATGAAAGTTGATTGCACAACTCCATGTCAATATGAATGTGAGTGAAGTATGTTGGCGGAGTCACCCTCAAGAACACTCTAGTTCTTCTTCTTTGGGACCCACATCAACTTGATGGGAATCCTTGGAGTTGTAGTTGAACTTGATGAAGTAGAGCTTGATGTAGTCTTGGGTACCCACTTGACCATGGCCTTAGGAGCTTCTTCAAATGAGTCAATCTCTTCTTCAAGCTTGTCCTTACCTTTTAGCTTGTGGTCTTGTGGTGGCAGATCATCTTGACCTTGTTTTCCGTCAAAAGAAGTGGGGTCATACTTCTCTTGTTGAGGAACAAACTTCATCTTGGGGTATTGATCTTATTCCCATTCAACTCCATTGGCATTGAACTTTTGTTCAAAACCAATACCTTGATTCTTCCGATGCCTTCCTTGCTTGCAAACAATTTACTCAAATTGCTTACTCCCGACAAGGCTCTTGTAAACATCTTTCTCTATAATTCCCTTTAATAAGCTATTTTCTTTCTGAAGTGTAATTTGGCTAAGAGAATCATTAGTGGAATCAAGAGAACTACTAGAAGCAACAATATTGGATTTAGCATGGTTATTGTTACTACTAGAAGAAGAATCTTTCTGGCTCTTGTTACTAGATTTTACTTGTAGCATTTAAGTAGACAAGAGGAGACGTTTGGCAATGTAAGAAGAAATCTTCTTTCAAAGATCATCATTGATAGCTGATGTCGCTTGAAGCTGCGACGGTATTTCCCCAAAGAGGAAGGGATATGCAGCACAGCGGCGGTAGGTATTTCCCTCAAATATGAAACCAAGGTTATCGAACCAGTAGGAGAACCAAGCAACACAACGTAAACAGCCCCTGCACACAAATAACAACCACTCGCAACCCGGCGTGTTAAAGGGGTTGTCAATCCCTTTTGGGTAACGGCACCAGAAAAGGTGCGTGGACGGGAGAAAGTTGTAATAGATTGAATAAATAGATCGCAAATAAAATAAAGTGCATCAAAGTATTTTTGTATTTTTGGTTTAATAGATCTGAAAATAAATGCAAAGGAAAAGTATATCGCAAAGGCAAATATATGAGAAAGAGACCCGGGGGCCGTAGGTTTCACTAGTGGCTTCTCTCGAGAAAAATAGCAAACGGTGGGTGAACAAATTACTGTTGGGCAATTGATAGAACTTAAATTAATCATGACGATATCCAGGCAATGATCATGACATAGGCATCACGTCCAAGATTAGTAGACCGACTCCTGCCTGCATCTACTACTATTACTCCACACATCGACCGCTATCCATCATGCATCTAGTGTATTAAATTCATGAAGAAACGGAGTAATGCAATAAGAATGATGACATGATGTAGACAAGATCTATCTATGTAGAGAAAGACCCCATCGTTTTATCCATAGTAGCAACGATACATATGTCTCGGTTCCCCTTCTGTCACTGGGATCAAGCATCGTAAGATTGAACCCACTACAAAGCACCTCTTCCCATTGCAAGATAAATAGATCAAGTTGGCCAAACAAAACCCAAATATCAGAGAAGAAATACGAGGCTATAAGCAATCATGCATAAAAGAGATCAAAGAATCTCAAGTACTTTCATGGATATAAAAAGATATAACTGATCATAAACTCAAAGTTCATCAGATCCCAACAAACACACCGCAAAAGAGTTACATCATATGGATCTCCAAGAGACCATTGTATTGAGAATTCAGCGAGAGAGAGGAAGCCATTTAGCTACTACCTACGGAGAGGCGCCAATGGAGGTGGTGAACCCCATCCGAGATGGTGTCTAGATTGGATCTGGTGGTTCTGGACTTTGCGGCGGCAGGATGAATATTTCGTCGACTCCCCTAGGGTTTTGGGAATATTGGGGTATTTATAGAGCAAAGAGGCAGTCCGGGGGCACCCGAGGTGGGCACAACCCACCTGGGCGCGCCTGGGCCTCTTGGCGTGCCTTGGTGGGTTGTGCTCTCCTCGGAGCACCCCCCAGGCGTAGCCGGGGCCCATTACGTGTCTTCTGGTCCATAAAAAATCTCCGTGAAGTTTCGTTGCATTTGGACTCCGTCTGATATTGATTTCCTGCGATGTAAAAACATGCAGAAAACAACAATGGGCACTTGGCACTATGTCAATAGGTTAGTACCAAAAAATGATATAAAATGACTATAAAATGATTATAAAACATCCAAGATTGATAATATAATAGCATGGAACAATCAAAAATTATAGATACATTGGAGAAGTATCAGCATCACCAAGCTTAACTCCTCGTCCTCGAGTAGGTAAGTGACAAAAACAGAATGTTTGATGTGGAATGCTGCCTAACATGTCATATCATATTCTTTTCTTTATAGCATGGAAATTTGGGCTTTTATGTGATTCAAAGCAATACTCTAGTTTTGACATGATAATTTAAATACACAAGCATATCAACAAGCAACCATGTCTTTCAAAATATCAACGCTAAAATAAGTTATCCCTAGCCCATCATGCTCAACCATTGATCCGTTCATGAAACACACTCGCATATTAGCTACACACAATAATCAAGTACGATCATATTGCCTCTTAGTTGGTTCTTTTATAAGAGAAGACAGAGACTCAAATTCAAAAAATAAAAATTGCATAAAGTAAAAGAAAGGCCCTTCGCAGAGGGAAGTAGGGATTTGTAAAGGTGCCAGAGCTCAAAGCGAAAAACTTAGAGATATCACCAACGAAAATGACTTAGAGTTCCCAACACTTTCCATGCTAGGTATATCATAGGCGGTTCCCAAACAGAAAATAAAGTTTATTCCTTTTTCCACCATACTCTCAATTTCCATGGCTAGCCGTATCCACGGTTGCCCTCCATACCAACACTTTCCAAGGAATTTATTATTTGAACATAAAGTAAATTCATTTTTTTCATTTTGGGATTGGGCATCCCTAAAACCATTGCCTAACTCTCGTGAAATGACAAGTGAATAAACACTCATCGTGAGAATAACACATCCAGCATGGAAAATATTAGCTACCCCTCACCGCTCCGTGAGCAAAACGAACACACAAAAGAGAAGTTTATTTTGAAAATTAGAGATGGCACATGCAAATTTGCTTAGAACGGCAAAAGAATATCGCATATAGGTAGATATACTGGACTCATGTGGCAAAACTGGTTTATAGGATTTTGGATGCACAAGTAGAGATCATACTTAGTGCAAAATGAAGGCTAGCAAAAGATTGAGAAGCGACTAACCAAGAAACGAATAATCTCATAAGAAATCATTAAGCATAATTAACACCGAATAATGCACCACAAGTAGGATATAATTTCATTGCATGACTATTGACTTTCGTGCTTGCATAGGGAATCACAAACCTTAACACCAATATTCTTACTAAAGCATAATTACTCATCAACATAACTCACATATCACATCATCATATCTCAAAACTATTACTAAGAATCAAATTTATTTTGTCCAATGATCTTCATGAAAGTTTTTATTATATCCTTCTTGGATATCTATCACTTTGGGACTAATTTTCATGTGTTGCTTTTCATAAGCTCAAACAAATATAAGTGAAGATCATGAGCAATTTTTTTCTTTCTCTCAAAATAATTTAAGTGAAGCAAGAGAGAATTTCTTGAAAATTTTACTAACTCTCAAATAAATCTAAGTGAAGCAAGAGAGCATTTCTTCAAAAATACTAAGCACACCGTGCGCAAAAAGATATAAGTGAAGCACTAGAGCAAGTCCATAGCTCATAAAAGATTTAAGTGAAGCATAGAGAGCAATTCTAACAAGTCACGACATAATTTTGGCTCTCTCAAATAGGTGTGTCCAGCAAGGGATCAAGACTTAAAACACAAAATAAAACAAGCAAATACTCATATCATACAAGACGCTCCAAGCAAAACACATAGTATGTGATGAATAAAAATATAGCTTCGAGTAAAATACTGATGGTCGTTAGAAGAAACAGGGGATGCCACTCGGGGGCATCCCCAAGCTTAGTTGGTTGCTGTTTTTTGGATAATAGCTTGGGATGCCGGGGCATCCCCAAGCTTAGGCTCTTCTATCCTTTATTCCTTCATCCATCGTAAGATAACCCAAAACTTGAAAACTTCAATCACACAAAACTCAACAAAACCTTCGTGAGATCCGTTAGTATAAGAAAGCAAAACACTACTATAAGTACTGTATCAAACCGATTCATATTTTGTTTTTGCATTATATCTACTGTATTCCAACTTTTCTATGGCAAAAACTCATCAAAGAAAACCATAGAGCCATCAAAATAAGCACACAACACAAAGAAAGCAGAATCTATCAAAACAGAACAGTCTGTAGAAATCTGACTAATTTGAATACTTCTGTAACTCAAAAAATTCTGAAAAAACAGGACGACCTGGGTAATTTTTATATTAATATTATGCAAAAAGAATTGGCATTTTATCATGTTCTGGTGATTTTTAACAATTGTTTTCGTGAGTGCATAAGCTTCTGTTTTTCAGCAAGATCAAACAACTATCACCCAAGAAGATCCTATAGGCTTTACTTGGCAGAAACACTAATTAAAACACAAAAAACACAATCATAACAGTAGCATAATTGTGCAAACACACAAGAACAGAAAGCAAAAATAAATTTTATTCATTGGGTTGCCTCCCAACAAGAGCTATCGTTTTATGCCCCTAGCTAGGCAAAAAATTTAACGATGCTCACACGAAAGATAAGAATTGAAACACAAAGAGAGCATCATGAAGCATATGACAAACACATTTAAGTCTAACATACTTCCTATGCCTAGGAATTTTATAAGCAAACAATTTATCCAGACAAGAAACATCTAAAATATGCAAAGAAGAGAAATAAAACATTGACAATCTCAACATAACGAGAGGTAATTTAGTAACATGAAGATTTCTACAACCATACTTTCCTCTCGCATAATAATTACATGTAGGATCATAATCAAATTCAACAATATAACTATCACGTAAAATGTTCTCTTCATGATCTACATGCATGCAAAGTTGACACTCTTCCAAAATAGTGGGACTATCATCAAATAAAGTCATGACCTCTCCAAGCCCACTTTTATCAAAAAATTCATAAGATTGAACACTCTCCAAATACGTGGGACTATTTTTAGGTAAAGTTGACACTCTTCCAAACCTACTCTTAATATTATCGCAAACATATTCATCATGAGGCCTAAATAAATTTCCAAGATCATAAGATGAATCACCCCAATGATGATCATTGCAATAAGTAGTGGACATATCAAAATTAGCATCCCCAAGCTTGGGGTTTTGCATATTATTAACACAATTGACATTAATAGAATAGAATTTATAGTAAAATCATTGCAATAATGCTTTTCATTCAAGGAGCTATCATGAATCACTTCATAAATTTCTTCATCACAATTTTCAGATTCACGAATCTCAAGCAAAACTTCATAAAGATAACCAAGTGCACTCAACTCACTAGCAACTGGTTCAACATAATCAGGTCTTTTGAAAAGATTAGCAAGTGGATGACGATCCATGTCAATAGATTTTTGGCAAGCGAAGATGCAAGCAAATAGAAGGCACATGGTAACACAAGCAAAGGTAGCAAACAAGATTGCAACCAAAAACATAGATCTGACGAGAAAACGGCGAACGAAAAAGGGGGCAAATAAAATGGCAAATTTTTGTGAAGTGGGGGAGAGGAAAACGAGAGGTAAATGGAAAATAATGTAAATTGTGAGGAGATGAGATTTGTGATTAGGAACCTAGTATGTGTTGAAGATCCTCCCCCGCAACGGCGCCAGAAATTCCTTTTGATGTCGCTTGAAGCTACGTCGGTATTTCCCCAAAGAGGAAGGGATGATGCAGCACAGCGGCGGTAGGTATTTCCCTCAGATATGAAACCAAGGTTATCAAACCAGTAGGAGAACCAAGCAACACAACGTAAACAGCCCCTGCACACAGTTGGATCACGGGTTCCGATAAAACCCTTAAGGTTTGAACTCTAGGGTGCGCACGAAGTTCTCTCTCCCCCAAGCTCACACACTCACCCCGATCTCAAGGCCTAGCTCGCCGAACCCGAGGAACAAGGGACACAAGAGTTTATACTGGTTCGGGCCATCGATGTGGTGTAATACCCTACTCCAGTGTGGTGTGGTGGATTGCCTTGTAGGCTGTGGATGAACAAGTACAAGGGAAGAACAGCCTCCTGAGGAGAGGTGTTCACGAGCTCAGTGAGCTGGTGTGTGTGAGGATGGAATGGATCCGATCCAAATTCCGTTCGATCCAAACTCCGTCTGATCCAAAGTCCGTCCCCCTCCTATGGTGGTGGCTAGTCCTATTTATAGAGGGCCTGGTCCTCTTCCCAAATGTTTATTCGGGAAGGGATCCCACAACGGCCAATTTGAAGGGGGACAACTAGTACAACCTATCCTGACAAAAGGTGGTCTTCTCCTGCCAAAGGCTCTGGTGGTGACGACGTCGTGGGCTCCATGGTGACCTCCGTCCTGCCGTCTGGCTGGTCTTGGTCTTGTTGCACCGATATGGAAACCTTTGTCTGATGCCTCGGGACTCCTCGTCTGCGCCTGCTCCTTTAGAACCAAAGAGGAAATGAATACTCTGTGCCCGCTTGCACCCGCATGGCGCCCGCCTGGCCTTGATCGTCATGGCTCACGTCACGGAAACCTCACGAGGTGCCCCCGCCTTGATCTCTCCGCTCCTCGTGAGCCAGCCTAGTGAGGCTGCCCCTGAGGAGGTCTTGTGTCGCCTGCCTCACGAGGCTCGGCTCCTCGCGAGGGTCTTGAGTGTTTGCTGGTGAAGATGGGCCGTACCAAGCCGTTGGTGGAGCCACGCCGTGGGCCGCAGGAAGGCAAGTCTGGGGACCCCCATTCCCAGGACGCCGACAGTAGCCCCCGGGCCCAAAGCGCGCTCGGACTTGGCTTCGAGGTGAAGCCAAGGGGCAAGTGTGGAGCGCCACGGGCCCCATCCGCCTGCAGCCTTGATTGACACCTGGCGACCGACGGGACATGGGCGTCTCTGCTTCCCCACGCTGCCTTGGCAACTGCCCGACTTGACGAGTCCCTGGTGCATGCAGAAAAGCCATCATTACCTGCGATCGTGGAGGTCGTCGGTTGGCCTCCTCCTGCTATAAATGGGGAGGGGGCGGAGCCCCCGTCGCCCATCTCTTCCTCAGTTCCGCTTGCTTCTTCTTCCTTGCTTGCTTCATTGCCTTGATGCGCCGCCCATGGCGCTGATTCGGAGATTCTCCGCTGCTGAGAAGGGGAAAACCCCCCGCGAGGATATAGGGCCACTCCCACCAAAGAAAAGGCTGGCATGCTCCCGAGATGCTGCCGTAGGGCGAGAGGTGGCGAGGCCCTGGTACGAGCGTCCTCCTCCCGGTTATCCACTGCCCTTGTACGCCCAGGCGCAAGGCCCACGAGAAGGAGGCAGTGGCCCGCGCCGATCGCGCCACGGCCGCGGTGACCATGCTGTGGCGTTGCGCTCCGCCGCCCCGTGAACCCATGCCGAGGGCTCCTCGCGCGAACTTGTGGTGTGAGCGGTGATACCACCGCACACGTGGATCTGATTCCATCCATTCTTCGCTGCAAAGATGCCACCGAGGAGGCCACTCGAGCTGTGGCTGCACCACGCCGAGTGCGACACCCTGACGACGGGAGCAGAGGTTGAGGTCGTCTCCTCGGGCAAGGTCTTCATGACCCGCGGATGGGACGAGGTCGCCCACGTCTGCCGCGCGGAGGGTGCTCTCTCCATCCATTTCGAGTACGATGGCACCTCCACGCTATTCTTCAAGGTCTTCGATGGGGAAGGCCGCCGACTGGAATGCTACTCGAGAGGGAGCCCCCAGGGGGACGTGGCGCCTGGCACCGGCCCCACCAACAGTCCCTCCAGTAGCAGTGATGGCGCCTGGGAGTCCAGCAGCTCTACTGAGCCAGACGAGACTCCAGAGACGAGCGATGACGTGCCCCCGAGCTCCCATCATGCCCGGAGCGCAACTGCGGCGTCTGCTCGTCGTCGCCGCTGATCTGGATGGGGTTGGCGTTGGCCTCCGACGGCCCACTGTTGATGATGGCGCCGGCGGCGACGCCCGTAGATATAGCTTCCGATAGTCTTCTCCTTTTATTCCCTGCAAGGAATCGAGACGAACCCCGCGGGGGTGTGTAAAGAGTCTGTAGCGCCTTTTGTGTCAATATCATCCTTATTATGAAATTCTATGATTGTGCGTCTTGCATCGGCTTGCCCCCCCTTTCCAACCTCGCGGTAACTTGGTGCTCTACGCTGACAGGTCCCAGTCCCCAGGCAGGCTTCAGCTATCGCTGGTATGCTAGGTCGCGATGCCGTGGTCAAGGCCAGGAGGTGAGCGGCCCGAGGTCCGGTGAGAGCTCCTGAGGCACGATGCTCAAGAGGTCCCCTTTAGCATGCAAGCAACTCCCTGAAGGTAGGAAAGGTAGGTGGCGTTGCCGTAGCAAGGTTGCATGAGCTAGGAATTTTGTGTCTCAGCTCCCGGCTGGCTCGAATGCGTGACTTATCTTTAGTGATCCTGGGTTGAGTCCCTCTGCCGCACCCGGCTCATACAGCGGTGGTGGTACTACTAGGTATGGCTTCATGTTAGATCACTCCTCCTCTCGTGCCCTCCTGAGTGCTCTGCGTTCTCGGGTCCCGACTCTCGAGCAAGACTCAGCCGCCGCTGGTATGCCAGCTCGCGATGCCGTGGTCAAGGCCAGGGGGTGAGGGCTGAAGAGTTAGTAAGAGCTTCTGAGGCGCGGTGCTCAGGAGCCCCCCTTTCACGCGCAAGCGAACGACACGAGAGGATGAATGAGCTGACGAGGTCACATGTAGCTAGCGCTCCAGAGATTCTTGCGAGTTAGCTGGAGAGGGAATATAGCCTGCGGCCGCATTGGTTACCCAGCTGCTGATTGTTCCACAAGAAGACGAAGGCACTGAGGATTTGATGAGGTGACGTGCGCGGAGCAGGCCACGAGCCAGAGCTCGATCTCTCAGGTTTATCAGCGTTGCAGGGACGCACCCGAGCACAAGCGCCGTGTCGATGCGTGGAGCTCTCGTCGCGGGTAAACAGGAGACCGGTCAGCAACGCGGGATGCCGCGAGATGTGATCAAACAAGTGATAATCGTAGGGAAACCACGCAAGGAGATAAGCTATTCTAGATAGATGCAAGAACGATACATGCCACTGGGACTGACCCGAGTGGTCTAGGGATGATGCAGCCCGAGGGGCGCCCCGACAGAGTAAGCTAAAGATGCAAAAAGATATGTGCCGCAGGGACAGGCCCATGCGACCTGGGAATGGTGCAGCCCGAGGGGCGCTCCCAGCTGAGTAAATTGGAAAATGTCACCTGGTACCATTGTCGAAGGAGTGTTGAGGTAGCCGAAGGCGCGCGATGAAGGAGTCGCTCCTCATGAGCCACCAGGGCCCTGAGCCTCGGGAGGCTCCGGGGGCTCGGGTGGTTCTTCGAGGACCGTTGCCATCTTCGCCTGGACTGCGTGATGCCTGGCCTCCTGAGCCGCCAGGATGCTCCACAAGTGGCGCTGGAAGGCGGCAGCCACGTTCGGCAGGCCAAATGGCATGCAGACGTAGCTGTGAGGTGGACCCTCGCACCGCCCAATGCGCGAAGGCCAGAATCGCTCCTAAGATGCGGCCCTGTTGAGCCCTGGAATGTCGATGCAGACGCGCAGCCCGCCGTCCTTGCCAGGATGGGGAGCTGCGCCGGGTGGTGGGGGCGGTCGCCGCGCATGGTCCTTGCTTCTTGAAGCTCCTGGGTTGCCTTGACGATGAACTCCTGAGCACCGGGCGCTCCTCGCCCAGTGCCCTCTTGAGGGAAACGTGCAGCGAAGCACGCCTCCACGTGGTGCCTGAGCGCCTCCCTCGTGATGTTGGCTAGGTCTGAGGCCCTCCAGAAGGGAGCCCCCGAGCCCTGCCCGAGGAGGGTGCCGGGCGCGCCTTCCTATGTGAGGGAGGGAGGCGCCCCAGCTGCTGGTGCTGATCCTGAGGTGGTGCTGCTGGAGACGCCGCTCTCCTGAGGCCCTGTGCAGAGTAGCTGCTTCTTCTTCTTGGGGATGGCCTCAGGAGGGTACAGGGTGCCTTCGTTGTCGGGGTCTTCGATTGCTGCGGCTTGGAAGGCGCGCTCCAGGGAGCACACCGCATCTCTTTCTTCGCAGGGGACCGTGATGACTCCGCCGCTTCCTGGCATCTTGAGGACGTTGTAGCCGTGGTGGGTCACTTCCATGAACTTGGCCAATGCTGGATACCCAAGGATGGCGTTGTACGGCAGGCGGATGTGGGTGACGTCGAAGTCGCTGAGCTCGGTGCGGTAGTTGTCACGCTGGCCGAAGGTGACAGGGAGGCGGGCCTGCCCTATCGGGGTGGTGGAGCCGTCGGTCACTCCTGAGAAGGGCTTGGTAGGCTGCAGCTGATTGTATGGCACTTGGAGGCTATCAAATGTCTCGATGGACAGGACATTGAGCCCTGCGTCGCCGTCGATGAGGGTCTTGGTGACTTGGACGTTGCTGATGACGGGCGAGCAAAGGATCGGGAGGGCGCCGCGCACTTGAGCTGGTCCGACGAGCTGAAGGTGATGGCGCATTTGGACCACCTGAGTGGGCGCGTGGCCTCGAGCCTAGGAAGAGCCGCGTTCACCTCACGAGAAAACTGCTTGAAGGTGCGCTGGGACGCTGGGGCCTGAGCTCCGCCCAAGATACAGGCGATAGCGCACGGTTCCTGCAAGCCCCCAGCCCCCTCGTCCTGATGGCGGTCGTCGTTCCTTCTTGGCGGTGGCGGCAGCGGAGGGAGACCAGCATTGCCCTAAGGGCGGTCCTCGCGTGGGTGGTCCCTCCAGGCGCCCTCACAAGGCTGGTCCTGCCAGCGGTCCTCACGAGGCCGGTCGCGCCACTCCTGGCGGGGGCCGCGGTCGTCCCAGCGTCCTCCACCTCGTCCTCCTCCTCGGCCGTAGCCCCGGTCGTTGCGCTCAAGGCGTCGACCGAAGCGTCCATCTCGGATGGCCCTGAGCTCTTGACAGTCGTTGGTGTTTTGGCTGTGTACGTTGTGGAAGGCGCAGAATGGACGGCTTCTCTTGGACGACTCGGGGTGGTCCCGGCCACGCTTCGTGTCCGGCTCCGCCGCGAGCACGGCTACCCCCTTACGCTTCACGTCCTTGGCCTTGGCTTTCTTCTCTTCTGGGTCAGTAGCAGGGAGCTCGAGGAGGGAGAGGTGCCCCTCCTCAGCTCTCGCACACTTGGTCGCTATGTTGGACATCTCTAGAGCCGTGCACAGCTCCTCGTGGATGGCGAGCTCCTCCTTCATCTTGACATCGCGGACGCCATCAGAAAACGCTGAGATGATGGCCTCGTCAGTCACCTTGGGGATCTTGAGGCGGAGACTGTTGAAGCGCTGAATGTACTTCTGCAGGGTCTCTCCTAGCTGCTGCTTGATGCGGCGTAGGTCGCCCGCAGCCGGAGGGCGGTCGTGAGTGCCCTGGAAGCTGGCGACGAAGCGGTCGCACATCTCACCCTAGGAGGAGATCGATCCCTGGGGCAAGTTCTGGAGCCACGAGTGAGCACCATCCTTGAGAGCCATGGGAAACCAGTTCGCCATGACTTTCTCGTCACCGTTGGCCGCCTCGATGCTAAACTCATAGAGCTGCAAGAACTCCACAGGGTCGGGGGTGCTGTCGTAGCGTGCAGGCAGGTCTGGCTTGAACTTGCCTAGCCAGACGATGCTACGCAGCTCCGGAGTGAAGGCACGGCAGCCTGCTGTGGCCACCGGGGCCCTTTGCAGAGGCGGAGCTTGATCTTGATACCCGCGCACCGCCACCGCAGGCAGCACGCGGTCTTGACGTGGTGGCGCCGGGAGCGCATGAGCGATTTCTTGCGGTCAGGGAACTTCTTGGCAGCTTCCTTCTTCGCGCGCGGGCGCTCGGTGTGGCGGGTCGCACCGAGGGGCCATGCGTCTTTGTGCTAGGGCGCCATCTTGGTGCGGAGGCGCTCCGTGAGCTACATCGCCCGCAGCTGGAGGAGGGCGAGGCAGCGAGAGATGTGGTACGTGGGAGCCCCCAGCGGCGCTGACGAGCTCGGCGATGCGGTCCAGCCAATCCTTGTAGAGGTCGTCAACTGGGCGGTAGCGCAGGAGCTCGCGTGCCATGAGCAGCGCGGCCTGCGAGTCCGTGGGCGCGCGACGAGCGTGGGACGATGAGCCGGCCGGAGTCAGTGACGGGGTGGCGGTGCGGCCGTCCCGCCGCACAGAGGTGTGCAGCGATGATGCTTGTTGCTCGTTTCCCGCCAGGCCGGCGGCGGCGTTGGCAGCGGGTGATGGAGAACGACGGGGAGGCCCGCCGACAGGAGCCGTCTGGGCGACCCGGGCGGCAAGGGTGGCCCGGCGCTCAGCTCGTACCCGGCGAGCGTCGGCCATGGATGTAGTGGCGGTGGAGCGTGGATCGATGGAAGAAAGGCTTCAGCGCACCCCTACCTGGCGCGCCAAATGTCGGATCACGGGTTCCGGCAAAACCCTTAAGGTTCGAACTCTAGGGTGCGCACGAAGATCTCTCTCCCCCAAGCTCACACACTCACACCGATCTCAAGGCCTAGCTCGCCGAACCCGAGGAACAAGGGACACAAGAGTTTATACTGGTTCGGGCCACCGATGTGGTGTAATACCCTACTCCAGTGTGGTGTGGTGGATTGCCTTGTAGGCTGTGGATGAACAAGTACAAGGGAAGAACAGCCTCCTGAGGAGAGGTGTTCTAGAGCTCAGTGAGCTGGTGTGTGTGAGGATGGAATGGATCCGATCCAAAGTACGTTCGATCCAAAGTCCGTCTGATCCAAAGTCCGTCCCCCTCCTATGGTGGTGGCTAGTCCTATTTATAGAGGCCCTGGTCCTCTTCCCAAATGTTTAGGCGGGAAGGGATCCCACAACAGCCAATTTGAAGGGGCTAGTACAAGCTATCCTGACAAAAGGTGGTCTTCACCTGCCAAAGGCTCTGGTGGTGACGATGTCGTGGGCTCCGTGGTGACCTCCGTCCTGCCGTCCGGCTGGTCTTGGTCTTGTTGCACCGATATGGAAACCTTTGCCTGATGCCTCGGGACTCATCGCCTACGCCTGCTCCTTTAGCACCAAAGAGGAAACGAATACTCTACGCCCGCTGGCGCCCGCCTGGCCTTGGTCGTCATGGCTCACGTCACAGAAACCTCACGAGGTGCCCCCGCCTTGATCTCTCTGTTCCTCACGAGCCAGCCTAGTGAGGCTGCCCTCGAGGAGGTCTTGTGTCGCCCGCCTCGCGAGGCTCAGCTCCTCGCGAAGGTCTTGAATGTTTGCTGGTGAAGATGGGCCGTACCAGACCGTTGGTGGAGCCACGCTGTGGGCTGCAGGCAGGCAAGTCTGGGGACCCCCGTTCCCAGTATGCCGACACACACAAATGACAACCACTCGCAACCCGACGTGTTAAAGGGGTTGCCAATCCCTTTTGAGTAACGGCGCCAGAAACGGTGCATGGACGAGAGAAACTTGTAATATATTGAATAAATAGATCACAAATAAAATAAAGTGCACCAAAGTATTTTTGTATTTTTGGTTTAATAGATCTGAAAATAAATGCAAAGGAAAAGTAGATCGCAAAGGTGAACAAATTACTATTGGGAAATTGATAGAACTTCAAATAATCCTGACGATATCCAGGCAATGATCATTACATAGGCATCGCGTCCAAGATTAGTACACCGACTCCTGCCTGCATCTACTACAATTACTCCACACATCAACCGCTATCCAGCATGGATCTAGTGTATTAAGTTCATGGAGAAACGGAGTAATGCAATAAGAACGATGGCATGATGTAGACAAGATCTATCTATGTAGAGATAGACCCCATCGTTTTATCCTTAATAGCAACGATACATACGTGTCGGTTCCCCTTCTGTCACTGGGATCAAGCACCGTAAGATCGAACCCACTACAAAGCACCTCTTCCCATTGCAAGATAAATAGATCAAGTTGGCCAAACAAAACCCAAATATCGGAGAAGAAATACGAGGCTATAAGCAATCATGCATAAAAGAGATCAAAGAAACTCAAATACTTTCATGGATATAAAAAGATATAACTGATCATAAACTCAAAGTTCATCAGATCCCAACAAACACACCGCAAAAGAGTTACATCATGTGGATCTCCAAGAGACCATTGTATTGAGAATTCGGCGAGAGAGAGGAAGCCATCTAGCTACTAACTACGAGCCCGAAGGTCTACAAAGAAGTACTCACGCATCATCGGAGAGGGACCAATGGAGGTGGTGAACCCCATCCGAGATGGTGTCTAGATTTGATCTGGTGGTTCTGGACTCTACGACAGCTGGATGAATATTTCGTCGACTCCCCTAGGGTTTTGGGAATGTTGGGGTATTTATAGAGCGAAGAGGCGGTCCGGGGGGCACCCAAGGTGGGCACAACCCACCAGGGCGCACTTGGCCTCCTAGCGCGCCCTGGTGGGTTTTGCTCTCCTCGGAGCACCCCCCATGCGCAGCCAGGGCCCATTACGTGTCTTCTGGTCCATAAAAAATCTCCGTGAAGTTTCGTTGCATTTGGACTCCGTCTGGTATTGATTTCCTGCGATGTAAAAATCATGCAGAAAACAACAACTGGCACTTCGCACTATGTTAATAGGTTAGTACCAAAAAATGATATAAAATGACTATAAAATGATTATAAAACATCCAAGATTGATAATATAACAGCATGGAACAATCAAAAATTATAGATGCATTGGAAACGTATCAATAACTTTTAGAAACTCATGCTCTTGCTCTAAATTTAGCTTCTCGAAGTGTGGCTTCTCATGAGTTCTTAGGAGCTCTCTATGATCCTCTTGAGTTGTTTCATGAGCTAACTTAAGATTGCTTAATTCTTTAGTTAGACGCTCAATCTCCTTCTTATCAATGTTGTTCGTTTCATCATGATTAGCATGATTACTAGCAAGTTCATTATGGTTCACATTACTAGTTTTGTCAACAAGTAAATCATCATCACCTAGCAAATCATCTTCATCACTATCGGAATCAAGATACTCGGGGTGTGATACCTTGGGGCCTTTAGCCATGAAGCATCTTCCAATATCTTTATTTGATGAATCAAATATGTCATGGGAGTCGGATGGCACTAGTGCAAGACCAGCAACACCTTCATCTTGAGTATGGTCGGAGTCGGAGTGATGGCTTCTCTTGGAGTAGTTGTCGAAGTCGGAACCGGAAACCCATTCACCAACGTGAGCTTGATGTCTTCGTCTTGTGTAGCTCTTTGATGACTTGTCCTTCCTTTCCAAATAATTGCTTCTTCGAGAGGGTCTTCGTTCATAACGATCATCTCTACTCCTTCTCTCTCTTGGAGGTGATTCATCTCTTCTACTTCTCCTTTTTGGTGAGTCTTCTCTTCCCTTTTATGGAGCCTTACACTCATTTGAGTAGTGTCTGAGTCTTCCACAATTGTAGCAATTATGATCATGACTAGAAGATCTTTTGTCATTGTAGGACCTTGACTTGGAGCTTCTCTCTTTGCTTCTACTCTTGTAGAATTTGTTGAAGTTCTTCACCAATAGGCTCAATTCTTAACTGGAGACTTGCTTTTCACTTGATGTTGTCTTGAAGCTTTGTAAGCACCACTTGACTTATTGTGGAGCTCTTCCTTATCCTTGAGTGACATCTCATGAGCAACAATTCCACCAATGACTTCCGCGGGCTTGAGATCTTTGTAATTGGGCATCATTTGGATCAATGTGCACACGGTATCATATTTTCCATCCAAGGTTATAAGGATCTTCTTGATGATGAATTTGTCGGTCATCTCTTCACTTCCTAAGCCGGCAATCTCATTTGTGATGAGAGCAAGCCTAGAGTACATTTCAGCGACTCCTTCACCATCCTTCATCTTGAACTTGCCAAGTTGACTTTGAAGCACATCCAACTTGGATTCCTTGATGGACTCGGTACCTTCATGCATATCAACAGAAGTATCCCAAATTTCCTTTATATTCTCCAGGAGGGTGATTTTGTTGACTTCTTCGGGGCACAATCCATTGAAGAGAATATCGCAAGCTTGAGCATTGTATTGCAACATCTTCAATTCTTCTGCGGTTGCTTCATGATCCGGTTCTCTACCATCTTCAAAGATTTCACCTTGCAAACCAACACGCACAACAGCCCAAACGGCGGGGATATGACCAATAATACGCATTTCATCTTATGCTTCCAACTAGCAAAATTTGTACCATCAAAGTAAGGACCTCTACGGTGATAGTTACCCTCGCTAGACGCCATACTCTCCTAGGTTGTGAAACCAAGGCTATGATCACCAAAGCTATGAAAATCGAGGCTTATGGAGACCAGAGCTCTGATACCACTTGTAGGATCGAAAGTATGTCTAGAGGGGGGTGAATAGACTACTTGACCAAATAAAAATCTTTCCTTTTCCTAATTTTAGTTGTGGGCAGATTTTAGCAATTATGACATGTCAAGCAATCAACATACACATGCAATTCTAAGAGTATAGCAGCGAAAAGTAAAATGGTGTTGGGGAACGCAGTAATTTCAAAAAAAAATCCTACGCACACGCAAGATCCATCTAGGTGATGCATAGCAACGAGAGGGGAGAGTGTTGTCTACGTACCCTCGTAGACCGAAAGCGGAAGCGTTATGACAACGTGGTTGATGTAGTCGTACGTCTTCATGATCCGACCGATCCTAGTACTGAAAGTACGTCACCTCCGTGATCTGCACACGTTCAGCTTGGTGACGTCCCACGAACTCTTGATCCAGCTGAGTGTCAAGGGAGAGCTTCGTCAGCACGACGGCGTGATGACGATGATGATGATGCTACCAGCGCAGGGCTTCGCCTAAGCACTACGACGATATGACCGAGGTGGATTATGGTGGAGGGGGGCACCGCACACGGTTAAGACAATGATACCCTTGTGTGTCTACGGGGTGCCCCCCTCCCCCGTATATGAAGGAGTGGAGGAGGGGAGGGCCGGCCCTCTCATGGCGCGCCCCAAGGGGAGTCCTACTCCCACCGGGAGTAGGATTCCCCCCTTCCCTAGTAGGAGTAGGAGAAGAAGGAAGGAGGAGAGAGGGAGAAGGAAAGGGGGCGCCCCCCCCCCCCGCCCCCTTCCCTAGTCTAATTCGGACCCAAGGGGGAGGGGCGCGTGGCCTGCCCTGGCTGCCCCTCTCTATCTCCACTAAGGCCCATATGGCCCATTACACTCTCCGGGGGGTTCCGGAACCCCCCGGTACTCCGGTAATTGCCCGAACTCACCCGGAACCATTCCGAAGTCCAAACATAGTCGTCCAATATATCAATCTTTATGTATCGACCATTTCGAGACTCCTCGTCATGTCCATAATCATATCCGGGACTCCGACCTTCGGTACATAAAAACACACTCATAATACCGATCGTCACCGAACGTTAAGCGTGCGGACCCTACGGGTTCGAGAACTATGTAGACATGACCGAGCCTCATCTCCGGTCAATAACCGATAGCGGAACCTGGATGCTCATATTGGTTCCTACATATTCTACGAAGATATTTATCGGTCAAACCGCATAACAACATACGTTGTTCCCTTTGTCATCGGTATGTTACTTGCCTGAGATTCGATCGTCGGTATCTCAATACCTAGTTCAATCTCGTTACCGGCAAGTCTCTTTACTCGTTCCGTAATGCATCGTTCTGCAACTAACTCATTAGTCACATTGCTTGGAAGGCTTATAGTGATGTGCATTACCGAGAGGGCCCAGAGATACCTCTCCGACAATCGGAGTGAAAATCCTAATCTCGATCTATGCCAACTCAACAAACACCATCGGAGACACCTGTAGAGCACCTTTATAATCACCCAGTTACATTGTGACGTTTGGTAGCACACAAAGTGTTCCTTCGGTATTTGGGAGTTGCATAATCTCATAGTCATAGGAACATGTATAAATCATGAAGAAAGCAATAGCAACATACTAAACGATCAAGTGCTAAGCTAACGAAATGGGTCAAGTCAATCACATCATTCTCTAATGATGTGATCCCGTTAATCAAATGACAACTCATGTCTATGGCTAGGAAACTTAAACATCTTTGATTCAACGAGCTAGTCAAGTAGAGGCATAGTAGTGACACTCTGTTTGTCTATGTATTCACACATGTACTAAGTTTCCAGTTAATACAATTCTAGCATGAATAATAAACATTTATCATGATATAAGGAAATATAAATAACAACTTTATTATTGCCTCTAGGGCATATTTCCTTCAGTCTCCCACTTGCACTAGAGTCAATAATATAGATTACACAGTAATGATTCTAACACCCATGGAGTCTTGGTGCTGATCATGTTTTGCTTGTGAGAGAGGCTTAGTCAACGGGTCTGCAACATTCAGATCCGTATGTATCTTGCAAATCTCTATGTCTCCCTCCTTGACTTGATTGCGGATGGAATTGAAGCATCCCTTGATGTGCTTGGTTCTCTTGTGAAATCTGGATTCCTTTGCCAAGGCAATTGCACCAGTATTGTCACAAAAGATTTTCATTGGACCCGATGCACTAGGTATGACACCTAGATCGGATATGAACTCCTTCATCCAGACTCCTTCATTTGCTACTTCCGAAGCAGCTATGTACTCCGCTTCACACGTAGATCCCGCCACGACGCTTTGCTTAGAACTGCACCAACTGACAGCTCCACCGTTCAATATAAATATGTATCTGGTTTATGACTTAGAGTCATCCGGATCAGTGTCAAAGCTTGAATCAACGTAACCATTTACGACGAGCTCTTTGTCACCTCCATAAACGAGAAACATATCCTTAGTCCTATTCAGGTATTTCAGGATGTTCTTGACCGCTGTCCAGTGATCCACTCCTGGATTACTTTGGTACCTCCCTGCTAAACTAATAGCAAGGCACACATCAGGTCTGGTACATAGTATTGCATACATGATAGAACCTATGGCTGAAGCATAGGGAATGACCTTCATTTTCTCTCTATCTTCTGCAGTGGTCGGGCATTGAGTCTGACTCAACTTCACACCTTGTAACAAAGGCAAGAACCCTTTATTTGCTTGATCCATTTTAAACTTCTTCAAAACTTTATCAAGGTATGTGCTTTGTGAAAGTCCAATTAAGCGTCTTGATCTATCTCTATAGATCTTGATGCCCAATATATAAGTAGCTTCACCGAGGTCTTTCATTGAAAAACTCTTATTCAAGTATCCTTTTATGCTATCCAGAAATTCTATATCATTTCCAATCAGTAATATGGCATCCACATATAATATCAGAAATGCTACAGAGCTCCCACTCACTTTCTTGTAAATACAGGCTTCTCCAAAAGTCTGTATAAAACCATATGCTTTGATCACACTATCAAAATGTTTATTTCAACTCCGAGATGCTTGCACCAGTCCATAAATGGATCGCTGGAGCTTGCACACTTTGTTAGCATCCTTTGGATCGATAAAACCTTCAGGTTGCATCATATACAACTCTTCTTCCAGAAATCCATTCAGGAATGCAGTCTTTACATCCATTTGCGAAATTTCATAATCATAAAATGCAGCAATTGCTAACATGATACGGACAGACTTAAGCATCGCTACGGGTGAGAAGGTCTCATCGTAGTCAACTCCTTGAACTTGTCAAAAACCTTTTGCAACAAGTCGAGCTTTGTAGACGGTAACATTACCATCAGCGTCAGTCTTCCTCTTGAAAATCCATTTATTCTCGATGGCTTGCCGATCATGGGGCAAGTCAACCAAAGTCCACACTTTGTTCTCATACATGGATCCCATCTCAGATTTCATGGCCTCAAGCCATTTCGCGGAATCTGGGCTCATCATCGCTTCCTCATAGTTCGTAGGTTTGTCATGGTCAAGTAACATGACCTCCAGAACTGGATTACCGTACCACTCTGGTGCGGATCTTACTCTGGTTGACCTACGAGGTTCGGTAGTAACTTGATCTGAAGTTACATGATCATCATAATTAGCTTCCTCACTAATTGGTGTAGGAGTCACAGGAACAGATTTCTATGACGAACTACTTTCCAATAAGGGAGTAGGTACAGTTACCTCATCAAGTTCTACTTTCCTCCCACTCACTTCTTTCGAGAGAAACTCCTTCTCTAGAAAGGATCCATTCTTAGCAACGAATGTCTTGCCTTCGGATCTGTGATAGAAGGTGTACCCAACAGTCTCCTTTGGGTATCCTATGAAGACACATTTCTCCGATTTGGGTTCGAGCATATCAGGTTGAAGTTTTTTCACATAAGCATCGCAGCCCCAAACTTTCAGAAACGACAACTTGGGTTTCTTGCCAAACCACAGTTCATAAGGTGTCGTCTCAACGGATTTAGGTGGTGCCCTATTTAACGTGAATGTAGCCGTCTCTAAAGCATAACCCCAAAACAATAGCGGTAAATCAGTAAGAGACATCATAGATCGCACCATTTCTAATAAAGTGCGGTTACGACATTCGGATACACCATTACGCTGTGGTGTTCCGGGTGGCGTGAGTTGCAAAACTATTCCGCATTGTTTCAAATGAAGACCAAACTCGTAACTCAAATATTCTCCTCCATGATCAGATCGTAGAAACTTTATTTTCTTGTTACGATGATTTTCCACTTCACTCCGAAATTCTTTGAACTTTTCAAATGTTTCAGACTTATGCTTCATCAAGTAGATATACCCATATCTTCTCAAATCATCTATGAAGGTGAGAAAATAACGATACCCGCCGCGAGCCTCAACATTCATCGGACCACATACATCAGTATGTATGATTTCCAACAAATCTGTTGCTCGCTCCATTGTTTCGGAGAATGGCGTTTTAGTCATCTTGCCCATGAGGCATGGTTCGCAAGTACCAAGTGATTCATAATCAAGTGATTCCAAAAGTCCATCAAAATGGAGTTTCTTCATGCGCTTTACACCAATACGACCCAAATGACAGCGCCACAAATAAGTTGCACTATCATTATCAACTCTGCATCTTTTGGCTTCAATATTATGAATATGTGTGTCACTACTATCGAGATTCAACAAAAATAGACCACTCGTCAAGGGTGCATGACCAAAAAAGATATTACTCATATAAATAGAACAACCATTATTCTCAGATTTAAATGAATAACCGTCTCGCATTAAACAAGATCCAGATATAATGTTCATGCTCAACGTTGGCACCAAATAACAATTATTCAGGTCTAAAACTAATCCCGAAGGTAGATGTAGAGGTAGCGTGCCGACTGCGATCACATCGACTTTGGAACCATTTCCCACACGTATCGTCACCTCGTCCTTAGCCAATCTTCGCTTAATCTGTAGTCCCTGTTTCAAGTTGCAAATATTAGCAACAGAACCAGTATCAAATACCCAGGCACTACTGCGAGCATTAGTAAGGTACACATCAATAACATGTATATCACATATACCTTTGTTCACCTTGCCATCCTTCTTATCTGCCAAATACTTGGGGCAGTTCCGCTTCCAGTGACCAGTCCCTTTGCAGTAGAAGCACTCAGTCTCAGGCTTAGGTCCAGACTTGGGCTTCTTCACTTGAGCAGCAACTTGCTTGCCGTTCTTCTTGAAGTTCCCCTTCTTCCCTTTACCCTTTTTCTTGAAACCGGTGGTCTTGTTGACCATCAACACTTGATGCTCTTTCTTGATTTCTACCTCCGCAGCCTTTAGCATTGCAAAGAGCTCGAGAATTGTCTTATCCATCCCTTGCATATTATAGTTCATCACGAAGCTCTTGTAGCTTGGTGGCAGTGATTGAAGAATTCTGTCAATGACACTATCATCAGGAAGATTAACTCCCAGTTGAATCAAGTGATTGTTATACCCAGACATTTTGAGTATATGCTCACTGACAGAACTATTCTCCTCCATTTTGCAGTTGTAGAACTTATTGGAGACTTCATATCTCTCAATCCGGGCATTTGCTTGAAATATTAACTTCAACTCCTGGAACATCTCATATGCTCCATGACGTTCAAAACGTCGTTGAAGTCCCGGTTATAAGCCGTAAAGCATGGCACACTGAACTATCGAGTAGTCATCAGCTTTGCTCTGCCAGACGTTCATAACATCTGGCATTGCTCCTGCAGCGAATTTGGCACCTAGCGGTGCTTCCAGGACATAATTCTTCTATGCAACAATGAGGATAATCCTCAAGTTACGGACCCAGTCCGTGTAGCTGCTACCATCATCTTTCAACTTAGCTTTCTCTAGGAACACATTAAAATTCAACGGAACAACAACACGGGCCATCTATCTACAACAACATAGACATGCAAAATACTATCAAGTACTAAGTTCATGATAAATTAAAGTTCAATTAATCATATTACTTAAGAACTCCCACTTAGATAGACATCCCTCTAATCATCTAAGTGATCACGTGATCCAAATCAACTAAACCATGTCCGATCATCACGTGAGATAGAGTAGTTTTCAATGGTGAACATCACTATGTTGATCATATCTACTATATGATTCACGCTCGACCTTTCGGTCTTAGTGTTACGAGGCCATATCTGCATATGCTAGGCTCATCAAGTTTAACCCGAGTATTCTGCATGTGCAAAACTGGCTTGCACCCGTTGTATGTGAACGTATAGCTTATCACACCCGATCATCACGTGGTGTCTCGGCACGACGAACTTCCGCAATGGTGCATACTCAGGGAGAACACTTGTACCTTGAAATTTAGTGAGAGATCATCTTATAATGCTACCGTCGAACTAAGCAAAATAAGATGCATAAAGGATAAACATCACATGCAATCAATATAAGTGATATGATATGGCCATCATCATCTTGTGCCTTTGATCTCCATCTCCAAAGCACCGTCATGATCACCATCGTCACTGGCTTGACACCTTGATCTCCATCGAAGCATCATTGTCGTCTCACCAACTATTGCTTCTACGACTATCACTACCGCTTAGTGATAAAGTAAAGCAATTACATGGCGATTGCATTTCATACAATAAAGCGACAACCATATGGCTCCTGCCAGTTGCCGATAACTCTGTTACAAAACATGATCATCTCATACAATTAAATTTAGCATCATGTCTTGACCATATCACATCACAACATGCCCTGCAAAAACAAGTTAGACGTCCTCTACTTTGTTGTTGCAAGTTTTACGTGGCTGCTACGGGCTGAGCAAGAACCGTTCTTACCTACGCATAAAAAACCACAACAATTTTTCGTCAAGTGTGATGTTTAAACCTTCAACAAGGATCAGGCATAGCCACACTCGATTCAACTAAAGTTGGAGAAACTGACACCCGCCAGCCACTTATGTGCGAAGCACGTCGCTAGAACCAGTCTCGCGTAAGCGTACGCATAATGTTGGTCCGGGCCGCTTCATCCAACAATACCGCCGAATCAAAATATGACATGCTGGTAGGCAGTATGACTATTATCGCCAACAACTCTTTGTGTTCTACTCGTGCATATAACATCTACGCATAGACCTGGCTCTGATACCACTATTGGGGAACGCAATAATTTCAAAAAAAATCCTACGCACACGCAAGATCCATCTAGGTGATACATCGCAACGAGAGGGGGAAGTGTTGTCTACGTACCCTCGTAGACCGAAAGCGGAAGCGTTATGATAACGCGGTTGATGTAGTCGTACGTCTTCACGATCCGACCGATCCTAGTACCGAAAGTACGGCACCTCCGTGATCTGCACACGTTCATCTCGGTGACGTCCCACGAACTCTTGATCCAGCTGAGTGTCGAGGGAGAGCTTCATCAGCACGACGGCTTGATGACGGTGATGATGAAGCTACCGGCGCAGGGCTTCGCCTAAGCACTACAACGATATGACCGAGGTGGATTATGGTGGAGGGGGGCACCGCACACGGTTAAGAAAATGGTCAACTTGTGTGTCTATGGGGTGCCCCCCTCCCCCGTATATAAAGGAGTGGAGGAGGGGGAGGGCCGGCCCTCTCATGGCACGCCCAAGGGGAGTCCTACTCCCACCGGGAGTTGGATTCCCCCCCTTCCCTAGTAGGAGTAGGAGAAGAAGGAAGGAGGAGAGAGGGAGAAGGAAAGGGGGGTGCCGCCCCCCCTTCCCTAGTCCAATTCGGACCTAAGGGGGAGGGGGCGCGCGGCCTGCCCTGGCTGCCCCTCTCTGTCCACTAAGACCTATATGGCCCATTATACTCCCCGGGGGATTCCCGTAACCCCCCGGTACTCCGGTAATTGCCCGAACTCACCCGGAACCATTCCGAAGTCCAAACATAGTCGTCCAATATATCAATCTTTATGTCTCGACCATTTCGAGACTCCTCGTCATGTCCGTGATCAGATTCGAGACTCCGAACTACCTTCGGTACATCAAAATACATAAAATCATAATACCGATCGTCACCGAACGTTAAGCGTGCGGACCCTATGGGTTCGAGAACTATGTAGACATGACCGAGACTCATCTCCGATCAATAACCAATAGCAGAATCTTGATGCTCGTATTAGTTCCTACATATTCTACGAAGAACTTTATCGGTCAAACCCATAACAACATACGTTGTTCCTTTGTCATCGGTATGTTACTTGCCCGAGATTCGATCATCGGTATATCAATACCTAGTTTAATCTCGTTACCGGCAAGTCTCTTTACTCGTCCCGTAATGCATCATTCCACAACTAACTCATTAGTCACATTGCTTGCAAGGCTTATAGTGATGTGCATTACCGAGAGGGCCCAGAGATACCTCTCCGACAATCGAAGTGACAAATCATAATCTCGATCTATGCCAACTCAACAAAAACCATTGGAGACACCTGTAGAGCACCTTTATAATCACCCAGTTACGTTGTGACGTTTGGTAGCACACAAAGTGTTCCTCCGGTATTCGGAAGTTGCATAATCTCATAGTCATAGGAACATGCATAAGTCATGAAGAAAGCAATAGCAACATACTAAACGATCAAGTGCTAAGCTAACGGAATGGGTCAAGTCAATCACATCATTCTCTAATGATGTGATCCCGTTAATCAAATGATAACTCATGTCTATGGCTAGGAAACTTAACCATCTTTGATTCAACGAGCTAGTCAAGTAGAGGCATACTAGGGACACTATGTTTGTCTATGTATTCACACATGTACTAAGTTTCCAGTTAATACAATTCTAGCATGAATAATAAACATTTATCATGATATAAGGAAATATAAATAACAACTTTATTATTGCCTCTAGGGCATATTTCCTTCAAACGTTGCATACGAAGGATGAAAGGATCGGTATAGTTGACTAGAGGGGGGTGAATAGGCAACTAACAATTTTTAGCTTTTCTTTACCAATTTAAACTTTGCATCAAAGTAGGTTGTCTAGATATGCAACTAGGTGAGAAACCTATATGATGCACAACCAACAAGCACACAAGCAAGCAAGGGATACAACACAAAGTAAGCTTGCACAAGTAAAGGTAAGAGATAACCAAAGTGGAGCCGGTGGAGGCGAGGATGTGTTACCGAAGTTCCTTCCCTTTGAGAGGAAGTACGTCTCCGTTGGAGCGGTGTGGAGGCACCATGCTCCCCAAGAAGCCACTAGGGCCACCGTATTCTCCTCACGCCCTCACACAACGGGAGATGCCGTGATTCCACTATTGGTGCCCTTGGAGGCGGCGACTGAACCTTTACAAACAAGGTTGGGGCTATCTCCACAACTCAATTGGAGGCTCCCAACAAAACCACGGAGCTTCACCACAATGGAATGCGGCTCCAAGGTGACCTCAACCGTCTAGGGTGCTCAAACACCCAAGAGTGACAAGATCCGCGAAGGATTAGTGGGGGGAATCAAATTTCTCTTCGTGCAAGTGTAGATCCAGGCCTTCTCAACCAATCCCTAAAGAATCAACAAGTTTGATTGGCTAGGGAGAGAGATCGGGCGAAAATGAGCTTTGGAGAAACAATGGGGCTTGGGGGAAAAGAGGTCAGTCAACTTGGAGAAGAAGACCTCCTTTTATAGTGGGGGAACCAATCCAACCGTTACCCCCCTTTTCAGCCCGCACAGAGCGGTACTACTGCTCAGTAGAGCGGTACTACCGCTGGTCGCAGCGGTACTACCGCGACCACCAGCGGTACTACCGCATAGACTGAGCGTAGTAGAAGTAGTGGGAGAACAAGAGGGAGAGAGGGAGGCTGGGCGGCACTAGTAGCGGTGGTTGCCGGGGTACTACCGCTCAAGGGCGGTACTACCATTGCCACTGCCGCTACTACTGCCGCAAAACCGGACACGAGAAAATGCATCCTTGAATCGAGGTGGTAGTGTTGCCGAACCAGGATGGTACTGCCGCCTATGCCCTGAAGCAGTACTACCACTGAAGGTCAGCGGTACTGCCTCTTGAGGACCATAGGCGGTACTACCGCTCTAGCGGCGGTACTACCGCTTCCTCCTCATAGTCTCCACTACTGTAAAAACCGCAAGCTCCAAGGTGAGGGAAGGGGCTGGGGGTGCAACAAAGACGTGTACATGCTGATTCCACCTTAGTCTTTCCAAAGCGGATCCCCTCTTGATAGTACGGTGTCTCCTATGACTCAAGTCCACCAAACTGAAACGAAGGAGACTACACGGTCTTCACGTAAAGCTCCAAGGGGAAGGAATCATCTCGTGCCAAAGAATGAATCTCTGAAAAACTCAACGCACATGATTAGTCCGCAAAAGCATTGTCATCAGTCACCAAAACTACTTAGAGAGAGATGTAACCTAACAATCTCCCCCTTTTTCGTGGATTGATGACAACATGGGATTTGCACAAAGTAATGACATGAGATGAAGCGAATCCCAAAACTACAAAATATAGACGGGCTCCCCCTAGATGTGTGCACTTAATTAGAGGTGCCTTTGGATTGCAAAGTGCACACATTAGGATCAACACCCCCCTATATTTTATAGTTAGAAACCAATTACATCAAAGATGAGACATATATGAGCTAGGATGCAATAGAGAGGCAAGAGAGCAAAGTAGACATATGAGATAAGCATAAACTCACAGACTACTAAAGTACTTGACATACAAGATAATAATAAGATAGGGTAGCATATGTCTCACACCATATGATAGGGTACCAGGTCTCACGAGCACAAACCAAACTAAAGCAAATAAGAGAGTTTGCGAGAGAGAGAAAGACAAGCAAATAAGACACTCGCAACTCGACAACGACAAATCCCTAAACTCTCTCCCCCTTTGGCATCGAGACACCAAAAGGGGCAAAGAGTGCTGCTACGGCCACAGGTGATAGCAGAACTGAAGAACTCCAGCATCACATCCCCGCGAGGTCGTCTGCTCCTCCATCGTCAGCAGGGGGCTGCTCAGTGTCTGAGTCTGTCCACGGGCAGTGCTGCTGAACCCACTCCTCCTCATCTGTGATCTTGCCCTCTAAACCGCTGGCAACTGTTGAACCTAACTGATGCATGAGCTCCTTGTGACAGCTCCTGGCCTTCTTCTCAGACACATGAGCCATGTACTGTCCATGAGACTCCATGTAGAAAAGTTTCCTCATTTTGCGCTTGAGCTTCTTTGCCCATGAGGGCTCCGCTCAAGAGGGCTCATAATCATCATCATCAGTAGCATCAGCCTCTGTCTCAACGTCAGCAGCTCCAGATGGAATCCCAGACCTCGGAACCGATGTGCCCCAGTTCTCCTTCTTCCTCAGACGCTTGATCTCATGAGGAATCAACTCGCCAGTCTACAGCACAACATTAGGATAAGTGTGCATCCCAGCCTTCTGAATAAGTAACATGAGAAAAGGCGCATAGATGGGGCACTTGCGCTCAGAGATAGCGGTGACAAGCTCAAACAACATGACATGAGATATATCCAAGGATTCGCCAGTGTTTTCTTCCTTCTCATGCTGGCAGAAAAGAAGCATGTCCACGAGAAAGGAGTGAACCATATCCAAGTTCCCAATGTGAGGGAAGAGAGTCTCTCTGAAGATGCGATGAAGTATGTCCAGAAAAGCAGGCAGCTCATAGGTCTCCTTCTGAGTCTCGGGGTGAATCTTCAAAGTACAGTAGGGCCAGAGAGATTGCTTGTGAGTGGAAGTTGCATTGTGGTGAGAGCGAAAGCCAACTGGATTCTCAAGTCCTTGATCTTCAACCCCAAGTAACTCCATGAATGCCTTCCATTTCACAAAGAAAAGCTTGCCATCGGTCATCCAAGTTAGAGTCATTTCCTCATCCGTTCCAAGATGGACCGTGGCATAAAACTGAGCCACCAAATCTGCACCAAAGTCCTTCTTGAACTGCATGATCCTAAGAATGTTCAGCTGACTACACATCTGTAGGGCTTCGCCAAAGTAGGCAGGATCAGTCAGTGTCGATGGTGCGAATATCAACATAGAGATTCTTCTTTGCTTTGATCACATCAAAGTAGATTGCCCACTGAAAACGGTTCCAGAAAGGATGGTTAACAAGATTGGGCTCTTGATCTTGTTCGTAGGGATTGCGACGATGCTTCTCCCAGAACTCCTTGGCAGTCATCTCAGTCACTAACTTGGGCTTCAGCTTGGGCTTCTTCGCAGTACTCTTGGTAGGCTACAGAGACGGAACACTAGACGGAGGAACACTTGAAGAAGCAACCGATGTCTCAGAGGTGTGATAGCGCTTTGAAGTAGAACGCCCGGGGTTGACACGGCGGACATGTTGCTCAGAAGGGCCATCACCTGGAACCAAACACACGGACACAAGAAACAACACAAAAT
Organism: Aegilops tauschii subsp. strangulata; assembly: GCF_002575655.3. NCBI lineage: Eukaryota > Viridiplantae > Streptophyta > Magnoliopsida > Poales > Poaceae > Aegilops > Aegilops tauschii. The sequence continues at coordinate 324,243,433 of NC_053038.3, read as the reverse complement.
AACGAGCATAAGCCACCAGAGAAAGCAACACGGATCGATTTTTGGTATGAGTACGGTGGAATTGGGCATCCAGCGGTAGTACCGTGACCTGGAAGCGGTAGTACCGCCTGAGCGGTAGTACCGCTCTAGGAGAGCGGTAGTACCGCCCCTGGTGGGGGAACGGCGGTTGCCTACTACCGTGGCCAAATCCGGCACTACCGAGATGCCAAATTCAAACATAAGCCTACCAAATATCAATCCAAACAGTCTAGAAGCCTTCACCATCCTACTCAAGCTTCGATTTAGCCAAAAGTTGATGAATGCAAAGCCTATTGCCCCTAAAGACTAGATCTGAAACTTAGAAGCAAAGAGAAAAGGATCGGGGGCAATACCAGCATCCATGGCTAGAGGAAGAGGTGGGGATCTATCCCGCCGGAGGAAAAGGTGAAAGACGGCCCAGAGGAGGCGGCCCACCGGCGCCCTCCCGTGGCGAGTTCGTCGCTGGAGAAACGAAGAGAACGAGTGGGTTGTGCGAATGGGTGGGGGAGAAAGAAACTCCCCCTGCCCCTAACCCCTAGTCCCGCTCCGCAGCGGTAGTGCCGCTCGGCCGGGCGGTAGTACCGCTTGTTGACCATAAGCGGTAGTACCGCGTGCCTCCAGCGGTAGTACTGCCCAGCCAAAACTCGAAGACAAGACAGAAACAGGCTTAGCTCAAGCAACAAGAAAACGAAACGACGAGGAGAAGGGGCAAACACAAATGAAGAAAAACACCCACGAGAGGACAAGAAACACACAACTTTGAAAGAGAGGGCGGTGGCCGAGGCCACCTATGTTTGAGTCAAGTGGTATGGCACTGTGAAGATTTTAACCTTGGGCCCATGACCAAAACTCATCTTTGAAGCACAAGTACCATCAAAAATGGCTAATGTGAAAGACGTGATCAATTTATGCATAATGGGGGGAGGGAGAGTTCATTGAGAGAACAACACTCCCCCTATGTCCAAGCCTACACCTAAACAAGACAACACGATGAGCATGGTGGGGTGTGCAAGGGTTCAAGCCACATTGCTCGAATCAATGATATTTAGCTCATGTCTTAACTCGCGAAATCTTGCTTCATCCAAGGGCTTCGTGAAAATATCTGCAAGGTTATCATGAGTGTTGACATAGTTGAGCTCGATCTCTCGTCGCCCAATATGATCCCGGATGAAGTGATACCGAATCTCAATATGCTTCGTCTTGAAGTGTTGCACCGGGTTGAGAGAAATCTTGATGGCATTTTCATTGTCACACCAAGGAGGCACTTTGTCACAAATGACACCGTAATCCTTTAAAGTTTGCCTCATCCATAGAAGTTGAGCACAACAACTACCGGCGGCCACATACTCCGCTTCGGTGGACGAGAGAGACACACAACTTTGCTTCTTAGAAGACCAACTCACCAAAGAGCAACCAAGAAATTGGCACCCTCCGGAAGTTGACTTCCTATCCACTTTGTCTCCCGCCCAATCCGAGTCCGAAAATCCCACAAGGTTGAAGTTTGCCCTTCTTGGGTACCATAAGCCAAAGTTTGGGGTATGAGCCAAATATCGAAAGATTCACTTGACCGCCACATAGTGGCTTTCCTTAGGTGAGGCTTGAAACCGTGCACAAATTCCCACACTCAACATGATATCCGGTCTAGATGCACAAAGGTGTAGCAAGGAGCCAATCATGGAGCGATATACCATTTGATACACCGCTTTACCAATTGGATCAATGTCAAGTTGGCATTTGACAAGCATTGGAGTGGAAGCCGGCTTGACATCACTTAGCTTGAATCGCTTGAGAATGTCTTGAGTGTATTTGGCTTGGTTGATGAAGGTTCCTTCTCATCTTTGCTTGATTTCAAACCTGTCATGGTTTTGTCACGGCAGATGTCCTAGTGAAAGGACTTAGTTGTGGAGCCATCGCGACGGGTTAGCTTAAAGGGGTTAAAGCGGACAAAGGATGCAGGGAGTTTATACTGGTTCGGCCCCTTGCAGTGAAGGTAAAGGCCTAATCCAGTTGATGTGGAATTGCTAGGGTTTTGATGACCAGGGAGCGAATCCGCTATGCCTGGCTCTCGAGTTGTTGTTTGTTGTCCCTAAACCGCCGCCGGGTCGTCCCTTTATATACACAGGTTGACACCCGGCGGCTTACAGAATCCCGAGGCCAGCTCATAAATGTGTCCGGCTCGGTTTCTACCCTTTCTTATCTTACAACACAAGTTACACATCATATGGCGGTTTACGTCTACAGGCCCTAATCCGCCTTCGGGCCCTGGGCCTTTGTGTTAGATCTCCTCCATAAAGCGCCACATTCCTTGTCTTCCTGGGCTTCAAATATGAATAACTCATTATGGGTATAACCCGGCCCCTCAAGGCCGGTTTATACTCAGTAGTAATATCCCCAACATTAGGCCCCAGATTGATTTGAACCTGTTCATGTCAATCTTCAACACTTAGAAAATCCCTCCTTCAGTACCTTCGCGTCAATCTTGTAAACCGCCATGACATCATCTTCCAGGATCATAATAAACCGCCATGACGTCATCTGTTATTAAAAATTGTATATACCTCACCTTCATTAATGAGCCTCCGACAATCGAGGCTATAGCTCTGTCACATATCCAACTTTTGGGCTCCTTGATTTTCGCGCCTGTCACTTATCCCTTCGCCTTATAAATAAGACCGGGGGGTCCTTCTCATTTTCCCCCTCCCGTGCCTCTCGCTTATTCTTCTTCCTTGCACCGCCCTAACCTTCACGCGTGGACGCCAACGTCAAGCTCCGCCCTCGACCTCAACTCCGGCCGTTGCATCAACCTGACCATACCAGAGAAACGCGGCGCTCCTCCGCTGTTTCGTCAGCATCAGTAATCTTCCCTTTTCCTTGCTCTAGATCAGCCATTAGGGTTTCAGTGTTCATCGTAGTTCGTCGGCGTTCATCATCGTGCCATGGCTCTTAGATTCAAACCTTAACTTTTTCCTCTGTTTAATGATATCTGTAATCCCTTTCCATTAGCGCATCTCTCTATAGCAGAAAAATCCCATCTGGATTCCTTGACTGTTCAAGTATCAGAATATTTAACCCTGAATATTTTTCCATTTTCTGACACACGGTAGATCCAAATTTGCGATGTCAAATTACGAAACCTGTTTTTCCGTCACTTAGTTATTTCAGATCTGTACCTTCCATACCTGTATAGGCGGTTTAATTTCACAGTATGATAATCCGACAGGCACAATTAGCCCTCTTTTAAACCGCCGATTCTGTTAACCTTTTAATGTCAGACTCCAGTTTAACAATGTGCGTACACCTCAATGTTTTCTCCTTCTGGTCTTGGTCGCTTTATACTTGTCAGTCATGAATCTTAAACCGACATTAATCTTTTTCCAGCTTTTCATTGAAATGGCCAAACAATTTTATGCTTGTAACTGGGTCCCTTCCCGGGTTACTGAAGAACAATTTTATCGCAACCGGCGCTTTAGCAAAGAAAGAAGTCATCCACTGGAGGGCCCCTGGTCCAGAAAATCCTCCTGAGCCCAAAGATGGAGAAGTAGTCGTGTTCGTTGACCACCTGGGTCGAGGGTTTTGCCCTCCCGGATCAAAAAAATTCCGAGATGTGCTTGCTAGCTTCCAACTCCATCCTCAGGATATTGGACCAAACTCTGTGTCCAATGTTTGCAATTTCCAAGTATTTTGCGAGGCTTATCTTCAAGAGGAACCCACAGTTGAACTGTTTAGGGATTTCTTCTATTTGAACCGTTGTACAGAGTTTACAGACGGATCCAATACTGAACTTGGTGGAATGGCTATTCAGAAGAGGAAAGATGTCAGCTTCCCTCACACCAAGCTTCATAGTCACCCCAAGGACTGGAATCAGACTTGGTTTTATTGCCGAGACATGTCTCCAACTGATGAAAATCCTCTGCCGGGTTACCGTCCCCACCGGCTTAGCAACATACATCCATTTCCTCAGAGGCTAACCGCAAAGGAACGGTCCAACTACGCACCACAACTCTCAAAACTTAGAGCCTTTATGGCGAGCGGTTTAACAGGCGTGGATTTTTTTCGCTGCTGGATATCCTGGAGCATTCTGCCTTTAAGCCGGCGCCCCGGTTTAATGTGTGAGTACACAGGGAATTTGAAAGATCCTCAACGACATATTGATATTCAGCTAACAGAGGCTGAAGTTACTGAGGCTGTTAAGAAAATACTGAATGAACCGGAGGCTGTCTGCAGCAAGACCGGGTTAAGTCCTTTCTGTGTTTCCAATAAACCGCCTACTGTAAGAGTCATATAACTTTTTGTTTTAGCCTGATCCTTTTGAATACTCTCTCAAAATTTTGTCCATTTTTGATAGGGCGATGATCCGTTCTGGAAGAAGAAGCCACAGGATAAACCGGCCAATACACCTCGCCCTAAGACCAAGGTTACTAAAAAACCTGCCAAGAAGAAAACCACTGAGTCCTCTGAACCAAATGCTGATGATGATCTGGATAATCTGGAATCAGAAGCAGAACTTGACTCTCTTGGTTCTTTTTTCATACACCTCATTGACAATGACTATTATCAGATGACGCCGAAGGCAGCCAAGCTGATGATGTATAGTTAATTATTCTTTCCTCCGGTTCAGATCCTCTGCCAACACAGAAAATCCGTCAAGCAAACCGGAAAGTAAGATTTTGTCACCCTCTAGCTCACTTGGACCCAAACTTTCTTTTGAAGAAGCAGCAACACGAAGCTCGCCGCACAACCCGGCACAGTGGCCAAGTAGTTACCTCAGGCGGTTTACCGAACACTCCAGTTCGGAAACGTCGATCCGAGGTCTCATATATTTCTAACACTTCTTATCCCAAGGCGGGCTATTTCCGACAACCTCTTAATCCGTCCGATTGAAATTATCAGGGAACACCTCACTCATCATCTGGCGAATCAACGGCCACACAACTTCCAACCCTCAAAACGGTTCCTGGGTGAGTTATGCTTTAAATTTACCTTTAATACCTTATGTTCGCCCGATGTATTGACCTTTATGTTTGCTCCTCTCAGTGCCAAGCCTAGACCCAGCAAGAAGGCTCGGTTAAATAAACCGTCTGATGACAATGTGGTTATTGAACCGGAGAGAACTCCAGAACCGGAAGGAACAAATGCTGACGCCATGCTTAACGATCCGCCGCCGCAAGATCATTACTTTTTTGTTGAACAAGTAGAAGTTGATCCAACGGGCCATGCTGATAAACCGACAAGCCCGGTCCGAACTGATGATAAATCGTCAAGTCCAGCTAAGGCTGCTGATAAACCGACAACTCCAGTGAAGGCTACTGATGAGAAGAAGGATGACATTATGATTACTGGTTTCGGCCACACCACCCCTGGCAATCCTGTCGCTTTATCAAAACATAGTGCCAAGGACGAGCTTTCTGCTATGGGCAAAGGCAAGTGGAATGCAGATTTGTCAAGTTATACCCACCTCAACGCCCAAGACATTCATTCTGTTTTTTTGAACTGTCTGTACACAAGCCGCGACTACGAAGCCGGTTTAGTGAATCTGATGAAAGAGCGATATGAGGTAATTTGCATAACTGTTTCTGTCTTGTGTCCAATTTCAAATATCAACTCTAGTAGCCCCCAAGGGCCGGTTTACGATGTCAATCTAAACCGGGACTTTGTAATACCTCAACTTTGCATGCTTAGCCTCCAAGGGCCGGTTTATCTTTTTAAGATGAACCGGTACTTTAGAATTGTAATCTTGTAACTTTTGCCTGTGTAGTCCCCAAGGGCCGGTTTATCTTTCCAAGCCGAACCGGGACTTTGATCCATGTTACTTTGAGCAAATGTACATTAGCCCCCAAGTGCCAAGAATAATACTTGTATTGTGCTTGGGACTTGTAAAAATTTCTGATAATCAAGCAAATAGGCATTAGCCCCCAAGTATCAAGTGTATAACTTGTTATGTGCTTGGTACTTCAAATATGTGTTGCCAACGTATGATATGTCTTTCTCTTATAGGCTGAGCTGAGCAAAAAGGAAGCCCAAACCGCTGATCTTCAAGAGAACATCAAGTCCCAACAGGCAGAAACCTCCAAAGCCAAGGATGAACTGACCAGTGCCTTAGCAGCCATGGAGAAGCTGAAGGAAAATTTCAAGAAGGAGCAGGCGGATTGGGAGATAGAGAAAAGCGCATTGCAAAAGAGAGCTGAGGATGCAGAAGCAGCCCTTAAACCGGTGGCAGAGGAGCTAACCGGTTTAAAGCGGTAGATAAATGCCATGACCACTGCTGTGTTTGGTAAATATCCTTACTTTAAGTTTTCAACATATATTATCCCATCAGTTACCGGTTTACTGATGCTCGCAATGACGCAGGAACTCGCATTACTCATCTGGGCTCTGACATGCAGAAGAAATTAAAGGTTGCCTGTACTCTTATAGAGCAATTGTATACCGGCGCGCAACAGATCATATGCACTGCCTCTCATAACAAGCCGCCCCCAACCTTAATCAAGGAAACCTTAGAAAGGTTGTCAATGCTGCCTGCCCGGGTTGAAGAGTTAAAAAGATCGGCTGCAAGGGCAGGTGCTCTGACCGCGCTAACCCGGGCTAAAGCATGGGTGCCTGATCTTGATCCGGTGGATGTGGGTAAAGGGTATCCACGCTTAAAGGAAGACGGATCAAATTTTAACAATGATGACCTCCGAGCCATAACTAGGGAAGTGCGTCCACTGGCTTGCCAATTGGCTGAAGAAACTGATCTGTCATACTATCATGCGATTTATTACGTCAACAACAAACGGGTTGCTGCACCAACTCCGGACGCTCAAAATCTTATCCCGCCAATCCGTAAGCATACCTATGCCCCTGACGTTGAACCGTCCACACTTATAAGCGATGAAGTTGTCTTCCAAGCCCTAACTAGGATCGATTGGGCAACCATTGACTTCCAGCCACTGGGTAGAGAGGAGGAGGATGAACCAGCGCAAGATGATCCACAGCCGTCAAGTCAGCCTGGTGACGAGTCATGATCCGGAGGCCGGTTTATCCTTCTATGTACTGCAACACTTGCTGAAAACAGTTATTCTTTTTGGGCATTAAAGCGCCTTGTAATAGGCTAGTTCAAACACTTGGCCTGCTATGCCATCGCGATATTTATTTTGCCTGACACTGTTAATCCGCCATGCTGAGGATATATTATGTTCATAATCCGTAGCGGTTTTATTCAAGCTGTTCCTGCATACAAGAAGTTGAAAACGTCCTGGCGGTTTACCGCCGGACGGGTCATGATGCCCAAATATAGAGTCGGGGTTTATAACCAAGGCTTCACTTGAAAATAACCAAATATGAAATAGATGATACCTGTGATATTGAATCACACCGTTGGTTGACCAACTTGTTGTATAGTAAGGGTGAAAACCCCAATTTTGAATATTGATAACTCCTTCCATATTTTGCCGGTTTATGATAAAACCGTACCGTGTTGTGATAAACACCGGATTATCCATATATAACACTGGCGACTTATAGTCGAAACCAGACCGGGTCAATAGCACCGGATTATAACTGATCATGTACTGACAACGTGTAGTTGAAAGCTAAGCCGGGTCAATAAACGTTGCTTTATCATAAAATATTATAAACCTCATCAAAGGAGAGAAAACTTGGTAAATAAAAGCATAAAAGAACATGCAAGGCTTTTCATAGGCTGCCAGGCCCAAAATCGAGGCCTTTCATGGGCTGCCAGGCCACTGAGTTAAACCATTTTACAAAGCCTTTTAAGATGGACCTCACATTAACCAATCGTCGTTTTAACTTTGACAAGTTCAGGGTCTATGAGATTGACTTGTCAAACGTTCGGCGGGTCATACCAGGATTACCTGGACGGAGTGGCTTACTTAAAGAGGCAGGATAACCCGGGGTTTTAGGTGAATACACCTGGCTTCCAAGCCTGGCTTGATAGCCTATTACAAGGGTGCAGACTCTTTGTTCTTTGAGAAGCAAAGAGCCCCCAAGCAATATTTTGAGCTGTGCTCGGTGGGTACCCATGTTTGAGTTGTGCTTTTGCAACACTCTCTTTGGCCCCTAAGTGATTTCCCTGGTGGCCTTACGCCGATCAAGAGGTGTAGCTATGGTTCGAATACGGCCAAGCCCCCAAGTGATTATATTTATATATATATATATATATATATATATATATATGGCTTTAGAAGCCGGATCAATGGGTAAAAAAGAACTCCGCTTTATAGACAGAAGCCCTCATGTAACCACACGTGATGTAAGAAAAACAACAGAGACCCCGCTTTAGCTGAGGCTCCGGTTTATTATATTGATCATAATATATACATTGTCATAACTATGTACATAAGAAGAGCCTGTGGCTCAAGTATAGTAAGGCCGAAGATGAGCGATATTCCACGGCCGGTAGGTCTCCTCCTCCGATTTACATGAGTCTTTGTGCTCTCGAACATCGATAAGGTAGTATGACCCGTTATGCAGATTCTTGCTGACCACAAAGGGTCCTTCCCAAGGCGGGGATAACTTGTGCATATCCGTCTGATCCTGGATGAGTCGGAGCACCAGATCGTCTTCTTGAAAAGTTCTGGTTCTAACCCGGCGGATGTGATAGCGACGCAGATCTTGCTGGTAAATCGCCGAACGAGTTGCTGCAATGTCACGCTCCTCATCTAACAGGTCCAATGCTTCCTGTCGTGCCTTCTCATTGTCAGCTTCGACATAAGCCGCCACATGAGGTGAGTCATGACGGATGTCGCTAGGGAGAACCGCCTCCGCTCCATAAACCATGAAAAAAGGCGTGTAACCCATAGATCTGTTGGGGGTGGTATTAATGCTCCATAACACAGAAGGTAACTCTTCCACCCAACAACCCGGCGTCCTCTGCAAGGGAACCATAAGCCAGGGCTTGATGCCTCTCAGGATCTCCTGATTGGCTCTTTCAGCCTGACCATTAGATTGTGGGTGAGCCACTGATGATACATCAAGCCGGATGTGCTCACGTTGACAAAATTCTTTCATAGCACCCTTGGACAGATTAGTGCCATTATCAGTTATGATGCTGTGTGGAAAACCAAACCAGAAAATCACCTTCTTGATGAATTGAACCGCCGTGGCTGCATCACACTTACTTACTGGCTCTGCTTCCACCCACTTAGTGAACTTATCAACTGCCACTAAGAGGTGGGTCTTCTTATCCTTGGATCTCTCAAAGGGCCCAACCATATCTAGCCCCAAGTTGCGAACGACCAAGTGATTGGAATCATCCTCAGTTCTTAAGCCGGAACATGAGCTTGGCGGGAAAAAATTTGACAGCCATCACACTTTTTGACCAAGTCTTCAGCATCAGCATGAGCCGTCAGCCAATAGAAGCCGTGACGAAAAGCCTTGGCTACCAAAGACTTTGAACCGGCGTGGTGACCACAATCTCCTTCGTGGATCTCACGCAAAATCTCACGGCCTTCTTCAGGAGACATGCAACGCTGAAATGCCCCTGTCACACTGCAATGATGCAATTCTCCATCGACAATAGTCATCGACTTGGACCGTCGGATTATCTGCCTGGCCAAAGTTTCATCCTCCGGTAACTCGCCCCGGTTCATATACGCCAAATACGGAACCATCCAATCGGGGATGACATGAAGGTCCACCACCAACTGAGCCTCCGGATCAGGAATAGCCAAATCCTCTTCTATAGGTAACTTGACCGACGGATTATGCAAAACATCCAGAAAAACATTATGTGGCACCGGTTTACGTTGGGAACTCAAACGGCTTAAAGCGTCCGCCGCTTCGTTCTTTCGCCGGTCCACATGGTCAACCTGATAGCCTTTGAAGTGACCTGCAACAATATCCACTTCTCGACGATATGCTGCATGAGCGGGTCCTTGGAATCCCAAGTACCAGACACTTGTTGAACCACCAGGTCCGAGTCACCGAAGCACTTAACCCGGCTCAAATTCATCTCCTTAGCCATTCGAAGACCATGGAGTAAAGTCTCATATTCAGCTGCATTGTTAGTGCAAGGGAACATTAAACGGAGAACATAACAAAACTTATCACCTCGTGGGGAAGTTAATACGACTCCAGCCCCCGAGCCTTCCAATTTCCTGGACCCATCAAAATGAATAGTCCAATAAGTATGGTCCGGCTTCTCTTCTGGCGCCTGTAACTCTGTCCCGTCATTGATGAAATCCACCAGCGCCTGGGACTTGATTGCCGTCCGAGGCATATATTTTAACCCATGAGGTCCAGGCTCAATGGCCCACTTGGCAACCCGGCCAGTCGCTTCCCTGTTCTGGATTATATCCCCCAAAGGAGTAGAACTGACCACAGTGATGGGATGACCCTGAAAATATTGCTTAAGCTTCCGGCTTGCCGTAAAAACTCCATACACCAGCTTCTGCCAATGTGGGTACCTCTGCTTGGAGTCAATAAGCACCTCACTGATATAATATACCGGCCGTTGAACCGGATACTCCTTTCCGGCCTCCTTGCGCTCCACCACAATAGCCACACTAACAGCCCGGGCATTAGCAGCCACATATAACAACAAGGGCTCTTTATCAACAGGAGCAGCAAGGACAGGTGGCTCAGCTAGCTGCCGCTTTAAATCCTCAAATGCTTCATTAGCGGCATCACTCCAGTCGAAGTCATCTGTCTTCTTCAGCATCTGATACAAAGGGATGGTCTTCTCCCCAAGGCGACTGATAAACCGGCTTAAAGCTGTAATCTGGCCTGCCAAGCGTTGAACGTCATTGACACACTTCGGTTTAGCCAGAGAGGTAATAGCCTTGATCTTCTCCGGATTAGCTTCAATGCCCCTGTTAGACACCAGAAAACCCAAAAGTTTGCCCGCCGGTACACCAAAGACACATTTAGCCGGATTAAGCATCATCTTATAAAATCGGAGGTTATCAAAAGTCTCCTTCAAATCATTTATCAATGTCTCCTCTTTTCTGGACTTCACCATAATATCATCCACATAAGCATGAACATTGCGCCCGATCTGATTATGAAGACAATTCTGCACACAGCGCTGATAAGTTGCCTGGGCACTCTTGAGCCCAAAAGGCATAGATACATAGCAGAAGGCTCCAAAGGGAGTTATAAAAGTTGTCTTCTCCTGGTCCTTAACTGCCATTTTAATCTGATGATAACCAGAGTAAGCGTCCAGAAAGCTCAAACGCTCACAACCCGCCGTAGCGTCAATGATTTGATCAATACGAGGGAGAGCAGAAGGATCCGCCGGACAAGCCTTGTTCAAATCTGTGTAATCCACACACATACGCCAAGTGCCGTTCTTCTTAAGTACTAGCACCGGATTAGCCAACCACTCAGGATGAAATACCTCAATGATAAACCCAGCCGCCAATAGCCTGGCTACCTCCTCACCAATGGCCTTGCGTCTTTCTTCATTGAAGCGGCGGAGAAACTGCTTGACTGGTTTAAACTTGGGATCGATGTTAAGAGTGTGCTCAGCGAGTTCCCTCGGTACACCTAGCATGTCAAAAGGTTTCCATGCAAAGATGTCCCGGTTCTCACGGATGAACTCGATGAGCGCGCTTTCCTATTTCGGATCCAGGTTAGCGCTGATGCTAAACTGCTTGGATGAATCGCCAGGTACAAAATCAACCAGCTTAGTCTCATCAGCCGATTTAAACTTCAAGGCCGGATCATGCTCTGTAGTTGGCTTTTTCAGAGAAGTCATATCCGAGGATCAACATTGTCCTTATAGAAATTCAACTCCTCTGTTGCACAAACCGACTCGGCATAAGCCGCATCACCCTCTTCACATTCCAAAGCGATCTTACGGCTCCCATGTACTGTGATGGTCCCCTTATGACCTGGCATCTTGAGCTGCAGATAAACATAACAGGGCCTTGCCATGAACTTAGCATAAGCCAGCCGTCCAAACAGGGCATGATACGGGCTCTTGATTTTCACCACTTCAAAGGTCAAGGTCTCTGATCTTGAATCATGCTCATCTCCAAAAGCGACCTCCAGAGCTATCTTGCCAACTGGATATGCCGATTTACCAGGAACCACACCATGGAAAACGGTGTTCGACGGTTTAAGATTTTTATTTGTCAACCCCATGCGACGGAAGGTCTCATAATAAAGGATATTGATACTGCTCCCTCCATCCATGAGTACCTTGGTGAACTTATATCCTCCAACCTGAGGCGCCACCACTAATGCCAGATGACCCGGATTATCAACCCAGGGTGGATGATCCTCTCGACTCCACACAATAGGCTGTTCATACCAGCGCAAGTAACGGGGCACCGCCGGTTCAACGGAGTTCACCGCCCTTTTATAAAGCTTTTGATCGCGCTTGCACAGGCTAGTGGTGAAAACATGATACTGCCCACTATTCAACTGCTTCGGGTTGCTCTGGTAACCCGACTGCTGCTGCTGCTGCTAACTCCCCTGATGATTATAACCACCCTAGTTGCCCTGACTGCCTTGATTGCCATGTCCGCTTTGATTACCTTGAAATCCTGAGCCAGAATTGCCTCCACAATAACCCGGCCCATGAGAACTGGGTCCTGAACCGCCGGACGATCCATGATCATATCGGAAAAGATCTGAGTTTTTGAACTCCCGCATAATAAAGCAATCCTTCCAGAGGTGCGCGGCTGGCCTTTCTCGCGACCCGTGCTTTGGGCAAGGCTGGTTTAACAGGTGCTCAAGGTTGAAACCTGATCCTCCACCCCGCGGGGGCGGTTTACCCTTACGGCGCTGACCATTATCCTGCGTGTTGGTGTTAGCCACAAAATCTAAACTATCATCCGCTTTACGCTTACCGTTGTTTCCGTGACCCGTCGGGTTATGTTGCTGCCCCTTGGTGCTGCCGCTCTTCTTTCCCTTTCCTGTCTTTTCATCTTCAGACTCGGGGTCCTTGGTACTATCAGAGTCGGCATACTTGACCAGAGCTACCATAAGCATCCCCATGCCATTGCAGTGACGTTTGAGGCGTCCCAACTTCAGCTTCAGAGGCGCGAACCAGCAATTGCCTTCCAATGTTAACACTGCGGTATCAGCGTTGATGCGGTCAGATGAATGCAAGATTTCTGAAACCCGACGCACCCAATGGGTTGTTGATTCTCCTTCCTCCTGGACACAGGCAGCTAAGTCCACAATTGACATGGGCTGCTTGCACGTGTCCTTGAAATTCTGGATAAACCGGGCCCTTAACTCGGCCCATGACCCAATGGAATTAGCAGGCAAGTTTTTCAACCAAGTGCGAGTTGTTCCCTCCAACATCATGGTGAAATATTTAGCACATGCCGCATCATCCACATCCAGCATCTCCATCGCCATCTCATAGCTTTCGACCCATGACTCGGGGGATAAATCGGCAGTGTAATTGGGCACTTTACGTGGACCCTTGAAATCCTTGGGCAGCCGTACATTGTGTAGAGCCGGGACGAGACACGGCACCCCCAAAGAACTGGAGGTAACTCCTGGTTCCACCAAAGTTGTTGGACGAACCGGAGTAAGCTGACGGGCCGCGTACTGCACTGCAAAATCGGCCTCTCGACGTGCCCTGCCATGGTCCACTACATCCTGAGAATTAGTACCACCGCCCGCCAGATTATGGCCATGAGGTGGATTACGGTTCCGCCCCCTGCTTGACACAGCCAGTTCATCAATGCGCCGGCTATAACTCCGGCTTGGGTGGGGAGTGGAATGAATCCTCTCACGACTGTATGAATAAGCTTGCTGCTGAGTCAAGGCCGTCTGAAGGAGCTCCCTAGCCCGTCGCATCTCAACTGCTACTGCAGACTCGCCTTCGATCGAGAGAGCTGCCAATCGTGAAGCGGCGGCAACAATGTTATCCAACGGGTTAGAGTAATGACCCGGTGGTGTTGGGACATGTTGTGACAGGACATTGTTCTGACGAGGCGGATCCATTGGGCGCGGCTGAACCGGCGCCCCCGTTCCAGGTGCCTCCACCCGGTTTACCACTGGCTGATTACTGGTTCCTGCTCCTGGTGTGTTAAAGAGATTCCTTGCCTCATAAACTGGAGGCAGGTGAGACCGGTACCTTCTCCGCATGACATCGTTTGACGCGCTCTGATCCAACATAAGCCGGTAAGCCTGTGCCTCTAACTCGGCCCGCTCTGCAGCCATCCTAGTATCCTCAGCCGCCAGTTCTGCCTTGGCTTGAGTTATCTGATCCTTCACCTTCGCAATTTCCACGTTATGCCCATCCTGATTCGCCGGGTTAACTTCTGCTAATAACGCTGCCAGAGCATCAAATAAGTCGGATAAGAGCCAGCGGTCGCGCAGGGCCTCCTGCCCCGGCTACTGTCGCCGCTACTGATCCGGAAACCATTGTCGCTGCAGTCGAGGAGTGTTGCGTAGGCTGTGTACCGGCCATGAAGATCGCAACCCGGTTCAGCGGATCAAAGGGGTCCGGAATACTGTCGCCATCGGAACAGCCCCCAAACCGGCCATCTTGCAGCTGGTACAATGACTCGGTCTCTCCAATAGATGACTCGTCATCAGAGTAAACGACGGTTTCACCACCAGACGCCGATCTATCCTCAGATTCCGCTCCGTGGATGACTCCCAGAAGGCACGCTTCATAGCAGGCTGAACCTGAGCGGGTCTCGCACGCTAAGCCGTTTCGACGATGTCGGTGCAGATGTCCGGCTCAGGGCCCGGTTCACCGATCTTGCCAATGAAGACGTGAATGCCGCCGAAGGGGACCCGGTACCCGTACTCAACTGAGCCGGCCTCGGGGCCCCAGCCTGCATCGTCGATGTAGAGCTTGCCGCGATGACTCTTGGTCATCCGGCCCACAGTGTATCCCTTGAGCCCTTCGAAGCTGCCCTCCCTTGAGCCCTTCGAAGCTGCCCTCCCTTGAGCCCTTCGAAGCTGCCCTCTAAGAACTCGAAACCATCGTGCGATAGCCCCACGGTGGGCGCCAACTGTCGTGGTTTTGTCACGGCAGATGTCCTAGTGAAAGGACTTAGTCGTGGAGCCATCGCGATGGGTTAGCTTAAAGGGGTTAAAGCGGACAAAGGACGCAGGGAGTTTATACTGGTTCGGCCCCTTGCGGTGAAGGTAAAGGCCTAATCCAGTTGATGTGGAATTGCTAGGGTTTCGATGACCAGGGAGCGAATCCGCTATGCCTGGCTCTCGAGTTGTTGTTTGTTGTCCCTAAACCGCCGCCGGGTCGTCCCTTTATATACACAGGTTGACACCCGGCAGCTTACAGAATCCCGAGGCCAGCTCATAAACGTGTCCGGCTCGGTTTCTACCCTTTCTTATCTTACAACACAAGTTACACATCATATGGCGGTTTACGTCTACAGGCCCTAATCCGCCTTCGGGCCCTGGGCCTTCATGTTAGATCTCCTCCATAAAGCGCCACATTCCTTATCTTCATCGGCTTCAAATATGAATAACTCATTATGGGTATAACCCGGCCCCTCAAGGCCGGTTTATACTCAGTAGTAATATCCCCAACAGAACCCGAGAAAGAACTTCAACTCTCCCATCATGGACCCGAGAAAGACTCGAATTCATTTTCTTCCTCGTTAGACCCCTCACTTTCATCAATGCAATCCGTCAAAGAGGGATTAGTAGTGATGGTGGTTTTGATGTTGGGGGTTACCTTGTTGGTGGCTTTAGCCATGAGGCACTTGGCGGTAATGTTCTCGTTGGGTGAGTCGAAGAGGGACACCCGTGGAGTTGTTGCAATGGCAACGGAGGCCATGGCAACCGTCTCACCGTCTTCATCATCGTCATCATCCTCATTGTACTCTTCTTGTGCCACCAACCCCTTGGGAGGAGTCTTCTTGGTGAAGTTGTTCTTGTCGGGGAAGGACTTGGCCTTGTCTTTTCGGATGAGCTTGCCACCATTGTCTTCCCTCTTCTCATATGGGCACTCTGCAACAAAGTGGCTCACATTTCCACAATTGTAGCATGTCCTCACACATTGCTTGCCCTTGGCGCCACTTGAGTTGTTCTTGCTGAAATTGGGCCTTGAATTCTTCTTGCTCCAAAATTGCCTTGAAGCGAGAGCCATGTGCTCATGATAAGCATATTTTGTATCTTCGGGGTTACTCTCCTCTTCTTCCTCTTCATCCTCTTCTTCCACACTAGCCTTGGCCTTCAAGGCAAGGTTGGGCTTCTTTGCTCGTTGAGAACGCAACACCGCATTGTCGGCGGTCTTGTCCAAGATCCTCATTGCCACAAACTCATCCAACACTTCACTTGAGGACAAGCTGTGGAAGTCCGACCTTTGACGGATGACGGAGGACATGGCCATATGGTAAGGCATCATGGCCTTGAGAAACTTGCCTTGATCCAATTGTCATTTGTATCCTTGCTCCCATGATCTCGGAGTCAGACCGCGAGAGTTGTTAATCTCCGGTAAAGCTCACAAGGTTCTTCATCTTCATTCATTGCAAACTCATCGGCTTCATCTTGCACCACTTCATAGTTGGAGCTTTGAATGCTTGCACTTCCCTTGTAAATGGAAACAACATGTTGCCATGCTTCCTTGGCCACGGTGAAAGGTCGGAGATGCGCAATATCTTCGGATGGAATTGCATCTTGGATGATGAAGAGAGCGGACTCCTTGAATTGATTATCCGCGGATTCTCCAGGGGTGAAGTTGCTTGGGTCATGCGGGTAGAAACCTTGCTAAATGATTCTCCAAAGATTAGTATTACTATGATTTAAATGATGTTTAAAGTGATAGACCCAAGAGGAAAAATCCTCATTTTTCACAAACTTAGGAGGAGGACCAACATGATTCAAATGAGTGGAGGGAACCGGTCGTCCATAAGTAAGTGGAGGTTAAACATGGGCAAAGATGCCATTTCCACTTCTACCACTAGATAAAGGAACTTTGTCACTAGTAGCTTCCCCCTTGTCGTAGTTAGCATCCGTCACCTTGTTAGCGGGATCACACACTTTCATTGGTGCGGTGGATAATTTAAGGCCTTCCAAAAACTTGTTGAACATGCCTTCAACCTCGGTCGTCATAGAGGTTTTCAATGTGTCCAAAGCCGCATTGAATTCCTCACGAGAGACCGAGGATCCCCCATCGGCCGTAGACGAGGACAGAATCACACTGGGGTGCTCCTCCCCACCATCTACGGTGTCAACCATACTCTTCAGACGGCAAAGTCCTTAATAAAGAGACGAGGCTCTGATACCAATTGAAAGGATTGATATAGTTGACTAGAGGGAGGGTGAATAGGCAACTAACAATTTTTAGCTTTTCTTTACCAATTTAAACTTTGCATCAAAGTAGGTTGTCTAGATATGCAACTAGGTGAGCAACCTATATGATGCACAACCAACAAGCACACAAGCAAGCAAGGGATACAACACAAAGCAAGCTTGCACAAGTAAAGGTAAGAGATAACCAAAGTGGAGCTGGTGGAGACGAGGATGTGTTACCGAAGTTCCTTCCCTTTGAGAGGAAGTATGTCTCTGTTGGAGCGGTGTGGAGGCACAATGCTCCCCAAGAAGCCACTAGGGCCACCGTATTCTCCTCACGCCCTCACACAACGCGAGATGCCATGATTCCACTATTGGTGCCCTTGGAGGCGGAGACCGAACCTTTACAAACAAGGTTGGGGCTATCTCCACAACTCAATTGGAGGCTGCCAATGAAACCACGGAGCTTCACCACAATGGAATGTGGATCCGAGGTGACCTCAATCGTCTAGGGTGCTCAAACACCCAAGAGTAACAAGATCCGCGACGGATTAGTGGGGGAATCAAATTTCTCTTGTTGGAAGTGTAGATCCGGGCCTTCTCAACCAATCCCTAAAGAATCAACAAGTTTGATTGTCTAGGGAGAGAGATCGGGTGAAAATGAGCGTTGGAGCAACAATGGAGCTTGGGGGAAAAGAGGTAAGTCAACTTGGAGAAGAAGACCTCCTTTTATAGTGGGGGAACCAATTCAACCGTTACCCCCCTTTTAGCCTGCATAGAGCGGTACTACTGCTCAGTAGAGCGGTACTACCGCTGGTCGCAGCGGTACTACCGCGACCACCAGCGGTACTACCGCATAGACTGAGTGTAGTAGAAGTAGAGGGAGAACGAGAGGGAGAGGGGGGCTAGGCGGCACTAGTAGCGGTGGTTGCCGCGGTACTACCGCTCATGGGTGGTACTACCGTTGCCACTGCCGCTACTACTGCCTCAAAACCCGACACGAGAAAATGCATCCTTGAATCGAGGCGGTAGCGTTGCCGAACCAGGACGGTACTGGCGCCTATGCCCTGAAGCGGTACTACCGCTGAAGGTCAGCGGTACTGCCGCTTGAGGACCATAGGCGGTACTACCGCTCTGGCGGCGGTACTACCGCTTCCTCCTCGCAGTCTCCACTACTGTAAAACCGCAAGCTCCAAGGTGAGGGAAGGAGCTGGGGGTGCAACAAAGACGTGTACGTGCTGATTCCACCCTAGCCTTTCCAAAGCGGATCCCCTCTTGATAGTACGGTGTCTTCTACCACTCAAGTCCACCAAACTGAAACAAAGGAGACTACATGGTCTTCACGTAAAGCTCCGAGGGGAAGGAATCATCTCGTGCCAAAGAATGAATCTCTGAAAAACTCAACACACCCGATTAGTCCGCAAAAGCATTGTCATCAATCACCAAAACTACTTAGAGAGAGATATGCCCTAACAAAGGTAAAAGGGAAGGGTTTGGATAAGGCTAACGCAATTGAGACACGGAGATTTTTGGCGTGGTTCCGATAGGTGGTGCTATTGTACGTCCATGTTGATGGAGACTTCAACCCACGAAGTGTAACGATTGTGCGAGTCCATGGAGGGCTCCACCCACAAAGGGTCCACGAAGAAGCAACCTTGTCCATCCCACCATGGCCATCGCCCTTGAAGGACTTGCCTCACTCGGGTAGATCTTCACGAAGTAGGTGATCTCCTTGCCTTTACAAACTTCTTGGTTCAACTCCACATCACGGCGGAGGCTCCCAAGCGACACCTAACCAATCTAGGAGTCACCACTCTCCAAAAGGTAATAGACAGTGTGTTGATGATGAACTCCTTGCTCTTGTGCTTCAAATGATAGTCTCCCCAACACTCAACTCTCTCTCACAGATTTGGCTATGGTGGAAGAAGGATTTGAGTGGAAAGCAACTTGGGGAAGGCTAGAAATCAAGGTTCAAATGGTTGGAATGGAATCTCTTGATCTCAACACATGAGTAGGTGGTTCTCTCTCAAAAATGAACGGTGGAAGTGTAGGCACATTCTGATGGGTTGCGGATGCTTGCGAGAGGGGTTAATCATAAGTGGGAGGCTTGTATAAGTAAGGGCAGCACCCAAGCACCCATCCACCCACATATCAAATTATCAACGTAACGAACGTGAATCATATGAGCATGATGAAAACTAACTTGGCAGTAATTCCCATGTGTCCTCTGGAGCACTTTGAGTTCGTCCAAGCTTATCCTTTGCTACAAAAAGGATTGGGCCACCTTGTTTCACTTTTGCTACACTTGTTACATGTTACCCATTACGAATTATCTTATCACAAAACTATCTGTTACCGATAATTTCAGTGCGTGTAGAAAATACCTTGCCGAAAACCACTTGTCATTTCTTTCTGTTCCTCGTTGGGTTCGACACTCGTACCTATCAAAAGGACTACAATTGATCCCCTATACTTGTGGGTCATCACTCGGTGTGGCACCGATCTGTTCAAAAATATGAATGTTAGGAACCTCGGTGGGACCGACTAGAACAACTCGGTGGGACCGATGTGCTAGGGCTTAGGGAAAACTTCATCTCGGTGGCACCGATTGCATCATCTCTGTGAGACCAAAGTGAATGCAATGAGCAACATAGAATCTGTCAAGCCAACTCGGTGAGACCGATTGCAACAACTCGGTGAGACCAAAGTGTATGCGACAAGTCATAGAGCGTTGGTAAGGC
Organism: Aegilops tauschii subsp. strangulata; assembly: GCF_002575655.3. Classification (NCBI taxonomy): domain Eukaryota; kingdom Viridiplantae; phylum Streptophyta; class Magnoliopsida; order Poales; family Poaceae; genus Aegilops; species Aegilops tauschii. The sequence continues at coordinate 324,223,496 of NC_053038.3, read as the reverse complement.
CATCTCGGTGGGACTGAGATCCGTATTGGTATGACCAAACTGTTAGGGTTTCTGGCAGTGGCTATGTCAGCATGAATTCGGTGGCGTCGGATGAAAGATATCAGTGGGGCTGAGTTGGAGTTTAGGGTTTTGGACATATTTGGATAGAGAAAGTGGCTTAGGGTTTTGGAGCAATATCACTAAGCACTTGAGCAAGTAGATCATAATGCAATACCTCATCCCCTTTTAATAGTATTGGATTTTCCTATGCACTCAATGTGATCTTGGATCACTTAAACAAACATGAAGAGTCTTGAGCTTTTGCAAATCCTTGTCCTTCGCATTTTGAGAGGTCCACATCTCTATGTCATGCCATGCCATACAATGAACATCCTGAAATATTTATCTTGAAAGGATATTTGTTCAATGAGATATATGTTGTTATAAATTACCAAAACCACCCGGGGATTAGTTGCACTTTCAAGCTCACAAATTAAGATCATATCTGGTCCCAACACAAATACATGGTTGTAAGCATTAAGACCTTATACCTGCACCTCTTTGTAGTGTTAGAATCATTGTTTGCTTGATTGATCCGGTCAAAAGCTGGAATTGATCCTTTAACATAAGCTTGCTAGAGACCATCACTTCAAGGGAATCTTCCTCTCGTGGGTTCGATAACCCAGGGCCACCTATGAGGAAATAGGTGTGTGCTACCTCTTGAGCATGCGTTGGTTTTCCCTTGAAGAGGAAAGGGTGATGCAGCAAAGTAGCGTAAGTATTTCCCTCAGTTTTTGAGAACCAAGGTATCAATCCAGTAGGAGACTACACGCAAGTCCCTAGTACCTGCACAAACAATTAAGAACCTTGCAACCAACGCTATCAAGGGGTTGTCAATCCCTTCACGGCCACTTGCAAAAGTGAGATCTGATAGAGATAACAAGATAAATATTTTTGGTATTTTTGTTGTATAGATTGAAAAGTAAAGATTGCAAAATAAACGGCGACAGAAATAGCTAGTTGACGGGAGATTAATATGACGGAAAATAGACCCACAGGCCATAGGTTTCACTAGTGACTTCTCTCAAGATAGCAAATTCTATGATGGGTGAACAAATTACTGTCGAGCAATTGATAGAAAAGCGCATAGTTATGAGAATATCTAGGCATGACCATGTATATAGGCATCACGTCCATGTCAAGTAGACCGAAACGATTCTGCATCTACTACTATTACTCCACACATCGACCGCTATCCAGCATGCATCTAGAGTATTAGGTTCATAAGAACAGAGTAACGCATTAGGCAAGATGACATGATGTAGAGGGATAAACTCAAGCAATATGATATAAACCCCATCTTTTTATCCTCGATGGCAACAATACAATACGTGTCGTTTCCCTTGCTGTCACTGGGATCGAGCACCGCAAGATTGAACCCAAAGCTAAGCACTTCTCCCATTGCAAGAAAGATCAATCTAGTAGGCCAAACCAAACTGATAATTCGAAGAGACTTTCAAAGATATCAAATCATGCATATAAGAATTCAGAGAAGATTCAAATATTGTTCATAGATAAACTTGACCATAAACCCACAATTCATCGGATCTCGACAAACACACCGCAAAAAGTATTACATCGAATAGATCTCCAAGAAGATCGAGGAGAACTTTGTGTTGAGATCCAAAGAGAGAGAAGAAGCCATCTAGCTAATAACTATGGAACTGAAGGTCTGTGGTAAACTAGTCACACATCATCGGAGAGGCTATGGTGTTGATGTAGAAGCCCTCCGTGATCAATTCCCCCTCCGCCAGAGCGCCGGAAAAGGCCCCAAGATAGGATCTCACGGGTACAGAAGGTTGCGCCGGTGGAAATAGGGTTTCGTCAGGCTCCCGGATGTTTTCGGGGTATATGAGTATATATAGGCGAAAGAAGTAGGTCGGTGGAGCCACGAGGGGGCCACAAGGGTGGGGGCGCGCCCTCCTACCTCGTGGCCGCCTCGTTGCTTCCTTGACGTCCACTCCAAGTCTCTTGGATTGTGTTTGTTCCAAAAACGACTCTCCCGAAGGTTTCATTCCGTTTGGATTCCGTTTGATATTCCTTTTCTGCGAAACACTGAAATAGGCAAAAAACAGCAATTTGCACTGGGCCTTTGGTTAGTAGGTTAGTCCCAAAAATAATATAAAAGTGTATAATAAAGCCCATTAAACATCCAAAACAGATAATATAATAGCATGGAACAATCAAAAATTATAGATACGTTGAAGACGTATCAAGCATCCCCAAGCTTAATTCCTGCTCGTCCTCGAGTAGGTAAATGATAAAAACAGAATTTTCGATGTGGAATGCTACCTAACATAATCTTTAATGTAATTTTCTTTATTGTGGCATGAATGTTCAGATCCGAAAGATTCAAGATAAAAGTTTAATATTGACATAAAAATAATAATACTTCAAGCATACTAACTAAGCAATCATGTCTTCTCAAAATAACATGGCCAAAGAAAGTTCATCCCTACAAAATCATATAGTTTGGTCATGATCCATTTTCGTCACACAAGAATGCTCTCATCATGCACAACCCCGATGACAAGCCAAGCAATTGTTTCATACTTTAGTAATCTCAAACTTTTTCAACTTTCACGCAATACATGAGCGTGAGCCATGGATATAGCACTATGGGTGGAATAGAATATAATGATGGGGGTTGTGTGAAGAAGACAAAAAAGGAGAAAGTCTCACATTGACGCGGCTAATCAACGGGCTAGGGAGATGCCCATCAATTGATGTCAATGCAAGGAGTAGGGATTGCCATGCAACGGATGCACTAGAGCTATAAATGTATGAAAGCTCAACAAAAGAAACTAAGTGGGTGTGCATCCAACTTGCTTGCTCATGAAGACCTAGGGCATTTGAGGAAGCCCACTATTGGAATATACTAGCCAAGTTCTATAATGAAAAATTCCCACTAGTATATGAAAGTGACAAAATAAGAGACTCTCTATCATAAAGATCATGGTGCTCTTTGGAGCACAAGTGTGGAAAAGGATAGTAACATTGTCCCTTTTATTTTAGATACGTTGAATACGTATCAGTGTGGGATACACTTTTCTGTTCCATTACCGGATCACTAAAAGGAGGTATCAAGACTACATCGAGGTCATGGAATGGTGAATCACCTCTTGTTGTTCTCGAAGGAAAGCTCGAGAGCGTCCCAGTCCACACCATCCAACTCATGCGGCCAGAGGAAGGCGGCAGGATGCTCGAGCCTGATCCATCTTGGGAATTCGATGTGCTACCAAAGATGACACCATGCAAGATGAACCTGTCATGTGAGCTTGATCCGTTGACAGAGAAGACACTCCGGGAGTCGGACACCATGCCATCTTGATCTGCCAACAAAAATGGTATCTCAAGAGACGATATGGACGAGCTAAATCTATCACGAGAGAGATCCATGTGCCGTGGGGTGGAGGCAGTGAGATGGTGCGCTTGGCGGCGATGGGACATGACATGATGCCAATCGGCAGTTCCAGGAGCATGGCGGAGATCTCGCCTCGTGGATGAAGGCCGGGACATGGTGGATGGATGGCACGTCAGTGTCCATTGCACCAAGAAGCCTCGCACCATGATTGCGCATTAGCTCCTCCTTCATCATCCTACAGTCCATCGATGGCGGCGGCGTTGACGCAGTTGGGGAGAGGAGGGTTTGGGCGGCATTGGTGGGTTGATAGGGAAGGGTTTGGCAGTGTAATGAATAGATGAGAGAAAGTGTCGAGAGTGGGGAGGTGAGAGGAGTGAGGTGGTCCCCACATGTCTGCATGACATTGCGGAAGGTCCAGATGCCCCTCCCCAATTCTTCCCTTAATTTGACACCAAAGTGGGGGATTCTAGAGAATTTGGAAAGAAAGCCAAAAGTGGAAGATGCCTCGACTCCTTTTGGTCTACGAAATAATAACACCAAACCAAAACCAGATGAGAAGGCAAATGGAAATTTGAATGCTCATGTGCAATTGTTAAGTTTATTAACTTATTTGTTGTATTCCAAAGGTCAATGGAAATATATGACTTGACAATTGCATACCCCTAGGTGCACCCAAATGGGAAAGAAAAAATGCATGCCCCCATGAAAATTATTCTGCACACATGACCTATGTGTAATGACACTCATGTACCCTATGATTGTTCCTTTAATCTCCTCTTCCCATTGTTGAGCGCAACTAGTTATGGTTTTTACATTTCCACATATTGCAAAGCTGGAGGATTGTTAGCAATTCAATAATCCCCTCTCAATGCATTTGCTGGATCACTCGTCTCTCTGATCATGTGGGGAATCATATCGACCTCGCGATTGGTGGAGTCACACAACTCACTAATACTCTCACTCTGATTGGTGGGGAATGAATGGCATTCAAGCGTCAAGCATGGGGGAAGGGACACTTTCCTACTTCTTACTTAGCCCTCTCCACTTGTAGTGAGAGGTATTCCCCTATGATCTTCGTGGCTATTTTTGGTGCAGGATGAGACCCCCACCCACCCTAGATTGGATGTAGACTTTGGGGGGGCTCTTTTGGATGTTGAAACCTCACCTCCCGAGTTGTTTTAATAATTTATGGAAATGTGTAAATCCTAAATCATTTTTAATAAATATGGTGGGTTTTGTAATGTAGGTGCCAAGGTACCTGATGTCTACTACTCAACCTTCTTCTTGTAGACGTTGTTGGGCCTCCAAGTGCAGAGGTTTGTAGGACAGTAGCAAATTTCCCTTAAGTGGATGACCTAAGGTTTATCAATCCGTGGGAGGCGTAGGATGAATATGGTCTCTATCAAACAACCCTGCAACCAAATAGCAAAGAGTCTCTTGTGTCCCCAACACACCCAATACAATGGTAAATTGTATAGGTGCACTAGTTCGGCGAAGAGATGGTGATACAAGTGCAATATGGATGGTAGATATAGGTTTTTGTAATCTGAAATTATAAAAACAGCAAGGTAACAAGCGATAAAAGTGAGCACAAATGGTATTGCAATGCTAGGAAACAAGGCCTAGGGTTCATACTTTCACTAGTGCAAGTTCTCTCAACAATAATAACATAATTGGATCATATAACTATCCCCCAACATGCAACAAAGAGTCACTCCAAAGTCACTAATAGCGGAGAACAAACAAAGAGATTATTGTAGGGTATGAAACCACCTCAAGGTTATTCTTTCTGATCAATCTATTCAAGAGTCCGTAGTAAAATAACACGAAGCTATTCTTTCCGTTCGATCTATCCTAGAGTTCATACTAGAATAACACCTTAAGACACAAATCAACCAAAACCCTAATGTCATCTAGATACTCCAATGTACCACAAGTATCCGCGGGTATGATTATACGATATGCATCACACAATCTCAGATTCATCTATTCAACCAACACAAAGAACTTCAAAGAGTGCCCCAAAGTTTCTACCGGAGAGTCAAGAAGAAAACGTGTGCCAACCCCTATGCATAAGTTCACAAGGTCACTGAACCCGCAAGTTGATCACCAAAACATACATCAAGTAGATCACATGAATATCCCATTGTCACCACAGATAAGCACATGCAAGACATACATCAAGTGTTCTCAAATCCTTAAAGACTCAATCCGATAAGATAACTTCAAAGGGAAAACTCAACCCATTACAAGAGAGTAGAGGGGGAGAAACATCATAAGATCCAACTATAATAGCAAGGTCGCGATACATCAAGATCGTGCCGAATCAAGAACACGAGAGAGAGAGATCAAACACATAGCTACTGGTACATACCCTCAGCCCCGAGGGTGAACTACTCCCTCCTCGTCATGGAGAGCGCCGGGATGATGAAGATGGCCACCGATGAGGGATCCCCCCTCCGGCAGGGTGCCGGAACAGGGTCCCGATTGGTTTTTGGTGGCTACAGAGGCTTGCGGCAGCAGAACTCCTGATCTAGGTTATTTTCTGGAGGTTTCTATATTTATAGGAATTTTTTTGTAGGTCTCACGTCATGGGGGTCTCCGAGTCGTCCATGAGATAGGGGGACGCGCCCAGGGGGGTAGGACGCGCCCCCCACCCTCATGGACGGCCCGGGACTCTTCTGGCCCAACTCTTTTACTCCGGGGGCTTCTTTTGGTCCATAAAAAATCATCAAAAATTGGCACGTCAATTGCACTCCATTTGGTATTCCTTTTCTGCAATACTCAAAAACAAGGAAAAAACAGAAACTGGCACTAGGCTCTAGGTTAATAGGTTAGTCCCAAAAATCATATAAAACAGCATATAAATGCATATAAAACATCCTAGATGGATAATATAATAGCATGGAACAATCAAAAATTATAGATACGTTGGAGACGTATCAAGCATCCCCAAGTTTAATTCCAGCTCGTCCTCGAGTAGGTAAATGATAAAAACAGAATTTTTGATGTGGAATGCTACCTAACATAATTTTCAATGTAATTTTCCTTATTGTGGCATGAATGTTCAGATCCGAAAGATCCAAGACAAAAGTTTAATATCTACATAAAAACAATAATACTTCAAGCATACTAACCAAGCAATTATGTCTTCTCAAAATAACATGGCCAAAGAAAGTTCATCCCTACAAAATCATATAGTTTGGCTATGCTCCATCTTCGTCACACAAAATGCTCAAATCATGCACAACCCCCGATGACAAGCCAAGCAATTGTTTCATACTTTAGTATTCTCAAACTTTTTCAACTTTCACGCAATACATGAGCGCGAGCCATGGACATAGCACTATAGGTGGAATAGAATATGATGATGGAGGTTATGTGGAGAAGACAAAAAAGGAGAAGGTCTCACATCGAGGCGGCTAATCAACGGGCTATGGAGATGCCCATCAATTGATGTCAATGCGAGGAGTAGGGATTGCCATGCAACGAATGCACTAGAGCTATAAATGTATGAAAGCTCAACAAAAGAAACTAAGTGGGTGTGCATCCAACTTGCTTGCTCACGAAGACCTAGGGCATTTGAGGAAGCCCATTGTTAGAATATACAAGCCAAGTTCTATAATGAAAATTACCCACTAGTATATGAAAGTGACAAAATAAGAGACTCTCTATTATGAAGATCATGGTGCTACTTTGAAGCACAAGTGTGGAAAAAGGGTAGTAACATTGCCCCTTCTCTCTTTTTTCTCATTTTTTTGGGGCCTTCTCTTTTTTTGGCCTTTCTCTTTTTGGGGGGCCTTCTCTTTTTTTATTTGGCCTTTCTCCCCCTTTTTTTATTTCCTCACACGGGGCAATGCTCTAATAGTGATGATCATCACACTTCTATTTATTTACAACTCAAGAATTACAACTCGATACTAGAACAAAATATGACTCTATATGAATGCCTCTGGCGGTGTACCGGGATGTGCAATGATTCAAGAGTGACATGTATAAAAATTATGAATGGTGGCTTTGCCACAAATACGATGTCAACTACATGATCATGCAAGGCAATATGACAATGATGAAGCGTGTCATAATAAACGGAACGGTGGAAAGTTGCATGGCAATATATCTCGGAATGGATATGGAAATGCCATAATAGGTAGGTATGCTGGCTGTTTTGAGGAAGATATAAGGAGGCTTATGTGTGATAGAGTGTATCATATCACGGGGTTTGGATGCACCGGCGAAGTTTGCACCAACTCTCGAGGTGAGAATGGGCAATGCACGGTACCGAAGAGGCTAGCAATGATGGAAGGGTGAGAGTGTGTATAATCCATGGACTCAACATTAGTCATAAAGAACTCACATACTTATTGCAAAAATATACAAGTCATCAAAACCTAGCACTACGCGCATGCTCCTAGGGGGATAGATTGGTAGGAAAAGACCATCACTCGTCCCCGACCGCCACTCATAAGGAGGACAATCAAAGAAACACCTCATGCTTCAAATTTGATACACAACGGTTACCATACGTGCATGCTACGGGACTTCCAAACCTCAACACAAGTATTTCTCAAATTCACAAATACTCAACTAGCATGACTCTAATATCACCATCTTCATATCTCAAAACAATCATCAAGTATCAAACTTCTCATAGTATTCAATGCACTTATATGAAAGTTTTTATTATATCCCTCTTGGATGCCTATCGTATTAGGACTAAATTCAAAACCAATGCAAATTACCATGCTGTTCTAAAAAGACTCTCAAAATAATATAAGTGAAGCATGAGAGTTCATCTATTTCTTCAAAATAAAACCGCCGTCGTGCTCTAAAAGATATAAGTGAAGCACTAGAGCAAACGACAAACTACTATGAAAGATATAAGTGAAGATCAATGAGTAGTCGAATAATCATGCCACTATGTGAAGACTCTCTAACATTTAAGAATTTCAGATCTTGTGATATTATTCAAACAGCAAGCAAAACAAAATAAAATAAAATGACGCTCCAAGCAAAACACATATCATGTGGTGAATAAAAATATAGCTCCAAGTAAAGTTACCGATGAACGAAGCCTAAGAGGGGATGCCATCCGGGGAATACCCAAGCTTAGGCTCTTGTTTGTCCTTGAATATTACCTTGGGGTGCCTTGGGCATCCCCAATCTTAGGCTCTTGCCACTCCTTATTCCATAGTCCATCGAATCTTTACCCAAAACTTGAAAACTTCACAACACAAAACTCAACAGAAAACTCATAAGCTCTGTTAGTATATGAAAATAAACCACCAGTTTTGTTACTGTTGTGAACTCATTATAAATTCATACTGGTGTAATATATACTGTATTCCAGATTCTCTATGGTTCATACCCTCCGATACTACTCATAGATTCATCAAAATAAGCAAACAACACACGAAAAACAGAATCTGTCAAAAACAGAACAGTCTGTAGCAATCTGTATCATTCGAATACTTAGGTAAATCCAACAATTCTTAACTAAATTGTTGGACGTGAGGAATTTATCTATTAATCATCTGCAAAAAGAATCAACCTAAAATCACTCTCCAGTAAAAAAATGGCAGCTAATATCGTGAGCGCAAAAGTTTCTGTTTTTTACAGCAAGATCACAAAGACTTCACCCAAGTCTTCCCAAAGGTTCTACTTGGCACAAACACTAATTAAAACATAAAACCACATCTAAACAGAGGGTAGATGAATTATTTATTACTAAACAGGAGCAAAATCAAAGGACAAAAGTAAAATTGGGTTGCCTACCAAGTCCCAACAAGCGCTAACGTTTAACGCCCCTAGCTAGGCATGATGATTTCAATGATGCTCACATAAAAGATAAGAATTGAAACATAAAGAGAGCATCATGAAGAATATGACTAGCACATTTAAGTCTAACCCACTTCCTATGCATAGGTATTTTGTGAACAAACAATTTATGGGAACAATAATCAACTAGCATAGGAAGGCAAAAAAGCATAACTTTAAAACTTTAAGCACATAGAGAGGAAACTTGACATTATTGCAATTACTACAAGCATATGTTCCTCCCTCATAATAATTTTCAGTAGCATCATGAATGAATTCAACAATATAACTGTCATGTGAGGCATAATCCAATTGAAAATTAAAACCAAGATGACAAGTTTCATGGTTACCATTATTCTTAATAGCATACAAGTCATCACAATAATCATCATAGATAGCAACTTTGTTCTCATAATCAATTGGAACCTGTTCCGAAATAGTGGATTCATCACTAATAAAGTCATGACCTCTCCAAATCCACTTTCATAATTATCACAATAATATTCAACATCCTCCAAAATAATGGGATTATTACTTTCTAAAGTTGACACTCTTCCAAACCCACCTTTATCAATATAATCATCATAAATAGGAGGCATACTATCATCATAATAAATTTGCTCATCAAAACTTGGGGGACAAAAAATATCACCTTCATCAAACATAGCCTCCCCAAGCTTGTGGCTTTGCATATCATTAGCATCATGGGTATTCAAAGAATTCATACTAACAACATTGCAATCATGCTCATCATTCACATATTTTATGCCAAGCATTCTATGTAATTCTTCTTCTAGTACTTGAGCACAATTTTCCTTTCCATCATTTTCACGAAAGACATTAAAAAGATGAAGCAAATGAGTCACCCTTAATTCCATTTTTTTGTAGTTTTCTTTTATAAACTAAACTAGTGATAAAACAAGAAACTAAAAGATTCAATTGCAAGATCTAAAGATATACCTTCAAGCACTCACCTCCCCAGCAACGGCGCCAGAAATTACTTAGTTGACGGGGGTGCCGCTTACCTAGCCTCCCCGGCAACGGCGCCAGAAATTGCTTGATGTCTACTACTCAACCTTCTTCTTGTAGACGTTGTTGGGCCTCCAAGTGCAGAGGTTTGTAGGACAGTAGCAAATTTCCCTTAAGTGGATGACCTAAGGTTTATCAATCCGTGGGAGGCATAGGATGAATATGGTCTCTCTCAAACAACCCTGCAACCAAATAGCAAAGAGTCTCTTGTGTCCCCAACACACCCAATACAATGGTAAATTGTACAGGTGCACTAGTTCGGCGAAGAGATGGTGATACAAGTGCAATATGGATGGTAGATATAGGTTTTTGTAATCTGAAATTATAAAAACAGTAAGGTAACAAGCGATAAAAGTGAGCACAAATGGTATTACAATGCTAGGAAACAAGGCCTAGGGTTCATACTTTCACTAGTGCAAGTTCTCTCAACAATAATAACATAATTGGATCATATAACTATCCCTCAACATGCAACAAAGAGTCACTCCAAAGTCACTAATAGCGGAGAACAAACGAAGAGATTATTGTAGGGTACGAAACCACCTCAAAGTTATTCTTTCTAATCAATATATTCAAGAGTCCGTAGTAAAATAACACGAAGCTATTCTTTCCGTTCGATCTATCCTAGAGTTCATACTAGAATAACACCTTAAGACACAAATCAACCAAAACCCTAATGTCACCTAGATACTCCAATGTACCACAAGTATCCGCGGGTATGATTATACGATATGCATCACACAATATCAGAATCATCTATTCAACCAACACAAAGAACTTCAAAGAGTGCCCCAAAGTTTCTACCGGAGAGTCAAGAAGAAAATGTGTGCCAACCCCTATGCATAAGTTCACAAGGTCACTGAACCCGCAAGTTGATCACCAAAACATACATCAAGTAGATCACGTGAATATCCCATTGTCACCACAGATAAGCACATGCAAGACATACATCAAGTGTTCTCAAATCCTTCAAGACTCAATCCGATAAGATAACTTCAAAGGGAAAACTCAATCCATTACAAGAGAGTAGAGGGGGAGAAACATCATAAGATCCAACTATAATAGCAAAGCTCGCCATACATCAAGATCGTGCCGAATCAAGAACACGAGAGAGAGAGAGATCAAACACATAGCTACTGGTACATACCCTCAGCCCCGAGGGTGAACTACTCCCTCCTCGTCATGGAGAGCGCCGGGATGATGAAGATCGCCACCGGTGAGGGATCCCCCCTCCGGCAGGGTGCCGGAACAGGGTCCCGATTGGTTTTTGCTGGCTACAGAGGCTTGCGGCGGCGGAACTCCCGATCTAGGTTATTTTCTGGAGGTTTCTGTATTTATAGGAATTTTTGGCGTAGGTCTCATGTCAGGGGGGTCTCCGAGTCGTCCACGAGATAGGGGACGCACCCAGGGGGGTAGGGCGCGCCCCCCACCCTCGTGGACGGCTCGGGAGTCTTCTGGCCCAACTCTTTTACTCCGGGGGCTTCTTTTGGTCCATAAAAAATCATCGAAAATTGGCACGTCTGTCGGCGTCCTCGGAACGAGGGTCCCGAGACTTGCCTGCCTACGGCCGACGGCGTGGCTCCACCAGCAGCCCTGTACGGCCCATCTTCACCAGCAAACACTCAAGCCCCTCGCGAGGGGCCAAGCCTCGCGAGGCAGACAATGCAAGACCTCCTCGGGGGCAGCCTCACCAGGCTGGCTCGTGAGGGGCGGAGAGATTAAGGCAAGGGGCACCTCGCGAGGTTCCTGTGACGTAAGCCATGATGACGGAGGCCAGGCGGGTGACAGCGTGCGCAGTGTCCTTGTTTCCTCTTTGGTGCTAAAGAGGCAAGCGCAGACGAGGAGTCCCGAGGCATCAGGCAAAGGTTTCCATATCGGTGCAACGAGGCCAAGACCAGCAGGACGGCAGGATGGAGGTCACCGTGGAGCCCAAGACGGCGTCACCACCAGAGCCTTTGGCAAGCGAAGACCACCTTTAGTCAGGATAACATGTACTAGTTGTCTCCCTTCGAATTTGGCCGTTGTGGCATCCCTTCCCGCCAGCATTTGGGAAGAGGACCAGGGCCTCTATAAATAGGACTAGCCACCACCATAGGAGGCAACTCATCTTGGATTGGATCCATTCCATCCTCACATCCACAAGCTCACCGAGCACAAGAACACCTCTCCTAAGGAGGCTGTTCTTCCCCTGTACTAGTTCTTCCTTAGCCCAAGAGGCAATCCACCACACCACACTGGAGTAGGGTATTACACCACATCGGTGGCCCGAACCAGTATAAACCTTGTGTCTCTTGTTCTGTGAGTTCGACGCGCTGAGCTTTGAGATTGCGGTGAGGGCGTGAGCTAGGGGGAGGAGAGATCCTCGTGCGCACACCAGTGTTCGAACATCAAGGGTTTTGCTGGAACCCAAAATCCGACATTTGGCGCGCCAGGTAGGGGTGCGCCGAAGCCTCTCTTCCATCAGCAGACCCGCCAGCACTCTGCAGCGCCAATGTCCGGCGACCTGAGGGCCGACACCGACCACTGGGAAGCTTGGCCAGCCCGGGCGGCGTCGTCCGCCCAAGAAGACCTCAACCCCACACTCCAGGCGGCACGCGCACCGCCAAACGCTGCGGAGCGCGGGCGGTGCGGTCCTACGCCGTCCACCCTTACTCTGTGGCACGCGCGGGCCGCCGCTAGGGCCTCAAGCTATGCTGTGGCGCCGGCACCGCACACCCGGCAGGAACAAGCGAACATGAGGGCCGCGCTCACAGTGACGCGGGAGCTGCTGCGATGCCGACTGATGGAGAGCGGCCGAGATGCATTGCTGGAGCGCGTCGCCGAGCTGTTGGGCGCCGCAGCCAGGGGCACGCCGCCTTTCTGCTCCTTGCATACGCCTCAGGCTGCGGCCAGATCGCACGGTGGGCCTCGTCGCGCTCGCGTGCTCCCGGGCGCACCAGGAGGTTTCGTCGGCATCGACGCGACCAGCGGCGCCGGACACACAATTGCGCCTGTGCCTCCCCCGATGGGCGCAGGGGTGAGCGTTGCCACCCACGGCCCCGGCAGGATGCAGCCCTACCATCCTTAGAGCGTGCGCCGGGCCGGGCGACGTGGAGCACGGGGCACTTCAGCGAGGTTTCCGGGGCGACAGCTCCGGAGGCTTATGTGCCCCGCATGATGGATCAGGAGTACACACCGAAAGATGACCCCGGCACGTTCCTCGAACCGGGTTGGGAAGAGGAGACACTGGAAGTTGAGACCTTTCAGGAGCTACCCGGGAACCTCGCCGACCACGCCGGCGACAACAGCTACAGGGTACCACTAATCTCTTAGGAGCAGGCTTACGCTAACCATGGGTCGCAAGTGAATCAGGTTACAGCGATGGACGACGGCCCCAGCACGGTAGCCCCCCTTCCACTAGGGGAAGCGCACTGGGGGTTGTGTGTGAGGAGCCAGGAGGAAGGCCCCTCCCCGCGTCGCACGGAGCAAGGCGTCGCCCGGAGGTAGGTCCTCTACCGGGGAGGCACTTGTGAGCCTTCCCCCCGGCAGAGGGCCCGTGGTCACCGAGGGCGCCGCTAGCATCCCCTTTGCCCCTTGGCATCGTCCTGGTTTCTGGACGCCCCAACGGTGGTCGAGGGTGGCGCAAGGCGGGGCCCTCGTCTGGCGATATGAAGCAAGGCTCACGCCTGTGAAGGTCTCCGCTCGTGACACTCTCACGTAATAATGAGTGGGGCTGTACACGCCCCAGAGTCTCCGTAGCGACCAGACCTCAAACAGTCTGGTCTCTGTGCATCAGTGTCACCCCTGGATCGGTAATGCTGACACGCACAGTACTTGAGGATTTATAACAGAGTAGCAATCACACACTTATTACATCGAATGTCTCAAAAGAGAACTTATTACAATAAATATGGCTTAAGGCCATCTAATACGATAACAGCGGAAGGCTTGGAAGATAAAGTGAGTCCATCAACTCCAACAGCATCACTGAGTGAAAGACAACGACCTATGGCTCCTTACTCGTCGTCTGAAAAGTCTGCAACATGATACGTTGCAGCCCGAAACGGTTCAGCACATGGAATATGCTGGCAAGGCAACACAAAAGAGTAATGAACAGAATAATGCTATCACTACATGCATATATGGCTGGTGGAGGCTGTATAGTTAAAATGTTTTGCGGAAAGCCAATTTTTTCCTACAACAAAGGAATAAATTTTATTTAACTATCATGGTGGTTGTTAAACATTGAGAAGGTTCACCAACTCAATCCCAATTAAGCATCATCATTAAACCCAATCAAATTATATTAAGAGTGATGAGACCCACATGATAATTCAAGAACTAGATACTCAAGATGTCCATAACCGGGGACACGGCTAACCATGATTAGTTTGTACACTCTACAGAGGTTTGCGCACTTTTCCCCACAAGACTCGGTCTCCTCCGTTGGATTTCTCGCACTACATAATGTTTGAGAAACGGATGACCGAGACACAGTATTTCCGAAGAGGTCACCGATAGATAGGCCGGTACACCTACAATCCCCTACATCTGCTAGCCCATCATGGAAAGGTTTCCCACAACTTACTCAACTATGCCAGAGCCCATAATGGCATGTGGCTGCACACGGAAGTTTCTAGCATGAATAATCTTATGATCCCTTTGAGCCTGGGTGGCAGTCCATAGGAGAATCACACGGTACCCCGGGATTTCCAAAAATACAGGCAACACTGGGTTCCCCAGGTGCCTCAATCCACCCAGATGTGTATTAAAGTTGCCACCTTAAGTTAACCATTAATTAACAATACTCACATCTGTCATGAATACACTCAAACCCAAACCACGTCTACCAGCATAGCATAGCAATATAAGCAACGTAGAAGTAACTCCCATAGGTTTGATAATAACAGGTGAATAGGTACTACCTCATCTACTTCCCAAACCCCACATATTAATCAGCTCCTAATCATGCAATTGTTTGAGGATTGATCTAATGCAATAAAACTGGGTAGTAAAGAGGTATGATCAAAGTGTTACTTGCCTTGCTGATGATCCGTGAAACCTAGAGACTCGTAGTGGCACGCTTCGCACTCCGGGTACTCTATCGCAAACAAACAAGCATACAATAAGCAATCAGGCAAGATCCACGGGTAAAACTCAAATAAGAAGATCTAACCAGAAAGTTCAACTTCAGAACTCCGGTTTGCTAAAAGAATCAAATCAAACGAAGCAACAAAACTCAAACTGCGAAAGAAACAAGCTTCGATTACTAATCTGGACTAAAGTCAAATTTTACAGTAGCAAAAACTTGTTTAAGTTGATTAAACAGAAATAGGGCATCGAGACGAAACTCTAGGCGCTTGAATCGCCTGATTCCGATAAACGAGCGAAAAGATAAACTAAAACGAAAATCGGATCAGAAATCGCGATCGAAAATAATCGCGAAAAACTCGAGAAAAAGAAAAACTGACGAACAGGCTAACGAACGAACGTTCGCTGTCTGCGGCTAAACGGTGAAAATCGTTCGTTAAAACGAACGAACGAACGGTCGTTCGCTAAATAACTAAACCGGGAAAAAACCGATCTATAAAATAAACCGCGGGTTCTTAAAAAAACCGTACGGTTTTCCGAAGAAAACCGGCGGCGGCGGTTGCTACCTCCGGCGAGGCGGCGGCGTGGCGACGGTGGGGCTCCGGCGGGGCGGCGGTGGTCGGCGGCGAGGGGCGGCGGCGGCGGTGGCTTAGGGTTAGGGTTAGGCACGGGTGGGTTGGGGTGGGCTGGGGGTCGCGGGCGGCGGCTTATAAGAGGGGGGGCCGGCTGGGGAGTCCTGTCCGGTCACGGCCCGGAGTCGGTTCGTTTTTTTTTAATAATTCCGCGCAAAAAAATGAAGAAAAGAAATACTAAACGGACTTCAAAAATCCTGAAATAAATTTTCCCCATCCTCTGAAAATCTACCGGACAAGGTGAACATTTATTTGGGACTCTAATGCAATTTTGAAAAACGCATATTTTTCCTAATTCAAATAAAATAGCGATAAAACTCCGAATAAAATTCTTATTTGATTTTAATATTAAATCTCCAATATTTCTTTATTTTGAGGAATTCATTCTCTTTTATTTTTATGAAAGAAATATTCGAAGAGAAAATAATTAAAATCAAACGATCCTCTTTTCAAAATTCGAGTAAACTCAAATATGAAAATAACGAAATTCCCAACTCTCTCTGTGGGTCCTTGAGTTGCGTAGAATTTCTAGGATCAAGCCAGCGCATGCAGTGTCCTCGTTTCCTCTTTGGTGCTAAAGAGGCAACCGCAGGCGAGGAGTCCTGAGGCATCAGGCAAAGGTTTCCATATCGGTGCAACGAGACCAAGACCAGCAGGACGGCAGGACGGAGGTCACCGTGGAGCCCAAGACGGCGTCACCACCAGAGCCTTTGGCAGGCGAAGACCACCTTTAGTCAGGATAACATGTACTAGTTGTCTCCCTTCGAATTTGGCCGTTGTGGAATCCCTTTCCGCCAGCATTTGGGAAGAGGACCAGGGCCTCTATAAATAGGACTAGCCACCACCATAGGAGGCAACTCATCTTGGATTGGATCCATTCCATCCTCACATCCACAAGCTCACCGAGCACAACAGCACCTCTCCTCAGGAGGTTGTTCTTCCCCTGTACTAGTTCTTCCTTAGCCCAAGAGGCAATCCACCACACCACACTGGAGTAGGGTATTACACCACATCGGTGGTCGAACCGGTATAAACCTTGTGTCTCTTGCTCTGTGGGTTCGACGCGCTGAGCTTTGAGATCGCGGTAAGGGCGTGAGCTAGGGGGAGGAGAGATCTCTGTGCGCACCCCAGTGTTCGAACCTCAAGGGTTTTGCCGGAACCCGAAATCCGACAACATCAATTGGACTCCGTTTGGTATTCCTTTTCTGCGATACTCAAAAACAAGGAAAAAACAGAAACTGGCACTGGGCTCTAGGTTAATTGGTTAGTCCCAAAAATCATATAAAACAGCATATAAATGCATATAAAACATCCTAGATGGATAATATAATAGCATGGAACAATCAAAAATTATAGATACATTGGAGACGTATCAGTACCCACCAAAGGGAAGCTTCAGAATGTTGGCCACCCATCTCCTCCCTTTTTCTATGCCTTTGTGATTAGGGAACTAAGTACATGCATGACTTTTCCATATTTTTCTAAGTTTGGGAAGGTTTTGGAAATGGCCTACATAAAAATATGAATTATTAGGTTGTACATATTATAAAATAATGCATAAAATGATAAAAAAAATATGCATATAAGCTTCAAAAGGTATATATATGTTTTGGACATGTTTAACTTGTTATCACAGCATTATCTTTCACATGATTATCACCACATGCTCTTGAGTTGAAACCTTCCATGCTAATGCATGACAAAACATACTAAACTAAAGTATATATATTTATGGAGTCTCCCTTATTTAAGGTCTTACTTACCCAAATTCTAATGATCCATAGCTGGTATGTGACAGTATAAAGTACTGAACTAGCGAATAGAAATTGAAGCGTTGATGGATTCTTGTGGACTTGGTGGGGTATAATAGGGAGTGGCTAGTAGTGAAATCCGATCGATCTGAGT
Source organism: Aegilops tauschii subsp. strangulata (assembly GCF_002575655.3). Lineage (NCBI taxonomy): Eukaryota > Viridiplantae > Streptophyta > Magnoliopsida > Poales > Poaceae > Aegilops > Aegilops tauschii. Next base: position 324,205,640 of record NC_053038.3, on the reverse strand, counting down.
CATTATAAAGCATAGATCTCTACATCTAGTTTGATCTGCAATACTTGCAATTACACTTCTCAAAACATTTCACCAAAACGAAAGGGATTGAAAACCTTTCCACACCTTTTCCACTTGTTTGTTTATATTTAGTTGGATTTTTATAATTTATGCCACTAGTTGTGTCCCACTACTAAGTTTTGCCACTAGGAGTTTCAACTGCTCGGAAATGCCATCGCTCTATTAGGCGCGAGCTAAAAAATGCCACTAGACACCATTACTACTAGCTCAAAGCCCATGTACTATGTTATATGACCAAAATACCCATGGATCCACATGTCACATTTCCCTCTATCTCACTATGAAATGGTGTGGGTCCCATTTGATCCCCAACAACATTCTTATTTTCCACAAGACTTATTCACCGGCTTACTTCTAATAAGTGGGGCCAACACTTATCATTGTGATATGGAGAGCTGGCATGTGGGTCAATGGATATTTTTGTCATATAACATGGTCAACAGATTTGAACTGACGGTAACGATGTCTAACTGCATTTTTGAGAAAACACCTAATGGAACGATGACGTTTTTAAGGTGTCTAATGTTGTTTTTGAGCAAGCATCTCATGCATGGAACAATGGCATTTCTGAGCAGCTGTAATTTCTAATGGCAAAATTGAGTAGTGGGATAGAACTAGTGGCATAAATGATAGAAACCCGTCTTTAATATTTTTACTTTTCTCAAACAACAACAAGGTCTAACACCACTAACTAAAATAAGAGCAACAACTACTACAAAAATATCTGGTGCAAACACCAAACATGAACAATAAAGAGGAATGCAAAACAACCTGATTTTGACACTAAAAGGGCTTGGATTTTTTGGGTTTTAGGCTTTGGACTTAAGGACTGAGAAAAGAAGTATAAAAGGGATAAACCTAAACTATCATAGAGATATATATTTTTTTATGGGGTGATATCCATGGTAGTGGGTTTATCTTCTATAAATCAATACTGATTAGTTCTAAGTTAGTGAAGGATTTCCTTGTTTCATTGGGTACTACTAACCCAAATACCTACAAGGAAGCTCCGTCTCTGTAAACTATAGGGTGCGTATCTTAAGATTGGATTACAAGAACAACACAAACAAATACAACTGTGTAAACCGTTGCTGGTGCAAGATGATGGGCACCAGTTGTGGTAATAGGTGCTCGAGGAGTGGCATGGCACTATGTTCACATCACATGATTGAAAAACATTAGAGTAACTAGCTATGATCAGCCAATGTAACTTGGTCATTATGACTTGAAAAAAGAGGATGCCAACCATGGGCTGGAATTTGAGACAATTTCCAATCCACAATCTGAGAACTAAACACACATGTAGCACAAATTAGGTGCAATCCATAGGGAAATCACGAGAAACTAACCAACACAATCATTCTCAAGTTGTGGAGCACGGATTAGGTGCAACTCCATGACGAATCATGATAATAATTTTAGAAAGAACTCTCCAGTCTCAGAATGAGTCTCTCTGTATGTATATGGATCAAATTTCTATCAGTTCTTTGCTAGGAAAATGATAAAGAATGATGAGTTAGGAAATTCTTGAGTGGCTTCTCCTATTCTCCTCTAAGGTGCAAATAGTTGGTTTCCTCACCAAACATTGTTTCATCAGGGTCTAAACATGGTTTCTTTAATTATATTTCTTCGGCACTAAGCTTGTTTCTTCATGCAATGTACAACTATGTGTCCTTGGTTTAAAACCATTTTGTTATGCATTGCACCCGAGTTCAACCAACAACAAACAAAGTGAAAGCACACATGTTTTAAGTTAGGTTATAAGATAAACCCAGGTCAGCATTCACATGACCAAGTATTTTTTTAGCGCCATTCCTTGTGATTAGTCTGTCAATGACCGTTAGTCTGTCAATGGTTGGGATGACCTCATCAAGATTTCCAGAGGCTCAAGACTTGCCCGCGTTGCATTAGATACCTAACACACATGAATGAGTACATGCCACCTAACCACCACTTGTATAAGATGCATATTAGACTCTATGGTTCAAGGTTCATTATTTTTGGAGATAACACCATCAATTATGAGCATTTTTTTATAAATAGTGGAACATTACAATAGAAAATAGACATGTATCTTCCAAAGACCAGTAAGCTTGAGGTCAGACGGGCCATTCAAAAGTCTTCTGGAGGCATCGTGTGTGTGTGCGCGCGCGCATATGTTTATATTTTACTTAGTCTTTCATAAAGGACTTATAACCTAAGCCTAACACACTATTGAATTTATACCACAGCTAAAACACACACGAAAGATAGTCTGAATGACATGTTGTTGTGGGTGGTCAGAGACGTTGTCGGATATCTTACAGATTTTTATCATAGGTTGCATTACTAGAGTTAATACTAAAAGAGAGTACCCGAGCAAAGGCTCCCGAAGATATAGGTTCCCACCGAACTCTATCATCAACCATCATCTTGTCATTGCGTGTTTTCTACCGTGATCCAACTTCCATTTTATAACAACAACATGCACTTACGTGGACATGTTTGTCCCATTGTCGAGTCAAGCATGTGATTATATACCCATGTGGGTGTGGGTGTGCAAGGGGTGAATCTTTATTGCAAGTTTGCAACAATATGACTTGAAAAAATATCAAATAAAAGATACATAAATATAAAGACCAACTTAAAAGTGTATATATTTATAAAAGTATTATTTTTATTCAATACACTTCGATATAGCCCATCATATTATGATAAAGATCTATGCACTCACGTGCTACTTTGCAGCTGTGTGCGTCATGCAGCCCTTGGGCTTTGCTCCCCGCAAAAAAAACTTGGGCTTTGCTTCTCATTGGAAATTAGTCTCTATATTTCAAACTATTTGAAGTTCTAGCTTTGTCCTAAGTCAAGTTAATCAAGTCTATTAAAAATACATCAACATCTACCACACTATATTATATTCAAGATATAATATATTTCCGTACCATTTATATTTGATATTGTAGAAATCAACGTATTTTTTGTAAACTTTGTCAAATAGAGAGAAGTTCAATTAGGACAAAATTAGAACTTGAAATTACTTAGAACGGTAGGAGTGGTTTTTTCACTTTGCAGAAGATCATCTCTAAAAGGGATAATAAAAGTGTGGCGAGGCCATTGTGTGCAAAGAAGCTTGATCAATCAGTCTATGGTCCGCTTATAGACATGATTAAGGAGCTGATTAGCTATGTAGTGGGGCACAAGGTGCTTCGGGTGCAGTGGTCAACGAACAATGTGGCGCACATTTTTTTTAACCAGGAACACCTTGCATTCCAAAATTATGGTGGACAGACCAAATCGGCGGTCACAGCAACGGTTACATCTAGCAGGAGGTTCGGCGGCCTTAAAGTGTGGTGCACATCTTAGCTAAGGAAGATTGTGAGAATAAGCTTTGTAAAACATGGTTGTATGCACCTTGGATGTATTTAGAAAAAAAGAATAAAACAAGAAAAAAAATCATTTATGTTTCTGCATCACACTGCATAAACGAGATTGATGGGTTGGACATGGGCCAAGCATACGACCCATTAATCCCCCGTAATTATTGTGTTCCTTCATTATGTTTTGCAGTGTGGATTTTGTGACGCCGTAGGCATCTCACATCCACTTTTTTTTGCATGGTATAAGTGCCTCATTTTATAGCATAAAGTTTATAGTACAAGCTTGTAAACACCAACTTTAAATCTGAAAGGACAATAAAACGCTAGCCTTTGCATAAAGAAACATCAGCCAAAAAAGAAAATTGCAATCCAGAATGAAGAATCATCTAAGCTTGACATCAACGCTCGTCACCTGCCTCTGACACCACCACAACAGTCACCAAAGGAAAGATGATGGATCGCCTTCTCACCCGAGCTCGAAGCGGTTACATCGCTGATATGCAGCTTTGCGGACCCGCATCCACTTCTAATCTGAGATTTTTGAACCATAAATGACTTATGTATTCGCTTCATTAGGAACTAAATCTAAGTAGTGTATTTGTTCATTATCCACTTCTTCAACCAAGTGACTTTGGCTAAGCTTCTACTCGTATACGAGACACATCCAAATTGAAGGTGGAAGAAATAAAGATTGGGTTGAACGAGGACTAATGTTCCTATTAGGTTTTAGCAAATATTTTATTTCTTCTAAATGCAGAGGAAATAATATATTTGTATATGATTTTTAAACGAGGAATTTTTGTTTCTGCCACTCTAGTTTTTGCCCATTTTCTTTATGCCACTCTAAAATTTGACATTTCATTTTTTACCACTCTTAGCTTTTGACAATATATCATAATTGTCATTCTGTGGCGAAAGCAAAATTTGACATTTCACTTTTGTCACTCTTAGGTTTGACAATACATCACAATTGCCACCCCGATCTATCACAATTGTCACTCTGAAAAAAATGTTTTTGCCACGGAATAGCAATTGTGATGTATCATCAAAAGTAGAGTGGGAAAAGTGAAATGTTAACAGCTAGAGTGACATAAGAAAAACGGGCAAAAACTCGAGCGGCAGAAACAAAAAGTTTCCATTGCTCCACAAAAACTTCTCACTGAATTTGAATCCTACGAAAAGACAAATATTTATGCTTTTGCATATATGACTTAATATCAAGATGGCACCAGACAAAAAATTAACTGGTAAAACCCTCTCTCTTTTCCAAGAAAACAATAATACAGTAATAATAAATAAATGAACTGGTGTTAGACAGACACCTGACTGCTGTCTGATGATGATTTCATGCGTCCATTAAAAACACCCAAAGCAACAGAGATGTCTCATTGTGGTGGTGGACTTGATCATCTAAGCAACAAGGGATCGCCCGCACTATTTTCAACTGTTCCGATCTCGGCGAGGAACGGCCAGGTCTGGCTACTCCTCGAAGTCAAACCAGGAACATTTTGGGATCATAGCGTTCCTAGTTCCTCAAACCAAACACAAGTCAGAGGGTGACGATATGGCATATCTTGTTATCCCATGCTATTAAAAGGAGTGGACATGTAAAAATAAAATTATTACATACATATAAAAATTACACCGTTTCACATTCAAGATTCTTGGCCAAAGAAGAAATGCTCAAAGATTAAGCTAAGACCATATTGGTCCAATCTTCCTCCGGGCTTCACATATCTTGTTGACAGAACCAACAAAGCTGAACAAGATCACTATCAATGTGACACCCAATGCCATCCACATTCCTCAGGGCTGCAAGCCCTTAAACTCATTTAGAAGTTAAAAATGTCATTAAAAACTACACTGAACAGTAAGCCCAAGATAATGCAAGAGTAAACAACAACAGGAACATTCATTCATCCGGATGGTTCGCTACATAACAACTCATGAACAGCAGTACATGCAGCAGTTTTCTGCAGACTACAACAAGTAAGAATGGATGGCATTCTTCGCCATCCACATTCCACAACACCCCCTACATTTGATGTACCCAGCAAAACAGCTCTGACCACACAAGGCGACTTACACATTTTGCTGCTGGGTACCAAACATTACACCTACAGTTTTACACACACTTCCTACACTGCTATATCTCTCTCATTGTATACCAATTGCTATGCTGTGTACATGAATGTACATGTACCTGCTACAAGCCTCAGAACAGGAATAAGCCGCCCGAATGAATATACTGCACCCTGGAAGCTTCAGGGCAAAAAGTTCCATCTCTCAGCAGCCAGCTCCAGCAAACACACTTCCATATTCCTTGCGCTGAGGAATGAACAAGCCCCAACTCCACAAAAACCACCAGAAATGCCATCTGATGCTGCAAACGCCCTTCAAAGCTGAAGAAACTCAGGTTCTACCTATTCTCATCTGGATATTCACAGGTTTGAGAAGACAACGGAGTCTTAACCAACTGCATTGCAGCCCTGCCTCATCGGTGGGTAGCCCAGCATTCGCGGTGGCAGATTCGGCAGTTTCTGTAAGTAGGCCGGATGATCAGACATGCTTTTAGGCACCTGAGGCATACCGACAACAGACAATTCTATGTCCGAATGAGCACACTTTTCCTTTCCATAGATGTTGTTGGTGACACTTCTCATGAAGTCCTCTTTGAGAGAAGTTGTACAGATCTGAGTATTACTATACATGATGAGACCCCACAAGAATACAGCATTTGGCTCACCGATGGTATGATCCACTTGCTCTGAGGGATTTGGGTCACAACCAATGTTAAGGCTTTCCAGCTGCATAACATCAGTTAGGAGAGGTCACAATCAACATTAAAGCTTGCAAACAGCAATGTGAACATAAAACAAACAGGCGGTGAAAAATAACCTTGAGAATAAGGCTGCGGAATCGTGATTTCACCCATCCAACCCAATCACGCAACTCTTCAGTTGTCGGAGCTGAGAGAACTATGCGAAGGAAGTGCTTATATTTTGCACCATATGGAAACGGCGCAAAAATCCAACTCCAGTCGATATCAACACTACTTGTATCCTGTAAAAGTGACAAATGTGACATTTCAGCTGCCTATTCATGAATGCAAGCAAGCCTTAAAACTGAAGTCCGCAATCATTTAGACGTGTCATGGATATATCAATGCATTTTGCTTCACTGCAGATCTTACAACATACATCATCAATTCCTATCAATCCGCATTATTAAAAAATAATCTTTCTACAGTTCAATAAGGAAACCACCTACACAGAACTAATCATGCCAGTTAAAGTTGGACTTCCGTTAAATCATTTCAAAGCAAAAGAGAGATTAAGATAGGATGCCAACAAATCAAATGAAGCAAACATGGCACCATATTTTTTATCAATGAGTACAGGTCTAACAAGTAACAGATCGATGGGCGTGGTGAAACAATATGGAACATGGCCTATTTAAGTTGCTGGGAACATTATTGTACAAGAATTACAACTTCTGTAATTTTGGACGGATCAACGAAGCTATCAAATTTTCAAATGAAACAAGTTAACTCATCAATTTTAAAAAAACGGGAACAGGGGAATAGAAAAGGACCACTCAAAAAGAAGAAAAAATAAAGAAAATAAAAATAGGTGAGCCAATTGCTTATTTGAAACCTTGACGCATAAAAGCAAACCCAATTCAAGTAACAAAGTGTTATACACTACTTTAGGTTTAAATTCCATCATGGCAATAAAGCAAGAATAGAAACGGAAGGTATTGGGGCATACCAGGCATATTAAAACTCATGACTCTTCTACAACTTAGTTGCAATAAAAGAAAATTCAAAGTTTCTACATTTACTCTAGAGATATCAAACAGGCAAACAACTTTTTTGGAGAACAGTGTGGCATAAATTAGGTAGGACCAAATAAAGAATAAATAGGCATACCTTGGTCAAAGATAAACCTCGCCAAAGCTCTTCTTTGATTTTGTTGAAAGTGCTTTTTGTGACATTAGAGGCACAAAATTCTGGTGGATAACAGGGCATCACTATGGGCATGAGAGAGCACCCATCAGGGCTCCAAAGAGGTGTTTGTTCATGCAAAGACACCGGAAGAGGCCAGGGCCAGTGAGAAAATATCTCAAAGAACCTACACAACAAAGTATTGGCAGTAGCATTTGGATGTCTGCGGCAAACATATGCTCCAAGAACCGCCAAATGAATTCCAGCAAAGAAGCCAACTAGCTGAAAATGGCATCATACAATTGAGGATAAAAGTCAGACCAAAAATAACACTAAAAACATACATAAGAAGTATAAATAGAGAAAAGGCAAACCACGTACATGGCAATGAATTCCTCTTTTTCTTGCCCAGAGTTTAAGGCAGCGCAACAAAAGTTGAAATTTCTGCATCAAAACTCAAAAAGTTAGAAAAGAAGAAAATTAATAAAATAAGAAAGAAGGGTTTTGGAAACACATCGAATGACACATATATTCATGCCATGGTGCATGCCAGACAAACAAACAAAAAGTACACAGAATGTGCAAACACAGCACAGCAACTATCAGCACATGAACAGGGATAATGCCAGAAGCCCGGAAACATAAAAAAATACAAGGAAGAAAAAGTAAAGAATGGCAACAATGATGTGATGTAAATAAATCTACTGAGACTGTTGTTAGACCTTCATATTTGGAACTAATTGCATGATTTGTCTATTAACACGAACTCCAGATAGACATCTCCAGCTTGCCTCGTCAACTTTCTCTAGCAAACGGGGATCATTTGCATGTATAGCCTGCAGAAAATACAGCTTGTGAGAGCTTAAATTGATCACCAGATATTATGCTCAATTGTTTCTTTCAGCAAATGCTTAAATTTATAATGAAAACCAATGTCGAATCTATGAGAAAGAGTGCCCAGCAGAGTGGCTATATGATAATACCCATAAGAACATAAACATAGCAGTTTTCACAAATTGTATCACATTTGACCCGTTTAAGTGTGGCTAAGAACATAAACATGAAGAGGCTAAAAGCGTGTTAAGATAAAAATGCAAAAGTTGATGAATTAAAATTATGGCTTGAGAAATACTTGGGGAGAATATCTAGGTCACTGTTCACTGCTTTAGTCAAATATACGCCTGGTTAGATGAAATAACACCAAAGATGTGGTCAATAACTCAATATGGCTTATCAAGGTACAGCAACGCAAAATGAAACCATAATACCATATGATCTTATAAGGAGTTAAATATAAATCCTACATATTAGCTTCAGGACATCATTAGGAGTTCTAGATAGTTACGCCAGAGATGTTACAGAAGCTGTTTTGAGAAATAAGTTGAATAAATTTAAGTCACCTAAGTAAGAAATATAACACATAATAATAGAAAGTATTCAATAAACACTAATTGAGATAACATGTAACCTAAGACGTGTAATCATCACAATTTTAAGATACTTGCCTCTGCAGCATTGATAACTGGCAGCTGGGCGTATGGAAAATCTACTGACACACCGTTGAATTTAAAGCGCATCAACGGAACCCTAGCACTTTCAATAGAATGCAAGTCTGATACTTCTGGCCTTGCTTCAAGCATTTGTCGCAGGACAACGAAGAAATGATGCTGCAAGTTAACACATGGACACCTCATGGGGTGATTGCAAGGGCTCAAAACTGTTAGATAAACGGAAAATTGAGAAATATACTCACTTGTAATGATGCAATGCAAGGACCAACACAGACTGCATCAATATCAGATTCAGGTCCATATGCCTTCAAAGAGAACAATGCTTGTTACCAAAAGATAAACCACAATTTTATAAGGGAAAATGCATTGGATACAGGGGCAATATTGTAAACATGGAAATCCAATTACAGTCCTTAAGTTTACCCAGTCTAGGTGCTTACATGCAATTACAGATTGACCAAACCAATATATTCAAACTTAACACAAGGGATATTGCTCGTTAATAATATTCTCGAAAAAACAAACAACTCCAGCTCATGGAGAGATTTAATGACTTCACTGATTCCTTCCACCTTAGGGAATTGAGGAATATTGTATGCATAAGTAAAACATCCACACTTCAAAAACTACATATGATAAACATAGAGATCATATTTAGCTTCTAATTCCCTGAACGTTACCTATGCGAAACATTTATGAGTTTATGTCTTTCAGGCTATTAAGTATAAACTACTTTGGTGTTGTACATATATACACATGTAACTATGTTATCAGTAGGAGCAGATTCAAGATACAATATCTCTCATATCCATCTTAACCATCCCAAGATCAGTTTCTTTATGCCACATCAACAAACAAATATTAAGTTGGACATGAACAACTTAAAAATTAAAATATATCATCTCTCAGCTCATAAACGATGTGAAACCTACACATGTGATTAACTGGTCAACACGATCCTACACTTATACTTATAATCATACATTTTGACTGCTTCACCAGTAATTGTTTCTTTTGCATCATATCAATAGTGCAATAGTACTGCAGTCAAACAGAGCATCATTCTGCCAAGCACCAAATCATGCTGCTCATTTCCTTAGTCCAGACACTACCAAAGTCATGATAATAGGTAAAGAAGTTAAGGATGTAGCAACACCCACTCTGCGCTGACCCTAACCTAACATAGCACAGATGCAGTTTACAAGTCAACAGTAAGTTGCAAACAAACAAAGTCAAGGCTCTCCAGTAGCAACTCACATACGATGATCAACACCCATCGGTGAAATGTTTGAGCACTTACCGAATATCGTTGACATTTTTAGGTAACAATGCTAGGATTTTAAATCGAACATGACATAAAAAGATAACGAAATTGACCTTCAAAACTAAAGATTATTCAACTGATATATCATATAGTAGTAGATCAGCCTAGCATCACACCATTATAAAAAGGCACAACAAATCGTGCACAGGTTCGAGTTCAGTGCTTACCCCTAAATCATAGGAGCCAAAGGTCAACACCGTGCCTGATGTGATCCAAGGTTTCCCCCCCTGGTTGAACGCCACCATTTTCGCCCAATCCATAACTATCTGCAACAGTCACAACCGGATTACAGGTCGAATTCCAGCCCACATTGCAAGCTGCAAGCTTTGAACCAAAAGACGAACTGCCCTTACCTTGTGGAGCTCGAGTATGATCCTCTCCCTCCTCCGGGTTTCCTCCTCCGAGGGCGAAACCCCCGTATCCTCAAGGAACTGAACCTCGCAAAAAAAAAAAAAGTTACCCAACATTAGGCACGAAACAACAAGATACGACCAAACGGCAAGCGCGCAAGCTCAACGCTTCGGCGGCTCACCTTCATAAGAGAAGAGCTCCGGGAGGAATCCATTTGCTTCATCCTGGCGAGATCGAGGCAGACGACGATCGGGCGCGGCAGGATGGCACCGGGAGGCGGGAGCGGAGGAGGCCCCCGGAGGTACAACCCCGGCGTGGGAGGAATCGGCGGGGGAGGAGGAGGGCCCGTACCACGCGGCGGGGCTAGGGTTCGGCGCTCGGGCTTGCGGAAGGCCGGGCGCCCGACGGGGCGGTCGAGCACCATTGCCGGCGCGGGCCGCCGGTGCCGAGGACGCAGCGGTTGCCGGCGGCCACGCGCGCGGCGTGGGTCGCCGTGCCGTTGGTTGGTCGCCGCGGGGACGACGACGCCGGCGAGGGCCTCGTGTTTGAATTACGGTATACTATTATTTTGGGCCAGCTTTGGGGGGGTTTTGAGGGGAATGGGTGGGAGGATGGTGGTGGAACGGGGAGGGGGAAGACGGGGTTTATATAGAAGACGGCACGGGGTTTGTAGTTGGGCGTCGCTGCCTCTTGGAAACGGTCCACCAGTTTTCAACCTTGTTTTTTAAGCTTGTCGCTGTCAACAACCTGTTTATGTCAAACATGCCCTTAAATCCTAGACAGCCAAAAGTTTGATGTGTTTAACACCCTTTTTAGCATGGTATATATTGACAAATAGCAAATGATGATGAGATGCAGACTTTCAGTATTTTTTCGCGCCCTTTTTCTTAACAAATAGCAAATAAGGATGCAGGCTTTCAGTATTTTTCGCGCCATTTTTCTTAACAAATAAGCAAATGAGGATGAGATCTAGACTTTCAGTATTTTTCGCGCCATTTTTCTAATTTAAACATACGAGAGGCTTTGCCATTATCTTCTGCACCACATTTTCGCGCCGCTTTACATAGAAGTATGTGAGAGGTTTACCGTTGCCTTTTATGTCATATATCTCACGCCACATTGCATGTAAGTATATGAGAAGCTTTACCGATCTTCTACGTCATATCTTTCGCGCCACTTATGTGTAACTATATGAGCAAGTTACCCCGCAAGAAAAACTATATGAGCAAGTTTTGCAAGAGATGATGTGTCATCACGCCGCACGCGTTTTAGTCGTAAATGTGTTCTGTCGGTTGGGGTGAAAACATTTCTTACTGTTGATCATCGAGATAACATTGCTCCATGTCGTGTCTTCATATCTTTTAGCTCAAATTGTTTAGTTTGAGCATATAGATTGTGGTCCTTTATTAACTAAAGATTTACACATCAATGTAAATTAAATTTTAGGCAAAGATAATCCGCGGTGTATATCCTACCATAAATGCATATCTTGTCATAAATTTCGCATATTTCTTGTGCACAATTAATACTTGTAGTTAATACTAGAAGAAGTTTCTCGATTACATAGCATGCTACTAGCTGTAGGAGATAAATCGCAAAGATATATGTTCTCTCTCAAAAAAATGTGCGCAATGTTTCATGCAATGAAAGAAACAATAGTTGCAAATGTTACTACAACCGACGCACCTCGCATTCCAGTGAAAATAATGGCTGCTCTTGTTCTTGGATAGAATATTGCTTCATATCCCGCCAACTTAGTATTATGCTTATTGGTAAGAGTTCCATATCGACATATTTCTTCTCATGTATAATTCGCTGCCCTTTTTGCTATGCTATGGGTGATTAATTTAAATATCTATTAGATCTAGATGGCCGTACTATCTTCTTTTTGTCCATTTTACTAGCACCCTCACTCTTAATTACCAACCAGCCAATGGAAGGAGAAGCAAAAAAGAGGGTGTAGTCTTATTAGTATTTTTTACAGTAGTGTAGTCTTATTTGTACATTGTTCAGGTGATGAAGTTTTTAGTCGTAAACAAATGTAGAAAATTAATTGTGCCAAGTTATTATTTGCTAAAAAATGAAGCAGAATTGATTACATGAATGTGAGGCAGGATATGACTGCATTAATTCATTGATATATGTAAATATCAGGATACGAATTAATATCGAGTAGAGATAACACCTCAAGATATGTCTGTATTAATTCACTGCATGTAGTATACTCCATATCATGGCATTTAGTGATAACCCATCAAAATATGCAACATTTATTTGGGAGGATATTTGGTTTGTAATGCCCCTTTACCTACTCAATTTTGGAGTATGTATATTTTAGTTAATGAGAAGACCCAAACTATAGCTGATATTTGGGATGGTCAGACCTTAAAATGTACCTTTAAAAGGATTTTCTCACATGAGATGATGAAATTATGGTTTAATCTAGTCAATGTAGGTAAGTCGATTTCCTTTATTGGTCAAGAGGATTCTCTACTTTGGTAATTTGAGTGTAAAGGGGTGTATTCTTGTATACCTTTATATGCCATCGTCGAGTTTAGGGGGGCTTTGGTCTGGCAACTCAAGTCCCCCCCCCCTAAGATTCAAGGTTTTATTTTTTGCAAAATACGGCAATCACTTGTGACAAACTGAGAAGAAGAGGTCTTGCTAAACCTTTAGAATGTATTCATTACAAGGAGATTGAGTCGGTTTATTATCTCTTTTTTGAATGTTTTGTTGTAAGAAATGTGTGGTCTTGTTTTAGATTAGTGTTTGATGTGAATATCCTTGATTTTGAATCTATGGCTAAATATTAGATATGCAATGAAAAGAATCTACATTTGAGTGGAGCATTCTCTGATATCCCGTGGGAACCGTGGAACTACAAAAATGCCATTGTTTTCAATAGAAGAACTTGGATATCTATGAAACAGGTTTGGGGTCTGGTGATTCGGTACACGAGGGACTAGTCAAGGTTGTTTCAGGATCTGGAAGTGGTAAATTGTAAAGATTTCAAGAATTGTTACTGTTGAAGCTCAAGGTGCAATAGGAACTAATGCCTGCTTGAAAAGTTGGTCTGGTACATCTTATGGGGAGGAATCTGCTTGGGAGTATACTATGGTGGCACACTGGTGCCGAGACGTGCTATACAAACAGTTTTTAACCCCTTTTCGCGACGACGTTTGGAACCGTCGCCAAGTGAGTGTGGGCGATAGGGGGGTCCTTCCCACATGACCCAGAAACCGTCAGGGGTAGGCCCTCCTAGCACACGGGCTGGGGCAAAATGAGCTCGTGTGCGATCTGGCGAGGCATCGAAACCCAATCGATTCCGTTTGTATGTACATCCCACACGGTGAATCCCAGAAAAACATTTCCGTTTGTATGTATATCACACATAGTTTTTTGTGTGGAAACGTTTGTGCAAGGTGGCCTAACGCAAACAGTTCTCTGCCGGGAGCTGTGTGTAATTGTTAGTTGATCGAACACGCCTACTTTCTAGAAACTATGTGGGTTGTTTGATTTCATTGCCCACGGTGATGTCTAAGTAACCTTATGCAATAGAAAACCCTAATAAGCAGGGTAATTAGCCTATTATTGATAATCCATGTTGTAATCAAATTAATATTTTTTATAAAACACACCAGATATTTCATATTCGTATAACGGCAACCAGGATTTCATAATCTAATTACATCAGATAGCTTCGGCACTCAGTTACGCCATTACACAATAGCACCAAGTTTCACATGCAACATCAAAAACCTTTGGAAAGTAGCATCATACACGGTAAATAGACAGATGAATATCATCTGGAAAACTGCAGAAGCGGAAGGCAAATATTGAGCCTCCAAGTGCAGAGGTTTGTAGGACAGTAGCAAATTTCCCTCAAGTGGATGACCTAAGGTTTATCAATCCGTGGGAGGCGTAGGATGAAGATGGTCTCTCTCAAACAACCCTGCAACCAAATAACAAAGAGTCTCTTGTGTCCCCAACACACCCAATACAATGGTAAATTGTATAGGTGCACTAGTTCGGCGAAGAGATGGTGATACAAGTGCAATATGGATGGTAGATATGGGTTTTTGTAATCTGAAAATATAAAAACAGCAAGGTAACTAATGATAAAGTGAGCTCAAACGGTATTGCAATGCTAGGAAACAAGGCCTAGGGTTCATACTTTCACTAGTGCAAGTTCTCTCAACAATAATAACATAATTGGATCATATAACTATCCCTCAACATGCAACAAAGAGTCACTCCAAAGTCACTAATAGCGGAGAACAAACGAAGAGATTATTGTAGGGTACGAAACCACCTCAAAGTTATTCTTTCGGATCGATCTATTCAAGAGTTCGTACTAGAATAACACCTTAAGACACATATCAACCAAAACCCTAATGTCGCCTAGATACTCCAATGTCACCTCAAGTATCCGTGGGTATGATTATACGATATGCATCACACAATCTCAGATTCATCTATTCAACCAACACAAAGAACTTCAAAGAGTGCCCCAAAGTTTCTACCGGAGAGTCAAGACGAAAACGTGTGCCAACCCCTATGCATAAGTTCACAATGTTACGGAACCCGCAAGTTGATCACCAAAACATACATCAAGTAGATCACGTGAATATCCCATTGTCACCACAGATAAGCACATGCAAGACATACATCAAGTGTTCTCAAATCCTTAAAGACTCAATCCGATCAGATAACTTCAAAGGGAAAACTCAATCCATTACAAGAGAGTAGAGGGGGAGAAACATTATAAGATCCAACTATAATAATAAAGCTCGCGATACATCAAGATCGTACCACCTCAAGAATACGAGAGAGAGAGAGAGATCAAACACATAGCTACTGGTACATACCCTCAGCCCCGAGGGTGGACTACTCCCTCCTCGTCATGGAGAGCGCCGGGATGATGAAGATGGCCACCGGTGAGGGATCCCCCCCTCCGACAGGGTGCCGGAACGGGTCTAGATTGGTTTTTGGTGGCTACAGAGGCTTGCGGCGGCGGAACTCCTGATCTAGGTTATTTTCTGGAGGTTTCTGTATATATAAGAGGTTTTGGCATCGAGAACAAGTCAGGGGGGTCTCCGGGCTGTCCACGAGGCAGGGGGCGCGCCCGGGAGGGGGGTGGGCGCGCCTCCCACCCTCGTGGGCGGCCCGGGACTCTTCTGGCCCAACTCTTTTACTCCATGGCCTTCTTCTGGTCCAAAAATAAGCTCCGTCAAGTTTCAGGTCAATTGGACTCCGTTTGGTTTTCCTTTTCTACGGTACTCAAAAAGAAGGAAAAACAGAAACTGCCACTGGGCTCTAGGTTAATAGGTTAGTCCCAAAAATCATATAAAATAGCATATAAATGCATATAAAACATCCTAGAAGGATAATATAATAGCATGAATACTTCATAAATTATAGATACGTTGGAGACGTATCAGCATCCCCGAGCTTAATTCCTGCTCGTCCTCGAGTAGGTAAATGATAAAAGAAATAATTTATGAAGTGTGAATGCTAGCAGGTGCACAAGTTTGATTAATGATAATTTCAATCACCTTTTCTAACATCATTCTATGTCATAACAGTAGCTCAACTCATAAAACTTTTCATGATCAAGTAACAAGCTATTCACATGTTAAAGCATAGACCATAAACTTTCTTGAGAACTAACAAACTATGTTCTCAGTCATCAAACAATTGCAATTCATCTTATTTTCAGGAAGGGTCTACGTAAGAGCTTTGATTTAGCAAATCCCACATACTCAACTATCATATAGTCTTCCATGATTGCTACCACTCAAAGCATATTTTTTAGAACAAATAGCATCCATCGAACACAGAGAAAGATAGGGGCTTAATGTTTCGCCTTCCAACTTATTTATCATATAGATAATTGTCAACAATAATAATTCATGATCAAATATATTTGAATGGCCATATATGCTTAGATCTTTCTCCACCACATGATGCTTGCCAACTAAAAAGTAGGTTGGAATGAGAAGGAATACTACTGACTCTTGCATAAAATTAAAAGATAGGCCCTTCGCAGAGGGAAGCGGGGATTTGCATATGTGCCAGAGCTCGAAGCTAAAACGGAGATGAAAATAATTTTGAGAGGTATGCTTTCATTGTCAACATAACGACCAAGAGTTCCTAATATATTCCATACTATATACATTATAGGCAGTTCCCAAACAGAAAGGTAAAGATTTTACTCCCCTCCACCAACAATCACACTCCACGGCTTGTCCGAAACAACGGGTGTCGTCCAACTATCAACAATCCTGGGGGGGGGGGGTTTGTTTAAATTATTTGCGATTTTGTTTTTGATCTTTTGATCATAGGACTGGGCATCCCAGTTACCTGCCATTTTCTCGTGAATGATGAGCGGAGTCCACTCATCGTGAGAATAACCCACCTAGCATGGAAGATACTGACAGCCCCTAGTCGCTACATGAGCGATTCGGGCATACAAAACAGATTATTATTTGAAGGTTTAGAGTTTGGCACATGCAAATTTACTTGGAACGGCAGGTAAATACCGCATATAGGTAGATATGATGGACACTCATGGAAGAAACTTGGTTCAAGGATTTTGGATGCACAAGCAGTATTCCCGCTTAGTACAGATATTTTGGCTAGCAAAGGATTCTAATAGCAAGCACCACATGTTAGAGGATCCATAACAATATAACTTCTATACAAATATACCCAAGCATAACTCATTATGTTGTCTTCCTTGTCCAACTTCAACTAATTTGCTCAGGTTTGAAAATAATTAATGGGGCTCACAATCATAGAAGATGTCCAAGATAGTATATTTATATGTGAAATCTCTCTTCCTTCAATATTCTTTCATGAATTGTTCAAGTGACCAATACAATGTTTGCTAACCTTCAATAAATTTACCACCTCTACTTCTTATATGTGAAGTCATTACTCCCCATGGGATAAGCATATGAAACATATATAATTTCGGATTTATGATATTCAAATCATTCAACTATTTACTCATAATATATAAGTGAAGCACACGAGTAAATGACAAACTACTCCAAAAATATATAAGTGAAGATCAATGAGTAGTTAAATAATTATGTAGCTATGTGAAGACTCTCTCTCATTTAAGAATTTCAGATCTTGCGATATTATTCAAACAGCAAGCAAAACAAAATAAAACGACATTTCAAGGATAGCACTCATCATGTGAAGAAGCAAAAACTTAGGCTCAACCGATACTGACCGATAATTGTTGAAGAAGAAAGGTGGGATGCCTACCGGGGCATCCCCAAGCTTAGATGCTTGAGACTTCTTGAAATATTATCTTGGGGTGCCTTGGGCATCCCCAAGCTTGAGCTTTTGTGTCTCCTTAATTCCTCTCGTATCGCGGTTTCCTAAATCTCGAAAGCTTCATCCACACCAAACTCAACAAGAACTCGTGAGATAAGTTAGTATAAACCAATGCAAAAACCTTATCATTTTCTACTGTAACAAATCCCTAAAATTATTATTCAACATTGCATACTAAATGCCTCTGCATATTTAATACTCCCATCCTCAAATAGGATCATTAAACAAGCAAACATATGCAAACAATGCAAACATAACAGCAATCTGCCAAAACAGTACAGTCTGTAAAGAATGCAAGATTCATCATACTTCCCTAACTCCAAACATTATGAAATTCTACCACACTGTAGAAAATTTATCATAGCTTATTATGCAAAAAGTTTCAACATTTATCATATTCTGACTTTTCTAGGGAATTTTTGCAACAGCGGTAAACTTTCTGTTTTGAAACAACAACATGTATACTTGCAAAATAGCATGGTAAAGGCTATCCTTGACATTTTTATTGAAAATAGAGATGCAAAACATTATTCTAAATAACATCAAGCAAATACTAACAAAATAAAATGACGCTCCAAGCAAAACACATATCATGTGGTGAATAAAAATATAGCTCCAAGTAAAGTTACCGATGAACGAAGACGAAAGAGGGGATGACATCCGGGGCATCCCCAAGCTTAGGCTCTTGGTTGTACTTGAATATTATCTTGGGGTGCCTTGGGCATCCCCAATCTTAGGCTCTTGCCACTCCTTATTCCATAGTCCATCGAATCTTTACCCAAAACTTGAAAACTTCACAACACAAAACTCAACAGAAAACTCGTAAGCTTCGTTAGTATAAGAAAATAAATCACCACTTAGGTACTGTTGTGAACTCATTATAAATTCATATTGGTGTAATATCTACTGTATTCCAACTTCTCTATGGTTCATACCCTCCGATACTACTCATAGATTCATCAAAATAAGGAAACAACACATAGAAAACAGAATCTGTCAAAAACAGAACAGTCTGTAGTAATCTGTATCAAACGCAAACTTCTGGAACTCATAAAAATCTGCCAAAATAGGACGACCTAGATAATTTGATTATTGATCTATTTCAATTGGAATCAGTATTTTATCACTTTCTGGTGATTTTTAACAATTGTTTTCGTGAGCAGAAAGTTTCTGTTTTTTTCAGTAAGATCAAATAATTATCATCCAAGAAGATCCTATAGGTCTTACTTGGCACAAACACTAATTAAAACATAAAACCACATCTAACCAGAGGCTAGATCAAATATTTATTACTAAACAGAACCAAAAGGCAAGAAACAAAAATAAAATTGGGTTGCCTCCCAACAAGCGCTAACGTTTAACGCCCCTAGCTAGGCATGGTGATTTCAATGATGCTCACATAAAAGATAAGAATTGAAACATAAAGAGAGCATCATGAAGAATATGACTAGCACATTTAAGTCTAACCCACTTCCTATGCATAGGGATTTTGTGAGCAAACAACTTATGGGAACAATAATCAACTAGCATAGGAAGGCAAAACAAGCATAACTTCAAGATTTTAAGCACATAGAGAGGAAACTTGATATTATTGCAATTCCTACAAGCATATATTCCTCCCTCATAATAATTTTCAGTAGCATCATGAATGAATTCAACAATATAACCATCACATAAAGCATTCTTTTCATGATCTACTTGCATAGAAATTTTACTACCCTCCACATAAGCAAATTTCTTCTCATGAATAGTAGTGGGAGCAAACTCAACAAAATAACTATCACGTGAGGCATAATCCAATTGAAAATTAAAATCAAGATGACAAGTTTCATGGTTACCATTAATATTTATAGCATACATGTCATCACAATAATCATCATAGATAGCAACTTTGTTCTCATAATCAATTGGAACCTCTTCCGAAATAGTGGAATCATCACTAAATAAAGTCATGACCTCTCCAAATCCACTTTCATCAATATAATCATCATAAATAGGAGGCATGCTTTCATCATAATAAATTTGCTCATAAAAACTTGGGGGACTAAAAATATCATCTTCATCAAACATAGCATCCCCAAGCTTGTGGCTTTGCAAATCGTTAGCATCATGGATATTCAAGGAATTTATACTAACAACATTGCGATCATGCTCATCATTCAAATATTTAGTGCCAAACATTCTAATGCATTCTTCTTCTAGCACTTGAGCACAATTTTCCTTTCCATCATTTTCACAAAAGACATTAAAAAGATGAAGCATATGAGGCACCCTTAATTCCATTTTTTTGTAGTTTTCTTTTATAGACTAAACTAGTGATAAAACAGAAACTAAAATATTTGAGTGCAAGATCTAAAGATATACCTTCAAGCACTCACCTCCCCGTCAACGGCGCAAAAGAGCTTGATGTCTACTACGCAACCTTCTTCTTGTAGACGTTGTTGGGCCTCCAAGTGCAGAGGTTTGTAGGACAGTAGCAAATTTCCCTCAAGTGGATGACCTAAGGTTTATCAATCCGTGGGAGGCGTAGGATGAAGATGGTCTCTCTCAAACAACCCTGCAACCAAATAACAAAGAGTCTCTTGTGTCCCCAACACACCCAATACAACGGTAAATTGTATAGGTTCACTAGTTTGACGAAGAGATGGTGATACAAGTGCAATATGGATGGTAGATATGGGTTTTTGTAACCTGAAAATATAAAAATAGTAAGGTAACTAATGATAAAGTGAGCACAAACGGTATTGCAATGCTAGGAAACAAGGCCTAGGGTTCATACTTTCACTAGTGCAAGTTCTCTCAACAATAATAACATAATTGGATCATATAACTATCCCTCAACATGCAACAAAGAGTCACTCCAAAGTCACTAATAGCGGAGAACAAACGAAGAGATTATTGTAGGGCACGAAATCACCTCAAAGTTATTCTTTCGGACCGATCTATTCAAGAGTTCGTACTAGAATAACACCTTAAGACACATATCAACCAAAACCCTAATGTCACCTAGATACTCCAATGTCACCTCAAGTATCCGTGGGTATGATTACACGATATGCATCACACAATCTCAGATTCATCTATTCAACCAACACAAAGAACTTCAAAGAGTGCCCCAAAGTTTCTACCGGAGAGTCAAGACGAAAACGTGTGCCAACCCCTATGCATAAGTTCACAATGTTACGGACCCGCAAGTTGATCACCAAAACATACATCAAGTAGATCACGTGAATATCCCATTGTCACCACAGATAAGCACATGCAAGACATACATCAAGTGTTCTCAAATCCTTAAAGACTCAATCCGATAAGATAACTTCAAAGGGAAAACTCAATCCATTACAAGATAGTAGAGGGGGAGAAACATCATAAGATCCAACTATAATAGCAAAGCTCGCGATACATCAAGATCGTACCACCTCAAGAACACGAGAGAGAGAGAGATCAAACACATAGCTACTGGTACATACCCTCAGCCCCGAGGGTGAACTACTCCCTCCTCGTCATGGAGAGCGCCGGGATGATGAAGATGGCCACCGGTGAGGGACCCCCCCCTCCGGCAGGGTGCCAGAACGGGTCTAGATTGGTTTTCGGTGGCTACAGAGGCTTGCAGCGGCGGAACTCCCGATCTAGGTTATTTTCTGGAGGTCTCTGTATATATAAGAGGTTTTGGCGTCGAGAACAAGTCAGGGGGGTCTCCGGGCTGTCCACGAGGCAGGGGGCGCGCCCAGGGGGAGTGGGCGCGCCTCCCACCCTCGTGGGCAGCCCGGGACTCTTCTGGCCCAACTCTTTTACTCCATGGCCTTCTTCTGGTCCAAAAATAAGCTCCGTCAAGTTTCAGGTCAATTGGACTCCGTTTGGTTTTCCTTTTCTACGATACTCAAAAAGAAGGAAAAACAGAAACTGGCACTGGGCTCTAGGTTAATAGGTTAGTCCCAAAAATCATATAAAATAGCATATAAATGCATATAAAACATCCTAGAAGGATAATATAATAGCATGAATACTTCATAAATTATAGATACGTTGGAGACGTATCAAATGTCCTTGCAACTTTAGTCCAGTGGCTATGGATAATTGCCCGCCCAACCTTTGTCCTCTTCAGGAAGACTTCAATATTGTACAGTGGGTGTTGAATGAATACCTTCCTCGCCTCTTGACATGCAGGTGGTTTGAGAGGTAACCATCGGTGAACTTCTTTGAAGAGTACTAAAACAAGGATATGCATAAATCGCTGTTATAAATTTTGAAATGGCGCAAGGGGTAAAACCAAGGTAAAAGAGTTAGTACCATCCTATAGTTGACTGATGTCTTGTTCATTGTGCAAACAAAGATCTTGCTATTATTCGTCGCAAGTTTCTTTATCCTAACAATCTTTCCGAGTTTCTTGACTTGATTGATATTCATGGACATCTCATTTCCCCATATGCAAAATGGGTCGAACAGTGGGTCTAAGCCTCTGACAGCAGGAGCTATATGTGCAAGACCAAATTGTAAGAAACCTAAATATTAGAATGATTCCTGCAACTGCACAATAATGTGCTATTAGCGAAAGGACCATGCATGAGCAAACCTCAATGGTAAACCGCAGTGTCTCCCATTGTTTCCCTGCAACACACATAAGGAAGATCTTGATCAGGTTAACTGAGAGTTTCCATACTATCAGTAGAATATGTATTGAGTACAGCCAAATTCGATTTATTTCTCACATGCATAACAATACAAAATTGTACCCACAGCAAATGAAAATCAAATTGCAGAATTGAACCAAACAGTTAAATGGTCAGCAGACCAAATGAACCAAAACAGTTAACTGAGCACGACATTGCAGAATAGAAACACGTGTACTAGAAGATAAGACAGTTAACAAAACAAAGAATGCTTGAGAACAGTACTATGAAATGTAGCAATTGTTGGACCAAACTGTTAACTGAACATTACATTTCAGAGGACCAAACTGTTAATTGAACATTACATTTCAGAGGACCAAACTGTTAACTGAATATTAGATTGCATACTAACATTACAGAAGACAAATCACTAGAACGCACTGGCGGTGGCCTCGAGAAAACAACACAAACTGTATTTTAAAGTAGACAACCGCGTGGCGGTGTCGACGGTGGCCTCGAACACGAGGTGCTCCTCCAAGATCTGGCGGTCGGCATGCATGGCAGCCATAGCGACCTCGTGCGTGCGTGCGGCCCCGATTTGCTTCTCCGCTGTCAGATGCTACTAAGCTCCACGTTATACTGCGTGCAAAATGGATGTGGGCGGCACTTAATTGGAGGACAGGGACAGTGCTTTCGGTGGAAGGTGTCGCGCCGTCGGTCAGGGCATGTGGGACGGGGAAGGAGGAGGATGGTGTGGGTGGGGTGTGGATTACCTGACCATATCGATGAGGCCGCGCAGCAAGAAGAAGAGTCGGCAGCGAGGAGGCCGCGCAACAAGAAGAAGGGTCGGTAGCGAGGAGGCTGCCTAGTAAGAAGAAGGGTCGCTGGCAAGGAGGCGGCGCTGCAAGAAGAAGGGTCGCCGGCGAGGAGGTCACACTGCAAGACGAAGGGTAGCCGGCGAGGAGGCGGCGCTGCAAGAAGAAGGGTCGTCGGCGAGGAGGCTGGGCTGCCAGTAAGCAACAATGAAGGTTTGAACTTGGAAAGCAAGGAGAAATAGTGGAAATGTGGCTTTTGGTACGAGGGAGGGGGCGGGGAGATACATATTTCCGCGGTGGCAAAAAAAATTTCGTTTGGTGTCGCGAGAAACTGGCGCGCAAGTTTGGTTCAAGCGCGGGCGGTGAACTATAGACGATGAAGCTTCCTGCGTAAGCCACACAAGACGGTGCGCCAAGATATTTTATATCGCATCCCACACGATTTTTTCTAGTAAATTCTTTGTGGTATACCTATTTTTTCATTATATTTTGAAAGACAAAATGGTGTTACGGAGGGAAAGGATGGTGTTTGAATTGCTAGAACATTTATGTACAGTGAACATGCAACTACATGAGTGTCGTGTTTAAATTTGGAATTATTCCGGGTTCGTTTGGAATTTTTATGCATTAATTGAGTTTCTAGGCATTTAATGTGCATAATTCAAATTTGAACTACAAGCACATGCTCCAGTGCACCAAAGTTTGTTGAAAAATCACATGTGTGTCTTTGGGTGAATTTATAGGTCCCATGCAAGAAATGGGAATGAAATTCAAATATCTGGGCGTCGTGGCTCGGCTGGGAACATTGAGAAACTTGGTTTTTAAATTCCTGGATATTCAAAACTCGCCTAAAAATCATGAAACTTGGCATGGTGTCATTTCATGGCACCAACATGCTGTGGTAAAACAATTGGCCGCATTTGGACAAATTTTGGTATAAGCTTCTTGCAAATCGGAGCTTCTCTCGAGAAGACTCGTGGTTCCCGAGGGGGGAAGGTGTCACCTTTGTGTGCGAAACGATATACGTTGCCTCCCCCCCCAGATTTTTTTATAGAGGCAACATAGAACTATATGAGTGTTGTGTTAAAATTTGGAATTATTCCGGGTTCGTTTGGACTTTTTATACATTAATTGAATTTCCGGTCATTTAATGTGCATAATTCAAATTTGAACTACAAGCACATGCTCTAGTTCACCAAAGTTGGTTGAAAAATCACATGTGTGTCCTTGGGTGAATTTCTAGGTCCCATGCAAGAAATGAGAATGAAATTCAAACATCTGGGCGTCGTGGCTCGGCCGGGAAGATTGAGAAACTTCGTTTTTTAATTCATGTAAATCCAAAACACGCCTGAAAAGCATGAAACTTGGCATGGTGTCATGACATGGCACCAACATGCTGTGGTAAAAAAATTCGCCGAATTGGGACAAACTTTGGTATAAGCTTCTTGCAAACCGGAGCTTCTCTCAAGAAGGCTCGTGGTTCCGAGAGGGAACGTGTCACCTCCGTGTGCGAAACGACATACACTACCTTATCCCGCCTTATTTTTTTACATAGGCAGATTAGACCAAATAGAAGTATCGTGCTAAATTTTGAATTTATTCTGGGTTCATTTGGCCTTTTTTATACATTAATTGAATTTCTGGTCATTTAATGTGCATAATTCAAATTTGAACTACAAGCACATGCTCCAGTGCATCAAAGTTGGTTGAAAAATCACATGTGTGTCCTTGGGTGAATTTGTATGTCCCATGCAAGAAATGGGAGTGGAATTCAAACATCTGGGCGTCGTGCCTCGGTTGGAAATATTAAGAAACTTGGTTTTTTAATTCCTATAAATCCAAAAGATGCCTGAAAATCATGAAACTTGGCATGGTGTCATGATATGGCACCAACATGCTATGGTAATTTTTTTGGCCAACTTGGGACAAGCTTTGGTATAAGCTTCTTGCAAACCGGAGCTTCTCTCAAGAAGGCTCATGGTTCCGAGAGGGAACGTGTCACCTCCATGTGCGAAACGACATACACTGCCTTCTCCCGCCTTGATTTTTTTACACAGGCAGCTTAGACCAAATAGGAGTTTCGTGCTAAATTTTGGAATTATTCCGGGTTCGTTTGGCCTTTTTATACATTAATTGATTTTACTGACATTTAATGCACATAATTCAAATTTGAAGTACAAGTGCATTCTGTAGTGCGCAAAAGTTAGTTGGAAAATCATTTATGTGTACTTGGGCGAACTTCTAGGTCCCATGGAAGAAGTGGGAATGGAATCCAAACATCTAGGCGTCTTGGCTCGGCCGGAAACATCGAGAAACTTGGTTTTAAAATTCATGTAAATCCAAAACTCGCTTGAAAATCATGAAACTTGGCATGGTGTTATGACATGGCACCAACATGTTGTGGTAATTTTTTTGTCCGATTTGCGAAGGGCACACATTAACAATCAACAAAGTTATTTTGGAACAAGTGTTGTCACGTTACAAATCGTAAACACAAGTATTATTGAAACCGTGGGCATTCTACTTACCAATTACGTGCCGCCACGCGTCCCCTTTTTTATTGGCTAGGAGGTGCCGTGCGGGGTAGCTAGTTGAGTACGGGAGGCGTGCGATCAGACCCATTACACGTGTTCATCGGGAGGAGAGCTGTTTGACCTCTATCTGCTGCCCACCTCCCTCCCAACGTCTCCATTAATGGCGCCCGAGCCCCTGTTTCACGGCGTGGCTATGTCTCACTCAACTGAGATTTAAGAGAGAGAAAAGAAAATCCGAAAAGAAAGTTTTGCATGGATCTTGATGTAAGATCCGACGGACCTATATAGCATCAAATGCAACTTATAGCAAGACTGATGACTATAAGGACGATCACAGTGGATAATAAATTGTCTTACATATTTAGGAACATACTTAAAAAAGCCACATGCGGCAACGCCCGAAATACACAAGGGCAAAAGAAGAAGGAAGACAACGATCTGGCTCGTTGATCTCTACTTTCTTGATGCGTTGCTGCAGGCCACAGGAACTAGTCTCTGCGGCGAGCGACGATGAGCTCTTTTCGTGTCCTCAACATGCTGCTTGAGAACATCCATGTATTCCTCCACCAGCCTTTTGCGCTTGATGTGGAGCATGGCATTCTCGTCAATAAGTTTCTCGACAATGACGCCGGTCCTCTTCAACAAGGCACTGGTCTCCTCTTGCTGCTCCGCACTTCCGACGATCTTTGCCCTCAGTAGGTCGCGCTCGGCCCGGAGCTTCCCATTGCCCTCCCTTAGTTGCCAGATGACGCCGGTAGCCTGTTTAAAGGAGGCTTTCATGTCATCCCGCAACCTTGCCCAGCCAGAGATCTCATCCATCTGGCTATGGACGATCGCATGCATGCGCCTGTAAGAGTCCTCGCCTGCCCGCGAGACATTTTCCCAGGCCGCCGCGGCGCGGGAGGACATCTCTGCTGCATTCATGGCGCGACAGGACATCTCTGCTGCTTTCGTGGCGCGGCCGGACCAGTCCGTTGCATCGACGGCGTGGTGGGACCTCCGTGCTGCTTTGGCGGCGCGGCGGGACCTCTGTGCTGCTACGGCCGTGCGACGGGACATGTCAGCTGCTTTCGTGGTGAGGCGGGACATCTCTTGTGCTCCCGCTTCCATGCTCGCCTCTCCCTGGTGGCAATCTCTCGACCCAGAACTCATGCTGGCCATGGCAGATGGAAGGGAACGATGATGAATGACTTGTTTGTTTTTATGGATGAGGAGTTGAGGAGGAATGTGCATTCATCTTGGAGTAGTAGTATTTATAACCAAGTACTAATACGCTCCTAAGTGGGAAACCGTTTAGGTTTTGATCGGTGTGAACAGTTTTGCAATTAAATATAGAGTGGTCGTAATTTGGAATGTGATGGGACGCAGGCTCAAAATTTATTGACGGTTCTACAATTTCTAAATGCGGCACTATTCCCGGACGGCGTAACGTGGGCATGCTTTCTCGGCCGCGTACGTGGTGTTTGCACCACAGGGTGCACCACAATAGGCAATGTCAGCACACGTCTTGTTCCAACAACCGTGCGCGCTTGTTATTACCATCGCGCACGCTTCTTTTAATTAGAATGTGTGCCCGTCTAGCGCACACACGTTGATCTGTCTAACTGTTTCTGTTTGTTGTGGCGAATCGCAAACATTTCATCTGTGTGAAATGTATGCCGTCAATCGCAGACACTTTGATTTCGCTGACCGTTTCTGTTGTGTTGCCTAATCGCAACAGTTAATCCTTCCGAAGCGTACGCCCTCAATCGTACACACCTTCATCTGGCTGCCTGTTTCTGTTGTTCCGCCTCATCACAAACAGTTAATCCGAGTGAACTGTATGCCGTATATCGCACACGCCTTCATCTGGCTGCCCGTTTCTGTTCTTATTCCTCATTGCAAACAGTTAATTGAATTGAACCGTATGCCCTGCATTGCACACGCAACTAAACTCCGAACCGTGTTTGATGGCTCCGCCATCGCAAATGTTTTGCATATTTTAGTGTCGCGTTAGCAGCATCTTGCAGTAGTGGCAGAATCACGATGAATGCTCTTAGCCAAATGACAAGAGATGATGATTCTGTTCACGTGGTTTTCTATGGATGTGGTGTTTAGGTGTTGTGGTTCTTGGTTCTGAGCCTTATTGATGGTGTCCCGGGTAGGGGGGCTCTCACCATGTCGACTCCCGGGCAAGTGGGCTGAGCTGACGACCCCCCTTGTCGGTTCTGTCTAGGCCACTTCGAGTAGCCCATGATGATTATACAGAAGACTCTAGAAGCCTTGGCGTTCAAGACAAAGGACTCTGTATCTGTGTATGACTCATCTTCATTGACGTAGCCAACTAGGACTCCTGTTATTCTAGGTCTCTGGTAACTTATACCAAAGCTAGGCTAATCGATGGACCATATTTTATGCAAACAACATTCTCATTGTAGATCACCTATACTTCGTACTCCATCCCTAATCAATACAAGCAAAAGCAGGACGTAGGGTATTACCTCTTGAAGAGAGCCCGAACCTGGGTAAAACCTCGTGTCCTTATTACCATCCTATCTAGACTACTAGTTTGGGACCCCCTACCCGAGATCCGTCGGAATTGACTGTCATTGGTGGCTGATGACCCACAAGTATAGGGGATCAATCATAGTCCTTTCGATAAGTAAGAGTGTCAAACCCAACAAGGAGTAGAAGGAAATGACAAGCGGTTTTCAGCAAGGTATTTTCTGCAAGCACTGAAATTATCGGTAACAGATAGTTTGATAGCAAGATAATTCATAACAAGTGACAAGTAGCAATAGTAAAAAAGGTGCAGTAAGGTAGCCCAATCCTTTTTATAGCAAAGGACATGCCGGAACTTTCTCTTATAGCAAGCAAAGTGTTCTTGAGGACACATGGGAATTCATCTAGGCACTTTCATCATGTTTATTTGATTCGTGTTCGCTCCTTTGATAATTTGATATGCGGGTGGACCGATGCTTGGGTGGTGTTCTTACTTGAACAAGCCTCCCACTTATGATTACCCCCTCTCGCAAGCATCTGCAACTACGATATAAGAATTAAGATAAATCTAACCATAACATGAAACAT
Source organism: Aegilops tauschii subsp. strangulata (assembly GCF_002575655.3). Classification (NCBI taxonomy): domain Eukaryota; kingdom Viridiplantae; phylum Streptophyta; class Magnoliopsida; order Poales; family Poaceae; genus Aegilops; species Aegilops tauschii. Next base: position 324,176,711 of record NC_053038.3, on the reverse strand, counting down.
GTGGATCCAAATCAGCCCCTTACAGAGTAGCGCATAAACTAGGGTTTAAGCTTCTGTCACTCTAGCAACCCATCATCTAATTACTACTCCACAATGTCTTCCCTTAGGCCCAATTATGGTGAAGTGTCATATAATCTATGTTCACATGACACCACTAAAGGAAGCAACAACATACATATCATCAAAATATCGAACGAATACCAAATTCACATGTTTACTTATAACCGGACTTCTCCCATGTCCTCAAGAACAAAAGTAACTACTCACAAATCATATTCATGTTCAAAATCATAGGGGTATTGAATATCATTAAGGATCTGAACATATAATCTTCCACCAAATAAACCAGCTAGCATCAACTACAAGATGTAATCAACACTACTAGCAACCCACGGGTGCCAATCTAAGGTTTTGAGACAAAGATTGAATACAAGAGATGAACTAGTGTTTGAGATGAGATGGTGCTGGTGAAGATGTTGATGAAGATTGATCCTCCCATGATGAGAGAATCGTTGGTGATGTCAATGGCTTCGATTTCCCCTCCTGGAGGGAAGTTTCCCCGGTGGAATCGCTCCACCGGAGAGCAAAACTGCTCCTGTCCAGGTTCCGCCTCGTGACGGCGACGCTTCATCCCAAAACCTTCCTCTTGATTTTTTTTCTAGGTCAAATGGCATCATATAGCAGAAGATGGTCTTAGGAGGCCTGCCAGGGGCCCCACAAGCTCGGGGGGGCGCCTTGGGGGGTAGGGGGTGTCCCGAGGCTTGGGGTTGCTTGGTGGGTCCCCCTCTGGTAATTCTTTTGCCGGTATTTTTTATATATTTCAAAATAAATCTCCATAAAATTTCGGGTCATTTGGAGTTGTGCAGAATAGGTATCTTTGATATATCCCTTTCCGGTCCAGAATTCCAGCTGCCAGCAATCTCCCTCTTCATGTGAAACTTGCAAAATAAGAGAGCAAACACTGGTGTGCGTCGGTCCTAAACAAACGGTTTTTTTACCCCTTTCCGCGACGGCATTTGGAACCGTCGCCAAGTGAGTGTGGGCGATAGGGGGGACCTTCCCACACGACCCAGAAACCGTCGGGGATATGCCGTCCTGGCACACACGTTCGGCAAAATGAGGTCGTGTGCGACCGGCGAGCACTCAAATACGGAAATACGTACAGTAGAGCTAAAAAATACAATTATACGTCGAAATTGTTTCCGGTCGCAAGTACATTCCACACAGTCAGTCCCCGCTAAATGTTTCCGTTCGTATGCACATCCCACACAATCGCTCCAAGGAAAACGTTTCCGTTCACAGGTACATCACACACAATTTTTCCTGTTAAATCGTTTGCGTTATTGAATGTATCACACACGGTCCGTAGAAGAAACTGTGTGGCAAAGGATGTCCATGACACACAGTTTTTATGTGGTAAACGTTTTGCGCAAGGTGGCCTAACGCAAATAGTTTTCAAGAGAAATTCGTGTGTGATTGTTCATTGATCCAACATGGTTTATTCCTAGAAACTGTGTGCGTTGCCTGAGGTTATCGCCCACGGTATTTTTTCAACAACCGTTTGCAATATCAAAACCCAATTAGCAGGCTAATTCGCCATTAGCAGGCTAATTGCCCTATTATTAATAATCCATTTATTAATCTAATTGACATTCATATTAAGCACACAATATATTTCATTTCCATATTAAGGAAGCAGAATTTCATAATTGAAATATATTAGAGTACAACATGATATAGCTTCAGCACTCAGCAACCCCATTACACAATTGCACCAGTAGCAAGTTCCACATGCAACATGTAGAACCTTTCTAAATTAGCATCATAGACGGTATATAGACATATGCATCTCATCTGGAAAACTGCTGAAGCGGAAGGCGAATATTGAGCCTTCATTCATGTTGAAGGTCTTTGCAACTTTAGGCCAGTGCCTATGGATGATTGACCGTCCGTCATTCGTCCTCTTCAGGAACACTTCAATATTGAACCGTGGGTGTTGTATGAAAACCTTCCTCGCCTCCTGACCATAGAGGTGGTTTGAGAGGTAATCATCACTGAACTGTTTTGGAAAGGCCTGAAAACAAGGATGTGCATAAATATCTTCTCTATATTGGAAATGGGGCAAAGGAATAAAAAAAGGCAAGGTATAATAGTTAGTACCATCTTGTAGTGAACTGATGTCTTCTTCATTGTGCAGACAAAGATCTTGTTGTTTTTTGTCGCTAATTTCTTTATCCTAACAATCTTTCTGAGTTTCTTGATTTGATTGATATTCATGGACAACTCATTTCCCCATATGCAAAAAGGGTCGAACAGTGGGTCAAAACCTCTGACAGCAGGACCTACATGTGCAAGACCAAATTGTTAAAAACCAAAATATTAGAATGGTTCCTACAATTGCACAATAATGTGCTATTAGACAACGGACCATGCACGTGTTAACCTCGATTGTAAACCTCAGTGCTTCCCATTGTTTCCCTGCAACACATATAAGGTAGTTAGTCATCAGGTTAAGTAAGGGTTCGCATGCTATCAGTAAAATATGTTGATGAAAAATAAGCACATTGCAGATTCATCAGATTAATTGAAGCCACACGGAAAACCCATTTACCCAAACCAAGCATGATTAAGAACTAGGAAATATAGCACTTGTATATGTTTCTCATGTATTAAGTGCAGCCAAATTCGATTTATTCCTCACATGCACAACAATACAAAATTCTACCCATGACAATTGGACATCGCATTGCAGAATTGAACCAAGCAGTTAAATAAACACCACAACAAATGAACCAAACATTAACTGAGCACCACATTGCACAATATAACATTGAACCAAGCAGTTAACTAAACACCACAACAAATGAACCAAACATTAACTGAGCACCACATTGCACAATATAACATACTCCTAATAGAAGATCAGAGAGTTAACCAAATAGCTAACTACAGCCAATTGTAGCAATTGTATTTGTTTCTCATGTATTTACTACAACCAAATTCAATTTATTCCTCACATGGTATACAATAACAGAATGCACCCACAATTTCGTAAAGATAAGTTTGATTTATTTCTCACATGGAAGGCAATACAAAATTGCAGCCTGAAGAATTGAACATCACATTTATAGAATTGAACCAAACAGTTAACTGAAGACGACAACTAATTAATAAAACAGTTAATAAGTGAGCAGCACACTGCACGACATATAGAACATATACACTAGAGCAACAGATTGCATGGTGAAATTAGATAGCACAATTCACTAGATTTTGTGAAGGAAAGGCAGGAGCAGCACACACAACGGGTAAACCGAGCATGCTTAACCGGCATAGCTAGCAATTGGCAAGGTGCTCCTCCAAGATCTGGGGGTCGGCACGAATGGCAGCCATCGTGACCTCATCCGCGCGTGCGGCCGCGATTTGCTTCTCCGCTGCCAAATGCTCCTTGAGGTCCTGGCTATACTGCGTGCACCATGGCTTAGGCCAACGCTTATTTGGTGGAGGGGTCGGTGATTTGGGTGGAAGGTGTCGCGCTCTGGCGGTCGGGGCATGTGGGATGTGGAAGGAGGAGGAGGATGGGGGTCGGGTGTGGATTACCTGCCTGGATAGAGGAGGCCGAGCAGCGTGAAGGAGGGTCGCCGGCGAGGAGGCGGCGGCGTTGCAAACAAGGAGTGAAGGTTTCAACTTGGAAAGGAAGGCGGAAAGAGGGGAAATGTGGCTTTTGGTAAGGGGGAGGGGCGGGGAGGTAGATATTTCTGCGGAAGCCGAAAATTTGGAATCGCTTCAGCCAAAAAACTGGTGCGCAAAGTGTCATCAGACACGGTCCCTTATTTAGAACTGTGTACGATATGTGGACATCACAAACGATTCAGATAGCTTAACCCGTGTGTGATGAGTTTGAACATCAAAAGTTTTGGTTCGAATTTCCATGGTTACAGTGGTCATCCACGTCATTGCATAATTTGGGTACACAAAGGAGACTATAGCACACCCACACTTCTTAATCGAGCAAGTTCAGCAATTAAACAGAGCTAGCTGACCTAAACATTACTCTAACAAATTAAAGACTGGCGCTCTTAATTAAACAAAACAAAGAGTACTACTACGGCTGGTGCTCGTCAATCTCCGCCGCCGCCTCCATGTCCAGCTCATGCCCGACGGTCTCCTGGGTAAGGGGCTCCAGGGAATCCATCGCACCATACTCGGCAAGCATCTCGCCATCCGCGTCCGCCATCTCTTTGGAAAAGGCCGCCACGAGCTGGGCGTGGGCGGACGCGATCTGGCCTTGGACGGGCTCCGTCGTCGTAAGGTATGCGGCAGAGGAACGGACGGCTGCTCGAACGCTCTTGGCAATTGCCAGCTCTTCGGCCGTGGGTTGCCGACCGTTGTTGAAGAATCTTCGTTCAATTTGTGCGGTGACCGCCAGGAGCTGGGCGTGGGCGGCCTCGACATGGTCGTGGGCGGCCTCCATCAGGGCTAAGGCCGCCGCTGTGGAACGAACATCTTTTGTGCCGCTCTCACGAGTTGCTATCCCCGAGGCAAATGTTGCTGCCGCCACCTGAGAAGCAACAGCGGACGTTTGGGCTGCCTTTGCCGCCCGGTCGCAAATTGCGGCCGCGCTCATGCACCTTGTTAGCACGTGCATGGCGGCTGCGGCCGCGCTCTCGCCGGAGTGGGCCACCGAAGTTGCCCTCACGACGCAGGTCGTCGTGCCCATCTTTCACCGGCGACGATTGAACAGTGAAATGATATTTGGGGAGCGAGCTAGTGTGCTTGAGACGCCGGCTGTGGACTGTAGCCGATGCACCTTCTCGCGTAAGCCATAGGCGTACTATACACCGACGGTGCTCCAAGATATTTTGTACTACATCTCACACGGTTGCTGATAATAAACTGTGTGCGATCTACTTGATTTTTCATCTTGATTTGAATTACATAATGGGGTCACAACGGCAATGGATGGTGTTTGAATTGCCAGACCTTTTATCTGGAGTGAACATGCAACTATATGTGTGTCGTAAATTGCTATTATTCAGGGTTCGTTTGAACATTTTATACATTAAATTAGTTTTCTAGCCATTCCAGGTGAACAATTCAAATTTGAAATACATGCACATGCTCCAGTGCATATAAATTGGTTGAAAAATCAAATATGTGTCCTTGGGTGCATGCTTAGGTCCCATGCAAGAAATGGGAATGAATTTCAAACACCAGGGCACCGTTGATTGCCGGCAAAACATTGAGATGTCTGGTTTTAAATTCTAGTAAATCCAAAACTCGTCTGAAATTCATGAAACTTGGCATGCTATCATGGAGCGGCATCAACATGCCGTGGTACAAATTTTGTCCCATTTGGGGCAGGTTTGGGTATATGCTTCTCACAAACCGGAGCTTCTCACAACAAACATGATGGTTTTCGGTAGGGAACGTCCCACCATTGGGGACGAAACGATATCCATTGCCTCTTATTGCTTTCAATTTTTTTCTCATGTCAACATAGAACAACAGGAGTGTTGTGTGATTTTTCGTGATTTTTCGGGGTTCGTTTGGACATTTTTATGCATTAACTGAGTTTTCAATGCATTTTATGTGCATAATTCAAATTTGAACTACATGCACATGCTCCAGTGCATATAAATTGGTTGAAAAATCAAATATGTGTCCTTGGGTGCATGCTTAGGTCCCATGCAAGAAATGGGAATGAATTTCAAACACCGGGGCACCGTTGATTGCCAGCAAAACATTGAGATGCCTAGTTTTTAAATTCTAGTAAATCCAAAACTCAACTGAAATTCATGAAACTTGGCATGCTATCATGGAGCGGCATCAACATGCCGTGGTACAAATTTTGTCCCATTTGGGGCAGGTTTGGGTATATGCTTCTCACAAACCGGAGCTTCTCACAACAAGCATGATGGTTTTCGGTAGGGAACGTCCCCCCTTTGGGGACGAAACGATATCCATTGCCTCTTATTGCTTTCAATTTTTTTTTCTCGTGTCAACATAGAACAACACGAGTGTTGTGTGATTTTTTGTGATTTTTTGGGGTTCATTTGGACATTTTTATGCCTTAACTGAGTTTTCAATGCATTTTATGTGCATAATTCAAATTTGAACTACATGCACATGCTCCAGTGCATATAAATTCGTTGAAAAATCAAATATGTGTCCTTGGGTGCATGCTTAGGTCCCATGCAAGAAATGGGAATGAATTTCAACCACCGGGGCACCGTTGATTGCCGACAAAACATTGACATGCCTGGTTTTGAAATTCTAGTAAATCCAAAACTCGTCTGAAATTCATGAAACTTGGCATGCTATCATGGAGCGGCATCAACATGCCGTGGTACAAATTTTATCCCATTTGGGGCAGGTTTGGGTATATGCTTCTCAAAAACCGGAGCTTCTCACAACAAGCATGATGGTTTTCGGTAGGGAACGTCCCACCTTTGGGGACGAAACGATATCCATTGCCTCTTATTGCTTTCAATTTTTTTCTCGTGTCAACATAGAACAATAGGAGTGTTGTGTGACTTTTTGTGATTTTTCGGGGTTCGTTTGGATATTTTTATGCATTAACTGAGTTTTCAATGCATTTTATTTGCATAATTCAAATTTGAACTACATGCACATGCTCCGGTGCATATAAATTGGTTGAAAAATCAAATATGTGTCCTTGGGTGCATGCTTAGGTCCCATGCAAGAAATGAGGATGAATTTCAAACACCGGGGCACCGTTGATTGCCGGCAAAAACATTGAGATGCCTGGTTTTTAAATTCTAGTAAATCCAAAACTCGTCTAAAATTCATGAAACTTGACATGCTATCATGGAGCGGCATCAACATGCCGTGGTGCAAATTTTGTCCCATTTGGGGCATGTTTGGGTATATGCTTCTCACAAACCGGAGCTTCTCACAACAAGGATGATGGTTTTCGGTAGGGAACGTCCAACTTTGTGGACGAAACGATATCCATTGCCTCTTATTGCTTTCAATTTTTTTTCTCGTGTCAACATAGAACAACAGGAGTGTTGTGTGAATTTTTGTGATTTTTCGGGGTTCGTTTGGACATTTTTATGCATTAACTGAGTTTTTAATGCATTTATGTGCATAATTCAAATTTGAACTACATGCACATGCTCCAGTTCATATTAATTGGTTGAAAAATCAAATATGTGTCCTTGGGTGCATGCTTAGGTCCCATGCAAGAAAGGGGAATGAATTTGAAACACCAGGGCACCGTTGATTGCCGGCAAAACATTGAGATGCCTAGTTTTTAAATTCCAGTAAATCCAAAATTCTGTTAACCATTCACGTGACGCCACGTGTCTTGGTTTTAATGGCTGTAGGAGGTGCCGTGCGGACAACTGCTTGACCTTGACTGAACGGGAGGCGTGCGAGCGACGTCCGGTGCGCAGGCTAACCGAGAGGCGTGCGAGTCCTTGAGTGCGCAGGCTCACCGGGAAGCGTGCGAGCTGTACGCAGCGCAGGCTCATTGGGAAGCGAGCCCTTTGACTTCCATGGCCGCCCGCCTTACTCGCATCCTCTCCATTAATGGCGCCCAAGCCGCAGTTTAATTCGCTTTTTAAATATAAAACACTCATCGCAAATGTTTTAGTTAGAACACCCGTATGCAAACCGACAACTTCCCCAGGAAGCCAAGAGAAAATGTGCCGAGCAGGATTTCTGCAACTCTTGATCGCAAACGTTTTAGATAGAACACCCGTATGCAAAGTGAGAGCAGCGCAGGATTTGTGCATTCCTTCAACGCAAACGGTTGTTTTGGATGACCCGTGTGCAACCGCGTACAAACAATTTGGTAAGATTTGTCAATCCTTGTAACACTGCGATTTGTCAAAATATGAAGCTAAAAATCACTAGCAGTATCTAATTTTTGCAACTAAAATTCAGTAATTAAGCATATATTTCATTCATAAATTAAGCAGTCATTCTTATTTATACAAACAGTTCAACTCGACAGCTGAACCGACCAAACTTTTCCCCAATTGTTGCCAACCACGTACTGGAATAGCTAGTTCAACTATATATACTAGCTAATTTTAAGTATGTTGTACAGTTCCACCACATCTATAGTCAGATGAACTGAAAAAATAGCCCCTAAATACTACTACTACTGCGGAGGGGCTTTGTACTACTTCCGGCTGCCTCTCCTCTGCCGAGCGTGCTTCGTAAGAGGCGGAGGAGGAGGAGCCTACTGACGAGCTGGGCAACCGCAATGCGGTGCCTCCCGCTAATGCAGCTTCAGCGACGCTCGCCTCGAACGCCCTCTGCCGCTCTAGACGACCCCTCTTGAAGCGGTGGTTCTCCACGTAGATCTCCTGATTCCTCGCCTCTGAGATGGCGTGTGCCACAGCCACTGCAGCGGTAAGGCTCTTTGCATGCTCGACGAGGTGCTCCTCCTCCTCCCGCAGGAACTCGGTGTACCGCGCAAGGTCCCTGTCGCACGTGCGGGCATCCACCTCCGCTTCCCGCCTTCGGGCGGCGGTGGCGAAGTGGGGTGATGACCCCGGCGGTCGACGGTGGGTTGGCGACCACGGCGGCCAACGACAGGGTGGCGGCCATGACCACCACCTCCCGCCTTCGGACCGCAGTGGCGGAGCGGGTGATGGCCACAGTGGCCGGCAGTGGGGTGGCGGCCACGACGGCCATCTCCCGCCTTCGGGCCGCGGCGGCGGAGCGGGTGATGGCCCTGGCTTTCGAGGTGGTGTGGCGGCAACGGCGGCCGGCAACAGCTGCCGACGGGCACCGGTGGCGGAGCATGTGGTGGGTGTTCCGCGCACACCCAACAGGGACGCCACGTGCACTACACTACGCCGGGGACTGCGCCGCTGCCGCGGTGTAGCCTCCCAGCTGGAGCTGTCCTCTGATGACGGCGGAGTGGTTGAGCGACGACGACGGACCGGTGCCATTGGCGAATGTGGGAGAAGCAGATGAGATAAGCTACAGGGATGGAGGGGAAAATGCGACGCAGGACTCGCCGGCCGCGAGGGTTTTTATAGCAGGCCAGTAAGCATTGGGATTTTGGGGGATTTCACCAAGTCGGGCAGGAAGCTTGCGCGGGAACCTGCGAGGTTGCTCGGGAACGGGCTCACCCACATTTCATTGGCGCCACCGTTTGGCAAAAAGAACGCCCCCGCGCGCTGCGCAAGCTTGCGCTGTAAGCCGTTTGCGGCAGCGGGGTGACAAGACGTGCGAGAGGAGGACGAAAGGCCACGTACACATACGGTTAATAAAAAAGTTTGCGATTTAATTACCTACTATACCACCGTCCTGGTTTATAAGTATGATTTAACTAATAAAATACAAATGCATGTCGCAAAGATCATATAGTTGGATTTGTATTTGAACATAGTTTCCAATTATATAATTTTTAAAACATGCATTAAAATTTTGTTGGTTAAATTTGAGGGCAAACTATGGCACAGATTATAAAGGAGACTATAGACTAGACGGAGGTGGTACCACACGACCGCTCTCTACGCAGCGATGCAACTGTCGGCCGGCTTGTAGGCGACCATTTCTTGCGTGTTCAACTGCTCCATGCGTGTGGTTGCTTGCGGTTCAGGCGGCCGCGGCGCGCTCTGCTCTCGCGTCCCTCCGGGTGCTCTGCCCTCGTCCCTCCACGCACGCTACCAGTGTTTTGGGCCGGCGCACGATCACACACGTCCGTGTGCAAGCGGTTGCGCCGGGCGCGGCGCGACGATGCAGTTACCCGCTGCAAAAACTACCATGCGGACGCGCCGAGAATCCATACCGCCCGGTCACCTTTTATTCCTGCGGCCATTTACCTCCATCTCTCATCTCACACGACACAATAAGCACACCCATGAGGACACATACAGAGAGGACATCCAACGGTTCCAATGGCGCTCTCCGTGGCTCCAATGGCGCTCCCAGCGGCCGACGACGACAACGGCGGGCAGTTCACCACGCATCACATAGTGGACACCCACATGAGGGGTAAGGCCCTCTCGGTGGTGTACACGAACGATCCGGTCTCGGTGGGGAGCTCCATCCAAACTATGGGGCAGTTCCTTGCCGAGGACAAGTACCGAGTGGTCGGCTTCGACCTCGAGTACACCATCGGTCGTGCTGGGCACGATCAGAAGGTTGCCGTCACCCAGTTGTGCGTGGGACATGACGTCCTCGTCTACCACTTCCACCTTGCCACAAGGCCTTGCGAGCATTTCTCCAGGTTTATCAAGAGCTCCGACTACAGTTTCGCTACGGTGGACACCACCAATGATCTAAAAGCGCTCAAGGTTTCGGACTTGAAATGCCCGAATCTTGTCAACACACAGCACCACTACATGGTCTGGGGCAGCGACAAAAGCAAACTGAACTCCCTGGTTGACCTCGCCTCGGCCATCATCAACCCCTACTACGCGAAGATGAAGCAAGAGAGCAATAAGGACAAGAACGCCTGGCACAGTGTGTGGCATAAGAGACTGGATGAACAACATGTCAAGTACGTGGCCATGGACGCGTACACAAGCTACGAGATGTACAGGCGGATCGTTGACATGAGGAACTGTCTTCTTCCTGACCCAGACGAGGGATGGAGCCACATAGCAGTGGCGGGAGCGTCACAAGAAGTAGATGACTAGACGATCGTTTCTCCTACTTTAGAATGCATGCAATTGTTTATTGAGGTGTGTGCGAATGATCTGTATAGTCACTTATGTAATTGGATGTTTATTTCAGTTATATATATACATGTTATTCTACTGTAGACAGAGCAATTCACATGGCTTATTAGCAGCAATCGTCTGTGTTATTATTGGTCTTCGCACACATTTCAGATTACGGACCTGTTTGCCGCGTATCACACACATCTTGTTCAGTTGAACCGTTTCCATTGTGTTGCCTAATCACACACAGTTCATCCCAGTGAACTGTATGCTGTATATCGCACACGCCTTCATCTGGCTGCCCGTTTCTTTTGTGCCTCCTCATCCCAAATAGTTAATTGAGCTGAACCGTATGCCCTACATCACACACGCAACTAAATTCTGAACCGTGTTTGATGCATCTGTCATCGCAAACGTTTTGCACCTTTTTTGACGGTTTTTTACACCACCGTTTGCGATTATGGCATCGCACACAGTTTCGTCGAAGGGTCTCTGATCGTAGTGTCGCGTTTGGACCATCCTGCAGTAATGAAAGGCATAAGAATTGTATCATAAAGCGAAATAACAATCCAAATTGCAATAAATATCAACAGGAAAACATGATGCAAAATGGACGTATCAGTGGACCATGTAGGTCCTGCTACGTAGTTGCAGCGATTCAATGGACATTCAAATCGGTTTTGGCGCAATATGCGTGCTGGACGAATCTTGGTTGTCGACTCAACTGGTCACCTCGGCCAGGTCGAGGACTATGCCCCATATTGGATCTGTCAGAGATTGATGGGCGTCTTCATGAACTTCAATCTCAACCAAGATCATGGAAAAAATCGTCCATGGAGCTCAGGGGCTCAACGTCAACTTCGCCCTCGCTTGACCATAAATAATTTCTAGGCAGCGGATTCGTTTTAGCCGTCCCTGCCCAATTGAGCCTCATTTTAATGATTTCTTCAGTTGAGTTATTCATTATTGAGTCTACAACGACCCTGGAAAATTTCATCGCGTGCCGACGTAGGAATCTCCACCAATCGCCGATATACCGAGACCCTGTTGGATTTGGAGGGAAATCCGCGCGACTTCGGGAGAAAGAGTCTAGCTGCCAACTCTGGCCTCCTTTGGAAGATACAACTGTTCAGATCATGCAGAATTGTCATATCGACAACCCTCAAAATTTGAGGGCGATCCGACGGTACAAACTCTTGAGGGGATCCTGATGAGTGCATCAACTTTTTAATAGGTTTTCTGCGTGAAAACAAATCGGACATGAATTCATCTTTTTCATGAACGGGCAATCAGACGTCTTTTCTAGATAATTTTTCATTGAGTATCATGTTTTTTTTCATACACGTCCCTAAAATTTTGAGCCTTTTTCGAGGTGCTCTTCACTGTCTCACCAGTTTCACACCGGGCCAACCTTGTTGCTCCATGGATGTCGACCCACGCTAGCCATGTGATGCCCACAAGTATAGAGGATCAATCATAGTCCTTTTGATAAGTAAGAGTGTCGAACCCAACGAGGAGCAGAAGGAAATGGTAAGCGGTTTCTAGCAAGGTATTCTCTGCAAGTGTTGTAAGATAGTTCAGAAAGATAGAATATAGCAAGATAATTGATAGCAAGTAAAAAGTAACCAAAGTAACAAGGTGCAGCAAGGTGGCCCAGTCCTTAATATCGCAAAGGACAAGCAGGTGATACTTCTTATAGTGATTAACATGCTCATGAGGACACACGGGAATTTCATCTAGTTACTTTCACCATGATTCATCGACTTACGTTCATTGCCTTGATAAGTCGTTATGTGGCTGGACCGGAGCTAAGGTGTTGTTCTTACTTGATGAGGGCCTACAACTACAACATGGATTAGTTGTAGCCTTTTTGAAGTAAGAGTATCGATCCCACTGGGAGCACAGGAACAAACGTTTACCTCTTGTGGTGAATTATGTATTATTGTTCCTGCGGATAATTATAGACTTAAATCAAAGTTAGGGTGTATATAAATTGTAATCGAGCAGTGAGATGAATTTTGAAGTATATAGCATAAATTAAATAAAGAGCAATGACTAAAGTGACTAATAAGAAAACAGAGGAGTAAGGCATCCTCAGGGAGTCCAGAATCCCCATTGGTATGTTTCTACCGCACTGCTACTTCTTGAGCTTGCATTGGTTTTTCCCTTGAAGAGGAAAGGGTGATGCAGCAAAGTAGAGATAAGTATTTCCCTTAGTTGTGAACCAAGGTATCAATCCAGTAGAAGGAACACACAGGGCACCAATGGTTGCACCTACACAAACAAACAAATACTTGCACCCAACGCGATAAAGGGGTTGTCAATCCCTTGACGGTTACTTGCAAGGATGAGATCTGATAGAGACATGTATAAAAGATAAATAAAAGTGCAAAACAAAGTAAAGGTAAATAAATTGCAGCAAGGTATTTTTGGGTTTTTGGTTTTGTAGATCTAAAATAATATGATAAAAGATAGACCCGGGGGCCATAGTTTTCACTAGAGGCTTCTCTCTTGAAAGAATGCATACGGTGGGTAAACAAATTACGGTTGAGCAATGATAGAAAAACACATAGTTGTGACGATATCTAAGGCAATGATCATTACTATAGGCGTCACGTCCATGACAAGTAGACCGACTCCTACCTGCGTCTACTACTATTACTCCACACATCGACCGCTTTCCAACATGCATCTAGTGTATTAAGTTAACAAGAATGGAGTAACGCCTTAAGAAAGATGGCATGATGTAGAGGGATAGATCCAATCAATATGAATAAACCCCACCTTTTTATACTTAATGGCATGTCCCTTTCTGTCACTAGGAATAAGCACCACAAGATTGAACTCATTACAAAGCACCTCTCCCATGGCAAGAAAAATCAATCTAGTTGGCCTAACCAAATCAATAGATCAAAGAGAAATACAAAGATATCTTAATCATGCATAAAAGAGTTCAGAGAAGACTCAAATAATATTCATAGATAATCAGATCATAAAATACACAATTCATCAGATCTCAAGAAATGAACCGCAAAAGAAGATTACATCGAATAGATCTCCAAGAACATCGAGGAGAACATTGTACTGAAGATCAAAGAGAGAGATGAAGCCATCTAGCTACTAGCTATGGACCCATAGGTCTATGCTAAACTACTCACATATCATCCGAAGGGCGGCAAGGTTGATGTAGAGGCCTGTCGGATTTCGGGTTCCGACAAAACCGTTGAGGTTCGAACACTTGGGTGCGCACGAAGATCTCTCGCCCCTCTAGCTCGCCCGCAACATAATCTCACAGCCTAGCTCGACGAACCCAAAGAACAAAGGGACACAAGATTTATACTGGTTCGGGCCACCGTTGTGGTGTAATACCCTACTCCAGTGTGGTGTGGTGGATTGCCTCTTGGGCTGAGGATGAACAGTACAAGGGAAGAACAGACTCCTGAGGAGAGGCGCTCTTGTGCTCGGTGAGCTTGTGTGGGTGTGGATGGTCTAGTCCCAGATGACTTGCCTCCTATGGTGATGGCTAGTCCTATTTATAGAGGCCCTGGTCCTCTTCCCAAATATTGAGCGGGAAGGGATGCCACAACGGCCAATTTGAAGGGGGACAGCTAGTACAAGCTATCCTGACTAAAGGTGGTCTTCGCCTGCCAAAGGCTCTGGTGATGATACCGTCTTGGGCTCCACGGTGACCTACGTCTTGCCGTCCTTCTGGTCTTGATCTCGTTGCACCGATATGGAAAGCTTTGCCTGATGCCTCGGGACTCCTCGCCTGCGCTTGCCCCCTTTAGCACCAAAGAGGAAACGAGGACACTGTGTGCGCTAGCGCCCGCCTGGCCTTGGTCGTCATGCCTTACGTCACGGGAACCTCGCGAGGTTCCCCATGCCTTGATTTCTCCACCCCTCGCGAGCCAGCCTGGTGAGGCTGCCCCCGAGGAGGTCTTGTGTCGTCCGCCTCGCTAGGCTTGGCCCCTCACGAGGGTCTTGGGTGTTTGCTGGTGAAGATGGGCCGTACAGGGCCGCTGGTGGAGCCACTCCGCGGGCCGCAGGCAGGCAAGTCTGGGGACCCCCGTTCCCAGAACACCGACAATAGCCCCCGGGCCCAAGGCGCGCTCGGACTTGGCTTCAGGGCGAAGCCAAAGGGAAGTGCGGAGCGCCGCGGGCCCCAAGAACCTGCGACCTTGGTCAACGCGTGGCGATTGATTGGACGTGGGCGTCTCCGCTTCCCCATGCTGCCTTGGCAACCGCCCGACTTGACGAGTCCCTGTTGCATGCAAGGAAAAACCATCATTACCTGTGATCATGGGGATCGCTGGTTGGCCTTCTCCTGCTATAAATGAGGAGGGGGGCGGATCCCCCGTCGCACATCTCTTCCCGCTCCGCTTGCTCCTTCTCCCTTGCTCCATTGCCAGCAGCGACTCCCATGGCGCCGATTCAAAGGTTCTCGGACGCGGAGAAGGGAAATACCCCCCGCGGCGAGCCCAGGCCACTTCCACCAAAGAAGAGGCCAGTCCCCTGCCGTGACGTAGTCGGGAGGCTGGAGGTGACAAGGCCTTGGTGCGAGCGGCCACCTCCCGGGTATCCACTGTCCCTGTAAGCCCAAGCCGAGGGCTCTGGAGGAAGAGGCGGAGGGCGGCGCCGCCCGCGCCGCAGCCATGGTGGCCGCGTCGTGGTGACACACACCGTCGCCCCACGGGTCCACGCCGCGGACTCCTCGCGCGAACTCGTGATGTGGGCGGCGATGCCTCCGCGCACCTGGATCCGCTTCCCACAAGTCTTCACCACCGAGATGCCGCCGAGGGGGCCCCTAGAGCTTTGGCTACAGCACGCCGACTGCGACGCCCCGGCGACATGAGCGGAGGTTGAAGTTGTTTCTCCGGGCAAAATCTTCATGACCCGCGGCTGGGGTGAGGTTGCCCGGGTTTGCCGTACGGAGGGCGCCCTCGCGATCCACTTCGAGTACGACGGCGCCTCCACGATGTTCTTCAAGGTCTTCGACGCAGAAGGCCATCGCTTGGAGTGCTGCCCCGGAGAGGGCCGCCTGGACGGCGCCGCGGCAGGAACCGGGCCTGCCGCCCGCCTCGCCAGCGGCTCATCAAGCCGCAGCTGCGCCGCTTGGGAGTCCAGTGACTCTCCCGAGCCCTACGAGACTCCGGAGATGAGCGACGACAGCTACGTGCCCCCGAGCTCTCGCCGTGCCCGGAGCAAGGCCGCAGCGTCCCGCTGCCGCCGTCGCTGATCTGGATGGGGTTGGCACCAGCCTCCCGTGGCCCACTGTTGATGATGGCGTCGGCCGCGCCGGCACGTGTAGATAGGACCTCTAGAAGCTCCCTTCTTTTGTTTCCTGCGAGGAATTGAGACAAACCCCGCGGGGGCGTGTAAAGGGTATGTAGTGTCTTTTGTTGATATGGTCCTTATTATGAAAATTTTGCGAGCGCATGTCTTGTTTCGGCTTGGTCTCCCCTTTCCAACCCCGCGACAGCTTGGTGCTCTGCGCTGACAGGTCCCGGTGCAGGATTCCTTCGTTGTCGGGGTCTTCGATTGCTGCGGCCTGGAAGGCGCGCTCAAGGGAGCACATTGCATCCTTCCCCTCATAGGCGACTGTGATGACACCGCCGGTCCCTGGCATCTTGAGGACGTTGTAGCCATGGTGGGTCACTGCCATGAATTGGCCAACACTGGGTACCCGAGGATGGCATTATATGGCAGACGAATGTGGGCGAAGTCGAAGTCGATGAGCTCGGTGTGGTAATTGTCGCGCCCGCCGAAGGTGACAGGGAGGCGGACCTGCCCGATTGGGGTGGTGGAACCGTCGGTCACTCCTGAGAAGGGCTTGGTCGGTTGCAGCTGATCATAGGGTACTTGAAGGCGATCGAATGTGTCGACGGACAGGACGTTTAGCCCTGCACCGCCATCAATGAGTGTCTTGGTGACTTGGACGTTGCTGATGACAGGCGAGCAGAGCATTGGGAGAGCACCGGCGGCTGCGGCGCACTTGAGCTGGTCCGCCGAGCTGAAAGTGATGGCGTACTTGGACCACCTGAGCGGGCGTGTGGCCTCGAGCTTGGGAAGAGCCGCGTTCACCTCGCGAGCAAACTGCTTGAAGATACGCTGAGACGCTGGGGCCTGAGCTCCGCCCAAGATGCAGGCGAAAGTGCGCGGTTCCTGGAAGCCCCCAGCTCCTTCGTCCTGATGGTGGTCGTCGTTCCTTCTGGGTGGTGGCGGCAGCGGAGGAAGACCAACATTGCCCTGAGGGCGGTCCTCGCGAGGCTGATCCCTCTAGGCTTCCTCACGAGGCTGATCCTGCCAACGATCCTCGCGAGGCCGGTCGCGCCACTCCTGACGTGGGCCACGATCGCCCCAGCGACCTCCGCCTCCTCCTCCTCCTCGGTCGTAGCCTCGGTCGTTGCGCTCGGGTCGTCGACCGAAGCGTCTCTCTCGGATGGCCCTGAGCTCCTCACAGTCGTTGGTGTTGTGGCTGTGTACATTGTGGAAGGCGCAGAACGGTCGGCTGCTCTTGGACGACTCGGGATGGTCCGGCCGCGCTTCGTATCAGGCTGCACCGCGAGTACGGCCACTCCTTTGCGCTTCACGTCCTTGGCCTTGGCTTTCTTCTCCTCTGGGTCGGTAGCAGGGAGCTCGAGGAGGGAAAGGCGCCCTTCCTCAGCTCTTGCGCACTTGGTCACCAGGTTGAATAGCTCCAGAGCCGTGCACAACTCCTCCTAGATGGCGAGCTCCTCCTTCATCTTGACGTCGCGGACACCATCAGAAAACGTCGAAATGATGGCCTCGTCCGTCACCCTGGGGATCTTGACGCGAACGCTGTTGAAGCGTTGGATGTACTTCTGCAAGGTCTCTCCTCACTCCTGCTTGATGCAGCACAGGTCACCCGCAGCCGGGGGGTGATCGCGAGTGCCCTGGAAGTTGGCGACGAAGTGGTCACGCATATCACCCTAGGAGGAGATCGAGCCCGGGGGCAGGTTCAGGAGCCACGAGCGAGCACCGTCCTTGAGAGCCATGGGGAACCAGTTCGCCATGACTTTCTCGTCACCGTTGGCCGCCTCGATGCTCAGCTCATAGAGTTGCAGGAACTCTGCAGGGTCGGGGGTGCCGTCGTAGCGGGGAGGTAGGTCTGGCTTGAACTTGCCCGGCCAGACGACGCCACGCAACTCACGGGTGAAGGCGCGGCAGCCCGCCGTGGCCACCGGGGCCCGTCGTGAAGGTGGATCTTGATCTTGGCGTCCCCGCACTGCCACGGCAAGGGGCGCGTGGCCCTATCGCGGCAAGCGACCCTGACGTGGCGGCGCTGGGAGCGGTGGAGCATTTTCTTGCGGTCGGGGAACTTCTTGGCAGCTTCCTTCTTCCCGCGCGGACGCCCGGCGCGGCGGGTCATGCCGAGGGGCCATGCGTCTTGGCGCCAGAGCACCGTCTTGGTGCAGAGGTGGCGGAGGTGCTCCGGGAGCTACGTCACCCGCAGCTGGCGGAGGGCGAGGCAGCGAGAGGGACGGCGCAGGGGAGCCCCTGTACCGCTGACGAGCTCGGCGATGCGGTCCAGCTAGTCCTCGTAGAGGTCGTCGACGGGGCGGTAGCACAAGAGCTCGCATGCCATGAGCAGCGCGGCTTGCGCGTCCGCAGGAGCGCGACGGGCGTGAGACAACAAGCCGGCTGGAGTCAGCGACGGAGTGGTGGTGCGGCCATCCCGCCGCACGGAGGGGTGCAGAGAGGACACTTGCTGCTCGTTTCCCGCTGGACCGATGGCGGTGTTGGCGGCGGGTGACGGAGAACGATGTGGAGGCCCGCTGAGAGGGGCCGTCTGAGCGACACGGGTGGCGAGAGCGGCCCGGTGCTCAGCGCGGGCCCGGTGAGCGTCGACCATGAACTTGGTGGAGTGGCGAAACGTGGATCAACGAGAGGAAAGCTTCAGCGCACCCCTACCTGGCGCGCCAAATGTCGGATTTCGGGTTCCGGCAAAACCCTTAAGGTTCGAACACTGGGGTGCGCACGAAGATCCCTCCCCCCTCTAGCTCGCCCGCATCATAATCTCACGGCCTAGCTTGACGAACCCAAAGAACAAAGGGACACAAGATTTATACTGGTTCGGGCCACCGTTGTGGTGTAATACCCTACTCCAGTGTGGTGTGGTGGATTGCCTCTTGGGCTGAGGATGAACAGTACAAGGGAAGAACAGCCTCCTGAGGAGAGGCGCTCTTGTGCTCGGTGAGCTTGTGTGGGTGTGGATTGTCTAGTCCCAGATGACTTGCCTCCTATGGTGATGGCTAGTCCTATTTATAGAGGCCCTAGTCCTCTTCCCAAATATTGAGCGGGAAGGGATGCCACAACGGCCAATTTGAAGGGGGACAGCTAGTACAAGCTATCCTGACTAAAGGTGGTCTTCGCCTGCCAAAGGCTCTGGTGATGACGTCGTCTTGGGCTCCACGGTGACCTCCATCTTGCCGTCCTTCTGGTCTTGGTCTCGTTGCACCGATATGGAAACCTTTGCCTGATGCCTTGGGACTCCTCGCCTGCGCTTGCCCCCTTTAGCACCAAAGAGAAAACGAGGACACTGTGCGCGCTGGCACCCGCCTGGCCTTGGTCATCATGGCTTACATCATGGGAACCTCGCGAGGTTCCCCTTGCCTTGATTTCTCCGCCCCTCGCGAACCAGCCTGGTTAGGCTGCCCCCGAGGAGGTCTTGTGTCGTCCGCCTCGCAAGGCTTGGCCCCTCGCGAGGGTCTTGGGTGTTTGCTGGTGAAGATGGGCCGTACAGGGCCGCTGGTGGAGCCACGCCGTGGGCCGCAGGCAGGCAAGTCTAGGGACCCCCGTTCCCAGAACGCCGACAAGGCCCTCCATGATCGAATCCCCCTCCAGCGGAGGACCGGAACAGGTCTCCAGATGGGATCTCACAAGGACAGAAACTTGCGGTGGCGGAAAAGTATATTTGGTGTGTCCTCTTGTCTATGGGGAATATTTGGGTATTTATAGAAGAAGAATTAGGGTTAGACGAGCCTCATGGGACCCACAAGCTTGGAGGGCGCCCCCCTGGGGCGCACCCTGTGAGCTTGTCGCCAATCTGTGGCCCCCTGACCTTCTCCCGAAGGTTCCTAGGTGTCTTGTGGTCCAAGAAAAATCGTCAAAAAGTTTCGTTCAGTTTGGTATTGATTTTTTGCAAAGACAAAAACAAGGAAAAAAACAGCAACTGGCACTTGGCACCATGTTAATATGTTAGTCCCAAAAAAATGACATAAAAAAGCATAATAATGCATATAACACATCCAAGATGGATAATATAATAGCATGGAACAATCATAAATTATAGATACGTTGGAGACGTATCAAGCATCCCCAAGCTTAATTCCTGCTCGTCCTCGAGTAGGTAAATGATAAAACAGAATTTTAGATGTGGAATGCTACCTAGCATGTTTATCAGATAATCTTTCTTAATGTGGCACGAATATTCATATCCATAAGATTAAAAAAAAGTTTAATATTGACAGAAAAACAATAATACTTCAAGCATACTAAAAAGCAATCTTGTCTTCTCAAAATATCATGGCTAAAGAAAGTTATCCCTACAAAATCATATAATCTTGTCATGCTCTATCTTCTTAACACAAAGTATTTATCATGCACAACCCTGATGACAAGCCAAGCAATTGGTTCATACTTTTTAACGCGCTTCAACTTTTTCAACTCTCATGCAATACATGAGCATGAGCCATAGATATAGCGCTATGGGTGGAATAGAATATGATGGTGGAGGTTGCGTGGAGAAGACAAAAAAGGGAGGAGAAAGTCTTACATTGACGAGGCTAATCGACGGGCTATGGAGATGCCCATCAACTGATGTCAATGCAAGGAGTAGGGATTGCCATGCAACGGATGCAATAGAGCTATAAGTGTATGAAAGCTCAAAAAGAAAATTAAGTGGGTGTGCATCCAACTTGCTTGCTCATGAAGACCTAGGGCATTTGAGGAAGCCCAACATTGGAATATACAAGTCAAGTTCTATAATAAAAAATTCCCACTAGTATTATATGAAAGTGACAAAATAGGAGGCTCTCTATCATGTGCTACTTTGAAGCACAAGTGTGGGAAAGTATAGAAACATTGTCCCTTCTCTCTTTTTCTCTCAATTATATATATATATTTTCTCTTTTTTCCATTGGGCTCTTTGGCCTTTTTTTTTTATTTTGGGCTCTTTGACCTTTTTTATTTTGGGCTCTTTGGCCTCTCTTTTTTGTTTAGTCCGGAGTCTTATCCCGACTTGTGGGGGAATCATAGTATCCATCATCCTTTCCGCACATGGGACAATGCTCTAATAATGATGATCATCACACTTTTATTTACTTACAACTCGATACTAGAACAAAAATATGACTCTATATGAATGCCTCCGGTGGTGTACCGGGGATGTGCAATGATCTAGCATGACATGTATAAAAAAATATGAACGGTGGCCAAGCAACAAATACTATGTCAACTATATGATCATGCAAAGCAATATGACAATGATGGTATGTGTCATAATAAAACGGAACGGTGGAAGTTGCATGGCAATATATCTCAGAATGGCTACGGAAATGCCATAATAGGTAGGTATGGTGGCTATTTTGAGGAAGATATAAGGTGGCTTATGTGTGAAAGAGCGTATCATATCATGGGTTTTGGATGCACCAGCGAAATTTGCACCACAACTCAAGGTGAGTAAGGGCAATGCACAGTACTGAAGAGGTTAGCAAAATGCGGAAGGGTGAGAGTGCGTATAATCCATGGACTCAACATTAGTCATAAATAACTCACATACTTATTGCAAAAGTTTATTAGCCGTCGAAGCAAAGTACTACTACGCATGCTCCTAGGGGGATAGATTGGTAGGAAAAGTCCATCGCTCGTCCCCGACCGCCACTCATAAGGAAGACAATCAAAAATAAATTCCAATTTCATAGCATAACGAGAGACCATACGTGCATTGATACGTCCATTTTGCATCATGTTTACCTATTGTTATTTATAATGTTTTTATGCATAATAATGCTTTTTGGAGTGATTCTAATGCCTTTTCTCTCATAATTTGCAAGGTACACACAAAGAGGGAGAATTCCGGCAGCTGGAAATCCGGACCTGAAAAGCTACGTGAGGCTACCTATTCTGCACAACTCCAAATGAGCTGAAACTTCTCGAGGAATTTTTATGGAATAAATAAGAAATACTGGAGCAAATAACTACCGGAGGGGGGCCACCTGGTGAGCACAAGACACCAGGGCGTGCATGGGCCCCCAAGCGCGCCCTGGTGGGTTGTGCTCAGCCCAGCCCACCTCCGGTGCCCATCTTCCGGTATATAAGTCATTTTGACCTAGAAAAAAAATAAGAGAAGTACTTTCGGGACGAAGCACCGCCGTCTCGAGGCGGAACTTGGGCGGGAGCACTTTTGTCCTCCGGCAGAGCGATTCCGCCAGGGGAACTTCCCTCCAGAGGGGGAAATCATCATCATCATCATCACCAACAACTCTCCCATCTTGGGGAGGGCAATCTCCATCAACATCTTCAACAGCACCATCTCCTCTCAAACCCTAGTTCATCTCTTGTGTTCAATCTTTGTACCGGAACTATAGATTGGTACTTGTGGGTGACTAGTAGTGTTGATTACATTTGGTAGTTGATTACTATATGGTTTATTTGGTGGAATATTATATGTTCAGATCCAATATGCTATTTAATACCCCTCTGATCTTGAGCATGATTATCATTTGTGAGTAGTTACTTTTGTTCTTCAGGTCACGGGAGAAATCTTGTTGCAAGTAATCATGTGAACTTGATATGTGTTTAATATTTTGATGATATGTATGTTGTGATTCCCTTAGTGGTGTCATGTGAACGTCGACTACATGACACTTCACCATATTTGGGCCTAAGGGAGTGCATTGTGGAGTAGTTATTAGATGATGGGTTGCGAGAGTGACAGAAGCTTAAACCCTAGTTTATGCGCTATTCCGTAAGGGACCGATTGGATCCAAAAGTTTAATGCTATGGTTAGAATTTATTCTTAATACTTTTCTCGTAGTTGCGGATGCTTGCGAGGGGGTTAATCATAAGTAGGAGGTTTGTTCAAGTAAGAACAACACCTAAGCACCGATCCACCCACATATCAAATTGTCAAAGTAGCGAACCCAAATCAAACCAACATGATAAAAGTGACTAGATGAAATTCCTGTGTACCCTCAAGAACACTTTGCTTATCATAAGAGATAGTTTTGGCCTGTCCTATGCCTCAAAAGGATTGGGCTACCTTGCTGCACTTTTGTTACAATTATCGTTACTTGCTCGTTACAAATTATCTTGCTATCAAACTACTCGCTACTTACAATTTTAGCGCTTGCAGACATTACCTTGCTGAAAACCACTTGTCATTTCCTTCTGCTCCTCGTTGGGTTCGACACTCTTACTTATCGAAAGGACTACGATTGATACCCTATACTTGTGGGTCATCAAGGCTCTTTTCTGGCGCCTTTGCCGGGGAGTGAAGCGCTCTTGGTAAGTGGAAATTGGTAAGGAAAAATTATTACTACGTGTGAAATTTATTCTTACTAGTTACTATGGAAAACAATCCTTTGAGGGGTTTGTTAGGGGTATCTTCACCTCGACCGGAACCACAATTAGTCACTGATACGTGTCTAATGTATCTATAATTTATGAAGTATTCATGTTGTTTTATTATCATTCTTGGATGTTTTACAACCATTTTATAGCAACTTTATATCATTTTTTGGGACTAACCTATTGACCCAGTGCCCGGTGCTAGTTGCTATTTTTTTTGTTTTTTACGTCGTAGGAAATCAATATCAAACGGAGTCCAAACATCACAAAACTTTTTGTGGATTTTTTATGGACCAGAAGACCACCAATGGGCCAGAGCAGCACCTGGGGGGTGCCCCGAGGGGGGCACAACCCACCAGGGCGTGCCTGGGGGCCCAGGCGTGCGCAGGTGGGTTGTGCCCACCTCGGTGGCCTCCTGCACCCCCTCTTTACCCTATAAATTCCAAAATATTCCAAAAACCCTCGGGGTCAACCTAGATCAGAAGTTCCGCCGCCGCAAGGCTTTGTAGCCACCAAAAACCAATCTAGACCCCGTTCCAGCACCCTGCCGGAGGGGGGAATCATCTCCAGTGGCCATCTTCATCATCCTGACGGCCACCACCATGTGGAGGGAGTAGTCCACCCTCGAGGCTGAGGGTTTGTACCAGTAGCTATGTGTTTATTCTGTCTCTCTCTCATGTTCTTGAGATGTCACGATCTTGATGTATCGCGGGCTTTGTTAATATAGTCGGATCATATTGTGTTTTCCCTTCTCTATCTTGTTGTGATGAATTGAGTTTTTCCCTTTGAGATTTTGTTGTTATCGGATTGAAACCTTTCATGGATTTGAGAGCACTTGATATATGTCTTGCATATTAATACTCGTGGTGACAATGGGGTATCATATTGATTCACTTGATATGTGTTGGCACTCAACTTGCGGATTCCCGCGATGACATTGGGGTAATCTATGCGTAGGGGTTGATGCACGTTCTTGTCTTTGTTTCTCCGGTAGAAATCTTGGGGCACTCTTTGAAGTTCTTTGTGTTGGATTGAGTATTATGAATCTGAAATTATTTGGTGTTATTTTAGTACGAACTCTTGGATAGATTGATCGGAGATAATAGCTTCGAGGTGGATTCGTACCCTACAAACGATTTCTTCGTATGTTCTCCGCTAGATAGGAACTTTGGAGTGATTCTTCATTGCACGTTGAGGGATGGTTATATGATCCAATTATATTAGCATTGTTGAGAGATTGCACTAGCGAAATACGAACCCTAGGCCTCATTTTCAAGCATTGCAATGCCGTTTTTGTGCCCGTTTACTATTTGCTACCTTGCTATTTTTATTTATTCATAAAATATATTTCTACCATCAATATTACACTTTTATCACCATCTCTTCGCTGAACTAGTGCACCTATACAATTTGCCATTGTATTGGGTGTGTTGGGGACACAAGATATTTCTTGTATTTGGTTGCAGGGTTGTTTGAGAGAGACCATCTTCATCCTACACCTCCCACGGATTGATAAACCGTAGGTCATCACTTGAGGGAAAATTGCTACTATCCTACAAAACTCTACACTTGGAGGCCCAACATGAGTCTACAAGAATAAAGTTGCGTAGTAGACATCAGTCACCCCTCAACCTACTGCACCTACTGAAAATATTGAATATGAAATTCCTTCGGGTATGATAGAACAAT
This sequence comes from Aegilops tauschii subsp. strangulata, assembly GCF_002575655.3. Taxonomy (NCBI): domain Eukaryota; kingdom Viridiplantae; phylum Streptophyta; class Magnoliopsida; order Poales; family Poaceae; genus Aegilops; species Aegilops tauschii. The sequence goes on along the minus strand of NC_053038.3, from coordinate 324,151,776 downwards.
TGCTACTAATCCTTATGCAGGAGATGGAACCGAACATCCTGATATGCACTTGATATATGTGGAAGAAATTTGTGGATTGTTTAAGCTTGCAGGTTTACCCGGAGATGAAGTTAAGAAGAAGGTTTTCCTTTATCTTTGAAAGGAAAAGCATTGGCATGGTATAGGCTATGCGATGATATTAGATCTTGGAATTGGAATCGACTGAAATTGGAGTTTCACCAAAAAAATATCCTATGCATCTAGTTCATCGTGATCGAAATTATATATATAATTTTTGGCCTCGTGAAGGAGAAAGTATCGCTCTAGCTTGGGGGAGGCGTAAGTCAATGTTATATTCATGCCCCAATCATGAGCTCTTGAAGGAAATTATCATTCAGAATTTTTATGCTCGGCTTTCTCATGATGATCGATCCTTGCTTGATACTTCTTGTACGGGTTCCTTTATGAAGAAAACTATTGAATTTCGGTGGGATCTTTTGGAAAGAATTAAACGTAACTCTGAAGATTGGGAACTCGATGAAGGTAAAGAGTCAGGTATTAAGCTTAAGTACGATAATGTTAAATCTTTTATGAATACCGATGCTTTTCAAAAGTTTAGCACTAAATATGGACTTGACTCTGAGATAGTAGCCTCCTTTTGTGAATCCTTTGCTACTCATGTTGATCTCCCTAAAGAGAAGTGGTTTTAATATCACCCACCTATTAAAGAAGAAATTAAAGAACCAGTAATAGCCAAAGATGAAACTATAATCTATAATGTTGATCCAGTTGTTCCTACTGCTTATATTGAAAAATCACCTTTCCCTGTTAGGATAAAGGAACATGCTAAAGTTTCAATCGTGGTCAATAAAAGTTATATTAGAACACCTAAACCAGCTGAACAAATTAAGGTAGAACCTAGTGTTGCTATGGTTAAGAATCTCCTGGTTGAAAATATAAATGGGCATGTTATTTACTTCTGTGATGAAGCTGCTAGAATTGCCAAACCTGATGAAAAAGATAAACATAGACCTGTTGTTGGCATGCCTGTTGTCTCAGTTAAAATAGGAGATCACTGTTATCATGGTTTATGTGACATAGGTGCTAGCATGAGTGCTATTACTCTTACCTTATATCAAGAAATTATGAATGATATAGCACCCGCTGAAATAGAAGACATAGATGTTACTATTAAACTTGCTAATAGAGACACGATCACACCACTTGGGATTGTTAGGGATGTTGAAGTCTTGTGTGGGAAAATAAAATACCCTACTAATTTTCTTGCTCTTGGTTCCCCACAAGATGAATTTTGTCCCATTATCTTTGGTAGACCTTTCTTGAACACCGTTAATGCTAAAATAGGTTGTGAGAAACAAACTGTCGGTGTTAGCTTTGGTGACGAGTCTCATGAATTTAATTTTTCCAAGTTTAGTAGAAAACCTCATAAAAAAGAATTACCTAGTAAGTGTCGGTGTCAAAACCGGCAGATCTCGGGTAGGGGGTCCCAAGCTGTGAGTCATGGATCGATGGGTAACAGGAGACAGGGACACAATGTTTTACCCAGGTTCGGGCCCTCTCTATCGAGGTAATACCCTACTTCCTGCTTGATTGATTCTGATGAATATGGGGTTACAAGAGTTGATCTACCTTGAGATCATATGTTGTGGTCTAAGACCAGAGGGTATGATGAGTAATGTCATAATCATTTATCGACTAGCCTAGCCTCGGCTTATATAACATACCAGAGGCATAGGATAACAAGAGTCGTAGTCGAATACGCCGGTGGAGAGGAGTCCTTGTCTTGATCACCAAGTCTTGTGGAATCTTCCTTGTGTATACATCGGCTGTCGGAACTGGCCCATGAGCAAACGGCCATGGGGGTCCTCGGCCCAATCCAACTGATCGGGAGACGACGTGGTGAGTACCCCCTAGTCCAGGACACCGTCAATAGCCCCCTGAACCGGTCTTCAAGTTGGGGACGCTCCTCAATTCTTCTGAATTATTCTTCATCTTCGGTCGTCGGTCTTGAAAACTGGTTCAACAAATCATCTCATCTTCGATCTTGAGGATCGCCAAAGTGAATCCGAAGAGTTTAAACTTCGGGTATCCGAGGAGCCCCTTTAAGTTTCCGGCCTTTATCAATGCCTTGTTATTTTTATGCCACACCTCGGGTTTGAAGTTGTTCCCGGGCGGCAGTGTCCTCTTGCGTCCGAGCTCCAACGCCGGACTGTATTCAAGGTATTGTTACAGCCGAGCTCCAACGCCGAACTGCATCTAAGCTCCATCGCCGGACTGTATCCGAAGAGTATTGTTACAGCCGAGCTCCAACGCCGAACTGCATCCGAGCTCCAGCGCCAGACTGTATCCGAGCTCCAACGCCGGACTATGTCCAAGCTCCAACGCCGAACTATATCTGAGGTGTCATAGATCACCTTGGTTCAAAAAAGTTGAAGGAGTTTAGCCGAGCTTAATGCCGGAAATGCCCTCTATGGAGCCAGCCACTGGCGCCCGAGCTTTATGCCGGACAGCTTCCGAGGTGGTGCACCACCCCGACTGCGAGCCGATTTTTTGTCAATATTTTTGATTGGTGCAATTTATTCTCTGCCGAGATATATAGCCAGTAGCCCTCAAGTTGTGTATCGGTCTAAAACCCGAGATGCACCTGAAGGATGACATAAGACCGCTAATCCCAGTAGCCCCTGAGACTCAGGTTGATTCGCAAAATTGGCTTGAGGATCAACTCCTTGCTCGGCAGAATACTTCGGGACACAAAAAGCGATGTGCAAAGTTCTCGAGACTTAGGTTGGGTGCGGCCGACCAACCTGAGGATCATAATCTCCTCGAAAACTATATTGCACTTAAATTTTCTGCACTGGATTGTCAATGCAGTAGCCCCCGAGACACTGGTCGGGTGGCAGCACCAGATCAGGGGATCGATGTGCCCCTTTAATATTAGTAAATAATGAGCGCAAAGCCAGTAGCCCCTAGCCTTAATGTGGGCACGGGTGACCGAATTAAGGATCGATATCCAGAGTAAAATCACAAATTATGTGTAATGATTCTATGTATCCAAGTACTTTACATCATTAATGCTCGGATCCGCATTGTACAAAACTTTGTTGACCGACCATCGGCTTCCACCTCCTCGACAAGTAGCCGAGGACTGTTTGTCCTACTTTATAAAGCCTTTATGAGGGCGAAGATTTATGACAAACAAGGCAATCTGGCCATACGGTTTTATAAACAAAGGTACACAGAGAGATATGTTATATTACTGCTTAACCTAAGAAATGTCTTCCAAAGAAAATAGTCCCGCTATCAGTTCCTTTCTTTGGGTTGTCATGCTAAGCATGATCATGAAACCTCACCTCCGATCAATGTTGGAGAAAAATATTGAGGATTTAGTTCGGGGAAAGTTTCTGAACTATGTGGTCTAAATGAACCAAAATTTTCACTTCCGACGTTGCCGACCAATTATATTCTTTAAGATGGCTAGCTTTCGGCTTCTCCCAGTCTGAGGTACTAACACGGATGACTCGGAAGTAACAATCACAGAGGTGCTCCCTTTACCTCCTAGCCGAACAATCGGGAACGTAGGGGTAATCACAGGAGCCAGGCAACCCAGCTTGGCCAAAATCTTAAGTCAAATAGATGCATATTTATGGCTTTATAACGATAATTACAAAAGGCAGTGCTTGTATAATGAATACAACACTGATGATATATGTTTATTTTGACTCTGTTGCGACTGTTTATCATTTGGAAGTGGCCCATCGCCGGCTTCTACCCCTTTGTAGATACTATGCAGGGTGTTTCCGCATTAACAAGACAACCCTTAGCCGACGTCTCGGTGCCCGAAGGCGGTTGTGTTAGTGGAAACAAGGCAATCAGATATGCGGGCTTTATAACTTTCACTTAGTCATAGGAGCTTAAAGTTGGGAGGCTAGTTACTAGCCCCTGGTTAGTGTTCGGCGACACCCGAGGTCAAGCCGTAAACACTTCGTCCAATGTTATGAACGACCCGTCATTTAACACAGTCATCGGATCGCTGACCAGTTTACGCTTATTGTGACAGTCAGTTTTCGGCTTTCTCCACTAAGGTGCTTAACCATACGAGCGGGAAGCACAATCGCAGTGGTTCTCCCTTTGCACACCTAGCCGAACAAAGCGGAACGTAGGAGGCAAGCATAGGAGCCGGGCAACCCAACTATTGACCGAAGACACAATTCGAAACCGATGCATATATAGCAATATCCGAGAATGATTTTGTCGAATCTCTAAAGGTGTCCGGCGTTGCACTATGAGACTTATGCTGGAAACACACAAATAGTTTAAAAGTGCCATAGGCTTGGAAAACCAAAAAACTTCAGTGAAAACTTGACGTCCGAACTAGATCAAGTGTTCGGTGCCAATCCGAAATTGGTCTTAAAAAATTGTGCTTCTGTCGTGCATTAATATGACACATCCGATCCAAGACCTCAAGCGGGTCAGCCCACGGCTGCAACCTCCTATCCCGAAGGCGGAGTACTGCTTGTTAGGCCAGTTTAGCGAACTAAACTCGAACGGCTTTGAGAGAGAAAAATAGGCTCCCCGGCTATTGACCACACACTCGCGTTGAAAAAAGGAGTGATAGAAAAAGATTTTGCAACGACCAAGAAGAAAATAGTTATTATAAAACGGCTCATGTAAATTTATGAGCCCCCAAGTGACTTGGGTAAAAGAATTTTATGTATAATGATTGTATGTACCGAAGTACTTATATCATATATGTGTTCACCCGAACTTTGAACGCGTCTTAACCGACCGTCGGCTTCTCCCTCTTCGGTCATGGTCCGAAAAGTGTTATGTACTCCACCTGTCGAGAATATCGACGGTGTTTCCGATAACCAGGCAATCGGGCCATAAGGCTGTAACAGACAAAGCGCGCTCAGGGAACTTATGCTATATTACTGACGAAGTGTAAGAAGCATCTTCGAAGAAAATAGTACCCCCACCGATACCTTTCTTCGGTTGCTCATTGTTACTATGAGACTTGTGCAATTGATTTTTTGTACTCATGAGTTCCGTTGTGTGCCGACCATGATTGAAAACAATAAGAGCGCTAGCTTTCGGCTTCACCCAGTCTGAGGTCCAAGCTCGGATGACCCGATCGTGACAATCGCAGAGGTGCTCCCTTTACTCCCTAGCCGAACAATCGGGAACGTAGGGGTAAACACAGGAGCAAGGCAACCCAGCTTGCGGAACACTTAATCAACATGGTGCATATTGTGGCGTAATACACGAACAAGGAACGAAGCCATACAAGTATAATCATATGCAAGAGGAAAGGCTTCATAAAGGAAGCCCCCAAGTAAATGGGGTATTTGAATTTGCGTGTCACAAACAAGGTTTTGACAAGGAAGTTTTTCACAAACAACTTTTTGCCAAAAAAGTATAATGCTTGGTCGAACCGAAAAAAATTTAAAACTGAAAGTCTTTGAGCATGAAAGCGACTTAGCTGGTTAATGTGCTCGGTGTTGATGACGCGATTCGGGCTTGGGACGGGACGAAGACGCCCATTGATCTATGACAGATCCGACAAGGTTCGCAGTCCTCGGCATGGCCGAGGTCCCAGCCCCCAAGCCAGAGGTGTCCGAGCAAGGAGTTCGACACTCCGAAGTGGTGACATAGCACGGCCAATGCAGGCCGGCAGAGTGACGCCGAAGTCCCCGGCGTGGGTTAATGACGTGTTGACGAAGCCCCCCGTCCAGCCGAGGTGACATGGTATGTCAGTACGCCGAGGTGACAACACTGCCCGACCCAAATCATTTATAAGGTGATCAGGCGAGCCGATTTGCGCCTATTGGGACGACAGCGTCGGCTTGCTGAAGAGACCACGTGACGCAGTCGAAGTCCATTACCTGCACATGTAAAATAGTGCAGGCCAACAATAATAATATAAATATATAAAAATCCTCGCGTAATTAATTTACGCAAGATAATTTATTTAGAGATGTGTGGCCTGGCGCCGAAGTCAATGTCGATGCAGGGCATCAGCGTGATGCGGTAAAGGCGTGGCAAAGCCTGAATTCACAGGTCTGTCCGAGTTCCGGATGCGGCGCTCGCCGAACTATGTACAAAAACTGACTGAACTGCCACGCGACCGTCGTTAATGCGGCCGCCATTTGATAGACCTGTGTACAGATGATGGAACAAACCAGAGTAATAATTCCTTGGAAAAAATAAACCCAAACAAGCAAAAATTGCTAGGATTAATAGCACCTGGTTTATTTGTTGTAGCAGTCCGAAGAAAAGTGACTCCCAAGATTGGGACTTGATCCGTATACCCATTGCCTGATGGGCAATGAAGCGACGGCATGGCGATGCTGGCAAAGGTTGGCTTGCCGAGGCAAAGCCCCTGGTCCAGCTAACGTGACGAAGCTGGTCGGCCGGTCACGCCGAAGTCTCCGGAGTAGGTTGATGAAGAGATGGCGAATCCCCCGGTCTAGCCGAGGTGACGGAGCAGGTCGGTAAGGAGACATTGCAGCTGCCATGTCAGCCGAGGTGTTGAAGCAGTTTGGCGTGATGGACATCTGCTTGAAGAAGCAACAGTGCGGCCATGCCGACGTATGTCGTAACTTGTGACGCGGTCAATGCCGGCTTGATGAAGTGACCGTGCGGCGATGCCGGTGGGCCCGCTCTGTGTAATCCGTGGGGCGGCGATGTTGATGATGATTTATCCTTCGCGATGCCGAACTCTTGTTCGGCTTGCCGAGATGATGATCCGGAGAAGCTGAGATCGGCTCAACAAAGCGATGACGTGTCTAGCGCAGGCCGGGAGCCGTGGAGCAACGTTGTCGGGCTGGTCTAACACTGGCGCGATGGTGAAGATTATATTGGAAAAGACTTTAAAATTAGCGAGATGTGTTTGGGAACAAAACACAATACCCCATACAAAACTTCCTTCAAAAAGGATGTCCAAAATCTCGTTCATAAAAAAGATGAACTCGGGTCGGATTCGTTCTCGCGCAGAAAACAGATCTGAAAAGTGATGCACTAATCGGAAGGTTCTTGGAGTTTGGACGGTCGGATCGAGCTAAAATTTTGAGGGGTGGTAGATATGGGAATTCCGCAGCAGATGAACGGTTGGATCTTCCCAAGGACCTCCGAGCTGGGCTATGGAGACCACGCCCTAAACTTGTCCAGATTCCCGTCCAGATTTTACACGGCTCCAGTATATCATAGATTGCCAGAGATTCCTCCATCGGAACTCGATGAAATTTTCGAGGGTTGTTGTAAACTCAATTCCGCACAATTCCACTGAAGCAATCGTTAAAACGACACTCGAGGAGGCGGTGGCGGCGGATACAAGTTCGCTGTCCAGAAAAACAGCACGGTCGCCCAAGGGCAATGTTGGCGTTGAGCCCCCGAGCTCCATGGATGATTCCTCCATGATCTTGATAGAGATCGGAGTTGATGTTGATGAAGGCCCTCATCCGAACATGATGTTTGGAGGTAGGGCACAGTCCTCGGTCAAGCCAAGGTGATCAGTCGAGGCGGCGACGATGACGCCGATGTCGCAGTTGATCTACAGGCGAGCGATTGATCCTTTTGCCGACCATACAGCGGAACTCTCAATGAAAGCACCATTGTCGGTGTCAAAACCGGCAGATCTCGGGTAGGGCGTCCCAAGCTGTGTGTCATGGATCGATGGGTAACAGGAGACAGGGGACACGATGTTTTACCCAGGTTCGGGCCCTCTCTATCGAGGTAATACCCTACTTCCTGCTTGATTGATCTTGATGAATATGGGGTTACAAGAGTTGATCTACCTCAAGATCATATGTTGTGGTCTAAGACCAGAGGGTATGATGAGTAATGTCATAATCATCTATCGACTAGCCTAGCCTCGGCTTATATAACATATCGGAGGCATAGGATAACAAGAGTCGTAGTCGAATACGCCGGTGGAGAGGAGTCCTTGTCTTGATCACCAAGTCTTGTGGAATCTTCCTTGTGTATACATCGGCTGTCCAAACTGGCCCATGAGCAAACGACCATGGGGGTCCTCAGCCAAATCCAACTGATCGGGAGACGACGTGGTGAGTACCCCCTAGTCCAGGACACCATCAGTAAGGATGCAATTATTGGTCTTGCTTCTATTGTTGTGCCTCCTACTGATCCTTTAGAACAATATCTGCTAGACCATGAAAATGATATACATATGCATGAAAGAAATGAAATAGTTAAGATTTTCTTTGAACAACGTCCTCTTCTTAAACACAATTTGCCTATTGAAACTCTAGGAGGTCCTCCTCCACCTAAAGGTGATCCTATGTTTGAATGAAAACAATTGCCAAACACTTTGAAATATGCTTATCTTGATGAGAAGAAGATATATCCTGTTATTATTAGTGCTAACTTTTCAGAACATGAAGAAGAAAGATTATTCAAAGTTCTAAGGAAGCACCGAGCTGCTATTGGATATACTCTTGATGATCTTAAGGGCATTAGTCCCACTCTATGTCAGCACAAGATTAATATGGAACCTGATGCTAAACCCGTTGTTGATCACCAACGTCGGTTAAATCTGAAGATGAAAGAAGTGGTAAGAGCGAAAATATTAAAACTTCTGGAAGCAGGTATAATCTATCCTGTAGCTGATAGTAGATGGGTAAGTCCCGTTCATTGTGTCCCTAAGAAAGGAGGTATTACTGTTGTTCCTAATGATAAGAATGAACTAATTCCACAGAGAATTGTTACAGGATATAGAATGGTAATTGATTTTAGAAAACTAAATAAAGCAACTAGAAAAGATCATTACTCTCTGTCTTTTTTGATCAAATGCTAGAAAGATTATCTAAGTACACACATTTGTGCTTCGTTGATGGATATTCTGGGTTTTCACAAATACCTGTTTCTCAACCTGATCAAGGAAAAACCAATTTTACTTGCCCTTTTGGAACTTATGCTTATAGACATATGCCTTTTGGTTTATGCAATGCACCTGCTACCTTTCAAAGATGTATGACTGCTATATTCTCTGACTTTTGTGAAAAGATTGTTGAGGTTTTCATGGATGACTTTTCTGTTTATGGGAAGTCTTTTGATGATTGTTTAAGCAATCTTGATCGAGTTTTGCAGAGATGCGAGCAAACAAATCTTGTCTTGCATTGGGAGAAGTGTCACTTTATGGTTAATGAAGGTATTGTTTTGGGCCATAAAATTTCTGAAAAAGGTATTGAGGTGGACAAAGCTAAGGTTGATGCAATTGAAAAAATGCCATGTCCTAAAGATATCAAAGGTATCTGTAGTTTCCTCGGTCATGCTGGTTTCTATAGGAGGTTTATTAAAGACTTCTCTAAAATTTCTGGGCCTCTTACAAATCTCTTGCAAAAGGATATGCCATTTGTTTATTATGATGATTATTTAGAAGCCTTTGAAACTCTCAAGAAAGCCTTAATTTCTGCACCTATTGTTCAACCACCTGATTGGAACTTGCCTTTTGAAATTATGTGTCATGCTAGTGATTATGATGTTGGTGCTGTTCTAGGACAAAGAGTTGATAAGAAACTAAATGTTATTCATTATGCTTGTAAAACTCTAAACGGTGCTCAACGAAATTATGCTACTACTAAAAAAGAATTCTTAGCAGTGGTGTTTGCTTGTGATAAATTAAGATCTTACATTGTTGATTCCAAAGTTATTGTTCACACGGATCATGCTGCTATTAAATATCTCATGGAAAAGAAATATGGTAAACCTAGACTCATTAGGTGGGTTCTCTTGCTACAAGAATTTGATTTGCATACCATTGATAGAAAAGGAGTGGGGAACCCCGTAGCTGATAACTTGTCTAGGCTTGAAAATAATCTTGATGACCCACAGCCTATTAATGATGTTTTTCCTGATTAGCAATTAGCTGCAATAAATGTTTCTCATAGTACACCTTGGTATGCTGACTATGCTAATTATATTGTTGCTAAATACATACCACCTAGCTTCACATAACAACAAAAGAAAAAAATCTTCTATGATTTAAGACACTACTTTTGGGATGACCCACATCTTTATAAAGAAGGAGTAGATGGTATTATTCGACGTTGTGTACCTGAGCATGAACAGGGACAAATCCTACGGAAATATCACTCTGAAGCTTATGGAGGGCATCATGCGGGAGACACAACTGCTCACAAGGTATTGCAAACTGGATTTTATTGGCCTACTCTCTTCAAGGATGCTCGTAAGTTTGTATCATCTTGTGATGAATGTCAAAGAATAGGTAATATCAGTAAGGGTCAAGAAATGCCTATGAATTATTCACTTGCTCTTGAACCATTTGATGTTTGGGGATTTGATTACATGGGACCTTTTCCTTCCTCTAATGGGTATACTCATATTTTGGTTGCTGTTGATTATGTTACTAAGTGAGTAGAAGCTATTCCAACTAGTAGTGCTGATCACAACACCTCTATTAAAATGCTTAACAAAGTTATTTTCCCAAGGTTTGGAGTCCCTAGATATTTAATGACTGATGGTGGTTCACACTTTATTCATGGTGCTTTCCGTAAAATGCTTGCCAAGTATGATGTTAACCATAGAATTGCATCACCCTATCATCCTCAGTCTAGCGGTCAAGTTGAACTTAGCAATAGAGAAATAAAATTAATTTTGCAAAAGACTATCAATAGGTCTCGGAAGAATCGGTCTAAGAAATTAGATGATGCACTTTGGGCTTATAGAACAACATATAAAAATCCTATGGGCATGTCTCCTTATAAAATGGTTTATGGAAAAGCTTGTCATTTGCCTCTTGAATTAGAACATAAAGCTTATTGGGCAATTAAAGAACTCAACTATGATTTCAAACTTGCCGGTGAAAAGAGGTTATTTGATATTAGCTCATTAGATGAATGGAGAACCCAAGCTTATGAAAATGCCAAGTTGTTTAAAGAAAACGTTAAAAGATGGCATGATAAAAGAATCCAAAAGCGTGAGTTCAAAGTTGGAGAATATGTTCTTTTGTACAACTCTCATTTCAGATTCTTTGCAGGAAAACTCCTCTCCAAATGGGAAGGACCCTATGTTATCAAGGAGGTTTATCGATCTGGAGCTATCAAAATAAATAATGCCGAAGGTACTAACCCGAAGGTTGTTAATGGGCAACGAAGAAAACATTATATCTCAGGTACACCCATCAATGTTGAAAGCAATATTATCCAAACTATGACACCGGAGGAACATATAAAATAAACCTTCTGGAACACTCCAGAATCGTTAAAAAGAGGAGGTACGTGATACGGTAAGTAAACGGACTCCGAAAAATCCGAAAAATATTTTTTGACAGTTTCGGAATATAACAAAAATTAGGAAAATAAGAAACAACCAGGAAGGTCACCCTAGTGGGCACAAGACACCAGGGCGCGCCTGGCTTGCCAGGCGTTCCGAGGTGGGTTGTGCCCACCTCGGGTACCTTCCGGACTCTGTTTTTCTTCCGTTTTGTTGTTTCCCAAGATAAGAAAATCTTTATATACCCCCCGAACCTATTGACCACAGTATCGCGAAGAAATCTCCTGTCTTCTTTTCCTTGCTGTTTCTGCTAGATCTGAAAATATGTCGTCTCAAAGTTCTGAGGAGGATTGTCCGGTTACTTATCGGCCTCTGGATAAGAATATATTCAAGGATACCTATCCCTATATGTGGTACACCGTTGAGGAAGATGAAGATGAACCAGTCCCTCCTCGTTTCAAGAACGAAAGCATCAAGGTGTTATGCAGGAGGATAATAAAGCTCGAGATGGAGAATGATGAGTTGAGGATAGATAACTCTATCCTCCGGTGTAAGTTGGAGGAAAAGAAGGTCAAACCCTCCACTTCATCACCACCACCTCCTTCTTCATCACCAAAAGGAAATTGAGTATCGGGTATGGGCACTCCCCTTGGCTTTCGCCAAGCTTGGGGGAGGTGCCCCGATATCATATCACCCCCACTATCTTTTGGCTTTACTTATCTTAGTTCGATCCATAGTTATCTTTCGCTTTAGATGAATAAAAGTTTAGTTCGATCCTTTCTTTTTGAGAGTTTGCTTAGTGATCTATCTTTGTAATCGTGTGTGAGATATATAATAAAGTTTAGTTTGAGTTTTGCTTTCTTTACTTTCATGTTCAATAAAAAGAAAGGAAATAAATGAAAAAGATCATATGCTAATTTTATGGTAAGTAATGACACCACATAAGGAAAAGTATAAGTAGAAAATTTTATTGGAGATTGACAAACATAGCATTGGTCAATGATGCAATTCATGAAAGAATTAATAAGGGAAGAGAAGATTCACATGCAAATACACTATCCTAGAAATCTTTTGTGATTGTGAGCCCCCATCAAAATATTATATGCCATTATTGTTGAGGGACAAGGAAGACAACTTAATGATTTATGTTTGTTCATATTCACATAGAAGTTATATTATCATATATCCTTCAACATGTGGTGCTTGTCCCCCATCTTTGCTAGCCAAAAATTCTGCACTAAGTAGAGATACTACTTGTGCATCCAAAAACCCTTAAACCCAAATCTTATTTTCAAGAGTCCGCCATACCTACCTAAGGATTGAGTAAGATCCTTCAAGTAAGTTTTCATCGGTGCAATATGGCAATAAAAATTGCTTCTAAAAGTGTTAGATCATTTAGAGTAAGAGAAAATTGAGCGTTTTATGAACTTGTGATGGTGAAGAATAAAAGCGACAGACTGCATAATAAAGGTCGCTATCACAAGGGGCAATATAACGTGACGTTCTTTTGCACTAAGGGATTGAGCATACAAACCAAAAGCGCATGGCAACCTCTGCTTCCCTCTGCGAAGGACCTATCTTTTACTTTTATGTATTTACTTTGATGCAAGTGTCAAAGTTTTTCTTTCTATTCCTTTTTTTCTCTTTTGGCAAGCATCATGTGGTGAGGAAAGATCTAGGCACATATATCCAGTTGGATATGGGTAGCATGAGTTATCATTGTTGACATCACCCTTGAGGTGAATACGTTGGGAGGCGGAACTATAAGCCCCTATCTTTCCATGTGTCTGGTTGAAACATTTTGCTCATGTGTATGTGGTGAGTGTTAGCAATCATAGAAGACTATATGATGGTTGAGTATGGGGACTTACCTAAAGGCTCCGATACGTGACCCTTCCCGAAAAGATGATGAATTGTAGTTGCAAAGTTGACTGAGAACATAGTTTGTTGGTTTCCAACAGAGTTTATGCTTTATACTTTGATGTTGTGATGAATTGCTACTTATTCATGAGAAGTCTATGATAAAAGTTCTATGATAAAAGTTTCATGTTGAAGTTTGTTGCTGTTATAATAATTCACATGATGCTTCTATGTCCTTATTTTGTTTTAATCGACAACTCTCTCTCTCTAAGCATGTGGACATGTTTTTCGATTTCGGTTTTCGCTTGAGGACAAGCGAGGTCTAAGCTTGGGGGAGTTGATACTTCCATTTTGCATCATGTTTACCTACTGTTATTTATAATGTTTTTATGCATGATAATGCTTTTTGGAGTAATTCTAATGCCTTTTCTCTCATAATTTGCAAGGTACACACAAAGAGGGAGAATTCCGGCAGTTGGAAATCTGGACCTAAAAAAGCTACGTCAGGCTACCTATCGTGCACAACTCCAAATGAGCTGAAACTTCACGAGGAATTTTTATGGAATAAATAAGAAATACTAGAACAAATAACTACTGGAGGGGGGCCACCTGGTGAGCACAAGACACCAGGGCGTGCCTAGGCCCCCAGGCGTGCCCTGGTGGGTTGTGCTCAGCCCAGCCCACCTCCGGTGCCCATTTCTGGTATATAAGTCATTTTGACCTAGAAAAAAATAAGAGGAGGACTTTAGGGCCGAAGCGCCGCCGTCTCGAGGCGGAACTTGGGCAGGTGCACTTTTGCCCTCCGGCGGAGCGATTCCGTCGGGGGAACTTCCCCCCCCCGGAGGGGGAAATCATCGTCGTCATCATCACCAACAACTCTCCCATCTTGGGGAGGGCAATCTCCATCAACATCTTCAATAGCACCATCTCCTCTCAAATCCTAGTTCATCTCTTGTGTTCAATCTTTGTACCGGAACTATAGATTGGTACTTGAGGGTGACTAGTAGTGTTGACTACATCTGGTAGTTGATTACTATATGGTTTATTTGGTGGAAAATTATATGTTCAGATCCAATATGCTATTTAATACTCTTCTGATCTTGAGCATGATTATCATTTGTGAGTAGTTACTTTTGTTCTTGAGGTCACGGGAGAAATCTTGTTGCAAGTAATCATGTGAACTTGATATATGTTCGATATTTTGATGATATGTATGTTGTGATTCCCTGAGTGGTGTCATGTGAACGTCGACTACATGACACTTCACCATATTTGGGCCTAAGGGAGTGCATTGTGGAGTAGTTATTAGATGATGGGTTGCGAGAGTGACAGAAGCTTAAACCCTAGTTTATGCGCTATCTCGTAATGGACCGATTGGATGCAAAAGTTTAATGCTATGGTTAGAATTTATTCTTAATACTTTTCTCGTAGTTGCGGATGCTTGCGAGGGGGTTAATCATAAGTAGGAGGTTTGTTGAAGTAAGAACAACACCTAAGCACCGATCCACCCACATATCATATTATCAAAGTAGCGAACACAAATCAAACCAACATGATGAAAGTGACTAGATGAAATTCCCGTGTACCCTCAAGAACATTTTGCTTATCATAAGAGACTGTTTTGACCTGTCCTTTGCCTCAAAAGGATTGGGCTACCTTGCTGCACTTTTGTTACTATTATCGTTACTTGCTCATTACAAATTATCTTGCTGTCAAACTACTCGCTACTTACAATTTCAGCGCTTGCAGACATTACCTTGCTGAAAACCACTTGTCATTTCCTTTTGCTCATTGTTGGGTTCGACACTCTTACTTATTGAAAGGACTACGATTGATCCCCTATACTTGTGGGTCATCATACATCCTTTGAGAATCATAGACCTTAACACAAATATTCTTACTAAACAATAATTACTCACTAGCATGACTCTAATATCACCATCTTTATGTCTCAAAACAAATGCAAGGAATCAAACTTCTTATATATTCAATGGTCTTCTTGAAAGTTTTTATTATATCCCTCTTGAATACCCATCATATTTGGAGTAAATTCATAACCTAAGAAAATTGCCATACTATTTATAAGACTCTCAAAATAATATAAGTGAAGCATGAGAGTTCATCAATTTATTGAAAACATAACCACCGCCGTGCTCTAAAAGATATAGGTGAAGCACTAGCACTGGTGCAGGGACGTGATATACAAACGGTTTTTACCCCCTTTCCGCAACGAAGTTTTAAACCGTCGCCTAGTGAGTGTGTGCGATAGGGGGGGTGCTTCCCACACGACCCAGAAACTGTTGGGGATAGGCCCTCCGTCCACACAGGCTTGGGCAAAATGAG
Source organism: Aegilops tauschii subsp. strangulata (assembly GCF_002575655.3). Classification (NCBI taxonomy): domain Eukaryota; kingdom Viridiplantae; phylum Streptophyta; class Magnoliopsida; order Poales; family Poaceae; genus Aegilops; species Aegilops tauschii. The sequence continues at coordinate 324,136,323 of NC_053038.3, read as the reverse complement.
CTCGTTGCGATCGGGCGAGGCATCGAAACCCAATCGTTTCCATTCGTATGTACATCCCACACGGTGAATCCCAGAAAAACATTTCCGTTCCTATGTATATCACTCACATTTTTTTGTATGGAAACATTTGTGCAAGGTGGCCTAACGCAAACAGTTCTCTGCCGGAAGCCGTGTGTGATTGTTAGTTGATCGAACACGCCTACTTTCTAGAAACCGTGTGGGTTGTTTGAGTTCATCACCCACGGTGATGTCTGAGTAACCGTCTACAATAGAAAACCCCAATAAGCAGGGTAATTAGTCTATTATTGATAATCCATGTAGTAATCAAATTGACATTTTGATGTAGGGTAGAACCCTAGATGCTCGATCTTTCACGAAATGGAGGGGATCCTACGAAGAACACGAGGGGAAACACGAGGGAAAACACGAGAGGAAACACTCAAACTAACAAGACTCGATTACACATGTGCGAGATCCTCGAAACACAAAGAGATACACGATCCAAAGTCAACAAAGGACGATACATAGGGCAACTCGTTCATATCCGATTGGAGGCCTTGAGGGTTGTCTTCCCGTGAGGGGTCTTGAATCTGCTTGGGGGATCTTCTACGAAGAGGCCGTGGACTCCAATAGAGAAGTAACCAAGTGGATGAAGGGGTACATGGGCCTCGGCCCAACATGCGGTCAACACACAAGCGTCGGACGTTCGACAGTCATTGGTCGTCCGAAGGCTCGCGAGGGTCCGGACGTTTGGTACTTGTCGGAAGTCCAACGTCTCGGCTCTGGTCAGGATGTGTCGGTCGTCCGGTCAGGGTCGGACGTCCGAGACACCGATCGTCCGGAGGCTTCCCTACTTCTGATGTTTTGGCTCGGTGATGGTGGTGTCAGACGTCCGGTGGTGCTCGGTCGCCCGGGCGCTGGGAGGTGTCGGACGTCCGATCAACGTCGGTCGTCCGGTCGCTAGAGCATGCCCAGGCTGGGACTTGGCGGACTGGCCGATGCTCCAGGCGTCAGACGTCTGACAGGTCTCAGTCGTCCGGTGGCTGGAGATTTCATGGCAGCTCTTCTTCTTATTCCTTGTACTTGGTGTCCTCGCCATCTTGTCCGTTAGGTGTAGCTGATCCGTGGCCTTCCTCCAAATACTTGATCACACATAGGGTCTCCGCTTGAGGTAGTTGCCATGTCTCATATGTAGAAAGTGGTTGTTCGGAGAGTAGCGTGTTCACCTTATCTTCGATAGCCTTTGCTCGAGCTCTTGTCATTGGTCCAAGTGGTGTCGTGAGAGATGTAGATAGGTCCATGGGGATGACCTTGGGATGCTCCGCATCATCCCCCCCCCTTGGGAAGGATCTGACCTCGGATCGAATTCTTCATCACCATGGTAGGGAGAGAGATCTTTGACATTGAAGACGCTGCTCATGTTGTACTTGTCACGCGGGAGGTCGATCTTGTAAGCGTTGTTGTTGTTGTAGCATGCTAGCACCTTGAAGGGTCTGTCGACTCGAGGTAGAAGCTTAGACTTGCGTTTGTTGGGGAAGCGGTCCTTGCGAAGGTGTAGCCACACAAGATCTCCAATGTTGAATATCATGGGTTGCTTGTTGATGTTGAGCCTGGTCGCAAGTCGTTGTACTTGGCGCTCGATGGTGTGCCTTGTATCTTCATGCATCTTCTTGAGATAGTTCACTTGTGCACTTGCGTCCATATTGATGCGCTCTTGTAGTGGTAGAGGAAGAATGTCCAATGGGGACAACGGGTTGAAACTGTAGACGACCTCGAAGGGGGACTTGCTGGCAGTCGAATGTCTTGCGCGGTTGTAGGTGTACTCGGCGATGGGTAGGCACTCCTCCCACTCCTTGATGTTCCTCTTGATCAACCCGCGTAGTAGAGTGGAGAGTGTTCGGTTCGTCACCTCCATTTGGCCGTCGGTTTGAGGGTGGTATGCTGAAGAGAACAAAAGCTTGATTCCGAGCTTGGCGCACAAGGTCTTCCAAAAGTAACTCAAAAATTTGACGTCGCGGTCCGAGACAATCGTCTTTGGCACTCCATGTAGGCGCAAGATTTCCCTACAAATCTTTTTTGCAACATGTGAAGCATCGTCTATCTTGTTGCATGGTATGAAATGTGCCATTTTAGAGAATCGGTCCACAACAACAAACACAAAATCTTTGCCATTTCTAGTTCTAGGCAAACCAAGCACAAAGTCCATACTAATATCTTCCCATGGGTGATATGGAGTAGGAAGTGGCATATAAATGCCATGAGATTGAGCTTTAGACTTAGCTTTGCGACATGTAGAGCATCGGTTGGTGAAGCGTGAGACGTCGCGGAACATCTTGGGCCAAAAGTAGTTCTTGGAGAGCGTGGCAAATGTCTTGTCGCGTCCGAAGTGTCCCATTAGTCCTCCTCCATAGATTCTTGCAAAAGTAACAAATGAAGAGAAGACTCAGGGATGCAAAGTTTGTTAGCTCTCATAAGATAATCATCCTTGAGGTAATATCGTTCCAAAGATGTATGCGTCAAACATTTGGCATATGGGATAGCAAAAGTAGGATCATGTGCATACAAGTCTTTTATGTGCACCAAACCAATGACATTCAATTCTAGTTGGGTAACAAGCATGCATATACGGGAAGGTGCATCCGCCACAACATTTTCCTTACCTTTGATGTACTTGATGACATAAGGGAAAGACTCAATGAATTCACTCCACTTAGATGATGCTTGTTCAACTTAGTCCTCTCCAGTCCCTTCTTTATCAAGTTTTATATTAGCAAACAAAGATTCAGTAGGAGTCACACCAATCACTTTAATATCTTCATCATGATTATCGCGAAAACTAGAAGAACATACTTTTTCTAGCCATTCTTTCTTAGCTCGCATCCTAGCGGTTCTCTCCCTACTTTCATTAATAGAAACTTGAATAGATTTCAGAGACTCATTGATATCAAGCTTGGGTGGCATAGATCTAATCTTAAAGGAATCAATCTCATGAGAAATTCTATCAACTTTTCTATCCAAATCATCAATCTTAAGCAATTTTCCTTCTACCATAGCATTGAAAATCTTTTGGGAGTTAATAAAATCTTTAATATTGTTCTCAAGATCATAGGGTATCTTATTATAATTTCCATACGAATTGTTGTAGGAATTACCATAATTATTAGAGGAATTACTAGGAAACGGCCTAGGATTAAAATTACCTCTATACGCATTATTACCAAAATTGTTTCTACCAACAAAATTCACATCAATAGGATTACTCTTGCTAGCAATCAATTTCATAAGCTCATCGATCTTTCCACTCAAAGTATTAATTTCTTCAATAGCATGCACTTTTTTACTAGTAGAAGATCTTTTGGTATGCCAGTGAGAGTAATTTGCCATAATAGTATATAGAGTTTAATAGCTTCTCATTATGTGATTTCCATAAAAGTACCACCCGCGGCGGAATCTAAAAGATTTCTAGATGCAAAATTCAATCCAGCATAAAAAAATTGTATGATCATCCATGAATCAATACTATGACCATGAGTAGGGAAATTTCTTATCATTAATTTCATCTGCTCCCATGATTGTGCAACATGTTCATGATCAAGTTGCTTACAATTCATTATATCGTTCCTAAGAGAGATGATCTTAGCGGTAGGAAAGTACTTGGAAATAAAAGCATCCTTACTCTTATTCCATGACTCAATACTATTTGTAGGCAAGGATGAAAACCAAGTTTTAGCACGATCTCTTAGTGAGAACGGAAATAACTTCAATTTGACAATATCATTATCCACATGTTTTTTTGCATATCACACAATTCAGCGAAAGTATTAAGACGGGATGCAGCAACCTCATTAGGACTACAAGAAAATTGTTCTTTCATAACAAGCTTCAACAGAGCGGCATTACTTTCATAAGATTCCGCACTAGTGGCGGGAGCAATCGGAGTACTAGTAAAATCATTATTATTAGTGTTGGAAAAATCAGCACAACTTAGTATTTTCTTGAGACATTGTGACAAAACAAGCAATCTAGCACACAAGCAAACAAAAAGCAAATGAAAAGACGAATGGAAAGAAGGCAAACAAAAAGGCAAAATATTTTGTGTTTTTTCTGAAAACGTTTTAGAAGTGGGGGAGAGGAAAACAAGAGGCAAATGTCGAATAATGTAAATGCAAGAGATGAGAGTTTATGATGGGTAGTTGGTAGGCTTGATGTAGATCCTCCCCGATAACGGCGCCAGAAATTCTTCCTGCTACTTCCAGAGCTTGCGTTGGTTTTTCCCTTGAAGAGGAAAGGGTGATGCATCAAAATAGAGATAAGTATTTCCCTCAGTTGAGAACCAAGGTATCAATCCAGTAGGAGGAACACACAAGTCACCAATGATCGCACCTACACAAACAAACAAATACTTGCACCCAACGTGATAAAGGGGTTGTCAATCCCTTCACAGTTACTTGCAAGGATGAGATCTGATAGAGATAGGTATAAAAGATAAATAGAAGTGCAAACTAAAGTAAAGGTAAATAAATTACAGCAAGGTATTTTTGGGTTTTTGGTTTTGTAGATCTGAAAATAATATGATAAAAGATAGACCCGGGGGCCATAGTTTTCACTAGAGGCTTCTCTCTTGAAAGAACGCATACGGTGGATAAACAAACTATTGTTGAGCAATTGATAGAAAAGCGCATAGGTATGACGATATCTAAGGCAATGATCATGAATATAGGCATCACGTCCGTGACAAGACCAACTCCTACCTGCATCTACTACAATTACTCCACACATCGACCGCTATCTAGCATGCATCTAGTGTATTACGTTAACAAGAACGGAGTAACACCTTAAGCAAGATGACATGATGTAGAGGGATAGATCCAATCAATATGAATAAACCCCACCTTTTTACTTAATCGCAACACTACAAATACGTGTCATGTCCCTTTCTGTCACTGGGAATAAGCACCGCAAGATTGAACCCATTACAAAGTACCTCTATCATGGCAAGAAAAATCAATCTAGTTGGCCAAAACAAATCAATAGATCGGAGAGGAATACAAATCTATCTTAATCATGCATTAAAGAGTACAGAGAAGACTCAAATAATATTCATAGATAATCTGATCATAAATACACAATTCATCGGATCTCAACAAATGCACCGCAAAATAAGATTACATCAAATATATCTCCAAGAACATCGAGGAGAACATTGTATTGAAGATCAAAGAGAGAGATGAAGCCATCGAGCTACTAGCTATGGACCCCTAGGTCTGTGGTAAACTACTCACACATCATCGGAAGGGTAGCAAGGTTGATGTAGAGGCCCTCCATGATCAAATCCCCCTCCGGCGGAGTACTGGCACAGGTCTCCAGATGGGATCTCACGAGGACAGAAACTTGCGGCGGCGGAAAAGTATTTTGGCGTGTCCTATGGTCTACGGGGAATATTTGGGTGTTTATAGAAGAAGAATTAAGGTTACAGGAGCCTCGGGGCCCACAAGCTTGGAGGGCGCCCACCTGGGGCATGCCATGTGAGCTTGTCGCCAATCTGTGGCCCCCCTGACCTCCTCCCAAAGGTTCGTGGGTGTCTTGTGGTCCAAGAAAAATTGTCAAAAAGTTTCATTCCGTTTGGACCCCATTTGGTATTGATTTTCTGTGAAGACAAAAACAAGGAAAAAACAACAATTGGCACTTCACACTAGGTTAATTGGTTAGTCCCAAAAAATGATATAAAATAGCATAATAATGCATATAAAACATCCAAGATGGATAATATAATAGCATGGAACAATTAAAAATTATAGATACGTTGGCGACGTATCACGCACCTATGCATAGGCATAGTATGGGATGGATACTTGAGCCACTGTTGAGGATTATGCTGGGCGGAGTCGGGTACACTACACGTTCAACCCGAGGTAGACTTCGTGCCACGCACGCCACCATCATAGTCTCCCCAGAGGGTTACGACTCATGATAATTAAGGTTTACCCCATGGACACGACCTTTCTAAGGGTTCTCCGTAATTCTCCATTCAATTGCAAAGGTTAGGAGAGGTAGGCTTTTACTCTCACCTCAAATTACCTCCACATCCTAGTGATTAGTGATATTTTTACACTCATTTCAACCTTATTTAAATCAAGATATTTCACTAGAAGAGATATATTCACTCCGATATTGCCAATAATGACTAATGAATGCAAAGGATTCCACAAATCCTCTCTTTAATATTTTTTCCATGGAAAATGGGCTAAAAGGGAAGATATCATGTGGTAGAAAGGAAAGGAAGGAAAATGGATAAGAAATAAATCATCAGGAGGCGTCATAAGGACTCCAAAGCAAAAGACGGTATTCCATGCGACCGCGGGCACTCGCATGAGCGATCGTTTGGCATGGAAGCCAAGGCAGCTCATCCACCTGAACAACTTTTATTAAGGGGACCCTGTCGAAATGTCAACAAACGGAGCAGAGGAGGAGCGTCGAGCACATCCACAACCCATTCATCATCATCTTCATCCACAAACCCTAGCTGCCCCCATTTTCACCTCCATAGCCATCTCCACCACCATAGCCCTCTCTCATCTAATTCATACTTGTAATTGTGCATCGCATAAGGCATCTTGTGGCACCCCGACTCACAGAGACCGGAACACCCTATATTCCAGCCAAGAGATCAAGTCTTCTGGAATACGACATTGCTTGGCATAGAACAAATCAGCTCTTATTACAAATAAGATGGGTACAAGGATTCTAAATATTACAAAGGATTACATCAGCACGGCGACTCTACGCCTGCTAAGATGGCTCTATGCTAGCAGCGGAATAACTTCTAGCCGCGGAACAATGACGACGGTGATGGACTCCACTCCATAGGGACTCTGTCTGGGACACATCCTTGCGCGCAAACTCGGGATCCTCGACAAGCAATCAATCACGACATCACCTGCAATCTGGCATGACACGCCAGGTGAGTGAAGGAAATATGCCCTAGAGGCAATAATAAAGTTGTTATTTATATTTCCTTATTTCATGATAAATGTTTATTATTCATGCTAGAATTGTATTAACCGGAAACTTAGTACATGTGTGAATACATAGACAAATAGAGTGTCACTAGTATGCCTCTACTTTACTAGCTCGTTGAATCAAAGATGGTTAAGTTTCCTAGCCATAGACATGAGTTGTCATTTGATTAACGGGATCACATCATTAGAGAATGATTTGATTGACTTGACCCATTCCGTTAGCTTAGCATTTGATCATTTAGTATATTGCTATTGCTTTCTTCATGACTTATACATGTTCCTATGACTATGAGATTATACAACTCCCGAATACTGGAGGGACACTTTGTGTGCTACCAAATGTCACAACATAACTGGGTGATTATAAAGGTGCTCTACAGGTGTCTCCGAAGGTACTTGTTGGGTTGGCATAGATCGAGATTAGGATTTTTCACTCCGATTGTCGGAGAGGTATCTCTGGGCCCTCTCGGTAATGCACATCACTATAAGCCTTGCAAGCACTGCAACTAATGAGTTAGTTGCAGGATGATGCATTACGGAACGAGTAAAGAGACTTGCCGGTAACGAGATTGAACTAGGTATTGAGATAGCGACGATCGAATCTCGGGTAAGTAACATACCGATGACAAAGGGAACAACGTATGTTGTTATGCGGTTTGACCGATAAAGATCTTCGTAGAATATGTAGGAGCCAATATGAGCATCCAGGTTCCGCTATTGGTTATTGACCGGAGACGAGTCCCGGTCATGTCTACATAGTTCTCGAACCTGTAGGGTCCGCACGCTTAACGTCCGGTGACAATCAGTAATATGAGTTTATGTGTTTTGATGTACCGAAGGTAGTTCGGAGTCCCGGATGAGATCGGGGACATGACGAGGAGTCTCGAAATGGTCGAGACGTAAAGATCGATATATTGGACGACTATATTCAAACTTTGGAAAGGTTCCGAGTGATTCGGGTATTTTTCGGAGTACCGGAGAGTTACGGGAATTCGCCGGGGAGTATATGGACCTTATTGGGCTTTAGGGGAAAGAGAGAGGGGAGGATGCGTACCCCCCAAGGCTTAGTCCGAATTGGACTAGGGGGAGGGGCGGCGCCCCCTCCTTCCTTCTCTTCTCTTTTCCCTTTCCTTCTCTCCTACTCCTACTACTTGGAATGGCTCCTAGTTCTACTAGGAAAGGGGGAATCCTACTCCCGGTGGGAGTAGGACTCCCCTAGGGCGCGCCATAGAGAGGGCCGGCCCTCCCCCTCCTCCACTCCTTTATATACAGGGAGGGGGGCACCCCTTGGAGACACAACAGTTGATCATTGATCTTTTAGCCGTGTGTGGTGCCCCCTCCACCATAATCCACCTCGGCTATATCGTAGCGGTGCTTAGGTGAAGCCCTGCGTCGGTAGCTTCATCAACATCGTCACCACGCCGTCGTGCTGACAAAACTCTCCCTCAAGCTCTACTGGATCGTGAGTTCGCGGGACTTCACCGAGCTGAACGTGTGCTGAACACGGAGGTGCCGTACGTTCGGTACTGAGGATCGGTCGATCGTGAAGATGTACGACTACATCAACCGCGTTGTCATAACGCTTCCGCTTAGCGGTCTACGAGGGTACGTGGACGACATTCTCCCCTCTCATTGCTATGCATCACCATGATCTTGCGTGTGCGTAGGAATCTTTTTGAAATTACTACGTTTCCCAACAGTGGCATCCGAGCCAGGTTATTGCGTAGATGTTATATGCACGAGTAGAACACAAGTGAGTTGTGGGCGATACAAGTCATACTGCTTACCAGCATGTCATACTTTGGTTCGGCAATATTGTTGGATGAAGCGGCCCGGACCGACATTACACGTACGCTTACGCGAGACTGGTTCTACAGACGTGCTTTGCACACAGGTGGCTGGCGGGTGTCAGTGTCTCCAACTTTAGTTGAACCGAGTGTGACTACGCCCGTCCTTGAGAAGGTTAAAACAACACTAACTTGACGTACTATCGTTGTGGTTTTGATGCGTAGGTAAGAATGGTTCTTGTTGGGGATATTACCACTAGGTGTAAACCGGCCAGGATAGGCCAGGTTAACCCCATAGTGGCTCATTATGTCTGAAGCCCATGAAGACAGAGACAATGACGCTTTATGAAGGCCCAGGGCCCAGAGTCGGTTTAAGGCCCGTAGATGTAAACCGACATTAGTATGTAAACTTGTGTTGTAAGATAAAAGAGCAGAGACTGAGTCGGACACGTTTATGAGCCGGCCTCGGGATTCTGTAAACCTATGGGCGTCAACCTGTGTATATAAGGGGACGACCCGGCGGCGGTTTAAGGACAATAGACAACAACTCGAGATTCAGGCAAAGCGTATTCGCTCCCTGGTCATCGAAACCCTAGCAATTCCACAACAACTGGATTAGGCTTTTACCTTCACCGCAAGGGGCCGAACCAGTATAAACTCTATGCGTTCCTTGTCCACTTTAACCCCTTGAAGCTAACCCGCGTGATGGCTCCACGACTAAGTCCTTTCTTTAGGACATCTGCCGTGACAAAACCACGACAGTTGGCGCCCACCGTGGGGCTATCGCACGATGGTTTCAAGTTCTTAGAGGGCAGCTTCGAGGGACTCAAGGGCTACGTTGTGCGCCGGATGACCAAGAGTCGTCGTGGCAAGCTCTACATCGACGATGCAGGCTGGGGCCCTAGGCCGGTTCAATCGAGTACGGGTACCGGGTCCCCTTTGGTGGCATACACGTCTTCATTGGCAAGATCGGCGAACCGGGCCCTGAGCCGGACATCTGCACCGACCTCGTCGAAACGGCTCAGCGTGCGAGATCTGCCCGGGTTAAGCCTGTCATGAAGCGTGCCTTCGTGGGAGTCATCCACGGAGGGGAATCTGAGGACAGATCGGAATCTGGTGGTGAAACCATCGTTTATTCCGGCGACGAGTCATCAACCGGAGAGACCGAGTCGTTATATCAGTTGCAAGACGGCCGGACTGAGGGCTGTTCTGATGGCGACAGTATTCCGGACCCCTTTGATCTGCCAAACCGGGCTGCAATCTTCATGGCCGGTACACAACCAGCACTCCACTCTTCGACCGCAGCAGCGATGATTTCTGGATCAGCAGCAGCGACAGCGGCCGGGGCACGAGGCCCTGTGCGACCGCTGGCTCAGGTTCTATCTGATTTATTTGACGCTTTGGCGACGCTGATGGCGGAGGTTAACCCGGCGGATCAAGATGCACATAATGCGGAAATCGCGAAGGTGAAGGATCAGATCGCCCAGGCCAAAGACGACTTGGCAGCTGAGGATACCAGGATGGCTGCGGAACGGGCCGCATTGGATGCACATGCTTACCGGCTTATGCTGGATCAGAGCGCGTCAAATGATGTCCTGAAGAGGAGGTACCAATCTCGCTTGCCGCTGGTTTATGAGGCCAGGAACCTCTTTGACACCCTAGGAGCGGGGACCAGTAATCCGCCGATGGTAAACCGGGCAAAGGCACCTGGAATGGGGGCGCCGGTTCAGCCACATTTGGTGGATCCGCCTCGCCAGAATCACGTTTCGCCACGGCATGTCCCAACACCGCCGGGTCATTACTCTAACCCGATGGACAACATTGTTGCCGCCGCGTCACGGCTGGCGGCCATCCTGATCGAAGGCGAGTCTCCGGTGGCAGTCGAGACGCGACGGGTTAGGGAGCTTCTTCAGACAGCTTTGGTTCAGCAGGAGGCTTATTCATATAGCCGCGAGAGGATCCATTCTATTCCCCGCCCAAGCCGGAGCTACAGCAGGTGTATGGATGAACCGGCCGTATCAAGCAATGCGCGGAACCGTGATCCGCCCCGAGGCCATAACCCGGCGGGAGGTGATGCTCAGGAGGTGGTGGATCGCGCTAGAGCTCGTCGAGAAGCCGAGTTAGCAGCACAGCATGAGGCCCGCCAACTTACTCCGGTTCGTCCAACCACATCGGTGGAACCAGGGGTTACCTCTAGCTCTTTGGGAGTACCGTGTCTTGTCCCAGCGCTGCGCAACATGCGCCTGCCCAAGGATTTCAAAGGCCCACGAAAAGTACCGAATTACACCGCCGATTTGTCCACCGAGTCATGGGTGGAAAGCTATGAGATGGCAATGGAGATGCTGGACGTGGACGATGCGGCGTGCGCTAAATACTTTACCATGATGTTGGAAGGAACAACTCGAACTTGGTTGAAAAAGTTACCAGCTAACTCCATTGGGTCATGGGCCGAGCTGAGGGCCCAGTTTATCCAGAACTTCAAGGATACGTGCAAGCTGCCCATGTCAATTGTGGACCTAGCTGCCTGTGTCCAGGAGGAAGGAGAGTCAACAACCCATTGGGTGCGCTGGGTTTCGGAGATTTTGCATTCATCGGACCGCATTAACGCTGACACAGCCGTTTAACGTTGGAAGGCAATTGCCGGTTTGCACCTCTGAAGCTGAAGTTGGGACAGCTCAAACGCCACTGCAATGATATGGGGACTCTCATGGCTGCTCTGGTGAAATATGCCGACTCTGATGGTACCAAGGACCCCGAGTCTGACGATGACAAGACAGGGAAGGAAAAGAAGAGCGGACATACCAAGGGGCAGCAGCACAACCCGGCGGGCCATGGAAACAACGGTAAGCGTAAAGCGGATAATAGCTTGGACTTTGTGGCTAATACCAACGCGCAGTATAAAGGCCAACGGCGTAAAGGTAAACCGCCCCAGCGCGGTGGAGGACCAAGTCCTAATCCGGACCGCCTGTCTTATCTGTTGAACCAGCCTTGCCCAAAGCACGGGACGAAGGAGAACCCGTCCACGCACCTCTGGAAAGATTGTTACATCATGCAAGAGTTCAAAAACTCTGATGTTTTCCGGTATGATCATGGACCGGGTGGCGGTTCAGGCCCCGGATCTCATGGGCCAGGTTACGGTGGAGGTAATTCCGGTTCAGGCTTTCATGGCAACCAGAGTGGACAGGGTAATCAAAGCAATCAGGGCAACCAAGGTGGTTATAATAATCATGGGAATCAGCAACAACAGCAGCAGCAATCGGGTTACCAGAGCAACCCGAAGCAGTTGAATAGCGGGCAGTATCATGTCTTCACCACTAGCCTGGACAAGCGCGATCAGAAGCTTCATAAAAGGGCAGTGAACTCCGTTGAACCGGCGCTTCCCCGATACTTGCGCTGGTCTAAACAGCCTATTGTGTGGAGTCGAGAGGATCATCCACCCCGGGTTGATAATCCGGTTCATCTGGCGTTGGTGGTGGCACCTCAGGTGGGAGGTTATAAGTTCACCAAAGTACTCATGGATGGGGGAGTAGTACCAATATCCTTTATTATGAAACCTTCCGTCGCATGGGATTAACAGATAAAAATCTTAAACCGTGCAACACGGTCTTTCATGGTGTCGTACCTGGTAAATCGGCATATCCCGTTGGTAAGATAGCTCTGGAGGTTGCTTTTGGCGACGAGCATGATTCGAGATCAGAGAAGTTGACCTTTGAGGTGGTGAAAATCAAGAGCCCATATCATGCCCTGTTTGGACGACCGGCTTATGCTAAGTTTATGGCAAGGCCATGTTATGTCTATCTGCAGCTCAAGATGCCGGGTCATAAGGGGACTATCATAGTGCACGGGAGTCGCAAGATCGCTTTGGAATGTGAAGAGGGCGATGCGGCATACGCTGAGTCGGTTTGTGCAACTGAGGAATTGAAGTTCTATAAGGACAATGTTGATCCGGCAGATATGACTTCATTGAAGAAACCAACTACAGAGCATGATCCGGCCCTAAAGTTTAAATCGGCTGATGAGACTAAGCTTGTTGACTTCGTGCCCGGCGATTCGTCCAAGCAGTTTAGCATCAGCGCTAACTTGGATCCGAAATAGGAAAGCGCGCTCATCGAGTTCATCCGTGAGAATCGGGACATCTTTGCGTGGAAGCCTTCTGACATGCCAGGTGTACCGAGAGAACTCGCTGAGCACACTCTTAATGTGGATCCCAAGTTTAAAGCGGTCAAGCAATTTCTTCGCCGGTTCAATGAAGAAAGATGCAAGGCTATTGGAGAAGAAGTTGCCAGGCTTTTGGCGGCTGGGTTTATCGTTGAAGTATTTCATCCTGAGTGGCTGGCTAATCCGGTGCTGGTGCTCAAGAAGAACGACACTTGGCGTTTGTGTGTGGACTACACAGATTTCAACAAAGCCTGTCCAGCAGATCCTTTTGCCCTCCCTCGTATTGATCAAATCATTGATGCTACGGCGGGTTGCGAGCGTTTGAGCTTTCTGGATGCATATTCTGGTTATCATCAAATCAAAATGGCAGTTAAGGACCAGGAGAAGACAACCTTCATAACTCCTTTTGGAGCCTTCTGTTATGTGTCTATGCCTTTTGGGCTAAAGAGTGCCCAGGCGACCTATCAGCGGTGTGTGTAGAATTGTCTTCATGATCAAATCGGTCGCAATGTTCATGCATATGTAGATGATATTGTGGTGAAATCAAGGAAGGAGGAGACATTGATTGATGACTTGAAGGAGACCTTTGATAACCTGCGGGTTTATAAAATGATGCTTAATCCGGCCAAGTGCGTCTTTGGTGTACCGGCAGGCAAGCTGTTGGGCTTTTTGGTGTCTAACAGGGGAATTGAAGCTAATCCAGAAAAGATCAAAGCCATCACCTCTTTGGCCAAACCGAAGTGTATCAATGATGTTCAACGCCTGGCAGGCCGGATTGCTGCGTTGAGCCGGTTTATCAGTCGCCTTGGCGAGAAGGCCATCCCTTTGTATCAGATGCTGAAGAAAACAGATAACTTCGTCTGGAGTGACGCTGCTAATGAAGCATTTGAGGACTTAAAGCGGCAGCTGGCTAATCCGCTGATTCTCGCTGCTCCGGTTGACAAAGAACCATTGTTGCTATATGTGGCTGCTAACGCCCGGGCTGTTAGTGTGGCTATTGTGGCGGAGCGCAAGGAGGCAGGAAAGGAATATCCGGTTCAGCGGCCGGTTTACTATATCAGTGAGGTACTTATTGAGTCCAAGCAGAGGTACCCGCATTGGCAGAAGTTGGTGTATGGAGTTTTCATGGCAAGCCGGAAGCTTAAGCAATATTTCCAAGGTCATCCCATCACGGTGGTCAGCTCTGCTCCTTTGGGGGATATAATCCAGAATAGGGAAGCAACTGGCCAGATTGCTAAGTGGGCCATCGAGCTCGGGCCTCACGGGTTGAAATACATACCCCGAACGGCGATCAAATCTCAGGCACTTGTGGATTTCATCTATGATTGGACAGAATTACAAGCGCCAGAAGAGAAGCCAGATCATACTTATTGGACTATTCATTTTGATGGGTCCAGGCAATTGGAGGGCTCGGGGGCTGGAGTCATATTAACTTCCCCACGAGGTGATAAGTTTTGTTAGGTTCTCCGTTTAATGTTCCCTTGCACTAACAATGCAGCTGAATATGAGGCCTTACTCCATGGTCTTCGGATGGCTAAGGAGATGAACCTAAGCCGAGTTAAGTGCTTCGGTGACTCGGACCTGGTGGCTCAACAAGTGTCCGGCACTTGGGACTCCAAGGATCCACTCATGGCAGCGTATCGTCGTGAGGTGGATATCGTTGCAGGTCACTTCAAAGGTTATCAGGTGGATCATGTGGACTGGCGGAAGAATGAAGCGGCGGACGCTTTAAGCCGTTTGGGTTCATAGCGTAAACCGGTTCCACCTAATGTCTTCCTGGATGTGCTGCATAACCCGTCCGTCAAGCTCCCTGGTGAAGAGGATTTGGCTATTCCTGATCCGGAAGCTCGGTTGGTGGCGGCCCTTCATGTTATTCCGGATTGGACGGTTCCATATTTGGCGTATCTGAACCGGGGCGAGTTACCAGAGGATGAAACCTTGGCCAGGAAGATAATCCGGCGGTCCAAGTCCATGACTATTATCAATGGAGAGCTACATCATTGCAGTGTGACAGGGGCGTTCCAACGCTGTGTGTCTCCTTAAGAAGGCCGTGAAATTTTGCGTGAGATCCACGAAGGAGATTGTGGTCACCACGCCGGTTCAAAGTCTTTGGTGGCCAAGGCGTTTCGTCACAGTTTCTATTGGTTAACGGCTCATGCTGATGCCGAGGATTTAGTCAAAAGGTGTGATGGCTGTCACAAGTTCTCACGACGGGCTCATGTACCGGCTCAAGAGTTGAGGATGATTCCAATTACTTGGCCGTTTGCAACTTGGGGGCTGGATATGATTGGGCCCTTCAAGAGATCCAAGGACAAGAAGACCCACCTTTTGGTGGCGGTTGATAAGTTCACGAAGTGGGTGGAGGCAGAGCCAGTCAGTAAGTCTGATGTAGCTATGGTGGTTCAATTCATCAAAAAGGTGATCTTCCGGTTTGGCTTTCCACACAGCATTATAACAGACAATGGTACCAATCTGTCAAAGGGTGCCATGAAGGAGTTCTGTCAACGTGAGCACATCCGGCTTGACGTATCATCAGTGGCTCACCCCCAGTCCAATGGTCAAGCGGGGAGGGCCAATCAAGAGATCTTGAGAGGCATCAAACCCCGGCTTATGGTTCCCTTGCAACGGACGCCGGGTTGTTGGGTTGAGGAGTTACCTTCTGTGTTATGGAGCATCAAACCACAACCAACAGATCGACAGGGTACACACCGTTCTTCATGGTTTATGGAGCGGAAGCGGTTCTTCCTAGTGACATCCGTCATGACTCACCTCGTGTAGCGGCATATGTTGAAGCTGACAACGAGAAGGCACGACAGGAAGCTCTTGACCTGTTAGATGAGGAGCGTGACATGGCAGCAGCCCGTTCGGCGATTTATCAGCAAGATCTGTGTCGTTATCATAGCCGCTGGGTTAGAACCAAAACCTTTCAAGAAGGCGATTTGGTGCTTCGACTCATCCAGGATCAGACGGATATGCACAAGCTATCCCCCCCCTTGGGAAGGACCCTTTGTGGTCAGCAAGAATCTCCACAACGGGTCATACTACCTAATCGATGTTCGAGAGTGCAAAGACTCACGTAAATCGAAGGAGGAGACCAACCGGCTGTGGAATATTGCTCATCTTCGGCCCTACTATACTTGAGCCATAGGCTCTGCTTATGTACATATTATGACATTGTATATATTATGATCAATATAATAAACCGGAACCTCAGCTAAAGCGGGGTATCTGTTGTTTTTCTTACATCATGTGTGGTTACATGGAGCTTCTAAAGCGACGTCCGGTTAACCCCTTGATTCAGCTTCTCAAAGCTTTATATTATATCACTTGGGGGCTTGGTCGTATCCGAACCATAGCTACACCTCTTGATCGGCGCAATGCCACAACATCACTAGGGGGCTTGGTCATATCCGAACCATAGTCACACCTCTTGATCGGCTCAAAGCCAAATCAATCTGGGGCAAAAGAGAGTGTTATAAAACAACAACTCCGACATGGGCACCCACTGAGCACAGCTCAAAATGTTACTTGGGGATTCTTTGTTGTCGAAATGAACAAAGAATCTACACTCGTAATAGGCTATCAAGCAATGGCTTGGAAGCCTGGTGTCTACACCTTAAACCCTGGGTTAACCTGCCTATTTAAGTAAGTCACTCCGCCCAGGTAAACCTGGTATGACCCTTCGAACTTTGACAAGTTACTCTAAAATAAAGACCCTGAACTTGTCAATTTAAAACGATGATTGGTTAAGGATTGAGGACCATCTTAAAAGGCTTTGTGAAATGGTTTAACTCAGTGGCCTGGCAGCCCATGAAAAGCCTCGAATTTGGGGCCTGGCAGCCCGTGAAAAGCCTCGACTACAAGGGTTTTTATTCGCTTTTTGCTAAGTTTTTACTCTTTTGACAAGATTTGTGCTGTTTTTAAACCGGTGTTCATCAACCCGGTTAGGCTGTCAACTCCAAGTTGTCAGTCAATGATCAAACTATAATCCGGAGACTATTAGCCCGGTCTAGTTTTGACTCAAAGTCACCAGTATGAAATAAACCGGTGTTTATCATAGCCCGGAACGGTTTTCTGGTAAACCGGCATCATATAACAGGAGTTACTTATACTCCGGATTAGGGTTATTACCCTCACTACAAAGTTGGTCAGCCAACACTATGCCTAAAGATCACATGTATCATATATTTCCATATTTGGTTGTCTTTTACAACCTTGGTTATAAACCTTGGTCATATATATATTTGGGTATCATGACTCGCCCGGTGGTAAACCGCCAGGGTGCTTTAAGCTTCTTATCTGCAGGAACAGCTTGAATAAATAGCTATGGATTATGAACATCATATCTTAAGCATGGCGGATTAGCACGCATCAGTTGCAGATAAATATGCATGAAGGCATAACAGACCAAGTGTTTTAACTAGCCTATTACAAGGCATTTCAGTGCCCAAAGGATAATTGTTTCTCAATAAGCATTGTAGCACGTGGAAGACTAAAACCGGCCCCCGGATTATGATTGCTTATCAGCTTGACCTGACGGCTGCGAATCATCTTGCACCGGTTCATCTTCTTCGTCTCTACCCAGCGGCTGGAAGTCAACAGTTGTCCAGTCGATCCCAGTTAAAGCTTGGAACACAGCTTCATCGCTTATAAGGGTTGGCGGTTCAATATCAGGGGCATAAGTGTGCTTACGGATTGGAGGGATCAGATTTTGCGCTTCAGGAGTCGGTGCAGCAACCCATTTGTTATTGGTGTCATAGCTCGCCTGGTAAAAAGAAAGATCAGCTTCTTCAGCCAGTTGACAAGCCAGTGGACGTACTTCCCGGTTTATGGCGTGGAGATCCTCCTGATCAAATTCTGACCCGTCTTCTTTTAAGCTGGGATAGCCTTTAGCCACTTCCACCGGATCAAGGTCAGGTACCCATGCTTTTGCCCGGGTTAGTGCGGTCAAAGCACCCGCCCTTGCAGCAGATCTCTTTAGCTCTTCTACCCGGGCAGGCAGCATCGACAACCTTGATAAGGTTTCCTTAATTAAAGTGGGGGGAGGCTTGTTGTGTGAAGCGGCACAGATGATCCGTTGTGCACCGGTATATAACTGCTCTATCAGCGTGTAGGCGGCCTTTAGTTTCTTCTGTACATCAGAGCCCAGGTGACTAATGCGAGTTCCTGCATCATTACAAATGTCAGTAAACCGGCAACACATGGGAAGGTATGTTGAAAGGATACAACAAGGATGCTTACCGAACACAGCCGCGGTCATGGCATGTATCTGTCGCTTTACGCCAGTCAGTTCATCCACCACCGGTTTAAGAGCTGCTTCTGCGTCTTCGGCCCTTTTTCGAAAAGCGGATTTTTCTGTTTCCCAATCCGCCCGCTCTTTGTTGAAGCTCTCTTTCAGTTTCTCCATAGCATCTAGAGCACTGGTCAATTCTTCCTTGGCCTCGGAGGTTTCGGCTTGCTGGGACTTGATGTTCTCTTGCAGATCAGCGGTTTGGCTTTCCTTCTTGCTCAGCTCAGCCTATAAAGAGACAGATGTATAATGAGTGGATATTACATATTTGAAGTACCAAGCACATAACAAGTTATGCCCTTGATACTTGGGGGCTAATGCATATTTGCTTTTTATCAGAAATTTCTACAAGTCCCAAGCACAATACAAGTATTAATCTTGGCACTTGGGGGCTAATGTGTGTTTGCTCAAAAACTGTTGGTATGGGAATCCTTCTACAGTCCCGGTTCATCTTTATAAAGTTAAACCGGCCCTTGGGGGCTATACCGGTGAAAGAGCAGTATGGAAAATTTTAAAGAACCGGTTCATCTTAAAGAGGTAATCCGGTCCCTGGAGGCTAAGTATGCAAAGCTAAGTTATGACAAAAGTCCCGGTTTGGATTGGTATCATAAACCGTCACTTGGGGGCTACTAGGAGTTGATAAACTGCAATTGGACAAAAAGAGAAAAATAGTAGTTACCTCATATCGCTCCTTCATCAAGTTTACCAAACTAGCTTCATAGTCACGGCTGGTATACAGACGGTTCAAGAAGCCAGAGTGAATGTCTTGAGCATTGAGATGGGCGTAGCTTGATAAATCGGCATTCCATTTTCCTTTGCCGATAGCAGAGAGCTCGTCCTTGGCAGTATACTTTGACAAAGCGACAGGATTGCCAGGAGTGGTGTGGCCAGTGCCAGTAATCATAATGTCATCATCTTTGTCATCAGCAGCTTTTATTGGAGTTGGCGGTTTGTCAGTATCCTTAACTGGACTGACCGGTTTGTCATCAGTTCGGACAGGGCTGGTTGGCTGGTTTGCATGGCTTGTAGTGTCAACTTGCACTTGTTCAGCAAGGAAGTCATGATCTTGAGGCGGTGGGTCATTAAGCATGGCGTCAGCGTCGGTTTCTTCTGGATCTGGAGTTTTTTCCGGTTCAATAGCTGCATTATCATCAGCCGGTTTACTTAACCGAGCCTTCTTGCTGGGTCTCGGCTTGGCGCTGAGAAAAGATAAACATGAGGATCAGTACAGTATGTAGAGATAACACATCAAAAATAAAGACAAGTGCATAGCTCACCCAGGAACTGTTTTGAGGGGTGGAAACTGTGTGGTTGATGACTCGCCAGAAGATGAGTGAGAAGTACCCTGATAATTTGAATCAGACGGGTTAAGAGGCTGGCGGAAACAACCCGCTTTGGCACGTGAAGTGTCAAGGGTATAAGAGACCTCTGATCAGCGTTTCCGAACCTGAGTGTTCGGTAAACCGGCGGAGGTAACTACCTGGCCGCTGTGCCGGGTTGTGCGGCGAGCCTCGTGCTGCTGCGTCTTCAAAAGAAAGTTTGGGTCCAAGTAAGCAAGGGGGTGAGAAAATTTTACTTTCCGGTTTGCTCGAGGATTTTTTATGTTGGCAGAGGATCTGAATCGGAGGAAAGAATGATTACCTCTACATCATCAGCGTGACTGCCTTCAGCGTCGTCTTGATAATAATCATTGTCAATGAGGTGTACGAAAATTAACCAAGAGAGTCAAGTTCTACCTCTGATTCCGGGTTACCCACATCGTCATCAACATTTAGCTCGGAGGATGCAGTGGTCTTTTTCTTGGCAGGTTTCTTAACAACCTTGGTCTTTGGGCGAAGTGGCTTGGCCGGTTTGTCTTGCGGCTTTGCCGGTTTGTCTTGTGGTTTCTTGTTCCAGAATGGATCATCACCCTGTCAGAAAATAGTCCAACTTTTAGAGAATATTTTGACAAGAAGAAACTTAAGATAAAAAAAGAGTTATGTGATTCTTACAACTGGCGGTTCGTTGAAAGTGCAGAAAGGGAGTAGTTCGATCTGGCTACAGACAGCCTCCGGTTCCTTCAGCATCTTCTTTACAACCTTAGTAACTTCCGCATCTGTAAGATGAATATCAATGTGTCGTTGAGCATCCTTCAAACTCCCTGTGTACTCACACATCAAACCGGAGCGCCGGCTTAAGGGCAGAATACTCTAGCTTATCCAACAACGGGCAAGGTCAACTCCTGTCAAACCGTTCGCCATGAAGGCTCTAAGCTTCGACAGTTGTGGGGCATAGTTGGCCCTTTCCTTTGCAGTTAACCTCTTAGGAAAAGGATGTGTATTACTAAGGCGGTGAGGGCGGTAGCCCGGCAAGGGGGTCTCATCGGTTGGAGATGTATCTTTGCAGTAAAACCAAGTCTGGTTCCACTCTTTGGGGTGACTGTGGAGCTTGGGATGAGGGAAAGTAACTTCCTTCCTTTTCTGAACCGCCATTCCACCCAATTCCGTATTGGGTCCATCCGTGAACTCTGTGCGACGGTTTAAGTGAAAGAAATCCCTAAACAGTTCGACTGTAGGTTCCTCTTGTAGATAAGCCTCACAGAATACTTGGAAGTGGCAGATGTTGGTCACAGAATTTGGACCGATGCCTTGAGGGTGCAGCTGAAAACTGGCCAGTACATCTCGGAAATTTTTTGAACTGGGAGGGCTAAAACCTCGACCCAGATGATTAGCAAACACGACTACCTCTCCGTCCTTGGGTGTAGGAGGATTTTCCGGGCTAGGGACCCTCCAGTGGATGACATCTTTCTTGGCTAAAGCGCCCGTTAAAACACAGTTGTTTAACTGATCTTCGGTTACTCGAGAAGGAGCCCAATTGCATTCATAGACTTGCTTGGCCATGGCAATGAAGATCTGAAACATGATTATTGCCGGTTTAAGATTTACGGTGGATAACTATAAAGCGGTATAAGGATGTAAGCATATTGTTAAACCGGAGTTGGTTACTTGTAAACCGGAATCTGTCAATGGGGATAGTACAATGAGGAATGCATTGGCGGTTCAACAGGGGACTAATGGTATCTACCGGATCATCTTTTTTTCTATGAGGTTAAACCGCCTAATCTGGTATTGAGGATATAAGCCTAAAGATGTATAAGTGAAGGAAAAACAAGTTTCACAGTTTGGCATGGGAATTTCAGATCTACCGTGCGTTGGATAATCAAAATATATTCTGGTCTAATCTCACGCGCTCAAAAAGTTCAATAAGTTCAAATGAGTTTTGATATCAAGCAGATGCCTTAACAAGAAGAAATGAGTTTAAACTACAAAAGGCACTGAAGACAATCAGATCTAACTGGCCGTTGGTATTACTGAAGAACAACTTCAAGAAATTCGGAAAGCTATGAAGAACACCGAACCCTAATGGTGGATCTGGGGTGAGGAGAAGAGGAACTTACTGGTGCAGGAGGAAGCAGCGGAGGATCACCGCGTTTCTCTGATACAGTCAGGTTGATGTAGCGGCCTTTGTCGAAGCAGAGGTGAAGGACGACGGCGGCGGCAGAGCTCGAGGGTCGGTCGGCGCGAGGAAGACGACGACGCGAAGAGGCACGAGGGGGAAAAGTGAAAGGGACCCCTCGGCCTTATTTATAAAGTGAATGGATAAAAGGCAGGCGCAAGAATTGAGGAGCCTAGAAAATGGGATTAGTGACAGCTCTGTTGCCTCGATTGTCGGAGGCCCATTAATGAAGGTGGGTCATGCATAGTTCTTAAAATAACAGATGACGTCATGGCGATTTGTCATGATCCTGGAAAGTGACGTCATGGCGGTTTACAAGACTTCGGTGAAGCTGACGATGCGTTGAGGATTGACATAAACCAGTTCAAATCAATCTGGGGCCTAATGTTGGGGATATTACCACTGGGTGTAAACCGGCCAGGATAGGCCGGGTTAACCCCATAGTGGCTCATTATGTCTGAAGCCCATGAAGACAGAGACAATGACGCTTTATGAAGGCCCAGGGCCTAGAGTCGGTTTAAGGCCCGTAGATGTAAACCGACATTAGTATGTAAACTTGTGTTGTAAGATAAAAGAGCAGAGGCCGAGCCGGACACGTTTATGAGCCGGCCTCGGGATTCTGTAAACCGACGGGCGTCAACCTGTGTATATAAGGGGACGACCCGGCGGCGGTTTAAGGACAATAGACAACAACTCGAGATTCAGGCAAAGCGTATTCGCTCCCTGGTCATCGAAACCCTAGCAATTCCACAACAACTGGATTAGGCTTTTACCTTCACCGCAAGGGGCCGAACCAGTATAAACTCTCTGCGTTCCTTGTCCGCTTTAACCCCTTTAAGCTAACCGCCCCGATGGCTCCACGACTAAGTCCTTTCTTTAGGACATCTGCCGTGACAAAACCACGACAGTTCTTGCTCAGCCCATAGCAGCCACGTAAAACTTGCAACAACAAAGTAGAGGACGTCTAACTTGTTTTTGCAGGGCATGTTGTGATGTGATATGGTCAAGACATGATGCTAAATTTTATTGTATGAGATGATCATGTTTTGTAACGGAGTTATCGGCAACTGGCAGGAGCCATATGGTTGTCGCTTTATTGTATGCAATGCAATCGCTCTGTAATTGATTTACTTTATCACTAAGCGGTAGCGATAGTCGTAGAAGCAATAGTTGGCGAGACGACAACGATGCTACGATGGAGATCAAGGTGTCGCGCCGGTGATGATGGTGATCATGACGGTGCTTTGGAGATGGAGATCAAAGGCACAAGATGATGATGGCCATATAATATCACTTATATTGATTGCATGTGATGTTTATCCTTTATGCATCTTATTCTGCTTTGATTGACGGTAGCATTATAAGATGATCTCTCACTAAATTTCAAGGTAAAAGTGTTCTCCCTGAGTATGCACCGTTGCCAAAGTTTGTCGTGCCGAGACACCACGTGATGATCGGGTGTGATAAGCTCAACGTTCATCTACAACGGGTGTAAGACAGTTTTACACATGCAGAATACTCGGGTTAAACTTGACGAGCCTAGCATATGCAGATATGGCCTCGGAACACTGAGACCAAAAGGTCAAGCGTGAATCATATAGTAGATATGATCAACATAGTGATGTTCACCATTGAAAACTACTCCATCTCACGTGATGATCGGACATGGTTTAGTTAATTTGGATCACGTGATCACTTAGATGATTAGAGGGATGTCTATCTAAGTGGGAGTTCTTAAGTAATATGATTAATTGAACTTTAATTTATCATGAACTTAGTCCTGGTGGTATTAGCATATCTATGTTGTAGATCAATAGCTCGCGTTTAGCTCCCCTGTTTTATTTTTGATATGTTCTTAGAGAAAACTAAGTTGAAAGATGTTAGTAGCAATGATGCGGATTGGATCCGTGATCTGAGTATTATCCTCATTGCTGCACAGAAGAATTATGTCCTTGATGCACCGCTAGGTGACAGACCGATTGCAGGAGCAAATGCAGACGTTATGAACGTTTGGCAAGCTCGATATGATGACTACTTGATAGTTTAGTGCACCATGCTTTACGGCTTAGAATCGGGGCTTCAAAGACATTTTGAATGCCATGGAGCATATGAGATGTTCCAAGAGTTGAAATTAGTATTTCAGACTCATGCCCATGTCGAAAGGTATGAGACCTTTGACAAGCACTTTGCCTACAAGATGGAGGAGAATTGCTCAGCTAGTGAGCATGTGCTCAGAATGTCTGAGTACTACAATCACTTGAATAAAGTGGGAGTTAATCTTCCAGATAAGATAGTGATTGACCGAGTTCTCTAGTCACTATCACCAAGTTACTAGAACTTCGTGATGAACTATAATATGCAAGGGATAACGGAAACGATTCCCAAGCTCTTCGTGGTGCTGAAATCGACGAAGGTAGAAATCAAGAAAAACATCAAGTGTTGATGGTTGACAAGACCACTAGTTTCAAGAAAAGGGCAAAGGGAAGAAGGGGAACTTCAAGAAGAACGGCAAGCGAGTTGTTGCTCAAGTGAAGAAGCCCAAGTCTGCACCTAAGTCTGAGACTAAGTGCTTCTACTGCAAAGGGACTGGTCACTAGAAGTGGAACTGCCCTAGATACTTGACGGATAAGAAGGATGGCATAGTGAACAAAGGTATATTTGATATACATGTTATTGATGTGTACTATACTAGTGTTTATAGCAACCCCTTAGTATTGGATACTAGTTAGTTGCTAAGATTAGTAACTCGAAACGGGAGTTGCAGAATGAACGAAGACTAGTTAAGGGTGAAGTGACGATGTGTGTTGGAAGTGGTTCCAAGATTGATATGATCATCATCGCACACTCCCTATACTTTCGGGATTAGTGTTGAACCTAAATAAGTGTTATTTGGTGTTTGCGTTGAGCATGAATATGATTTGATCATGTTTATTGCAATACGGTTATTCATTTAAGTTAGAGAATAATTGTTGTTCTGTTTACATGAATAAAACCTTCTATGGTCTTACACCCAATGAAAATGGTTTGTTGGATCTCGATCGTAGTGATACACATATTCATAATATTGAAGCCAAAAGATGCAAATTTAATAATGACAGTGCAACTTATTTGTCGCACTGCCGTTTAGGTCATATTGGTGTAAAGCGCATGAAGAAAATCCATGCTGATGGGCTTTTGGAATCACTTGATTATGAATCTGTTGATGCTTGAGAACCATGCCTCATGGGCAAGATGACTAAGACTCCGTTCTCCGGAACAATGGAGCGAGCTACTGACTTATTAGAAATAATACATACTGATGTATGCAGTCCAATGAGTGTTGAGGCTCGCGGCGGGTATCGTTATTTCCTGACCTTCACAGATGATTTGAGCAGATATGGGTATATCTACTTAATGAAACTAAAACAGTTGAAAAGTTCAAAGAATTTCAGAGTGAAGTGGAGAATCATTGTAACAACAAAATAAAGTTTTTCTGTGATTTGATCGCGGAGACGAATATTTGAGTTACGAGTTTGGCCTTCAATTAAAACAACATGGAATAGTTTCACAAACTCATGCCACCTGGAACACCACAACATAATGGTGTGTCCGAATGTCATAACCATACTTTATTGGATATAGTGCAATCTATGATGTCTCTTACCGATTTACCACTATCGTTTTGGGGTTATGCATTAGAGACAGTTGCATTCACGTTAAATAGGGCACCGTCTAATCCGTTGAGACAACACTGTATGAACTATGGTTTAGCAAGAAACCTAAGCTGTCGTTTCTTAAAGTTTGGGGATACGATGCTTATGTGAAAAAGTTTCAACCTGATAAGCTCGAACCCAAATCGGAGAAGTGCGTCTTCATAGGATACGCAAAAGAAAATGTTGGGTACACCTTCTATCACAGATCCGAAGGTAAGACATTCGTTGCTAAGAATGGATCCTTTCTAGAGAAGGAGTTTCTCTCGAAAGAAGTGAGTGGGAGGACAGTAGAACTTGATGAGGTAACTGTACCTGCTCCCTTATTGGAAGGCAGTTCATCACAGAAATCTGTTCCTGTGACTCCTACACCAATTAGTGAGGAAGCTAATGATGATGATCAGGTAACTTCAGATCAAGATACTACAGAACCTCGTAGGTCAACCAGAGTGAGATCCGCACCAGAGTGGTACGGTAATCCTGTTCTGGAGGTCATGTTACTTGACCATGACGAACCTACGAACTATGAGGAAGCGATGATGAGCCCAAATTCCGTGAAATGGCTTGAGGCCATGAAATCTGAGATGGGATCCATGTATGAGAACAAAGTGTGGACTTTGGTTGACTTGCTCGATGATCGGCAAGCCATAGGAAATAAATGGATCTTCAAGAGGAAGACGGACACTGATAGTAGTGTTACTATATACAAAGCTATACTTGTCGAAAAAGGTTTTTGACAAAGTTCAAGGTGTTGACTACGATGAGATTTTCTTACTCATAGCGATGCTTAAGTCTGTCTGAATCATGTTAGCAAATTGCCACATTTTATGAAATCTGGCAAATGGATGTCAAAACTACATTCCTTAATGGATTTCTTAAAGAAGATTTGTATATGATGCAACCAGAAGGTTTTGTCGATCCTAAAGGTGCTAACAAAATGTGCAAGCTCCAGCGATCCATCTATGGACTGGTGCTATGACGCCCCCGATTTGACCGTACACTAATCATGCACGCAAATGTGTACGATCAAGATCAGGGACTCATGGGAAGATATCACAACACAACTCTACAACATAAATAAGTCATACAAGCATCATAATACAAGCCAGGGGCCTCGAGGGCTCGAATACAAGTGCTCGATCACAGACGAGTCAGCGGAAGCAACAATATCTGAGTACAGACATAAGTTAAACAAGTTTGCCTTAAGAAGGCTAGCACAAACTGGGATACAGATCGAACGAGGCGCAGGCCTCCTGCCTGGGATCCTCCTAACTACTCCTGATCGTCGTCAGCGGGCTGCACGTAGTAGTAGGCACCTCCAGTGTCGTAGGTGTCTTCGTCGACGGTGGCGTCTGGCTCCTGGACTCCAGCATCTGGTTGTGACAACCAGATAGAAAGGAAAGGGGGAAAAGAGGGAGAGAAGCAACCGTGAGTACTCATCCAAAGTACTCGCAAGCAAGGAGCTACACTACATATGCATGGGTATATGTGTAAAGGGGCATATCAGTGGACTGAACTGCAGAATGCCAGAATAAAAGGGGGATAGCTAGTCCTGTCGAAGACTATGCTTCTGGCAGCCTCCATCTTGCAGCATGTAGAAGAGAGTAGATTGAAGTCCTCCAAGTAGCATCGCATAGCATAATCCTACCCGGCGATCCCCTCCTCGTCGCCCTGTTAGAGAGCGATCACCGGGTTGTATCTGGTACTTGGAAGGGTGTATTTTATTCAGTATCCAGTTCTAGTTGTCATAAGGTCAAGGTACAACTCCGGGTCGTCCTTTTACCGAGGGACACGGCTATTCGAATAGATAAACTTCCCTGCAGGGGTGCACCACATAACCCAACACGCTCGATCCCATTTGGCCGGACACACTTTTCTGGGTCATGCCCGGCCTCGTAAGATCAACGCGTCGCAGCCCCACCTAAGCACAACAGAGAGGTCAGCACGCCGGTCTAACCCTATGCGTGCAGGGGTCTGGGCCCATCGCCCTATGCACACCTGCACGTTGCGTACGCGGCCGGAAGCAGACCTAGCCTAGTGGCGTTCCAGTCCAATCCGGCGCGCGCCACTCAGTCGCTGACGTCACGAAGGCTTCGGCTAATACCACGACGCCGGGATACCCATAACTACTCCCGCGTAGATGGTTAGTGCGTATAGACCAAATGGCCAGACTCAGATCAAATACCAAGAACTCGTTAAGCGTGTTATGTATCTGCGAACGCCGACCAGGGCCAGGCCCACCTCTCTCCTAGGTGGTCTCAACCTGCCCTGTCGCTCCGCCACAAAGATCCACTTGCGGGTACTCCTACGAGCCGACCCGACTTTAGTCATCACATGTGTCATGTATATAGTATATAAGTATATACCCATGATCACCGCCCAGGTGATCACGGCCCGATAGTATAGCACAGCAGACGGACAAGAATGTAGGGCCACTGATGGAAAACTAGCATCCTATACTAAGCATGTAGGATTGCAGGTAAAGGTAACAACAGTAGTAGCAAGGATAGGCTATGCATCATGATAGGATATCGGAAAGCAGTAACATGCTACACTACTCTAATGCAAGCAGTATAGAGAAGAATAGGCGATATCTGGTGATCAAGGGGGGGGGGCTTGCCTGGTTGCTCTGGCAAGTAGGAGGGGTCGTCAACTCCGTGGTCGAACTGGGCAACAGCAGTGTCGGTCTCGTAGTCTACCGGAGAGAAGAGGGGGGAAGAAACAGTAAATACAATGCAAACATAAACATGACGATGCGTGACATGACAATGAGCAGTGCGAGGTGTGTCCTAACGTGACAGTAGGTGGTACCGGCGAAGGGGGGGGGACATCCGGGAAGGTATTCCCGATGTTTTGCGTTTTCGGACAGACGGACCGGAGGGGGAAAGTTGCTAGTTCGATAGGTTAGGGAGGTGTGGTGGACGAACGGATTGCGCATTCGGATTCGTCTCGTCGTTCTGAGCAACTTTCATGTTGAAAATATTTTAATCCGAGTTACGGATTAAAAGATATGATTTTCTAAAGATTTTATTATTTTCTAGAATTATTTAAATTAACAGAAAAGATAAAATGACGTCAGCATGACGTGCTGATGACGTCAGCAGTCAACAGACTCGCTGACCAGGTCAAACTGACCAGTGGGTCCTACATGTCATAGAGAGAGGGCTAACAGTGGGTTATTTTAATTAAACGTGGTTAATTAGCAGCTGGGTCCCACATGTCAGTGACTAATTAGCTAAACTAATTACTTTTAATTATAAAATAATTTTAATTAGTTATTTAAGTGGTGGGGCCCGCACGTCAGTGGCTGGGGCCTGCCCAGTCAGCACGTTGACTGGGTTGACCCAGTCAACGGGGCCTACGGGGCCCGCTGGCAGTGACCCAGGGGTGGCCCCAGGTGTGCCAGCTCAGCAGGCCGGCGGTTGAACGCCGGCGAGCACCAAAACGCGGCGGAGGGCGCTCGGCCTCGTCGGGATTCGTCTACAGGGGGCCTACACGAGCGCGGGCGGGCGCGTTCGAACGGGGAGAGCCCGCCGCGTCGCGTGGTGAGGCCGGCCGGAGCTGGAGCTGCCGGAAACGGCGCCGGCGACGAGCAGAAGCGGCGCCGGAGTTCGGGCTGGAGCGGGTGCGGCGTTAGAGCGCGCGAGCGGCCGAACTAACCAGCTAGGCGGGTGCTGCACGATGCGGTCAAGCTAACGGGCATACGCCCATGACGAATTGGTCACCGGAGACCCGCCGGCGACGAGCTCCGCGGCGCTGCGTTCGGGCGCGCGTGGGGAAAGCAGCTAGGGGGCGCGCGAGAGCGAAAGGACAGGGGGGGAGGGGGAGAAGCTCACGGCGAGGCTGTAGGGGGGACGGTAGCGTGCTCGGGGAGGCTCGTCGGAGACGTACGGCGACGGCGATCGGCGACGGCCGGGGTTGGGGAGGAGCTCGATCCCGAGGCTGTGGTGGCGTCGGGCTCGATCCCGAGGGCGGAGAGGAAGTAGATGAAGAAGGTGGAGCGGTCGGGCTTGTCGGAGAGGCACTCGGGGCTCAGTGGCCGCGGAAACGACGGCGGCACGTCGGCGACCGCGCTCGGGCGGTGGGGAAGGAGGGAGCGGCGTGGATCTGGGGGGGAGAGGGAGAGGCGCAGAGGCGAGCGAGAGGGGCAAGTGGGAGGGATGGGCGGAGGCCGAGGCGTCGGGGCGGCCTTATCCTCCCCCGCCGTCGGCGAGGTGGTGCGGCGGGGACCGGCCCCTGTTCCGACCCCAGTCGGGGGAACAGGGAAGGGGAGGGCGACCCGGGGAGGTGGGCTAGGCCGGCTGGGCCTGGGGTCGGCCCAGTTGGGCCAGGGTCCAGTGGGGGGGGCTTCTCCTTCTCTTTTTTTTCTTTGTTTGTTCTGTTTTCTTTTGTATTTTCTTTTTATTTATTTATTTATTTATTTTCTTTTCTGTTTTATTTCAATTTAATTTATTTAGGCATTTTATAAAAATATGTTTTCTTTAGTATAATTACCCTTGTAATATTTGGCATGGCCCGAACATTTTTGTTTAAATTTTTGAAAACTTTTATTTTTCACTTTAAATTTAATTGAAGTTTGAATTAGGAGTTTGAAAAGAAATGTGATTCCAAGGTGATCAAGCCCTGTTTAGCAACATGATTAGCTTAATCACAGAGAGTTACTGTAGCATGATTCTCGGGGTGTTACAGGTGCAAACATCTCGGAGTTGGAATATACGCTTTGATGAGTTGATCAAAGCATATAGTTTTATACAGACTTGCGGTGAAGCCTGTATTTACAAGAAAGTGAGTGGGAGCACTACATCATTTCTGATAAATATATGTGAATGACATATTGTTGATCGGAAATAATGTAGAATTTTATGGAAAGCATAAAGGAGTATTTGAAAGGAGTTTTTTCAAATAAAGACCTCGGTGAAGTTGCTTACATATTGAGCATCAAGATCTATAGAGATAGATCAAGACGCTTGATAAGTTTTTTCAATGAGTACATACCTTGACAAGATTTTGAAGTAGTTCAAAATGGAACAGTCAAAGAAAGAGTTCTTTCCTGTGTTACAAGGTGTGAAATTGAGTAAGACTCAAAGCCCGACCACGGCAGAAGATAGAAAGAGAATGAAAGTCATTCCCTATGCCTCAACCATAGGTTCTATAAAGTATGCCATGCTGTGTACCATATCTATTGTATACCCTGTACTGAGTTTGGCAAGGGAGTACAATAGTGATCTAAGGGTAGATCACTGAACAACGGTCAAAATTATCCTTAGTGGAATAAGGATATGTTTCTCGATTATGGAGGTAACAAAAGGTTCGTCGTAAAGGGTTACGTCGATGCAAGTTTTGACACTGATCCAGATGACTCTAAGTCTCAATCTGGATACATATTGATAGTGGGAGCAATTAGCTAAAGTAGGATAGTGGGAGCAATTAGCTAAAGTAGCTCCGTGCAGAGCATTGTAGACATAGAAATTTGCAAAATACATACGGATCTGAATTTGGCAGACCCGTTGAGTAAACTTCTCTCACAAGCAAAATATGATCACACCTTAGTACTCTTTGGGTGTTAATCAGATGGCGATGTGAACTAGATTACTGACTCTAGTAAACCCTTTGAGTGTTGGTCACATGGCGATGTGAACAATGGGTGTTAAATCACATGGCGATGTGAACTAGATTATTGACTCTAGTGCAAGTGGGAGACTGAAGGAAATATGCCCTAGAGGCAATAATAAAGTTGTTATTTATATTTCCTTATTTCATGATAAATGTTTATTATTCATGCTAGAATTGTATTAACTGGAAACTTAGTACATGTGTGAATACATAGACAAATACAGTGTCATTAGTATGCCTCTACTTGACTAGCTCGTTGAATCAAAGATGGTTAAGTTTCCTAGCCATAGACATGAGTTGTCATTTGATTAACGGGATCACATCATTAGAGAATGATGTGATTGACTTGACCCATTCTGTTAGCTTAGCATTTGGTCATTTAGTATATTGCTATTGCTTTCTTCATGACTTATACATGTTCCTCTGACTATGAGATTATACAACTCCCGAATACCGGAGGAACACTTTGTGTGCTACCAAACGTCACAACGTAACTGGGTGATTATAAAGGTGCTATACGGGTGTCTCCGAAGGTACTTGTTGGGTTGGCATAGATCGAGATTAGGATTTGTCACTCCAAGTCGGAGAGGTATCTCTGGGCCCTCTCGGTAATGCACATCACTATAAGCCTTGCAAGCAATGCAACCAATGAGTTAGTTGCGGGATGATGCATTACAGAACGAGTAAAGAGACTTCCCGGTAACAAGATTGAACTAGGTATTGAGATACCGACGATCGAATCTCGGGCAAGTAACATACCGATGACAAAGAGAACAACGTATGTTGTTATGCGGTTTGATTGATAAAGATCTTCGTAGAATATGTAGGAGCCAATATGAGCATCCACGTTCCACTATTGGTTATTGACCGGAGACGAGTCTCGGTCATGTCTACATAGTTCTCGAACCCGTAGGGTTTGCAAGCTTAACGTTTGGTGACAATCGGTAATATGAGTTTATGTGTTTTGATGTACCGAAGGTAGTTCGAAGTCCCGTATGAGATCGGGGACATGACGAGGAGTCTCGAAATGGTCGAGACGTAAAGATCGATATATTGGACAACTATATTCGGACTTCGGAAAGGTTCATAGTGATTCGGGTATTTTTCAGAGTACCGGAGAGTTATGGGAATTCGCCGGGGAGTATATGGGCCTTATTGGGCTTTAGGGGAAAGAGAGAGGGGAGGCTGTGCACCCCCAAGGCTTAGTCCGAATTGGTCTAGGGGGAGGGGCGCCGCCCCCTCCTTCCTTCTCTTCTCTTTTCCCTTTCCTTCTCTCCTACTCCTACTACTTGGAAGGGCTCCTAGTTCTACTAGGAAAGGGGGAATCCTACTCCCGGTGGGAGTAGGACTCCCCTAGGGCGCGCCATAGAGAGGGCCGGCCCTCCCCCTCCTCCACTCCTTTATATACGGGGAGGGGGGCACCCCTTGGAGACACAACAATTGATCATTGATCTTTTAGCCGTGTGCGGTGCCCCCCTCCACCATAATCCACCTCGGTCATATCGTAGGGGTGCTTAGGCGAAGCCCTACGTCGGTAGCTTCATCAACATCGTCACCACGCCGTCGTGCTGACGAAACTCTCCCTCAAGCTCTACTGGATCGTTAGTTCGCGGGACGTCACTGAGCTGAACGTGTGCTGAACGTGGAGGTGCCGTACGTTCGATATTGAGGATCGGTCGATCGTGAAGACGTACGACTACATCAACCGCATTGTCATAACGCTTCCGCTTAACGGTCTACGAGGGTATGTGGACGACACTCTCCCCTCTCGTTGGCATGCATCAACATGATCTTGCGTGTGCGTAGGATTTTTTTGAAATTACTACGTTTCCCAATAGTGAGTACTTTGAATGTACTCACAAGCTCACAACAGCCAAAGCAATCAAGACAAACAACAACATGGCATTTACAGGTTAATTGTCAATGGTGATCATGATACATCTAGAACAATATGAGGTGATCATGGCATGTACATGTTACTCATGATATGAACATAGTGATTCTAGTATTAGCATGAGAGGGGGTCAACTTAAGGTCTCATAGACCAACTTACTCTTCTCGGAGATTAGCTCGTAACCACCATAGATATCAATCTTCCTTATCGTCGCGATCATCACAAGATCACCTCATAATCAACCATCGTCAACAATACCATCGTGATCATCTCATGACCACATAAAGATCAACCAACTTCTTTCCTTATGCAACTGGGGTAGTTTATTTTCCAGATTATTATTACTATTGACCCATAGTGTGACCTACTACGAACTACGTCCATGACCGAGGATGCGGCTATTGATGGTTTATACACTCTGTAGAGGTTAATACACCCACACCACCGAACTCATGGCCTCATGCTCCCATTCGGGTGGACCAACGACATTCCGACAAAACCGATCTATTGCATGACACTTGCTACTTCTTGAGCTTGTGTTGGTTTTTCCCTTGAAGAGGAAAGGGCGATGCATCAAAGTAGAGATAAGTATTTCCCTTAGTTGAGAACCAAGGTATCAATCCAATAGGAGGAACACACCAGTCTCCAATAATTGCACCTACACAAACAAACAAATACTTGCACCCAACGCGATAAAGGGGTTGTCAATCCCTTCACGGTTACTTGCAACGATGAGATCTGATAGTAATGGATATAAAAGATAAGTAAAAGTGCAAAATAAAATAAAAGTAAATAAATTGCAAAATGTATTTTTGTGTTTTTGATTTTGTATATCCGAAAATAATATGATAGAAGATAGACCCGGGGGCCATTGTTTTCACTAGAGGCTTCTCTCTTGAAAGAAAGCATATGGTGGGTAAACAAATTACTGTTGAGCAATTTATAGAAAAGCACATAGTTCTGACGATATCTAAGGCAACGATCATGTATATAGGCATCACGTCCGAGATAAGTAGACCGACTCCTGCCTGCATCTACTACTATTACTCCACACATCGACCGCTATCCAGCATGCATCTAGTGTATTAAGTTAACAAGAACAGAGTGGCGCCTTAAGCAAGATGACATGATGTAGAAGGATAGATCCAATCAATATGAACAAACCCCATCTTTTTATCCTTAATGGCAACAATACAAATACGTGTCATGCCCCTTTCTATCACTGGGATTGAGCACCGCAAGATTGAACCCATTACAAGCCACCTCTCCCATTGCAAGGAAAATCAATCTAGTTGTCCAAACCAAATCAATAGATTGGAGAGAAATACTAAGCTATACAAATCATGCACAAAAGAGTTCAGAGAAGACTCAAATAATATTCATAGATAATCTGATCATAAACCCACAATTCATCGGATCTCAACAAACGCACCACAAAAGAAGATTACATCGAATAGATCTCCAAGAACATCAAGGAGAACATTGTATTGAAGATCAAAAAGAGAGAAGAAGCCATTTAGCTACTAGCTATGGACCCGTAGGTCTGTGGTAAACTACTCACACATCATCGGTGGGGCAGCAAGGTTGATGTAGAAGCCTTCCGTGATCGAATCCCCCTCCGGCAGAGTACCAGAAAAGGTCCCAGATGGGATCTCACGAAGAGAGAAACTTGAGGCGGTGGAAAAGTATTTTTTGTATGCCCCCAGGTCTTCGGGGAATATTTGGGTATTTATAGAAGAAGAATTAGTGTTAGAGGAACCACGGGGTCCACAAGCTTGGGGGGCGTGTCCCTTGAGCTTGTCACCGCCTCGTGGCCCTTCTGGCCTCCTCCCAAAGCTTCTAGGGTGTCTTGTGATCCAAGAAAATTGTCAAAAAGTTTCGTTACATTTGGACTCCATTCGGTATTGATTTTCTGTAAAGACAAAAACAAGGAAAAAAATAGCAACTAGAACTGGGCACTAGGTTAATAAGTTAGTCCCAAAAAATGATATAAAATAGCATAATAATGCATATGAAACGTCCAAGATTGATAATATAATAGCATGGAACAATAAAAAATTATAGATACATTGGAGACATATCAAGCATCCCCAAGCTTAATTGTTGCTCGTCCTCGAGTAGGTAAATGATAAAAACAGAATTTTTGATGTGGAATGCTACCTAACATGTTTATCATGTAATCTTTCTTCGTGTGGTATGAACATTCAGATCAATAAGATTCAAAACAAAAGTTTAATATTGACATCAAGACAATAATACTTCAAGCATACTAAAAAGCAATTATGTTTTTTCAAAATATCATGGCTAAAGAAAGTTACCCCTACAAAATCATATAGTCTTGTCATGCTCCATCTTCTTAACACAAAGTATTTGTCATGCACAACCCTGATGACAAGCCAGGCAATTGGTTCATAGTTTTTATCGCGCTTCAGCTTTTTAATTCTCATGCAATACATGAGTGTGAGCCATGGATATAGAAGTATGGGTGGAATAGAGTATGATGTTGGAGGTTGTGTGGAGAAGACAAAAAAATAAGAAAGTCTCACATTGACGTGGCTAATCAGCGGGCTATAGAGATGCCCATCAATTGATATCAATACAAGGAGTAGGGATTACCATGCAACGGATGCACTAGAGCTATAAGTGTATGAAAGCTCAAAAGGACAACTAAGTGGGTACGCATCCAACTTGCTTGCTCATGAAGACCTCGGGCATTTGAGGAAGCCCATCATTATAATATACAAGCCAAGTTCTATAATGAAAAACTCCCACTAGTAATATATGAAAGTGACAAAGTAGGAGACTCTCTATCATGAAGAATGTTGGGGATATAACCCCACGATATGGCCCACCCGTTTAGGGCCGAGTCATTCTTTGGCGACTTGACAAAGGTATGGTTCAAATGATGGGTTGAGATGACCACGAGTTCGAGGCCCAGAAAATGAGTCGCCAGGTGGGCCGACTCATAGCCCAGAGACACAAGCCGCCAGTATCTACCATGACGCCAAAGGAAGTTTCTTACTTAGGAAATAAGGAAAGTAGGAAACATACTAGAACACAGATCGTAGTACATCCCGGACTCTGTTGTATGCCCGGGGCCTCCACCTATATTTAAAGGGGAGCCCCTGAGGCAGAAAGCCTAGGTTACGAGCTCTCGAGTACTAGGTTTATCCAAGTCGTACCCTTGTAATCGAGATCATCATCATCAATAGCAATTAAGCAGGAGTAGGCTTTTACCTCCACTGTGAGGGGCCGAACCTGGGTGAACACTTGTCTCTCGATTCTGATCAACCCAGTTCAAGCAATCATTTAGCATCGATGGCCTCACGACTAAGTCCTTTCACGAGGACATCTGCCGTGACAAAACCACGACAATTGGTGCCCATCGTGGGGCTATCGCTCGGTGGTGTTGAGTTCTTGGAGGGAGCCTGTCAGTGTCAAAACTGGCGGATCTCGGGTAGGAGGTCCCGAACTGTGCGTCTAAGGTTAATGGTAACATGAGACGGGGGACACAATGTTTACCCAGGTTCGGGCCCTCTCTAAGGAGGTAATACCCTACTTCCTGCTTGATTGATCTTGATGAATATGAGTGTTACAAGAGTTGATCTAGCACGAGATCGTAATGGCCTAAACCCTAGAAGTCTAGCCTGTATGACTATGATTATGATTGATTAGCCTTTACGGACCTAGCCCTCCGGTTTATATAGACAACGGAGGGATCTAGGGTTACATAAGGTCGGTTACAGAGAAAGGAATCTTCATGTTTGGACGACAAGCTTGCCTTCCACGCCAAGGGGAGTCCCATCCGGACACGGGTAGAGTTTTCGGTCTTTGTATCTTCACAGCCCATCAGTCCGGCCCATGGCTAACAGGCCGGACGCCGAGGACCCCTTAGTCCAGGACTCCCTCAGTAGCCCCCGAACCAGGCTTCAATGACGAGGTGTCCGGCATGCAGATTATCTTCGGCATTGCAAGGCGGGTTCCTCCTTCGATGACTTCAAAGTGATGTATTCGGCCTTCCATTTAATGTCGTACCCCTAGGCTTCTGTGTATCAACAACTTCAGCTTCCACGTGTCAAGCGAATACCGGAGGTCAGGGCACTTTTGCACATTACTCCCCGGTCATGTAAGAAAGAGTATCTATTTAAAGAGATTGGATCTCAGATCCATTCGGCACCACGCGGAAAAATCCTCAGAGATTGCTAGGAAAGACCACTCCAACATGGCTAGTGTTCCCAGCTCCTCCCGTCCCTGCGTCCCAGAAAAAGGCGATTGGGAGAAATGTTCCGTATCCCACGGTCAGCTAGAGAAGCTGCAAACACATGGATTTCTTCCCCCCGCGGATCTAGTCCCTGTTCGGGCAGGGTTGACCTCCTTCAATGACGGGGGTCCAGGCGGAGGATTCCCCAATCCATCTAGGGGGGAACGAGTGTGCTT
The DNA here is from genome assembly GCF_002575655.3 of Aegilops tauschii subsp. strangulata. Lineage (NCBI taxonomy): Eukaryota > Viridiplantae > Streptophyta > Magnoliopsida > Poales > Poaceae > Aegilops > Aegilops tauschii. The sequence goes on along the minus strand of NC_053038.3, from coordinate 324,098,941 downwards.
CATCCCCTGTTTGCTAAGAGGTGTTGGATTTCCAATTCATCCGTTCCTCCGAGGGCTTCTGGAGTATTATGGCCTCCAACTGCACAATTTCACTCCCGCCTCCATCCTGCATATCGCGGGCTACGTCGCTCTTTGCGAGCTATTCGTGGGTTGCGAGGCCCATTTTGAATTGTGGAGAAAGCTATTTTGTCTCGTCCCGTGCAACCATGAGGGATCAATATTTGAAGTGGGCGGAGCCGAAATATGGTGCATCGCCGGGACCGGATACCTGTCCGGCACGCCAAAGAAGGCATCCGAAGAATGGTCTTCCGAATGGTTCTACATTGAGGACGTCGCACTTCCTGACCCAGTTCGGAGGGGTCTTCCCGAGTTCACAAGCGTTCCTTTGAAGAAACGCCACAGCTGGTGCCCTCGGAGCCTTGAGGAGGAAGATAGTGCAGAGGTTCTTCAACTCATGAGCAAGATAAGGACGCTCGCCCAGTCCGGATTATCAATAGTCGAGGTAATGGCGACTTCCATAGTACGGGGGGGGGGGTTCAGCCACTCCAATACAGAGGTCTTCCCATGTGGCACTACAATGGGGAGGATGACGCCTCCCGTTGCGACCGGAAGGGTCCGGACACCCCCGCCGCTCTAGCCAAGATATTGGCCGAACTGTTCAAAGGGGAGGAAGAGGAATTTCTTCATATCAAGCACATAGATGGATTTTCCATGTACAATCCTCCTAGCTGGGTAAGTCCCAACCCCTCTGCTCTACTCACTCCACTCCCAGAATCACTTTCAATGAATATTAATCCGTCCATTTGTAACAGCACTGGCGAAAGATCTCCGAGGGGCTTTACAGCCCTGCCCCACAACCAGAGGGCCATAATCGGGACCTTGACCCCGGATTCGAAGAGGATCCGGACATATTCATGGTGCTCGAGGACGGGGTGTTTTACCAGGCGAGCTATGACGGCACGGAAGTGGCCATCACCGCCGATTATCTCGGTCTTCTCCCTGCTTCACACGTAAGTAATCAGGAGGCATCTCCTTCGAAAGAGTTTCCTTGTTCTGCCTCACCCACCACATTGTCTCGTGCTCAAAAGGGGAGGCGTTTGGCGCATCCTGCTACCTAAGAGGAAACTCCGAAGAGAGCGGCGCCCATGCCGGGCAAGCCTTCGAAGAGGAAGGTAAACGAAGATACGACTGAGCCTTCATCCAAGAGGTATGGCTTTTAAATATGCCCTCTGGCAGTCACATCCAACTATGACATTATCCGCCGTGCCTTATCAGGAAAAGCGTTCGCTAGACTATGTCCGGAAATCTTACCGGCCGCGCTTCCACAAGTCAGGTTCCTGACCCTGCTTTAAAGGCAAGGGTTGATACGGCAGTGACACCGGATTGTCCTTCGACAGAGGAGTCAGATGATGTATCCGTCACAAACTCGGAAGTGGAGAGCGCCATGAATCATCGGCGCCGGAGAGCCGTTCTACGCGACCCCGGCTTTACGAACGAGGTGTTCAATGCCTTCAGCTCGGCTGACGCATATATTCAAGCTGCTTGAGACGGGCTTGCCAGAGCCACAAACCAACATGTAGAAGATATACGGGTAAGTTTATTGTACAAAACTGATAATTATATACCAGTAGCCCCTGAGACTTGAAGCAGTTGATACAACTGATTTAAGGATCCTTGTATAACCAGGTGTTATCGGAGAAAAACAATCTGTTGTCTCAGGAACTAGAAGAGTGTCGGACCCAGCTAACTGCTGCCACCGCCGAACTGGAGAAATCCAAGAAGGCATCACCTGGTAATGTTTCCCTCCATCGAGAAAACATAATTAGATACCGGCAATGCTAACACTGTTGCTCAACTTATGGCAGGATCGTCAGATCAACTGAAGGAGCAACTGAAAGCCGCCCAAACGGAAGAACAAGAAGCCAAAAGACTGCAGGTCGTGGGCGAACGTGTGCTGACACGAGTCATAGATGAGAAAAACAAGCTGCAGGATGCCCAGACCCAGCTGGGCGAAGAACTGAAAGATGTACGGGCCCATCTGGCTCATTCCGTGAAGGAAAATAAGAGGCTGCGAGGCGGCATATTCAGTATGTGGTCGAACTTACCTTCGAATAATTCGGAGATAGAGGGGACTGACAGAGTTATGTCTGCAGGTATGCTGACCGATCGTCCCGAAGAGGAGATGTCCGGATTCTCGGGCGATCTGCTACAAGAGCTGTCGCAAATGCACGAGCAGGCTCGGCAGGCGATGCGAAGTGTTGCCAAGGCCTTGTGGCCATCTGCCTCCCCTCCAGGAAAGATGGAGGAGCTCATAGAGCTATTCAAGGGAGCGCAGCGGCGCTTTCGATTGTGGAAGATATCAGACTGCCGGGAAGGTGCACGAGAAGCCTGGGCCATGGTGAAAACGTGGTACACCAAGCTTGATCCGAATCATATGGCTCGGGTCAGACCTCTAGGGTCAGATGGAAAAGAAGTTCCCGTTAATTTGGTATATGACCAAGTAAAAGTAGCCGCCAAGTATTCCCAGCAGGATTGTAAGTTAGACAACCTGCTGGACGGTATAGAGGAGGAATTTTTTTAGTCCAAGTGACTATGTACTTTCCTTCTAGCTGAACTGTAAAACGATTGTCATGGAAGACCTTTTCGCTTTGACCTCTGGACCCAAAGGTGCATAGTGTTTCCGAATACCTGAGCGGTAAAATAGACCGGGGTATGCGTGGAAACCAGGCGTAGGGGTCATAGTTGCTTGAACAGACAAGTTGTATTCGGCTAGTTATGTTATATTACATTATGATTGTAAAAAACATCTTCCAGAGAGAATAGTTCCATTAAGGGTTCCTTTCCCTGGGTGTGCATGCATAAAAATGCATGTCCGAACTGTGATTGGAACAATCGCAGTATAAGTAACATCTGGGGGTTCACAATGGGGTGAATGCAAAAACATCTTTAATCCACTGACCGAATATTCCCTTAAAAATGCTAGCTTTCGGCTTCACCCAGTCTGAGGTACACATCCGGATGACCCGGCAGTAACAATCGCAGAGGTGCTCCCTTTATGCCCTAGCCGAACTAATGGGAAACGTAGGGCATAAGCACAGGAGCCAGGCAACCCAGCTTGGCCAAAACTTAAGTCATATCGTTGCATATAATGGTGAAGAAAAGGTACATATGGGGAAAACGCGCATATGTTATGAGCTTGATGCTCAAAAATAACATTAACAAGCTTCTGTCAAAGAAGCCCCCAGGTATAATGGCGTACATATTTGAGTATGTGTATGTCACAGGTACACGGTTGAGCCGCACGAAAAGCTTTAAGCCTAAAAAAGGAAAAAGGAAAAAGAGAGGAAAAAGCAATGGGAACAATAGGGAGAAGGAGATGAACAAAGAGTTCGGCGCTAGGCATAGAATCTTCGGAGTCTGGCCGCGTTCCAGGGGTTCGGCTCTAGGCGATTGTCTGACGCATCATGCAGGCGGTACGCTCCTCCAGTGAGAACTTCGTCAATGATGAAGGGGCCCTCCCATTTGGGCTTGAGTTTGTCCTTTTTCTTCTCCGGCAAGCGTAGAACGAGTTCGCCAACATTATAAGTCTTGGCCCGTACTTCTCTGCTTTGATATCCGCGGGCCTATTGTTGATAAAATGCGGAACGGGCTTTTGCAACGTCGCGCTCCTCCTCCAGGGCATCTAGGCTGTCCTGTCGATTGAGCTCGGCCTCTCTCTCTTCGTACATGTGCACTCGTGGTGAGTCATGAATAATGTCGCATGGTAACATAGCCTCTGCGCCGTACACCATGAAGAAAGGTGTATATCCGGTAGTGCGATTGGGCGTGGTCCACAGCCCCCAGAGTACAGAGTCGAGCTCCTCAACCCAGTGCTTGTATGATTCTTTCAAAGATCGCACCAGCCTAGGTTTGATGCCGCTCATAATAAGACCATTGGCCCGTTCGACTTGACCGTTTGTTTGCGGGTGATAGACGGAGGCGTAATCGAGCTTAATGCCCAGATTGGCGCACCAGTTTTTCACCTCATCGGCTGTGAAATTGGAGCCGTTTTCGGTGATGATGCTGTGTGGGACACCATAACGGTGTACAACGCCGGATATAAAGTCTATCACTGGTCCGGCTTCGGCCGTTTTAACTGGTTTGGCCTCTATCCACTTAGTGAATTTATCCACCATGACCGGCAAATATTTTTTCTTATGGCTTCCTCCTTTAAGGGGTCCGACCATATCAAGCCCCCAGATTGCAAAAGGCCAAGTGATGGGGATTGTTTGCAGAGCGGTGGGTGGCATATGGCTCTGGTTGGCGAAAAGCTGGCATCCGATGCAACGTTGGACAAGGTCCTGTGCGTCTGCTCGGGCCGTCGGCCACTTAAAACCTGTACGGAAGGCCTTGCTAACAAGGGCCCGAGCTGAGGCGTGGTGACCGCCGAGACCATCATGAATTTCAGCCAGGAGCTGCCGCCCCTCTTCCTCGGAGATACATATTTGAAGGACTCCGGTAGCGCTTTTCTTGTAGAGCTCTCCGCCGTGAACCTTGTAGGCCTTTGAATGCCGGATAATGCGGTGAGCCTCATTCTGATCCTCAGGGAGTTCTCTCCTATTAAGGTAGGCCAAAAAGGGTTCGGTCCATGGGGCAATGACTGCCATGATGAGATGGGCCGACAGTGTTATTTCGGAGGCTGAGCCCTTGATGATGTCGGTGTGTTCGGAATCTGGGGTTGTGTTTGAATCTGGACTGGTGTTGCCACTCTCCCCTTGCCACACCACAGATGGCTTAAAAAGCCTTTCCAGAAAGATGTTAGGTGGGACGGGGTCGCGCTTGGCACCGATGCGAGCAAGGACGTCCGCCGCTTGATTACTTTCTCAAGCCATGTGTCGGTGTCAAAACTGGCGGATCTCGGGTAGGGGGTCCCGAACTGTGCGTCTAAGGCGGATGGTAATAGGAGGCGGGGGACACGATGTTTACCCAGGTTCGGGCCCTCTCGATGGAGGTAATACCCTACTTCCTACTTGATTGATCTTGATGATATGAGTATTACAAGAGTGGATCTACCACGAGATCGTAGAGGCTAAACCCTAGAAGCTAGCCTATGGTATGATTATTGTTGTCCTACGGACTAAACCCTCCAGTTTATATAGACACCGGAGGGGGCTAGGGTTACACAGAGTCGGTTACAAGGGAGGAGATCTACATATCTGTATTGCCAAACTTGCCTTCCACGCCAAGGAGAGTCCCATCCGGACACGGGACGAAGTCTTCAATCTTGTATCTTCATAGTCCAACAGTCCGGCCAAAGGATATAGTCCGGCTGTCCGAGGACCCCCTAATCCAGGACTCCCTCAGTAGCCCCTGAACCAGGCTTCAATGACGACGAGTCCGGCGCGCAGATTGTCTTCGGCATTGCAAGGCGGGTTCCTCCTCCGAATATTCCATAGAAGATTTTGAACACAAGGATAGTGTCCGGCCTGCAAAACAAATTCCACATACCACCGTAGAGAGAATAATATTTCCACAAATCTAATCTGCTGACACATTCTGCGGCATGACATCACACCACGGCCCGGTCATTATTCGAACCGTTTTTCTCAACCAGCCACTGCACACATCGCGAGGCGGTTTTCTTCGCACATCTTGTCGAAGCAGAGATCGTGTCCCCTTATCACGAGATTCTCATCAATACGGGTGTGGGTAACCTAACCGCGCCATCAATTACGACGCTTGGGGAATAAGCGAGTTTACCAGGTAGGTGGGGAGGCGCATAGTTCCTTCCGCCCTTATAAAGAGACAAGGATTCATCTTTTTCACCCACGCCCTCTTCCTCCTTGCTCATCCATTCTTGCGCACTTGAGCTCCAGCACCCAAGTTCGCATTTTCTCCTCAAACCACAGCCTGGAGCGGGAGGCAAGTGGATGGTCTCCTCCGTTACGGAGGAGGACATTGCAAAGCTACGGGGAGCCGGATACCTGGCCGCGGATATCGCGCACCGGCTACCAGATGCGGGGCAAATCGTCCCTACTCCAGAACCCCATGAGAGGGTGGTATTTCTTACCCACTTCGTCCGCGGACTGGGATTTCCCCTCCACCCATTTGTCCGCGGGCTCATGTTCTACTATGGGCTGGACTTTCACGATCTGGCCCCCAATTTCATCCTCAACATCTCGGCGTTTATCGTCATGTGCGAGGCCTTCCTCCGCATCAAGCCCCACTTCGGCCTATGGCTAAAGACCTTCAACGTTAAACCGAAGGTGGTGGTCGGCCAGCAAGCGGAGTGCGGAGGCGCCATGGTGGGAAAAATGCCCAACGTCACCTGGCTTGAAGGCTCCTATGTGGAGACCGTAAAGGGGTGGCAATCGGGGTGGTTCTACATCATTGAGCCGCGCAACACCAACTGGGTGGCGGCCCCCGACTTTCGATCCGGAATCCCCATGCGGCTCACCTCCTGGAAAGAGAAGGGCCTATCCTGGGGTTCCTCGGTAGAGCTGACCGGACTCCAGACCTGCGTCAAAAAGATGATGAGCAAGAAAATCAAGCTTGTCAACGTGGTCCAAGTCATGCTCTTCCGCCAGATCCTCCCGTGTCAAACACGGGCATTCAATTTGTGGGAGTTCGACCCGGCCGAGCACCAGACGCTGCGAGAGCTCTTCGACACGACGCACAACGATGTCTGGAAGGTGCTGTTCAAGGGCGCCGAGGTACCTCCTCCCCTTACCGAGGACCGCGAACTCAGCGCAAAGCGTCCTGCCAATCCGGTAAGTCTTTATATCTCATAAGATGTTCTTTTCCCCAGTATAACCACGCGCGGGATCCAAGCCTCCACGCCATTTAACAGGACTTGGTAGTGACAGCGGAGCAGATTGATTGTCCAGCCCCCCTGCCCGAAGATCCAGCGGATGCTCTCCTAACGGAGATGCTTGTTCCGGCGCCTTATGAGGTGCCGGTGAAGAAGGCCAAGAAGAAGGCCGCGGGGACCAGGAAGGGTCTCCGGCGCAAGGTTATATCGGACTCATCGTCCAAAAACACCGAGGCGCACTCCTCCCACGAAAACAAGGAGGAGGAAGAGGAAAGTTCTCCCCCCAGCCGGGGGCGTGGGGGGACAGGAAAAGGAAAGCCGCCCCATCAGGGGAGGCCGAAGGGTCCATGAAGGGAAGGACCCTCCTCCCGGACTGCTCCACGACGGCCGCTTTCAGCGACGAGGAGTGGTTACCTAGGGACAAGCCCCTGGCAAAGTCGTGAGTATCCGGATACCATAATGATTCTTGGCACGTCTTATTGCACTGTTTCTTATCACGCCGCGCATGATTATGCAGTCCGTCCCGAGCCCATATCGACGTACTTCGTCGGATGATTCTTTGGGCCCGTCAGACATGAACATTGATTCACTCCCGACTGCCTCCTCCCCCCACCCTACGGACGACACCGAGGTGTTGTCTCAAAGGGAACTGAACCAAGGGGAGACAGTTCCGGAGGCGCCCCAAGGCAACATTCCAGGCACTGGGCGCACGAGGGGCAAGACTCCTCTGGGCCCTAACGCCGGGGGCAGCAAGTCTAGGCCCAAGCTGAATATGGCGCCGGAACCTCCAGTGGTTCCAGATTCTGTCAGGCAACCCCTCGCTAAGGGGGGCAAGCCGTCTGTGCTGACGGACTCTGTCCATCCAGAGGCATCGGGCAACTTGCTGGAAGTGCTTCGCGGCGCTTCCATTGACGAAGAGCACCGCACTATCATGAGTGCGGTAGTCAAGAAGGTTCAGTCCGCTAGGAGCGGACTGACTGAAGCCTGTGCCAGCCTCCTAACTAGCTTTGAGGTAAGTAATCAAATTGTAAGAAAATGTTACAGTATAGAGAGTAGCCCCTGATGCTCTATTTGGCGTTCGCGAAGAAAGGCCGAATAGAGGATCAAATAATAATCGCAGGAGTCTAATCAAAATGTGTCTGTGTGAATAAGCAGGCTTCACTGCTGGCCGCCACCGCTCGTACTGCGGAGGTCACCGCACTGAAGCGGGACCTTGAGCTGTCCAAGGAAGAGCTCGGACTTACCAAGAGGCAGCTCAAAGAGAACAAAGGTAAGTGACACCCCGTCTGAATATTGATAAAGAAAAATTTGGTTTTGAAATAATAGGATCGTCATGAATTTTGCTAGGGGCCACGACCGAAGTGGCGGCCCTGCAGAAGGCGCTATCCGAGGCCGAAGACAAAGCGGCCAAGGAGCGCATCGAGCGAGAGAAACAAGAGGCCTGAGTAGGCGACGTGCAGCAAGAGCTCCAGGCTCTCGTCAAGAAACACGAGTCCTTGGAGCTTGACTCTAAGACACAAGGGTCCGAGCTTGCGAAGGCCCTCGAAAGCGCACAACATGCCAAGGCCGAAGCACAAAAGGCCCTCCAAGAAATTGAGGCAGTTAAGAAGATAGCGACGGGTAAGGCATTCATTATGCAAAGCAATCATGTGAAGGAAACTTTCTTTTTACTTACCCGAGTTCGGAGCTCTCCAGGAGCGTTCGCAGATCTACCCCGCAGTGTGTCAGATGCCGCGGAGTTCTACCGGGCCGAGGAGGGGAGCTCGACAGAAAAGTTGTTCTGGTCTCAGTATACCGGGACCGAACACCCAATGCCCTTGAGCGACCAGTTGAAGCAACTGGTCGAGCTTCACAAGGCGGCCGAACAGGCCATGAGGGGTCTTATAGTCCGGATGTGGCCTGGCGAGCCCCTGCCTGGTAGCTACTTCAGTCTGGTGAGGCGGCTTGCGAATGCATGCCCACAGTTTGAAGTCATAAAGCGGTCCGTCTGCATCGAGGGTGCGCGCAGGGCTTTTCCCCGGGCGAAGGTGCATTGGGCAAAGCTGGACGCCGAAAAGCTGGTGAAGGAGGGGCCACCGGAGGGCAAGGAGCATCGCCACCCCGAAAAGTATTATGACGGTGTCCTGAAGGGTGCTCGCCTTGTGGCGGAGGAATGTGCTAAGGATGTAATATTCGAATAAATGTACTCATGTGATCCTGTAATATGAAACGAGTTCATTTGCGCTATGCAACGCTTGTTAATTTAAAATATTACCTTCTGTGCAGCCGTTTATAAAATCTAAGAGTTGGCCAGTCGTCGGCTTCTGCCCCCATGTAACTTGTACTGAGGTGTTCGGGATAAACCTGAGTACTCTTTATCCCAATTTTGGGTCCTTCGAAGGAGATGTTCAGCACAACGAACCAGGCAATCGGACTATAAGGCTTTATTACTCTCACATAGCCATAGAAGTCTACAATTTTAAATTTTGGCGAAGCCCCTAGTATTTGGAAGGCCGAATTTGGGGCGCTATATACGCCTAAGTCGGGCAAGGCCGACTCCTCGCCCGAAGCGGAAGAAGTCTTTAAGGACTTGAGACCTCTCGAACAGCAACCAGCTCTCGCCTTAGCATGACAGTCAGTTTTCGGCTTTCTCTACTGAGGTGCTCGTCCGGAAGAACCGGGACACAATCGCAGTAGTTCTCCCAGTGCTACCTTAGCCGATATTGCGGAACGTAAGGTACCAAAACATGGGAGCCGGGCAAACCCAACTATTGACCCAAGACATGATTCGGAGCTGATGCATATAATGCTATAAGTTCGGGGTGCCGCATTGTCGAAAGTGTTCGGACTTCTCACGCCATATTTATGGGGTATACTGAAGCCCCTGGCGTACTGGTCGTACAAGAATGTACGGGTGCAATTTGTCGTAAATAAGCATACAAGGAAAAAAAGAAATGCAATAATAGGCTAACGCTATACATTGTTGTTTAAATAATACGTCAAAGCGTACGTATACAAGTAGTGCAATAAGCAAAAAAAAGGACTATTTGACATGTCCTATCCAAGGGCGAGCTGCGTATGGGTATGTAAAAACAGGTACATCGATCGTTATCAGAGACTACCTGGGATTTCCCTTGTACGTCAGAGCTTCTTGCTTCCTTGGTATTTCCTTCCCGTAATGCGTCCATCAATCAGACTGCCGAAAAGGGCTTCCAGAGAGTAAGGTCCTGAAAGAGAGAAAATGATAAAGGTATACAGCCCCTGGGGCGGTTGAGCCGCATTGTGGGACGTGTCCTGGCCGTGCCTCCGCCTATGCCCATGGTATTTTTAGTGCGTAATTATGTACGCGCGGCATAGATTTCATCGCTTGACTGGGACTAGGACGGAGGCCGAATTGCTAGGCGAGCCCTGAGCATGCCATGCGATCTTGTTGCAGGTTACTCCGGACTCGCTTGAAGGTGTCCGGGGGCTTTATCGCCGAATTGGCGATTTGCCATAAAAGGCTGCTTTGTGCTTCTGCTGCGAGGGCCGCAGTGTGCTCCTCCGTGTGGAGCGAGCGTTCTGTGTTTCCATTGACTGTTATAACCCCGCGTGGTCCTGGCATTTTGAGTTTGAGGTATGCATAATGCAGTACCGCATTGAATCTGTCAAATGCGGTTCGTCCGAGCAGTGCGTGATATCCGCTGCGAAAGGGGACGATGTCGAAGATTAACTCCTCGCTTCGAAAGTTGTCCGGAGGTCTGAAGACCACTTCCAGTGTGATTGAGCCCGTGCAACAGGCCTCTACACCTGGGATTACACCTTTAAAGGTGGTTTTTGTGGGTTTGATCCTCGAGGGGTCTATGCCCATTTTGCGCACTGTATCCTGATAGAGCAGGTTCAGGCTGCTGCCACCGTCCATAAGGACGCGAGTGAGGTGAAATCCGTCAATGATAGGGTCAAGGACCAATGCGGCAGATCCGCCATGACGGATACTAGTGGGGTGGTCCGTGCGATCGAAGGTGATCGGACAAGAGGACCATGGGTTGAACTTTGGGGCGACTGGCTCCATCGCATAGACGTCCCTTAGTGCACGCTCCCATTCCCTCTTGGGAATATGGGTTGCGTATATCATGTTCACTGTTTTCACTTGTGGAGGGAACCTCTTCTGTCCTCCGGTGCTCGGCGGCCGAGGCTCATCCTCGCCGTCACTGTGCAGCCCCTTGTCCTTGTTTTCGGCATTCAACTTGCCGGCCTGCTTGAATACCCAACATTCTCTGTTGGTGTGATTGGCTGGCTTATCAGGGGTGCCGTGAATTTGACATGAGCGATTGAGTATACGGTCCAAACTGGACGGGCCCGGATTGCTTCTTTTGAACGGCTTCTTCCGCTGACCGGATTTAGAGCCACTGAATCCGGCATTGACCGTCGTGTCTTCGGCGCTGTCGCCGTTGTTGCGGCGCTTGTGTCTGTTGCGACGTGGTCTGCCGTTAGTATCTTTGGCGTCTGAATTGCCAGGATTTCTTGATGTGCTATTGCTGCGAGCCAGCCAGCTGTCCTCGCCCGCGCAAAAGCGGGTCATGAGTGTCGTGAGGGCTTCCATGGACTTCGGCTTCTCTTGGCCGAGGTGTCGGGCGAGCCACTCGTCCCGGATGTTATGTTTAAATGCCGCTAAGGCCTCGACATCCGGACAGTCGACAATTTGGTTCTTTTTAGTTAGGAACCGAGTCCAGAATTTCCTGGCCAATTCCCCTGGCTGTTGGGTTATGTGGCTCAAGTCATCAGCATCTGGTGGTCGCACATAAGTGCCCTGGAAGCTGTCGAGGAATGTGTCTTCCAAATTCTCCCAACTGCCAATGGAGTTTGCTGGCAGGCTATTCAACCAATGTCGAGCTGGTCCTTTGAGTTTTAGTGGGTGGTACTTGATGGCATGTAGATCGTCACCGCGGGCCATGTGGATGTGGAGGAGGAAATCCTCGATCCAGACCGCAGGGTCTGTTGTGCCATCATATGACTAAATGTTCACGGGTTTGAATCCTTCTAGGAATTCATGATCCATTACTTCATCGGTGAAGCATAGGGGGTGTGCGGTGCCTCTGTGCCGGGCTATTTCACGACGCAGTTCATACGAGTCTTGTCTGCTGTATTCGGCCCGGCCGGATTTGCTTTTAGTGTATCCGGCGTGACGATCATCGTCACGCATTGGGGCGCGACCCCGTGATCCGTAGATCGATCTTGTATGTCTTGCTTTGTTTTCCAATACGTCTCGCAGGTCCCGCGTGTTGCCCCGGGCCTTGGTATTTTGGTTTGAATGGCGGCGGGGTGCGGGCTGGACTTCGGGCTGATATGCCTCTCTGTCTCGGCCACGAGGTGGCCGATCAGCCGCATCATACACTGGTGATGTAGGTTTTAATGCTTCCTCCTCGAGTTGGGGTAGCAACCTGCGCTTTGGGTAACTCTTGGTTGGGCGCTCGAGTTCGTATTCCTCGGCCGCCAGGACTTCAGTCCATCTATCCACTAGCAGATCTTGATCAGCTCGAAGCTGTTGTTGCTTTTTCTTTAGGCTGTTTGCTGTGGCTATAAGCCGGCGCTTGAAGCGCTCCTGCTCGACGGGATCCTCAGGCACGATAAATTCTTCGTCGCCGAGGCTCACCTCGTCTTCGGAGAGAGGCATGTAATTGTCATCCTCTGATTCTCCGTCTGCTGCCTGTTCTGGAGGGCTAGCTTGTTCATCCTCCCGCTCGAGGTCTGGCTGGAGGGGATTGTCGTCGTCTTCGGCACTATCCGGAGCGTTATTGTCTCTTGTGCCGGTATCGCTGCTTTTGCTATGGCGGGACTTAGAGCGGTGCCGCTGACGTTAGTGCTTCGATTGCTTCTTGGAGGGATTATCCTCCGTTGTGTTATCGCCATCGCCTTCTTTGGGGGTGTCCACCATGTATATATCATGGCAGCCCAGCGCCCTGTGGGCAGTGGTTCCTGTTCGTCTCCTTCATCGTCGTCCATACCGTCAATGTCTTCGGAGCCGAAATCGAGCATGTCGGTTAAATCGTCGACAGTGGCTACTAAGTGGGTGGTGGGTGGGCAACGAATTCCTTCGTCGTCCGCATCCCATTCTAGCCGGACATAGTTCGGCCAAGGGTCTCCTAACAAGGAGAGAGACATCAATGAGTTTAGCACGTCGCCCAGTGGTGAGTGCTGAAAGATATCCGCGGAGGAAAACTCCATGATCGGTGCCCAATCAGATTCGATAGGCACAGACGCAGGCGGCTCAGAGCCCGTGGCTGAGGACGAATCTAGGTGTTCGGCAACACGGGTCTCATAGGAAGTGAAGTCAGCATTCGGCTCTATCGCCGCTGAGTGCGCGGCCTTCATGGCGGGGTCCATCCACCCGTCCTCGGACGGCGCAATCCGCTCCGGATTGAGGGCCGGAGTAGTTGCAGGTGTGATATCCCGAACACTGTCCGACGGCAAAGCTAAGTCATGCCCGTCGTGACTGTGCGGGGCACCTGACATGTGCTCGAATCCGTCGAAGATCAAGTCTCCGCGGATGTCGGCAGTATAGTTCAAGTTTCCAAACCTGACTTGATGGCCAGGGGCGTAGCTCTCGATCTGCTCCAGATGGCCAAGCGAGTTGGCCCGCAGTGCGAAGCCGCCGAACACGAAGATCTGTCCGGGGAGGAAAACCTCACCCTGGATCGCATCGTTGCCGATGATCGAAGGGGTCATCAAACCTTGTGGTGACGACACAGTGGAACTCTCAATGAAAGCATCAATGTCGGTGTCAAAACCGGCGGATCTCGGGTAGGGGGTCCCGAGCTGTGCGTCTAAGGCGGATGGTAACAGGAGGCGGGGGACACGATGTTTACCCAGGTTCGGGCCCTCTCGATGGAGGTAATACCCTACTTCCTGCTTGATTGATCTTGATGATATGAGTATTACAAGAGTTGATCTACCACGAGATCGTAGAGGCTAAACCCTAGAAGCTAGCCTATGGTATGATTGTTGTTGTCCTATGGACTAAACCCTCCGGTTTATATAGACACCGGAGGGAGCTAGGGTTACACAGAGTCGATTACAAGGGAGGAGATCTACATATCCGTATTGCCAAACTTGCCTTCCACGCCAAGGAGAGTCCCATCCAGACACGGGACGAAGTCTTCAATCTTGTATCTTCATAGTGCAACAGTCCGGCCAAAGGATATAGTCTGGCTGTCCGAGGACCCCCTAATCTAGGACTCCCTCACCATGTGATGAAACTCGAGCCCCTAGAACCGAGCCGACATTTTCAGGATGGCGTTGCGATAAGTCGCCATCTTCGGATCTTTGGTGTCGAAATGTCCATTTATTTGAGATATTGCGAGGTTTGAGTCCCCGCGCACTTCCAGGCGTTGTATGCCCATGGAGACGGCCATCCGTAGACCATGCAATAAGGCCTCATATTTGGCTGCATTGTTGCAGTCTGTGTATAATATTTGGAGTACGTAGTGGACTACGTCTCCAGTGGGGGACATTAAAACGACGCCCGCTCCTAATCCTGCCAGTGTTTTGGAGCCATCGAAATACATGACCCAGTTGGAATATGTGCCGTACTCTTTAGGGACTTCGGCCTGTGTCCAGTCAGCGACGAAGTCCGCCAGTACTTGGGATTTAATGGCTCGACGCGGTTTGTATGTTATGTCGAATGGAAGGAGCTCAATGGCCCATTTGGCAATCCGGCCCGTAGCATCGCGGTTGTTTATTATATCATTGAGTGGTACTTCAGAAGCCACCGTGATTGAACACTCTTGGAAGTAATGTCGTAGCTTCCGAGATGCCATGAAGACCACGTATGCTATCTTTTGATAATGGGGGTACCGGGATTTGCATGGTGTGAGGACAGTGGATACGTAATATACTGGCTTCTAAAGCGGGAATTTGTGTCCATCCTGCTATCGCTCAACGACGAGCACGGCGCTCACCATCTGGTGTGTTGCTGATATGTATAATAGCATGGGTTCGCCGATGTTTGGCGCAGCCAGGATTGGGTTGCTCGCTAGAAGGGCTTTTATTTCTTCCAGTCCGACTGTTGCCGCATCCGTCCACTCGAAGTGATCGGTGCGCCGGAGTAGGCGATAAAGTGGCAATGCCTTTTCTCCCAATCTGGAGATAAAGCAACTTAAAGCTGCGACGCATCCGACGAGTTTTTGGACCTGTTTAAGGTCCGTTGGCATAGCCAACTATGACAAAGCTCGGATTTTGGCTGGATTTGCTTCGATTCCTCTATTGGAAACAATGAAGCCCATCAGTTTTCCAGCAGGGACGCCAAAAACACACTTTTCCGGATTGAGCTTAATTTCATATGCACGGAGGTTGTCGAATGTGAGACGTAAATCGTCTATTTAGTGACTCGACGTGCCTGGTTTTGATGACGACGTCATCCACATATGCTTCAACTGTCTTGCCGATCTGCTTCTCCAGGCATGTTTGTATCATGCGTTGGTAGGTGGCGCCAGCGTTTTTGAGCCCGAAAGGCATAGTGTTGAAGTAGAAAGGCCCATATGGGGTAATGAATGTTGTTGCGGCTTGATAGGACTCCTTCATCTTGATTTGATGGTATCTGGAGTATGCGTCGAGGAAACACAGTGAGTCGTGTCTTGCGGTTGCATCAATAATCTGATCGATGCGAGGGAGGGGGAAGGGATCCTTAGGGAAAGCCTTGTTGAGGTCTTTGAAATTGACGCATAGGTGCCAGGATTTATCCTTCTTTGGTACCATCACCAGGTTTGCTCGCCAGTCCGGGTGTTTTATTTCTCTGATGAATCCGGCTTCGAGTAACTTGGCTAGCTCCTCTCCCATAGCTTGTCGTTTGGGTTCGGAAAAATGCCGCAGTGTTTGTTTGACCGGTTTATATCCCTTTAAGATATTGAGGCTGTGTTCGGCCAACCTGCATGGGATTCCTAGCATGTCAGAAGGGTGCCAGGCGAATATGTCCCAGTTCTCACGCAGGAACTCTCGTAGCGCGGCATCGACCGTTGGGTCGAGTTGTGCCCCGATGGATGCTGTCTTGTTGAGGTCCGTTGGATGGACTTGGAAGACTATTTCTTCTGCTGGTTTGAAGGAGGTGGATTTGGGTCGTTTGTCCAGGATTACGTCATCCCTATCCACAGTGGAGCGCAGCGCAGTCAGCTCTTCGGCCGCGAGAGCTTCAGACAATGCCTCGAGGGCTAAGGATGCGGTTTTATTTTCGGCATGCAGTGCTATGTCCGGATCACTGGCAAGAGTGATGGTGCCGTTGGGCCCGGGCATCTTGAGCTTCATGTACCCGTAATGAGGTATAGCTTGGAAGCGTGTGAACGTGTCTCGCCCCAGTAAGGCGTGATATCCGCTGTTGGAAGGGGCCACTTGGAAGGTTATCTCTTCGGACCGATAATTCTCCGGCGTGCCGAATACCACGTCGAGCATGATTTTTCCTGCGCATCGCGCCTCCCGACTGGGAATGATTCCCCGGAAGGTCGTGCTACTTTGCTCAATGCGGCTCCCCTATCTACTTCCATTTTTATGAGTGTGTCCTCGTAGATGAGGTTTAGTCCGCTGCCGCCATCCATGAGCATTTTGGTGAGTCGGAAGCCGTCCACAATTGGGCTGAGGACCAAAGCAGCTGGTGCCCGGACTGCCCTGAATTTTGGTTCATCATCGGCATTGAAAGTTATGGTCGTGTCGTTCTAGGGGTTTATTGCTGCGACTTGGTAGACTTCGGCGAGGTCGCGGAGTGCCCTTTTGCGCCGATTTTTTGAAGCAAAGGTCTCGAAGACCGTCAATACTCTGAGGTCGTCGTCTTTTGGGGGTGTTGTTCTGGGGTATTTTTGGCGAGGAGGTCTTCGCCGCTCTTGTCCACTTGCCGGAGTATCCAACATGCTCTAAGGCTGTGGGTTGGTGTGGTATCCGGTGTTGCATGTATTTTGCATGGCCTGTCGAGCCATCCCTCCAGAACGGTTCCGCGCCCCATAATGGGCTTTGGTTTCTTTACTACTGGGTTAGGCGCCCCATGAGGGTGCATCCTTTTTGCCCGGACGAGGGTCTAAGTTGAAACCGGTGGTTCCCAATGAGCTGCTTGAGTTTTCTAGGCGCTTTCCATTGCGTAGTACTTCTGTACTATGGTTGCCAAGTCAGCAAAGTGTAATACGCGACGGCGGTTGATGGCATTGAGGATTCCTTCGTCCGTGCAATTGTTGCAGAATGCTGAGATTGTGTCTTCATCGCAACAATCTTTAATATTGTCTTTGACAAGGAGGAATCTGGCCCAGAAGTGATGAACTGTTTCCTGAGACTGTTGTCGTATGTACATAAGATCGCGTATAGCTGGGTGGGTGGGTGGTTTTAAATCTGAACCCTGACCCAATTTGGGATTCGGCGTTTGTAAATCTTCCGAACTTAATGGTTTGGACTCCGGGATATCAACTGATGTTTTAGGCCCGTCGTCCGATTCTAGGTTCGGAGGGCAGGGCACGTTGTTCCGCGGATAGGTGTCCGGCTCCTCGAGCTCGGAAACCCGGACATAGTTCGTCCTCAATATAGAGGAAGAGTTATTATCTTGCTCCTCCACTATCGTTATCTGATGGGTGATCGGCGGAGATTTGATTTCTCTCTGGTCAGGTTTAAGCCCAATCTGATCATAGTCTGTAGCGACCCCCAAGGCGGCAATGCGATCTAGGAGTTCGTTTAAACATGATAACTCCGCCGGATCCATCCTTTTGGAGTATTCGGAGTCAATGCGGAGATGATTTTCGATGACTCGAGAGGTTATCGTCGGCTTAATGGCCGAACAGGCGGTCATGGTAAAGCCGCCAAGTCGGAGGGTTTGGCCCGGAGCCAGGGCTCCTCCGGAGGTGATATTGTCCTTGACAACGAGGCGAGCCATCAACCCTGTTTTCGACGTCACAGTGGAATTCTCAATGAAAGCACCAATGTCGGTGTCAAAACCGGCGGATCTCGGGTAGGGGGTCCCGAACTGTGCGTCTAAGGTTAATGGTAACAGGAGACGGGGGACACAATGTTTACCCAGGTTCGGGCCCTCTCTATGGAGGTAATACCCTACTTCCTGCTTGATTGATCTTGATGAATATGAGTGTTACAAGAGTTGATCTACCATGAGATCGTAATGGCCTAAACCCTATAAGTCTAGCCTGTATGACTATGATTATGATTGATTGGCCTCTACGGACCTAGCCCTCCGGTTTATATAGACACCGGAGGGATCTAGGTTTACATAAGGTCGGTTACAGAGAAAGGAATCTTCATGTTTGGATGCCAAGCTTGCCTTCCACGCCAAGGAGAGTCCCATCCGGACACGGGTAGAGTCTTCGGTCTTCGTATCTTCACAGCCCATCAGTCCGGCCCATGGCTAACAGGCCGGACGCCCGAGGACCCCTTAGTCCAGGACTCCCTCAGAGCCCTCCCAGGGATCGAGGGATACGCGATCGGCCGCATGGCCAAGAGTCACCGTGGCAAGATCTACATCGACGACCCAGGCTGGGTCCCCGAGGCCGACTCAATCGAGTACGGGTACTGGGTCCCCTTAGGCAAGATCCATGTCTTCATCAGCAAGATCGGCGAGTCAGGACCCGAGTCGGATATCTGCACTGATATTGTCGAGCCGGCTCGGCGCACGCAACCCGCCCGGGGTCAAGCCGGTCGGAACCACGTCATCATTGGCTTCACCCAAGGGGTCGATCTCGTAGACAACTCAGCGTCTGGCGGCGACACCTTGGTCTACTCTGACAACGAGTCATCGGCCAAGGAGACAGAGTCAATCCGCCTTTTGTATGATGGCAGGCTTGGGGGCTGATCTGATGATGAGTCGGCCCCAGACGACCATGAGTCGCCCCGTTGGAGCGCTGTCTATATGGCAGGCACCACCCCGACCCTGAACTCAACCACGACAGGTATTGTGGGAGGTGCCTGTGCATCGACGACTGATCCAAACGCGGCTGGCCCTGTCAAGCCGCCGACTCAAGTTCTCTCAGAGCTGGTCGCCCTGTTGACGGCTCTCCTTGAGTCACCCTTAACAGCAGAAAATCAGGAAGAGCGCAACGCGGAGGTGGCTAAAATCCATGAGCAGATGGTTAATGCTCAGGAGGACATCAACACTAAGAGTGCTCGCATGGTACAGATAGAAACCCAGATCCATAACGAAATGGAGGGCCTGAGGACAGAGGCCTGGCACCTAGGCCTCCGTGAGCATGCTTATGAGGCGGTCCACAGGAGACGGCATGAGACACACCCGTCCCCTGGTTTCGAGAGAACACGTTTGTTCAACACGCCTGCACTAGGCGCCTGGACGAGCACCCCCGCGACACCGACTATACCCCTATTGAACTGGGTCAGGCCACCAAACGACAACGGCGGGACATCTCCAGCTCAGCCTCACCCGCCAGCCCCTCACCTGCCGCCCGTTCGAATCACTCCATATCGCTTTATGACACCGGCGGGTCACTTCTCCAACCCTGTTGATAACCTAGTGGCAGCAGCTACCAACCTCGCAACGCTTCCGATCGCGGGCAATACCCCCATGGAGAGAGAGGCTCCGCATGCCATCAAGCTATTAAAAACCGCGGTCGCTCAACAGGTGAACTATTCTTAAAGTCAGCAACAACTCGACTCTACCCCGCACCCAAGCCGCAGTCGGAGCCGCCATGCTGAGCCGCCAACCATTTCATGTAATGCCCGGCGGCTATGCGAGCAACAGCATGGCCCGCCCCGGTAGGGGGCTTTGGATGCCTAAGAGATCATTGACACAACTTGGGCATGATGGGAGGCAGAGGCGGCCCATGCGATGGCTCATCAGTTGCCTCCCATGACCCCCTTAGCCTTGCAAGGTGTTGGGTCGAGCATGCGTACCATTGGGATACCGTGCCTAGTACCGGCTCTGTGCAACGAGTGTATGCCTAAGGATTTCAAGGGCCCTCGGAAGGTTTCCAACTACATGCCTGACCTTGAGCTAGCGGCTTGGATGGTGAGTTATGAAATTGCTATGGACATGCTGGACATCAGCGACGCGGTTTGCGCCAAGTATTTGACTATGATGCTGGAAGGGCCTGCTCATACCTGGCTAAAGAATTTGCCCCCTAACTTCATCAACACTTGTGCAGAGTTGAAGGCGCGCTTCATCAAACATTTCCAGGGAACTTGCAAGCGTCCTATGACCATTGTTGATCTACATCATTGTGTTTAGCGCGAGGGCGAATCAGCTCATCATTGGTCCCGCTGGGTCGGGGATATCATCCACTCCTCAGATGGCATATTAGCAGCTCAAGCCGTCTTGATCTTGGAGAAAAACTGTCATTTGATCCCCTCGTTCAGAATCTCGGGCGACTCAAACGGACGGTTCAGGACATGGGCGAACTCATGGATGTCCTTACCAGATACGCTGACTCAGATACCACGAAGGATCCTAACCCGGATGATGATCAAACTAGCAAGGGAAAGAAGAATGGTGGCAGCAAAGGTCAGCAGCAGGGTAACCCGGGGTTCAACGACAACCATGGTGGTCAGGGCAATGGCGGCAAGCGCAAAAACCCTAAGGGCGGCTGGGACTTTGTTGCTAACACCAACACTGGTTTCAAGGGCCAGAGGCGGAACAATCCTGGGATGCCGTTATGCCAATAAAGCTCGCAATTCTGAGGAAGCCTTCAAAGGGCCTTGTCCCAAGCATAGTACTCCGGATAAGGCGGGGAGCCACTCTTGGGAGAACTGCTATATCATGCAGCAATTTAAAAACCAAGCTTAACATAATCACCAAGGTGGCGGCGGCGGAAACCCAGGACAACCCGGCACTGGCGGCTCAGGGTCCGGCTTCCTTGGGGCTGGCTCATCTGGTGGATATAACAGTCATGGCGGGTCTAGAGCTGGATATCAAGGGTCTGGAAATCATGGAGGTGGCAATCAGCATTCTGTCCAAGGCACCCAACATCAGGGCATATAGAAAGGTTTTCAGAGCAATCCTAAGCAGTTAAATAGTGGGCAGTATCACATCTTTACCACTAGTAACTGCAAACAGGACAACAAAGTTCAGAAACATATTGTTAATCTGGTTGAGCCGACGGTTCCTTAGTATGTGAATTGGTCAGAGAAACCAGACACCTGAAGTAGGGTGATGTCGCCTGAACTACGTCGGTATTTCCCCAAAGAGAAAGGGATGATGCAGCATAGCTACGGTAGGTATTTCCCTTAGTTATGAAGCCAAGGTATCAATCCAGTAGGAGAACCAAGCAACACTATGTAAACGGTACCTGCACACAATGAACAAATACTTGCAACCCGACGCTTATGAGGGGTTGCCAATCCCTCTTTCGGGTAACGGCGCCAGAAATTGTCAAGTTGGTGGGATAAAATTTGTGTAGATTGGATAGATAGATCTCGATAAAACACGAAGTAAAATAAGTAATAAAAAAGTGCAGCAAGGTATTTTTGGGTTTTTGGAATAATAGATCTGAAAACAAAAGCAAATAAAAATAGATCTCAAAGCAAATATAATAAAGAATAGACCCAGGGGCCGTAGATTTCACTAGTGGCTTCTCTCAAGAAATAGCGCACGGTGGGTAAACAAATTACTGTTGTGCAATTGATGGAAAATCAAATAGTTATGACGATATCCATGCAATGATCAATATATAGGCATCACGTCCAAGATTAGTACACCGACTCCTGCCTGCATCTACTACTATTACTCGACCGCTATCCAGCATGCATCTAGTGTATTAAGTTCATGGAGAAATGGAGTAATGCAATAAGAATGATGACATGATGTAGACGAGATCTATTCATGTAGGAATAGCACTCATCTTGTTATCCTTAATAGAAAAAATCCATGCGTGTCTTGGTGCCCCTTCTGTCACTTGGAAAGAACACCGCTAGATCGAACCCATCACAAAGCACCTCTTCCCATCCCAAGAAAAATCGATCTAGTTGGCCTAACTAAACCAAAGATTCAAAGAAGAAATATGAGGCTATAAATAATCATGCATATAAAGAGATCAAAAGAAGACTCAAATAATATTCATGGATATAGATCTGATCATAAACTCAAAGTACATCGGATCCCAACAAACACACTGCAAAAAGAGTTACATCAAATAGATCTCCAAGAGACCATTGTATTGAGAATCAAAAGAGAGAGGAAGCCATCTAGTTACTGACTATGAACCCATAGGTCTATGATGAACTACTCACGCATCATCGGAGAGGCACCAATGAGGATGATGAACCCCTCCATGTCGGTGTGCTAAAGTTTGGGCTCTTTAGCACGCCATACTTGTGCACGGGCAGTCGTAGCCACACCTGCGGCGAGGCCTGAAGGGGGGGGGACAACCGGGAACAAGATATGAGGCGAGGAGAAGCAGCCAAGCCAGAGACTAGAAGCCAGAGGATGAGCTGGAGCCCGGACAAGATCCTTGCCGGGATGGCTCGCGAGGCCCTCGCGAGATCCTTGCCGGGGATGATTTGTAGATCACTCACAAAGGCACCCTTGAGGTTGAGAGCTCTGACACCATCGACAATGTTAAAACCAAGATCCAAGGGCGCACGCGTAGTGGCGTGCAGATCTTTGTGAGGGCATGAAGACGAGGCTCCGGCGAGATCCTTGCCGGGCGATGCCCCGGCAGGATCCTTGCCGGGGGCATCGGCAAGTCAACAGGAAGACTTCGCCACCCCATCACCACTCCAGCGAGTGGCCAGCCTACCAGCCTGGCAAGCACCTGCGTGGCGACATGCATATCTTTGTGAAGACCCTGCCACCTCTCCAGCGCAGCAGCTGGCCAGCCAACTTGGCACTGCATGCCTCGTCGGCGTGGACGCATGTCAAGACAGGGCGAGGCGGCAACGGACGGGACGGGTTCTCCTCCCGTCCCTGATAAAGCAAGAGGGCACGTAAGCAGTGCATTTATGGCGTTTGTCCTAAGACGCCCGCGATAAACATAGGTACTGTAGCAGCTTTACACCTCCTGTGTGTCACTGTGGCAGCCCCTTGGACATATAAAAGGAGGCCCATGGCGTACCGGAGGAGGATTGGAACTTTTGAACCTCTCGAACTAGCATGCATGTGAGCAGCTAGCCGGAGCTCAAGAACACAAAATACACAATCAAGCAGGACTAGGGTCTTACGCTTCTCAGCGGCCCGAACCTGGATAAAAATCCGTCGTGTTGACCTTTAGATCCGCTCTTTGCACCACTCCTCCTCCCTGCCAAACCGTAGAAGGGATCCGTGTGATCCCATAGGTGTCGACCTTCTCTACGCACCGACATCTTTGGCGCGCCAGGTAGGGGCGTGAGAGTTCTGCAAACCTGATCCAGCGGTTAGCGTGTCGTTTCCTCGATCACCATGGCTCCCAAGAAGAAGGGGATCATGGCGGTCGGTTCTTCTGGAGCCGAACCGCCCGTGCCAACCCGGACGGGCGATGGGGTGGCCGCGGATGGTGGCGGAGGTGCAGATCACGACCATCCACGACACTTCGCCAACCGAAGCCAGGCGAGCGGCGTCGTTCGTGCCCGAGACGACGAGCCCCACGCCGCCGTGTCCAAGAACATAGTCATGCCGCCTACGGGCGGCGCGGGGACCTCCAAGGGCGGAGCCATACTACCTACGGGCGACCCCCAAGACACCCCCGCCGGCGCTAGCGCCGCGGTCTTCTCAAGCCGTGCGCGGCGAGCAGCGCCGCGACGCTGGTGACCCCGGGCGCCGCCGTGGGAAGAGCCCTCTACACCATTCCCGAGATGCACAGGGCCGACATGCACGCCAAGATGCTGGTCAAGATGGCACAAGGCCACGGAACCGTGACGGCGCTCCTTCTAACATGGTTAGAAGTCCGAGCACCTCCCGTTCCTCGCGCTTGTCGCTGCCACCTACGCCGGCGGAAGTGTTAGCACGAGTACATCTACTCCTCGACTTCCCTCCTACTGCGGAGAAGCAAGAAGAGTGGAGGGTTGTTATCCAGAGCCTTATTGGCCACGCCAATAAAGATCAGCACTAGGAGGCAGGCCCCTCGTGGCGTCGGTCCACCGAGCAGGCGCGTGCCAACGATGGAAGGGCCAGAGGCACCGCAACCACGGTGTACTCCCCTCCACCATGATAGCAGTGGTCGCCAGCTCGGCGGGTCGACGCCCATGATGATGGATCCACGGCTTCGTCCGACCCACGAGCTCGCCGCGACCAACGTCAAGTTCTTCAGGAGCGGGTTAAAGAAGACGCTTGAACTACCATCGAGCGGCGGTGGGAAGCACGCCATCAGTCTGATAGGCGTGCAGGGCCCACTGCATACAGGCTTCCGCTGGGGGATTCTGGAGACCTGCCTGACGAGGTAGGTTGTCCAGCTTTTACCCGTGAGCTGCGGCAGTTCCAGTGGCCCACTACCCGCACGTTCAAACCCGAGGTCCCGGGGAAGTACGACGGCAAGACCCATCCGTCCGAGTTCCTGAGCATACACACCATTGCGATGCAAGCTGCCGGGGCTCGAGACGGTAAGGTGCTCGCCAACTACTTCCCGTTGGTGCTCAAACCCAATGTCAGGTCGTGGTTGATGCACCTACCAGTAGATTCCATCTCCTCTTGGTCGGACCTGTGCCACGAGTTTGTTGGCGCCTTTACCGGAGGCCATCAAGCTCCTGGCCAGGCAAGTGATTTGCATCTCATCCCCCAGAAGGATGGCGAATCCTTGCGCAAGTACATACATAGATTCAGCCGTGTGCAGTATAACATCCCAGATGTTCATCTTGCCACTGTCATCAATGCGTTCCATCAGAACGTGTGCAGTATAACATCCCAGATGTTCATCTTGCCGCTGTCATCAACGCGTTCCATCAGAATGTGCGCAACCGCAAGATGCTTGAAGAGCTGGCCATGAACAAGGTTAGGGATGTTGCCGAACTGTATCTTCTGGCCGGCAGATGTGCTCGTGCTAAAGAAGGAAGGAAGTACCCTGGCGAAGACACCGGCACGGGGAGCGATTCCGGTGACAAAGACGCCGTCACCCCGGCAAATAAAAGCCGACGGTGCAATAGAAAGCACAGGGGCAAGACCGTGCTTGCCGTCGAGGAATCCGGCAACCCCGGCACCGCCAAGATGGCCAAGGTTGACGACCCCGGCAAGGAAGTTGCCGGGTGTGCCGCCTGGTAGGGCCTGGCGGCTGCCGACAAGCCGGAGGGCTCCGACAAGTAATATTGCAAGATCCATGCACCAAGGGCCATGACCTTCAAAACTGCTGGCAAGTTGAGCAGCTTGTGGAGAGGAAGAAAGCTGAGTATGAAAGACGGGACAAGGAGAAGGGCCAGGATGGTGCTGACGGGTCCGGCAAGAAGTGCAGTGGCCGAGGGGGGCACCGCGGCAAGGAGAAGCAACAAGAGAGGCCTGCTCAAGGCCGCGACAAGAAAGAGGGGGATGATGACCACGAGGAGGACGACGAGTCCAGTGACCAAGAATTTCAAAAGGCCACAGAAGCGATGTGCATCGATGGTGGTGCCTCATTGCATTTTTCTCACTGCCAGCTTAAATAGTGGGTGCGCGAGATCAATGCGGCAGAGCCATCGCGACACCCAGAAGCCACTGAAATGGTCCAGCACGCCTATCATTTTTGACGCTGAGGACCACCCTGACCGCACAACCGTGATTGGGTGCTTGCCATTATTGGTTTCCCCAACAATTCGCAACCTCAAGGTGACGAAAATGCTAGTAGACGGTGGGGCCGGTCTGGACTTGATCTCGCCGCAGGTGATTAAGAAGTTGCAAATCCCCAAGGAAGATCTCGAGGAGACGGGCACGTTTCAAGGGATCAATCCAGTGAGAAGTTAGCCCAAGGGTAAGATCACACTACTAGTTACGTTTGGAGGCGAGCTGAACTACAGGACCGAGAAGATCGTTTTTGATGTAGCCAAGATCCCATTGCCATATAATGGGATCCTTGGCCGTCCAGCACTGGCCAAGTTTATGGCAGCATCACACTACGCCTACAACACGCTGAAGATGCCCGGCTCGATGAGCATCATCACTGTTGGCTCCGAAAAGAAGGACACACTCATCTGTGCCGACCAGCTCTACCAGGAGGCAGTGGTGGCGCCTGCCGCCAAGGCACCTGCTCCTGCCACTGGTGCCCCCGAGGGGAAGAAGACCGGCAAGACCTCAGTCGCCGGCAAGGCTTCTGGCCCCGGCCAAGCCTCTCGCACCCACTTCGGCAAGCGCGCCTCCTCGGGTGATGCGTTTCCATTGAGGACGAGCCAGAGAGCTCCACTGGCAAGAGCAAGAAATCCAAGGCTGCACCACTGGAAACCAAGAAGGTGTCCATCAAGGAGGACGGCACGGGCGGAGCTTTTACTATAAGCTCCACCCTCGATAGCAAATAGGAAAGCGCGCTCGTCGCCTTCGTGCGGGAGAATGTTGATGTGTTTGCATAGCAAGCATCCGACATCCCCGGCGTTCCCAGGGAGGTGATTGAGCACCACCTTGCTGTCTGTCCTCATGCGCGGCCCGTCAAGCAGAAGGTCAGGAAGCAAGCTTTGGAGCGGCAAGAGTTCATCATCGAGGAGATTAGGAAGTTGCAGGCGGCAGGCTTGGTCAGAGGGGTGCTCCACCCAACATGGTTGGCCAACCCCGTGGTGGTAAACAAGGCAAATGGGAAATGGAGGTTGTGCATTGATCATACAGATATCAATAAAGCCTGCCCAAAGGATCCTTTCCCTTTGCCACGCATTGACCAGATCGTGGACTCGACTGCCGGGTGTGACCTGCTGTCGTTCCTTGATGCCTATTCGGGATACCATCAAATCTTTATGATGAGGGAAGACGGAGAGAAGACCGCCTTCATCACCCCATGTGGTACGTATTGTTTTATACGAATGCCTTTCGGGTTGAAAAGTGCTGGTTCAACATTTGCAAGAGCAGTTCAGCTTGGTTTTGAGCCCCAGCTCCATAGAAATATGGAGGCTTACATGGATGACATAGTGGTCCAAACCAAGGACCGGGCAACACTTGTGCAAGATTTGGAAGAAACATTTGCAAATTTGCGCAAGATCAATCTCAAGCTTAACCCTGAGAAGTGTGTGTTCGGTGTTCCATCCGGAAAACTTCTCGGTTTCTTTGTATCTCAGTGCGGGATCGAAGCGAACCCCAAAAAGATCAAGGCAATTGAGCAGATTGAAGCACCGGGGCGAGTCAAAGATGTGCATCGGCTTGCCGGCTGCGTTGCTGCTTTAAGTAGGTTCATCTCCAAATCTGCTGAGCGCACCCTCCCCTTCTTCAAGATTTTGAAGAAGGCAGGGCCCATGAAATGGACCCCGGAGGCCGAGGCAGTGCTGCAGGATTTGAAGAGGTACCTTTCCTCTGCGCCAATACTAGTTGCGCCCAAACCGCAAGAGCCATTGCTGCTATATCTAGCGGCGACGAATCAAGTGGTCGGCGCTGCGCTAGTGGTGCAGAGGGGAATTGACAAAGAAGTAGTAGCAGTGGCAAGGCTGTCGAACAAAAAGCCATAGTTCCCCCGGCAGGGTCTGGTGCCGGCAAGGCAGGACCCCCGACAGAGTCTGGCGTCCACAAGACAGGAGCCCCCGACAGAGTGTGGCGCCAACAAGGCAGGATCTGCACAAGCAAACGAAGTAGCACAGAGGAAGAAGATGATGCAACACTCGGTTTACTTCATCAGCTCCCTCTTGCAGGGGGCTAGATCAAGGTACTCTGGTGTGCAGAAGTTGCTTCGGCCTCCTTATGGCCTCAAGGAAGCTGCGTCATTATTTTCAAGCACATGAGATCACCATCGTCACTCGCTTCCCGTTGCAACGGATCTTGGACAACCCAGATGCAACCGGAAGGATTGTGGAATGGGCGTTGGAACTGTCAAGCTTTGGCCTCAGGTTTGAAAGCACTTCGACTATCTAGAGCAGGGCTTTGGCAGAGTTCATTGCAGAATGGAACTCAACGCCTGACGAAGAAGTTCAAGAGACCACTCTCCCCGGCAAGGAAACAAGCTGCAACTGGACTATGTACTTTCATGGGGCTTTATCGCTGCAAGGCACCGGTGCCGGCGTGCTGCTTGTCGCACCCACCGGAGAGCACCTCAAGTACGTAGTCCAAATGCATTTTCCCTGGGAGTGATCGACGAACAACACCGCGGTGTACGAGGGGCTGCTTGCCGGTCTCAGGATCGCAGCAAACCTTGGGATCAGAAAACTGATCGCCCGTGGGGATTCGTAATTCGTGGTGAAGCAAGTGAACAAGGATTATCAGAGCCCGCTGATGGAAGCTTATGTGGATGAAGTGAGGAAGTTGGAAGAGCGTTTTGACGGTCTACAAGCAGAGCATGTTGCTCGAGCAGAGAACAACATTGCTGACGACCTGTCGAAGTGCGCTGCCCTCAAGTTACCTGTGGAACCAGGGACCTTTGTGCTCCAATTGACTCAGCCATCTGTTGAACCATCGGCAGGACATAATAAGCGAAGGAAATCGGCCCCGACAAGTACTTTCCCGCCGAGCTCCCAAGAGCCGCCGGCAAGGATGTTGCTGGGGACGCTAAGCTTGCCGGGGAGCAACAGGCTCCGGCAGGGCCTCAAGCCCTTGCCGTAGAGACAACCGCTCCCACGGCAGAAGACACGCCCCTAGTCCTTGTCGTCGAGCCTTAGGCTCCATCTTGGGCGCGGCACATCGTTCAGTTCCTCCAAATAGGGGAACTCCGTGAGGAACAGGGAGAAGCGGAGAAAGTAGCCCGTCGGTCTACCATGTACCAGTTTGAGGATGACGTCTTGTACAGGAAAAGACCGAACAATGTGAAATTGAAGTGCATTCCCCGGGAGGACGGACTGGAGCTGTTGCAGAAATACATGGGGGCGTATGTGGCTCTCACATAGGATCAAGAGCCCTTGCCGGCAAGGCATTGCGACAAGGTTTCTTTTGGACCACTGCTCTCCAGGATGCAATTGCACTAGTAACCAAGTGCGAGGCGTGCCAGTTCCATTCGAAGAAACTCCATCAACCAGCTCAAGCTCTTCAAACAATCCCTCTTTCCTAGCCATTCTCGGCCCGAGGGCTCAACATACTGGGCCCCTTTCCCCGTGTTGACGGGGGCTTTGAGTACTGGTACGTAGCGATCGACAAGTTCACAAAGTGGCCAGAAGTGGAAGCAGCGAGAAAGGTGACAACACAATCAGCCATCAAGTTCTTCAGGACTCTAGTTTGCCGTTTTGGAGTGCCAAACAGAGTCATCACCGACAACGACACGCAGTTCACAAGCCGCACCTTCATGCAACACGTCCAAGACCTTGGTAACAAGATATGTTTTGCTTCTGTTGCACATCCACGAAGCAACGGCCAGGCGGAAAGGGCGAATGTTGAAGTGTTACGGGGCCTCAGGTCGAGGACTTTTGACAGGCTGCACAAGCGCGGAAGGCGCTAGATTGACGAGTTCCCAGCGGTTCTTTGGTCAATCAGAACAATGCCGAATCGAGCCACCGGCCAGAGACCCTTCTCCCTCGTGTACGGGGCAGAAGCAGTTCTCCCCACGGAACTCACATATGGGTCACCTCGGGTGCTCGCTTATGATGAGCTTGAGCAAGAGCAGTTGCGGCAAGATGACGCTATGCTCCTTGAGGAAGATCGTCTTCGGGCTGCTGTGCGAGCTGCGCGCTACCATCAAGCCTTGCGCCGCTACCATAGCCGCAAGGTTCATGCCCGAAGCTTTGAGGAAGGCGACCTTGTTCTTCAGCGCATTCAGTCGACCAAGAATTCCAGCAAGTTGATGCCAAAGTGGGAAGGCCCTTACCGGGTAATACGAGTCACCAGGCCTGGCGCAGTCCGCCTGGAGACCAAAGATGGTATCCCAGTGAGCAATTCCTGTAACATCGAACATCTTCGCAAGTTTTACCCGTGAGGCACGGTTGTTGCGCCCCGGCAAACCACCTTTTGTACAAGCCTTGCCGACAAGGCATGTGACCCTTTGTACAAAGCCAGGCGCAGACCCTGAGCAATAGATGAATAAACGAAGCGCTGGTGGCCTAAGAATTAGCACGCATGTTAGATTGAGTTTCTCTCTGATAGGGTTGATAGTGGCAACTAACCCCTAGCATAGAGGTCGAGTGCGCGTGTCTTTTCGTCCCTTCCAGTCCTCTTTGGTTCACAGGCTGCACGGGCGCTTCAGCGGAACTTTTTGAAGGAAAGGAGACGAACTGACACCCCGGCCCCAGCAAGCCAAGGCTGCCGGGGGCAACAGATTCAGATAAGTCTTTTTCCCCAGCTACGTACTTCCATATGAAACATGAACATACGAAACTTTCCTCTATCTCATGCCACCCTGCTCCTTCTTCCATATGCCTAGAATCCCTTTTTGTGCCGGGATTTGGTTGTAGTTGCGGTGGAAAGGGGATGGGCGAAAGGCCTAATCCTACTCTGCCCCTGTGTCAGGGAAACGCCACCTATGGGATCACAAGAATCCCTACTACGGTTGCCGGGGTGCAGGGTTGCAAGAAGAGCAGGATCAGTAGCCAGCACAAGGAGCATTTACCCAGGTTCAGGCCGCGAGGATGCGTAAAACCCTAGTCCTGCTTTGGTGGGTGTATTTCAGAGAGTTCTTGAGCTCTCGAACTAGCTGTGGTGAGTGCGTGGTTCGAAAGAGCCGAATCCTTCTCCAGTATGCCACGGGCCTCCTTTTATAGTCGAAAGGGGCTGCCACAGTGGCACACAGGAGGTGGAAAGGCGCACAGTGCCCCGAGCTTATCGCTCGTATTACAGGACAAGACGCATTTAATGCGTAGCTTAGGTGTCCCCTGCTTTATCGGGGACGGGGGCGAGGCCCGTCCCGTCCATCGCCGCTCCTCCTTGCTTCGACACGCGCCTTGGCCAGCGATGCATGCGGCGCCATGTAGGCAGGCAGGCAGCTGAGGTGGCGTGGTGGTGGAGCCTCCACGAAGATATGCATGCTGCCACGCAGGCGCTCGATGAGTTGGCCTGGGGGCTACATGTTGCCACACAGGTGCCCGCCTAGCTGGTTGGGCTGGCAGCTGCATGTGAACGGTGGTGGAAGCTTGGTTGGCGTGGGCCTGGCGGTGGCCCTGCTGGCGTCCTTGGTGAGGGCCTTGCCGGGTGGCCCGGCAAGGGTCTTGCCGTGGCGCGCTGTCGTCCCCGGCAAGGGCCTTGCCTAGGGTCTGGTGGCCTTCCTCGGCAAGGATCTTGCCGAGGATCGTCGTCTTCTAATCCTTAGCTGATCTTGAATATGTCTTCACAAATATCTGCATGCCACCACAGAGGTGCCTTCCCGAGCCCTGGCCCCACGTGGATGATGGCGTTGGGGACCGTGGGCTCAAGGGTGGCTCGCTCTGTTGGTGTGGGGCGAGCTGCCCCGGCAAGGGTCTTGCCGGGGCTGCTGAGGCTGCCCCGGCATGGGTCTTGCCGGGGGAGCCTGCTTTGTCCCTCTGCTCCTTGTGGTCTCGGCCTTGGTGCTGCTCTGATTATCTTGGGCTTCGGTCTTACCTTGGCTCACCTCCCCTGTTCTTGGTGTGACCGTGGGCGCGGCTCCGACTGCCCGTGCATAGGTAAAGGGGTACAAAAGCGTGCCCCTCTTTTTGTACACCGACAGGAGCCCCCGGGCCTGGGCCACACATAAGAGCGACACGTTGTTGGGCCAGGCCCAAAACAGTGCGCGGGCAGGCAGGGCGGTTTTTACTGTGGTAAGACTTTTCGCGCGCTGCGCTTCCCACGACCCGCGCGCGCGGCGCGGCGTGGAGGGGTGTGCGTGATGTGGGCGGCATGCGTGGAGCGGTTTCTGCACGCATGCGTCACATCGCAGTAAATGGGCAGCACGACCCGCGGCTTCCTCATAAAAAGGGATAACCGCGGGCGCACTGTTCCTTTTACCCTTCGCGCAACCCCAATCTCGGAAACCTCCGCTTGCCTTCCTCTTCTTCTTCAAGCTTTGTTCCTGCTCGCCGCCGTTGCGCTTCCGCCGCCCTCTGTCCTGCACTCCTCCCCCAGCCGCCATGGCGCCAAAATCCACCAAGGGCAAGGGAGTGGCCAAGGACGCCGGAACCGTGGAGCCACCGGAGAGTGCGCTGGCGGTGCAGCGGAAGCAGTCCGCCTTCTTCCCCTCGACAGTTGATGTGTTCGAGCTTCGGGACTCCTTCAGGCCCCTGTGTGGAGTGAGGACGGGGGGGGGGGGGAGAATTCGGGGCATCCAGCCACGCGCGTCATCCCTGCCGACTGCGCCGAGGCTGCCCCAAATCGGTACCCCTTCTTTGTCAATTATTTTTCATGTGGGCTCTGTCCTCCCTTCTCCGATTTCTTCAGCGGCGTCATGCATACCTTTAGCTTCCGCCCACTGGATTTTACTCCGAATGTGGTGGCGTGCATGGCCCTTTTCGCGCATCTCTGCGAGGGCTTCGCCGGGGTGCACCCCAACACGGCGCTCTTTCGCCATTACTTCTCCCCTCGGATCCAACCAGGGGGCGCCATCTCCGGTTGCATCGCCTGGGTCTCAAGATCCAAGGTAGCGTATCCGGAGGGCGCCATGAAGGAGAGGTGGGAAGAATGGCGGGGCCGGTGGTGCTGGATCGAGGAGAAGGACCCGCCGGCGTTCTGCGAAATTCGCCGGGCGCCGCCGGTCCGCAGAAGCGATTGGAGCGACGTCGATGCTGACGACGAGAAGCTCATGGTCGCCACCACCAGGATCCTCCGGCTCACCGAGGCCGGCCTCACCCATGAGATGATCGGGGCGGACTTCATCCGCCGCGGGATCGCTCCACTGCATAACAAGGGGAGGCCAGCCTGGCTCTTCACGAACCTCGCCGACATCATGCGGCTTCGTCCCGGCCTCAACCACATTTTCACGGGGATGGGGCATGCCCATTTCTTCCAGCGGCTCTTCCAGCTTGACGTGGGCCGCGACGGCGAGGTCGAGCGGACCGGCAAGGTCGCAAGGGCACCGCAAAGGCTGCAAGGTCCTCAAGATGCCTCTGTTCAAGCTGCCGACGGGGGTGGTCCCATTGTGCAATAACTCGCGCCGGTCCGATATCATTGCCATGATGCCGGATTGCAACGTGCATGGCCCTGACCCGAGCTGGAAGGAGCCGGAGGACGCCGAGGTGCAGCAGTTCTTTGATACTCTGCATGAGGGGTACATCAACGCCGATGCCGAGCGGCTGCTTGTCCAGGACACCACCCAGGCGGAACTGGACTACATCGGCACCAGGGCGAGGGAGGCACAGCTTGCCGAGGAGGCTGGCAGCGCTGGCGGTTGGGAGGACAAGGCCGCGACGGCCGTGGAGGAGGAGGAGCTCGCCCGATGGGCGGCGGCCGCCGGGGAAGCCAGCAGCGCCGGCACCGAGGCTCCTCTGGTTGAAGATGTGGTCGGCGAGTCGTCGTCGGAGGAGGCCAGGACCGCCGGCCCGACGCTGGCTATGGGGCGAGGGCGAGTCCTGCGGCGGGCCAGTTCCGGCGAGCCGGTCCGGCCCGGCAGGGCTGCGCGGCCGCAGCTGACCTTGGAGGGGTCCGGGCGCCACACGAGGGCCGCGGCGGCAAAGAAGCCGGCGAAGGCCGCGGTGAAGAAGAAGACAGCCGCCCCTTCTTTGTCCACGCGTGTCCAGACACCACCTCCTTCCCCCCTCCGGCGGATGTTGACACGGAGGTTACTTTCGATTATGGATCCCTCAGCCCGAGGAGGAAGAGGAAAACAGCAGAGGAGGAGGCGGACGACGAGTAAGAATCTGGTTCCTTTTTGTTATCTCTGCCTCCTCAATTTGTGTTGCTCGTCTTGACTTGTCTTCGCCTTTGCAGGGACATGGAGACGCTGGCCCAGAGAGTGAAGAGGGCCAAGGTCTCGGCGGGTGGCCCGCCCCCGGTTGGTACTTCGAGGGCGCCACTGGTGGTGTTGAGCAACCCGGACAGCAGCCCCCGGCATAGCCCCCAGCGTAAGTTCATCATTCTTCCCCCGTCGACATGTGTCAGGGGCACGGCACTTTGGTGCTGACCTTGCCAGGTATGCAGGAGGAGAGCAGCAGCAGGCGGAGCCGCAGAGGGCTACGCCTAACACGCCGCCCCCATCGACCACGCCGCCTCGAGGGGCGTCCCCGGCAAGGGCGCCAAGCACCGAGCCTACGCACATGGAGGAGGAGGAGGAAAACTTGGGCGCCGGCGGCTTTGCCTCGACGCCAAATGTTGGCGGGGAGGGGACTTCCGTTTCCCAGCCTGGTACCGGCACATGTAAGTCGTTCGCCGTTCGTCCCTGTTTCTTTTTCTTTCTGGCTCTTGGTCTTGGCCTTGCCTCACCCCCTTCTTCGGCGTCCAGATCCCTCCTCGATGAACCCAGAGGACGTGGACGCCGTCATTGAGGATGTCACCAAGGCCGTCGAGGCGGACGCGGAGAAGATCGCCGCCGAAGAGGCCGCCAAGGGCGCTGCCGAGGACGCCGCGAAGGGGCCTACCGGGGAGGCCGGCAAGGCTGCCGCTGAGGAGACCGGCAAGGGGCCTGCCGGAGAGGCCGGCGGGGCCGCTGCCGAGGAGGAGGTGGCTGATGACCAGCCTTCCTCTTCTGTTGCTTCCGGCTCCGGCAAGCTCAAGAGATGGCGAGGAACTTGGCCGCGGCCGCCGAAGCCGCCCGGACCCAGCACGAGGCTGCGCTGAACTCCCAGGAGGAGGACCTCGCTGCACACGAGGAGAAGCTTGCCGCCATGGTTCGCGGCAAGGATGCAGAGGTGGAGAAGCTTGTCTTGCAGCGGACCAGTGAGCTGAAGCAGAGGCACTCAATGCCCAGGCCCAAGTTCACGCCGGCAAGGTGGAGGAGCTGGAGGCGGAGCGCGACGGGTTGAAGGAGCATGCCCTGAAGCTGTCCCAGGAGAAGGACACGCTTAACAGTGCCCTGACAGAGGCGCATGCCGCGGTCATCAGCAAGGCTGGGGAGCTCTCCGAGGCCAACAACTCCATCAAAGACCTCAAGCTGAAGCTCGAGGGTCTCGAGAAGGTGCTGTTGGAGGCCAAAACCCGAGAGGGGACCCTCGCCAAGGAGCTGGAGGCCGAGAAGCAGTTGCGGAAGAACGAGGGCCTCAACTTCGCGGATCACGTGGAGGGCGAGAACCGTTGGCTCGATCGCCTCACCACCGTCGCCAACCAGGCCGCCGCGCAGCTGGCCATCATGGGGATGCCGGCGTGAGGTATGTCCCGGAGCGGAGCGTGAGCGCCAATTGCAGCCTGACCATGTTCTTTGAGAAGGTCGTCGGCTCCACGCCAACCGGGCGGCCTCACTGGCCGACAAGTCCCGGAGGCTTTGCCAGGGTGCCATGACCAAGGTTCTCACCAAGGTGGCGCATTGGTACCCCGACCGCGACTTCGACGCCGCGCTGGAGAGCATGCCGGAGGGTACTGACCTCGCGCCGCTCAGGGAGCGCATCAAGCCCATCATCAGCCGAGTCGGTGAAATTCAGAGGGTGGAGGGCCAGCGCCGGGATTAGGCACCCCGCTCTTTATCGCCGCTGCAGGTTCACAACCAAGACAATCGCTATCTCTAGTTAGAACCGCAGCAACAATTCAATGTAATATAACTCTGCAGCACTTTCAGTATCATGCATGTTATTTTCCTGTTTGATTTTCCTTTGTATGTCCACCCTACGCTACCTGGGTAGGTTTGCCGGCGCGTAAACCCAGGGCGGCATCTTGGGGACGGATCCCCATTGCCCTGCCGGGTGTGCTTGCTGCCGGGCAAACCACCTTGCTGCCTTTAGCGCGGCCGCCCGAACTGTCGAGCTTGACTCAAGTCAGAATCGAGAGCGTTGCCAGGTGCGGAAGGCTACCCCGCCACTCTCGACACAGCCGCTTGAGCTGTTGAGCGGACTCGAAACAGAACAAAGGTGTTGCCAATTGTGGGAGGGCCCCTTTGCGTGCAGGTCTCTCATACATAGGCAAAATCTCCGAGGACGATAACCTTATATATAGGAGGAAATAACTCAAAGCTCTGAATGACTTAGCTTTTCTGTTGCCGCGCCGGCGTCGTTCCTCCGGCCGCCTTCTTCTCAGGAGCCAAGGGCGATGAAGGACCACTAGGTTAGCTACTAGGCCAGATTCTCACAATTCTGCCCCCTACCTGGCGCGCCAAAGATGTCGAGGAAACGACACCTGTGGGATCACAAGAATCCCTACTACGGTTGCCGGGGTGCAGGGTTGCAAGAAGAGCAGGATCAGTAGCCAGCACAAGGAGCATTTACCCAGGTTCGGGCTGTGAGGATGCGTAAAACCCTAGTCCTGCTTTGGTGGGTGTATTTCAGAGAGTTCTTGAGCTCTCGAACTAGCTATGGTGAGTGCGTGGTTTGAAAGAGCCGAATCATTCTCCAGTATGCCATGGGCCTCCTTTTATAGTTGAAAGGGGCTGCCACAGTGGCACACAGGAGGTGGAAAGGCGCACAGTGCCCTGAGCTTATCGCTCGTATTACAGGACAAGACGCATTTAATGCGTAGCTTAGGTGTCCCCCTGCTTTATCGGGGACGGGGGCGAGGCCCGTCCCGTTCTTCGCCGCTCATCCTTGCTTCGACATGCGCCTTGGCCAGCGATGCGTGTGGCGCCATGTAGGCAGGCAGGCAGCTGAGGTGGCGCGGTGGTGGAGCCTTCACGAAGATCTGCATGCAGCCACGCAGGCGCTCGATGAGTTGGCCTGGGGGCTGCATGTTGCCACGCAGGTGCCCGCCCAGCTGGTTGGGCTGGCAGCTGCATGTGAACGGTGGTGGAAGCTTGGTTGGCGTGGGCCTGGCGGTGGCCCTGCTGGCGTCCTTGGTGAGGGCCTTGCCGGGTGGCCCGGCAAGGGTCTTGCCGTGTGGCCCGGCAAGGGTCTTGCCGTAGCGCGCTGTCGTCCCCGGCAAGGGCCTTGCTGGGGGTCTGGTGGCCTTCCTCGGCAAGGATCTTGCCGAGGATCGTTGTCTTATAATCCTCATCTGATCTTGAATATGTCTTCACAAAGATCTGCATGCCACCACAGAGGTGCCTTCCCGAGCCCTGCCCCATGTGGATGATGGCGTTGGGGACCGTGGGCTCAAGGGTGGCTCGCTCTGTTGGTGTGGGGCGAGCTGCCCCGGCAAGGGTCTTGCCGGGGGAGCCTACTTCGTCCCTCTGCTCCTTGTGGTCTCGGCCTTGGTGTTGCTCTGATTATCTTGGGCTTCGGTCTTACCTTGTCTCACCTCCCCTGTTCTGCTTGGTGTGACCGTGGGCGTGGCTCAGACTGCCCGTGCATAGGTAAAGGGGTACAAAAGAGTGCCCCTCTTTTTGTACACCGACACCCTGCCTCCGCCAAAGGCGTGAGCGTAGTCGTGGTATAAAGCGGGAGGATGGCAAGGCCGGTTGCCGAGGGGCATTGTTTACTTAAAAAATGGCAAGGACCTGTTCCTTGGTGTGAGCCTCATTCACGCACGAAAGGACCCGACAAACCCCCTTTTTCTTCATTAATACGTTGATTTAACAAGTACAATTCATACGGAATGTAAGCATAAGCTAGGGGTTACAGAGTTCAAATTCGACAAGTTCCCGCAGGCTTAAGATCTAAAAAACAAGATAAGGTGCCCGTAATCCCTTTCTTGTCCCTCCCCTCAAGAAGCGGATCAAGATGGCATGAGGGAAAAGGAGTGACTAGGCGAGGTACACACGACGGAAGACACCAAGAGGATCCCCCGGCGGCCGTCCAGAAGAAGGCTGGTGATGACGGCGCTGGGAGAGAAGCCGAAATATGAGGCAGCGGGCCGGCAATAAGCGATGAAGGCATCGATGCCATCATACTCCGACTTGACGGCCCGCCACTCGCCTTCTTCGTCTTCTGCGGCCTTCTAGCGCCGGCCGCTGGAAGCGGCGGCCCCGAGAAATTCAAGGAGCTGGCTTGAGAAGCCACCGCCAAGAAACATCCCCCGGCAAGTCGCTCTGCCGGGGGAAGACCAGGTGCAGGTGATGGTGCTCCCGACACCGCTCGGGGACGGTGCGTCCGACGTTTAGTCGGACCCATCCCTGTCGTCCTCCCCACCGGTGTCCTCCTCGTCGCTATCCCTCGAGGAAGAGCTCTCGTCGGTCGAGCTCTCCGCGCAGCACCCTAGCCGGATTCCCGAGTGCCCAAAAACCTTGATGGAGAGCAGGTCAGCCTTGTAACATCCCAAAATTCTAAATTTTGGAATGTTATATTAAATAGATAGATTTAATTGATTGTGTGATTGATTGACTGAAAGTGAGTGAAATTCGAAACTTTTTGAAAGTTAAATGAGAGGGAATGAAATGACTTTCCCAAACTTTCACCTTTGCTTCCTGGTCTTCGTGAATTCAAATACTTTTCATCATAAAACCCTAGAGAGAAGATGACATGACTTCTTCCATTTATTTAAACGAAAAGGGTTGTTGAAAATATTAGAATTTCATTTGATAATATTTTAAATTCAGAAACTTTAAGCAACTCAATGATTTTCATGAGAGAAGATAAAATGACTTCTTCAAAACATATGAAATATGAGTTGGAAGTTTAAAAGGATCAAATTTAAAGTCCTTTTGGAAATTACTTTCAATTTGAAGTTATTTGGATTTTATTCAAATTATTTTTCTCCAAAAATAAAATATATGGAAATTAGGGTAAAATGATTCCCTACAATATAAAATTGGAGAGAAATAAATTTGAAATTATTTTGGCATTTTTAAAATAATTTTTAGTGGATTTTATTAGAGCAGTAGCACTCTTTGCTTTATTAGAATTTTTGAGTATTTTATTTGACGTTAGAAAAATGTTCAGGATGTAGGAAATCTTTTTTTTGAAAATTTTGATATATTATATGACAATATAATATTTTTAATTTATTTTGTTTTATTATTTTTGTTGTCTGTGAAAAATGGTTTAAAAAAACCTTCTCTCTGCCGAACTGGGCCGGCCCAGCAAATCGCCAGGCCACGGCCCAGCTGGCCCGACCCCGCGCCTCGCTCGTCTTCCAGCTTGGGACGGAGTCCCGAGCGAGCACGCATCGCCGCCGCTGTTCTTCGCCCGGCCTCCTCTGCCCCTCCCCCACGCAACCGCCTCCTCCTCCACCTTTAAAAGGCGAGGGCGCAGCCCCTGGATCCCGTTCCCGCCGCCAGCTCACCTCGCAGCGCCGCCGCCGATGCATGCATCTCGCCGCACTTTCTGCGTCGCCGCCGCTGCACACCACCAGCGCCGCCGCCGCCGCTTTGCCCCACCGCTGCTCGCGCCGCCGCCTGCCGCCGCGCCGCGCCCCTCCTCCGCCTCGCCGCGCGCTCGCCTCCGCGCCGCGCCACTCGCTCGCCGGAACCGCGCGCCATCTCGCCAGAGTAGCCACCGCCGCCGGGTTATTTTCCCTGAACCGGTAAAACCGCTAGATCCGTCCGTTTTTTATTAGTTTGGTTTTATTTTATTTGATCGGTTTAGTTTTATGGTTAAGTTATTTAGCGAACGTTCGTCCGTAATATTCGGTAGCGAACGGTTCTCATTCGTTAGCATTCTGTAGCGAGCGATCGCTCGATAGTTTTTTTCTTTTTCTTTTTATTTTGGCCAGGGATCCATCCATGAATACTTTATTTACAGATTAGTCCCTGTACTTCAATCGGTCACTACTTTTTGCTCGTTAGTCCAAATCCAACGAAACTAAGGCCCACTTATTTGTTATGATCTCCTCTATCCAGTAAAACAACTTCAACATGTTTTTGAAAATTTAAAATTTGTTTTTCAAACAGATTTGAATTCAAACTTCTTTTGTTCATAACTCGAGTTTTATAACTCCGTTTGATTTGATTCTTTTTGCAAATCGAAGCTCTTGACCAAAACTTTCTGATAAGTCCAAATTCACACAATTTTGGTACTGTTAGAAATTGTTTTATGTTGCAAGAGTTATTTGCTTGGTTTTGATGTTTTTCGAATTGTCTTCTTCGTTCTTTCCGATCTTTTGAGTGATTGCTTATGTGTGGTTACTATTGCTTGCTTACGATAGATTGATCGGAGTGTGACGAGTAGAACTATCAGGAGTTATGAGTGTGAATCATCTTCATCAACAGTATAGGCAAGTTCACACTTTGATCATATCCCTTTCATACCCAGTTTTTATGCATTAGTTGCACTCTCAAACATTGCATGAGTAGGACTTGATAACATGTGGGTATTGGGAAGTAGTTGATGAGGTAGGAACCTATTGTCCTGCATTCAAACCTTGGGAGTTACTTCTACGTTATGCTATTATTGCTATGCTATGCTCGTAGACGTGGTTTGCGTGAGTGAATCCATGACAGATGTGAGATTGTTATTTAATGGTTCAACTTAAGGTGGCAAATTTAATACACACGGGTGGATTGCTTGTTTTGGGCACCTGGGGAATCCAGTGTTGTCCTAGGAGATCCCGGGGATATACCGTGTGATCCTCCTACGGTCCGCCACCTAGGCTCAAAGGGATCATAAGATTATTCATGCTAGAAACTTCCGTGTGCAGCCACAAGCCATTATGGGCTCTGGCATAGTTGAGTATGTTGTGCGACCTCTTTCAGTGGTGGGCTAGCAGATGTAGAGGGAAAGTAGGTGTAACTGTCCACCCAGAGTAAAAAGTTAATGCTTCTGAAAGACTGTGTCTCGGTCATCCGTTTCTCAAACACCATGTTGTGCGAGAAATCTAACGGAGGAGATCGAGTCTTGTGGGAAAAATTGCGCAAACCTCTGCAGAGTGTACAAACTAATCATGATTAGCCGTGTCCCCGCTTATGGACATCTTGAGTCTCTGGTTCTTGAATTATCATGTTGATCTCAACACTTTATTTAATTAATTTGATTGGGTTAATAATTATTATTTTGGGATTGAGTTGGAGGAACCTTCTCAATATTTATCAACCAACTTTGTAGTTAAATAAAATATATTCCTTTGATGTAGGAAAAAATTGGCTTTTCGCAAAAACATTATAACCATAGAGCTTTTCCACCAGCCAAATATGCATGTAGTGATAGCCTTTATTCATCATTATCCTATGGTGTGAATTTGCCAGTACATTCAATGTACTGGCCCTTTGTGGCTGCAACGTCTCATGTTGCAGGAATCTTACGACGAGTAAGTGATACGTTAGGGTTACGATTTCTACACTCAACTTTGCCGTTGGTGTTGATGGGAATCCACAACCTTGTTCTTGCTTCCACTATTTTGGATTGAGGTAATAGTATTTACGTTACTTTATACATGTGATTTACCTCTATTATAAATCCTCGCGTACTGTGTGTGTCAGCATACCGATCCAGGGATGACACTTAAGCACAGAGACTTGATCCATTCAGGTCGGGTCGCTACAAGATGGTATCAGAGCACATGTTGACTGTAAGACGTGACCCCTAGAAACTGGCAAACCCATAGGAAAGATTTTCTCAACAACTTCATTTTCAAAAAGATCTTTTACCTCTCTTCTTTTCTGAGTTTTATCAAATATTCCCTTTTAGTTAGACTATACCCCTTTCCTCTTTTGACCACGCGAAGATTCAGCTGATGAGACCATTCTGAGAAGATATCCAACAACTAAGACCACTTTGAAATAAAGAGGATTTTACCGTGCATTATGATAATGGAAACTGCAAAGGTTGAAGACTCCAAAGACTAGGAGAATTTGAAGGCTCTGAAGAAATTCCAGAGTGAAGTGATTTGGAAGGCTCTGAATAGGATCCACTTAAGTTATTCTCAGACCCTTCTGAATTTCTTTCATGAATAACCCCTGGCTTACATATTTTAGATGAAGATCTTCACCCTGAACCAAAGACAACACTACGAAGACTTTTCCTATGATCCAGCCTTATGGAAATTTGTTAGACTATTGAAGTTGCCGATACCTGAGATGAAGGTGTGTTAGAGAAATACCGGAACATGGAGCGTCAAAACTCAAAGTTTTTGTCAAGAAAACCCAAAGGCAGGAGATAGCTCATGGCAGACACATGGGCATAAACACGGCTGTCCATGATGTTATCGCCCGCTTAGACATTTGTCACCATGCTGAGTTAAGCATGCATTTCTTCGGAAGGATTGGATGGTATAAGGCTAATGGAGCACCTATCAGCAAAATATGAAGTTTTAAACCTTAGCTGGTGTATCACCAGGATCTGGAGTATTACATAGAAGTTTAAGATGGACCTGCAGGAAGCTGTATTTGACAAGGAAGCATTTCGTGAAAAGCTCAGGACCGAGAAGCTGAAAGTAGCGAAGCTGGTGGAGCAAAACCTCAAGATACCAGTGATTCGTCAGGAACTGAAGGACAGTAGGACCATGGTTCATGCCAAGGATGTTGAAACCTAGACTTTTGGAACGCAACTCTAGGAATATTAAAGGACATCACTTCGCGTCAACAGAAATGGCCTGGCAAAAGAACTTTGAAGGACAAGCACGATCGGAAGGAGCCATCGGAGACATGAACAAGAATCAAAGATTTTGACGACATCAAAGATTTATTAACCTTTAGAAGACCAAACCCCTGTTATATACCTACGTTAGATTCGACGATTGTGAGCTGTCATTTGTTTGATGTTTTTCCGACAGCCACAAAATAAAATCTGTCTTTTCAAAACTTTTGTTTGTATTGTGCGCATTCCCTCTCGATCTCTCTTATCTCACCCCAAAACCCTTGGATCCCAAAAGAGGATGAATAGAGATGGACGAGTATTTCTGAGATTCATGACACAACCGGAGGTAGCACACTGGATACGGAACATGGAAGATCGCATGAAGGAGCACGGTATTGAAGGAGAGTATATGGTTCCATACACCCTACGAAAGATCACACAAGGTGCTGCAAAATGGCGAGAGATACATCAAGCCATACAAGGATGGAAAGGAACCAATGCTTGGGATGAATTCAAGACGATTCTACTGAGGTCCCGTCTTACCCGAAAGCCATGCGAACCTAAAGAGAAGAAGCCTTGTGCATGTAAGATTTGTGGAGAAATAGGACACAACCATAAAGAACACAAGGGTGAATGCCCTAATTGTGAAGGAAGTCACCCAGCTGAAGAATGCCCAACTAGGCAGATCACTTGTTTCTTGTGTGAAGGGAATACCCACTACCCTGCTCAGTGTCACATTTACCCCATGGTACAAAGAACCATCCAGCAAAAGAAAGAAGCAATGAAAGGAACCCTCATGGAAATTTCAGAAGAACGTGTGAGGAGGGAAGAGGTGGAGGACACACCCGAAGAAGGCCCAATTAAACCCTACACCAAGTCTTGTTATTCATGTGGAGAAGAAGGACACATCTCCCAGAATTGTCTAAATGGGGATCTAGTAGAATTCCCGACAGAGGAAGTGGAGTATGACCCACAGGAAATAGAAGCCCTGATTGGAACGGAAAAGTCCAGGAAGAGAAGTAGATTGGATACCAGGAAGGACCTGAGTCATATCACCTGCTACAGGTGCAAGGAATCAGGGCACTACTTCAGCAGTTGCCCAAAAAGGAAACCACGAGACTTGTCGGGAGTAATATGTTTTCGTTGTAATGAAGCATGGCACTTTGCCAGGGATTGTCCCAAAGAGAAGGAGACTTGTGATAAATAGTTGAGTCTGTGAGAAATATAGTATTAGTAGTGGGAACAATTCTTTATATTGAGGTGTTGAGTTGAGGCATGTAATGGAAAAAGCAGGAGATTGTAATCATTGGGGAATCAATAAAGTTAGCATCGTTGGTACTGATTTGGATTTTATGAGTTGTTACTCTATGAAGAAAGATCTTGACCATTTTCGAGGATATGAGAAATATGGTCTATGGATGAGTTTGTGCAATTTAAGGGTCGTAGTACCCTATGAGGACCCTTGACCCCTGGAAAGGATTATGATATTCCACGGAGTGGACCTTGGACAAAATAAGTACGAGTTTTATCTCGATATGTGGGACACCCCAAGAATATGAAGAGATGAAGTACTATTGGATATAAAGGAAGTAGAATGTTGGTAATGGAGCAATTGTGACTCCGT
This sequence comes from Aegilops tauschii subsp. strangulata, assembly GCF_002575655.3. Classification (NCBI taxonomy): domain Eukaryota; kingdom Viridiplantae; phylum Streptophyta; class Magnoliopsida; order Poales; family Poaceae; genus Aegilops; species Aegilops tauschii. The sequence goes on along the minus strand of NC_053038.3, from coordinate 324,055,265 downwards.
GATGAGTCAGAGTAATCATGTCTTAGTTTGGTACAAATAGAAGGAAGAGAGACAGTGTCAGGACCCCGATCCTAAGTCACACCGATCTAGCATGTAACACATCATATCACTTTGCGGCTCACGCACGGTATTCCCACGGGTGCCACCTTACCTGGCCCGGGACCGTTTGCGCCTTTTGGCTCACGTATATTATAGTGTCACTAGCATCCATATGACAAAGAATCCGGGCCGACATGACTAGTCGTAAACCCAAAGTGGCACTAACTTACAGGGACAGGCATACATGACCCAGCATCGAACGTGTCGGTCAACAGCGAGTGAATCCGGGCTGTAGCAGCTGGGCGAGCAGGACTCCAGTAAAACGGGCTGTAGCAGGCTAACAGGACTCCGGTATACACCGCGTGACATTTCCCCGAAGGGACAGACACAGGATCGAAGTAGGACACATGCCGGCCAGTCTAAGTGTTCTGGAGCAGTAGCAACTGGGCTAACAGGACTCCGGGAACCCCGGGCTGTAGCAGACTACCATGGCTCAGTGGAAGCAGTAGACTACATTTACCCATAAGAGAGGCTACCAAGGATAGACAACTAGGTTGTCGGATCCCACACATACCAAGCATTTCAAAATCATACACACAATATGCTCGATATGTGCAAATACAACATGGCATCACAACAAAACTCTACGACTCAAAGTATTGATTCATAAGGCTCCGAAGAGTCAAGTATTACAAACATGGGTCTCATGACCCAACATACAGAGCATACAAGCAACAAGCACATGCAGAAGCTTAACTTGTCTGAGTACAGACAACTACAAATGAAGAAGGCTGAGAAGCCCGACCATCTACAAGACCCTCCCAAGGGTACAAGATCGTAGCTGAGGTAACAAGCTAACGTCGAAGTCCACGCGGAACTACTAGTGAGACTGACGTCTCTCTACAAAAACATAAATTAAGCAAACGTGAGTACAAATGTACCCAGCAAGACTTACATCAGAACTATCTACATATGCATCAGTATCAACAAAGGGGTGGTGGAGTTTGACTACAACAAGCCAGCTTTGACTCGGTGGCTATCCTGAACTACGACTGCAAGTAACTCTTTTGAGGTGGCACACACGAGTCCACATATTCACCATATCAATACACCACTATGGATCCGCTCCCGTCTCCCTACGAGAACGCCATCCATAGCACTCACGCTTATCTTGCGCATTTTAGAGTATCCACTTTCACTTGTCTATGAACTGTACAGGCAACCCAGAAGTCCTTTTCCGCGGACACGGCTATTTGAATAAATGATGTTAACCCTGCAGGGGTGTACTTCGTCACACACGCTCTCGCCACTTACCACCATGTACACGTCGTGTATCTCGGCAACCTTCAAGCCGAAGCCTGGCGAGGGAGTCGGCCACGACCTGACTAACCACGCAAGTCTCTAGTCCAGGTTTATCGCCTATTCGGGTTCCATCCGCAAGGAGATCCGGCCGGGGTGTCGCTCACGGCCCCAAACGATGTGTGCAGGGTTCCCAAGCCCACCTCGACGGATGGATCTACGCTTGGTACACCGTGCCACGGTGCCTAGTCTGTCCCAAGCCCACCTGTACCGGGTGCCACTTGGTAGACTTTTAACACAACCTACAAACACCATAAACTAGTTGCAACTCCTGGACAGAGATTGAGGCGGTTAATAAGCCGAGAGGGGTCGAGTTACCGGAACCCAATGTGTGGTAGTAACTGTTCATGGATCACAAACACAGAACTCAGTTCCTAAGGACGGTTTCAATGAGACAACCAACCATGTACTCCTACATGGCCTCTCACTGCTACCTTTACCAAATCGTGTTCACACACTTAGCTCTCAACAGTAAGACATGTTCACCACATTCCAATTCATCCCCGATGAATCAGACCTGACTCAACCCTAAGCAGTAGCAGGCATGACAACAAGCATGAATGAGTAGGCACATCAGGGCTCAAACAACTCCTACTCATGCTAGTAGGTTTCATCTATTTACTGTGGCAATGACAGGTCATGCAGAGGAAAGGGGTTCAACTACCGCATCATGTAACAGTTGAAACATTGTTGTCCTAATGCTGTAAAAGAGAGTAGGAGCGAGAGAGTGGGATTATATCATAATGAACAAGGGGTTTTGCTTGCCTGGTACTTCTGAAGATAGTATAGCTCTTCATCGGTGTCATCGAACTAATCATCGAAACATATGTCTACTGAGGGGGGGGGACACAACCACCGGCAACAGAGAAAGAACACAATCAATGCAATGCAACAATGATGCATGATCATAACATGGCAATATGCTAGTGTTTGAGCTAATGCAACTAGCAATCAGATTAAATGTAGTTGGTTTGAACCAAAGGTTCAAATTCAAACTCCATATGTGATTATTTAAATGCCAAACATTTGATTTGCCCTATTCAGCAACTATAAGTTGTTCCAACATGCATGAAAATGGTACAGATGGATAGATTGCATTTTTTTGATAATTTTTCATATATAACTTATTTCATTTGGAGTTACGGTTGAATTTCTATGAATTTTAGAAGTTTTAACTATTTTCTGGCATTTCCTTGATTATTTTTAATCCAGCAAATGATTAACTGCGTCATCATGACCTCAGTGTGACGTCAGCAAGTCAACAGGGGCCGGTCCAGGTTAAACCTGACACCGGGGCCCACATGTCAGTGAGATAGAGAGTTAACAGGGGGTTATTTAACTTAACCCGTGTTTTTAACAGCAGCGGTCCCACATGTCATACACTAGGGGTTAATTAACCGAGTGATTAGCACCTGACCTAATGCTCCACGTCAGTTCTAATCGGCATTTAGCCGCCGGCGTAAACAGGGCATGGCGAGGTCGCTCGTCCGGCCAACTCCGGCGACGGGAGGTCGCGCGGACGGGTGCGTTGGAACACCCGCAGCAGGGCGCGTACGATGGTGGTGGTGGCTGGAGCTGATGCGGGCTGTAGCGGCGCCGGCGATGAGCTTTGCAGTGGCGATGCTCGGGCTTGGCCGGGGCGCGGGGCTGCAGCTTGCTAGCGAGCAGGTTGAGCGGCGCAGGAGCACCAGGGGAGCTCCTGGAGCACTACCGCGTGCTCGGACGTGAGCAGATCGAGCTCAGGCCACGGCGGCGATGAGACACGACGGCGGAAGCTCTCGGCGATGGCGGGAATCGAGCTAGCGGACCAAATCCACCACGGGGTATGAGGGGGAAGGGTGAGGGGCTCACAGGGAGTTGTATGGAGGTCTTGTCAGGCTCGGGGACGAACTACGGATGACGAATCGGGCGGTGGCATCTGGCGGAGCAGAGCTCGAAGACGGCGATGGTGGCGTTGATGCGGGGCCTTCGGGCTCGCGTCCTTCGGTGGAGAGGTTAATCGGGGCTTGGCGAAGCTTTTGGACAGCTGGTGGAGGCGAGACGATGACGGTGGCCAGCGCTCGGATTTGGATGGCAGCGACGGGTGCGTTCGGTCCGGGCAAGAGAGAGGGAGCAGAGGAGAGGACGCCATGGGGGAGAGTGAGAGGGGTCGGGGGGTGTGCGTGGCGACGTTAAAGGAGGCCAGGGGAAGCAGGCAACCAGGAGGTGGCACGGCGCGTACGCACGGGCGGCGGGCACATGCCCTCGTGCCCTCTGGCACGAGGTTGAGGACGACTGGCAGAGCCAGGTAGGCTGGGCCGGGTAAGTGGGCTGCTAGGTAAACTCTCTCTCTTCTTCTGTTTTACATTTTCTGTAATTTGTTTTGATTTAGTTTTAGACACTAAATCATTTTTGTTGCTTCTGATAATCCTTGTAGGGACTAGTTGGATTATTCCAAAGTCCCTCACCAAAAATCAGAAGTATTGGAGCTACTAAATATTTTATATGAATTAATAACCCCAATTAAAATACAATATGAATTGATTCAAAAATCCAAATGTCATGGAAAAATGTGCATCATCTCTGGTTACTGTTTCCAGCATTTTTCAAAAATGATGAACATTTTTTAAGGCCATTTGGGTTCATTGAAAAAATATTTTTAGTTGAACCTTGAATTGGTTTAGTGCTAGGGCTTGGTCATCCCCAATTCAAATTTCCTTTGAAAATTAAACATGATGCATGGATGCAGATGCAACTAATTACAAACAATTCTGGGGCTGTGACAGGCAGTACAATTGGATGGATTTAAGAATGCCAGGAAGTTGGATGTTGGAATAATGAACAGTTGCCCCGATGATGAGTTCAAGGTTTACAAGTGATGAGATGGGCCATAACCCACAGGCCCCAGGACCTCCCAAGAAGCAAGCACACTCTTGCTGAAGGAAAAACCCTGGAAGAAGTTACGATTTTATCGACAGACGATCTTATAGGAGTAACGCTAAACCTGAGAATTGTGAAGGAACGATAGATGTTTGTTTGGATTGCAGAATCAATGGATTTATTCGAACCTGGTTCGTCGACAAGAGAAATTCTGTAATGCTTGTGAGGATGACCGAGTGTTAGAATGCGAGATTCGCTAAACCATATTCAAGGTAATGATTTGGGTGCGGGATGGATTGATCACCATACCGACTTACTCTTATTATTCGCCTTTGCTATATGGGATGGTAAATCTGAGTGACTTGCCTATAGCAGAGCGACGACGATCAAAACCTTGTTTAAACCTTAGAATGGTATTGTAATTTTCCTTCGTACAAGGCAGCTCTTGCCAATCGTAGGATATACGGTGATGTTCAACCCAGACCCATTTCCTGCAGGGGAAACCATAAATTGTTGACCACCATGAGATATCAATAGTTGTTTAGTATTGGCGCCAGACCCGTGAGCTAAGAAGACCCAGTCTCGGAAGAACCGTACCCGGATGAAAGGACATAAGTATTGAGGAAAAGGTTATGCCACTACCTGAAGAGCCCAGAGAAGGAATTTTTCCTGAGAATCTGAGAAGACCGACACTGTCAAGAATAAGGATGGAGTATATGAGTTTTGATGGAACCGTAACAATGCTTCTAAGGGTGGTAGCACCCGAGACCCCGGAGACGATTGATGGATTTTGAGAAGACCCCCAAACCTAACCTATTTCTTTCTAGCCTCTCCGAATCTCGAGGGAGAGATTCATTTAGAGGGTGGTAGGTTTGTACCATCCCAAAATTCTAAATTTTGGAATGTTATATTAAATAGATAGATTTGATTGATTGTGTGATTGATTTACTGAAAGTGAGTGAAATTCGAAACTTTTTGAAAGTTAAATGAGAGGGAATGAAATGACTTTCCCAAACTTTCACCTTTGCTTTCTGGTCTTCGTGAATTCAAATACTTTTCATCATAAAACCCTAGAGAGAAGATGACATGACTTCTTCCATTTATTTAAACGAAAAGGGTTGTTGAAAATATTAGAATTTCATTTGAGTTGTTTTAAATTCAGAAACATTAAGCAACTCAATGATTTTCATGAGAGAAGATAAAATGACTTCTTCAAAACATATGAAATATGAGTTGGAAGTTTAAAAGGATCAAATTTAAAGTCCTTTTGGAAATTACTTTCAATTTGAAGTTATTTGGATTTTATTCAAATTATTTTTCTCCAAAAATAAAATATATGGAAATTAGGGTAAAATGATTCCCTACAATATAAAATTGGAGAGAAATAATTTTGGTATTTTTAAAATAATTTTTAGTGGAGTTTATTAGAGCAGTAGCACTCTTTGCTTTATTTGAATTTTTGAGTATTTTATTTGACGTTAGAAAAATGTTCAGGATGTAGGAAATCTTTTTCTGGAAATTTTGATATATTATATGCCTATATAATATTTTTAATTTATTTTGTTTTATTATTTTTGTTGTCTGTGAAAAATGGTTTAAAAAAAACCTTCTCTCTGCCGAACTGGGCCGGCCCAGCAAATCGCCAAGCCACGGCCCAGCTGGCCTGACCCCACGCCTCGCTTGTCTTCCAGCTCGGGACGGAGTCCCGAGCGAGCACGCATCGCCACCGCCGTGCTTCGCCCGGCCTCCCTGCCCTTCCCCCACGCAACCGCCTCCTCCTCCGCCTTTAAAAGGCGAGGGCGCCGCCCCTGGATCCCGTTCCCGCCGCCAGCTCGCCTCGCAGCGCCGCCGCCGACGCCCGCATCTCGCCGCACTTTCCGCGTCGCCGCCGTTGCACACCACCAGCGCCGCCGCCGCTGCTTTGCCCCGCCGCTGCTCGCGCCGCCGCCTGCCGCCGCGCCGCGCCCCTCCACCGCCGCCTGCCGCCGCGCCGCGCCCCTCCGCCGCCTCGTCGCGCGCTCGCCTCCGCGCCGCGCCGCTCGCTCGCCGGAACCGCGCGCCATCTCGCCGGAGTAGCCGCCGCCGCCGGTTTATTTTCCCTGAACCGGTAAAACCACTAGATTCGTCTGTTTTTTATTAGTTTGGTTTTATTTTATTTGATCGGTTTAGTTTTATGGTTAAGTTATTTAGCGGATGTTCGTCCGTAATATTCGGTAGCGAACGGTTCTCGTTCGTTAGCATTCTGTAGCGAGCGTTCGCTCGATAGTTTTTTTTTCTTTTTATTTCAGCTAGGGACCAATCCGTGAATACTTTATTTACAGATTAGTCCATGTACTTCAATCGGTCACTACTTTTTGCTCGTTAGTCCAAATCAAACGAAGCCAACGCCCACTTATTTGTTATGATCTCCTCTATCCAGTAAAACAACTTAAACATTTTTTTGAAAATCTAAAATTTGTTTTTAAACAGATTTGAATTCAAACTTCTTTTGTTCATAACTCGAGTTTTATAACTCCGTTTGATTTGATTCTTGTTGCAAATCGAAGCTCTTGACCTAAACTTTCTGATAAGGCCAAATTCACATAATTTTGGTCCTGTTAGAAATTGTTTTATGTTGCAAGAGTTATTTTCTTGGTTTTGATGTTTTCCGAATTGTCTTCTTCGTTCTTTCCGATCTTTTGAGTGATTGCTTATGTGTGGTTAGTATTGCTTGATTACGATAGATTGAAGGAGTGTGACGAGTAGAACTATCAGGAGTTATGAGTGCGAATCATCTTCATCAACAGTACAGGCAAGTTCACACTTTGATCATATCCCTTTCATACCCAGTTTTTATGCATTAGTTGCACTCTCAAACATTGCATGAGTAGGACTTGATAACATGTGGGTATTGGGAAGTAGTTGATGAGGTAGGAACCTATTGTCCTGCATTCAAACGTTGGGAGTTACTTCTACGTTATGTTATTATTGCTATGCTATGCTCGTAGACATGGTTTGGGGTGAGTGAATCCATGACAGATGTGAGATTGTTATTTAATGGTTCAACTTAAGGTGGCAACTTTAATACACATCTGGGTGGATTGCTTGTTTTGGGCACCTGGGGAATCCAGTGTTGTCCTAGGAGATCCCGGGGATATACCGTGTGATCCTCCTATGGTCCGCCACCCGGGCTCAAAGGGATCATAAGATTATTCGTGCTAGAAACTTCCGTGTGCAGCCACAAGCCATTATGGGCTCTGGCATAGTTGAGTATGTTGTGTGACCTCTTTCAGTGGTGGGCTAGCAGATGTAGAGGGAAAGTAGGTGTAACTGTCCACCCAGAGTAAAAAGTTAATGCTTCTGAAAGACTGTGTCTCGGTCATCCGTTTCTCAAACACCATGTAGTGCGAGAAATCTAACGGAGGAGATCGAGTCTTGTGGGGAAAAGTGCGCAAACCTCTGCAGAGTGTACAAACTAATCATGATTAGCCGTTTCCCCGCTTATGGACATCTTGAGTCTCTGGTTCTTGAATTATCATGTTGATCTCAACACTTTATTTAATTAATTTGATTGGGTTAATGATTATTATTTTGGGATTGATTTGGAGGAACCTTCTCAATATTTATCAACCAACTTTGTCGTTAAATAAAATATATTCCTTTGATGTAGGAAAAAATTGGCTTTTCGCAAAAACATTATAACCATAGAGCTTTTCCACCAGCCAAATATGCATGTAGTGATAGCCTTTATTCATCATTATCCTATGGTGTGAATTTGCCAGTACATTCAATGTACTGACCCTTTGTGGCTGCAACGTCTCATGTTGCAGGAATCTTACGACGAGTAAGTGATACGTTAGGGTTACGATTTCTGCACTCAACTTTGCCGTGGGTGTTGATGGGAATCCACAACCTTGTTCTTACTTCCGCTATTTTGGATTGAGGTAATAGTATTTACGTTACTTTATACATGTGATTTACCTCTGTTATAAATCCTCAAGTACTGTGTGTGTCAGCATACCGATCCAGGGATGACACTTAAGCACAGAGACTTGATCCATTCGGGTCGGGTCGCTACAAGCCTCCACCAATTTGAAGTGGAGGACGTGCCCCTTGATCAGGCAGTGGGTGCATGTGAAGGTTTTCCAACCACGACGAAGAAGCATTACATGAGGGACAGGGAACTTCGTGTTCGCCCACATGTCACCATTGCAACATCCCTTCATGTGAAGCCTCAACCTCGATGGCCGGTCCACCTCCAGCACCCTCGCGAACGCCTCGGGAAGGCGAAGGCGGCTGTGCGGCGGCTCGCGCAGCTGCAGGATGAACTCCAGCGCCGTGTCTCCGACATGGCCGCTTGACGAAGCGGGAGGAGACGGTGGCGCTGCGGGTGCTCCCCTTCAGCGCCCTCTTCTGCCTCGACCGCCTCACCGACCGCGATCACGCCCATCGCCTCTCTCTTGAGCGTCTGGCTCTAACTTAACTGTCGCAGCTCTCTGGCGAGAGGAAGATCTAGTCGCCTCCGCAAAGGGACGGCCGCGACCGCGCCCACGCAAGGGGATGCCCCTCCTTCCTCCGCCCAACTCCCCTTTTATAGCCAGGCAGGAAGAGCTGGGGGCTGGTGCTATGCCTTCCCAGAAGGGCTCTTTCGAATCCGGCTCATTAAAGCCATTGGCAACGAGCGGGGTCGTCGACCGCCGTCCCCGCACCAATCAAAGGCGCATGGGTATCTGCCATGGTGCGCCTTCCCATATCCCGCGCGTCCGCCACCGACCCGGCGCCATGCATGCGGGGTACGTGGCGGAAAAGGCGGGCACAGTGGGAAGCGTGGAATGGCGGTTAACACCCCATGAATAAAGGCAATTCACGGGCCACTGATAACCCACAAGTATAGGGGATCAATTGTAGCCTTTTTCGATAAGTAAGAGTGTCGAACCCAACGAGGAGCTAAAGGTAGAACAAATATTCCCTCAAGTTCTATCGACCACCGATACAACTCTACGCACGCTTAACATTCGCTTTACCTAGAACAAGTATGAAACTAGAAGTACTTTGTAGGTGTTTTTGGATAGGTTTGCAAGAATATAAAGAGCGCGTAAATAAAAACTAGGGGCTGTTTAGATAAAGAAACTATAAAGTAAATATAGCGAGTGTGGAAAAGTGGTGGTAGGAGTTGCGAAATTATCCCTAAGCAATTGACTACTTCACTAGACCGATAGGACAACGAAAATCTACTCAGACATCATAGGATGGCAACACATCATTGGATAATAATATGAAGCATAAAGCACCATGTTCAAGTAGAGGGTACAGCGGGTTGCGGGAGAGTGGACCGCTGTAGATAGAGGGGGAAGGTGATGGAGATGTTGGTGAAGATGGCAGAGTTGTTGGTGAAGATCGCGGTGATGATGATGGTGGCCACGGCAGCGTTCCGGCACCACCAGAAGAGAGGGGGAGAGGGGCCCCTTCTTCTTCTTCTTCCTTGACCTCCTCCCTAGATGGGAGAAGGGTTTCCCCTCTAGTCCTTGGCCTCCATGGCATGGGAGGGGCGAGAGCCCCTCCGAGATTGGATCTGTCTCTCTGTCTCTCTCTGTTTATGCGCTCCCGTCTTCTGCCCTTTCACCGTTTCGTATATATATGGGGATCTGTAACTCCGATTGGATTGAAACCTTCGCCCAGATTTTTCTCCAAAAATTAGCTTTCTTGCGGCCAAAGAAGAGCAACAACCGCCTTACGGGGGGGCCATGAGGGTCAGGGGCGCGCCCCCCTGCCTCGTGCCCCCCTCGAGCACCGTCTCGCATGGATTCTTCTTCCCATATTTTCCAAATATTCCAAAAATATTCTCCGTCCGTTTTTATCCCGTTTGGATTCCGTTTGATATGGGTTTTCTGCGAAACATAAAACATGCAACAAACAGGAACTGGCACTAGGCACTGGATCAATATGTTAGTCCCAAAAATAGTATAAAAAGTTGCCAAAAAGTATATGAAAGTTGTATAATTTTGGCATGGAACAATAAAAAATTATGGATACGACGGAGACGTATCAGCATCCCCAAGCTTAATTCCTGCTCGTCCTCGAGTAGGTAAATGATAAAAAAGATAATTTTTTATGTGGAATTCTACCTAGCATAATCTTGATCACATAATCTAATCATGGCATGAATATTAAGACACGAGTGATTCAAAGCAATAGTCTATCTTTTGACATAAAAACAATAATACTTCAAGCATACCAACCAAGCAATTATGTCTTACTGAAATAACATAGCCAAAGAAAGCTCATCCCTACAAAATCATATAGTCTGGCTATGCTCCATCTTCACCACACAAAGCATTCAAATCATGCACAACCCCGATGACAAGCCGAGCAATTGGTTCATACTTTTTAACGCGCTTCAGCCTTTTCAACCCTCACGCAATACATGAGCGCAAGCCATGGATATAGCACTATAGGTGGAATAGCATATGATGATGGAGGTTTGTGTGAGAAGACAAAAAAGGAGAAAGTCTCAGATCAACGCGGCTAATCAACGGGCTATGGAGATGCCCATCAATTGATGTCAATGTGAGGAGTAGGGATTGCCATGCAACGGATGCACTAGAGCTATAAGTGTATGAAAGCTCAAACTGGAAACTAAGTGGGTGTGCATCCAACTTGCTTGCTCATGAATACCTCGGGCATTTGAGGAAGCCCATCATTGGAATATACAAGCCAAGTTCTATAATGAAAATTCCCACTAGTATATGAAAGTGATAACTCAAGAGACTCTCTATATGAAGAACATGGTGCTACTCTGAAGCACAAGTGTGGTAAAAGGATAGTAACATTGCCCCTTCTCTCTTTTTCTCTCATCTTTTTCTTTTTTTTTCTTTTGGTGGGCTTCTTTGGCCTTTTTTTATTTGGGCTTCTTTGGCCTCTTTTATTTATTTTTAAAGTCCGGAGTCTCATCCCGACTTGTGGGGGAATCATAGTCTCCATCCTCATTTCCTCACTGGGGCAATGCTCTAATAATGATGATCATCACACTTTTATTTACTTACAACTCAATATTACAACTCGATACTAGAACAAAGATATGACTCTATATGAATGCCTCCGGTGGTGTACCGGGATGTGCAATGATCTAGCATAGCAAAGATATCAAAAAATGGACAAGCCATGAAAATATCATGCTAGCTATCTTACGATCATGCAAAGCAATTATGACAATGAATGCTCAAGTCATGTATATGATGATGGAAGTTGCATGGCAATATATCTCGGAATGGCTATGGAAATGCCATGATAGGTAGGTATGGTGGCTGTTTTGAGGAAGATATAATGAGGCTTATGTGTGACAGAGCGTATCGTATCACGGGGTTTGGATGCACCGGCGAAGTTTGCACCAACTCTCGAGGTGAGAAAGGGCAATGCACGGTACCGAAGAGGCTAGCAATGATGGAAGGGTGAGAGTGCGTATAATCCATGGACTCACATTAGTCATAAAGAACGCATATACTTATTGCAAAAGTTTATTAGCCCTCGAAGCAAAGTACTACTACGCATGCCCCTAGGGGGATAGATTGGTAGGAAAAGACCATCGCTCGTCCCCGACCGCCACTCATAAGGAAAGCAATCAAATAATACCTCATGCTCCAACTTCGTTACATAACGGTTCACCATACGTGCATGCTACGGGACTTGCAAACCTCAACACAAGTATTTCTCAATTTCACAATTACTCAACTAGCACGACTCTAATGTCACCACCTTTATATCGCAAAACTATTGCAAGGAATCAACCATATCATATTCAGTGATCTACAAGTTTTATGTAGGATTTTATGACTAACCATGTGAATGACCAGTTCCTGTCATCTCTCTAAATAGATATAAGTGAAGCAAGAGAGTTTAATTCTTTCTACAAAAGATATGCCCACGCTCTAACAAGTATAAGTGAAGCAAAAGATCATTCTACAAATGGTGGTTTTCTATGTGAAGAGAAACAGGCAATCCAAACTTCAAATGATATAAGCGAAGCACATGAAGCATTCTATAAAGCCATACTCAAAAGATATAAGTGAAGTGCAAAGAGCATTCTATAAATCAACCAAGGACTATCTCATACCAGCATTGTGCATAAAAGAAAAGTGAAAACTAAAAGCAAAAGACGCTCCAAGATTGCACATATCGCATGAACGAAACGAATCCGAAAACATACCGATACTTGTTGAAGAAAGATGGGATGCCTTCCGGGGCATCCCCAGGCTTTGACGCTTGAGTCTCCTTGAATATTTACTTGGGTTTCCTTGGGCATCCCCAAGCTTGATCTCTTTCCTCTCCTTCTTCTCCTCACATCGAGACCTTCTCGATCGTCGAACACTTCATCCACACAAAACTTCAACAGAAAACTCGGTAAGATCCGTTAGTATAATAAAGCAAATCACTACTCTAAGTACTGTTGCAAACCAATTCATATTTTGTTTTTGCATTATAGCTACTGTAATATAACTTTTCCATGGCTTAATCCACTGATATAAATCGATAGTTTCATCAAAACAAGCAAACTATGCATCAAAAACAGAATCTGTCTAAAACAGAACAGTCTGTAATAATCTGAACATTCACCATACTTCTGATACTTGAAAAATTCTGCAAAAATTATGAAAAATAAAGAATTTGTATAGAAAGACATTTCAAAAAGTTTCAGAACCATTTGACATTCCAGTAAAAAATGTAAAATCGCGCGCTTCAGCCAAAGTTTCTGTCCTGCACCGCACAAACCAACAAGCATTGTAAACATCCTAAAGGCAAACCTTGGCACATTATTTTTATAATACAATGGAATTGTACAAGGGGATAATTATTTTTGTTGAAAATTTTCTGTAATCAAGATTCACAAAGTTTCCGTGAGCATGAACAAAGTTCAAGGCTAGCTCCCACTTTAACAATGCTCGTCTTTCTCACTTTCGCTTTTCTTTTTTGAAAAAGTTTTAGGTTCCCCTTTTTATTTTTATTTGTTTTTAAACTATATGAAAGCACTCAACAGAAATAAATGACTCTCTAAAACTTCCGGGTTGTCTCCCTGGCAGCGCTTTCCTTAAAGCCATTAAGCTTGGCATATAGTGCTCAAGTAATGGATCCACCCAGATCCCAAGGTATATCAAAGCCAATTTTAATTAGCAATGATTTGGCATTTAGTAGTGAGCACAAGGCAACATATATCAAGCAATGACGAAGTCTAACTCTCTTCCTATGCATCGGCATGTCATACAAGAACAATTCATGCACATCAAGTAAAGGCCAATACATAGCATAAGCAGTTTCTTGCAATTTTATCGTGTGGGAAACATAGAGAGGTGGAGATATAGTTCCTCTCTCATAATAATTGCAAGTAGGAGCAGCAAGCACATGCATATTATATTCTATCAAAATCATCATGTGTAATAGTAAAACGCAACCCATCAATATAATCCTTAATAAGTGCAAACTTTTCCGATATAGTGTAGTCGGGAGAATTCAAAAAGATGACAGGACTATCATGCGTGGGTGCAATAGCAACAATTTCATGTTTATCATAAGGAACTATAGCAAGTTCATCTCCAAAAGCATAATTCATATTGGCATCTTGGCCACAAGCATAACCAAGCATCATCAAAAAGGGATATTTGAAGAGAATCAACGGGATCATAACAGTCATCATAGCAATCATCCTTCGGTAAGCACGAAGGGAAATTAAACAATGTATGAGTTGAAGAGTTACTCTCATTAGAAGGTGGGCATGGGTAGCTAATCCGTACTTCCTCCTTTTTTTCTTCGCTCTCCTCATCATCTTTTTCATCCAATGAGCTCACAGTTTCATCAATTTCTTCTTCCATAGACTCCTGCAAAATATTAGTCTCTTCTTGGACAGTAGAGGAGTCCTCAATATATGGTTTAACATAGGCATTAGAAGCATAATTATCATAACAATATTCAAGTATGGCAAAATTTTCAGATTTGTTAAGAGTAGCATCATACGTTTCAATCAAAGAAGCAATTTAATAAGCACCCTTAAAAGCAACAAATTCTTCAACTTGTTGAACATCATAGTAATTATAAACACCCATAGCATACGAAGATACGATCCCATAAAATCACATTGGTAGGGAAGGTGTTTCTTAGGGTTTTCAGAACAACAAGTAACATCATATATTTCACATAGATTCCAAGCATAGCATTGCAAACGATGAATTTGATCCACTAAAAGTTTCCCTTTTTCAGATATATGGTGTCGCACATAACAAGCCTGCTCATCTAAAGATTTGCCCTCAACTAAGCTAGTTGGGGTTTCAGCACGAGCACAAAGGGATCGAAGATGATACAAGTAAAAAGCTTCAGGAGTGTGATAGATTTTGAGTGGTTCTTCAACCATTGGTTTAGTAGGTACAACTAATTTTTTTTGGTATTTTGCGTTTCCTACCCATAACTAAAGATAGAAAACAACTAAGAACAGCAAATAAAAATTACTTAGTGATAAAGCAAACAAGCAAACACGAGAATATTCACCCCACGCTATGACTCCCCGGCAACGGCGCCAGAAAAAGGTCTTGATAACCCACAAGTATAGGGGATCAATTGTAGCCTCTTTCGATAAGTAAGAGTGTCGAACCCAACGAGGAGCTAAAGGTAGAACAAATATTCCCTCAAGTTCTATCGACCACCGATACAACTCTACGCACGCTTAACGTTCGCTTTACCTAGAACAAGTATGAAACTAGAAGTACTTTGTAGGTGTTTTTGGATAGGTTTGCAAGAATATAAAGAGCGCATAAATAAAAACTAGGGGCTGTTTAGATAAAGAAACAATAAAGTAAATATAACGAGTGTGGAAAAGTGGTGGTAGGAGTTGCAAAATCGTCCCTAAGCAATTGACTTCTTTAATAGACCGATAGGACAACGAAAATCTACTAAGACATCATAGGATGGCAACACATCATTGGATAATAATATGAAGCATAAAGCACCATGTTCAAGTAGAGGGTATAGCGGGTTGCGGGAGAGTGGACCGCTGTAGATAGAAGGGGGAAGGTGATGGAGATGTTGGTGAAGATGGCGGAGGTGTTGGTGAAGATCGCGGTGATGATGATGGTGGCTACGGCAGCGTTCCGGCGCCACCGGAAGAGAGGGGGAGAGGGGCCCCCTTCTTCTTCTTCTTCTTCCTTGACCTCCTCCCTAGATGGGAGAAGGGTTTCCCCTCTGGTCCTTGGCCTCCATGGCATGGGAGTGGCGAGAGCCCCTCCGAGATTGGATCTGTCTCTCTGTCTCTCTTTGTTTCTGCGCTCCCATCTTCTGCCCTTTCACAGTTTCGTATATATATGGAGATCTGTAACTCCGATTGGATTAAAACCTTCGCCCAGATTTTTCTCTGAAAATTAGCTTTCTTGCGGCCAAAGAAGAGCAGCAACCGCCTTACGGGGGGCCCACGAGGGTCAAGGGCTCGCCCAGGGGGTGGGGCGCGCCCCTTGCCTCGTGCCCCCCTCGGGCACCGTCTCGCGTGGATTCTTCTTCCCATATTTTCCAAATATTCCAAAAATATTCTCCGTCCATTTTTATCCCGTTTGGATTCCGTTTGATATGGGTTTTCTGCGAAACATAAAACATGCAACAAACAGGAACTGGCACTGGGCACTGGATCAATATGTTAGTCCCAAAAATAGTATAAAAAGTTGCCAAAAAGTATATGAAAGTTGTATAATATTGGCATGGAACAATCAAAAATTATAGATAGACAGGGACGTATCAGCCACTGCGAGCACTACAGACGAGATGATTATGGCAGTTATTCCCCTGCCACGCGTGCCAGCGCACTGTTTGGGCCTAGCCCAATGACGCCTCGCACCCGTGTATGGCCCAGGCTTGGGGGCTCCTGTCGGTGTGCTAATGTTTGGGCTCTTTAGCACCCATACTTGTGCACGGGCAGTCATAGCCACACGCGTGGTGAGGCCTGAAGGGGGGTGGGGCGACCGAGAACAAGATACAAGGCGAGGAGAAGCAGCCAAGCCAGAGACTAGAAGCCAGAGGACGAGCTGGCCCCCGGCAAGATCCTTGCCAGGATGGCTCGTGAGGCCCCGACAAGATCCTTGCCGGGGACAATTTGCAGATCACTCACAAAGGCACCCTTGTGGTTGAGAGCTCTGACACCATCGACAATGTTATAACCAAGATCCAAGGGCGCACGCGTAGTGGCGTGCAGATCTTTGTGAGGGCCTGGAGATGAGGCTCCGGCAAGATCCTTGTCGGGGGCATCGGCAAGACCGCAGCAAGACTCCGCCACCCCGTCACCACTCCAGCAAAGTGGCCAGCCAGCCTGCCTCACAAGCACCTGCGTGGCGACAAGCAGATCTTCGTGAAGACCCTGCCACATCTCCAGCGCAGCAGCCGGCCAGCCAACTTGGCACTGCATGCCTCGTCGACGTGGATGCGTGTCAAGATAGGGCGAGGCGACAACAGACAGGACGGGTTCTCCTCCCGTCCCCAATAAAGCAAGAGGGCATGTAAGTAGTGCATTTATGGCGTTTGTCCTAAGACACCGGCGATAAACATAGGTACTGTAGCAGCTTTACACCTCCTGTGTGTCACTGTGGCAGCCCCTTGGACATATAAAAGGAGGCCCACGGCGTACTGGAGGAGGATTCGAACTTTTGAACCTCTCGGCCCAGCATGCATGCGAGCAGCTAGCGGGAGCTCAAGAACACATAATACACAATCAAGCAGGACTAGGGTCTTATGCTTCTCAGCGGCCCGAACTTGTATAAAAATCAGTCGTGTTGACCTTTAGATCCGCTCTTTGCACCACTCCTCCTCCCTGCCAAACCGTAGAAGCGATCCGTGTGATCCAATAGGTGCCGACCTTCTCTACGCATCGACACTAAGTGATGGTGTCTGGATTGGATCTCGTGGTTCTAGAACTTGCGGCGGCTGGAATTGTGTTTCGTCGACTCCCCTAAGGTTTCTGGAATATTTGGGTATTTATAGGGTGAAGAGGCGGTGCGCCCTGGTGGGTTGTGCTCCCCTAGGAGCCCCCCTCTGGTACTTCTTTGGCCCATCTTGTGTCTTCTGGTCTAGAAAAATTCTCCAAAAAGTTTTGCTGCATTTGGACTTTGTTTGGTAGTCATATTCTGCGAAGTAAAAAAACAAGAAAAAAACAGCAACTGGCATTGGGAACTATGTCAATAGGTTAGTCCCAAAAAATGATATAAAGTTGCTACAAAATTATTGTAAAACATCCAAGAATGATAATATAACAACATGGAACAAGCAAAAATTATAGATACGTTGGAGACATATCAGCATCCCCAAGCTTAATTCCTACTCGTCCTCAAGTAGTTAAATGATAAAAACATAATTTTTGATTTGGAATGCTGCCTAACATGTTCATCACATATTCTTTTCTTTTGTAGCATGGACATTTTGACTTTTATATGGTTCAAAGCAATAGTCTAGTTTTGACATGAAGATTTCAATACTCAAGCATATCAACAAGCAACCATGTCTTTCAAAATATCAACACTAAAGAAAGTTATCCCTAGCCCACCATGCTCAATTATTGATCCATTCATGAAACACACTTGCATATTAGCTATATCCAATGCTCAAGTACGATCATAGTGCCCCCTAGTTGGTGCTTTATAAGAGAAGATGGAGACTCAAGTAAAAATAAAAATTGTATAAAGTAAATAGAAAGGCCCTTCGCAGAGGTAATTGGGGATTTGTAGAGGTGCCAGAGCTCAAAGCAAAAATTGAGAGATAAATTTTTTGAGAGGCATCCCATCAACGAAAACGGCCAAGTAATTCCCAACACTTTCCATGCAAGATATATCATAGGCGGTTCCCAAACAAAAATAAAGTTTATTCCTTTTTCCACCATTGTTTCACAATCCATGGCTAGCCGTATCCACGGGTGCCTTCCATACCAACACTTTCCAAGGAATTTATTATTTGACAACATAAAGTAAATTTCTTTTTCATTTTGGACTGTGGATCCTTATTACCGCCGTACTCTCGTGCAATGACAAGTGAATAAACACTCATCTTGAGAATAACACATCTAGCACGGAAAATATTGGCCACCCCCTGCCACTTCATGAGCGGTACGGGACACAAAAGGAAATTCACTTTGAAAATTAGAGATGGCACATACAAATTTACTTAGAACGGCCCGGAGAAATACCGCATATAGGTAGGTATGGTGGACTCATACGGCAAAACTGGGTTTAAGGATTTTGGATGCACAAGTAGTATTTCTACTTAGTACAAGTGGAGGCTAGCAAATAGATTGAGAAGCAACCAACCAAGAAACGAAAAATCACATAAGCGAGCATTAAGCATAACTAACACCGAATAATGCACCATAAGTAGGATGTAATTTCATTGCATAACTATTGACTTTCGTGCTTGCATGGGGAATCACAAACCTTAACACCAATATTCTTACTAAAGCATAATTACTCACCAACATGGCTCACGTATCACTATCATCATATCTCAAAACTAGTACGAGGAATCAAGTTTAATTTTTCCAATGATCTTCATGAAAGTTTTTATTATATCCCTCTTGAATATGTTGCTTTTGATAAGCTCAAACCAATTTAAGTGAAGAACATGAGCATAATTTTTTTCATCTCTCAAAATAATATAAGTGAAGCATGAGAGAATTTCTTCAAAAATTGAATAACGCTCAAACAAATCTAAGTAAAGCATGAGAGCATTTTTTCAAAAATATTAAAGCACACCATGCTCAAAAAGATATAAGTGAAACACTAGAGCAATTCCATAGCTCAAAAAATTTAAGTGAAGCATAAAGAGCAATTCTAACAAATCATAGCATAATTTTGGCTCTCTCAAATAGGTGTGTCGAGTAAGGATAAATGACAAAAGACGCTCCAAGAAAAACTCATGATATGTGACGAATAAAAATATAGCTCCAAGTAAAATACCGATGGACGTTAGAAGAAAGAGGGGATGCCTTCCGGGGCATCCCCAAGCTTAGTTGATTGGTTCTCCTTGAATAATAACTTGGAGTGCCATGGGGCATCCCCAAGCTTAGGCTCTTTTCACTCTAATTCCTTCATCCATCGTGAGATCCGTTAGTATGACAAAGCAAATCACCACTCTAAGTACTGTTGCAAACCCATTCATATTTTATTTTTTCATTATATATACTGTATTCTAACTTTACCATGGCTTATACCCTCCAATACAAACCACAGATTCCTCAAAATAAGCACACAACGCAAAGAAAACAGAATCTGTCAAAAAACAGAACAGTCTGTAGTAATCTGAGAGCTTCGTATATTTCTGTAACTCCAAAAATTCTGATAGATTAGGACAACTTAGGCAATTTGTATATAAATCCTATGTAAGAAATTCAGAATTTTATCACCCTTCTGTGATTTTAAACAATTCTGTTACTGGCGCACAAAGTTTCTGTTTTTCAACAAGATCAAAGCAACTATCACCCAACATGATTCTAAAGGCTTTACTTGGCACAAACACTAACTAAAACATAAAAACACAATCATAATAGTGGCATAATTGTTTAAAGACTCAAGAACAGAAATAAAAAGGCAAAAATAAAATTTATTCATTGGGTTGCCTCCCAACAAGCGCTGTCGTTTTATGCCCCTAGCTAGGCATAATGCATAGATTCAAGTATTGTCATCTTTAGTTCTAGATCCATAGGATGCCCTCATGATTGATTCATATGGTGGCTTAATTCTTATTCTAGGGAAGTGTTCCATACCCTTTCTTAGTGGAAATTGAAATTTAATATTCACTTCTTTCATATCAATCACGACACCTATAGTGCGTAAAAACGGTCTACCAAGTATAATTGGACAAGACGGATTGCAATCAATATCAAGAACAATAAAATCTATGGGCACATAATTCCTATTTGCAAGAATAAGAACATCATTAATTCTTCCCAAAGGCTTTTTAATAGTAGAATCCACCAAGTGCAAATTAAGAGAACATTCTTCAATATCGGTAAGACTAAGCACATCACATAGATATTTCAGAATTGTGGAAACACTAGCACCCAAATCACATAAAGCAAAAAACTCATAATTTTTAATATTGACTTTGATAGTAGGTTCCCATTCATCATTCAATTTTCTCGGAATTGAAATCTCTAACTCCAATTTTTCTTCCAAAGCTTTGATCATGGCATCTACAATATGTTTAGTAAAAGCTTTATTTTGTTCATAAGCATGGGATGAATTTATCATGGATTGCAACAAATTCGCCGGAGGATCCATGTGTCGCCTCAGCATTGGGACATATGTCATCCACTCATTGTACGGGAGGCGCCTTTGATACGTTGACACGTGGCAAGGCCCAACAGTGGCCCATTTAGGTGAAAGAGGCCGACCTATTCAAAATTAGCAGGCCGGCCCATATAGGGCCTAGTTGTGTCTGGTCCATTTAATCCCACAGCCCATACGAGATGTGTCAATTCGGCCCGTCAACGACCCGTTAACTATTTGACACCATTGCAGCCCATCGTCAGTTCGCGCCCGTTAATAGCTCACTATATATTTAGGCTCAATATCGCCCGATGTAGTTTCGGCCTGTTAATAGCCCATTCAAGGGATGGGCCAATTTTTAGGATGTACGTCTTTCGGTCTTTTAGCGACCCATTTAAGTGTTGGGCCAATTTCTAGCCCGGTGTGTCTTTCAGCTTGTTAACAACCCATAAATGAGTTGGGCCATTTGCAGTCGGACCTGAGTTTTGGCCGCTTAACGGCCCATGCTCTTCATGGTCCCATACCAGCCCGGTTCATCTTTCGGCCAGCTAAAGGCCCACAACATAGTTGGGCCATATACACTCCGACCTGACTTTCTGCCTCTTAGCGGCTCATGCTCTTAATGATCCAGTATGAGCCCGCTATCTATTTCGGCCTGCTAAAGGCCCACAATACAGTTGGGCCATATATAGCCCGACCTTAGTATCGGCCTGTTAACGGCCCGTGAAATCGAATGGGCCCACTTATTGCCTGCTTTGATGTCGGCCTGTTAACGACCAGGGAGGTAACAGGGCCAAGCATTAACTATTGGCTCGTTTCAATTATAGCGGCCCAATAGAGCTTTTGGCCTGGTTATGGCCCATCAACTTAATGGGCCCGCTAAAGTTCGAACATGTTTGTAGGCCAATTAGATAACGTCGAACGACTGTTCGTGCTAACTATTAATTTCACTGCTTTTTTGGCTTCCTAGCGACCAGTTGGCTGGAATGCGAGGCGCGCTAAGCAAACGTACGGCATACAAGGGAAAACGTAGAACATCCAGCATATACTATAGGAAATTACATCCGCTCGGCAATCAAAGATTGATGCCAATGCAAATAAATGAATAGAACTTAACGATCTACAACCTCACAATCTGCAACCTCAGCGTGGATAACGCCCATAAGCAAGTGGGCAAGTTCTTCCTTCTTTGCTACACTGTCTCTGAAAACATTGATCAGTTGTTGTTACGCAAGAATGTGTCCTCTGATTCCTCCATGATTTCCATCATTGCTTCAGCCAG
This sequence comes from Aegilops tauschii subsp. strangulata, assembly GCF_002575655.3. Taxonomy (NCBI): domain Eukaryota; kingdom Viridiplantae; phylum Streptophyta; class Magnoliopsida; order Poales; family Poaceae; genus Aegilops; species Aegilops tauschii. The sequence goes on along the minus strand of NC_053038.3, from coordinate 324,033,476 downwards.
TAATTGGTTCACAAACATACATTTCTCCGTTGGATTTGAGACAGAGGAAACTGAACAGATTCAGATGGCGATTTTGGCAAGCTTGTATTATTGATTGTGGGGAGTGTCTCGACCACTGCATCATAACAAAAATTAGGAGGGGAACCGAATAGAGTAATCAAGAGTTATTGCCATATTACCTGGCCTAGATTTATTGGAAAGAAACAATGGGGTTGCCTTGCTATTTTCAAATTTTGTCTTCTTATCTTCAGCAGCCTGCACCAAATTAACACACTAGCATTGCTATCATTGGCCAGGTCAGATAATAGGAAAGCAACATTGACACAATGAACGTTTGGGCAACCAAACCACACCAGTCTACACCAAATTAACACAATATGGCACAACTATCATCAGCCAGGTAATGTAATAGGAAAGCAACATTGACACAATGAATGATTGGGCAACCAAAACAACACTACAATTTAGTAACGTGCATGATATGAGATAGTACACTCATGCAACTCAGTATGCAAAACTACCAGGCAATTTTCCTTACAAAAGTCAACATTGTCGCCTTTAATTATACATTTCGCTACAAGTAAACTTAGATCAGATAATGGTTGGATTCACACCAATTAACAAAATACATGTTGATGTACAAATATAGTGAGATACAACAGGTACTTATATCAGCATTGGAGCACAGAGAATTCCCGCAAGATACTTTCCTCGAACACGATCCCATTATAGAAAGTCTTCTATCCATTAAGCTTATTTTCTAAAAGAGAGATGGGTAAGAAACATGTAGAAAATATGATCTGAATGCTATAAAATTTCATGATGCGAGGATATGCAAACGCTTCTTAGAATGGAGTTGACATATTTTTGCTACACTGGAGCGGACTAGTTCTTTGGCCATTGGAATCTGCTTATTAGTAGTAGGAGTTGGGTTTCTTTGTGCTGGAGCAGTATCTATGAACACTAGAGTTAGTTTACTATCTCCTGGTGTTTGTATCTTGTTTGTAACCCTTCAGATTCTAACATAGTTGTCTTCCCTGTGCATGCCTTATATAGAAGAATGGTGCTTTAATTATAAAACATGCTACGGCAGAGAGATGGAATAGGTACTGAAGAATAGAAATGCATGACATATTGACATGTATTCCCTCCATCCGGAAATAAATGGATGTGTCTAGGTGTATTTCAGTTCTAGATACATCCATTTATCCATTTCTGCGACATGTAATACGGGCGGAGGGAGTATGATATAAGAGCTAGGGATACGGCAGGACAACAGAGTGATAAACACTAGTTGAATGTAAAACTGTATGATAGGTACGCACAGAAAAACACTAAGGCAACATATGCGTGTATGATTGGGAAACTAAGATGGCATTGCAACAGACCACTAGAACAACACTTCAATGTAAAAAAACATGGTATGGTAGACAGATGGAGTACATACTGATGAATAACAATGCATAAGATATTCAAAAGCATGATGTGCAAACTAAGCAGATGGTATTGCGATAGAGTAGAATGATAGTACTTGAATTTGAAAACATATTATCATGAATGGAATACTTACTGAAAAACAGGAAGGCATGATATAAGTACATGCATGATCAGCAGGCTAAGCACATGGCATTCCAACAGAGTAGATGCACTCTAGGACATTATATGTGTGTTGTACCCATATCACAGGCCAAGTTAGAGAAAGAACCTTGTGGGGTGAATAGGATTCATCATCTTTCTGCAAGTCTTGTGAACAAACTGCCTTTACATGTTCCATCATATTGGGTATCATTGACGTCAAGTTTGTTGGTCATTATATTGCTCCATGAGGTTCTTGTGGATATATCGGTGTGTGCAATTATATCTGACATGCATGGAAGACAACTAGTAGTTAGATTTATGTAATGAGTGCTTGTAGGAGATGCCATAAATAGAGGACTAGGCTTAACTAGCAGCAACAGGTCTCAAAAACTAAAGGGAGAACACAGATGAAAGCTACAGAATTTGTATTGTTTGTACTCGAGATTAACTAGATGGTACACAAAAGTATTAAAGAACAACATAGGTAATACTAGCTGTGGTAGAATCACTAGCCCCTGGGATAGCATTGGCTGATGGACAATAACTATGGAACAACGTTACCTAAAGAACAAGTCTCTTATCTGAACTATGGAACAACGTTAACTTCTGAACAAGACTCTTAAGAGATCAGCATGAATATACAGTGACATGTGACAATCTATTTTCCATGCTTAGATGAATAATGAAAGCATAAATGTTGCACACAAGTAAGATGAGGGTACAACCTATCTGGTCGCCATCCATAGGAGTGAGCATCATGTGCTGACTTGTCGATGGCCCTGTAGTTGTTGTGGTTGTCCATGTCGGGCACATACATTTGATGCAGGGAACTGTTGAGTGGGGACTATATCTCCTTTCTGGTGTATGCTTCCCTTGTTGGAGCACCTGCGGTGAGAAGGAAGATGGTGTGGCAGAAGATGCAGAGAACGCATAATGTTAAGAACGACACATATCTCTGATCTGAAGAAGTACCCTAAGAGATCAACAGTAAGGTACAAGAGTGGTCACCCGTCTATTGACTGAAAACTAAATTGGGGTCACACGATTTTATTTTATTTTGGTATTTTCTGATCTACGCCGGATGGCTTGATGGCCATCTTGTGCCTCCCGGCTGACACTATTCAGAATCTTCCCCGAAGAGCTAGCGACCACCGGTAGAGCAGCCTACCTCCGCCGTCCCTCGCCGCGAGAGCTCCAACCAAAACCCTGCCCCCCGCCCCTTCGCACTGCCGTGGTCGCGCAGGCCCCGACCAAACCACAAAGACTCGCTATCATCCAGATCCGGTGGCGGCAATATCTTCAACCCACGCAACTCAAAGATAGCCACCTAAGCGCTCCTTCCGCGGCGAACTTGTGCCCCGGACCCCTAGATAAACACCGAGGCACTGCTGCCCCAGCCAACCGGCAGCCTAGGAGCTCCGCTACCTTGAGGGGTGCTACTTCCCATTGGGAATCGACTGGCCCAGAATAAAATTTCAGGCGACTGACGCCTAAATAAAGTGACTTAAGCTAAGTGTATGACCTATCTTGCGGCCCGGTGAAGTAGGCAGCTCCAGCTGCTGAGTCGGTGAGGCCGGCGCAGTTGCGGTGGCTCCTGGCGGCAGGAAAGTAGATATGTCGCGACGGTAGACGGCTATGAGGAAGCAGCGCCGAGGCCCTTGACACGTTCGAAGTAGGAGCCGATCCGGCGCCGTGCACAACGACGCAGGTGAATTGGCTCCGGTACGGTTCACGCGGTCGTTATCGAGGTAGCTCCGGCAGCACGGAGTAAGAGGCTGATACGTCTCTAATGTATCTATAATTTTTTATTGTTCCATGCTATTATATTATCTGTTTTGGATGTTTTATATGCATTAATATGCTAATTTATATTATTTTTAGGACTAACCTATTAACATAGAGCCCAGTGCCAGTTTCTGTTTTTTCCTTGTTTGTGAGTTTCACAGAAAAGGAATACCAAACGGAATAAAACCTTCGTGATGATTTTTCTTGGACTAGAAGACAACCAGGAGACTTGGAGATCAAGTTAGAAGAGCCACGAGGCGGCTACAAGGACAGAGGGTGCGCCCAGGGGGTAGGGCGTGCCCCCACCCTTGTGGGCCGCTCGTGCACCTCCTGACCTAATTCTTTCGCCTATATATACTCTTATATCCCCAAACCACCAGAGGCATCCACAAAAACACTTTTCCGCTGCCGCAACCTTCTGCACCTGTGAGATCCCATCTAGGGGCCATTTCCGGCATCCCGCCGGAGGGGATTCAATCACGGAGGGCTTCTACATCAACTCTATTGCCCTTCCGATGAAGCGTGAGTAGTTTATCTCAGACCTACGGGTCCATAGCTAGTAGCTAGATGGCTTCTTCTCTCTCTTTGATTCTCAATACCATGTTCTCCTCGATGTTCTTGGAATTCGATGTAATACTCTTTTTCGGTGTGTTTGCCGAGATCCGATGATTGTGGTTTTATGATTAGCTTATCTATGAATATTATTGGAATCTCCTCTGAATTCTTTTATGCATGATTTGATATCTTTGTAATTCTCTTCGAACTATCGGTTTGGTTTGGCCAACTAGATTGGTTTTTGTTGCAATGGGAGAGGTGCTTAGCTTTGGGTTCAATCTTGCAGTGTCCTTTCCCAGTGAAAGTAGGGGCAGCAAGGCACATATTGTATTGTTGCCATGGTGGATAAAAAGGTGGGGTTTTCATCATATTGTTTGAGTTACTTCCTCTACATCATGTCATCTTGTTTAATGCGTTACTCTGCTCTTTATGAACTTAATACTCTAGATGCATGCTGGATAGCGGTCGATGTGTGGAGTAATAGTAGTAGATGTAGAATCGTTTCAGTCTACTGGACACGGACGTGATGCCTATATTCATGATCATTGCCTTAGATATCGTCATAATTTTGTGCTTTTCTATCAATTGCTCGGCTGTAATTTGTTCACCCACCGTATTATTTGCTATCTTGAGAGAAGCCTCTAGTGAAACCTATGGCCCGGGGTCTATTTTCCATCACACAGGTTTTATTTTCCATCATATAAGTTTTCGATCTATAATTTTAGTTTCCAATTTACTATTTTGCAATCTTTTACTTTCCGATCTATAAACCAAAAATATCAAAAATATTTACTTTACCGTTTATCTATCTCTATTAGATCTCACTTTTGCAAGTAATTGTGAGGGATTGACAACCCCTTTATCGCGTTGGCTGCAAGTTGTTGTTTGTTTGTGCAGGTATTCAGTGACGTGTGCGTTATCTCCTACTGGATTAATACCTTGGTTCTCAAACTGACGGAAATACTTATCTCTACATTGCTGCTTCACCCTTTCCTCTTCAAGGGAAAAACCAACGCAAGCTCAAGAAGTAGCAGGAAGAATTTCTGGCGCCGTTGTCGGGGAGATCTACACCAAGCCAAGCCATACCAAGTACCCATCATAAACTCTCATCTCTTGCATTACATTATTCGCCATTCGCCTCTCGTTTTCCTCTCCGCCACTTCTAAAATGATTTTCGGAAAGATTTGCATTTTCTTTGCCCCTCTTCCGTTCATCTTTTTCACTTGCTTCTTGTGTGCTCATGTGTTGGATTGCTTGCTTTGTCACGATGGCTCAAGAGAATACCAAATTGTGTGACTTTTCCAACACCAATAATAATGATTTTATTAGTACTCTGATTGCTCCCGCTACTAATGGAGAATCTTGTGAAATTAATGCCGCTTTGCTGAATCTTGTTATGAAAGATCAATTTTCCGGCCTTCCTAGTGAAGATGCCGCACCCCATGTAAACAATTTCATTAATTTGTGTGATATGCAAAAGAAAAAATATGTGGATAATGATATTGTTAAATTGAAGCTATTTCCGTTCTCACTTTGAGATCGCGCTAAAACTTGGTTTTCCTCTTTGCCTAAAAATTTGATTCATGGAATAAGTGTAAAGATGCTTTGTTTTCCAAGTATCCCCCCCCCCCCCCGCTAAGATCATCTCCCATAGGGAGGATATTATGAATTTTAAGCAACTTGATCATGAGCATGGTGCACAATCTTGGGAGAGGATGAAATTGATGATACAAAATTGCCCTAGTCCTGGTTTGAATTTGTGGATGATTATACAATTTTTTATGCTGGATTGAATTTTGCTTCTAGAAATCTTTTAGATTCGGCCGCGGGGGGCACTTTTATGGAAATTACTTCAGGAGAAGCTACTAAACTCCTAGATAGTATTATGTTTAATTATTCTCAATGGCATACCGAAAGATCTTCCACTAATAAAAAGGTGCATGCGATTGAAGAGATTAATGTTTTGAGTGGAAAGATGGATGAGCTTATGAAATTATTTGCTAGAAGAAGTGCTTCTATTGATCCTAATGATATGCCTTTGTCTACTTCAGTTGAAAATAATAATGAATCTATGGATGTGAATTTTGTGAACAATTTTGGTAATAACGCATATAGAGGTAATTTTAATCCTAGGCTGTTTCCTATTAATTCCTATAATAATTATGGTAATTCCTACAACAATTCTTATGGAAATTATAATAATATTCCCTCTAATTTTGAGAATAGTGTTAAAGAATTTATGAGTTGGCAAAGGAATTTCAATGCTTTGATTGAAGAAAAATTGCTTAAGATTGATGATTTGGCTAGGAACGTGGATAGAATTTCTCTTGATGTTGATTCTTTGAAACTTAGATCTATTCCACCCAAGCAAGATATTAATAAGTCTCTCAAAGCTATGAGAATTTCCATTGATGAGTGCAAAGAAAGAACCGCTAAGATGCGTGCTAAAAAGATTGGTTTGTAAAAACATGTTCTTCTAGTTTCCGTGAAAATAATGATGAAGATCTTAAAGTGATTGATGTGACTCCTATTGAATATTTGTTTTACAATATAAATCTTGATAAATATGGGACTGGAGATGAGTCAACTTTAGTTTAAAGGTGTCCCAATGATTCAAAGTTTTTAGATCTTGATGCAAAAAATGATAAAAGTGGGATTGGAGAGGTCAAAACTTTAAGTAGCAATGAACCCATGCTTTTGGAATTCAATGAATTTAATTATGATAATTATTATTTAATAGATTGTATTTCCTTGTTGCAATCCATGTTGAATTCTCCTCATGCTTATAATCAAAACAAAGCTTTTACTAAACATATCGTTGATGCTATGATGCAATGTTTTGAAGAAAAGCTTGAATTGGAAGTTTCTATCCCTAGAAAACTTTATGATGAGTTGGAACCTACTATTAAAATTAATATTAAAGATTATGAGTGCCATGCTTTGTGTGATTTGGGTGCTAGTGTTTCCACTATTCAAAAAACTTTATGTGATGTGTTAGGTTTCTGTGAATTTGATGATTGGTCTTTAAATTTGCATCTTGCGGATTCCACTATTAAGAAACCTCTGGGAAGGATTAATGATGTTCTTATTTTTGGAAATAGGAATTATGTGCCTGTAGATTTCATTGTTCTTGATATAGATTGCAATCCTACATGTCCTATTATTTTTGGTAGACTTTTCCTTAGAACGATTGGTGCAGTTATTGATATGAAAGAAGGAAACATTAGATTTCAATTTCCATTAAGGAAGGGCATGGAACACTTTCCAAGAAAGAAAATTAAATTGCCATATGAATCTACTATGAGATCCACTTACGGATTGCATACCACAGATGGCAACACCTAGATCTATTCGTGTTTTTATGCCTAGCTAGGGGCGTTAAACAATAGCGCTTGTTGGGAGGCAACCCAATTTTATTTTTGTTCTTGCTTTTTATGTCCTGTTTTGCATTAAATAATTTATCTAGCCTATGGTTAGACGTGGTTTTTGTATTTTAATTAGTTTTTGTGCCAAGTAAGACCTTTGGGATAGCTTACGGTGATAGTTGATTTGATCTTGCTGAGAAACAGTAACTTTTGCGCCCAGGAAATTAATTTTCATTTTTAACAGAGGCGTGATAACTACTGATTCTTTTTGCAGAAGATTAATAAACAAATTTCTTAGGTTTTTGTAAATTTTCAGAAATTTTGGAGTTACATAAGTATTTGAGAGTTACAGAGTGCTACAGAATGTTCTATTTTTGACAGATTCTGTTTTCTATGTGTTGTTTGCTTATTTTGATGAATCAATGGGTAGTATCGGGGGGTATGAACCATGGAAAAGTTGGAATACAGTAGATATTACACCAATATAAATAAAGAATGAGTTCAAAACAATACCAAAAGTGGTGATTTATTTTCTTATACTAACGGAGCTTATGGGATTTTCTATTGAGTTTTGTGTTGTGAAGTTTTCAAGTTTTGGGTAAGGATTTGATGGACTATGGAACAAGGAGTGGCAAGAGCCTAAGCTTGGGTATGCCCAAGGAACCCCAAGGTAATATTCAAGGACAACCAAGAGTCTAAGCTTGGGGATGCCCCGGAAGGCATCCCCTCTTCGTCTTCGTCTATCGGTAACTTTACTTGAGGCTATATTTTTATTCACCACATGATATGTGTGTTGCTTGGAGCGTCTTGTATCATTTGAGTCTTTGCTTTTTAGTTTGCCACAATCATCCTTGATGTACACATCTTTTGGGAGAGACACCCATGAATCGTGATTTATTAGAATACTCTATGTGCTTCACTCATATCTTTCAAGCTAAGGCAATTTTGCTCTAGTGCTTCACTTATATCTTTTTAGAGCACGGCGGTGGTTTTATTTTATATAAATTGTTGAACTCTCATGCTTCACTTATATTATGTTGAGAGTCTTTAAACAACATGGTAATTTGCTTTGGTTATAAATTTAGTCCTAATATGATAGGCATCCAAGAGGGAGATAATAAAAACTTTCATATAAAGTGCATTGAATACTATGAGAAGTTTGATTCCTTATGATTGTTTTGAGATACAATTATGGTGATATTAGAGTCATGCTAGTGAGTAGTTGTGAATTTGAGAAATACTTGTGTTGAGGTTTGTGAGTCCCGTAGCATGCACATATGGTGAACCCTTATGTAACGAAGTTGGAGCATGAAATATTTTTTGATTCTCTTCCTTATGAGTGGCGGTCGGGGACGAGCGATGGTATTTTCCTACCAATCTATCCCCTAGGATCATGCGCAAAGTACTTTGTTTTGATGACTAATAGATTTTTGCAATAAGTATGTGAGTTCTTTATGACTAATGTTGAGTCCATGGATTATACGCACTCTCACCCTTCCACCATTGCTAGCCTCTCTTGTGCCGCGCAACTTTCGCCGGTACCATAAACCCACCATATACCTTCCTCAAAACAGCCACCATACCTACATATTATGGCATTTCCATAGCCATTCTGAGATATATTGCCATCTAACTTTCCACCGTTCCGTTCAATATGACACACATCATCATTGTCATATTGCTTTGCATGATCATGTAGTTGACATCGTATTTGTGGCAAAGCCACCTTCATCTTTTTTTATACATGTCACTCTTGATCATAGTAACATGTCAATATTAAACTTTTGTTTTGAATCATACGGATCTGAACATTCATGCCATAATAAAGAAGTATTACATGGATAAATATGTTAGGTAGCATTCCACATCAAAAATTCTATTTTTATCATTTACCTACTCGAGGACGAGCAGGAATTAAGCTAGGGGATGCTTGATACGTCTCCAATGTATCTATAATTTTTTATTGTTCCATGCTATTATATTATCTATTTTGGATGTTCTATATGCATTAATATGCTATTTTATATTACTTTTGGGGCTAACCTATTAACCTAGAGCCCAGTTCCAGTTTTTGTTTTTTCCTTGTTTGTGATGCAGAAAAGGAATACCAAACGGAGTCCCAACAAAATAAAACCTTCGCGATGATTTTTCTTGGACCAGAAAACAACCAGGAGACTTGGAGATGAAGTCAGAAGAGCCACGAGGCGGCCACAAGGACGGAGGGCACGCCCAGGGGGGTAGGGTGCGCCCCCACCCTTGTGGGCCCCTCGTGCACCTCCTGGCCTAATTCTTTCACCTATATATACTCTTATATCCCCAAACCACCAGAGGCATCCACGAAAACACTTTTCTGCCGCCGCAACCTTCTATACCCGTGAGATCCCATCTAGGGGCCTTTTCCTGCATCCTGCCGGAGGGGGATTCGATCACGGAGGGCTTCTACATCAACTCTATTACCCTTCCGATGAAGCGTGAGTAGTTTATCTCAGACCTATGAGTCCATAGCTAGTAGCTAGATGGCTTCTTCTCTCTCTTTGATTCTCAATACTATGTTCTCCTCGATGTTCTTGGAGATCTATTCGATGTAATACTCTTTTGCGGTGTGTTTGTCGAGATCCGATGAATTGTTGATTTATGATCAGCTTATCTATGAATATTATTTGAATCTCCTCTGAATTCTTCTATGCATGATTTGATATCTTTGTAATTCTCTTCGAACTATTGGTTTGGTTTGGCCAACTAGATTGGTTTTTCTTGCAATGGGAGAAGTGCTTAGCTTTGGGTTCAATCTTGCGGTGTCCTTTCCCAGTGACAGTAGGGGCAGCAAGGCACCAATTGTATTGTTGCCATCGACGATAAAATGGTGGGGTTTTCATCATATTGTTTGAGTTAATTCCTATACATCATGTCATCTTGCTTAATGTGTTACTCCGTTCTTTATGAACTTAATACTCTAGATGCATGCTGGATAGCGGTCGATGTGTGGAGTAATAGTAGTAGATGCAGAATCGTTTCAGTCTACTTGACATGGACGTGATGCCTATATCCATGATCATTGCCTTAGATATCGTCATAACTTTGCAATTTTCTATCAATTGCCCGGCAGTAATTGTTCACCCACCGTATTATTTACTATCTTGAGAGAAGCCTCTAGTGAAACCTATGGCCCCCGGGTCTATTTTCCATCATACAAGTTCTATTTCCATCATATAAGTTTTTGATCTATAATTTTAGTTTCCAATTTACTCTTTTTGCAATCTTTTACTTTCCGGTCTATAAACCAAAAATACCAAAAATATTTACTTTACCGTTTATCTATCTCTATTAGATATCACTTTTGCAAGTAACCGTGAAGGGACTAACAACCCTTTATTGCGTTGGGTGCAAGTTGTTGTTTGTTTGTGCAGGTATTCGGTGACTTGTGCGTTATCTCCTACTGGATTGATACCATGGTTCTTAAACTGAGGGAAATACTTATCTCTACTTTGCTGCATCACACTTTCCCCTTCAAGGAAAAAACCAACGCAAGCTCAGGAAGTAGCAGAGGCACACGACCCAGTGCACAATGGCAAACAGATAGCGGTTCCAGCATTGGGGAGGAGGGCGGCGGTGAATTTGGTGCGGTGGGGGCGCCATGGAGGAGGGGCTGAGGTTTCGCGGCTGGGGAGAAGGTGATTTGGCGCCCATGCTATATGAATGGGAAATTTGGAGGGGGAACCATGTCTTACGAACGCATTTGTCTGAAATGTGGGGGAAGTTATAGTTCTACCCCTGCCTTTTGGCTTCTGGGCTTGGGTCTGTGTCTTGAGGGTCGGGGATAGTAGGGTAACTTTGCTTCTCCCAAATAGTGGGCGCGAGCGATTTCGGGTGAGCATGACGTGTTTTGAAACAGTGGGTGAGGGAGTCCTGGATTAAGGGGTCCTCGGGCGTCCAGACTATGTAGCATGGGCCGGACTGATGGGCTGTGAAGATACAAAGACCGAAGACTCTCTCCCGTGTCCGGATGGGACTCTCCTTGGTGTGGAAGGCAAGCTGGGCGTCCAGATATGAAGATTCCTTTCTCTATAACCGACTTTGTACAACCCTAGTCCCCCCCGATGTCTATATAAACTGGAGGGCTTAGTCCGTAAGGACGAGGATAACCATACCAGCTAGACTTCTAGGGTTTTAGCCATTACGATCTCGTGGTAGATCAACTCTTGTAATACTCATATTCATCAAGATCAATCAAGCAGGAAGTAGGGTATTACCTCCATAGAGAGGGCCCGAACCTTGGTAAACATCGTGTCCCCTGTCTCCTGTTACCATCGACCTTAGACGCACAGTTCGGGACCCCCTACCCGAGATCCGCCGGTTTTGACACCGACATTGGTGCTTTCATTGAGAGTTCCGCTGCGTCATCACCAAAAGGTTCGATGGCTCCTTCAATCATCTACAGCAATGCTGTCCAGGGGTAGGTCTTCCTCCCCGGACATATCTTCGTATTCGGCGGCTTCGCACTGCGGGCCAACTCGCTTGGCCAGCTAGAGCAGATCGACAGCTACGCCCCTGGCCATCAGGTCAGATTTGGAAGCTTGAACTACGTCACTGATATCCGCGGAGACTTGATCTTCGACGGATTTGAGACCACGGCAGCCGCTCCCTTTCACCGCGATGAACATGACTTAAATCTGTCATCGGATCATACCCAGGAGATAGTGCCTATAACTGCTCTGGCCCTAGATCCGGAGCAGATCGCGCCATCCGAGGATGGGAAGCTCAACCCCGCCACGGAAGCCGCAGACTCAGTGGCGTCGGAGCCGCACACAGACCCTGCCTCGGGTAGAATCTGTGTCACTGGAACCTCGGACTCGTTTCCGGCTACAGGTTCCAAACCATGTGCGTCCGCGTACGTCGAGCTTGATCAGGCATCGATCGTCGAATTCAGCTCTGCGGACATCTTCCGGCACTCGCCTTTAGGCGACGTGCTAAACTCATTAAAAACACTCTCCTTAGCGGGGTACTCACAGCCGAACTATATCCGGTTTGAACTGGAGGCTGATGACGGAGAATTTCGCTTCCCACCCACCGCCCACTTCATAGCCACTGTCGAAGACTTAACCGACATGCTCGATTACGACTCCGAAGACATCGACGGTATGGACGACGATGCCAAAGAGGAGCAGGGCCAAAACCCGCCGTTTACCGGGCGCTGGACGGCCACTTCTTCGTATGACGTGTACATGATGGATACACCTAAAGAGAACAATGGCGATAACAAGGATCCAGTCGAGGATAAACCTCCTGAGATACAGCCAAAACAACGATGTCAGCGGCGCTGCTCTAAGTCATGCTGTGGAAAAGATAGCGATACCGGCACGAGAGAAAACAATACTCCGGACGACGCCGAAGACAAGGAATACCCCGTTGAACCAACCACCGAACAGGACGAACGGCAGGACGGGCAAGTCAGCCCTGATGAACAGGCCGTAAATAAAGACTCGGAGGACAGTAATTATCTTCCACTCTCCGAGGATGAGGTGAGCCTTGACAACGAGGATTTCATCGTGCCTGAGGAACCTCTCGAGCAGGAGCGCTTTAAGCGCTGGCTAATAGCCACTGCGAGGAGCCTGAAAAAGAAGCAGCAACAGCTTCAAGCTGATCAAGACTTGCTCAATGGCAGATGGACTAATGTCCTGGCAGCCGAGGAATATGGCCTCGATCGCCCAACTAAAAGTTACCCGAAGCGCAAATTGTTACCCCAATTCGATGATGAGGCCTTGGAGCCCGTACCATCAGCGCGTAATGCGGCCGACCGACCACCACGTGGCCGGGATAAAGCGACACCTCAAGCCGAACACTAGCCCGTCCTACCTCACCGAAAAGGCAGAGGTAAAACAGCTCGGGGACATACATATGACCTGCGGCAGAACTTGGATAGTAGAGAAGGACAGAACAGATCGATCTATGGATCACGGGGGCGTGCCCCGACACGCAACAACGGCTACCTAGCTGGACGAAACAATCATAATCACGCCCGGGCCGAGAACCGCAGACGGACTCCATCCGAGCTACGTCGCGACGTGGCCCGATATAGAGGCGCCGCACACCCACTTTGCTTCACTGACGAGGTAATGGAGCACGAATTCCCAGAAGGGTTTAAACCCACGAATATCGAATCATACGATGGAACAACAGATCCTGTGGTATGGATTGAAGACTTTCTTCTCCATATCCACATGGCCCGCGGTGATGATCTCCATGCCATCAAATACCTCCCACTAAAACTAAAGGGACCAGCGTGGCACTGGCTAAACAGCCTTCCAGAGAACTCCGTTGGCAGCTGGGAAGACCTGGAAGACGCCTTTCGTGATAACTTCCAAGGTACATATGTCCGGCCACCAGATGTCGATGACTTAAGTCACATCATCCAGCAGCCTGGAGAGTCAGCCAGGAAGCTCTGAACTAGGTTCTTAATTAAAAAGAACCAAATTGTCGATTGTCCGGACGCCGAAGCCCTCGCGGCCTTCAAACACAGCGTCTGGGATGAGTGGCTTGCCCGCCACCTCGGTCAAGAAAAACCAAAATCCATGGCAGCCCTTACCGCTCTAATGACCCGCTTTTGTGCGGGAGAAGACAGCTGGCTCGCTCGTAGAAGCAACAGTGCCAGCGATCCAGGCACTTCCGAAGTCCGAGACGGCAATGGCAAGCCACGACGCAATAAACACAAGCGTCGCAACGAAAGAACGCAAGACACGGCGGTCAACGCCAGATTCAGCGCCTCCCAACCCAGTCAACGGAAAAAGCCATTCATGGCAAATAGAGACGGACCATCCAATCTAGACAAGATACTGGATCGGCCCTGCCAGATTCATGGCACCCCCGATACACCAGCTACTCACACCAACAGAAGCTGTTGGGTCTTCAAACAAGCCGGCAAGCTTAGTGCCGAACACAAGGGGAAGGGGCCGCCTAGTGATAGCGATGACGAAGAGACTCGCCAGCCGAATACCGGGGGTCAGAAACAATTTCCCCGCGAAGTGAAAACCGTAAACATGGTATACGTGACGCACACCCCTATAGGGGCGCGCAGGCACGTACTACGGGACGCATACGCCATAGAGCCGGTCCCCCCAAAATTTAGCCATATCCGTCCTGAAGGTTCGGCAGCTCTGATCATCGATCCAATTATCGATGGGTTCTATCTCACGAAAGTCCTTATGGACAGCGGCAGTAGCCTTAATCTACTCTACCAAGACACTGTCTGCAAAATGGGCATCAATCCTTCAAGAATCAAGCCCACCACAACTACCCTCAAGGGAGCAGTACCCGGCGTAGAAGCTCACTGCACGGGCTCCATCACATTGGAAGTCATTTTTGGTTCGCCGAACAACTTCCGAAGCGAAGGCTTGACCTTTGATATTGTCCCGATCCGCAGTAGCTACCATGCACTTCTGGGGTGTACCGCTTTCGCTAGTTTAATGCGGTCCCACTCTATGCCCGCGCAAAACTTAAGATGCCCGATCCACGCCAATAAATGGAAACGTGGAACACTCCCTCCGTACAGAGGGTCACACTACGGCTACTACAGCTGAAGTACAAAGCGGCCTCATCAAACCGCATATCTCATCAGCCATTAAGCCGCCGGTCTCTATTAAATGGGACCGATTAATTTCAGAGCTGGATTAGCAGTTCGGCCTCCGTCATTCGCCTCATATACCCGCGAAGTTTGTACCGTGCGAATATAATTATGTACTTAAAATAACCTGGTCATCGGCGGAGGAACAATACGGACAGGCCTACAAGCACTCCCATAGCCTCCTTTTCTTTTCTAACTATTTTTTATCTTTTACTACAGGTGGCTCAAAGACTGGTCATCTCACGGACTCTTTCGGAGTTCGGCTTCGTACACTTACCCAAAGGCTATTCCCGTTAAGGAGTCCTTTCATCGGGGCAAGGCGGCGCAGACGTGCGACAGGAGGTCCAAATAATTTTTCGTAGACCGCACTCTATATTTCGAGCCTGTAAGGTGCCTTCTCCCTCAGCCTTCGACCACCGGCATGTCAAATAGCCTGAGTTGTGGCGTTCTTATCTGTAAATTGGCAATTGACATATCAATCAGGCTCTAGTGAACATAATCCATATTCAGTATTCGTTTTTTCTAAAGAACTGAACTTTGCTTCTTTGGTTGTTTCACACACGCACCTCGGCATAAATTGCCAGGGGCTCAATATGGGAACAAAAGAATTGCCAGCACGTCCGAACAGCTTTATAGCACACTTCGGCATCATGTGTTTGGCCTTATATGCATCAGCTCCGAATCATGTCTTTGGTCAATAGTTGGGTTGCCCGGCTCCTGTGCTTACTACCTTACGTTCCGCTCTATCGGCTAGGGTAGTAAAGGGAGAACTACTACGATTGTGTCCTGGTTTATCTGGATGAGCACCTTAGTAGAAAAAGCCGAAAACTGACTGTCATGATGCAGCGAGCGCTGGTCAACCACTCAATGACTTATCAAAATCTTTTGTGATTCCTTCCTTATTACACGAAGGACCATTCTTCAGGTCACCTAGGTAACGCACCGTATTCGGATAACTGCGTACATACCAGGGGCTATATCGTAGACCCACCGTCAAACTCCTATGGCTAAGTGAAAGTGTTAAAGCCCTATAGTACGATTGCCTAGTTCGCCGCATTGACACCTCCTTCACGGACCAAGACGTTCGGTCAAGAGTGATCAAGTGCTTTTCCGAACACCCCCCGTATTTCATGCGAGGGGGCTGAAGCCAACGACTGGGAAACTTTCAGATTATACAAAAACGGCCACACAGGAGGAGCCAAAACTTTTAGGCATAGCCTTAAAATATTAAAATATTGTTTTTACAATTTCGTCACATTCACTCAAAGACCATATCCTTTGAGCACTGAACCTCTATTAAGCGGGCGCCCTCTAGGACATCTTCAAAATAATGCTCCGGCGTGTGTTTGTCCTTGCCGCCGGGTGGACTCTTCACTGCAATATCGGTGGCCTTCATATCGCCCAGTATGTCTTGACACGATCAAAGGCCATCCGTGCACCTTCAATGCACGCTGATCGCTTTACGGCGTCGATATGCGGCATCACATCCACTAGTCGCTGCACCAAACTGAGATAGCTATTCGGAATTGGCTCAGTCGGCCACAGCCGGACCACGATGTCCTTCATGGCAGAACCGGATATCTCGTGGAGCTCGGCCCACTAGGCCATCTGTTCATTCAGCAACAGCGGGCGCTTTGGCGTGCCGAATTGTGACTAGAAAAGCTTCCCCGTTGCATACCCTTCTTGCGCTTCATAAAATTGCGCCGCATCAGAGGCGCTCTTCGGCAAGTCCAAGAATGCGTCTGGAGAGATCCACATTTGATTAAGTGGGGAATACTTTGGATCGCCGAATTTAGTCTGTAATAAGAAAGGCTTACCGGCCGCTATCTCCCCAGCTTGCCGGATCTCCTCCCGAGCCGCTCTAGACTCGGATCGTGCTTCTCTCGCCTCTTGTAAGGCCTTGTCGAGATCGGCCGCTTTGGCTTTGTTATCCCTCTCGAGGAATTCGCACCGGACAGTGGCTTCCTTTAGCTCGCGCGCCATAGCTGACATTCTCTCCTCACACTGGCGCTGAGCAGCCTGTTCGGCTTTTAACTCATCAGCTGCCTTCTTGGCAGCCACATTACTCATCCGGGCTTGCTCCTTGGCTCGGGTAGTTCAGCCCGAAGGGTCTCCACCGCGGTAGCACTATCTGCAGTTACGCATGTCTCAGTATATAATTCTAGCTTCGTGCTTATGTTATTATACATACATACACTGACCGCCCCAAAACATACCTTGCACCTCGTCGAGCCACCTGTTAATAAGCGTGATGTTGCCATCCGCCACATCAAGTTTTTGCTTCAGATCTGCAACCTCTGTAGCGTGCGCAGTCGTTCATGGAGGCAACAGCCTGTGTTTCAATTAATTAGATTATTTCCTGGGCCTATCTTTTTTGATCCTCTAATTGCCTCCCTTTGGACGCCAACCAGAGTCTCAGGGGCTACTATCTATACACGGGTGCATTTTGCGTATGGAGCACAATCGGAAATATAACATTGCGTACCTTGAAGCCTCTTAGCAGGCCCATGAAGGCTTCATTCAATCCGCTTTTCGTGGACAGAATCCTCTCAACCACCGTACCCATCAAGGTACGATGTTCCTCTGAGACGGACGAATATCGCAACATGTCCATTAGTGTATCCGGCGCCTCCGGATTCCTGGAAGCAGCTGTGGGAGTACGGACTCCCTTTGAAAAGATATGTTTGCTCGACCTTAGAGTCATCTCCGGGTGTAAACCGGATAGTCCAGGGCCTTTACTGTTGGTCCCCTTAGGGACCGCACACCCCGGACCCTGGGCGGCCGAAGTTTCACCGTGGGGCATTGTCTTCATTATCCTCTGTTGATCGGGAGAGATCCTCCGCGACGACACCTCGAAGACGTCCGCCCTATTGGGAGAGGAAGCCTGTGGAGGCGTCTCGCTTTCCATCATCTCCGGAAGAAGATCCCCCGAGGAAGAGGATTGTTGAGGAAGACTGTGTGCCGGACTGCAAAACATATATTCCAGATGTTACCCTTGTAACAGGAAAAGGAACGGGATATGTTTAAAACACCCTTGTTCACTTACGATTTAGCTAAAGGCTTGTCCTTGCGGAGGAATTGTGCGACAACGTCGCCTTCCGAGCCCGAACCGCCTGACAGGGGCGTCTTACCTCGCTTAGGAGCCTTTACCTCCCAACTTTCGGAGGCGGCCCTTTTCTTACCATGGGGAGAAAGGATGTCAGCTTCTCCTTCTCTTTTGTCTTCGGAAGAGGGAGCCTTAATCTCCCTGGACACAGTGTTTGGTGTACCTTCAGAATGGAGGCTACCTTTGGCCTTCATGCTCTCCTCATTGTCCTCTTTCACAGGCACCTGGTATGGTGCCGGGACCAGCATCCTTGTTAGCACAGGACTAGCCGAGTCCTCGGGAAGAGGGGTCGAACACCTAATTTGCTCCGCCTTCTTTATCCAGCCCTGGGAGAAGATGGTTTCCTCAGTATCTTATCGCGGGATATTTAACTAAGCTGTATTCTGGAGTTAAGTGCTTACCGAGTTATCCGGATGGTTGCAGTCGAGGCCGATGTCCTCGGTGGTGTCCGGCCACTGTTTTCGTGTCCCGAAGAATAACTTCCACATTCCTCTGTGTGTCGCGCCGAAGAAGTGCTGAAGGGCTCGTGATCCTTCCGGATTAAACTCCCAGATACGGAGGGGCCGCCACTGGCACGGGAGGACCCGGCGGACTAACATTACTTGAATCACATTGATGAGATCGGTGTCCTTCTCAAGGAGACTTCGGATGCGGCTCTGTAGAGTCTGCACTTCGTCGATTGATCCCCAGTCCAATCCCTTATTGATCCATGATGTGAGCTGAATTGGAGGGCCAGATCGGAACGCAGGTGTGGCTGCCCACTTGGTACCACGGGGTTCAGTGATGTAAAACCACTCCCGCTGCCATAAGTTGGAAGATTCTGTGAAAGATCCTTTTAGCCAAGGAGCGTTGGTGAGTTTGCTCACTGTAGCACCACCGCACTCCGCATGTTTCCCATCAACTACATTCGGCTTCACATTAAAGGTCTTGAGCCACAAGCCGAAGTGTGGGGGAATACGGAGGAAGGCCTCGCACATGATAATGAACGCCGATATGTGAAGAAAGGAGTCCGGAGGTAGATCGTGAAAATCTAGCCCGTAATATAACATGAGCCCTCGAACAAAGGGGTGAAGAGCGAACCCTAGCCCTCGGAGGAAGTGGGAGATGAATACTACCCTCTCGCTAGATCTGGGAGTAGGAATAACCTGCCCTTGAGCAGGAAGTCTGTGGGGGATTTCCGCGGTCAGGTATCTGGCCGCCCGGAGCTTCGCGATATCCTCCTCTATGACAGAGGAAGCCACCCACCGGCCTTGAGCGCTGGGTCCGGGCATAACTGGGAAGCTTGAAGCAATTAAATTGAACCTTGGGTGCTGGAACTCGAGGTTGGAGAGGTTGAGGAAAGGGTTGCGTGAAGGAGCAAGACGGGTCTTAACCCCTTTATAAAGGCGATGGATATCGAACGCCTCCTCCTAAGCCTTGAAACCTGCCTATTCCTAAGGAATCATGCCAATGGAACGGTTGAGTTACCCACGCCCGTATTGATGAGAATCCCGCAATAAGGGGACACGATCTCTACTTCGACAAGACGTGCCAATAAAACCGCGTCTCGAAACGTGGAGCGATGGGCCAAAAAATGGTTCAAAATAATAACCGGGTGGTGACATGATGTCACGCTGCAAAAAGTTGTCAGTAGATTGGACTTGTGAAATATTATACTCTCTGCGGTTGTGTGTGGTACCTATTTTGCAGAACCGGACATGTTCGTTGTGTTCAAAGACTGTTTTGGAGTATTCGGAGAAGGAACCCGCCTTGCAATGCTGAAGACAATCAGCATGCCGGACACCTCGTCATTGAAGCCTGGTTCAGGGGCTACTAAGGGAGTCCTGGATTAAGGGGTCCTCGAGCGTCCGGACTATGTAGCATGGGCCGGACTGATGGGCTCTGAAGATACAAAGACCAAAGACTCTCTCCCGTGTCCGAATGGGACTCTCCTTGGTGTGGAAGGCAAGCTGGGCGTCCAGATATGAAGATTCCTTTCTCTGTAACCGACTTTGTACAACCCTAGTCCCCCTGGTGTCTATATAAACTGGAGGGCTTAGTCCGTAAGGATGAGGATAACCATACCAGCTAGACTTCTAGGGTTTTAGCCATTACGATCTCGTGGTAGATCAACTCCTATAATACTCATATTCATCAAGATCAATCAAGCAGGAAGTAGGGTATTACCTCCATAGAGAGGGCCCGAACCTGGGTAATATCGTGTCCCCTGTCTCCTGTTACCATCGACCTTAGACGCACAGTTCGGGACCCCCTACCCGAGATCCGCCGGTTTTGACACCGATAGTGGGCATGAGCAATTTCGAGCGAGGAGTGCGTGTTTTGAAAAAGTGGGCACGAGCGATTTCGGCTGAGGAGAGGGTGTTTTCCACCCATGCTTTATGAATTATTCAGCACCTGCCATTTTGGCCGAGGAGGGGGTGCACTTGGATGAAGTTACAACCCTACCCTCGATGTACAACGGGCCAGTTGATGCATGTCGCACATAGGCTGGTAATTTCGCATCTCCCATTTATTTGCTCGGGCAAATTCCAGCGAGTAGAGGGTATTTAGCGGTTCGTTCAAATTTCGGGGGAACGAGCATCCACGTGTACCTTACCAAGTCGATTCGAATCAATTTTATTAGTTTGTCACTTCTTTTTTAGATGGTGAGATGATGCTCGGGACTAATGTGCTTTTACATGCTCGTTGCTAATGATTTACTATTTCACAAAAAGTTTACCCACTAAAAAACGGGAATCAAACCCAAAATGAAATATCTCAATTCAATAAAATAGTTCCTTCACCGGTCAAAATTGTGGACTAAATCCAAAATTGAACACCTCAATTGAGTAGCATGTTGTATTATAGTACTCCATGAACATGCTAAAAGTCAAATTAATGAACTTGTGTGATACGCATATCTTCGTTCATGTGTGGATTGCAAACACGATGTTCTCCAATTCGAATATTTGAATGCAAATTTATATCGAAACATGTTTTGTATCAGTCTTCGATGCATAAATGCGACCTCCCCCTCTCTCGGACTCTTGTTCTCTCTCTAGCCGACAATCTTTGTTTCTATCACACGCATACAAACACAAACCTTGTCAGTCCCTCCCTCTCTCTCTCTCAGTCTTTCTAGTTCGCATGCACACTCCATGTATAGGTCTCGCTGATAGCCTCCATGATGGCTCCGCTCCGCTCCGCTCCCGTGCTCCCCCTAGCCTAGCGCAGCACCCCCCACCAACCCCGCCGCCGGCGAGCACCCAGGTAGCCCCCCTTCCTCACCTCCCCTCCCCTCCCCTGCCATGGCGCCCGCAAGCGGCAGCTCCGGCGACCTCGATCTTGGCTCTAGCCCGCGACGTTGGATGGACTCCGACGGAGAATCCTCGACGAGGACCTACAGTGACGTGGACCGGACCCCTCCGCCCCCTGCTGCGGCCATGGCGCTGGCGACGCGTGGACTGGCCGCGCCCCCCCGGCGCGCCCCCACCGCGTCCCGCCTGGGGCCTCGTTCCGAGGTCCACCGCGCCAATGGCGCCCCGGTGGTGGATGCGGACGGCTTCCAGCTCCCGCGCCGCCGGAATCGACGCCGTGGCGCGCACCATGCCGCCGCCCCGTGCGCCCAGCCGCTGGTCCGCCGCAGGTCCGCCGCAGCCCGTCCCCGGAGGCGTCTGCCGGCCTCTGTTTTCGCTGCCTCGACCCGGGCCACCCTGTGCGCGACTGCACCAACGACATCCGTTGCCGTCGCTGCCTCTACCCCGGCCATGGCTCACGTGACTGCAAGAAGTACCACAAGGGCGTTCTGCGCGCTGCCCTCGCTGTCGTGGCTGCCTCTTCCGTGCCGGCGCCGGAGGTGCCGCGCCGCGACTTGCCGACCCTGCCCGCGCCCACCGCCTCGCCTGTCGACCCGGTGCGCGTCATCCTGTCGCGTTCTGTGGAGATGGAGGAGGCCGAGGTGGTTCTGTGCCGCGGGATGGTCGTTTCCATCACCGGCGCCGGGCCAGTGGTCGCCCCTGGTGATGTCGAGGAGGTTCTGTACTCCTCCCTCCGCCCCCAGCCCGGCGACTTCACCATTCACGCGCACCACCCCGAGGATTTCCTCGTCATCCTCTCCACCCGCAAGCTCATGGACCGCCTCGCCGGCGACCACTTCATTAATGGGCCCGGCTTCACCCTGTCGATCCGCCCCTAGAGCAAGCTCGCACATGCCGTCGTATGACTCCCTTGACCTCAGTGTCCAGCTGGAGCTCCGCGGCATCCCTACGCAGGCTTGGCACCTGTCCACGGCGGAACACCTCCTCGGCAGTAGCTGCTGGATTGAGCGGCTCCACCCGAGCACGCGCTCCCGCGCCGACCTCGCCACCTTCCGGTTGACGGCGCGCACCCGCGACCCGGCCTCCATCCGCCGGGCGGCCATCCTCGAGATCGTGGAGCTTGTCACCGCCCGCGACTGCGGCCCGCCCTCCATCCGCACCCTCATCTACCCCGTGTCTATCACGATCGTCAACGCTCCGGCCAGCCAAGCTGCCGCGCCCCTTACCCGCCGTGACCGCGGCCCGAGCGACGACGCTCCTGGTGAGCGCAATGGGGACGCTGGACGCGGGCATGATGCGAGCCGCTGCCACGGCCGCCGCCGCGGCCACAAGAGACGTCGGACCTCCGGCGACCACGACGGCCGTGCCGATGGCATGGCCATGGACTCCACTGGCTGGCGCGCCCCCGTGCCCCGCCGCCGGGCTGATGGTGTCGCCGTCGACGATGGCTGGACCGCCCCCCGTCCCCGCACGGCCACCGCGGCGCCAGTGCCGATGCGCCCTGCGAGCCGTACCATGGACCCCTGGCCCCCTGCCAACGGGCAAAGCCGGCCTCGTCGCTTTTCAAAAGGGGAAAGCGGGGCGGAAGGAGTCAGAAGGCGACAGGAGCGTCCAGTACTGCCAGAACTGCACCCCCTACGACTTCCCCTCCGAGTGGCCCTCCCGCGTGCCCCGACACGCGTGTCACGACGCCTGCTGGCTCTGGCTCCCCGGCTGCGCGCCCCGACATTGCAGCACCAGCCAGGCCGGCTCCACCGCACTGCATGGATGACCTCGCCCATGCCGCGGCTGCACCAGGAGTGGCCAATCCCAGCGTGCATGGGGATCGGGATGGCTCCACAGACCGCCTGTCGATCGATAGCGAGGTCCCGGACTCCCTGGCCTCGGTCCCCATGCCTGATCCGCTGTCGGGGCAAAGCGGAGCCCCACCTCCGCCCCCTCCTGGCCGCCCCGCGTCACCAGCTGACCGGTCCACGGAGAGATCCCCACCGATGGAGCCCACCCAGCATGCCGCCCGTGACCGGGCCTGTCCTGGGGATCCCACCGGTGCTGGCGTGCTGCGCAAGGATGCTCCTTCGGCCCCCCTCACGACCCAACCCCCCACGGCCCCGCATGAAGCCCAGCATGAGGACCCACATGTCGAGATGGGGCTGGAGGCCCAACATGGTACGCTCATGGATGGCGCCGCCCACGCGGCGTGCCCCGCCACCCCCAGCCCGGCCACGCGCTTCGCCTCGCCTCCCATTACGATGCGCCGGTCCCGTCCCCGCGCGGCCGGTCCTATGACGTGGACCCTTGGCAACTTCCTTGCGGCGGCCACCAAACAGATCGACGCAGCTCTTCCGATCTCTGTCAAGCGACCGAGGAGATTCCCCCCCCCCAACTTCTCCCCACGCCGCGGGCGCTAGGCCGCGACCGCAGCCCGCAAGTCCGCCGCCCCTCCCACGGCCGAGCGACGTGCCCAAGTCCACATCTTGCGCACCCTTGGGGTCGTTGGGGTCAACCAGAAGATCACAGCCGCGGAGATGAAGGCGTACGACGACCTCTTTGCCGCGCCCATCCCCCTGTGTGTCTTATCGGCCATCGCCGCTCTGGTGGATCGCGAGCTCCCCGCGGATCCTGCCGTCGCTCCTATCACCACGGTGATCGCGGGCAGCCCGATCGAGGCCTAGCTTCGCCCCCACCCCCCTCGTCGACCTCATCCCCATGGAGCCAACCCTAGAGTGTTGATATGGAACGTGCGCGGCCTCAACGCGCGTGCACGTCATACTGCTGTCTGGTTGCTTGTTGTAACTGCCAATGCATCCCTCGTCTGTTTGCAAGAAACTAAGATGGCTTTGATATGCTCGTCGACTGTCCTCGAAGCCCTCGGCTCGGAGTTTGACGACTACGTGTACCTGCCCACGCAAGGAACCCGTTGCGGCATCCTTTTGGCCTGGAAGAGTAGGGAGATCGTCATCTCTGACCCCCTATTCACCGCCAACACCTTGACCGCCCGCGTTTCCACCCCCCCCCCCCGGCGCTCGCACTCCATGGTGGATCACCGTGGTCTACGGACCGCAGCCGGACGAGGCCAAGATCGCCTTTCTGCAGGAGCTCCGCGACACATGCATGGACTGCGCAGGGCCTTGGATGATTTGTGGGGATTTCAACCTCATATATCGCGACGAAGATAAGAACAACCGGAACGTCAACCGACGCATGATGGGCCGCTTCCGGCGCACCATCAACGACTTGGCGCTCAAGGAGGTTTACCTCAACGCTCGCCGCTACACATGGTCCAATGAGCAGTCGCCTCCGGTGCCTCGCCTCGGTCGTCTCCGACCATAGCCCCTTGCTGCTCGACTGCTCGCCGATGCCGCCGGCGCATCGCCGCTTCCGCTTCGAGGACTTCTGGACGCGCATGGATGGGTTTCATGACACCGTGCAGGCCGCTTGGCATTCTGTGAGCGATGCCGACCCCTTCTGCCGCCTCATGTTGCGCATGCAAGCAACTGCGCCCGGGCTCACACGTTGGAGTGCCAAAACGGTGGGTAATATGCGCCTAAAGCTTGCGATCTCCCGGGAGCTCCTCCTCAAGTTCGACACCGCGCAAGACTACAGAGCCTTGTCTCCTCATGAGGACTGGCTGCGCCGGCAAATCAAGGCATCCTACCTCGGCCTCGCCTTGCTCGAGCGAACTATTGCCCGGCAGCGCTCTCGCCTCGCCTCGCTCAAGGACGGGGACGCCAACACATCCTTCTTTCACCGGCAGTGCATGTATCGACGGCAGAAGAACAGGATCCACAGCCTTGTGGTCGACGAGCAGGTGGTCACGGACCCCCGCGACATGGCCGCTGCGGCGTATGCGCACTTCGATGGCCTCCTGGGCTATGCGCCACCCCGTGAGTGCGCTCTAGAGCTTGAGGCGCTGATCTCGCCTGTCAACCTGGACGACCTCGAGGCTCCCTTCGACGCCGAGGAGATATGTAACGCCATTAAGCTCCTGCCCGCGCGCAAGGCCCCCGGCCCCGACGGCTTCACCGCCGAGTTCCTCCGCGCATGTTGGCCCGCTGTTCGGCAGGATTTCATTGCTGTCTTCCAGCAACTCTACGAGTTGCGAGGGTGCGGATTCAGCTGCCTCAACCAGGCGCTCCTCATGCTGCTCCCGAAGCGCGCGGATGCTAGGGGCCTCGGCGACTATAGGCCCATAAGCCTCATCCACCTCGTCGCCAAGATCTTTGCCAAGGTCCTCTCGCTCCGGCTAGCGCCCAAGCTTAACGATCTCGTCAGCACCAGCCAAAACACGTTCATCCCGGGAAGAAGCCTGCATGACAACTTCGTCCTCGTGCGGCAGTCCGCGCGCCTGCTACATCAACTTGGCGCGCCATGCGTTCTGCTCAAGCTGGACCTAACTCGCGCCTTCGACTCGATCAGCTGGCCATTACTCTTCGACATCCTACGCTGCTATGGGTTTGGCACCAGATTCCTGGGCTGGCTCGCGATCTTGCTCTCGTCGGCCAGCACCAAGGTGATCATGAACGGCGAGCCAGGCCCACCCATTTGGCACCGCCAAGGACTACGACAAGGCGACCCCATGTCACCCCAGCTCTTCGTCCTCACTATGGACACGCTGGGCCGCCTGCTGCGCCGCGCCACTGAGCTGCGCATCCTGCAGCAGCTCCACCCCCAGCGCCCGATCCCATCCGTCTCGCTTTACGCGGACGATGTGGTCCTGTTCTGTCACCCCACGTTGGGTGACACATCCGCCGTTAGGAGCATCCTGCAGCTCTTTGGGCGCGCCTATGGCCTCCATGTCAACTTCTTGAAGAGCTCCGCCACCCTGATCCGTGGCGACGCGGAGGACGCCGCGCCGGCCCTCGACCTGCTGGGCTGCCCCATGGTTGAAATGCCGATCACCTATTTGGGCATCCCGCTCACGCTGCGGGACCCACTGCTGCCCAGCTTCAACCCGTAGTAGACAAGGCCGCTGGCATGCTACCTTGCTGGAAGGCGCACCTCATGAACTAGGCGGGCCGCCTCGCGTTGGTCAAGGCGATCCTGGCGGCGATCCCCATCCATCAGCTGCTCGTGCTTGCCCCCCCCCAAAGAAGACCCTGAAGGCGCTTGAGAAGATCCAACGAGGCTTTCTCTGGGCCGGGCGTGCGAAAGCTAACGGCGGCAATTGCCACGTCAACTGGCAGCGCGTCGCTAGGCCGATCGCTCTCGGCGGGCTGGGCGTCCGCGATTTAGCGCGCACGGGCCTCGCGCTCCGCACGCGGTGGCTGTGGTTCAGCCGCACAGACCAAGGCAGGGCCTGGGCCGGGCTGGACCTGCAGTTCAGCGATGACGATCGCGCGTTCTTCTTTGCCTCCACCACCATGTCAGTGGGGAACGACGCGCAAGCCTTATTCTGGGAGGACCGATGGATTGATGGGCGCTCCGTTCTCGAGATCGCACCTCACCTCTACGCGTGCGTCCCCAAGCGCCGCCGTAAGCTCCAAAACGTGGCGGGCGGCCTCCTCGCCAACCGATGGGCACAAGATATCCGAGGCATCGTGGGGGTCCAGGAGATTGGGCAGTACCTACAGCTATGGCACAAGATCGAGCACACTACTCTCTCGGCGGAGCCGGACCGCCTAACCTGGAAGTGGAGCACGAACGGCATCTACTCGGCCAAATCTGCCTATCTCGCCACTTTCCACGGTTCCATCGCCTACGACGCTTGGAAGCTCACCTGGAAGTGCTGGGCGCCGCCGCGTGTCAGGTTCTTCTACTGGCTAGCTCACCTGGATCGCTGTTGGGCCGCCGACCGCCTCGCCCGCCGCGGCTTGCCACACCCCGACCGTTACCCCCTTTGCGACCAGGCGCCCGAAACCATGAACCACCTCTTCCTTGGTTGTACCTTCGCCCGACAGATCTGGCATGAGGTGCTCAGTTGGCTCCGGGTACCATGCCCCCCGCCTGCTCAAGTACCGTCCCTCAACGACTGGTGGCAATCCACAAGACAGCTCGTGCCCAAGCCCATGCGCAAAGGCCTCGCTTCTCCGGGAACCCAGTGTTGCCTGTTTTTTTTCGGAAATCCCGGGGTACCTTGTGATTATCCTATTGACCGCCACCCAGGCTCAAAGGGATCATGAGATTATTCATGCTAGAAACTTCCGTGTGCAGCCACAAGCTATTATGGGCTCTAGCATAGTTGATTAAGTCGTGTGAACTCTTACAGTGGTAGACTAGCAGATGTAGGGGAAAGTAGGTGTAACTGTCTACCCATCGTAAGGTGCTAACGCTTCTGAAAGACTGTGTCTCGGTCATCCGTTTCTCAAACATCATGAAGTGCGAGAAATCCAATGGAGGAGATCGAGTCTTATGGGGAAAAGTGCGCAAACCTCTGCAGAGTGTACAATCTAATCATGGTTAGCCGTGTCCCCGGTTATGGACATCTTGAGTATCTAGTTCTTGGATTATCATGTGAATCTCATCATCATGTTACTTAATTAAATTTGTTGGGTTTAATGAAATTTACTTAATTGGGATTGAGTTGGGTGAACCCTCTCAATGTTTAACAACCACCATAATAGTTAAATAAAATTTATTCCTTTGTTGTAGGGAAAAATTGGCTTTTCGCAAAATTGTAACCATAGAGCTTTCCACCAGCCAATATGCATGCAGTGTTAGCATTATTCTGCTCATTACTCTCTATGTGTTACTTTGCCAGCATATTCCATGTGCTGGCCCGTTTTCGGGCTGCAACGTTCATGTTGCAGACTTTTCAGATGACGAGTAAGGTGCCATAGGTTGTGGTCTTATACTCAGTGATGCTGTTGGAGTTGATGGACTCACTTTATCTTCCAAGCCTTCCGCTGTTATCGTATTAGATGGCCTTAAGCCATGTTTTTTGTAGTAAGTTCTCTCTTGAGACTATTCGGTGTAATAAGTGTGTGATTGCTACTCTGTTATAAATCCTTCAAGTATGGTGCGTGTCAGCATTACCGATCCAGGGATGACACTGATGCACAGAGACTAGACTGTTTGAGGTCTGGTCGCTACAAAGATGGTATCAGAGCACACGCTGACTGTAGGACACGACCACTAAGCTAAAGCCCTAGATCACTACTCTCTTCTCATTTCTGACTCCTCTCCTTTCTTCCACTCTTTTAGGATGGCGGATGCAAGGAACAAGTTCGCGCAACCGGATGAGGATACACCTTTTGGACGACACTTGAAGGAAGTTACTAGGTACCTGAACATCGGAATACCAAGCTTCACCGGGACCTACAACGCCACTTTACCAGTAGAGGAGCGCTGGATGACTCAAGTTCAAGTTCCAGGAAGGACGTTCACGCCAGTCACTGAGCCCATGGAGTTTTCTTTCGATGCACCAACCTGGAGTCTAGGAAAGAGTATGGGAGCTCACATTACCATGGGACGCATTGGAGAAGTTTGCCACAATGATCTCAAGGATACTATCTATCAGATTTGTGGGCGCCGAGACGAGCAATGGGAGATGATCAGCACCAGGAAGGATAGATCTATTGCAGCTTTCATTCAGGAGTTAAACCAGCACATTCGTCGCCAGGAGAACCAGATGTGCGCAGGCATGATGGATTTGAAGAAGGCAATGACAAGGATCACGGAGCCGGAGGAAGAACTCAAGGCTACACGCGAAGATTATCTGGAGGAAATCGTCGCACTAGTAGAGAAGAATGGCGACCTGACAAAGAAGCTAGGAGTTTTCATGGGAGACCCTGCGCCAGGAGGAGAAGACGACGATTCTACTTGTCCGGAGAACTACATCATCATCAACGACACCGACTCGGACCCCAGTGATGATGATTTGGAGGATGAAGCCGGAGCAGATATCATGGAGTCTTCGACCGATCAATTTTTTTAGTCGACCACCATATCAGTAGTAGTATTCCACCATGTATATAGTATAGTCCAAGCACTTTGTAACGATAGTTAGATCGATCGTATGCCTTGTTTGAATTGATTGGAGTGATATGATTGTGTTTGTCTCATGTGCATATGGGTAGTTTTTTCCCTCTAGATCTCATTCTATCCTATTTTCTCATCTTTTCTAAACCCATCAGATGCCTCCGAGACGCGACACCGGATTTGTTTTCCCACCGGAGATCACTCAGTTGATTCAGCAGCAGAATGCCCTGATGCAAGTGCTAGTTCAGAACCAGGGGAACAACAACAACAACAACAACAACAACCCACCACCACCCCCACCAGTTGACCACTTAGCCCGTTTTCTTAGGCTAAATCCGCCGGTGTTCTCCAGTAGCACCGAGCCGATTGTTGCAGATGATTGGCTTCGCAAGATTGATAGGGAGTTGACCACTTCAGGATGCACAGATGCGGAGAGAGTGCGTTTTGCCGCACATCAGCTTGATGGACCGGTAGCATCATGGTGGGAGAATTACACAGCCACTCACCCCATTCACACTGTCACATGGGACCAGTTTCAGCAAGATTTTCGCACTGCCCATGTTTCAGCAGGAGCTATGGCCATGAAGAAGCGTGAGTTTCGCAACTTACGCCAAGGAGGACGTACCGTTGGCCAATACATGGAGGATTTCAGGAAGTTAGCACGTTATGCCCCAGATGACGTTGCTACGGATGCAGCTAAGCAGGAGAAGTTTCTGGAAGGACTGAATGATGAGCTGAGCATGCAGTTGATGTTGGCAACTTTTAACAACTACCAGGAGTTGGTAGACAGAGCTCTCATGATTCAAGGGAAGCAGCAGCAGATTGTGAGCTGTAAGAGGAAGTATGGACAAGGGAAGTACAATTCTAGAGCTCATCAGAAGCCTCGATTTACCCCGAACTTGGGAGGACATTTTTAGCATACCCATGGAGGAGGGAGTTCGCACAACCATAGTGGCCACAAGAATGGGAATGGTAACGGAGGAAGCAACGGACAGAACTGTTCCAACCCATCAACCCTAGCCAAGAAGGATCTGAGCCACGTCACTTGCTACAAATGCCAGAAGACTGGACATTATACCAATGAATGTCCTGAAGCTAAGAATGGGAATGGCAACGGAAGCTCGGGGAAGAAGCTGAACCCTTTCAACAGAGGACAAGTGAACCACGTTAATGTGGAAGAGGTAGAAGCCCATCCTGATGCAGTAATAGGTAAGTTTTTGGTTAAGTCATTTACTGCAATCATTCTTTTTTATACTGGTGCATTGCATTCATACATATCAAGGGGATTTGTGGATAAGTTTAAGTTGCCCACCAAAGTCTTAGAACACCTATGTTAGTAACCTCGCCAGGAGCAGAGTATATGGCAAGCCAAGGATGTTTTCAGATGCCATTGGCCATAGGTGGGCATGTTTCCCCCTCAGACCTAATAGTTTTGGAGTCCCAAGGTTTGGATGTGATTTTGGGAATGGATTGGCTATCGATGTATGGAGGAAACATCGATTGCGCCAGTAAGACGATTTTTCTTACCACCCCAGAAGGAAGAAGGATTAAGTATGTATCCCGGCATGTGCCGAAGAGGACTCAAGTGAATTCCTTATCAGGAGTTGTACAGGAGGAAGTACCAGTGGTGAAGGATTTCCCTGACAAATTTCCAGAGGAGTTGCCAGGCATGCCACCGGATAGAGACATAGAGTTTTTGATTGAGCTTTTGCCAGGCACAGGGCCAATATCTAAGAGACCGTACAGAATGCCCGCAAAGGATTTGGAGGAAATTAAGAAGCAGATTAAGGAGTTACTAGATAAAGGATATATTCGCCCAAGTTCGTCACCTTGGGGATCACCAGTACTTCTAGTGGAGAAGAAAGATGGATCGTTGAGGATGGTTGTTGATTATCATGGATTGAATGAAGTAACAATCAAGAACAAGTACCCACTGCCGATGATCAATAATTTGTTTGACCGACTACAAGGAGCTAAAGTATTTTCCAAGAATGATTTGCGATCAGGATACCACCAGTTGAAGATTCGAGAGCAGGATATACCTAAGACAGCTTTTACCACAAGGTATGGGCTATATGAGTACACCGTTATGTCATTCGATCTGACTAACGCACCTGCCTATTTTATGAACATGATGAACAAAGTGTTTATGGAGTTTTGGATAAGTTCGTTGTAGTGTTCATTGATGATATTCTGGTCTATTCGAAGAATGAAGAAGAGCATAAGGAGCATTTGCGTTTGGTACTTGGAAAGCTCAGAGAACATCAGTTATATGCCAAGTTCAGCAAGTGCGAGTTTCGGTTAAAGGAAGTTGGATTCCTTGGACATGTTATATCCGAGGAAGGAATAGCAGTAGATCCCACCAAGGTTAACACTGTAACAAATTGGGAGTCACCCACGTCAGTTGGAGAGATCCGGAGTTTTCTTGGACTCACAGGATACTACCGGAGATTCATTGAGAATTTCTCAAAGATTGCAAAGCCTATGATGGAATTGTTGAAGAAGGACACCAGGTTCAATTGGACTGAGGAATGTGAGGCCAGTTTTCAGGAGTTGAAGAAACATTTAGTTACAGCGCCAGTGTTGATTCTGCCAGATCAACGCAAGGATTATGAAGTACATTGCGACGCTTCACGTCGAGGACTTGGAGTCGTACTTATGCAGGAGGGAAGAGTTGTTTCATAAGCCTCACGACAGCTTAAACCCCATGAGTTGAATTATGCTACACATGACTTGGAGTTAGCAGCCGTAGTGCATGCGTTGAAGACATGGAGACATTTTCTCATCGGAAACCATTATGAGGTGTACACGGATCACAAGAGTTTGAAGTACATTTTCACGCAGAAGGAGTTGAATCTCAGGCAAAGGAGATGGTTGGAGCTCATTAAGGATTATGATATGAGATTGCATTATCACCCAGGAAAGGCTAACGTAGTAGCTGATGCATTGAGCCGCAAGAGTCATGTAAATACCCTCATGACCGGAGAGTTACCCAAGGAGTTAGCAGAAGACCTTTGCGAGCTGCGTTTGGAGATAGTTCCAAGAGGTTATGTAGCAGCCTTGGAAATTCAGTCTACCTTGATGGATAAGAACAGAGAAGCTCAGAAGACGGACAAGGAGATTGCCGAGATAAAGGAAAGGATGAGTAAAGGAAAAGCTAAGGGATTTCGTGAGGATGAGCACGATACCTTATGGTTTGAGGACCGTGTATATGTGCCCAATGATCAGGAGATCAGGAAGTTTATTCTGCAAGAGGCCCATGATTCACCATATTCGATTCACCCAGGAAATACCAAGATGTATCTGGATTTAAAGGACAGTTTCTGGTGGACCGGAATGAAGAAGGATATTGCGGAGTATGTAGCAGTTTGTGATGTATGTCAGAGAGTGAAGGCAGAGCATCAGAAGCCAGCAGGATTGCTACAACCATTGCCGATACCCGAATGGAAGTGGGATAAGCTAGGCATGGAATTCATCACGGGATTGCCCAGGACTTGTTCAGGCTATGACGATATGGGTTGTAGTCGATCGTTTGACGAAGGTAGGTCATTTCATCCCAGTAAAGACCACTTATACCAGTGCTAAGTTGGCGAAGATATACATGACCAGGATCGTGTGTCTGCATGGAGTTCCGAGGACCATTGTATCAGATAGAGGAACCCAGTTTACCTCAAAGTTCTGGCATCAGTTGCACGAGACTTTGGGTACCAGACTAGAGTTCAGTACAGCTTTTCACCCGCAAACAGATGGACAGACGGAAAGAGTCAATCAGATTTTGGAAGACATGCTGAGAGCTTGTGCGCTAGATTATGGATCCAGTTGGGATGATAATTTACCTTATGCAGAGTTCTCTTACAACAACAGTTATCAATCCAGTTTGAAGATGGCCCCTTTCGAAGCTCTGTACGGAATGAGGTGCAGGACACCGTTGTTGTGGGATGAAGTTGGAGACCGCCAGTTGTGATTAAAGAGTCTGAACAGAAGGTGAAGTTGATTCGTGATAGGCTCAAGGTAGCCCAGTCCAAGCAGAAGAGTTATGCGGATTCTAAACGCAAGGAGACAGTTTATGAAGTTGGAGACAGAGTTTATCTTCGTGTGTCCCCACTTCGAGGAGTTAAGCGTTTTGGAGTTAAGGGAAAGTTAGCACCACGTTTTGTGGGACCATACAAAGTTTTGGAACGTATGGGAGAAGTTGCTTACAAGTTGGAATTGCCCGAAGGATTGTCAGGAGTTCACGATGTGTTCCATGTTTCTCAGTTAAAGAAGTACTACGCGGAGATAGCTGATATACCTTTGAGAGATACAGTGCCACTGGAAGCGATTCAGTTGGATAGCGATTTGACCTACGAGGAGAAACCAGTCAAGATTCTCGAGTTTGCCAGCCGAGTCACCCGCGGCAAGGTTATCAAGTTTTGCAAAGTTCAGTGGAGCCACCATGCTGAAGATGAAGCCACTTGGGAACGAGAGGAAGACCTACGGAAGGATCACCCTCACCTATTTTCTAGCCAACCCGAATCTCGAAGGCGAGATTCATCTTAAGGGGGGTAGGTTTGTAACATCCCAAATTTTCAAATTGGAATGTTATCCATTAGATTGTCATGCATATCATATTTTATTGCATTTCGGTTTGCGATCCTCGAAATTCTAAGCAACTCAAGGACCCACGGAGAGAGTTGGAGATTTCACGATTTTCATATTTGAATTTTATCAAATATAGAAACGAGGATCATTTGTTTTAAATATTTTTCTCTCCGAAAATATTTCATATCAAAATACATGAGAGGGGATAATATGACTTCTCCAAAAATAATGAAATATTGGAGGAAAAATATTAAAATCAAATATTTGATTTTATTCGGATTTTATTTCTATTTTATTTGCCTAGGAAAAATATGCGTTTCTCAAAATTGCATTTTAGGCCCAAATAAATGTTCATCTTGTCCGGCTTATTTTCAGAGGACGGGGAAATATTATTTCGGGATTTTTGGAGTCCGTTTAGTATTTCTTTTCTTTCTTTTTCTGCACGTCCGAATTGTTTAAAAAAAAAGTCAAACCGACTCGGGCCGTAACCGGCCAGGACTCCGCCCAGCCGGCCCTCTTAAATAGCGCCGCCCCGAGCCCCCCAGCCCACCGAAGCCCGCCGCCACCTAAACCCTAACCCTAGCCCGACCCCGCCGCCGGCGCCAGCCGCCGCCGCTGCCGCCGACGCCGCCGCCCGTTCCGCCGCCGCCGACCCGCCGACCCGCCGCCCCGCCGCCGTCCCGTCGCCGCCGAGCCCGTCCCGCCGCCACCTCGCCACCTCGCCAGAGATCTCGCCGGACTCGAGGTAGCCGCCGCCGGTTTTTTTCATAAAACCGTTCGATTATTCTTTTAAAAAAACCTAGATCCGTTTTTAGATCAGTTCGTCGGTTTTCTCGGTTTAGTTATTTTGCGGTCGTTCGTTCGTACGTTCGTTTTAACGAACGGTTTCAGTCGTTTAACCGCAGACAGCTAACGTTCGTTCGTTAGCCTATTCGTCAGTTTTTCTTTTTCTCGGATTTTTCGCGATTATTTTCGATCGCGATTTCTGATCTGATTTTCGTTTTAGTATAACTTTTCGCTCGTTTATCGGAATCAGGCGATTCAAGCGCCTAGAGTTTCGTCTCGAAACCCTCTTTCTGTTTAACCAACTCAAACAAGTTTTTGCTACTGTAAAAGTTGACTTAAGTCTAGATTAGTAAATGGAGTTTCTTTCTTTCGCCGTTTGAGTTTTGTTGCTTCGTTCGATTTGATTCTTTTTGCCAGCTGGAGTTCTTAAGTTGAACTTTCTGGTTAGATCTCTTATTTGAGTTTTACCCATGCACCCTTGCTTGATTGCTTATGTATGTCATTGTTTGTTTGTGATAGAGTACCCGGAGCGCGCAGCGTGCTACTACGAGTCTCTAGGTTTCCCGGATCATCAGCAAGGCAAGTAACACTTTGATCATACCTCTTTACCACCCAGTTTTATTGCATTAGATCAACCCTCAAACTATTGCATGGTTAGCAACTGTTTAATATATGGGTTTTGGGAAGTAGATGAGGTAGTACCTATTACCTGTTTTATTATCAAACCCTTGGGAGTTACTTCTACGTTTGCTTATATTGCTATGCTATGCTATGCTCGTAGACGTGGATTGGGTTTGAGTGATTACATGACAGATGTGAGATTGTTAATTAATGGTTAACTTAAGGTGGCTACTTAAATACACATCTGGGTGGATTGAGGCACCTGGGGAACCCAGTGTTGCCTGTTTTTTTTGGAAATCCCGGGGTACCGTGTGATTCTCCTATGGACCGCCACCCAGGCTCAAAGGGATCATGAGATTATTCATGCTAGAAACTTCCATGTGCAGCCACAAGCTATTATGGGCTCTAGCATAGTTGATTAAGTCGTGTGAACTCTTAAAGTGGTAGACTAGCAGATGTAGAGGAAAGTAGGTGTAATTGTCTACCCATCATAAGGTGCTAACGCTTCTGAAAGACTGTGTCTCGGTCATCCGTTTCTCAAACATCATGAAGTGCGAGAAGTCCAACGGAGGAGATCGAGTCTTGTGGGGAAAAGTGCGCAAACCTCTGCAGAGTGTACAATCTAATCATGCTTAGCCGTGTCCCCGGTTATGGACATCTTGAGTATCTAGTTCTTGGATTATCATGTGAATCTCATCATCATGTTACTTAATTAAATTTGTTGGGTTTAATGAAATTTACTTAATTGGGATTGAGTTGGGTGAACCCTCTCAATGTTTAACAACCACCATAATAGTTAAATAAAATTTATTCCTTTGTTGTAGGGAAAAATTGGCTTTTCGCAAAATTGTAACCATAGAGCTTTCCACCAGCCAATATGCATGTAGTGTTAGCATTATTCTGCTCATTACTTTCTATGTGTTACTTTGCCAGCACATTCCATGTGCTGACCCATTTTCGGGTTGCAACTTTCATGTTGCAGACTTTTCAGACGACGAGTAAGGTGCCATAGGTCGTGGTCTTATACTCAGTGATGCCGTTGGAGTTGATGGACTCACTTTATCTTCCAAGCCTTCCGCTGTTATCGTATTAGATGGCCTTAAGCCATGTTTTTTGTAATAAGTTCTCTCTTGAGACTATTCGGTGTAATAAGTGTGTGATTGCTACTCTGTTATAAATCCTTCAAGTATTGTGCGTGTCAGCATTACCGATCCAGGGATGACACTGATGCACAGAGACTAGACTGTTTGAGGTCTGGTCGCTACACTCACTCCATTGTAGGCACACGCAGTCCCCCCTATGTATATTACTATTTCTCAATCTCCATCACAAACATACGCATTGCCTCTTTCCCTCACTTGGTGTATCTCGATTTCTCTTGGGGCATCTATCTATCGCACACACACCTTGTCCCTTGATCTCCCACCCATATAGTCCCCTCACGATCTCGAGGGGATCTCTCTATCACAAACACACCCTCTCTTCCTCCCCATGCGTCCATCTTCTCCATACATCCCTCTCGACCTTTGTCCCTTCACTAGTACAGCGAGCTCCTAAACAAACGGTTTTTTAACCCCTTTCTGCGACGGCATTTGGAACCGTCGCCAAGTGAGTGTGGGCGATAGGGGGGTCCTTCCCACACGACCCAGAAACCGTCGGGGATATGCCCTCCTGGCACACACGTTCGACAAAATGAGGTCATGTGCGACCGGCGAGCGCTCAAATACGGAAATACAAACAGTAGAGCTAAAAAAATACAATTATACGGCGAAATTGTTTCAGGTCGCAAGTACATCCCACACAATCAGTCCCCGCTAAATGTTTCCGTTCGTATGTACATCCCACACAGTCGCTCCAAGGAAAACATTTCCATTCACAGGTACATCACACACAATTTTTCCTGATAAATCGCCTGCGTTATTGAATATATCACACACGGTCCATGGAAGAAACTGTGTGGCAAAGGTTGTCCATCACACACAGTTTTCATGTGGTAAATGTTTGCGCAAGGTGGCCTAATGCAAACAGTTTTCAAGAGAAAGTCGTGTGTGATTGTTCATTGATCCAACACGGTTTATTCCTAGAAACTTTGTGCGTTGCCTGAGGTCATCGCCCATGGTATTTTTTCAACAACCGTTTGCAATAGCAAAACCCAATTAGCAGGCTAATTATCCGATTATTCATAATCCATTTATTAATCTAATTGACAGTTCATATTAAGCACACAATGTATTTCATTTTCATAATTGAAATACATCAGAGTACAACATCATATAGCTTCAGCACTCAGCTACCCCATTACACAACTACACCAGCACCAAGTTTCACATGCAACATCTATAACCTTTCGAAATTAGCATCATAGACGGCACATAGACAGATGTATCTCATCTGGAAAACTGCTGAAGCAAAAGGCGAATATTGAGCCTTCATTGATGTTGAAGGTCTTTGTAACTTTAGGCCAGTGCCTTTGGATGATTGACCGTCCATCCTTCGTCCTCTTCAGGAACACTTCAATATTGAACCGTGGGTGTTGTATGAATACCATCCTCGCCTCCTGACCATACAGGTGGTTTGAGAGGTAATCATCAATGAACTGCTTTGGAAAGGCATGAAAACAAGGATGTGCATAAATATCTTCTCTATATTGGAAATGAGGCAAAGGAATAAAAAAGGCTAGGTATAATAGTTAGTACCATCCTGTAGTGAACTGATGTCTTCTTCATTGTGCAGACAAAGATCTTGTTGTTTTTTGTCGCTAATTTCTTTATCCTAACAATCTTTCTGAGTTTCTTGACTTGACTGATATTCATGGACAACTCATTTCCCCATATGCAAAAAGGGTCGAACAGTGGGTCAAAACCTCTGACAGCAGGACCTACATGTGCAAGACCAA
Source organism: Aegilops tauschii subsp. strangulata (assembly GCF_002575655.3). Taxonomy (NCBI): domain Eukaryota; kingdom Viridiplantae; phylum Streptophyta; class Magnoliopsida; order Poales; family Poaceae; genus Aegilops; species Aegilops tauschii. Next base: position 323,995,372 of record NC_053038.3, on the reverse strand, counting down.
ACTGTTAAAAACCTAAATATTAGAATGGTTCCTGCAATTGCACAATAATGTGCTATTAGACTACAGACCATGCACGTCCTAACCTTGATTGTAAACCTCGGTGCTTCCCATTGTTTCCCTGCAACACATATAAGGTAGTTAGTCATCAGGTTAAGTAAGGGTTCGCATGCTATCAGTAAAATATGTTGATGAAAAATAATCACATTGCACGGAAAACCCATTTATCCAAACCAAGCATGATTAAGAACTAGGAAATATAGCACTTGTATATGTTTCTTATGTATTAAGTGCAGCCAAATTCGATTTATTCCTCACATGCACAACAATACAAAATTCTACCCATGACAATTGGACATGGCATTGCAGAATTGAACCAATCAGTTAACTAAACACCACAACAAATGAACCAAACATTAACTGAGCACCACATTGCACAATATAACATACTCCTAATAGAAGATCAGACAGTTAACCAAACAGTTAACTATAGCCAATTGTAGCAATTGTATTTGTTTCTCATGTATTTACTACAGCCAAATTCAATTTATTCCTCACATGTTATACAATAACAAAATGCACCCACAATTTTGTAAAGATAAATTCGATTTATTTCTCACGTGGAAGACAATACAAAATTGCAGCCTGAAGAACTCAACATCACATTTCCAGAATTGAACCAAACAGTTAACTGAAGACGACAACTAATTAACAAAACAGTTAATAAGTGAGCACCACACTGCACGACATATAGAACATATACACTAGAGCAACAGATTGCATGGTAAAATTAGATAGCACAATTCACTAGAATTTGTGAAGGAAAGGCAGGAGCAGCACACGCAACGGGCAAACCGAGCATGCTTAACCGGCATAGCTAGCAAATGGCAAGGTGCTCCTTCAAGATCTAGGGGTCGACACGAATGGCAGCCATCGCGACCTCATCCGCGCGTGCGGCCGCGATTTGCTTCTCCGCTGCCAAATGCTCCTTGAGGTCCTGGCGATACTGCATGCACCATGGCTTAGGCCGGCGCTTATTTGGTGGAGGGGTCGGTGATTTGGGTGGAAGGTGTCGCGCTCGCGCCGGCGGTAGGGGCATGTGGGATGTGGAAGCAGGAGGAGGATGGGGGTTGGTGTGGATTACCTGCCTGGATAGGCGAGGCCGAGGAGCGTGAAGGAGGGTCGCCGGCGAGGAGGAGGCGGCGCTGCAAGCAAGGAGTGAAGGTTTCAACTTGGAAAGGAAGGCGGAAAGAGGGGAAATGTGTCTTTTGGTAAGGGGGAGGGGGCGGGGAGGTAGATATTTCCGCGGAAGCCGAAAATTTGGAATCGCTTCAGCCAAAAAACTGGCGCGCAAAGTGTCATCAGACACGGTCCCTTATTCAGACACGGTCCGGAAATATTTTGTGCTGCATCTCACACGGTTGGTTATAATAAACTGTGTGGGATCTACTTGATTTTTGGTCTTGATTTGAATTACATAATGGGGTCACAGCGGCCATGGACAGTGTTTGAATTGCTAGACCTTTTATCTGCAGTGATCATAAAAGAATTGGAATTATTCAGGGTTCGTTTGGACATTTTTATGCATTAAGTGAGTTTCCAATGCATTTATGTGCATAATTCAAATTTGAACTACGTGCGCATGCTCCAGTGCATATAAATTGGTTGAAAAATCAAATATGTGTCCTATGGTGCATGCTTAGGTCCCATGCAAGAAATGAGAATGAATTTCAAACACCATGGCACCGTTGATTGTCAGCAAAACATTGAGATGCCTGGTTTTTAAATTCTAGTAAATCCAAAACTCGTCTGAAATTCATGAAACTTGGCATGCTATCATGGAGCGGCATCAAACATGCCGTGGTACAAATTTTGTCCCATTTGGGGTAGGTTTGGGTATATGCTTCTCACAAACCGGAGCTTCTCACAACAAGAATGATGGTTTTCGGTAGGGAATGTCCCACCTTTGGGGACGAAACGATATCCATTGCCTCTTATTGCTTTCAATTTTTTTCTCATGTCAACATAGAACAACACGAGTGTTGTGTGAATTTTTGTGATTTTTCGGGGTTCGTTTGGACATTTTTATGCATTAACTGAGTTTTCAATGCATTTATGTGCATAATTCAAATTTGAACTACATGTGCATGCTTCAGTGCATATAAATTGGTTGAAAAATCAAATATGTGTCCTTGGCTGCATGCTTAGGTCCCATGCAAGAAATGGGAATGAATTCCAAACACCAGGGCACCGTTGATTGCCGGCAAAACATTGAGATGCCTGGTTTTTAAATTCTATTAAATCCAAAACTCGTCTGAAATTCATGAAACTTGGCATGCTATCATGGAACGGCATCAACATGCCGTGGTACAAATTTTGTCCCATTTGGGGCAGGTTTGGGTATATGCTTCTCACAAACCAGAGCTCCTCACAACAAGCATGATGGTTTTTGGTAGGGAACGTCCCACCTTTGGGGACGAAACGATATACATTGCCTCTTATTGCTTTCAATTTTTTTTCTCGTGTCAACATAGAACAACACGAGTGTTGTGTGAATTTTTTTGATTTTTCGGGGTTCGTTTGGACATTTTTATGCATTAACTGAGTTTTCAACGCATTTATGTGCATAATTCAAATTTGAACTATATGCACATGCTCTAGTGCATATAAATTGGTTGAAGAATCAAATCTGTGTCCTTGGGTGCATACTTAGGTCCCATGCAAGAAATAGGAATGAATTTCAAACACCAGGGCACCGTTGATTGCCGCCAAAACATTGAGATGCCTGGTTTTTAAATTCTAGTAAATCCAAAACTCGTCTGAAATTCATGAAAATTGGAATGCTATCATGGAACGGCATCAACATGCCGTGGTACAAGTTTTGTCCCATTTGGGGCAGGTTTGGGTATATGCTTCTCACAAACCGGAGCTTCTCACAACAAGCATGATGGTTTTCGGTAGGGAACGTCCCACCTTTGGGGACGAAACGATATCCATTGCCTCTTATTGCTTTCAATTTTTTTTCTTGTGTCAACATAGAACAACACGAGTGTTGTGTGAATTTTTCTGATTTTTCGGGGTTCGTTTGGACATTTTTATGCATTAACTGAGTTTTCAACGCATTTATGTGCATAATTCAAATTTGAACTACATGCACATGCTCCAGTGCATATAAATTGGTTGAAAAATCAAATCTGTGTCTTTGGGTGCATGCTTAGGTGCCATGCAACAAATGGGAATGAATTTCAAACATCAGGCACCGTTGATTGTCGACAAAACATTGAGATGCCTGGTTTTTAAATTCTATTAAATCCAAAAATCGTCTGAAATTCATGGAACTTGGCATGCTATCATGGAGCGGCATCAACATGTCGTGGTACAAATTTTGTCCCATTTGGGGCAGGTTTGGGTATATGCTTCTCACAAACCGGAGCTCCTCACAACAAGCATGATGGTTTTCGGTGGGTAACGTCCCACCTTTGGGACGAAACGATATCCATTGCCTCTTACTAATTTCAATTTTTGTTCTTGTGTCAACATAGAACAACAGGAGTGTTGTGTGAATTTTTGTAATTTTCGGGGTTCGTTTGGACATTTTATGCATTAAGTGAGTTTTCAATGCATTTATGTGCATAATTCAAATTTGAACTACATGCACATGCTCCAGTGCATATAAATTGGTTGAAAAATCAAATCTGTGTCCTTGGGTGCATGCTTAGGTCCCATGCAAGAAATGGGAATGAATTTCAAACACCAGGGCATCGTTGATTGCCGGCAAAACATTGAGATGCCTGGTTTTTAAATTCTGGTAAATCCAAAAATCGTCTGAAATTCATGAAACTTGGCATGCTATCATGGAGCGGCATCAACATGCTGTGGTACAAATTTTGTCCCATTTGGGGCAGGTTTGGGTATATGCTTCTCACAAACCGGAGCTTCTCACAACAAGCATGATGGTTTTCGGTAGGGAACGTCCCACCTTTGGGGACGAAACGATATCCATTGCCTCTTATTGCTTTCAATTTTTTTTCTCATGTCAACATAGAACAACACGAGTGTTGTGTGAATTTTTCTGATTTTTTGGGGTTCGTTTGGACATTTTTATGCATTAAGTGAGTTTTCAACGCATTTATGTGCATAATTCAAATTTGAACTACATGCACATGCTCCAGTGCATATAAATTGGTTGAAAAATCAAATATGTGTCCTTGGGTGCATGCTTAGGTGCCATGCAAGAAATGGGAATGAATTTCAAACACCAGGCACCGTTGATTATCGGCAAAACATTGAGATGACTGGTTTTTAAATTCTATTAAATCCAAAAATCGTCTGAAATTCATGAAACTTGGCATGCTATCATGGAGCGGCATCAACATGTCGTGGTACAAATTTTGTCCCATTTGGGGCAGGTTTGGGTATATGCTTCTCACAAACCGGAGCTTCTCACAACAAGCACGATGGTTTTCGGTGGGTAACGTCCCACCTTTGGGACGAAACGATATCCATTGCCCCTTATTGCTTTCAATTTTTGTTCTTGTGTCAACATAGAACAACAGGAGTGTTGTGTGAATTTTTGTGATTTTCGGGGTTCGTTTGGACATTTTTATGCATTAACTGAGTTTTCAATGCATTTATGTGCATAATTCAAATTTGAACTACATGCACATGCTCCAGTGCATATAAATTGGTTGAAAAATGAAATCTGTGTCCTTGGGTGCATGCTTAGGTCCCATGCAAGAAATGGGAATGAATTTCAAACACCAGGGCACCGTTGATTGCCGGCAAAACATTGAGATGCCTGGTTTTTAAATTCTGGTAAATGCAAAAATTGTCTGAAATTCATGAAACTTGGCATGCTATCATGGAGCGGCATCAACATGCCGTGGTACAAATTTTGTCCCATTTTGGGCAGGTTTGGGTATATGCTTCTCACAAACCTGAGCTTCTCACAACAAGCATGATGGTTTTCGGTACGGAACGCCCCACCTTTGGGGACGAAACAATATCCATTGCCTCTTATTGCTTTCAATTTTTTTTCTCGTGTCAACATAGAACAACAGGAGTGTTGTCTGAATTTTTGTGATTTTTTGTGGTTCGTTTGGACATTTTTATGCATTAACTGAGTTTTTAATGCATTTATGTGCATAATTCAAATTTGAACTACATGCACATGCTCCAGTGCATATAAATTGGTTGAAAAATCAAATATGTGTCCTTGGGTGCATGCTTAGGTCCCATGCAAGAAATGGGAATGAATTTCAAACACCAGGGCATCGTTGATTGCCGGCAAAACATTGAGATGCCTGGTTTTTAAATTCTAGTAAATCCAAAATTCTGTTAACCATTGACGTGAGGCCACGTGTCTTGGTTTTAATGGATGTAGGAGGTGCCGTGCGGACAGCTGGTTGACCTTGACTGAACGGGAGGCGTGCGAGCGCCGTCCGGTGCGCAGGCTGACCGAGAGGCGTGCAAGCTGTCTGCGAATGCGCAGGCTCACCGGGAAGCGTGCGAGCTGTATGCTGCGCAGGCTCACTGGGAAGCGAGCCCTTTGACTTCCATGGCCACCCGCCTTGCTCGCATCCTCTCCATCAATGGTGCCCAAGCCGCAGTTTAATTCGCTTTTTAAATATAAAACACTCATCGCAAACGTTTTAGTTAGAACACCCGTATGCAAACCGACAGCTTCCCCAGGAAGCCAAGAGAAAATGTGCCGAGCAGGATTTCTGCAGTTCTTGATCGCAAACAATTTAGATAGAACACCCGTATGCAAAGTGAGAGCAGCGCGGGATTTCTTCATCCCTTCAACGCAAACGATTGTTTTGGATGACCTGTGTGCAACCACGTACAAACAATTTGGTAAGATTTGCATCTGTCATATTGGGTATGTTGCCATTTGTCAAACTGGAAAGATTTACATTTCTTGATCTGGTAACGTTGCCATTTGTCAATCCTTGTAACACTGCGATTTGTCAAAATATGCATCTAGAAATCATTATCACTATGTAATTTTTGCAACTAAAATTCAGTAATTAAGCATAGATTTCATTCATAGATTAAGCTATCGTTCTTAATTTATACAAACAGTTCAACTCGACAGCTGAACCAACCAAACTTCTCCCCAATTGTTGCCAACCACGCACTGAAATAACTAGTTCAACTATATATACTAGCTAATTTTAAGTACGTTGTACAGTTCGACCACACATCTATAGTCAGATGAACTGAACAAAATAGCCCCTAAATACTACTACTACCACGGAGGGGCTTTGTGCTACTTCCGGCAGCCTCTCCTCTGTCGAGCGCGCTCAGTAAGAGGCAGAGGAGGAGGAGGAGCCTACCGACGAGCTGGACAAATGCAATTGCCTGCCGCTACTACAGGTTCAGCGACGCTCGCCAGCTCAAACGCCCACTGCCGCTCCAGATGATCCCTCTCGAAGCGGCCGGACTGCTCGTAGATCTCCTGATTCCTCGCCTCTGTGTCGGCGTGTGCTGCGGCCACGGCTGCGGTAAGGCTCTTTGCATGCTCGACGAGGCGCTCCTCCTCCTCCCGCAGGAACTTGATGTAGCGTGCAAGGTCGCTGGCGCACGTGCGTGCCTCCACCTCCGCCTCCTTCCTTCGGGCGGCGGTGGCCGAGCGGGTGATGATCCCGGCGGTCGACGGTGGGCTGGCGGCCACGGTGGCCGATGATGGGGTGGTGGCCACGACCACCACCTCCCGCCTTCGGGCCGCGGTGGCGGAGCGGGTGATGGCCACGGTGGCCGGCAGTGGGGTGGCTGAGGGAGTCCTGGACTAAGGGGTCCTCGGGCGTCCGACCTGTTATCCATGGGCCGGACTGATGGGCTGTGAAGACATGAAGGCCGAAGACTGTACCCGTGTCCGGATAGGACTCTTCTTGGCGTGGAAGGCAAGCTTGGCGATCAACTATGAAGATTCCTTCCTATGTAACCCTAGATCCCTCTAGTGTCTATATAAACTGGAGGGCGTAGTCCGGATAGGATATACTCGTGACCATAGCCATACAGGCTAGGCCTCTAGGGTTTAGCCATTACGATCTCGTGGTAGATCAACTCTTGTAACACTCATATTCATCAAGATCAATCAAGCAGGAAGTAGGGTATTACCTCCATAGAGAGGGCCTGAACCTGGGTAAACATCGTGTCCCCCGTCTCCTGCAACCATCGACCTTAGACGCACAGTTTGGGACCCCCTACCCGAGATCTGCCGGTTTTGACACCGACATTGGTGCTTTCATTGAGAGTTCCACTGTGCCGTCGATGAAAGGTTCGATGGCCCCTTCGATCGTCCATAGTGACGCTGTCCAGGGAGAAACCTTCCTCCCCGGACAGATCTTCGTGTTCGGCGGTTTCGTACTGCGGGCCAACTCACTTGGCCATCTGGAGCAGATCGATAGTTACGCCCCTAGCCATCTGGTCAGATTCGGAAGCTTGAACTACGTCGCGGAAGTCCGTGGAGACTTGATCTTCGACGGATTCGAGACCGCGACGATCGCTCCCCCTCGCTCCGATGAACATGACTTAAATCTGTCATCGGGTCACATCCAGGAGATGGTTCCTGTTGCTGCAACGGCCTTAGAGCCGGAGCAGATCGTGCCATCCAAGGACACAGAGTCTGCGGCGTTGGAGCCGCACACAGGCTCGACACCCTGCAATATTTGCGTCAACGGAACTCCGGACTCATCTCCGGCTATAAGTTCCGGACCATGTACGCCTGCGGACACCGAGGCTGATCGGTTATCGATTTTCGAATTCAGCGCCGCAGACATCTTCCAGCACTCACCTTTGGGTGATGTGCTAAACTCTTTAAAGAATTTGTCCTTGGACTCACAGCCAAACTATGTTCGGTTCGAGCTAGAAGCTGGTGATGGGGAATTTTGCTTCCCACCCGCCACCCACTTCATAGCCACTGTCGATGACTTAACCGACGTGCTTGATTATGGCTCCGAAGACATCAACGGTATGTGGGACGATGCCGAAAAGGAGCAAGGCCAAGACCCGCCATTCACTGGACATTGGACGGCCACCTCTTCGTACGATGTGTACATGGTTGACACTCCTAAAAAAGCTAGCGACGATGACAAAGAAGATCCAGTTGCGAATAAACCTTCTGAGACACAGTCCAAGCGCCGACGCCCTAAACGCCGTTCTAAGCCTCGTCGCTCAAAGGATGGCAACACTAGCACCGGAGAAAATAGTACTCCGGGCGACGCCGAAAACTATGAAGACCCTGTTGGAGCTACATCCGAACATGAGGAACAAGACAACAGGCAAGTTAACCCTGATAAACAGGCCATGCCCAATGACCCGGATGACGATAGTTATCGTCCAGTCTCCAAGGATGAGGAAAGCCACGGCAGCAAGGATTTCATCGTGCCTGAGGCACCCCTCGAGCAGGAGCGCTTCAAGCACCAGCTAATAGCTACTGTAAGAAGCCTGAAGAAAAAGCAGTAGCAGCTCCAAGCCGATCAAGACCTACTCATTGGCAGATGGACCGATGTCCTGGCAGCCGAAGAACACGGCCCCAAGCGCCCAGGCAAGAGTTACCCAAAGTGTAGACTGCTACCTCAGTTCGACGAGGAGGCACCAGATCCCATACCTCCCTCGCGTAATGCGGAACGACCACCACGTGGTCGGGATAGTGCGGCGGACTGACCACCTCGCGGTCGGGATAAAACAGCAACTCAGGCCGAACAACAGCCCACCCCACCGCCTCTCAAACACAGGGACAGAACAGCTCGGACCATACATACGACCTTCGGCAGGACCTGGACAGTAGAGCAGGACATACCAGATCAATCTACGGATCGCGAGGACGCTTCCCGACTCAGGATGACAGCTACCTATTCGGACGTGATAAACCTAGTCACACCCGGACCGATAACCACAGACGGACTTCATCGGAGGTGCGCCATGATGCGGCCCGATATAGAGGCGCCGCACACCCTCTCTGCTTCACGGATGAAGTACTGGATCACGAATTCCCCGAGGGGTTCAAGCCCGTCAATATTGAATCATACGACGGAACAACCGATCCCGCAGTGTGGATCGAAGATTTTATTCTCCACATCCATATGGCCCGAGGAGACGACCTCCACGCCATCAAATACCTCCCACTAAAATTAAAAGGGCCAGCTAGACACTGGCTAAATAGCCTGCCTGAAAATTCTATCGGCAGCTGGGAGGACTTGGAAGAAGCTTTTCTTGACAACTTCCAAGGCACTTATGTCCGGCCACCAGACGCCGATGACTTAAGTCATATAGTTCAACAACCTGGAGAATCAGCCAGAAAATTCTGGACTAGGTTCCTAACAAAAAAGAACCAGATCGTTGACTGTCCGGATGCCGAAGCCCTAGCGGCCTTCAAACACAGCATCCGCGACGAATGGCTCGCCCGCCACCTCGACCAAGAAAAGCCGGAATCCATGGCAACCCTCACGGCACTCATGACCCGCTTTTGCGTAGGTGAGGATAGTTGGCTGGCTCATAGTACAAACAAAGCCAACGAGGTAGGCCCCTCTGAGGCCAAAAACAGCACCGGCAAGCTCCGGCGCAATAAACACAAATGCCGAAGTAATGGCGATAACACCGATGACATGGCAGTTCACACCGGATTCAGCGGCTCCAAGTCCGGCCAGCGGAAGAAGCCCTACAAAAGGAACAATGAGGGACCATCCAGCTTGGACCGCATACTCGACCATCCGTGCCAAATACATGGCACCCCAGACAAACAAGCCAATCATACCAACAGGGATTGTTGGGTTTTTAAATAGGCTGGCAAGTTAAATGCCGAGAACAAGGAAAAGGGATCACAAAGCGAGGACGAGGACGAAGAGCCCCGGCAGCCGAACACTGGGGGGCAGAAGAAATTTCCCCTCAAGTCAAAACGGTGAACATGATATACGCTACACACATCCCCAAAAGGGAGCACAAGCGAGCACTCAGGGACGTCTACGCGATAGAGCCAGTCGCCCCGAAATTCAATCAGTGGTCGTCATTCCCGACCACCTTCGATCGTCGAGATCATCCAACTAGCATCCGCCATGGCGGTTCGGCCGCACTGGTCCTCGACCCAATCATTGACGGATTTCACCTAACACGAGTCCTAATGGACGGTGGTAGCAGCCTCAACCTGCTCTATCAGGATACAGTGCGTAAAATGGGCATTAATCCCTCACGAATCAAGCCCACAAAGACTACCTTTAAAGGAGTCATACCAGGCGTAGAGGCCCATTGCATGGGCTCAATCACGCTGGAAGTGGTCTTCGGTTCCCCGGACAACTTCCGATGCGAAGAGCTAATCTTCGATATCATCCCCTTCCGCAACGGCTACCACGCACTGCTCGGACGAACTGTGTTTGCTAGATTCAACGCAGTGCCGCACTATGCTTATCTCAAGCTCAAGATGCCCGGTCCACGCGGCGTCATAACAGTCAACGGAAACACTGAATGCTCCCTCCGAACAGAGGAGCACACAGCCGCCCTAGCAGCAGAGGTACAGAGCGTCCTTCTCAAACAGAACCGGAATCCGGCTGCCGAGCCCCTGGACATCACTAAGAGAGTCCGGACCACACTGCAACAGGACGGTTTGGCTCGTCAAGAGCTCGACTAGCAATTCTGCCTCCGTCCCGGTCCTGATGAGGTAGCCGCATCTGCACCTCGCGTACATAATTACGCACTCAAAATCCCATGGGCATGACGGAGGCACAACTAGCTTGTGATCCACAGTTCGGCTACACCGATCCCAGACTCACTAGTATCTTTGCTATTTCCTTTTTTTCTCTTTTTCCTTTTTCAGGTATCTTTTATACAGGCCTCCTCCGATGGCCTGATTACCGGTCCTGTCAAAGGACAAGTACACCAGATTGGCGCAGAGCAAGGGCATACAGGGGAAGCCCTAGAGGACAATTCAACGACTACTCTACCTGTCTTTCAGTACCCAAATGCAGCTCTCCTCTGGTTTTGGCATGTGAAATAGCCGGTTGCTTATCGCATTATTTGTATAAATGCGCTTTGACGCATTAACCGAACTACAATGGAAACAGCTTACGGCCCACATCAAGGGGCCCCGAATACTACCTCTCCTCTTTTTCTGTTTCCCGTTGCTCTTAATTACTTATATCCTCGCACCCGTACACTTTGGTACGTTTCATTCGCCAGGGGCTTCCTATCGCCCCATAATATGGCAACAAAGTCTGAACACTTCTTATAGATAAGTTTGGCACCCCGAATTTAGCATTATATGCATTGGCTCTGAATCATGTCTTTGGTCAATAGTTGGGTTGCCCGGCTCCTGTGCTTGCTACCCTATGTTCCGCTATATCGGCTAGGGTAGTAAAGGGAGAACTACTGCGATTGTGCCCTGGCCTAGACCAGATGAGCCCCTCAGTAGAGAAAGCCAAAAACTAACTGTCATGATGCGGCGAGAGCCGGTCAGCTGTTCGGAGGTCACAAATCGTTGGAGATTTTTTCCGCATTTCGCGAAGGATCGGTACTTCCCGATCAGACGCTGATAGCACCCTGATTTTATACCAGGGGCTGCGCCTATGTTTTATTATAAAACTCCTATGGCTAAGTGAGGGCGTTTAAGCCGCATAGTCTGATTGCCTGGTTCGTTGCGCTAAACAACTCCTTCAAGGACCATATAATTGGATCAAGATTGTTTAGATTCCATCCCGAACACCTCCGTACTACCTACGTGAGGGCAGAAGCCGACGACTGGACAACCCTCAGATTTAATATAGCACGGCCACACAGGAGGAAACAATCAAAACATAACAAACATTATATTACAAACCGGATTTGTTTTCATCATATAAAGCAAAGGAAAATAAATGAATGTCTTCATTCGAAAATAAGGTCCTGCCTGCACTGCGCGGCTGCAAGACGAGATCCCTCCAGGACATCCGCAAAATATCGCTCGGGTGTGCGGTGCTCCTTGCCCTCCGGCGGCCCACTGGCCACCTCGACGGCGTCCATCTTCGCCCACCACACATCTTGCAACGAGCGAAGGCCATGCGGGCACCCTCGATACAGACTGATCGCTTGACAATGTCTAGCCGCGGACACGCCTCCATCACCCGCTTCACGAGGCCAAAATAACTACTGGGTATCGCCTCGGCTAGCCACAGCCGGATTATTAAGTCCTTCATAGCCAGTTCGGCCACCCTGTGCAGCTCGGCCAGCTGTTTCAGCTGATCGGTAGAGGGCACCGGATGTTCTGGCACATCGTACTGCGTCCAAAACAGCTTCTCCATGGAGCTCCCTTCTTTGGCTCGGAAGAACTCCGCCGCATCGGACACGCTGCATGGTAGATCCGCAAAGCCCCTGGGCAACTCCGAATCCGGGTTAGTAAAAGGTACTTCCTCTACGCATACTTGTTTTGCATGTTAAATGCCTTACCCGCTGTGATCTTCTTGGCCTCCTGGATCTCCTGGAGAGCGCCCCGGGCCTCATTCTGTGCGGCCTCCGCGCTCTGGCAAGCTTTGGTAAGTACGGTCTCTCGAACGGACGCTTCGCGCTCCAAAGCCTCACACTTTTTCACCGCGTCCTGGAGCTCCTGCTGGATCTCGTCGACCCGGGCCTTGAGCTTCTTACGGGCGGCTTGCTGCTGGACAGCCTTCCCCTCGGCTTCGGTCAGGGCATTTTTAGGGCCTCGACCTCGGTCGCCGCCCCTACACACATTATGACACTCCGGTCAATACTCACCACTTATTCTTTTCGAATACACAGTAAGTCGTCACTCACCTTGCTTCTTCTGGAGCTTCATCTTCACCTCGCCGAGCTCGTTCTCGGCCCGCTCCAACCTCTGCTTCAGTTCAAAGACTTCGGCAGCATGCGAGGTCGCGGCCAACAGCGACGCCTTCTCATTCGTATATATCAAGTTAGTCTCCTACAAAGGGTCAATCCCCTGTCCGGCATTTCTTTCTGAACACCGAACAGTGTCTCAGGGGCTACTGTCAGCACGGGGTGTTCTCTTCCTACGTGACTTACCTCAAAACTTTTCAACAGATTGATGCAGGCCTCGTTCAGTCCGCTCTTCGTGGACTGAATTTTCTCGATCACCGTACCCATAAGGACACGGTGCTCGTCCACAATGGAGGTGCCTCGTAGTGCCTCCATCAGGTTATCCGGTGCCCCTGGCTGGACAGGGGCCATCGGTGGAATTGGCGCACCCCCTCCTTCGAAGGAAGGCGCGCGCCAGATTCCGGGGCCGTATCGGTCCCCGGGATCGTATTCGGCTGAGGGCTGAATTGAATACGTCCCTCTTCGCCATCCTCCATGGGGATCTACTCCCCCATATGTCCGGCAGTGGAGGTCTCGCCTTGCGGTGCCTCCTGGACAACGTCCTGGGCCCCTCCCCGACTCGGAGCAGTCCTCCAGGACAACACTTCAGTGTCGTCCTTGGCCTCAGGGGAGTAGGCGGGCGGCAGCGACATATTGGCCATTTCCGCCAGATCCAACGAACCCCCTGAAGAGGATCGCTGGATACTGTCGCGGGCTGGACTGCAATGGCACAATTAACCACGTCAAAATGATAAAAAGGAGAGGCCGGGTACACTTATGTACGGGAGTCATAGTACTTACGATGCGGCACGGGGCTTAGCGCGGAGCCGTCGCTCCGGACAGCTATCAACATCCCACGCGGTGTCGACTGCAGGGGCGCCCTTCCCCTTCTTGGGCGTTCCCGCCTCCAGATTCGTGGAGGCCCCCCTCTTCTTCTCCTTAGGGGGAGGTTTCTTCTCCTCCTCCTCCCCCTCTTCCTCGTCGTCGTCCTCAGGGACGGAGGAATGGGCTTCCTCGTCTTCGGATGACACGTCCGAAGTGCCCTTGCGATGGGGGCCACTTTTGCCCCCCTTGGCCTTCTTCTTGGCCTTCTTCTCCGACGCCTTATATGGCACCGGCACCAGCATCTTCGCCAGACGCGGGATGACTGGTTCTTCAGGCAGCGGAGCCAGACACTGGATCCGCTTCGCCCTCTCCATCCAATCCTGAAAAAGCAATGATAAAACTCAGACATCATCCTCGAAACAATTAAGTTGGGGATACGTCAAAAATAACATACCTCGCTGGCGAGGTGTTTACAATCGTGACCACGGTCTGAATCCATGGCCGGCAGTTTCTCGTTGCCCTTAATGAGCAACTTCCAGGCACCTTCGTGAGTAGTTTCGAAGAGCCTCTCCAGGGTTTGGTGCTTCTTCGGATTAAACTCCCACAGAGGGCGACTTATGCGCTGGCATGGGAGGATCCGGCAAACTAGCATCACCTGGATTACATAGACAAGCTTGATGTTCTTGGCTATCATACTCTAAACGCGCGTCTGCGGTGCTATCAGCTCATCGGGCGAACACAAGTTCGGACTCTTCTCGACCCAGGAGGTGAGTCGCATGGGAGCACCAGAGCGGAATTCGGCAGCTGCGGCCCAGGTGGTGCCGCGGGGTTCTGTGATGTAGAACCACTGTTTCTGCCACTCCTTTACCGTCTCCACGAAAGTGCCTTTCGGCCAGGAGACGTTTGACAGCTTACTCACCATGGCTCCCCCGCACTCCGCGTGCTGGCCATCCACCACCTTCGGCTTCACATTGAAGACTTTGAGCCATAGCCTGAAGTGGGGTTGGATGCGGAGAAAGGCCATACACACGACGATAAACGCCGAGATGTTGAGAAAGGAGTTCGGGGACAGATCGTGGAAATCTATCCCGTAATAATACATCAGCCCGCGAACAAAAGAGTGGAGCGGGAACCCTAGTCCGCGGAAGAAATGAGTGAGGAACACAACCCTCTCATTGGGCTCCGGCGTGGGGACGACTTGTCCCTCGGCCGGCAGGCAGCGAACGATTTGCTTCGCCAAGTATCCGGCCGCCCGAAGCTCAGTAATGTCCTCTTCCTTGACGGAGGAGACCATCCACTTGCCTGACCTCCGGATCCGGACATGGTTGAGTGCTAGCTCGAGTGGAAAGGAGATGAGAACTTGGGCGCTGGAGCTATAGATTGGAAGGGCGGAGATAAAGAGAAGGCGTGGGAGAAGAAGGGTGAGTCCTTATCCCCTTATAAAGGCAGTAAATGTTGAGCGCCTCCCCACTCGCCTTAGAATTCGCCTATTCCCAAGGGCTGTATAAACGGCACGGTTGGGTTACCCATACCCGCATTGATGATAATCCCACAATAAAGGGACACGATCTCTGCTTTGACAAGACGTGCCAATGGCAACCGCGTCTCGAAACGTGGAACGATGAACACAAAACGGTCTGAAGTTATGACCGGGCTGACATAATGTCATGATGTAAAAAGCTGTCAGCGGATGGACTCGTGCAAGTATTATATTCTCTCTGCGGTTGTGTGTGGAACATGTTGCAGGTCCGGATACTATCATCGCATCCGAAGACTATCTTGGAGTTCGGAAAAAGGGGAACCCGCCTTGCAATGCCGAAGACAATCTGCGCGCCGGACTCCTCGTCATTGAAGCCAGGTTCAGGGGCTACTGAGGGAGTCCTGGACTAAGGGGTCCTCGGGCGTCCGGCCTATTATCCATGGGCCGGACTGATGGGCTGTGAAGACATGAAGGCCGAAGACTGTACCCGTGTCCGGATAGGACTCTTCTTGGCGTGGAAGGCAAGCTTGGCGATCAACTATGAAGATTCCTTCCTATGTAACCGACTCTATGTAACCCTAGATTCCTCCGGTGTCTATATAAACTGGAGAGCATAGTCCGGATAGGATATACTCGTGACCATAGCCATACAGGCTAGGCCTCTAGGGTTTAGCCATTACGATCTCGTGGTAGATCAACTCTTGTAACACTCATATTCATCAAGATCAATCAAGCAGGAAGTAGGGTATTACCTCCATAGAGAGGGCCCGAACCTGGGTAAACATCATGTCCCCCGTCTCCTGCAACCATCGACCTTAAACGCACAGTTCAGGACCCCCTACCCGAGATCCGCCGGTTTTGACACCGATAGTGGCGGCCACGACGGCCACCTTCCTCCTTCGGGCCGCAGCGGCAGAGCGGGAGATGGCCCTGGCTTTCGATGGTGGTGTGGCGGCAACAGCTGCTGACGGGCAGCGACAGCGAAGCATGTGGTGGGTGTTCCGCGCACACTCAACAGGGACGCCACGCGCACTACACTACGTCGGGGACTACGCCGCCGCCGCGGTGTAGCCTCCCACCTGGAGCTGTCCTCTGATGACGGTGGAGTGCCTGAGAGATGACGACGGACCGGTGCCATTGGCGATTGTGGGGGAAGTAGACGAGATAAGCTACAGGGCGGGAGGGGAAAATGTGACGCAGGACTCGCCGGCCGTGAGGGTTTTTATAGCAGGCCGGCAAGCATTGGGATTTTGGGGGATTTCACCGAGTCGGGCGGGAAGCTTGCGCGGGAACCTGCGAGGTTGCGTGGGAACGGGCTCACCGACGATTCATTGGTGCCACCATTTTGCCAAAAGAACGCCCCCGCGCGCTCCGCAAGCTTGCGCTGTAAGCCGTCTGCGGTAGCGGGATGACAAGACGTGCGAGAGGAGGACGAGAGGACACGTACACATACAGTTAATAAAAAAACATTTGCGATTTAATTACCTACTATACCCCCATCCTGGTTTATAAGTAGGATTTAACTAATAAAATACGAATGCATGTCGCCATAGATTATATCGTTGGAGTCATATTTGAACATAGTTTCCAGCTATACAATTTTTGTAACATGCATTAACACTTTTTTGGTTAAATTTAAGGTTATACACCAACAAGCGTTTGCACGCAACACACACGGCTTATTCCATCACAAACAGCTCTGATGGATCAACTGTCTGCCACATATCGCACACGCAACTCTAATCTGATTCGTGCTTGATGTCTCCGACATCGCTCGCATAGTTCGTCTTATTTGCCACGTATCAATGTGCCGTCCTCTGCTCGTGTCCCTCGGCAAGCTCTGCTTGCCGTTAGGCACCACGGCACGCTCTGTCGCATCCGTTGGCGTGCTTTGCTCGCGTCCGTCGGCGCGCTCGGCTTGTGTACAGTTTTTCCTTGAGGCGACCGCGGAGCGCTCTGCTCGCGTCCCTCCGCGCGCGCTCTGCCAGCGGCACGTCGGGGGCCCCATATGCATGCAGTTGCGCCGCGCGCATTGCCATGCGATGCAGTTACATGCGGAACGATGGAGTTACGCACTGCAAATTAGAACTGCCATCAGGGCCTACCGATATTCCTGGTCGTCCGGCTTCCCCTTTAATTCCCGCGGCCATTATAACCTTAGTCTCTTCAACCTTTCGATCGCGCCCCACAACACAACAAGCACACCCACGACGACACATAGAGAGGGGATGTCCAGCGGCGCTCCAACGGAGTTCGGCGAGCATAGAGTGGAGACCCACGCGAGGTAGACGGATCTCTCGGTGGTGTACACCATCGATCCGACCGTGGTGGACGACTACATCAACAGCGTTGAGCAGTTGCTTGCTCGAGACAAGTACAAGGTGGTCGGCATCAACCTCTAGTACATCGTCGGTCGTCCCGACATAGATCAGAAGGTTGCCGTCGCCCAGTTCTGCGTGCGCCATCATGTCCTCATCTACCACTACTGCATGGCCACAGAGCATTGCGACCGTTTCAACAGGTTTGTCAACAGCACCGACTACAAGTTCGCCATGGTGGAAACCAAGGACGATGTAAAAGCGCTCAATGTTACAGGCTTGGCCTGGAAGAACCTTGTCAAAATCCGTGACCACTATAGGGTCTGGGCAGCACGAAGTAGGACTCCCTGGTCGAACTCGCCTGGGCCATCATCGACCCCTACTACGAAAAGATGAAGCAGGATGCCCAGAGAACAAGTCCCGTATCCTAGCATGGGGCCTGGATGCGGCAACTGGATGAACCTCACCTCAGGTTTGCGGCCAAGAGCGTGTACACATGCTACGAGATGCACAGGCGGAATGTTGACATGAGGAAGTGCCTCGTTACCCAAATCGACGAGCCTGAATCGAGCCACAAGCAGAGCAAGCGTCACAAGAAGTAGATGATGATCAGATGATCATTTATGCTAGTTAATCATGCATGTAATATATAGTTTACTTTATTGGTGTGTGTGGAAATGTCATGTGTGCAGTAGCCACCTATGTAATTATGCATGTAATAGTTTACTTTGGTGTGTGCAAATGCCATGGTTGTAGTAGCCACCTATGTAAGTGGATGTTTAATTTGGTTAGGCAAGCATGTCCTTATAAGTGTGTGTGTATATATATATATGTTGTTGTTTTGTATGCAATCCCATCGCACAACACACACGTCTTATTAGCAGCAGCCGTCTGTGTTATTATCGGTCTTCACCGACATTTCTGATTACAGACCTATTTGCCGCGTATCACACACATCTTGTTAAGTTGAACCGTTTCTATTCTCATGTCTCAACACAAACAGTTCATCCGAGTGAACCACATGCCGTATATCGCACACACCTTGATCTGGCTGACCGTTTATTTTGTGTTGCCTAATCACAAACAGTTCATCCGAGTGAACCGTATGCTGTGTATCGCACACGCCTTCATCTGGCTGCCTATTTCTTTTGTTCCTCCTCATCGCAAACAGTTAATTGCACTGAACCATATGCCCTTCATCGCACACGCAACTAAAACCTGAACCGTGTTTGATGCATCCGTCATCGCAAACGTTTTACACATTTATGACGGTTTTCACATAGCACCGTTTGCGATTATTGTATCACACACAGTTTCTCGAAGGGTCTCTGATCGTAGTGTCGCGTTAGCAGCATCCTGCAGTAGTGCTTGTTGGCCAGACCTCTATTGGACAGGTGCTATAGGGTGGTCTCTCTCCATTGCAAACAACCACACACTAGACATCTCCGTGTATCTCCTCACCTCGATTTTCTATCTCGGAGATGCATGCGTGATATGTTTGCATAAGACACGCACACACTTTCTCTCTATTTCATCGTTTCTAGTCCCTTTCTCTTTCAAACACACAATCTTTTTGCACACACACTCTTTCTCCTTCACATGCACTTGATCTCTCTCGACTTAGGTACTCTCTTCGGTCCATACCATATAGAATTATTGAAAAGTCAAACTTCACAAAGTTTGACCAGGTACGTGGAGAAAAACATTTACATCTAGAACGGCAAACATATATCATTAGCTTCATCACAAGATGTAGTTTCATATGATGTACCTTTGGTATCTTAGATATAAATAATGTTTTGTGTAAACCTGGTCAAAGTTTCCAAAGTTTGACTTCTAGAAAATTTATATGCACTGCACTATCGAACGGATCAATGGAGTATCTCTTTCCCTCTCAGCTATCTGACGCACCACTCAGCCGTATCAGGGCCCCTCTATCTCTCTCAAACTTTATATCTCCTTGGTTCACACATACACATATCTCGCTCGCACTACATAGACCCATCTAACAATCTCGGCCCTTGTTCTCTCTCCATGAGACACGCCACCCGCCCCCAAGTACCATAATCTCTCACTCCGTCATAGGCACACACACTCCCCCCTAAGTATGACTATCTCTCACTATCCATCAGGAATACACATATTGTCTCCTTCCATTCCTACGTCTATCTCGATATCTCTCGGGGTATCTTCTACTGTGCACACACCTTGTCAGTCGATCTCCCACCCATGTAGTCCCATCACGATCTTCAGGGGATCACCCTATCACAAACACACACTCTCTCCTCCCCATCTCCATGCGTCTCTCTCGACCTCTCTCCCTTGTTTGCCAGACATCTCTCCCTTGTTTGCCAGACCTCTCTTGGCCACGTGCTAGGGGTCTTTCTCTCTCGGTTGCAAAAAACCACAAACTAACTCCTCACCTAGCTTTCGCTGCCGAAGATGCATGTGTGATATGTTTGCATAAGACACACACACATACACTTTTTCTCTACTTTATCATGTGTTGTCCATGTCTCTTTCATAGACGCACAAACACATTTCTCACTCACTCTTTCAATCTCACAGACAAACACACACACACACTCTCTCTCTCTAGTTAGGTACTCTCTCACGTCCATAACATATGGATGTTTCGAAAGGTCAAACCTCAGAAAGTTTGACCAGGTAGATGTGGAGAAAAACATTTACATATGGAACGATCAATAGATTCATCACAACATGTACTTAGTTCATATTATCATTTATCTTTTGGATTGTAGATATAAGTAATTTCTTTATAAACTTGGTCAAAGTTCCAAAAGTTTGACTTAAAAAAAATTACAGGCACTACATTATCGAACGGAGGGAGTAGCTCTTTCTCTTTCTGTACTATCTCTCTTTTTTTCTTTGGCATGGCTCTCTGTACTCTCACTCGATCTCTCTTTACCGAGGGATTATACGCTCACTGTGTTAGTGTATAGCTCCGTATATTGTTTAGTTGACCGGTCAACCAGTCCACATGCTGCTTGTCAGCTCGTGTTCTCTATCTTGGTGTGTTGGCCCATGTGGCAGTGGGTGAAAATAAATAAACTAGAGGCCCATCTGAAACGCGATGAAGTAAATAAAGCTGAAACCACTCGCGGTAGCACCCCGCATGCTAGTAAATTAGGGCACACTTCTTCCACATGAAGGATGATGTCTACTGCGCAACTTTATTCTTGTAGACTCGTGTTGGGCCTCCAAGCGCAGAGTTTTGTAGGACAGTAGCAATTTTCCCTCAAGTGGATTACCTAAGGTTTATCAATCCATGGGAGGTGTAGGATGAAGATGGTCTCTCTCAAACAACCCTGCAACCAAATACAAGAAATCTCTTGTGTCCCCAACACACCCAATACAATGGCAAATTGTATAGGTGCACTAGTTCGGCGAAGAGATGGTGATAAAAGTGTAATATGGATGGTAGAAATATATTCTTATAATCTGAATAAATAAAAACAGCAAGGTAGTAAATAGTAAACGAGCACAAAAACGGTATTGCAATGCTTGAAAATGAGGCCTAGGGTCTGTACTTTCGCTAGTGCAATCTCTCAACAGTGCTAATATAATTGGATCATATAACCATCCCTCAAAGTGCGATGAAGAATCACTCCAAAGTTCCTATCTAGCGGAGAACATAAGAATAAATTGTTTGTAGGGTACGAAACCACCTCAAATCTATTCTTTCCGTTTGATCTATTCAAGTGTTCATACTAAAATAACACAAAGCTATTCTTTCCGTTCGATCTATCCTAGAGTTTGTACTAAAATAACACCAAAGAAAATTCATATTCATAATACTCAATCCAACACAAAGAACTTCAAAGAGTGCCCCAAGATTTCTACCGGAGAAGCAAAGACAAGAACGTGCATCAACCCCTATGCATAGATTACCCCAATGTCACCTCGGGAATCCGCAAGTTGAGTGCCAAAACATATATCAAGTGAATCAATACGATACCCCATTTTCACCATGAGTATTCAATTGCAAGACATATATCAAGTGTTCTCAAATCCATAAAAGTATTCAATCCGATAACAATGAAATCTCAAAGGGAAAAACTCAATTCATCACAACAAGATAGAAAGGGGAAAACACCATATGATCCGACTATATTACAAAGCCCGCGATACATCAAGATCGTGACATCTCAAGAACACAAGAGAGAGAGATTAAACACATAGCTACTGGTACAAACCCTCAGCCCCGAGGGTGGACTACTCCCTCCTCATCGTGGTGGCCGCCGGGATGATGAAGATGGCCACCGGAGATGATTCCCCCCTTCGGCAGGGTGCCGGAACAGCGTCTAGATTGGTTTTCGGTGGCTACAAAGCCTTGCGGCGGCTGAACTTCTGATCTAGGTTAACCTCGAGGGTTTGTGGAATATTTGGGAATTTATAGGCTAAAGAGGGGGTGTGGGAGGCCACCGAGGTGGGCACAACCCACCTGGGCATGCCTGGGGCCCCAGGCGTGCCCTGGTGGGTTGTGCCCCCCTCGGGGCACCCTCCAGATGTTGTTCTGACCCATTGGTGGTCTTCTGGTCCAGAAAAAATCCACAGAAAGTTTCGCGGTGTTTGGACTCCGTTTGATATTAATTTCCTGCGATGTAAAAAACAAGCAAAAAACAGCAATTGGCACTGGGCAATGGGTCAATAGGTTAGTCCCAAAAAATTATATAAAGTTGCTATAAAATGATTGTAAAACATCCATGAATGATAATATACATGAATACTTCATAAATTATCAATACTTTGGAGACGTATCAGCATCCCCAAGCTTAATTCCTACTCGTCCTCGAGTAGGTAAATGATAAAGGAAATAATTTATGAAGTGTGAATGCTAGAAAAGTGCACAAGTTTGATCAATGATAATTTAATCACTTTTCCTAGCATCATAACAGCAATTCTTTCTCATAAAATTTCTCATGATAAAGTAGCAACCAATTCACATGTTAAGGTTTAAACAATGAACTCTCTTGAAACTCAACAACCTATGTTCTTAGTCATCAAGCAATTGCAATTCAACTTATTCAACAGAGTTTAAGTAAGAGCTCCACATACTACACCATCTTATAGTCTTCTATGATTGCTAACACTCACCACATACACATGAGCAAAACGTTTCAATCGGACACATAGGAAGATAGGGGCTTATAATTTCGCCTCCCAACGTATTCACCTCAAGGGTGATGTCAACAATAATAACTAATGCAACCCATATCCAACTGGATATATGTGCCTAGATCTTTCCTCACCACATGATGCTTGCCAAAATAGAAAAATAAAAAGGAATAGAGAGAAAAACTTTGACTCTCGCATAAAAGTAAATACTGAAAAGTAAAAGATAGGCCCTTCGCAAAGGGAAGAAGAGGTTGCCATGCGCTTATTTGTTTGTATGCTCAACCCCTTAGTGCAAACGAATGTCACGTTATATTGCCCCTTATGATAGCAATCTTTATTATGCAGTCTGTCTCTTTTATTCTTTGCCATCACAAGTTCGTACAACGCTCAATTTTCTCTTACACTAAATGATCTAACACTTTTAGAAGCAATTTTTATTGCCTTATTGCACCGATGACAACTTACTTGAAGGATCTTATTCAATCCTTAGGTAGGTATGGTGGACTCTTGAAAATAAGATTTGGGTTTAAGGGTTTTTGGATGTACAAGTAGTATGTCTACTTGGTGCAGCATTTTTGGCTAGCAAAGATGGGGGGGCAAGCACCACATGTTGAAAGATCTATGACAATATAACTTCTATGTGAATATGAACAAACATAAACCATTGCGTTGTCTTCCTTGTCCAACGTCAACAATTTTGGCATATAATATTTTGATGGGGGCTCACAATCACAAAAGATTTCCAAGATAGTGTATTTGCATGTGAAAGTTCTCTTCCTTATACTAATTGTTAGTGAATTTCTTGTATGACCAATATTGTGATTGTCAAACCTCAAAATATTTCACTTTCTAAACCCAATGTGAAGCTACCACTAGTCATGATATGATTTCAACTTCATGACATTCAATTTATTTAACAATTTACTCATAGGATATAAGTGACGCACAAGAGCAAATGACAAGCTACTCCAAAAAGATATAAGTGAAGATCATGAGCATAATATTTCTTTGTCTCAAGTTAATTTAAGTGAAGAAAGAGAGAATTTCTTCAAAAATACTAAAGCACACCGTGCTCAAAAAGATATAAGTGAAGCACTAGAGCAATTCCATAGAAAAGAGCTTCGTTGACGGGATGTGCGTGCCGCTTACCTAGCCTCCCTGGCAAGTATTTCAGGACTCTATTTTATTTAAAAACTTTTCGATCTAAGTTAAACAGCAAGCAAAATGAAAATAAAATGACATTCTAAGAATAGCACAACTCATGTGAAGAAGCAAAAACTTAGGCTGAACCGATACTAACCGATACTTGTTGGAGAAAAAAGGTGGGATGCTTACCGGGGCATCCCCAAGCTTAGATGCTTGAAACTTCTTGAAATATTATCTTGGGCTGCCTTGGGAATCCCCAAGCTTGAGCTTTTGTGTCTCCTTAATTCTTCTCATATCACGGTTTTCCTAAATCTCAAAAGCTTCATCCACACAAAAACTCAACAAGAACTCGTGAGATAAGTTAGTATAAACCAACGCAAAAACCTTATCTCTACTGTAGAAAATCACTAAAATTATTATTCAACATTGCATACTAAATGCCTCTGCATATTTAATACTCCTATCCTCAAATAGAATCATTAAACAAGCATACATATGCAAACAATGCAAACATAACA
Source organism: Aegilops tauschii subsp. strangulata (assembly GCF_002575655.3). Classification (NCBI taxonomy): domain Eukaryota; kingdom Viridiplantae; phylum Streptophyta; class Magnoliopsida; order Poales; family Poaceae; genus Aegilops; species Aegilops tauschii. The sequence continues at coordinate 323,971,148 of NC_053038.3, read as the reverse complement.
GCAATCTGCCAAACCAGTACAGTCTGTAAAGAATGCAAGAGTATCAATACTTCTTAAACTCCAAAAATTATGAAAAAATTACCACACTGTAGAAAAATTATCAGAGCATATTTTTCAAAAAGTTTCAACATTTTATCACATTCTGACTTTTCTAGGGAATTTTTGCAACATCGGTAAACTTTCTGTTTTCAAACAGCAACATGTATACTTGCAAAATAAGCATGGCAAAGGCAATACTTGACATTTTTCTTGAAATAAAAAATGCAGAACATTATTCTAAATAAAATCAAGAAAATCCTAAAAAAATAAAATGACGCTCCAAGTAAAACTCATATCATGTGACGAATAAAAATGTTGCTCCAAGTGAGGTTACCGATAATGTCAGAGACGAAAGAGGGGATGCCTTCCGGGGCATCCCCAAGCTTAGTTGCTTGGATATTCCTTGGATATTAACTTGGGGTGCCTTGGGAATCCCCAAGATTAGGGTCTTGTCACTCCTTATTCTCCTCATATCGACATCTCGCCCAAAACTTGAAAACTTCAATCACACAAAACTTAACGGAACTTTGTGAGATAGGTTAGTATGATAAAGAGCAAACCATTCCACTTTTGGTACTGTCAAAGACAAGATTCATAATTTTTCTCACACAATGCCTACTGTATCATATCATTTCCACAATTTATATTGAGCAATATAAGCCATAGAAACTAGAAAACAAGCAAACTATACATTGAAAACAGAATCTGTCAAAAACAGAACAGTCTGTAGTAATCTGTACTCAAACCATACTTCTGCTACTCCAAAAATTAAGAACAAATTAGTAATATGTGAGCAATTTGTATATTAATCTTTTTCAAAAAGAATCAACTATAAAGCACTCTTCTGTTAAAAATTAGAATTATTTTCGTGAGCGCAAAAGTTTCTGTTTTTCAGCAAGATCAAATCAACTATCACCCAATATGATCCCAAAGGCTTTACTTGGCACTTTATTGAAACAAAATCAATGAAACATGATCAATACAGTGGCATAATCATGTGAACTCACAAAAACAGTAGGTAAAAGTGTTGGGTTGTCTCCCAACAAGCGCTTTTCTTTAATGCCTTTTAGCTAGGCATGATGATTTCATTGAAGCTCACATAAAAGTAAAGTATTGAAACATAACGGGGGCATCATGAATCACATGGCAAGCACATTTAAGTCTAACCCACTTCATATGCATAGGGATTTTATGAGCAAACAATTTATGGGAGCAAGAATTAACTAGCTTAGGAAGGAAAAACAAGCACAACTTCAAAACTTTCAACATAAAGAGAGGAAACATGATATTATTGCAATTCCTACAAGCATAATTTCCTCCCTCATAATAATTTTCAGTAGAATCATGAAGAAATTCAACAATATAACCATCACATAAAGAATTCTTTTCATGACACAAAAGCATAGAAAACTTATTACTCTCCACGTAAGCAAATTCCTTCTCATCAATAGTAGTGGGAGCAAACTCAACAAAATAACTATCATGTGATTGAAAATTAAAATCACGATGACAAGTTTCATGGTTATCATTATTCAATATTGCATACATGTCACCACCATAATCATCATAGATAACAACTTTGTTGTTCTAATCAATTGCAACCTCCTCCAAAATAGTGGATTCATCATTAAATAAAGTCACGACCTCTCCAAATCCACTTTCAGCATTATAATCATCATAAATAGGAGGCATGCTTTCATCGTAATAAATTTTCTCATTAAAACATGGGGGACTAAAAATATCATCTTCATCAAACATAGCATACCCAAGCTTATGGCTTTGCATATCATTAGCATCATGGATGTTCAAAGAATTCATACTAACAACATTGCAATCATGCTCAACATTTATATATTTTGTGCCAAACATTTTATTGACTTCTTATTCAAACAATTGAGCACAATTTTCCAATCCATCGTTTTCAAGAATGATATTATAAAGATGATCAATAATATGATGCAACCTCAATTCCATTTTTATGTAGTTTTCTTTGATAAACCAAACTAGTGATAAAACAAGAAACTAAAAGGTTCAATTGCAAGATCTAAAGATATACCTTCATGCACTCACCTCCCCGGCAACGGCGCCAGAAAAGAGCTTGATGTCTACTACGCAACTTTATTCTTGTAGACTCGTGTTGGGCCTCCAAGCGCAGTGTTTTGTAGGACAGTAGAAATTTTCCCTCAAGTGGATGACCTAAGGTTTATCAATCCGTGGGAGGTGTAGGATGAAGATGGTCTCTCTCAAACAACCCTGCAACCAAATACAAGAAATCTCTTGTGTCCCCAACACACCCAATACAATGGCAAATTGTATAGGTGCACTAGTTCGGCGAAGAGATGGTGATAAAAGTGTAATATGGATGGTAGAAATATATTCTTATAATCTGAATAAATAAAAACAGCAAGGTAGTAAATAGTAAACGAGCACAAAAACGGTATTGCAATGCTTGAAAATGAGGCCTAGGGTCTGTACTTTCGCTAGTGCAATCTCTCAACAGTGCTAATATAATTGGATCATATAACCATCCCTCAAAGTGCGATGAAGAATCACTCCAAAGTTCCTATCTAGCGGAGAACATAAGAATAAATTGTTTGTAGGGTACGAAACCACCTCAAATCTATTCTTTCCGTTTGATCTATTCAAGTGTTCATACTAAAATAACACAAAGCTATTCTTTCCGTTCGATCTATCCTAGAGTTTGTACTAAAATAACACCAAAGAAAATTCATATTCATAATACTCAATCCAACACAAAGAACTTCAAAGAGTGCCCCAAGATTTCTACCGGAGAAACAAAGACAAGAACGTGCATCAACCCCTATGCATAGATTACCCCAATGTCACCTCGGGAATCCGCAAGTTGAGTGCCAAAACATATATCAAGTGAATCAATACGCCCCATTGTCACCATGAATATTCAATTGCAAGACATATATCAAGTGTTCTCAAATCCATAAAAGTATTCAATCCGATAGCAACGAAATCTCAAAGGGAAAACTCAATTCATCACAACAAGATAGAGAGGGAAAAACACCATATGATGTGACTATATTAACAAAGCCCGCGATACATCAAGATCGTGACATCTCAAGAACACGAGAGAGAGAGAGAGATTAAACACATATCTACCGGTACAAACCCTCAGCCCCGAGGGTGGACTACTGCCTCCTCATCGTGGTGGCTGCCAGGATGATGAAGATGGCCACCAGAGATGATTCCCCCCTCCGGCAGGGTGCCGGAACGGGGTCTAGATTGGTTTTCGGTGGCTACAGAGCCTTGCGGTGGCGGAACTTCTGATATAGGTTAACCCCGAGGGTTTTCGGAATATTTGGGAGTTTATAGGCTAAAGAGGGGGTGCGGGAGGCCACCGAGGTGGGCACAACCCACCTGGGCGCGTCTAGGCCCCTAGGCGTGCCTGGGCCCCCAGGCGCGCCCTAGTGGGTTGTGGCCCCCTCGGGGCACCCCCAGGTGCTGCTCTGGCCCATTGGTGGTCTTCTAGTCCATAAAAAATCCACAAAAAGTTTCGCGGTGTTTGGACTCCGTTTGATATTGATTTCCTGTGATGTATAAAAAGCAAAAAAAAACAGCAACTGGCACTAGGCACTGGGTCAATAGGTTAGTCCCAAAAAATGATATAAAGTTGCTATAAAATGATTGTAAAACATCCAAGAAGGATAATATAACAGCATGAATACTTCATAAATTATAGATACGTTGGAGACGTATCAAAGGACACACTCGCGTACACCACATCACTGCGCGGCAACATGCAAACAAGGACGCACTCGCGCAGACCCAGCACACAATACACACCAGCACACATGTACACCGGCGTCGCTGCCGGCTAAGATGGACGGTGAGGCAGCCAACAAGTGAGGCGTCTCGAGCCAAAACCGCATCCGGCGAGCCTGGACTTCGTCAGCAGCCTCCCTGATGACATGCTGCTCGTCATCATCGCCCTCCTCCCCACCAAATCTGCCGTGCGGACCACCCTGCTCTCCCGGCGGTGGCGCCCCCTCTGGCGCCGCGTCCCCCTCAACCTCACCGTCGACAGCAGCCTCTGCGATGGGGATTGCAAACGCATGGCCGCAGTCTCCAAGATCCTTGCACCGGACCCTGGGCCAGCCAGACGCCTTGACATCCGCATGTTCAGTACCAAGTGCAAGGTCCAAGCCAAGTTCTATGAGTGGTTCTTATCCCCTGCCCTAGATTAGCTCGAGGAGCTCAGCTTTGAAGCTGGACGATGTCGCTGTCTGCCGCCGTTCGTGCTCCGCCTCACGCCAACGTTGCGCTGCGCCAGCTTCAGCTCCTGCTATTTGCCCCAGATTAATGTCGCGCCCGCCCTTCTTCTTGTTGGGTAACGTAGGGATAATTCAAAATTTTCCTACGTGTCACCAAGATCAATCTAGGAGATGCTAGCAACGAGAGAGAGGGGGTGCATCTTCATACCCTTGAAGATCGCTAAGCGGAAGCATTACAAGAACGCGGTTGATGGAGTCGTACTCGCGGCGATTCAAATCATAGAAGATCCGATCTAGCGCCGAACGGATGGCGCCTCCGCGTTCAACACACGTACAGCCCGGGGACGTCTCCTCCTTCTTGATCTAGCAAGGGGAGAGGAGAAGTTGAGGGAGAACTCCAGCAACACGACGGCATGGTGGCAATGGAGCTCGTGGTTCTCCGGCAGGGCTTCGCTAAGCACTACGGAGGAGCAGGAGGAGTTGGAGGAGGAGAGGCCTGCGCCAGGCAAGGGGTGCGGCTGCCCTCTCTCTCCCTCACTATATATAGGGGGAAGGGGGTGGAGGAGGCGCCCTAGGGTTCCCTAGGGGAGGGGCGGCGGCCACAGGGGAACCCCTAGATGGGTTTGGGCGCCCCCACCCCTGGGAAACTTGTCCCCCAAGCCGGGAGGGGTGGCTGCCCTAGGGGAGGCGCCCCCACCTCTCCACGTTACGTGAGAGGGGTTGGGAGGGGCGCACCTCCCCTTGGCCCATAAGGCCCCCCAACGCTTGCCGGGGCCTCCGAAACCCCTTCCGGACATGCTGGCCATAGCCTGGTACCCCCGAAACAATTCCGGACTCCAATACCTTTCGTCCAATATACCGACCTTCACCTCCGGACCATTCCAGAGCTCCTCTTCATGTCTGGGATCTCATCCAGGACTCCGAACAACCTTCGGTAACCACATACTATTTCCCATAACAACTCTAGCGTCACCGAACCTTAAGTGTGTAGACCCTACGGGTTCGGGAACCATGCAGACATGACCGAGACACCTCTGTGGCCAATAACCAATAGCGGGATCTGGATACCCATATTGGCTCCCACATGTTCCACGTTGATCTCATCGGATGAACCACGATGTCGGGGATTCAATCAATCCCGTATACAATTCCCTTTGTCTATCGGTATGTTACTTGCCCGAGATTCGATCGTCGGTATCCCAATACCTCGTTCAATCTCGTTACCGGCAAGTCTCTTTACTCGTTCCGTAACGCATGATCCCGTGGCTAACTCATTAGTCACATTGAGCTCATTATGATGATGCATTACCGAGTGGGCCCAGATATACATCTCCGTCATACGGAGTGACAAATCCCAGTCTCGATTCATGCCAACCCAACAGACACTTTCGGAGATACCTGTAGTGCACCTTTATAGCCACCCAGTTACGTTGTGACGTTTGGTACACCCAAAGCATTCCTACGGTATCCGGGAGTTGCACAATCTCATGGTCTAAGGAAACGATACTTGACATTAGAAAAGATCTTAGCAAACGAACTACACGATCTTGTGCTATGCTTAGGATTGGGTCTTGTCCATCACATCATTCTCCTAATGATGTGATCCCGTTATCAATGAAATCCAATGTCCATGGTCAGGAAACCATAACCATCTATTGATCAACGAGCTAGTCAACTAGAGGCTTACTAGGGACATGTTGTGGTCTATGTATTCACACATGTATTACGGTTTCCAGTTAATACAATTATAGCATGAACAATAGACAATTATCATGAACAAGGAAATACAATAATAACCATTTTATTATTGCCTCTAGGGCATATTTCCAACAGTCTCCCACTTGCACTAGAGTCAATAATCTAGTTCACATCACTATGTGATTGTAATGAATCCAACACCCATGGGGTTTGTTCGTATCTCGCTTGTGAGAGAGGTTATTAGTCAACGGGTCTGAACCTTTCATATCCGTGTGTGCTTTACAAATCTCTATGTCATCTTGTAGATGCAGCTACCACGCGCTACTTGGAGCTATTCCAAATAACTGATCTACTATATGAATCCGGTTCATTACTTAGAGTCATCCGGATTAGTGTCAAAGTTTGCATCGACGTAACCCTTTACGACGAACTCTTTTACCACCTACATAATCGAGAAAATTCCCTAGTCCACTAGTTACTAAGGATAAGTTCGACTGCTGTCATGTGATCCATTCCTGGATCGCTATTGTACCCCTTGACTAACTCATGGCAAGGCACACTTCAGGTGCGGTACACAGCATAGCATACTGTAGAGCCTACGTCTAAAGCATAGGGGACGACCTTCGTCCTTTCTCTCTCTTCTGCCGTGGTCAGGTCTTGAGTCTTACTCAATACTCACACCTTGTAACACAGCCAAGAACTCATTCTTTGCTGATCTATTTTGAACTCCTTCAAAATCTTGTCACGGTATGTATTCATTTTGAAAGTACTATTAAGCGTTTTTGATCTATCCTTATAGATCTTGATGCTCAATGTTCAAGTAGCTTAATCCAGGTTTTCCATTGAAAAACACTTTTCAAATAACCCTGTATGCTTTCCAGAAATTCTACATCATTTCTGATCAACAATATGTTAACAACATATACTCATCAAAAATTCTATAGTGCTCCCACTCACTTCTTTGGAAATACAAGTTTCTCATAAACTTTGTATAAACCCAAAATATTTCATCATCTCATCAAAGCGTACATTCCAACTCCGAGATGCTTACTCCAGTCCTTAGAAGGATTGCTGGAGCTTTGCATACTTGTTAGCATCTTTCAGGATTGACAAAACCTTCTGGTTGTATCACATACAACCTTTCCTCAAGAAAATCGTCGAGGAAACAATGTTTTGACATCCTATCTGCAAGATTTCATAAATAATGCAGTAACTGCTAATATAATTCCAACAGACTCTTAGCATCGCTACGAGTGAGAAAGTCTCATCGCAGTCAACTCCTTGAACTTGTCGGAAAACATCTTAACGACAAGTCGAGCTTTCTTAATGGTGACACTTACCATCATTGTCCGTCTTCCTTTTAAAATCCATCTGCACCCAACAGCCTTACGACCATCAAGTAGTTCTTCCAAAGTCTATACTTTGTTTTTTATACATGGATCCTCTCTCGGATTTTATGGCCTCGAGCCATTCGTCGAAATCCGGGCCCACCATCGCTTCTCCATAGCTCGTAGGTTCATTGTTGTCTAGCAACATGACTTCCAAGACAGGATTACGTACCACTCAGAAGTAGTACGCATCCTTGTCGTCCTACGAGGTTTGGTAGTGACTTGATCCGAAGTTTCATGATCACTATCATAAGCTTCCACTTCAATTGGTGGAGGTGCCACAGGAACAACTTCTTGTGCCCTGCTACACACTAGTTGAAGTGACGGTTCAATAACCTCATCAAGTCTCCACCATCCTCCCACTCAATTCTTTCGAGAGAAACTTTTCCTCGAGAAAGGACCCGTTTCTAGAAACAATCACTTTTGCTTCCGGATCTGAAATAGGAGGTATACCCAACTGTTTTGGGTATTCTATGAAGATGCATTTATCCGCTTTGGGTTCGAGCTTATAAACCTGAAACTTTTTCGCATAAGCGTCGCAGCCCCAAACTTTTAAGAAACAACAGCTTAGGTTTGTCTAAACCATAGTTTATACGGTGTCATCTCAACGGAATTGTGTGGTGCCCTATTTAAAGTGAATGTGGTTGTCTCTAATGCCTAGCCCATAAATGATAGCGGTAATTCGATAAGAGACATCATGGTATGCACCATATCTAATAGGGTGCAGTTATGATGTTCGGGCACACCATCACACTATGGTGTTCCAGGCGGTATTAGTTGTGAAACAATTTCCACAATGTCTTAATTGTGTGCCAAACTCGCAACTCAGATATTCATCTCTATGATCATATCACAGACATTTTATCCTCTTGTCACGACGATCTTCAACTTTACTCTGAAATTACTTGAACCTTTCAATAATTCAGACTTGTGTTTCATCAAGTAAATATACTCAGCATCTACTCAAATCATCTGTGAAGTAAGAACATAACGATATCCACTGCATGCCTCAGCATTCATTGGACTGCACACATCAAAATGTACTACTTCCAACAAGTTGCTTTCTTGTTCCATCTTACTGAAAAGGAGGCCTTTCAGTCATCTTGCCCATGTGGTATGATTTGCATGTCTCAAGTGATTCAAAATCAAGTGAGTCCAAACGATCCATCTGTATGGACTTTCTTCATGCATATATACTAATAGACATGGTTCGCATGTCTCAATCTTTTCAAAAACGAGTGAGTCCAAAGATCCATCAACATGGAGCTTCTTCATGCGTTTTATACCAATATGACTCAAGTGGCAGTGCCACAAGTATGTGGTACTATCATTACTATCTTATATCTTTTGGCATGAACATGTGTATCACTATGATCGAGATTCAATAAACCATTCATTTTAGGTGCAAGACCATTGACGGTATTATTCAAATAGACAGAGTAACCATTATTCTCCTTAAATGAATAACTGTATTGCGATAAACATAATCCAATCATGTCTATGCTCAATGCAAACACCAAATAACAATTATTTAGGTTTAACACCAATCTCGATGGTAGAGGGAGCATGCGATGCTTGATCACATCAACCCTGGAAACACTTCCAACACATATCGTCATCTCACCTTTAGCTAGTCTCCATTTATTCCGTAGCCTTTTATTTCGAGTTACCAACACTTAGCAACCGAACCGGTATCTAATACCCTAGTGCTACTAGGAGTACTAGTAAAGTACACATTAATATAATGTATATCCAATATACTTCTATCGACCTTGCCTGCCTTCTCATCTACCAAGTATCTAGGGTAGTTCTGCTTCAGTGACCGTTCCCCTCATTACAGAAGCACTTAGTCTCGGGTTTGGGTTCAACCTTGGGTTTCTTCACTAGAGCAGCAACTGATTTGCCGTTTCATGAAGTATCCCTTCTTTCCCTTGCCCTTCTTGAAACTAGTGGTTTTACTAACCATCAACAATTGATGCTCCTACTTGATTTCTACTTTCGCGGTGTCAAACATCGCGAGTTGCTCAAGGATCATCATGTCTATCCCTGATATGTTATAGTTCATCACGAAGCTCTAATAGCTTGGTGGCAGTGACTATGGAGAACCATCACTATCTCATCTGGAAGATTAACTCCCACTCGATTCAAGCGATTGTAGTACTCAGACAATCTGAGCACATGCTCAACGATTGAGCTTTTCTCCCTTAGTTTGCAGGCTTAAGAAACTTGTCAGAGGTCTCATACCTCTTGACGTGGGCACCAGTCTGAAATCCCAATTTCAGTCTTTGTAACATCTCATATGTTCTGCGACGTTTCAAAAACGTCTTTGGCGCCTCAATTCTAAACCGTTAGCATTACGCACTGAACTATCACGTAGTCATCAAAACGTGTATGTCAGATGTTCGCAACATCCATAGATGACGCTCGAGGTTCAGCACACCGAGTGGTGGATTAAGGACATAAGCCTTCTGCGCATCAATGAGGATAATCCTCAGTTTACGAACCCAGTCTGCATAATTTCTACTATCAACTTTCAACTAAATTTTCTCTAGGAACATATCTTAAACAGTAGAACCAAAGCGTAAGCTATGACATAATTTGCAAAGACCTTTTGACTATGTTCATGATAATTAAGTTCATCTGATTATTTAATGAACTCCCACTTAGATAGACATCCCTCTAGTCATCTAAGTGATACATGATCTGAGTCAACTAGGCCGTGTCCGATCATCACGTAAGACGGACTAGTTATCATCGGTGAACATCTTCATGTTGATCGTATCTACTATACGACTCATGTTTGACCTTTCGGTCTCTTGTGTTCCGAGGCCATGTCTGTACATGCTAGGCTTGTCAAGTCAACCTAAGTGTTTCGCATGTGTAAATCTGGCTTACACGCGTTGTATGCGAACGTTAGAATCTATCACACCCGATCAACACGTGGTGCTTCGAAACAACGAACCTTCGCAACGGTGCACAGTTAGGGGGAACACATCTCTTGAAATTTTAGTGAGGGATCATCTTATTTATGCTACCGTCGTTCTAAGCAAATAATATGTAAACATGACAAACATCACATGCAAATCATAAAGTGACATGATATGGCCAATATCATCTTGCGCCTTTTGATCTCCATCTTCGAGGCGCGGCATGATCACCTTCGTCACCGGCATGACACCATGATCTCCATCATCATGATCTCCATCATCGTGTCTTCATGAAGTTGTCTCGCCAACTATTACTTCTACTACTATGGCTAACGGTTAGCAATAAAGTAAAGTAATTACATGGCGTTTTTCATTGACACGCAGGTCATACAATAAATTAAGACAACTCCTATGGCTCCTGCCGGTTGTCATACTCATCGACATACAAGTCGTGATTCCTATTACAAGAACATGATCAATCTCATACATCACATATATATAATTCATCACATCCTTTTGGCCATATCACATTACATAGCATACCCTGCAAAAACAAGTTAGACGTCCTCTAATTGTTGTTGCATGTTTTACGTGGCTGCTACGGGTTTCTAGCAAGAACGTTTCTTACCTACGCAAAAGCCACAACGGTGATATGCCAATTGCTATTTACCCTTCATAAGGACCCTCTTCATCGAATCCGATCCGACTAAAGTGGGAGATACAGACACCCGCTAGCCACCTTATGCATCAAGTGCATGTCAGTCGGTGGAACCTGTCTCACGTAAGAGTACGTGTAAGGTCGGTCCGGGCCGCTTCATCCCACAATGTCGCTGAATCAAGATAAGACTAGTACCGATAAGCAAATTGAACAAATCATCGCCCACAACTACTTTGTGTTCTACTCGTGCATAGAATCTATGCATAGACCTAGCGATAATTCAAAATCGCTAAGCGGAAGTGCATCTTCATACCCTTGAAATCACTGTTGGGTAACGTAGCGATAATTCAAAATTTTCCTACGTGTCACCAAGATCAATCTAGGAGATGCTAGCAACGAGAGAGAGGGAGTGCATCTTCATACCCTTGAAGATCGCTAAGCGGAAGCGTTACAAGAACGCGGTTGATGGAGTCATACTCGCGGCGATTCAAATCGCAGAAGATCCGATCTAGCGCCGAACGGACGGCGCCTCCGCGTTCAACACACGTACAGCCCGGGGACGTCTCCTCCTTCTTGATCCAGCAAGGGCAGAGGAGAAGTTGAGGGAGAACTCCAGCAGCACGACGGCATGGTGGCAATGGAGCTCGTGGTTCTCCGGCAGGGCTTCGCTAAGCACTACGGAGGAGCAGGAGGAGTTGGAGGAGGAGAGGGCTGCGCCAGGCAAGGGGTGCGGCTGCCCTCTCTCTCCCTCACTATATATAGGGGGAAGGGGGTGGAGGAGGCGCCCTAGGGTTCCCTAGGGGAGGGGCGGCGGCCACAGGGGAAACCCTAGATGGGTTTGGGCGCCCCCACCCCTGGGAAACTTGCCCCCCAAGCCGAGAGGGGTGGCTGCCCTAGGGGAGGCGCCCCCACCTCTCAACGTTACGTGAGAGGGGTTGGGAGCGGCGCACATCCCCTTATTGGGCTGGTGTGCCCCCTCCCCTTGGCCCATAAGGCCCCCCAACGCTTGCCGGGGCCTCCGAAACCACTTTCGGACATGCTGGCCATAGCCTGGTACCCCCGGAACAATTCCGGACTCCAATACCCTTCGTCCAATATACCGATCTTCACCTCCAGAGCTCCTCATCATGTCCGGGATCTCATTCGGGACTCCGAACAACCTTCGGTAACCAAATACTATTTCCCATAACAACTCTAGCGTCACGGAACCTTAAGTGTGTACACCCTACGGGTTCGGGAACCATGCAGACATGACCGAGACACCTCTCTGGCCAATAACCAATAGCGGGATCTAGATACCCATATTGGCTCCCACATGTTCCACGGTGATCTCATCGGATAAACCACGATGTCGGGGATTCAATCAATCCCGTATACAATTCCCTTTGTCTATCGGTATGTTACTTGCCCGAGATTCGATCGTCGGTATCCCAATACCTCGTTCAATCTCGTTACCGGCAAGTCTCTTTACTCGTTCCGTAACGCATGATCCCGTGGCTAACTCATTAGTCACATTGAGCTCATTATGATGATGCATTACCGAGTGGGCCCAGAGATACCTCTCCGTCATACAGAGTGACAAATCCCAGTCTCGATTCGTGCCAACCCAACAGACACTTTCGGAGATACCTATAGTGCACCTTTATAGCCACCTAGTTACGTTGTGACGTTTGGTACACCCAAAGCATTCCTACGGTATCCGGGAGTTGCACAATCTCATGGTCTAAGGAAACGATACTTGACATTAGAAAAGATCTTAGCAAACGAACTACACGATCTTGTGCTATGCTTAGGATTGGGTCTTGTCCATCACATCATTCTCCTAATGATGTGATCCCGTTATCAATGAAATCCAATGTCCATGGTCAGGAAACCATAACCATCTATTGATCAACGAGCTAGTCAACTAGAGGCTTACTAGGGACATGTTGTGGTCTATGTATTCACACATGTATTACGATTTCCAGTTAATACAATTATAGCATGAACAATAGACAATTATCATGAACAAGGAAATACAATAATAACCATTTTATTACTGCCCCTAGGGCATATTTCCAACACTTCTCCCTCAACTCAAGCAGATCAACCTCTTCGACATTGGCATCTCAAAGAAGGCAATGGAGCACCTGCTTCGTGGCTATACCGCGCAAAAGTACCTTCGTCTTCGGCAGATCCATGGATTCATTAGCCTCCACATCGCCTCGACGAATCTCTGATGGATTTATGTGTCTTGCTGCCCCGCAACAAGACATCAATTGGGAAGAGATCACTTGAGCTGTTCCACGTTATGGTCATTGAGAATGCGCCTTTCCTTGAGAGATTGCTTGTATCTGATCTAGAAGGTCCAACAAAAATAAGGGTCATTGATGCGCCAAAATTTACAGGGTTGGTGTACTCGTCTGCCAAATTCTCCGAACTCTTTATTGGATCCATAATCGTTCAGGTACAACACTCATCTCCTGCTCCGTCTTCTTGAAATTCACATTTTTAAATTTCTTCTTGATGTATTTATGACTGTCATCCAGAAAATGATTCCCACAAGCTTGACCCAGTCTATGCGCACAATGAAGATCTTGACAATAAAATCTATCGGCCCCAATCTGGATCAAGTTGTTGGATTCCTTAGATGCTTTCCGTGCACGGAGAAGCTACTCATCAAGGTGAAACTTCTTTCCTACTAGTAAATGGTAATCACAACGTAGCTCAATTTTTTCGTAATTTTCCCAAATTACGATTACAAGTGTAGTGTTCAAAACTGCATCTACGCACTACACTGAAAGAAATGTTTTTAGTTTTTTTTCTCACATAATCACCTGCATCATTTTTTTGTTGTACTAGTAGCCTAGGCTAGTCATAGCGGCAGTAACTTAGACTAGTAACTCTATGGTTAGCCTAAGAGCAAGTACTACCTCTGTCCTGGTTTACTCTTTGTATTTTGTAGTATCAAAATTTGACCATAGATTTAACTGACAAAATTTTAATGCATGTCACTAAAAATTATATCGTTGGATTCATATTTGAACATACTTCAAATGGTATAATTTTGGTGACATGGATTGGCATTTTCTTAGGTAAATCTATGGTCAAAATTTTACACTAAATACGAGGTAGTACAAAAGTGGGCTATAATGGCCCTCCACTATGTAGGCCAAAACATGTGCCAAATTCACTTCTGATGCATTTGGCATCGATGCCCTCCATTGCTTACCTGGTGCCCCAATCTTGATCACCTACTTTGCTCTGGTGCCAAATTAACTCACGCAATGAAAAAACACTTGTGTGGGAGAGGAGATGTCTGAGGCAATAAAAAACACTTGTTTGGGAGAGGGAGGGGCTGGTGTAGATGGTCTGATTGATTTGTTTATACATGTGGGTATGTGTGCACAGCAGTGCCAACTCTCTCACATTGCTAGAGCGGTGCCAAAATCTTTAGATTTGACATCTATGCGTATTATGTGGCATACTTTTGAGAAATATGGCATCGGCCACATAGTGGAAGGCAACAAATGCCCAAGCTCTTCACGTGCTCCTAGGTAAATGAGAGGAAAGAGAAAGAGAGAGAGTGAAAAAATATTACTAGCCTTAGATCCAACCCTATAGCCAAGCCTATCGTATAAGCAAATGATATTGGTACCTCTTGATGACACGACAATCTTATACAACCAGCTACTCTAATATGTTCTCTAGTTTTGCAGATAAAAAAGATCGGAAAGTGAAAAATGTGTTGCACTATAACAATCTCATCGAATGCCTTGATCTCCATCTTACAGAAATTGATTTGATCGACTACCGAGGCAGCACATCTGAGATTAAATTGGCCAGGTTCTTTGTGCTGGAGGCAAGTGTGCTCAAGGTAATGAGGTTTGGCGTTCTCTAGCGCAACAATGAATGACATGTTGATCACCGCAAGCGTCTAAGCCTAAATGACAAAGGCTCCGCAGAATCTGAATTTGTTTTTGAAACATTAAGTTGCAAGAGACTTGTCGGGGTGGTGGATTTTAGTTTGTACGATAATGCTGCATCCACCTAAAGTAACGAAAGTTCTTACGTATACTTCCTAATTATTCTCTCTTCGTAGGTGCAACATTACTACTTGTAACATCCCAAATTTTCAATTTGGAATGTTATACATTAGATCACCATTGCATAGCATATCTTATTGCATTTTGGCAAATCCTCGATAAATCCTAAGCAACTCAAGGACCCTCGGAGAGAGTTGGGGATTTTCCCGATTTTTCATATTTGATTTTTATCAAATAATAAAACGAGGATTTTGGTTTTAATTATTTTTCTCTCTGAAAAATATTTCATATTAAAATAAATGAGAGGAGAAAATATGACTTCTCCAAAACAATTGAAATATTGGAGGAAAAATATTAAAATCATATACTGGATTTTATTCGGATTTTATTTGCAATTTTAATTGCATTAAAAAAATTACACGTTTTCAAAACTGCACTTTTGGCCAAGAAAAATGTTCACCTTGTTCTAATTATTTTAATTAGACGGGGAAAATTTGTTTTATCATTTTTGGATTTTTATTTATTTTTCTGCGATTTTTTTAGATTCGGCGGAATATTAAAAAAAAACAAAAAAACAAACCCGCGCCCGACCGGGCCGAGGCCCAGCCGAGCCAGGCCGGCCCACCTCCCGTCGTCTCCCTCGCGCGCACAACGCCGCCGCCGCCCGAGTCCGAGGCGAGCACGGCCGCCGCCGCCTTGCCCCCTCCTCCAAGGCAGCCCCCCTCTCTTATATACCCGCCGCCGCCCCTCTCCCTCACCCCGAGCCCCGCCCCAAGTCGCCGCTGCCGGAGCCCGACGCCGCCGCCCGAGGAGTCACCGCCCCTGACGCCGTACGCCGCCGCCGTAGCCGCCCCTCGCCGCACCCGAGCCCCGCCCCGAGCCCCGCCGCCCCGCCGCCCTCGCCGAGCCCCGCCGGAGCCCCAAGCCGCCCCCGCCGGAGCCCGTCCCGACGAGGTACCGAGCCGCCGCCGTCTTGTCGGTTTTCTAAAAAAACGTTCATTTTTTCTAAACCCTAGATCAGTTTATTTTTTTCGGTTTTATTATTTAGTGAACGTTCACCGACCCGTTCGTTTTAACGAACGTGTTCGTCGGATTTTCGCTGTTAACGAACATCCGTTCGTTTAACCGTTTGTCAGTTTTCTTTTTCGTCGGATTTTTCCGTGATTATTCCAGATCTCGATTCCTGATCAGATCTTCGTTTTCATTTAACTTTTCGCTTGTTTATCGGAATCAGGCGATTCAAGCGCCTAGAGTTTCGTCTCGAAATTCTCTTTCTGTTTAGCCTACTCAAACAAGTTTTTGCTACTGTAAAATTTGACCTAGATCCAGATTAGTAAACGAAGCTTGTTTCTTTCGCCGTTTGACTTTCGTTGCTTCGTTCGATTTGATTCTTTTTGCAAACCGGAGTTCTTAAGTTGAACTTTATGGTTGGATCTTTTATTCGAGTTTTACCAGTGCATTAGATGAGTACTTATTGTTTGCTTGTTTGTTTGCGATAGAGTACCCGGAGTGCGCCGCTTGTTACTTCGAATCTCTAGGTTTCACGGATCATCAGCAAGGCAAGTAACACTTTGATCATACCTTTCCATACCCAGTTTTTATTGCATTAGATCAATCCTCAAACATTGCATGATTAGGATCTAATTAAATTGTGGGTATTGGGAAGTAGTTGAGGTAGTACCTATTACCTGTTTTATTATCAAACCCTTGGGAGTTACTTCTATGTTTGCTATTATATTGCTATGCTATGCTCGTAGACGTGGATTGGGTTTGAGAGTATTCATGACAGATGTGAGATTGTTAATTAATGGTTTACTTAAGGTGGCAACTAAAACTCACATCTGGGTGGATTGAGGTACCTGGGTATTCCAGGATTGCCTGTTTTTCTTTTGGACCGCCACCCAGGTTCAAAGGGATCATGAGATTATTCATGCTAGAAACTTCCGTGTGCAGCCGCAAGCTATTATGGGCTCTAGCATAGTTGACTAAGTTGTGTGAACTCTTACAGTGGTAGACTAGCAGATGTAGGGGATGTAGGTGGTACGGTCTATCACATCGTAAGGTGCAAACACTTCTGAAAGACTGTGTCTTGGTCATCCGTTTCTCAAACATCATGAAGTGCGAGAATCAAGCGGAGGCAATCGAGTCTTGTGGGAAAAGTGCACAAACCTCTGCAGAGTGTATAAACTAATCATGGTTAGCCGTGTCCCCGGTTATGGACAACTTGAGTATCTAGTACTTGGATTATCATGTGAATCTCATCGTGTTACTTTAATTAATGTTGTTGGGTTAATGATGATACTTGTGACGCCCGGATAATTAAGCTACAGTGATCCCCTGCTAATGATGCCATGTCACCGCGGTTACTGTTGATAAACTCTCGATAGTTCAGAACTGAAACAAATTCAAAATTTAAATAAAAGAAAGCAATAAAAGTTTTCAAATATTAAAACTAAAATGTTCGGAGTGAACCAAATATTGCATAGGTAATTATGGTGGAGAAACCACACTTTTATAAAATGTTTAAATACTCTAAAATGAATAAAACAGTAACAAATACAATTATTTAAATGCTTTAAAAATAATAAACATCTTCAAAACTAAATTGTTATAAGTATTAAACTACTGTGGCAGTGGCATAATTTGTAAAATCTATTTAGGTGTCACTTTGGTAATTTACTAAAACAAAATAAAAGAGAAACTGGAAATAAAACAGAAAAGAAAAATAAATAAAAAGTAAAAAGAAAGCAAAATAAAAGAAACCCCCGGGCTCCCCAAGGGCCTTGGCCCACTGGCCCAGCTGGCCAGCTAGCCAGCCCAACCCAGCCAGCCCAACTCCCCCTCCCCGGTCGTCTTCCCTGTTCCAGCGACCGCATCGCTACAGGGGCGAGACCCCGCCGGATCACCTCGCCGGCATCGCCGCGAGAGGATAAGGCCTCCACCTCCCGCGACGCCTCGGGCACCTCCACTCCCCCCTCTCTCTCTCCTCTCGGCCTCTGCGCCTCTCTCTTCCCCCCCCCCCCCAGGTCCGCGCCGCTCCTCCCTTCCCCACGCCCGACGCGGTCACCGCCGTTCACCGTCGTTCACACGGCCACCGTGCCCGCCTCGCCGCCCCAAGGTGTCTCCAAGGACCGCCGTCGCCCGCTGCTGCGTCTGGTGCAGCCCGTTGGAGACCGGAGCCCCTACAACGAGCACACCGAGCTCGTCTTCAGCTTCGGACGCCGGCGACCCCCTTCTTCCCCGGCGCCGACCTGCTGCTCCTAAGCCTCTCACCGGCCTCCGTGTGCCGCGCGGTGAGCCTCTCCCCCCTCCTCCCCTGTCCTTTCTCTCTCGCGCACCCCCTAGCGGCTTCCCCACGCGCGCCCGAACGCCGCGCCGCGGAGCTCGTCGCCGGCGGGTCTCCGGTGACCATTTGGTCATGGGCGTAGGCCCGTTAGCTCGGCCGCATCGTGCCGCACCCACCTAGCTAGTTAGTTCGGCCGCTCGCGCGCTCTAACGCCGCACCCGCCCCAGCCCGAAGCACCTCGCCGCCGGCGAGCTCGGAGCGCTCGCCCCCGCCCATTCCAGCCACTCCGGCCATCACCGTTGGACGCGCGGCGCCGAGCCGCGTCGAACGCGCCCAGCCACAACCCCGCAGACCCCCTGTGCGCGAAACCCGCGCCCCTCCCGAGCCGCGCCGCCGCGTTTGGCTCGTCGGAGTCGCTCCGGCGCCGGCCGCCGACGTGGCTGGCCTGGGGCCACCCCAGTGCCAATGCCAGTGGGCCCCGTGGGCCCCGTTGACTGGGTCAACCCAGTCAACGTGCTGACTGGGCAGGCCCAGCCACTGACATGTGGGCCCCCCCTTCTGTTAATTAGTCTAGCAATTATTTTATAAATAAAAATAATTATATTAACTAATCACTCACTGACATATGGGGCCCACCCCTCTAATTAGACTGTTAGTTTAGTTTAAATTAATATTAGACTAACAGAGGCTGACATGTGGGTCCCACTGGACCCACCTGTCTGGGTTGACTGGTCAGCCGACCTGTTGACCTGCTGACATCAGCATTACCTCATGCTGACATCATAATTCATTTTTGCTAAATTCAAATAATTCCAGAAATTCAAATAAACTTTGAAAATTCATATCTTTTAAACCGTAACTCGGATGAAAATGTTTTCTATATGAAAGTTGCTCAGAACGACGAGACGAATCCAAATACGCAGTCCGTTCATCCACCACACCTCCCTAACCTATCGAACTAGCAACCTTCCCCCTCCGGTCATCTGTCTGGCACAGGTCCGGAATCGGGAAAACATTCCCGGTTGAATTCCCTCCTTCACCTATTCGTGTAGACATACGTTAGGTCACACCCGACACGTCGTATTACCACGTTATACTTTGTGATGCTATGTTTGCTTTATATTTACTGTTTCTTCCCCCTCTTCTCTTCGGTAGACCCCGAGACCGATGCTGCCCCTGTGATCGACTACGTCGACGACAACCCCCTCCTTGCCAGAGCAACCAGGCAAGCCCCCCCCCCTTGATCACCAGATATCGCCTACTCTACTCTCTACTACTTGCATTAGAGTAGTGTAGCATGTTACTGCTTTCGATTAATCCTATTCTGTTGCATAGCCTGTCATTGTTGCTACAGTTGTTTCCCTTACCTGCAATCCTACTGCTTAGTATAGGATGCTAGTGTTCCATCAGTGGCCCTACACTCTTGTCCGTCTGCCATGCTAAACTACTGGGTCGTGATCACTTCGGGAGGTGATCACGGGTATATACTATATACTTGATATACATGACACATGTGGTGACTAAAGTCGGGTCGGCTCGTTGAGTACCCGCAAGTGATGCTGATGAGGGGGCTGAAAGGACAGGTGGCTCCACCCCGGTAGAGGTGGGCCTGGGTTCCTGACGGCCCCCGACTGTTACTTATGGCGGAGCGACAGGGCAGGATGAGACCACCTAGGAGAGAGGTGGGCCTGGCCCTGGTCGGCGTTCGCGGATACTTAACATGCTTAACGAGTTCTTGGTATTTGATCTGAGTCTGGCCATTTGGTCTATACGCACTAACCATCTACGTGGGAGTAGTTATGGGTATCCTGACGTCGTGGTATCAGCCGAAGCTCTTTTGACGTCAGCAACTGAGTGGCGCGCGCCGCATTGGACCGTAAGCTCGCGCTTGTATTAAGGGTGCTAGGTCTGCTTCCGGCCGCGTACGCAACGTGCAGGTGTGCATAGGGCGATGGGCCCAGACCCCTGCGCGCATAGGTTTAGACCGGCGTGCTGACCTCTCTGTTGAGCCTAGGTGGGGCTGCGACGTGTTGATCTTACGAGGCCGGGCATGACCCAGAAAAGTGTGTCCGGCCAAATGGGATCGAGCGTGTTGGGTTATGTGGTGCACCCCTGCAGGGAAGTTTATCTATTCGAATAGCCGTGTCCCTCGGTAAAAGGACGACCCGGAGTTGTACCTTGACCTTATGACAACTAGAACCGGATACTTAATAAAACACACCCTTCCAAGTGCCAGATACAACCCGGTGATCGCTCTCTAACAGGGCGACGAGGAGGGGATCGCCGGGTAGGATTATGCTATGCGATGCTACTTGGAGGACTTCAATCTACTCTCTTCTACATGCTGCAAGATGGAGATGGCCAGAAGCGTAGTCTTCGATAGGATTAGCTATCCCCCTCTTATTCTGGCATTCTGCAGTTCAGTCCACTGATATGCCCCTTTACACATATACACATGCATATGTAGTGTAGCTCCTTGCTTGCGAGTACTTTGGATGAGTACTCACGGTTGCTTTTCTCCCTCTTTTCCCCTTTCTATACCTGATTGTCGCAACCAGATGCTGGAGTCCAGGAGCCAGACGCCACCGTCGACGACGACACCTACGACACTGGAGGTGCCTACTACTACGTGCAGGCCGCTGACGACGACCAGGAGTAGTTAGGAGGATCCCAGGCAGGAGGCCTGCGCCTCGTTCGATCTGTATCCCAGTTTGTGCTAGCCTTCTTAAGGCAAACTTGTTTAACTTATGTCTGTACTCAGATATTGTTGCTTCCGCTGACTCGTCTGTGATCGAGCACTTGTATTCGAGCCCTCGAGGCCCCTGGCTTGTATTATGATGCTTGTATGACTTATTTATGTTGTAGAGTTGTGTTGTGATATCTTCCCGTGAGTCCCTGATCTTGATCGTACACATTTGCGTGCATGATTAGTGTACGGTCAAATCGGGGGCGTCACAAGTTGGTATCAGAGCCGACTGCCTGTAGGAATCCCCCTTTCCAACTCCTTGGCCGAAGTCGAGTCTAGACATTGCAAAAACTTTTACTAACATGGTTGTGTGGCTTACGGGCCCACGTCGCCATTGGGTGGTATTAGGATCTTTTACTCCTTGTCTATACTCTGGGACTCTGATCTCTCTTCTATTCGGGTTAAGTGAATTTTACTAAATCTAACATTAGGATCTCGTTATCACTTTCACCCGGAGAGCCCTTTATTACTGATGATCGTCTGCTGCACGTGAAGACCCTGAAGATACTCTCCGCTGATAACCCGAGAACTTGTGTTCATTGCTTTTGCAATTCTCTTTCATCGATAAACTCCTATGGATAACCACGTATACTCGCCATTCATACAATGTTTCCCAGTTGATCTTGTTATTACAAGATACCCCGAAATTCTCTCTGTTGTTCCGAGAATCCTTTGAGCTTACTGCCTTGCTATTCTTTGTCACCTGAATACCCCGACGGATAATTCTCGCACTTACCGAGTATCCGGTCATCCCCAGTTGATTCAGTTGTTCCACAATAGTCTTCAAAATACTATTCGATCTTCCGAAAATCCTCAGGAGCCTATTGCCTTCGAAATTCTTGTTTGCTTGCATTATGGTTAATCCCATAAGTCTCGTAATCTTATTGGCATCTCTTGTCATTATCATTTTGAGTCCGTTGATTCAATTTGTTGCGAATGCTCACAATCCTCAATCATATCCTAGAATTCATTCTTCCGGCTCAGACGTCATTTTAAACGTGAGCTGGATCTCGACCTATCAAATTGCCATCGATTGTACCCCTAAGCCTACTCAACTTATCCATCCTTGATCAGAGCGTTGCTTCTGACCCCATGATTTGGAAATCATAATTCTTTTGCATTTGAACTTTGAGTTAGTCAGTTGTTTCTTTAATCAGATCTCCTTGCATTCTTTCTTCCTCTGGTTGAGTACTGATGCTCACATCAGATCCCTTGTGGACCACGAGACCCTTTTGTCGGATTTTATCCGACAATGTCCTCCATATTAAATAAGCTTGTGAGCTTTTCCTCGGATACATGATGCCTTTGGTAAATTGTATCCTCTGCTTTGTCGACCATGCTCTACTTCTGAGCTTGTGTTATTTACTCCTGAAGTTTGTAGTATATCTTTCTTCGATGCCCCGATGGGTTGAACCTATGCCTTCCTTAATCTGTGTGAACCCGAAAGATCGCGGGACATACTTATCTGGTATTGCACCAGGTAAAACTTTCGACAACTAATGTCATTATCAAAATACGAGAGGCGAAGGGAAGGTTATGCATTGAAGAAGTGGGAGTCGACCTTGAACTTTGTGTTCATGCCCATGGACACGATGTAGATCTTATCATTAAAAGCTTCTCTTAAATTAATTATTCCCTTGGTATAAGTTCATCTTATATCTGGGATCTGGCCTTTTGCAATCGTGGTTCCGACCATGTTCTCCTTTAAATACCATTTCTTGGTCAAGTTAAATCACTTGTCTTCTGCAGGTCAATACGCCTGCCCAACCTCTATTATGATCTACCTTTGAGTATTACCCCTGATATCTCGGGGATATCTTACCATTGCACTACATCTTATAAACTTTGATGAAGTACTACCTTACCTTGTCTTTGTCACTTCATGGGCTCTGGGTTGTTTGTCAACCGAGAACACCGAATAGTGAATCAAGTCCGCACTCCGATTCAATAACTCTAGGTAATTTTCGTTGCTTACGAGTTTAATAATCATTAAGTCATTCCTAGCCTGATCGGCTATATCATTAGCGTGCTAAATTTTAACTGTGCTACCTGGTCCTTAACCCCGGAGCACAACTTTCGATGATGAGCTAAGCTTACGCCGATCTTCCTCTCATACCATTTCACCTGGAACAACAAGCTTGATTTCAAGCGTGTGTCCTACCCATGGTTCCAATAACCGTCTGCTTCATCATTCCTTTGACTTGATGTCGTCGCTGATTGATTACATCTTCATGAAATCCCTCGACAAATGTGTCGTGATCATCATCAACCTTATGTGCTCTTCCAGGATGTCGATTGAGTTCATGATGAGAAATACCATCCTTGCCCTCGATGATCTGTGTTATCATCGACCACTTTATTGCCTTCCCACCAACACAAGCTTGTTCGTGTTTGGTGTTATACCTTGAGTTCCTTGCTATCCAGAAATTGTTCTTCTTTACCTTGGAGTAATACCATCTTTTATGTCAAGTATGTCGTAAGAATTTCACCACCTCGCATGACATCTTGGTACAGTGATACTTCTCCCCATCACCATTCTTCTTGGTCCCCGTGTTGTTTCTAAAAGGAATACCAACAAATGGTCTGTGATCTGTAAATTCTAAACTTCTAGCAACCCTATTGCTTTGAAGTCATTGGTCTATAGTTTCATTCTACGTCTATGGCTTAATCAATCATCATTCGAACATTGATCGTGCTACCTAGCCCATATTTTGGGTGCACATTTCAACCAATATTTAACTGTGTATGTTTTCCTCGAGCATACATCATTAAGTCATTCGATCTAGCTAATGTTATTTCCTTGTTCACATAGTTGTGGAAATCCATCCTTTGGAAATCTCAATGGATTGTCGCTGCGTCAATCAGTCACCTCCTCACCTCTCCTTGATTTAATTATGAACCCTTTTTCGGAACTCGCTTCCATAGTTTAATTCCCGAGAATCATACAATGTCACCTCGACAATTTGTGTTGCACCTTTCTTCTCAGGCATCCTGAGTCTGAGCTATCTTGACATCAATCAGATCTGAATCTCGGTCAGATATGATGGTTGGAACATATTTCCAAGAGTTATAACATTGGCCTATTTATGACCCGGTAAGGTGATGTCATGCCTAACACACCTGGCGGGAGGACCTATTGTTATAAGTTTTACTTTTTAGCAAGGTTAGCTATTCTTCCATGAGGAAATTGTAAGACTTACTCTATAAGTTGTTCCTGATGGATCCTTTTTGTTTCCAAAGTCTGATCTTCACCTGTTGACCATGTCAGTGCTATCTCGAAGCATGTCTATGGTACTCTGATTTTAAACTGGAACATTTGAAGCCCAAAGCTAATTGTTTCCTGCTCAATTATCCACACACCGTTGTATAGGTAATGTCATGAAATTTCTCTCCCGTACCTAAAGAGTTTTCTACGTTATATCCCGTCATGGATATCATGCTCTGCTTACCCTTGGGAAGAATATACCCTTGAAATATGTGTTTTAACACATTTTCCTTTCCATTCTTCTGTTTAATCTGATAATCATATTTTCCTTTCCATTGTTTGATTTAACCTTTCTGGTGATCTATATGATCTAAGCAGTAATATTCTCCTGCTTATGTAAACACCTCGGTGTACAACTCTGTCAGTAAGACCTTGTTAATATTGTTGGTGACATTTCGTTAACCACTGATGGACGAGAACTTTGCCTACTGGTCCGCCTCGTTCAACGAGCAGGAAAATGGTTCTCTTTGTCCCTCGCCCTTGGTACCGACGTTGTTGCCGACATAACTGACAGGCTACCCTCTAACATGCCTTGCTTGCATGATCACGCAAGACGTCTCCGCCTTCCTACTTTTAACCCACATAGTGGGCCCATAACCCACAGTTCCACAGGATCGAAACCTGACTCTCCTGTGCACCCCCTGTTTCCAAGGTTGTTCCTCGCACCTGGCCTCGTATGTAATTCACGAGCC
This sequence comes from Aegilops tauschii subsp. strangulata, assembly GCF_002575655.3. Taxonomy (NCBI): domain Eukaryota; kingdom Viridiplantae; phylum Streptophyta; class Magnoliopsida; order Poales; family Poaceae; genus Aegilops; species Aegilops tauschii. Next base: position 323,946,180 of record NC_053038.3, on the reverse strand, counting down.
ACCTTCAGGTCTGTTATCGTACACAATACTTATTCCCGTTGCTTTGACCCTTTCACGCCCTATAACAGGCATCGAACGATTGCCTGCCCGCTCGAAACTTCCCCGGTTACCCCTTACTTTACTCTCGATATTTTCTTAAGTTTCGATTCGAGGGTTACTTTTTGCCACCTTCCTCGATGTTGTCGACCCGATAGACAACCTTGTCGAGGCCCGTTCTCCCAGAATGCCCACCCCTTATTCTTTCGTAAGTACGATGGAGTTCCTGAAGAAAGGACGCCGACTTCATCATGATGACCGCAGCAGAGAAATGAAGACATCAATGTATTGGACCAGCCTCTTCCAGAAGTGCAAGCCAGGATGAGAAGACCCGCTAGATTCGTTACCAAACCTTCCCCCCTTACTCCCCTCTTAAATCTCGGGACGAGATTTCTTGTAGTGGAGGAGAATTGTGACGCCCGGATAATTAAGCTACAGTGATCCCCTGCTAATGATGCCATGTCACCGCGGTTACTGTTGATAAACTCTCGATAGTTCAGAACTGAAACAAATTCAAAATTTAAATAAAAGAAAACAATAAAAGTTTTCAAATATTAAAATTAAAATGTTCGGAGTGAACCAAATATTGCATAGGTAATTATGGTGGAGAAACCACACTTTTATAAAATGTTTAAATACTCTAAAATGAATAAAACAGTAGCAAATACAATTATTTAAATGCTTTAAAAATAATAAACATCTTCAAAACTAAATTGTTATAAGTATTAAACTATTGTGGCAGTGGCATAATTTGTAAAATCTATTTAGGTGTCACTTTGGTAATTTACTAAAACAAAATAAAAGAGAAACTGGAAATAAAACAGAAAAGAAAAATAAATAAAAAGTAAAAAGAAAGCAAAATAAAAGAAACCCCCGGGCTCCCCAAGGGCCTTGGCCCACTGGCCCAGCTGGCCAGCTAGCCAGCCCAACCCAGCCAGCCCAACTCCCCCTCCCCGGTCGTCTTCCCTGTTCCAGCGACCGCATCGCTACAGGGGCGAGACCCCGCCGGATCACCTCGCCGGCATCGCCGCGAGAGGATAAGGCCTCCACCTCCCGCGACGCCTCGGGCACCTCCACTGCCCCCCTCTCTCTCTCCTCTCGGCCTCTGCGCCTCTCTCTTCCCCCCCCCAGGTCCGCGCCGCTCCTCCCTTCCCCACGCCCGACGCGGTCGCCGCCGTTCACCGTCGTTCACACGGCCACCGTGCCCGCCTCGCCGCCCCAAGGTGTCTCCAAGGACCGCCGTCGCCCGCTGCTGCGTCTGGTGCAGCCCGTTGGAGACCGGAGCCCCTACAACGAGCACACCGAGCTCGTCTTCAGCTTCGGACGCCGGCGACCCCCTTCTTCCCCGGCGCCGACCTGCTGCTCCTAAGCCTCTCACCGGCCTCCGTGTGCCGCGCGGTGAGCCTCTCCCCCCTCCTCCCCTGTCCTTTCTCTCTCGCGCGCCCCCTAGCGGCTTCCCCACGCGCGCCCGAACGCCGCGCCGCGGAGCTCGTCGCCGGCGGGTCTCCAGTGACCATTTGGTCATGGGCGTAGGCCCGTTAGCTCGGCCGCATCGTGCCGCACCCGCCTAGCTAGTTAGTTCGGCCGCTCGCGCGCTCTAACGCCGCACCCGCCCCAGCCCGAAGCACCTCGCCGCCGGCGAGCTCGAAGCGCTCGCCCCCGCCCGTTCCAGCCACTCCGGCCACCACCGTTGGACGCGCGGCGCCGAGCCGCGTCGAACGCGCCCAGCCACAACCCCGCAGACCCCCTGTGCGCGAAACCCGCGCCCCTCCCGAGCCGCGCCGCCGCGTTTGGCTCGTCGGAGTCGCTCCGGCGCCGGCCGCCGACGTGGCTGGCCTGGGGCCACCCCAGTGCCAATGCCAGTAGGCCCCGTGGGCCCCGTTGACTGGGTCAACCTAGTCAACGTGCTGACTGGGCAGGCCCAGCCACTGACATGTGGGCCCCCCCTTCTGTTAATTAGTCTAGCAATTATTTTATAAATAAAAATAATTATATTAACTAATCACTCACTGACATATGGGGCCCACCCCTCTAATTAGACTGTTAGTTTAGTTTAAATTAATATTAGACTAACAGAGGCTGACATGTGCGTCCCACTGGACCCACCTGTCTGGGTTGACTGGTCAGCCGACCTGTTGACCTGCTGACGTCAGCATTACCTCATGCTGACGCCATAATTCATTTTTGCTAAATTCAAATAATTCCAGAAATTCAAATAAACTTTGAAAATTCATATCTTTTAAACCGTAACTCGGATGAAAATGTTTTCTATATGAAAGTTGCTCAGAACGACGAGACGAATCCAAATACGCAGTCCGTTCGTCCACCACACCTCCCTAACCTATTGAACTAGCAACCTTCCCCCTCCGGTCATCTGTCTGGCACAGGTCCGGAATCGGGAAAACATTCCCGGTTGAATTTCCCCCTTCACCTATTCGTGTAGACATACGTTAGGTCACACCCGACACGTCGTATTACCACGTTATGCTTTGTGATGCTATGTTTGCTTTATATTTACTGTTTCTTCCCCCTCTTCTCTCCGGTAGACCCCGAGACCGATGCTGCCCCTGTGATCGACTACGTCGACGACAACCCCCTCCTTGCCAGAGCAACCAGGCAAGCCCCCCCCTTGATCACCAGATATCGCCTACTCTACTCTCTACTACTTGCATTAGAGTAGTGTAGCATGTTACTGCTTTCGATTAATCCTATTCTGTTGCATAGCCTGTCATTGTTGCTACAGTTGTTTCCCTTACCTGCAATCCTACTGCTTAGTATAGGATGCTAGTGTTCCATCAGTGGCCCTACACTCTTGTCCGTGTGCCATGCTAAACTACTGGGCCGTGATCACTTCGGGAGGTGATCACGGGTATATACTATATACTTGATATACATGACACATGTGGTGACTAAAGTCGGGTCGGCTCGTTGAGTACCCGCAAGTGATGCTGATGAGGGGGCTGAAAGGACAGGTGGCTCCACCCCGGTAGAGGTGGGCCTGGGTTCCTGACGGCCCCCGACTGTTACTTATGGCGGAGCGACAGGGCAGGATGAGACCACCTAGGAGAGAGGTGGGCCTGGCCCTGGTCGGCGTTCGCGGATACTTAACATGCTTAACGAGTTCTTGGTATTTGATCTGAGTCTGGCCATTTGGTCTATACGCACTAACCATCTACGTGGGAGTAGTTATGGGTATCCTGACGTCGTGGTATCAGCCGAAGCTCTTTTGACGTCAGCAACTGAGTGGCGCGCGCCGCATTGGACCGTAAGCTCGCGCTTGTATTAAGGGTGCTAGGTCTGCTTCCGGCCGCGTACGCAACGTGCAGGTGTGCATAGGGCGATGGGCCCAGACCCCTGCGCGCATAGGTTTAGACCGGCGTGCTGACCTCTCTATTGAGCCTAGGTGGGGCTGCGACGTGTTGATCTTACGAGGCCGGGCATGACCCAGAAAAGTGTGTCCGGCCAAATGGGATCGAGCGTGTTGGGTTATGTGGTGCACCCCTGCAGGGAAGTTTATCTATTCGAATAGCCGTGTCCCTCGGTAAAAGGACGACCCGGAGTTGTACCTTGACCTTATGACAACTAGAACCGGATACTTAATAAAACACACCCTTCCAAGTGCCAGATACAACCCGGTGATCGCTCTCTAACAGGGCGACGAGGAGGGGATCGCCGGGTAGGATTATGCTATGCGATGCTACTTGGAGGACTTCAATCTACTCTCTTCTACATGCTGCAAGATGGAGATGGCCAGAAGCGTAGTCTTCGATAGGATTAGCTATCCCCCTCTTATTCTGGCATTCTGCAGTTCAGTCCACTGATATGCCCCTTTACACATATACACATGCATATGTAGTGTAGCTCCTTGCTTGCGAGTACTTTGGATGAGTACTCACGGTTGCTTTTCTCCCTCTTTTCCCCTTTCTATACCTGATTGTCGCAACCAGATGCTGGAGTCCAGGAGCCAGACGCCACCGTCGACGACGACACCTACGACACTGGAGGTGCCTACTACTACGTGCAGGCCGCTGACGACGACCAGGAGTAGTTAGGAGGATCCCAGGCAGGAGGCCTGCGCCTCGTTCGATCTGTATCCCAGTTTGTGCTAGCCTTCTTAAGGCAAACTTGTTTAACTTATGTCTGTACTCAGATATTGTTGCTTCCGCTGACTCGTCTGTGATCGAGCACTTGTATTCGAGCCCTCGAGGCCCCTGGCTTGTATTATGATGCTTGTATGACTTATTTATGTTGTAGAGTTGTGTTGTGATATCTTCCCGTGAGTCCCTGATCTTGATCGTACACATTTGCGTGCATGATTAGTGTACGGTCAAATCGGGGGCGTCACAATACTTAATTGGGATTGAGAATGCTGTCAACCATTCTCAATGTTTAACAACCACCATGATAGTTAAATAAAATTTATTCCTTTGCAGTAGGGAAAAATTGGCTTTTCGCAAAAACATTATAACCATAGAGCTTTTCCACCAGCCATATATGCATGTAGTGATAGCCTTTGTTCATCATTTCTCTATGGTGTGAATTTGCCAGCATATTCCATGTGCTGACCCGTTTTAGGGCTGCAATGTTTCATGTTGCAAGATATCTTACGACGAGTAAGTGATACGTTAGGGTTACGATTTCTACACTCAACTTTGCCGTTGGTGTTGATGGGAATCCACAACCTTGTTACTTCCGCTATTTGGATTGAGGTAATAGTATTTACGTTACTTTATACATGTGATTTACCTCTGTTATAAATCCTCGAGTACTGTGTGTGTCAGCATACCGATCTAGGGATGACACTTAAGCACAGAGACTTGATCCATTCGGGTCGGGTCGCTACACTACTAGCATTTGTAATATCAGTTTGAAACTTGTAATATTATGACTATCCAGCACGAGGTACTATGTTACCATAAATTCGCGTGCATAGGTGCGGCAACGATATACCCATTACTCGAGTACAATATTGATTATTACTTGTGGCAACGGACGGGAAATTATGTTGAACATGGCTAGTTGTAAGCAGGCTAGCTCTACAGCCATGATGATAGTGACTGGACATGATGAGGCTGACTTTGGTATGACGAACATAGCGCCTACACTCAAGTGTCATCTCCGGCGCAGGGTCTTGTCACTTCACTGTGAGGAGCAACACATAATAATTTGACCAACGGGTAGTACAGTACTACTACATTGGTAGTACTACTAGCACTAGCACCATCGTCTGGACTATATTTAGTATTTGACTAGCAATATCTAGTAATGCATGTCACAAAAAATATACTACTCCCTCTGTAAATAAATACATGGAGTATTGTTTTATTCGGTTTTGAATGTAGTTCCCGATGATATTATACGCTCTCCCTTGCGGTAGATGGCTCAAATCTGAAATATCATCAATCAAACTACTATATATTGTACTACCTCCGTACTGGTGCATTAGTCACGTTACGAAAACCAAATAATCCCAAAAGTTTTAGGCGCGGTGCATTAACTACCCACCTCGTTCCCTATTTTTTGCCACAAAAAAAGAAAACAGCCAATAGGAGACGTGGGCTGTGTATGTATTCAATGACTTGAGACTACTTAGCACAACATGTAGTGCTCAATTCTCCGCATGAAATGACATTAATTACGAAATAAACATCAAGTTCTCTCGTTTTCCCCCAACTTGGTCTCGGTAAGATGACTATAGTGCACCGGTACGGAGGGAGTAAGGGCCGAGGAGTAGATGTCCAACACACACGTGAATGCAACGTAGTCTGCACTTCTCATATAAAGGCTCCCCACCAGTCCAATCCATCTATGAAATCCTACGCACCTACGCACCCTGCAAGAGTGATCACTCCAATTGCAAGATCAGTTGACCAGAAGCTAGACCCATGGAGGCGATGAGCACGAGCATGAGCCGGTTGGGCCATATGGTCCACGACACCGGCCTATGGCCCAGCACCGAGGAACGTCTCCAGGTCGTTCTTGATGCTGCCAGGGCGAGAGGCCTCTTGGATGACAGCTTTGTCTCCTTGTTCGACGAGGCCCTCGTCGGCTTCCTCGACAAGTTCACCGTCATCAAGAAGCTCGCAGATGACCTTGACGTACGCCTCCAGCCCACGCGCCCAGGCTATGTGATGCCCGCCACCCTCAATGGCCTCTATGGTGATAACCTCTTCGACGCACTGGTGGCCCTGCGCCTGCCCACCTCCACGCCGGAGAATGTCCAGCTCGAGGTCGTGTTCGCCGCGCAGCGTCTGGCTCAGCAAGACACTGATAACCCACAAGTATATGGAATCGCAACAGTTTTCAAGGGTAGAGTATTCAACCCAAATTTATAGATTCGACACAAGGGGAGCCAAAGAATATTTGAAGGTATTAGCAGCTGAGTTGTCAATTCAACCACACCTGGAGATTAATTATCTGCAGCAAAGTGATCAGTAGCAAAGTAGTTTGATAGTTTTGATAGTAGTGACAACAGCAATAGTAACAGTAACAGTGATAGCAGTAATTTTGTAGCAAGTGTAACTGTGATGATAGTAGTAGTAACTGAGCAGAGACAATATGTGAAAATTTTGTAGGCATTGGATCGGTGACTTGTTGGATGATAATCATCATGAGACAGTTATAACCTAGGGCGATACGGCACTAGCTCCAGTTCGTCAATATAATGTAGGCATGTATTCCGTAAATAGTCATACGTGCTTTATTAAAAGAACTTGCATGACATCTTTTGTCCTACCCTCCTATGGCAACGGGGTCCATATTGGAAACTAAGGGATATTAAGGCCTCCTTTTAATAGAGAACTGGAACAAAGCATTAAAACATAGTGAATACATGAACTCCTCAAACTACGGTAATCAACACCAGAAGAAGTCCCGATTATTGTCACTCTGGGGTTACCGGATCATAACACGTAGTAGGTGACTATAACTTGCAAGATCGGATCTAGAACATGGATATAATGATGATAACATAAACGGTTCAGATCTGAAATCATGGCACCCGGGCCCAAAGTGACAAGCATTAAGCATGGCAAAGTCATAGCAACATCAATCTTAGAACATAGTGGATACTAGGGATCAAGCCCTAACAAAACTAACTCGATTACATGATGAATCTCATCCAACTCCTCACCGACCAGCGAGCCTACGAAGGAATTACTCACTCCCGGTGGGGAGCATCATGGAATTGGCGATGGAGAAGGGTTGGTGATGACGAAGAACGAAGATCCCCTTACCAGAGCCCCAAACGAACTCCAGATCTGCCCTCCCGAGGAAGAACAGGGCTTGGCGGCAGCTCCGTCTCGTGGATCACGATAATTCTTTCTCCCTGATTTTTTCTCCAAAAATAGGATTTTATAGCGTCGGTTTCAGGGTCTGCGGGGCCACCAGGTGGGGACAACCCACCTGGGCGCGCCAGGAGAGGGGGGGCGCGCCCTGGTGAGTTGTGCCCACCCAGGGGCCCCTCCCCGGTGGATCTTGGCTCCAGAAATTCTCTTCTATTATATAAAAAATCCTCGCAAAGTTTCGTTCCATTCCGAGAACTTTTATTTCTACACAAAAACAACACCATGGTAGTTCTGCTGAAAACAACGTCAGTTCGGGGTTAGTTTCATTCAAATCATGCAAATTAGAGTCCAAAACAAGAGGAAAAGCGTTAGGAAAAGTAGATATGTTGGAGACGTATCAACTCCCCCAAGCTTAAACCTTTGTTTGTCCTCAAGCAATTCAGTTGATAAACTGAAAGTGAAAAAGAAAAACTTTTACGAACTCTTTTGCTCTAGTTTGCTAAATAATCTTAAACAACACCCAGGTTTTCAGCCAACATTATAACTAACCATGCCGACAATAACTCTTAAAGATTATAATGACTCATATCAATGACATAATCAGCTAGCGAGCAATAATAAGACATCTCAAACGGCAACACGTTGTCAAAACAACCATGATATAATATTACAATAGTGGTATCTCGCTAGCTCTTTCTGAGACCGCAAAACATAAATGCAGAGCACCTCCAAAGTTCAAGGAGCGACTAAACATTGTAATTCATGGTAGAAAAGGTCCAGTCATGATGCACCCAACATTAGGTACACACAATGCATAAGTCATGACAACTGTGCTCTCAGGTTCTAGCGCTTGTTTTAGAAGGTAATGACACAACATAAAAGTAAATAGATAGTCCCTTCGCAGAGGGAAGCAGTGATTTGCAGAGGTGCCAGAGGCTGATTTTTAAAACAGAGGTAAATGATATTTTGGGACATGCACTGTACCCTTCTCATTTACTTCACGATCATCGGTTATGAATATCTTCCATGCTAAGCACGCTAGTGGCGGTTCCCAAGCGATAAAAGTAAAGGTTTTGACTCCATTGGGAGTTTTTGTTTGATTATTCGAGCGATTAACTCTTTTTGTATTTTGCAGTTTGGGACTAGGCATCCCTATCACCGCCCTTTTCTCGTGCGATGGCGAGTGAATAAACACTCGACCTGGGAATAACCCGCTTAGCATGGAAGATACCGACCACCTCCTGTCGTTCCATGAACGATCCAGGCACACAAAACGAATATTTATTTAGAAGTTTTTAGAGGTGGCACATGCAAGTTTACTTAGGACGGCAGGGTAATACCGCATATAGGTAGGTATGGTGGACTCATCTGGAATAACTTTGGGTTCAAGGTTTTTGATGTACAAGCAGAATTCCCACTTAGTACAGGCGAAGGCTAGCAATTAGATTGAGAAGCGGCTAGCAAGAGAGCAACAACGATCATAACCATGCATTATGCATAAGTAACATTGGACACTAGCATGAGTAGGATATGAACACCATGAACATAAATATCATAGAGTCTATGTTGGTTTTGATTCAACTACAGGCATGAACATGTGCCAAGTCAAGCCACTCGAATGTTCGGAGGAGGATACCATATCATCATACTACATCACAATCATTTTAACGCAATGCTGATATCCAAGATAAATCATTATCCACTCCCAGCTACTTATGCATGGCATGAGAAACTATAATCTCTAATTGTCATTGCAAACATGTTTAATCATAATGGGCTGAATCATGGGTACTAGGTTAAACATATTTACACAGACAGAACAAGTCGAGTTCATACCAGTTTCTCTCTGCCACGGCCAGTTCATCGAATGTCGTCATTATTGCCTTTCACTTGCACGACCGAATGATATGAAAATAATAATAGTGCAAGAGTGCCGTGGACTAAGCTGGAATCTGCAAGACATTTTATTCAACAGGAGAAGACAAGGTAAAATGTGCTCTTTATTAGTTCAACAGTTATTCATATGAGAGCCACTCAACATTTTCATCGTGGTCTTCACTTCGGTACAACTCAAATAAAAAGAAAAGAAATTAAGAGAAACAAACTGAAATATTTTTGGAGCTTTTGGTTTTCTTGAACAAGCAAATAAAAAGGAAAAAGCAAAAAGAGAAAAACTATTTACATGGGAAAGCTCCCAACAAGCAAAAGAAGAACAAGGAAATATTTTTGGGTTTTCTTTTTAATACTACTACTAAGCATGCATAGAAAGTAAACTAACTTCAACTAATTTTTTTTGGTTTTTTCTCAAGTTTTTCAAGCACACAAGAAGAAAGCAAGAAAAAAATCTAAGCATGGATGATACAATAAAAAAGTGTGGACACCAACAAATGGAATAAGTGAACATGAATATAAAGTCTGTGGAAACACGTACTCCCCCAAGCTTAGGCCTTTGGCCTAACTTGGTAGTCGATCAGTAGCCTGGAGGGTAGTAGTCGGCATGGTAACTCACGGAGGCCCTCGGTGCGGACACCTCGGCCTGCCGTGCTACCTCCATTGCTGCGTTGTGAGCTCAGGCCTCGCTCTCAAGAACAAAATATCTTCCCTTGCTGTGATGGTCAAAAAGAGCAGGCGCAGGCAAATATGTGTGCACAACAGATGTTTGGTTAAACAATAGATTGTAAGTGAAGTTATCAATCTTTCCCTTAAGGATCTTATGGTCTTTCAAGGTGTTAAAATCTAAATATTGCGTGGGTAGGATAGGGTCAAAGGGCAAAGGTGAAACACCCACCCCTCGTGCTAAGCGCGTGGCATAAATTCCACCTTAGAACCAGCCACTGTTAGCATTATGCAGAAGTCTGCATGCAACAATTGCTCCCAGGTTATAATTCCTTTCACTAGTGAGAGTGGTATATATGAGGCTCAGGTCTGGAGCACAAAGTGTACTACAGTCTTGCTTGCCTACTATGCATTTCCCATTAAATAATGCGAAGTACTGAACTGTGGGAAAATGAATGCTCTTTATTCTACCTTGTGTCACTCCCCTCCTTTCACCATAATAGAGACTAGTCAAAAATGTTTTGAACTCGGCCTTTGGTGGTTCATCAAACAAACCCCAAGGCGGGAGCTTGCAGTGGTAAGCAAAATTCTCTAGTGAGATGGTAAATGGATTATCATAAAGCATAAACGACACCCTAGACTCTCGGGGAAAGAATTTAAATCCTTTGACAAATGATTTAGTGAGTAGTTGGCGTTGTTTGCACTTATCTGAGAGGTAGGGACCGAGACCGGCATTGTGAACATATTGCTCAAATTCTTCTTTAATACCCACACGCACCATATACTCATCGCAAGGCCATAAGCATGTTTTGGTGGCGGCATCACGAGTAGAACTTTCACTTGGTTCAACATATGACCGGCGAGCGGAGCTGTCACTAGAAGATGCCCCCGAGGATCTCCTCCTCGAAGAACTCCTTCCAAGAAAGTTCATCATGTTCACGTATAATTTTCAAGCAACAATCCCCCGAAACAGTTTCGGAAACGGAGCTTCGAGCAAAGAGATCGAAATCCGCGGGTTTGAGGGCAAGAACTCGGGGGAGAGAGCAAGGGAGATTTCTTTCTGGAGGTAAGTGATGAAGTGGGCTGAAGGGATAAGTGAGGGGGCCCACGTGGGGACCACAACCCACCAAGGCGCGCTTGGGGGTCCTGGCGCGCCCAGGTGGGTTGTACCCACCTGGTGCACCTCCCTCTGGTATTATTTGCACCAGAAATTCAGAAATATTCAGAAAAAAATCGTATTAATTTTTTAGGGCATTCTGAGGACTTTTATTTTTGGGTCATTTTTTATTGCATGGGAAATTTAGAAAACAGACAAAGCATGGCATTTTATTTTATTTAACTAATAAAAATCGAAAACTAAAAGTAGGCCAGAAAGTAGTGCTTACTAAATTCATCAACTTCATACCGTTCAAAAATGATCCATTAATAAGGTTGATCAGGTCTTATTAACAACCACTTTCGATTAGCATGAAACCGAAGAACTTTCGTAAATCACTAAGTTACCTCAATGGGGATATGCATTTCCCCAACAATAAGTATTTCATATTTCTTTTTGACAGTAGGTAGAGGTATTTTAAAACTTCCAATAGTGATTGTCAGAGATTTTTCAATAACATTAATACCATTCACTTGGAATTGTTTCTTTGGAAAGTGCATCGTATGCTCATTACCATTGATATGAAAAGTGACCTTGCTTTTATTGCAATCAATAATAGCCCCTGCAGTATTCAAGAAGGGTCTACCAAGAATAATCGACATGTTGTCGTCCTCGGACATCTCAAGTATAACAAAGTCAGTCAAAATAGTAACATTAGCAACAACAACGGGCACATCCTCACAGATACCGATAGGTATGGCAGTTGATTTGTCAGCCATTTGCAAAGATATTTCAGTAGGTGTGAGTTTATTCAAGTCAAGTCTTTTATATAAAGAGAAAGGCAACACTAACACCAGCTCCTAAATCACACAAAGCAGTTTTCACATAATTCTTTTTGATGGAGCAAGGTATAGTTGGTATTCCCGGATCTCCAATTTTTTTAGGTACTCCATCTTTAAAAGTATAATTAGCAAGCACAGTGGAGATTTCAGCTTCCGATATTTTTCTCTTATTTGTGATGATGTCTTTCATATACTTTGCATAAGGAGGCATTTTCAAGATATCAGTCAAGCGAGTACGCAAAAAGTCTGGCCTCAGCATTTCAGCAAAGCGTTCAAATTCTTCATCATCTTTCTTTTTAGCTGACTTGGGCGGAAAAGGCATAGGTTTTTGAACCCACGGTTCTCTTTCTTTACCGTGTTTTCTAGCAATGAAGTCTCTTTTGTCATATCTTTCATTCTTAGGTTGTGGGTTATCAAGATCAACAGGTGGTTCTATCTCAACATCATTATCTGGTTCTTTATCATGTTTGGTTGAGAGTCTTCATGAACTTCATCATTATCTTTTTCATTTTCACTAGGTGAGTGTTCATTACCAGATTGAGTTTCAGCATCAGAGATAGAAGTTTCATTATCAGGAGGTTTTTCTATTTCAGGTTCACTAGAAGTATGCAAAGTCCTATCATTTTTCTTCTTGTTTTTCTTTCTAGAAGGACTAGGTGCATTAGTGTTAACTCTTTGTGAATCTTGTTCAATTCTTTGAGGGTGTCCCTCAGGATAAAGTGGTTCCTGAGCATTTTACCTCCTCTAGTTGCAACTCTAACAGCAAAGTCATGCATATTATTATTCATTTCATCAAGCAATTCTCTGTGTGATTTAGCAACTTGTTCTAACTGAGTTTGAACCATAGAAGCATGCTTTCCAACACCTCTAACAACGTTTGAGATTCTAAATAACAAGTCACTCAAGCGAGCAATCATGTCAAAATTATATTTCAATTGTTTCATAACATTTGCATTAAAGTGATCTTGTTTTCTAATATAGTTTTCAAACTCATAAAGGCATTGGCTAGGATGCAAATTGTGAGGATTATCATTATCATTAAACTTCATTAAAGAATTTGCCTCTACCACCTTAGGCAGTGGTGGTGTATTAAGCCCATGTATTTCTTCAATAGGAGGTAAATTTTTAATATCCTCAGCTTTAATACCTTTTTCCTTCATTTTCTTTGCCTCTTGCATATCTTCAGGACTGAGATATAATATACCCTTCTTCTTTGGAGTGGGTTTGGGCAGTGGTTCAGGAAGAGTCCAATCATCATAATTTTTCAATATATTATTCAATAATTCTTCAGCTTGTCCAACGGTTCGTTCCCTGAAAACACAACTAGCACAACTATCTAGGAAGTCCCTAGAAGCATCGGTTAGTCCATTATAGAAGATATCAAGTATTTCATTTTTCTTAAGAGGATGATCAGGAAAAGCATTAAGTAACTGGAAAAGCCTCCCCCAAGCTTGTGGGAGACTCTCTTCTTTAGTTTGAACAAAGTTAAATATTTCCTGCAAGGCAGCTTGTTTCTTATGAGCGGGAAAATATTTTTCAGAGAAGTAATAAATGATATCCTGGGGACTACACACACAACCAGGAGCAAGAGTATTGTACCAAGCTTTAGCATCACCCTTTAATGAGAAGGGAAATAATTTGAGAATAAAGTAGTAGCAAGTTTTATCATCATGAGTAAAAAGGGTGGCTATATCATTCAACTTAGTAAGATGTGCCACAACAGTTTCAATTTCATAACCATAGAAAGGATCAGATTCAACCAAAGTAATTAACTCTGGGTCGACAGAGAATTCATAATCCTTATCATCAATAAAGATAGGTGAAGTAGAAAACTTAGGATCACATTTCTAGCATTCAGAGATTTTTCTTTATACTTGTGTAATAATTTCTCTAGATCATCTCTATCATTACAAGCAAGAATATCTCTAGTTGTTTCTTCACTCATAACATAACCTTCCGGTACCTTAGGCAATTCATATCTAGGAAGGCTAGTTCTAGCAGGTGTTTCAGGAGTTTCAGTTTCAAGCTCATTATCGGATTCAACATCATGTTGTATTACTCTAGCAATTTGTTCATCAAGAAATTCACCAAGTGGCACATCATCATTATCAAGCAAGGTACTAGAATCATCATAAGCATCATTCATAGTAGAAGTAGCACATCAATAACTTGCGACATATCAGAATTAATAGCATGTGGTGGTGTTGCAAGTTTACTCATAACAGAAGGTGAATCTAAAGCAAAATTGGATGGCAGTTTCTTACCTCCCCTCGTACTTGAGGGAAATATCTTAGTCTTAGGATCCTTCATATTATTCATAGTGATAATATGATAATAATACCAAGTGACTCAACAAATATAGCTATGCTCCCCGGCAACGGCGCCAGAAAAAGGTCTTGATAACCCACAAGTATAGGGGATCGCAACAGTTTTTGAGGGTAGAGTATTCAACCCAAATTTATAGATTCGACACAAGGGGAGCCAAAGAATATTTGAAGGTATTAGCAGCTCAGTGGTCAATTCAACCACACCTGGAGATTAATCATCTGCAGCAAAGCGATCAGTAGCAAAGTAGTTTGATAGTTTTGATAGTAGTGACAGCAGCAATAGTAACAGTAACAGTGATAGCAGTAATTTTGTAGCAAGTGTAACTGTGATGATAGTAGTAGTAACTGAGCAGAGACAATATGCGAAAAATTTGTAGGCATTGGATCGGTGACTTGTTGGATGATAATCATCATGAGACAGTTATAACCTAGGGCGATACGGCACTAGCTCCAGTTCGTCAATATAATGTAGGCATGTATTCCATAAATAGTCATACATGCTTTATTGAAAGAACTTGCATGACATCTTGTGTCCTACCCTCCTGTGGCAGCATGGTCCATATTGGAAATTAGGGATATTAAGGCCTCCTTTTAATAGAGAACTGGAACAAAGCATTAACACATAGTGAATACATGAACTCCTCAAACTACGGTAATCAACACCGGAAGAAGTCCCGGTTATTGTCACTCTGGGGTTACCGGATCATAACACGTAGTAGGTGACTATAACTTGCAAGATCGGATCTAGAACATGGATATAATGATGATAACATAAACGGTTTAGATCTGAAATCATGGCACCCGGGCCCAAAGTGACAAGCATTAAGCATGGCAAAGTCATAGCAACATCAATCTTAGAACATAGTGGATACTAGGGATCAAGCCCTAACAAAACTAACTCTATTACATGATGAATCTCATCCAACTCCTCACCGACCAGCGAGCCTACGAAGGAATTACTCACTCCCAGTGGGGAGCATCATGGAATTGGCGATGGAGAAGGGTTGGTGATGACGAAGAACGAAGATCCCCCTTACCGGAGCCCCAAACGAACTCCAGATCTGCCCTCCCGAGGAAGAACAGGGCTTGGCGGCGGTTCGTCTTGTGGATCAGGACAATTCTTTCTCCCTGAATTTTTTCTCCCAAAATAGGATTTTATAGCGTCGGTTTCAGGGTCTGCGGGGCCACCAGGTGGGGACAACCACCTGGGCGCGCCAGGAGAGGGGGGCGCGCCCTGGTGGGTTGTGCCCACCCAGGGGGGCCTCCCTGGTGGATCTTGGCTCCAGAAATTCTCTTTTATTATATAAAAATCCTCGCAAAGTTTCGTTCCATTGCGAGAACTTTTATTTCTGCACAAAAACAACACCATGGTAGTTCTGCTGAAAACAGCGTCAGTTCGGGGTTAGTTTCATTCATATCATGCAAATTAGAGTCCAAAACAAGAGGAAAAGCGTTAGGAAAAGTAGATACGTTGGAGACGTATCAGACACCATCGACATTATCACCCACGTCTACGAGCAAATCGTCCACAAGGACTACTATGTGCCAGAGGAGGACGATAGGATGTTGGCCTTGTTCGACCGCAGGGCAACCTTGGACGGCATTGTCCAGAAGCACGTGGAGCTCGCCGCCAACGCCGCTGCTTCTCACCTATCCGTTGGTGACCCATCGCACTAGGGCAAGAGGTTGTCGTTGATGGATCTGCATGCATCTTTATTTTTGTGTCAATTCCATGTATACTGTAATTTTCTTACCTTTTGCATCAACTTCATGACTTACATACGTACCATGCATGAACCGCGCCATAACCAAACTTCTTATATATTAATATTGACGTGTAATGGGAATGTTTAGGTCCCATGCAAGAAATGGGAATGGATTTCAAACTTCTGGGTGTGGTGGTTCAATTTGCGAAGGCGCACACACAAACAACCAAAACAAAGTCATTTTGGAACAAAGAGCTGTCATGTTACAATCGGAAACAGAAGTAGAATTGAAACTGTAGGCGTTCTACTAACCATTTAAGTGCTGCCAGGTGTCCCTCTATTAATTGGCTACTAGGAGGCGCCGTGTGGGTGGTACTACCTCCGTCCTTGTTTATTGTTCCTCTTAGTGTTTTGTGCCAAAATTTGACTATGAAATCAATTTACAAAATGTTAACGCGTGTCACAAAAAATAGTTACATTGGAAACTATGTTTTCAAATACGAATCCAACCATATAAATGTTTACAACATGCATTAAAAATTTGTCAATTAAATCTATGGTCAAAATTTGACACAAAATACGGAAGGACCAACAAATCAGGACGGAGTCTTTGAGTAGACCTGAGGCGTGCGAGCAGACCGCTGCGCAGGATCACCCCCAGACGGGCGTTCCGGCTCGCCCCTCAACGCATAGTGGCTAGGCATATCACTTACATGTGGGACCGCATGTAAGGAAAGCGATGATGGCCGAAATTGGCAAAACTCCCCCGTTTCTCGCGCGGGAAAAGCCCAGCGCTAGCATTTTGAATCGTTATTTCTATTTTTGAGGGAAATCGTTCGCGCCAGGAGCAGAACAAAGTGTTACAACTTACTAGTCACTACTCACTAGTACAAGTTCAAAAGGAAAAGTCGGCCGTGTTCACGTTGCACCCCCACACAGTTGGTCCGGCACGCTGCTCAAGGGGGGAACCTGTGCTATCTCGCATCTTCACTTACAAGTGGGACCGCGGTTGAGAAACCGACTATCGTCAAACCACCACCCCGGCCATCACGCGATGGTTGAGTTAGAGAAATGAGGAGGGAGAAGAGATAGCTGTAGCATGGACTCCAAGAAATATGGTGTCAGATGGGAGTCGTGCTGGTGGTGTGTGTTGTACTCCTGGACGTGAATGCTTGTTCTGGCCGATGCCACCGTACTATATATCGAGGATTCGAGGTGCTGGTTACGTACAGCAAACACATTAACATATGGCCCACCTCACACTGTGGCCAAACTTCCTGGAGTCTGTGCTAGGCTAAAAAGTGTTCTTTGTGAGGGTTGATGGTTGGTCTCAAGTTTAAAACTTGTTGTATTACTTATACGTAGACATAGATAGAGATGGTGCAGCAGTTTTGAAAGTTTGAATCCAAACATCATAATGCAATTTCTACCATTAATTGGACTCATCCGACGACCTAGGATGATGGGATTCACAGCTACAGTAAAAACACCCGCCCGCTGCGCGAAGCATGTGAAGCTAATATAACTAGTAGGAGTAGGAGTAGTGTTATTGTTGATTGGACTCATCTGATAACCTGTTGCAATGCACGTACAATTATCTATTCAGGATTTTTTTGCCTCGTCGCAGCACCCACTCTAAGAAGCGACTCGAAATGCATTCATAAATTTAGTAAGTTTGTCACACACATGATTTAGTATTACATAATACAACAGGTCAACAACACACAACGACAACAAGGATAGATTATAAATACTAATTTTTTCTCACGCAAAAAATAACAAAGCGATGAAATAAACTTCAAGTCAACCAATCCTTGGCATTGGAAACGCTTGCTTTGAACCATAAGTGATTCTCTGGGCAGGGCCAGCTATTGTCAATATCGAGACCAGCGCAAGACTCATCATCCAGTCTAAAGCGGCCTATATCAGGATGCATATTGTGATAACCAGGGCAGGGAACCATAGCAATGCCTGAGGTATAGATAAAGTTGCTTCTCATTAATGGTAGTAACATTGTGCCAACAATAGCTGGATCGCCTTTCACCATCATTGGATAGTTTTGTCCAAGGAAGAGCGAGTTTTCTCCAAGACTATCAATACTGAACAAGGCAGAAGGTGTTGTAGCTAGCACACTAGTATCCCTCCCGAGTACCCTGCAACGGATGTTGGAATAGGTCCGGAGAGTGCTACCATGGGAGACAACACCTGCTTCCTTAGTAACATCAGTAGTGCCCTGTATACAGACAAGAAGAGGTTATCCATGGAATAAGTTGCTAGGCGCCACTGAGTATGTAGGTCCTGCTCATCTTCATGCTCATGATCATCACCATCGTCATCTCCCCCTTGGTTATTAAAATTTCCAAGTATTGGTGGAGGAATGTTTATAGGACCTTGGAAAACACAAGAAGGTTAATTCGTGTACGGGGATACTAAACTCACATGCATGGTGAATGAAACAATCATAATTACATTGGAAGACAAACAAACCAAAACAATAAGGATCCCATGCGAAAACAGAGCCACAAGTGGTGGAAACAAACACAAGACGCTCGTATTGAATTGCATCACAGTACTCATCCGTGTACAGAAACTGAATTTTGAGCAATATCCATGGAGGCGTGGAAGTAAGGGCAGCAATAAGCTTGTCGAAGATAGCGACAACATAATAGTTCTTATAATCCCAAGAGCGATTCGGAACTCGACAAATTGCTATCTTCTGTAGACGATAGTCACCATGATCGTATTTGAATGTACACAGATCATATGTGTGCTCAACCTCAGGGCAGTCTGAGATTTTTGGAAGTGGAACCCGGTGACGAGTGTCCATATTCACAAGTTCCCACTCGCAGTTGTACCCAATATAAACAACCCAATCTCCATTTGCGCCTGCCCAGGCCTTACCCTCAAGCGATGGCATCTTAACATCACACGTAGCATTATCATGCGGCATCAACTTGCACAAGGTGAGGCTTCCGTCGTCCCCGCGCTAGCGAGCAGCATCATGGCGAAGAAGATAGGGGAGATAAAACTGCTCCTGAACCCTTAGGTTCTTTGTAATGATGTTATTTGTTTAGTCGAGAATGGTCTTGAATGAACCTACCATGCTAGCCGTGGTGATGACATCGCACCGATCAATGAATTCCTCCACCACGTCATCTTTCAGATCGGGGCAAGAATAACGGGGTCGTTTCCTACCTGTTCCCTCCATGGAGAAGATGAACAATGGCAGAAGAAAGAGTCAAGGCAAATGGAGGGAGGAAGAGTGTGGGACAGCAGTTCCACATCGAGAGGGAAAGGCGAAGAGGCGGTGGACGGTTGCCACGGTACAGGAAGAGGCTAGTGGGGAGCAGACGGTCGCCATAATATAGAAAGAGGCGCCCTGACCTACATAGACGTCCATTCGGAAATTATACAAAAGGAGAGTCATCGTCGTCTCACTCACGTGTTGGAACGGGACAACATGTCAACGAAACATGGTGTGTCATTTCTCGTGCAAAATGTGATCTGGCCGCATTGGCTCGAGGTGCCACATTATTTCTCGACTTTATTTTTTTAATGGTGTGCCATTCGGTTTTAAAGCACAACTAGTTGGTACTGTATGCAGAGAAAATATAAACTACTCTACCTCTAGTTCTTACTAGTACTAGTAAAGTAGTATATAGGCTGGAGCTTCAGCGCTTGCTTGCTAAGGGATGCCCACTTGCTTCTCACCATCACCCTCTCTCCAGATCTAAGAAAGATGGCGGTGGCCCCTCTCTCTCCGTCCTCACTGGTGGTCACAGATCCGCTAGGATCCCGTCCGCCGGGGAAGAAAAGGACGTGCAGCGTTGACGCACTCATTGTCGGCGAGCGAGGTCACACACTAACGACAAGGTCGTCCTCTCATACCTAGCGCCGGCGCGGAATGTCCTCCATCCCCAAGCTCTCTGTCGTAGTGTGTGTGGAGGACGACGACCACGAGCGAAGCCACTTCACGCCGACCCTCGGGTATGCTACCTCTTTTCGAACCATACCCTTGTTCTATTGCCCCATCTGCCACGTCGCTACATGTGGATCTGTTTCCACTCCCCCATCTTCCCAATTTACTATCCTCTGCTCTGCTAGTCACACAGATGAAAACCTTAATTTGCACTATTAAAGGAAACGCTACTTCATGCAGACTAATCCATGTCTGGGTTGAATAAGGAAAGACAGGGAGAAAGTACTGTCGAAGAGACTGGGTATCGAACCTGCATCTTAGTTGAAAAGGGAAAATCAGTAGCTAAGGAACGAGTCTCTTGTCTCTTGGTTGAAAAAGGGTAGAAAGGCATGACAACATAATAGAGAATGACCAGGTCGATCAGTATGTTGTCCTCACATAGGAAAATGGTGGCTAAAGAGAACAAAAATGGGACGTAATCTACATATGCTGCCTGGATATTTGTTGCTCTGGGCAACCATCCCTCCCTCACCGCTATATGTGTCCGTGGAGGTACATCGTACTGGTGCACCCACTGTCCGCATGGGCCTCCCCATGCTCTTATTGCCACTTTTTAGTATAATGCCACCGGTAAAACCAAGCAATGCTACTGCCAAAGTGATGCCACATTTAACTAATGCCGCAGTCAGTCTAACAACGATAAATTTAAACAACGCCATTTAATGCCACTGGATTATTTCAGGGTTAGCTGTTGATTGTGGATTTATTAAAGATTTTTGAGCTAAGGCATTCTAATGCTGTTGCACAGCCAGTATACCAACGATGAAACTTGTTACTACCTTCAGATTTTTGCATTGTTAATGCTTATAGATTACATACCTCACTTCAAGGCATTTTATTTTAGTTAAACTGCACAAAAAAATATGAAGAGAAGAGGAAATGGCAGGAGTGGGCACCTCCTCCTCCTGTTGTTTTCTTGATTCGTTTGATCAAGTTCTTATGTTTGATCGATTATCAAGATTGGGATAGCAATTTTTCAAGTCCCCTCGAGTTTGAAATGATATTTACCTTGAAGGTACATGGTTTGCAAAAAAATTATACTGTCATTAGTTAATAATGCTAGTTACCTTCAGACTTTTGTATTTGGTCTAATGCTGTTGCAAAGCCAGTATAACAGTGCTGAAACTTGTTACCTTTAGATTAGTATAATTAATTCTTATAGAAATCTTCCACTGCTAGCTTATCGAAATGTGTTCAGTAAAACCATTGTACTATACCCCGTAATAAAAAAAACTACTCTATTGTTGCACTAGCCACTGGATTAGTGTATATTTGTACTATTCGAATGGTGTTGCATAGTTGCATTAGTGTATGGACATATATAAGGTGTGGCAAGCTTTCCCAGATATGTTCTCAAGAAAAGTACTACCTGTTTTTCTAAATACTAGACGTTTGGGTACTTTAAATTGAACTGTGAAAACGTCTTGTATTAAGGAACAGAGGGTGTAGAGTTCATTCAAATTATGCTGGCAAAGCTAGTCACACCTTCATTAAAACTAATGTACATTATGTTATCGGAGGAGGTCTGCATGTTTGTCTCTATTGCCTGGCGATTACATACCTGACATCATTATGTAATGGTAAGTCATTTTTTCTACAGTGTCACTGAATTGTCAAGGCGGTGATGGCATTTTATTTTAGTTGAACTGCACAAAAAATGCTTAAAAGAAGAGGAAAGGTCAGGAATGGTTCAATCTTTCAGAAAATACTATGTATGCCTTCTTGACATCGGCCATTGTTGCCTTATTTATTCCTTCAAACAGGTGGTTAGAAATAGTCTTGCTAGCTTTTCCCATTAAGAAATTGGAATGCTTATATTTGTGAGTCTAGGCTTCAACTAGTGCCACTTTTATAGTAATCACACTTTCAATATCTGTGCAAATAGGGATGCTCGATTTTAGTGGAAGTGCACAATAAGTCCAAATGGACATTATGAGCATTATTTTCTTCCAAATAGTTATATCCAATTGGTGGCACTATAAGTTGTTCATTACCAAGGTACATGGTTTGCTACTATCTTGCTACTGTTTTTGTACTATCATTAGATAGTAATATTAGTAGTTTGCATGTAAATTTATTGGCAGGGTGGACCTACATTGGTGGTGCAGGACATGATTCAATGATTGGATGCTCAATTTTGGTTCTATGGATTTCACCTCTTCCATCGCTACAAACATCGATATCCTTGGTCTGATGAAGAATAGGCGCTATATTTCTGCTCTGTACCAGCAAATCATTTTAGTACCAAATTGTCCAGTGCAAAACATGACAGATGCTAAGCAGAAACGACTAGCAGAGGCGTGTTTAAACCGAAAATACAAGGTGGGGTATATGTTAACTAGCTGGTTGATATTTGTGCAAACAGATGTCTGAACGTTGCTATTCGGCGAACAAACAAAGTGACCTCAGTTTTTGTGGAACTGCACAAGAGAATAGTAAAGTCACTGCATGAAGTGCCATTTGAAAATAGACACGGAAAGATTGGATAGTCACTTCATGGATCGCACAAAAGTAGTACCGTACTATTTACTGGCCAACACTAGGTGCTTCATTGCTTTGTTCTGATTATCCAATGGGCATCATTTTGCCAAAGTTAAAGTTGTATTCCAAAGATAGTCTCGCCGTGTGATCGACAGATGACCAACTCATATTTCAGTGGATGTTCCTCCATCATGTGTGGTTCACTCTCATGGTTCCATCTTTTGGTGAAACCACTTACGTTTGCAAGTGGGAATGTAGACTTCACAATCAAATTTGTATTTCACTCTGTACTGAATGTTGGCCCAAAGAAGCATCCATGTTAGTACCAAGAACAGATGTTTTTTCTTGATCTTTGCTTTAGGAGCTACATATTGTATATGATCTGTGAATCATTGAGATGCATTAACATTTTGATCTTATGTATGGGAATCGTACTAGTTGGTTGTGAATTTGGGCTATTAATGGGAACATATTACAAAGCCAGGTCTGTGAGTCTCGTGTGAACATTTTGAACGGATCGACTCTTACTACTGTGCACAAGATGATCCTTATTTTGGTTTGCTTAGTGTTTACAAGTTACAAGCAGTTCCTTATTTTTTTGTTCGCTCAGTGTTTACAAGTTACTGATCGATCACTAGTTATCCTACTAATATGCTCCTGGAAGTTTTAGTTGCGACACAAGATCCAAAGGTGGCAGTTTTTTGAAAAAAATGCCTACCTCTGAAGAAACTGACATGCTGTTCTGAAGAAAATGCCACGCGAATCTGAAGAAACTGCCAGCAAAAACATTCGCAAATGCCTTGTCTCCCAGCGAACGTTCATCAGCTATTACGATCCTACACGTACACTATCCAACCGACTCAATCCTACGCGAATAACCAGTGGATCACACATGTACCTCATCTGGATGAATCGAGTGCGCTCGTTTGACTGTCATGCTGATGTGCGACCCAACACGGACGGGACGCACCACTGACGGGACGGGACGGTATGGGACGGCACAGTCATAATTTCTGTTTTTCTAGTTTTCCACGGCAAGCTGGTGCGCTAAGCCATGCCTGCTTATGCATTGAATTCTGATGACCGCGATGGCCGCCGCGTTTCCCATGACACACTCATTCACCTACCTTTCGCCTATAATTACTCGTTCCCGGCGTTCTTCGGTGGCACCATCATCCAACTCGCCCTATCCTCATAAGCCCCCACCAGCCCGACGTCGCTCGCCACTTGCCCTCGCTCTCACCATGTCCGTCATGCCCCCACCCGTCCGCAATAGGTGACGCTGGAGGTGGTCAACGCTGGAACTAGTGTTCGGTTTCTCACTGGAAGGCAGACGGAGGGAGGAGGCATTCTATCGGCCTTTAGATGGCAATGCGGAGTATGAGGACTTGTTGGAGCGCGACCGCCTGGCGGAGGAGCAGCGTATCGCCGATTTGCGCCGCCAGCGGGGCATGGAGCAGCAGCGCACCGACGCTCTGAGTCGCAAGCAGAGTGCCCACAACTAGGCCGACTACATGGAGACCGGCGCCCGGCAAATAGCCCTGGAGGCTGTTAGGCACGCACGCGTTCACGACGCCGAATTTTACTACTAGCTCGTCAAGTGGGTTTCCCGCTTAGAAGCCGAAGCTTCGGTTGACCACGCTAGCATGGAAAGGGCCAACGTGTGCGTGCAACGCACCCTATCGCACCTCTGGCAAGTCCGAGGCGAGGAGGAGGACGTCGGTGCCGGCATTTAGCGTGTACTGCAGATGGCGGCCAGCATCGTCTAGTAAGCTAACAGTAAGTTAGTACTTGTACTCTACTAGAGTATTAGTGGGAGTAGATAGTTAACTTGGCTATGATGGTTGTCAAAGTGCAAGTTCAGTACTCTATATCTGGATCAGACCTATTACTTTGCTTTGGATGTTGAACTTTCCGTTTGAACGTATGGAAAATGGGTTGTATTTGTTCGCCGTGGGTTTAGAGGCTGAGTTGTGGGCCTACTAGGTTGACGCGTACATAATCAGGAGATGATAGTACGTGGAGAGGATGACAGCAGGGACCCACCAGGGTCATGGAAGACCCGCCAGGGTCCGTAGATGCTCTCAAGCAGCATCTTGGGGACAAGAAAGAGCTCGTCACCACTCGCCACATAGACTAGTTCCCGCGGCCTGCAGCAACGCATCAAGAAAGTAGAGATCAGCGAGCTAGATCGTTGTCTTCCTTCTTCTTTTCCCCTTGTGTATTTCGGGCGTTGCCACATGTAGCTTTTTTTAATTATGTTTCTAAATATGTAAGACAATTATTATCCACTGTCATCGTCCTTATATTCATCATACTTGCTATAAGTCGCAGTCGATGCTATATAGGTCCGTCGGATCTTACATTAAGATCCATGCAAAACTTTCTTTTCAGATTTTCATTTTTCTCTCTTAAATCTCAGTCCAGTGAGACATATAGCCACGCCGTAGAACAGGTGCTCGGGCACCATTAATGGAGACGTTGGGAGGGAGATGCGCGGCGGGTAGAGGTCAAAGGGCTCTCCTCCCGATGAGCACGCTTAGGGGTCTGATCACACACCTCCCGTACTCAAATAGCTACCCCGCATGACACCTCCTAACCAATAAAAAAGGGGACGCATGGCCGCACGTAATTGGTAAGTAGAACGCCCACGGTTTCAATAATACTTGTGTTTCCGATTTGTAACGTGACAGCACTTGTTCCAAAATAACTTTGTTGATTGTTAATGTGTGCACCTTCGCAAATCGGACAGAAAAGTTACCACATCATGTTGGTGCCATGTCATGACACCATGCCAAGTTTCATGATTTTCAGGCATGTTTTGGAATTACAGGAATTAAAAAACCAAGTCTCTCAATCTTTCCAGCCGAGCCACGACGGCCAGATGTTTGAATTTCACTCCCATCTCTTGCATGGGACCTAGAAATTCACCTAAGGACACACATGTGATTTTTCAAACAACTTTGGTGCGCTGGAGCCTGTGCTTGTAGTTCAAATTTGAATTATGCACATTGAATGCGCAGAAACTCAATTAATGTATAAAAAAGGCCAAACGAACTCGGAATAATTCCAAAATTTAGCACGATACTTCTATTTGGTCTAATCTGCCTGTGTAAAAAAATTAAGGCGGGAGAAGGCGGTGTACGTATGTCGTTTCGCACACGGAGGTGACACGTTCCCTCTCGGAACCACGAGCCTTCTTGAGGGAAGCTCCGGTTTGCAAGAAGCTTACACCAAAGCTTGTCCCAATTCGGCCAAAAAAATTACCGCAGCATGTTGGTGCCATGTCATGACACCATGCCAAGTTTCATTATTTTCAGGCGTGTTTTGGATTTACAAGAATTAAAACCCAAGTATCTCAATCTTTCCGGCCGAGCCACGACGCCCAAATGTTTGAATTTCACTCCCATCTCTTGCATGGGACCTAGAAATTCACCCGAGGACACACATGTGATTTTTCAAACAACTTTGGTGCACTGGAGCTTATGCTTGTAGTTCAAATTTGAATTATGCACATTAAATGCGCAGAAACTCAATTAATGCCTAAAAAAGGCCAAACAAACCCGGAATAATTCCAAAATTTAGCACGGTACTTCTATTTGGCCTAATCTGCCTATGTAAAAATATTAAGGCGGGAGAAGGCAGTGTACGTATGTCGTTTCGCACACGGAGGTGACACGTTCCCTCTTGGAACCACGTGCCTTCTTGAGGGAAGCTCCGGTATGCAAGAAGCTTACACCAAAGCTTGTCCCAATTCGGCCAAAAAAATTAGCGCAGCATGTTGGTGCCATGTCATGACACCATGCCAAGTTTCATGATTTTCAGGCTTGTTTTGGATTTATAGGAATTAAAAAACCAAGTTTCTCAATCTTTCCGGCCGAGCCACGATGCCCAGATGTTTAAATTTCACTCCCATCTCTTGCATGGGACCTAAAAATTTACCCAAGGACACACATGTGATTTTTCAAACAACTTTGGTGCACTGGAGCCTGTGCTTGTAGTTCAAATTTGAAATATGCAAATTAAATGCGCAGAAACTCAATTAATGCATAAAAAAGGCCAAAAGAACCCAGAATAATTCCAAAATTTAGCACGGTACTTCTATTTTTGTCTAACCTGCCTGTGTAAAAAAATTAAGGCGGGAGAAGGCAGTGTACATATGTCGTTTCGCACACGGAGGTGACACGTTCCCTCTCGGAAGCACGAGCCTTCTTGAGGGAAGCTCCGGTTTGCAAGAAGCTTGTCCCAATTCGGCCAAAAAAATTACCGTAGCATGTTGGTGCCATGTCATGACACCATGCCAAGTTTCCTGATTTTCAGGCGTGTTTTGGATTTACTAGAATTTAAAAACCAAGTTTCTCAATCTTTCCGGCCGAGCCACGACGCCCAGATGTTTGAATTTCAATCCCATCTCTTGCATGGGACCTACAAATTCACCTAAGGACACACATGTGATTTTTCAAACAACTTTGGTGCACTGGAGCCTGTGCTTGTAGTTCAAATTTGAATTATGCACATTAAATGCCCAGAAACTAAATTAATGCATAAAAATGCCAAACGAACCCGGAATAATTCCAAATTTAAACACGACACTCATGTACTAGTTGCATGTTCACTGTACGTGAATGTTCTAGCAATTCAAACACCATCCTTTCCCTCTGTAACACCATTTTGTCTTTCAAAACATAATGAAAAAATCAGGTATACCACAAACAGTTTACTAGAAAGAATCGTGTGGGATGCGATATAAAATATCTTGGCGCACCGTCTTGTCTGGCTTACGCAGGAAACTTCGTCGTCTACAGTCCACTGCCCCCGCTTGAACCACACTTGCGCGCCAGTTTCTCGCGGCACCGAGCAAAAAAATTGGCCACCGCGGAAATATATATCTCCCCGCCCCCTCTCTCCTACCAAAAGCCACATTTCCACTGTTCCTCCTTGCTTTCCAAGTTCAAACCTTCACTGCTGCTTACTGGCTGCTCAGCCTCCTCGCTGGCGACCCTTCTTCTTGCAGCGCCGCCTCCTCGCCGGCTACCCTTCTTGCAGCGCCGCCTCCTCGCCGGCGACCCTTCTTCTTGCAGCGCCGCCTCCTCGCCGGCGACCCTTCTTCTTGCTGTGCGGCCTCCTCGCCGCCGACCCTTCTTCTTGCTGCGTGGCCTCGACGATATGGTCAGGTAATCCACACCCCACCCACACCATCCTCCTCCTTTCCCATCCCACATGCCCCGACCGACGGAGCGACACCTTCCACCGAAATCACTGCCCCCTCCTCCATTAAGCGCCGTCCACAGCCATTTTACACGCAGTATAATGTGGAGCTGAGTAGCATGCGGCCGCATGCGTGAACGAGGTCGCTATGGCTGCGATGCGTGTCGACCGCCAGATCTTGGAGGAGCACCTCGTCTTCGAGGCCACCGTCGACACCGCCACGCGGTTGTCTAATTTAAAATACAGTTCGTGATGTTTTCTCGAGGCCACTGCTAGTGCCTTCTAGTGATTTGTCCTATGTAATGTTAATATGCAATCTGATGTTCGGTTAACTGTTTGGTCCTCTGAAATGTAATGTTCAGTTAACACTTTGGTCCAACAATTGCTACATTTCGTAGTACTGTTCTCAAGCATTCTTTGTTTTGTTAACTGTCTTATCTTCTAGTACATGTTTCTATTCTGTAATGTCGTGCTCAGTTAACTATTTTGGTTCATTTGGTCTGCTGTCCATTTAACTGTTTGGTTCAGTTCTGCGATTTGATTTTCATTTATTGTGGGTACAATTTTGTATTGTTATGCATGTGACACCAATTGAATTTGGCTGTACTCAATACATATTCTACTGATAGTATGGCAAATCTCAGTTAACCTAATCAAGATCTTCCTTATGTGTGTTGCAGGGAAACAATGGGAGACACTGCGGTTTACCATCGAAGTTTGTTCAAGCAGGGTCCTTTGGCTAATAGCACATTATTGTGCAGTTGCAGGAATCATTCTAATATTTAGGTTTCTTACAATTTGGTCTTGCACATGTAGGTCCTGCTGTCAGAGGCTTAGACCCACTGTTCGACCCATTTTGCATATGGGGAAATGAGATGTCCATGAATATCAGTCAAGTCAAGAAACTCAGAAAGATTGTTAGGATGAAGAAACTTGCGACGAATAACAGCAAGATCTTTGTTTGCACAATGAAGAAGACATCAGTCAACTATAGGATGGTACCAACTCTTTTACCTTGTTTTTACCCCTTCGCCATTTCAAAATTTACAACAGCGATTTATGCATAGCTTTGTTTTCAATACTTTTCAAAGCAGTTCACCGATGATTACCTCTCAAATCACCTGGATGGTCAAGAGGCGAGGAAGGTATTCATTCAACACCCATGGTACAATATTGAAGTCTTGCTGAAGAGGACGAAGGTTGGGCGGGCAATTATCCATAGCCACTGGCCTAAAGTTGCAAGGACATTCAACATCACTGAAGGCTCAATATTTGCCTTCCGCTTCTGTAGTTTCCCAGATGAGATTTATCTGTCTATTTACTGTGTATGATGCTACTTTCCAAAGGGTTTTGATGCTGCATGTGAAACTTGGTGCTGTTGTGTAATGGCGTAACTGAGTGCCGAAGCTATCTGATGTAATTAGATTATGAAATCCTGGTTGCTTTTATACGGATATGAAATATCTGGCGTTTTTAATAAGAAATATCAGTTTGATTAGTACATGGATTATCAATAATAGGCTAATTACCCTGCTTATTGGGGTTTTCCATTGCAGACGGTTACTCAGACAGCACCGTGGGCGATGAACTCAAACAACCCGCACAGTTTCTAGAAAGTAGGAGTGGTCGATCAACTAACAATCACATACGGCTTCCGGCAGCGAACTGTTTGCGTTAGGCCACCTTGCACAAACGTTTCCACACAAAGAACTATGTGTGATATACATACCTACGGAATTTTTTTTCTAGGATTCACCGTGTGGGATGTACATACCTACAGAAATGATTTTCTGAGATTTTCACCGTGTGGGATGTACATACCTACGGAAAAGATTTTCTGGGATTCACCATGTGGGATGTACATACCTACGAAAATGATTTTCTCGGATTGCCGTGTGGGATGTACGTACCTACGGAAATGATTGGGTTTCGATGCCTCGCCCGATCGCACACGGCCCCAGCCTGGGTCCCAGGAGGGCCTATCCCCGACGATTTCTGGGTCGTGTGGGAAGGACACCCTATCGCACACACTCACTTGGCGACGGTTCTAAATGCCGTCGCGGAAAGGGGTTAAAAACCGTTTGTTTAGCACGTCGATGTACCAGTGCCAATCAAGATAAAATGAATGACAATGATAAGAAGGAGATTGAGCATCTAACTAAAGAACTAAACACTCTTAAGTTAGCTCATGAAACTACCTTAGAAGATCATCGAGAGCTTTTAAAGACTCATGAGAAGCTACGCTTTGAAAAGCTCAACCTAGAGCAAGAGCATGGGTTCTTAAAAGCAATCAATGATGATCTTCGTAAGAAAAGTTCTTCTTACATTGCCAAGCATTTACTCTTGTCTACTTACATGCCACAAGTAAAATCTAGCAACAAGAGTAAGAAAGATTCTTCATCTAGTAGTAACAATAATCATGCTAAATCCAATATTGTTGCTTCTAGTAGTTCTCTTGATTCCACTAATGATTCTCTTAGCCAAGTTACACTTGAGCAAGAACATAGCTTATTGAAGGGAATTATAGAGAAAGGTGTTTCCAAGAGCCTTGTCGGAAGTAAGCAATTTGAGGAAATTGTACGCAAGCAAGGAAGGCACCGGAAGAATCAACGTGTTGGTTTTGAATGAAAGTTCAATGCCAATGGAGTTGAGTGGGAAGAAGATCAACGCCCCAAGATGAAGTTTGTTCCTTAACAAGAGAAGTATGATCCTACTTCCTTCAAGGGGTCACAAGCTCAAGATGATCTTCCACCACAAGACGACAAGCAAAAAGGCAAGGACAAGCTTCAAGAGGAGATTGATGCATTTGAAGAAGCTCCCAAGGCCTTGGTCAAGTGGGTTCCCAAGACTACATCAAGTTCTACTTCATCAAGTACGACAACAACTCCAAGGATTCCCATCAAGCTGATGTGGATCCCGAAGAAGAAGAACTGGATAGTTCTTGAGGGTAACTCCGCCAACATACTTCACTCCTATCATTTTGGCAAGGATAAGTGCAAACAACTTCCACATCTTGTACTAGTTCAAGGAGTCACAAACCCTCTTGTTGGTAAGACAAGGGACAAGGTAACCTAATGCTTTCATAGACATCATCTTGAATGTACTTCACTCTATGTCTATGGACATCCTTGTTTGTTCCTTGTGGGACTAACCCATATGTAGGTATTGAAAGTGCAACTCACTCCAATGGATTTCTCCAAATGATCTACATCAACATTGAGCATCCACATCTTCAACATCTACATGAAGTCATCATCGACAAAACCCAAGGTTAGTTCATCCCTCTTAGGGGAATGTCACATCTAGGGGGAGCTTTACTCTAAGTATTGAGCTAAAGAAACTCTAATGGTGTTAACACAACAATGCTTTATGTAAAAGTGGTAACCCCACTTGTGCTTAAACGATGAGTATGACCTACGATCAAATGTTCTGATTTCACTCCTCGGTCAATATACTCATATATAGATGACCTAGTTATCACCAATTGCTTGATATATGCTAGAGTGTTTGTGCATGCTTTGCCACATATTTCATTTGCCATCTTATTGTGTGAGCATGTTGATTGCATATTTCTCTCATTCGAGGACATCCATTTGTTGCTTTGATTGTTTGGTCTTTTTCTTTTGCCAAATGGATGGACAGGAATGCCTAAGAACTTCCTCTAACTATCTATGCTTTTCTGGTCTCAAACCCTATTCATGCTACATCACAAAGTTTGATCAAGTTAGATTCAAACCCTTTGGGTGAGGAGCACTCGGAGCCACCGATTCGTCATGGACTTAAACTTCCAAGACCTCTCTGTGTATTTCGGTCTGACCGATTCACCCCTTTCGGTCATACCGAGTTCATTGAGTTGATCTAGGTTTTCAATCTCGGTGCAACCGATTTGAACCGTTCGGTCACACAGAGTTGCAGTAACCGCTTGCGATTCTGCATCTCGGTGCCACCGAGTCATTCCACTCGGTCACACCGACAGGGTCAGGATATATATACTCACGGGTCAAATTTTGGAAATTCCTCCAAAACCCTTCGCCCGCACGTATCCTGCTCTGCCGACTCAAGTCTCCGGATCGTCTCCTCATCGCCAGCGACCTCCCGCTGCTGGAATCTTCACCGCCGTTGTCGCCGTAGCGAGTTCACCACCAAGTTAGGGTATTAACTCGACCCTATGTGCAATCTTTACCTCCGATTCCTGCACTTAGGTCAATGCCATGATTCTTACCACGTATGAGATTACTCTATCTAGCAAAAACTTCCTTTAGATTAGTTTTGTTTCGAAAATTTAGGGTTAGGTTTCCGCCGAACTCATCTCGGACCGACCGAGTTGTAGAAATCGGTCTCACCGATTTGTCCTAGGCCATTGCAATTGGTGTGACCGAGTTCAACTCTCAGTGAAGCCCTAGCAATCTCAGAGTCACCGAACTGTGTCTCGGTCTGACCAATTTCACTAGTTCAGACTCTAATATTGCTTCGGTGTCACCGAGTTTAACAAATCGGTAGCTCTGAAATGCTTTATGTAGAAAACTAAAACTAAGTTTTTGACTCAATTGTTTTGCAAAATCTCTGCACTTTGTGATGCTCATCCACTCTATCTCAACTACATCTATTCACTGGGTCAGCTTTCAGTTTGCAGTGTCAGCTATGTCAGATCAGAGTGACAGCCAGAACAAGTCTGAGGAATAGGTCAATCTGAGTGAGGGCACTAGTCCCTCTGGCAGCTATCATGAGGGTAGCAGAAGCACCCCAGGCAACTTGCCAAAAGCAGCTACCACAACAAGGAGAAAGACAAACTCAAACTCTGAGGATGAAGGTTATGTTGCTGCTGAGGAGGTGGTCAGCTCCAAGAAGAAAGTTGTCAAGAAAGAATTTGGCACTATAGCTTCAACCAAGCCTGGTTTGAACAGAAAGCTCCTGCCAAGAGAGTGCCAATGTTTAAGGCCAGAACCTCAACTCTTGAAGCCTCCAAATCAACTGTTATAGAGGCTGCTGGTGAGGGCAAGAAAAAGAAGGAAAGGAAGAGAGGGAGATGGTGCGAGCGTGCTGATCCCATGGCTGAATTTGAGAAGCACTCTTCAGATGAGGAAGAAGATGAAGAAGAGGATACTGCACCAGCACCCAAAGCTCAGAAGCTGATGGGGGATGCCATCAAGTTTGGGGATTCTCCATCAAAGCCCAAGACTGCCCCCAAAGCTACTGCTCAAGCTTCAAAGTATGCACCAAAGAGAAGCACCAGAAACATACCTGCTGCAGAAAAGAACAAGGCCCCAGTGCCTGAAATAGAAGAAGAAGAGGAAGCCCAAGTGCTCAGAAAGTTGAAGCCCAAGATCCGAGATCATGATGATACACATCCAGTGGTTGAAAACATGAAGATAAGGAAGGATTCAGGTCTTAGATTGTGGAGACAGTCAGATCCCTATGCCACAAGAAGAAGAATTGATGTAGACTACAGGTTCCACACTAAGGAACAGCATGACTTCTATGAGACTGTGCTCCTGGATAAGAAGCCCATAGTCAGTAACATGAAATGGGTTGATTGGTCATATATTGATGACAATGAAGATCACTTTCCTGGAGTTCATGAGAGCTTCAGAATGAATGGAGTTGATACTTTTGTGGGTCAGAAATTGACCAAGTGGAATGATGAGCTTATCATGCAGTTTTATTCAACATCTCACTTCTACCCAGATGGAAGAATTGTTTGGATGACTGAGGCTACTAGGTACCAGTCTACTGTTGCTGAGTGGGCCAAGCTTATCAATGCCCCTGAAGAGCATGATGATGATACTGATGTGTATGCCAATCCAAGGAAAGGACACAACTCCATGGCACATATGTACAAGGATATTCCTGATGCAGCCTTG
This sequence comes from Aegilops tauschii subsp. strangulata, assembly GCF_002575655.3. NCBI lineage: Eukaryota > Viridiplantae > Streptophyta > Magnoliopsida > Poales > Poaceae > Aegilops > Aegilops tauschii. The sequence goes on along the minus strand of NC_053038.3, from coordinate 323,912,802 downwards.
GAACATCACAAGTTTGGCTCTGTCTATTAACTTCTGTCAGGACTGCCCACAATCAATACTATCCTCGGGCACACATTGTTGCCTAAGTCTGGAGATGATAGGATGATAAGAGGACATTCCATCAATTTGTTGCATATGTTTGATGTGCAAGAAAAGTTCAAAGTGATGACACTGATTGCAGAGACAATCAAGAGGACAACTGCTGATCAGAAGAGATCATGTGGGTATGCTCCACACATTCAGATGCTCATCAACTCCAAGATGGGCAAAGGCATATATCTATTGGACAAAGAGCACCTTCCCTTGAGGCCTGATTTTGAGGGCAATACAGTTGTCATGGATGCTACAGATCCTACTTCAGTAGAGGCTCAGGAGAAGAGAGCAAAAGCAAAAGCAAAAGCAGAGAAGGAAGCCAAGATGCCAAGTGTTGAAGAGGCATCTCAAGTTTTTCTCAAGTCAAAACAAGACCAACTTGGCTATCTCATTCAGGCTACTTTGAGGATTGAGAAAGGATTGGCCACCCTGACTCAGAATCAAGAGAGTCTTGAGAGAATCTTGGAGACAAAACTTCATGACTTGGATGTCAAGGTGACAAAGATTCAGACTTCTGTGGAGAAGATCCAAGAAGAGCTTGAGGATAGGAGTGACAAGACCACTACTGATGCTTACCAAAGGGTGCCCAGAAGACAGAGGTCTGCAGCAGTGCCAGTGACAGACACTAGAGCCACAAACTCAGCTCCTGTAGCCACAGCTTCAGTTGCCCCTCCAGTTGCAACTCCACCAGCTCCTACAACCTCTTCAGATGCTTTTGTTGCAGGACTCCTCTCCACGCCACCTTTGCACTCATAAGCTCCCGAAGATCAAGCTTAGCGAGCCGCATGGCACTATGCATTTTCAAGTTTTTTGGTAACTTGTTGCCAAAGGGGGAGAAAGTGTATAGATCATAGGCTGAGAGAGAGAGAGAGAGCTTTGCTTCTTTTGCTTGCTTGGATGATACTCTATGGTTGTGTGTGTGAGATACTTGTATGGTCATGTGCTTGATCATATCATAATTTAATGTTTGTGCTTGGATGATAATAGTCTCTATCTCTCATGTATGATCATTCACTTTGTCTTGGTGATGAGTGTATATTTCATATTCTATCATTTTGAGCGCTCCACCAAGATGTATGCGACATGAAAGAGTAACCCATGATCCTAATCGATTGTGCATTTGCATGCAAAAGCAAATTTTAAATAATGCACAGATTTAGGGGGGGCTCCTGCTTATCACGTACTTCTCAAAGCGACGATGTATTTCATTCTTATTATCATTTGTCGAAGCTTAGATCTATATGTTGTCATCAATTACCAAAAGGGGGGAGATTGAAAGTGAAACTAATCCCTGGGTGGTTTTGGTAATTCTTAACAACATATAGCTCATTGAACCAATACTCTTTCAAGATGATCATTCAGAAAGTTCAATGATTGGCATGGCATGGACTAGAGATGTGGACCCCTCAAAATGCTAAGGACACATATTGGCAAAAGCTCAAGACTCTACATTTTCATTTTTAGTGATCCAAGATCACATTGAGTCCATAGGAAAAGCCAATACCATTAAAAGGGGATGAGGTGCTGCTTAATGGATTGCTTGCTCAAAATGCTTAGTGACATGATCCAAAAGCCCTCAACCGCTTTCTCAATTCCACATATTTCCTAAACCTAAAGTCAAACTCGGCCCCACCGATTTGATCTATCCGGCGCCACCGAGTTCATTTGACATAGCCATAGCCATAAACCCTAATCAGTTTGGTCTCACCGATAGGGATCTCAGTCTCACCGAGATGGGATTGCAAACTCTCCTTTTCCCTTTGTAACGTTTTGGTTTAACCAAAATGAGCGATCGGTCCCACCGAGTTCACAATGCAAACTCTCTGTTTCCTTTTCGTAACAATTCGGTCTCACCGAAATGAGCGATCGGTCCCACTGAGTTTGCCCGACCAACTCTCTGTTTGCCTATTATTGAAATCGGTTTCACTGAGTTCATGTGATCGGTCTCACCGAGATCAAGTTATGCCCTAACCCTAGCACATCGGTCCCACCGAGTTGATATTGTCGGTCCCACCGAAAAGCCTAATGTTCACATTTTGAACTGAATCGGTCTGACCGAGTTTCACTATTCAGTCCCATGGAGTTTGGTAAATTGTGTGTAACGGTTAGATTTTGTGTGGAGGCTATATATATCCCTCCACCCATCCTCCATTCGTGGAGAGAGCTATCAGAACGTGCCTACACTTCCACTACTCATTTTCTGAGAGAGAACCACCTACTCATTTGTTGAGACTAAGACATTCCAATCCAACCACAAGAATCTTTATCTCTAGCCTTCCCCAAGTTGCTTTCCACTCAAATCATCTTTCAACCATATCCAAATCTATGAGAGAGAGTTGAGTGTTGGGGAGACTATCATTTGAAGCACAAGACAAGGAGTTCATCATCAACACACCATCTATTACCTTTTGGAGATTGGTGTCTCCTAGATTGGTTAGGTGTCACTTGGGAGCCTCCGTCAAGATTGTGGAGTTGAACCAAGGAGTTTGTATGGGCAAGGAGATCGCCTACTTCGTGAAGATCTACCCAAGTGAGGCAAGTCCTTCGTGGGCGATGGCCATGGTGGGATAGACAAGGTTGCTTCTTCGTGGACCCTTCGTGGGTGGAGCCCTCCGTGGACTCGCGCAACCGTTACCCTTCGTGGGCTGAAGTCTCCATCAACGTGGATGTACGATAGCACCACCTATCGGAACCATGCCAAAAATCTCCGTGTCTACATTGTGTTTGCTCCCTCCAAACTCCTCCCCTTTACCTTCATATGCAATGATTTACATTCCGCTGCTATACTCTTAGAATTGCATGTGTAGGTTCATTACTTGACTTGTGCTAAGTTGCTAAAATCTGCCAAGACTTAAAATTGGGAAAAGGCTAGATTTTTATTTGGTCAAGTAGTCTAATCACCCCCCCTCTAGACATACTTTCGATCCTAGAGATAGTTTTCCTAACGAACAACTAGCTGCAATAAATGTTTCTCACAATACTCGTTGGTATGCTGACTATGCTAATTACATTGTTGTTAAATATATACCACCTAGTTTCACATACCAACAAAAGAAAAAATTGTTCTATGATTTAAGACATTGCTTTTGGGATGACCCACATCTTTATAAAGAAGGAGTAGATGGTATTATTAGACGTTGTGTACCTGAGCACGAACATGAACAAATCTTACGGAAATGTCACTCCAAAGCCTATGTAGGACATCATGCGGGAGATAGAACTGCTCACAAGGTATTGCAATCTGGTTTTTATTGGCCTACTCTTTTCAAGGATGCTCGTAAGTTTGTCCTATCTTGTGATGAATGTCAAAGACTTTGTAATATCGGTAAGCGTCAGGAAATGCCTGTGAATTATTCACTTGTTGGTGAACCATTTGATGTTTGGGGTTTTGATTATATGGGAACTTTTCCTTCCTCTAATGGGTATACTCATATTTTTGTTGTTGTTGATTATGTTACTAAGTGGGTAGAAGGTATTCCAACCAGTAGTGTTGATCACAACACTTCCATTAAAATGCTTAAAGAAGTTATTTTCCCAAGGTCTGCAGTCCCTAGATATTTAATGACTGATGGTGGTTCACACTTTATTCATGGTGCTTTCCGTAAAATGCTTGCTAAATATGATGCTAACCATAGAATTGCATCACACTATCATCCTCAATCTAGTGGTCAAGTAGAACATAGCAATAGAGAAATAATACTAATATTACAAAAAATTGTTAATAGGTCCCGAAAGAATTGGTCTAAGAAATTAGATGATGCACTTTGGGCTTGCAGAATAGCATATAAAAATCCTATGGGCTATCTCCTTATAAAATGGTTTATGGAAAAGCTTGTCGTTTGCCTCTTGAGTTAGAACATAAAGCATATATTGGGAAATTAAAGAACTCAACTATGATTTCAAACTTGCCATGAAAAGAGGTTATTTGATATTAGCTCACTAGATGAATGGAGAACCCAAGCTTATGAAAATGCCAAATTATTCAAAGAAAAGGTTAAAAGATGGTATGACAAAAGAATCCAAAAGTGGGAATTCAAAGTTGGAGAATATGTTATTTTGTACAACTCTCATTTTAGATTCTTTGCAGGGAAACTTCTTTCCTAATGGGAAGGACCATATATTATCGAAGAGGTTTATCACTCTGGAGCTATCAAGATTAATACTGCCGAAGGTACTAACCCGAAGGTGGTCAATGGACAAAGAATTAAACATTATATCTCAGGCACGCCTATTAATGTTAAAAGCAATATTATCCAAACCATGACACCGGAAGAACACATAAAAGAAACCTTCCAGAGTACTCCACAATCCTGAAAAGGAGGAGGTACATGATACGGTAAGTAAACGGACTCCAAAAAATCCGCAAAAATATTTTCTGTCAGTTTTGAAATATTAGAAAAACTAGGAAAAATAAGAAATAACCAGGAAGGAAACCGAGGAGGGCACGATACACCAGGGCGCGACTGCCCTCCCTGGTGTGCCCAGGTGGGTTGTGCCCACCTCGGGAACCTTCCCGACCCCGTTTTCCTCCCGTTTGCTTGTTTCCCAAGATAAAAAATCTTTATATACCCCCCAAACGTATTGACCTCGCATCACGGAGAAATTTTATGTTCTTGTTTCTTGCTGTTTTCTGACATATCTTGATCGCCATGGCCGCATCGAGCTCCTCCAAGGACAAGTTCTTCGAGAGGGTAATCAACCCCTACTTGTCGGAGGTGATGAAGCACCCTCAAACCATTGAGATGCGTGAGGGGGTGCTCCACATCCGGGATGTTCAAGGGCCCAAGAGGACGGGAACGGTGGAGGCCAAGCTCGAAGCCATGGAGCGGGAGGTCTTCAAGTGCAAAGGGATGGTGGAGCGTGGACTCGGTGCCAATCACCTCAGGATTATGGATTTCACATGTGATCACAAAGTGGATGGTCGGTCCATGAAGGACATCGTCTTCACCCTCAACGGGTAAATCAACTTTTTGTAAAGCCAAATCTATGATCTCCAAAATCAAGTCTTTGAATACGAGGCAATATTTAAAGGTATGAGTTTAGCTGCCTGCTGCAGGACTCGTGAGACTCGTGCTTCCTCTTGTGATGGTGAGCCGCTACCATGGAAGCCGGAGGATAAGTTCGCTACTACCTCATCACCACCACCATCATCATCTCCCCCACCAAAGGAGACTTGAGTACATGGGTATGGGCATTCCCCTTGGCTTTTGTCAAGCTTGGGGGAGATGCCCCAGTATCGTATCACCATCACTTTTATTGCCTTTACCAATTTTAGTTTGATCTTTAGTTTTATCATGAATTAGTTGAATAAAAGCTTAGCATGATCTATCTTCGAGTATTAGTTTTCGTGATCTATCTATCTATGTAATCGAGTGAGAGTTATATAATAAAGTTTAGTTTGAGTTTTTGCTTCTTACTTTTATGTTGCAATCAAGTAAAAAGAAATAACTGAAAAAGATCATATGCTAACCTTAAGGTAAGTAGTGACATCACATAAGAAAAAGTATAAGTGGTAAAATTTATTGGAGATTGACAAACATAGCATTGGTCAATGATGCAACTAAAGAATTGATAAGGGAAGAGAAGATTCACATGCCAATACACTATCTTGGACATCTTTTATGATTGCGAGCCCCCATTAAATATTATATGTCAAAATTGTTGACGTTGGACAAGGAAGACAACGTAATGATTTATGTTTGTTCATATTCACATATAAGTTATATTGTAATTGATCCTTCAACATGTGGTGCTTGCTTAATATCTTTGCTAGCCAAAATTTCGCACTAAGTAGAGATGCTACTTGTGCATCCAAAAACCCTAAACCCAAACTCATGTTTTGAGAATCTACCATACCTACCTATGGATTGAGTAAGATCCTTCAAGTAAGTTTTCATCGGTGCAATAAGGCAATAAAAATTGCTTCTAAATGTGTTTTATCATTTAGTTTAAGAGAACATTGAGCGTTGTACGAACTTGTGATGGAAAAGTAATAAAGGCGACAGACTGCATAATAAAGGTTGCTATCATAAGGGGGCAATATAACGTGACGTTCTTTTGCATCAAGGGATTTGGCATACAAACCAAAAAGAGCATGACAACCTTTGCCTCCCCGTGCGAAGGGCCTATCTTTTACTTTTATGTATTTACTTTTATGCAAGAGTCAAAGTATTCTTCCCTATTCCTTTTTATTTTCTCTTTTTGCAAGCATCATGTGGTGAGGAAAGATCTAGGCACACATATCCAGTTGGATATGAGTGAGCATGAGTTATTATTGTTGACATCACCCTTGAGGTGAGTACGTTGGGAGGCAAAACAATAAGCCCCTATCTTTCTATGTGTCCGGTTGAATTTTTTTTCTCATGGGTATGTTGTGAGTGTTAGCAATCATAGAAGATTAAATGATGGTAGAGTATGTGGACTTGCCAAAAGGCTCTGATACGAGACCCTTCCTGAAAATATGATGAATTGTAGTTGCAAAGTTGACTGAGAACACATTTTGTTGGTTTTCAATAGAGTTTATGCTTTTACTTCGATGTTGTGATGAATTTCTACTTGTTCATGAGAACTTATATGATAAAGTAATATGATAAAGTTTTTGCTATTATAATAATAAGCATGAGGCTGCTATGTCCGTATTTGGTTTTTATCAACACCTCTCTCTCAAAGCATGTGGACATGTTTTTCGGTATCGGTTTTTCGCTTGAGGCAAGCGGGTCTAAGCTTGGGGGAGTTGATACATCCATTTTGCATCATGTTTTCCTACTATTATTTATAATGTTTTATGCATAATAATGCTTTTTGGAGTAATTCTAATGCCTTTTCTCTCACAATATGCAAGGTTTACACAAAGAGGGAGAATGGCGGCAGCTGGAATTCTGGACCTGAAAAAGCTACATCAGAGATACCTATTATGCACATCTCCAAATGAGCTGGAAATTTATGGAGAATTATTTTGGAATATATAAAAATACTGGAGCAAATAACTACCGGAGGGGGGCCACCTGGTGACCACAAGACACCAGGGCGCGCCAGGCCCCCGAGGCGCCCTGGTGGGTTGTGGCCAGCCCCGCGCACCTCAGGTGCCCATCTTCTGGTATATAAGTCATTTTGACCTAGAAAAAAATAAGGAGAGGACTCTTGGGATGGAGCGCGGCCATCTCGAGGCGGAACTTGGGCATGAGCACTTTTGCCCTCCGCGGAGCGATTCCGCCGGGGGAACTTCCCTCCCGGAGGGGGAAATCGAAGACATTGTTATCACCAACAACCCTCTCATCTTTGGGAGGACAATCTCCATCAACATCTTCAACAACACCATCTCCTCTCAAACCCTAGTTCATCTCTTGTGTTCAATCTTCTACCGGAACCTCAGATTGGTACCTGTGGGTGACTAGTAGTGTTGATTACATTTTGTAGTTGATTACTATATGGTTTATTTGGTGGCAAATTATATGTTCAAATCCATTATGCTATTTAATACCCCTCTGATCTTAAGCATGAATATCATTTGTGAGTAGTTAATTTTGTTCTTGAGGTCACAGGAGAAGTCATGTTGCAACTAATCATGTGAACTTGATATGTGTTTGATATTTTGATGATATGTATGTTGTGATTCCCTTAGTGGTGTCATGTGAATGTCGACTACATGGCACTTCACCATCTTTGGGCCTAACGGAATGCATTGTGGAGTAGTTATTAGATGATCGGTTGCTAGAGTGACAGAAGCCTAAACCCTAATTTATGCGCTACTTGGTAAGGGACCGATTTGGATCCAAATGTTTAATGTTGTGGTTAGATTTTATCTTGATAATTTTCTCGTAGTTGCGGATGCTTGTGAGGGGGTTAATCATAAGTGGCAGGTTTTTTCAAGTAAGAACAACACCCAAGCACCGGTCCACCCACATATCAAATTATCAAAGTAGTGAACGCAAATCATACCAACATGATAAAAGTGACTAGATGAAATTCCCCTGTGCCCTCAAGAACACTTTGCTTATTATAAGAAACCATTTTGGCCTGTCCTTTGCCACAAAAGGATTGGGCTACCTTGCTGCACTTTATTCACCTTTGTCGGTGATGACCTCCCTCATGCCGTCCTGGCGGTCTTGGTCTCGTTGCACCGGAATGGAAACCTTTGGCTGATTCCTTGGGACTCCGCGCCTGCGCTTGCCTCCTTAGCACCAAAGAAGAAACTGGTACACTGCGCCCGCTGGCGCCTGCCTGGCCTTGGCCGTCATGGCTCACGTCATCCGAGACTCACGAGGTGAGGCTTGCCTAGAACTCTCCGCTCCTCGGGAGCCAGCCTGGGGAGGCCGCTCCTCTTGGAGGTCTTGATGTCGTCCGCCTCGCGAGGCTTGGCCCCTCGCGAGGGTCTTGAGTCGTTGATGTTGAAGCTGGGCCGTACCAGGCCGCCGATGGAGCCATGTCGTGGGCCACAGGCAAGCAAGTTTGGGTACCCCTGTTCCCAGAACGCCGACAGTAGCCCCCGGGCCCAAGGCGCACTCGAACTTGGCTTCGAGGCGAAGCCAAAGGGCAAGTGCGGAGCGCCGCGGGCCCTAACCTCCTGCGGCCTTGGTCTAAGCATGGCGATTGATGGGACGTGGGCGTCTCCACTTCCCACGCTACCTTGGCAACTATTTCGGGCCTAACAAAAAGGTTGGGGCTTGGTGCTGAGCCTTCATTGCCCTTCCTTCGCCTTGCTCCAGATCTCCTTTTCCCCTGCTCAGAAAACCTCCAGATCTGCCAAATCTCTTCCCCAAGCTTGCGGTCGATGGCCACCGACAAGGCGAAGTCTTCGGCCGCGGCTGCGCGCCCGGCTTCTTGGTTTGAGCTGGCCCTGAGCGCGTCCACCATCGATGAAGAGAAGCACCTCGCCGTCGTGCTTCCGCTGACCGCGTGCAGCTGCAACAAGGGGGAGAGATGGCGCTCTGGGTCGGCTCCGCCAAGCCGAAAGCCTTGGGTGACACCTTCTATCCCTTCTTCCTGCACAGCGTCCTTGCTGGGTTGGTTCCCCCTTTCTCCAGTTTCATCTACGCCATCCTTCGCCATTACGGGCTCCACGCCCTTCATCTTCATCCCAACTCCATTCTCCTGTTGTCGATCTTCCCCTTCTACTGTGAGGCATTCGTGGGGATGATGCCCTCTGTTGTGATGTTCCGCCACTTTTTCTACCTTCGGATAAGTGGCAGCCAGTGCTCGGGGTGTGCCAGCTTCATCGCGGCCAACGGCAGCAACGCGATCTCTCGAACCGGGAAGAAGGTGGAGGTCTTCCAGAACAAGTGGATCTTCATGGACGCCAATCGCACCCACGCCCGGCTGGAGCTGCCGACCGCGCCGCCAACGCCCCTCGAAGGATGGGCTCACGAGAAGCTCACCGACCCCCGAGCGGAGCTGTTGCTGGAGAGGGTGATGGCTGACCTAAAGGCGGAGGACCCGAAGGCGGAGAAGCTGACAGGGGCCATGATGATCAAGGAGTTCCTGATGTAGCGCCTGGCTCCGCTCCAGGCGCACCCGCGCCCCCTGTGGAGATTCAAGGGCGCGAAAGACAACCTCCGGCTGCGCCCAGACAACTTGCCCGATGAGGAGCTGGGCAAGGTCGTGCGTACCTTGCTCGGGAAGGACCAGGGCTGCCCCCCGGACTCCCATCTCCCGCTGTATCGCCGCACCGATGGAGAGAAGGTGGCCGCTGCCATGCCCACCTTCAACGAGCGTGGGCTCGCGCCGCTGAAGCCTTCATAGCCCCTGGGCTCCTCGATGCCGGTGTCCTCTGGCGAACTCAAGGTGGAGGAGGAGGCAGACTCAGAGGAGACCTTGTAGGAGGTGGAAGAGACCTTGCGCCCACGGCAGAGCGAGCTCCTGCGGGCCTTCTCTGACAACGACGACACCGGCGTGCACCCAATCAGGGAGTCACCATGCTCTACAGGGGTCACCACGGGGTCCGGGGGCACCCCGCGGAAGAGGCTGAGGCAGGGGATCCCGAAGAGGGATAGGTCGGCACTGATTCCTCTGGGTTGCGGCTCCACCTCGCCGCCGGCCGCCAGCGCAGAACCGGGCGCGCACACGTCCGCCCCTGAGAGCGCGGCGACGCCCGTGCCCAAAAAACCAGTGGGCGTCCCGCTCCTGGGCCGGAAGGGGGACTATGTCGCCGAGGACCAGTAAGTGTATCTCCTCACCTTGCCCTTGCTCTTTGATTTGGACGCAGTATTCAATGTCTCCATCTTGATGCTAGGCTGACATCGGCGGCGAAGAGGAAGAAGGAGGATGCTAGAGCCCCCGAGGCCAAGCGACCTGTCATGGTCGCAAGGACTCCGGTGCGGAAGGACGAGGCTGCCTCCCGTGCCCCTTCAGCGAGGTCGCCCTCCCGAGGCCTTGAAGCCCAGCCTCAGGAGAAGATGGTTCCTGCGGCCGAGGCGATTCCGGAGGCACTCGCCCTCAGCGTGCCTGTTGAGGATCCGAGGGCTCCGAAGCCCCCGACCCTCTCTGTTGCTGCCGCCTCGCCAGGCTTGACGTCGGCACCGCTTCCTCCCCTAGTCATCGCGTCAACGAACTGTGGTTCTTCTGTCGTGCCCGGTGCCCTAGAGGAGGCCTTCTCCACGCTGGACCAGCTTCGGGACGATCTTCAGGGCCCCGACCAGCGCAGGGCGTCGGGGTGCCTGGAGTTGGTCTCAGGGTGGCTTTAGGCCGACTCGTCCGTTAGGGCGGCCTCAAAGGAGGGCCGGAAGGTGGCCGGCCTGGCCGCAGCCGCCCGCAACGTGGAGTTGAAGGACGTCGAGGCCACCGGGGAGCGCTGCCATGCGGCGGAGGCCGAGCTGAAAACCCTTCGCGACGAGCAGGCCACCCGCGCCCGCCAACTCGAGGAGCAGGAGGAGAAGCTGAAGACTCGGGAAGCTACGGCAGCCAACCGTGATGCCGAGCAGGAGCAGGTAGCCCGGGAACAGGCTTCGGAGCGTGGCCACCTGAACAAGCTGAAGGAGGAGGTGGAGGCGGCCCAGGCGTCCCACGCCAAGCTTGTCTCCGAGGATAAAGCTCGGCTAGAGACCAGGGAGAAGCTCCTTGTCGCAGCTGAGGAGACAGCTGCCGTGGGGCGCGCTGCCTTCAATTTCCTTGAGCTGCGGTCCCGCAAGGCACTGAAGGATCTCTACGAAAGAGGGTACGAGAAGCCGGTGGTGACTCCAGAGGAAGGCCTCGCCGTGCTGCTCCTCAAGCTCACCACGGCGCTCGGGGGCATCGTTGTCGGAGTGGGCCCCATGGTGGAGGGAGAAGCCCGCGCGCTCTCCACCTCGGCTGTGAAGCGTGTCTTCAGCCACCTCTACCTTCGGGATCCCAGCTTCGATCTTGGTGCCTTGCTCGAGCCCGTGGACCCTGAGTTCTATACCGTCACTGCCCAGGCCATGAAGGATCAGGTGGAGGCCTTGCTGCGGAAGTTTCTCGCCATCGACCCCGTGACCATGGCTGACGGCAAGGACGGCGGCGACGTCGTTGACGACGGGCCTCCCCAAGCGGGCGATGGCGGCGGCCAAGACTGAAGAAGAAGCTTGATGGATGCGCTCCCCTCTGTTCAAGTCCTGCAACATGTATCATGCCTCGTGGAGGCGTAAGAACTTGTGCTTGGTACTTTTAAGAAACAGTATGTTTTGTAATAATTTGCTAGGGTTCTGCAATTTCCTTTCTGTTTGCTTTAGTGTTCTGTGTCGGCAGGGCCCGGCCCCGCGCATACCTCAGCCGCCGTTGGATCGTCCGGATCACCAGGACGGGACTAAGGGGTGAGGGGCTACGTGACCAGTTAGGCTCCTGAGTCGCGATGCTCAGGAGTCCCCCTTGATGTACAAACATCCCTTGGGAAGGAGATGCGAGAGTGGGTCTTAGCATTCTGTGTTGGCAGGGCCCGGCCTCGCGCATACCTCAGCCGCCGTTGGGTCGTCCGTATCACCAGGACGAGGCCAAGGGGTGAGGGGCTACATGACCAGTTAGGCTCCTGAGTCGCGATGCTCAGGAGTCCCCCTTGACGTACAAATAGACCTCCATACCTTTCCTCGCCGAGGTCCTGCTCGGGAGGGGTGCGCGAAGACCAGGTTCGAGGGACCTGGCAGGGTGGCGTACGCTAGGCGTGACCTGAGCGTAGCCCCCGTGCCCAGCCCCCTCGCACGACTCTCCCGAAGGGAAAGCGTTGCAGTGAGGCTAAACACCAAGCCTGGCGGCTCCCTGAGGTTATTGCAGCCGTGAGGCCGCCCTCAGTTATTTATCACCAGCGCAGAGCATGGCACTTCCGCTCTTGCATGGGCATAGCCGCTCCTCGATCGTGTCGACTGCCAGCACGGAGCATGGTGCTTCCACTGGTGCGTGGGTGGGGGCTCCCTTTGAGTGGAGACCCCGGGGCGTGTACAGCCCCGCCCTGACACATGGCTTGCGTGGCAGGGCTAGAGGAGGTGTGTATGGGCACTCGTGAGCTAGTGCGGGACTCACGAGGCCCTACCTCAAGGCGGGCTGCGCCTGAATTTGATTCGGAACACTTGTGACAGTCCTGCGAGATGGTTAGGCAACCTCCACCGAGTGAATCTCCTGAGGTTATCGCATGAGAAGGCCAAACACCAACGACCCCAGGAGGTGACGTGAACGGGGCCGGCCCGCAAATAGAGCTTAGCCGTTGGGTTTATCGACACTGCAGGGACAGACCCGAGCACAGACGTCATGCCAGTCCTTAATCATGAGGCAATCGAGGGTGGGTTTGCAAGGGCGCATGACATTCATGGTGTCGATGCACCGGACAAACAGGTGAGAATCAACAAGCAACTTATGGAAGAATGTAAAGCCAGTTCTGATAGATGCAGAAAAATGATACATGCCGCAGGGACGGACCCATGCGGCTTGGGGATAATGCAGCCCGAGGGGCGCCCCCAACTGAACAAACCAGAGATGCGGGAAGGATACATGCCGCAGGGACGGACCCATGTGACCTGGGGATAATGCAGCCCGAGGGGCGGCCCCAACTGAATAAACCAAAAGATATCACCTGGCACCTTGCTGAAGTAGTGTTGGAGTAGCTAAAGATGCGCGCTGCAGAAGTCGCTCCTCATGAGCCGCCCAGGTCCTGAACCTCGAGAGGCTCTGGAGGCCCGGGGGCCCCGCGAGGATCCATCGCCATCTCCGATAGGATCGCCAGGTGCCTGGCCTCCTGAGCTGCCAGGACGCTCCGCATGTGGTGCTAATGCACGGCGACCCTGTTCAGTAGGCCGAAGGACATGCGAACATAGTTGTGAGGTGGGCCCTCGCACCGGCCAACGCGGGACGTCCAGAAGAGCTGCCGAGAGGCGGCCCTGTTGAGCCCAGGGATGTTGACGCACGCGCGCAGCTCACTATCCTCGCTGGGGCAGGGACTGCGCTGGGTGGTGGGCGACGGTCGCGCCGTATAGCTCTTGCCTCCTGAAGCTCCTCGGCTGCCTTGGTGATGAACTCCTGAGCGCTGGGTGCCTCGCGCGCTGCGCTATCCTCACGGAAGCGCGCGTTGAAGCACGCCTCCACATGGTACCCGAACACCTCCCTCGTGACGCTGGCAAGGTCAGAGGCCCTCCATAGGAGAGCCCCCGAGCCCGGCCTGAGGGGGGCGCCTGGCGCGCCTTCCTATTGAGAGAGGGAGGCACACCGTCAGTGGGCGCAGGGCTTGAGGTGGCACCGCCGGACGCTTTGCCCTCCTAAGGTCCCTGGCGAAGGAGCTACTTCTTCTTCTTGGGGACGACCTCAGGAGGATAGACAGCGCCCTCGTTGTCCGGGTCCTCGACCGCTGCAGCCTGGTAGGCGCGCTCGAGAGAGCACACCGCATCCTTCTCCTCACAGGCAACCGTGATGATGCCGCAGCTTCCCGGCATCTTGACAATGTTGTAACCATGATGAGTCACCGCCATGAAATTGGCCAGGGCTGGGTACCCAAGGATGGCATTGTACGGGACGCGAATGTGGGTGACGTCGAAGTCGATGAGCTCAGTGCGGTAGTTGTCATGCTTGCCAAAGGTGACAGGGAGGCGGATCTTCCCTATCGGGTGGTGGAGCCGTCGGTTACTCCTGAGAAAGGCTTGGTGGGCTGCAGCTGATCGTAGGGCACCTGGAGGCGGTCGAACATCTCAACAGAGAGAACATTGAGCCCCGCATCACCATCGATGAGTGTCATGGTGACGAGCACGTTGCTGATGACAGGCGAGCAGAGCATCGGGAGGGCGCCGGCTGTGGCTGCGCACTTGAGCTAGTCGGAGGACTCGAAGGTGATGGCGTACTTGGACCACCTGAGCGGACGCGTTGCCTCGAGCTTGGGGAGGGCCGTGTTCACGTCACGTGGGAACTATTTGAAGATGCGATGGTGAAAGCACAAGTGCTCCCTGGGTGATTTTGGTAATTAATGTCAACATGTCTCTTGTTAGACTAATACTTTTATCTAGTATATTTCAGAGAGTTCAACAAAGGCGTGGCATGGACAAGAGGATGTGGAACCCCTTCAAGATGCTAAGGACAAAGATTGGCAAGAGCTCAAGACTCTACATTTTCATTTTAGTGATCCAAGATCACATTGAGTCCATAGGAAAGCCAACACTATTAAAAGGGGATGAGGTGTTGCTTAATGGCTTGCTTGCTCAAAGTGCTTAGTGATTCTACAAAGCCCTCAACCACTTTCTCATTTCCACATATGTCCTAAACCTAAAGTCAAACTCGGCCCCACCGATTTGATCTACCCGGTGCCGCCGAGTTCACTTGACATAGCCACTGCCAGAAACCCTAATCAGTTTGGTCTCACCGATGGGATCTCGGTCTCACCGAGATGGGATTGCAAACTCTCTGATAGCCTGTTGCAATTATTTCGGTCCCACCGAGATATGCAATCGGTCCCACCGAGTTTGCTTGACCAACTCTTTGTTTGCTCATTACCAAAATCGGTCTCACCGAGTTTGTGTAATCGGTCAAACCGAGTTGAGGTTTTACCCTAACCCTAGCACATCGGTCCCACCGAGTTGATCATGTCAGTCCCACCGAAAAACCTAACGTTCACATTTTGAATTGAATTGGTCTGACCGAGTTTCACCATTCGGTCCCACCGAGTTTGGTAAATTGTGTGTAACGGTTAGATTTTGTGTGGAGGCTATATATACCCCTCCACCCATCCTCCATTCGTGGAGAGAGCCATCAAAACGTGCCTACACTTCCACTATTCATTTTTCTGAGAGAGAACCACCTACTCATGTGTTGAGACCAAGACATTCCAATCCAACCACAAGAATCTTGATCTCTAGCCTTTGCTTTCCACTCAAAACATCTTTCCACCATATCCAAATCTATGAGAGAGAGTTGAGTGTTGGGGAGACTATCATTTGAAGCACAAGAGCAAGGAGTTCATCATCAAGACACCATCTATTACCTTTTGGAGAGTGGTGTCTCCTAGATTGGTTAGATGTCACTTGGGAGCCTCCGTCAAGATTGTGGAGTTGAACCAAGGAGTTTGTGCGGGCAAGAAGATCGCCTACTTCATGAAGATCTACCCAAGTGAGGCAAGTCCTTCGTGGGCGATGGCCATGGTGGGATAGACAAGGTTGCTTCTTCGTGGACCCTTCGTGGGTGGAGCCCTCCGTGGACTCATGCAACCATTACCGTTCGTGAGTTGAAGTCTCCACCAACATGGATGTACGATAGCACCACCTATCTGAACCACGCCAAAAATCTCCGTGTCTCCAATTGCATTTGCACACTCCAATCCCATCCCTTTACTTTCTTGCAAGTTGCATGCTTTACTTTCCGCTGCTCATATACTCTTGCCATGCTTGCTTGAAATGTATTGTGAATGTTTAAACCTGTCCGAAAACTCCACCTTAACTTGAAGAACTTAAAAACTGCTACTTTTCTTTGTTGAAGGTCTAATCACTCCCCCCCCTCTAGACACCTCTTCTCGATCCTTTCAATTGGTATCAGAGCATTGGTCTCCATCGCTTTGGTTTAATCACCATTGGAGGAAGATGGATGATTCTACGTTGGGGAGTCTTAGACGTAGAGTGCCTATACTTGATGGAGAGTTCTTTCATGAATGGAAGAATGAGATGCTTGAGATTTTCAATGAATATCACTTGAACAAGTACATTTCTAGCCTTTGTGCACCCCTTGTTGACCCCTTGCATCCTACCCGTGATGAGTCTATTGACATTATCCGCAACCTTAGAAATGTGAATCTTATCACTAGAAGTTTGCGTAGAAATTTTATTGTTTGCTTGCCCACTCTTGATTGTGCTTACACCATATGGAGATTTATTGAGGAACGATTTCCAAACTATTCCTTGCAAAATCTAAATGTGATTCTTCATAAGTCAATTGCCTTAAGTAAGATGAATTCCAATGATCCTAAGTTTGGTGATTGTGTATTTGAGCTTCGTGACCTTATGCGTGTCAAAGGAGATGTTGGAATCATTAGCAATATCATCTCGGAAGTCATTAGAATTCATAAAGATGAACATTGCCATGGTCATATATCTAATGAATCACTCTCTCTAGGAAATGATCAATCACAAGACAATGTTGAACATGGATACTATGATGAGGATGATGATAGTGACTTTGATCTCGATGAGTCTATGAGACACTTTGGTCTTATGGCAAATCTTTGTGGCTACATGGTTGGAGGAAAGTAATGGGTTCTTGATAGTGGATGTACCGATCACATGAACGGAGACAAGGATATGTTTCGTGAGCTTGCTGAAAATGACGGCCCTCAAAAATATGTCACTTTTGGTGACAACTCAAAGGGTAAGGTGGTTGGCCTTGGTAAGGTGGCCATCTCACATGATAGCTCCATACAAAATGTTATGCTCGTTGAATCTCTTGGCTATAATTTACTTTCCGTATCTAGATTAGCTGACCTTGGTTTCAATGTTCTATTTACTGAGGTAGATTGCCAAGTGTTTCGAAGAGATAATCATAATATGGTCTTTACCGGTATACGTAGAGGTGATCTATACATTGTTGATTTCACTAAAAAGGCCCAACCTAGAACTTTCTTAATTGCTAAATCTTCTAAAGGCTGGTTGTGGCATAGGAGGTTAGGCCATGTGGGCATGCGAAATCTTGATAAGCTTATTAAAGGTGACCATATCCTTGGAGTGAAAGATGTTATATTTGACAAGGATAGATTGTGCAGTGCTTGTTAAGCAGGAAAACAGGTTGGAGGAAGCCACCCCGTGAAGAACATCATGACCACGAGAAGACCGCTCGAGCTACTACATATGGATTTCTTTGGTCGAAACGCCTATAAAAGTCTCGGTGGAAACTCGTTTGGTTTAGTCATAGTCGATGATTTTTCAAGATTTACGTGGGTGTTCTTTCTTGATGATAAATTGCAGGTCCAAAAGATCTTCAAGAACTTCGCTAGGAAGGCCCAAAATCAATTTGAAGTGAAGATCAAGAAGGTTCGCAACGACAACGGAACAGAGTTTAAGAAAACAAATGTGGACACCTTTCTTGATGAAGAAGGGATTTCACATGAGTTCTCGGCTACGTACATGCCTCAACAAAATGGAGTTGTTGAGAGGAAGAACCAAACTCTTATTGAGATGGTAAGAACGATGCTTGATGAGTACAAGACGCCAAAACACTTTTGGGCGGAAGCGGTTGAGACAGCTTGTCATGCAACAACTCGTCTATATCTTCACAAGCTACTTGGCAAGACGGCATACGAGCTTCTCACCGGTAACAAACCCCAAGTTGGATACTTTCGAGTATTCGGCTCAAAGTGCTATATTCTTGATAAGCATCGTCGTTCTAAATTTGCCCTAAATCTCATGAGGGTTTGCTACTCGGTTATGGCTCAAACTCTCACACTTACCGTGTCTACAACAATTTCACCCGAAAGGTTGAAGAGACGGTAGATGTGAAGTTTGATGAATCTAACGGCTCGCAAGTAGAGCAATTGCCAATTGATGTAGGAGACAAAGACCCTTCGGAAGCAACCCAAGACTTGTCTATTGGCAAGATTCATCCAACGGAGCTGAAGGAGAGTACCTCATCCGTCCAAGTGGAAGCTTCTACCTCATGACAAGGTGAACTAAGAGTTGACTCGGAGGCATCCACAAGTGGGACACGCCAAGATGAAGAAAACGAGGAAGTACACCAAGATGAACCTCATCAACCTCCTTCTCCACCTCCATAAGAGAACAACAACACCAACGACGAATAAGGCCAAGAGGAAGAACAAGATAATGAAGAAGATGTTCCACCCCGACCCAAATAAAAGCTCTCACGAGTTAGAGCAAGAGTTTCAAGAGACCATCCCGTTGAACAAATCTTCAATGATATCCAAACCGGGAGAATTACTCGCTCTAAAACTCGTTTGGCTAATTTTTGTGAACATATTCATTCATCTCTAGCATTGAACCTATGAAGGTTGAAGAAGCATTAGAAGATCCAGATTGGATAAATGCCATGCACGAAGAGCTACACAACTTTGAAAGGAACCAAGTGTGGACATTGGTTGAGAAGCCCGACAACAACCACAACATCATTGGTACCAAATGGGTGTTTTGCAACAAGCAAGACGAAGATGGACAATTCGTTCGCAACAAAGCATGTCTTGGCGCTCAAGGCTACACTCAAGTCGAAGGTATGGACTATGGTGAGACATATGCTCCCGTTGCTAGACTTGAGTCCATCCGCATCTTACTTGCCTATGCAAATCATCATGATATTACATTGTACCAAATGGATATCAAAAGTGCTTTTCTAAATGGTGAAATTGAGGAGGAAGTTTATGTTAAACAACCTCCTGGCTTTGTTAATCCTAAGAAACCCGACCATGTTTACAAACTTCACAAAGCTCTTTATGGTCTTAAACAAGCTCCTAGAGCATGGTATAAATGCTTGACCAAGTTCCTTATTGAAAAAGGCTTTGAGATTGGAAAATTTGATTCTACTATTTTTACTAAAAGGGTTAATGGAGAATTATTTGTATGTCAAATTTATGTTGATGATATCATATTTGGTTCGACTAACCCTCATTTTAGTGAAAAGTTTGGAAGGCTAATGTCGGAGAAGTTTGAGATGTCTATGATGAGTGAACTCAAGTTCTTTCTTGGTTTGCAAATCAAGCAAACTAAGGAGGGCACATTTGTTTCTCAAACAAAATATACCAAGGACTTATTCAAGAAGTTCAACATGCAAGAAAGCAAAGGTATGAAAACACCCATGCCTACTAGTGGACATCTTAACTTGACTAAGGATGGAAAACCGGTTGACCGAAAGGTTTACCGCTCTATGATTGGTTCATTGTTATATCTATGTGCCTCCCGTCCCGATATTATGCTAAGTGTGTGCATGTGTGCACGATATCAAGCGGCCCCCAGAGAATGTCATCTTAAGGCTGTGAAAAGGATAGTGAGATACTTAATTCATACACCAAATTTTGGCATTTGGTATCCTAAGAGGTCTTCTTTTGATCTTGTTGGCTACTCCGATTCGAACTATGACGGTGACAAGGTTGATAGAAAGTCCACTTCGGGTACTTGTCAATTTCTTGGTAGATCTCTTGTGTCTTGGTCCTCCAAGAAACAAAACTCGGTATCCTTATCCACCGCCAAAGCGGAATACATTGCCGCCGGTTCATGTTGTGCTCAATTACTTTGGATGACCCAAACTCTTAAAGATTATGGGATCTATGTCAAACATGTTCCATTGCTTTGTGACAATGAAAGTGCTATTAAGATTGCTCATAATCCCATGCAACATTCTCGAACTAAGCATATTGAAGTTCGTCATCATTTCATTCGAGATCATGTTGCTAAAGGAGACATTGATCTTAAGCATGTTTGTACCGATAAGCAATTGGCGGATATATTCACCAAACCGCTTGATGAGAAAGTATTTTGCCGTTTGAGAGGTGAATTGAACATCATTGATGCTTCAAACTTGGAGTAGAAACTCCATTTGGATACATGCAAGGCATGAGCCTTTGACTAATCCTTGATATTTCTCTTATGATGATGATCATATGTCTTGGATATACTTGCACCCTTGCATGCTATCTAACCCTTGTAGGTACTTGGATGAATCTAAATCTATGAGATTGCAACTCACTCACATCTTGAGCAATCCATACATCACCAAGTCTCTACAAATCGGTGGTTGAAGACAAGGAAGCATGAATCCTTTCAAACATATCCTTTGACAATCTCTATATATCAAGTTTCATTTGGTATCGAACCTCATGCTTGTCATTTTGGATACACAAGTGCTCTTCCTTGCAAGAGTAACCCATGTAGGTAGATGAACTCAAACTACAGGTGTTTCTCCCAACTCATTGATGAGCTACATCAACCTTGAGCATCCCACACAAATTCAACTACATGATCAAGATCAACACCACCACCCAAGGTATCTTATTCCATCTTAGAGAAGTTTTACCCCAAGTCATGGGTCAAAGCAGCTCAACAAGATGTGAATACATCAAAATGCTTAAATGAAAAATGGCAACCCCATTTTGAGCTTAAACAATGAGTATGACCTACGATCAAGTGTTCTCACTTGACTCCTCAGTCAATATACTCTAACGTAGGTGACTTTGTTGCCGACCAATTCTAGATGAAGTTCTCTAGTGTTTTTCTATGTTCTTGCATTTGTCTCTTGCATGCTTGTTTCCCCTTTCAAAAAAAACTTCATCTAGATTTCTTTTCTTTTCTCTGTTATGTGCTGCATTCCCTGCATCCAATTCATTGCAAATCCTTCAGTTAATTCCTTGCAAATCTTTGTGAGATCTTATTTGCCTAAGTGAGCTGAGATGACAATTGTTTTCTCTCTGTGTTGAATTCGCCTCACCGATTCGTTCTTCTCGGCTAAACCGAAACAACCCGGTGCCACCGAAGCAAATAACTCGGAGTAACCGATTTCAATACAGAGAAAACACTTTGCCATTTGCATCCTGCATATTTGTTCCAGCTCCACTCCATGATTCTTGTCCTCTACCAGCATCTTACATTACATGTTGCTTTGTACTGTGACTCAAGAAGCAAACCTACTTGACTCATGCTCCAGAAGATCCCTTCTTGGAAATTGATGTCAAAGGGGGAGAGAGAGCACATCAAAGCTTATCACATAAGAGAGAATGCACACCTTAAGCTTCTCTAGATGCTTATTATCCATAGAGGAGAGAAGTCACATGTCTTCAAGAGGGGAAAGACATGTTGGTATGTGTTATGTTTGATTATGATTGTTTTTGCTCTGATTTTCTTTTCCTATCTTCTCCCATTATCCAATATAAGATTCAGGGGGGAGAAAGACATTTAAAGGGAGGAAATCTTTGAATTCATTGCATATCTTTACTCTTTGGGGACATGTCTATATCCAAATAGAGTACCTAGTACTCACTCTCTACATGTCATCCCAATCTTGTTACTCTTGTGGTTTCCTGTTCTTGCATTGTTTAGTAGGTGTTCTTGTGTTATCTAACCCTGTTTCCTCAAGTTCACCTCCCCCAAAGCCAGCTCAAGACCACAAGGTAAGTATATGCATCACATTCATGTGCATGATGATTTCTTGCTGCTGTACATATTGTTTGCGAGAAGGAATCATGAACATGGAGGTACACTTCCTTTATTCACATCATTTGCTCTGATGCATATAGCCAAGATACATGTAACTCATTGCTTGCTCTAACATGCTTATGCATTCACAGGCTCTTACACTTCATATTTACATGATTGCATACATGTAGGGGAGCCTATGCATGTTACATGTCCTTCCAAAGCTTTACTTATTATTCTTCATATATTTATCAAAAGCTTTGATGTATGTTGTCATCAATTACCAAAAAGGGGAGATTGAAAGCACAAGTGCTCCCTGGGTGATTTTGGTAATTAATGTCAACATATCTCTTGTTGGACTAATACTTTTATCTAGTATATTTCAGAGAGTTCAACAAAGGTGTGGCATGGAC
This sequence comes from Aegilops tauschii subsp. strangulata, assembly GCF_002575655.3. Classification (NCBI taxonomy): domain Eukaryota; kingdom Viridiplantae; phylum Streptophyta; class Magnoliopsida; order Poales; family Poaceae; genus Aegilops; species Aegilops tauschii. Next base: position 323,890,766 of record NC_053038.3, on the reverse strand, counting down.
AAGAGGATGTGGAACCCCTTCAAGATGTTAAGGACAAAGATTGGCAAGAGCTCAAGACTCTACATTTTCATTTTAGTGATCCAAGATCACATTGAGTCCATAGGAAAGCCAATACTATTAAAAGGGGATGAGGTGTTGCTTAATGGCCTGCTTGCTCAAAGTGCTTAGTGATATGCTCCAAAGCCCTCAACCACTTTCTCATTTCCACATATGTCCTAAACCTAAAGTCAAACTCGGCCCCATAGGTTTGATCAATCCGGCGCCACCGAGTTCACATGACATAGCCACTGCCAGAAACCCTAATCAGTTCGGTCTCATTGGTGGGATCTTGGTCTCACCGAGATGGGCTTGCAAACTCTCTGATTGCATGTTGCAATTATTTCGGTCCCATCGAGATATGCAATCGGTCCTACCGAGTTTGCCTGACCAACTCTCTGTTTGCTCATTACCAAAATAGGTCTCACCGAATTTGTGTAATCGGTTAAACCGAGTTGAGGTTTTACCCTAACTCTAGCACATCGGTCCCACCGAGTTGTTCATGTAGGTCCCACCGAAAAACCTAACGTTCACATTTTGAACTGAATCGGTCTGACCGAGTTTCATTATTCGGTCCCACCGAGATTGGTAAATTGTGTGTAACGGTTAGATTTTGTGTGGAGGCTATATATACCCCTCCACCCATCCTCCATTCGTGGAGAGAGCCATCAGAACGTGCCTACACTTCCACTATTCATTTTCTGAGAGAGAACCACCTACTCATGTGTTGAGACCAAGACATTCCAATCCAACCACAAGAATCTTGATCTCTAGCCTTCCCCAAGTTGCTTTCCACTCAAAACATCTTTCCACCATATCCAAATCTGTGAGAGAGAGTTGAGTGTTGGGGAGACTATCACTTGAAGCACAAGAGCAAGGAGTTCATCATCAACACACCATCTATTACCGTTTGGAGAGTGGTGTCTCCTAGATTGGTTAGGTGTCACTTGGGAGCCTCCGTCAAGATTGTGGAGTTGAACCAAGGAGGTTGTATGGGCAAGGAGATCGCCTACTTCATGAAGATCTACCCAAGTGAGGCAAGTCCTTTGTGGACGATGGCCATGGTGGGATAGACAAGGTTGCTTCTTCGTGGACCCTTCGTGGGTGGAGCCCTCCATGGACTCGCGCAACCGTTATCCTTTGTGGGTTAAAGCCTCCACCAACGTGGATGTATGATAGCACCACCTATCGGAACCACGCCAAAAATCTCCGTGTCTCCAATTGCGTTTGCACACTCCAATCCCATCCCTTTACTTTCTTCCAACTTGCATGCTTTACTTTCCGCTGCTCATATACTCTTGCCATGTGTAACGCCCCGAGACCGATGCTCCAGATGCCTTCCTTTATTTTAGTTGTTGTCGTGTGTTTATTGTGTGTGGCATTGTCATAATTGTTTTGCATATTTATTTCCCCTATGTTGTTGCCATGATCATGATGAGTGCCATTGTCATATTTTGCTTATCGCATCTAGTTCATCATTGGTTATATTGCATTGCACCATCCTTGTTGTTTCCATGGTCATCTCACTTTGTTATATGCTAAATGTTTTGATATGCTTCTTGTCATTTATTGCATCATGACCATCATGTGGGTTGCATTCTTCATGTTGAGGTGTTGGTTGTCCTCTCCATCTTCTCTTCCTCCTCCTATGGTCGTTTGCATCTTCTTCTTTTCTTCAAGGCCCTTCTCCAAGTGCAAACCATTGCACTTCTTCCTTTCTTCAAATTTCATCCATTGATGCAAGCGCCATATTTTCTGCCCCAAATAATGTTCATTCTTTTCCTATAAATTCTCAACCATGCCTACAGCTTGTCTGCCAATTTTGAGATCTTTTGGAATTGATTTGGTCGGACAAGCTGTAGGCATGGTTGAGAATTTATAGGAAAAGAATGAACATTATTTGGGGCAGACTTTCTCTAAAAATGCCCAAAGAAATTTATTCAAAGTCTACATAAATCCAGGAGTCCAAGGATATTCTTATCTCCGTCTCACACCTCTCCATTACCCCTGTGTATTTCTTTTCTCTCTTTTTTCGATGTGAAGAAAAGAAAGAAGAGGGCAGTGGCCTCCCAGCAGCGCACTTGGGCCTCCTCCTCCTGTTCAAGTCCAGCCGATCTAGCCCAGCGTATGTTAGCCACCATACATGCTAGTGCTTGCTGCAGCTCCACCTCACTACCCTTTCCTTCCTATAAGCTTAAATAGTCTTGATCTCGCGGGTGTGAGATTGCTGAGTCCTCGTGACTCACCAGATACTTCCAAACAGTTGCAGGTGCCGATGATACCAGTGCAGGTGACGCAACTGAGCTCAAGTGGGAGTTCGACGAGGAACTTGGTCGTTACTATGTTTCGTTTCCTGATGATCAGTAGTGGAGCCCAGTTGGGACGATCGGGGATCTAGCAGTTGGGTTATCTTCTTTTCTTTTGGCTTTGACCGTAGTCGGTCTATGTGTGTACTCTGATTGATGTATGATTTATTTAAGTATTGTGTGAAGTGGCGATTGTAAGCCAACTCTCTTTATCCCATTCTTGTTCATTACATGGGATTGTGTGAAGATGACCCTTCTTGCGACAAAACCTACAATGCGGTTATGCCTCTAAGTCGTGCCTCGACACGTGGGAGATATAGCCGCATCGTGGGTGTTACAAGTTGGTAATCAGAGTCATCCCCGACTTAGGAGCCCCCTGCTTGATCGAATCGCTGACGTTGTTGAGTCTAGAACAAAATGTTTTGAGTCTTAGGATTATATTTATCGGAGAGTAGGATTCTTTTTACTCCTCAGTCCCTTCGTCGCTCTGGTGAGGCCTCCTGACGTAGTAGTTTTGACTCTCCTCTCCTCAAATTTCACTAAAAAATTTAGGATCACGCGGGTATCTTGGAATCGTTCCGATGGTTTTGTGACGAGAACATTGTTCTTGGTGCCTCCTGACATTTAGGGGTTGTGGCAGTGTCCCGGGGAGTTGAGCTCCGAGGTGTTGTCGTCACAATTTTATCGTTGCAGTTCTAGAATACCTGAGTTTCGCCGACATCGAAAATCTCTTTTATGCAGTTGTTGGTGAGATCACCTCGACGCCACCCAGTACTGGGGCGGGAGTTCGGGAGTATTGCCATAACTCGTATAACGGATGCTTTTCGAAGGTTGAGGTAAACGATTCCGAAGGTTTCTTGGTTATGTGTTGACGGATGGATACAGGTGGATCTAGGGATTGTTAGTTTGGGTGATATATTTTGTGTCCCCTGTATCCCCAACACCAGATTGCATAACCAGAAAGTTTCGGGAGTTTATAAGTGGGAATTCAGGTATCTCGTAGGATATCTTTCCAACACACACATGATACGATATGGGATCTATCATATGTTTGTTTTCGGCTTATTCTACGAGCCAATCCTTTGTTTTGTTTTAATTTGTGGTATTCGAGTTGCTTCGGCGTCAAGTGTTGATTCCCTACCTTATTCTAGGTGGTGTTCTCATATTTCTATGGGGATACTAATCCTTCTTGACCATCGAGATTGCCATCTTAATTCTATTTCCAACCGGTGCGTTTCTCTTCGAGATGATCCCATCATTCTTCCCATCCGGAAGATCAATTATAAGTTTTCTCAACGGTGTTTATTCCATCTGCCCCAAGTTGCCTTTGTTTTTCCCGCCCTCCCACCCTTTTTCTTCAAGGACTCATATTTCTTAATCAAGTATCATTTTATTGATGGGAAGTCTCTCCATTTTTTCCGTCAATGTTCTTATCCGGTGATTCTCAGGAAGATACTAACGAAGCTTCAAGTTCATCATCCTTCATTGTTATTTCTTCTCCGGTGGATTCAATTCAAGCTTTCAGTGTTTATCATATTCTTTTCCTCGTTTCAAATGCTTTCTCATGTCGATGCATCTCTTAATCATCCACCTCTTGCTATTCATGTTATCTGGAGTGCTGAAGATATCTCAGAAGATTCGCATTTCCATTCCCAATCCGTTCAAGCTATCTCGAGGTTGTTATCTCTTTTGAGCCATTTAATTCAACCGGTGCAGTCTCTCTTAAAAATCATTCCAACGGTGTTTCTTTTGAGTGGGCCCTAACCCACAGGTCTTTTTCAGGATCTTACCTGACTCTTCTAATTTATCCGAAGCGATTCCCAAATTCATTGCAAAGTTTGACGTAAGAATGAATTATCATCAGTCATATGTCTTTCTCCAAGATCTTTCAAATTCTTTTCATTGTTGATTCAACCTTTCTATTCTTCATGGTTCCGGAGTGCCTAAATAATTCATGGTGGTGTTTCTCATCATCATTCTCAACATTTGAAGACCGAAGAAGAGTTCCTCTTAAATCCTTACTCGTTCTTCCAAAGATTCATAGTTCTAGCTTATGTCATCCTCTCATAATTATTTTCGATTGTGAGAATTCTTTTCATACCCATCTGGAGCATTTCATGAGTTGTTTTCGCTTCTTGATCATCCAAAGGCCATCATTTCAGAAGATTTCTTCGTTCTAAGTTTTCAGCCTCGTTCTCCAATTATTCTAAATTGATGTCTCTTCGTTCATCTCCATATTATTCCGGTGCACCGTTCAAGTATTCTCTAATCAGCTTGTGATCTCTTCGTTCACTTGTATCTAAATTCTCTCAAGTATCTTCATTCATTTTCTAATTCTTCCTGGTGTTTCTTTATCTTTTCTTCGTTCATTTTCAATTCTTACGGTGGTTCGTTCAAGAGTTCTCTTCCTTCATTATCATATAGATTCATTCGTTCTTTCCAATCCTACCGGTGGTTCGTTGAAGACCTTCCCAAGTTTGCGCAAGATCTATCTTAATCCTTTCTACGAGAATAAGTAGTATGCCAAATCCGTTGCTTGTCATCAATCTAAATTGGTGAAGGCTAAGCATAATGTAATTCTTATTCTTGTTTCATCCAAGTGATTAATTCCTTATTCCGGAGATTCATCAAAATTCTTGATCTCATTTGTTCATTTTTCTTTCCAGAGCTCCAAGTTATTTCAATTATATCATTTCAAAGCTTCATCTAATCACTGCAAGGCTTCTCCCGGAGTTCTTTTCAACTTTCCCTTTCGTTTGATCATTCTTTTATTATCGGAGTTCGTCATGGAGGATCAACATGGTGGCTCATCAAGGATTCCTTTCATTCTTCAATTGTTCTTCAAGAATTCTCTCGAAGTTATGATCCGCCAAGCTATACTCAAAGATAAACATGGTGTTCAACACATGTCTTGTTTTGAGGAGTTCAAGTATTCTTCATCTTGCATTCCGAAGTGCAATTCTTTCTACAATATATTTTGAGGTGGTGTTATGTCCTTCTTGACAATTTCCATTCATGTTCCATGATTCACTTGTTGTCAAGAATGAGGTATTTTAAATCCATCAATCTCTTTGTTGGTGTTATCAATTATATTAGTTGTTTCTGTAGTGGCAGAATTTTGCCTCTATTTTGAGAAGTTTTCCATAAGCCCACTACAAGCTTATTTGTTTCGTTGTTGGTTTTCCAACAACTCCGTTCTAACCTTCTTGGAAGGGTGCTTTCCAAGATCATTTGTGGCAGAAGTTGGCATTTTCTTCTCCATTCCTTTATTCCAATGATCTATCTTATATTTTCTTCCGGAGGCATGGTGATGTTGCTATCTTCACTCATCATCTCGATTTGTGAGGATTGTGTTCTTTTCATGCTTACCATTTAACCGGAGTGTTGTGTCATCTCTTCAAGTTCTTTTCATCTTATCAAGTTTTCCTTTTTCTTTCAGTCAGAATGCTGCCCAAATTATATCAATCTTATTCCTTCTCTATCTAATTTTTAACCGGAGTCTCATCCAAGTGCTTTAATTTTGCCAAGTTCAAATTCTATTCTTTTCATTTCCAACCGGAGCGTTATCGTAATTGATCCTTATCGTTCCTTGTACATCTCGTTTCAACCGGAGTGCTTGCATGTACTTCTCGTCCATTGTTCTCGTCATTCATAGCTTTGCAAACTCTAAGGTTCACATGGTGTTCCCTGTTTCTCTTTTCTACCGGTGTGCTTTCATATTCCTTTTGATCCGTTAAGCTCTTGTTTCATATTCTTCAACCTACAAAGGTTCTCGCAATGTTCCTTGTTCCTCTTTGATAACGGAGTGTTTGCAATCTCGTTCATCTCCCTTGTATTCTCTCTTTTCGTTCGTTCAACCTCTCAAGGTTCGTGGTTTCACTAGTTTATCAAAGAAGCAACTTTGTTTTACCTCTTCCCCTTCCGTTTTTCTCCGGTGCCATCCTAGATCTCGGGACGATATCCTCTTGTAGTGGTGGAGTGTTGTAACGCCCCGAGACCGATGCTCCAGATGCCTTCCTTTATTTTAGTTGTTGTCGTGTGTTTATTGTGTGTGGCATTGTCATAATTGTTTTGCATATTTATTTCCCCTATGTTGTTGCCATGATCATGATGAGTGCCATTGTCATATTTTGCATATTGCATCTAGTTCATCATTGGTTATATTGCATTGCACCATCCTTGTTGTTTCCATGGTCATCTCACTTTGTTATATGCTATATGTTTTGATATGCTTCTTGTCGTTTATTGCATCATGACCATCATGTGGGTTGCATTCTTCATGTTGAGGTGTTGGTTGTCCTCTCCATCTTCTCTTCCTCCTCCTATGGTCGTTTGCATCTTCTTCTTTTCTTCAAGGCCCTTCTCCAAGTGCAAACCATTGCACTTCTTCCTTTCTTCAAATTTCACCCATTGATGCAAGCACCATATTTTCTGCCCCAAATAATGTTCATTCTTTTCCTATAAATTCTCAACCATGCCTACAGCTTGTCTGCCAATTTTGAGATCTTTTGGAATTGATTTGGTCGGAATCAAAATTGCCTCAAGTTTGAATTTAATTCAAACTTGAGATAAGTTTCTTTCTCTAAAAATGCCCAAAGCAATTTATTCAAAGTCTACATAAATCCAGGAGTCCAAGGATATTCTTATCTCCGTCTCACACCTCTCCATTACCCCTGTGTATTTCTTTTCTCTCTTTTCTTCGGTGTGAAGAAAAGAAAGAAGAGGGCAGTGGCCTCCCAGCAGCGCACTTGGGCCTCCTCCTCCTGTTCAAGTCCAACCGATCTAGCCCAACTCCTCTCTCCCCTGGTAATTTTTGCACCTGCTCCTAGCCGCCCCACCTGTCATTCTCTCTTCTCCCTCCTTTTCTTCCACCTCACGCACACCTTCCCCCTCACAGTAAAACTGGAGCAGTAGCATACATGGCCACGAGGGCAGCCACGATCCCGCGCCTCCCCTCCTATAAAACCCCCAATCCGTCGCTCTAGGGTTTCTCTCTTCCCCCTCCCGCCGCCGCCACAAGCCCTCTGCTTCCTCTCGTTGTTCTTCTCTTCTCCAAGAACAGAGAACCCGAGAGAAAACCCCGCCGGCGTCCGGCGTCCTTCTCGTAGCCGGAGGGCGTCAAGATCATCTCCGACATGCCCATCTTCTTCCTCTACGTCCACTACGTCCGTTCAGGCGTCTTCCCCGCACCAGGTCGCCTCCACTACGTCGCCGTCTTCTTCCCCTGCTTCCTCTTCTTCACGGAGCCGAACGCCGCCATGATCAGCGCCTCCTCGCGCCGCTGACGTTGTGCTTCCGGCCTCTTCGTCTTGTCCTACGGGACCCCGGTGAGCAGCCGCCCCTCCTCGCTCTCCATCGGCATCGTTTGTTTTTCGTTCGGCCTCGATCTGTTCATGCCTGACAGTTGTTGATGTACCCTCGCCTTGCGCACGAAACAGAGCACCTCGCTCTCTGTCCGTAACTGCGTCCACGCACACCATGCTATGCTCGTGTCCTTACCAGTTTCCTCGCACGCCCGTGCACCCGCATGCCTCGTCGCTGGTTTCGACCGCCATGGCCGTGACCTCGAGCTCGAGTTCGTGCTCGTGCACGTCGCTGTACACCTCCTCTGTTCGCTCTGCTTCTTGCTGCACACATGCTCGCTGACTTCGTTACCCTTGTCGCCCTGTCTGCACCCCCACGCACATGCATCTGCACACGCGCATGGCCGCGCTCGATTACGAGTCCGTGGCCCTGCTTCATGTCGCCGCCGCCATGGCCGGGGCGACCTCGAGCTCGTCCTCGAGTCTTCCCGCACACCCTAGTTTTCTGCATGATTTATCCTCACGGCGCACCAACGTCCCTGTTCCGCACGCCCGCCGGTGCTCTACAGCCTCTGTAGTCGCCGTCTTGATCGAGTTCGCCGCCGGCAAGGATTCTCGTTCGTTCATGGAAGGTCAGGGATTGGCCTTGGCATCCATTCAAAGTGTGCCGTGCTCCTACTCTAGCGAGATCATAGCAGTAGCCCAGCTGGTTAGCCACACGCGCTCGCATCCGGGAGGTACTGGGTTCGAGTCCCAGGTGCCCCCCAGTTTTTTGCCTTGTTTTCTTTTTCTCTGCACAATCACTCATCCGCTTCGGGCCAGATCTCCTCCTGGGCCACTGCCACTGTTTCAGATTCGGCCCGATGATATTTTTGCCTTGTTTTCTTTTTCTCTGCACAATCACTCATCCGCTTCGGGCCAGATCTCCTCCTGGGCAACTGCCACTGTTTCAGATTCGGCCCGATGATATTTTTTCCAGTCTGTGATCTTGTCATATATCCAGTGCCTGCATATTTTCAGAACTGCCATTGTTTTGCATTGCTCATATCTAAATATGCATGCATTCAAACTAAACAAACTATATATGTAAAATGCTTAGAATTTTATCTAGTTTCACAATATGCTGTTTTCATCCATGTTCAAAATGTATAAAATGCTGCTTGCATATCATTTGCATGTTTGACATGTTAAAATGGTTTATTTTCATAACTAATTAACCATAGCTTGGATTTAAATAAATTTGATATGTAAATGGGGTAGAAAAATGCCTATTTTAACATGGTGCTCTTTATTTTGCTGTTTAACAACATTAAAATTGTGTTTATGGCAGAACAGTACCAAATCTAAAATATGCACATGGGGATTTTCCGGAATTGTTGTTTGTTGTTCCGGCCTCATTTAAACTTGCCTAAATAGTTAGTTTATTTATGCTTCACCCTCTTGCCATGTTTAACAACATTTAACTTTGTTGGGTACATAAACGAGAGCGAACTAAATAACTTGAATGTGGTGTTTCGTCAATATGCAACTCGTTGCATATTGAGCTCCACTTAACTTGTAGTTTTGTTTGTGCACTTTGCTTTGCCATGCCTATTTAAACCGTACATGCATCATACTTGATTGTGCATCATGCCATGTTTATGTGATGGTTGTTTACCATGATGTTTGCTTCTTTCCGGTTGTGCTTCTCCTTGGTAGTTCCGGTAACGTTGCGATTGTGAGGATCCATTTGACTACGTTGGTTCGTCTACTTCATGGACTCGTTCTTCTTCCTTGTGGAAACTCAGGCAAGATGACCATACCCTCGAAATCACTTCTATCTTTGCTTGCTAGTTGTTCGCTCTATTGCTATGCCGTGCTACCTACCACTTGCTATATCATGCCTCCCATATTGCCATGTCAAGCCTCTAACCCACCTTTCCTAGCAAACCGTTGTTTGGCTATGTTACCGCTTTTGCTCAGCCCCTCTCATAGCGTTGCTAGTTGCAGGCGAAGATGAAGTTTGTTCCATGTTGGAACATGGATATCTTTGGGATATCACAATATCTCTTATTTAATTAATGCATCTATATACTTGGTAAAGGGTGGAAGGCTCGGCCTTATGCCTGGTGTTTTGTTCCACTCTTGCCGCCCTAGTTTCCGTCAAACCGGTGTTATGTTCCTTGATTTTGCGTTCCTTACGCGGTTGGGTGATTTATGGGACCCCCTTGACAGTTCGCTTTGAATAAAACTCCTCCAGCAAGGCCCAACCTTGGTTTTACCATTTGCTACCACCTATCCCCTTTTCCCTTGGGTTCTGCACACTCAAGGGTCATGTTTATTTTAGACCCCCCGGGCCAGTGCTCCTTCGAGTGTTGGTCCGAACCGAGCTGCCTGCGGGGCCACCTTGGGGAAACTTGTGGGCTGGTTTTACTCGTAGCTAGTCTCATCCGGTGTTGCCCTGAGAACGAGATATGTGCAGCTCCTATCGGGATTTGTCGGCACATCGGGTGGCTTTGCTGGTCTTGTTTTACCATTGTCGAAATGTCTTGTAAACCGGGATTCCGAGACTGATCGGGTCTTCCCGGGAGAAGGAATATCCTTCGTTGACCATGAGAGATTATAATGGGCTAAGTTGGGACACCCCTACAGGGTATAAACTTTCGAGAGCCGTGCCCGCGGTTATGTGGCAGATGGGAATTTGTTAATATCCGGTTGTAGAGAACTTGACACTTGACTTAATTAAAATGCATCAACCGCGTGGGTAACCGTGATGGTCTCTTTTCGGCGGAGTCCAGGAAGTGAACACGGTTTTGGGTTATGTTTGACGTAAGTAGGAGTTCAGGATCACTTCTTGATCATTACTAGTTGACGACCGTTCCGTTGCTCCTCTTCTCACTCTTATTTGCGTATGTTAGCCACCATACATGCTAGTGCTTGCTGCAGCTCCACCTCACTACCCTTTCCTTCCTATAAGCTTAAATAGTCTTGATCTCGCGGGTGTGAGATTGCTGAGTCCTCGTGACTCACCAGATACTTCCAAACAGTTGCAGGTGCCGATGATACCAGTGCAGGTGACGCAACTGAGCTCAAGTGGGAGTTCGACGAGGAACTTGGTCGTTACTATGTTTCGTTTCCTGATGATCAGTAGTGGAGCCCAGTTGGGACGATCGGGGATCTAGCAGTTGGGTTATCTTCTTTTCTTTTGGCTTTGACCGTAGTCGGTCTATGTGTGTACTCTGATTGATGTATGATTTATTTAAGTATTGTGTGAAGTGGCGATTGTAAGCCAACTCTCTTTATCCCATTCTTGTTCATTACATGAGATTGTGTGAAGATGACCCTTCTTGCGACAAAACCTACAATGCGGTTATGCCTCTAAGTCGTGCCTCGACACGTGGGAGATATAGCCGCATCGTGGGTGTTAGACCATGCTTGCTTGAAATGTATTGTGAATGTTTAAACTTATGCTAAAACTCCACCTTAACTTGAAGAACTTAAAAACTGCTACTTTTCTTTGTTGAAGGTCTAATCACCCCCCCTCCCCTCTAGACACCTCTTCTTTATCCTTTCAAATGGGAAGCTGGGGCCTGAGTGCTGCCCAAAATGCAAGCGACGACACGAGGCTCCTGGAAGCCCCCAGCGCCCTCGTCCTGGTGGTGGTCATTGTTCCTTCTTAGTGGTGGGAGCGGCGAGGGAAGGCCGGCATTGCCCTGAGGATGGTCCTCGCGAGGCTGATCTCTCCAGGCACCCTCGCGAGGCTGGGCCTGCCAGCGGTCCTCACGAGGCTGGTCGCGCCATTCCTGGAGAGGGTCACGGCCGTCCCAGCGTCCTCCACCACGGCCACCTCCGCGGTCGTAGCCTCGATCGTTGCGCTCGGGGCGATGATCGAGGCGCCCGTCGTGGATGGCCCTGAGCTCCTGGCAATCGTTGGTGTTGTGGCTGTGCACGTTGTGGAAGACGTAGAATGGGCGGCTGCCCTTGGATGACTCTGGGTGGTCACATCCGCGCTTCATCTCTGGTTCGGCCGCGAGCACGGCCGCTCCCTTGATCTTCACGTCCTTGGCCTTTTGGCCTTCTTGTCTTCTGGGTCCATGTTAGGGAGCTCGAGAAGGGAGAGCTGCCCCTCCTCAGCTCTCGCACACTTGGTTGCCATGTTGAACATCTCCAGAGCCGTGCACAGGTCCTCGTGTATGGCGAGCTCCACCTTCATCTTGACATCACAGATGACGGCCTCGTCCGACACCTCGGGGATCTTGAGGCGAACATTGTTGAAGCGCTGCATGTACTTCTGCAAGGTCTCTCCTAGCTGCTTCTTGATACGCCGCAGGTCACCCACAGCCGGCGGGCGATCGCGAGTGCCCTGGAAGTTGGCGACGAAACGCTCTCGCATATCGTCCCAGGAGGAGATCAATCCCGCGGGGAGGTTCAGGAGCCACGAGCGCGCGCTGTCTTTGAGGGCCATGGGAAACTAGTTCCACATAACCTTCTTTTCGCCGTTGGCCACCTCGATGCTCAGCTCGTAGAGCTACAGGAACTCAGTAGGGTCGGGGGTGCCGTCGTAGCGCGGAGGCAGATCGGGCTTGAACTTCCCCGGCCAGACGACGCTGCGCGGCTCCGGAGTGAATGCGTGGCACCCTGCTATGGTCACGGGAGCCCAGCGTGGAGGTGGAGCCTGATCCTGGCGCTTGCGCGCCACCACCACAGGCGGCGTGCGGTCTTGACGTGGCGGTGCTGGAAGTGCACGCGCCTCTCCTTGCGGTCGCTGCACCACCTGGCAGCTTTCTTCGTCGCGCGGCGGGTCGCGTCGTGGAGCCTCGCACCTTGGTTTGACGATGGCGTCCTGCCTGGGAGGTGGAGGAGGTGCTCCATGGGCCACGTCACCCACAGTGGGCGGCAGGTGAAGCAGCGAGCGAGATGGTGCAGGAGAATCTCCGGCGGTACTGACGAGCTCGGCGATGCGGTCCAGCCAGTCCTCATAGAGGTCGTCGATGGGGCGGTAGCGCAAGAGCACGCGTGCCATGAGCAACGCAGCCTGCGCGTTTGCAGGTCCGCGACGAGCGTGAGACGATGAAGCGGCCACCGGGGTCAGCGACGGAGTGGCGGTGCGTCCATCCCGCCGCACAGAGGGCTGCATCGACGAAGCCCGCTGCTCATGGGCCACGGACGACAGGGAACGGCGAGGAGTACCATCACCGGCGGGTGCGGTCTGAGCAACGCGGGCGGCGAGGGCGGCCCGGCGCTCAGCACGAACTCGACAAGCATCAACCATGGGGATGGCGGAACGTTGGCAAATCGACTGGAGGAAGAGAGGCTCCGACGCACCCCTACTTGGCGCGCTAAATGTTGGATTTCGGGTTCCGCAGACCCTTGAGAGGTTCGAACTCTGGGGTGCGTGCGAAGAACTCAACCTCGCCAGTCTGCCTACTCGCCAATCTCACGGCCTAGCTCGATGAACTGGAAGGAAACGTGATGCAACAGTTTACCCAGGTTCGGGCCACCTTGCGGTGTAAAACCCTACTCCTGCTTTGTGGTGGATTGGCCTCGAGGGGTTGAGGATGAACTAGTACAGTGGGGGAACAACCTCAGGAGGAGGAGTGTTCTTGGGCTCGAGTGAGCTGGTGAGGGAGAGGGTGATCTCGATGATCCGTCCGGACCCGTCCACTCTTCGTTTTCCTTCTTCTCCCTCTATGCCGGTGGTGCTGCTCTATTTATAGTGGCCTTGGTCCTCTTCCCAAATGAAGGCGGGAAGGGATCCCATAACGGCCAAATTCGAAGGGGAACAACTAGTACATGTTATCCTGACAAAAGTAGTCTTTGCCTGCAAAAGCATGTGGTCGTGACGCCATGGTGGGCTTGGCGATAACCTCCGTCCTGCCGTCTTGGCGGTCTTGGTCTCGTTGCACCGGAATGGAAACCTTTGGCTGATTCATCGGGACTCCGCGCCTGCACTTGCCTCCTTAACACCAAAGAGGAAACTGGTACACTGCGCCCGCTGGCACCTGCCTGGCCTTGGTCGTCATGGCTCACGTCATCCGAGCCTTGCGAGGTGAGGCTTGCCTAGAACTCTCCGCCCCTCGGGAGCCAGCCTGGGGAGGCCGCTCCTCGTGGAGGTCTTGGTGTCGTCCGCCTCGCGAGGCTTGGCCCCTCGCGAGAGTCTTGAGTCGTTGATGCTGAAGTTGGGCCGTACCAGGCCGTCGATGGAGCCACGCCGTGGGCCGCAAGCAGGCAAGTCTGGGTACCCCCGTTCCCAGAACGCCGACAACCTTACTATCAAACTACTTGTTACCGACTATTTCAGTGCTTGCAGAAAATACCTTGTTGGAAACCACTTTTCATTTCCTTGTACTCCTCGTTGGGTTCGACACTCTTACTTATTGAAAGGACTATGATTGATCCCCTATACTTGTGGGTCATCAAAAAGCTTCAAGTAAAGACGGCGAAGCTGGGGGCTTGCCATCGCACAACCATAAAAATTTGTCATAGGTGGTCGAGAAAGCTACATCCGACTTCTGAAAAGGCTTCAAACGGAGACGGTGAGCTGACGATGGTGAGCGGCAACGATGGATGTTGTGTGGCTATTTACGGTTTGCTGCGACGGGCGTGCGACATGCTACGATGATGGTCGATGGTGATGCTGGAACCCCACCCGATGATGCTACAACCTAGGGGGTGGAGGCATGATGAGGTGCAAGGCTGGATTGAAGGAAATATGCCCTAGAGGCAATAATAAAGTTGTTATTTATATTTCCTTATATCATGATAAATGTGAATTATTCATGCTAGAATTGTATTAACCGGAAACTTAGTACATGTGTGAATACATAGACAAACAGAGTGTCACTAGTATGCCTCTACTTGACTAGCTCGTTAATCAAAGATGGTTAAGTGTCCTAGCCATGGACAAGAGTTATCATTTGATGAACGGGATCACATCATTAGAGAATGATGTGATTGACTTGACCCATCCGTTAGCTTAGCAATATGATCATTTAGTTTATTGCTATTGCTTTCTTCATAACTTATACATGTTCCTATGACTATGAGATTATGCAACTCCCGAATACTGGAGGAACACTTAGTATGCTATCAACCGTCACAACGTAACTAGGTGATTATAAAGATGCTCTACAAGTGTCTCCGATGGTGTTTGTTGAGTTGGCATAGATCGAGATTAGGATTTTTCACTCCGATTGTCGGAGAGGTATCTCTTGGCCCTCTCGGTAATGCACATCACTATAAGCCTTGCAAGCAATGTGACTAATGAGTTAGTTACGGGATGATGCATTACGAAACGAGTAAAGCGACTTGCCGGTAACGAGATTGAACTAGGTATGATGATACCAATGATCGACTCTCGGGCAAGTAACATACCGATGACAAAGGGAACAACGTATGTTGTTATGCGGTTTGACCGATAAAGACCTTCGTAGAATATGTAGGAACCAATATAAGCTTCCAGGTTCCGCTATTGGTTATTGACCGGAAGTGAGTCTCGGTCATGTCTACATAGTTCTCGAACCCGTAGGGTCCGCACGCTTAACGTTCGATGATGATCGGTATTATGAGTTTATGTGTTTTGATGTACCGAAGGTAGTTCGGAGTCCCGGATGTGATCACGGACATGACGAGGAGTCTCGAAATGGTCGAGACCTAAATATTGATATATTGGAAGGCTATGTATGGACACCGGAATGGTTTCAGATAAGTTCGGGCAATTACCGGAGTGCCGGGGGGTTACCGGACCCCCCCGGGGAGTCAATGGGCCTTAATGGGACATGGTGGGAGAGAGGAGGAGGCGGCCAAGTGGGGGGGGCGCCCCCCAAGCCCAATCCAAATTGGGGAGGGGGCCGGCCCCCCTTTCCTTCTCTCCTCCTCCCTCTTCCTTCTTCTCCTACTCCAACTAGGGAAAGGGGGGAACCTACTCCTACTGGGAGTAGGACTCCCCCTTGGGCGCGCCATAGAGAGGGCCGGCCCTCCCCTCCCCCACTCCTTTATATACGGGGGAAGGGGGCACCCATAGTCACACAAGTTGACAGTTGTCTTAGCCGTGTGCGGTGCCCCCCTTCACAGATTTCCACCTCGGTCATATCGTTGTAGTGCTTAGGCAAAGCCCTACATCGGTAACTTCATCATCACCGTCATCACGCCGTCGTGCTGATGAAACTCTCCCTCGGCCTCAACTGAATCAAGAGTACGAGGGACGTCACCGAGCTGAACATGTGCAGATCGCGGAGGTGCCGTGCGTTCGGTACTTGGATCGGTTGGATTGCGAAGACGTTCAACTACATCAACCGCGTTACTAAACGCTTCCGCTTTCGGTCTATGAGGGTATGTGGACACACTCTCCCCACTCGTTGCTATGCATCACCTAGATGGATCTTTCGTGTGCGTAGGAATTTTTTGAAATTACTGCGTTCCCCAACAGTGGCATCCGAGCCAGGTCTATGCGTAGATGTTATATGCATGAGTAGAACACAAAGAGTTGTGGGCGATAATAGTCATACTGCTTACCACCAATGTCTTACTTTGATTCGACGGTATTGTTGGATGAAGCGGCTCAGAGGGACATTACGCGTACACTTACGCGAGACTGGTTCTACCGACGTGCTTCGCACACAGGTGGCTAGTGGGTGTCTGTTTCTCCAACTTTAGTTGAATCGAGTGTGACTACGCCCGGTCATTGTTGAAGGTTAAAACAGCATACTTGACGAAAAATCATTGTGGTTTTGATGCGTAGGTAAGAACGGTTGTTGCTAAGCCCGTAGCAGCCACGTAAAACTTGCAACAACAAAGTAGAGGACGTCTAACTTGTTTTTGCAGGGCATGTTGTGATGTGATATGGTCAAGACGTGATTATATAAATTGTTGCATGAGATGATCATGTTTTGTAACACAATTATCGGCAACTGGCAGGAGCCATATGGTTGTCGCTTTATTGTATGAAATGCAATCGCCATGTAATTGCTTTACTTTATCACTAAGCGGTAGCGATAGTCGTAGAAGCAATAGTTGGCGAGACGACAACGATGCTTCAATGGAGATCAACGTGTCAAGCCGGTGATGATGGTGATCATGACGGTGCTTTGGAGATGGAGATCAAAGGCACGAGATGATGATGGCCATATCATATCACTTATATTGATTGCATGTGATGTTTATCCTTTATGCATCTTATTTTTCTTAGTACGGCGGTAGCATTATGATGATCTCTCACTAAATTTCAAGGTATAAGTGTTCTCCCTGAGTATGCGCCATTGCTATAGTTCGTTGTGCCGAGACACCACGTGATGATCGGGTGTGAAAACCTCTACGTTCACATACAACGGGTGCAAGCCAGTTTTGCACACGCAGAATACTCGGGTTAAACTTGATGAGCCTAGCATATGAGATATGGCCTCGGAACACTGAGACCGAAAGGTCGAGCATGAATCGTATAGTAGATATGATCAACATAGTGATGTTCACCATTGAAAACTACTCCATCTCACGTGATGATCGGACATGGTTTAGTTGATATGGATCACGTGATCACTTAGATGATTAGAGGGATGTCTATCTAAGTGGGAGTTCTTAAGTAATATGATTAATTGAACTTTAATTTATCATGAACTTAGTACCTGATAGTTTTTGCATGTCTATGTTGTTGTAGATAAATGGCCCGTGTTGTTGTTCCGTTGAATTTTAATGTGTTCCTAGAGAAAGCTAAGTTGAAAGATGATGGTAGCAATTACACGGACTGGGTCCGTAACTTGAGGATTATCCTCATTGCTGCACAGAAGAATTACGTCCTGGAAGCACCGCTAGGTGCAAGATCCGCTGCAGGAGCAACACCAGACGTTGTGAATGCCTGGCAGAGCAAAGCTGATGACTACTCGATAGTTCAGTGTGCCATGCTTTACGGCTTAGAACCGGGACTTCAACGACGTTTTGAACGTCATGGAGCATATGAGATGTTCCAGGAGTTGAAGTTAATATTTCAAGCAAATGCCCAGATTGAGAGATATGAAGTCTCCAATAAGTTCTACAGCTGCCAAATGGAGGAGAATAGTTCTATCAGTGAGCATATACTCAGAATGTCTGGGTACCACAATCACTTGACTCAGCTGGGAGTTAATCTTCCAGTTGATGGTGTCATTGACAGAGTTCTTCAATCACTACCACCAAGCTACAAAAGCTTCGTGATGAACTATAATATGCAAGGGATGGATAAGACAATTCCCTAGCTCTTCGCGATGCTAAAGGCTGCGGAGGTAGAAATCAAGAAGGAGCATCAAGTGTTGATGGTCAACAAGACCACCAGTTTCAAGAAAAAGGGTAAAGGGAAGAAGGGGGACTTCAAGAAGAACGGCAAGCAAGTTGCTGCTCAAGTGAAGAAGCCCAAGTCTGGACCTAAGCCTGAGACTGAGTGCTTCTACTGCAAAGGGACTGGTCACTGGAAGCGGAACTGCCCCAAGTATTTGGCGGAGAAGAAGGATGGCAAAGTGAAAGGTATATTTGATATACATGTTATTGATGTGTACCTTACTAATGCTCGCAGTAGCGCCTGGGTATTTGATACTGGTTCCGTTGCTAATATTTGCAACTCGAAACAGGGGCTACGGATTAAGCGAAGATTGGCTAAGGACGAGGTGACGATGCGCGTGGGAAATGGTTCTAAATTCGATGTGATCGTCGTCGGCACGCTACCTCTACATCTACCTTCGGGATTAGTTTTAGACCTAAATAATTGTTATTTGGTGCCAGCGTTAAGCATGAACATTATATCTGGATCTTGTTTGATGCGAGATGGTTATTCATTTAAATTAGAGAATAATGATTGTTCTATTTATATGAGTAATATCTTTTATGGTCATGCACCCTTGATGAGTGGTCTATTTTTACTAAATCTTGATAGTAGTGATACACATATTCATAGTATTGAAAAGATATAAGTTTAATAATGATAGTGCAACTTATTTGTGGCACTGCCGTTAAGGTCATATTGGTGTAAAGCGCATGAAGAAACTCCATTCTGATGGGCTTTTGGAATCACTTGATTATGAATCAATTGATGCTTGCGAACCATGCCTCTTGGGCAAGATGACTAAGACTCCGTTCTCCGGAACAATGGAGCGAGCAACAGACTTGTTGGAAATAATACATACTGATGTATGCGGTCCGATGAGTGTTGATGCTCGCGGCAGGTATCGTTATTTTCTTACCTACAGATGATTTGAGCAGATATGGGTATATCTACTTGATGAAACATAAGTTTGAAACATTTGAAAAGTTCAAAGAATTTCAGAGTGAAGTGGAAAATCATCGTAACAAGAAAATAATGTTTCTACGATCTGATCATGGAGGAGAATATTTGAGTTACGAGTTTGGTCTTCATTTGAAACAATGCGGAATAGTTTCGCAACTCACGCCACCCGGAACACCACAGCGTAATGGTGCGTCCGAACGTTGTAATCATACTTTATTAGATATGGTGCGATCTATGATGTCTCTTACTAATTTACCACTATTGTTTTGGGGTTATGCTATAGAGACGGCTGCATTCACGTTAAATAGGGCACCATCTAAATCCGTTGAGACGACACCATATGAACTTTGGTTTGGCAAGAAACCCAAGTTGTCGTTTCTTAAAGTTTGGGGCTGCGATGCTTATGTGAAAAAGCTTCAACCTGATAAGCTCGAACCCAAATTGGAGAAATGTGTGTTCATAGGATACCCAAAGGAGACTGTTGGGTACACCTTCTGTCACAGATCCGAAGGCAAGATATTCGTTGCTAAGAATGGATCCTTTCTAGAGAAGAAGTTTCTCTCGAAATAAGTGAGTGGGAGGAAAGTAGAACTTGATGAGGTAATTGTACCTGCTCCCTTATTGGAAAGTAGTTCATCACAGAAATCAGTTCCAGTGATTCCTACACCAGTAAATGAGGAAGCTAATGATGATGATCATGAAACTTCTGATCAAGTTACTACCGAACCTCATAGGTCAACCGGAGTAAGATCCGCACAAGTGTGGTACGGTAATCCTGTTCTAGAAGTCATGTTACTTGACCATGACGAACCTACGAACTATGAGGAAGCGATGATGAGCCCAGATTCCGCGAAATGGCTTGAGGCCATGAAATCTGAGATGGGATCCATGTATGAGAACAAAGTGTGGACTTTGGTTGACTTGCCCGATGATCGGCAAGCCATAGAGAATAAATGGATCTTCAAGAAGAAGACTGACGCTGACGGTAATATTACTATCTACAAAGCTCGACTTGTTGCGAAAGGTTTTCGACAAGTTCAAGGAGTTGACTACGATTAGACCTTCTCACCCATAGCGATGCTTAAGTCCGTCTGAATCATGTTAGCAATTGCCGCATTTTATGATTATGAAACTTGGCAAATGGATGTCAAAACTGCATTCCTTAATGGATATCTTAAAGAAGATTTGTATATGATGCAACCGGAAGGTTTTGTCGATCCAAAAGGTGCTAACAAAGTGTGCAAGCTCCAGCGATCAATTTATGGACTGGTGCAAGCCTCTCGGAGTTGGAATATATGCTTTGATAGTGTGATCAAAGCATATGATTTTATACAGACTTTTGGAGAAGCCTGTATTTACAAGAAAGTGAGTGGGAGATCTGTAGCATTTCTGATATTATATGTGGATGACATATTATTGATCAGAAATGATACTGAATTTCTGAATAGCATAAAAGGATACTTGAATAAGAACTTTTAAATGAAAGACCTCGGTGAAGCTGCTTATATATTAGGCATCAAGATCTATAGAGATAGATCAAGACACTTAATTGGACTTTCACAAAGCACATACCTTGATAAAGTTTTGTAGAAGTTCAAAATGGATCAAGCAAAGAAAGGGTTCTTGCTTGTGTTACAAGGTGTGAAGTTGAGTCAGACTCAATGCCCGACCACTGCAGAAGATAGAGAGAAAATGAAAGTCATTCCCTATGCTTCAACCATAGGTTCTATCATGTATGCAATGTTGTGTACCAGACCTGATGTGTGCCTTGCTATTAGTTTAGCAGGGAGGTACCAAAGTAATCGAGGAGTGGATCACTGGACAGCCGTCAAGAACATCCTGAAGTACCTGAAAAGGACTAGGGATATGTTTCTCGTTCATGGAGGTGTGATACATCTCCAACGTATCTATAATTTTTGATAGCTCCATGCTATATTATCTTCTGTTTTGGACATTATTGGGCTTTATTATTCACTTTTATATTTTTTTGGGACTAACCTATTAACCGGAGACCCAGCCCAGAATTGCTATCTTTTGCCTATTTCAGAGTTTCGCAGAAAAAGAATATCAAACGGAGTCCAAACGGAATGAAACCTTCGGGAACGTGATTTTCGGAACGAACATGATCCAGGAGACTTGGACCCTACGTCAAGCAACCAACAGGGAAGCCACGAGGTAGGGGGCCGCGCCTACCCCGCCAGGCGCGCCCTCCACCCTCGTGGGCCCCCTGTTGCTCCACCGACGTACATCTTCCTCCTATATATACCTACGTACCCCCAAACGATCAGATACGGATCCAAAAACCTAATTCCACCGCCGCAACCTTCTGTACCCACGAGATCCCATCTTGGGGCCTGTTCCGGAGCTCCGCCGGAGGGGGCATCGATCACGGAGGGCTTCTACATCAACACCATAGCCTCTCCGATGAAGTGTGAGTAGTTTACCTCAGACCTTCGGGTCCATATTTAGTAGCTAGATGGCTTCCTCTCTCTTTTTGGATCTCAATACAATGTTCTCCCCCTCTCTCGTGGAGATCTATTCGATGTAATCTTATTTTGCGATGTGTTTGTTGAGACTGATGAATTGTGGGTTTATGATCAAGTTTATCTATGAACAATATTTGAATCTTCTCTGAATTCTTTTATGTATGATTGGTTATCTTTGCAAGTCTCTTCGAATTATCAGTTTGGTTTGGCCTACTAGATTGATCTTTCTTGCAATGGGAGAAGTGCTTAGCTTTGGGTTCAATCTTGCGGTGTCCTTTCCCAGTGACAATAGGGGCAGCAAGGCACGTATTGTATTGTTACCATCGAGGATAACAAGATGGTTTTTTTATCATATTGCATGAATTTATCCCTCTACATCATGTCATCTTGCTTAAGGCGTTACTCTGTTCTTATGAACTTAATACTCTAGATGCATGCTGGATAGCGGTCGATGTGTGGAGTAATAGTAGTAGATGCAGGCAGGAGTCGGTCTACTTGTTTCGGACGTGATGCCTATATACATGATCATACCTAGATATTCTCATAACTATGCTCAATTCTGTCAATTGCTCAACAGTAATTTGTTCACCCACCGTAAAATACTTATGCTCTTGAGAGAAGCCACTAGTGAAACCTATGGCCCCCGGGTCTATCTTCATCATATTAATCTTCCAACACTTAGTTATTTCCGTTGCTTTTTACTTTGCTTTTATTTTACTTTGCATCTTTATCATAAAAATACCAAAAATATTATCCTATCAAATCTATCAGATCTCACTCTCGTAAGTGACCGTGTAGGGATTGACAACCCCTTATCGCGTTGGTTGCGAGGATTTATTTGTTTTGTGTAGGTGCGAGGGACTCGCGCGTAGCCTCCTACTGGATTGATACCTTGGTTCTCAAAAACTGAGGGAAATACTTACACTACTTTGCTGCATCACCCTTTCCTCTTCAAGGGAAAACCAATGCAGTGCTCAAGAGGTAGCAAGAAGGATTTCTGGCACCGTTGCCGGGGAGGTCTACGCAAAAGTCAACATACCAAGTACCCATCACAAACCCTTATCTCCCGCATTACATTATTTGCCATTTGCCTCTCGTTTTTCTTTCCCCCACTTCACCCTTGCCGTTTTATTCGCCCTCTCTTTTCCGTTTGCCTCGTTTTGCCCGTCTCTTGTTTGCTCGTGTGTTGGTTTGCTTGCTTGTCACGATGGCTCAAGATAATACCAAATTATGTGACTTTACCAATACCAACAATAATTATTTCCTTAGCACTCCGATTGCTCCTCTTACCGATACTGAATCTTGTGAAATCAATGCTGCTTTGTTGAATCTTGTCATGAAAGATCAATTCGCCGGCCTTCCTAGTGAAGATGCCGCTACTCATCTAAATAGCTTCGTTGATTTGTGTGATATGCAAAAGAAAAAATATGTTGATAATGATATTGTTAAACTGAAGCTATTTCCTTTTTCGCTTAGAGATTATGCTAAAGCTTGGTTTTCGTCTTTGCCTAAAAATAGTATTGATTCTTGGAATAAGTGCAAAGATGCTTTTATCTCTAAGTATTTTCCTCCCGCTAAGATTATCTCTCTTAGAAACGATATTATGAATTTTAAGCAACTTGATCATGAACATGTTGCACAAGCTTGGGAGAGGATGAAATTAATGATACGTAATTGCCCTACTCATGGTTTGAATTTGTGGATGATTATACAAAAAATTTATGCCGGATTGAATTTTGCTTCTAGAAATCTTTTAGATTCAGCCGCGGGAGGCACTTCTATGGAAATCACTTTAGGAGAAGCTACTAAACTCCTAGATAATATTATGGTTAATTATTCTCAATGGCACACTGAAAGATCTACTAATAAAAAAGTGCATGCGATAGAAGAAATTAATGTTTTGAGTGGAAAGATGGATGAACTTATGAAATTATTTGCTACTAAGAGTGTTTCTTCTGATCCCAATGATATGCCTTTGTCTACTTTGATTGAGAATAATAATGAATCTATGGATGTGAATTTTATTGGTAGGAATAATTTTGGTAACAACGCGTATAGAGGAAACTTTAATCCTAGGCCTTATCCTAGCAATTCCTCTAATAATTATGGTAATTCCTACAACAATTCTTATGGAAATTTTAATAATATGACCTCTGAATTTGAGACTAGTGTTAAAGAGTTTATGAATTCGCAAAAGAATTTCAATGCTTTGCTTGAATTTTTTTTGCTTAAAGTTGATGAATTGGCTAGGAACGTTGATAGAATTTCTCTTGATGTTGATTCTTTAAAACTGAGATCTATTCCTCCTAAGCATGATATCAATGAGTCTCTCAAAGCCATGAGAATTTCCATTGATGAGTGCAAAGAAAGAACCGCTAGGATGCGTGCTAAGAAAGATTGTTTTATAAAAGCGTGTTCTTCTAATTTTTATGAAAACAAAGATGAAGATCTAAAAGTTATTGATGTGTCCCCTATTAAATCTTTGTTTTGTAATATGAATCTTGATAATGATGGGACTGAATATGATCCACCTTTACCTAGAAGGCGTTCCAAAAATTCAGAGTTTTTAGATCTTGATGCTAAAATTGATAAAAGTGGGATTGAAGAAATCAAAACATTAGATGTTAATGGACCCACTATTTTGAATTTCAAGGAATTTAATTATGATAATTGCTCTTTGATAGATTGTATTTCCTTGTTGCAATCCGTGCTAAATTCTCCTCATGCTTATAGTTAAAATAAAGCTTTTACCAAACATATCGTTGATGCTTTGATGCAATCTTATGAAGAAAAACTTGAGTTGGAAGTTTCTATCCCTAGAAAACTTTATGATGAGTGGGAACCTACTATTAAAATTAAGATTAAAGATCATGAATGCTATGCTTTGTGTGATTTGGGTGCTAGTGTTTCCACGATTCCAAAAACTTGGTGCGATTTGCTAGGTTTCCGTGATTTTGATGATTGCTCTTTAAACTTGCACCTTGCGGATTCCACTATTAAGAAACCTATGGGAAGAATTAATGATGTTCTTATTGTTGCAAATAGGAACTATGTGCCCGTAGATTTTATCGTTCTTGACATAGATTGCAATCCTTCATGTCCTATTATTCTTGGTAGACCTTTCCTTAGAACGATTGGTGCAATTATTGATATGAAGGAAGGGAATATTAGATTCCAATTTCCATTAAAGAAAGGCATGGAACACTTCCCTAGGAATAAAATAAAATTACCATATGAACCTATCATGACAGCCACTTATGGATTGCCTACCAAAGATGGCAATACCTAGATCTATCCTTGCTTTTATGCCTAGCTAGGGGCGTTAAACGATAGCGCTTGTTGGGAGGCAACCCAATTTTATTTTTAATTTTTTGCTTTTTGCTTCTGTTTAGGAATAAATATTTGTTCTAGCCTCCGGTTAGATGTGTTTTTATGTTTTAATTAGTGTTTGTGCCAAGTTAAACCTATAGGATCTTCTTGGATGATAGTTATTTGATCTTGCAGAAATTTCCCGAAACTTTCTGTTCACGAAAACAATTGTTAAAAATCACCAGAACGTTATAAAATATTGATTCCAATTGCTGCTGATCAATAAACAAATTTTCTAGGTCGTCCTATTTTGGCTGGTTTTTTGGAGTTCCAGAAGTTTGCGTTAGTTACATATTACTACAGACTGTTCTATTTTTGACAGATTCTGTTTTTCGTGTGTTGTTTGCTTATTTTGATGAATCTATGGCTAGTAAAAGAGTTTATAAACCATAGAGAAGTTGGAATACTGTAGGTTTAACACCAATATAAATAAAGAATGAGTTCATTACAGTACCTTGAAGTGGTCTTTTGTTTTCTTTCGCTAACGGAGCTCACGAGATTTTCTGCTGAGTTTTGTGTTGTGAAGTTTTCAAGTTTTGGGTGAAACATTTGATGGATTATGGAACAAGGAGTGGCAAGAGCCTAAGCTTGGGGATGCCCATGGCACCCCCAAGATAATCTAAGGACACCAAAAAGCCAAAGCTTGGGGATGCCCCGGAAGGCATCCCCTCTTTCGTCTACTTCCATCGGTAACTTTACTTGGAGCTATATTTTTATTCACCACATGATATGTGTTTTGCTTGGAGCGTCTTGTATGATTTGAGTCTTTGCTTTTTAGTTTACCACAATCATCCTTGCTGTACACACCTTTTGAGAGAGACACACATGATTCGGAATTATTAGAATACTCTATGTGCTTCACTTATATCTTTTGAGTTATATGGTTTTTTGCTCTAGTACTTCACTTATATCTTTTAGAGCACGGTGGTGGATTTGTTTTATAGAAACTATTGATCTCTCATGCTTCACTTAGATTATTTTGAGAGTCTTAAATAGCATTGTAATTTGCTTAAATAATCCTAATATGCTAGGTATTCAAGAATAGTAAAAACTTTCTTATGAGTGTGTTGAATACTAAGAGAAGTTTGATGCTTGATAATTGTTTTGAGATATGAAGATGGTGATATTAGAGTTATGCTATTTGAGTGGTTGTGAATTTGAGAAATACTTGTGTTAAATTTTGTGATTCCCGTAGCATGCACGTATGGTGAACCGTTATGTGATGAAGTCGGAGCATGATTTATTTATTGATTGTCTTCCTTATGAGTGGCGGTCGGGGACGAGCGATGGTATTTTCCTACCAATCTATCCCCCTAGGAGCATGCGCGTAATACTTTGCTTTGATAACTTGTAGATTTTTGCAATAAGTATATGAGTTCTTTATGACTAATGTTGAGTCCATGGATTATACGCACTTTTCCTCCTTCCACCATTGCTAGCCTCTCTAATACCGCACACTTTTCGCCGGTATCATACACCCACCATATACCTTCCTCAAAACAGCCACCATACCTACCTATCATGGCATTTCCATAGCCATTCCGAGATATATTGCCATGCAACATACCACCGTTCCGTTTACTATGACACGCTTCATCATTGTCATATTGCTTTGCATGATCATGTAGTTGACATTGTATTTGTGGCAAAGCCACCGTTCATAATTCTTTCATACATGTCACTCTTGGTTCATTGCATATCCCGGTACACCGCCGGAGGCATTCACCTAGAGTCATATTTTGTTCTAAGTATCGAGTTGTAATTGTTGAGTTGTAAGAAAATAAAAGTGTGATGATCATCATTTTTAGAGCATTGTCCCAAGTGAGGAAAGGATGATGGAGACTATGATTCCCCCACAAGTCGGGATGAGACTCCGGACGAAAAAAAGAGGCCATAAAAAAGAAGAAGAAAAGGCCCAAATAAAAAAAATGATGAGAGAAAAAGAGAGAAGGGACAATGTTACTATCCTTTTACCACACTTGTGCTTCAAAGTAGCACCATGATCTTCATGATAGAGAGTCTTCTATGATATCACTTTCATATACTAGTGGGAATTTTTCATTATAGAACTTGGCTTGTATATTCCAATGATGGGCTTCCTCAAAATGCCCTAGGTCTTCGTGAGCAAGCGAGTTGGATGCACACCCACTTAGTTTCTTTTGTTGAGTTTTCATATGCTTATAGCTCTAGTGCATCCGTTGCATGGCAATCCCTACTCACTCACATTGATATCTATTGATGGGCATCTCCATAGCCCGTTGATACGCCTAGTTGATGTGAGACCATCTTCTCCTTTTTGTCTTCTCCACAACCACTATTCTATTCCACATATAGTGCTATGTCCATGGCTCACGCTCATGTATTGCGTGAAGATTGAAAAAGTTTGAGAACGTCAAAAGTATGAAACAATTGCTTGGCTTGTCATCGGGGTTGTGCATGATTTAAATATTCTGTGTGGTGAAGATAGAGCATAGCCAGACTATATGATTTTGTAGGGATAACTTTCTTTGGCCATGTTATTTTGAGAAGACATAATTGCTTAGTTAGTATGCTTGAAGTATTATTATTTTGATGTCAATATGAACTTTTGTCTTGAATCTTTCGGATCTGAATATTCATACCACAATTAAGAAGAATTACATTGAAATTATGCCAAGTAGCACTCCGCATCAAAAATTCTGTTTTTATCATTTACCTACTCGAGGACGAGCAGGAATTCAGCTTGGGGATGCTTGATACGTCTCCAACGTATCTATAATTTTTTATTGCTCCATGCTATATTATCTTCTGTTTTGGACATTATTGGGCTTTATTATTCACTTTTATATTATTTTTGGGACTAACCAATTAACCGGAGGCCCAGCCCATAATTGCTGTTTTTGCCTATTTCAGAGTTTCGCTAGAAAAAGATTATCAAACGGAGTCCAAACGGAATGAAACCTTCGGGAACGTGATTTTCGGAACGAACATGATCCAGGAGACTTGGACCCTACGTCAAGCAACCAACAGGGAAGCCACGAGGTAGGGGGCGCGCCTACCCCCCCAGGCGCGCCCTCCACCCTCGTGGGCCCCCTGTTGCTCCACCAACGTACTTCTTCCTCCTATATATACCTACGTACCCCCAAACGATCAGATACGGAGCCAAAAACCTAATTCCATCGCCGCAACCTTCTGTACCCACGAGATCCCATCTTGGGGCCTGTTCCGGAGCTCCGCCGGAGGGGGCATCGATCACGGAGGGCTTCTACATCAACACCATAGCCTCTCCGATGAAGTGTGAGTAGTTTATCTCAGACCTTCGGGTCCATAGTTAGTAGCTAGATGTCTTCCTCTCTCTTTTTGGATCTCAATACAATGTTCTCCCCCTCTCTCGTGGAGATCTATTCGATGTAATCTTCTTTTGCGGTGTGTTTGTTGAGACCGATGAATTGTGGGTTTATGATCAAGTTTATCTATGAACAATATTTGAATCTTCTCTGAATTCTTTTATGTATGATTGGTTATCTTTGCAAGTCTCTTCGAATTATCAGTTTGGTTTGGCCTACTAGATTGATCTTTCTTGCAATGGGAGAAGTGCTTAGCTTTGGGTTCAATCTTGCGGTGTCCTTTCCCAGTGACAGTAGGGGCAGCAAGGCACGTATTGTATTGTTGCCATCGAGGATAACAAGATGGTTTTTTTTTATCATATTGCATGAATTTATCCCTCTACATCATGTCATCTTGCTTAAGGCGTTACTCTGTTCTTATGAACTTAATACTCTAGATGCATGCTGGATAGCGGTCGATGTGTGGAGTAATAGTAGTAGATGCAGGCAGGAGTCGGTCTACTTGTTTCGGACGTGATGCCTATATACATGATCATACCTAGATATTCTCATAACTATGCTCAATTCTGTCAATTGCTCAACGGTAATTTGTTCACCCACCGTAAAATACTTATGCTCTTGAGAGAAGCCACTAGTGAAACCTATGGCCCCTGGGTCTATCTTCATCATATTAATCTTCCAACACTTAGTTATTTCCGTTGCTTTTTACTTTGCTTTTATTTTACTTTACATCTTTATCATAAAAATACCAAAAATATTATCCTATCATATCTATCAGATCTCACTCTCGTAAGTGACCGTGTAGGGATTGACAACCCCTTATCGCGTTGGTTGCGAGGATTTATTTGTTTTGTGTAGGTGCAAGGGACTCGCGCGTAGCCTCCTACTGGATTGATACCTTGGTTCTCAAAAACTGAGGGAAATACTTACGCTACTTTGTTGCATCACCCTTTCCTCTTCAAGGGAAAACCAATGCAGTGCTCAAGAGGTAGCAAGGTGACAAAGAGCTCGTCGTAAATGGTTACTTCGATGCAAGCTTTGACACTGATCCGGATGACTCTAAGTCACAAACCGGATACGTATTTTTATTGAATGGTGGAGCTGTTTGTTGGTGCAGTTCCAAGCAGAGCGTCGTGGCGGGATCTACGTGTGAAGCGGAGTACATAGCTGCTTCGGAAGCAGCAAATGAAGGAGTCTGGATGAAGGAGTTCATATCCGATCTAGGTGTCATACCTAGTGCATCGGGTCCAACGAAAATCTTTTGTGACAATACTGGTGCAATTGCCTTGGCAAAGGAATCCAAATTTCACAAGAGAACCAAGCACATCAAGAGACGCTTCAATTCCATCCGCGAACAAGTCAAGGAGGGAGACATAGAGATTTGCAAGATACATACAGATATGAATGTTGCAGACCCGTTGACTAAGCCTCTCTCACGAGCAAAACATGATCAACACCAAGACTCCATGGGTGTTAGAATCATTACAATGTAATCTAGATTACTGACTCTAGTGCAAGTGGGAGACCGAAGGAAATATGCCCTAGAGGCAATAATAAAGTTGTTATTTATATTTCCTTATATCATGATAAATGTTTATTATTCATGCTAGAATTGTATTAACCGGAAACTTAGTACACGTGTGAATACATAGACAAACAGAGTGCACAAGCCATGGACAAGAGTTGTTATTTGATGAATGGGATCACACCATTAGAGAATGATGTGATTGACTTGACCCATCCGTTAGCTTAGCACTATGATCGTTTAGTTTATTGTTATTGCTTTCTTCATAACTTATACA
Organism: Aegilops tauschii subsp. strangulata; assembly: GCF_002575655.3. Taxonomy (NCBI): domain Eukaryota; kingdom Viridiplantae; phylum Streptophyta; class Magnoliopsida; order Poales; family Poaceae; genus Aegilops; species Aegilops tauschii. The sequence goes on along the minus strand of NC_053038.3, from coordinate 323,860,911 downwards.
TGTTCCTATGACTATGAGATTATGCAACTCCCGAATACCGGAGGAACACTTAGTGTGCTATCAAACGTCACAATGTAACTGGGTGGTTATAAAGATGCTTTACAGGTGTCTCCGATGGTGTTTGTGGAGTTGGCATAGATCGAGATTAGGATTTGTCACTCCGATTGTCGGAGAGGTATCTCTGGGCCCTCTCGGTAATGCACATCACTATAAGCCTTGCAAGCAATGTGACTAATGAGTTAGTTACGGGATGATGCATTGCAGAACGAGTAAAGAGACTTCCGGTAATGAGATTGAACTAGGTATGATGATACCGACGATCGAATCTCGGGCAAGTAACATACCGATGACAAAGGGAACAACATATGTTGTTATGCGGTTTGACCGATAAAGATCTTCGTAGAATATGTAGGAACCAATATGAGCATCCAGGTTCCGCTATTGGTTATTGACCGGAAGTGAGTCTCGGTCATGTCTACATAGTTCTCGAACCCGTAGGTTCCGCACGCTTAACGTTCGATGACGATCGGTATTATGAGTTTATGTGTTTTGATGTACCAAAGGTAGTTCGGAGTCCCGAGTATGATCACGGACATGACGAGGAGTCTCGAAATGGTCGATACATAAAGATTGATATATTGGAAGGCTATGTTTGGACACCAAAAATGGTTTCGGATAAGTTCGGGCAATTACCAGAGTGCCGGGGGTTACCGGAACCCCCCGGGGAGTCAATGGGCCTTAATGGGCCATGGTGGGAGAGAGGAGGAGGCGGCCAAGTGGGGGGCGCGCCCCCCTAAGCCCAATCCGAATTGGGGAGGGGGCCGACCCCCCTTTCCTTCTCTCCTTCTCCCTCTTCCTTCTTCTCCTACTCCAACTAGGGAAAGGGGGGAAACCTACTCCTACTGGGAGTAGGACTCCCCCTTGGGCGCGCCATAGAGAGGGTCGGCCCTCCCCTCCTCCCCTCCTTTATATACGGGGGAAGGGGGCACCCCATAAACACACAAGTTGACAGTTGTCTTAGCCGTGTGCGGTGCCCCCCTCCACAGATTTCCACCTCGGTCATATCGTTGTAGTGCTTAGGCGAAGCCCTGCGTCGGTAACTTCATCATCACCATCATCACGCCGTCGTGCTGACGAAACTCTCCCTCGGCCTCAGCTGGATCAAGAGTACGAGGGACGTCACCGAGCTGAATGTGTGCAGATCGCGGAGGTGCCGTGCATTCGGTACTTGGATCGGTTGGATTGCGAAGACGTTCGACAACATCAACCGTGTTACTAAACGCTTCCGCTTTCGGTCTACGTGGGTACGTGGACACACTCTCCCCGCTCGTTGCTATCCATCACCTAGATGGATCTTGCGTGTGCGTAGGAAAATTTTGAAATTACTGCGTTCCCCAACATGGATGTGGTGATTGGAGACCGGCACCTCTGCTACGAGCGGTGAGTAGCCTGATGATGGGGACGACGACCAACGCACGAGAGCCTATAGGGCTAGCAGCATGGTGTGAGGTGAGGCACACATGAGATGGAAGGTGCTAGATGGGATAGAGACGCGCGCTGCAGGTGATGGGGATTTTTTTTGCAAGCATTAATGAAGTTGGATGAAGGAGACAATTCGAGGAGAGGCATCCAACGGTGTCGCATCGCTCAATCCAACGGTTGCGACGACAAACAAGGTGCTCATGCAGGTCGACCGACGCAAAGCTCGCCTTTCGAAGAAAGATATGGTTAGCCGCCTTCGCTCAGAATCTTAGTTCACTAAACCCAAAAGAAACAAAATCAACATTAACAGTCATCTTGGGTGTGTTTGGTTCGGAAACAAAGTGAAATGAAATTTTATGGTTTCATACTTTCACTACACTGGAAGGGGTTGGTTCTATTCCGGTGTTTGGTGAAGGGAATTAGGAGGAATGCAATAGTTCCATCCCAGCGTCTGGTTTAAGAGATAGACCATGATTGATTTTGTTTATCTCAATTTTTTGCATATAAATGATGGGACTCTCATATATGTATAAACATCGCCACTATTATAACTCTTTACATTTTGTCAAATTTTGTCAAGCTCGTATCAAAATTTGGTCAAAAGACAAACAAAACATGCACTCAAAATAGGGAAGAAAGCATTGCCAAACATGCACACATTTTTAGCATCAGACTATTCAAACTTTCAAGAACTATTTCCTTCATATTTATAGTACAATCAATTGATATAATCTGAAAAGGAACCATAGTTTATATATGAAAAAATCTCATTATTTTCCATTAAACAAAACATGAAAGAATTGCATTCATCAACTCACTGGTCGCTCTCCTTTCCTCTTTGGTCGCTGCCCAGGCAAGCAGACGATGTCGTCGTTGTTGTCACTGCTGGCTGGCTGCTAATCCTCGCTCCAGAGTAGCCCCTCGCTCGTCGCCCACCTTCAAGACCATTGCCCTGTAGCCGCTCATCTACCATCTCGCTGTGGATTGAGGAGGAGGTGAGGGAGAGGAGCAAACAACGACATGATGGACGGAGAGGAGCATATGGCATCAGGGGTGAAGGATATAAGCAGCCAACGACTCAGATCTAGGGAGAGAGAAGCGGCGACGACAACCCGCAAATGGGAGAGGGTTTCGTGGGGGTGTGCATTGGGAAAGGAAGGTGAGAGCGCCAAGGAGAGATAGTTTCATGTGATTCCTCCTATTTGAAGGAATGTCTGCATTCGACATACTAAGGGTATATTCGGTTCGGAGAATGGGTGAGTTCCGGTACCTTGTCCAACCAAACACGAGGACCAGGTACGAATCAGACTTCATTCCCGCCCATGACTTGAACGAGTAAAATGCACGGGCGGTTCTAATTCTTTCACCAAAGTGTCGACTGGATCCTAATACTTTTAAAATGCATGTTTGAGTCCTAAATCTTTTAAAATGATTTATCTAAGGTCCTAAATCAGCCAGATCTACGCTGAGCGGCCTGCATAGCATGTAGCCACGTCGACAGGAGGGCCCATGAGGGGTAACGATCGGCCCTCTTGTTGACGTGGATAAATTTAGAACTCATGGGCCCTCCTGTAGTTACACCTCCTAGGCCCTCCCGTCATTACGCGTCCTGGGGCCTCTTGTCCACGTGGTCACGCTCAAAGCGCCATGCATGCCGGTCAGTGCGAGTTAGACAAATTGAAGACCTTGGATGAATCACTTTAAAAAATTAGAACTTGAATGTGCATTTTAAAAGTATTAAGACCTAGTAAACAGTTCACCGAAAGAATCATGACTGCCCATGCATTTTTTTGAGTAAAATACGTTGATGGTCATTGAACTTATCATATACGCTCACTTTGGTTACTGTACTTAAGAATACGATTAGTACGGTTACTATATACGTGTTGAAGTGATTATAAGGTCATTGCCAAATTGTATATCTCCGTATTCCAGCTATTTGACGGGTCAAACAATCCAACTGGCGCCTCGTCAGCTCATTTTCTCTCTCGATCTATATGGGTCCTACCTGTCAGTGGGTGGACGAAAGAAGAGAAAATAAGATTCAGTCCCGAGACCTCGCACTTATGGACCAACTGCACCTGCCTCGCCAAGTGTCCGACCAGAGGAGAAATCCTTTTACTCGTTCAACCATTCACGTAACAACCATTAGGATTTTTCTTTTTGCGTGGGAGCCATTGAACTCTACGAGACGCCATGTGGATTGTTTGACCGGTCAAATAGATGAAATACAGATCTATACGATCTGGATGATCGTATAATATCACCTCAGTATGTATAGAGAACTGCATCGATTGTATTTTTAAGTACAGTAACCAAAGTAAGCATACACGATAAGTTCAATGACCAGTAGTGGAGTATTTTTTTCTTTTTTGATCGCCCATGCATTTTACTACTGTACCAAACACACCCGAGCATCTCCAAACCCCTTCTTCACTTTAAACCCCTCTACCCTCCCTTTCCGCCGCTTTGCTGCTACCTATCCCCTTCCCTCCCCTCCCCACGCCGCACGGCCCCGCCAGTCCTCGCTTCCACGCTCCTAGGGTTTTCAGCCGCCGCCGCGCCTCCCGAGCATGTCGGCGCCGCCCTCTCTCAAGTCCCCGGCCACCGCCGCCTTCCTCGCCTCCCCACGCTTGGCCGTCGCCCCGAGAGCCGCCGTGCTCGGCGCCACCGCGCAGCCGCCGCGGCGCCTAAGCTGCTCTGCAGCCGTTGGAGCCGAAGCCAGGGATCTCGAGGTGCGAGGGATACCTTCCCGAAGTACTCGCCGTTCCATTTTATTTAACCAGTGATGATGGTTGCTTATGAGATGCGTTCCGTGCGTTCGTTGATCAGATGAGTGCTCCCATGGACTGGGCGGCGAGGTCGGTGGGGGAGCTGGAGCAAGCGACAGACCTGGACACTTTCTGTATGATGGCGCTATCACCTCTGGACGGACGGTACTTCAGGTTTATCAAGGACTTGATGCCCTTCTTCAGTGAGTTCGGCCTCATCAGATACCGCGTCTTAGTCGAGGTTCGGCTCTTCGAATAGCTCCCGCCTTGTGCGTGTATTATATTATATCTACCATGTCTGTATAATCTTGACTCGTGTGGATCAGTTCGGTTGCTAGTGTGCCATGGTCAATGCTACGTAAATGAAGTGGTTTTTAGTTCTGTAGGTCAAATGGTTGCTGAAGCTTTCTCAAATTCCTGAGGTCAAGGAAGTGCCACCATTTAGCAAGGATGCTCAGCTCTTCTTGGATGCAATTGTCCAAGATTTTAGCATCAATGATGCTAAAGAAGTGAAACAAATTGAGAAAATAACTAACCATGACGTGAAAGCTGTTGAGTACTATCTGAAGCAGAAATGCAGCTCAAATCCAGAGGTTGCAAAGGTACACAAGCTGGTTTTCAGTTTTGAAGTGTTCACTTCCGTTAGTGAAGTCAACTATCATTCTGATCATGTTCTCCCAGGTTTTGGAATTCTTCCATTTTGGATGTACTTCTGAAGACATCAACAACCTGTCACATGCATTGGCTCTAAAAGAGGGGGTAAACACAGTTATGTTCCCTGTGATGATCGATGTATGCAGCGCAATATGTTCCTTGGCAACGGAAAATGCACACGTCCCTTTGTTGTCTAAAACTCATGGACAGGTATGTAGAGCCACCTTTTAGTTTTTGAATTTCTTTATTAATGTATGCTTGTGGATGTATTAGTGTGAGATTAATGAATATCTGAATTATTGTTTCTTCATATCCATATAACATTGTTATGCAGTAGATTTGACTATATGTGACTCAACTGTTCTATTATGTAACATGTGCTACGATAAACTTACTCGAGCTTTTTTATGTTTGCTTGCCATTGCTGCAATAAGAGAGCATGAATAGTGATAACTCCTGCACAGTGCATACAAAGAATGGAACTGTGCAACTGGTCAAATTCACAACTATGCTGTTCCTAACTCCCAAGTCGATAGGGGTAGAATTGACAAGAAATTTGGCTTTCTTTTAAAACACAAAATGGGAATAAGATAGATACTACTGTTACATGTTGTTTCCGGCCTAAGCCTTGTGTAATTGTTTCTTTCATTTACTTGGACAAATGTCCTCTATTTGTTTTTACCATATTCTATAAATAAAACCACTTCTGCTAAAAATATGAAGGCGAAAAACATTATTCAGTATTGCTGCACTGCAGAGTTTAGCAGTTTAGCACAAAGGTTCGTATGTAATAGTCCAACTTAATAGACAACACTGTTAATTGACACGAGGTTTCCATCTTCCTGATATGGACTTCTCAAGCAATATGCCGAGATCTAGCCTTTTGTTGCTGATATGCCTGGAATACTAGCTTAAAATTTTCAGCTTCCCACTTGTAGCCGGCATCACCAACAACTCTGGGAAAGGAGATGGCAAATTTTGCAGCCAGATTATCTGATATTGGGAAGAGTTTTTCTGAGGTCAAGATACTAGGGAAATTTGCTGGTGCTGTTGGAAATTACAATGCTGATGTAGTTGCATATCCAGAAATTGACTGGCCTAAGATGACAGAAGAGTTTGTCAGATCCTTAGGTTTGGAGTTCAATCCTTATGTTACTCAGGTGATTATTTTGTCACTTCATTGTTCCTTACGTTTTTTCACGTCTTGGGCACCATTTTTTCTATGGAGATATGACTCAGTATGATGAGCCTATGGCACTCGCTTCCCCTACTATTTACATTTCTATCAGGATTATTTGTTCTGATGCAGTATTTATCCTCTTTACAGATTGAACCTCATGACTATATCTCAAAGCTCTTCAATCTATTTGTCCAGTTCAACATTGTCTTGACTGACTTTGACAAAGACATGTGGACTTACATATCAGCAGGCTACTTCAAGCAGGTAAAGCTATGAAGACTAGGCTATCATCAAAGAGTTTGATTCAATACTGCAAGAAAGAACCTACTCATATTGACTTATTGTTTCCATTTCAACTTACTCTGCATTCCCCCATTTTGTTTCAGATAGCAAAGGCTGGTGAAGTTGGATCCTCCACCATGCCTCACAAAATCAATCCCATCAACTTTGAAAATAGTGAAGGCAATCTTAGTGTGTCGAATGGTCTTTTATGTACTTTAAGTATGAAACTACCAATATCAAGGTTGCAGGTAATGTTATCACTTCTATACTTGAATTTCCCCATCTTCATTCGTCAACAACTGAATTAAATTGTGTTATTTGGATGTTGAATACCCATGCCAGACAACAACTTAATCATTGTATTTAGATTCTATTGAAATATTGGTATCTTGAACTAATGAACTGCCATGCTACATCAATGACAGCGTGATCTCACTGATTCAACTGTTTTGAGAAACTTGGGTGTTGGATTAGGGCATTCACTCTTGGCTTACAAAGCAACAATGCAGGGAATCAAGAAGCTAGAGGTAGGTGTCTTAAGACTTGGTCCTTTTAGCTCCTCATATTTAATTTTGTAGCCATTCAGCCCTCGTACACCCCCCCCCCCCCCCCCCCCGGCGCGCACATTGCCCCGTAAGGCCTTGCACTGGACGATTGCTCCCTATATAACTCAATACTCACTCCACCCCGAATTACTTGTCACAGAAATGGATGTATCTAGACCTACTTTAGTTCTAGATACATCCATTTCCGCGACAAGTAATTCCGGACGGAGGTATGTAAGCATGGAACTGCAATTTGTGAATTACTTGAATGATGTTTATTTGGCTGAATTCAAATAATCTAAATTTTGGAATGTTTGTTGATTACAAATGAAAGGAGACTATGTTCTTTAAGATGCTATTATACTCAACAGGACATCAACATGTATGAATCGATATAATTTTTTGAAATATCGTTCTGAACATAGACACATAAATAATGACAGACCTTGTGTTAATATTTGGCATCTTTCTGCATCTAAACCTTGTCCAATCAGTATTTTGGATATTACCTAACTGTTACTGATGAGTTATGATTACTTAGTAGTTACACAAAAAATGGAACCAAATATATACTCCCTTCGATCCATATTACTCCAAATCATAATCTAACACTAAAACGTGTCTGTATCTAGATAAATCTAAGACAAGTAATATGGATCGGAGGGAGTAATACTTTTGTTACATTTAGTATTTGCAATTAATTACGACTGATTCATTATTGTTTTGCTCAATTGGTTGTGGTACAGGTGAACAAAGTCCGTTTGGATGAAGACTTGGAGCAAACATGGGAAGTCCTTGCAGAGCCAATACAGACTGTAAGATTTGCTTTGTTCTGTTCATCCTCCCTTCAGTCTGATTTCTGATTGTGCTATGCTTGCATGGAGTTTGTTAGGCTAGTATATTTATGATGTTTGTATGGATCTTGAGGTACTTTGTCAAAAAATTGACTAGATTAGGTGCTTATTGTGTGATCATGCCCCAGTATGGCGTTTAGGCAAATACACCACTATGTTTATTGTTTAAGCCTGCAGTTGTATTCTCAAGTGGTCAAAGCCAAAACAATAATTATTCTCACTCTTGAGGCAAATCATGCCTACCCCAACTTGTTTGGGACTAAAGGCTTTGCTGCTGCGAGGCAAATCGTAATTTTATCGTTGACCTCTGTAGGTGATGCGAAGGTATGGGATCCCCGAACCCTATGAGAAACTGAAGGAAATGACTAGAGGCCAGGCTGTGACCAAAGACAGCATACGCAAGTTCATTGAAGGTCTTGACCTGCCGGAGGATGCGCAGTCAAGTCTTTTGAAGTTAACACCACACTCTTACACTGGAGAGGCGGAGAATCTGGCTGCAAATATTTGGAATGTGGTTGACCTGAAATCTGGATTTAAGATCAAGTGAGCTTCTACCCTGGCCCTGGGTAATCTGCCCACTTTTTTGACGACGACAGCGACAATAACATGGAAAGCTTCAAGGGAAACATCACATCGTAGCTTAGCGTCCAAAGATTGTTTGTCACTCTAATTTATTTGGTTCTCATTGAAAAAGCTTGTGGCGCGTGTGGCATGCGGCCCACGGAATTGTACCATCACTATTCGTTCCGCCGTGTGGACTTCCACTTGCAGGGCTGCTTGGTGGATTGATAGCCGCACATGACCAAATTGTTTCATCCCACAAGCGCCCCACAGTAAAAAGGAAAGAAACCTTTTGGGATCGGTCGAGAAGTCTCCGGGAATCGCACCCTTTGCATTTGCTCTTCCAGTGCGCTTTTGTTTGCCCTCATATGATGCTTTTTGATGATGCGTCTCCAATGCTACGCCGTAATGGGATTCGTTTGCAAGACGCGACAGCGACATAGAAGAATCTCTAATCGTTAAGAAAGAAAAGACCATGTTCATCCTTATCCGGCGGCGTGAGAAGACGTTGGTGACGCGAAGACGTTGGTAACATTTTACTTGCCGGCAGCATTCTTCTCGGCTCCCAGCGAGGAAAATCGGAAAACGTAAATCGGTCGCTCCAGTTCCGGCCGACACGTGAGAAGGGAGATCGTCTGTGTCTCCATCTAGCTACTGCTGAGACGACACCTACAGTGACACGCTGATACAGGGACCGCTCCGGCCGTGAACCAATGCTACTGCATTTCTGGTTGCGACCATGACTAGTTGACAACCGAGTGCTCAACTGCTGGGCACTATCAAGCCAGTGACTGGGCTGATGATTTTGGCAGCCTGTATGTGGGAGCTGTTTGGCCCTGCCGCTGTTAGGGCAAATACAACGCGGTTCACCAAATGAACATCCTCAAATGTTCGCGGATAGGAATAGGGGTGGAGGCCATCTGGCCAAAGTCGTCAAATGTCCGCCTCTGATCCGATCTTCTCTATTTGACAAGCATATAGATTACAAACATATGTAATCACAACAAAAAGACATCGAATGTTCAATAAGTATTTACATCCAATCAATCCCAAAGTTGCTAGTCCGGTTGTCTGTGCCAAAGAGCTCCTTCTTCGGGTCCTAGTCTGGCTGTCCATGCCAAGGACCCCCACTCTTTGCCTAGTCCAGCCTCCCCCTTTCCGTGAAGCGCTTCAATATGTGCGCATGATAGGCTTGGACCATCTCTCCCACATCGAGACCAAGTCTGACGTCTTCACGAAGCATTTTGAAGTCCTCTGAAGCGGCCTTGATCTCAAACTTCTTCTCTTGGCGGTTGAGATTCTTGTCTTGCATCTCTATGAAGATGCAAAACCTCTCTGCCTTCTCCTTCTTAGCCATGATGTCATCAAACTCCTCCATTATCTTGGCCGCCGCCCCTTCTCGTTTCTCCTCCTCCTCCTCCCACTTCCTCCCCAGGTTTCTAATCACCTTATTGGTCGGAGCAAGCCCTTCTTGTGTTTGAATGGTTGGATCACCACCTTCATCTTCAGTGACCATGGAGATCTTGACGGAATTACAATCATGTCGATCCACTTGCTATGCACATTCAACTTTAACAAATAATGCATATAGATGAAGTGATTCTTCTCCATCTTGTGGTATAACGAACGCAGGTACGGGCTACCAAAGAAACACAATGGATGGTCAACAAGGTGCAAGATTTATAAAATCAATAAAACGACCAATGGATAGAGCAACAAACAACAAAACTTACGAGATCTTGGATTCCGACGCCACTTGGCCACCGGTTTTCACTTGTTTGTAGCAACTGCAAAACTTGTTGACGACCTTTTGAATGTTGTACCATCGAGCAACTTCGAATTGCGTTGATGGATCACTGTTGCGCGGTTGGGATCGTAGTGCTTTTGCTTGTGAAACCAAGTGTGCAAGCTTTGCCAGAACTTCGCGCCCCTTTGCTCTGTACCCTGAAACAGATTGCTACTACTAGCCAACCATGCCTCACACACCAATTCATCCTCCTCTAGGAAGAAATTAAGTCCCCTCTGCTTCTTCTTTGGGTTGGCACCAGGCGGCCAGTGCTCCTCTGGATCCATGTCCGGCTGCAGGGTGTCCGACTGTGGTTGTTCCTTCGGCTGGGAGTCATCCACTTGTCCGTATTCGTAGCTGCCTCCATCATGTATAATGTTCATCATCGCCTCGTTGTCTACCGTCGTCCCGCTTGGACGAGGCATTCTGGCAAACAGTGACTGGGCACCGACGTGTTGGGGAACGTAGTAATTCAAAAAAATTCCTACGATCACGCAAGATCTATCTAGGAGATGCATAGCAACGAGACGGGAGAGTGTGTCCACGTACCCTCGACCGAAAGTGGAAGTGTTTAGTAACGCGGTTGATGCAGTCGAACGTCTTCACGATCCAACTGATCCAAGTACCGAACGTACGACACCTCCGTGTTCAGCACACGTTCAACACGATGACGTCCCTCGAACTCTTGATCCAGTAGAGGGTCGAGGGAGAGTTCCGTCAGCACGACGACGTGGCGACGGTGATGATGAAGTTACCGGCGCAGGGCTTCGCCTAAGCACTATGACGATATGACCGAGGTGTTAAACTGTGGAGGGGGCACCACACACGGCTAAGAGATTGTCTGTTGTGCTTTGGGGTGCCCCCTGGCCACGTATATAAAGGAGGGGGGAGAGAGGCCGGCGGCCAGGAGGGCCGCGCCATGGGGAGAGTCCTACTTGGACTCCTAGTCGAAGTAGGATTCGCCCCCCCCCCCCTTTTCCTTTCTTCCACCGGAGGGAATAGGAAGGAGAGGGAGAGGGAAAGGGAAGGGGGGCGCCGCCCCTCCTCCTTGTCCTATTCGGACTCCCAAGGAGGGGGGGCGCGGCCACCTCCCGTGGGCTTCCCTCTCTCTCCCTTAGGCCTATGTTGGCCCAACACTTCACCGAGGGGTTCCGGTAACCCCTCGGTACTCCGGAAAAATACCCGGATCACTCGGAACCATTCCGATGTCCGAATATAACCTTCCAATATATGAATCTTTACCTCTCGGCCATTTCGAGACTCCTCGTCATGTCCGTAATCTCATCCGGGACTCCAAACAAACTTCGGTCATCAAATCACATAACTCATAATACAAATCGTCATCGAACGTTAAGCGTGCGGACCCTACGGGTTCGAGAACAATGTAGACATGACCGAGACACATCTCCGGTCAATAACCAATAGCGGAACCTGGATGCTCATATTGGCTCCTACATATTCTACGAAGATCTTTATCAGTCAAACCGCATAACAACATACGTCATTCCCTTTGTCATCGGTATGTTACTTGCCCGAGATTCGATCGTCGGTATCATCATACCTAGTTCAATCTCGTTACCGGCAAGTCTCTTTACTCGTTCCGTAATGCATCATCCCGTAACTAACTCATTAGTCACATTGCTTGCAAGGCTTATAGTGATGTGCATTACCGAGAGGGCCCAGAGATACCTCTCCGATATACGAAGTGACAAATCCTAATCTCGATCTATGCCAACTCAACAAACACCTTCGGAGACACCTGTAGAGCATCTTTATAATCACCTAGTTACGTTGTGACGTTTGATAGCACACAAAGTGTTCCTCCGGTATTCGGGAGTTGCATAATCTCATAGTCATAGGAATATGTATAAGTCATGAAGAAAGCAATAGCAATAAAACTAAACGCTCATTTATGCTAAGCTAACAGATGGGTCTTGTCCATCACATCATTCACTAATGATGTGATCACGTTCATCAAATGACAACACATGCCTATGGTCAGGAAACTTAACCATCTTTGATTAACGAGCTAGTCAAGTAGAGGCATACTGGGGACACTCTGTTTGTCTATGTATTCACACATGTACTAAGTTTCCGGTTAATACAATTCTAGCATGAATAATAAACATTTATCATGATATAAGGAAATATAAACAACAACTTTCTTATTGCATGTAGGGCATATTTCCTTCAGTCTCCCACTTGCACTAGAGTCAATAATCTAGATTACATACTAATGATTCTAACACCCATGGAGTCTTGGTGTTGATCATGTTTTGCTCGTGGAAGAGGCTTAGTCAACGGGTCTGCAACATTCAGATCCATATGTATTTTGCAAATCTCTATGTCTCCCTCCTTGACTTGATCGCGAATGGAATTGAAGCGTCTCTTGATGTGTTTGGTTCTCTTGTGAATCTGGATTCCATCACCAAGGCAATTGCACCAGTATTGTCACAAAAGATTTTCATTGGACCCGATGCACTAGGTATTACACCTAGATCAGTTATGAACTCCTTCATCCAGACTCCTTCATTTGTTGCTTCCGAAGCAGCTATGTACTCTGCTTCACATGTAGATCCCGCCATGACTCTCTGCTTGGAACTGCACCAACTGACAGCTCCACCATTCAATATAAATACGTATCCGGTTTGTGACTTAGAGTCATCCGGATCAATGTCAAAGCTTGCATCGACGTAACCATTTACGACGAGCTCTTTGTCGCCTCCATAAACGAGAAACATATCCTTAGTCCTTTTCAGGTATTTCAGGATGTTCTTGACCGCTGTCCAGTGATCCACTCTTGGATTACTTTGGTACCTCCCAGCTAAACTAATAGCAAGGCACACATCAGGTCTGGTACACAACATTGCATACATGATAGAACCTATGGCTGAGGCATAGGGAATGACTTTCATTTTCTCTCTATCTTCTGCAATGGTCGGGCATTGAGTCTGACTCAACTTCACACCTTGTAACACAGGCAAGAACCCTTTCTTTGACTGATCCATTTTGAAATTCTTCAAAACTTTATCAAGGTATGTGCTTTGTGAAAGTCCAATTAAGCGTCTTGATCTATCTTTATAGATCTTGATGCCCAATATATAAGCAACTTCACCGAGGTCTTTCATTGAAAAAATCTTATTCAAGTATCCTTTTATGCTTATCCAGAAATTCTATATTATTTCCAATCAACAATATGTCATCCACATATAATATTAGAAATGCTACAGAGCTCCCACTCACTTTCTTGTAAATACAGGCTTCTCCAAAAGTCTGTATAAAACCATATGCTTTGATCACACTATGAAAGCGTATATTCCAACTCCGAGAGGCTTGCACCAGTCCATAAATGGATCGCTGGAGCTTGCACACTTTGTTAGCACCTTTAGGATCGACAAAACCTTCTGGTTGCATCATATACAACTCTTCTTTAAGATATCCATTAAGGAATGCAGTTTTGACATCCATTTGCCAAATTTGATAATCATAAAATGCGGCAATTGCTAACATGATTCGAACAGACTTAAGTATCACTACGGGTGAGAAGGTCTCATCGTACTCAACTCCTTGAACTTGTCGAAAACCTTTTGCAACAAGTCGAGCTTTGTAGACAGTAACATTACCGTCAGCGTCGGTCTTCTTCTTGAAGATCCATTTATTCTCTATGGCTTGCCGATCATCGGGCAAGTCAACCAAAGTCCATACTTTGTTCTGATACATGGATCCCATCTCATATTTCATGGCCTCAAGCCATTTCATGGAATCTGGGCTCATCATCGCTTCCTCATAGTTCGTAGGTTCGTCATAGTCAAGTAAGATGACTTCTAGAACAGGATTACCGTACCACTCTGGTGCGGATCGTACTCTGGTTGACCTACGAGGTTCAGTAGTAACTTGATATGAAGTTTCATGATCATCATCATTAGCTTCCTCACCAATTGGTGTAGGAATCACTGGAACTGATTTATGTGATGAACTACTTTCCAATTCGGGAGAAGGTACAATTACCTCATCAAGTTCTACTTTCCTCCCACTCACTTCTTTCGAGAGAAACTCCTTCTCTAGAAAGGATCCATTCTTAGCAACGAATATCTTGCCTTCAGATCTGTGATAGAAGGTGTACCCAACAGTCTCTTTTGGGTATCCTATGAAGACACATTTCTCCTATTTGGGTTCGAGCTTATCAGGTTGAAGCTTTTTCACATAAGCATCGCAGCCCCAAACTTTAAGAAATGACAACTTGGGTTTCTTGCCAAACCGCAGTTCATATGGCGTTGTCTCAACGGATTTAGATGGTGCCCTATTTAACATGAATGCGGCCGTCTCTAAAGCATAACCCCAAAACGATAGCGGTAAATCAGTAAGAGATATCATAGATCGCACCATATCTAATAAAGTAGGGTTACGATGTTCGGACACACCATTACGCTGTGGTGTTCCAGGTGGCGTGAGTTGTGAAACTATTCCACATTGTTTCAAATGAAGACCAAACTCATAACTCAAATATTCACCTCCACAATCAGATCGTAGAAACTTTATTTTCTTGTTACGATGATTTTCCACTTCACTCTGAAATTCTTTGAACTTCTCAAATGTTCAGACTTATGTTTCATCAAGTAGATATACCCATATCTGCTCAAATCATCTGTGAAGGTCAGAAAATAACGATACCCGCCGCAAGCCTCAACACTCATCGTGCCGCATACATTAGTATGTATTATTTCCAATAAGTCAGTTGCTCGCTCCATTGTTCCAGAGAACGGAGTCTTAGTCATCTTGCCCATGAGGCATGGTTCGCAAGCATCAAGTGATTCATAATCAAGTGATTCCAAAAGCCCATCAGCATGGAGTTTCTTCATGCGCTTTACACCAATATGATCTAAACAACAGTGCCACAAATAAGTTGCACTATCATTATTAACCTTGCATCTTTTGGCTTCAATATTATGAATATGTGTATCACTACAATCGAGATTCAATAAAAATATACCACTCATCAAGGGTGCATGACCATAAAAAATATTACTCATATAAATAGAACAACCATTATTCTCTGATTTAAATGAACAACCGTCTCGCAACAAACAAGATCCAGATATAATGTTCATGCTTAATGCTGGCACCAAATAACAATTATTCAGGTCTAAAACTAATCCCGAAGGTAGATGTAGAGGTAGCGTGCCGACGGCGATCACATCGACTATGGAACCATTTCCCATGCGCATCGTCACCTCGTCCTTAGCCAATCTTCTTTAATCCGTAGCCCCTGTTTCGAGTTGCAAATATGAGCAACAGAATCATTATCAAATACCCAGGTGCTACTACGAGCATTAGTAAGGTACACATCAATAACATGTATATCAAATATACCTTTCACTTTGCCATCCTTCTTATTCGCTAAATAGTTGGGGCTGTTCCGCTTCCAGTGACCAGTCCCTTTGCAATAGAAGCACTCAGTTTCAGGCCTAGGTCCAGACTTGGGCTTCTTCACTTGAGCAGCAACTTGCTTGCCGTTCTTCTTGAAGTTCCCCTTCTTCCCTTTGCCCTTTTTCTTGAAACTAGTGGTCTTGTTAACCATCAACACTTGATGCTCCTTCTTGATTTCTACCTCCGCAGCCTTTAGCATTGCGAAGAGCTCGGGAATTGTCTTATCCATCCCTTGCATATTATAGTTCATCACAAAGCTTTTATAGCTTGGTGGCAGTGATTGAAGAACTCTGTCAATGACACTATCATCAGGAAGATTAACTCCCAGTGGAGTCAAGTGGTTGTGGTACCCAGACATTCTGAGTATATGTTCACTGACAGAACCATTCTCCTCCATTTTGCAGCTATAGAAGTTATTGGAGACTTCATATCTCTCAATTCGGGCATTTGCTTGAAATATTAACTTCGACTCCTGCAACATCTCATATGCTCCATGACGTTCAAAACGTCTTTGAAGTCCCGATTCTAAGCCGTAAAGCATGGCACACTGAACTATCGAGTAGTCATCAGCTTTGCTCTGCCAGACGTTTCACAACGTCCGGAGTTGCTCCCGCAACGGGTCTTGCACCTTCGGTGCTTCCAGGACATAATCTTCTATGCAGCAATGAGGATAATCCTCAAATTACGGACCCAGTCCGTGTAGTTGCTACCATCATCTTTCAACTTAGCTTTCTCTAGGAACGCATTAAAATTCAAAAGAACGGTAGCACGGGCCATTGATCTACAACAACATAGACATGCAAAAACTATCAGGTACTAAGTTCATGATAAATTAAAGTTCAATTAATCATATTACTTAAGAACTCCCACTTAGATAGACATCCCTCTAGTCATCTAAATGATCATGTGATCCAAATCAACTAAACCATGTCCGATCACCACGTGAGATGGAGTAGTTTTCAATGGTGAACATCACTATGTTGATCATATCTACTATATGATTCATGTTCGACCTTTCGGTCTCAGTGTTCCGAGGCCATATCTGCATATGCTAGGCTCGTCAAGTATAACCCGAGTATTCTGCACGTGCAAAACTGGCTTGCACCCGTTGTATGTGAACGTAGAGCTTATCACACCCGATCATCACGTGGTGTCTTGACATGATGAACTGTAGCAACGGTGCATACTCAGGGAGAACACTTATACCTTGAAATTTAGTGAGGGATCATCTTATATTGCTACCGTCATACTAAGCAAAATAAGATGCATAAAGGATAAACATCACATGCAATCAAAATATGTGACATGATATGACCATCATCATCTTGTGCCTTTGATCTCCATCTCCAAAGCACCGTCATGATCTCCATCATCACCGGCTTGACACCTTGATCTCCATCGTAGCATCGTTGTCGTCTCGCCAACTATTGCTTCTACGACTATCGCTACTTCTTAGTGATAAAGTAAAGCAATTACATGGCGATTGCATTTCATACAATAAAGCGACAACCATAAGGCTCCTGCCAGTTGCTGATAACTTCTACAAAACATGATCATCTCATACAACAATTTATATCTCATCACATCTTGACCATATCACATCACAACATGCCCTGTAAAAACAAGTTAGACGTCCTCTACTTTGTTGTTGCAAGTTTTACGTGGCTGCTATGGGCTTCTAGCAAGAACCGTTCTTACCTACGCATCAAAACCACAACGATTTTTCGTCAAGTGTACTATTTTAACCTTCAACAAGGACCGGCCGTAGTCAAACTCGATTCAACTAAAGTTGGAGAAACAGACACCCGCCAGCCACCTGTGTGCGAAGCACGTCGGTAGAACCAGTCTCATGAACGCGGTCATGTAATGTCGGTCCGGACTGCTTCATCAAACAATACTGCCGAATCAAAGTAAGACGTTGGTGGTAAGCAGTATGACTATTATCGCCCACAACTCATTGTGTTCTACTCGTGCATATATCGTCTACGCATAGACCTGGCTCGGATGCCACTTTTGGGGAACGTAGTAATTAAAAAAAAATCCTACGATCACGTAAGACCTATCTAGGAGATGCATAGCAACTAGACGGGAGAGTGTGTCCACGTACCCTCGTAGACCGAAAGCGGAAGCATTTAGTAACGCGGTTGATGTAGTCAAACGTCTTCACGATCCAACCGATCCAAGTACCGAATGTACGGCACCTCCGCGGTCTGCACATGTTTAGCACGATGACGTCCCTCGAGCTCTTGATCCAGTAGAGGGTCGAGGGAGAGTTCTGTCAGCACGACGGCGTGGCAACGGTGATGATGAAGTTACCGATGCAGGGCTTTGCCTAAGCACTACGACAATATGACCGAGGTGGAAAACTGTGGAGGGTGGCACCGCACACGGCTAAAGATCAACTTGTGTGTCTATGGGGTGCCCCCCTCCCCGTATATAAAGGAGGGGAGGAGGAGGCCGGCCGGCTAGAGGGGGCGCGCCCAAGGGCGGGAATCCTACTCCAAGTAGGAATAGGTTCCCCCCTTTCCTACTCCAACTAGGAGAAGAAGGAAGGAGAGGGAGAGGGAGAGGGAAAGAGGGGCCGCGCCCCTCCCCTTATCCTATTCGGACTCCCCTTGGGGGGCACCACCTCTTGGCTGCGGCCCTCTCTCTCCCCTAAGGCCCACTAAGGCCCATAACTTCTCGAGGGGGAGGGGGTTCCGGTAACCCTCCGACACTCCGGTTTTATCCGAAACTATCCGGAACACTTCCGGTGTCCGAATAACATGGTCCAATATATCAATCTTTATGTCTCAACCATTTCGAGACTCCTCGTCTTGTCCGTGATCACATCCGGGACTCCGAACAACCTTCGGTACATCAAAACACATAACTCATAATACAAATCATCATCGAACGTTAAGCGTGCGGACCCTACGGGTTTGAGAACTATGTAGACATGACTGAGACACATCTCCGGTCAATAACCAATAGCGGAACCTGGAAGCTCATATTGGCTCCTACATATTCTACGAAGATCTTTATCGGCCAAACCGCATAACAACATACGTTGTTCCCTTTGTCATCGGTATGTTACTTGCCCGAGATTCGATCGTCGGTATCATCATACCTAGTTCAATCTCGTTACCGGTAAGTCTCTTTACTCCTTCCGTAATGCATCATCCCGCAACTAACTCGTTAGTCACATTGCTTGCAAGGCTCATAGTGATGTGCATTACCGAGAGGGCCCAGAGATACCTCTCCGACAATCGGAGTGAGAAATCCTAATCTCGATCTATGCCAACTCAACAAACACCATCGGAGACACCTGTAGAGCATCTTTATAATCACCCAGTTACGCTGTGACTTTTGATAGCACACTAAGTGTTCCTCCGGTGTTCGGGAGTTGCATAATCTCATAGTCATAGGAACATGTATAAGTCATGAAGAAAGCAATAGCAATAAACTAAACGATCATAGTGCTAAGCTAACGGATGGGTCGTGTCCATCACATCATTCTCTAATAATGTGATCCTGTTCATCAAATGACAACACATGTCCATGGCTAGGAAACTTAACCATCTTTGATTAATGAGCTAGTCTAGTAGAGGTCATACTAGAGACACTCTGTTTGTCTATGTATTCACACATGTACTAAGTTTCTGGTTAATACAATTCTAGCATGAATAATAAACATTTATCATGATATAAGGAAATATAAATAACAACTTTATTATTGCCTCTAGGGCATATTTCCTTCAGTGGCTTCTGCCATGTGCTCCCGGGTGGAACCTATGACCGTGGCCGAGCTGTACTCACAGCTGCTCAGCTTCGAGATGATGCTAAACCTTCGTGGTGGAGGATCTCAGTCCTCTGCCAACGCTGCCACCCGAGGCAGCAAGTTTGGCGGCGGAGGTGGTGACCGCGGCCGCAGACAAGCCGACGCCGGTGGTGATCATGGCGGCCGCAACTACTCCAAGCCTGGAGGTCGTGGTGGTGGTGGACATGGCGGCAACAGCGGCGGCGGGGGAAACTACAACAACAATGCCCCTGCGCCTAGGGTGCAGTGCCAGATCTGTGGAAAGATGGGCCACCCAGCATGGAAGTGCTGGAAATGCTACACGAGGAGTCCTACCAAGGAGGAGAAGAGAAGTCGACCAATCTTGCGGCGCCGCAGTATGGGGTGGACACCAACTGGTACCTTGACAGTGGTGCCACCGACCATATCATAGGTGACCTGGAGAAGCTGACCGTGCGCGACCGCTACCAAGGCAATGAGCAGATTCACACCGCAAGTGGTTCAGGTATGGATATTAAACACATTGGTCATTCAGCTATTCACACCCAAGATCATGACCTTCATCTAAATAATATCCTTCATGTACCTGAAGCCAACAAAAGCCTAATCTCTGCTGGTCATCTTGCCATTGACAATGATTCTTTTGTTGAAATTCATCCCTATTCTTTTTGTCAAGGAACGGGGAACGAGGAAGGTAATCCTTCGAGGCAGGGGTAGGAGATGTGAAAGTGCGTTAAGTCGACTAGAGGGGGGTGAATAGGCGATTTCTACAGACTCGTCACTGAGGAATTTCAGGGTGAGGAAATTCCTAAGTCACGAACGACTAGCAGCAGAATAGGTACTCAGATGCAAGCATAACAGAACAGCAGCACAGTCATCATGATGAAATGAAACCAAGCACAGAGTACAGAAAGCATAAACATAGGATCAGCAGGCTGAAGACACTACTGACTGAAGAAATTGAGCTGAGGAAATTGAGAAAGTCTTCCGTCAAAGTATTGAAACAGTAATGATCAAGTACACAACACAATAATGAGGAAATGGAAGGGTTGAGAAAATAGAACCAGTTAGCTCGGTGAAGACAGTGATTTGGTAGACCAGTTCCAACTGCTGTGACAGTTGTACGTCTGGTTGGAGCGGCTAGGTATTTAAACCTGAGGACACACAGTCCTCACCATATTCTCCTTAAGCTAAGGTCACACAGACCTCGCCTAGTCACTCGTGGTAAGTCTTCAGGTGACTTCCAGACCTTCACAAACTCGGTCACTCGGCGATCCACAATTTCCTCTTTGATGCTCTAGACCATGACGCCTAACCGTCTGGAAGATGCACAGTCTTCAAAGGTAACAAGCGTCGGATCCACACAGGAACAATCTCTTCAGTGATGCTCAATCACTTTGGGTTTGTAGGTGTTTGGGTTTGGGTTTTCCTGACTTGATGACATTCGCTCAAAGTCCTCGGAGGATGGGATGCTCTCAATGACAAGTGTCCGTTTCTCGCGGAGCAGCCAACTAGCTAGTGGTTATTGGGGGTGGCTATTTATAGCCTAGGGAGCAGCCCGGCATGATAAGACATAAATGCCCTTCAATGATATGACCGTTAGGTGGAGAAGATATTTTGGGACAGCTGGCACATAGCACAGCAACGGTCGGAAAGTTGAGGTTCAAATTCCCCAGGGCTATCATGTTCCTCACTTGTAGGCAATCCGCACTGGCGAATTCCTAACTCCACAGTCAGAACAAATTCCTCAGAGACCAGAAGAACTTCGTCTCTGTCACTGAAGAAATTGACTGAACTGTATGAGATTTCCAGTGGCTTCACTCGAAGGGATTGGTAGGTATAGGATTTTGAGATGAGCATCACTTGGAAACTTTTCCTTAGTTTTTCCTCGACCCCCTTTTAACAGTACGGTGTTTCCTATGACTCAAGAAAGATAAAATGAAACGATGAAAACAAAAGTCTTCACGCTTCATGTTCCTCGCATGAATATCAAGTCTTCACGCTTCATGTTCCTCGCATGAATATCAAGTCTTCACGGTCACACCAATTTCTTCACTTTCAAAGTCTTCAGTAAGCCAAAGTCTTCAGTTGAAGACATTCATTTTTAGGGGTCGACTTTGTCTGTAAATATCAAACTCCTCATAGACTTATAGACCTGTGTACACTCACAAACTCATTAGTCCCTTAACCTATAAGTCTTCAATACACCAAAATCACTAAGGGGCACTAGATGCACTTACAATCTCCCCCTTTTTGGTGATTGATGACAATATAGGTTAAGTTTTCAACGGGAATAAGTATATGAAGTGTAAATACTGATATTGAGGAATTTGATTGCAAGATATAGAAGAACTCCCCCTGAAGATGTGCATATGTGAGGAATTTGATTTTGAAGCAATGCACATTGAAGAGTAGAATCATGGAGATCTCCCCCTATATCTTGTAATTCATACACGCATTTAACATATACTATGAAGAATTTGAAATGCATGATGAAATTGTTGGAAATATGCCCTAGAGGCAATAATAAATGGTTATTATTATATTTCTTTGTGCATGATAATTGTCTATTGTTCATGCTATAATTGTGTTATCCGGAAATCGTAATACATGTGTGAATACATAAACCACAACGTGTCCCTAGTAAGCCTCTAGTTGACTAGCTCGTTGATCAACAGATAGTCATGGTTTCCTAACTATGGACATTGGACGTCATTGATAATGGGATCACATCATTAGGAGAATGATGTGATGGACAAGACCCAATCCTAAGCATAGCACAAAAGATCGTGTAGTTCGTTTGCTAGAGCTTTTCCAATGTCAAGTATCTTTTCTTTAGACCATGAGATCGTGTAACTCCCGGATGCCGTAGGAGTGCTTTGGGTGTGCCAAACGTCACAACGTAACTGGGTGACTATAAAGGTACACTACAGGTATCTCTGAAAGTGTCTGTTGGGTTGACACGGATCGAGACTGGGATTTGTCACTCCGTATGACTGAGAGGTATCTCTGGGCCCACTCAGTAATGCATCATCATAATGAGCTCAATGTGACTAAGGAGTTAGCCACGGGATCATGCATTACAGTACGAGTAAAGTGACTTGCCGGTAACGAGATTGAACAAGGTATTGGGATACCGACGATCGAATCTCGGGCAAGTAACGTACCGATTGACAAAGGGAATTGTATACGGGATTGATTGAATCCTCGACATCGTGGTCCATCCGATGAGATCATCGTGGAACATGTGGGAGCCAACATGGGTATCCAGATCCCGCTGTTGGTTATTGACCGGAGAGGCGTCTCGGTCATGTCTGCATGTCTCCCGAACCCGTAGGGTCTACACACTTAAGGTTCGGTGACGCTAGGGTTGTAGAGATATTAGTATGCGGAAACCCGAAAGTTGTTCGGAGTCCCGGATGAGATCCCGGACGTCACGAGGAGTTCCGGAATGGTCCGGAGGTGAAGAATTATATATAGGAAGTCAAGTTTCGGCCACCGGGAAAGTTTCGGGGGTCACCGGTATTGTACCGGGACCACCGGAAGGGTCCCGGGGGTCCACCGGGTGGGGCCACCTATCCCGGAGGGCCCCATGGGCTGAAGTGGGAAGGGAACCAGCCCCTAGTGGGCTGGGGCGCCCCCCATGGGCCTCCCCCTGCGCCTAGGGTTGGAAACCCTAGGGGTGGGGGGCGCCCCACCTGACTTGGGGGGCAAGTTTCCCCCCTGGCTGCCGCACCCCTTGTAGATGGGATCCAGAGCCGCCCCCCCAGGGGGCCTATATATAGTGGGGGGGAGGGAGGGCAGCAGCACTACAGCCCCTGGCGCCTCCCTCTCCCCCTGCAACACTTCTCCCTCTCGTAGAAGCTTGGCGAAGCCCTGCCGAGATCCCCGCTACTTCCACCACCACGCCGTCGTGATGCTGGATCTCCATCAACCTCTCCTTCCCCCTTGCTGGATCAAGAAGGAGGAGACATCGCTGCTCCGTACGTGTGTTGAACGCGGAGGTGCCGTCCGTTCGGCACTCGGTCATCGGTGATTTGGATCACGGCGAGTACGACTCCATCAACCCCGTTCACTTGAACGCTTCCGCTCGCGATCTACAAGGGTATGTAGATGCACTCCTTTCCCCTCGTTGCTAGTATACTCCATAGATGGATCTTGGTGATGCGTAGGAAATTTTAAAATTCTGCTACGATCCCCAACAGAAATATGGCGACTGATGTAATTCAGCATGCATGCATTAACATATATGAGGAAATCGCATGCAGAAGAACATAGCGAAAGTATCAGACCACCATCAGAGTTAAGATTACAACTCAATCTTACAAAGTTTTCAAAAGAACGAGAGTTGTAACTTAGCAAAAAAAATGCCCATATATATAGACCCGCTTGAAGACTAACTCAAATTTCTCCCCCTTTGTCATCGAATGACCAAAAGGGATGAAAAGTGAGGACTAACGCCCCTGAAGAATATCATCACGAAGTCGATGGAGGAGCGCCAGTGTTGTTGGGGTCGATTGTGGAAGTAGGGCCTGCTGCGGTGTCATCCAAGTCTTCATTTTCATCAGTCTCGCGCGATGAAGAATAAGAGCTGGCCACCAAGTGAGGAACTTTGACCTTCTTGAATTTCTTCGAAGGTGGCGGAGACCAGTCAAAGTCCTGCTTGAAGCCCATCTGTTTTATATCTTCTTCACCATAGAGATGAGATAGAACAGCCCAGGTGTGATCAAAGACTTCATGGAGGTAGTAATGGTTCTTCTTCACTGAATTCTGAGTGATGGTCTGTTCTGAAGAATTGAACCAAACTGTCTCTTGACCCATTTGTGGTTGCGATCGACCTTCTGGTGAAGACTGAGGAGAAGCTCATGATCAGTCATCACCCTTGGAGCTGTGCCTTGAGGATTTTGCTTAGAAGCATTGGCGGCAGAGCCATGAGTGGCAGAGTCATCATTGGTGGAATAGGAGGCAGCTTTGCGAAATTGTCCATCCAATGGACGAATGCCTTCATCAATAATTGCAGTTGCCTTGCCCTTCTCATCAGCTGAGGAATATGTCCGCTTGAGGACTTCAATAGGGGGCAAGTAGCTGCCATGGTTAAGAGTGTCAGCCTTGTAATTGATTGAAGACCTTGATCTGAGGAATCTCATAATCCAAGGAGCATAAGGCTTCAACTCAAAAGGTGACAATGCAACATTTGCCAGAGTCCTCATGAAGAAATCATGGTAGTTGATTGGAACACCATGAATGATGTTGAATAGCAAATCTTCATGACGCCAACGACTTCTTCATTAGAATCATGGCCTTTGATAGGACTCAGGGTCTTGGTCAGAATTCGATAGACAGTCCTCGGCACATATAGCAATTCCTTCACGAGGAATTTGGTTCTGGGGGCTTGACCAGGCTTCAGCGGCTTCATCAATACTTGCATTTAATGATCAGATAGCTCAGGTTCATGGTAGATGAGTTGAGCGCCTTCAAGGGGAGGACCGACAGGCAGGGCGTGAAGCAATTCATGGGCCGGTGCTTTATAGTGCGTGTTTTTCTGTCATCCAATCCAGCACCAATGAATTCACATCTTCAGCATTTCCGGTGATGTGCAGTGTGGCGTCGAACTGAAGAATTAGCTCTTCATTCCAGTCAACAATGTCAGTGCAGAAGTTAAGCAGCCCAGAGTCATGAAGAAAACTGAGGACTGGGGTGAAGCAAGGCAGTGATTCCATGTCAACATGAGGAATATGCTCATGGTCAAAGATTTTGTCTTTATCGAATAGCAGTGAAGAGTAGAAGTTCATCTGACTTGCTGTCCAGAAGCGCTTGCGACGAAGACGAGCAGAGTCATAGGGATTGTATTCAGTGAAGAATACATGTTCATGGAAGAAGTCATCAGCCTTGAACTTCTGCTTCTTTGAGAAAGGATTGTTCGGCTTGGGCTGAGGAGTATCAGTCAATGTCTTCGCAGCCTCAGGAATCACAGTCTCAGGAGCCGCAGGCTGAGGAATTTCAATGCCAACATCTTCAGTGGCAGCCTGGGTCTCCATCTCTTCAGCAGTGTTAACATTAGCACTAGTGGCTGGGACAACTTCAAGAATGGTAAGAAGTGAAGCTTGATGTTCATCAGAGCCCATTTGGACTTCTTCAATCTGAACTGGGAACTGAGGAATCTGTTGTAGTGGGGTGAACATTGGAGAGTTGGGATGATGACTTTCCTAATAGTCATCGTTCAGAACAGGAGTGGTGCTCCCAATGTCCACGTCTTCATCTTCTTCATTGATTTCTTCAACGCCTGCCTCTTCAGCTGTGAACTAAGGCATGGGCGATGATACCTGTGGGGTTGAAGGGATATCATCCGCTTGGGATCTCATACTCCTCACCAAAGGGAACAAGTTCCTTTGATGGCATGCTTGAAACAGGAAGAGCATCAATTGGGTTCTCAAATGAGCTTGTCAAAGTCTTCGTCTTCTTTGGTGCTGAAGACTCTGAGGAAGCAGATGCTTTCCTTCTCTTCACAGCTGCTCGTTCTGCAGCTTTGGTTTTCTTCGCTTCTGATGCAGAAGGAAGAAATGGACTAGGCATTGGTGCAGGAGGAGCAGAGGAAATTGGTTCATTTTCATCAGGCGCAACTGATGCAGTTGCCCTGGCTTGTTCAGTTTCTTCAGGTGCAGCGACAGATGCTTCAGCTGGCCTGGCTTGTTCTTCAGGCGCAACACTAGTTGTTGCCCTGGCAATTTCATCAGCGGCTGGAATAGCTTCATCAGCCCTGGTACTTGCAGTTTCATCAGCAACCTGATTTTCATCAGTGGTGCTGGCATGTTCTTCAGTGGGCTGGGCAGATGCTTCAGCGTGAGGAGATTCATGTTGCGATGGGGCAGCAACGTTTGAAGTGAACTTTTCAGCCATCTTAACAAATCTGACTTTGGCTCCAAGCCAATCTGCACGGTAGGCTTGGAATTCATCATTGAGTCTCTTGATCTCCGCTTGTGCAGCCACAAGTTCATCAATTGTCATTTTGACAACATTCTTCTTCAGAAAGCGCTCCTTCTTGTATTGAGCTTTCTTTAGCTGTCTGGCCTTCTCATATTTCCACTTTTCTTCGCCAATGAAGGCGGTCAACATGTGACTCTGGCCAGGAGTAAGCTTGAAGTCTGGCATAGGTGAGTTGGGGTCCTTGTGCCAGAGATCAATCTACTCAAGGATCAGCTTGGGATCCAGAAGAAGAGGCACTTCACTTCCTTTGCCTCTAGCGGCCCTTTGCTGTCCCTCCCTGATGATTTCAGTGAGTTCTTCATCATCAGCTTTGTCATCACTGGACGACACATGAAAGGCAACCTGCTTCTTGTGAGGACTTGGTCTAGAGCCTCGTCCAGCAGTGGCCTTGGTCTTCAGCAAGGTGGGGCCTGTTGAGGATTGCAGAGGGGCTGAAGAACTTGCAGAGGCTCCTGAGGCAATTGAGATGCCTTTGGTCCTTTGACACGAGGCGAGATGCACAGGTGTTGAGGACTTTGCCGGAGGAGCTGAGGGCTTTGCGACTTGAGGAACTAGAGCAGCTTGACGAATCGACCGTGAGGGCATTGATGAGCTGGGCCTTGAAGGCATAGCAGAGGAACTGGGCTTGTGCGTTGGCTTCTTGACCATGACCTTTTTAGGCTTGCTTGCAGAGGCATCAACAGCAGCAGCAAAGTCTTCATTGAATTTCCTCACTGCTTCTTTAGCCATTTTGGCTAGCTTCGCTTGCCGTTTTTCCCATTCATCAGGATAATCCTCACCACGCTTGAGGCTGGTGGGATCAACTTCTTGGCCAGGTGCCAATGGAGGTCTTGGGCAAGGAGGGTGAAGAGCGAATTTCTTCATGTACTTTGGAGTGACATACCTGTACTCCCTCCATTCTCGTGCCCATCTCCTCTCTATCCTTTGAATGCGCACCTTGCACTGATTCTTGTTCTCCTTGCCATGTTTGGCCTTATCAGGAGTACAATATTCTTCATAAATGTCCTCAGGGATCTCAAATGCTGTGTTGACTTCTAGTCTCTTGCCTCCCTTCTCAGGTTTCTTGCCATCTGTCATATTCTTTAGCTGAGGATTTTGAACAATTGAGTTCTCTGAAGAAGTATGCAATTTTTCTTCGACGAACGCTGCAAATGAGTTAAGTTGATGAGAACCTAGTGATTCAGTAGCGGACATGAGTACCTGTGAACAGAGTATATGTGCGAAGAATTTGGAGAGGTCATATGCATTCTCAGAAGTTTTTGCAAAAAGAACAAGTTTGAGGAATTTGACCAGTGGCATCTTGAGGAATTTCACTAAGCGCTTTTTGACTTAGGTTCCAGAGTTGTATAGATTGAAAATCTACACAATTGAGCAATCTTGAAGAAAAATGTTGCTTAAGAGAAATAGATCAAGAACACATGCTCGTGTGAGGTGTTTAAAGTGTGGAAGTTGAAGAATAAACACCTTTTGAGAATTTTGTAGAAATCAACAGAATCAACAAGGGCAGTAAAAGTAACTTTTAATTACCCTTGACTAAGAACACAACGAACTGGGAGTAGTAGATTGGAAGTTCGTCAGTCCAGATCTTCCACGCCCTAACATGGCAGATGAAGACAGCTACGGCGGTGGTGGAGTGAAGAAATCCGCGGCCGGCGCGAGTACGACGGCGACGAGGTCGAGGCAGTGAAGCTCTTCCTCACCGGCGATGATGGAAGTAGCGATGGCGCTAGGTCAAGAAGCTCGAGCGAGGGGAGTGAGGTCGAGCAAGGCAAATGCAGTCTGAGAAGGGAAGGGGTATATATAGTCGAGGTGAAAAACCGCTCGCCCGAGGAAATTGGACGAACATGCCCCTGACTCTTCTCATCCTAGCGACATGTGTCACCCATGTACAGAGCGGTGGAGATCGTGTGAGATCGTGGGTGAGTAGATAAACCCTATCGTGGGAGGTGGAACGGTTTGAGCGGCAAAAGCCGAAAATTTAGATAAGATTTTTTTTGATATTTCGTTCACAAATTCTTCAGCTGACAAGGTCACAGTGAAGATTTTGAACGAGTTTCAAATATAACGCACATGAAGAATTTGTGAATAGATTGGGTTGAGTATAGCATAGAGGGGGAAGGGTCCGATCACATTCACTTAGCAGAAACAATAACTTGAAGAAATAGCAATAAGTGAATGCTGTAGAGAACTTGACGAAGTTCACTAGCCGGTCTATTCTGCTAATATTAGCAGAATAGTTATTCTGCTAACACTTCAGAACTGCACGCTCGATGCAAGGGCACTGCAGTTTCTATAGCAAGAGCACTGCAATACACACTAGTGAACTTCGTGTCGGAAAAAACTGCACGCAGTGTTTTTTGGTAGTGTTTTTGCTCTATTTTTTTAACTGTTAATCGGAACGAGGCGTATAATATACCGTTGGAAATCTAAGGATTAGGCTCAACTTCACCATGTTGAACACTTTTCGAGATTCCTCGCGGTTTAAGAGCAGTTTCAAAAACGGTGCGGCAGATGACGAGTGACAGCGAGCGTATTTTCATGATTTTTCTAAACCGCTCATCAGAATAAAGCAAATGATACGCCATTGGAAAGATATCGTTGAGGCGCATCTTTTTAATATCTATTATTTTCTCTAATTCGTTACGGTTTAAGAGCAGTTTCAAATTTACTAAATCGCGGAATTACGTTTTTTTGAAATTTTTGCAACTTTCGGTACTGTTTTCGCTCCAGTTTTTGAACCGTTTGTCGAAACGAGGTGTGTAATACGTCGTTGGAAAGCTATGGACAAGGTGTAACTTTCATATGTAGAAATGGTTTTGAGATTCCTTACGGTTTTAAGTTAATTTTGAAAATGGTGCGGCGGACGACGAGTGGCAGTGGTCATTTTTCACGAAATTTTTACAAATCGCTTGTTGAAATGATTCAAATGATATGCCGTTGGAAAAATATCGACGAGACGCAACTTTTTCATGTAGAACACTCTCTCT
This sequence comes from Aegilops tauschii subsp. strangulata, assembly GCF_002575655.3. Classification (NCBI taxonomy): domain Eukaryota; kingdom Viridiplantae; phylum Streptophyta; class Magnoliopsida; order Poales; family Poaceae; genus Aegilops; species Aegilops tauschii. The sequence goes on along the minus strand of NC_053038.3, from coordinate 323,831,620 downwards.
AATTCCTTACGGTTTAAGAGTAGTTTTAAAATTAGCGAAATGCGGACACTCTGTTTTTCGCGACACCCAAATCGACGAGTGAACTTCATCCGACAGAAAACCGCACTGCTCCAGTCGAAAATCGCACTGCATCAAAGAGTCAAATGAACTTCATGATTTCTGTTGTCGGACGTACATTTCTCAAATGAGTTTTTGTTGTCTTTTTTTCATTTTTTTGTGAACGAGTGGACCGCAGAGATGGGGCAAGCGAACCACGAGATATATCAAAGTGAACCGCATTACTATTGTTGTTTCACTAATTTTTTCGCATTTTCATGTTGGGCACAAGTGAGCACCATCACTCTCAAAAGTGAACCACATCGGAGGGCCAAACGCACTGCATTGTTGCATTTGATATAGTGAACAATGGAGGAGTTTTATTATAGTGAACGCATTGCTTCAGACTGAAAAGTGCACTGCATCGGACAGGCAAGCGAACTTCATGATTTCTTTTATTCAGACGTAAATTTTCTCAGGCGAGCAAGTGGACCGCACTTCACAGCGGGCGTAACTCAACCGCAAAAGTATGGAGAAGTGAACCGCAATACTTTTTTTCGTTTCGGTAACATTTTTTCCTTTAGACTTACAAGATCGATGTAACATCCCAAATTTTCAATTTGGAATGTTATACATAGATCATTCATGCATATCATATTTTATTGCATTTCATTTCGCGATCCTCGAAATCCTAAGCAACTCAAGGACCCTCGGAGAGAGTTGGGGATTTCATTGTTTTCATACTTGAATTTTATCAAATATTGAAACGAGGATTATGATTTTAATTATTTTTTTCTCTAAAAATATTTCATATTAAAATATATGAGAGGAGATAATATGACTTCTCCAAAATAATTGAAATATTGGAGGAAAAATATTAAAATCAAATATTTGATTTTATTCGGATTTTATTGCTATTTTATTTGCATTAGAAAAATTGCACGTTTTTCAAAATTGCATTTTAGGGCCAAAAGAAAGTTCATCTCATTCTAAATATTTTATTTAGATGGTGAAAATTTGTTTTGGTATTTTTAGATTTTTATTTTATTTTCTAGGATTTATTTAAGTTCCGGCGAAATTATTTTAAAAAAAAATCTCAGTGCCCGACTGGGCCGAAGCCCAGCCGAGCCGGCCCGCTAGCCCCGCGCCGCCATCTCCTTCCAGGAGACCGGGAGGCCGCCGCCGCCCGACCCCGAGTCCGGCCGGTACTCCTCCCCGCGCCGCCTTGCCCCCTTCCCCAAGCAAGCCCCCCTCCTTAAATACCCCGCCCCGGACCCCCCTCCTTAAATACCCCGCCCCGGACCCCCCTCCTTAAATACCCCGCCCCGGACCCCCCCCCCACAACCAACCCAGCCGCCTGCCTCGCCCCCCCCCCCCCCCCCGCAGCGCCGCCTAGCCACGCCGTTGCCGCCCCGCGCACCCCGCCGCCGCAGCCCCGCCTCGCCGGAGGTATACGCCGCCACCGCCGCCGTTTGGTTTTATTCTAAAACCGATCCGGTTTTTTTAAAAGAAAACCTAGTTCGTTTTTTTTCAGATCGGTTCGCCAGTTTTCTCGGTTTAGTTTATATAGTGGACGTTCGTCCGTACGTTCGTTTTAACGAACGGTATTCGGTCGTTAGTTACAGACAACGAACGTTCATTCGTTAGCCTGTTCGTCAGTTTTCTTTTTCTTGGATTTTCCGCAATTATTTTCGATCGCGATTTCTGATCTGATTTTCGTTTCAGTTTATCTTTTCGCTCGTTTATCGGAATCAGGTGATTCAAGCGCCTAGATCTTCATCTCGAAACCCTCTTTCTGTTTAATCAACTTGAACAAGATTTTGGTACTGTAAAATTTGACTTTAGTTCAGATTAGTAAACAGATCTTGTTTCTTTCGCAGTTTGAGTTTCGTTGCTCCGTTTGATTTGATTCTGTTTGCAAACCGGAGTTGTTAAGTTGAACTTTCTGGTCAATTCTTCTTATTTGAGTTTTGCCCGTGCATCTTTGCTTGATTGCTTATGTATGCTATTGTTTGTTTGCGATAGAATTTCCGGAGTGCGAAGCGTGCTACTACGAGTCCCTAGGTTTTGCGGATCGTCAGCAAGGCAAGTAACACATTGATCATACTCCTTCCATACCCAGTTTTTATGCATTAGTTTCAATCCTCAAACATTGCATGATTAGGATGTGATTAACATGTGGGTTGGGAAGTAGTTGATGAGGTAGAACCTATTGCCTTGTTATATTCAAACCTTGGGAGTTACTTCTCCGTATTGCTTATATTGCTATGCTATGCTCGTAGATGTGGATTGGGTTTGAGTGTATCCATGACAGATGTGAGATTGTTAATTAATGGTTCAAATTAAGGTGGCAACTTAAATACACATCTGGGTGGATTGCTTGTCGGGCACCTGGAGAATCCAGTGTTGTCCTAGGATATCCCAGAGTACCCGTGTGATCATCCTAAGGTCCGCCACCCAGGCTCAAAGGGAACTGAGATATTTTCATGCTAGAAACTTCTGTGTGCAGCCACAAGCTATTATGGGCTCTAGCATAGTTGAGTAAGTTGCATGAGCTCTTGAAGAGGTGGATCAGCAGGTAGAGGGATGTAGGTTTGGTATGGTCTGCCCGGAGTAAAGAGTTAATGTTTCTGAAAGACCGTGTCTCGGTCATCCATTTCTCAAACACCTTGTAGTGCGAGAAATCCAACGGAGGAGATCGAGTCTTGTGGGGAAAAGTGCGCAAACCTCTATAGAGTGTACAATCTAATCATGGTTAGCCGTGTCCCCGGTTATGGACAATCTTGAGTATCTAGTACTTGGAGTATCCTAAGTATCTCATCACTCTAAATTAATATTGTTGGGTTGATAATTATTTTAATTGGGATTGAGTTGGAGGAACCTTCTCAATGATGTTTCAACTACCATGATAGTAAAATAAAACGTATTCCTTTGTTGTAGGGAAAAATTGGCTTTTCGCAAAAACTATAACCATAGAGCTTTCCACCAGCCAAATATGCATGTAGTGATAGCATTATTCTGTTCTTGCTCTACTGTGTTATATTGCCAGCATATTCCATGTGTTGACCCGTTTTCGGGCTGCAATGTATTATGTTGCAGACTTTTCAGACGAGGAGTAAGGTTCGTTAGGTCGTTGCCGTGCAGCTCAGCTATGCCGTTGGAGTTGATGGGCTCACTTTATCTTCCAAGCCTTCCGCTGTTATCGTATTAGATGGCCTTAAGCCATATTTATTGTAATAAGTTCTCTTTTGAGACATTCGATGTAATAAGTGTGTGATTGCTACTCTGTTATAAATCCTTCGAGTACTGTGCGTGTCAGCATTACCGATCCAGGGATGACACTGAAGCACAGAGACTTGTCCGTTTGAGGTCGGGTCGCTACAATGGACAACATCAGACGGCCGACCGCACTGCTTCATATGGAAAACTGCACTGCATTAGACGGGCAAGTGACCCGCATTTTTTTGTTTTCCTAATTTTTTGCATGTGACACATCTTTTTGGACGAGAGGGTGAATCATTTCTAGGAATCGACTACTTTAGGGATTTTTTTATTTTTTTATAAACCTATCCTTGAATAGATTTACAAAACAATCATCAAAACAAAAAAAATTCTAACTGAATCGCGCACGCCGCCCATCTGGGGCCATCAATACCGCTCACGTACGCGGCATTTCTAGTGTCGACAGCGAACTGCATGGCGGCGCTGGTGCCGGGCACAGCAGCCCTCCGACAAACTTTTTTTATGACTGCGTCCAAACTACTAGACAAGGCTAGCGAACTTCATTAATTTAACTGCATTAATGTTCTTTTTTATTAACGATGCTCTAACCATAATTTTTATCTCTGCATTTAAAAAACTGCATGCTCCCGCAATCCGTACTGCAGGATGGCACAAGGGAACCACAAATATGATGAAATTAAAACATACAAAAAAGATGAACCACAAACATGTCGCCGACCAGCCTAGTGCAGTGTACTTGTCTCCCGCCGCGCGTGAAAAAATGGAGGAGAGAGCTGCAGGTGAGGGTCGTAGACTGCACGCTAGTTGAGCTGCACTGCACGCCACGCTCGACAGCACTGCATGATGCGCTTGCTGGAAAGGGGCGCCATACCGGCACGGCGGCACACTCTTCAGCTTTTGACAACCTCATTTGTGGATAGCACGGGTGCAGTCGCCGGGCTGCAGGGAAGGGGCGCCCGCACCCTCACGCTGTTTCGAGATGCTGTGGAGGAAGTAAACTTCAGTTTGAACAAAAAAACACTCGTACGGACGAAGTGAGCTGCATTGACACGAGAGCGCTGCCGGACCTACATACTAGAGGAAGCGTGAGGAATCAGAGAGGAGCCATCATGGCAGTTGGTGTGCTTTCTGTACAGTGCTACACTATGGGCCATCAGAACTGCAGGGCGCCGGAAGCAAACTACAGCGACTACCAAGACGAAAGTCATTGAGAGAGGGAGTAGGAGGAGGATGGGGCCTATAATCTCCACTACTGCGCCGAACTGCACTGCACTGCGGCGGCCGTGCTGCTCCACCGGTGAAGAATGGGAGGCGGGAAGCATGGTAGTGCACAACCGAAAATCTGCAAAAAAGAGAAGCAAAAAAGCTGTTCGGAACTGCACATGGGCAACCATGGTGTTGACTCCGGCGAAATTGGGTACTGTCAGGATTTTTGTAGTGAGATTGGACTGCGCCAGAGTGGGGCGTGGACGGCATGGGGGTTGAGCCCCTATCCGGGGCCGGAGACGAGGCCTCACCGGAGACCGCCACGAGGAGGAGAGAGCCCATCCTCGGCTCAATCTGAACAGGGATGAGGAGATAACCTCGACACCGGGGAGGCTTGGGAGAGGCACCCCGGCGGTTGGTGACGGACTGCTGGCGGCGAGGGTGCCCCGTGGTGGTCGTGGTGGTGGGGGGGTGTCGGGAGGCGAGGTTCAGGGGCACGACGCTCGGATCCGACGACGGGGTATGGTGGACGGCGGGGTAGGGAGGTGGCAGGAGCCCAGCCGAAGGCTCCAGCTCCACCGGATCCGATGCTGATGGTTGCACCCGGGGCCCGCGGCAGCCGGATAGCGGGATGCATCGAGCGGCAGCCGGGTCGCTGCGGGGAGGTGGCCGCCTTTGTGTGGGGCGGGGGCGCTGCAGGGAGGCCGTCAGTGGAAGTTGGTCAGATGGCGCGGCACTTGTGGCTGGCGGCGACGGTGGAAGAAGGTTGAGGGGCGCCATGGCCGCTCGGGGGCTAGAGGTGGAGGTTGAAGAAGGTGGACGGGAGTGGGGAGGTTGGTGCAGCGTGAGCGTAGTGGGCAGAAGCGGGGAGTAGCTCGGTTGGGTATGTAGCAGTGGTTTGGTTCGTTGCGTGTTTGCACATGTGTTAGCAGAATAAGTCGGGTGTTATTAGAATAAGGTCTTAAGGGGTGTTATCATAATAGACCCACCCTATATATATATATAGTCAATGAAGAAAAACGACGGAAAGAGTGAAGATATTGCAAAGTTGAAGAAATTGAACAACTGAGGAATTTCAAAAACTGAAGAAAAACTCAAATTGAAGATTTCAACTTTTTTTGGTGGCGTAACCCACCGTATAAGAATGGTGATTTCAGACGCCGCGTACAATTGTCGTAGGGCTCTGAGAATCAAATTCTTCGTTAATTTCTTCACCCTTAGAGTGTTAGTCTTCATTGATTGAAGAAAAACGTTACTTCGTGTGTTGCACATCTAAGTCATCAATTTTGCATAAGTGTTAGGATGTGTGTCCTTTTCAAAGGACATTCGAAGATTCTAAGATATTTAGCTCACACCGCAACTTGCTAAATCTCTTTTCATCCAAGGGCTTTGTGAAAAAATCGGCTAGCTGTTCTTCAGTCTTCACATGCTCGATAGAGATGTCGCCCTTCAACACATGATCACGAAGAAAATGATGATGAATCTGAATGTGCTTTGTCTTCGAGTGCTGAACTGGGTTATGAGCAATCTTGATGGCACTCTCATTGTCACAGTAGAGAGGCACATTCTTCACATTAATGCCGTAGTCCTTGAGGGTTTGCTTCATCCATAGCAATTGAGCATAGCACGAACCAGCGGCAATGTACTCAGCTTTAGCAGTAGAAAATGATACGCAGTTATGTTTCTTCGAGGACCAACATACCAATGATCGTCTGAGGAAATGACATGTGCCTGATGTTGACTTGCGGTCCACATGATCACCAGCATAGTCAGAGTCTGAGTATCCAATGAGATCAAAAGCCGAGCCCTTGGGATACCATAATCCAAGTGTTGGAGTGTGAGCTAGATATCGAAGAATATGCTTCACAACGTTATGGTGTGATTCCTTCGGTGTAGCTTGAAATCGGGCACACATGCAAACACTAAGCATAATATCTGGCCTAGATGCACATAAATACAATAAAGAGCCAATCATGGAGCGGTATACCTTTTGATCGAAGTCAATACCATTTTCATCAGTGCATAGATGACAATTTGTGGGCATAGGGATTTTGACTCCTTTGCAATCTTGCATGCCGAATTTCCTCAATACATCCTTGAGGTATTTCTCCTAAGATATGAAGATGCCATTTCTTTGTTGACGTATCTGAAGACCTAAGAAGAATTTCAATTCTACCATCATAGACATTTGATATTCTTCACTCATCATATAGGCAAATTCATCACTGTAACGTTGGTCAGTACAGCCAAAAATGATATCATCAACATATATTTGGCACACGAATAGTTCATCATCATAGGTTTTGGTGAATAGAGTTGGGTCAAGTGAACCGGGTTTGAAGCCTTTCTTCATGAGGAATTCCTTCAAAGTATCATACCACGCCCGAGGGGCCTGCTTGAGGCCATAGAGGGCCTTATTGAATCTCTGAAGACTTTGTCAGGATGCTTTGGATCTTCAAAACCTGGGGGTTGAGCAACATATACTTCTTCCTCAAGCTTACCATTGAGGAATGCACTTTTCACATCCATTTGATACAAGATGATATTATGATGGTTAGCATAAGCAAGTAATATGCGAATAGCCTCAAGTCTAGCAACAGGTGCAAAAGTTTCATCGAAATCAATTCCTTCAACATGTGTGTAGCCTTGAGCTACAAGCCGTGCTTTATTCCTCACCACAAGGCCATTTTCATCTTGCTTGTTGCGGTAGATCCATTTTGTGCCGATGATATTGTGCTTGCGAGGGTCTGGTCGCTTGACAAGTTCCCAGACATTGTTGAGCTCGAACTGATGTAATTCCTCTTGCATAGCTTGAATCCACTCAGGCTCCAGAAACGCTTCATCTACCTTAGTGGGCTCTGTGATAGAGACGAAAGCAAAGTGCCCACAAAAGTGAAAAATGTGAAGCTTTTGAGCGTGTGAGAGGACCTGGTGCGTTGATGTCCCTGATGATTTTCTCAATTTGCACTTCATTTGCGACGCGAGGATGAGCTGGTTGACGACGAGGAATTTGCTCAGCATTTTCTTCAGATTCATTTTCTTCAGGTGCACCAGCATGATGTTCTTCATGATCTGGAATGACTTCTTCAGCAGATTCTTCAGTAGGAATGACATCCTCAGTAGCCTTGAACTTGATGGTTTCCTCAGGTGATTTTTCATCTAGCACAGGAGGTAGGTGCTCTCTTTGCGAGCCATTAGTTTCATCGAACCACACATCTACAGTTTCAACAACCTTGTGGTGAAAGTTGTTGAAGACTCTGTAGGTGTGTGAGTCCTTTCCGTAACCAAGCATAAAACCTTCATGTGCTTTCGGTGCAAATTTAGAATTGTGATGAGGATCTCTAATCCAACATTTAGCACCGAAGACTTTGAAATAACTCCCATTGGGTTTCTTGTCTGTGAGGAGTTCATATGCGTTCTTTTTGAAGAATTTGTGAAGATATACCCTGTTGATGATGTGGCACGCAGTGTCAATTGCCTCAATCCAGAAGTGACGAGGCGTCTTGTATTCGTCAAGCATAGTGTGAGCCATTTCAACAAGAGTATGGTTCTTGCGCTCTACGACGCCATTCTGCTGAGGAGTATAAGGAGCAGATAACTCATGAGTAATACCAAGTTCATCAAGATAGTCATCAAGACCAGTGTTCTTGAACTCAGTTCCATTGTCACTTCTGATGTGCTTGATGTTCACACCAAAGTTGGTTGAAGCCCTTGAGGAAAATCGTTTGAAGACTTCCTGCACTTCACGTTTGTAAGTGACGATATGCACCCATGTGTATCGAGAGTAATCATCAACAATAACAAAGCCATATAAAGATGCTTCACAGGCTCCGCACAGGTGATCCTTGAGGAATTTGACATTCTCAATGCCAATGACATGCTTCTTCTTCACGAGCGTGTGTAAATTCCTCATGCCAGCATGACCGAGTCGTCGATGCCATAGCCAGCCTTCTGAAGCTTTTGCAAGTAGACATATAGCAGGTTGTGGTCTTGTGGAGAAATCAACAATATACAGATCTCCTCTCCTAAAGCCTTCGAAGACTTTGGAATGGTTAGCTTCCATGATCACAACGCAATGATACTTGCCAAAGATAACAACCATATCAAGATCACAAAGCATTGAGACTGACATGAGGTTGAATCCTAAGGACTCGGCAAGCATGACTTTGTCCACGTGTCGATCCTTTGAGATCGCAACCTTACCTAGACCCAATACCTTGCTTCTGCCTATGTCAGCGTAGGTGATATGCTTCAGATGTGATGGAGACAAGGGAGCCCATCAATAAATTCTTGTCACCAGTTGTAACAGCCTGATTTTTTGCCCTTTCTTTTTCTTTTGATTTGCTGAGGTTTTTGCCAGAGTTTTCTTTTTCCATGGCTATGTGGTCTGGAAACTGAAGAAGATGACCTCTTCTTTGCTTCCAGAGTGGCTTGTCAACCTCAAATCCTTCCCTAGACCTTTCCATTTCCACCTTGGACCAAATCCCAGTATTCTTTTTATTGGAAATATTCCTTTTCTATTAAAGAAATAATCCAATTTGCCCTAGGTTGTGAAGCAACCTATATTTCTATCACTCCCAAAATTCCCAAATAATTCTCATAAATTGTTTGGGTCATATATTCCTCAAATATGGCAAAATATTTCATTGGCCATGTTTCCCATCATGCTCAATTAATTCCTTTCCTCTTCTGTCCTGAATGGCAGATTGTGAAGCAAGTGCTATTTTCCTTTGCCCAATTGACCTCAAACTCCTTGGACATATTTTCCTGTCCATATCATTGCCACATGCCAAAATTCAACCTCATTTGCCTAGCACTTATTTAATTATGATTTTCCAAAGTTTCTGTCCAGAGGAAACTTTGTGAAGGAGGTACAAGCTAGGCATATCCAAATGAGTTGCAATTTTGCATGGTCCTCAATATCAACATATCATAGCCCTCCACAAAGGTTGAGCTCATGTGATGCCTCCATGTGAGCTCATCTTCAACTCTTTGATTCTGTCCAAATTTTCAGTCTGTGAAGCAGGTATATTTTATCTTGCTCCATTAAGGCTGAAACTTTTTCTAGGCCTTCCATTACCCATATACCCTACCTCCACCCATTTTGGGCATATTTCATCAAGCCATTATTCCTCTAGAATTTTTGCAAGTTTCTATCCAAAGGAGATGTTTGTGAAGCAAGTACCATTTTGGCTTGACCAATTGGTATGAGACTTTTTGAGCATCTTCATAGGACCAAATGACTCTGCCTTGCCCATTTTGAGCTCAAGTTGATACTCCATGTGAGTGCATCATCCTGCTCAAGTTTCTGGACTATTTTGGTCAGTTGCAAAGCAAGTGTATTAAACCTTGATTCATTTCTCTCCAAACTCCCCAGGACTGTAGTCCTTCCTACCCTAAACCTCCAAGACATCACATTTGGCCCCTAGCTCTTCTCAGCTGATCACACTAACTTGATCAAGTTTGCGACAACAAATTTCAGAGGTTAAATCCCACTTAACCAGAGCACCATTTACCAAGCCACCACCTCAGTTGAGACCTCCACTGGAAGGACTAAACCCTAGACACGTTTTGGCCAAACCCCGTGCACTGTGTGCACCAGTGCCCGTGGTGACCATCGTTTTGGCGTGCAATGGCCGTGTCCAGAGCATCGTTTTGTCTCAGCCCTGCTCGTGCTCGTCGTCTTCGCACGCGTGAGCCTGTCCAGTGTGTTCCCCATGTCGTCGCCGTCCCCTTGGAGCCATCTCCCCCTCCCGAAGCCTCCTCGCTGGCACTCATCGTCGTTCGCCCACGGGATCATTGTGGCCGACAGCGTTTTAAAGGCGCTCGGCCTCTTCCTCTGCCCCCCCTTGGCTCCTGCTGCCTCGTGCTCCTGTGTAGCTCGTCTGTTCTCCCCTCGTCGCCTTCCCCGTGCCTCCCCGTGATCGCTGTCGTCGCCAGGGCCTCGGCCGGACGTGCCCGGCGGCACCCGAGCCCGTGCCTCTCGCCCCGGCTATAAGTAGCCCTCCCCGCGACCTCCCGAGCTCACCAGCTCCCTCTCCTCACTCCCAGAAGCCTCCCCGACCTATCCATTTGCCTCCAGAGCCTCTCCTCGCCTCTGATCGCAGCCGTGGCCACTGCTGCCGCCCTCTTAAATTCGGTCGGGCTAGCCCCGTCCTCTCCTCCTCTCCACCACCAGAGCTTCACCCAGTCTCAGGCGAGCCTCCCCTGCCGTTTTCTCGTTCCTCCGGTGGCCTCTGTCCGCGAGCTCCATCATCGCCCGACGCCGTCGTCCACCGTCGCGGGAGCCCTGCTCAACCCTGACCCCTTCGATGAAAACCAAGGGTCCAGGGGGTGCGGCTCGTCCCGCTGATCACTCCGGTAGGTGGCACGGCGCGGGAGGTGGCCGGAGCTGCCCGCCATCACCGTCGGGCGCCGGCTCTGCCTCGGCCACGTGCGGGCGCGAGCAAGGAGAGGAAGGAGACGATGCCCTCCCTGCCAGCTGGCCGCAGGCCCCACGCGTCATCCGCACACGCCTAGGCCCCGCCTTTGCCAAGTCAGATAAGTGGAGACGTACTTCCAGTGATTGCTCTTTCTTTTCTGGAAAGCGTATTTTGCTTCTCCTTCAGCCAGAGTACATTTTCTTTCATTGAAAGCGTATTTCTCTCTGTTTCAGCCTAGAATACGTTTCCCGAGGCAAAGTCGTATTTCCAGGAGTGCACCTTCAGTTTTTTCAGTCAGCGGCCCGTTTGTGAGGATTTTTCTTACAGATAGGTCCCTGGCCGAAAACACTCCATAACTTTTTGCTCCCAACTCCAAATGAGGTGATTCCAAAGCCCACTTATTCGGTTCATCGAGCCCGTTCTATTGGTATCATTTTCACCATGTGTTAACATTCTGAAAATGACCATTTTGCCCTTGTGCTTAATCAGCCCCCTCCGAGAGAGAACGTTTTCCGGCGATTCTTTCCGCGAGCTTCTCGCACTTCTTCCCGGTGATTTCTTCCACCCCAGGCAAGCCACAATACCCACTTGCATGATAGTCATGCAGTAGCCATGGTTTTTAACTTGAATATTTAATCAATGTTTGCTCGTTTAAAATATGGTTACCGTTGTTCCGTTGATGCTTAGAGTTTCATGTTCACTCTCGTGCTATGTTGTCTTGCACTTGGTTATCATGTATTCCTGCTAGTATTCCTTTCATATGCTTATGATTGTTAGTAGTACATGTTGATGTTGGTGATGGTCTTCGGTGCATGACTATAGTCTGTTCCGAGTGCCGTCGTTATGCATGTTCCATTGCATCCAGTTGGTTAAATGCTTGCATGGTAGCATTGTTGATATGTTCTTGCATGATATCTATTGTTGATGCTAGTGGGCATGCTATGTTTCTGAGAAGTGTATACTTGTGATGTTCATGCTAGTCAGTATGCCATGCTCAGTCAGATATATGATTTGTTGATGTATTATTAAGAAGTAATGATGCACATCCATGCTTATGTTGATGTCATGCTCATGTATTGTAGTTGCATCATGTTATTTTCATATGACTCAGCTTATTGCATTCAAATTTAACCGGACTTAATTGAACTTGAACAACTGTTGGCTGAGTCATGGTGCCACCATATCGAGCTGACCAGTGCAACCACGCTTGCCTCTATGGGAAGGTCCTGGCAGTCTATTGTCATGCCTCTCGCCGGTGTCTCCAACGAGGGAAGGTTATGCTCGGGCGCTACCCTGATCAGGTAGGACGACATAAGCCTTGTGGACCTGTTGTTGTTATCGTACCTTGTCCCCGTTTGGGACTGTTTATTTGCCACGGCGGTGGTTGTTTTGCCTTTGGTAGGCTCGGTCACCCATGACTTAGCCCAAAGGGGAGTTGGTCGGAGTGGCCGGGAGAGTGACATGGCAATAGGTCGGTTTTGTCGGAATGTCGTTGGTCCACCCGAATGGGAGTGCGAGGCCATGGGTTCTGTGGTGTGGGTATAGTGTGCTACCTCTGCAGAGTGTATTAAATCTATCGATAGCCGCGCCCACGGATAAGGGCCCAGTTCGTAGTTGGTCACGCTATGGGTCAACAGTAATAATAATGATGTGCTTAATAACAACCCTGGTTCGATGATGAGATAAGTTGGTTATGTGATCCGTGAATGATCACCGTTTGGTTACGAGGTAACCCGTTGAACCAAGTGTGGTTCCGTTTGTGATCCGTGAGTGATCACCGTGGTATCGAGGATACCGAGTTGTTGGATATTCGTGATTTTGTGCGAGAATCGTGGGTAAAGATCAAGCTCCTTGTGGTCATGTAATGATTACTACGGTATTGTTTCTAACAAGCTTGATTTGATCCTGAGATGATCGTGTGATGTCCGAGGCTGGTAAGTGATGCATGTGATGGTTACGAGGTAACCCGAGCAGAATAAGTGGTGCATATAGTGTCATCATGTTGCATGCTAGTATCATCAGATTCATATGTTCATGCCATGCTCATATTGTTCTAGCTATATCATGTTCATGTTGTTCATGCCAGGTTATTCTGATGATCTCATGATAATTCTTGCTTAACCTGTAATTGCCATGTTGTTGTTTGTCTTGAATGCTTCTGGTTATTGTGAGCTTGCAAGTACATTCAATGTACTGACCTGGCGTGTTATGCCAGTTTGCAGGTCATGCCGGATTTGATTGCTTGTTTGCCGTGGATCCCTTGTGTGCGAGCTAGGATAAGCGTTCCAGCCAGAGTCCCTGTGGAGTGGAGTTCACCACCATCGTCGTTGTTCCGCTGCTTCGAGTTGTTCTGCTGCTTGCATAGGGCAACTGCGGCAGGCATCGTGTCGCCGTGCCGATGTAACCATTGTACCCAAATAGATTGTAATAAAGAGCTGATTTGTTCTATGCTAAGAGTGCCATATTCCAGAAGACTTCATCTCGATCTCTGGGATGGAATACAGGGCGTTCTGGTTTCTCTGAGCCGGGGTGCCACACCAGTCATGTGATTTGTACATCCACTATCGAGGACCCACTCAGTGGCTTTGGGTTGATCATCCTGCAGATGAATTAGTGCAGCTTACGGACTCATATACTTCATCAGTGAAGAATATGACATCAAATTCATCAGATCAATTTCATCAAGCAAGAGAACAGATAAAGCAGTATTTAGGACGTGAGAAATGAAGATTCATTTCTTCATGATTTAACTTGCGTCCTTTCAAGCATTATTCAGGTCTCCAGCAAATTCTTCAAACGTTTAAGTTCGTCTGGAGACCTAACCCTGCAAAAGATATTAGTTCTTTTTCTTCACCAGCCACATCTGGAGGGGTGGCAAAGAGTTCATCATTCTGCAAGCTCCATAAGAGAAAGGTGGCATAGATGCCAATCCACTTCGTTTGACATAAGAGGGGTTAGGGTAAGCATATGAATAAGCAGAGAAATTCTTCGAGGATTTATGAACATAGTGATTTGAAGAATAATGCACATATTCATAACCTTTAGTCTTTCCTTGCGAAACAGAAGTGTTAGCACGATGATGTTCATATGAGGACTTTGATCCATATGAGGAATATGATCCACGTGAGGAATGTGGTCCATATGAGTACTTGGATCCATATGAAGACTTGGGTCTATGTCAAGAATTCCATCTGGGGTTCCTATTCTTCACAGGTGGTGTCATGATGACATTCACCTGAAGACTTTCAAGGCACCTTTTGGGAACCCAGATTTTCTTCATAGGGGGACCATTCCTGCAGTTACTGCCAACATATCTAGCAAATACTTCACCATTCTGAGTTTTGAATAGCTTATAGTTGGAGTCAAATGACTCATCAGTAGAATGAGGAGATTCACATGTAAAGCCAGATAAAGTGGATGGATCTACTGGAGGTCCCTTTGTAGCAACCCATGAGGTTTTGGGATACTGCTGAGGCTTCCAGTATGTTCCATCAGCATTGAGTTTCCTCTCAAAGACAATACCCTCTTTCCTAGGGTTCCTGTTGAGGATTTGCTTTTTAAGCACATCACAAAGAGCCTGATGCCCTTTGAGGCTTTTGTACATGCCTGTCATATACAATTCCTTCAGCCTTGCATTGTCAGTGATACTAGCAATATCCTCAGATGAGGAATTAGTAATAGCAGAGACAGGTGCAGAATTTGCAGCAATAGAAGCATTTGAACTTTCAGGTGAAGAATTAGCAGATTCACGTTCAATGCACTTCAAACATGGAGGGATGAATTCTTCCTGAGCAACGCTGATTTGTTGAGCAAGTAATGAATCACGCTCCTTCTGAAGATCTTCATAACTTACCCTTAGCTTCTCAAGATCTTGCTTTCTTTGAAGAAATTCATATGAAAGCTTCTCATGATCAGATAAAAGAGTGTTATGATGACTCTGAAGATTGTTAAACTTGGATTGAAGTCTCTAAAGATTTTCAGTCAAAGTTTTGGTGCGATCCATTTCTTCACCCAACATATCATCGCTCTTGTCTAGCATGTTTTGAACCTTTTCAAAAGCCTTTTGTTGTTTTACAGCAATCTTAGCAAGTTTAGAGTAGCTAGGCTTGAGGTTTTCATCAGATTCATCCTCACTTGATTCAGAGGAGGTATATTTGAGTACCTTGGAACCCTTTGCCATGAAGCAATAGGTGGGAGAGTAGCCATCATCGTCATCGTCAGCCGTGTTGGAGAAGTCATTCTCCTCAGAGTTGAAGGTGGACTTGCTGACGAACGCAGTAGCGAGGGCTAGGCTCGCCACACTAGATTCTGACTCCTCAGATGCCTCCTCTTCCCCATTCTCCTCAGATTCAGCCTCAGAGTCCATTTCCTTGCCAATGAATGCCCGAGCCTTCTTGGAGTTTCTCTTCTTGTGAGATGAAGACTTCGAGGATTTCGATGATGAGGACTTTGAAGATTTCTTCTTCTTCGATTCATCAGAACTGCAATCCTTGTATTTCTTCTTCTTTGATTCCTTTTCCCACTAAGGACAATCTTGAATGTAGTGACCGGGCTTCTTGCATTTGTGGCACAATCTCTTCTTATAGTCACGGGATGAGGAATCAGATCTTATGTCATCACTTCTTGAGGATTTTCCAAAGCGACCATGTCTTGAGAACTTATGGAATTTCCTCATGAGCATTGCTAGCTCCTGGCTCAGTTCTTTAGGATCATCAAGGCTGCTACCAGAATCCTCACCTTCAGATTCAGATACTGCCTTGGCCTTCAGAGCTCATGATCTGCCATAGCTCGGTCCATAGATCTCTCTCTTCTCAGCAAGCTGAAACTCATGAGTGTTTAGCCTCTCGAGGATATCAGCGGGATCAAGCGACTTGTAGTCTCCACGTTCTTGTATCATCACTGCAAGGGTGTCGAATGAGGAATCAAGCAATCGAAGCAATTTCTTCACCACCTCGTGGTCGGTGGTGTCAGTGGCACCAAGTGCTTGAAGTTCATTTGAAATGCCAGTGAGGCGATCGAAGGTTTGCTGAACATTTTCATTGTCGAGTCTTTTGAAGCGGCTGAAGATATTGCGGAGAACGTCAACTCGAGAGTCACGTTGTGTTGAGACTCCTTCATTGACCTTGGACAGTCTGTCCCAGATAAGCTTTGCAGTCTCCAAAGCACTCACTCTGCCATACTGCCCTTTGCTCAGATGGCCACATATGATGTTCTTCGCTTGAGAGTCGAGTTGCTTGAATCTCTTCACATCAGCAGCGTTGATGGTAGGAGTGACAGAGGGAACGCCATTTTCCACAACGTACCAGAGATCGTTATCAATTTCCTCAAGATGCATACGCATCCTATTCTTCCAGTAGGGGTAGTCCGTCCCATCGAAGGTAGGACACCCAGTAGAGACCTTGATCATACCTGCGGTCAACATAACTAAAACTCCAGGCGGTTAAACCAAAATCACACAGAACAAGGGAGTACCTTGCTCTGATACCAATTGAAATTGCGTTAAGTCGACTAGAGGGGGGGTGAATAGGCGATTTTTACAAACTCGTCACTGAGGAATTTCAGGGTGAGGAAATTCCTAAGTCACGAACGACTAGCAGCGGAATAGGTACTCAGATGCAAGCATAACAGAACAACAGCACAGTCATCATGATGAAATGAAACCAAGCATAGAGTACAGAAAGCGTAAACATAGGATCAGCAGGCTGAAGACACTACTGACTGAAGAAATTGAACTGAGGAAATTGAGAAAGTCTTCAGACAAAGTCTTCAAACAGTAACGATCAAGTACACAACACAATAATGAGGAAATGGAAGGGTTGAGAAAATAGAACTAGTTAGCTCGGTGAAGACAGTGATTTGGTAGACAGTTCCAACTGATGTGACAGTTGTACGTCTGGTTGGAGCGGCTAGGTATTTAAGCCTGAGGACACACAGTCCTCACCGTATTCTCCTTGAGCTAAGGTCACACAGACCTCACCCAATCACTCGTGGTAAGTCTTCAGGTGACTTCCAAACCTTCACAAACTCGGTCACTCGGCGATCCACAATTTCCTCTTGGATGCTCTAGACCATGACACCTAACCATCTGGAAGATGCACAGTCTTCAAAGGTAACAAGCGTCGGATCCACATAGGAACAATCTCTTCAGTGATGCTCAATCACTTTAGGTTTGTAGGTGTTTGGGTTTGGGTTTTCCTGACTTGATGATATTCGCTCAAAGTCCTCGGTGGATGGGATGCTCTCAATGACAAGTGTCAGTTTCTCGCGGATCAGCCAACCAGCTAGTGGTTGTAGGGGGCGACTATTTATAGCCTAGGGAGCAGCCCGGCATGATAAGACATAAATGGCCTTCAATGATATGACCGTTAGGTGGAGAAGATATTTTGGGACAGCTGGCACATAGCACAACAACGGTTGGAAATTTGAGGTTCAAATTCCTCAGGGCTATCATGTTCCTCACTTGTAGGCAATCCGCATTGGCGAATTCCTAACTCCTCAGCCAGAACAAATTCCTCAGAGACCAGAAGAACTTCGTCTCTGTCACTGAAGAAATTGACTGAATTGTATGAGATTTCCAATGGCTTCACTCAAAGGGATTGGTAGCTATAGGATTTTGAGATGAGCATCACTTGGAAACTTTTCCTTAGTTTTTCCTTGACCCCCTTTAACAGTACGATGTTTCCTATGACTCAAGAAAGAGAAAATGAAACTATGAAAACAAAAGTCTTCACGCTTCATGTTCCTCGCATGAATATCAAGTCTTCACGGTAACACCAATTTCTTCACTTTCAAAGTCTTCAGTAAGCCAAAGTCTTCAGTTGAAGACATTCATTTTTAGGGGTCGACTTTCTCTGTAAATATCAAACTCCTCATAGACTTATAGACATGTGTACACTCACAAACACATTGTCCCTTAACCTATAAGTCTTCAATACACCAAAATCACTAAGGGGCACTAGATGCACTTACAAGATGTCTCTACCCAGTTAGGCACACGGGATCCAACGTCAACAAGCAAGTGCTAAGTGCCACCAAGTTATCTCCAGATAGGTGGCATCGACGTTTAGGGCATCCTTCCTCTGTTATTGTTAAGAAAGTCATTAGTCAAAATAATCTCCCGTGTGCTAGTTATCTCAATAATGAGCTTGTATGTGACACCTGTCAAAAAGGCAAAAGTCACCAACTTCCTTATCCAAATTCAATAAGTGAATCAAAGTTCCCTTTAGAACTTGTGTATTCTGATGTGTGGGGCCCTGCTGTTGAAACAGTAGGAAGAAAACAATATTATGTCAGTTTCATTGATGATTTCAGCAAATTTACATGGATCTACTTAATCAAATATAAGTCTGAGGTCTTTTAGAAATTTCATGACTTTCAAAATCTTGTAGAACGTCAGTTTGATCGTAAGATTCTTGCTCTCCAAACGGATTGGGGTGGGGAGTACGTTAAGTTAAACTCCTTTTTTACCAAGATAGGTATATCCCATCATGTCTCTTGTCCTCACGCTCACCAACAAAACTGTTCAGCTGAGAGAAAACATCGACACATCGTCGAATTGGGTCTGTCCCTTCTTGCCCAAGCTTCTATGCCTCTAAAATTATGGGACGAAGCATTTATCGCTGCAACTTACTTGATAAACCATACCCCTAGCAAGGTCATCAATTTTGAGACACCCTTTGAATGACTATTCCATGAAAAACCCAACTATTCTATCCTCAGAATTTTTGGATGCGCCTGCTGGCCAAATCTTCGGCCCTACAATAATCATAAACTTCAATTTCATTCCAAACAATGTGTTTTTCTTGGTTATAGCAACCTTCACAAAGGGTACAAATGTCTTGACATCTCCACTGGACGTGTTTATATTTCTAGGGATGTTGTGTTTGATGAGAACATCTTTCCCTTCTCTTCCTTGCATCCTAATGCCGACGCTCGTTTACGTGCAGAAATACTTTTGCTATCTCCGAAGTTATTAAATCCTACTGATCAAGGGGGTGAATATTATGCTAATGATCACTTGTTTAATAATACTAACCCTAATGGAGACAGTGGTGAAAAAAACAGTGCTCCAACCTGTGATTTTATGCAGCAACAACAGAGAACTCCTGGCGCCGGACACGAGGTGGATACGCCCTCGGGATCTAGCGCGAGCGCCTCGACTGACACGGTTGCGGGATCCCAGGAGGATCTCCTGGCGTCTCCAGATTCGCCACCTGCCGACTAGTCAGGTGGGCCGGACGCGTCTCCATCGCGGTCGCAGTCAGGCGCTCGCCTTGAGGCGGGCCCCTGGTAGGGAGGACCGGATGCTCCCTCGTCCGCGCGTGCTCCCTCGCCCACACGCGCCAGTTGTCGAGGCGGGACAGGTGGAACACCACCTGCACACGAGCGGTGCTGGACGGACTAGCGGGTCGCTCTCGCCGGACCTGTTAGGAAATATTAGAAGTTAGCAAGTAGCTTCCGTTTTAGGCTACAATAGTAGTTAGGATTTCCTAAACTAACTTCCTCTAAGTTAGCGTTGCCCAAACGCTATCGATGCCTAAGGGACATCGTGCCCGTTAGAAGAGACTCGATCATTGTAACAGACGCTTGAACATGTCTGTTGGGGACATATAAATACCCAACTCAACATCAATGAAAACACACTTTTTACTTCAATCTGTTTCTTTCTTCTCAGGCTAGCAAACCTGGTGCGATGGCGTCTTGCGACAAGCCTTGCAAAGGCAAATGCTAGTTCGCAAAGTTGCCGTCTTTTCTCACCTCTTTTCTCTGTACTTCTCATGTGCCTATTCGCTCTGTTCCAGAGCATGCGTGCTAATAACGTGATTTCATGACGTCTTTGTCATAAGTAAATGTATGTGGCAGATTTGCAATGTGTTGCAAATATATGATTGAACTTCATGTTCAGATTTTTGAAGTGCGTGAATATGATGACTGAAAGTCCATGACATTTCTAATTTATCGGCATTCATTGTGGTACGAGTCTCCCCCTGACCCCGAAAATGCCCCAGAAATAACACAAGCGGTAAAGTATGCGGCATTACATTTCATAAGGCATCACCTCCATCCTGATCTAAAAACTGAATATCTAATGGAGGAGTACCCGCTAGCTTTATGGAACTCCCTAAAGGAGAGATATGACCAACAAAGAGCAGTAATGTTGCCGGAAGCCTAGAGAGAATGGTCTCTCATAAGGTTCCAGGACTTTAAGTCTGTGGCAGCATATAATTCTGCAGTACATAAGATTAACTCTAAACTAAGACTTTGCAATCAACAAGTTTCAGATGCGGACTTAATAGAGAAAACTTTATGCACTTTCCACCCCTCGATGAGGATATTGCAACAGCAGTATCGTCAATAGAAATACACAAAGTACTCTGAGCTTATATACACATTACTTCAGGCCGGCATGATGAACTTCTGATGATGAATCATAATGCTCGCCCAATGGGTGCCATGCCTATCCCTGAAGCACATGCTAATGCTCATTTTACTAGTAAATTTGGAAACCGTGAACGGAACTTCCGAAAATTCAAGGGAAAATGGAAACAAAACAATGGTCCGAAGACCAACGGTCAAACTAAGGGGAAAGGTCATTTCAAGAAACATGATCAAAATGACAGCTCTCAAACTTGTCAAAGGTGTGGATGCATGAATCATCGTACTAATCAATGCCGAATTCCCAAGCACCTTGTGGATCTATACATGAAGTATGGAGAAAAAGGCAAACAAGTTCATGGAAAGAAAACTGAAGCTCACTTCAACGCCATTCAAGATAACCCTCAAGCCGGTCCTTCTCAAAGCGCTATTGAAGTATTCAAGCCGAGGGACGATATCATCCTCGATGAAGACATGCTTGTGGATTACACCCAAGATGTTTTTGGAGACCTCAGTTCATCTCCATAAACAAGTTGATGTCACTTAGCTATTTAAATACTACAAAATGTTATATACAATATAACAATAAGTAGAATAAAGTCTTTCAGACTATGTATATTATATTGTGTGAATCAGACATAATATTGTAATGTATTTATATTTGAATTTTTAATATAAATACCTTGTATGTAATTTGATGAATATATGAATAAAATAATATTTATTCTAAAATATTCTCTTCTATTCATAGAACTTTTACGGGAAATAATCCGATGGAGGAAGAATTATGTTTAGTGGATAGTGCTACCACTAACACAATTTTAAGGGAAGCAAAATATTTCCAAACTCTTTCTAAGAGAAATAAAAAAAGTTATGACCATACTGAAAGTAACAAAGCAATTATTGGTTCAGGAAGAGCCACATTCACACTTCCTATGGGTACTGCTATCGTAGTTCAGAATGCACTCTTGTATGCTGAATCTACACGTACTCTTATATGTTTCAAAGATATCCGAACTAATAGTTTCCATCTAAAAATAGTAGAGGTGGATAACAAACAATATTTGTTTTTAACAAAAAGCAACGGATATGAGAAACAAACCCTTGAAAAAAAATTCTCCATTCTCATCTGGATTATACTTTACATACATCAAACCCGTACTTTATGTTGCGTACAAACTATTTTTCAGATATTTATAACTTAAGATATTTGGCATGAATGCCTAAGTCACCCCAACATAGGGATGATACGAAAAATTATTGACAATTCTTTTGGTCACAACATAAAAGCTGCAAAATTCTCTAGTCATCAAATTTTATGTGCACCACCACATGTGCCATGATTTTTTTAAGGACTCTCTCATCTTAAAATTCATAAAATATTCACTTAAATTTCTTGAACACATCCAAGAAGATATATGTGGACTACTCAACTATTTTTGGGGCATATATTCATGGCATCCATAGACATCTAATAGATGATTTTATGTGGATCTCTAATCTCCACAAATTTATGATTTTACTAAATCAATTGCTCATATTATCAAATTATGAGCAAATTATCCTAACATATGGGTTAAACCCATTTGAATGCCATTTTACGAGTATTTATGATTTTACTAAGTACCTCATGTACATACCCAAAATGGTGCAGCTAAATTCTTTATCAAAAGAATCAAACTAATCAAATGACCACTTATAAGAATTTCAATTTGGCAACATCTCGTTGTAGACATGTGGTCTTACACACCGCAGATCTATTCTAGATCATTCCAACTGCATATCATACTGCTCCCCCTTGCAGTAAGTACGTGGAAATCAACAAGTATTTCCCATCTGCGAGAATTCGGTTATATACCGATATCACCACTCCAGCGTACATTAACGGACCCTCACATTAAATTTGGGATCCATGTGAGTTATAACTATTTATTTATCAGTCAATCATAAATATCTCAAGCTCCTATCAGGGGAATTGGTTATAGCCTGTACGCTGATTACATTGAAATAAGGACATTTTCGGCATTAGGGGGAGACTCGTACCACAATGAATGCCGATAAATTAGAAATGTCATGGACTTTCAGTCATCATATTCATGTACTTCAAAAATCTGAACATGAAGTTCAATCATATATTTGCAACACATTGCAAATCTGCCACATACGTTTACTTATGACAAAGACGTCATGAAATCACATTATGCATGCAAGCAATGTGACATACAAAGTGGAAGTACCTCATACAACCACTATTCTCCCTAAATGAGAGCAAAAGGGGGAGAAACATGGTCACATGAGAAGTGAGTTCTCATATGCATCCGCGGAAATAAAGGAAATTATATCCTCAGCTAGTAAATGTAGTTCATCCTCAAGTTGAATGACACATAACGGATGCTCATCATCCAAACCCAACATAAACGTGCACAGAATTTAAAGTGTTGGGCATCAAAACACCTTGACTCCATTGTTATGGGAAATCATGAGGAGTGAAAATAAGTAATATTATTTCCAAACATTCCATTGATTCAACAGAATCATATAACATAAAGACTACAATTGTCGACAAATATTTATTCTTGAATTGCTAAAACCTTTAGGGCCCTGAACCAAAGTCCATGGCAGAGTGCCTCATGCACTCATATATTGGTTCAACTAGAAGGAGGCAATCAAGAATAGCACTCGTTCAACAAAAGAGAGGTATTTACCACAGTAATACATTCTCCTCATAAGTATTTTTCCTGCTGGAAGAAAAATGATTTTTCGTTCATAACGAAAACAGTGAGATGGTGAAAAAGCGAGGCTTGTAGCACAAGGGTTCACGCAGAGACCCAACATTAATTATGACGTAAAAATACCCTCTTGGTATAAGTGGAATTAAGTTTCGATATTAATATTATTGGCAATTACAAATAAACTATACCTGCAGTTGATAGACAAGGTGATTACATATGGATCACTCAATTCGGATATATAAAAATATGTCCTTAAAAGACATAAAATCCGAATCCAAAAACCAATCGCAACATATATTGTGTAAAACATCAAGTCACTTCATGACTTAAAAGATTCGAAAAAATTGTGTGGTACAATCGACTATGAGAGTTCCTTATTCAAAAGGATACTCGGATAAAGATTGCTTACATGTAGTTATTAACAAAATCCCTCCCTGGATTCTACATGACCTATGTATATGCCGATGATTTTATCATCGAAGTCTATACAACGCATGAAAAGTGCTCACAATCATATCAAGACGGATATTATGTAGTTAAGATTCAACAGAATCATCTTCCATTATCTTTCAAGATAATACCACTCGTATTGCTCAAATGCATACAATTTATATACATAACAATATTGCAAATTGAAATTTTGCAAAGTTCAGGGGGATAAAACTCCTAGAACTAAACTTACTAATTATCATCCGATAATAATATAATGTACTCTTTCCTTATGAGTTTTCCAATATTGGTTTCTCATATGGGTTCTATTGAGTCAGTTACTATACCTACGGTATATCAAATTCCTATATTTGCTCCTTATATTTTTCACAGGATCGTCGGTGGATATCAATTATACAAGATCAAGGTCAAGATTAAGGATTATGAAGATCATTCAAGATTTTTCAGCACTCAAGGATATGTGAAGAATTTCAAGATGATGAAGTATTAAAAGGACCGCGTTTGTCCAAGGGGGAGTGTTAGGAAATATTAGAAGTTAGCAAGTAGTGCCAGTTTTAGGCTACAATAGTAGTTAGGATTTCCTAAACTAACTTCCTCTAAGTTAGCGTTGCCCAAACGCTATCGATGCCTAAGGGACATCGTGCCCGTTAGAAGAGACGCGATCATTGTAACAGACGCTTGTACATGTCTGTTGGGGACATATAAATACCCAACTCAACATCAATGAAAACACACTTTTTACTTCAATCTGTTTCTTTCTTCTCAGGACCCACACACACGGGATTCGAGCCCGGCGGCTGAGGAAGGATCAGCCACACCAGCTCGGTCGGCTGCAGTACGAGGAGAGGGATCCTTTGCGGCTGCGGAGCAGACGGCTCCTATGTGCATGTCACCACGGGTGACTACACGTGCCCAGAAAGGTATTTTGAAACCTACGAAATTTAAAGACGAAACAGTCAGGTATGAAAAGAACTTTAAGTTTGCGAACTTTGCATCTTCTGGTGAACCTCATAATTTGACAGAGGCGCTAAGCAATGACAACCGGAGAAATGCTATGCATGCAGAACATGATGCACTTATGAAAAAACAAACTTGGCATCTAGTTCCTTCAAGGCAAGGGAGGAAATATCATAGATTGTAAGTGGGTGTACAAAATTAAAAAAAGACCTGATGGCACGATAGATAGGTACAAGGCTAGATTAGTAGCTAAAGGCTTTAAGCAACGCTATGGGATTGATTATGAAGATACTTTTAGCCCTGTAGTTAAGGCTGTTACTATCAGGTTTGTCTTGTCTATTGTTGTTTCCAGGGGCTGGAGTCTTCGCCAATTGGATGTACAGAATGCGTTCTTACACGGCGTTCTCGAGGAGGAGGTCTATATGAGACAACCACCTGGTTTTGAGGACCATTCAAGACCACACCATGTGTGTAAGTTGGACAAGGCCTTGTATGGTCTAAAACAGGCACCTAGAGCCTGGTACCACAAGCTGAGTACAAAACTACAACAACATGGTTTCAAGGCATCTAAAGGAGACACTTCTTTGTTCTTCTTCAAAAAAGGGAAGGTGACTATATTTATGTTGATGACATAATTGTTGCTAGCTCATCACAAGAAGCCACCTCAGCATTCGTAAAAAGTTTGAAAGGAGAATTTGCTCTTAAAGATCTAGGAGAGTTGCATTACTTCCTAGGTATTGAAGTAAAACAGTGTCATGGTGGTATTATGTTAACTCAGGAAAAAAATGCTAGAGACATAGTCAAGCGAGTAGGCATGAGGGACTGTAAACCTTCTACTACACCCATGTCTACCACTGACAAGCTATCTTTGCATGAAGGGGAATTGTTGAGTCCAGAAGAAGGGACTAAATACAGGAGTACAGTAGGTGCATTACAGTACCTAACATTGACAAGACCTGATATATCTTTTGCTGTCAATAAGGTCTGTCAATTTCCGCATGCTCCTACTTCTCTGCATTGGACATGTGTTAAGAGAATAATAAGATATATTCAAGAGAGTGCTGAAATAGGTCTCAAGATATGTAAGTCTCCTTCAACAGCAGTAAGTGCATTCTCTGATGCAGATTGGGCTGGATGTCCAGATGATAGGAGATCAACTGGAGGCTTTGCAATCTTCCTTGGATCAAATCTTATATCCTGGAATGCAAAGAAACATGCCACAGTCTCACGCTCTTGCACTGAAGCAGAATATAAATCTCTGGCAAATGCAACTGCTGAGGTAATGTGGATAGAAACCCTACTTGATGAGCTAGGCATTGGAAGATCACACATGTCATGTTTGTGGTGTGGCAATCCTGGGGCAACATACCTTTCTGCAAATCCCGTGTTTCATGCAAGAACAAAACACATAGAGATTGACTATCATTTTGTTCGAGAAAGAGTTGCACAAAAACTGTTGGATATTCGGTTTATTCCAACAGGAGACCAAGTTGTAGATGGATTCACCAAACCTCTTCAAGTCAGACAACTACAAGCCTTCAAGCGTAATCTGAACCTTGATACGTTAAGATTAAGGGAGGATGTTAAAAGGTAGGCTAGTAGTTGTATAAACGTGACATGTTGTCACATATATTGTATGCGTGTGTTGTAAAGATGGCGCAGGTTGTAGTATAGGATTAGCCTTATCTGTATAGCTTGGAGTAGGTGCAAAGCCTAGCAACAACCTGCACAAGATGTACTTGATCCTCTGAATATTTAACACGAACGCATCCCTGTTAGGAAGGCATACGCTTCCACGCCTTTTCTTCATCTTACACGAGCTCCATACTGGCCCTTCCCAGCCTTCATATATAGAGGCTACGAGATCCATTGTGAAGCGACGTCCATAATATATGGCGACCGAGAGCTGAGCCATACGAGGAGTCTGCTAGAGTGTCATTTTAGGCTAATATTACCATATTAACGATTATTTTGGCCATTGGAGTCATACAACGACTCTGCTAGAGTTGCTCTAGCCTTCCAAACGAGACTTGTACAACTGTACTACAACTCCACAGCCACCTACCAATTAGGAGCAACACAAATATACAAATACTCCAGCTCCAGATGGAACAAGATCCATTCTGAAGAAACATAAAGAAAATAGTCCATTTTTATATACAGCAATCGCTTGACCGGGATGATGAGAAAGAGAGATATTTCCCCCAAAATTGAAGTCAGCCCCGTTCCCACCACCCACGCACGCACTCGCCGACAGATCCCCAAAGCGCTTCGTCACTCAAATCCGTCCTGTTCTACCCCATCGATCGTCGTGGAGCGCCGACAAGAAAACCCAATCGCAAAACATCACAATTCAACTAACGCTTGCTACGTTAAAAGATACAGATACAGTAGTACTTCCCAGATTAGTACTACTAGAGCATATCCATGCCAATGTCTTATGTCTTGGCAGAATCAACGAATGATGAACACAGCATGCGCATGGTGACAAAGAAATCAAAAGGCTAACCGTACATAGTGGCTAGTAGTACTAGCTTAATTAGCTGCATCCTTCCGCCGTCGGTATGACTATGACCGTCACAGCGTGCAGCCGCAGAAGAGGAAGAAGCAGCACATCATGGAGATGAGCGCGACGGACTCGACGGCCGTGACGACGCCCCAGAGCACGGCGTCCACGACGAGGGGCACGTCCGGCAGGAGCTCGGGCCACCGCCGAATAGCCGCGCCGAGCTGCTCCGGCCGCCAGTCCCACTGGAGGGACGCGTATGACGTCGGCGACGGTGACGACGGCAGCAGGGCGGCCAGCTGGCTAGGGAGGCCCCCGAGGTCTGGCGGCCACCGGAGCATGGAGACCAGCCTTCCCGCCATGGCGGCAACTCGGCGAGCGCTGCGTCGGCGTCGGCCGGTGCCGGTCTCCGTGGACGTGGGAGTCGCTGGCTCGAGGTTGTTTTGGTGGAGCCGTCTAGCGTGGAAGTGTAACGTGTTACGGCTACTTACCCGTCTCGTGCGTGGCGTGTCTCTTGTTCGTACTTCCAGTCTCTATCCTTTTTTTCCTTCTTTTTTTAAAAGAAAATCCTAGCCTCTATCTAGTCTCTAAACTTAATTTTTAGAAAATCTTCTCTACACTTAGCACACGAGGGGGTCACATGGTGGTGGGCCAGCTGGAGGGCGACCGTGTGTGATGCGCAGGAGCATCGGGGCCCGCTTCACACATACTGGTATTCCGTGGGCCGGGCTTCTGGACATCGCCGCTTCGGGTAACGGCGGTATGACGGCCTAGCTGTCCACGGATGTCTGAGCCGGCCCAGCGCAGGATCCCTCTTCCGCTTCCGGTTTTGGACCATTTTTTATGTTTTTTTTTCGATGTTTGTTTTTAATTTTCCTCTTCCCTTTATTTTCCATTTCACAGATTTTTTTAAAAACAAATTATAATATTTTTTAAAAAATTGTGAACATTTTGTGTTCATAAAATACAAAAAATGATCATCAAATTAAAAAAAATGTGCATCACGATTAAAAAGTGTCATCATATTTTCTCGAAAATTTTGATTAATTTCCAAATATGTTAATTGAATTCATAAAATGTCATCCAATTCAAAATTTGTTCATCAAATTAAAAATTTCCTCATCAAATACAATAAATGTTCATAGTTGTAAATTTGTAAATATTTTTTGAATTGGAAAACATTTCCCGAAATTTATGAAGATTTGTTTAAAAATTAGTGAACATTTTTTTGAGATGCACGAACATATTAAATTCATGAACATTTCTTAAATTTTAGGATTTAAAAAAAAATATGACAATTTTTTCAAAATCATAAACGTTTTTTGGATTCCGGAAATTGATTTAAAGAAACAAAAAAGAAAAACAACAAAAGAGAAAACGAAAAAGGATGCTCCGCCCCGCACATGGGCCGACCCAAAAGGCCGAACGAATTTGTGTATTGACATGTTGATGCTGCAGTGGGGAGGGGAAGAAGACATGGAGCTGTTGCCGCAATATCCAAAAATTCTGCTGGCCAGTTCTTGGGAGCATCGGCGGTGGTATTCAGAGGTATATCAGAACCGGCGACTCTCGAATGCATGACGATTAGGGAGGCGCTGGCTCTCCTGATGATTTGAACTTGTCAAACATCTAGGTGGCTCCGGATGCAAAGGTGGTAGTCGAGGACATCAGAGAGAACAACCCTACAGAGTATGGAGCGATCATACATGAAATAATAGAGAATAGATCATTTTGCCAAGTTTGTAATATTAGCCACGAATTTAGGAGCTCGAATATCGAGGCTCATAAACTCGCGAAGCATGCATTATCCCTTCCGGCTGGCCGACATGTTTGGTTGGGGCAGCCGGACGGTCTCTCTTTCGTCCATGTAAACATTGTGACGTCTGAATAAAAAGCTTCGGAGTTTGTCTAAAAAAAAAGTCGGCTGCAAAGTCAAAAAATATGACGTGAGATTTTTATCACCTGTTTTCTTTTAACACGGTAATCGAGCCGGAGACCGAGTTTGAGTGAGTGGCTCTGTCGAAACGTGATCGAGCCGGGGACCCAAGTTTTACACGTTCATGGAAACCGAATGCGACCGGGGCTGCAAGTGCACGGTCACAAAAGGGCGCCTTCCAGGCTGGTAAACGAAAAGCACGGAAACCCGCTACCACGCGAGCGGAGTCCCATCTCGCAGCCTCACGCCACGCCGACCTAATAATCGCGCAATTCACAAATATAAATCCGGCGACTCTTCCAGAAACGGGAGCTAGGGTTTCGCCTCTCCACCCGGCCCTCTCTCCCGCCTATTCCTCCTCCGCGCACCAGCGACCCCTCTCCCCGCCGCCATGGGGACGGAGCGGAAGCGCAAGGTGAGCCTCTTCGACGTTGTCGACGAGACCTCCGTATCCGCGAAGCTCGGCCGCGCCGGCATCAATGGTGCCGCCGCCGCCGCCGCGGCCAATCCGTCCATCAACCGGTGGAACGGCCGGCCCTACTCGGCGCGCTACCTAGAGATCCTCGAGAAGCGCCGCACGCTCCCCGTGTGGCAGCAGAAGGACGAGTTCCTCCGCGTCCTCCGCGACAACCAGACCCTCATCCTTGTCGGAGAAACCGGAAGTGGCAAGACCACTCAGGTATTATATCTGCACCTATATCCGATACGTCACCATGTATGTGTTGCTTAGGTTGTTGGTTTGTGCCCTCAATTTTTTGATTGAAAGTTAGGAGGTGTTCTAGAGGCTAGATACCTGGTGCTATGGTGAATTTGTTAGGTTTATGCTTGTGTGGGCTTGCATAACTAGGGTGATATGGTCATTATGAGGTGGCTGTACCTATTGGTTGATTTGTTCTGATGATTGATTTGTTCGGTGTGGAACAGATCCCCCAATTTGTGCTCGAGGCTGAAGGTTTGAGCAACCGTTCTATGGTTGCCTGCACCCAGCCGCGTAGGGTTGCTGCAATGTCGGTCTCTCGGCGTGTCGCGGAGGAGATGGATGTCACAATCGGGGAGGAAGTTGGTTACAGTATCCGATTCGAAGATTGCAGCAGTCACAAAACTGTTCTCAAGTAAGATTTTTGGTTCCTGTATTTCGTGGAAGAACAGTATCAGTTGCACCATCCTTTTGGCTGATTGATATGAAGTGTATGTTTCTTTTGTTTTTTTAGGTATTCTGATCTAATCATGTTGTGTTGAACACTATTGCTTCCTATCAGATATTTGACAGATGGTATGCTTCTGAGAGAAGCAATGGCAGACCCACTTTTAGAGAGGTACAAGGTGATTGTTCTTGACGAGGCTCATGAGCGCACGTTGGCAACGGATGTTCTGTTTGGGCTTCTGAAGGAAGTTCTAAAGAACAGGCCTGACTTGAAGCTTGTTGTTATGAGTGCTACTCTTGAGGCAGAG
This sequence comes from Aegilops tauschii subsp. strangulata, assembly GCF_002575655.3. Lineage (NCBI taxonomy): Eukaryota > Viridiplantae > Streptophyta > Magnoliopsida > Poales > Poaceae > Aegilops > Aegilops tauschii. The sequence goes on along the minus strand of NC_053038.3, from coordinate 323,801,305 downwards.
AAGTTTCAGGGTTATTTCAGTGGTGCACCATTGATGAAAGTTCCTGGTAGACTTCATCCGGTTGAGATCTTCTATACTCAGGAACCAGAAAGGGACTATCTAGAAGCTGCTATCAGGACAGTTGTGCAGATACATATGTGTGAACCTGCTGGTGATATCCTTGTATTCCTTACTGGAGAAGAGGAGATTGAGGATGCGTGTCGGAAAATAAACAAGGAAGTTAATAACATGGGTGATCAGGTTGGCCCAGTTAAAGTCGTGCCGTTGTACTCTACTCTCCCCCCTGCAATGCAGCAGAAGATTTTTGACCCTGCTCCACCTCCATTGAAAGAGGGAGGTCCTGCTGGAAGGAAAATTGTTGTGTCCACAAACATTGCTGAGACATCCCTAACCATCGATGGTATAGTGTATGTTATAGATCCAGGGTTTTCCAAACAGAAGGTTTACAATCCAAGGATAAGGGTGGAATCCCTTTTGGTGTCTCCAATTTCCAAGGCAAGTGCGCATCAGAGAGCTGGTCGTGCTGGAAGAACACAGCCTGGGAAGTGCTTCAGGTTGTACACAGAGAAGAGTTTTAATGGTGATTTACAGCCTCAGACCTACCCAGAAATTCTTCGGTCAAACCTGGCGAATACAGTTCTTACTCTGAAGAAGCTTGGAATTGATGATTTGGTGCATTTTGACTTCATGGATCCTCCTGCACCCGAAACTCTAATGAGGGCCTTGGAAGTTCTGAACTACTTGGGGGCACTCGACGATGAAGGCAACCTAACATCTTTAGGTGAAATGATGAGTGAGTTCCCCTTAGACCCACAGATGTCAAAGATGCTTGTCATCAGTCCAAGGTACAACTGTTCAAATGAGATCCTCTCAATATCTGCCATGCTATCAGGTATGTCGAACTAACAATTCCTCTCTCCAAATTGCATTTCTGCAACTACATTATCATGTTGTTATGCACGTGCACTGTTTTGCTTGCACCAGTATGTGCAAGCAAGTTGCCATGGTTCTAGCATGCAGGCTAGTGCATGTTTTCTATTTTCTCTTGTTTGTATATATTGTGTATTGTCATCAGCAACTGTCATGCACCTGGCTTCTAGAGCTATTGATCAAAATGATCATACAGTTTAGGCTGATGCAGATAGTTGCTGTATGTTGAGTTATTCTGACAAAGCAAATGGTATCGTCTCGCCTCTTTGCATCTGCTGACCAACCGTGGGCTTCGTCTGTTATTACCATATCCTTTGTCTAGTACCCAATTGCTTTCTCCGGCCTAGGGAGGCACAAAAGGCTGCTGATGAGGCGAAGGCTCGATTTGGGCACATCGATGGGGATCATCTGACACTTTTGAACGTGTACCATGCATACAAGCAAAACAGTAAGCCTATAACCATTCTCATTCGATCTACACCCGGTCAGACTGCAATTTGTTGGGGGCTAACAGACTCTTCACTATGCAGATGAGGATCCTACATGGTGTTATGAGAATTTTGTCAATGCCCGGGCGATGAAGTCTGCTGATAATGTTAGACAACAACTTGTCCGCATCATGACCAGATTCAACCTCAAGATGTGCAGTACAGACTTCAACAGTCGTGAGTACTATGTCAACATCAGGAAAGCAATGCTTTCAGGGTACTTTATGCAGGTTGCTCATCTGGAGCGAACTGGGCATTACTTAACCGTAAAGGATAATCAGGTTGGTATTCTGATTTTTGTCTCTTTTATTTCCTTTATTATTATGGGGTATTGTATTGCAGCTTTTCACCCTTCTTTCCTTGCCAGGTTGTCCATCTTCATCCCTCGAATTGCATGGACCATAAGCCGGAGTGGGTCATCTACAATGAATATGTTTTGACCACCAGGAATTTCATCCGCACAGTCACCGATATCCGTGGAGAGTGGTAAGTCCTTGTCCAAAGTCTGAAATGAAACTTGTCCAATTGGGTATTTGATTGACAATGTTGACCTTTCTCTGTATTCTGTTCCCAGGCTTATCGATATAGCTCCACAGTACTATGATCTGACCAATTTCCCATCATGCGAGGCCAAGCGTGTTCTTGAGAGGCTACACAATAAGAGGGAGAGGGAAAGTGCTGCTAGTAGGAACTGAATTGATGTCATTCTTCTGGTCCCTTGGATGGCAGCGCTGCCAAAGGCTTTGGACATCACTGTTGGCCTCCACCATTGTCATGATATCTTCCATGTCGTAGTTTTTCAGTATTGTGGACGGTGAAATCACTATATACGACATATGTCAAATGTCCCTCTGCTACTGCATTACGAATTAGATGCTTGTTTTCCCTCTGTTTTAGAAGGTGTAGGTTATCATACATTAATTATGTGTCGGTCTCCATATTTTTGGTGTATCAAACGCTGTTGTTTACTTTGTACTTCAGCATCCTTTTGGCTAGTTTTCACGGAATTACTGACATCGCACTGTGTTTACTAACTTCTGAGATAACTTGTGTAACTAGTCAGGAAATTACACCCTCCGTCCTGAATTATTTGTCTTAGATTTGTCTAGCTACGGATACAGGAAATGTCCTCTCATGATATGGCCACTGTTTACATTTCCTGCCCTGTACGTGTGCTATGCGTATTCATTTCCTGCCCTGTACGTGTGCTATGCGTATTTGGCCTACTCCCTCCTTTGTGTGTATAGGGCCTAATGCGTTTTTCGAGGTTAACTTTAACCACATGTTAAAATAATAATATATGACATGCAAGTTAAACAAAGCACATCATCAAATTCGTACGTACAAGTTCCTAATGACATGATTTTTACATTATATATCTCTATCATTAATCTTATTTAATGGCAACCTTGAAAAAATGTATTAGGCCATATATATATGGAAAGAGGGAGTAAGTGGCACTAGTTGACTGGTCAAACTGCGAAGTGCTTTTGCAAAATGAAAAAGAGACCCTCCAAAAAAAAGTAAGGCCAATCTTGAGCCCACCTCTCCCGTCGGCCTCGGCCACTCTGGAGCCGCCGGCCACCTTTCTCTCCTGGTGCTCCCATTGATGGTCGGATCTCCCTTCCGATGGTGGGGGCTCGGTGCACTCCTACGGGAGGTGCCTCGCTGGTGGTTGTGCCCGTTGTGGATGGCGGTGGTGAGGCGGCGCATGCCTGGCAGGTGGCCGGTGGTCTGCATAGCTATTGGTCTTTCTGAAATACTTCCTGTGTTCCAAAATGCAAGAACGTTTTTCATACTATACTAATATGAAAAACGCTATTATATTTTGGGAGTAATTGAAATGCAATTTCGTTATCTGAATTTTAATTATTAAAGACTTGTTGAGTTCTTCTGCCAAAGCTTGATTAATAAACTTATAAAATCCCTTGAATTGGATCTGACTAAATCTAGGTATTGTGAACATTCTTTCGTTTCCATTCTGGAGCATTTAATCTTAAGTTTCCTCCTTATCAAAGAAAAATTCCATAGCTCACTCTTCATCAATACCTACGGATCATCTAGCAATCATGGAATCTATATTCTGTTTACTAAATCACATGAAAGTCTAGGGAATTCCACATATGTATTTCATACATATGAACTTTTTTCTTTGCCAAATTGCCCAAAAAGTTTATGCTATTTTCAATCCAATCATGGATATTATGCTTGTTATATCTCTTTTCTTTTTTCTATCGGCCTTTGTTTGGCAAGCTGTTACAAGTTTTCGATGAAATCTTCAGTACTCTGTATGGCAAACTGAATGATGTGTTCATTCCAAAAAAAAATAGAAGTGTGTAAAAGACGAGAAGTTCTGTTTTTATATTATGAACCTTCGATTCTCAAATTTAAATTCTTCTATATTGAATGGGTAGCTACAACAAAAAAATGGTTCGTCGCCTTGCTGCGCTTACAACGCGTGTGTGGCGTTGGCACAGTTCTTAATCGAGCACCTTCGCGGCTCAGCTTCGCCACCAAGGTGACGTACTCCACGGCGACATGGAGGCATCAACGTCATCGTCAGCTTGAGCAAGTCGTGCAAAGAATCGACATAGTCGCCGTTGGTGCTTGGCCAAGTGGCCAAGGGCACACCAGGCCGACATGACTGTCAACACAGAGGGTTACAGTTGTGCTGGTGACCGGGAGGATAAAGAACCAGTGAGGAAGTGGTGAAGAAGCTCGACCCTCTTTGTCTTTATTTCTGCTTTTAGTAATTTTAGTTTAGAACTATGTCCGTCGGTTGAATTGTGATGCCCTTTTGATCTATGTTCGGATTATGTGGCTTTCTTTGTACGGTTATGTCGATTTCTATGTCCGTTTGCTCCAGGTTTGTTTATTTCGTTGATCATCTACATACTATCTTTCACGTTGCATGTGTAGGAAGGATGGATTTAGGGTACCAGATATGAGGTACATGGTTGTGGACGCGACGTTGAGTATTGACCGGTCATTGTCCGCCGACGCCCCCAGAGTGTGTCCGCGGACATATAGGTTGTCAGATGGTATGTGCGGCAGTAGATGCTCTAAATGTCCGCTAACAACTGGTCGGATGGAGGCCATCCAATAAATATTCGCCCCTTGTCCGACCTTCTCCCTTTAACAAATGTATCTAGATCAATGGCAATTCAACCAAACATTTAAATAGTTATAAAAAATCCAGCTATAACCAGCACTGGATGTTCAACAAGTTTTTGACATCCATCGATCCCAAAAGCTTCTAGTCTGGTTGGCCGTGCCAAAGACCTCAATTCCGACCTCCTTTTCACCCTCTTTTGTGCAAAGCGTTTGTCCATAGTAGCACTGTACTTGTCGGGGAAACTACCCGCGGTTAAACCCGACTCATGACGTTAAGTCATCTCTGGACTTACCCAGCAGGTGTAACCCGGCAGATTGTGTGACCCAAATCCTAACCCGGCAGATTGTGTAACCCGGATCCTAACCCGGCATCTACTTAGAGTCCTGGAGATGAGTCTCGGAGATGAGCCCTGAAGATAAGCCGCCTGGAGATAAGAAGCCCACGGTGAGAAGCCCAGGGTTAAGAAGCCACAACTAGGCTAAGTCCTAATCCTACTAGGACTCTACATGTAACCCTCCCCTTCAACTCATATAAGAGGGGCAGGGCACCCCAAGGGGGACACGTTTTCAGATAGACAGGTCATAGACAGACAAGTCTCAAGACAGATGATTTGATAGCTCTCGAGATGAGGCAGCGAAATAACACCCTTATAATTGATACTCAAGCAATACAATAAGCAGGATGTAGGCTTTTACCTCCACCGTGAGGGGCCGAACCTGGGTAAAATCTCGTGTCTTCTCGATTTCGATCAACCCCGTTCAATCTACCACCTAGTTGCGATGGCCTCACAACTAAGTCCTCACACTAGGACATCTGCCGTGACAAAACCACGACAGTGCTCTTGAACATACTTCGTTGCATCGGGACCCAAGTCCGCCGCCTTTACGAGTAACAACTTTTACGCCTCGCCTTCAGCCTTGATAGCAATCTTCATATCCCCAAGCTTAAACTTATTCTTTTGCATCTCCATGAACATTGTCAAAACTCTCTGCCTTCTTTTCCCCCTTTACCTCGTTGCGTTTGGCAGCTGCCTCCTCCTTCGCCATGATGACCTCGGACTTCTCTTTCATCTTGGCCACATCCCCTTCTCACTTATCCTTGTCCATCTCCCATCCCCCCTATTCGTAGGCGCATGGGTGACCGGTGCAACCCCTTCTTTTGTTGGATCACCATCTTCATTATCTTTTTTGGCAATGGATGTGGTCTTGGCAGAATTAACAATGTCCATCCACTTGCTTCGCCCATTCCACTTCATCCAACAATGCATTAGTGTGAATGGCTTCTTCTCCATCTTCTTATACAAAGTGCATGCATGTGCGTGCTAGCAATGCAAGACAATGACATGATCAACAAGTTGCAACATTGAGCAGATCAATAAAATGACCAAAACATAGAGCAACAAGTTTCAAAACTTACGAGCTCGACGAGTGACACACACTTGGCCACCGGTTTTTCACTTGTTTAAATGCGCAACAATACTTGTTGACCTCCAATTGAATGATGTGCCACAGATGGGCTGGCGACTTTAGATTGCGATTGTGGACAACTTCGTTCTTGTAGATCATGAATCATCCGCGGACACTTTGCCAAAAAGTCGCGCCCTTTTGCTATATGCCTTGAAACAGAACTGTCACACCCCAAGTGGGTCTTAGCCGTGACAATCGCCACATGCTTATAAGAACACTAGTGGCTAATCACTTCAATCATCCTCTTGTCATTGTATGTGTTGCCCCTCTTCTTCTTTGGGTCGCCATCTGGCTCCTCGGGCTGCTCGATGTTCGGGCCCTGCTCTTGCTTCGACATTGGCGAGTGGAGGTCCACGACTTGTCCGTCTTTGTGTACACCGCCGTTGTGGATCACGTTCATCATAGCCTCGTGTGTGGTGCCATCGAACATGGGGAGGCATTCCACCGAACAGTGAGTGCGCACCGACAGACGAGGGCTCCTGGATGGAAACCACGAGCGGATGGTTGAGGATAGCTGGATGAGGCGACTGAGTGCTACGATGACTGTTGTGTGTCGGGCTAACTCTGTAGATGGTCGACGTGATAGTAGGGCGGCTTGTATTGGGAGGGGCAGGGTTGTGAATTTGCGGTTGTTCGGGCGGCAGTGACACCTTCTTTGTAGGACAAGCTCCGACTGCCGGTGCCTTCTTCTCCCTCGCCTTCACGGTCTGGCCATGCCACTCCGCGGACGCAGCACGCACACGACCGTCTCCGGCTTGAAGGAACCACAAACCTCTCGAAGGGATCCGCCGATCCATCACGTCAGCGAAGGCTGACAAAACGAGCAATGAAAGACTGGGTGGGGCACCTGCTATCGGGGCGGAGAGGGCAGGCTTTCACACATGAATAGTGGAGCGGAGTGTCCAAATGTGCGCACTCCGCCATGGTTTTAGGTGGGCTAGGGTGTCAGTTCACACAAGAATAGTGGAGGAGTATCCAAATGTGCACACTCCACCATGCTTTTGGGTGGGCCAGGATGTCAAGCCCGAACTCCCCTAGGCCTCCCCGATTTGGTGCCAGTTTATGGGATTTCAAACGTCCGGTGCACGGATTTGGTAAGCTATGTTGAATGGCTAAAAGTGTTCGGACCGTCCGATCCAGACATTTGCGAACGATTTGATGATCCATGTTGGAGTTGCCCTAAGTGCTCGCTCCAGTATGTATTTCAACAGCTATACAAGTAGTACTTTTTTGGCGATAAATTCTTGTATTACTGTCGGGGGGATGGACCCCGGGCAGGCAACGAAACCCGGATCCTCTTCAAAAACAACGGGGCTGGCACCGCCCCTCAATACCGGCACGCGCTTGGCCGGGTCGCTCGACCCGGCCAAGCCCCGTAAACCGGCCAAACTAACCGACCCGGCAAGACACGTCGACTCGGCCTCAACAACTAGCGCAAGACAGCCGAACCCGGCACGGCCAAAGCCTCCTCACCAAGCCAACGCCACCCATGGCGTGCTACGCAATCCAGCCGCGGGTCAACTCCCGTCCCTTCCAGGCCGTATGATGGGGACGAGACTTCAATCAACGATGACCGATGCAACAGTGCCCCGCCCATGCCTCTAGCAGGAACGTGGCAACAGTGCCCCTCACCTACCCGCTGACCAGGGCCGGCGTGGCTATAGTGCCCCCGCCCTCACCGCTGACGACAGCAAGCGGCAACCTGACGGAGAGCACTGTACGCGACTCGACTCGGCCACGCCCTGACGATCGACAAGACGGCGCACAGTCCCCCTAGGCATGCGGGGCCCGCACCTAGGGGAACCCGGCGAACCACAAGCCCTCAGCGGGACCCAGCCCGGGTCCCCGGACACCGACAATACGGACCCACCGACTTATAACATTACCATTGTACCCCCGGGGGGTTGGACTATAAAACCCCCGGGAGCCCACGATCATTCGGGGGGCGAGCGACAGGACTAGCCACGAAACAGCAACACCGGAGAGAAGGAGCAGCCCAAGCCTTGGCCAGCTTCCTTCCTCCTCCATACAGCTCCAGGAGCAACATTGTACTATCGATCATCCAACTACACTCGGCAGGACTAGGGGTATTATCTCTCCGGAGAGCCCCGAACCTGGGTATGTCCGGCGTCCCGCGCCCGCTCATGCCAACCTCGCCTCTGGAGTCCACCAGCGCCCTCGAGCCTCCTCCTCCTCTCTTTAGCCATCCCTTGGCATCTGCCGTGCGCCCACCACGACAGTTGGCGCCCACCGTGGGGCAGCTCGAGGAGCTGGCCGGGAGCATGCTTCAGACGGGGCCCTTCTCCTACGCCGACGAGTCCGTCGCGCTGGCGGACGACGTCGTCGGTGCGCTTGTCGCCTCCTTCGCCGCGCTGCGCATCTCCGATGCGTTCGCGGCCGACGAGTACCCCAGCGAGGTGCTCAACTACTCCGACTCTCCCCTCTCCCTCGGCGGCGGCGTTTCCGCCGGGGCAACAGGCGTCCATGTGGAGGTCTTCGTCACCGGCGACGGCGCCTCCTCCTCATCGAGCAAGACAAGGAAGGTTGCCGAAGCCAGGGCCGCAGTGGATCGGATCGAGAAGTCCGATCCGTTGCGCGCCGCGATGCAGAGCCTCCACATCCCCATCGGCACTGACGTCGACGCCGCCAACGTCGCTGAGGCCCGAACCCAGCTCGAGGAAAGGCACCAGCAAATGCTGGACCTATCTGAGACGCTCGCCGCCACTCAGCGTCGCCTGGACGCCGCTCAGCTGGAGCGCGACGCCGCCTACGGATTCACGCCCGCCGCGACTGAGCCAAGCCGGGTCGCCGATGTGCGTGCCCGGGGAGGTGCGATCGGCTGGGCCCTCGGCGCCGTCCCAACCGTCTATGAGACCCCAGCGAAGAACATGCGCGCTGCCCAGGCAGCCGCAGTCGGCCTAGACCAGCTCGCGGGTGAGGAGCTGAAAGAGCGCATCGGGCGGATGCGTGAACTCCTCCACGCCGCCAACACCCAGCAGGACCGCCTCAACCAGCTCGCCAAGCCGGCGGGATCCGGCTCCGCCCGCCTTGGCGGGCCCGGCGAAGTTCTGCACACCGCTTCCTCGCCACCCGGCGAGGCGCACTCCGGCCGAGCCCGGACTCGGCGCGACCCGGCCGTTACAGCCGCCGGCGGATTGGGCGACGAGCCCGTCCTAGAGATCCAGCGCGGACCCGGCCAGCATGGCCGGCGTCCGGCTCCAACCGACCCGGCCCCCCGTGGCGTGGCCGCAAGTCGACTCGGCCCGCGCGCCATCGACGTCGCCGACGCTCGCCACCGCCTCGATCAGCTCGCTCGCTCCCTGGAGGTGGAGGAGAGCGGCGCTATCGGGCCGGCGTGCTTCGGCCCGCGCATCCGGGAGGAGCCCTTCCCCAAAGGATTCATGCTCCCCTACGACACCCCCAAGTACAACGGGACGGTGAAGCCAGAAGACTGGCTCACCGACTACACCACGGCCATTGGCATCACCGGTGCCAATCGTCGTCTCGCCGTGCGCTACGCACCGCTCATGCTCCAAGGGTTGGCCCGCACGTGGTTGAACAGCCTGCCGATGGGCAGCATCAACACATGGGTGGACTTCGAGGAAGCCTTCGTCCGCAACTTCACGGGGACCTACAAGCGACCCGGCCGCCCTAGCCAGCTCGCCATGTGCGTGCAAGGGCCTACGAAGACCGGTCGCGAGTACCTCGCACGCTGGATCGAGCTCCGGAACAGCTGCGAGGGCGTCCATGAAGTCCAGGCGATCCAGTACTTCGTCAGCGGGTGCCAAGACGGCACCCTCCTCAAGCACAAGCTCTTACGCTCCGAGCCGGCCACCATGGCCGCGCTCATGGTGACGGCGGACAAGTACGCCAACGCCGACTCCGCCATGAAGATCCAGGTGGCGCTGGATGAAACCGGCAAGGCGAAGCCGGTTCCCCCTCCGAAGCCGGCCGGCGAAAGCAGCCGGCAGCAGCATCACCAGAACAACAAGCGCAAGGCCGACCAGCCGGCGCCGCGTCACGACAACTGGCTCGTCGCAGCCATTGAGCCCGCGGCGGACCCGGCGGCGAAGCGCCGGCAAACCGGCAAGACGGCATGGCAACCCGCCATGAGCTTCGAGCAGATGCTCGACGCCCCCTGCAAGCACCACAGCGGCGCAAGACCCTCCACGCACACGCTTCGGCAGTGCGCCATCACCAAGCGCATCATGAGGGGCGATGTCCCGCCCCCTCCGGCTCCGGCTCCAGGCGCGGGACAGCCGCCTCCGCCTCCACCGCCACCTCCAGCTGGCGGCGCGATGCGCGACGACGCCTACCCGGACCAGAGCGCGGCCTACGTCGTCTTCACCAGCCTCGGCGACCACAAGCGCAGCGAGCGCCTCCTTCGGCAGGAGGTGAACACCGTTGTCCCGGCCAAGCCGGAGTTCATGCATTGGTCGGATCGCCGGGTCACCTGGACCCGGGAGGATCACCCGGCAGTCATGCCGAGCCCGGGTGGTTACGCCCTCGTCCTCAACCCCACCATCGTCGCGTGGCGCACATGCAAGTTCTCCCGAGTCCTCATCGACGGCGGCAGCAGCATCAACATCCTCTACCGCGACACGATGACCAAGCTCGGCCTCAAGGCCGAGGACCTGGAGCCAACCCGAACGATCTTCCACGGCCTCGTGCCCGGCCTCTCCTGCTCCCCCATTGGCCGGGTCCGGCTAGATGTCCTGTTCGGTGACAGCAGTCACTTCCGGCGCGAACCGATCTGGTTTGAGGTGGTGGACCTGTCCAGCGCGTATCACGCGTTGCTGGGCCGGCCCGCGCTCGCCAAGTTCATGGCGGTTCCCCACTACGCGTACCTGAAGATGAAGATGCCGGGTCCCAAGGGCCTCATCACCATCACCGGCGATTACCGCAAGTCCCTGGAGTGCGCCCGAGACGGCGCCAAGTTAGCCGAGTCGCTGGTCATTGCCGAGGAGCGGCGCCAGCTCGACCGGATCGTCGCCCTGGCAGGCGAGGCCTCCGCCGCGTCGATCCCGACCCCGGACCCGGCCGACGAGGCCGCCTTCAAGCCCTCCAAGGAGACAAAGAAAGTGAAGCTCAACCCAGAAGACCCCAGCTGCAGCAAGTACGTTGTCATAGGCGCCAACCTTGACAGCAAATAGGAAGGCGAGCTCGTCGACTTCCTCCGTGAGAATCGGGATATCTTCGCATGGACCCCCAAGGACATGCCGGGTATCCCGAGGAAGTACGCCGAGCACAAACTTCATGTCCGCAAGGACGCCAAGCCTGTCCGTCAACCCCTACGACGATTTTCCGAAGAGAAGAGAAGAACCATTGGTGAAGAGGTCACCAAACTTTTGGCGGCCGGCTTCATAATGGAAGTGTTTCACCCCGAGTGGCTGGCCAATCCAGTCCTCGTCCTGAAGAAGAACAAGACCTGGCGCATGTGTATCGACTACACCAGCCTCAACAAGGCCTGTCCCAAGGATCCGTTCGCCCTCCCGCGGATCGACCAAGTCATCGACTCGACCGCCGGGTGTGAGCTCCTATCCTTCCTGGACGCTTACTTCGGCTACCACCAGATCAAGCTGGACCCGACCGACGCCCTGAAGACGTCCTTCATCACGCCCTTCGGGGCGTATTGCTACATCACCATGTCGTTCGGCTTGAAGAACGCCGGCGCCACCTTCCAGCGCTGCATGCAGAAATGCCTGCTGCCGCAACTCGGCCGCAATATCCACGTATACGTGGACGACATCGTGGTGAAGACCAAGCAGCACCTCACGCTCCTCGACGATTTGAAGGAAACCTTCGCCAACCTCCGCGAATACAAGGTCAAGCTTAACCCGAAAAAATGCGTTTTCGGCGTCCCGGCCGGAAAGCTACTCGGCTTCCTCGTCTCGAAACGCGGCATTGAGGCGAACCCGGAGAAGATCAAGGCCATCGAGCGCATGCGCAAGCCGGCTCGGCTGCGCGATGTCCAGAAGTTCACCGGGTGCTTGGCCTCGGTCAGCCGGTTTCTAAGCCGGCTGGGCGAGAGGGCGCTACCCCTGTACCAGCTGATGAAGAAGACGAGCCCGTTCGAATGGAACGGCAAGGCAGACGAGGCCTTCCAAGACCTCAAGCGCATGCTCTCCACCGCACCAGTCCTGGCCGCGCCGACCGATAAGGAGCCGTTGTTGCTCTACATAGCTGCGACCTCGCGGGCGGTCAGCACGGTGCTGGTGGTCGAGCGACCAGAGAAGGGCAAGATCCAAGCCGTCCAGCGCCCAGTCTACTACCTGAGCGAGGTGCTCTCCATCTCCAAGCAGAACTACCCGCACTGCCAGAAGATGTGTTACGGCGTGTACTTCATCGCTAAAAAGTTGAAGCAGTATTTCCAAGAGCACGTTGTCACCGTGGTCAGTACGGCGCCTATCGGAGAAATCATCGGGTGCCGGGATGCCTCTGGCCGGGTTGCCAAGTGGGCGATCCAGCTAGCCGGTCACACCATCCTCTACGAGCCCTGCACCGCGATCAAGTCTCAAGCCCTGGCCGACTTCCTCATCGACTGGACCGAGACCCAGTACTTGCCGCCGCCTTCCGACTCGACGCATTGGCGCATGCACTTCGACGGGTCCAAGATGCGACTCGGCTTGGGGGCCGGCATCGTACTGTTGTCCCCGAAGGGCGACCGGCTCCGTTACGCGCTCCAGATCCACTTCGCCAACTCCAACAACGTCGCCGAGTACGAAGCCCTTGTGCACGGCCTCCGGCTTGCCAAGGAACTTGGCATCCGGCGCATCCTGTGCTACGGCGACTCGGACCTGGTGGTGCAGCAGTGCTCCGGCGAATGGGACGCCCGCGACTCCAACATGGCAAGCTACCGCTTCCTCGTCCAAAAGCTGTCTGGATCCTTCAAGGGCTGCGAGTTCCTCCACGCCCCGCGCGCGGAGAACGAAGCAGCCGACACGCTCGCCAAGATCGCCTCGTCACGACAAGCCATCCCATCCGGCGTCTCTCTCGAGCACCTGCGCAAGCCGTCCGTCAAGCCATCGCCGGACTCCGAGTCCATCCACGTTCCAGACGACCCGGCCGCACCTCAACCCGGCCCGGGGACTGCTGAACCCGGCCCAGGGGTTGCTCAGCTCGACCCGGCCACCATCGTCCCAGACCCGACCGTCGCCATCCCCGACCCGGGGGCTGCTCAACCCGGCTCGGGGGCTGCCGACTCGGAACCCACCCTGGTGGCCGTCTTCGCCGTGGTTACGGCTCCATCTTGGGCCCTCCCAATATCAGAATTTTTGGAGAACGGGGTTCTCCCCATGGACGAGACCGAAGCTCGGCAGGTGCAGCGCCGGGCGTCCGCCTACAGCATCATCAACAACGAGCTCGTCAAGCGCAGCTCCACCGGCGTGTTCCAGCGCTGCGTCGAGCAGGAACGGGGTATCGACATCCTCCTCGACATACATCAGGGCGAGTGCGGGCACCACGCCGCATCACGATCCCTGGTGGCCAAGGCGTTCCGCCACGGTTTCTACTGGCCCACAACCCTCCAAGATGCCGAGTCGCTCGTCCTCAAGTGTGAGAGATGCCAGCGCTTCAACAAACGCAGCCACCAGCCGGCGTCAGCACTCCGCACCATACTGATCGCCTGGCCCTTCGCGGTCTGGGCACTCGACATGGTGGGACCCTTCAAAACCGCTCGAGGCGGCATGACGCACTTGCTGGTGGCAGCGGACAAATTCACCAAGTGGATCGAGGCAAGACCAATCAAGGAACTGGACGGGCCAACAGCCGTCCGGTTCATCAGGACATAGCGGTGCGCTACGGCATGCCGAACAGCATCATCACCGACAACGGCACCAACTTCGCCAAGGGCGCGCTCGAGCAATACTGCTCCGTCTCCGGCATCCGCCTCGACCTGGCCTCCGTTGCGCATCCGCAGTCCAACGGGCAGGTCGAGCGGGCCAATGGACTCATCCTGTCCGGCGTCAAGCCGCGACTCGTCGAGCCGCTCATCCGCTCACCCGGCAGCTGGCTTGACGAGTTGCCAGCCGTTCTCTGGAGTCTACTCACCACGCCGAATCGGTTGACCGGGTTCACCCCGTTCTTCCTCGTCTACGGAGCCGAAGCCGTCATCCCGACCGACGTCGAGTTCGACTCGCCGCGCGTCGCGATGTACACCGAAGCCGAAGCCAGAGAAGCCCGCGAAGATGGCGTCGACCTGCTCGAAGAAGCACGCCTCCTGGCGCTCAGTCGCTCGGCCATCTACCAGCAAGGCCTGAGGCACTACCACAGCAAGAAGATCAAGCCCCTCGCGTTCCGCGAGGGCGACCTCGTCCTCCGACTCGTCCAAGAGTAGGCAGGCCAGCACAAGCTGCCCCCTCCATGGGAGGGCCCATTCATCGTGAGCAGGGCCTTGCACGACCGCAACGCCTACTACCTCATCGACGCACGCAAGTCAAGGAAGCGTAAGAAGGACACCGCCGATGAAGAAACGACCCGGCCGTGGAACGCGGAACTCCTCCGCCCGTTTTACAGTTAGCCGCACGAGCGTATGTATCATCGCCTTTTGTGAACGCATGAAACCATGGGGTCCCCGAACGAATCTCGGGGGCTGCCTTTTGTCGACCAATTTATTGTGTCCCTATTTCCTTGCATCACTATACCACTGAACCCGGCCACCGGTCCGACTCGCTCGACCCGGGGGCTCAGGGGCTAGCCGGCTCGGTCGCCACCCCGCCGCCTTACTTGGTGATTCCTGATAAAGTTAGGATGCCGCGGTCCCCCACTTCGCCCTAAAGCCACAGATCCAGCTTTGGCTGTCGGCTGGCAAGCACAACGGGCCAAAGCTCCTTCGCGCTTCATACACTAAGTCAAAGGCTGCCGGGGCGATCGACCCGGCCCACCATTCATCAAATGAACAGCCGGACGACCGGCTGCTCGCCAACCGGCTTCGCCGGATTGCCGCCAGCCGACCCAGTGGGTGTTTCGCTCGCGCTCAACGTTTTGAGGGACCCAAGTCCTGCGTGCTCCACTTAAAGAACCGAACTCCTTGTCATGGACCGGAGCCTCGGCCGTCTGACTCGCGGGGGGGGGGGGAGGTTTGAGAAAGGAAAAGCGCATGAAATCGGTCCAAAAAAAGGAAGGCAAAAAAGCAAAAGCACCCACGACATCTACACAAGTATTTAAGAAAAGGCCCACGGCCCGAGTTCATTACACCCTAAAACCCCCAGTGGGTGGGTGGACCTGCTATTTAACAGATTTTACACAAAGTGTCTCAGGCATCTCCAGCGCCGCGTCACGACATCGACGGCTCTCCCCTGGCGGCCTCCGGGTCCAGCGAGGTGCTGGTGTCCTCCTCAGCACCCACGTCACGGTAGATGCCCGTCTCCTCCAAGCTCCCCTCCGGATCGTGGAGGAGCAAGCCGTAGTCGTCGCCGTCCACGGCCCTGCCGTCTTCCGTCCGCTCCGGATGGAACTCGTCGTGCAAGGCGAACTCGGTGATGTAGCTGGCCTGGGAGGCGATCCGGCCGGCTTGCTCCTGCAAGAGCTGCTCCGAACCGGCCCGCTGGCCCATCAACGCGTCCAGCTGCAGGTCCGGATGCCAGGACAGCGCGAACCGGAGCGCCATCTCAGCACCGGCACGAGCGGCGGAGACGCGCCACTCGCCAAGCCGGTCCGGCCCCATCTCCAACCAACGCGCCAGGAGCGAGAAGCTGCTCGGTTGGACGGAGTCATGCCATAGGGCCGTCGTCATTGCGGTGCCGGCCTGGGACAGCCGCCCCAACTGCGTTCCCAGGACCTGCAGGCGGGCCTCAGCGGCGGCGATGATCTCCGGGAAGGTCCAGGCCACCCGCGGATCCGTCCCGGACTCAATGACGTCGGTCGGGTCGCGCTGATAGCGGACGGCTTCCTCCGCCAGCCGCTGCTTCTCTGGAAAGGCCCCTGCCACAAAGGAAGAAGCGAGTTAGAAGAAGAACAACAAGGAAGAAATGCCGAATCCCGACCCGGCAAATGACAAGAAAAAGCACTTACTGGAGAAGGACTCTTCCAGGTGCTGCACCTCAAGCAACGTACCACGCCGCTCCCGCTCGATGGCGCGGTCGCGCTCCTCGAGCGCCTTCTCCAGATCGGCCGCCTTGGCAAGGGCCGCCTTCAGCTCAGCGTCCTTGTCTTCGGCCGCCTTCTCGGCCGCCTCACGGCGACGGGCCTCGTCCTGACGGGCCCCCTCAGCCGTGGTGACCTGCCCCCGCAGGCGATCCACCTCGGCCTGGAGCCGGCCCTTGTCGTCGGCCAGCTGGCCGCGCTGCTGGTCCGCCTCCACCAGGGCCTGCTGCGCCTCTGCCACCTTGGCGGCTTCCGCCTTAAGGAGCTCCACCTCGGCCTTGAGGCGGCTCTTGTGACCCGCCAGCTGCTCATGCAGCCGGTTGGCCTCGTCGAGAGACCGCCGAGCCGCGGCCGCCTCTGCCCTCGCCTGCGCCACCTCGACGCCAAGACGGCCGGTGTCGGCAACGAGCCGGTCGTAGTAATGACCGGCCCGGAGCAGATGAGTCCGCCAGGACAGCACCTCGGCTGCGAAAAAGAAGGACTCAACAGAAGAAAAAAGCCAGACTTAAGATTTGGCCCAACTGTTACACAGTTGGCCAGAATCTCGGGGGCTACACCCGGTGGGTGCGCTAGCGCAGCCCCACTAGAAAAGAGCACAAGAATACCTGCGGCAACGCGGAGCTCCTCCTCCTTGGCGGCAAGCTGCTCCATGAGCTCCCGATGCTTGCCCAAGAGACGATTGTAGGCGGCGACCCGGAAGGCGTCGAGATGCTGAAGAAAGCAGAAATCAGAACAAGGCCAACACTCTAAAGATTCGACCCAACTACTACGTAGTTGGCCCGAACCTCGGGGGCTACACCCAGTGGGTGCGCTGGCGCGCCCCCACAAAGAAGAAATTACAAGAAGACTTGCCAGAACGGCGCGCTCCAGGTCGCGCGTCCGCTCCACCTCGGCCTGGGCGAAGCCCTCGAGCCGTTCCGTCCGGCCTCGCAGGCAGCGACTAACGGCGTCCAGCACCGCCTCCTCCTGGGTCTAAGGCCAGAAGACAATGACGCCCCCGCTCCGCGCCCTCCCTGCCGAGGCACCAAGGCGTACTCCCCGCTGGCCGCTCGCGACGCGACCAGCACCTCCTCCACGCCCCTCCCAGCGCCGACGACGACCCGGACGCCGGGACGCCCTGCGTCGCCGTCTCCGGCCCAGCTGCCGGGGTGGCCTCCGGCACCGCCGCCCGCGGTGCCTCCTCCAAAACCGGCGGCGCCTCCGACACCGCCGCCCGCAGCGTCTCTTCCAAAGCGACGCCGCCTCCACCACCATCAGTCCCCGCTCACTCGACCACGTCGGCCCGCGGCGGGGTGTCATCCTCCACCTCCACGACCTCCCGGTCGGGGATCACCACCTCAGCCCAGCCTCCACGGCCGTGCTCCCTCACCGACGACGGCTCGAAGACCGTCGCCGCCACCACCGTGCCCTCCGGCATCTCGCGCCAGGCCGGCTCCGCGCCGGCTTGCGCCCATGCCGCCGCCGCGTCGGTCCAAGCACGGACTGACGCCGCCTTCCAGCTCCGCCTCGGCCCGGTTCCTGTCCCGCCAGGCCAAGGCTTCGGCGTCGTTCGGATCCAGGCCGAGGTCCGAGTCAGCCCGTCCCTCCACCTCGGCCTGGTCGGCAAGGTCGGACCGGCTCCTGCGGAACGCGGCCCCTTCGGCGGTCGCGGCTTCCGCCGCCGCCCTCGCCAGCACGATTGGCGACCTGGAGAAGAAGACAGAATGAGCAGAAAAGAAACAAGACTAGCTCAAGAAAAAAAATCTGAGCGCAAACAAGAGATGAAGCCTACCCCGCCAAGACCGGGACCGGAGTTGGCCTCCCGTGCCCGCCGCCGTGCTTCCTCTTGGCCGGCCTCCCGGCCCCGGCCGGGTCCGCCGTGCGCTTCGGGGCCCGGGGTCGCGGCGCGGCGCTGTCTTTCCCATGCGGGCGGCTCGGCGCTGCCCCGTGCGAGGACCCGGCTCCGCTCGCGTCGCCGCCTCCCCCGCCCAACGCCACTACACCGACAACTGGCGTCAGCACCGACCGTTCCATGCCGCGGTCAGCAATTCAAGACACATGAAGAAAAACACGAGACTTACCCGCGCGATGCCCAGCACCGGCGTCGGACTCGGCCTCCTCCTCCCCGCCATGAGCCGCGGGCTCCTCTGGCGCCACCGGCTCCACCTGCGACGGGGCCCGGGCGTAAGGATGCCGAATCGCGTTCAGAAGTACCCCCCGCGTCGCGTCAGGACGGATGAGAAGGTGTGCGGCAGCAAAGTAAGAAGACCAGACACTCACCTGCGGCGCCGGGCTCGACTGGTTGTACGGCGCCTTGCCGAACCACCAGTCCTCCCCAAGGTTGGCCTTGGAGATGTCATTCACGCCGCGCGCGACCTGCTCCGCGAACAGCCGCGTCGACCCCATGCGGTTGGGGTCTTGAAGGCCGACCATTTCGCCGATGAGGCAGGAGCGCCCCTGAAGCGGAAGGACCCGGCGCATGATGAACGCGGCGAGGAGGTCGGTGCCGGTGAGCCCCTCCTGCGTCCTCATCACCGTCACCCGCTCGCAGAGATTAACGATCTCCTGCGACGGGCGCCTGGGCGAGTAGCCCCAGTTCGTCTTCGCCCGCGGCGGTGCGATGGCGAAGGCCGGAAGGTTGATGCGATCCACACCAAGGTTGCGGACGTAGAAGGAGTTTTGCCACTTCTTGGCAGAATCCTCCAGCGGGATCTTGGGGAAATCCGCCCCCGACCGCTTCGAGATGACGTCGGCGCCGCAATCGGCGAACTCCCCGGCCGACGGGCCCTGCTGCTTCAAGGAGAAGAAGCGCGCCCAGAGGTCGATCGTAGGTTCGACCCCCAGGTACCCCTCGCAGAGGGTGACGAAGCCGGAGAGCTGGACGATGGCGCCGGCGCCAAGATGATGCGGCTGGAGCCCGGAGAACTCCAGGAACGCGCGGAAGAAGGTGCTCGCCGGCAGCCCGAACCCGCGCTCGAAGTGCGTGAGGAAGACCACACGCTCCTGCCCCTCGGGCCGACGCCTCTGCTCGCCGCGCGGCAGGCGGACGCCGACGTCCGTCTCCCGTGGCAGGCGTCGCGTCGCCCGGAGTTGGGTGATGTCCTCGGAGGTGACATTCGAACCCATCCAGGAGCCCGATGGCAGCGACATGGTCAAAGGAAGAAGAAGGAAGATGGACGGCGAAGGAGTTCTGCTCGGAGCAGCGGGCGCCGCAGTGCGTCAATTGCAAAGAGCGGAGCGAGAGCAAAGGGACAGGAGGGCGCGAGCGAGAATAATATCCGCCGCCCCCTGCCCCCCGATTTATAACCCTCGGTTTGAACGTGGGGAAGTGGGATCGTCTGCATACGCCCGTTCCACTACCCCGCAATAAGTGCGCACGTACGCGCGCAGTAACTGCCCGGGGAAGAGCAACCGGCCCCGGACGCCGCAATAAATCCGCGCGCTTGGGCCGAGGGCGCGCGGCAGTGGGCCCCAGCCCGTCGCCTGGTCCCGTCACGCGCGTGGCCTGTCAGGCCCCTCCGACTTCCGGGCACCACGTGGCGCCCGCGCAGAGCCCGAGGGATTGCCCCAAGATTCGGCGGACTTCTCGGTCCCCGCCACGGCCGGGATGCCACGATCCGGTTTTCGAGAAAACCGGCACACAGTGGGTGTTGCCGGACCCGGCGCTCGCAGAATCCACCTTGCTTAAGGAGGAAACTGCGAAGGCCCACTCATCCGAAGACGGCGGACCTTCACAGCTTCGGGGACTACTGTCGGGGGGATGGACCCCGGGCAGGCAACGGAACCCGGATCCTCTTCAAAAAACAACGGGGCTGGCACCGCCCCTCAATACCGGCACGCGTTTGGTCGGGTCGCTCGACCCGGCCAAGCCCCACAAGCCGGCCAGACTAGCCGACCCGGCAAGACACATCGACTCGGCCTCAACAACTAGCGCAAGACAGCCGAACCCGGCACGGCCAAAGCCTCCTCACCAAGCCAGCGCCACCCATGGCGTGCTACGCAATCCAGCCGCGGGTCAACTCCCGTCCCATCCAGGCCGTATGATGGGGACGAGACTTCAATCAACGATGACCGATGCAACAGTGCCCCGCCCATGCCTCTGGTCAGCAGGAACGTGGCAACAGTGCCCCTCACCTACCCGCTGACCAGGGCCGACGTAGCTACAGTGCCCCCGCCCTCACCGCTGATGACAGCAAGCGGCAACCTGACGGAAAGCACTGCACGCGACTCGACTCGGCCACGCCCTGACGATCGACAAGACGGCGCACAGTTTCCCTAGGCATGCGAGGCCCGCACCTAGGGGAACCCGGCGAACCACAAGCCCTCAGCGGGACCCAGCCCGGGTCCCCGGACACCGACAATACTGACCTACCGACTTGTAACATTACCATTATACCCCCGGGGGGGTTGGACTATAAAACCCCCGGGAGCCCACGATCATTCGGGGGGCGAGCGAGAGGACTAGCCACGAAACAGCAACACCGGAGAGAAGGAGCAGCCCAAGCCTTAGCCAGCTTCCTTCCTCCTCCATACAGCTCAAGGAGCAACATTGTATTATCGATCATCCAACTACACTCGGCAGGACTAGGGGTATTATCTCTCCGGAGAGCCCCGAACCTGGGTATGTCCGACGTCCCGCGCCCGCTCATGCCAACCTCGCCTCTGGAGTCCAGCAGCGCCCTCGAGCCTCCTCCTCTCTTTAGCCATCCCTTGGCATCTGCCGTGCGCCCACCACGACAATTACTCAACCGCAAGAATTACAATCACGACCAACAATGTCCAGGACATGTTTGTACATATGTGTACGTGTGTGTACCCTTATCATATTCCCACTTGGGGCACATTGTACATTTTACACTCTTCAAGACTAAAACGCGGGCACGCCGACTCAAGTCCAGGGTGAAAGAGAAGCAGTTTATGCGGTGTGCCTGTTGACACTTATCTCACCGACAATCAAACTAGCTTTGTTGATACCCTAGAATATAACTAGAACTAACAAACTAATGGCTAAATTTGCTAGTATCCTGCTATGCCAACTAAGGCAAATGATACAGAGTAGAGTGCAACTGAAATGGCAATCCCTGCGACAAAATTGTACGAGAGGTGCTTGTTATCACGAGGTACAAATGCTATCTTCAAAGTATTAGTCAGTTCGAAGAGCCTATGGGAAACCTGCAGAAACACATGCTGGCATAAGCAAGTCGCTTTATGGACTAAATTCAATGTCATACATGGGGAAGGTGTACATACCGCAACATATAGTGCAGTAGTCAGCATGAAGTTAAGTAGTGGGTAATCTGGGATTATCGTCAATAGCCACTTGGGTTGCCCATTGGGTACCTTTGATCTTCGAGAGTCATCAAAGCAAACAAAATAAGTTTCAGTCATTTAAAATCTGAAGGCAATTATCCAGTGGCACAAATGGCAGAACCTATAAAGTACGGAAACTGGATATGGTACCTGAGCCAGATATGGAACTGTGATATATATGTTTCTAGTGTAATCTTTCCAAGCCAGCTAGAACAAACAAATCAACATGTGTTAGTCGCATATTCATAGATCATTAGCATTACATTTAGTCATATAAAGATACAATTTGCTCTGTTAACACAAAACTTACGCAAATAGCGTTAGAGAGCACGCCCGGAATTCTTGAGTGAAGTTGCGCAGGCAGATGTAAACACTTTTGAATGCAACACACATGGATCAATCAGATTTAACAGTATACAGATGGATTTATACTCGACACAAACAGGAAAAATACATACGTTATGGGAATCCAGGATGTGTAGGGATGGTATTTGTTGTAGGTAATCTTGTCCAGCTTATAGATGTACTCATACCACAAGTACCCAGCCTGTGTTCACCAGAAAGCCAGCAGATCGTATCAAAATATATCTATGACGGACAATTTGCTGTAGATGTTTGATAATTACCGTTAAAGAAACTGTAACTATAGAGGCCTTAATATAGAGTTTCGTTCTTGTTTCAGCTTCTTCAAGCTTTTCCATCCACTTCTCAACCTATGACATGGAGATGTCAAACACATTTCACCCGCTCTTTTGATAATTCTGACGAAATTGAAACTATCTTTGGATCTAAAAAAACATATCAGTTATGCCAGCATACTGCATAAAACAAGTTATACGGAACATACCGTTGGATGGTAATAGGCATATATCATCCCCACAATCCATATGTAGCGATCCAGTCCAGATCGGAAGTGCCACTCATGCAACCTGGGGAGATCTGGTTTAGAAGGATCATCATAACCTGCACACAAGACAAGTAACATTGTTAAGTCTCATTGAAGAAAAAAATGCATAGACTAGCAAACTCACTAACTGTTACCAAAGGAAAACTGACCTAGAAGAAAAGTGAATGGGCTCCAGACTATCTCAAAGACACCTGGGATTTCCCATACCAAGATAACTACCAAGAAGCACCCAACAAATTTTATCGCAATCACTGATCTAATCTCATTGTACTTGTTTAGAATTCCAAGAGCACCATACACCATGAGGGTGAAAAGAGTGTGCATAGGGCAAATATAATATAGTGTGTAATCATTATTTAGGACAATACAACAGAATGCCACAAAGAAATTGAGGCGCCACATCATCTGTTGAAGGTGCAACCATGTTAGTAAAGTTCTGCGGATAAAAAGAAAGAACAATTGGACTAATTAAGAATGGACCTGAGCAAATCGTCCCAGACTGAAATCCTTCCGCACATAATAATAGGAGAAGTTACCAAATCCAGTCATCCAGACATATGCAGCAATGAACACACGAATCGCATTGTAGATCTCTTTAGCATTGAAGTAGTGGTACATCAAGAATAGCACCTGGAAAGAAACAAAGCAATGCTGAGAAGTGGTGCTCTGCTAGCAGAGAGATCAAAACCTTGCTGGTTGCAAATGGATGCCCTTGGTTAATCAGCTTATTTACAACTAACAGGTTATAAATGAAGGTGAAGGAGGTAAGCATTAAGCAAGTAAGCACTTCAGGATGACAGTTACAACTGAATAGTCAAACATTCTCGTTAGAAAAATCTGATGCATTAATATTCATGCATGATCGGCGGGTAGTAGAATAAAAGCCAGACAAAATGCTATAAGAAAGATGAACTATGAAAATACCTGCATCCAACCCTTCCATTCTTCCGTCTGATGCCTATTCAAATATAGTATAGATTTTCCAGTGAATGTGGACTTATCTTGGTGGACCTTGAAGGAAGTAATAGCTGCTACGATGATAAGAAGAAAATAGAGGAAAAGGAAGAGATCTCGGCTGTAATTCTGTAGATACACACAAAAAGAAGTTATCCAATTGAAAATAGCATATTGCGCACACACACCTTCTATGCAGCTTCTAGTATTTTGCATTAACTTGAATAAGTGAGAAAAGATGACATGTTCTAAGAATCTGATTTTTACCAGTATGTTACATAGGGACATCAAAATTTAGCATAAGATTCTACAGAAAAACAACATACTAAAGCATCAGCAGACCTAGAATCTGAAAGCTATTTACAATAGATAATAATGCCATATAACTATACATTCAGATGGTGTTTAAATGTGGGCATACATTTCTAGCAAGTATCAGCATAATAGTACCTTTTCAGACTCTCCGAATATATTTGTGCGGTCGCATATGTAAAAGTAAAGTAGATGGCCTCCAAGCTCGGATCTGATAGACCAATGGCAAGCGGTCAGCAGAATAATGCAACCAGACAAGTATCAACGAATACAGAATGCAAGTAGATTACATTGCCCTCAGTGTCACTCGATGCTCCAGAAGAAGTATCTGGTCCATACAGAAAAGTCTGTGGAACCAACTAAGTCAGTGCATTTGAATCTTGACATTTTAAACAATCATTTATTATTGCCATCGAGAATTATAGTTCACAAGCAACCTGAGCATCTGTGATGTGAAAGAAGCATAAACTGGCTTTGCACCAGCTACTTGACCACCCTCCTCCAGTAACATTGTTTGATCCTCTCCTTTGTTTGAGCTGCTATCCATGTCTGATAAATTGATGTCCGAGTGTCTACTGACAAAGAGAAGGAAACATTACTTAAGAGTCCTTCTAGAAAGTAGTGTTTCATTAAAAGCAACATATAATGGTGCCAATACTCATTTCAAGATGGAAGAACAAAATAGATCAACCCCAGAAAAAGTAAGATATATTGAGCTATGGACCTATGGTACTTGCAGCATAGGCAGAGATTTCTGTTCAGAGACAACATTCAAAGGGGAGATACAACTTAGCAGCATTCCCATGATCAAAATAGAATTTACTCACGTTTTAAGTGAAGCAGCATTCTTCCCATGAAAGAGAACCTCAGCATGCACCCAGGCCGCAAGAACCCAAAGAAATCCCAGAAAAGCAGAAAGCTGGGATAAAGTACAAAGCAAGTTCTGTCAGTTCCAATGATCAATGTCCCAGAAATAAATAAATTATAGTATCTGTAATAAACAAATTAACTTCATGGGGGGATAATAGCATCACTATGCATACTTAGTTAGGGGAAGTTACAAAAAGCCTTCTAGACGCGCTGTTTAAACTTCAGCCCTTGTACTATTGCAATCCACAATACTCTGCAGTTTTGCATACTAATTAATTGGCCCGCTGAACCTCATACCGGTTACTAAACTCAAGGATCGATCATGTATAGTATAACAAGCACATCAACATTGAATTCAATAGGGTGAATGGCCAAACCTATAAAGTGGGTTAGCACACACTCACTGAATCACTAGTATGAGCATATATTCCCCAAGAATACAACAGAGAAATCCGGTGATCTTAATGGCTATCTTAACATCTGATGTCTCCAGATCTACAGCCCTCATTCATCAATGTGTTCGTACGGCTAAAAAGAATTCCACCCCAGATTAGATACTACCATTCCAAAACACACATCAGTAATCTGTCCATAGATCCCCACCACACACACACACACACACACAAAGAAATTAGCCACGGTTCTCAATCCTGAATGAGGTTAACTGGTTCCCCTCCAATCAGAATAGCACCAAATCCTAACCAACGAGCAATACTTGCACATTGACAACAATAACCAACCAAGTGCGAGCGCAACAGAGCCAGCAACCATTTCACTGACCAATCTAGGAATCCCTCAAATAAGAAAAGGCACACCGAATCCCGTGAGGAAACTTCACAACCATGCCATCTCCAGCGCTTCCTTTCAACCACCTAAAACAGAAAGCGCGCCCCGCAGTTCTGCACTTGCTTGCCCGCTCACCCGCCCCCCTAAAATCCCCGCCGCTACCACTTCAGCCCCGCGCCAATCGCCTACAAGCTCCAGGAAGCACCCAAGGAATCCGCACGGAGCAGCAATGCCGCGCCGACGCCCGATCGAGGCGCGATTTAGGGCTCACCTGGCCGGGCGTGAAGGAGGTCGAGGCCGCCATGGCGAGCCCACCCGCGGACGCGAGCGCCTCCGCCATTTCTACAGCATCCGCCAAGCTCTGGCGCTGGGATCCAAACCCGAATCGGAGGAGGGGCGAAAGTTAGGTAACCGAGAGAAAATAAGCGCGGGTTTGTGTGAGAGCAAAAGGGCCTCTCCGGATTACGACGGACGGCGAGTCGCGCAGACACTGCATGTGGGGCCACCAGCGATGGACAACGCGGCCCACAGTCGGTGCGATTTGCAAGTGACGGTCTACCTAAAAGAGTTAGGTTAGATTTAGCCATTTAGGTTGGAAAGATTCGTCTTTCTTTTCAGCTACTGGAAAATTAACTTCCAAGGTACATAGGATAAGGCGTATAAATTTTATTTGCAAGGTGAAAGGAGTTCTATTCCAAATTAAGAGAGTTACAGTCAAAAGCCAGAAGATCCTCATGGCGGTGCCGTGGTACACTCGATACGACTATAATTTGCCAGACGATCGGCAACTCTATTCTGATCCCTAGTCAATTTATGGAGAATAAATTTGAAAAGTCCATTCTGCACCCGAGCTCATATGCTCCCGCATGAACAGTAAAATCAAAAAAAATTGAGAGAAACATTGACAAAAGTTCTAAGTGCCTGTAAAAATTCATCATGAAATCACATCCCTGTAAGGCGTGGCAAAAAAAACAAATTCAGTGCTTCAAAATCCGTTTGAAAGTAGCTTTTTCAGAGTACTGTTTTTGTTTTTTTGCCACGCCTTCTAGGAATGTGATTTCATGACGAATTTTTGCAAGCACTTAGAACTTTTGTCAATGTTTCTCTCAAAAAAAATTGGAATTTTTTTTAAAAAAAAATATTTTTTTCGATTTTACTGTTCACCCGAGCTCATTTGAGCTCGGGTGCAGATTAGCCGCGTCCGAATAAACTCTCTGTCACACATCAACTCCTTAATTTCAGCCACGAGATGACCATATGCCGAACGAACTAGTCCATCCCCTGATAGACAGATAAAGCCTAACTTGAGTCAAATTGAACAATGACTAGAAGACTGGAATGTTGTATAGTGAAAGTGCAATCATGCCCTTACATCATATTTTGGTGTTGATGACAATATACATGTAGGGAACTAACTATGTTTATCAAGTAAATCTCAGGTGTTAGCCCTCGGTTGACACATGTGTGTGTGGACCATGGACGTACGAGATTGATATGACTCAAGGAAGAAGAAACATTACATCAACGATTCTTTTATTGGTTTATTCTTGAGTATAGGGATCCCACACTATTAAGAGGAGATCGATAGGGTTAGCAGAAGACTTGCTCAAGTCATTTCGTATTCCTCTCAGTTTTCCTACCTTCTACATCTCCTAAAAATGCCCAAGTCTTTTGGATCACTGGTAGGATCAACAATCATCACATACACTCACTCTCTCTTCTTCATGTGTTTGTAGCCTGGAGGTTGCCGGATGTCCGGGGCCCTTGCCGGGAATCCGTCCTCTATCACAAAATGAGATCAACTACTGATTCCTGCTTGCCGGATGTCCGGCCCCTTCGTCGGATGTTCGGGCAGCCATGTGTTGTCGGATGTCCGTGTGCTCCCCAGAAATCCGACCCCTTAGTCCAGAAGCTTTGCTACCTGACGGTCTGCACAGGCTGGATGTCCGGCCCATTGCCGCATGTCCGGGGCCTCACTAGTATGCCGGACCTCATCCTCGAACGCTTGTTCATACGAAAGCGCATGATCATGTCGAGCCTCAAAATATCAAATTTGGATCATTTTCAAAGGACATTAATGAGGCAACGGGAACAGCGCCCCGGGAGGACAGACTACGCCTAATGGACATTTATCTCGCTCAGGGAAAATTTGAGGATAATCAATCACATTCATTTCTATTGCTGGGCTCCTTTAAATGCCCTCTCTGGCTTAAATACCCGTCTTTGCCGCAAAGCTTTTTATCCCCTA
Source organism: Aegilops tauschii subsp. strangulata (assembly GCF_002575655.3). Classification (NCBI taxonomy): domain Eukaryota; kingdom Viridiplantae; phylum Streptophyta; class Magnoliopsida; order Poales; family Poaceae; genus Aegilops; species Aegilops tauschii. The sequence goes on along the minus strand of NC_053038.3, from coordinate 323,773,857 downwards.
CTTTCAAATATGCTCCTCCACATACAAAATGGCCTCCTATATTATCAGCCCATCATAAAGCTGATCTGGCCCAAGCTGATTATTCAGAAAAGGAGATTTCTACGCTAGCGGATCATCGGGCCACTTTGTGCGCTCGCTGCCTACAATGGGGTCACAATCGATCATCCTGCATGCCCAGGGTGATTTGTATTCATTGCTCAACCCCGGATCATAAGGTCATACATTGCCCATTGCTATCATCTTGGCGCCCAATTTCGGGTCCAAAATCTGGCAATCATACCACGCAACATGCCAACTCGATCAATCACACTGATTTTTGGCCCTACTTGCCAGAAATCTCAACCTCGGTCAATCTCTCGTTCCAACACGAGGTGCAATTTCTGTGGGGCCTACAACCACGTGGCTAGTACCTGCTATTCTAAACGCTGGCATGAGAAATGGAAATGGATCCCTACGAAAAACAATCTTTCCAAAACTACCCCGGACGGTCGCCATTCCGCCTCGAGTTTCCAAACGCCACCGCCCAATGCCATTATAGCCCTCCTGCCACCACCTTCACTCCACACTTCACATCCATCGCCCTCGACGACTCCACCCCCGCTCCACCTCGCCTCCATGGCCAACTACCCACTTAACCTGGTGCCTTTCCTTCCGCCGGGCTTCGCCGTCGAGCCGGGACCTGCAGATCGCCTGGTGCGCAGTGGGATGGTGGTTGGACCGATCCCGCCTCTGAATCACGACTTCTTGTCGATTGCTGAAGCCAGTGCCTATGTTCCTCTCCACCGCCGTGCCGCCATCCGCGACGCTGTGCAAGGTTTGCTTCACGAGGCCCACCTCTTTACCACTGAAGAAAGTGATCATCCATTTGGTATTGGGATCTTTGGTTTTGTGGATTCTTTCCTTCGTGACTCCGCGGTTGCAACACCCTTAGAGCTTGAGGATGAAGATTTGCTCATAACTTTTGTCCCCCACAATGAAGCTCTCAATAGGCGCACTACTACCTTTGGTCCTGCTGTCTGGCTCATGTTTTTTGGATTCCCCTATGACTACCAAACTGATTATTACATCACCAAAGCTCTGGGGGGATATGGGTCTCTGATCTCTTGGTACAACCCTAGGCAGGATAGGAGATTTATGCTCGTGAAAGCTCAAGTCATACATCTTAGATTGGTACCAAAGAGTTTTGTTGTGTGGCAGCTTGGAGGAGCCAGAGATTGTTGGACTGTGCAAGTGACGATTCTACGCAGCAACGACTGGAATGCTATGCTGTCGGAGGTTCCACCAGCCGGAGAAGAGCCGCCTCCCCCTGACGGCAACCCTCATCCTCAGTTTGGTCCGGATCTGACTGCAGAGCAACTCTATCAACAATAGGTGCATAATTGGCTAGTTCAAAATGGTGCTCCTCACAATGACGCCCCTGCTGCTCATGGCCATGCTCCTAACCAGAACAACATGGCGGGCTGGGGTGCCTGGCCTCCTTCCCCTCCAGTCCAGCCCCCAGTGATGCCTCCACACTTGATGAATTTCTAGTCCTGGTTGGCTGCTCAAGGCCTTGCTGTTCAAGATGGCATTGTCCCTGAAAACAACATTTCTGATAATGGTGCCGATGCGTGGAATGATTCTCTTACAGTTTCTGACGGTTCCAGCTCTGAAAACTCTGGCGGTGCTTTGATCATCATGGAGCAAGCTGAGGACTTATCTGCAAAACACAACATTCAGCCTATGCAAGATCATCTGTCTATCACTGTGGACATGCACCGCCACGGTATCCGTTTTGGTCTCTCCAATCAAGGTAACCATCTGCTGACACTTCTGCTGGCTGAGCCTATTCCACGACACCAACTCAATGTGTCGATTTACAATGCCATTCGTCCATATCTGGCCACTATGGGACCGTGGCGTCATGCTTATGGTGCTTGGTCAGAACCAGTTTACGTGGAGATTCAGGTTACAGCGGTTAATGACGTGCTGCAGTTCACTCAGATTGTTGGGCCTATAGGTTCTTCAAGCATCACTATCCAAGAGCTTGGTACCACGGATGCGGATGTTGGTCGTAGCTATGATCCATTGCTAATCACTGCTGAACCTTTTTTGGACGAAGCTGCTGTCATCTCATCACACATTGCAGGTCCTGCCATCGATCCCAAGTCTGAAGTTTCCGAATCTGCACCTGCGATCCCAAGTCTTTCTAAAGTTTCTGCTAGCATGACACCTGGCTCTGACTCGGTGGCCCCACTGCCCTTCATGGCTCCTGACCTGCAGAACAACATTGCTCCATCCTCCTCTACTGCAGAAGTTCAGATGAAAGCCGCAAGGGCAAATCTGTGGCCCCCCTCAACACTGCTCCTCTTCGTCGCAGCACCAGACACAACAAGTACGATGGCTTCCGTGTCAATATTCACTAGGATTCACGTCCTTCCAAGTCCAAGGTGAAGCCCAGGATTACTCCATCTATTGTGTCTGATGTGCACTCCTCTGCAACGCTTCAAACTGATGATCAGACGACCGAGATTCCTCCGCCCACGGCCATCTCCACTATGCAGCAAGTTGGTATCCAGCTCTTCGCGATCCCTGCCGAGGAACTCACTGTGGAGGCGCTCAATGGGGCTCCTGATGGCCCGGTCTCGCCCTCCTCTTAAGCTCAAGTTTACTATTTGTTTGCTCTATGTCTCTTTTGCATAATTGGAACGTGCTCTGTTGGAACGTTCGCGGTTTAAACTCTCCTAAAAAGCTACTTGCGCTCTCTAGTGCGATTAGCTCTTCGGGCCGCTCGATTATTTGTTTGCAAGAATCTAAGATGCAAGACTTTAATGCAAGTATCCTTAAGACGATCTGTCCTCCGCGTTTTGATTCATTTGCGTTTATTCCCTCAATTGGTGCTTCTGGGGGGCTTATCACGATCTGGTGTAGTACTGCGTTTACGGGCCAAATTTTCATTCAAGAACAGTTTGCGCTGGGTGTTGAATTTACTTCCACGATCTCATCTCACTCTTGGAAGCTTGTGAACATTTACGGTCCTTGTCAGGGTGATTTGCGCGATAGATTTACCCAGTGGCTATTTGATATCGATATTCCAACCACCGAAGATTGGCTTCTACTTGGAGACTTCAGTTACATCAGATCGCCTGATAACAGGAACAAACCAGGCGGCAACATAAATGACATGTTTACATTCAATGACTTTATCAGAGAACAAAACCTAACTAAGCTACCAATCAAAGGGAGAAACTACACCTGGTCAAATGTGTAGCAGAATCCTTTACTCGAGCAGCTTGATTGGTTCTTCACTACTCTGAACTGGACCTCTTCTTTCCCAAACACCATGGTTAACCCCCTTGGCCGCCCGGTATCTGATCATACGCCCTGCTCTGTTGTGATTCAGACCAACATTCCCAAGAGAAAAAAATTCAGGTTTGAGACATTTTGGATTGCTCACCCGGGCTTTATGGATGTGGTCTCTCGCGCTTGGAGTAAACCTCTCAAACATGGTAAGTCTGATAATGCTGCTACAAGTCTTTGTCAGAAACTTAAAAACCTGAGACACACCCTCAGTCAATGGAGTAAGAATATCTCAAGACTCAAAACAGTTATTGCCAACACTAACAAAGCACTCCTTGAGATCGACCACATTGCAGATCACCACATTCTGACAAGACAGGAAAGTAACTTCCAGTCTAATCTCAAGAAACATCTACTAAGACTCCTACAACACCAAAAAGATTATTGGAAAAAGAGATGCACTATTAGATGGATTAAATTTGGCGATGAAAACTCAAATTTTTTTCAGGCAGTGGCCACGGAAAGATATCGAAAAAACTTCATTTCCAGCTTGAAAATCAATGAGGATACTTTGGTGGATGACCATGCAGGGAAAGAGTCAATCTTGTTCGAGGATTTCAAAACACGTATGGGGACAACTAAACCACCTCAGATGAAATTCAACCTCTCTCAGATGCTACGTGAACATGTGGATTTTGACAGCCTCACCACCCCCTTCACAATGCAAGAGATTGATGTTGTAGTTAAAGAAATGCCCCCTGACCGAGCACCTGGCCCGAACGGTTTCAATGGTGCGTTTCTCAAAGCTTGCTGGCCGGTGATCAAAGACGACTTCTACCGTCAATGTGATGAGTTCCATAAGGGCAACTTCAATCTTGAAAGCCTTAACTACGGCCACATCATTCTCATTCCAAAGACCAGAGCCCCTGAAACAGTTAGTGATTATCGACCCATTACGTTGCTCAACTGCTGCCTTAAGTTGATCACGAAGCTACTAGCTAATCGACTACAAAAGATCATTCTACAAGTAGTGCACCGTAATCAATATGGTTTTCTTAAGGGGCGCACCATCAATGATTGCTTAGCCTGGGCCTTCGAGTACATCCATCAATGCCAAGCATCCAAACGAGAGATTGTTTTGCTGAAACTAGACTTCGCCAAGGCCTTTGACACTGTGAAACACTCGACCATCGTTCAACTCATGAGAAGTATGGGATTTAATGACAAATGGATTGATTGGTTTAAATGCATCTCTTCTTCAGGCAGATCCTCTGTGCTTCTTAATGGCGTCCCAGGAAAACACTTCTGGTATCGTCAAGGCGATCCACTGTCCCCCTTGCTCTTTGTGCTCGCCGCTAACTTGCTTCAAACAGCCATCAATGAAGCCATGCACAACAACATTCTGCAACTTCCAATACCTTCGAATCATGACAATCAATTCCCAATGATCCAATACGCGAATGATACAATCATTGTCATGTCGGCCTGTCGAGTTCAAGTAACCTGCATGAAACAAATACTTACTGACTACGCTGACTCTGTTGGTCTGCACATTAACTTCCACAAGTCCACGCTTATCCCGCTGAACACTCCGGAAGACAAGTACAAGGATGTTGCTGCCATCTTCGGGTGTGAATGTGCCCAACTATCGTTCACATATCTTGGCCTGCCCCTAGGCACAACAAAACCTACGGTCCTTGATCTCACTCCATGGGTTTGCAAAGCCGAGAGCAGAATCACAGTAGCTATGTCGTTGATGTCGTATGCGGGCAAATTGGCACTTATGAACTCGTTGGTCACCTCGCTGGCAATATACCCAATGGGGATTCTTAAACTACCGCCCAAAATCATTGAACAATTCGACAAGATAAGAAGACACAGACTCAGGGTGAAGAAAACTGATGATGGAGAGAAAAGTAACTCCCTTACGGCCTGGGATATGGTGTGTCGGCCAAAGAATAATGGTGGCCTCGGAGTTCTCATCTTAAAGTTCAGAATGATGCACTGCTCCTTAAGCTGTTGCACAAGTTTTACAACAAAATCGATACACCCTGGGTACACCTGATTTGGGACACGTACTATGCTGCCACTGTCCCCCATGCTGCAGCACCGTGCGGCTCTTTTTGGTGGCGCCAGCTCGTGAAGCTAATGCCTGTCTATAGAGGGATCACTAAGGTGAAGATTGGGTTGGGCGACACGGCACTGTTTTGGAAGGATGACTGGAATAACTCCATCCTGTCGGAAACATACCCGCGTGCTTTCTCCTTCACAGATAATGAAGACACCTCAGTACGCCAATTTCTCTCAATCACGCACCTTGACCAGGCCTTCCATTTGCCCCTCTCTGTCCAAGCGTATGATGAATTGAGAGCTCTCCAACAAGATGTAAGCACTACAATGATGACTGACTCTAATGATGCCTGGATATGCACTTGGGGATCTGCTGATTTCAAAACCACGGCGTACTACACCTTCTTCTTCAGAGAGATGATTGCTCATGAGGCATATCTATGGCTCTGGAAAGCCAAAAGCATCCCTATACTCAAAGTATTCAGCTGGTTCCTGCTTTCAGATCGCCTTAATATAAGAAACATGCTCAAGAGGAGGCACTATAACATTGGTAACAACTTTGACTGTCTTTTATGTGGGCACCATGTTGAAGAAACCGTCGAACACCTGTTTTTCCACTGGCCTTTCAGCAGTGAATGCTGAAACAAGCTCAATGTATGTTGGCCCTTGCAAGGAAATAGACCGGAGCTCGTTGCACACCTCAAGACTTTGCATCGTAGAAAGATGATCATGGACGTTTTCTTAGTAGCAACCTGGAGCATGTGGAAAGAGAGGAACAATAACTACTTTCGCCACGTGGCCCCTCGATCTCTTCCTGGCTGGCTAGATTCAAAAGGGACTTTGCTGACATCAGCTACAGAGTGCCTCCCCACAATAAGCAGTTGGTTTCTTGCATACTTAACTCTCCGCCTTAGTTGTAGCTGCACCCTGCTGCACCTTGTACCACTATTAAACCCCCTCCCCCCTCCCCCACCTTTTTTTCTCTGTGCATATGTAACATAATACCTGTACTCTGTGCTGATTGTAAGTTGGTAATATATATGCAGTAGGAGCCTTTCCTACTGTCTAACCCCTTAAAAAACTAGTATGCCGGATGTCCGGCCTCTCTGTTTTTCCTCTGCTCTCTATGTTTCTTACATGGTCGTCGCACCGTGCCGGATGTTTGGCCCCTGGCTCGGATGTCCGGCCTAACCCTGTCATTTACACTACAATATTTGCTCCATCACTATATATAGCCTTCTTCCTCCATGTGATAAGGTTGAACATTCACTTTGAGCAAACCCTGGAACACATCTCTCTCTCTCTCTCTCTCTCTCTCACTCACTCATACACCAGATCTTAGATCCTGGAGGGATTTGAGAGCATTTGTGAGAAGTTGTCCAATCAAGTGATAGATCCACTCCTTCCCCTTCTTCGCACCAAAGGAATTCGTGATTTGAGCAAGTTTTGAGCTTTTCCCCATCGTTCTTATTACTCTTGGAGGTTGGAGACTCCTAGGCGATAGGAGTTCTTCGGAGAGGAATCGACCATTGTGATTACCCCCGGAAAGTTTGTGAGGGTTTGGAGACCACCCCAAGGTCTACCACTAGTGGTTGAGAGTCGCCTTCATGGTGATATCTCAAAGAGAGAATAGGGTGAGCCTTCGTGGTGTTGGTGTGCCTTCGTGGTAACATCCACCTCTCTAAACGATGATGAATTTTCCCTCCAAGGAAGTGAGCATCGGCATACATCCTTGTCTCTCGGAGTTGCGGTTATTCCTAACCCTAGCTCCCTACTTGTGGTTACCTGTCTCTTAGCTTGTACTTACATTATATTGTGCTTGTTTGTTTAAATACTCGTTGTATTCACTCTCTTGCTTCTTGCTTAGCACTAGTATCACCTTTGCAATTGCTAGGCCCACTCTCATATTCCGCATTCGTGCCTAAAATTGCTAAGTAACAATTAAAATTTGGAATTGTACCTATTCACCCCCTAGGTCCATCTCGATCCTTTCAATTGGTATTAGAGCCTCGTGCTCTATTCTTGTGGCTTAACCGCCCTAGAGCAAGATGAACCCTGATGGGACTCCCCTTGTTGAAGATCCGAAGGAGAAGGGCACGACTTCTTCGGAAGTCAAGTCCTTCACTTTTGAGGATCTCGAACGGGCCCTTGCTAAGCAAAAGGAGGAGCATGGTCCTTCTGTTAAGGCCTTGGTCCAAATGAGGTTAACCGCATTAACCACGATTCTCGCACCACTTGCCAATCCGGGTGGTGCGGCCTCGAGGCCAACTGCGCCTACTCCTTCACTTGGCCAACAACCTCCTAGTAGTGATCACTCTAGTGTTCCATGGTGATACGTCCATTTTGCATCATGTTTTCCTACTATTATTTATAATGTTTTTATGTATAATAATGCTTTTGGGTGTAATTCTAATGCCTTTTCTCTCATATTATGCAAGGTTTGCACAAAGAGGGAGAATACTGGCAGCTGGAATTCTGGACCTGAAAAAGCTACGCCAGAGTTACCTATTCTGCACATCTCCAAATACGCTGAAAATTTATGGAGAATTATTTCGGAATACATAAGGAATATTGGAGCAAATAACTACTAGAGGGTCCCCACTAGGTGGGTACAACTTACCTGGGCGCGCCAGGGGGCCCAGGCGTGCCCTGGTGGGATGTGCCCTCCTCGGCGCACCTCTGGTGCTCCTCTTCTGGTATATAAATCATTTTAACCTAGAAAAAAATAAGGAGGGGACTTTCGGGACGAAGCGCCGCCGTCTCGAGGCGGAACTTGGGCAGGAGCACTTTTGCCCTCCGGAGGAGCGATTCCGCCAGGGGAACTTCCCTCCTGGAGGGGGAGATCATCGTCATCGTCATCACCAACAACTCTCCCATCTTTGGGAGGGCCATCTCCATCAACATCTTCAACAGCACCATCTCCTCTCAAACCCTAGTTCATCTCTTGTGTTCAATCTTTGCACTGGAACCTTAGATTGGTGCTTGTGGGTGACTAGTGTTATTACATCTTGTAGTTGATTACTATATGGTTTATTTGGTGGAAGATTATATGTTCAGATCCATTATGCTATTTAATACCACTCTGATCTTGAGCATGATTATTATTTATGAGTAGTTACTTTTGTTCTTGAGGTCACGGGAGAAGTCATGTTGCAAGTAATCATGTGAACTTGATATGTGTTCGATATTTTGATGATATGTATGTTGTGATTCCCTTAGTGGTGTCATGTGAACGTCGAATACATGGCACTTCACCATATTTGGGCATAAGGGAATGCATTGTGGAGTGGTTATTAGATGATGGGTTGCTAGAGTGATAGAAGCTTAAACCCTAGTTTATGCGCTACTTCGTAAGGGACTGATTTGGATCCAAAAGTTTAATGTTGTGGTTAGATCTTATCTTAATACTTTTCTCGTAGTTGCGGATGCTTGCGAGGGGCTTAATCATAAGTAGGAGGTTTGTTCAAGTAAGAACTGCACCTAAGCACCGGTCCACCCACATATCAAATTATCAAAGTAGCGAACATGAATCAAACCAACATGAAGAAAGTGATATGATGAAATTCCGGTGTACCCTCAGGAACGCTTTGCTTATCATAAGAGACCGTTTTGGCCTGTCCTTTGCCACAAAAGGATTGGACTACCTTGCTGCACATTATTTGCCATTACCGTTACTTGCTCGTTACAAACTATCTTGCTATCAAACTATCTGTTACCAACTATTTCAGTGCTTGCAAAAAATACCTTGCTAAGAACCACTTGTCATTTCCTTCTACTCCTCGTTGGGTTCGACACTCTTACTTATTGAAAGGACTACGATTGATCCCCTATACTTGTGGGTCATCAAAGCTCTTTTCTGGCGCCGTTGCCGGGGAGTGAAGCGCTCTTGGTAAGGGAAAATTATTACTACGTGCTGAAATTTATTGTCACTTGTTACTATGGAGAATCATCCTTTGAGGGGTTTGTTTGGGGTATCTTCACGTCGATCGGAACCACAATTAGTTGCCCCTCAGCCTACTACACCTACTGAAAATATTGGTTATGAAATTCCTTCGGGTATGATAGAACAACTGCTAGCTAATCCTTATGTAGGAGATGGAACTGAACATCCTGATATGCACTTGATATATGTGGATGATATTTGTGGATTATTTAAGCTTGCAGGTTTTCCCGGAGATGAAGCTAAGAAGAAGGTTTTCCCTTTATCTTTGAAGGGAAAAGCATTGGCATGGTATACACTATGCGATGATATCGGATCTTGGAATTGGAATCGATTGAAATTGGAATTTCACTAAAAAAATATCCTATGCATCTAGTTCATCGTGATCAGAATTATACATATAATTTTTTGGCCTCGTGAAGGAGAAAGTTCTCTAGCTTGGGGGAGGCTTAAGTCAATGTCATATTCATGCCCCAATCATGAGCTCTCAAGAGAAATTATTATTCAGAATTTTTATGCTCGGCTTTCTCATGATGATCGATCCATGCTCGATACTTCTTGTACTGGTTCTTTTATGAGGAAGACTATTGAATTCAGGTGGGATCTTTTAGAAAGAATTAAACGCAACTCTGAAGATTGGGAACTCGAGGAAGGTAAAGATTCAGCTATTAACCTTGAATTTGATCGTGTTAAATCTTTTATGAATACTAATGCTTTCCACAAGTTTAGCACTAAATATGGACTTGACTCTGAGATAGTAGCCTCTTTTTGTGAATCATTTGCTACTCATGTTGATATCCCTAAGGAAGTGGTTCAAATATCATCCACCTATTAAAGAAGAAATTAAAGAACCGGTCATAGCTAAAGATGAAACTATTATTTACAATGTTGATCCAGTTGTTCCTAGTGCTTATATTGAAAACCCACCTTTCCTTGTTAGGATAAAAGAACATGCTAAGGTTTCAACTGTGGTTCGCAAAAGTAATATTAGAGCACCTAAACTTGCTGAACAAATCAAAGTAGAACCTAGTGTTGCTATGGTTAAAGATCTCTTGGTAGAAAATATTCATGGGCATGTTATTTACTTCTATGACGAAGCTGCTAGAATTGCCAAACCTGATGAAAAAGATAAACATAGACCTGTTGTTGGCATGCATGTTGTCTCAGTTAAAATAGGAGATCATTGTTATCATGGTTTATGTGATTTAGGTGCTAGCGTGAGTGCTATTCCTTTTACCTTATACCAAGAAATTATGAATGACATAGCACCCGCTGAAATAGAAGACATAGATGTTACTATTAAACTTGCTAAGAGACACCATCACACCACTTGGGATTGTTAGAGATGTTGAAGTCTTGTGTGGGAAAGTAAAATACCCTACTGATTTTCTAGTTCTTGGTTCCCACAAGATAACTTCTGTCCCATTATCTTTGGTATACCTTTCTTGAACACTATCAATGCTACTAAAGATTGTCATAAACAAACTGTCAGTGCTAGCTTTGGTGATGAGTCTCATGAGTTTATTTTTTCCAAGTTTAATAGACAACCTCACAAGAAAGAATTACCTAGTAAGGATGAAATAATTGATCTTGCTTCTATTGTCGTGCCTCCTACTGATCCATTGGAACAATATTTGCTAGATCATGAAAATGGTATGCATATGAATGAAAGAAATAAGATAGATAAAATTTTCTTTGAACAACGACCTCTGCTCAAACACAATTTTCCTATTGAAACTCTAGGAGGTCCTCCTCCACCTAAAAGTGATCTCGTGTTTGAATTAAAACAATTGCCAGACACTTTGAAATATGCTTATCTTGATGAGAAAAAGATATATCCTGTTATTATTAGTGCTAACCTTTCAGAACATGAAGAAGAGAGATTATTGAAAGTTTTGAAGAAGCACTGAGCTGCTATTGGATATACTCTTGATGATCTTAAGGGCATTAGTCCCACTCTCTATCAGCGCAAGATTAATATGGACCTGATGCTAAACCCGTTGTTGATCATCAACGACGCTTGAATTCTAAAATGAAAGAAGTGATAAGAACTGAAATATTAAAGCTTCTAGAAGCAGGTATAATCTATCTCATAGCTGATAGTAGATGGGCGAGTCCCGTTCATTGTGTTCCTAAGAAGGGAGGTATTACCGTTGTTCCTAATGATAAAAATGAACTCACTCCACAAAGAATTGTTACTGGCTATAGAATGGTTATTGATTTTAGAAAATTAAATAAAGCAACTAGAAAAGATCATTACCCTTTGCCTTTTATTGATCAAATGCTAGAAAGATTATCAAAGCACACACACTTTTGTTTCCTTGATGGATATTCTAGTTTTTCTCAAATACCTGTTTCACAACCTGATCAAGAGAAAAACACCTTTACTTGCCCTTTTGGAACTTATGCTTATAGACGTATGCCTTTTGGTTTATGCAATGCACCTGCTACCTTTCAAATATGTATGACTGCTATATTATCTGATTTTTGTGAAAGATTGTTGAGGTTTTCATGGATGATTTTTCTGTATATGGATCTTCTTTTGATGATTGCTTAAGCAACCTTGATCGAGTTTTGCAGAGATGTGAGCAAACTAATCTTGTCTTGAACTGGGAGAAGTGCCACTTTATGGTTAATGAAGGTATAGTCTTGGGGTATAAAATTTCTGAACGAGGTATTGAAGTGGATAAAGCTAAAGTTGATGCAGTTGAGAAAATCCCATGTCCTAAAGATATTAAAGGTATTCGTAGTTTCCTAGGTCATGCTGGTTTCTATAGGAGATTTATTAAAGACTTCTCTAAAATATCTAGGCCTCTTACAAATCTTTTACAAAAAGGATGTTCCATTTGTTTTTTTATGATGATTGTGTAGAAGCCTTTGAAACACTTAAGAAAGCCTTAACTTCTGCACCTATTGTTCAACCACCCGATTGGAACTTGCCTTTTGAAATCATGTGTGGTGCTAGTGATTATGTTGTTGGTGCTGTTCTAGGACAATGACTTGATAAGAAATTAAATGTTATCCTTATGCTAGCAAAACTCTAGACAATGCCCAAAGAAACTATGCTACTACTGAAAAAGAATTTTTAGCAGTTGTGTTTGCTTGTGACAAATTCAGATCTTACATTGTTGATTCTAAAGTTACTGTTCACACCGATCATGCTGCTATTAAATATCTTATGGAAAAGAAAGATGCTAAACCTAGACTCATTAGGTGGGTTCTCTTACTACAAGAATTTGATTTACATATTACTGATAGAAAAGGAGCTGAGAACCCTGTAGCTGATAACTTATCTAGGTTAGAGAATATCCTTGATGACCCACTACCTATTGATGATAACTTCCCTGATCAACAATTAGCTGCAATAAATGTTTCTCATAATACTCCGTATGCTGACTACGCTAATTATATTGTTGCTAAATACATACCAGCTAGTTTCACTTATCAACAAATTAAGACATTACTTTGGGATGGCCCACATCTTTATAAAGAAGGATTAGATGGTATTATTAGACGTTGTGTGCCTGAGCATGAACAGGAACAAATCCTACAGAAATGTCACTCTGAAGCTTATGGAGGGCATCATGCGGGAGATAGAACTGCTCACAAGGTATTGCAATCTGGTTTTTATTGGCCTACTCTCTTCAAGGATGCCCGTAAGTTTGTTTTATCTTGTGAGGAATGTCAACGAATTGGTAATATTGGTAAGCGTCAAGAAATGCCTATGAATTATTCACTTACCGTCAAACCATTTGATGTTTGGGGTTTTGATTATATGGGACCTTTTCCTTCCTCTAATGGGTATACACATATTTTGGTTGTTGTTGATTACATTACTAAGTGGGTAGAAGCTATTCCAACTAGTAGTGCTGATCTTAACCCTTCCATTAAAATGCTTAAAGAAGTTATTTTCCTAAGGTTTGGAGTCCCTAGATATTTAATGACTGATGGTGGTTCACACTTTATTCATGGTGATTTCCGTAAAATGCTTGCTAAATACGATGTTAACCATAGAATTGCTTCACCCTATCATCCTCAATCTAGTGGTCAAGTTGAACTTAGCAATAGAGAAATAAAACTAATATTACAAAAAACTGTTAATAGGTCCCGAAAGAATTTGTCTAAGAAATTGGATGATGCACTTTGGGCCTACCGAACATCATATAAAAATCCTATGGGATGTCTCCCTATAAAATGGTTTATGGAAAAGCTTGTCATTTGCCTCTTGAGTTAGAACATAAAGCATATTGGGAAATTAAAGAACTCAATTATGATTTCAAACTTGCCGGTGAAAAGAGGTTATTTGATATTAGCTCATTATATGAATGGAGAACCCAAGCTTATGAAAATGCCAAGTTATTTAAAGAAAAAGTAAAAGATGGCATGACAAGAGAATTCAAAAGCGGGAATTCAAAGTTGAGAATATGTTCTTTTGTACAACTCTCGTTTCAGATTCTTTGCAGGAAAACTTCTCTTTAAATGGGAAGGACCATATATCATCGAAGAGTTTACCGCTCTAGAGCTATCAAAATAAATAATGCCGAAGGTACTAACCCGAAGGTGGTCAACGGGCAAAGAACTAAACACTATATCTCAGGTACGCCTATTAATGTTGGAAGCAATATTATTCAAACTATGACACCTGAGGAACACATAAAAGAGACCTTCCGGAACACTCCAGAATAATTTAAAAAGAGGAGGTACGCGATACGGTAAGTAAACGGACTCCGCAAAATCCGCAAAAATATTTTCTGTCAGTTTTCGAATATATTAAAAATTAGGAAAATAGAAAACAACCAGGAAGGCACCCGAGGAGGGCACAAGACACCAGGGCGCGCCAGGGCCCCCTGGCGCCCCCAGGTGGGTTGTGCCCACCTCGGGAACCTTCCCGAATCCGTTTCCCTCCTGTTTTCTTGTTTATCAAGATAAAAAATCTTTATATACCCCTCGAACATATTGACCACCGTATCACGGAGAAATCTTCTGTTCTTCTTTCTTGCTGTTTTCTGGCAGATCTGAAAATATGTCATCTCAAGATTCGGAGGGTGAGAGCTATGCTGCTGATTATATTGCAAACCCCAAAGTTTATGGGGATGTGGAACATAATGGTTGGACCACGGAGGAAGAAGAGGAATGTGATCCAAAAAAGAAAGAAGAGACAAGTTCGAATGAAGATGAAGTTCCATTACCCCAACCTGGGATATGCACGTGGAATTCAAGAAGTCAAGTCTCCCTAATAAAGCAAAGAAACTGAAGATCCAGTTTATCCCTTTTCATCTCTTGCAGGTAAACAAGAAAGAATTATGCAAAAAGGTACTTGTCGGGGTTCAAGAACGACACCTATGGGATCACAGGGAATCCCTACTATGGTTGCCGGGGCGCGGGGCTGTAAAAAGAGTGGGTTTAGAAGATCAACGCGGGGGAATTTTATCCAAGTTCGGGCCGCAAGCGATGCGTAATACCCTAGTCCTGCTTTGGTGTATATTTGGTGTTCTTCAGATCTTGAACTAGCTGCGGTGCATGCCTAGCCCAAAAAGTCCGAATCCTTCCTCAGTACGCCTCAGGCCTCCTTTTATATGTCAAAGGGGCTGCCACAATGGCACACAGGAGGTGGAAGGTGTCTACAGTGTACAAGTTTATCTCCTGACATCATAGGACAAAACACATTTAATGCGTTGCCGACGTGTCCTCTTGCTTTATCGGGGACGGCAAGGAAGCTCGTCTCGTCTGTCGCCGCCTCGTCTCGCTTCGACGTGCGTCCAAGCTGACGAGGCATGCAGCGCCACGCTGGCTGGCTGGCAGCTGTGCTAATACGGTGGCAGGGTCTTCACGAAGATCTGCATGCCACCACGCAGGTGCTTGCCTGGTTGGCCTAGAAGGGTCTTGTGAGCATCCCCGGCAAGGGTCTTGCCGGGGGCCTTCGTCTTCTGGTTCTCATCTAGTCTTGCAGGCATTCAGTCTCCACAAAGATCTGCATGCCACCATGCAGGCGCCTCCCAAGCCTTGGTTCCGATGTTGTCGATGGTGTCAGAACTCTCAAGCTCAAGGGTGGCGGTCTTCGTGGCGTTGGGTAAGTTGCCCCGACAAGGCCCTTGCCGGGGCAGCGTAGGTCGTCCCCGGCAAGGCTCTTGCCGGGGGAAACCCACCTTGCCCCTTCGCTCTTCGCGCCTCTGGTCTCAGCGCAGCTCTGGTAGTCTTGTTCCTTGCTTCCTCTGCCCCGCCAAGCGTGGCCGCAGGTGTGGCTACAACTGCCCGTGCACGAGTAGAGGGGTACAGAAGGCCCCTACTTTTGCACACCGACAGGAGCCCCCGGGCCTGGGCCACACATAAGCACAGAGTGTTGTTGGGCCGGGCCCAGAACGGTGCGCGGGCACGCGTGGCAGAGTTTTACTGCGGTAACTCCTTCGCTAGTTGTGCTTCCCCATGACCCGCGTTGAATGCATGAGGTGGGGGTCGTGCGTGGAATGACCGCAGCATGCTTGCGTCATCCCGCAGTGAAGAGTAAAGAGGTGGCTTGCATCTCCCCCATAAAAGAGGGAAAACTGCAGGGCCGCTGCTCATTTACTCTCCCCGCCTTGGAACCGTCGTTCCATGTTTCCCACTACGCCTACCCCTTTCGCCACGTACGCCACATGCAAGGCGTGGGGTAGGTGGCAGACGCACGGGATATGGGAAGGCGCGCTATGGCTGATACCCATGCGCCTTTGATTGGGCGGGGAGGGCGGTCGATGACCTTGCTCATCCCCAACTTAATGAGCCGAATTTGAAACGGGCTCTTCAGAGGCGTAGGGTCAGTCTTTAGCCTTCCTCGCTCGGATATAAAGAAGGGACTCAGGAGGAGGAAGAGGGGCATCTTCTCGCGTCTTCCCTTCGCCTCTGTTCTCCATCCACTGCCATGGCGAGAGGACGCGGCCACGGCCGTTCTTCCGCGGAGGCGACCAGGTCTTCCTCCCGCCAGAGAGCCGCGGCGGTCAAGGAAAAGACAGCTGCCCAAGGCGAAGGCCACGCTCGAGGTGGAGGCGCCGGACGAGGCTGCGGTCGGCGAGGCGGTCGAGGCAGAGGCGGGCGCGGCAGGGGGACACCCGCGTCATCACCATCTTCGTCACCATCTCCGCAGCCGTCTCCTCCTACTTCGTCGAGCGGCCATGTCGGGGACACGGCGCTGGAGTTCATCCTGCAGCTGCGTGAGCCGCCGCGTAGCCGCCTTCGCCTTCCTGAGGCGTTTGCGAGGGTGCTGGAGATCGACCAACCACCAAGGTTGAGGCTCCACATGAAGGGGTGTTGCAACGGCGACATGTGGGTGAACACAGGGTTCCCCGTCCCTCACGTGATGCTCCTTCGTCGGGGTTGGAAAACCTTCGCACGCGCCCATTGCTTTATGAAGGGGCACGTTCTCTGCTTCAAGTTAGTGGAGAGCGACCGGCTCTCCGTCAAGGTCTTCGGGCGCTCGGGACACAGGTTAGGGTGCTGCGCGGAGAGCTCGACCGACGACGAGAGCTCCTCCTCGAGCGACGGCAACAAGGAGGGGACCAGTGGGGAGGATGACGGGGACGGTTCTGACTAGACGTCGGGCGCCCCGTCCCTAGGCGGCGCCGGTAGCAGCACCATCTGCATCTGGCCTTCCCCCCGGCAGAGCGGTTTGCCGGGGAGGGGTGGTTCTTGGCGGTGGCTCCTCGAGCCAGCTCCTTGAACTTCTCGGTGCCGTCGCTTCTAGCGGCTGGCGCTGGAGGGCCAGAGAAGACAAAGAAGGCGGGTGGCGGGCCGTCAAGTCGGAGTACGATGGCACCGACGCCTTTGGCGTGTATTGGCGGCCCGCTACCTCATCTTCCAGATTCTTCCCCGGCACCATCATCACCAGCCTTCTTCTGGGCGGCCGCTGATACGTCTCCAACGTATCTATAATTTTTGATGTATTCATGCCATGTTTATAATACTTCTACATGATTTTGGTATGATTTGGTTAGAACTAACCCGGACTGATGCTGTTTTTAGCAGAACTACCGTGGTGTTGTTTTTGTGCAGAAATAAAAGTTCTCGGAATGCGCTGAAAATCAACGGAGATTTTTTCTGGAAAATATAAAAAATACTGGAACGAAGAGTTACCGGGGGGGAGTCTCGTGGGCCCCACGAGGGTGGAGGGTGCGCCCCCTGCCTCGTGGACTCCTTGTGGGCCCCGGACTTGTTCTTGACGCCAACATCTCCTATAAATCCCCAAACTTCCAGAACTTAACCTAGATCGGGAGTTCCACCGCCACAAGCCTCTGTAGCCACCAAAAACCAATCGGGACCCTGTTCCGGTACCCTGCCGGAGGGGGGGATCCCTCACCGGTGGCCATCTTCATCATCCCGGTGCTCTCCATGACGAGGAGGGAGTAGTTCACCCTCGGGGCTGAGGGTATGTACCAGTAGCTATGTGTTTGATCTCTCTCTCTCGTGTTCTTGATTCGGCACGATCTTGATGTATCGTGAGCTTTGCTATTATAGTTGGATCTTATGATGTTTCTCCCCCTCTACTCTCGTGTAATGGATTGAGTTTTCCCTTCGAAGTTATCTTATCGGATTGAGTCTTTAAGGATTTGATAACACTTGATGTATGTCTTGCACGGGATACCCGTGGTGATAATGGGGTATTCTATTGATTCACTTGATGTATGTTTTGGTGATCAACTTGCGGGTTCCGTGACCTTGGGAAGCTATGCATAGGGGTTGGCACACGTTTTCGTCTTGACTCTCTGGTAGAAATTTTGGCGCACTCTTTGAAGTTCTTTGTGTTGGTTGAATAGATGAATCTGAGATTGTGTGATGCATATCGTATGATCATACCCACGGATACTTGAGGTGACATTGGAGTATCTAGGTGACATTAGGGTTTTGGTTGATTTGTGTCTTAAGGTGTTATTCTAGTACGAACTCTAGGATATATCGAACGGAAAGAATAGCTTCATGTTATTTTACTATGGACTCTTGAATAGATTGATCAGAAAGAATAACTTTGAGGTGGTTTCGTACCCTACAATAATCTCTTCATTTGTTCTCCACTATTAGTGACTTTGGAGTGACTCTTTGTTGCATGTTGAGGGATAGTTATATGATCCAATTATGTTATTATTGTTGAGAGAACTTCACTAGTGAAAGTATGAACCCTAGGCCTTGTTTCGACGCATTGCAATACTGTTTGTGCTCACTTTTATCGTTAGTTACCTTGCTGCTTTTATATTTTCAGATTACAAAAACCTATATCTACCATCCATATTGCACTTGTATCACCATCTCTTCGCCGAACTAGTGCACCTATACAATTTACCATTGTATTGGGTGTGTTGGGGACACAAGAGACTCTTTGTTATTTGGTTGCAGGGTTGTTTGAGAGAGACCATCTTCATCCTACGCCTCCCACGGATTGATAAACCTTAGGTCATCCACTTGAGGGAAATTTGCTACTGTCCTACAAACCTCTGCACTTGGAGGCCCAACAACGTCTACAAGAAGGTTGTGTAGTAGACATCAGCCGCCGGGACGTTCTCTTGGCGTCTTCTGCTGCTCGTGCCTCAGCTAGGCACTCCTTTTGCCCTCCTGCTTATCCTGATCCGCTTCCTGAGGAGAGGGACAAGAAAGGGATTACGGGCATCTTATCTTTTTTTAGATCTTAAGCCTGTGGGCACTTGTCAAATTTAGACCTTGTAACCCCTTGCTCATGTTTACATTTCGTATGAATTGTACTTGCTTGATCAACGTATTCATGAAAGGGGGTTTGCCGGGCTCTTTTGTGTGTGAGCAAGGCCCACACCAAGGAGTGAGTCCTTGTTTTTTTCAAGCAAACAACGTCGCCCGGCAACAAGCCTTGCCGTCCTCCCGCTTTACAGCCCGACCACACTCACGCCCTTGGCGGAGGTAGGGACAAAGCAGGATTAGGCCCCTCGCTCGTTTCCCTTCCACCGCAACTATAACCAGATTCCGGCCTGAAAGAGATTTTAGGCATAGGAAAGAGGGTGCATGGCGGTATAGGAATGATCGAGGTCTCGTACGTTCAAGTTTCATACAGAAACACATGGCGGGGGGGATAAAACTTATCTGAATTCGCAGCCCCTGGCAACCTTGGCTTGCCGTGGTCGGGGGTGTCGATCCGCCTTCTTTCCTCCAAACGGCTCAGCAGAAACGCCTGTGCAGCCTGCGAACCAAGAACGGACTGGAAGAGATAGAAAGACATGACTCGGCCTCTATGCTAGGGGTTAGCCACCACCAAGCACTATCAACCCTAAAACAGAGAGAGACTCAACCTAGCATGCATGCTAATTTCTAGGGCACCAACGCTTCATTTATTTATCTGTTGCTCAGGGTCAGCGCCTGGCTTTGTACAAAGGGTTACATGCCTTGCCGGCAAGGCTTGTACAAAAAGTGGTCTGCCAGGAGGCCCGACAACCGTGCCTTATGGGTAAAACTTGCGAAGATGTTCGATGTTCCAGGAGTTGCTCACTAGAATCCCATCTTCGGTCTCCAGGCGGACTGCGCCGGGCCTGGTGACTCGTTTTACCCGGTAAGGGCCTTCCCACTTTGGCGTCAACTTGTTGGAATTCTTGGCGGATTGAACTCACCGAAGAACAAGGTCGCCTTCCTCAAGGCTTCGGGCATGAACCTTGCGGCTATGGTAGCGGTGCAAGGCTTGCTGGTAGCCGGCAGCTTGCACAGCAGCCCGAAGACGATCTTCCTCAAGGAGCGTCGCATCATCTTGGCGCAACTGCTCTTGCTCAAGCTCATCATAAGCAAGCACTCGAGGTGACCCGTATATGAGTTCTGTGGGGAGAACTGCTTCTGCCCCGTACACCAGGGCAAAGGGTGTCTGGCCAGTGGCTTGATTTGGCGTTGTCCTGATCGACCAAAGAACCGTTGGCAACTCATCAATCCAGCGCCTTCCGGACCATGAACTGTTGTCAAGTACTTTCAAGCCTGTCAAAAGTCCTGGTCTTGAGGCCTCGCAACACCTCTACGTTTGCCCTCTTAGCCTGGCCGTTACTTCTGGGATCAGCCACAGAAGCAAAACAAACCTTGCCGCCGAGGTCTTGGATATACTGCATAAAGGTGCGGCTCGTGAACTGCGTGCCATTGTCGGTGATGACTCTGTTTGGTACACCAAAACGACAGACTAGCCCCTTGAAGAACTTGACGGCTGACTGTGATGTTACCTTTCTCACTGGTTCTACTTCTAGCCACTTTGTGAACTTGTCGATCACGACATACAAGTACTCAAAGCCCCCGACTGCACGGGGAAAGGGGCCCAATATGTCGAGCCCCCAGACCAAAAATGGCCAGGAAAGAGGGATGGTCTGAAGAGCTTGAGCGGGTTGATGAAGCTTCTTTGAATGGAACCGGCATGCTTCACACTTGGTTACTAGTGCAGTTGCATCTTGGAGAGCGGTGCGCCAGAAGAAACCTTGCCGGAATGCTTTTCCGCCAAGGGCTCTTAACCCTATGTGGGAGCCACACATGCCTCCATGTATCTCTGCCAACAGCTCCAGTCCGTCCTCCCGAGGAATGCACTTCAATTTCACGCCGTTCGGTCTCCTTCTGTATAGGGCCTCATCCACAAACTGGTACATGCTGGACCGGCGGGCTACTTTCTCTGCTTCTTCCTGTTCCTCAGGGAGTTCCCCTGTTTGGAGGAAACGGACGGTGTGTTGTGCCCATGCCGGAGCCTGGGGCTCGACGGAAAGGACTAAAGGCTCGTCTTCGGCCATAAGGGCAGCCGCCTCTACGGTCAGGGCGCTTGACGATCTGCCGGAGGTTGCCGCTCCCGGCAAGCTTGGGGCACCCGGCAACGTCCTTGCCGGTGGCTCCTGGGAGATCGGCAGGAAAGTAGTTGACGGGGCCTGCCTTCCTTCGCTTGTTCTGCCCTGCTGATGGCTCAACGGATGGCTGAGTTAATTGAAGCACAAAAGTACCTGGTTCCACAGGCAACTTGAGGGCAGCGCGTTCTGACAAGTCGTTGGCAATGATGTTCTCTGCTCGGGGAACATGCTCCGCTTGTAGACCGTCAAAGCGCTCCTCCAACTTCCTCACTTCATCCACATAGGCCTCCATCAACGGCCTTAGGTAATCCTTGTTAACTTGCTTAACGACGAGTGCGAATCACCTCTGATGATGAGCTTCCTGATCCTGAGGTCTGCCGCGATCCTGAGACCGGCGAGCAACCCCTCGTACTTCGCCGTGTTGTTCGTTGATTTTTCCCGAGGAAAGTGCATCTGGACCACGTACTTCAGGCGCTCTCCGGTGGGTGCGATGAGCAGCACGCCGGCACCAGCACCTTGCAGTGAGAAAGCCTCATCAAAGTACATAATCCAATCGCGACACGTCTCCTTGCGGAGAAGGGTGGTCTCTTGAATCTCTTCGTCGGGCGTTGCGGTCCATTCTGCTATGAACTCTGCCAAGGCTTGGCTCTTGATTGTTGAAGTGCTTTCAAACTTGAGGCCAAAGCTTGACAGCTCCAACGCCCACTCCACAATCCTCCCAGTTGCATCTGGGTTGTGCAAGATCCGTTGCAAAGGGAGGCGGGTGACGACAGTGATCTCATGTGCTTGGAAATAGTGGCACAGCTTTCTCGAGGCCATAAGGAGGCCGAAAAGCAGCTTCTACACACCAGAATATCTCAATCTAGCCCCCTGCAAGAGGGAACTAACAAAATAAACCGGGTGCTGCACCACCTTCTTCTTCTGTTCAACTTCGCCCATCTGCGCCGGCCCTGTCTTGCCGGGACCGGGGCTTGCCGGGGGTTCCGCCTTGCCGGCGTCAGGCCCTGCCGGGGAGAACCCCGGCCCATCATCTGACGGCTCCGCTACCACTGCTGCTTCTTCCTCAATTTCCCTCTGTGCCACCAGCGCAGCACTGACCACTTGATTCGTCGCCGCTAGATATAGCAGCAACGGCTCCTGTGGCTTTGGCGCGACTAGTATTGGCGCTGAGGAGAGGTACCTCTTCAAATCTTGCAGCGCTGCCTCTGCCTCCGGAGTCCATTTCATTGGACCCGCCTTTTTCAAACTTTGAAAAAGGGGAGGGCGCGCTCAGCAGATTTGGAGATGAACCTACTCAGGGCAGCGACGCAGCCGGCGAGCCTACGGACATCTTTGACCCGTCTTGGCACCTCAATCTGCTCAATTGCTTTGATCTTGTCGGGATTGGCTTCGATCCCGCGGTGAGACACAAAGAACCCAAGAAGCTTGCCGGATGGGACACCGAACACGCACTTATCTGGGTTGAGCTTGAGGTTGATCTTGCCAGATTTGCAAATGTTTCTTCTAGATCTTGCACGAGCATGGCCCTGTCCTTGGTTTTGACCACTATATCATCCATATAAGCTTCTATATTTCTATGTAGCTGGGGTTCAAAACCAATTTGGACCACTCGGGCAAACGTCGAACCAACACTTTTCAACCCGAAAGGCATTCGTATGAAACAGTACGTACCACATGGGGTGATGAACGCGGTCTTTTCTTCATCTTCCTTCATCATGAAGATTTGATGGTATCCTGAATAGGCTTCAAGGAATGACAGCAGGTCACACTCGGCAGTGGAGTCCACTATCTGGTCAATGCGTGGTAAAGGGAAAGGATCCTTTGGACATGCCTTATTGATGTCTGCGTAATCAATACACAGCCTCCACTTCACATTTGCCTTACGCACCACCACTGGATTGGCCAACACGTGGGGTGGAGCACTCCTCTGACCAAGCCTGCTGCCTCCAACTTCCTTATCTCTTCGATGATGAACTCCTGCCTTTCCAAAGCTTGCTTCCTGACCTTCTGCTTGAGGGGCCGCGCATGAGGATAGACAACAAGATGGTGCTCAATCACCTCCCTGGGAACGCCGGGGATGTCGGATGCTTGCCATGCAAACACGTCGACATTTGCCCGTAGGAAGGCGACGAGCGCGCTTTCCTATTTGTTGTCAAGGGTGGAGCTTATAGTAAAAGCTCCGCCCGTGCCATCCTCCTTGACGGGTACCTTCTTGGTCTCTGGTGGTGCTGCCTTGGATTTCTTGCTCTTGCCGGTGGAGCTCTCTGGCACGTCCTCAACGGGAGCACTGCACTCCGAAAGGCGCACTTGCCGGAGTGGGTACAGGAGGTCTTGCCGGAAGAGGTCTTGCTGGTCTTCTTCTCCCCCGGGGCTACAGCGGGAGGAGCAAGTGCCTTGGCGGCGGTTGCCGCAACTGCCTCCCGGTAGAGCTGGTCGGCGCAGATGGGCGAAGTTGAACAGAAGAAGAAGGTGGTGCAACACCCAGTTTATTTTGTCAGTTCCCTCTTGCAGGGGGCTAGATCGAGATATTCTGGTATGCAGAAGCTGCTTTTCGGCCTCCTTATGGCCTCGAGAAAGCTGCGCCACTATTTCCAAGCACATGAGATCACTGTCGTCACCCGCCTCCCTTTGCAACGGATCTTGCACAACCCGGATGCAACTGGGAGGATTGTGGAGTGGGCGTTGGAGCTGTCAAGCTTTGGCCTCAAGTTTGAAAGCACTTCAACAATCAAGAGTCGAGCCTTGGCAGAGTTCATAGCAGAATGGACCGCAACGCCCGACGAAGAGATTCAAGAGACCACCCTTCTCAGCAAGGAGACGTGCCACGATTGGATTATGTACTTTGATGGGGCTTTCTCACTACAAGGTGCTGGTGCCGGCGTGCTGCTCGTCGCACCCACCGGAGAGCGCCTGAAGTACGTGGTCCAGATGCACTTTCCTCGGGAAAAATCAACGAACAACACGGCGGAGTATGAGGGGTTGCTCGCCGATCTCAGGATCACGGCAGACCTCGGGATCAGGAAGCTCATCATCAGAGGTGATTCGTAGCTCGTCGTTAAGCAAGTTAACAAGGATTACCAGAGCCCGTTGATGGAGGCCTATGTGGATGAAGTGAGGAAGTTGGAGGAGCGCTTTGACGGTCTACAAGCGGAGCATGTTCCCCGAGCAGAGAACAACATTGCCGACGACTTGTCAAAACGCGCTGCCCTCAAGTTGCCGGGGCGCGGGGCTGTAAAAAGAGCGGGTTTAGAAGATCAACGCGGGGGAATTTTATCCAGGTTCGGGCCACAAGCGATGCGTAATACCCTAGTCCTGCTTTGGTGTATATTTGGTGTTCTTGAGATCTTGAACTAGTTGCGGTGCATGCCTAGCCCAAAAAGTCCGAATCCTTCCTCAGTACGCCTCGGGCCTCCTTTTATACGTCAAAGGGGCTGCCACAGCGGCACACAGGAGGTGGAAGGTGTCTACAGTGTACAAGTTTATCTCCTGACATCATAGGACAAAACACATTTAATGCGTTGTCGACGTGTCCTCTTGCTTTATCGGGGACGGCAAGGAAGCTCGTCTCGTCTGTCGCCGCCTCGTCTCGCTTCGACGCGCGTCCAAGCTGACGAGGCATGCAGCGCCATGCTGGCTGGCTGGCAGCTGCGCTGGTGCGGTGGCAGGGTCTTCACGAAGATCTGCATGCCACCACGCAGGTGCTTGCCTGGTTGGCCTAGAAGGGTCTTGTGAGCGTCCACGGCAAGGGTCTTGCCGGGGGCCTTCGTCTTCTGGTTCTCATCTAGTCTTGCAGGCCTTTAGTCTCCACAAAGATCTGCATGTCACCATGCAGGCGCCTCCCGAGCCTTGGTTCTGATGTTGTCGATGGTGTCGGAACTCTCAAGCTCAAGGGTGGCGGTCTTGGTGGTGTTGGGTAAGTTGCCCCGGCAAGGGCCTTGCCGGGGCAGCATAGGCCGTCCCCGGCAAGGCTCTTGCCGGGGGAAACCCACCTTGCCCCTTCGCTCTTCGCGCCTCTAGTCTCAGCGCAGCTCTGGTAGTCTTGTTCCTTGCTTCCTCTGCCCCGCCAAGCGTGGCCGCAGGTGTGGCTACAACTGCCCGTGCACGAGTAGAGGGGTACAGAAGGCCCCTACTTTTGTACACCGACAGTACTAAGGCTCGAGCAGGAGATCGATGACTTGAGGGAGGAAAATTCCATCCTCAAGCGTAAGCTGAGGAAGAAGAACACTCATGCTTCACCACCACCACCACCATCTTCATCACCAAATGAGACTTGAATTCATGGTATGGACACTCCCATTGGCTTGTGCCAAGCTTGGGGGGGGGGGTGTCCCGGTATCGTACCACCACCACTATCTTTGCTTTCATATAGTTTAGTTCGATCTTTAGTTTCCTATGATTTGGTTGAATAAAAGTTTTAGTTCGATCTTTTCTTTTCGAGTGCTTGCTTAGTGATCTATCAATCGATGTAATCGTGTGCGAGATATATAATAAATAGTAGTTTGAGTTTTGTTCTTTACTTTTATGTCTCGATAAAAAGAAAGGAAAATAAATGAAAAAGATCATATGCTAATCTTATGGTAAGTAATGACATCACATAAGGAAAAGTATAAGTGGTAAAATTTGTTGGAGATTGACGAACATAGTATTAGTCCATGATGCAACTCATGAAAGAATTAATAAGGGAAGAGAAGATTCACATGCAAATACACTATCTTGGACATCTTTTATGATTGCGAGCACCCATTAAATATTTTGTGTCAAAATAGTTGACGTTGGACAAGGAAGACAACGTAATGATTCATGTTTGTTCATATTCACATAGAAGTTATATTGTCATAGATCCTTTAACATGCGGTGCTTACTCATTATCTTTTGTAGCGAATTTTTTTGCACTAAGTAGAGATACTACTTGTGCATCCAAAACCCTTAACCCAAATCTTATTTTGGGAGTCCACCATACCTACCTATGGATTGAGTAAGATCCTTCAAGTAAGTTGTCATCGGTGCAATAAGGCAATAAAAATTGCTTCTAAATGTGTTGGATCATTTAGTGTAAGAGAAAATTGAGCATTGTACGAACTTGTGATGTCAAAGTAATAAAAGCGACGGACTGCATAATAAAGGTTTCTATCATAACGGGAAATATAACGTGACGTTCTTTTGCATTAAGGGATTTGGCATACAAAGAAATAAGCGCATGACAACCTCTGCTTCCCTCTGCGAAGGGCCTATCTTTTATTTTTATGCATTTACTTTTATGAAGAGTTGAAGTTTTCTTCCCTATTCCTTTTTCTTTTTTCTTTTTGCAAGCATCATGTGGTGAGGAAAGATCTAGGCACATAATCTAGTTGGATATGAGTAGGCATGACTTATTATTGTTGACATCACCCTTGAGGTGAATACATTGGGAGGCGAAACTATAAGCCCCTATCTTTCTATGTGTCTGGTTGAAACTTTTTGTTCATGGCTACGCTGTGAGTGTTAGCAATCATAGAAGATTAAATGATGGTTGAGTATGTAGATTTGCCTAAAGGCTCCGATATGTGACCCTTCCTGATGATGAATTGTAGTTGCAAAGTTGACTGAGAACATAGTTTGTTTGTTTTCAATAAGGTTTATGCTTTATACTTCAATGTTGTGATGAATTGTTACTTGTTCATGAGAAGTTATGTGATAAAAGTTGTTTAATAAAGTTTTATGTTAAAGTTCCTTGCTGTTATAATAATATGCATGATGCTTCTATGTCTGTATTTTGTTTTTATTGACACCTCTCTCTCTAAGCATGTGGACATGTTTTTCAATTTTGGTTTTCGCTTGAGGACAAGCGAGGTTAAGCTTGGGGGAGTTGATACGTCTGTTTTGCATCATGTTTTCCTACTGTTGTTTATAATATTTTTATGTATAATAATGCTTTGGGAGTAATTATAATGCCTTTTCTGTCATATTATGAAAGGTTTGCACAAAGAGGGAGAATACCAGTAGCTGGAATTCTGGACCTGGAAAAGCTACGTCAGAGTTACCTATTCTACACATCTCCAAATAAGCTAAAAACTTACGGAGAATTATTTTGGAATATATGAGGAATATTGGAGCAACTACCAGAGGGGGCCCACCAGGTGGGCACAACCCACCTGGGCGCGCCCTGGTGGGTTGTGGCCTCCTCGGCCCACCTCCGGTGCCCATCTTCTGGTGGGTTGAGGACTTTCGGGACGAAGAGCCGCCGTCTCAAGGCGGAACTTGGGCAGGAGCACTTTTGCCCACCGACAGAACGATTCTGTCGAGGGAACTTCCCTCCCGGAGGGGGAGATCATCGTCATCGTCATCACCAACAACTCTCCCATCTTTGGGAGGGCTCCATCAACATCTTCAACAACACCATCTCCTCTGCAAAGCCTAGTTCATCTCTTGTGTTCAATCTTTGTACCGGAACCTTAGATTGGTGCTTGTGGGTGACTACTGTTGATTACATCTTGTAGTTGATTACTATATGGTTTATTTGGTGGAAGATTATATGTTCAGATCCATTATGCTATTTAATACCCCTCTGATCTTGAGCATGATTATTATTTATGAGTAGTTACTTTTGTTCTTGAGGTCACGGGAGAAGTCATGTTGCAAGTAATCATGTGAACTTGATATGTGTTTGATATTTTGATGATATGTATGTTGTGATTCCCTTAGTGGTGTCATGTGATTGTCGAATACATGGCACTTCACCATATTTGGGCCTAAGGGAATGCATTGTGGAGTAGTTATTAGATGATGGGTTGCTAGAGTGACAGAAGCTTAAACCCTAGTTTATGCGCTACTTCGTAAGGGACTGATTTGGATCCAAAAGTTTAATGCTATGGTTAGATCTTATCTTAATACTTTTCACATAGTTGCGGATGCTTGCGAGGGGGTTAATCATAAGTAGGAGGTTTGTTCAAGGAAGAACAACACCTAATCACTGGTCCACCCACATATCAAATTATCAAAGTAGCGAACATGAATCAAACCAACATGAAGAAAGTGATATGATGAAATTCCGGTGTACCCTCAGGAACACTTTGCTTATCATAAGAGACCGTTTTGGCCTGTCCTTTGCCACAAAAGGATTGGGCTACCTTGCTGCACATTATTTTCCATTACCATTACTTTCTCGTTACAAACTATCTTGCTATCAAACTATCTGTTACCAACTATTTCAGTGCTTGCAAAAAATACCTTGCTAAGAACCACTTGTCATTTCCTTCTGCTCCTCATTGGGTTCGACACTCTTACTTATCGAAAGGACTGCGATTGATCCCCTATACTTGTGGGTCATCACACGGATTTATGCAAGACCTCAAGTAGAGAAACCTAAGTATAACCCTGGGGAAAAAACCCCTTTGCTTGATGAAAGTTCCTATTTTGCTTTGTGGAGAGTTGGTATGCATGACCATCTTAGGTACGCCAATGATGAAATGTTGGAAATCTTGTAGCATGGCTACAACCCTGTGAACCCAAAGAACCTCACTCCAAGAGAAACATATGACAAGCATCTCAATGACACCACAATCATGTGCATATGGAAAGGGATGAATGATAAGCAAAGGAGACCTTACATACACATCACAAGTGCCAAGGAGTTATGGGATGGTAGGACCAAGACCGGTACCTCCACTCTCCGGTTAACTCAATATGAAATTGCCAAGGGTCAATTGCAAAACTTTTGTATGGAGAAAGGTGAATCCCCCAAGCAGCTCCTTGAGCGTCTCATGACCTCTCCGCCGACATCGAGTCTTGTGATTGTGAAGACATAAGATGGATTCAACTTGACTAAGCGATTTCTCGTGGACAAATTACTTCATGCTCTTGCTTTGTATCATCACCAAATGGTGTGGGACATAAGGCAACATCATGGATTCAAGGAAATGACTCCCGATGACATCATATCCACTTTTCAACTATTCGAAGAATCCAAGGCAAATGCTACAAAACATCTTGCCATGCATGGTACCTCAACGTCAAAGATCAATTTTGCTTTGAAGGCCAAGCATGTACGTGAGGAAGAGCAAAGTGAAGAAGAAGAAGATGATGATGATGAATATGGTGATAAGATTGACTCCGATGAGAGCCCATCATATGAAGACATTGCCCTCTTTGTCAAGAAGTTTAGCGCGGGAAAATTTAAGGGAAGATTCCAAAAGAATAAAGTAAGAAAGTGCTACAACTATGAAGAGAATAATCACTTCTCCAACGAGTGCCCTTATGAGAAGAGAGAAGATGAACTAAGGTTTCCCAAGACCTTTCCTAAGAAGAAGTTGCCAAATCCTCTGAACTCCAAGTTTAAGAAGAGAGATGGGAAGGCAATGGTTGCTCAAGATAGATCCGACCCGGATGATGTTGGTGGTCTTGCCGGAGTAGCTCAAGATTCTCAAAACACCTTGAGGCTAGTCAACAAGAGTGGTGATGTTGTTACCTACAACTACATGAAAGACTACAAGGGCAACGCTCACAAGTGCTTAATGGCAAAGGCCGTGGTGGAAGATGGAGAGAACCAAAACTCTCCTGACAAGGTCAAGGTAAGCCCATGTTCAAATCATCCTCTTTTCACTCCGTCTACTCCTAGTGATGAATATCTTGATGCGGAGGATAATTGTGATGATGATGATATAGATGATCCTATGTTGCTAAACTAAATAAGTTCATGTGCTCCCTTAAAGGAAAGAAGCTCGCTATGTTTCATATGCTTATGGATATGGTGAGTAAGCACACCATCACCATTAAGGAACTCGAAACCCTCGCACCGAGGAAAAGGAAAAATATGAAATCCTTGAGCAGAAAGTCAATATGAGGAAGCACGAAATGATGAACTATGCTTAAAAATTGGTTCCAACATTGATGTTCATGCTAAAGAACTTGTCCCCTTGAAAAGGGCCGAGAACTCTTGCAAGGAGTTGATGAATGATAAAAGTAAGCTTGTGAAATCTCATGCTTCTCTCTCTAAGGATCGTGAGCTTCTATCCGTGTCCCTCAAGACTAAGGAAGAGGAGATCACCCTTCTTACAAAGAGCTTTGAGACGCTCAAACATATCTTGAAACTCTAGCCAAGGTTTACTCCTCACCTATTATCAATGTGATGCTTGCACTACTAACTCTAGTGGTGACCTAGCATCTATTCTTGAGGAAAATCGTCTTCTTAAGGCACAACTCGAGAGAGGACTCATGACATGTGCTCAAGGACAAAAGAACCTTAATGAGGTATTGAGTCAACACAATGAGTGGTTGCCAAGGAAGGGGTTGGGTTTAACCCAAGCACAAGGAAGAAGAAAATGTATTCTCAAAAGTGCACCACACCTCTCAAGGAGACATTTGTACGTGAAGGGCACAAGGAGAAAGGTAAGGTTGTGAGTGTGAAGGCCACTAGGGGCATGCACACTCTCAACAAACCAAAAGAGTTCATGCCTCCATCCTATGTACTTCATAAAACAAAGGATGGAGAAGTTCATGCTCAATTTATTGGTCCTCGTAATGCATTCCGGTTCTGTGCTATTTGAAGGAATATGCCCTAAAGGCAATAATAAAGTTGTTATTTTATATTTCCTTATATCATGATAAATGTTTATTATTCATGCTAGAATTGTATTAACCAGAAACTTGATACATGAGTGGATACATAGACAAAACACAGTGTCCCTAGTAAGCCTCTACTAGACTAGCTCGTTAATCAAATATGGTTAAGTTTCCTAACCATAGACATGTGTTGTCATTTGATGAACGGGATCACATCATTAGGCGAATGATGAGATGGACAAGACCCATCTGTTAGCTTATCATTATGATCATTCAGTTTTATGCTATAGCTTTCTTCATGTCATATACATATTCCTTTGACCATGAGATTATGCAACTCCCGGATACCGGAGGAATACCTTGTGTGTTATCAAACATCACAATGTAACTGGGTGATTATAAAGATGCCCTACAGGTATCTCTGAAGGTGTTTGTTGGGTCGGCATAGATCGAGATTAGGATTTGTCACTCCGAGTATCGAAGAGGTATCTCTGGGCCCTCTCGGTAATGCACATCATGATAAGCCTTGCAAGCAATGTGACTAATGAGTTAGTTGCGGGATGATGCATTTGGAACGAGTAAAGAGACTTGCCGGTAACGAGATTGAACTAGGTATGAAGATACCGACGATCGAATCTCGGGCAATTAACATACCGATGACAAAGGGAATTACGTATCTTGTCATTGCGGTACGACCGATAAAGATCTTCGTAGAATATGTAGGAACCAATATGAGCATCGAGGTTCCGCAGTTGGTTATTGACCGGAGAGGTGTCTCGGTCATGTCTACATAGTTCTCAAACCCGTAGGGTCCGCACGCTTAACGTTCGATGACGATTTTGTATTATATGAGTTATGTGATTTGGTGATAGAATATTGTTCGGAGTCCCGGATGAGATCACAGACATGACGTGGAGTCTCGAAATGGTCGAGAGGTAAAGATTCATATATTGGATGATAGTATTCGGACACCGGAAGTGTTCTGGAGTGTATCGGGTACATATCAGAGTACCGGGGGGTTACTGGAACCCCTCGGGGGAAGATATGGGCCATAAGGGCCATAGGAGGGAGGCACACCAGCCCATAAAGGGGTGGCGCGCCCCCCATAGGGAAGGAGGCCTAATTGGACTAGGGAAGGGGGCGACGCCCCCTTTCCTTCTCCCCATCTCTCTCTTTCCCCCTTTCCCCCTCCGGTAAAAGGAAAGGGGGGCCGAATCCAACTAGGAGCCCAAGTAGGATTCTTCCTACTTGGGCGCGCCTAGGGCCGGCCTCCTCCCCCTCCCTCCTTTATATACGTGGGGAGGGGGCGCCTACAACACACATCAATTGTTCCAAGCCGTGTGCGGCGCCCCCTCCACAGTTTACGCCTCCGGTCATATTTTCATAGTGCTTAGGCGAAGCCGTGCGCGGATCACTTCACCATCACCATCACCACGCCGTCGTGCTGACGGAACTCTCCCTTGACACTTTGCTGGATCAAGAGTTCGAAGGACGTCATCGAGCTGAACGTGTGCAGAACTCAGAGGTGCCGTACGTTCGGTGCTTGATCGGTCGGAACGAGAAGAAGTTCGACTACATCAACCGCGTTGTCAAACGCTTCCGCTTTCGGTCTACGAGGGTACATGGACACACTCTTCCCCTCTCGTTTCTATGCATCTCCTAGATAAATATTGCGTGAGCATAGGAAATTTTTGAAATTGCATGCTATGTTACCCAACACTATTTGGGTTCCTAAGACCCTTGTGAGTAACTTGAGAGGTCCCATTGCAAAATGGGCGCCTCTAACCAAGTTGTGAATTGTTTGTAGGTTGCCTTCTTCGGTGGAGTCAAATGGGTGATCGATAGTGGATGCACCAACCAGACCGGACATAGCAAATTGCTTTTCGATTTCATGGAAGTTATTCAACCATTTATGAGCATTGTGTTTGGTGAGGATCAAAAGGACATGTACTCGGGTTGGGCAAGGTGGCTATCACAAATGACATGTCTCTTGCAAATGTCATGCTTGTCTAATCCCTTAAATATCATTTGCTTTCTGTTTGTCAATTGGCTTCAATTGGTTATGATACACTATTTGGACTAACGGATGTGTAAGTCTTTAATAGAGATACTCTCGAAGTGGCCTTTGTTGGAGAGTTGGATGGCAACCTTTACACGTTTGATTTCTCGAGAGAGAGAGCACATTCCATGCAACTCTTCTAATGGCCAAGGCCGACAAGGGGTGGCTATGGCATCGCCGGCTAGCCCATGTCGGCATGAGAAATCTTCAAGATCTTTTAAATGGTAATCACATCCTTGGACTAACCAATGTTTCTTTTGAGAAAGATCGTGTGTGTAGTGCATGCACAGCCGGAAAGCAACATCAATCCAAGCACCCACCCAAGAATATTGTATCTACTTCAAGGGATTTTGAGCTCCTTCATGTGGATATGTTTGGATCTCCTTCTTGGAATAGTCTTGGTGGGAAAAAGTATGGTCTTGTTGTTGGGGAACGCAGTAATTTCAAAAAAATTCCTACACACACAGGATCATGGTGATGCATAGCAACGAGAGGGGAGAGTGTGTCCACGTACCCTCGTAGACCGAAAGCGGAAGCGTTAGCACAACGCGGTTGATGTAGTCGTACGTCTTCACGATCCGACCGATGCAAGCACTGAACGCACGGCACCTCCGAGTTCAGCACACGTTCAACTCGATGACGTCCCGTGAGCTCCGATCCAGCAAAGCTTCGTAGGAGAGTTTCGTCAGCACGACGGCGTGATGACGGTGATGATGATGCTACCGACGCAGGGCTTCGCCTAAGCACCGCTACGTTATGATCGAGGTGGATTATGGTGGAGGGGGGCACCGCACACGGCTTGGAACAATCCACTTGTGTGTCTAGAGGTGCCCCCCTGCCCCCGTATATAAAGGAGCAAGGGGGGGGGAGGCCGCCAGCATTGGTGCGCCCCAAGGAGAGGAGGAATCCTCTTCCTACTAGGAAGAGGACTCATCCTTTCCTAGTCCAACTAGGAAGAGAGAAGGGGGAAGGAAAGAGAGGGAGAGGGAGAGGGAAAGAGGGGCCGCGTCCCCCTCCCCTAGTCCAATTCGGACTCCCCATGGGAGGGGCGCGCCACCTCCTGGGCTGCTGCCCTCTCTCTCCCCTTAGGCCCACTAAGGCCCAATACTTCGCCGGGGGGTTCCGGTAACCCTTCCGGCACTCCGGTTTTCTCCGAGACCATCCGGAACACTTCCGGTTTCCGAATATAGTCATCCAATACAACAATCTTTACGTCTCGACCATTTTGAGACTCCTCGTCATGTCCGTGATCACATCCGGGACTCCGAACTACCTTCGGTACATCGAAACACAAAAATTCTTAATACCGATCGTCACCGAACTTTAAGCGTGCGGACCCTACGGGTTCGATAACTATGTAGACATGACCGAGACACATCTCCGGTCAATAACCAATAGCGGAACCTGGATGCTCATATTGGCTCCCACATATTCTACGAAGATCTTTATCGGTCAAACCGCATAACAACATACGTTGTTCCCTTTGTCATCGATATGTTACTTGCCCGAGATTCGATCGTCGGTATCTCAATACCTAGTTCAATCTCGTTACCGACAAGTCTCTTTACTCGTTCCGTAATACATCATCCTGCAACTAACTCATTATTTACAATGCTTGCAAGGTTTATAGTGATGTGTATTACCGAGTGGGCCTAGAGATACCTCTCCGACAATCGGAGTGACAAATCCTAATCTCAAAATACGCCAACTCAACAAGTACCTTCGGAGACACCTGTAGAGCACCTTTATAATCACCCAATTACGTTGTGACGTTTGGTGGCACATAAAGTGTTCCTCCGGTAAACGGGAGTTGCATAATCTCATAGTCATAGGAACATCTATAAGTCATGAAGACAGCAATAGCAACATACTAAACGATCAAGTGCTAAGCTAACGGAGTGGGTCATGTCAATCACATGATTCTCCTAATGATGTGATCCCGTTAATCAAATGACAACTTATGTCTATGGCTAGGAAACATAACCATCTTTGATCAACGAGCTATTCAAGTAGAGGCATACTAGTGACACTCTGTTTGTCTATGTATTCACACATGTATCAAGTTTCCGGTTAATACAATTCTAGCATGAATAATAAATATTTATCATGATATAAGGAAATAAATAATAACTTTATTATTGCCTCTAGGGCATATTTCCTTCAGTCTCCCACTTGCACTAGAGTCAATAATCTAGATTACACAGTAATGATTCTAACACCCATGGAGCCTTAGTGCTGACCATGTTTTGCTCATGGAAGAGGCTTAGTCAACGGGTCTGCAACATTCAGATCTGTATGTATCTTGCAAATCTCTATGTCTCCCACCTGGACTTGATCCCGGATGGAGTTGAAGCGTCTCTTGATGTGATTGGTTCTCTTGTGAAATCTGGATTCCTTTGCCAAGGCAATTGCACCAGTATTGTCACAAAAGATTTTCATTGGACCCGATGCACTAGGTATGACACCTAGATCGGATATGAAGTCCTTCATCCAGACTCCTTCATTTGCTGCTTCCGAAGCAGCAATGTACTCCGCTTCACATGTAGATCCCGCCACGACGCTTTGTTTAGAACTTCTCCAACTGACTGCTCCACCATTCAATATAAACACATATCCGGTTTGCGATTTAGAATCGTCCGGATTAGTGTCAAAGCTTGCATCAATGTAACCATTTACGATGAGCTCTTTGTCACCTCCATAAACGAGAAACATATCCTTAGTCCTTTTCATGTATTTCAGGATGTTCTTGACCGCTGTCCAGTGATCCACTCCTGGATTACTTTGGTACCTCCCTGCTAAACTAATAGCAAGGCACACATCAGGTCTGGTACGCAGCATTGCATACATGATAGAGCCTATGGCTGAAGCATAGGGAACATCTTTCATTTTCTCTCTATCTTCTGCAGTGGTCGGGCATTGAGTCTTACTTGACTTCACACCTTGTAACACAGGTAAGAACCCTTTCTTTGCCTGATCCATTTTGAACATCTTCAAAACTTTATCAAGGTATGTGCTTTGTGAAAGTCCAATTAAGCGTCTTGATCTATCTCTATAGATCTTGATGCCCAATATGTACGCAGCTTCACCGAGGTCTTTCATTGAAAAACTCTTATTCAAGTATCCTTTTATGCTATCCAGAAATTCTATATCATTTCCAATCAACAATATGTCATCCACATATAATATTAGAAATGCTACAGAGCTCCCACTCACTTTCTTATAAATACAGGCTTCTCCAAAAGTATGTATAAAACCATATGCTTTGACTACACTATCAAAGCGTTTATTCCAACTCCGAGAGGCTTGCACCAGTCCATAAATGGATCGCTGGAGCTTGCACACTTTGTTAGCACCTTTTGGATCGATAAAACCTTCAGGTTGCATCATATACAACTCTTCTTCTAGAAATCCATTTAGGAATGCAGTCTTTACATCCATTTGCCAAATTTCATAATCATAAAATGCGGCAATAGCTAACATGATTCGGACGGACTTAAGCATTGCTACGGGTGAGAAGGTCTCATCGTAGTCAACTCCTTGAACTTGTCGAAAACCTTTCGCAACAAGTCGAGCTTTGTAGACAGTAACATTACCGCCAGCGTCTGTCTTCTTCTTGAAGATCCATTTATTCTCGATGGCTTGCCAATCATTCGGCAAGTCAACCAAAGTCCATACTTTGTTATCATACATGGATCCCATCTCAGATTTCATGGCCTCAAGCCATTTTGCGGAATCTGGGCTCATCATCGCTTCCTCATAGTTCGTAGGTTCGTCATGGTCTAGTAACATGACCTCCAGAACAGGATTACCATACCACTCTAGTGCGGATCTTACTCTGGTTGACCTACGAGGTTCGGTAGTAACTTGATCTGAAGTTTCATGATCATCATCATTAACTTCCTCACAAATTGGTGTAGGTGTCACACGAACCGGTTTCTGTGATGAACTACTTTCCAATAAAGGAGCAGACACTGTTACCTCATCAAGTTCTACTTTCCTCCCACTCACTTCTTTCGAGAGAAACTCCTTCTCTAGAAAGGATCCAAATTTAGCAACAAAAGTCTTGCCTTCAGATATGTGATAGAAGGTGTACCCAACAGTCTCCTTTGGGTATCCTATGAAGACACATTTCTCCTATTTGGGTTCGAGCTTATCAGGTTGAAGCTTTTTCACATAAGCATCGTAGCCCCAAACTTTAAGAAACGACAACTTTGGTTTCTTGCCAAACCATAGTTCATAAGGCGTCATCTCAACGGATTTAGATGGTGCCCTATTTAACGTGAATGCAGCCGTCTCTAAAGCATATCCCCAAAATGATAGCGGTAAATCAGTAAGAGACATCATAGATCGCACCATATCTAGTAAAGTACGATTACGACGTTCGGACACACAATTACGCTGTGGTGTTCCGAGTGGCGTGAGTTGCGAAACTATTCCGCATTGTTTCAAATGAAGACCAAACTCGTAACTCAAATATTCTCCTCCATGATCAGATCGTAGAAACTTTATTTTCTTGTTATGATGATTTTCTACTTCACTCTGAAATTCTTTGAACTTTTCAAATGTTTCAGACTTATGTTTCATTAAGTAGATATACCCATATGTACTCAAATCATCTGTGAAGGTGAGAAAATAACGATACCCGCCGCGAGCCTCAACATTCATCGGACCACATACATCAGTATGTGTGATTTCCAACAAATCTGTTGCTCGCTCCATAGTTTTGGAGAATGGCATTTTAGTCATCTTGCCCATGAGGCATGGTTCGCAAGTACCAAGTGATTCATAATCAAGTGATTCCAAAAGTCCATTGGAATGGAGTTTCTTCATGCGCTTTACACCAACATGACCTAAACGGCAGTGCCACAAATAAGTTGCACTATCATTATCAACTCTGCATTTTTGGCTTCAATATTATGAATATGTGTATCACTACTATCGAGATTTAATATAAATAGACCACTCTTCAAGGGTGCATGACCATAAAAGATATTACTCATATAAATAGAACAACCATTATTCTCTGATTTAAATGAATAACCGTCTCGCATCAAACAAGATCCAGATATAATGTTCATGCTCAACGCTTGCACCAAATAACAATTATTTAGGTCTAAAACTAATCCCGAAGGTAGATGTAGAGGTAGCGTGCCGACCGCGATCACATCGACTTTGGAACCATTTCCCACGCGCATCATCACCTCGTCCTTAGCCAATCTTCGCTTAATCCATAGCCCCTATTTTGAGTTGCAAATATTAGCAACAGAACCAGTATCAAATACCCAGGTGCTACTGCGAGCATTAGTAAGGTACACATCAATAACATGTATACCACATATACCTTTGTTCACCTTGCCATCCTTCTTATCCGCCAAATACTTGGGGCAGTTCCGCTTCCAGTGACCAGTCTGCTTGTAGTAGAAGCACTCAGTCTCAGGCTTAGGTGCAGACTTGGGTTCCTTCTCTTGAGCAGCAACTTGTTTGCTGTTCTTCTTGAAGTTCCCCTTCTTCTTCCCTTTGCCCTTTTTCTTGAAACTGGTGGTCTTGTTGACCATCAACACTTGATGCTCCTTCTTGATTTCTACCTCCGCAGCCTTTAGCATTGCGAAGAGCTCGGGAATTGTCTTATCCATCCCTTGCATATTATAGTTCATCACGAAGCTCTTGTAGCTTGGTGGCAGTGATTGAAGAATCCTGTCAATGACACTATCATCCGGAAGATTAACTCCCAGTTGAATCAAGTGATTGTTATACCCAGACATTCTAAGTATATGCTCACTGACAGAACTATTCTCCTCCATCTTGCAGCTGTAGAACTTATTGGAGACTTCATATCTCTCAATCCGGGCATTTGCTTGAAATATTAACTTCAACTCCCGGAACATCTCATATGCTCCATGACGTTCAAAACATCATTGAAGTCCCGGTTCTAAGCCGTAAAGCATGGCACACTAAACTATCGAGTAGTCATCAGCTTTGCTCTGCCAGACGTTCATAACATCTGGTGTTGCTCCTGCAGCAGGTTTGGCACCTAGCGGTGCTTCCAAGACGTAATTCTTCTGTGCAGCAATGAGGATAATCCTCAAGTTACGGACCCAGTCCGTGTAATTGCTACCATCATCTTTCAACTTTGCTTTCTCAAGGAATGCATTAAAATTCAACGGAACAACAACACGGGCCATCTATCTACAACAACATAGACATGCAAAATACTATCAGGTACTAAGTTCATGATAAATTAAAGTTCAGTTAATCAAATTATTAAAGAACTCCCACTTAGATAGACATCCCTCTAATCATCTAAGTGATCACGTGATCCATATCAACTAAACCATGTTCGATCATCACGTGAGATGGAGTAGTTTTCAATGGTGAACGTCAAGTTTTCTCACGCTCGACCTTTCGGTCTCAGTGTTCCGAGGCCATATCTGCATATGCTAGGCTTGTCAAGTTTAACCTGAGTATTCCGCGTGTGCAAAACTGTCTTGCACCCGTTGTATTTGAACGTAGAGGTTATCACACCCGATCATCACGTGGTGTCTCAGCACGAAGAACTTTCGCAACGACGCATACTCAGGGAGAACACTTATACCTTGAAATTTAGTGATAGATCATCTTATAATGCTACCGTCGATCTAAGCAAAATAAGATGCATAAAAGATAAACATCACATGCAATCAATATAAGTGATATGATATGGCCATCATCATCTTGTGCTTGTGATCTCCATCTCCGAAGCACCATCATGATCACCATCGTCACCGGCGCGACACCTTGATCTCCATCGTAGCATCGTTGTCGTCTCGCCAACTATTGCTTCTACGACTATCGCTACCGCTTAGTGATAAAGTAAAGCAATTACAGGGCGATTGCATTGCATACAATAAAGCGACAACCATATGGCTCCTGCCAGTTGCCGATAACTTAGTTACAAAACATGATCATCTCATACAATAAAATATAGCATCATGTCTTGACCATATCACATCACAACATGCCCTGCAAAAACAAGTTAGACGTTCTCTACTTTGTTGTTGCAAGTTTTACGTGGCTGCTAGGGGCTGAGCAAGAACCGTTCTTACCTACGCATCAAAACCACAACGATAGTTTGTGACACCCAAAATTTTTATTTGGCTTTTTCAAAACTTTTATTTTATTTGAGGAGGGTATTTAAAAATTTTCTTTTAAAGAACCCACCTCTCAAAAACTTTCTTTTATGGCAAGTGCTTTATTTGGATTCACCCAAGGCTTGATCTTGGTCTTGGAGGTTTTCCCTTTTTATTTAAAACCAAATGCCTTTCACTTGGGAAATCTCTTTTGAAAAATATTTTAAATAGCCCTATGGTATTTTGAAGTGATCTTCTCCTCTTCTCAAATATTCCTCTTGCCATGACCCAAGTGGAAATCCACTGCCATAACCCTTTCCCCATCTTTGGATCATGATACACATCAAATCCAGCAAGTTGAACCTCTCCATATATTTATTTCCATTTATTTCTTATCAAAAACAATTTCTGCCTTCTATCTTTATCCTTGGAGGTTTTCAAAGGAGCTACCCTTCCTGCCTTGAATTTTGCCTCAAAACC
This sequence comes from Aegilops tauschii subsp. strangulata, assembly GCF_002575655.3. Lineage (NCBI taxonomy): Eukaryota > Viridiplantae > Streptophyta > Magnoliopsida > Poales > Poaceae > Aegilops > Aegilops tauschii. Next base: position 323,733,603 of record NC_053038.3, on the reverse strand, counting down.
AATTCCCCTAGCTAGTCCTTTGAACCCTCAACCAGGATCCATGAAGATCCACTGGTCTTCAGTTCAAAATTTTCAAACTACACTTGCTGCAAGTTTGGACCAGATTTGCCAAATTTGATGAAATTCATTCAAATTCTTCTCCTAAAAATCTGAGAAAAATCAGGCAGCCTCTGGGTGCATTGAGAGGTCACCTCACCAAGTCCCAGCTCCAGAATTTTTTTTCTGCTTGCCAAATCATTTCATCGAGCACCTGCTGGACACTGTTTCTCTAAGGTTCAGTCAAGTTCAGTTAACAGTGTCTGAAACTACTGTCGTTTCTTCAGTGTCCGTTGTCGATCTCGCGAGTGCCCCGGCGTCGCCGTGTTTCCTGTCCCCTCCCCCTTGTCCTCTGCACCGCATGAGCTCCTGGAAGGTTGCGGGCGTCGGCGACGAGCAGGAGGAGGTGCGCCACCCCGTGACCGACGCCAGCGGCGGCTTTGCGGCCACCAGAGAGAGGCGCAGCGCAGACGGCTCCGTCCAGCGCCGCCCAAGCCACCAGAGGCCGCCGCGTGGTCTTCCACTCCCCCATGCGCGCTGCCACCCTTGTCGTGAACCGCTAGGCGCGGAGCGTGCTCTCTGCCGCCGCCGTGCCAGTATGGCCGCCCCGTCGAAGACCGGCGCCGTTACGCCAAGACCGACCAAGATTAGCAGGGGAACGGGACCAGTAACCCTCACTGATGCTGCCTAACCTCCTAAACCCACTGACCATCCACTGCCTCGCCGTAATCGCTCGCCGGAGATTTCCCGTTCGCGGCCACCCCCTCGACCCGCCTATAAATAGAGGCCCCGAGCTCCAACTCGAACCCACACCACCTCTGCACACCTCCAGCACCACGCCTGGCCACTAGTAGAGCCACGGGAGAGCTTCCTTCCCCAACTCCGGCCACCGTGACCCGCCACGGGATCCAGCTCGATTCGCTCCCATGCGTGCACCTCTAACCCCCAACTCTTGCCAGTAGCTTCCCTATGCATCTACTCTCCTGACCCGCGCTTCAATTCGGAGTTTGCAGCACCCACCGGCGCTCTCCACCATCGCCCGAGCCGCCGTCCGCCGGAGAAAGTGTCGCCGTCGACGTGGTGCTCTCCGTCGGTCGAGTCCCCCACCCACCGACGCGGAAGGACACGCTGAAGCTCTTGGTACACTCCGATCTCCCTGTCTCGCCGTGGTTCGACGCCGGCGACCACCGCAGTCTTCGGGCGCCGGCGAACTTTTTAAACCTGACATGTGGGACCCCCACGTCAGCCTCTCTTCTTTCTCTCCCTCGAAACGTTTTCTTTTGGCACCTTCGGGCAAATACGTTTTCCCTTTTGGGCTGGCGCGTTTCTTTCCGAAGCGTTTTCTGTTTTCTCAGTTAAGTCCCTGGATCTTTTCTGTTTCATCACAGATTGTCCCTGGACTAAAACCCTTATAACTTTTTAATAAAAAGTGATTTTTGAGTGATTCTTTTTCTGACAGTCTTATATTTTTGTCTAGTTTTTTATAGGATTTATTTGGAAAAATTTTGAGACAACTTTTATGCACGCGTTGGTTTTCACGTTAGTATGCATTTTCGCTATACCGTAGGTTCGGAAGAGGTGATGGAGCCGCGAACTTCGCCGAGCTAGACTCCGACTTCTCCGAACCAGGCAAGCATGTTTGAACCTTTGATATGACGGGTGTTTTGCATGTTTGCTTGAATGGTTTGTGCATGGCATATGAGTATCGGTGAGCATCTCGTTGCATGTAAGGCAACTATCCGTGTGCTCCAAAGTTACTGTGATCTCTGATGAGAGATGGCCTAGTCATGTGGTGACATGAAAGGCAGTGGGGTGGTATTGTTGTAGCATGCCAGCCTTACTTTGTCCGATAAAATCCGAAGTTAACGTGGACTGAGTCACGTTACCGTTCTTCCCCTTTCCGTGCCGCCACATGTTTTCTGCCAAGAATACGGTTTAGTAAGTTGGTAACCTCTTTCCGTGTACACACCAAATAGAGGGGCCGGGATGAGGGTTCCATGGCCCTGGATTAAAGCCAGTCATCCGGTCAGGGGGCATGGGTGTTTCCGGTTGGGACCGACACCCCTTAGAGCGCGCGTATATAAATTTGATCCCATGCTACGCGAGGTTGTAGCCTCCCCATCTCAAGGTTTTTCTTGAACGTTGCCGCGGGTGATTCCTGGCTTCGGAATGTTGAATGGGTGTGTACTGGTTAGATGTGTTTCTTCCAAAACACCGTAAACGGAACTAGTCCCCGTGACTACTGAAATCCGTTGGCTGTGGTTAAAGTACAAACTCTGCAGAGTCAAATCCTTCCAAGTCATCGTATCTATGGTCAAGGACCATGGCCAGCATACCCATATCTATGTCAATCCTCGTGGTATTATCCCCGGTGAACAACATGAGTGGTAAACCCAGTTAATTGTTATTCCTGTGGATGGACTAACCTTTCTATATCGTACTTGTAATGATTATATTCTTGAGCTCCTGAATTATTAAGTTATGATATAAGCCCTTTATGTGATGTCGCTCAGACGTCCGACTGTGGCACTCTTGTTATTTACTTTTGATATAAGCCCTTTATGTGATGTCGCTCAGACGTCCGACTGTGGCACTCTTGTTATTTACTTTTGATATAAGCCCTTTATGTGATGTCGCTCAGACGTCCGACTGTGGCATGCACTGTTGTTTATTCTTTCAATATAAGCCCTTTATGTGATGTCGCTCAGACGTCCGACTGTGGCACGTACTGTCTTTTATATTCTATTATAAGCCCTTTATGTGGTGTCGCCTTGACGCCCGACTGCGGCATTGTTATTCTTGCATTTTCCTCTCGAGGAGTCATTCAGACACTCGTTTGGCCCTCAGTATTTACTTTGGGATTTCGGGAGGATTACCGCCCGACTTCTCTTTATTCTTCCCATGCCTTATTATCCCTTTGTCTGAGTGCACTTGTTATTCTGTTCATATGCATCATGTCTACATTTGTTATACCTTATGTCCGAACTGTCTTGCGAGTACTTTCATAGTTCTCACCTGGCTTGTTGATTTGGCCAGATGTTGACGAAGGCGATCTCATGGATGAAGAGTTTGATAGTGAGTCCGACGCCTAGAGGAATCCCAGTCAGTCCCGTGCGATCCTGGATATTGGTCACTTGTATCATATACGCTTCCGCCACCCACAATAAGTCTCCTCGAGCCTCACTCCGACGCTCGAAGAGCTGTTAGTTCTCAGGAGTCATATCACCCACTTCGTTGTGATATATCCACCACCGCTTCTATCGTGAGTCAGTAGATTTTGCCACCCTATCCGCCTTTATGTATTATTGGCGTGTTTGTAATAAGTTGTGAGCAGTCCCCACTCAAGTTTGTATTATATTCAGTACTCCTGGTATTTTTCTTCTGTGATCAAGATTTTGTCTACCAGTAGGAAGGAATTCTTCTCTACTGGTCCGTAAAAGGGATCGGTCTCTCAATAAATATTTTTATTGGAAAACCGGTCGTGACATAGTTCGTCAAGTTAGTGCTGTTTTAACCTTCTCAAGGACCGGGCGTAGCCACACTCGGTTCAACTAAAGTTGGAGAAACTGACACTCGCTAGTCACCTGTGTGCAAAGCACCGCGGTAAAACCAGTCTCGCGTAAGCGTACGCGTAATGTCGGTCCGGGCCGCTTCATCCAACAATACCGCCGAACCAAAGTGTGACATGCTGGTAAGCAGTATGACTTGTATCGCCCACAACTCACTTGTGTTCTACTCGTGCATATAACATCTACGCATAAAACCCGGCTCGGATGCCACTGTTGGGGAACACAGTAATTTCAAAAAAATCCTACGCACACACAGGATCATGGTGATGCATAGCAACAAGAGGGGAGAGTGTGTCCACGTACCCTCGTAGACCGAAAGCGGAAGCATTAGCACAACGTGTTTGATGTAGGCGTACGTCTTCACGATCTGACTGATCCAAGTACCAAACACACGGCACCTCCGAGTTCAGCACACATTCAACTCGATGATGTCCCGCGAGCCCGATCCAGCAAAGCTTCGCAAGAGAGTTTTGTCAGCACGACGATGTGATGACGATGATGATGATGCTACCAACGCAGGGCTTCGCCTAAGCACCGCTACGATATGATCGAGGTGGATTATGGTGGAGGGGGGCACCGCACACGGCTTGGAACGATCAACTTGTGTGTCTAGAGGTGCCCCCTGCCCCGTATATAAAGGAGCAAGGGGGGAGGCCGCCGGCCTTGGTGCGCCCCAAGGAGAGGAGGAATCCTCTTCCTACTAGGAAGAGGATTCATCCTTTCCTAGTCCAACTAGGAAGAGAGAAGGGGGAAGGAAAGAGAGGGAGAGGGAGAGGGAAAGAGGGGCCGTGCCCCCTCCCCTAGTCCAATTCGGACTCCCCATGGGAGGGGGCGCGCCACCTCCTGGGCTGCTGCCCTCTCTCTCCCCTCAGGCCCACTAAGGCCCAATATTTCCCTGGGGGGTTCCGGTAACCCATCCGGCACTCCGGTTTTCTCCGAAACCATCCAGAACACTTCTGGTTTCCGAATATAGTCGTCCAATATATCAATCTTTACGTCTCGTCATGTCCGTGATCACATCCAGGACTCCGAACTACCTTCGGTACATCAAAACACAAAAACTCTTAATACCGATCGTCACTAAACTTTAAGCGTGCCGACCCTACGGGTTCGAGAACTATGTAGACATGTCCGAGACACATCTCCGGTCAATAACCAATAGCGGAACCTGGATGCTCATATGGGCTCCCACATATCCTACGAAGATCTTTATCGGTCAAACCGCATAACAACATACGTTGTTCCCTTTGTCATCGGTATGTTACTTGCCCGAGATTCGATCGTCGGTATCTCAATACCTAGTTCAATCTCGTTACCGGCAAGTCTCTTTACTCGTTACGTAATACATCATCCCGCAACTAACTCATTAGTTACAATGCTTGCAAGGCTTATAGTGATGTGTATTACCGAGTGGGCCCAGAGATACCTCTTCGACAATCGGAGTGACAAATCCTAATCTCGAAATACGCCAACTCAACAAGTACCTTCAGAGACACCTATAGAGCACCTTTACAATCACCCAGTTACGTTGTGATGTTTGGTGGCACACAAAGTGTTCCTCTGGTAAACGGGAGTTGCATAATCTCATAGTCATAGGAACATATATAAGTCATGAAGAAAGCAATAGCAACATACTAAACGATCAAGTGCTAAGCTAACGGAATGGGTCATGTCAATCACATCATTCTCCTAATGATGTGATCCCGTTAATCAAATGACAACTCATGTCTATGGCTAGGAAACATAACCATCTTTGATCAACGAGCTAGTCAAGTAGAGGCATACTAGTGACACTCTGTTTGTCTATGTATTCACACATGTATCAAGTTTTTGGTTAATACAATTCTAGCATGAATAATAAACATTTATCATGATATAAGGAAATAAATAATAACTTTATTATTGCCTCTAGGGCATATTTCCTTCACTTGTCATTGTGGATGATTATTCAAGATACACATGGGTGTTCTTCCTCAAGTCCAAGGACGAGACAAAGATCACCTTCATTGATTTTGCCAAGCAAGCCTGATAACCCACAAGTATTGGGGATCGCAACCGTTTTCGAGGTTAGAGTATTCAACCCAAATTTATTGATTCGACACAAGGGGAGCCAAAGAATATTCTCAAGTATTAGCAGTTGAGTTGTCAATTCAACCACACCTGAAAGACTTAATATCTGCAGCAAAGTATTTAGTAGCAAAGTAGTATGGAAGTAACGGTAACAGTGGCAAAAGTAACGGTAGTAGTTTTTGTAGCAATCGTAACAGTGGCAACGGAAAAGTAACTAAGCAAAGATCAATATGTGAAAAGCTCGTAGGCAATGGATCAATGATGGATAATTATGTCGGATGCGATTCATCATGCAACAGTTATAACATAGGGTGACACAGAACTAGCTCCAGTTCATTAATGTAATGTAGGCATGTATTCCGAATATAGTCATACATGCTTATGGAAAAGAACTTGCATGACATCTTTTGTATTACCCTCCCGTGGCAGCGGGGTCCTATTGGAAACTAAGGGATTAAGGCCTCCTTTTAATAGAGTACTGGACCAAAGCATTAACACTTAGTGAATACATGAACTCCTCAAACTACGGTCATCACCGGGAGTGGTCCCGATTATTGTCACTTCAGGGTTGCTGGATCATAACACATAGTAGGTGACTATTGACTTGCAACATAGGATCAAGAACTCACATATATTCATGAAAACATAATAGATTCAGATCTGAAATCATGGCACTCGGGCCCTAGTGACAAGCATTAAGCATAGCAAAGTCATAACAACATCAATCTTAGAACATAATGGATACTAGGGATCAAACCCTAACAAAACTAATTCGATTACATGGTAAATCTCATCCAACCCATCACCGTCCAGCAAGCCTACGATGGGATTACTCATGCACGGCGGTGAGCATCATGAAATTGGTGATGGAGGATGGTTGATGATGACGACGGCGACGGATTCCCCTCTCCGGAGCCCCGAACGGACTCCAGATCAGCCCTTTCGAGGAAGATTAGGGCTTGGCAGCGGCTCCTATCGTGAAACGCTATGAATCCTTCTCTCTGTTTTTTTCCTCCCCGAACGTGAATATATGGAGTTGGGGTTGAGGTCGGTGGAGTCCCAGGGGGCCCACGAGGCAGGGGCGCGCCCCAGGGGAGTGGGCCCCCTTATGCTGATTCTTTTGCCAGTATTTTTTATTAATTCCAAAACATGTCTCCGTGGATTTTTCAGGTCATTCCGAGAACTTTTATTTCTGCACAAAAATAACACCACGGCAGTTCTGCTGAAAACAACGTCACTCCGGGTTAGTTCCATTCAAATCATGCAAGTTAGAGTCCAAAACAAGGGCAAAAGTGTTTGGAAAAGTAGATACGTTGGAGACGTATCAAAGCCCAACGCAAATTTGACAAAGAAATCTTGGCAATAAGAAGCGACAATGGCACCGAGTTCAAGAACTACACCTTGGAAGAATTCCTTAGTGATGAGGGGATTGAGCATAAATACTCCGCACTCTACACTCCTCGAAAGAATGGTGTAGCTGAGAGGAAGAACCGTACTCTTGTGGAAATGGCAAGGTCCATGTTGGATGAGTACAAGTCACCGCATAGTTTTTGGGCCGAGGCCGTCAACACCGCATGTCATGCATCAAACCAGCTCTTCCTCCGCAAGATATTGGAAAAGACTCCATATGAACTCCTAACCGGGAACAAGCCCAATGTCAAGTACTCCCGCGTATTTGGGTGTAAGTGCTTCATTCTCAACAAGAGAGAACGGTTAGGAAAATTTCAACCCAAAACAATTGAGGGCATATTTGTTGGTTATGGATCAAACTCTCACGCCTATAGAGTCTACAACAAATCCAATGGATGTGTCGTGGTTTTGTCACGGCAGATGTCCTAGTGAAAGGACTTAGTCGTGGAGCCATCGCTACGGGTTAGCTTAAAGGGGTTAAAGCGGACAAGGGACGCAAGAGAGTTTTATACTAGTTCGGCCCCTTACGATGAAGGTAAAAGCCTACGTCTAGTTGTGATGGAATTGATGGGGTTTCGATGACTAGGGAGAGAATACGCTTTGCCTGAGTCTCGATTTGTTGTTTGTTGTTCTTGAACCACCGTCGGGTCGTCCCCTTATATACATGGGTTGACGCCCGTCGGTTTACAGAATCCCGAGGCCGGCTCATAATCGTGTCCGGCTCGGTCTCTGCTACTTCTACCTTACAATACAAGTTTACATATCAATGCCGGTTTATGTCTACGGGCCTTAACCGGCTTTGGGCTCTGGGCCTCCATAAAGCGTCACCGTCTGTCTTCATGGGCTTCAGATACAGATGAACTACTTATGGGGTTAACCCGGCCTCTCCTGGCCGGTTTACGCCCAGTGGTAATATCCCCAACATTAGGCCCCAGATTGATTTGAACTGGTTCATGTCAATCCTTAACACTTAAGAAAATTTCTTCTTCAACATCTTCACATAATCTTGTAAACCGCCGTGACATCATCTTCTAAGATCATGGTAAACCGCCGTGACGTCACCTGTCATTAACGAGCCTCCGCTAATCGAGGCGACAGCTCCGCCTCATATCCAAAAATTTGGCTCCTCGATTTTCGCGCCTATCATTTATCTCCCTTATAAATAGGGCCAGGGGGTCTTTCCATTTTCCCCCTCGTGCCTCGTCGCTTCATCGTCATCCTCGCGACGCCCGAACCTTCGACCTCGGCCGCCGCCGTCAACCTTCGACTACTGCACCAACCTTGGCCGCTGCATCAACCTGAACGTACCAGAGCTCCTCCGCGCGCCGCCGCTGCTCAACAGCCTCCATAAGTCTCCCCTTTCTCTTACCATAGATCCGTACTTAGGGTTTCTGTCGTTCATCAGCGTTCATCGCCACCATTCTTTTTCCTTATTTATATCCGTGGATTAGATCCAAAAACCACATAGATCTCGCGCGGTAGTAGTTTTAGCACCTGTTTGATATCCAACTCATCTAAACTTGGTGAACTTTGAGTACGCTGGAAATTAGGTTAGAATATCTTTTGTTTTTCCAACGGGCGGTAGATCTGAAATTACCATAGTAAGATGTGAAACCTGTTTTTCCCTTCACTTATACATCTTTAACACCAGATTGGGCGGTTTAACCTCATATACAAAATGATGACCCAGTAGATACCATTAGTCCCCTGTTGAACCGCCAATGTATTATTCTGTTCTATCGTCAGACTCCGGTTTACGGATAACCCAATCCGGTTTATCAATATTCTTGTATCCTCATATCGTTGTATAGTCGTCCACTGTAAATCTTAAACCGGCGATAATCATGTTTTAGATTTCCCTTGTCATGGCCAAGCAAGTCTATGAATGCAATTGGGCTCCCTCTCGAGTAACCGAGGAGCAGTTAAACAACCTTGTGAAAACGGGTGCTTTAGCCAAGAAAGATGTTATCCACTGGAGGGTCCCTGGCCCGGAAAATCCTCCTACACCCAAGGATGGAGAGGTAGTCGTGTTCGCTGATCATCTCGGATGAGGTTTTAGCCCTCCCGGTTCAAAAAAATTCCGGGATGTATTGGCTAATTTTCAACTGCGCCCTCAAGACATCGGTCCCAACTCTGTAACCAACATCTGCCACTTCCAAGTCTTTTGTGAGGTTTATCTGCAAGAGGAACCTTCAGTCGAACTGTTTAGGGATTTCTTTCACTTAAACCGTCGCACAGAGTTCTCAGATGGACCCAATACGGAATTGGGCGGAATGGCGGTTCAGAAAAGGAAGGAAGTCACCTTCCCTCATCCCAAACTCCACAGTCACCCCAAAGAGTGGAACCAGACTTGGTTTTACTGCATGGATACATCTCCATCTGATGAAAACCCCCTGCCGGGTTACCGCCCTGAACGCCTTAGCAACACACATCCTTTTCCTCAAAGGTTGATGGCAAGAGAAAGGGCCAACTATGCTCCCCAAATATCAAAGCTTAGAGCCTTCATGGCGAACGGTTTGACAGGAGTTGATCTTGCTCGTTGCTGGATAAGTTGGAGTGTTCTTCCCTTAAGCCGGCGCCCCGGTTTGATGTGTGAGTATACGGGAAGTTTGATGTTCAGCGGCACATTGACATTCAGCTTACAGATGCAGAAGTCACTGAGGCTGTAAAAAAGATACTGAACGAACCGGAGGATGTCTATGCCCAAACCGGACTACTCCCTTTCTCCACCTTCAACAAACCACCAGCTGTAAGAATCATATAATATTTTCATCTATAATTGCGTCTGTCCAAATATTCTCTGAAAGTGTGACTATTTTCTGACAGGGTGATGATCCGTTCTGGAAAAGAAACCATCGCAAGACAAACCAGCGAAGTTGCAAGAGAAACCGGTCAAGTCAGTTCGTCCAAAGACCAAGGTTGTTAAAAACCTGCCAAGAAAAGGACCACTGCATCCTCCGATCTACTAGCTGATGACGATGTGGGTAATCCGGAACCAGAGGTAGAACTTGACTCTCTTGGTTCATTTTTCGTACATCTCATTGACAATGATTGTTATCAGGACGACGCTGAAGGCAGTCATGCTGAGGACGTAGAGGTAACCATTCTTTCCTCCGATTCAGATCCTCTGCCAACATAAAAAATCCGTCAAGCAAACCGGAAAGTAAAATTTTCTCACCCTCTTGCTTACTTGGACTCAAACTTTCTTTTGAAGACGCAGCAGCACGAGGCTCGCCGTACAACCCGGCAGAGCGGCCAGGTAGTTACCTCCGCCGGTTTATCGAACAGTCCGGTTCGGAAACGCCGATCAGAGGTCTCTTATCCCATTGATACTTCATGTCCAAAAGCAGGTTGTTTTCGCCAGCCTCTTAACCCGTCTGATTCAAATTATCAGGGTACCTCACACTCATCCTCTGGCGAGTCATCGGCCACACAGCTTCCACCCCTCAAAACAGTTCCTGGGTGAGCTATGCACTTATTTTTTATCCTTGATGTTGCTATTTTCATTTACTGTACTGTCCCTCATGATTATTTTTCTCAGCACCAAGCCCAGACCCAGCAAGAAAGCCCGGTTGAATAAACCGGCTGATGAAGATGTGGCTGTTGAACCGTAGAAAACTCCAGATCCTGAAGAAACCAATGTTGATGCCATGCTGAATGACCCACCGCTTCAAGATCATGACTTCGTTGCTGAGCAGGCAGAAGTTGACTCCATCAGCCATGCTGACCAGCCAACCAGCCCTGTCCGATCTGGCACTAAACCGGCAAGTCCAGTCAAAAATACTGACAAACCGCCAACTCCAGAGAAGGCTGGTGATGACCAAGATGATGACATTATGATTACTGGCACTGGCCACACCACTCCTGGCAATCCTGTTGCTTTGTCAAAGCATACTGCCAAGGATGATCTTTTTGCTATCGACAAAGGCAAATGGAATGCCGATTTATCAAGCTACGCCCATCTCAACGCTCAAGACATTCACTCTGGCTTCTTGAACCGTCTGTATACCAGCCGTGACTATGAAGCTAGTTTGGTAAACTTGATGAATGAGCGATATGAGGTAACTTTCATAAGTGTTTCTCTCTTATGTTTATTTGCAGCTCATCAACTCCAGTAGCCCCCAAGTGACGGTTTAAGATACCAAGTTAAACCGGGACTTAGTAACAGTTTCATGTTTGTAACAATGCATCTTAATTTCACTGATGTAGCCCCCAATGGCCGGTTTAACTTTATAAAGATAAACCGGGACTTTGTAGAAGAATTCCCATATTAGCACTTTATGAGCAAATACACATTAGCCCCCAAGTGCCAAGCTTAATGCTTGTAATGTGCTTGGGACTTGTAAAAATTTCTGAGTAAGAGCAAATATGCATTAGCCCCCAAGTACTAAGGGCATAACTTGTTATGTGCTTGGTACTTCAAATACGTACTGTCAACTCATTATGTATCTGTCTCTTTATAGGCTGAACTGAGCAAGAAGGAAAACCAAACCGCTGATCTGCAAGAGAACATCAAGTCCCAACAGGCCGAAACTTCCAAAGCAAAAGATGAGCTGACAAGCGCCTTAGCCGCTATGGAAAAGTTAAAGGAGAGCTTCGCCAAGGAGCGGGCGGATTGGAACACAGAGAAATCCGCTTTACGAAAAAGAGCTGAAGACGCAGAAGCAGCTCTCAAACCGGTGGTAGACAAGCTGACTGGTGTAAAGCGGCAGATACATGCCATGACTGCTGCTGTGTCCGGTAAGCATCCTTGCTTTATACTTTCAACATATCTTCCCATACGTTGCCGGTTTACTGATGTTTGAAATGATGCAGGAACTCGCATTAGTCATCTGGGCTCTGATGTTCAGAAGAAGCTGAAGGCTGCCTACACGCTGATAGAGCAACTATATACCGGCGCACAACGAATTATCTGCACCGCTTCTCACAATAAGCCGCCCCCGACGTTAATCAAGGATACCTTAGACAGGCTATCTATGCTGCCTGCCCGGGTAGAAGAACTGAAGAGGTCTGGTGCAAGGGCTGGCGCTCTGACCGCACTAACCCGGGCAAAAGCATGGGTGCCTGATCTTGATCCGACGGACGTGGCTAAAGGCTACCCAAGCTTAAAAGAAGACGGATCAGAATTTTGCACTGAAGATCTCCGCGCCATAAACCGGGAAGTACGTCCACTGGCTTGTCAACTTGCTGAAGAGGCTGATCTTTCACATTACCAGGCGAGTTATGATACCAATAACAAGCGGGTTGCTGCACCAGCTCCTGAGGCTCAAAACCTGATCCCTCCAATCCGTAAGCACACTTATGCCCCTGATATTGAACCGTCGACCCTTATAAGCGACGAAGCTGTGTTCCAAGCTTTAACTGGGATGGACTGGACAACTATTGACTTCCAGCCGCTGGGTAGGGACGAAGAAGATGAACCGGTCCAAGATGATCCGCAGCCGTCAGGTCAAGCTGATAAGCAATCATAATCCGGGGGCCGGTTTAATCTTCCATACTGCAATGTTTATTGAGAAACAATTATTCCTTTGGGCATTGAAACGCCTTGTAATAGGCTAGTTAAAACACTTGGTCTGTTATGCCTTGGTGCATATTTATCTGCAACTGATGCGTGTTAATCCGCCATGCTTGAGATATGATGTTCATAATCCATAGCTATTTATTCAAGCTGTTCCTGCAGATAAGAAGCTTAAAGCGCCCTGGCGGTTTACCACCGGGCGGGTCATGATACCCAAATATATATGTGACCAAGGTTTATAACCAAGGTTGTAAAAGATAACCAAATATGGAAATATATGATACCTGTGACCTTTAGGCATAGTGTTGGCTGACCAACCTTGTAATGAGGGTAATAACCCTAATCCGGAGTAAAAGTAACTCCTGTTATATGATGCCGGTTTACAATAAAACCGTTCCGGGTTGTGAAAACACCGGTTTATTCCATACTGGTGACTATGAGTCAAAACCAGACCGGTCTGATAGTCTCCGGATTATAACTTGATCATGTACTGACAACTTGTAGTTGACAGCCTAACCAGGTTGATAAACACCGGTTTGAAAACATCACAAATCTTAGCAAAAGAAAAAAAAGAAACTTAGCAAAAGGCAAATAAAACCGTTGTAGTCGAGGCTTTTCACGGGCTGCCAGGCCCCAAATTTGATCAAGAGGTGTTGCTATGGTTCGGGTTCGACCAAGCCCCCAAGTGATGCTGTGGCATTACGCCGATCAAGAGGTGTTGCTATGGTTTGGGTTCGACCAAGCCCCCAAGAGATGCTGTGGCATTACACCGATCAAGAGGCATAGCTATGGTTCGGGTTCGACCAAGCCCCCAAGTGATGCTGTGGCATTACGCCGATCAAGAGGCGTAGCTATGGTTCGGATACGACCAAGCCCCCAAGTGATGCTGTGGCATTACGCCGATCAAGAGGCGTAGCTATGGTTCGGATACGACCAAGCCCCCAAGTGATGCTGTGGCATTGCGCCGATCAAGAGGTGTAGCTATGGTTCGGATACGACCAAGCCCCCAAGTGATCTAATATCAAGCTTTGAGAAGCTGAATCAAGGGGTAAACCGGACGCCGCTTTGTAAGCTCCATGTAACCACACATGATGTAAGAAAACAACAGATACCCCGCTTTAGCTGAGGTTCCGTTTTATTATATTGATCATAATATATACAATGTCATAATATGTACATAAGCAGAGCCTGTAGCTCAAGTATAGTAGGGCCGAAGATGAGCAATATTCCACGGCCGGTTGGTCTCCTCCTCCGATTTACGTGAGTCTTTGCGCTCTCGAACATCGATTAGGTACTATGACCCGTTGTGCAGATTCTTGCTGACCACAAAAGTTCCTTCCCAAGGGGGGGATAGCTTGTGCATATCTGTCTGATCCTGGATGAGTCGAAGCACCAAATCTCCTTCTTGAAAGGTTCTGGTCCTAACCCGGCGGCTATGATAACGACACAGATCTTGCTGATAAATCGCCGAACGGGCTGCCGCCATGTCACGCTCCTCATCTAACAGGTCAAGAGCTTCCTGCCGTGCCTTCTCGTTGTTAGCTTCAACGTATGCCGCTACACGAGGTGAGTCATGACGGATGTCACTAGGAAGAACCGCTTCCGCTCCATAAACCATGAAGAACGGTGTGTATCCTGTCGATCTGTTAGGTGTGGTATTGATGCTCCATAACACTGAAGGTAGCTCCTCAACCCAACAACCCGGCGTCCGTTGCAAAGGAACCATAAGCCGGGGTTTGATGCCTCTCAAGATCTCTTGATTGGCCCTCTCCACTTGACCATTGGACTAGGGGTGAGCCACTGATGATAAGTCAAGCCGGATGTGCTCACGTTGACAGAACTCCTTCATGGCACCCTTTGACAGATTGGTGCCATTGTCTGTTATAATGCTGTGTGGAAAGCCAAACCGGAAGATCACCTTTTTGATGAATTGAACTGCCGTGGCCGCGTCACACTTACTAACTGGCTCTGCCTCTACCCATTTTGTGAACTTATCAACCGCCACCAAAAGGTGGGTCTTCTTGTCCTTGGACCTCTTGAAAGGCCCAACCATATCCAGCCCCCAAGTTGCAAACGGCCAGGTGATTGGAATCATCCTCAATTCTTGAGCTGGTACATGAGCGTGCCTTGAGAATTTCTGACAACCAGCACATCTTTTGACCAAGTCCTCGGCATCAGCATGAGCTGTCAACCAATAGAAATCGTGAAGGAACGCCTTGGCCACCAAAGATTTTGAACCGGCGTGGTGACCACAATCTCCTTCGTGGATCTCACGCAAAATTTCACGGCCTTCCTCAGGAGACACAACGTTGAAACGCCCCTGTCATACTGCAATGATGTAACTCTCCATTGATAACAGTCATGGACTTGGACCGCCGGGTTATCTGCCTGGCCAAAGTTTCATCCTCTGGTAACTCGCCCCGGTTTATATACGCTAGATATGGAACCGTCCAATCCGGGATAACATGAAGAGCCGCCACCAACTGAGCCTCCGGATCAGGAACAACCAAATCCTCTTCACCAGGGAGCTTGACGGACGGATTATGCAAAACATCCAGGAAGATATTAGGTGGAACCGGTTTACGTTGGGAACCCAGGCGGCTTAAAGCGTGTGCCGCTTCATTCTTCCGCCGGTCCACATGATCCACCTGATAACCATTAAAGTGACCTGCAACAATGTCCACCTCACGACGATATGCTGCCATTAGTGGGTCCTTGGAATCCCAAGTGCGGACACTTGTTGAGCCACCAGATCTGAGTCACCGAAGCACTTAACTCGGCTGAGATTCATCTCCTTAGCCATCCGAAGACCATGGAGTAAAGCCTCATATTCAGCTGCATTGTTAGTGCAAGGGAACATTAAATGGAGAACATAACAAAACTTATCACCTCGTGGGGAAGTTAATACGACTCCAGCCCCCGAGCCCTCCAATTGCCTGGACCAATCAAAATGAATAGTCCAATAAGTATGATTCGGCTTCTCTTCTGGCGCTTGTAACTCTGTCCAATCATTGATGAAATCCACAAGTGCATGAGATTTAATCGCCGTTCGGGGCATGTATTTCAACCCGTGAGGCCCGAGCTCGATAGCCCACTTAGCAATCCGGCCGGTTGCTTCCCTGTTCTGGATTATATCTCCCAAAGGAGCAGAGCTGACCACCATGATAGGATGACCTTGGAAATACTGCTTAAGCTTCCGGCTTGCCATGAAAACCCCATACACCAATTTTTGCCAGTGCGGGTACCTCTGCTTGGACTCAATGAGTACCTCACTGATATAGTAAACTGGCCGCTGAACCGGATATTCCTTTCCTGCCTCTTTGCGCTCCACCACAATAGCCACACTAACAGCCCGAGCGTTAGCTGCCACATATAGCAACAATGGTTCTTTGTTAACCGGAGCAACGAGAATCGGCGGATTAGCTAGCTGCCGCTTTAAGTCCTCAAATGCTTCATTAGCGGCGTCACTCCAGATGAAGTTATCCGTTTTCTTCAGCATCTGATACAAAGGGATGGCCTTCTCGCCAAGGCGACTGACAAACCGGCTCAACGCGGCAATCCGGCCTGCCAGGCATTGAACATCATTGATACACTTCGATTTAGTCAAGGAGGTGATGGCTTTGATCTTTTCCGGATTAGCTTCAATGCCCCTGTTAGACACCAAAAAGCCCAAGAGTTTGCCTGCAAGTACACCAAAGACACACTTGGCCGGATTAAGCATCATTTTATAAACCCGCAGGTTATCAAAGGTTTCCTTCAAGTCATCAATCAATGTTTCCTTCTTCCTTGATTTTACCACAATATCATCCACATAGGCGTGAACATTGCAGCCGATCTGTTTATGCAGACAATTCTGCACACACCTTTGATAAGTCGCCTGGGCACTCTTGAGCCCAAAGGGCATGGACACATAGTAGAAGGCTCCAAAGGGAGTTATGAAGGCTGTCTTCTCCTGGTCCTTAACTGCCATTTTGATCTGATGATAACCAGAGTATGCATCCAAAAAGCTTAAACGCTCGCAACCCGCCGTAGCATCAATAATTTGATCAATACGGGGAAGGGCAAAAGGATCTGCTGGACAAGCTTTGTTGAGATCTGTGTAGTCCACACACATACGCCAAGTGCCATTCTTCTTGAGGACCAGCACCGGATTAGCCAACCACTCAGGATGGAATACTTCAACGATAAATCCAGCCGCCAAGAGCCTAGCTACTTCTTCTCCAATAGCTTTGCATCTTTCTTCATTGAACCGGCGGAGAAACTGCTTGACCGGTTTATACTTAGGATCAACATTGAGAGTGTGCTCAGCAAGTTCTCTCGGTACACCAGGCATGTCAGAAGGCTTCCATGCAAAGATGTCCCGATTCTCACGGATGAACTCGATGAGCGCGCTTTCCTATTTCGGATCCAAGTTAGCGCTGATGCTAAACTGCTTGGACGAATCGCCAGGCACGAAGTCAACAAGCTTAGTCTCATCAGCTGATTTAAACTTCAAGGCCGGATCATGCTCTGTAGTTGGTTTCTTCAACAAAGTCATATCTGCCGGATCAACATTGTCCTTGTAAAACTTCAACTCTTCTGTTGCACAAACCGACTCAGCATAAGCCGCATCACCTTCTTCGCACTCTAGAGCAATCTTGCGGCTCCCATGCACGGTTATAGTTCCGTTGTGACCCGGCATCTTGAGCTGCAGATAGACATAACAAGGTCGTGCCATAAACTGAGCATAAGCTGGCCGTCCAAACAGGGCATGATACGGGCTTTTGATTTTCACCACTTCAAAGGTCAAAGTTTCTGATCTTGAGTCATGCTCATCTCCAAAAGCCACCTCCAGAGCTATCTTACCAACAGGATATGCCGATTTACCAGGCACCACACCATGGAACACCGTATTGGACGGTTTAAGATTTTTGTCTGTTAACCCCATGCGACGGAAAGTTTCATGATGAAGGATATTGATACTACTCCCTCCATCCATGAGTACCTTAGTGAACTTATAACCTCCCACCTGAGGTGCCACCACCAGAGCCAGATGACCCGGATTGTCAACCCGGGGTGGATGATCTTCTCTACTCCATACAATCGGCTGCTCGGACCAGCGCAAATAACGGGGCACGGCCGGTTCAACGGCATTCACCACCCTTTTATGAAGCTTCTGATCGTGCTTGTCCAAGCTAGTGGTGAAGACATGATACTGTCCGCTATTCAACTGCTTTGGGTTGCTCTGGTAACCCGACTACTGCTGCTGCTGATTGCCCTGATGATTATAGCCACTTTGATTACCCTGATTGCCATGGCATCCTGAACCAGAATTTCCTCCGCCATAACCCGTCCCATGAGAGCCAGAGCCCGAACCGCCTCCTGATCCATGATCATACCGGAAAGAATCAGAATTTTTGAACTCCTTCATGATGTAACAATCTTTCCAGAGGTGTGTGGACGGTTCCTCCTTCGTCCCATGCTTTGGACAGGGCTGGTTCAACAGATACGACAAACGGTCCGGATTAGGATTCGGCATTCCACTGCGCCGGGGCGGTTAACCCTTACGCCGCTGGCCCTTGTCGTGTGTATTAGTGTTAGCCACAAAGTCTAAACCGTGGTCCGCTTTACGCTTGCCGCCGTTTCCATGACCCGCCGGGTTGGGGTGCTGCCCCTTGGCGTTGCCGCTCTTCTTTCCCTTCCCTGTCTTATCATCATCAGACTCCGGATCCTTGGTACTATCAGAGTCGGCATACTTCACCAGTGCAGCCATGAGGGTTCCCATGTCATTACAATGACGTTTGAGCCGTCCCAACTTCAACTTCAGGGGTTCAAACCGGCAGTTGCCTTCCAATGTTAAAACTGCGGTGTCAGCGTTGATGCGGTCTGATGAATGCAAAATCTCCGAAACCCGGCGCACCCAATGGGTTGTTGACTCTCCTTCCTCCTGGACACAGGCAGCTAAATCCACAATTTACATGGGCTGCTTGCATGTATCCTTGAAATTCTGAATAAACTGGGCTCTCAACTCGGCCCATGACCTGATAGAATTAGCCGGTAAGCTCTTTAGCCAAGTGAGGGCCATCCCTTGTAGCATCATGGTGAAGTACTTCGCACATGCCGTATCATCCACGTCCAGCATCTCCATGGCCATCTCATAGCTTTCGACCCATGTTTCAGGGGATAAATCAGCGGTGTAATTCGGCACCTTGCGCGGGCCTTTGAAATCCTTGGGCAGGCGCACATTGCGCAACGCTGGGACAAGACATGGCACTCCCAAGGAACCAGAGGTAACTCCTGGCTCCATCGATGTGCTTGGACGAACCGGAGTAAGCTGACGGGCTTCATGCTGCGCCGCTAACTCGGCCTCTGCGTGCCCGAGCCCGGTCCACCACCTCCTGAGCATCACCCGCACCACCCGCCGGGTTATTGCCACGGGGCGGATCACGGTTCCGCGCATTGCTTGACACTGCCGGTTCATCCATACGCCTACTGTAACTCTGGCTTGGACGGGGAGTGGAATGAATCCGATCGCGACTATGTGAATAAGCCTCCTGTTGAACCAAGGCTGTCTGAAGAAGCTCCTTAACCCGACGCGTCTCGACCGCCGCTGGAGAATCGCCTTCGATCGGGATGGCCGCCAGCCGTGAAGCGGCAGCGACAATGTTGTCCATCGGGTTAGAATAATGACCTGGTGGCGTGGGGACATGCGGTGCCACAATGTTGTTCTGACGAGGCGGATCCACCAAACGTGGCTGAACCGGCGCCCCTGCTCCAGGTGCCTCCACCCGGTTTACCACCGGCGGATTACTGGTCCCTGCTCCTGGGGTGTTAAAGAGATTTCTAGCGTCATAAACCGGCGGCAGGCGAGATCGGTGCCTCCTCTTCAGGACTTCGTTCGACGCACTCTGATCCAGCATAATCCGGTAAGCTTGTGCATCCAAAGCGGCCCGCTCCGCGGCTATCCTGGTATCCTCAGCTGCTAAGTCGGCTTTGGCCTGGGTGATCTGATCTTTCACTTTCGCGATTTCCGCATTGTGCGCATCCTGATCCGCCGGGTTAACCTCCGCCATCAGCGTTGCCAACGCGTCAAACAAATAAGATAGAACCTGAGCTGGCGGTCGCATAGGGCCTCCTGCCCCGGCCGCTGCTGCCGCTGCTAATCTGGAAATCATCGCCGCTGTGGTCGAAGAGTGGAGCACCGGTTGCGTACCGGCCATGAAGACCGCAACCCAGTTTGGCCGATCAGAGGGGTCCGGAATACTGTCGCCATCGGAATAGCCCCCAATCCGGCCATCTTGTAATTGATATAACGACTCGGTCTCTCCGGTCGATGACTCGTTGCCGGAATAAGGGACGGTCTCACCACCTGATTCCGATCTATCCTAAGATTCCCCTCCATGGATAACTCCCACGAAGGCACGCTTCATGACAGGCTTGACCCGGGTAGATCTCACACGCTGAGCCGTTTCGACGAGGTCGGTGCAGATGTCCGGCTCAGGGCCCGGTTCGCCGATCTTGCCAATGAAAACGTGTATGCCACCAAAGGGGACCCGGTACCCGTACTCGATTGAGCCGGCCTCGGGGCCCCAGCCTGCATCGTCGATGTACAGCTTGCCGCGACGACTATTGGTCATCCGGCCCACAGCTAACCCTTGAGTCCTTCGAAGTTGCCCTCCAAGAACTTGAAACCATCGTGCGATAGCCCCACGGTGGGCGCCAACTGTCGTGGTTTTGTCACGGCAGATGTCCTAGTGAAAGGACTTAGTCGTGGAGCCATCACTACGGGTTAGCTTAAAGGGGTTAAAGCGGACAAGGGACGCACGAGAGTTTTATACTAGTTTGGCCCCTTATGATGAAGGTACAAGCCTACGTCTAGTTGTGATGGAATTGATGGGGTTTCGATGACCAGGGAGCGAATACGCTTTGCCAGAGTCTCGAGTTGTTGTCTGTTGTTCTTGAACCGCCGCCAGGTCGTCCCCTTATATACATGGGTTGACGCCTGTCGGTTTACAGAATCCCGAGGCCGGCTCATAATCGTGTCCGGCTCGGTCTCTGCTACTTCTACCTTACAATACAAGTTTACATAACAATGCCGGTTTATGTCTACGGGCCTTAAACCGGCTTTGGGCCCTGGGCCTCCATAAAGCGTCACCGTCTGTCTTCATGGGCTTCAGATACAGATGAACTACTTATGGGGTTAACCCGGCCTCTCCTGGCCGGTTTACGCCCAGTGGTAATATCCCCAACAGGATGTGTTGTAGAAACTTGTGACGTGGTGTTTGATGAATTTAATGGCTCCCATGGGGGCAAGTTGATCTAAGTGATGTAGGTGAAGAAGATTCTTCTCAAGATATTTTGAACATGGGTGTTGGTGCTCTTCTTCCAATGGAACAAGAACCTCATGATGACAGAGAAGAAGATGGGTGTTTCACTCAGCATCAAGCCACTACTACACCCATGCCACCACAAGATCCTATTGCTCAAATGGAGCCCGTTGTTCATGAACAAGAAGAACATGTAACGCCCACGATGCGGCTATATCTCCCACGTGTCGAGGCACGACTTAGAGGCATAACCGCATAGTGGTTTTGTCGCAAGAAGGGTCATCTACACAATCCCATGTAATGAACAAGAATGGGATAAAGAGTTGGCTTACAATCGCCACTTCACACAATACATGAATATAAATCATACATCATCCAAAATACAATCATATAGACCGACTACGGTCAAAATCCAGATGAAAATAAGACAACCCCAAATGCTAGATCCCCGATCGTCCCAACTGGGCTCCACTACTGATCATCAGGAAAAGACACATAGTAACGACCACGTTCCTCGTCGAACTCCCACTTGAGATCGACCCCATCATCTGCACTGGCATCGTCGGCACCTGCAACTGTTTTGGTAGAATCTGTGAGTCACGAGGACTCAGCAATCTCACACCCGCGAGATCAAGACTATTTAAGCTTATAGGAAAAGATGGTGTAATGAGGTGGAGCTGCAGCGGCAATAAGCATATATGGTAGCTAACTTGCGCAAATGAGAGCGAGAAGAGAAGCAACGGAACGGTCGCCATCTAGCAATGACCAAGAAGTGATCCTGAACGCCTACTTACGTCATGCATAACACAGACCGTGTTCACTTCCCGGACTCCGCCGAGAAGAGACCATCACGGCTACACACGCAGTTGATGTATTTTAACTGGGTCAAGTGACGAGTTCTCTACAACCGGACATTAACAAATTCCCATCTGCCTCATAACCGCGGGCACGGCTTTCGAAAGATAATACCCTGCAGGGGTGTCCCAACTTAGCCCATCATAAGCTCTCACGGTCAACGAAGGATAAACCTTCTCCCGGAAAGGCCCGATCAGTCTCGGAATCCCGGTTTACAAGACATTTCGACAATGGTAAAACAAGACCAGCAAAGCCCCCGAATGTGCCGACAAATCCCGATAGGAGCTGCACATATCTCGTTCTCAGGGCATAATGGATGAGCCAGACGTCGGGTTGGCATAGACCCTGGTTGCCCAGGGGGCGCCGGACATCGCTCGGTTTGGGCCAGCACTCGAAGGAGCACTGGTCCGGGGGTTTAAAATAAGATGACCCTCGGGCTCGCGCAAACCCGGGGGAAAAGGCTTAGGTGGCAAATGGTAAAACCAAGGTTGGGCCTTGCTGGAGGAGTTTTATTCAAGGCGAACTGTCAAGGGGGTCCCATAAATCACCCGACCGTGTAAGGAACGCAAACTCAAGGAACATAATACCGGTATATCAGTAACTAGGGCGGCAAGAGTGGAACAAAACACCAGGCATAAGGCCGAGCCTTCCACCCTTACCAAATATATATAGATGCATTAATTAAATAAGAGATATTGTGATATCCCAACATATCCATGTTCCGACATGGAACAACTTCAACTTCACCTGCAACTAGCAACACTATAAGAAGGGCTGAGCAAAAGCGGTAACTTAGCCAATCAACGGTTTGCTAGGAAAAGATGGTTAGAGGTTGACATGGCAAAATGGGTGACATGATATAGCAAGTGATAGGTAGCGTAGCATGGCAATAGAGCGAACAACTAGCAAAGCAAAGATAGAAGTGATTTCGAGGGGTGGTCATCTTGCCTGCAAGGTTCTCAGAGTTGTCGAAAGCTTGATCCTCGTAAGCGTACTCGACAGGTTCCTCGTTCACGAACTCGTCTCCCGGCTCTACCCAAGACAAGAATACAAACAAACGGAACCACAATCAACCACGATAAATGCACAAGCAACATGATGCAAAACATGTATGATATGCAAGATATGATACGCGATGCATATGCGTGCTCCGGAAGGAAAAATGATGAACATGGCAGTAACTTGGCAAACCAAGCATGCCACTGGAGATATGAGATGATTTCGGTCGAAATCGATATAAAGATCACCGGAAACGGATGCACGGTTTGCAAATGGCAAGCAAAACAAGAATGACACGAATCTGCGATTAACAGCATGATAGCACTTAAAATGCAACAAAAAACAATGCTACAGTACTCCAACATAGCAACAAAGCATATGACAGTAATCTACAGGAGATGCTTGACAAAAGATGAACACTGAGCTACGGCTAGATCACAACATATCAAGCTCAAACATGCATGGCAAAAGTGCAAAAGATAACAGGCTCACAGACTTGGTGAAAAACTGGACATGGCAGAAAACAGCATCAGGTAGCAATGTTCAGAGCACGAAATAAACATGCTACAGGAACTTAACATAGCAAAACAAGGCACGGAAGTGTTCTACTAAATGCATATGACAAAAGTCTCTTACTGACCATAAGCCAAAAAGGACCAGAAGATATGATGGCAAGCATGTAAACATAGCAAGTTTCGTTATCAGGTTTCAGACTTAGCAGAAAACAGAGCATGGCAGAAATAATAATATGTAGGCCTCTTTGTGAGCTTGATGCACTCACTAAAGAGCAATGCATGACAAGACTAGCATACCTACAGCAAGATGGCATGTTTATGAAGCTATCCATGGCAACTACACAAGCATAGCATGAATGGATCAACTACAATAAGCTTGGCAAAATTGCATATCATGTTAAGAATCTGCCAGAAATATTTTATAGCAAAAGTAGAGCAAGATTGAGTCATGCTATGGCACTCCATAATTGAAAACAAGGGCCGGAATGAATCAATTACAACTATATCTACAAAACATCCTTACTGAACATCTCCAAAATATGCATGGATCCCTCTGTAGCATCAAATTTACATGGCAACAAAATAACAGCAGACAGAGACTTAGAGAAATCACTAAGTCCCTGAAACCAGAAACATTACGGGGCCTACTTTGCATGCTTGTGCTAGTCACCAAAGAGATCACAAAAATACATGGACTACACCACTGGAAAGATGGCATGGCATACTTCAAAACACATGTAGAGCTCATGCCCATAAGATGCACAGATTAAATGATACAAAAATGACAAATCTCCAAGTTCTGATAAGAACCAGAGAATAACAGCAACTAGCCCTCTTCCAACAGAGATTTGGGCATCAAGATGACCTCTAATGAACATGGTACAATTGAACAAAGCAAAAGAGCATCACGAGACGAATAATTTGACATATTACACGCGCGAATCGGAGCTACATGCAAGGAGTTATGGCATCACGAACATGAGCATATGCTGTAACAGGAAAAAGACTTAAGAGAAATAGAGGGGCTCGGGGTCAACCGCTACAGTGCCGAACGGATCTGGATCCAGATCGAGAGAGCTCGAGCTCGGCTCGTCGACGGCGATGGAGGAAAGAGAGGCGGCCGGAGGACGTTGGGGAGGCGGAGGACGGCGGGACCGGCGCCGGAGGAGGAGGCTGGAGGGGGCGGCGGCGCCGGCGCGGGTGGTGGCGCGCGGCGGCGGCGGCTGGAACCGCGACGGCGGTGGCGGGCGGCCACGCCGGCGAGGCGGCGGCGGCGAGCAGGCGGCGAGGAGGCGGCGGCACGGGCGCGGAGGCGGGCGACGGCTCGGGCCCGGGAGGGCCCCGAACGGGCCGGCGGGCCGCGGCGTACGGGCGCGGGGACGGCGACACGTGGCGGCGCGGGAATGGCTGCGGTGGGCGGCGCGGTTGTGTCCGGCCGGCGGCGGACGTGTCCGGCGCGGCGCGAGGAGCGGGTTAGGGTTCGTCTGCGTGCGTTTTTGGGGGGAGATGCAAATATATAGGTAGAGGGAGCTAGGAGAGTCCAAATGAGGTGCGGTTTTCGCCCACACGATCGTGATCGAACGACCTAGAGCATGGAAGAGAGTTTGGTGGGTTTTGGGCTGGTTTTTAGGGGGGTTTTGCTGGACACACAAATGGACTTTGCGGATGCCCGGTTAACCGTTGGAGTACCAAACGACCTCCAAATGGAACGAAACTTGACCGGTGGTTTCCGTGTGGTATACTAGGGCCACTTGACAAGCCTCGGTCCATTCTGAGAAAGTTTGACACCCGCACACGAAAGAAAACAAGAGGGGTGCACCGGAGGAGATAGGAGCTCCGGATTGGAAAACGGACAACGGGGAAAATGCTCGGATGCATGAGACGAACACGTATGCAAATGCAATGCACATGATGACATGATATGAAAATGCATGACATGACAAAATGCAAAACGAAAGACAAAACCCGACCACGGAGGGAATAACATAGCACATAGTCGAAAATGGCAAGAGTCGGAGTTACAAATATGGCCAGTTACATCCGGGGTGTTACAGAACAAAAAGTCTCTCACCATGATCATATTCCAGAACAAGATAATCATCAAGAGCAAGAACAAGAAAGTGCAATAATTGATGATGAACCTCAACAAATGCAACATGAAGAAGAAGATCTTCCAACGCACATTAATGATCCATATGTTGAAGATGTGGATGATGGAAACGAAGTTGAACCTTGATACGTCTCCAATGTATCAATGATTTTTGTTTGTTCCATGTTGTTATATTATCATTCTTGGATGTTTTATATTCATCTTATAGCAACTTTATGTCATTTTTTGGGACTAACCTATTGACATAATGCACAGTGCCAGTTGCTGTTTTTTGCTTGTTTTTTACTTCGCAGAATATCAGTACCAAACGGAGTCCAGGCGCAGCAAAACTTTTTGGAGATTTTTTCTGGACCAGAAGACACCCAGTGGGCCAAGAAAGCACCAGAGGGGGGCCTGTGAGGAGCACAACCCACCAGGGCGCGCCCAGGAGCCTAGGCGTGCACGGGGGGTTGTGCCCTCCCACGGAGACCTCATGCACCGCCTCTTCGCCCTATAAATTCACAAATATTCCACAAACCCTACGGGAGTCGACGAAACACAATTCCAGCCGCCGCAAGCTCTAGAACCACGAGATCCAATCTAGACACCATCACAGAGGGGTTCATCATCCTCATTGGTGCCTCTCCGATGATGCGTGAGTACTCCACCATAGACCTATGGGTCCGTAGGCAGTATCTAGATGGATTCCTCACTCTCTTTTGATTCTCAATACAATGGTCTCTTGAAGATCTATTTGATGTAACTCTTTTTGCGGTGTGTTTGTTGGGATCCGATGAACTTTGAGTTTATGATCAAATCTATATCCATGAATATTATTTGAGTTTTCTTTGATCTCTTATATGCATGATTATTTATAGCCTCGTATTTCTTCTTCGAATATTTGGTTTAGTTAGGCCAACTAGATCGATTTTTCTTGCCATGGGAAGAGGTGCTTTGTGATGGGTTCAATCTTGCGGTGTTCTTTCCCAGTGACAGAAGGGGTAGCAAGACACGCATGTATTGTTGCTATTAAGGAATAACAAGATGGGGGCTATTCCTACATGAATAGATCTCGTCTAAATCATTTCATCGTTCTTATTACATTACTCCATTTCTTCATGAACTTAGTACACTAGATGCATGCTGGATAGCGGTCGATGTGTGGAGTAATAGTAGTAGATGCAGGCAGGAGTCGGTCTACTAATCTTGGACGTGATGCCTATATGTTGATCATTCTCTTGGATATCGTCATAATTACTCGATCTTCTATCAATTTCCCAACAGTAATTTGTTTACCCACCGTGTGCTATTTCTCGAGAGAAGCCACTAGTGAAATCTACGGCCCCTGGGTCTATTCTTTATCATATTTGCTTTGAGATATATTTTTATTCTCTTTCATTTTCAGATCTAATATTCCAAAAACCCAAAAATACCTAGCTGCACTTTTTTATTACTTATTTTATTTCGTGTTTTATCGAGAGCTATTTACCCAATCTACCACAAATTTATCCATCTTTTTACCATGGAGGGATTGACAACCCCTCTTACACGTCGGGTTGCAAGTATTTGTTCTTTGTGTGCAGGTACCGTTTACATAGTGTTGCTTGGTTCTCCTACTGGATTGGTACCTTGGTTTCACAACTGAGGGAAATACCTACCGTAGTTGTACTGCATCATCCCTTCCTCTTTGGGGAAATACCGACGCAGTTTCAAGCAACATCAAAAGGAATTTCTGGCGCCGTTGCGGGGAGACATCATCAACATCTATCAGGTTACTAATCACAAATCTCATCTCCTTGCAATTTACATTATTTGCCATTTTCCTCTCATTTTCATCTCCCCCACTTCACAAAATTTGCCATTTTATTCGCCCTCTTTTTCGTTCGCCGTTTTCTCGTCAGATCTATTTTTGTTTGCAATCTTGTTTGCGTAGTCACGATGTCTCAAGAAAAACACCAAGTTGTGTGATTTTTCCAATACCAATAATAATGATTTTATTAGCACTCCGATTGCTCCTCCCGCCACTAGTGCGGAATCTTGTGTAATGCCGCTTTGTTGAATCTTGTTATGAAAGATCCATTTTCCGGTACTCCTATAGAGGATGCCGCGTCCCATCTAAACACATTCGTAGAATTGTGTGGTATGCAAAATAAAAAATATATGGACAATGATATTGTGAAGTTGAAATTATTTCCTTTCTCTTTGAGGGATCATGCAAAAATTTGGTTTTCTTCTTTGCCTGGCAATAGTATCGATTCTTGGGATAAGTCCAAAGATGCTTTTATTACTAAGTAGTTTCCGCCCGCGAAAATTATTTCCCTTAGAACTCAAATCATGAATTTTAAGCAACTTCAGCATGAACATGTTGCACAATCTTGGGAAAGAATGAAGTTGATGCTAAGAAATTGTCCTACTCATGGTTTAAATCTTTGGATGATCATACAAAATTTTTATGCGGGATTGAACTTTGTTTCTAGAAATCTTTTAGATTCCGCCGCGGGTGGTACTTTTATGGAAATTACTTTGGGTGAAGCTACTAAATTGCTAGATAATATCATGGTAAATTATTCACAATGGCATACCCAAAGAGCACCTACTAGTAAAAAAGTTAATTCGGTTGAAGAAATTAGTACATTGAGTGTAAAAGTTGATGCTCTTATGAAATTGGTTGCTAATAAAAGTGCTCCTATTGATCTTAATGATGTGCCTTTGTCCACTTTGATTGAGCATAATAGTGATCCCGAAGATGTGAATTTTGTCTCGCGAAACAATTTTAATAACAATGCTTATAGAGGTAATTTTAATCCTAGGCCTTTTCCTGAAAATTCCTCTAAAAATTATGACAATTCCTATGGTTATTTTTCTTACAATAATAATAGGAACCCCTCTGATCTTGAGAGTAATATTAACGAATTTATCAATGCTCAAAAAGTTTTCAATACAATGATAGAAGAAAAGTTGAATAAGATTAATGATATGTCTAGCAGCATTGATTGAATTTCTCATGAGGTAGAAAATCTCAAGTTGAAAACTTTTTCACCCAAGGTTGAGGAATCAATTAAATCTTTACATGTTTATTTGGATGAAAGTAAGAAAAGAACCGCTATGCTTAGAGCTAAACGAGAATTTTTAGAAAGAGCATTTTCTAGTGATTGCTTTCATAAAAATGATGAAGATCGTAAAGTGATTGGTGTTTCTTATATTGACTCCTTGTTTAGTAAAATTAAAATTGATGATAAAGGGACTGAAGAAGAGTCAACTTTAGCTAGAGGGCGTCTCGATAATTTGGAGTTTGAAAATCTTGATGAAAAAATTGATAAAAGTGGGTTTGGAGAGGTCAAAACTTTAACTAGTGATGTGCCCACTCTTTTGGATTACAAAGACTTTAATTATGATAATTGATCTTTGATTGAATGTATTTCTTTGTTGCAATGCATGAAAAATTCACCTCATGCCGATGAACAAAATAAAGCTTTTACTAAACATATCGTAGATGCCATGATGAAAGCTTTAGAAGAAAAATTGGAATTAGTGATTTCAATTCCTAGAAAATTACATGACGAATGTGAACCTGCCATTAAAGTCAAGATTAAAAATTATGAGTGTTTTTCTTTATGTGATTTGGGTGCTAGTGTTTCCACAATTCCCAAATCTTTATGTGATGTGCTTGGTCTTACCGATATTGAAGAATGTTCTCTTAATTTGCACTTGGCGGATTCTACTATTAAAAAGCCTTTGGGAAGAATTAATGATGTTCTTATTCTTGCAAATAGGAATTATGTGTGCATAGATTTTATTGTTCTTGGTATTGATTGCAATCCGTTTTGTCCAATTATACTCGGTAGACCATTTTTACGTACTATTTGTGTCGTGATTGATATGAAAGAAGGCAATATTAAATTTCAATTCCCACTAAGAAAGGGTATGGAACACTTCCCTAGAACAAGAATTAAGCCACCATATGAATCAATCATGAGGACATCCTATGGATCAAAAACTAAAGATAAAAATACTTGAATCTATGAATTATGCCTAGCTAGGGGCATAAAACGATAGCACTTGTTGGGAGGCAACCCAATGGATAAAATTTATTTTTGCCTTTTTCTTTCTGTTCTTGAGTGTTTACACAATTATGCTACTGTTATGATTGTGTTTTTATGTTTTTGGGATCATGTTGGGTGATAGTTGATTTGATCTTGTTGAAAAACAGAAACTTTTGCATCCAGTAGCAGAATTTTGTAAATCACAGTGTCGGTGTACTAAAGTTTGGGCCCTTTGGTACCCCTTACTTGTGCATGGGTAGTTGCAGCCGCACCTGCGGCAAGGCTTGACGGGGGCAGCTGGGGGCAAGATACAAGACGACCAAGACGGTGTCCAAACCAGTAACCAGAGAGCAGAAGACAAGCTGGACCCCCGACAAGGCTCTTGCCGGGACGGCTCATGAAGCCCCGAGAAGGACAGTTTGCGGAGCACTGACAAGACAACCACCCTTGAGGTTGAGAGCTCTGACACCATTGACAATGTCAAGACCAAGACCCAGGGGCGCTTGCGTGGTGGCATGCAGATCTTTGTGATGACCAGAAGGCAAAGTTCCCAGCCAGGTTCTTGCCGGGGATGTTTGCGAGGCCCCGGCAAGGTTCTTGCTGGGGACGATTGAGAGGCCACGACGAGGCTCGCGCATGACAAGGCTCCACCGCCCTGCCACCATTCCAGCACAGTACCTAGCCTGCCAACCAGGCAAGCACCTGCGTGGCGGCATGTAGATCTTCGTGAAGATCCTGCCACCGCTCCAGGGCAGCGGCTAGCCAGTCAGCTTGGCGTTGCATGTCTCGTCATCCTGGATGCGTGTCAAGATAGGATGAGGCAGCGACGGACGGGACGGGCTCTGTTTCCGTCCCCAATAATGTTAGAGGCAACGTAAGCAGCGCATTTAATGCGTTTGTCCTAAGACGTCAGTGATAAGCACGTGCACTGTAGCACTTTACACCTCCTGTGTACCTATGCCACTATGGTAGCCCCTTGGTATAAGAGGAGGCCCAGGGCGATGCAGGAAGGGACTTTTGGACTTTCTGGCCCAGTTTGCATGCGTAGCAATGAGCCTAAGCTCAACAACACTCAAATACACTAAAAGCAGGACTAGAGTTTTACGCTTCTCAGCGGCCTGAACCTGGGTAAAAATCCCTCGTGTAGATCATTAGATCTGCTCTTTGTGCACCCCTCTTCCCTGCCAACCGTAGAAGGGATCCTTGAGATCCCATAGGTGTCGTTTCTCTGACATCTTTGGCGCGCCATGTAGGGGGTTTAGGTTGTGCAAACCTGGTCTAGCAGTTAGCGCGTCAGTTTCTTGATCACCATGTCTCCCAAGAAGAAGACGATCATGGCGATCGGCTCATCTGTGGCAGATCTGCCCGTGCCAACACAGACGAGCGACGTGGAAGACACTGGTGGCGGTGAAGACCTCGAGCATCCACGATGCTCTGGCGACCAAAGCCAGGCGAGCGGCATCGTCCGCGGCCGCGACGACGACTGCGCACCGCTGGATTCAAGGACAGAGTCGTGCTGCCTACGGGCGGTGCGGGGACCTCCAAGGGTGGAAAGGCGACCTCCAAGACGCCCCCGCCGGCACATGCGCCATGGTCCTCCCAGGCCGTGCGCGACGAGCAGCGCCGCGACGTTGGTGACCCTGGGCGTCGCTGCGGAAAGAGCCCTCAGCATCATTCTCGAGATGCGTAGGGCCGGCATGCACGCCAAGATGCTGGTGGAAACGGCGCACGGCTGCAGAACCGTGATGGGGCTCCTTCTAACATGGTTAGAAGTACGATCACCTCCCGTTCCTTGCGCCTGTCGCTGCCACCTATGCCAGTAGAAGCGTTGGCATGAGCGCAGCTACTCCTCGACTTTCCTCCTACTGCGGAGAAGCAAGAAGAGTGGAGAGCTGCTATCCAGAGCCTTATTGGCCACGCCAATAAAGATGGCCACCAGGAGGCAGGTCCTTCGCGGTGTTTGTCCATCGAGCCGGCGCGTGCCGACGGCGGAAGGGTCGGAGGCGCTACAACCATGGTGCACTCCCCTCCACCATGTCAGCAGCGGTCGCCAGCTCGCCGGGTCGATGCCCGTGACGACGGATCCACGGCATTGTCCGATCCACAATCTCGTCGCGACCAACGCCAAGTCCTTCGGGAACGGGTCAAGGAAGACGCTCGAACTATCATCGAGCGGCGACGGGAAGCACACCATCAATCTGACAGGCGCGCGGGGCCCATTGCGTACAAGCCTGCGCCGGGGGATTCTGGTGACCTGCCTTACGAGGTGGGTTGTCCAGCTTTTACCCGCGAGCTGCAGCAGTTCCAGTGGCCCACTACCTGTACGCTCAAACTCGAGGTCCCTGAGAAGTATGACGGCAAGACTCTCCATCCAAGTTCCTGAGCGTTTACACCATCACGATGCAAGCTGCCGGGGCTCGAGACGACAAGGTGCTCGCCAATTACTTCCCGTTGGTGCTCAAGCCCAACGTCAGGTCGTGGTTGATGCACCTGCTAGTAGATCCCATATCTTCTTGGTCGGATCTGTGCCACGAGTTTGTTGGTGCCTTTACTGGAGGCTACCAAGCTCCTAGCCAGGCAAGTGATTTACACCTCATCCCCCAGAAGGATGGCGAATCCTTGCGCAAATATATATAGAGATTCAGCCGTGTGCAGTACAACATCCCAGATGTTCATCCTGCCGCTGTCATCAGCGCGTTTAATCAGAACATGCGCAACCGCAAGATGCGTGAAGAGCTGGCAATGAACAAAGTTAGAGATGTTGCCGAACTTTATGATTTGGCCGAAAAATGTGCTCGGGCTGAAGAAGGAAGGAAGTTCCCCGTCGAAGATGCCGGTGTGGGAAGTGACTCCGGAGATGAAGACGTCGTCGCCCCCGCAAAGAAGGGCCGACGGCGCAACAGGAAGCACAAGGGAAAGACCGTGCTTGCCGTCGAGGAATCCGGTAACCCCAGCACCGCCAAGAAGGCCAAGGTCGACGACCCCGGCAAAGAGGTTGCTGGGTGCGCCGGCTGCCAGGCCTTGGCGGCTGCCGACAAGCCAGAGGGCTCTGACAAGCAATACTGCAAGATCCATCGCACCAAGGGCCACGACCTCCAGAAATGCCGGCAAGTTGAGCAGCTTCTGGAAAGGCAGAAAGCTGAGTACGAGAGGCGAGACAAGGAGAAGGGCCAGGATGGTGCTGAGGGGTCCGGCAAGAAGCGCGGTGGCCGAGGGGGCCGCCGCGGCAAGGACAAGCAACAAGAGAGGCCTCAAGGCCGCGATAAGAAAGAGGGAGATGATGACCATGAAGAGGACGACGAGTCCAGTGAGCATGAGTTTTAGAAAGCTACAGAAGCCATGTGCATTGATGGAGGTGCCTCGTTGCATTCTTCTCACCGCCAACTTAAACAGTGGGTGCGCGAGATTAATGCGACAGAGCCGTCGATCGATGCCCAAAAGCCACTGAAATGGTCCAACACGCCTATCATTTTTTACGCCGAGGATCACCCTGATCGCACAACCGCGGTCGGGTGCTTGCCGTTGTTGGTTTCGCCAACAATTCGCAACCTCAAGGTGACAAAAAATGCTAATAGACGGTGGGGCCGGTTTGAACCTAATCTCGCCCAAAGTGATCAAGAGGTTGCAAATCCCTGATGGAGACCTCGAAGAGATGGGCGCGTTTCAAGGGGTCAATCTGGGAAGAAGCCAGTCCAAGGGTAAGATCACACTACCAGTCACATTTGGTGGTGAGCTGAACTATAGAACAAAGAAGATTGTTTTTTATGTCGCCAAGATCCCGTTGCAGTATGATGGGATCCTTGGTCGTCCAGCACTGGCAAAGTTTATGGCGGCGTCACACTATGCCTACAACACACTGAAGATGCCCCGCCCGATGAGCATCATCATTGTCGGCTTCGACAAGAAAGACGCACTCATCTGCGCTAACCAATTATACAGGGAAGCGGTGGTAGCACCTGCCGCCAAGGCACTTGCTCCTGCCACTGGAGCTCCCATGGAGAAGAAGACCGGCAAGACCTCTGGCCCCGGCAAGGCCTCTTGCACCCACTCCGGCAAACGCGCCTCCTCGAAGTGCCGCGTTCCCGTTGAGGACGTGCCACAGAGATCCACCGGCAAGAGCAAGAAATCCAAGGCACCACCACCAGAGACCAAGAAGGTGCCCGTCAAGGAGGACGGCACGGGCGGAGCTTTCACTATAAGCTCCACCCTCAACAGCAAATAGGAAAGCGTGATCATCGCCTTCCTGCGGGTGAATGTCGATGTGTTTGCATGGCAAGCATCTGACATCCCCAACGTTCCCAGGGAGGTGATTGAGCACGATCTTGTTGTCTGTCCTCATGCGCGGCCCGTCAAGCAGAAGGTCGGGAAGCAAGCTTTGGAGTGGCAAGATTTTATCATCAAAGAGACTAGGAAGTTGGAAGAAGCAGGTTTGGGAAGTGCTCCACTCAACGTGGTCGGTCAATCTGGTGGTGGTGCGCAAGGCGAATGGGAAATGGAGGCTGTGCGTTGATTTTACAGATATCAATAAAGCCTGTCCAAAGGATCCTTTCCCTTTGCCGCGCATCGACCAGATCGTGGACTCCACTACCGGGTGTGACTTGCTGTCGTTCCTTGACGCCTACCCAGGAAACCACCAGATTTTCATGACGAGGGAAGATGAAGAGAAGACCGCGTTTATCACCCCATGTGGTACGTATTGTTTTATACGAATGCCTTTCGGGTTGAAAAGTGCTGGTTCGACATTTCCAAGAGTGGTTCAGATTGGTTTTGAGCCCCAACACATAGAAATATGGAAGCTTATATGGATTATATAGTGGTCAAACCAAGGACAAGGCAACACTCGTGCAAGATTTGGGAGAAACATTTGCAAATTTGCGCAAGTTCAACCCCAAGCTCAACCCTGAAAAGTGTGTGTTTTGTGTCCCATCCGGCTAACTTCTCGGGTTCTTTGTGTCTTAGCGTGGTATCGAAGCAAATCCCGACAAGATCAAGGTGATCGAGCAGATTGAAGCACCAAGACGAGTCAAAGATGTGTGTCGGCTTGCTGGCTATGTTGCTGCTTTAAGTAGGTTCATCTCCAAATCTGCTGAGCGCGCCCTGCCCTTTTTCAAGATTTTGAAAAAGGCAGGTCCAATGAAATGGACTCCGAAAGCGGAGGCAGTGCTGTAAGATTTGAAGAGGTACCCCTCCTCTGTGGCAATACTAGTCGCGCCTAGGCTGCAAGAGCCATTGCTGCTATATTTAGCGGCAATGAATCAAGTGGTCAGTGCTGCACTAGTGGCGCAGAGGGAAATTGATGAAGAAGCAGTGGCGGCGGCGAGACCGTCGGATGACGAGCCAGAGCTCTCCCCGGCAGGGTCTGGCGCTGGCAAGGCAAGACCCCCGGCAGAGTCTGGTCCCAGCAGGGCAGAGTCTGGTGCCAGCAAGGCAGGATCTACGCAAGCAAATGAAGTGATACGGAAGAAGATGATGATGCAGCACCCAGTTTATTTTGTCAGGTACCTCTTGCAGGGGGCTAGATCAAGATACTCCGGTGTGCAGAAGTTGCTCTTCGGCCTCCTTTTGGCCTTGAGGAAGCCGCGTCACTATTTTCAGGCACATGAGATCACCGTCATCACTCGCTTCCCGTTGCAACGGATCTTGCACAACCCAGATGCAACCGGAAGGATTATGGAGTGGGCATTGGAACTGTCAAGCTTTGGTCTCAGATTTGAAAGCACTTCGACAATTCAGAGCAGAGCCTTGACGAAGTTCGTTGCAGAATGGACCTCAATGCCCGACGAGGAAATTCAAGAGACCACTCTCCCCAGCAAGGAAACGAGCCATGATTGGATTATGTACTTTGATGGGGCTTTCTCGCTTCAAGGCGCCGGTGCTGGTGTGCTGCTCGTTGCACCCACCGGAGAGCACATCAAGTACGTAGTCTAGATGCACTTTACCTGGGAGAGATCAACAAATAACACTTAAGCGTATGAGGGACTGCTTGCCGGTCTCAGGATTGCGGCGGACCTCGGAATTAGGAAGCTCATCGTCAGAGGTGATTCACAGCTTGTCGTCAAGCAAGTCAACAAAGATTATCAAAGCCCGTTGATGGAAGCCTATGTACATGAAGTGAGGAAGTTGGAGGAGCGTTTTGACGGTCTGCAAGCAGAGCATGTTCCTCGAGGAGAGAACAACATTGTTGATGACCTGTCGAAATGTGCTACCCTCAAGTTACTTGTGGAACCAGGGACCTTTGTGCTCCAATTAACTCAGCCATTCGTTGAATCATTGGCAGGACATAATAAGCGAAGGAAGTCAGGCCCCGACAAGTACTTTTCCGCTGAGCTCCCAGGAGCTGCCGGCAAGGAAGTTGCTGGGAATGCCAAGCTTGCCGGGGAGCGACAGGCTCCGGCAGGGCCTCAAGCCCTTGCCGTAGAGACAACTGCTCCCACGGCAGAGGACATGCCTTTAGTCCTTGCCATCGAGCCTCAGGCTCCGGCATGAGCACAACACACCGTTCGGTTCCTCCAAACAGGGGAACTCCCTGAGGAACAGGAAGAAGCAGAGAAAGTAGCCTGTCGGTCCAACATGTACCAGTTTGTGGACGATGTCCTATACAGGAAAAGACCGAACGGCTGAAATTGAAGTGCATTCCTCGGGAGGACGGACTGGAGCTGTTGGCAGAGATACATGGAGGCATATGTGGCTCTCACATAGGATCAAGAGCTCTTGCCGATAAAGCATTTCGGCAAGGTTTCTTTTGGCCCACTGCTCTCCAGGATGCAACTGCACTAGTAACCAAGTGTGAAGCGTGCCAGTTCCATTCAAAGAAACTCCATCAGCCAGCTCAAGCTCTTCAGACGATCCCTCTTTCCTGGCCATTTTCGGTCTGGGGGCTCGACATACTGGGCCCTTTTCCCCGTGCTGTCAGGGGCTTTGAGTACTTGTACGTCGCAATCGACAAGTTCACAAAGTGGCCAGAAGTGGAAGCAGTGAGAAAGGTGAAAACACAATTATCCGTCAAGTTCTTCAAAGGACTAGTTTGTCGTTTTGGTGTGCCAAACAGAGTCATCACCGACAATGGCACATAGTTCAGAAGCCGTACCTTCATGTAGTATATCCAGGACCTCGGCAGCAAAATCTGTTTTGCTTCTGTTGCTCATCCGAGAAGCAACGGCCAGGCGGAAAGGGCAAATGCTGAAGTACCGCGGGGCCTCAAAACAAGGACTTTTGACAGGCTGCACAAGTGCGGAAGACGCTAGATTGATGAGTTGCCGGTGGTTCTTTGGTCAATCATGACGACACCAAATCGAGCCACCGGCCAGACGTCCTTCTCCCTGGTGTACGGGGCAAAAGCAGTTGTCCCCACAGAACTCATATATGGGTCACCTCGAGTGCTCGCTTATGATGAGCTTGCGCAAGAGCATTTGCAACACGATGATGCTAAGCTCCTTGAGGAAGATCGTCTTCAGGCTGCTGTGCGAGCCGCGCGCTACCAGCAAGCCTTGCGCCACTACCATAGCCGCAAGATTCACGCCCGAAGCCTTGAGGAAGGCGACCTTGTTCTTCGGCGCATTCAGTCCACCAAGAATTCCAACAAGTTGACGCCAAAGTGGGAAGGCCCTTATCGGGTAATACGAGTCACCAGGTGCGGCGCGGTCCGCCTGGAGACCGAAGATGGCGTTCCAGTGAGCAACTCCTGGAACATCGAACATCTTCGCAAGTTTTACCTGTGAGGCGCGGTTGCCGGGTCCCCCAGCAACCCCCTTTTGTACTAGCCTTGCCGGCAAGGCATATAATCCTATGTACAGAGCCAGGCGCATACATTGTGTGCAGTTGAATAAGTTTGAGTATGTACAGTTCTTGTTGATTTCCATGTTTATATATATGCATGCATGTCCAGGATATTGTGCTACCTTCGTTTCTAGCAAGTACTGATGAACCGCCAAGGTTCCATGTTCCTATTTTCTCTTGTTTCTTTTTCTCAAAGGACAAAAGGTTCCCTCGTATACAAGTTTGCCGGGGGGATAGAGAGTATGGACACCAACAGGCGACGTTCAAAGTGGCATCTTGCGGGAAAGAATACAACAGCAAAAAGCTAAGTTGCGGAACCTTGAGTGAATTTCTTTTAAATTTAAGGTTATTTTCCTCGAATGGTTTCGGTTCTTGTATGGAAAACCTACACGCGAAGGAACTTTGTCGGGATTAGTTGCGCCTTTGCTCGGTTTCGAGTCCGCTCAACGGTTCAAGTGGCTGCGCTAAGAACGGCAAGGTGCCTTGCCGGAAGCGGCACCCCCAACAGGCTGCTAAGGATCCGTCCTCAAAGCGCTCGCGGCAAGGGTGCGCGCACCGGCAAGTTTTCTTCCAAAAAAGCATGGGGTGTATGCCATACAAAGAGAGATCAAACGAGGAGGATAGCATGCATTCGATCCAAAACATAGCAAGTTATATTACATTGATGGTTGCCGTGGTTCTAACTTAAGATAAATTATCTTGGGCACGAGTTCATAGCGGTAAGGAGAAGTGAAGCGGCTAGTCCCGACGGTGGTCTTCCACCCTCTTGACTTGGTCAATGAGGGAGTCCGGGATTAGGGGGTCCTCGGACAGCCGGACTATATCCTTTGGCCGGACTATTGGACTATGAAGATACAAGATTGAAGACTTCATCCCGTGTCCGGATGGGACTCTCCTTGGCGTGGAAGGCAAGCTTGGCAATACGGATATGTAGATCTCCTCCCTTGTAACCGACTCTGTGTAACCCTAGCCCCCTCCGGTGTCTATATAAACCGGAGGGTTTAGTCCGTAGGACAACAACAATCATACCATAGGCTAGCTTCTAGGGTTTAGCCTCTATGATCTCGTGGTAGATCAACTCTTGTAATACTCATATCATCAAGATCAATCAAGCAGGAAGTAGGGTATTACCTCCATCGAGAGGGCCCGAACCTGGGTAAACATCGTGTCCCCCGCCTCCTGTTACCATCCGCCTTCGACGCACAGTTCGGGACCCCCTACCCGAGATCCGCCGGTTTTGACACCGACATTGGTGCTTTCATTGAGAGTTCCACTGTGCCATCACCGTAAGGCTAGATGGCTCCTTCGATCATCGGCAACGATGCGATCCAAGGTGAGGTTTTCCTCCCCGGACAGATCTTCGTATTCGGCGGCTTCATACTGCGGGCCAACTCGCTTGGCCATCTGGAGCAGATCGAGAGCTACGCCCCTGGCCATCAGGTCAGGTTTGGAAACTTGAACTATACTGCCGACATCCGCGGAGACTTGATCTTCGACGGATTCGAGCCCATGTCAGGTGCGCCGCACAGTCACGACAGGCATGACTTGGCCCTGCCAACGGACAGTGTTCGGGAGATCCCACCTGCAGCTACTCCGGCCCTCGATCCGGAGCAGATTACGCCGTCCGAGGACGGGTGGATGGACCCCGCCACGGAGGTCGCACACTCAGCGGCGATAGAGCTGAATACTGACTTCACCTCCTCCGAGACCCATGTTGCCGAACCATTGGATTCATCCCCGGCCATGGGCTCCGAGCCGCCTGCGTCCGTGCCTATCGAATCCGATTGGGCACCGATCATGGAGTTTACCTCCGCGGATATCTTTCAGCACTCGCCCTTTGGCGACGTGCTAAACTCATTGAGGTCTCTCTCCCTGTCAGGAGACCCTTGGCCGAACTATGTCTGGCTAGAATGGGATGCGGACGACGAAGAAATTCGCTCCCCACCCACCACCCACTTAATAGCCACTGTCGACAATTTAACCGACATGCTCGATTTCGACTCCGAAGACATCGACGGTATGGACGACGATGCAGGAGAGGAACAGGAACCACCGCCCACAGGGCGCTTGACAGCCACTTCATCACACGATATATATATGGTGGATACACCCAAAGAAAACAATGACGAGGAACGGAAGGATGCAACGAAGGATAGCTCCCTCGAGAAGCAACCAAAGCGATGGTGTAGGCGCCGCTCCAAATCCTGCCCCGGCAAGAACAACGATAACAGTGCAAGGAAAAATAACACCCCGGTCGACTCTAGAGGAAACAACGACCACATTGACCCAGCGACAAAACATGATGAACTAGCGGACGGCGAGCATAGGACGGAGCCGCTGTCCGAACACGGCAACGCCGAGGATAAAGCTCATCAACCTCTGTCCGGAGAGGAAAACAGTCCGGACGAGGATGCACACATCATCCCGGAAAGGCACTTGGAACAAGAGAACCTCCGTAGAAGGCTTATTGCCACCGCGAGGAGTCTGAAGAAGCAGAAGCAAAGGCTTAAGGCCGCGCAGAATACACTCAACAGTAGATGGAACAAAGTGCTTGACATTGAAGAAAAGTATGGTGGCAGTCGCCACACAAAGAGCTATCCAAAGCGAAAGATGTTGCCCGAATTCGATGATGAGGCCTTAGAGCCCACACAGCCGAAAAATAAAACGGCCGACCGGTCGGATCGACCACCTCGTAACCGCGATAGGGCGGCTAACGAGGCCGCACATAAGTCAGCACACGATCCAAGCAAGGACTTGCATCAAAAGGCCGGCATGACCAGATCCATCTATGAATCTAGGAACCGCGCTCCAGCGCATAATCAAAACCGAACACCACAACCGTGAGAACGCCATGACACATCCAAATACAGGGGTGCCGCGCACCCCCTATGTTTCACTGTGAGGTGATGGATCACGAATTTCCAGAGGGATTCAAACCCGTGAACATAGAGGCGTACGACGGAACGACAGAACCTGGGGTCTGGATTGAGGACTTCATCCTCCATATCCATATGGCTCGCGGAGACGAACTCCACGCCATCAAATACTTGCCCCTCAAGTTGAAAGGACCAGCTCGGCACTGGCTGAAGAGCCTCCCTGAAAATTCAATTGGAAGTTGGGAGGAGCTTGAGGATACTTTTAGGGCTAACTTTCAAGGGACCCATGTCCTACCTCCGGATGCAGACGATTTAAGTCATATAATTCAACAACCCGGAGAGTCAGCCCAAAAGCTTTGGAACAGATTTCTCACTAAGAAGAATCAAATCGTCGACAGCCCGGATGCCGAAGCCTTAGCAGCTTTCAAACACAGCGTCCGAGACGAATGGCTCGCCAGACACCTCGGCCAAGAAAAACCAAGGACAATGGCAGCCCTAACAAGCCTTATGACCCGCTTTTGCGCGGGCGAAGATAGCTGGCTGGCACGTAGTAGCACCAGCGACCCAGGCACATCCGAAGTCAGGGATGGTAATGGAAAACCACGACGCAGTAAAAGCAAGCGTCGAAATAACAAAGACAACCCAGACAACACGGCGGTAAACACCAGATTTAGGGGCTCTCGACCCAGTCAGCGGAAAAAGCCTTTCAAAGGCAACAGAGATGGACAGTCCAGCCTAAACAAGATTCCAGACAAATTATGTCAGATTCATGGCACCTCCGATAAACCTGCAAATCACACCCACAGAGAATGCTGGGTCTTCAAGCAGGCCGGCAAGTTAAATGACGAACACAAGGGGAGGGATACACCAAGTGAAGACGAGGATGAGCCTCGCCAGCAAAGCACTGGGGGACAAAAAAAATTCCCACCAGAGGTCAAAACAGTGAACATGATTCACATAACAAAAGGAAGAAGCAAACATGCACTCCGAGACATATGCGCCGTAGAGCCCGTCACCCCTAAGTCCAACCCTTGGTTGGTCTGCCCGATCACTTTCGATCACAGGGATCACTTGACAAGTATCCGGCACGGAGGATTGGCTGCCTTCCAACCAGAATAAATGATCGGTCGTCAAGACCGCGGACACAGCTAGACGAGTCCGGCGCATCACTAGCTGTAACAGCTTAGTTAAACATGATATTGGTTTGATGGATATACCCCCATAGGCAGTACCAGGGGCTTCCCGCATGTAAAAAGGACTACAGTTCGGCTTGCCCTTACTTATCTTGAATTTTAATGGTTTATTAAGAATAACTAATTTTTCGCACGACATCTTTCACCTAAGTTCTTCTCTTTTACAGATGATAATCGTGCTACACCCTTCCAGGATACAGCACAACGGAGACACAGGCGCAAACGTGCAGCAGGGCCCCGCTCAAAGGTTTCTTTTTAGATTAAGACCCTGTGTAAACCTTTTTTACTGTCTCTTGTTGCTTCACATCCTCCGGATACTCAGTATAACCGAGAGGGATGCTGACGTTACTGGCATTTCGCCACGTCAGAATAATGCACGTACCTGGACACTCGGGGTTCATTCTCAAGGGCGTTACTCAGCCCGGTATATGTTGTAAAGACCGAATACCTTAGGGAGTGTTCGGCGTCGCGAGTTTGGCCTTATATGCATCAGCTCCGAATCATGTCTTTGGTCAAATGTTGGGTTTGCCCGGCTCCCGTGTTTTGCTACCTTACGTTCCGCTCTATCGGCTAAGGTGGCATCGGGAGAACTACTGCGATCGTGCCCTGGTTCATCCGGATGAGCACCTCAGTAGAGAAAGCCAAAAACTGACTGTCATGATAAAGCGCGAGACTGGTCAACCACTCGATGACTTAGCGGAATCTTCGGGATTCCTCCGCATTAACGAAGGACCGGTTTTCCCGGTCATGTACGTACGCGCACCGTATTTGGATAGCGCGGAAATACCAGGGGCTATATAGTAGCCCCACTGTCAAACTCCTATGGTTAAGTGAAAGTGTTAAAGCAATATAGTCCGATTGCCTCGTTCGCCGTGCTACCACCTCCTTAATGGACCAAGACGTTGGATCAAGTGTGAAGACGCGCTTTTGCGAACACCCCCGCATTATATGCATGGGGGCTGAAGCCGACGACTGCAAACTTTCAGGTTATATACATATATACATAAATGACCGCACAAGAGGCATAATAATACTTTCAGGCAAAAGTATAAAGACAGCCCTTATAATTCAAATAAGACTGTTCTTACAATTGGGATACATGTCACTAGAACATGATACTCTTCGAGCACTGAGCCTCTATTAAACGAGCGCCTTCTAAGACTTCTTCAAAATAGTGCTCGGCCGATACCCGGCCTACCGCCGAACTCTGGGATGCAATAGCGGTGGCCTCCATCCCTGCCCAGTATGTCTTGACACGGGCAAGAGCCATCCGCGCACCCTCTATGCACGCTGACCTCTTCACAGCGTCGATACGCGGCACAACACCAAGGAATTGTTGCACTAAGCCAAAATAACTATTCAGCCTTGGTCCTTCCAGCCAAAAATGATCCACAACAGACCTCATGGGTAGCCCGGACAACCTATGGAGCTCGGCCCACTCGGCCATTTGCTCATTTAACAGCAGCGGACGCGCCGGAGCATTGAACTGCGACCAGAACAACTTTTCCACTTCGTGATCTTTTTGATCTTCGAAAAACTTGGTCGCATCAGCAGCACTTGCTGCCAAATCCAGGTACGCGTCCGCATAACTCCATAATTGATCCAGAAGGGCATACTTAGGATCTCCGAACTTCGTCCGCAACAAAAAGGGCTTCCCAGCCGCGATATCTCCGGCTTGACGTAGCTCCTCCTTCGCCGCTCTGATTTTAGAGTGGGCTTCCTTGGCTGCTACCGTGGCTTTCTCTAGGTCCGCCGTCTTTGTTCGGCTTTTCTTTTCAAGAAGCTCATAACGGTCGGCGGCATCTTTCAGTTCAACAGCCATCTTGGCTATCTTCTCTTTGCTCTGGCAATGCGCAGCCTGTTCGGCTCTTAGCTCTTCGACCGCCTTTAGGGCGGCCGCATCACTCCTCCTAGCTTGTTCCTTGGCTCGGGCAAGTTCCGCCCGAAGGGTCTCCACGGCGGCAGCTCCATCTGCAGTCACAACATATTACAGATACTAGCATCATGCTCCTCTTAATATGTGTTGATCATAGGAGAATACGTACCCTGTGCCTCGTCAAGCCGCTTGTTTACAAGCACGATGTCGACA
Organism: Aegilops tauschii subsp. strangulata; assembly: GCF_002575655.3. Taxonomy (NCBI): domain Eukaryota; kingdom Viridiplantae; phylum Streptophyta; class Magnoliopsida; order Poales; family Poaceae; genus Aegilops; species Aegilops tauschii. The sequence continues at coordinate 323,690,259 of NC_053038.3, read as the reverse complement.
TCTGCCGCATCAAGTTGCCGCTTCAGTTCGGCAAACTCACCAGTCCGGTTAGACACCGGACCCTCAGCCGCCTGCACGTGAAAGCAGCACGGTTATTACCTGGGACTATGATCCTCTACTTGCCGTCTTTTTCGACAGCAACCAGAGTCTTAGGGGCTACTATCTGCATAGGGCACACCTAGCATGTGCGGTGCCATCAAAAAATATATATTACTTTGCGTACCTCAAAGCCTCTCAGCAGGCTCATAAAAGCTTCATGCAACCCGCTTTCGGCAGAGGAAATCCTCTCAACCACCGTACCCATTAGCGTACGGTGCGCTTCTGAGATAGCCGCTTGCTCCAGAAGATTCATCAGTGCGTCTGGTCGCGCACCGGACAGTCCTGGACTCTTTCTGTTGCTCTCCTTAGGAGCCGAATACTCCGGACTTCGGGTAGCCGAAGGGTTACCCTCTGGCCTTGGCGGATCAGGAGAAATCCTCCGTGACGACACCCCAGGGTCGTCCGCTTCACGAGGCGGGGAGGCACGGGGAGGCGTTTCGCTCTCCATCATCTCCGGAAGAAGATCCCCCGAAGACGAACTCTGTCGAGAAGGGCTACGATCCGAACTACAAGACATACATCTCGGTTATTGTTCTCAGAAAGGAAGCAGGGTATATTTACTACAAAGTACTTTTGTTTACTTACAGCTCGGTGGAGGGTTGGTCCCCTTGCGGGTACTGTGCGGTAAGGATGCCCTCCGGGGTAGGGCCCCCTGACAAAGGTTTCTTCCCTCGTTTGAAAACCATTGTTTCCAAGTCTTCAGAGGCGGCCCTCTTCCTTCCTTGGGGAGAGGGAATTTTAGATTCTTCTCCCCGGTTATCCTCCTTCGCGGAGGCACTAATTCCCCCGGTTTGGATGAATAATGAGCGAGGCTCGCTTTCGGCTTCTTTGTTCCTTGCTTTATCTTCCCCTGATGCCGCTTGATAAGGCGAAGCTCGAGCATCCTGGCTAGTACAGGATCCGGTGAGCCCTCAGGAAGGGGAGCCGAACACCTGATCATCTTCGCCTTTTTTATCCTTTCTTGGTCAAAAAGCGACTTTTCAGAATGATGTTGTGGTAAATTAAAAGACAACGTGTTCGGCCGCGGAATTACTTACTTGGGTGTCTGGACGATTGCAGTTCAGACCCACATCCTCGGTGGTGTTCGGACACTTTATTCGTGATCCGAAGAACAATCCATACATCTCTTCGAGCGTCGCGCCGAAGAATTGCTGAATAGTTCGCGGTCCTTCCGGGTTGAACTCCCAGATACGGAGAGGTCGACGTTGGCATGGAAGGACCTGACGAACTAGCATGACTTGCATTACCTGAACAAGGCTGACATCTCCTTTGAAGAGATCTCGGATGCGGCTCTGCAGCGTCGGCACATCATTAGCTGGCCCCCAGTCCAGCCCTTTGTTGACCCATGACGCCAATTGTGGCGGGGGCCCCGGACGGAAGGCGGGGGCAGCTACCCACTTAGCGCTTCGGGGAGCGGTGATGTAAAACCACTCTCGTTGCCATAACTTGGATGTCTCCGGGAAGGAGCCCTTTGGCCATGGAGCATCGGCGCCTTTGTTTATTATGGCGCCTCCGCACTCTGCGTGTCGCCCCTCAATCATCTTCGGCTTCACATTGAAGGTCTTGAGCTATAAGCCGAATTGTTGGGTGATGCGGAGGAAGGCTTCACACACAACGATGAATGACGAGATGTGAAGGATGGAATCCGGAGCCAGATCATGGAAATCGAGCCCGTAGTAAAACATAAGCCCCCTGACGAAGGGATCAAGACTAAAGCCTAGCCCTCGGAGGAAGTGGGAAATAAATACGACACTCTCGTTGGGTTCGGGAGTGGGGATGACCTGCCCTCGAGCAGGCAGCCTGTGCGAGATTTCGGCGGTCAGATACCTGGCTTCTCTTAGCTTCTTGATGTCCTCCTCTGTGACAGAGGAGGGCATCCACCGACCTTGAAGGTTGGATCCGGACATGACTGAAGGTCCGAAGCGCCTAGCCTGAGCCTTGGGTGTTGGAACTCGAGGTGGGGGAAGGATTCGATTGAGTGCGAGAAGAAAAGGACAGGCCTTGGCCCCTTTATAAAGAGGGTGAATATCAAGCGTCCTCTGCGTGGCCGTTTGGAACTTGCCTAAAATCGAGGAGTCATACCAGCAGGCGCAATGGGGTTACCCACGCCCGTATTGATGAGAATCCTGTGAAAAAAGGGACACGATCTCTGCTTCGACAGGACGTGCCAATAAAACCGCCTCGCAACACGTGCAGTGGCAGGCTCGGAAGAACGGTTCGTCATGACCAAACCACGGCAGAACGTCAGGTTATGAAAGGCCGTCAGCAGATTAGATTTGTGGAAATATTATTCTCTCTACGGTGGTATGTGGAATTTATTTTGCAGAGCCGGACACTATCCTTGTGTTCAAAATCTTCTATAGAGTATTCGGAGGAGGAACCCGCCTCGCAATGCTGAAGACAATCTGCACGCCGGACTCATCGTCATTGAAGCCTGGTTCAGGGGCTACTGAGGGAGTCCTGGAGTAGGGGGTCCTCGGACAGCCGGACTATATCCTTTGGCCGGACTGTTGGACTATGAAGATACAAGACTGAAGACTTCCTCCCGTGTCCGGATGGGACTCTCCTTGGCGTGGAAGGCAAGCTTGGCAATACGGATATGTAGATCTCCTCCCTTGTAACCGACTCTGTGTAACCCTAGCCCCCTCCGGTGTCTATATAAACCGGAGGGTTTAGTCCGTAGGACAACAACAATCATACCATAGGCTAGCTTCTAGGGTTTAGCCTCTACGATCTCGAGGTAGATCAACTCTTGTAATACTCATATCATCAAGATCAATCAAGCAGGAAGTAGGGTATTACCTCCATCGAGAGGGCCCGAACCTGGGTAAACATCGTGTCCCCCGCCTCCTGTTACCATCCGCCTTAGACGCACAGTTCGGGACCCCCTACCCGAGATCCGCCGGTTTTGACACCGACAGTCAACCATGTTGACGATGGGCAGGACGAGCTCTTCGAGCGCCTTGCGGTCTGCATCCTCCGGCAGGCTGTCGAGCACGTTGGTGAGGTTGAGGCTAGGGTTCCTGTACGCCACCTTGGTGAGCACCTTGAGAAGGACGCCCCGGCAAAGCTTGCGGGACTCGTTGGCCAGTTGGGTTGCTCGGCTAGAGTGGAGTAGCTTCAGGGCGTCAAGGACGGCCTCGAAGAACATGGTCAGCCTAACGCTCGAAGTCACCCTCTCCTCATGGGAAAACCTGAAGCTCGGCATGCCCATGATGGACAGTTGCGTGGTGAGCCTCTCCGCAACGTCGATGAGGCGCTCAGTCCAGATCCCCACGCCTTTCACATAATCATTATTGGTGGCAGCAGCACTCTCAAGCAGTTGCTTCTCCTCCTGGAGGTCCTTAGCCAGGGTCTTCTCTCGAGCCCTACTGCCCTCAAGGGTCTCCTCTAGTGTGGTCAGCTTCAGCTTCAGATCATCCATGGAGTCGTTGGCGGCAGAGATCTGCTTGGTCTTCTCAGATATGGTGATCTGCAACTCCGCCAAGGTGTAGGCGGTTTTGTCTCTGTCGCTCTTGAGTGTCGATACCTCCTTGTTGTGCTTCTCTAGCTCCACCTCCAGTTTCTCCACCTTCCTGGCCAGCTCGTTCTTGGCGGCCTCTGCAGCTTTGGCGACATCGACAGCTTCCTTCAACTTGCCGGCATGATCCAGGACCAGAGCGTCGAGTGTGTCCTTATGCTTTTGCTCCAGCTCCTGGGTCCGCTACACGATAAGTTTTTCGATTTCTTCATCCTTGCTGTGGAGCCTGGCGGCAAGTGCCTCTTCGCGAGTGGCAAGGTCCTCTTCTTGAGCGTCGAGCAAGACACGATGCTCCCTTAGTTGGGCGTCGTCCTTGGCAGCCTATGCAGCGGCCTCCTCCTGGGCCTTCTCAACATCGTGCTACTTCAAGAGGAGCTCGTTCCAACAGTGGCTCAGCTGCTCCTGGCTAGTCTTCAGCTCCTGCTGGGCCTCGGCAAACCAGACCTGCATCTGCTCAATGTGCTTTTGGAAGCCTGGCTCTGCCGCGTCGACAACCGCTGCCCTGGAGTCCAGTTTCTCCTTGCGGGCACGGTGAAGCGCATGGAGCTTCTGAAAGTTGCTGCTCATGGCTTGGAGGAGCTGGTCTTCCTTGGAACCGCTGTTGCTGGCGCTCGGCTCATCGACAACCTCGAGCCCGGCGGCGGCAATGACTTCTTCGTCAAAAACCTCCCCCTCGGTTGGCGCTCCGGTGCTTGCCGTCCCCGGGATGCTGACGAACAGATCGTCGCCTACCTTCAGATATCTGCTTGAGGTGGGGGCTTCGGAAGTTGACGGTTGGTCTTCGACCACCGTCTCCCCGGCAGCTGAGGACTCCGGGACCGATGTAGTGCCAGGCGCTCCTACGACAGGAATGCCGTCGGTATGGTCTTCGGTCTCCTTGACGGCCTCCCCGGCAGACCCCTTGGCGGCCTCTTCATGCGCGTCCTTGGCGGCCTCGTCGGCAGTGACCTTGGTGGCCTTGGCGGCAGCATCCTTGGCGGTCTCCTCGATGGTGGCGTCGACATCCATCTGATCCACCAAGGGGGGATCTGAAAGCCAAGGAGGAGAAACAAGATGAAACCAAGATTGAAGCTCAAAGCAAGCAAAAAGGAGAAAAAGATCGCACTAGAAAAGTGACAAAGGCCAGGAAGCAGGCGGCTTACCTGTGACGAGCTGTAGAGGGGTGGTTCCCTCCCCGACAACACTCATTGCCGGAATGGAGCTGCCGGCGCCTGTGCTCGCCGGCTCTTCCTCCACGCGTGTGGGCTCATCGGTGGAAGCCTTGCCGGGGATCCCTCTCTGGGCGGTGTGGTTGACGGAGGAGGCATGTCGGGGGTGGCCCTCAGCGGCTCCTCCTTTTGCCGCTCTTCTCCTGCAAACCCGGCAAGGTTAGCAGTAAAGATACACACCCCGACGCTCGCCAGCGGAAAGTGAGTAACGGGCTCACGCTGGGGGCTGAGTCGGGGGCTGCGTCATGGGCTGGGATCTGGGCTGATCGTGATCGTCTCCGGCGCGCCTGAGGTGCTTGCCAGGGGCTCGTCGCCTGTCGAGGTATTGGCCTTCTTCGCCATCCTCTGCGCCAACATTTCTGTGTCTCTGCGGGGACATGCCAAAACAAGATCAAATAAAATAAGGTAGCGAAACAGGGACTCAGGTGATGAAGAAAGCAGTAAGGCACTTACTCGTCTTCTTCTGGCCTCTTCTCCCTCCTCGAGCTAAAACAAGAGAGGTCAAAATTGGCCTCTGGTATGGTGTCCGTGCGAGGGGGTGGAGATGGAGACCTGGGCCGCTTGGCCGTTGCAGAGGCGGCGGCTGCTGCTTCCCTTGCTGTCGAGGCCATATGCCTCGTCTGGCGCACAGGTTGCGGCTGGACCTCTTGCCGCTGCATGACCTTGCCGGCCACCCCCTTGACGGGGACCTCTTCATGCGAGGAGGCTTGCCGGTCTGGCTCGACAGAGCCAACCCGCCGAAGGACGCGCTTCTTCTTCCCCGGGACTAGGGGCTCCTCATGCGGCTCCTCTTCATCTGCCTCTTCAGCCTCCTCTTCGGTTGTCTCCTCGGAAAAAGGGCCCCCGGCAGCGGCGCCACTGTGTTCTCTGGCAGGCTCCCCCACTCGGCAAAGTCCTCCTCTGTGCCGGCCTCATCTTCCCGGAAGCCGACGCTGGCGGCCTCCTCGGCAAGGGCTGCCTCTTCCGCTCTGCTGGCGATATACGCCACCTCTTCGTCGGTGGTGGGGCGGATGAGCTGCCTTTCTTCTCGGATGGCCCTCTCCGACAAGTTGTCGAAGAACTCTTGCACCCGCTCCGCGTCCGGCTCGGCCCAGGTCTGATCAAGGCTATGGGCGTTGAACATTGGCATCATGGCGATGATGGAGGTCAGGGCGGAGTTGTTGCACAAGGGGATCACGCCCGTCGGCAACCTGAGCGGCTTGTCGGCCTTGTCGGTCTTGTCGGCCTTGAGATGGAACAACCTTTGGCAGAGAGCCGCATGCTGCATGACCGTCAGGTTGTTGTTCAGGCCGGGGCGCAGCCTCATGATTTCCGCCGCGTTTTGGTACTCCCAAGTTGGCCTCCCCTTGTTCTGCAGAGGGGCGATGCAGCGGCGGAGGAAGTCAGCCCCAATCATTTCAATTGTGAGCCCGGTAGCCTCGAGGCGATGAATCCTGGTGGTTGCAACTCTGAGCTTCCCGTCTTGAGGGTCGAGGTCGCCCCAATTGCCGCCACGGACCAGTTTCGTCTGCCGGGGCATACAAAATGGTTGCGGGTCCTTCTCCATGATCCAACACCACTTATGCCGCCATTCATCCCACTTCTCCTTGTGGGTCCCGTCTGGGTACGTCTTCTTGCTCAGGGCCCTCGAGATCCAGGTGACGCAGCCAAAAAGAGCCCCTCCTGGCTGAATGAGGGGGACGAAGTAGTGGCGGAAAAGCGCCGTGTTGGGGATCACCCCGGCGAAGTTCTCGCAGAGGTGGGCGAAGGTGGCCATACACGCCATAGCATTCGGCGTGAAGTCCAAGATATGGAAGCCGAAGGTGTACATGATGTCGATGAAGAAATCCAAAAATGGGGGGGGGGGCAGAGCCCGCAGTAGAAGTAATCGACAAAGAAAGGGATTTTATCTGGGGTGGGCTTGGCGCGAGAAGCGGGGATGACACAGGTGGCAGGATGCCCCGTCATCTCTCTCCCCCACATGCACAGGTATCGGTCCTTGAGCACGCGCGCGTCAAGCGCCGGAGCAAAGACGACATGCTCCCTCCACATCTTCACCAGCTCGCTCTCTGGCACCTCTTCCCCCTTGTTCGCTTTGGACGCTCCCTTGCTCTTGCTCGTTTTGGGCGCCATAGGAGCCGAGGGAGAGCGGGGGACCGAGAGCGGTGAGGGCGTGGCAGCGGCGAACGGAGGATGAAGCTCTGGTTTGGGCTCGAGGAAGAAGAAGAAAACGGCGGTTCCTAGATTTTGGAATGGGCGAAATGGGTAAATGAGCAGCGCCCCTGCGGATTCCTCTTTTTATGGGGAAGGTGCGGGGCCGCCTCTTTACTGTTTGATGTGAAGGCGTCTTCGTAGGCGTGCCGCGACCGCTCCGCGCACGACCCCCACGTCGCGCACTCAATGCGGATCATGGGGAAGCGCAACACACGAGATGATTACAACAGTTAACCCCTGCCACGTGTGCCCACACACTGTTTGGGCCTGGCCCAACGACGCTTCGCACTCGTGTATGGCCCAGGCCCGGGGGCTCCTGTCGGTGTACGAAAGTTTGGGCTCTTTGGTACCCCTTACTTGTGCACGGGTAGTTGTAGCCGCACCCGTGGCAAGGCTTGATGGGGGCAGCCGAGGGAAAGATACAAGACGACCAAGACGGCGTCCAAACTAGTAAACAGAGAGCAGAAGACAAGCTGGACCCCTGGCAAGGTCCTTGCCGGGACGGCTCGCGAAGCCCCGACAAGATCCTTGCCAGGACGACTTGCGAAGCACTGACAAGACCACCACCCTTGAGGTTGAGAGCTCTGACACCATCGACAATGTCAAGACCAAGACCCAGGGGCGCCTGCGTGGTGGCATGCATATCTTTGTGAAGACCAGAAGGCAAAGTTGCCAGCAAGGTTCTTGCCGGGGATGTTTGCAAGGCCCTAGCAAGGTTCTTGTTGGGGACGATTGCGAGGCCACGGCGAGGCATGACAAGGCTCCGCCGCCCTGCCACCGTTCCAGCACAGCAACTAGCCTGCCAACCAGGCAAGCACCTGCGTGGCGGCATGCAGATCTTCGTGAAGATCCTACCACCGCTCCAGTGTAGCGGCTAGCCAGTCAGCTTGGCTTTGCATGCCTCGTCATCCTGGATGTGTGTCAAGACGGGGTGAGGCGGCGACGGACGGGACGGGCTCTGTTTCCGTCCCCAATAAAGTTAGAGGGCATGTAAGCAGTGCATTTAATGCGTTTGTCCTAAGACGTCAGTGATAAGCACATGCACTGTAGCACTTTATGTTGGGTTCTACGGTAGGGTGTGTTGATTGCAAATTAAAATTTCCTACGTGCAGAACAACCAAGAACATGCTACGAGAGATGGAGCACAGTTCGTTACCACTAGACGCGCAGTGCCGTGCAGCGGAAGTAGAGTTGAGGCAGCGTGTTCCGGAGTCGTCTCGCGTTCCCGGAGTCGTCTCCTCCTTGCCGGTCTCCCACGTAGCCGATCGGATCCCGCGAACAGGTTCGCCGGAGCGGCGCAAGTGCACCGCCTCTAACGGTATCCGCGTGTGCAGGAGGAACGTCGTGCGGTGGACTACTAGGTCCGATCACACAACCGGCAACGAGTGAAGGTGGCTATTCGCAACACATGCAAACCCTAGTGACAGCGCTGAAGCGATGAATCGCATGAGTGTGCGGCACCTCCACTTTATATAGGCGTCCGTCGTGGGCTCAACACTTGGGCCTCGCACGGACCCTAAAGCCCATAAGTCTACTTGGCCACAATCCGAATACAGCTCGAATCACATCCGACCAGTGTCCTCGGATCCGACCTCGTAGGTTCCTTCCCTTAAGCGCGCGACCCCTTAGGTTCAAGCCGGCTTGGTCACAGTTCGGATCACCTCCGAACTGCACGGTTGGTAGCGGCCCCTAGCAAGGCATGTCGAACACCAAGCAGACTATGAACCTGGTTAGGCGAACCTGTACATCATACTTCCATTCCTTTTGCCACACGATATATGTTGTCGGGCTCAAGGCGAGTCTGTCATCCTTGTGCTAGCCCGACCTCTTTCTCGTTCCAGTGATGCCGACCACAAACCGGATTATCTCATAATACTTGTTGCATGGCCATGCTTATCCTGGTCGGATCACACGAGGGGCCCAGAGTATATCTCTCCTGATCGGAGGGGAAAATCCCATCTTGCTCGACCATGTCTCGCAACATGGGTCTGGACAAGCCTGAAACCTACCTTTGTAACTACCTAGTCACGGAGTAGCATTTGGTCGGCCCAAAGCAGGTCTGTCACCATCCCGAGTACATGCGCCAGCTCAGGTCTTAGGACGTAGAACGTATGTTGTACTAGAGACTCACAGATGACATATCGCTATGTCTCATAGTTGGGTCTGTCCGACTCGGACCTTATCTCGACTCGGATCCGACTACGTCAAATCCAACCAGATCCTTCCAAGTCCATATTATCCGGTTAGCATCCAATGCTCCATGGCTAGTGAGAACAAGCCATCGACTATGTTGTATGCTAGTCTAGTTGGCTGCGCGTCCACACAGCCCTTTCGACTAGGGACCTTTCTGGGTAGTCATCATACAATGCATAGTCCCACAAACAAGTCACATACTTGCTGATACACATCATTGATAATGTCCAAGGACTATCTTTATTCATAAACACATAAGAAATATCATCATACATGATTGCCTCTAGGGCATATCTCCAACACTTCACACCTCCTGTGTGCCTGCACGCCACTGTGGTAGCCCCTTGGTATAAAAGGAGGCCCAGGGCAATGCAGGAAGGGACTTTTGGACTTTCCGACCTAGTTTGCATGCGTAGCAACGAGCCGAAGCTCAACAACACTCAAATACACTAAAAGCAGGAATAGGGTTTTATGCTTCTCAGCGGCCCGAACCAGGGTAAAAATCCCTCGTGTTGATCGTTAGATATGCTCTTTGTGCACCCCTCTTCCTTGCCAACCGTAGAAGGGATCCCCGGGATCCCATAGGTGTCGTTTCTCCGACACACAGAAGCGTCAAAAAATTCTGAATTTTTTACACAAGATTGATATACAAATTTCCCACGTTTTCCTATTTTTTCAGAATTTTTAGAGTTGCATAAGAATTTTTTAGAATTTTTAGAGTCAAAGTCCAGATTACTACAGATTGTTCTATTTTTGATAGATTTTGTTTTCTTTGCATTGTGTGCTTATTTTGATGAATCTATGGATTGTACCGGGGGATATAAGCCATGGTAAAGTTAGAATACAGTTGATATAATTCAATAATAGAATATGAATGGGTTTGCAAAAGTACTTAGAGTGGTGATTTGCTTTATTATACTAACGGATCTCACGACAGTTTTGTTAAGTTTTGTGTGATTGCAGTTTTCAAGTTTTGGGTGAGATCGCGATGGATGAAGGAATAAGGAGTGAAAAGAGCCTAAGCTTGGGGATGCCCATGGCACCCCAAGTTAATATTCAAGGACAACCAAGCAACAAAGCTTGGGGATGCCCCGGAAGGCATCCCCTCTTTCTTCTAACGACCATCGGTATTTTACTTGGAGCTATATTTTTATTCATCACATGTCATGAGTTTTGCTTGGAGCATCTTGTATTATATGAGTCTTTGCTTGTTTGTCTTTTTAGTTTGTCACAAGTATCCTTGCTGGACACGCCTATTTGAGAGAGCCAAAATTATGCTATGATTTGTTACAATTGCTCTTTATACTTCACTTAATTTTTTTTAGCTATGGAATTGCTCTAGTGCTTCACTTATATCTTTTTTAGCACGGTGTGCTTTAATATTTTTGAAGAAATGCTCACATGATTCACTTAGATTAATTTGAGAGTTAGAATTTTTTTGAAGAAATTATCTCATGCTTCACTTATATTATTTTGCGAGACGAAAAAAATTTATGCTCATGTTCTTCACTTAAATTTGTTTGAACTATTTAAAAGAAATTGCAATATATGAAACTAGTCCCAAAGTGATAGATATTAAATAGGGATATAATAAATACTTTCATGAAGATCATTGGACAAAATAAACTTGACTCATTGTAATTGTTTTGAGATATTATGATAGTGATGTGTGAGTCATGTTGGTGAGTAATTATGCTTTAGTAAGAATATTGGTGTTAAGGTTTGTGATTCCCTATGCAAGTATGAAAGTCAATAGTTATGCAATGAAATTACATCCTACTTATGGTCCATTGTTCGGTGTTAGTTTTGCTCAATGCTCGCTTATGTGAATTTTTTTCTTGGTTGGTTGCTTCTCAATCTTTTCACTAGCCTCCACTTGTACTAAGTAGAAATACTACTTGTTCATCCCAAATCCTTAAACCCAATTTTGCCACATGAGTCCACCATACCTACCTATATGCGGTATTTCCGTGCCGTTCTAAGAAAATTTGTATGTGCCGTCTCTAATTTTCAAAATGAATTTTCTTTTTGTGTGCTCGTACCGCTCATGAAGCGGCTGGGGGTGGCTAATATTTTCCATGCTAGATGTCTTATTCTCAAGATGAGTGTTTATTCACTTGTCATTGCATGAGAGTGCAGCGGTAATAGGGATGCCCATGCCTGAAATCAAAAGGAAATACTTTATGTTGCCAAATAATAAATTCCTTGGAAAGTGTTGGTATGGAAGGCACCCATGGATACGGCTAGCCATGGATTGTGAAATAATGGTGGAAAAAGGAATAAACTTCATTTTATGTTTGGCAACTGCCTATGATATATCTAGCATGGACAGTGTTGGGAATTACTCGGCCATTTTTGTTGACGGGAAAAGTATGCCTCTCAAACAAAATCTCTCAATTTAAGCTTTGAGCTCTGGCACCTCTACAAATCCCTACTTCCCTTTGCAAAGGTCCTATCTATTTACTTTGTGCAATTTTTATTTTTTATTTGAGTCTCCATCTTCTCTTATAAAGCACCAACTAAGGAGCACTATGATCATACCTGAGCATTGGATGTAGCTAATATGCGAGTGTGTTTCATGAATGGATCAATTATTGAGCATGATGGGCTAGGGATAACTTTCTTTAGTGTTGATATTTTGAAAGACATGGTTGCTTGTTGATATGCTTGAGTATTGAAATCTTCATGTCAAAACTAGATATTGCTTTGAACCATATAAAAGTCCAAATGTCCATGCTACAAAAGAAAAGAAAATGTGATGAACAAGTTAGGCAACATTCCACATCAAAAATTATGTTTTTTTATAATTTACCTACTTGAGGACGAGTAGGAATTAAGCTTGGGGACGCTGATACGTCTCCAACGTATCTATAGTTTTTGCGTGTTCCATGTGCTGTTATATTATCATTCTTGGATGTTTTATATTCATTTTATAGCAACTTTTTATCATTTTTGGGACTAACCTATTGACATAGTGCCCAGTGCCAGTTGCTGTTTTTTGCTTGTTTTTTACTTCGCAGAAAATCAGTACCAAACAGAGTCCAAACGCATCAAAACTTTTTGGAGATTTTTTCTAGACCAAAAGACACCCAGTGGGCCAAGAAAGCACCAGAGGGGAGGCCCATGGGGAGCACAACCAACCAGGGCGTGCCTAGGAGCCCAGGCGCGCCCAGGGGGTTGTGCCCCCCCATGGAGACCTCCTGCACCGCCTCTTCGCCCTATAAATTCCCAAATATTAAAGAAACCCTAGGGGAGTCAACGAAACACAATTCCAGCCACCGCAAGTTCCAGGACCACGAGATCCAATCTAGACACCATCACCGAGGGGTTCATCATCCTCATTGGTGCCTCTCCGATGATGCATGGGTAGTCCACCATAGAGCTATGGGTCCGTAGGAAATAGCTAGATGGCTTCCTATCTTTCTTTTGATTCTCAATACAATGGTCTCTTGGAGATCTATTTGATGTAACTCTTTTTGCGGTGTGTTTGTTGGGATTCGATGAACTTTGAGTTTATGATCAGATCTATATCCATGAATATTATTTGAGTTTTCTTTGATCTCTTATATGCATGATTATTTATAGCCTCATATTTCTTCTTCGAATCTTTGGTTTAGTTAGGCCAACTAGATCAATTTTTCTTGCCATGGGAAGATGTGCTTTTTTATGGGTTTGATCTTGCGGTGTTCTTTCCCAGTGACAGAAGGGGCAGCAAGACACACATGTATCGTTGCTATTAAGGATAACAAGATGGGGGCTATTCCTACATGAATAGATCTCATCTACATCATGTCATCGTTCTTATTACATTACTCTGTTTCTTCATGAACTTAATACACTAGATGCATGTTGGATAGCGGTCGATGTGTGGAGTAATAGTAGTAGATGCAGGCAGGAGTCGGTCTACTAATCTTGGACGTGATGCCTATATATTGATCATGGCCTTAGATATCGTCATAATTATTCAATCTTCTATCAATTGCCCAACGGTAATTTGTTTACCCACCGTGTGCTATTTCTCGAGGGAAGCCACTAGTGAAATCTACGGGCCCCAGGTCTATTCTTTATCATATTTGCTTTGAGATCTATTTTATTCTCTTTTATTTTCAGATTTATAATTCCAAAAACAAACCTTGCTGCACTTTTTATTACTTATTTTGTTTCGTGTTTTTATCAAGAGCTATTTATCCAATCTACCAGAAATTTAACCATCTTTTTACAGTGGAGGGACTGACAACCCCTCTTATGCATCGGGTTGCAAGTATTTGTTCTTTGTGTGCAGGTACCATTTACATAGTGTTGCTTGGTTCTCCTATTGGATTGATACCTTGGTTTCACAACTAAGGGAAATACCTACCGTAGTTCTACTGCATCATCCCTTCCTCTTTGGGGAAATACCGACGCAGTTTCAAGCGACATCAAACCTTGTGAAACCCTAACCTCCGTCATGCCCCGAGTGGCCGGTCATGTTGATGTTGATCAAATTCTTACCGGCATATCGGAAGGTAGAGTCGCTCATAAACAATTGACTAACTTTGTGCTCACTTTTCGTTTGTCTCTAGTGTCGAGCCACTCAAGATACAAGATGCATTGATGGACAATGATTGTCTCATTGCTATGCAAGAAGAATTGAACAGTTTTGAATGCTACAAAGTGTGGTTGTTAGTGAAGAGACCAACTAAGGAACACAATGTCATTGGAAAAAATGGATTAAAAAAACAAGCAGGATGAGAATGGCGTAATCATTTGAAACAAGGCAAGGTTAGTGGCACAAGGGTACTCACAAGTTGAAGGTTTGGACTTTGATGAGACCTTTGCTCTCGTTGCCCATCTTGATTCAATTCGCATCTTACTTGCTTATGCCGCTTTCAATGGTTTTACTTTACATCAAATGGATGTGAAGAGTGCTTTTTTAATGGTCCTATACAAGAGGAAGTATATGTATCACAACCACCTAGGTTAATTGATCCCGATAACAAAGAATATGTGTATAAACTTCACAAGGCTTTGCATGGCCTCAAACAAGCACCTCGTGCTTGGTATGATCATCTTAGGAAGTTTTTACTCGATGATGGCTTTGTGAGAGGGGTGATTGACCCCACTATTTCTACTAAGAGGGAAAAGGGCGATTTGATCTTATGCCAAATCTATGTAGATGACATCATTTTTGGTTCTCCTCACATTCATTTGTGCAAGAAGTTTGCGACTACCATGACAAAGACCTTTGAGATGTCACTCAATGCGGACTTGAAGTTCTTGGTCGGATTTCAAATTCAACAATTTCAAGAAGGAATTTTCTTGTCCCAAACCAAGTATCTCAAAGACCTTCTTGAGAAGTTTGGAATGACCGACGCCAGTCCATGCAAGACACCCATGCCAACCAAACTCGTTCTTAATGAAGACACAAATGGTATCCCATTTGACCCATCTCTTTATCGCTCTATGATTGGTTCGTTGCTTTATCTTTGTGCAGCTAGACCAGACATCATGCAAAGTGTAGGCATATGTGCAAGATTCCAAGCTTCCCCTAGGGAAAGTCATCATAAGGCGATTAAGCATATTCTTAGATACCTTGTTCACACCCCAAAGCTGGGTCTATGGTACCCCAAGGATGCCAAGTTTGATCTCATTGGGTACATGGATGCGGATTGGGCCGAAGACAAAGTGGGAGGGAAGTCCACCTCCAGTGCATGTCAATTCCTTGGACGCTCCTTGGTAAGTTGGTTCTCGAAGAAGCAAAATTGTGTCTCCCTCTCGATCGCCGAAGCCGAATACATTGCAACTACAAGCTGTGCAACTCAATTACTATGGGTGAGGCAAACTGTGAAGGACTATGGTATTACTCATAGACATGTGCCTCTTCTATGCGACAATGAAACTGCCATCAAGATTGTTGACAACCCTATTGATCACCCTCGCACCAAGCACATTGATATTATGTATCACTTCTTAAGAGACCATGTGCAAAAAGGATACATTGATATTGCTCATGTCGGTATGGATATGCAACTTGCCGACATTTTACCAAACCATTGGATGAAGCAAAGTTTTGCAAGCATAGGCGTGAGCTTGGCATCTTGGAGCTTGATAACATTATGTGAAATCTTGTACCTATGCATACATTTACTTCATGTTGATCTTTATGTAGGCATATATTTAGGGGGAGAAATTCAACTCATGAATTACCTTCTTCCTATATAATGCATAAATGAAACAAACACTCTCAAAGTTATCAACTTCTTTGAACTATGGTGCTTTAAATGACGGAGTAGAGATTATGTACCCAAGGTTTACATCTTTGCGGTAACATGTCTCATATGCTCAAACATGGTGACCTCGGTCACCGCTCGTATGTTGCATATATAGATAATTGATTTTACATTTTTAGGTCCCTTGCTTATGCAAATATAGTTCTATGATGTTGGAGGTACTATGCCTATAAATCTCCTTGGCGGAGTCTATACCTATATATATATATCCTCATATGACCTATAAAAATTTCCTTTACGGACCTCTCTGAATTTTGTTCTCTATCCAGCGGCCGGACATCCGGCACCTCTGCCAGACATCCGGGCCTCGCAGTTTTCATCGAGCCAGCTCCTCCAGCGCCTGGACACCCGGACCCTGGAACTTTTTCCTCTCTATTCCTGCTGCCGGATTTCCGGGCTCCCACCCCGGATGTCCGCCCCATCCACACCTGACTTAAAACAGGGGGCTCGGGGATTTGGGGGCAGTTCATCCCCATCTCCCTTCACCCTCACCTGCACCTACACCGCCGTCAGGCTCTACCCCGGCCTGCCCCGGCCATCTCCTCCGCCCCTTCCTCCGATCTCTCCTCCAGACCTTTGTCTCCCCCCGATCTACCTTTCCACCCAAACTGTTTCCTTGTTTGTGGTGTGAATCACTCGGGAGGGGCTCTTTATGGTGTTGCATCGACCGTCGGTCTCCGGAGGTCTCTATGGCGCATACCAAGAAATGTGGCCCGTCTCCTTCAGCCCGTGGTATGCCTTCATGTCTAAGTCTTGTGTAGGCTATTCTATCTGAGGGTTCCCGTTCATCCCATGGTTGTTATCTTGATGCTTGTCTCTCTATGTCAAGTGGATGCCCTTGACTTGTCCTAATTCCATTCTATGTGCATGGTCATGAAATTTACTATGGTCATGTTGAAATTTTGCCTAGCACTAGGCTTGTTACTATGCTCATGGACAAAATGTCAACCTATCCATTTGTTAAATTTTGTATTCTCCATGACTACCTCTTCATTACATTACTCTCATCGGTGTCCCATCTTTCCATCACTTTCAGACCCTCGTCGCCAGGGCTCCACCGACTCCGAAGAGAACGTTCGGCCAAAGAAGAAGACCACCACCAAGAGTCGTTCGCAGCGTCGTCCTAGCCCCTCCTCTACCTCTGATCCGGAGGATGAGGAGTACATTGCCGAGGAAGAGGAGGAAATTGTCAGGACCCCGATTCTAAGTCACACCGATCTAGCCTGTAACACCTCATATCACTTTGCGGCCTCACGCACGGTATTCCCACAGGTGTCGCCTTACCATGGCCCGGGACCGTTTGCGCCTTTTGGCTCACGTATATGATAGTGTCGCTAGCATCCATATGACAGAGAACCCGGGCTGACATGGCTAGTCGTGAACCCAAAGCGGCACTAACTTACGGGGACAGGCATACATGAACCAACATCGAGCATGTCGGTCAGCAACGTGTGAATCCGGGCTGTAGCACTAGGCTAACAGGACTCCGGGAACCTGGGCTGTAGCAGGCTAGGCAGGACTCCGGATGTCACCGCGTGACATTTCCCCGAAGGAACAGACACAGGAACGAAGTGAATCACATGCCGGCCAGTCAAGTGTTCCGGAGCAGTAGTGCTGGGCTAGCAAGACTCTGGTGAACCGGGCTGTAGCGGACTACTATGGCTCATGGAAGCACAAGACTACATTTCCCCATAAGAGAGGCTACCAAGGATAAACAACTAGATTGTCGGATCCCACATATAACAAGCATTTCAATCATACACACAATATGCTCGCTATGTGCAAATACAACATGGCATCACAACTAGACTCTACGACTCAGAGTATTTATTCATTAGGCTCCGAAGAGCCAGATATTACAAACATGGGTCTCTCGACCCAGCATTCAGAGCATACAAGTCAAACACATGCGGAAGCTTAACATGTCTGAGTACAGACATCTACAAATGAAAAAGGATGAGAAGCCTGACTATCTACCAAATCCTGCCGAGGGCACAAGATCGTAGCTGAGGTATCAAGCTAAACGTCGAAGTCCACACGGAACTACTAGCGAGACTGACGTCTCTCTGCAAAACATAAAATAAGCAAACGTGAATACAAATGTACCCAGCAAGACTTACATCAGAACTATCTACATATGCATCGGTATCAACAAAGGGGGTGGTGGAGTTTAACTGCAGCAAGCCAGCTTTGACTCGGTGGCTATCCTAACTACGACTGCAAGTAACTCTTTTGAGGTGGCGCACACGAGTCCAGATATTCACCATATCAATACACCACTATGGATTCGCTCCCGTCTCCCTACGAGGACGCCATCCATATCACTTACGCTTATCTTGCGCATTTTAGAGTATCCACTTTCACTTGTCTATGAACTGTTATAGGCAACCCAGAAGTCCTTTACCGCGGACACGGCTATTCGAATAGATCATATTAACCCTGCAGGGGTGTACTTCGACACACACGCTCTCACCACTTACCGCCGTTTACACGACATGTACTCGGCAACCTTCAAGCGGAAGCCCAACGTGGGTGTCGGCCACAGCCTACCTAAACACTCAAGTCTCTAGTCCAGGTTTATCGCCTATTCAGGTTCCATCAGCAGGGATCCGGCCGAGATTTCCACATACGGCCCCGAACGATGTGTACAGGGTTCCGCGACACCAAACGGGCGCCCGGCATACCCGGCCACGTGCCTACCGCATCACAGCCCACCCCTCGGGTCAGCACTGCCCACGGCCTCCAGCATACTACAAACACCAGAAACTACTTGCAACTCCTGGACAGAGGACAAGGGTGATTAAGAAGCCGAGAGGGTCCATTGGTTTTGGGCCCAATGCGTGGTAGTAACTGTTTCATGGATCACAAACACAGAACTCAGTTCCTGAGGACGACTTCAATGAGACAACCCACCATGTACTCCTACATGGCCTCTCACCGCTACCTTTACCAAATCGTGTTCACACACTTAGCCCACACACAGTAGGACATGTTCATCACTGCTCCAATTCATCCCCGATGAATCAGACCTGACACAACTCTAAGCATAGCAGGCATGACAAACAATCATGAATGAGTAGGCACATCAGGGCTCAAACAACTCCTACTCATGCTAGTGGGTTTCATCTATTTACAGTGGCAATGACAGGTCATGCAGAGGATAAAGGGGTTCAGCTACCGCAGCAAGTAACAGATGAATCGTTGTTGTCCTAATGCAGTAAAAGAGAGCAGGAGCGAGAGAGTGGGATTGTATTGGAATGAACAAGGGGGTTTTGCTTGCCTGATGGAGTGGTGGTAGGATACTGCCCTTCAGTCGGATAATCGTGGGTAGCCTCGGAGGCAGAACCTACCACGAAAGATACGTCAAACACCATCAACACATGACAATATGCAACAATATGATGCATGCTATGACATGGCAATATGAATGTGTTTTGGGCTAATGCAAGCTAGAACAGATTGAGATGAGTCCATTTGAACCAAAGATTCAAATGCAAGCCCATTTTATGAATTCATAAAGGTGCATTAACTTGTTTCACCTAAACAGCAAGGTTAGGTTGCTCTAACATGCATGAAACCAATACAGATGGAAAGATTGGATTTTTCTGATCAATTTTCATATATAAATCTTATCATTTGGAGTTACAGATTAATTTCAATGAATTTTTGAAGTTTGTAGTATTTTCTGGAATTTCCTGTATAAGAATAAATCCAGAAAAAGGTTAACTGCGTCAGCATGACGTCGGGGTGACGTCAGCAAGTCAAAGGCGCCAGCCCAGGTCAAACCTGACGGCTGGGACCCACACCACAGTGACTGTAGCTAATCCTAATATAGATTAAACCTAATCTAGTTTAATTAGCCGGGCGGGGCCCGTATGTCAGTGAGTCAGTGGCTAAACTAGATTTAGTTATTAACTTAACCAGAAGTTAGCAGGGTCCGGGCCCACACGTTAGTGACGCAGGGGAGGTCAAACCCCTGGTCAAAGAGTCAAACCCGCCGGTGGTTAGTCGCCGACGAGGTCCGCGGCGTACTTGTGCCTCGGGTTTCCTCTGTAGTGCTCCAAATGACGCGCGGCTAGGCGCGTTGGAAAGCTAGCTCGATGGCGCATCGGGTGGTGGCTGTGGCTGGGCCTGGGGTGGCCGGAGTCAATGGCAGCGAGCTCGGTTGCGGCCGCCGGAGTTCGGTCGACCTCGGGGACGAGGCTACGGTGCATGGGAGGCGAACCAGCGAGTGATACGGGTTCCTGGAGATGCTCTGAGCACGATGAAGCGCTCAGACGCAAGCTCTGGTGGCTAGGATGACGGCGGCGACATCACCGGCGATGTGAAGCTCACGGGCACGATGGCGGTGGGGCTAGAGCTTGCGCGGGAGTTAGGGGAGAGGGAAGAAGCAAGGGGATCTCACGGTGGACTCGCAGAGCAGGTCAGTGGGCTCGGGGGCGGCCTGGAGACAGTGAATCGGAGCCGGCGATCTTCGGTGCCCGTCGGTGAAGACGACGACGGTGGCGACGAAGCAAGGCCTCCGGTGTCGCGTAGCTCGGTGGAGAGGGCAAGGCAGACGTGGCGTTGCTTCTAGGCTCATAGGCAGGGCGAGGGGTGGCCGGTGGCCTTGGGTACGGTGAACGGCGGCGACGGCTCTCTGTTCGGGCGAAGAACGAGGAGGGAGAGGGGAAAATGGCCAGGGGAGAAGGGGGGGTCAGCACGGCCTCGTCCACGTCTCCTGGCGCGGGGTTGGGAGGAAGGAGGCGTCGACACGGCGAAGCAGGAGGTGACCGGGGCGCGCCTGCGTGCGTCGTCCACGCGCCCATCCTCCTGGCAAAGGAGGAAGACGACAGGGGAGGGGTCCAAGTGGGCTGGGCCGGCCACTTGGGCCGCCAGGTGGCTCCCTCTCCTTTCTAATGTTTCTGTTTTCTACTTTCTGCAATTGTTTCTGCTTTATTAAAAATGCCAGAGCATTTTCAAAAATCCTGAAAATATTTGTGGGCACTATTGAAATTATTCCCAACAGCCCTCAACTAGTTTCAGAATTATTAGAGCATTTAAATTATTTATAGGATTTAAATGCCCCAATTCAAATACAACATGAGTTAATTCAAAAATCCATAAATGACCTAGAAATATGTTCATCACTTTTGGCAGAGGTTTTTACCTTTATCAGAAATGATGAACATTTCCAAAGGGCATTTTGGGTTCATTTAAAATATTTCTTTGTGATCCTAGTTGGATTTCATTTGGTCTAGGGTTTGAACATCCCCATTTCAAGTTTAGGCAAAATTTAAACATGATGCACACATGAAGCTAGCCTAGTGCAATGCCAGGAGCTAGGGATGTGACAGAAATTGTCCCCAGGAAACCAGTTGGCCAGTCCAAGCCTAGAACACGGCGTCCTCCGAATGCTCCTATGCCTCAAGTCCGTGGGTCTGCTATGCCTATCGCTCATGGTCGCCACATTTCCGTGGAGATGCCTCTCAGTGGGAACCGTGCCATTCACAACTTCAAGACCATGGGGACCGGTCCCTATCTGGAATTTCGGAGGGATGTGAATTAGTTTGAGATGAGGGCTGATGCGGAGGACCCTCGGTTCCACACTCGTACGCAACAAGATATTTATGCTAGCATGGTCCATAACCATGGTCTGGCTCCTCATCGTCTTGTGGATCTTCCCGACATGAGTGTCGGATGTGGGGTTCCGGCAAAACCCTTAGGTTCAAACTCTGGGGTGCGCGTGAAGTCTTTCCCTCCTACCGATCCACGCCCTAGCTCACTAAGATCTCGCGGACGAGCTCGACGAACTCGCAACACAGAAAGACACGAGATTTATACTGGTTCAGGTCACCATTGTGGTGTAATACCCTACTCCAGTGTGGTGGTGGTGGATTGCCTCTTGGGCTGATGATGAACAGTACAAAGGGAAGAACAACCTCCTGAGGTTGAGGTGTTCTTGTGGCTAGGGTAGGCTCTCGATCAGATCAGATCAAGCTGAGGTGCGCCTACTGTGGTGGCTAGTTCTACTTATATAGGCCCTGGTCCTCTCCCCAAATAATGAGCGGGAAGGGAGCCAACAACGGCGGCCGAATTTGAAGGGGGACAACTAGTACAAGCTATCCTGACAAAAGTGGTCTTCGCCTGCGAAAGGCTCTGGTGGTGACGCCGTCTTGGGCTCCATGATGACCTCCGTCCTGCCATCCTTCTGGTCTTGGTCTCGTTGTACCGATATGGCAACCTTTTCCTGATGCCTCGGTACTCCTCGCCTGTGCTCGCCTCCTTAGCACCAAAGAGGAAACAAGGACGCTGCGCGCGCTGGCGCCCGCCTGGTGCCGATCGTCATGGCTCACGTCACGAGAGCCTCGTGAGGTTTGCCCCGCCTTGATATCTCCGCTCCTTGTGAGCCTGCCTGGCCAGGCCACTCCTGAGGAGGTCTTGCGTCATCCGCCTCGCGAGGCTTGGCCCCTCGCGAGAGTCTTGGGTGCCTTGTTGATGAAGATGGGCCGTACGGCCCGATGACTTAGCCACGCCGTGGGCCGCAGGCAGGCAAGTCTGGGGACCCCTGTTCCCAGAACGCCGACAGTAGCCCCCGGGCCCAAGGTGCGCTCGGGCTTGGCTTCGCGGCGAAGCCAAGGGTCAAGTACGGAGCGCCGCGGGCCCCCAAAGCCTGCGGCCTCGGTCGATGCGTGGCGGTTGATTGGACATGGTGTCTCTGCTTCCCCACTCTGCTTTGGCAACTGCTCGACTAGACAAGCCCTGCGACATGCAAGGAAAACCATCATTACCTGCGATCGTGGGAGGCGCCGGTTGGCCTTCTTTTGCTATAAATGGGGAGGGGGGCGGAGCCCCCGTCGCCCATCTCTTCCTTGCTTGTTTGCTTCTTCCTCCTTGCTCCACCGCTAGTGGCAATGGCGCCTATCAGAAGGTTCTCTGCTGAAGAGAAGGGAAAGGCCCCACGCGATGATCTGGGGCCGCTTCCTCCGAAGAAGAGGTCGGTCCACCGCCATGATGAGGCGGCGATGCAGGTGGTGACAAGGCCTTGGTGCGAGCGGCCTCCTCCAGGATATCCGCTAGCCCTGTACGCCCGAGCCAAGGGCTCAGGAGGACGGAGCGACGAGCGGCGTCACCCGCGCCGCGCCTGTGGTCGCCGCGCCACGGTGACACGCGCTGTCGCCCCTGGAACCCACGCCGCAGACTCCTCGCGCGAGCTTGTGCTATGGGCGCCGATGCCTCCAAGCTCTTGGATCCGCTTCCCGCGGTTCTTCTCCGATGTGATGCCGCCGAGGGGGCCTCTCGAGCTCTTGTTGCAGCACGCCGACTACGACACTCCGGCGACCAGAGCAGAGATCAAAGCGGTCCCAGCGGCAAGATCTTCATGACTCGCGGCTGGGGCGAGGTTGCGCGGGTCTGCCGTGCGAGGGGCGCCCTCGCGATCCACTTCGAGTACGACGGCGCCTCCACGCTCCTCTTCAAGGTCTTTGATGCGGAGGGCCGCCGCCTGGAGTGCTGCTCCGGAGAGGAGCGTCAGGCTGACGCGCGCTCCGCTCGAGGCCACTCCAGCAGCAGCAGCCCTTGGGAGTCCAGTAGCTCTCCTGAGCTCTACGAGACTCCGGAGACAAGCGATGACATCTACGTGCCCCCGAGCTCTTGCTGCACTCGGAGCAGAGCCGCGGCGTCCGGCCGTCGCCACCGCTGATCTAGATGGGGTTGGCACCGGCCTCCCGTGGCCCACTGTTGGTGATGGCGTCCGCCGCGGGAGGTTGTAGATAGGATCCCTCTTAGTTCTAGCTTTTGTTCCCTGCGAAGAATCATGAAGTACCCCGTGGGGCGTGTAAAGGGTCTATAACGTCTTTTGCGCTCATCTTCCCCGTTTTGAAAATTTGGTGAATGCATGTCCTGTTAAGGCTCGGTCCCCCCTTTCTTCCCTCGCGATAGCTTGTTGCTCTACGCTGACAGGTCCCGGTCCCCAGGCAGGCTACAGCCGTCGCTGGTATGCCAGGTCGTGTGCCGTGGTCAAGGCCAGGAGGTGTGCGGCCTGAGGTCCAGTAAGAGCCCCTGAGGCGCGATGCTCAGGAGGTCCCCCTTAGCGCTCAAGCAGCCATGGTAAGGCAAGAAAGGGAGTTGACGTGGCCGCAACGAGGCTGCGGTGAGGGTGACCCTTAGGCCCCAATATTTAGCCGATCCAAGAGCAGGACTTATCTTGTCGATTTCGTGGCGATTCCTGGTGGTGCGCTAGGCCTGTGCGCCGGCTTGTGCGGCATAGCTAGGCCGGCCCATACGAGTTTCCCTCCTCCCATGCTCTCCTTAGTGCTCTACCTCCTCAGGTCCCGGCCCTCGAGCGAGCTCAGCCGCCGCTGGTATGCCAGGTCGCGATGCCGTGGTCAAGGCCAGGGGGTGAGGGCTGGAGAGCCAGTAAGAGCTCCTGAGTCGCGATGCTCAGGAGCCCCCCTTTCAACGCACAAGCGAATTGCACGAGAGAAAAGGAGACTCGAGGTGCCGCCTGCTATCCTCCCCACGGGATCCCTGTGAACAGGCACAAGAAGAAACACGGTTTGCCGTTATAGCTGCCAGCCTGCCGCTGGTTGTTCCGCAAAGAGGCGAGGGCACTGAGGGCCTGGTGAGGTGACGTGCGCGGGGCATGCCGCGAGCCAGAGCTCGACCGCTCAGGTTGGTCGACGTGGCAGGGACGGACCCATGCACCAGCACCGTGCCAATGTGAGGAGGCCCCCTGGGAGGCGATGATCGTGCAGGTGATAACCGTAGGCAGGTTAAGCATGGAAGGAAAACCAGCTTGAGTAAATGCAGGAAGACACATGCCACTGGGTCCGGCGCGAGCGGCTTGGGGATGATGCAGCCTGAGAGGTGCCCCCAACAAAGCTATAGACATAAGCAAAAGGGGTACATGCCACAGGGACGGACCCATGCGGCCTGGGAATAATGCAGCCCGAGGGGCGCTCCTAGCTAAACGAGCTTGGAAAATGTCACCTGGTTCTGTAGACGAAGTAGAGTTGGTGCAGCTAAAGGCGTGCGTCGAAGGGATGACTCTTCATGAGCCACCGGGGCCCTGAGCCTCGGGAGGCTCTGGGGGCTCGGGAGGCTCCTTGAAGACCGTCTCCATTTCTTCCAGGATGGCGCGGTACCTGGCCTCCTAAGCCGCCAGGACGCGTCGCATGTTGCGCTGATAGGCTGACGCCACGCTCGGCAAGCCGAAGGGCATGCGAACGTAGCTGTGTGGCGGGCCCTCGCAACGGCCCACACACGAAGACTAGAAACGCTCTTGAGATGCGGCCCTGTTGAGCCCTGGGACGTCGATGCCGAAACGCAACCCAGCATCATCGCTTGGATGGAGACCTGCGCCTCGTGAGCGGTTGTCGCCGTGCATGGCTCTTGCGTCTTGCAGTTCCTGAGTGGTCTTGGTGATGAACTCCTGAGTAGTGGGCGCTCCTTGCCATGTGTTCTCCTGAGGGAAACGTGCCGCGAAGCACGCCTCCAAGTGGTGCCCAAGCGCCTCCCTCGTGAGGTTGGCAAGGTCTGAGGCCCTCCAGAAGAGAGCCCCCGAGCCCTGCCCGAGGAGGGCGCCGGGCGCGCCTTCCTATGCGATGGAGGGAGGCGCGCCTGAAGCGGGCGCTGACCCTGATG
The DNA here is from genome assembly GCF_002575655.3 of Aegilops tauschii subsp. strangulata. Taxonomy (NCBI): domain Eukaryota; kingdom Viridiplantae; phylum Streptophyta; class Magnoliopsida; order Poales; family Poaceae; genus Aegilops; species Aegilops tauschii. The sequence goes on along the minus strand of NC_053038.3, from coordinate 323,665,153 downwards.
AGGCTCCAGCTGCGTCGCCGCCCTCCTGAGATCCTGCTCGGCGCAGCTGCTTCTTCTTCTTGGGGAGGGCCTCAGGAGGGCCCTCGCTTTTGCTGTTGGGGTCATTGATTGTTGCAGCTTGGAAGGCGCACTCGAGGGAGCACGCCGCATCTCTCTCTTCACATGGGACCGTGATGATTCCGCCGCTTCCCGGCATCTTGAGGACGTTGTAGCCGTGATGGGTGCCTGCCATGAACTTGGCCAGGGCCAGATACCCGAGGATGGCATTGTACGGCAGGCGGATGTGTGTGACGTCGAAGTCAATGAGCTCGGTGCGGTAGTTCTTGCGCTCTCCGAAGGTGACAGGCAGGCGGACCTACCCTATCGGTGTGGTGGAGCTGTCGGTCACTCCTGAGAAGGGCTTGGTAGGCTGAAGCTACTCATATGGCACTTGGAGGTTGTCGAGTGTGTCGACGAGCAGGACGTTGAGCCCCGCGCCGCCGTCGATGAGGGTCTTGGTAACTTGCACATTGCTGATGACTGGTGAACAAAGCACCGGGAGAGCGCCAGCGGTTGCTGCGCACTTGGGCTGATCTGCCGAGTTGAAAGTGATGGCGCATTGGGACCACCTGAGTGGGCGCGTGGCCTCGAGCTTGGGGAGCACCGCGTTCACTTCACGAGCGAACTGTTTGAAGATGCGTTGAGAGGCTGGGGCCTGCGCGCCGCCCAAGATGCAGGCGATTGCATGCGGCTCCTGGAAGCCCCCAGCCCCCTCATCCTGATGGTGATCGTCGTTCCTTCTTGGTGGCGGCAGCGGGGGAAGACTGGCGTTGCCCTGGGGGCGATCCTCACGAGGCTGGTCCCTCCAGGCACCCTCGCGAGGATGGTCCTGCCAGCAGTCCTCACGAGGCCTGTCGCGCCACTCCTGCCGCGGGCCACGGTCGTCCCAACATCCGCCTCCACGTCCTCCTCCATGGCCATAGCCCCGGTCGCTATGCTCGGGGCATCGACCGAAGCGTCCTTCACGGATGGCTCTGAGCTCTTGACAGTCACTGGTGTTGTGGGTGTTCAGATTGTGGAAGACGCAGAATGGTCGGCTGTTCTTGGATGACTCAGGCTGATCTCTGCCCCACTTGGTGTCGGGCTCCGCTGCGAGCACTGCCGCTTCCTTGCGCTTCACGTCCCTGGCCTTGGCTTTCTTCTCCTCTGTGCCCGCGGCGGGCAGCTCGAGGAGGGAGAGGCGCCCCTCCTCAGCTCTTGCGCACTTGGTCGCCAGGTTGAACAGCTCCTGAGATGTGCACAACTCCTCATGGATAGCAAGCTCTTCCTTCATCTTGACGTCACGGACGCTGGCCGAGAACGCGGAAATGATGGCCTCGTCCGTGACCTTGGGGATCTTGAGGCGAGTGTTGTTGAAGCGCTGGATGTACTTCTGGAGGGTCTCCCCTGGCTGTTGCTTGATGCGGCGCAGGTCACCCGCGAACGGCGGGCGGTCGCGGGTGCCCTGGAAGTTGGCGATGAAGCGGTCACGCATCTCGTCCCAGGAGGAGATTGAGCCGTGCTGTAGGTTCAGGAGCCAGGAGCGGGCACTATCCTTGAGAGCCATAGGGAACCAGTTCACCATGACCTTCTCATCGCCGTTGGCCGCTTTGATGCTCAGCTCGTAGAGCTGCAGGAACTCCGCGGGATCGGAGGTGCCGTCGTAGCAGGGAGGCAGATCGGGCTTGAACTTGCCTGGCCAGGCGACGCTACGCAGCTCGGGGGTGAAGGCGCGGCAGCCGGCCGTGGTTGCCGGGGCCCGCCTCGGAGGTGGAGCTTGGTCTTGATGAGGTCCGCGCGGCGCCACCGCAGGCGGCGCGCGGTCTTGACGAGGCAGCGCGGGGAGCGCAGGTGCAGCTTCTCGTGGCCGTGGGATTTCTTGGCAGCTTCTCTCTTCGCGCGCGGGCACCGGACGTGACGGATCTCGCCGTGGGGCCGCGCGCCTTGGCGCCAAGGCGCGGTCTTGGGGCAAAGGTGGTGGAGGCGCGCCATGAGCCACGTCGCCTGTGGCTGGCGGAGGGTGAGGCAGAGAGAGGGACGGCGCCGGGGAGCCCCCTGCGGCGCGGACGAGCTCGGCGACGCGGTCGAGCCATTCCTCGTAGAGGTCGTCGACTGGGCGGTAGCGCAGGAGCTCGTTCGCCACGAGGAGCGCGGCCCGCGCCTCCATGGGAGCACGGCGTGCATGAGACGAAGAACCGGCCGGGGTCAGCGATGGAGTGGCGGTGCGGCCGTCTTGCCGCATCGATGGATGCAGCAAGGACGCCTGTTGCTCGTTCCCCGCCAGGCCGGTGGCAGCGTTGGCTGCGGGATACGGAGAACGACGAGGTGGCCCGCCGACGGGATCCGTCTGAGCAACGCGGGCGATGAGGGCAGTCCGGCGCTTAGCTCGAGCGCGGCGAGTGTCCGCCATGGAGACGACGGAGCGACGAATCAACGGAAGGGAAGCTACGGTGCACCCTTACCTGGCGCGCCAAATGTCGGATGTGGGGTTCCGGCAAAACCCTTAAGGTTCGAACTCTGGGGTGCACGTGAAGTCTTTCCCTCCTACCGATCCACGCCCTAGCTCACTAAGATCTCGCGGACGAACTCGACGAACTCGCAACACAGAAAGACATGAGATTTATACTGGTTCGGGCCACCGTTGTGGTGTAATACCCTACTCTAGTGTGGTGGTGGTGGATTGCCTCTTGGGCTGATGATGAACAGTACAAAGGGAAGAACAGCCTCCTAAGGTTGAGGTGTTCTTGTGGCTAGGGTAGGCTCTCGATCAGATCAGATCAAGCTGAGGTGCGCCTACTGTGGTGGCTAGTTCTACTTATATAGGCCCTGGTCCTCTCCCCAAATATTGAGCGGGAAGGGAGCCAACAACGGCGGGCGAATTTGAAGGGGGACAGCTAGTACAAGCTATCCTGACAAAAGTGGTCTTCACCTGCGAAAGGCTCTGGTGGTGACGCCGTCTTGGGCTCCACGATGACCTCTGTCCTGCCGTCCTTCTAGTCTTGGTCTCGTTGCACCGATATGGCAACCTTTGCCTGATGCCTCGGTACTCCTCGCCTCTGCTCGCCTCCTTACCACCAAAGAGGAAACAAGGACGCTGCACGCGCTAGCGCCCGCCTGGTGCCGATCGTCATGGCTCACGTCACGAGAGCCTTGTGAGGTTTGCCCCACCTTGATATCTCCGCTCCTCGTGAGCCTGCCTAGCCAGGCCACTCCTGAGGAGGTCTTGCGTCGTCCGCCTCGCGAGGCTTGGCCCCTCGCGAGGGTCTTGGGTGCCTTGTTGATGAAGATGGGCCGTACGGCCCGCTGACTTAGCCACGCCGTGGGCCGCAGGCAGGCAAGTCTGGGGACCCCCGTTCCCAGAACACCGACAATGAGGGATCACCCTGAGTTGTTTCCAAATGACATTGTCAAGATCACTGATGACATGACTCTTGGTCCGGCCATGACCTTCAGGTGTGACTGGAATGAAGCTACCATTCTTCAATTCTATGCCACCGGCTTCTTTGGACCAAACAACACTTTCACTTGGATGACCGACAATGTTCAGTTCAGTGTCACCTATCGCCAGTTTGCTCAGATCTTTGTCTTATCTGGTGTTGGGCATAAGATTCACAGTCCAGATCCTCATCATAAGCCCATGCAGATTGATGCATGTATATGCCTCTGGTCAAACCTACCAGTGAGCTTCTACCAGATGAGGAAGAATATCCTCCCAACGAGGTATCCATCTTCCGGTCTCCCAACTACATCCTCTTTTCGTGTGTTCTTCGCACTCTCTATCCCAAGAAGGGAGATCCTTCGCGGGCTCGCGGCTACTGCATTGACTTGATGGTACGCATGCATGATAAGCCCACGGAGCCCCTTGATACTGCTTACTGATGTCTACTACACAATTTGTTCTTGTAGACTCGTGTTGGGCCTCCAAGCGCAGAGTTTTGTAGAACGGTAGCAAATTTCCCTCTAGTGGATGACCTAAGGTTTATCAATCCGTGGGAGGCGTAGGTTGGATATGGTGATACGTCTCCAACGTATCTATAATTTATGAAGTATTCATGCACTACTGCAGGATGCTGCTAATGCGACACTACGATCAGAGACCCTTTGACGGAACTGTGTGCGATGCATTAATCACAAATGGTGATGTAAAATAACCGTCAAAAAAGATTCAAAATGTTTGCAATGAAGGATACATCAAACACGGTTCATATTTTAGTTGCGTGTGCAATGAGGGGCATACGGTTCAGTTCAATGAACTGTTTGCAATGAGGCAGAACAAAAGAAACGAGCAGCCAGATGAAGGCGTGTGCGATATACGACATACAGTTCACTCGGATAAACTTTTTGTGATGAGGCGGAACAATAGAAACGGTCATCCGGATGAAGGTGTGTGTGATATACGGCATACAGTTCACTCGGATGAATTGTTACACTGAGCCAAGAGAACTGAAACGGTTCGACTTAACAAGCTGTGTGTGATACGCGACAAACAGGTCTATAATCGGAAATGTGTGGGAAGACCGATAACAACACAGACGATTCTTGTTAACAAGCCGTGTGTGTTGTGAGCAAATGATTGTTGGTATACAATTGTCAGTGATTGATGAAATCATCACCGACGGGTTCCATTGTTTAGTCCGTGTGCGATGTGATTTGCTCTGTCTACAGAGCATCAACATATATACTTAAAAAGACAGCATTGCAAAACCAAATTAAGCATACAATTACACAAGTGACTACACACATAACATTTCCACACACCAAAGTAGGCAATTACATGCATACTAAACTAGGAGAAACGAGGATCTAATCATCTACTTATTGTTGCGATAACGCTTGCCATTGCTCTGCTTCCGGCTAGATCCCTGACCGTTTTGGGGAAGGAGGCACTTCCTCATGTCAACGATCCGCCTGTACATGTCGTAGCTCGTGTACGCCTCCTTTGCCGCGTACACGATGTGAGCTTTGTCGAGTTTCTCCATCCAGGCTGAGTGCCAGGCACACTTGTCCTTGTCACAGGAATCCTTCATGTCTCTGTAGTAGGGGTCGATGATGGCCTTGGCGAGGTGAACCAATGAGTCCTTCTCATGCTCCTTGCTGCCCCAGATCTTGTACTGGCCCTAGATGTCGACAAGATTCTGGCAGGCGATGCCCGAATTCTTGAGCATCTTTACATCGTTGGTGATGTCCACCATAGCGAACACGTAGTGGGGGCTGTTGAGAAACTTGGCGAAACGCTCGCAAGGTCTTGTGGCCAGGCAGTAGTGGTAGACGAGAACGTGGTTGCGCACGCACATCTGGGCGACGACAACCTTGGGACGAGACCCGACACGAGCCTGTAATCGTCACGCCTTCTCACGACGTTCATAGCAGAGGATTCCAGTGCATGCTTGACAACACCTCACCGCACGTGTTTTGTTTGACCACGCATGGGCTGAAGAGGCGCCAAATGTATCGTCGGTGAGCCTATTCCCGCGCTACCGCACAGTTTACCACGCAAGTTTCCCGCCCGGCTAGTTTGGCCATGCGTCGGCTAGACAATACGTGAGAAGTCATGTATGGGGTTGACACGATGGCTTCCGATTACTCTGTCATCTGAAGTTCCAAAATGAAATTCAGCATTTTCGGAGCCTATTCCAATCTGCCGCAGCCACCGGTGCTGATCAACAAACCATTCATTTTTGCGAAATAAATGTAGGGCAAACCTCATTACCTTCAGCACCCTTGCTCTGACAACAAAGAACCTCGCGAATATAATCTCCGGTAAGGTCCCTCGATAGGAGTTCAAAGTAATTTCTGAGAGATGCGGATATAGGCATTCAACGTGATTGTTATATTGTATCACATTATCCACCACTGGGCCTAATCTTATCTGCAAAAGAAGAAAACGTGTTAGTGCCTACATGCAGTTTTGAACACTACTACAAGCCTATTTGGTTTGCAGGATTTGTAAAATGCACTAACATGCCATCTTCGATTTGACATGATTAACATGGGCATTTGATTACAATGTAGAAAAATGTAGCCTTCTTCACAAGAGGTTGGAGTGGATGAAAAGTTCCCTAAGAAAACTAGTATAGATGAATCCAAAGGAGAAATGCTTATGGATTGTAACCAATATGGATCAAGCTTGTTAGAATCATTTTTTGGATGTCAGACGAACATACATCTTCAAAATTACAAATAATGTTAATTTGTAGAAGGAGAGGTAGAAGGCGGTTGTTGTACCTGAACGGGTATAGATCCAATAACAAGTTCGGAGTATTTTTCAGACGACTAGCCCACCACTGTCAATTTCGGCGCAGAAATGACATTGATTCTTGTTGGACCTTCTTGATCAACTACAAGTAATGTCTCAAGTGCAGGTGTGTCCTCAGTGACCATACCGTGGTACACATCTTGTGATGTCTTCTTGCTGCACCAGCAACACACATAAATAGTCCGGAGAGTCATGGAGGTGATGTGGAAGCTACTCAACCCATTCATTTCCTGAAGACGAAGGTACTCGAGTGCAGTACAGCCACGGAGCAGGCGCTCCATGTCACCGTTTGGGAGGCAGACGACGACGAGCTCGAGGTGCTTCAGTCGTGGTAGAATAAGAGCGGGCACATCATTAAGGGGGTGGATGGCAGTTCTTGAACTTGGCGACGCGTAGCGTGGGCGTGAGGCGGAGCGCGGACGTTGGCAGTGAGCGCATATGCCCATCGTCAAAAGTGAGATCCTCGAGCTGATCTAGGGTGGGGGTCGGAACCAGTCGTCAAGCCTGGCTCGGTCCTTGCCATTGGAATGGAACTTGCCCATTCTAAGGCCTCTAGTTGGGCCAAGGTGACTGCCGAGGATCTTGGAGAATGCATCCAAGCTTTTGCGATAGCCATGGTAGAACTCGTGGGTGTCGATGAGGTCGAGAGGGGTGGAGTTCCATAGGGGGCGCCACCGCCGGGAAAGGACGGTTGTCCGTGCCCCATATTTGATTGGGAGGAGGGAGATGATGGCTGTCAACATATCATCGAGGAGGCTGATGATGAAGTCTAGACCTGCTAGAGTCGCTTGCGGTTATTGATCGCCCCGCCTCCGCTTGTTGGCAGCCCCGTTCTCCACCTCCGGAGTCCCCTTGTCAGCGGCGCTTTCTGATAGAAGTGGGAGTACATGGAATATTTAGTTAAAACAGGGCAATAGAAAAGTGTATTGGTAATTAGAAGTTATTAGGTAGGAATATAGTAAGAAAATGGAATAACAATTGGTTGCTTGAATACTACACAATTCATTTGATATTGCTGGGTAAGTCAACATGCAGATACTTGTAAAGAAAACTTACTTTGAACAAAGTCTGGACAGAGGATATCTTCAGGGAAGTTAGCATATATCTCATGACCTGGCTCTTTTATGTGTAGTGCAATTATAGTGCCAGCTTTTAGTAACAAAACTTAGAAATTTCTTTCCAAAGGCCAGTGCCAAAATATGAGTCACCTCGTTCATCAAGTCTTACAGTAGCAACGATTGCAAATCCATGGTTTGTGTTCAGTATGACATCCCTGCAGTCTTGATTTATGTAAAGGGAAAGATTGTGCACTTCAGATTCTATTGCATAGCAAGGGACGCGCTGCAGAAAATGGTAGGGTTGTTAAAGAAAATATGGTAACATGCAAATATGGGCCCAAATTGAAAGAACTGTATAGCAGTTGAAATTGAAGAACAAAATTCTATAAGTAAACAGATAGGGTAAACATGATGTCATGGAAATATGAGAGTAATCGAAAGAACAATACATCATTAATTTACCTAATACAGAAAGGAGAGGGAAAATCCCCTTTGACGTATATGGTGCATGTGGCACCTTTTATCCAAATGTAGCAATATTTAGTATATGTTCATGAAAGTAGGCCATGCCAACCGATTTAGGGTGAGATTGAACATACCGCGCGCATCCTCAAGCCATCTGGTACGGTGAGATGGAATGTCTGGCGGAGGCCGCAAAGTCCTGATGTGTCCGTGCACTGTACACTCTATGAATGAAAGAAAACCCTCAAATCAGCTCGAATAAAAATGAATTCATGATGATTTTGGCCGGGTGATTAAAGGAGGCAGATGAACTGGGATAAGAGATGAGATAATATCTCATTAAATTAGTTACCTTGTTCTCCATGAGAAAGAACCCTCGTATGGCGGATTCCCCAACCGAGCGGAGCTGGGTCGACCGCGAGCAGCGTCGAGAAAGTCGATGGCGATAGGCGATAGCAAGCGGAAGTGGCAAAATGCGGTGGGGTTTGCCGGTAGCCTGGCGGCGGCGGCAGGCGTCGAGCTAAGTGGTTACCGCCGCTATAGGCAGTGACATGCATAGACGCAGAGGAGCTTGTGCAGGTGTGAATGTGATGGGAAACGTAACATGCAATTTCAGAAAAAATCCTAAGCTCACGCAAGATCTATCTAGGAGATGCATAGCAACGAGAGGGGGAGAGTGTGTCTATGTACCCTAGTAGGCCGAAAGCAGAAGCGTTTGACAACGCGGTTGATGTAGTCGAACTTCTTCTCGTTCTGACCGATCAAGCACCGAACATACGGCACCTCCGATTCTGCACACGTTTAGCTCGATGACATCCCTCGAACTCTTGATCCAGCAAAGTGTCGAGGAAGTAGATGAGTTCCGTCAGCATGACGGCGTGGTGAAGAGATCCGCGCAGGGCTTCGCCTAAGCACTACGAGAATATGACCGGAGGCGTAAACTGTGGAGGGGGGCGCCGCACATGGCTAACAATTGTTGGTGTGTGTTCTAGGCGCCCCCTCCCCACGTATATATAGGTGGGAGGGGGAGGGAGACAGCCTTGGGGCGCCCCAAGTAGGAGGAATCCTACTTGGGGCCCTAGTCCAATTCGCCCCCCCTACCATGTTTTCCGGAGGGGAAAGGAAGGAGGAGGGAAGGAAGGGGGAGGCCGAATCCCTCCCCTTCCTTCTCTCTTCCCCTCTTCCCTTTCTCCCCTGGTGCGGCCCATATGGGGGGCGCGACAGCCCCTACTGGCTGCTGCGTTCCCCCTCTTGGACCATTAGGCCCATATCTTTGCCGGGGGTGCCCGGAACCCCTTCCGGTGACCCGATATGTACCTGATACTCTCCGGAACACTTCTGGTGTCCGAATACTATCGTCCTATATATCAATCTTTACCTCTCGACCATTTTGAGACTCCTCGTCATGTCCGTGATCTCATCTGGGACCCTGAACAACATTCGGTCACCAAATCACATAACTCATATAATACAAAATCGTCATCGAACGTTAAGCGTGCGGACCCTACGGGTTCGAGAACTATGTAGACATGACCGAGACACCTCTTAGGTCAATAACTAATAGCAGAACCTGGATGCTCATATTGGCTCCTACATATTATACAAAGATCTTTATCGTCGAACCGTTATGACAACATACGTTATTCCCTTTGTCATCGGTATGTTACTTGCCCGAGATTTGATTGTCGGTATCTTCATACCTAGTTCAATATCATTACCAGCAAGTCTCTTTACTCGTTCCGTAATACATCATCCTGCAACTAACTCATTAGTCACTTTTCTTGCAAGGCTTCTTATGATGTGTATTACCGAGAGGGCCCAGAGATACCTTTCTGATACTCAGGGTGACAAATCCTAATCTCGATCTATGCCAACCCATCAAACACCTTCGGAGATACCTGTAGAGCATCTTTATAATCACCCACTTACGTTGTGATGTTTGATAGCACACAAGGTATTCCTCTGGTGTCCGGGAGTTGCATAATCTCATAGTCAAAGGAATATGTATATGACATGAAGTAAGCAATAGCAATAAAACTGAACGATCAATATGCTATGCTAACGGATGGGTCTTGTCCATCACATCATTCTCCTAATGATGTGATCCTGATCATCAAATGACAACACATGTCTATGGTTAGGAAACTTAACCATCTTTGATTAACGAGCTAGTCTAGTAGAGGCTTACTAGGGACACAGTGTTTTGTCTATGTATCCACACATGTATCAAATTTTCGGTTAATACAATTCTAGCATGAATAATAAACATTTATCATGATATAAGGAAATATAAAATAACAACTTTATTATTGCCTCTAGGGCATATTTCCTTCAGTCTCCCACTTGCACTAGAGTCAATAATCTAGTTCACATCGTCATGTGATTTAACACCAATAGTTCACATATTTATGTGATTAATACCCATAGTTCACATCGCCATGTGACTAACACCCAAAGGGTTTACTAGAGTCAATAATCTAGTTACATCTCTATGTGATTAACACCCAAAGAGTACTAAGGTGTGATCATATTTTGCTTGTGAGAGAAGTTTAGTCAACGGGTCTACCACATTCAGAGCCGTATGTATTTTGCTAATTTTCTATGTCTACAATGCTCTGCATGGAGCTACTCTAGCTAATTGCTCCCACTTTCAATATGTATCCAGATTGGGACTCAGAGTCATCCAGATCGGTGTAAAAGCTTGCGTCGATGTAACTTTTTACGACGAACTCTTTATCACCTGCATAACCGAGAAATATTTCATTAGTCCTCTTAGGTAACTAAGGATAACTTTGACCGCTGTCCAGTGATCCACTCCTGGATCACTATCGTACCCCCTTGCCAAACTCATGGCAAGGTACACAACAGGTTTGTTACACAGCATGTCATACTGTCGGCGTTCTAGGAGCGGGGGTCCCCAGACTTGCCTGCCTGCGGCCGACTGCGTGGCTAAACCAGAGGGCCGTACGACCCATCTTCATCAACAAGGCATCCAAGACCCTCGCGAGGGTCCAAGCCTCGTGAGGCGGACGATGCAAGACCTCCACTGGAGTAGCCTAGCCAGGCAGGCTCACGAGGAGCGGAGATATCAAGGCGGGGCAAACCCTCACGAGGCTCTCGTGACGTGAGCCATGACGAACGACACCAGGCGGGCGCCAGTGCGCGCAGCGTCCTTATTTCCTCTTTGGTGCTAAGGAGGCCTGCGCAGGCGAAGAGTACCGAGGCATCAGGCAAAGGTTGCTATATTGGTGCAACAAGACCAAGACGAGGAGGACGGCAAGACGGAGGTCATCGTGGAGCCCAAGACAGCGTCACCACCAGAGCGTTTCGCAGGTGAAGACCACTTTTCTCAGGATAGCTTGTACTAGTTGTCCCCCTTCAAATTCGCCCGCCGTTGTTGGCTCGCTTCCCGCTCGATATTTGGGAAGAGGACCAGGGCCTATATAAGTAGAGCTAGCCACCAAAGTAGAGGCATCTCATCTTAGCTTGATCCAATCCGATCGAGAGCCTAGCCACAAGAACACCTCAACCTCAGGAGGCTGTTCTTCCCTTGTACTGTTCATCATCAGCCCAAGAGGCAATCCACCACCACCACACTGGAGTAGGGTATTACACCACAACGGTGGCCCGAACCAGTATAAATCTCGTGTCTTTCTGTGTTGCGAGTTCGTCGAGTTCGTCCGCGAGATCTTAGCAAGCTAGGGCGTAGATTGGTAGGAGGGAAAGACTTCGCGCGTACCCCAGTGTTCGAACCTTAAGGGTTTGTCGGAACCCCATATCCGACATTTGGCGCGCCGTAGCTTCCCTTCCATCAGTTCGTCGCTCCGTCGCTCCATCGTCTCCATGGCGGACGCTCGCCGTGCTCGAGCTGAGCGTTGGGCTGCCTTCACCGCCTGCGTTGCTCAGACGTCTCCCATTGGCGGGCCACCTCGTTGTTCTACGTCTCCCGCCTCCAACACTGCCACCGGCCCGGCGGGGAACGAGCAGCAGGCGTCCTCACTCCATCCTTCGATGCGGCAGGACGGCCGCACCACTACTCCATCACTGACCCCTACCGGTTCTTCGTCCCACGCGCACCGCGCTCCCATGGAGGCACGGGCCGCGCTCCTCGCGGCGAACGAGCTCCTGTGCTACCGCCCCGTCGATGACCTCTACGAGGAGTGGCTCGATCGCGTCGCCGATCTCGTCCGCGCCGCAGGGGGCTCTCCGGCGCCGTCCCACTCTCTGCCTCCCCATCAACCAGCCGCGGGCGACGGGGCTCATGGCGTGCCTCCACCACCTCAGCCCCAAGACGGAGCCTTGGCACCAAGGCGCGCGGCTCCGCGGCGTGATCCACCACGCCCGGCACCCGCGCGCGAAGAGAGAAGCTGCCAAGAAATTCCGCGGCCGCGAGAAGCTGCACCTGCGCTCCCCGCGCCACCTCGTCAAGACCGCGCACCGCCCGCAGCGGCGCAGCGCAGACCTCATCTAGAGCAAGCTCAACCTCCGAAGCGGGCCCCGGCAACCACGGCTGGCTGCCGCGCCTTCACCCCCGAGCTGCGTAGTGTCGCTTGGCCAGGCAAGTTCAAGCCGGATCTGCCTCCTCGCTACGACGGCACCGCCGACCCCGCGGAGTTCCTGCAGCTCTATGAGCTGAGCATCGAAGCGGCCAACGGCGATGAAAAATTCATGGCGATCTGGTTTCCCATGGCTCTCAAGGATGGAGCTCGCTCCTGGCTCCTGAACCTGCAGCACGGCTCGATCTCTTCCTGGGACGAGATGCACGACCGCTTCGTCGCCAACTTCCAAAGCACTCGCAACCGCCCGCCGGCCGCGGGTGACCTGCGCCGCATCAAGCAACAACCAGGAGAGACCCTCCAAAAGTACATCCAGCGCTTCAACAACACCCGCCTCAAGATCCCCAAGGTCACGGACGAGGCCATCATCTCCGCGTTTTCCGACGGCGTCCATGACGTCAAGATGAAGGAAGAGCTCGCCATCCATGAGGAGCTTTGCACCTCTCAGGAGCTGTTCAACCTGGCGACCAAGTGCGCAAGAGCTGAGGAGGGGCGCCTCTCTCTCCTTGAGCTGCCAGCTGCAGGCGCGGAAGAGAAGAAGGCCAAGGCCAAGGATGTGAAGCGCAAGGAGGCAGCTATGCTCGCAGCGGAGCCCGACACCAAGCGGGGCAGAGATCAGCCCGAGTCATCCAAGAATGGCCGATCGTTCTGCGCCTTCCACAACCTGAACACCCAGAACACCAGCGACTGTCAAGAGCTCAGAGCCATACGGGAAGGACGCTATGGTCGACGTCCCTAGCGCAACGACTGGGGCTACGGCCGCGGAGGAGGACATGGAGGCGGACACTGGGACGACCGTGGCCTGCGCCAGGAGTGGCGCGACCGGCCTCGTGAGGACCGATGGCAGGACCAACCTCGCGAGGGCGCCTGGACTTGCCGAGCATGGCGTCAGCCTATCAACGCGACCTGCGGCGTGTCCTGGCGGCTCAGGAGGCCAGGTACCACGTCGTCCTGGAGGAGATGGAGACGGTCTTCAGGGAACCTCCCGAGCCCCTAGAGCCTCCCGAGGCTTAGGGCCCCGGTGGCTCATGAGGAGTCATTTCTTCAGCGCACGCCTTCAGTTGCACCAACTCTACTTCGTCTACAGAACCAGGTGATATCTTCCAAGTTCGTTTAAGCTGGGAGCGCCCCTCGGGCTGCATTATTCCCAGGCCACATGGGCCCGTCCATGTGGCATGTATCCCTTTTGCTTATGTCTCTAGCTTACCTTGCTCGGGGCGCCCCTCGGGCTGCATCATCCCTAAGCCGCTCGGGCCGGACCCAGTGGCATGTATCTTCTTGCATTTATCCAAGTTGATCTGCTCTCCATGCTTAACCTGCCAACGGCTATCGTTCGCTCGATTGCCGGCCGCCGCGGGCCTGTTCATCCTATGCAATCCGCTTGCACGTTAAAAGGGGGGCTCCTGAGCATCGCGACTCAGGAGCTCTTACTAGCTCTCCAGCCCTCACCCCCTGGCCTTGACCACGGCATCGCGACCTGGCATACCAGTGGCGGCTGAGCTCGCTCGAGGGCCGGGACCTAAGGACGTAGAGTGCTTGCATCTAACCTCCTTGCAGGAACATACAGTCACCAAGACTCAATACCAGGCGCAACCCGCCTTGAGGTAGGGCCTCATGAGTCCCACGCTAGCTCACGAGTGCCCAGATACACCTCGCAGCCCTGCCGTGCAAGCCATGTGTCAGGGCAGGGCTGTACACGCCCCGGGGGCTCCTCCCGGAGGGCCCCCCATCCCACGCCCAAGTGGAAGCACCATGCTCCGTGCTGGCTGTCGACACTGCTGAGGAGCGGCTATGCCCGTCCACAAGCGGAAGCACTATGCTCCGCGCTGGCTGTCGACACTGCTGAGGAGTGGCTATGCCCGTCCACAAGCGGAAGCACTATGCTCCGCACTGGTGATAAACAACTGAGGGCGGCCCACGGTCGTACCAACCTCAGGGAGCCCAGAGCTCAGCGTCCAGCCTCACCGCAACGCCTCCCCTCGGGAGAGCCGCGCGAGGGGGCTGGGCATGGGGGCTGCGCTCGGGTCACGCCCAAGCGCACGCCACCCAACCAGGTCCCTCTCGAGGCCTCGGTGAGGGCAGGTATGGAAATTATTTGCACGTCAAGGGGGACTCCTGAGCATCACAACTCAAGAGCCTAACTGGTCACGTAGCCCCTCACTCCTTGGTCCGTCCTGGTCTCTGGTCGGCCCAATGGCGGTTGAGGTATGCGCGGGGCCGGGCTCTACCGACGTAGAACATTAATCTATCCCCACGAACTCTCCCTATATGCTATTTGCGCGTCAAGGGGGACTCCTGAGCATCGCGACTCAGGAGCCTAACTGGTCACGTAGCCCCGCACTCCTTGGTCCGTCCTGGTCTCCGGTTGGCCCAATGGCAGTTGAGGTATGCGCGGGGCCGGGCTCTGCCGACGCAGAACGCAAAGCAAATAGGTAGGAAATCGCAAAATCTCGAAGCAAATATTACAAGCATATTGTCCTCACAATACCAAATGAAAAGTCTAAACGCCTCCACGAGGCCTGATACATGTCGCAGGAACGGAATGGGAAGAATGGCCGAGGGTCACCTCTAGACATCGCCGTTGCCTGCGGAAGGTGCTTCCCCATGAGCAATTTTGTCTTCACCTTCACCACCAGCTGCAAGGTCGACGACATCGCCGGACAGAGGAGCGAAGACAAAGCCGCGGAACTTCCTCAGCAAGGCCCCCATCTGATCTTGCACGGCCGCGGCAGCCGCCTCGCATTGATCTTTAGCTACAGGCTCCAGTAGCTCGTCAAGGCAAGCGTTGGGGTCGCGAAGGTGCAGGTGGTTAAAGACGCGAGTCAGTGCGGCTGAAGACAGGACGCGAGCTTCTGCCTCCGCCATGGGACCGAGGCCATCAACAACCTCCTCAAGCGCCTTCACCATGAGAGGAAGCAGCTGGGCGGGGCCATCCTCGTCGGTGTCCAGTGGCTTCTCCAGGCCATGCTTGTAGAGCATTTTCAGCGCCTTGCGAGATCTCTTCTCGAGATCGGCGAAGGCCACGCGGTCTTCAGCCAGGACTCGCGCCTTGGCATCAAGATCAACCTCCCTCGTCCCCATCTTCCGCTCCAGCTCTTCCAACCGGTTGCGCTCGGTGGCCTGCTTCTTCCCCAGCTCCGCCAGCTCGGCATCATGGTTCTTGACGGCTTCCTCCCGGGCCTTCATCTCCACCTCCTTCGCTTGGCGGCATCGTACCTCTTCGGTGTGCTTGTCGCGCAGGCTCTGCAACTCGCCCTCCAGCACTTGGCAGCGGTCACGGGCGGCCTTGGCGTCTTTCAGCGCCGCCTCACGATCGGCTGCAGCGCTGGCGGCTCCTTGCTTCTCCTTCTCGGAAGCCGCAGCAGCCTGGCCTAGCGCCGCGCGAACCGCCAGGTCGGAGTGAAGCCAGCCAGAGGCCAACTCCAGACGCCCGGCCACCAGGCACGGGTCTGCGCTCAGGAGATCCACCTGCAGCTGGGTCATCTCCGAAAGGGCGCGCTCCAAGACAGCAGCAGGAGCAGAAGAACCAGGGAGTGGAGGTGCAGCAGTGGGAGGAAGCGACATCGTTACCAGGGCTTGGAAGACTGCGGACCCCGGAGCAGCTGGGACCTCGTCAGCCGCGCCAAGCGCCGGCACCTCCGGAGCCAGCGGGGCCATGGGGGCTGATTCCATGCGGCGATGTTCCTCTTGGCCCCGCGAGGATGACCGGGCTGGGGAGATGCGGGCGCTGCTGCCTCCTCTCTCTCCGGAAGGAGGCACGGCCGCCCTGTCCTCCTTTCTCTTCTTTGCCGAAGATGTTGGCCTGATCAACCAAGGGCGAGCATTAGGAAATAACAAGTACCAGCAGGGATAAAGCGAAGCTCGAGACACCTACCGGTCCACCGCGAAGTACTCCACCCTCAGCTTGGGAAGCTTGAAGCCTGACAGCATCGGGACCTGAGGTGCAAGCATTCGGGTCCCGGCAGCAGCAGGCGGTGCAGAAGCAGAACCAGATCCAGCCCCAGGAGGTGTCGAGGTGGAGGCGGCACCGCGGGCCACCAGCGACGACCTACCCTTTGTCGGGATGAGGGGCTGCTCCCTCTCCCCTTGGTAGGCGTCGGCCTCGGCATCATCAGGAAGGGCGTGGAGAATCTCGGCCTTGCTCAGAGGGGAAGTCTCCCCCACTTCTTCCAGGGTCTTCTCCGAGTCCACCTCCTCTTCCCCCTCTCCGCGGGACTCGCCAGAAGACACCTCCACTGGTTTCTGCGCCGTAGGAGCTCCCAAAAGCGCCGGCGGCACCAGCCCGTGCGCATCAAAAGTCGGCCTGGAGGCGACGAATTCCTCCCGGTCCCTGCGTTGGAACAGGGGAACGAAGGCGCTAGGCGGGTACTCCTGGTTGTCCCCGACTATGAGGCGCAGGACGGCGTCCAATTCATCGCCAGGCAGGTCCTCTGGCCTCAGGCGGGTCTTGTTCTCCTCTTCTTCAAGCTCCCAGAGGGGGCGCACGCGCGCCTGGAGTGGGGAACCCGCAGCATCAAGGACTCCCTCAAGAGCATCGCCCCCGTTATCTTGGCCGCCCTCGCGTTGCTCGGCTTCAGGTCGGTCATCATCTGCCCCAACACTGACGATGCCCGCTCATCGACAAGCTCCGCCTTGGGCCACCCCTTGCCCTGCCAGGGCGCCTCCGTCGGCAACGCTAGGCGCGGATCGGCACGCTGGGCATCCATCATGACCCATTTGGATCGGATGTTGTCGGCCCTCTTCCCGGTGCTCGAGATCGAGTTGGCCTTGCCGCATGCGATGAAGTTAGTGCATCCGGAGATGTGACCCTCGCTGACACGAAGGAAGAAGAAATGGCGAAGCAACGCCACAGACCGCATCACGCCCAGGTACGCCTCATAGTAGTAGGCGAAGATGGATAGGAGGAGGACAGAGTTGGGATGGAGATGCAGCGCCTGTAGACCATAGTGGTCGAGGACTTCATAAAAGAAATCAGAGAAGGGGGAACCAACCCGACGGCGACACCGCTCGAGAAGAAGGGGAAGAAGGTGCTTCCCTCGGGCTCCGGCACGTCGGAGGCAAGCCGGAGCTCGGTCGCCCCCACTCATTGCTCTCGCCCGCTGTCAGCAGGCGCACGGAGGCAAGGCTTTTCTCCGTGACGATGGGCGCCTCAAGGGCTGGCTCATACCAAGCCGGTGCTGAGGAAGTCTTGACTTTGCGCGGCGCCATGGATTGCGGGTGCAGGATGAGATTGGAGCGAATCTGGAGGTAGCGGTGGCGAAGAGCAAGAAAGGGGATCTGGAGCGAGGCAAGGAAGAAGCAATGAAGGCAAGAACTGCCCCGCGCCAGCCTTTTGTCAGGTCAAGCAGTTGCCGAGGCAGCGTGGGGAAGCGGAGACGCCCACGTCCAATCGACCGCCACACGTCGACCGAGGCCGCAGGCTTTTGGGGCCCGCGGTGCTCCGAAATTGACCCTTGGCTTCGCCGCGAAGCCAAGCTCGAGTGCACCTTGGGCCCGGGGGCTACTGTCGGCGTTCTGGGAATGGGGGTCCCCAGACTTGCCTGCCTGCGGCCCACTGCGTGGCTAAACCAGCGGGCCGTACGGCCCATCTTCATCAACAAGGCATCCAAGACCCTCGCGAGGCGGACGATGCAAGACCTCCTCTGGAGTAGCCTAGCCAGGCAGGCTCACGAGGAGCGGAGATATCAAGGCGGGGCAAAACCTCACGAGGCTCTCGTGACATGAGCCATGACGAACGGCACCAGGCGGGCGCCAGCGCGCGCAGCGTCCTTATTTCCTCTTTGGTGCTAAGGAGGCCAGCGCAGGCAAAGAGTACTGAGGCATCAGGCAAAGGTTGCTATATTGGTGCAACAAGACCAAGACCAGGAGGACGGCAAGACGGAGGTCATCGTGGAGCCCAAGACGGCGTCACCACTAGAGCTTTTCACAGGCGAAGACCACTTTTGTCAGGATAGCTTGTACTAGCTGTCCCCCTTCAAATTTGCCCGCCGTTGTTGGCTCCCTTCCCGCTCAATATTTGGGAAGAGGAGCAGGGCCTATATAAGTAGAGCTAGCCACCAAAGTAGAGGCATCTCATCTTAGCTTGATCCAATCCGATCGAGAGCCTAGCCACAAGAACACCTCAACCTCAGGAGGCTGTTCTTCCCTTGTACTGTTCATCATCAGCCCAAGAGGCAATCCACCACCACCACACTGGAGTAGGGTATTACACCACAACGGTGGCATGAACCAGTATAAATCTCGTGTCTTTCTGTGTTGTGAGTTCGTCGAGTTCGTCCGCGAGATCTTAGCAAGCTAGGGCGTAGATTGGTAGGAGGGAAAGACTTCGCGCGCACCCCAGTGTTTGAACCTTAAGGGTTTGCCGGAATCCCATATCCAACACATACTTTATAGAACCTATGGCTGAGGCATAGGGAATGACTTTCATTCTCTTTCTATCTTATGTCGTGGTCGGGCTTTTAGTCTTACTCAACTTCACACCTTACAATACAGGCTAGAACTCCTTCTTTGACTGATCTATTTTGAACTCCTTCAAAATCTTGTCAAGGTATGTACTCATTGAAAATCTTATCAAGCATCTTGATCTACCTCTATAGATCTTGATGCCTAATATGTAAGCAGCTTCACTGAGGTCTTTCATTGAAAAATTCTTATTCAAGTATCCTTTTATGCTATCCAGAAATTCTATATCATTTCCAATCAGCAATATGTCATCCACATATAATATCAGAAATGCTACAGAGCTCCTACTCACTTTCTTGTAAATACAGGCTTCACCATAAGTCTGTATAAAACCATATGCTGTGATCACCTCATCAAAGCATATATTCCAACTCCGAGATGCTTGCACCAGTCCATAGAAGGATTGTTGGAGCTTGCACACTTTGTTAGCACCTTTAGGATTGACAAAACCTTCTGGTTGCATCATATACAACTCTTCTTTGAGACATCCATTAAGGAATGCAGTTTTGACATCCATTTGCCAGATTTCATAATGTGGCAATTGCTAACATGATTCAGATGGACTTAAGCATCGCTACGGGTGAGAAAGTCTCATCATAGTAAACTCCTTGAACTTGTCGAAAACCTTTTGTGACAAGTCGAGCTTTGTGGACAGTAACATTACCATCAACGTCAGTCTTCCTCTTGAAGATCCATTTATTCTCTATGGCTTGCCAATCATCGGGCAAGTCCACCAAAGTCCACACTTTGTTCTCATACATGGATCCTATCTCAGATTTCATGGCCTCAAGCCATCTGTCGGAATCTGGGCCCATCATAGTTTCTTCATAGTTCGTAGGTTCGTCATGGTCTAGTAACATGACTTCAAGGACAGGATTACCGTACCACTCTGGTGCGAAACGTGCTATGTTCGACCTACGAGGTCCAGTAGTAACTTGATCTGAAGTTTCATGATCATCATCATTAGCTTCCTCACTAGTTGGTGTAGGAATCACGAGAATGGATTTCACTGATGTGCTACTTTCCAATTTGAGAGAAGGTACAATTACCTCATCAAGTTCTACTTTCCTCCCACTCAATTCTTTCGAGAGAAACTCCTTCTCTAGAAAGGATCCATTCTTAGCAACAAAAATCTTGCCTTTGGATCTGTGGTAGAAGGTGTGCCCAATTGTTTTCTTAGGGTATCCTATGAAGATGCACTTCTCCGATTTGGGCTCGAGCTTATCAGGCTGAAGCCTTTTGACATAAGTGTCACAACCCCAAACTTTAAGAAACGACAGCTTAGGTTTCTTGCCAAACCACAGTTCATACAGTGTCGTCTCAACGGATTTAGACGGTGTCCTATTTAATGTGAATGCGTCTGTCTCTGATGCATAACCCCAAAACGATAGTGGCAAATCGGTAAGAGACATCATAGAACGCATCATATATAATAAAGTATGGTTACGACTTTCGGACACACCATTATGCTGTGGTGTTCCAGGTGGCGTGAGTTGTGAAACTATTCCACATTGTTTTATAAGAAGGCCAAACTCGTACCTCAAATATTCGCCTCCGTGATCAGATCGTAGAAACTTTATTTTCTTGTTAGGATGATTCTGTACTTCACGCTGAAATTCTTTGAACTTTTCAAATGTTTCAGACTTGTGTTTCATCAAGTAGATATACCCATATCTGCTCAAGTCATCTGCGAAGGTCAGAAAATAACGATACCCGCCGCATGCTTCAATACTCATTGGACCGCATACATCAGTATGTATTATTTCCAATAAGTTATTGGCTCGCTCCATTGTTCCGGAGAACAGAGTTTTAGTCATATTGCCCATGAGGCATGGTTCGCAAGTATCAAATGATTCATAATCAAGTGATTCCAAAAGTCCATATGCATGGAGTTTCTTCATGCGCTTTACAACAATATGACCTAAACAGCAGTGCCACAAATGTGTTGCACTATCATTGTCAACTTTGCATCTTTTGGCATCACTATTATGAATATGTGTATTGCTACGATCGAGATTCAATGAACCATTCACTTTGGGTGTATGACCATAGAAGGTTTTATTCATGTAAACAGAACAACACAATTATTCCCTGACTTAAATGAATAACCGTTTCGCAATAAACACGATCTAATCTTGTTCATGCTCAACGCAAACACCAAATAACATTTATTTAGGTCCAACACTAATCCCAAAGGTAGAGGGAGTGTGCGATGGTGATCTTATCAACCTTGGAATCACTTCCAACACACATCGTCCTTAACTAGTTTCTGTTCATTTTGGAACTCCTGTTTCGAGTTACTAATCTTAGCAACTGAACCAGTATCAAATACCCAGGGGCTACTACGAACACTAGTAAAGTACACATCAATAACATGTATATCAAATATACCTTTGTTCACTTTGCCATGCTTCTTATCCGCCAAGTATTTGGGGCAGTTCCGCTTCCAGTGACCATTTCCTTTGCAGTAGAAGCACTCAGTTTTAGGCTTGGGTCCAGCTTTGGGTTTCTTCACAGGAGTGGCAACTTGCTTGCCTTTCTTCTTTAAGTTCCCTTTCTTTCCCTTGCCCTTTTTCTTGAAACTAGTGGTCTTGTTAACCATCAACACTTCATGCTCTTTCTTGATTTCTACCTTCGCTGATTTCAGCATCACGAAGAGCTCGGGAATCATTTTTGTCATCCCTTGCATATTATAGTTCATCACAAGGTTCTAGTAGCTTGGTGATAGTGACTAGAGAGTTCTGTCAATCACTATCTTATCTGGAAGATTAACTCCATCTTGATTTCAAGCTATTGTAGTACCCAGACATTCCAAGCACATGCTCACTGGTTGAGCTATTCTCCTCCATCTTGTAGGCAAAGTACTTGTTAGAGGTCTCATACCTCTTGACACGGGCATGAGTCTGAAATACCAATTTCAGCTCTTAGAACATCTCATATGATTTGTGGCATTCAAAACGTTTTTGAAGTCCCGGTTCTAAGTCGTAAAGCATGGCGCACTAAACTACCAAGTAGTCATCATATAGAGCTTTGCCAAACGTTCATAACATCTGCATCTGCTCCTGCAATAGGCCTGTCACCTAGCGGTGCATCAAGGACATAATTCTTCTATGTAGCAATGGGGATAATCCTCAGATCACGGACCCAGTCCGCATTATTGCTACTATCATCTTTCAACTTATTTTTCTCTAGGAACATATCAAAAATAAGGGAGCTATATCGCGAGCTATTGATCTACAACATAGATTTGCAAATACTATCAGGACTAAGTTCATGATAAATTAAGTTCAATTAATCAAATTACTTAAGAACCCCCACTTAAATAGACATCCCTCAAGTCATCTAAGTGATACGTGATCCAAATCAACTAACCCATGTCTGATCATCACGCGAGATGGGGTAGTCATCAATGGCGAACATCTCTATGTTGATCATATCTACTATATGATTCACGTTCGACCTTTCGGTCTCCAGTGTTCTGAGGCCATGTCTGTACATGCTAGGCTCGTCAAGTTTAACCCAAGTATTCCGCATGTGCAAACCTGTCTTGCACCTGTTGTATGTGAACGTAGAGTCTATCACACCCTATCATCACGTGGTGTCTCAACACGACGAACTGTCACAACGGTGCATACTCAGGGAGAACACTTATACCTTGAAATTTAGTGAAGGGATCATCTTATAATGCTACCGCCGTACTAAGCAAAATAATATGCATAAAAGATAAACATCGCATGCAATCAAAATATGTGACATGATATGGCCATCATCATCGCGTACTTTTGATCTCCATCTCCAAAGCATCGTCATGATCTTCATCGTCACCGGCTCGAGACCTTGAACTCCATCGTTGCATTGTGGTCGTCTCACCAACTATTGCTTCTACAACTATTGCTAACTCATAGCAATAAAGTAAAGCAATTACATCGCGTTTGTATTTCATACAATAAAGAGACAACCATAAGGCTCCTGCCGGTTGCCTGATAACTTACAAAACATGATCATCTCATACAATAATGTATATCACATCATGTCTTAACCATATCACATCACAATGATACGTCTCCAACGTATCTACTTTTTCTCACGCTTTTCCTCTTGTTTTGGTCTCTAACTTGCATGATTTGAATGAAACTAACCCCGGATTGACGCTGTTTTCAGCAGAACTACCATGGTGTTGTTTTTGTGCAGAAATAAAAGTTCTCGGAATGGAACGAAACTTTGCGAGGATTTTTTATATCAATAATAAGAATTTTTGGAGCCAAGACCTGCTGGAGAGGGGCACCTGGGTGGGCACAACCCACCAGGGCACGCCCCCTCTCCTGGCGCGCCCAGGTGGGTTGTACCCACCTGGTGGCCCCGCTGACCCTGAAACCGACGCTATAGATTCCTATTTTCAAAGAAAAAAAGCAAGGAGAAAGAATTATCGCGATCCACAAGACGGAGCCGCCGCCAACCCCTGTTCTTCCTCGGGGGGGCAGATCTGGAGTCCGTTTGGGTCTCCGGAGTAATTCCTTCATAGGCTCCCCATCTTCATCGCTTGTTCCATGATGCTCCCCACCGGGAGTAATTCCTTCATAGGCTCGCTGGTCGATGAGGAGTTGGATGAGATTCATCATGTAATCGAGTTAGTTTTGTTAGGGCTTGATCCCTAGTATCCACTATATTCTTAGATTGATGTTGCTATGACTTTGCTATGCTTAATGCTTGTCACTTTGAGCCTGGGTGCCATGAACTCAGATCTGAAACGTTTATGAATTCATCTTTATATCCATGTTTTAGATCCGATCTTGCAAGTTATAGTCACCTACTATGTGTTATGATCCGGTAACCCCGGAGTGACAATAACCAGGACTTCTTCCGGTGATTACCGTAGTTTGAGGAGTTCATGTATTCACTATGTGTTAATGCTTTGTTCTGGTTCTCTATTAAAAGGAGGCCTTAATATCCCTTAGTTTCCAATATGGACCTCGCTGCCACGGGAGGGTAGGACAAAAGATGTCACGCAAGTTCTTTTAATAAAGCACGTATGACTATTTACGTAATACATGCCTACACTATATCGATGAACTGGAGCTAGTGTCGTATCGCCCTAGGTTATAACTGTCACATGATGAATATCATCCAACAAGTCACCGATCCAATGCCTACAAATTTATCTTATGTTGTTTCTGCTAAGTTACTACTGCTATCATCACAGTTACACTTGCTAAAAAATTACTGCTATCACTGTTACTATTACCATTGCTGCTGCTACTATTATCAAAACTATCAAACTACTTTGCTACTGATCACTTTGCTGTAGATAATTAATCTCCAGGTGTGGTTGAATTGACAACTCAGCTGCTATACCTTCAAGTATTCTTTGGCTCCCCTTGTGTCAAATCTATAAATTTGGGTTGAATACTCTACCCTCGAAAACTGTTGCGATCCCCTATACTTGTGGGTTATCAAGACCTTTTTCTAGCGCCGTTGTCGGGGAGCATAGCTATATTTGTTGATTCGCTTGGGATTATCATCATATTATCACTATGAAGAATCTGAAGGATCCAAAGACTAATATATTTCCCTCAAACACGAGGGGAGGTAAGGAACTGCAATCCAGTTCTGCTTTAGATTCACCTTCTGTTTTGAGTAAACTTGCAACACCACCACATGCTATCAATTCTAATATCTCGCAAGTTATTGAAGATGCTACTTCTACTATGAATGATGCTTATGATGATGCTAGTACCTTGCTTGATAATGATGATGTGCCACTTGGTGATTTTCTTGATGAACAAATTGCTAGAGTAATACAACATGATGTTGTTGAATCTGATGATGAGCTTGAAACTGAAACTCCTGAGACACCTTAGAACTAGCCTTCCTAGATATGAATTGCCTAAGGTACCGGAAGGTTATGTTATGAGTTAAGAAACAACTAGAGATATTCTTGCTTGTAAGGATAGAGATGATCTAGAGAAATTATTATGCAAGTATAAAGAAAAATCTCTGAATGCTAGAATGAAATGTGATCCTAAGTTTGCTACTTCACCTATCTTTATTGATGATAAGGATTATGAATTCTCTGTCGACCCAGAGTTAATTACTTTGGCTGAATATTATCCTTTCCATGGTTATGAAACTGAAACTATTGTGGCACATCTTACTAAGTTGAATGATATAGCCACCCTTTTTACTCATGATGAGAAAACTCGCTATTACTTTATTCTCAAATTATTTCCTTTCTCATTAAAGGGTGATGCTAAAGCTTGGTACAATACTCTTGCTCCTAGTTGTGTGCGTAGTCCCCAAGATATGATTTATTACTTCTTTGAAAAATATTTTCCTGCTCATAAGAAACAAGCTGCCTTATAGGTAATATTTAACTTTGTGCAAACTAAAGAATAGAGTCTCCCACAAGCTTGGGGGAGGCTTTGCCAGTTACTTAATGCTTTGCCTGATCATCCTCTTAAGAAAAATGTAATACTTGATATCTTCTATAATGGACTAACCAATGCTTCTAGGGACTTCCTAGATAGTTGTGCTGGTTGTGTTTCCAGGGAACGAACTATTACTCAAGCTGAAGAACTATTGAATAACATATTGAAAAATTATGATGATTGGACTCTTCCTGAACCACCGGCACGGGTATATTATATCTCAGTCCTGAAGATATGCAAGAGACAAAGAAATCTATGATGGAAAAGGGTATTAAAGCTGAGGATGTTAAAAATTTACCTCCTATTGAAGAAATACATGGACTTAATACACCACCACTGCCTAAGGTGGTAGAGGTAAATTCTCTTATGAAGTTCAATGAAAATGATAATCCTCACAATATGCATCCTAGTCAATGCCTTTATGAGTTTGAAAACTATATTAGAAAACAAGATCACTTCAATGCAAATGTTATGGAACAACTGAAATACAATTCTGATATGATTACTCGCTTGAGTTACTTGTTATTTAGAATTTCAAATGATGTTAGAGGTGTTGGAAAACATGCTTCTATGGTACAAACCCAATTAGAACAAGTTTCTAAATCTCAAAGAGAATTGCTTGATGAAATGAATAATAATATGCATGACTTTGTTGTTAGAGTTGCAACTAGAGGAGGTAAAATGACTCAGGAACCACTCTATCCTGAGGGGCACCCAAAAAGAATTGAACAAGATTCACAAAGAAATAACACTAGTGCACCTAGTCCTTCTAAAAAGAAAAACAAAAATGATAGGCCTTTGCACACTTCTAGTGAATCTGAAATTGAAAAACCTCCTGATAATGAAAATGAAACTTCTATCTCAGATGCTGAAACTCAATCTGGTAATGAACACTCACCTAGTGATAATGAAAAAGATAATGATGAGGTTCATGAAGACACTCAACCAAATAACAAAAAAGAACTAGATAATGATGTCGAGATAGAACCACCTGTTGATCTTGATAACCCACAACCTAAGAATAAAAGGTATGATAAAAGAGACTTCATGGCTAGGAAACACGGTAAAGAAAGAGAACCGTGGGTTCAAAAACCTATGCCTTTTCCACCCAAGTCAACTAAAAATAAAGATGATGAAGAATTTGAACGCTTTGCTGAAATGCTGAGGCCAGTCCTTTTGCGTACTCGCTTGACTGATATCTTAAAAATGCCTCCTTATGCAAAGTATATGAAAGACATCATCACAAACAAAATAAAATACCGGAAGCTGAAATCTCCACTATGCTTGCTAATTATACTTTCAAAGATGGATTACCTAAAAAATTTGGAGATCCAGGAATACCAACTATACCTTGCTCTATTAAAAAGAATTATGTGAAAACTGCTTTGTGTGATTTAGGAGCTGGTGTTAGTGTTATGCCTTTCTCTTTTTATAAAAGACTTGACTTGAATAAACTCACACCTACTGAAATATCTTTGCAAATGGCTGACAAGTCAACTGCCATACCTATTGGTATCTGTGAGGATGTGCCCGTTGTTGTTGCTAATGTTACTATTTTGATTGACTTTGTTATACTTGAGATGCCCGAGGACGACAACATGTCGATTATCCTTGGTAAACCCTTCTTGAATACTGTAGGGGCTGTTATTGATTGCAATAAAAGCAAGGTCACTTTTCATATTAATGGTAATGAGCATACGGTGCACTTTCCGAAGAAACAATTCCATGTGAATGGTATTAATGTTATTGAAAATCTCCGACAATCACTATTGGAAGTTTTCAAATACCTCTACTACTGTTAAAAAGAATTATGAAATGCTTATTGTTGGGGAAATGCATATCCCCATTGAGGTAACTTAGTGATTTGCGAAAGTTCTTCGGTTTCATGCTAATCAAAAGTGGTTGTTAATAAGACCCGATCAACCTTATTAATGAATCATTTTTGAGCGATATGAAGTTGATGAATTTAGTAAGCACTACCTTTTGTCCCTACTTTTAGTTTTCTGTTTTTACTAGTTAAATAAAATAAAATGCCATGTTTTGTCTGTTTTCTGAATTTTCCGTGCAATAAAAAAATGACCCAAAAATAAAAGTTCTCAGAATGCCGTGTAAATTGAACATGATTTTTTTCTAAATATTTATGAATTTTTGGTGCAAATAATACCAGAGGGAGGTGCACCAGGTGGGCACAACCCACCTGGGCACGCCAGGACCCCCAGGCGCGCCCTGGTGGGTTGTGGTCCCCACGTGGGCCCCCTCACTTATCTCTTTAGCCCACATCACCACTTACCTCCAGAAAAAAAATCTCCATTGCTCTCTCTCCCGTGTTCTTGAGCTCAAACCCGCGAATTTCGATCTCTTTGCTCGAAGCTCCGTTTCCGAAACTGTCTCGGGGGATTGTTGCTTGGTATGTGACTCCACCTTTTGTCCAATTAGTTTTTGTTTTAGCGGTTTATACTTTGAAAAATTAGCTACTCTTGGTGCTGCTGTAGATGTGCTTGCATGTTGAATTCTTAGTGTTCTAAGTAGTTTGAATGCTTGTTATGGCCTCTATGTACCCCTATGAGTAGTTTGAAAGAGCAATAAGGCCCTTACATCATGTTTTGATGTTGATGACAATATAATGTAGGGGTCTAACAATGGTTGTCAAGTGAATCTCAGGTGTTAGCCCCCGGTTTATCTAAGTGTGTAGATCAAGATCATATAAAGTGATTTTACTCAAGGAAGAAGCATAAAAATTGATTACATATTTGTTTTCTTGAGTATAGGATCCCACACTTTTAAGAGGGGATCGATAGGGTTAGTGTCGGATTTTGGGTTCCGGCAAAACCCTTAAGGTTCGAACACTGGGGTGCGCGCGAAGATCTCCCCCTCACCGATCACACCCTCACACACTTCACGATCTCTAAGCTAGGCACGACGAACTCACAACACACGAGGACACAAGATTTATACTGGTTCGGGCCACCGTTGTGGCATAATACCCTACTCCAGTGTGGTGGTGGTGGATTGCCTCTTGGGCTGAGGATGAACAGTACAAGGGGAAGAACAGCCTCGTGAGGAGAGGTGTTCTTGTGCTTGGTGAACTTGTGGGTGTGAGGTTGAGGATCTGATCTCTCTCTCCGTCCCCCTCCCTACTGTGGTGGCTAGTCCTATTTATAGAGGCCATGGTCCTCTTCCCAAATATTGAGCGGGAAGGGATGCCACAACGGCCAATTTGAAAGGGGACAGCTAGTACAGCTTATCCTGACAAAAGTAGTCTTCGCCTGCCAAAGGCTCTGGTGGTGACGCCGTCTTGGGCCCCACGGTGATCTCCATCTTGCCGTCCTGCTGGTCTTGGTCTCGTTGCACCGATATGGAAACCTTTGCTTGACGCCTTGGTATTCCTCGCCTGTGCTCGCCTCCTTAGCACCAAAGAGGAAACAAGGACACTGTGCGCGCTGGCGCCCGCCTGGTCTCGATCGTCATGGCTTGCGTCAGTGGAACCTCGCGAGGTTTGCCTTGCCTTGATCTCTCTGCCCCTCGCTAGCCAGCCTGGGGAGGCCGCTCCCGAGGGGGTCTTGTGTCGCCCGCCTCGCGAGGGTCTTGAGTGCTCGCTGGTGAAGATGGGCCGTACGGGCCCGCTTGTGGAGCCACGCCGTGGGCCGCAGGCAGGCAAGTCTGGGGACCCCCGTTCCCAGAACACTGACAGTAGCCCATGGGCCCAAGGCACGCTCAGACTTGGCTTCGAGGCGAAGCCAAAGGGAAAGTGCAGAGCGCCGCGGGCCCCAATAGCCTGCGGCCTTGGTCGACGCGTGGCGGTTGATTGGACGTGGGCGTCTCCGCTTCCCCACGCTGCCTCGGCAACTGCCCGACTGTCAAAAGGCTGGCGCAGACAACGCTTGCCTTCATTGCTTCCTTTCTCCTTGCTCCAGATCCCCTTCCTTGCTCCTTGTTTCCGAAATTTCTAGATCTGTTCCCATCCCCTTCCGCATCAGCGACCAATGGCGCCCCGGAAGGTCAAGCTTGCTTCGTCGCCGGCTTGGTACGATCCAGCCCTCGACGCGCGCAACGTCTCAGAGAAGAGCCTCGCCGCCACGCGCCTGCTGACGGCGGGGGAAAGCAAGGAGGGGGGGAGTGAGGGAGTCCTGGACTAAGGGGTCCTCGGGCGTCCGGCCTGTTATCCATGGGCCGGACTGATGCGCTGTGAAGATACGAAGGCCGAAGACAATACCCGTGTCTGGATTGGACTCTACTTGGCGTGGAAGGCAAGCTAGGTGACCTATTATGAAGATTTCCTCCTGTGTAACCGACCTCATGTAACCCTAGATCTCTCCGGTGTCTATATAAACCGGAGAGCATAGTTCGGATAGGACAGATTCATTACCATATACTCATAGGCTAGACTTCTAGGGTTTAGCCATTACGATCTCGTGGTAGATCAACTCTTGTAACACTCATATTCATCAAGATCAATCAAGCAGGAAGTAGTGTATTACCTCCATAGAGAGGGCTTGAACCTGGGTAAACACTGTGTCGCCTGTCTCCTGTTACCATCGATCCTAGACGCACAGTTCGGGACCCCCTACCCGAGATCCGCCGGTTTTGACACCGACATTGGTGCTTTCATTGAGAGTTCAACTGCGCCATCAGCATAGGACTCGATTGCCCCTTCGATCGTCAGTAATGACGTGGTCTAGGGAGAAACCTTCCTCCCTGGACAGATCTTCGTATTAGGCGGCTTCGTACTGCGGGCCAACTCGCTTGGCCATCTGGAGCAGGTCGATAGTCACGCCCCTGGCCATCAGGTCAGATCAGGAAGCTTGAACTGCACCGCGAACCCGTGGAGACTTGATCTTCGATGGATTCAAGACTGAGGCAGTCGCTCCCCCTCTCTCTGATGAACATGACTTAAATATGTCATCGGATCACACCTAGGAGATGGATCCTGTTACTGCAACGGCCTCAGAACCGAAGCAGATCGTGCCCTCCGAGGCCACAAAGTCCACGGCGTTGGAGGCATACACGGACTCGACATCCTACAATATTCGCGCCAATGGAACTCCGGACTCGTTTTCGGCTACACGTTCCAGATCAGACGCGCCCGCGGACACCGAGCTGGATCGGTTGTCGATTTTCGAATTCGGCGCCGCAGACTTCTTCCAGCACTCACCTTTTGGTGACATACTAAATTCTTTAAAGAACTTATCCTTGGAGGAGGACTCACAACCAAACTATGTTCGCGTCGAGCTAGAGACGGATGACGAGGAATTTTGCTTCCCACCCGCCACCCACTTCATAGGCACTGTCGACGATTTAACCGACGTGCTTGACTATGGCTCCGAAGACATCGACGGTATGGACGACGATGCCGATATGGAGCAAGGCCAAGACCCGCCATTCACCGGACGTTGGACAGCCACCTCCTCGTACGACGTGTACATGGTTGATACACCCAAAGGATCTGGCGATGACAAAGAAGAGCCGGATAAGAACAAACCCTCTGAGACGCAGTCCAAGCATCGGTGCCCCAAAGGCCGTTCTAAGCCTCGTCGCTCAAAGGATGGCAACACTGGTACCGGAGAAAATAGCACTCCAGGGGACGCCGAAAACAATGAAGACCCCGTCGGTGCGGCATCCGAACAGGAGGAACATGACAACAGGAAAGACAACCCTGATGAACAGGCCACAGAAGATAACTCAGAAGACGATAGTTACCATCCACCCTCCGAGGACGAGACAAGCCTCGGCAACGAAGACTTCATCGTGCCAGAGGACCCTGTGGAGCAGGAGCGCTTTAAGCTTCGGCTCATAGCCACTGCAAGGAGCCTGAAAAATAAACAACAGTAGCTTCAAGACGAACAAGATCTGCTCATAGACAGATGGACCGATGTGCTGACCGCCGAAGAATACGGCCTCAAGCGCCCAGCTAAGAGCTACCTGAAACGCAGACTGCTACCTCAATTCGACGAGGAAGCACCAGAGCACACATCTCCCTCGCGTAATGCGGAACGACCACCACGTGGTCGAGACAGGGCGGCTGACCGGCCACCCCGCGGCCGGGACAAAGCGGCAACTCAGGCCGAACAGCAGCCTGCCCCACCGCCTCGTAAAAATAGAGACGGAAGAATTCGGGGTCACACATATGACCTCCGGCAAATCCTGAACGATAGACCAGGACACACAAGATCAATCTACGGATCACGAGGGTGTACCTGGAGGCAAGAGGAACGCTACCTATTCGGACGTGATAAATCTAACCACGCCCGGACCGAACACCGCAGACGGACTCCATCAGAGCGCCGCACACCCTCTCTGCTTCACAGATGAAGTACTGGACCATGAATTCCTCGAGGGGTTCAAGCCCGTCAACATCGAATGATACGACGGCACAACCGATCCCGCAGTATGGATTGAGGATTTCATTCTCCACATACATATGGCTCGAGGAGACGACCTCCACGCCATTAAATACCTCCCACTAAAGCTCAAAGGGCCAGCTCGGCACTGGCTTAACAGCCTGCCTGAAAATTCTATCGGCAGCTGGGAGGACTTGGAGGAAGCTTTCCCGGACAACTTCCAAGGAACTTATGTCCGGCCACCAGACGCCGATGACTTAAGCCACATAGTTGAACAACCTGGAGAATCAGCCAGAAAATTCTGGACTAGGTTCCTAACCAAAAAGAACCAGATCCTTGACTGTCCGGACACCGAGGCCTTAGCAGCCTTCAAACACAGCATCTGTGACGAATGGCTAGCACGCCACCTCGGCCAAGAAAAGCCGAAGTCCATGGCAGCCCTCACGGCACTCATGACCCGCTTTTGCACGAGAGAGGACAGTTGGCTGGCCCGTAGTAACAACACAACCAGCGAGACAGGCCCCTCCGAGGTCAAGAATAGCACTGGCAAGCTCCGGCGCAATAGGCACAAATGCCGAAGCAATGATAACAACACCGATGACACCACAGTCAACGCCGGATTCAGTGGCTCCAAGTCCGGCCAATGGAAGAAGCCCTACAAAAGAAACAATGAAGGACCTTCCAGCCTGGACCGCATACTCGACCGTCCGTGCCAAATACACGGCACCCCGGATAAGCAAGCCAATCATACCAACAGGGATTGTTGGGTTTTTAAGCAGGCTGGCAAGTTAAATGCCGAAAACAAAGAAAAAGGATCACAAAGTGAGGACGAGGACGAAGAGCCCCGGCAGCCGAACACTGGAGGGCAGAAGAAATTTCCCCCTCAAGTCAAAACGGTGAACATGATATACGCTACACACATCCCCAAAAGGAAGCGCAAGCGAGCACTCAGGGACGTCTATGCGGTAGAGCCAGTCGCCCCAAAGTTCAATCCGTGGTCGTCATTCCCGATCACCTTCGATCGACGAGACCACCCAACTAGCATCCGCCACGGCGGTTTAGTCGCACTAGTCCTGGACCCAATTATTGACGGGTTTCACCTAACACGAGTCCTGATGGACGGTGGTAGCAGCCTCAACCTGCTCTATCAAGACACGGTGCGGAAGATGGGCATTGACCCCTCACGAATCAAACCAACAAAGACTACCTTCAAAGGAGTCATACCAGGCGTCGAGGCCCGCTGTACGGGCTCAATCACGCTGGAAGTGGTCTTCGGTTCTCCGGACAATTTCTGAAGCGAGGAGTTAATCTTCGACATCGTCCCATTCTGCAGCGGCTACCACGCACTGCTCGGACGAACAACGTTTGCTAGATTCAACGCAGTGCCACACTACGCTTATCTCAAGCTCAAGATGCCCGGCCCACGCGGCGTCATAACAGTCAATGGTAACACGGAACGCTCCCTCCGAACAGAGGTGCACACCGCCGCCCTAGCAGCAGAGGTACAAAGCGGCCTTCTCAAGAAGCACCATAGTGCGGCTGCCGAGCCCCTGGACACCATCAAGAAGTTCCAAACTACACTGCAGCAGGACAACAAGGCTCGTCAAGAGCTCGACTAGCAATTTGGCCTCCGTCCCAGTCCCGATGAAGTAGTGGCATTCGTACCACGCGTACATAATAACGCACTCGAAATTCCATGGACATCGACGGAGGCACGAGCTAACCCGGGATCTGCAATTCGGCTAGACCGACCCCGGACACACTTTTTCCTTTCTGTTTCAGGTTCCTTTTCCCGCGAGCCTGATCACCAGCCCCTTCGAAGGATCAACATACAAAGGGGGCATGCAGCATAGGTGTGCAGGGTAACCTCCATATGTTCTTCTTGACGGTATTTTTACTTATTTCCCAGGACCCGCACGCTGCTCCCTCTTGATCCCGACATGTTAAATAGTCCGGGTGCTTATCACACTATTTGTATAAGATACGCCTTGACGTATCCATTCAGCTATAATAAAAATGATGTGCGGCCTAGTTTTTGTGGTTTTTGCCCCTTACTCCATTTCATTTCGATCTGCTTATTAGCTACATCAGTACTCTTTTGTATGTTTCATATTCGCCAGGGGCTGCTTATCACCCCGCAATACGGCAGCAAAGTCCGAACACTTCTTATATATAAGTTCGGCACCCTGAATTTAGCATTATATGCATTGGCTCCGAATCATGTCTTTGGTCAATAGTTGGGTTGCCCGGCTCCTGTGCTTGCTATCCTACGTTCCGCTCTATCGGCTAGGGTAGTAAAGGGAGAACTACTGCGATTGTGCCCTGGCCTTGACCGGATGAGCACCTCAGTAGAGAAAGCCGAAAACTGACTGTCATGATACAGCGAGAGCCAGTCAGCTGTTCGTGGGTTACAAAATCGTTGGAGATTTTTTCCGTATCACGTGAAGGATCGGCACTTCCCGATCAGATGCTGACGGCACCCTGGCTTGGACCAGGGGCTGCGCACTTGATTAATTATAAAACTCCTATGGCTAAGTGAGGGCGTTTAAGCCGTATAGTCTGATTGCCTTGTTCGTTGCGCTAAACAACTCCTTCAAGGACCATACAATTGGATCAAGATTGTTTAGATCCCATCCTGAACACCTCCGTACTAATTACGTGAGGGCAGAAGCCGACGACTGGCCAACCCTCAGATTGCATATAACACGGCCGCACATGAGTAAACAATTCAAAGCATAACAAAATTACATTACAAAGCAAGCTCTGTCTTTATAATACAAGGCAAAGGCCCAATACGAATGTATTCATTCGAAAATAACATCCTGCGAACATTGAGCGGCCACAAGTCGAGACCCTTCTATGACATCCGCAAAATATTTCTCGGGTGTGCGGTGCTCCTTGCCCTCCGGCGGCCCGCTGGCCACTTCAACAGCGTTGATCTTCGCCCACCACATCTTGCAGCAAGCGAAGGCCATACGGGCGCCTTCAATACATGCAGAGCACTTGACGACGTCCAGCCACGGACAGGCTTCCACTAGCCGCCTCATGAGTCCGAAGTAGCTGCCGGGTATAGCTTCGGCTGGCCATAGCCGGATTGTCAAATCCTTCATGGCTAGTTCGGCCACCCTGTGCAGCTCCACCAGCTTCTTCAGCTGATCAGTGAAGGACACGGGATGCTCTGGCGTCGCATAATGCGACCAGAATAGCTTCTCCGTAGAACCTCCTCCTTCGGCTCGGTAGAACGCTGCAGCGTCTGATACGCTGCGTGGTAGATCCGCAAAAGCTCTTGGGGAACTCCGAACCCGGGTTAGTAAAAGGTACGGCCTCTCCGCATACTTACTTTGCATCTTAAAAGCCTTACCCGCCGTGATCTTCCTGGCCTCCTGGATCTCTTGGATGACGGCCTGGGCCTCATTCCGCGCGGTCTCTGCGCCCTGACAAGCCTTGGTGAGTTCGGCCTCCTGAGCCGACGCATCATTCTCCAAGGTCTCACATTTTTTCACTGCATCTTGGAGCTCCTGCTGGATTTCCTTGACACGGGCCTCGAGCTTCTTATGGGCGGCTTGCTGCTGGACAGCTTTCTCCTCGGCCTCGCCCAGGGCCTTCCTCAGGGCCTCGACCTCGGTCGCGGCCCCTGCATACATTTTGACATTACAGTTAATACACAGCGTCTCCGCTTTCTGAACACACACCAAGACATTACTTACCTTGATTCTCCTGCAGCCGCACTCTAACCTCGCCGAGCTCGTTCTTGGTCCGCTCCAGCCTCTGCTTCAGTTCAGAGACTTCGGCAGCATGTGAGGTCGCGGCCAACAGCGACGCCTGCTCATGCACACATATCACGTTAGTCTCCTACACTAGAGGATTGATCCTCCGTCCGGTTCCTCTTACCGAGCACCGGACATTGTCTCAGGGGTTACTGACTATAGGTTTTTTTTCTCTGTCACTTACCTCAAAACCTGTCAATAGGTTGCTGCAGGCTTCATTCAGTCCACTCTTGGCGGACTGAACCTTCTCGATCACCGCGCTTATAAGAACACGGTGCTCGTCCATAACGGAGGCGCCTCGTAGCGCCTCCATCAGGTTATCCGGCGCCCTTGGATGGACAGGGACCACCGGCGGAAGTGGTGCACCCCCCTCCTTCGAAGAGGGCTGCCCGCCCGACTCCGGAGCCATATGGGTCTCCAGAATCGTATTCGGCTGAGGGCCAAGCTGGTTGCGGCCCTCTTCACCAGTCCCCATGGGGATCGTCTCCTCCTTGTGTCCGGCAGTGGAGGCTTCGCCTCGTGGCGCCTCCCGGACAGTGTCATGGGCTCCCCACCGGTTCGGATCGGCCCTCCGGGACAGCACTTCGATGTCGTCCCCGGCCCCGGGGAAATAAGCAGGCGGTGGCGACTGGCTCGCCATCTCCGACGGAGCCAACGAACTTCCAGGCGAGGATCGCTGGATTAGGTCGCGGGCCGGACTGCAATGGTACAGTTAACTACATCAAGATAATGGAGAGAAAGGGCTGGATGTGTGCATAAATAAGCCATATCACTTACGATGCGGCCTGGGGCTTAGTGCGGGGCCGTCGTTCCGGACTACTATCGACGTCTCACGCGGTGTTGACCGCCGGAACGCCCTTCCCCTTTTTGGGCGTCTCCGCCTCCAGATGTGCCGGAGCCGCCCTCTTCTTCTTCCTCTCCTCAGGGGGAGGATTGTTTTCTTCCTCCTCCTCCTCTTCCCCGTCATTGTCCTCAGGGATAGAGGAATGAGTTTCGTTGTCTTCGGACGCCACGTCCGAAGTACCCTTGCGGCGGAGGCCACTCTTGGCTCCCTTTGCCTTCTTCTTGGCCTTCTTCTCCGGCGCCTTATATGGCGCTGACACCAGCATCTTCGCCAGACGCGGGATGACTGGTTCTTCAGGCAGCGGAGCCGGACACTGGATCCGCTTCGCCCTCTCCATCCAGTCCTGAAAGAGCAATAACAAAAGCTCAAACATCATCCTCGAAACAATTAGGTTGAGGATACGGTCGAAATAACATACCTTTCTGGCAGGGTGTGTACAATCGTGACCATGGTCTGAATCCGTGGCCGGTGGTTTCTCATTTCCCTTGAAGAGCAATTTCCTTGCACCTTCGTGCGTTGTCTCGAAGAGCCTCACCAGGGTCTGGTGCTTCTTCGGATTGAACTCCCACAGCAGGCGGCTTCGGAGCTGGCACAGAAGGATCCGGTGAACTAACATCACCTGGATCACATTGACGAGCTTGAAGCTCTTGGTTACCATGCTCTGAACACGCGTCTGCAGCGCTATCAGCTCGTTAGGGGAACACCAGTCCGGACTCTTTTCGACCCAAGAGGTGAGTCGAATAGGAGCGCCGGAGCGGAATTCGGCAGTTGCGGCCCAGGTGGTGCCGCGTGGTTCTGTGATGTAGAACCACTTCTTCTGCCACTCCTTTACCATATCCACAAAGGTGCCTTTGGGCTAGGAGACGTTGGACAATTTACTCACCATTGCCCCTCCGCACTCCGCGTGCTGGCCATCCACCACCTTCGGCTTCACGTTGAAGACTTTGAGCCACAACCCAAAGTGGGGTTGGATGCGGAGGAAGGCCTCGCACACGACGATAAACGCCGAGATGTTGAGGAAGGAATTTGGGGACAGATCATGGAAATCTACCCCGTAGTAATACATTAGCCCGCGGATGAAAGGGTGGAGTGGAAACCCAAGCCCGCGGAAGAAATGAGGGAGGAATACTACCCTCTCGTTGGGCTCCGGCGTGGGGACGATTTGTCCCTCGGTCGGCAAGCTGTGGGGAATTCCCTTCGCCAAATATCCGGCCGCTCGGAGCTCAGTAATGCCCTCCTCCTTGACGGAGGAGACCATCCACTTGCCCTGACCACCGGATCCGGACATGGTTTCTTGAGTGGAAAGGAGATGAAACTTGGGCACTGGAGCTCGAGATCGGGAAGGCGGAGACGGAGAGAAAGCGTGAGAAGAGGAAGAGGGGATCCTTATCCTCTTATAAAGGCAACAAACATTAAACGCCTCCTCGCCCGCCTTAAGATTCGCCTATTCCCAAAAGCTGTGCAAACGGCACGGTTGGGTTACCCATGCCCGCATTGATGAGAATCCCGCAATAAGGGGACACGATCTCTGCTTCGACAAGATGTGCCAATAGCAACCGCGTCTTGAAACGTGGGACAAACGGTTCGAAATGATGACCGAACGGACGTAATGTAGAAAGCTGTTAGCGGATGGAACTCGTGTAAAATATATATATTCTCTCTTGGTTGTGCATGGTGTGTAACAGGTCCAGATACAATCATCGCGTCTGAAGACTATCTTGGAGTTTAGGAGAAGGGGAACCCGCCTTGCAATGCTGAAAACAATCTGCGCGTCGGACTCCTCGTCATTGAAGCCAGGTTCAGGGGCTACTAAGGGAGTCCTGGACTAAGGGGTCCTCGGGCGTCCGGCCTGTTATCCATTGGCCGGACTGATGGGCTGTGAAGATACGAAGGCCGAAGACAATACCCGTGTCCGGATTGGACTCTACTTGGTGTGGAAGGCAAGCAAGGCGACCTATTATGAAGATTTACTCCTGTGTAACCGACCTCATGTAACCCTAGATCTCTCCGGTGTCTATATAAACCGGAGAGCATAGTCAGGATAGGACAGATTCATTACCATATACTCATAGGCTAGACTTCTAGGGTTTAGCCATTATGATCTCGTGGTAGATCAACTCTTGTAACACTCATATTCATCAAGATCAATCAAGCAGGAAGTAGGGTATTACCTCTATAGAGAGGGCCCGAACCTGGGTAAACATTGTGTCCCCCGTCTCCTGTTACCATCGATCCTAGACGCACAGTTTGGGACCCCCTACCCGAGATCCGCCGGTTTTGACACCGACAGGAAGGCTGAGCTCCGGGCCGGCTCTGACGTACCGGAGCCCGAGGGGAGCACCTTCTTCCCCTTCTTCATGAGCAGCGTCTCCGCGGGGCTGGTTCCCCCCTTCTCTGATTTCTTCTATGAGGTCCTTGGCCACTACGGGCTGCAGGTGCTGCATCTCCATCCCAACTCTATCCTTCTATTGTCGACCTTCGCCTACTACTGCGAGGCGTATCTCGGCGTGATGCCGTCCGTGGCTCTGCTGCGCCACTTCTTCTTCCTCCGCATCAACGAGGGTCATACCTCCAGGTGTGCCAACTTCATCGCGGCTGGCAAGGCCAATTCGATCTCGAAGACCGGGAAGAAGGCCGACGGTTTCAGGAGCAAGTGGGTCATGATGGATGCCAAGTTCGTCCACCCCCGCTTGGTGCTGCCAACGGAGATACCCCAGTCCGACAAGGGGTGGTCTTGCGTGAAGCTCACTGATGAGCGGGCGACGTCGGTGCTGGAGCAGATGAACACTGACCTGAAGCCGGGCAACACGAAGGCGGCAAAGGTGACAGGGGCCATGCTCCTGTGGGAATTCCTGATGCTGCGTGTGGCCCCGCTTCTGGCGCGCACGCGCCCCTTGTGGAGGCTTGGGGACGAAGAGGACAAGGTTCGCCTGAGTTCGGAAGCCCTGCCTGACGGTGAGCTGGCTGCGGCTCTCCGCCTCCTGGTTGGGGACGACCAAGAGTACCCGCCGAGCGCCTTCGTTCCCTTGTTCCGCCGCAAGGATGGGGCGCAGATCGTGGCTGCCAGGCCGACCTTCGACGGGCGCGGGCTGGTGCCGCCGGCGCCCACCGGGGCCCCTATGGCGCCGACGGCGGTGGAGCTGTCTTCCGATGAGTCCCGCGGGGAGGAAGAGGAGGAGGACAAGGAGCACGACTTGGAGGTGGCGCCTGAATGGATGGGGGAGACCTCCCCCTTGAGCAAGGCCAACATCCTCTGCACCCTGCCAAACGACGAAAGGACCGACGCCCGCCAGGAGAAGGGAGAACCACCCGTGATCCCGACGAGGGACCGGACGGCGTTGATCCCCCGAGATGCTACTTCCATTCCGCCGCCGCCCGGGGCTACTTCCGGCCCCTCCGCTGGTCCGTCTTCTGCTCTCGGAGCCCGCGCGCCCGCGCCTCAAGCTTCGAGGCTCTCAGGCTTCAAGCTCAGCAAGCGGAGGGTGGATTACGCCGCGGTGGACCAGTAAGTGCTCGAGCTTTGCCTTGTTCTTGCTTATGCTGCTGCTTCTGGATGTTCATTGTTGGCTGAGTAGGCTGCCGCCTGCGGCGAAGAAGAGAAAGGATGCAGCGGCCCAGCCCGGGGCTGAACCATCTGCAGTAGCCGCGCCCCCCTCCGCGAAGAAAGGAAGCGACGGCACTCGCACTTCCCCAGCCCGTTCGTCCTCGCAAGGCCTGGGGGAGCATCCTCATGAGGGGTCAGCCCCCGTGGCCCCGCTGGCTCTGGAGGCGTTGGTGTCCGGCCCAGCCGCTGGGGTCACGAAAGCTGAGGAGCCCCCGGTCTCCCAGGCCCTGGTGACGACGTCGTCTCCTCCTCCTGCTGCGCCACTGCTTCCAGGCCCTTCTGTCTCCCCTGATGTCTTGGAGCGTGCTCTTCTGGAGATGGCCCGGCTGCGAGAGGATCTCTAAGGCCCCGACTGCCACCTGGCGGCCGGTCGCCTGGAGCTGGTCTCTGGCTGGCTTTACTCTGACCCGTCTGTTCGAGCGACGCTGAGCCAGGCCGCGGCGACCTCCGAGAAGGAGAGGCAGGCCGTCGCCCAAGCCGTGGCTGCTCGCGAAGTTGCGTTGAAGGATGCCGAGATCGCCCAGGATCGCTGCCGTGCGCTGGAGGCCGAGCTGCGGAATCTGCATGACCTGCGCGCAGAAGAAGCTCGCGGCCGCCAGACGGAGGAGGAGAAGATGAAGGCCTGGGAGGACGCCGTCAAGGATCGCGACGCTGAACTGGGAGAGTTGGTGAAGGCGCAGGCTGCGGAACGCAGCCGGCTGGAGGAGCTCGAGCGGAAGGTGGAGGCGGAGAAGGCCGATCTTGGCGCCAAGGTGAAGGTCCTGACCGAGGACCGCGCGGCCTTCGTGCTCCTCGAGAAGAGGTCCCGTGCGGCGCTGAAGGCGCTTTACGAGAAGGGCTTGGAGAGGCCGCTGACCACCGACGAGGAT
Source organism: Aegilops tauschii subsp. strangulata (assembly GCF_002575655.3). Taxonomy (NCBI): domain Eukaryota; kingdom Viridiplantae; phylum Streptophyta; class Magnoliopsida; order Poales; family Poaceae; genus Aegilops; species Aegilops tauschii. The sequence goes on along the minus strand of NC_053038.3, from coordinate 323,624,494 downwards.
GGTCCCGCACAGCTGCTTCCCTACTTGGTTGACGCGCTCGAGGAGGTCGTGAACGGTATTGGTCCCATGGCAGAGGAAGAAGCCCGCGTTCTTTCCTCAGCCACGCTAACGCGTGTCTTCAGCCACCTCCATCTTCGTGATCCCACTGCCCGCCTTGACGAGCTGCTAGAGCCTATGGACAAGGAGCGTTGTGCGGCCGCAGCCGTGAAGGGCCAGGTGGAGGCCCTACTGAAGAAGTTCCGCGGCTTCACTCTCGCGCCTTCGATCGGCGGTGCTACCGGTCCTGCGGCTCCGGCTGGCGGTACAGGTGAAGGCGACGCCACCAAGGGAGGAGCACCTCTTGTGGGCGACGGCGGTGTCCAGTGGTGACCTGCTTGCGGCTGTTTTCCTGTTTTACTCCTGCAACATGCATCATGCCTCGTGGAGGCATTTAAACTTGCATTTGATATTTGGGAGAACAATATATCTTGTAATATTTTCTTGAGATTTTGCGGTTTTTTCCTATTTGCTTTACGTTCTACGTCGGCAGGGCCCAGCCCCGCGCATACCTCAGCCGCCGTTGGGTCATCCGGAGACCAGGACTAGTCCAAGGAGTGAGGGGCTATGTCACCAGTTAGGCTCCAGAGTCGCGATGCTCAGGAGTCCCCCTTGATGCGCAAACAGCTTATAGGAAAGAGACGCGGAGATAGGTCAAGTGTTCTACAACGGCAGGGCCTGGCCCCGCGCATACCTCGACCGCCGTTGGGCCGACCAGAGACTAGGACGGAACCAAGGAGTGAGGAGCTACGTGACTAGTTAGGCTCCTGAGTCGCGATGCTCAGGAATCCCCCTTGACGTGCAAACAACCTTCATACCTTTGTCCTCGCCGAGGCTCGGCTCGGGAGGGCGCGCGACGACCAGGTCTGAGGGACCTGGTTGGGCGGCATACGCCTGGTTGTGACCCAGGCGCAGCCCCCGTGCCCAGCCCCCTTGCGCGGCTCTCCCGGGGGGAGGCGTTGCGGTGAGGCCAGACACTGAGCTCAAGGGCTCCCTGAAGTTGATACAGCCGTGGGGCTGCCCTTAGTTGTTTATCACCAGCATGGACCATAGTGCTTCCGCACTTGCACGGGCATAGCCGCTCCTCGGCAGTGTCGACGGCCAGCGCGGAGCATGGTGCTTCCACTGGTGCGTGGGAGGGGACTCCCTACTGCGGAGAGCCCCGGGGCGTGTACAACCCCGCCCTGACATGTGGCTTGCACGACAGGGCTAGACGAGGTGTGTCTGGGCACTCGTGAGCCAGCGCGGTACTCACAAGGCCCTACCTCAAGGCGGGTTGCGCCTGGTCTTGATTCTTGTTTGCTGTGGTGGTCCTGCGAGGTGGTTAGACAACCTGCGCTGAACGAATCTCCTGAGGTTATCGCGTGAGAAGGCCAAGCACCAACGACCCTAGGAGGTGACGTGAACGGGACCGGCATTGGATTTATCGACGATGCAGGGACAGGCCCGAGCACAGACACCGTGCCTAACCTTTCTCACGCGAAGGGTCCTGAAGAAAGACGACCGGCGCGCGGCTCCCGTGGTAGGTGACAATCAAGCAGGTGATAGTCATAGATAGATTAAACATGGAAAGCAAACTGGCTTAAGTAAACGCAGGGGAGATACATGCCACCAGGTCAGGCCCGAGCGGCTTGGGGATGATGCAGCCCGATGGGTGCCCCCAACAAGGTAAGCTGAAGACATAAAAAGGGATACATGCCACAAGGACGGACCCACACGGCCTAGGAATGATGCAGCCCTGGGGGCGCTCCCAGCTAAATAAACTTGGAAAATGTCACCTGGTTCCGTTGTAGAAGGGATGCTGGAGCAGCTGAAGATGCGTGGCGAAGGAGTTGCTTCTCACGAGCCACCGGGGCCTTGAGCCTCAGGAGGCTCCGGGGGTCTGGGTGGTTCCTCGAGGACCGTCTCCATCTCCGCCAGGACGGCGTGGTGCCTGGCCTCCTGAGAAGCCAAGATGCTCCGCAAGTTACGCTGGTAGGCGGATGCCACGCTCGGCAGGCCGAACGGCATATGAACGTAGCTGTGAGGTGGGCCCTCGCAGCGTCCCACACGCGAAGGCCAGAAGAGCTCCTGATACGCGGCCCTGTTGAGCCTTGGGACGTCGATGCAGACGCGCAGCCTGGCATCCTCGCCTGGATGGGGAGCTGCGCCTGGTGAGCGGCGGTCGCCACGCATGGCTCTCGCGTCTTGCAGTTCCTGAGTGGTCTTGGCAATGAACTCCTGAGCGCTGGGCGCCCCTCGCCTTGTGTCCTCTTGAGGGAGACGTGCCACGAAGCACGCCTCCAAGTGGTGCCCGAGCGCCTCCCTCGTGACATTGGTAAGGTCTGAGGCCCTCCAGAAGAGAGCCCCCGAGCCCTGCCCGAGGAAGGCGCCGGGCGCGCCTTCCTATGCGAGGGAGGGAGGCGCACCAGGTGCGGGTGCTGATCCTGACGAGGTACCACTCGTGACGCCGCCCTCCCGAGGTCCGGCACAAAGTAGCTGCTTCTTCTTCTTGGGGACAACCTCAGGAGGGTACCGAGCTGCACTGTTGTCGGGGTCTTCGATTGACGCTGCATGGAAGGCGCGCTCGAGGGAGGACACCACATCTCTTTCTTCGCAGGGGACTGTGATGATCCCGCAACTCCCTGGGATCTTGAGGACGTTGTAGCCGTGGTGCGTCACTGCCATGAACTTGGCCAGGGCTGGATACCCGAGGATGGCATTGTATGGCAGACGGATGTGGGCGACGTCAAAGTCGATGAGCTCGGTGCGGTAGTTGTTACGTTCTCCGAAGGTGACAGGGAGGCGGACCTGCCCTATCGGTGTGGTGGAACCATCGGTCACTCTTGAGAAGGGCTTAGTGGGCTGAAGCTGGTCGTAGGGCACTTGGAGACTGTCGAACATGTCGACGGACAAGACGTTGAGCCCTGCGCCGCCGTTGATGAGGGTCTTGGTGACTTGCACGTTGCTGATGACGGGTGAACAAAGCATCGGGAGAGTGCCAGCGGTAGCCGCACACTTGAGCTGATCTGCCAAACTGAAAGTAATGGCGCACTTGGACCACCTGAGCGGGCGTGTGGCCTCGAGCTTGGGGAGGACCGCGTTCACCTCGCGAGCAAACTGCTTGAAGATACACTGTGAGGCTAGGGCTTGAGCTCCGCCCAAGATGCAGGCGATAGCACGCGGCTCCTGGAAGCCCCCAGCCCCCTTGTCTTGATGGTGGTCGTCGTTCCTTCTTGGTGGTGGCGGCAGCGGAGGAAGACCGGGGTTGCCCTAAGGGCGATCCTCGCGACGCTGATCCCTCCAGGCGCCCTCATGAGGCTAATCTTGCCAGCGGTCCTCATGGGGTCGGTCGCGCCACTCCTGGCGTGGACCACGGTCGTCCCAGCGTCCTCCGCCACGTCCTCCTCCTCGGCCGTAGCCTCGGTCGTTGCGCTCGGGGCGTTGACCAAAGCGTCCGTCGTGAATGCCCTAAGCTCTTGACAATCGTTGGTGTTGTGGCTGTGCATGTTGTGGAAGGCGCGGAACGGTCGGCTGCTCTTGGATGACTCAGCCTGGTCCCTGCCGCGCTTCGTGTCCGGCTCCGCCGCGAGCACGGCGACTCCCTTGCGCTTCACGTCCTTGGCCTTGGCTTTCTTCTCCTCCGGGTCGGCAGCTGGGAGCTCGAGGAGGGAAAGGCGCCCTTCCTTAGCCCTTGCGCACTTGGTCGCCAGGTTGAACAGCTCCAGGGATGTGCACAGCTCCTCATGGATGGCGAGCTCCTCCTTCATCTTGACGTCGCGGACGCCATCAGAGAACACCGAGATGATGGCCTCGTCCATCACCTTGGGGATCTTGAGGCGAACGTTGTTGAAGCACTGGATGTACTTTTGGAGGGTCTCTCCTGGTTCCTGCTTGACGCGGCGCAGGTCACCCGCGGACGGGGGGCGGTCGCGAGTGCCCTGGAAGTTGGCGACGAAGCGATCACACATCTCGTCCCAAGAGGAGATTGAGCCCGGAGGCAGGTTCAGGAGCCAGGAACGAGCGCCGTCCTTGAGCGCCATGGGGAACTAGTTCGCCATGACTTTCTCGTCGCCGTTGGCCGCCTCGATGCTCAGCTCGTAGAGCTGCAAGAACTCTGCGGGGTCGGGGGAGCCGTCGTAGCGAGGAGGCAGGTTCGGCTTGAACTTGCCCGGCCAGGCGACGCTACGCAGCTCGGGGGTGAAGGCGCGGCATCCTGCCGTGGTCACCGGGGCCCTCCATGGAGGTGGAGCTTGATCTTGGTGCCTGCGCGCTGCCACGACAAGTGGTGCAGGGCCCTGCCGCGGCAAGCGATCCTGATGTGGCGGTGCGAGGAGCGGTGGAGCGTTCTCTTGCGGTCGAGGGACTTCTTGACAGCTTCTTTGTTCACGCGCGGGTGCTTGGCGCGGCTGGTCGCGCCGCGGGCACTACAAAAAAAAAGACACATCCGTGACATTTTGGGCCGAACGATTTTTTTCTGTCATACTTATGACACTTCTATGACGATAATTGTGACAAAACCCGGTATCATCATAGATGTGGTGGGGTCCTACTTCTATGACAAAAAATCATGACCAAAAATGGGCTTTTCGTCCTGGGCGGGCCGGAGACGCAGCTGCATGACATTCTTTGGGCCATCCATGATGGAAAAAACCGTGGTAGAAGTGAGGGCGAGGAAAATATCGGGGTGTTCCCGGTTACGGTGGGTGGTCGGGGTCGAGTGATGCGCGTTTCTCTCGTACACGCACGCGCGTGGGTGCGAGGCGTTGGGCTCTAACTGAACCCGAGCGATTGCACTGCAGGCTACGCGTTACTGAACCCGAGCGATCGATCGATGGCTGTTAACTGAACCCGATCGAGCGATTCCTTCGCTACTGCTGCTAACCGAAGCCGACCGATGCTGCCTCTGGATGAACAGTGAGTGTTGCTGGGGGTTTTGGATGAACAGTTCCCGGTGGGGGTGGATGAACAGGACCTCGTGGTGTTGCCTCTGGATGAACAGGACCCCGATCGATCGAGCCGGTTGGGGCTGGATGAACAGGACCACCCCGTGGAGGGCAGGATGAACAGTAGATGGTGGAGGGCTGGATGAACAGTAGCCCGTGGAGGGGTGGTCGAACAGGAGCCCGTGGAGAGGGCTAGTTGAACAGTAGCTGGTGGAGGAGCGCGCGGTGGAGGCTGGATGAACAGGAGCCCGTGGATGAACAGTCGCAGGTGGAGGCTGGAGGAGGTCGACGGTGGATGAACAGTATCCCATGGAGGCTGGAGGGGGTCGACGGTGGAGATGAACAGTATCCCGTGGAGTCCCGTTTTGTGGTACGCCACACCCCTCCCGATGAACAGGACCCCCGTTTCGACCGTAGCGCTCCAACACAAGTCCGTTTCCTCTGTTTTGCGGTACGCCACACCCCTCCCGATCAACAGGACCCCCGTTTCGACCGTAGGAGGTCCGTTTCCTCCGTTTTGTGGTACACCAGACCCGTCCCGATGAACAGGATCCCGTTTCGAACGTGGCCGGTCGAACACAAGGCCGTTTCCTCCGTTCTGCGGTACGCCAGGCCTCGTTTCCATCGGCTGTTCCGTCCAAGCCCTCCCGATGAACACGACGACGCATTCCGTTCCGACCCAGCCGGTTGGCTCCCCATGAACACGACGACGATGCTGTTTCTCCGTTCCGACCCAGCCATGTACACGAGCCCTAGCCGTACGTACGCGTGAGGCGTTCGAGACCCCGCCCGTATGTACGTACGTGGCCGTATTTACTTTCTTGCACCCTGGCCGTTGTACGTACGTGTACATGCTACGTGCGCGCCTCTACTACGACACATGTGCGCCTCTACATCGACCAGTATGTACGTACACGTTCGCGACCAGAATGACAACGCTACGTACGCTTCGACCAGGTGGGTCCCGACTGTCAGGCACTTCATTGCCTGCGAAGATGTAGCTGGTGGGTCCTAGCAGTCAGGGGGGCGAATCGTTTTTTTGCCCGGACGCACTTCCTTGCGTGCGAAGATGTAGCTGGTGGGTCCCAGCAGTCAGGGGGAAACGTTGTTTTCGTGAAATACGGTGGCCCGTCCGGTGGGTCCCCGCTGTCAGGTGGAGGAATAATTATTTTGTGCATTATAAGGAGGCACTTCCTTGCTGCGGATGTGGACCCAGCTGTCAGCCTCTCCACGTACAGTACTCTTCCGATGGAAGTCGTTCCTTGACCACGTTGAGCATGCCGCGCCGAGAGCACCAGGGCGGTGGACGACGGCGAGGTCTAGGAAGGGGACGACGCAGAGCCAGGGAAGACGCGGCGGTGAAAGCCCGCACGGAGAGGAGTACGAGGGTTCACTGGTTCGGCTGCTGTGTGAGGCTGCCGTCGCCGCAGGGCCTGGCCAGCGGTGGGAATAGGGCATTGAGAAGCACTACGGTCGTTGGATGGACATCGTACGGTCACTGGAGCTAGAATCGTTCATATTGACTAAGTTGACAAAGCACTCCGTCCCCGTCAACTTAGTAGGCCCACAAGTCAGGCACCCACCAAGGTGGGTCCCAACTAGCAGGGGGAGTATTCATTTTTTTGTGCGTAATAAGGCGGCACTTCCGATGGGTCCGAGCTGACAGCGGGGGGAACGTTTTTTTCACGAAATATAGTGGCCCGTTCGGTGGGTCCCAACAGTCAGGGGGAAACTTTTTTTGCCAAATACGGTGGCCCATCCGGTGTGTCCCTACTGTCAGGTGGAGGAATAATTATTTTCCGCGTAATAAGGAGGCACTTCCTTGCGGCTGCCGTGGACCCAGCTGTCAGCCTCTCCACGTACAGTACTCTTCCGATGAAGTCGTTCCTTGACCACGTTGACCACGCCGCGCCGAGAGCACCAGGGCGGTGGACGACGGTGAGGCCTAGGAAGGGGACGACGCGGAGCCGGGGAAGAGGCGGCAGTGGATGCCCACGCGTAGAGGAGTATGAGGGTTCACTGGTTCGCCACGGTGTGAGGCTGTCGTCGCCGCAGAATAACAGGGGGTGTGGGTGAGTAGAGGGATGGCTTGGCCAGCGGAGGGAGTAGTAGGGGGCGGTGAGGCCTTCGCCGCATCGCAACCGGCCACGGGAGGCAGGAGCACGAGGCACGACCGGCGCTGGTTTGGGCGGCTCGAACAAGAAGACCAGAGGTTGAAGAAGCACTACGTACGGCCGTTGGATGGACATCGTACGGTCACTGGAGCTAGAATCGTGCATATTGACTAAGTTGACAAAGCCCTCCATCCCCGTCAACTTAGTAGGCCCACAAGTCAGCCTGCCACTATACTGGGTCCCAGCTAGCAGGGGGGGTATTCATTTTTTTGTGCGTAATAAGGACGCACTTCATTGCGTGCGAAGATATAGTTGGTGGGTCCGAGCTGTCTGCGGCGGTAACATTTTTTTCGCGAAATACAGAGGCCCTTTCGGTGGGTCCCAGAGGTCAGGTGGAGGAATCATTATTCTGTGCGTAATAAGGAGGCATTTCCTTGCGTGCGGCCATGGACCCAGCTGTCAGCCTCTCCACGTACAGTCCACTTCAGATGCATGTCGGTCGTTGACCACGTTGACCAGGCCGCGCCGAGAGCACCAGGGCGGTGGACGACAGCGAGGCCTAGGAAGGGAACGACACGGAGGTAGGGAAGACTCGGCAGTTGTTTCCCACGCGGAGGGGAGTACGACTGTACGAGGGTTTACTGGTTCGTCTGCCGTCGCTGGAGAATAACAGTAGGTGTGGGTGAGTAGAGGGATGGCTAGGCCAGCGATGGGAGTACGGTGGGGCGGCGAGGCCTGCGCGGCAACACAGCCGGCTGCTGGGAGGAGGGAGCAGGCAGTCCCGCCGGCGCTTGTTTCAGTGGCTGGAGCAGGAAGAGCAGAGATTGAAGAAGCACGACGGCCGTTGGATGGACATCCAACAGTCACTGCTTGTGCGTCAACCTTTTTTTAGGAAAGCCTCAAATCTGTGGAAAACAGCATACAACCCATCTGCCATTATTTCTAATAATTTACAGCCCATTTGCTAATTCTTAAGGTTTTTTTGGAGCCCATATTCTTTTTGTTAGCATTACAGCCCATATTGTGGCCACGGTTAAAAAATTATACGAAATTTTGCATATTTCGGTGCGGTCCGAACTGTTTTTAATCCCGAAATTTCGAGTCACATTCAAACTGATTTTAAAAATAAATGTATATCAATATAAAATCCAACAAATTGTCCACGCATAAAAACTAATGCAATTTAAAATCTCGAAATGAAAAAAAGAAATTTGAAACTAATTGCCGGTTTGATGTGTTTTAAAAATGTACACCATTTCTCATTACTGATAGGCCATTTTCTCGTCCAGCCGAATGAAGCTCTCCTCGTCTTGAAAGATTTGCAGCCCAACAGGCGTGACAAGGCAACTTACTTGGCAAATCACAAAAAAATTGTGCTAGCCATTTTCAGAAAGAAAAAAAACTATTAGGTTGGTCTGTGGTAAACATAAAAGAGAAGGCTGTCTAGACAGGCCAGAGTGCCCCGCACATCCCAGTTGACACCCTGCTTCCGTCTCAAAAACAAATTAGATAAATGCCATCCAATTATGGCGATTCATAAAAATGCCACTGCAATTTCCAAACTTTGAAAAATGCCACTGCAATTTTTGCAAACTTTGGAAAACGCCACTGCAATTTGCAAACTTTGAAAAATGCCACTCCAGACTTCGAAAAATGCCACTGGAAATGGCATGAAATGGCATTTTTCAAAGTTTGTAAATTGCAGTGGCATTTCTCAGAACCCCCAGATTTGAAGTGGCATTTATCAAATTAACCCAAAACAAAAATAACTAGGCGAGCTGCTGGGTCCCTGGTGTCAGCCACTCGTTGTGCAATTCTCTCGTTTATTGACTATGTTGACAATAGCATGGGACCCAGATGTCAGAAATCCATTAGGAGGAGCCATTTCTTTTATTAGCTTGAAATAAGGAGGCACTTGCTTGCGTACTGCCATGACCTTAGCGGGTCCCTGCTGTCATCCTCTCCACGTACAATCATCTCCTGATTGTGTACGCGTTAACTTGGTAGGCCCACAAGTCAGCCTCTAAACCCGTGGAGGACAAATACAACCCATTTTAAAAAATAACAGCCCATTCCATACGTTCAAACGGAAAGTTCAACGTTTAGAGCAAAGTAACAGGTCTGATCCACATATAGAGTACTGAACTTCCACGTTGACAACCATCATAGCCAAGTTAACTATCTACTCCCACTAATACTCTAGTAGCGTAAAAGTACTAACTTACTCTTAGCTAACTAGACGATGCCGGCCACCATCTACGGTACATGCTAAACGCCGGCACCGGCGTCCTCCGCCTCGCCTCGGACTTGCCAGAGGTGCGATAGGGCGCGTTGCTCGCACGCGTTGGCCCTTTCCATGCCGGCGTGGTCCACCGAAGCTTCGGATTCTAAGCGGGAAACCCACTTGACGAGATGGTAGTAAAAATCAGCGTCGCGAACGCATGCGTGCCCGACAGCCTCCAGGGCTATTTGCCCGGCGCCGGCCTCCACGTAGTCAGCCCAGTTGCGGGCGCTCTGCTCGCGACTCAGAGCGTCGGTGCGCTGTGCTCCATGTCCCGCTGGTGGTGCAAATCGGCGATACGCTCCTCCGCAGCCAAGCGGTCGCGCTCCAACAACTCCTGCTCCTTCGCCAGGCGGTCGCACTCCAACAAGTCCTCGATCTCTGCATTGCCATCTAAAGACCGATAGAATGCCTCCTCCCTCCGTCTGCCTTCCGGTGAAAAACCGAACACTAGTTCCGGCGGTGACCGCCTCCGGCCTCGCCTATCGCGGACGGGCGGGGGCATGGCGGACGTGGCGAGAGCGAGGATAAGTGGCAAGCGACGTCGGGCCGGTGGGGGCTTATGAGGATAGGGCGAGTTGGGTCACAGTGCCACCATAGAAGGCCGGGAAACAGTACTTATAGGCGAAAGGTAGCGCGACGGTCATCGGAATTCAATGCATAATTAAGCAGGCATGGCTTAGCGCGCCAGCTTGCCGTGGAAAACTAGAGAAACTGAAATTCTGACTATGCCGTCCCATCCCGTCCGTGCTGGGTCGCACGCCGGCATGACGGTCAAACGAGTGCACTCGAATCATCTCCCTCCTTGTCAATAATGATTCCATGGATTTAAAATGCCCGCAACAATTAAAGCGCATCTTTTTCGCATCAGTTAGCTGCCTTAATTACGGCCGGCTGCATGCAGGCACTCAAAATCGGATCCGGCTTGCCTGCTCCCTCCCCATACTCCCATATGTGCTACCACTTCATCCTACAGCTGACTTTTTCTCTTTTTCCTTTCTAATCTAATCATCTCCCCCCTGATTTTAAGGGGGTGGGGCCGGGCCTTATTTTGTTCCAATCAAATCAAGCCACATACGCGGGAGCACGGATGGGCGCACGCGCGGGGAGCAGGCAAGTCTGGTCCCTCAAAATCGCTCGCAGCTAGTATGCGGAGCAGCATGCAACGAGTCGCAGCCGAGGGCATTAGTTGATGAACTTTAGCTGGGAGATAGGGCATTTGCAAACGTTTTCGCTGGCAGTTTCTTCAGATTCGCATGGCATTTTCTTTAGAGCAGCTTGTCAGTTTCTTCAGAGGTAGGCATTTTTATTCAAAAAACTGTCACTTCCGATCTTGCATTGCAACTAAAACTGCCAGGAGCGCATTGGTAGGCTAGCTAGTGATCGATCAATAACTTGTAAACACTGAGTGAACAGATATAAGGAACTGTTAATGCATCTCAATGATTCACAGATCATATACAAATATGTAGCTCCAAAAGCAAAGATCAGCCAGAACTAAAACCAACTAGTACGATTCCCATACATAAGATCAACATGTTAATGCATCTCAATGATTCACAGATCATATACAAATATGTAGCTCCAAAAGCAAAGATCTAGAAAAAACATATGTTCTTCCTACTAACATGGATGCTTCTCTTGGCCAACATTCAATACAGACTGAAAGACAATTTGTTTGTGAAGTCTACAATTCCTCTTGCAAACATAAGTGGTTTCACCAACAGCTAGAACCATGAGAATGAACCACACATGATGGAGGAACATCCACTGCAATATGATTTGGTCTTCTCTCGATCACACGGCGAGACTATTTTCGGAATACAAACTTTAACTTAGGCAAAATGATGCCCATTGTATAATCAGGCCAAAGCAATGAAGCACCTAGTGTTGGCCAATAAATAGTACAGTATTACTTTTCTGCATTCCATGAAGTGACTATCCAATCTTTCTGTGTCTATTTTCAAATGGCACTCCATGCAGTGACTATACTATTCTCTTGTGCAGTTCAACCAAAATTGCGGTCACTTTGTGTGTTTGACAAATAGCAACGGGTAGACATCTCTGTCTGCACAAATATCAAGCAGCTAGTAAACATATACTCCACCTTGTATTTTCGGTTTAAACATGTCTCTTCCGCTTAGCATCTATCATGTTTTGCACTGGACAATTTGATACAGTCATGTTTTGCCCTGGACAATTTCATACTGAATTGATTTGCTTGTTCAGAGCAGAAATATAGCGCCTATTCTTCATCAGACCAAGGATATCCATGTTCGCAGTGATGGAAGAGGTGAAATCGATACAACCGAAATTGAGCATCCAATCATTGAATCCTGTCCTGCACCTCCAATGTAGGTCCACCTTGCCAATAAATTCACATGCAAACCACTAGTATTACTATCTAATGACAGTACAAAAAGAGTAGCAAGATAGTAGCAAACCATGTACCTTCTTAATGAACAGCTCATAGTGCCACCAATTGGATGTAAAGGTTTGGAAGAAAACATGCTCCTAATGTTGAACCAGTTGGACTTTTTGTGCAGTTCCACTAAAATCGAGCATCCCTGTTTGCATAGATATTGAAAGTGTGATTACTATAAAAGTGGCACTAGTTGAAGCATAAACTCACAAATATAAGCATTCCAATTTCTTAATGGGAAAAGGTAGCAAGACTGTTTCTAACCACCTGTTTGAAGGAATAAATAAGGCAACAGCGGCTGATGTCAGAAAGGCATATATAGTTCTTTCTGAAAGAATGATCGATTCCTGACCTTTCCTCTTCTTTTAAGCATATTTTGTGCAGTTCAACTAAAATAAAATGCCATCACCGCCTTGACAATTCAGTGACACTGTAACAAAAGGAAATGACTTAACATTACATCATGATGTCAGGTATGTAGTCGACATGCATTAGAGACAAACTTACGGACCTCCTCCGATAACATAATGAACATTAATTTTAACAAAGGTGTGACTAGCTTTACCGGGATAATTTGAGTGAACTCTACACCCTCTGTTCCTTAATATAAGACGTTTTCGCGGTTCAATTTAAAGTACCCAAACGTCTAGTATTTAGAAAAACTGGTAGTAGTTTTCTTGAGCACATATCTGGGAAAGATTGCCACACTTTATTTATGTCCATACGCTAATGCAACACCATTCGAATACTACAAATATACACTAATCCAGTGGCTAGTGCAACAGTAGAGTAGTTATTATTACAGGGTATAGTACAATGGTTTTACTGAACAGATTTCAATAAACTCTAGCACTGGAAGATTTCTATAAGAATTAACAATACAAAATGTAAAGGTAACAAGTTTCGGCATTGGTATACTAGCTGTGCATGAGCATTAAACCAAATACAAAAGTCTGAAGGTAACTAGGATTATTAACTAATGACAGTATAAAAAATTGCAAACCATGTACCTCCAAGGTAAATATCATTTCGAACTCGGGGGGACCTTAAAAATTGCTATCCCAATCTTGATAATCGATCAAACATAAAAACTTGATCGAACGTATCAAGAGAACAGCCGGAGGAGGAGGTGACCTTTCCTCTTGTCTTCATAATTTTTTGTGCAGTTTAACCAAAATAAAATGACATCAGCACCTTGGCATTTTGGTGACACTATACAAAAAAATTAACTTATCTCATGAAAGTGAGGTATGTAATCTATAAGCATTAACAGTGCAAAAATCTGAAGGTCGTAACAAGTTTCATCATTGGTATACTGGCTGTGCAACAACATTAGAATGCCTTAGCTGAAAAATCTTTAATACATCCACAATCAATAGCTAACCCTGAAATAATCCAGTGATATTAAATGGCATTGCTTAAATTTATCGGTGGTTAACTCAAGAGGCCATCGCGCAATTCATGAACCTTTGGAATGAGTTGCAGCCGATCCAACTCACTCAGGCTCAAGATTATTCACTAACCTGGAGATGGACAAATGATGGTCAGTTTTCCTCCATCTCGGCGTACGCTGCCACTCTTACTGCCAACATTAGGCCACCTTATGCGAAGCTGGCCTGGAGCTTGGATGCCCCTCCTACATGTCAGTTCTTCGTCTGGCTGGCTGCTCAAGATCGATGTCTAACAGCAGATAACCTTGCTAAGCGAGGGTGGCCCCATAATCCGCTGTGTCTGCTATGTCTACAAGAGCCTGAAACTGCTGCCCACCTGCTTACTTCTTTCTCTTTGGCGAAGGAAGTTTGGCACCTGACACTCTGCAAGCTGAACATGAGCCCGGCTATGGCGGCAGTTCATGACGATTCCCTAGTTAGCTGGTGGCAGCAAACAAATGCTTCCATGGGAAAGGAAAGAGTGAAATCTTGGAGATCAATTTTGGCCCTGGTTTGGTGGAACCTTTGGAAAGAAAGAAATGATAGAACATTCAGAAATATTTCTTGTCACCCCACACAACTGTTTCTGAAGATTCAGGTCGAAGCAAAGGACTGGGTTGATGCTGGGTGTAAGTGTGCAATGGCTCTTGTAGAGCGCCCCTAGAACCAGACTAATGTACTTTTGATGTATCTCTAACCCCAATCCTCCTTCTCTAATCTTGTTTTTGTAACTGTTTATTTCTTCTATACGCAATGAAAAGCAGTGGCCCTGCCTTTTCGTCAAAAAATATATCGGTGGCATTAGACTGAGTGCGGCATTAGTTAAATGTGGCATCACTTTAGCAGTAGCATTGCTTGACTTGACTGCTGGCGTTATACTAACAGCAAAAAAGTGACAATAAGGATGTGTTTGGTTTAAGGGACATGCTAGGCCCATTCGGACAGTGGGCGCACCAGTACGATGTACCTCCACGGACGCATAGAGTGGTGAGGGAGGTATGGTTGCCCAGAGCAACAAATATCCAGGCAGCATATGTGGATTACGTCCCATTTTTGTCCTCTTTAGCCACCTTTTTCCTATGTGAGGACAACAAACCGATCAACCTGGTCATTCTCTATTGCGTTGTCATGCCTTTCTACCCTTCTTCAACCAAGAGACACGAGACTCGTTACTTAGCTACTGATTTCCCCCTTTTCAACCTAGATGCGGGTTCGATGCCTACTCTCTTGGACAGTACAGTCTCCCTTCCTTTCCTTATTCAACCCAGACATGGATTAGTCTGCATGAAGTAGGGTTTCCTTTAATAGTGCAAATTAAGGTTTTCCTCTGCGTGACCAGCAGAGCAGAGGACAGGAAATTGGGAAGATGGTGGAGTGGAAAAGGATCCACATACAGCGACGTGGCAGATGGGGCAATAGAACAAGGGTATGGTTCAAAAAGAGGTAGCATACCTGAGGGTCGGCGGGAAGTGGCTTCGCTCGTGGTCGTCGTCCTTCGCATGCACTACGGCAGCGAGCTTGGGGACGAAGGCCACCCCGCGCAGGGGCTAGGTCTGAGAGGACGGCCTTGTCGTCAGTGCGTGACCTCGCTCGCCGACGACGAGTGCGTCAACGCTGCACGTCCTTTTCTTCCCCGGCGGATCTGTGACCACCGGTGAGAGGGAGAGAGAGGCCGTCTTTTTTAGATCTGGAGAGAGGGTGATAGTGTGAGAAGCAAGTGGGCAGCCCTTAGCAAGAAAGCTCTGAAGCTCCAGCCTATATATCGTTTTTATACTACTAGTACTAGAGGTGGAGTAGTGGTAGAGTAGTTTATATTTTCTCTGCAAACAGTACCAGTTAGTCGTGCTTCAAAACTGAATCGCATGCCATTAAGAAAATAAAGTCGAGAAATAATGCGGCACTTTAGGCCAATGCGGCCAGATCACATTTTGCACGAGAAATTACACACCATGTTTCGTTGACATGTGGTCCCGTTCCTACATGTCAGTGAGACGACGGCGAGTCCTTTTGTACAATTTTCGAAAGGACGTGTAGGCCGGGGCGCCTCTTCTTGTACCGTGTCAAACTGGCAACCGTCCACCGACTCTTCGCCTTTCCCTTTCGATTTGGAACTGCTGTCACACGCTCTTCCTCCCTCCTCCATTTGCCTTCACCCTTCCTTCTGCCATTGTTCGATCGTCTTCTCCATGGAGGGAACAAGCCGGAAACGACCCCGTTATTCCTGCCCTGATCTGGAAGATGATGTGGTGGAGGAACTCATTGATCGGTGCGACGTCATCACCTCGGCTAGCATGGCAGGTTCGTTCAAGCCCATTCTCGACTCAACTAATAACATCATTACAAGGAACCCAAGGGTCCAGGAGCGGTTTGATCTCCCTTATCTTCTTCGCTATAAGCCTGTTCGCATGGGCGCAGACGCCGGAGGCCTCGCCTTGTGCAAGTTGATGCCGCTTGATAATGATATGTGTGATGTCAAGATGCCATCGCTTAAGGGTAAGGCCTGGGCTGGCGCAAATGGAGATTGGGTTGTTTATATTGGGTACAATTGCGAGTGGGAACTTGTGAATGTGTAAACTCGTCAGCGGATTCCACTTCCAATAATCTCAGAGTGCCCTGAGGTTAAGCACACAGATGATCTACGTACGTTCAAATACGATCATGGTGACTGTCGTCTACTGAAGATAGCAATTTCTCGAGTTCCCAACCGCTCTTGGAATTACAAGAACTATGAAGTTGTTGCTATCTTCAACAAGCTTGTAGCCATCCTTACTCATTCCACAGTTCGTCGTCCATGGATATTGCTCAAAAATCAGTTTATGCACACGGATGAGTACTGTGATGCAATTGAATACGAGGATCTTGTGTTTGCTGCCACCACTCGTGGCACTGTTTTTGCATGGGATCCTCGTAGTTTCGGTATGTTTGTCTTCCACCGTAATTATAATTGTTTCATCCACATGCATGCGGGTTAGCAAGTTTCCCTTTACTAATTAACATTCTTCTTGTGTTTCCAAGGTCCTGTGAACATTCCACCACCTATACTTGAAACATTTTATAAGCAAGGGGGAGATGACGATGGTGATGATCACGAGCATCAGGAGGAGCAGAACTTCTATACTCAGTGGCGCCTGGCAAGTAATTCCGATGGATCACCTCTTCTTGTCTGTATACAGTGCACTCAGATTGTTACTACTGAGGAAGCAGGTGTTTTCTCCCATGGTCGCCTTCTCTGGACCTATTCCAACACCCGTTGCATGTTATTCAGGATGGATACTAGTGTGCTAGCGCCAACACCTTCTCCCTGGTTCAGTATTGATAGTCTTGGAGAAAACTCGCTCTTCCTTGGACCAAACTATCCAATGATGGTGAAAGGCTATCCAGCTGTTGTTGACACAATGTTACTACCATTTATGAGAAGCAACTGTATCTATACCTCGGACATTTCGGTGGTTCCCTACCCTGGTCCTGATATATGCCGCTTCAGCCTGGATGATCAGTCCTGCGTTGCTCTCGATATTGACAATAGCTGGCCCTTCCCAGAGCACCTATGGTTCAAAGCAAGCGTTTCCAACGTCGAGGATTGGTTGAGTTGAAGTTCATTTCATTGCTTGTTATTTGTTGTGTGATGAAAACTTTAGTATTTGCTAGAATGTTTTGTTGGAAATAATCTATAATCCAACATGTATCCTCGTTGTCGCTGTGTGTTGATGACTTGTTGTATGTAATGAATGGTACATTTGCAAATGCATGTCATAGACTCAATTTATGAATGGTTTTCGAGTCACTTGTTGGAGTGTGAGTATCGTGGTAGTATAGCCAGCATCCGGTTAGTATATGAAGTTGCCACATCACATAGAGCCAACCTAATATTGGAGTATGCTAGCCCTCCACCGGCGTGCCGCTTCAAATGGCAGAGGAAGTGAGAGGTCGCATCACCTTGTGTCCAGATCTGAGATGCCACGTGTACCAGATGAATGGCTCCAAGTTCGACCACCGTGATGCTAGGTGCGAGCCAAGGAACACTGTTGCAGAGACCCCCCTCATAATTTTCCTACATCGGCCGTTTGATTCATAGGATAGAATGCTATAGGATTTTTTCCCTATGTAATCATGTTTTAATTGGCAATCTAGCATCCACTCCAACTTTTGTTTCACTTCCTTTGTTCCTACAAAGAGAGTACTTGCTCTAAATGATGTGCCGCTGCAAGAGCTGCCTATATTAATTAACCATGCTCTAAAAAGGTGGACCAGCTTTGGCTATAGTAGTACTGTACTTGGTTAGTAGGTGACCTTGCGCTTGGCTCTTCTCCTCTTCTGGAAGTCGAACAATAATGATGGTACTACAGTAGTACTTCTGGCAATCTGACACCAAATGAAATGCTGCACGTTCACTGCTTGTAAGCAAAAGTTTCTCCTCGTGCTGCAAGCCACCGCGCACGCATTGGCGAGGGAGAAGACGTAGTAAGCAAGCTTCTCGTCGTTCTGCGAGCTGACAGGACACATCAAAGTTAGTTATTAGTACTCTCTTCAAAACGGGCCGACCATGTCCATGGCTACCATCCCGTGGTCTGTCATTGAGTACGTGCACTATTCACGTGCCATCGAGGAGAAAAAATATTGTGTAGTACTAGGTGCCATCGAAGTGCACGACTCACTTACGCACTACATATCTCCATTTTCTTGCATGACACGCCACCTTGATGCTAGATGTCCCGCGTGTAATGGAGGCATATAGTATGATTTTGTAAAATGGAGGCATATAGATGTCCCGCGTGTCGGCAAAAGGATGAACAAAGCTCATGTCTTAAACGAAAGAGTGGAAGAACATAGATTCCCGACGACCAAGAAGGAGCAACAAACCTCGGGGTGGAGCGTCTGCACTCATAGTATTTTATATTATTCAGCGATATAAAATCAACCAAATCTCTCCACGTTCCTATACCATTCTGTAGTATGAGAATAACTTTGAACGTAAGCCATTGATTCACTCTATCCAATGGTCATAGTTGGAAAATAGAAACAAAACCAAGCATTGGATCAACTATTTTTTCGAGATCAACTCTTTTAGCACTTACCGCCTGCCCACCTAGCCCACCTATATATCCGCTCACGTGTGATGACCACAGGAGCTATCCACTCAGATTGTATGTTAAAAAAATAAAGGTCGATAACTAATGCGGCACCTCGGGCCAACGCGGCCAGATCGCATTTTGCACGAGAATTACACACCATGTTTCGTTGACATGTGGTCCCGTTCCAACATGTCAGTGAGACGACGGCGAGTCCTTTTGTACAATTTCCGAAAGGACGTGTAGACCGGGGCGCCTCTTCGTGTACCGTGGCAAACTGGCAACCGTCCATCGACTCTTCGCCTTTCCCTCTCGATTTGGAACTGTTGTTGCATGCTCTTCCTCCCTCCTCCATTTGCCTTCACCCTTCCTTCTGCCATTGTTTGATCATCTTCTCCATGGAGGGAACAAGCCGGAAATGACCCCGTTATTCTTGCCCCGATCTAAAACATGACGTGGTGGGGGAACTCATTGATCAGTGCGACATCATCACCTCGGCTAGCATGGCAGGTTCGTTCAAGAACATTCTCGACTCAACTAATAACATCATTACAAGGAACCCAAGGGTCCAGGAGCGGTTTGATCTCCCCTAGCTTCTTCGCCGTGACCCTGCTGACTGGCGCGGGGACGAGGGAAGCCTCGCCTTGTGCAAGTTGATGCCGCTTGATAATGATACGTATGATGTTAAGATGCCATCGCTTGAGGGCAAGGCTTGGGCAGGCGCAAATGGAGATTGGGTTGTTTATATTGGGTACAATTGTGAGTGGGAACTTGTGAATGTGTACACTCGTCAGCGGATTCCACTTCCAAAAATCTCCGAGTGCCCTGAGGTTGAGCACACAGATGATCTACGTACGTTCAAATATGATCATGGTGACTGTCGTCTATGGAAGATAGCAATTTCTCGAGTTCCCAACCGCTCTTGGAATTACAAGAACTATCAAGTTGTTGCTATCTTCGACAAGTTTGTTGCCGTGCTTCGTGGTTCGACTGGATGGATATTGCTCAAAAATTAGTTTCTATACACGGATGTGTACTGTGATGCAATTGAATACGAGGGTCTTGTGTTTGCCGCCACCACTCGTGGCACTGTTTTTGCATGGGATCCTCGTAGTTTCAGTACGTTTGTCTTCCATCGTAATTATAATTGTTTCATCCACATGCATGCGAGTTAGTAAGTTTCCCTTCTCTACTAATTAACCTTCTTCTTGTGTTTCCAAGGTCCTGTGAACATTCCACCACCTATACTTGAAAATTTTGTAACCAAGGGGGAGATGACGATGGTGATGATCACGAGCATGAGGACGAGCAGGGCCCATATGCTCACTGGCGGTTGGCAACTAATTCCAATGGATCACCACTTCTTGTCTGTATACAGCCCACTGCTGATGTTACTACTGAGGGAGCAGGTGTTGTCTCCCATGGTCGCACTCTCCGGAATTCCAACACCCGTTGCATGGTATTCGGGATGGATACTAGTGTGCTAGCACCAACAGCTTCTCCCTGGTACAGTATTGATAGTCTTGGAGCAAAATCGCGCTTCCTTGGACAAAATTATCCAACTGCTGTTGACACAACATTACTACCATTTATGAGAAGCAATTGTATCTATATGTCGGACATTGCGGTGGTTCCCTACCCTGGTCGTGATATAGTATGCCGCTTCAGCCTGGATGATCAGTCCTGCGTTGGTCTCGAGATTGACAGTAGCTGGCTCTTCCCAGAGAATCGCTTGTGGTTCAAAGCAAGCGTTTCCAACGTCGAGGATTGGTTGAGTTGAGGTTCATTTCATTGCTTGTTATTTGTTGTGTGATGAAAACTTTAGTATTTATAATGTATCCTCGTTGTCGTTGTGGGTTGATGACCTGTTGTATGTAATAAAATGATATGCCTGTGATAAACTTACTATATTTATGAATGGCTTTCGAGTCGCTTCTCTGAGTGGGTGCTGCGACGAGGCAAAAATATATTTTGCGAATACATAATTGTACGTGCATTGCAACAGGTTATCGGATGAGGCCAATCAACAATAGTACACTATTTGTACTAGCTTCACATGCTGCACTATCTCTACGTCTGCGTACGTAATACAACAAGTTTTAAACTTGAGACTAGCGACCCATCCTCACAAAGAACACTTTTTAACCTAGCACAGACTCCAAGAAATTTGGCCACAGTGTGAGGTGGGCCATATGTTAATGTGTTCGCTGTACGTAACCAGCACCTCGAATCCTCGATACTACTACTATAAGTAGTAGGAGTAGTAGGGTGGCATGGGCCAGAACAAGCATTCACGTCCAGGAGTACGGCACACGCCACCAGCACGACTTCCATCTGACACCATATTTCTTGGAGTCCGTGCTACAGCAATCTCTTCAACCTCGTCGTTTCTCTAACTCATCCATCGCGCGGCGGGCGAGGTGGGGGTTTGCCGATAGTTGGTCTCCTCAATTGCGGTCCCACTTGTAAGGCCAACTCCAACGCACGACCCCAAACGGACCTCCGTTTTGCCCGGATTCTGTCCGTTTGGGTAGGGTAATGGGGTCGTGTCTGGGCCATTTCTCGGATGCAGTGGCCGTGCGCCGAACGCGCGGACGCATCCCGGCCGCGTACATTTTTCTTTGCAAACACATATGTTTTTTTATCATTGATTTTTTTGGTACATGGAAATACATCACCAAACTTTTGACTAGAAAAACAAGAACCACAAGAATACATTTTAGAAGATATCCAACTTCCATAACTGCTCCTGTAAGTTGGATGACTGCCTTCTCGATACATTCATTGTTGATCTGCGGAGGCTCGATCCTATGTGCTTCTTTCTTCTTCGAGTGTAAAGAAGTAGACATGTCTAGCCTCTATTCTATCAACAAGTGCACTAGTCTCATCTCTAGCCTCTATGCTAGCTAAAAGTGCTAGAACATCTACTAAATTGCGCTCTATCATTATATCGTTGTATTCTTCTTTCCAATACCAAAACTTGCATCCATTCTACACAATAAAATTTTAAGTTAGCACAACTAGTCTAATCCGAGAGCACAACCGAAGATTTGGTCGAGTTCTTCCTCCTTTTGCCGACACGTGGGACATCCAGCATCCAGGTCGTGTCATGCAAGAAAATAGAGTGGTAGTTGAAGCCACGTGATGTGCATCTTCGGTTAAAATGTAAATAGAATCTTACTACTCTTGAGTAACTCCAAAAGCGGCCACCAAAGATCTTTATTGGATCTCATCACCAGCATGTCGAGGTGAAAGATGTGCAGGTTCAGTGGGTCCTCTTGCGTTTTCACTAACATGTGGGACCGCTTATGAGAAAATAGACGATGGGCTCCGCACGTCTGCTGGCTGGCTGAGAAGAGAGATAGAGGAGGGCTGAGCACGGACTCCAAGAAATTTGTTCTACGTAACCAGCACCTCGATATAGTGGGGTGGCATGGGCCATAACTAGCATTCATGTCTAGTAGTACGGCACACGCCACCCACACGAGTCCCATCCGACACCAATTTTCTTGGAGTCTGTGCTACAGCCATCTCTTCTCCCTCCTGTTTTCTTAGCCATCGCGCGGTGGGCGGGGTGGGGGTTTGCCGATAGTCAGTTTGCTCAACTATGGTCCCACTTGTAAGTGAAAATGCAACACAACACACATTCCCCCTTGAGCGGCGTGCCGGACCAACCGTGTGGGGGTGCAACGCGAACACGGAAGGCTTTTCCTTTTGAACTTGTAACTTGTAAATTTTGGTTCTGCTCCATGGCGCGACCGATAGATAGAAATAACGATTTTCCCTAGAGTAATGAGAAGTTTGGTTCTGGCGCGGTTCATGCATGGAGTACGTAGGAAAATTATGAAGTTGATGCGAAAGGTAAGATAATTACTAGTAGTACCATATACTACTACATGGATTTGACGGAAAGATAAAGATACATACGGATCCATCAACGACATCCTCACGCCCTAGTGCACCGGGTCACCAACCGACGTGTGAGGAGCAGCGGCGTTGGCGGCAAGCTCAACATGCTTATGAACAATGCCGTCCAAGGTGCCCTACGGTCCAAGAAGGCCAGTGTCCTATCATCCTCCTCTTGCATGTAGTAGTCCTTGTGGACGATTTGCGTGTAGACATGGGTGATTATGTCGATGGTGTCTTGCTGCACCAGGCGCTGCGCGGCGAGCGCGACCTCGAGGTGGACATTCTCCGGTGCGACGGCGGGCAGTCGCAGGGCCACCAGTGCGTCGAAGAGGTTGTCACCATAGAGGCCGTTGAGGGTGGCAGGGATCACAAAGCCTGGGCGCGTGGGCTGGAGGCGTACGTCAAGGTCGTCCGCGAGCTTCTTGATGCAGATTGGGGCACCAGGTGAGCAATGGAGGGGCATCGATGCCAAATTGGGGCACCAGGTGAGCAATGGAGGGGCATCGATGCCAAATGCATCACAAGTGAATTTGGCACGTGTTTTGGCCTACATAGTGGAGGGCCGTTATAGCCCACTTTTGTACTACCTATTATTTAGTATAAAATTTTGACCATATATTTATGTAAGAAAATGCAAATGCATGTCACTAAAAATTACACCATTTGAAATTATGTTCAAATACAAATCCAACGATATAGTTCATAGTGACATGCATTAACATTTTGTCAGTTAAATCTATGGTCAAATTTCGATACTACAAAATAGGAAGAGTAAACCAGGACGGAGGTAGTACTTGCTCTGAGGGTAACCATAGAGTTACTGGAGTAGTCTAAGTTACTTTCCACTATGACTAGCCTAGGCTACTATAGTAGTACAACAAAAAAACGATGCAGGTGATCATGTGAGAAAAAATACTAAAAACATTTCTTTCGGTGCAGTGCGTAGATGCAGTTTTGAACACTACACTTGTCATCGTAATTTGGGAAAATTACGAAAAATTTGAGCTACGTTGTGATTACCGTTTACTAATAGGAAAGAAGTTTCACCTCGATGAGTAGCTTCTCCGTGCACGGAAAGCATGTAAGGAATCCAACAACTTGATCCAGATTGGGGCCGATAGATTTTATTGCCAAGATCTTCACTGTGCGCATAGACTGGGTCAAGCTTGTGGGAATCATTTTCTGGAAGACGGTCGTAAATACATCAAGAAGAAATTTAAAAATGTGAATTTCAAGAAGACGGAGAAGAAGATGAGTGCTGTACCTGAACGATTACGGATCCTATAAAGAGTTCGGAGAATTTGGCAGTCGAGTGCACCAACGCTGTCAATTTCGGTGCGTCAATGGCCTTGATTTTTATTGGACCTTCTAGATCCGATACAAGCAATCTCTCAAGGAAAGGCGCATTCTCAATGACCATAATGTGGAACAGCTGGAGTGATCTCTTCCCAATTGATGTCTTGTTGCGGGCCCAGCAAGACACATAAATCCATCGAAGATTCGTCGAGGCGATGTGGAGGCTAATGAACCCGTGGATCTGCTCAAGACGAAGGTACTCGAGCGCAGTACAGCTGCGGAGCAGGTGCTCCATAGCCTTCTTCGAGATGACAACGTCGAAGAGGTCGAGCTGCTTGAGTTGATGGAGAAGATGGGCGGGTGCGGCATTAATCTAGGGAAGATAGCAGGAGCTGAACCTGGCGCGGCGCAGCGTTGGCGCGAGGCGGAGCGCGGACGGCGGCAGAGAGTGACATCGTCCAGCTTCAAAGCTGAGCTCCTCGAGCTGATCTAGGGCGGGGGATAAGAACCACTCATCGAAATTGGGTTGGACCTTGCAGTTGGTACCGAACATGCGGATGTCAAGGCGTCTGGCTGGCCCAGGGTGCGATGAAAGGATCTTGGAGACTGCGGCCATGCGTTTGCAATCCCCGTCGCAGAGGCAGCTGTCGACGGTGAGGTTGAGGGGGACGTGGCGCCAGAGGGGGCGCCACCGCCGGGAGAGCAAGGCGGTCCGCACGGCAGATTTGGTGGGGAGGAGGCCGATGATGACGAGCAGCATGTCGTCGGGGAGGCTGCTGATGAAGTCCAGGCTCGCCGGATGCGGTTTCGGCTTGAGCCGCCTCCGCTTGTTGGCTGCCTCGCCGTCCATCTCAACCGGCGGCGACGCCGGTGTACACGTGTGCTGGTGTGTGTTGTGTGCTGGGTGTGCGCGAGTGCGTCCTTCTGTGCATGCCGCCACGCAGTGGTGAATTGTGCGCGAGTGCGTCCTCCATGCGGAAGAAGTGTGTCCTCAATGCGCCCTCAATTTACTAGCGTGCGGGGTGCTACCCCGAGTGGTTTCAACTTTGTTTACTTCACCGCGTGTCAGATGGGCCTCTAGTTTACTTATTTTCACCCACTGCCACATGGGCCAGCACACGAAGATATAGAACATGAGCTGACAAGGTAGCATGTGGACTGGTTGACCAGTCAACTAAACAATATAGGG
Organism: Aegilops tauschii subsp. strangulata; assembly: GCF_002575655.3. Classification (NCBI taxonomy): domain Eukaryota; kingdom Viridiplantae; phylum Streptophyta; class Magnoliopsida; order Poales; family Poaceae; genus Aegilops; species Aegilops tauschii. Next base: position 323,599,823 of record NC_053038.3, on the reverse strand, counting down.
AGCTATACACTGACACAGTGAGCGTATAATCCGTCGGTATGGAGTGTTCGTGTGAGAGGAGAGGCCCGTGAGATATAGTAGAGAGAGAGAGAAGGAGCTACTCCCTCTGTTCGATAATGTAGTTCCAACATTTTTTTAAAAGTCAAACTTTTGAAAATTTGACCAAGTTTATAAAGAAATTACTTATATCTACAACACCAAAGATAAATGATAGTATGAAGTAAGTACATGTTGTGATAAATCTAATGATCTTTCCAGATGTAAATGTTTTTCTCCACATATACCTGGTCAAACTTTTCTGAGGTTTGGTTTTTCAAAACATCCATATGCTTATGGACGTGAGAGAGTCCCTAACTAGAGAGAGAGAGAGAGTGAAATAGAAAGAGTGAGTGAAAAAGTGTGTCTGTGTGTGTGAAAGAGACATGGACAACACTCGATAAAAGTTGATAAAAAACGTGTGTGTCTTATGCAAACATATCACACATGCATCTTCGACAACGGAAGCAAGGGGAGGAGATAGTGTGTGGTTGTTTGCAACCGAGAGAGAAAGACCCCTAGCACGTGGCCAAGAGGGGTCTGACAAACAAGGGAGAGAGGTCGAGAGAGACGTACGAAGAAAATGCAGACATGGGGAGGAGAGAGTGTATGTTTGTCATAGAGAGATCCCCTGGAGATCGTGATGGGACTACATGGGTGGGAGATCGAGTGACAAGGTGTGTGCGCGATAGAAGATACCCCGAGAGGTATCGAGATAGACATATGGATGGAAGGAGACAATACGTGTGTTCCTGATGGCTAGTGAGAGATAATCATACTTAGGGGGGAGTGCTTGCGCCTATGATGGAGTGAGGGATTATGGTACTTATTAGGGGGGTGCGTGTCACATAGAGAGAGAACAAGGGCGGAGAGTGTTGGATGGGTCTATATGTATAGCGCGAGCGAGACATGTGTATGTGTGAACCAGGGAGATATAAAGTTTGAGAGAGATTGAGGAGCCCCGATAAGGCTCAGTGGTGCGTCAGATAGCTGAGAGGGGGAAAGAGATATTCCATCCGCTCGATAATGCAATGCATGTATTTTTTTTAGAAGTCAAACTTTGGAAACTTTGATCAGGTTTACACAAATGTTATTTATATCTTCAATACCAAAGATACATCATACAAAACTACATCTCATGGTGAATCTAATGGTATATGTTTGCTGTTCCAGATGTAATTGTTTTTGTCCACGTACATGGTCAAACTTTGTGATGTTTGACTTTTCAATAAACAAATATGCTATGGACCGAGGAGAGTGCCTAAGTCGAGAGGGATCAAGTGTGTGTGAAGGAGAATGAGTAAGTGTGCAAAAAGAGTATGTGTGTGAAAGAGAAAGTGACAAGAAACGATAAATTAGAGAGAGTGTGTTTTTTCGTTTCTTATTCGAACATATCACGCATGCATCTCCGAGATAGAAAAGCGAGGCGAGGAGATAAACGAAGATAGCTAGTGTGTGATTGTTTGCAACGGAGAGAGACACCCCTATAGCACATGTCCAATAGAGGTCTGGCCAACAAGGAACAAAGGTCGAGAGGGACACATGGAGAACATGGACGCATGGGAAGGGCGAGAGGGTGTGTTTGTGATAGAGAGACCCCCTCGAGATCGTGAGGGGACTATATGGGTGGGAGATCGAGGGAGGTGTGTGCGCGATAGAAAGATGCCCCGAGAGAAATCGAGATAGACCATGCACATGTTTGTGATGGAGACTAAGATTAGCTAGTCATATACATATAGGGGGGACTGCGTGTGCCTACAATTGAGTGAGACCATCATGCTTGGCTAGCTAGGCATGAGATTGTGTGTGTGCGTGTGAGATGGAGAGAGAACAAGGGAGAGATATAGAGTTTTAGATGGGCCTATCGAGTACGAGTGAGATATGCATGTGTATGTGTGACCCAGGTAGATGGAGAGTTTGAGAGAGGGGGGGAAGAGCTCCGAGACGACAGAGTGGTGCGCAAGAGAGTTACGGGCAACGAGCCAAGGAATTTGTGTGCGTACGATGAGTGCACCCAAGATATCTAGCTTGGACTAGAGAATCATACATAGTGTGCGAGAGAGACCTATAGATGGAGTATATATATGTATGCGAACTAGAAAGACCCCCCCCCCACGCACACACACACAAAGAGAGAGAGAGAGAGAGAGAGAGAGAGAGAGAGAGAGAGAGAGAGAGAGAGAGGGAGAGAGAGAGAGATGGAGAGAAAGAGAGAGGACCAACAAGGTTTGTGTGTTGGATGGGTGCGACAAAATTGAAGATTGTCGGCGAGAGAGAGAGAGAGAGAGTGCAGGAGTCCAGGAGAGGGGGAGGTTGCATTTTATGCATCAAAGACTGATATAAACCATGTTTTGATATAAACTTGCATTCAAATATTTAAATTGGAGAACATGTTGTCTGCAATCCACACATGAACGGATATATGCGTATATCAAACAAGTTCATTAATTTGACTTTCAACATGTTCATGGAGTACTATAATAATGTACAACATGCTATTCGATTGAGGTGTTCAATTTTGGATTTAGTTCACTATTTTGACCTGGTGAACGAGCTATTTCATTGAATCGAGATATTTCATTTTGGGTTTGATTCCCGTTTTTGAGTGGGTCAACTATTTGTCATATAGTAAATCGCTAGCAACGAGCATGTAAAAACACATTACTCCCAAGCATCATCTCTCCATCTAAAAAAGAAGTGGCAAGCTAATATTTCTAAATTTGATTCGAATCGACTTGGTAAGGTAGACGTGGATGCTCGTTCTCCCAAATTTTGAACGAACCGTTAAACATCCTCTTCTCGGTGAAATTCGCCTGAGCAAATAAATGCGAGATGCGAAATTACCGTCCTATGTGGGAGACACATTAATTGGCCCGTTGTGCATCGAGGGTAGGTTCGTAACTTCATCCAAGCGCGCCTTCTCCTCGCCGAAATGACATGTGCTGAATAATTCATAAACCATGGTCGGCAAAACACGCTCTCCTCGCCCAAAATAGCTCGCGCCCACTATTTCAAAACACGCTCTCCTCGCCCGAGATCGCTCGCGCCCACTATATTTCAAAACACGCCCTCCTCGCCCGAAATCGCTCCCGCCCACTATTTGGGGAGAAGCAAAGTTACTCTACTATCCCCGACCCTCAGTACACAGATCCAAGCTGAGAAGCCTAAAGGCAGGGGTAGAACTGTAACTCCCCCTCACATTTCAGACAAATGTGTCCGTAAAACATGGTTCCACTCCCCTCCCAATTCCCCCACCCCCATTCATACCTCATGGGCGCCAAATCACCTTCTCCCCGGAAGCTCCCTTCTCCTGAGCCGCGAAACCTCAGCCCCTCCTCCATGACGCCCCCCATCGCACCAATTTCACAGCCGCCCTCCTCCCTAATGCCGGAGACGCTGTCCATTTGCCGTCGTGCACTGGGCCGTGTGCCTCTTACTCCGTGCTCCTAGAGCTGCCTCGACGACGGCCGCGTGAACCGTACCGGAGCCGATTCACCCCCGCCGTTGTTCACGGCGCCGGAGCGGCTCCAACTTCGGAACCGTCCAGAGTCCCGGCGCTGCTTCCCCGTAGCCGTCGACCGTCGAGGCATCGCTGTTTCCCTGCCGCCGATGGCCACCGCAATCGCACCGGCCTCACCGACTCGGCAGCTGGACCTGCCTACTTCACTATGCCGCCAGATAGGTCGCACCCTCATCTCAAATCACTTTATTTAGGTGTCAGTTGAATTTTTATTCTGGGCCAATCGATTCCCAATGGGAAGCAACACCCCTCGAGGCGGCGGAGCTCCTAGGCTGCCGGTTGGCTGGTGTCTAACGTAAGGGTGCGGGGCCGCAAGTTCGCCGCGGAAGCAGCGCTTTGATGGCTATCTTAGAGTTGCGTGGGTTCAAGGTACTGCCGCCGCCGGATCTGGATGACGGGGAGTCTTTGTGGATTGGCCCAGGGGCGGCGCAACCACGGCAGTGCGGTGGGGCGGGGAGCGGGGTTTTGGCCGGGGCCACGGATGGCGGAGGCAAGCTGCTCTGCCGTTGGTCGCTGGCTCTTCGGGGAAGATTCCTAACAGTGTCAGCCGGGAGGCACAAGACGGCCATCAAGCCATCCGGCGTAGATCGGACAATACCAAAATAAAATAAAATCGTGTGACCCCAATTTAGTCTCAGTCAACAGACGTGTGACCTCTCTCGTACCTTGCTGTTGATCTCTTAGTGTATTTCTTCATATCAAAGAGATGTGTCGTTCTTAATATTATGCATTATCTGCATCTTCAGCCACACCGTCTTCCGACTCACCGCAGCTGCTCCAACAAGGGAAGCATACACCAGAAGGGAGCTATAGTCCCCACTCAACAGTTCCCAGCATCGAATGCGCGTGCCCGACATGGACAGCCACAACAACTGCAGGGCCATCGACAAGTCAGCACATGATGCTCACTCCTATGGATGGCGGCCAGATAGGTTGTACCCTCATCTTATTTGTGTGCAACATTTATGGCTTTGTTATTCATCTAAGCATGGAAAATAGATTATCACATTTCACTGTATATTCATGCTGATCTCTTACGGGTCTTGTTTAGGAGTTAACGTTGTTCCATAGTTCAGCTAAGATACTTGTTCTTTAGGTAACGCTGTTCCACAGTTATCATCCATCAGCCAATGCTATCCCACAGGCTGGTGATTATAGTATTATACCACTTCTAGTATTACCTATGTTGTTCTTTAATACTTTTGAGTGCCATCTAGTTAATCTTGAGTACAAACGATACATATTCTGTAGCTTTCATCTGTGTTCTCCCTTTAGTTTTTGAGACCTGTTGCTGATAGTTAACCCCAGTCCTACTATTTATGTCGTCTCCTACAGGCACTCATTACATAAATCTAACTGCTAGTTGTCTTCCATGCATGTCAGATATAATTGCACACAATGATATATCCACAAGAACCTCACGGAGCAATGTAAAGGCCAATAAACTTGATGTCAATGATACCCAATGATGGAACATGTAAAGGCAGTTCTTTAGAAGACTTGCAGAAAGATGTTGAATCCTCTTCACCCCACAAGGTCCTTGCTCTATCGCAATGCCATCTGCTTAATTTGGACATCATGCTTCTAAATATCTTATGCATTGTTATTCATCAGTATGTACTTCATCTATCTACCATACCATGTTTTTTTACATTGAAGTGCTATTCTAGTGCTCTGTTGCAATGCCATCTTAGTTTCCCAATCATACATGTGTGTGTTGCCTTAGTTTTTTCTGTACGTATTTCGCTAGCATACAGTTTTACATTCAACTAGTTTTTTTTACTATGTTGTCCTGTCGTATCCCTAGCTCTTACACCATACTCCCTCCATCCGGATTACATGTTGCCGAAATGGATAAAAAAGGATGTATCTAGAACTGAAATACGCCTAGACCCATCCATTTTTTCCGGATGGGGGGAATACATGTCAATATGTCATGCCTTTCTATTCTTCAGTACCTATTCCATCTCTCTGTTGTAGCATGTTTCATAACTAAAGCACCATTCTTCTATACAAGGCATGCAAGGGGAAGACGACTATGTTAGAATCTGAAGGGTTACAAACCAGGTCTTTGCAAAAGATCCAAACGCCAGGAGATAATAAACCAACTCCAGTTTTTATAGATACTGCTCCAGCACAGAGAAACCCAACTCCTACTGATAATAAGCAGATTCCAGTGGCCAAAGAACTAGTCCGCTCCAGTCCAGCAAAAAATATGTCAACTCCATTCTAAGAAGCGTGTGCGTATCCTTGAATCGTGAAATTTTATAGCGTGCTGATCATATTTTCTACATGTTTCTTACCCATCTCTCTTTTAGAAAATAAGCTTAACAGATAGAAGAATTTCTGCACTGGTATCGTCTGTGAGGAAAGATTCTTGCAGGAATTCTTTGTACTCCAATGCAGATGTAAGTACCTGTTGTATATCACTATATTTTTACATCAGCATGTATTTTGTTAATCGGCATGAATCCAACCTTTATCTGATCTAAATTTAGTTGTAGCAAAATGTATGATTAAAGGCCACAATGTTGATTTTTGTAAGGAAAACTGCCTGGTAGTTTTGCATCCTGAGCTGCATGAGTGTACTATCTCATATCAGTGGGTTTGATTACTTTGGTTCTGCAGTGGGTTTTTAGTGTTTTTTTTACTGTGTTGTCCTGTCGTATCCCTAGCTCTTACATCATACTCCCTCCATCCGGATTACATGTCGCAGAAATGGATAAAACTGGATGTATCTAGAACTGAAATACGCCTAGACCCATCCATTTATTTCTGGATGGAGGGAATACATGTCAATATGTCATGCCTTTCTATTCTTCAGTAGCTATTCCATCTCTGCTGTAGCATGTTTTATAATTGAAGCACCATTCTTCTATATAAGGCATGCAAGGGGAAGACGGCTATGTTAGAATCTGAAGGGTTACAAACCAGGTCTTTGCAAAAGATCCAAACGCCAGGAGATAATAAACCAACTCCATTTTTCATAGATACTGCTCCAGCATAGAGAAACCCAACTCCCACTGATAATAAGCAGATTCCAGTGGCCAAAGAACTAGTCCGCTCCAGTCCAACAAAAGAATGTCAACTCCATTCTAAGAAGCGTGTGCATATCCTCGCATCATGAAATTTTATAGCATTCTGATCATATTTTCTACATGTTTCTTACTCATCTCTCTTTTAGAAAATAAGGTTAAATGATAGAAGATTTCCTTCATTGGCATTGTATTCAAGGAAAATATCTTGCGGGAATTCTCTGTGCTCCAATGCTGATGTAAGTACCTGTTGTATATCACTATATTTTTACATCAGCATGTATTTTGTTAATCGGCGTGAATCCAACCTTTGTCTGATCTAAAATTAGTTGTAGCAAAATGTTAAAGGCGCCAATGTTGATTTTTGTAAAGAAAATTGCCTGGTAGTTTTGCATACTGAGCTGCATGAGTGTACTATCTCATATCATGCACATTACTGAATTGTAGTGCTGCTCTGGTTGCCCATTCATTCGTTGTGTCAATGTTGCTTTCATATTACCTTACCTTGCTCATGATAGCTATGCCATATTGTGTTAATTTGGTGTTGGCTAGGGTCCCAAACGTTCGTTGTGCCAATGTTGCTTTCCTATTATCTGACTTGGCCAATGATAGCAATGCTAGTGTCTTAATTTGGTGCAGGCTGTTGAAGATAAGAAGACAAACTCTGAAAACAGCAAGGCAACCCCATTGTTTCTTTCCAATAAATCTAGGCCAGGTAATATGCCAATAACTCATGATTAATCTGTTTGGTTCCCCTCCTAATTTATGTTATGATGCAGTGGTCGAGACACTCTCCACTATCAATAATACAAGCCTGCCAAAATTGCCATCTGAATCTGTTCAGTATCCTCTGTCTCGAATGCAACGGAAAAAATGTATGTTTGTGAACCAATTAATGGCTGAAGGAATGATGGAAATGGTGGAGGAATCAGAGGTGCTGAGTCGTGCAACACAACAACTGATCAATGTTTTCAGAGACAGTGTAGCAAAGCAGCAAGAACTTGCCCACATGCTTATGGGCGTCATCCGTGCTGAGGTTGCAGATTGTGACGTTGTAGATCGTTAGGTTCTGTTCATTTATTTGCACTCGCATCAATCTTTGATTGCCGAGTGGATGTAATTTCCTATAATATATGCTAGATGTGCAACGTTTTTCCCTGTATGCCGTACCTTTGCTTGATCGGTTTTGGTCCTGTGCATAATTGCTCGTCGTAATGGGCTCAAATTATCTAATTTGGCCTAAAGACATGTGCGAACTTTAGTGGGCCCATTAAGTTAATGGGCCGTTACTAGGCCGAAAGTTAATGGTCGGCCCTCTTAACTCCCGGGTCGTTACCAGGCTGACATCGAAGCGGGCAACAGGTGGGCCCAATTGATTTCACGGGCCGTTACTAAGTTCGGGCTACATATGGCCCAACTATACTGTGGGCCTTTAGCAGGCCGAAAGAGACAGCGGGCTTGTACTGGACCATGAAGAGCATGGGCCGCTAAGAGGCCGAAAGTCAGGTCGTATTGTAAATGGCCCAACTATGTTGTGGGCCTTTAGCAGGCCGAAAGAGAAACCGGGCTGGTATTGGACCATGAAGGGCATGGGCCGTTAAAAGGCCAAAACTCAGGTCCGACTACAAATGGCCCAACTCATTTATGGTCCGTTAATAGGCTGAAAGGCACACAGGGCCGGGAATTGGCCCAACACTTAATGGGTCGCTAAAAGGCCAAAACTCAGGTCCAACTACAAATGACCCAACAGATATATGGGCCGTCACCAGGCTGAAAGACATACCGGGCCGAAAATTGGCCCAACACTTAAATGGGTCACTAAAAGGCCAAAACTCAAGTCCGACTACAAATGGCCCAACTGATTTATGGGCCGTCAACAGGCTGAAAGACACACCGGGCCGGAAATTAGCCCAATGTTTAAATGGGTCGCTAAAAGGCCGAAAGATGTACATCGTGAAAATTGGCCCATCCACTGAATGGGCCGTTAACAGGCCGAAATCTCATCGGGCCGATATTGAGCCCAAATATATAGCGGGCTGTTAACGGGCTCGAACTGACGATGGGCTGCAATGGTGTCAAATCTTTAACGGGCTGTTGACGGGCCGAATTGGCACATCTCGTATGGGCCGTGGGCTTAAATGGACCTGACACAAGTAGGCCTTATATGGGCCGGCCTGCTATATTTTACTGGGCCGGCCTTTTTCACCGGAATGGGCCACTGTTGGGCCGTGCCACGTGTCGACCTATCATAGGCGCCTCCTGTCCAATGAGTGGATGACATCTGTCCCAACCGTGAGGCAACACGTGTTTCCTCCGGCCAATGATGATTTTACACGTGGAAAATCCCCATTGGTCCGGGCTGTTAACGGGTTATCGGATCCAAAACTGGACCCGATAGCTTAACGGCGTTCCGTTACGGTGGATGCCACATGTCGGTCACCCTTGACGAAAGCACTTCTGTGACGCGCGATTTATCATCATGGAAGTGGACACTTCCATGATGATAATTTTGGTAATGTCATGGAACACTTCTATGACAGCACAGGTATGACTATCTTGATTCTGTCATAAATTTGTCATGGATGTATATGCATGACAAACACGTATCATCATGGAAGTGTATTTTTTGTAGTGGGGGCCGCGTGCCTTGGCGCCAGGGCACCGTCTTGGTGTAGAGGTGGTCGAGGTGCTCCGTGAGCTACGTCGCCCGTAGCTGGCAGTGGACGAGGCAGCGAGAGGGACGGTGCATGGGAGCCCCCTGCGGCGCTGACGAGCTCGGCGATGCGGTCCAGCCAGTCCTCATAGAGGTCGTCGACGGGGCGGTAACGCAGGAGCTCGTGCGCCATGAGCAGCGCAGCCCGCGAGTCCGTGGGAGCGCGACGAGCGTGAGACGACGAACCGGCAGGGGTCAGCGATGGAGTGGCGGTGCGGCCGTCCCGCCGCACCGAGGGGTGCAGCGAGGATGCTTGCTGCTCGTTCCCCGCCGGGCCGGTGGCGGCGGGTGATGGAGAATGACGGGGAGGCCCGCCGATAGGAGCCGTCTGGGCGACACGGGCGGCGAGGGCTTCCGGCGCTCAGCGCGGGCACGACGAGCGTCCGACATGGTTGCGACGAAGCGATGGGACGCGGGTCAGTGAAGGAAAAACTCCGGCACACCCCTACATGGCGCGCCAAATGTCAGATTTCGGGTTCCGGCAAAACCCTTAAGGTTCGAACACTGGGGTGCGCGCGAAGATCTCCCCCTCACCGATCACGCCTCACACACTTCGTGATCTCTAAGCTAGGCACGACGAACTCACAACACACGAGGACACAAGATTTATACTAGTTCGGGCCACCGTTGTGGTGTAATACCCTACTCCAGTGTGGTGGTGGTGGATTTCCTCTTGGGCTGAGGATGAACAGTACAAGGGGAAGAACAACCTCCTGAGGAGAGGTGTTCTTGTGCTTGGTGAACTTGTGGGTGTGAGGTTGAGGATCCGATCTCTCTCTCCGTCCCCCTCCCTACTGTGGTGGCTAGTCCTATTTATAGAGGCCCTGGTCCTCTTCCCAAATATTGAGCGGGAAGGGATGCCACAACGGCCAATTTGAAAGGGGACAGCTAGTACAACTTACCCTGACAAAAGTAGTCTTCGCCCGCCAAAAGCTCTGGTGGCGACGCCGTCTTGGGCTCCACGGTGACCTCCGTCTTGCCGTCCTGCTGGTCTTGGTCTCATTGCACCTATATGGAAACCTTTGCTTGACGCCTCGGTACTCCTCGCCTGCGCTCGCCTCCTTAGCACCAAAGAGGAAACAACGACACTATGCACGCTAGCGCCCGCCTAGTCTCGATCGTCATGGCTTGCATCATTGGAACCTTGCGAGGTTTGCCTTGCCTTGATCTTTCCGCCCCTCGCGAGCCAGCCTGTGGAGGCCGCTCCCGAGGGGGTCTTGTGTCGCCCGCCTCGCGAGGCTTGGCCCCTCGCGAGGGTCTTGAGTGCTCACTGGTGCAGATGGGTCGTACGGGCCTACTTGTGGAGCCATGCCGTGGGCCGCAGGCAGGCAAGTCTGGGGACCCCCGTTCCCAGAACGCCAACAGTTAGTTAAAGGCTTGCTCTTGCCACAAACTTCCTTATCATATATGCACATGCACCATCTTCATGTTTCTGTCTCTGGCCTGCCGGATGTTCGGGCTCCAAGCCAGATGTCCGGGCCTCACGCCAGATATCCGGCCTGCTTGCTGAATATCCGGGCCTAGCTGTCCAGAGAGCACTTTGTGCTGGTGCAGATTGCCGGATATCCGGCCCTCTATGTCGGATGTCCGGGCTTCCCGTGCACCCCGGATTTTCAGGCTTCCCTGCTGGTTGTCCGGGCTGTGCTATCCAGAGGCCGTTTCTGATTTGGTAAATTTGCCGGATGTCCGGCCATGTGCCGGATGTCCGGGGTTTCCTGACTTGCCGGATGTCCGGGCTTGGCCCCTGGATGTCCGACCCCTCTGCTTTCTGCTCTGTTTCTGCCTTTGTTCTTCGAGTGGCTTGCCAGGCCGGATGTCCGGCCCCTAGCCCGGATGCCCGGCCTGCCCGTTCACTTGCACTAAAATGGCCATATTTGTGCTCACACTATATATAGCCCTTCTCCCCCACGGGAGAGGGTTGACCATTCACTTTGAACAAACCTTGGAACACATTTCACTCTCTCTCTCACTCCTCCACACCAAATCTTAGATCCCAAGGGATTTGAGAGCATTTGAGAGAAGTTGTCCGACCAAGTGATAGATCCACTCCTTCCCCTTCTTTGCACCAAAGGAATTCATGATTTGCACAAGTCTTGAGCTTTTCCCCATCGTTCTTGTTACTCTTGGAGGTTGGAGACTCCTAGGCGGTAGGAGTCTTTCGGAGAGGAATCGACCATTGTGATTACCCCTGGAAAAGTTTGTGAGGGTTTGGAGACCACCCCAAGGTCTACCACTAGTGGTTGAGAAACGCCTTCGTGGTGTTGTCTCAAAGGGAGAATAGGGTGAGCCTTCGTGGTGTTGGTGTGCCTTCATGGTAACATCCACCTCTCTAACAGTGATGTAGCTTCCCTCCAAGGAAGTGAACATCGGCATACATCCTCATCTCCCGGAGTTGCGTTTATTCCTAACCCTAACTCTCTACTTGTGGTTACTTGTCTCTTAGCACTTACTTATATCGTATTGTGCTTGCTTACTTACATACTTGTGTTACTTGTTTATCTTGTTTAGCTCTTAGCACCACACTTGCAATTGTTAGTCTCACTTTCATATTCCGCACTATTGCCTAAAATTGCTAAGTAATAATTAAAAATTGTAATTGTACTTATTCACCCCCTCTAGGTCCATCTCAATCCTTTCAATTGGTATCAGAGCCTTGTGCTCTATTCTTGTGGCTTAACCGCCCTAGAGCGAGATGAACCCCGATGGGACTCCCCTTGTTGCAGATTCGAAGAATACGGGCGCGGCTTCCACGGAAGCCAAGTCCTTCACTTTAGAGGATCTGGAACGAGCTCTTGCTAAGAAAAAGGAGGAGCATGATGCCTCTCTTGAGGCCTTGGTCCAAATGAGGTTAGCCACACTAACCATGATGCTTGCACCACTTTCTGGTGGTGCGGCCTCGAGGCTAGCTGTGCCTACTCCTTCACTTGGCCAACAACCTCCTAGCAATGAACACTCCAGTGTTCCTTGGCTTTATGCAAGACCTCAAATATAGAAACCAAATTATAACCCTCAAGGGAAACCTCCTTTACTTGATGAAACTACCGATTTTGCTTTGTGGAGAGTTGCTATGCAGGATCATCTTCGATATGGAAATGATGAGATGTTGGAGATCTTGGAGTATGGCTACCAAGCTGTTGACCTAAAGAATCTTACTCCAAGAGAGGTATACGACAAGAATCTCAACGACACAGCAACCATGTGCATAAGAAGAGGTATGACTGACAAGCAAAGGAGACCATACTGTCGGCGTTCTGGGAACGGGGGTCCCCAGACTTGCCTGCCTATGGCCCACGGCGCGGCTTTGCTAGCAGGCCTGTACGGCCCACCTTCATCAACAAGGCATTCAAGACCCTCGCGAGGGGCCAAGCCTCGCGAGGCGGACGACACAGGACCTCCTCAGGAGCGGCCTCACCAGGCTACATCGCGGGGAGCGGAGATATCAAGGCAGGGCAAACCTCGCGAGGCTCTCGTGACGTGAGCCATGACGATCGGCACCAGGCGGGCGCCAGGCGGGCGCCAGCGTGCGCAGCGTCCTTGTTTCCTCTTTGGTGCTAAGGAGGCAAACGCGAGCGCGGAGTACCGAGGCGTCAGGCAAAGGTTACCATATCGGTGCAACAAGACCGAGACCAGCAGGACGGCAAGACGGAGGTCACCATGGAGCCTAAGACGGCGTCATCACCAGAGCCTTTTGCAGGTGAAGACCACTTTTGTCAGGATAGCTTGTACTAGCTGTCCCCTTTTAAATTTGCCCGCCGTTGTTGGCTCCCTTCCCGCTCAATATTTGGGGAGAGGACCAGGGCCTATATAAGTAGAGCTAGCCATCACAGTAGAGGGAGGTTGAACTCATTCAGAGCCATCTCACCCACAAAAGTCCGCAGAGCACAAGAACACCTCAACGTTAGGAGGCTGTTCTTCCCCTTGTACTGTTCTTCATCAGCCCAAGAGGCAATCCACCACCACACACTGGAGTAGGTTATTACACCACAACGGTGGCCCGAACCAGTATAAATCTCGTGTCTTTTATGTTGCGAGTCCGTCGAGTTCGTCCGCGAGATCTTAGCGAGCTAGGGCGTGGATCGGTAGGAGGGTAAGAACTTCGCGCGCACCCCAGAGTTTGAACCTTAAGGGTTTTGCCGGAACCCCAGATCCGACATTTGGCGCGCCAGGTAGGGGTGCGACGTAGCCTCCCTTCCGTCGATCTGCGCTCCGCCCGCATGGCAGGCGCCCCGTCATCGCCTCCGACGGCCGGCATCGATGACGAGGCCAGGGGGCTCCGAGCCCTGGCCCCGGCCCTGCGGCGGGTGCGGTGGCCAACCAAGTTCAAGCCGGAGATGCCGCCGCGCTACGATGGCGCGACGGACCCGTCGGCTTTCCTGTTGGCATACGAGGAGGCTGTCCTCGAGGCCGGGGGCGGCGACAAGGTCATGGCCAACTGGCTCCCCATGGCCCTCGCTGGCGAGCCACGCGCCTGGCTGCTCAACCTCCCTGGATCCACGGTGGCGTCCTGGGGGGAACTCCGCGACCTCTTCATTGCTCGCTACGCGGTACTGGCGCACCACGCAGTCGCGGCCCTGCTGGGCGGCTCTCAAGCACCGCCTTCAGATCGCCACGTCAAGCCGTTCCTCCGCTAGATTGGTGCCGCTTCCAAACGCCCGGGGGCTCCGCCGGGTTGGGCTGCGTCGGAGGCCGACCTCACCTTCAGCTCGGAAGACCACCCCGACTCCACCGCTGGCACGGGCATGCTTCCAATGCTCTGCATGCCCACCATCTGCCACGTGGCCATCACCAAGACCCTCATCGAAGGCGGTGCCGGCCTCAACTTCCTCTCCGTGGAAGCCTTCAGCCTCCTTCACGTGCCGCTCGAGCGGCTCACCCTCAGCAAGCCTTTCTCAGGAGTTGGTGGCGGCGCTGACCACTCTCTGGGACAGATCCGCCTCCCCGTCACCTTCGGCACGTGCGACAACTACCGAACCGAGCTGGTCGACTTCGACATCGCCCGCATCGGCCTCCCGTACAACGCCATCCTTGGGTACCTAGCTCTTGCCCAGTTCATGGCGGCGACTCATTCGGCCTATAATCTCATGAAGATGCCTGGAAGCAAAGGTGTCCTCACCATCAAAGGGGACACCAAGGAGGCAGTGACGACACTCAAGCTCGCCTTCAAGACCACAGCGGCGGCACAGCCCGCCGGCGCCGGTACCCCTGAGGCCAAGGAGGCCGCACCTACCAAGAAGAAGAAGTTGTTCACCCAAGACAAGGCAGAAACCAAGCAGGTGCCGGTCAACGAGGACGGGTCCTTAGGATCCACCTTCACCATAGGTGCCAGCCTCAACCAAGGTCAAGATGAAGCATTGGTGAAGTTCTTGCGCGCGAACAAGGATATATTCGCGTGGGAGCCCAATCAGCTGGTGGGAGTCCCGAGAGAAGTGATTCAGCATCATTTAAGGGTATGCCCCAATGTACGCCCCGTGAAGCAGCGGGCAAGATGGTAGTCCACAGAGAAGCAAGCCTTTATCGTCCAAGAGACCCGCAAGCTGGCGGCAGCGGGTGCCATTCGCGAGGTTCGGTATCCCGAGTGGCTGGCGAACCCCGTCGTAGTGCCGAAGAAAGGCGGGAAGGAACAGATGTGCGTCGACTTCACCAACCTTAACAAAGCCTGCCCCCAAGATCCGTTCCACCTCCCACGCATCGACCGGATCATCGACTCCACCGCCGGGTGTGACCTGATGTGCTTCCTGGATGCGTTCTCAAGATATCACTAGATCAAGATGGCGGTAGAAGATGTGGAGAAGACAGCCTTCCTGACCCCGTGTGGGGTGTACTGTTACACCTGCATGCCCTTTGGATTGCACAACGCGGGTGCCACCTTTCAGCGACTGATGCACATCGCCTTAGGGCAACAACTCAGAAGAAACACACAGGCCTACGTCGACGACATCATGGTGAAATCTCGGGAGGCGAGGACCCTGATCCAAGACCTGGAAGAGACCTTCGAGAGCCTGCGCCAGGTGAACTTGCGGCTTAACCCGGAGAAGTGTGTGTTCGGTGTCCCTTCCGGCAAGTTGCTGGGATTCCTCGTGTCCCACGGAGGGATCGAGGCGAACCCGGAGAAGATCAAAGCCATTGAGGACATGAGCCCACCGCAGGCCCTCAGAGAAATGCAGAAGCTAGCTGGTCGGGTGACCGCGTTGGGACGCTTCATCTCCAAGCTAGGAGAATGCGCCTTGCCCTTCTTCAAGCTGATGACGAAGAAAGGCCCGTTTGAGTGGACCCCGGAGGCCAACCAAGCCTTCCAAGACCTCAAGAGATACCTAACTAGCCCACCGGTGATGGTGGCGCCTCGGCCTCTCGAGCCCCTGGTGCTCTACCTCGCCGCTACCCTGTACTCCGCCAGCGCAGCATTGGTGGCGGTTCGGGAGGAGGACCAAGCCAAGGGCGCGCTGCGCCGCGCTGCGGCTGAAATGACGCAAGATCAGGAGGGCGCCGCGGGAGCCGCAGCGGCGTCAACAGAAGACCAAGCTCGGCAGGACGATGTCACAGAGAGCCCCGCAAGCGACCAGGCACCAGGAGCTCCACCACCTCAGGAGACGTCCGGGCCCCCGCAAGATACAAGCCTCACCAACGCACCAGCCCTTGTCGAGTACCCGGTGTACTTTGTCAGGACGGTGTTGCGGGACGCAAGGGCACGATATCCCATGCCTCAGAAGCTCCTGCTCACACTCTTGGTGGCCACGCGCAAGTTGCGGCACTACTTCCAGGGCCACCCCATCAAGGTCGTCTCAGCCTACCCGTTGGAGAGGGTGCTCAGGAGCCCCAACTCTGCTGGGAGGGTCGCCGAGTGGAACATCGAGCTGCAAGCATTCCAGTTAGAGTTCAGCACAACCAGGGTCATCAAGGGAGCCGCGCTCGCTGATTTTGTGGCGGAATGGACGGATGTCCCGACACTTGGGGTAGGCGAAGACCGGTCCACCTCGCTAGGAAGTGAAGCACCAGACGGTTGGGTCATGTACTTCGATGGCGCCTTCGCGCACCAGGGCGCAGGGGCTGGAGCAGTACTCATCTCGCCCACTCAGGATAAGCTCTACTGCGCCGTGCAGCTCTGCTTTCAGCAGGGCGAGAAGGTCTCCAACAACATCGCGGAATACGAAGGCCTCATAGCTGGCCTGAAGGCCGCAGCAGCTCTGGGAGTGAAGCGCCTTATCGTTAGAGGCGACTCGCAGCTCCTCGTCAACTTCTCCAACAAAGTATACGAGCCAAAGGACGAGCATATGGAGGCATACCTCGTGGAGGTGCACAAGATGGAGAAGCAGTTCCTGGGCCTGGAGCTGCAGCACGTGCCCCGGGGCACCAACAAGGAAGCCGACGACATCGCCAGGAGGGCATCCAAGCGGCAGCCACAAGAGCCCGGTGTCTTTGAGGAACGGCTCTTCAAGCCATCGGCGACACCACCACTGTCAAGCACGTCTCAGCCTCGGGAGGAGCTCCCACAGCCTCCTACCTTAGGAGCCCTAGCCTGTGGCCCGACCTCAGGAGCTCGCCTGCTCTTGGCACTCGAGCCTCAGGAGGGGTGCTGGACCAAGGAATTCAAGGAATATCTGATGCAAGGGGCGCTGCCAGAGAATGAGGAGGATGCACAACGTGTGGTTCGGCAAGCCACGACGTACTACATCCAGGATGGTGAGTTGTACAAGAAGCGGCCAAACGACGTCTCCCTGCGCTGCATTTCTAGGGACCAGGGGAAGGAGCTGCTAACTGACATACACGGTGGAGACTGTGGGAACCACTCGTCATCAAGGACCCTCGTCGGCAAGGTGTTCCGTAGTGGGTTCTACTGGCCAACTGCGCTCAACAACGCGGCTGAGCTGGTGAAGTCCTGTGAAGCCTGCCAGTTCCATGCCAAGCAAATTCATCAGCCGGCTCAGGGCCTGCAAACCATTCTGCTCATGTGGCCATTCGCAGTCTGGGGGCTGGACATCCTGGGCCCGTTCCCTCGAGCGCCTGGGGGCTACCGCTACCTCTACGTCGCCATCGACAAGTTCACCAAGTGGGCGGAAGTGGAAGCCGTCCGTACCATCCCAGCTGGCTCTGCTGTCAAGTTCATCAAGGGCCTCGTGAGCCGCTTCAAGGTCCCGAACTGCATCATCACAGATAATGGCTCGCAGTTCACTAGTAACCTCTTCAAAACCTACTGTGCTAACCTTGGAACGCAGATCTGCTACGCTTCGGTGGCACACCCCAGGAGCAATGGTTAGGCCGAACGCGCCAACGCGGAGGTCCTGAGGGACCTCAAGACCAGGACCTTCAAGAAGAAGCTCGAGGCCTATGGCAGGGGCTGGCACACCGAGCTCCAGTCCGTGTTGTGGTCAATCCGCACCACCGCCACCAAGCCAACGGGCGAGACCCCATTCTTCCTTGTCTACGGAGCTGAAGCAGTCCTTCCTCACGAGGTTAAGCATCGCTCCGCACGGGTCCTGGCGTTCAATGAAACGTAGCAGGACGCCACGCGGGGGATGGACCTCGTGCTGGGGGAGGAGTGTCGTCGCGAAGCTGCACTGAGGGCGGGAAGGTACCAACAAGCGCTGCGGCGATACCACTGCCGCAGCATCTGCTCCAGGACGCTCGAGGTGGGCGACCTTGTCCTGAGGCGGGTCCTCTCCAGGGAAGGGCTGCACAAGCTTTCACCCATGTGGGAGGGCCCGTTCAGGGTCATCCATGTCTCCAGGCCTGGCGCCGCGCGCCTGGAGACACGGGACGGGATACCTATCCAGAACGCCTGGAACATCCAGCACCTCCGGAAGTTCTACCCATGAAGCAAGGCCCAGAGCCTGTGAAGAAAGGCCCAGAGCCTGTGAAGAAGGCCCGGAGCCTGTGAAGAATCACCGCCCGTGACACTCTCACGTAATAATGAGTGGGGCTGTACACGCCCCGGAGTCTCAGGAGCGCCGGCCTCAGGCCCTAGGGCTCCCTCTCACGCTAGCAGCACTTAGCTCCGCGCTGGTGAGAAGACTAGATTAGGTGCCGGACGCGGCTTTTCATTTGCTTTCCGTAGTGGGCTCGCTTTTCCTTAATCGAAGTTTGCTTTTGGTGTTCCTTGCTGATTCGATTCCCTTGCCTCTTACCGCATTTTCCGGCTCTGGTTCGCTCGTGTTTTCTCTCTCGCATACCTCGCGAGGGGGGCTAGGCAGGCGACCTCGCGAGCATTTTTCTTCTCTCTGCCTTCTCGTTCTCACGAGCCACCCTTGTTCGAGCCTGAAAGCTGGCGCATCTCTCCTAATCCGTGCCCCACGGGTACCGCGATACAAAGCGTCAGGTCAAGGCTTGGGTGAACGACAAGTCTCCTGGCAAGCTCCCTAACAAATTTTTTGCAGTTCCTGAGCAATCGCAGACCACAAGGTCAGGACGGACACGAGGAAATAAACGCCTCGTAAGGAGGAGAGCGCTCCGAATGCACCAGGCTAAGTTATGTTTGCGCAAAATAGCCACACAACACTGAAACAACAAGCGTAGCATAATGATTAATAAGTTATGGTTTGATACACGCCCCTCCGGGCCCATGCTAGTTTCCTTTCGATGCAGGAAGGAAAGGGGGAACATAACAAAAGCGGCGATTGCCCCTGCAGCAGCCGATGGGGGCAGGGCCTTGGTGACGTCCCGGGTCTAGTCGGACCCCTCCTCGCGCTTCACCGATGCACGGCGGCGAGACGACCCACTACCACCTTCGAAGCGGGCGCGGCGGCTGATCCAGGCTGCCGCTACTGGAACTGTCGCCAAGGGAGGAGCCACCATAGCCAGACGAGGCGCGGCCGGGCTCGTCCTCCTCCTCGTCCCGACCATCGCCAAGGCTGAGCACCTCCTCGCTGTCGTTCACCTCGGGGCAGCATCCGGCGCGGTGACCGTCTTCCCCGAACACCTCATGAAGAGGGTTGTGTCGCCGTCGAACTTGAAGTGGAGGGTGCACCGCCTGCCCAGGCCGCGTGCGCGGGCGAACGTCTGCCAACCGCAGGCTAGAGCTATGTTGCCTGTGACGGAGACCTCGACCGCGACCCAAGAAGCTCGGTTGCAGCAGCCGTCTGCCTGCAGCCAGAGCCCGCCTGGACCGAAGGTCGGCAGCTCGTCGGCAAAGAAGCGGGAAGCTAGAGCCAGCTGCCGGCCGGATCCTCCGACCAGACAGCGAACTCTGGTAGCACCTCTGACGCTTGGAACCGCGGCCGGGGAGGTCGCGCAACCATGGCACGTCTCCTCTCGTCGACAGGACTGCCGCGACCCCTGCCGCGCACTGCGGCGCCACCCTGAGAGCCGGGGGCCACGGCGGGGGTCACGGCATGCTTGCGGGGACAGCCACGTCCTCGCTTGGGCGCCGGGGAGCCGGGTCCCTCCCGAGGGGTTTTGCCCTTCTCTGCGGCGGAGAACCTCTTCGGCGGCGCCATTACTGCTAGCGGTGGAGCAAGGAGGAAGAAGCAAGCGACCAAGGAAGAGATGGGCGATGGGGGCTCCGCCCCCCTCCCCATATATAGCGGAAGAAGACCAACCGGCGCCTCCCACGATCACAGGTAATGATGGTTTTCCTTGCATGTTGCAGGGACTTGTCAAGTCGGGCAGTTGCCGAGGCAGCGTGGGGAAGTGGAGACGTCCACGTCCAATCAACCGCCACGTGTCAACCGAGGCCGCAGGCTTTTGGGGCCCGCGGCGCTACGTACTTGACCTTTGGCTTCGCCTCGAAGCCAAGCCCGAGTGCACCTTGGGCCCAGGGGCTACTGTCGGCGTTCTGGGAACGGGGGTCCCCAGACTTGCCTGCCTGCGGCCCATGGCGTGGCTTTGCTAGCAGGCCTGTATGGCCCACCTTCATCAACAAGGCATTCAAGACCCTCGCGAGGGGCCAAGCCTCGCGAGGCGGACGACGCAGGACCTCCTCAGGAGCGGCCTCACCAGGCTACCTCGAGAGGAGCGGAGATATCAAGGCGGGGCGAACCTCGCGAGGTTCTCGTGACGTGAGCCATGACGATCGGTACCAGGCGGGCGCCCGCGCGCACAGCGTCCTTGTTTCCTCTTTGGTGCTAAGGAGGCAAGCGCAGGCGCGGAGTACCGAGGCGTCAGGCAAAGGTTACCATATCGGTGCAATGAGACCGAGACCAGCAGGACGGCAAGACGGAGGTCACCATGGAGCCCAAGACGGCGTCATCACCAGAACCTTTTGCAGGCGAAGACCACTTTTGTCAGGATAGCTTGTACTAGTTGTCCCCTTTCAAATTTGCCCGCCGTTGTTGGTTCCCTTCCCGCTAAATATTTGGAGAGAGGACCAGGGCCTATATAAGTAGAGCTAGCTATCACAGTAGAGGGAGGTTGAACTCATTCAGAGCCATCTCATCCACACAAGTCCGCAGAGCACAAGAACACCTCAACCTCAGGATGCTGTTCTTCCCCTTGTACTGTTCTTCATCAGCCCAAGAGGCAATCCACCACCACACACTGGAGTAGGGTATTACACCACAACGGTGGCCCGAACCAGTATAAATCTCGTGTCTTTCTATGTTGCGAGTTCGTCGAGTTCGTCCGCGAGATCTTAGCGAGCTAGGGCGTGGATCGGTAGGAGGGAAAGAACTTCGCGCGCACCCCAGAGTTCGAACCTTAAGGGTTTTGACGGAACCTCAGATCCGACACATACATACACATCACAAGTGCCAAGGAATTATGGGATACCATTGTGAGAACCAAGACCGGTACCTCCACTCTCCGGCTTGCTCAATATGAGATTGCCAAGGGGCAATTGCAAAACTTTTGTATGGAGAAAGGTGAATCTCCCAAGCAACTTCTTGAGCGTCTCAGGACTCTCACCGCCGACATCGAGTCATGTGAATGTGACAAGACACAAGATGGATTCAACTTGACTACACGATTTCTCGTGGATAAGTTGCTTCACGCTCTTGCTCCGTATCATCACCAAATGGTGTGGGACATAAGACAACACCATGGCTTCAAGGAAATGACTCCGGATGACATCATATCCACCTTCCAACTATTTTAAGAGTCAAAGGCAAATGCTACAAAACATCTTGCTATTCATGGTACCTCAACATCAAAGATCAATCTTGCATTGAAGGCCAAGCAAGTATGTGAAGAAGAGCAAAATGAAGAAGAAGAAGACGATGATGAGGAGGATGGTGATGAGGTTGACTCAGATGAGAGCCCGTCATATGTAGACATTGCTCTCTTTGTCAAGAAGTTTAGCGCGGGAAAATTCAAGGGAAGATTCCAGAAGAAGAAAGTGAGAAAATGCTACAACTGTGAAGAAACCAACCACTTCTCCAACGAGTGCCCTTATGAGAAGAGAGAAGATAAACCAAGGTTTCCCAAGAATAAATTGCCAAATCCTTTGAACTCCAAGCTCAAAAAGAGGGATGGGCAAGCAATGGTTGCACATGAAGAATCTAATCCGGATGATGTTAGTGGTGTTGCCGGAGTTGCTCAAGATTCTCAAAACACGTTGAGGCTAGTCAACAAGAGTGGTGATGTTGTCACATACAACTATATGAAGGACTACAAGGGCAACGCTCACAAGTGCCTAATGGCAAAGGCCGTAGTTGAAGATGGAGAGGACCAGAGCTCTCCTGACAAGGTCAAGGTAACCCCACGATCAAACCCTCCTCTTTTCACTCCTCCTACTCCCAGTGATGAGTATCTTGATGCGGAGGATAGTTATGAGGATGATGATATAGATGATCCTATGCTTGCTAAACTAAATAAGTTCATGTGCTCCCTCAAAGGAAAGAAGCTCACTATGTTTCGTATGCTTATGGAGATGGTGAGTAAGCACACCATCACCATTAAGGAACTCAAAACCCTCGTCACCGAGGAAAAGGAAAAATATGAAATCCTTGAGCAAAAAGTCCAATATGAGGAAGCACGAAATGATGAACTATGCTTGAAAATTGGTGCAAACATTGATGTTCATACTAAAGATCTTGCCTCCTTGAAAAAGGCTATTGACTCTTGCGAAGAGTTGATGAATGATAAAAGTAAGCTTGTGAAGTCTAATGCTTCTCTCTCTAAGGATTGTGAGCTCCTATTCGTGTCCCTCAAGACTAAGGAAGAAGAGCTCACCCCTCTT
Source organism: Aegilops tauschii subsp. strangulata (assembly GCF_002575655.3). Classification (NCBI taxonomy): domain Eukaryota; kingdom Viridiplantae; phylum Streptophyta; class Magnoliopsida; order Poales; family Poaceae; genus Aegilops; species Aegilops tauschii. The sequence continues at coordinate 323,577,414 of NC_053038.3, read as the reverse complement.
ACAAAGAGTTTTGAGACGCTCAAGCTTACTTATCTTGAAACTCTAGCCAAGGCTTACTCTTCTCCTATTATCAATGTTGATGCTTGTACTACTAACTCTAGTAGTGATCTAGCATCTATTCTTGAGGAGAATCACTTTCTTAAAGCTCAAATCGAGAAAGGTCTCATGACATGTGCTCAAGGGCAAAAGAACCTTATTGAGGTATTGAGCCAACACAATGAGGTGTTTGCCAAAGAGGGACTCGGGTTTGACCCAAGCACAAGCAAGAAGAAGCCGTCCTCTCAAAAGTGCACCACCCCTCTAAAGAAACTTTTGTACGAGAAGGGCACAAGGAGAAAGGTAAGGTTGTTAGTGGGAAGGCCACAAGGGGCATGCCCCCTCTCAACAAGCCAAAATAGTTCATGCCTCCATCCTATGTACTTCGTAAGACTAAGGATGGAGAAGTTTGTGCAAAGTTCGTTGGTCCTCGAAATGCATTCCGGTTCTATGCTATTTTGTCCTTAAGACCCTTGTGACTAACTTGAGAGGTCCCATTGCAAAATGGGTGCCTCTAACCAAGTCATAATTCTGTGTAGGTTGCCTTCTCCGGTGGAGTAAAATGGGTGATTGATAGTGGATGTACCAATCATATGACCGGAGATAGCAAATTGCTCTACGATTTCATGGAAGCTATTCAACCCTTCATGAGCATTATGTTTGGTGGAGGATCAAAAGGACAGGTACTCGGATTGGGCAAGGTGGCTATCACAAATGACATGTCTCTTGCAAATGTCATGCTTGTCCAATCCCTTAAATATCATTTGCTTTATGTTCGCCAATTGGCTTCTGTTGGTTATGATACACTCTTTGGACTAACGGATGTGAAAGTCTTTAAGAGAGATACTCTCGAAGTGGCCTTTGTTGGAGAGTTGGATGGCAACCTTTACACGGTTGATTTCTCGAAAGAGAGCACATTCCATGCAACTTGTCTAATGGCCAAGGCCGACAAGGGGTGGCTATGGCATCGCTGGCTAGCCCATGTCGGCATGAGAAACCTTCAAGATCTCTTAAAGGGTAATCACATCTTTGGACTAACCAATGTATCTTTTGAGAAAGATCGTGTGTATAGTGCATGCATAGCCGGGAAGCAACATCAATCAAAGCACCCACCCAAGAATATTGTGTCTACTACAAGGCCTTTGGAGCTCCTTCATGTGGATCTTTTTGGGCCTCCTTCATGGGATAGTCTTGGTGGGAAAAAGTATGGGCTTGTCATTGTTGATGATTACTCAAGATATACATGGGTCTTCTTCCTCAAATCCAAGGACGAGACGAAGATCACCTTCGTTGATTTTGCCAAGCAAGCACAACGCAAGTTTGACAAAGAAATCTTGGCAATAAGAAGTGATAATGGCTCTGAGTTCAAGAACTACACCTTGGAAGAGTTTCTTAGTGATGAAGGGATTGAGCATCAATATTCAGCTCCATACACTCCCCGACAAAATGGTGTAGCAGAAAGGAAGGAGCGCACACTTGTGGAGATGGCAAGGTCCATGTTGGATGAATACAGGTCGCCACATAGTTTTTGGGCCGAGGCTATCAACACCGCATGCCATGCATCAAACCGGCTCTTTCTCTGCACTGTATTGGAAAAGACACCATATGAGCTCCTAACTGGGAACAAAACGAATGTCAAGTACTTTCGTGTATTTGGGTGCAAATGTTTCATCCTCAACAAAAGAGAACGGTTAGGAAAATTTCAATCCAAAACCATTGAGGGCATACTTGTTGGCTATGGATCAAACTCTCACGCCTATAGCGTCTACAACAAATCCAATGGATGTGTTGTAGAAACTTGTGACGTGGTGTTTGATGAATTTAATGGCTCCCATGGGGAGAAAGTTGATCTAAGTGATGTAGGTGAAGAAGATTCTTCTCAAGATATCTTGACCATAGGTGTTGGTGCACTTCTTCCAATGGAACAAGAACCTCATGATGATGAAGAAGAAGATGGAAGCTTCACGCATCATCAAACTACTTCAACACCCATACCACCGCAAGACCCTATTGTTCAACCAACGCCCGTAGACCAGGTGCAAGATGATGATCAAGTTCCTCTTCATGATAATCATCAAGAACAAGATCATCCTCAAGGGCAAGAACAAGAAAGTGCAATCATTGATGATGAACCTCAACAAATGCAATATGAAGAAGAAGATCTTCCACCACACATTAATGATCCATATGTTGAGGACGTGGATGATGGACATGAAGTTGAACACCGCGAAACCCTCACCTCCATCATGCCTCGAGTGGCCGGTCGTGTTGATGTTGACAAAATTCTCACCGGCATATCGGAAGGTAGAGTCACTCGTAAACATTTGAAAAACTTTTGTGCTCACTTCCCGTTTGTGTCTAGTGTTGAGCCTCTAAAGGTACAAGATGCATTGATGGACAATGATTGGCTCGTTGCTATGCAAGAAGAGTTGAACAGTTTTGAACGCAATCAAGTGTGGTCATTAGTCGAGAGGCCAACTACCGAGATGTAACACCCCGGATGTAACTTTCCATATTTGTAACTCCAACTCTTGCCATTTTCGGCTATGTGCTATGATATTCCCTCCGTGGTCGGGTTTTGTCTTTCGTTTTGCATTTTGTCCATGTCATGCATTCCATATCATGTCATCATGTGCATTGCATTTGCATACGTGTTTGTCTCATGCATCCGAGCATTTTCCCCGTTGTCCGTTTTGCAATCCGGCGCTCCCACCTCCTCCGGTGCACCCCTCTTGTTTTCTTTCGTGAGCGGGTGTCAAACGTTCTCGGAATGGACCGAGGCTTGTCAAGTGGCCTTGGTATACCACCGGTAGACCACCGGTCAAGTTTTGTTCCATTTGGAGGTCGTTTGGTACTCCAACGGTTAACCGGGTAACCGCAGATGCCTTCTGTGTGTTGCAGCAAAACCCCTCTCTAAACAGCCCAAAACCCACCAAACTCTCTTCCATGCTGTAGGTCGTCGACCACGATCGTGTGGGTGAAAACCGCACCTCATTTGGACTCTCCTAGCTCCCTCTACCTATAAATATGTGTCTCTCCCGAATTTTTCTCGCAGTCCCAAACCCTAACCATCTCCCCGCCGCGGCCGGACACGTCCGCCGCCGGCCGAACGCTCCCGCCGCCGCCCGCGACCAACCACGGGCTGACACGTGGCCCCGGCCACCGCGCGCGCCCGCGGCCCGCCGGGCCCGTCCCCGCCCGCAGCCGCCGAGCGCCCCGCCCGTCGCCCGCCTCTCCGCCGCCTCGGCGCCGCCGCGCCTCTCCGCCGCCGTCCGCTGCCCGTCGCCTCGCCTCCGCCGCCGCCGCATCGCCGCCGTTTCGTGGGCCACCGCCTCCGCCGGACCCGGGCGCCGCTGTCCCCGAACCCGCACCGCGCCCCGGCTCCGGTCGCCCTCCTCCTCGTCCCCGCTGCCGTCTCCGGCGCCGCTCCGGCGAGCCGCCTCGGGAGCCCTAGCTCGATCCAGATCGGGTCAAAGTCGAGGGTTGACTTTTCCTCTACCCCCCCCCCCCCCGAAATTCCTAAGTTTTTGTATTTTTACATTATATGCCCCTGTTCATCATGTCATAACTCTCTACATATAGCTCCGTTTCGCGCGTTTAATATGTCGAAATGTTCGTATCGTGATGCTCTACATTTTGTTCAATTGCACCATGTTCATTAGAGGCCATCTTGATGCCCAAATCTCTGGTGCAAGAGTGCTACTTGCTGTTATCTGCTGTTACTTAGCAGAACTTGGGGATTTGTTATTTTTGTATCATTTATTCTGTACATCTTATGAGCATGAGCTCTACATGTGTTTTGTTGTATGCCATGCCATCTTTCGAGTGGTGTATGCCATGTATTTTTGTGATCTCTATGATGACTAGCACAAGCATGCAAACTAGGCCCCGTAATGTTTCTGATTTCAGAGACTTAGTAATTTCTCCAAGTCTTTGTCTGCTGTTATTTTGTTGCCATGTAAACTTGATGCTACGGAGAGATCCATGCATATTTTGGAGATGTTCAGTAAGGATGTTTTGTAGATATTGTTGAAATTGATCCATTCCTGCACTTGTTTGCAATTATGGAGTGCCATAGGATGACTCAATCTTGCTCTACTTTTGCTACAAAATATTTCTGGCAGATTGTTTACGTGTTATTCAATTTTGCCAAGCTTGTTGTAGTTGTTCCATTTATGCTATGTACTTGCTCTTGCCATGGATAGCTTCATAAACATGCCATATTGCTGTAGGTATGCTTGTTTTGTCATGCATTGCTTCATGGTGAGTGCATCAAGCTCACCAAGATGCCTTCATATTAATGTTTCTGCCATGCTCTGTTTTTCTGCTAAGTCTGAGATCTGTTAACGAAATTTGCTATGTTTGCATGGTTGCCATCGTATCTTCTGGTCCTTTTTGGCTTATGGTCAGTACGGGACTTTTGTCATATGCATTTAGTAGAACACTTCCATGCCTTGTTTTGCTATGTTAACTTCCTTTAGCATGTTGTTTTCGTGCTCTGAACATTGCTACCTGATGCTGTATTCTGCCATGTCCAGTAATTTCACCAAGTCTGTGATCCTGTTATCTTTTGCACTTTTGCCATGCTTGTTTGAGCCTGTTATGTTGTGATCTAGCCGTAGCTCAGTGTTCATCTTTTGTCAAGCATCTCCTGTAGATTTCTTCCATATGCTTTTTTGCTATGTTGGAGTGTTGTAGCATTGTTACTTGTTGCATTTTAAGTGCTATCATGTTGTTAATCGCAGATTCGTGTCATTCTTGTTTTGCTTGCCATTTGCAAACCGTGCATCCGTTTCCGGTGATCTTTATATCGATTTCGACCGAAATTATCTCATCTTTCCAGTGGCATGCTTGGTTTGCCAAGTTACTACCTTGTTCATCATTTTCCTTCCAGAGCACGCATATGCATCGCATATCATATCTCGCATATCATGCATGTTTTGCATCATGTTGCTTGTGCATTTCTCGTGATTGATTGTGGTTCCGTTGCTTGTGTTCTTGTCTTGGGTAGAGCCGGGAGATGAGTTCGTGAACGAGGAACCTGTTGAGTACGCTTACGAGGATCAAGCTCTCGACAACTCTGAGAACATTGCAGGCAAGATGACCACCCCTCGAAATCACTTCTATCTTTGCTTTGCTAGTAGTTCGCTCTATTGCCATGCTGCGCTACCTACCACTTGCTATATCATGCCTCCCATATTGCCATGTCAGCCTCTAACCATCCTTTCCTAGCAAACCGTTGTTTGGCTAAGTTACCGCTTTTGCTCAGCCCTTCTTATAGCGTTGCTAGTTGCAGGTGAAGTTGAAATTGGTTCCATGTTGGAACATGGATATGTTGGGATATCACAATATCTCTTATTTAATTAATGCATCTATATATTTGGTAAAGGGTGGAAGGCTCTGCCTTACGCCTGGTGTTTTGTTCCACTCTTGCCGCCCTAGTTTCTGTCATACCGGTATTATGTTCCTTGAGTTTGCGTTCCTTACGCGGTTGGGTGATTTATGGGACCCCCTTGACAGTTCGCCTTGAATAAAACTCCTCCAGCAAGCCCCAACTTTGGTTTTACCATTTGCCACCTAAGCCTTTTCCCTCGGGTTTTCGCGAGCCCGAGGGTCATCTTTATTTAAACCCCCGGGCCAGTGCTCCTCTGAGTATTGGTCCAACCTGTCAGTCGCCGGTGGCCACCAGGGGCAACTCTGGGCTCGCCTATCGGAAGCTTGGACAATCCGGTGTGCCCTGAGAACGAGATATGTGCAGCTCCTATCGGGATTTGTCGGCACATCCGGGCGACTTTGCTGGTCTTGTTTTACCATTGTCGAAATGTCTTGTAAACCGGGATTCCGAGACTGATCGGGTCTTTCCGGGAGAAGGTTTATCCTTCGTTGACCATGAGAGCTTATGATGGGCTAAGTTGGGACACCCCTGCAGGGTATTATCTTTCGAAAGCCGTGCCCGCGGTTATGAGGCAGATGGGAATTTGTTAATGTCCGGTTGTAGAGAACTTGTCACTTGACCCAATTAAAATACATCAACTGTGTGTGTAGCCGTGATGGTCTCTTCTCGGCGGAGTCCGGAAAGTGAACACGGTCTGAGTTATGAATGACGTAAGTAGGAGTTCAGGATCACTTCTTGGTCATTGCTAGAGGACGACCGTTCCGTTGCTTCTCTTCTCGCTCTCATTTGCGTATGTTAGCCACCATATATGCTTAGTGCCTGCTGCAGCTCCACCTCATTACACCATCCTTTCATATAAGCTTAAATAGTCTTGATCTCGCGGGTGTGAGATTGCTGAGTCCTCGTGACTCACAGATTCTACCAAAACAGTTGCAGGTGCCGACGATGCCAGTGCAGATGATGGGATCGATCTCAAGTGGGAGTTCGATGAGGAACGTGGTCGTTACTATGTGTCTTTTCCTGATGATCAGTAGTGGAGCCCAGTTGGGACGATCGGGGATCTAGCATTTGGGGTTATCTTATTTTCATTTGGATCTTGACCGTAGTCGGTGTATGTGTGTATTTTGGATGATGTATGGATTATATTTATGTATTGTGTGAAGTGGCGATTGTAAGCCAACTCTTTATCCCATTCTTGTTCATTACATGGGATTGTGTGAAGATGACCCTTCTTGCGACAAAACCACAATGCGGTTATGCCTCTAAGTCGTGCCTCGACACGTGGGAGATATAGCCGCATCATGGGCGTTACACGAGCACAACGTCATTGGAACAAAGTGGATTTTCAAGAACAAGCAAGATGAGAATGGTGTAATCATCCGTAACAAGGCAAGGTTAGTGGCACAAGGGTACTCACAAGTTGAAGGTTTGGACTTTGGTGAGACCTTTGCCGCCGTTGCCCGTCTTGAATCCATTCGCATCTTACTTGCTTATGCTACTTTCAATGGTTTTACATTACATCAAATGGATGTGAAGAGTGCTTTCCTTAACGGTCCTCTACAAGAAGAAGTATATGTATTACAACCACCTGGGTTCGTTGATCCCGATTTCAAAGACTATGTGTATAAACTTCATAAGGCTTTGTATGGCCTCAAACAAGCACCCCGTGCTTGGTATGATCATCTTAAGAAGTTTTTACTCGATGATGGTTTTGTGAGAGGGGTGATCGATCCCACTCTTTTTACTAAGAGGGACAAGGGTGATTTGATCTTATGCCAAATCTATGTAGATGATATCATTTTTGGTTATCCTAACATTCATTTGTGCAAGAAGTTTGCGGCCTCCATGACTGTAACATCCCAAAATTCTAAATTTTGGAATGTTATAATAAATAGATAGATTTGATTGTTTGTTTGATTGTGGTGTGATTGATTGAGTGAAATTCGAAACTTTTTGAAAGTTAAATGAGAGGGAATAAAAGGACTTTCCCAAACTTTCATTTTTGCTTTTATGATCTCCGTGAATTCAAATTCTTTTCACCACAAAACCCTGGAGAGAAGATGACATGACTTCTTCCATTTATTTAAATGACAAGGGGTGTTGAAAATATTTGAATTTCATTTGAGAATATTTCCAATTCTGAAACTTTATGCAACCCAATGATTTTCACGAGCGAAGATAAAATGACTTCTTCAAAACATATGAAATATGAGTTGGGAGTTTCAAAGGATCAAATTCAAGTCCTTTTGGGAATTATTTTTAATTTGATGTTATTTGGGTTTTATTCAAATTATTTTTCTCCAAAAATAAAATATATGGAAAATAGGGTAACATGATTCCCTACATCAGAAATTTGGAGAGAAATAAATTTGAAATTATTTCGGTATTTTTAAAATGATTTTTACTGGATTTTATTAGAACAATAGCACTCTTTGCTTTATTTTAATTTGTGTGAATTTTATTTGGCGTTGTAAAAATGTTCATGTTGTAGAAAATCTTTTTCTGAAATTTTTGATATATTATATGCCTATATAAATTTATTATTTATTCTGTTTTTATTGTTGTCTGAAAAAAAACTTCTAGACCGACCGGGCCGGCCCAGCCAGGCCACGGCCCAGCCGGCCCACGCGCCCGCACCGCCGCCTCCGACTTCGGGAGGAGTTCGCCGCCCGCACGCCTCCCGAGCGCCGCCACCGCGCCGTGCTACCTCCGGTCTCCCCTTGCCCCTCCTCCACGCCACCTCCTCCCCTCCCCTATAAATCCCGAGACCCCGGGCCCTCTCCTCTCTGCTCGACGCGCCGCCCCTCCCGCATCTCGCCGGAGCCCGCAGCCGCCGCCGCCGTGGTCAACCGCCGCCGCCGCTGCCCTGCACCACGGCCACCGCCGCACTCCGCCCGCGCCATCTCGCCGCCCTCGCCCCTCATCGCGAAGCCGCGCCGCGCCGGAGCTCGTCGTCGCCACTGCCCCGCCTCGCCGGAGAGTCACCGAAAAACCGCCACCACCGCCGGGTTATTTCGCCAAGCCGGTAAAAGCCGCCGCTTTTCTTTCGGTTTTAAAAAAAAAACCTAGATCGGTTTTCTTTAGAAAACCTAGACCTGTTCTTTTGGTTTAGATTATTTAGAGAGCGTTCGTTATGTAAGCCTCTGGAGCAAACGTGTGCATAGATTAGGGTTTGGCAGTGAACGTTCATTATTTAGATTTTCTTTTTTTTCTGTTTATTTTTCGCCAGGGACCTATCTGTGAAGATTTTATTTACAGATTAGCCCCTGATCTTCAAACATCTACAACTTTTTACTCGTTTATCCAAATCCAACGAAACCAACGCCCACTTCTTCGTTATGATCCCCTCTATCCAGTAATCCAACTCAAACATGTTTTTGAAATTTTAAAATTTGAATTAGGTCAGATTTGAATTTGAATCTTCTTTTGATCGTAACTTGAGTTTCGTAACTCCGATTTAGTTGGTTCTTTTTGCAAACTAAAGCTCTTGACCTAAACCTTCTGATAAGGCCAAATTCACATAATTTTGGTACTGTTAGAAATTGTTTTATGTTGCAAGAGTTATTCGCTTGATTTTGATGTTTTCCGAAGTATCTTCTTCGTTCTTTCTGATCTTTTGAGTGATTGCTTATGTGTGGTTACCATTGCTTGCTTACGATAGATTGACCGGAGTGTGACGAGTACATCTATCAAGAGTTATGAGTGCGAATCATCTTCATCAACAATGCAGGCAAGTTCACACTTTGATCATATCCCTTTTACTACCCAGTTTTATTGCATTAGACAAATCCTCAAACATTGCATGATTAGGATCTAATTAAATTGTGGGTATTGGGAAGTAGTTGAGGTAGTACCTATTACCTGTTTTATTATCAAACCCTTGGGAGTTACTTCTACGTTTGCTTATATTGCTATGCTATGCTAGTAGACGTGGATTGGGTTTGAGTGTATCCATGACAGATGTGAGATTGTTAATATATGGTTAAACTTAAGGTGGCAACAAAAACTCACATCTGGGTGGATTGAGGTACCTGGGTATTCCAGGATTGCTTGTTTCTTTTTGGACCGCCACCCAGGCTCAAAGGGATCATAAGATTATTCATGCCAGAAACTTCCGTGTGCAGCCACAAGCTATTATGGGCACTAGCATAGTTGATTAAGTTGTGTGAACTCTTACAGTGGTAGACTAGCAGATGTAGGGGATGTAGGTGTACCGGTCTACCCATCGTAAGGTGCTAACGCTTCTGAAAGACTGTGTCTCGGTCATCCGTTTCTCAAACACCATGTAGTGCGAGAAATCCAACGGAGGAGATCGAGTCTTGTGGGGAAAAGTGCGCAAACCTCTGCAGAGTGTACAATCTAATCATGGTTAGCCGTGTCCCCGGTTATGGACAACTTGAGTATATAGTACTTGGATTATCATGTTGATCTCATCATGTTACTTTAATTAATCTTGTTGGGTTAATGATGATACTTAATTGGGATTGAGATGCTGTCAACCATCTCAATGTTTCACAACCACCATGATAGTTAAATAAAATTTATTCCTTTGCAGTAGGGAAAAATTGGCTTTTCGCAAAAACATTATAACCATAGAGCTTTTCCACCAGCCATATATGCATGTAGTATAGCATCATTCTGTTCATTACTCTCTATGTGTTACATTGCCAGCATATTCCATGTGCTGACCCGTTTTCGGGCTGCAACGTTTCATGTTGCAGGAATCTTACGACGAGTAAGTGATACGCTAGGGTTACGATTTCTACACTCAACTTTGTCGTTGGTGTTGATGGGAATCCACAACCTTGTTACTTCCGCTATTTGGATTGAGGTAATAGTATTTACGTTACTTTATACACGTGATTTACCTCTGTTATAAATCCTCGAGTACTGTGTGTGTCAGCATACCGATCCAGGGATGACACTTAAGCATAGAGACTTGATCCATTCGGGTCGGGTCGCTACAATGACCAAGAATTTTGAAATGTCACTCAATACAGATTTGAAGTTCTTCCTCGGATTTCAAATTCAACAATTTCAAGAAGGAATTTTCTTGTCTCAAGCAAAATACCTCAAGGATATCCTAGAGAAGTTTGGCATGTCTGATGCTAGTCCATGTAAGACACCCATGCCAACCAAAATTGTACTCACTGAAGACACAAATGGTATTCCTTTCGACCCATCTATTTACCGCTCTATGATTGGTTCATTGCTTTATCTTTGTGGATCTAGACCAGACATCATGTTTAGTGTATGCATGTGTGCTAGATTTCAAGCTTTCCCTAGGGAAAGTCATCATAAGGCGGTAAAGCATATTCTTAGATACCTTGTTCACACCCCAAAGTTGGGTCTTTGGTACCCCAAGGATGCTAAATTTGATCTCACTGGGTACACGGATGCGGATTCGGCTGGAGACAAAGTGGATCGTAAGTCCACCTCCGGTGCATGTCAATTTCTTGGACGCTCCTTGGTAAGTTGGTCCTCGAAGAAACAAAATTGTGTTGCCCTCTCCACCGCCGAAGCTGAATACATTGCAACCGCTAGTTGTGCAACTCAATTACTATGGATGAGGCAAACTTTGAAGGATTACGGTATTACCTATAGACATGTGCCTCTTCTACGTGATAATGAAAGTGCCATCAATATTGCTGAGAACCCCAAAGATCATACCCGCACCAAGCACATTGATATTAGGTATCACTTCTTGAGAGATCATGTGGAGAAGGGTGATATTGACATTGCTCATGTCGGCACAGATATGCAACTTGCTGATATTTTCACGAAGCCATTGGATGAAGCAAGGTTTTGTCAACTTAGTCGTGAACTTGGTATCTTGGAGCTTGACAATATTATGTGAAATCTAGTACCCATTCATGCATAAACTTAATGTCTTGTCTTGATGTAGGCATATATTTAGGGGGAGACATTCAATTCATGAGTATCTCACCCTACATAATGCATAAATAGAACAAACACTCTCAAAGTTATCATGGTTCTAGAACTATGGGGCTTTAACATGATGGAGTTGTGACTATGTGCCCAAAGTCTACATCTTTGCGGTACTATGTTCCATATGCTCAGACATGGTGACCTCAGTCACCGCTTGTAAATTGCTTATATGGACCTTTCTTTACTCAATAGTGTTGGGTTATTATTACATCTTAGTATGGCCTTAGATTTCTCAGGTTTTCACCCCTATAAATCTCTAAAAACTCCTTGGCGGAGTCTATATCAAATTATAATTTTTTTTGACTATTTAGTATAGAACAACAGCCCCACAGTCCTTTTATTCCAGAAATTTTTGCCCAGGCCTGTTTAAATCTGCTCCCACCGGGAATCGAACCCAGGACCTGGGGTGCTACTAAGGTCGCTGCAACCACCCCCCTTACCAATCTTCCCCCTGCCTAGTCTTTCTGTCCAGTGGCCAGACATCCGGCTCCTCAGCCGGACATCCAGGCCCTAGGGCAAATTCTTCTGCTGGTCAAAACTTCCATCAAACACTCAATTGGTCGGATTTCCGAGCCCTAGCCGGACATCCAGGCCCTGAACCTTTGCTCCCTGACCTCCACACGCCAGATATCATGGCTTGTCCCCGGATGTCCGGCCCGTTGGCCCTGGCTTTTCTGCTCTTTGACCTCCGCACGCCGGATATCCGGGCCAGGACCCCGGATGTCCGGCCCGTCGCCCGCAGCCACACTTAACTGGGGAGGGGCTCGGGAGTTGGGGGCAGTTCCCCATTCCCTCCCGCTCCTCTCCACATCTTGTCACACAGCCGCCGCCGCCGAGCTGTGCTCCGGCGCTGCCCTGGCCCTCTCCTCCATCCTCCGGCCCCGATCTCCTGCCCACGGATTCTCCTCCTCCCGATCTACGGTTCTATCCAATCCATTCCTTGGGTTGTGGTGTGAATCTCTCGGGAGGGACTGGTATATTGTGGGATTCACCGCCGGAGTTCCTCATGGCGCGTACCAAGAACTACGGCCCCGAGCGCCCCGAGCCTTCTTCCCGGGGTATGGATGCTATCTCTCTTGCATTCTACTCTTGTTGTGACCAAATCATCTTAGGGCTTCGTTATCTCTCATGTATATCTTGGCGTATATATCTCTCTAGACTTTTGGTGTCTCTTGCCTAAGCCTAAAAATCTCTCTATGTACTCGGCTAATCAACTTAATCATGGGCATGTCACATTTTTTGATCTACCACTTGGACTTGTTCTATACTTGTTCTATCATGTCACGATCGAAAAATGTTCATCCCATTGTTTAATTTGTTTTATCCTTGTTCATACTTGTTGGCTCCTTCTCATCGGACCTATCATTATCCATTTCAGTCAATCGCCGGCAAGGCTCAACCGACTCTGATGAGCATGCTCGGCCTAAGAAGAAGAAGACCACCACCAAGAAGAAGAAGTGGGCTCCCTCCACAAGTCCGTCGGCCTCGGATCCGGATGATGAGGACTATGTTGGGGAGGAAGAGGATGACTTTGCTCCAAGACACTCTGTTGGCCAGTCAAAACCAGGCACTCGAAGGGCACTGGTGCCTCCGGTCCATGGTACTGCCATGCCCGTGGTCCATGGTCGTCGCATCTCCATGGAGCTTCCCGACAGCGGGGACCGCCTCCCACACAACTTCACCACCGTGGGGGCTGGTCCATACCTTGAGTTTTGACGGGATACCAACCAATATGGGATGGTGGCTAATGCCGAGGATCCTCGGTTCCGGACTCGCATGCAGCAAGATATGTACTCCATTTTCGTCCATGGTCGTGGGCTTGCCCCTCACAAATACCTGGATCTTCAATTCATGCATGAGCATCCTACCATGTTCCTTGACAACACCGTCAAGATCATTGATGATATGACTCTAGGTCAAGCCATGACCTTCAAGTGTGATTGGAATGAAGTTGCCATCCTTCAGTTCTATGCCACCTGCTTCTTTGGGCCAGACAACACTCTCACATGGATGACTGATGACACTATGCTGAGCATTACCTATGACCGCTTTGTTCAGATTTTGGGCTTCTCCGGTGTTGGTCATCACATTCACAATATGGATCCTCGCTATAAGCCCAAAGGGATTGATGCTTGCATGGCTCTTATTAAGCCCGTCCTCACTGCTGAGGAACGTGCATATCCACCCAATGAGTCATCTATTTTCCGGTCTCCCTACTACATTTTCTATCAGTGTGTGCTTCGCACTCTCTATCTGAAGAAGGGAGATCGCTCAAGGGCTCGCAACTACTGTATTGATCTGATGGTACGTATGCATGATGCACCTACTGAGCCTCTTGACACCGCTCACTATATTTGGCATGAGATATGTCTCTCCAGCTTCATTCAGACGCGCCAATTCCCACTTGCTCCATTCATTCAGGCCATCATTGATCACACTGCTCCGTTTGAGGTTGTTAAAACCGTTGGGCATTCCATTTGGAAGCCGCCCGTCCACATGCGCATGGCTGCTCCTGAACCAGCTGCTGCACCTCGACCACCTAGGAAGCCTGCTGGTGCGTCTCAGCCCACTGCTTCCTCCATGCCTTCTTCCTCGTCTGCTCCTCATGGACGTCTTGCCTCGTTCTTAGGCAAGGCTCGGTCTGCTATCATGAAGGCAATCACTTTCAGCTGTCAGCAGAATCATGATGTTCAGAAGCGCCTCATCATCTCCAAGAATCAGCTCAAGCAGCGCTTCCGTGACCGTGGGAGTCCCGTGAGCGATGATGATCCTCTTCCCGCGGCTCCGTCCACTTCCACCTTCAGTTTCCCGTCTCATGACGAGTACCCCGAGTTCTTTGTTGCTGATGATGACATCCGCCAGGAGTGACCGAGTCTGTTTAGTCCTTCGCCCCTTTTTACTTGTTGCTGTCAAAGGGGGAGAAGTAGTATCTTAGTATGGTCATGCTATGTCATGTTGGCTATTTGTGTTAGTTGCTATTATTCAAACTTGCTATGTTGCTACCTATGGTACTTGATCGTTTGAGACTATGTTTTTATCTTGTGGCTATGAACTGTTTCTAGTCTATATGTTATGGTGGTTTCATATGTGCATGTCTCTCAGATTTATATCTCTTTGAGCTACATATGCTACCATACGAAGATTGTGTTGCACATCTTAACATATACATCTCATGCACACAACGAGGGGAAGCTAAAAGCAAATAGAAACATCAACATATTTTGTACTTTTGCTCTCATGTTTGTCAATGCTAAGATTATTTATTGCATCTATGATACTACATGTATGATTGTCATCAACAAACAAAAAGAGGGAGATTGAAAGAGCAATCACGCCCTTACATCATGTTTTGATGTTGATGACAATATACATGTAGGGGTCTAACAATGGTTGTCAAGTGAATCTCAGGTGTTAGCCCCCGGTTCATCTAAGTGTGTGGATCAAGAGCATACAAAGTGATTTTACTCAAAGATGAAGCATAAAAATTGATTACATATTTGTTTTCTTGAGTATAGGATCCCGCACTATTAAGAGGGGATCGATAGGGTTAGTTAAAGGCTTGCTCTTGCCACAAACTTACTTATCATATATGCACATGCACCATCTTCATGTTTCTGTCTCTGGCCTGCCGGATGTCCGGGCTCCAAGCCAGATGTCCGGGCCTCACGCCGGATATCTGGCCTGCTTGCCGGATATCCAGGCCTAGCTGTCCAGAGAGAACTTTGTGCTGGTGCAGATTGCCGGATATTCGGCCCTCTATGCCGGATGTCCGGGCTTCCCGTGCACCCCGGATTTCTGGGCTTCCCTGCCGGATGTCCGGGTTGTGCTATCCAGAGGCCGTTTCTGATTTGGTAAACTTGCCGGATGTCCGGCCATGTGCCGGATGTTCGGGGTTCCCTGACTTGCCGGATGTCCGGGCTTGGCCCCCGGATGTCCGGCCCCTCTGCTTTCTGCTCTGTTTCTGCCTTTGTTCTTCGAGTGGCTTGCCAGGCCGGATGTCCGGCCCCTAGCCCGGATGTCCGGCCTGCCCGTTCACTTGCACTACAACGGCCATATTTGTGCTCACACTATATATAGCCCTTCTCCCCCACGGGAGAGGGTTGACCATTCACTTTGAACAAACCCTGGAACACATTTCACTCTCTCTCTCTCACTCCTCCACACCAAATCTTAGATCCCCAAGGGATTTGAGAGCATTTGAGAGAAGTTGTCCGACCAAGTGATAGATCCACTCCTTCCCCTTCTTTGCACCAAAGGAATTCGAGATTTGCGCAAGTCTTGAGCTTTTCCCCATCATTCTTGTTACTCTTGGAGGTTGGAGACTCCTAGGCGGTAGGAGTCTTTCGGAGAGGAATCGACCATTGTGATTACCCCTGGAAATGTTTGTGAGGGTTTGGACACCACCCCAAGGTCTACCACTAGTGGTTGAGAAACGCCTTCATGGTGTTGTCTCAAAGGGAGAACAGGGTGAGCCTTCGTGGTGTTGGTGTGCCTTCGTGGTAACATCCACCTCTCTAACGGTGACGTAGCTTCCCTCCAAGGAAGTGAACATTGGCATACATCCTCGTCTCCTGGAGTTGCGGTTATTCCTAACCCTAACTCTCTACTTGTGGTTACTTGTCTCTTAGCACTTACTTATATCATATTGTGCTTGCTTACTTACATACTTGTGTTACTTGTTTATCTTGTTTAGCTCTTAGCACCACACTTGCAATTGTTAGGATCACTTTCATATTCCGCGCTATTGCCTAAAATTGATAAGTAATAATTAAAATTTGTAATTGTACCTATTCACCCCCCTCTAGGTCCATCTCGATCCTTTCATAGTTGCTATCAATTTCATAAAGTTTTCTTGATAAATTTTTGTCACTCCAAAATTTTTATTTTCAGAAAATTGTACGTGGACATGATGAACCTATTTGGAAGGAGTTCTTCAAGGAGATGATCCTCGGGGGCATCTTCTAGTGACAGTTCTGCTCGTCGGTCTTATGTTGAACCAAGTGAAAGTTCCACGCGAGATGCCGCCACCAAGACATGTTTATGGCCTAGCGATGAATATATGGTGCGTGTGGATATTTAAGGAGGAATTTGAGCAATATTTTCACAATGCCGGCCTCGGTCCCTACCTCTCAGATAAGTGTGAACAATGCCAACTTCTCACTGAGTCATTTGTCAAAGGATTTACATTTTCCCTCGTGAGTCTAGGGTTTCTTTTATGCTTTATGATAAACCATTTACTATCCCACTGGAGAATTTTGCTTACCATTGCAAACTTCCATTTTGGAGCTCTCTTGATGAGCCACCCACGGCTGAGTTCGAGTCTTTCTTGACTAGCCTTTGTTACGGTGAAAATAGGGGAGTGATACAAGGAAGAATAAAGAGCATTCACTTTCCCCCAATTCAGTATTTTGCATTATTTAACAAGAAATGCATAATAGGCAAGCAAGACTGTATAGCATACTTTGTGTGCCAAACTTGAGCCTCATTCACACCGCTCTCACTGGTGAAAGGAATTATAACCTTGGAGCGATTGTTGCACGTAGACTTCAGTATAATGCTAACAGTGGCTGGTTCTATGTAACATCCCAAATTTTCAATTTGGAATGTTTTACAATTATTAGCTAAGCATCTATGCATTTTGATTGAAATTGAGTGGCATTTGAAAATTTCAGAGGCAGTTGAGTTTTTTTTGTGAATTTGAACTTGATTTGGCATTGAAATTTATTTGAAATATCCCTGACAAATACTTGATCAAAAGTATGAGAGGAGCTAACATGACACTCCAAAAAAATGTCAGAAGAAAAAGTATTGCCAAAAAGTTTGAATTCAAATTTGAATTTTATTTGGGATTTCCAGAAATTGTTTTTTTTAGTTTGAGTTTTACCTCTGGAAAAATGTCCACGTTGTAGGATTAATTCCCCTGAGAATTTTGATATATATATATATATATGTGTGTGTGTGTCCTATATAAAGATAATATATATTTTTCTATATTTTCGCTTCTCTCTAATTCAAAAAAGGGGAAGCCCCAGGCGCCCGCCCGGCCAACCGGCCCAGCCAGCGCCGAGCGCAGCCCACCAGCGGGCCAGGCGCAGCCCACCAACACCCGAGCCGGCCTGCCCCCAGTGCCCGATGCCCGAACCCCCTCGCCCTCGGTCGCCCGTCGTGCCTCTCCCCCTCTCTGTCTCACTGACCGCGAGGCCCGCCCTCAACCCCAACCCCTCGCTCACGAAACCGAACCAGAGCACGTCCAGAGCGCGCCGCGGTTCCGATCTTCCTGGGATCGTGATCCCGAGACGCCCCCTCGCCCAAGACTACGCCCTATAAAAGGCCAAGCCCCTCCTCTCTCGAACCCCTAAAACCCTACGCCCGAAACCCACCAGAGCCGTCGCCATCTCCGTTCGCATCTCGCCGCCGCCACCTCGGTTCGCCGCCACTTACGCCGTCGGTGAGCACCCTCTGCCCCTCCAAGCATCTTCACCCGAACCTCCACTTCGTGTCGCACCTCCTTGACATCATCTCCCTGTCCAGGAGCCCCCGACACCATCGTCCCGAGCTCGTCCGGCGCCCGCCGGAGCAGGAGCTCACCCGAGCTCGACCCGATCGACTCCGACGTCCCCGACCTCTGACGACTCCACCAGAGTCTCCGCCTCGAGCTGCCGCACCCGCCCGACCACTCCGCCGCTGCCTCGGACCACCGGAGCACCCCCGCCACCAACGCCCAAGCCCACCTCGCCGTCGACCGCCACTGTAAGCCACCGGACTCCCCACCACCGTCCGATTTCCAATCTAGGGCCCAGATTAGACCCCGAAGGGGTATTGTTTTATTTCATATAGATCGGTTTTAGTTTCGGTTTAGATCAGTTTATTTTAAGTTGCGGTTTAATTGGACTGGCCGATCGGTTTATTTCTGTTAGCCCGTGGACGCATTGGTTTATTAAACGCTTAGGCGCTGAATAGTTTTAGAGCGCTCACTCTTTCGGCCCGTTAGAGCATTAGTTTTTTTTAGTTTCTGTTTTTAAAACAGAATAGTTCTGTTCTTGTAAAATCTTCAACTTTTAGGTTATTCATTTTTTAGTTGATTCTTTTTGCTCTAGTTTGCAAATTTCCTATAGTTTCTGTAGAAAATAGATTCGGCCATGCTTTAGTTCTTAAAAATTGTTTTATATTAGTTTTAGTCAGATTAGTATTTCTGCCATAAATTGAGCTAGAATTAATATTTTTAGGTGTTTCTTTTTATTACTGCTTAGTTTTGACCATGCCTAGCAGTAGGAACTTGTTTGGGTATTTTAGATTTAATAAACAATTAGTTTTATGTCGAAATCAAGTTTTTCTTGTTTATTTAGCTAGCTACTGTTTTTCTACTGTTCTAGTTAGTAAATAATTTTATTTTTATTATGTTATAGTTTATTTTAGATTAGTTTCTGTAGCTACAGAGGAGGAACTTTTATTTACTGTAGAATAAAAAAAATTATTTTATTTTCTTTGCTAGGATTGTTTTAGGCATAATAGGAGTTCTATAATAGGTTTTGATGTGATTCTTTTTGCTACTAGTTTGTATGATGTTTTCCCTTCTGTTAGTTAGCAAAACCAATGCTTAGGTTCTGTTAAGAAAAGTTTTAGTTGTGTAAAACTATTTCTTATTTGTTGCTTGTTATGATGGAAACCTTGATTTGCTTTCTTCGAGTTTTTCTTTGGTTTTGGTTTGAGTGCTTAGGTGTTTTACTTCAACTTGCTGTTATGTTATATTGTGCTATTCTTATTTGTGCTATTGTTTGACTCGGTAGAATTCCCGGAGTGCGAAGCCTGCTATTACGAGTCGCTAGCTTTCGAAGACCGTCAGCCAGGCAAGTCATTTGATCATGTTTTTACAATACCTATGATTTTATTGCATTAGAGTTATACCTCCCCACCATGCATGCAGTAGGAGAATTTTGTTAAGTTGTGTTCTTGAGTAGTATCATGAGGTAGGATGAACCCTTCTCCCTTGTTACCGATGCCCGGGATGATGTAGTTTATTTTGCTATGCTCATAGACGGGGTTGGTTGAGTGATTCATAAGGGACATGCGAGAGTCAAGATGATGAAAACCCCATGACATCAAGCTCAAGAGGGACTTCAAAATTCACTACTGTGTGGAGGACGGTTGACGGGCACCCTGGAAAACCAGCGGATGGCCGGGATGCATGGAGAAGCGCCATGACATCTTGCGGAAAGCTTCACCCAGCCACGAAGAGACGGATGGATACCCCATTGACCGGAAGCTTACCTGTGCAGCCGCAAGCCATTATGGGCTCTGGCTGGGTTGACCCTAGGCGTGACTCTGGCCGGACGGTGCTACGAGATGTAGAAGAACGGTAGGATTGGATGGGCACCGGCAGTGGCCCAGAGGAACTCTTCGAAAGACCCTGTTTCGTTCGTCCCGTCTTCAAACACCAGGCAGTGCGAAGACTTAAAGGAGGGAACGATTCTTGTGGGTAAAGTGCACAAACCTCTGCAGAGTAACAACCTAATCGATTAGCCGTGTCCCCGGTTACGGACAAATGAGCCACTGGGATTGGAGTATTTCGGAAATCTCAACACCGAACTTAATAAACTAATTGAGGGGTTATTTAATAATTGGGAATGAGACATTGGTTGGCGGAACCATCTCAATAACTACCAACATTTTGTAGTAATTGCAAACAAGTTCATTGTTGTAGGGAAAAACCGGCTTTTTCGCAAAACAATGAAACTTAGAGCCCCACAGCCAAATTGCATATAGTATTAGTAATTTTATTGTTGTTCTCTCTTCATGACTTGCGGGCATATTCAAAATGCTGACCTACACGGCTGCAACGTCTTATGTTGCAGAGGAGTTTTCCGATCAGGAGTGAGGCTACGATCCACGCTTGGCGATTGCCCTATGGAGTCGGATGGACTCGCTATTCGTCTATGCTTCCGCAGCTTTATTTAGTTTATTTCTCATGAGTTAGCCCTCGGACGAATTTATTATGATGTAATAAAGACTCGATATGAGAATCGTGTAATAAATTCAGGTGTGATTGAACTTTGAATCTTTGCATCAATGTACTGTGTGTGCCAGCATGATCTTGGGATGGTACAGCTACACAGAGACTTGACCGATTTCGGGTCGGGTCGCTACAGAGATGGTATTCAGAGCACACGCTGACTGTAGGACGTAACCCCTAGGATCGGAAAGCCATAGGAAGAGACTATTTTATTTTATGTCCTTATCATTTCGTAATTCTCCCCTGTTCATTTCTGACTTCTCTCAGATTTTCAACATTCTAGATGGCCGCCGAGTTCACCCCAGTTCTGCTACCGGAGTTTTGCTAGCCAGATGAGACGATGCTTCTCGGCAAGAAGCTAGTTCAGATCATGAAGAAGCTGAAGATTGCTCTGCCCTCAATCACCGGGAAGCCTATCAATGCACTTCCGACGGATACCCGCTACAGGATTATGGTGCACATTCCAGGGAGGACCTTCGGAGGACATTCAGAGCCCATTGACTTTGAGTTTACCGATTTCACTTGGATCCTCGGAAGAGACATGGCGATTTATCATGCACTTGGACATCTCCGAGAAGAGTACAGGGCCGAGCTCGACCCATCAGACCTCGCCATGATTTCTCGCAGAGCTAGGAATGGAGATATCATCCGTACCGTAGAGGACGACTCCATTCTTTCATATGTCCAAGACTTGGAGAGTCTCATCAGGAACCGGGAAATCCAGACGCGCCGAAACTCGAAGGTACATAGGAGGCTGTTGTTCCGTGAACTGGAACTGGAGGAGAAAGCACGTGCAGACTTCCTTGAACATGAAGAAGAAGTCAAGGATTTTATGGATAGAATCAAGGTCCGGGATAAATATATTGCCACACTGGAGGAGAAGATAGACCTGGGAGAAGACCTTTTTCCGAGTGGAGATGATGGACCCCTCGTGAGCAATGACCAGGATTATGAAGAGAGCTCCACCGAAGGAAGCCGCAAGAGGAGACGCCGCACCAGAGGACGCCGCACCGGAGGACGCAAGAATAATTGATGAAGACATTTAGTCGACCGCCATGTTATTTTTTTTGTCGATCAGTTAGGCCATTATTTTCGAGATTGAACCTTGTTTGAGATGAATGAATAAATGATTGGTGTGATTATGATTGCGCATTCATATGGGTAGTGCTATTTTCTCATTAGACCCTAGTTCTATTCTAATTTCTCATCCACTCCAAAACACTAGATGCCTCCGAGACGTGACCTCGGTTTCAACTTTCCGCCGGAACTCACCCAGCTGATCCAGCAGCAGAATGCCCTGATGCAGATGCTCATCCAGAACCAGAACAACAACAACAACAACAACAACAACAACAACAACAACAACAACAACAACAACAACAACAACAACAACAACAACAACAACAACAATCCACCGCCACCACCCCCTGTTGACAACTTGACCCGCTTCCTAAGGCTGAATCCGCCACTGTTCTCTAGCAGCACTGAGCCGATTGTGGCCGATGATTGGCTCCGCAAGGTCGGAAGGGAGTTAACCACTGCTGGTTGCATAGATGCAGAGAAGGTGCGCTTTGCCGCACATCAGCTTTATGGACTTGCAGCCTCTTGGTGGGAGAACTACACCGCCACTTATCCGGCCGCCACCGTGACATGGGCTGAGTTCCGGCAGGCTTTCCGCACCGCTCATGTCTCAGCTGGAGCCATGAGTCTGAAGAAGCGTGAGTTCCGCAACTTACGCCAGGGGAACCGTACTGTGGGGCAGTACGTGGATGAGTTCAGCAAATTATCTCGCTATGCCCCAGATGATGTGGCCACAGATGCCGCAAAGCAAGAGAAGTTTCTCGAGGGACTCAATGATGAGCTAGGAATGCAGCTAATGGTGGCTACCTTCAACAACTGCCAGGAGCTGGTAGACAAGGCCACCATACTTGAAGGCAAGCAGCAGCAGATTGATAGCCGCAAGCGGAAATATGGCCAGGGAAAGTACAACTCCGGAGCTCAGCAGAAGCCCCACTATACCCCATACTCGGGAGGACATACCCATCACACCCATGGAGGACATAATCATGGAGGACATAACCATGGAGGTAATGGGAACAATCGCAACCAAGAAAACAACTCCAAGTCAGGCAATGGAGGCAATGGCAACCAGCACCATCCTGCTCCGGCTCAGAAGGATCTGAGTCATATCACCTGTTTCAAGTGCCAGAAGACAGGACACTATGCCACTGATTGTCCGGAGGCCAAGCAGAGGAATGGAAACGGCAATGGCAATGGAAGCTCAGCAAAGAAGCCCAACCCTTTTCCTCGTGCTCAGGTGAATCACCTTGACGTGGAGGACGTCTATGATCAGCCAGACACTGTGGTTGGTAAGTTTTCATTAAATTCACATCCAGTATTGGTACTCTTTGATTCCGGTGCAACGCATTCATTCATATCAAGGGTAGTTGTGGAAAAGTACGGGTGCCCACTAGAACCCTTAGAACCCTGCTTCAGGTCACTTCCCCAGGAGGAGAGATGACGACAGGCTTAGGCTGTCATTCGACCCTCAGCATCGGAAACCATGATTTTCCCGCAGACCTCATAGTATTGGAATCCCAGAGTTTGGATGTGGATTGGTTGACCAAGTTTGAAGCCAACATCGACTGTGCCCGCAAGACGATTTTGCTCACCACCCCGGAGCAGAAGAGGATCAAGTATGTATCCAGACGCA
This sequence comes from Aegilops tauschii subsp. strangulata, assembly GCF_002575655.3. Lineage (NCBI taxonomy): Eukaryota > Viridiplantae > Streptophyta > Magnoliopsida > Poales > Poaceae > Aegilops > Aegilops tauschii. The sequence goes on along the minus strand of NC_053038.3, from coordinate 323,554,311 downwards.
CACCGATGCAGAATCAGGTGAATTCCCTCACGGGAGTTGTTCAGGAGGAAGTGCCCGTAGTGCAAGATTTTCCCGATGTGTTTCCAGAGGAATTACCAGGAATGCCACCGGACAGAGACATTGAGTTTTTGATTGAGTTATTGCCCGGCACAGCCCCAATATCCAAGAGACCCTATCGGATGCCCCCGAATGATTTGGAAGAGATCAAGAAGCAAATTAAGGAGCTATTGGAGAAGGGATATATTCGGCCAAGCTCGTCACCTTGGGAAGCCCCAGTTCTTTTGGTAGAGAAGAAGGATGGAACCCTGAGAATGGTTGTGGATTATCGTTCATTGAACGATGTGACCATCAAGAACAAGTACCCTCTGCCAATGATTAATCATTTATTTGATCAACTAGTTGGGCCAAGGTATTCTCCAAGAACGATCTTCGATCAGGGTATCCTCAGTTGAAGATTCGTGAACATGGTATACCCAAAACAGCTTTCACCACCATGTATGGTTTATATGAGTATACCGTCATGTCATTCGGATTAACTAATGCCCCTGCGTATTTCATGAGCATGATGAACAAGGTATTTATGGAAAATCTGGACAAGTTTGTCGTGGTGTTCATCGATGACATATTGGTTTTCTCCAAGAGCAAGGAAGAGCATAAGGAACATCTGCGTCTAGTTCTACAGAAACTCCGGGAACATCAGTTATATGCCAAGTTCAGCAAATGTGAATTTTGGCTGAAGGAAGTCGGATTCCTCGGACATGTTATTTCAGGAGAAGGAATACCAGTCGACCCCACCAAGGTCGAATCGGTCACCAACTGGCAATCCCCCACCTCAGTCAAGGAGATTCGCAGTTTTCTCGGACTCGCAGGATATTATCGGAGGTTTATTGAGAATTTCTCCAAGATTGCCAAGCCCATGACTGAGCTGTTGAAGAAGGAAGCCAAGTACATTTGGACCGAGGATTGTGAAGCCAGTTTTCAGGAGCTGAAGACACGTTTGGTTACCGCCCCGGTGCTAATTTTGCCGGACATACACAAGGATTACCAGGTATATTGTGATGCTTCTCGTCAAGGACTCGGAGGAGTGCTCATGCAGGAAGGAAATGTTGTAGCTTATACCTCCAGACAGCTACGACCTCACGAGATGAATTATGCCACACACGATTTGGAGTTAGCAGCCGTAGTGCACGCACTCAAGACCTGGAGACATTTCCTTGTCGGAAACAGTTGTGATGTTTACACGGATCATAAGAGCCTGAAGTATATTTTCATGCAGAAGGAATTGAACCTCAGGCAGAGGAGATGGCTTGAATTGATCAAGGACTATGACATGAGATTGCATTATCACCCAGGGAAGCCAAATGTTGTAGCAGATGCCTTGAGCCGTAAAAGTTATGTGAACACCCTCATAGTTGGAGGATTACCTCAGGAATTAGCCGACGATCTCAGAGAGCTCCGACTGGAGATAGTACCGAGAGGATTTGTCGCCACCTTGGATATACAATCCACTCTGACCGAAAGAATCCGTGAATCCCAGAAGACAGACAAGGGAATTGCAGAGATAAAAGAAAAGATGTGTACCGGAAAGGCGAAAGGTTTTCGTGAAGATGAGCACGGAAATTTATGGTTTGAGGATCGCATCTATGTGCCTAATGACCCAGAGGTCAGGAAGTTAATTCTTCAGGAGGCCCATGATTCACCGTACTCGATTCACCCAGGCAACACCAAGATGTATCTGGATTTGAAGGAAAGTTTCTGGTGGACAGGTATGAAGAAGGATATTGCCGAGTACGTAGCAGTATGCGATGTTTGTCAGCGAGTAAAGGCAGAACATCAGAAGCCGGCAGGGTTACTTCAACCTTTGCTGATACCCGAGTGGAAATGGGAAAAACTTGGAATGCATTTTATCACAGGATTACCGAGGACCCGTTCAGGTTATGATTCTATCTGGGTAGTGGTTGATTGCTTGACCAAGGTAGCTCATTTCATTCCCGTGAAGACTACCTATACCAGCGCTAAGTTAGCCAAGATATACATGACCAGGATCATATGTCTGCATGGAGTTCCGAGGAGTATCGTGTCAGATAGAGGAACACAATTTATCTCAATGTTTTGGAATCAGTTGCATGAAACTTTGGGTACAAGGCTGGAGTTCAGTACAACTTTTCATCCGCAGACAGATGGACAGACCGAGAGAGTCAACCAGATTTTGGAGGACATGTTGAGAGCCTGTGCGCTAGACTATGGGTCTAGCTGGGATGACAACTTGCCATATGCAGAGTTCTCGTACAACAACAGTTATCAGACCAGTCTGAAAATGGCCCCTTTCGAAGCTCTATACGGAAGGAGGTGCAGAACACCATTGTTGTGGGATGGTGTTGGAGATCGAAAACTTTTTGGTCTCGATCTTATCAGAGACTCTGAAGAGAAGGTCAAGCTGATTCGAGATAGACTCAAGATAGTCCAGTCGAGACAGAAGAGTTATGCTGACAGTAAACGCAAGGAGATAACGTATGAAGTTGGAGACCGAGCATATCTCCGTGTATCCCCACTTCGTGGAATCAAGAGGTTTGGTGTTAAAGGAAAGTTGGCACCCAGGTTCATTGGCCCCTACAAAATCCTCGAACGTTGTGGAGAAGTTGCTTACAAGCTGGAATTCCCGGAAGGATTGTCCGGAGTTTACGATGTCTTCCATGTTTCTTAGCTGAAGAAATGCCATGCTGAGATGGCCGAAATTCCGTTGAGAGACACAGTGCCCCTAGAGGCCATACAGCTCGACAGTGATCTGACTTATGAGGAGAAACCCGTCCGAATTCTCGAGACTGCGAACAGAGTCACCCACAGCAAGATCATCAAGTTTTGCAAGGTTTTGTGGAGTCATCATTCCGAGGAGGAAGCCACCTGGGAGCGAGAAGAAGACCTCCGCCGAGACCACCTACACCTATTTGCTAGCCAACCCGAATCTCGAGGGCGAGATTCATCTTAAGGTGGGTAGGTTTGTAACATCCCAAATTTTCAATTTGGGATGTTTTACAATTATTAGCTAAGCATCTATGCATTTTGATTGAAATTGAGTGGCATTTGAAAATTTCAGAGGCAGTTGAGTTTTTGTTGTGAATTTGAACTTGATTTGGCATTGAAATTTATTTCAAATATCCCTCACAAATACTTGATCAAAAGTATGAGAGGAGCTAACATGACACTCCAAAAAAATGTCAGAATAAAAGTATTTCCAAAAAGTTTGAATTCAAATTTGAATTTTATTTGGGATTTCCAGAAATTGTTTTTTTAGTTTTAGTTTTACCTCTGGAAAAATGTCCACGTTGTAGGATTAATTCCCTTGAGAATTTTGATATATATATGTCCTATATAAAAATAATATATATTTTTCTATATTTTCCCTTCTCTCTAATTCAAAAAAAAGGGAAAGCCCCAGGCGCCAGCTAGGCCAACCGGCCCAGCCAGCGCCGAGCGCAGCCCACCAACGGGCCAGGCGCAGCCCACCAACACCCGAGCCGGCCTGCCCCCGGCGCCCGATGCCCGAACCCCCTCGCCCTCGGTCACCCGTCGCGCCTCTCCCCCTCTCTGTATCACTGACCGCGGGGCCTGCCCTCATCCCCAACCCCTCGCTCACGAAACCGAACCAGAGCACGTCCAGAGCGCGCCGCGGTTCCGATCTTCCTGGGATCGTGATCCCAAGACGCCCCTCGCCCAAGACTACGCCCTATAAAAGGCCAAGCCCCTCCTCTCTCGAACCCCTTAAACCCTACGCCGGAAACCCACCAGAGCCGTCGCAATCTCCGTTCGCATGTCGCCGCCGCCACCTCGGTTCGCCGCCACTTACGCCGTCGGTGAGTACCCTCTGCCCCTCCAAGCATCTTCACCTGAACCTCCACTTCGTGCCGCACCTCCTTGACATCACCTCCCTGTCCAGGAGCCCCCGATGCCATCGTCCCGAGCTCGTCCGCCGCCCACCGGAGCAGGAGCTCACCCGAGCTCGCCCCGATCGACTCCGACGTCCCCGACCTCCGATGACTCCACCAGAGTCTCCGCCTCGAGCTGCCGCACCCGCCAGACGACTCCGCCGCCGCCTCGGACCACCGGAGCACCCCCGCCACCAACGCCCGAGCCCACCTCGCCGTCGACCGCCGCTGTAAGCCACCGGACTCCCCACCACCGTCCGATTTCCAATCTAGGGCCCAGATTAGATCCCGAAGGGGTATTGTTTCATTTCATATAGATCGGTTTTAGTTTCGGTTTAGATCAGTTTATTTTAAGTTGCGGTTTAATTGGAGCTGCCGATCGGTTTATTTCTGTTAGCCCGTGGATGCATTGGTTTATTAAACGCTTAGGCGCTGAATAGTTTTAGAGCGCTCACTGTTTCGGCCCGTTAGAGCGTTGGTTTTTTTAGTTTTATTTTAGTTTCTGTTTTAACACAGAATAGTTCTGTTCTTGTAAAATCTACAACTTTTAGGTTATTCATTTTTTTTAGTTGATTCTTTTTGCTCTAGTTTGAAAATTTCCTATAGTTTCTGTAGAAAATAGATTCGGCCATGCTTTAGTTCTTAAAAATTGTTTTATATTAGTTTTAGTCAGATTAGTATTTCTGCCATAAATTGAGCTAGAATTAATATTTTTAGGTGTTTCTTTTTGCTACTGCTTAGTTTTGACCATGCCTAGCAGTAGGAACTTGTTTGGGTATTTTAGATTACTAAACAATTAGTTTTATGTCGAAATCAAGTTTTTCTTGTTTATTTAGCTAGCTACTGTTTTCCTACTGTTCTAGTTAGTAAATAATTTTATTTTTATTATGTTATAGTTTATTTTAGATTAGTTTCTGTAGCTACAGAGGAGGAACTTTTATTTACGGTAGAATAAAAAAAATTATTTTATTTTCTTTGCTAGGATTGTTTTAGGCATAATAGGAGTTCTATAATAGCTTTTGATGTGATTCCTTTTGCTACTAGTTTGTATGATGTTTTCCCTTCTGTTAGTTAGCAAAACCAATGCTTAGGTTCTGTTAAGAAAAGTTTTAGTTGTGTAAAACTATTTCTTAGTTGTTGCTTGTTATGATGAAAACCTTGATTTGCTTTCTCCGAGTTTTTCTTTGGTTTTGGTTTGAGTGCTTAGGTGTTTTACTTCAACTTGTTGTTATGTTATATTGTGCTATTCTTATTTGTGCTATTGTTTGACTCGGTAGAATTCCCGGAGTGCGAAGCCTGCTATTACGAGTCGCTAGCTTTCGAAGACCGTCAGCCAGGCAAGTCATTTGATCATGTTTTTACAATACCTATGATTTTATTCCATTAGAGTTATACCTCCCCACCATGCATGCAGTAGGAGAATTTTGGTAAGTTATGTTCTTGAGTAGTATCATGAGGTAGGATGAACCCTTCTCCCTTGTTACCGATGCCCGGGACGATGTAGTTTATTTTGCTATGCTCGTAGATGGGGTTGGTTGAGTGATTCATAAGGGAGATGCGAGAGCCAAGATGATGAAAACCCCATGACATCAAGCTCAAGATGGACTTCAAAATTCACTACTGGGTGGAGGACGGTTGACGGGCACCCTGGAGAAACCAGCGGATGGCCGGGATGCATGGAGAAGCGCCATGACATCTTGCGGAAAGCTTCACCCAGCCACGAAGAGACGGATGGATACCCCATTGACCGGAAGCTTACCTGTGCAGCCGCAAGCCATTATGGGCTCTGGCTGGGTTGACCCTAGGCGTGACTCTGGCCGGACGGTGCTACGAGATGTAGAAGAACGGTAGGATTGGATGGGCACCGGCAGTGGCCCAGAGGAACTCTTCGAAAGACCCTGTTTCGTTCATCCCGTCTTCAGACACCAGGCAGTGCGAATACTTAAAGGAGGGAACGATTCTTGCGGGTAAAGTGCACAAACCTCTACAGAGTAACAACCTAATCGATTAGCCGTGTCCCCGGTTACGGACAAATGAGCCTCTAGGATTGGAGTATTTCGGAAATCTCAACACCGAACTTAATAAACTAATTGAGGGGTTATTTAATAATTGGGAATGAGACATTGGTTGGCGGAACCATCTCAATAACTACCAACATTTTGTAGTAATTGCAAACAAGTTCATTATTGTAGGGAAAAACCGGCTTTTTCGCAAAACAATGAAACTTAGAGCCCCACAGCCAAATTGCATATAGTATTAGTAATTTTATTGTTGTTCTCTCTTCATGACTTGCCGGCATATTCAAAATGCTGACCTACACGACTGCAACGTCTTATGTTGCAGAGGAGTTTTCCTATCAGGAGTGAGGCTACGATCCACGCTTGGCGATTGCCCTATGGAGTCGGATGGACTCGCTATTCGTCTACGCTTCCGCAGCTTTATTTAGTTTATTTCTCATGAGTTAGCCTTCGGCCGAATTTATTATGATGTAATAAAGACTCGATATGAGAATCGTGTAATAAATTCAGGTGTGATTGAACTTTGAATCTTTGCATCAATGTACTGTGTGTGCCAGCATGATCTTGGGATGGTACAGCTACACAGAGACTTGACCGATTTCGGGTCGGGTCGCTACATTCTATGGTGGAATTTATGCCACGCGTTTAGCACGAGAGCTGGGTGTTTCACCTTTGCCCTTTGATCCTATCCTACCCACGCGGTATTTAGATTTTGACACTTTAAAAGAACACAAGATTCTTAAGGGAAAGCTTGATTATCACAGCAGGGGGAGATATTTTGTTCTTAAGAGCGAGGCCCGAGCTCACAACGCAGCAGTGGTAGCAGCACGACAGGACGAGACATCCGCACCAAGAGCCCCGTGAGCTACCACGCCGACTACTACCCTCCAGGCTACTGATCGATCACCAACTTAAGCCAAAAGCCTAAGCTTGGGGGAGTACGTGTTTCTCACCGACATTACATTTATGTCTACATATCATTCTATTTGTCGGTGTTCACACTTTTTCATTGTATCATCCATGCCTAGATTTATTTTCTTGCTTTCTTCTGGTGTGTTTGAAAAACTTTAGAAAAACCAAAAAAATTATTTGTAGTAATTTACTTTCTATGCATGCTTAGTAGTAGCATTAAAAAGCAAATCCAAAAAGATTTCCTTGTTCTTCTTTTGCTTGTTGGGAGCTTTCCCGTGTAAATAGTTTTTCTCGTTTTTGCGTTTTATTTGCTTGTTGAAGAAAACCAAAAACTCCAAAAATATTTCAGTGTGTTTCTTTGAATTTCTTTTCTTTTTATTCAAGTCTTATCGAGGAGAAGACCACGATGAAAATGTTGAGTGGCTCTCACATGAATAATTGTTGAACTAATAACAGCACATTTTACCTTATCTTCTCCTATTGAATAAAATGTTAGCAGATTCCAGCTTAGTCCACGGCACTCTTGCACTATTATTATTTTCATATCATTCGGTCATGCAAGTGAAAGGCAATAATGACGATATTCGATGAACTGGCCATGGCAGAGAGAAATTGGTATGAACTCGACTTGTTTTGTTTGTGTAATATGTTTAACCTAGTATCCATGATTCAGCCCATTATGATTAAACATGTTTGCAATGACAATTAGAGATTATAGTTTCTCATGACATGCATAAGTAGCTGGGAGTTGATAATGATTCATCTTGGATATCAACATAGCGTTAAAATGATTGTGATGTAGTATGATGATATGGTATCCTCCTCTGAATGTTCGAGTGGCTTGACTTGGCACATGTTCATACATGTAGTTGAATCAAAACCAACATAGCCTCTATGATATTTATGTTCATGGTGTCCATATCCTACTCATGCTAGTGTCCAATGTTACTTATGCATAATGCATGGTTATGATAGTAGTTGCTCTCTAGCTGGCCGCTTCTCAATCTAAATTGCTAGCATTCGCCTGTACTAAGTGGGAATTCTGCTTGTACATCAAAAACCTTGAACCCAAAGTTATTCCAGATGAGTCCACCATACCTACCTATATACGGTATTACCCTGCCGTCCTAAGTAAATTTGCATGTGCCACCTCTAAAAACTTCTAAAAATTATCCTTTTTGTGTGCCTGGATCGTTCATGGAATGACAGGAGGTGGTCGGTATCTTCCATGCTAAGCGGGTTATTCTCAGGTCAAGTGTTTATTCACTCGCCATCGCACGAGAAAATGGGCAGTAACAGGGATGCCCAGTCCCAAACTGCAAAAATGAAAAAGAGTTCATCTCTTAAATAATCAAACAAAACTCCCAATGGAGTCAAAACCTTTACTTTTATCGCTTGAGAACCGCCACTAGCGTGCTTAGCATGGAATATATTGATAACTGATGGTCGTGAAGTGAATAAGAAGGGTGCATGTCACAAAATATCATTTATCTCTGTTTTAAAATTGAGCTCTGGCACCTCTGCAAATCGCTGCTTCCCTGTGCAAAGGGACTATCTATTTATTTTTATGTTGTGTCACCACCTTCTAAAACAAGCTCCAGAAACTGAGTAGAGCACAGATGTCATGATTTATGCATTGTGTGTAGCTAATGTTGGGTGCATCATGACTCGATCTTTTCTACCATGAATTACAATGTTTAGTGCTGCTTGAACTTTGGAGGTGCTCTGCATTTATGTTTTGCGGTCTCAGAAAGGGCTAGCGAGATACCACTATTGTCATATTATATCATGGTTGTTTTGACAACGTGTTGCTGTTTGAGATATCTTATTATTGCTCGCTAGCTGATTATGTCATTCATATTAGTCATTATAATCTTTAAGAGTTACTGTCGACATGGTTAGTTATAATGTTGGCTGAAAACCTGGGTGTTGTTTAAGCTTATTTATGCAAACAAGAGCAAAAGAGTTCATAAAAGTTTTTCTTTCTCACTTTCAGTTTATCAACTGAATTGCTTGAGGACAAGCAAAGGTTTAAGCTTGGGGGAGTTGATACGTCTGCAACGTATCTACTTTTTCTCACGCTTCTGCTCTTGTTTTGGACTCTAACTTGCATGATTTGAATGAAACAAACCCCGGACTGAAGCTGTTTCAGCAGAACTACCATGGTGTTGTTTTTGTGCAGAAATAAAAGTTCTCGGAATGGAATGAAACTTTGCGAAGATTTTTTATATCAATAATAAGAATTTCTGGAGCCAAGACCTGCCGGAGAGGGGCACCTGGGTGGGCACAACCCACCAAGGCGTGCCCCCCTCTCCTGGCGCGCCCAGGTGGGTTGTACCCACCTGGTGGCCCCGCTAACCCTGGAACCGACGCTATAAATTCCTATTTTCAGAGAAAGAATTATCACGATCCACGAGACGGAGCCGCCGCCAAGCCCGGTTCTTCCTCGGGAGGGCAGATCTGGAGTCCGTTTGGGGCTCCGGAGAGGGGATCTTCGTTCTTCGTCATCACCAACCCATCTCCATCGCCAATTCCATGATGCTCCCCACCGGGAGTGAGTAATTCCTTCGTAGGCTCGCTGGTCGGTGAGGAGTTGGATGAGATTCATCATGTAATCGAGTTAGTTTTGTTAGGGCTTGATCCCTAGTATCCACTATGTTCTTAGATTGATGTTGCTATGACTTTGCTATGCTTAATGCTTGTCACTTTGGGCCCGGGTGCCATGAACTCAGATCTGAACCGTTTATGAATTCATCTTTATGTCCATGTTTTAGATCTGATCTTGCAAGTTATAGTCACCTACTACGTGTTATGATCCGGTAACCCCGGAGTGAAAATAACCGAGACTTCTTCCGGTGATTACCGTAGTTTGAGGAGTTCATGTATTCACTATGTGTTAATGCTTTGTTCTGGTTATCTATTAAAATGAGGCCTTAATATCCCTTAGTTTCCAATATGGACCCCGCTGCCACGGGAGGGTAGGATAAAAGATGGCATGCAAGTTCTTTTAATAAAGCATGCATGACTATTTACGGAAACATGCCTACACTATATCGATGAACTGGAGCTAGTGCCGTATCGCCCTAGGTTATAACTGTCACATGATGAATATCATCCAACAAGTCACCGATCCAATGCCTACGAATTTATCTTATATTGTTTCTGCTAAGTTACTACTGCTATCATCACTGTTACACTTGCTACAAAATTACTGCTATCACTGTTACTGTTACCGTTGCTGCTGCTACTATTATCAAAACTATCAAACTACTTTGCTACTGATCACTTTGCTGCAGATAATTAATCTCCAGGTGTGGTTGAATTGACAACTCGGCTGCTAATACCTTCAAATATTCTTTGGCTCCCCTTGTGACAAATCTATAAATTTGGGTTGATTACTCTACCCTCGAAAACTGTTGCGATCCCCTATACTTGTGGGTTATCAAGACCTTTTTCTGGCGCCATTGCCGGGGAGCATAGCTATATTTGTTGAGTCACTTGGGATTATTATCATATTATCACTATGAAGAATCTGAAGGATCCAAAGACTAATATATTTCCCTCGATGACGAGGGGAGGTAAGGAACTGCCATCCATTTCTGCTTTAGATTCACCTTCTGTTTTGAGTAAACTTGCAACACCACCACATGCTATCAATTCTAATATGTCGCAAGTTATTGATGATGCTACTTCTACTATGAATGATGCTTATGATGATGCTAGTACCTTGCTTGATAATGATGATGTGCCACTTGGTGATTTTCTTGATGAACAAATTGCTAGAGTAATACAACATGATGTTGTTGAATCTGATGATGAGCTTGAAACTAAAACTCCTGAGACACCTACTAGAACTAGCCTTCCTAGATATGAATTGCCTAAGGTACCGGAAGGTTATGTTATGAGTGAAGAAACAACTAGAGATATTCTTGCTTGTAAGGATAGATATGATCTAGAGAAATTATTATGCAATTATAAAGAAAAATCTCTGAATGCTATAATGAAATGTGATCCTAAGTTTGCTACTTCGCCTATCTTTATTGATGATAAGGATTATGAATTCTCTATCGACCCAGAGGTAATTACTTTGGTAGAATCCGATCCTTTCCATGGTTATGAAATTGAAACTGTTATGGCACATCTTACTAAGTTGAATGATATAGCCACCATTTTTACTCATGAATCGAAAACTCGTTATTACTTTATTCTCAAATTATTTCCTTTCTCATTAAAGGGTGATGCTGAAGCTGAAGGAAATATGCCCTAAAGGCAATAATAAAGTTGTTATTTATATTTCCTTATATCATGATAAATATTTATTATTCATGCTAGAATTGTATTAACCGGAAACTTAGTACATGTGTGAATACATAGACAAACAAAGTGTCCCTAGTATGCTTCTACTTGACTAGCTCATTAATCAAATATGGTTAAGTTTCCTAGCCATAGACATGTGTTGTCATTTGATGAACGGGATCACATCATTAGAGAATGATGTGATGGACAAGACCCATCTGTTAGCTTAGCACTATGATTGTTTAGTTTATTGCTATTGCTTTCTTCATGACTTATACATGTTCCTATGACTATGAGATTATGCAACTCCCGAATACCGGAGGAACACTTAGTGTGCTATCAAACGTCACAACATAACTGGGTGATTATAAAGATGCTCTATAGGTGTCTCCGATGGTGTTTGTTGAGTTGTCATAGATCGAGATTAGGATTTGTCACTCCGTGTATCGGAGAGGTATCTCTGGGCCCTCTCGGTAATGCACATCACTATAAGCCTTGCAAGCAATGTGACTAATGAGTTAGTTGCGGGATGATGCATTACGGAACGAGTAAAGAGACTTGCCGGTAACGAGATTGAACTAGGTATGATGATACCGACGATCGAATCTCGAGCAAGTAACATACCAATGACAAAGGGAACAACGTATGTTGTTATGCGGTTTGACCGATAAAGATCTTCGTAGAATATGTAGGAGCCAATATGAGCATCCAGGTTCCGCTATTGGTTATTGACCGGAGATGTGTCTCGGTCATGTCTACATAGTTCTCGAACCCGTAGGGTCCGCATGCTTTACGTTCAATGACGATTTGTATTATGAGTTGTGTGTTTTGATGTACCGAAGGTTGTTCGGAGTCCCGGATGTGATCACAGACATGACGAGGAGTCTCAAAATGCTCGAGACATAAAGATTGATATATTGGACCATGTTATTCGGACACCAGAAGTGTTCCGGATAGTTTCGGATAAAACCGGAGTGCTAGAGGGTTACGGAACCCCCCCCCCCCCCGGGAAGATATGGGCCTTAGTGGGCCTTAGGGGAGACAAAGGGCCGCAGCCAAGAGGTGCCCCCCCAAGGGGAGTCCGAATAGGACAAGGGGAGGGGGCGCGGCCCCTCTTTCCCTCTCCCTCTCCTTCCTTCTTCTCCTTGTTGGACTAGGAAAGGGGGGAACCTACTCCTACCAGGAGTAGGATTACCCCCCCCTTGGGCGCGCCCCTTGTGGTCGACCGGCCCCCTCCTCCCCTCCTTTATATACGGGGGAGGGGGGCACCCCATAGACACACAAGTTGATCTTTAGCCGTGTGCGGTGCCCCCCTCCACAGTTTTCCACCTCGGTCATATTGTCGTGGTGCTTAGGTGAAGCCCTGCGTCGGTAACTTCATCGTCACCATCACCACGCCGTCGTACTGACAAAACTCTCCCTCGGCCTCAGCTGGATCTAGAGTTCGAGGGATGTCACCGAGCTGAACATGTGCAGATCGCGGAGGTGCCATGCGTTTGGTACTTGATCGGTTGGATCGCGAAGACGTTCAACTACATCAACCGCGTTACTTAACGCTTCCGCTTTCGGTCTACGAGGGTACATGGACACACTCTCCCCGCTCGTTGCTATGCTTCTCCTAGATAGATCTTGCGTGATCGTAGGAAATTTTTGAAATACTACGTTCCCCAACAGTGGCATCCGAGCCAGGTCTATGCGTAGATGTTATATGCACGAGTAGAACACAAAGAGTTGTGGGCGATAATAGTCATACTGCTTACCAGCATGTCATACTTTGATTCGGCGGTATTGTTGGATGAAGCGGCCCAGACCGACATTACATGACCGCGTTCATGAGACTGGTTCTACCGTCGTGCTTCGCACACAGGTGGCTATTGGGTGTCTATTTCTCCAACTTTAGTTGAATCAAGTGTGACTACGCCCGGTCCTTGTTGAAGGTTAAAAGAACACACTTGACGAAAAATCGGTGTGGTTTTGATGCGTAGGTAAGAACGGTTCTTGCTAGAAGCCCGTAGCAGCCACGTAAAACTTGCAACAACAAAGTAGAGGACGTCTAACTTGTTTTTGCAGGGCTTGTTGTGATGTGATATGGTCAAGACGTGATGATATATAAATTTTTGTATGAGATGATCATGTTTTGTAACAGTTATCGGCAACTGGCAGGAGCCATATGGTTGTCGCTTTATTGTATGAAATGCAATCGCCATGTAATTGCTTTACTTTATCACTAAGCGGTAGTGATAGTCGTCGAAGCAATAGTTGGTGAGACGACAACGATCCTTCGATGTAGATCAAGGTGTCAAGCCGGTGACGATGGTGATCATGACGGTGCTTTGCAGATGAAGATCAAAGGCACAAGATGATGATGGCCATATCATATCACTTATATTGATTACATGTGATGCTTATCCTTTATGCATCTTATTTTGCTTAGTACGGCGGTAGCATTATAAGATGATCTCTCACTAAATTTCAAGGTACAAGTGTTCTCCCTGAGTATGCACCGTTGCGATAGTTCGTCGTGCCGAGACACCACGTGATGATCGGGTGTGATAAGCTCTACGTTCACATACAACGGGTGCAAGCCAGTTTTGCACACGCAGAATACTCGAGTTAAACTTGACGAGCCTAGCATATGCAGATATGGCCTCGGAACACTGAGACCGAAAGGTCGAGCGTGAATCATATAGTAGATATAATCAACATAGTGATGTTCACCATTTAAAGCTACTCCATCTCACGTGATGATCGGACATGGTTTAGTTGATATGGATCACGTGACCATTTAGATGACTAGAGGGATGTCTATCTAAGTGGGAGTTCTTAAGTAATATGATTAATTGAACTTAAATTTATCATGAACTTAGTCCTGATAGTATTTGCATATCTATGTTGTAGATCAATTGCTCGCGTATAGCTTCCCCGTTTTATTTATGATATGTTACTAGAGAAAACTAAGTTGAAAGTTGATAGTAGCAATGATGCGGACTAGGTCCGTGATCTGAGGATTATCCTCATTGTTGCACAGAAGAATTATGTCCTTGATGCACCGTAAAACTATTGCAGGAGCAAATGCAGACGTTATGAACGTTTGACAAGCTCGGTATGATGACTACTTGATAGTTTGGTGCACCATGCTTTACAACTGAGAACCGGGACTTCAAAAATGTTTTGAACGCCACAGAGCATATGAGATGTTTCAAGAGTTGAAATTGGTATTTCAAACTCATGCCCATGTCTAGAGGTATGAGACCTCTGACAAGTACTTTGCCTACAAGATGGAGGAGAATAGCTCAGCTAGTGAGCATGTGCTCAGATTGTCTTTGTACTACAATCGCTTGAATCAAGTGGGAGTTAATCTTCCAGATAAGATAGTGATTGACAGAGTTCTCTAGTCACTATCACCAAGTTACTAGAACTTCATGATGAACTATAATATGCAAGGGATAACATAAACGATTCCCGAGCTCTTCGCGATGCTGAAAATCGGCGAAGGTAGAAATCAAGAAAAGCATCAAGTGTTGATGGTTGACAAGACCGCCAGTTTCAAGTAAAAGGGCAAGGGAAAGAAAGGGAACTTCAAGATGAATGGCAAGCTAGTTGCCACTCCCATGAAGAAACCCAAAGCTAGACCCAAGCTTGAAACTGAGTGCTTCTACTGCAAAGGAAATGGTCACTGGAAGCGGAACTGCCCCAAATACTTGGCAGATAAGAAGGATGGCAAAGTGAACAAAAGTATATATGATATACATGTTATTGATGTGTACTTTACTAGTGTTCAGAGAAGCCCTTGGGTATTTGATACTGGTTCAGTTGCTATGATTAGTAACTTGAAATAGGAGTAACAAAATGAACACAGACTAGTTGAGGGCGAGGTGAGGATGTGTGTTGCAAGTGATTCCAAGGTTGATAAGATCACCATCGCACACTCCCTTTACCTTCGGGATTAGTGTTGAACCTAAAATAAATGTTATTTGGTGTTTGCGTTGAATATAATATGATTTGATCATGTTTATTGCAATACGGTTATTCATTTAAGTCAAAGAATAATTTTTATTCTGTTTACATGAATAAAACCTTCATTGGTCATACACCCAAGGTGAATGGTTTATTGAATCTCGATCGTAGTGATACACATATTCATAATATTGATGCCAAAAGATGCAAAGTTGTTAATGATAGTGCAACATATTTGTGGCACTGCCGTTTAGGTCATATTGGTGTAAAGCGCATGAAGAAACTCTATGCTGATGGGCTTTTGGAAATCACTTGATTATGAATCACTTGATGCTTGTGAACCATGCCTCATGGGCAAGATGACTAAGACTCTGTTCTCCGGAACAAGGGAGCGAGCCACTGACTTATTGGAAATAATACATACCGATGTATGCAGTCCAATGAGTGCTGAGGCTCGCGGCGGGTATCATTATTTTCTGACCTTCACAGATGATTTGAGCAGATATGGGCATATCTACTTAATGAAACATAAGTCTAAAACATTTGAAAAGTTCAAAGAATTTCAGAGTGAAGTAGAAAATCATCGTAACAAGAAAATAAAGTTTCTATGATCTGATCGCAGAGGCGAATATTTGAGTTACGAGTTTGGTCCTTATTTGAAACAATGTGGAATAATTTCGCAACTCGCGCCACCTGGAACACCACTACGTAATGGTGTGTCCGAACATCATAACGGCACTTTATTAGATATGGTGCGATCTATGATGTCTCTTACCGATTTATCACTATCATTTTGGGGTTATGCATTAGAGACAGTTGCATTCAGATAAAATAGGGCACCATCTAAATCCGTTGAGACAACACCGTATGAACTATGGTTTGGCAAGAAACCTAAGCTGTCGTTTCCTAAAGTTTGATGTTGCGATGCTTATGTGAAAAAGTTTCAGCCTGATAAGCTCGAACCCAAATCAGCGAAGTGTGTCTTCATAGGATACCTAAAAGAAACTATTGGGTACACCTTCTATCACAGATCCGAAGGCAAGATCTTTGTTGCTAAGAATGGATCCTTTCTAGAGAAGGAGTTTCTCTAGAAAGAAGTGAGTGGGAAGAAAGTAGAACTTGATGAGGTAGTTGTACCTTCTCCCGAATTGGAAAGTAGTTCATCACAGAAATCAGTTCCAGTGATTTCTACACCAATTAATAGGGAGCTAATGATGATGATCATGAAACTTTTGATCAAGTTACTACCGAACCTCGTAGGTCAACCAGAGTAAGATCTGCACCAGAGTGGTACGGTAATCCTGTTCTGGAGGTCATGTTACTTGACCATGACAAACCTACGAACTATGAGGAAGCGATGATGAGCCCAGATTCCGCGAAATGGCTTGAGGCCATGAAATCTGAGATGGGATCCATGCATGAGAACAAAGTGTGGACTTTGGTTGACTTGCCCGATGATCGGCAAGCCATAGAAAATAAATGGATTTTCAAGAAGACTGGCGCTAACGGTAATGTTACTGTATACAAAGCTCGACTTGTTGTGAAAGGCTTTTGACAAGTTCAAGGTGATGACTACGATGAGATTTTCTCACTCGTATCGATGCTTAGAGTCTGTCCGAATCATGTTAGCAATTGCCGCATTTTATGAAATCTAGCAAATGGATGTCAAAACTATATTCCTTAATGGATGTATTAAAAAAGAGTTGTATATGATGCAACCAGAAGGTTTTGTCAATCCTAAAGGTGCTAACAAAGTGTGCAAGCTCCAGCGATCCAACTATGGACTGGTGCAAGCATCTCAGAGTTAGAATATACGCTTTGATGACTTGATCAAAGCATATAGTTTTATACAGACTTTTGGAGAAGCCTATATTTACAAGAAAGTGAGTGGGACCTTGAATAAGAATGATATTATATGTGGATGACATATTGTTGATCGAAAATGATACTGAATTTTTGGATAGGATAAAAGGATACTTGAATAAGAATTTTTAAATGGAAGACCTCAGTGAAGTTGCTTACATATTGGGTATCAAGATCTATAGAGATAGATCAAGACGCTCGATAAATTTTTCAATGAGTACATACCTTGACAAGTTTTTGAAGTAGTTCAAAATGGAACAATCAAAGAAGGAGTTCTTGCCTGTGTTGCAAGGTATGAAGTTGAGTAAAGACTCAAAACCCGACCACGACAGAAAATAGAAGGAGAATGAAAAGTTATTCCCTATGCCTCAGTCATAGGTTCTATAAAGTATGCTATGTTGTGTACCAGACCTATTGTATACCTTAGAATGATTTTGGCAAGGGAGTACAATAGTGATCTAGGAGTAGATCACTAGACAGTGGTCAAAATTATCCTTAGAGGACTAAGGAAATATTTCTCAGTTATGGAGGTGATAAAAGAGTTCGTCGTAAAGAGTTACGTTGATGCAAGCTTTTGACACCGATCTAGATGACTCTAAGTCTCGATCAAGATACATATTGAAAGTGGGAGCAATTAGCTAGAGTAGCTCCGTGCAGAGTATTGTAGACATAGAAATTTGAAAAATACATACGGATCTGAATGTTGCAGACCCATAGACTAAACTTCTCTCACAAGCAAAACATGATCACTCTTTGGGTATTAATCACATAGCGATGTGAACTAGTTTATTGACTCTAGTAAACCCTTTGGGTATTAGTCACATGAAGATGTGAACTAATCACATAAAGATGTGAACTATTGGTGTGAAATCACATGACGATGTGAACTAGATTATTGACTCTAGTGCAAGTGGGAGACTGAAGGAAAAATGCCATAGAGGCAATAATAAAGTTGTTATTTATATTTCCTTATATCAAGATAAATGTTTATTATTCATGCTAGAGTTGTATTAACCGGAAACTTAGTACATGTGTGAATACATAGACAAACAAAGTGTCCCTAGTATGCCTCTACTTGACTAGCTCGTTAATCAAAGATGGTTAAGTTTCCAAGCCATAGACATCTGTTTTCATTTGATGAACGGGATCACATCTTAGAGAATGATGTGATGGACAAGACCCATCTGTTAGCTTAGCACTATGATCATTTAGTTTATTGCTATTGCTTTCTTCATGACTTATACATGTTCTTATGACTATGAGATTATGCAACTCCCAAATACCGGAGGAACACTTAGTGTGCTATCAAACGTCACAACGTAACTGGGTGATTATAAAGATGCTCTACAGGTGTCTCCGATGGTGTTTGTTGAGTTGGCATAGATCGAGATTAGGATTTGTCACTCCGATTGTCGGAGAAGTATCTCTGGGCCCTCTCGGTAATGCACATCACTATAAGCCTTGCAAGCAATGTAACTAATGAGTTAGTTGCGGGATGATGCATTACGGAACGATTAAAGAGACTTGCCGGTAACGAGATTGAACTAGGTATTGAGATACCGACGATCGAATGTCGGGCAAGTAACATACCGATGACAAAGGGAACAACGTATGTTGTTATGCGGTTTGACCGATAAAGATCTTCGTAGAATATGTAGGAGCCAATATGAACATCCAGGTTCCGCTATTGGTTATTGACCGGAGACGTGTCTCGGTCATGTCTACATAGTTCTCAAACCCGTAGGGTTCGCACGCCTAACGTTCGATGACGATTTGTATTATGAGTTATGTGTTTTGATGTACCGAAGGTAGTTCGGAGTCCCGATGTGATCACGGACATGACGAGGAGTCTCGAAATGGTCGAGACATAAAGATTGATATATTGGACCATGCTATTCAGACACCAGAAGTGTTCCGGATAGTTTCGGATAAACCGGAGTGCCGGAGGGTTACCGGAACCCCCCGGGAAGATATGGGCCTTAGGGGAGAGAGAGAGGGACGTAGCCAAGAGGTGGCACGTGCCCCCCCCTCAAAGGGGAGTCCGAATAGGACAAGGGGAGGAGGCGCGGCCCCTCTTTCCCTCTCCCTCTCCCTCTCCTTCCTTCTTCTCCTTGTTGGACTAGTGTCAGGATCCCGATCCTAAGTCACACCGATCTAGCATGTAACACATCATATCACTTTGCGGCCTCACGCACGGTATCCCCACGAGTGCCACCTTACCTGGCCCAGGACCGTTTGCGCCTTTTGGCTCACGTATATGATAGTGTCGCTAGCATCCATATGACAGAGAACCCGGGCGGACATGACTAGTCGTGAACCCAAAGTGGCACTAACTTACAGGGACAGGCATCCATGACCCAGCAACGAACGTGTCGGTCATCAGCGAGTGAATCCGGGCTGTAGCAAGCTAACAGGACTCCGGTAGACACCGTGTGACATTTCCCCGTAGGGACAGACAAAGGAACGAAGAAGGACACATGCCGGCCAGCCTAAGTGTTCCGGAGTAGTAGCAAGCTACCATGGCTCAGTGGAGGCACTAGGAGACATTTCCCGGTAAGAGAGGCTACCAAGGATAAACAACTAGGTTGTCGGATCCCACACATACCAAGCATTTCAAATCATACACACAATATGCTCGATATATGCAAATATGTGACGCCCCCGATTCAATCGTACACTAATCATACACGCAAACATGTACGATCAAGATCAGGGACTCACGGGAAGATATCACAACACAACTCTAAAAATAAAATAAGTCATACAAGCATCATAATACAAGCTAGGAGCCTCGAGGGCTCGAATACAAGTGCTCGATCATAGACGAGTCAGCGGAAGCAACAATATCTGAGTACAGACATAAGTTAAACAAGTTGCCATAAGATGGCTAGCACAAACTGGGAAACAGATCAAAAGAGGCGCAGGCCTCCTGCCTGGGATCCTCCTAAACTACTCCTGATTGTCGGCCGCCTGAACGTAGTAGTAGGCACCTTCGGTGTAGTAGGGGTCGTCGTCGACGGTGGCGTCTGGCTCCTGGGCTCCAACCTCTGGTTGCGACAACCAGGAAGAAATGGAAAAGGGGGGAAAGAGGGAGAAAAGCAACCGTGAGTACTCATCCAAAGTACTCACAAGTAAGGATCTACACTACATATGCATGGGTATCAGTGTAAAGGGGCAATATCGGTGGACTGAACTGCAGAATGCTAGAATAAGAGGAGGATAGCTAGTCCTGTCGAAGACTACGCTTCTGGCAGCCTCCATCTTGCAGCATGTAGAAGAGAGTAGATGGTAAGTTCACCAAGTATCATCGCATAGCATAATCCTACCCGGCGATCCTCTCCTCGTCGCCCTGTGTGAGAGCGATCACCGGGTTATATCTGGCACTTGGAAGGGTGTGTTTTATTAAGTATCCCATTCTAGTTGTCATAAGGTAAAGGTACAACTCCGGGTCGTCCTGTTACCGAGGATCACGGCTATTCGAATAGATAAACTTCCCTGCAGGGGTGCACCACATTAGCCAACACGCTCGATCCCCTTTGGCCGGACACACTTTCCTGGTTCATGCCCGGCCTCGGAAGATCAACACGTCGCAGCCCCACCTAGGCACAACAGAGAGGTCGGCACTCCGGTCTAAATCCTAAGCGCGCAAGGGTCTCGGCCCATTGCCCATTGCACACCTGCATGTTGCGTGGGCGGCCGGTGAACAGACCTAGCAACCTCCATTACAAAGGAAGTTGCGTTACGCGGTCCAACCCGGCATGCGCCGCTCAGTCGCTGACGTCAAGAAAGCTTTGGCTGATACCACGACGTTGAATGCCCATAACTGTTCCCGCGTAGTTGGTTAGTGCGTATAGGCCAGTGGCCAGACTCAGATCAAATACCAAGATCTCGTTAAGCGTGTTATTTTGAAGTAACCGCAGACGCCGGCCAGGCCCACCTCTCTCCTAGGTGGTCTCAACCTGCCATGTTGCTCCGCCACAAAGATCCACACAGAGGGCCGTCGGGAAAGTATGTCCTTTCAGCCCCCAATCCGTGAATCAACCGCGGTTACTCAATGAGCCGACCCGACTTTAGTCACCAAAAGTATCATATATAATGTATATAAGTATATACCCGTGATCACCTCCCGAGTGATCACGGCCCGATAGTATAGCATGGCAGACGGACAAGAATGTTGGGCCACTGATGGAAAACTAGCATCCTATACTAAGCATTTAGGATTGCAGGTAAAGATAACAACTGTAGCAACAATGACAGGCTATGCAGCAGAATAGGAGTAACCGAAAGCAGTAACATTCTACACTACTCTAATGCAAGCAGTAGAGAGAAGGAATAGGCGATATATGGTGATCAAGGGGGGGCTTGCCAGGAAGCTCTGTTGTACAGGAAGAAGGGTCGTCCGTGATGTAGTCGTGGCATCAGCGCCGGTCTCGGGGTCTACCAGAGAAGAGGAGGGGGAAGAAACAGTAAATATGGAGCAAACAAAGCATCACAAAACATAACGGGGCAATACGCGGTGCTAGGTATGCCCTAACGCGGTAGTAGGTGATACCGGCGAAGGGGGCAAACATCCGGGAAAGTATCCCCGGTGTTTCGCATTTTCAGACAGACTGACCGGAGGGGGGAAGTTGCATCTTTTCTATGCTAGGGATGTGTGGCGGACGAACGGGCTGCGTATCCGGATTCGTCTCGTCGTCCTGAGCAACTTTCATGTACAAAGTTTTTCCAACCGAGCTACGGTTTATTTATTATGATTTTTCCATGTTTTAGTAATATTCTGGAATCATTATTAATTCGAAATTAAATAGCTAAATGCTAGGTGCACCCAGCTCTGCGTACATTGAAGTGTACCACAGGCTGACAGGTGGGCCAGGGGGTCCCAGTTGACCAGTCAACGTTTGACTGGTCAACAAGGGGTGGGCCCCCCTGTCATTGGCTGTTACATTAACTAACTAGTTAATTTAGTCTAACTAGGTTATTAGGGTAACAGATTTTAATTAGTTTAATTAAACCTAATTAATTAAGTTAATTAATTTAATTAACTAATTAATTAATTAATAGTTTTATTTACTTATTATCATTTTTTATTCCTTTTTTTATAAAGTCGTTCTAGGGGGTTGGGCCCCGGCTGTCATTGGGCCAGGGGCCTTAACGGGTGCCGGGTGCTGGGTGCAGGGCGCAGCCCGAACGCACGGGGCGGGGCGGACCGGACTGCGGCCAGCGGGCGCGGTGGAGGTTCGCGGCCACGGCGAGGCCACAGAGGAGCGCGAGGCGCCGGCCGGCGACAGGGGGTGTGGCCAGGGCCGCTGGTACGCGGCCAGAGAGCGGCTCGGGGTGGCCGGAGCGGCAGCGGGAGGCGGCCAGGCGGCACAGGACAGGGGCCGTGCGGACGGGCGTCGGGGAAGGACTGCGCGGGACGGCAGTGGAGCAGCAGCAGCAGCGTGGCAACGGGCATCGGCGGACGGCGGGAGGGGCGCTTGCGCACTGCGGAGGCAGCAGTAGGCGAGGCAGGCTGGCGCGGGCACAACAGAGGCGGCACAGGTAGCGCGCGGCAAGGGCGAGCGGTGCGGCGCGGGGAAGAGGTGGCTGGGGCCGGAGCGGTAGCATCTGGAGGCGGCGGTGGTTGCTCGAGGGGCCATGGGCGAGGCAGCGGCGCGGGGCATGCGAGCGCGCGTGCTTCGGCGCGGGCAGGCGCGGCACAAGGCGTAGAAGGGCAGAGGAAGAGAGAGGCAGGGGCCTCACCGCGAGCGTAGGGTTCGGGGCAGTGGGGATTAAGGAGGAGGACGAAGACGACCGGGCGATGGGGAGGCGAGCGGCAGCGGCGATCCATGCGGCGACGGGGTGACCGAGGCGATGACGGGGTGGTCGCCGGCGTCGGGGGTCGTGGTTCGTTCCCCGATCCAGATCTGGATCAGAGAGGGAGAGAGAGCGATGTGGGGGTGAGTGGGAGCGAGTGGGAGTAGTTGGGGTTAGGGTTTCGGGCGAGAGGGGATAAGGTAGTGGGGGTGGGTCGGCCGGTTGGGCCTTTGCCCAGTTGGGCTGGTGGCCTGCTGGGCCGGAGCCGAGTGGGGGTGCTTTCTTTTCTTTCTTTTTTTTAGTTTTGTTTTCTGTTTTTTTATACTTTCCTTTTCTTTATTTTCTTTTATGTTTTCTCTTTATTTACCTAACATTTTAGCTTTGTAAAAATACATAGGTTGTACCTAATTTAGTAAGCTTAATTAAGCTACATACCGAACATTTTTGTTTTAATGTTTGAAAGTTTTTTGATGTTTGACAAAAATTCAAATATGAATTCGAATCATTTTGAACTAACGCGAGATTAGCTACAGCAACGGAGGTGACGTGGCATCATTAGCAGAGGTTACTATAACTTGATTATCCGGGCGTCACAATTCTCCTCCACTACAAGAAATCTCGTCCCGTGATTTAAGAGGTAGGGAAGGGGGGAGGTCTAGTTACGAAATTCTAACGGATCTTCGCGGCCTTGGTTGCTCTTCTCGAAGAGGTCGATCCGTTACAATGACGTCTTCATTTCTCTACTTCAGGTCATCATGGTGAAGTCGTCCTTTTCTTCGGGAACTCCAACGTACTTACGAATAGGTAAGGGGCAGCTCGGCTACGATAGAATGCTTATGAGGGAAACAACCTGGGGTTAACCCATGAAGGAGCATAAGATTATTTCTCGAGTTGAACATATAGAATACATCGAGAGTAAGGTATAAAGGTACAATAAGAGGTTCCAAGCGGATAGATAGTTGCTCGAAGTCTGAACCAGAGTGAGAAAGGGGTTCAGAGCAGCGAGAGTAAGTATTGCATCTGATACCAGAATAGAGCACTAGGAAGGTGGCCCGTGAATTAAATATGAAGCCAAGCATGAGGAATAACCATTAGAAACAGGGTTGTACAGGAGAGTCAGGTTTCGATCCTGTGGAACTGTGGGTTATGGGCCCACCATGTGGTTAAAAGTAGGAAGGCCGTTGACATCTTACATGGTCATGATAGCAAGACATGTCAGAGGGTAGCCCGTTAGTTATGTTTGCAACAACGTTGGTACCAAGGGCGAGGGACGAAGAGAACCATTTTCATGCTCGTTGAACGAGGCGGACCATTAGGCAAAGTTCTCGTCCATCGGTGGATACCGGAATGTCATCAACCATAGTAACAGATTCTTACTGACAGAGTTGTACACCGAGGTGCTTACAAAAGTAGTGACTTATTACTGCTTAGATCATATAAACCTC
The DNA here is from genome assembly GCF_002575655.3 of Aegilops tauschii subsp. strangulata. NCBI lineage: Eukaryota > Viridiplantae > Streptophyta > Magnoliopsida > Poales > Poaceae > Aegilops > Aegilops tauschii. The sequence goes on along the minus strand of NC_053038.3, from coordinate 323,530,101 downwards.
AAGAAGGTTAAACAAAACAATGGAAAGGAAAATGTGATTATCAGATTAAACATAACAATGGAAAGGAAAATGTGTTTAAACACATATTTCAAGGGTATATCCTTTCCAAGGACAAGTGGAGCATGATATCCATGACAGGATAGAAAATAGAAAACCATTAAGGTAAGGGGAAGGGATTTCATGATATTACCCATACAACGGTGTTAGGATAAATGATAAAGAAAATTTAGCATTGTGCTACAAATGTTCTTTTGAACATCGGAGTACCACAGACATGCTTCGAGATAGCATTGACATGGTCATTGGGTAAAGATCGGACTTTGGATTCACAAAGGATCCATCAAGAACAACTTATAGAATAAGTCTTACAATTTTCTCATGGAAGAATGGCCAAACTTGCTAAAAAGGATACTACAATAATCGGTACTCTGCCCAGGTGTGCTAGGCATGACATCACCTTACCGGGTCTTATAAAGACCAATGTTATAACTCTTGGAAATATGTGCCAACCATCATATCTGACCGAGATTCAGATCTGATTGGTGTCAGGATACCTCAGACTCAGGATGCCTGAGAAGAAAAGGGTGTGAAGATTCTCGGGAACTGAACTTATGGAAGCAAGTTCCGAAATAAGAGTTCATCATCAACCAAGGAGAGGAAGAGGATGTGGCTGATGGACTCAACGACGATTTATCGAGATTTTCAAAAGATGGGTTTCCACAATTATGTGAACAAGGAGATAACATTTGTCAGATCAAATGATATAATGATGTATGACCGAGGAAAACATACACAATTAAACATTGGTTGAAAGATGCACCCAAAATATGGGCTTAGGTAGCACGATCAAATAGAATGGCGATTCTATAACCAATAGTCTAAGAACGAACGGTTGACCATAACTTCAAAGCAATAGGGTCGCTAGAAGTATAGAATCCAAGCAGCACCGTTCACTTGTTGGTGTCCCGGTTAGAATCAAAACGGGGACCAAGAAACAATGGTGATGGTGTGAAGTATCATAATACCAAGAATTATTTAAGAGGTGGAGAAATTCTCACAACATCCTTGATATAGATAATAAACCAAGGTGGAACATAACATAAGCTGGATAGCAAGGAGCTCCATAACATGCTCAAGTTTGTGCTGGAGGAAAGGCAATGATGTCGTCAATGATAATACAATTCATCGAGGGACAAGGATGGTATTTCTCATCAATAATTCGATTGATATCCTGGAAGGAGTCAAAATGTTGATGATGATCACGAAAAATTTTGTTGAGATATTTCATGGAGATGTAATCGATCAGCGATGACATCAAGTCAAAGGAATGATGAAGCAAGAGGTTATTGGAACCACGGTTACGACTCAAAATCGAAATCAAGCTTGTTCTTTAAGGTGAAAGGGTATGACGAGGAAGATCGACGTAAGCTTAGCTATCATCGGAAATTGTGCTCCCGGAAGAAGGATCAGATAGCATAGTTAAAAATTTAGCACGATAATGATATAGTCGATCAGGCTAGGAATGACTTGAAGGATTATTAAACTTCCCAACAACAAAGTACTAGGAGTACTAAATCACAGTGTTGATTCGATTCACTAATCGGTGTTCTTGGTTGACGACAACCCAGAACTAGGGGGAAAACGGAAAGAAGATACCGGAAGACTCATAGGAAGCAACACAGTTCTCTGATATTCTCGAGATACCGGAGGGTAATACTCGAAGGAAGATCAAAATAGAGGTTGCAGAGATGTATTGATGCACAGAAGACAAGTGCTTAAACTTGCCCGAGAAATGGGATCAGAGAAGAACATATGGTCGGAACCACGATTGCAAAGGATCAATCCAGCGTTACCAAAGGATATTATATCAAGGAAATAGTTATTATTACAAGAAGCTTCCATGATAGGATCTACATCGTGTCCACGGGCATGAACACAAAGGTTCAAGGTCGACTCCCACTTCTTCAATGCATAACCTTCCATTCACCTCTCGTATTTCGAAAATGACATTAGTTGATGAAAGTTTTACCTGGTGCAATACCAGATAAGTATGACCCGTCAAATCTTTCAGGTTCACACAGATTAGGGAAGGCGTTGGTTCAACCCATCGGGGAATTTTAGGAACATATACCACAAACTTCGGAGTAATTCATACAAGCTCAAAAGTAGAGCATGGTTACCAAAACAGAGGATACAATTTACCAAAGGCATTATATACCCATGGAAAGGCTCACAACATTATTGAATATGAAGGTCACTGTCGGATAATAATCCAACAAGGGGTCTTATGGTTTACAACGGAGCTGATGCGAGTATCGGTACTCTATCAGAGAAAGAAGGAATGAAAGGGCATCAGATTATAGAAACAACTGACTAATCCAAAGCTCAAATGTAAAAGAATTATCATTTCCAAATCAAGGGATCAGAAGCCAACGCTCTCATTAAGAATGGATAAGTTGAACAGACTTAGGGGTAAAATCGTCAACAATTTGATTGGTCGATAACCAGCTCATGTTTAAAATGATGTCTGAGCCAAAAGGATGAATTCTAGGATCTGATTGAGGATTGCGAGCATTCGCAACATTTTGAATCAATGGACTCAAAATGATAATGACAAGGGATGCCAATAAGATTATGAGACTTAAGGGATTAACCATAATGCAAGCAAGCAAGAATTTCAAGAGCAATAGGCTGCTCAGGATTTTTGGAAGTTCAAATAGTATTTCGAAGACTTTTGTGAACTAACTGAATCAACTGGGGTTGAGCGGATACTCGATGTGTGTGAGAAATTATTCGTAGGGGTATTCAGGTGGCAAGGAACTGCAAGGCAGTAGGCACAAAGTATTCTCGGGGTATCATGTAATAACAAGATCGACTGGGAATAAAAGTAAGAACGACAGGTGTAAGTATTTATCCATAGGGATATTTCGGTGGTAGGGAATTGCAAAAGCAATGGGCACAAAGTCTCGAGAGAATATCGGAGAGTATCTTCAAAATCTTCTAGTGCAGCAGACGATCATCTGTAATAAGGGGCCCTCCAGAAGGAAGTAATTACGAGAACCTAGAGTTAGAGTTAGCAAAATCATTTAACCTGAATAGAAGAGAGATCAGAATCCCAGAGTAAAGACGAGGAATAAAAGATCCTAATACCACCCAATTGGCGACGTGGCCCGTAAGACACACAGCCATGTTAGTAAAAGTTTTGCAATGTCTAGACTCGACTTTGGCCAAGGAGTGTGGAAGGGGGGTTCCTACAGGCAGTCAGCTCTGATACCAACTTGTGACGCCCCCGATTCAATCGTACACTAATCATACACGCAAACATGTATGATCAAGATCAGGGACTCATGCAAAGATATCACAACACAACTCTAAAAATAAAATAAGTCATACAAGCATCATAATACAAGCCAGGGGCCTCGAGGGCTCGAATACAAGTGCTCAATCATAGACGAGTCAGCGGAAGCAAAAATATCTGAGTACAGACATAAGTTAAACAAGTTGCCATAAGATGGCTAGCACAAACTGGGAAACAAACCGAAAGAGGCGCGGGCCTCCTGCCTGGGATCCTCCTAAACTACTCCTAATCGTCGGCGGCCTGAACGTAGTAGTAGGCACCCTCGGTGTAGTAGGGGTCGTCGTCGACGGTGGCATCTGGCTCCTGGGCTCCAACATCTGGTTGCGACAACCAGGAAGAAATGGAAAAGGGGGGAAAGACGGAGAAAAGCAACCGTGAGTACTCATCCAAAGTACTCGCAAGTAAGGATCTACACTACATATGCATGGGTATCAGTGTAAAGGGGCAATATCGGTGGACTGAACTGCAGAATGCCAGAATAAGAGGAGGATAGCTAGTCCTGTCGAAGACTACGCTTCTGGCAGCCTCTATCTTGCAGCATGTAGAAGAGAGTAGATGGTAAGTTCACCAAGTATCATCGCATAGCATAATCCTACCCGGCGATCCTCTCCTCGTCGCCCTGTGTGAGAGCGATCACCGGGTTATATCTGGCACTTGGAAGGGTGTGTTTTATTAAGTATCCGGTTCTAGTTGTCATAAGGTAAAGGTACAACTCCGGGTCGTCCTGTTACCGAGGATCACGGCTATTCGAATAGATAAACTTCCCTGCAGGGGTGCACCACATTAGCCAACACGCTCGATCCCCTTTGGCCGGACACACTTTCCTGGTTCATGCCCGGCCTCGGAAGATCAACACATCGCAGCCCCACCTAGGCACAACAGAGAGGTCGGCACTCCGGTCTAAATCCTAAGCGCGCAAGGGTCTCGGCCCATTGCCCATTGCACACCTGCATGTTGCGTGGGCGGCCGGTGAACAGACCTAGCAACCTCCATTACAAAGGAAGTTGCGTTACGCGGTCCAACCCGGCATGCGCCGCTCAGTCGCTGACGTCAAGAAAGCTTTGGCTGATACCACGACGTTGAATGCCCATAACTGTTCCCGCGTAGTTGGTTAGTGCGTATAGGCCAGTGGCCAGACTCAGATCAAATACCAAGATCTCGTTAAGCGTGTTATTTTGATGTAACCGCAGACGCCGACCAGGGCCAGACCCACCTCTCTCCTAGGTGATCTCAACCTGCCATGTCGCTCCGCCACAAAGATCCACACATAGGGCCGTCGGGAAAGTATGTCCTTTCAGCCCCCAATCCGTGAATCAACCGCGGGTACTCAACGAGCCGACCCGACTTTGGTCACCACAAGTATCATATATAATGTATATAAGTATATACCCATGATCACCTCCCAAGTGATCACGGCCCGATAGTATAGCATGGCAGACGGACAAGAATGTAGGGCCACTGATGGAAAACTAGCATCCTATACTAAGCATTTAGGATTGCAGGTAAAGGTAACAACTGTAGCAACAATGACATGCTATGCAGCAGAATAGGAGTAACCGAAAGCAGTAACATTCTACACTACTCTAATGCAAGCAGTAGAGAGAAGGAATAGGTGATATCTGGTGATCAAGGGGGGGCTTGCCTGGAAGCTCGGTTGTACAAGAAGAAGGGTCGTCGGTGACGTACTCGTGGCATCAGCGCCGGTCTCGGGGTCTGCCGGACAAGAAGAGGGGGAAGAAACAGTAAATACGGAGCAAATAAAGCATCACAAAACATAACGAGGCAATAGGCGGTGCTAGGTATGCCCTAACGCGGTAGTAGGTGATACCGGCGAAGGGGGCAAACATCCGGGAAAGTATCCCCGGTGTTTCGCGTTTTCGGACAGACGGGCCGGAGGGGAAAAGTTGTGTGTTTGCTATGCTAGGGATGTGTGGCGGACGAACGGGCTGCATATCCAGATTCGTCTCATCGTCCCGAGCAACTTTCATGTACAAAGTTTTTCCAACCGAGCTACGGTTTATTTATTATGATATTTCCAAGTTTTAGTAATATTCTGAAATCATTATTAATTTGAAATTAAATAGCTAAATGCTAGGTGCACCAAGCTCTGCGTACATTGAAGTGTACCAGAGGCTGACTGGTGGGCCAGGGGGTCCCAGTTGACCAGTCAACGTTTGACTGGTCAACAGGGGGTGGGGCCCCTGTGTCATTGGCTGTTACATTAACTAACTAGTTAATTTAGTCTAACTAGGTTATTAGGGTAACCGATTTTAATTAGTTTAATTAAACCTGATTAATTAAGTTAATTAATTTAATCAACTAATTAATTAATATTTTTATTTACTTATTATCATTTTTTGATTCCTTTTTTTATAAAGTCGTTCTGGGGGGTTGGGCCCCGGCTGTCATTGGGCCAGGGGCCTTAACGGGCACCGGGTGCTGGGTCCAGTGCGCAGCCCGAACACACGGGGCAGGGCGGACCCGACTGCGGCCAGCGGGCGTGGTGGAGGTTCGCGGCCACGGCGAGGCCACGAAGGAGCGCGAGGCGCCGGCCGGCGACTGGGGGCGTGGCCAGGGCCGCTGGTACGCGGACAGAGAGCGGCTCGGGGTGGCCGGAGCGGCAGCGGGAGGCGGCTAGGTGGCACAGGACAGGGGCCGCGCGGACGGGCGTAGGGGCAGGACTGCGCGGGACGGCGGCGGAGCAGCAGTAGTAGCGTGGCAACGGGCATCGGCGGATGGCGGGGGGGCGCTTGCGCACTGCGGAGGCAGCAGCAGGCGAGGCAGGCTGGCGCGGGCACAACAGAGGCGGCGCAGGTAGCGCGCGGCAAGGGCGACCGGTGCGGCGCGGGGAAGAGGTGGCCGGGGCCGGAGCGGTAGCTACGTATGCATCAGTGTCAACAAAGGGGTGGTGGAGTTTAACTGCAGCAAGCCAGCTTTGACTCAGTGGCTAGCCTGTACTACGACTGCTGATAACTCTTTTGAGGTGGCGCACACGAGTCCACATATTCACCATATCAATACACCACTATGGATCCGCTCCCGTCTCCCTGCGAGAAGGCCATCCATAGCACTCACGCTTATCTTGCGCATTTTAGAGTATCCACTTTCACTTGTCTATGAACTGTATAAGCAACCCAGAGGTCCTTTACCGCGGACGCGGCTATTCGAATAGATCATTTATAACCCTGTGGGGGTGTACTTCTTCACACACGCTCTCGCCACTTACCGCCATGTACCCGTCATGTATCTCGGCAACCTTCAAGCGGAAGCCTAGCGAGGCTGTCGGCCACGACCTGACTAACCACGCAAGTCTCTAGTCCAGGTTTATCGCCTATTCGGGTTCCATCCGCAAGGAGATCCGGCCGGGGTGTCGCTCACAGCCCCAAACGATGTGAGCAGGGTTCCCAAGCCCACCAAACGGGCGACGGTTGGTACACCGTGCCACTGCACCTAGTCTGTCCCAAGCCCACCTGTACCGGGTGCCACTTGGTAGACTACTAGCACTACCTACAAACACCAGAAACTAGTTGCAACTCCTGGACAGAGATCAGGTTGATTAATAAGCCGAGAGGGGCCGAGTTACCGGAACCCAATGTGTGGTAGTAGTTGTTCATGGATTACAAACACAGAACTTAGTTCCTGAGGACGGATTCAATGAGACAACCCACCATGTACTCCTACATGGCCTCTCACCACTACCTTTACCAAATCGTGTTCACACACTTAGCTCTCAACAGTAGGACATGTTCACAACTTTCCAATTCATCCCCGATGAATCAGACCTGACACAACTCTAAGCAATAGCAGGCATGACAAACAAGCATGAATGAGTAGGCACATCAGGGCTCAAACAACCCCTACTCATGCTAGTGGGTTTCATCTATTTACTGTGGCAATGACATGTCATGCAGAGGAAAGGGGTTCAACTACCGCAGCATGTAACAGTTGATTCGTTGTTGTCCTAATGCAGTAAAAGAGAGCAGAAGCGAGAGAGTGGGATTGTATCGGAATGAACAAGGGGGTTTTGCTTACCTGGCACTTCTGAAGATAGTATAGCTCTTCATCGGTGTCATCGCACTCATCGTCGGAACACGTCTATCGAGAGGGAACAACCACCGGCAATAGAGAAGGAACGCAATCAATGCAATGCACAATATGATGCATGATCATGACATGTCAATATGCTGTGATTTGAGCTAATGCAACTAGCAACAGGTTAAATGGAGTTGGTTTGAATCCAAGATTCAAATTCAAACTCCATATGTGGATATTCAAATGCCATTTATATGATTGGTCCTAAACAGCAGCTATAAGTTTCTCTAACATGCATGAAAATGATACAGATGGATAGATTGGATTTTTCTGATCATTTTTCATATATAAATTATTTCAATCTGAGTTATAGATTATTTTCTATGATTTTTAGAAGTTTATAACATTTTCTGAAATAAATAAACCATTTAAGATTTATTTAAGTTCCAGAAAAGAATTACTACGTCAGCGTGACATCTGTGATGTCAGCGGTCAACAGGGCCGGTCCAGGTCAAACCCGACCTGTCGGACCCACTGGTCAGTGACAGAGGGGCTAATCCCCCGTTGACTCGTGCTTTGACTTGATGCGGGGCCCACTTTCAATGGTTGTGGGGTAGTTAGCTGGCAGTGATTAGCACTAACCACGCGGCCACGTCGGCACACCGGAGTTTGGCCGGCGGCGATCTCAAGCCGCGGCGGAAGCTCACCGGAAAACTGCTACGGGGCTCGGTTTTGCGTGTGGTTTGCGTCTACGGGTAGCTGAAGGTGCGCCGCATCCAACTAGGCGAGCGACAACGGCTGGGGTGGCCGGAGTAGGCGGCGACGAGGAGCTAGGCGGCGGCCGGAGTTCGGCCTCGGTGGTTTAGTCGATGTGGTGCACGGGGAAGCTTGCGGAGGGGCTCTATGGACTCCTGGTAATGTGAGGATCTCGGCTGTAAGATCGGACATGACCGGCGCAAGCTCTAGCGATGGCGGTGGCAAACGCGACGGCAGGGAGCTTCGGCCATGGTGGCTCGATGGCTAGAGGGCGTGCGCGAGTAGGGTAGAAGGGGGAGATGAAGCAGCAGCTCACAGTAGGGTCGACAGCGCGAGAGCAAGGTTGGGGATGCGTTGTCGATGACGAATCGACCGCGGCGATCGCCGGACAGAAGCGGCGATGAAGGCGGCAGGGACGACGTTGTGGTGCGCCCGGCGTTACGTGGGTTGGTGGAGATGAAGAGGAAGGCACGGCGGTTCTTCTGGAAGCATCGACGAGGCGAGGGGTGGACGATGGTCGCGGTGGTGCTCGTCGGCGCTCTCGAGTGCTCGTGGTCGATCGTGGGAGAGAGAGAGAGAGAGAGCTGAGAGCTGAGGAGGAGGAGGGGTCCAGACCGAGAGGGGGGGTGTCCTGGCGCTCGGGGCCGTCTCCAGCAGCAGCGGCAAGCAGGAGCTGGCCGAGCGCGTGCGCGCGCGTCGCAACCACACGCCCTCCTGCCTACTGGCAGGAGGTAGAAGACGGTGCGGCGGCTGGTGGGCTGGGCCGTCTACTTGGGCTGCCATGTAAGTGGGCTCCTAGGTTAGCTCATGTTTCCTTTTTGTTTTTGTTGTTTTCTATTTTCTGTAAAAAAAATGATTTAGTTTTCAAACTAAATCAAATTTATTGCTTCTGATAAATATTGTGTGGGCTAGTTGAGCTATTCCAGAGCCCCACACAAATGTACAGAATTATTGGACTTATATTAAATATATAGCAAATATAAATCCAATGCAAATAGTTATTGCATTAACTCCAAATGCCCAAAATAAATATTTATGAGCTCCTAAAAATATTGGTTTGAATTTTACCTCTGGCCAATATTTTCAGGGAGAAACATAAACATTTTCTTGGACCTATTTGAAGCAATTTTTATCTTGGTCATTTTCAGAAACATGTACCCATTTCAAATTCATTGAAATTTAAACATGATGCACACATGACTAGCTAGTCTAGGTCATACCAGAACTAGGGATGTGACAACTCACCCCAACTAAACAAGAATCTTGTCCCGAGATTCAAGACGTGAGGTAAGAAGACAGAGGGGACACAAAGCTAAGACGATCTTCATGATCCAACTGCCCTTCTCGAAGATGTTGAATCTTTGCTTCATGTTGTCATTGACATCTTTGCTTTCGAGATCTTCATCCCCCACGATGATGACAGAAAGAAACTCTATAGGAATCGATCTTCTCGAAGATCGAGCAACCAAGATAAACTCATGGAGTGAGACATTGAAACATCTCTTGAGTTGAGTCACAAAACACATATAAGGGTGATGGTAAGGAGCCGATGACGAAGGTTCAATTGGTAGGCAACAATTCCACGCTTGAAGAAGATGGTGCACTAGTTTCAGAGTAGCGAGGAGATATATTGCCCTTAATACCACAGCGGGGCACCTTACGGAAGGTGACTGACAGAACTATTCCCTTAAGTGGCAAAAAGAATTACTTTTGACACAATGATCATTGGAACTCTTCATACCAAGCTAAGGCAGTTCATAAATGATCATTTGAAGGAGTTCGAAGGAATGGCATACTCAGTTTGGAAAAGAAACTAGAGTTATAGAACAACTCGGCAAACGGGAGGCACATTCCAATTGATACCGAGGATATAACCTAGTAACTGAGCGTGCTTTCAAGAACTTGAGCATTTCCATACTCATCAAGATCTTACCAACATCCGTGCCAAGGATCCTGGCAACACATCATACTACCATGATGAACAATGATGGAGAATGCAGATGCAAAGGAAGACAACACTTTCTTAGATTTCACCTTAGTGATGCCAAGGAAACAAAATATGGATGATCGACCGAGAGACATTTAGCACTCCACTTGTAATGTTCTCCTTGATGTTCTAGGTACCACGATCATGCTCAAAGGCATTAACATGGCCATCAAGTATAGGTTGGACTTCGGGAGCACAAACATCCATAAGGAACAACTTCTAGAAAAAGTCGCATGAAATCCTCATGGGAAGTGACCAAACAACTTAATCAAGATACTACAATAACAGTGCTTCCAGCTAGGTGCGTCCACTTCACTGGAACCTATATCATAGTTCTTGGAAGAAGTTCCAACCATCATATCTGCCTGAGATTCAAATCTGGTTGGTAACAGGATAATTCAGAGGAAAGGTTGCAACACAAATCGACGAGATGACGTTGCGAGATTCTCAGGAAATGGACTATGGTAGTAAACTCCAAAACATGAGTTGGTTCTGCTACACACGTGTGAACACGCTGTCCCAGACAAGCATGAACACATAGTAGTCTTACAACAAACACTGGCGAGTTCTGGTGGGGAACCATCATCGAGGATATCAAAGTCCTTGCATAAGGCATGCTCTTAGGAAGGGACTTCTTCTCCTTGAACAATTCAATCAGTGGCTTGGTGTGCTAGGGATACTTGTAGAATGAAGGTTGCAAGTCTCCAAACCACATAATACTTCGCACATATGCATGACTGACTTGGGATGATTCCAGAGGAAGCAAAACAAAACAAGTTTTCTCGAATTCACGGCGGCAACTTGCACCTAATGCACGTGAACTTGGAGAAAATCACTTCTTACACCAAGCATATACTTCATGAACGGGACATGAAGATAATGCTTACAAAAGTTTCCAACACTAGCTTTAATGTTCAACATAATCATGGAGATGATAAATATGCTGCTGATGGGCTCAACAACAATTCATCGAGATTTCCATATAGATGGAATCCCATAACTATGTGAGCAAAGTGATATCATTGGTCAGACCAAAAGATGTAATGGTGTATGCTCGAGGGATCAACCACGAGTAAGACAACATTACAAACATCGTTGGTTCTGATTTTGATTTGACGATAACCCATACTCAAATCAAAGGATTGGGTAAGACAATAAATCCAACAACTGAACACGGAGGTCAATCGATGAAGATTTCATCTTGCTTCAACACACACACACACACACACACACAACAGATATCCCTTCGGAACGAACTAGGTTAGACAAGCTTTTATCTTCCAACTCTCCAAGTTGTTATTTAGCTTGACCAACTAGCTCAGGGGTATCCCAAACAGATCCTTGGAGAAAGGGTGGTCTATGGAAAACCCAACTTGATCACGAACTCAACATAGCGGTCAGGTGACAACCTGGTAATACTTCCGAGAAGATATTCGGAAAATCATGAACCACCGATATGTTATTAAGCTTGAGAACAATCTTGCTTTTCAAGGCAAGACGACATGATCGGAAGAGCAAGGGATTAACATAACCCAAACTCATCGATCGAAGAGTGCACCAGGAAATAAGGACTAGGTAGCACGATTAATCTTAGAGTGGTGATTCAATAACCAACACGCTAAGGATGAAAATATTTTCCTTTAACTACCAAGCAACGGAGTTGCTAGGAGTATTGATTTCACACATCACGATACACTTGTCAGCATTCCGGTTATAATAACACAGAAACCAAGGAATGAACAATGATGGCGAGAGGTATCAATGCGTCAAGAATTCATAAGAGGTGGTGCAATTCTCATGATATTCTCGACATAAAGGGGGTAACACTCCAAGGTAAAACAGAACAAAAGCTGGATTGGCAATTTGATCTGCGGAATACAACTGCTTTGACCCAATCCTAGATATGGATGAGGTGCTGGAGTTTGTTTCTCCTAGCCATTCTAGAATAGAACGGCTTGACGGACCACAAGGGTAAAAGGCATCGATGAACATGAATGCAAACATGCTCTTGACTATCAACTGATAGATGAAGGCCGGATACAACTAAAGAGGGGCAACTCAACGGAACATACGATTTTCTGAGTTGTGGATGCACAAATTAGCATGTCGAACGAGTTCAACATATTTCTTCCAGATAACCCATGCAGAAAGGTAGAACTGGCAGAGTAACAACATAGAATCGAGAACTCATTAAGAGCACTCTGGTTGTGATCTTTCGGTTCAACGAGGAACTTCTGCCATAAGTAGTTCATGGTATTTGGAAGAAGGAAATACCACGGACCTCAAGGACTATCGCAAAGGTTACTAATATCCTAAAGGAACTAGCAAACACTATCAACATGAAGTAAGTAGGGTGAATCTCGGGTTCAAGAACCCAGGAATAGAATGCCTACTAACTAAGTGGCATCACGGGATGCTTTCGAGAATGATGGCTGGAATCATCACACTGGGAACACAAAACATGGCTAGATTACTAGGTGGTCCTCTAAGACACCTAGGGTCATAATAATAGCTCCAACATATATGTCAAGGCAATGAAGTACCTCAACACACTGGTTAGTGTGGTTAATCTGGCCCAAAGGAACATCGGGAACGGAAAGAAGGGATTTGCAAATGCATCAGACTATTTAGAAACCTGGGATGACTCGGACAACATAACGGCTGTAAATGCTCAAAAGATTTGATAAATCCTGTAAAATGGTGGCATAACCACTCAGCATAACAATATCAAGGTTCCGAGATCAACGATCAACACACGGAGGTAGTAGGTACTGAACTGAGACTTGAATCCATCAATCCTATAAGTCTCTATCATAGTAACTCATCATCCTGATAGATAGATGAGAAGGCCTAGTTCTTAATTCCCGTAGAAAAGAGGAGGTTGACTCAGATCAAAAGGGCATAAGGTAAAGGAGTAAAAAGAGCCTTACGTTCCCTTCCATAATCAATTCCCTTATATAACTAAAGCATTTCTAGACTCGACTTCGACCAGTTTGGCTTGGTAATCCTACAGGCAGTCAGGCTCTGATAACTAGGAAAGGGGAGGAACCTACTCCTACTAGGAGTAGGATTCCCCCCCTTGGGCGCGCCCCTTGTGGCCGGTCGGCCCCCTCCTCCCCTCCTTTACATACGGGGGAGGGGGACACCCCATAGACACACAAGTTGATCTTTAGCCGTGTGCGGTGCCCCCCTCCACAGTTTTCCACCTCGGTCATATTGTCGTAGTGCTTAGGCGAAGCCCTGCGTCGGTAACTTCATCATCACCGTCACCATGCCATCGTGCTGAAGAAACTCTCCCTCGGCCTCAGCTGGATCTAGAGTTCGAGCGACGTCGCTGAGCTGAAAGTGTGCAGATCGCGGAGGTGCCGTGCGTTTGGTACTTGATCGGTTGGATCGCGAAGACGTTCGACTACATCAACCGCGTTACTTAACGCTTCCGCTTTCGGTCTATGAGGGTACGCGGACACACTCTCCCCGCTCGTTTATATGCTTCTCCTAGATAGATCTTACGTGATCATAGGATTTTTTTTTGAAATACTACATTCCCCAACAAAAGCTTGGTACAATACTCTTGCTCCTGGTTGTGTGTGTAGTCCCCAGGATATGATTTATTACTTCTCTGGAAAATATTTTCCTGCTCATAAGAAACAAGCTGCCTTACAAGAAATATTTAACTTTGTGCAAACTAAAGAAGAGAGTCTCCCAAAAGCTTGGGGGAGGCTTTGCCAGTTACTTAATTCTTTGCCTGATCATCCTCTTAAGAAAAATGAAATACTTGATATCTTCTATAATGGACTAACCCATGCTTCTAGGGACTTCCTAGATAGTTGTGCTGGTTGTGTTTTCAGGGAACGAACTATTGCTCAAGCTGAAGAACTATTGAATAACATATTGAAAAATTATGATTATTGGACTCTTCCTGAACCACCGGCTAAAGCCACTCCGAAGAAGAGGAGTATATTATACCTCAGTCCTGAAGATATGCAAGAGGCAAAGAAATCTATGATGGAAAAAGGTATTAGAGCTGAGGATGTTAAAAATTTACCTCCTATTGAAGAAATACATGGACTTAATACACCACCACTGCCTAAGGTGGTAGAGGTAAATTCTCTTATGAAGTTCAATGAAAATGATAATCCTCACAATATGCATCCTAGTAAATGCCTTTATGAGTTTGAAAACTATATTAGAAAACAAGATGACTTCAATGCAAATGTTATGAAACAACTGAAATACAATTCTGATATGATTGCTCGCTTGAGTTACTTGTTATTTAAAATTTCAAATGATGTTAGAGGTGTTGGAGAACATGCTTCTATGGTACAAACCCAATTAGAACAAGTTGTTAAATCTCAAAGAGAATTGCTTGATGAAATGAATAATAATATGCATGACTTTGCTATTAGAGTTGCAACTAGAGGAGGTAAAATGACTCAGGAACCACTCTATCCTGAGGGACACCCAAAAAGAATTGAACAAGATTCACAAAGAAATAACACTAGTGCACCTAGTCCTTTTAAAAAGAAAAAGAAAAAGAAAATGATAAGACTTTGCACATTTCTAGTGAACCTGAAATAGAAAAACCTCCTAATAATGAAAATGAAACTTCTATCTCAGATGCTGAAACTCAATCTGGTAATGAACACTCACCTAGTGATAATGAAAAAGATAATGATGAGGTTCATGAAGACACTCAACCAAATAATGAAAAAGAACCAGATAATGATGTTGAGATAGAACCACCTGTTGATCTTGATAACCCACAACCTAAGAATAAAAGGTATGATAAAAGAGACTTCATGGCTAGGAAACATGGTAAAGAAAGAGACCGTGGGTTCAAAAACCTATGCCTTTTCCACCCAAGTCAACTAAAAAGAAAGATGATGAAGAATTTGAACGCTTTGCTGAAATGTTGAGGCGAGTCTTTTTGCGTACTCGCTTGACTGATATCTTAAAAATGCCTCCTTATGCAAAGTATATGAAAGACATCATCACAAACAAAAGAAAATACCGGAAGCTGAAATCTCCACTATGCTTGCTAATTATACTTTCAAAGATGGAGTACCTAAAAAACTTGGAGATCCGGGAATACCAACTACACCTTGCTCTATTAAAAAGAATTATGTGAAAACTGCTTTGTGTGATTTAGGAGCTGGTGTTAGTGTTATGCCTTTCTCTTTATATAAAAGACTTGACTTGAATAAACTCACACCTACTGAAATATCTTTGCATATGGCTGACAAGTCAACTGCCATACCTATCGGTATCTGTGAGGATGTGCCCGTTGTTGTTGCTAATGTTACTATTTTGACTGACTTTGTTATACTTGAGATGCTCGAGGACGACAACATGTCGATTATCCTTGGTAGACCCTTCTTGAATACTGCAGGGGCTGTTATTGATTGCAATAAAAGCAAGGTCACTTTTCATATTAATGGTAATGAGCATACGGTGCACTTCCCGAAAAACAATTCCAAGTGAATGGTATTAATGTTATTGAAAAATCTCCGACAATCACTATTGGAAGTTTTCAAATACCTCTACCTACTGTTAAAAAGAAATATTAAATGCTTATTGTTGAGGAAATGCATATCCCCATTGAGGTAACTTAGTGATTTGCGATAGTTCTCCGGTTTCATGCTAATCGAAAGTGGTTGTTAATAAGACCTGATCAAACTTATTAATGAATCATTTTTGAGCGGTATGAAGTTGATGAATCTAGTAAGCACTACCTTCTGTCCCTACTTTTAGTTTTCTATTTTTACTAGTTAAATTAAATAAAATGCCATGTTTTGTCTGTTTTCTGAATTTTCCGTGCAATAAAAAAATGACCCAAAAATAAAAGTTCTCAGAATGCCCTGAAAATTGAACATGATTTTTTCTGAATATTTATGAATTTTTGGTGCAAATAATACCAGAGGGAGGTGCACCAGGTGGGCACAACCCACCTGGGCACGCCAGGACCCCAGGGGCGCCCTGGTGGGTTGTGGTCCCCACGTGGGCCCCCTCACTTATCTCTTTAGCCCACATCACCACTTACCTCCAGAAAAAAAAATCCATTGCTCTCTCTCCCGTGTTCTTGAGCTCAAACCCGCTCATTTCAATCTCTTTACTCGAAGCTCCGTTTCCGAAACTGTTTCGGGGGATTGTTTCTTGGTGTGTGACTCCACCTTTTGTCCAATTAGTTTTTGTTTTAGTGGTTTATACTTTGAATAATTAGCTACTCTTGGTGCTACTGTAGATGTGCTTGCATGTTGAATTCTTAGTGTTCTAAGTAGTTTGAATGCTTTCTATGGCCTCTATGTACCCCTATGAGTAGTTGCTATCAATTTCATAAAGTTTTGTTGATAAATTTTTGTCACTCAAAAATTTTTATTTTCAGAAAATTGTACGTGGACATGATGAACCTATTTGGATGGAGTTCTCTGAGGAGACGATCCTCGGGGGCATCTTCTAGTGACAGTTCTGCTCGTTGAACCAAGTGAAAGTTCTACGCGAGATGCCGCCACCAAGACATGTTTATGGCCTAGCGATGAATATATGGTGCGTGTGGGCATTAAGGAGGAATTTGAGCAATATGTTCACAATGCCGGCCTCAGTCCCTACCTCTCAGAGAAGTGTGAACAATGCCAACTTCTCACTGAGTCATTTGTCAAAGGATTTACATTTTTCCCTTATGAGTCTAGGGTGTCTTTTATGCTTTATGATAAACCATTTACTATCCCACTGGAGAATTTTGGTTACCATTGCAAACTTCCATTTTGGGGCTCTCTTGATGAGCCACCCACAGCTGAGTTCGAGTCTTTCTTGACTAACCTTTGTTACGGTGAAAATAGGGGAGTGAGACAAGGAAGAATAAAGAGCATTCACTTTCCCGTAATTCAGTATTTTGCATTATTTAACGAGAAATGCATAGTAGGCAAGCAAGACTGTAGCATACTTTGTGCGCCATACTTGAGCCTCATTCGAACCGCTCTCACTGGTGAAAGGAATTATAACCTTGGAGCGATTGTTGCACGTAGACTTCAGCATAATGCTAACAGTGGCTCGTTCTATGGTGGAATTTATGCCACGCGTTTAGCACGAGAGCTGGGTGTTTCACCTTTGCCCTTTGATCCTATCCTACCCACGCGGTATTTAGATTTTGACACTTTAAAAGAACACAAGATCCTTAAGGGAAAGGTTGATAATTTCACTGACAATCTAATGTTTAACCAAAAATCTATTGTGGACACATATTTGCTTGCGCCTGCTCTTTTTGATTATCACAGCAAGGGGAGATATTTTTTTCTTGAGAGCGAGGCCCGAGCTCACAACGCAGCAGTGGTAGTAGCACGGCAGGATGAGACATCCGCACCAAGAGCCCCCATGAGCTGCCACACCGACTACTACCCTCCAGGCTACGGATCGATCACCAACTTAGGCCAAAAGCCTAAGCTTGGGGGAGTACGTGTTTCTCACCGACATTACCTTTATGTCTACATATCATTCTATTTGTCGGTGTTCACACTTTTTCATTGTATCATCCATGCCTAGATTTATTTTCTTGCTTTCTTCTTGTGTGTTTGAAAAACTTTAGAAAAACCAAAAAAATAGTTGTAGTAATTTACTTTCTATGCATGCTTAGTAGTAGCATTAAAAAGAAAATCCAAAAAGATTTCCTTGTTCTTCTTTTGCTTGTTGGGAGCTTTCCCGTGTAAATAGTTTTTCTCATTTTTGCTTTTTATTTGCTTGTTTAAGAAAACCAAAAACTCCAAAAATATTTCAGTGTGTTTCTCTGAATTTCTTTTCTTTTTATTCAAGTCTTATCGAGGAGAAGACCACGATGAAAATGTTGAGTGGCTCTCACATGAATAACTGTTGAACTAATAAGAGCACATTTTACCTTGTCTTCTCCTATTGAATAAAATGTTAGCAGATTCCAGCTTAGTCCACGGCACTCTTGCACTATTATTATTTTCATATCATTCGGTCGTGCAAGTGAAAGGAAATAATGACGATATTCGATGAACTGGCCGTGGCAGAGAGAAGCTGGTATGAACTCGACTTGTTCTGTTTGTGTAAATATGTTTAACCTAGTATCCATGATTCAGCCCATTATGATTAAACATGTTTGCAATGACAATTAGAGATTATAGTTTCTCATGCCATGCATAAGTAGCTGGGAGTTGATAATGATTCATCTTGGATATCAACATAGCGTTAAAATGATTGTGATGTAGTATGATGATATGGTATCCTCCTCTGAATATTCGAGTGGCTTGACTTGGCACATGTCCATACATGTAGTTGAATCAAAACCAACATAGCCTCTATGATATTTATGTTCATGGTGTTCATATCCTACTCATGCTAGTCTCCAATGTTACTTATGCATAATGCATGGTTATGATCGTTGTTGCTCTCTAGCTGGCCGCTTCTCAATCTAAATTGCTAGCCTTCGCCTGTACTAAGTGGGAATTCTGCTTGTACATCAAAAACCTTGAACCCAAAGTTATTCCAGATGAGTCCACCATACCTACCTATATATGGTATTACCCTGTCGTCCTAAGTAAATTTGCATGTGCCACCTCTAAAAACTTCTAAAAAGTATCCTTTTTGTGTGCCTGGATCAATCATGGAACGACAGGAGGTGGTCGGTCTCTTCCATGCTAAGCGGATTATTCTCAGGTCGAGTGTTTATTCACTCGCCATCGCACGAGAAAATGGGCGGTAATATGGATGCCCAGTCCCGAAATGCAAAAATGAAAAAGAGTTCATCTCTTAAATAATCAAACAAAAACTCCCAATGGAGTCAAAACCTTTACTTTTATCGCTTGGGAACCGCCACTAGCGTGCTTAGCATGGAAGATATTGATAACTAATGGTCTGAAGTGAATAAGAAGGGTGCATATCTCAAAATATCATTTATCTCTGTTTTAAAATTGAGCTCTGGCACCTCTGCAAGTCACTGCTTCCCTCTGCAAAGGGACTATCTTTTTTTTTATGTTGTGTCACCACCTTCTAAAACAAGCTCTAGAAACTGAGTAGAGCACAACTGTCATCATTTATGCATTGTGTGTAGCTAATGTTGGGTGCATCATGACTGGATCTTTTCTACCATGAATTACAATGTTTAGTCGCTGCTTGAACTTTGGAGGTGCTCTGCATTTATGTTTTGCGGTCTCAGAAAGGGCTAGTGAGATACCACTATTGTCATATTATATCATGGTTGTTTTGACAACGTGTTGTTGTTTGAGATTTCTTATTATTGCTCGCTAGCTGATTATGTCATTGATATGAGTCATTATAATCTTTAAGAGTTATTGTCGACATGGTTAGTTATAATGTTGGCCGAAAACCTGGGTGTTGTTTAAGCTTATTTATGCAAACAAGAGCAAAAGATTTCGTGAAAGTTTTTCTTTCTCACTTTCAGTTTATCCACTGAATTGCTTGAGGACAAGCAAAGGTTTAAGCTTGGGGGAGTTGATACGTCTCCAACGTATCTACTTTTCTCACGCTTTTCCTCTTGTTTTGGACTCTAACTTGCATGATTTGAATGAAACTAACCCCAGACTGACGTTGTTTTCAGCAGAACTACCATGGTGTTGTTTTTGTGCAGAAATAAAAGTTCTCGAATGGAACAAAACTTTGCGAGGATTTTTTATATCAATAATAAGAATTTCTGGAGCCAAAACCTGCCGGAGAGGGGCACCTGGGTGGGCACAACCCACCAGGGTGTGCCCCCTTCTCCTGGCGCGCCCAGGTGGGTTGTACCCACCTGGTGGCCCCGCTGACCCTGAAACCGACGCTATAAATTCCTATTTTCGAAGAAAAAATCAAGGAGAAAGAATTATCGTGATCCACGAGACGGAGCCGCCGCCAAGCCCTGTTCTTCCTCGGGAGGGCAAATCTGGAGTCTGTTTGGGGCTCCGAAGAGGGGGGTCTTCGTTCTTCATCATCACCAACCCATCTCCATCGCCAATTCCATGATGCTCCCCACTCGGAGTGAGTAATTCCTTCGTAGGCTCGCTGGTCGGTGAGGAGTTGGATGAGATTCATCATGTAATCGAGTTAGCTTTGTTAGGGCTTGATCCCTAGTATCCACTATGTTCTTAGATTGATGTTGCTATGACTTTGCTATGCTTAATGCTTGTCACTTTGGGCCCGGGTGCCATGAACTCAGATCTGAACTGTTTATGAATTCATCTTTATATCCATGTTTTAGATCCGATCTTGCAAGTTATAGTCACCTACTACGTGTTATGATCCGGTAACCCCGGAGTCACAATAACCGGGACTTCTTCCGGTGATTACCGTAGTTTGAGGAGTTCATGTATTCACTATGTGTTAATGCTTTGTTCTGAGTCTCTATTAAAAGGAGGCCTTAATATCCCTTAGTTTCCAATATGGACCCCGCTGCCACAGGAGGGTAGGACAAAAGATGTCATGCAAGTTCTTTTAATAAAGCATGCATGAATATTTACGGAATACATGCCTACACTATATCGATGAACTGGAGCTAGTGTCGTATCGCCCTAGGTTATAACTGTCACATGATGAATATCATCCAACAAGTCACCGATCCAATGCCTACGAATTTATCTTATATTGTTTCTGCTAAGTTACTACTACTATCATCACTGTTACACTTGCTACAAAATTACTGCTATCACTGTTACTGTTACCGTTGTTGTTGCTACTATTATTAAAACTATCAAACTACTTTGCTACTGATCACTTTGCGGCAGATAATTAATCTCCAGGTGTTGTTGAATTGACAACTCAGCTGCTAATACCTTCAAATATTCTTTGGCTCCCCTTGTGTTGAATCTATAAATTTGGGTTGAATACTCTACCCTCGAAAACTGTTGCGATCCCTATACTTGTGGGTTATCACATAACATACCCTGCAAAAACAAGTTAGACATCCTCTACTTTGTTGTTGCAAGTTTTACGTGGCTACTACGGGTTTCTAGCAAGAACCGTTCTTACCTATGGCAAAAACCACAATGGTGATTCGTCAATTTTGTTGTTTTAACCTTCTTGAAGGATCGGCCGTAGTCAAATTTGATTCAACTAAAGTAGGAGAAACAGACACCCGCCAGCCACCTTCATGCAAAACTAGTTGCATGTCGGTCGATGGAACCGGACTCATGTGCGTGGACATGTAAGGTTGGTCCGGGCCGCTTCATCCCACAATACCACCGAATCAAAATAAGATGTTGGTGGTAAGCAATATGACTATCGTCCCCCACAACTCTTTGTGTTCTACTCGTGCATACCATCTACGCATAGACCTGGCTCATGATGCCATTGTTGGGAAACGTAGCATACAATTTCAAAAAAAATCGATGCTCACGCAAGATCTATCTAGGAGATGCATAGCAAGGAGAGGGGGAGAGTGTGTCTATGTACCCTCGTAGACCGAAAGCGGAAGCATTTGACAACGCGGTTGATGTAGTCAAACTTCTTCTCGTTTCGATCGATCAATCACCGAACATACGACACCTCCGAGTTCTGCACACGTTCAGCTCGATGACGTCCCTCGAACTATTGATCCAGCAAAGTGTCGAGGAAGTAGATGAGTTTCGTCAGCACGACGGCGTGGTGACGGTGATGGTGAAGTGATCCGCGCAGGGCTTCACCTAAGCACTACAAGAATATGACCAGAGGCGTAAACTGTGGAGGGGGGCACCGCACACGGCTAACAATTGTTGGTGTGTGTTCTAGGCGCCCCCTCCCCACATATATATAGGTGGGAGGGGGAGGGGGACAGCCTTGGGGTGCCCCAAGTAGGAGGAATCCCTCCCCTTCCTTCTCTCTTACCTTACCATGTTTTCCGGAGGGGAAAGGAAGGAGGAGGGAGGAGGGGAAAGGAAGGGGGAGGCCGAATCCCTCCCCTTCCTTCTCTCTTACCCTCTTTCCCTTTCTCCTCTGGTGCGGCCCATATGAGGGCGCGGCAGCCCCTACTGGCTGCTGCGTTCCCCCTCTTGGCCCATTAGGCTCATATCTTTGCCAGGGTTGCCCGGAACCCCTTCCGGTGACCCGATATGTACCCGATACTCTCCGGAACACTTCTGGTGTCTGAATGCTATCGTCCTATATATCAATCTTTACCTCTCGGCCATTTCGAGACTCCTCGTCATGTTCGTGATCTCATCCGGGACCCCAAAAAACATTCCATCACCAAATCACATAACTCATATAATACAAAATCGTCATCGAACGCTAAACGTGCGGACCCTACGGGTTCGAGAACTATGTAGACATGACTGAGACACCTCTTTGGTCAATAACCAATAGCGGAACCTGGATGCTCATATAGGCTCCTACATATTCTACAAAGATCTTTATCGGTCAAACCGTTATGACAACTTACGTTATTCCCTTTGTCATCGGTATGTTACTTGCCCGACATTCGATCGTCGGTATCTTCATACCTAGTTTAATCTCGTTACCGGCAAGTCTCTTTACTCGTTCCGTAATACATCATCCTGCAACTAACTCATTAGTCACTTTGCTTGCAAGGCTTCTTATGATGTGTATTACCGAGAGGGCCCGGAGATACCTCTCTGATACTCTGAGTGACAAATCCTAATCTCGATCTATGCCAACCCAACAAACACCTTCGGAGATACCTGTAGAGCATCTTTATAATCACCCAATTATGTTGTGACGTTTGATAACACACAAGGTATTCCTCCGGTGTCCGGGAGTTGCATAATCTCATAGTCAAAGGAATATGTATATGACATGAAGTAAGCAATAGCAATAAAACTGAATGATCAATATGCTATGCTAACGGATGGGTTTTGTCCATCACATCATTCTCCTAATGATGTAATCCCGATCATCAAATGACAACACATGTCTATGGTTAGGGAACTTAACCATCTTTGATTAACGAGCTAGTCTAGTAGAGGCTTACTAGGGACACGGTGTTTTGTCTATGTATCCACACATGTATCAAATTTCCGGTTAATACAATTCTAGCATGAATAATAAACATTTATCATGATATAAGGAAATGTAAAATAACAACTTTATTATTGCCTCTAGGGCATATTTCGTTCAGAATTGGGACCGGAGGGGGTGGCGGGTGGGGTGAGGGTTTTTGTGACGTGGGAATGGTGAGTTTTTTTCTTTTTTGAATTGGGTGGTGAGGGTTTTCTGTCCCACAAAGAATTTTGGAGGCAACGGTTTGCTAGAGCCAACCATGTGTGATTGACGCAACAAGAAAAATGAAAGCCATTGCACACGGTTCCAATTTTTGGGACTGTCGTGGATTTAACACGGCAGATGCCCTAGTGAAAGGACTTAGGTGTGGAGCCATCGCAACTATTTTAGCTTAAAGGGGTTGAACGGGACAAAAGGACACAAAGAGTTTACCCAGGTTCGGCCCCTCGTCACGAGGTAAAATCCTACATCCTGCTTTTAGTTGTATTGCTTGAGTCTCGATTACAAGGGAGGGAATGCGCTTGACCTAGCCCTTGATTGATTGTCTCTTGAGTTAACCCGCCGCAGGGTATCACCTTTATATACACAGGTCAAGACCCAGAGGCTTACAGAGTCCCGGCCGGCTCACACAACGCGACCGGCTCGGTTTCTAACTAACCAAGTCTTACAGAGCAAGTCTTCATACATCGGTTCACAGGCCCAGGTCTTGGGCTTTCACCAGGACTGCCTCCAAGAGCCGTCGTCTTCATACTTCTCCTTGGGCCTCCTTGGACCTTCTTCATGTTAAACCACCTACCGCGTAACCCTGCCCCTCCTGGGCAGGTCACACGTCGGAGCTATATCCCCAACGTTAGGCCCCAAGTTGATTTGAACTTGTTCACATCAACCTTCACTGTTTTAACTCAACAGACTGCATCAGTGCCGAATTTTATACAGACCGCTATAACCCGCCATGACATCATATGACAAAATCATTATAACCCATCATGATGTCATATGAATTAATTTCGCACAAGACCCAGGATATCTCAACGGATCTTTATCTTAATGGGCTTCCCGAAAATCAAGGTGCCCGCATGATTAGTATAATCATTTTGCCTCCTCGATCTCCGTGCATGCCATCTTATCACCTCCTTATAAATAGGGACATGGGGCCTCCTTTTCACTTTTTACCCCTGTCTCTGCCTCTTCTTCTTCCTCGCGACGACCGACGCCTCCGGAGCTCCGCCGCCCCAGTCGACTGCATCAACTTGGCCGACGCATCAACCTGACCTCGACCAGAAAACAACGGCGCCCCTCCACTGTCCACCAGCATCACCAGGTACCCATCTCCCCTTGCCTCCAATGTGCGTAAGGGTTCACCTAGTTCTTTGGTGTTCGGCGAAGTTCATCAAGTTCGTCCGTAGTTCACCTGCCATGCCGTTTAGTCAAGCCCAGATGCGATGCCAAAGTCATGTTTCGACTGTTTTAATGTCTGCTATCAATTATAGATCCATTCCCTTCTGTTGAGATTCACCCCCAATACAATTGTTCATTCTCTGCGTATTAGGTTTTATCAATTTCCGCCTATTTTCGAACTGGCGTAGATCCAAAACTGCAAGCGGAACCTGTGAAACTTATTTGCCCAGCACTTAGTGAAATCTCATTCATCTATAGATCTGTAGATATTTGCTTGACCACTGTTATATAGCCGGCTTACTTATGAAATGTTAAACCGCCAACATATGTCCGACATTGATATCACCCAACCGTGCCTTGCCGATTTAGCCATGCTATTTCTTCTTTCATAACAATTAATATTTGCATATTAACCATTTTTGCATAATAAACTTGCCTTCTTGTAGCTATTGGGCGGCTTATCATCACAAGTTTGACCCACCGTAACTTCCTTTCTAGGCTTTCACCTGATAAAAAATGACTAAGACTGTCACCTCGTGCGAATGGGTCGACTCCACTGTCACGGAGCAAATTCTTCAAGAATATGTTCAAGTTGGCTTCCTGTCAGCCAAAGATGTTATCCACTGGCGAGCTCCAGGGACAGAAATTAGACCTCAACCAAAGGAGGGCGAAGTCATAGTTTTCGCTAATCATATGAACTGGGGTTTCTCACCACCCGGCTCAAAGTTCTTTCGCGATGTACTGCACTTCTTTCAACTTCACCCCCAAGATATTGGACCAAACTCCATTTCCAACATCTGCAATTCCCAAGTCTTTTGTGAAGTATACCTTCAAGAAGGACCCAACATTGATCTTTTCAGAGAATACTATTATTTGAACCGCCAGACCGAGTTTACAGACGGGCCCAGCCTGGAGCTGGGTGGAATTTCAATTCAAAGACGAAGAGACATTATCTTCCCCTCAGCCGCACTTCTCAGTCACCCTAAGGACTGGAATCAGGCTTGGTTTTACTGCCAAGATACGTCTCCACCTAGCGAAAATCCCCTGCCGGGTTTCCGCGACCGCCGGCTCAGCCCAAAACAGCCACTTCCAGACCAGATCAGCACCGCTGGACGAGCTAAGTATATGCCTACCTTTTCGAAGGTGAGGGCCTTGTTAGCCAATGGACTAGTCGGAGTTGACTTGGTCCGATGTTGGGTCGCCTGGAGGATCATACCTTTGAGCTGCTAGTCCGGCTTAATGTGTGAGTACACTTGCGATGTCAAAGACCCACAATGTCACTGCCAAACGCGCCTGGAAGACAAGGAAATCAATGAGATGACTAAGATGTTGCTCGGGGAGAGCTTAGAAACCTGCAGCAAGACGGGGCTGAACCCCCCACGCTCTTAACCCGGCTCCAGATTTAAGTGCTTCAAGCCAATTTTCTTTAACCATTATTTATGTTAACCTGCACATTCCTTATCACCACTTGCTTTTTTTCAGGCTGGCTCTTCCTTGTGGAGTAAGAAATTGGAAGATAAACGGGCCAAAAAGGCCAGGGCAAAGACCAAAGCTTCCAAGAAGACCAAGAAGAAAACAGACACAACAGAGCAGGTCACCCTGGATGATGAGTCAGAGGTAGAACTTGATTCTCTTGGTTCCTTTTTTGTACATCTTATTGACGCTGACCCCTCTCAGGATGTCGTGGATACCAGCTAGGTAGATGCTGAAGAAGTAACTATTATTTCCTTCGACTCAGAGCCTTTGCCAAGACAGGAAGTTCGGCAACCCGGAAAGTAAGGTTTTCTCACCCTTTAGCTTACTTGGATCAAAACTTTTTTTGAAGAAACAACAGCATGAAGCTTGGCGTACAACCCGGAACAACAGAGGGGGAGACCTTCATGCTGGCTTACCCACACGCCGGCCCCTCGCAAACGCCGAACAGAGGTGCCTCACTCTCTTTTCCAAAGGCGGGTCTTATCCGTCAACCACTTAATCCTTCCGAATCATATTATCAGGGAACCTCTCACTCATCCTCCGGCGACTCTATTGGGACTCAGATACCTCCCTTCAAAATTGCCCCTGGGTGAGAACATTTGATTTCTTTGTTTTAGCACCTGTAAACTGATATATTAACATCCTCATATGTCTTGTTTTCAGCGTTATAGCCAAACCAAGCAAGAGGTTGAAGATAAGCAAGCCGGTCGAAGATCCCAGAGTCACTGAGCCAGAGAAA
Organism: Aegilops tauschii subsp. strangulata; assembly: GCF_002575655.3. Lineage (NCBI taxonomy): Eukaryota > Viridiplantae > Streptophyta > Magnoliopsida > Poales > Poaceae > Aegilops > Aegilops tauschii. Next base: position 323,503,416 of record NC_053038.3, on the reverse strand, counting down.
CAGACACCAACATCAGAAGCTTCTCATCAGACTCCTGAAGCCACTACTGATGACCCGCCACCAGAAACTCATGATGTCATAGTGGATCCAATGGGTGTTGACCCGTCCAGTGCTAAGCCGCCAAGTCCTATCAAGCCTGCTGAGGAAACTCCTTCGCACCAAACTGTTGAGGACGTCATCATTACTGGTACAGGCTTTAGAGAACCAGGGAATCCTACTATCTTAGCAAAACATAGCGCCAAGGGAGAAGGTTTAACCGCCGAAAAAGGCAAATGGAAATTGGACTTGGAAAGCTATGCCGACTTTAATGCAAGTGAAATCCATGCGGGATACTTGAGCCGCCTTCATACCAGCCGTGACATGGAAAGCCAGTCTGGTAAACTTGATGAAGGAACGCTTTGAGGTAAACAACCAAAACCCTTTTCATATGAATCCATGCCAGCCGCCAAGTCTAGAGGATATGAAAGAAGTGAAAATACTGTAGACTTAAATAATAACTTTCATCTTGCATCTCCTCAAAATCAGTTTATCTCCATTAAGTCCAAATGAGTAGCCCCCAAGGGTCGGCTTAGACTGAATAGTTAAGCCAGGACTTAAAATCATGTTGGCAAAATCCGAACATGTAGCCCCCATGGGCCGGCTTAAATTGAAAAATTAAGCCGGGTCATTAAGTAATTTTTGTTTAAAAAATGACCTACATTAGCCCCCAAGTGCCAAGTAGAGTACTTGTAATGTGCTTGGGACTTTAATAGAATGATCATCATAACTGGTAAGTGCTGCATAATTATTGCTTTTCAGGCTAAATTAAGCATGAAGGAATCACAAGTGGTCGACCTGCGGCAAAATATCAAATCGCGTCAAGCAGAGACTTCAAAGGCCGGGTCAGAACTGAAAACCGCCTTGGAAGTATCTGAGAAATTGAAAATGGACTTCAACGCTAAAAGAGCCGGCTGGGATACTGAGAAAGTGGCTCTATTGAAAAGAGCTGAAGACGCCGAAGCTACTCTTAAGCCGGTGACTAAAGAGTTATCCAGCTTAAAGCGGCACATTAATCATATGACAGTCGCCATCTTTGGTAAGTGACATTGCACTTCAATCTTTCAGCATCAATTTATTTTGACCTGCCTGGCGACTTATCAGTATGTTTTACTCAACATGCCCCATGAGCTCCAACCTTGGCCAGGACATGCTTGTGAAGCTGAAAGCCGTGTACACCCTGGTGGAGAAACTATATACTGGCACTCAGCGGACCATAGCAGCTATCTCCCATAGCAAACAACCACCCACACTCATCAGGGAGGTACCAGACAAACTGTGTGTCATGCCCCAAAGACTGGAAGTGATAAAGCGATCATCCGCCAGAGCTAGTGCCACTATCGCTCTGAGCCGGGCCAAAGCATAGCAAGCAGAGCTAGACCCGTGTGACGCCCCCGATTCAATCGTACACTAATCATGCACGCAAACGTGTACGATCAAGATCAGGGACTCACGAGAAGATATCACAACACAACTCTAAAATCATAAATAAGTCATACAAGCATCATAATACAAGCCAGGGGCCTCGAGGGCTCAAATACAAGTGCTCGATCATAGACGAGTCAGCGGAAGCAAAAATATCTAAGTACAGACATGAGTTAAACAAGTTGCCATAAGATGGCTAGCACAAACTGGGAAACAAATCGAAAGAGGCGCAGGCCTCCTGCCTGGGATCCTCCTAAACTACTCCTAATCGTCGGCGGCCTGAACGTAGTAGTAGGCACCCTCGGTGTAGTAGGGGTCGTCGTCGACGGTGGCGTCTGGCTCCTGGGCTCCAGCATCTGGTTGCGACAACCAGGAAGAAAAGGAAAGGGGGGAAAGAGGGAGAAAAGCAACCGTGAGTACTCATCCAAAGTACTCGCAAGCAAGGATCTACACTACATATGCATGGGTATATGTGTAAAGAGGCAATATCGGTGGACTGAACTGCAGAATGCCAGAATAAGAGGGGGATAGCTAGTCCTATCGAAGACTACACTTCTGGCAGCCTCCATCTTGAAGCATGTAGAAGAGAGTAGATGGTAAGTTCACCAAGTATCATCGCATAGCATAATCCTACCCGACGATCCTCTCCTCGTCGACCTATGAGAGAGCGATCACTGGGTTGTATCTGGCACTTGGAAGGGTGTGTTTTATTAAGTATCTGGTTCTAGTTGTCATAAGGTCAAGGTATAACTCCGGGTCATCCTGTTACCGAAGATCACGGCTATTCGAATAGATAAACTTCCCTGCAGGGGTGCACCACATTACCCAACACGCTCGATCCCATTTGGTCGGACACACTTTCTTGGGTCATGCCTGGCCTCGGAAGATCAACATGTCGCAGCCCCACCTAGGCACAACAGAGAGGTCAGCACGCCGGTCTAAATCCTATGCGCGCAGGGGTCTGGGCCCATCGCCCGTTGCTCACCTGCACGTTGCGAACGCGGCCGGAAGCAGACCTAGCCTACCAGGCATTCCAGTCCAATCCGGCGCGCGTCGCTCAGTCGCTGACGTCACCAAGGCTTCGACTGATACCACGACTTCGAGTGCCCATAACTGTTCTCGCGTAGTTGGTTAGTGCGTATAGGCCAGTGGCCAGACTCAGATCAAATACCAAGATCTCGTTAAGCGTGTTAAGTATTCATGAATGCCGACCAGGGCCAGGCCCACCTCTCTCCTAGGTGCTCTCAGCCTGCCCTGTCGCTCCGCCACAAAGTAACAGTGGGGGCCGTCGGGAACCCAGGCCCACCTCTACCAGGATGGAGCCACCTGCCCCTTCAGCCCCCATCTCCGAACAGTATCATAAGTAATGTAACAGTATAAAGTTTATAGCATATGCCCGTGATCACCTCCCGAAGTGATCACGGCCCAGTAGTATAGCATGGCATACGGACAAGAGTGTAGGGCCACTGATGGAACACTAGCCTCCTATACTAAGCATTAGGATAACAGGTAAAGGTATCAACATTTGTAGCAACAATGACAGGCTATGCAGCAGAATAGGATTAACCGAAAGCAGTAACATGCTACACTACTCTAATGCAAGCAGTATAGAGAAGAATAGGCGATATCTGGTGATCAGGGGGGGCTTGCCTGGTTGCTCTGGCAAGGAGGGGTCGTCAACAACGTAGTCGAACTCAGTGGCATCAGCAACAGCCTCGGGGTCTATCGGAGAAGAAGAGGGGGGAAGAAACAGTAAATACGGAGCAAACGAAGCATCACAAAACATAACGAGGCAATACGCGGTGCTAGGTATGCCCTAACGTGGCACTAGGCGATGCCGGCGAAGGGGGGAAACATCCGGGAAAGTATCCCCGATGTTTCGCGTTTCCGGACAGATGAACCGGAGGTGAAAAGTTGCGTGTTTGCTATGCTAGGGATGTGTGGCGGACGAACAGGATGCGTATTCGGATTCGTCTCGTCGTTCTGAGTAACTTTCATGTACAAAGTATTTTCATCCGAGCTACGGATTATTTTATATTAATTTTCAAAGTTTTTAAACAATTTCTAAATTATTATTATTAAATTAATTTCGAAAAATAGCATTACTGCATCAGCACGACGTCAGCACGACGTCACCAGTCAACAGGGGGTTTGACTGGGTCAATAGATGTGTGGGTCCCGGTTGTCAATGTCACAGATTAGCTAATCAGAGTTAATTAGTTTTAACTAAGTGTCTAGGTTAATTAACATGATTAATTAGGTTAATTAATTTACTAATTGACTAATTAATTAATTAATTTTTTTGTTTGATCTTATCTCCAGGGTGTGGGGCCCGTTTGCCATAGGTCCAGAGGCCAAATGGGGCGGGCTACCGGGCGCGGGCAGGAGCACCCGCCGTGCGCCGCGCCTAGCAGAACCCAGGGGAAAGGGGGGCGCGTGGGCGCCGGGGTCCGGCGCCGGCGGCTGTGGCCGCGGCCGCTGCTGGTCCAGCAGCAGCAAGGGCCGGTGAGCGGAGCGAGCAGGGGCTGTCGGGGAGGCGCGGTCGGCGCGGCACGGCAGGGCGCGGGGTAGGCGTGGCCGGTGCGGGGCGACGGGCGACCAGGGCTCGCGTCGGCACGGGCGAGCGTGAGGGGAGGGAGCGGGGCAGCTGTGGTAGGGGGAGGCAGGGGCGAGGCCAGGGCACGGCGTATGGCGTGCGAGCGCGCACAGGGAGGTTAGCAGGCGCGGGTGCCAGCGCACTCCAGCAGAGCGCGGGCGCGCCCAGGTGGAGGCGGGTGTGGCGGCACGCGCGGACATGCGAGGGGCTCATGGTGGAGGACGACTGCAGCGAGTGGGCGCGCGAGGAGCGGAGCTCCTATGCGGCCACGACAGGGCTTCGGTCACGGCGATTGTGAGGTGACTGCGGGCATCGGCGCGGACGCGGGGCATGGCGGGCACAGGGGAGAGAGGTGGCGGAGGCCGGGGGCCTCACCCGCGTTGGATAGACGATGGGCACCGTGGATTGGGGGAAGCCGGTCGGGAAGGTCCAGGGCGGGGCAGTCTGGCGGGATCCAGCAACGACGCGGTCGCGGATGGGGCGGCGGGGTAGCGGGAGGCACCGGGCGGCGGCGGCGCGGTGAAGGGGTCGGGGCCCTCCGCCCCGATCCAGACGAGGGAGGGGAGAGAGGCGTGTGGGATCGAGGGGAGGGGAGTTAGGTTAGGGTTCCTGGGGGTGGGGGGCAATGTAGGCCAGGTGCGGGGTGGGCCGGCTGGCCAGCTGGGCCGGCGTGCTGGGCCGAGGTCCAGTTGGCCATAGGGGGCTGTTGTTTCCCTTTTTTAGTTTTCCCTTTTCCTTTTCTGTTTCTTTTTATTTGTTATGTTTTGTACTTATCTTAAATAGCAAATAGGTTTAGTAAAATAGGAAACTTGTCCCCATAATTCACATTCCAAAATTAGACAATGCCACAAAAAGTTTGATCCCAAAATAAAATAATTTAACATTTATAATTAATAAAAGGCATTTATTAAATTGGTTATGCTGTTGTTTCATTCCCATTTGAGCATTTAAACATTTTATAAAAGTGTGGTTTCTCCACCATAATTACCTATGCATTATTTTTCTCACTCCGAACATTTTAGTTTTAATATTTGAAAACTTTTATTGTTTGCTTGATTTTGAATTTTATTCGAACCGGTTTCGAACTAACGCGAGATTAGCAACAATAATTGAGGTGACGTGACATCATTAGCAGAGGTTCACTTTAGCTTAATTACCCGGGCGTCACAATTCTCCTCCACTACAAGAAATCTCGTCCCGAGATTTAAGAGGTGGGATAAGGGGGAAAGGTCTGGTTACGAAATTCTAACGAATCTTGTCGGTCTTGTTTGCTCTTCTCGAAGAGGTCGATCCATAGCGTTGATTTCTGCATACCTATGCATCAATGCATCATGATGAAGTTGTCGTCCTTTCTTCGGGAACTCCATCGTACTTACGAAAGAATAAGGGGGGTATTCCGGGAGAATGGACCTCTACAAGGTTGTCTATTTGGTACTCCCTCCGTTCCGAATTACTTGTCGCAGGTATGGATGTATCTAGATGTATTTTAGTTCTAGATACATCCATTTCTGCGACGAGTAATTTGGAACGGAGGGAGTAGATAACATCGGGGAAGGTGGCGGAAAGTAACTCTTGAATTGAAACTTAAGAAAATATTGAGAGCAAGTAAGACGGTGCAATAAGAAGTTTTGAGCGGGTAGGCAATTGTTCATTACCTGAAACAGAGTGTGAAAGTGGTTCAGAGCAATGGGAATAAGTATTGTGTCTCATACCAGAATTGATGATCTCTCGGAAGGTGGTTCGTGAATTACATACGAAGCCAAGCGTGAGGAATAACTTCGTAAATAGGGGTGTACAGGAGAGTCAATCCTGTGGAACTGTGGGTTATGGGCCCACCATGTGGGTTTAAAAGCAACAGGGGCGAAGACATCTTGCATGGTCTTGGTAGCAAGGCATGTCAGAGGATAGTCTGTCATTTAAGTCGGCAACAACATCGGTAACAAGGGCGAGAGAAAAAGAGAACCATTTTCCTGCTCGTTGAATGAGGCGGGCCTGTAGGCAAAGTTCTCGTCCATCGGTGGTTACCGGAATGTCATCAACAATAGTAACAGGGTCTTACTGACTAGGTTGTACACCAAGGTGTTTACATAAGCAGGAGAATATTACTGCTTAGATCATATAGACCACAAGAAGGTTAAACAAAACAATGGAAAGGAAAATGTGATTATTAGATTAAACAGAACAATGGAAAGGAAAATGTGTTTAAACACATATTCCAGGGGTATATCCTTCCCAAGGACAAGCAGAGCATGATATCCATGACAGGATATAAAGTAGAAAAACCTTTAGGTAAGGGGAGAGAAATTTCATGACATTACCCATACAACGGTGTTAGGATAAATGCTATAGAGAATTTAGCATTTTGCTTCAAATGCTCTTATTGAAAATCGGAGTACCACAGACATGCTTCGGGATAGCATTGACATGGTCTTCAAGCAAAGATCAGACTTTGGATACACAAAGGATCCATCAGGATAAACTTATTAAACAAGGCATTCAATTTCCTCATGGAAAAATGATTAACCTTGTTAAAAAGGAAACTATAACACTAGGTCCTCTGGTCAGGTGTGCTAGGCATGACATCACCTTACCGGGGCATATAGGGCCAATGTTATAACTCTTGAAAATATGTTCCAACCATCATATCTGACCAAGATTCAGATCTGATTGGTGTCAGGATACCTTAGACTCAGGATGCCTGAGAAGAAAGGTGCAACACAAATTGTCGAGGTGACATTGTAAGATTCTCGGGAATTGAACTATGGAAGCGAGTTCCGAAACAAGAGTTCATCAGTAAACCAACGAGAGGATGAGGAGGTGGCTGATGGAATCAGCGACAATTCATCGAGATTAACAAAAGATGGATTTCCACAACTATGTGAACAAGGAGATAACATTTGTCAGATCAAATGGTATAATGATGTATGCTCGAGGAAAACATACACAATTAAACATTGGTTGGAAGGTGCACCCGAAATATGGGCTCGGTTGCACGATCAATGTTAGAATGGTGACTTAATGAACAAAAGAATTAGAAGGAAACTATCGACCATTCACTTCAAAGCAATAGGGTTGCTAGAAGTTTTGAACTCACACATCAAAGTTCAATTGCCGGTATTCCGATTAGAAACAACACGGGGACCAAGAATGAACGGAGATGGCGAGAAGTATTACTATATCAAGTATTCTTAAGAGGTGGTGAAATTCCCATGACATTCTTGACATAAAAGGTGGTAATACTCCAAGGTAAACAAGAACAGATGCTGGATAGCAAGGAACTCAAGGTATAACACAAAACACGAACAAGTTTGTGTTGGAGGGAAGTCAATAAAGTGGTCGATGACAACACAAATCATCGAGAGCAAGGATGGTATTTCTCATCATGAACTCAATTGATATCCTGGAAGAGCTCAGGATGTTGATGATGATCATGACACATTTGTCGAGAGATTTCATGAAGATGTAATCAATCAGGGATGACATCAAGTCAAAGGAATGATAAAGCAAAAGGTTTTTGGAACCATGGGTACGACATCAACTCGGAATCAAGCTCGTTGTTCGAAGTGAACAATAAGACGAGGAAGATCGACGTAAGCTTAGCTCATCGTCGAAAGCTGTGCTCTGGGAATAAGGACCATGTGGCACAATTTAAAATTTAGCACAAATAATGATATTAGCCAATCAGGCTAGGAATGACTTCAAGGATTATTAAACTCATAAGCAACGAAAATTACTTAGAGTTATCGTATCGGAGCACGGAATTGATTCACTTATGGATGTTCTCGGTTGACGACAACCCAGAACCCATGGAGTCACTATGACAGGGAAGGTGCTACTTCATCAGAAATTCATAAGACGTAGTGCAATAGCATGATATCCTCGAGATAGTAGGGGGCAATACTCAAGGTAGTTTGGTATATAGGTTGGACAAGCATATTGATTTGCAGAAGACAAGTGCTTTAACTTGTCCGCGAAATGGGATCAAAGAAGAACAATCATGGTCAGAACCACGAATGCAAAGGACCAAAACCAAATACAAGATGATTTTATAATGAGGGAATAATTATTATTACAAGAAGCTTGCATGATAAGTTCCACATCGGGTCCATGGGCATGAACGCAAAGGTTCAAGGTCGACTCCCACTTCTTCAATACACAACTTCTCATTTACTGCTCCCAGTTAAGAATGTTTAGAGTTTGAAAGTTTAACTGGCGGAATACCAGAAGGTTATGACCCATGAAGACTTTTGGGTTCACACAAATTAAGGAAGGTATATGTTCAACCCATCAGGGCATCTTAGAAACAGATACCACAAACTTCGGAGTAAATAGTACAAGCTCGAAAGTAGAGTATGGCTATCAAAGCAGAGGATACAAATTGCCAAAGGCATTATATAACAAGGAAAGAACTTCTCGAGGTTTTTGTATACGAAGGACACTGTCGGATGATATTTCAACAAAGGATCCGATGGTCCATAGCGAAGCTGATGTGAGTATCGACACACAACCAGAGGAAGAAACAATGTGAAGGCATTGGATTATAGAAGCAACTGGCTAATTCAAAGCTCACATGTAAAGGAATTATGATTTCCAAATCAAAGGATCAGAAGCAAATGCTCTGATTAAGGATGGATAAGTTGAGAAAGCTTAGGGGTAAAATCGACAACAATTTTATTGGTCGAGATCCAGCTCATGTTTAAAATGACGTCTGAGCCGAAAGGATGAATTCTAGGATCTGATTGAGGATTGCGAGCATTCGCAACATATTGAATCAATGGACTCAAAATGATAATGACAAAGGATGTCAATAGGATTTTGAGACTTATGGGATTAACCATAATGCATGCAAGCAAGAATTTCAAGAGCAATAGGCGGTTGAGGATTCTCGGAAGATCGAATGGTATTTCGAAGACTTTTTTTTGAAATACATGAATCAACTGGGGAGGAACGGATACTCGATAGGTGCAAGAAATTATCCGTATGGGTAATAATGCGAAAAAGAGTTGCAAAGCAGTAGGCACAAAGGATTCTCGAAATATCAGAGAAATTTTTCAGGATATCAAGTAATAACAAGGGCAACTGGGAACGAAGGTATGAACAGCAAACGGAAGTAGTTATCCATAAGGATTTATCGGTGGGCGGGAATAGCAAAAAGCGGTGAGCATAAAGTCTTGAGAGAACATCGAAGAGTATCTTCGGAATCCTTCGGTGCACTAAGCAATCATCTGGAGTGAGGGGCTCTCCGGGAGGAAGTAATTACGAGAACCTAGAGTTAGCGTTGGTAAAATCATTTAACCCGAATAGAAGAGAGATTAGAATCCCGGAGTATAGATGAGGAATAAAAGATCCTAATACCACCCAATTGGCGACGTGGGCCCGTGAGCCACACAACCATGTTAGTAAAACAGTTTTCACTTACTAGACTCAACTTCGGCCAAGGAGTTTGGAAGGGGGATTCCTACAGGCAGTCGGCTCTGATACCAACTTATGACGCCCCCGATTCAATCGTACTAATCATGCACGCAAACGTGTACGATCAAGATCAGGGACTCACGGGAAGATATCACAACACAACTCTAAAATCATAAATAAGTCATACAAGCATCATAATACAAGCCAGGGGCCTCGAGGGCTCGAATACAAGTGCTCGATCATAGACGAGTCAGCGGAAGCAACAATATCTGAGTACAGACATAAGTTAAACAAGGTGCCATAAGATGGCTAGCACAAACTGGGATACAGATCGAAAGAGGCGCAGGCCTCCTGCCTGGGATCCTCCTAAACTACTCCCGGTCGTCGTCAGCGGCCTGCACGTAATAGTAGGCACCTCCAGTGTAATAGGAGTCGTCATCGACGGTGGCGTCTGGCTCCTGGGCTCCAGCATCTGGTTGCGACAACCAGGAAGAAAAGGAAAGGGGGGAAAGAGGGAGAAAAGTAACCATGAGTACTCATCCAAAGTACTCGCAAGCAAGGATCTACACTACATATGCATGGGTATATGTGTAAAGAGGCAGTATCGGTGGACTGAACTGCAGAATGCCAGAATAAGAGGGGGATAGCTAGTCCTGTCGAAGACTATGCTTCTGGCAGCCTCCATCTTGCAGCATGTAGAAGAGAGTAGATGGTAAGTTCACCAAGTATCATCGCATAGCATAATCCTACCCGACGATCCTCTCCTCGTCGACCTATGAGAGAGCGATCACCGGGTTGTATCTGGCACTTGGAAGGGTGTGTTTTATTAAGTTTCCGGTTCTAGTTGTCATAAGGTCAAGGTACAACTCCGGGTCGTCCTGTTACCGAAGATCACGGCTATTCGAATAGATAAACTTCCCTGCAGGGGTGCACCACATTACCCAACACGCTCGATCCCATTTGGTCGGACACACTTTCTTGGGTCATGCCTGGCCTCGGAAGATCAACATGTCGCAGCCCCACCTAGGCACAATAGAGAGGTCAGCACGCCGGTCTAAATCCTATGCGCGCAGGGGTCTGGGCCCATCGCCCGTTGCTCACCTGCACGTTGCGAACGCGGCCGGAAGCAGACCTAGCCTACCAGGCGTTCCAGTCCAATCCGGCGCGCGCCGCTCAGTCGCTGACGTCACCAAGGCTTCGGCTGATACCACGACTTCGAGTGCCCATAATTGTTCCCGCGTAGTTGGTTAGTGTGTATCGGCCAGTGGCCAGACTCAGATCAAATACGAAGATCTCGTTAAGCGTGTTAAGTATCCGTGAATGCCGACCAGGGCCAGGCCCACCTCTCTCCTAGGTGGTCTCAACCTGCCATATCGCTCTGCCACAAAGTAACAGCGGGGGCCGTCGGGAACCCAGGCCCACCTCTACCAGGATGGAGCCACCTGCCCCTTCAGTCTCCGAACAATAACATAAGTAATGTAACAGTATAAAGTTTATAGCATATGCCCCTGATCACCTCCCGTAGTGATCATGGACCAGTAGTATAGCATGGCATACGGACAAGAGTGTAGGGCCACTGATGGAACACTAGCCTCCTATACTAAGCATTAGGATAACAGGTAAAGGTATCAACATTTGTAGCAACAATGACAGGCTATGCAGCAGAATAGGATTAACCGAAAGCAGTAACATGCTACACTACTCTAATGCAAGCAGTATAGAGAAGAATAGGCGATATCTGGTGATCAAGGGGGGGCTTGCCTGGTTGCTCTGGCAAGGAGGGTCGTCAACAACGTAGTCGAACTCAGTGGCATCAGCAACAGCCTCGGGGTCTATCGGAGAAGAAGAGGGGGGAAGAAACAGTAAATACGGAGCAAACAAAGCATCACAAAATATAACGAGGCAATACGCGGTGCTAGGTATGCCCTAACGTGGTACTAGGTGATGCCGGCGAAGGGGGGAAACATCCGGGAAAGTATCCCCGGTGTTTCGCGTTTCCGGACAAATGAACCGAAGGTGAAAAGTTGCGTGTTTGCTATGCTAGGGATGTGTGGCGGACGAACGGGCTGCGTATTCGGATTTGTCTTGTCGTTCTGAGCAACTTTCGTGTACAAAGTATTTTCATCCGAGCTACGGATTATTTTATATTAATTTTCAAAGTTTTAAACAATTTCTAAATTATTATTATTAAATTTATTTCGAAAAATAGCATTACTGCATCAGCACGATGTCAGCAGTCAGCAGGGGGTTTGACTGGGTCAATAGATGCGTGGGTGCCGGTTGTCAATGTCACAGATTAGCTAATCAGAGTTAATTAGTTTTAACTAAGTGTCTAGGTTAATTAACATGATTAATTAGGTTAATTAATTTACTAATTAACTATTTAATTAATTAATTAATTTTTTTGTTTGATCATATCTCTAGGGTGTGGGGCCCGTTTGCCATAGGCCCAGAGGCCAAATGGGGCGGGCTACCGGGCGCGGGCAGGAGCACCCGCCGTGCGCCGCGCCTAGCAGAACCCAGGGGAAAGGGGGCGTGCGGGCGCTGGGGTCCGGCGCCGGCGGCTGTGGCCGCGGCCGCTGCTGGTCCAGCAGCAGCAAGGCTGGCGAGCGGAGCGAGCAGGGGCTGTCGGGGAGGTGCGGTCGGCGCGGCACGGCAGGGCGCGGGGTAGGCGTGGCCGGTGCGGGGCGACGGGCGACCGGGGCCCGCGTCGGCGCGGGCGAGCGCGAGGGAAGGGAGCGGGGGAGCTGTGGCAGGGGAAGGCAGGGGCAAGGCCAGGGCGCGACGTATGGCTTGCGAGCGCGCACGGGGAGGTTAGCAGGCGCGGGTGCCAGCGCGCTCCGGCAGAGCGCGGGCGCGGCCAGGTGGAGGCGGGTGCGGCGGCACGCGCGGACGTGCGAGGGGCTCATGGCGGAGGACGACTGCAGCGAGTGGGCGCACGAGGGAGCGGAGCTCCTATGCGGCCACGACAAGGCTTCGGTCATGGCGATTGTGAGGTGACTGCGGACATCGGCGCGGACGCGGGGCATGGCGGGCACAGGGGAGAGAGGTGGCGGAGGCCGGGGGCCTCACCCGTGTTGGAGAGACGATGGGCGCCGTGGCTTGGGGGAAGCCGGTCGGGGAGGTCCAGGGCGGGGCAGTCCGGCGGGATCCAGCAACGACGCGGTCGCGGACGGGGCGGCGGGGTAGCGGGAGGCACCGGGCGGCGGCTGCGCGGTGAAGGGGTCGAGGCCCTCCGCCCCGATCCAGACAAGGGAGGGGAGAGAGCGTGGGGGATCGAGGGGAGGGGAGTTAGGTTAGGGTTCCTGGGGGTGGGGGGCAATGTAGGCCAGGTGCGGGGTGGGCCGGCTGGCCAGCTGGGCCGGCTTGCTGGGCCGAGGTCCAGGTGGCCATAGGGGGGCTGTTGTTTCCCTTTTTTTAGTTTTCCCTTTTCCTTTTCTGTTTCTTTTTATTTGTTATGTTTTGTACTTATCTTAAATACCAAATAGGTTTAGTAAAATAGGAAACTTGTCCCCATAATTCACATTCCAAAATTAGATAATGCCACAAAAAGTTTGATCCCAAAATAAAATAATTTAACATTTTATAATTAATAAAAGGCATTTATTAAATTGGTTATGCTGCTGTTTCATTCCCATTTGAGCATTTAAACATTTTACAAAAGTGTGGTTTCTCCACCATAATTACCTATGCATTATTTTTCTCACTCTGAACATTTTAGTTTTAATATTTGGAAACTTTTATTGTTTGCTTGATTTTGAATTTTAATTCGAACCGGTTTCGAACTAACGCGAGATTAGCAACAATAATTGAGGTGACATGACATCATTAGTAGAGGTTCACTGTAGCTTAATTACCCGGGCGTCACAACCCGGAGGCCATTATGCTCAATCATTGATCCAATCAAGAAACACACTCGAATATTAACTATGCCCAATGCACAAGTATGACAATAGTGTTCCCTAGTTGGTGCTTTATAAGAGAAGATGGAGACTCAATAAAAATAAAAAATACATAACGTAAATAGATAGGCCCTTCGCAGAGGGAAGTAGAGATTTGCAAAGGTGCCAGAGATCAAAGCTTAAATTGAGAGATAAAATTGTTTTGAGAGGCATGCTTTTCCTGTCAACAAAAACGACCTAGAATTCCCAATATCTTCCATGCTAGATACATCATAGTCGGTTCCCAAACATAAAATAAAGTTTATTCCCCTTTCTACCATTCTTTCACAATCCATGGCTAGCCTTATCCACGGGTGCCTTCCATACCAACACTTTCCAAGGAATTTATTATTGACAACATAAATAAAATTTCTTTTCATTTCGGGACTGGCCATCCCTATTACCTGCCACACTCTCGTGCAATGACAAGTGAATAAACACCCACCTTGAGAATAACACATCTAGCATGGAAAATATTGGCCACCCCCTACCCCTTCATGAGTGGTACGGGCACACAAAAAGGAAATTCGTTTTGAAAATTAGAGTTGGCACATACAAATTTACTTGGAACAACATGGAAATACCACATATATGTAGGTATGGTGGACTCATTTGGCACTACATGGTTTAAGGAGTTTGGATGCACAAGCAGTATACCCGCTTAGTACAAATGAAGGCTAGCAAATAGATTGAGAAGCAATCAACCAAGAAACGAAAACGATCATAAACGAGCATTGAACATAACTAACACCGAATAATGCACCACAAGTAGGATATAACTTCATTGCATAACTATTGACTTTCATGCATGCATAGGGAATCACAAACCGTAACACCAATATTCCTACTAAATCATAGTTACTCACCAACCTCACTCACATATTATTATCTCCATATCGCAAAACTATTGCAAGGAATCAAACTTATCATATCCAATGATCTATATGAAAGTTTTTATTACATCATTCTTGGATATTCATCATATTAGGACCAATTTCATAGCTTGTGCAAATTTTCATCACTATTATAAACTCCCAAAATAATATAAGTGAAGCATGAGAGTGTTCGACAAACTACTCCAAAAAGATATAAGTGAAGATCAAGTGAGTAGTTAATTAAATAGGTAGCTATGTGAGGACTCTCTCTTATTTAAAAATTTCAGATCTTAGTATTTTATTAAAACAGCAAGCAAAAAAAAATAAAAAGACATTCGAAGAATAACACATATCATGTGAAGAAGCAAAAGCTTAGGTTCAACCAATACTAACCGATAATTGTTGATGAAGAAAGGTGGGATGCCTACCGGAGCATCCCCAAGCTTAGATGCTTGAGACTTCTTGGAATATTATCTTGGGATGCCTTGGGCATCCCCAAGCTTGAGCTTTTGTGTCTCCTTAAATTACTTTTATATCACGATTTCCCTAAATCTTAAAAACTTTATCCACACAAAACTCAACAAGAACTCGTGAGATACATTAGTATAAATCAACTCAAAACCTTATCATTCTATACTGTAACAAATCACTAAAATTATAATTTAACATTGCATACTAAATGCTTCTGCATATTTAATACTCCTATCCTCAAATAGAATCATTAAACAAGCAAACATATGTAAACAATGCAATCATAACAGCAATCTGTCTAAACAGAACAATCTATAAAGGATGAAGAAGGATCTTTACATATTTAACTCAAAAAATCTGAAAATTTACCAAGCTGTAGAAAATTTATTATAGCTTATTGTGCAAAAAAACAAACTTTTATCATATTCTGACTTTTCTCAAAAAATCACGCACTAGCTTGCAACTTTCTATTTTCAAACAGCCACATATAGACTTGCAAATAAGCATGGTAAAGGCTATACTTGACATTTTTATTGAAATAAAAGATGCAAAACATTTCTAAATAATAGCAAGCAAATCCTAACAAAATAAAATGACGCTCCAAGCAAAACACATGTCATGTGACAAATGAAAATATAGCTCCAAGTGAGGTTACCGATAATATTGGAGACGAAAGAGGGGATGCCTTCCGGGGCATCCCCAAGCTTAGTTGCTTGGATCTTCCTTGAATATTACCTTGGGCGTGCCTTGGGCATCCCCAAGCTTACGGTCTTGTCACTCCTTTTGAATGTGCATTGCATTGAATTGTGTTCCTTCTCTCTTAGCCGGTGTTGTTCCTTCTCGGTAGCCGATGTTTCCGACAATGTGATCGTTGACACCAGTGAAGAGCTACACTATCTTCAGAAGTGACAGGCAAGCAACCCCCTTGATCATTCCGATACAACTCTACTCTCTTGCTCCTGCTCTCTTTTACTGCATTAGGACAACAACAATTCAATTGTTACTTGTCACGGTAGTTGAACCTATTCCTCTGCATGACATGTCTTTGCCACAGTAAATAGTTAAAACCCACTAGCATGAATAGGAGTTGTTTGAGCCATGATGTGCCTACTCATTCTTGCTTGCTTGTTATGCCTGCTGCGCTTAGAGTTGTGTCAGGTCTGATTCATCTGGGATGGATTGGAATGGTGGCGAACATGTCCTACTGTTGAGAGCTAAGTGTGTGAATACGATTTGGTAAAGGTAGCGATGAGAGGCCGTGTAGGAGTACATGGTGGGTTGTCTCATTGAAACTGTCCTCAGAAACTAGGTTTTGTGTTTGTGATCCAAGACAGTTACTACCACAAATTGGGATACTTAATTGACCCTCTTGACTTATGAATCGCCTTGATCTCTGTCCAGGAGTTGCAACTAGTTTTTAGTGTTTGTAGGATATGTGTTAGAGGCCATGCATAGCACTGACCCTGGGGTGGGCTATGATGCAGTAGAGAAACCAAGGCACGGTGTACCAGGATGACACCCGAATGGTGCTCTTGGGAACCCTACTCTCATCGTTTAGGGCCGTGATAGAACCTCAGTCGGACTTCCATTGCGGGCACAACCTCAAATAGGCGATAAACCTCGACTAGAGTATTGTGTGGTTAGTTAGGTCGTGGCTGACACCCTCGCCAGGCTTCCACTTGAAGGTTGCCGAGATACATGACGTGTACATGGTGGTAAGTGGTGAGAGCGTGTGTGAAGAAGTACACCACTGCAGGGTTAATTATCTATTTGGATAGTCGCGTTGAAAGGAACGAGAAGAGGGGTCTAGAGGGGGGGTGATTAGACCCTTAACATGTAAAAGTGGCAGTTTTTAGTTTCTTCAAGTTAAGATTGAGTTTAGCACATGTTAAAGGACATCCAATACATCTCAAGCAAGCATGACAAGAGTATAGGCAGCGGAAAAGAGTAAAGCATGCAATTTTCAAGAATGTAAAGGGATGGGATTGGAGTGTGCAAACACAATGGAGACACGGAGAATTTTTGGCGTGGTTACGATAGGTGTTGCTATCGTACGTCCACGTTGATGGAGACTTCAACCCACAAAGGGTAATGGTTGTGCGAGTCCACGGAGGGCTCCACCCATGAAGGGTCCATGAAGAAGCAACCTTGTCTATTCCACCATGGCCATCGCCCACGAAGGACTTGCCTCACTCGGGTAGATCTTCACGAAGTAGGAGATCTCCTTGCCCTTACAAACTTCTTGGTTCAACTCCACATCATGTCGGATGCTCCCAAGCGACACCTAACCAATCTAGGAGACACCACTCTCCAAAAGGTAATAGACGGTGTGTTGATGATGAACTCCTTGCTCTTGTGCTTCGAATGATAGTCTCCCCAACACTCAACTCTCTCTCACAGATTTGGCTATGGTGGAAGAAGGATTTGAGTGTAAAGCAACTTGGGGAAGGCTAGAAATCAAGGTTCAAATGGTAGGAATGGAATCTCTTGATCTCAACACATGAGTAGGTGGTCTCTCTCAAAAAATGAATGATGGAAGTGTAGGCACGTTCTGATGGCTCTCCTCACTTATGAAGGAGGGGTGGAGGGGTATATATAGCCTCTGATAACCCACAAGTATGGGGGATCATTTGTAGTCTTTTTCGATAAATAAGATGTTGAACCCAACGAGGAGCTAAATGTAGAACAAATATTCCCTCAAGTTTTATCGACCACCGATACATCTCTATGCACACTTAACCTTTGCTTTACCCAAAATAACAATAAAACTAGAAGTACTTTGCGAGAATAAAACTATGAATAAATTGCAAGATAATAAATTTAGTAGTTTAGTAGAAAGCTTTTGTCACACAAGAAAGTTATTTGTCCCTAGGTGATCGATAACTAGACCGGTAATCATTATTGCAATTTTATATGAGGGAGAGGCATGAGCTAACATACTTTTTGTACTTGGATCATATGCACTTATGATTGGAACTCTAGCAAGCATCCGCAACTACCAAAGATCATTAAGGTAAAACCAACCATAGCATTAAGTATCAAGTCCTCTTTATCCCATACGCAACAACCCCCTTACTCGGGTCTGTGCTTCTGTCACTCACGCCACCCACCATAAGAAAATCATGAACGTATTACAACACCCTACAACAGGGATCCCTCACGTTTGCGCGACACGGAGGGCACTGTAGGATAGCACCAAAATAAAATATACAACTCAAACCAATCATGATCATCAATCAGCCCAAAGGACAAAACGGGTATACTCAAACATCATATGATAACCACCTATCATTGGACAATAATATATGGTGTTGAGCACCATGTTTAAGTAGAGAATTGCGGTGAGAATAGAGAGGTTACACCGCTGCATAGAGGGGGAGAAAGTTGGTGTTAACGGTAGCAAGGTTGTTGATGTAGATCGACATCACGATCCTAGCCCCGGCGGCACTCTGGTGCCACCGGGAGAGAGGAGGAGAGAGCCCCCCTCCTTCTTCTTCTTCCTTGGCCTCCCCCTAGAGGGAGGAGGGTTTCCCCTCTGGTCCATGACCTCCATGGCGGCGGAGGGGCGAGAGCGCCTCCTAGATTGGATCTATCTCTCTGTTCTCTTCTGTTTCGCGTTCCTGTTTTCTGGCTGAAAACCATTTCTTATATTCCCGAAGATCCATAACTCCGATTGCGTTGAAATTTTAACAAGATTTTTTTTTCCGGATATAAGCTTCCTTGCGCCTGAAGTAGAGCCCCAACCGACTTACGGGGTGCCCACAAGGCACCACCGCACGCCGGGGGGGCAGGCGTGCCCTGGTGGCTAGTGGAGGTCGTGGGCCTCCGTTTGTATTGATTCCACGTCCCAAAAATCATATATATTCCAAAATAATTCTCCGTAAATTTTTATCGCATTCGGACTTTGTTTGATATGGATATTCTGTGAAACAAAAAACATGCAACAAACAGGAACTGACGCTGGGCACTGGATCAATATGTTAGTCCAATAAATCATATATATTGTTGCCAAAAGTATGTGAAAATTGTATAATATTGGTATGGAACAATAAAAAAGTATAGATACGAGGGAGCCGTATCAGCCTCCACACAAAATCCAACCATTACACACTTTTGACCCATCTCGATGGCACCGATCAGTACAAAAATATGAACGTTAGGAATCTCGGTGGGACCGACTGGAAGAACTCGGTGGTACCGATGTGCTAGGGCTTAGGGCAAACCTCAACTCAGTGACACTGATTGCAACAACTCGGTGGGGCCGAAGTGAAGCAATAAGCAACATAGTATCAAACAGGCCAACTCGGTGAGACTGAAGTGAATGCAACAAGTCATAGAGCGCTGGCAAGTCATAGAGCTCTGGCAAGGCCATCACAAAGCGTTGGCAAGGCCCCTCGCGGGGCGAACAAGCCAGGAGCAGCCTGGCGGGTCGCGCGACACTGCGTCCCCACGTGGGTGACACGCGCAACGACGAGCAGCGCTAGAGGCCGTGCCGGCAGGAGTGGATGCGAAGGCTTTCCTCTTTCATGCTAAGGGCGCACAGACGGTTCGCCAGTTCCCAAAGTAACCCCCAAAGGTTGCCCGCTCGGTGTTAGAGGACCAGGACGATGGACGTGCCAGGATGGAGGTCATCATCGAGCCCACTGGTGCGTCATAGACAACGGCTTTGCAGGCGCGGACTGCTTTTGTCAGGATAGATTGCGCCCCTATCCCCCTTCAAACTGGCCATTCTGGCAACCCTTCCCGCCGGGTGTTTTCGGGGGAAGAGGACCAAGGCCAGTATAAGAGGGGTAGGGTGCCATCATAGAGAAGGATCAATTCATTTGGCAACTAGAGCTACACGCTTGTACTCCATCTCCCCAAGCAATTCCAACCAAGCAGGAGTAGGGTTTTACACCACGAGGTGGCCCAAACCTGGGTAAACTGTTGTGTCTGTTGTCGTTCTTCCTCAGCTCGACCACGCTGGAGCATCGCCGTGAGGTTGTGAGGATGAGTAGGGTGGTAGTAA
This sequence comes from Aegilops tauschii subsp. strangulata, assembly GCF_002575655.3. NCBI lineage: Eukaryota > Viridiplantae > Streptophyta > Magnoliopsida > Poales > Poaceae > Aegilops > Aegilops tauschii. The sequence goes on along the minus strand of NC_053038.3, from coordinate 323,483,652 downwards.
CAAGTGCACCCTAGAGTTTGAATCTTCTTGGTTCCCCGGAGCCCCGATTCCGACAACAACTGCCGACGCTCCCAAGAAGGTGCCACCCCTTTTTTGGCGAGAACAAGAAGGTGCCACCCTGATCACGGCACACCACACCAACTACGCCAAAATGCCCAGCCTCGACACTACGGTGTCAATATTTGTTGTAGAATTGTCACGGTAGATGTCCTAGTGTGAGGACTTAGTCATGAGGCCAACGCATCTATGTGGTAGCTTGAGAGGGGTTGAGCGGAATCAAGAGACGCAACACAAGACAAGGGTTTAGATAGCTTCGGGCCCCGGGAAACATCATCCGGTAACAACCCTACATGCTGTTTGAGGCTAGGTCTCATTATCATCACGAGGGAGTCGCCGTAAACCGGCTCTCCCAGTTATGTCTTGCCCTAAGATTATCTCTCTCCCCCTCTTTGGGGTGCCCTGCCCCTCCTTATATATGTTGAAGGGGCGGGTTACATGTAGAGCCCAACTCGGATTAAGACTTAAACTATTCTGACTTCTCTTCATGGGCTTCTTAACGTCTTGGGCTTCATAACGTCTCGGGCTTCATAACTCCAGGCTCTGTCTGCCGGGTTATGACTGTCAACCAGTTATCACTGTCTGCCGGTTTATGACTGTCAACCAGTTATCACTGTCTGCCGGTTTATGATGGTCTGCCGGTTTATGATCTAACTGAACACCTGCCGGGTTATCATCTGACTTAACACCTGTCGGGTTATCATCTGACTTAACATCTGCTGGTTTACCACCTGCCGGTTTGCCGTCTGTCTTAGCCATCTGTCATAACTGTCTGTCTTAACTATTTGCCGGTTTACCAAGTCCCGGCCGGGTCATACCGCGAGGTATATCCCCGACATTAGCCCCAGTTTAATTTGGATTTATCCATGTTAAACTGATCCTGATCATCCTTAAGTCCTTGGCATTTCCTTCTTCTAGAAAATCCGGTTCAATCGGCCAGCTTCATAGTCAATTTGCTGACATTGGTTTGTCACAGAGAAATATTGTGAAGAATAATTCATTTGACTCAGCTCCCAATGCTTAACAAAAATATTGGTCCTTGAAATACTCATCTGATCTTCAGTCGGTTTAAGGATGTAGAACTTGCCGGTTTATCATTGCCAAGATTGCCGGTTTATAAATATTGATAGCACCGGGTCATAATTGTAGTTAACATCAAGCTTGAAAATATACCTCTTATATGCCTATCACTTGTAGCCCCCAAGTCTTAAGAAGGTAGCATAGCAACAGCTTAAGACTTGCTTCAATATAAATGTCACCGCCTTGAAGAAAACCGATTTGTTCATCTCCGTCATTAGTCATAAACTGAGTATTCCACATAGGTAGCCCCCAAGTGCCAGGTTGTCATGCTTGCAGCAACCTGGGACTTGAAATCGCTTTATGCTCATAAAAACTTCAACCAGTGTAGCCCCCAAGGGCCGGGTCATTATGCAATAATAAGCAGGGACTTTGTAAATATAATCATGTAAACTTTGAACAGCAACGTGTAGTCCCCAACGGCCGGCTCAGTAAGATAATATTGAGCTGGGACTTTATATATACTTCATTGAAAATAACATCATATAATGTAACTCTCATCATGGGGCTTGAACCCACGTCCACAAGGTTAAGAGCTTTGTGCTTTACCAATTGAGGAGTGGACCCTTCAATATAACAGATTAAAACTTGTGTATCTTGAATTGTTGAGAGGAGCAATTGGTAGCCCCCAAGGGCCGGCTCATTACAATGTGATGAGTGGGGTCTTCAATAAGGTGATGAAAGAATGACTTTGCATTAGCCCCCAAGTGCCCTGGTGCATGCTGGCAGTGACATGGGACTTGCATATTTGATATAATCTCAATTTGAATAATGTAGCCCCCAAGTGCCGGGTCGTAAGCCTACAGCGACTCGGGACTGTTCCTTCCATTGTAGAATAAATCATATCCATTGATGAAATAATAGCCATTGCGCTAAAGCGACTTTGAAAACCTCAATCATGATATTGGTTATTGATAACCATAATAAAAATCCAGCCATGTTGGCTATTAAAGATTTGAATAATATACCCAATGATTTATAAGCACATGATTCCAATGGCGCAATATATACTGGCGACTTATAGTCCAAAGCCAGGCCGGGTTAATAAACACCGGATTATAACTGATCATGTACTGACAACTTGTAGTTCAAAGCCAAACCGGGTCAATAAACGTCAGTTTATCAAAAAATATTATAAATCTCATCCAAGGAAAAAGAACTTGGCAAATAAAAGCATAAAAGGAACATGCGAGGCTTTTCACGGGCTGCCAGGCCCCAAATCGAGGCTTTTCATGGGCTGCCAGGCCACTGAGTTAAACCATTTTATAAAGCCTTTTAAGATGGACCTCAATCTTTAACCAATCGTCGTTTTAACTTTGACAAGTTCAGGGTCTATGAGATTGACTTGTCAAAAGTTTGGCGGGTCATACCAGGTTTACCTGGACGGAGTGGCTTACTTAAAAAGGCAGGATAACCCGAGGTTTTAGGTGAATACACCTGGCTTCCAAGCCGTGGCTTGATAGCCTATTACAAGTGTAGATTCTTTGTTCATTGTGAAGCAAAGAATCCCCAAGCAATATTTTGAGCTGTGCTCAGTGGGTGCCTATGTTTGAGTTGTGCTTTTGCAACACTCTCTTTGGCCCCTAAGTAATTTTCTTTTGGCCTTGAGCCAATCAAGAGGTGTAGCTATGGTTCGATAGCTATGGTTCAAATACGACCAAGCCCCCAAGTGTTTTGTAAGAGTGGCATATAAGCCGGATTGAAGGGTAATCATAGCTTCGCTTCAATAAGCCAGGAGCCCCCATGTGATCAATAATATGATAAGCCAATAAGGCAGGATACCCATGTTTGAACCGCGCATCATGGCAACAGGTCCTCTTCGGCAACCTTTAACTTTTTGCAAGAGATAAATTCTTCTTGAATCGGGATTTTGAACCGGATATTGAGAGCGTCAGAGCTTTGCAAGAGATATTTTCCTCTTAAACCGGATTTGAACTAGATACTAAGAGCTTCAGCGCTGTGTGGGAGACGGGATTTTCATTAAACTGGACTATAAACCGGAAGCATCATTGTGAGCCGGAATATTTCCGACGACCTTTAAACTTTCATCAATATAACAGTAGCCTCCGGGACCGGGTTATCTTTCCCTTCAACATCCTGGGGCACTTAAATTTGCTGAAACTGGCAAGACTTGCTGAGTCATATCATGGTAGCCCCCGAGTCTTAAGATGACTCAAGGAGTTGTCTTGAGATTCTCCGTACTTGACCATAGCAGAAGGTATATATCATTGGTGTTGATAATCGCGATGTAAATCCACAGAAGGTTGAGGTGACTGCAGCGGGTTATAAATGATCCTGTATGAGCCGTGTCAGCAACTCAGCCAATGGTTCCTTCCAACTGGCTGTTTGAAGTTAACCAAATTGTAGTGGCAGCGATTTGTGCGCATGTCCATTGAGCCATCCACCGCAGACGGCGGCTGATGATAATTTGCCTCCAATTTGTTGGAAGAAAACCGGGCTACCCAAGCAGCGACTTGCTCATACTCAATAGACAGCTCATGCAGACAGGTGCGGCCCGATGTGTTGATGTAGACCAGGCCTCGGGGGCGGCGATTTGCGCACATCCATTGACAACGAGCAGACGCGATCCCAGCAAGCCGATGTGGACCGGACCGCAAGGGCAGCAGCTTGTGTGCATCCATTCATCATATGATATGTCCCGGATTATCCCCACGCGGAATATTATCAATCTGTGCTCCATATCCGTGGTATAAACCACATTTGTAATGAATAATGGTCCTGTATATAAAAATATACAAATCAAAGTAATTTGTCCTTTGATAGAAATAATATGTGTTAATAAAACAAATTTTAGATGGATATCACCTGATGTTTGCAGATGGCAAACGACTTTGGATGACCCGGAGGCAAACCAAGAAACAGGCACAGCGGTTCAGCGCGCCGCGAGCTCGTGTAATGAGGTGAAGGCGCGGCCGGTTCAGAGCAGCGCGTTGACTCGGGGTAGTGTCTTAGAGCAGGGGCCAGGGCGGCTCAACAGGCACACGAGCCGACGACGGTCGCAGGGGCCCATCAAAGGCGTCGGCGGCTTAATGAGATCACGTCGGAGGAGTGCGCGAGGCCGGTGCAACTTGCGGTGACGTCGGCAGAGGCCGCGAGAGGTGACGACGGATTAGCGCGTCTGCGGATGAAGCGGCATGATGCTACGAATGCCATGACAGCCGCGGCAATCTTGGCAAGGCCGCGAAAATAGCACAGGCGACCCCCAGGCGACCCGTGGCAGTTGACGCAGGTGGTTCAACACCGAGGCGCGACCCGACGGTAGACGCGGCTGACGGCAAAGGTGAATCGGCGACAGCAGGGCCGGCTTGCGGTGAGCGGAGGCGGCAGGAGCAGTGGAGGTGCCCCGGGGCGTCTTCAGCGTCCGGTTGGAGCGAGGCGAGCAGGGCCTACTTGCGAGGCGCGGCGACTTGAGGGCAGTGGCAGTTTGAAGCAATGAGGCCGCGGCCGACTCTGAGACGTTCTGGTGACGGGTCACAGCGAGGCTGAAGCGGCAAGCACTGGTGAGGAAGAGGCAACTCTTGGAGGCAACGGCGGCCTGGTATGTAAGTGTGATGACAGCGACAAGATGAATGGCAGTTCAACTTGGAAACAGGGTGGCTCATAACAAGGCCTCGGCGGTTCAACGCCCGGTCCATGCGGCAGACAGGTGGGCAGCCAAACCCCCGGTGTACACTTTGACATTGGAGAAACAAAAGTAATGCCTGGCAACACCAATTGGAGAGCGGCGACGGTTTAGAACGGCAGCAACGCGCGGTGTAACCCGGCCACGGAGGCAACGGCGGACGGCAAGGCAAAACCAGAGCAGAAGCAAACATGAGCAGGTTCTCTTCTTCTTCTAGATGAACATGAGCAGATTCTGATGGTTTGCTGGTGTTGTGAATCGGCCGTGACAGCCGGATTGACAGCGGTGGCGGCCCAAAGGCGGAGGTAGGTCACAGCCGCGGAAAACCGATGAAGGCGACGGCGGCTCGACAGTGGAAACGAGGCGACGGCTCGGTCATGATTCAAACGACGACGGTTTGGCATCCGGCCAAGAGCTAGCGGAGCGGGTCCGGTCAGCGCTTGATTGGAAACGGCTCAGGGTCGTCGTAAACCGGCCTGCGGCTCAGAACATAGTTGGAGAAAGCGAAGCAGAGCAGGGCCAGGGCGGCTCAGCACCGGGGGTGACTCAACAGCACCCAAGGGCCCGTGGTTGAGGAACGCTAGTGAAGCAGAACCGCCACAAAGAAAAACGAGATGGCCGTGGTAACTTAGCAGAGTGCAGCCAGACGGCTCAGCAGTCCTCAGTATGGATGGAGCGGATTTGGGTGGCAGGTGACTCCATAGAAGCTGGTCGATCAGGGCGAGTGACAGCAGCGGCGACTCAAGACCGGTTGGTGCGGGGGGACGACTGGACGACGACTCGCGGGGTTCGGCGGCCCGACGCGGTGGCGAGTTGCAACGACGGGTGAGGCCGCGAAGCAGAAGCGGCTCGATGCAGTCCTCCCGGGTCGGGGACGTATCCAGCACTTGATGTGAAGGTAGCGGCTCGGCAATTCACCATAGGGTCGTGAAGGCGGCTCCGGGCACGGCCGTTTTGACGCGTCGGCCACGGCAGAGGAGGCCCAATGCGAAGACGAGCCCGGTTCGATGCGGGCGGCGCCAGCCGGTGACTGATACGATTGGGCCGGCCTGCGACACCCGAGACGGAGTTTAACCCGGAGCAGAGAGGCAGGCCGGCGGCGGGTCTCGACAGCGTCTCGACGGTTTAGCACGAGGCTGTGGGGGCGCAGCTATGGATGCCCCAAGGTTGGCTCAGCTGATTGCCACGGCGGCTCGTGCGGTTGCCGGGCGTAACAAAGACGGGACCGGGCGGATGACAGCGGCAGCGGTTTAGAGTCCGTGGCGGAAACAGATTGCTTGGGAGATTTGGAATAGGCGTGGTGACTCGTGGCACCAAAGCGGATTCGAGGGGAAGACGAGGTTAGCCACGGAGGCATGCAAAGCGCTGTATCCGTCGACCCGGCAAGGGGGAGGCAGACCTGCTCGAGGCGTGGCGGTTTAAACTGAAACGTAATGAGTGCACCCGCGAGACGGCTGTCAGTGGCGGTGGGCCCTCTCATGGAGACCCGACGAGGTGCCGGCGGTTTATGGCAGCGGCGATTCATAGCACAAGCCAATAGCGGAGGCAACCCATGATAGTGGCTTGGAACAACTTGGCCTTATGCATGTTTGATGATTTGCACCCATTGGATTTCGGTGATCCAACTTGAACCAAACGAAACCTTCGAGATCTTCTCTGTTAATCTTGCCAACCGACCGGATACACTCCATTAATCCATAATTTCTGATCTTGATCAAAGTTGATGTAGATCCTTTCAAAACCGACTTTTCTTCCTCGGAAAATTTGCGAACTTCTCGAAACCCTGGGAAAGATCCCTCCAAGAACTCAACACCACCGTGCGCGGGCCCCACGGTGGGTGCCAACTGTCGTAGAATTGTCGCGGCAGATGTCCTAGTGTGAGGACTTAGTAGTGAGGCCAACGCATCTATGTGGTAGCTTGAGAGGGGTTGAGCGGAATCGAGAGACGCAACACAAGACAAGGGTTTAGACAGCTTCGGGCCCCGGGAAACATCATCCGATAACAACCCTACATGCTGTTTGAGGCTAGGTCTCATTATCATCACGAGGGAGTCGTCGTAAACCGGCTCTCCTAGTTATGTCTAGCCCTAAGATTATCTCTCTCCCCTCTTTGGGGTGCCCTGCCCCTCCTTATATATGTTGAAGGGGCGGGTTACATGTAGATCCCAACTCGGATTAAGACTTAAACTATTCTGACTTCTCTTCATGGGCTTCTTAACGTCTTGGGCTTCATAACGTCTTGGGCTTCATAACTCCAGGCGACTCTGTCTGCCGGGTTATGACTGTCAACCAGTTATCACTGTCTGCCGGTTTATGACTGTCAACCAGTTATCACTGTCTGCCAGTTTATGAAGGTCTGCCGGTTTATGATCTGACTTAACACCTGCCGGGTTATCATCTGACTTAACACCTGCCGGGTTATCATCTGACTTAACATCTGCCGGTTTACCACCTGCCGGTTTACCGTCTGTCTTAGCCATCTGTCTTAACTGTCTGTCTTAACTGTTTGCCGGTTTACCAAGTCCCGGCCGGGTTATGACTCCGGCCGGGTCATACCGCGGGGTATATCCCTGACAATATTTATTTTTGCATGATCATCAGGAGGTGGGATCCACCTAGGGACACCGGAGCAAAGTGGTGGTATCGCCTAATATTCAAAGCATCTCTAGCATACCCCTTATATTCCACCGAACTATAAAATAACCGCGAGTTTCCAGTTTTGGACAGAAAAAGTAGCCCGAACAGACACCTTATATGAAGGAAATATGCCCTAGAGGCAATAATAAAGTTGTTATTTATATTTCCTTATATCATGATAAATGTTTATTATTCATGCTAGAATTGTATTAACCGGAAACTTAGTACATGTGTGAATACATAGACAAACAGAGTGTCACTAGTATGCCTCTACTTGACTAGCTCGTTGAATCAAAGATGGTTAAGTTTCCTAGCCATAGACATGAGTTGTCATTTGATTAACGGGATCACATCATTAGAGAATGATGTGATTGACTTGACCCATTCCGTTAGCTTAGCATTTGATCGTTTAGTATATTGCTATTGCTTTCTTCATGACTTATACATGTTCCTATGACTATGAGATTATGCAACTCCCGAATACCGGAGGAACACTTTGTGTGCTACCAAACGTCACAACATAACTGGGTGATTATAAAGGTGCTCTACATGTGTCTCCGATGGTACTTGTTGAGTTGGCATAGATCGAGATTAGGATTTGTCACTCCGATTGTCGAAGAGGTATCTCTGGGCCCTCTCGGTAATGCACATCACTATAAGCCTTGCAAGCAATGTGACTAATGAGTTAGTTGTGGGGTGATGCATTACGGAACGAGTAAAGAGACTTACCGGTAACGATATTGAAGTAGGTATTGAGATACCGATGATCGAATCTCTGGTAAGTAACATACCGATGACAAAGGGAACAACATATGTTGTTATGCGATTTGATTGATAAAGATCTACATAGAATATGTGGGAGCCAATATGAACATCCAGGTTCCGCTATTGGTTATTGACCGGATACGTGTCTCGGTCATGTCTACATAGTTCTCGAACCCGTAGGGTCCGCACGCTTAATGTTCGGTGACGATCGGTATTATGAGTTTATGTGTTTTGATGTACCGAAGGTAGTTCGGAGTCCCGGATATGATCACGGACATGACGAGGAGTCTCGAAATGGTCGAGACATAAAGATCGATATATTGGATGACTATGTTTGGACATCAGAAAGGTTTCAAGAGAGTTCAGGCATATACAGGAGTGCCGGCGGGTTATCAGAACCCCCCGGGGAGTCAATGGGCCTTAATGGGCCATAGTAGAAAGGAGGAGGAGGAGGCCAAGGTGGGGGCATGCCCCCCCAAGCCCAATCCGAATTGGGAGGGGGGGCGGCCCCCCTTTCCTTCTCTCCTTCTCCCCCTTCCTTCCCTCTCCTACTCCAACTTGGGAAGGGGGAATCCTACTCCCACCGGGAGTAGGACTCCCCCCTTGGGCGCGCCTAGGAGGCCGGCCCTCTCCTCCTCCTCCCCTCCTTTATATACGGCGGAGGGGGCACCCCATAGAGACACACAAGTTGATCATTGATCTCTTAGCCGTGTGCGGTGCCCCCTCCACCATAATCCACCTCGGTCATATCGTCGTAGTGCTTAGGCAAAGCCCTGCGCTGGTAGCTTCATCATCACTGTCATCACGCCGTCGTGCTGACGAAGCTCTCGCTCGACACTCTGCTGGATCGTGAGTTCGTGGGACGTCACCGAGCCAAACGTGTGCAGATCACGGAGGTACCGTACTTTTGGTGCTAGGATCGGTCGATCGTGAAGACGTACGACTACATCAACCGCGTTGTCATAACGCTTCCGCTTACGGTCTACGAGGGTACATGGACTACACTCCCCTCTCGTTGCTATGCATCACCATGATCTTGCGTGTGCGTAGGAAAATTTTGAAATTACTACGTTCCCCAACAGTGGCATCCGAGCCAAGTTTATGCGTAGATGTTATATGCATGAGTAGAACACAAGTGAGTTGTGGGCGATAATAGTCATACTGCTTACCAGCATGTCATAATTTGACTTGGCGGTATTGTTGGATGAAGCGGTCCGGACCGACATTACGCGTACGCTTACGCGAGACTGGTTCTACCGACGTGCTTCACACACAGGTGTCTGGCGGGTGTCAGTTTCTCCAACTTTAGTTGAATCGAGTGTGGCTACGCCCGGTCCTTGTTGAAGGTTAAAACAGCACATACTTGATGAAAAATCGTTGTGGTTTTGATGCGTAGGTAAGAACGGTTCTTGCTCAGCCCGTAGCAGCCACGTAAAACTTGCAACAACAAAGTAGAGGACGTCTAACTTATTTTTGCAGGGCATGTTGTGATGTGATATGGTCAAGACATGATGCTAAATTTTATTGTATGAGATGATCATGTTTTGTAACAAAGTTATCGGCAACTGGCAGGATCCATATGGTTGTCGCTTTATTGTATGAAATGCAATCGCCATGTAATTGCTTTACTTTATCACTAAGCGGTAGCGATAGTCGTAGAAGCAATAGTTGGCGAGATGACAACGATGCTACGATGGAGATCAAGGTGTCGTGCCGGTGACGATGGTGATCATGACGGTGCTTTGGAGATGGAGATCAAAGGCACAAGATGATGATGGCCATATCATATCACTTATATTGATTGCATGTGATGTTTATCCTTTATGCATCTTATTTTGCTTATTTTGACGGTAGCATTATAAGATGATCTCTCACTAAATTTCAAGGTACAAGTGTTCTCCCTGAGTATGCACCGTTGCGAAAGTTCGTCGTGTCGAGACACCACGTGATGATCGGGTGTGATAAGCTCTACGTTCACATACAACGGGTGCAAGCCAGTTTTGCACACGCAGAATACTCGGGTTAAACTTGACGAGCCTAGCATATGCATATATGGCCTCGGAACACAAAGACCGAAAGGTCGAGCGTGAATCATATAGTAGATATGATCAACATAGTGATGTTCACCATTGAAAACTGCTCCATCTCACGTGATGATCGGACATGGTTTAGTTGATATGGATCACGTGATCACTTAGATGATTAGAGGGATGTCTATCTAAGTAGGAGTTCTTTAGTAATATGATTAATTGAACTTTAATTTATCATGAACTTAGTACCTGATAGTATTTTGCATGTCTATGTTGTTGTATATAGATGGCCTGTGTTGTTGTTCCGTTGAATTTTAATGCGTTCCTAGAGAATGCTAAGTTGAAATATGATGGTAGCAACTACACGGACTGGGTCCATAACTTGAGGATTATCCTCATTGTTGCATAGAAGAATTACGTCCTGGAAGCACCGCTAGGTGCCAAACCCGCTGCAGGAGCAACGCCAGATGTTATGAACGTCTGGCAGAGCAAAGCTGATGACTACTCGACAGTTCAGTGTGCCATGCTTTACGGCTTAGAATCGGGACTTCAACGACGTTTTGAACGTCATGGAGCATATGATATGTTCCAAGAGTTGAAGTTAATATTTCAAGCAAATGCCCGGATTGAGAGATATGAAGTCTCCAATAAGTTCTACAACTGCAAGATGGAGGAGAATAGTTCTGTCAGTGAGCATATACTCAAAATGTCTGGGTATAACAATCACTTGATTCAACTGGGAGTTAATCTTCCTGATGATAGTGTCATTGACAGAATTCTTCAATCACTTCCACCAAGCTACAAGAGCTTCGTGATGAACTATAACATGCAAGGGATGGATAAGACAATTCCCGAGCTCTTCACAATGCTAAAGGCTGCGGAGGTAGAAATCAAGAAGGAGCATCAAGTGTTGATGGTCAACAAGACCACCAGTTTCAAGAAAAAGGGTAAAGGGAAGAAGGGAAACTTCAAGAAGAACGGCAAGAAAGTTGCTGCTCAAGTGAAGAAACCCAAGTCTGGACCTAAGCCTGAGAGTGAGTGCTTCTACTGCAAAGGGACTGGTCACTGGAAGCGGAACTGCCCCAAGTATTTGGTAGATAAGAAGGATGGCAAGGTGAACAAAGGTATATGTGATATACATGTTATTGATGTGTACCTTACTAATGCTCGCAGTAGTACCTGGGTATTTGATACTGGTTCTGTTGCTAATATTTGCAACTCGAAACAGGGACTACAGATTAAGCCGAGATTGGCTAAGGACGAGGTGACGGTGCGTCTGGGAAATGGTTCCAAAGTCGATGTGATCGCGGTCAGCACGCTACCTCTACATCTACCTTCGGGATTAGTTTTAGACCTGAATAATTGTTATTTGGTGCCAGCGTTGAGCATGGACATTATATCTAGATCTTGTTTGATGCGAGACGGTTATTCATTTAAATCAGAGAATAATGGTTGTTCTATTTATATGAATAATATCTTTTATGGTCATGCACCCTTGAAGAGTGGTCTATTTTTGTTGAATCTTGATAGTAGTGACACACATATTCATAATATTGAAGCCAAAAGATGCAAAGTTGATAATGATAGTGCAACTTATTTGTGGCACTGCCATTTGGGTCATATTGGTGTAAAGAGCATGAAGAAACTCCATTCTGATGGTCTTTTGGAATCACTTGATTATGAATCACTTGGTACTTGCGAACCATGCCTCATGGGCAAGATGACTAAAACTCCGTTCTCCGGAACAATGGAGCGAGCAACAGATTTGTTGGAAATCATACATACTGATGTATGTGGTCCGATGAATGTTGAGGCTCGCGGCGGGTATCGTTATTTTCTCACCTTCATAGATGATTTGAGCAGATATGGGTATATCTACTTGATGAAACATAAGTCTGAAACATTTGAAAAGTTCAAAGAATTTCAGAGTGAAGTGGAAAATCATCGTAACAAAAAAATAAAGTTTCTACGATCTGATCGTGGAGGAGAATATTTGAGTTACGAGTTTGGTCTTCATTTGAAACAATGTCACAACTCACGCCACCCGGAACACCACAGCGTAATGGTGTGTCCGAATGTCGTAATCGTACTTTACTAGATATGGTGCGATCTATGATGTCTCTTACTGATTTACCGCTATCGTTTTGGGGTTATGCTTTAGAGACGGCTGCATTCACGTTAAATAGGGAACCATCTAAATCCGTTGAGACGACACCTTATGAACTGTGGTTTGGCAAGAAACCAAAGTTGTCGTTTCTTAAAGTTTGGGGCTGTGATGCTTATATGAAAAAGCTTCAACCTGATAAGCTCGAATCCAAATCGGAGAAATGTGTCTTCATAGGATACCCAAAGGAGACTGTTGGGTACACCTTCTATCACAGATCCGAAGGCAAGACATTCGTTGCTAAGAATGGATCCTTTCTAGAGAAGGAGTTTCTCTCGAAAGAAGTGAGTGGGAGCAAAGTAGAACTTGATGAGGTAACTGTACCTGCTCCTTATTGGAAAGTAGTTCATCACAGAAATCTGTTCATGTGACTCCTACACCAATTAGTGAGGAAGCTAATGATAATGATCATGTAACTTCAGATCAAGTTACTACCAAACCTCGTAGGTCAGCCAGAGTAAGATCCGGACCAGAGTGGTACGGTAATCCTATTCTGGAGGTCATGTTACTTGACCATGACGAACCTACGAACTATGAGGAAGCGACGATGAGCCCAGATTCCGCGAAATGGCTTGAGGCCATGAAATCTGAGATGGGATCCATGCATGAGAACAAAGTGTGGACTTTGGTTGACTTGCCCGATGATCGGCAAGCCATCGAGAATAAATGGATCTTCAAGAAGAAGACTGACGCTGACGGTAATGTTACTATCTACAAAGCTCGACTTGTTGCGAAAGGTTTTCGACAAGTTCAAGGAGTTGACTACGATGAGACCTTCTCACCCGTAGGGATGCATAAGTATGTCCGAATCATGTTAGAAATTGCTACATTTTATGACTATGAAATTTGGCAAATGGATATAAAGACTGCATTCCTGAATGGATTTCTAGAAGAAGGGTTGTATATGATGCAACTTGAAGGTTTTATCGATCAAAGGATGCTAACAAAGTGTGCAAGCTCTAGCGATCCATTTATGGACCGGTGCAAGCATCTCGGAGTTGGAATAAACGTTTTGATAGTGTGATCAAAGCATATGGTTTTATACAGACTTTTGGAGAAGCCTGTATTTACAAGAAAGTGACGGGAGCTCTGTAGCAAATCTAATATTATATGTGGATGACATATTGTTGATTGGAAATGATATAGAATTTCTGGATAGCATAAAAGGATACTTGAACAAGAGTTTTTCAATGAAAGACCTCGGTGAAGCTGCTTATATATTAGGCATCAAGATCTATAGAGATAGATCGAGACACTTAATTGGACTTTCACAAAGCACATACCTTGATAAAGTTTTGAAGAAGTTCAAAATGGATCAAGCAAAGAAAGGGTTCTTGCCTGTGTTACAAGGTGTGAAGTTGAGTCAGACTCAATGCCCGACCACTGCAGAAGATAGAGAGAAAATGAAAGGTGTTCCCTATGCTTCAGCCATAGGCTCTATCATGTATGCAATTTTGTGTACCAGACCTGATGTGTGCCTTGCTATTAGTTTAGCAGGGAGGTACCAAAGTAATCCAGGAGTGGATCACTGGACAATGGTCAAGAACATCCTGAAATACCTGAAAAGGACTAAGGATATGTTTCTCGTTTATGGAGGTGACAAAGAGCTCGTCGTAAATGGTTACGTCGATGCAAGCTTTGACACTGATATGGATGACTCTAAGTCACAAACCGGATATGTGTTTATATGGAACGGTGGAGCTGTCAGTTGGAGCAGTTCTAAGAAAAGCGTCGTGGCGGGATCTACATGTGAAGCGGAGTACATAGCTGCTTCGGAAGCAGCAAATGAAGGAGTCTGGATGAAGGAGTTCATATCCGATCTAGGTGTCATACCTAGTGCATCGGGTCCAATGAAAATCTTTGTGACAATCCTGGTGCAATTGCCTTGGCAAAGGAATCCAGATTTCACAAGAGAACCAAGCACATCAAAAGACTCTTCAATTCCATCCGCGATCAAGTCAAGGAGGGAGACATAGAGATTTGCAAGATACATACGGATCTGAATGTTGCAGACCCGTTGACTAAGCCTCTCTCACGAGCAAAACATGATCAGCACCAAGACTCCATGGGTGTTAGAATCATTACTGTGTAATCTAGATTATTGACTCTAGTGCAAGTGGGAGACTGAAGGAAATATGCCCTAGAGGCAATAATAAAGTTGTTATTTATATTTCCTTATATCATGATAAATGTTTATTATTCATGCTAGAATTGTATTAACCGGAAACTTAGTACATGTGTGAATACATAGACAAACAGAGTGTCACTAGTATGCCTCTACTTGACTAGCTCGTTGAATCAAAGATGGTTAAGTTTTCTAGCCATAGACATGAGTTGTCATTTGATTAACGGGATCACATCATTAGAGAATGATGTGATTGACTTGACCCATTCCGTTAGCTTAGCATTTGATCGTTTAGTATATTGCTATTGCTTTCTTCATGACTTATACATGTTCCTATGACTATAAAGGTGCTCTACAGGTGTCTCCCGAATACCGGAGGAACACTTTGTGTGCTACCAAACGTTACAACGTAACTGGGTGATTATAAAGGTGCTCTACAGGTGTCTCCAATGGTACTTGTTGAGTTGGCATAGATCGAGATTAGGATTTGTCACTCCGATTGTCGGAGAGGTATCTCTGGGCCCTCTCGGTAATGCACATCACTATAAGCCTTGCAAGCAATGTGACTAATGAGTTAGTTGCGGGATGATGCATTACGGAACGAGTAAAGAGACTTACTGGTAACGAGATTGAACGGATACGTGTCTCGGTCATGTCTACATAGTTCTCGAACCCGTAGGGTCCGCACGCTTAACGTTCGGTGACGATCAGTATTATGAGTTTATGTGTTTTGATGTACCGAAGGTAGTTCGGAGTCCCGGATATGATCACGGACATGACGAGGAGTCTCGAAATGGTCGAGACATAAAGATCGATATATTGGATGACTATGTTTGGACATCGGAAAGGTTTCGAGAGAGTTTGCGCATATACCGGAGTACCGGGGGGTTACCGGAACCCCCCGGGGAGTCAATGGGCCTTAATGGGCCATAGTGGAAAGGAGGAGGAGGCGGCCAAGGTGCCCCCCCCCAAGCCCAATCCGAATTGGGAGGGGGGCCGGCCCCCCTTTCCTTCTCTCCTTCTCCCCCTTCCTTCCCTCTCCTACTCCAACTTGGGAAGGGGGAATCCTACTCCCACCGGGAGTAGCACTCCCCCCTTGGGCGCACCTAGGAGGTCGGCCCTCTCCTCCTCCTCCCCTCCTTTATATACGGGGGAGGGGGCACCCCATAGAGACATACAAGTTGATCATTGATCTCTTAGCCATGTGCGGTGCCCCCTCCACCATCATCCACCTCGGTCATATCGTCGTAGTGCTTAGGCAAAGCCCTGCGTCGGTAGCTTCATCATCACCGTCATCACGCCGTCGTGCTGACGAAGCTCTCCCTCGACACTCTGCTGGATCGTGAGTTCGTGGGACGTCACCGAGCCGAACGTGTGCAGATCGCGGAGGTACCGTACTTTCGGTGCTAGGATCGGTCGATCGTGAAGACGTACGACTACATCAACCGCGTTGCCATAACGCTTCCGCTTACGGTCTACGAGGGTACGTGGACTACACTCTCCCCTCTCGTTGCTATGCATCACCATGATCTTGCGCGTGCGTAAGAAAATTTTGAAATTACTACGTTCCCCAACATTATACACCTTCGACCTTTTAATTTTTTAAGGGTTGCGGTAAAAAGCTCCTCCCGATCTGCAAAAACACGGTTTCCGTGCCCGCTTCTACGGTGCCCTGTATCGGAAGAAAGCAGTTGGCGGGAGCCCAACTGCCACGGAAACATCGTCATGACCCGTCCGCGTTCGCCGTCTGCGCTGCTCCAGACGTCGGCCACCCGCCCGCGTCTCTCTCGGCAACGGGATGGGTGCTAGCTAGCTACGGCGACGTCGACAACTCCTGGAGTAGATAGCTAGTTCGAATCGATTCGATGGGAGCTAGCTAGCTAGTTCGCTCATGAAGCAGTTACGACGACAACTCCTGGATCGATTTGACGCCGTCCTGGACGTCAGCGGCTTCGTGCGAGCCGTCCTAGACGCTGGCGACTCCGTATTTGGCCGCTTTGTGGGTTGTCTGCCGGCTTCGTAGGAGTGAGCTAGCTGATCATGGACACGGGCGAGAGAAAGAAGAAGACATGAGGAAAAATAAAAACGAATATTCGGTTTTTTACAGTTTAAATTTGAAGGGTCTATTCGGCCGCAGCTTAAACCGACTCTTAGAACACGTTTTTAGCGAACTGAAAACCGTGGGTCCGCTAGAGATGCTGTCACGCTGGTTGCCCGGAGCAGTCCTGTTTTGGTTGGGCTGCAGAGTGCAGCAACACAAACTTGAAAAGAGAAAAAGCGTGCCAAAGAGGAAACAATCGACTGACAAACAAAAATGCTAGAAGTACAGGCTTTTACAGGTTTCTACAGGCTCCTTTCAAACTTTCTAAACACCCCCCCCCCCCCCCCCCACCCCCCCCCCAAATTTTAATGGGATGGGCCCTACCTCTACTAATGACCAATTAAAAACCACCACAACACCCTGTAAACCCCTCATCCCTGTGACATCCTAACATCCTGTACGTGTAGCAAAGCTCACTGACAAATACCGTACGCGAAAAGGAAAGGTTCGAACCTGCAACTGGTGGCGCTGCTTCCCCTTTGCCGCCGTAGCGCCGGCCATGCTCACGGTGTCTCTCCTAGACGCGCAACTCGCTCGGTGCTCCTCCGCGCGCCATCTCCTCCAGATTCACGGCCAGTTCATCGCCTCCGGCCTCCTCGCCGATGCCTTCGCCGCCAGCCGCCTCCTCCTCTTCACCTCCGCTACCCGCCTCCTCCCGCTCCCCGTCCACCATTCGTTCCGCCTCCTCCGACTCGTCCGCTGCCCCAACGCCTTCTCCTGCAACACGCTCCTCAAGGCGGCTCTGCTCGCCGGGACGCCGCACCTCTGCCTACCACTCTACACCTCCCTGCCAGCGTCCCCCGACGCCTACACCCACCCCATCCTCGCCGCCGCCTGCGCCGCCAGGAGGGACGTGAATGAAGGCAGGCAGGTGCACTCACACGCTATCAAGCACGGGTTCGGTGATGATTTGTACCTCAGGAACGGCCTGATGCATATGTACTCTGTTTGCGGCTGCCTCTGGGACGCACGCAGGGTGTTTGACGCAGGTCCCGTGTGGGACGCTGTTTCGTGGAACACCATCCTGGCTGCGTACGTGCATGCTGGGGATGTCGACCAGGCGGTTGGGGTGTTCGCACGGATGCCACAGCGGAATGCCACAGCGGTGAGCTCCATGGTGTCATTGTTTGGGAGGAGGGGTATGGTGGACGAGGCAAGAGGGGTGTTTGACGAGGCCGAGTGCAGGGATATTTTCACGTGGACTGCCATGATTTCTTGCTTTGAGCGGAACAGCATGTTTGCAGAGGCGTTGCACATGTTCTCGTGCATGCGTCGAGAGATGTGGCCTGTGGACGAGGCGCTGATGGTCAGCGTGGTGTCCGCTTGTGCACAGTCGGAGGTGATTCGAAATGGGGAACTATGCCATGGACTGGTTATCAGGGCTGGCCTTTGTTCGCTGCTAAATATTCAGAATGTGCTGATCCACATGTACTCATGTTGCCTGGATGTTGTTGCAGCACGGAGGTTGTTTGACAGCGGTGACTGCTTGGACCAGTTCTCCTGGAACTCAATGATAGCAGGCTATCTAAAGAATGGTCATGTCGAAAATGCAATGACATTGTTCAATGCAATGCCTGACAAGGACAATGTTTCTTGGAGTACAATGATTTCTGGTTGTGTGCAGAATAACCAATCGTCAGATGCACTCGCTGTCTTCGATAACATGCGAGCCCAGGGAGTCAGGCCGGATGAGGTTACTATTGTTAGTGTTATATCTGCATGCACTAATCTGTCTGCTCTGGAGAAAGGAAAGTCGGTGCATGATTATGTAAGGCAAAACAAATGTTACATCACTCTTGTACTTGGGACTAGCCTCATTGACATGTACATGAAGTGTGGATACTTGGAAGCTGCAATGGATGTCTTCAACATAATGGAAGAAAAAGGAGCACCTTGCTGGAATGCTGTCATTGTGGGGTTGGCCATGAACGGCCTTGTGACGAAAGCCCTTGAGATGTTCTCAGAGATGGAAGCATCCGGCACTGCCATCCCGAATGAGATAACTTTCATCGGAGTTTTAAGTGCTTGCAGACATGCTGGCCTAGTTGAGGAGGGCCGCCACTTCTTCAAGTTGATGCAACACAAGTACCGAATTGTGCCGAACATCAGACACTATGGATGCATGGTTGATCTTCTTGGACGTGCTGGATATGTTAAGGAGGCTGAGGATCTGATTGAGAGCATGCCCATGTTACCTGATGTTCCAGCATGGGGTGCATTGCTTGGTGCCTGCTGGAAGCATGGTGAAAATGAGGTTGGAGAAAGGGTGGGCAGGAAGCTTGTCAATCTGGATCCTCGCCATGACGGATTTCACACTATGTTATCTAACATATATGCTAAAGAGGGGATGTGGCAATCAGTAAATGACCTAAGGGACTCCATGAAGCAACGACATGTCCCAAAAGTTTCAGGATATAGTGCCGTTGAAATGTCTCATTCTTGAGATACTAGCAGTTGATCCACCTCAAATGAAAATCTTTAGATAGGTCCAAGTTGAAGCCTTACAAGGTCATGAATGGATCTGTACTTATCTGCGATTTGTGTTTCTGACTTTCTATCATCGTGTGTATTTTGATAAGCCTGTTGTTCACTTCATGTTTCCTCTATCTATGCTTGCAGATTCAAATAAAATATTCACATGGCATCAACAACCAAATTATTAATCTTTTAAACTTTTACCAGAGGTCAGGCAGAACTTCCTTTCCTTCCTTATTTCTTTGCATGATAATCCATCCATCTGGAATACTGAACAGGGAACAACGCACGCCATCGTCAGGGTTTCCTTATTTTTAATTTTTTGTTTGTCGTGAACCATGGTGCAAGCAAATGAATATCTTTCTCAAATGTCAAATGCAATGCTAAACTTACCAGGGTAAGTATAAAAAGAAGATATAACTGGGATCATGATGATGGAAAAAGAAAGGAAGAGCAAAGGTAAATTAACTATGGGGTGGAAAGGTGATACAGAAAAAAGACTTGTAATTCTTTTATCGTCTGAACAACATGTATAAGAAATGCTCAGAAAAAGATTTGTGGGTATTTTTTCTCCATAAAAAGGCTATATCTAGGCTAATTCCTTTCCAAGCTACACATATGTTTATTAGGAAAATATGTTTATTTCACCATCTTCAGAATTGTTACGAAAATGTGATGCCATACTAACATATCTTATTTGTGTTAGAAGAATACAATTCCATTTGGTATCAAGAAATATTTGATTAGGAAGGGAGGTAGAATAAAAGGTATTGGGTATGCAGGTTCTAGTGGTTCTAGTTGAGGTTTACTAATTTCACATAGCTATGGTTAGTTAATAAAGTAATTTCTTAGAACCTTGTAGTTGTAAAGGGAAATGAATTAGAGTCTTATTGACTGATAAAACAAATGTGAGAAGACAATTCACATGTATTGACTTAAAAAAATTCTCATATGCTTGTTGCAAGTGTGAATCATGTGAGTTGCGAGATCAACCTAAACAGAGTCACATTGGACCTACTAAATTATAATTGTAAGACTTGAGGGGACATCAATAAATGACTAAGTGATTGGTCTTTTTACTGTTGGGGGCTTCCCTACGGTTTTCTGGTGAAAAAGAAGACTGACTGGTCTGCTTTTAGACCAACTGAAAATATTGCTGGATACCCACTGTGAGTTCCTGGCACATTACTAGAAAATACGGAACAATTTTGTTTTTTCATACGAGAAGAGATATTATGAAGTAACCATCACAGTCGAGCATGGTTTTTCTTTAGTTTGATCAAGTCCTAGGCTCCTAGGTAGTTACCGTCGGTCTATGCTAAAGGGAAAAGAATAAGTCTCTTTGACCGATAAACAAATGAGGATAATACTATTCACGTTTGTTTGCTTCACAAAAATCTCACATGCTTGTTACAAGAGCTAACATGAACCATGGAAATTGTGAAATCCACACTCACAGTAGACCTGTCTTGAGGGGATATCTGTGCACGACCAAGTTTTTCTGTTTATGAAAAGGAGGGCAGGCCCCCAGCCTCTCCATCGATCGATGCAATCTGTACATGACCAGCTGACCGGTCAATTTTAAAACTGACCGGAAGTGCCACTGGATATCGACTGACGGTTCCTTTTACGTGGCTAGCCTTTTAAGATGAGAAGAGAAAATATGGAACAAGCATCCCATTTCAGCATTTTTTTTGTTTGCTTTGTTAAAGTCCTGGCTAATCAAGGTAATATATGCTAATGGGAAAAATAGTCTCATTGAACAATAACAGAAAAAATGTGTGAAGATGAGGATCGTTTGAGCGGGAGAAATTGCATTATGATGACAGATCTATTTACACGGCCAAAATATCATTATGATGCTGATCCAGATGTATGGTGCAAGTCAACTCTGCCTGCCAGACGTAGAGATCCAAGCCGGAAAATTGGACGATATTCAGTGCCTTAGAAATACATATAGAAATCTCCAACTTGGAGAAACAGAAGACAAGGACTTAGTTGATGCGATTCATGGATATGCTGGCAATGGCATCAAAGAATCTTGAAAGGGTGTCACAAAACAGGACACTATATCATGACATGCAATCCATTGCTATCGGCCAGCCACACGGCTTTGAAGCCACAACTGCTCACAAAGGGAAAATTCAATAATGCGTTCCCATCCACCAATCCAGACGGTAAGAAATTACCACTGCAGTCTTGTTTCAATTATTTCATGAGTCCTCTAGTCCATTGAATGTGAATATTGTTGCTCTTGACATGGTGATTTTTTTGTATACCTCTGACGATGACCATTATATATTTATTTATTTTTTAGGGAAATGACCATTATATATTTACATTTGTACAGGGACAGAACGTTTTTTCCGATTAACATGAGATAGAGGAGACAACAAATACAAGAATCTATACATAATGGACGCAGAGGCCGGGGTGAACGCCGGTGAAGCGTAACGGATAACAGATGGCGATTGGACTGGCACACACGCACACTGCCAATGATCTCCGAACAGAGACTGGATCGTGTTCTCATCAAACCATGACAGGCCTGCGGATGCGCCGGAGCGCGACCATGGCCTAGACCCAGGGTACTTCGTTGTTTACTTGATAAATACAATCGACCGCTCTATGGTGAGGGTAATCCGGAGCGGGTATGATTTCTCCAGGCACGTGAACCATCCAGTCTTCAGTCCAGATGGGCAGAGCATCGCCTTGACATCGGACCTCGCTGTGGTGTCCGCTAATCCAATGTCGCCTCCAATCTTCTTGCACTCGGTGAGGTCCTATTGTGACATCTTCACTGTTGATATCGACCCTGACAACATGGAGAAGAACCAGGATGTGGAGAAGTTTGCCGGCGTCACGCATGACAGATACGAGAACTCCACTCCTGCCTGGTCGGTGTTCTCGACCCATGACCCTCATGCACAGTGGAACCTCCTGGTCATGGAGGAAAGTTACACCCCTTCATACCCGTATGCGCAAATTGACGGATGTGAAAGTTGGCACATGACAGGCCAGATCTGCATCCTGAAAGGGTCTGTTTCTGGCTCGTTTGGGATTAATTGTTTGAGATGTATCTGGAATTTCTGTTTGAATTGCTGTTGGACATTTGCATTTTACACATTTCATCTTGCTGTAATGAGACTTCAGAGTTTTATACGAGGATTCTGAATTGAGTACTCAGACAAGTTTCAGAGAAGTGTTCGTTTTCATCACACAAGTACAAGTGGCCGTAATGATTTATTTACATAGAAAGGGGTTCAGGTTTTCGCGGGGGTGGTTTGCTGGGGTTTGTGGCTCTGGTAGGAGGCAGCAACCATGGATCCTCCCCTTCCTAGGACGTGAGATTATCTGGACGTCAAAGAATCGGGAGGGATGCTTGGTTTTCAGTACACATTTTGTCTTGTTTTTCGTTCTGGTTAGTGTGGTAACAGCGATCTGAGGAAGTACCTGATCTGAGAAAGAAGTTGCCTGCTCTGGAAGCAGGATCCAGTTTGGCTGGGGTTCAAGGATTATTATTTTTTTGTTTGCATAAGAGGCTACCGATAATTTTAGTTGTCATTTTACAACTTTTTTTTTGCGGGAAAATTTTACAACATTTAATTTTCAAAAATTTAAGCAAAGGCCAACAAAACGAGTAGAGAAATACAAAATGTAGTAATCCCTCCGATCATATTACTTGTCGCGGCTTTAATGCAACTTTAGTACAAACTTGTACTAAAGCTGCGATAATTAATTTGAATTAGAGGAAGTACAATTTTACCGCTATCGGTCGACCTCAGCTAAGTTACAAAGCTAAGAATTGCATTCAGAAAGTATACACTAAGAATACAATGAGTTCTTCCTGACCAGAACTACGACAGGTGATAGATACACTAGCAGGTAGTGTGGGGCGGCACGCCGCGCCTCACTGGCATGTCTGGGAATTGTCGAGAACAGCATCGCATGATTTTCTGTTGAACACAACAGATATTGAGTAAATTTGTCAATACAAAGCACAAGAGAGAAAAGGGAGTGAAATATAGAAAACTATTGATAAAAGCTAGATTTCAAGGAAACCCATGGGAATTTGGTTTACTTGACTATATGAAATCCAAACAACTATCGGTAAAAGCAATATTTTAGAGATAACCTATGAGAATTCGTTGTACTCAATTGAAGCAACAACTTGCAAGAGTAAATTTGATGTAAGCAACAACAATTGTAACACATGGTAACCCAGTAGATAGTCACCAAAGTATTTAGAATACAAAATCGGAAGTCATGAATAGAAATAAAAACTAATTACAGATACATCTGATGCGACATGTAGATTCCAATTTATGAAGACACAAGTCAAGTTTTCTGTGCTCTAACATGTACAGCGTAAACTTGTAGATGAACAGATCCTATGATAGAGATAAATTGGCCCAATTATTATGTGAAATACAAACTGGAAATTTCTGAAATTTGGAGAGTAATATGAAACATGAAAGTTTAAGTTGTACAAAGGACAAATGTCTAACGCAAAATGCTTGTTAATATCTATTGCTAATTATTACCACCACTACCAGAGTATATGGCAGGGTAACAGGATACCATACTGGAAAGGAATTGAGGATGATTTTTTTTTATGATTTTGAAGAACATTCAGAGAGCAATCTTTGGAATCAACAACAGGGCATGTGAGCCCACTTTTGATCATAGTCTGGAAATAATGTCATGCCTATATTGTGCAAAATTGCTTATAGATGGATCTAGATCATATAACCTTCTCTAGTACCTATATCAACAATGATACCCTTCTCATCTGATATGCTTCGTTAGGTATTCTCTAATAGTCTTGTAACAAAATAAATAGCTATCTCAACAAATTGAATGAATAGTCAAACCAAGTGAACTATTTTGGCCAGTTAAAAAAATAGCAAGCCAACAAAAGATATGTTGAATTTCTTTCAGGATTTTTTTCATAGTCTGAAAGCAACAAAGAATGAATAGAGAAGACCTCAGAATGAATATGAAATCCTAATTGTGAAGCTGCCAGGACTGGCTTGATCTGGCCATCTTTGCTTGAGTCAACTTTCAGCCAAATCAAGGCAACGTGAACTTCAGCAACCCTCTTGGCAAGAAATAATATGGAACATGGAAGGAAAGGCGATGATTTGCAATGTACAGACGCATGCAAACAATTTTTTATCATTTCTATTTATAGTACAGGCAGGGAAGATGCATCTCCAATTCAATTACTCACAATCTAAATCTATTAGATAGTGTTCTTACACAAAGCCATGAGATTTGAACTCAGAGAAGATATACAATTCAAAACATCAGAATTGTTTAGCACATAACTGTTAGGAATAAGCAACTTGTATTCCCATGAGGCCATAGGCCGATATATATACATGTACAGGTGTGGAACATATGCAGGAAACCCCTTATACAACGGGATAAATACAAAGGGGTACATGACTTATATTATAACTCTAACACCCCCCCTCAAACTCATGGTGGATGAACAACTATGAGTTTGGAGAGATAAAAGCCATGTTGGGCTCTAGTCTGGGCCTTCGTCAGGAAATCCGCCAACTGCAACTCGGAAGGCACATACTGAAGAGCAATGACCTGATCCTGCACACCAGCGCGCACATAGAAAGCATCAACACCAATATGCTTGGTGAGCTCATGCTTCACAGGATCGCGCGCAATGCTAATAGCACCTGTACTGTCAGATAAGAGCAGAGTCGGTGTAGTGACAGAAACACCAAAATCCTGAAGTAACCACCGTAACCAAGTCACCTCTGCCGTCAAAAGAGCCATGGCTCGCAACTCAGCATCAGCACTCGAACGGGAAACTGCAATCTGTTTCTTCGTCTTCCAGGCAATGAGAGAACCACCAAGAAAAACACAGTAAGCAGAAAGTGAACGGCGACCAGAAGGATCACTAGCCCACGTAGCATCCGAATAGGCCTGAAGCTGTAAAGAACTGGAGCTAGGAAAGAATAGACGGTGAGAGATCGTGCCCCGAAGATATCGGAGAACACGAAGGAGATGACTATAGTGAACCGATGTGGGAGCAGAGACAAACTGACTCAGAATATGAACCGGATAAGAGATGTCCGGACGAGTGACAGCTAGATAGACAAGACTGCCAACGAGATGACGATAACGCATCGGGTCAGGGAGAGGAACACCATCAGTAGCACGGAGGTGAACATTGAGCTCCATAGGAGTCTCAACAATGCGCTCGTCAGTAAGAGCAGCACGAGCAAGAAGATCCTGGATATACTTTTCCTGGGATATAAAAAAGCCATCAGAGGTAGAAGAGACTTCAATTCCAAGAAAGTAGCGAAGAGGTCCAAGATCAGACATAAGAAACTGCTCACTAAGACGGGCCTTTACAAAGGCAATATACTCGGGGTCATCCCCAGTGATGATCATGTCATCAACATAGAGAAGAAGAGTCCGACCACGAGGAGAAAGGTGAATAAACAATGCTGGATCATGAGCACTTGCTGAAAAACCAGCAGTAGTGACCACAGAGGCAAAACGCTCAAACCAGGCGTGAGGGGCTTGCTTAAGGCCATAGAGAGAGCGACGAAGACGACATACCATGCCATCAGGAACATAATACCCAGGTGGTGGCTGCATGTACACCTCCTCACGCAGCTCACCATTAAGAAAGGCATTCTTAACATCAAGCTGAGATATAGACCAGTGGCGTGCAGAGGCAACAGCAAGAAGTGTACGAACAGTGGTCATATGGGCCACAGGAGCAAAAGTCTCGTCATAATCACGACCATGCTCCCGCTGAAAACCACGAGCCACAAGACGAGCTTTGTGACGCTCAAGAGAACCATCGGAGCGAGTCTTAACCTTGTAGACCCACTTACAAGTGATGGGACGGACTCCGGGAGGAAGAGAAACAAGATCCCAGGTACCAGTGCGTTCAAGAGCAGCAATCTCCTCTGCCATCGCAAACTGCCATTCAGGATGAACAACAGCCTGACGATAAGAAGTCGGCTCAAGAACAGCAGCACCAGCAGTGGAAAATCCAAAGCGATCAACAGGCGGACGAGGACGAGAACGCAAGCCATAAGTAGGCTGAGTGGAAGAGGACGACTCATCCAAGGAGGCATCCACAGGTCGTGAACGACGAGTGTAATGCTGAGGAAAAGATGGAACAATAGAAGGAGGAATCGCCAAGGTAGAATCGGGGGGTGGCGACAAAGAAGTCACCGGAGATGAAGGTGTAGAATCCGGTGACATGCTAGGCGAGGAGACCGGAGAAGATGGTTGCTGCAAATCGACTAGAGGTGGAGAAGCAGAGGGAGTGGAACGAATAGGCACAGGCGCGACGGGGGTGATAGGTGAGTCAGGAAAAGTGAGAAAAGAGATATCCTCCACTAAAAAAATCGAGGAAGATGGGCGTGGGTAGAAAGGACGAGACTCATCAAAAGTCACGTCGCGAGAGATACGCATCCGACGACCGATAGGATCCCAACAACGATAGCCCTTATGCTCATCACTGTAGCCTAAGAAGACACACTCAACAGACTGAGCGGTCAGTTTGGTGTGTTCGCGAGGGGCAAGAAGAACATAGCAAACACAACCAAACAAGCGAAGCATCTTATAATCGGGAGAACGATCAAAAAGACGCTCAAAAGGAACGCCACCCTGCAAAGCAGCGGACGGCTGAAGGTTGATGAGATAGGCGGAAGTGGAGATAGCCTCGGCCCAAAAATGAGGCGGAAGAGAGGCGGCGATCATCATCGCACGAGCCGTCTCAAGAAGGTGACGATGCTTGCGCTCAGACACGCCATTCTGAGCATGAGCACCAGGACAAGAGAACTGGGCAAGAGTACCCTGCTCAGCAAGGACTCCACGCAACATCTTGGAGATATACTCTCCAGCAGAGTCAGCACGGAAAACACGAATAGGAGTAGAGAACTGAGTGTGAACCATGGCAGCAAAACGCTTATAGATAGATAACACCTCACTACGAGAAGACATAAAATATATCCAGGTGTATCTAGAGAAATCATCTATAAAAATAATATAGTAGCGATGACCTCCTTTCGAGGCAAAGGGAGCTGGACCCCAGACATCGGAGTGAACCAGGTCAAAAGGACGCTGAGACATAGTGTCACTATGAGGATAAGGTAACTGGACCTGTTTACCAAGCCGACAACCCTGACAGTCTAAAGACACACCGCCGGAGACGGATCCAAGAAGACCACGTCGAACTAAGGAGGAGAGACGAGAGCCACACAAGTGACCAAGGCGATGATGCCACTGCTGAAAAGAGCTGGTAGACAAGGCAACGGAGGGGGAAAGACTGGCGGCGGTGGCAGCGGAGGGAAGGTGAAGCCAGTCAAGCTCCCAGAGACCCTGAGAGTCACGGTGTCGGGGGCCAGCACCAAGGAGAGCACCAGTGTGACGGTCCAGAACAGAACAAGAGTCAAAGTCTAGAATCACCCGACAACCGGAGTCAACAATCTGACCACCAGAAAGGAGCTGCATGGTAAGTCGAGGAACATGAGCAACATCAGGAACATGAAAAGATGAGGTGCTAAGAATGCCTCGACCATTAACCGGGAGGGAGGTACCATCAGCAGTAAGAACATGAATAGGAGAATCAAGAGCACGAATAGAAGACAAGGTGGATGAATCATGAGTCATATGAAAAGATGCTCCAGTATCAAGAATCCATGGAGATGTACCTGACTGTGTTGAAGGTGGTCTCACAATGCCAGAGGAGTCAGTAGCAGAACCAGCAGAACCCGTCGGTGAAGAACCAGAGCATGCAGCGAGCAAGCACCGAAGGCGTGTAATCTCCTGCTCAGTCAGGAGCTCAACTGAAGAGGTCGACGTAGATGCACCCGGCAATGAAGAGCCGGAGGCAGTGAGCAGACCACGAAGTCCCACAATCTCCTGCTCGGTGAAGTATATAGCTGAAGTAGATGACGCAGTAGCACTGGGAGAGGAGCGGCCACCAGGCCCACCACCACCTGTGGAAACCGCCAGAGGAGGCGACATAGCATAACCAACATCATCCGTAGAGCCGGTGAAGGAGACGAGGGCACATGCAGACAAGCCCCAAGCGCCAAAGGAAGACGCGGGTCAATAGTCATATGCATCAACACATCCGATGGGGGCCGTGAGAGGAGCCGGTGTAGAACGATAATCACCGATGAAAGTCGCAGGAGGAGTCGATGTAGAGCGACAATCACCACGTGCGAGAGTCGCCACAGGGGACGATAGCACAGACGAACGAGCACCAGGCACTGAAGAAAGGCACATGTGCGAGACGGGGTCAGTATAGCAAACACTGAAAACACCGTCAGGAATCACCTCGGAGCAGGCGAGAGACACCATTTTTTTTAGTAATCAGCCGAATCAGTGGAAAATCCACACACAACGGCCAGGTCAAAGGACCCGAGCCCGATCGGATCAGGCAACACAGAGGGTCCCGATGCAGCGGTAGCAGTTAGCGCTCGGGGAACAAGACCTCCCGATGCAGACGGCCGCAGCCAACGCCCGGGTAACGAAACCAGCCGGAGATGGCGGGATCCGGCGAGGGACGGCGAAGGCCAGCAAGGGGCGGCCGGATCCGGCGAGGGACGGCGAAGACCAGCAAGGGCCGGGCGGGAGGGGCGGACAGCGGGAGGGGCGGACGGCGCGACCGCGAGCTGCAGCGCCGGGCGGGAGGAAGCGAGACGCAGCAGCGGGAGGGGCCGGGCGGGAGGGCCGCCCTGGCAGCGCCGGGCGGGAGAAGACGAGACGCAGCAACGGCGCCGAGGCGAGATTGGATCGTAGCACGAGTTGCGCGTGCGAAAAAAGAGACCTAAAGCTCTAATACCATGTTAGGAATAAGCAACTTGTATTCCCATGAGGCCATAGGCCGATATATATACATGTACAGGTGTGGAACATATGCAGGAAACCCCTTATACAACGGGATAAATACAAAGGGGTACATGACTTATATTATAACTCTAACAATAACATCCAGCTCATCTTAATTGCAAATATATATATTAATGCCAATGAGTCCACTGGACACTTGGGGAGGAAATATGTAAAGTAATAACCAGTATTAAAAATAAGCAGGCAACATCAGAGTCCAAGTATTTGATCCAAATTTACAGGCAACAACCTAAATGAAGACAACCCAACCGCAACGTTAAATGATTTTTGTTCACTCCTAGTACAGGCACAAGTTGTGTTGGGATGAAAGGAGCTACTCAATGGCACACTTTGCTGCTAACTGGAAAAATTAACATCACAGTTCAATATAGTTCGATTATTATATTTTCTGCAGTTAATTTAGGACATTGCTTATCTGCTTATTATCATGATTTCTTGGGAGGAGGTCATTTTATTTGCTTGCGCCTGAAAACTCAGCAGTGGATAATTTTGTAACTTATGCAGGTTATGTGCACATTGGAAGTTGTCCAGTATCTCCTGATCATAGATTTCTTGCATATACTCTCCATACATCTGGGGTGAACTGTTTTCGCTGGAACTGAAAGATCTTCAGTCTAAGCATGTCATTTTTACTTCGCCAGACAAGGGAATGTCAGTTTAGCATGGGCTCACGACAGTGAAGATTTATTTTATACTGTGCGATGAGACTCTATGTCCCAATCAGTAATTCTCCTTCCTGCAATTGAGTGTTACACTCAAGAAGCCTGTAGTCTTTTACTGATTTCATACGTTTACATGTTATAGGGTTCTGTAAAAAGATGCAGTCAGATGTGGCCGATCAATTGAGTGACCTATCAGGATACATGGCTGAAATGCGTGCACACTTACAATTTCGGTTGTTGTGCAGTTAAATTCTAAATCGATTTGATACGATGGATTTAAAAAATAGCTTTCAGCTAAACACTTTCAGCCAAACAGACTATTCTTTATTTTATACTCCCTCCGTCCTATAATATAAGAACGTTTTTCAAGTTAACATAGCTTGAAAAACGTTCTTATATTATGGGACGGAGGGAGTACATAATAGTATAGCTATATACAGTGAGTGCAAAAGCTATTTGTTTGCCACTTAACCTTATATTCTCCTATTTTCTTTAGCTATCGTCCTTTTACATTTTCTTTATGCAATGGTTGGTTGATCAAGCCGAGGACTTCTCTGCAGTGCTTGGTTTGTTGGAACATGTTTCATTTGGCTAATAAAATAGCACAAGTGTGTGTGTGATTGCTTCATCAATTTTCAGAAACATTTGTTGCCCGGTAGCTTCCAAATAGCAGTTTAGCTTTCTTTACTGCACCTATATACTTGCACATTACCACAACCACTATGTTCGCAAATCCTCTCTATGCATGGCCTTTCTTTACTCATTTAGGAGTTATGAGTTGATTAATATGTCACCCTCAATAAAGTGTTTACTTTAACTGATGAATGACATATATAGTTGGTTCTACAGTGTCAACTTATTTGTTGATTAGTCAAATACTGGCTTTGTGTTAAAGACTGTACCCAGCAATGTCCTAGATTTTTATGTTTGTATGAATTTCATATTTCCCTGGAATATGAGAATACACCAACTGGGAGAACTGTGGATCAACACATTTTCATGGGATTTTAGAAGTTTTATGTTGTGATGTCTTTGATTTTTGTCTCTCTTCCAGATTTACATAGAGAAGCCTCGGTAAGTTCTCAAGAATTACGTTTTCTTTTCTATTGACTGCCTTTAGGTATTTTTATTTTTAGAATGACTCTGAAACGAGGTCACTCCTGGTTTTCCTCCTTGTGTCTGGTGGCAGGATGCTAGGTCAAGAATACAGGGTGAGCGAAAGAAAACTATGAATGTCTCTGGTCATTTGGAGCATATGGAGGGAGCAAGACAGCGGGCTTTGACTGTCTTCAGGCAGTAGGCTGGTGTGAGCCTGGGTCATTTGATCATCCCCATCATGTAAAGACTCCTCTCTGTAATACTATATGCAATCCTACTGCATGGTTTGAAAAATGAATGATTCTGAAACTGGGGTTTAGAGTAGTGTACGTGCTTGGCCATGGCTAAACCAACTAAATCATGGGTTTTCTTTTCAATGCGCACATGGATTCAGCGGGTCTCTGCGCCATTTGGTGCAAACAGGTCCACTAGTTAAGTTATCTTGTTAAAGCTAGATGCCATATGTAGCAATAATCTACAGTGTACTTTTGAAAGAGAAATGCAGAGCACGTGGAATTAAAATCTAAGGTTCAGTTTCACATCTATCCCAAGAACAAATTCCCAATATTGGACAGTGAGCATAAAAGGTAAACTGAACCAAGTAGTCCCCAATATT
Organism: Aegilops tauschii subsp. strangulata; assembly: GCF_002575655.3. Classification (NCBI taxonomy): domain Eukaryota; kingdom Viridiplantae; phylum Streptophyta; class Magnoliopsida; order Poales; family Poaceae; genus Aegilops; species Aegilops tauschii. The sequence continues at coordinate 323,452,293 of NC_053038.3, read as the reverse complement.
CTGCAGTAACTAATAAGTAATAACCCATGATTTGCAAACACAGTATTCCTACTCCAGATGGGCACTAAACTCACCACGGCAATAGTATTTATGTTTTTAGGATAAAAAGAGAATGTTTGTCAGTTAACAATCAAATAACCAAACAGGCAAAAACACATAAATAATACGTAGCTGAATAGTCTAAAAAGGCATGTGTTTGGAGTCATTACATATGACTGAATAACAAATTTGAAATGTCGTAATTGTGACGGTCAAGGAAAATGGTGAGATGGAATGGAACATGACACGATTGGCAAACAGAACAGATCAATATAGTATACTGCAGCCAGCAACACATTTACTATATCCAAAAGTACTGCAACCCACAAACTTATTTCAGTAGCACTTAATCTAAGGAAAAAAGTATGTGGTGCCTTATCAGCGGGCTTGACCATGCAGAGGCAGCTGACCACAATTTATCATATAAGTATTAGTAGATTGTCCATGCAAGAGTCAAAATCACCAGTTATATTGATATTTGTAGTGAAAGTCAAATGATGACAGTACCAATCCTTCTTAGAATGTTATATGTATCTCAGAAATAAATTGGTACTGCAGAACATCATTGTGTTCATGTGCCATCCTAAAATAAGAAGAATTGGGAGAAAGAATAGATTGGATAAGTAATTCTTACATGAAAGATACTTGCCCACAGTGCCGTCGCGGACGGCCACGCAGTTGATACACCTGCTCACCGCCGGCATTGGCCCCACTCCACTCATGTCTCTCCTCTCGAGGAACAGCGACAACGCAGCCAGGGCATATGCCCTATTTCTCCTCCAAATCCCCCGCCGCAGGCACCACCAGGAGAGGCGGACTGTTGCGGTGGAAGTCGAGGTGGTGGCCGTGACGATGACCGCGAAAGACCACCGAGGCAGAGGCAGCAGGGGACGGCAAAGACAGAAGAGCCCAAAAGGCCCGCAGAACCGACGTAAAAACTTAAAACGTATAGATCGAAGAACCCAACAGTCAAAGTAACATGCCGAAGCCAGGTAGAGCGGCGACCGCAACATCAAACAAAACGTGCAAAACATCCAGCCAGATAAAAAAAGAGCGCACCCAGGAATTCTTTCACTCCCCCCACACGTCACGCTATGGTAAATCATAAAAAAAAAGTCAAAAAACCCAGAAAAATTGAATCCTTACGGGCCTAATTTCTTAGTTATATATGCTGGTGTACTCTTTTTTTGAGAGCGCGACAAGACTTTCATTCAAACAGAGGCAACAGTACAAATACTTTCCCAAATACAGTCTGGGATTACACATGATAAACCTGATTAACAGTGATCACAACTAGGAGCTGGATTGTGCGCTGAAACATTCAGCAAACGACCGACATGATAACAGAACAAGAGTAAATAAAGGGTCTGGTGTACTCTTCGCGCCAAACTTGAGCATAGACCATTGGATGATGCGACTTGACGATGCTTGTCATTTATAAAGGGTCTGTGATAAGCCGTATGACAAGGTGACCTTGATTCGCAACCAAGATATCAGTAACTCTATGCAGCGCCAATCAGGCCCCTTAATTGGTCAAGGCAGTCATTAAGTGATTTATACTCCTCCGTGCCTGAAAAGTCCATTGCCTGTTTCAAGGAGCTTTTAAGATGCATCTCAGCTGACAATAATTCTCGTCTGCTTCCAGTCGTGGAGGAAATTTCAATATAGACCTTGCAAAGTTGCAGAGAAGCTTGAGCATACTTCGTGAACTTCTTCTGGTCATGCCATATTTCTGAACCCTGGAGGGATCGAACTTGCTTCAACAAAGCTTCAGAGCATGCCATGAGGTTGCCCTTGCTTTTATGCCATCTTGCATATAATCCCCATATCTCTGCATTGCTAGCCCCATTCCGTACAATCTGCTGAAGGATATCACCAATTATATCTAGCAATTGATTTGGTAGCCTGGTCTCTCTATTTGCATCATCTGAAGTGTTGCTTATGGATTTAGCTTCTCGAGTATCACTAAGATGTGTGGCTTGTTCTTCGACAGAGACCATCACCTTGTCCAATACATCAACATTGAAGCGCTTGTTTGAGGACAGATTCAATACCATTTTGACAGCTTCAAGTGTCAGTCGCATGTTGCATGTGTCCAAAGCAACCTTACTGTAATTTTCCCAAACTTCCCAGCTATTCCTCTTGAACTTTACAGCTTCCTTGAATGCCTGGACTGCCGCCTGGCTCTTTCCTCTAATCATGTGCAGGCAGGCTATGTTGTTCCACGCTTCTCCGTTTTCAGGATCTATCTGCACAGCGCGACTAAAAGCATCCACTGCCTTCTCAAGATCTTTATCCTTCCATGCAGCTGTACCATAGGCAAACCAGCCATCTGGATACAAAGAATTCAATGCCAATGCAGATCCCCAAAGAATTTTGGATGTATGGAAATCATTCTTGTTGTATGCACTGCGAGCCAGAGAGCGCAGAGCTCGAGCAGATTTGTTATTTGAGACTTCCAGTGCTTTCTTATAATGGTCATCATTATTAGTAGCATCGCCAAGTGAACACCATAACCTTGGGTCATTTGGTGTAACAGAGAGCCGGGTATTTATTAGACTAACAGCATCAGCAACTTTACCCGATAATCGATAGCAATAGATTAGATTATCCCACAATTCGAGTTCTTTGAAGACATTAAGAGCTTCACCAAGTAAACCACAACTTACCAAAAGTTCACCATACTCTTTCCTTAATGCAGGGATAGGCGGCATATGAACTCCAAAAACCAGTTTGGCTCTTTGTGAAACTACAGGAAATTCTTTGGCAATGTCTTCAACCAAATTCTCCATCATTAACAGTGCCCGCTGTTTTGTCCGACTGCGGGTGGACTCCCACCTAATACGCAGAACATCACACAAGCTCCTGACCACAAAGTATGACTTGTCTTGAGAATCAATTGACTCTATGTATGGTGCCGTCTCCCACCCAGACATTTCATCACTCCGACTCCTCCGACTCACATGTAAACATTGTGCAAGTACAGCGGCCTGCTGGATAGCAGATAGCGATATCTGTGTGTTTGCAGATGTCATACTATCACTGCTCGAGTCATTCCCATTTTCAGCCAGTCTTGGTTTTCTTAGTATATCACAAAATTCATCACTTTCATTTGGAACAGAGCTCATCGCTTTTCTGGAAGCCACACCATCACTCTGAGGTCCTGCTAGCTCTGTTGATTGGCCATCATCAGCTGCTGGTTTAGAAGTCTTGGCAACTAGAACCATTTGGGACTTGGCATCCACCTGGTGTATTGTTCGAAAACCAAGAATCCCTGTGAGAGAGAGATGAATCCCACATGCCTCTTGAGCACTATCCAGATGCAGCCTTGAAGCATCAACTCGACCATATTTATACTCCACGATTCCAGCTTCCAGAAAAGCAGCCGAGACAAAAGAACGGCCTTCTCCATCACATAACAAGGAACCCCAGTAGCTAGAGACCTTTTCAAGTTCACCAAAGTGGGTCAGCATTTGTTTCTTGTACACTTGTACTTGATCAAACAAAGAGGACGATAGCTCATCTAAAATATTTTGCTGGGACAAGGATGTTCTGCACAACCACCATGACACACTGCAACAATCAGAGGAGTCCAGACCCTTTATGCTTGTGAAGAGTAGTTCTGCAAAGACAATGAAGGGCAAGAGAGCGAATTTCCCATGAACATGGGAACCAAAAGAAGCTAACTGATCCGAAGCCCAATCAACCCATTTGCTTCCAGGATCACTATGCCCCCCTTCATCCAAAGGCGAAGTCTGGAAAGGGAAGGGTGAACACTTCCCCGACGGTCCCGTCACGTTCTGCTGCGTGAATGCGAGCAGCGCGGCCACCGCCGCGGAGAGAACAAGCGCGCACCTGCACTGGAACCCCTCGCCCGCGGCCCCTCCGCCATCGCCCCGGAGGAACGCCTCGGCAGCGGCAGTGAGGTCGGCGTAAACTTGCGCTGGGGAGCCATGGGCAACCTCGGCAAAGGCGGAGGAGTGGAAGATGTGGGGGACGGCGGAGGCGATAGCAGCCGCGTAGTCCCCGGCCTCGACGGCGGCGAGGGCGGAGGCCGCGACAGGACCAAGCGGGTGAGCTGGGGGAGGTGAGGGGGGAGCTGGTTGGGAGATCGGGGAGGGGAGGGTGCAGCGAAGGAGGCGGAGCTCGGTCGCACGGAGGAAGGCGGGGGTAGCGGTGGTGGCCGCCATGGCCGTGGCCGGTGGCGAGGTTTAGGGTTTTTGCCTATTCCTTTCTCTGGTCCCTGTGTAGCCCGGCTGCGCGAGCGCTCAGGCTATCACGGGTTCTCTGGTCGGTTCGGTTCGAGGCCGCTGCCTTTTGAGCCCACATGGCGTTTCTTGCATTTGCCTGGGCTCGTGCTCTTTTCTTGGGCTGGGTGGTGGTCCTGTCTACGTTCGGGCCTCTGCCCAGTGGTTATTCGCCTATTCCCTTCCTTTATTTGGTGCATGTTCGTTGTTGCTGTTCTGCCTGCTAGGATATTTGGTGCATGTTCGTTGTTGCTGCCTTTGGCCCCCCTGATTGCGGCTGCCTCTTTTTTTTTCTTTTCTTTTTTTTGCGAGGAGATCGCGGCTGCCTCTTCTGTACTGTACTGTACTGTTTTAGGCCCTGTTTGGTTTATAAGTCCTAGGACTTTTTCTAGTCCCAACTAAAAAGTCCCTAGTCCCTAAAAAGTCCCTCCTTGTTTGTTTCCAGAGACTAAAAAGTTCCTAGTCCCTTCCTAGAGGTTATTAAATGACCATGTTGCCCCTAGTATATAGAAAAATAACAATCAAACAACACCATGGGGTGGCGGGCCAATGGATGCATGGGTTGGAAAAGTCTCAAAAAGTCACAAAAAAGACTCTCCTTGAGAGTCTTCTTCATTTAGTCTCAAATGTCTAGTTTAGTCCCTAAAAAGTCCCTCCCGTTTGGTAAAAAAGTCTCTAAGAGGGACTTTTTCTAGTCCCTACACAAAAAAGTCCCTGGAAACAAACACCCCCTTATTCCGCTGGAAGGGATTTTAAGAAATGAGCAATGGAGTTGTCCTACTCGGGAATGTAACCATCATGCACAGCATTGGATCGACTCTTACTCAAATTAGTTTGATATAATTCTAGAGCAGTCAAAAATCAAGATACAAGGAATTTGATGGACTGTAAGGAACGCAGATTGCAAGCTGCTAGGCAAGAGGCCTGTGTTTGATCTTGGCACCACAAGGACCAAGCTCACCTAAATTGACCAATAAACTGCACTTCTCTAGCCGGGCGTGGCATAGCGAGCCAACCCATCTAGTCTAGTTGGTGAACAGAGGGGACAGGCTGTCTTCCTTGGAAGATAGGGTGAACAAACAGGCTGTTTTACCGCTGAACGGGCTGTTGCATGGATTTGGACCACTCAAAGTGGCCGGAGCATTAGACCAGATACAAATTTGATGATAAAACCCAATGGTAGAAGAAGATCAAAGTAATTTTGGCCCGCAAAACGCAGCCCGTCAGCCGGCTTGGAGCGTGGGAATTTGAGGAAAGTTCATGAAATTCAAAAGAGTTCACGAATTGAGAAAAAGTTCATATATTAAAAAAATCATGAATTCGAAATAGTTCATGAATTTGAAATTTTTTATGACTATGAAATAAACATTAATTTGAAAAAAGTTCATTAAAAAAGGTTCACAAATTTGGAAAAATATTCGTGCATTTGGAAAATTTCACGAATTAAAAAAAACATGCATTTGAAAAGAGGTCCATGATTTTAAAGATCTCATGAATTATAAAAAGTTAACAAATTTGAAAAAATATTGTGTATTTGAAAAAGTCTACACCTTTGGAAAAAGTTCATCCATTAGAACAAATGTTTGCCAATTTTAAAACTTTCATCAACTTAAAAAAAATAAAGTTTTAAAAAGTTCAACGATTTGTAGAAAAATCATGAATTTGACGAAAACAGTTCATGGATTTAAAAAATGACAAAAAATGAAAACAAAACACAAGAGAGGATGAGAAAGGAAAAAATAAAAAATGGAAAAAACTGAAAAGAAAAATAAAAACCAATTTGGGAAGCATCTAGAAGCTTGCAAAATCGGAATAGCACCGACGTCTTGTGCGCGCTGCGTCGAGCAGAATGCAATAAAGAAGAGAGGAGAGTTAAATGGGCTGAGCACAGGACGGAGAGAGTGTGTGCCAACTGACAAAAACAGTAAGAAGCATCACGTGGCTAATCTGCACCCGGGCTCAAATGAACCCGGGGATAAACAGTAAAAATCACACAAAAAAAACATTTTTTTAATACAATCTGTCTTTTTTACGTGCAAGATGCTCCTGTTCATGATGTCCGTGCAAAAATTGATGAAATTTAGTATTCAAGGAGTTCGTGACAAAAAAGACAATCGAATGTTCAAACACCTCAAAATTTTGCGCGGTCATCACACATTTGAGCATCTTACTCCCTCCGTCCGGGTTTAAAGGGCCTCCTGGCCACGAAGCCTCGTCCCGAATTGTAAGGCCGCGCACACTAAACCTGCTCCAATCGCAATATTTTACCGTTTCCTATTCCCATGCCATGCCTTGTTAATCGCGTGTGCAGTTATGAGCCGTGCATGCAAGCCAGTGCATACTAGCCTTTGCCTGCAAGCCGCCCCAGCCGTGCCTTGTTTCTTGCGTCGGCTGTTTATGGCGTTTGCATGCGCGCATGTAACTGCTGCTGCGGCTCGTTAATTTAGCTAGAACAGAGCCTTCTATTGGCCAATTTCAGCTGTAATTTTCAAGCTCTTCTTTCAAGCACTGCCTTGGTCCTATCAAAGTGGTCTCTGGGCCTAATAAACCCGAATGGAGGGAGTAGATGACAAAAGAAATCAGGTTTACTTCAAAATTTTATGATTTTTTTTACAGTTCACCAAATGAAGATAAGCCTGGGCACCAAATTGAATTATCGCGCTATAAGCGCTAAATAGGAACCTGTAACGTTTACCAAAGAGAAAACGGAGTAAAATATCTCCTGGAGTCTGGTAGTACTAGTACTGATCTTTGCCCCTGACTCCTTCAGCAGAGGGATACACGACCACACACGGCAAACAATGGAGGCGTCGCTGACCGCGGCCGCCGCCGCTACCTCGTCGTTTCCGCCGCAAATCCGTCGCCGAATCATCAAATTCGACCCGCTCGTGCTCCCTAGGCGACCCCAATTCGGGGACTCCAAGATCTGGACCGCCAACTTCCGGGGACACCTGGCTGCGGCCTCGGCATCCACGCCGCCGCCGCCGGGAGGCGGCCTGTACCCGGCGGCGACCTACGAACTGACGCCGGATAACGTCGACCGCGTCCTCGACGACGTGCGCCCCTACCTCATCTCCGACGGCGGCGACGTGGCCGTCGTGTCCGTAGAGGACGGCGTCGTCTCCCTTAGGCTTGAAGGTAAACTGGATTTGTCGCCTTGCGTCCATACAGAAATTCATGGCCAAGATTCCATCGGGGCATCAAATCTTACCGTGCTTACTGGCTGTGGTCTTGTCACCACAATCCAGGGGCGTGCAGCAGTTGTCCCAGCTCGACGACGACGATGAACATGGGCATCGAGCGAGTGCTCAAGGAGAAGTTCGGTGACGCCATCAAGGACATCCGCCAGGTGTTCGACGGGGACCAGCAGCCGGAGGAGACGACGCCTGAGGTCGAGGAGCTGCCACCACCAGAGCAATCTCAATCTCGTATAGTATTTTTGCCTTGAAAGGCTTGAGAAACAGTGTGATCTTACAGAGTTTCTTGGATGGATGTTGCTTGCAGGCGGTGAACCGGCACCTGGACATACTGCGGCCGGCGATCGCGAACTACGGCGGGAGTGTGGAGGTGCTTGCCGTTGACGGCGAGGACTGCCTGGTTAAGTATGACGGCCCAGAGTCCATCGGGAGTGGAGTGAAGGCAGCCATCAAGGAGAAGTTCCCCGACATCACGAATGTGGTGTTCACCCAGTGATCTACAGGTAGGCTGGCCGGCTTGATGCCATCCCAGTGCAGTAAAATGGCGACATGTACGAAATGCAGCGAGATTTTGTTTCGATGTATTGTCTAGACAAGAGTTTCGATGTTTCGTTTGGGTAGAAAAAGTTGCAGCGCACGCAAACACTACGATGGAAAATGAAATGGAATAATTTCTGCATTTTGGATATGCGAGATGAGAATATGAATATATCCCCCCGCAAAAAAAAAGAATATGAATATATCCGGTTTACTGAACTAAAGCTGAATCCGGCCTCGGGTCGAGCCTCGATTACCGCACGGTTTGTTGAGCTTTGCGCGTCGAATTGTGGTTAGATTTTTGCTTTGCGCCTGGTAGCTCAAACGATCGAGATCGTAAACATGATGTCCCCTCCGGAGAGAGGAATACTGAACTGTGCCTTCGTTCGGCACAATGACATTTTTTTTTGAGAGTACGCCAATGGCACAATGTCTGATGTCTACACATTTCCTTCATTGCATAACATTCTCGGACTACTAAGCTTCCATCTTATTCTTCAAGCATGGAATGCTTTCCTTCTCAATTAAGGTGTTAATCTATGATCTGAAGTCTTATGGTGAGGGCACGGATGTTGCTTATGGAGCATGTTTGATTGGTTGCATCATTTTGGGGTATTTGCATTTGTGACTGAGTTAGGCCTAGCAGAGTAAATATAGGGCAAAAAACATATTCTGCACATAGTTTGGCGGACTGCATGCTGCATTAGAGAAGCAAATTTTCCCTCTTGTTTGGTGGCCTGCATTGAGCTGGGCTCATGCATTACACGTTGTTTGGTTGCATACACTCGACCCGATTAAGAGTTAACAGCTTAACATGACACACAGAGTTAGAATAGAGTAGATAGGCATAGGTCTATTCGCCTTGGGGGTGAACGGTGGCCGCGGTGCCGGGTCTGACGCGATGTGCACGGAGTCGCAGGCGAGCGATCCCGGCAGCGGCGCGGCGAACCAGTTGCTAGCGTCGCCGTAGCATGGGGAGTCCGCGAGAAGGGAAGAGGAGGAGGGCATCAAGGCGAAGGACGGGGAAAAGTGGAGTGCGCTCACGATGGTGGCGTAAGTGTAGTAGGTTGCGCGCGAGGAGGCCGAGAGGAACTAGGCATGACATGTCGCCCATGCGGCAAGGTTGACTATGATCAGTGAGGCGTCCGTGAGGCAAGGTTGATGATGATTAGTGAGAACAGAAAGAAGCCACTCTGAATTTTGTATAAACCATTACATGAACACCTTAAACGGTACAATAGGGAGATGCATATACACTCGTTTATAACCGTTGAAACAGAAAAACATGAAAGTCGTGTGGAATAGTGAGATGAAACTACTGGTCAAAGAAAAATTCAAACGATTGACCGTGCGCCATGAGTTTGACAAAAGGTATCCAAAATAGCTCACGAACTTGAACATTTACATTCAAGGAAACTACAAGTCAATCGTCTAAACAGAACCACAATGTCGATGTGCATATTTTTCATCTACAACTTATCTCGAATCGAAACATCGTAGTATAGATTAGAAGGGACTAAGTGAAGAAGATTAAGGAGTGTCACTAAACCAGTCCATATATCTCTATTATTAAAGAGGAACCTGTTGGTGTTGTCGTCGTGATGGTTCGACCTCCCCTCGTATGCCCTCCCCGAACAAAAAAATCACCGGCAAAAAAATCCCACGTTCGAGGCCAGGGACCAAAGCGACCCGCACGTTCCCCACTTATCCATCCTCAGATCTTTCTCCTGGAACAAAAATCTCCTCACCACCCCGACGCCTCCTTGTCTATTGAAGGACGCCCTCGGCGCCGCCTCCCACTCCATCGGACGGCCCCCTCTTCGGCAACCACCGACGCCTCCCTCTATCCCCATCGATTTTGTGCTGCCATGACCATGGTCAAGACTGACACCGCACCTGGATGGGGTGCTATGACTGCGGACCAATGCGACGGCGGGGTGGGGGTCACGGTGGTCCGAGGCTCCGAGTCACGGGGGTGGATGCACGCGGTCATAAATAGATATGATGTTGTTAGTAATAAAGTGATCGGGAACAAAGCAAACTGCCCATCGGATATTTGAGGAAGAATTTTCTTCAAACGGATTGTCTGACACCTTTGAAACAATCATGTACAAAACATTACATAAGCTAATTAGGCGGAATTGGGAGAGCTTGGTATGGTTCGATACCTTAGGAATTAACACTAGAATAGTTGAAATTAGGCTCGCGTCAAGCGGGTAGATTAGCATGCAAGGTTGAGTGAACACAAGCCCACCTACAAACTCAAACCCTAGTCTAGGCTCACACAAACTACATTTGGTCAAACCTAATAAAATGACGACCCAGGTCAGTAATCCCTATAAACAATATTCACCTGAAAAACCAGCCAATTGAGTCACTAATTTCTACATATTCATTTCTCTCAAAGTGCTGCGGTTCCCTCTCGTTAGGGTTACTTTTTCTCTCGGGGCGACTCTCCGCCGCCATTGAGATCTAATCTTCCCTACCCTCGTTCTGCCACACCGCCGATCTCTGACTGATCAAGGGGTGATCCCAGTGATCGCCGCCCGGTCTTGGAGAGGCTGTTGTGGCACGGGGAGTCCAGGGTCCCTCGGTGAAGGCCCGATTAGTTTCATCGCGTTAGGGTTTGAAGATGGCTGCCGCGGCGACGTCGGGTGCGGGGGGCACAAGCTCAGCGGATGATGTGGCGCGGCTGATGGAAGAATTGGGACTGAAGGAGGAAGACCTCGATGATGTAGTGTTCGACGAGAAGGAAGCTCCTCCAGAGGCGACTCGTTGAATTGCAGTAGCAAGGGTGCACTCGAAAAAGCACTATAGCCAGTATTGGTTTTACAAGAACATGCGTTCGGCCTGGGATCTAGTGTAGGAGGCAAAGTTCAGACCTCTGGAAGATAATCCCTACACAATTCAGTTCTCTTGTTTAGGGGACTGGGAGCGTGTTATGCAGGATGGGCCATGGCACTTCCGAGGTGATATGGTAATAATCAAATCGTATGATGGTGTGACGAAGCCCTCAACAATTAAGCTGGATATCATTGAGATATGGGCGCAAATTCATGATGTTCCTGATCTATATGCGCACCTTGTGCCGTCCCTCGCAGCTAAAATTGGAGAGGTCTTGTTCACATAACAACAATCACAGGATTTCACGGGTAACTTTTATCATGCTTGGGTCAAAATTAATGTTGATAAACCCCTAAAGAATGTTGTGTCGATGATCCAAGATGCCAAGAGACAGATCTACAAAGTGAAATACGAGAAGCTCCTGGACTGGTGCGCAGTTTGTGGCATGTTGGGGCATCTCTACCAGGAGCATGGTTCTGGGATTCACCCTCCCTCGGCCCTAGCTTCAAGGAGCTACGTGCAACTTGGTTCATGAGAACCTCGGATCACGCGTCATTGCTCCTCTAGGTTGGCGCCCTCCAGGACGAGCATAAAAATCGCACTTTCAAGTATGAGCTGATGTGGGAAACTCACGAGGGACTAAGAGATATGATAATGGAGGGCTGGGATCCCAGGGCGCCATGTGCCACAGTTGATGAGATGTGCATCAACCTCCATAATCTGTCACGGGGTTTGGGCAAGTGGAGTAATGAAACTTTTGCTAGTGTCCGCAAGGAGATTAAGAAGCTAAAACATATGTTTGAAGAGCTACGCAATGATCCACTCCGGACGGCTCCATCTAATGTCGAACTGACAATTAACGAACAATTAATTGAGATGTATCACAGGGAAGAGATCATGTGGTGACAAAGGGCACGAGTAGAATGGCTCTCGGCAGGAGACAAGAATACTAAAAAAATTCATCTTTGCGCAAGCATGAGGAGAAAAAAGAATATGATAAAGGCTCTTCAAAATTCACTGGGAGTGGGATAACTGATCCGGCGGAGCTGCGGCAATTGGTCAACGATTTTTATCAGAATCTGCATGCATCAGAGGGAGTACACAATATGGATGGGGTGCTCAACCATGTCCTTAGGAAGGTAACAGAGGAGATGAATGCAACACTTTGTGCACCCTATACCAGCGGCGAAGTAAAAATTGCCTTATTTCAAATGTTTCCTACAAATGCACCAAGTCCGGATGGTTTTCTTGCTCATTTTTATTAGCGCCATTAGGACATCTGCGGGGAAGAGGTCACACAAATAGTTTTGAGGATTTTCAAAGGAGAGGAAAGCCCTGAATGCATTAATGACAGAATCCTAGTTCTGATCCCCAAGGTAACTAACCCAGCAACTCTAGCCCAGTTTAAACCCATCAGTTTATGTAACGTTCTATATAAGATTGCTTCGAAGGTGGTTCCTAATAGATTGAAGGTTATTTTACCGGAGATCATATCCGAAGAACAGTCTGCTTTTGTTCCGGGCAAATTAATCACAGATAATATTATTTGTGCCTATGAGTGTTTGCATTTCATGAAGCGGACAAAATAAAAAACAAATAGTTATTGTGCTTTGAAGCTAGACATGATGAAGACCTATGACAGATTAGAATGGTCATATTTGAGAGCTATCATGGCCAAGCTAGGCTTTGCAAGACAATGTATTGATGTTGTCATGAGCATGGTCTGCTCAGTTTCATTTTCTGTGTTGTTCAATGGAGGGAAGCTTCATGAGTTTAAACCGTCAAGAGGTCCGACAGGGAGACCCAATTTCCCCTTACTTATTCTTGATTGCAGCAGAGGGCCTTTCGTGCCTCATGACTGAAGGAAATATGCCCTAGAGGCAATAATAAAGTTGTTATTTATATTTCCTTATATCATGATAAATGTTTATTATTCATGCTAGAATTGTATTAACCGGAAACTTAGTACATGTGTGAATACATAGACAAACAGAGTGTCACTAGTATGCCTCTACTTGACTAGCTCGTTGAATCAAAGATGGTTAAGTTTCCTAGCCATAGACATGAGTTGTCATTTGATTAACGGAATCACATCATTAGAGAATGATGTGATTGACTTGACCCATTCCGTTAGCTTAGCACTTGATTATTTAGTTTGTTGTTATTGCTTTCTTCATGACTTATACATGTTCATCTGACTATGATATTATGCAACCCCCGAATACGGAGGAACACTTAGTGTGCTATCAAACGTCACAACGTAACTGGGTGATTATAAAGATGCTCTACAGGTGTCTCCGATGGTGTTTGTTGGGTTGGCATAGATCGAGATTAGGATTTGTCACTCCGATTGTCGGAGAGGTATCTCTGGGCCCTCTCGGTAATGCACATCACTATAAGCCTTGCAAGCAATGTGACTAATAAGTTAGTTGCAGGATGATGCATTCCGCAACGAGTAAAGAGACTTGCTGGTAACGAGATTGAACTAGGTATTGAGATACCGACAATCGAATCTCGGGCAAGTAACATACCGATGACAAAGGGAACAACGTATGTTGTTATGCGGTTTGACCGATAAAGATCTTCGTAGAATATGTAGGAACCAATATGAGCATCCAGGTTCCGCTATTGGTTATTGACCGGAGCTGAGTCTCGGTCATGTCTACATAGTTCTCGAACCCGTAGGGTCCGCACGCTTAACGTTCGGTGACGATCGGTATTATGAGTTTATGTATTTTGATGTACCGAAGATTGTTCGGAGTCCCGGATGTGATCACGGACATGACGAGGAGTCTCGAAATGGTCGAGACATTAAATCGATATATTGGATGACTATGTTCGGACTTCGGAATGGTTCCGGGTGAGTTTGGGCATTTACCGGAGTACCGGGGGGGGGGGGGTTACCGGAACCCCCCGAGGAGTTTAATGGGCCATATGGGCCTTAGTGGAGAGAGAGAGGGGGGCGGCCAGGGCAGGCCGCACGCCCCCTCCCCATTGGTTCCGAATTGGACTAGGGAAGGGGGGCGGCGCCCCCCTTTCCTTCTCCCTCTCTCCTCCTTCCTTCCTCTCCTACTCCAACTAGGGAAGGGGGGAATCCTACTCCCGGTGGGAGTAGGACTCCCCTTGGGGCGCGCCATGAGAGGGTCGGCCCTCTCCCTCCTCCACTCCTTTATATACGGGGGAGGGGGCACCCCATAGACATATAAGCTGATTGTTTAGCCGTGTGTGGTGCCCCCCTCCACAGATTTCCACCTCGGTCATATCGTTGTAGTGCTTAGCGAAGCCCTGTGTCGGTAACTTCATCATCACCGTCATCACGCCGTCGTGCTGATGAAGCTCTCCCTCGACACTCAGCTGGATTTAGAGTTCGTGGGACGTCACTGAGCTGAACGTGTGCAGATCGCGGAGGTGCCGTACTTTCGGTACTAGGATCGGTCGGATCGTGAAGACGTACGACTACATCAACCGCATTGTCATAACGCTTCCGCTTTCGGTCTACGAGGGTACGTGGACAACACTCTCCCCTCTCGTTGCTATGCATCACCTAGATGGATCTTGCGTGTGCGTAGGAATTTTTTTGAAATTACTGTGTTCCCCAAGAGTGGCATCCGAGCCAGGTCTATGCGTAGATGTTATATGCACGAGTAGAACACAAAGAGTTGTGGGCGATAATAGTCATACTGCTTACCAACATGTCATACTTTGGTTCGGCGGTATTGTTGGATGAAGCGGCCCGGACCGACATTACGCGTACGCTTACACGAGACTGGTTCTACCGACGTGCTTTGCACACAGGTGGCTGGCGGGTGCCAGTTTCTCCAACTTTAGTTGAATTGTCACGACCGGTTTTTCAATAAAATATTTATTGAGAGACCAATCCCTTTTATGGACCAGTAAAGAAGAATTCCTTCTCACTGGTAGACAATACCTTGGTCACAGAAGAAAAATACCAGGAGTATTGAATATAATACAAGGTTGAGCGGAGACTGCTCAACAATTTATTACATGCACGCCGATAAAACATAACGGCGGATAGGGTGGCATAACTACTAACTCACGATAACAACGGTGGTGGAAAAAATATCACAGTGGAGTGGGTGATATGACTCCTGAAAACTACAGCTCTTCGAGCGTCGGAGTGAAGCTCGAGGAGATTTATTGCGGGTGGCGGAAGCGTATACGATACAAGTGACCAATATCCAGGATCGCACGGGACTGATTGGGATTCCTCTAGGCGTCGGACTCACTATCAAACTCTTCATCCAGGAGATCGCCTTCGTCAACATCTGGCCAAATCAACAAGCCAGGTGAGTACTATGAAAGTACTCGCAAGACAGTTCGGACATAAGATATAACAAATGTAAACATGAAGCGTATGAACAGATTAACAAGTGCACTCAGACATAGAGATAATACTGTACGAAAAATAAAAGAGAAGTCGGGCGGTAGTCCTCCCGAAATCCCAAAATAATATACTGGGTGCCAAACGAGGGTCTGAATGACTCCTCGGGAGGAAAATGCAAGAATAACAATGCCGCAGTCGGGCGTCAAGGTGACACCACATAAAGGGCTTATGATGAAAATAAAGGACAAACATGCCACAGTCGGACGTCTGAGCGACATCACATAAAGGGCTTATATTGAAAATAAAAGACAAACATGCCACAGTCGGACGTCTGAGCGACATCACATAAAGGGCTTATATTGAAAATAAAAGACAAACATGCCACAGTCGGACGTCTGAGCGACATCACATAAAGGGCTTATATTGAAAATAAAAGACAAACATGCCACAGTCGGACGTCTGAGCGACATCACACAAAGGGCTTATATTGAAAATAAAAGACAAACATGCCACAGTCGGACGTCTGAGTGACATCACATAAAGGGCTTATATTGAAAATAAAAGACAAACATGCCACAGTCGGACGTCTGAGCGACATCACATAAAGGGCTTATATTCATAACTTAGTAGCTCATGAATTTTAAATCATATCAAGAGAATAATCAGGCATGAGATAAACAACAGGGTTAGTCCATCCACAGGAATAACGTTTAGCCAAGTTTACTACTCACGCTCGCTGACCGGAAAGAAAAAATATACCACGAGGTTATGAAATAGACATGGATACGCTGATCACGTTACTTGACCATGGATACGATGACTCGGAAGGATTTGACTCTGCAGAGTTTGTACTTTAACCACAGCCAACGGATTTCAGTAGTCACGGGGACTAGTTCCGTTTACGGTGTTTTGGAAGAAACACGTCTAACCAGTACACACCCATTCAACATTCCGAAGCCAGGAATCACCCTCGGCAACGTTCAAGAAAAACCTTGAGACGGGGAGGCTACAACCTCGCGTAGCATGGGATCAAATTTCTATACACGCGCTCTAAGGGGTGCCCCCCTCTCGGTCCCAACCGGAAACACCCATGCCCCCTGACCGGATGACTGGCTTTAATCCAGGGCCATGGAACCATCATCCCGGCCCCTCTGTTTGGTGTGTACACGGAAAGAGGTTACCAACTTACTAAACCGTATTCTGGCAGAAAACATGTGGTAGCACGGAAGGGGGAAGAACGATAACGTGACTCCGTCCACGTTAACGTCGGAATTAATCGGATGACGTAAGGCTGGCATGCTACAACAGTACCACCTTACTTCCCTTCATGTCACCACATGACTAGGCCATCTCTCATCAGAGATCACAGTAACTTTGGAACACACGGGTAGTTGCCTCACATGCAACGAGATACTCACCGATACTCATATGCCATGCACAACCCTTCACGCAAACATGCAAAACACCTACCATATCAAAGGTTCAAACATGCTTGCCTGGTTCGGAGAAGTCGGAGTCTAGCTCGGCGAAGTTCGCGGCTCCATCACCTCTCCCGGAACCTACGGTATATCGGAAATGTATACTAGCGTGAAAACCAAAGCGTGCATAAAAGTTGTTCCAATTTTTTTTCAAATAAATCCCATAAAAAACTAGACAAAATTATAAGACTGTCAGAAAAAGAATCACTCAAAAATCACTTTTCATTAAAAAGTTATAAGGGTTTCTGTCTAGGGACTCATCTGTAATGAAACAGAAAAGTTCTAGGGGCTTAACTGAGAAAACAGGAAACGGTTCGAATAGAAACGCGCCAGCCCACAGAGAAAACGTACTCTGCCCGAAGGAGCCAACAGAAAACGCTTCGGGGGTGAAAGAAGAGAGGCTGACGTGGGGGGTCCACATGTCAGGTTTGAAAAACCTCGCCGGCGCCCGAAGGCTGCGGTGGTCGCCGGCGTCGAACCACGGCAAGTCAGGGAGATCGGAGTGTACCAAGAGTATCAGCGTGTCCTTCCGCGTCGGTGGGTGGTGGACTTGGACGTCGGAGAGCACCACGTCGACGGCGACACTTTCTCCGGTGGACGGCGGCTCGGGCGATGGTGGGGAACTCCGGTGGTGTGCTGCAAACTTTGAATTGAAACGCAGGTCAGAAGGAAGGATGCACTAGAGAGTTACTGGCAAGAGATGGGAGGCAGAGGTGCACGCACGGGAGAGAATCGAGCTGGATCCCGTGGCGGGTCGCGGCGGCCGGAGTTGAGGAAGGAGACTCCCTCGGGGCTCTACCAGTGGCTAGGCGGGGTCTTGGTGGAGTGCAGAGGTGGTGTCGGTACTAGCTGGAGCTCGGGGCCTCTATTTATAGGCGGCTCGAGGGGGTGGCCGTGAACGGAGAATCTCCGGCGAGCGATTACGGCGAGGCAGTGGCTTGGCAGAGGGTTTAGGTGGCCAGGCAGCACCAGTGAGAGTTACTGGTCCCGTTCCACTGCTAAACTTGGTCGGGCATGGCGTAATGGCGTCGGTCTTCGTCGGGGTCGTCGTACTGGCACGGCGGCGGCAGAGAGCGCGCTCCGCGCCTAGCGGTTCACGACGAGGGTGGCAGCGCGCACGGGGGAGTGGAAGACCACGCGGCGGCCTCCGGTGGCTTGGGCGGCACTGGTCAGCGCCGTCTACGCTGTGCTTCTTCCTGGTGGCCGCAAAGCCGCTGCTGGCGTCGGTCACGGGGCGGCGCACCTCCTCCTGCTCGTCGCCGACGCCCGCAAGCATCCAGGCGCTCGTGCGGTGTAGAGGACAAGGGGGAGGGGACAGGAAACACGGCGACGCCGGGGCACTGGTGAGATTGGCAACGGACACTGAAGAAACGACAGTGGTTCAGACACTGTTAACTGAATTTGACTGAACATGACATTGACAGTGCTCTGAAGGTGTTCGATGAAATGATTTGGTGTGAAGAATTTTTTTCCTGGAGCTGGGACTTGGTGAGGTGACCTCTCAATGCACCCAGAGGCTGCCTGATTTTTCTCAGAGTTTTTGGAGAGGGATTTGAATGAATTTCATCAAATTTGGCAAATCTGGTCCAAACTTGCAGCAAGTATAGTTTGAAAAATTTGAACTGGAGACCAGTGGATCTTCATGGATCTTGGTTGAGGGTTCAAAGGACTAGGAAGGGAAATTGGTTTGGGGGCAAAAATCAAAACAGAAAGGGTAGCTCCTTTGTAAATCTCCAAGAGCTAGAATAGAAGGCAGAAATTGTTTTTGATAAGAAATAAATGGAAATAAATATATGGAGAGGTTCAACTTGCTGGATTTGAGGTACATCATGATCCAAAGGTGGGGAAAGGTTTGTGGAAGAGGATTTGCACATAGGTCATGGCAAGAGGGATTTGTTGAAAGTGGAAAAGATCATTCCAAAAGCTATAGGGCTTTTCAAAGGAATTGTCAAAAGACATTTTTTCCAAGAGAGAAGTATTTTGATTTGAGTCCAAATAAAAGGAAAGAACCTCCAAGACCAAAATCAAGTCTTGGGTGAATCCAAATGAAACGCTTGCCATAAAGGAAAGTTTTTGAGAGGGAGAGTCCTTTAGAAGAAAATTTAAATACCCTCCTCAAATAAAAATTTTGAAAAAAAATCCAATTAAAATTTTTGGGTGTCACATGAATCGAGTGTGACTAGGCCCGGTCCTTGTTGAAGGTTAAAACAGCACACTTGACGAAAAATCGTTGTGGTTTTGATGCGTAGGTAAGAACGGTTCTTGCTGAGCCCGTAGCAGCCACGTAAAATTTGCAACAACAAAGTAGAGGATGTCTAACTTGTTTTTGCAGGGCATGTTGTGATGTGATATGGTCAAGACATGATGCTAAATTTTACTGTATGAGATGATCATGCTTTGTAACAGAGTTATCGGCAACTGGCAGGAGCCATATGGTTGTCGCTTTATTGTATGCAATGCAATCGCCCTGTAATTGTTTTTACTTTATCACTAAGCGGTAGCGATAGTCGTAGAAGCAATAGTTGGCGAGACGACAACGATGCTACGATGGAGATCAAGGTGTTGCGCAGGTCACGATGGTGATCATGACGGTGCTTTGGAGATGGAGATCAAAGGCACAAGATGATGATGACCATATCTTATCACTTATATTGATTGCATGTGATGTTTATCCTTTATGCATCTTATTTTTCTTAGTTCGGCGGTAGCATTATAAGATGATCTCTCACTAAATTTCAAGGTACAAGTGTTCTCCCTGAGTATGCACCGCTGCGAAAGTTCGTCGTGCCGAGACACCACGTGATGATCGGGTGTGATAAGCTCTACGTTCACATACAACGGGTGCAAGCCAGTTTTGCACACGCAGAATACTCGGGTTAAACTTGACGAGCCTAGCATATGCAGATATGGCCTCGGAACACTGAGACCGAAATGTCGAGCGTGAATCATATAGTAGATATGATCAACATAGTGATGTTCACCATTCAAAACTACTCCATCTCACGTGATGATCGGACATGGTTTAGTTGATTTGGATCACGTGATCACTTAGATGATTAGAGGGATGTCTATCTAAGTGGGAGTTCTTAACTAATATGATTAATTGAACTTTAATTTATCATGAACTTAGTACCTAATAGTATTTTGTATGTCTATGTTGTTGTAGATCAATGGCCCGTGCTACTGTTCCTTTGAATTTAATGCGTTCCTAGAGAAAGCTAAGTTGAAAGATGATGGTAGCAACTACACGGACTGGGTCCGTAACTTGAGGATTTCCTCATTGCTGCACAGAAGAATTACGTCCTGGAAGCACCGCTAGGTGCAAGACCCGCTGCAGGAGCAACGCCGGACGTTGTGAACGCCTGGCAGAGCAAAGCTGATGACTACTCGATAGTTCAGTGTGCCATGCTTTACGGCTTAGAACCGGGACTTCAACGACATTTTGAACGTCATGTAGCATATGAGATGTTCCAGGAGTTGAAGTTAATGTTTCAATCAAATGCCCAGATTGAGAGATATGAAGTCTCCAATAAGTTCTATAGCTGCAAAATGGAGAATAGTTCTATCAGTGAGCATATACTCAAAATGTCTGGGTATCATAATCACTTGACTCAGCTGGGAGTTAATCTTCCGGTTGATAGTGTCATTGACAGAGTTCTTCAATCACTGCCACCAAGCTACAAAAGCTTCATGATGAACTATAAGATGCAAGGGATGGATAAGACGATTCCCGAGCTCTTCGCAATGCTAAAGGCTGCGGAGGTAGAAATCAAGAAGGAGCATCAAGTGTTGATGGTCAACAAGACCACCAGTTTCAAGAAAAAAGGGTAAAGGGAAGAAGGGGAACTTCAAGAAGAACGGCAAGCAAGTTGTTGCTCAAGTGAAGAAGCCCAAGTCTGGACCTAAGCCTGAGACTGAGTGCTTCTACTGTAAAGGGACTGGTCACTGGAAGCGGAACTGCCCCAAGTATTTGGCGGATAAGAAGGATGGCAAGGTGAACAAAGGTATATGTGATATACATGTTATTGACGTGTACCTTACTAATGCTCGCAGTAGTGCCTGGGTATTTGATACTGGTTCTGTTGCTAATATTTGCAACTCGAAACAGGGACTACGGATTAAGCGAAGATTGGCTAAGGACGAGGTGACGATGCGCGTGGGAAATGGTTTCAAAGTCGATGTGATCACCGTCGGCACGCTACCTCTACATCTACCTTCGGGATTAGTTTTAGACCTGAATAATTGTTATTTGGTGCCAACGTTGAGCATGAACATTATATCTGGATCTTGTTTGATGTGAGACGGTTATTCATTTAAATCAGAGAATAATGGTTGTTCTATTTATATGAGTAATATCTTTTACGGTCATGCACCCTTGAAGAGTGGTCTATTTTTGTTGAATCTCGATAGTAGTGACACACATATTCATAATATTGAAGCCAAAAGATGCAGAGTTGATAATGATAGTGCAACTTATTTGTGGCACTGCCGTTTGGGTCATATTGGTGTAAAGCGCATGAAGAAACTCCATTCTGACGGACTTTTGGAATCACTTGATTATGAATCACTTGGTACTTGCGAACCATGCCTCATGGGCAAGATGACTAAAACTCCGTTCTCTGGAACAATGGAGCGAGCAACAAATTTATTGGAAATCATACATACCGATGTATGTGGTCCAATGAACATTGAGGCTCGTGGCGGGTATCGTTATTTTCTGACCTTCACAGATGATTTGAGCAGATATGGGTATATCAACTTGATGAAACATAAGTCTAAAACATTTGAAAAGTTCAAAGAATTTCAGAGTGAAGTGGACAATCATCGTAACAAGAAAATAAAGTTTCTATGATCTGATCGTGGAAGAGAATATTTGAGTTACGAGTTTGGTCTTCATTTGAAACAATGCGGAATAGTTTCGCAACTCACGCCACCCGGAACACCACAGCGTAATGGTGTGTCTGAACGTCGTAATCGTACTTTACTAGATATGGTGCGATCTATGATGTCTCTTACTGATTTACCGCTATCATTTTGGGGTTATGCTTTGGAGACAGCTGCATTCACGTTAAATAGGGCACCATCTAAATCCGTTGAGACGACACCTTATGAACTGTGGTTTGGGAAGAAACCCAAATTGCCGTTTCTTAAAGTTTGGGGCTGCGATGCTTATGTGAAAAAGCTTCAACTTGATAAGCTCGAACCCAAATCGGAGAAATGTGTCTTCATAGGATACCCAAAGGAGACTGTTGGGTACACCTTCTATCACAGATCCTAAGGCAAGACATCCATTGCTAAGAATGGATCCTTTCTAGAGAAGGAGTTTCTCTCGAAAGAAGTGAGTGGGAGGAAAGTAGAACTTGATGAGGTAACTGTACCTGCTCCCTTATTGGAAAGTAGTTCATCACACCAATCAGTTCCTGTGATCCCTACACCAATTAGTGAGGAAGCTAATGATGATGATCGTATTACTTCATATCAAGTTACTACCGAGCCTCGTAGGTCAATAGAGTAAGATCCGCACCAGAGTGGTACGGTAATCCGGTTCTGGAGATCATGTTACTTGACCATGACGAACCTACGAACTATGAGGAAGCGATGATTGATACGTCTCCAACGTATCTATAATTTTTGATTGCTCCATGCTATTATATATTCTGTTTTGGATGTTTAATGGGCTTATTTATACACTTTTATATTATTTTTGGGACTAACCTATTAACCGGAGGCCCAGCCCAAATTGCTGTTTTTTCTGCCTATTTCAGTGTTTCGCTGAAAAGGAATATCAAACGGAGTCCAAATGGAATGAAACCTTCGGGAGAGTTATTTTTGGAACAAACATGATCCAGAGGACTTGGAGTGGACGTCAAGAAATCACCGAGGAGGCCACAAGGCAGGGGGCACGCCTACCCCCTGGGTGCGCCCTCCACCCTCGTGGGCCCCTCATAGCTCCACCGACCTACTTCTTCCTCTTATATATACCTACGTACCCCCAAACCATCAGAAACGGAGCCAAAACCCTATTTCCACCGCCGCAACCTTCTGTACCCGTGAGATCCCATCTTGGGGCCTTTTCCGGCGCACCGCCGGAGGGGGCATTGATCACGGAGGGCTTCTACATCAACACCATAGCCTCTCCGATGATGTGTGAGTAGTTTACCTCAGACCTTCGGGTCCATAGTTATTAGCTAGATGGCTTCTTCTGTCTCTTTGGATCTCAATACAAAGTTCTCCTCGATTCTCTTGGAGATCTATTTGATGTAACTCTTCTTTTGCTGTCTGTTTGTCGAGATCCGATGAATTGTGGGTTTATGATCAAGATTATCTATGAACAATATTTGAATCTCCTCTGAATTCTTTTATGTATGATTGGTTATCTTTGCAAGTCTCTTCGATTATCAGTTTGGTTTGGCCTACTAGATTGATCTTTCTTGCAATGGGAGAAGTGCTTAGCTTTGGGTTTAATCTTGTGGTGCTCGATCCCAGTGACAGTAGGGGAAACGACATGTATTGTATTGTTGCCATCGAGGATAAAAAGATGGGGTTTATATCATATTGCATGAGTTTATCCCTCTACATCATGTCATATTGCTTAAAGCGTTACTCTGTTCTTATGAACTTAATACTCTAGATGCATGCTCGATAGCGGTCGATGTGTGGAGTAATAGTAGTAGATGCAGGCAGGATTCGGTCTACTTGTCACGGACGTGATGCCTACATACATGATCATACCTAGATATTCTCATAACTATGCTCAATTCTATCAATTGCTCGACAGTAATTCGTTTACCCACCGTAATACTTATGCTATCTTGAGAGAAGCCACTAGTGAAACCTATGGCCCCCGGGTCTATTCTCCATCATATTAATCTCCCGTCAACAAGCTATTTCTATCTTTGTTTACTTTGCAATCTTTACTTTTAATCTTTATCATAAAAATACTAAAAATATTATCTTATCATCTCTATCAGATCTCACTCTCGTAAGTGACCGTGAAGGGATTGACAACCCCTTTATCGCGTTGGTTGCGAGGTTCTTATTTGTTTGTGTAGGTGTGTGGGACTCGCGCGTGGTCTCCTACTGGATTGATACCTTGGTTCTCAAAAACTGAGGGAAATACTTACGCTACTTTACTCACCCTTTCCTCTTCGAGGGAAAACCAACGCAGTGCTCAAGAGGTAGCAAGAAGGATTTCTGGCGCCGTTGCCGGGGAGGCCTACACCAAGTCAAGTCAAGATTTGACTCCCGACAAAGAGCCATTTCTGGCGCCGTTGCCGGGGAGTCTACGCACAAGTCAAGACATACCAAGTACCCATCACAAACTCTTATCCCTCGCATTACATTATTTGCCATTTGCCTCTTGTTTTCCTCTCCCCCACTTCACCTTTGCCGTTTTATTCGCCCTTCTTCCGTTCGGCCTTGTGTTACCATGTGCCTTCTTTTTGCTTGCATCTTCGCTTGCTAAAAGTTTATGGATCCCCATCCCCTTGCTAATCTTTTTAAGAGATCCAATTATGATGAACCAATTTCTAGTGATTTGGGTGCACTAGATTATCTTTATGAGGTTTTGCTTGAAATTTGTGAATTTGAAAATTGTGATGAAGAAATTTATGAAGAGATTCACGATAGCTCCTTGAATAAAAAGCATGATTGCAATGATTTTACTATAAATTATCTCGATGTCAATTGTGCTAATAATATGCAAAACCCTAAGCTTGGGGATGCTAGTTTTTCTATGTCTACTACTTGTTGTAATGATCATGATTGGGGTGATTCTTCTTATGATCTTGAAAATTTATTTAAGCCCCATGATGCATATGAGATTGATAATAGTGTTTGCAATAATATTGAAAGTGGGTTTGGAAGAGTGTCAACTTTAGATCCCACATATTTGGAGAATGTTCAATCTTATGGTATTTTTGATAAAAGTGGGTTTGGAGAGGTCATGACTTTAGTTAATGATAATCCCACTATTTTGGAAGAGTGTCAACTTCGCATGCATGTGGATCGTGTTGAGAATATGTTATGTGATAGATATTTTGTTGAATTTTCCTATGATCCTACATGTAATTATTATGAGAGAGGAAAATATGGTTGTAGAAATTTTTATCTTACTAAGTTACCTCTCGTCATGTTGAGATTGCTATCGTCTCTTTCTTCTTCCTTGCATATGCTAATTTTTGCTTGCTATGATAATTTGTTTGCTTATAAAATGCCTATGCATAGGAAGTATGTTAGACTTAGATGTGTTTGTCATGTGTTTTATGATGCTCTTTTTGCGCTTTAATTCTTATCTTTTATGTGAGCATCATTGAAATCTCAATGCCTAGCTAAAAAGGCTTTAAAGAAAAGCGCTTGTTGGGAGACAACCAATATTTATCCTTGCTATTTAGTAATAAATCTTTGATCTAGCCTCTGCTTAGATGTGTTTTTATGTTTTAATTAGTGTTTGTGCCAAGTTAAACCTATAGGATCTTCTTGGATGATAGTTATTTGATCTTGCTGAAAATTCCATAAACTTTCTGTTCACGAAAACAATTGTTAAAAATCATCAGAACGTGATAAAATACTGATTCCAATTGCAGAAGATCAATAAACAAATTATCTAGGTCGTCCTATTTTGGTAGATGTTTCTGAGTTCCAGAAGTTTGCGTTAGATACAGATTACTACAGACTGTTCTGTTTTTGACAGATTCTGTTTTTCGTGTGTTGTTTGCTTATTTTGATGAACCTATGGCTAGTAAAAGAATTTATAAACCATAGAGAATTTGTAATACAGTAGGTTTAACACCAATATAAATAAATAATGAGTTCAATACAGTACCTTGAAGTGGTGTTTTCTTTTCTTTTGCTAACGGAGCTCATGAGATTTTCTGTTAAGTTTTGTGTTGTGAAGTTTTCAAGTTTTGGGTAAGGATTTGATGGATTATGGAACAAGGAGTGGCAAGATCCTAAGCTTGGGGATGC
The DNA here is from genome assembly GCF_002575655.3 of Aegilops tauschii subsp. strangulata. Taxonomy (NCBI): domain Eukaryota; kingdom Viridiplantae; phylum Streptophyta; class Magnoliopsida; order Poales; family Poaceae; genus Aegilops; species Aegilops tauschii. Next base: position 323,426,639 of record NC_053038.3, on the reverse strand, counting down.
CCAAGGCACCCCAAGATAAATCTAAGGACACCAAAAATCCAAAGCTTGGGGATGCCCCGGAAGGCATCCCCTCTTTCGTCTTCGTCCATCGGTAACTTTACTTGGAGCTATATTTTTATTTCACCACATGATATGTGTTTTGCTTGGAGCGTCTTGTATAATTTGAGTCTTTGATTTTAGTTTACCACAATCATCCTCACTGAATACACTTTTGAGAGAGATGCACATGATTCGGAATTTATTAGAATACTCTATGTGCTTCACTTATATCTTTTGAGCTATATAGTTTTTGCTCTAGTGCTTCACTTATATCTTTTTAGAGCACGGCGGTGGTTTGTTTTATAGAAACTATTGTTCTCTCATGCTTCAATTATATTATTTTGAAGTTAATCCTAATATGATAGGCATCCAAGACTAGTAAATATTTTGAAGTTAGTCCTACAAAACAGCATGGTAATTTGCTTTAATTGTGAAGTTAGTCCTAATATGATAGGCATCCAAGACTAGTAAAAACTTTCTTATAAGTGCGTTGAATACTAAGAGAAGTTTGATACTTGATAATTGTTTTGAGATATGAAGATGGTGATATTAGAGTCATGAATTTGAGAAATACTTGTGTTAAAGTTTGTGATTCCCGTAGCATGCACGTATGGTGAACCGTTATGTGATGAAGTCGGAGCATGATTTATTTATTGATTGTCTTCCTTATGAGTGGCAGTCGGGGACGAGCGGTGGTCTTTTCCTACCAATCTATCCCCCTAGGAGCATGCGCGTAATACTTTGTTTCGATAACTAATAGATTTTTGCAACAAGTATATGAGTTCTTTATGACTAATGTTGAGTCCATGGATTATATGCACTCTTATCCTTCTACCATTGCTAGCCTCTCTAATACCGCGCACTTTTCGCTGGTATCATACACCCACCATATACCTTCCTCAAAACAGCCACCATACCTACCTATCATGGCATTTCCATAGCCATTCCGAGATATATTGCCATGCAACTTACCACCGTTCCATTTACTATGACACGCTCCATCATTGTCATATTGCTTTGCATGATCATGTAGTTGACATCGTATTTGTGGCAAAGCCACCGTTCATTATCTTCATACATGTCACTCTTGATTCATTGCATATCCCGGTACACCGCCGGAGGCATTCATATAGTCATATTTTGTTCTAAGTATTGAGTTGTAATACTTGAGTTGTAAGTAAATAAAAGTGTGATGATCATCATTATTAGAGCATTGTCCCAAGTGAGGAAAGGATGATGGAGACTATGATTCCCCCACAAGTCGGGATGAGACTCCGGACTAAAAAAAAAGAGGCCATAAAAAAAGAGAAAAGGCCCAACAAAAAAATGATGAGAGAAAAGAGAGAAGGGACAATGCTACTATCCTTTTTCCACACTTGTGCTTCAAAGTAGCACCATGATCTCTATGATAGAGAGTCTCTTGTTTTGTCACTTTCATATACTAGTGGGAATTTTACAATATAGAACTTGGCTTGTATATTCCAATGATGGGCTTCCTCAATATGCCCTAGGTCTTCGTGAGCAAGCGAGTTGGATGCACACCCACTTAGTTTCTTTTGTTGAGCTTTCATACACTTATAGCTCTAGTGCATCCGTTGCATGGCAATCCTGAAGGAAATATGCCCTAGAGGCAATAATAAAGTTATTATTTATTTCCTTATATCATGATAAATGTTTATTATTCATGCTAGAATTGTATTAATCGGAAACATAATACTTGTGTGAATACATAGACAAACAGAGTGTCACTAGTATGCCTCTACTTGACTAGCTCGTTGATCAAAGATGGTTATGTTTCCAAGCCATAGACATGAGTTGTCATTTTATTAACGGGATCACATCATTAGGAGAATGATGTGATTGACTTGACCCATTCCGTTAGCTTAGCACTCGATCGTTTAGTATGTTGCTATTGCTTTCTTCATGACTTATACATGTTCCTATGACTATGAGATTATGCAACTCCCGTTTACCGGAGGAACACTTTGTGTGCTACCAAACGTCACAACGTAACTGGGTGATTATAAAGGTGCTCTACAGGTGTCTCCGAAGGTACTTGTTGGGTTGGCGTATTTCGAGATTAGGATTTGTCACTCCGATTGTCGGAGAGGTATCTCTGGGCCCACTCGGTAATGCACATCACTTAAGCCTTGCAAGAATTGCAACTAATGAGTTAGTTGCGGGATGATGTATTACAGAACGAGTAAAGAGACTTCCCGGTAAAGAGATTGAACTAGGTATTGAGATACCGACGATCGAATCTCGGGCAAGTAACATACCGATGACAAAGGTAACAACATATGTTGTTATGCGGTCTGGCCGATAAAGATCTTCGTAGAATATGTGGGAGCCAATATGAGCATCCAGGTTCCGCTATTGGTTATTGACCGGAGACGTGTCTCGGTCATGTCTACATAGTTCTCGAACCCGTAGGGTCCGCACGCTTAACGTTTCGATGACAGTTATATTATGAGTTTATATGTTTTGATGTACCGAAGGTTGTTCGGAGTCCCGGATGTGATCACGGACATGACGAGGAGTCTCTAAATGGTCGAGACATGAAGTTTGATATATTGGAAGCCTATATTTGGATATCGGAAGTGTTCCGGGTGAAATCGGGATTTTACCGGAGTACCGAGGGGTTACCGGAACCCCCCGGGGGCTTAATGGGCCATAGTGGGCCTTTGTGGAGAAGAGGAGAGGCGGCCAGGGCAGGGCCGCGCGCCCCTCCCCCCTAGTCCGAATAGGACAAGAAGAGGGGGGCGGCGCCCCCCTTTCCTTCCTCTCTCCCTCCTCTTTCCCCCTCCACTCCTAATCCAACTAGGAAAAGGGAGGGAGTCCTACTCCCGGTGGGAGTAGGACTCCACTTGGCGTGCCCCTCCTGGCCGGACGCACCTCCCCCCTTGCTCCTTTATATACGGGGGTAGGGGGCACCCTAGAGACAACAATTGATCACTTGATCTTTTAGCCGTGTGCGGTGCCCCCCTCCACCATAGTCCACCTCGATAATACTGTAGTGGTGCTTAGGCGAAGCCCTGCGTCGGTAGAACATCATCATCATCACCACACCGTCGTGCTGACGAAACTCTCCCTCAACACTCGGCTGGATCGGAGTTCGAGGGACGTCATCGGGCTGAGCGTGTGCTGAACTCGGAGGTGCCGTGCGTTCGGTACTTGATTGGTCGGATTGTGAAGATGTACGACTACATCAACCGCGTTGTGCTAACACTTCCGCTTTCGGTCTACGAGGGTACGTGGACAACACTCTCCCCTCACATTGCTATGCATCACCATGATCTTGCGTGTGCGTAGGAATTTTTTTGAAATTACTACGTTCCCCAATAGTGGCATCCGAGCCAGGTTTTATGCGTTGATGTTATATGCACGAGTAGAACACAAGTGAGTTGTGGGCGATATAAGTCATACTGCTTACCAGCATGTCATACTTTGGTTCGGCGGTATTGTTGGATGAAGCGGCACTGACCGACATTACGCGTACGCTTACGCGAGACTGGTTCTACCGACGTGCTTTGCACACAGGTGGCTGGCGGGTGTCAGTTTCTCCAACTTTAGTTGAACCGAGTGTGGCTACGCCCGGTCCTTGCGAAGGTTAAAACAACACCAACTTGACAAACTATCGTTGTGGTTTTGATGCGTAGGTAAGAACGGTTCTTGCTAAGCCCGTAGCAGCCACGTAAAATTTGCAACAACAAAGTAGAGGACGTCTAACTTGTTTTTGCAGGGCATGTTGTGATGTGATATGGTCAAGACATGATGCTAAATTTTATTGTATGAGATGACATGTTTTGTAACCGAGTTATCGGCAACTGGCAGGAGCCATATGGTTGTCGCTTTATTGTATGCAATGCAATCGCCCTGTAATGCTTTACTTTATCACTAAGCGGTAGCGATAGTCGTAGAAGCATAAGATTGGCAAGACGACAATGATGCTACGATGAAGATCAAGGTGTCGCGCCGGTGATGATGGTGATCATGACGGTGCTTCGGAGATGGAGATCACAAGCACAAGATGATGATGGCCATATCATATCACTTATATTGATTGCATGTGCTGTTTATCTTTTATGCATCTTATCTTGCTTTGATTGACGGTAGCATTATAAGATGATCCCTCACTAAATTATCAAAGTATAAGTGTTCTCCCTGAGTATGCACCGTTGCGAAAGTTCTTCGTGCTGAGACACCACGTGATGATCGGGTGTGATAGGCTCTACGTTCAAATACAACGGGTGCAAAACAGTTGCACATGCGGAATACTCAGGTTAAGCTTGACGAGTCTAGCATATAACAGATATGGCCTCAGAACACGGAGACCGAAAGGTCGAGCGTGAATCATATAGTAGATATGATCAACATAGTGATGTTCACCGTTGAAACTACTTCATCTCACGTGATGATCGGACATGGTTTAGTTGATATGGATCACATGATCACTTAGAGGATTAGAGGGATGTCTATCTAAGTGGGAGTTCTTAAGTAATATGATTAATTGAACTTAAATTTATCATGAACTTAGTACCTGATAGTATCTTGCTTGTCTATGTTGATTGTAGATAGATGGCCCGTGCTGTTGTTCCGTTGAATTTTAATGCATTCCTTGAGAAAGCAAAGTTGAAAGATGATGGTAGAAATTACATGGACTGGGTCCATAACTTGAGGATTATCCTCATTACTGCACAGAAGAATTACGTCCTGGAAGCACCGCTAGGTGTACCACCTGCGCCAGCAACTGCAGACATTGTGAATGCCTGGCAGTCACGTGTTGATGACTACTCGATAGTTCAATGTGCCATGCTTTACGGCTTAGAACCGGGACTTCAACGACGTTTTGAACGTCATGGAGCATATGAGATGTTCCAGGAGTTGAAGTTAATATTTCAAAAGAATGCCCGGATTGAGAGATATGAAGTCTCCAATAAGTTCTACAACTGCAAGATGGAGGAGAATAGTTCTGTCAGTGAGCATATACTCAAAATGTCTGGGTATAATAATCACATGATTCAACTGGGAGTTAATCTTCCGGATGATAGCGTCATTGACAGAATTCTCCAATCACTGCCACCAAGCTACAAGAGCTTCGTGATGAACTATAACATGCAAGGGATGGATAAGACGATTCCCGAGCTCTTCGCAATGCTAAAGGCTGCGGAAGTAGAAATCAAAAAGGAGCATCAAGTGTTGATGGTCAATAAGACCACCAATTTCAAGAAAAAGGGCAAAGGGAAGAAGAAGAAGGGGAACTTCAAGAAGAACAACAAGCAAGTTGCCGTTCAGGAGAAGAAACCCAAGTCTCGACCTAAGCCTGAGACTGAGTGCTTCTACTGCAAGCAGACTGGTCACTGGAAGTGGAACTGCCCCAAGTATTTGGCGGATAAGAAGGATGGCAAGGTGAACAAAGGTATATGTGATATACATGTTATTGATGTGTACCTTACTAATGCTCGCAGTAGCACCTGGGTATTTGATACTGGTTCTGTTGCTAATATTTGCAACTCGAAACAGGGGCTACGGATTAAGCGAAGATCGGCTAAGGACGAGGTGACGATGCACGTGGGAAATGGTTCCAAAGTCGATGTGATCGCGGTCGGCGCGCTACCTCTACATCTACCTTCGGGATTAGTTTTAGACCTAAATAATTGTTATTTGGTGCCAGCGTTAAGCATGAACATTATATCTGGATCTTGTTTGATGCGAGACGGTTATTCATTTAAATCAGAGAATAATGGTTGTTCTATTTATATGAATAATATCTTTTATGGTCATGCACCCTTGAAGAGTGGTCTATTTTTGTTGAATCTCGATAGTAGTGATACACATATTCATAATACTGAAGCCAAAAGATGCAGAGTTGATAATGATAGTGCAACTTATTTGTGGCACTGCCGTTTAGGTCATATCGGTGTAAAGCGCATGAAGAAACTCCATACTGATGGACTTTTGGAACCACTTGATTATGAATCACTTGGTACTTGCGAACCGTGCCTCATGGGCAAGATGACTAAAACGCCGTTCTCCGGAACTATGGAGAGAGCAACAGATTTGTTGGAAATCATACATACAGATGTATGTGGTCCGATGAATGTTGAGGCTCGTGGCGGATATCGTTATTTTCTCACCTTCACAGATGATTTAAGCAGATATGGGTATATCTACTTAATGAAACATAAGTCTAAACATTTGAAAAGTTCAAAGAATTTCAGAGTGAAGTTGAAAATCATCGTAACAAGAAAAATAAAGTTTCTACGATCTGATCGTGGAGGAGAATATTTGAGTTATGAGTTTGATCTTCATTTGAAACAATGCGGAATAGTTTCGCAACCCACGCCGCCCGGAACACCACAGCGTAATGGTGTGTTTTAACGTCGTAATCGTACTCTACTAGATATGGTGCGATCTATGATGTCTCTTACTGATTTATCGCTATCGTTTTGGGGCTATGCTTTAGAGACATCCACATTCACGTTAAATAGGGCACCATCAAAATCCGTTGAGACGAAGCCTTATGAACTGTGGTTTGGCAAGAAACCAAAGTTGTCGTTTCTTAAAGTTTGGGGCTGCAATGCTTATGTGAAAAAGCTTCAACCTGATAAGCTCGAACCCGAATCGGAGAAATGTGTCTTCATAGGATACCCAAAGGAGACTGTTGGGTACACCTTCTATCACAGATCCGAAGGCAAGACTTTTGTTGCTAAATTCGGAATCTTTCTGGAGAAGGAGTTTCTCTCGAAAGAAGTGAGTGGGAGGAAAGTAGAACTTGATGAGGTAATTGTACCTGCTCCCTTATTGGAAAGTAGTTCATCGCAGAAACCGGTTTCTGCGACGCCTGCACCAATTAGTGAGGAAGTTAATGATGATGATCATGGAACTTCAGATCAAGTTGTTACTGAACCTCGTAGGTCAACCAGAGTAAGATCCGCACCAGAGTGGTACGATAATCCTGTTCTGGAGGTTATGCTACTAGACCATGACGAACCTACGAACTATGAAGAAGCGATGGTGAGCCCAGATTCCGCGAAATGGCTTGAGGCCATGAAATCTGAGATGGGATCCATGTATGAGAACAAAGTGTGGACTTTGGTTGACTTGCCCGATGATCGGCAAGCAATTGAGAATAAATGGATCTTCAAGAGGAAGACTGACGCTGACGGTAATGTTATTGTCTATAAAGCTCGACTTGTTGCAAAAAGTTTTTTGACAAGTTCAAGGGATTGCTTACGATGAGACCTTCTCACCCGTAGCGATGCTTAAGTCTGTCCGAATCATGTTAGCAATTGCCGCATTTTATGATTATGAAATTTGGCAAATGGATGTCAAAACTGCATTCCTGAATGGATTTCTGGAGAACAGTTGTATATGATGCAACCGGAAGGTTTTGTCGATCCAAAGGGAGCTAACAAAGTGTGCAAGCTCCAGCGATCTATTTATGGACTGGTGCAAGCCTCTCGGAGTTGGAATAAACGCTTTGATAATGTGACCAAAGCATATGGTTTTGTATAGACTTTTGGAGAAGCCTGTATTTACAAGAAAGTGAGTGGGAGCTCTGTAGCATTTCTAATATTATATGTGGATGACATATTGCTGATTGGAAATGATATAGAATTTCTGAATAGCATAAAGGGATACTTGAATAAGAGTTTTTCAATGAAAGACCTCGGTGAAGCTGCGTATATATTGGGCATGAAGATCTATAGAGATAAATCAAGACGCTTAATTGGACTTTCACAAAGCACATACCTTGACAAAGTTTTGAAGAAGTTCAAAATGGATCAAGCAAAGAAAGGGTTCTTGCCTGTGTTACAAGGTGTGAAGTTGAGTAAGACTCAATGCCCGACCACTGCAGAAGATAGAGAGAAGATGAAAGATGTTCCCTATGCTTCAGCCATAGGCTCTATCATGTATGCAATGTTGTGTACCAGACCTGATGTGTGCCTTGCTATAAGTTTAGCAGGGAGGTACCAAAGTAATCCAGGAGTGGATCACTGGACAGCGGTCAAGAACATCCTAAAATACCTGAAAAGGACTAAGGATATGTTTCTCGTTTATGGAGGTGACAAAGAGCTCATCGTAAATGGTTACGTTGATGCAAGCTTTGACACTGATCCGGACGATTCTAAATCGCAAACCGGATACGTGTTTACATTGAACGGTGGAGCTGTCAGTTGGTGCAGTTCTAAACAAAGCGTCATGGCGGGATCTACATGTGAAGCGGAGTACATAGCTGCTTCGGAAGCAGCAAATGAAGGAGGCTGGATGAAGGAGTTCATATCCGATCTAGGTGTCATACCTAGTGCATCGGGTCCAATGAAAATCTTTTGTGACAATACTGGTGCAATTGCCTTGGCGAAGGAATCCAGATTTCACAAGAGAACCAAGCACATCAAGAGACACTTCAATTCCATCCGGAATTTAGTCCAGGTGGGAGACATAGAAATTTGCAAGATACATACAGATCTGAATGTTGCAGACCCGTTGACTAAGCCTCTTCCACGAGCAAAACATGATCAGCACCAAGGCTCCATGGGTGTTAGAATCATTACTGTGTAATCTAGATTATTGACTCTAGTGCAAGTGGGAGACTGAAGGAAATATGCCCTAGAGGCAATAATAAAGTTATTATTTATTTCCTTATATCATGATAAATGTTTATTATTCATGCTAGAATTGTATTAACCGAAAACATAATACTTGTGTGAATACATAGACAAACAGAGTGTCACTAGTATGCCTCTACTTGACTAGCCCGTTCATCAAAGATGGTTATGTTTCCTAGCCATAGACATGAGTTTTCATTTTATTAACGGGATCACAACATTAGGAGAATGATGTGATTGACTTGACCCATTCCGTTAGCTTAGCACTCGATCGTTTAGTATGTTGCTATTGCTTTCTTCATGACTTATACATGTTCCTATGACTATGAGATTATGCAACTCCCGTTTACCGGAGGAACACTTTGTGTGCTACCAAACGTCACAACGTAACTGGGTGATTATAAAGGTGCTCTACAGGTGTCTCCGAAGGTACTTGTTGGGTTGGCGTATTTCGAGATTAGGATTTGTCACTCCGATTGTCGGAGAGGTATCTCTGGGCCCACTCGGTAATGCACATCACTTAAGCCTTGCAAGCATTGCAACTAATGAGTTAGTTGCGGGATGATGTATTACGGAACGAGTAAAGAGACTTGCCAGTAACGAGATTGAACTAGGTATTGAGATACCGACGATCGAATCTCGGGCAAGTAACATACCGATGACAAAGGGAACAACGTATGTTGTTATGCGGTCTGACCGATAAAGATCTTCGTAGAATATGTGGGAGCCAATACGAGCATCCAGGTTCCTCTATTGGTTATTGACCGGAGACGTGTCTCGGTCATGTCTACATAGTTCTCGAACCCGTAGGGTCCGCACGCTTAAAGTTTCGATGACAGTTATATTATGAGTTTATATGTTTTGATGTACCAAAGATTGTTTGGAGTCCCGGATGTGATCACGAACATGACGAGGAGTATCAAAATGGTCGAGACATGAAGATTGATATATTGGAAGCCTATATTTGGATATCGGAAGTGTTCCAGGTGAAATCGGGATTTTACCGGAGTGCCGAGGGGTTACTGGAACCCCCGGGGGCTTAATGGGCCATAGTGGACCTTTGTGGAGAAGAGGAGAGGCGGCCAGGACAGGGCCGCGCGCCCCTTCCCCCTAGTCCGAATAGGACAAGGAGAGGGGGGCGGCGCCCCCCCTTTTCTTCCTCTCTCCCTCCTCTTTCCCTCTCCACTCCTAATCCAACTAGGAAAAGGGAGGGAGTCCTACTCCCGGTGGGAGTAGGACTCCACCTGGCGCGCCCCTCCTGGCCGGCCGCACCTCCCCCCTTGCTCCTTTATATACGGGGGCAGGGGGGCATCCTACAGACAACAATTGATCGCTTGATCTTTTAGCCGTGTGCGGTGCCCCCCTCCACCATAGTCCACCTCAATAATACTGTAGCGGTGCTTAGGCGAAGCCCTGCGTCGGTAGAACATCATCATCGTCACCACGCCGTCGTGCTGACGAAACACTCCCTCAACACTCGGCTGGATCGGAGTTCGAGGGACGTCATCGGGCTGAACGTGTGCTGAACTCGGAGGTGCCGTACGTTCGGTACTTGATCGGTCGGATCGTGAAGACGTACGACTACATCGACCGTGTTGTGCTAACGCTTCCGTTTTCGGTCTACGAGGGTACGTGGACAACACTCTCCCCTCTCGTTGCTATGCATCACCATGATCTTGTGTGTGCGTAGGAATTTTTTTGAAATTACTACGTTCCCCAACAAATCCCTACTCACTCACATTGATATCTACTAATGGGCATCTCCATAGCCCGTTGATACGTCTAGTTGATGTGAGACTATCTTCCCCTTTTTTGTTTTCTCCACAACCACCATTCTATTCCACCTATAGTGCTATATCCATGGCTCACGCTCATGTATTGCGTGAAGATTGAAAAAGTTTGAGAACATCAAAAGTATGAAACAATTGCTTGGCTTGTTATCGGGGTTGTGCATGATTTAAATACTTTGTGTGGTGAAGATAGAGCATAGCCAGACTATATGATTTTGTAGGGATAACTTTCTTTGGCCATGTTATTTTGAGAAGACATGATTGCTTTATTAGTATGCTTGAAGTATTATTACTTTTATGTCAATACTAAACTTTTATCTTGAATCTTTCGGATCTGAATATTCATACCACAAATAAGAGAATTACATTGAAAATTATGCTAAGTAGCATTCCGCATCAAAAATTCTGTTTTTATCATTTACCTACTCAAGGACGAGCAGGAATTAAGCTTGGGGATGCTTGATACGTCTCCAACGTATCTATAATTTTTGATTGCTCCATGCTATTATATATTCTCTTTTGGATGTTTAATGGGCTTATTTGTACACTTTTATATTATTTTTGGGACTAACCTATTAACCGGAGGCCCAGCCCAAATTGCTATTTTTTTGCCTATTTCAGTGTTTCATAGAAAAGGAATATCAAACGGAGTCCAAACAGAATGAAACCTTCGGGAGAGTTATTTTTGGAACAAACATGATCCAGAGGACTTGGAGTGGACGTCAAGAAATCACCGAGGAGGCCACGAGGCAGGGGGGCGCGCCTACCCCCCCTGGGCGCACCCTCCACCCTCGTGGGCCCCTTGTAGCTCCACCGACCTACTTCTTCCTCCTATATATACCTACGTACCCCCAAACCATCAGAAACGGAGCCAAAACCCTATTTCCACCGCCGCAACCTTCTGTACCCATGAGATCCCATCTTGGGGCCTTTTCCGGCGCTCCGCCAGAGGGGGCATTGATCATGGAGGGCTTCTACATCAACACCATAGCCTCTCCGATGATGTGTGAGTAGTTTACCTCAGACCTATAGGTCCATAGTTATTAGCTAGATGGCTTCTTCTGTCTCTTTGGATCTCAATACAAAGTTCTCCTCGATTCTCTTGGAGATCTATTTGATGTAACTCTTCTTTCGTGGTGTGTTTGTCGAGATCCGATGAATTGTGGGCTTATGATCAAGATTATCTATGAACAATATTTGAATCTCCTCTGAATTCTTTTATGTATGATTGGTTATCTTTGCAAGTCTCTTCGAATTATCAGTTTGGTTTGGCCTACTAGATTGATCTTTCTTGCAATGGGAGAAGTGCTTAGCTTTGGGTTCAATCTTGTGGTGCTCGATCCCAGTGACAGTAGGGGAAACGACACATATTGTATTGTTGCCATCGAGGATAAAAAGATGGGGTTTATATCATATTGCATGAGTTTATCCCTCTACATCATGTCATCTTGCTTAAAGCGTTACTCTGTTCTTATGAACTTAATACTCTAGATGCATGCTCGATAGCGGTCGATGTGTGGAGTAATAGTAGTAGATGCAGGCAAGAGTCGGTCTACTTGTCACGGACGTGATGCCTATATACATGATCATACCTAGATATTCTCATAACTATGCTCAATTCTATCAATTGCTCGACAGTAATTCGTTTACCCACCGTAATACTTATGCTATCATGAGAGAAGCCACTAGTGAAACCTATGGCCCCCGGGCCTATTCTCCATCATATTAATCTCCCGTCAACAAGCTATTTCTATCTTTGTTTACTTTGCAATCTTTACTTTTAATCTTTATCATAAAAATACTAAAAGTATTATTTTATCATCTCTATCAGATCTCACTCTCGTAAGTGATCGTGAAGGGATTGACAACCCCTTTATCGCGTTGGTTGCGAGGTTCTTATTTGTTTGTGTAGGTGCGTGGGACTCGCGCGTGGTCTCCTACTGGATTGATACCTTGGTTCACAAAAACTGAGGGAAATACTTACGCTAGTTTACTGCACCACCCTTTCCTCTTCAAGGGAAAACCAACGCAGTGCTCAAGAGGTAGCAATGATGATCCCAGATTCCGCGAAATGGCTTGAGGCCATGAAATCTGAGATGGGATCCATGTATGAGAACAAAGTGTGGATTTTGGTTGACTTGCCCGATGATCGGCAAGCCATCGAGAATAATGGATCTTCAAGGAGAAGACTAACGCTGACGGTAATGTTACTGTCTACAAAGCTCGACTTGTTGCGAAAGGTTTTCGACAAGTTCAAGGAGTTGACTATGATGAGACCTTCTCACCCGTAGCGATGCTTAAGTCCGTCCGAATCATGTTAGCAATTGCTGCATTTTATGATTATGAAATTTGGCAAATGGATGTAAAGACTGCATTCCTGAATGGATTTCTGGAAGAAGAGTTGTATATGATGCAACCCGAAGGTTTTATCAATCCAAAGGATGCTAAGAAAGTGTGCAAGCTCCAGCGATCCATTTATGGCCTGGTGCAAGCATCTCCGAGTTGGAATAAACGTTTTGATAGTGTGATCAAAGCATATGGTTTTATACAGACTTTTGGAGAAGCCTGTATTTACAAGAAAGTGAGTGGGAGCTCTGTAGCATTTCTAATATTATATGTGGATGACATATTGTTGATTGGAAATGCTATAGAATTTCTGGATAGCATAAAAGGATACTTGAATAAGAGTTTTTCAATGAAAGACCTCGGTGAAGCTGCTTATATATTGGGCATCAAGATCTATAGAGATAGATCAAGATGCTTAATTGGACTTTCACAAAGCACATACCTTGATAAAGTTTTGAAGAAGTTCAAAATGGATCAAGCAAAGAAAGGGTTCTTGCCTGTGTTACAAGGTGTGAAGTTGAGTCAGACTCAATGCCCGACCACTGCAGACGATAGAGAGAAGATGAAAGATGTTCCCTATGCTTCAGCCATAGGCTCTATCATGTATGCAATGTTGTGTACCAGACCTGATGTGTGCCTTGCTATAAGTTTAGCAGGGAGGTACCAAAGTAATCCAGGAGTGGATCACTGGACAGCGGTCAAGAACATCCTGAAATACCTGAAAAGGACTAAGGATATGTTTCTCGTTTATGGAGGTGACAAAGAGCTCATCGTAAATGGTTACGTTGATGCAAGCTTTGACACTGATCCGGACGATTCTAAATCGCAAACCGGATACGTGTTTACATTGAACGGTGGAGCTGTCAGTTGGTGCAGTTCTAAGCAAAGCGTCATGGCGAGATCTACGTGTGAAGCTGAGTACATAGCTGCTTCGGAAGCAGCAAATGAAGGAGTCTGGATGAAGGAGTTCATATCCGATCTAGGTGTTATACCTAGTGCATCGGGTCCAATGAAAATCTTTTGTGACAATACTGGTGCAATTGCCTTGGCAAAGGAATCCAGATTTCACAAAAAAACCAAGCACATCAAGAGACGCTTCAATTCCATCCGCGATGAAGTCAAGGAGGGAGACATAGAGATTTGCAAGATACATACAAATCTGAATGTTGCAGACCCGTTGACTAAGCCTCTCTCACGAGCAAAACATGATCAGCACCAAGACTCCATGGGTGTTAGAATCATTACTGTGTAATCTAGATTATTGACTCTAGTGCAAGTGGGAGACTAAAGGAAATATGCCCTAGAGGCAATAATAAAGTTGTTATTTATATTTCCTTATATCATGATAAATGTTTATTATTCATGCTAGAATTGTATTAACCGGAAACTTAGTACATGTGTGAATACATAGACAAACAGCGTGTCACTAGTATGCCTCTACTTGACTAGCTCGTTGAATCAAAGATGGTTAAGTTTCCTAGCCATAGACATGAGTTGTCATTTGATTAACGGGATCACATCATTAGAGAATGATGTGATTGACTTGACCCATTCCGTTAGCTTAGCACTTGATCGTTTAGTTTGTTGCTATTTCTTTCTTCATGACTTATACATGTTCCTCTGACTATGAGATTATGCAACTCCCGAATACCGGAGGAACACTTAGTGTGCTATCAAACGTCACAACGTAACTGGGTGATTATAAAGATGCTCTACATGTGTCTCCGATGGTGTTTGTTGGGTTGGCATAGATTGAGATTAGGATTTGTCACTTCGATTGTCGAAGAGGTATCTCTGGGCCCTCTCGGTAATGCACATCACTATAAGACTTGCAAGCAATGTGACTAATAAGTTAGTTGCAGGATGATGCATTACGGAACGAGTAAAGAGACTTGCTGGTAACGAGATTGAACTAGGTATTGAGATACTGACGATCAAATCTCGGGCAAGTAACATACCGATGACAAAGGGAACAACGTATGTTGTTATGCGGTTTGACCGATAAAGATCTTCATAGAATATGTAGGAACCAATATGAGATCCAGGTTCCGCTATTGTTTATTGACCGGAGCTGAGTCTCGGTCATGTCTACATAGTTCTTGAACCCGTACGGTCCGCACGCTTAACGTTCGGTGACGATCAGGATTATGAGTTTATGTGTGTTGATGTACCGAAGATTGTTCGGAGTCTCGGATGTGATCACGGACATGACAAGGAGTCTCGAAATGGTCGAGACATAAAGATTGATATATTGGATGACTATGTTCGGACTTCGGAATGGTTCCGGGTGAGTTCGGGCATTTACCGGAGTACCGGGGGTTACCGGAACCCCCCGGGGAGTCTAATGGGCCATACGTGCCTTAGTGGAGAGAGAGAGAGGGGCGGCCAGGGCAGGCCGCGCCCCTGTAACGCCCCGAGACCGACGCTCTAGAAGACTTCCAGATGCTCTGAGTTTCGTCGTGTGATTTGTTTTGTTTGTTGCATCTCTTGCATTGCATCATGTCATCATGCAACCTTTTTAAAAAAACTCAACTAAATAAATTGCATGGATCTTTGATCCATTTAAATCGAGGGAAATGCACATGGTGATTTCTCTTTACAACATATAAAAATCTCCCAATATTATTAGGGAGCTATATTAAAATATTCCATTAACTTTGGAATTAACCATAACACACTTGCAAAATAATTCCGTGCCTTTTCTGCTTCAAGTTTGGTCTCCAAACTCTGCCCTAAATTCTTTCTTCACTTTCCGGAGCTGCACCAAAAATCTGAACATTTTTGGACCTTCCCAACCCTCACTTCCTATTCAAATTATTTGAATTAAATTCAAATGCATTTGAATTTATATCTTCAATCATGCCACTTCTATTTTTCCTGGATCAAGCGCATTTTTATGAGCCCGGGAAAATTAACCGCATGCGCAAATCCTTTCCCTAACCCTTCCTTTCTTTTCTTCTCTCTAATTTCTTTTCTATTAAAAGAAATATGAGGGAGAGAGAGAGCGCAGCCTTGCAGCCCAGCCGGCCTCTTGGGCCTAACCAACCAGCGCAGGCCCAGCCGCATGCCTATCTAACCCTAGCCCCTCACCACGCTCTCTCCCGATCCCCATCTCCTTCCCCTGCTCGCGCCGCCAGAGAGGAGTGAGAGCCTCTCGCTCGATCCCGCAAGCAGGAGCTCGCGCCCAACCTTCCCCTCGTCGCCTCCTCCCTCCGCTGCACGCGAGGCCGTTCAGCCCCGTGCCCCTGCCGACCCTGCGGTCGCCCGGTCATCTGTCCTCCCTCCGTTTGTTCCTGCTCCGCCGTCAGAGATCGCCAGGTCCGGTGACCCCTCGTCCAGCGTGCCCTCTCCTTCCTCGCCGGGTTTCTCCTCTGCCCGTGTTCGCACCTTGCCGCTCCACTCGGTCTCCCGCGGCTGCTCTGTTGCCGTCGCCTTGCTACCCGCGCTCCTCCTCTGCATGGAGCTCCACCACCTCCCTGGCCTCGGATCCGGCTGGTTCCCGCCGACCCAGTCGCCGTCCCGTGGCCGCCGTCTTCATCTTCGGCGGATCTCGCGCCGCTGCAAGCCCCTGCCCCGCCTCTGCTTCGTCCGAGCGGGGTGGAGGACGCGTCTCTGCTCGCCCGCATCGACCAGCGCCAAGTCCCTGCTGCCGACCTCTGTTTTCTCTGCTCGTCGCGTGAGCATCAGCGCCCACTCTCTTGCCCGTGCGTGAGTGCTCGCGTGGGTCACTTCGACTGTTGACTTCCTCAAGTTCAGGACCAAGACCCGAGACCCATGTACGATTACGCAACGAATGGTGGAGTTACACAAGCTACAAGTACCGCGACGACCCCGGGGACTGGATTCTGTCAAGTTCCTCTTTGATATGTGTACCACTACTTCCACAACATGTCGTGTACGACTACCGTCTCTCGGATTCGACAAGACAACGTGTACCACTACCATCGCCAAGTTCGACTACCGCACAGTTACGCCAAGTTCATCTACGAAACGTGTACAACTACTTCCCACGACGACCCGTGAACGACTACTTCCTCTACATCATACCGAACTTGATCCGTTCCGAAACGCACGCTTCAAAGGTATAACCCTGAGACGACGCCTGTGAACGAATGCATGTGTGTTGTATGAGATGCTCGTGTTTGCACCGTGTCCGAGAGAGGTCTTTGCACGTTCCTCGATTGCCATGCCGCCGTACCGTGGGAACCCGGAATCCGGGAGCACCCCACCATCCTTGCATGACACGCTCACGCCCACTTCTTTTGCACCAGTATCTCCGTGAGCTATCGGAACCGATATGTTGTCGTGGCATCATCTTCGGATTCGTTGCCGTGGCACCCCTTTCTTCCACCACGGTGACAAATGCTTCATAACATGCTCATGTCAACATTTCCATAAAATTGCTTAAAACTTGCATATGTCATCCGCATCATGATAATAACATTTAAAACATTTAAAATTGTTGTTTGCTTTAAATTGCTAAATGACATGAGGATTTATCGGAACTGTTGTTTGACGTTTCCGGCCTTATTTAAATTGCCTAAAATGTGTAGTTTACTTATGTCTCACCTCTTGCCATGTTAATCAACATTTAATATTGTTGGGTACATAAATGAGAGAGAACTAAATAATTGAATGTGGTGTTTCATCAATACGCAAGTCGTTGCATATTGAGCTCCACTTAATTTGTAGTATTGTTTGTGCACCTTGCCATGCCATGCCTCATTAAACCGGACATGCATCATACTTGATTGTGCATCATGTCATGTTTATGATTGTGTGTTTACTATGTTGTTTGTTTCTTTCCGGGTTGCTTCTCTCGTTAGCTTCGGTTTCATTCCGGAGTTGTGAGGATTCGTTCGACTCCGTCTGTTTGTCTTCTTCATGGACTCGTTCTTCTTCCTTGCGGGATCTCAGGCAAGATGACCATACCCTCGAAATCACTTCTATCTTTGCTTGCTAGTTGTTCGCTCTATTGCTATGTCGCGCTACCTACCACTTGCTTATCAAGCCTCCCAAATGGCCATGAACCTCTAACCTTTGTCACCCTTCCTAGCAAACCGTTGTTTGGCTATGTTACCGCTTTTGCTCAGCCCCTCTTATAGCGTTGCTAGCTGCAGGTGAAGATGAAGTTTGTTCCATGTTGGAACAAGAATATTTTGGGAATATCACAATATCCCTTATTTAATTAATGCATCTATATATTTGGTAAAGGGTGGAAGGCTCGGCCTTATGCCCGGTGTTTTGTTCCACTCTTGCCGCCCTAGTTTCCGTCATACCGGTGTTATGTTCCTTGATTTTGCGTCCCTTACGCGGTTGGGTGATTTATGGGACCCCCTTGACAGTTCGCTTTGAATAAAACTCCTCCAGCAAGGCCCAACCTTGGTTTTACATTTGCCTCACCTAGCCTTTTTCCCTTGGGAGTCGCGCTCCCGAGGGTCATCTTATTTTACCCCCCCCGGGCCAGTGCTCCTCGGAGTGTTGGTCCAAACTAGAGCCACTTGCAGCGCCACCTCGGGGAAACTTGAGGGCTGGTTTTAGTTGTACGTAGTGTTCATCCGGTGTGTCCTAAGAACGAGGTACGTGCGACTCCTATCGGGATTGTCGACACATCGGGTGGCTTTGCTGGTCTTGTTTTACCATTGTCGAAATGTCTTGTAAACCGGGATTCTGAGACTGATCGGGTCTTCCCGGGAGAAGGAATATCCTTCGTTGACCGTGAGAGCTTATAATGGGCTAAGTTGGGACACCCCTGCAGGGTATAAACTTTCGAGAGCCGTGCCCGCGGTTATGTGGCAGATGGGAATTTGTTAATATCCGGTTGTAGAGAACTTGACACTTGACTTAATTAAAACGCATCCACCGTGTGTGTAGCCGTGATGGTCTCTTTTCGGCGGAGTCCGGGAAGAGAACACGGCTTTTGGGTTATGTTTGACGTAAGTAGGAGTTCAGGATCACTTCTTGATCCTTACTAGTTGACGACCGTTCCGTTGCTCCTCTTCTCGCTCTTATTTGCGTATGTTAGCCACCATATATGCTTAGTGCTTGCTGCAGCTCCACCTCATTACCCCATCCTTTCCTATAAGCTTAAATAGTCTTGATCTCGCGGGTGTGAGATTGCTGAGTCCTAGTGACTCACAGATTCTACCAAAACAGTTGCAGGTGCCGACGATACCAGTGCAGGTGACGCAACCGAGCTCAAGTGGGAGTTCGACAAGGAACTTGGTCGTTACTATGTTTCTTTTCATGTTGATCAGTAGTGGTGCCTAGTTGGGACGATCGGGGATCTAGCATTTGGGGTTGTCTTCTTTTCTTTTGGTTCCGTAGTCGGACCTATGTGTATACTCTGATTGATGTATGATTTATTTATGTATTGTGTGAAGTGGCGATTGTAAGCCAACTCTTTATCCCATTCTTGTTCATTACATGGGATTGTGTGAAGATGACCCTTCTTGCGACAAAACCACAATGCGGTTATGCCTCTAAGTCGTGCCTCGACACGTGAGAGATATAGCCGCATCGTGGGTGTTACAGCCCCCCTCCCCCTTGGGTCCGAATTGGACTAGGGAAGGGGGGACGGCGCCCCCCTTTCCTTCTCCCTCTCTCCTCCTTCCTTCCTCTCCTACTCCAACTAGGGAGGGGGGGGGGGAGATCCTACTCCCGGTGGGAGTAGGACTCCCCTTGGGGCGCACCATGAGAGGGCCGGCCCTCCCCCTCCTCCACTCCTTTATATACGGGGGAGGGGGCACCCCATAGACACACAAGTTGATTGTTTAGCCGTGTGCGGTGCCCCCCTCCACAGATTTCCACCTCGGTCATATCGTTGTAGTGCTTAGGCGAAGACCTACGTCGGTAATTTCATCATCACCATCATCACGCCGTCGTGCTGACGAAGCTCTCCCTCGACACTCAGCTGGATCTAGAGTTCGTGGGACGTCACCGAGCTGAACGTTTGCAGATCGTGGAGGTGCCGTACTTTTGGTACTAGGATCGGTCGGATCATGGAGACGTACGACTACATCAACCGCGTTGTCATAACGATTCCGCTTTCGGTCTACGAGGGTACGTGGACAACACTCTCCCCTCTCGTTGCTATGCATCACCTAGATGGATCTTGCATGTGCGTAGGAATTTTTTTGAAATTACTGCGTTCCCCAACAATGACATCCAGTTCTAAATCATCAAATTTAGCAAGTATTAAGGTGTCCCCCACGGCGGCCACTATTAACCACCTTTTATTTGCAGATGATAGCATTTTGCTTTTCAAGGCTAGTGTGGAGGGGTCAGTTGCAGTGTCAAACCTATTAGAGACTTATTGCAATGCCTCTGGTCAGAGAATAAATCATGAGAAATCCTCGATTTTCTTCAGCAAGGGATGTCTGGGTCCATTAAGAGAAGAGATCAAGAGTTCTTTGTAGGTCCATAATGAATCTCTCAGTAACCGTTATCTTGGCATGCCAACAGATGTTGGCCACTCCAAGAATGGGACCTTCGAGTATTTGACAGACCGAGTCTGGGAGAAGATAAAAGGATGGATGGACAAGCTCCTGTCGGCTACAGGAAAGGAAGTTTTAATCAAGTCAGTTGCGCAAGCTATCCTGGTATTTTCTATGTCCCGTTTTAGGTTACCGAGAGGCCTTTGTGAGAATATCACTTCAATTATAAGGAAGTTCTGGCGGGGATCAAAGCAAGGGAGAAGGAAACCTAGTTGGATGGCATGGGATGTAATGACGAGACCGAAATACCTCAGAGGTTTAGGCTTTCGAGATCTGGAGATTTTCAACTTGGCACTACTTGCGAGACAAGCATGGCGGACAATGACTGGTGAAAATTCTTTGAGCACTCATATGCTTAAAGCCATATATTTTCCTGGATGTGATTTGCTAGAGGTCGAGCTTGGGTCTCATCCTTCTCAGATTTGGCGTGCAATATTGGATGGGCAGGATATTTTGGCGCATGGAATAATCCGCAGAATTGGCGATGGCGAGAGCACTGGAATTTGGACACACAATTGGATACCACGGGAGAGCTTCAAACGTCCCATTACATTCCTGGTTCCACTTCCTCCGGCCAGGGTAGCATGGCTCATCGACACAACTACAACGACCTAGAAGGAGGACATGGTTAGATCAGTTTTCACACCTTTTGATGCGGCGGAGATCCTTAAAATACCACTGTGTAGGAGGAGAGTAACGGATTTTTGGGCATGGCATGAGGAAAGTCGGGGCATCTTTACAGTACGGTCTGCTTACTGTATGATCATGCGCACTAAGCTCAACAGGGAGAGCTGGATATATGAAGAAGCAGGTACTTCGGTTGCTCAGTCTGAACGCAATCAATGGACCTCCATTGGCATATTCAGGTGCCCTCTAAACTTCGCGTCTTTATTTGGAGGCTTGCAAGATAATCAATCCCTTGTGGGATTCTGCTACATCACCGAAACATGGCAACAACGGAGACTTGCATGTTATGTGGGGTTAGGGATACGTGGAGGCACGCCCTCCTCTCCTGCCCGATGGCTGGTAGCGTTTGGGCACTCACTCCAGAAAACATTGTTGAGCTAATGTGTGCCCATACAGAGGAGAGCGCGAAGGATTGGTTGTTTCAATACGAGACATATTGTTGAGCAATGATTTTGTCCGTGTTGTGGTCACTCTATGGGCGATATGGGGAGCGAGGAGAAAGGCTATTCATGAAGAAATTTTGCAGTCCCCGCATACTGTACATGGGTTTATCATTTCATACATGTTAGAGTTGCAGGTGATCAATGCGAGACTTTCAGGAGCGCCCACTAATCCGGTGATTCCAAATTCAGCACACCCGATCCCCCTGCGGCAGACTACTCAAAATTAAACATGGACGCAGCAGTGTTTCGTCACGGGTTTGAAGCGATAGGAGTGATCTGTAGGGATCAAGGGGGAGCATTCTTAGGCGCATCTACCATTGTGTTCAGGTACATCACATACCCAACAACACTAGAGGCTTTTCCTGTCAGGGAGGCTTTGGCCCTAGCGGATGATCTTTATATACAGAGATTACATATTGCATCAGACTGCAAAGTGGTTGTCGATGATATTCAACAGTGAAATTTGACAAGTTATGGAGCAGTAATCCAGGAGATCATTATCCATTCTGCTTCCTTTACTTCTTGTAAAATAGTTTATGAACCTAGGAGCTCAAATTTTGAGGCTCATAATTTAGTGAAGCATACTCTTACCCTTGGAGGTGGCCGCCATGTTTGGTTAGGCCATTCGAGGAATCTTTCTTCTGTCCCTGTAAACATTGTGATGAATTAATAAAGCTTTGGTTAATTGTCTAAAAAAACTAATTTCTACGTAAGGTGGTAAGATGAAAGTTGTTGCGTTTATTGTCTTTTTTTTGTTATTTCTTTTGGTTGGTTTTCCTGGTTCTATTGATTATTTTTTCATTTTATGCGGAAACCTTTTCCATTATTTTCTTTACACAACAAACACACATGAAATTGTCTGAATACACAATGAGCATTTTACAATACACAATGGTCATTTTTAAAATATATGATGACCTTTTTATAATGCACACCTTTTCAAATATACTATGGATATTTTCTAATACGTGATGAATCTTTTCTCAGATACATGACGAATTATTTTAATACATGGTGAAATTATTGAAATAAATAAATAATTTCCAAATCACAAGGACATTTATCAAAACATGTGAATATTTTTAAAATTATATTAAAAATATATATAACAACATGAACACTTTTCATAATTATATAAAATATTTTTAAAATCCATGGTGTTTTAAAAAAATCACGTGAACAATTTTGTAGACACAATTTTTTTTATAAAATTACATGAGCAATTTTCAAAAATGCGTGAAAAACTTTTTCAAAATATGTGAACATTTGTTCTGTACATAGAGACGTTTTTAAACAAGTTTTTCTATTGCGAACTAACTTGTGGTTGGATGAAGGACAATGATATCTACAGCCCACCAGGGTTCAAGTCCTACGCTTGACACTGTGCTCGCATTTTCCTACATTTATTTCAAACTTTTGACGATGTTCGTTCGGAGTCGTTCTCGTCGACTACAAAGGCGGCGTTTGTGCGACTTCGTCAATCTCAAAATTATGTGCCGAATTAGTCTCTCAGAGTTGCTCATTGGGGTAGAATGTCCGTGCGTGTATTTTTATGGGTAAGTGTATGCGTGTATGTATAAGCATCTCCCTGTGTACTGTGTTAAAAATAATGTTTTAAATAGCTTTGGAAAAAATAAAAACCATCCAAAAACGAGAGAAAATATTTTTTTTTGAACTGAAACGAAAGAGAAACTAAAAGACCAAAAATAAGAAAGAAAAACACTGAAAACACCTAGCTGGCACTGCGAGCGTCACATATATATAGGAGTCGCCCTAGTCTTGGGAGCAACTGATCAAGGGTCATTTTAGTGGATTCAACCGGCGCCATGTGTCGCATGCAGAGCACTCCCTCGGGATTTAGGATTTTAGATGTATTTTCTTACATATTTTGCGGTTTTTTGGTTTCCATAGGTTTTGGAGAAATATGAGACAAAAAATGTTTTTTATGGGAGGCATAAATTTACTTCGCGAGAGGCATAGCTGTTCCTCTTGGAAAAGGAAAAAAAATGTGTTTTTTATCTTCTACGGGAGGCACAGGTTTGCTTCCGTGCCGTGCCTCTTGAAAAAGAAAAAAAATGTTTTTATTTGCTTTTATGGGAGGCACAAATTTGATTCCACGAGATGTTGTGCCTCTCAGAAAAGGGAAGAAATTGAAAAATATGTGCTTCCGGCTCGGGTTTCTTCTTTCGGTGTTGTCGTAAAAAGTTCATCGAAACCCATTCACATGGGTTCTAGCTTCGAAGATCTCGACGCGAGAATTTCAATGGTGAAAATGGTTCAGAATTGTGAGAACTTCTAGGTTGCAGTAAATGGCGTACATGCACTGCACCACTTCTCAACCTAGAAAAGACGGAAGTGACATTTGCAAAGGGTACACTTAATTAGTGATCTTGCCTAGTCTTAGGGGAAGTAGAACCTATTTGCCGCCTGGGGCAACAGAAGTGGCTTCGCCAAAAGAGCCCGCGGGTGGGCCGGCCCAGCTCGGGGCAGCCCGTGTTGTGCGTTCGCTGCTTCATTTTTTACGTTCTGTTTTCTGTTGCGTTTTTGTTTTGTTTTTTCTTTCTGATTTTTATTTCATGTATCTTCTATTTTTTGTTTATTTGGCTTTTTATTTCCTTTCTTTTCATTATACTATTTTATTTTTTCTTTCATTAATACATGGTGAATAATATTTTAATACATGGTGAACAATTTGTTAATATCGCTGAACGTTTGTTTGGTTGGTGCTTTAATACATAGTAAACAATTCTTTAATGACCGTATATTTCAAAAATGGTTAAATCTGTTGTTTCAGAAAAAATTTCAGTATGCATTTAAAAGAAGATCAGTATACATTAGAAAAAGGTCCACCATGTGCTATACAAATGTTCATCTTATATTAAGAAAATATTCAACGTATATTACAAAAAAGTTCATCATGCGTTATAAAAAAAGAATATTCGTCATATATTAAGAAAATGTTAACTAGTAGTACAAAAATATTCAATGTATATTTAAAAAAATCAACGCATATTACAAAAAGATTGTATTAAAAAAATGATCACCGTATACTAAACATTGTCTTGTGTGTATGTGAATTAATGTTACAATATATCACATTTTTTATAGTACAACAAATTGCAAAACAAAAAACCAGACAGAAAAATAAAAGAACGACCCAAAAGACAAGTAGCTACAATGAACTGCTAGAGGACACTGGTTTTTGCAGTACACCGTATTCTATACAGGCCGTTGTCGCTACAATAACGCGTAGTGGGCTGGCCCAATGCACCTGCCCTTGTGCGTCGTGTCGGCTGTTTGACACGTGCGGGCATCGAACTGGAGGTCTCTTAGACCATTTTCAGTCGAGCGCCTCAATCTCATACGCTCGGGCGGGCCACTCGGTCATTGTCTGGTCACGAAATTTCGACCTAGACGGATGCCTCAAACGGCTAGACTGACCGGCACCCCTCATATTCAGCCCAAATATGGGCGGATACGGGGGCGCTCAAACACGCCTGCTATGTCGGTCCGATGACGGGGTCCCACGCGAAAACGTCCGGAAACCCGGCGGTCCGAAGCTCGTCTTCTCTGCCGGACTGATGTCGCAGCGTGGTGCCTAGCCCGACTATTTAAGTCGACCGGCGGCACCGAAACCCTACCATCCTCATTTTCCTCCGCATGTCCGCCACCGCCACCACTTTCCACTCCTCCTGTCTGCCTAGTAGCCATGCCCCCATGCCGCCGGGTGAGGAGCCACCCATTTCTAACGCCGAAGCGCCGGCTCAAGCTCCTTGAGCACATCCGAGCAAGACGCGAAGCACGGATCGCCTCGGGGCTACCTCCGAATGCAGTGGATCCGGAGGAGGAGTTGGAGGAGGAGGAGGTGGTGGAGGAGGAGTGATGAGGACATCCCAACCATGTACAATACACTACCAATCATCAACGGTCCAACCACAATAAGTCGCGCAATGCAAATACATGATCAGGTGAACGCTAACTTAAGTTTATCATTTGACCTTGAAAACATGGCTGTGCCTTCACCTCCTTTTTGTTGGTTGAACTCAGGTGCGATATTGAAGAAGGCCAAACTCATTTCAATTCTTGCAAAACAATGTTTTATGGCGAAGAAACAAAGTTAGGAGTTCATGAAGAAATGAGTTGTCTTCTGAAGAAACATTGTTCCGATTCTGACGAAACAATGTTTTGCACAAGTTTGGATATCCCAACTTGCAAAAGGTTTCCAGAACTCGAGTTTGTTGTTGAGGAAACATTGTTAAACCCCAGTGAATAATGTTTGGTCGGGAACTGCCAACCACCTCCGACGAGAGATTTCCAGAAGATACCTCATTAAGTCTCGAAGCCATTTAGTCAAACCAAAGCTGGTTCTCTATCACACATAAGCTGGTTCCCAAAGCTAGTTTGATTTCACACATATCCAGGGGGGTTGTCCCGATTATAAATAGGCTAGCTCTTCCCTTCGTTGGGGACTTTTGCCATTTCTATCAAAGACCAAAGACATATACCCCCCCTGAGATTGGAGAGCTCTTGTTATCCTTATTCTCGTGATTCCTTAAGAAATTGCTCCTAATTCGTGCTCCATGACTAGATCGTGTTGTGTGGGTTAAAGTTCATGGTTTCCCTTGCGGATTGCACATATCCCATGCTCCACGACTTGAGTGTGGTTGTGTGGAGTAGTATTGCGGGTTGTGGATCAACGATTGTTCGGATTGCAGGCTTCGGTGAGCATCTTCGCCGGGTCATAATATCTAATTTTCCATTTTCTGGCTGCTTGCAGCTAGTTATCCCCCATCCATTTATCGATCCTACGCCGTGAATATCAGACCCCCCTTGAACAGCCTCTTCTCCGAAGACGGTGTCGCATCATCTGGTATTCAAAGCAAGGTTTACACGGTAGGATCTGTATCCTTGTAGCTAGATGTATCCTTTTTAGTTTGGTTTTCCCCGTCCTGAAGTCCAAAGCCAGAAAAGCCACAAAAAATCCCAAGCATTTGTTTGCTGAGATCTAGTTGTTTGCTTTCCTCTTTGTGTTTGCACCAAGTTCTATCCAAACTTGCTGCTGTTTTTTTACTTTGAGTCTTGTTGTTGGATCTATTGTGTTGCAAAAAGAGAGAAAAAAGAGCGAGAGAGAGAGAGAGAGAGCAAAAAAAAGAGAAGAGAAAGTGTTGAGCAAGTGTGCAATCATATTCAGTTGGGTGAGAAATATCCGAAGTTGTAGTGGTAAGTGTTGCAGCTCAAACGTGGTGCAAGGATCTACAAATTTTTCTTATTCATTTGGTTTGCAACGATTGGATCTCAGCACTAGCCCTCCTCATTGTAACACCCCGCATGTAACTTTCCATATTTGTAACTCCGACTCTTGCCATTTTCGGCTATGTGTTATGATATTCCCTCCGTGGTCGGGTTTTATTTTTCGTTTTTGCATTTTGTTCATGTCATGCATTTCATATCATGTCATCATGTGCAGTGCATTTGCATACGTGTTCGTCTCATGCATCCGAGCATTTTCCCCGTTGTCCGTTTTGCAATCCGGCGCTCCTATCTCCTCCGGTGCACCCCTCTTGTTTTCTTTCGTGTGCGGGTGTCAAACTTTCTCGGAATGGACCGAGGCTTGTCAAGTGGCCTTAATATACCACCCGGAGACCACCGGTTAAATTTCGTTCCATTTGGAGGTCGTTTGGTACTCCAACGGTTAACCGGGCATCCGCAAAGTCCATTTGAGTGTGCAGCAAAACCCCCCTCTCAACCAGCCCAAAACCCACCAAACTCTCTTCCATGCTTTAGGTCGTTCGATCACGATCGTGTGGGCGAAAACCACACCTCATTTGGAGCCTCCTAGCTCCCTCTAGCTATAAAAGAGCATCCCCTCCCGTAAACGAACTCAGTCCAAACCCTAACCCTCGTCCCTCTCCGCCGTCGGACACGTCCGGGCGGAGCCGGACGCGTCCATCTCCACCGCGCCGCCACGTCATCAGCCCGCCGCCGCCGCCGCGCCGGCCCGCAGGCCCGCCGAGCCCAACCGCCGCCGCCCCGCGCCCGAGGCTCCCCGCTCCTCGCCGGCCTCCTCCCCCCGCACGCCTGCCCGCACCGCCGCCCGCGCTGCCGCCGGCCGGCGCCGGCCCGCCGCCGCCGCCAGCCATCGCCGTCGCCGGCCCGAGGCCCCGCGCCCTCCTCGCCTCCCTCCGGTCACCTCCTCCTCCGCCCAGCGCCTCCCGCCGCCGCACCCGTGTCCCGCCGTCGCCGTCACCTCCCTCCGGCGGCCGGAGCCCGAGCCCGAGCTCTCCCCGATCCAGATCCGTGCGGGTACTGTAGCGAGGTTGACTTTCCCGATCCCGTTTTTTCCGCAAGTCTTTTTCTGTCACGATATTTGCCCATGTTTAACAGTGCATAACTCTTTGCATGTAGCTCCGTTTCGCGCGTGTAATGTGTCATATTGTTCGCCTCGTGATGCTCTACATTTTGTTCAATTGCATCATGTTCATTAGAGGTCATCTTGATGCCCAAATCTCTGTTGCAAGAGGGCTAGTTGCTGTTATCTGCTGGTTCTTATCAGAACTTGGAGATTTGTCATTTTTGTATCATTTAATCTGTGCATCGTTTGGGCATGAGCTCTACATGTGTTTTGTTGTATGCCAGGCCATCTTTACAGTGGTGTATGCCACGTAGTTTTGTGATCTCTGTGGTGACTAGCACAAGCATGCAAAGTAGGCTCCGTAATGTTTCTGATTTCAGAGACAGTGATTTTTCTAAGTCTTTGTCTGCTGTTATTTTGATGCCATATAAACTTGATGCTACAGAGGGATCCATGCATATTTTGGAGATGTTCAGTAAGGATGTTTTGTAGCTATAATTGTAATTGATCCATCTGCCCTTGTGTGCAATTATGGAGTGCCATAGCATGACTCAATCTTGCTCTACTTTTGCTATAAAATATTTCTGGCAGATTCTTAACATGATATGCAATTTTTCCAAGCTTATTGTAGTTGATCCATACATTCTATGCTTGTGTTCTTGCCATGGTTAGCTTAATAAACATGCCATATTGCTGTAGGTATGCTTGTTTTGTCATGCATTGCTTTGTGGTGAGTGAATCAAGCTCACCAACATGCCTTCATATTATTATTTCTGCCATACTCTGTTTTCTGCTA
Source organism: Aegilops tauschii subsp. strangulata (assembly GCF_002575655.3). Taxonomy (NCBI): domain Eukaryota; kingdom Viridiplantae; phylum Streptophyta; class Magnoliopsida; order Poales; family Poaceae; genus Aegilops; species Aegilops tauschii. The sequence goes on along the minus strand of NC_053038.3, from coordinate 323,398,078 downwards.
AGTCTGAAGCCTGATAACGAAACTTGCTATGTTTACATGCTTGCCATCATATCTTCTGATCCTTTTTGGCTTATAGTCAGTAAGGGACTTTTTTCATATGCATCTAGTAGAACACTGCCATGTCTTGTTTTGCTATGTTAAGTTCCTGTAGCATGTTGATTTCGTGCTCTGAACATTGCTACCTGATGCTGTTTTCTGCCATGTCCAGTTTTTCACTAAGTCTGTGAACCTGTTATCTTTTGCACTTTTGCCATGCTTTTTTGAGCTTGATATGTTGTGAACTAGCCGTAGCTTAGTGTTCATCTTTTGTCAAGCATCTCCTGTAGATTACTTTCATGTACTTTGTTGCTATGTTGGGGTGCTCTAGCATTGTTGTTTGTTGTATTTTAAGTGCTATCATGCTGTTAATCGCAGATTCGTGTCACTCTTGTTTTGCTTGCCATTTGCAAACCGTGCATCCGTTTCCGGTGATCTTTATATCGATTTCGACCGAAATCATCTCATCTTTCCAGTGGCATGATTGGTTTGCCAAGTTAATGCCTTGTTCATCATTTTCCTTCCGGAGCACGGATATGCATCGCATATCATATCTCGCATATCATACATGTTTTGCATCATGTTGCTTGTGCATTTCTCGTGGTTGATTGTGGTTCCGTTTGTTTGTGTTCTTGTCTTGGGTAGAGCCGGGAGACGAGTTCGTGAATGAGGAACCTGTTGAGTACGCTTACGAGGATCAAGCTTTCGACAACTCTGAGAACCTTGCAGGCAAGATGACCACCGCTCGAAATCACTTCTATCTTTGCTTTGCTAGTTGTTCGCTCTATTGCCATGCCGCGCTACCTATCACTTGCTATATCATGTCTCCCATATTGCCATGTCAGCCCCTAACCATCCTTTCCTAGCAAACCGTTGTTTGGCTAAGTTACCGCTTTTGCTCAACCCTTCTTATAGCGTTGCTAGTTGCAGGTGAAGTTGGAGTGTGTTCCATGTTGGAACATGGATTTGTTGGGATATCACAATATCTCTTATTAAATTAATGCATCTATATATATTTGGTAAAGGGTGGAAGGCTCGGCCTTATGCCTGGTGTTTTGTTCCACTCTTGCCGCCCTAGTTTCTGAGATACCGGGATTATGTTCCTTGAGTTTGCGTTCCTTACGCAGTCGGGTGATTTATGGGACCCCCTTGACAGTTCTCCTTGAATAAAACTCCTCCAGCAAGGCCCAACCTTGGTTTTACCATTTTCCACCTAAGCCTTTTCCCCCGGGTTTTCGCGAGCCCGAGGGTCATCTTTATTTTAAACCCCCGGGCCAGTGCTCCTCTGAGTATTGGTCCAACCTGTCAGTCGCCGGTGGCCACCAGGGGCAACTCTGGTCTGGCCTATCGGAAGCTTGGACAATCCGGTGTGCCCTGAGAACGAGATATGTGCAGCTCCTATCGGGATTTGTCGGCACATTCGGGTGGCTTTGCTGGTCTTGTTTTACCATTGTCGAAATGTCTTGTAAACCGGGATTCCGAGACTGATCGGGTCTTTCCGGGAGAAGGTTTATCCTTCGTTGACCGTGAGAGCTTATGATGGGCGAAGTGGGGACACCCCTGCAGGGTTTTATCTTTCGAAAGCCGTGCCCGCAGTTATGAGGCAGATGGGAATTTGTTAATGTCCGGTTGTAGAGAACTTGTCATTTGACCCAATTAAAATACATCAACTGCATGTGTAGCCATGATGGTCTCTTCTCGGCGGAGTCCGGGAAGTGAACACTGTCTGAGTTATGTATGACGTAAGTACGAGTTCAGGATCACTTCTTGGTCATTGCTAGATGACGACTGTTTCGTTGCTTCTCTTCTCGCTCTCTTTTGCGTATGTTAGCCACCATATATGCTTATTGCTGCTACAGCTCCACCTCATTACACCATCCTTTCCTATAAGCTTAAATAGTCTTGATCTCGCGGGTGTGAGATTGCTGAGTCCTCGTGACTCACAGATTCTACCAAAACAGTTGCAGGTGCCGACGATGCCAGTGCAGATGATGGGGTCGATCTCAAGTGGGAGTTCGACGAGGAACGTGGTCGTTACTATGTGTCTTTTCCTGATGATCAGTAGTGGAGCCCAGTTGGGACGATCGGGGATCTAGCATTTGGGGTTGTCTTATTTTCATTTGGATCTTGACCGTAGTCGGTCTATGTTTGTATTTTGGTTGATGTATGAATTATATTTATGTATTGTGTGAAGTGGCGATTGTAAGCCAACTCTTTATCCCATTCTTGTTCATTACATGGGATTGTGTGAAGATGACCCTTCTTGCGACAAAACCACTATGCGGTTATGCCTCTAAGTCGTGCCTCGACACGTGGGAGATATAGCCGCATCGTGGGTGTTACAAGTTGGTAATCAGAGCCATCCCCAACTTAGGAGCCCCCTGCTTGATCGAATCGCTGGCATTGTTGAGTCTAGAACAAAAATGTTTTGAGTCTTAGGATTATATATATCGGAGAGTAGGATTCTTTTTACTCCGAAGTCCCTTCGTCGCTCTGGTGAGGTCTCCTGACGTAGAAGTTTTGACTATTCTCTCCTCAAATTTCACTAATTTTTTTAGGATCACGCGGGTATCTTGGAATCGTTCCGATGGTTTTGTGACGAGAACATTGTTCTTGGTGCCTCCTGTCATTTAGGGGTTGTGGCAGTGTCCCGGGGAGTTGAGCTCCGAGGTGTTGTCGTCACAATTTTATCATTGCAGTTCTGGAATACCTGAGTTTCGCCGACATCGAAATCTCTTTTATGCAGTTGTTGGTGAGATCACCTCGACGCCACCCAGTACTGGGGCGGGAGTTCGGGAGTATTGCCATAACTTGTATAACGGATGTTTTTCGAAGGTTGAGGTAAACGATTTCCGAAGGTTTCTTGGTTATGTGTTGACGGATGGATACAGCTGGATCTAGGGATTGTTAGTTTGGGTGATATATTTTGTGTCCCCTGTATCCCCAACACCAGATTGCATAACCAGAAAGTTTCGGGAGTTTATAAGTGGGAATTCAAGTAGCCTTAGGATATCTTGCCGACAGACACATGATATGAGATTGGGGTTCGACGTCTAGTGGTCCGCCTGTACACGGTTGGTTTTACAGTGGTCTCGTAGTGTCTTAAAGAGTCCTTGGCTATGCCGACTCGGGGACGCTTCGTATGTCATGTGCACAGCTTTGTACATGATGGTGCTGTACGATTGAGCCCGTGTGGGCCCCACCATGAAAACTTCGGACGAAACCTCTATCATATGTTTGTTCCGGCTTATTCTGCAAGCCAATACTTTGTTTTGTTTTGTATTTTGGTATTCGAGTTGCTTCGAAGTCAGATGTTGATTCTATATCTTTTTCAAGTGGCTTCTCAACTTATGGAAGTGTGATGATTTACTACGGAATTCATTCGTTCATCCTCGTTCGAATGTTTATTGTGAAGACTATATGTTGCAATTTCTATCCGTTGATTCTACTTATCTATTTGTCTATCAAGATGCTAACGGATGTCACCCTCTTCAGGATGGTTCCGCCAACGCGTCAGAATCTGGATCGCAATGAAGGGAGTCAAGCGAACCCTCCGCCACCACCTCCGCCTCCGGAGGCATGGCAAGCTATCATGGCAGCCATCAACGCCAATGCTCAGATGATTCTGCAACTCTTGCAAGAACGTACCCAAGGGCAAGGCAATCAAGGCAATCAAGGTCAAGGCAACAATCAGCCTAACTTCGCTACACTCAACCAGTTTCTCGCAAATCAGCCCAAGTCTTTCAGCTACTGTGCCGAGGCCACGGATGCCGATGATTGGCTCGTGGACATCAACAAGCATTTTGAATGTAGCAATGTCAGGCCTGAGGACTATGTCAAGTTCGCTTCTTTTCAGATCAAGGACCAAGCTGCTGATTGGTTTCAGCAATACAAAGATTCCAGAGGAGGTCGTGTGATCACTTGGACTGACTTCTGTCGGGACTTCAAAGCGCACCACATTCCACAAAGTGTTGTTGAGAGCAAGCGTGAGGAGTTCCGCAATCTCAAGCAAGGCAACATGTCTGTGTATCAATACAACATCCAGTTTCAGAAACTTGCTCGCTTCGCTAAACAAGACGTTCCTGATGAAAAGAGCATGATCTATCACTTCAGAGGTGGACTTAAAGAGGATCTGCAGTTAGCTCTTGTTCTTGTTGAGCCTACTCAGTTTGATCAATTCTATAACATGGCACTGAAGCAAGAGGCTGCTCAGCTCAAGTGTGAGGCTTCTAAGAAGAGAGTCAGAGACGCAGTTCAGTCTTCTTCTTCCTCACTTGTGACAACTAAGCAACAGAAGTTCTGGTTGCCTCCTCCTCCTCTGTTTCGTCAGCCTTACCAGCAGAAGAACAAAGGTGGCCATGGTTCTTCCAACTCTTCCAACTCTGGCTATCAGAACAAGTCTCAGAATCAAGCTCCAAAGTCCAATGCTCCTTATCACCGTCCACTCTCAGAGGTGACTTGCAACAAATGTCAGCAGAAAGGTCACTATGCTAACAAGTGTTTCAACCAAAGGCGTCTTCCGCCTCCTCCTCCTGTCAGATCTTCCAGCAATGCAGTGGTCAAGCATAATCCAAAGTTTGCAAAGGTGAACATGATGAATGCAGCTCAAGCGGAGGAATCTACTGATGTGATAATGGGTAATCTTCCTGTTAATGATATTCCTGCAAAAGTTCTTTTTGATACTGGTGCATCGCTTTCTTTCATATCAAGACCTTTTGCATCCAAGCATGAATTGCATTTCCAAGGATTGCCTAGACCGTTAGCAGTTGTCTCTCCGGGCAAATGCATGAATGCAAGCTCTATGTTTCTGGATGTTTCCATCAAGATGGGAAACTATAAATTTCTGTCTTCTCCAATTGTTCTTGGTGACTCAGATATTGATCTTATTCTCGGGATGGACTGGCTTTCTAAGCACAAGGCTCAACTTGATTGTGCTGCCAGGGAAATTCAATTGACACACTCTTCTGTGGATGTGATTATTTATGCCGCTCGTGATGAAACCATTCGGTTATTTTCTCTCAATGAGAAGGGTGAATTGAATGCCATCTCTCAAATTCCAGTCGTTTGTGAGTATCAAGATGTCTTTCCAGAAGAGCTTCCGGGTATGCCTCCTCATCGGCCAGTTGAGTTCGTTATCGAACTAGAGCCTGGCACTTAACCCGTTTGCAAGCGTCCATACAAGCTTGGACCCAACGAGCTAAAGGAATTGAAGAAACAGCTCGATGAACAAGAGCGTCTGGGTTTGATCAGACCGAGTTCTTCTCCATGGGGTTGTGGTGTTCTTTTTGTCAAGAAGAAGGATGGCACGGACCGACTTTGTGTCGACTACAGTCCATTGAACAAGAAGACAATCAAGAACAAGTATCCACTTCCCAACATCAATGAGCTATTCGAGCAACTCAAAGGAGCTAAAATATTCTCTAAGCTTGACCTTCGTATGGGTTATCATCAGATTCGCATTCGTGAAGAAGATATTCCCAAGACAGCATTCAGAACAAGTTTTGGTTCTTATGAATATACTGTCGTGTCTTTCGGTCTTGTCAATGCTCCTCCAGTATTCTCTCGGATGATGAATTTCATCTTCAACCCCTATACCAATGAATTCGTCCTGGTGTATCTCGATGATATCTTGGTTTTCTCCAAGAATAAGAAGGACCATGCCAAACATTTGCGATTGGTGCTCGACAAGCTCAGAGAGTATCAATTCTATGCGAAGTTCTCCAAATGTGAGTTTTGGCTCGATGAAGTTCTTTTCCTTGGTCACATCATCTCTGCCAAGGGCATCACTGTTAATCCCGAGAAGGTGTCCGCAATTGTGAATTGGGAACCTCCTCAGAATGTCAAGCAGCTCCGCAGTTTTCTTGGTCTTGCAAGCTATTGCCGAAGATTCGTTGAGAATTTCTCCAAGATTGCAACGCCTCTTTCCAACCTCCTCCAGAAGCATGTGAAGTATGTCTGGTCTCCTGAGTGTGACGTTGCTTTCAACACTCTCAAAGAGAAACTAGTCACAGCTCCTGTCTTAACTCCTCCTGATGAATCCAAGCCGTTTGAAGTTTTCTGTGATGCTTCTCTCCAAGGTCTCGGTGCTGTGTTAATGCAAGAGAAGAAAGTTGTGGCCTATACCTCTCGTCAGTTGAGGCCCAACGAGAAGAACTACCCCACTCACGATCTTGAGTTGGCGGCAGTTGTCCATGCATTGATAACATGGAGACATCTCTTGTTGGGAAGAAAAGTGGACATTTTCACCGATCACAAGAGTCTCAAGTATATCTTCACTCAGCCCAACCTCAACCTCAGACAGACTCGTTGGGTCGAAATGATTCAAGAGTACAATCCGAGTATTGAATATACTCCAGGCAAGGCCAATGTCATTGCAGATGCTTTAAGCAGGAAGGCTTATTGCAACAGCTTAATTCTCAAGCCTTTCCAACCGGATCTTTGTGAAGCTTTCCGCAAGCTGAATCTCCAAGTTGTTCCTCAAGGCTTTCTTGCCAACCTCATAGTCTCTCCTACTTTGGAAGATCAAATTCGTGAGGCACAACTCCTTGATGCCATGGTGAAGAAGGTGAAACGTGGTATCGACAAGGGTCTTTCCAAATACAAGTGCTATCGCATTGATGACAGAGACACTTTATTCTTCGAGGACCGGATTGTGGTTCCTAAAGGTGATCTAAGGAAAGTCATTATGAACGAGGCGCACAATTCTCTCCTGTCCATTCATCCTGGAAGTACGAAGATGTACCATGACCTCAAGCAGTCGTATTGGTGGACTCGAATGAAGCGAGAAATTGCTCAATTCGTGAATGAATGTGATGTCTGTCGAAGAGTGAAAGCAGAACACCAACAACCAGCTGGTCTCCTTCAACCTCTTGCTATCCCAGAATGGAAGTTTGATCATATCGAAATGGACTTCGTGACTGGATTTCCAAAGTCCAAGCGCGGAAATGATGCTATCTTCGTTGTCATTGACAAGCTTTCTAAAGTGGCTCATTTCCTTCCAATCAAAGAATCCATCACAGCAGCTCAGCTGGCAGAGCTATACACCTCCAGAATTGTCTCCTTGCACGGCATTCCACAATTGATTTCTTTAGATCGTGGAAGCATCTTCACCTCTAAGTTCTGGGACTCCTTCCAGAAGGCCATGGGCACAAACATTCGCTTCAGCATAGCTTTCCATCCTCAAACTAGTGGCCAAATTGAGCGAGTCAATCAAATTCTTGAAGATATGCTCAAGGCTTGTGTCATTTCTTTTGGCATGAAATGGGAAGATTGTCTTCCATATGCTGAATTTTCCTACAACAACAGCTTCCAAGCGAGCTCGGGCAAGGCCCCATTCGAGATTCTCTATGGCAGAAAGTGCCGTACTCCTCTCAATTGGTCAGAGACTGGTGAACGCCAACTTCTTGGCAATGACTTAATCACTGAAGCTGAAGAAATGTGTAAAGTCATCCGTGATAATCTGAAAGCCGCGCAATCGCGCCAGAAGAGTTACTATGATAGTAAGCACCGTGATTTGGCTTTCGAGATCGGAGACCATGTCTACCTCCGCGTCTCTCCAATGAAAGGCACTCGTCGCTTCAGTATCAAAGGGAAGCTTGCCCCTAGATACGTGGGTCCTTTCAAGATCATTGGTAAAAGAGGCGACCTTGCCTATCAACTTGAGCTTCCTTCCAACTTCGCGAACGTGCACGATGTGTTTCATGTGTCACAGCTCCGCAAGTGCTTCAAGACGCCTGAGCGCACTATCAACTTCGAAGAGATTGACCTCCAAGAAGATCTGTCTTATCATGAGCACCCCGTTGCCATTCTTGAAGAAACTGAGCGCAAGACTCGCAACAAGTCAATCAAATTCCTGAAAGTGAAGTGGTCGCACCATTCCGACCGGGAAGCCACCTGGGAACGCGAGGACCATCTCCGTTCCGAATATCCGGAGTTCTTTCAGTCCTAGATCTCGGGACGAGATCCTCTCGTAGTGGTGGAGTGTTGTAACACCCCGCATGTAACTTTCCATATTTGTAACTCCGACTCTTGCCATTTTCGGCTATGTGTTATGATATTCCCTCCGTGGTCGGGTTTTGTTTTTAGTTTTTGCATTTTGTTCATGTCATGCATTTCATATCATGTCATCATGTGCAGTGCATTTGCATACGTGTTCGTCTCATGCATCCGAGCATTTTCCCCGTTGTCCGTTTTGCAATCCGGCGCTCCTATCTCCTCCGGTGCACCCCTCTTGTTTTCTTTCGTGTGCGGGTGTCAAACTTTCTCGGAATGGACCGAGGCTTGTTAAGTGGCCTTAATATACCACCCGGAGACCACCGGTCAAGTTTCGTTCCATTTGGAGGTCGTTTGGTACTCCAACGGTTAACTGGGCATCCGCAAAGTCCATTTGAGTGTGCAGCAAAAACCCCCTCTCAACTAGCCCAAAACCCACCAAACTCTCTTCCATACTCTAGGTCGTTCAATCACGATCGTGTGGGCGAAAACCGCACCTCATTTGGAGCCTCCTAGCTCCCTCTAGCTATAAAAGAGCATCCCCTCCCGAAAACGAACTCAGTCCAAACCCTAACCCTCGCCCCTCTCCGCCGCCGGACACGTCCGGGCGGAGCCGGACGCGTCCATCTCCACCGCGCCGCCACGTCATCAGCCCGCCGCCGCCGCCGCGCCGGCCCGCAGGCCCGCCGAGCCCAACCGCCGCCGCCCCGCGCCCGAGGCTCCCCGCTCCTCGCCGGCCTCCCCCCCGCACGCCTGCCCGCGCCGCCGCCCGCGCTGCCGCCGGCCGGCGCCGGCCCGCCGCGGCCGCCCGCCGCCGCCGCCGGCCATCGCCGTCGCCGGCCCGAGGCCCCGCGCCCTCCTCGCCTCCCTCCGGTCACCTCCTCCTCCGCCCAGCGCCTCCCGCCGCCGCACCCGTGCCCCGCCGTCGCCGTCACCTCCCTCCGGCGGCCGGAGCCCGAGCCCGAGGTCTCCCAGATCCAGATCCGTGCGGGTACTGTAGCGAGGTTGACTTTCCCGATCCCGTTTTTCCTGTCTTTTTCTGTCACGATATTTGCCCATGTTTAACAGTGCATAACTCCTTGCATGTAGCTCCGTTTCGCGCGTGTAATATGTCAAATTGTTTGCCTCGTGATGCTCTACATTTTGTTCAATTGCACCATGTTCATTAGAGGTTATCTTGATGCCCAAATCTCTGTTGCAAGAGGGCTAGTTGCTGTTATCTGCTGGTTCTTATCAGAACTTAGAGATTTGTCATTTTTGTATCATTTAATCTGTGCATCTTTTGGGCATGAGCTCTACATGTGTTTTGTTGTATGCCATGCCATCTTTCCAGTGGTGTATGCCATGTATTTTTGTGATCTCTGTGGATACTAGCACAAGCATGCAAAGTAGGCTCCGTAATGTTTCTGATTTCAGAGAGTGATTTCTCCAAGTCTTTGTCTGCTGTTATTTTGATGCCATATAAACTTGATGCTACAGAGAGATCCATGCATATTTTGGAGATGTTCAGTAAGGATGTTTTGTAGCTATAGTTGTAATTGATCCATTACAGCCCTTGTTTGCAATTATAGAGTGCCATAGAATAACTCAATCTTACTCTACTTTTGCTATAAAATATTTCTGGCAGATTCTTAACATGATATGCAATTTTGCCAAGCTTATTGTAGTTGATCCATACATGCTATGCTTGTGTTCTTGCCATGGTTAGCTTCATAAACATGCCATATTGCTGTAGGTATGCTTGTTTTGTAATGCATTGCATTGTGGTGAGTGCATCAAGCTCACCAACATGCTTTCATATTATTATTTCTGCCATGCTTTGTTTTCTGCTAAGTCTGAAACCTGATAACGAAACTTGCTATCTTTACATGCTTGCCATCATATCTTCTGATCCTTTTTGGCTTATGGTCAGTAAGGGACTTTTGTCATATGCATCTAGTAGAATACTTCCATGCCTTGCTTTGCTATGTTAAGTTCCTGTAGCATGTTGATTTCGTGCTCTGAACATTGCTACCTGATGCTGTTTTCTGCCATGTCCAGATTTTCACCAAGTCTGTGATCCTGTTATCTTTTGCACTTTTTCCATGCTTGTTTGAGCTTGATATGTTTTGAACTAGCTGTAGCTCAGTGTTCATCTTTTGTCAAGAATCTCCTGTAGATTACTGTCATGTACTTTGTTGCTATGTTGGGGTGCTGTAGCATTGTTGTTTGTTGTATTTTAAGTGCTATCATGCTGTTAATCGCAGATTCGTGTCACTCTTGTTTTGCTTGCCATTTGCAAACCGTGCATCCGTTTCCGGTGATCTTTATATCGATTTCGACCGAAATCATCTCATCTTTCCAGTGGCATGATTGGTTTGCCAAGTTAATGCCTTGTTCATCATTTTCCTTCCGGAGCACGGATATGCATCGCATATCATATCTCGCATATCATACATGTTTTGCATCATGTTGCTTGTGCATTTCTCGTGGTTGATTGTGGTTCCGTTTGTTTGTGTTCTTGTCTTGGGTAGAGCCGGGAGACGAGTTCGTGAACGAGGAACCTGTTGAGTACGCTTATGAGGATCAAGCTTTCGACAACTCTGAGAACCTTGCAGGCAAGATGACCACCCCTCGAAATCACTTCTATCTTTGCTTTGCTAGTTGTTCGCTCTATTGCCATGCCGCGCTACCTATCACTTGCTATATCATGTCTCCCATATTGCCATGTCAGCCCCTAACCATACTTTCCTAGCAAACCGTTGTTTGGCTAAGTTACCGCTTTTGCTCAGCCCTTCTTATAGCGTTGCTAGTTGCAGGTGAAGTTGGAGTGTGTTCCATGTTGGAACATGGATTTGTTGGGATATCACAATATCTCTTATTTAATTAATGCATCTATATATATTTGGTAAAGGGTGGAAGGCTCGGCCTTATGCCTGGTGTTTTGTTCCACTCTTGCCGCCCTAGTTTCTGAGATACCGGGATTATGTTCCTTGAGTTTGCGTTCCTTACGCGGTCGGGTGATTTATGGGACCCCCTTGACAGTTCTCCTTGAATAAAACTCCTCCAGCAAGGCCCAATCTTGGTTTTACCATTTGCCACCTAAGCCTTTTCCCCCGGGTTTTCGCGAGCCCGAGGGTCATCTTTATGTTAAACCCCCGGGCCAGTGCTCCTCTGAGTATTGGTCCAACCTGTCAGTCGCCGGTGGCCACCAGGGGCAACTCTGGTCTGGCCTATCGGAAGCTTGGACAATCCGGTGTGCCCTGAGAACGAGATATGTGCAGCTTCTATCGGGATTTGTCGGCACATTCGGGTGGCTTTGCTGGTCTTGTTTTACCATTGTCGAAATGTCTTGTAAACCGGGATTCCGAGACTGATCGGGTCTTTCCGGGAGAAGGTTTATCCTTCGTTGACCGTGAGAGCTTATGATGGGCTAAGTTGGGACACCCCTGCAGGGTTTTATCTTTCGAAAGCCGTGCCCGCAGTTATGAGGCAGATGGGAATTTGTTAATGTCCGGTTGTAGAGAACTTGTCATTTGACCCAATTAAAATACATCAACTGCGTGTGTAGCCATGATGGTCTCTTCTCGGCGGAGTCCGGGAAGTGAACACTGTTTGAGTTATGTATGACGTAAGTACGAGTTCAGGATCACTTCTTGGTCATTGCTAGATGACGACCGTTCCGTTGCTTCTCTTCTCGCTCTCTTTTGCGTATGTTAGCCACCATATATGCTTATTGCTGCTGCAGCTCCACCTCATTACACCATCCTTTCCTATAAGCTTAAATAGTCTTGATCTCGCGGGTGTGAGATTGCTGAGTCCTCGTGACTCACAGATTCTACCAAAACAGTTGCAGGTGCCGACGATGCCAGTGCAGATGATGGGGTCGATCTCAAGTGGGAGTTCGACGAGGAACGTGGTCGTTACTATGTGTCTTTTCCTGATGATCAGTAGTGGAGCCCAGTTGGGACGATCGGGGATCTAGCATTTGGGGTTGTCTTATTTTCATTTGGATCTTGGCCGTAGTCGGTCTATGTTTGTATTTTGGTTGATGTATGAATTATATTTATGTATTGTGTGAAGTGGCGATTGTAAGCCAACTCTTTATCCCATTCTTGTTCATTACATGGGATTGTGTGAAGATGACCCTTCTTGCGACAAAACCACTATGCGGTTATGCCTCTAAGTCGTGCCTCGACACGTGGGAGATATAGCCGCATCGTGGGCGTTACACTCATTTACCTCACCCAGATCCACCTAGAAACCGTCAGCTTCCTTCCTTTCGTTCGCCCGTCCACTCCTGATTTTCTACCACCGCACAGCCGCCAAGGAATCATTAGAATTTGGGTAAGCAAGAAGGTGAGCTGAGTATTTTCCACATATTTTTTCTTTTGACCACTTGTTTTCGACAATTAACATGACAAGATCCAACTCAAGTGTACATGGACATCAACATGTGGAAGATGATCTCCCAAAAACTCGCGCAGTACTTGGTGATATGATTGAGGAGAGTATAGTTGCTGCTACGCGAAGGATGTTCGGCGACCGTCTTCCTATCGCGGGTAATGGGGATCAACATAACACAACCGCACTGCCTCACTGGCTGCCGACAACCAACGATGTCAAGGAAGCGAGGACTGCCATGATGGCCATGGAAGAGCGGCAGGAGCTGCTGCCCACGGCATCCCTATTGTTGATGTTGAACGGAGGCGTGGCGGCTTTGCTGCCCCCCGTGAGGGTGGGCTGCATGGAGGAGAAGCTCCCGGGTGAGGCCATGACCCCCGGGGGTTTGCCGCTGATCACCGGCGATGAGCTGCACATGATGGTGATGCCATCTCCCTTGAAGATCTCTGCAAGCATGGTGACGAAGATGAAGGCATGGGGGGACTATGAACCCTACTCCCCGCCTCATCGTGGTGCTGTTTTTGGTCGCAACGGCCATCATTATGACTGTCATGATCAAGATGACTGTGACAACCAAGCGAGAGTGAAGCTACATGTGCCATTCTTCACGGGAAAAGAGGATCCAGATACATATATTGAGTGGGAGGAGAAGTGCGATCAAATCTTTCGCATCCATGGTTTTTCTGAAGCCAAGAGAGTTGATCTTGCTGTTATGGAGTTCTCTTGCTATGCTCTTACATGGTGGAATCAGTTGCAAGATGATCGGTTGATGTCGGGCAATAATTATATCCGCAGGTGGACTTTGATGAAGCAAGTCATGAGGCGCCGTTTTGTTCCATCATACTATAAAAGGCAATTGTACAGGCGGTTGCAGGAGCTTACTCAAGGTTCCCACACTGTTGAGGAGTACTATAAACAGATGGAGGTGCTGCTAATTTGGACAAGAACCTGTGAAAGTGATGAGGTGAAGATGGCGAGATTTCTACATGGGCTGAATGATGAAATATCAGATTTTGTGGAGATGTTTCCTTATGATACATTACAAGATATGGTACATCAAGCTATAAGAGTTGAGAAGAAGAATGTGTGTAATGATCGTACTCGTGCTTTCCAAGGCCGCACCACCACACCCTCATGGCAGCAAACACAACAACCATAGGGTTCTCGGTTTGAGGGTGCACCACCTAGGCACCCACATGCCTCGACGGCTTCCTCACCTACTATTCACAATCATGATAAGAGGTCATCATCAGCAGCAGGAGTATCCTCCGCTCAACCTCCAGAAAAGAGTTCTACACGTAGCAGCGACATTCAATGCCACGAGTGCAAAGGAAGAGGTCACATTTCTTCGGAATGTCCAAGCAAAAGAACTATGATCATCAATGAACGAGGTGAATGGGAGGATCATGTTGATTTATAGCAAAACTTTGGAGGATCATGATGGAGATATAAAATGTGTGCTTGCTGTCCTACGAGAGGAAAAGTTGTATGCTAACATGGACATGTGCACATTTTGCACAAACAAGGTTGTGTTTCTTGGCTTTGTTGTTTTAGGAAAAGGTGTGGAGGTCGACAAAGAGAAGATCAAGGCTATTCGTGAGTGGATGCCTCCACAAAATGTGAGCCAAGTACGTAGCTTCCTCGGACTTGCAGGTTTCTACCACCGGTTTGTGAAGGATTTCAACACCATTGCTGCACCAATGAATGAGCTAACGAAGAAAGACACTCCATTCCAATGGGGTGATTCTCAAGATAACTCCTTCCACGAACTAAAGATGAGATTGACATCAGCCCCGTTGCTCTCACTTCCCAATTTTGGTAAGACATTTGAGATTGAATGTGATGCAAGTGGTGTTGGCATTGGTGGAGTTCTAATGCAAGAAGGTAAACCCATTGCCTATTTTAGTGAGAAGCTTCATGGTCCAACTCTTAATTATTCTGTCTATGATAAAGAAATGTATGCACTTTTCGATCTTTGGAAACATGGCAGCATTACTTGTGGCCTAAAGAGTTTGTGATACATTATTATGGCCATGAATCTTTAAAGCATCTAAAGGGTCAACTCAAAATGAACCATAGACATGCAAAATGGAGTGAGTTTATAGAGTATTTTACTTATATTGTCAAGTACAAGAAAGGGAAGGATAACATTGTTGCCAACGGATTGTCTAGGCGTCATATTTTACTTTCCGAGCTTGATGTTAAAATCCTTGGTTTAAAAAGCATCAAAGAGTTGTACGCTAACGACTCATACTTTGCTGAACCTTTTTCAAAGTGCAACAAGGGAAAGGGATGGGAGAAGTTTCACTTGCATGATGGATTTTTATTTCTCGCTAACAAGTTATGCATCCCAGATTGTTCTGATTGTTTGTTGCTCTTGCAGGAGGCTTGCGCTGGTGGACTCATGGGACATTTTGGAGCCAAGAAAACTGAAAGTGTGCTCGTTGATCACTTCTTTTGGCCGCGAATGAGACGTGACGTGGAACACTATGTGATGAGGTGCGAGATTTGTCACAAAGCTAAGTCCCGCTTGAATCCTCATGGTCTCTATACTCATCTATCTATTCTGAATACTCCGTGGGAAGATATTTCTATGGATTTTGTTCTTAGTTTACCACGGACTAAGAGGGGGAGTGACTCCGTGTTTGTGGTAGTTGATCGTTTTAGCAAAATGGCACATTTTATCCCATGTCATAAGAGCAATGATGCTTCACACATTGCTGATCTGTTTTTCAGGCAAGTTGTGCGGCTACATGGAGTACCACGCACGATTGTTTCAGACCATGACAACAAATTTCTGAGCTACTTTTGGAAGACCTTGCGGGAGGAAACTTGGCACAAAGCTCCTATTTTCCATGACATGCCACCCACAAACTGATGGACAGACCGAAGTTGTCAACCGAACATTGTCCATGATGTTAAGAGCAGTTCTCAAGAAGAATTTGAAGATGTGGGAAGAGTGCCTACCTCATGTGGAGTTCACGTATAATAGGGCAGTACATTCGACCACTAAATTTTGCCCATTTGAACTTGTTTATGGATTCAAACCTATTGCTCCCATCGTTCTTTTGCCTTTGCCACTGCAGGAAAGAACTAGCCTTGATACAAGTAAGCATGCTGATTTCATCAAGAAACTTCATGCCCAGGCAAAGGAGAACATTGAGAAAATGACTGAACAATATACGAAGCGGGTAAACAAGACCAGGAAGAAGATGGTGTTCGAGCAAGGCGATTTGGTATGGGTACACCTTCGGAAGGACCGTTTCCCTAAGCAACGTAAGTGCAAGTTGCGGCCATGCGGCGATGGACCATTTGCGGTGCTGAAGGGGATCAACGACAATGCTTACAAGATCGATCTTCCAGAAGAATATGGTGTTAGCCCAACCTTCAATGTCTTCGATCTTTCCCCATACTTTGGGCCTTTAGAGTCAAGGACGACTCCTTCTCAAGAGGGGGAGGATGATGAGGACATCCCAACCATGGACACTACACCACCAATCATCAACGGTCCAATCACAAGAAGTCGCGCAATGCAAATACATGATCAGGTGAACGCTAACTTAAGTTTATCATTTGACCTTGAAAACATGGTTGTGCCTTCACCTCCTTTGTTGTTGGTTGAACTCAGGTGTAATATCGAAGAAGTCCAAACACATTTCAATTCGTGCAAAACAAGTTTTGATGGCGAAGAAACAAAGTTAGGAGTTCATGAAGAAATGAGTTGTCTGCTAAAGAAACATTGTTTCGATTTTGACGAAACAATGTTTTTCATGAGTTTGGATATCCCAACTTGCGAAAGGTTTCTAGAACTCGAGTTTGCTGTTGAAGGAAACATTGTTCGATCCCAATGAACAATGTTTGGTTGGGAACTGCCAACCACCTCTGACGAGAGATTTCCAGAAGATACCTCATTAAGTCTCGAAGCCATTTAGTCAAACCAAAGATGGTTCTCTTTCACACCTAAGATGGTTCCCAAAGCTAGTTTGGTTTCACACCTATCCAAGGGGGTTGTCCCGATTATAAATAGGCTAGCTCTTCCCTTCGTTGGGGACTTTTGCCATTTCTATCAAAGACCAAAGACATAGACTCCCCTTGAGATTGGAGAGCTCTTGTTATCCTTATTCTCGTGATTCCTTCAAAAATTGCTCCTAATTTGTGCTCCACGACTAGATCGTGTTGTGTGGGTTAGAGTTTGTGGTTTCCCTTGCGGATTGCACCTATCCCGTGCTCCACGACTTAATCGTGGTCGTGTGGGTAGTATTGCGGGTTGTGGATCGGCGACTGTTCGGATTACAAGCATTGGTTGGCATCCTCCTCGTCGGGCCATAATCTCTTATTTTCCATTTTCCGGCTACTTGTGGCTAGTTATCCCCATCCATTTATCGATCCTATGCTGATGCGGCTTGAACTACGTTGGTATTTCCCCAAAGAGGAAAGGATGATGCAGCACAACTACAGTAGGTATTTCCCTCAGTGATGAGACCAAGGTTATCGAACCAGTAGGAGAACCACACAACACCACGTAAACAGCTCCTGCACACAAAGAAAAATACTTGCAACCCGACGTAAGAGAGGGGTTGTCAATCCCTCATGGGTAAAAAGATCTCGTGGGAACGCGAGATAAAATAAATAATAATAAACTGCAGCAAGGTATTTTTGGATTAATAGATCTGAAAATAAAACCAAATAAAAATAGATCATGAAGGCAAATATAATAAAGAAGAAACCCCAGGGCCGTAGATTTCACTAGTGGCTTCTCTCGAGAAAAATAGCATACGACGGGTAAACAAATTGCTGTTGGGCAATTGATAGAACTTCAAATAATCATGATGATATCCAGGCAATGATCATTACATAGGCATCATGTCCAAGATTAGTAGACCGACTCCTGCCTGCATCTACTACTATTACTCCACACATCGACTACTATCCATCATGTATCTAGTGTATTAAGTTCATGGAGAAACAGAGTAATGCAATAAGAATGATCACATGATGTAGACAAGATCTATTTATGTAGAAATAAACCCCATCTTGTTATCCTTAATAGCAACGATACATACGTGTCGGTTCCCCTTCTATCACTGGGATCAAGCATCGTAAGATTGAACCCATCACAAAGCACCTCTTCCCATGGCAATAAAAATCGATCTAGTTGGCCTAACTAAACCAAAGATTCAAAGAAGAAATATGAGGCTATAAGTAATCATGCATATAAGAGATCAAAGAAACTCAGATAACTTTCATGGATAAAAAACATAGATCTGATCATAAACTCAAAGTTCATCGGATCCCAACAAAGACACTGCAAAAAGAGTTACATCAAATAGATCTCCAAGAAACCATTGTATAGAGAATCAAACGAGACAGTGGAGCCATCTAGCTACTAACTACGGACCCGTAGGTCTACAATGAACTACTCACGCATCATCGGAGAGGCACCAATGGGGATGATGAACCCCTCCGTGATGGTGTCTAGATTGGATCTGGTGGTTCTGGAACTTGCGGCGGCTGAAAACAAAGATGGCAATACTTGAATCATTGCATTATGCCTAGCTAGGGGCGTAAAACGATAGCGCTTGTTGGGAGGCAACCCAGTGAATAAAATTTATTTTTGTCTTTATATTTCTATTCTTGAGTGTTTGCACAATTATTCTACTGTTATGATTGTGTTTCTATGTTTTAATTAGTGTTTTTGCCAAGCAAAGCCTTTGGGACCATGTTGGGAGATAGTTGCTTTGATCTTGTTGGAAAACAGAAACTTTTGTGTCCAGTAAAATAATTTTTAAAAATCATAGAAGCGACAAAAAATTCTGAATTTTTTTACACAAGATTTATATACAAATTGCCCATGTTGTCCTAATTTTCAGAATTTTTGGAGTTACAGAAGTATCGAAAGTTTTCAGATTGCTACAGACTGTTCTGTTTTTGATAGATTCTATTTTCTTTGCATTATGTGCTTATTTTGATTGATTTATGGACTCTTTTGAAGGGTTTGAGCCATAGCAAAGTTGGAATACAGTAGATATAATGCAAAAATAAAATATGAATGGGTTTGCAACAATACTTATAGTAGTGATTTGCTTTCTTATACTAACGGATCTCACGAAGGTATTGTTGAGTTTTGTGTGATTGAAATTTTCAAGTTTTGGGTGAGATCACAATGGATGAAGGAATAAGGAGTAAGAAGAGGGGTGCCCCGAGGGGGGCACAACCCACCTGGGCGCGCCTAAGGGCCCAGACGCGCCCTGATGGGTTGTAGCCACCTCGGTGGCCTCCCACACTGCCTCTTTGCTCTATAAATACCCCAATATTCCAAAAACCCTAGGGGAGTCGACGAAAATCAATTCCAGCCGCTGCAAATTCCAGAAACACCAGATCCAATCTAGACACCATCATGGAGGGGTTCATCATCCTCATTGATGCCTCTCTGATGATGCGTGAGTAGTTCATTGTAGACCTACGGGTCCGTAGTTAGTATCTAGATGGCTTCCTCCCTCTCTTTTGATTCTCAATACAAAGGTCTCTTGGAGATCTATTTGATGTAAGTCTTTTTGCGGTGTGTTTGTTGGGATCCGATGAACTTTGAGTTTATGATCTGATCTATGTTTTTATCCATGAAAGTTATTTGAGTCTTTTGATCTCTTATATGCATGATTACTTATAGCCTCTTATTTCTTCTTTGAATCTTTGGTTTAGTTAGGCCAACTAGATCGATTTTTCTTGCCATGGGAAGAGGTGCTTTGTGATGGGTTCGATCTTACGGTGCTTGATCCCAGTGACAGAAGGGAAACCGAAACGTATGTATCGTTGCTATTAAGGATAACAAGATGGGGCCTATTTCTACATAAATAGATCTTGTCTACATCATGTCATCGTTCTTATTGCATTACTCCATTTCTCCATGAACTTAATACACTAGATGCATGCTGGATAGCGGTCGATGTGTGGAGTAATAGTAGTAGATGCAGGCAGGAGTCGGTCTACTAATCTTGGACGTGATGCCTATATAATGATCATTGCCTAGATATCGTCATGATTATTTGAAGTTCTATCAATTTCCCAACAGTAATTTGTTTACCCGCCATATGCTATTTTTCTCGAGAGAAGCCACTACTGAAATCTACGGCCCCCGGGTCTCTTCTTTATTATATTTGCCTTCGAGATCCATTTTTATTTGCTTTTATTTTCAGATCTATTAATTCAAAAACACAAAAATACCTTGCTGCAATTTCTTATTATTTATTTTATCTCGTGTTCTCGCGAGATCTATTTATCCAATCTACTACAATTTTACCTATCTTTTTACCCGTGAGGGATTGAAAACCCCTCTCTTACGTTGGGTTGCAAGTACTTGTTCTTTGTGTGCAGGAGCCATTTATGTGGTGTTGCGTGGTTCTCCTACTGGTCGATAAACTTAGTCTCATCACTGAGGGAAATACTACCGTAGTTGTGCTGCATCATCCCTTCCTCTTTGGGGAAATACCGACGTAGTTCAAGCAGCATCAAAAGGAATTTCTGGCGCCGTTGCCGGGGAGACATCATCAACACCTACCAGGTTCCTAATCACAAATCTCATCTCCTTGAAATTTACATTGTTTGTCATTTGCCTCTCATTTTCATCTCCCCCACTTCACAAAATTTGCCGTTTTATTCGCCCTCTTTTTCGTTCGCCGTTTTCTTGTCAGATCTATCTTTGTGCTTGTGATATTGTTGCTATGGCCAGCATGACTACCCCTGCTTTGTCACAGGATTTTGAAGTTTTATACTTCAAACAGAGAAAAGGAGAAAATTTGAAAGATGCTTGCTATAGGTTGATGGAATCTTATCGCATTTGCAATCTAAAAGGGGATGCAAAAAATTTCCTTCGAAATTTTTATATAGGTTTAGCCTTGCATCATCGACAACTTTTGAATTTTGTCGCTAAAGGAAATTTTATTGAGCTTGATGCTAATACCGCTTATGAGATCCTAGAAGGGATTTTGGGAATTCCGCCTATCAAAAAGGGGATTTCTTTTACCCAAGAAGGAGCCCAAATTTTGGATAAGTTGAGTGATTTGCATAAACATTTGGTTGAGTTACAAAAATACAATGAACCTTTGAAACATATCAGTGGGAACCTCAATGGAATGAATACCTTGATTACTCTTTGCAATAAGCGTTTGGATATTTTGGATCTCAAGGTGGTCTCTTTTCCTGAAAATCTTGGGAAGCGTAAAGAGCCTCCCGGGTTTGAAAAGGCCCTTACAAAAGTTGCAAAAACTAAAGATGACAATACTTGAATCTATGCTTTATGCCTAGCTAGGGGCGTAAACGGTAGCGCTTGTTGGGAGGCAACCCAATGAATAAAATTTATTTTTGTCTTTTCTTTCTGTTCTTGAGTATTTGCACAATTATACTACTGTTATGATTGCGTTTTTATGTTTTAATTAGTGTTTGTGCCAACCAAAGCTTTTGGGATCATGTTAGGTGATAGTTGCTTTGATCTTGTTGGAAAACAGAAACTTTTGCGTCCAGTAAAATAATTTTGAAAAATTAACAGAAGCAACAAAAAATTCTGAATTTTTTCAC
Source organism: Aegilops tauschii subsp. strangulata (assembly GCF_002575655.3). Lineage (NCBI taxonomy): Eukaryota > Viridiplantae > Streptophyta > Magnoliopsida > Poales > Poaceae > Aegilops > Aegilops tauschii. The sequence continues at coordinate 323,377,096 of NC_053038.3, read as the reverse complement.
GAGATTGATATGCAAATTTCCCGCGTTGTCCTAATTTTTTAGAATTTTTGGAGTTACAGAAGTACTGAAAGCTTTCAGATTGCTACAGACTGTTCTGTTTTTGACAGATTCTGTTTTCTTTGCGTTGGGTGCTTATTTTGATTGATCTATGGACTCTTTCTGGGGGTTTGAGCCGTAGCAAAGTTGGAATACAGTAGATATAATTCCAAAATAAAATATGAATGGGTTTGCAACAGTACTTATAGTAGTGATTTGCTTTGTTATACTAACGGATCTCACGAAGGTTTTGTTGAGTTTTGTGTAATTGAAGTTTTCAAGTTTTGGGTGAGGTCATGATGGATGGAGGAATAAGGAGTAAGAAGAGCCTAAGCTTGGGGATGCCCATGGCATCCCAAGCTATTATCTAAAAGAGAAGCAAGCAACTAAACTTGGGGATGCCTGAGTGGCATCCCCTCTTTCTTCTAACGACCATCAGTATTTTACTTGGAGCTATATTTTTATTCGTCACATATCATGAGTTTTGCTTGGAGCGTCTTGTATGATATGAGTCTTTACTTGTTTTACTTTTTATTTTTAGTCATGAATCCTTGTTGGACACACCTATTTGAGAGAGCCATAATTATGCTATGACTTGTTAGAATTGCTCTCTATGCTTCACTTAAATCTTTTTGAGCTATGGAATTGCTCTAGTGCTTCACTTATATCTTTTTGAGAACGGTGTGATTTAGTATTTTTGAAGAAATGCTCTCTTGCTACACTTAGATTTGTTTGAGAGTTAGTAATTTTTTTATGAAATTCTCTCATGCTTCACTTATGTTATTTTGAGAGAAGAGTTTTTTTTCACTTAGATTTGTTTGAGCTATCAAAAGCAACATATGAAACTAGTACCAAAGTGATAGATATTCAAGAGGGATATAATAAAAACTTTCATGAAGATCATTGGACAAAATAAACTTGATTCCTTGTAATAGTTTTGCGATATGATGATATAATATGTGAGTCATGTTGATGAGTAATTATGCTTTCGTAAGAATATTGGTGTTAAGGTTTGTGATTCCCTATGCAAGCACGAAAGTCAATAGTTATGCAATGAAATTACATCCTACTTGTGGTGCATTATTCGGTGTTAGTTATGCTCGCTTATGAGATTTTCTGTTTCTTGGTTGGAAGCTGCTCAATCTTTTGCTAGCCTTCATTTGCACTACTTGTGCATTGAAAATCCTTAAACCAATTTTGCCATATGAGTCCACTTTACCTACCTATATGCGGTATTCTTTTGTCATTCTAAGCAAATTTGTGTGTGCCATCTCTAATCTTCACAATAAATTTCTATTTTGTGTGCTCGTACCGCTCATGAAACGGTAGGGGGTGGCCGATATTTTTCCATGCTAGATGTATTATTCTCAAGATGAGTGTTTATTCACTTGTCATTGCACGAGAGTACGACAAAGGTATTAGGGATGCCCAGTCCCAAAATGAAAAATGAATTTACTTTATGTTGTCAAATAATAAATTCCTTGGAAAGTGTTGGTATGGAAAGCACCCGTGAATACGACTAGCCATGGAAAGTGAAAGTATGGTGGAAAAAGGAATACACTTTATTTTCTGTTTGGGAACCGCCTATGATATATATAGCATGGAAAGTATTGGGAACTACTCGATCGTTTTCGTTGATAGGAAAAGCATGCCACCCAAAATCTTTCTATCTCTATCTTTTGCGCTTTGATCTCTGGCACCTCTACAAATCCCTACTTCCCTCTGCGAAGGGCCTTTCTATTTACTTTATGCAATTTTTATTTTGAGTCTCCATCTTCTCTTATAAAGCACCAACTAAGGGGCACGATGACCGTACTTGAGCATGGGTGTAGCTAATATGCGAGTGTGTTTCATGAATAGATCAATGATTGAGCATAATGGGCTAGGGATAACTTGCTTTAGTATTGATATTTTTAAAGACTTTGTTGTTTGTTGATATGCTTGAGTATTGAAATCTTCATGTCAAAACTAGACTATTGCTTTGAATCATATAAAAGTCCAAATGTCCATGCTACAAAGAAAAGAATATGTGATGAACATGTTAGGCAGGATTCCACATCAAAAATTCCGTTTTTATCATTTACCTACTCGAGGACGAGCAGGAATTAAGCTTGGGGATGCTGATACGTCTCCAACGTATCTATAATTTTTGATTGTTCCATGCTGTTATATTATCATTCTTGGATGTTTTACAATCATTTTATAGCAACTTTATATAATTTTTTGGGACTAACCTATTGACATAGTGCCCAGTGCCAGTTGCTATTTTTGCTTGTTTTTTACTTCGCAGAAAATCAATACCAAACGGAGTCCAAACGCAGCGAAACTTTTTGAAGAATTTTTCTAGACTAGAAGACACAAGATGGGCCGAAGAAGTACCAGAGGGGTGCCTCGAGGGGGGCACAACCCACCCGGGGGTGCCTAGTGGCCCAGGCGTGCCCTGGTGGGTTGTGCCCACCTCGGTGGCCTCCCGCACCGCCTCTTTGCTATATAAATACCCCAATATTCCAAAAACCATAGGGGAGTCGACGAAAATCAATTCCAGCAGCCGCAAGTTCCAGAACCACCAGATCCAATCTAGACACCATCATGGAGGGGTTCATCATCCTCATTGTTGCCTCTCCGATGATGCGTGAGTAGTTCATTGTAGACCAACGGGTCCGTAGTTAGTAGCTAGATGGCTTCCTCTCTCTCTTTTGATTCTCAATACAATGGTCTCTTGGAGATCTATATGATGTAACTCATTTTGCGGTGTGTTTGTTGGGATCCTATGAACTTTGAGTTTATGATCAGATCTATGTTTTTATCCATGAAAGTTATTTGAGTCTTTTGATCTCTTATATGCATGATTACTTATAGCCTCGTATTTGTTCTTCAAATCTTTGGTTTAGTTAGGCCAACTAGATCGATTTTTCTTGCCATGGGAAGAGGTGCTTTGTGATGGGTTCGATCTTATGGTGCTTGATCCTAGTGTCAGAAGGGGAACCGACACATATGTATCGTTGCTATTAAGGATAACAAGATGGGTCTATTTCTACATAAATAGATCTTGTCTACATCATGTCATCGTTCTTATTGCATTACTCCGTTTCTCCATGAACTTAATACACTAGATGCATGCTGGATAGCGGTCGATGTGTGGAGTAATAGTAGTAGATGCAGGGAGGAGTCAGTCTACTAATCTTGGACGTGATGCCTATATAATGATCATTGCCTTGATATCGTCATGATTGTTTGAAGTTCTATCAACTGCCCAACAGTAATTTGTTTACCCGCCGTATGCTATTTTTCTCGAGAGAAGCCACTAGTGAAATCTACGGCCCCCGGTCTCTTCTTTATTATATTTGCCTTCGAGATCCATATTTTATTTGATTTTATTTTCAGATCTATTAATCCAAAAACACAAAAATACCTTGCTGCAATTTTTTATTATTTATTTTATCTCGCGTTCCTGCGAGATCTATTTATCCAATCTACTACAATTTTACCTATCTTTTTACCCGTGAGGGATTAACAACCCGTCTCTTATGTCAGGTTGCAAGTACTTGTTCTTTGTGTGCAAGAGCCGTTTACGTGGTGTTGCATGGTTCTCCTACTGGTTTGATAACCTTGATCTCATCACTGAGGGAAATACCTACCGTAGTTGTGCCGCATCATCCGTTTCTCTTTGGGGAAATACCGACATAGTTCAAGCCGCATCACTTGCCGGTAATGAGATTGAACTAGGTATGAACATACCAACGATCGAATCTCGAGCATGTAACATATCGATGGACAAAGAGAATTGTGTATGTTGTCATAACGGTTCGACCGATAAAGATCTTCGTAGAATATGTAGGAGCCAATATGGGCATCCAGGTTCTGCTATTGATTATTGACCGGAGAGGTGTCTCGGTCATGTCTACATAGTTCTCGAACCCGTCGGGTCCGCACGCTTACACTACAAAAAAAAGACACATCCGTGACATTTTGGGCCAAACAATTTTTTTTCTATCATGCTTATGACATTTCTATGACGATAATTGTGACAAAACCCAGTATCATCATAGATGTGGTGGGCTCCTACTTCTATGACAAAAAATCATGATAGAAAATGGGCTTTTCATCCTGGGCGGGTCGGAGATGCAGCTGCATGACATTCTTTGGGCCGTCCATGACGGAAAAAACCATGGTAGAAGCGAGGGCGGAAAATATCGGGGAGTTCCCGGTTACGGTGGGTGGTTGGGGGCCGAGCGATGCGTGTTTCTCTCGTACACATACGCGCGTGGGTGCGAGGCGTTGGGCTCTAACTAAACCCGAGCGAGGCGTTCGCCTACTGAACCCGAGTGATTGCACTGCAGGCTACGCGATACTGAACCCGAGCGATCAATCGATGGCTGTTAACTGAACCCGATTGAGTGATTCCTTCGCTACTGCTGCTACCTGAAGCCGATCGAACCTGCTGCCTCTTGATGAACAGTGAGCGTTGTTGGGGGGGTTGGATGAACAGTTCTCAATGGGGGGGTGGATGAACAGGACCCCGTGGTAGTAGAGGCCGTTGCCGCTTGATGAACAGGACTCCGATCGAACCGGTTGGGGGTGGATGAACAGGACCCCGTGGAGGGCTGGATGAACAGGACGATCCTGTGGAGGGCTGGTTGAATAGTAGCCTGTGGAGGGCTGGTTGAATAGTAGCCGGTGGAGGGCTGGATGAATAGTAGCCCGTGGAGGGGTGGTTGAACAGGACCCCGTGGAGAGGGCTGGTTGAACAGTAGCCGGTGGAGGAGCGGTGGAGGCTGGATGAACAGGAGCCCGTGGATGAACAGTCGCAGGTGGAGGCTGGAGGAGGTCGACGGTGGATGAACAGTAGCCCGTGGAGGCAGTCGACGGTGGAGATGAACAGTATCCCGTGGAGTCCCGTTTTGCGGTACGCCACACCCCTCCCGATGAACAGGACCCCCGTTTCGACTGTAGCGCTCCAACACAAGTTCGTTTCCTCCGTTTTCGGTACGCCACACCCCTCCCGATCAACAGGACCCTGTTTCGACCGTAGGAGGTCCAAGAGAAGTCTGTTTCCTCCGTTTTGCAGTACGCCAGACCCTCCCGATGAACAGGATCCCGTTTCGACCGTGGCCGGTCGAACACAAGGCCGTTTCCTCCGTTCTGTGGTATGCCATGCCTCGTTTCGATCGTCTGTTCCATCCAAGCCGGTTGGCTCCCGATGAACACGACGTATTCTGTTTCCTCCCGATGAACACGAGGATTCCGTTGCCTCCCCATGAACACGACGGCGACGCAGTTTCTCCGTTCCGACCCAGCCATGTACACGAGCCCTGGCCATACGTATGCACGAGTAGGCGTTCGAGACTCCGCCCATGTGTACGTATGTGGCTGTATTTACTTTCTTCCACCCTGGCCGCTGTACATACGTGTACACGATATTAACAGGACTGCGTGACATGCTACGTGCACGCCTCTACTACGACACGTGCCCTTCCTTACACGGCCACGGTTCGTCGCTGCAATCTGCAGACAGACCGATCGATGTACATACACGTTCACGACCAGAATGACAACGCTACGTACGCTTCGACCAGGTGGGTCCCGCCCTCCAGGGACTTCCTTACGTGCGAAGATGTAGCTGGTGGGTCCCAGCAGTCTGGGGGAAACATTTTTTTGCAAAATACGATGGCCCGTCCGGTGGGTCCCTACTGTCAGGTGGAGGAATCATTATTTTTCACGTAATAAGGAGGCACTTCCTTGCTGCGGCCGTGGACCTAGCTGTCAGCCTCTCCATGTATAGTACTCTTCCGATGGAAGTCGCTCCTTGACCACATTGACCACGCCGCGCCGAGAGCACCAAGGCGGTGGACGACGGCAAGGCCTAGGAAGGGGACGACGCGGAGCCGAGGAAGATGTGGAAATGGATGCCCACGCAGAGAGGAGTACGAGGGTTCACTGGTTCGGCTGCGGTGTGAGGCCGTCGTCGCCGCAGGGCCTGGCCAGCGGTGGGAGTGGTAGGGGGCGGTGAGGCCTCAACGGCAGCACAGCCAGCCACTGGAGGCAGGAGCAGGCGGTCTCGTCGGCACTGGTTTGGGCGGCTGGTGCAAGAAGAGCAGCGATTGAAGAAGCAGCAGGACCGTTCGATTCAAATCCAACGGTCACTACTGCTAGAATCGTTTGTTGACTAAGTTGACAAAGCCCTGCGTACGCGTCAACTTAGTAGGCCCACAGGTCAGCCTACGAACCGGTGCGCCCCAGATGTCAGTGGGAGGAATAATTTTTTTCGCCTAATAAGGAGGCAGTTGATTGCGTGCGGCCAGGCCAGTGGAGGGAGTAGGGTGGGCCGGTGAAGCCTGCGCGGCATCATAGCGGGCCACAAGAGGAGGGAGCAGGCAGTCCCGCCGGCGCTGATTTAGGCTGCAGGAGCAGGAAGATCAGAGATTGAAGAAGCATGTCGGTCGTTGGATGGACATCCAACAGTCACTTCTGCTAGAATCGTGTGTTGACTGAAAAAGCCTTGCGTAAACAAGTCAGCCTCAAAATTTGTGGCTTGTACAACCCATTTGCTATTATTTTTATAACTTTTACTCATTTTCTAATTCATATGGAATTTATTGCAGCCCATTTTCCATTTTTAGAATTGCTGCCCATTTCTGGTCAGTACCAGGGTTAAAAAATTGAACTAAAAATGTGCGAAATTTTGAAAATTCACAAATTTTTGCTGGGGAACAAAATATTCTTAATTCAAAAAATAGTAACCATGCTAAAAGAAATTTAAAAATAAATTAGTACTATGTCATGTTAAAATCCAATGAAATATAAAATATCATTGAAGAACAAAACAAAAAAAGAAACTAATTTCCCATTTGCTATAATTTTTTTGGAATATTCAACCCCTTGGATATCACTTTTAACAGATACTGACCATACTATTTGGCCAGGCCGGAATGCATCCGTCCTCGTGTTGAAAGATTTGCAGCCCAGTAAGTCGGAGAAAACAAATAGGCCTAGCTTGGGTATTCTTCAAAAAGAAATAGTGGGCTACCTATTTTCCCAAAGAAAAAACTGCTGGGCTAGTCATATTGTTAGACGGGCCACAGAGACTGCACAACCCAGTTTATAGCCTGCTCCTCCGAACAAATCCTCAAAAAAAAGTTATGCAATTCTGTCGTTAATTGACTATACGTTGAAAATGATGTGGGTCCCAGATATCAGCAAGGTGGATTAGAGTAAAAAACGGGGGGTGCATCTGAGTAGTAAAAGAGGCGCTTGCTTGTGTTCGGGAGTGGACCTAGTGGGTCCGTACTGTCATACTCACAACTACAGTCCTCTCCCGATTCACTATGTTGACAGGGCCGGACGGCGGCGCCGCGGCGAGCGCACCAAGGCGGAGGATAAAGTGCTGTCGCCAATGTGCTGGGCTGGGTTGGACATTCTTATTAAAAATAAAAATGGACCGGAACTATTTACGACGTTGACTACGATTTGCATGGGTCCGCTGGTTGCAGGAAGAAAATGGTGGGAGAAAGAAGACTGGTCGCTATCTTTGCCTAAGAATAATACCGACTGAATGTAACGACACTATCATAGGAAATAATATCCTCCTGTTAAATCGTGAATTTAAAGAACTGGTGCATGAGCATTTATCTTTATTTATTTATTTATTTACTTATTTATGTTTAGGGGACCATGAGCAGGGCCGGATTCATGTGAGAGCCTCCCTTCCAATTAATTATGGGCTCCTCTATTGGGCCTTCATCAGTGGGCTGCATATTATCAACAAGTGGAAAATGTGTTCCGTACCAAAAATAGTATGCGCTACGTACGGTTCGGGGCACTAAAGGATCGAACCGTGCAATGACTTCCAAAACATTGTGTTTGTCGTTCTAACAACACATTTATTCAACCAACAGACGGAATATACTACTGATTGTACATTGAAAACAATAGCAGCAACCAGGGCTGGGGGTGCAACAGAAGCGGTAAGCAGGCCAGAAGAGTAAAGACGCAGCTCTCTCTTCCAAACCAAACATCAGCCATCATTACAAAAGGGCTACCAAAAAAGAACAAGTGTATGCATCAAACTAAATAAAGATCCTACTACACCAAGTGTACACATCTAACTAGCCGGCTCAGTTAGACGTTACTATTTATTAAGCTGTGAAGATTGGTTGACGGCTTGAACCAGATGGGTGCCTGACGGGGGAAACTCCAGCCAGTAGGTCGAAGTGTGATACTTGCGACCCTCTCTCCTACTTTGGGCTGCAGAGCGTGGTGGCACACATCAGGGTATGGTGCATGCAGAGACGCATGGTAAGCTGTGTACACACAGTTTTGCCTGATGAACGAAACCACACTGCCATCATGATCCTTGCCGTCGGTTATCTCCTGGTTAATCGGATAATTTAGTCCGAGAAATAGAGAGCGTGTACCAAGGCTACTTACCAACCTCCAGTCAAAAATTCCTGAAGGCCCAGAGAAGCTGGGATCCTGCTCAAAGACCCTGTAGTGACTGTGATTGTATTCCGCGAAACAACACGTCCGATACGTGCGAACGATCATCAATCGTTCGCCGTCGTCTGATCGAGCCAGGAACCACCTACAACTGCCATGCCACTTTTCTTTGAAAGGTTCTGGGATTAGGAAGGGTAGGGACACTAGGTGGCCTACAACATCATATCAAGTTAGAGTCAAATAAAAAAGGGCTCTTAATGTAGTCAATCTTAAGAACAACATGTTATGAGCATGAATATTTTTTCAGTAAATGTTGACAGTAATATAAGCAAGCCATCATGATATCATAGGAAAGTGACATACTGCTGTAACAACCGTTTGTAGCAATGACCGGAGTAGGCCGGCAATACATCCAACCATAGAAGGATTCGACAGCGTAAATGAAGGCCTTATGTTCAATGGCATCAGAGAAGCATGGAGGATGTATGATCCTGTGATGGACGTGCAGATTTATCCACTTACCGCAGTGACCTATCAGATAGGTGAGACCGCGGTTGAAGAACGCAATTAGCCTGAAGTCTTTATAATTCGCAGATCTTGTGGGCACTTGGCAGATTACAACCTTGAGCAAATCAAACTTGGTATCATGTTGGCTACTGTAAGATTCCGAGTATTCTGGGCCGCGGTCCAAAGCAGTGCAGTGTTAATCGAAGGAAGGGGGATCAATCGCCGGGTGTAGACCTCCACGAGCATCCAGCTGCCGCGACCGTCGACAAGCACCATCCAAGACGTGTTCATGCCGACCCAGTACATACCGTTAATGTACTTGAGGGTGACGGGGATCAGATCGCAGTCAAGGGGGTTGATGCTCGCCACCCTACAATCGTTATGCTGCATGACACGCTGTTTCTGAAGATCAGGCGACATCAGCAAGCAAGGAGCTGGCTTAAAAAGCTCCGGCCTGAGGGCTTTGAGTAAACGGTACATCCCCGATGAGCACACAGCGAGCGGCATGGTACTGAGATTGTCCACACGCGAAACAATGAGCTTGATTACCTTTGTGGGGAGCGAATTCTAGCCACTCTTTCGGCGGACGCTGCTCGGTTCTTCCATTGTTAGTGCTTGGGTTTCGGAAGAGGGGTGTCAGGACCCCGATCCTAAGTCACACCGACCTAGCATGTAACACATCATATCACTTTGCGGCCTCACGCATGGTATTCCCACGGGTGCCACCTTACCTGGCCCGGGACCGTTTGCGCCTTTTGGCTCACGTATATGTCACACCCACGATGCGGCTATATCTCCCACGTGTCGAGGCACGACTTAGAGGCATAACCGCATTGTGGTTTAGTCGCAAGAAGGGTCATCTTCACACAATCCCATGTAATGAATCAAGAATGGGATAAAGAGTTGGCTTACAATCGCCACTTCACACAATACATAAATAAATCATACATCAATCAGAATACACACATAGGTCCGACTACGGAACCAAAATAAAAGAAGACAACCCAACTGCTAGGTCCCTGATCGTCCCAACTGGGCACCACTACTGATCAACATGAAAAGAAACAACACAACGAACAAAATCTTCATCGAGCTCCCACTTGAGCTCAGTTGCGTCACCTGCACTGGTATCATCGGCACCTGCAACTGTTTTGGAAGTATCTGTGAGTCACGAGGACTCAGCAATCTCACACCTGCGAGATCAAGACTATTTAAGCTTATGGGTAGGAAAGGGTAGTGAGGTGGAGCTGCAGCAAGCACTAAGCATATATGGTGGCTAACATACGCAAATAAGAGCGAGAAGAGAAGCAAAGGAACGGTCGTGAAACTAGCAATGATCAAGAAGTGATCCTGAACTCCTACTTACGTCAAACATAACCCAGAAACCGTGTTCACTTCCCGGACTCCGCCGAGAAGAGACCATCACGGCTACACACGCGGTTGATGTATTTTAATTAAGTCGAGTGTCAAGTTCTCTACAACCGGACATTAACAAATTCCCATCTGCCACATAACCGCGGGCACGGCTTCCGAAAGATAATACCCTGCAGGGGTGTCCCAACTTAGCCCATTATAAGCTCTCACGGTCAACGAAGGATAAACCTTCTCCCGGGAAGACCCGATCAGTCTCGGAATCCCGGTTTACAAGACATTTCGACAATGGTAAAACAAGACCAGCAAAGCCGCCCGGATGTGCCGACAAATCCCGATAGGAGCTGCACATATCTCGTTCTCAGGGCACACCGGATAAGTCAAGCTACGAGTAAAACCAGACCTCGAGTTTCCCCGAGGTGGCCCCGCAGGCTGCTCGGTTCGGACCAACACTCGAAGGAGCACTGGCCCGGGGGGGGGGGTCTAAAATAAAGATGACCCTTGAGTCTGCAGAACCCAAGGGAAAAGGGGATAGGTGGTAGCAAATGGTAAAACCAAGGTTGGGCCTTGCTGGAGGAGTTTTATTCAAAGCAAACTGTCAAGGGGGTCCCATAAATCACCCAACCGCGTAAGGAACGCAAAATCAAGGAACATAACACCGGTATGACAGAAACTAGGGTGGCAAGAGTGGAACAAAACACCAGGCATAAGGCCGAGCCTTCCACCCTTTACCAAGTATATAGATGCATTAATTAAGATAAGAGATATTGTGATATCCCAACATAAACATAAACCAACATGGAGCAATCTTCATCTCACCTCCACCTAGCAATGCTATAAGAGGGGCTGAGCAAAAGCGGTAACATAGCCAAACAACGGTTTGCTAGGGAGGGTGACAAAGGTTAGAGGTTCATGGCAATTTGGGAGGCTTGATAAGCAAGTGGTTGGTAGCGCGGCATAGCAATAGAGCGAACAGCTAGCAAGCAAAGATAGAAGTGATTTCGAGGGTATGGTCATCTTGCCTGAGATCCCGCTAGGAAGAAGAACGAGTCCATGAAGAAGACAAACGGATGAAGTCGAACGAATCCTCACAACTCCGGAACGAAGCCGAAGCTAACGAGAGAAGCAACCCGGAAAGAAACAAACAACATAGTAAACAACCACCACATACACATGGCATGATGCAAAAACAAATATGATGCATGTCCGGTTTAATGAGGCATGGCATGGCAAAGTGCAACAAACAACACTACAAATTAAGTGGAGCTCAGTATGCAACGAGTTGCATATTGACGAAACACCACATTTAATTATTTATTTCTCTCTCGTTTATGTACCCAACAATATTAAATGTTATTAAACATGGCAAGAGGTGAGGCATATGAAAACTAACTATTTAAGCAAGTTAAATGAGGCCGGAAACAAACAACAACAATTCCGGGAAATCCTTATGTCCATATTTTGGGATTGGTACTGTTCTGCCATAAACGCAATTTTAATACTGTTAAACAGCAAAATGAAGTGCACCATGTTAATCTATGCATTTTTCTACCCCATTTACATATATAATTTATTAAAATCCGAGCTACGGTTATTTAGTTAAGAATTAAATCATTTTAACATGGCATTTATGCAAATTTAAACAACCATCATTTAAAAAAAATTAAACATGGATGAGAGTGGCATATTATTAAACTACACAAATTTCTGAGCATTTTACATGTTAAAATCATTTTAATCCGATGCACCATTTGTGAGTTATTATATGCATGAAGTTTAAGGGTTTTTATGCAAATCTGTAATCTCCTGGATAAATGCGAAAATCACCGCAGCAGAAAAAAAACACTACGGGCCGAAACTTGCTGGCCCAACATGCACAGGAGAGGGGCTGGGCGCTGCTCACCATGGGCTTCGGCCCAGCTGGTGGGGAGGAGGCCGGGCAGGCCGGATCTGGCAGGAGCTAGGTCTAGGAGGCCGCTGGCCCAGGCGCGGTCAACGCGAGCGGGCGCGGGACGAGCGACCTGCTCATTGCTGCTCGATGCAGCCGGCGGCGACGGAGATGGAAGCAGGGGGCAGCAGAACTTGGCGACGGCGGAAGGAGGTCCGGCGGGGCGCGGGTCTCCAGGGCATTGGATCCGGCCGACGTCGAGGAGCTCCGGGCGGCCGGACTCGTCTGTAGGCAACCCAAGAGGAAGGGGAGCGAGGCAGGAGGCGCACGAGGTCAGGCTCCAGGAACATGGCGGGGCGGCAGAGGCGCGGGGGTGGTCGATGGCACCGGATCGTGGCGGAGATGAAGCGAGGCGGCGACGCGGACGACGTACTCCGGCGAGGTGGCGGCCGGACTGCAGAAGAAGTAGGCGGGCCACTACCACCAGATGCACGCGAGCGAGCGCAGTGCTCGACCTGCTGCTCGAAGCAGATGAAGCAGGGGCGCAGCACACGGGACAACAACACCGGCGGGGACTTGGGCGCGGTGTCGACGAAGGGCAACGCCGGAACGACGGGGACGAGGCGCAGGAGAGCAGAGGGTGAAGGCGGACTTGGCGCGACGGCGGCGAGCGAGCGAGGCCTGGCGAGGGGCGGAGCTTGACGGATCCGGCCGCGGGACACCAGTTCCTGGCGGCCGCGTGACGAACTGGAGCTCGGGAGGCATGCATGGCGGCCGTTGGCGACGGGAACCTGCGGGAGTTCCTGTTTCAACGAGACAGAGGGAGAGAGAGGGTGAAACACGGGAGAGAGATGGGGAAGAAAGGAAAGGAGGGCAGGAGAGAGGGCGAGGGAGTCTGGCCTGGCGCGACGGGGCCTGCCTGGGGTTGTACGTGCTCGGGGACGGGGCTCATGGCTAACGACGGGAGCGAGGAGTCCTGTGTGTGCTCGGCACAACAGGAGGCGTGGTGGAGCTCGAGGCCGGAGGGATCGGGCGTAGGAGGGGCTCGGGCGCTGCTCCTGGTTGGATCGGTCGCAACTTCGAGGAGGGGAAGGTGGTGGCTGCTGATCTGGAGCGGGGGAGATCCCGAGGAAGAGGAGGATGGAGGGAGTGGCGGCGGCAGAGAAAGGATGGATGGGACAAGCCTCCTAAAAACTAGGGTTAGGCTGTTTAAATAGCTAGGTGGACTAGCTTAAGGCAAAACGGACCCTCCGATCAAAATTGAACGGTCGAGAAAAAGGCTGTGGAGAGTCCAACAAAGAAAACAGTGATGTTTTGTAGATGTTTGGGGATGATCCGAATCCAACGGTGACAACAACCCGGGTCGGGTTCGGGGAAGTTCCGGACGCGCGAGAGGGGTCTATGCACTGCGCAAGGAGGGGTTCGGTGGTTGTGCAGAGAGGGTCAAACGGTCAGACAAGAGAGAATCGAAAATCCGGTTAGCTCTCAGAATGGTCAACGAACGCAAGGGGGGACGCGGCAACTACGAGCGGATGCGAGTTTTATGAAAACAAATGCGGATGATGCAATGATGAATGCAATAAATAAATAAATCACACTGCGACGACGAAAAACAAGGAAGCCGTCTGGAGCGTCGGTCTCGGGGCGTTACAGTATATGATAGTGTTGCTAGCATCCATATGACAGAGAACCCGGGCCGACATGACTAGTCTTAAACCCAAGGTGGCACTAACTTACATGGACATACATACATGACCCAGCAACGAACGTGTCGATCATCAACGTATGAACCCAAGTCGTAGCAAGCTACAAGGACTTAAAGGAACAACGAGTGACATTTCCCCGAAGGGACAGACACAGGAAGGAAGAAGGACACATGCCGGCCAGCCTAAGTGTTCCGGAGCAGTACCAAGCTACCATGGCTCAGTGGAAGCACTAGGAGACATTTCCCGGTAAGAGAGGCTACCAGGAATAAACAACTAGGTTGTCGGATCGCACACATACCAAGCATTTCAAATCATACACACAATATGCTCGATATGTGCAAATACAACATGACATCACAACAAAACTCTACAACTAAAAGTATTTATTCATTAGGCTCCGAGGAACCAAGTATTACAAACATGGGTCTCATGACCCAACATACAGAGCATACAAGCAACAAGCGGAAGCATAAACATGTCTGAGTACAGACAACTACAAATGAAAAAGGCTAAGAAGCCTGACTATCTACAAGACCCTCCCAAGGGTACAAGAATGTAGCTGAGGTAACAAGCTAAACGTCGAAGTCCACGCGGAACTACTAGTGAGGCCGAAGTCTCTCTGCAAAAACATAAATTAAGCAAACGTGAGTACAAATGTACCCAGCAAGACTTACATCAGAACTAGCTACATATGCATCAGTATCAATAAAGGGTGGTGGAGTTTGACTGCAGCAAGCCAGCTTTGACTCGGTGGCTATCCTAAACCAGGACTGCAAGTAACTCTTTTGAGGTGGCACACACGAGTCCACATATTCACCGTATCAATACACCACTATGGATCCACTCCCGTCTCCCTACGAGAACGCCATCCATAACACTCATGCTTATCTTGCGCATTTTAGGGTATCCACTTTCACTTGTCTATGAACTATATAAGCAACCCAGAAGTCCTTTACCGCGGACACGGCTATTCGAATAGACGATGTTAACCCTGCAGGGGTGTACTTCTTCACACACGCTCTCTCCACTTACCACCATGTACACGTCGTGTATCTCGGCAACCTTCAAGCGGAAGCCTGGCGAGGGAGTCGGCCACGACCGGACTAACCACGCAAGTCTCTAGTCCAGGTTTATCGCCTATTCGGGTTCCATCCGCAAGGAGATCCGGCCGGGGTGTCGCTCACGGCCCCAAATGATGTGTGCAGGGTTCCCAAGCCCACCAAACGGGCGACGCTTGGTACACCGTGCCACGGTGCCTAGTCTGACCCAAGCCCACCTGTACCGGGTGCCACTTGGTAGACTACTAACACTACTTACAAACACCAGAAACTAGTTGCAACTCCTGGACAGAGATCAGGTTGATTAATAAGTCGAGAGGGGCACTTAACCATTCCAATGCGTGGTAGTAACTGTTCATGGATCACAAACACAGAACTCAGTTCCTGAGGATGGTTTCAATGAGACAACCCACCATGTACTCCTACATGGCATCTCATCGCTACCTTTACCAAATCGTGTTCACACACTTAGCTCTCAACAGTAGGACATGTTCACCACATTCCAATTCGTCCCCGATGAATCAGACCTGACACAACTCTAAGCAATAGCAGGCATGACAAACAAGCATGAATGAGTAGGCACATCATGGCTCAAACAAGTCCTACTCATGCTAGTGGGTTTCAACTATTTACTGTGGCAAAGACAGGTCATGCAGAGGAAAGGGGTTCAAATACCGCAACATGTAACAGTTGAATCGTTGTTGTCCTAATGCAGTAAAAGAGAGCAAGAGCGAGAGAGTGGGGTTGTATCGGAATGTTCAATGGGGGGTTTGCTTGCCTGGCACTTTTGAAGATAGCATTGAGTCTTCATCAGTGTCAACGATCTCATCGCCGGAACATACGTCTACCGAGGGGGAACAATTACCGGCAATAGAGAGGAAACACAATCAATGCAATGCAACAATATGATGCATGATTATGACACGGCAAATTGCTATGATTTGAGCTAATGCAACTAGCAACCAGATTAAATGAAGTTGGTTTGAACCAAGGGTTCAAATTCAAACTCCATATGTGTTTATTTAAATGTCAAACATTTGATTTGTCCTAGGCAGTAGCCATAAGTTGTTCTAACATGAATGAAAATGGCACAGATGGATAGATTGGATTTTTCTGATCATTTTTCATATATAAATTATTTCATTTGGAGTTACGGTTGAATTTCTATGTTTTTTTTTTGAAGTTTTGGCTATTTTCTAGAATTTCCTGGTTATTCGAATTAGAATAAATCCAGAAAAGGATTTACTGCGTCAGCCTGGCATCAGTGTGACATCTGCGGTCAATTGACCCGGTCCAGGTCAAACCTGACCTATGGGGTCCACATGTCATGGGCTCGCTGTTAAGTGGATATTAATCTGGGGTTAATTATCTATGGGGCCCGCGTGTCAGTGACTGTGTGGGGGTTGTTAATTAAACGCGTGCTTAACTCTAAACTAATGATGCCACGTCACCTAACCGGCGATTAGCCGCTGGTGCTAAGCAGAACGCGGCGGCGCTTCTCGTCCGGCCATCTCCGGCGACGAGAGCTCGCGTGGCTGGGCTCTACGGACGCGGCTCGGCGAGGCACATCATTTGGTAGCAGCTGGAGGTGCTGGGGTGGTCGGAAACAACAACGACGGCGGGCGAGGCGGAGGCCGGAGCTCGGAGGTGTGCGGACGCGGGGCTACGGAGCACGGCGTGAGGAGCCGATGCGTGCGTTCGGATCCTGGGGGCACGGTGAGCAGGCGGGTGCTACTGGGGCGAGCGGAGGAGCTCAGGAGCACAAGGCTCGCTGGCCATGGCGATGGCCGGAGCTTGGTTTCGTGGGGGCGGCGGCTAACGGACAAGAACGGAGGGGGTGAGCGAGGGGGAGGAGCAGGAGCTCACAGCGGGTTCGAGGGGGCGGTCAGCAGGCTCAGGGACGCTCCGGAGGTGGCGAATCATGCGATGGCGGCCGTCGTTGCAGAGGTCGAAATGGCGTCGATGGCGACGTCTCAGGGCCTTCGGCGAAGCGTGGCTCGACGGAGAGGCATAGAGGAGTACAGTGGAGGTCGTGGTCATGAAGAGTAGGCGAGGGGGTGGCTGTGGCCGTGGTGGTTCAGGGCGGCGCGTCCATGGCCGCGTCGGCCATCGCGGGAGAGAGCGAGGGAGAGGAGGGGAAATGCGGGGAGGAGTGGGAGAGGTCCGGGGGGTGCGTGGCGCTCACAGGCGCGTCGCGGCAGCGGTGGGAAGCAGGAGGTGGCACAGCGCGCGTCGGGCACACGCCCTCCTGCCTACTGGCAGGAGGTGGAAGACGACAGGCAGCTGACGAGGTGGCCTCGGTCAGCATAGTGTTGGGCTACTACAGGTAAGCCAGGTAAGCCTGCTCTCTCTTCTGTCTTTCTAATTTTGTTCTATTTTCTATTTATGCAAATTTGTTTTGATTTTGTTTTCAAACCAAATCACTTTTAAAAATTCTGAAAATAGTTATGGGCACTAAATGAATTACTCCAGAGGCCCTCAAATAATTTGTAACAGCCTGAATTTTTGCCCTTTTCTTTTTCCTTTGATTTTCTTGGATTTCTGATTTGTGATTTTCCGTGGCTATGTGGGTCTGAAACTTGGGAAGATCATGTCTTCCTAGGTTTTATAGTGGCTTGTCACCCTCATCATCATCCCGAAATCATGTCATTTCCATCCTTGACCTAACCCAGAATTCTTTTGTTAGGAATATTCCTTTTTCTGATAAAGGAATAACCCTTGAAACCCTAGGTTGTGAAGCAACCTATACTTCTGTCACCCCTAAAATTCCCAAATAATTCTCATAAATTGTTTGGGTCCTATCTTGCTCAAATATGGCAAAATATTTCATTGCCATGTTCAAAAATAATCCTCCAATAATTCTTTTCCTATTCTGCCCTAAATGGCACTTTGCAAAGGAAGTGCTATTTATATTTGCTTGATTGACCCCAAACTTCTTGGACACCTTTTCCTGTCCATATCATTGGCTCATGCCAAAATTCAACTCAATTTGCATAGTAAATATTTTTCAGCAATTTTCCAAAGTTTCTGTCCAGGAAGGAACTTTGTGAAGGAGCTATATTCTAGGCATATCCAAATGAGTTGCAATTTTGCAAGGTCCTTCATATGATCAAATCATGACTCTCCACCAAATATGAGCTCATGTAACTCATCTATGTGAGCCCAGCCCCAAATCTTAGTTTCTGGTCAGATTTTCAGTTTGTGAAGAAACTATATTTTATATTGCTTCAATTGAGCTGAAAGTTTACCAGGACATGCTTCTACCTATATAAACTCCCTCCACCAAGTTTTAGCTCAATTAGTTAATCCAATTGCCCTGTGCAAATTTTCCAAGTTTCTGTCTAGAATGAAGCTTTGTGAAGCAAGTGCCACTTTGGTATTTCCAAATGGCATGCAACTTTTACAGTAGCTCCATATCATCATATAACCCCTCTCTGCCAAATTTCAGCTCATGAGAATCAAGTATGTGAGTGTATCATCCAAATCCCTAATTCTGGCCAGTTTTGCACTTTCTACAACAACCCTCATCTAAACTCCTCCCCTTAGTCTGATTTTTGGTGATCAACATCACCTTAGTGTGTGATCATCATGAGACAAACTCTTTACCATGTTACCTAGCTGGTTTAACCACAGAGAGTTACAAGCACCTTCCTGTTGTTTTACTTTGGAGCTAAGTGCAAATCTCTTCTTTGCCCATGGACCGATTTATTTCCTTAGTTTGACTGAGGACACGACGGTCTATCTACTGGACATGGTCGGCCCGGACAGAACGCGTCGTTTGCACCAGTGCCCGTGGTGATCATGCTGGCGTCACGCACAGTGCAAGCTCTGGCTCGGTCCGGCCACTGTTCTCGTCTCGACCTCCATTCATGTCCTGGAGCTCGCCCGTGCTCGACTGCATCGCCCTGCGTCGCTGCTTCGTCATGGTTCGCTTTAAATGAGCCGCTAGCTCCATGCCCGTGCCGCGTCCAGCCTCTGCCCGCCATTAAAGCTCGGTTGGGAGCTCGCTCGTGAGCTCTAGGGCTCTCCCTCCACGCCTATATAATGACCCCCGAACCCCACCGCAGCTCATTCATCCCTCCGGTGTCCTCGGCCCCCTCTTCTTTTCGCTGGAGTTCGCCTCGGCCGCCGCGGTTCCTCCTTGGTTCCGGCTAGCTCGAGCCTCCTCCTCTCCTCTGGTGTTGTCCATTGCCTCCCCCACACTACCACGAGTCACCCGACCCCTTTCCCCCTCCCCGGAGTGCCACTGGCCGCGCCTCCCCACGCACGGCCGCCGCCTCCACTGTTTGGCCACCCGCCCGTCCGGCCGTCCCGAGCTCTCCCACTCCCTCCCGACTCCACCACCGCGTTCCCCTGGTCCCGTAGAGCCGCCCCACCCCCTCATCTCTCGTCGGAGCGCCTTGCTTCGCCGAGCATCACCACCGGCCGCCCGCCTCTGCTCCTCTCTGCCGCCACTCACCGCCGTCGCTCCCAGCCGTCCCGTCGCTCCCTCTCTGCGGGGATGGACGCGGGAGGCTGAGCCGCGCCCGCCGGTGGCCTCTGCTTGGCCGGGCTTGGCCGGAGCAGCCCACCCCGTCGCCGGCAGCTGGCCCCTCCTCTGTCTCCCCTATCTCACGCGGGGAGCAGCGAGGAAGAAGACGTCCGCGCCTGGCCCTCCTCCCTGTCGCCTGGGCCCCGCCGTCAGTGGCCCAGCCGACCCAGCTGACGTGGCAAGTGGAAGCGCCCCCGAGTGAGTACGTTTCCATTTGCCCGAAGGCGTATTTCCGTTTGTACGCTTTCATTTGCCCGAAAGC
This sequence comes from Aegilops tauschii subsp. strangulata, assembly GCF_002575655.3. NCBI lineage: Eukaryota > Viridiplantae > Streptophyta > Magnoliopsida > Poales > Poaceae > Aegilops > Aegilops tauschii. Next base: position 323,357,301 of record NC_053038.3, on the reverse strand, counting down.
GTACTTCTTTCCTTCATCAGCCAGGAATGCGCTTTCTCTGCTCAGAAAGCGTATTTTCTAATATGCGCCTCTGCCTTATCCACTCAGGGACCCGTTGGTGATGAAAATATTCACAGATTGGTCCTTCTTCTTCCACACCTCATAACTCCGCAACCGTAACTCCGATTGAGGTGAAACCAACGCTCACTTCTTTGTATTGTCAAGCTCTGTCTTTTGGTAACATTTTCACTAAGTGGTTTCACAGTGAAAATGACCATTTTGCCCTTGCCTCTAATCAGCCCCCCTCTAGAGAGAATCTTTTCCGGCGAATCTTTCCGTGGCTTCACCGCACTTACTCCCGGTGGTTTCTTCATCCCCAGGCAAGCCACAATACCCACTTGCATGATAGTCATGCAGTAGCCATGGTTCTCAACTTGAATATTTATTAAATTTTTGCTTGTTTAAAATATGGTTATCGTTGTTTCGGTAATGCTTCTGGGTTAATGCTTACTTTCTTGCTATGTTGTTGTGCACCTGGTTGCCATGCCCTGCTAGCTGCTAGTATTCCTTTCTTATGATTATGCTTGCTAGTAGTACATGTTGATGTTGGTGATGGTCTTCGGTGCATGACTGCCATCTGCCCCGAGTACCGTTGTTATGCATGTTCCATTGCATCCAGTTGGTAAAATGCTTGCATGATGGCATTGTTGATATGTTCTTGCATGATATTTATTGTTGGTGCTAGTGGTCATGCTATGTTTCGGAGAAGTATGTACTTATGATGTTCATGCTAGTCAGTATGCCATGCTCAGTTGGATATGATTCATTGTTGATATGGTGGATAGTTATGTTGTACCCTCATGATTATGTTGATATCATGCTCATACATTGTAATTGCATCATGTATTTTATCATGGCTCAGCATATTTGCATTCAAGTTTAACTGGATTAAATTGAACTTGAACAACCGTTGGCTGAGTCATGGTGCCACCATATCGAACTGACCAGTGCAACCACGCTTACCTTTATGGTAAGGTCCTAACTGGGTCTATTGTCGTGCCTCTCGCCGGTGCCTCCAACAAGGGAAGGTTATGTGCGTGCGGTACCTTGGCCCGGTAAGCAGACATAACCTTGTGTGCCCGTTGTTGTTGTTATGGATCTGGGTCCCCGTTTGGGACCGTTTATGTTTGGCCATGACGGTGGTCGTTGTGTCTTTGGTAGACACGGGGCCACCCAGGACTAGCCCAGTGGGGAGTGAGTCGGAGTGGCTGGGAGAGTGTCATGGCAGTAGATCGGTTTTGTCGGAACGCCATTGGTCCACCCGAATGGGAGTGCGAGGCCATGGGTTCCATGGTGTGGGTGCTGTGTACTAACCTCTGCAGAGTGTATACTAAATCTATCGATAGCCGCGCCCGCGGATAAGGGGATTTCGTAGTTGGTCACACTATGAGTCAAAAGTAATAATAATAATGTGCTTAATAACAACCCCGGTTCGATGAGGAGATAAGTTGGTTGTGATCGCCGAAAGGATCACCGTTTGAGGCCAGGTATTGTTCATGGTTGTGATCGCCGGAAGGATCATTGTTTGAGACCAAGTGTTGGTCATGGTTGTGATCACCGGAAGGATCACCGTTTGGTTACAAGGTAACCCGAGCAGAATAAATGGCGCATATAGTGTCATCATGTTGCATGCTGGTATCGTCAGATTTATATGTTCATGTCATGATCATATTGTTCTAGCAGTATTATGTGCAGGTTGTTCATGTCATGATCATATTGTTCTAGCAGTATTATGTTCATGTTGTTCATGCCATGTTTTTCTGAAGATCTCATGATAATTCCTGATTAACCTGTAATTGCCATGCCGTTGTTTGTCTTGAATGCTTCTGGTTATTGTGAGCTTGCAAGTACATTCAATGTACTGACCTGGCATGTCATGCCAGTTTGCAGGTCGTGCCTGGATTCCTTGCTTGTTTGGTGTTGTTCCCGTGTTCGCGAGCTAGGATAAACGTTCCAGCCAGAGTCCCTGCGGATTGGTGTCCATCATCGCCGTTCGTTGTTCCGCTGCCAGTAGTCGTTCCGCTGCTTCGAGTTGTTATGCTTCTTGTATAGAGCAACCGTGGTTGGCGTAGTGTCGCCGTGCCGATGTTATTCATTGTAATATCGGAACCCGTGTATTCATATTTGTGTTCTAATAGAGAGCTGGTTTGTTCTATACTAAGCAGTGCCGTATTCCAGAAGACTTCACCTCGATCTCTGGGCTGGAATACGGGGCGTTCTGGTTTTCTCTGAGCCGGGGTGCCACATAATTCCAAAATTGTTGCAGCATTTAAAAATATTTATAGTATTTAAATGACCCAATTCAAATACAATATGAGTTAATTCAAAAATCCGGAATGGCCTAAAAATATGTGCATCATTTTTGGCAAAGGTTTTCACCTTTACCAGAAATCATGAACATTTTCGGAGGGCATTTTGGGTTCATTGAAAAAGATTTTATTTTGACCCTAGTTGAATTTCATTAGCTGCTAGGGTTTATCAGTCCCCATTTCATATTTAAATGAAATTTAGACATGATGACATGATGATCATGCAAGGACAAGCAAAGGTAAGCTAGGGCCGTGACAAGGGGGGAGGCGCCTTAGCGGGGATGGAAGATTGGACGATTATGTGCGGACAAAGATGGAGAAGCGAATATGTGCTACGGGAAGTAGACAAGTGATGATGACTATAGCACGCCGCTTGACTTACGAGACACATACCAGTAGCATAGGGTCATATCGATGCCAGACAACTTGCTTGAGTGATCACAGTACTGGTACTCCCTATAGTACCTACTACTATGCCCTAACTTGCTTGAGTAGAGTAGTAGCGGAGTAGGACTCTACTCTATGACTAGCACTGGAGGATTAGTATATTCTAATCTAAAATAGTTACAAACTTCAATGCCCGAGCGTGGAACGACTACGAACCGCCATCGGTGCTAACTCCAATCCCCATCAAACATTCGCTGGCAGACATGGCAGTTGCAAACGCCCGCGACGCAGTTACAATACGTGTGTAAGGGTGGCGGTTTTGTCAAATACTATGGCTTAAAAACAGGCCACCGTCGGATGGAAATCTGACGGTTACGTGGGATTCGCCAGGATTGAGCTCGTGGTGAACAATCGCCAGATATCATTACTAAATAAAGGTTAAAACACCCGGGGCTATAACTTGCACCGGCTGACCACTAACAATGATACTAACATAGTTGTAAAATGGTCAAAGACCGTGTCTACGTGGTGTTTGGAATTATATGCAAAAAAACTAGCAAGATGCACGTGCATTGCACGAAACATCAAGATGCATTTTTTGGAGTGCCATGTCATCTGTAGCCAACCACATTCCTCCCTTACCTCATCAAAACAGCCCAAAGAATATATTTGGAGTGAAACATAAGATATTTTTAGTGATATGTATATCAAAACTAAACTATTTTCTTTCAAATTTGTGAATATGTATTATTCTACTTTGGATCCGTTGCAACGGACGTGCTCATTGCTATAAAGGTTTATCTCTTGCATCATCCGCAATGAACACCTGGTGTATTGGTCCGGGCCGGATGCTCGTAGCGCGATGACCTGAGTTCGAATTCTGTCCTAAACTTTAGCTTTTTATATTTTTTAATATATACTTCTTTCGCTACTGTACTGGCAGTGGAACCCATAGAATACTTAGAATACAAGATTAAGGATGGATTTGTTTCTTTTTAACTTTCTGTACGAATCTGTAGCTAGCCTGCAAGTCATGTACACTGTACTGACAGTGGAACCCACACAGTACTTAGAATACAAGATTAAGGATGCAATTAACTTTTCATAGAGAGAGAACCATGCACGCAATTAACTCAAATGGATTGGACGTGACTCTTTTATTCTCCAATGGCAACCGGCAAATTTCCTCCCGCGGGCCGGAGTAGGTTTCTCGGTTTGCATGCGGGTTTAACGGAGGCGTTTGATGGAGGCGAGGAGGCGTGTTTAGCTGGGCGTGCAGCGGGCAGCGCAGTACTATTTGATTTGACAGCTACTAGTATATTATAAAACAGAAAGAAGAGTAGTAGAGATAGAGATAAGAGTAGAGATAGAGACTAGGGAGGAGCACCATCTACTGCATTGTGTGCTACTCCTGCGCTCCATTCGGCGGCCGTAACGTCCCCTACAACCACTACCTCCTACGCTCCATTCGGCGGGCACTGTTAAAATTTGGGGAGCGCACTCTCGCGACTGCTGGCAGCGACGACTTCACCGACGACGACTTCTTCCCCACCTCGGCAACCTCTTCCTCAATGACATAGGCGAAAACCTCAACGCCAACGGTGCTGCTCCCGTTGCACCATATGTGTTTCTGTCCTTCCTGTTCGAAATCGTGGTAGAATTCATATTTCTAGTTTGTGTCCTAGATTCGATCTGTTCATCTACTATGCTAGTCCACATGATTAGTTGATTTATTTTATGCTTATTCAGACTAAATCTCGCAGTAACTTGCTCATATATTCAACTGGCGCAACGTCCCCTACAGCCACTCCCGTTTCATGGACGGCCTGGTCGATGCCTCCAAGGAGCCCTTCGTCTACTGCTATGAGTGCCCGATGCCGTTTTGGGGCTCGCAGGCGGACCTCGTGCATCACCTCATGCAGCCGTTTGCCGATCACTACTGGCCCTTGGCGGAGAACATCAAGTACGAGACGTGCTACCCGTTCGCCGTGCCAGAGTCGCTAGAGGATCACCGCCGCCTTCTAGTCTCAGAGGAGGACAACAACGTCTTCTTCTTGATCGTGGGCACCGGCGAGGCCCGTGCAAGCCGCTGCCCCGTCTCTGTAGTGTGCATCAGGGGCGACGCCGCTGACGCTGACACGAGGCCGATGTACGGGTGCGTGCTCACTGTTACTGCCCCTCAGAGGTACGTGGGCACCCACACCGGCTCCATGACGCTGACTAGGACTGTGCCGAGCTGGGACCTTCCCGCTGATGTGGACATGGAATACGCATGGTATGATATCCCCCCAACATGGTGCACGGGGACTCCAAGGAGGTTCACCTGGACATATGCATTACCAAGTTAAATGATAATCATTAGTCTTCGCTCAATGTAATCCGCTGTCTAAGCATGTGGAGACTTCTTATTTATATAGTATAAAACCTTCCATGCATGATCTTGCTCTATTAGAGTATCGCGCTTGAATGAAAGTTTATCCATTTATGGTTTAGTCTAGAATCTTCCATGTATGCTTTTGCTCCATTAGAGTTCTCGCTTGCCATTTGTGAGATTAACTGAGAATTTTTACTACAGTACTGGTGAAAGACTTATGATGAACCATTTCTTAGATCTCCTCTGCCCCTTCCAAATCATCCTGATTTAATCCCTCCGTCTAGGTGTATAAGAGCATGGTTAATACTTAATAGTATAGCCAACTATTGACTATAAGAAAGTGCCATGTCATCTGTAGCCAACATGTATAACAATCGATACTCAAAAACTAATTCTTAAAGATCATTTCTTGCAAAGCACAATAAGTGTTATTTCTTCACAAGTTTTGGATGCAGGTTGAACAGTTGAACGATTTGGTTTGCAAAAGATACTTTTTATCTATTTCACCCGGATGTTTGTGAGCTCTAGAGATGAAATAATATCCGAAGAAACCTATCGATACCCGTTACACATGAGATGACCCCCACATCCTTTGTCAAAATAAACAACTCCCCGATCAATGCATTTCACTGTTCCGTGCAACGCACGAGCACCTTACTACTCATGCATGTCACCTAAAACTTAACTAACATTATATATAGTACGATAAATGCTCATGCATGTCACCAAAAATTATATCATTGAAAACTATGTTCAAATACGAATCCAACGATATAGTTTTTGTTGACATGCACTCACATTTTGTCAGTTAAATCTTCAGTCAAATTCAATGGGGGGCTAATAAACCACGACCGATGTAGTACTAGTGTAGAGGGCGGCGCTGCACGAGAGTCTCACCCCGCTCGTGGCGCGGCAGTAAAGTCGTCATATCACAAAACCCAACCACTCCCAGTAATAAGTGGCCTGGTAAAATAAACGGACAAGCAACCCTCACATCCCTCCGTCATTTTTGCATCCCATCTCTCTGCATTTACTTTCTCCGGTTCATCTCGCACACTCGATCCCTAGCTACTACTCCTAGTATCCCTAGCTACTACTGCTAGGGCCAGTTCTTTTGACGGCTTAAAAAAATAAGCCGTCTCTTCCCCAACTTTTCCCATAAGACTAGTCACAGTGGAGAGTAACATGAAGGTGCCTCACTCATTTATTTGGGCTTATAAACTACTACTAGTACCTCCGTCCTGGTTTATTCGTCACCATTGTAATTGTGCCAAATTTTGACCAAAGATTTAACTGATAAAATGTTAGTGCATGTGTCATGCACAAACATTTCATTAGTTAAATTTGTGGTCAAAATTTGATACAGATTACAATGGGGACCAATAAACCAGGACAGAGGTAGTAGTTATGGGATTACTAATCTAGAAGCCTAAAAGAATTGGCCCCTGGTACTCCTAGTAGTAGTACTCAAGTTGGAATTCCAACACGGCACAACTTGTTAGGCAAAAAATTCGATACATGGTGTAGGAAGCGGTTTGGGAATTTGCATGCCTTCCCGACCAGTGAGATACTCCGTACAAAGTACGATAGAGAAATAACCACATAGAAGGAAGCTAAAAGTAAACAATCAAACGAGCATTTTTGCATTTGTTTTGCATTGAATCGTTTCACAAGCTTGACTAGTGATGTTTTTCTACTTTTACAAAAACCGCATCATAATGTTAAAACGTGCATTTGCACGTACATAAGTAATAGTAGTACTCCCTCCGTCTAGGTGTATAAGTCTTCCCTCCTTCTTGTTCACGGTGCACAACCAAAGATGACTTATTAACCTGGACGGAGGGAGTAGCACAGTCTGCAAGCATATATAGAGAGAGACGTGTAGTGTTATAGTATATAGTAAAGTTTGTGCTATATGCACGTACTTACAAAATGCCTACGGATACACAAGGTTTCCAAACTTTTCCTTTTATACATACTTAATTAAGGACGCTAATAATTCCTGAACGTTCGAGATTTATCATTTGCGTCCCAAAACTAATGAGATCGCCTTACGAAACTAAATTATATTCCTAATAAAAGCCAAGGCGCTCGCAGGAGCGCTTGCGGCGCGCCACGAGTGCCCTGGTGAGCGGCGGTTTCCTAGCGTGCAGACACAACGCCTCTTCCTCAGCCTCGCAATTTGCGAGGTGCTGATGGGCGGCTTGCCGGCGGGCGAGCGCGATCTCACCGGTGTGGTGATCCGGCGCCAACAGGTACTCCTCCTCGCTGGAAGCGTGCACCCAGTCCATGTACCGCCAAGCGTAAGTGAGGCGCTTGGGCCCGACTACACTCAGGGCTTTGGCACGGGCGTCCTCCGCCACCCTCACGGCCCTCGCACGAGCCTTCTGCCAAAGAGCCAATTGCCTGACTCTCTCGGACGCGGCATAGGCCTGCCAGGCAGCTTGCCCCGCGGCGCGCTTCTCTTCCTCGGCCTTCTTCTTCGCCTCTATTTTGGCGCGCTCTGCTGGAGGCAAAGCCTCCCACAAGACAACATCCATTTCTTTCCAAAGCTCCTCAAGGCTGGGGGGCTCGGCGGGCGGCGCGGTGTTCTCCTCGTAGCGGGGAGCCGACGCATCCTCCCACGCGCGTGCTGGCGAGATTGGGAACGCCGACGCGTCCACCTCGATGCATCGCGGCGAGGAGCGGAACACGGACGCGTCCTCCTCGACTAGTGGCGGCGAGGAACGGAACAGCGACGCGTGACCGTCCGCGCGGTGCAGCAAGGGGCTCCTAGGGCTTGGGAGGGGCGATGCCATGGTGGTCGACGTGAGAGGGAGGGGGAGGAGATAGCAATGAATGTGAGCGTTCTTCCAAATGCCGTGGGAGGCGCAGCATTTATAGTGAGCAATGGCACACCTACGTAAGATATGGAGTGAGCTGCACTGACTTAACTGCAGGTCCAGTTGCGTCACTGACATGTGGGCCAGACGCCTGTTGGGCCCACATGTCAGTGACCCAATGCACCTGCAGTTAAGTAACTGAAGCAGCGTCCTGTAAGATATGTTGCGTGATTAATGTAACAGCTACGTGGGCATATTTGTTGGAGTAAATTACGGGGGAGGGAAGGGGTGGAAATATTGCTGGTCACAACGGATTGGACGAGTGCGGGGGGAGGAGAGTCATGCATGCAGATTTTTTCACACGGGGTGGAGTGGTGGGACTACCGGAGGGAGAAGGAGAGTCAAGCAGGCGTTCAGATTTCAAGGTGCACTAAATTATTGCATGCGATGATTAAGGCTGGCCATAGTGGTGGTAATGTGGTATCTTACTAGCTGGTATCATGCACACGGGAATAGCAAACATGCTGATGTGACAAAGAATTAAAGAAGAGAGGGGGGGGGTAGAGTAACATAGGTAGATACCATATCATGTTAAATACTATGGTACTTTGTGTCATACATGGCACTATAAAGGTAGTCCCGTATCATACACTAGTATCACGCACATGATACTAGTATATGATACTTTCTACTATGAGTAGCCTAAAGTGAATATTGACTAATCTCTACTCTCTATCTCGACTCTTATCTCTATTTTCTACTCTATATATTTATTACTTATACTCCTATAAAAGTCTCAGTTGGTGGTGACGGTGTGTCTGCCTCTGGACAACGTGAGCTGTTCGATCTACTTGGAACCAACGGCTGAGATGTGTGTGCATAGACACATGGCCTTGCCACCGGAGGTATAGCAGATATTTACCCACCTCTACCACTGTATAAAATACGGAACTACTCATTCCAGCCTCATTTCCTTTCTGGTTCATCTCCTTGCATTCTTGCCGGTGGCGGCGAAGGTTCCTGAAGATGGAGTCCAGACTCTAGAAACCACTACAAAAACTATTCCACCGCCTCTATCTTGGTAAGAGTAGGTGAAATTTTTGAATCAAGCCCTTTAAACTAGGAGTAGAAGGGAGGTAGTAGTACTCTAATAGCTAACCTTGTTGTGATGACTAGATAGGACATGGCACGCACCTGGACGGAGGAACTAGTCTGCATTGTGCATTTAAGTTTTGTCTGAAGTCAATGTACCTCTACTTTGACCAAACTTATAGAAAAATGTATCAACATTCACAATGTCAAATCAATATTTTTATACTCATTATAAAACATAGTTTTTATACTCATTATAATCAGTATTGTAGATATTGATATTTTTAGTATAAATTTGGTTAAAAACTTTGCAAACGGTTGACGGAAGTAAAAAGGACCAGAGGGAGTATCATGCATGCGGAGTAGGCAAAAAATTGCTCATTTATAGCCGGTCGAAGTCTCAAAGGGAGCGACCGTGCGAGGGAGGCGAAGGTCGTGGGAGGTGCGACGGTTGACGGAATTAAGTGAAGTTACATCCACGCGCCGGCATGGCGTGCAAACAGGCAGAAGCTATACCATCAGGCCTACGATATGGGTCTAGTAGACATGACATCTAGTGGGTCCCGCATAGTACTCGAGAACTCTTTGGGGGCTTGCAGCCGTTTATCCACGGGGCAAGCCAACAACAACCCCATGCCGTTCGCACGCCCTACTCATCCCCGTCTTCTACCTTACAATAGTTCGCTCCCAGTCCTCCCGTCCTTTCACATTACACCAGTTCAACTTCTCCTAACCCTCCTCCAAAATCCATGGACTCCCAAATCTCCATGGTCGCCGCTGACTACTAGGTTAGAGCCAACACCGGCGATGAGTTCATCGTCATCTAACGTGTGGATCCGCGACGGTGAAAGCATGCCTTGCTCGCTTCCTATGCATGTTCAACAGTTCAAAGGATGAGTGGGTCGTTGGGCTAGATGTTGAGTACACCACAGTCCTGGAAAGAGAGAAGATTCTAAAGGAGGCAAAGAAGAAGATGCCCGCCGTGATCCAGGTTTGCGTACATAACGTGTGCTTGGTCTACCGCATATGCCATGCCAACGTTGAGGGCCAGGATTTTAAGAACTTCCTCGAGGATGAAAGAGTGAAATTCGTTACTTTAGACTTTTTTTTGAGGAAGACGTTACTGTAGACTTTAGGAACGACAGGGATGTCCTGGGTTGGATAGGCCTCGTTGTAGGCCAGCACTTCGATCTCCAGAAGGCAAGCCTGGTGTCCTCCTCTCAGCCTTCAATGCTGACCTTGGCAGCAGCCATGATTGATCCTTCGTACGCTAAACTGAGGAAATCTCACCACGTGTTTCATCATGCATGGGAGTCGAAGACAATAGATGAAGATCACATCCTGTATGCAACAATGGATGCCTACCTTTGTGTAAATATCTACAAGGGTTGGATGAAGAAGCAGATCCCAGTGTCCGGTTCAAGCAAAGAAGCATCGACAAAGAGGAAGAGGGATGAGGACGAAGTCGAGGACGTGGACTCGGACTCCGAGTAAGGTGGCAGTGCCGTCGCTCATGCTGGTTCTACTGCAGTGTCAAGCGGACTAGTTGCTTAGTTTTATTTCAGGGGTGTGTTGTGCTGAGCCCCCAGCAGAACTATGTTTCTATTCTTTCTCGTTATTTGAACTTTATGTTCTTTCTCATTATTTGAACTCTTTAGTATGTACATTAGTACTAGTACTATGTCTTACTATTGTTCTTCTTGCAGTTGATACTACTGCTCATATCTTCGTGTTCCTACTGTACTTAATACGTTCGTACTAGTAGTATAATTTGGGTCAGTCTATTTGTGAAAGAAGTTCGATGGAGCGAAGGAAGAAGACGGCAGAGAAGGTACCCCAGTATCTATATTAGGGTGGCAGGGTGCCCATGATCTATCTTATGAGTGTTGGGTGTGGAATGTAGTTCGCCGGAAAAAATGGATCGTGCCTGGGGTTAAACGGATGGCGGGGGTGGGGGAGCATGGCGGTGGCAGGCGGTTCAGGGGAGGGCGGGGCGGCGGCGGCAGGCAGTTAGGCGTGTGGCGGGCTGAGAAGATGAACTGTGCATCAATTTCGGAGGTTGAAGAAGCCCTTCTAGCCATCCATGTTGCATCCAACAGCTCACAAGAGTGGACTAACCCAAATTGCTCCTTCAGATTGCAGGATCCACGTGGCATTCAAGGTCTCGAAGGTACATTCTGTGTCCACACTCGATTTGCGGGCTCGGTGCGGGCGCGGCCGGCTTCCGCTGCGACAGCCACCATGCGCGCCTCCTCTGTGCGGGCGGAGTCAACAATGACACGCTAGTTCCTCCTCGCCGGTGTGCTGGAGCACAGGCTCGTCCTCCTCTTCATATGCTGCATGCATAGACGCAGCTCCACCAGCTGCTCGCGTGCTTGGCAGTGCGGCGGCATCGTGAGGAGGGACTGCAGACGACGTGAGCAGGCGAGCCTTCGGCTTCATGGCACAGGGATGGCGGCGACACGACGGTGATGGGTGAGAAATGGTTGGCCAAAGCAGGCGGGCGCCGGCATGCGCAACGGCGGCAGCAACAAATTGATGAGTGCGCGTATGGGAACTTAGTTTAGTTTTATATAGGGTTGGTCAAACTTAAAAGAAAACCGTACTAGTACACGTAAACATTAGACTGAGGCCGCGCTTATATTAGTTACCACAGCCACAATACAGAATCCTGTGCAAGCGCGTGAACCGCGGCTGCGCGGTCCATCGAACGGTGCATCACCGTGTCGCGCTCGAAGGACATCCACCAAACCTTTTTGTGTGTGTGAAAACAATCCCCGAATATTACTCAACTTTTTTTTCATGGAAAAGTTCTTGATGCTACAATATTTCCATATATTTGAATTTAGCTCCAGTTCGTGTTTATTTGGATTTGGACGTTTGAGGTGCACCCTATTTTTTTAATACTGATTTTGTGTGTGTGACTGAGAGAGAACATGTGTATGTGTCCATATGTGTGTTGTGGCAGAAGGGCAATGTGGAGACGGTGTGCATGTGATAGAGACATAGAGAGGTGTGAATGTGCAAATGATCATGCATGAGTGAGACATAGACAGATGCCGATACGTTGTGTATACATGAGAGAACGGTCTTCTATTTTACTTGTGTGTGTGTGTGTGAGAGAGAGAGAGAGAGGAGCATCTGTAACACAACAACCATCTCTCTCGATTCGTCCGTCCCTCGCACGATCGCATGTAACACATGCATCAACACACACATTTTGACACCCTCACCCGGCCCCTACCCACCTCAAGGCCCCGCACATCGCTATCTATCTCGCACACACAATATCTTCGTGAAAACCCTATTTAGCATGTAGCTTTCCGTCACATACACACACATTTCTCTCCATAGGTTTGATTTCTCTCAATATCTGACACACACACACACACACCGGACACACACTCCCCCTCCCCTGAGCACACAATTCATCCCCATCCAAGGTTATATGGCGACCACTCTCGCTTGTGCTTCTCTGCACCCCAGCATGCACAACACCTCAATCTTCAAAGAGGGCATCGAGGAGATCGAAGACGGCGACCACACTGCACTAGAGAATGCGGGGCCATTTGGAAGCAGGATGATGGGACGACGGCTGACTGACTCCTCCCCCCTCTCTCTCCCGCACAAAATTACCAATCCCTCTCTCCCCCGCACAAAAGTATCAATCCCTCAACCCACGAGATCCTTACCCTCTCGTCCATGTTTTTCCAGCTCTCTCATCAAACCTATTGTCTCTTCTCCTTCCACGTGTACAGAATCCGGATGCACACGCATCTCACGTATATTACATGTCTCCATCTTTCTCACAGACCTAACTTCTTCCTCTCTCTATCTCTCTCTCTCGTTAGGTTTGTCTCCTACTCTCTCGTCCACATACATACAATCTTTCCCGCCCTATCTGCTCCATGTTCGCAAGCTCTCTCTACACGTTTCATTCACACATATTGGGATGTGTTCAAAATGTTGCTTTTATAATGGATGATGTAGAGTTATGGTTGGTTTTGTTGCATCCTACAAAGTAATAACTATGAAATGCATTTAGATTCTCATTTGACTGGATTATGTGAGTTTGAGCATATTGTGAAGTACTATAGACCTCATATACATCTTGGAATTCAACAATGCTTGTAACTATTGAATTGTATAGACAATTACATTCGAAGTCACTAGTCTAATATATTTATTTCGCAGTTACAACAAATGATTAATTCACTACAAACTAAGAAAACAAATGTGTACTCCCTCCGTTTTTATTTAAGTCCGCGTATTAGCATTGGTCAAAGTCAAGTTTTGTAAACTCTCAGAAAGTTTATAACAAAAAATATTAACATATACAATAATAAATAAATACCATTAGATTCATTATTGAATGTACTTTCACATCATACATATTTGTTATGGTAAATGTTTATATTTTTCTATAAACTTGGTCAAACTTTAGGAAGTTTGACTTTGGTCAAACCTAATATGCAGAGTTAATAAAAACGGAGGGAGTAATAGTAGTTACTAGTACTACTCGCTAGTTGCTTAGCCCAATCACCCAACACACCACACGGGGAGTTCAGTGTCACAAAATTTTGAGGTCGGCGGGAAAATCTCCCGCGACCCTGATTCGAGCAGTGCGAAGTTACCATCATAGCCTTCGGAACAGGCCTATGGATGACGCTTGGTAGGGGGCTATTTTCGTAACTTCAGGTTCACCCTACCCAGCCAACCCCACCCCGGCACCCAGAGTAGTACACCCGAATACTCCCCATTTTCTATCCCCACCGCAAAATAGACTTCTCCACGGCACCGCAGCCTTCGTGCTCCTCCCCTTCTACATCGGCGCACTCGTCCACCGCAGCGCATCTGCCTCATCGACGACCTTGTACACCGCACTGGAGCCGGTCCACCGTTGTCGTCGTACACGGAGCCTCTTCCCCGGCACCGTCTTCCACGGTCTCGGATCTGCTTCCCGGAAGCCGACGCCAAGCACAGAAGCACCACCGTCGTGGACAATGAACTGACTCCCGTTGCCGACCATGATGCACAGAGGCCGCCGTGACTATCGTTCTCCTCCTCGATTGGTAATGTGTGTATTGGATCACTTAGCAGTACATGTGCAGTTCCAATTTTGTTCATACCTACCCTTCAAATTTCCTGGTTGCTATTGTTCCCGTAAAAGTAATTGGTTATAGCCTTCATTGTCCAACAGAATATCAGCTTGTAACTGTGCGTCACTCCTGTATCACGCCATGCTTGGGTAGGTTCTTCCTCTGCAACCAGTAGTGTGGCAAATGATGGAAAGTTTTTTAGAACTAGCAAGATGCCCATGCGTTGCACGGAACATCAAGATGCATTTGTATGAGTAGTTTATCTTGTGAGAGAAAAGGATGACGAGGGAAGGCCTTATTTGCAAATCTGGAGAGGGGTGTGGGTATCTTTCTGCAAAATTGCCATAGTTTCCTTCCTATGCGTCGGATATAAATCGAACGGCCTATATTGCAGGATGGCAGGCACACCATCATCACCAACTCTGTTTTTTAAAAGAGTAGAGAGTAGAGAAGTAGAGATAAATATTAAATATAAAATAAATATAATAGTAGAGAAGAGAGTAGAGATAGCAGGGACATCGGGAAAGGATCAAGCGCGCGCGGAAAAAAGCGGCCGGGCGCGCGCTAGTTTTGGCGCGCGGCGTCCGGCGCGCTTTATAAAATCCAACGCCCTCCCACCTCTCTATGCCTTGCCACCGCTCTCTTCCCGCTTTGTGCCTCGCAACTGCTCTCTCCCCGCTCTGCGCCTCGCCGCCGCTCTTTCTCGCCTCGCCGCCGTCGCACCACCATGTCGCGGCGTTGCCGGGAAACTTGGGGATACCGCGGCTTCCGCGCGCCCCCCTCCTACAGCTTCTCCGCCGAGATCCGGTTCCACGGGATGCGCCTCGGCCTCGACAATTTTGACAACGCCAACGAGGCCGCCCGCACGTATGACGCGGCGGCGTGGCGCCTCCGGTGGCCTCATAGAACATTGAACTTCCCCAACGTGCCGACTCGGGAGCGGGCGCAGGAGCTCGCGGCTCTGCCGCAGCCTATCACCGATGAGGATCGACGCGACAACCGGACGCGGGAGCACCGTCTCGGCATCACCGAGATGGATGAGGAAGCCATGGCGCTGTGGTGCCAACGCTTCCCGCAGGACATCATCAACGAGCGCGAGTTCTACACGCAAAGGAGGGCGGAGAGGGAGAAGAGGAGGGCGGAGCGAGCCGCCTATCACGAGGACAAGCGTACGCGAAAAGCGGACGCTCAATTCAACATGAGGCTGGGAGCAGCGTCGCCCTAGGAATCCAACGACGATCGGTATCTTCACGCCTACATTGAGACGTCGGAGGAGGACATCACCGAGGAGGAGTCGGACGACGAGGAGTAGTTGAACTATCTATTTTTTTATCTATCTATGCTAAGAACTATCTATGTCTCTACTCTCTATCTCTACTTCTCGACCTCAGCACTGTAAACACTTTTTTAAAGCGCCGCGCGTTGCGCTTCTGTTGGAGATGCTCTAACATGGCCGATGAGTGCTTTAATGTTGCCCACAAGATGCGTGAGTATTACTACTCCCTCCGTCCCATAATAGAAGAACATTTTTGACACTAGTGTAGTTTCAAAAACGTTCTTATATTATGGGACAGAGGGAGTAGTATATTTTTCTTGCCATGTTGAGATTTTAAAACCATGAGTGCGAACATGCAGAGGAGCAATGAAGACCAAACACGGGATATTGGGGACATCTTCAAGGAGTGTGGAAAATTAAAGAGGAGCTGCACCTAACCTATAAAACAAGCATTGGTAAGTAACACCCTTTCAATTACTTTCGTTTAGCCTCGTGTTCTTCGATGTGTATATGTTTTAGTTTCTGTTTCTCTTAGCCTCATGTTCTTTGATGTGTAATAAGAAGTCTTAATCGTCCTAATGCTTTTGTTTTTAGCTTGATGTAGGAAGTGGGTGTTCTCACCTTGTAGTCTGTTTTTATATTTTTTTCCTTTTGAATTCACTTCTCCGAGTCCTGTTTATCTGGATTCTACTAAATGGATCTGGGTTGCTCTGAGTATTGATCTAAAAAAGAAGTAACTTCATGTCAGGATGCAGTTCCTGCGAGGAGGGAAGTATGGTCAACCTCGAGATCTTGTTTCCAAAATGAGGCTGGATTACACACAAGGTGCCAGTTCCCTAATGATGCTGGATTAGACACAAGGTGCAAATTCCTAGATGATGCTGGATTACACACAAGCCAGGTGGAGTCGTCAACTGTTCGTGTCCTCGTGGCTCTAGTAAAGGCTGAAAGAAAGCGTGCAACAGCCCTTGAGAATGTAGCTGAGTTCCTGAAGAAGCGAAAAGAGCAATCAGATGCTCTCTTCACCCAAGCCAAAGAAGAGATGGAAGAAGCCAGAAATAAGCTAGCAAGGTAGAGCAGGCTAGGCATCTCTTGCTATCTAAAACTGTTGTTAATACAAATTTTCCTTCATAATAGCTAGGTTCAAATGTTTATCCAGTCAGCATGCCTATCGTGATGTCCATGCATCTACTGATGTGGCACAAAATATATTTTTGGGTCATGTAATAACAACAATTACTTTCCAAACAATAACAGACGAAGCATTGGACATGGCATAGTTCACGCGCAAGCCCGACATTCCAAGTTCAACTTCCACATCAAACTCATGTTCACAGATATCTGCACATTCATAGATAATGTCCACAACCATGATTCACTTCAAAGCCAAAAACAATGTGAGGAGAGTTATAAATAAAGAAAAACCTCTAGTTCCTGCTACCAGCGCGAGCACAACAAGTCAAGACCATGCGTAATTAATTATATTTTGGTCATTTTTTGTGTTCTAAAATGCCGGCCAACTCGCGGAAGGACGTGTTGCTGCACACGCGCGGATTCAATGGAGGCAGGCGGTGCAGTCTGAAGTCGGTTGCATGCGGCAAGGAGGCGTGTTCAGCCGGGCCTGCAGCGAGTGGGGCCCTCTTGGCAGGCGCGCCGGTTCAATGCCTGCACTATGAGAGGTCGCGTCCGTGTCAGAGCAATCACTCCCTTCAGTCCTTTTTTGTTTGGGTATAACAAAATTTCGTTTTCCATTCACATTTTACAAGTAAAATTCATGGACAAACTTTGACCCAAAATACGATGGGGACTAGTAAACCAGAATGGAGGTAGTAGTTTTTTTTTATCAAAGAAGGGTTTCCCCCTTCCGATTTTCATTACTGAAAACCAACATCTAAACCATAGTATTTGCCCTAGAACTACCAGGTTCAACATCTCGCAACATAAACCCATACAACCATACGCCAAGGAGGTAGTAGTTATGAATTCCATTTTCGCTCCATACTAATCGTTCTAAAAACTACTTAGTACTTATAACACGCCATTGAAAATCAGAACTCTTACCCCCGCTAAAAAAATGATATTTTAAACGTGGCTACTCGATCTGTGGCAACTGGCGAGCCACCGCCTCCAAGTCGTTCACCTGTGATCCCGACCATCAACTCCTACGGATCAAATTATCACGCGAGCTGACTATTCCTACAAAGGTGTGCTCCACCACGTACCCGGTACCCGCGCATGCAGCAATCCTGCACCTAGGGTTTTAGGGTTTATTTGTTAACGGTGCCTTTACGTAACTCTCATGTGTGCGAGACAGCGAGAGACCGACTACGTGTGTGCGCCTCTTCTCTTTATATATGTACTCCACCGTTTGTCTGGTGTCCAAAAAATTATAAAGTAGTAATAACTACTAGCAATGTGCCAATGCGTTGCCACACGATCAAAGTAGATTAATACATATTCACCGATTTGATAAAAAAATAGTCTAGTTTTGAAATACGTATATCACTAAAAATATGTTATGTTTCACTCAAAATATATTCCTTTGGCGGTTTTGATGAGATAAGGGAGGAATGTTGTTGGTTTCAAGATTCGAGAAGTGGTATATCTCTAATTTCTACTCTTACTAGCAAGATGCCCGTGCAACGAACATCAAGATCTTGTGGGAGAAAAGGATGAACGAGGGAAGGTCTTATCTACAAATGTGGAGAGGAGTGCGGGTAAATTGCCATAGTTTCCTTCCTATCCATTAGATATAGATCGGACGACCTATATTGCAGGATGGCAGGCACACCATCATCACTGACTATGCTTTTTATAAGAGTAGAGATAAAAAACAGAGTTGGTGATGATGGTGTGCCTACCAGCCTGCAATATAGGCCGTCCGATTTATATCTGACGGATAGGAAGGAAACTATGACAATTTTGCAAAAAGATACCCACACCCCTCTCCACTTTTGCAAATAAGGCCTTCCCTCATTCATCCTTTTCTCCCACAAGATAAATTACTCATACAAATGCATCTTGATGTTTCGTGCAACGCATGGGCATCTTACTAGTTGTTGCAAAAAGCCCATGTGTGTGAGAGAGAGAGGGAGAGAGGAGGAGGACGGAGTGCATGTGTGACAAAGACAGAAAGAGTGTGTGTGCGAGAGGTATCAGCTTAAAATGAGGCAATAGTGTGTGTGCACGATCGAGAGGGCGTGTCTCAAGAAGGAAAAAAATCTACATAGATACAAGGAGTGCGAGAGAGACATGTACGCGATAGTGGAAACACGAGTGTGCGGGTGTATAAACCTATCTAGAGGCTAGTCGATAAATGTTTGTGAGAGAAATATGAGTCGGGGGTGCGAAAGCGAGAGTTTTGTGTGTGTGAGAGAGAGGCGGTATTCGGGAAGGGGAGTGGAAGCAGGAGTTGTGTGTGTGTGAGAGAGAGCGAGAGAGGGGGGGCATTTGCACATGTGTTCGTCTCATGCATCCGAGCATTTTCCCCGTTGTCCGTTTTGCAATCCGGCGCTCCCATCTCCTCCGGTGCATCCCTTTTGTTTTCTTTTGTGAGCGGGTGTCAAACGTTCTCGGAATGGACCGAGGCTTGTCAAGTGGCCTTGGAATACTACCGGTAGACCACCGGTCTAGTTTCGTTCCATTTGGAGGTCGTTTGGTACTCCAACGGTTAACCGGGTAACCGCAGATGCCTTCTATGTGTTCCAGCAAAAAACCTCTCTTTAAACAGCCCAAAACCCACCAAACTCTCTTCCATGCTATAGGTCGTTCGATCACGATCGTGTGGGCGAAAACCGCACCTCATTTGGACTCTCCTAGCTCCCTCTACCTATATATATGCATCTCTCCCGAAAAACGTTCGCAGGCAAACCCTAACCCGCTCCCCTCGCGCCGCGCTGGACGTGTCCGCCGCCGCCGCCCGCAGCCGCTCACGGCGCGCCACGTGGCAGCCCGTACGCCGCCGCCGCGGAGCCCGTCCCCGGCCCCCGCGGCCCACTCCGTGCCCTGCCGCCCCGCGCCTCCCCGGCCTCGCCCCGCCGCCGATCGCCGCCGCCGCCCGCCGCCCGGCGCTCCGCCGCCCTTCGCCGCTCGTTGCCGCCGCGGCACGACGCCGCCGCCGCCCAGCCTAGCCCCGCCGCCCGGCGCCTCCTCCTCCGCCGCCGCGCCGCCGCCTCCCCGCGCCGTCGCCTCCTCCACTCCCCCCAATGCCGGCCGCCGCCTCCCTCTCCTCTCCCGTCGCCGGCGAGCTCGTCCCCGAGCCCGAGGCCAATCCGATCTGGTAGAACTCCCGTGCGTTGACTTTTCCCGAACCCCCGAGATTTTCTCTGTCATTTTCTGTCACAGCATGTGCACTTGTTCATAGCATCAGAACTCTCTGCATATAGCTCCGTTTCATGCGTGTAATATATCGAAATGTTCGCCTCGTGATGCTCTACATTTTGTTCAATTGCACCATGTTCATTAGAGGCCATCTTAAAGCCCAAATCTGTGGTGCAAGAATGCTACTTGCTGTTGTCTGCTAGTTCTTAGCAGAACTTGGAGATTTGTTATTTTTGTATCATTTAATCTGTGCATCTTATGGGCATGAGCTCTACATGTGTTTTGTTGTATGCCATGCCATATTTATAGTGGTGTATGCCATATATTTTTGTGATCTCTGTGGTGACTAGCACAAGCATGCAAACTAGGCTCCGTAATGTTTCTGATTTCAGGGACTTAGTAATTTCTCCAAGTCTTTGTCTGCTGTTATTTTGTTGCCATGTAAACTTGATGCTACAGAGAGATCCATGCATATTTTGGAGATGTTCATTAAGAATGTTTTGTAGATATTATTGTAATTGTTTCATTTCTGCCCTTGTTTGTAATTATGGAGTGCCATAGCATGACTCAATCTTGCTCTACTTTTGCTATAAAATATTTCTGGAAGATTCTTAACATGATATTCATTTTTGCCAAGCTTGTTGTAGTTGATCCATACATGCTATGCTTTCGTTCTTGCCATGGATAGCTTCATAAACATGCCATCTTACTGTCGGTATACTTGTTGTGTCATGCATTACCTTGTGGTGAGTGCATCAACCTCACCAATATGCCTTCATATTATTGTTTCTGCCATGCTCTGTTTTCTGCTAAGTCTGAAACCTGATAATGAAACTTGCTATGTTTACATGCTTGCCATCATATCTTCTCGTCCTTTTTGGCTTATAGTCAGTAAGGGACTTTTGTCAAATGCATTTAGTAGAACACTGCCATGCCTTGTTTTGCCATGTGAAGTTCCTGTAGCATGTTGTTTTCATGCTCTGAACATTGCTACCTGATGCTGTTATCTGCCATGTCCCTTACGCCCCGCGCCTCCCCGGCCTCGCCCCGCCGCCGATCGCCGCCGCCGCCCGCCGCCCGTCGCCGCTGCGGCACGGCGCCGCCGCCGCCTCCCCGCGCCGTCGCCTCCTCCACTCCCCCCAACACCAGCCGCCGCCTCCCTCTCCTCTCCTGTCGCCGGCGAGCTCGTCCCCGAGCCCGAGGCCGATCCGATCTGGTAGAACTCCCGTGCGTTGACTTTTCCCGAACCCCCGAGATTCTCTGTCATTTTCTGTCACAGCATGTGCACTTGTTCATAGCATCATAACTCTCTGCATATAGCTCTGTTTCGCGCGTGTAATATATCGAAATGTTCGTCTCGTGATGCTCTACATTTTGTTCAATTTCACCATGTTCATTAGAGGCCATATTGATGCCCAAATCTCTGGTGCAAGAATGCTACTTGCTGTTGTCTGCTGGTTCTTAGCAGAACTTGGAGAATTGTTATTTTTGTATCATTTAATCTGTGCATCTTATGGGCATGAGCTCTACATGTGTTTTGTTGTATGCCATGCCATCTTTCCAGTGGTGTATGCCATGTATTTTTGTGATCTCTGTGGTGACTAGCACAAGCATGCAAAGTAGGCTCCGTAATGTTTCTGATTTCAGGGACTTAGTAATCTCTCCAAGTCTTTGTCTGTTGTTATTTTGTTGCCATGTAAACTTGATGCTACAGAGAGATCCATGCATATTTTGGAGATGTTAAGTAAGGATGTTTTGTAGATATTGTTGTAATTGTTCCATTCCTGCCCTTGTTTGCAATTATGGAGTGCCATAGCATGACTCAATCTTGCTCTACTTTTGCTATAAAATATTTCTGGCAGATTCTTAACATGATATTCATTTTTGCCAAGCTTGTTGTAGTTGATCCATACATGCTATGCTTTCGTTCTTGCCATGGATAGCTTCATAAACATGCCATCTTACTGTAGGTATGCTTGTTTTGTCATGCATTGCCTTGTGGTGATTGCATCAAGCTCACCAATATGCACTCTGTTTTCTGCTAAGTCTGAAACCTGATAACGAAACTTGCTATGTTTACATGCTTGCCATCATATCTTCTCGTCTTTTTTGGATTATGGTCAGTAAGGGACTTTCGTCATATACATTTAGTAGAACACTTCCATGCCTTGTTTTGGCCATGTTAAGTTCCTGTAGCATGTTGTTTTCGTGCTCTGAACATTGCTACCTGATGCTGTTATCTGCCATGTCCGGTAATTTCACTAAGTGTGTGAACCTGTTATCTTTTGCACTTTTGCCATGCTTGTTTGAGCTTGATATGTTGTGATCTAGCCGTAGCCCAGTGTTCATCTTTCGTCAAGCATCTCCTGTAGATTGCTGTCATATGCTTTCTTGCTATGTTGGGGTGCTGTAGCTTTGTTACTTGTTGCACTCTAAGTGCTATCATGCTGTTTATCGCAGATTCGTGTCATTCTTGTTTTGCTTGCCTTTTGCAAACCGTGCATCCGTTTCCGGTGATCTTTATATCGATTTCGACCGAAATAATCTCATCTTTACAGTGGCATGTTTGGTTTGCCAAGTTACTGCCTTGTTCATCTTTTTCCTTCCGGAGCACGCATATGCATCGCATATCATATCTCGCATATCATACATGTTTTGCATCATGTTGCTTGTGCATTTCTCGTGATTGAGTGTGGTTCCGTTGCTTGTGTTCTTGTCTTGGGTAGAGCCGGGGGACGAGTTCGTGAACGAGGAACCTATTGAGTACGCTTACGAGGATCAAGCTTTCGACAACTCTGAGAACCTTGCAGGCAAGATGACCACCCCTCGAAATCACTTCTATCTTTGCTTTGCTAGTTGTTCGTTCTATTTGCCTTGCTGCGCTACCTACCACTTGCTATATCATGCCTCCCATATTGCCATGTCATCCTCTAACCTGTAACATCCCAAAATTCTAAATTTTGGAATGTTATAATAAACAGATAGATTGGATTGATTGTTTGATTGATTGACTGAACGTGAGTGGAATTCGAAATCTTTTCAAAGTTAAATGAGAGGGAATAAAAGGACTTTCCCAAACTTTCATTTTGCTTTTATGATCTCCATGAATTCAAATTCTTTTCACCACAAAACCCTGGAGAGAAGATGACATGACTTCTTCCATTTATTTAAATGACAAGGGGTGTTGAAAATATTTGAATTTCATTTGAAAATATTTCACATTTCTGAAACTTTATGCAACTCAATGATTTTCACGAGAGAAGATAAAAATGACTTCTTCAAAACGAATGAAATATGAGTTGGGAGTTTCAAAGGTCAAATTCAAAGTCCTTTTGGAAAGTATTTTTAATTTGGAGTTAAACTGAGTCTTATTCAAATTATTTTTCTCCAAAATACAAATATACAGAAAATAGGGTAACATGATTCCCTACATCAGAAAATTGGGGAAAAATAAATTTGAAATCATTTTTCTATTTTTAAAATGATTTTTATTGGGTTTTATTAAGGCAGCAGCACTGTTTGATTTATTAAAATTTGTGCGGATTTTATTTGACTTCACAAAAATGTTCATGTTGTAGAAAATCTTTTTCTAAAATTTTTGATATATAATATGCCTATATAGAATTTTAATTTATTTTCTTTATCCGATTTTCCTTCTGTTTCTATTTAAAAAACAAAAAACTGTACATGCGGCCGATAGTTATTTACCGCCCACACGCGTAGCATAGTGGCAGCGGGCGCCTCATTTGTTTTTCCCTCTCCTAAATGGGCCAGGCCCAGCCATCCTTTTTATTTTTTTACTTAGGCCGATTTTTGTAAAAAAACAAAACTGCAGTGTACGCGTGCGCGCGCAGCCGGCCCGTGGTGCTTTTAGCACATGCGTTCCCCGTTTATTTTATTTGTTCGTCTACGTTTAGTCCCACATTGCCTAGCCTTTAACCCTAAACCTCTTTTCCACCTATAAATATAGACCCATAGAGCCTCCAAAAATTATCCATTGCGGGTTAAATCAATATTTTGGTTTGACTAGCTAAAAATATATTTCTCCTCTTCGGCGGGACTTTTGGAATTTGTCTCCTCACTCCGAAGTCGTCTTTTCTATACCTTATAAAGGTATATTTATTCGTTCTCTGTATTTATACGTTAGATCTAGAATTCTTTTATTCGTAGCTATTTTTTTTCTGCAAAACAGCTTGGCCCTGATTTTTCAAATAGCCATAACTTTTTACTCGTTCATCCAAATTAGATGAAACCAGCGTCTATAGTTTCGTCTTGTTTTCACCTATCCGGTGAACATGTCACATCAATTTTTTTTTATTTTCAAATTTCGAAATTTGTTTCATAGTCAATTTTTTTTTGATCATATCTTTTTATCCGTACCTCCGTTTTCGATGAAACCAACGCCCACTTTTTCGTTACGATCCCTATCCAGTTAAACAACTTAAACATGTTTTTGAAAGTTTTAAAATTTGATTTCAAACAGATTTGTATTTGAACTTCTTTTGTTCATAACTTAAGTTTCGTAGCTCCGATTTAGTTGATTCTTTTTGCAAATCGAAGCTCTTGACCTAAACTTTCTGATAAGGCCAAATTCACATAATTTTGGTACTGTTAGAAATTGTTTTATGTTGCAAGAGTTATTTGCTTGGTTTTGAAGTTTTCCGAATTGTCTTCTTCGTTCTTCTCGATCTTTTGAGTGATTGCTTATGTGTGGTTACTATTGCTTGCTTACGATAGATTGACGGAGTGTGACGAGTAGATCTATCCAGAGTTTTGAGTGCGAATCATCTTCATCAACATTGCAGGCAAGTTCACACTTTGATCATATCCCGTTCATACCCAGTTTTTGTGCATTAGATTCAACCCTCAAACATTGCATGGTTAGGATCAAATTTAAATTGTGGGTATTGGGAAGTAGTTGAGGTAGTACCTATTACCTGTTTTAATTATCAAACCCTTGGGAGTTACTTCTACGTTGCTATTACATTGCCATGCTATGCTCGTAGACGTGGATTGGGTTTGAAGTGATATTCATGACAGATGTGAGATTGATAATAATGGTTTACTTAAGGTGGCAACTAAAACTCACATCTGGGTGCATTGAGGTACCTGGGTATTCCAGGATTGCCTGTTTTTCTTTTGGACCGCCACCCAGGTTCAAAGGGATCATGAGATTATTCATGCTAGAAACTTCCGTGTGCAGCCGCAAGCTATTATGGGCTCTAGCATAGTTGACTAAGTTGTGTGAACTCTTACAGTGGTAGACTAGCAGATGTAGGGGAAAGTAGGTGTAACTGTCTACCCATACGTAAGGTGCAAACACTTCTGAAAGACTGTGTCTCGGTCATCCGTTACTCAAACACCATGTAGTGCGAGTAATCCAACGGAGGAGATCGAGTCTTGTGGAAAAAAGTGCACAAACCTCTGCAGAGTGTACAAACTAATCATGATTAGCCGTGTCCCCGGTTATGGACATCTTGAGTATCTAGTTCTTGGATTATCCCGTTGATCTCATCATGTTACTTTAATTAATATTGTTGGGTTAATGATGATACTTAATTGGGATTGAGATGCTGTCAACCATCTCAATGTTTCACAACCACCATGATAGATAAAATTTATTCCTTTGCAGTAGGGAAAAACTGGCTTTTCGCAAAAACATTATAACCATAGAGCTTTTCCACCAGCCATATATGCATGTAGTGATAGCCTTTGTTCATCATTTCTCTATGGTGTGAATTTGCCAGTACATTCAATGTACTGACTCGTTTTCGGGCTGCAACGTTTCATGTTGCAGGATTCTTACGACGAGTAAGTGATACGTTAGGGTTACGATTTCTACACTCAACTTTGCCGTTGGTGTTGATGGGATTCCACAACCTTGTTACTTCCGCTATTTGGATTGAGGTAATAGTATTTACGTTACTTTATACATGTGATTTACCTCTGTTATAAATCCTCGAGTACTGTGTGTGTCAGCATACCGATCCAGGGATGACACTTAAGCACAGAGACTCGATCCATTCGGGTCGGGTCGCTACATAACCATCCTTTCCTAGCAAACCGTTGTTTGGCTAAGTTACCGCTTTTGCTCAGCCCTTCTTATAGCGTTGCTAGTTGCAGGTGAAGTTGAAGTTTGGTTCCATGTTGGAACATGGATATTTTGGGATATCACAATATCTCTTATTTAATTAATGCATCTATATTTTTGGTAAAGGGTGGAAGGCTCGGTCTTATGCCTGGTGTTTTGTTCCACTCTTGCCGCCCTAGTTTCTGTCATACCGGTATTATGCTCCTTGAGTTTGCGTTCCTTACGCGGTTGGGTGATTTATGGGACCCCCTTGACAGTTCGCCTTGAATAAAACTCCTCCAGCAAGGCCCAACCTTGGTTTTACCATTTGCCACCTAAGCCTTTCCCTCGGGTTTTCGTGAGCCCGAGGGTCATCTTATTTTAACCCCCCCGGGCCAGTGCTCCTTCGAGTGTTGGTCCGAACTGAGTAGACTGCGGGGCCTCCTCATGGAAACTCGAGGTCTGGTTTTACTCGTAGGATGTCTCATCCGGTGTGCCCTGAGAACGAGATATGTGCAGCTCCTATCGGGATTTGTCGGCGCATCGGGCGGCTTTGCTGGTCTTGTTTTACCATTGTCAAAATGTCTTGTAAACCGGGATTCCGAGACTGATCGGGTCTTTCCGGGAGAAGGTTTATCCTTCGTTGACCGTGAGAGCTTATGATGGGCTAAGTTGGGACACCCCTGCAGGGTATTATCTTTCGAAAGCCGTGCCCGCGGTTATGAGGCAGATGGGAATTTGTTAATGTCCGGTTGTAGAGAACTTGTCACTTGACCCAATTAAAATACATCAACTGTGTGTGTAGCTGTGATGGTCTCTTCTCGGCGGAGTCCGGGAAGTGAACACGGTTTGAGTTATGAATGACGGAAGTAGGAGTTCAGGATCACTTATTGGTCATTACTAGATGACGACCGCTCCGTTGCTTCTCTTCTCGCTCTCTTTTGCGTATGTTAGCCACCATGTATGCTTAGTGCCTGCTGCTGCTCCACCTCATTACACCATCCTTTCCTATTAGCTTAAATAGTCTTGATCTCGCGGGTGTGAGATTGCTGAGTCCTCGTGACTCACAGATTCTACCAAAACAGTTGCAGGTGCCGACGATGCCATTGCAGATGATGGGATCGACCTCAAGTGGGAGTTCGATGAGAAACGTGGTCGTTACTATGTGTCTTTTCCTGATGATCAGTAGTGGAGCCCAGTTGGGACGATCGGGGATCTAGCATTTGGGGTTATCTTATTTTCATTTGGATCTTGACCGTAGTCGGTCTATGTGTGTATTTTGGATGATGTATGATTATAATTGTGTATTGTGTGAAGTGGCGATTGTAAGCCAACTCTCGTTATCCCATTCTTGTTCATTACATGGGATTGTGTGAAGATGACCCTACTTGCGATAAAACCACAATGCGGTTATGCCTCTAAGTCGTGCCTCGACACGTGGGAGATATAGCCGCATCGTGGGCGTTACAAGTTGGTAATCAGAGCCATCCCCGACTTAGGAGCCCCCCGCTTGATCGAATCGCTGGCGTTGTTGAGTCTAGAGCAAAAATGTTTTGAGTCTTAGGATTATATATATCGGAGAGTAGGATTCTTTTTACTCCTCAGTCCCTTCATCGCTCTGGTGAGGTCTCCTGACGTAGAAGTTTTGACTCTTCTCTCCTCAAATTTCACAAAAAAAATAATCTAGGATCAGCGGGTATCTTGGAATCGTTCCGATGGTTTTGTGACGAGAACATTGTTCTTGGTGCCTCCTGACATTTAGGGGTTGTGGCAGTGTCCCGGGGAGTTGAGCTCCGAGGTGTTGTCGTCACAATTTTATCGTTGTAGTTCTGGAATACCTGAGTTTCGACGACATCGAAATCTCTTTTATGCAGTTGTTGGTGAGATCACGTCGACGCCACCCAGTACTGGGGCGGGAGTTCGGGAGTATTGCCATAACTCGTATAACGGATGTTTTTCGAAGGTTGAGGTACACGATTTCCGAAGGTTTCTTGGTTATGTGTTGACGGATGGATACAGCTGGATCTAGGGATTGTTAGTTTGGGTGATATATTTTGTGTCCCCTGTATCCCCAACACCAGATTGCATAACCAGAAAGTTTCGGGAGTTTATACGTGGGAATTCAAGTAGCTCTTAGGATATCTTTCCGACAGACGCATGATATGTGATTGGGGTTCGACGTGTAGTGGTTTGCCTTTCCACGGTTGGTTTTACAGTGGTCTCGTAGTGTCTTAAAGAGTCCTTGGCTATGCCGACTCGGGGACGCTTCGTATGTCATGTGCACAGCCTTGTACATGATGGTGCTGTACGATCGAGCCCGTGTGGGCCCCACCACGAAAACTTCGGACGAAATCTCTATCATATGTTTGTTCCGGCTTATTCTGCAAGCCAATACTTTGTTTTGTTTTCAATTGTGGTATTCGAGTTGCTTCGAAGTCAAATGTTGATTCCATATCTTTTTCAAGTGGCTTCTCAACTTATGGAAGTGTGATGATTTACTATGGAATTCATTCGTTCATCCTCGTTCGAATGTTTATTGTGAAGACTATATGTTGCAATTTCTATCCGTTGATTCTACTTGTCTATTTGTCTATCAAGATGCTAACGGATGTCACCCTCTTCAGGATGGCTCCGCCAACGCGTCAGAATCCGGATCGCAATGAAGGGAGTCAGGCAAACCCTCCGCCACCACCTCCGCCTCCGGAGGCATGGCAAGCTATCATGGCAGCCACCAACGCCAATGCTCAGATGATTCTGCAACTCTTGCAAGAACGCACCCAAGGGCAAGGCAATCAAGGAAATCAAGGTCAAGGCAACAATCAGCCTCACTTTGCTACTCTCAACCAGTTTCTCGCAAATCAGCCCAAGTCTTTCAGCTACTGTGCCGAGGTCACGGATGCCGATGATTGGCTCGTGGACATCAACAAGCATTTTGAATGTAGCAATGTCAGGCCTGAGGACTATGTCAAGTTCGCTTCTTTTCAGCTCAAGGACCAAGCTGCTGATTGGTATCAACAATACAAAGATTCCAGAGGAGGTCGTGTGATCACTTGGACTGACTTCTGTCGGGATTTCAAAGCGCACCACATTCCACAAAGTGTTGTTGAGAGCAAGCGTGAGGAGTTCCGCAATCTCAAGCAAGGCAACATGTCTGTGTATCAATTCAACATCCAGTTTCAGAAACTTGCTCGCTTCACGAAACAAGACGTTCCTGATGAAAAGAGCATGATCTATCACTTCAGAGGTGGCCTTAGAGAGGATCTGCAGTTAGCTCTCGTTCTTGTTGAGCCTACTCAGTTTGATCAATTCTATAACATGGCACTGAAGCAAGAGGCTGCTCAGCTCAAGTGTGAGGCTTCTAAGAAGAGAGTCAGAGACGCAGTTCAGTCTTCTTCTTCCTCACTTGTGGCTGCTAAGCAACAGAAGTTCTGGTTGCCTCCTCCTCCTCCGTTTCGTTAGCCTTACCAGCAGAAGAACAAAGGTGGCCATGGTTCTTCCAACTCTTCCAATTCTGGCAATTAGAACAAGTCTCAGAATCAAGCTCCAAAGTCGAATGCTCCTTATCATCATCCACTCTCAGAGGTGACTTGCAACAAGTGTCAGCAGAAAGGTCACTATGCTAACAAGTGCTTCAACCAAAGGTGTCTTCCGCCGCCTCCTCCTGTCAGATCTTCCAGCAATACAGTGGTCAAGCATAATTCAAAGTCTGCAAAGGTGAACATGATGAATGCAGCTCAAGCAAAGGAATCTACTGATGTGATAATGGGTAATCTCTCAGTTAATGATATTCCTGCAAAAGTCTTATTTGATACTGGTGCGTCGCATTCTTTCTTGTCATACCCATTTGCATCGAAGCACAATGTTGACACAGAGATTTTATCCAAAGTTATGCAAGTTGTTTCTCCGGGAAAGCTTTTGACTTCTAGTTTCGTTGCTCCCGATGTTTCCATCAAAATGGGGAACTATAAATTTCTGTCTTCTCCAGTTGTTCTTGGTGACTCGGATATTGATCTTATTCTCGGGATGGACTGGCTTTCTAAGCACAGGGCTCAACTTGATTGTGCTGCCAGGGAAATTCAATGGACACACTCTTCTGAGGATGTGATTATCTATGCCGCTCGTGATGAAACCATTCGGTTGTTTTCTCTCAATGAGAAGGGCGAATTGAATGCCATCTCTCAAATTCCAGTCGTTTGTGAGTATCAAGATGTCTTTCCAGAAGAGCTTCCGGGTATGCCTCCTCACCGGCCAGTTGAGTTCGTTATCGATCTAGAGCCTGGCACGGAACCCGTTTGCAAGCGTCCATACAAGCTTGGACCCAAGGAGCTGAAGGAATTGAAGAAACAGCTCGATGAACAAGAGCGTCTGGGTTTGATCAGACCGAGTTCATCTCCATGGGGTTGCGGTGTTCTTTTTGTCCAGAAGAAGGATGGCACGGACCGACTTTGTGTCAACTACCATCCATTGAACAAGAAGACAATCAAGAACAAGTATCCACTTCCCAACATCAATGAGTTATTCGAGCAACTCAAAGGTGCTAAAGTATTCTCCAAGCTTGACCTTCGTATGGGTTATCATCAGATTCGCATTCGTGAAGAAGATATTCCCAAGACAACATTCAGAACAAGCTTTGGTTCTTATGAATATACTGTCATGTATTTCGGCCTTGTCAATGCTCCTCCAACCTTCTCTCGGATGATGAATTTCATCTTCAACCCCTATACCAATGAATTCGTCCTGGTGTATCTCGATGATATATTGGTCTTCTCCAAGAATAAGAAGGATCATGCCAAACATTTGCGATTGGTGCTCGACAAGCTCAGAGAGTATCAATTCTATGCGAAGTTCTCAAAATGTGAGTTTTGGCTCGATGAAGTTCTTTACCTTGGTCACATCATCTCTGCCAAGGGCATCGCTGTTAACCCCGAGAAGGTGTCCGCAATTGTGAATTGGGAATCTCCTCAGAATGTCAAGCAGCTCCGCAGTTTTCTTGGTCTTGCAAGCTATTGCCGAAGATTCGTTGAGAATTTCTCTAAGATTGCAAAGCCTCTTTCCAACCTCCTCCAGAAGCATGTGAAGTATGTCTGGTCTCCTGAGTGTGACGTTGCTTTCAACACTCTCAAAGAGAAACTAGTCACAGCTCCTGTCTTAACTCCTCCTGATGAATCCAAGCCATTTGAAGTTTTCTGTGATGCTTCTCTCCAAGGTCTCGGTGCTGTGTTAATGCAAGAGAAGAAAGTTGTGGCCTATACCTCTCGTCAGTTGAAGCCCAATGAAAAGAACTACCCCACTCACGATCTTGAGTTGGCGGCAGTTGTCCATGCATTAATAACGTGGAGACATCTCTTGTTGGGAAGACAAGTGGACATTTTCACCGATCACAAGAGTCTCAAGTACATCTTCACTCAGCCCAACCTCAACCTCAGGCAGACTCGATGGGTCGAAATGATTCAAGAGTACAATCCGAGTATTGAATATACTCCAAGCAAAGCCAATGTCATTGCAGATGCTTTAAGCACGAAGGCTTATTGCAATAGCTTAATCCTCAAGCCATTCCAACCGGATCTTTGTGAAGCTTTCCGCAAGCTGAATCTCCAAGTTGTTCCTCAAGGCTTTCTTGCCAACCTCATAGTCTCTCCTACTTTGGAAGATCAAATTCGTGAGGCACAACTTCTTGATACCATGGTGAAGAAGGTGAAACGTGGTATCGACAAGGGTCTTCCCAAATACAAGTGCTATCGCATTGATGACAGAGACACTTTGTTCTTCAAGGACCGGATTGTGGTTCCTAAAGGTGATCTAAGGAAAGTCATTATGAACGAGGCACACAATTGTCTTCTTTCCATTCATCCTGAAAGTACGAAGATGTACCATGACCTCAAGCAGTCGTATTGGTGGACTCGAATGAAGCGAGAAATTGCTCAATTCGTGAATGAATGTGATGTCTGTCGAAGAGTGAAAGCAGAACACCAACGACCAGCTGGTCTCCTCCAACCTCTTGCTATCCCAGAGTGGAAGTTTGATCATATCGAAATGGACTTCGTGACTGGATTTCCAAAGTCCAAGCGCGGAAATGATGCTATCTTCGTTGTCATTGACAAGCTTTCTAAAGTGGCTCATTTCCTTCCAATCAAAGAATCCATCACAGCAGCTCAGTTGGCAGAGCTATACACCTCCAGAATTGTCTCCTTGCACGGCATTCCACAATTGATTTCTTCTGATCGTGGAAGCATCTTTACCTCTAAGTTCTGGGACTCCTTCCAGAAGGCCATGGGCACAAACATTCGCTTCAGCACAGCTTTCCATCCTCAAACTAGTGGCCAAGTCGAGCGAGTCAATCAAATTCTTGAAGATATGCTCAGGGCTTGTGTCATTTCCTTTGGCATGAAATGGGAAGATTGTCTTCCATATGCCGAATTCTCCTACAACAACAGCTTCCAAGTAAGTTCGGGCAAAGCCCCATTCGAGATTCTCTATGGCAGAAAGTGCCGTACTCCTCTCAATTGGTCAGAGACTGGTGAACGTCAACTTCTTGGCAATGACTTAATCGCTGAAGCTGAAGAAATGTGTAAAGTCATCCGTGATAATCTCAAAGCCGCGCAATCGCGGCAGAAGAGTTACTATGATAGTAAGCACCGTGATGTGGCTTTCGAGATCGGAGACCATGTCTACCTCCGCGTCTCTCCAATGAAAGGCACTCGTTGCTTCGGTATCAAAGGGAAGCTTGCCCCTAGATACGTGGGTCCTTTCAAGATCATTGGCAAAAGAGGCGACCTCGCCTATCAACTTGAGCTTCCTTCCAACTTCGCGAACGTGCACGATGTGTTCCACGTGTCACAGCTTCGCAAGTGCTTCAAGACGCCTGAGCGCACTATCAACTTCGAAGAGATTGACCTTCAAGAAGATCTGTCTTATCATGAGCACCCCGTTGCTATTCTTGAAGAAACTGAGCGCAAGACTCGCAACAAGTCAATCAAATTCCTGAAAGTGAAGTGGTCGTACCATTCCGACCGGGAAGCCACCTGGGAACGCGAGGACCATCTCCGTTCCGAATATCCGGAGTTCTTCCAGTCCTAGATCTCGGGACGAGATCCTCTCATAGTGGTGGAGTGTTGTAACACCCTGGATGTAACTTTCCATATTTGTAACTCCAACTCTTGCCATTTTCGGCTATGTGCTATGATATTCCCTCCGTGGTCGGGTTTTGTCGTTCGTTTTGCATTTTGTTCATGTCATGCATTTCATATCATGTCATCATGTGCATTGCATTTCCATACGTGTTCGTCTCATGCATCCGAGCATTTCCCCGTTGTCCGATTTGCAATCCGGCGCTCCCATCTCCTCCGGTGCACCCCTTTTGTTTTCTTTCGTGAGCGGGTGTCAAACGTTCTCGGAATGGACCGAGGCTTGTCAAGTGGCCTTGGTATACTACCGGTAGACCACCGGTCAAGTTTCGTTCCATTTGGAGGTCGTTTGGTACTCCAACGGTTAACCGGGTAACCGCAGATGCCTTCTGTGTGTTCCAGCAAAAAACCCCTCTCTAAACAGCCCAAAACCCACCAAACTCTCTTCCATGCTGTAGGTCGTTCGATCACGATCGTGTGGGCGAAAACCACACCTCATTTGGACTCTCCTAGCTCCCTCTACCTATATATATGCATCTCTCCCGAAAAACGTTCGCAGGCAAACCCTAACCCGCTCCCCTCGCGCCGTGCCGGACGTGTCCACCGCCGCCGCCCGCAGCCGCTCACGGCGCGCCACGTGGCAGCCCGTACGCCGCCGCCGCCGAGCCCGCGGAGCCCGTCCCCGGCCCCCGCGGCCCACGCCGTGCCCTGCCGTCCCTCGCCTCCCCGGTCTCGCCCCGCCGCCGATCGCCGCCGCCGCCCGCCGCCCGTCGCCGCCGCGGCACGACGCCGCCGCCGCCTCCCCGCGCCGTCACCTCCTCCACTCCCCCCAACACCGGCCGCCGCCTCCCTCTCCTCTCCTGTCGCCGGCGAGCTCGTCCCCGAGCCCGAGGCTGATCCGATCTGGTAGAACTCCCGTGCGTTGACTTTTCCCGAACCCCCGAGATTTTCTCTGTCATTTTCTGTCACAGCATGTGCACTTGTTCATAGCATCATAACTCTCTGCATATAGCTCTGTTTTGCGCGTGTAATATATCGAAATGTTCGTCTCGTGATGCTCTACATTTTGTTCAATTGCACCATGTTCATTAGAGGCCATATTGATGCCCAAATCTCTGGTGCAAGAATGCTACTTGCTGTTGTCTGCTGGTTCTTAGCAGAACTTGGAGATTTGTTATTTTTGTATCTTTTAATCTGTGCATCTTATGGGCATGAGCTCTAAATGTGTTTTGTTGTATGCCATGCCATCTTTCCAGTGGTGTATGCCACGTATTTTTGTAATCTCTGTGGTGACTAGCACAAGCATGCAAAGTAGGCTCCGTAATGTTTCTGATTTCAGGGACTTAGTAATCTCTCCAAGTCTTTGTCTGCTGTTATTTTGTTGCCATGTAAACTTGATGCTACAGAGAGATCCATGCATATTTTGGAGATGTTAAGTAAGGATGTTTTGTAGATATTGTTGTAATTGTTCCATTCCTGCCCTTGTTTGCAATTATGGAGTGCCATAGCATGACTCAATCTTGCTTTACTTTTGCTATAAAATATTTCTGGCAGATTCTTAACATGATATTCATTTTTGCCAAGCTTGTTGTAGTTGATCCATACATGCTATGCTTTCGTTCTTGCCATGGATAGCTTCATAAACATTCCATCTTACTGTAGGTATGCTTGTTTTGTCATGCATTGCCTTGTGGTGAGTGCATCAAGCTCACCAATATGCATTCATATTATTGTTTCTGCCATGCTCTGTTTTCTGCCAAGTCTGAAACCTGATAACGAAAGTTGCTATGTTTACATGCTTGCCATCATATCTTCTCGTCTTTTTTGGATTATGGTCAGTAAGGGACTTTCGTCATATGCATTTAGTAGAACACTTCCATGCCTTGTTTTGGCCATGTTAAGTTCCTGTAGCATGTTGTTTTCGTGCTCTGAACATTGCTACCTGATGCTGTTATCTGCCATGTCCAGTAATTTCACTAAGTTTGTGAACCTGTTATCTTTTGCACTTTTGCCATGCTTGTTTGAGCTTGATATGTTGTGATCTAGCCATAGCTCAGTGTTCATATTTTGTCAAGCATCTCCTGTAGATTGCTGTCATATGCTTTGTTGCTATGTTGGGGTGCTGTAGCATTGTTACTTGTTGCATTCTAAGTGCTATCATGCTGTTTATCGCAGATTCGTGTCATTCTTGTTTTGCTTGCCTTTTGCAAACCGTGCATCCGTTTCCGGTGATCTTTATATCGATTTCGACCGAAATCATCTCATCTTTCCAGTGGCATGATTTGTTTGCCAAGTTACTGCCTTGTTCATCTTTTTCCGTCCGGAGCACGCATATGCATCGCATATCATATCTCGCATATCATACATGTTTTGCATCATGTTGCTTGTGCATTTCTCGTGATTGAGTGTGGTTCCGTTGCTTGTGTTCATGTCTTGGGTAGAGCCGGGAGATGAGTTCGTGAACGAGGAACCTGTTGAGTACGCTTACGAGGATCAAGCTTTCGACAACTCTGAGAACCTTGCAGGCAAGATGACCACCCCTCGAAATCACTTCTATCTTTGCTTTGCTAGTTGTTCGTTCTATTTGCCTTGCTGCACTACCTACCACTTGCTATATCATGC
This sequence comes from Aegilops tauschii subsp. strangulata, assembly GCF_002575655.3. Classification (NCBI taxonomy): domain Eukaryota; kingdom Viridiplantae; phylum Streptophyta; class Magnoliopsida; order Poales; family Poaceae; genus Aegilops; species Aegilops tauschii. The sequence continues at coordinate 323,321,767 of NC_053038.3, read as the reverse complement.
CTCCCATATTGCCATGTCATCCTCTAACCATCCTTTCCTAGCAAACCATTGTTTGGCTAAGTTACCGCTTTTGCTCAGCCCTTCTTATAGCGTTGCTAGTTGCAGGTGAAGTTGAAGTTTGGTTCCATGTTGGAACATGGATATTTTGGGATATCACAATATCTCTTATTTAATTAATGCATCTATATTTTTGGTAAAGGGTGGAAGGCTCGGTCTTATGCCTGGTGTTTTGTTCCACTCTTGCCGCCCTAGTTTCTGTCATACCGGTATTATGCTCCTTGAGTTTGCGTTCCTTATGCGGTTGGGTGATTTATGGGACCCCCTTGACAGTTCGCCTTGAATAAAACTCCTCCAGCAAGGCCCAACCTTGGTTTTACCATTTGCCACCTAAGCCTTTCCCTCGGGTTTTCGCGAGCCCGAGGGTCATCTTATTTTAACCCCCCCGGGCCAGTGCTCCTTCGAGTGTTGGTCCGAACTGAGTAGACTGCGGGGCCCCCTCATGGAAACTCGAGGTCTGGTTTTACTCGTAGGATGTCTCATCCGGTGTGCCCTGAGAACGAGATATGTGCAGCTCCTATCGGGATTTGTCGGCGCATCGGGCGGCTTTGCTGGTCTTGTTTTACAATTGTCGAAATGTCTTGTAAACCGGGATTCTGAGACTGATCGGGTCTTTCCGGGAGAAGGTTTATCCTTCGTTGACCGTGAGAGCTTATGATGGGCTAAGTTGGGACACCCCTGCAGGGTATTATCTTTCGAAAGCCGTGCCCATGGTTATGAGGCAGATGGGAATTTGTTAATGTCCGGTTGTAGAGAACTTGTCACTTGACCCAATTAAAATACATCAACTGTGTGTGTAGCCGTGATGGTCTCTTCTCGGCGGAGTCCGGGAAGTGAACACGGTTTGAGTTATGAATGACATAAGTAGGAGTTCAGGATCACTTCTTGGTCATTACTAGATGACGACCGCTCCGTTGCTTCTCTTCTCGCTCTCTTTTGCGTATGTTAGCCACCATATATGCTTAGTGCCTGCTGCTGCTCCACCTCATTACACCATCCTTTCCTATTAGCTTAAATAGTCTCGATCTCGTGGGTGTGAGATTGCTGAGTCCTCGTGACTCACAGATTCTACCAAAACAGTTGCAGGTGCCGACGATGCCATTGCAGATGATGGGATCGACCTCAAGTGGGAGTTCGATGAGGAACGTGGTCGTTACTATGTGTCTTTTCCTGATGATCAGTAGTGGAGCCCAGTTGGGACGATCGGGGATCTAGCATTTGGGGTTATCTTATTTTCATTTGGATCTTGACCGTAGTCGGTCTATGTGTGTATTTTGGATGATGTATGATTGTAATTGTGTATTGTGTGAAGTGGCGATTGTAAGCCAACTCTCGTTATCCCATTCTTGTTCATTACATGGGATTGTGTGAAGATGACCCTACTTGCGACAAAACCACAATGCGGTTATGCCTCTAAGTCGTGCCTCGACACGTGGGAGATATAGCCACATCGTGGGCGTTACAAGAGATGGGCGTGAAAGGAGTCAACATAAAAGGGATTCAAATATTTGAATCGAGATGATGATACATGTAATTCATACTCAAACCAAAATTAATCTATCAAACATGCATACTCATATGAATTCATGCGCATCTATGTTATTTAATATGTAGATATTACTGATCCATACATTTTAGTAGAACATAATTTGGTTTAATTTTTTTAATTCAACCTTATGATTTTGAGATCATTGTATTTGTAAATCATATTATACATATAAAGGAGCAGAGTTCTTTGTTGTGCTTTTGAAAGTTTATATAAAAAGTGATGTATATAGAATTTTATTCCAATCGAAAATGGATCATGCCCGAACAAAAATAGAATACAAACTGGATTCGAATTGAGTTGGCACGGTAAACGCAAAAATTTGAACGAAGCGGGGAAAGTCGCAGTAACCACCCAAAACCAAAATCTGCGAGATGGAAATTACTGCCTATCTCTGACACGCAAAGCCTATCGGCTCGATGTATATAGGTTTCGATAGGGGTAGGTTTGTAATTTCACTCAAACGTGACATAACCGCCTCTCACCCGGATTCATACATGGTGGGAGCCAAAACACAGTGTCTCCTCGACCGAAATCGACTCCCTCCCCGATTCATACATGGTGGGCACCAAAACAAACTCTTGTCGGCAAATATTCGGTGTATGCGAGATTACCGTCCTATTCCCAACCGACTAATATTGCTGTGATGTAGGAAATTTTAAACGGGGGCTAAGTTTGTAAATTTCCTCGCATTTGAGACAAGCGCGCCCTGAAGACATGGTTCCCCCTTCCTCTCTCCCTCCATATCCCCATTCGTACTCCGTGGGTGCCAAAAAACCCTCTCCACCCCAGCCTCCTCCGTCCGCCACCCCATCCACCGCCGTCCTCCTCCACCATGCCGGAGCTGATACCCCGATGCCGTCGTCCATTACAAGAGATCGACCTCTCTCATCCACGGCTTCGGACCGGGATCCTTGCATCCCGTCCTCTCGCTTCATCCCCGCCGTCGTCCACCTTGCCGGCGCCGCTCCTACGACCGTCTCGTCCACTGCGCCCCGCCGCCATCGTCTGCCCTCCTAGATTTGCTTCCACGCCGCCGACAGCCATCGCTACCGCAACACCGTCAAATTCTCAGCAGATGCATGCACGGCGCCGCACTAGAGGCGGTACTCTTTCGTATCTTCTCAACTTATTTATCGCAGCAAGAAAATAGATCGCCACTGCTTTACTCTGATTTCTTGTCCATCACTTACTTGTTAGTTGAAAGCAAACATTGGTTGCGAAGTTGCCTTTGTCTGGTTTGCACCTTCAGATCCGCCATGGCACGCTCAACACTATACTCGCAATGTTTATGGTTTTCCCCTTTTATATTCCACACTAGTTAAATGACAGTTGACTAAATTTCAAAATTGGGTCAGTCGATTTTTGAGAGCTCGCCGGTGCGAATGAAGGGTCTCGGGTGGGGACGGTGGTTGTGGGGGCGGTGGTGGGGCCTCGCCGAACGAAGAAAACTCAACACGGGTGGGGTTGGGGGTGGAGGTGGCGGAGGAACACAGGCGGTGGGGGCGGTTCAGGGGAGGGCAGGGGGGTCGGTGCCGGTGGTTCGGTCAGCGGCCCGTGCAGTGTTCTGTATGGGAAAAATAAGAGAGGAGGAAGAAGAAGGGTTAGGAGACGTAGGATCTTCATCCAACCGCCTGAAATGGTCGACTGACCCAAATGACAAAAGTCACGCGACTTGCATGCAGACATGCCTTTATATTCAGTACCATCATCGTAGCTGCTTAGCACAACTCCTGAATCCATCAAGCTAAACAACGTGCCACTCATAATTCCAAACTTGTTGCTCAAATATGAATCTGATATGATGATGATATTACTAAAACAGATAACGTTTAATTGCTCAGCTAATGTTCCTACTTTACTTTCGAAAAGCACATGCACCACATATAGAGAGACATCAGGGAGTTGCATTCTTAATGCGCTCTGGTTCATCATGTGTGGGCACTGCGCAACGAACATTTTATTATCCAAAATCTGCTTGCTCTTCTTTAGCATGTTCCTCTTCCATTCTTCTTTAATAAGTACTCTCTCCATTCCTAAATACATGTCTTTGTATAGATTCCACCATGGACTACATATGAGCAAAATGAGTGAATCTACACTCTAAAATGTATCTGCATACATCTGTATGTGATCCGTAGTGGAAATCTCTACAAAGACTTATATTTTGGAACGGAGGGAGTATGATAGTAGTATAGTATGTTCCTTGTAGTGAAGATGAGTAGGGACATTTGCAGTGTAGAGGTCTATACGGTCGGTTGTGATGGACACTTTGAACTCTTCGGGCCTCTTTGATTCGTAGGATTTTGTAAACATAGGAATAGGATTTGTAGTGGCCTGCCCACTTGAATCCTATAAGATTAGCAAGGAAATGCGGGGAGCTGTGTCGCCTTTGAGAGTTACACTGATATTAACAGTACCGCACCTTCAGTTGAAGAGAGCTGGTATCCGAAGCCTTTCTAGCCGTACCGGCAATACTAGAACATATATTCCCGCAAGTTCCACTTTGCTGATTTTACTCCTGATGCTTACAGTTTTCCCGTTATATCTACACTATGATCTGTGTAGCTGCTTTGTGTCGCACTAGCAGCAGTCCACTCTTGAAGCTAAACAACACACCAATCATAAGTCCAAAGCTTACTTCTTCAAATACGAATTGTGATATGATACTGATATTAGTTAACAGACACACATTTAATTAGTCAGGTAATGCTCCCACTTGATTTTCCAAATGCATGTGGCCACATATAGAAAGACAGCATGGAATTGCATTTCTTTGGGCGCTGGATTCACCATGAGTGGGCAACCAACATTGTATGCAATGAAGCAGAACCTCAAGAATATGCTTCCTCTTTTGTTCTTTAACATGTTCCTATTTTGTTATTCTGTATTTAGTACGTACAGTATGTTCCTTGTCAGGAAGGGGAGCAGGGACATCTGCAGTCAACAGCTGATAGAGCTGGCCTGTACGTGATCGATAGGCTTTCAATTAGTAGCGGCAATACAACACCGTATTTTCCAGCTAGTTCCACTTTCCCGATTTATATATCGTGGTTATGGTGTATCCCTTTTATGTACACTACGATCTGCCTAGTTGTTGTGTGCTCTTGTTATCATGGTTTGGCAATAAACTGTGACGCCCCCGATTTGACCGTACACTAATCATGCACGCAAATGTGTACGATCAAGATCAGGGACTCACGGGAAGATATCACAACACAACTCTACAACATAAATAAGTCATACAAGCATCATAATACAAGACAGGGGCCTCGAGGGCTCGAATACAATTGCTCGATCATAGACGAGTCAGCGGAAGCAACAATATCTGAGTACAGACATAAGTTAAACAAGTTTGCCTTAAGAAGGCTAGCACAAAAGTAGCAACGATCGAAAAGGCAAGGCCTCCTGCCTGGGACCTCCTAACTACTCCTCGAAGCCGAACTCCATGTAGAATCATCCTCGGGATCTCTAGTTCGTGGACTCCAGCATCTGGTTGCGACAATCAGGTATAGAAAGGGGAAAAGAGGGAGAAAAGCAACCGTGAGTACTCATCCAAAGTACTCGCAAGCAAGGAGCTACACTACATATGCATGGGTATATGTGTAAAGGGTCATATCGGTGGACTGAACTGCAGAATGCCAGAATAAGAGGGGGATAGCTAATCCTGTCGAAGACTACGCTTCTGGCAGCCTCCATCTTGCAGCATGTAGAAGAGAGTAGATTGAAGTCCTCCAAGTAGCATCGTATAGCATAATCCTACCCGGCGATCCCCTCCTCGTCGCCCTGTTAGAGAGCAATCACCGGGTTATATCTGGCACTTGGAAGGGTGTGTTTTATTAAGTATCCAGTTCTAGTTGTCATAAGGTCAAGGTACAACTCCGGGCGTCCTTTTACCGAGGGACACGGCTATTCAAATAGATAAACTTCCCTGCAGGGGTGCACCACATAACCCAACACGCTCGATCCCATTTGGCCGGACACACTTTTCTGGGTCATGCCCGGCCGCGGAAGATTAACACGTCGCAGCCCCACCTAGGCTCAACAGAGAGGTCAACACGCCGGTCTAAATCCTAAGCGCGCAGGGGTCTGGGCCCATCGCCCATTGCACACCTGCACGTTGCGTACGCGGCCGGAAGCAGACCTAGCCTAGCAGGCGTTCCAGTCCAGTCCGGCGCGCGCCGCTCCGTCGCTGACGTCAAGAAGAGCTTCGGCTAATACCACGACGTCGAGTGCCCATAACTGTTCCCGCATAGTTGGTTAGTGCGTATAGACCAAATGGCCAGACTCAGATCAAATACCAAGATCTCGTTAAGCGTGTTAAGTATCCGCGAACGCCGACCAGGGCCAGGCCCACCTCTCTCCTAGGTGGTCTCAACCTGCCCTGTCGCTCCGCCACAAAGTAACAGTCGGGGGCCGTCAGGAACCCAGGCCCACCTCTACCGGGATGGAGCCACCTGTCCTTTCAGCCCCCTCATCAGAATCACTTGCGGGTACTCAACGAGCCGACCCGACTTTAGTCACCACATGTGTCATGTATATAAAGTATATAGTACATACCCATGATCACCTCCCGAAGTGATCACCGCCCAGTAGTATAGCATGACAGACAGACAAGAGTGTAGGGCCACTGATGGAACACTAGCATCCTATACTAAGCAGTAGGATAGCAGGTAAGGGTAACAACTGTAGCAACAATGACAGGCTATGCATCAGGATAGGATTAACGGAAAGCAGTAACATGCTACACTACTCTAATGCAAGCAGTATAGAGAAGAATAGGCGATATCTGGTGATCAAGGGAGGGCTTGCCTGGTTGCTTAGACAAGGAGGGGTCGTCAACACCGTAGTCGGTCGGGGCACCAGCAGCGGCGTCGGTCTCGTAGTCTACCGGAGAGAAGAGGGGGAAGAAACAGTAAATACAATGCAAACATAAGCATGACGATGCGTGACATGACAATGAGTGGTGCTAGGTGTGCCCTAACGCGGCAGTAGGTGGTACCGGTGAAGGGGGGGGAACATCCGGGAAAGTATTCCCGATGTTTCGCGTTTTCGGACAGACGGACCGGAGGGGGAAAGTTCCATGTTCGCTATGCTAGGAACGTGTGGCTGACAAACGAACTACATATTCGGATTCGTCTCGTCGTTCTGAGCAACTTTCATGTACAAAGTTTTTCCATCCGAGCTACGGTTTATTTTATATTAAATTTTAAAGATTTAAATCATTTTTAGAATTTAATAAATTAATTTAATTCGAAATTTAATTAATGCATCAGCATGACGTCAGCAGTCAACGTTGACCTGGTCAACCTGACAGGTGGGTCCCACCTGTCAGGGGCTGTTAGCTAATTAACAGTAGTTAATTAGTTATTAGGTTAATTAATCTTAATTAGTTAATATTAACAGGATTAATTAAGTTAATTAATTATCTTTATTATTTATTATTATTTTTAATTTTTTAATTATTATTTTATTTAACTATTGTATATGAAAACGTTCTGGGCGTGTGGCCCATCTGTCATTGGCCCTAGGGGCCATAGCGGGCGAGCGGGTTACGGGCGCTGGCACGCCCAGGTCAACAGGGGGCTGGGCGCCAGCCACGGGCACGGCGACGCCGGTCGCCTGAGGCGACAGTTGCGAGGCCACGGGGAGGCGGGATTGCCCGGGAGGTAGGGGACGGGGCGACGCGCGTGTGCAGGGGAGCGGCGCGCGTCGACGAGATGGTGCTAGCGCGTGTGTGAGGACGCAAGCGGGGGGGCAAAGAGCGCGGCGCCCGGCAACAGTAGCAGTCGTGTGCGCGTGCGCGCGAGGCGGGACGCCGGGTGGCTACGGTGAGCGCGGCCGGTGCGGGCGCGGGCGGAGGAAGGCGAGGCGCGGCACAAGGCGCACGCGGGCAGCGCAGCCGCCGCGAGGAAGTGGCGGCACAGCGGGACAACATGCGGGGAAGAGGAGGCTGAGGTGGTCAGTGGCGCGGCGGGCGCAACGGTGGTTGGCGGGGCCGCACGGCTGGAGCGGCAAGGCGAGGCAAGCCGTGGCAGGGAGCAGGGCCGGCCTGACCAGAGCAGGGGCGTGGAGAGGTCCACGAGCGCGGACGGCGTCGTGGCGTGCGAGGGAGAGAGCAGGAGGGGGGCTCACGGGGGGATTGTAGGGCACGGGCAGCGGGGTCGTGGCGGGGGACGGGGACGACGGCGATGATGGCGGGGACGGGGAGGCAGACCGGCGGGGAGGACCAGCGAACGGCGGCTCCGGTGAGGTCCTCGGGCGGCGGTGGTGCGGCGCAGCGGTTCGACGAGGTGGCGGTCTGGTGAGGGCGTCGAGCGGCGGGGGCGGTTCGTGCCCCGATCCAGATCGGATCGGGGGAGAGAGGAGTGGGGCGAGTGGGGTGGGTGTTGGTTAGGGTTTTCGGGTGGGGGATATGAGGAGTGGGGTGTGGGCCGGCCGGTTGTAGCCTGGTGGCCAGCTGGGCCACGGCCCAGCAAGGGGCTTGGTTTCTCTCTTTTTTTATTTGTTTCTTTTTTATTTTAGTTTCATTTTTTTGTTTTATATTATAGTTTCATTTATTTTAGTTTTATAAAATACCAAGTTAGTACCTAAATTAGTATAATTAATATAGGCCACTACCCAACCTGGTTTTGACTCAAAATAAGTTAGCTTAATATTTTTATAATTTAAAGAGCAATTAAAATGTTATTTAGCCACTGTTTTTATTATTTTAGTGTCTTTAATTATTTTATAAAAATGTGGGTTCTCCACCATTATTACTAAGGATTTATTTGTCACATTTAGCACATTTTAGTTTATATGTTTGAAAACTTTTATCGTTTGACTTTAAATCAAATTTGAATTTGAATCGGTTTCGAACTAACGCGAGATTAACTACAGTAACCGAGGTGACGTGGCATCATTAGCATGGAATTACTGTAGCTTAACTATCCGGGCGTCACATAAACTCTCTATACAGTATATTATGAACCTATCATCTGCCAACTATCCTTACTTCTGGAGCCTATTTTTTGTGTACTTGTGCCAGATTATATTAATGCACGCACCATATTACAACACACATGAGCTGTCTCATGAGAATCCAGTGATAGCACACAAGGGTTTACAGGGGCGCCCCAATATTAGAATATCCTCTGCATTACAAAGATAATCTCACTACTATTTATGTTTTCATGGTTCTGAGATATTATACGTAATTACAGTGAATATCAAAATCCGCGCATCAGAAGAATATTGTGGAACACTGCAACGACTTACGAAATTGGCACCAAGGCATTGAGTGCCATTCTGGATGCAATGAAACTCATACGCTCCCCACCTGTAGATTCTTGTTCAGAATATGATCCTAATGACTATTCTAACCTCGAGGAGTCAAAGGCATATGGCCCGTCCTGTTCACCCATCAAGGTGCCTGTTCTAATTTGGCAAGGTTTTATTGATTGCACGTATCTTGCATATGTTGTCTTGCATTTCTTCTACTTTGTTGCACCGCCATCTGCTTAGTTTACTCATCATATATGTTAAGATTCCATGCCCATCCATTATCAATACATATTCCATCTGTCATGATACCATGTTTTTTCACTCAAATGTTGTTCTTGTGCATCAAACATCAAAAAGGAAGAGGGTGATTGCCGAACCTGAAGGAGCACTAGAAAGGTCCTTGAAAAACGTGGTGGTGCCAGAGAAATCAGACAGCACCCCACTTATATTAGCTGTACAACCAGTGACACAAAACGTAGGACCGACTCCAGCAGACTGTACCCATACTTCACTGGCCACACCACTAGCCCCACCACACAGGACCTGCACTCCAGCAAAAAAGAGGTATGCTGATTTCAGTTGCCATAACACCAGTCGTACCACAGAAAATCCCACTCCAGCAAAAAGTACAGCAAGTCCACCAGCCGAAGACCTATCCCGACTGCAAAGACAGCCAATTCCCGCAGATTGGAACCCCATTCCAGTTATTCCCAGTTTAAAAGACAATGCTTTCAATGTTGTTAGGGACTACGTGCATATATTCCCATCATGGGAAGATTATAGTGAAGACAAACACCATTTTCACATCTTCCTGTCCCACTTACGTGTAAGTGCTATTATTCATGGTGATTATTTTCCTGTTTTCTACTGATTGAACACATCAATGATTTACATTACATTTTTGTAAGTAGGCGAGGGTCAATCTGGATAGTCATGACGAGCAAAGCTTGATTGCGCTTTTCATGGAAGCATTGTAGCAGTATCGGTGTTACCTGAGGAAATCACACTTTGATGGCAAGTCTATAAATGAATTTCCAGTGAAGTCTCTTGTGCTAAATTTAGAAGACATTGAATGGAAAAACCTTGTTATGCACAGGTCTCGTTCCCAGGATGAGGTACTGTCTATGATATCACATGAAAATTTGAACTTCTACTTTTCCGCATGTGCCCTACGGATCTTTTTTGCAGTAAATCTGCTCAAAGAAGAATTCCGGTTTGAAAAGAACGACAGGATATCGCAAATATGTTGCCCGCTGCTTTGCTCTTGTTAGTACCTGTTGTCCTGTATCACTGTACTTGCGTTCATACCTGGTTCATTATGTGACAACAGTATGCATGATAACTTGCTTATCAAGTGTTCGCTCCAAATTATCTGATCTGTATGAATGGTTACATTAGTGTAGAATATATCCAATGCCAATGAAATTTTTTAGCTCTGCATTGTTCTTGTAAGTACCTGTTGTCGTTTATCAGTGTACTTATATTGACAGGTTGTTGTTCATGTACCATCACTCTGCAGCTTATTTTCCTTTGCCCTCCATTTTCTACACATCAGATATATATTTACTCTTACCATAAGGTTGGATAACACTAATGGTACTGAAGAAGTTTGGCTCTGCATTGCTCTTGGCTGTACCTTTTGCCTGTATCACTGTACTTACATTTATAGCTACTTGGTTATGTAGCATCACTCTTCATTTATCTTAAATATTCTCCATTTTTTCTTATATTACCACATCTATATTTACTCTTAACAAAATGTAGAATAAAGGCAATGCTTATGAAGAAGATTATGTGGTAAACTTCTTGAATTGCCCCCCCCCATCAGCATGGACAAGGGCTTTATAGAGCCTGTCTTCACCAATAATGTAAGTTTGTCCTTCTCAAGCCTTCAAACTTTGTTGTGTATATTTGGTTAGGCATGACTGCAACAACTGTTTATTTTTGGTGTTTGCATCAAATTGCATGTTTAAAGTTTATTATGTAGTTCGTAAACAAAACTTTGTCCTTCTCAATTTAACTTTTCAGTTGTACAACCAAGTTCCTTCTTCATATCATGTAAATTAAACTATACAGAGCAAGTGATCTTCTTTTGCACTGCATGTATGCTTCTATTCTTGATCCGTATTCCAGTGGTGTGGTGAACCTACCCACTACAACACAATGTCATATTCTGCAATGTCTTAACTACGAACAATTTCATATCATTCTAATATTATTTAAACCGTCTCTTTATTTGCCAATCTGAAATGGGATAAATTGACAACACACTAACCATTGATACTTATGAGTTCTTGATCTGTAATCCAGTGGTGTCATGAAGCTGCCAACTCCTTCACAATGTCATTTCCTGCCATGTCTTAACCTGAACAATACCATATTTTCTTAATGCTATTTTAAACTGTGTCACTTTATTTGTCAACAAGAAATGTGATGAATTGTCAGCATTGATACTTATATGTGCAAAACATGTCATCTGTCTGCTTGTTTATCTTTGAGAGTGAGGAGGATATAAGTGTCAAACAAGCACAGTCGCATCAGCTTGCTCAGCTGCTTGCGCTGCAGCTCCCGAGCAGGGCTAACCTTTCTTGAACTCTATTGAAGTGTTGTCGGTTTTGTCTATTATTTTGTCGGCATGTTTATTTGCATTGGTGGCGATATTTGATGCCCAGTGTATGTAATCTGCTGTCTGCTTGTGCTTTATTATCATAGTGGTGAACTTTGCTGCCCAGTGGATGTAATATGTGCTACCTCTTGAGCACTGCGTTGGTTTTCCCTTGAAGAGGAAAGGGTGATGCAGTAAACTAGTGTAAGTATTTCCCTCAGTTTTTGAGAACCAAGGTATCAATCCAGTAGGAGACCACACCCAAGTCCCACACACCTACACAAACAAATAAGAACCTTGCAACCAACGCGATAAAGGGGTTGTCAATCCCTTCACAGCCACTTGCAAAAGTGAGATCTGATAGAGATGATAAGATAATATTTTTGGTATTTTTATGACAAAGACTAAAAGTAAAGAAAGCAAAATAAACGGCAAAAGAAATAGCTTGTTGACGGAAGATTAATATGATGGAGAATAGACCCGGGGGCCATAGGTTTCACTAGTGGCTTCTCTCAAGATAACATAAGTATTAGGTGGGTAAACGAATTACTGTCGAGCAATTGATAGAATTGAGCATAGTTATGAGAATATCTAGGTATGATCATGTATATAGGCATCACGTCCGTGACAAGTAGACCGACTCCTGCCTGCATCTACTACTATTACTCCACACATCGACCGCTATCCAGCATGCATCTAGAGTATTAATTTCATAAGAACGGAGTAACGCTTTAAGCAAGATGACATGATGTAGAGGGATAAACTCATGCAATATGATATAAACCCCATCTTTTTATCCTTGATGGCAACAATACAATACGTGTCGTTTCCCCTGCTATCACTGGGATCGAGCATCGCAAGATTGAACCCAAAGCTAAGCACTTCTCGCATTGCAAGAAAGATCAATCTAGTAGGCCAAACCAAACTGATAATTCGAAGAGACTTGCAAAGATAACCAATCATACATAAAAGAATTCAGAGGAGATTCAAATATTGTTCATAGATAATCTTGATCATAAACCCACAATTCATCGGATCTCGACAAACACACCGCAAAAGAAGAATTACATCAAATAGATCTCCAAGAGAATCAAGGAGAACTTTGTATTGAGATCCAAAGAGAGAGAAGAAGCCATCTAGCTAATAACTATGGACCCGAAGGTCTGAGGTAAACTACTCACACATCATCGGAGAGGCTATGGTGTTGATGTAGAAGCCCTCTGTGATCAATGCCCCCTCCGGCAGAGCGCCGGAAAAGGCCCCAAGACGGGATCTCACGGGTACAGAAGGTTGCGGCGGGGAAATAGGGTTTTGGCTTCGTATGTGATGTTTCCAGGGTATATGAGTATATATAGGTGAAGGAGGTCGGTCAGGAGAGCTACAAGGGGCCCACGAGGGTGGAGGGCGCGCCCAGGGGGGTAGGCACGCCCCCTGCCTCGTGGCCTCCTCGTTGATTGCTTGACATCTACTCCAAGTCCTCTGGATCACGTTTGTTCCGAAAATCACGTTCTCGAAGGTTTCATTCCGTTTGGACTCCGTTTGATATCCTTTTCCTTCGAAACACTGAAATAGACAAAAAAACAGCAATTTGGGTTGGGCCTCCGGTTAATAGGTTAGTCCCAAAAATAATATAAAAGTGTATAATAAAGCCCATTAAACATCCAAATTAGAATATATAATAGCATGGAACAATCAAAAATTATTGATACGTTGGAGACGTATCAAGCATCCCCAAGCTTAATTCCTGCTCGTCCTCGAGTAGGTAAATGATAAAAACAGAATTTTTGATGTGGAATGCTACTTAGCATAATTTTCCTCTTATTTGTGGTATGAATATTTAGATCCGAAGGATTCAAGATAAAAGTTTAATATTGACATAAAAGTAATAATACTTCAAGCATACTACTAAAGCCATCATGTCTTCTCAAAATATCATGGCCAAAGAAAGTTATCCCTGCAAAATCATATAGTCTGGCTATGCTCTATCTTCATCACACAAAGTATTTAATCATGCACAACCCCGATGACAAGCCAAGCAATTGTTTCATACTTTTGATGTTCTCAAACTTTTTCAATCTTCACGCAATACACGAGCGTGAGCCATGGATATAACACTATAGGTGGAATAGAATGGTGGTTGTGGAGAAGACAAAAAAGGAGAAGATAGTCTCACATCAACTAGGCATATCAACGGGCTATGGAGATGCCCATTAATAGATATCAATGTGAGTGAGTAGGGATTGCCATGCAACGGATGCACTAGAGCTATAAGTGTATGAAAGCTCAACAATGGAAACTAAGTGGGTGTGCATCCAACTTGCTTGCTCATGAAGAGCTAAGGCAATTTGAGGAGGCCCATCATGGGAATATACAAGCCAAGTTCTATAATGAAAAATTCCCACTAGTATATGTAAGTGATATCATAGGAGACTCTCTATCAATGAAGATCATGGTGCTACTTTGAAGCAGAAGTGTGGAAAAAGGATAGTAGCATTGTCCCTTCTCTCTTTTCTCTCATTTTTTTGTTGGGCCTTCTCCTTCTTTTTTTATGGCCTCTTTTTTTTATTTAGTCCGGAGAAGATAGTCTCGTCCCGACTTGTGGGGGAATCATAGTCTCCATCATCCTTTCCTCACTTGGGACAATGCTCTAATAATGATGATCATCACACTTTTATTTACTTACAAATCAAGTATTACAACTCAATACTTAGAACAAAATATGACTCTATATGAATGCCTCCGGCGGTGTACCGGGATATGCAATGAACCAAGAGTGACATGTATGAAGATAAGGAACGGTGGCTTTGCCACAAATACGATGTCAACTACATGATCATGCAAAGCAAGATGACAATGATGGAGCGTGTCATAGTAAACGGAACGGTGGTAAGTTGCATGGCAATATATCTCGGAATGGCTATGGAAATGCCATGATAGGTAGATATGGTGGCTGTTTTGAGGAAGGTATATGGTGGTTGTATGATACCGGCGAAAAGTGTGCGGTATTAGAGAGGCTAGCAATGGTGGAAGGATGAGAGTGCATGTAATCCATGGACTCAACATTAGTCATAAAGAACTCATATACTTGTTGCAAAAATCTATTAGTTATCAAAACAAAGTATTACGCGCATGCTCCTAGGGGGATAGATTGGTAGGAAAATACCATCGCTCGTCCCCGACCGCCACTCATAAGGAAGACAATCAATAAATAAATCATGCTCCGACTTCATCACATAACGGTTCACCATACGTGCATGCTACGGGAATCACAAACTTTAACACAAGTATTTCTCAAATTCATAACCACTCAACTAGCATGACTCTAATATCACCATCTTCATATCTAAAAACAATTATCAAGCATCAAACTTCTCTTAGTATTCAACGCACTTATAAGAAAGTTTTTACTAATCTTGGATGCCTATCATATTAGGACTAATTTCACAATTAAAGCAAATTACCATGCTGTTTTGTAGGACTCTCAAAATAATGTAAGTGAAGCATGAGAGAACAATAGTTTCTATAATACAAACCACCGCCGTGCTCTAAAAGATATAAGTGAAGCACTAGAGCAAAAACTATATAGCTCAAAAGATATAAGTGAAGCACATAGAGTATTCTAATAAATTCCGAATCATGTGTGTCTCTCTCAAAAGTGTATTCAGCGAGGAAGGTTGTGGTAAACTAAAAAGCAAAGACTCAAATCATACAAGACGCTCCAAGCAAAACACATATCATGTGGTGAATAAAAATATAGCTCCAAGTAAAGTTACCGATGGACGGAGACGAAAGAGGGGATGCCTTCCGGGGCATCCCCAAGCTTTGGCTTTTTGGTGTCCTTGGATTTACCGGTGCCTTGAGCATCCCCAAGCTTAGGCTCTTGCCACTCCTTGTTCCATAATCCATCAAATATTTACCCAAAACTTGAAAACTTCACAACACAAAACTTAACAGAAAATCTCGTGAGCTCCGTTAGCGAAAGAAAAGAAAACACCACTTCAAGGTACTGTAATGAACTCATTCTTTATTTGTATTGGTGTTAAACCTACTGTATTCCAACTTCTCTATGGTTTATAAACTATTTTACTAGCCATAGATTCATCAAAATAAGCAAACAACACACGAAAAACAGAATCTGTCAAAAACAGAACAGTCTGTAGTAATCTGTAACTAACGCAAACTTCTGGAACTCAAAAAATTCTACAAAAATAGGACGACCTAGATAATTTTTTTATTGATCTACTTCAATTGGAATCAGTATTTTATCACGTTCTGGTGATTTTAAACAATTGTTTCCGTGAACAGAAAGTTTCTGGAATTTTCAGCAAGATCAAATAACCATCATCCAAGAAGATCCTATAGGTTTAACTTGGCACAAACACTAATTAAAACACAAAAACAAATCTAAACAGAGACTATATCAAAGATTTATTCCTAAACAGGAGCAAAAAGCAAAAAACTAAAATAAAATTGGGTTGCCTCCCAACAAGCGCTATCGTTTAACGCCCCTAGCTAGGCATAAAAACAAGGATAGATCTAGGTATTGCCATCTTTGGTAGGCAATCCATAAGTGGCTCTCATAATAGATTCATAAGGTAATTTTATTTTCTTTCTAGGAAAGTGTTCCATGCATTTCCTTAACGGAAATTGGAATCTAATATTTCCTTCCTTCATATCAATAATTGCACCAATCGTTCTAAGGAAAGGTCTACCAAGGATAATAGGACATGAAGGATTGCAATCTATATCAAGAACAATGAAATCTACGGGCACATAGTTCCTATTTGCAACAATGAGAACATCATTAATTCTTCCCATAGGTTTCTTAATAGTAGAATCCGCAAGATGCAAGTTTAGAGAACAATCATCAAATTCACGGAGACCTACAAGTTTTTGGAATCGTGGAAACACTAGCACCCAAATCACACAAAGCATAGCATTCATGATCTTTAATTTTAATTTTAATAGTAGGTCCCCACTCATCATAAAGTTTTCTAGGGATAGAAATTTCCAACTCAAGTTTTTCTTCATAAGATTGCATTAAAGCATCAACGATATGTTTGGTAAAAGCTTTATTTTGACTATAAGCACGAGGAGAATTTAGCACGGATTGCAACAAGGAAATACAATCTATCAAAGAGCAATTATAATAATTAAATTCCCTGAAATCCAAGATAGTGGGTTCATTGATATCTAAAGTGTTGACATCTTCAACCCCACTTTTACCAAATTTTGCATCAAGATCTAAAAACTCCAAATTTTTGGGACGCCTTCTAACTAAAGTTGACTCATCTCCAGTCCCATCATTATCAAGATTCATATTGCAAAACAAAGATTTAATAGGGGACACATCAATAACTTTTAGATCTTCATCTTTATTCTCATAAAAATTAGAAGAACACGCTTTTACAAAGCAATCTTTCTTAGCACGCATCCTAGCGGTTCTTTCTTTGCACTCATCAATGGAAATTATCATGGCTTTGAGAGACTCATTGATATCATGCTTAGGTGGAGTAGATCTAATTTTCAAAGAATCAACATCAAGAGAAATTCTATCCATGTTTCTAGCCAATTCATCAATCTTAGGCAACTTTTCTTCAAGCAAAGCATTGGAATTCTTTTGAGAAATCATAAATTCTTTAACACCAGTCTCAAAATCAGAGGGCATCTTATTAAAATTTCCATAAGAGTTGTTGTAGGAATTACCATAATTATTAGAGGAATTAATAGGATACGGCCTAGGATTAAAATTTCCTCTATAAGCATTGTTACCAAAATTGTTCCTACCAACAAAGTTCACATCCATAGATTCATTATTATTCTCAATCAAAGTAGACAAAGGCATATCATTAGGATCGGAAGAAACACTCTTATTAGCAAACAATTTCATAAGTTCATCCATCTTTCCACTCAAAACATTAATTTCTTCAATCGCATGAACCTTTTTACTAGTAGATCTTTCGGTGTGCCATTGAGAATAATTAACCATAATATTATCTAGGAGTTTAGTAGCTTCCCCTAAAGTGATTTCCATAAAAGTGCCTCCCACGGCCGAATCTAAAAGTTTTCTAGAAGCAAAATTCAATCCGCATAAAAAATGTATAATCATCCACAAATTCAAACCATGAGTAGGGCAATTACGTATCATTAATTTCATCCTCTCCCAAGCTTGTGCAACATGTTCATAATCAGGTTGCTTAAAATTCATAATATCGTTTCTAAGGGAGATGATTTTAGCGGGAGGAAAATACTTAGAGATAAAAGCATCTTTGCTCTTATTCCAAGAATCAATACTATTTTTAGGCAAAGACGAAAACCAAGTTTTAGCACGATCTCTAAGCAAAAAAGGAAATAACTTCAATTTAACAATATCATTGTCCACATCTTTCTTCTTCTGCATATCACACAAATCAACGAAGCTATTTAGATGGGAAGCGGCATCTTCACTAGGAAGGCCGGCGAATTGATCTTTCATGACAAGATTCAGCAAAGCAACATTGATTTCACAAGATTCAGCATCGGTAAGAGGAGCAATCGGAGTGCTAAGAAAATCATTGTTGTTGGTATTGGTAAAGTCACACAATTTAGTATTGTCTTGAGCCATCGTGACAAACAAGCAATCCAACACACAAGCAAACAAGAGGCAAGCAAAAAAGACGCGAACGGAAAAAAGAGGGCGAATAAAACGACAAGGGTGAAGTGGGGGAGAGGAAAACAAGAGGCAAATAGAAAATAATGTAGTGCGAGGGATAAGAGTTTGTGATGGGTACTTGGTATGTCTTGACTTGTGCGTAGACTCCCCGGCAACGGAGCCAGAAATCCTTCTTGCTACCTCTTGAGCACTGCATTGGTTTTCCCTTGAAGAGGAAAGGGTGATGCAGTAAAGTAGCGTAAGTATTTCCCTCAGTTTTTGAGAACCAAGGTATCAATCCAGTAGGAGACCACGCTCAAGTCCCACACACCTACACAAACAAATAAGAACCTTGCAACCAACGCGATAAAGGGGTTGTCCATCCCTTCACGGCCACTTGAAAAAGTGAGATCTGATAGAGATGACAAGATAATATTTTTGGTATTTTTATGATAAATACTAGAAGTAAAGAAAGCAAAACAAACGGCAAAAGAAATAGCTTGTTGACGGAAGATTAATATGATGGAGAATAGACCCGGGGGCCATAGGTTTCACTAGTGGCTTCTCTCAAGATAGCATAAGTATTACCATGGGTAAACGAATTACTGTCGAGCAATTGATAGAATTGAGCATAGTTATGACAATATCTAGGTATGATCATGTATATAGGCATCACGTCCGTGACAAGTAGACCGACTCCCGCCTGCATCTACTACTATTACTCCACACATCGACCGCTATCTAGCATGCATCCAGAGTATTAAGTTCATAAGAACGGAGTAATGCTTTAAGCAAGATGACATGATGTAGAGGGATAAACTCATGCAATATGATATAAACCCCATCTTTTTATCCTCGATGGCAACAATACAATACGTGTCGTTTCCCCCGCTGTCACTGGGATCGAGCACCGCAAGATTGAACCCAAAGCTAAGCACTTCTCGCATTGCAAGAAAGATCAATCTAGCAGGCCAAACCAAACTGATAATTCGAAGAGACTTGCAAAGATAACCAATCATACATAAAAGAATTCAGAGGAGATTCAAATATTGTTCATAGATAATCTTGATCATAAACCCACAATTCATCGGATCTCGACAAACACACCGCAAAAGAAGAGTTACATCAAATAGATCTCCAAGAGAATCGAGGAGAACTTTGTATTGAGATCCAAAGAGAGAGAAGAAGCCATCTAGCTAATATATGGACCCGAAGGTCTGAGGTAAACTACTCACACATCATCGGAGAGGCTATGGTGTTGATGTAGAAGCCCTCCGTGATCAATGCCCCTTCCGGCGGAGCGTCGGAAAAGGCCCCAAGATGGGATCTCACGGGTACAGAAGGTTGCGGCGGTGGAAATAGGGTTTTGGCTCCGTATGTGATGTTTCCAGGGTATATGAGTATATATAGGCGAAGGAGGTCGGTCAGGAGAGCTACGAGGGGCCCATGAGGGTGGAGGGTGCACCCAGGGGGTAGGCGCGCCCCCTGCCTCGTGGCCTCCTCATTGATTGCTTGACGTCCACTCCAAGTCCTCTGGATCACGTTTGTTCCGAAAATCACGTTCCCGAAGGTTTCATTCCGTTTGGACTCCGTTTGATATCCTTTTCCTTCGAAACACTGAAATAGGCAAAAAAAACAACAATTTGGGCTGGGCCTCCGGTTAATAGGTTAGTCCCAAAAATAATATAAAAGTGTATATAAAGCCCATTAAACATCGAAAACAGAATATATAATAGCATGGAACAATAAAAAATTATAAATACATTGGAGACGTATCAATATGCCGTAATTTCTTTATTGTATAGTCTAGGTTTTTTCTTATTCATGATGCTGCAGTTATTTTACTGTATATATATCCTGTCTTTGCAGTAAACCGGCCAAATCGTGAAATTACGGTACATAATTGGGCCGTCATGCAAATCACTATGTATGATCCGCATCATGGGCCCAATCATCTTGGTCCGTTAACAGGCCTAAATGTAAACTGGCCCACTAGTAGATTCGGACCTTTCATAGGCCCAGTAAACCACCGGCCCTATTTTCGCAAGAAAACTCAATGGGCTTTTAGGAGGCTGAAAAGTAGGTTGGGCCTGAAACGTGCCGAACAGCTCACGGCCGGCAGCAGGCCGAAATAGACCCCGGCCCATGATTGTGCCAATCACATCACGGGCCGTTAACAGGCCAAAATTGTCTCGGTCCTTGTTTGGCCCAATCAGATTATCGGTTGTGAGCAGGCCGGATGCAAACCAGGCCGTAGTTAGGCCCAACTATATGACGGGCTTTTAACAGGCTGAAATAAATATAGGGCCGAAATGTTAAACGGACCTTTAATAGGCCGAAATTAATATCAGGCCGAATTACTAAATGGGCCTTTAGCAAGTGGGCCCAAAAACATAGCGTCCAGTTGACGGGCCGAATATGATATGGGCCATAATTTAGCCCAAAGCCTCTTAAGGGGCTGGATCTGGTCTGGGCCGTAATTTGGCCCAGAACGAGGTAGGCTTTTGACGGGCCGGATCTCATATGGGCCTTTATTAGGCCCAGAACGTGGCAGGCTGTTAATGGATCGGATCAAATATGCCCCGACCTTTGGCCCAAAACATGGCAGCCTATTAACGGGCCGACCCACTAGTGTCCTCAAAATCTTGTGGGCCTTTAGCTGGGCCAGTCCATTATGGTTGGCGGAATCTTGTGGGCCTTTAGCTCGGCCGACCCATTATGGTCCCCAAAATCTTGTGGGCCTTTAGTTGGGCCGGCCCATTTAATCTTTATGGGCCACTTCTGGGTCGGTCCACGTATCAACATATCATAGGCGCATCTCGCCCATTGGATGAGTGACACATGTGCCAACGCGGAGCTGACACATGGTTACGTCAGCCAATGAGAATTTTACACGTGGAAAATTGGCATTGGTCGTGGCTGTTAGCGGGTTATCGGATCCAAAACCGGACCCGATAGCTTAACGGCGACCCGTTACGGTGGATGCCACGTGTCAGTCACCCTTGATGAAAGCACTTCCATGACGCGGCATTTATCGTCATGGAAGTGAACACTTCTGTGATGATAATTTTGGTAATGTCATGGAACACCTCTACGACAGCACAGGTATGACTATCTTGATTCTGTCATAAATTCTTCATGGATGTACATGCATGACAGAAAACGTGACCTACTGTGACAAACACGTACATCACGGAAGTGTATTTTTTTTTGTAGTGTTAACGTTCGTTGACGATGTAGTGTTATATGAGTTATATGTTCTGGTCACCGAATGTTGTCGGAGTCCCAGATGAGATCATGGACATGACTAGGAGTTTCGAAATGGTCGAGAGGTAAAGATTGATATATAGGACGATGGTATTCGGACACCGGAAGGGTTTCGGGATGCACCGGGTAGCCATCGGGTCACCGAAAGGGGTTCCGGACATCCCCGGTAGGTGATATGGGCTTAATGGGCCAAGGGAGGGACATACCAGCCCACAGGGGGCTGGTGCGCCCCTCTCCCTGGCCGGCCAGACATAGGGAAGGAAAGGGGGGAGGGCTAGTCCCTCCTGCCTTTCCCTCTCATGGGAGAAAGGAAAGGGGGGCACCCTCCCGTGCCTTTCCCCCGAACCTATATAAGGCAGGGGGCGGCTTGGGAGAGACCCCAAGTAGGATTCCTCCTACTTGGGCGCCCCCTTTGGCTGCTCCTCCCTCCCTCCCACCTATATATATGTGGGAGGGGGGCGCCTAGCACACAACAGACAATTGCCTAGGCGTGTGCGACGCCCTCCTCCACAGTTTACACCGTCGGTCATATTTTCGTAGTGCTTAGGCGAAGCCCTGCGGAGATCACTCCACCGTCACCGTCAGCATGCCATCGTGCTGCCGGAACTCATCCACTACCTCGCCGTAGTCGGCGTCCTGGGAACGGGGGTCCCCAGACTTGCCTACCTGCGGCCCACGGCGTGGCTCCACCAACGGCCTGGTACGACCCGTCTTCACCAGCAAGCACTTAAGACCTTCGCGAGGGGCCAAGCCTCGTGAGGCGGACGACACAAGACCTCCTCAGGGGCAGCCTCACTAGGCTGGCTCGCGAGGAGCGGAGAGATCAAGGCGAGGGGCACCTCGTGAGGTTCCCATGAGGTGAGCCATGACGACCAAGGCTAGGTCGGTGCCAGGCGGGCGTAGAGTACTGGTTTCCTCTTTGGTGCTAAAGGAGCAGGCGCAGGCGAGGAGTCCCGAGGCATCAGGCAAAGGTTTCCATATTAGTGCAATGAGACCAAGACCAGCAGGACGGCAGAACGGAGGTCACCGCGGAGCCCACGCCATCGTCATCGCCAGAGCCTTTGGCTGGCGAAGACCACCTTTTGTCAGGATAGCTTGTACTAGTTGTCCCCTTTCGAATTGGCCGTTGTGGGATCCCTTCCCACCTAAACATTTGGGAAGAGGACCAGGGCCTCTACAAATAGGACTAGCCACCCCATAGGGAGGGGGGTCTAGGATTGGACTCATTCCGCCAAGGCCAACTCACCAGCTCACCGAGCTCTAGAACACCTCTCCTCAGGAGGCTGTTCTTCCCTTGTACTTGTTCATCCCCAGCCTGCAAGGCAATCCACCACACCACGCTGGAGTAAGTTATTACACCACATCAGTGGCCCGAACCAGTATAAACTCTTGTGTCCCTTGTTCCTTGGATTCGGTGAGCTAGGCCTTGAGATCGCGGTGAGTGTGTGAGCTTGGGGGAGAGAGATCTTCGTGCGCACCCCAGAGTTCGAATATTAAGGGTTTTGCCGGAACCCGTGATCCGACATTTGGCGCGCCAGGTAAGGGTGCGCTGAAGCCTTTCTCCCGTCGATCCGCGCTCCACTGCCACCGCATCCATGGCCGACGCACGCCGATCCCGCGCCGAGCGCCGGGCCGACCTGGCCACTCGTGTCGCTCAGACAGCTCCTGTCGGCGGGCCTCCCCGTCGTTCTCCATCACCCACCGCCAACGCCGCCACTGGCCCGGCGGGAAACAAGCAGCAGGCATCTTCGCTGCACCCCTCTGTGCAGCGGGACGGCCGCACCGCCACCCCATCATTGACTCCGGCCGGTTCATCGTCCCACGCTCGTTGCGCGCCCATGAACGCGTAGGCCGCGCTGCTCATGGCACGCGAGCTCCTGCACTACCGCCCAGTCGACGACCTCTACGAGGACTGGCTGGACGGCATCGTCGAGCTCGTCAGCGCTGCTGGGGGCTCCCCCGCACCGTCCCTCTTGTTGCCTCGCCCTCCTCCAGCTGCGGGCGACGTAGCTCACGGAGCGCCTCCGCCACCTCCGAACCAAAATGGCGTCCTAGCCCCGAGGTGCGCGGCCCCTCGGCGCGACCTGCCGCGCCGGGCGCCCACGCACGAAGAAGGGAGCAGCCAAGAAGTTCCCCGGCCACGAGAGAATGCTCCCGCACTCCCGGCGCCACCACATCAAGACCGCGTGCCGCCCGTGGCGGCGGTGCGCGGGCATCGAGATCAAGCTCCGCCCCAGCAAAGGGCCCCGGTGGCTACATCAGACTGCCGTGCCTTCACTCCGGAGCTGCGTAGCGTCGTCTGGCCAGGCAAGTTGAAGCCGGACCTGCCCCCGCGCTATGACGGCACCCCCGACCCTGTAGAGTTCTTGCAGCTCTACGAGTTGAGCATCGAGGCGGCCAACAGCGACGAGAAAGTCATGGTGAACTGGTTTCCCATGGCTCTCAAGGATGATGCTCATTCGTGGCTCCTGAACTTGCCCCGGGGATCGATCTCCTCCTGGGGTGAGATGCGCGACCGCTTTGTCGCCAACTTCCAGGGCACCCGCGACCGCCCTCCGGCCACGGGCGACCTACGCCGCATCAAGCAGCAGCCTGGAGATACCCTGCAGAAGTACATCCAGCGCTTCAACAACGTTCGTCTCAAGATCCCCAAGGTGACGAACGAGGCCATCATCTCAGCATTTTCCGACAGCGTCCGCGACGTCAAGATGAAGGAGGAGCTCTCCATCCACAAGGAGCTATGCACGGCGCTGGAGATGTTCAATATGTCGACCAAGTGTGCGAGAGCTGAGGAGGGGCGCCTCTCCCTCCTTGAGCTCCCTGCTGCCGACCCAGAAGAGAAGAAAGCCAAGGACAAGGATGTGAAGCGCAAAGGAGTAGCCGTGCTCGTAGCGGAGTCAAACACGAAGCGCGGCCGAGACCACCCCGAGTCGTCCAAGAGCAGCCGTCCGTTCTGCGCCTTCCACAACGTACACAGCCACAACACCAACGGCTGTCAAGAGCTCAGGGCAATCCGAGATGGACGCTTCGGTCGATGCCCCGAGCGCAGCGACCGGGGCTACGGCCGAGGAGGAGGACGAAGTGGAGGACGCTGGGACGACCGCGGCCCCTGCCAGGAGTGGCGCGACAAGCCTCGTGAGGACCGCTGGCAGGACTAGCCTCGCGAGGGCGCCTGGAGGGATCAACCTCGTGAGGACCGTCCTCAGGGCAAGGCTGGCCTCCCTCCACTACCGCCACCGCCAAGAAGGAACGATAACCATCATTAGGACGAGGGGGCTGGGGCTTCCAGGAGCCGCGCGCTATAGCTTGCATCTTGGGCGCTGCTTAGGCCCCAGCTTCCCAGCGCATCTTCAAGTAGTTTGCTCGTGAGGTGACTGCGGCTCTTCCCAAGCTCGAGGCCACGCGCCCACTCATGTGGTCCAAATGCGCCATCACCTTCAGCTCGTCGGACCAGCTCAAGTGCGCGGTGACTGCCGGTGCCCTCCCGATGCTTTGCTCACCCGTCATCAGCAACGTCCAAGTCACCAAGACCCTCATCGACGGCAGCGCAGGGCTCAGTGTCCTGTCCGTCGAAACATTTGACAGCCTCCAAGTGCCATACGATCAGCTACAACCTACCAAGCCCTTCTCAGGAGTGACCGACGGCTCCACCACCCCTGATAGGGCAGGTCTGCCTCCCTATCACCTTCGGCCAGCGCAACAACTACCGCACCGAGCTCATTGACTTCGATGTCCCCCACATCCGTCTGCCGTACAGCGCCATCCTTGCGTATCCAGCATTGGCCAAGTTTATGGCCATGACTCACCATGGCTACAACGTCCTCAAGATGCCAGGGAGCGGTGGAGTCATTACAGTCCCCTGCGAAGAAAGAGATGCGGTGTGCTCCCTGGAGTGCGCCTTCCAAGCCGCAGCAATCGAAGACCCCGACAACGAAGGCACCCTGTACCCTCCTAAGGCCATCCCCAAGAAGAAGAAGCAGCTACTCCGCACAGGGCCTCAAGAGAGCAGCGTCTCCAGCGCCACCACCTCAGGATCAACACCCGCAGCTGGGACGACTCCCTCCCTCGCATAGGAAGGCGCGCCCGGCGCCCTCCTCGGACAGGGCTCGGGGGTTCTCTTCTGGAGGGCCTCAGACCTAGCCAACATCACGAGGGAGGCGCTCGGGCACCACATGGTGGCGTGCTTCGCTGCACGTTTCCCTCAAGAGGGCACTGGGCGAGGAGCGCCCGGTGCTCAGGAGTTCATCGTCAAGGCGACCCAGGAGCTTCAAGAAGCAAGGACCACGCGCGGCGACCGCCGCCCACCACCAGGCGCGGCTCCCCATCCCGGCAAGGATGGCGGGCTGCGCGTCTGCATCGACATTCCAGGGCTCAACAGAGCCGCATCTCAGGAGCGCTTCTGGCCTTTACACGTTGGGCGGTGCGAAGGTCCACCTCACAGCTACGTCTGCATGCCATTTGGCCTGCCGAACGTGGCTGCCGCCTTCCAGCGCCACTTGCGGAGAGTACTGGCGGCTCAGGAGGCCAGGCACCACGCAGTCCTAGCGGAGATGGCGACGGTCCTCGAGGAACCACCCGAGCCCCCAGAGCCTCCCGAGGCTCAGGGCCCTGGTGGCTCGTGAGGAGCGACTCCTTCATCGCGCGTCTTCAGCTACTTCAACATCCCTTCGACAACGGTACCAGGTGACATTTTCCAGTTTACTCAGCTAGGAGCGCCCTTTGGGCTGCATCATTCCCAGGCCGCACGGGCCTGTCCCTGCGGCATGTATCTTTCTGCATCTTTAATTTACCCTGCTGGGAACGCCCCTCGGGCTGCATCTTCCCCAGGCCGCTCGGGTCCGTCCCAGTGGCGTGTATCATTCTTGCATCTATCTAAGCTAGCTTATCTCCCTGCATGGTTTCCCTACGACTATCGCTTGTTTGATTACATCTCACGGCATTCCGTGTTGCTGACCGATCTCCTGTTTACCCCACGGCGAGAGCTACACATATCGGCACGGCGCTTGTGCTCGGGTCCGTCCCTGCAAAGCTGATAAACCTGAGAGATCGAGCTCTGGCTCGCGGCCCACTCTGCGCATGTCACCTCATCAGATCCTCAGTGCCTTCATCTTCTTGTGGAACAATCAGCAGCTGGGTAACCAACGCGATCACGGGCTATATTCCTTCCTTGCACTAACCTGCAAGAACCTCCCGATGACAACAGCGGGCGGCACCGTGGGCTCCTTCTCTTCCCATGCATTTCGCTTGAGTGTTGAAGGGGGCTCCTGAGCATCGCGCCTCAGGAGCTCTTACTGGCTCTCCAGCCCTCACCCCTGGCCTTGACCACGGCATCGCGACCTGGCATACCAGCGGCGGCTGAGCTCGCTCGAGGGCCGGGACCCGAGGACGCAGAGCACACAGAGGAGCATGAAAAAGAGAGGGACGCTCGCACGGGCCTAGCCCGGCTGCACTATGGCCATTGACGCATGAATCAGGTGCTGCACAAGGAATCGACTCTGGACCGCTCAGATAAGTCTCGCACTCGGATCAGCCAAGCACTGCGGCACAGGGTTCCCATCACTTGTAGCCTTGCTATGGCGACGTCGCCTTCCTTTCCTGCCCTCAGGTAGTTGCTTGCGCGCTAAAGGAGACCTCTTGAGCATCGCGCCTCATGATCTCTTACTGGACCTCGGGCCGCTCACCTCTTGGCCTTGACCACGGCATCGCAACCTGGCATACCAGCGATGACTGCAGCCTGCCTGGGGACCGAGGCCTGTCAGTGTAGAGCACCAAGTTACCGCGAGGTTGGGAAAGGGGGGACTGAGCCAGAGCAAGACACGCAGTTGTGGATCTTCGCAACAAGGATAATATTAACACAAAAGGCACTACAGATCCTTTACACGCCCCCATGGGGCTCGTCTTAATTCCTCACAGGGAACAAAAGGAGAAGGCTTCTAGGAGCCCTATCTGCGAGCGTCGCCGCCGACGCCATCGTCAACAGTGGGCCACGGGAGGCTGACGTCAACCCCATCCAGTTCAACGACGGCGATAGGCGGACGCTGCTGCTGTGCTCCGGGCATGGCGAGAGCTCGGGGGCACGTAGCTGTCGTCTCTCGTCTCTGGGGTCTCGTAGGGCTCGGGAGAGTCACTGGACTCCCAAGCGCCATCGTTGCTGCTGGAGGAACTGCTGGCAGGGCCAGCGGCAGGCCCGGCTCCTGCCGCTCCGACGACCCCCTCCAGGGCAGCACTCGAGGCGGCGGCCCTCTTCGTCGAAGACCTTGAAGAACATCGTGGAGGCGCCATCGTATTCGAAGTGGATGGTGAGGGTGCCCTCCACACGGCAAACTCAGGCGACCTCACCCCATCCGCGGGTCATGAAGACCTTGCCCGGGGAGACGACCTCAACCTCCACCCCCGTCGCCGGGGCATCACACTCGGCGTGCTGTCGCCACAGCTCGAGGGGACCTCTCAGCGGCATCTTGGTGGAGAAGAACTGCTGGAAGTGAATCCAAGAGCGCGGGGGCATCGCCGCCCACACCACCAGTTCAGGCGAGGAGCCCTCGGCGTGGGTTTATGGGGCGGTGGCGCGCGCCACCACGGCGCAGCCGTCACGGCCTCGACGCGGTCGGCGTTGGTTGCCGCCTCCTCCTCTGGAGCCCTCTGCCTGAGCATACAAAGGAAGCGGATATCTGGGAGGAGGCCGCTCATGCCAAGGCCTTGTCACCTCTGGCCACACGACGACGTCGCGACAGCGGGCTAGCCTTTTCTTAGGCGGGAGAGGCCCCAGCTCTTCGTAGGGGGCCTTTCCCTTCTCGGCGGCCGAGAATCTCCGTATCGGCGCCATGGGCGTCGCTGCTAGCAGTGAAACCAGAAGCAAGGATGAAGAACCAAGCGAAACGGAGGAGGAGATGGGCGACGGGGGCTCCGCCCCCCCTCCCCATTTATAGCTGGAAGAGGCCAACCGCCGGCCTCCACGATCGCATGTAATGATGGCTTTTCTGCATGCACTAGGGACTCGTCAAGTCGGGCAGTTGCCGAGGTAGCATGGGGAAGCGGAGACGCCCATGTCCCGTCAGTCGCCACACGTCAATCAAGGCTGCAGGCGGTTGGGGCCCGCGGCGCTTCGCACTTGCCCCTTGGCTTCGCCTCGAAGCCAAGTCCGAGCGCGCCTTGGGCCCGGGGGCTACTGTCGGCGTCCTGGGAACGGGGGTCCCTAGACTTGCCTGCCTGCGGCCCATGGCGTGGCTCCACCAACGGTCTGGTACGACCCGTCTTCACCAGCAAGCACTCAAGACGCTCGCGAGGCGGACGACTTAAGACCTCCTCAGGGGCAGCCTCACTAGGCTGGCTCGCGAGGAGCGGAGAGATCAATGCGAGGGGCACCTCGTGAGGTTCCCGTGATGTGAGCCATGACGACCAAGGCCAGGCGGGCGCTAGCGGGCGCAGAGTACTGGTTTCCTCCTTGGTGCTAAAGGAGCAGGCACAGGCGAGGAGTCCCAAGGCATCAGGCAAAGGTTTCCATATTGGTGCAACGAGACCAAGACCAGCAGGACGGAGGTCACCGCGGAGCCCACGACGTCGTCACCGCCAGAGACTTTGGCAGGCGAAGACCACCTTTTGTCAGGATAGCTTGTACTATTTGTCCCCTTTCAAATTGTCCATTGTGGGATCCCTTCCTGCCTAAACATTTGGGAAGAGGACCAGGGCCTCTATAAATAGGACTAGCCACCCCATAGGGAGGGGGATCTGGGATTGGACTCATTTCGCTAAGGCCAACTCACCAGCTCACCGAGCTTTGGAACACCTCTCCTCAGGAGGCTGTTCTTCCCTTGTACTTGTTCATCCCCAGCCTGCAAGGCAATCCACCACACCACACTGGAGTAAGGTATTACACCACATCGGTGCCCCGAACCAGTATAAACTCTTGTGTCCCTTGTTCCTTGGGTTCGGCGAGCTAGGCCTTGAGATCGCGGTGAGTGTGTGAGCTTGGGGGAGAGAGATCTTCGTGCACACCCCAAAGTTCGAACCTTAAGGGTTTTGCCGGAACCCGTGATCCGACAACCGTCTTGCTTGATCAAGAAGGCGGAGGACGTCATCGAGCTGAACGAGTGCTGAACGCGGAGGTGCCGTACGTTTGGTGCTCGATCGGTTGGAACTCAAAGAAGTTCGACTACATCAATCGCGTTGTCAAATGCTTCCGCTTACGGTCTACGAGGGTATGTAGACACACTCTCCCCTCTCGTTGCTATGCATCTCCTTGATAGATATTGCATGAGTGTAGAATTTTTTTGTTTTCCATGCAACGTTTCCCAACTGTGGCATCTGAACCAGGTCTATGCGTAGATGATATGCACGAGTAGAACACAAAGAGTTGCGGGCAGTGATAGTCATACTCCTCACCACCAACATCTTATTTTGAGTTGGCAGTATTGTGGGATGAAGCGGCCTGGACCAACCTTACATGTCCACGTACATGAGTCCGGTTCCACCAATAGATATGCAACTTGTTTTGCATAAAGGTGGCTGGCGGGTGTCTGTTTCTCCTACTTTAGTTGAATCGAATATGACTACAGCCGGTCCTTGAAGAAGGTTAAAACAGCAAACTTTCATGAATCACCGTTGTGGTTTTTGCCGTAGGTAACAATGGTTCTTGCTAGAAGCCCGTAGCAGCCACGTAAAACTTGCAACAACAAAGTAGAGGACGTCTAACTTGTTTTTGCAGGGCATGTTGTGATGTGATATGGTCAATATATGATGTGATATATGTTGATGTATGAGATGATCATGTTTTGTAATATCGACAACCGGCAGGAGCCTTAGGGTTGTGTCTTTATTGTATGAAGCAAGCACCATGTAATTGCTTTACTTTATCACTATGCGTTAGCAATAGTTGTAGAAGCAATAGTTGGTATGACGACCTCGACGCAATGATGCTACGATGGAGATCAAGGTGTCAAGTCGGTAACGATGGAGATCATGATGATGCTTTGGAGATGGAGATCAAAAGCACAAGATGATGATGGCCATATCATGTCACATATTTTGATTGCATGTGATGTTTATCCTTTATGCATCTTATTTTACTTAGGACGGCGGTAACATTATAAGATGATCCCTTCACTAAATTTCAAGATAAAAGTGTTGTCCCCGAGTATGCACCGTTGCCAAAGTTCGTCATTTCGAAGCACCACGTGATGACCGAGTGTGATAGACTCTACGTTCACATACAACGGGTGTAAGATAGTTTTGCACATGCAGAATACTTGGGTTAAACTTGAAGAGCCTAGCATGTACAGACATGGTCTCAGAACATGGGAGACCGAAAGGTCGAATGTGAATCACATAGTAGATATGATCAACATTGATATGTTCACCATTGATGACTACCCCATCTCACGTGATGATCGGACATGGGTTAGTTGATTTGGATCACGTATCAATTAGATAACTTGAGGGATGTTTATTTAAGTGGGAGTTCATTAGTAATTTGATTAATTGAACTTAATTTATCATGAACTTAGTCTTATAGTTTTGCATATCGATGTTGTAGATCAATGGCCCGAGCTACCGTTCCCCTGAATTTTAATGCGTTCCTAGAGAAAGCTAAGTTGAAAGATGATGGTAGCAACTACACGGACTGGGTCCATAACTTGAGGATTATCCTCATTGCTGCACAGAAGAATTATGTCCTTGATGCACCGCTAGGTGAGAGGCCTGCTGCAGGAGCTGAAGCTGATGTTATGAATGTCTGGCAAGCTCGATCTGATGACTACTCGGTAGTTAAGTGTGCCATGCTTTACGGTTTAGAACTTGGACTTCAAAGACGTTTTGAACGTCATGAAGCATATGAGATGTTCCAAGAGT
Source organism: Aegilops tauschii subsp. strangulata (assembly GCF_002575655.3). Taxonomy (NCBI): domain Eukaryota; kingdom Viridiplantae; phylum Streptophyta; class Magnoliopsida; order Poales; family Poaceae; genus Aegilops; species Aegilops tauschii. The sequence goes on along the minus strand of NC_053038.3, from coordinate 323,290,552 downwards.
TGAAGTTAATATTTCAAGCAAATGCCCGGGTTGAGAGATATGAAGTCTCCAACAAGTTCTATAGCTGCAAGATGGAGGAGAACAGTTCTGTCAGTGAACACATACTCAAAATGTCTGGGTATTATAATCACTTGACTCAGCTGGGAGTTGATCTTCCAGTTGATTGTGTTATTGACAGAGTTCTTCAGTCACTGCCACCAAGCTACAAAGGCTTCGTGATGAACTATAATATGAAAGGGATGAACAAAAAAATTCACGAGCTCTTCATAATGCTTAGGGCCGCGGAGGTAGAAATCAAGAAGGAGCATCACGTGTTGATGGTTAACAAGACCACTAGTTTCAAGAAAAAGGGCAAGGGAAAGAAAGGGAACTTCAAGAAGAATGGCAAGCAAGTTGCCACTCCCGGGAAGAAGCCCAAAGCTGGACCCAGGCGTGAGACTGAGTGCTTCTACTGCAAAGGGACCGGTCACTAGAAGCGGAACTGCCCCAAATACTTGGCGGATAAGAAGGATGGCAAAGTGAACAAAGGTATATTTGATATACATGTTATTGATGTGTACCTTACTAATGCTCGTAGTAGCGCCTGGGTATTTGATACTGGTTCGGTTGCTCATATTTGTAACTCGAAACAGGAGCTGCAGAATAAACGAAGATTGGCTAAGGACGAGGTGACGATGCGCCTCGGAAATGGTTCCAAGGTCGATGTGATCACCGTCGGCACGCTACCTCTACATCTACCTTCGGGATTAGTTTTAGACCTCAATAATTGTTATTTGGTGCCCACGTTGAGCATGAACATTATATCTGGATCTTGTTTATTGCGAGACGGTTATTCATTTAAGTCAGAGAATAATGGTTGTTCTATTTATATGAATAATACCTTTTATGGTCATACACCCTCGAGGAGTGGTCTATTCTTGTTGAATCTTGATTGTAGTGATACACATATTCATAATATTGATGCCAAAAGATGCAAAGTAGATAATGATAGTGCAACATATTTGTGGCACTATCGTTTAGGTCATATTGGTGTAAAGCGCACGAAGATACTCCATGCAGATGGGCTTTTGGAATCACTTGATTATGAATCATTCGATACTTGCGAACCATGCCTCATGGGCAAGATGACTAAAACTCTGTTCTCTGGAACAATCAAGCAAGCTAATGACTTATTGGAAATAATACATACCGATGTATGCGGTCCGATGAGTGTTGAGGCACGCAGCGGGTATCGTTATTTTTTGACCTTCACAGATGATTTGAGTAGGCATGGGTATATCTATTTGACGAAACACAAGTCTGAAACATTTGAAAAGTTCAAAGAATTTCAGAGTGAAGTAGAGAATCATCGTAACAAGAAAATAAAGTTTCTACGATCTGATCGCGGAGTCGAATATTTAAGTTACGAGTTTGACCTTCATTTAAAACAATCTGGAATTGTTTCACAACTCACGCCACCTGGAACACCACATCGTAATGGTGTGTCTGAACATCGTAACCGCACTTTATTAGATATGGTGCGATGTATGATGTCTCTTACCGATTTATCACTATCCTTTTGGGGTTATGCATTAGAGACAGCTGCATTCATGTTAAATAGGGCACCGTCTAAATCCGTTGAGACGACACCGTATGAACTGTGGTTTGGCAAGAAACCTAAGCTAGCGTTTCTTAAAGTTTGGGGTTACAACACTTATGTCAAAAGGCTTCAGCCTGATAAGCTCAAACCCAAATCGGAGAAGTGCGTCTTCATAGGATACCCTAAGGAAACAATTGGGTACACCTTCTACCACAAATCAAAAGCCAAGATCTTTGTTGCCAAGAATGGAACCTTTCTAGAGAAGGAGTTTCTCTCGAAAGAAGTGAGTGGGAGGAAAGTAGAACTTGATGAGGTAATTGTACCTTCTCTCAAATTGGAAAGTAGCACATCAGAGAAATCCATTCCCGTGATGCCTACACAACCTAGAGAGGAAGCAAATGATAATGATCATGAAACTTCACATCTAGTTGCTAATGAACCTCGTAGGTCAACCAGAGCACGATCCGCACCAGAGTGGTACGGTAATCGTGTTCTGGAAGTCATGTTACTAGACCAAGGCGAACCTACGAACTATGAAGAAGCTATGATGATCCTAGATTTTGATAAATGGCTTGAGGCCATGAAATCTGAGATAGGATCCATGTATGAGAACAAATTGTGGACTTTGGTGGACTTGCCCGATGATCGGCAAGCCATTGAGAATAAATGGATCTTCAAGAAGAAGACTGACGCTGATGGTAATGTAACTATCTACAAAGCTCGACTTGTTGCGAAAGGTTTTTGACAAGTTCAAGGGGTTGACTACGGTGAGACCTTCTCACCCGTAGCGATGCTTAAGTCAGTCCAAATCATCAATTGCCGCATTTTATAATTATGAAATCTGGAAAATGGACGTCAAAACTGCATTCTTTAATGGATTTCTTAAAGAAGAATTATATGATGCAACCAGAAGGTTTTGTCGATCCTAAAGGTGCTTACAAAGTGTGCAAGATCCAACGATCCATCTATGGACTGGTGCAAGCATCTCGGAGTTGGAATATACGCTTTGATTATGTGATCAAAGCATATGGTTTTATCCAGACTTACGGTGAAGCATTTATTTACAAGAAAGTGAGTGGGAGCTCTGTAGCATTTCTGATATTATATGTGGATGACATATTGTTGATCGAAAATGATATAGAATTTCTGGATAGCATAAAAGGATACTTGAATAAGAATTTTTAAATGAAAGACCTTTGTGAAGCTGCTTACATATTAGGCATCAAGATCTATAGGGATAGATCGAGACGCTTAATAGGACTTTCACAAAGCACATACCTTGATAAAGTTTTGAAGAAGTTCAAAATGGATCAGTTAAAGAAAGGGTTCTTGCCTGTGTTACAAGGTGTGAAGTTGAGTCAGACTCAAAGCTCGACCACTACAGAAGATAGAGAGAAAATGAAAGTAATTCTCTATGCCTCATCCATAGGTTCTATCATGTATGCTATGCTCTATACCAGACATGATGCATGCCTTGCCATAAGTTTGGCAGGGAGGTACCAAAGTAATCTAGGAGTGGATCACTGGACAACGGTCAAGAACATCCTAAAGTACCTGAAAAGGACAAAGGATATGTTTCTCGTTTATGGAGGTGACAAAGAGCTCGTCGTAAATGGTTACGTCGATGGTAGCTTCGACACTGATCTGGATGACTCTAAGTCACAAACCGGATACATTTTTATATTGAATGGTGGAGCTGTTGTCGGCGTTCTGGGAACCAGGGTACCCAGAGTTGCCTGCCTGCTTCCCATGGCGTGGCTCCATCGAGGACCTGGTACGACCCATCTACAAAGACCATCAAGACAAGACCCTCGCGAGGGGCCAAGCCTGGCGAGGCGGGTGACGCCAAGACCTCTGGAGGGAGAGGCCTCCCGAGGCTATATCCTGAGGAGCGGAGATTCCTATGCGGGTGCCCGGCCTCATGAGGTTGCGGTGACGCAAGCCATGACAACCAAGGCCAACCAAGGCCAGGCGGGCGTCAGCGGGCACAGAGAAGACCGTTTCCTCTTTGGTGCTAAGGAGGCAAGCGCAGGCGTGGGTTCCCGAGGAATCAAGCAAATGTTTCCATTCCAGTGCAACAAGACCAAGACCGCCAGGATGGTAGGACGGATGTCATCACCGAGCCCACTGCGGCGTCATGACCAGAAGCTTTGCAGGCGAAGACCACCTTTCGTCAGGATAAGATGTACTGTTGTCCCTTTCAAATTGGGCACTGTGGAATCCCTTCCCGCCTACATTTTGGGGGAAGAGGACCGAGGCCACCATAAATATAGGTTAGCCACCACCATAGAGGGGATCCCCCTGAACCTCTCATCTGATTCCCTCACCAGAGCAGACCTCACGAGGTTGTTCAACCCTTGTACTTGGTCATCCTTCAGCCCCTCGTGAGGCAAGTCCACCACAAAGTTGGAGTAGGGTCTTACACCACAATGTGGCCCGAACCTGGGTAAACTGTCGTGTCCATCTTCTTCCTTGTTCATCGAGCTAGGCCGTGGGACGACGGGCTGTTTGTCTGGATTGGTTGGGTTCTTCGCTCACGCCCTAGAGTTCGAACCTTCCTTGGGCCTGCGAAGCACTGAATCCGACATTTGGCGCGCCAGGTAGGGGCGTGTTGAAGGTCCGCCTCTTCATCAGCTGCGCTCCACCTGCGCCGCGTGGTTCCCATGGCAGAGGCTCCCGAGCTTGCGCTGAGCGCTGGGCCGCTCGCACCACCAGGGTGGCGCCCCTTGTCCGCGGAGCTCGTCATCGCCCCATGCTCCCCGTGGCTAAGGATGCTGCCGGCGTCACCGGCCGTTAGCGGCGGGGCCCGCCGCCTCCCCCTCCCGCACGGCACCGCAATCATGCTGCCGCACGGTCCTCCAGCCACGCCACGGCGTCATCCTTGCATGCTCGCCGGGGGCTGGCGAACATGCGGGCAATGCTCCTTGTGGCGCGAGAGTTGCTGAGATGCCGGCTAGCGGAAGGCAGCCATGACGCCTTGCTTGGCCGGGTCGCCGAGCTGCTCGATGCCGCCTGCGAGGGCGTAGAGCCCTTTCGCACCCTGCCTACATCGCAGACGCCGCACGGGGCTCGCGCCTGCCCTCGCCGCGTCTACTCTCCCTTCCAGAGGGAGTCCAGAGGATCTCACGGCGGCGATCCCACATGTGACGCCACCCGCTTGACTCAAGATGCGTTCCCCCGGAAAATGGCCGGGATAGGCAGTCCCTCCAGGAGCCACAACGAAGCACCACCCCTTATTTGGCGCAACCAGGCGCCGGAAATGGCGGGCAGCGGAGCAGTGAGACTGGGGGCTGACTTCAGGAGGATGGCCCCCGGTGCCACTGTGCCGCCACCGATGGGCTCGTTATGCGAACAAAGGGGAGGCCTGCGCACGTTCCCCTCGTCGACATGGACGTCAGAATCGCCGAAGCCACACGGGACCAGGGGTCTTTACGGGCCAACCCAACGCCCTGACAGCGCCTTCGACAACAACACCACCGGTTACAACCAATATCTTTGGAACATGTCGCGCTAACCTTGGATCATGGGTAAATCGCACCGCGATGGCACACCTCCGGGTGCTGGCCCCGCCCCGGGCTGGCAGGGCACGCCAGGAGGTCGCGCGAGGTCGCGCCCCATGCACAGTAGAGCGGCCTGGTGCCAGGGCTCTCCCCGCACCATGAGGCGTATGGCACCGCCACCGCTGTGGCGTGTGCTATCCGGAAGTGGGTGCGAGCCCTCCCCCGGTTGAGGGCCCGCGACCACCTCACCACCGCCTGCGTAACCCCTTGCCCCTTGGTCCTGTCCTGGTCTCCGGATGCCCCAACGGTGGCTGGGGTGTGCGCAGGGCAGGGTCCTCGCCCAGGGGGCAAGAAGCGCCCCTCAAGTCTCCGCTCGTGGCACTCTCATGTAATAATGAGTGGGGTTGTACACGCCCCGGAGTCTCCTGGGCGCTGCTCCTGAGCCTCACGGGGGCTCCCGCCCATGTTCAAGTGGAAGGCACATGCTCCGCGCTGGCGGATGACACGGTCCCCGATGGCTATGCCCACGCCCAGTGGAGGCCCCATGCTCCGCGCTGGCGGGAAGACTACAAGACTAGGGTAGGTGTCGGATGCGGCTGTTTTCCTTGCTTTCTCTTGTAGCCGAATCTGCTCTTTCTTGGAATGAATTTGCATCTTTTGCATTGCTGTCGAAAAGGGGGGGTGTTCTTGGTTTTCCATTCTCCTAGCTATTTTCCTTCGCTTGGTTTCCGTTTTTGCGAAAAATGGCGAACGCCCGCGGTTCGCTCCATCGCACCCCGCGAGCGGGGCTCGGCATGGTGCGCACGCCGGCGCTAAAGACACCCTGAGGGCCCAGGCCACAAGAGCCATGGCCTTGCCCGTGCGCACACCTCTCTGGATCCTCGTGCGGCGCTCTCGAGCGAACTGGCAGGCGCGCATCGCCCGAGACCCTCAATGGGCGACCCCTCCTGGACCTTAAACCAGGCACCTCGACCAGGCACGGCACGGCGGTCACCCCTATTCAGGGGTCACGAGTGCGCGGAAAGTAAAATAGGAACCACAACAAGGAGTGCAAATATCACTTAACACATCGCAGGAAAAATTCTTCCAAAAAATAATTTCGCATCCCCATGGGGTCACATTCAATGTTCCAACAGGAAGACAGGGAAATACAAACCTAGCGAGGTGTGGCATCGTCATCGTCTTCGCTACCGTCATCATCTTCGACGGCTCTGCCCTCTTCGGCCGCGGGCGTGACCACATCATCAGCACGCTCGAGCTCTGCGATCAGGTCGTCCACGTGATCGTCCACCCAGCTCGCCAGGACGTCTTGGATTGGCCCAGGAAGGGGGGCTATAATTGCGTCGAAATCAAAGTCAGGGTCCGAGCGGAGGAGGTGGCTGAAGACGCGCGAGAACGCGCACCTAAGAAGGTCGCGACTCTTCTCCACGACGAGTTGGTGCGCCCTCGCGGCCCCGCCCTCAAGGCAAGTCATGACCTAGGTGAAGAAGTTGAGGTAGCCTGCATTGTCGACTTCGAGCAGGCGGAGACGTTCTCGTCACAGATGTTGCTTAGGGCCTGATTGGATTTGAGCCCGAGGGCCTGTAACATCAGGGAGCACTCGCGCTGCAGCACTCGGCGGCGGCCCACCTTGTCCGTGGCTTTCTCCATGAGGGACATAACGCCTTTAACCTATTGTTGGAGGAAGGATAGCTCAGCCTCAGCTGTAGCCTGAGCCGCCTCAGCGGCCTTCTCGCGCTGCTCCGCTGCAGCTAGCTTCTCCTCGAGGGCGTCGGCCTTGCCCTGCAGCTCGTTGCGCCGCTGCTTGAAGCGAGCCTCCTGGAGCTCCAGCTTCTAGCGATATTCCTCGACAAGGGTCCCGTGGATCCCCGCCACCTTCTGGTCGACCTCTCGTTGGATCCTCGCCTCCCGAGAAGCAAGGGCATCTTCAGCTGTGGCCACTTGGCGCTCCATCACCTCCAGCCGCTCGTGCTCCAGGCTTAGCTCCACCACCTCCAGCACCAGCGTGTCGTCGGGTGCAGGGCCTCGCCTCGCTCGTGGATGGTCCGGTCGTCGGAGCGGCGAGTGCGGCCATGCGCGCCCGGACTCGCTGCTCAAGGATGGCATTGGAAGCTTCGAGCTCCCTCTCGAGTGCCTCTTCCGCATCACGCCGGCGCTCTGCGGCTCGGGCCTCCTTCAAGACGCAATTGCAAGCCTCCCTCGCCGCGGCCAGGAGCCCCTCTGCCTCCATTCGGTCCTGCTCGTGCTACAGACGACCGAAGTTGATGGTGACTTGCAGCTGGCGCCATTCGCGGGCCAGGCGCAGGCGCTCTGCCTCGAGGCAGGCATCGACATCATCGAGCTCCACCCCGAGGCGCCCCAGCACGCTCACTGCCTCTCAAAGAAGGTCATGATGGACGGAACTGCACCCGCGTGCAGTCTCCAACGCCCAGCCCGGGCTTCCCCCACACCCTGGCCAGCCCGAGAGGCATGCGAAGCCTTGCCCGCCACTGGCGGGGGCCCGGGGCTCCCTCACCCACTCCTACGGCCCGAGAGGGGGCCCAAGGCAAACTCACCCTGCTGCTTGAAGACGGCGCCGTCCCGCAGGGCGCCAGGCTACCGGCGAGGATCAGCGGGGGAGCCCTCGGCACAACATCCGTGCCCCAGAGGCCACCTCAGGAGAAGGATGCCGGGAGTATGATTCCGCGGCCCCCCGAGGGTGACCCAGGCTTGTATGCAGGCGACGCCTCGCGCGCGGCCGCCGGGCTTAGGAGGCCAAAGGTCGCGATGGGACCAGAGCCCTCCGGAGGACACGTTTGGGGCGCACTCGCCCCTTCAACGGGAGGGATCCTAAGGGGCAGAAGTTAGAAGAGGATGCAACATGCAAGAGTCAAGGGAAGGGCAAGGTACTTACTTGTCCATGGCTATCCACTTCCTCCTTTTCAGAGTCCGTGGGACAAGGTCGCAGCGGCTTCCGAGCCCCTTCCTCTTGCGGGATACTCCAAGGTCCGGTAGGGACGCGCTGCAGGCCGGCACGCAGCCTTTCACGGCGGGGACATCAGCTGCGTCCGTGGGCGGGGCTCATCCCCTGCCACCTGTGGGGCTGGAGGCGGCCACCTCAGGAGCACATGGTGGCGCATGCTCCCCATTGGCCACCTCAGGAGCACGTGGTGGCGCCTGCTCCCCAGCGGCCACCTCAGGAGCACACCGTGGTGCCTGTTCCACAGTTGCCACCTCAGGAGCACATGCTGGCGCCTATTCCCCAGCGGCCGCTCCAGGAGCGCTTGGCGGTGCCCGCTCCTCTGCGGCCACCTCGAGAGCACACGCCGCAGGGCTTCCGAGCACGGGAGTCACCAACAAGGGTTTGTCGCGAGGCCCCCCGTGGCCCTCGGGGAGCAGACTCCACTCATCGAAGCATGGCATCTTCTTGGCGAAAGCCCTCCCGTTTAGGCAGTTGTACAAAGGGTTTCCCTCAGGAGGAAGTGCGGCGGGATCCTCCTCACCAGTCAGGAGCTCTAGCACCATGCGCAACATGTTGGAGGGGAGCGAAGGCACCTGGCGCCTCATGGGGTCGTTACATTGGGCGAGTATGGCTCTGGAGTGGAGCGATGCGCCGCCGGACGAATTCCCTCACCACCATCGCCGTCGTCACCCCCGCCTCCTTCAACTTGGCCAGCCTGGATAAGATGCACACGAGCCGCGGGACAGCAAGCTCCGCGTGACCCCAGCCGGAGCTCAGCTCTGCCGGCGCCAATGGGATGAGAAACAGGGGGCTGCGCGTGGTGGCATCCACATACACCCACTGCTTCCGAAACCCCCTCACATCCGGGCGGAGCGTGAAGTCGATGTCGGAGCCTGCGGTCGCCGTCACCGCCTGAAGCAACACGCACCCCGAGTGTTGCCCGCTGTCGACCAAGTGGAGCGAGAAGAAATGGCGGGGCAAGGCCACTGGCGGGGCAATGCCCACGAAGTCCTCGCATAAGAAGGCGAAAGCGGAGAGGAGGATGATGGATCCGGGATCCAGATGCAGCTGATGTCTACTATGCAACTTTATTCTTGTAGACACGTGTTGGGCCTCCAAGCGTAGAGTTTTGTAGGACAATAGCAATTTTCCCTCAAGTGGATGACCTAAGGTTTATCAATCCATGGGAGGCATAGGATGAAGATGGTCTCACTCAAACAACCCTGCAACCAAATAATAAAAAGTCTCTTGTGTCCCCAACACACCAAATACAATGGTAAATTGTATAGGTGCACTAGTTCGGCGAAGAGATGGCGATACAAGTGTAATATGGATAGTAGATATTGATTTTTGTAATAAGAACAATAAAAATAGCAAGGTAGCAATTGATAAAATGGATCACAAACGGTATTGCAATGCTTGTAAATGAGGCCTAGGGTCCGTACTTTCGCTAGTGCAATCTCCCAGCAAGGCTAATATAATTGGATCGTATAACAAACCCTCAACGTGCGATGAAGAATCACTCCAAAGTTCCTACCTAGTGGAGAACATAAGAAGAAATCGTTTGTAGGGTATGAAACCACCTCGAAGCTATTCTTTCCGATCGATCTATCCAAGAGTTCGTACAAAAATAACACCAAATAATTTCAGATTCATAATACTCAATCCAACACAAAGAACCTCAAAGAGTGCCCCAAGATTTCTACCGGTGAAACAAAGACAAGAACGTGCATCCACCCCTATGCGTAGATTACCCCAATGTCACCTCGGGAATCCGCGAGTTGAGTGCCAAAACATATACCAAGTGAATCAATTTGATACCCCATTATCACCATGAGTATTCATATGCAAGACATATATCAAGTGCTCTCAAATCCATAAAAGTATTCAATCCGATAAAACGAAATCTCAAAGGGAAAACTCAATTCATCACAACAAGATAGAGAGGGGAAAACACCGTATGATCCGACTATATTAACAACGCCCGCGATACATCAAGATCGTGACATCTCAAGAACACGTGAGAGAGAGATTAAACACATAGCTACTGGTACAAACCCTCAGCCCCGAGGGTGGACTACTCCTCCTCATCGTGGTGGCCGCCAGGATGATGAAGATGGCCACCGGTGATGATTCCCCCCTCCGGCAGGGTGCCGGAACGGGGTCTAGATTGGTTTCCCGTGGCTACAAAGCCTTGTGGTGGTGGAACTTCTAATCTAGGGTCTCCTCGAGGGTTTTTGGAATATTTGGATATTTATAGGGCAAAGAGGGGGTGCGGGAGACCACCGAGGTGGGCACAACCCCCTGGGCGCGCCTGGGCCCCCAGGGGCGCCCTGGTGGGTTGTGCCCCCCTCGAGGCACCCCCACTTGTTTCTCTGGCCCATCGGATATCTTCTAGTCCATACAAAATCCACAAAAAGTTTCGCGGTGTTTCGACTCCGTTTGATATTGATTTCCTGCGATGTAAAAAATAAGCAAAAAAACAGCAACTGACACGGGGCACTGGGTCAATAGGTTTGTCCCAAAAAATGATATAAAGCTGCTATAAAATGATTGTAAAACATCCAAGAATGATAATATAACAGCATGAATACTTCATAAATTATAGATACGTTGGAGACGTATTAGCAGCGCGTGGATCTGGTAATGCGAGAGCACGGCGTTGAAGAAATCGGAGAACGAAGGTAGCAGGCCGACAAAAAGAGCATGGAGATAAAGAGGGATTTCGGTGGCTCCATATTAGCTATGGTCCAGGAGGCGGGCCAGACCTTTGTCGCCTTCCACTTGTTGGAATCGGCGGCAATGGCGTGTTGGACCTTGTCCAACCCCTCCCGGTTGATCACTGTGGACCGGTCCAGCGCTGGTTCCGGCCCTAGCGAGGGCTCCGCGGCTGCTTGGATCTTCCCCTTCTTCCTGGGAGCCATGGCGGCGGGCTGGATTGGAGCTGGCACAAGTCTGGCGAAGAAGACACAAGTTCACGAGGAGGAGGAGGAGAAGCATAAGGCAGGCGCGCAACGGGGCAATGATGGCTGGGCTGCGTGCGCCAGGCAGTTGTCAAGTCGCGTAGTTGCCAAGGCGGCGTGGGGAAGCGGAGATGCCCACATCCCATCAAGCGCCATGCGTCACCCTGGTCCATAGGCGATTGGGGCCCGCGGTGCTTCGCCCTTGCCCTTTGGCTTCGCCTCAAAGCCAAGTCCGAGCGCTTCTTGGGCCCGGGGGCTACTGTCGGTGTTCTGAGAACCAACGTACCCAGACTTGCCTACCTAGGGCCCACGGCGTGGCTCCATCGAGGGCCTGGTACAGACGATCTACAAAGACCCTCAAGACAAGACCCTCACGAGGGGCCAAGCCTCGCGAGGCGAGCAACGCCATGACCTCCGGAGGGAGCAGCCTCCCAGGCTGCCTTCTGAGGAGCGGAGATTCCTATGCGGGTGCCCGACCTCATGAGGTTGCGGTGATGCAAGCCATATGACCAAGGCCAGGCGGGCGCCAGCGGGCACAGAGAAGACAGTTTCCTCTTTGGTGCTAAGGAGGCAAGCGCAGACGTGGGTTCCCGAGGAATCAAGCAAAGGTTTCCATTCCAGTGCAACAAGACCAAGACCACCAGGATGACAGGACGGATGTCATCAACGAGCCCACCACGGCATCACAACCAGAAGCTTCGCAGGCGAAGACCACCTTTCGTCAGGATAAGATGTACTGCTGTCCCCTTTCAAATTGGGCACTATGGAATCCCTTCCCGCCTACATTTTGGGGAAAGAGGACCGAGGCCACCATAAATATAGGTTAGCCACCACCATATAGGGGATCCCCCCGAACCTCTCATATGATTCCCTCAGCAGAGCAGACCTCGCGAGGTTGTTCATCCCTTGTACTTGTTCATCCTCAGCCCCTCGTGAGGCAAATCCACCACAAAGTAGGAGTAGGGTCTTACACCGCAAGGTGGCCCGAACCTGGGTAAACTGCCGTGTCCATCTTCTTCCTTGTTCATCGAGCTAGGTCGTGGGGCGACGGGCTATTTGGCTGGATTGATTGGGTTTTTTGCACACGCCCCAGAGTTTGAACCTTCCTTGGGCCTGCGGAGCCCTGAGTCTGAGAACTGTCAGTTGGTGCAGTTCCAAGCAGAGTGTCGTGGCGGGATCTACGTGTGAAGCAGAGTACATAGCTGCTTCGGAAGCAGCGCATGAAGGGGTTTGGATGAAGGAGTTCATATCTGATCTGGGTGTAATACCTAGTGCATCGGGTCCGATGAAAATCTTTTGTGACAACACTGGAGCAATTGCCTTAGCGAAGGAATCTAGGTTTCACAAGAGAACCAAACACATCAAGAGACGCTTCAACTCCATTCGTGAAAAGGTCAAGGATGGAGACATAGAAGTTTGCAAAGTACATACAAATCTGAATGTGGCAGACCCGTTGACTAAGCCTCTTCCGTGAGCAAAACATGATCATCACCAAGACTCCGTGGGTGTTAGATTAATTACAATGTAATCTAGATTATTGAATCTAGTGCAAGTGGGAGACTTAAGGAAATATGCCCTAGAGGCAATAATAAAGTTGTTATTTTATATCTCCTTATTCATGATAAAGGTTTATTATTCATGATAGAATTGTATTGATCGGAAACTTAAATACATGTGTGAATACATAAACAAATACCGTGTCCCTAGTAAGCCTCTACTAGAACATCTCGTTGAGCAAAGATGGTTAAGGCTTCCTAACCATAGACATGTGTTGTCATTTGATAACGGGATTACATCATTGGAAGAATGATGTGTTGGACAAGACCCATCCGTTAGCTTAGCATACTGATCGTTCTGTTTATTTCTATTGCTTTCTTCATGTCCAATACATATTCCTTCGACTATGAGATTGTGCAACTCCCGAATACTGGAGGAATACCTTGTGTGCTATCAAATGTCACAACATAATTGGGTGATCATAGAGATGCTCTACAGGTATCTCCGAAGGTGTTTGTTGATTTGGCATAGATCGAGATTAGGATTTGTCACTCCGAGTATCGGAGAGGGATCTCTGGGCCCTCTCGGTAATACACATCATAAGAAGCCTTGCAAGCAAAGTGACTAATGAGGTAGTTATAGGATGATGTATTATGGAAGGAGTAAAGATGTCGGATTTCGGGTTCCGCAGACCCTTGAGAGGTTCGAACTCTGGGGTGCGTGCGAAGAACTCGTCTTGCCCAGTCTGTGTGCTCGCTAATCTCATGGCCTAGCTTGACGAACTGCTTGGAAAAGAGACACAGCAGTTTACCCAGGTTCGGGCCACCATGCGGTGTAAAACCCTACTCCTGCTTTGTGGTGGATTGGCCTCGAGTGGCTGAGGATGAACTAGTACAGTGGGAGAACAACCTCAGGAGGAGAGGTGTTCTTGTGGTCGATGAGCTGGTGGGTGTGAGGATGATCTGAATTATCCGTCCCCTTCCTACGGTGGTGGCTAGGTCCTATTTATAGTGGCCTTGGTCCTCTTCCCAAATGAAAGGCGGGAAGGGATCCCACAATGGCCAAATTCGAAGGGGGACAGCTAGTACATGCTATCCTGACAAAAGTAGTCTTCGCCTGCAAAAGCCTCTGGTCGTGACGCCGTGGTGGGCTCGACGATGACCTCCGTCCTGCCGTCCTGGCGGTCTTGGTCTTGTTGCACCGGAATGGAAACCTTTGGCTGATTCCTCGGGACTCCGCGCCTGCGCTTGCCTCTTTAGCACCAAAGAGGAAACTGGTACACTATGCTCGCTGGCGCCCACCTGGCCTTGGTCGTCATGGCTCACGTCATCCGAACCTCACGAGGTGAGCCTTGCATAGAGATCTCCGCTCCTCGGGAGCCAGCCTGAGGAGGCCGCCCCGCGTGGAGGTCTGGATGTCGTCTGCCTCGCGAGGCATGGCCCCTCGCGAGGGTCTACAGTTGTTGATGTTGAAGCTGGGCCGTACCAGGCCGTTGATGGAGCCATGCCGTGGGCCGTAGGCAGGCAAGTATGGGTACCCCCATTCCTAGAACGCCGATAGTAGCCCCCGGGCCCAAGCCGCGCTCGAACTTGGCTTCGAGGCGAAGCCAAACGGCAAGTGCGGAGTGCCACGGGCCCTACTGCCTGCGGCCTCGGTCGACGCGTGGTGATTGATGGGACGTGGGCGTCTCCGCTTCCCCACGCGGCCTCGGCAACCGTTCCTGGCTGACAAAAAGGCTCGTGCCGGCTGCGAAGCCTTCATTGCCCTTCCTTCGTCTTGCTCCAGATCCCCTTCTCCTTCTGCCTAAAAACCTCCAGATCCGCCGATCTTCCCTGAGCTCGCCATGAATGGCCTCCGATAAGGCAAAGTCTTCGGCTCCGGCCGTGCGCCCAGCTACTTGGTTCGAGACGGCCCTGAGCACGTCCACCATCGCCGAGGAGAAGCACCTCACCGCCGCGCTCCAACTAACGGCGAGCAGCAGCAACGAGGGGGGAGAGAAGGCGCTCTGGGTCGGCTCTGTCAGGCCAGAAACTTTGGGCGGCACCTTTTACCCCTTCTTCCTGCACAGCGTCTTCGCTGGTTCCCTCCTTCTCCAGTTTCTTCTACGCCATTCTCCGCCATTACAAGCTCCATGCTCTCCATCTTCATCCCAACTCCATCCTCCTCCTGTCAATCTTCGCCTTCTACTGTGAGGCGTTTGTGGGGGTGATGCCCTCCGTGGCGCTGTTCCGCCACTTCTTCTATCTCCGGATCAATGGCAGCCAGTGCTCAGGGTGCGCCTGCTTCATCGCGGCCAATGGCAGCAACACGATTTCGCGGGCCGGGAAGAAGGTGGAAGACTTCCAGAACAACTGGATCTTCATGGATGCCAAGTACTCCTATCCTCGGCTAGAGCTGCTCACCGGGCTGCCGATGCCCTGGGAAGGGTGGCCTCACGAGAAGCTCACCGATCCTCGGGTGGAGCAGTTGCTGGAAAGGATGGTGGCCGACCTTAAGGCGGGCGACCTGAAGGCGGAGGGGCTGACGGGGGCCATGATCGTCAAGGAGTTCCTGACGTAGTGCCTGGCCCCGCTAAGGAGATTCAAGGGCGCGGAGGACGACCTCCGGCTGCGCCCGGACAACTTGCCAGACGACTAGCTGGGCAAGGTCATGCACACCTTGCTCGGGAAGGACTAGGGTTGCCCCCCGGACACCCATCTCCCGTTGTACCGCCGCCCCAACGGGGAGAAGATTGCCGACGCCATGCCTGTCTTCGACGAGCGCGGGCTCGTACCTCTGGAGCCTTCCCTGCCCTCGGGCTCCCCGGTGACGGAGTCCTCCGGCGAGTCCGACGAGGAGGAGAAGGCGGACTCGGAGACGACCTGGGAAGGTGCGGGGGAGACCTCTCCCCCAAGCCAGACCGATCTCCTCCGCGTCCTTTCTGATGATGACGACGTCGGCGAGCACTCGGTCAGGGAATCGCCACGCTCCGCCATGGTCTCCACAAGGTCTAGGGGCACCCCTCCAAAGAAGCTGAAGCTGGGGGTCCCGAAGAAGGGCAGGTCGGCACTGCTTTCCCGGGGCGACGCCTCCGCCTCGTCGCCGGCTGACGCTGCCGCAGATCCGGGCGCCGTGCCCTCGCCCACCCCTGAGGCTTGCGCGACGGCACCCATGCCTATGAAGCATGCGGGCATGGCGCTCCTGAAGAGGACGAGGGATTACGTCACCGTGGACCAGTAAGTGCGTCGTCTTGTCTTTGCTTCCTGCTCTTGTCGTAGTGTCTTGACGTTTCCCTCTTCTGCGGCCAGGCCAACGCCGGTGGTGAATAAGAAGAAGGAGGAGGCCAGGACTACTGAGGCCAAGCAGCCTGCCGTGGCCACGCCACCTCCGACGTAGAAGGACGGGGCCGTCCCGCGTGCTCCCGCGGCTGGGTTGTCCTCCCGAGGATCGGAGGCCCGGCCTCAGGAGGAGGCGATCCCTGCGGCCAGGCCGGCTCCGGAGGCGCCCGCCCTCAGCTCGCCTGTTGATGTCTTGAAGGCTTCGAAGTCCCCGGCCCTCTCTGCCACTGCTGCTTCGCCGGTCCTGGCGCTGGCGCCGTCTCCTCCCCCGTCCATCACGCCGCTGGCCGTGATTCTTCCGCCGCGCCCGGTGTTCTGGAGGAGGCCCTCTCCGCGCTGGATCAGCTTTGGGGCGATCTTCATGGGCCTAATCGACGCAGGGCATCAGGGCGCCTAGAGCTGATCTCAGGATGGCTCCGGGCCGACGCGTCCGTCAGGGCGGCATGGGGCCAGGCCATGGCAGCCTCAGAGGGGGGCGAGCAGGTAGCCGGCCTAGCCGCGGCCGCCCGCGATGCGGCGGAGAAGGACGCCAAGGCAGCCGAGGAGCGCTGTCGCGCGGCGGAGGCCGAGCTGAAGAGCCTCCATGACAAGCAAGCCGCCTAGGCCCGCCAGCTCGAGGTGCAAGAGGAGAAGCTGAAGGCTCGGGAAGTTGCGGTTGCCAATCGTGACACCGAGCTGGAGCAAGTGGCTTGGGAGCAGGCCATGAAGCGCGGCTGTCGGATTTCGGGTTCCGGCAAAACCCTTGAGGTTGAACACTGGGGTGCGCACGAAGATCTCTCCTCCCCCTAGCTCATGTGCACCCTGATCTCACGGCCTAGCTCGACGAACCCAAAGAACAAAGGGACACAAGATTTATACTGGTCCGGGCCACCGTTGTGGTGTAATACCCTACTCCAGTGTGGTGTGGTGGATTGCCTCTTGGGCTGAGGATGAACTGTTACAAGGGAAGAACAGCCTCGCGAGGAGAGGTGTTCTTGTGCTTGGTGAGCTAGTGTGAGTGAGGATGGACTAGTCCCAGATCAGTTGCATCCTATGGTGATGGCTAGTCCTATTTATAGAGGCCCCTGTCCTCTTCCCAAATATTGAGCGGGAAGGGTTCCACAATGGCCAGTTTGAAGGGGGGCAACTAGTACAAGCTATCCTGACTAAAGGTGGTCTTCGCCTGCCAAAGGCTCTGGTGGTGACGCCGTCTTGGGCTCCACGGTGACCTCCGTCCTGCCGTCCTTCTGGTCTTTGGTCTCGTTGCACCGATATGGAAGCCTTTGCCTGATGCCTCGGGACTCCTCGCATGCACTTGCCTCTTTAGCGCCAAAGAGGAAACGAGGACACTGTGCACGCTGGCGCCCGCCTGGCCTTGGTCGTCATGGCTTACGTCATAGGAACCTCGCGAGGTTCCCCTCGCCTTGATCTCTCCGCCCCTCGCGAGCTAGCCTGGTGAGGCTGCCCCC
This sequence comes from Aegilops tauschii subsp. strangulata, assembly GCF_002575655.3. Classification (NCBI taxonomy): domain Eukaryota; kingdom Viridiplantae; phylum Streptophyta; class Magnoliopsida; order Poales; family Poaceae; genus Aegilops; species Aegilops tauschii. The sequence goes on along the minus strand of NC_053038.3, from coordinate 323,273,307 downwards.
GAGGAGGTCTTGCGTCGTCCGCCTTGCGAGGCTTGGCCCCTCGCGAGGGTCTTGAAGGTTTGCTGGTGAAGATGGGACGTACGGGCCGCTAGTGGAGCCACTCCGTGGGCTATAGGCAGGCAAGTCTGGGGACCCCCATTCCCAGAACGCCGACAGTAGCCCCCGGTCCCAAGGCACGCTCGGACTTGGCTTTGAGGCGAAGCCAAGGGGCAAGTGCGGAGCGCCGCGGGCCCCAACAGCCTGCGGCCTTGGTCAATGCGTGGCGATTGATTGGACGTGGGCGTCTCCACTTCCCCATGCTGCCTCGGCAACTGCCCGACTTGACGAGTCCCTACTGCATGCAAGGAAAAACCATCATTACCTGTGATCATGGGGGTCGCCGGTTGGCCTTCTCCTGCTATAAATGAGGAGGGGGGCGAAGCCCCCATCGCCCATCTCTTCCCGCTTCGCTTGCTCCTTCTCCCTTGCTCCATTGCTAGTAGCGACTCCCATGGCGTCGATTCCAAGGTTCTCGGCCGCGGAGAAGGGAAAAAACCCTCGCGACAAGCCCGGGCCACTCCCTCCGAAGAAGAGGCCGGACCACCGTCGTGACGTAGTCGAGAGGTCGGAGGTGACAAGGCCCTGGTGCGAGCGGCCACCTCCCGGGTATCCGCTGCCTCTGTACGCCCAAGCCAAGGGCTCTGGAGGAAGAGGCGGCGGGTGCCACCGCCCACACCGCAGCCATGGCCGACGCGCCGCGGTGACGCCCGTCGTCGCCCCGGGAGCCCACGCTGCGGACTCCTCACGAGAACTCGTGATGTGGGCGGCGATGCCTCTGCGCACTTGGATCCGCTTCCCGCAATTCTTCTCCGCCGAGATGCCGCCGAGGGGGCCCCTCGAGGTTTGGCTGCAACACGCCGACTGTGACGCCCCGGCGACTGGAGCGGAGGTTGAAGTCATTTCCCCGGGCAAGATCTTTGTGACCCGCGGCTGGGGTGAGGTCGCCCGGGTTTGCCGTGCGGAGGGCGCCCTTGCGATCCACTTCGAGTATGACGGCGCCTCCATGATGTTCTTCAAGGTCTTCAACGCTGAAGGCCGTCGCTTGGAGTCCTGCCCCGGAGGGAGCCACCTGAACGGCGCCGCGGCAGGAGCCGGGCCTGCCGCTTGCCTCGCCAGCGGCTCATCCAGCAGCAGTGGCGTCGCTTGGGAGTCCAGCGACTCTCCTGAGCCCTACGAGACTCCGGAGACGAGCGGCGACAGCTATGTGCCCCCGAGCTCTCGCCGTGCCCGGAGCAAGGCCACAACATCCAGCCGTCGCTAATCTGGATGGGGTTGAGGACCGTCTCCATCTCCTCCAGGACTCCGTGATGCCTGGCCTCCTGAGCCACCAGGATGCTCCGCAAGTTACGCTGATAGGCGGGCACCATGCTCGGTAGGTCGAATGGCATGCGAACATAGCTGTGAGGTGGGTCCTCGCAACGTCCCACGCGCGAAGGCCAGAAGAGCTCATAAAATGCGGCCTTGTTGAGCCCTGGGAGGTCGATGCAGACACGCAGCCCGCCATCCTCGCCTGGATGGGGAGCTGGGTTAGGCGGGCGGCGGTCGCCGCGCATGGCTCTTGCTTCCTGAAGCTCTTGGGTAGTCTGGGTGATGAACTCTTGAGCGCCAGGCGCTCCTCGCCTGGTGCCCTCCTGAGGGAAACGTGTCGCAAAGCACGCCTCCATGTGGTGACCGAGCGCCTCCCTCATGATGTTGGCAAGGTTTGAGGCCCTCTAGAAGAGAGCCCCCGAGCCCTGCCCAAGGAGGGCGCCGGGTGCGCCTTCCTATGCGCGGGAGGGAGGCACCCCATCTGAGGGCGTAGGTCTTGAGGTGGTGCTGCTGGTGACGCCGCTCTCCTGAGGCCCTTGATGGAGCAGCTTCTTCTTCTTCTTGGTGATGGCCTCGGGAGGGTATAAGATTCCTTCGCTGTCGGGGTCCTCGATTGCTGCAACTTGGAAGGCGTGCTCGAGGGAGCACACCGCATCCTTCTCCTCACAGGCGATGGTGATGATACCACCGGTCCCTGGCATCTTGAGGACGTTGTAGCCGTGGTGGGTTACCACCATGAACTTGGCCAACGCTGGGTACCCGAGGATTGCGTTGTATGGCAGACGAATCTGGGTGACGTCGAAGTCGATGAGCTCGGTGAGGTAGTTGTCGCGCCGACCGAAGGTGACAGGAAGGCAGACCTGCCCGATTGGGGTGGTGGAACCATCGGTCACTCCTGAGAAGGGCTTGGTCGGTTGCAGCTGATCATAGGGTACTTGAAGGCGATCAAGCGTGTCGACAGACAGGACATTAAGCCCCGCACCACCATCGATGAGGGTCTTGGTGACTTGGAGTTGCTGATGACGGGTGAGCAGAGCATGGGGAGAGCGCCATCGGTGGCCGCGCACTTGAGCTGATCTGCCGAGCTGAAAGTGATGGCATACTTGGACCACCTGAGCGGGCGTGTGGCCTCGCGAGCAAACTGCTTGAAGATGCGCTGGGAGGCTGGGGCTTGAGCTCCGCCCAAGATGCAGGCGATAGCGCGCGGCTCCTAGAAGCCCCCAGCCCCCTCGTCCTGATGGTGGTCGTCGTTCCTTCTTGGCGGTGGCGGCAGCGGAGGAAGGCCAGCGTTGCCTTGGGGCGATCCTCGCGAGGCTGATCCCTCCAGGTGCCCTCACGAGGCTGGTCTTGCCAGCGGTCCTCATGAGGCCGGTCATGCCACTCCTGGCGGGGGCCACGGTCGTCCCAGCGTCCTGCGTCGTGTCCTCCTCCTCGGCCGTAGCCCCAGTGGTTGCGCTCGGGACGTCGACCGAAGCGTCCATCTTGAATGGCCCTGAGCTCCTGACAGTCGTTAGTGTTGTGGCTGTGTACGTTGTGGAAGGCGCAGAATGGTCGGCTACTCTTGGACGACTCAGGATGGTCTCGGCCGCGCTTCGTATCAGGCTCCGCCGCGAGTATGGTGACTCCTTTGCGCTTCACGTCCTTGGCCTTGGCTTTCTTCTCTTCTGGGTCGGTAGCAGGGAGCTCGAGGAGGGAAAGGCGCCCTTCCTCAACTCTTGCTCACTTGGTCGCCAGGTTGAATAGCTCTAGAGCCGTGCATAGCTCCTCCTTCATCTTGACGCCGCGGACGCCATCGGAAAACACCGAAATGATGGCCTCGTCCGTCACATTGGGGATCTTGAGGCGGGCGTAGTTCAAGCGCTCGATGTACTTCTGCGGGGTCTCCCTGGTTGCTGCTTGATGCGCCGTAAGTCGTCTGCAGCTGGTGGGCGGTCGCGAGTGCCCTGGAAGTTGGCGACGAAGCGGTCGCGCATCTCGCCCCAGGAGGAGATCGAGCCCGGGGGCAGGTTTAGGAGCCATGAGCAGACGCCGTCCTTGAGAGCCATGGGGAACCAGTTCGCCATGACCTTTTCGTCGCCGTTGGCCACCTCGATGCTCAGCTCATAGAGCTGCAGGAACTCCGCAGGGTCGGGGGTGCTGTCGTAGCGAGGATGCAGATCCGGTTTGAACTTGCCCGGCGAGACGACGCCACACAGCTCAGGAGTGAAGGCACAGCAGCCGGCCGGGGCCACCGGGGCCTGTCATGGAGGCGGAGCTTGATCTTGGCGTCCCCACGCTGCCACGGCAAGTGGCGCGTAGCCCTGCCGCGGCAAGCGATCCTAACGCGGCGGTGCTGGGAGCCGTGGAGCGTTTTCTTGCGGTCGGGGAACTTCTTGGCAGCTTCCTTCTTCCCGCGCGGGGCGCCCGGCATGGCGGGTCGTGCGGAGGGGCCGCGCGTCTTGGTGCCAGAGCGCCGTCTTGGTGCAGAGGTGGCGGAGGTGCTCCGTGGGCTATGTCGCACGCGGCTGGCGGAGGGCGAGGCAGCGAGAGGGTCGGTGCGGGGGTGTCAGGACCCCGATCCTAAGCCACATCGATCTAGCATGTAACACATCATATCACTTTGCGGCCTCACGCACGGTATTTCCATGGGTGCCACCTTACCTGGCCCGGGATCGTTTGCGCCTTTTGGCTCACATATATGATAGTGTCGCTAGCATCCATATGACAGAGAACCCGGGCCAACATGACTAGTCGTGAACCCAAAGTGGCACTAACTTACAGGGACATGCATACATGACACAGCAACGAACGTGTCGGTCATCAGCGAGTGAATTCGGGCTGTAGCAACTGGGCTAGCAGGACTCCGGAAATCCGGGCTGTAGCAGGCTGACAGCATTCCGAAAGACACTGCGTGACATTTCCTCGAAGGGATAGACACAAGATCGAAGAAGGACACATGCCGACCAGTCTAAGTGTTCCGTAGCAGTAGCAACTGGGCTAACAGGACTCCGGTAAACAGGGCTGTAGCAGACTACCATGGCTCAGTGGAAGCACTAGACTACATTTCCCCATAAGAGAGGCTACCAAGGATAGACAACTAGGTTGTCGAATCCCACACATACCAAGCATTTCAATCATACACACAATATGCTCGATATGTGTAAATACAACATGGCATCACAACAAAACTCTATGACTCAAAGTATTTATTCATTAGGCTCCGAAGAGCCAGATATTACAAACATGGGTCTCATGACCCAACATTCAGGGCATACAAGCAATAGCACATGCAGAAGCTTATCTTGTCTGAGTACAGACAACTACAAAAGGAAAAGGCTGAGAAGCCTGACTATCTACAAGACCCTGCCGAGGGCACAAGATCGTAGCTGAGGTAACAAGCTAAACGTCAAAGTTCACGCGGAACTACTAGCGAGACTGAAGTCTCTCTGCAAAAACATAAATTAAGCAAACGTGAGTACAAATGTCCCAGCAAGACTTACATCAGAACTAGCTACATATGCATCGGTATCAACAAAGGGGGTGGTGGAGTTTAACTGCAGCAAGCCAGCTTTGACTCGGTGGCTATCCTAATCTACGACTGCAAGGAACTCTTTTGAGGTGGCGCACACGAGTCCACATATTCACCATATCAAAACACCACTATGGATCCGCTACCGTCTCCCTACGAGAACGCAATTCGTAGCACTCACGCTTATCTTGCACATTTTAGAGTATCCACTTTCACTTGTCTCTGAACTGTACAGGCAACCCAGAAGTCCTTTACCGCAGACACGGCTATTCGAATAGATCATTTATAACCCTGCAGGGGTGTACTTCTTCACACACGCTCTCGCCACTTACCACCATGTACACGTCGTGTATCTCGGCAACCTTCAAGCGGAAGCCTAGCGAGGGAGTCGGCCACGACCTGACTAACCACACAAGTCTCTAGTCCAGGTTTATCGCCTATTCAGGTTCCATCAGTGAGGAGATCCGACCGGGGTTTCGCTCACAGCCCCAAATGATGTGTGCAGGGTTCCCGAGACACCAAACGGGCGCCCGGTACACCGTGCCACGGTGTATCTACCGCATCATAGCCCACCCCTAGGGTCAGCGCTACGCACGGCCTCCAACACATATCCTACAAACACCAGAAACTAGTTGCAACTCCTGGACAGAGATCAAGACGGTTAATAAGTCGAGAGGGTCCATTGGTTTCGGGCCCAACGCGAGGTAGTAGCTGTTCATGGATCACAAACACAGAACTCAGTTCCAAAGAACGGTTTCAATGAGACAACCCACCATGTACTCCTACATGGCCTCTCACCGCTACCTTTACCAAATCGTGTTCACACACTTAGCTCACACACAATAGGACATCTTCATCACCATTCCAATTCATTCCCGATGAATCAGGCCTGACTCAACTCTAAGCAGTAGCAGGCATGACAACAAGCATGAATTAGTAGGCACATCAGGGCTCAAACAACTCCTACTCATGCTAGTGGGTTTCATCTATTTACTGTGGCAATGACAGGTCATGCAGAGGAAAAGGGGTTCAGCTACCGCAACATGTAACAGTTGAATCGTTGTTGTCCTAATGTAGTAAAAGAGAGCAGGATTGAGAGAGTGGGATTGTATCGGAATGAACAAGGGGGGTTTTGCTTGCCTGGCACTTCTAAAGATAGTATAGTTCTTCATCGGTGTCATCGAACTCATCATCGAAACTACATCCGCCGAGTGGGGACAAATACCGGCAAACAAGCAAGAACACAATCAATGCAATGCAAAAATTATGATGCATGATAATGACATGGCAAAATGAGTGTGTTGGGCTAATGCAACTACAACCAGATGGGTTTGAGCCATTTTGAACCAAAGATTCAACCCCAAACTCATCTTATGAATTTAAATAGTGCTTTATCATGTTTTGATATAAACAACAGTATTAACTTGTTTAAACATGCATGAAACTAGTACAGATGGATAGATTGGATTTCTCTAATCATTTTTCATATATAACACTTTGCATTTGGAGTTACAGATTAATTTCTATGATTTTTAGAAGTTAGCACTATTTCCTAGAATTTCCTGAATAAGAATAAATCCAGAAAATGAGTTACGGCGTCAGCATTGCATTAGCAGGTCAACTGGGGCGGTCCAGGTCAAACCTGACCTGTGGGACCCATTGGTCCGTGACCTAGCATCAGTTAGTGCCACACACAGGTGGGTCCGGTCAACGGCCACGTCAGCGAGGTCAACGCCGACGCGTGGGGCCACTGTGATTAACTTAAACTAAACAGGGGTTAAACCGTGGTTAGTTAAGGGCGTGAGGCCTATATGTCATCGACATGCAACACTAACTAAACGCGATTAGCACCTAAACTAATGGTGCCATGTCAGCCACCGGAGTTTCGCCGGCGACGACCGCGGCCGACGGCGGAGGTGCATCATGCGCTTGCTACGGAGCACCATTCGACGCGTGGTTTGCTCCTGCGGGTTCATGGGAGTGAGGCGCATCCAAAGCAACAAGCGGGAGCAGCTGGGGTGGCCGGAGCTGACGGCGGCGAGCTCTTTTGCGGCCGCCGGTGTTCGGACAACGACGGGTTCGGCGTTGTAGTGCACTAGGGGAGGCGCTGGTATGTGCTACGTGCTCCTGGTGAGGTGTGCAGCACGGCAGTGTGCTCGACTTCGAGCCGCTGTGGCTCTGGCCATGACGGCGACGAGGCACGGCGGCGGCGAGCTTCGACCGTGGAGGAAAACGGAGCTAGGGGATGGAAACAGAGGGGCGAGCAAAGGAGAAGTAGCAGGAGCTCACAACGGTTCCAACTGAGGCGGAGATGAGGCCGGGGATGCGTGAGAGGCAGTGCAGGGTTGCTGGGGATCTGGGCGGCCGGAGGTTGAAGATGATGACTTGGACGGCGTTCGAGGGCGTCCCGCGGCTCGTGGCTCGTTGTAGAGGTGTAGAAGACGAATGCGGACCTCGTGGAGGTGTTGGGGAGGCGAGGCAGTGGCCGTGGCTACTGCGGCAATGAGCGACGGTGACGGTGGCGCTCGGCGCGGGTGAGAGAGGGGGCAGAGGAGAGGAGGGCCACGGGGAAGAGTGAGAGGGGTCAGGGGTTGCGTGGCGTCTCCCAGAGGCGTCCAAGGCATCGAGGGGGAGCGGCAAGCAGGAGGTGGCCGAGGCGCGTGGCTGATGTCTACTACACAACCTTCTTCTTGTAGACGTTGTTGAGCCTCCAAGTGCAGAGGTTTGTAGGACAGTAGCAAATTTCCCTCAAGTGGATGACCTAAGGTTTATCAATCCGTGGGAGCTGTAGGATGAAGATGGTCTCTCTAAAACAACCCTGCAACCAGATAACAAAGAGTCTCTTGTGTCCCCAACACACCCAATACAATGGTAAATTGTATAGGTGCACTAGTTCGGCGAAGAGATGGTGATACAAGTGCAATATGGATGGTAGATATAGGTTTTTGTAATTTGAAAATATAAAAACAGCAAGGTAACAAGTTGTAAAAGTGAGCACAAACGGTATTGCAATGCTAGGAAACAAGGCCTAGGGTTCATACTTTCACTAGTGCAAGTTCTCTCAACAATAATAACATAATTGGATCATATAACTATCCCTCAACATGCAACAAAGAGTCACTCCAAAGTCACTAATAGCGGAGAACAAACGAAGAGATTAATGTAGGGTACGAAACCACCTCAAAGTTATCCTTACTGATCGATCTATTCAAGAGTCCGTACTAAAATAACACGAAGCTATTCTTTCCGTTCAATCTATCGTAGAGTTCGTACTAGAATAACACCTTAAGACACAAATAAACCAAAACCCAAATGTCACCTAGATACTCCAATGTCACCTCAAGTATCCGTGGGTATGATTATACGATATGCATCACACAATCTCAGATTCATCTATTCAACCAACACAAAGAACTTCAAAGAGTGCCCCAAAGTTTCTACCGGAGAGTCAAGACGAAAACGTGTGCCAAGCCCTATGCATAAGTTCATTGAACCCGCAAGTTGATCACCAAAACATACATCAAGTAGATCACGTGAATATCCCATTGTCACCACAGATAAGCACCGCAAGACATACATCAAGTGTTCTCAAATCCTTAAAGACTCAATCCAACAAGACAACTTCAAGGGGAAAACTCAATTCATCACAAGAGAGTAGAGGGGGAGAAACATCATAAAATCCAACTATAATAGCAAAGCTCGCGATACATCAAGATCGTATCACCTCAAGAACACGAGAGAGAGAGAGATCGAACACATAGCTACTGGTACATACCCTCAGCCCCGAGGGTGAACTACTCCCTCCTCGTCATGTAGAGCGTCGGGATGATGAAGATGGCCACCGATGAGGGATCCCCCCTCCGGCAGGGTGCCGGAACAGGGTCCCGATTGGTTTTTGGTGGCTACAGAGGCTTGCGGCGGCGGAACTACCGATCTATTGTGTTCCCCGATGTTTTTAGGGTATATGGGCATATATAGGCGAAAGAAGTCGGTCAGGGGAGCCATGAGGGGCCCACAAGGGTGGGGGGTGCGCCCAGGGGGGCAAGCGCGCCTTCCTGCCTCGTGGCCACCTCGAAGCTTCCCTGACGTCTACTCCAAGTCTCCTGGATTGCTTCCATTCCAAAAATAACTCTCCCAAAGGTTTCATTCCGTTTGGACTCCATTTGATATTCCTTTTCTTTGAAACACTGAAATAGGCAAGAAAACAACAATTTGGGCTGGGCCTCCGGTAAATAGGTTAGTCCCAAAAATAATAGAAAAGTGTATAATAAAGCCCGTAAACATCCAAAACAGATAATATAATAGCATGGAACAATAAAAAAAATTATAGATACGTTGGAGACGTATCAGCATCCCCAAGCTTAATTCCCGCTCGTCCTCGAGTAGGTAAATCATAAAAACAGAATTTTTGATGTGGAATGCTGCCTAGCATATTCTTCAATGTAATTTTCTTTATTGTGGCATGAATGTTCAGATCCGAAAGATTCAAGATAAAAGTTTAGTATTGACATAAAAATAATAATACTTCGAGCATACTAACAAAGCAATCATATCTTCTCAAAATAACATGGCCAAAGAAAGTTATCCCTACAAAATCATATAGTCTGGCTATGCTCTATCTTCACCACACAAAGTATTTAAATCATGCACAACCCTAATGACAAGCCAAGCAATTGTTTCATACTTTTGATGTTCTCAAACTTTTTCAATCTTCACGCAATATATGAGCATGAGCCATGGATATAACACTATAGGTGGAATAGAATGGTGGTTGTGGAGAAGACAAAAAGGAGAAGATAGTCTCACATCAACTAGGCGTATCAACGGGCTATGGAGATGCCCATTAATAGATATCAATGTGAGTGACTAGGGATTGCCATGCAACGGATGCACTAGAGCTATAAGTGTATGAAAGCTCAACAAAAGAAACTAAGTGGGTGTGCATCCAACTCGCTTGCTCACGAAGACCTAGGGCATTTTGAGGAAGCCCATCATTGGAATATACAAGCCAAGTTCTATAATGTAAAATTCCCACTAGTATATGAAAGTGACAACATAGGAGACTCTCTATCATGAAGATTATGGTGCTACTTTGACGCACAAGTGTGGTAAAAGGATAGTAGCATTGTCCCTTCTCTCTTTTTCTCTCATTTTTTTTGTCTTTTTTGTTTGGGCCTTTTCTCTTTTTTTATGGCCTCTTTTTTTAGTCTGGAGTCTCATCCCGACTTGTGGGGGAATCATAGTCTCCATCATACTTTCCTCACCGGGACAATGCTCTAATAATGATGATCATCACACTTTTATTTACTTACAACTCAATAAATACAACTCGTTACTTAGAACAAAATATGACTCTATATGAATGCCTCCAGCGGTGTACCGGGATGTGCAATGACTCATGAGTGACATGTATGAAAGAATTATGAAGGTGGCTTTGCCACAAATACGATGTCAACTACATGATCATGCAAAGCAATATGACAATTATGAAGCGTGTCATAATAAACGGAACGGTGGTAAGTTGCATGGCAATATATCTCGGAATGGCTATGGAAATGCCATAATAGGTAGGTATGGTGGCTGTTTTGAGGAAGGTATATGGTGGGTATATGATACCGGCGAAAGGTGCACGGTATTAGAGAGGCTAGCAATGGTGGAAGGGTGAGAGTGCGTATAATCCATGGACTCAACATTAGTCATAAAGAACTCACATACTTATTGCAAAAATCTATTAGTTATCGTAACAAAGTACTACGCGCATGCTCCTAGGGGGATAGATTGGTAGGAAAAGACCATCGCTCATCCCCGACCGCCACTCACAAGGAAGACAATCAATAAATAAATCATGCTCCGACTTCATCACATAACGGTTCACCATACGTGCATGCTACGGGAATCACAAACTTTAACACAAGTATTTCTCAAATTCACAACTACTCCACTAGCATGACTCTAATATCACCATCTTCATATCTCAAAACAATCATCAAGTATCAAACTTCTCATAGTATTCAATGCACTTTATATGAAAGATTTTATTATACCCATCTTGGATGCCCATCATATTAGGACTAATTTTATAACCTAAACAAATTACCATGCTGTTTAAGACTCTCAAAATAATATAAGTGAAGCCTGACAGTTCATATATTTCTTCAAAATAAATCCACCGCCGTGCTCTAAAAGGATATAAGTGAAGCACTAGAGCAAACGGCAAACTACGCCGAAAGATATAAGTGAAGATCAATGAGTAGTTTAATAATTATGCAACTATGTGAAGACTCTCTAACATTTAAGAATTTCAGATCTTGGTATTTTATTCAAACAGCAAGCAAAACAAAAGAAAATAAAATGACGCTCCAAGCAAAACACATATCATGAGGTGAATAAAAATATAGCGCCAAGTAAAGTTACCAATGAACGAAGACGAAAGAGGGGATGCCAGAGGGGATGCCATCCGGGGCATCCCCAAGCTTAGGCTCTTGGTTATCCTTGAATATTACCTTGGGGTGCCTTGGGAATCCCCAAGCTTAGGATCTTGCCACTCCTTATTCCATAGTCCATCGAATCTTTACCCAAAACATGAAAACTTCACAACACAAAACTTAACAGAAAACTCGTAAGCTCCGTTAGTATAAGAAAATAAATCACCACTTAGGTACTGTTGTGAACCCATTCTTTATTTATATTGGTGTAATATCTACTGTATTCCAACTTATCTATGGTTCATACCCTCCGATACTACTCATAGATTCATCAAAATAAGCAAACAACACATAGAAAACAGAATCTGTCAAAAACAGAACAAACTGTAGTAATCTGTATCAAACGTATACTTCTGGAACTCCAAAACTTCTGCCAAAATAGGACGACCAAGATAATTTGATTATTGATCTACTGCAATTGTAATCAGGATTTTATCACTTTCTGGTGATTTTTAACAATTATTTTCATGAGTAGAAAGTTTCTATCTTTTTCAGCAAGATCAAATAATTATCATCCAAGAAGATCCTATAGGTCTTACTTGGCACAAACACTAATTAAGACATAAAACCACATCTAACCAGAGGCTAAATGAAATATTTATTACTAAAAAGAACCAAAAATCAAGAAACAAAAATAAAATTGGGTTGCCTCCCAACAAGCACTATCGTTTAACGCCCCAAGCTAGGCATGATGATTTCAATGATGCTCACATAAAAGATAAGAATTGAGACATAAAGAGAGCATCATGAAGAATATGACTAGCACATTTAAGTCTAACCCACTTCCTACGCATAGGGATTTTGTGAGCAAACAACTTGTGGGAACAATAATCAACTAGCATAGGAAGGCAAAACAAGCATAACTTTAAAACTTTAAGCACATAGAGAGGAAACTTGATATTATTGCAAATCCTACAAGCATATGTTCCTCCCTCATAATAATTTTCAGTAGCATCATGAATGAATTCAACAATATAACCATCACATAAAGCATTATTCTCATGATGCACAAGCATATAAATTTTACTACTCTCCACATAAGAAAATTCTTCTCATGAATAAAAGTGGGAGCAAACTCAACAAAATAACTATCATGTGATTGAAAATTAAGATCGAGATGACAAGTTTCATGGTTATCATTATTTTTTATAGCATACGTGTCATCACAATAATCATCATAGATAGGAGGCATGCTTTCATCATAGTAAATTTGCTCATCAAAGCTTGGGGGACAAAAAATATCATCTTCATCAAACATAGCTTCCCCAAGCTTGTGGCTTTGCATATCATTAGCATCATGGGTATTCAAAGAATTCGTACTAACAACATTGCAATCGTGCTCATCATTCACATATTTTACGCCAAGCATTCTATGTAATTCTTCTTCTAGTACTTGACATAATTTTCCTTGCCATCATTTTCACGAAAGATATTAAAAAGATGAAGCATACGAGGCACCCTTAATTCCATTTTTTGTAGTTTTATTTTATAAACTAAACTAGTGATAAAACAAGAAACAAAAAGATTCGATTGCAAGATCTAAAGATATACCTCCAAGCACTAACCTCCCTGGCAACGGCGCCAGAAAAGAGCTTGATGTCTACTACACAACCTTCTTCTTGTAGACGTTGTTGGGCCTCCAAGTGCAGAGGTTTGTAGGACAGTAGCAAATTTCCCTCAAGTGGATGACCTAAGGTTTATCAATCCGTGGGAGGTGTAGGATGAAGATGGTCTCTCTCAAACAACCCTGCAACCAAATAACAAAGAGTCTCTTGTGTCCCCAACACACCCAATACAATGGTAAATTGTATAGGTGCACTAGTTCGGCGAAGAGATGGTGATACAAGTGCAATATGGATGGTAGATATAGGTTTTTGTAATCTGAAAATATAAAAACAGCAAGGTAACAAGTGGTAAAAGTGAGCACAAACGGTATTGCAATGCTAGGAAACAAGGCCTAGGGTTCATACTTTCACTAGTGCAAGTTCTCTCAATAATAATAACATAATTGGATCATATAACTATCCCTCAACATGCAACAAAGAGTCACTCCAAAGTCACTAGTAGCGGAGAACAAATGAAGAGATTATTGTAGGGTACGAAACCACCTCAAAGTTATCCTTTCTCATCGATCTATTCAAGAGTCCGTAGTAAAATAACATGAAGCTATTCTTTCCGTTCAATCTATCATAGAGTTCATACTAGAATAACACCTTAAGACACAAATCAACCAAAACCCTAATGTCACCTAGATACTCCAATTTCACCTCAAGTATCCATGGGTATGATTGTACGATATGCATCACAGAATCTCAGATTCATCTATTCAACCAACACAAAGAACTTCAAAGAGTTCCCCAAAGTTTCTACCGGAGAGTCAAGACGAAAACGTGTGCCAAGCCCTATGCATAAGTTCATTGAACCCGCAAGTTGATCACCAAAACATACATCAAGTAGATCACGTGAATATCCCATTGTCACCACAGATAAGCATGACAAGACATACATCAAGTGTTCTGAAATCATTATAGACTCAATCCGGCAAGACAACTTCAAGGGGAAAACTCAATTCATCACAAGAGAGTAGAGGGGGAGAAACATCATAAAATCCAACTATAATAGCAAAGCTCGCGATACATCAAGATCGTATCACCTCAAGAACACGAGAGAGAGAGAGAGATCAAACACATAGCTACTGGTACATACCCTCAGCCCTGAGGGTGAACTACTCCCTCCTCGTCATGGAGAGCGCCGGGATGATGAAGGTGGCCACCAATGAGGGATCCCCCCTCCGGCAGGGTGCCAGAACAGGGTCCCGATTGGTTTTTGGTGGCTACAGAGGCTTGCGGCGGTGGAACTCCCGATATATTGTGTTCCCCGATCTTTTTAGGGTATATGGACATATATAGGCGAAAGAAGTCGGTCAGGGGAGCCACGAGGGGCCAACGAGGGTGGGGGGCGCGCCCAGGGGGCATGCGCGCCTCCCTGCCTCATGGCCACCTCGAAGCTTCCCTGACGTCTACTCCAAGTCTCCTGGATTGCTTCCATTCCAAAAATAACTCTCCTGAAGGTTTCATTCCGTTTGGACTCTGTTTGATATTCCTTTTCTTCGAAACACCGAAATAGGCAAGAAAACAGCAATTTGGGCTGGGCCTCCGGTTAATAGGTTAGTCCCAAAAATAATATAGAAGTGTATAACAAAGCCCATAAACATCCAAACCAGATAATATAATAGCATGGAACAATAAAAAATTATAGATACGTTGGAGACGTATCAGTGGCCGCGCGCACGGGGCACACGCCCGGCGTCCTTCTGTCGCGAGGAAGACGACAGGGGGGAGGCCAGTGGGCTGGGCCGCACAGTGCTGGACTTGCACAGGAGCTGGGCCAGTTGGTGGGCGCCAGGTTACTCCTTCTCTCTCTCTCTTTTATATTTCTTCTCTATTTCTGTTATTTTGTTTTGATTTAGTTTGGAAACTAAACCATTTTAAAACTTTCTATAAATTTTTATGTGAGCTCAGAGAGCTAGTCCAAGGTCACATGCAAACTTACAAAATATTTGAACATTATTTCTTATATAACAGAAATAATTCCAACCCAAATATATTATTGATTTAAATCAAAGGCCCAAAATAAATTATTTCTGTGACTCCAAAAATATTGGTTTGAATTTCACCTCATGCCAATATTTTCATAGAATAAGAGGAACATTTTCTTGGACTCATTTGATGAGATTTAAATGTTGGTTATTTTTAGAGGTTTTCTGAGGCTTTTGAAAATTCCTCAATTCAAATTTCATTTGAATTTAAACATGATGCTCACATGGAAGCTAGCATAGGTCGGACCAGAATCAGGGATGTGACAACTCACCCCCACTAAACAAGAATCTCGTCCCGAGATTCAAGTGTAGGGAAAGATGAAGGGGGAACGCAAACTAACACAATCTTCATGATCCAGGTGGCACTTCATAAGAACATTGATTCGATCACCATCATTGTCTCGATGTCTTGCCCCGAGAACTCCAACTAACATGACAACGGGAGGAAAGAGAAAACTCTAGAAGGATCGATCTTATCGAAGATCGAACAACTCAAGATCAACTCATGGAGTGAGACGCTGAAACAACTCTCGAGCTGAGACACCAAGCATACGTCCAGAGGGATGGAGTGAAACACATGACAAAGGTTCACTAGGTAGGCTACAATTCCACACCTAAGAGGGTGGTGAACGGTTGCCAACGTAGCGAGGAGTTGAGTTGCCATGACACCAAAACGATACATCTTGGAGGAGGGTGACCCGTAGAATCATCCCTTAAGTGGCAAAAAGAATTACTTTTGATTTAGAGAACATTTAAATTCTCTATACCAACCCGAGGCAATTCACCAACAATCGTTTGGCGGGGTACGAAAGGATGGCATAACCGGACTAGAATGGATGATGTGGTCTACCTTGTTGAAGAGAACGCAAGGAATGATTTTGCGTATCATCGGAAATGGATGGGACCCATGGTAAGTCCACTTTTGAAGATGATCCTAGACATCAATTACTGAGAGGGGCAGCCCATGGGAAATTGGCACAATGGCGGTGCAAGCTGAGAACAAAATGCAAATATTGGGGATTTTCCAACCATCATATCTGCCTGAGATTCAGATCTGGTTGGTAACAGGATACTTTAGACTCGGCATGTCTGAAAAGAAAGTTTGCAACACAAACCAACGAGATGACGTTGTGAGATTCTCAGGAAATGAACTACGATAGCAAGCTCCAAAACATGAGCTCGTTTTGCTACATACATGTGAACACGCTGTTCCAGACAAGCATGACCACATAGTAGTCTTACAACAAAACACAACCGAGTTCTGGTTGGCAACCATCATCGAGGATATCGAAGCCCTTGCATAAGTCCGGATCCTAAGAAGGAACTTGTTCTCCTTGAACAAATCAATCAGTGGCTTGGTGTGCTAGGAAACACATATAGAATGGAGGCGGCCAGCCTATCAAACCATAGAGTACTTCAAACATATGCGTGACTAACTTGGGATGATTCCAGAGGAAGCAAAAACAAGCTTTCTCGAATTCACGGCGGCAACTTACATCAAATGCATGTGAATTAGAGGAAGTCACTCCTTTCATCCAAACGTATACCTCATGAGTGGAACATGAAGGCAATGCTTACAAAGTTTCCAATGCTAGCTTTAATGTTCAACACGAGTCATGGAGAAGATAAGAATGTTGCCGATGGGCTCAACAACAATTTATCAAAATTCCAATGGAGATGGAATTCCACAACTATGTGAACAAGGTGATAGCATTGGTCAGACCCAAAAGATATAGTGGTGTATGCTCGAGGAAACAACCACGAGTAAGACAACATTACGAATATCGTTGGTTCTGATTTGATTTGAGGATAGCCCATACTCGAATCAAAGATTGGATAAGATGATAGGTCCATTAACTGGTCACGAGGGTCAATCGATGAAAATACCATCTTTCTTCAACACACATACAAGATGTCCCCTAAAATGAACTAAGTCGGATAAAGCTTTTATCTTCCAACTCTCCAAGTTATTGTTTAGCTTATCCAACTAGTTCAGGGGTAACCCACACAGATCCTTGGAGAAAGGGTTTTTTATGGAAAGACCAACTTGATCACGAACTCAACATAGCGGTCACGTGACAACCTGGTAATACTTTCGAGAAGATATCCGGAAAATCACGAACCACCGATATGTCTCTAAGCTCGAGAACAATCTTGCTTTTCAGGGCAAGACGATATGATCAAATAAGCAAGGGATTGAATAATCCTAACTCATTGATCAAAGAGTGCACCAGAAATAAGGACTAGGTAGCACAATCTATCCTAGAACCGTGATTCGATATCCAACACGATAAGAATGAGAGTATTGTCCATTAACTACCAAGCAACGGAGTTGCTAGGAGTATTGATTTCACACATGACGATTCACTTGTCGGCATTCCGGTTACAACAACACGGAACCAAGGAATGAACAATGATGGCAAGAAGTAGCACCAAATCAAGAATTCATAAGTGGTTGTGCAATTCTCATGACATTCTTGATATAAAAATGGTAATACTCCAAGGTAGAACAGAATCAAAAGCTGGATTGGCATTTGATTTGTGGATTACAACTGCTTTGACCCCATCCTGGATATGGATGAGGTACTGGAGTTTGTTTCTCCTAGTCATTCCAAAATAGAATGGCCTGACGGACCACAAGAATATTAGACTTTGATGAACGAATGCAATGATATACCCTCGACTATCAATTGATAGACAAAGGTCAGAAACAGCTAAGGAGGGACAACTCAAGGAACATACGATTTTCTGAGTTGTGGGTGCATAGATTAGCATGTCGAACGAGTTCAACATATTTGTTCCGGATAACCCATGCAGAAAGGTAGAACTGGCAGAGTCACAACATGGAATTGAGAACTCATCAAGAGCACTCTGGTTGTGATCTTTCGGTTAAACGAGGAACTTCTGCCATAAGTAGTTCATGGTATTTGGAAGAAGGAAATACCACGGACCTCGAGGACTATCGCAAAGGTTACTAATATCCTAAAGGTACAAGCAACACTATCAACACGAGGTAAGTAGAGTGAATCTTGGGTCAAGAACCCAGGAGTATAATACCTACTACTAAATGGCATCACGGGATGCTTTCGAGAATGGTGGCCAGAATCATCACACCGGGAACACAAAACATGGCTAGATTACTAGATGACTCCCTAAAACACCTAGGGTCATAATAATAGCTCCAACATATATGTCGAGGCAACAGAGTACCTCAACTTACCGATTAGTGTGATTAATCTGGCCCAAATGGACATCAGGAACATAGAGGAATGATTGCAAGTGCATCAGACTATCTAGAAACCTGGGATGACTCTGACATCATAACGGCTGTAAATGCTCAAAAAAATTGAGACATCCTGCAAAATAGTGGCATGACCACTCAGCATCACAATATCAAGGTTCTGAGGCCAGCTATGAATACACCGAAGTAGTAGAAACTGAACTAAGACTTGAATCCATCAATCCTATAAGTCTATGGATTAGTAACACGTCATCCTGATAGATAGATGAGAAGGCCTAGTTCTTAATCCCCGTAGAAAAGAAGAGGTTGACTCAGATCAGAAGGGCATAAGGTAAAGAAGTAGAAAGAGCCTTACGTTCCCTTCCACAATCAATTCCCTTACATAACTAAAGAATTTCTAGACTCAACTTCGACCAGTTTTGCTTGGTAATCCTACTGGCAGTCAGGCTCTGATACCAAAGCTGTCAGGACCCCGATCCTAAGCCACGTCGATCTAACATGTAACACATCATATCACTTTGCGGCCTCACGCACGGTATTTCCACGGGTGCCACCTTACCTGGCCCGGGACCATTTGTGCCTTTTGGCTCACGTATATGATAGTGTCGCTAGCACCCATATGATAGAGAACCCGGGCAGACATGACTAGTCATGAACCCAAAGTGGCACTAACTTACAGGGACATGCATACATGACCCAGCAACGAACGTGTCGGTCATCAGCGAGTGAATTCGGGCTGTAGCAACTGGGCTAGCGGGACTCCGGAAATCCGGGCTGTAGCAGGCTGACAGGACTCCGAAAGACACCGCGTGACATTTCCCCGAAGGGACAGACACAGGATCGAAGAAGGACACATGCCGGCCAGTCTAAGTGTTCCGGAGCAGTAGGAACTGGGCTAACAAGACTCCGGTAAACCGGGCTGTAGCAAACTACCATGGCTCAGTGGAAGCACTAGACTACATTTCCCCATAAGAGAGGCTACCAAGGATAGACAACTAGGTTGTCGAATCCCACACATACCAAGCATTTCAATCATACACACAATATGCTCGATATGTGTAAATACAACATGGCATCACAACAAAACTCTACGACTCAAAGTATTTATTCATTAGGCTCCGAAGAGCCAGATATTACAAACATGGGTCTCATGACCCAACATTCAGGGCATACAAGCAATAGCACATGCAGAAGCTTATCTTGTCTGAGTACAGACAACTACAAAAGGAAAAGGCTGAGAAGCCTGACTATCTACAAGACCCTGCCGAGGGCACAAGATCGTAGCTGAGGTAACAAGCTAAGCGTCGAAGTTCACGCGGAACTACTAGCGAGACTGAAGTCTCTCTGCAAAAACATAAATTAAGCAAACGTGAGTACAAATGTACCCAGCAAGACTTACATCAGAACTAGCTACATATGCATCGGTATCAACAAAGGGGGTGGTGGAGTTTAACTGCAGCAAGCCAGCTTTGACTCGGTGGCTATCCTAATCTACGACTGCGAGTAACTCTTTTGAGGTGGCGCACACGAGTCCACATATTCACCATATCAGTACACCACTATGGATCCGCTCCCGTCTCCCTACGAGAACGCCATCCATAGCACTCACGCTTATCTTGCGCATTTTAGAGTATCCACTTTCACTTGTCTATGAACTATACAGGCAACCCAGAAATCCTTTACCGCGGACATGGCTATTCGAATAGATCATTTATAACCCTGCAGGGGTGTACTTCTTCACACACGCTCTCGCCACTTACCACCATGTACACGTCGTGTATCTCGGCAACCTTCAAGCGGAAGCCTAGCGAGGGAGTCGGCCATGACCTGACTAACCACACAAGTCTCTTGTCCAGGTTTATCGCCTATTCGGGTTCCATCCGCGAGGAGATCCGGCCGGGGTTTCGCTCACAGCCCAAACGATGTGTGCAGGGTTCCCGAGACACCAAACGGGCGCCCGGTACACCGTGCCACGGTGTATCTACCGCATCATAGCCCACCCCTAGGGTCAGCGCTATGCACGGCCTCCAACACATATCCTACAAACACCAGAAACTAGTTGCAACTCCTGGACAGAGATCAAGGCGGTTAATAAGTCGAGAGGGTCCATTGGTTTCGGGCCCAACGCGTGGTAGTAGCTGTTCATGGATCACAAACACAGAACTCAGTTCCTAAGAACGGTTTCAATGAGACAACCCACCATGTACTCCTACATGGCCTCTCACCGCTACCTTTACCAAATCGTGTTCACACACTTAGCTCACACACAGTAGGACATGTTCATCACCATTCCAATTCATTCCCGATGAATCAGACCTGACTCAACTCTAAGCAGTAGCAGGCATGACAACAAGCATGAATGAGTAGGCACATCAGGGCTCAAACAGGTGCTACTCATGCTAGTTGGTTTCATCTATTTACTGTGGCAATGACAGGTCATGCAGAGGAAAAGGGGTTCAGCTACCACAACATGTAACAGTTGAATCGTTGTTGTCCTAATGTAGTAAAAGAGAGCATGAGTGAGAGAGTGGGATTGTATCGGAATGAACAAGGGGGGTTTTGCTTGCCTGGCACTTCTAAAGATAGTATAGTTCTTCATCGGTGACATCGAACTCATCATCGAAACTACGTCCGCTGAGAGGGGACAAATAGCGGCAAACAAGAAAGAACATAATCAGTGCAATGCAATAATTATGATGCATGATAATGACACGGCAAAATGAGTGTGTTGGGCTAATGTAACTACAACCAGATGGGTTTGAGCCATTTTGAACCAAAGATTCAACCCCAAACTCATCTTATGAATTTAAATAGTGCTTTACCATGTTTTGATATAAACAGCAGGGTTACCTTGTTTACACATGCAAGAAACTAGTACAGATGGATAGATTGGATTTTTCTGATCATTTTTCATATATAACACTTCGTATTTGGAGTTACAGATTAATTTCTATGATTTTTAGAAGTTAGCACTATTTCCTGGAATTTCCTGAATAAGAATAAATCCAGAAAATGAGTTACTGCGTCAGCAGGTCAACTGGGGCGGTCCAGGTCAAACCTGACCAGTGGGACCCATTGGTCAGTGACCTAGCGTCAATTAGTGCCACAGACAGGTGGGTCCGGTCAACGGCCATGTCAGCGAGGTCAACGCCGACGCGTTGGGCCACTGTGATTAACTTAAACTAAACAGGGGTTAAAGCGTGGTTAGTTAAGGGCGTGGGGCCCATATGTCATCGACACGCGACACTAACTAAACGCGATTAGCACCTAAACTAATGGTTCCACATCAGCCACCGGAGTTTCGCCGGCGACGACCACGGCCGACGGCGGAGGTGTACCGTGCGCTCCCTACGGAGCACCATTCGACGCATGGTTTGCTCCTACGGGTTCCTGGGAGTGAGGCGCATCCAAAGCAACAAGCGGGAGCAGCTGGGGTGGCCGGAGCTGATGGCGGCGAGCTCTTTTGTGGCCGCCGGAGTTCGGACAACGACGGGTTTGGCGTTGTAGTGCACTAGGGGAGGCGCTGGTGTGTGCTAGGTGCTCCCGGTGAGGTGTCGAGCACGGCAGTGTGCTCAGCTTCAAGCCACTGTGGCTCTGGCCATGACGGCAACGAGGCACGGCGGCGGTGAGCTTCGGCTGTGGTGGAAAACGGAGCTAAGGGACGGAAACGGAGGGGGCGAGAAAAGGAGAAGCAGCAGGAGCTCACAGCGGTTCCAACCGAGGCGAAGACGAGGCCGGGGATGCGTCGGAGGCAGCGCAGGGTCGCCGGGGATCTGGGCGGCCGGAGGTTGAAGACGACGACTTGGACGGCGTTCGAGGGCGTCCCGCAGCTCGTGGCTCATCGTAGAGGCGTAGAAGACGGAGGCGGACCTCGTGGAGGTACTGGGGAGGTGAGGCAGTGGCCGTGGCTACGGCGGCAACGAGCGACGGCGATGGTGGCGCTCGGCGCGGGTGAGAGAGAGGGAGCAGAGGAGAGAAGGGCCACGGGGAAGAGTGAGAGGGGTCAGGGGGTTGCGTGGCGTCCCCCAGAGGCGTCCAGGGCGTCGAGGGGGAGCGGCAAGCAGGAGGTGGCCGAGGCACGTGGCCGCGCATGGGGCACACGCCCGGCGTCCTTCTGTCGCGAGGAAGATGACAGGGGGGAGGCCAGTGGGCTGGGCTACACAGTGCTGGACCAGCACAGGAGCTGGGCCGGTTGGTGGGCGTCAGGTTAGTCCTTCTCTCCCTCTCTCTTTTATTTTTCTTTTCTATTTCTGTTATTTTGTTTTGATTTAGTTTGGAAACTAAACCATTTTAAAACTTTCTGTAATTTTTTATGTGAGCTCGGAGAGCTAGTCCAAGGTCACATGCAAACTTACAAAATATTTGAACATTATTTCTTATATAACAGAAATAATTCCAACCCAAATATATTATTGATTTATATCAAAGGCCCAAAAAAATTTGTTTCTGTGACTCCAAAAATATTGGTTTGAATTTCACCTCATGCCAATATTTTCACAGAATAACAGGAACATTTTCTTGGACTCATTTGATGAGATTTAAATGTTGGTTATTTTTAGAGGTTTTCTGAGGCTTTTGAAAATTCCTCAATTCAAATTTCATTTGAATTCTCACATGGAAGGTAGCATAGGTCGGACCAGAATTAGGGATGTGACAGGGGGAGCCCCCAGCGGCGCTGACGAGCTCAGCGATGTGGTCCAACGAGTCCTCGTAGAGGTCGTCGACTGGGCGGTAGCGCAGGAGCTCGCGTGGCATGAGCAGCGCGGCCTGCGCGGCCGTGGGAGCGTGACGAGCGTGAGACAACGAGCCCGCTGGGGTCAGCGACGGAGTGGCGGTGCGGCCATCCCGCCGCACGGAGGGGTGAAGAGAGGACGCCTGCTGCTCGTTTCCCGCCGGACCGGTGACGGCGTTGGCAGCGGGTGATGGAGAATGACGGGGAGGTCCGCCGACAGGGGTTGTCTGAGCGACACGGGTGGTGAGAGCGGCCCGGTGCTCAGCGCGGGCCCAGCGAGCGTCGACCATGAACTTGGTGGAGTGGCGAAATGCGGATCGACGAGAGGATTTCGAGTTCCGGCAAAACCCTTGAGGTTCGAACACTGGGGTGCGCATGAAGATCTCTCCTCCCCCTAGCTCACGTGCACCACGATCTCACGGCCTAGCTGGACGAACCCAAAGAACAAAGGGACACAAGATTTATACTGGTTCGGGCCACCATTGTGGTGTAATACCCTACTCCAGTGTGGTGTGGTGGATTGCCTATTGGGCTGAGGATGAACAGTTACAAGGGAAGAACAGCCTCGCGAGGAGAGGTGTTCTTGTGCTTGGTGAGCTGGTGTGGGTGAGGATGGACTAGTCCCAGATCAGTTGCCTCGCATGGTGATGGCTAGTCCTATTTATAGAGGCCCTGGTCCTCTTCCCAAATATTGAGCGGGAAGGGATTCCACAACGGCCAGTTTGAAGGGGGACAACTAGTACAAGCTATCCTGACTAAAGGTGGTCTTCGCCTGCCAAAGGCTCTGGTGGTGACGCCGTCTTGGGCTCCACGGTGACCTCCGTCCTGCCGTCCTGCTGGTCTTGGTCTCATTGCACCGATATGGAAACCTTTGCCTGATGCCTCAGGACTCCTCGCCTGCGCTTGCCTCTTTAGCACCAAAGAGGAAATGAGGATACTGTGCGCGCTGGCGCCCGCCTGGCCTTGGTCATCATGGCTTACGTCATAGGAACCTCGCGAGGTTCCCCTCGCCTTGATCTCTCTGCCCCTCGCGAGCCAGCCTGGTGAGGCTGCCCCCGAGGAGGCCTTGCGTCGTCCGCCTCGCGAGGCTTGGCCCCTCGCGAGGGTCTTGAAGGTTTGCTGGTGAAGATGGGCCGTACGGGCCGCTAGTGGAGCCACGCCGTGGGCTGCAGGCAGGCAAGTCTGAGGACCCCCATTCCCATAACACTGACAGCGGCCGCCTGGAGAAGTTGAAGGAGGAGGTGGAGGTGGAGAAGGCCCAGCTGGAGGCCAGGAAGAAACTCCTTGCTGAGGCTGAGGAGGCAGCCATCGCGAGGCGTGCCGCCTTTGACTCCCTGATGTCTACTACGCAACTTTATTCTTGTAGACACGTGTTGGGCCACCAAGCGCAGAGTTTTGTAGGACAGTAGCATTTTTTCCTCAAGTGGATGACCTAAGGTTTATCAACTCGTGGGAGGTGTAGGATGAAGATGGTCTCTCTCAAACAACCCTGCAACCAAATACAAGAAATCTCATGTGTCCCCAACACACCCAATACAATGGCAAATTGTATAGGTGCACTAGTTCGGCGAAGAGATGGTGATAAAAGTATAATATTGATGGTAGAAATATATTTTTATAATCTAAATAAATAAAAACAGCAAGGTAGCAAATAGTAAACGGGCACAAAAACGGTATTGCAATGCTTGAAAATGAGGCCTAGGTTCCGTACTTTCGCTAGTGCAATCTCTCAACAGTGCTAATATAATTGGATCATATAACTACCCCTCAAAGTGCGATGAAGAATCACTCCAAAGTCCTATCTAGCGGAGAACATAAGACGGAATTGTTTGTAGGGTACGAAACCACCTCAAAGCTATTCTTTCCGATCAATCTATCCTAGAGTCCGTACTAAAATAACACAAAGCTATTCTTTACGATCGATCGAACCAAGAGTTCGTACTAAAATAACACCAAAGCAAATTCAGATTCGTAACATTCAATCCAACACAAAGAACTTCAAAGAGTGCCCCAAGATTTCTACCGGAGAAACAAATACAAGAAAGTGCATCAACCCTTATGCATAGATTACCCCAATGTCACCTCGGGAATCCGCAAGTTGAATGCCAAAACATATATCAAGTGAATCAATGTGATACCCCATTGTCACCACGAGTATTCATATGCAAGACATATATCAAGTGCTCTCAAATCCATAAAAGTATTCAATCCGATAACAACGAAATCTCAAAGGGAAAAACTCAATTCATCACAATAAGATAGAGAGGGGAAAACACCATATGATCCGACTATATTAACAAAGCCCGCGATACATCAAGATCGTGACATCTCAAGAGCATGTGAGAAAGAGATTAAACACATAGCTACTGGTACAAACCCTCAGCCCCGAGGGTGGACTACTCCCTCCTCATCGTGGTGGCCATCGGGATGATGAAGATGGCCACCGGAGATGATTCCCCCCTCCGGCAGGGTGCCGGAAAGGGTCTAGATTGGTTTTCTGTGGCTACACAGGCCTGTGGTGGCGGAACTTCTCATCTAGGGTAACCCCCGAAGGGTTTTGGAATATTTGTTAATTTATAGGGTAAAGAGGGGGTGCGGGAGGCCACCAAGGTGGGCACAACCCACTTGGGCGCGCCTGGGCCCCCAGGCGCGCCCTGCTGGGTTGTGCCCCCCTCGGGGCACCCCCCCCAGGTGCTTCTCTGGCCCATTGGTGGTCTTCTGGTCCATAAAAAATCCACAAAAAGTTTCACGGTGTTTGGACTCTGTTTGATATTGATTTCCTGCGATGTAAAAAACATGCAAAAAACAGCAACTCGCACTTGGCACTATGTCAATAGGTTAGTCCCAAAAAATGATATAAAATGATTATAAAACATCCAAGAATGATAATATAACAGCATGGAACAATCAAAAATTATAGATACGTTGGAGACGTATCAGCATCCCCAAGCTTAATTCCTACTCGTCCTCGAGTAGGTAAATGATAAAAAATAGAATTTTTGATGTGGAATGCTGCTTATCATGTCATCTCATATTCTTTTCTTTATAGCATGGACATTTGGACTTTTATATGATTCAAAGCAATAGTCTAGTTTTGACATGAGGACTTAAATACTCAAGCATATCAACAAGCAACCATGTCTTCCAAAATATCAACGCTAGAATAAGTTATCCCTTGCCCATCATGCTCAATCATTGATCCATTCATAAAACACACTCACATATTAACTACACCCAATACTCAAGTACGATCATAGTGCCTCCTAGTTGGTGCTTTGATAAGAGAAGATGGAGACTCAAATTGAAAATAAAAAATTGCATAAAGTAAAATAAAGGCCCTTCGCAGAGGGAAGTAAGGATTTGTAGAGGTGCCAGAGCTCAAAGCGAAAAACTTAGAGATGAAAACATTTTGGGAGGTGTGCCTTTCCCACCAACGAAAAAGACTTAGAGTTCCCAACACTTTCCATGCTAGATATACCATAGGCGGTTCCCAAACAGAAATAAAATTTATTCCTTTTTCCACCATACTTTCACTTTCCATGGCTAACCGTATCCACGGGTGCCCTCCATACCAACACTTTCCAAGGAATTTATTATTTGACAACATAAAGTAAATTCATTTTTCATTTCGGGACTGGGCATCCCTAATACCTTTGCCTTACTCTTGTGCAATGACAAGTGAATAAACACTCATCGTGAGAATAACACATCTAGCATGGAAAATATTAGCCACCCCTCACCGCCTTGCGAGCGGTACGAGCACACAAAAGAGAAATTAATTTTGAATATTAGAAATGACACATACAAATTTGCTTAGAACGGCAAAAGAATACCGCCTATAGGTAGGTATAGTGGACTCATGTGGCAAAAACTGGTTTAAAGGATTCTGGATGCACAAGTAGTGATCATACTTAGTGCAAAATGAAGGCTAGCAAAAGGTTGAGAAGCGACCAACCAAGAAACTAATAATCTCCTAAGCGAGCATTAAGCATAATTAAAACACCGAATAATGCACCACAAGTAGGATGTAATTTCATTGCACAACTATTGACTTTCGTGCTTGCATAGGGAATCACAAACCTTAACACCAATATTCTTACTAAAGCATGATTACTCATCAACATGACTCACATATCACATCATCATATCTCAAAACTATTACAAGGAATCAAGTATATTTTGTCCAAATGATCTTCATGAGAGTTTTTATTATATCCTTCTTGGATATCGATCACTTTGGAACTAATTTTCATGTGTTGCTTTTCATAAGCTCAAACAAATATAAGTGAAGAACCTGAGCATAATATTTTCTTCTCTCAAATTAATATTATTGAAGCAAGAGGGAATTTCTACCAAAAATATTAAAGCACAACGTGTTCAAAAAGATATAAATGAAGCACTAGAGCAATTCCATAGAAAAGAGCTTCATTGACGGGATGTGAGTGCCGCTTACCTAGCCTCCCTGGCAACTATTTGAGGACTCTATTTTATTTAAAAACTTTCAGATATAAGTACTTTATTAAAATAGCAAGAAAAACAAAATAAAATGACATTCCAAGGATAGCACACATCATGTGAAGAAGCAAAAACTTAGGATCAACCGATACTAACCGATAATTGCCGATGGAGAAAGGTGGGATGCCTACCGGGGCATCCCCAAGCTTAGATGCTTGAGACTTCTTGAAAATATTATCTTGGGGTGCCTTGGGCATCCCCAAGCTTGAGATTTTGTGTCTCCTTAATTCCTTTTATATCACAGTTTCCCTAAATCTTAAAAACTTCATCCACACAAAACTCAACAAGAACTCGTGAGATAAGTTAGTATAAACCAATGTAAAAACCTTATCATTCTCTACTGTAGCAAATCACAAAAAATATTATTCAACATTGCATACTAAATGCCTCTGCATATTTAATACTCCTATCCTCAAAAAGAATCATTAAACAAGGAAACATATGCAAACAATGCAAACATAACAGCAATCTGCCAAAACAGTACAGTCTGTAAAGAATGCAATATTCATCATACTTCCCTAACTCCAAAAATTCTGAAAATTTACCACACTGTAGAAAGTTTACCATATCATATTGTGTAAAAATTTCAAGATTTTATCACGTGCTGACTTTCCAGAAGAATTCAGACAATGACAGAAAACTTTCTATTTTTAAACATCAACATGTAGACTTGCAAAATAAGCATGGTAAAGGTTATCCTTGACATTTTTATTGAAATGAAAGATGAAAAACATTATTCCAAATAAAAGCAAGCAAATCCTAACAAAATAAAATGACGCTCCAAGCAAAACTCATATCATGTGATGAATAAAAATATAGCTCCAAGTGAGGTTACCGATAATGTTGAAGACGAAAGAGGGGATGCCTTCTGAGGCATCCCCAAGCTTAGTTGCTTGGATCTTCCCTGAATATCACCTTGGGGTGCCTTGGGAATCCCTAAGCTTAGGGTATTTTCACTCCTTATTCTCCTCATATGGATATCTCACCCAAAACTAACTTCAATCACACAAAACTTAACGGAACTTTGTGAGATGGTTTAGTATGATAAAGACAAACCATTCACTTTGGTACTGTCAAAGACAAGATTCAGAATTGTTCTCACACAATGCCTACTGTACCTCATCATTTCCACAATTTATATTGCACAACAAAAGCCATAGAAACTAGAAAACAAGCAAACTATGCATTGAAAACAGAATCTGTCAAAAACAGAACATTGCGTAAATATCTGAATATTAGTCATACTTATGCACCTCCAAAAATTCTGACAAATTAGGACCACGTAGACAATTTGTATATCAATCATCTGTAAAAAAAATCAGAATTTTTCGATGATCCAATGAATTTAAACAATTCTGCTTCTGAAAGCAAAAGTCTCTGTTTTTGCACAGATTCAAGTCAACTATCATCCACACTATCCCAAAGGCTTTACTTGGCACTTTATTGAAACAAAAGCAATAAAACATGATTACTACAGTAGCATAATCATGTGAACACACAAAAATAGTAGGTAAAAGTGTTGGGTTGTCTCCCAACAAGCGCTTTTCTTTAATGCCTTTTAGCTAGGCATGATGATTTCAAAGATGCTCGCATAAAGGATAAGAATTGAAACACAAAGAGAGCATGATGAAGCATATGACTAGCACATTTAAGTCTAACCCACTTCCTGTGCATAGGGATTTTGTGAGAAAACAACTTACGGGAACAAGAATCAACTAGCATAGGAAGGCAAAACAAGCATAACTTCAAAACTTTCAACATAAAGAGAGGAAACTTGATATTATTGTTATTCCTACAAGCATGAGTTCCTCCCTCATAATAATTTTCAGTAGCATCATGAAGAAATTCAATAATATAACCATCACATAAAGCATTCCTTTCATGACACATAAGCATAGAAATTTTCTTACTCTCCATGTAAGAAAATTTATTCTCATCAATAGTAGTGGGAGCAAATTCAACAAAATAACTATCACGTGATTGGAAATTAAAATCACGATGACAAGTTTCATGGTTATCATTATGCAATATAGCATACATGTCATCACCACTATCATCATAGATAGCAACTTTGTTATCATAATCAATTGCAACCTCTTCCAAAATAGTGGATTCATCATTAAATAAAGTCATGACCTCTCCAAATCCACTTTCATAAATATAATCATCATAAATAGGAGGCATGCAATCATTATAGCAAATTTGCACATCAAATATTGGGGGACTAAAAATATCATCTTCATCAAACATACCATCCCCAAGCTTATGGCTTTGCATATCATTAGCATCATGGATATTCAAAGAATTCATACTAACAACATTGCAATCATGCTCATCATTCAAATATTTTGTGCCATACATTTTATTGACTTCTCCTTCTAACAATTGAGCACAATTTTCTGATCCATCATTTTCAAGAAAGATATTATAAAGATGATCAATAATATGATGCAAACTCAATTCCTTTTTTTGTAGTATTCTTTTACAAACCAAACTAGTGATAAAACAAGAAACTAAAAGATTCAATTGCAAGATCTAAAGATATACCTTCATCCACTCGCCTCCCTGGCAACGGCGCCAGAAAAGAGGTTGATGTCTACTACGCAACTTTATTCTTGTAGACACGTGTTGGGCCTCCAAGCGTAGAGTTTTCTAGGACAGTAGCAATTTTCCCTCAAGTGGATGACCTAAGGTTTATCAATCCGTGGGAGGTGTAGGATGAAGATGGTCTCTCTCAAACAACCCTGCAACCAAATACAAGAAATCTCTTGTGTCAGACACACACAATACAATGGAAAATTGTATTGGTGCACTCGTTCGGCAAAGAGATGGTGATAAAAGTGTAATATTGATGGTAGAAATATATTTTTATAATCTGAATAAATAAAACAGCAAGGTAGGAAATAGTAAACGGGCAAAAAACGGTATTGCAATGCTTGAAAATGAGGCCTATGGTTCGTACTTTCGCTAGTGCAATCTATCAACAGTGCTAATATAATTGGATCATATAACCACCCCTCAAAGTGCGATGAAGAATCACTCCAAAGTTCCTATCTAGCAGAGAACATAAGACGGAATTGTTTGTAGGGTACGAAACCACCTCAAAGCTATTCTTTCCGATCAATCTATCCTAGAGTTCGTACTAAAATAACACAAAGCTATTCTTTCCGATCAATCTAACCAAGAGTTTGTACTAAAATAACACCAAAGAAAATTCAAATTTGTAATATTCAATCCAACACAAAGAACTTCAAAGAGTGCCCCAAGATTTCTACCGGAGAAACAAAGACAAGAACGTGCATCAACCCCTATGCATAGATTACCCCAATGTCGCCTCGGGAATCCGCAAGTTGAATGCCAAAACATATAGAAAGTGAATCAATATGATACCCCATTGTCACACGAGTATTCATCTGCAAGACATATATCAAGTGCTCTCAAATCCATAGAAGTATTCAATCCAATAACAACAAAATCTCAAAGGGAAAAACTCAATTCATCACAACAAGATAGAGAGGGGAAAACACCATATGATCCGACTATATTAACAAAGCCCACGATACATCAAGATCATGACATCTCAAGAACATGAGAGAGAGAGATTAAACACATAGCTACTGGTACAAACCCTCAGCCCCGAGGGTGGACTACTCCCTCCTCATCGTGGTGGCCGCCGGGATGATGAAGATGGCCACCGGAGATGATTCCCCCCTCCGGCAGGGTGCCAAAAAGGGTCTAGATTGGTTTTCGGTGGCTACAGAGGCCTGCGGTGGTGGAACTTCTGATCTAGGGTAACCCCGAAGGGTTTTGGAATATTTGTGAATTGATAGGGTAAAGAGAGGGTGCGGGAGGCCATCCAGGTGGAAACAGCCCACCTAGGCGCACCTGGCCCCCCAGGCGTGCCCTGGTGGGTTGTGCCCCCTCGGGGCACCCCCCCAGGTGCTTCTCTGGCCCATTGGTGGTCTTCTGGTCCGTAAAAAATCCACAAAAAGTTTCACGGTGTTTGGACGTCGTTTGATATTGATTTCCTGCAATGTAAAAAACATGAAAAAAGCAACTCGCACTTGGCACTATGTGAATAGGTTAGTCCCAAAAATGATATAAAATGACTGTAAAATGATTATAAAACACCCAAGAATGATAATATAATAGCATGGAACAATCAAAAATTATAGATACGTTGGAGACGTATCACTCCCTCGAGAAGAGGTCCCGAGAGGCACTGCAGGATCTCTACGGTAGCGGGTTGAAGGAGCTGCTGGTGACCTCGAAGGAAGGCCCCGCCGAGCTGCTCGTGAAGCTCATCACAGTGCTCGAGGTCGTTGGGGTTGGCCCCATGGTGGAAGGAGAAGCCCGCATGCTCGCCACCTCGGCCGTGACACGCGTCTTCAGCCACCTCCATCTTCGCGACCCCAGCTTCGACTTTGGTGCGTTGCTTGAGCCTGTGGACTCGAAGCGCTACACCACCGCTGCCGAAGACGTGAAGGACCAGGTGGAGGCCCTGCTGCGGAAGTTCCTCGCCGTTGACGCCGCGACCATGGATGACGGTGCCGTCGACCCCACGACCACGGCTGACGGCACGGGCGACGACGACGTCGTCGACGACGGGACTCCCCTTGGGGGCGATGGCAGTTCCCAAGGCTGTAGAAGAGGCTCGCTGCTGGCGCTCCCCTCCGTTTAAGTCCTGCAACATATATCATGCCTCGTGGAGGCATAAAAACTTATGCCTGGTAGTTTTAAGAGACAATATGTTTTGTAATAATTTGCTAGGATTCTGCGATCTAATTTCCGTTTGCTTTAATGTTCTGCATCGGCAGGGCCCGGCCCCGCGCGTACCTCAGCCGCCGTTGGGTCGTCCGGATCACTAGGACGAGACCAAGGGGTGAGGGGCTACGTGACCAGTTAGGCTTCTGAGTCGCGATGCTCAGGAGTCCCCCTTGACGTGCAAACAACCCTCGGGAAGGAGATGCGAGAGTAGGCCTTAGCGTTCTGCGTTGGCAGGGCCCGGCCCCGTGCATACCTCAGTCGTCGTTGGGTCATCCGAATGACCAGGACGAGACCAAGGGGTGAGGGGCTACGTGACCAGTTAGGCTCCAGAGTCACAATGCTCAGGAGGCCCCCTTCACGTATGAACAGACCTCCATACCTTTCCTCGCCGAGGCCCTGCTCGGGAGGGGTGCGCGAAGACCAGGTCCGAGGGACCTGGTAGGGTGGCGTATGCTAGGCGTGACCTGAGCGTAGCCCCCGTGCCCATCCCCCTCGCGCGACTCTCCCGAAGGGAAAGCATTGCGGTGAGGCTGAATACCAAGCCTGGAGGCTCCCTGAGGTTATTGCGGCCATGGGGCCGTCCTCAGATGTTTATCACCAGCGCGGAGCATGGTGCTTCCGCACTTGTACGGGCATAGCTGCTCCTCGACCGTGTCGACTACCAGCACGGAGCATGGTGCTTCCACTTGTGCGTGGGTGGGGGCTCCCTCTGAGTGGAGCCCCCGGGGCATGTACAGCCCCGCCCTGACACGTGGCTTGCACGGCAGGGCTAGAGGAGGTGTGTATGGGCACTCGTGAGCCAGCGCGGGAATTACGAGGCCCTACCTCAAGGCGGGTTGCGCCTGAGTTTGATTCGGAACACTTGTGATGGCCCTGCGAGATGGTTAGGCAACCTGTGCCGAGTGAATCTCCTGAGGTTATCACATGAGAAGGCCAAACACCAATGACCCCAGGAGGTGACATGAATGGTGCCGGGCCGCCAGACAGAGCTCAGCCCTTCGGTTTATCGATGCTGCAAGGACGGACCCGAGCACAGACGTCGTGCCCAGCCTTCTCATGCGAAAGTCCTAAAGAAAGACAACCGGTGCGCGGCTCCCATGGTGACGAGGCACCGGGTCGCGCTCCCTAGCCCATCTGCCGCAATTAGCTCATGCGAGAATAAGGCCATGGTAGGTGATGTGCACGGGAGCTGGCCCGTGAGCCAGAGCTCAGCCTCTTGGGTTTAGCGACGCTGCAGGGACGGACCCGAGCACAGACGTCGTGCCCGTTCTTAATCACGAGGCGGTCGTGGGTGGGTTTGCAAGGGCGTATGGCGTTCATGGCAGCGAAGTACCAGACAGGCATATGGTAACCATAAAGCAACTCATGGAAGGAGGTAAAGCCAGCTCTGATAGATGCGGAAAACGATACATGCCACAGGGACGGACCCATGTGGCTTGGGGATGATGCAGCCCGAGGAGCGCCCCCAACTGAATAAACCAGAAAATGTTACCTGGCACTATTGCTAAAGAGATGTTGAAGTAGCTGAAGAAGACGCGTGCTGAAGAAGTCACTCCTCATGAGCCACCTAGGTCCTAAACCTCGGCAGGCTCTGGAGGCCCGGGAGGCTCGTGAAGAACCGTCGCCATTTCCGTCAGGACTGCCTGGTGCCTGGCCTCCTAAGCCGCCAGGACGCTCCGCATGTGGCGCTGGAATGTAACAGCCGCATTCGGCAAGTCAAAAGGTATGCGAACATAGCTGTGAGGGGGACCCTCGCACCGGCCAGCGCGTGATGGCCAGAAGCGCCCCTGAGATGCGGCCCTGTTGAGCCCAGGGATGTTGACGCAGGCGCGTAGCTCGCTGTCCTTGCCAGGACAAGGAGCCGCACTGGGTGGTGGGCGACGGTCACCGCGCATGGCTCTCGCCTCTTGAAGCTCCTCGGTTGCCTTGGTGATGAACTCCTGTGCACCTGGCACCCCGTGCCCTGCGCCCACCTGGCGGAAGCGCGTGTTGAAGCACGCCACCACGTGGTGCCCGGGCGCCTCCCTCGTGATGTTGGCTAGGTCAGAGGCCCTCCAGAGGAGAGCCCCTGAGCCCAGCCTCAGAGGGGCGCCAGGCGCGCCTTCCTTTGCGAGAGAGGGAGGCGTCCCATCCGTGGGCGCAGGTCCTGAGGTGGTGCCGCTGGACACACCGCTCTCCTGAGGTTCTTGGTGGAGCAGTTGCTTCTTTTTCTTGGGGACAGCCTCAGGAGGGTAGATGGCGCCTTCGTCTTCTGGGTTCTCGACCGCCGCAGCCTGGTAGGCGCGCTCGAGAGAGCACACTGCGTCCTTCTCCTTGCAGACGACCGTGATGATGTCGGAGCTCCCTGGCATCTTGAGGACATTGTAACCATGATGAGTCACTGCCATGAACTTGGCCAGGGCTAGATACCCAAGGATGGAGTTGTATGGAAGACGGATGTGGGCGACGTCAAAGTCGATGAGCTCCGTGCGATAGTTGTCGCGCTTGCCGAAGGTGTCAGGGAGGCGGATCTGCCCTATCAGGGTGGTGGAACCGTCGGTCACCCCTGAAAAAGGCTTGGTGGGCTGCAACTAGTCATAGGGCACTTGGAGGCGGTCGAACGTCTCGATGGACAGAACATTAAGCCACGCTCCACCCTTGATGAGGGTCTTGATGACGAGGATGTTGCTGATGATGGGCGAGCAAAGCATCGGGAGGGCACTAGCAGTTGCCGTGCACTTGAGCTGGTCGGACGAGCTGAAGGTGATGGCGCACTTGGACCACCTGAGAGGACGCGTAGCCTCGAGCTTGGGGAGGGCCGCGTTCACCTCACGGGCAAACTGCTTGAAGATGCGATGAGAGGCAGGGGCCTGAGCGCTGCCCAGGATGCAGGCGATGGCATGAGGCTCCTGGAAGCCCCCAGCCCCCTCGTCCTGGTGGTGGTCATCGTTCCTCCTTGGTGGTGGTGGCAGCGGAGGGAGGCCAGTGTTGTCCTGAGGACGGTCCTCACGAGGCTGGTCCCTCCAGGGGCCCTCGTGAGGCTGGCCCTACCAGCGTTCCTCACGAGGCTGATCGCGCCACTCCTGGCGGGGGCCGCGGTCATCCCAGAATCCTCCACTTCGGCCTCCTCCGTGGCCATAGCCTCGATCATTGCGCTCGAGGCGACGACTGAGGTGCCCGTCGCGGATGGCCCTGAGCTCCTGATAGTCGTTGGTATTGTGGCTGTGCACGTTGTGGAAGACGCAGAACGGGCGACCGCCCTTGGATGACTCCGGGTGATCACAACCGCGCTTCATCTCTGGTTCGGCCGCAAGCAAGGCCGGTCCCTTGCACTTCACGTCCTTGGCTTTGGCCTTCTTGTCTTCTAGGTCAGCCCTCGGGAGCTCCAGAAGGGAGAGGCGACCCTCCTCAGCTCTCGCACACTTGGTTGCCATGTTGAACATCTCTAGGACCGTGCATAGGTCCTCATGTATGGCGAGCTCCACCTTCATCTTGACGTCACGGATGCCATCAGTGAATGCCGAGATGATGGCCTCGTCTGATACCTTGGGGATCTTTAGGCGAGCACTGTTGAAGTGCTGGATTACTTCTGCAAGGTCTCCCCTGGCTGCTGCTTGATGCGCCGTAGGTCACCCGTAGCCGGCGGCTTGTCACGGGTGCCCTGGAAGTTGGCGACGAAACACTCTCGCATTTCGCCCCAGGAGGAGATCGATCCCACGGGCAGGTTCAGGAGCCACGAGCACGCGCCATCCTTGAGGGCCATGTGAAAGCAGTTCGCCATAACCTTCTCGTCGCCGTTGGCCGCCTCGATGCTTAGCTCGTAGAGCTGCAGGAACTCAGCAGGGTCGGGGGTGTCATCGTAGCATGGAGGCAGGTCGGGCTTGAACTTCCCTGACCAGACAACACTGCGTAGCTCGGGAGTGAAGGCGCAGCAACCCGCTGTGGTCACAGGAGCCCATCGTGGAGGTGGAGCCTGATCCTGGCGCTAGCATGCCACCGCTGCAGGCGGTGCACGGTCTTGACGTGGCGGTGCTG
Organism: Aegilops tauschii subsp. strangulata; assembly: GCF_002575655.3. Taxonomy (NCBI): domain Eukaryota; kingdom Viridiplantae; phylum Streptophyta; class Magnoliopsida; order Poales; family Poaceae; genus Aegilops; species Aegilops tauschii. The sequence continues at coordinate 323,237,100 of NC_053038.3, read as the reverse complement.
GGAGTGCGCGAGCATCTTCTTGCGGCCGCTGAACCACATGGCAGCTTTCTTCCTCATGCGCTGGCGCCCTACGCGGTGGGTCGCGCCTTGGCCCGAGGACGATGTCTTGACGGGGAGGCGAAGGAGGTGTTCCGTGGGCTACATCACTCGTAGCAGGCGGCGGGCGAGGCGGCGAGAGAGATGGTGCAGGAGAGCCCCCGGCGATGCTGACGAGCTCGGCGATGCGGTCCAGCCAGTCTTCATAGAGGTCATCGACAGGGCGATAGCGTAGGAGCTCGCACGCCATGAGCAGCGCAGCCTGCGCGTCTGCTGGGCCGTGACGAGCATGGGACGATGAACCAGCTGGAGTCAGCAACGGGGTGGCAGTGCGCCCATCACGCCGCACAGAGGGGTGCAGGGATGAAGCTTGCTGTTCGTGCCCCTCCGGGCCGATAGCGGCGTTGGCGGCAGGCGATGGAGAACGACGGGGAGGCCCGCCAGCAGGCGCCGTCTGGGCGACGCGAGCGGCGAGGGCGGCCCGACGTTCAGTACAGGCTCGACGGGCGTCAGCCATGGAAGCGGTGGAGCGGTGGCGAGTCGACCGGCGGAAGAGAGGTTCCGACGCACCCCTACCTGGCACGCCAAATGTCGGATTTTAGGTTCCGCAGACCCTTGAGAGGTTCGAACTCTGGGGTGCGTGCGAAGAACTCGTCCTCCCCAATCTACCTACTCGCTAATCTCATGGCCTAGCTCGAAGAACTGAATGGAAAAGAGACACAACATTTTACCCAGGTTCGGGCCACCATGCGCTGTAGAACCCTACTCCTGCTTTGTGGTTGATTGGCCTCGAGGGGCTAAGGATGAACTAGTACAGTGGGAGAATAACCTCAGGAGGAGAGGTGTTCTTGTGCTCGATGAGCTGGTGGGTGTGAGGATGATCTGAATGATCCGTCCCCTTCCTACGGTGGTGGCTAGGTCCTATTTATAGTGGCCTTGGTTCTCTTCCCAAATGAAAGGCGGGAAGGGATCCCACAACGGCCAAATTCCAAGGGGGACAGCTAGTACATGCTATCCTGACAAAAGTAGTCTTCGCCTGCAAAAGCCTCTGGTCGTGACACCGTGGTGGGCTTGGCGGTGAACTCCGCCCTGCCGTCTTGGCGGTCTTGGTCTTGTTCCATCGGAATGGAAACCTTTGGCTGATTCCTCGGGACTCCACGCCTGCGTTTGCCTCCTTAGCACCAAAGAGGAAACTGGTACACTGCGCCTGCTGGCGCCCGCCTGGCCTTGGTTGTCATGGCTCACATCATCCGAACCTCACGAGGTGAGCCTTGCATAGAGATCTCTGCTCCTTGGGAGCCAGCCTGAGGAAGCCGCCCCTCATGGAGGTCTTGATGTCGTCCGCCTCGCGAGGCTTGGCCCCTCGCGAGGGTCTTGAGTTGTTGATGTCGAAGCTGGGCCGTACCAGGCCATCGATGGAGCCACACCATGGGCTGCAGGCAGGCAAGTCTGGGTACCCCCATTCCCAGAACACCGACAAAAGAGACTTGCCGGTAACGCGATTGAACTAGGTATGAAGATACCGATGACCGAATCTCGAGCAAGTAACATACCGATGGACAAAGGGAATTGTGTATGTTGTCATAACGGTTCGACCGATTAAGATCTTCATAGAATATGTAGGAACCAATATGGGCATCCAGGTTCCGCTATTGGTTATTGATTGGAGAGGTGTCTCGGTCATGTCTACATAGTTCTCGAACCCGTAGGGTCCGCACGCTTAACGTTCATTGACGATATAGTGTTGTATGAGTTATATGTTTTGGTGACCGAATATTGTTCGGAGTCCCGGATGAGATCACAGACATGACGAGGAGTCTTGAAATGGTCAAGAGGTAAAGATTGATATATAGGACAATGGTATTCGGACACTGGAAGGGTTTCGGGATGCACCGGGTAGCCATCGGGTCACCAGAAGGGGTTCCAGACACCCCCGGTAGGTGATATGGGCTTAATGGGCCAAAGGAGGGACAAACCAGCCCACAAGGGGATGGTGCACCCCTCTCCCTGGCCGTACAGCCCTAGGGAAGGAAAGGGGGAGGGCTAGCCCCTCCTGCCTTTCCCTCTCATGGGAGAAAGGAAGGGGGGCACCCTCCCGTGCCTTCCCCCCACACCTATATAAGGCAGGGGGCGGCTTGGGAGAGACCCCAAGTAGGATTCCTCCTACTTGGGCGCCCCCTTTGGCTGCTCCTCCCTCCCTCCCACCTATATATATGTAGGAGGGGGGCTCCTAGCACACAACAAACAATTGCCTAGTCGTGTGCGGTGCCCCCCTCCACAGTTTACACCCCCCGTCATATTTTCGTAGTGCTTAGGCGAAGCCCTGCAGAGATCACTTCACCATCACCGTCACCACACCATCGTGCTGCCGGAACTCATCCACTACCTCTCCGTCTTGCTGGATCAAGAATGCAGAGGACGTGAAAGTGCGTTATATTGACTAGAGGGGGTGAATAGGCAATTTTTAACAAATTTGTCACTGAGGAATTTCAGGGTGAGGAAATTCCTAAGTCACGAACAACTAGCAGCAGAATAAGTACTCAGATGTAAGCATAACAAAGCAGTAGCACAGTCATCATGACGAAATGAAAACAAGCAATGAGTACAGGAAGCGTAAACATAGGATATGCAGGCTGAAGACAAACTTACTGAAGAAATATGATTGAGGAAATTGAGAAAGTCTTCAGCCAAAGTCTTCAAACAGTAATGATCAAGTACAACAACACAGTAATGAGGAAATGGAAGGGTTGACAAAATAGAACCAGTAGCTCGGTGAAGACAGTGATTTGGTAGACTAGTTCCAACTGCTGTGACAGTCGTACGTCTGGTTGGAGCGGCTAGGTATTTAAACCTGAGGACACACAGTCCCGGACACCCAGTCCTCACCGTGTTCTCCTTTGCGCTAAGGTCACACAAACCTTGCCCAATCACTCGTGGTAAGTCTTCAGGTGACTTCCAAACCTTCACAGACTCGGTCACTCGGCGATCCACAATTTCCTCTTGGATGCTCTAGACCATGCCGCCTAACCGTCTGGAAGATGCACGGTCCTCAAAGGTAACAAGCGTCGGTTCCACGCAGGAACAATCTCTTTAGTGATTCTCAATCACTTTGGGTTTGTAGATGTTTGGCTTTGGGTTTTCCTCACTCGATGATTTTCTCTCGAAGTGCTCGAAGGATGGGATGCTCTCAATGACAAGTGTCAGTTTCTCTCGGAGCAGCCAACCAGCTAGTGGTTGTAGGGGGCGGCTATTTATAGCCTAGGGAGCAACCCGACATGATAAGACATAAATGCCCTTCAATGATATGACCGTTAGGTGGGTAGATATTTTGGGACAGCTGGCGCATAACACAACAATGGTCGGAAACTTGAGCTCTCAAATTCCTCAAGGCTATGATGTTCCTCACTTGTAGGCAATCCGCACTGGCGCATTCCTAACTCCTCAGTCAAAACAAATTCCTCAGAGACCATAAGAACTTCGTCTCTGTCACTGAAGAAATTGACTGAACTGTATGAGATTTCCAATGGCTTCACTCGAAAGGATTGGTGGGTGTAGGATTTTGAGATGAGCATCACTTGGAAACTTTTCCTTAGTTTTACCTCGACCCCTTTAACAGTACGGTGTTTCCTATGACTCCAGAAAGAGAAAACGAAACTACAAAAACATAAGTCTTCTTACTTCATAATCCTCGCATGAATATCAAGTCTTCACGGTCACACCATTTTCTTCACTTTCAATGTCTTCAGAAAACCAAAGTCTTCAGTTGAAGACATTCATTTTTAGGGGTCGACTTTCTCTATAAATATCAAACTCCTCATAGACTTATAGACCTGTGTACACTCACAAACTCTTTAGTCCCTTAACCTATATGTCTTCAATACACCAAAATCACTAAGGGGCACTAGATGCACTTACAGGACGTCATCGAGCTGAACGTGTGCTGAACGCGGAGGTGTTGTATGTTCGGTGCTCGATCGGTTGGAATGCGAAGAAGTTCGAATACATCAACCGCGTTGTCAAACGCTTCCGCTTACGCTCTATGAGGGTATGTAGACACACTCTCCCCTCTAGTTGCTATGCATCTCCTTGATAGATCCTTCGTGAGCGTAGAATTTTTTTGCTTTCCCTGCAACGTTTCCCAACAAGATTTGCAAAGTCCGGCTGTAGATGCTCTTCGGCGGATATGTATATCTGCAAGTGTAGTTTTGCCTTGAGGGCTTGGAGCATGAGCAAATGAGCAATTTCATCATTTTAGGAGTAATGAATAGTCAAGAGAAAATGCTCGCGTCGCTCCCGGGGGGCGGCACGAGCGAAACCTAGCCACCGCCACCCCTGTTCCCCTTCTCTACCCCAGCCCCCCTCGCCGCTGCCGGGTGAGACCAATGGGCAAAGCCCGCTCGGTGTTCGACGGCAGTGGGGACTTATCCTCGCGAGGCGCATAGTAGCGGCCCTGGACGAGGCTATGCGAACGGTGGCAGCGGCGTCTCGCCGGCGCAGGCAAGCCGGCACTACAAAAAAATACACTTCCGTGATGATACGTGTTTGTCACAGTAGGTCACGTTTTTTGTCATGCATGTACATCCATGACAAATTTATGACAGAATCAAGATAGTCATACCTGTGCTGTCGTAGACGTGTTCCATGACATTACCAAAATTATCATCACGGAAGTGTCCACTTCCATGACGATAAATCGCGCGTCACAGAAGTGCTTTCGTCAAGGGTGACCGACACGTGGCATCCACCGTAACGGAATGCCGTTAAGCTATTGGGTCTGGTTTTGGATCCGATAACCCGTTAACAGCCCTAACCAATGGGGATTTTCCACGTGTAGAATATGATACGTCGGCTAGAGGAAACATGTGCCGGCTCACCGTTGGGACAGATGTCATCCACTCATTGGACCCAAAGCGCATATGATACGTCGACATGTGGCACGGCCCAACAGAGGCCCATTCCTATGAAAAGGCCGACCCATTTGACTTGGTCAAAAGGTGGCGGGCCGGCCCACGGCAAGCCAGTTAACGGCCTGTTCGCATATAGCACATTTACAACCCGCTAACCCAGGGCCCGTTTACGGCCTATCCGAATTAGGCCCAGTAGCGTCATCTGGGTCGTCCAATATAATTCCAGCCCATTTTAACTTCCGGCCCATGTATGGCCCATGACGTCTTTTGGCCCATATGAGGCCCTTAGTAACCCTTGGCCCATTAACGGCCCGTGGTAAAACTGGCCCGTAAAGAACAGTGTATCACTTTATACCCATTAACGGCCCATTATTTCGTTGGGCCGTTTCCAGCCCATGTTATCTTTCGGCCTTCTCAGGGCCCATTTATTCTTGGGCTCATTTCCAACATTCGTTTACTTTCGGCCCGTTACTGTCATTTTCTGCTTGTGGGCCAAATACAGCCCGTGGTTACAGTCGGCCCGTTTGTGGCCCGTTAATACGTTGGGCCGTTTTCATAGCGTCATCAAATACGGCCGATTAACGACGGCCCGTTATGGTCGTGTAGGATCGAAAGTATGTCTAGAGGGGGGTGATTAGACTACTTGACCAAATAAAAATCTAGCCTTTTCCCAATTTTAGTTCTTGGCAGATTTTAGCAACATAGCACAAGTCAAGTAATCAACCTACACATGCAATTCTAAGAGTATAGCAGCGGAATGTAAAACAATTGCATATGAAGGTAAAGGGATGAGTTTGAGGGAGCAAACGCAATGTTGACACGGAGATTTTTTATCCGTGGTTCTGATAGGTGGTGCTATCGTACATCCACGTTGATGGAGACTTCAACCCATGAAGGGTAACGGTTGCGCGAGTCCACGGAGGGCTCCGCCCATGAAGGGTCCACGAAGAAGCAACCTTGTCTATCCCACCATGGTCGTCGCCCACGAAGGACTTGCCTCACTAGGGTAGATCTTCACGAAGTAGGCAATCTCCTTGCCCTTACAAACTCCTTGGTTCAACTCCACAATCTTGTCGGAGGCTCCCAAGTGACACCTAGACAATCTAGGAGACACCACTCTTCAAGAAGTAACAAATGGTGTGTTGATGATAAACTCCTTGCTCTTGTGCTTCAAATGATAGTCTCCCCAACACTCAACTCTATATCATTGGATAGGATTTGGTAGAAAGAAGATTTGAGTGGAAAGCAACTTGGGGAAGGCTAGAGATCAAGATTTATGTGGTTGGAATGGAATATCTTGACCTCAACACAAGTGTAGATGGTTCTCTCTCAAGAAATATGTATTGGAAGTGTAGGCATGTTCTGATGGCTCTCTCCACGAATGAAGAGTGGGTGGAGGGGTATATATAGCCTCCACACAAAATCTAACCGTTACACACAAATCACCAAACTCGGTGGGACCGATTCAGAGAACTCGGTCAGACCGATTTGGTTCAAAATGTGACCGTTAGGTGTTTCGGTGGGACCGACATGTCAACTCGGTGGGACCGATTTCATTAGGGTTAGGGCATAACGTAATCTCGGTGAGACCGATTACACAAACTCGGTGGGACCGATCTTGGTAATAGTCAAACAAAGAGTTGGTCACGCAAACTCGGTGGGACCGATTCGCTCATCTCGGTTGGACCGAAACATTACGAAAAGGAAACAGGGTGTTTGCATTGCAATGTCGGTGGGACCGATCGCTCATCTCGATTTGACCAAAACGTTACGAAGGGAAACAGAGAGATTACAATCCCATCTCGGTCAGACCGAGATCCCTATCTGTGAGACCGAAAAGACTAGGGTTTCTAGCAGTGGCTACGTCAACTGAACTCGGTGCCTCCGGATAGAAAGAATCGGTGGGGCCGAGTTGGACTTGTGGTGTGGGACATATGTGGATGTGAGAAAGTAGTGGAGGGTTTTGGAGCATATCACTAAGCATTTTGAGCAAGCACCTCATTAAGCAACACCTCATCCCTTCTTAATAGTATTGGATTTTCCTATAGACTCAATGTGATCTTGGATCACTAAAATAGAAAATGTAGAGTCTTGTGCTTTGAGCTTGAGCCAATATTTTGTCCTTAGCATTTTCAAGGGTCCACTTTCTAATCCATGCCATGCCAACCATTGAGCTTTCCTGAAAGATTCATCTTGGAATAGCATTAGCTCAATGAGCTATATGTTGTTAGGAATTACCAAAACCACCCAGGGATAGTTGCACTTTCAGGTCGGCCCATGAACAGACGATTTCAACTCTAGCCCATTTACGGCCATAATGTGGTCTGTTATTGGCCCATGTTTGGCCAACCGATCATACGGCCCGTAGAAGGCCCATTGATGATACGGCCCGTAGAAGGCCCATTGTGTCTACGCCCCATAGAAGGCCCATTGTCTCTATGGCCCTTAGAAGGCCCATTGTTTCTACGGCCCGTAGGAGGCCCATGTTAACTATAGTAAATATGTAGCCCATTGTTAATGTGGCCTAGTTTTAAAAAATAGGTTATTGCGGCCACTAGCAAACCGCGGAAAAAGAACTGCACTGACTACAAGAAAACAAATAAACAAGACAATAAGGAAATAAATAAGCAAGCAACTTACGCTAGGCTATCACGGCTATTACACATATTACATCCACTGGGCATCAAAGTTCGCCACAAGTGCAAATATAGGGAACAAAGCAGCATATAAACGCCGCAGCAAAACAAGTCCAGAACTGAAACCACTTCAAAAGAGCTCAAGAAACAATATCCTGGGTACCCATAATGCTGGCAAGATGCTTAGCAAGCTTATTAACTTTCTCTTGTTTGGCGCTTAAATCCTCCAGCACTTGTTGTTGCACCAGAAAGTATGCATCTGAATTCTGCAGGGACTTCCTCAGTCCTTCGGCTTCCTGTCGCATAACATCTGATCGATGTCTTTCAACTTGAAGTTGAGACTCAAGAAGCCGAACTGATTCAGGCAGCGAGTTCGAAGAGTTGGTGCCAGCAGTAGTAGCCAGTAACTCGAACACTACATCAAGACAGGACTTTGGGGTTGTCTCGGTGTCTTCAATATAGTTTTTATCAGCTTTCTTGGAGAACAACAGGGATGTATCACTATCTTGAACCTTATCTGCATTACTTCCTTTACCATTGCATAATGGGGTACTCTTCTCCAATATTTTATCCGCGTTCTAAAAGAGAAACAAACAAACACATCACAGGTTTACAATGTAATATATGAAACTCATTTTGGTAAACCAGTTCAGTAGTAAGGTGGACAGAATAACAGCATGAAACAAACATATATCTATGTAGTATGGTCACTGTATGGTCTATATCATTCTAGTTTATGTTGCCAAATCAAGATAGATACAGTTTGAATCATATCTATTTAAGACAAAGCAGCATAGACAGAATATAAGTGTGGGAAACTACACAACAATAACAACACTTGTAATGTGCATGGCATGAGAACATAACTATTTATTCAATTGAAACTGAAATCAACATAGAGCAAGTTACAACAGCAAACACGTTAAAGAAATAGGTTTAAAACATACCTGTTGCGCCATTGGAGTTTCAATTGCATCCTTCAAATTTGAAATTAGTTGGTATGAGTAAATACAATGATGCAAGAGCAAAGTAGTATGAACCATAGCTATGGAACCTGACCTGAGAACAATTCTTCTTCTGCTTTAAGCGTTGACTTGGGGTTTGGAGTGGTGGTCCTCGTGCTTTGGGCACTGCAGTTGCCTTACTAACTGATCGTGTTTGGGTGCTCTGTGGCGGAGATGGTGTTGTGTCAATGGGAACTGGGTTACTATCTGCTGGGGTTGGGGTTAGAAGGGGTGTAGCTGGTTCTCTGTCCAACTAGGTAGGGGTACAATCTGCGTGAGTCTGGGTTATGTGTGGTGGGGCTGGTTCTTGGGCAAGTACAACAGTGGTTCTATCTCCATCGACAGGTAGCACGATCTTTTCTGAAGACCTTGTTTTTACTCCCACAGATACCGTCATCACCCCCTCCAATTGAAATGGCTGATAAACAAGAAAAGTAATTGAATGTACAGACATTGTAAGATAGACATGTGCAATGGATAGTAGGGAAGAAAACATGGCCTGAAATAATTCACATTTATGTTGTCTAACCAAACAGAATAGCAGGACGTAATTTCAAATATATGATGGCTAATTAAACAGGATAACATGACACAATTTCACATGTATGATGGCTAACTAAACAGGATAGAATGACATACTTCAAAATATGATGACTATGTAAACAGGATGACATGATATAACTATACGATGTGTCTATTAAAGTGGTTGGCATGCCATAAATCACAAACATGCCGTCGATGGAAACATGATGGCATGATATAATTCACGGATAGAATGACATAATTCAAAATATGATGACTATGTAAACAGGATGAGATGATATAACTATATTATGTCTTTAGAAAATGGGTTGGCATGCCATAATTCAGATACATGCTGTCTATGTAAACATCATGGCATGATATAATTCAAATATATGATTATATACTAAGGAAGTGAGCAGAGGGCAATCGCATATATGATGTGTCAACTAAGGAGATGGCATTCAATATCGTGTATATGATGTAAAAACTAAGCATTGCAATACAACATATGCATGATATGAGTAATATAACGCTGCCAAGTTTGAGCATACACCTCAGGGGGATAATAGGACTGGTCATCTGCCTCTGAATCCTCCTCTGAAGAGCTATCTGTAACCAGCAACATATCTGCTTCAGCAGGTAGCATTGTCTGCTCTGAAGACCTTGTTTTCACTCCAGATTTCTCCATCACCAATTCAAATGGCCGATGCACAGGAAGAGCAGTTGAATTTACAAACATTGTCGACAAAAGCAATGAGAAATACAAAAAAAGGATGGCATGATATAATTCACATATATGACGCTTAGCTAAACAGCATGGCATTGCATAATTCACATATATAATGCCTTGCAACAAGATAGCATTGCATGATTCACATATATAATGTCTTGCAACAAGATGGCATTGCATAATTCACATATATGGTAATTAGACACTAAACAGGTGGCATTCACACAAATCATGTCTAAACTAAGCAAATGACATAGCAATGCAAGATACCATACACACGATATGAGCAACATAACCCTACCAAGTTAGAGCATGCACCTCGGTGGGGGGGGGGAATAGGACTGGTCATCTGTCTCTGAATCCTCATCTGAGGAGCTATCTGTAACCAGCAAGACATGCGCTTCGTCAGATAGCATTGTCTGCTCTGAAGACCTTGTTTCCACTCCAGATTTTTCCATGACCGTGCCGAATGGCTGATGCACAGGAAGAGTAATTGAATGTACTAAAATTGTTGACAAATTTAACACGTAATAAAAAATGATGTCATGATATAATTCACATATAAGATGACTGGCTAACTAGGGTGGCATTGCAAAATTCACATATATGATGCCTGGCTAAACAAGATGGCATTGCATGATTCACATATATGATAAAGAAACTAAAGAGATGGCATTGACACAAAGCATGTCTAAACTAAGCAGATGACATCTTTGATGTATACAGTAAGCAATGCAAGGCAACATATGCATGATATTACCAACATCATCATGCCAAGTTAGAGCGAAGACCTCATGGGGTAAATAGTAGAGGTCTTCTGCTTTTGAATCCCCCTCAGAACAGTATCTTCCTCTTGATTACAATCCGAAATGGCTGGAGGGGGGCTGCCTTTGCGCCCACCATGGAGCGACGTCTGCATGAAATTTTATTGCCATGCAAGGCTCGTCTCTTTTGCTCTACATGTTCAGTTCCATTGTGTACAATAACTGACATGCATAGGAATAAAACATAGTGATATTATGTAAGGAGTGCATGCACGAATCCAGAGTGAAGGTAGCAAACTATGGATAGACCCAAAACCAATGATAGCAGGCAGATAATAGCTTTAGTTAAAAATACAGATAATGGCTCCTTTAATGTTTGTTTGCACCCAACATGAAACTCATAGTAGACACCCGAGGTTAACCAGATAGTAGACAGATAGTACTGATTGCTGCCCCAATATGTACCCCACAACCATTTAAAAACTCAAGTTTCAGCATAAGTTTGGACCTGAGTCGGAGTCTAATAGGTGAACACGACGATAAAGTAGCATGTCATCATATTAAGCGATGCATAACGTAAGCAGACACGGAAGAGTGCGACCTCTCTTGCGGACCTGTGTAGTCCTCAAGGTCATCTGCTCAGTTGATGATGGTAATGCAGTTGTCGTGGCTGCCGGTGGCGAGGAAGAAGATCTGAGGCGGCGAAAGACAGTCTGGAGAGCGGATCCCTGCTGTGGTAAACCCTTCCGTCGTTGGAGCAGCTGAGCTGGGGTGGAACATAGCACCGCAGGAGCAGGACAAACCACACAAGGTTTTCTTTGACACATATCTGTAACATAAGTAATTGTGAAAGGGCTTGTTTGAATTCGAGGATTCTAACAATGCAGGGATAGGAAATAGACAGGAATAGGATAGGAACGCACGTGCAAAACAGAGAATTTAAAAACATAGGATTTCTGCCAATCTGGGTGTTTGGTTCACAAGAATTGGAAGATCATAGGATGCAAAGAAGCATGGTGAGATTAAGTCAAACCACAAGAAGTGTACAACCTCTTTGGCAAAGCCATGTCGATCTCAACGTGATTGGGTTGGCCGGTGAGGATGCTCCGGCTGACTTGGCTGTCGGAGGAGGGGAAGAAGATCTTAGGCGTTTGGAGATGGAGCCCTAGGTACTGCTCCGCTGTGATGGAGGGTTTCGTCGTTGGAGCAGCTCCGGTGAGTTGTACGACCCCGAGGCTAAAGAAGGACAAGAGAGACAACGTTAACCGAAGTGGAATTCTAATAGCATCTCCAATAGATGACGTAAAATACATAACCACAAAGTGCTAGATGTATACATCAGCCGCTCATCTCTGAACTTAACTGTCGAAACTGAATTTAACTGTCGAAACTGAATTTTGCTGTCAAAACTGAATTTTATTGTCGAAACTGAACGCGCTAGAGGTGAGGCTACACGTCAGTCGACTGACTTTTTCATCTCTGGTCAATCGATTTTGCAGCCGTTGGATACGAAATCAAGGGCCTGCAGTTCATCTTCAACCTCCACCCCCTGAGCCGCCAGCCACCACCGGCCAAACAGCCGCCCCCCGCCGCCCGCGGCCAGTGGTGCGCCCCCCGCCCGCCCCGAAAACACTCCCCACCGCTGGTCCACCGCCGCCCCGGCCATCCCTCTAGGCCCCCCGTGCCGAGCTTTTTCTCCGGCGATCCCCACGCCACCGCCCCACCACCGCCGGCGACCATCGCCCCCACCCTGAACCCTAAGATAGATAGTGGGGTACCTCTCCGACGAGCCCCCCTCCCCGCTGCGGCTGGTTCTTCCTTAACTCCGGCGGACCCCCCACCCCCTGAAAATTGACTGACCCAAAAGTCAATTCAGTCGACTGAAGTGTAGCTAAATCGGAGCAGCATCACAAACAAGAGCAAGAGCGAGAGCAGCAGTGCGAGCAAGAGCAGACCAGGCAGGGGATCGAGAGCAAGAGCAGAGCAGCAGCGCGAGCGAGAGCTAAAGCAGCAGCAGCTCCTACTGATGTGGATGTCGCCGCCGAGGGAGCGACACTGTGGAGGAAGTGGCCGGCGATGCCGCCGTGGATGGAGCCGCGCCGTGTCGGCTCGGGACCGAGCGCCGGCAGCACCGTGAGATCGAATCAAGAAGAAAATGCGGCGATTAGTGTACAACCTCTTTGGTGGCGCCGATTAGGCTGTAGCTTCATCCGAGGAAACGGTGATGATGATGCTCTTCCGGTGGTGCAGGTGAAGACGGCGGTGTGGGAATGGAGGTGGCGCGAAAGACGAGGGGAACGTCGTGGCAGCTCCTTAGAGGTGGAGGACGGGGTGGCTGAACCGGCGGGATGACCAGATCGACGACGGATCCTCATCCGGTACGGTGGATGAGGGACGTCGAGGTGTTGCTGTGGACGACGTCGTCGGGGAGGAGGCTCCGGCTGGGTGGCGGACGGAGGAGGGTGTGGGGCTTCGTGGGTTGTCCCGGCCTCGGTGTACGAATGGGTGGGCGGATGGGATGGGAGTGGGGAACCATGGCTTAGGGACGCGCTTGTTTGAAATGTGGGGTAAGTTACGAAAGTACCCCCACCGATTTGAGGCGGTTCTTTCGGTTCAGGGGTATCACGGGCATTTCACGTGTCGGGATTTCACAGGAGGTGGGAGTTTTCGCACGCGTTGTAATTTTGGAATAGCAAGGCGCGGGTTGAGATGGAGGGAGTTGTCGGACCACAACGAGACAAAGATATATCTTAAATATTTCGGGCTAACAAGGTGCGGGTTGAAATTTCCGGACAAGCCTAACGTGTATTGTACCAAATCAATTCGCACTACAAATGTCATTCAAAACTTTGAATTCATGTTATGTTCGGTTAAAATATTTCACTACGTGTATAATGCATGCAACCTAGTACTCAAATGAACGTTTTAGTGCATTCCAAACGTATATACTACCGCTTCAATATGAACTAAATTTGAATTTGTTTCTCTATTTGAATAAGATCCACAATAATGATTGTTGTTAAGTCAAAGCATTTGAATCCGTTTCTCTATTTTAATAAGATCTACAATCGTCATTATTGTCAAGTTAAACCATCGTTTGTGTATTATCTTCACAGCACACCACATGATTAGTCTCGAGTTACATATGAACTATGTGTACTATATGAACTCGAACTCGATTGTTTGAATCCACTTTATGTTGATTTCAAATCATAGTACATTTCAAGCTCTAGCTAGATCTTCACAAACTAAACCATGTCTCATATGTATAATATGTTTATCACATTATGTATGGTGCCCCGCCCCCTACGCCTACAAGTATTTAGATGTGAGTTGCAAACACCACACATTACCACAAATTCAAATAAAATGTGAGAATGTTCAATATATAGTATTGTTTAGATTGTTCGATATTTAGTTGTAAGCTGCAAACGCCACACATTATCACAAATTCAAATAAAATGTGAGATTGTTCAATGTATAGTATGGTTTAGATTGTTCGACATTTAGCTGTGAGTTGCAAACGCCATGCATTATCACATTATGGTATAACATGTGCAAAACAACAACACACGTATCACCGCTATATTCATGCATGCATATGTTTAAAACACTATGATCTCCTATTCAAATATATGAATCCACTTTCATATCAAATTATGATCTTTGTTAGTCTCTTACACCCACACAATCCTCTAACCTTTGTAGCTACCACTAACTTTATCCCGTGCATGCACACGCCCTCCTCACCCTCCCCCTCCCTCAGCATTCTATCCATCACGCACATTCATTTTTCTTCTTCTTTAGGTTGTTCTCCCACAGTCTCCACAACTCCTTTCCGACACACACCGATCGATAAACCTCTCCAGCGATGTCTGACTACGACATACACACGCACCTTAAATCTCCTCCTTTATGTGTCCTTGCCTCGTGTCTCTCATACGGTCCCACACACGTGTAAACTCTCGCCCCTCTTTTCATCGATCTCACAACCGCACACTCCTCCCCCTATCTAGCTAGTAGCTGGGCCTCTCGCACCACCTCCTAGCTCCATTCTCTATGTATATCCGTCTCGCCGGGCCTTATTTGCCTCTAACAAATGGACGTACACCGACCGATCTCCCGCTATACATATAGCTAGCTAGGTCCTTATAACTCGTTTTTCCCCACGCATCGATCGATCTACCTCATTAGTTATGTCTCTCCCTTCCTCCGACAAACAACAATTGATCTACCGATCTAGTTAGGTTTACTTACCAAACACATGGTTCCCCTTCATCATCCATGGATGTGTCCCGACAGATCTATCACGCACAGGCACACACAGAAACACATCCCCACTCTTATTGATAATATTGCAGTTCCACCCTCAGTTTGTCTAGTAGGCCTCTCCCACCATCTTCGAGAAGCAACTCCATCACCCATCCAGCACTCTACCCCTCTCCCTCCCTCTCTCTCTCCTCTCTCTCTCTCTCTGTCCCATCCTATTTCCCGTCCTTCAGTTATGTATGGATGTCGACCGATCTCCCTCAAGACATAGATGGGTCTCTCCTTCTCAACACATATATGAGTCGTTCTACCTCTATAGTTAGGCCTCTGCCTACCCCTCCCCCACCCCCTCCCACACACACACACCGATAAATTGAGCACTCTAGTCATGTCTCCCTGCCACACACAAAATTGACCTGTGCCCTCTGACGTTCTGGTAGCTAGGTCAGTCGCCCTATATCTTTGACTTGCACACACACACAATTTCGATGCCTCTCTTCATCGATCTCGCACCCACCCACTTGATCCTCTCTTCGACTCTATCGATATCTATGACCCCTCCCTCTCTTCTCGTGGATCGCCCGACCCTCTATATATGATATGGATAGGCCTCCATTTCACACACATTGCATGCAAAATTTTGTTTGAGATGTCATCGACACATATTCCCACAAATACATTCACGAAATCAACCTCCCCCCCAAAACAAAAAACACTCACGAACACACAAGCCATTTGTCTAGGTTTGTATCTCTCACACACACCCATGTAGGTGGGGGACGTGCACGAAGAGAAGAGGTGCACGCACGGCGCACGTACTACCGTCTCTTTCCCAACCACACCAGCGCGAGTACACGGTGGAGCTCATTTCTGTATGAAAAGGCAGCCCACGTGGTAATTTGACACGTGTACTGGTTGTCCACTAGATGGAGGGAGGATCATCAACACGGGTGAACAAACAAATTGCGACTTGACGCGTTATGTTAAAAAAGAGGCAAACCATGTGGGGCCTACCTTAGAGGCAAGGCTCTATACACTGGAGTACTTTTGATGTGTCCCGTCAACTCGCAGAACAAGGAGAAGCTTGCTTAGTATGCCGTCTCCCCCGCCCACAGGCGCGGTGGCTCGCAGGATGAGGTGAAGTTTGCTTACTAGTAGTAGTACTGTATGCCTTACGCCCGCTCCCTCGCCCACGCGCGCGGTGGCTCGCAGGACGAGGAGAAAATTTTACTACTCCCTCCGTTTACTCCTCGTCCCTACTACCTTTTTTAGAGAGATTATCATATTGTTTGGAATATATATGTCCTTTAGTAGATTTTAATATGAACTACTAGTACATACTCCAAACACTGATGTATATAGACGTATTTTAGAGTGTAGATTCACTCATTTTGCTCCGTATGTAGCATAAAGTTGAGACACTTATTTTGGAATCGAGGGAGTACATATTTGCTATGATTTGTCAATCATTGAGATGCAATACCATGCATGTTAGTCTCCTTTGTATTTGATGAAATGTTGCAACGGGCAACCTTGGGTGCAAGATACATGTAATAGAAGCTGGAAGCTTCATAGCATTGTACTATCTCGCTGATAAATTACAGTACGTACTATACAAGTACTTCCTCCGTTCCTAAATATAAGTCTTTGTAGATATTTCACCATGAACCACATACGGATGTATATAGATGCATTTAGGAACGGAGGGAGAACTATGTAAAGAGTTAGGTGTCGCACGATGTCCAGAAAATATGGTGATAGTGTGAGGTGGGCCATGTAATCACTAAGCCTGCGTGTTTTCACTGCCCTTGCACTCCTCCGCCGTAAGAATGGAGAAAATTGTAATCTAGTAGTACCTCCTTTCACCAAAAGCGTGGGACATCCAGCAGTCCTACCACCTCAGTAATAATGACCAATGAGCCGTCAAATCACATAGACCCAGCAGTAAGTTGGACGGACGAAGCAACCATCACTCTTGAATCCGCTTCTCCCTTCAACGCAGGCGCCAGTGAGAGGTCGCGTCCGTTCTGCCCGGGCATGAATGCGGCACCGATTCTTTGGAGCGGCGCTGACCGTTTCGGGCGGGAAGCACGCGCGGGCGATGGAGGGGCGTTGGGTGGGCCAGGCTGGTCAGGAGTGGGCGTGGCAGCTGTCCGCCTGTCCCTACCGGACGCCCGGAAACGAGAGGATGCACTGACTCTCGCGGCTAAAATCGTACACTACACACCATCTCTCTATAAGAGTAGGTCGATCTATTGCTCTCTCCAACACACACATGCTGTTAAACACACACACGCACACGCAGGTTCATAGAATAGGAAAATCGTGTGAGTGCAAAGCCACAGGAAGTGAGATACAAATGGAGTATGTACAAGAAGAGAAGAGGTGACGAATATTCCATCAAACCTGGACTGAGGAGTAGTACTCCCTCTGTCTAGGTGTTAAGTCATCCTACGGAAATTAGATATTCCCAAAAAATTTAGGCGTCATCCATTAACTTCGCATCTCAATCCCCTCCTGGCCTCGTTGCTAGCGAGCGTTGTTACTTAGGCAGCGTTTGGATCCTTAGCAAGAACAGCTTATAGCATAGCCGGGAAGGTTAGGCGTCTGGAACTGTTAAAATATGTTAGCTTTTGTGGGCCAGCTAGCTTGGGTGGGCTAGAAAAACCTTGCTAGCTCAGGAGAGCCAGATCGGCTTGCTTCCAATGGCAAACTTCGCGTAGTAGTAACATAGACTAGTAACATATGCATGTTGCTAGTCCAAGTTACTCACCACTATGACCAGCCTAAGCAATGTAACCAAACGCTCCTTACTCTGCCTTGTTATCTCCCCCGGAAACCCAATGCATGGAGCACAACTACGCGTTGATCAGTCAAGAAATCAAAGTCGGCTTGCATGCGAGTTAATACGTGGCCCTGCATGGTAGCTAAAACGACATCTCTTAGTTGTTTGGATTAATTGTTGCGTTTAGAGACAGAAATCAGGGCTTTGATTGGAGGAATGACCGGTCAAGTTTCTCCTTCTCCAATCTGCTTGCACCTTGGTCCTGCTGCACCTTCTAACGTGACTTATTACACCTAGACGGAGGGAGTCGTACGAGATACGGTGGCACACTAACTTAGGTCGAATACAAGTGCCCAAAATTGTGTGCATGTTATAATAAGGATTCACTTAAAATAGTACGTGTGCGAACAGAGGGATCAATTGGACAGTGTTCCCGAGCAATAGCGAGATGTGTGAGGTAAGATACACCGCTGGCGCTTTTAATTTTTCTTATTAATTTGTTTGTTTCACCCTCTGACTGGTGGGACCCAACGTACTACGTGGAGAGAGGTAAGGTGACTAAGGCTGCATTATTTCCGCACCACTGTGGATAGTCTTACCACCAAAGCCACATGACACGATTATGATTTAAATCCCAATGACTCCCACACACACAAAAACACGGCATGCTTGTCACATGAATGCAGGAATGTATAAAAGGTTATTTTCCTCTCGTTGAACATAACGGGAGGGTTGTGTAGCTGGTTGGCCTGTTCGCTCATCAAACTTGAGGTCTCGGGTTCGATAACTACACTTGAGCATAATTCGTGCCAGGAGGATTCTTTGACTGGTCAAAATGGATGGATACGGAGCTATACGATCTCATAGTGACCGTATAATCACCTCATCACGTATAAGCTGCAGCCTCGGCGCTTGTTTTCTAGGGTTTGCACTCTTCACACTCTCTCCAGTATATATATACACGCTGGAGCCTCAGCGCTTGTAGTTGCTCTCTTCACACTCTCTCACCCTCTCCAGATCTAAACCTTCGTTGGCCTCTCTCTCTCTCCCCTCACTGCTGGTCTGCTTGTAGTTGCTCTCTTCACACTCTCTCACCCTCTCCAGATCTAAACAGGACTTCATTGGCCTCTCTCTCTCCCCTCACTGCTGGTCAAAGAGCCGGCAGGATCCGTCTGCCGGGAAGGGAAGGAGGCTTAACACTCTCGCCGTTGGCAAGGGAGGGAATCCACTACCGGCGCAGCTGTTCACTTTCACCCAGCGGCGGCGCGGGAGGGCCTCCGACCCCTTCTTCTTCGCCGCCGTACATAGTGTGGGTCGAACGACCTCCGGTCGCCCACCGAACCACACCCCAAGAACCTTAAGGTATAATTTACTTATTCCACATGCATTGCTCTAGCTGCATGTGGGCTTTTTCCGCTTCTGCACTCGAATCTAGGTGTTGGATCAAATAGGAAAGTAGTGGGGAAAGTTGTATACCATGAATCTAGGACGTGGTTCAAAGAGGAAAGGAATGGGTGAAAGTAGTGGGAAAAGTTGTATAGCATGAATCTAGGACGTGGTTCAAAAAGGAAAGGAAGGGGGAAAGTAGTGGGGAAAGTTGTATCGCATGAATCTAAGACGTGGTTCAAAGAGGATAGGAATGGGGGAAAGTAGTGAGTTGTATAGCATAAATCTAGGACGTGGTTCATAGGGGAAAGGAAGTGGGGAAAGTACTAGTACAGACTGGCTATCCAGCACCTACGTTGGTCGAAAAGGGAAAACAATGACAAACGCAGTACGCACATGTGTAACGAACTGATCTTTTGTTTTGGGGGACAAGGCTGTAGAGTTTGAGCAGGACTAGATTTGTTGCGCTCACATAGGGAAAGGTTTCTAAAGATAACAAAACTAGGACAAACACAAATACGCTCCTTGGTGGTTTGTTCTTTGTTGCAACAGACTGTGCATCACCCCAGTACATCGGTAGATGCACATGGTGCTGGTGCGTCCACTGTCCCGTGCAACTCTTTAGCTGTTGTTAATCTAAGGCCCTATTTGGTTAAAAACTCCCTAGTCCCTACCTGCTTGGTTCCAGGGACTAAACATGGACTAGAGGTTATTAAATGACATGCTAAAATACCATGTTACCCCTAGTAATGAACTAATAGAGACAAGGTGCGATGTGTGGCAGGGGCAACTGTTGGAAAAAGTCCCAAAAAGACTCTCCCTCGGGGTCTTCTTTCTTTAGTCCCAAATGCCCACTTTTAGTCCCTAAAAGTCCCTCCTGTTTGGTTTAGATGGGACTGACACGGAGTTTTTTTAGTCCCTCCACCAAAATGTCCCTGTAAACAGACACCCTCTAATAAGGATGCTGGAAAATTGATGCAATGCCACAGTTAAAAGCAAATTACGTGTTTAACGAATTTTATTGTTAATATAATCTCTCTGTTAATATTAATCAATGCCACCATTTGAGAAATGCTACTGTCTTGATTTCTTTCCCATTTAGATAAGGTAGATGCATCTTTTTGTTGGCTTCTGTGTCATCCACCGTTATTGACCACTAGTTGTTTCCTTTCCACCTCTGTGTAAACAGGGTTATCTACTTCACCTCGTTGCCATTGTGACCTTTTGTTGCACTGCACAAAACACTTTTGTTTTAAGAGTGTTTTGTGCAGTTCAACCAAAATGTCACACCGACAACATTGCTTGATTGCTTGATCTTAGTGGAACTGCACAAGAGGAGATCTTACTTCCTATCCGTGTTGGCAAATTTAGTTCAGATCTTCTTCTTGTGAGTTGTTTGAATTCCGCGTCATGAGAGGTCAGTACTAGCCTTCTTTCACATGATTCTGCAGTGTGCTTTCATATGTTGTGCTACTTGTACGGTAATGTTGCTTGATTTTAGTGAACTGCCCAAATGGAGACAAGACTTCCAATCTGTATGTGCACCGCAATATCCCATTGAGGTAAGATAAGGATATTTCACAACTGTTGGCCTGTATTTTGCCACTTTCATCAAAAAATTAATGCCATTGTTTAGTGCTATACTTGTGCAACCTAATTGACATGCCAAATCTTACATTGAAGGCGAAGCTTGTCTGTTATTGAACCAAGTGATGAAGGGGAAGAACAAGCGGAAGAAAAACAAAAATCAACTCCTGGTGTTGTAATGAAGCACTGGAACTGTGATGACACAAGTAATGATATAGTTTTGCATCTTAATTTATTGCTATGGCTGGAACGAGCAATTGTTTTGCCACTGATTTGATGCCACTCTTAATGTAATACATAATTATCTCTACTTGTGCAAACAGGGATCTTCTTTGAAGATACCATATATTTTAGTGGAACTGCACAAGAAGATGTTGGAAACATTAATCTAATCGAGGAGTATATAGTAAGCATGGCCACCACAGTAGATAGCAACAGATGGTTCCGGAGAAGTGCTTCATCTGTATGCTCTACACAATAAGCCTCCTGACAAAGGTTGGTACTCGCCCACTAATTTCATCCATATGATTGAGCTTTGTCATCTCAATTGGTGTTGTGCTACTGTTTAGATACTGTCAACAAAAAGTGGTATTGTCCTTGAGAAGTGCTTCATCTGTGCTTTTTTAAATATTTCCTTTCCTTTTTTCCGAGCAAATAGGGATGCTAGCATTTAGTTATCCTCTTGTCTTTGCACAACAGGATCATCCTCCTCTGAAGAAGAATATGGAATACGTGAAGTGACTAGTTCCAATTATGCCAGGATGAAGAAGCCCTGTCTATCTTCTCATCAGAAGGAGCAGTTGAAGGATGGTTACCTTACCCCCCACAAGACCAAACTAACTTCAGCTCAGAAGGACTAACAAATCTCCATTTTCTTGCTGTGATGCGCGAGTAAAATGTTGTTCTAGGATTCTTTCCGGTGAGTTTCATTTTTCTAAAAGTGTGCTCTACATGGACCATGTAGGTGCCTGTTTAAACTGTCAATTCATAGTACAATTTGCTTTATACTAATCACTTTTTTTGTATTTGTGCAAATAGGGATGCTCAGCTTGATTTCAATGGGAACTGCACAAAATGTTCATGAATACATCGAATCATTCTTTTCCACCACAAGAAAGGAGGTGCCGATAAGTTCAAGGCGTTGCAACATATAAGGGCGAAATCATACAAGCTACGCGTGAATTTGGTTGATTTTGGTGGAACTGCACAAAAAGAACAGCTGGTTTATTTAGCACGAGGTGCCATGTCAATGTCTAAACTGATGGCAAACCCTGCCCATTCCACAATCGTAGGCATTTGATATTTTGGAATGGGAAAACCTTGTCAAATTTTGCTCATTGATTTTAGCAAGAAGACATGCGTTTGATATTTTCGAATGGGACGCCCTTTTCTGTGAGCAGTGTCGATCAATTTTTTCTTTATTATTTAGTTGTGAAGTAAATATTGGCTCTGACATGTGAATCACTGAGATGCATAATCATCGATTGTTTTGAATGTTCTCTATGAATTGCCAGGCCTGTGTGTTTGATTTCAATGTACAGGAACGCTAAAAAGCTGCTCAAACTCTTTGTACTCCTTCTCTTCCTTTTTACTTCGCACATTGTGGAAGTGCATACTTTTTTCTATAAGATTGGTCAAAGTAGAGATACTTTGACTGCAGAAAAAACTTGTATGCAGACTAGAAAGGACCGGAGGGAGTACATGTGAAACTGCTGCAAACAAGGTGATCACCCTGGGAATAATGCTAGTACGTATTGTTTTGCATGTTCATCCAAAGCCAGTGATACAAGAATTCGAACTAATTGAAATAAATTCATTCATACACGGTCGGATTTCATATAAACAAGCCGGATTTCATTACATTTCATACATTCTACAACTAAAAAGGGGTGCGCTGGAGGTATAATTAATTAACCGAAGCTGCCCACCCGTGTTCTGCTGAGCCGAATAGAAGCTTCAGTGACTTAACTGCAGGTGCAGTTGCATAACTAACATGTGGCCCAGATGCCTGTTGGGCCCATGTTTCAGTCAGCCAACTGCACCAGCAGTTAAGTAGAAGCAGCGTCCTTCTCCAACATAGCTCTCCGACTCCACGTCGCCGCCAAGAAGCTAACCGGCCGTCAGTGGTCAACCCGCCTAGCTTGTAATAGCGATTAGGGCAACTAGGAGCCCAATGATTAGGATCCCCACATGACAAACACCTTTCTTCTTGTCATTCTTCTTCTTGAAGTTCGTGTGCTGCACAACCTTGTTCTTCCCATCAAACTTTGCTTTACCATCAAACTTGCCCTTGTTCTTGAACTTGTGGGGCTGGAAGTTCTTCTTTTGTACCAGATTGGCACTAGATCCTCCCTCAATTCCTTGAGCATGTTCGGTAGAATACAACTGAAGTGCTCAAGTTCTCTAGCAAATGACTGTATCTCATGAGCTTGCTCAACCACGGAGCGCTCTTCAATCATCCTGTAATCATAGAATTGCTCCATGATGTACAACTCAGTGCCAGCAACCGGAGGGTAGCAGCGGTGGCCTTACTTGGACCCGAGCCGCAGCGACCTATCGTGTTCTACTCTTCCTTCTTTTCTGTGTGGCGCGGCCTCGTTGGCAGCGGGGCGGGGCCTCGGCGGAGCCGGCGATGTCCTCTATCTCGTTGCCGACGGGCGGCGCCTCGGTGGAGCGGGGAAATCCTCCCCCTCGTTGCCGGCAGGGTGGGGCCTCGGCGGAGCTGGCGGTGTCCTCTACCTCGTTGTTGGCGCCGCGGGGCCTCGGCGGACCAGGGCCTCGTCGACACTAGCGGAGCGGGGACTCGTCGAAGCCGGCATTGTCCTCTGCCTCGTCCTCGGTCTCGCCAAACAGCGCCTCGCCCGCTTCATCGCCCTCTTTGTAGGCAGCCACAGCCTCCGCCACCCGCATGCGGTACCGCCAGCGCTCGAGGCGGCCCTCGCGGGCGGAGCGATACGAGTCGAGCAGCGCCTCCTGCTCCGCCCGCTCCGCGGCGATCTGCTCCTCCGCCTGCAGGTGCTCCTGGAGGAGATGGTGGTTGTAGGCGGCGTCGGCCTGCGCCTCCCGGAACTGCTCCTCACGCTTCTGCCTCACCGTGTCCATATATTGGGCACGGGCCTCACCGATGGTCATGGTGCAATGCACCGGCGAGGATGGCGCGGAGGAGGGGGTTGGCGCCGGATCATCGACTACCATGTTCTCCATTGGGACGTCATCATCCTCCGGCTGCCTGCCGGCCAGCCAGTCGGCAGCAATGGCTACCATCTCCTTGTGGTTCGTCGTCCGCCTGTCCCGAAGAGCGCTGGAGCGCGAGGAAGCCATGGTGGACAGTAGTGGTGTGGACAGGAGAATAGGAACGGATGCGGATGACTGCGGCTATGGCCGGCGCAGCAGTTTATATAGCAATGGTGGGTGGCGGAGGGACTGACGTGTGGCGCTGGAGTAGCTGCCTCGGCAACCGCGTATCATTAATGTGGGCGACAGAAGGACGGACGGACGACACTTGTGTCGTTTGAAGGCGGAGCAATCGCATGCACCGGGAAGCGGGGCGGGCGGCGCTGACCGTTTCGGGCGGAAAGCGTGCGTGGGCGAGGGAGGCGGTCTGGGTGGGCCAGGGCAGTCAGACTCGTGCTTGGCAGTGAGTCGGTCCAGCAGCCGGACATGCTGGCTCGCCAGCTACCTCGCCGAGCTGAGCGACGACAATCAAACGATGGACGTAGCTTTCGACCAGGAGCCGGCGCCACTGTCCAAGACGGTTCATGCCGTTTTCACCATAGAGCAGGTGTGGCCGCACTTCGACACCCTAATGGCGGAAGAGCTACCAGCGCAGGAGGACCTCTGCTGCGACCTCCGTCTCCTCAACGAGCACTGGTGAACAAGCGAACGACAATGCTGTCACGGACATGTGGCCCTATGATCCTGGCTTCCCGAATGAGCAGCGGGCGCTGTATCAGACCATCCGTAGGGCCCGCGAGGCCCTCTCCGTCGTCCTTCGAGTTGTTGCGCTCGCCGTGGTGCCGCCGTCTCGCGTTGTCAACATGGTCAACGGACATGAGGATGAGGAGATGACTTTACTTGGAGAGGATGACAGTGGGGACCCACCAGGGCCATAGCCGCACGTACGCAAGTGCCTCCTTATTAGTATATAAAACTATAAATTTTTTTGCTTCCTCCTGGTTTCCTGACATCATGGTCCCACACCATTGTCAACCTATGTAGTCAATAAACGAGAGAATTGCACAAGAAGCGGCCGACAGCTGGGACCAAGCAGCTCGAGCAGTATTTGTGTTTTTGAGGTGTGAGCACTGCAGAGTTTTTCTTGAGTGATGTTTAGCCCAGATATTAATTTTTCTCCTCTGAACAACAACGAAAACATCGCTGCAGCTATTAACTGGGCGGGTTGTGGCCCGTCTAGCCCAGGCCAGATATCCAGCCCAGATATTATTATTTTTCAAGCTGAAAATGGCTAGCCCAGCTATACTTTTTTTTAGGAATACCCAGGCAAGGTCAAGTTGTCATTCTCCGCCCCGCTGGGCTGCAAATCTTTTCTAGGAGGGATGCATTAGGCTTAACAAGAAAATGGGCTTTAAGAAATAATAAATGGGATGTAATTATAAAAACTGGGCGGTAACTATAAAAAATGCACCAAACACGTAATTACTTTATAAAATATTATTTTTGGATATTAAAATTTTTAATTTCATTAATTGTTGCGAGCGCAATGTTTCGTTGGATTTTTACGTAATGTAAATTTATATTGAAATTGTATTTAATCTGACTAGAAATTTCGGGATAAAAATATTTCGGATCCCATCAAAATGTGGGAAATTTTACTGAATTCAATTTTGAACGGTTGGTTGAAATGGGCTGTACTTTTAACAAACTGTAAATGGGCTATAGTAAATTCCATTAGAATTCAAAAATTGGCTGCACATTCTTACAAATCTCAAATGGGCTATAAGTTCTCTACCACACACTTGTGGCCTTACTAAGTTGACGCGTCCCCTAAAAAAAAAGAGAGTTGACGCGTATGCAAGGCTTTGTCAACTTATAGTCAACACACGGTTCTAGCAGCAGTGGCCGTTGGATGTCCATCCAATGGATGTCGTGCTTCTTCTTCAATCTCGGATATTCTAGCTTCACCCGCCCAAAAAATGATTCCTCCCCCTGACATCTGGGGCGCACCGTTTCGGAAGCTGACCCGTGGGCCTACTAAGTTGACGCGTACCAAGGGCTTTGTCAACTTAGTCAATATAAACGATTCTAGCTGCAGTGACTGTACGATGTCCATCCAACGGCCGTCGTGCTTCTTCAACCTCTGGTCTTCTTGCTCCAGCCGCCCAAAGCAGCGCCGGTCGTGCCGCCTGCTCCTGCCTCCCGTGGCCGGCTGTGCTGCCGCGGAGGCCTCACCGCCCCCTACTACTCCCACCGCTGGCCAGGCTATCCCTCCACTCACCCACACCCCCTGTTATTCTGCGGCGACGACAGCCACACACCGCAGCCGAATCAGTGAACCCTTGTACTCCTCTCCGCGTGGGTATCCACTGTCGCGTCTTCCCCGGCTCTGCGTCGTCCCCTTCCTAGGCCTCGTAGTCGTCCACCGCCGTGGTGCTCTCGGCGCGGCGTGGTCAATGTGGTCAACGGGCGACTTCCATCGGAAGAGTACTGTACGTGGAGAGGCTGACAGCTGGGTCCACGGCCGCAGCAAGGAAGTGCCTCCTTATTATGCGCAAAATAATTATTCCTCCACCTGACAGAGGGGACCCACCGGACGGGCCTCCGTATTTTGCAAAAAAAAACATTTCCCCCTGACTGCTGGGACCCGCCAGCTACATCTTCGCACGCAAGGAAGTGCGTCCGGGCAAAAAAAGATTCGCCCCCTGATTGCTGGGACCCACTAGCTACAACTTCGCATGCAAGGAAGTGCCTGACAGTCGGGACCCACCATGTCGAAGCGTATGTAGCATTTTCATTCTGGTCGCGAACGTGTACGTACATACTGGTCGATGTAGGGGCGCGCACATAGCATGTACACGTACATACAGCAGCCAGGGTGCAAGAAAGTAAATACGACCACGTACATACATACGGGCGGGGTCTCGAACGCCTACTCGCGCGTACGTACGGCCAGGGCTCGTGTACATGGCTGGGTCGGAACGGAGAAACAGCGTCGTCGTCGTGTTCATGGGGAGTCAACCGGCTGGGTCAGAACGGAATGCGTCGTCGTGTTCATCGGGAGGGCTTGGATGGAACAGCTGATGGAAACGAGGCCTGGCGTACCGCAGAACAGAGGAAATGGCCTTGTGTTCGACCGGCCACGGTCGAAACGGGATCCTGTTCATCGAGAGGGGTCTGGCGTACCGCAAAACGAAGGAAACGGACCTCCTACGGTCGAAACGGGGGTCCTGTAGATCGGGAGGGGTGTGGCGTACCACAAAACGGAGGAAACAGACTTGTGTTGGAGCGCTACGGTCGAAACGGGGTCCTGTTCATCGGGAGGGGTGTGGCGTACCGCAAAACGGGACTCCATGGGATACTGTTCATCTCCACCGTCGACCCCCTCCAGCCTCCATAGGCTACTGTTCATCCACCGTCAACCTCCTCCAGCCTCCACCTGCGACTGTTCATCCACGGGCTCCTGTTCATCCAGCCTCCACCGCGCGCTACTCCACCGGCTACTGTTCAACCAGCCCTCTCCACGGGCTCCTGTTCAACCACCCCTCCACGGGCTACTGTTCATCTAGCCCTCCACCGTCCACTGTTCATCCAGCCCTCCATGGCGTGGTCCTGTTCATCCAGCCCTCCACGGGGTCCTATTCATCCAGCCCCAACCGGCTCGATCGATCGGGGTCCTGTTCATCCAGAGGCAACACCACGGGGTCCTTTTCATCCACCCCCACCGGGAACTGTTCATCCAAACCCCCCAGCAACGCTCACTGTTCATCCAGAGGCAGCATCGATCGGCTTCAATTAGCAGCAGTAGCGAAGGAATCGCTCGACCGGGTTCAGTTAAGAGCCATCGATCGATCGCTCGGGTTCAGTAACGCATAGCCTGCAGTGCAATCGCTCGGGTTCAGTTAGAGCCCAACGCCTCGCACCCACGCGTGTGCGTGTATGAGAGAAACGCGCATCGCTCGGCCCCAAACACCCACCGTAACCGGGAACACCCTGATATTTTCCTCGCCCTCGCTTCTACCACGGTTTTTTCCATCATGGACGACCCAAAGAATGTCATGCAGCTGCGTCTATGGCCCGCCCAGGACGAAAAGGCCATTTTCTGTCATGATTTTTTGTCATAGAAGTAGGACCCCACCACATCTATGATGATACCGGGTTTTGTCACAATTATCGTCATAGAAGTGTCATAAGTATGACAGAAAAAAATCCGTTCGACCCAAAATGTCACGGATGTGTCTTTTTTTTGTAGTGCGGGGCGGCGGCCCTGGGCAAGGTGGCAGCGCCAAAATCACTAAGGGGCACTAGATGCACTTACAATCTCCCCCTTTTTGGTGATTGATGACAATATAGGTTAAGTTTTCAACGGGGATAAACATATGGAGTGTAAATACTGATATTGAGGAATTTGATTGCAAGATAGAGAAGAACTCCCCTTGAAGATGTGCATATGTGAGGAATTTGCTTTGAATAGCAATGCACATTGTAGGGTAGAATCATGGAGATCCCCCCCTACATCTTGTAATTCATACACGCATTTAACATATGGTATGAAGAATTTGAAATGCATGATGAAATATGGTGACTGATGTAATTCAGCATGCGTACATTAACATATATGAGGAAATAGCATGCAGAAAAACAGAGCAAAAGTATCAGACCACCATCGGACTTAAGTTTACAACTCGATCCAGCAAATACTTCAGAAGAGCGAGAGTTGTAACTTAGCAAAAAAACGCCCATATATAGACCCGCTTGAAGACTAACTCAAGTTTCTCCCCGTTTGTCATCGAATGACCAAAAGGGACGAAAAATGAGGACTAACGCCCCTGAAGAATATCATCATGATGTCAATGGAGGAGCGCTAGTAGTGTTGGGGTCGTCCGTTGATGTAGGGCCTGCCGCAATGTCGTCCAAGTCTTCATGTTCATCAGTCTCGCGCGATGAAGAATATGAGCTGGCCACCAAGTGAGGAACTTTCACCTTCTTGAATTTCTTCGAAGGTGGCTGAGACCAGTCAAAGTCCTGCTCGAAGCCCATTTGCTTGAGATCTTCTTCACCGTAGAGGTGAGACAATACAGCCCAGGTGTAATCAAACACTTCATGCAGATAGTAATGGTTCTTCTTCACAGAGTTCTGCGTGATTGTCATGTTCTGAAGAATTGAACCAAACTGTCGCTTGACCCATTTGTGGTTGCGATCGACCTTCTGATGAAGACTGAGGAGAAGCTCATGATCAGTCATCACCCTTGGAGCAGTGCCTTGAGGATTTGGCTTTGAAGCATTTGCGACAGTGTCATGAGGGGCAGAGTCATCATTGGTGGAGTAGGATGCTGCTTTGCGAAACTGTCCATCCAATGGACGAGTGCCTTCATCAATAACAGCAGCCTTCCCTTCTCATCAGCTTAGGAAATAGTCCGTTTGAGGACTTCAATTGGGGGCAAGTAGCTGCCATGATTGAGAGTGCCAGCCTTGTAGTTGATTGAATACCTTGATCTGATGAATCTCATGATCCAGGGAGCATAAGGCTTCAACTCACACGGTGACAGAGCGACATTGGCCAAAGTCCTCATGAAGAAATCATGGCAGTTGATAGGAATACCATGTATGATGTTGAAAGCAGATTCTTCATGATGCCAACAACTTCTTCATCATCAGAGTTGTGGCCCTTGATAGGACTGAGGGTTTTGGTCAATATCCTATATACAGTCCTTGGCACATAGAGCAGTTCCTTGACGAGGAATTTTGTCCTTGGAGCTTGGCCTGGCTTCAAAGGCTTCATCAGCACTTGCATCAGATGATCAGATAGTTCAGGGTCATGGTAGATGAGCCTTGCACCGTCAAGGGGAGGACTGACTGGGATGACATGAAGGAATTCAGTGGCCGGTGCTTTGTAGTGAGTATTCTCAGTCATCCAGTCCAAAACCGATGAGTTCACATCTTCAGCGTTGCCTATGATGTGCAATGTGGCATAGAACTGAAGAATGAGTTCTTCATTCCAGTCGCAGATGTCGGTGCAGAAGTTGAGCAGCCCAGCGTCATGAATAACACTGAGGACTGGGGTGAAACAGGGCAGCGACTCCATATCCACATGAGGAATGTGCTCATGGTCAAAGATCTTGTCCTTACCAAATAGCAGTGAAGAATAGAAGTTCATTTAATTTGCTGTCCAGAAGCGCTTGCGTCTAAGTCTAGCATCATCATATGGGTTGTTATCAGTGAAGAAAATGTGCTCGCTGAAGAAATCTTCAGCCTTGAACTTCTTCTTGGAGAAAGGGTTTTGAGGCTTGGGCTGAAGGTTTGCAGTAGTTGTCTTTACAGCCTATTGAGATATAGCCACTGGAGCCACAGGCTGAGGAATTTCAGGTGCAATGTCATCAGTAGTAGCCTGGCTCTCCATTTCTTCAGCAGCATTTAAATCAGCACTAGTGGCTGGAACTTCTTCAGGAATGGTGAGAAGAGAAGCTTGATGTTCTTTAGAGCCCGTGTGAATTTCTTCAGTTTGGACCGGGGGCTGAGGAATCTGTTGCAGAGGTGTGAACAATCGTGAATTGGGGTGATGACTTTCTGAGTAGTCATCATTCAGAATAGGAGTTGAACACCCAATTTCCACGTCTTCATCTTCTTCATCAATCTCCTCAACGCCTGCCTCTTCAGCTGTGAACTGAGGCATGTGCGATGATACCAGTGGAGTGGAGGTGACTTTGTCAACTTCAATTTCTTCATCAATCTGCTCTGACGTAGCAGCATAATGATCTTCTTCATCAGATTCACTTGGAATCTCATAATCTTCACCAAAGGGAACAATCTCCTTTGATGGCATGCTTGCAACAGGAACAACATCTATGGGATTTTCATAAGAGCTTGTCAAAGTCTTAACTTTCTTTGGAGCTGAAGACTCTGAGGAAGCAGATGCTTTCCTTTTCTTCACATCTGCTCTCTCCGCAGCTTTGGTTTTCTTCGCTTCTAATGCAGAAGGAAGGATAGGACTTGTCGTTGGTGCAGGAGGAGCAGAGGAATTTGGTGCAGTTTCTTCAGGTGCAACTGATGCAGTTGCCCTGGCATTGTCAGTATCTTCAGGCGCAGCAGCAGATGCTTCAGCTGGCTTGGCTTGTTCTTCAGGCGCAACACTAGAGGTTGCCCTGGCAGTTTCTTCAGCGGCTGGAATTTCTTCATCAGCCTTGGTGGTTTCAGAATCATCAACGGTCTGATTGTCCTCAGCTGTGCTTGCATGTTCTTCAGTGGGCTGTGCAGAAGCTTCAACCTGAGGAATTTCATGATGCGTTGAGGCAACAACATTCGAGGTGAATCTTTCTGCCATTTTGACGAATCTGACCTTGGCTCCCAGCCAATGTGCACGGTAGGCATCAACTTCATCACTGAGTGTTTTGATCTCAGCTTGCATGGCCACAAGTTCATTGGTTGTCATTTTGACAAGATTCTTCTTTTGAAAACGCTCCTTGTACTGAGCTTTCTTCAATTGCCTGGCCTTTTCAAACTTCCATTTTTCCTCGCCTATGAAGGCTGTCAACATGTGACTTTGGCCAGGTGTGAGATTGAAATCAGGCATATGAGTGTTGGGGTCCTTGTGTCAGAGATCAATGAAGTCAAGGATCAACTTGGGATCCAGCAGAAGAGGCACATTGGTGCCTTTGGCTCTAGTGGCCCGTTGTTGTCTGTCTCTGATGATTTCAACTAGTTCTTCATCATCAGCTTTGTCTTCACTTGACGGCACATGAAAGGCAACCTGCTTCTTATGAGGACTTGGTCTTGTGCCTCGTCCAGCAGTGGCCTTTGTCTTCAGCAATGTTGGCATGTTGAAGACTGAGGAGGAGTTGAAGAACTTGTTGATGCTCCTGAAGCAATTGAGATGCCAGTCGTCATTTGTCAAGAGGCAAGATGCGCAGGTGCCGAGGACTTTGTAGCAGCAGCTGAGGGTTTTGCAACAGGGGGAACAGGAGCTGCTTGAGGAATATGCTTTGAGGGCATTGAAGATCTTGGCCGTGAGGGCATTACTGAGGAATTGGGCTTGCGAGCCGGCTTCTTGGGCTTGCTAGCAGAGGCCACAGCAACGGCAGCAGCAGAATCTTCGTTGGATTTCCTCACTGCTTCTTTAGCCATTTTGGCTAACTTAGCTTGCTGCTTGGCCCATTCATCAGGATAGTCCTCACCGCGCTTGAGGCTTGTGGGATCAGCTTCTTGCCCTGGTGCCAATGGAGGTCTTGGGCAAGGAGGGTGCAACGTGAATTTCTTCATGTACTTAGGAGTGACATATCTGTACTCCCTCCATTCCCATGCCCATCTTCTCTCAATCCTCTCTATGCACACCTTGCGCTGATTATTGTTCTCCTTGCCATGTTTGGCTTCATCAGGAGTGTAATATTCTGCATAAATGTCATTAGGGATCTCAAATCTTGTATTTACTTCTGGTCTCTTGCCTCCCTTCTGAGGTCTCTTGCCATCAGCCATTTTCTTCAGCTGAGGATTTTGAACAATGGAATTTTCTGAAGAGGTATGCAATCTGTCTTTGAGGAACGCTGCAAATGAGTTAAGTTGATAAGAACCTAGTGATTCAGCAGAGAACATGAGTACCTATGAACGAGTATAGGTGCAAAGAATTTGGAGAGGTCATATGCGTTCTCAGAAGTTTTGCAAAATGAACAAGTTCGAGGAATTTGACGAGAGGTGTCTTGAGGAATTTCACTAAGCGTTCTTTGACTTAGGTTCCAGAGTTGTATAGATTGAAAAATCCACACAATTGAGGAATCTTGAAGAAAAACGTTGCTTAGAGAAACAGATCAAGAACAGATGCTTGTGTGAGGTGTTTAAGAGTGCGGAAGTTGAAGAATAAACACCTTTTGAAGATTTTGTGGAAATCATCAGAATCAACAAGGGCAGTAAAAATAAATTTTATTTACCCTTGACGAAGAACACGACGAACTGGGTGTAGATTGGAAGTTCGCCCGTTCAGATCTTCCACGCCCTGACTTGGCAAAGGAAGACAGCTACGGCGGCGGCGGAGTGAAGACTTCCGCGGCCGGCGCGAGAACGACGACGACGAGGTCGAGGCAGTGAAGCTCTTCCTCACCGGCGATGATGGAAGTAGCGGCGGCACTAGGTCAGAGAGCTCGAGCGAGGGGAGTGAGGTCGAGCGGGGTAAATGCAGTATGAGAAGGGTGAGGGGTATTTATAACTAAGGTGAAATACCGCTCACCCGAGGAAAATGGACGAACGTGCCCCTGACTCTTCTCATCCTAGCGACATGTGTCGCCCACGTATAGAGAGGTGGCGATCGTGTGAGATCGTGGGTGAATAGATAGATCTTATCGTGGGATATGGAATGGTTTGAACGGCAAAAGCCGAAAAATTCAGATAAGAATATTTTAAAGTTTCGTTCGCAAATTCTTCAACTGACAAGGACACAATGAAGATTTTGAACGGGTTTCAAATAGAGCGCACATGAAGAATTTGTGAACAGGCTGGGTTGAGTTTAGCATAGAGGGGGACGAGTCCGATCACATTCACTTAGCAGAAAAGTCAACTTGAAGAATTAGCAATAAGTGAATGCTATAGAGGACAGAAAACTCAATTATATATATAGTCAATGAAGAACAACAACAGAATGAGTGAAGACTAAGCAAAGTTGAAGAATTTGAACAACTGAGGAATTTCAAAAATGAAGAAAAACTCAAATTGAAGGTTTTCAACTTTTGTTGGTGGCGTGACACACTGTATAAGAATGACGATTTCAGCCGCCGCATACAATTGTCGTAGGGCTCTGAGAATCAAATTCTTCATTAATTTCTTCACAC
Organism: Aegilops tauschii subsp. strangulata; assembly: GCF_002575655.3. NCBI lineage: Eukaryota > Viridiplantae > Streptophyta > Magnoliopsida > Poales > Poaceae > Aegilops > Aegilops tauschii. Next base: position 323,203,485 of record NC_053038.3, on the reverse strand, counting down.
TTAGAGAGTTACTCTTCATTGATTGAAGAAAAATGTTACTTCGTGTGTTGCACATCTAAGTCATCAATTTTGCATAAGTGTTAGGATGTGTGTCCTTTTCAAAGGACATTCGAAGATTCTAAGAAATTTAGCTCACACCGCAACTTGCTAAATCTCTTCTCATACAAGGGCTTTGTGAAGATATCGGCTAGCTGTTCTTCAGTCTTCACATGCTCGATAGAGATGTCGCCCTTAAACACATGATCACGAAGAAAATAATGACGAATCTGGATGTGATTTGTCTTCGAGTGCTGAACTGGGTTATGAGCAATCTTGATGGCACTCTCATTGTCACAGTAGAGTGGCACATTCTTCACATTGATGCCGTAGTCCTTGAGGGTTTGCTTCATCCATAGAAATTGAGCACAGCACGAACCAGTAGCAATGTACTCAGCTTCAGCAGTAGAGAGTGATACGTAGTTCTGTTTCTTCAAGGACCAACATACCAAGGATCGTCTGAGGAAATGGCATGTGCCTGATGTTGACTTGCGGTCCACACGATCACCAACATAGTCAGAGTCAGAATGTCCAATGAGATCAAAAGCCGAGCCCTTGGGATACCATAATCCAAGTGTTGGAGTGTGAGCTAGATATCGAAGAATATGCTTCACAGCCTTATGGTGTGATTCCTTCGGTGTAGCTTGAAAACGCGCACACACGCAAACACTAAGCATAATATCTGGCCCACATAGATACAATAAAGAGCCAATCATGGAGCGGTATACCTTTTGATCGAAGTCAATACCATTTTCATCAGTGCATAGATGGCCATTTGTGGGCATAGGGATTTTGACGCCTTTGCAATCTTGCATGCTGAATTTCCTCAACACATCCTTGAGGTATTTCTCCTGAGATATGAAGATGTCGTTGTGTTGTTGACGAATTTGAAGACCTAAGAAGAATTTCAATTCTCCCATCATAGACATTTGATATTCTTCACTCATCATATAGGCAAATTCATCACTGTAACGTTGGTCAGTACAGCCAAAGATGATATCATCAACATATATTTGGCACACGAATAATTCATCATCATAGGTTTTTGTGAAAAGAGTTGGGTCAAGCGAACCGGGTTTGAAGCCTTTCTTCATGAGGAATTCCTTCAAAGTATCATACCACGTCCGAGGGGCCTGCTTGAGGCCATAGAGGGCCTTATTGAGTCTGAAGACTTTGTCAGGATGCTTTGGATCTTCGAAACCTGGGGGTTGAGCAACATATACTTCTTCCTCAAGCTTACCATTGAGGAATGCACTTTTCACATCCATTTGATATAAGATGATAATATGATGGTTAGCATAAGCAAGCAATATGCGAATAGCCTCAAGTCTAGCAACAGGTGCAAAAGTTTCATCGAAATCAATTCCTTCAACCTGTGTGTAGCCTTGAGCTACAAGCCGTGCCTTATTCCTCACCACAAGGCCATTTTCATCTTGCTTGTTGCGGTATATCCATTTGGTGCTGATGATATTGTGCTTGCGAGGGTCTGTTCGCTTGACAAGTTCCCAGACATTGTGAGCTCGAACTGATGTAATTCCTCTTGCATCGCTTGAATCCACTCAGGCTCGAGAAATGCCTCATCTACTTTGGTGAGCTCTGGGATAGAGACCAAAGCAAAGTGCCCACAAAAGTTAGACAAATGTGAAGCTTTTGAGCGTGTGTGAGGACCTGGTGCGTTGATTTCGCTGATGATTTTCTCAATCTACACTTCATTTGCGACGCGAGGATGAGTAGGTTGACGATGTTGAGTCGGCTCAACATTTCCTTCAGAGCCATTTTCCTCAGGTGCACCAGCATGATGTTCTTCACATTCTGGAAAGACTTCTTCAGCAGATTCTTCGGTAGTAATGACATCCTCGGTAGCCTTGAACTTGATGGATTCCTCAGGTGACTTTTCATCTAGCATAGGAGGTAGGTGCTCTCTTTGCGAGCTATTAGTTTCATCAAACCGCACATCTACAGTTTCAAAAACCTTGTGATGAACGGTGTTGAAGACTCTGTAGGTGTGCAATTCCTTTCCGTAACCAAGCATAAAACCTTCATGTGCTTTTCGGTGCAAATTTAGAATTGTGATGAGGATCTCTAATCCAACATTTAGCATCGAAGACTTTGAAATAACTCACACTGGGTTTCTTTTCAGTGAGGAGTTCATATGAGGTCTTTTTGAAGAATTTGTGAAGATATACCCTGTTGATGATGTGGCATGCAGTATCAATTGCCTCAGGCCAAAAGTGACGAGGCGTCATGTATTCGTCAAGCATAGTGCGAGCCATCTCAACAAGAGTCATGTTCTTGCGCTCCACGACGCCATTGTGCTGAGTATAAGGAGCAGATAACTCGTGAGTAATACCAAGTTCATCAAGATAGTTATCAAGACCAGTATTCTTGAACTCGGTCCCATTGTCACTTCTGATGTGCTTGATCTTCACTCCAAAGTTAGTTGAAGCCCTCGAGGAAAAACGTTCGAAGACTTCATGCACTTCATATTTGTAAGTGACGATGTGCACCCATGTGTAACGAGAATAGTCCTCAACAATAACAAAGCCATATAATGATGCAGCATTGGTGAATGTGGCATAGTGAGTAGCGCCAAAGAGATCCATGTGAAGCAATTCAAATGGACGAGTAGTAGTCATGATAGTCTTTGAGGGATGCTTGGCCTTGGTCATCTTTCCAGCTTCACAAGCTCCACACAGGTGATCCTTGAGGAATTTGACATCCTTGATGCCAATGACATGCTTCTTCTTCGCAAGAGTGTGCAAGTTCCTCATGCCAGCATGACCAAGTCGTCGATGCCATAGCCAGCCTTCTGAAGCTTTTGCAAGTAGGCATGTTGCAGGTTGTGGTCCTGTAGACTTCGAAGACTTTGGAATGGTCAGCTTCCATGATCACAACACAACGATACTTGCCAAAGACAACAACCATATCAAGATCACAAAGCATTGAGACAGACATGAGGTTGAATCCTATGGACTCAACAAGCATGACTTTGTCCATGTGTCGATCCTTTGAGATCACAACCTTACCTAGACCCATACCTTGCTTTTGCCTTAGCGTAGGTGATATGCTTCAGATGCGATGGAGATAAAGCAGTGTCCATCAATAAGTTCCTGTCACCAGTCATGTGATTTGTACATCCACTGTCGAGGACCCACTCAGTGGCTTTGGGTTGATCATCCTGCAGATGAATTAGTACATCTTACGAACTCATATACTTCATTAGTGAAGAATATGACATCAAATTCATCAGATCAATTTCATCAAGTAATAGAACATATTATAGCAACATGAGGACGTGAGAAATGAGAATCATTTCTTCATGATTAGCTTGCGTCCTTTCAAGAATTATTCAGGCCTCCAGCAAATTCTTCAGACGTTTAAGTTCGTCTGGAGACCTGACCCTGCATAAGAGATTAGTTGTGGCAAAGAGTTCATCATTCTGCGAGCTCCATAAGAGAAAGGTGGCATAGATGCCAATCCACTTCGTTTCACATAAGAGGGGTTAGAGTAAGCATATGAATAAGTAGAGAAATTCTTCGAGGACTTATGAACATAATGGTTTGAATAATAATGCACATGTTCATAGCCCTTAGATCTTTCCTGCGAAACAGAAGTGTTAGCACGATGATGCTCATATGACGACTTTGATCCATCTGAGGAATTTGATCCACGTGAGGAATGAGGTCCATATGGGGACTTGGATCCATATGAAGACTTTGGTCCATATGAGGAATTTGATCTGGGGTTCCTATTCCTCACAGGTGGTGTCATGATGACATTCACCTGAAGATTTTCAAGGCACCTTTTTGGAACACAAATTTTCTTCATAGGGGGATCATTCTTGCAGTTAGTGCCAATATATCTAGAAAATACTTCACCATTCTGATTTTTGAACCATTTATAGTTGGAGTCAAGTGACTCAACAGAAGAATATGAAGATTCATATGTAAAGCCAGATAAAGTGGATGGATCTACGGCAGGTCCTTTTGCAGCAACCCATGAGGTTTTGGGGTACTGCTCAGGTTTCCAGTAGGTCCCATCAGCATTGAGTTTCCTCTCAAAGGCAATGCCCTCTTTCCTAGGGTTCCTGTTGAGGATCTGCTTTTTAAACACATCACAAAGTGCTTGATGCCCTTTGAGGCTTTTGTACATGCCTGTCACATACAATTCCTTCAGCCCTGCATTGTTAGTGATACTAGTAGCAACCTTAGATGAGGAATTAGTGATAGCAGAGACAGTTCAAGAATTTGCAGCAATAGAAGCATTTGAACTTTCAGGTGAAGAATTAGCAGATTCTTGTTCAATGCATTTCAAACATGGTGGAATGAATTCTTCCTGAGCAGCACTGATCTGTTGAGCAAGCAATGAATCACGGTCCTTCTGAAGATCTTCAAAACTCTCCCTTAGCTTTTAAAGATCTTGCTTTCTTTGAAGAAATTCATAAGAAAGCTTCTCATGATCAGATAAGAGAGTGTTATGATGACTTTGAAGGTTATCAAACTTGGACTGAAGTCTCTGAAGATTATCAGTCAAGGTTTGTGTGCGATCCATTTCTTCACCCAACAGGTCATCACTTTTGTCTAGCATATTTTGAACCTTTTCAAAAGCCTTTTGTTGTTCCACAACAATCTTAGCAAGTTTAGAGTAGCTAGGCTTGAGGTTTTCATCAGATTCATCCTCACTTGATTCGGAGGAGGGATATTTGAGTACCTTGGCACCCTTTGCCATGAAGCAATAGGTGGGAGCGTAGTCATCATCGCCGTCATCAGCCTTGTTGGGGAAGTCATTCTCCTCAGAGTTGAAGATGGACTTGCTGATGAAAGCAGTAGCGAGGGCTAGGCTCGCCACACCAGATTCTGACTCCTCAGATGCCTCCTCTTCCTCATTTTCCTCAGATTCAGCTTCAGAGTCCATTTCCTTGCCAATGAATGCCCGAGCCTTTTTGGAGCTGCTCTTCTTGTGAGATGAAGACTTCGAGGATTTTGACGATGAAGACTTTGAAGATTTCTTTTTCTGCTTTGAGTCATCAGAACTGTAATCCTTGTATTTCTTCTTCTTTGATTCCATTTCCCACAGAGGACAATCTTGAATGTAGTGACCAGGTTTCTTGCATTTGTGGCAAGTTCTCTTCTTGTAGTCACGGGATGCGGAATCTGATCTCATGTCATCACTTCTTGAGGATTTACCAAATCGACCACGTCTTGAGAACTTCTAGAATTTCCTCACGAGCATAGCTAGCTCCTGGCTCAGTTCTTTAGGATCACCAAGGCTGCTACCAGAATCCTCACCTTTAGATCAGAGACTGCCTTGGCCTTCAAAGCGCGTGATCTGCCATAGCTCATCCCATAGAGATCTTTCTTCTCAGCAAGTTGGAACTCATGAGTGTTTATCCTCTCGAGGATATCAGCGGGATTAAGTGACATGTAGTCTCCTCATTCTTGTATCATCAGTGCAAGAGTGTCAAATGAGGAATCAAGCGATCTCAGCAATTTCTTCACCACCTCATGGTCGGTGATGTCAGTGCCACCAAGTGCTTGAAGCTCATTTGAGATGTTAGTGAGGCAATCGAAGGTTTGTTGAACATTTTCAATGTCGAGTCTTTTGAAGCGGTTGAAGAGATTGCGAAGAACGTCAACTCGAGAGTCACGCTGTGTTGAGACTCCTTCGTTGACCTTGGACAGTCTATCCGATATAAGCTTAGCTGTCTCCAAAGCACTCACTCTACCATACTGCCCTTTGCTCAGATGGCCACATATGATGTTCTTCGCTTGAGAGTCGAGTTGCTTGAATCTCTTCACATCAGCAGCGTTGATGGTAGGAGTGACAAAGGGAATGCCATTTTCCACAATGCACCAGAGATCGTTGTCAATTGCCTCAAGATGCATTCGCATCTTATTCTTCTAGTAAGGGTAGTCCGTCACATCGAAGGTAGGACACCCACGAGACACCTTGTTCATACCTGCGGTCGACATAACTAAAACTCCAGGCGGTTAAACCAAAATCACACATAACAAGGGAGTACCCTGCTCTGATACCAATTGAAAGTGCATTATATCGACTAGAGGGGCGGGGATGAATAGGCGATTTTTACAAATTCGTCACTGAGGAATTTCAGGGTGAGGAAATTCCTAAGTCACGAACAACTAATAGTGTAATAAGTACTCAGATGTAAGCATAACAAAGCAGTAGCACAGTCATCAAGATGAAATGAAAACAAGCAATGGGTACAGGAAGCGTAAACACAGGATATGCAGGCTGAAGACAAACTGACTGAAGAAATAGGATTGAGGAAATTGAGAAAGTCTTCAGTCAAAGTCTTCAAACAGTAACGATCAAGTACAACAACACAGTAATGAGGAAATGGAAGGGTTGAGGAAATAGAACTAGTAGCTCGGTGAAGACAGTGATTTCGTAGACCAGTTCCAACTGTTGTGACAGTCGTACGTCTGGTTGGAGCGGCTAGGTATTTAAACCTGAGGACAGACAGTCCTCACCGCATTCTCCTTGAGCTAAGGTCACACAGACCTTGCCCAATCACTCGTGGTAAGTCTTCAGGTGACTTCCAAACCTTCACAGACTCGGTCACTCGGCTATCCACAATTTCCTCTTGGATGCTCTAGACCATGATGCCTAACCGTCTGGAGGATGCACAACCCTCAAAGGTAACAAGCGTCGGTTCCACACAGGAACAATCTCTTAAGTGATGCTCAATCACTTTTGGTTTGTAGGTGTTTGGGTTTTCCTCACTTGATGATTTTTGCTCAAAGTCCTCGGAGGATGGGATGCTCTCAATGACAAGTGTCAGTTTCTCTCGGAGCAGCCAACCAGCTAGTGGTTGTAGGGGGCGGCTATTTATAGCGTAGGGAGCAGCCCGATATGATAAGACATAAATGCCCTTCAATGATATGACCGTTAGGTGGGTAGATATTTTGGGACAGCTGGCGCATAGCACAGCAACGGTCAGACATTTGAGCTCTCAAATTCCTCAGGGCTATCATGTTCCTCACTTGTAGGCAATCCGCACTAGCGAAGTCCTAACTCCTCAGTCATAACAAATTCCTCAGAGACCAGAAGAACTTCGTCTCTGTCACTGAAGAAATTGACTAAACTGTATGAGATTTCCAATGGCTTCAGTCGAAAGGATTGGTGGGTGTAGGATTTTGAGATGAGCATCACTTGGAAACTTTTCCTTAGTTTTACCTCGACCCCCTTTAACAGTATGGTGTTTCCTATGACTCAAGAAAGAGAAAACAAAACTACGAAAACATAAGTCTTCTCACTTCATAATCCTCACATGAATATCAAGTCTTCACGGTCACACCAATTTCTTCACTTTCAAAGTCTTTAGTTGAAGACATTCATTTTTAGGGGTCGACTTTCTCTGTAAATACCAAAATCCTCATAGACTTATAGACCTGTGTACACTCACAAACTCATTAGTCCCTTAACCTATAAGTCTTCAATACACCAAAATCACTAAGGGGCACTAGATGCACTTACAGGACGTCATCCAGCTGAACGTGTGCTGAACGCGGAGGTGTTGTACGTTCGGTGCTCGATCGGTTGGAACACGAAGAAGTTCGAATACATCAACCGCGTTGTCAAACGCTTCCGCTTACGGTCTATGAGGGTATGTAGACACACTCTCCCCTCTAGTTGCTATGCATCTCCTTGATAGATCCTTCGTGAGCGTAGAATTTTTTTGTTTTCCCTGCAACGTTTCCCAACAAGATTTGCAAAGTCCGGCTGTAGATGCTCTTAGGCGGATATGTATATCTGCAAGTGTAGTTTTGCCTTGAGGGCTTGGAGCATGAGGAAATGAGCGATTTCATCATTTTAGGAGTAATGAATAGTTAAGAGAAAACGCTCGCGTCGCTCCCGGGAGGCGGCACGAGCGAAACCTAGCCATCGCCACCCCCGTTCCCCATCTCTACCCCAGCCCCCTCGCCGCTGCTAGGTGAGACCAATGGGCAAAGTCCGCTCGGCGTTCGACGACAGCGGGGACTTATCCTCGCGAGGCACATAGTAGCAGGCCTAGACGAGGCTATGCGAATGGTGGTGGCGGCGTCTCGCCGGCGCAGGCAAGCCGGGGCGGCGGCCCTAGGCAAGGTGGCAGCGCCGCTTCTCTACTCCTCCATCGCTGGGGTCATGTGGGGCGGTGCTGGGGACGACCACCGCAGATCTGGTGCCTGGATGCGGGATCCATCAGTGGAGGTGCCCAGGCAAGTGCTCCTGCGGCTGCACGTCTGGCTAGTCAAGTTGCGGTGGTGGTGGCGTGCTGCACCTCCTGGAAGGCGCCGCGTAGGTGGATGTGTTGCAGAGGTGGCGGAGAGGTAGTCACGGCTTGTGGCGATGCTCTGCTCGTGGCCGGAGTGCGGCTCTATGTCAAGGTCGATGTGGTAGTGTGCTCTGGCCATGTGGGCGGCAGTGGCATGGGTCGATGGTGCTGCTGGTGAGGGTGACGGCTCCCTAGATCTGTCAAGGGCTACGGCGCAGTGGACAGTCCTCGCGGCAGTCTGATGACGGTGGCTCTCACGATGCTATGGACGAAAGTTTTGCTTGACATGGTCAGTGCTGGCGACGGCGGCATTCTGCTGCATTGTTTCCATCTTTGTGGCGTCGTCGAGGAGACCCGATCCACCTCCAACCAATGGGACCTCGTCTTTTGGGTGAAAACCCAGATCTAGTTTGCTGGATCGAATGCAACGACGTTTTATTGACGTCACTTATCTTTCTTGGAGGCGCCATTTTTGGAGACGAGGTCCGGTTGGCACTTGTGCCTTTTGTATTTCTGGTGGGATGCCGAGGCAGTGGAAGTCGGAGTGGCGGCTTCGGACGGTGGATGTATGCCGAGGCGGCGGCCTCGGATGGCCATGCAACGATGGCCCTATGGGGTAGGTCCACTGCTTTGCTTGGCATGGGCGGCGACCTGGTGTTGTGGGGGTAGCGAGGTCGTCGGCTCGGTCGACGCGATCTATAGGGTCGGTTGACGGGATGTCGGGGCTGCGGCCCCTGATGTTTGGCACATCATTCGTGGTCTACGAGCGGTTGTCTCGGGTAGCAAGGGCTACAAGGCGCCTAGACGGTGCGGCATTGTGGTTCGTGTGTGGGCGGGGGATGTTGGAGCGGCGGCTCTGGAGTTGGGTGCGTGTGTTTGTTGTGATCGCAGCCTTGGGTCGTATGGTCGGCGAGGCTTCGTCGCTTGTGCGGTTTTCGGTCTGGTTGTCCTCATAAACGAGCCACTCTGTTAGGTTTTTCTATCCGGTTTCCCTTATAAACTGGATCAACTCTCTTCTTTTATAATGCAATGCGAGAGCTCCTGGCCCTCTGACGAGGTTCCGTCAAAAAAATCATTTTAGCAGTACCAAACTTGCTTAGATCGATGCGAACCAAGTTTCAGAATAGCAGGTCTAGCATGTAATTACAAAAATTCGGTTGGAAGCAACCATTTTCTCAATCTTTTGGAATTGAAATTCAGTTGATGTGAGAATTAGCAAGAGCATATATAACTTAACATGATCTTTTTTGGTGGGAACATAAATTAACATGATAAGCAGGATACGCAAAAGTAACATGGCTTTGTGCTGACTGGAACATCTGTGTCATTTTGTAGTATCTGAAACTTTGTGGGGATACTATCGTGGATGGTCCGCAACAAGCTTGTGATTGAGCATACTCCGCTGTGACCGCTGACGGAAAGTTGTCGGGACCAAGGATGTGCTCCTGGTAAGCCTAATCTCCATGCTAATCTCCTGGCCTCTATAATCTCTCTAGTTGTTTTGGCCCCTCCTTGGATTTCACTCACGCTCCGTCATTGGTTGCGACGGTCTGCTGATGCCCTCTGCAAACTATGTGGTTTTTTGCAGTTATGGGAATCGCTTAGCCGTCGCGTGGAGCACGCCGAAATTGGCTCACTCACTTTTGATCTTCCCTCATTGGCTCGTCGCTTGGCGCCGCCGCTGCCTCCTCCACCGCGTGACCCGGACTAGACCTTTCCTTTTGTGTTGTGGCTATTCAGTGCTTGTTGAGCTGGTGCCCTCAGCAGAACCCTATTTGTACTTTCTCGTTTGTTTGTGTGTGTACTTTGTGTGGTGTATGTTCATTGAATTTGTTGATACTTGGATGTTGCTTGCGCAGTTTGCTTTGTATATAAAGCGGGGGGGCACCTTTTTTGATAACTCTAAATCTGGCAACATGGGAAATACTATGGGTGGTGGGCTAGCCAGTCTGAAATCAACTCCTGGTACTATTACTTCATAATGAGTGTTGTTTGTTCATACTCAAAAACACCTTAGGATATTGGGCGTGTCACATACTAAGAATCTTGACGAGAAAATCCAAGTTGTTGCGGCTCTAATAAACTCAACAAATTGCAAGAAATCTGAGGGAGGCGTCAAACTTGAGTGCAGGAGAGCAGTGAAGCTGCAGCGACATGTCGATGATGAGGAAAATGTCGGCGGCGCGTGTTGAAACATTATGTTCTAGCGTGCAGCTGCCTTGATTAGTTATGAATCTGCAACGTACTCCCTCCGGTCCTTTTTACTCTGCATATTAGGTTTGTGTCAAGTCAAACATTGCAAAATTTGAAAAAATTTATATTAAAAAATATCAACATCTACAATACCAAATATACATACTATGAAACTACATTTCATAATGAATCTAACAATATTGATTTGGCATTGTGAATGTTGATACAACATCTAGCGGCCACAACATCTAGTTCGATAAAAAAAGCAATATCCAAGAGATGGCGCTCCAATGGTCTTCTCGCTCCCACGCTCCTCCGGCAACCTGCTCCGCCGCCAACGGCCTAATCAATAGCCGCCGCGGCACCCACCCACAGCCCCACCCGCCAGTCCGTCACTCCGACGCCCGTCGGCCAGATAACGTCCCTGTCCGTTCAGGTTTTGGTGCAGGAGTGTCGTCTCGACTAGGTTCGGACGCGCCGCTCCCGGGCCGTTCCAGGCCCGCTTCAGTATATCTTGAGCCAGACAACGATGGATGGACGGAGGTGCGAGCTGTCGTCACAGGCGCCGTCAGGAGGATAGTCCCGTGCCTAGCCTTCCGCCGGTCCCCAAGCTTTGGATTCCAATCCCCCGATGGTTGTTGCACAGATGCTTTAAATGCCTGGAGTCGGGCCACCACAAAGACAAATGCACTAGCGAGATTCGCTGCCACAAGTGCTGGTTCTCTGGACACATAGCCCGTGATTGCGCCTCCCCGCCTGGCTCATCGGTTCCCGAGCCCCCGTTGATGTGGTCACCTATTACAGGTAGAGTCAAGGGCCCATGTAGGATCGAAAGTATGTCTAGAGGGGGGTGATTAGACTACTTTACCAAATAATAATCTAGCCTTTTCACAATTTTAAGTCTTGGCAGATTTTAGCAACTTATCACAAGTCAAGCAATCAACCTACACATGCAAATCTAAGAGTATAGCAGCGGAATGTAAATCATTGCATATGAAGGTAAAAGGGGAGGAGTTTGGAGGGAGCAAACGCAATGTAGACACGAAGATTTTTCCCATGGTTCCGATAGGTGCTGCTATCGTACATCCACGTTGATGGAGACTTCAACCCACGAAGGGTAACAGTTGCGCGAGTCCACGGAGGGCTCCACCCACGAAGGTTCCACGAAGAAGCAACCTTTTCTATCCCACCATGGCCATCGCCCACAAAGGACTTGCCTCACTAGGGTAGATCTTCACAAAGTAGGCGATCTCCTTGTCCGTACAAACTCCTTGGTTCAATTCCACAATCTTGACGGAGGCTCCCAGCTGACACCTAACCAATCTAGGAGACACCACTCTCCAAAAGGTAATAGATGGTGTGTTGATGATGAACTCCTTGCTCTTGTGCTTCAAATGATAGTCTCCCCAACACTCAACTCTCTCTCAAAGATTTGGATTTGGTGGAAAGATGATTTGAGTGGAAAGCAACTTGGGGAAGGCTAGAGATCAAGATTCTTGTAGTTGGATTGGAATATCTTGGTCTCAACACATGAGTAGGTGGTTCCCTCTCAGAAAATGAATGCTGGAAGTGTAGGGACGTTCTGATGGCTCTCTCCAGGAATGGAGGATGGGTGGAGGGGTATATATAGCCTCCACACAAAATCTAACCGTTACACACAATTTACCAAACTCGATGGGACCGAATAGTGAACCTCGGTCAGACCGATTTAGTTCAAAATGTGAACGTTAGGCTTTTCGGTGGGACCGACATGTCAGCTCAGTGGGACTGACTGTGTTAGGGTTAGGGCATAACGTAATCTCAGTGAGACCAATCACATGAACTCGGTGAGACCAATTTCTGTAATAGGCAAACAGAGAGTTGGCCAGGCAAACTCGGTGGGACCGATCGCTCATTTTGGTGATACCGAAACATTACGAAGAGGAAATAGAGAGTTTGCATTGCAAACTCGGTGGGACCGATCGCTCATCTCGGTTAGACCGAAACGTTACGAAGGGAAACAGAGAGTTTGCAATCCCATCTCGGTGAGACCGAGATCCCTATCGGTGAGACTGAATTGATTAGGGTTTCTGGCAGTGGCTATGTCAAATGAACTCGGTGGCGCCGGATAGATCAAATCAGTGGGGCCAAGTTTGACTTTTTGTTTGGGATATATGTGGATATGAGAAAGTGGTTGAGGGCTTTCGAGCATATCACTAAGCATTTTGAGCAAGCAAGCCATTAAGCAACACCTCATCCCCTTTTAATAGTATTGGCTTTTCCTATGGACTCAATGTGATCTTGGATCACTAAAATGAAAATGTAGAGTCTTGATATTGAGCCAATATGTGTCCTTAGCATTTTGAGGGGTCCACGTCTCTAGTCCATGCCATGCCAATCATTGAACTTTCTGAAATGAACATCTTGAAAGAATATTAGTTCAATGAGCTATATGTTGTTAAGCATTACCAAACCACCCAGGGATTAGTTGCACTTTCAATCTCCCCCTTTTTGGTAATTGATGACAACATATAGATCAAAGCTTAGACAAATGATAATAAGAATGAAACACATCGTCGATTTGAGAAGTATGTGATAAGCAAGAGCTCCCCCTAAATTTGTGCATTATTTAAAATTTGCTTTTGAATGCAAATGCACAATCGATTAGGATCATGGGTTACTCTTCCATGTCACATACATCTTGGTGGAGCACTCAAAATGATAGAATATGAAACATGCACTCATCACCAAGGCAAGATGTGAATGATCATACATGAGAGATAGATAATGTCATCATCCAAGCACAAGAATTAACGTATGCTATGATCAAACACATGACCATACAAGTATCTCACACACACATAAAGTATCATCCAAGCAAGCAATCGAACAAGGTCGCAAATAAGATAGCAAAAAGAAGCAAAGCTCTCTCTCTCTCTCAAAGCCTATGATCTATACACTTTCTACCCCTTTGGCAACAAGTTACCAAAAAGCTTGAAAATGCATAGTGCTATGTGGCTCTCTAAGCTTGATCTTCGGGAGGTGGCATTGAGAGGACTCCTGCGACAAATGCATCTGTTGAGGTTGTAGGAGCTGGTGGAGTTGCAACCGGAGGGGCAACTGAAGCTGTGGCCGCACGTGCTGATGTAGTAGCTCTAGTGTCTGTCACTAGCACTGCTGCAGATCTCTGTGCCCTAGGCACTCTCTGAAAAGCTTCAGTGGTAGCTTTCCCTCTCCTCTCTTCAGCTTCATCCTGGAGCTGCTCAACTGCTGTTTGCATCTCTGTGACCTTCAAGTCTAGATCATAGAACTTTGTTTCAATGATCCTTTCAAGACTCTCTTAATTCTGAGTCAGGGTGGCCAATCCTTTCCCAATCCTCAAAGTGGCTTGAATAAGATATCCAAGTTGATCTTGTTTTGACTTGAGAAAAACTTGTGAAACCTCTTCAGCACTTGGCATCTTGGCTGCCTTATCTGCTTTTGCCTTCTCCCTCTTCTCCTAAGCCTCTACTGAAGTAGGAACTGTAGCATCCATGACAACTGTGTTGTCCTCAAAGCCTGGCCTCAGGGGAAGGTGCTCTTTGTCCAACAGGTATGTGCCTGTGCCCATCTTGGAGTTGATGAGCATCTGGATGTGTGGAGCATACCCACATGATCTCTTCTGGTTTGCAGTTTTTCTCTTGATGGTTTCAACAATCAAACTCATCACTTTGAATTTCTGGGGCACATCAAACATCTGAAGCAAATTGATGGAGTGGCCTCTGATCATCCTGTGATCTCCTTATTTGGGAAACAAGGTGTGCCTCAAGATGGTGTTTATGGTGGCCAGTCCAGACAACAGATAGTACACTGAGCCTAGCTTGTGTGTCTCCAAGGCCTTGTCAGGTATCTCCTTGTACATATTGGCCATGAAGTTGTGATCTTTCTTGTGCTTTGCATACACATCATTGTCATCCTCAGCTTCATCTGGAGCATTGATGAGCTTGGCCCACTCAGCAACAGTAGATTGGTACCTTGTACCCTGAGACATCCAAACAATTTTTCCATCTGGGTAGAAATGAGCTGTTGAATAGAACTTGGTCAATTTCTGACCCACAAAGGTGTCTACTCCATTGAGTCTGAAGCTCTCATGCACTCCAGGGAAGTGGTCTTCATGGCTGTTGGTGTACTTCCAATCTACCCACTTCATGTCACAGACAATGGGCTTCTTGTCCAACAGAATTGTCTCATAGAAGTCCTGCTGTTCCTTGGTGTGAAATCTATAGTCCACAACACTCCTTCTCCTCACAGCATAAGGGTCTGATTATCTCCACAATCTGAGACCTGCATCCTTTCTCCCCTTCATGTTTTCAGCCACTTGGTGATTGTCATCATGATCAGGGATCTTGGGATTCAACTTTCTGAGCACTTGGGCTTCCTCTTCTTCTATTTTAGGCATTGGGGCCTTGTTCTTCTCAGCAGCTGGTATGTTCCTGTTGCTCCTCTTTGGTGCAGTTTTGGGGGCTGGAGCAGTAGCTTTGGGGCAGTCTTGGGCTTTGAAGGATCAGTCCCAGACTTGATGGAATCCCCCGTCAGCTTTTGAGATTTAGGTGCTGGTGCAGCATCATCTTCTTCCTCTTCTTCCTCATCAGAAGAGTGCTTCTCAAATTTTGCCATGGGATCTACTTTCTTGCACCATCTCCCTCTCTTCCCTTCTTTCTTTTTCTTGCCCTCACCAGCAGCCTCTCCAACAGTTGATTTGGTGGTTTCAAGAGTTGAGGCTCTGGCCTTTGACATGGGCACTCTCTTGGCAGGAGCCTTCTTGTTCAGACCAGGCTTTGTTGAAGCAGCTGTGCCAAATTCCTTCTTAACCACTTTCTTCTTCGACCTGACTTCCTCCTTAGCAGCAACATAATCCTCATCTTCTGAATCAGAATTTCTCTTTTTCCTCTGCCTAGTAGCAGCCTTAGGCAGGTTCCTAGGAGTACTTCTGCTGCCCTCATCATAGCTGCCAAAGGGACTAGTGCCCTCACCCAGATTAACTTGCTCCACAGACTTGTTCTGGCTATCACTTTGATCAGACATTTCTGACACTGCAGACTCAAAGCTGACCCTGTGAATAGATGTAGATGAGCATCACAAAGTGCAGAGATTTTGCAAAACAATTGAGTCAAAAACTTAGTTTTAGTTTTCCACAGAAAGCATTTCGGAGCTACCGATTTGTCAAACTCGGTGCCACCGAAGCAATATTGGAGTCTGAACTAGTGACATCGGTCAGACCGAGACACGGTTTGGTGAGTCCGAGATTGCTAGGGTTTCACTGAGAGTTGAACTCGGTCACACCAATTTGCAAGTTTTCGTCAAACCGAAAGTTACAAGTGCAATGGCCTAAGCCAAATCGGTGAGACCGATTTCTACAACTCGGTCGGTCCGAGATGAGTTAGGTGGATACCTAACCCTAAATTTACAAACTAAAATTAATCTAAAGGAAGTTTTTATTGGATAGAAGTATCTCATACGTGGTAAGAATCATGGCATTGACTTTGTGCTAAGAATCAGAGGTAAGGATTGCACAAAGGATCGAACTCATACCCTAACTTGGCGATGAGCTCGCTATGGCGACAACGGCGGTGAAGATTCCCGTTGACGGCGACGGAGACCAGTGGCAGGGGGGTTGCTGGCGATGAGAGGACGATCCGGAGACCCGAGATGGCAGAGCAGGATATGCGCGGGCGAAGAGGTTTTGGAGAAATTTCCAAAATTTGACCTGGGGGTATTTATATCCTGACCCTGTCAGTGTGACCGAGTGGAATGACTCAGTGGCATCGAGATGCAGAATCGCAAGCGGTTACTGCAACTCGGTGTGACCGAATTGTCTAATCGGTTGCATCGAGATTGAAAACCTAGATCAACTCAGTGAATTCGGTGTGATCGAAAGGGATGAATCGGTCAGACCGAAATACACAGTGAGGTTTTGGAAGTTTAAGTCTATGACGAATCGGTGACTCCGAGTGCTCCTCACCCAGAGGGTTCGAATATGACTTGATCAAACTTTGTGATGTAGCATGAATAGAGTTTAAGACGAGTAAAGCATAGATAGCTAAAGGAAGTTCTTAGGCATTCTTTTCCATCCATTTGGCAGAAGAAAAAGAAATCCAAACAATCAAAGCAACAAATGGATGTCCTCGAATGAGAGAAATATGCAATCAACATGCTCACACAATAAGATGGCAAATGAAATATGTGGCAAAGCATGCACAAAAACACTCGAGCATCTATCAAGCAATTGGCGATGACTAGGTCATCTATATATGAGTATATTGACTTAGGAGTCAAATGAGAACATTTGATCATAGGTCATACTCATCGTTTAAGCACAAGTGGGGTTACCACTTTTACATATAGCATTGTTGTGTTCACACCATTAGAGTTGTTTTAGCTCAATTTTTAGAGTACAACTCCCCCTAGATGTGATATCCCCCCTAAGAGGGATGAACTAACCTTGGGTTTTGTCGATGATGACTTCATGTAGATGTTGAAGATGTGGATGCTCAATGTTGATGTAGATCATTTGGAGCAATCCATTGGAGTGAGTTGCACTTTCAATACCTACATGGGTTAGTCCCACAAGGAACAAACAAGGATATCCATAGACATAGAGTGAAGTACATACAAGATGATGTCCATGAAAGCATTAGGTTACCTTGTCCCTTGTCTTACCAACAAGAGGGTTTGTGACTCCTTGAACTAGTGCAAGATGTGGAAGTTGTTTGCACTTGTTCTCTCCAAAATGATATGAGTAAAGTATTGATACGTCCATTTTGCATCATGTTTTCGTACTGTTATTTACAATGTTTCTATCCATAATAATGCTTTTTGGAGTAATTCTAATGCCTTTTCTCTCATAATTTGCAAGGTACACACCAAGAAGGAGAATTCTGGCAGATGGAAATCTGGACCGGAAAAAGCTACGTCAGGCCACCTATTCTGCACAACTCCAAATGAGCTGAAACTCCACGAGGATTTTTTATGGAATATTTAAGAAATATTGGTGCCAATAAACACCTAAGGGGGGCCACTAGGTGGGCACAACCCACCTGGGCGCGCCAGGCCCCCCTGGTGCGCCCTGGTGGGTTGTGGCCTCCTCGGGCCACCTCCGATGCCCATCTTCTGGTATATAAGTCATTTTGACCTAGAAAAAATACGCAGAAGACTTTCGGGACGGAGCGCCGCCGTCTCAAGGCGGAACTTCGGCAGGAACACTTTTTCCCTCCGACGGAGCGATTCTGCGGGGGGAACTTCCCTCCCGGAGGGGGAAATCATCATCATCATCACCAACAACTCTCCCATCTTGGGGAGGGCAATATCCATCAACATCTTCACCAGCACCATCTCATCTCAAACCCTAGTTCATCTCTTGTATTCAATCTTGTTACCGGAACTATAGATTGTTGCTAGGGGGTGACTAGTAGTGTTGATTACATCTTGTAGTTGATTACTATATGGTTTATTTGGTGGAAGATTATATGTTCAGATCCATTATGCATATTAATACCCCTCTGATCATGAGCATGTTTATTGTTTGTGAGTAGTTACTTTCGTTCTTGAGGTCACGGGATAAATCATGTTGCAAGCAATCATGTGAATTTGATATATGTTCGAAATTTTGATGGTATGTATGTTGTGATTCCCTTAGTGGTGTCATGTGAACGTCGACTACATGACACTTCACCATATTTGGGACTAAGGGAATGCATTGTGGAGTAGTAAATAGATGGTGGGTTGCGAGAGTGACAGAAACTTAAACCCCAGTTTATGCACTACTCCGTAAGGGACCGATTGGATCCTAGAGTTTAATGCTATGGTTAGAATTTATTCTTAATACTTTTCTCGTAGTTGCGGATGCTTGCGGGAGGGTTAATCATAAGTAGGAGGTTTTTTCAAGTAAGACAGCACCTAAGCACCGGTCCACCCACATATCAAATTATCAAAGTAGCGAACGCAAATCAAACCAACATGATGAAAGTGACTAGATGAAATTCCCGTGTACCCTCAAGAATGCTTTGCTTATCATAAGAGACCGTTTTGGCCTATCCTTGCCTCAAAAGGATTGGGCTACCTTGCTGCATACTTGTTACTATTATCTTTACTTGCTCGTTACAAATTATCTTGCTATCAAACTACTCTGCTACTTACAATTTCAGCACTTGCAGACATTACCTTACTGAAAACTACTTGTCATTTCCTTCTGCTCCTCGTTGGGTTCGACACTCTTACTTACCAAAAAGAGCTACAATTGATCCCCTATACTTGTGGGTCATCAAGGCTAGTTTCTTGCATCATTGCCGGGGAGTGAAGCGCCTTTGGTAAGTGGAATTCGGTAAGGAAACATTTATATAGTGTGCTGAAATTTATTGTCACTTGTTACTATGGAAAACAATCCTTTGAGGGGTTTGTTCAGGGTATCTTCACCTCGTCTGGAACCACAATTAATTGCCCCTCAACCTACTGTACCTACTGAAAATATTGAATATGAAATTCCTTCGGGTGTGATAGAACAACTGCTAGCTAATCCTTATGCAGGAGATGGAACCGAACATCCTGATATGCACTTGATATATGTGGAACAAATTTGTGGATTGTTTAAGCTTGCAGGTCTACCCGGAGATGAGGTGATGAGAAAGGTTTTCCCTTTATCTTTGAAGGTAAAAGCATTGGCATGGTATAGGTTATGCGATGATATTGGATCATGGAATTGGAATCGTTTGAAATTGGAGTTCCACCAAAAACATTATCCTATGCATCTAGTTCATCACGATCGGAATTATATATATAATTTTTGGCCTCGTGAATGAGAAAGTATTGCTCTAGCTTGGGGGAGGCTTAAGTCAATGTTATATTCATGCCCAATCATGAGCTCTCTAGAGAAATTATTATCCAGAACTTTTATGCTTGGCTTTCTCGTAATGATCAAACCATGCTAGATACTTCTTGTGTTGGTTCTTTTATGAAGAAAACTATTGAATTTCGGTGGGATCTTTTGTAATGAATTAAACGCAACTCTGAAGATTGGGAACTGGACGAAGGTAAAGAGTCAGGTATAAAGCTTAAGTATGATTGTGTTAAATCTTTTATGGATACCGATGCTTTTCAAAAGTTTAGCACTAAATATGGACTTGACTCTGAGATAGTAGCCTCCTTTTGTGAATCATTTTCTACTCATGTTGAAATCCTTAAAGAGAAGTGGTTTAAATATCACCCACCTATTAAAGAACAAATTAAAGAACCGTAACCAGTTAAATAAGAAACTATACTCTATAATGTTGATCCAGTTGTTGCTACTGCTTATATTGAGAAACACCTTTTTCCTGTTAGGATAAAGGAACATGATAAAGTTTCAACTGTGGTTAACAAAAGCTATGTTAGATCACCTAAACCAGATGAACAAATTAGAGTAGAACCTAATGTTGCTATGGTTAAAGATCTCTTGG
This sequence comes from Aegilops tauschii subsp. strangulata, assembly GCF_002575655.3. NCBI lineage: Eukaryota > Viridiplantae > Streptophyta > Magnoliopsida > Poales > Poaceae > Aegilops > Aegilops tauschii. The sequence continues at coordinate 323,183,529 of NC_053038.3, read as the reverse complement.
AGGAAGATATAGATGGGCATGTTATTTACTTCTGTGCAGAAGCTGCTAGAATTGTTAAACCCGAAAAAAGGGATAAAAATGGACCAGTTGTTGGCCTGCCTGTCATTTCATTTAAAATAGGGGATCACTATTATCATGGTTTATGTGACATGGGTGCTAGTGTCAGTGCTATTCCTTACACTTTATATAAAGAAATTATAAAAGACATAGCACCTGCAGAGTTAGAAGACATATATGTTACTATTAAACTTGCTAATAGAGACACCGTATCACCTTGTGGGATTCTTAGAGATGTTGAAGTCTTGTGTGGGAAAATAAAATATCCTACTGATTTTCTTGTACTTGGTACCCCGCAAGATGACCTTTGTCCCATTATCTTTGGTAGACCTTTCTTGAACATAGTTAATGCTAAGATAGATTGCAAGAAACAAAATATGGGTGTTAGCTTTGGTGATGAGTCTCATGAGTTTAATTTTTTCAAGTTTAGTAGAAATCATCATGAAAAAGAATTGCCTAGTAAGGATGAATTAATTGGTCTTGCTTCTATTGCTGTGCCACCTACTGATCCTTTAGAACAAGATTTTCTAGACCATGAAAATGATCTACATATGCATGAAAGAAATGAAATAGATCAGATTTTCTTTGAACAACGTCCTCTGCTTAAACACAATTTGTGTATTGAAACTCTTGGAGGTCCTCCTCCACCTAAAGGTGATCCTATGTTTGAATTAAAACAATTGCCAGACACTTTGAAATATGCTTATCTTGATGAAAAGAAGATATATCATGTTATTATTAGTGCTAACCTTTCAGAACATGAAGTAGAAAGATTATTGAAAGTTCTAAGGAAGCACCAAGCTGCTATTGGATATCCTCTCGATGATTTAAAGCGCATTAGTCCCACTCTATGTCAGCATAAAATTAATATGGAACCTGATGCTAAACCAGTTGTTGATCACCAACGTCGGTTAAATCCAAAGATGAAAGAGGTGGTAAGAACGAAAATACTAAAATTTCTGGAAGCAGGTATAATCTATCCTATTGTTGATAGTAGATGGGTAAGCCCTGTTCATTGTGTCCCTAAGAAAGGAGGTATTACTGTTTTTCCTAATGATAATAATGAACTTATTCCGCAAAGAATTGTTACAGGCTATAGAATGGTAATTGATTTTAGAAAATTAAATAAAGCTACTAGAAAAGATCATTACCCATTGCCTTTTATTGATCAAATGCTTGAAAGATTATCTAAGCACACACACTTTTGCTTCCTTGATGGATATTCTGGCTTTTCACAAATACCTGTTTCTCAACCTGATCAAGAAAAGACCACTTTTACTTGTCCTTTTGGAACCTATGCTTATAGACGTATGCCTTTTGGTTTATGTAATGCACCTGCTACCTTTCAAAGATGCATGATGGCTATATTCTCTGACTTTTGTGAAAAGATTGTTGAGGTTTTCATGGATGACTTCTCTATTTATGGGAAGCCTTTTGATGATTGTTTAAGCAATCTTGATCGAGTTTTGCAGAGATGTGAACAAACAAATCTTGTCTTGAATTGGGAGAAGTGCCACTTTATAGTTAATGAAGGCATTGTCTTGGGTCATAAAATTTCTGAAAGAGGTATTGAAGTGGACCAAACTAAGGTTGATGCAATTGAGAAAATGCAATGTCCTAAGGACATCAAAGGTATTCGTAGTTTCCTAGGTCATGCTGGTTTCTATAGGAGGTTTATCAAAGACTTTTCTAAAATTTCTAGGCCTCTTACTAATCTTTTGCAAAAGGATATCCCTTTTGTTTTTGATGATGATTGTTTAGAAGCCTTTTAAACACTCAAGAAAGCCTTAATTTCTGCACCTATTGTTCAACCACCTGATTGTAACTTGCCTTTTGAAATTATGTGTGATGCTAGTTATTATGTTGTTGGTGCTGTTCTAGGACAAAGAGTTGATAAGAAATTGATTGTTATTCATTATGCTAGTAAAACTCTAGACAGTGCTCAAAGAAATTATGCTACTACTGAAAAAGAATTCTTAGCAGTGGTGTTTGCTTGTGATAAGTTTAGACCTTATATTGTTGATTCCAAAGTAACTGTTCACACAGACCATGCTACTATTAAATATCTTATGGAAAAGAAAGATGCTAAACCTAGACTTATTCGTTGGGTTCTCTTGTTACAAGAATTTGATTTGCATATTATTGATAGAAAAGGAGCTGAGAACCCCGTAGCTGATAACTTGTCTAGGCTTGAAAATGTGCTTCATGACCCACTACCTATTGATGATAGTTTTCCTGATGAGCAGTTAGCTGCAATAAATGTTGCTAATAGTACTCCTTGGTATGCTAACTATGCTAATTACACTGTTGCTAAATATTTACCACCAAGCTTTACTTACCAACAAAAGAAAAAAATCCTCTATGATTTAAGACATTACTTTTGGGATGACACACATCTTTATAAAGAAGGAGTAGATGGTACTATTAGACGTTGTGTACCTGAGCATGAACAGGGACAAATCCTACGAAAATGTCACTCCGAAGCTTATGGAGGGCATCATGCTGGAGATAGAACTGCTCATAAGGTATTGCAATCTGGATTTTATTGGCCTACTCTCTTCAAGGATGCTCGTAAGTATGTCTCATCTTGTGATGAATGCCAAAGAATAGGTAATATCGGTAAGCACCAAGAAATGCCTATGAATTATTCACTTGCTGTTGAACCATTTGATGTTTGGGGATTTGATTACATGGGACCTTTCCCTTCCTCTAATGGGTATACACATATTTTGGTTGCTGTTGATTATGTTACTAAATGGGTAGAAGCTATTCCAACCAGTAGTGCTGATCACAACACCTCTATTAAAATGCTTAAGGAAGTTATTTTCTCAAGGTTTGGAGTCCCTAGATACTTAATGACTGATGGTGGTTCACACTTTATTCATGGTGCTTTTCGTAAGACGCTTGCTAAGTATGATGTTAACCATAGAATTGCATCACCTTATCATCCTCAGTCTAGTGGTCAAGTTGAGCTTAGCAATAGAGAAATAAAATTAATTTTGCAAAAGACTGTTAATAGGTCCAGGAAGAATTGGTCTAAGAAATTAGATGATGCACTTTGGGCTTATAGAATAGCTTATAAAAATCCTATGGGTATGTCTCCTTATAAAATGGTTTATGGAAAAGCTTGTCATTTACCTCTTGAGTTAGAACATAAAGCATATTGGGAAGTTAAAGAACTTAACTATGACTTCAAACTTGCTGGTGAAAAGAGGCTATTTGATATAAGCTCATTAGATGAATGGAGAACCCAAGCTTATCAAAATGCAAAATTATTCAAAGAAAAGTTAAAAGGTGGCATGACAAAAGAATTCAAAAACATGAGTTTAAAGTCGGAGAGTATGTTTTTTTGTAGAACTCTCGTTTCAGATTCTTTGCAGGCAAACTCCTCTCAAAATGGGAAGGCCCATATGTCATCGAGGAGGTTTACCGGTCTGGAGCCATCAAAATAAATAATTTCGAAGGCACTAACCCGAAGGTTGTCAACGGGCAACGAATAAAGCATTATATATCAGGTACGCCTATTAATGTTGAAAGCAATATTGTCCAAACTTTGACACCAGAAGAACACATAAAAGAGTCCTTTTGGAACACTCCAGAATCGTCAAAATAAGGAGGTACGTAGTACGGTAAGTAAACAGACTCTGAAAAATCTGCAAAAATATTTTTTGTCAGTTTTGGAATATTTTAGAATTTTGGGAATAAAGAAACTTCCAGGAAGCGTCCCCTGGTGGGCACAAGACACCATGGCGCGCCAAGCATGCCTGGCGCGCCCAGGTGGGTTTTGCCCACCTGGGGCACCTTCCGGACTCCATTTTTCTTCTGTATACTTGTCCTGCAAGATAAAAATTCTATTTATAGTTCCTGAACCTGTTAACCACCGTATCGCGAAGAAATCCGTTGTTCTCTTTTCTTGTAGTTTCTGGTCAGATTTATCAAGCTAGGTATCATGTCTTCCTGCTCCTCCAACAACATGGAAGAAGATGCTTGGCTGATGAAGATCGAGACGAAGAGGGAGGAGCCTCGGACGCCGTCAAGGGAGGAAAGGGCAAGGAAGCTACCGTAAATCCATCCCCGGTGACAGCACAAGCACTACTGGCCGAGGAGGAGGAAGAAGATATCCTTAAGCCCAACCTTACTCATCTTACCCCTGTTGAGATTGAAGCTTTTTGCGTCATTGAAATAGTTCGCATACAAAATAAGTATCTCACTCGCGAAAATATTCTGCATCAAGAGCATATTATCCATCTCCGGAGCGTCATCCGTCGGCTGCAGGATCTCTTGACCCTTAAGGACAGGAGCGCTTCATCACCTTCTTCACCACCAAAGTAGAACTGAGTATCGGGTATGGGCACTCCTCTTGGTTTCCGCCAAGCTTGGGGGAGGTGCCCAGGTATCGTATCATCCCACTATCTTTTTGCTTTTACTTATCTTAGTTCAATCTTTTGCTTAGATGAATAAAGTTTAGTTCGATCTTTTCTTCTGTGAGAGTTTGCTTAGTGATCTATCATTGTTATCGTGTGCAAGTTATGTAATAAAGTTAGTTCGAGTTTTTACTTTCTTTACTTTCATGTTGCAAATAAAGAAAAGAAAAAGGGAAAGAAAGCAAACAAAAGAAAGGAAATAAATCAATAAGATCATATACTAATCCTATGGTAAGTGATAGCACCACATAAGGAAAAGTATAAGTAAGAAAATTTTATTAGAGATTGACAAACATAGCATTGGTCAGTGATGCAACTCATGGAAGAATTAATAAGGGAAGGGAAGATTCACATATAAATATACTATCCTAGAAATCTTTTTTGATTGTGAGCCCTCATCAAAATATTATATGCCAAAATTGTTGACGTTGGACAAGGAAGACAACGTAATGGTTTATGTATATTTATATTCACATAGAAGTCATATTGTCATAGATCCTTTAACATGTGATGCTTGCCCCCTATCTTTGCTAGCCAAAAATTCCGCACTAAGTAGAGATACTACTTGTGCATCCAAAAACCCTTAAACCCAAATCTTTTTCAAGTGTCCACCATACCTACCTAGGGATTGAACAAGATCCCTCAAGTAAGTTGTCATCAGTGCAAAAAGGCAATAAAAATTGCTGCTAAATATGTGAGATCTTTTACTGTAAGAGAAAATTTAGCGTTGCACGAACTTGGATGACAAAGAATAAAAGCGACGGACTGCATAATAAAGGTTGTCATCTTAAGGGGCAATGTAACATGACGTTCTTTTGCACTAAGGGGTTGAGCATGAAAACAAATAAGCGCATGGCAACCTCTACTTCCCTCTACAAAGGGCCTATCTTTTACTTTTATGTATTTACTTTTATGCAAAGAGTCAAAGTTTTCCTTCTATTCCTTTTTATTTTTCTCCTTTGGCAAGCATCATGTGGTGAGGAAAGATCTAGGCACATATGTCCAGTTGAATACAGATAGCATGAGTTATTATTGTCGACATCACCCTTGAGGTGAGTATGTTGGGAGGCGAAACTATAAGCCCCCTATCTTTCTATGTGCCCGGTTGAAACATTTTGCTCATGTTTACAAGGTGAGTTTTAGCAATCATAGAAGAATATATGATGGTTGAGTATGTGGACTTGCCTAAAGGCTCCGACATGTGACCCTTCCTGAAAAGATGATGAATTGTAGTTTCAAAGTTGACTGAGAGAATAGTTTGTTGGTTTCTAATAGAGTTTTTGCTTTATACTTCGATTGTGTGATGAACTATTACTTATTCATGAGAAGTGTATGATAAAAGTTGTATGATAAAAGATTTATGTTTAAATTTGTTGCTGTTATAATAATCAACATGATGCTTCTATGTCTGTATTTTGTTTTTATCGACGCCTCTCTCTCAAAGCATGTGGACATGTTTTTTGGTTACGGTTTTCGCTTGAGGACAAGTGACGTCTAAGCTTGGGGGAGTTGATACGTCCATTTTGCATCATGTTTTATTACTGTTATTTACAATGTTTTTATCCATAATAATGCTTTTTGGAGTAATTCTAATGCCTTTTCTCTCATAATTTGCAAGGTACACACCAAGAGGGAGAATTCTGGCAGATGGAAATCTGGACCTGGAAAAGCTACGTCAGGCCACCTATTCTGCACAACTCCAAATGAGCTGAAACTCCACGATGATTTTTTATGGAATATTTAAGAAATACGGGAGCCAATAAACACCAGAGGGGGGGCCACCAGGTGGGCACAACCCACCTGGGCGCGCCAGGCCCCCCTAGCGCGCCCTGGTGGGTTGTGGCCTCCTCGGGCCACCTCCGATGCCCATCTTCTGGTATATAAGTCATTTTGACCTAGAAAAAAGATGCAGAAGACTTTCGGGGCTGAGCGCCACCGTCTCAAGGCGGAACTTGGGCAGGAACACTTTTGCCCTCCGGCAGAATGATTCTGCCGGGGGAACTTCCCTCCCGGAGGGGGAAATCATCGTCATCATCATCACCAACAACTCTCCCATATTGGGGAGGGTAATATCCATCAACATCTTCACCAGCACCATCTCGTCTCAAACCCTAGTTCATCTCTTGTATTCAATCTTGTTACCGGAACTATAGATTGTTGCTAGGGGGTGACTAGTAGTGTTGATTACATCTTGTAGTTGATTACTATATGGTTTATTTGGTGGAAGATTATATGTTCAGATCCATTATGCATATTAATACCCCTCTGAGCATGAGCATGTTTATTGTTTGTGAGTAGTTACTTTCGTTCTTGAGGTCACGGGATAAATCATGTTGCAAGTAATCATGTGAATTTGATATGTGTCCGATATTTTGATGGTATGTATGTTGTGATTCCCTTAGTGTTGTCATGTGAACGTCGACTACATGACACTTCACCATATTCCGGCCTAAGGGAATGCATTGTGGAGTAGTAAATAGATGGTGGGTTGTGAGAGTGACAGAAACTTAAACCCCAGTTTATACACTACTTCGTAAGGGACCGATTGGATCCTAGAGTTTAATGCTATGGTTAGAATTTATTCTTAATACTTTTCTCGTAGTTGCAGATGCTTGCGGGAGGGTTAATCATAAGTAGGAGGTTTGTTCAAGTAAGAACAACACCTAAGCACTGGTCCACCCACATATCAAATTATCAAAGTAGCGAACGCAAATCAAACCAACATGATGAAAGTGACTAGATGAAATTCCCGTGTACCCTCAAGTACGCTTTGCGTATCATAAGAGACCGTTTTGGCATGTCCTTTTCCTAAAAAGGATTGGGCTACCGTGCTGCATACTTGTTACTATTGTCATTACTTTCTCGTTACAAATTATCTTGCTATCAAACTACTCTGCTACTTCCAATTTCAGCACTTGCAGACATTACCTTACTGAAAACTACTTGTCATTTCCTTCTGCTCCTTGTTGGGTTCGACACTCTTGCTTATTGAAAAAAGCTGAAATTGATCCCCTATACTTGTGGGTCATCAAGTATGTTGGAGGAGTCACCCTCAAGAACTCCCTAGTTCTTCTTCCTCCGGATCCACATCAACTTGATGGGAATCCTTGGGGTTGTAGTAGTGCTTAATGAAGTAGAACTTGATGTAGTCTTGGGAACCCACTTGACCAAGGCCTTGGGAGCTTCTTCAAATGCATCAACCTCGTCTTGAAGCTTGTACTTTCCTTTTTGCTTATGGTCTTGTGGTGGAAGATCATCTTGAGTTTGTGTCCCCTCAAAGGAAGTAGGATCATACTTCTCTTATTGAGGAACAAACTTCGTCTTGGGGTATTGATCTTCTTCCCACTCAACTCAATTGGCATTGCACTTTCGTTCAAAACCAACACCTTGATTCTTCCGGTGCCTTCCTTGCTTGCGTACAATTTCCTCAAATTGCTTACTTCTAGCAAGGCTCTTGTAAACACCTTTCTCTATAATTCCCTTCAATAAGCTATTTTCTTGCTCAAGTGTAACTTGGCTAAGAGAATCATTAGTGGAATCAAGAGAACTACTAGAAGCAACAACATTGGATTTTGCATGAGTATTGTTACTACTATAAGAAGAATCTTTCTTATGCTTGTTGGTAGATTTTACTTGTGGCATGTAAGTAGACAAGAGTAAGTGCTTAGCAATGTAAGAAGAACTTTTCTTACGAAGATCATCATTTATTGCTTTTTAAGAACCCATGCTCTTGCTCTAGGTTGAGCTTTTCAAAGCGTAGCTTCTCATGAGTCTTTAAAAGCTCTCTATGACCTTCTAAGGTAGTTTCATGAGCTAACTTAAGAGTGTTTAGTTCTTTAGTAAGACGCTCAATCTCCTTCTTATCATCGTCATTCGTTTTATCTTGATTAGCATGATTAATAGCAAGTTCATCATAGTTTTTATCACTAGAGTTGTCAACAAGTAAATCGTCATCACCGAGCAAATCATCTTCATCACTATTGAAATCAACATACTCGGGATGTGATACCTTCGGGCCTTTAGCCATGAAGAATCTTCCAATTCCTTCATTTTGTGAGTCAAATATGTCATAGGAGTTGGTTGACACAAGTGCTAGACCGGCAACACCTTCATCTTGAGTATATTCGGAGTTAGAGTGATAACTTCTCTCAGATTGATGGTCGGAGTCGGAGCCGGATACCGATTCACCGACATGAGCTTGATGTCTTGGTTTTGTATAGCTCCTTGATGACTTGTCCTTCCTCTCTGGATCCTTGCTTCTGCGAGAGGTTCTTCGTTCATAATGATCATATGTACTCCTTCTCTCTCTTGGAGGTGATTCTTCTCTTTTGCTTCCCCTTTTAGGTGAGTCTTCTCTTCTTTTGTAGGGAGCCGTACACTCATTGGAGTAGTGTCCGGGTCTTCCACAATTGTAGCAATTACGCTCACGACTAGAAGATCTTTTGTCATTGTAGGACCTTGACTTGGAACTTCTTTCCTTGCTTCTACTCTTGTAGAACTCATTGAAGTTCTTCACCATTAGGCTCAATTCTTCATTGAAGGCTAGGAGCATCACATGAGGCTTTGTAAGCACCACTAGACTTGTTGTGAAGCTCTTCTTTATCCTTGAGTGACATCTCATGAGCGACAATTCTTGCAATGACTTCGGTTGGCTTGAGATCTTTGTAATTAGGCATCATTTCAATCAATGTGCACATGGTATCATATTTTCCATCCAAGGCTCTTAGGATCTTCTTGATGATGAATTTGTCGGTCATCTCTTCACTTCCTAAGCCGGCAATCTCATTTGTGATGATAGCAAGCCTAGAGTACATTTCAGCGAGAGCTTCACCATCCTTCATTTTGAACTTGTCAAGCTGACTTTGAAGCACACCCAATTTGGATTCCTTGACGGAGTCGGTACCTTCGTGCATAACAGTAAAAGTATCCCAAATTTCCTTTGCATTCTCAAGACGGTTGATTTTCATGAATTCTTTGGGGCACAATCCATTGAAGAGGATATCGCAAGCTTGAGCATTGTATTGCAGCATCTTCAATTCTTCCGCGCTAGCTTCACGATTCGGTTCTCTCCCATCGAAGAATTCACCTTGCAAGCCAATACACACAATAGCCCAAACGGCGGGGTTATGTCCAAGAATATGCATTTTCATATTATGCTTCCAACTAGCAAAATTAGTACCATCGAAGTAAGGACCTCTACGGTGGTAATTTCCCTCGCTAGACGCCATACTCTCCTAGGTTGTGAAACCAAGGCTATGATCACCAAAGCTATGGAAATCAAGGAAAATGGAGACCAAAGCTCTGATACCACTTGTAGGATCGAAAGTATGTCTAGAGGGGGTGATTAGACTACTTGACCAAATAAAAAACTAGCCTTTTCCCAATTTTAAGTCTTGGCAGATTTTAGCAACTTATCACAAGCCAAGAAATCAACCTACACATGCAAATCTAAGAGTATAGCAGTGGAATGTAAATCATTGCATATGCAGGTAAAAGGGGAGGAGTTTAGAGGGAGCAAACGTAATGTAGACACGAAGATTTTTCCCGTGGTTCTGATAGGTGGTGCTATCGTACATCCACGTTGATGGAGACTATCGGTGTCAAAACCGGCGGATCTCGGATAGGGGTTCCCGAACTGTGCGTCTAAGGATCGAAGGTAATAGGAGGCGGGGGACATGATGTTTACCCAGGTTCGGTCCCTCTTAACGGAGGTAATACCCTACTTCCTGCTTGATTGACTTTGATAAGTATAGGGGTTACAAGAGTTGATCTACCTCGAGATCGTAATGGCTAAACCCTAGATGTCTAGCCTGTATGATTATGATTGCCTCTATGGATTAAACACTCTGGTTTATATAGACACCGGAGGGGGCTAGGGTTGTACAGAGTCGGTTTACAGAGAAAGGAATCTTCATATCCGGACGCCAAGCTTGCCGTCCACGCAAAGGAGAGTCTCATCCGGACTCGGGGGAAGCCTTCTATTCTGTATCTTCACGGCCCACCAGTCTGGCCCATGTCACATAGCCTGGATGCCCGAGGACCCCATAATCCAGGACTCCCTCAGTAGCCCCTGAACCAGGCTTCAATGACGATATGTCCGGCGCGCAGTTTGTCTTCAGCATTGCAAGGCGGGTTCCTTCTCCGAATACTTCCAAGTAGTTGACCAAAAGAATAATATCCGGCTCTGTACAATAGTTACAAGCTTGAACCGCAAGGGCAAAATACTTAAACAGAAATAGGTTATGTCTTCTGACAGCTTTTTCGGCGAGGCATTGTGCTCCGGCCTTATTATTATTTCGAACCGTTTTTCAGCCTCCCGCTTTGCGTTTCGAGATGCGGTATTCATTGACACATCTCGTCAAAGCAGAGATCGTGTCCCCTTATTGCGGGATTCTCATCAATACGGATTTGGGTAATCCAACCATGTCGTTTGCATGACTCCTGGGGAACAAGCGAGTTTTAAGGCTAATGGGGGGACGCTCGATATTCACTTCCTTTATAAGAAGATAAGGATCCCCTTTTCACCCCACGCCTTCTTCCTCCTCAGTCCATCTGTCCTTGAGCTCAAGCGCCCTAGCTTCAACCCCTCCCGTCCCCAACTAACACTCCGACCATGTTCGAATCTGGAGTGTAGGGCAAGTGGATGGCCTCCTCCGTCACGGAGGAGAACATCAAGGAGCTCCAGGAAGCAGGGTATTTAGCCAAAGAAATCGCCCATCGGCTCCCTGGCAAAAAGCAGATCATTCCCACACCAGAGTCCAGTGAGAGGGTAGTATTCATCCCCCACTTCCTTTGCGAGCTAGGGTTTCCTCTCCACCCTTTCGTCCGTGGACCCATGTTCTATTACGGGCTAGATTTCCATGATCTAGCCCCAAATTCATTCCTCAACATATCGGCGTTCATCGTCGTGTGCAAGGCGTTCCTCCGCACCCCCCCCCCCCCCCCCCGCGCTTCGGCCTGTGGCTCAAGGTCTTCAATGTGAAGCCGAAAGTGGTCGAGGGTCAACAAGCGGAGTGTGGCGGCGCTATGGTGAGTAAACTCCCAACGTCATCTGGCCAAAGGGCACCTTCATAGAAACCGTGAAGGGATGGCGACAGGAGTGGTTTTACATTACGGAACCTCATGACACCAGGTGGGCTGCCACTCCTGAATTCAAGTCCGGTCCTCCAATGCGGCTCACATCATGGCTCAATAAGGGCCTGGATTGGGCGTCATCCGACGAGGTGACGACACTGCAAAAGCGCATCAAGAGCATGATAGAGAAGAATACCAGCCTTGCCAGCGTGATCCAGGTGATGCTTTTTCGCCGAATTCTCCCCTGCCAATGTTGGACTCTCCATATGTGGGAGTTTGATCCGGCAAGTCCTCGGACCTTGCAGCGGTTCTTCGGCACAAAGCACAAAGATATATGGAAGCTACTTTTTAAGGCCCAAAAGACGTGGCCACCAACGACCGAAGACCTCGGCCTCGACTGCTCTCATCCAGCAACCCCAGAAAGTTTTTCAGATTTCTAATCATATCTTCGATTTGTAGATCCAAGGAGTAAGCTTAAGCCTTCCCCTTATCCTCCAGGGCTGGACGAAGAAGGCAAAACGGATCCAGTGTCCGGCTCCCCTACCTGAAGACCCAGCTATTCCTCTTCTGACGAAGATGCTGGTTCCGGTGTCGTACCAGGCACCGGAAAAGAAGGCCAAGAAGAAGGGCAAGGAGGTAAGAAGTGGCCTTTGCCGAAAAGGCACGTCGGACATAACGTCCAAAGACACTGAAGCTCTCTCCTCCCACGAGGGAGATGAATACAAGGAGGAAGAGGAGGAGAACAATTCTCCCCCGAAGGGGGGAAATAAGAAAAGGGGGGCTTCCGCGGACCTACAGGCAGGGGCGTCAAAAAAGGGGAAACTCTCCCTTTCAGATGATTCGGAATCGGACGTCGAAGCCGTCCCCGAGTGGCACCCCAGGCCGAAGCCCTCGACCGAATCATAAGTATTTAAAGATAATGTACATATCCGGCTTTATGCCCTGCGTTTCTAACACATGGAATCACGTACTGTAGTCCGGCTCGCGATCTCCCCAACGATCATCGTCTTTTGGGAATTCCCTGGGCTCGAACATGATGGAGAGCTAGTCGCCTCCACCGGCCTCCCCGCCCATTGCTACAGACAACACCGAAGTGCTGTCCGAAGGACCCTTCCAGGCCATGGAGAGGTGCGGGAAGCTGTCAAGGTGGCGCCAGAGGGTAATACCTCTGCCACCGAACACCAGGGGGAGCTGACCACCATGGAGACTGGCGACGGGGGCCATGCCCAATTCGGCCCCCAACCGAATGTTATTCCGGAGACCCGTACGGCTCCAAAATCAGGTGAGCGGCCTCCTTTGAAGGAAGGGGGCGCGTCAACTCCACCGGTGACCTCTGTCAATCCGGAGGCGCTGGAAAATCTAGTGGAAGCGCTTCAGAGCGCTTCCATTGTGGAAGAACATCGTACCCTTATGGGTACGGTAGTGGAAAGGGTTCGGTCCGCTAAAAATGGATTGAACGAGGCCTATACCAGCCTTTTAACAGGCTTTGAGGTATGGGATGTACTACTTTTTAGCTATATAAAAGGAATGACTGTGTATAGTTAGTAGCCCCTGAGACTCTGTTCAGCATTCGTGAAGAAGGGCCGAACAGAGGATCAAATATGTCTCGCAGGAGATGAACACACATGTCTATTTGAACAAACATGCTTTGAAGTTAGCAGCAACCGCCCATGCCGCCGAAGTGTCCGAACTAAAGCGGAGGTTGGAGCGGGCCGATGAGGAGCTTATCCGCACCAACAAACGATTGGAGGAGTAGCAAGGTATGCGACACCTATTCGCATCTGAAATGATATGACTTGTTGTTTGGTTATATTGCTCAGTTTTGTAATTATGCTCATAGTTGACGCTTCTGAGGTCGAGACCCTCAAAAACGCGCTGGCCGAAGCCAAGAAGGAGGCAGAGGAGGAACGAGCCACCCGCCAAAAGCATGAATCAAGGGTGGAAGAAGTACAGCAAGAGCTCAAGGATGCCATAAGCAAATGTGAGTCCTTGGAGCGCAAGATTGCGGATCAAAATTCCGAACTTGCTAAGGCCCTCCAAAGCGCGCAGGAGGCCCGGGTTGAAGCCCAAGGCGCCTGCCGGGAGATCGAAGAGGCCAAGCAGATCGCGGCGGGTAAGGCCTTTAATATGCAGAGCAGATTTGTGAGGAGAAGGTACCTCTTACTGACCCGGGTTTGGAGTTCTCCAGGAGTGTTTGCGGATCTGCCCCGGTGTATTGCTGATGCTGCAGAGTTGTTCCGAGCCGAAGAGGGGAGCTCGACGGAGAAGTTGTTCTGGTCGTAGTACCTTGCGCCAGAGCATCCGGTGCCCCTCAGCGATCAGCTGAAACAGTTGACCGAACTGCATAGGGCGCCCGGATTAGCTATGAAGGATATTATAATCCGTCTCTGGCCCGCCGAACCCATACCCAGTAGCTATTTCGGGCTCGTGAAGCGGGTAGTCAATGCCTGCCCCCGGCTGGATGCCATAAAGCGGTCGGTCTGTATCAAAGGTGCCCGGATGGTCTTCGCCCGTGTCAAGGTGCAGTGGGCGAAGATGAATGTCGTCAAGTTGGCAACCGAGGGACCGCCCGCAGGCAAGGAGCACCGCACGCCGGAGCGGTATTTTGATGAAGTCCTGGAAGGGTCCTGCATTGTAGAGGGCCAGTGTTCGAAGGACATTATTTTTGAATGAATGTATCCGTGCTGCCCGAACGTTGTATTATGGAACAAGGCTTATGTATAATATGTTTGCTTGTTTTGCCTAGAATTCTTTTCCTCCTGTGCGGCCGTTTACAGTATCTGAGAGTTGGCCAGTCATCGGCTTCATCCCCCATGTAGGTAATACTGGGGTGTTCGGAATAGCACCTAAACACTCTTGACCCAATGGCTTGGTCCTTGAAGGAGGTGTTAGTGCGGCGAACCAGGCAATCAGATTATGTGGCTTTATCGCTCTCACTTAGCCAGAGGAGTTTGACAATGAGAATATAGGCGCAGCCCCTTGTATTAATTCGATTATTCAAACTTGGGTGTTGTAGACGCCTGACCGGGTGGAGACCGGTCCTTCACGTAATACGGAAAAAATCGCAAGAGATTTATACTTAGTCACCGAATAGCTGACCAGCTCTCTCCGCATCATGACAGTCAGTTTTCAGCTTTCTCTACTGAGGTGTTTATCCGGATGAACCAGAAACACAATCGCAGTAGTTCTCCCATTACTACCCTAGCCGAACGAGCAGAACGTAAGGTAGTAACCACAGGAGCCGGGCAACCCAACTATTGACCAAAGACATGATTCGGAGCCGATGCATATAATGCTATATTCGGGATGCCGGATTGTACTAAGAAAGTGTTCGGACTTATTTTAAGAAATGTACGTGGCTGGATGGAGCCCCTGGCGATTTAAGTCATACCGAGGTGTACATGACAATCGGACGAAAAAGAGGGAATACAGATTAGTAAATAAGCCAGTACCGAATAGGTTGGGTGAAAAACTGTTTCCATTATAGTCTGATTGATACGTCAAAAAGTATTTGTACAAGTAATGCGATAAGCATCGAGGCTATTTTACATGCCTAGCACAAGGGAAAGCTGTGTACAGGTCCGGAAAAAGGGAGATGTGATCTTTAAAGATCCTTTAGATACTCTACCGCATGTCTGCGCTGCTTTACTCCTTGGTGTATTATCCTTCGAGAGGATCAACGATCGGGTTTTCATAAGGGGCCTGGAAAAAGAGCCCTTGGTACCATCAAAAGTTGACGTGGGCTGTAAGGAACCTGAAAAATAAAAACAAGGAGAAAAAAAGAAGAAAGGATATGAGGGTGCAGATAGGGTCGAGCCGTATTTTGGACTTTATCTTTAATATGCCTATGTCTTTGCCCATGGTATTGTTAGTGCATAGTTATGTACGCGTGGCGCATATGGTGCAATTTGGTTGGGGCTGAGGCGGAGGCCGATCTGCTAATCAAGTTCCTGACGAGCCGGACTGTCACTCTGCAGGGTAGTTCGAACTCGTTTAACAGTGTCCGGGGGCTTGACTGCCAATGTAGTTTTTGGCGTGATAAGGCCGCCCTGTACTTCCGCTGCAAGGGCCGCGGTGTGCTCCTCAGTACGGAGGGAGCGCTCCGTGTTTCCATTGACTGTTATAACACCGTGTGGTCCGAGCATCTTGAGTTTGAGATAGGCCTAATGCGGGATCGCATTGAAGCAAGAGAATGCGGTTCGTCCGAGCAGTGCATGATAGCCGCTACGGAAGGGGACGACGTCGAAGATCAAGTCTTCGCTTCGGAAGTAGTCCTGCGAACCGAAGACGACTTCCAATGTGATTGAGCCCGTGCAACGGGCCTCTACACCGGGTATTACTCCTTTAAAGGTAGTTTTGGTGGGTTTAATTCTTGACGAATTAATACCCATTTTGCAAACCGTGTCCTGATAAAGCAAGTTAAGACTGCTGCCGCTGTCCATGAGGACTCGCGTAAGATGGAATACATCGATAATTGGGTCGAAGAGCAACGCGACCGAACCTCCGTGACGGATACTAGTCGGATGGTCTCTGCGATCGAAAGTGACCAGACAGGCTGGCCACGGGTTGAATTTTGGGGCGACTGGCTCTATCGCATAGACGTCCCTTAGCGCGCGCTTGCGCTCCCGCTTGGGGATGTGAGTAGCGTATATCATATTCACCGTTTTGACCTCGGGGGAAAATTTCTTCTGTCCCCCTGTGTTCGGTGGGTGAGGCTCCTCGTTGTCGTCTTCGCTGGGCGACCCCTTCTCCTTATTTTTGGCGTTTAGCTTACCGGCATATTTAAAGACCCAACAACTTCTGTTGGTATGGTTGGCAGGCTTGTCGGGGGTGTCATGAATCTGGCAAGGTCGATCGAGTATTCGGTCCAAGCTGGATGAACCATCTTTGTTTCTTTTGAATGGCTTCTTTCGCTGATCGGATTTGGAGCCGCCGAGTCCAGCGTTGACCGCCGTGTCTTCGGTATTATTATTGTTTCTTCGACGCTTGTGTTTGTTGCATCGGGGCCTGCCATTGCCGTTTTTGGTTTCGGAAGTTCCAGGGTCGCTGGTACCGTTGTTGCTACGGGCTAACCAGCTGTCCTCTCCCGCGCAAAAGTGGGTCATAAGTGCTATAAGGGCCACGATGGACTTTGGCTTCTCTTGGCCGAGGTGTCTGGCGAGCCATTCATCGCGGATGCTATGTTTAAAGGTCTCTAGGGCTTCGGCGTCCGGACAGTCGACAATCTGGTTCTTTTTAATTAAGAACCTGGTCCAGAATTTTCTGGCTGACTCTCCGGGCTGTTGGACTATATGACTCAGGTCATCGGCGTCCGGAGGTCGGATATAAGTGCCTTAGAAGTTGTTTCTAAAGGCGTCTTCCAAGTCTTCCCAACTTCCGATAGAATTTTCTTGGAGGCTATTTAACCAGTGCCGAGCTGTCCCTTCAGTTTTAGGGGGAGCTATATGATGGCATGTAGATCGTCACCGCGAGCCATGTGAATGTGGAGAAGAAAATCTTAAATCCATACTACGGGATCTGTTGTGCCATCGTATGATTCAATGTTCACGGGTTTAAATCCTTCTGGGAACTGGTGCTCCATTACCTCATCGGTGAAGCATAGGGGGTGGGGGCGCCTCTGTATCGGGCCACTTCACGACACAGTTCAGATGAAGTCCGTATGCCGTTTTCAGCCTGGGTGAGGTTATGTCTGTCGCGCCAGGCCTGATAGTCGTATTCCCCTCGCGTTGGAGCATGTCCCTTTGATCCATAGATTGATCTTGGCTGACCAGATCTATTGTCCAGGTCCTGGCGTAGATCGTTGGTATAGCCTGGGGCCGTTGCCTCCTTGCCTCGACGGCGGGGTGGCGCAGGCTGGTGTTCGGCATGAGTAGCTGGTCTGTCCCGTCCACGTGGTGGTCGGTCGGGCTCGTCAGCAGTTTTGTGCTTTGGCGGTATTGGCTCAAGGGCCTCGTCGTCAAATTGTGGTAGTAGCTTGCGCTTCGGGTAACTCTTAGTTGGGCACTCGAGGCCGTATTCCTCAGTAGCCAGGACATTAGTCAATCTGTCATTGAGTAAATCCTGCTTAGCTTGAAGCAGCTGCTGCTTCCTTTTCAGGCTTCTCGCAGTGGCGATTAGCCGGTGCTTAAAGCGCTCTTGTTCGAGGGGTTCCTCTGGCACGATGAAGTCTTTGTCGCCGAGGCTCACCTCCTCTTAGGAGATCGGTAGGTAATTACTATCCTCCAAGTCCTCGTTCCCGACCGGATCATCGGGGTTAACTTGCCCTTCCTCCCAATCATCCTGTTCGGATGCTGGCTCGACAGGGGCTTCGGGGTCTTCGGCATTTTTCGAAGTGTTATTGTCTCCGGTGCCGGTGTTGCTGTCTTTGTCGTGACGCGATTTTGTGCGGCGCCGCTGACGTCGAAGCTTCGGAGGGCTTCCGCAGGCTTGTCCTCAACCGGATCCTCCTTGTCATTGTCACCATCCTCTTTGGGTGTGTCCACCATGTACGCTTCGTATGTGGAGGTGGCCGTCCATCGTCGGGTAAACGGAGGGTCTTGGCCTTGTTCGTCTCCAGCATCGTCGTCTATACCGTCGATGTCTTCGGAGGCGTAGTCCAACATGTCAGTTAGATCTTCGACAGTGGCTATGAAGTGGGTGGTGGGTGGGATGTAAAATTCCCCGCTCTCAGCCCCTAGTCTGGGCTGGGCATAATTCGGAGGCGATCCTTCCGTAATCGCGAGTTATCACATTAAGTCTAGAGCCTCATTTAGGAGCAAGGTTTGGGCAGAGAAACGAGAGTCCGCGGGGCTGTCCTGGGCGAGAGCCTCCTGGGTGCGCCCGCTCGACGCGGACCTTGAGAGTTCGGATTTAGAGTTCGAGGGAGAGTCCGGCACTTTAGCGACCAGGGGAGCTCGGTTTGTCTTCGGGTTTGCCGGTGACGCCGTCCTCTCCGGATCTCCGATAACAAGTTCCATAACTGCAGACAGTCCAGTGGGCTCTAAACTCCCGTCTTCGGACCTGATGGTGTGCTCTGAATCTATGGCAAGAGCGATGGTTGGGGCCGTGAACCCTTCGAAGATCAAGTCTCCGCGAATATCAGTGACATAGTTCAGATTTCCAAAACTGATCTGATGACCAGGGGCGTAGCTGTCGATCTGCTCCAAGTGGCCAATCGAGTTGGCACGCTGTGCAAAGTCGCCGAATACGAAGATTTGGCCAGAGCGGAAAGCCTCCCCCGAAACAACATTATTATAGATGATCGAACGAGCCATCGATCCTTCTACCGACATCACAGAGGAACTCCCAATGAAAGCACCAATGTCGGTGTCCAAACCGGCGGATCTCGGGTAGGGGGTCCCAAACTGTGCGTCTAAGGATCGAAGGTAACAGGAGGTGGGGGACACGATGTTTACCAAGGTTTGGGCCCTCTTAACGGAGGTAATACCCTACTTCCTGCTTGACTGACTTTGATAAGTATAGGGGTTATAAGAGTTGATCTACCTCGAGATCGTAATGGCTAAACCCTAGATGTCTAGCCTGTATGATTATGATTGCCTCTACGGACTAAACCCTCCGGTTTATATAGACACCGGAGGGGGCTAGGGTTGTATAGAGTCGGTTTATAGAGAAAGGAATCTTCATATCCGGACGCCAAGCTTGGCGTCCACGCAAAGGACAGTGGCATCCGGACTCGGGGGAAGCCTTCTATTCTGTATCTTCACGGCCCACCAGTCCGGCCCATGTCACATTGCCCGGACGCCCGAGGACCCCATAATTCAGGACTCCCTCAGAGACTTCAACCCACGAAGGGTAACAGGTCCGCGAGTCCATGGAGGGCTCCACCCACAAAGGGTTCATGAAGAAGCACCTTGTCTATCCCACCATGGCCATCGCCCACGAAGGACTTGCCTCACTACGGTAGATCTTCACGAAGTAGGCGATCTCCTTACCCACACAAACTCCTTGGTTTAACTCCACAATCTTGACGGAGGCTCCCAAGTGACACCTAACCAATCTAGGAGACACCACTCTCCAAAAGGTAATAGATGGTGTGTTGATGATGAACTCCTTGCTCTTGTGCTTCAAATGATAGTCTCCCC
This sequence comes from Aegilops tauschii subsp. strangulata, assembly GCF_002575655.3. Lineage (NCBI taxonomy): Eukaryota > Viridiplantae > Streptophyta > Magnoliopsida > Poales > Poaceae > Aegilops > Aegilops tauschii. The sequence continues at coordinate 323,163,893 of NC_053038.3, read as the reverse complement.
AACACTCAACTCTCTCTCACAGATTTGGATTTGGTGGAAAGATGATTTGAGTGGAAAGCAACTTGGGGAAGGCTAGAGATCAAGATTCTTGTAGTTGGATTGGAATATCTTGGTCTCAACACATGAGTAGGTGGTTCTCTCTCAGAAAATGAATGCTGGAAGTGTAGGCACATTCTGATGGCTCGCTCCATGAATGGAGGATGGGTGGGGGGTATATATAGCCTCCACACAAAATCTAACCGTTACACACAAATTACCAAACTCGGTGGGACCAAATAGTGAAACTCGGTCAGACCGATTTAGTTCAAAATGTGAACGTTAGGCTTTTTCGTGCGACCGACATGTCAACTTTGTGGGACCGATTGTGTTAGGGTTAGGGCATAACGTAATCTCGGTGAGACCGATCACATGAACTCGGTGAGACCGATTTCTGTAATAGGCAATCAGAGAGTTGGTCAGGCAAACTCGTTGGGACCGATCGCTCATTTCGGTGAGACCGAGACGTTACGAAGAGGAAACAGAGAGTTTGCATTGCGAACTCGGTGGGACCGATCACTCATCTCGGTTACACCGAAATGTTACGAAGGGAAACAGAGAGTTTGCAATCCCATCTCGATGAGACCGAGATCCCTATCGGTGAGACCGAATTGATTAGGGTTTCTGGCAGTGGCTATGTCCAATGAACTCGGTGGCGCCGGATAGATCAAATCAGTGGGTGTCGGTGTCAAAACCGGCGGATCTCGGGTAGGGGGTCCCGAACTGTGGGTCTAAGGCGGATGGTACAGGAGGCGGGGGACACGATGTTTACCCAGGTCCGGGCCCTCTCGATGGAGGTAATACCCTACTTCCTGCTTGATTTATCTTGATGATATGAGTATTACAAGAGTTTATCTACCACGAGATCGTAGAGGCTAAACCCTAGAAGCTAGCCTATGGTATGATTGTTGTTGTCCTACGGACTAAACCCTCCGGTTTATATAGACACTGGAGGGGGCTAGGGTTACACAGAGTCGGTTACAAGGGAGGAGATCTACATATCCGTATTGCCAAGCTTGCCTTTCACGCCAAGGAGAGTCCCATCCAGACACAGAACAAAGTCTTCAATCTTGTATCTTCATAGTCCAACAGTCCGGCCAAAGGATATAGTCCGGCTGTCCGAGGACCCCCTAATCTAGGACTCCCTCAGTAGCCCGTGAACCAGGCTTCAATGACGATGAGTCCGGCGCGCAGATTGTCTTCGGCATTGCAAGGCGGGTTCCTCCTCCGAATACTCCATAGAAGATTTTGAACACAAGGATAGTGTCCGGCTCTGCAGAACAAATTCCACATACCACCGTAGAGAGAATAATATTTCCGCCAATCTAATCTGCTGACACATTTTGCTGTATGACATCACACCACGGCCCGATCATTATTCGAACCGTTTTTCACAACCAGCCACTGAACATGTCGCGAGGCGGTTTCCTTGGCACGTCTTGTCGAAGCAGAGATCGTGTCCCCTTATCACGGGATTCTCATCAATACGGGTGTGGGTAACCCAACCACGCCATCAATTACGGCGCTTGGGGAATAAGCGAGTTTACCAGGTAAGTGGGGAGGCACATAGCTTCTTCCGCCCTTATAAAGGGACAAGGATTTACCTTTTTCACCCATGCCTTCTTCCTCCTTGCTCATCCATTCATGCGCACTCGAGCTCCAGCACCCAAGTTCGCGTTTTTTCTCCTCAAACCACTCCAACCATGTCCGGAGCGGGAGGCAAGTGGATGGTCTCCTCCATTACGGAGGAGAACATCACAAAGCTGTGGGGAGCTGGATATCTAGCCACGGATATCGCGCACCGGCTGCTAGATGTGGGGCAGATCATCCCTACTCCAGAACCCCATGAGAGGGTGGTTTTTCTTACCCACTTCGTCCGCGGACTGGGATTTCCCCTCCACCCGTTTGTCCGCGGGCTCATGTTCTACTACGGGCTAGACTTTCACGATCTGGCCCCCAATTTCATCCTCAACATCTCGGCGTTTATCGTCGTGTGCGAGGCCTTCCTCCGCATCAAGCCCCACTTCGGCCTGTGGCTGAAGACCTTCAATGTTAAACCGAAGGTGGTGGTCGGCCAACAAGCGGAGTGCGGAGGCGCCATGGTGGGCAAAATGCCCAACGTCACCAGGCTCGAAGGCTCCTCTGTGGAGACCATAAAGGGGTGGCAATCGGGGTGGTTCTACATCACCGAGCCGCGCGACACCAACTAGGTGGCGGCCCCCGAATTTTGATCCGGAATCCCCATGCGGCTCACCTCCTGGAAAGAGAAGGGCCTGTCCTGGGGTTCCCCGGTAGAGCTGACCGGACTCCAGACATGCATCAAAAACATGATGAGCAAGAAAATCAAGCTCGTCAACGTGGTCCAAGTCATGCTCTTCCGCCGGATCCTCCCGTGTCAAAGACGGGCATTCAATTTGTGGGAGTTCGACCCGGCCGAGCACCAGACGCTACGAGAGCTCTTCGACACGACGTACAAGGACGTCTGGAAGGTGCTGTTCAAGGGCGCCGAGGTACCTCCTCCCCTCACCGAGGACCGCGGACTCAGCGCAAGGCGCCCTGCCAATCCGGTAAGTCTTTTACATCTCATAAGATGTTCTTTTCCCCGGTGTAACCACACGCAGGATCTAAGCCTCCACGCCATTTAACAGGACTGGGTAGCGACAGCGGAGCAGATCGTTTGTCCGGCCCCCCTGCCCGAAGATCCAGCAGATGCTCTCCTAATGGAGATGCTGGTTCTGGCACCTTATGAGGTGCCGGAGAAGAAGGCCAAGAAGAAGGCCACGGGGACCAGGAAGGGTCTCCGGCGCAAGGTTATATCGGACTCATCGTCTGAAAACACCGAGGCGCACTCCTCCCACGAAAACGAGGAGGAAGAAGAGGAAAGTTCTCCCCCCCCCAGCTGGGGGAGACAAGAAAAGGAAGGCCGCCCCATCTGGGGAGGCTGAAGGGTCCAAGAAGGGAAGGACCCTCCTTCCGGATAGCTCCACAACCGCCGCCTATAGCGACGACGAGTGGCTGCCTAGGGATAAGTCCCTGGCGAAGTCGTAAGTATTCGGATACCATAATAATTCTGGTATGTTTCGTTTTGTTGTTTCTCATCATGCCGAACATGATCATGCAGCCCATCCCGAGCCCACATCGACGTCTCTTTGTCGGATGATTCTTTGGGCTCGTCGGATATGAACAGTGATTCACTCCCGACCGCCTCCTCCCCCCGCCCTACGGACGACGCCGAGGTGTTGTCTCAAAGGGGACTGAACCAAGGGGAGATAGTTCCGGAGGCGCCCCAAGGCGACATTCCAGGTGCTGGGCGCACGAGGGGCAAGACTCCTCTGGGCCCTAACGCTGGGGGCAACAAGTCTAGCCCCAAGCCGAATACGGCGCCGGAACCTGAAGTGGTTCCGGATTTTGTCAGGCAACCCCTCGCTAAGGGGGCAAGCCGTCTGTGCCGATGGCCTCTGTCCATCCAGAGGCATCGGACAACTTGCTGGAAGCGCTTCGCGCCGCTTCCATTGATGAAGAGCACCGCACTATCATGAGTGCGGTAGTCAAGAAGGTTCAGTCCGCCAAGAGCGGACTGACTGAAGCCTGTGCCAGCCTCCTAACATTCTTTGAGGTAAGTAATCAAATTATAAGAAAATGTTACCGCATAGACAGTAGCCCCTGGTGCTTTGTTTGGCGTTTCGCGAAGAAAGGCCGAATAGAGGATCAAATAATAATCGCACGAGTCTAATCAGAATATATCTATGTGCATATGCAGGCTTCACTGTTGGCCGCTGCCGCACGTATTGCGGAGGTCGTCGCACTAAAGCGGGACCTTGAGCGGTCCAAGGAAGAGCTCGGCCTTACCAAGAGGCAGCTCGAAGAGAACAAAGGTAAGTGATACCCCGTCTGTATATTATAAAGAAAATTTTGGTTTTGGAATAATAGGATCGTCATGAATTGTGCTAGGGGCCACGACCGAAGTGGCGGCCCTGCAGAAGGCGCTATCCGAGGCCGAAGACAAAGCGGCCAAGGAGCGCATCGAGCGAGAAAAGCAAGAAGCCCGAGTAGGCGAGGTGCAGCAAGAGCTCCAGGCTCTCGCCAAAAAACACGAGTCCTTGGAGCGTGACTCTAATACGCAAGGGTCCGAGCTTGCGAAGGCCCTCGAAAGCGCACAACACGCCAAGGCCGAAGCCCAAAAGGCCCTCCGGGAAATTGAGGCGGTTATGAAGATAGCGGTGGGTAAGGCATTCATTATGCAAAGCAAACATGTGAAGGAAACCTTCTTTTTACTTACCCGAGTTCAGAGCTCTCTAGGAGCGTTCACAGATCTACCCCGCAGTGCGTCGGATGCCACGGAGTTCTACCGGGCTGAGGAGGGGAGCTCGACGGAGAAGTTATTCTAGTCTCAGTATACTGGGACCGAACACCCAATGCCCTTGAGCGGCCAGCTGAAGCAACTGGTCGAGCTCCACAAGGCGGCCGAACAGGCCATGAAGGGTCTTATAGTCCGGATGTGGCCTGGCGAGCCCCTGCATGATAGCTACTTTGGTCTAGTGAGGTGGCTTGTGAATGCCTGCCCACGGCTTGAAGTCATAAAGCGGTCCGTCTGCATCGAGGGTGCGCGCAGGGCTTTTGCCCAGGCGAAGGTGCACTGGGCGAAGCTGGACACCGAAAAGCTGGTGAAGGAGGGGCCTCCGGAGGGCAAGGAGCATCGCCACCCCGAAAAGTATTATGAAAGTGTCCTGAAGGGCGCTCGCCTTGTGGCGGAGGAATGTGCAAAGGATGTAATATTTGAATAAATGTACTCATGTGATCAGGTAATGTGAAACGAGTTCATTTGCGCTATGCAACGCTTGTGAATTTAAAATATTACCTTCTGTGCGGCCGTTTATAAAATCTGAGAGTTAGCCAGTCGTCGGCTTCTGCCCCCATGTAACTAGTACTGAGGTGTTCGAGATAAACCTGAGCACTCTTTATCCCAATTTTGGGTCCTTCGAAGGAGGTGTTCAGCACAACGAACCAGGAAATCGGACTATAAGGCTTTATCACTCTCACTTAGCCATAGAAGTCTACAATTTTAAATTTTGGCGAAGCCCCTAGTATTCGGAAGGCCGAATTTGGGGCGCTATATACGCCTAACTCGGGCTAGGCCGACTCCTCGCCCGAAGCGGAAAAAGTCTTTAAGGACTTGAGACCTCTCAAACAGCGACCAGCTCTTGCTTTATCATGACAGTCAGTTTTTGGCTTTCTCTACCGAGGTGCTCGCCCGGAAGAACCGGGACACAATCGCAGTAGTTCTCCCAGTGCTACCTTAGCCGATATTGCGGAACGTAAGGTACCAAAACATGGGAGCTGGGCAAACCCAACTATTGACCCAAGACATGATTCGGAGCTGATGCATATAGTGCTATAAGTTCGGGGTGCCGCACTGTTGAAAGTGTTCAGACTTCTCACGCCGTATTTATGGGGTATACTAAAGCCCCTGGCGTACTGGTCGTACCAGAATGTATGGGTGTAATTTGTCGTAAATAAGCAGACAAGGCAAAAAAATTGTAATGCAATAATAGATTAACGCTATGCACTCTTATTAATAATACGTCGAAGCGTATGGATACAAGTAGTGCAATAAGCAAAAAATAGGACTATTTGACATGTCTTATCCAAGGGCAAGCTGCGTATGGGTATTTAAAACAGGTATTTCGATCGTTATCAGAGACCACCTGGGGATTCCCTTGTACGTCTTAGCTTCTTGCCTCCTTGGTATTTCCTTCCCGTAATACGTCCAGCAATCAGACTGCCGAAAAGGGCTTCCAGAGAGTAAGGTCCTGAAAGAGAGAAAATTATAAAGGTATACAGCCCCTGGGGCGGTTGAGCCGCATTGTGGGGCGTGTCCTGGCCGTGCCCCCGCCTATGCCCATGGTATTTTTAGTGCGTAATTATGTACGCGCGGCACAGATTTCGTCGCTTGACTGGGACTAGGACGGAGGCCGAATTTCTAGGCGAGCTATGAACATGCCAGGCAATCCTGTTGCAGGTTACTCCGGACTCGCTTGAAGGTGTCCGGGGGCTTTGTCGCCAAATTGGCGGTTTGCCTTAAAAGGCTGCTTTGTGCTTCTGCTGCGAGGGCCGCAGTGTGCTCCTCCGTGCGGAGCGAGCGTTCTTTGTTTCCATTGACTGTTATAACCCCACGAGGTCCTGGCATTTTGAGCTTCAGGTATGCATAATGCGGCACCGCTTGAATCTGGCAAATGCGGTTCGTCCGAGCAGTGTGTGATAGCCACTGCGGAACGGGACAATATCGAAGATTAACTCCTCGCTTCGGAAGTTGCCCGGAGATCCGAAGACCACTTCCAGTGTGATTGAGCCCGTGCAACGGGCCTCTACACCTGGGATGACACCTTTAAAAGTGGTTTTAGTGGGTTTGATCCTTGAGGGGTCTATGCCCATTTTGTGCACTGTATCCTGATAAAGCAGGTTCAGGCTGCTGGCGCCGTCCATAAGGACTCGGGTGAGGTGAAATCCGTCAATGATGGGATCAAGGACCAATGCAGCAGAACCGCCATGACGGATACTAGTGGGGTGGTCCCTATGATCGAAAGTGATCGGACAAGAAGACCATGGGTTAAACTTTGGGGCGACTGGCTCCATCGCATAGACGTCCCTTAGTGCACGCTTCTGTTCCCTCTTGGGAACATGGGTTGCGTATATCATGTTCACCGTTTTCACTTGAGGAGGAAATTTCTTCTGTCCTCCTGTGTTCGGTGGCCGGGACTCCTCCTCATCGTTGCTATGCAGCGCCTTTTCCTTGTTTTCGGTATTCAACTTGCCGGCCTGCTAGAACACCCAGCATTCCCTGTTGGTGTGATTGGCTGGCTTGTCGGGGGTGCCGTGAATTTGACACGAGCGATCGAGTATGCGGTCCAAACTGGACGGGCCCGGGTTGCTTCTTTTGAACGACTTCTTCCGCTGACCGGATTTAGAGCCACTGAATCCGGCATTGACTGCCGTGTCTTCGGCTTGTCACCGTTGTTGCGGCGCTTGTGTCTGTTGCGATGTGGTCTGCCGTTACTATCTTTGGCATCTGAATTGGCATGACTTCTTGATGTGTTGTTGCTGCGAGCCAGCCAGCTGTCCTCGCCCGCGCAAAAGCGGGTCATGAGCGTCGTGAGGGCTGCCATACACTTCGGCTTCTCCTGGCCGAGGTGCCGGGCGAGCCACTCGTCATGGATGTTATGCTTAAATGCCGCTAAGGCCTCTGCATCCAGACAGTCGACAATTTGGATTTTCTTAGTTAGGAACTTGGTCCAGAATTTCCTGGCTGATTCCCCTGGCTGCTGAGTTATATGGCTCAAGTCATAAGCATCCGGTGGTCGCACATAAGTGCCCTAGAAGTTGTCAAGGAATGCATCTTCCAAATCCTCCCAACTGCCAATGGAGTCTGCTGGCAAGCTATTCAGCCAATGCCGAGATGGTCCTTTGAGTTTTAGTGGGAGGTACTTGATGGCATGTAGATCATCACCGCGAGCCATGTGGATGTGTAGGACGAAATCCTCGATCCATACCGCCGGATCTGTTGTACCATCATATGATTCAATGTTTACGGGTTTAAAGCCCTCTGGGAATTCATGATCCATTACTTCATCAGTGAAGCATAGGGGGTGTGCGGCGCCTCTGTGCCGGGCTATATCACGACGCAGTTCATACGAGTCTTGTCTGCTGTATTCGGCCCGACCGGATTTGCTTTTAGTATATCCGGCGTGACGGTCATCGTCCCGCATTGGGGCGCGCCCCCGTGATCCGTAGATCGATCTTGCATGTTTTGCTTCGTTTTCCAACACATCTTGCAGGTCCCGTGTGTTGCCCCGGGCCTTGGTATTTTTGTTTGAATGGCGGCGGGGTGCGGGCTGGACTTCGGGTTGATATGCCTCTCTGTCTCGGCCACGAGGTGGCCGATCCGCCGCATCATACGCTGGTGATGTAGGTTTCAATGTTTCTTCCTCGAGTTGGGGTAGCAACCTACGCTTTGGGTAACTCTTGGTTGGGCGCTCGAGTTCATATTCCTCGGCCGCCAGGACTTCGGTCCATCTATCCGCTAGTAGATCTTGATCAGCTCGAAGCTGTTGTTGATTTTTCTTCAGGCTGTTTGCTATGGCTATAAGCCGGCGCTTGAAGTGCTCCTGCTCGACGGGATCCTCAGGCACGATAAATTCTTCATCGTCGAGGCTCACCTCGTCTTCGGAGAGAGGCATGTAATTGTCATCCTCCGATTCTCCGTCTGCTGCCTGTTCCGGAGGGCTAGCTTGTTCATCCTCCCGCTCGGGTCTGGCTGGAGGGGATTATCGTTGTCTTCGGCACTATCCGGAGCGTTACTGTCTCTTGTGCCGGTATCGCTGCTTTTGCTATGGCGAGACTTAGAGCGGCGCCGCTGACGTCAATGCTTGGATTGCTTCTTGGAGGGATTATCCTCCATTGTCTTATCGCCATCCCCTTCTTTGGGGGTATCCACCATGTATATGTCATATGATTAGGTGGCAGTCCAGCGCCCTGTGGGCGGTGGTTCTTGTCCGTCTCCTGCATCGTCGTCCATACCGTCGATGTCTTCGGAGCCGAAGTCGAGCATGTCGGTTAAATCGTCGACAGTGGCTACTAAGTGGGTGGTGGGTGGGGAGCGAATTTCTTCGTCGTCCGCATCCCATTGTAGCCGGACATAGTTCAGCCAAGGGTCTCCTGACAGGGAGAGTGACCTCAACGAGTTTAGCACGTCGCCAAAGGGCGAGTGCTGAAAGATATCCGCGGAGGTAAACTCCATGATCGGTGCCCAACCGGATTCGATAGGCACGGATGCAGGCGGCTCAGATCCCATGGCCGGGGACGAATCCAACGGTTTGGCAACACGGGTCTCGTGGGAGGTGAAGTCAGTATTCGGCTCTATCGCCGTTGAGTGTGCGGTCTCCGTGGCGGGGTCTATCCACCCATCCTCAGATGGCGCAATTTGTTCCGGATTGAGGGCCAGAGTAGTTGCAGGTGTGATCTCCCGAACACTGTCCGACGGCGGAGCTAAGTCATGTTCGTCGTGATTGTGCGGCGCACCTGACATGGGCTCGAATCCATCAAAGATCAAACCTCCGTGGATGTCGGCAGTATAGTTCAAGTTTCCAAACCTGACCTGATGGCCAGGGGCATAGCTCTCGACCTGCTCCAGATGGCCAAGCGAGTTGGCCCGCAGTACGAAGCCGCCGAATACGAAGATTTGTACGGGGAGGAAAACCTCACCCTGGATCGCATCGTTGCCGATGATCGAAGGAGCCATCTAGCCTTATGGTGAAAGGCACAGTGGAACTCTCAATGAAAGCACCAATGTCGGTGTCAAAACCGGCGGATCTCGGGTAGGGAGTCCCGAACTGTGCGTCTAAGGCGGATGGTAACAGGAGGCGGGGGACACGATGTTTACCCAGGTTCGGGCCCTCTCGATGGAGGTAATACCCTACTTCCTGCTTGATTGATCTGGATGATATGAGTATTACAAGAGTTTATCTACCACGAGATCGTAGAGGCTAAACCCTAGAAGCTAGCCTATGGTATGATTGTTGTTGTCCTACGGACTAAACCCTCCGGTTTATATAGACACTAGAGGGGGCTAGGGTTACACAGAGTCGGTTACAAGGGAGGAGATCTACATATCCGTATTGCCAAGCTTGCCTTTCACGCCAAGGAGAGTCCCGTCCGGACACGGGACGAAGTCTTCAATCTTGTATCTTCATAGTCCAACAGTCCGGCCAAAGGATATAGTCCGGCTGTCCGAGGACCCCCTAATCCAGGACTCCCTCAGTGGGGCCGAGTTTAACTTTTGGTTTGGGACATATGTGGATATGAGAAAGTGGTTGACGGCTTTGGAGCATATGACTAAGCATTTTGAGCAAGCAAGCCATTAAACAACACCTCATCCCCTTTTAATAGTATTGGCTTTTCCTATGGACTCAATGTGATCTTGGATCACTAAAATGAAAATGTAGAGTCTAGATCTTGAGCTAATATGTGTCCTTAGCATTTTGAGGGGTCCACATCTCTAGTCCATGCCATGCCAATCAATGAACTTTCTGAAATGATCATCTTGAAGGAATATTAGTTCAATGAGCTATATGTTGTTAAGACTTACCAAAACCACCCAGGGATTTGTTGCACTTTCAGCCCTCATTTGGGACCAACATGGGGCCCATCACCATCATAGGTAGGTCCCTGGACCATGCCAGCATTCGGATGCATACTTCAGGAGGATCACTCGGACAGATCTACAGCACTCGGACAACCACACGTCACTCGGCGGACGATCGACCACTCGGATGTATAGGGTAAGAAGGCGCCGCGGGAGCTGCAACGGTCGAGGGATCCTAAGTCGTCCACTAAATAGAGTTATAACTACCATTACCTGTAACTGTTGTAGTATAGGCTCATTACACTAGTAACCGCCTCATTCAATGGCATTAATTGCCCCGGTGCGTGGGAGACATGGGGCTGCAGCGCACTCTATATAAGCCGCACCCCTCTCCATGGCGCAACGCATTTCCGAGCTTCTTCCTATGGAGTCCTTCTCTGACAGCCCTTGGCTCCGTACCGAGTGGTCACCCATCCCACCGTTGTACGTCATCGCAAGCGCTCTGGGCATTCACAGCTGCAGCGTTGGATCAAGCACGCTGTCACCACTCAGGCAACAGCGAACAAGTGGCGGCTATCGGGTTCGATGAGCCCGCCCTCGACCTCTTGAATGGATCACTCGGCGATTCCTCGGAGGAGTCCGAGTTCGAGATCATCGAGTCGACCGCTGAGATCCTATTGGCGGATAACTCTGAGCACCATGTACCCTCGGGCTACCCAGAGCCCAAAGACGATCACGCGGGCGCATCCCACATCAACACCAACAGCGGCTTCCCGGGGCTCACTCAGGAGCAGCGGGACGAGCTCCGCCACCGAAACGATCATCTCCTGAACCCTCCCATCACCGGAGCGACTCCCGAGGCGCTGGCCATGGAGTAGAGACACCTGGCTACTTTGGCCGAGCGTGATCGCCTCGAACGGCTTCGGAGGGAACTGGATGAATGCAAGCGCTGTCAACCCACCTCTAGTCGGCACAAGCTTCGGCTCTATTTGAGTGACCAGCCTCGTAAGTATCAAGTTCTTAGTACTCCATTGCAAAATCTAGCAGCGGCCACTCGGATCACGGATTCCATCCAGCCCTCCGGCTCTTCGGCCGGAGAAGGGATTCGTCAGATCCAAGCGCTTCTTAAAACAGCACTGTCGCAGAATGCAGCGGTGTCCCAGTCTAGTGACCGGATCCATAGCGCATCCGTGCGTGTGGAGACCGTCTAGTCGGCTCATAGCCCACTCGGGTTGGGCAGGCACCGAGCTACTTCTTCCTCCAGATACCGTCACGAAGACTGGAGACGTCACTACAAAAAAAACTCTTTCGTGATGATACGTGTTTGTCACAGTAGGTCACGTTTTCTATCATGCATGTACATCCATGACGATTTTATGACAGAATCAAGATAGTCATACCTGTGTTGTCGTACAAGTGTTCCATGACATTACCAACATTACCATCACGGAAGTGTCCACTTCCATGACGATAAATCACACGTCATAGAAGTGCTTTCATCAAGGGTAATCGACACGTGGCATCCACCGTAATGGGTCGCCGTTAAGCTATCGGGTTCCGGTTTGGATCGATAACCCGTTAATAGCCCTGACCAATGGCGATTTTCCACGTGTAAAATTTTGATACGCCGGAGGATCCACGTGTTAGCTCAGCCTCGGGACAGATGTCAACCAGCCAATGGATGGGGCGCGCCTATGATAAGTCAACACGTGGCTCGGCCCAACAGAGCCCATTTAGGTGAAAAGGCCGGCCCACTTGACTTGGTCAAAAGGTAGCAGGCCGGCCCATGGAAAGCCTGTTAATAGCCTATTCGCATATAGCCCATTTACAGCCCGCTAAATCACGGCCTGTTATAGCCTATCCGAATTAGGCCCAGTAGCGCCATATGGGCCATCCAATATGATTCTAGCCAATTGTAACTTCTGGCCCATGACGTCTTTCGGCCCATATGAGGACCTTTCTAAATCTTGGCCCCTAAACGACCGGTGGTGAAACTAGCCCATAATGAATAGTATATAGCTTTATACCCATTAATGGCCCATTATTCCATTTGGCCGTTTCAGCCCGTGTTATCTTTCGGACTTCTAAGGGCCCATTTATTATTGGGCTCATTTCCGGCATCCGATTACTTATGGTCCGTTACTGGCCTGTTCCGTTTGTGGGCCAAATTTAGCCCGGGGTTAAAGTCGGCCCGTCTGTGGCCCTTTAATCCATTGGGCCGTTTTCATGGCGTCATCACATATGGCCCATTAACAACCCATTATGCCTATCGTTCGAAATAAGCTCGTTGTACACATGGGCGTGTTAACAGCCCATAAATAGAAGATTCCCATTATAGCTCGTTTATGGCCCATATTGTGGTCCGTTAATTGTCCACGAAAGTATGGCCCATGTTTGGCCAATCAATCATACGGCCTGTAGAAGTCCCATTGAATCTACGGCCCGTAGAAGGCCCATGGGATCATACGGGCCTTAGGAGGCCCACTACAGCAGGCAGCAGGACTACTTCTAAATAAAAAGGTTACCGCGGAAAAAGAACTGCAGTGACTACCAGCAAAAAAATAAACAAGACAATAAGGAAATAAATAAGCAAGCAACTTACGCTAGGCTATTACGACTATTACAAATATTACATCCACTGGGCATCAAAGTTTGCCACCAGTGCAAATATAGTGAACGAAGCAGCACATTACATACACTTGGCGTCTAAATTGGCCACCAGTGAAAATAAACGCGGCAGAAAAACAAGTCCAGAACTAAAACTACTTCAGAAAAGTTCAAGAAACGATATCCTAGATACCCACCATGTTGGCAAGAAGCTTAGCAAACTTATTAGTTTTCTCTTGTTTGGCGCTAAAATCGTCCAGCGCTTGCTGTTGCACGAGAAAGTATGCATCTAAATTCTACAGGGAATTCCTCAGTCCTTTAGCTTCTTCCTGCAGGACAGCTGACTGATGCCTTTCAGCTTGTAGCTGAGACTGAAGAAGCCGAAGTGATTCAGGCAGCAACTTCGAAGAGCTTGTGCCAGCGGTAGTGGCCAGTAACTCGAACAATACATCAATGCAGGACTTTGGGGTTGTCTCACTGTCTACAAGATCGTTTTTATCACCTTTCTTGAAGACCAACCGGGTTGTCTCACTATCTTGAACCTTATCTGCATTAATTTCTTTACCATTGCATAATGGGGTGCTCTTCTCCAATATTCTGTTGGCATTCTACAAGAGAAACAAGCAGACACATCATAGGCTTAGCATGTAGTATATGAAACTCATTTTGGTAAACAGGTTCAGTAGTAAGGTGGACAGGATAACAACATGAAACAAACATATATCTATGTACTATGGTCATTGTATTGTCCATTTCATTCTAGTTTATGTTGCCAAATCAAGATAGAGACACAGTTCAAATCATATATTTTTAAGACACGACAGCATAGACAGAATATAAGTGTGAGAAACTACACAGCACTGGCAACACTTGTAATGTGCATGACATGAGAACATAATTATTTATACAACTGAAACTTAAATCAACATAGAGCATGAATTTAGAACAGCAATCCAGTTAAAGAAATAGGTTTAAAACATAGTTGTTGCGCCATTGGAGTTTCAAGTTGGTATGAGTAAATATAGTGATGCAAGGGCAAAGGAGTATGGACCATAGCTATGGAATCTGACATGGGAACAGTTGCTCTTCTGCTTTAAACGTGGAGTTTGGGTTCGCTGTGGTGGTCTTCCTGCTTTGGGCACTGTAGTTGCTTTACAAACTGCCCGTGTGGGGGTACTCTGTGGTGGACATGGTGTTGAGTCAACTAGAAGTGGGTTACTATCCGCTGCGGTTGGGGTTAGATGGGGTGTAGCTGGTTCTCTGTCCAACGGTGTAAGTGTACAATCTGGTAGAGTCTCGATTATGTGTGGTGGGGCTAGTTCGTGGGCCAGTACAACCATGGTTCTATCTGCATCGATGGGTAGCACCGTTGAGGGAGTCCTGGACTAAGGGGTCCTCGGGCGTCCGGCCTGTTAGCCATGGGCCGGACTGATGGGCTGTGAAGACATGAAGACCGAAGACTGCACCCGTGTCCGGATGGGACTCTCCTTGGCGTGGAAGGCAAGCTTGGCGACCGGATATGTAGATTCTTTTCTTTGTAACCGACCTTGTGTAACCCTAGATCCTCCCGGTGTCTATATAAACCGGAGGACTTAGTCCGGAAAGGGAGGATACTCATTACCATAGTCATACAGGCTAGGCTTCTAGGGTTTAGCCATTACGATCTCGTGGTAGATCAACTCTTGTAATACTCATATTTATCAAGATCAATCAAGAAGGAAGTAGGGTATTACCTCCATAGAGAGGGCCCGACCCTGGGTAAACATCGTGTCCCTCTCTCCTGTTACCATCGACCTTAGACGCACAGTTCGGGACCCCCTACCCGAGATCCGCCGGTTTTGACACCGACATTGGTGCTTTCATTGAGAGTTCCACTGTGCCATCCCCAAAAGGTTCGATGGCCCCTTCAATCATTAACAATGACGCTGTCCAAGGAGAAACCTTCCTCCCCGGACAGATTTTCGTGTTCGGCGGCTTCGCACTGCGGGCCAACTCGTTTGGCCACCTGGAGCAGATCGATAGCTACGCCCCTGGCCATCAAGTCAGATTTGGGAGCTTGAATTACGTTGCGGACATCCGTGGAGATCTGATCTCCGCCGAATTCGAGACCGCGGCGATTGCTCCTGGTCACCTTGACGAACATGACCTAAATCTGTCGTCAGACCACATCCAGGTGATAGCTCCTGTGACCCCTCTGGCCTTAGATCCAGAGCACACTGCGACATCCCAGGATCGGAGGCTCGACCCCACCACGGAGGCCGCAGATTCCACAGCGTTGGAGGCGAACATAGACCTAAAGTCACATGACGTCTTTGTCACCAGAACTCCAGACTCATCTCTGGTCATAAATTCCGAGCCATGTGCATCCGCGAACGCCGAACTGGATCGCTTATCGATCTTTGAGTTTAGCGCCGCAGACATCTTCCAACACTCGCCCTTGGGCGATGTGCTAAATTCATTGAGAAATCCGTCCTTGGCGGGGGGACTCACAGCCAAATTATGTCCGATTCGAACTGGAGGCTGCTGATGATGAAGGAGAATCTCGCTTCCCACCCACCACCCACTTCATAGCCACTTTCGAAGACTTAACCGATGCGCTTGACTATGACTCCGAACACATCGATGGTATGGACGACGATGCCAGAGACGAGGAGGCCCAAAACCCGCCGTTCACTGGACGATGGATGGCCACTTCCTCATATGACGTATACATGGTAGATACACCGAAGAATAATAGCGGCGATGACAAGGAAAACCCCACAAAGGAGGACCCTCCTAAAACACAACCAAAGCGCCAGCGTCAGCGGCGCCGCTCTAAATCCCGTCGCAGCCGGGACAACAACACCGGCACCGGAGATGATAACACTCCGGATGGTGCTGAAGACACAGAGGAGCCCGATGAACAAACTGCCGAACAAGACCATCGGAAGATGGGCAAGTTAGCCCTAACAAACAGGCAATGGCAGAAGACTCGGAGGATGGCAGTTACCATCCACCCTCCGAGGAGGAGGCAAGCCTCGACAACAACAACTTCATCGTGCCTGATGATCTTCACGCTATCAAATACCTCCCACTAAAACTAAAAGGGCCTGCCCGGCACTGGTTAAACAGTCTGCCCGAGAGTTCTATTGGCAGCTGGGAGGACCTGGAACTTTCTCGACAACTTCCAAGGTACATATGTTCGGCCGCCAGACGCCGATGACTTAAGCCACATAGTTCAACAGCCCGGGGAGTCAGCCAGGAAGTTCTGGACTAGGTTCCTAACTAAAAAGAACCAGATCGTCGACTGTCCGGATGCCGAAGCCTTAGCGGCCTTTAAACATAGCATCCGCGACGAATGGCTCGCCCGCCGCCTCGGCCAAGAAAAGCCAAAATCTATGGCAGCACTCACGGCACTGATGACCCGCTTTTGCGCGGGTGAGGATAGTTGGTTGGCTCGCAGCAAAAACACAGCCAGCGAGGCAGGCCCCTCCGAGGCTAAGAATAACAACGGCAAGCTCCGACGTAACAGACACAAACACTGAAGCAATGGTGATAATACCGACGACACTACAGTTAACGCCGGATTCAGTGGCTCCAAGTCCAACCAGTGGAAGAAACCATACAAGAGAAACAATCAGGGACCATCCAGCCTTGACCGCATACTCGATCGCCCGTGCCAGATACATGGCACCCGAGAAAAACCAGCCAATCATACCAACAGAGACTGTTGGGTTTTTAAGCAGGCCGGCAAATTAAACGCTGAGAACAGGGAAAAGGGATCACAAAGCAAGGACGACAACGAGGAGCCCTGGCAACAGAACATAGGGGGACAGAAGAAGTTTCCCCCTCAAGTGAAAATAGTAAACATGATATATGTTACACACATCCCCAAAAGGGAGCACAAACGCGCACTAAGGGACGTCTATGCGATAGAGCCAGTCGCTCCCAAGTTCAATCCATGGTCATCATGCCCGATCACCTTCGATCGTCGGGATCACTCGACCAGTATCCGGCATGGCGGATCAGCCACACTAGTCCTGGACCCAATCATTGATGGATTCCACCTAACGAGAGTCCTCATGGACGGTGGTAGCAGCCTCAATCTGCTCTATCAAGACACGGTGCGCAAAATGGGCATTAATCCGTCAAGGATCAAGCCAACGAAGACTACCTTCAAGGGAGTCATACTAGGTGTAGAGGCCCGCTGTATGGGCTCAATCACACTAGAGGTTGTCTTTGGATCCCCCGACAACTTCCGAAGCGAGGAGTAAATCTTCGACATCGTCCCATTCCGCAGCGGTTATGACGCACTCCTCGGACGGACGGCGTTCGCTCGGTTCAACGCGGTGCCGCACTATGCTTATCTTAAGCTTAAGATGCCCGGTCCACGCGGCGTCATAACGGTCAACGGAAACACGGAATGCTCCCTCCGTACAGAGGAGCACACCGCCGCCCTAGCAGCAGAAGTACAGAGCGGCCTTCTCAAGCAGAACCGCAATCCGGCTGCCGAGCCCGTGGACATCGTAAAGAGGGTCCGGACTATGCTGCAGCAGGACAGAGCGGCGCATCAAGAGCTCGACTAGCAATTTGGCCTCCGTCCCAGCCCTGATCAGGTACCGCGCGTGCATAATTATGCACTAGAAATCCCATGGGCATCGACGGAGGCACAACTAGTTTGTGATTTGCAGTTCGGCTCGACCGATCCCGAACACACATACACTTTCACTATTTCCTTTTTCCTTTTCCAGGTTTCTTTTGCATAGGCCCTCTTGGACGGCCTAATTATCAGTCCTATCAAAGGATAAAAATACCAGGATGGCAAGAAGCACAGACGTACAGGGGAAGTTTGAGAGGTCAAATTAACAACCACTCTACCTATTGTCAGGTCCCACACGTAGCTCGCCTCTGGTCATGGCATGTTAAATAGCCGGTCGCTTATCGCACTATTTGTATTAATGCGCTTTGACGCATTAACCCAACTATAATGAAAACAGTTCGTGGCTCAAGTTTAAGGGCCCAAGATATCACCTCTGCTTTCTTTCTGTTTTTCGTTAATAATTAATTTTCTAGCACCCGTACACTTTAGTACGTTTCATATTTGCCAGGGGCTCCCAGGCGCCCCACAATACGGCAACAAAGTCCGATCAAGTTTTATAGTATAGTTCGGCACCCCGGATTTAGCATTATATGCATTGGCTCCGAATCATGTCTTTGGTCAATAGTTGCGTTGCCTGGCTCCTGTGCTTACTACCTTACGTTCCGCTATATCGGCTAGGGTAGTAAAGGGAGAACTACTGTGATTGTGCCCTGGTTTATCCAATGGAGCACCTCAGTAGAGAAAGCTGAAAACTGACTGTCATGATGCAGCGAGAGCCAGTCAGCTGTTCGGAGGTTGCAAATCGTTGGAGATTTCTTCCGCGTTGTGCGAAGGATTGGTACTTCCCGATCAGACGCTTGTGGCACCCTAGTTCGGAAAACTAGGGGTTGCGTCCATGTTTTTATTGTCGAGCTCCTATGGCTAAGTGAGGGCGTTAAAGCCGAATAGTCTGATTGCCTGGTTCGTTGCGCTAAACAACTCCTTCAAGGACCATAAAATTGGATCAAGATTGTTTAGATTCCATCCCGAACACCTCCGTACTACCTACGTGGGGGCAGAAGCCAACGACTGGCCAACCCTCAGATTTCATATAACACGGCCGCGCAGGAGATAAAATTAAAAACATTACAATCATTATATTACAAACCCACTTTGTTTTACCATACAAGGCAAAGACAACACGAATGTATTCATTCAAAAATAATGGCATGCCCACACTGCGCCGCTACAATGCGAGACCCCTCCAGGACATCCGCGAAATAGCGCTCGGGTGTGCGGTGTTCCTTTCCCTCGGGCGGCCCCCGGGCCAGCTCGACGGCGTTCATCTTCGCCCACCACATCTTGCAACGGGCAAAGGCCATACGAGCACCCTCAATACAGGCCGATTGCTTGACAATATCCAGCCGAGGACAGGCGTCCACCATCCGCCTCACGAGTCCGAAGTAGTTGTCGGGCATAGCTTCGGCTAGCCATAGCCGGATTATCAAATCCTTCATGGCTAGTTCGGCCACCCTATGCAGCTCCACCAGCTGTTTCAGCTGATCGGTGAAGGGCACAGGATGCTCTGGCACAAGATATTGCGACCAGAATAGCTTCTCCGTGGAGCTCCCTTCTTCGGCTCGGAAGAACTCCGCGGCATCGGACATACTTCGCGGCAAGTCAGCAAAAGCTCCTCGAGAACTCCGAATCTAGGTTAGTAAAAGATACTTCCTCTTTGCATATTTGCCTTGCATACTGAATGCCTTACCCGCCGCGATCTTCCTCGCCTCTTTGATCTCTTGGAGGGCGCCCTGGGCCTCGTTCTGGGCTGTCTCCGCGCTCTGGCGAGCCTTGGAGAGTTCGGCCTCTTTAGCCGACACATCACGTTCCAAGGTCTCACACTTCTTCACCGCGTCATGGAGCTCTTGTTGGACCTCGTTGACCCGGGCCTTGAGCTTCTTACTGGCAGTGTTGGGGATATTACTACTGGGTATAAACCGGCCAGGAGAGGCCGGGTTATCCCCATAATGAGTTATTTATATGTGAAGCCCATGAAGACAAGGAGTGTGGCGCTTTACGAAGGCCCAGGGCCCAAAGGCGGATTAGGGCCTGTAGACATAAACCGCCATATCATATGTAACTTGTGTTGTAAGATAAGAAAGGGTAGAAACCGAGCTGGACACGTTTATGAGCCGGCCTCGGGATTCTGTAAACCGCCGGGCGTCAACCTATGTATATAAAGGGATGACCCGGCGGCAGTTTAGGGACAACAAACAACAACTCGAGAGCCAGGCATAGCGGATTCGCTCCCTGGTCATCGAAACCCTAGCAATTCCACAACAACTGGATTAGGCCTTTACCTTCACCGCAAGGGGCCGAACCAGTATAAACTCCTTGCGTCCTTTGTCCGCTTTAACCCCTTTAAGCTAACCCGTCGCGATGGCTCCACGACTAAGTCCTTTCACTAGGACATCTGCCATGACAAAACCACGACAGTTGGCGCCCACTGATCCGAAACATTGACTTTTGAAGTGGTGGAGATCAAGAGCCCATATCATGCCCTGTTTTGGACGGCCGGCTTATGCCAAGTTCATGGCAAGGCCATGTTATGTTTATCTACAGCTCAAGATGCCGGGCCATAAGGGGACCATCACAGTACATGGGAGCCGTAAGATCGCTTTAGAATGTGAAGAAGGTGATGCGGCCTATGCTGAGTCGGTTTGTGCGACAGAGGAGTTGAAGTTCTACAAAGACAATGTTGATCCGGCGGATATGACTTCTTTGAAGAAGCCGACTACAGAGCATGATCCGGCCTTGAAGTTTAAATCGGCTGATGAGACTAAGCTGGTTGATTTTGTTCCTGGCGATTCATCCCAGCAGTTTAGCATCAGCGCTAACTTGGATCCGAAATAGGAAAGCGCGCTCATCGAGTTCATCCGTGAGAACCGGGACATCTTTGCATGGAAACCTTCTGACATGCCAGGTCTACCGAGGAAACTTGCTGAGCACACCCTTAATATTGATCCCAAGTTTAAACCGGTCAAGCAATTCCTCCGCCGCTTCAATGAAGAAAGAGGCAAGGCCATTGGCGAGGAGGTAGCCAGGCTCTTGGCGGATGGGTTTATCATTGAGGTATTTCATCCTGAGTGGTTGGCTAATCCGGTGCTAGTACTTAAGAAGAACGGCACGTGGCGTATGTGTGTGGACTACACAGATTTGAACAAGGCTTGTCCAGCGGATCCTTTTGCCCTCCCTCGTATTGATCAAATCATTGATGCTACGGTGGGTTGTGAGCGTTTGAGTTTTCTGGATGCATATTCTGGTTACCATCAGATCAAAATGGCAGTTAAGGACCAGGAGAAGACAGCTTTCATAACTCCCTTTGGAGCCTTCTGCTATGTATCTATGCCTTTTGGGCTCAAGAGTGCCCATGTAACATCCCAAATTTTCAATTTGGAATGTTATACATAGACCATCATTGCATATCATGTTTTGTTGCATTTTGACAAATCCTCGATAATCCTAAGCAACTCAAGGACCCTCGGAGAGAGTTGGGGATTTTCTCGAATTTTCAAATTTGATTTTTCAAACGAGGATTGTGGTTTTAATTATTTTTCTCTCCGGAAAAATATTTCATTTTAAATAAACGAGAGGAGAAAATATGACTTCTCCAAAACAATTGAAATACTGGAGGAAAAATGTTAAAAACATTATTTGAAATTTATTTGCAATTTTTATTGCATTAAAAATATTGCATGTTTACAAAATATTTATTTTGGTTTTGAAAAAAATGTTCACCCTATTCTAGATTTTCTAACTAGACGGGGAAAATTTATTTCATATTTTTCTGATTTTTATTTATTTTTCTACGTATTATTTTCCGCGGAACTTTTTTTTTTTTAAAAAAAACAACGCCCGCGCGCCGACTGGGCCAAAGGCCCAGCCGACGGCCCGCCTCGCGCCTTCCTCTTCCCGCACGGGAGCTCGCCGCCGGAGTCCGTCTCTGGCACGGGAGCCGCCGCCGCCTCGGGTGCTCCCTTGCCCAAGCCGCCGCACACCCCCCCCTCCTTAAATACCGCGCCCCCCTCTCTTTCCTCACCACGAGCCGCCGCCGGAGCCCCTCATCGCCGCCGCCGCAACACGCCCCGCCGCCGCCGCCGGGAGCCGCCGGAGCCCCGGAGCCCCGCACCCCGCCGCCGGAGCCCTCGCCGAAGCCCGCCGTCGAGGTACCGCCGCTGCCCCGATTCCCGTCGTTGCCGGTTTTCTGTAAAAAAAAACCTTCGTTTAAAAAAACCCTAGATCGGTTTTTTTTCGGTTTTATTATTTTACGAGCGTTCACCGAACCGTTCGTTTTAACGAACGCGTTCGTCGGTTTTTCTCTGTTAACGAACGTCCGTTATTTAACCGTTCGTCCGTTTTTTCTTTTTCGTCGGATTTTCTCGTTATTTTCTCATATTCGATTTCTGATCGAATCTTCGATTCTGTTTAACTTCTCGCTCGTTTATCGGAATCAGGCGATTCAAGCGCCTAGAGTTTCGTCTCGAAATTCTCTTTCCGTTTAACCTACTCAAACAAGTTTTTGCTACAGTAAAATTTGACCTAGATCCAGATTAGCAAACGAAGTTTCTTTCTTTCGCCGTTTGACTTTCGTTGCTTCTTTCGAGTTGATTCTTTTTGCAAACCGGAGTTCTTAAGTTGAACTTTCTGGTTGGATCTTTCATTCGAGTTTTACCTGTGCATTAGTTGAGTACTGATTGTATGCTTGTTTGTTTGCGATAGAGTACCCGGAGTGTGCCGCTTGTTACTTCGAATCGCTAGGTTTTGCGGATCATCAGCAAGGCAAGTAACACTTTGATCATACCTTCCATACCCAGTTTTTATTGCATTAGATCTATTCCTCAAACATTGCATGATTAGGATCTAATTAAATTGTGGGTATTGGGAAGTAGTTGAGGTAGTACCTATCACCTATTTTACTTTATCAAACCCTTGGGAGTTACTTCTACGTTGCTTTTATTATTGCCATGCTATGCTCGTAGACGTGGATTGGGTTTGAGAGATAATCATGACAGATGTGAGATTGTTAATAATGGTTCAACTTAAGGTGGCAACTAAAAACTCACATCTGGGTGGATTGAGGCACCTGGAGAACCCAGTGTTGTCTGTATGTATAAGGTCCGCCACCCAGGCTCAAAGGGATCATAAGATTATTCATGCTAGAGACTTCCGTGTGCAGCCACAAGCTATTATGGGCTCTAGCATAGCTGAGTAGGTTACAGGCTCTTGAAGAGGTGGACTAGCAGATGTAGGGGAAAGTAGGTGTACCGGTCCATCCAGAGTAAAGAGTGATTGTTTCTGAAAGACTGTGTCTCGGTCATCCGTTTCTCAAACATCATGCAGTGCGAGAATCAAGCGGAGGCGATCGAGTCTTGTGGGGAAAAGTGCGCAAACCTCTGCAGAGTGTACAAACTGATCATGATTAGCCGTGTCCCCGGTTATGGACAACTTGAGTATCTAGTACCTGGATTATCATTTGAATCTCATCACCGTGATACTTATAATTAATTTTGTTGGGTTAATGATGATACTTAATTGGGATTGAGTTGGAGGTACCTTCTCAATGTTTCAACCACCATGATAGTTAAATAAAATTTATTCATTTTGAAGTAGGATAAAATTGGCTTTTCGCAAAACTGTAACCATAGAGCTTTCCACCAGCCATATATGCATGTAGTATAGCATTATTATTGTTCATTGTTCTCTATGTGTTACTTTGCCAGCATATTCTATGTGCTGACCCGTTTTCGGGCTGCAACGTTTCATGTTGCAGACTTTTCAGACGACGAGTAAGGTGCTTTAGGTCGTGGTCTTATACTCAGTGATGCCGCTGGAGTTGATGGACTCACTTATCTTCCAAGTCTTCCGTTGTTATCGTTATTAGATGGCCTTAAGCCATGTTTATAATTCTTAATCTCTTTGGAGATATTCGATGTAATAAGTGTGTGATTGCTACTCTGTTATAAATCCTCCATTTGTACTGTGCGTGTCAGCATTACTGATCCAGGGATGACACTGGTGCACAGCAGCACAGGCCATTTGAGGTCTGGTCGCTACAAAGTTGGTATTAGAGCACACGCTGACTGTAGGACACGACCACTAAGCTTAAGCCCTAGAAAACTTCTCTCTTCTCATTTCTGACCTCTCTCCACTTTCTACTCTTTTAGGAATGGCGAATGCAAGGAGCAAGTTCATGCAACCAGATGAAGACACGCCGTTTGGTCGACATCTGAAGGAAGTCACCAAGTATTTGAACATAGGAATACCAAGCGTCACCGGAACCTACAACGCCACATTACCTGAAGAGGAGAGCTGGAAGATTCAAGTTATCATTCCAGGAAGGACGTTTGTGCCAATTACGAAACCCATGAGATTGGTTTTCGAAGCACCAACTTGGAGTTTAGGGAAGAGCATGGCCGCACACATCGCCATGGGACGCATTGGAGAAGTCTACCACCAGGAGCTTAAGGATACAATTTATCAAATTTGTGGACGTCGAGACGCGCAATGGGAGATGATCAAGACCAAGAAGGATGGATCAATTGCAGCTTTCATCCAGGAGCAGAACCAACATATTCGTCGCCAGGAGAATCAGATATGCACGGACAAGGAAGAACTGAAGAAAGCATTCACGAAGATCAAGGAACTCCAAGAAGAACTCAAGGCTACACGCGAAGATTACTTGGAGGAAATCAACGCGCTAGTAGGGAAGATTGACGACCTGGAGAATAAGATTGGAGCATTCGTGGGAAATCCAGTGCCAAAAGCAGAAGTCGACGAATGCACTTGTCCGGACAACTACATCATCATCGACGACACCGACTCGGAACCAAGTGAAGACGAATGGATTGATGAAGCTGGAGCAGACATCATGGAGTCTTCAACGGATCAGAATTTTTAGTAGACCACCATATCAGTAGTAGTTTTTCCCCATTTAATAGTATAGTTCAAGCACTTTGTAACGCTAGTTAGATCGATTGTTTTGCCTTGTTTGATTGATTGAGTGATATTGATTGAATTTGTCTCATGAGCATATGGTTAGTGTTTTCTCTCTAGACCTCATTCTATTCTTACCTCTCATCTTTTCTAAACCTATCAGATGCCTCCGAGACGCGACACCGGATTTGTTTTCCCGCCAGAGATCACCCAGTTGATTCAGCAACAGAATGCCCTGATGCAAGTGTTAGTTCAGAACCAAGGCAACAACAACAACAACCCACCGCCACCACCACCTGTTGATCACTTAGCCCGTTTCTTAAGGCTAAACCCGCCGGTGTTTTCCAGTAGCACTGAGCCGGTTATAGCAGATGATTGGTCCGCAAAGTTGGAAGGGAGTTGACCACTGCAGGATGCACAGATGCGGAAAGAGTGCGTTTTGCCGCACATCAGCTTGATGGACCCGCAGCATCATGGTGGGAGAATTATACAGTCACGCACCCTATTGACACTGTCACATGGGACCAGTTTTAGCAAGCTTTTCGTACAGCTCATGTTTCAACAGGAGCTATGGCTATGAAGAAGCGTGAGTTTCGCAACCTACGCCAAGGAGGATGCACCGTAGGCCAGTATGTGGAGGATTTCAGTAAGTTAGCACGTTATGCACCAGATGACGTTGCTACAGATGCAGCCAAGCAGGAGAAGTTTTTGGAAGGACTGAATGATGAACTGAGTATGCAGTTGATGGTAGCAACCTTCAACAACTACCAGGAGCTGGTAGATAGAGCTCTCATGATTGAAGGGAAGCATCAGCAGATTGAAAACCGCAAGAGGAAGTATGGACAAGGGAAGTACAATTCGGGAGCCCAGCAGAAGCCACGATTTACCCCGAAGCCGGGAGGACAGTTTCAGCATACCCATGGAGGAGGTAGCTCGCACAACCATAATGGCTCCAAGAATGGTAATGGGAATGGAGGAGGAAACGGACAGAACCGCACCAACCCATCTACCCCAACCAAGAGAGATCTAAGTCACATTACTTGTTTCAAGTGCCAGAAGACGGGACATTATGCTACTGATTGTCCCGAAGCCCAAAATGGAAATGGCAATGGAAGCTCTGGGAAGAAGCCGAACCCGTTCAACAAAGGACATGTGAACCACGTGAGCGTGGAGGAGGTTGAAGCTCAGCCTGATGCAGTAATAGGTAATTTTTTGGTTAAGTCATTTACTGCAACCGTTCTTTTTGATACTGGTGCATCGCATTCATACATATCAAGGGGATTCGTAAACAAGTTTAAGATGTCCACCCAAGTTCTCAAAAGCCCCATTTTAGTAACCTCGCCAGGAGCAGAGTATATGTCCACCCAAGGATGTTTTCAGATACCGTTGGCCATTGGTAGGCATGTTTTCCCCTCAGACCTCATTGTTTTGGAATCGCAAGGTTTGGATGTGATTTTGGGAATGGATTGGCTATCGTTGTATGGAGGAAACATCGATTGTGCCAGCAAGACGATTTTGCTTACCACCCCAGAAGGAAAAAGGATCAAGTATGTATCCCGGCATATGCCGAAGAGGACTCAAGTGAATTCCTTATCAGGAGTTGTACAGGAGGAAGTACCAGTGGTGAAGGATTATCCGGATGTATTTCCAGAAGAATTGCCAGGCATGCCACCAGATAGAGACATTGAGTTTTTGATTGAACTTTTGCCAGGCACAGGGCCAATATCTAAGAGACCGTACAAGATGCCCGCAAAGGATTTGGAGGAAATAAAGAAGCAGATCAAGGAGTTACTGGATAAAGGCTATATTCGCCAAGTTCGTCACCTTGGGGATCACCAGTACTTCTAGTGGAGAAGAAAGATGGATCACTAAGGATGGTTGTTGATTACCGAGGACTGAATGAAGTGACCATCAAAAACAAGTACCCACTGCCGATGATCAATGATTTGTTTGACCGCTTGCAAGGAGCTAAGGTATTTTCCAAGATCGATCTACGATCAGGATACCATCAGTTAAAGATTCGAGAGCAGGATATACCCAAGACGGCATTTACCACCAGATATGGATTGTATGAGTATACCGTTATGTCATTTGGACTGACTAACGCACCGGCCTATTTCATGAACCTGATGAACAAGGTGTTTATGGAGTTTTTGGATAAGTTCGTCGTGGTGTTCATTGATGATATTTTAATCTTTTCCAAGGATGAAGAAGAGCATGAGGAGCATTTACGATTGGTACTTGAGAAGCTCAGAGAACATCAGTTATATGCCAAGTTCAGCAAATGTGAGTTTTGGTTGAAGGAAGTTGGATTCCTTGGACATGTTATTTCTGGAGAAGGAATAGCAGTAGACCCTGCCAAGGTTGACACAGTGACAAGTTGGGAATCACCCACGACAGTTGGAGAAATCCGGAGTTTTCTTGGACTTGCAGGATACTACCGGAGATTCATCGAGAATTTCTCAAGGATTGCTAAGCCCATGACTGAGCTATTGAAGAAGGACACCAAATTCAATTGGACTGAGGAATGTGAAGCTAGTTTCCAAGAGCTGAAGAAACGATTGGTTACATCACCAGTGTTGATTCTGCCCGATCAACGCAAGGACTATGAAGTTTATTGCGACGCTTCTCGTCGAGGACTTGGAGCAGTGCTTATGCAGGAAGGAAGAGTTGTGTCGTATGCTTCACGACAACTTAAATCCCATGAGAAGAATTATGCTATGCATGATTTGGAATTAGCAGCCGTGGTGCATGCATTGAAGACATGGAGACATTTTCTCATCGGAAACCATTGTGAGGTGTACACGGATCACAAGAGTTTGAAGTACATTTTCACGCAGAAGGAGTTAAATCTCAGACAGAGGAGATGGTTGGAGCTCATTAAAGATTATGATATGAGATTGCATTATCACCCTGGAAAGGCTAACGTAGTAGCAGACGCGTTGAGCCGCAAGAGTCATATCAACACCC
Source organism: Aegilops tauschii subsp. strangulata (assembly GCF_002575655.3). Lineage (NCBI taxonomy): Eukaryota > Viridiplantae > Streptophyta > Magnoliopsida > Poales > Poaceae > Aegilops > Aegilops tauschii. The sequence continues at coordinate 323,136,591 of NC_053038.3, read as the reverse complement.
TCATGACAGGAGAATTACCTCAGGAGTTAGCCGAGGACCTTCGTGAGCTATGTTTGGAGATAGTCCCTAGAGGCTATTTAGCGACATTGGAGATTCAGTCTACCTTGATGGAAAGGATCAGAGAAGCTCAGAAAACAGACAAGGAGATTGAAGAGATAAAGGAGAAGATGAGCAAAGGAAAAGCCAAGGGATTTCGTGAGGATGAGCACGATACCTTATGGTTCGAGGACCGCGTATATGTGCCAAATGATCCGGAGATCAGGAAGTTGATTTTGCAAGAAGCCCATGATTCACCGTACTCGATTCACCCAGGGAATACCAAGATGTATTTGGATTTTAAGAATACTTTCTGGTGGACCGGAATGAAAAAGGATATTGCGGAGTATGTAGCAGTTTGTGATGTATGTCAGAGAGTGAAGGCAGAGCATCAGAAGCCAGCAGGATTGCTACAGCCATTGCCGATACCCGAATGGAAGTGGGATAAAATAGGCATGGATTTTATCACGGGATTACCCAGGACTCGTTCAGGCTATGACTCGATATGGGTTGTAGTCGATCGTTTGACGAAAGTGGCTCATTTCATTCCAGTGAAGACCACTTACACCAGTGCTAAGTTGGCAAGGATATACATGACCAGGATCGTATGTTGCATGGAGTTCTGAGGACCATTGTATCAGACAGAGGAACCCAATTTACCTCGAAGTTTTGGAAGCAGTTACATGAAACATTGGGAACCAGGCTGGAATTTAGTACAGCATTTCACCCACAGACAGATGGACAGACCGAGAGAGTCAACCAGATTTTGGAGGACATGTTGAGAGCATGTGCACTAGATTATGGATCTAGTTGGGACGACAATTTGCCATATGCGGAGTTTTCGTATAACAACAGTTATCAAACCAGTTTGAAGATGGCCCCTTTCGAAGCTTTGTACGGAAGGAGGTGTAGAACACCGTTGTTATGGGACGAAGTTGGAGACCGTCAATTGTTTGGACCAGATTTAATTAAGGAGTCTGAACAGAAAGTGAAGTTGATTCGCGATAGGCTCAAAGTAGCCCAGTCCAGGCAGAAGAGTTATGCTGATTCTAAACGAAAGGAGACCGTTCACGAAGTTGGAGATAGAGTGTATCTTCGAGTATCACCACTTCGAGGAGTGAAGCGCTTTGGAGTTAAAGGAAAGTTAGCGCCCCGTTTTATCGGACCATACAGAGTGTTGGAACGTATGGGAGAAGTTGCTTACAAGCTGGAATTGCCTGAAGGATTGTCTGGAGTACATGATGTATTTCACGTTTCGCAGTTGAAGAAGTGCCACGCAGAGATGGCTGAGATACCACTGAGAGACACCGTGCCACTGGAAGCGATTCAGTTGGAAAGTGATTTGACTTATGAGGAGAAACCAGTTAAGATTCTCGAGTATGCCAGCCGAGTTACCCGCAGCAAGGTTATCAAGTTTTGCAAAGTTCAGTGGAGTCACCATACAGAGGATGAAGCCACCTGGGAGCGAGAGGAAGATCTACGGAAAAACCACTCCCACCTGTTTTCTAGCCAACCCGAATCTCGAGGGCGAGATTCATCTTAAGGGGGGTAGGTTTGTAACATCCCAAATTTTCAATTTGGAATGTTATACATAGACCATCATTGCATATCATGTTTTGTTGCATTTTGACAAATCCTCGATAATCCTAAGCAACTCAAGGACCCTCGGAGAGAGTTGGGGATTTTCTCGAATTTTCAAATTTGATTTTTCAAACGAGGATTGTGGTTTTAATTATTTTTCTCTCCGGAAAAATATTTCATTTTAAATAAACGAGAGGAGAAAATATGACTTCTCCAAAACAATTGAAATACTGGAGGAAAAATGTTAAAAACATTATTTGAAATTTATTTGGATTTTATTTGCAATTTTTATTGCATTAAAAATATTGCATGTTTTCAAAATATTTATTTTGGTTTTAAAAAAATGTTCACCCTATTCTAGATTTTCTAAATAGACGGGGAAAATTTATTTCATATTTTTCTGATTTTTATTTATTTTTCTACGTATTATTTTCCGCGGAACTTATTTAAAAAAAACAACGCCCGCGCGCCGACTGGGCCAAAGGCCCAGCCGACGGCCCGCCTCGCGCCTTCCTCTTCCCGCACGGGAGCTCGCCGCCGGAGTCCGTCCCGGGCACGGGAGCCGCCGCCGCCTCGGGTGCCCCCTTGCCCAAGCCGCCGCACACCCCCCCTCCTTAAATACCGCGCCCCCCTCTCTTTCCTCACCACGAGCCGCCGCCGGAGCGCCTCATCGCCGCCGCCGCAACACGCCCCGCCGCCGCCGCCGTTTACCCCGCCGCCGCCGCCGGGAGCCGCCGGAGCCCCCGAGCCCCGCACCCCGCCGCCGGAGCCCTCGCCGAAGCCCGCCGTCGAGGTACCGCCGCTGCCCCGATTCCCGTCGTTGCCGGTTTTCTGTAAAAAAAACCCCTTCGTTTAAAAAAAACCCTAGATCGGTTTTTTCGGTTTTATTATTTTACGAGCGTTCACCGAACCGTTCGTTTTAACGAACGCGCTCGTCGGTTTTTCTCTGTTAACGAACGTCCGTTATTTAACCGTTCGTCCGTTTTTTCTTTTTCGTCGGATTTTCTCGTTATTTTCTCATATTCGATTTCTGATCGAATCTTCGATTCTGTTTAACTTCTCGCTCGTTTATCGAAATCAGGCGATTCAAGCGCCTAGAGTTTCGTCTCGAAATTCTCTTTCCGTTTAACCTACTCAAACAAGTTTTTGCTACAGTAAAATTTGACCTAGATCCAGATTAGCAAACGAAGTTTCTTTCTTTCGCCGTTTGACTTTCGTTGCTTCTTTCGAGTTGATTCTTTTTGCAAACCGGAGTTCTTAAGTTGAACTTTCTGGTTGGATCTTTCATTCGAGTTTTACCTGTGCATTAGTTGAGTACTGATTGTATGCTTGTTTGTTTGCGATAGAGTACCCGGAGTGTGCCGCTTGTTACTTCGAATCGCTAGGTTTTGCGGATCATCAGCAAGGCAAGTAACACTTTGATCATACCTTCCATACCCAGTTTTTATTGCATTAGATCTATTCCTCAAACATTGCATGATTAGGATCTAATTAAATTGTGGGTATTGGGAAGTAGTTGAGGTAGTACCTATCACCTGTTTTACTTTATCAAACCCTTGGGAGTTACTTCTACGTTGCTTTTATTATTGCCATGCTATGCTCGTAGACGTGGATTGGGTTTGAGAGATAATCATGACAGATGTGAGATTGTTAATAATGGTTCAACTTAAGGTGGCAACTAAAAACTCACATCTGGGTGGATTGAGGCACCTGGAGAACCCAGTGTTGTCTGTATGTATAAGGTCCGCCACCCAGGCTCAAAGGGATCATAAGATTATTCATGCTAGAGACTTCCGTGTGCAGCCACAAGCTATTATGGGCTCTAGCATAGCTGAGTAGGTTACAGGCTCTTGAAGAGGTGGACTAGCAGATGTAGGGGAAAGTAGGTGTACCGGTCCATCCAGAGTAAAGAGTGATTGTTTCTGAAAGACTATGTCTCGGTCATCCGTTTCTCAAACATCATGCAGTGCGAGAATCAAGCGGAGGCGATCGAGTCTTGTGGGGAAAAGTGCGCAAACCTCTGCAGAGTGTACAAACTGATCATGATTAGCCGTGTCCCCGGTTATGGACAACTTGAGTATCTAGTACCTGGATTATCATTTGAATCTCATCACCGTGATACTTATAATTAATTTTGTTGGGTTAATGATGATACTTAATTGGGATTGAGTTGGAGGTACCTTCTCAATGTTTCAACCACCATGATAGTTAAATAAAATTTATTCCTTTTGAAGTAGGATAAAATTGGCTTTTCGCAAAACTGTAACCATAGAGCTTTCCACCAGCCATATATGCATGTAGTATAGCATTATTATTGTTCATTGTTCTCTATGTGTTACTTTGCCAGCATATTCTATGTGCTGACCCGTTTTCGGGCTGCAACGTTTCATGTTGCAGACTTTTCAGACGACGAGTAAGGTGCTTTAGGTCGTGGTCTTATACTCAGTGATGCCGCTGGAGTTGATGGACTCACTTATCTTCCAAGTCTTCCGCTGTTATCGTTATTAGATGGCCTTAAGCCATGTTTATCATTCTTAATCTCTTTGGAGATATTCGATGTAATAAGTGTGTGATTGCTACTCTGTTATAAATCCTCCATTTGTACTGTGCGTGTCAACATTACTGATCCAGGGATGACACTGGTGCACAGCAGCACAGGCCATTTGAGGTCTGGTCGCTACAAAGTTGGTATTAGAGCACACGCTGACTGTAGGACACGACCACTAAGCTTAAGCCCTAGAAAACTTCTCTCTTCTCATTTCTGACCTCTCTCCACTTTCTACTCTTTTAGGAATGGCGAATGCAAGGAGCAAGTTCATGCAACCAGATGAAGACACGCCGTTTGGTCGACATCTGAAGGAAGTCACCAAGTATTTGAACATAGGAATACCAAGCGTCACCGGAACCTACAACGCCACATTACCTGAAGAGGAGAGCTGGAAGATTCAAGTTATCATTCCAGGAAGGACGTTTGTGCCAATTACGGAACCCATGAGATTGGTTTTCGAAGCACCAACTTGGAGTTTAGGGAAGAGCATGGCCGCACACATTGCCATGGGACGCATTGGAGAAGTCTACCACCAGGAGCTTAAGGATACAATTTATCAAATTTGTGGACGACGAGACGCGCAATGGGAGATGATCAAGACCAAGAAGGATGGATCAATTGCAGCTTTCATCCAGGAGCAGAACCAACATATTCGTCGCCAGGAGAATCAGATATGCACGGACAAGGAAGAACTGAAGAAAGCATTCACGAAGATCAAGGAACTCCAAGAAGAACTCAAGGCTACACGCGAAGATTACTTGGAGGAAATCAACGCGCTAGTAGGGAAGATTGACGACCTGGAGAATAAGATTGGAGCATTCGTGGGAAATCCAGTGCCAAAAGCAGAAGTGGACGAATGCACTTGTCCGGACAACTACATCATCATCGACGACACCGACTCGGAACCAAGTGAAGACGAATGGATTGATGAAGCTGGAGCAGACATCATGGAGTCTTCAACGGATCAGAATTTTTAGTAGACCACCATATCAGTAGTAGTTTTTCCCCATTTAATAGTATAGTTCAAGCACTTTGTAACGCTAGTTAGATCGATTGTTTTGCCTTGTTTGATTGATTGAGTGATATTGATCGAATTTGTCTCATGAGCATATGGGTAGTGTTTTCTCTCTAGACCTCATTCTATTCTTACCTCTCATCTTTTCTAAACCTATCAGATGCCTCCGAGACGCGACACTGGATTTGTTTTCCCGCCAGAGATCACCTAGTTGATTCAGCAACAGAATGCCCTGATGCAAGTGTTAGTTCAGAACCAAGGCAACAACAACAACAACCCAGAGATCACCCGCCGGTGGTCGTTACTCCTGGCGGGATCTAGACTGGCCTCATAGATCAATACTAGTCTTTTCTGCGCACTTTGTCCTCACTCGTGCACACCCGGGAGCAACTTCCCGGTCGGTCACCCATCCTGAAACTACTCCAAGCTGAGCACGCTTAACTTTGGAGTTCTTTCCGAATGGGCTCCCGGAAAAGAAGGAATTCCTTATTGATATGAGTAGTCTATCATCCCTAATAAGCCAGGATATCACATACACCCCTACTCAGAGGAACCGACGTCCTCGTCGGGCCACGGGAACGTTCCCTCTTGGCACATGCGTCTGTGCTTCCAGTCCGGCACGTGTGCCATGCCGTGTGCCACGACGGGTCACAAACGTCATGCACAACATGACCGCACACCTGTCCGCAAACATCCGTGTAACCGAGAGGGTCGGCTCTGATACCAACTTGTAACGCCCCGGACACACCCGCCGATGGTCGTTACTCCTGGCGGGATCTAGACTGGCCTCACAGATCAATACTAGTCTTTTCTGCGCACTTTGTCCTCACTCGTGCACACCCGGGAGCAACTTCCCGGTCGGTCACCCATCCTGAAACTACTCCAAGCTGAGCACGCTTAACTTTGGAGTTCTTTCCGAATGGGCTCCCAGAAAAGAAGGAATTCCTTATTGATATGAGTAGTCTATCATCCCTAATAAGCCAGGATATCACATCCTTGCTGCTCCTGTTGATAAAGAGCCCTTGTTGTTATATGTGGCTACTAATGCCCGGGCGGTTAGCGTGGCTATTGTGGTGGAGCGCAAGGAGGCCGGAAAGGAGTACCCGGTTCAACAGCCGGTTCATTATATTAGTGAGGTACTTATTGAGTCCAAGCAGAGGTACCCACATTGGCAGAAGCTGGTGTATGGAGTTTTCATGGCGAGCCGGAAGCTTAAGCAATATTTCCAGGGTCATCCCATCACTGTGGTCAGTTCTGCTCCTTTGGGGGATATCATCCAGAACATGGAAGCAACTGGCCGGGTTGCCAAGTGGGCCATTGAGCTTGGACCTCATGGGTTAAAATATATGCCTCGGACGGCAATCAATTCCCAAGCGTTGGTGGATTTCATCAATGACTGGACAGAGTTGCGGGCGCAAGAAGAGAAGCCGGATCATACTTATTGGACTATTCATTTTGATGGGTCCAGGCAATTGGAGGGCTCGGGGGCTGGAGTCGTATTAACTTCCCCAAGAGGTGATAAGTTTTGTCATGTTCTCCATTTAATGTTCCCTTGCACTAACAATGCAGCTGAATATGAGGCTTTACTCCATGGTCTTCGAATGGCTAAAGAGATGAATTTAAGACGGGTTAAGTGCTTTGGTGACTCGGACCTGGTGGCTCAACAAGTGTCCGGTACTTGGGATTCCAAGGACCCGCTCATGGAAGCATATCGTCGAGAGGTGGATATTGTTGCAGGTCATTTCAAAGGTTATCAGGTTGACCATGTGGACCGGCGAAAGAATGAAGCGGCGGACGCTTTAAGTTGTTTGGGTTACCAACGTAAACCGATTCCACCCAACGTCTTTCTGGATGTGCTACATCATCCGTCGGTCAAGCTCCCCACAGAGGAGGTTCTGGTTGTTCCTGATCCGGAGGCTCAGTTGGTGGCGGCTCTTCATGTCATCCCAGATTGGACGGTCCCGGCGTATATGAACCGGGGCGAGTTACCGGAGAATAAAACTTTGGCCAGGCAGATAATCCGGCGGTCCTAGTCCATGACTATTGTCAATGGAGAGTTACATCATTGCAGTGTGACAGGGGCGTTTCAGCGTTGCGTGTCTCTTGAAGAAGGCCGTGAGATTTTGCGTGAGATCCACGAAGGAGATTGTGGTCACCACGCCGGTTCAAAGTCTCTGGTAGCCAAGGCTTTTCGTCACGGTTTCTATTGGTTGACGGCTCATGCCGATGCTGAGGACTTGGTCAAAAGGTGTGATGGCTGTCAAAAAACTTCATGACGCGCTCATGTACCGGCTCAAGAGTTGAGGATGATTCCAATCACTTGGCCATTTGCGACTTGGGGGCTGGACATGGTTGGGCCCTTTAAGAGATCTAAGGACAAGAAGACCCACCTTCTGGTGGCAGTTGATAAGTTCACTAAGTGGGTGGAGGCAGAGCCAGTCAGTAAGTGTGATGCAGCTATGGTAGTTCAATTCATCAAGAAGGTGATTTTCCGGTTTGGCTTTCCACACAACATTATAACTGATAATGGCACTAATCTGTCCAAAGGTGCTATGAAAGAGTTCTGTCAACGTGAGCACATCCGGCTTGATGTATCATCAGTGGCTCACCCCAGTCTAATGGTCAAGCGGAGAGAGCCAATCAAGAGATCCTGAAAGGCATCAAGCCCCGGCTCATGGTTCCTTTACAACGGACACCGGGTTGTTGGGTGGAGGAGTTACCTTCTGTGTTATGGAGCATCAATACCACGCCTAACAGATCTACGGGTTACACGCCTTTTTTCATGGTTTACGGGGCAGAGGCGGTTCTTCCTAGTGACATCCGTCATGACTTGCCTCGTGTGGCGGCTTATGTCGAAGCTGACAATGAGAAGGCACGATAGGAAGCACTTGACCTATTAGATGAGGAGCGTGACATTGCAGCAGCTCGTTCGGCGATTTACCAGCAAGATCTGCGTCGCTATCACAGCCGCCGGGTTAGAACCAGAACTTTTCAAGAAGGCGATCTGGTGCTCCGGCTCATCCAGGATCAGACTGATATGCACAAGTTATCCCCGCCTTGGGAAGGGCCCTTTGTGGTCAGCAAGAATCTGCATAACGGGTCATACTACCTTATCGATGTTCGAGAGCACAAAGACTCACGTAAATCGGAGGAGGAGACGCACCGGCCATGGAAAATCGCTCATCTTCGGCCTTACTATACTTGAGCCACAGGCTCTTATTATGTAGATAGTTTTGACAATGTATATATTATGATCAATATAATAAACTGGAGCCTCGGCTAAAGCGGGGTCTCTATTGTTTTCTTACATCATTTGTGGTTACATGGGGGCTTCTGTTCTAAAGCGGAGTCCTGTTTGCTCATTGATCCGGCTTATGAAGCCATATATGAAGAATCACTTGGGGGCTTGGTCGTATTCAAACCATAGCTACACCTCTTGATCGGCGTAAGGCCACCAGGAAAATCACTTGGGGGCTTGGTCGTATTCGAACCATAGATACACCTCTTGATCGGCGTAAGGCAAAAGGAAATCATTTAGGGGCCAAAGAGAGTGTTGCAAAAGCACAACTCAAACATAGGCACCCACTAAGCACAACTCAAAATATTGCTTGGGGGCTCTTTGCTTCTCAAAGAACAAAGAGTCTACACCCTTGTAATAGGTTATCAAGCCAGGCTTGGAAGCCAGGTGTATTCACCTAAAACCCCGGGTTATCCTGCCTCTTTAAGTAAGCCACTCCGTCCAGGTAATCCTGGTATGACCCGCCGAACGTTTGACAAGTCAATCTCATAGACCCTGAACTTGTCAAAGTTAAAACGACGATTGGTTAATGTGAGGTCCATCTTAAAAGGTTTAGTAAAATGGTTTAACTCAGTGGCCTGGCAGCCCATGAAAAGCCTCGATTTGGAGCCTGGCAGCCCGTGAAAAGCCTCGCATGTTCTTTTTATGCTTTTATTTGCCAAGTTTTTTCTCCTTTGATAAAGTTTGTAATATTTTATGATAAACCGGCATTTATCGACCCGGTTTGGCTTTCAACTACAAGTTGTCAGTACATGATCAGTTATAATCCGGCGCTTATCAACCCGGTCTGGTTTCGACTATAAGTCGCCAGTGTTATATATGGATAATCCGGTGTTTATTACAACCCGGTACGGTTTTATCATAAACCGGACAAATATGGAAGGAGTTATCAAATACTCAAGATTGGGGTTATCACCCTTACTATACAAAAAGTTGGTCAATCAATTATTTGATTCAATATCACAGGTATCATCTATTTCATATTTGATTATTTTCAAAATACAGCCTTGGTTATAAACCTTGGCTATATATTTGGGCATCATGACCCGTCCGGCGTTAAACCGCCAGGACACTTTCAACTTTTTGTATGCAGGAACATCTTGAATAAACCGCTACGGATTATGAACATAATATATCCTAAGCATGGTGGATTAACAGTGTCAGGCGGAATAAATATGCGCGATGGCATAGCAGACCAAGTGTTTGAACTAGCCTATTACAAGGCGCTTTACTGCCCAAAAGAATAATTATTTTCAGCAAGGGTTGCAGTACGCAGAAGGCTAAACCAGCCTCTGGATCATGACTCATCACCAGGCTGGCTTGACGGCTGTGGGTCATCTCGCGCTGGTTCACCCTCTTCCTCTCTACCCAGTGGCTGGAAGTCAATGGTTTCCCAATCGATCACAGTTAGGGCTTGGAAAACAGCTTCATCGCTTATAAGTGTGGATGGTTCAACGTCAAGGGCATAGGTGTGCTTACGGATTGGCGGGATAAGATTTTGAGCCTCAGGAGTTGGTGCAGCAACCCGTTTGTTGTTGACGTCATAACTCGCCTGATAGTATGAAATGTCAGCTTCTTCAGCCAATTGGCAAGCTAGTGGACGCATCTCCCTGGTTATGACTCGGAGGTCATCATTGTCAAAATTTGATCCGTCTTCCCTTAAGCTTGGATAGCCTTTACCCACATCCACCGGATCAAGATCAGGCACCCATGCTTTAGCCCGGGTTAGCGCGGTCAGAGCACCTGCCCTTGCAGTCGATCTTTTTAATTCTTCAACCCGGGCAGGCAGCATTGACAACCTTTCTAAAGTTTCTTTGATTAAGGTTGGGGCGGCTTGTTATGAGAAGCGGTGCATATGACCCTTGCGCGCCAGTATATAACTGCTCTATAAGAGTATAGGCAGCCTTCAGCTTCTTCTGCATGTCAGAGCCCAAATGAGTAATGCGAGTTCCTGCATCATTACAAACATCAGTAAACCGACAATGTATGGGATGATATGTTGAAAACTTAAAGCGAGGATATTTACCAAACACAGCAGTAGTCATGGAATTTATTTGCCGCTTCAAACCAGTCAGCTCGTCTACCACCGGTTTAAGAGTTGCCTCTGCGTCCTCAGCTCTTTTTTGCAATGTGGATTTTTCTATGTCCCAATCCGCCCGCTCCTTATTGAAACCCTCCTTCAGCTTCTCCATGGCTGCTAAGGCACTGGTCAGCTCATCTTTGGCCTTGGAGGTTTCTGCTTGTTGGGATTTGATGTTCTCTTGAAGATCGGCGGTTTGGGCTTCCTTTTTGCTCAGGTCAGCCTATCAGAGAGACATATCATGAGTTAGCAGCACATATTTGAAGTACCAAGCACATAACAAGTTATACGCTTGATACTTGGGGGCTAATGCCTATTTGCTTGTTATCAGAAATTTTTACAAGTCCCAAGCTCAATACAAGTATTATTCTTGGCACTTGGGGGCTAATGTATATTTGCTCAAAGTAACATTATGGGTATTTTTCCATTAGTCAGCTTAACAGATGATTAATGTACAATGGTATTCAGCAAGCAATTTCATAGAATAACAGTCCCGGTTCATCTTAAAAAGATAAACCAGCCCTTGGGGGCTACGCAATCAAACGTTGAGGTATTCTAAAGTCCCGGTTTAGATTGACATCATAAACCGACCCTTGGGGGCTACTGGAGGTGATATTTGAAATTGGACATAAGAGACAAACAATTATGCAGTTACCTCATATCGCTCCTTCATCAGATTCACTAAACCGGCTTCGAAGTCGCGGCTTGTGTACAGACGGTTTAAAAAGCCAGAATGAATGTCTTGGGCGTTGAGATGGGCGTAGCTTGATAAGTCGGCATTCCACTTGTCTTTGCTCATAGCAGACAGCTCTTCCTTGGTGCTATGCTTTGATAAAGCAACATGATTACCATGGGCGGTGTGGCCAAAGCCAGTAATCATAACGTCATCTGCCTTCTCATCTGCAGCCTTGACTGGGCTTGACGGTTTATCAGCGGTGCGGACTGGGCTTGACGGTTTGTCAGTAGCTCGGACCAGGCTCGTCATTTTATCAGCATTGCCCGTTGGATCAACCTCCACTTGTTCAACAACAAAGTCATAATCTTGTGGTGGCGGATCATCAAGCATGGCGTCAGCATTTATTCCTTCTGGATCTGGAGTTTTTTCGGTTCAATAACTACATTGTCGTCAGCCGGTTTATTTAACCGGGCCTTCTTGCTGGGTCTAGGCTTGGCACTGAAAACAAACATAAAGATCAATAAATCGGGCAAATATAATATATTAAGGATAAAATCAGGCATAACTCACCCAGGAACTGTCTTGAGGGGTGGAAGTTGTGTGGCCATTGACTTGCCAGAAGATGAATGAGGTGTGCCCTGATAATTTGAATCAGACGGATTAAGAGGCTGTCGGAAACAACCCGCCTTGGGGCAAGAAGTATCAGGAATATAAGAGACCTCTGATCGATGTTTTCGGACTGGAGTATTCGGTACCGGCGGAGGTAACTACCTGGCCGCTGTGCCGGGTTGTGCGGCGGGCTTCGTGTTGCTGCTTCTTCAAAAGAAAGTTTGGGTCCAAGTGAGCTATGGGGTGAGAAAATTTTACTTTCCGGTTTGCTTGACGGATTTTCTGTGTTGGCAGAGGATCTGAACCGGAGGAAAGGATAATTACCTCTCCATCCTCAGCTTGGATGCCTTCAGCGTCGTCCTGATAATAGTCATTGTCAATGAGGTGTATGAAAAAAGAACCAAGGGAGTCAAGTTCTACCTCTGAGTCCAGATTATCCAGGTCAGCATCAGCATTTGGTTCAGAAGACTCGGTGGTCCTCTTCTTGGCTGGTTTTTTAGTAACCTTGGTATTGGGGCGAGGTGTCTTGGCCGGTTTATCCTGTGGCTTCTTCTTCCAGAACGGATCATCGCCCTGTTAAGATGGACAAAATTTTGAGAGAGTATTTAAAAGGGTTCAGCTAAAACAAAAAGTTATATGATTCTTACAGCTGGCGGTTTATTGGAAGTGCAGAAAGGACTTAACCCTGTCTTGCTACAAACAGCCCCCGGTTCATTCAGTATTTTCTTGACAAATTCAGTAACTTCGGCCTCTGTTAGTTGAATGTTAATATGACATTGAGGATCTTTCAAATCCCCTGTGTATTCACACATTAAACCGGGGCGCCGGCTTAAAGGCATAATACTCCAGGATATCCATCAGCGAACAAAGTCAACACCTGTTAAACCATTTGCCATAAAGGCTCTAAGCTTTGAGAGTTGTGGTGCGTAGTTGGACCGTTCCTTTGCAGTCAGCCTCTGAGGAAATGGATGTGTGTTGCTAAGCCGGTGAGGACGATAACCCGGCAGAGGATTTTCGTCAGCTGGAGACGTATCTCGGCAATAAAACCAAGTCTGATTCCAGTTCTTGGGGTGACTATGAAGCTTGGCGTGAGGGAAGCTGACATCTTTTCTTTTCTGAATAGCCATTCCACCAAGTTCAGTATTGGGTCCGTCTGTAAACTCTGTACGACGGTTCAAATAGAAGAAATCCCTAAACAGTTTAACTGTGGGCTCCTCTTGAAGATAAGCCTCGCAAAATACTTGGAAATTGCAAACATTGGACATAGAGTTTGGTCCAATGTCCTGAGGATGGAGTTGGAAGCTAGCAAGTACATCTCGAAAGAATTTTGATCCGGGAGGGCTAAACCCTCGGCCCAGGTGGTCAACAAACACGACTACTTCTCCATCCTTGGGCTCAGGAGGATTTTCTGGACCAGGGACCCTCCAGTGGATAACTTCTTTCTTTGCTAAAGCGTCGGTTGCGACACAGCCCTCTTTTTGCTCTTCCGTAACCCGGGAAGGGACCCAGTTACAAGCATAAAATTGTTTGACCATGTCAATGAAAAGCTGGAAAAACATCAATGACCGGTTTAAGATTTATGACGGACAAGCATAAAGCGACGCAAGATCAGAAGCAGAAACAGAGGCATATACACATTGTTAAACCGGAGTCTGACATTGTTAAACCAGAGTCTGACATTGGAGGAGTTACAAATCGGCGGTTTAAGAGGGGACTAATGGTACCTGCCGGATTATCATTTTCTAAAAAGTTAAACCGCCTACATTGGTATGGAAGGTACATATCTAAAAAGTCTAAGTAAGGGAAAAACAAGTTTCACAGATTGATATGGTAATTTCAGATCTACAGCGTATCAGTAAATCAAAATATATTCATACCTAAGATGCAGGTGTTTAAGCAGTTCATCAGGTTTGAATGAGGTTTTTCTATATGAAGAAGATGTTTTAAGGATGAAAAAGGGGATTATAGCTGTGACTATGCAAGAAAATGTCAGATCTAAGGTCGTCATTCACACTACGGGGGTGAACAGGGAAGAACAACTTCGAACTTCGATGAACGCTGAAACCCTAATGGCAGATCTAGAGTAAGGAAAGGGGAAGCTTACTGCTGCTGATGGAACAGTGAAGGCGCGCCGCGTTTCTCTGGCACGTTCAGGTTGATGCAGCGGCTGGAGATAAGGTCGAGGGCGGAGCTTAACAACGGCGGCCGCGCATGAGGGTCAGGTCGGCGCAAGGAGGAAGAAGAAGTGAGGAGGCACGGGGGGAAATGAAAAGGACCCCCCCGGTCTTATTTATAAGGTGAAGGGATAAGTGACAGGCGTGAAAATCGAGGAGCCCAAAGTTGGATATGTGACAGAGCTGTCGCCTCGATTGTCAGAGGCTCATTAATGAAAGGGAGATATATACAATTTTTTATAACAGGAGACGTCATGGCGGTTTATTATGAGCTTGGAAGATGACGTCATGGTGGTTTACAAGATTTACGCGAAGGTGCTAAAGGAGGAATTTTCTTAAGTGTTGAAGATTGACATGAACAGGTTCAAATCAATCTGGGCCTAATGTCGGGGATATTACTACTGGGTATAAACTGGCCAGGAGAGGCCGGGTTATCCCCATAATGAGTTATTTATATGTGAAGCCCATGAAGACAAGGAGTGTGGCGCTTTACGAAGGCCCAGGGCCCAAAGGCGGATTAGGGCCTGTAGACATAAACCGCCATATCATATGTAACTTGTGTTGTAAGATAAGAAGGGTAGAAACCATGCCGAACACGTTTATGAGCCGGCCTCGGGATTCTATAAACCGTCGGGCGTCAACCTGTGTATATAAAGGGACGACCCGGCTGCGGTTTAGGGACAACAAACAACAACTCAAGAGCCAGGCATAGCGGATTCGCTCCCTGGTCATCGAAACCCTAGCAATTCCACAACAACTAGATTAGGCCTTTACCTTCACTACAAGGGGCCGAACCAGTATAAACTCCTTGCGTCCTTTGTCCGCTTTAACCCCTTTAAGCTAACCCGTCGCGATGGCTCCTCGACTAAGTCCTTTCACTAGGACATCTGTCGTGACAAAACCACGACAGGCAGCCTGCTCCTTGACGGCCTTCCCCTCGGCTTCGTCCAGGGCCTTTTTCAGGGCCTCGACCTCGGTCGTCGCTCCTATACATATCATGACACTTTGGTCAATATATATTTTACTCCTTTCGAATGTTTCCCGGGTTATCACATGCCTTGATTCTCCTGGACCTGCCTCCTCACCTGGCCGAGCTCCTCCTCGGCCTGCTCCAGCCTCTGCTTTAGATCAGAGACTTCGGCAGCACGTGAGGCCGTGGCCAGCAGCAACGCCTGCATATTTATTCCAGACAAATTTAGTTAGTTTCCTGCCAATAAAAGGATTGATCCTCTGTCCGGCTTTTCTTTCCGAACACCGTACAGTGTCTCAGGGGCTACTGTCTATATTGGGATTTTCTCCTTTTGCGTCGCCTACCTCAAAACCTGTCAGCAGGCTGCTGCAGGCTTCGGTTAGTCCGCTCTTAACGGACTTAACCCTTTCAATCACCGTGCTCATAAGAACACGGTGCTCATCCGCAATGGAAGCGCCTCGCAACGCTTCCAGCAGATCATTTGGTGCCCCTGGTTGGACAGGGGTCACCGGTGGAATAGGCATACCCCCTTCTTTTGAAGGAGGTTGCGTGTCGGATTCCGGAGCCGTATCGGTCTCCGGAATCAAGTCTGGTTGAGGGCCGAACTGAGTGCGGCCCTCCTCCCCAGTCTCCCGGGGGGTTGGTTCCCCCTGGTGTTCGGCGACAAGGGCTTCGCCTTCGGGCGCCTCTCGATCCTCTCCCCGGCCTGGGAAGGTCTGTTGGGATAGCACCTCGTCGTCTCCTTTGGCCTTGGGAGAGTAGGCGGCTGGCGGTGTCTTGCTGGCCATCTCCTTTGAGTCCAACGAACCTCTTGATGAGGATCGCTGGGAGCTGTTGTGGGCTGGAGTGCAATAGCAAAATTAACCATGTCAATACATTGAAATGGAGAGGCTGGACATATGGGTATGCGGGAGTCATAGCACTTACGAAGCAGCTTGAGGCTTGGTGCGGGGGTGTCGCTCCGGACTGCTGTCGACGTCCCACGCGGATTTGTCCGCAAAAGAGCCCGTCCCCTTTTTTTGGCATCCCCGCCTCCAGGTTCGTGGATGTTGCCCTCTTCTTCCTTTCCTCGTCAGGGGGAGGGTTGTCCTCCTCCCCCTCCTCCTCATCGTCGTCGTCCTCGGCGGCGGAGGAGCGGGTCTTGTCTTCGGACGTCGCGTGCGAAGCGCACTTGCGATGGGGGCCACTCCGGACCCCCTTGGCCTTCTTCTCCGGCGCCTTATAGGGCGCCGGCACCAGCATCTTCCCTAAACGCGGAATGACTAGTTCTTCAGGCAGTGGAGCCGGACACTGGATCTGCTTTTCCCTCTTCATCCATTTCTGAAAAAGCAATGATGGTAAAAGCTCGGATATCTTCCTAAGAGCAGACAAGTAGAGGACGTGTTGGAAACTCACCTCGCTGGCGGGGTGGTTAATGTCGTGTCCACGGTCCGAATCCGTGGCTGGCGGTATCTCGTTGCCCTTGAAGAGCAATTTCCAGGCATCTTCGTGAGTGGTCTCGAAGAGCCTCTTCAGGGTATGGTGCTTCTTCGGATTGAACTTCCATAGCGGGAGGCTTCAGCTCTGGCACGGGAGAATCCGGTGAACTAGCATCACCTGGATTACATCGACAAGTTTGACATTCTTGTCCACCATGCTTTGAACGCGTGTCTGCAGCGCTATCAGCTCATCTGGCAAACACTAGTTAGGGCTCTTCTCGACCCAGGAGGTGAGTCGCATGGGAGCACCGGAGTTAAATTCGGCAGCCGCGGACCAGTTTGTGCCGCGGGGTTCTGTGATGTAGAACCATTGTTTTTGCCATTCCTTGACAGTCTCCACGAAAGTGCCTTTTGGCCAGGAGACATTGGCCAGCTTACTCACCGTGGCTCCTCCGCACTCCACTTAATGGCTGTCCACTACCTTCGGCTTCACGTTGAAGACTTTGAGCCACAGCCCGAAGTGGGTTGGATGGAAGAAGGCCTCACACATGACGATGAATGCCGTAATAATACATCAGCCCGCGGACGAAAGGGTGGAGTGGAAACCCTAGCCCGCAGAGGAAATGAGGGATGAAAACCACCCTCTCGTTGGGCTTCAGCGTGGGGACGACTTGCCCCTGAGCTGGAAGACGGTGGGCGATTTCCTTCGCCAAGTACCCAGCCGCCCGAAGCTCAGTAATGTCCTTCTCCTTGACGAAGGAGACCATCCATTTGCCTTGGCCTCTAGATCCGGACATGGTCAGATGCTTGACGGAGATGTAGAAAGGTGGGGACTTGGGTGCTGGAGCTCAAGGATGGCAGGGGAGAGGAAGGAGAATGCGTGAGTAGACAAGCGCGAATTCTTATCCCCTTATAAAAGCAGTGAATATTGAACGCCTTCCCACTCGCCTCAAAACTCGCCTATTCCCAAGGGTTGTGTAAACGACACGGTTGGGTTACCCATACCTGTAATGATGAGAATCCCACAATAAAGGGACACGATCTCTGCTTCGACAAGACATGCCAATCACAACCGCGTGTCGAAACGTGGAGCGGCAGACACAAAACGATTCCAAATTATGACCGAGTGGACGTGATGTCGTATTGTAAAAAGTTATCAGCGGATTGGACTCCTGCGGTTGTGTATGGTGTGTGTGTGTTACAGGTCCGGATACAATCATCATATCCGGAGACTATCTTGGAGTTCGGAAAGAAGGGAACCCACCTTGCGATGCAAAAGACAAATCTGCGCGGCGGACTCCTCGTCATTGAAGCCAGGTTCAGGGGCTACTGAGGGACTCCTGGACTAAGGGGTCCTCGGGCGTCTAGCCTGTTAGCCATGGGCCGGACTGATGGGCTGTGAAGACATGAAGACCGAAGACTGCACCCGTGTCCAGATGGGACTCTCCTTAGCGTGGAAGGCAAGCTTGGCGACCGGATATGTAGATTTTTTTCTTTGTAACCGACCTTGTGTAACCCTAGATCCTCCCGGTGTCTATATAAACCGGAGGATTTAGTCCGGAAAGGGAGGATACTCATTACCATAGTCATACATGCTAGGCTTCTAGGGTTTAGCCATTATGATCTCGTGGTCGATCAACTCTTGTAATACTCATATTTATCAAGATCAATCAAGCAGGAAGTAGGGTATTACCTCCATAGAGAGGGCCCAAACCTGGGTAAACATCGTGCCCCTGTCTCCTGTTACCACCGACCTTAGACGCACAGTTCGGGACCCCCTACCCGAGATCTGCCGGTTTTGACACCGACAACCGTATTTTGTTAAGAATGGGTTTTTACTCCCTTAGATACTTCCATCACCCCCTCCAATTCAAATGGCTAATAAAAAAGAAAAGAAATTGAACGTACAGACATTGTATGGTAGACAGATGTGGTAATTCACATATATGTTGTCTAACCAAACAGGACATCATGACACAATTTCACATGTATGATGGCTAACTAAACAGGATAGCATGACACCGGTTCAGATATATGATGGATAACTTAACAGGATATAATGGCATAATTCAACATATGATGAGTATCTAAATAGGATGACATGACAAAACTATATGATGTCCTTCTAAAATAGGTTGGGATGAAATAATTCACATACATGTTGTCTAAGCATACATGATGGCATGGATTCATATACTAAGCAGCTGGCACTCGCATGTATGATCTCTAAACTAAGCAGATGGAATTGAATATTGTGCATATGAAGTCTAAACTAAGCAATGCAAGACACCATATGCATGATATGATAAATATAAACATTGCAAGTTAGAGCATACACCTCAGGTGGGATATAGGACCGGTCATCTGTCTCTTAATCCTCCTCTGTGGAGCTACATGTAACCATCGAGATATATGCTTCGACAGGTACCATTGCCTGCTCTGAAGACCTTGTTTTCACTCCTGATTTTTCCATAACCGGCTGAAATGGCTGATACACATGAAAAGTAGTTCAATATACACAGATTGTCGACCAATGGAATACGTAATGAAAAATATGATGGCATGTGATAATTCACATATATGATGTCTGGCTACATGGCGGTGCATAATTCACACATATGATAACTGGCTGAAAAACATGGCTTTGCATAATTCACATATCTGATATAGAAAGCAAAGAGGAGGCATTCACACAAAGCATGTCTAATCTAAGCAGATGGCATGGCAATGCAAGACACCATATGCATGATATGAGCAATATAACCCTACCAAGTTAGAGCATACACCTCGGGGGGGTATACGACTGGTCATCTGTCTCGAAATCCTCCTATGAGGAGCTATCTGTAACCAACAAGAAATCTGCATCGACAGGTAGCACTGACTGCTCAGGAGACCTTGTTTTCACTCTAGATTTTCCCATGACCGACTCAAATGGCTCATGCACAGGAAGCATAGATGAATGTATAAACATTGTTGACAAATGGAATACATTATGAAAAAAAATATGGCACGAGACAATTCACATATACGATGACTGGCTAAACAGGATGGCACTGCATGATTCACGTATATGATGCCTGGCTAAAGAAGATGGCATTGCATAATTCACATACACTCCCTCTGTTCCTAAATATTTGTCTTCTTAGAGATTTCAAGTGGACTACCACATACGGATGTATATAGACATATTTGAGAGTGTAGAGTCACTCATTTTGCTTCGTATGTAGTCACTTGTTGAAATCTCTAAAAAGATAAATATTTAGGAACGGTGGGAGTACGGTATAGAAACCAAACAGGTGGCATTCACACAAAGCAAATCTAAACTAAGCTGATGAGATATAAGATGTATAATGTAAGCAATGCGAGGCGCCATATGCATGATATGACCAACATCAGCATGCCAGGTTAGAGCAAACACCTCAGGGGGTAAATAGGAGTGGTCGGCTCCCTCTTAATCCCCCTCTGAACAGTTATCTTCCTCTGGAATACAATCTGGAATGGCAGAAGGGGGTCCATGTCGGATTCAGGGTTCCGTGGACCCTTGAGAGGTTCAAACTCTGGGGTGTGTGCGAAGAACTCATCCTCCCCAGTCTTCCTGCTCACCGATTCCACGGCCTAGCTCGATGAACTTAATGGACAAGAGACACAGCAGTTTACCCAGGTTCAGGCCACCTTGCGATGTAAAACCCTACTCCTGCTTTGTGGTAGATTGGCCTCGAGGGGCTGTTGATGAAATAATACAATGGTCGAACAGCCTCAGGAGGTGAGGTGTTCTTGTGCTCGATGAGCCGGTGAGCTGGTCAGGATGGAATGGATCTGATCCCCCTCTATGGTGGTGGCTAGGTCCTATTTATAGTGGCCTTGGTCCTCTTCCCAAATGTAGGCAGGAAGAGATCCCACAACGGCCAAATTCAAAGGGACACAACTAGTACAAGTTATCCTGACAAGAGTAGTCTTCGCCTGCAAAAGCATCTAGTGGTGATGTCGCCGTGGGCTTCGCGATGACCTCCGTGCTGCCGTCCTGGCGGTCTTGGTCTTGTTGCACCAAAATGGAAACCTTTGCTTGATTCCTCGGGACTCCGCGCCTGCCCTTGCCTCCTTAGTACCAAAGAGGAAACTGGTACACTGCGCCCGCTAGCGCCCGCCTGACCTTTGTCATCATGGCTCATGTCATATGAACCTCGCGAGGTGCAGCTTGCATAGATATCTCTGCTCCTCGGCAGCCAGCCTGGGGAGGCCGCCCCCCAGGGAGGTCTTGGTGTCGCCCACCTCACGAGGTTCTTGGGTTGTTGTTGATGCTGGGCCGTACCGGGCCGTTGACGGAGCCACGCCGTGGGCCGCAGGCAGGCAAGTTTGGGTACCCCCGTTCCCAGGACGTCGACAGGCCCACTTTGCCCACCATGGAGTGGCGTCTGCATGATATTATATTCCCACGCAATGGTCTTCTCTTTTTCTCTACATGTTCAGTACGATTGTGTACAATAACTGACACGCATAATAAAAATACATAGTTAGATTATGTAAGGCCTAAGGGGTGCATGCAGAAATCAAGACTAATGGTAGAAAACGAGTGGATAGATCCAAAACTAATGATAGCAGGTTGATTATAGCTTTAGTTTAAAAAGATAGACGATGGATCATCTATTGTTTGTTGCCCACCCAACATGAATCACATAGAAGACCCCAGATGAACCAGATAGTAGAGATATTATTCGTTGCTGCCTCGATATGTGCCCCACAGGCATTTTAAAACTGAAGTTTGAACATTAGTTTGGACCTGACTCGGAGTCTAAGAGGTGAACAGGACGATAAAGTAGCAGGTAATAATAACCGATGTATAACGTAAGCAGACACGAAAGAGTGCGACCTCTCTTCCGGAACTGTGTAGTCCTCAGGTTCATCTGCTCAGTCGATGATGGTAATGCAGTTGGCGTGGCTGCCGGCAACGGGGAAGATGATCTGAGGCGGCGAAAGAAAGTCTGCAGGGGGAATCTCTGCTGCAGTGAACGCTTCCGTCGATGGAGCACCTCGGGTGGGGTGGATGACGGCACGGCAGTAGCAGGACATAACACAAAGAGTTTTCTTTGACACCTAATCTGCATGGGCTCCTTAGAATTGGAGGATTCTATAAACGCAGGGATAGGAAAAACACATGAATAGGATAGGAATGCACGTGCAAAACATAGCATTTGCAAACATAGGATTTCTGTCAACTTGGGTGTTTGGTTCACATGAATTGGAAGAAAACAATAATGGAGAAACATGGTCAAATTAAAGTCAAACCACATGAAAATGAAAAATAAGAATCTTATTATGCCATTAATGCAATTAGTCTTGTTCTTCATGCATATTAATTTGAAAAGGACGTCCAAGTGGATATTAAAATTCCTACATTTTTTCTTTGAAAGAGACACCAAATGAAAAAAAATCCTCTAGTTTTGCTTTGCTCCATTCCTTCTAACCAAATGCACGAATAGTAGTACCATAGTAAAGTTTCCAATTCCTTTGTTTTCCTTCACTTTTTCTTTGAACCAGAGGCGATTCTAGTAGGCAGTCTTCAACAGGCTCAAGCCTGCCCTCGAAATATTTTGTGAGCTTAAATTTGGCCCACATGAGTATCATATAGGGGCTGTTTGGTTTGAGACTAAGTTTGCCAAAGCTTGCCACACCTAAGGTTAGGTAAGTTTGACCAACTTAGGTGTGTGTTTGGTTGAAGCCACATCTTAGGCAAGCCACACTATGGTCCCACATCACATACACATAAAAAATATGGCAAGATTCCCTTAGGCTTGCCAACTTGTGGCTCTCATTTTGAAGAACTAACCTTAGGCAAGTTTGGCAACATTGTATGGCAAAGTGTGGCATTCCTAGGCCTAGAACCAAACAGCCCCATGATGGCTATCTTGCTAAACCGATTCAAATTGTGGTTCAAAAGAGCATTTAGTTTTCTCCATGTTAACTTTGTGACTTCATTTATTTCTAGATTTGCAACTTCTTTGAACCAAAGGATCCCTGAGGTATCGACATGAATGCAGAGTAACAAAGTGATGCGACGAGTGTACAACCTCTTTGGCACAGCCTTGTCGACCTCAACATCATTGGGTTGGACGTGGAGGATGGTGATGCCGGTGTGACTATCGGAGGCGGGGAAGAAGATCTCAGGCCTCTGGAAATGGCGCCAAGGATACTGCTCCGATGTGATGGACGGTTCCGTCGTTGGAGCAGTCTAGTGAGGTGTACGACGGCGAGGCTGAAGCACGACAAGACATAAAATGTTAATCGAAAGTGGGACTCTAATAGCATCTGCAATAGATGATGTAAAATACATCACCAAGAAGTTCTAGATGTAAAATGCATCAGCCGCGCCACGGCCGCTCTGACATATGCTGTAAATACTATTCGCTCTAAACTTAACTGATGAAACTGAACTTTACAGTTGAAACTGAATTTTACTGTCAAAACTGATTGAACTAGTAGCAGAGCATTGCAATAGAAGTTTAGGGTGTTCGAGCATTAGTAGCAGAGAAGCAGTGATCTAAATCAGCAGCCGCTCAAGCAGGGAACGCACTAGCAGAGAGCAACTTGTGCAGCAGCACCGCGAGCGAGTGCTAAAGCAGCAACTCCTGTAGCTACCGCTAGTCGTGCAGCGGCAACGCGAGCGAGAGCAAGAGCAGAGCAGAGCAGCAGCACGAACAAGAGCAAGAGCGGAGCAGCAATGCGACCGACAGCAATAGCAGAGGAGAGCAGCAACATGAACGAAAGCAAGAGCAGTGCAGCAACGCGACCGACAGCAAGAACAGAGCCACAGCGCGAGTGAGAGCCGGAGCAGTAGCAGCTAGTGCTGGTGTGGAAGTCACCGTCGAGGAAGCACCGACATGGGGGAGAGACGCCATGGAGGAAGTGGCCGGCAACGACGCCTTCAATGGAGACCCGCCATGGCTGCTCGGTATCAAGCACCGGCAGCCCCGTGAGATTGAATAAAAGATAAAATGCAGCGATGAGTGCAGAACCTCCTTGGTGGCGCCGAGTAGGCCTCGGCTTCATTGGAGGAATTGGTGAGGGTGCTGCAGTTCCGGTGGGGCAGGTCAAGACGGTGTTGTGGGGATGGAGGTGGCGCGATAGACGAGGCAAACATCGGGGCAGCTCCTTGGAGGTGGAGGACGGGGCGGCTGATCTGGCGGGATGACGAGATCAACAACAAATCCTCATCCGGCGCGGTGGATGAGGGACGGCGAGTTGTTGCGATGGACGACGTCGTCGTGGAAGAGTCCCCGGCTGGGTGCCGGTCGGGAGGCCGACGGAGGAGCGTGGGGTTTCGCGGGTTTTGGCGGCCTCCGTGTATGAATGGGGGGCGAAGGGGACGGTAGGGGGAGCCTGGCTTAGGGACGTGCTTCTCTAAAATGTAGGGTAAGTTACGAATGTACCCCCACCGGTTTTGACCATGCGATGTCGAGGCGACATTTCCGTCTGAGGGGTAGAAGGGGGATTTCGCGTGTCTGGGGTGCGGTACCGATTTCGGATGAGGAGGGAGTTTTTGCGCACGTCAAAATTTCGGGATAACATGGCGCGGCACGGGTTGAAGAGGTGGGAGTTTCACAGCAGAAGAGACAAAAGATACTCGAGCTTGAAAATTTCGGGATAACAAGGCGCAGATTCCACGTTCGGCAGAACAAACTTAACATGTACAAAAAAACAATTCATACAAGACACAAGAGATTCATGTCCCCTTTTACTATATTGCTATAAATGCCATTGAAAAAACTACAAGAAAAATGTAAAAAAATTGGGAGAACAAGATTAGCCTGTACAGTACCAAATCAATTCGCACTTCCCTCAACAACAACAAAAAACAAATCAATTCCCACCACAAGAAAGAGTTATGTCCCTTTTTATACGATTACAAATGCCACGATATCGAATTTGATTTTTGAATCCACGTTATGTTGAATTCGAATATATTGTTAGGTGATCTTGCGGTTTATAATGGATGTAGTCCTACATTTTGATCTTCCATCTTATATGAACATTTTACTCCACCCTACGAACATATATATTGTCGTCTACCATATGGACTAAATTTGAATTAGTTTTCCTTATTTGAATACGATTGTTGTCAAGTTATACCATCATTTAAATATTATCTTGATAACAGAAAACATGCATATAGTAGTAATCATATTTCACTATGAACTACATGTACCATACGATCTCTAGTTCAAATATTTGTATCCATTTTATGTTGAATTCAAATCACAGTACATTGGTCTAGGTAGCAAGATGTTTGGGATAATCTAAACCCTGTTTTCATATGTATAATGTTTGGTCGAGTTGGGACAAGTTTTGGTATAAGCTTCTTGCAAACTTGAGATTCTCTCAACAAGCCTCATGGTTCCGAGAGGGAAGGTGTTACCTTTGTGTGCGAAACGATATACGCTGCCTCCCCCTGGTTTTCTTTACAGAGGCAACATCGAACTATATGAGTGCCCTGTTAAATTTTCGAATTATTCCGGGTTCGTTTGGCCTTTTTATAAATTAATTGAGTTTCAAGACATTTAATGTGCATAATTCAAATTTGAACTGCAAGCAATGCTCCGGTGAACCAAAGTTGGTTGAATAATCACATGTGTGTCCTTGGGTGAATTTCTAGGTCACATGCAAGAAATGGGAATGAAATTCAAATATCTGGGCGTTGTGACTCGGCCGAGAACATTGAGAAACTTGGTTTTTAAATTCTTGTAAATCCAAAACTCATCAGGAAATCATGAAACTTGGCATGGTGTCATGTCATGGCACTAACATGTTGTGGTAAAAAAATTGGCTGAACTGGAACATGTTTTGGTATAAGCTTCTTGCAAACCGGAGCTTCTCTCAAGAAGGCTCGTGGTTCTGAGAGGGAACGTGTCACCTTTGTGTGCGAAACGATATACGCCGCCCCCTTGATTTTCTTTACAGAGGCAACATAGAACTATATGAGTGTCGTGTTAAATTTTGGGATTATTCCGGGTTCGTTTGGCATTTTTATACATTAATTGAGTTTCTGGCCATTTAATGTGCATAATTCGAATTTGAACTACAAGCACATGCTCCAGTGCATCAAGGTTGGTTGAAAAATAACATGTGTGTCCTCGGGTGAATTTCTAGGTCCCATGCAAGAAATGGGAATGAAATTCAAACATCTAGGCGTCGTGGCTCGGCCGAGAACATTGAGAAACTTGGTTTTAAAATTCTTGTAAATCCAAAACACCCCTGAAAATAATGAAACTTGGCATGGTGTCATGTCATGGTACTAACTTGCAGTGGTAAATTTTTTGGCCGAATTGAAACAAGTTTTGGTATAAGCTTCTTGCAAACCGGAGCTTCTCTCAAGAAGGCTTGTGGTTCTGAGAGGGGACGTGTCACCTTTGTGTGCGAAACGATATACACTGCCCCCCATTGATTTTCTTTACAGAGGCAACATAGAACTATATGAGTGTCATATTAAATTATGGAATTAGTCCGGTTTCGTTTGGCCTTTTTTATACATTAATTGACTTTCTGGTCATTTAATATGCACAATTCAAATTTGTACTACAAGACATGCTCTAGTGCACCAAAGTTGGTTGAAAAATCACATGTGTGTCCTTGAGTAAATTTCTAGGTCCCATGCAAGAAATGGGAGTGAAATTCAAACATCTGGGCGTCGTGGCTCGGCCGGAAACATTGAGAAACTTGGTTTTTTCATTCCTGTAAATCCAAAACATGCATGAAAATCATGAAACTTGGCTTGGTGTCATGACGTGGCACCAACATGTTGTGGTAATTTTGTTGTCCGAGTTGCGAAGGCGCACACATTAACAATCAACAAAGTCATTTTGGAATAAGTGATGTCACGTTACAATCAAAAACACAAGTATTATTGAAACTGTGGGCGTTCTACTTACCATTTATGTGCCGCCACGCGCCCCCTTTTTTATTGGCTAGGAGGCGCCGTGCGGGGTAGCTATTTGACTCCTACGCGTGCTTATCGGGAGGAGAGCCCTTTGACCTCCATCTGCCGCCCACCTCTCTCCCAAGGTCTCCATTAATGGCACTCGAGCCCCTTTCTAATGGCGTGGTTGTGTCTCACTCGACTGGGATTTAAGAGAGAAAAAGGAAAATCTAAAAACAAAATTTTGCACGGATCCTTATGTAAGATCCGACGAACCTATATAGCATCTACTGCGACTTATAGCAAGAAGATGAATATATAAGGACAATGACAGTGGACAATAATTGTCTTACATATTTAGGAAGATAATTTAAAAAGCCACATGCGGCTACGCCTGAAATACACAAGGGCAAAAGAAGAAGGAAGACGCATACAACGATCTGGCTCGCTGATCTCTACTTTCTGCACGTCGCAGAGACTAGTTCTCGTGGCGAGCGGCGATGATCCCTTTCATCAGTTTCATGTCCTTAATAGGCTGCTTGGCAGCATCCACAGATTCCTCCACCAGCCTTTCGTGCTCGATGCGGAGCATGGCATTCTCGTCCATAAGTTTCTTGACCATGACGCCCGTCCTCTTCAACAAGGCAGCGGTCTCCTCCGCCTGCTTCGCCCTTCCAGCGATCTTCGCCCTTAGCAGGTCGCGCTCGGCCCGGAGCTTCGCATTGCCCTCACCTAGTTGCCGGATGATGCTGGTAGCCTGTTCAAACGCGGCTTTCATGTCGTCCTACAACCTCGCCCAGCCGGAGATCTGATCCCTCTAGCTATGGACGATCGCATGCATGCACCTGTAAGAGTCCTTGCCCGCCCGCGAGACATTTTCCCAGGCCGCAGCGGTGCGGGAGGACATCTCTGCTGCATTCGCGGCATGGCGGGACATCTCTGCTGCTTCCGCGGCGCGGCCGGACCAGTCTACTGCATCAACGGCGCGGTCGGACCTCCGTGCTACTTCGGCGGCGCGGCGGGACCTCTGTGCTGCTACGGCCGCACAGCGGGACATGTTGGCTGCTTTTGCGGCGAGGTGGGACATCTCTCGTGCTTCCGCTTCCATGCTCGCCTCTCCCTGGTGGTAATCTTTCAACCCAGAACTCACGCTGGCCATGGCAGACGCAAGGGAACGATGATGAATGACTTGTTTGTTTTTGTGGATGAGGAGTTGAGGAGGAATGTGCAGTCATCTTGGAATAGTAGTATTTATAATCGAGTACTAATATGCTCCTAAGTGGGAAAACCGTTTAGGTTGTGATCGGTGTGAACAGCTTTGCAATTAAATATAGCATGGTAGTAATTTGGAATGTGACGAGACGCAAGCTCAAATTTATTGACGGTTCTAGTTTCGAAGTGCGGCACTATTCCCGGATGGCATAACGTGGGCACGCGTTCTCGGCCGTGGTGTAGCAGTTTTGTAATATGCCATGGTACTTCTTTTTCTACTGCTGTATACGTGCAATAACTTGCACCGTCGGATACATATCTTCCGGTTATTAGGGTGTTCGACAGAAATAGCCTCGTGGCGAGCTATAGACTAGTCTTTTTTCACACGCATTACATCGACACATATCATCTCTCTCCCTATTTCCCAGGCACACACCCAGTCTCTCGGGACTTCTCGCACGCACCATCTCTAGCTCCCTAGGTCAATGCCACCCACATACACTTGAACTCCAAGTTTAGTACGTTATACACGAAGAGAAGAGGTGCACGCACGCACTCGACATCTCTCACACACACATCTGTAGCTACGAATTGTAGTGTTCTCAACCATCTGATTGGCTCTATCATAGGTTCCCGTTGCTCCTTGGCCTTGAGATTGAGAAGTTTAAAACATGGAGGCTAAGCCGGAGGCACGAGGTTTTGGTTAATGTGTTGGCCGCACACGACACCAACACGACCTGAGCTTCGTCTGCCTAGTGCGTAGTCGGGTGAGTACTACTACTAGTAGTACTACTTTGATGTGTCGCGTCAACTAGCAGAAGTATGCAACACTACCTCAACAAACAAGCATATAGGCTGCTTATACTTCTTACCCAACGGATCTTTATATCCAACAGACACAAAATACCCGTTCGACCATTGGAAATTACTTTAACTGTTGATCTGATGTCGAAGAAATTATTCCATCGCCACCAAAACCCACCATCTCTTAAGCTAAAGTAGACCAAGCTGGCCCATATAATAGCATATTACTAAGATAAGCAGAAGGCACTATAGAATCATTTAGGAGGTGAGCTTATCAATCTGAATGTGGAGGGACACCGTCCTCAACAACCAAGCCCCGGCGAGCAGCTTGGGCGGAACTGTGAAGAAGGTCAGCTCTTGCACGGCGACGTTGCCGAGAACCTTGCTGCTTGTCACCTTGATTTCCACCTTGACGGCGTGTGTCCTGCCTTTGGGCTCCCCCGGCGGGCCGTTCGCCCACAGCTTGTCCGCGTAGTGTGGCGGTGGGGACGCCCCCGCTCTGATGTAGACGACCGACACAGCGATAGGCGCGCCGATGTCGAGCACACCGCCGACCAAGAAAAATGTGCGGCCGTCCTCCTCCGCGAACAGCAAGAGCTGCGGCTCCGACACTGGCACTTGCAGCTGGAGCACCTTGCCGTACTGGATCCTATGCACGGGCATGGGATGCACGGTGCTGATGTGGTGGGGGAGCGCCGGCGGCGGGCCTTCGCAGCCGCAGACGGGCACGGGGCATTTGCAGGGCGCGAGCGGACACACGCTCTGGTGATCGGCGGGCTTGTGGTAAGTGACGTAGAGCCCACAACCTTCGTGCGGGCACTCCACCCTCACCGAGGAGAGGACGGTGTCCATCGCCGTGTTCCGCACGTCGAAGCCGCCGCCACCACGCTCGCACTTCTGGCACTACCGCTGGTTCCCGGGGCGCTCGCCGCGGCAGTCCATGCAGGCCAGGTGCCCTCCCTTGCACTGCACAAATCAATTGAACAACACATCAATCAAGAAACTTGCACCTTGCTCGATCAGCCGAATGGACGAGGTGTATTCGAATCTCATACACTGGAGGCTTCAAGGGGCGGAGGCACAAGGGGCAGTGGAGCAAGGTGAGGTCCATAGAGACCATAGAGAGCTTGATCGTCGGGTCCTATTCCATCGGCATGATCTAGCCCTCCTTGTGCACAACCATCTCTCGCTTTAGGACCGGGGCATTAGAAAGTTTTACCATCACATATTCATACTACTTCAAGGTGCATTAATTCAACACATGCAAGTATCAAAAGGAAAGTCACGGCATGCATGCATGCGTTGTAATTAATGCATCGGTAAACGCAAATTATTGAAATATATCGAGTGCACTACTTTCATGTGTCGCGTCAACTTGTACAAAAAGGAGAAGTTTGATTACAACGCCCTCTCCCTCGGCCATGAGCGTGGTGGCTCGCAGGACTAGGAGAAGCTTTCGCTACACGCTCTCCCTCCCGCACG
Organism: Aegilops tauschii subsp. strangulata; assembly: GCF_002575655.3. Classification (NCBI taxonomy): domain Eukaryota; kingdom Viridiplantae; phylum Streptophyta; class Magnoliopsida; order Poales; family Poaceae; genus Aegilops; species Aegilops tauschii. The sequence goes on along the minus strand of NC_053038.3, from coordinate 323,106,781 downwards.
CGATGGACATGCAGCAGCTTATTCGGTGTCAGATGGCCAGAAGCATACTAGTAGTACTCCATTGTAGTAGTACCATCATTGTTCGACTTCCCGAAGAGAAGAAGAGTCAAGCGCAACCCGAACGCTCGTGTGGTAGTTTCATGTGTAGGGGAGGTAGTATAGTGACATAGTCTAGGATAGCGTGTACCGTGCCTCTAAGCTTAAAATCGTTGGGAGTCAGCTCCATGCTATGAGGCCGTCTCAAAGAATTTTTTGATTAAAATAATATTTTGGCCCTACCAGTCATCCTAGTGATTGTAGTTTGCACGCTGATCTGGTCAAGACAGGAATATATATTTTAATTTGTGGTGGGGTAAATGTTAGAGGTTGCAGCAAATATATTGTACACTGCGGGTCTTTTAGCCAAGTTTAGAGGCAAGCATGTGGGTCCAGTGCTATGATGTGTCGCGTCAACTCGTACAACAAGGAGAAGCCTGATTTTACTACTAGTACGCCCTCTCCCTCGCCCATGCGCGCGGTGGCTCGCAGACGAGGGCATGCTTTTGCTTACTACAACAAGCTATCCCTCCTGCATGCGGTGGACGGACATGCAACAGTTGATTCGATACTATAGAAGTAGTAACATCATTGTTCGTCTTCTCGAAGAGGCAAAGAGCCAAGCGCAACCCAAACGTGGCAGTTGCGAACGCTCGCGTGGCAGTTTTGTGGCTCCCTCTGTTCCTAAATATTTGTCTTTCTAGAGATTTCAACAAGTGACTAGTGTCGGTGTCAAAACCGACAGATCTCGGGTAGGGGGTCCCGAACTGTGCGTCTAAGGATCAAAGGTAACAGGAGATAGGGACACTACATTTACCCAGGTTCGGGCCCTCTTAATGGAGGTAATACCCTACTTCCTGCTTGATTGACTTTGATGAGTATAGGGGTTACAAGAGTTGATCTACCTCGAGATCGTAATGGCTAAACCTAGATGTCTAGCCTGTATGATTATGATCGCCTCTACGGACTAAGCCCTCTAGTTTATATAGTCGTCAGAGGGGGCTATGGTTGTACAGAGTCGGTTTACAGAGAGAGAGGAATCTTCATATCTGAACGCCAAGCTTGCCTTCCACGCCAAGGAGAGTCCCATCCGGACACGGGGGAAGCCTTCTATCTTGTACCTTCTTGGCCCAACAGTCTGGCCCACGTCACATAGCCCGGACGCCCGGGGACCGCCTAATCCAGGACTCCCTCAGTAGCCCCTGAACCAGGCTTCAATGACGATGTGTCCGGCATGCAGATTCTCTTCAGCATTGCAAGGCGGGTTCTTCCTCTGAACACTTCAAAGTTGTTGGTTAACAAGAACTATATCCGGCTCTGCTTAACAGTTACTACCCCTACCGCAAGGGTGTAATACTTAATCAAAGAATCATATTATGTCTTTACTGACAGATTTGCTGGTGAGACGTTACGTCTGGCCACTTCATTATTTCACATCATTTTTTGACTTCCCATTTCACGTTTCGAGACGCAGCCTTCGGTGACACGTCTTGTCAAAGCAGAGATCGTGTCCCCTTACGGGATTCTCATCAATACGGGTTTGGGAAATCCAACCGGGCCATTCGCACGACCCCTTGGGAATAGGCGAGCTTTAAGGCTCGTGGGGGGACGCTTGATATTCACTGCCTTTATAAGGAGATAAGGATCCATCTTTTTACCCCACACCTTCTTTTTCCTCAGCCCATCCGCCCTAGAGCTCCAGCGCCCAAGCTTCAATACTTTCCGTCCCCCGCAAACATTCCAGCCATGTCCGGAGCTGGAGCGCAGGGCAAATGGATGGCCTCCTCCGTCACAGAGGGGAACATCCAGGAGCTCCGGGAAGCGGGGTACCTAGCCAAGGAAATCGCCCACCGGCTTCCTGCCAAAAAGCATATCGTCCCCAGTCCGGAGCCCAATGAGAGGCTAGTATTCATCCCCCATTTCCTTCGCGGACTAGGATTTCCCCTTCATCCTTTCGTCTGCGGTCTCATGTTTTACTACGGGCTAGATTTCCATGATCTAGCCCCGAATTCCTTCCTCAACATTTCGGCGTTCATCATCATATGCGAGGCATTCCCCCGCATTTCCCCCCACTTCGACCTATGGCTCAAGGTATTCAATGTGAAGCCGAAAGTGGTGGATGGCCAACACGCGGAGTGCGGTGGTGCCATGGTGAGCAACCTTCCCAACGTCACATGGCCCAAGGGTACCTTCGTGGAGACCGTGAAGGGATGGCAGCAGGAGTGGTTCTATGTCACGAAACCACGTGACTCCACATGGGCCGCTCCTTCCGAGTTCAAGTCCGGGCCTCCAGTGCGACTGACATCCTGGCTCAACAAGGGCCTGGACTGGGTGTCATCCGACGAGGTGATGACACTGCAGAAGTGCGTCAAGAGTATGGTAGACAAGAATACCAGTCTCGCCAGCATATTCCAGGTAATGCTCTTTCGCCGGATTCTCCCCTGCCAACGCTGGACTCAGTATATGTGGGAGTTCGACCCGGCCAGTCCCCGAACACTGCAGCGGTTCTTCGGCACGAAGCACGAAGACATGTGGAAGCTTCTCTTCAAGACCCAAAAGACGTGGCCGAAAACGTCCGAAGACCTCGGCCTCGACTATACTCATGCAGCGACTCCGGTAATTTTTCTGATAACCTTATTTTGTAAATCCAAGGATCATACTAAGCTTTCTATTCTTCTCACAGGGCTGGATGAAGAAGGTGGAGCGGATTCACCGTTCGGCTCCGCTACCCGAGGACCCAGCCATTCCTCTGTTGACGAGGATGCTGGTCCCGGCGCTGTATCAAGCGCCGGCGAAGAAGGTCAGGAAGAAGAGCAAGGAGGCCAAGGGTGGCCTCCGTTGTAAAGGCGCTTCGGACGTAGTGTCCGAAGACACCGAAACTCTCTCCTCTCATGACAAACATCAAGAGCAGGAGGAAGAGAGAAATCCCCCCTTAAGGGGGGAAAGAAGAAAAGGGCGGCTTCTGTAGATCTAGATGCGAAGGCGTCCAAGAAAGGGAGAATCTCCCTTACGGATGATTCCGAAACGGACACCGATGACATCCACGAGTGGCACCCCAGGCCGAAGCCCCTGGCCGGATCGTAAGTATTCAAAGGTACTATATATATCCGGTTTTTCGCCTTGTGGTTTTAACATGTTGAATTGCGTGCTGCAGTCCATCTTGTAACCTTCCCCAGTGATCCTCATCTTCTGGGAATTCGCTGGGTCTGAACATGATGGAGAGCGAGTCACCTCCGCCCCCCCCACTGCTACGGATAACACCGAGGTGTTGTCCCGAAGGATCCTTCCGGGTCAGGGAGAGGTGCGGGAGGCCGCCAAGACGGTGCCAAAGGGTGATACCCCTGCTGCCGAGAACATGGGGGAACCAACCCCCATGGAGACTGGAGACGGGGGCCATATCCAATCTAGCCCACAACCAAATGTAATACCGGAGACCCACATGGCTCCAAGGTCAGATGGGCAGCCTCCATCAAAAGAAGGGGGCGTGCCCACTCCACTGGCGACATCTGTCAATCCGGAGGCGCCGGACACTCTGCTGGGAGCGCTTTAGAGCGCCGCCATTCTGGAAGAACATTGTACCCTTATGGATGCAGTGTTTAAAAAGGTCCGGTCCGCTAAAAGCGGATTGAACAAGGCCTACACTAACCTTCTGAGAGGCTTTCAGGTATGTGATATAATGCCTTTTAGCTATAGGAGAGGAATGCATGTGTATAGATAGTAGCCCCTGAGACTCTGTGCTGTGTTCGCAAAGAAAGGCCAAACAGAGGATCTAATAACTCGCGCAGGAGATTAACATACATATCTATTTGAACAAACAGGCTGCAATGCAGGCGTCAGTTTCCCATGCCTCCGAAGCGTCCGAGCTGAGGCGGAAGTTAGAGGCAAAGCAAGGTATGTGATACCGAAACACGTCTGAAATGATATCAGCTCTGATTTGTTATCTGAATGAGTTTTATAATTATGCTCATAGCTGACGCGTCCGAGGTCGAGACCCTCAAGAGCGCGCTGGCCGAAGCTAAGAAGGAGGCGGAGGAGGAACGAGCCGCCCGCCTGAAACATGAGTCGAGGGTGGAGGAAGTCCAGCAAGAGCTCAAGGATGCTATAAGCAAATGTGAGTCCTTAGAGCACAAGATTTCGGATCAAAATTCTGAACTTGCTAAGGCCCTCGAAAGTGCACAGGAGGCCCGAGTTGAAGCCCAAGGCGCCCTCCGGGAGATCCAAGAGGCAAAACAGATCGCGGCCGGTAAGGCCTTTAATATGCAGAGCAAATTTTTCAGGAGAAGGTACATCTTACTGACCCAGGTTTGGAGTTCTCCAGGAGCGTTTGCGGATCTGCCCCAGAGTGTTGCTGATGCTGCGGAGTTCTTCCGAGCCGAAGAAGGGAGCTCAACGTAGCAGTTTTTCTGGTCGCAGTACCTTGCGCCAGAGCATCCAGTGCCCCTCAGCGATCAGCTGAAACAGTTGACCGAACTGCATAGGATGGCCGCATTGGCCATGAAGGATTTTATATCCGTCTTTGGCCTGCCGAACCCATACCCGGCAGTTACTTCGGGCTCATGAAGCGGCTGGTCAATGCCTGCCCCCGGCTTGATGCTGTAAAGCGGTCGATCTGTATCGAAGGTGCGTGGATGGCCTTCGCCCGTGTCAAAGGGTAGTGGGCGAAGATGAATGCTGTCAAGCTCGCAACCGAGGGACCGCCCGCAGGCAAAGAGCACCGCACGCCGGAGCGGTATTTTGATGACGTCCTGGAGGGATCCCGCATTGTAGAGGGCCTGTGTTCGAAGGACATCATTTTTGGATGAATGTATCCATGTTGTCCAATCTTTGTATGATGAAACAAGGCTTTATGTATGGTATGTTGCTTGTTTTACTTTAAAATGTTTCCTCCTGTGCGGCCATTTACGGTATCTGAGAGTTGGCTAGTCATCGACTTTAGCCCCTACGTAGGTAGTACGAGGGTGTTCGGGATAGCATCTAAACACACTTGACCCAACGACTTGGTCCTTGAAGGAGGTGTTAGTGCGGCGAACCAGGCAATCGACTATGTGGCTTTATCACTCTCACTTAGCCATAGGAGTTTGACAATGAGAGTGTAGGTGCAGCCCCTAGTATTATTCGATTATCCGAACTTGGGTGCTGAAAATACCCGACTGGATGAAGGCCGGTCTGTCGCGTGATGCGGAAAAAATCACAAAAGATTTATACTTAGCCACTGAATAGCTAACTAGCTCTCGCCGCATCATTAAAGTTAGTTTTTGGCTTTCTCTACTGAGGTGTTTGTCCGGATGAACCAGAAACACGATCGTAGTAGTTCTCCCTTTACTACCTTAGCTGAACAAGTGGAACGTAAGGCAGTAACCACAGGAGCCGGGCAACCCAACTATTGACCAAAGACATGATTCGGAGCCGATGCATATAATGCTATATTCGGGACGCCGAATTGTACTATAAAAGTGTTCGGACTTATTTTATGTTTAAGAAATGTACGTGGCTCAGTAGAGCCCCTGGCGATTTAAGTCATACCGAGGTGTACATGACAATCAGACAAAAAAAAGGGAAATGCAGAGTAAGAAATAAGCCAGTGCCACATAGGTTGGGCTAGAAACTGTTTCCATTACAGTCTGATTGATATGTCAAAACGTATTTGTACAAATAATGCAATAAGCAACAAGGCTATTTTACATGTCGAGCACAAGGAGAAGCCGTGTACGGGTCCTGAAAACGGACGAGGTGATCTTTAAAGACCCTTTAGGTACTTTGCCACGCGTCTACACTGCTTTTCTCCTTGGCGTGTTATCCTTCGAAAGGACCAACGAGCGGGTTTTCATGATGGGCCCCGAAAAGGGCCTTTGGTAACGTTGAAAGGTGATGTGGTTTGCAGGGAACCTGGAAAAATAAAATAAAAGAGGAAAAGGAAATATGAGGGTCCGAATAGGGTCTAGCCGTATTGTGGACTTTATCTTTACTATGCCTCCATCGTTGCCCACGGTATCTTTAGTGCATAGTTATGTACGCGTGGTACATATGCCGCAATTCGGTTGGGGCTGAGACGGAGGCCGAATTGCTAATCGAGCTCCTGACGAGCTGGACTGTTGTGGCCGCCGATATAATAGCTGGCTTGATAAGGCCGCCTTGTACCTCCACTGCCAGGGCCGCAGTGTGCTCCTCAGTACAGAGGGAGCGCTCCATGTTTCCATTGACTATTATGACACCGCGTGGTCCGGGCATCTTGAGTTTGAGATAGGCATAGTGTGGGACCGCATTGAAGTGAGCGAACGCGGTTCGTCCAAGCAGTGCGTGGTAGCCACTGCGAAAAGGGACGATGGCGAAGATCAAGTCTTCGCTTCGGAAGTTGTCCGGTGAACCGAAGACGACCTCCAATGTGATTGAGCCCGTGCAGCGGGCCTCTACACTAGGTATTACTCCTTTAAACGTAGTTTTAGTGGGTTTGATTCTTGACGAATCAATACCCAACTTGTGGACTGTGTCCTGATAGAGCAGGTTAAGGCTGCTGCCGCCGTCCATGAGGACTCGCGTAAGGTGGAGTCCATCAATAATTGGGTCAAGGACCAGTGCGGCCGAACCTCCGTGAAGAATGCTGGTCGGATGGTTTATGCGATCGAAAGTGACCGGACAGGCTGACCATGGGTTGAATTTTGGGGCGACTGGCTCTATCGCATAGACGTCCCATAGCGCGCGCTTGTGCTCCCGCTTGGGGATGTGAGTAACGTATATCATATTCACCGTTTTGACCTCGGGGGGAAATTTCTTCTGCCCCCCTGTGTTCGGTGGACGAGGCTCCTCGTCGTCGTCCTCACTAGGAGACCCTTTTTCCTTATGTTCGGTATTTCACTTTCCGGCCTCTTTAAAGACCCAACAACTTCTGTTGGTATGATTGGTAGGCTTGTCGGGGGTGCCGTGAATTTGGCAGGGTCGATCGAGTATTCGGTCCAAGCTAGATGGATTGTCTTTGTTTATTTTGAATGGCCTCTTCCACTGACCGGACTTGGGGGCACTGAATCCGGCGTTGACCGCGTATCTTCAGTATTGTCATTGCTGCTTCGACGCTTGTGTTTGTTGCGTCGAGTCCTGCCGTTGCCGTTTCTGACTTCGGAAGTGCCAGGGTCGCTGGTACTATTACTGCTATGAGCTAGCCAGCTATCTTCGCCTGCGCAAAAGCGGGTCATGAGTGCCGTAAGGGCTGCCATGGACTTTGGCTTTTCTTGGCCGAGGTGTCGGGCGAGCCATTCGTCGCGGATGCTATGTTTGAAGGCCGCTAGGGCTTCGGCGTCGGGATAGTTGACAATCTGGTTCTTTTTGATTAGGAACCTGGTCCAGAATTTCCTGGCCGACTCTCCGGCTGCTGGACAATGTGACTAAGGTCATCGGCGTCCGGAGGCCGGATATACGTGCCTTGGAAGTTGTCTCTAAAGGCGTCTTCCAAGTCTTCCCAGCTTCCGATAGAGTTTTCTGGGACGCTGTTTAACTAGTGCCGAGCTGGTTCCTTAAGTTTTAGTGGGAGGTATTTGATGGCGTGTAGATCATCCCCGCGAGCCATGTGAATGTGGAGAAGAAAATCTTTGATCCATACTGCGGGATCTGTTATGCCATCGTATGATTCGATGTTCACGTGTTTAAACCCTTCTAGGAACTGGTGCTCCATTACCTCATCGGTGAAGCATAGGGGGGTGCGGCGCCTCTGTATCGGGCCGTGTCACGACGCAGTTCGGATGAAGTCCATATGCGGTTTTCGGCCCGGGCGTGGTTATGCTTGTCGCGCCAGGCTTGATAGCCGTCTTCTCGCGCCGGGGCATGCCCCCATGATCCGTAGATTGATCTGATCTGACCGGCTCTATTTTCGAGGTCCTGTCGTAGGTCATAGGTGTATCCTCGAGCTGTTGTTTTTCTGCCTTTACGACGAGGTGGTGCCGGCTGGTGTTCGACTTGAGTTGCCGTTCTGTCCCGGCCACGTGGTGGTCGGTCCGGTCCATCAGTAGCTTTACGCACTGGTGCTATGGGCTCCAGCGCCTCATCGTCGAATTGGGGTAGCAGCTTGCGCTACGGGTAGCCCTTAGCTGGGCGTTCGAGGCCGTGTTCCTCGGCTGTCAGGACGTTAGTCCATCTGTCATTGAGCAGATCTTGATCAGCTTGAAGTTGCTGCTGCTTCTTTTCCAGGCTTCTTGCAGTGGCTATTAGTCGGCACTTAAAGCGCTCTTGTTCAAGAGGTTCCCCTGGCATGATGAAATATTCGTCGCCGAGGCTCATGTCGTCCTCGGAGAGTGGTTGATAGTTGCTATCCTCCGAGTCCTCGTTCCCTGCTGGCTCATCAGGGTCAACTTGCCCGTCCTCCCTATCATCTTGCTCGGATGTTGGTTCAATGGGGGCTTCTTGGTCTTCGGCGTTCGCCGGAGTATTATTGTCCCCGGTGCCGGTATTCTATCTTTTCCGCGACGCGATTTAGAGCGGCGCCGCTGATGTCGACGCTTTGGTGGTATCTCAGGAGGTTCATCCTCGACTGGATCCTTGATAACTCTCCAACGTATCTATAATTTATGAAGTATTCATGCTATAATATTATCCATCTAGGATGTTTTATATGCTATTTATATGATTTTTGGGACTAACCAATTAACCTAGAGCCCAGTGCCAGTTTCTGTTTTTCCCTTGTTTTTGAGTATCGCAGAAAAGGAATACCAAACGGAGTCCAATTGACGTGCCAATTTTTGATGATTTTTTATGGACCAAAAGAATCCCCCGGAGTAAAAGAGTTGGGCCAGAAGAGTGTCGGGCTGTCCACGAGGGTGGGGGGCGCGCCCACCCCCCTGGGCATGGGCCCCTGCCTCGTGGACGACTCGGGCACCTTCTTGACGTGAGACCTATGCCAAAAATTCCAATAAATACTGAAACCTCCAGAAAATAACCTAGATCGGGAGTTCCGCCGTCGCAAGCCTCTGTAGCCACCAAAAACCAATCGGGACCCTATTCCGGCACCCTGCCGGAGGGGGGATCCCTCACCGGTGGCCATCTTCATCATCCCGGCGCTCTCCATGACGAGGAGGGACTAGTTCACCCTCGGGGCTGAGGGTATGTACCAGTAGCTATGTGTTTGATCTCTCTCTCTTGTGTTCTTGAGGTGGTACGATCTTGATGTATCACGAGCTTTGCTATTATAGTTGGATCTTATGATGTTTCTCCCCCTCTCCTCTCTTGTAATGGATTGAGTTTCCCTTTGAAGTTATCTTATCGGATTGAGTCTTTAAGGATTTGAGTATACTTGATGTATGTCTTGCATGTGCTTATCTATGGTGACAATGGGATATCACGTGATCTACTTGATGTATGTTTTGGTTATCAACTTGCGGGTTCGGTAACATTGTGAACTCATGCATAGGGGTTGGCACACGTTTTCGTCTTGACTCTCCGGTAGAAACTTTGGGGCACTCTTTGAAGTTCTTTGTGTTGGCTGATAGATGAATCTAAGATTGTGTGATGCGTATCTTATAATCATACCCATGGATACTTGAGGTGACATTGGAGTATGTAGGTGACATTAGGGTTTTGGTTGATTTGTATCTTAAGGTGTTATTCTAGTACGAACTCTTGAATAGATCGATCCGAAAGAATAACTTTGAGGTGGTTTCGTACCCTACAATAATCTCTTCGTTTGTTCTCCGCTATTAGTGACTTTGGAGTGACTCTTTGTTGCATGTTGAGGGATAGTTATATGATCCAATTATGTTATTATTGTTGAGAGAACTTGCACTAGTGAAAGTATGAACCCTAGGCCTTGTTTCCTAGCATTGCAATACCGTTTACACTCACTTTTATCATACGTTACCCTGCTTTTTTATATTTTCATATTACAAAAACCTATATCTACCATCCATATTGCACTTGTATCATCATCTCTTCGCTGAACTAGTGCACCTATACAATTTACCATTGTATTGGGTGTGTTGGGGACACAAGAGACTCTTTGTTATTTGGTTGCAGGGTTGTTTGAGAGAGACCATCTTCAACCTATGCCTCCCACGGATTGATAAACCTCAGGTCATCCACTTGAGGGAAATTTGCTACTGTCCTACAATCCTCTGCACTTGGAGGCCCAACAACGTCTACAAGAAGAAGGTTGCGTAGTAGACATCAAGCTCTTTTCTGGCGCCGTTGCCGGGGAGGTTAGTGCTTGAAGGGATATCTTTAGATCTTGCAATCGAATCTTTTAGTTTCTTGTTTTATCACTAGTTTAGTCTACAAAAGAAAACTACAAAAAATGGAATTGAGGGTACCTCATATGCTTCATCTTTTTAATATCTTTCATGAAAATAAGGATTCCGATAATTGTGCTCAATTGCTAGAGGAAGAATGCATTAGGATGTTTGGCACTAAATATTTGAATGATGAGCATGATTGCAATGTTGTTAGTATGAATTCTTTGAATATCCATAGTACTAATGATGGTTGCACTAGTCATGATGAAAAGTCTCTTATAAGCATGTCAACTTTTGTGGAATACATGGAGCTTGCAAGTACACACCAAATAGGGAAGATAGATTTTGCAAGAGGCATAAGTATTTGGAAACTAAATGGTTGCAAGAAAGGTTAGATGATTGTGCTGAAAGATTCAATATTTATCGCCATCCTTGTGAACTTTGCAATGAACATGGTCATTTAAAGCTCCAATGCTATTTGTTTCATGATGAAATCGTGTCCAAAAAATTGTGATAACTTGATTACCCTTGAGCATCATAAAGAGCTTAGTCTTATTTTGGGGTATGAAGAAATGAAATGTATAACTGAGGGTATTCCAAAATTTAATCTTGATAGATTTCTTGATTTTGATCTAGAAGAAATTTTTATGTATTGTGCTGTGAATTGCATTGAAAATCCTTATATTGCCAATTACATAAAGACAAGAAAACAAATAGAATATGAAGAGAATACTAATGAAAGGGAAGAGATTTCCCAATATCCTCCTATTCTTTCTTATGATGAATCAGGTAACAAGGAGGAGCCTTCTATTCAACCAATCTCATTAATAAGGAGCTCCGAAAAGAGGATTAAACCCACACATAATGTGAAGAATAAAAAGAAAAGACGGAGAAGCAAAGGTGAAAAGGTATCCCTCCCAAATGAGGTTGCTCCTATTACTCATTGTGATGATGATAATTGATATACTATTGGTGCTATCCATACTATTAATGATGAGAGTGATTATGCTTATGATATGAAAAGGCCCAAACTTGGGGATGCTATGTTTGATGAGAATGACATGTTTGAGAATATATTTGCTGTAATTAATGTTTGTCCCAAGCTTGGGGATGCAATGTTTAATGAAGATGATATTTTTAGCCTCCCAAGTTTTGATGAGCAAATTTATTATGATGATAGCATACCTCCTATTTATGATGGTTATATTGATGAAAGTTGGTTTGGAAGAGTGCCAACTTTAGGAAGTAATGATCCCACTATTTTGGAGGGTGTTGAATCTTATAATATTTATGAAAGTGGATTTGGAGAGGTCATGAATTTATTTAGTGATGAATCCACTATTTTGGAAGAGGTTTCAATTGATTATGATGAGAACAAAGTTGCTACTTATGATGATTATTGTGATGAAACTTATGCTATAAAAAGTAGTGATGATTATATTTATAAAACTTGTCATGATTATGATTACCATTTTTTTGAACATTACTCTTTTAATATGGAAACAATTTATAGTATTCGAGTCTCTTATGATACTCCCACTATTCCGATTGAGAAATTTTTTGCTTATGTAGAGAGTAGTAAATTTTCTATGCTTGTAGATCATGAAACGAATGCTTTATGTGATGGTTATATTGTTGAATTCATTCATGATTCTACTGAAAATTATTATGAGGGAGGAACATATGCTTGTAGGAACTGCAATAATATCAAGTTTCCTCTCTATGTGCTTAAAGTTTTGAAGTTACGCTTGTTTTGCCTTCCTATGCTAGTTGATTATTGTTCCCATAAGTTGTTTGCTCACAAAATCCCTACGCATAGTAAGTGGGTTAGACTTAAATGTGCTAGTCATATTCTTCATGATGCTCTCTTTATGTTTCAATTCTTATCTTTTACGTGAGCATCATTGAAATCATCATGCCTAGCTAGGGGCGTTAAACGTTAGCGCTTGTTGGGAGGCAACCCAATTTTATTTTCGTTCTTTGACTTTTGCTTCTGTTTAGTAATAAATAAATCATCTAGCTTCTGGTTAGATGTGGTTTAATGTTTTAATTAGTGTTTGTACCAAGTAAGACCTATAGGATCTTCTTGGATGATAATTATTTGATCTTGCTGAAAAAGACAGAAACTTTCTGCTCACGAAAACAATTGTTAAAAATTACCAGAAAGTGCTAAAATACTGATTCCAATTTCAGTAGATCAATAATCAGATTATCTAGGTCGTCATATTTTTTCAGAATTTTTGGAGTCCCAGAAGTATACGTTTCATACAGATTACTACAGACTGTTCTGTTTTTGACAGATTCTGTTTTCTATGTGTTGTTTGCTTATTTTGATGAATCTATGAGTAGTATCGGAGGGTATGAACCATAGAGAAGTTGGAATACAGTATATATTACACCAATATAAATTTAGAATGAGTTCACAACAGTACCTAAGTGGTGATTTATTTTCTTATACTAACGGAGCTTACGAGTTTTCTATTAAGTTTTGTGTTGTGAAGTTTTCATGTTTTGGGTAAAGATTCGATGGACTATGGAAAAAGGAGTGGCAAGAGCCTAAGCTTGGGGATGCCCAAGGCACCCCAAGGTAATATTCAAGGACAACCAAGAGCCTAAGCTTGGGGATGCCCCGGAAGGCATCCCCTCTTTCGTCTTCGTTCATCGGTAACTTTACTTGGAGCTACATTTTTATTCACCACATGATATGTGTTTTGCTTGGAGCGTCATTTTATTTTTCTAGGATTTGCTTGCTGTTATTTAGAATAATGTTTTGCATCTTTATTTTCAATAAAAATGTCAAGGATAGCCTTTACCATGCTTATTTTGCAAGTATACATGTTGCTGTTTCAAAATAGAAAGTTTATCGCTGTTGCAAAAATTCCCTAGAAAAGCCACAATATGATAAAATGTTGAAACTTTTTGCATAATAAGCTCTGTTAAATTTTCTACAGTGTGGTAGAATTTCATAATGTTTGGAGTTAGGTAAGTATGATGAATCTTGCATTCTTTACAGACTGTACTGTTTTGGCAGATTGTTGTTATGTTTGCATATGTTTGCTTGTTTAATGATTCTATTTGAGGACAGGAGTATTAAATATGCAGAGGCATTTAGTATGCAATGTTGAATAATAATTTTTGTGATTTGCTACAGTAGAGAATGATAAGGTTTTTGCATTGGTTTATACTAACTTATCTCACGAGTTCTTGTTGAGTTTGGTGTGGATGAAGCTTTCGAGATTTAGGAAACCGTGATATGAGAGGAATTAAAGAGACACAAAAGCTCAAGCTTGGGGATGCCCAAGGCACCCCAAGATAATATTTCAAGAAGTCTCAAGCATCTAAGCTTGGGGATGCCCCGGTAGGCATCCCACCTTTCTTCTTCAATAATTATCGGTTAGTATCGGTTGAGCCTAAGTTTTTGTTTCATCACATGATGAGTGCTATCCTTGAAGTGTCGTTTTATTTTGTTTTGCTTGTTGTTTGATTAATATCCCAAGATCTGAAATTCTTAAATGAGAGAGAGTCTTCACATAGCTACATGATTATTTAACTACTCATTGATCTTCACTTATATCTTTTCGGAGTAGTTTGTCATTTACTCGTGTGCTTCACTTATATCCTATGAGTAAATGGTTGAATGATTTGAATATCATAAATCTGAAATTATATATGTTTCATATGCTTATCCCATGGGGAATAATGACTTCACATATAAGAAGTAGAGGTGGTAAATTTATTGAAGGTTAGCAAACATTGTATTGGTCACTTGAACAATTCATGAAAGAATATTGAAGGAAGAGAGATTTCACATATAAATATACTATCTTGGACATCTTCTATGATTGTGAGCCCCATTAATTATTTTCAAACCTGAGCAAATTAGTTGAAGTTGGACAAGGAAGACAACATAATGAGTTATGCTTGGGTATATTTGTATAGAAGTTATATTATTATGGATCCTCTAACATGTGGTGATTGCTATTTAGAATCCTTTGCTAGCCAAAATATCTATACTAAGCGGGAATACTGCTTGTGCATCCAAATTCCTTGAACCAAGTTTCTTCCATGAGTGTCCACCATATCTACCTATATGCGGTATTTACCTGCCGTTCCAAGTAAATTTGCATGTGCCAAACTCTAAACCTTCAAATAATAATCTGTTTTGTATGCCTGAATTGCTCATGTAGCGACTAAGGGCTGTCAGTATCTTCCATGCTAGGTGGGTTATTCTCACGATGAGTGGACTCCGCTCATCATTCACGAGAAAATGGCTGGTAACTGGGATGCCCAGTCCTATGATCAAAAGATCAAAAACAAATTCGCAAATAATTTAAACAAAACTCCCCTAGGATTGTTGATAGTTGGACGGCACCCGTTGTTTCGGACAAGCCGTGGAGTGTGATTGTTGGTGGAGGGGGAGTAAAATCTTTACCTTTCTGTTTGGGAATCGCCTATAATGTATCTAGTATGGAAGATATTGGGAACTCTTGGTCGTTATGTTGACAATGAAAGCATACCTCTCAAAATTATTTTCATCTCTGTTTTAGCTTCGAGCACTGGCACCTCTGCAAATCCCTGCTTCCCTCTGCGAAGGGCCTATCTTTTACTTTTATGCAAGAGTCAGTAGTATTCCTTCTCATTCCAACCTACTTATTAGTTGGCAAGCATTATGTGATGGGGAAAGATCTAAGCATATATGGCCATTCAAATATATTTGATCATGAATTATTATTGTTGACAATTATCTATATGATAAATAAGTTGGGAGGCGAAACATTAAGCCCCTATCTTTCTCGGTGTTCGATGGATGCTATTTCTTCTAAAAATATGCTTTGAGTGGTAGCAATCATGGAAGACTATATGATAGTTGAGTATGTGGGATTTGCTCAATCAAAGCTCTTACATAGACCCTTCCTGAAAATAACATGAATTGCAATTGTTTGATGACTGAGAACTGTTTGTTAGTTTTCAAGAAAAAGTTTATGTTCTATACTTTAACATGTGAATAGCTTGTTACTTGATCATGAGAAGCTTTATGATATGGGCCACTGTTATGATATATAATGATGCTAGAAAAGGTGATTGAAATTATCATTGATCAAACTTGTGCACCTGCTAGCATTCACATTCATAAATTATTTCTTTTATCATTTACCTACTCGAGGACGAGCAGGAATTAAGCTTGGGGATGCTGATACGTCTCCAACGTATCTATAATTTATGAAGTATTCATGCTATTATATTATCCATCTAGGATGTTTTATATGCCATTTTATAGATTTTTCGGACTAACCTATTAACCTAGAGCCCAGTGCCAGTTTCTGTTTTTTTCCTTGTTTTTGAGTATCGCAGAAAATGAATACCAAACGGAGTCCAATTGACGTGCCAATTTTTGATGATTTTTTATGGACCAAAAGAAGCCCCCGGAGTAAAAGAGTTGGGCCAGAAGAGTCCCGGGCTGTCCACGAGGGTGGGGGGCGCGCCCACCCCCCTGGGCGTGGGCCCCTGCCTTGTGGACGACTCGGGCACCTTCTTGACGTGAGACCTACGCCAAAAATTCCTATAAATACTGAAACCTCCAGAAAATAACCTAGATCGGGAGTTCCGCCGCCGCAAGCCTCTGTAGCCACCAAAAACCAATCGGGACCCTGTTCCGGCACCCTGCCGGAGGGGGGATCCCTCACCAGTGGCCATCTTCATCATCACGGCGCTCTCCATGACGAGGAGGGAGTAGTTCACCCTCGGGGCTGAGGGTATGTACCAGTAGCTATGTGTTTGATCTCTCTCTCTCTTGTGTTCTTGAGGTGGTACGATCTTGATGTATCGCGAGCTTTGCTATTATAGTTGGATCTTATGATGTTTCTCCCCCTCTCCTCTCTTGTAATGGATTGAGTTTTCCCTTTGAAGTTATCTTATCGGATTGAGTCTTTAAGGATTTGAGAACACTTGATGTATGTCTTGCATGTGCTTATCTGTGGTGACAATGGGATATCACGTGATCTACTTGATGTGTGTTTTGGTTATCAACTTGCGGGTTCCGTAACATTGTGAACTTATGCATAGGGGTTGGCACACGTTTTTGTCTTGACTCTCCGGTAGAAACTTTGGGGCACTCTTTGAAGTTCTTTGTGTTGGTTGAATAGATGAATCTGAGATTGTGTGATGCATATCGTATAATCATACCCACGGATACTTGAGGTGACATTGGAGTATCTAGGTGACATTAGGGTTTTGGTTGATTTGTATCTTAAGGTGTTATTATAGTACGAACTCTTGAATAGATCGATCTGAAAGAATAACTTTGAGGTGGTTTCGTACCCTACAATAATCTCTTCGTTTGTTCTCCGCTATTAGTGACTTTGGAGTGACTCTTTGTTGCATGTTGAGGGATAGTTATATGATCCAATTATGTTATTATTGTTGAGAGAACTTGCACTAGTGAAAGTATGAACCCTAGGCCTTGTTTCCTAGCATTGCAATACCATTTACACTCACTTTTATCATAAGTTACCTTGCTGTTTTTATATTTTCAGATTACAAAAACCTATATCTACCATCCATATTGCACTTGTATCATCATCTCTTCGCCGAACTAGTGCACCTATACAATTTACCATTGTATTGGGTGTGTTGGGGACACAAGAGACTCTTTGTTATTTGGTTGCAGGGTTGTTTGAGAGAGACCATCTTCAACCTACGCCTCCCACGGATTGGTAAACCTTAGGTCATCCACTTGAGGGAAATTTGCTACTGTCCTACAAACCTCTGCACTTGGAGGCCCAACAACGTCTACAAGAAGAAGGTTGCGTAGTAGACATCAATCCTTCTCATCATCGCCGTCGCCTTGTTTAGGTGTGTCCACCATGTACACGTCATATGAGGAAGCGGTCGTCCAGCGTCCGATGAATGGCGGGTTTTGGGCCTGCTCCTCTCCGGCATCGTCATCCATACCGTCAATGTCTTCAGAGGCGTAATCAAGCATGTCGGTTAGATCCTCGACAGTGGCTATGAAGTAGGTGGTGGGTGGGAAGTGAAATTCCTTGCACTCATCCCCTAGTCCGGGCTGGGCGCAATTCGAAAGTGATTCCTCTATGATGGCGAGGGATCGCATTAAGTCTAAAACCTCATTTAAGAGCGAGGTTTGGACGGGGAAGCGAGATCCTGGAGTTGGGTGGGACAAAAGTTCCCTGGTCGAGCTCACATGACGCGGACTTCGAGGATTCGGAGCTAGTGTCCGGAGAAGAGTCCGATTTTATGATGATAGAGGGAGCCCGACGTAACTCCGGGCCTGCCGGTGATGTTGTCCCCTCCGGTTCTCCAGTATCGAGCTCTATAGCTGCAGGGGGTCCGGCGGGCTCTAAACTCCCATCTTCGGACCTGGTGACGTGCTCCGGGTCTAAGGCCAGAGCGGTGGTTGGTGCCGCGAACCCTTGGAAGATCAAGTCTCCTCGGATATCAGCGACATAGTTCAGATTTCCAAAACTGATCTGATGACCAGGGGCGTAGCTGTCGATCTGCTCTAGGCGGCCAACAAAAATTTGGCCGGGGAGAAAAATATCCTTCACGGCAGCATTGTTGTGGGTGATCGATGGAGCCATCGAGCCTTTCGATGACGGCACATTGGAACTCTCAATGAAAGCACCAATGTTGGTGTCAAAACCGGCAGATCTCGGGTAGGGGGTCCTGAACTATGCGTCTAAGGATCGAAGGTAACAGGAGACAGGGGCACAATGTTTACCCAGGTTCGGGCCCTCTTAATGGAGGTAATACGCTACTTCCTACTTGATTGACTTTGATGAGTATAGGGGTTACAAGAGTTGATCTACCTCGAGATCGTAATGGCTAAACCCTAGATGTCTAGCCTGTATGATTATGATCGCCTCTACGGACTAAGCCCTCCGGTTTATATAGACACCGGAGGGGGCTAGGCTTGTACATAGTCAGTTTACAGAGAGAGAGGAATAGTCATATCCGAACGCCAAGCTTGCCTTCCATGCCAAGGAGAGTCCCATCCGGACACGGGGGGGAAGCCTTCTATCTTGTACCTTCTTGGCCCAACAGTCCGGCCCACGTCACATAGCCCGGACGCCCAGGGACCCCCTAATCCAGGACTCCCCTAACTAGACCATAAATGAGTACATACGAAGCAAAATGAGTGAATCTACACCGTAAATAAATACGTAGTTCTCTCGTTTTCCTCTTTGCCTTGGTCGTGGTGCACAATATTGAGTATACTACTACTGACTAGTAGTCTCTTTTTGACACACATTTATGTTGATACGGCTTGAATGCCAGCGATCCAGAGGGTAGCAGTTCTCGAAATGTTGAACGGTCAATGATGCCTCAGCATTCAATTAGCATGCAGAGGTAAGTAATTGGAGAAGCAGAATAGAGCCAGCACGATGTGAATGCAACGCAGTTTGGACTCTCATATAAAGACGCCCCACCACTCCAATCCATCTACTACTAGTCTCTGTGCAACACTGTCCACTCCAATCCAAGACCAAGACCAAGTGACCAGAAGCCACAAGCACCCATGGTGTCGATGGACACGACCGGCAGTCGGCTGTGCCGGATCGTCCAAGACATCGGCCTGTGGCCCCACACCGTGCAGCGTTTCCAGCCGGTGCTGGCGACCGCTGGTGTCATAGCCCTTGTCGATGCCGGCTTCGCCTCTCGCATGTACCAGATGATGGTCGACTCCATCCACAAGTTCACCACCGTCAGGAAGCGCACGGACGACCTTGTCGTACTGCTCCAGCCCGCGCGCCCAGGCTCGTCGTTGCCTGCCACCCTCATCGGCCTCCAAGGTGACGAACTCTTTGAAGCACTGATGGCCCTGCGGCTGCCGGAGGTCGCGATGAAGAATGTGCACCTCGAGGCCGCGCTCGCCGCACAGCGCCTCACCATGCAAGAAACCGCGGACCTGCACATCCACGTCTATGAGGAAATCGTCTACATAGGCCACTACAAGGCCAGCGAGGACATAAAGACGTTGGCCTTCTTCCAGCGGCTGGAATCTTTGGAGGCCATTGTTTAGAAGCACGTCGACCTGGCCACGAAAGCCACTGGTACTTAGCCACTATTCGGTGGGCTCGCACCCTGTGTCGAGGAGGTGGACGTCGTCGATGGATGCATCTTTCTTCTTGCCTCCTGTAACCACACTACATCACCTCGTGGCCTTAATGTTTTATAAGTGTATGGCATTTTTATTCCAGTCCTAAATGACATGTGTGATCCCTTGCTCTTATTTGGCGTTATTATATGTAGTATCACTGTCTTCGTCCTAGCGTACTACCTAGGTCGTGGTTTATTAGTCCCTTTTGATTTAACTGACAAAATGTTAGTGCATGTCAACAAAAATTATATCATTTTATTTGTATTTGAACATAGTTTTCAATGATATAATTTTGGTGACATGCATGAACCTTTTGTTAATCAAATTTATGGTCAAAATTTTGGCACATATTATGACGGGGAGCAATAAACCAGGACGGAAGTAGACTGGTCCGTCACCATCCTGTTTTGTGTCTAATTTTGACTTCAACGACCCAACCAACATGGAGGGAGTACTGTATATATTGGCGCAAAAACCAAACTTATATATTCAAAACTGACCATTACTACAAGTAACGAGTTCAAAATGAGAAAGTGGAACAAGTACAGCATGCCTGTGCCATTCGCGTCGCACCCCCACACGGTCGCGGTGCACAATGTAGTAAATGACTAGTCTCTTCTTGACCCGCATTTACATTGATACGACTCGAATGCCAAGGAGGGAGAGGGTAGCGGTTCCTGAGACGTTGAACGGTCAATGATGCATCCTCAATTAGCATGCAGAGGGAATTAATTGGAGAAGCATAATAGAGCCAGCACGATGTGAATGCAACACGGTTTGGACTCTCATATAAAGGCGCCCCACCACTCCAATCCATCTACTCCTAGTCTCTGCGCAACACTGCTCACTCCAATCCAAGACCAAGTGACCAGAAGCCACAAGCACCTATGGAGGCGATGGACGCGAGTGGCAGTCGGCTATGCCAGATCATCCAAGATGCCGGTCTGCAGCCCCGCACCGCGCAGCGTTTCCAGACGGTGCTGGCGACCGCCGGTGTCATAGCCCTCGCCGACGCCGGCTTCGCATCTCGCATGGATGACATGATGGTCCGCTCCATCCGCAAGTTCGTCGCCGTCAAGAAGCACGGATGACCTTGCCGTACTGCTCCAGCCCATGCGCCCAGGCTTCTCATTGCCTGCCACCCACATTGGCCTCCATGGTGACGAACTCTTTGAGGCCCTGGTGGCCCTGCAGCTGCCGGAGGTCGTGACGAAGAATGTGCACCTCGAGGCCATGCTCGTGGCGCAGCGCCTCGCCATGCAAGAAACCATCGACCTGCACATCCACGTCTACGAGGAAATCATCTACATAGACCACTACAAGGCCAGCAAGCATAGAAAGGCGTTGGCCTTCTTCCAGCGGCTGGAATCTTTGGACGCCATTGTTCAGAAGCACGTCGACCTGGCCATGAAAGCCGCTGCTACTTAGCCGTCATTCGGTGGGCCCGCGCCCTGAGTCGAGGAGGTGGACATCCTCGATGGATGCATCTTTCTTCTTGCCTCCTGTAACCAGCACTACATCGCCTCGTGGCCTTAATGTTTTGTTAGGGTATGGCATTTTTATTCCAGTCGTAAATGACATGTCTGATCCCTTGCTCTTATTTGGCGTTAATTATATGTAGTATCACTGTCTTCGTCCTGGTGTACTACCTAGGTCCTGGTTTATTAGTCCTTTTTGTAATTTGTGCTAAATTTTGACCAAAGATTTAATTGACAAAATGTTAGTGCATGTCAATAAAGATTATACCATTTGATTTGTATTTGAACATAGTTTTCAATGATATAGTTTTGGTGACATGCATGAACCTTTTGTTAGTCAAATTTATGGTCAAAATTTGGCACAGATTATGATGGGGAGCAATAAACCAGGACGGAGGTGGACTAGTCCGTCACCATCGTGTTTTGTGTCTAATTTTGACTTCAGCGACCCAACCTACATGGAGGGAGTACTGTATATACTGGCGCGACAACCAAAATTATATATTCAAAACTGAGCGTTACTACATGTCACGAGTTGAAAATGAGAAAATGGAACAAGTACAGCATGCCTGTGCCGTTCGCGTCGCACCCCCACACGGTCTGTCCAGCACGACGCTCAAGCTAGGGAATGCTTGTTGTCTTATCATTTTCACTGTCAGGTGGGGCCGCAGTTGAGCAAACCGACTATCGGCAAATCCCCACCCCGCCCACCGCGCGTCGGCTGAGTTAGAATTAGAAGAGAGAAACGGGGGAGAAGAGCTAGTTGTAGCACGGACGCCGTTGTCAGATGGGACTCGTGTTGATAGAATAGGAGTGTTGAGTACTCGTACTTCTGTTTTTTAGGGGAAAAGTAGTCGTACGTCTAGTACTACTAGTTGGGTGCGTGTGACCTATACCTGTCATCACTTTAGGTCTCCTTTTTGAACCGTAGCTATGCTTCATAGTACATATTTTTTCATGCATTTATCCTCCTATATGTACTCCTAGGCTATTTCCACGTGCTCCCTTTCGCCGACATGTGGGATGTAGAGCATCTAGGTCGTAGTGCATGCATGACTCGGAGCATATGCAACCATGCCGGCGTACTTTACATTTCAGACCTCATGAATTACATGCAAACCCCCCGCAGAAGAATAAATAAATAAATAAATTACTACATGCAAACCGGATTATTTTCATAGAAACCGGAGCACGTTCATTAAATTTTGGACATAACACATTTACAAAAAACGACCGACCTAAACCAGTCTAAGGGCCTCTTTGATTCGCAGGATACTGAAAACACAGGAATGGGCAAAGTATGATGGCGATGAACCGAGACGAGGAGGAAGAGGAGTAGTACTGTACATGCTACAGACTGGACTGTAGCACATTGTTTTTTATGGCCATATCACCACATTGTTTTCTATGGCCTATCGCCTGCTGGTTCACTGGGCTACCGTGGTTCGCACTCCTCCGACGTGAGTAGTAGTACCAGTATATACACTATATATACTACATGATTCTTTGCTCCTTCTTACGTACTTCGCCGACATGTGGGAGAGACAGCATCCGGGTCGACGTGTCATGCACCATATTAGAGTGGGGAACGGAAGGGGGCATCACCCGGTCGTAGCGCCAGTAATTAATGACTATAGTGAGTAGTCATATCACAAGACACCGTCTATCCAACAGTAACGCGTTGTCAAATCGCACAGCCCTACCTTTCCATCAGTAAGTTGAATCCGCTACTCCCTCACCCTCCTCGCCTCTCTGTCAAACCGCCTACACGAAAACTGCCGCGTGTACTGCTCGGGAAAAGCCCCACCCTCAACTTTTAACTACTCATTGTATAATTTTGTATTGATGAATTGTGCCATGGAGCAGAAAACCAAAAGAAAAATGTGGTACATGTAAACAAATACAGTTCAATCTCTAGCTAGCGATTCGGAATGTAAACCGTGCATGTGTTTATACATATAGGTTACTTCAAAGTACACAGTCCATTGATGCAATGTGGTCACACTGTACCATGGATATCTCAAAGCCAAAATAGTTCGAGCATGTTCGTTCTATATAAATACTACTTCCTCTGTTCCTAAATATTTGTCTTTCTAGATATTTCAATAATTGACTACATACAGAGTAAATGAGTGAATCTACACTCTAAAATATGTCTATATACAGCCGTATGTGGTAGTCCATTTGAAATCTCCAAAAATTACAAATATTTAGAAACGGAGGGAGTAGTACTATATGTTTATTCACCCATGGGGTTGTTCAATGAATGGAGGGCCGGGGAGCACAAGTGAACAATACTACTACTAGTAAGTAGGAGTCGTACAGTTAGTCACGTTAAATAGAGAGTTTCTTTTCTTTAATGCCACGTACACAAATTGAAATGCTTGTTGTGGAGAGAAAAAGATAATCACTCCACTATATATATAGGCAGGGGCCTGAGCCTTGCTTTACTAGGGTTGCTCTCTTCATTCTCTCATCCTCTCCAGATCTAAACAAGACAGCGGTAGCGACATTTTCTCTCTGCTCACAGATCCGGCCAGATCCCTTCGACTGGTGTGTGTAGAGGACTAGGTGCATCGTTCACGCACTCATCGGCGGCGAGGGAGGAAACCCATAGCTGCCGACGGGTCCTGATCCTCTGCCCATGTCGTTCTCTCCGACACAGGGCCGGCTCGGGAGGTCCTGCAACCCTTCTTCCTCCCTGCCGTATTGTGCACAGATGCGACCTGCCACCGCCGACATCCCGACGACCCTCAGGTATAAGTTTCTTCAAAAGTGGCCTTGCTCTACTGCCCCAGCTCCCCACGTGTCTGCATGTGGATCTTTTTCTACTTCCATCACCTCTTCCAAAGCCACCTAAATTTTTAGTATTATTGGAGGTAAAGATACTTCATGCAGTCCAATCTAGGACTTGGTTCAAACAACGAAGAAAGGGGGAAAGTCATAGCATGAATCTAGGACTTGATTCAAAGAGGAAATAACAGGGGGAAAGTAGTAGAGACTGGATACCCAACTGGTCTCTGGTTGAAAAGGGAAATAAAGGGAAAAGGCAGTACAAACTGGAGAAGGAACAGATCTATTATTGGTTGAAAAAAGGATAGAAAGTGGCGGCTGGTAGACAAGTCAACAGAGCATGTCCAGGATTAGATTTGCTGCCCTCACATAGTCAAAGGTCTCCAGGATTAGATTTGCTGCCCTCACAGAGTATGAACAAACTCGGCATTACCACTTTATGCCTCCTTGTAGGTACATTGTGCTGATGCGTCCACTGTCGCATGTCCTTATACCAACTTTTTGCTGTTGTTAATGTAAGGGCGCGTGTAAAATGAAGCGATCACACGGTTACCTTAAGGACATGTCTAACCAGTGTTATTGTTAATCTAATGCCTCCAGTAATATGATGCAATTAAACTGTGTTACAAATGGTACTCCTGCTGTTTTCCCCACTATGATAAGTAAGTTGCTTCTTTACGCTGGTGAGTGTCCTGGTGTCCCCGCTGTCCCATGCCTTTAACCAACTCTTTAGCTGCTGTTGAGCTACTTTATCTGGTAAACAAGCAATGCCACCATTAAAGTAATCCCATATTTGACGAATGTCATTGTTGATCGTAATGCTTCCGGTAACATGAAGCAATGCCTCCATTTTAAATTTCTATTGTCCTTGCATGATTGCCATGAACATAATCAAAATGCTTCTTTTCATTTTGTGTATGTTTCGTATCTTGTTATTGATAATCAACTGTTTTCTTGCTATCTTTTTGTGCAGATAGGGATATCCATTTCACCTCGTTGCTATTATGACCTTTTGGTGAACTACACAAAACATTTTTTTGGAATGAGTGTCTTGTGCAGTTCAACTAAAATGTCACGTGGGCAACGTCTCTCAATTTTGGTGGAACTGCACAAAATGGTGATTGGAGTTTCCAAAATCTCCGTCAAACCCTGCTGGTAATCTCGTGCAACATTTTATTAGCCTGTGCAAGACGAGCTGTCACTGTCACCACAATGTCACTTTATTATAGTGGAACTGCACAAAAGGATAAGCAAATTATAGTTGCACCTCACATGAGCACGACAGCCAACCTTAATGTTGCTCAATTTTAGTGCAACTACCAAAGAAGAACCTGCCAGCTCATGAGAGAAACTACTTCTTGCTAGATGAATGATGCAATCTTTGCTTCATTTCAGGTGAACTGCAGAAAAAGTCGCATGAATTAAATCATGGATCTGCAGGTTGACCTCATTGTGTCGTGGTGGCGTAGGGGCCCCTCTCTCAGTTATGGTTCCCATGACCGGGTATGTTCCTTTTTGGTTGATTTTGACTCTGCATCCAGCGAGTGATCTTGTGCTACTATTTTTGCACTGCTACTGCCACTGATAAAATGAAGTAATAGTACATTTAAAATAGAAATACTGTCTTAGCTACCATTTCATTTCCAATGTAGATAATTTGCAGAAAAAAGTGATTGAAATGAGTCGACGCTCCTCCTCTCTAACTGGCGGGCGCCATAATTTTAGTTGAACTGCACAAAAAATTGATTGAAATGAGTCGACGCTCCTCCTTCTACTGCCACACTGAGGTGTTAATGAATGTCAATGAATCGCTTTCATGGCAAGATATGGGGACATGAATAATAACTTGATCTGCCAAAGTCATCACACACCAGTCAGTATTGTCCTTTATCAACATGATTGTGCTTTGTCATACTGTGCTAACGTTGTATTTTTTAAATAAAGTTATTCTATCGTAATCTTTTCTCGTTTTGGAAATAAAGTTTGCTTCAACTAGTGCCACTATTATAGTAATCATGCTCTTTCTTATCCGTGCAAACAGGAATACTCAACAACAGATGTTGTGATGGTCACGAGCATTCGCCAAGTTTTTCGGTTGTATGACACGGCTAGCCAAGACGGATTTAATCCCGATATTCACTTTATCAAAAGGCTCTAATGGGTTGGTTCTAAATCTTGCAAGCTGGGAATCAATGAGATGTGTAGGCATCTGTGTTGTACTTATTATTTGAATCTTATTTGTTGGTTCTAAATCTTGCAAGTTGGGAATCAATGAGATGTGTAGGCATCTTTGTTGTACTTATTATTTGAATCTTACTTGTTGGTTCTGAATCTTGCAAGCTGGGAATCAATGAGATGTGCGGGCATCACTGTTGTACTTATTATTTGAACCTTATTTGTTGGTTCTGAATCTTGCAAGCTGGGAAGCACGGCATGATGATGCAGAGGACAACAACCATAGCAAACTATTAATTCTTGGTAGTATTGTCTGTGTGAAAGTGCGGCAAATGTGTTGATCGCGTGCGTCCTGAGAATAATATTTCTAATTGTTGTGCATGTTGATCCTGTGGCACTGATAGAACGAGCCAATGCATTGCTTGTTTTAAGAATAAATTTTAATTAAAGGTAACTAAATTTAAGTAAAGTGACCACTAACACTTGTTATTACAGTACCAATACAGACCCGCTCGTGAACCGACGTGTGGTCGGAATAGGTTTCTTAATGGAGGCATTTGAATGTGCTGAGGGTGCATGTTCTGCCGGGCGTGCAGCGGGCGAGGGAAGGTTAGTAACTATTGTCGCCTGTACACACTCAGTTTACTATTGAATCCAGATCCCCAAGAGCTGAAAAATGAACTGCTGCTGCCGCCTACCCACTCGTTTACTTGAAGAGACTCCAATGGCGATCCGAGGGGTGAGCCTGCTGGATATGGATTTCAGCAAGGAGTTCACCTTTGAGTTCGCCGTTCAGACCCATGGCAGCACCAAGTTGAATCTGATGTACACCAATGATCCGGACTCGGTGAAGCTCTGCCTCACCAAGTTCAAGCAGTACCTACAGGAGGAGAAAGCACAAGGTCACAGGACTAGACCTTGTGCCCATCCATTCATCTCCTAACAGGGACCAGCGGCTCACCATCGCCCAGGTATGCATGTGGGACGAGGTTCTTGTCTACCACTGCTGTAGGGCCATCAGAGGTTTTGCAGCATTCACCAGTTTCATTGGCAGCGCCGACTGCACCTTCGCTACGGTGGAGAGAAGGAAGAACGCGGCGATTCGTTCATTTGGTGCAACAAGCTTGTCGACATCCAGAAGCAATACAAGATCATCGGCAACGAGCAGGAGAAGGACTCTATGGTTGACCTCGCCGAGACCATCATCGACCCCTGCTAGGCCAACATGAAAGAAGATGATGATACCAACGATTTGAACACATGGGAGGTACCTCTAAATCTAGCCTACATAACATACGCGGTGTAGGATCGAAAGTATGTCTATAGGGGGGTGATTAGACTACTTGACCAAATAAAAATCTAGCCTTTTCCCAATTTTAGTTCTTAGCAGATTTTAGCAACTTAGCACAAGTCAAGCAATCAACTTACACATGCAATTCTAAGAGTGTAGCAGCGGAATGTAAAACAATTGCATATGAATGTAAAGGGAGGAGTTTGAGGGAGCAAACGCAATGTTGACACGGAGATTTTTATCCGTGGTTCCGATAGGTGGTGCTATCGTACATCCACGTTGATGGAGACTTCAACCCACGAAGGGTAACGGTTGCACGAGTCCACGGAGGGCTCCACCCACGAAGAAGAAACCTTGTCTATCCCACCATGGCCGTCGCCCACGAAGGACTTGCCTCACTCGAGTAGATCTTCACGAAGTAGGCGATCTCATTGCCCTTACAAACTCCTTGGTTCAACTCCACAATCTTGACGGAGGCTCCCAAGTGACACCTAGCCAATCTAGGAGACACCACTCTCCAAGAGGTAACAAATGGTGTGTTGATGATGAACTCCTTGCTCTTGTGCTTTAAATGATAGTCTCCCCAACACTCAACTCTCTCTCATAGGATTGGATTTGGTGGAAAGATGATTTGAGTGGAAAGCAACTTGGGGAAGGCTAGAGATCAAGATTTATGTGGTTGGAATGGAATATCTTGACCTCAACACAAGTGTAGGTGGTTCTCTCTTAGAAAATGTATGTTGGAACTGTAGGCATGTTCTGATGGCTCTCTCTCCATGAATGAAGAGTGGGTGGAGGGGTATATATAGCCTCCACACAAAATCTAACCATTACACACAATTTACCAAACTCGGTGGGACCGAATCGTGAAACTCGGTCAGACCGATTTAGTTCATATGTGACCGTTAGGCATTTCGGTGGGACCGACACGTCAACTCGGTGAGACCGATTTCGTTAGGTTTAGGGCATAACGTAATCTCGGTGAGACCGATTACACGAACTCGGTGAGACCGATTTTGGTAATAGACAAACAGAGAGTTGGTCAGGCAAACTCGGTGGGACCGATTCGCTCATCTCGGTTGGACCGAAACGTTACGAAAGGGAAACAGAGAGTTTGCATTGCAATCTCGGTGGGACCGATCGCTCATCTCGGTTTGACCGAAACGTTACGAAGGGAAACAAAGAGATTACAACCCCATCTCGGTGAGACCGAGATCCCTATTGGTGAGACCGAAAAGACTAGGGTTTCTCGCAGTGGCTATGTCAACTGAACTCGGTGGCGCCGGATAGAAAGTTTTGATGGGGCCGAGTTTGACTTTTGGTTTGGGACATATGTGGATGTGAGAAGGTAGTTGAGGGTTTTTGGAGCATATCACTAAGCACTTTGAGCAAGAAACTCATTAAGCAACACCTCACCCCCTCTTGATAGTATTGGCTTTTCCTATGGACTCAATGTGATCTTGGATCACTTAAAATGAAAAATGTAGAGTCCTGAGCTTTGAGCTTGAGCCAATCCTTTGTCCTTAGCATTTTGAGGGGTCCACTTTTCTCATCCATGCCATGCCAATCATTGAGCTTTCCTGAAATGTTTATCTTGAAATAGCATTAGCTCAATGAGCTGTATGTTGTTAGGAATTACCAAAACCACCCAGGTATAGTTGCACTTTCAATCTCCCCCTTTTTGGTAATTGATGACAACATATAGATCAAAGCTTCGACAAATGATAATAAGATTGAAAAAAACGTCGCTTTGAGAAGTATGTGATAAGCAAGAGCTCCCCCTAAATTTGTGCATTATTTAAAATTTGCTTTTGAATGCAAATGCACAATCGATTAGGATCATGGGTTACTCTTCCATGCCACATACATCTTGGTGGAGCGCTCAAAATGATAGAAGTTAAAAGCATGCACTCATCACCAAGCAAGTGAATGATCATATAAGGATATAAGAGATAATATCATCCAACAAGCATTAAGGGTAGCATATGATCAAACACATGATCAAACAAGTATCTCACAAGCACATAAAGTATCTCACACAAGCACACAATCAAGAAGTTCAACCAAAAAAGCAAGAGAGATAAAAAGCAACACTCTCTCTCAAAGCCTATGGTCTATACATTTGTAACATCCCAAATTTTCAATTTGGAATGTTATACATAGATCATCATTGCATATCATAATTTTATTGCATTTCTGACAAATCCTCGATAAATCCTAAGCAACTCAAGGACCCACGGAGAGAGTTGGGGATTTTCTCGAATTTTTCATATTTGATTTTCATCAAATAATAAAACGAGGATTTTGGTTTTAATTATTTTCTCTCCGGAAAAGTATTTCATTTAAAATTTAATGAGAGGAGAAAATATGACTTCTCCAAAACAATTGAAATATTGGAGGAAAAATATTAAAATCATTTATTGGATTTTATTCGGATTTTATTTGCAATTTTAATTGCATTAAAAAAATTGCACGTTTTCAAAACTGCATTTTTGTGTCAAAAAATGTTCACCCTGTTCTAATTATTTTAACAAGACGGGGAATTTTTTTTTACTTTTTTTGGATTTTTATTTATTTTTCTATGAATTTTTCTCGGCGGAATGTTTTAAAAAAAATCGCGCCGCGCCCGACCGGGCCGAGGCCCAGCCGAGCCGCCGGCCCATCCCCGCGTCTCCTCCGCACGCACGCAGCCCGCCGCCGCCGTGTCCGGCTCGGACGCCGCCGCCGCCCCCCCCCCTTCACCCCGTACCCGCCGACCCCGCCCCGAGCCAAGCCCGCCGGAGCCGGAGCCCCGCCGCCCGAAGGCCGCCGCACGCCGCCGCTCGCCGCCCCCTCGCCGGACCCCGCCGGAGCCCGTCCCGACGAGGTATCGTTCCGATGCCGTTTGCCGGTTTTCTGGAAAAAAAACCGTTCGTTTTTTTTTTTAAAAACCCTAGATCGGTTTATTTTCTTCGGTTTTATTATTTAGTGAACGTTCACCGACCCGTTCGTTTCAACGAACGTGTTTGTCGGATTTTCTATGTTAACGAACGTCCGTTCTTTAACCGTTCGTCAGTTTTTCTTTTTCATCGGATTTTTCCCGATTATTTCAGATCTCGATTTTAGATCGGATCTTCGTTTTCGTTTAACTTTTCGCTCATTTATCGGAATCAGGTGATTCAAGCGCCTAGAGTTTCGTCTCGAAATTCTCTTTCCGTTTAACCTACTCAAACAAGTTTTTGCTACTGTAAAATTTGACCTAGATCCAGATTAGTAAACGAAGCTTGTTTCTTTCGCCGTTTGACTTTCGTTGCTTCGTTCGAGTTGATTCTTTTTGCAAACCGGAGTTCTTAAGATGAACTTTCTGGTTGGATTTTTCATTCGAGTTTTACCTGTGCATTAGATGAGTACTTATTGTTTGCTTGTTTGTTTGCGATAGAGTACCCGGAGTGCGCCGCTTGTTACTTCGAATCGTTAGGTTTCGTGGATCATCAGCAAGGCAAGTAACACTTTGATCATACCTTCCATACCCAGTTTTTATTGCATTAGATCTATTCCTCAAACATTGCATGATTAGGATCTAATTAAACTGTGGGAATTGGGAAGTAGTTGAGGTAGTACCTATTGCCCTGTTTATTATCAAACCCTTGGGAGTTACTTCCACGTTGCTATTATATTGCCATGCTATGCTCGTAGACCTGGATTGGGTTTTGAGAGATATTCATGACAGATGTGAGATTGTTAATAATGGTTTACTTAAGGTGGCAACTAAAACTCACATCTGGGTGGATTGAGGTACCTGGGTATTCCAGGATTGCCTGTTTTTCTTTTGGACCGCCACCCAGGTTCAAAGGGATCATAAGATTATTCATGCTAGAAACTTCCATGTGCAGCCGCAAGCTATTATGGGCTCTAGCATAGTTGATTAAGTTGTGTGAACTCTTACAGTGGTAGACTAGCAGATGTAGGGGAAAGTAGGTGTAACTGTCTACCCATACGTAAGGTGCAAGCACTTCTGAAAGACTGTGTCTCGGTCATCCGTTTCTCAAACATCATGTAGTGCGAGAATCAAGCGGAGGCGATCGAGTCTTGTGGGGAAAAGTGCACAAACCTCTGTAGAGTGTACAAACTAATCATGGTTAGCCGTGTCCCCGGTTATGGACAACTTGAGTATCTAGTACTTGGATTATCATGTGAATCTCATCATGTTACTTTAATTAATTTTGTTGGGTTTAATGATGTTACTTAATTGGGATTGAGATGCTGTCAACCATCTCAATGTTCAACAACCACCATGATAGTTAAATAAAATTTATTCCTTTGCAGTAGGGAAAAATTGGCTTTTCGCAAAACTGTAACCATAGAGCTTTCCACCAGCCATATATGCATGTAGTATAGCATTATTATGTTCATTATTCTCTATGTGTTACATTGCCAGCATATTCCATGTGCTGACCCGTTTCGGGCTGCAACGTTTCATGTTGCAGACTTTTCAGACGACGAGTAAGGTGCCATAGGTCGTGGTCTTATACTCAGTGATGCCGTTGGAGTTGATGGACTCACTTATCTTCCAAGTCTTCCGCTGTTATCGTATTTAGATGGCCTTAAGCCATATTTATCATACTATTTCTCTTCGGAGATATTCGATGTAATAAGTGTGTGATTGCTACTCTGTTATAAATCCTCCATTTGTACTGTGCGTGTCAGCATTACTGATCCAGGGATGACACTGGTGCACAGCAGCACAGACCATTTGAGGTCTGGTCGCTACAAAGGTGGTATCAGAGCACACGCTGACTGTAGGACACGACCACTAAGCTTAAGCCCTAGAACACTTCTCTCTTCTCATTTCTGACCCTTCTCCACTTTCTACTCTTTTAGGAATGGCGGATGCAAGGGGCAAGTTCATGCAACCAGATGAAGACACGCCTTTTGGACGACACTTGAAGGAAGTCACTAAGTACTTGAACATAGGAATACCAAGCATCACCGTAACCTACAACGCCACATTACCCGAAGAGGAGAGCTGGAAGATTCATGTTCACATTCCAGGAAGGACGTTTGTGCCAGTTACTGAACCCATAAGATTGGTTTTCGAAGCATCAACCTGGAGTTTAGGGAAGAGCATGGCCGCCCACATCGCTATGGGACGCATTGGAGAAGTCTACCACAAGGAGCTTAAGGATACCATTTATCAGATTTGTGGACGCCGAGACGAGCAATGGGAGATGATCAGAACCAGGAAGGATGGATCAATTGCAGCTTTCATCCAGGAGCAAAACCAACATATTCGTCGCCAGGAGAACCAGATGTGCTCAGACAAGGAAGAACTGGAGAAGGCATTGACAAAGATCAAGGAGCTGGAGGAAGAACTCAAAGCTACACGCGAGGATTATTTGGAGGAAATCGTCGCACTAGTAGGGAAGAATAACGACCTGGAGAAGAAGATTGGAGTATTCAGGGGAAATCCAGTGCCAAAAGCAGAAGATGACGAATGCACTTGCCCGGACAACTACATCATCATCGACGACACCGACTCGGAACCAAGTGAAGATGACTTTGTTGATGAAGCTGGAGCAGATATCATGGAGTCTTCAACTGATCAGAATTTCTAGTAGACCACCATATCAGTAGTAGCTTTCCCCCATTTAATAGTATAGTTCGAGCACTTTGTAACGCTAGTTAGATCGATTGTATGCTTTGTTTGAATTGATTGAGTGATATTGATTGTATTTGTCTCATGAGCATATGGGTAGTGTTTTCCCTCTAGACCTCATTCTATTCTTAATTCTCATCTTTTCTAACCTATCAGATGCCTCCGAGACGTGACACCGGATTTGTCTTCCCACCAGAGATCACTCAGTTGATTCAGCAACAGAATGCCCTGATGCAAGTGTTAGTGCAGAACCAAGGCAACAACAACAACAACAACAACAACCACCCACCGCCACCACCACCTGTTGATCACTTAGCCCGTTTCTTGAGGCTAAACCCGCCGGTGTTTTCCAGTAGCACCGAGCCGATTGTTGCAGATGATTGGTTCCGCAAAGTTGGAAGGGAGTTGACCACTGCAGGATGCACAGATGCGGAAAGAGTGCGTTTTGCCGCACATCAGCTTGATGGACCCGCAGCATCATGGTGGGAGAATTACACAGCCACGCACCCTATTGACACTGTCACATGGGAAGTTTCAGCAAGCTTTCCGTACAGCCCATGTTTCAGCAGGAGCTATGGCTATGAAGAAGCGTGAGTTTCGCAACCTACGCCAAGGAGGTCGCACCGTAGGCCAGTATGTGGAGGATTTCAGTAAGTTAGCACGTTATGCACTAGATGACGTTGCTACATATGCAGCCAAGTAGGAGAAATTTTTGGAAGGACTGAATGATGAACTGAGTATGCAGTTGATGGTAGCAACCTTCAACAACTACCAGGAGTTGGTAGATAGAGCTCTCATGATTGAAGGGAAGCAACAGCAGATTGAAAACCGTAAGAGGAAGTATGGACAAGGGAAGTATAACTCTGGAGCTCAGCAGAAGCCACGTTTTGCCCCGAAACCGGGAGGACAGTTTCAGCATACCCATGGAGGAGGTAGTTCGCACAATCATAATGGCTCCAAGAATGGTAATGGGAATGGAGGAAGCAATGGACAGAACCGCACCAACCCATCTACCCCAGCCAAGAGGGACCTGAGCCAAGTCACTTGCTTTAAGTGCCAGAAGACTGGACATTATGCCAATGAATGTCCTGAAGCCCAGAATGGTAATGGCAATGGAAGCTCTGGGAAGAAGCCGAACCCGTTCAACAAAGGACATGTGAACCATGTGAGCGTGGAGGAGGTTGAAGCACAGCCTGATGCAGTAATAGGTAAGTTTTTGGTTAAGTCATTTACTGCAACCGTTCTTTTCGATACTGGTGCATCGCATTCATACATATCAAGGGGGTTTGTGGATAAGTTTAAGTTGCCCACCAAAGTTCTCAGAACACCTATGTTAGTAACCTCGCCAGGAGCATAGTATATGGCAAGCCAAGGATGTTTTCAGATGCCATTGGCCATTGGTAGGCATGTTTTCCCCTCAGACCTAATAATTTTGGAGTCGCAAGGTTTGGATGTGATTTTGGGAATGGATTGGCTATCGATGTACGGAGGGAACATCGATTGCGCCAGCAAGTCGATTTTGCTTACCACCCCAGAAGGAAAAAGGATTAAGTATGTATCCCGGCATATGCCAAAGAGGACTCAAGTGAATTCCTTATCAGGAGTTGTACAGGAGGAAGTACCAGTGGTGAAGGATTATCCGGATGTATTTCCAGAAGAGTTGCCAGGCATGCCACCGGATAGGGACATTGAGTTCTTGATTGAACTTTTGCCAGGCACAGGGCCAATATCTAAGAGACCGTAGAGGATGCCCGCAAAAGATTTGGAGGAAATTAAGAAGCAGATCAAGGAGTTACTGGATAAAGTCTATATTCGCCCAAGTTCGTCACCTTGGGGATCACCAGTACTTCTAGTGGAGAAGAAAGATGGATCGTTGAGGATGGTTGTTGATTATCGTGGATTGAATGAAGTGGCCATCAAAAACAAGTACCCACTGCCGATGATCAATGATTTGTTTGATCGATTACAAGGAGCTAAAGTATTTTCCAAGATCGATCTACGATCAGGATACCATCAGTTAAAGATTCGAGAGCAGGATATACCTAAGACGGCTTTTACCACCAGATATGGACTGTATGAGTATACCGTTATGTCATTTGGTCTGACTAACGCACCTGCCTATTCCATGAACCTGATGAACAAAGTGTTTATCGAGTATTTGGACAAGTTCGTCGTGGTGTTCATTGATGATATTTTAGTCTTTTCCAAGAATGAGGAAGAGCATGAGGAGCATTTGCGATTGGTACTTGAGAAGCTCAGAGAACATCAGTTATATGCCAAGTTTAGCAAATGTGAATTTTGGCTGAAGGAAGTTGGATTCCTCGGACATGTTATTTCTGGAGAAGGAGTAGCAGTAGACCCTGCCAAAGTTGACACAGTGACAAGTTGGGAATCACCCACGTCAGTTGGAGAGATCCGGAGTTTTCTTGGACTTGCAGGATACTACCGGAGGTTCATCGAGAATTTCTCGAAGATTGCTAAGCCCATGACTGAGCTATTGAAGAAGGACACCAAATTCAATTGGACTGAGGATTGTGAAGCTAGTTTTCAAGAATTAAAGAAATGATTGGTTACATCACCAGTGTTGATTCTGCCAGATCAACGCAAGGATTATGAAGTTTATTGCGACGCTTCTCGTCGAGGACTTGGAGCAGTGCTTATGCAGGAAGGAAGAGTCGTGTCATATGCTTCAGGACAACTTAAACCCCATGAGAAGAATTATGCTACGCATGATTTGGAGTTAGCAGCCGTGGTGCATGCGTTGAAGACATGGAGACATTTTCTCATCAGAAACCATTGTGAGGTGTACACGGATCACAAGAGTTTGAAATATATTTTCACGCAGAAGGATTTAAATCTCAGACAGAGGAGATGGTTGGAGCTTATTAAGGACTATGATATGAGATTGCATTATCACCCAGGAAAGGCTAACGTAGTAGCAGACGCGTTGAGCCGCAAGTGTCATGTCAACACCCTCATGACAGGAGAGTTACCTCAGGAGTTAGCCGAGGACCTTCGCGAGCTATGTTTGGAGATAGTCCCAAAAGGCTATTTAGCGACTCTGGAGATTCAGTCTACCTTGATGGAAAGGATCAGAGAGGCTCAGAAGACAGACAAGGAGATTGACGAGATAAAGGAGAAGATGAGCAAAGGAAAAGCCAAGGGATTTCGTGAGGATGAGCACGATACTTTATGGTTTGAGGACCGCGTTTATGTGCCCAATGATCCGGAGATCAGGAAGTTGATTTTGCAAGAAGCCCATGATTCACCGTACTCGATTCACCCAGGGAATACCAAGATGTATTTGGATTTGAAGAATACTTTCTGGTGGACCAGAATGAAGAAGGATATTGCGGAGTATGTAGCAGTTTGTGATGTATGTCAGAGAGTGAAGGCAGAGCATCAGAAGCCAGCAGGATTGCTACAACCATTGCCGATACCCGAATGGAAGTGGGATAAAATAGGCATGGATTTTATCACGGGATTGCCCAGGACTCGTTCAGGCTATGACTCAATATGGGTTGTAGTCGACCATTTGACGAAAGTGGCTCATTTCATTCCAGTGAAGACCACTTACACCAGTGCTAAGTTGGCAAAGATATACATGACCAGGATCGTATGTTTGCATGGAGTTACGAGGACCATTGTATCAGATAGAGGAACCCAGTTTACCTCGAAGTTTTGGAAGCAGTTACATGAAACAATGGGAACCACGCTAGAATTTAGTACAGCCTTTCACTCACAGACAGACGGACAGACCGAGAGAGTCAATCAGATTTTGGAAGACATGTTGAGAGCTTGTGCACTAGATTATGGATCTAGTTGGGACGACAATTTGCCATATGCGGAGTTTTCCTATAACAACAGTTATCAAACCAGTTTGAAGATGGCCCCTTACGAAGCTTTGTATGGAAGAAGGTGTAGAACACCGTTGTTATGGGACGAGGTTGGAGACCGTCAGTTGTTTGGACCAGATTTGATTAAGGAGTCTGAACAGAAAGTGAGGCTGATTCGCGATAGGCTCAAGGTTGCCCAGTCCAGGCAGAAGAGTTGTGCTGATTCTAAACGAAAGGAGACAGTTTATGAATCCGGAGACCGAGTGTATCTTCGAGTATCACCACTTCGAGGAGTGAAGCGCTTTGGAGTTAAGGGAAAGCTAGCACCTCGTTCTATCGGACCATACAGAGTTCTGGAACATATGGGAGAAGTTGCCTACAAGCTGGATTTGCCCGAAGGATTGTCTGGAGTTCATGATGTATTCCACGTTTCCCAGTTGAAGAAGTGCCACGCAGAGATGGCTGAGATACCGCTGAGAGATACAGTGCCGCTGGAATCGATTCAGCTGGAAAGTGATTTGACCTATGAGGAGAAACCAGTTAAGATTCTTGAGTATGCCAGCCGAGTCACCCGCAGTAAGGTTATCAAGTTTTGCAAAGTCCAGTGGAGACACCACACAGAAGAAGAAGCCACCTGGGAGCAAGAGGAAGATCTACGGAAGGACCACTCCCACCTGTTTTCTAGCCAACCCGAATCTCGAGGGCGAGATTCATCTTAAGGGGGGTAGGTTTGTAACATCCCAAATTTTCAATTTGGAATGTTATACATAGATCATCATTGCATATCATAATTTTATTGCATTTCTGACAAATCCTCGATAAATCCTAAGCAACTCAAGGACCCTCGGAGAGAGTTGGGGATTTTCTCGAATTTTTCATATTTGATTTTCATCAAATAATAAAACGAGGATTTTGGTTTTAATTATTTTCTCTCCGGAAAAGTATTTCATTTAAAATTTAATGAGAGGAGAAAATATGACTTCTCCAAAACAATTGAAATATTGGAGAAAAAATATTAAAATCATTTATTGGATTTTATTCGGATTTTATTTGCAATTTTAATTGCATTAAAAAAATTGCACGTTTTCAAAACTGCATTTTTGTGTCAAAAAAATGTTCACCCTGTTCTAATTATTTTAACTAGACGGGGAAAATTTTGTTTTATTTTTTTTGGATTTTTATTTATTTTTCTATGGATTTTTCTCGGCGGAATGTTTAAAAAAAAATTTGCGCCGCGCTTGACCGGGCCGAGGCCCAGCCGAGCCGCCGGCCCATCCCCGCGTCTCCTCCGCATGCACGCCGCCCCCCGCCGCCGCCTTTCCCCTCCTCCAAGCAGGCCCCCCCTCCTTATATACCCCCCCCCTTCACCCCGTACCCGCCGACCCCGCCCCGAGCCAAGCCCGCCGGAGCCGGAGCCCCGCCGCCCGAAGGCCGCCGCCGTTCGCCGCCCCCTCGCCGGAGCCCGCCCCGACGAGGTATCGTTCCGATGCCGTTTGCCGGTTTTCTGAAGAAAAAAAACCGTTCTTTTTTTTAAACCCTAGATCGGTTTTATTTTCTTCGGTTTTATTATTTGGTGAACGTTCACCGACCCGTTCGTTTCAACGAACGTGTTCGTCGGATTTTCTCTGTTAACGAACGTCCGTTCTTTAACCGTTCGTCAGTTTTTCTTTTTCGTCGGATTTTTCCCAATTATTTCAGATCTCGATTTCAGATCGAATCTTCGTTTTCGTTTAACTTTTCGCTCGTTTATCGGAATCAGATGATTCAAGCGCCTAGAGTTTCGTCTCGAAATTCTCTTTCCGTTTAACCTACTCAAGCAAGTTTTTGCTACTGTAAAATTTGACCTAGATCCAGATTAGTAAACGAAGCTTGTTTCTTTCGCTGTTTGACTTTCGTTGCTTCGTTTGAGTTGATTCTTTTTGCAAACCGGAGTTCTTAAGATGAACTTTCTGGTTGGATTTTTCATTCGAGTTTTACCTGTGCATTAGATGAGTACTTATTGTTTGCTTGTTTGTTTGCGATAGAGTACCCGGAGTGCGCCGCTTGTTACTTCGAATCGCTAGGTTTCGTGGATCATCAGCAAGGCAAGTAACACTTTGATCATACCTTCCATACCCAGTTTTTATTGCATTAGATCTATTCCTCAAACATTGCATGATTAGGATCTAATTAAACTGTGGGAATTGGGAAGTAGTTGAGGTAGTACCTATTGCCCTGTTTATTATCAAACCCTTGGGAGTTACTTCCACGTTGTTATTATATTGCCATGCTATGCTCGTAGACGTGGATTGGGTTTTGAGAGATATTCATGACAGATGTGAGATTGTTAATAATGGTTTACTTAAGGTGGCAACTAAAACTCACATCTGGGTGGATTGAGGTACCTGGGTATTCCAGGATTGCCTGTTTTTCTTTTGGACCGCCACCCAGGTTCAAAGGGATCATAAGATTATTCATGCTAGAAACTTCCATGTGCAGCCACAAGCTATTATGGGCTCTAGCATAGTTGATTAAGTTGTGTGAACTCTTACAGTGGTAGACTAGCAGATGTAGGGGAAAGTAGGTGTAACTGTCTACCCATACGTAAGGTGCAAGCACTTCTGAAAGACTGTGTCTCGGTCATCCGTTTCTCAAACATCATGTAGTGCGAGAATCAAGCGGAGGCGATCGAGTCTTGTGGGGAAAAGTGCACAAACCTCTGCAGAGTGTACAAACTAATCATGGTTAGCCGTGTCCCCGGTTATGGACAACTTGAGTATCTAGTACTTGGATTATCATGTGAATCTCATCATGTTACTTTAATTAATTTTGTTGGGTTTAATGATGTTACTTAATTGGGATTGAGATGCTGTCAACCATCTCAATGTTCAACAACCACCATGATAGTTAAATAAAATTTATTCCTTTGCAGTAGGGAAAAATTGGCTTTTCGCAAAACTGTAACCATAGAGCTTTCCACCAGCCATATATGCATGTAGTATAGCATTATTATGTTCATTATTCTCTATGTGTTACATTGCCAGCATATTCCATGTGCTGACCCGTTTCGGGCTGCAACGTTTCATGTTGCAGACTTTTCAGACGGCGAGTAAGGTGCCTTAGGTCATGGTCTTATACTCAGTGATGCCGTTGGAGTTGATGGACTCACTTATCTTCCATGTCTTCCGCTGTTATCGTATTTAGATGGCCTTAAGCCATATTTATCATACTATTTCTCTTCGGAGATATTCGATGTAATAAGTGTGTGATTACTACTCTGTTATAAATCCTCCATTTGTACTGTGCGTGTCAGCATTACTGATCCAGGGATGACACTGGTGCACAGCAGCACAGACCATTTGAGGTCTGGTCGCTACAACATTTTTCTCCCCCTTTGGCAACAAGTTACCAAAAAGTTCAAAAATGCATAGTGCTAACCGACTCTCAGGCTTGGTCTTCGAGAGGTGGTGTAGAGAGAACTCCAAGGACGAAGGCATCTGTTGATGTAGCTCGAGCTGGTGGAGTGGCTGCTGGAGGTGGCGCTGGAGCTGTAGTTGCTGGTGCTGTAGCTCGAGTATCTGTGACTGGCACTGCAGCAGATCTCTGTCCTCTGGGCACTCTAGCAAAAGCATCTGTAGTAGACTTGCCCTTCTTCTCCTCTGCTTCCTCCTGAAGCTGCTCAACTGCAGTTTGGATCTTAGTTACCTTGACATCAAGATCAT
Source organism: Aegilops tauschii subsp. strangulata (assembly GCF_002575655.3). NCBI lineage: Eukaryota > Viridiplantae > Streptophyta > Magnoliopsida > Poales > Poaceae > Aegilops > Aegilops tauschii. Next base: position 323,066,510 of record NC_053038.3, on the reverse strand, counting down.
AGAATTTCTGCTCAATGATCCTCTCCAAACTCCCCTGGTTTTGAGTCAGGGTGGCCAAGCCCTTCTCAATCCTCAAAGTGGATTGGATCAGATATGCAAGCTGGTCTTGCCTGCTCTTCAAGAATACTTGAGATGCCTCTTCAGCAGTTGGCATCTTTGCAGCTTTCTCTGCCCTTGCCTTCTCTCTCTTCTCATGTGCTTGAGCTGATGATGGTTCATTCTCATTCATGACAACAGTGTTGTCTTCAAATTCAGGGTAGATGGGCAGGTGCTCCTTATCCAATAGATATTTGCCTGTGCCCATTTTGGAGTTGATGAGCTCCTGAATTTGTGGGGCATACCCACAACTTCTCTTCTGATCAGTTGTTGTCATTTTGATTGTCTCCACAATCAGACTCATGACTTTGAACTTTTGAGGCACATCAAACAAATGTAGCAAATTGATAGCATGTCCTCTGATCATCTTGTGATCACCTGACTTGGGTAGCAATGTGTGCCTTAGGATCCAGTTGATGGTAGGCAGACCAGACAACAAGAAGTGGACAGATCCAAACTTATGAGTCTCCAAAGCATCATCTGGGATCTCTCTGTACATGTGTGCCATAGTGTTATGGTCTTTCTTCTTCTCAGCATAAACATCCAAGTCATCCTCATTTTCTTCCGGGGCATTGATCAACTGAGCCCATTCTTCAATAGTAGATTGGTACCTTGTACCTTCAGACATCCAAATGATCTTCCCATCTGGGTAGAAGTGGGCAGTGGAGTAAAACTGCATGATCAGCTCATCATTCCACTTGGTGAGCTTCTGGGCAACAAATGTATCAACTCTACATGCTTTGAAGCTGTCATATACACCTGGATAGTGATCTTCATTCTCCTTGATGTACTCCCAGTCAACCCATCTCATGTCACACACTATGGGATTCTTGTCAAGCAAAATTGTCTCATAAAAGTCTTGTTGTTCCTTAGTGTGAAACCTGTAATCCACAGCAGTTCTCCTCCTGACAGCATATGGATCAGACTGTCTCCATAATCTCAGTCCTGAATCCTTCCTGATTTTCATGTTTTCTGCAACAGGATGTGCATCATTGTGGTCAGGGCTCTTGGGCTTCAGCTTTCTCAAAACAAGTGAGTCATCTTCCTCTTCTTCAGCAGCTTTAGGCACTGGGGCCTTGTTCTTCTCCTCAGCAGGAATACTTCTGGTGTTCCTCCTGGGTTTAGGCTTTTGAGCTAGAGCAGCAGCCTTGGGAGCAGCTTTGGGCTTAGATGGAGCAGCCCCTGATCTGATTGTATCTCCCATGAGCTTCTGAGCTTTGGGTGCTGGTGCAGCATCCTCTTGTTCTTCTTCTTCTTCTTCAGAATCTCTCATCATTGATGGCTTGCCAAGAACTTTGGCAGTAGTGGTTCTTGCCCTCTTCTTCTTTTTACCGTCACCTGCTGCTTCACCATCATCTGATTCAATGGTGAACTTCATAGTTTCACCTGTGGCAACTTTCTTTGTCTTGGAAGCTTTAGCAGTTGAGGCTCTAGCTTTTGACACTGGAACTCTTCTTGCTGGAGCCTTTGTTTTCATTCCAGGCTTTGTTGCAGCAGTAGTGCTGTACTCCTTCTTCAACACCTTCTTTCTTGAAGTGGCCTCATCCTCAACAGCCACATAATCCTCATCTTCAGAATCTGAGGTTTTTCTTCTTCCTTGTCCTGGTAGCTGCCTTTGGCAAGTTACTGGGTGTGCTCCTGCTGCCCTCATCATAGTTGCTGGAGGGACTAGTGCCCTCACTCAACTGAACCTGTTCCTCTGACTTGTTCTGACTGACACTTTGATCAGACATTTTCAGGCAAACCGTCAGTAGACCCTGTGAATAGGTTGTAGATGAGCATCACAAAGTACAGAGGTTTTGAAAAATAATTGAGTCAAAAAGCTTAGTTTTAGTTCTCTACAGAAGTGATCTCGGAGCTACCAAATTGACAAACTCGGTGATACCGAAGCAACACTTGGAACCTAAACTAGTGAACTTGGTAGGGCCGAGTTACCGTTCGGTGGCACCGAGATTGCTAGGGTTTCACAGAATCTTGAACTCGGTCACACCGATTTGCACGTTTCGGTCAGACCGAAAAGCGCATGTGCAATGGCCAAGGCCGAATCGGTGAGACCGATTTCTACAGTTTGGTCGGTCCGAGATGAGTTCTGCGGAGAGCTAACCCTAAAATTTTCGAATCAATCTAGACCTAAGGAAGTTTTAGCTGGATGGATCAATCTCAATCGTGGCAAGAAGCATGGCATTGTCCTTGTGCTAGGAATCGGAGTGAAAGAGACAGCACAAGGGGTCAAACACTTACCCTAGAGCGGCGAGTGTTCGCTACGGCGGCAACGGCGGAGCAGATTGCCGTTGACGGCGGCAGAGACCAACGGTGAGAAGACGATCTGGAGACCCGAAGAGGCAGAGCAGGTTACGCGCGGGTGAAGGGTTTCAGAAAAATTTCCAAAATTTCACCCGTCAGTATATATAACCTGACCCTGTCGGTGTGACCGAGTGGAACAACTCGGTGGCACCGAGATGCAAAACTGCAGGCAGTTACTGCAACTCGGTGTGACCGAAAGGTTCTAATCGGTTGCACCTAGATTGAAAAACCTAGATCAACTAAGTGATCTCGGTAGGACCGAAAAGGATGAATCGGTCAGACTGAAATGCACAAAGAGGTTTTGGAAGTTTAAGTCTATGACGAATCAGGGACTCCGAGTGCTCCTCACACAGAGTGGTTCGATTCTGACTTGATCAAACTTTGTGATGTAGCATGAATAGAGTTTGAGACGAGGAAAGCATAGATAGCTAGTGGGAGTTCTTAGGCATTCTTGTCCATCCATTTGGCAAAAGAGAAAAAGCCAAACAATCAAAGCAACAAATGGATGTCCTCGAATGAGAAAAATATGCACCCAACATGCTCACACAATTAAAATAGCAAATGAAGTATGTGACAAAGCATGCACAAACACTCTAGCATCTATCAAGCAATTGGCGATGACTAGGTCATCTATGTATGAGTATATTGACTTAGGAGTCAAATGAGAACATTTGATCATAGGTCATACTCATCGTTTAAGCACAAGTGGGGTTACCACTTTTACATAACGCATTGTTGTGCTCACACCATTAGAGTTGCTTTAGCTCAATTCTTAGAGTAAAACTCCCCCTAGATGTGATATTCCCCCTAAGTGGGATGAACTAACCTTGGGTTTTGTTGATGATGACTTCATGTAGGTGTTGAAGATGTGGATCCTCAATGTTGATGTAGATCATTCGAAGCAATCCATTGGAGTGAGTTGCACTTTCAATACCTACACGGGTTAGTCCCACAAGGAACAAGCAAGGATATCCATATACATAGAGTGATGTATACACAAGATGTTGTCCATGAAAACATTAGGTCACCTTGTCCCTTGTCTTACCAACAAGAGGGTTTGTGACTCCTTGGACTAGTGCAAGATATGGAAGTTGTTTGCACTTGTCCTCGCCAAAATGATAAGAGTGAAGTATGTTGGCGGAGTCACCCTCAAGAACTCTCTAGTTCTTATTCTTCGGGATCCACACCATCTTGATGGGAATCCTTGGAGTTGTAGTCGTACTTGATGTAGTCTTGGGAACCCACTTGACCAAGGCCTTAGGTGCTTCTTCAAATGCATCAATATCCTCTTGAAGCTTGTCCTTGCCTTTTTGCTTGTGGTCTTGTGGTGGAAGATCATCTTGAGCTTGTGTTCCTTGGAAAGAAGTAGGATCATCCTTCTCTTGTTGAGGAACAAACTTCGTCTTGGGGTATTGATCTTCTTCCCACTCAACTCCATTGGCATTGAACTTTCGTTCAAAACCAACACCTTGATTCTTCCGGTGCCTTCCTTGCTTGCGTACAATTTCCTCAAATTGCTTACTTCCGGCAAGGCTCTTGTAAACACCTTTCTCTATAATTCCCTTCAATAAGCTATTTTCTTGCTCAAGTGTAACTTGGCTAAGAGAGTCATTAGTGGAATCAAGAGAACTACTAGAGGCAACAACATTGGATTTAGCATGATTGTTGTTACTACTAGATGAAGAATCTTTCTTGTTCTTGTTGTTAGATTTAACTTGTGGCATGTAAGTAGACAAGAGCAAATGCTTGGCAATGTAAGAAGAACTTTTCTTGCGAAGATCATCATTGATTGCCTTTAAAAACTCATGCTCTTGCTCAAGGTTGAGCTTTTCAAAGCGTAGCTTCTCATGAGTCTTTAAAAGTTCTCGATGATCTTCCAAGGTAGTTTCATGAGCAAACTTAAGAGTGTTTAGTTCTTTAGTTAGACGCTCAATCTCCTTCTTATCATCATCGTTCGTTTTATCTTGATTAGCATGATTAATAGCAAATTCATCATAGTTTTCATAACTAGAGTTGTTAACAAGTAAATCATCATCTCCTAGCAAATCATCTTCATCACTATTGAAATCAACATACTCAGGGTGTGTTACCTTTGGACCTTTAGCCATGAAGCATCTCCCAATTCCTTCATTTGGTGAGTCAAATATGTCGTAGGAGTTGGTTGTCACAAGTGCTAGTCCGGCAACACCTTCATCTTGAGTATATTCGGAGTCGAAGTGATAACATTTTTCGGAGTGATTATTGGAGTCGGAGCTGGGTACCCATTCACCAACATGAGCTTGATGTCTTCTTTTTGTGTAGCTCCTTGATGATGTATCCTTCCTTTCCGAATCCTTGCTTCTCCGAGAGGGTCTTCGTTCATAACGATCATCTCTACTCCTTCTTTCTCTTGGTGGTGATTCTTCTCTTCTACTCCTTCTTTTGGGAGAATCTTCTCTTCTTTTGTAGGGAGCTGTACACTCATTGGAATAGTGTCCGGGTCTTCCACAATTGTAGCAATTACGCTCACGACTAGAAGATCTTTTGTCATTGTAGGACCTTGACTTGGAACTTCTGTCCTTGCTTCTACTTTTGTAGAACTTGTTGAAGTTCTTCACCATTAGGCTCAATTCTTAATTAAAGGTTTGTTTCTCACTTGATGATGTGGGAGCTTCACATGAGGCTTTGTAAGCACCGCTTGACTTATTGTGGAGCTCTTCCTTATCCTTGAGTGACATCTCATGAGCAACAATTCTTCCAATGACTTCAGTTGGCTTGAGATCTTTGTAATTGGGCATCATTTGGATCAATGTGCACACGGTATCATATTTTCCATCCAAGGCTCTTAGGATCTTCTTGATGATGAATTTCTCGGTCATCTCTTCACTTCCTAAGCCGGCAATCTCATTTGTGATGAGAGCAAGCCTAGAGTACATTTCAGCGACGCCTTCACCATCCTTCATTTTGAACTTGTCAAGTTGACTTTGAAGCACATCCAATTTGGATTCCTTGACGGAGTCGGTACCTTCGTGCATATCAATCAAAGTATCCCAAATTTCCTTTGCATTCTCAAGACGGCTGATTTTGTTGAATTATTCGGGGCACAATCCGTTGAAGAGAATATCACAAGCTTGAGCATTGTATTGCAGCATCTTCAACTCTTCCGCGGTAGCTTCACGGTTTGGTTCTCTCCCATCAAGGAATTCACCTTGCAAGCCAATACACACAATAGCCCAAGCGGCCGGGTTATGTCCAAGAATATGAATTTTCATCTTATGCTTCCAACTAGCAAAATTTGTACCATCAAAGTAAGGACCTCTACGGTGGTAATTTCCCTCGCTAGACGCCATACTCTCCTAGGTTGTGAAACCAAGGCTATGACCACCAAAAGCTATGGAAATCAAAGCAGATGGAGACCAAAGCTCTGATACCACTTGTAGGATCGAAAGTATGTCTAGAGGGGGGTGATTAGACTACTTTACCAAATAAAAATCTAGCCTTTTCCCAATTTTAGTTCTTAGCAGATTTTAGCAACTTAGCACAAGTCAAGCAATCAACTTACACATACAATTCTAAGAGTGTAGCAGCGGAATGTAAAGCAATTTCATATGAAGGTAAAGGGAGGAGTTTGAGGGAGCAAACGCAATGTTGACACGGAGATTTTTATCCGTGGTTCCGATAGGTGGTGCTATCGTACATCCACGTTGATGGAGACTTCAATCCACAAAGGGTAACGGTTGCGCGAGTCCACGGAGGGCTCCACCCACGAAGGGTCCACGAAGAAGCAACCTTGTCTATCCCACCATGGCCGTCGCCCACGAAGGACTTGCCTCACTCGGGTAGATCTTCACGAAGTAGGCGATCTCATTGCCCTTACAAACTCCTTGGTTCAACTCCACAATCTTGACGGAGGCTCCCAAGTGACACCTAGCCAATCTAGGAGACACCACTCTCCAAGAGGTAACAAATGGTGTGTTGATGATGAACTCCTTGCTCTTGTGCTTAAAATGATAGTCTCCCCAACACTCAACTCTCTCTCATAGGATTGGATTTGGTGGAAAGATGATTTGAATGGAAAGCAACTTGGGGAAGGCTAGAGATCAAGATTTATGTGGTTGGAATGGAATATCTTGACCTCAACACAAGTGTAGGTGGTTCTCTCTCAGAAAATGTATGTTGGAAGTGTAGGCATGTTCTGATGGCTCTCTCTCTCCACGAATGAAGAGTGGGTGGAGGGGTATATATAGCCTCCACACAAAATCTAACCATTACACACAATTTACCAAACTCGGTGGGACCGAATCGTGAAACTCGGTCAGACCGATTTAGTTCATAATGTGACCGTTAGGCATTTCGGTGGGACCGACACGTCAACTCGGTGAGACCGATTTTGTTAGGTTTAGGGCATAACGTAATCTCGGTGAGACCGATTACACAAACTCGGTGAGACCGATTTTGGTAATAGACAAACAGAGAGTTGGTCAGGCAAACTCGGTGGGACCGATTCGCTCATCTCTGTTGGACCGAAACGTTACGAAAGGGAAACAGAGAGTTTGCATTGCAATCTCGGTGGGACCGATCGCTCATCTTGGTTTGACCGAAACGTTATGAAGGGAAACAGAGAGATTACAACCCCATCTCGGTGAGACTGAGATCCCTATCGGTGAGACCGAAAAGACTAGGGTTTCTCGCAGTGGCTATGTCAACTGAACTCGGTGGCGCCGGATAAAAAGTTTCGGTGGGGCCGAGTTTGACTTTTGGTTTGGGACATATGTGGATGTGAGAAAGTAATTGAGGGTTTTTGGAGCATATCACTAAGCACTTTGAGCAAGAAACTCATTAAGCAACACCTCACCCCCTCTTGATAGTATTGGCTTTTCCTATGGACTCAATGCGATCTTGGATCACTTAAAATGAAAAATGTAGAGTCCTGAGCTTTGAGCTTGAGCCAATCCTTTGTCCTTAGCATTTTGAGGGGTCCACTTTTCTCATCCATGCCATGCCAATCATTGAGCTTTCCTGAAATGTTTATCTTGAAATAGCATTAGCTCAATGAGCTATATGTTGTTAGGAATTACAAAAACCACCCAGGGATAGTTGCACTTTCACGCGGCCGAGGACGCATACGCATGCTACGACATGTATAGGCGGATCTTGGACATGCGGGCGTGTCTGCTTCCCATAACCAACGAGTACACGGACAGCTGCAGCGTCATGATCAAGCGTGCCAGGAAGGTCTAGATGGTATACTTTATATGTTTAAGCACGTTTATCATCTGAGTGGTTCATGCATTAGCCTATGTGTCATAATTATTTGTTTTGTCTGAAATATTTTGTCTAAGAACCCATTAACCTGTTTGCTTTATTTTATTGGCTATTTGTTTATGTATGTAACTAAGTCACTGGGCTGTCATGCTTTGAATCTCCTTCCTCCCAACATATTCCCCTTCTCAGGTGGACCCAGCAGGTCTCATACACAGACATCTGGGACCAACCACCTATCCATTTGTATTTCTTTATTTTTTTCAATCTTTCGTCCTCTTCCTACAGCGGCTAGCGGCGCTGCCGCGCATGCCTCGGTGACCCATCATAGCCTATGGCATTGGCCAGGCCATCCCTCTACTCCCACACATTCTCCGGCGGCGGCGGCTCCATCGGCCCACCCTGCACCCGAACAAGTCAACCCTCATACTCCCCTCCACCTGCGTCTTCCCCCGCTCCGGTTCGTTTGGTCCGAGGTCTCGACGTCGTCCTCCGCCTTGGTGCTCTCGTCACAGTGCCGCCATCTGTCGTTCCCAACATGGTCAGCAAAACAAGAGGAATCGGGAGACGAATGTTCGTCGAGAGGCTCACAGTCCCCGGCCCACCATGTCCATGGCCTAGGTTTTGTTCTTTAACATGCGCAGCCCACGACATGTTTCAACTTTTTTTGGGTCCAGCAGGTATCAAGCGGCCTCTGGGCCTCCCAACCTAGCTTGTCTATAAAATTAGTAGCCCAAGTTATGTTTCTTTTTTCAAGACGACACACAGCTCAGTTCTAGTTTTATATAAGAATGCAAAACTGAACCTATGTTTTCCCTTCTATAATAGTATATATATATATATCTTATTTTATTACATATATATAATAGAAACAACATAAGGTTTCGTTAAACCTATCGTTCGTTCAACCATTGCATAGACCTTCCCACTTCCTTTATTTTTCGTTTTCATTAATTCTATATGTGAATTTTCTCCCACTTTCTTTTTCGATGTAATCTGAGTTTTCTCCCAGTACTTTTCCCTAGAACCAACTCAATTGTCCCACGTCTAGCCTAAAAAATAATAATACCCCACGTCCTATTAACTCATCAAAGTAAAATGATATTTTATTTCATAAATCGAAAGTTCTTACAAAATAATAATAATAATAATTGTTTATATATAACTTGGCAAGTTAACTCCTGGTGATTGCGTACATAAGCTTGCAAAACTTTTACTGACCAATGCAGTAATAGACGTGCAATCATGTGTTTATCCTTTTATAACATTTCTCCGTCCAGCCCAACAAGATATTTTTCACCCAGCCCAGCAAGTCCGCGGATTTCGAGAAAAATCCAAATGGGCTTTAAATTCTAACATAATATAAAAACGGGCTGCATAGATGCTACATAATTGTTTCACCCAGCCCACCAAATGGACTTAAAAAACAAATGGACTGGCTGACATGTGGGCCAGTAGGTCGAAGCCTAAGCAATTTTGCAAAAAAAAATACAAAGGTCGAAACCTAAGCAAGGCCTTGGATTTACATCCAACGGCCGGCATTCTTCTTCAATCTCTCGTCTTCTTCCCCAGCGCTGCCGGGACCGCCTACTCCAGCCTCCGGCGTCCAGCGGCGCTGTTTTGCACGCCTCGCAGCGAAACGCTACCCCACCGACGGCCAGGCCATCCCTCCACTCCTCCGCACCTCCTGTTATTCTCTGCCGAGTGTAGGCCCACCCTGCACCCGAACCAGTCAAGTTTCCCACTCCTCTCTGTCTGCGACTCCACTGCCGTGTCTTCCACATCTCCGGGGCATTCCAGTCTGGGGCCTCGCCGTCGTCCACCGGCCTTGGTGCGCTCTGCACAGTGTGGTCAACATGGTCAACAAACGAGTCATCGGAAGATGAATGTACGTGGAGAGGCTGACAGTGGGGACGTACCACGTCCATGGACGCATGCATGCAACTGCATCCTTTTTACCTTGAAAAATAATGTTTTCTCCCCCTGACAGCTGGGACCCACCAGCTACATCTTCTCACGCAAGGAAGTGCGTCCTTATTACGGGCAAAAAAATGATTCTTCCCCAGACAGCTAGGACCCACCAGCTATATCTTCGTATGCAAGGAAGTGCGTCCTTATCCTTCCTAACAGCTGGGACCCACCCGGTCGAAGCATACGTAGCGTTGTTTGTGTGCATACTGGTCGATCGGTCTATCTGCCACGATGAACCGTGGCCGAGTAAGGAGCGGTAGCAGTTCAGGCAGTTCAGTCAAAACCGTGTACACGTACATACAACCAGATGCCAAAAAATATGGCCATGTACGTACATATGGGCGGGGTCTCGAACGCATACTCATGCATACGTACGGCCAGGGCTCGTGTACATGGAGAGGCAATAGACGGCAGCAACGGTGTCCTCTTCATCGAAAGCCAATTGGCTGGGTCGAAATGAAGAAACTGCGTCGTGTTCATGGGGAGGCAACGGAATGCGTCGTGTTCATCGGGAGGCAACAAAATACGTCGTGTTCATCGGGAGCCGGCCGGCTTGGACGGAACAGTCGAAACGGGGTCTGGCGTACTGCAGTATGGAGGAAACGGCCTTCTGTTCGACCGGCTATGGTCGAAACAGGGGTCATGTTCATCGGGAGGGGTGTGGCGTACCGCAAAATGGAGGAAACGGACTTGTGTTGGAGCGCTACGGTCGAAACGGGGGTCTTGTTCATCGGGAGGGGTGTGGCATATCGCAAAACGAAGGAAACGGACTTGTGTTGGAGCGCTAGGTGCAAACGGGGGTCCTGTTCATTGGAGGCAGAGGAAACAGACTTGCGTTGGAGCACTACCGTTGAAACGGGGGTCCTGTTCATTGGAGGCAGAGGAAACAGACTTGCGTTGGAGCACTACCGTCGAAACGGGGGTCCTGTTCATCGGAGGGGTGTGGCGTACCACAAAACGGGACTCCATGGGCTACTGTTCACCCACCATCGACTTCCTTCAGCCTCCACCTGCACTGTTCATCCACCGTGTCTTCCTCCTGCCTCCACCAGCTACTGTTCATCCATGGGCTACTGTTCATCCATCCCTCCACCAGCTACTGTTCAACCAGCCCTCCACGGGGTCCTGTTCATCCACCCCCAACCAGCTGCTCGGCTGTGGCGGCCTCCTCTCGGGGTCTTGTTCATCTAGCGGCAACGGCCTACTACTACTACCACGAGGTCCTATTCATCCAACACCCACCAGGAACTGTTCATCCAACCCCAACCACGTACGTCTCGACTCGTTCAACCAACCCCCATGTTCACTGTTCATCAAGAGGCAGCAAGTTCGATCGGCTTCAGTTAGCAGTAGTACCGAAGGAATCCCTCGATCGGATTTAGTTAACAGCCAGGAATCGATCGATCGCTCGGGTTCAATAACATAGCTAGTGCAATTGCCCGGATTCAGTAAGCGAACGCCTCGCTCGGGTTTAGTTAGAGCCCAACGCCTCTCGCACACACGCGCATACGTGTACGAGACAAACGTGCAATCCCTCTGTGCATCGCTCAGCCCCGACCACCCACCGTAACCGGGAACTCCCCAATATTTTCCTCGCCCTCGCTTCTACCATGATCTTTTCCGTCATGGACGGCCCAAAGAATGTCATGCAGGTGCGTCTCCGGCTCGCCCGGGACGAAAATCCCATTTTCTGTCATTATTTTTTGTCATAGAAGTAGGAGCCCACCACATGTATGATGATACCGGGTTTTTTCACAATTATCGTCATAGAAGTGTCATAAGCATGACAGAAAAAAAATTGTTCGGCCCAAAATGTCACGGATGTGTCTTTTTTTTAAGTGTGTGATCGAGTCGCGTCGCCCTCGCGTAACAACAACTATGATCATGCACTGATGCCTCCACCCCTGGACGTCGCGTATGGGCACCATCCCTACGACGACAGACGGGCGCACGACGGTGACCGCAGGCCGAGTCCTACTCGTCCGTCGAGGGACGCTCGAGACCCGTTGTTCAACGTGAGATCCGTTTTCGCCCGAACTTGGTCGACAGAGGCTGGGCCTTACGGGAGGGCCAGGAGCATGACGTGCTGAGTGGTTCCGTACCATCGGGCCCCAAATGCTTCAGTCGTTATATACGAGTGGCCGAGATCCCCAACAACTTCAGGTTGGCCACGGGGATCAGCAAGTTCACCGGTGAATCCAAGCCTGAAATTTGGCTGGAAGATTACCGAGTGGCACTCCAGATCGGCAGCGGCAATGACAAAGTGGCCATGAAGCATTTGTCGCTGATGCTAGAGGGCTCTGGTCGGGCTTGGCTGACACAGCTCCCGTCGAGTAGTATCTTTTAGTGGGAGGACCTAGCAAAAGTATTCGTCAAGACCTTTGAAGGAACGTACAAGAGAGCAGGAGGTTTGACCAAGTTACAGCACTGTGTGCAAAAGCAGAATGAAACTCTCCAAGAGTATATCCAGTGGTGGACCACTCTGCACAACACGGTGGAGAATGTCACCGAACACCAGGCAATCTGCGTCTTCAAGGCCGGAGTCAGGTATCGGGAGCTGAACATGAAGTTTGGCTGAACTGAGACCCCTTCTCTCAATCGGGCTATGGAGATAGCCACCCGGTATGCCAATGGTGAAGAGGAAGACCGACTGAGAAGTGGCAAGAGCCGAGCTGGTGATGCACACCAGTCGTAGAACCAGGGCAAAAAGCACAAGCGGAAAGCAGATGCTGGAGGGAATGGCGAGGCCGCGGCTCTGGCCAGCCAAGGCAAAAAGAACCCCCAAAAGCAGAAGAAGGATTGGAAAGGAAAGAAGCAAGTCACCATGAAGAGCAACATCCTCGACCAGCCTTGCCAGATTCACACGAAGAAAGGTGAGGAGGGTAACTTGATCTTGCCCAAGCATACCACTCGGGAGTGTCGACTCCTGAAGCAAGAGATGCGACAAGATTCTTCCGGGGAAAGAGATGATCACAACGAAGACGGAGGCAAAGGTACTTCCGGGTACCCCCAACGTTGAGAATGTCCTCATGATTTTTGCTGATGTTGAAAGCAAGAGCCACCTCAAAAGGTGATCAACCGAGAGGTCAACATGGCAGTTCCGACTGTCACCAAATATCTTGACTGGGCCAACACACTGGTAAAGTTCGACCAGCCGGACCATTCCGCTCACATACCAACCCCCGAGCGGCAGGCTTTGGTAGTGGACCCAGTCGTGGGAGGAATCCGATTGCGCAAAGTCCTGATGGACGGCGGCATCGGGCTTAACATCATCTACGCCGACACCCTAGAGGCAATGGGCATCCCGATGACCTGACTCAGCAAGAGCAATATGCAGTTCCACGGGGTAATCCCCGGGAAGAAGGCCAAGTCACTCGGTCAGATCGCTCTCGACATCGTATTCGGCGAAGAGAAAAACTTCCGAAAGGAACGGTTGACTTTCAAAGTGGTAGACTTCAAGGGCACTTACCATGCCATCCTGGGTAGGCCTGCCTATGCGCGTCTCATGGCCCGTCCATGTTACGTGTATCTTAAACTCAAGATGCCAGGGCCTAAAGGCGTGATCACTATCACGGGCAATCGGAAGTTGGCCGAAGAGTGCCTCCAGAAGGGCTCCCAGATCGCCGATGAGCAGATGGTAATGGCCGAGTTAAATGAGTACAAGAAGGCGGCAGACCCAAGCAAAATTTTGAAGTCCAAGAAGCCGACTGTGGAATCCGCTTTCCAGTCGGCATGAGAGACGAAGTCGGTGCACATCCATCCTGAGGACCCAAACGCTGCCCGACCAACATCTCCACCACCCTGGACAGCAAATAGGAAGCCGCGCTCGCCCAGTTCCTCCGTGAGAACCGGGACATCTTCGCATGGAAGCCTTCTGACATGTCGGGTGTTCCTAGGGAACTTGCCGAGCATAGACTCCGTTTCGACTCGGTGTCGAAACCTGTCAAAGAGTATCTTCAACGATCTTCAACCGAGAAGCGCATGGCGATTGGCGAGGAGATAGCGCGGCCCTTAGCCGCCGAATTCATCCGAGAGGTGTACCACTCCGAGTGGATCGCTAACATCATCATGGTGCTGAAGAAAGATAAGTCTCTTCGAATGTGTGTAGATTTTAGGCACATCAATCGGGCCTGCCTGAAAGATCATTTTCCTCTCCCTCGCATAGATCAGATAGTAGATTATACTGCTGGATGTGAGCAGTTATCATTTCTGGATGCGTACTCCGGGTACTATCAGATCCGATTGTATGGCCCTCATGAAATAAAATCAGCGTTCATCACCCCATTCAGGTGTTTAAAAATGTTGGGGCCACATTCCAGCATATGATTGAAAAGTGCTTACGGAAGCAAATCAGTCGGAACATCGAAGCTTATATGGATGACATTGTGGTTGAGTCCAGGAAAGGTTTCGACCTCCTGACTGACCTTGCTGAGACCTTCACAAATTTGTGAGCTTTCGGAATCAAACTCAATGCAACCAAGTGTACATTCAGCGTACCCGCAGGCAAGTTACTCGGTTTCCGTGTTTCCGAACGAGGGATTGATGCCAATCTCGAGAAGATAGTGGAAATCGTCCGAATGAAGCAACCAAAACGTCTATATGATGTGCAACGCCTCACGGGCTGCCTCACGGCCCTGAGTAGATTCATCTCTAGACTCGGTGAAAAAGCCATGTCGGTTTACCGACTGATGAAGAAGTCTGACAGGTTCGAATGGACACCCGAAGTGCAAGCTGCGGTCCAGGAACATAAAGTCGTGCTTTCCACCCAGCCGGTGCTAGCTGCTCCGAGCAGCAAGGAGCCTTTGCTCTTATACATCGCGGTCACAAGCCAAGTTGTTAGCACGGTCTTCACTGTGGAACAGGAAAACTACAAAAAAAGACACATCCATGACATTTTGGGCCGAACGAATTTTTTTCTGTCATGCTTATGACACTTCTATGATGATAATTGTGACAAAACCCGGTATCATCATAGATGTGGTGGGCTCCTACTTCTATGACAAAAAATCATGACAGAAAATGGGCTTTTCGTCCTGGGCGGGCCGGAGACGCAGCTGCATGACATTATTTGGGCCGTCCATGATGGAAAAAACCGTGGTAGAAGCGAGGGCGAGGAAAATGTCGGGTAGTTCCTGGTTACGGTGGGTGGTCGGGGGCCGAGCGATGCGCGTTTCTCTCGTACACGTACGCGCGTGGGTGCGAGGCGTTGGGCTCTAATTGAACCCGAGCGAGGCGTTCAACTACTGAACCCGAGCGATTGCACTGCAGGCTACGCGTTACTGAACCCGAGCGATCGATCAATGGCTATTAACTGAACCCGATCGAGCTATTCCATCGCTACTACTGCTAACTGAAGCCGATCGATGCTGCCTCTGGATGAACAATGAGCATTGTTGGGGGGGTTGGATGAACAGTTCCCGGTGGGGGTTGGAGGAACAGGACCCCGTAGTTGTAGAGGCTGTTGCCGCTGGATGAACAGGATCACGATCGATCGAGCCGGTGGAGAGCTGGACGAACAGGACCCCGTGGAGGGCTGGATGAACAGGACGACCCTGTGGAGGGCTGGTTGAATAGTAGCCGGTGGAGGGCTGGATGAACAGTAGCCCGTGGAGGGGTGGTTGAATAGGACCCCGTGGAGAGGGCTGGTTGAACAGTAGCCGGTGGAGGAGCGGTGGAGGCTGGATGAACAGGAGCACATGGATGAACAGTCACGGGTGGAGGCTGGAGGAGGTCGACGGTGGATGAACAGTAGCCCGTGGAGGCTGGAGGAGGTCGACGGTGGAGATGAACAGTATCCCGTGGAGTCCTGTTTTGCGGTACGCCACACCCCTCCCGATGAACAGGACCCCGTTTCGACCGTAGCGCTCCAACACAAGTCCGTTTCCTCCGTTTTGCGGTACGCCACACCCCTCCCGATCAACAGGACCCCGTTTCGACTGTTGGAGGTCCAAGAGAAGTCCGTTCCCTTCGTTTTGTGGTACGCCAGACCCCTCCCGATGAACAGGGTTCCGTTTCGACCGTGGCCGGTCGAACACAGGGCCATTTCCTCCGTTCTGCGGTGCGCCAGGCCTCGTTTCCATCGGCTGTTCCGTCCAAGCCGGTTGGCTCCCCATGAACACAACGTATTCCGTTGCCTCCCGATGAACACGACGCATTCCGTTGCCTACCCATGAACACGACGATGATGCAGTTTCTCCGTTCCGACCCAACCATGTACACGAGCCCTGGTCGTACGTATGCACGAGTAGGTGTTGGAGACCCCGCCTGTATGTACGTACGTGGCCGTATTTACTATCTTGCACCCTGGCCGTTGTACATGTACATGCTATGTGCGCGCCTCTACTACGACACGTGCCCTTCCTTACACGGCCACGGTTCATCGCTGCAGCCTGCAGACAGACTGATCGGCCAGTATGTACGTACACGTTCGCGACCAGAATGACAATGCTACCACTACAAGAAATGTGTCAACTTGCGACCATCACTATTGGTCCCTGAAAGGTCATTGTTTTTCATTTGCGACCTTTTTTGACCAAAAACAGATGGTCAAAAGCTGACAGTCGTAAAATGAAATTCACAACCTTCTCTGTGAGAAGGTCGTGGAAGGCAACGACCAAAACAAAAGGTCATTGGTTCAACGACCTTCTGTTTTGGTCGCTAGCTGTCTGCCTAGGCCACGTTAGATCCGACGTGGCAAGCTGATGTGGCAAAATTGCGACCAAATGAAAAGGTCGTTGATAAGAATCAGCTGTCACATCCCTAGTTCTGGTAATGCTTAGTGCTAGCATTTTGTGTTTCATCATGTCTAAGTTTTAATTAAACTTGAAATGGGGACGGATAAACCCTAGCAGCAAATGAAATACAACTAGGGTCAAATTAAATCTTTTCCATCTACCCAAAATGGCCTTTAGAAAAGTTCATCAATTTTGGAATGGGTGAAAACTTCTCCCAAAAATGATGCACACATTTCTAGGACATTTCTGGATTTTGGAGTTAATTCATAAGTATTTGAATTTGGACCATTAAATTCTATAAATATTTTTAAATGTCCAAATAATCTTGAAAGCATTTGAGGGCTGTGGGAAATAATTTCCCAAGTGCCACAAATATTTTGAGCATTTTACAAAGTGGTTTGGCATTTTTGCTAAATCAAAACCAATTGCAGAAAATAGAAAACATAAAGAAATAGAAAAGAAAGAGAGAGAAAGAGTTACCTGGTCCACTTATCTGGCGGCCCAGCTCCAGCCTAACACTGTTGGCCCAGCCCACCGCGACCTCATGTCGTCTTCCTCCCCTCGCCTCAAAGCTGTTGCTGTCGCCGCGAGAGAGCGCCCGCACAGGCCGCAGGCTCCAGCTCCTGCTTGCCACCTCCTGCCTCTCCCTCGCGCCTGGAGATGCCCAGAGACCCCTGACCTCTCTCTTCCTTGTCCGCAACCTCTCCCCTCCGCTCTGCTCTCTCCCATGGACGACCGAACGAGTCAGAGCGCACCGACGCCGTTCGCCGCGGCCATAACCACTCCCTCGCTCCCTCTTCGCGACCCCGAGCTCCGCATCTTCGCCCTCCTCGTCCACGCCGAGCCAAACAACCGGGGGAGCACCACATCGCCGTCCCGGACGTCTTCTTCAACCTCGGTGCCGGCGATCCCCGCCGCTTGATTCGTCACCATCAGGTCGTCCCCGAGCCCGCTGAGATCGTCGTCCCACTCCCTATGAGCTCCGCCGTCGTTACCCACTCTTCCCCATGTTGATTCCTTGCCGTAGCGCCGTTCCCCGCCATGACCGAAGCACACCACCGCCTGGCTTTGTCGCCGCCGTGGCCTAAGCTAAAACCACCCGCGCCCTTGCACCGCATCGCGCTCCTGGTGCCTCTAGGAGGCCGCCTAGCCCCTCTACTCGCTCGCCTGTTTGCTGCAGCCCCGCGCCCGCAACCAGCCGAGCTCCGGCCGCCGCCCAGCTCACTGCCGTCGCTGCCACCGGCCACCCCAGCTTGCCCCGCGTGCTCCACCAGATGCGCCTCGCTCCCAGCGTTCCGTAGCCGCAAGCCGCGCGTGAAACGATGCCCCGTAGCGCGAGTCCGGCGAGCTCTCGCCGTAGGTTTGGTCATCGCCGGCGTAGATCCGGTGATGATGAAGTGGATGTTTAATTAGGGTTTAATCACCTAGTTAATTAACCACAGTGACACAGACAGTTGGACCCCACGCCCTTAATTAACCACAGTTTATTTCCTGTTTAGTTTTAACTAATCACAGTGGCCCCACGCGTCAGCTTTGACCCTGCTGACGTGGCCGTTGACCAGACCCACATGTCAGCTACACAAACCAGCCCTGTGTCACTGACGTGTAGACCCCACGCATCAGGTTTGACCTGGACTAGCCCCGTTGACATGCTGACGTCATGATGATGTCACGCTGACACTGTAAATATTTTCTGTATTTTAAATAAATCGGAAATGATTTATTTATTTCAGAAAATGTCCTAAACTTCTAAAAATCATAGAAATTCAACCGTAGCTCAGAATGAAATAAGTTATATGAAAACTGATCAGAAAATCCAATCTTTCCATCTGTACCATTTTCATGCATGTTAGAACAACTTATAGCTGTTGTCTAGGACAAATCATATAAATGGCATTTGAATATCCACATATGGAGTTTGAATTTGAATCTTGGATTCAAACCAACTTCATTTAATCTGGTTGCTAGATGCATTAGCTCAAATCACATCATACTACCATGTCATGATCATGCATCATATTGTTGCATTGCATTGATTGTGTTTCCTTCTCTGTTGCCGGTGTTTGCCCCTCTCCGTAGACGTGGTTTCGACGATGAGTTCGATGACACCGATGAAGAGTTATATCATCTTCAGAAGTGTCAGGCAAGCAAAAACCCCTTGTTCATTCCGATACAATCCACTCTCTCGCTCCTGCTCTCTTTTACTGCATTAGGACAACATCGATTCAACTGTTACATGCTGCGGTAGCTGAACCCCTTTTCCTCTGCATGACCTGTCATTGCCACAGTAAATAGATGAAACCCACTAGCATGAGTAGGAGTTGTTTGAGCCCTGATGTGCCTACTCATTCATGCTTGTTTGTCATGCCTGCTACTGCTTAGAGTTGAGTCAGGTCTGATTCATCGGGGATGAATTGGAATGGTGATGAACATGTCCTACTGTGTGTGAGCTAAGTGTGTGAACACGATTTGGTAAAGGTAGCGGTGAGAGGCCATGTAGGAGTACATGGTGGGTTGTCTCATTGAAGCCGTCCTCACGAACTGAGTTCTATGTTTGTGATCCATGAAACAGCTACTACCACACGTTGGGCCCTGAAATATGACCCCGCTTGACTTCTTAACCACCCTAGTCCTCTGTTCAGGAGTTGCTAGTAGTTTCTGGTGTTTGTAGTATGCTGGAGGCCGTGCGCAGCGCTGACCCGAGGGGTGGGCTGTGATGCGGTAGGCACGTGGCATGGTGTACCGGGCGCCCGTTTGGTGTCTCGGGAACCCTGCACACATCGTTCGGGGCCATACGTGGAAACCTCGGCCGGACTCCCTGCGGATGGAACCTGGATAGGCGATAAGCCTGGACTAGAGACTTGAGTGTTTAGGTAGGTCGTGGTCTACACCCACGTCGGCTTTCGCTTGAAGTCTGCCGAGCACATGTCGTGTGCAGACGCTAAGTGGTGGAAACATGTGTGAAGAAGTACACCCCTGCAGGGTTATAAATGATCTATTCGAATAGCCGCGTCCACGGTAAAGGACTTCTGGGTTGCCTATAACAGTTCATAGACAAGTGAAAGTGGATACTCTAAAATGCGCAATATAAGCGTGGGTGCTATGGATGGCCTTCTCGTAGGGAGACGGGAGTGGATCCATAGTGGTGTATTGATATGGTGAATGTGTGGACTCGTGTGCGCCACCTCAAAAGAGTTACTTGCGGTCGTAGTTTAGGATAGCCACCGAGTCAAAGCTGGCTTGCTGCAGTCAAACTCCACCACCCCCTCTATTGATACCGATGCATATGTAGCTAGTTCTGATGTAAGTCTTGCTGGGTACATTTGTACTCACGTTTGCCTATTTTATGTTTTGCAGGGAGACGTCAGTCTCGCTAGTAGTTCCGTGTGGACTTCGACGTTTAGCTTGATACCTCAGCTACGATCTTGTGCCCTCGGCAGGATCTGGTAGATAGTCAGGCTTCTCAGCCTTTTTCATTTGTAGATGTTTGTACTCAGACATGTTAAGCTTCCGCATGTGCTTTGACTTGTATGCTCTGAATGTTGGGTCATGAGACCCATGTCTGTAATATCTCGCTCCTCGGAGCCTAATGAATAAATACTTGGAGTTGTAGAGTTTTGTTGTGATGCCATGTTGTATTTGCACATATCGAGCATATTGTGTGTATGATTGAAATGCTTGGTCTGTGTGGGATCCGACAACCTAGTTGTTTATCCTTGGTAGCCTCTCTTAAGGGGAAATGTAGTCTTGTGCTTCCCCTAGCCATAGTAGTCCGCTACAGCCCGGTTCACCGGAGTCCTGCTAGCCCAGCACTACTAGTCCGGAACACTTTACTGGCCGGCATGTGATTCACTTCGTTCCTATGTCTGTCCCTTCGGGGAAATGTCACGCGGTGGCATCCGGAGTCCTGCCTAGCCTGCTATAGCCCGGTTCACCGGAGTCCTGTTAGCCCAGTGCTACAGCCCGGATTCGCACGCTGCTGACCGACATGCTCGATGTTGATTCATGTATGCTTGTCCCTGTAAGTTAGTGCCACTTTGGGTTCACGACTAGTCATGTCGGCCCGGGTTCGTTGTCATATGGATGGTAGCGACACTATCATATACGTGAGCTAAAAGGCGCAAACGGTCCCGGGCCATGGTAAGGCGACACCCGTGGGAATACCGTGCGTGAGGCCGCAAAGTGATATGAGGTGTTACAGGCTAGATCGATGTGACTTGGAATCGGGGTCCTGACAGCTTTGGTATCAGAGCCTAACTGCCTGTAGGATTACCAAGCCAAACTGGTCGAAATTGAGTCTAGAAATGCTTTAGTTATATAAGGGAATTGATTGTGGATGGGAACGTAAGGCTCTTTTTACTCCTTTACCTTATGCCCTTCTGATCTGAGTCAACCTCTTATTTTCTACGAGGATTAAGAACTAGGCTTCTCATCTTTCTATCAGGATCACGTGTTGCTAATCCGTAGACTCGTAGGATTGTTGGTCTCAAGCCCCAGTTCAGTTTCTACTACTTCCGTGTGTTCATAGTTGGTCTCGGAACCTTGATATTGTGCTTTTGAGTGGTTATGCCACCATTTTTTGCAGGATGTCTCAAATCCTTTGAGCAATTACAGCCGTTATGCTGTCCGAGTCATCCCAGGTTTCTAAACCATCTGATGTATTTGCAAAATCCATTCCCTCTGGTTTTGTTGTTCTTTTGGGCTAGATTAACCACACTAATCGGTCAGTTGAGGTACTCTATTGCCTCGACATATATGTTGGAGCTATTATTATGACCCTAGGTGTCAGGATCATCTAGTAATCTAGCCATGTTTGGTGTTCCCGGTGTGATGATTCTGGCCACCATTCTCGAAAGCATCCCGTGATGCCATTTAGTAGTTGGTATTCTACTCCTGGGTTCTTGACCCAAGATTCACTCTACTTAATTCGTGTAGATAGTGTTGCTCGTTCCTTTAGGATATTAGTGACCTTGTGATAGTCTTCGAGGTCCGTGGTATATCATTCTTCCAAATACCATGAACCATCCTTGGCAGAAGTTCCTCACTGAACCAAAAGATCACAACAAGAGTGCTCTCGATGAGTTCCCCATTCTATATTGTGACTCTGCCAATTCTACCTCTCTGCATGTGTTATCCGGAAGAAATATTTTGAATTTGTTCGGCATACTAATCCATGCATCCACAACTCAGAAAAACATATGTTCCTTTGAGTTGTCCCTCTTTAGTTGTCTTCTGATCTTCGTCTATCAATTGATAATCAAGAGTATGCGTGCATTCGTTCATCGGCGCCTGTCATTCTTGTGGTCCGTCAAGCCATTCTAGTTCAGAATGACTAGGAGAAACAAACTCCAGTACCTTATCCATTTCTAGGATTGGGTCAAAGTAGTTGTATTCCGCAGATCAAATGCCAAACTAGCTTTTGTTCTGTTCTACCTTGGAGTATTACCCTATTTATGTCAAGAATATCATAGGAATTGCACCATCTCTTATGAATTTTTTGACGCAGTGATACTTCTTGCCATCATTGTTCATTCCTCGGTTCCCGTGTTATTGTAACCGGAATGCCGGCAAGTGAGTCGTGATGTGTGAAATCAATACTCCTAGCAACTCCGTTGCTTGGTAGTTAATGGACAATATTCTCATTCTTAGCGTGTTGGTTATTAAATCATCATCCTAAGATTGATCGTGCTACCTAGTCCTTATTTCTGGTGCACTCCTCGATCAATGAGTTAGGATTGTGTCAATCCCTCACTCTTTTGATCATATCATCTTGCCCTGAAAAGCAAGGTTGTTCTCGAGCTTAGTAACATATCGGTGGTTCGTGATTTTTCGAATATCTTCTCGGAAGTATTACCAGGTTGTCCCCTGACTGTTATGTTGAGCTCGTGATCAAGTTGGTTTTCCTCTAAACCAGGCATTCTCCAAGAATTTGTGTTGGATATCCCTGAGCTAGTTGGTTAAGCTAAACAACAACTTGGAGAGTTGGAAGATAAAAGCTTGTCTGACTTAGTTCATGTTAAGGGATATCTTTTTGTGTGTGTGTTGAAGAAAGATGATATCTCCATCAATTGGTCCTCGTGATCAGTTGTTGGATCTATTGCCTTGTCAAAAATTTGATTTGAGTATGGGCTATCATCGAGTCAAATCAGAACCAACGATGTTCGTAATGTTGTCCTACTCTTGGTTGATCCCTCGAGCATACACCATTACATCTTTTGGTCTGACCAATGCTATCACCGTGTGCACATGATGGTGGAAGTCCAGTGATATGGAAATTCCGATGAGTTGTTGTTGAGCCCATCAGCAGCATTTTGTCTCCCCCATGATTCATGTTGAACATCAACCTAGTGTTGAAAACTTTGAAAGCATTTCTTCATGCCAGCTCATGAAGTATATGTTTGATGTAAGAAGTGACTTCCTCTAATTCACGTGTGTTGATGTAAGTTGTCACCGTGAGTTCGAGAAAGCTTGTTTTTCTTCCTCTGGAATCATCCCAAGTTAGTCATGCACGTGCGAAGTGCTCTATGGTTTGATAGGTTGGCCGCCTCCATTCTATATGTGTTTCCTAGCACACCAAGCCACTGAATGACTTGTTCAAGGAGAAGAAGTTCCTTCTTAAGAGCATGCCTTATGCAAGGACTTCAATATCCTCGTTGATGGTTCCCAACCAGAACTCGGTAGTGTTTCATTGTAAGACTACCATGTGGTCATGCTTGTCTGGGACAGCGTGTTCACATGTTTGTAGCGGAACCCGCTCATGTTTTTGGAGCTTGCTATCGTAGTTCATTTCCCGGGAATCTCGCAACGCCATCTCATCGATTTGTGTTGCAAACTTTCATTTTCCTTTCCAGACCTGCTGTCTGAAATATTCCGTTACCAACCAGATCTGAATCTCAGGCAGATATGATGGTTGGAACGTTTCCAAGATCTATGATGTAGGTCCCGACAAGGTTGATGTCTGGCCGACACACCTAGCCGGAAGATCTATCATTGTAGTATCTTGATTGAACTATTTGACCATCTTCTCCATGAGGATTTACTGCGACTTATTCTAGAAGTTGCTCCCTAGGGATCCTTGTGCTCTCAGTTTCCTCGATTATACCATAACCATTCAAACAGTGGAATCACTCTCGTCTGTTGAGTTTCTTCCCCGTTACTAGAATCATTCCCAGCATTTATTTTTTGTTCCTAGCTTGCACCGCCATTGTGCCATCCCCTATGGACTACCTTTCTCAGTAATTACTGATTAGGATCGTCTTCAAAGTGGTCCTACCACAGATTCCATCCATTCCCGATGATAAGCAAAATCATCCATTGTGTTGTCTTCAACAAGGTAGTCCACATCATCCATTCTAGTCAGGGTATGTCATTCCTTCGAACTCCTTCAAATGATTGCTCGAGATTTTCCCTAGGCTGGTATAGAGAATTTTATTGATCTCTGAATCAAAAGTAATTCTTTTTTCCACTGAAGGGATAATTCCACGAGTCATCCTTCTCTAGGGTGTCTCGTTATGGTATCATGGCAACTCAAATCCTCGCTACACTGACAACCGTTCACCACCCTCTTAGGTGTGGAATTGTTGTCTACCTAGTGAACCCTCATTATCTGTTCCACTCCATCCCTCTAGATGTGTGCTTCGTGTCTCAGCTCGAGAGATGTTGCTATGTCTCATTCCGTGAGTTGATCCTGAGTTGTTCGATCTTCGAGAAGATCGATCCTTCCAGAGTTTCCTTTTCCTCTCGTTGTCATGTTGGATGGAGTTCTCAGAGCAAGACATCGAGACAAAGATGATGATCGAATCAACGTTCTTATGAGGTGCAACCTGGATCATGAAGTTTGTGAGATTTAGTGTTCCCTCTGTCTTCTTACCTCACGTCTTGAATCTCGGGACGAGATTCTTGTTTAGTAGGGGTGAATTGTCACATCCCTAGTTCTGGTAATGCTTAGTGCTAGCATCTTGTGTTGCATCATGTCTAAGTTTTAATTAAACTTGAAATGGGGACTGATAAACCCTAGCAACAAATGAAATACAACTAGGGTCAAATTAAATCTTTTCCATCTACCCAAAATGGCCTTTAGAAAAGTTCATCAATTTTGGAATGGGTGAAAACTTCTCCCAAAAATGATGCACATTTTGTTAGGACATTTCTGGATTTTGGAGTTAATTCATAAGTATTTGAATTTGGACAATTAAATTCTATAAATATTTTTAAATGTCCAAATAATTTTGAAAGCATTTGAGGGCTGTGGGAAATAATTTCCCAAGTGCCACAAATATTTTGAGCATTTTACAAAGTGGTTTGGCATTTTTGCTAAATCAAAACCAATTGCAGAAAATAGGAAACATAAAGAAATAGAAAAAGAAAGAGAGAGAAAGAGTTACCTGGTCCACTTATCTCGCGGCCCAGCTCCAGCCCAACACTGTTGGCCCAGCCCACCGCGACCTCCTGTCGTCTTCCTCCCCTCGCCCCAAAGCTGCTGCTGTCGCCGCGAGAGAGCGCCCGCGCAGGCCGCAGGCTCCAGCTCCTGCTTGCCACCTCCTGCCTCTCCCTCGCGCCTGGAGACGCCTAGAGACCCCTGACCTCTCTCTCCCTCGCCGGCAACCTCTCCCCTCCCCTCTGCTCTCTCTCTCCCATGGCCGACCGAACGAGCCGAGCGCACCGTTGCCGTTCGCCGCGGCCATATCCACTCCCTCGCTCCCTCTCCGCGACCCCGAGCTCCGCATCTTCGCCCTCCTCGTCCACGCCGAGCCAAACAACCGGGGGAGCACCGCATCGCCGTCCCGGACGTCTTCTTCAACCTCGTTGCCGGCGATCCCCGCCGCTTGATTCATCACCATCAGGCCGTCCCCGAGCCCGCTGAGATCGCCGTCCGACTCCCTGTGAGCTCCGCCATCGTTACCCACTCTTCCCCGCGTCGATTCCCTGCCGTAGCGCCGTTCCTCGCCATGACCGAAGCTCACCACCGCCTGGCTTTGTCGCCGCCGTGGCCTAAGCTCAAACCACCCGCGCCCTTGCACCGCATCGCGCTCCTGGTGCCTCCAGGAGGCCGCCTAGCCCCTCTACTCGCTCGCCTGTTTGCTGCAGCCCCGCGCCCGCAACCAGCCGAGCTCCGGCCGCCGCCCAGCTCACTGCCGTCGCTGCCACCGGCCACCCCAGCTCGCCCCGCATGCTCCACCAGATGTGCCTCGCTCCCAACGTTCCGTAGCCGCAAGCCGCACGTGAAACGATGCCCCGTAGCGCGAGTCCGGCGAGCTCTCGCCATCGGTTTGGTCATCGCCGGCGTAGATCCGGTGATGATGACGTGGCTGTTTAATTAGGGTTTAATCACCTAGTTAATTAACCACAGTGACACAGACAGTTGGACCCCGCGCCCTTAATTAACCACAGTTTATTTCCTGTTTAGTTTTAACTAATCACAGTGGCCCCACGCGTCAGCTTTGACCTTGCTGATGTGGCCGTTGACCAGGCCCACATGTCAGCTACACAAACCAGCCCTGTGTCACTAACGTGTGGACCCCACGCGTCAGGTTTGACCTGGACTAGCCCCGTTGACCTGATGATGTCATGATGATGTCACACTGACGCTGTAAATACCTTCTGTATTTTAAATAAATCACAAATGATTTATTTATTTCAGAAAATGTCCTAAACTTCTAAAAATCATAGAAATTGAACCGTAGCTCAGAATGAAATAAGTTATATATGAAAAATGATCAGAGAAATCCAATCTTTCTATCTGTACCATTTTCATGCATGTTAGAACAACTTATAGCTGTTGTTTAGGACAAATCATATAAATGGCATTTGAATATCCACATATGGAGTTTGAATTTGAATCTTGGATTCAAACCAACTTCATTTAATCTGGTTGCTAGATGCATTAGCTCAAATCACATCATACTACCATGTCATGATCATGCATCATATTGTTGCATTGCATTGATTGTGTTTCCTTCTCTGTTGCCGGTGTTTGTCCACTCTCCATGGACGTGGTTTCAACGATGAGTTCGATGACACCGATGAAGAGTTATATCATCCTCAGAAGTGCCAGGCAAGCAAAAACCGCTTGTTCATTCTGATACAATCCCACTCTCTCGCTCCTACTCTCTTTTACTGCATTAGGACAACATCGATTCAACTGTTACATGTTGCGGTAGCTGAACCCCTTTTCCTCTGCATGACCTGTCATTGCCACAGTAAATAGATGAAACCCACTAGCATGAGTAGGAGTTGTTTGAGCCCTGATGTGCCTACTCATTCATGCTTGTTTGTCATGCCTGCTACTGCTTAGAGTTGAGTCAGGTCTGATTCATCGGGGATGAATTGGAATGGAGATGAACATGTCCTAATGTGTGTGAGCTAAGTGCGTGAACACGATTTGGTAAAGGTAGCGGTGAGAGGCCATGTAGGAGTACATGGTGGGTTGCTCATTGAAGCCGTCCTCAGGAACTGAGTTCTGTGTTTGTGATCCATGAAACAGCTACTACCACATGTTGGGCCCTGAAATATGACCCCGCTCGACTTCTTAACCACCCTAGTCCTCTGTCCAGGAGTTGCAAGTAGTTTCTGGTGTTTGTAGTATGCTGGAGGCCGTGCGCAGCGCTGACCTGAGGGGTGGGCTGTGATGCGGTAGGCACGTGGCACGGTGTACCGGGCGCCTGTTTGGTGTCTCGGGAACCCTGCACACATCGTTCGGGGTCGTATGTGGAAACCTCGGCCGGACTCCCTGCGGATGGAACCTGGATAGGCGATAAGCCTGGACTAGAGACTTGAGTGTTTAGGTAGGTCGTGGTCTACACCCACGTCGGCTTTCGCTTGAAGTCTGCCGAGCACATGTCATGTGCACACGCTAAGTGGTGGAAACATGTGTGAAGAAGTACACCCGTGCAGGGTTATAAATGATCTATTCGAATAGCCGCGTCCACGGTAAAGGACTTCTGGGTTGCCTATAACAGTTCATAGACAAGTGAAAGTGGATACTCTAAAATGCGCAAGATAAGCGTGGGTGCTATGGATGGCCTTCTCGTAGGGAGACGGGAGTGGATCCATAGTGGTGTATTGATATGGTGAATGTGTGGACTCGTGTGCGCCACCTCAAAAGAGTTACTTGCAGTCGTAGTTTAGGATAGCCACCGAGTCAAAGCTGGCTTGCTGCAGTCAAACTCCACCACCCCCTCTATTGATACCGATGCATATGTAGCTAG
Source organism: Aegilops tauschii subsp. strangulata (assembly GCF_002575655.3). Lineage (NCBI taxonomy): Eukaryota > Viridiplantae > Streptophyta > Magnoliopsida > Poales > Poaceae > Aegilops > Aegilops tauschii. The sequence continues at coordinate 323,038,957 of NC_053038.3, read as the reverse complement.
TTCTGATGTAAGTCTTGCTGGGTAAATTTTTACTCACGTTTTTCTATTTTATGTTTTGCGGAGAGACGTTAGTCTCGCTAGTAGTTCCGTGTGGACTTCGACGTTTAGCTTGATACCTCAGCTACGATCTTGTGCCCTCGGCAGGATCTGGTAGATAGTCAGGCTTCTCAGTCTTTTTCATTTGTAGATGTCTGTACTCAGACATGTTAAGCTTCCGCATGTGCTTTGACTTGTATGCTCTGAATGTTGGGTCATGAGACCCATGTTTGTAATATCTCGCTCCTCGGAGCCTAATGAATAAATACTTGGAGTTGTAGAGTTTTGTTGTGATGCCATGTTGTATTTGCACATATCGAGCATATTGTGTGTATGGTTGAAATGCTTGGTATGTGTGGGATCCGACAACCTAGTTGTTTATCTTTGGTAGCCTCTCTTAAGGGGAAATGTAGTCTTGTGCTTCCATGAGCCATAGTAGTCCGCTACAGCCCGGTTCACCGAAGTCCTGCTAGCCCAGCACTACTGCTCCGGGACACTTGACTGGCCGGCAATTGATTCACTTCGTTCCTATGTGTGTCCCTTCGGGGAAATGTCACGCGGTGACATCTGGAGTCCTGCCTAGCCTGCTATAGCCCGGTTCACCGGAGTCCTGTTAGCCCAGTGCTATAGCCCGGATTCGCACGCTGCTGACCGACATGCTCGATGTTGATTCATGTATGCCTGTCCCCGTAAGTTAGTGTCACTTTGGGTTCACGACTAGTCATGTCGGCCCGGGTTCTCTGTCATATGGATGCTAACGACACTATCATATACATGAGCCAAAAGGCGCAAACGGTCCCGGGCCATGGTAAGGCGACACCCGTGTGAATACCATGTGTGACGCCGCAAAGTGATATGAGGTGCTACCGGCTAGATCGATGTGACTTGAAATCAGGGTCCTGACATCAGCCCGGTCCAGTTCAGTGTCTATATGGGCCGAGCCCATTAATTCAGCCCATTTCTATATATTTTTTATGCCGATTTTGGTCAACTACATGGGCCTAGGCCAATAATTCAGCCTTTTATCTTCTGGGTCGTCGTCTTTTATATGCCATTTCCTTTTTGGGCCTCAATCATTTTACAATCCAATTTCTTTTTAATTTTCAGCCTTTGTTCCCACTAATATATTCTGGGCCGTGTCCTTTTCAAAGCCCAAATAGAATTGGTACTATAGACATTTCATCCCCTCCTTGATTTGGGTTGTGCCTCTTCATGTCAAATAATATTTACATCATAGATATACATTCAGACCAGATTCAATGCCAATATAATTTCCAATCCATAAATAAATTTCAAGTAAACATAGTGGCAAGCAAATATACACCAAATTCTCAGCAAATCACCAGTACAACAAATTTCCCAGAAAAATCAGCATTTAGGTTCTGAAGTACGGATTCTAGAACATGCATGCATGCCTAGATCCAGCATGCATCCCTTCTATAAAGCTAGCCATTGGCATACTCCCGAGATAAAGATCGGGCATGCATTGCTTCTTCCAACTTCATCCTGGAGCTCGCGACGAAACATGAATAGACGCCACCATCTGCATGTTATAAAACAAAATTGTTAGGAAAAAAATAAACTCAAACATGTTAACTTTTTGGCATAAATAACAATAGAACAGTCAAAACAAGGCATAGTTATCAGTGAATACTAGTGACTACCAATAATCAGTAAATATTATATTAGTGAGGAACATCATCATAAATACAAAGTTAACAGTGGGGATGCCACAACTAGAAGGAACATAAAGTAGAAATTCTACAGTACATGGTCAGATATGAAGAACCAAGCAAACTATTCAGAAATAGATAAATTACAGAGCATGCATGTATTGACCATCCTACTGGTAGCAACAACATAAACATAATCACTTAACAAGCAGCACGAACATGAATAAATCACATAACTAAGTACAATCGAATATCCTAGCTGGGAGCGAATACGTATTCAACATTTACGCATTAAATACATGCAGTCTTACCACGACACAAGTCAGAGATCTCCCCGGCAATGCCCTGCTTCTCCAGGTCACTCAAGGCTGAACCAACTCCATGTGTCTCAAATTTTCTTCAACATGAAGCTACTTCAGTCCTTCTATAGCAATCACAGACTCTCCTGCTCCTGTCAATCTACTTTTGCATGGAGGAAATGCACATTGTTAGTACTAGTAACAATAAAAGAACAATTAAGAACAAAATACATAACAAGTATACAAGCAGCTGGGTACAGATCACTTTGCAAAGCACAAAAGCTCATTTGATGGGCATGAAAATCATACTTCAGTGCTTGTTCTAGCCGAGGAGAACCTGTGTAATTGACTATTGACGTCTGCTAGCAAGTGAGCTATATACTAGCAAACTGGCATGATTATGTCCTAATATTTTATAAAATTTGATTACACAAGAAGCTTGCTGGAGTGGTGGCAACATATACATATACATATAAAATTTGTTTACACAAGAAGCTTGCTGGAGTGGTGGTAACATATACACTATTTAAGAAGGGATAGTTTCACAGCCCAATATTGATGTTGCTACGATGCCAGATATGGAAAAAATACTGAGCTGAAAGTGGCAACATATACATATACCTTCAGTACAACCTCTTCAAACCACTACTAAACATTCACTTTGGTCTTTGCGCTGCATTCCAGATAGACATCCATACTCCTTGGCAAGGTCAATGCCTTCCTTCTTGGTGACAGCCCTCTCGCTCCCCTACAGTCCAATGGCCATCTTCTCCATGGACATCTGCAAAGCACATCATTGATGCAAGTGTCACCAAGATAGTCAGTCAAAGTTAAAGCAAATGTACACATGCAAACTGAACCAAACCGAGGTGCATATTCATATGTGTGTGTATGTAGAGATGCAAGTGCCATCTAAATTTTTGGGAACCAAGTGTGGTTGTTGTTGCTACTTTAGCCAACTGAACTAATTAATCTAATCAACCTAATACGCTTCTCTCAACAAGAAAAAAACACCTTAAAATGAGTGCAGCAGCAACATCTACTCGTTACTGTAGTTCCAGTACAAGATGGCCATAGGATATGAATGAGTTATGAAGAAAACTAGAGTTGAACTACCCAGACTCATGCATATATGTGGCAACATATACATATACATACATACATACATGAGCAAATTTGATTACACAAGAAGCTTGCTGGAGTGGTGGCAGACGGAACAAAAATCACCTTGCCACCGTTTTGTGGTTTCACAACTAACCACGGACCAAGAAATGGATGAATTAATTCAGCCTAAGCAGGACCAACCCAAAACAAAAATGGGACATCAGCAATTCTGTTCTCTTTCTTTTACACCGGTGTCATGTATTATACTCTACTGTACTGCAAGTGCCATGTGCTACTGCAGTTTAGTTGAGTTGTAAGACTAGAAGATGTTACTGTAACCTTTGCAACTGAAGAAGTAGACACAGAATAACTACTGGGTGGGTCAGCATGAATCAACAAGCTAAAGGGCACGTCAATTCTTTACAGTTGTTCTTGCGGCTGTTCCCCATGGAGGAGAGGTCTAATGCCAGAATCTACAGCGCAAGACGATCTTGTGTGGATCAAGCCAAAGTGTTAAGACTACCTTTTACATCAGTGTTAGGTGCTATATTCAAACTGTGCTGCAGTTTAGTTGAGTTCGCAAGTAGGACTACAGTGGATTCCCTGCAGTAAGGAACAACCAAGACAATGAGAGATTCAGGGCCTGAAGAGAAACAGAGTTCAGACAGTAGCAAATAAACATAGATGGATTACCCACCCTGTAGCTACAGACACCCAGCAGCAGCAGCAATAGGTAGTAGAATAAGAGGTCAGAGACTCCCACGGAAATGACAACTCCTTCCGAGCGGAGCAAGAATTCCCCTGATTGCATGCACAATAGCTGGTGTCAGAGATGAGGAAGGAGATAAATAAAATACTAGCAAGAATAGATGCAATCTATTTTGATTGCAGGGCAGCTCGTGTCAGAGATGAACAACTACTACGTAACACATATGGTTTCAGTTTGGCACATGCATACACCGCTCTGTATCCATCTTAGACTTGAGAGCGTACCATTTTCTTTACACTTGAGAGGCTTGCCAGTCTGAAATTGGATGAATTGGCCGCAAGCTCAGCGAGAGGCAAGATCCATGTAGATTGAAGAGGGGGGAATAGAAGCAGGCAATGGGAAGGGTCGGACCTTTTGATTGAACTTGGTGACGGGGACGTTGTGAGCGCAATCGGGCCGCAGGTAGAGCCGCTTCACCGGACGCTGCGTTGGCTGGGAACCCGTCTTCCCCTTGGCCGGACCGGTTCCCAACACAGCGGTCACAGGCGGCGAATATCGTCCCAAGGCGGCCACAGCAACGGAGGAGGAGGGAGCTCGGGGCGAGTATCAGATGCGCCGCAGCCACACCAACAAGCCGTTGCGGCTAGGGTTCGTCGTCTCCCTAGATCTGTCGGCCGCCGTCGTCCTAGGGTATGCACGACGAATGGAGTGGGGACTTCGAGGAGAAGCAGAGGATTGGCCATCGCCCCGCTCGCGCTCGTGGCTCGCGACGGCGGTGGGAGTAGGTGGGGTGGTGGCGGAGGTGATGGGGATTTGATTCGGGAGCGGGGGAGAGATTTGGGAGGTTTGATTCGGGAGCGGAGGGGAGATTTGGTAGCGGATACACGGTCCACGCGCGCTCCACGGTCCGGCCAGCTCGACGGAGCGGCGCGCATCGAAGCACGCACGCGCGTGCTGGCGAGAAAACCGGCCGTGACGCCATGGCCGAGAAGCAGACTGGTGGATCTGGGGGATGAAGGCGAGGGGAGAGGGTGTGTGGCGGAGACGAGGTCGGCGGTGGTGGGTGGGGGTGGCGACGGTGGGAATCGCGGGAGGGGGAGGAAGGCGGGGGCGGCGGGGTGGAATGGGAGAGGATCTGGAGAATGGGAGAGGATGAGTGTGGGTGGGTGGGTTAGGGTTTGGGTTTCTCGGGAGAAGCTCCACCGTTGATGTGTGCATGATGGACGGCTCAGATCGTGTCTGACTGGGTGATCCGCGTGAACGTGGTTTCTGGCTTCTCATTGGCCGGTTGTCTCGCGCTGGAATCTTCAAAATTTGGACCCAAATCACCGACTTTTAAATAAAAACTGCAAATCTCTGTTGTAAAAAGGGACCACATCATTTTTTCAAAAATATTAATCCACAATTTATTTAAAATTAACTAAAAATAATAATGACAAGATGTTTCCATCCACCTCTCGTATCTATCTATTACATTACAGAAAAAAGAAACACCTAACCGTTTATTTAATGTATTAGAAAATAACAACCATTTATTATGCCCGCCACCATCGTCGACGACGAAAGGATCGGATGCTCAGGACCCCCCAACCCCCACAAAGGGGAAGACGTTGAATGTGGAGAAGAGCCTGCAATTTATTTGTTTTTTGAGGATGACTACCTAGAAACAGATACCAAAATCACTTGGTACTTTCAGATAGCATCAGTGACCGGAGCTCTTCCGGCACGTTCGCAGTTGTCAGGAGATCTCCATGTCATCTTGCTCTGGTCGCAAGTTCATAAGCTACACAGTTTTGTTTCCTCTTGACAACTGAGATTTTGGCTGAACTGAAAAACCGAAGAGCACTTTTTATCTCACTAACACTCCCGAAGCCCCGATAACGCCACTAGGCCTGTCAAAATGGCGTGTCCCTCTGACTCTTCAACTGATCAGCAGGTTCTCATTTGGGTGCTCAACGAGAAGAGGGCTAGGCCCCTGTGGTCTCGAGAAGAGCCTGCAAATTGCCAATGTTATGGCAACATTTTTGGCATAGTTTTCTTCAAATGATATCACATTTTGCACAAGTTTGCATTTTGAGATGACAAATAACGTTGCCTAAGTAAATTTTCATTTTCTTTGGACGAAAAATCAATTTTCCATTTTTTGAGTGCCCAAAATGAGTTTTTTTTGTGAAGGACCTAACATATATTTGTTGCAAAATTGGACCAAATCAATTTTCTAAAATACCATGCCATATTTAATGCACAATTTACCAAATGGTTGGGTGTCAAAAGCTTTGATTCACCTCTGGTGAAAAAGACAAATTTCCGCCGATTCAGCAGGAAGGGGGTCAAATTTGAACTGTAAATGCCTCATAGTTTTTTCTTTATTTTTTCCAAAAATCATTTCTAGGTACATAAGTACCTATTTAAATAGAGAAACACCAAAAAACTTCCAAGATTCAATCACTAGCTAGGGACGGTCATGCCCGCCGTTTTGACCGCATTTTGAAACGGGCATAAAAGTTCAAAAAAAAATTGGAAAACCTTCGCATTGTGTCATTATATGTGACCAAGTTATGACGAAAATTAATAAACTTGTAATACGACAATTTTTTAAAAAAAGTGTTCTCAGAAATGAGCTATCATCTGTGAAGAATCATGGCTTTCAAGAATCCGCTGTTTTTGTTGGGGATCGTAGCAGAATTTTTAAAATTTCCTACGCATCACCAAGATCCATCTATGGAGTATACTAGCAACGAGGGGAAAGGAGTGCATCTACATACCCTTGTAGATCGCGAGCGGAAGCGTTTCAATGAACGGGGTTGATGGAGTCGTACTCGCCGTGATCCAAATCACCGATGACCGAGTGTCGAACGGACGGCACCTCCGCGTTCAACACACGTACGGAGCAGCGACGTCTCCTTGATCCAGCAAGAGGGAAGGAGAGGTTGATGGAGATCCAGCAGCACGACGGCGTGGTGGTGGATGTAGCGGGATCTCGGCAGGGCTTCGCCAAGCTTCTGCGAGAGGGAGAGGTGTTGCAGGAGAGGAGGGAGGCGCCAAGGGCTGTGGTATTGCTGCCCTCCCTCCCCCCCTTTATATAGGCCCCCTGGGAGGGGGGGCGCCGGCCAAGAACCCATCTATGGGGGGGGCGGCGGCCAAGGGGGGGAAACTTCCCCCCAAGTCAAGTGGGGCGCCCCCCACCCTAGGGTTTCCAACCCTGGGCGCGCGCCCCAGCCCACTAAGGGCTGGTTCCCTTCCCACTTCAGCCCATGGGGCCCTCCGGGATAGGTGGCCCCACCCGGTGGACCCCCGGGACCCTTCCGGTGGTCCCGGTACAATATCGATAACCCCCGAAACTTTCCCGGTGGCCGAAACTGGACTTCCTATATATAATTCATCACCTCCGGACCATTCCGGAACTCCTCGTGACGTCCGGGATCTCATCCGGGACTCCGAACAACTTTCGGGTTTCCGCATACTCATATCTCTACAACCCTAGCGTCACCGAACCTTAAGTGTGTAGACCCTACGGGTTCGGGAGACATGCAGACATGACCGAGACGCCTCTCCGGTCAATAACCAACAGCGGGATCTGGATACCCATGTTGGCTCCCACATGTTCCACGATGATCTCATCGGATGAACCACGATGTCGAGGATTCAATCAATCCCGTATACAATTCCCTTTGTCAATCGGTATGTTACTTGCCCGAGATTCGATCGTCGGTATCCCAATACCTTGTTCAATCTCGTTACCGGCAAGTCTCTTTACTCATACCGCAATGCATGATCCCGTGACTAACTCCTTAGTCACATTGAGCTCATTATGATGATGCATTACCGAGTGGGCCCAGAGATACCTCTCCGTCATACGGATTGACAAATCCCAGTCTCGATTCGTGCCAACCCAACAGACACTTTCGGAGATACCCGTAGTGTACCTTTATAGTCACCCAGCTACGTTGTGACGTTTGGCACACCCAAAGTACTCCTACGGTATCCGGGAGCTGCACGATCTCATGGTCTAAGGAGAAGATACATGACATTGGAAAAGCTCTAGCAAACGAACTACACGATCTTTGAGCTATGCTTAGGATTGGGTCTTGTCCATCACATCATTCTCCTAATGATGTGATCCCATTATCAATGACATCCAATGTGTTGGAAATATGCCCTAGAGGCAATAATAAATAGGTTATTATTATATTTCCTTGTTCATGATAATCGTTTATTATCCATGCTAGAATTGTATTGATAGGAAACTCAGATACATGTGTGGATACATAGACAACACCATGTCCCTAGTAAGCCTCTAGTTGACTAGCTCGTTGATCAATAGATGGTTACGGTTTCCTGACCATGGACATTGGATGTCGTTGATAACGGGATCACATCATTAGGAGAATGATGTGATGGACAAGACCCAATCCTAAGCCTAGCACAAGATCGTGTAGTTCGTTTGCTCAGAGCTTTTCTAATGTCAAGTATCAGTTCCTTAGACCATGAGATTGTGCAACTCCCGGATACCGTAGGAATGCTTTGGGTGTGCCAAACGTCACAACGTAACTGGGTGGCTATAAAGGTGCACTACGGGTATCTCCGAAAATGTCTGTTGGGTTGGCACGAATCGAGACTGGGATTTGTCACTCCGTGTAAACGGAGAGGTATCTCTGGGCCCACTCGGTAGGACATCATCATAATGTGCACAATGTGACCAAGGAGTTGATCACGGGATGATGTGAGTTACGGAACGAGTAAAGAGACTTGCCGGTAACGAGATTGAACAAGGTATAGGGATACCGACGATCGAATCTCGGGCAAGTAACATACCGTTAGACAAAGGGAATTGCATACGGGATTGATTGAATCCCCGACATCGTGGTTCATCCGATGAGATCATCGTGGAACATGTGGGAGCCAACATGGGTATCCAGATCCCGCTGTTGGTTATTGACCGGAGAACGTCTCGGTCATGTCTGCATGGTTCCCGAACCCGTAGGGTCTACACGCTTAAGGTTCGATGACGCTAGGGTTATAGGGAAAGTATGTACGTGGTTACTGAATGTTGTTCGGAGTCCCGGATGAGATCCCGGACGTCACGAGGAGTTCCGGAATGGTCCGGAGGTAAAGATTTATATATGGGAAGTCCTGTTTTGGTCACCGGAAAAGTTTCGGGTGAAATCGGTAATGTACCGGGACCACCGGGAGGGTCCCGGGGGTCCACCAAGTGGGGCCACCAGCCCCAGAAGGCTGCGTGGACCAAGTATATGAGGGGACCAGCCCCAGGTGGGCTGGTGCGCCCCCCACCAAGGCCCAAGGCGCATGGGAGAGTGGGAGGGGGCAAACCCTAGGTCCAGATGGGCCTTAGGGCCCATCTAGTGGGGCGCCCCCCCCTCCTCCCCTTGGCCGCCCCCCTTGATGGGATCTAGGGCTGGCCGCTTTCTCTTGGGGGTGGAAACCCTAAGGGGGGCGCAGCCCCCTCCCCCCTATATATAGTTGAGGTTTGGGCTGCCCAAGACACATGAGAACGTCTCTCTTTCGGCGCAGTCCTACCCCTCTCCCTCCTCCTCCTCTCCCGCGGTGCTTGGCGAAGCCCTGCGGGATTGCCACGCTCCTCCATCACCACCACGCCGTCGTGCTGCTGCTGGATGGAGTCTTCCCCAACCTCTCCTTCTCTCCTTGCTGGATCAAGGCGTGGGAGACGTCACCGGGCTGCACGTGTGTTGAACGCGGAGGCACCGTTCTTCGGTGCTTAGATCGGAATCAACCGCGATCTGAATCGCTACGAGTACGAATCCCTCATCCGCGTTCTTGCAACGCTTCCGCATCGCGATCTACAAGGGTATGTAGATGCATTCCCCTTCCCCTCGTTGCTAGATTACTCCATAGATTGATCTTGGTGATGCGTAGAAAATTTTGAATTTCTGCTACGTTCTCCAACAGTGGCATCATGAGCTAGGTCTATGCGTAGTTTCTATGCACGAGTAGAACACAAAGTAGTTGTGGGCGTAGATGTTGCCAATTCTTCTTGCTGTTACTAGTCTTATCTTGTTTCGGCGGCATTGTGGGATGAAGCGGCCCGGACCGACCTTACACGTACGCTTACGTGAGACAGGTTCCACCGACTGACATGCACTAGTTGCATAAGGTGGCTAGCGGGTGTCTGTCTCTCCCACTTTAGTCGGAACGGATTCGATGAAAAGGGTCCTTATGAAGGGTAAATATAAATTGGCATATCACGTTGTGGTTTTACGTAGGTAAGAAACGTTCTTGCTAGAAACCTATACAAGCCACGTAAAAACTTGCAAACAACAATTAGAGGACGTCTAACTTGTTTTTGCAGCATGTGCTATGTGATGTGATATGGCCAGAAGATGTGATGAATGATATATGTGATGTATGAGATTGATCATATTCTTGTAATAGGAATCATGACTTGCATGTCGATGAGTATGACAACCGGCAAGAGCCATAGGAGTTGTCTTTATTTTTGTATGACCTGCGTGCCATTGAATAACGCCATGTAAGTTACTTTACTTTATTGCTAAGCGCGTTAGCCATAGAAGTAGAAGTAACCGTTGGCGTGACAACTTCAAGAAGACACAATGATGGAGATCATGGTGTCATGCCGGTGACAAAGATGATCATGGTGCCCCGAAGATGGAGATCAAAGGAGCAAAATGATATTGGCCATATCATGTCACTATTTGATTGCATGTGATGTTTATCATGTTATGCATCTTATTTGCTTAGTACGACAGTAGTAAGTAAGATGATCCCTTATAAAATTTCAAGAGAAGTGTTCCCCCTAACTGTGCACCGTTGCGAAGGTTCGTTGTTTCGAAGCACCACGTGATGATCGGGTGTGATAGATTCTAACGTTCGAATACAACGGGTGTTGACGAGCCTAGCATGTACAGACATGGCCTCGGAACACATGCAAAACACTTAGGTTGACTTGACGAGCCTAGCATGTACAGACATGGCCTCGGAACACAAGAGACCGAAAGGTCGAACATGAGTCGTATAGGAGATACGATCAACATGGAGATGTTCACCGATGATGACTAGTCCGTCTCACGTGATGATCGGACACGGCCTAGTTTGACTCGGATCATGTATCACTTAGAAGACTAGAGGGATGTCTATCTGAGTGGGAGTTCATTAATCAGATGAACTTAATTATCATGAACATAGTCAAAAGATCTTTGCAAATTATGTCATACGCTTTAGTTCTACTGGTTGAGATATGTTTCTAGAGAAAATTTAGTTGAAAGTTGGTAGTAGCAATTATGCGGACTGGGTCCGTAAACTGAGGATTGTCCTCGTTGCTGCACAGAAGGCTTATGTCCTTAATGCACCGCTCGGTTTGCTGAACCTCAGCGTCGTCTGTAGATGTTGCGAAACATCTGACATACACGTTTTGATGACTACGTGATAGTTCAGTGAGTAATGCTAACGATTTAGAATTGTGGCACCAAAGACGGTTTTTGAAACGTCGCAGAACATATGAGATGTTCCAAAGACTGAAATTGGGATTTCAGACTAGTGCCCACGTCAAGAGGTATGAGACCTCTGACAAGTTTCTTAAGCCTGAAGACTAAGGGAGAAAAGCTCAATCGTTGAGCATGTACTCAGATTGTCTGAGTACTACAATCGCTTGAATCGAGTGGGAGTTAATCTTCCAGATGAGATAGTGATGATTCTCCATAATCATTGCCACCAAGCTATTAGAGCTTCGTGATGAACTATAAATATCAGGGATAGTTATGATGATCCTTGAGCTATTCGCGATGTTTGACACCGCGAGAGTAGAAATCAAGAAGGAGCACCAATTGTTGATGGTTTGTAAAACCACTAGTTTCTAGAAGGGCAAGGGCAAAAGGGATACTTCATGAAACAGCAAATCATTTGCTGCTCTAGTGAAGAAACCAAAGGTTGAACCCAAACCCGAGACTAAGTGCTTCTGTAATGAGGGGAACGGTCACTGAAGTAGTACTACCCTAGATACTTGGTAGATGAGAAGGCAGGCAAGGTCGACAGAAGTATATTGGATATACGTTATATGAATGTGTACTTTACTAGTACTCCCAGCAGCACCAGGGTATTAGATACCGGTTCGGTTGCTAAGTGTTAGTAACTCGAAATAAAAGTTGCGGAATAAACGGAGACTAGCTAAAGATGAGATGACGATATGTGTTGGAAGTGTTTCCAAGGTTGATGTGATCAAGCATCGCATGCTCCCTCTACCATCGAGATTTGGTGTTTGCGTTAAGCATGATAGGATTATGTTTATCGCAATACGGTTATTCATTTAAGGAGAATAATGGTTACTCTGTTTATTTGAATAATACCTTCAATTGTCTTGCACCTAAAATGAATCTCGATCGTAGTGATACACATGTTCATGCCAAAAGATATAAGATAGTAATGATAGTACCACATACTTGTGGCACTGCCACTTGAGTCATATTGGTATAGAAACGCATGAAGAAGCTCCATGTAGATGGATCTTTGGACTCACTCGTTTTTTGAAAAGAATGAGACATGCGAACCATGTCTATTGGTATATATGCATGAAGAAACTCCATGCAGATGGATCATTTGGACTCACTTGATTTTGAGTCACTTGAGACATGCAAATCATACCACATGGGCAAGATGACTGAAAGGCCTCGTTTTCAGTAAGATGGAACAAGAGAGCAACTTGTTGGATGTAATACATTTTGATGTGTGCAGTCCAATGAGTGCTGAGGCATGCAGTGGATATCGTTAAGTTCTTAGTCCACAGATGGTTTGAGTAGATGCTGAGTGTATTTACTTGATGAAACACAAGTCTGAATTATTGAAAGGTTCAAGTAATTTCAGAGTGAAGTTGAAGATCATCGTGACAAGAGGATAAAATGTCTGTGATATGATCATAGAGATGAGTATCTGAGTTACGAGTTTGGCACACAATTAAGACATTGTGGAAAGTGTTTCACAATTAATACCGCCTGGAACACCATAGTGTGATGGTGTGTCCGAACATCATAACTGCACCCTATTGGATATGGTGCATGCCATGATGTCTCTTATCGAATTACCACTATCGTTTATGGGTTAGGCATTAGAGACAACCGCATTCACTTTAAATAGGGCACCACGCAATTCCGTTGAGACGACACCGTTTAGAGAAACCTAAGTTGTCGTTTCTTAAAAGTTTGGGGCTGCGCAGCTTATGTGAAAAAGTTTCAAGCTGATAAGCTCGAACCCAAAGCGGATAAATACATCTTCATAGAAAACCCAAAACAGTTGGGTATACCTCCTATTTCAGATCTGGAAGCAAAAGTAATTGTTTCTAGAAACGAGTCCTTTCTCGAGGAAAAGTTTCTCTCGAAAGAATTGAGTGGGAGGATGGTGGAGACTTGATAAGGTTATTGAACCGTCACTTCAACTAGTGTGTAGCAGGGCACAGGAAGTTGTTCCTGTGGCACCTACACCAATTGAAGTGGAAGCTTATGATAGTGATCATGAAACTTCGGATCAAGTCACTACCAGACCTCGTAGGACGACGAGGATGCGTGCTACTTCAGAGTGGTACGTGATCCTGTCTGAGATATCATGTTGTTGGACAATACTGAACCTACGAGCTATGGAGAAGCGATGGTGGGCCCATATTCCGACAAATGGTTAGAAGCCATAAAATCCGAGAGGATCCATGTATGAAAACAAAGTATAGACTTTGAGAGTACTACTTGATGGTCGTAAGGCTGTTGAGGTAAATGGATCTTTAAGAAGAAGACGGACATGGACGGTAATGTTACCGTCCATGAAGCTCGACTTGTGGCAAAGAGTATTTCCACAAGTTCAAGGAGTTGACTACGATGAGATTTTCTCATCCGTAGCGGTGCTTAAGTCCGTCGGAATCATGTTAGCATTAGCTGCATTTGTGAAATCTGGCAGATGGATGCCAAAACAAGTTTCCTTACCAGTTTTCGTAAGGAAAGGTTGTATGTGATACAACCATAAAGTTTTTGTCGATCCTAAGGATGCTAAAAGGTATGCTAGCTCCAGCGATCCTTCCATGGATTAGAGCAAGCATCTCGGAGTTGGAATATACACTTTGATGGAGTGATCAAAGTTTTTGGGTTTATACAAAGTTTGTTAGAAACTTGTATTTACAATAAAGTGAGTGGGAGCGCTACAACATTTCTGATAAGTATATGTGAATGACATATTGTTGATCCGAAATGATGTAAAATTTCTGGAAAGCATAAAGGGTTGTTTGAAAGGAGTTTTTCAAAGGAAGACCTGGATAAAAGCTACTTACATATTGGGCATCAAGATCTATAGAGATAGATCAAGACGCCCGATGATACTTTCAAAGAACACACACCTTGACATGATTTTGAAAGAGTTCAAAATAGATCAGCAAAGAAGGAGTTCTTGGCTGTGTTACAAGGTGTGAGTATTGAGTAAGACTCAAGACCTGACCATAGCAGAAGAGAGAGAAAGGACGAAGGTCGTCCCCTATGCTTTAGACGTAGGCTCTACAGTATGCTATGTTGTGTACCGCACATGAAGTGTGCCTTGCCATGAGTTGGTCAAGGGGTACAATAGTGATCCGGGAATGGATCACATGACAGCGGTCGAACTTATCCTTAGTACCTAGTGGACTAAGGAATTTTCTCGATTATGGAGGTGAAAAGGAGCTCGTCGTAAAGGGTTATGTCGATGCGAACTTTGACACTAATCCGGATGACTCTGAGTAGTAAACCGGATTCGTATAGTAGAGAAATTATTTGAAATGGCTCCAAATAGCGCGTGGTAGCATCCACAAGATGACATAGATATTCGTAAAGCACACGGATCTGAAAGGTTCAGACCCGTTGACTAATAACCTCTCTCACAAGCATAACATGATCAAACCAGAACTCATTGAGTGTTAATCACATAGTGATGTGAACTAGATTGTTGAATCTAGTAAACTCTTTGGATGTTGGTCACATGGTGATGTGACCTATGAGTGTTAATCACATGGTGATGTGGACTAGATTATTGACTCTAGTGCAAGTGGGAGACTGTTGGAAATATGCCCTAGAGGCAATAATAAATAGGTTATTATTATATTTCCTTGTTCATGATAATCGTTTATTATCCATGCTAGAATTGTATTGATAGGAAACTCAGATACATGTGTGGATACATAGACAACACCATGTCCCTAGTAAGCCTCTAGTTGACTAGCTCGTTGATCAATAGATGGTTACGGTTTCCTGACCATGGGCATTGGATGTCGTTGATAACGGGATCACATCATTAGGAGAATGATGTGATGGACAAGACCCAATCCTAAGCCTAGCACAAGATCGTGTAGTTCGTTTGCTCAGAGCTTTTCTAATGTCAAGTATCAGTTCCTTAGACCATGAGATTGTGCAACTCCCGGATACCGTAGGAATGCTTTGGGTGTGCCAAACGTCACAATGTAACTGGGTGGCTATAAAGGTGCACTACGGGTATCTCCGAAAATGTCTGTTGGGTTGGCACGAATCGAGACTGGGATTTGTCACTCCGTGTAAACGGAGAGGTATCTCTGGGCCCACTCGGTAGGACATCATCATAATGTGCACAATGTGACCAAGGAGTTGATCACGGGATGATGTGAGTTACGGAACGAGTAAAGAGACTTGCCGGTAACGAGATTGAACAAGGTATAGGGATACCGACGATCGAATCTCGGGCAAGTAACATACCGTTAGACAAAGGGAATTGCATACGGGATTGATTGAATCCCCGACATCGTGGTTCATCCGATGAGATCATCGTGGAACATGTGGGAGCCAACATGGGTATCCAGATCCCGCTGTTGGTTATTGACCGGAGAACGTCTCGGTCATGTCTGCATGGTTCCCGAACCCGTAGGGTCTACACGCTTAAGGTTCGATGACGCTAGGGTTATAGGGAAAGTATGTACGTGATTACCGAATGTTGTTCGGAGTCCCGGATGAGATCCCGGACGTCACGAGGAGTTCCGGAATGGTCCGGAGGTAAAGATTTATATATGGGAAGTCCTGTTTTGGTCACCGGAAAAGTTTCGGGTGAAATCGGTAATGTACCGGGACCACCGGGAGGGTCCCGGGGGTCCACCAAGTGGGGCCACCAGCCCCAGAAGGCTGCGTGGGCCAAGTGTGGGAGGGGACCAGCCCCAGGTGGGCTGGTGCGCCCCCCACCAAGGCCCAAGGCGCATGGGAGAGTGGGAGGGGGCAAACCCTAGGTCCAGATGGGCCTTAGGGCCCATCTAGTGGGGCGCCCCCCCTCTCCTCCCCTTGGCCGTCATCTAGGTCTGGCCGCCTCCTCTTGGGGGTGGAAACCCTAAGGGGGGCGCAGACCCCTCCCCCCTATATATAGTTGAGGTTTGGGCTGCCCAAGACACATGAGAACGTCTCTCTTTCGGCGCAGTCCTACCCCTCTCCCTCCTCCTCCTCTCCCGCGGTGCTTGGCGAAGCCCTGCGGGATTGCCACGCTCCTCCATCACCACCACGCCGTCGTGCTGCTGCTGGATGGAGTCTTCCCCAACCTCTCCCTCTCTCCTTGCTGGATCAAGGCGTGGGAGACGTCACCGGGCTGCACGTGTGCTGAACGCGGAGGCACCGTTCTTCGGTGCTTAGATCGGAATCAACCGCGATCTGAATCGCTACGAGTACGACTCCCTCATCCGCGTTCTTGCAACGCTTCCGCATCGCGATCTACAAGGGTATGTAGATGCATTCCCCTTCCCCTCGTTGCTAGATTACTCCATAGATTGATCTTGGTGATGCGTAGAAAATTTTGAATTTCTGCTACGTTCTCCAACACAATGTCCATAGTCAGGAAACCATGACTATCTGTTGATCAACGAGCTATTCAACTAGAGGCTTACTAGGGACACATTGTGGTCTATGTATTCACACATGCATTACGATTTCCGGATTACACAATTATAGCATGAACAATAGACAATTACCATGAACAAAGAAATATAATAATAACCATTTATTATTGCCTCTAGGGCATATTTCCAACAGTCTCCCACTTGCACTAGAGTCAATAATCTAGTTACATTGTGATGAATCGAACACCCATTGCGTCCTGGTGTTGATCATGTTTTGCTCTAGGGAGAGGTTTAGTTAACGGATCTGCTACATTCAGGTCCGTATGTACTTTACAAATATCTATGTCTCCATTTTGAACACTTTCACGAATGGAGTTGAAGCGACGCTTGATATGCCTGGTCTTCCTGTGAAACCTGGGCTCCTTCGCAAGGGCAATAGCTCCAGTGTTGTCACAGAAGAGAGTCATCAGGCCTGACGCATTGGGAATCACCCCTAGGTCGGTAATGAACTCCTTCATCCAGACTGCTTCCTGTGCTGCCTCCGAGGCTGCCATGTACTCCGCTTCACATGTAGATCCTGCCACGACGCTTTGCTTGCAACTGCACCAGCTTACTGCTCCTCCATTCAAAATATACACGTATCCGGTTTGTGACTTCGAGTCATCCAGATCTGTGTCGAAGCTAGCGTCGACGTAACCCTTTACGACGAGCTCTTCGTCACCTCCATAAACGAGAAACATATCCTTAGTCCTCTTCAGGTACTTCAGGATATTCTTGACCGCTGTCCAGTGTTCCATGCCGGGATTACTTTGGTACCTTCCTACCAAACTTACGGCAAGGTTTACATCAGGTCTGGTACACAACATGGCATACATAATAGACCCTATGGCCGAGGCATAGGGGATGACACTCATCTTTTCTCTATCTTCTGCCGTGGTCGGGCATTGAGCCGTGCTCAATTGCACACCTTGCAATACAGGCAAGAACCCCTTCTTGGACTGATCCATATTGAACTTCTTCAATATCTTGTCAAGGTACGTACTCTGTGAAAGACCAATGAGGCGTCTTGATCTATCTCTATAGATCTTGATGCCTAATATATAAGCAGCTTCTCCAAGGTCCTTCATTGAAAAACACTTATTCAAATAGGCCTTTATACTTTCCAAGAATTCTATATCATTTCCCATCAATAGTATGGCATCCACATATAATAAGAGAAATGCTACAGAGCTCCCACTCACTTTCTTGTAAACACAGGCTTCTCCATAAGTCTGTGTAAACCCAAACGCTTTGATCATCTCATCAAAACGAATGTTCCAACTCCGAGATGCTTGCACCAGTCCATAGATGGAGCGCTGGAGCTTGCATACCTTGTTAGCATTCTTAGGATCGACAAAACCTTCCGGCTGCATCATATACAATTCTTCCTTAAGGAAGCCATTAAGGAATGCCGTTTTGACGTCCATCTGCCATATCTCATAATCATAGTATGCGGCAATTGCTAACATGATTTGGACGGACTTCAGCTTCGCTACGGGTGAGAAAGTCTCATCGTAGTCAACCCCTTGAACTTGTCGATAACCCTTAGCGACAAGTCGAGCCTTATAGATGGTCACATTACCATCCGCGTCTGTCTTCTTCTTAAAGATCCATTTATTTTCTATGGCTCGCCGATCATCGGGCAAGTCAGCCAAAGTCCATACTTCGTTTTCATACATGGATCCTATCTCGGATTTCATGGCTTCTAGCCATTTGTCGAAATCCGGCCCCGCCATCGCTTCTTCATAGTTCGAAGGTTCACCGTTGTCTAACAACATGATTTCCAGGACAGGGTTGCCGTACCACTCTGGTGCGGAACGTGTCCTTGTGGACCTACGAAGTTCAGCAGTAACTTGATCTGAAGCTTCATGATCATCATCATTAACTTCCTCCCCAGTCGGTGTAGGCACCACAGGAACATCTTCCCGCGCTGCGCTACTTTCCGGTTCGGAAGGGGTGACTATCACCTCATCAAGTTCCACTTTCCTCCCACTTAATTCTTTCGAGAGAAACTCTTTCTCCAGAAAGGACCCGTTCTTGGCAACGAAGATCTTGCCTTCGGATCTGAGGTAGAAGGTATACCCAATAGTTTCCTTAGGGTATCCTATGAAGATGCATTTCTCCGACTTGGGTTCGAGCTTTTCAGGTTGAAGTTTCTTGACATAAGCATCGCATCCCCAAACTTTTAGAAACGACAGCTTAGGTTTCTTCCCAAACCATAATTCATACGGTGTCGTCTCAACGGATTTCGACAGAACCCTATTTAAAGTGAATGCGGCAGTCTCTAAAGCATAGCCCCAAAATGAGAGCGGTAAATCGGTAAGAGACATCATAGATCGCACCATATCCAATAGAGTGCGATTACGACGTTCGGACACACCGTTTCGCTGAGGTGTTCCAGGCGGCGTGAGTTGTGAAACGATTCCACATTTCCTTAAGTGCGCACCAAATTCGTGACTTAAATATTCTCCACCACGATCTGATCGTAAGAATTTTATTTTCCTGTCACGTTGATTCTCAACCTCACTCTGAAATTCCTTAAACTTTTCAAAGGTTTCAGACTTGTGTTTCATTAGGTAGACATACCCATATCTACTTAAGTCATCAGTGAGAGTGAGAACATAACGATATCCTCCGCGAGCCTCAACACATCGGTATGTATAATTTCCAATAAGTTGGTTGCTCGCTCCATTGTTCCGGAGAACGGAGTCTTGGTCATCTTACCCATGAGGCATGGTTCGCACGTGTCAAATGATTCGTAGTCAAGAGACTCCAAAAGTCCATCTGCATGGAGCTTCTTCATGCGCTTGACACCAATGTGACCAAGGCGGCAGTGCCACAAGTATGTGGGACTATCGTTATCAACTTTACATCTTTTGGTATTCACACTATGAATATGTGTAACATCACGTTCAAGATTCATCAAGAATAAACCATTGACCAGCGGGGCATGACCATAAAACATATCTCTCATATAAATAGAACAACCATTATTCTCGGATTTAAATGAGTAGCCATCTCGAATTAAACGAGATCCAGATACAATGTTCATGCTTAAAGCTGGCACTAAATAACAATTATTGAGGTTTAAAACTAATCCCGTAGGTAGATGCAGAGGAAGCGTGCCGACGGCGATCACATCGACCTTGGAACCATTCCCGACGCGCATCGTCACCTCGTCCTTTGCCAGTCTCCGTTTATTCCGCAGTTCCTGTTTTGAGTTACAAATATGAGCAACCGCACCGGTATCAAATACCCAGGAGCTACTACGAGTACTGGTAAGGTACACATCAATTACATGTATATCACATATACCTTTGGTGTTGCCGGCCTTCTTGTCCGCTAAGTATTTGGGGCAGTTCCACTTCCAGTGACCACTTCCCTTGCAATAAAAGCACTCAGTCTCAGGCTTGGGTCCATTCCTTGGCTTCTTCCCAGTAACTGGCTTACCGGGCGCGGCAACTCCCTTGCCGTCCTTCTTGAAGTTCTTCTTACCCTTGCCCTTCTTGAACTTAGTGGTTTTATTCACCATCAACACTTGATGTTCTTTTCTGATCTCCACCTCCGCTGATTTCAGCATCGAATATACCTCAGGAATGGTCTTTTCCATCCCCTGCATATTGAAGTTCATCACAAAGCTCTTGTAGCTTGGTGGAAGCGACTGAAGGATTCTGTCAATGACCGCGTCATCCGGGAGATTAACTCCCAGCTGAGACAAGCGGTTGTGTAACCCAGACATTCTAAGTATGTGCTCACTAACAGAACTATTTTCCTCCATTTTACAGCTGAAGAACTTGTCGGAGACTTCATATCTCTCGACCCGGGCATGAGCTTGGAAAACCATTTTCAGCTCTTCGAACATCTCATATGCTCCATGTTTCTCAAAACGCTTTTGGAGACCCGGTTCTAAGCTGTAAAGCATGCCGCACTGAACGAGGGAGTAATCATCAGCACGTGATTGCCAAGCGTTCATAACGTCTTGGTTCTCTGGGATTGGTGCTTCACCTAGCGGTGCTTCTAGGACATAATCTTTCTTGGCAGCTATGAGGATGATCCTCAGGTTCCGGACCCAGTCCGTATAGTTGCTGCCATCATCTTTCAGCTTGGTTTTCTCTAGGAATGCGTTGAAGTTGAGGACAGCGTGGGCCATTTGATCTACAAGACATATTGTAAAGATTTTAGATTAAGTTCATCTAATCAAATTACTCAATGAACTCCCACTCAGATAGACATCCCTCTAGTCATCTAAGTGAAACATGATCCGAGTTAACTAGGCCGTGTCCGATCATCACGTGAGACGGACTAGTCAAGATTGGTGAACATCTCCATGTTGATCGTATCTTCTATACGACTCATGCTCGACCTTTTGGTCCTCCGTGTTCCGAGGCCATGTATGTACATGCCAGGCTCGTCAAGTCAACCTAAGTGTATTGCGTGTGTCCCGAGGCCATGTCTGTACATGCTAGGCTCGTCAACACCCGTTGTATGTGAACGTTAGAATCTATCACACCCGATCATCACGTGGTGCTTCGAAACAACGAACCTTCGCAACGGTGCACAGTTAGGGGGAACACTTTCTTGAAATTATCATAAGGGATCATCTTACTTACTACCGTCGTTCGAAGCAAATAAGATGCAAAACATGATAAACATCACATGCAATCAAATAGTGACATGATAGGGCCAATATCATTTTGCTCCTTTGATCTCCATCTTCGGGGCGCCATGATCATCTTTGTCACCGGCATGACACCATGATCTCCATCATCGTGTCTTCATGAAGTTGTCACGCCAACGATTACTTCTACTTCTATGGCTAACGCGTTTAGCAATAAAGTAAAGTAATTTACATGGCGTTATTCAATGACACGCAGGTCATACAAAATAATAAAGACAACTCCTATGGCTCCTGCCGGTTGTCATACTCATCGACATGCAAGTCGTGATTCCTATTACAAGAATATGATCAATCTCATACATCACATATATCATTCATCACATCTTCTGGCCATATCACATCACATAGCACATGCTGCAAAAACAAGTTAGACGTCCTCTAATTGTTGTTGCAAGTTTTTACGTGGCTTGTATAGGTTTCTAGCAAGAACGTTTCTTACCTACGTAAAACCACAACGTGATATGCCAATTTCTATTTACCCTTCATAAGGACCCTTTTCATCGAATCCGTTTCGACTAAAGTGGGAGAGACAGACACCCGCTAGCCACCTTATGCAACTAGTGCATGTCAGTCGGTGGAACCTGTCTCACGTAAGCGTACGTGTAAGGTCGGTCCGGGCCGCTTCATCCCACAATACCGCCGAAACAAGATAAGACTAGTAGCGGCAAGAAGATTGGCAACATCTACGCCCACAACGGCTTTGTGTTCTACTCGTGCATAGTAACTACGCATAGGCCTGGCTCATGATGCCACTGTTGGGGATCGTAGCAGAATTTTTAAAATTTCCTACGCATCACCAAGATCCATCTATGGAGTATACTAGCAACGAGGGGAAAGGAGTGCATCTACATACCCTTGTAGATCGCGAGCGGAAGCGTTCCAATGAACGGGGTTGATGGAGTCGTACTCGCCGTGATCCAAATCACCGATGACTGAGTGCCGAACGGACGACACCTCCGTGTTCCACACACGTACGGAGCAGCGACGTCTCCTCCTTCTTGATCCAGCAAGGGGGAAGGAGAGGTTGATGGAGATCCAGCAGCACGACGGCGTGGTGGTGGATGTAGCGGGATCTCGGCAGGGCTCCGCCAAGCTTCTGCGAGAGGGAGAGGTGTTGCAGGGGAGGAGGGAGGCGCCAAGGGCTGTGGTATTGCTGCCCTCCCTCCCCCCTTTATATAGGCCCCCTGGGAGGGGGGCGCCGGCCAAGAACCCATCTATGGGGGGGGGACGGCCAAGGGGGGGAAACTCCCCCCCCCAAGTCAAGTGGGGCGCCCCCCACCCTAGGGTTTCCAACCCTAGGCGTAGGGGGGAGGCCCATGGGGGGCGCCCAGCCCACTAAGGGCTGGTTCCCTTCCCACTTCAGCCCATGGGGCCCTCCGGGATAGGTGGCTCCACCCGGTGGACCCCCGGGACCCTTCCGGTGGTCCCGGTACAATACCGATAACCCCCGAAACTTTCCCGGTGGCCGAAACTGGACTTCCTATATATAATTCTTCACCTCCGGACCATTCCGGAACTCCTCGTGACGTCCGGGATCTCATCCGGGACTCCGAACAACTTTCGGGTTTCCGCATACTCATATCTCTACAACCATAGCGTCACCGAACCTTAAGTGTGTAGACCCTACGGGTTCGGGAGACATGCAGACATGACCGAGACGCCTCTCCGGTCAATAACCAACAGCGGGATCTGGATACCCATGTTGGCTCCCACATGTTCCACGATGATCTCATCGGATGAACCACGATGTCGAGGATTCAATCAATCCCGTATACAATTCCCTTTGTCAATCGGTATGTTACTTGCCCGAGATTCGATCGTCGGTATCCCAATACCTTGTTCAATCTCGTTACCGGCAAGTCTCTTTACTCGTACCGCAATGCATGATCCCATGACTAACTCCTTAGTCACATTGAGCTCATTATGATGATGCATTACCGAGTGGGCCCAGAGATACCTCTCCGTCATACGGAGTGACAAATCCCAGTCTCGATCCGTGCCAACCCAACAGACACTTTCGGAGATACCTGTAGTGTACCTTTATAGTCACCCAGTTACGTTGTGACGTTTGGCACACCCAAAGTACTCCTACGGTATCCGGGAGCTGCACGATCTCATGGTCTAAGGAGAAGATACTTGACACTGGAAAAGCTCTAGCAAACGAACTACACGATCTTTGAGCTATGCTTAGGATTGGGTCTTGTCCATCACATCATTCTCCTAATGATGTGATCCCGTTATCAATGACATCCAATGTCCATAGTCAGGAAACCATGACCATCTGTTGATCAACGAGCTAGTCAACTAGAGGCTTACTAGGGACACATTGTGGTCTATGTATTCACACATGCATTACGATTTCCGGATAACACAATTATAGCATGAACAATAGACAATTACCATGAACAAAGAAATATAATAATAACCATTTATTATTGCCTCTAGGGCATATTTCCAACAGTTTTAACCTTCACAAGGACCAGGCGTAGCCACACTCGATTCAACTAAAGTTGGAGAAACTGACACCCGCCAGCCACCTGTGTGCGAAGCACGTCGGTAGAACTAGTCTCGCGTAAGCGTACGCGTAATGTCGGTTCGGGCCGCTTCATCCAACAATACCGTCGAATCAGAGTATGACATGCTGGTAAGCAGTATGACTATTATCGCCCACAACTCACTTGTGTTCTGCTCGTGCATATAACATATACGCATAAACCTGGCTCTGATACCACCGTTGGGTAACGTAGTAATTTCAAAAAAATTCCTACGCACACGCAAGATCATGGTGATGCATATCAATGAGGGGGAGAGTGTTGTCTACGTACCCTCGTAGACTGTAAGCGGAAGCATTATGACAAAGCGGTTGATGTAGTCGTACATCTTCACGATCGACCGATCCTAGCACCGAAGGTACGGCACCTCCGTGATCTGCACTCGTTCGGCTCGGTGACGTCCCACGAACTCACGATCCAGTAGAGTGTCGGGGAAGAGCTTCGTCAGCACGACGGCGTGATGACGATGATGATGAAGCTACCGGCGCAGGGCTTCGCCTAAGCACTACGACGATATGGCCGAGGTGGATTATGGTGGAGGGGGGCACCGCACACGGCTAAGAGATCAAGGATTAACTTGTGTGTCTATGGGGTGCCCCCTCCCCCGTATATAAAGGAGTGGAGGAGGGGGAGGAGGCCGGCCTCCTAGGCGCGCCCCAAGGGGAGTCCTACTCCCACCGGGAGTAGGATTCCACCCCTTCCATGAGTAGGAGTAGGAGGGAAGGAAGGAGGAGAGAGGGGGAAGGAAAAAGGGGGGTGCCGCCCCCCCTTCCTAGTCCAATTCGGACTAGAGGGGGAGGGGGCGCGCGGCCTGCCCTGGCCGCCCCTTCCTCTCTCCACTAAGGCCCATGAGGCCCATTACACTCCCCAGGGGGTTCCGGTAACCCCCCGGTACTCCGGTATTCGTTCAAACTCACTCGAAACACTTTCCAAGTCCAAACATAGTCATCCAATATATCGATCTTTATGTCTCGACCATTTCGAGACTCCTCGTCATGTCCGTGATCATATCCGGGACTCCGAACTACCTTCGGTACATCAAAACACATAAACTCATATTATCGATCATCACCGAACGTTAAGCGTGCGGACCCTACGGGTTCGAGAACTACGTAGACATGACTGAGACTCATCTCTGGTCAATAACCAATAGCGGAACCTGGATGCTCATATTAGTTCCTACATATTCTATGAAGATCTTTATCGGTCAAACCGCATAACAACATACGTTGTTCCCTTTGTCATCGGTATGTTACTTGCCCGAGATTCGATCGTCGGTATCTCAATACCTAGTTCAATCTCATTACCGGGAAGTCTCGTTACTCGTTCTGTAATACATCATCCCGCAACTAACTCATTAGTTGAATTGCTTGCAAGGCTTATAGTGATGTGCATTACCGAGAGGGCCCAGAGATACCTCTCCGACAATCGGAGTGACAAATCCTAATCTTGATCTATGCCAACTCAACAAGTACCATCGGAGACACCGTAGAGCACCTTTATAATCACCCAGTTACATTGTGACGTTTGGTAGCACACAAAGTGTTCCTCGGGTATTCGGGAGTTACATAATCTCATATTCATAGGAACATGTATAAGTCATGAAGAAAGCAATAGCAGTATACTAAACGATCAAATGCTAAGCTAACAGAATGGGTCAAGTCAATCACATCATTCTCTAATGATGTGATCCCATTCATCAAATGACAACTCATGTCTATGGCTAGGAGACTTAACCATCTTTGATTCAACGAGCTAGTCAAGTAGAGGCATACTAGTGACACTCTGTTTGTCTATGTATTCACACATGTACTAAGTTTCCGGTTAATACAATTCTAGCATGAATAATAAACATTTATCATGATATAAGGAAATGTAAATAACAACTTTATTATCGCCTCTAGGGCATATTTTCTTCAGTCTCCCACTTGCACTAGAGTCAGTAATCTAGATTACACAGTAATGATTCTAACACCCATGGAGTCTTGGTGCTGATCATGTTTTGCTCGTGAGAGAGGCTTAGTCAACGGGTCTGCAACATTCAGATCCGTATGTATCTTGCAAATCTCTATGTCTCCCTCCTTGACTTGATCGCAGATGGAATTGAAGCGTCTCTTGATGTGCTTGGTTCTCTTGTGAAATCTGGATTCCCTTGCCAAGGCAATTGCACCAGTATTGTCACAAAAGATTTTCATTGGACCTGATGCACTAGGTATGACACCTAGATCGGATATGAACTCCTTCATCCAGACTCCTTCATTTGCTGCTTCCGAAGCAGCTATGTACTCCACTTCACACGTAGATCCCGCCACGACGCTTTGCTTAGAACTGCACCAACTGACAGCTCCACCGTTCAATATAAGCACGTATCCGGTTTGTGACTTAGAGTCATCCAGATCAGTGTCAAAGCTTGCATCGATGTAACCATTTACGACGAGCTCTTTGTCACCTCCACAAACAAGAAACATGTCCTTAGTCCTTTTCAGGTATTTCAGGATGTTCTTGACCGCTGTCCAGTGATCCACTCCTGGATTACTTTGGTACCTCCCTGCTAAAGTAATAGCAAGGCACACATCAGGTCTGGTACACAACATTGCATACATGATAGAGCCTATGGCCGAAGCATAGGGAAGACCTTTCATTTTCTCTCCATCTTCTGCAGTGGTCGGGCATTGAGTCTGACTCAACTTCACACCTTGTAACACAGGCAAGAACCCTTTCTTTGCTTGATCCATTTTTAACTTCTTCAAAACTTTATCAAGGTATGTACTTTGTGAAAGTCCAATTAAGCGTCTTGATCTATCTATATAGATCTTGGTGCCCAATATATAAGCAGCTTCACCGAGGTCTTTCATTGAAAAACTCTTATTCAAGTATCCTTTTATGCTATCCAGAAATTCTATATCATTTCCAATCAACAATATGTCATCCACATATAATATTAGAAATGCTACAGAGCTCCCACTCACTTTCTTGTAAATACAGGCTTCTCCAAAAGTCTGTATAAAACCATATGCTTTGATCACACTATCAAAACGTTTATTCCAACTCCGAGATGCTTGCACCAGTCCATAAATGGATCGCTGGAGCTTGCACACTTTGTTAGCATCCTTTGGATCGATAAAACCTTCAGGTTGCATCATATACAACTCTTCTTCCAGAAATCCATTCAGGAATGCAGTCTTTACATCCATTTGCCAAATTTCATAATCATAAAATGCGGCAATTGCTAACATGATTCGGACGGACTTAAGCATCGCTACGGGTGAGAAGGTCTCATCGTAGTCAACTCCTTGAACTTGTCGAAAACCTTTCGCAACAAGTCAAGCTTTGTAGACAGTAACATTACCGTCAGCGTCTGTCTTCTTCTTGACGATCCATTTATTCTCGATGGCTTGCCGATCATCGGGCAAGTCAACCAAAGTCCACACTTTGTTCTCATACATGGATCCCATCTCAGATTTCATGGCCTCAAGCCATTTTGTGGAATCTGGGCTCATCATCGCTTCCTCATAGTTCGTAGGTTCGTCATGGTCAAGTAACATGACCTCCAGAACAGGATTACCGTACCACTCTAGTGCGGATCTTACTCAGGTTGACCTACGAGGTTCAGTAGTAACTTGATCTGAAGTTACATGATCATCATCATTAGCTTCCTCACTAATTGGTGTAGGAGTCACAGAAACTGATTTCTGTGATGAACTATTTTCCAATAAGGGAGCAGGTACAGTTACCTCGTCAAGTTCCACTTTCCTCCCACTCACTTCTTTCGAGAGAAACTCCTTCTCTAGAAAGGATCCATTCTTAGCAATGAATGTCTTGCCTTCAGATCTGTGATAGAAGGTGTACCCAACAGTCTCCTTTGGGTATCCTATGAAGACACATTTCTCCGATTTGGGTTCGAGCTTTTTCACATAAGCATCGCAACCCCAAACTTTAAGAAACAACAACTTTGGTTTCTTGCCAAACCACAGTTCATAAGGCGTCGTCTCAACGGATTTAGATGGTCCCCTATTTAACGTGAATGCAGCCGTCTCTAAAGCATAACCCCAAAATGATAGCGGTAAATCAGTAAGATACATCATAGATCGCACCATATCTAGTAAAGTACGATTACGATGTTCGGACACACCATTAGGCTGTGGTGTTCCGGGTGGCGTGAGTTGCAAAACTATACCGCATTGTTTCAAATGAAGACCAAACTCGTAACTCAAATATTCCGTCGGATTTCGGGTTCCGGCAAAACACTTGAGTTTCGAACACTCGGGTGCGCACAAAGATCTCTCCCCCCTCTAGCTCGCTCGCATCAAGATCTCATGGCCTAGCTCGATGAACCCAAAGGACAAGGGGACACAAGATTTATACTGGTTCGGGCCACCGTTGTGGTGTAATACCCTACTCCAGTGTGGTGTGGTGGACTGCCTCTTGGGCTGATGATGAACAGTACAAGGGAAGAACAGCCTCCTGAGGAGAGGTGTTCTTGTGCGGGTGAGGATGGTCTAGTCCGAGATGAGTTGGCTCCTATGGTGGTGGCTAGTCCTATTTATAGAGGCCCTGGTCCTCTTCCCAAATATTGAGCGGGAAGGGATGCCACAACGACCAGTTTGAAGGGGAACAACTAGTACAAGCTATCCTGACTAAAGGTGGTCTTCGCCTGCCAAAGGCTATGGTGGTGACGCCATCTTGGGCTCCACGGTGACCTCCGTCTTACCGTCCTGCTGGTCTGGGTCTCATTGCACCGATATGGAAACCTTTGCCTGATGCCTCGGGACTCCTCGCCTGCGCTTTCCCCTTTAGCACCAAAGAGGATACGAGGACACTGCGCGCGCTGGCGCCCGCCTGGCCTTGGTCGTCATGGCTTAAGTCACGGGAACCTCGCGAGGTTCCCCTTGACTTGATCTCTCCGCCCCTCGCGAGCCAGCCTAGTGAGGCTGCTCCCGAGGAGGTCTTGTGTCGTCCGCCTCGCGAGGCTTGGCCCCTCGCGAGGGTCTTGGGTGTCTGCTGGTGAAGATGGGCCGTACAGGGCCGCTGGTGGAGCCACGCCGTGGGCCGCAGGCAGGCAAGTCTGGGGACCCCCGTTCCCAGGACGCCGACAGTAGCCCCCGGGCCCAAGGCGCGCTCGGACTTGGCTTCGAGGCGAAGCCAAGGGGCAAGTGCGGAGCGCCGCGGGCCCCAATAGCATGCGGCCTTGGTTGACGTGTGGCGATTGATTGGACGTGGGCGTCTCCACTTCCCCACGCTGCCTCAGCAACCGCCCGACTTGACGAGTCCCTGCTGCATGCAAGGAAAAACCATCATTACCTATGATCATGGCGATCGCCGGTTGGCCTTCTCCTACTATAAATGAGGAGGGGGGCGGAGCCCCCGTCGCCCATCTCTTCCCGCTTCACTTGCTCCTTCTCCCTTGCTCCATTGCCAGTAGCGACTTCCATGGCGCGGATCCGAAGGTTCTCGGCCGCGGAGAAAGAAAAGACCCCCCGCGACGAGCCCGGGCCACTTCCACCAAAGAGGAGGCCGGTCCCCTGCTGTGACGTGGTCGGGGGGCTGGAGGTGACAAGGCCTTGGTGCGGGCGGCCTCCTCCCGGGTATCTGCTGCCTCTGTACGCCCAAGCCGAGGGCTCAGGAGGAAGAGGCGGCGGGCGGCGCCGCCCACACCGCAACCATGGTCGCCGCGCCGTGGGGACACGCGCCGTCGCCCCAGGAGCCCACGCCTCAGACTCCTCGCGCGAGCTCGTGATGTGGGCGGGGATGCCTCCGCGCACCTGGATCCGCTTCCCGCAATTCTTCTCCGCCGAGATGCCGCTGAGGGGGCCCACTGAGCTTTGGCTGCTGCACGCCGACTGCGACACCCCGGCGAGTAGAGCGGAGGTTGAAGTCGTTTCTCCGGGCATAATCTTCATGGCCCGCGGCTGGGGTGAGGTCGACCGGGTTTGCCGTACGGAGGGCGCCCTCGCGATCCACTTCTAGTACGATGGCGCCTCCATGATGCTCTTCAAGGTCTTTGACGCGTAAGGCCGTCGCCTGGAGTGCTGCCCCGGAGAGGGCCGCCTGGACGGCGCCGCGGCAGGAGCCGGGCCGGCCGCCTGCCTCGCCAACGACTCATCAAGCAGCAGCGACGCCGCTCGGGAGTCCAGCGACTCTCCCGAGCCCTACGAGACTCCGGAGACAAGCGACGACGGCTAAGTGCCCCCGAGCTCTCGCCATGCCTGGAGCAAGGCCGCAGCGTCCCGCCGCCGCCGTCGCTGATCTGGATGGGGTTGGCGCCGGCCTCCTGAGGCCCACTGTTGATGATGGCGTCAGCCGTGCCGGCGCGTGTAGATAGGACCCCTAGAAGCTCCCTTCTTTTGTTTCCTGCGAGGAATCAAGACAAACCCCGTGGGGGCGTGTAAAGGGTATGTAGTGTCTTTTGTTGATATTGTCCTTATTATGAAGATATGCGTGCGCACGTCCTGTTTCGGCTCGGTTTCCCCTTTCCAGCCCCACGACGGCTTGATGCTCTACGCCGACAGGTCCCGGTCCCCAGGCAGGCTGCAACCGTCGCTGGTATGCCAGGTCGCGATGCCGTGGTAAAGGTCAGGAGGTGAGCGGCCCGAGGTCCAGTAAAAGCTCCTAAGGCGCGATGCTCAGGAGGTCCCCTTTAGCGCGCAAGCGGCCACCGAAAGGCAAGAAAGGGAAGCGACGTTGCCACAACATGACTGCAGCAAGTGAGAATCCTATGCCGTAGCATTTGGTTGACCCGGGAGCGAAACTTATCTTGGCGGTCCAGGGTCGCTGCCAGCTGCTGGAGGCCGAATTGAAGACTCTGCGCAACGAGCGTGCGGAAGAAGCTCCTGGCCGCAAGGCGGAGGAGGAGAAGATGAAGGCCCGGGAGGACGCCGTGAAGGACCACGACGCCGAGCTGGAGCAGTTGGCGAAGGCGCAGGCCGTGGACCGCAGCCGGCTGGAGAAGCTGGAGCAGGAGGTGGAAGTGGGGAAGGCCGAACTTGATGCCAAGGCGAAGGTCCTGGCCGAGGACCGCGCGGCCTTCGAGCTCCTCGAGGAGAGGTCCCGCGTGGCACTGCGGGCACTCTATGAGAAGGGCTTGGAGAAGCCGCTGACCACCGACGAGGACGGCCCGGCCCAGCTGCTTCCCTATCTGGTCGAGGCGCTTGAGGAAGTAGTGAGTGGCATCGGCCCCATGGCAGAGGCAGAAGCCCGCGTTCTTTCCTCAGCCGCGTTACGCGCGTCTTCAGCCACCTCCATCTTCGCGATCCCGCCGCCAACCTCGACGAGCTGCTAGAACCTGTGGATGTCGAGTGCTGCAGAGCTTCTGCCGAGGCTGTGAAGCGCCAGGTGGAAGCTTTGCTGAAGAAGTTCCGCGCCTTCGACCCTGCGCCCCCAACTGGTGGTGCTGCTGAGCCTGCAACTCCAGCAGGCGGCACGGGTGAGGGCGACGCTGTTGTGGAAGAAGCATCCCTTGCAGGTGACGGCGGCGTCCAAGGATGACGAGGTGCCCTGCTGGTGGCTCCTTCCCTGTTTAACTCCTGCAACATGCACCATGCCTTGTGGAGGCGTTTAAACTTGCGTTTGGTATTGGGAGAACAATATGTCTTGTAATATTTGCTTGAGAATTTGCGATTTCCTTCCTGTTTGCTTTACGTTCTACGTTGGCAGGGCCCAACCCTGCGCATACCTCAGCCGCAGTTGGGTCATCCGGATCACCAGGACGAGACCAAGGAGTGAGGGGCTACGTGGCAAAGTTAGGTTCCTGAGTCGTGATGCTCAGGAGTCCCCCTTGACACGCAAACAGCTTACGGAAAGGAGATGCAGGAATAGGTCTAGTGTTCTGCGTCGGCAGGGCCCGGCCCCGCGGATACCTCGACCACCGTTGGGTCGTCCGGTCCACCAGGACGAGACCAAGGAGTGAGGGGCTACGTGCCAGTTAGGCTCCTGAGTCGCGATGCTCAGGAGTCCCCCTTGACGCTCAAACGGCCTTCGTACCTTTTCCCTCGCCAAGGCTCGGCTCAGGAGGGGCGCGCGACGACCAGGTCCGGGGGACCTGGCAGGGCAGTGTACGCTTGGGCATGACCCGAGCGCAGCCCCAGTGCCCAGCCCCCTCGCGCGACTCTCCCGAGGGGAGGTGTTGCGATGAGGCCAGACACTGAGCTCAAGGGCTCCCTGAGGTTGATACGGCCAGGGGGGCGCCCTCAGTTGTTTATCACCAGCGCGGAGCATAGCGCTTCCGCACTTGCACGGGCATAACCACTCCTCGGTAGTGTCGACTGCCAGCGCGGAGCATGGTGCTTCCACTGGTGCGTGGGAGGGGACTCCCTACTGCGGAGAGCCCCCGGGGCGTGTACATCCCCACCCTGACACGTGGCTTGCACGGCAGGGCTAGACGAGGTGTGTCTGGGCACCCGTGAGCCAGCGCGGGACTCACGAGGCGCTACCTCAAGGCGGGTTGCGCGTGGTCTTGGTTCTTGATGGTTGTGGTGTTCCTGCAAGATGGTTAGACAACCTGCGCCGAACGAATCTCCTGAGGTTATCACATGAGAAGGCCAAGCACCAACGACCCCAGGAGGTGACGTGAACGGGGCCGGCCCACCAGATAGAGCTCAGACGTTGGATTTATCGACGCTGCAGGGACAGGCCCGAGCACAGATGCCGTGCCTAGCCTTCTTATGCGAAGGATCCTGAAGAAAGACGATCGGCGCGCGGCTCCCGTGGTGGGTGACAATCAAGCAGGTGATAATCATAGACAGATTATGCATGGAAAGCGAATTAGCTTAGGTAAATGAAGGAACGATACATGCCACTGGGTCAGACCCGAGCGGCTTGGGGATGATGCAGCCCGAGGGGCGCCCCCGGCAGAGTAAGCTAAAGATGCAAAAGGATACATGCCGCAGGGACAGGCCCACAAGACCTGGGAATGATGCAGCCCGAGGGGCGCTCCCAGCTAAATAAACTTGGAAAATGTCACCTGGTTTCGTCGTCGAAGGGGTGTTGGGGTAGCTGAAGATTCATGGCGAAGGGGTTGCTCCTCACAAGCCACTGGGACCCTGAGCCTCGGGAGGCTCTGGGGGTCCAGGCGGTTCCTTGAGGGCCGTCTCCATCTCCTCCAGGACCGCGTGATGCCTGGCCTCCTGAGCCGCCAGGACGCTCCGAAGGTTACGCTGATAGGCGGCCACCCTGCTCGGCAGGCCGAATGGCATGCGAACATAGCTGTGAGGTGGGCCCTCGCAGCGTCCCACGCGCGAAGGCCAGAAGTGCTCCTGAGATGCGGCCCTGTTGAGCCCTGGGATGTCGATGTAGACGTGCAGCCCACCATCCCCGCCTGGATGGGGAGCTGCGCTAGGTGGGCGGCGGTCGCCGTGCATGGCTCTTGCTTCTTGAAGTTCCTGGGTAGTCTGGGTGATGAACTCTTGAGCGCCAGGCGCTCCTCACCTGGTGCCCTCCTGAGGGAAACGTGCCGCAAAGCACGCCTCCATGTGGTCCCCAAGCGCCTCCCTCATGATGTTGGCAAGGTCTGAGGCCCTCCAGAAGAGAGCCCCCGAGCCCTGCTAGAGGAGGGCGCTGGGCGCGCCTTCCTATGCGCGGGAGGGTGGCGCCCCATCTGAGGGCGCAGGTCTCGAGGTGGTGCTGCTGGCGACGCTGCTCTCCCGAGGCCCTGCACAGAGCAGCTGCTTCTTCTTCTTGGGGATGGCCTCAGGAGGGTACAAGATTCCTTCGTTGTTGGGGTCTTCGATTGCTGTGGCCCGGAAGGCGTGCTCAAGGGAGCACACTACATCCTTCTCCTCACAGGCTACTGTGATAACACCCCCAGTACCTGGCATCTTGAGGACGTTGTAGCCATGGTGGGTCACCGCCATGAACTTGGCCAACGCTGGGTACCCGAGGATGGCATTGTACGGCAGACGAATGTGGGCGACATCAAAGTCAATGAGCTCGGTGTGGTAGTTATCGCGTCCACCGAAGGTGACAGGGAGGTGGACCTGCCCAATCGGGGTGGTGGAACCATCAGTCACTCCTGAGAAAAGGCTTGGTCGGCTGCAGCTGGTCATAGGGTACTTGAAGGCAGTCGAACATATCGATGGACACGACGTTGAGCCCCACACCACCATCGATGAGGGTCTTGGTGACTTGGACATTGCCGATGACAGGCGAGCAGAGCATTGGGGGAGCTCCAGCGGTTGCGGCGCACTTGAGCTGGTCCGCCGAGCTGAAAGTGATGGCGTACTTGGACCACCTGAGTGGGCGTGTGGCCTCGAGTTTGGGAAGAGACGCATTCACCTCGCGAGCAAACTGCTTGAAGATACGCTGAGACGCTGGGGCCTGAGCTCCGCCCAAGATGCAGGCGATAGCGCGTGGTTCCTGGAAGCCCCTTGCTCCTTCGTCCTGATGGTGGTCGTCGTTCCTTCTGGGTGGTGGCGGAAGCGGAGGAATACCAGCATTGCCCTGAGGGCGGTCCTCGCGAGGCTGATCCCTCCAGGCTTCCTCACGAGGCTGATCCTGCCAGCGGTCCTCGCGAGGCCGGTCACGCCACTCCTGGCGGGGGCCACGGTCGTCCCAGCATCCTCTGCCACGTCCTCCTCCTTGGCCGTAGCCCCGCTCGTTGCGCTCGGGGCATCGACTGAAGCGTCCATCTCGAATGGCCCTGAGCTCCTGACAGTCATTGGTGTTGTGGCTGTGTACGTTGTGGAAGGTGCAGAATGGTCGGCTGCTCTTGGATGACTCGGGATGATCCCGGCCGCGCTTCATGTCTGGCTCCGCCGCGAGCATGGCCACGCCTTGCGCTTCACGTCCTTGGCCTTGGCTTTCTTCTCCTCCAGGTCAGTAGCAGGGAGCTCGTGTTGGGGAACGTAGTAATTTCAAAAATTTCCTACGCACACGCAAGATCATGGTGATGCATAGCAACGAGAGGGGAGAGTGTTGTCTACGTACCCTCGTAGACCGTAAGCGAAAGCGTTATATCAACGCGGTTGATGTAGTCGTACGTCTTCACGATCCGACCGATCCAAGTACCGAAAGCACGGCACCTCCGAGTTCTGCACACGTTCAGCTCGATGACGTCCCCGCCTTCTCGATCCAGCAAGAGGGGCGAAGTAGTAGATGAGTTCCGGCAGCACGACGGTGTGGTGACGGTGTTGGTGAAGAACAATCTCCGCAGGGCTTCGCCTAAGCACTACGAAAACTATGACGGAGGATAAACTAGAGGGGACGGGGTTTCCGGCACACGGCTTGGTGTTTCTTGATCTGTCTTGGGTGCTACCCCTACCCCTCTATTTATATGTTGAGCCTTGGGGTTGAAACTTGGAGTAAAAGCCTCCACAAAGTAGGTTTCACCCGAAAGGCAAGAGTCCTTCTCGGACTCCAGGGCCAAACACCAGGGTTCCCGGCGTCTGGACCCAGACGCCAGGGACCCTGGCGTCTGGCCCCTGGACTCCGCAAAACTTCCTTTTGCGCTTTCCAAAAACCTCGTGGGCATTCCCCTTTGGCCCAGATAAAGTGTTCTCGTGCCCAAACATTTCGGGAGACATACGAAACGCCTTCCGATGGATTTTGGAACCTTTCCGGAGATCAAACACTACTATCCACATATCAATCTTTTCTTCCGGACCATTCCGAAGTTCCTCGTCATATCCGTGATCTCATCCAAAACTCCGAAGAACATTCGGTCACCAACATACATAACTCATAGTACTATATCGTCAACGAACGTTAAGCGTGCGGACCCTACGGGTTCGAGAACTATGTAGACATGACCGAGACACCTCTCTTGTCAATAACCAATAGCGGGACCTGGATGCCCATATTGGCTCCTACATATTCTACGAAGATCTTTATCGGTCAGACCGCATAACAACATACGTTGTTCCCTTTGTCATCGGTATGTTACTTGCCCGAGATTCGATCGTAGGTATCTCAATACCTAGTTCAATCTCGTTACCGGCAAGTCTCTTTACTCGTTCCGTAATACATCATCTCGCAACTAACTTATTAGTTGCAATGCTTGCAAGGCTTATAGTGATGTGCATTACCGAGTGGGCCCAGAGATACCTCTCCGACAATCGGAGTGACAAATCCTAATCTCGAAATACGCCAACCCAACAAGTACCTTTGGAGATACCTGTAGAGCACCTTTATAATCACCCAGTTACGTTGTGACGTTCGGTAGCACACAAAGTGTTCCTCCGGTAAATGGGAGTTGCATAATCTCATAGTCATAGGAACATGTATAAGTCATGAAGAAAGCAATAGCAACATACTAAACGATCGAGTGCTAAGCTAACGGAATGGGTCAAGTCAATCACATCATTCTCCTAATGATGTGATCCCGTTAATCAAATGACAACTCATGTCAATGGCTAGGAAACTTAACCATCTTTGATTAACGAGCTAGTCAAGTAGAGGCATACTAGTGACACTTTGTTTGTCTATGTATTCACACATGTATTATGTTTCCGGTTAATACAATTCTAGCATGAATAATAAACATTTTATCATGAAATAAGGAAATAAATAATAACTTTATTATTGCCTCTAGGGCATATTTCCTTGAGTCTCCCACTTGCACTAGAGTCAATAGTCTATATCACATCGCGATGTGATTTAACATCAATAGTTCACATCACCATGTGATTAACACCCATAGTTCACATCGTCATGTGACCAACACCCGAAGGGTTTAATAGAGTCAATAATCTACTTCACATTGCTATGTGATTAACACCCAAAGAGTACTAAGGTGTGATCATGTTTTGCTTGTGAGAGAAGCTTAGTCAACGGGTCTGCCATATTCAGATCCGTATGTATTTTGCAAATTTCTATGTCTACAATGCTCTGCATGGAGCTACTTTAGCTAATTGCTCCCACTTTCAATATGTATCCAGATGAAGACTTAGAGTCATCTGGATCAGTGGCAAAACTTGTATCAACGTAACCCTTTACGACGAACCTTTTGTCACCTCCATAATCGAGAAACATATCCTTATTCCACTAAGGATAATTTTGACCGCTGTCCAGTGATCTACTCCTAGATCACTATTGCACTCCCTTGACAAAATCAGTGTAGGGTATACAATAGATCTGGCACATACCATGGCATACTTTATAGAACCTATGGCTGAGGCATAGGGAATGATTTTCATTCTCTTTCTATCTTCTGCCGTGGTCGGGTTTTGAGTCTTACTCAATTTCACACCTTGTAACACAGGTAAGAACTCTTTCTTTGACTGTTCCATTTTGAACTACTTCAAAATCTTGTCAAGGTATGTACTCATTGAAAACACTTATCAAGCGTCTTGATCTATCTCTATAGATCTTGATGCTCAATATGTAAGCCGCTTCACCTAGGTCTTTCTTTGAAAAACTCCTTTCAAACACTCCTTTATGCTTTGCAGAATAATTCTACATTATTTCCGATCAACAATATGTCATTCACATATACTTATCAGAAATGCTGTAGTGCTCCCACTCACTTTCTTGTAAATACAGGCTTCATCGCAAATCTGTATAAAACTATATGCTTTGATCAACTTATCAAAGCGTATATTCTAACTCTAAGATGCTTGCACCAGTCCATAGATGGATCGCTGGAGCTTACTTATTTTGTTAGCACCTTTAGGATTGACAAAACTTTCTGGTTGCATGATATACAACTCTTCTTTAATAAATCCATTAAGGAATGTAGTTTTGTTTATCCATTTGCCAGATTTCATAAAATGCGGCAATTGCTAACATGATTCGGACAGACTTAAGCATAGATACGAGTGAGAAACTCTCATCGTAGTCAACACCTTGAACTTGTCGAAAACCTTTTGCGACAATTCTAGCTTGGAAATAGTAACACTACTATCAGCGTCCGTCTTCCTCTTGAAGATCCATTTAATCTCAATGGCTCGCCGATCATTGGACAAGTCAATCAAAGTCCATACTTTGTTCTCATACATGGATCCCATCTCAGATTTCATGGCCTCAAGCCATTTTGCGGAATCTGGGCTCATCATCGCTTCCTCATAGTTCGTAGGTTCGTCATGGTCAAGTAACATGACCTCCAGAACAAGATTACCGTACCACTCTGGTGCGGATCTTACTCTGGTTGACCTACGAGGTTCGGTAGTAACTTGATCTGAAGTTTCATGATCATCATCATTAACTTCCTCACTAATTCGTGTAGGCATCACTGGAACTGATTTCAGTGATGAGCTACTTTTCAATTCGAGAGAAGGTACAATTACCTCATCAAGTTCTACTTTCCTCCCACTCACTTCTTTCGAGAGAAACTCCTTCTCTAGAAAGGATCCAATCTTAGCAACGAATATCTTGCCTTCGGACCTGTGATAGAAGGTGTTCCCAACTGTCTCCTTTGGGTATCCTATGAAGACATATTTCTCCGGTTTGGGTTTGAGCTTATCGGGATGAAACTTTTTCTTATAAGCATCACAACCCCAAACTTTAAGAAAGGACAACTTTGGTTTCTTGCCAAACCATAGTTCATATGGTGTCGTCTCAACGGATTTAGATGGTGCCCTTTTTAACGTGAATGCAGCTGTCTCTAATGCATAACCCCAAAACTATAGTGGTAAATCGGTAAGAAACATCATAGATTGCACTATATCCAATAAAGTACGGTTATGACGTTCGGACACACCATTATGCTGTGGTGTTCCAGGTGGCACGAATTTGTGAAACTATTCCACATTGTTTTAATTGAAGACCAAACTTGTAACTCAAATATTTGTCTCCGCGATCAGATCATAGAAACTTTATTTTCTTGTCACTATGATTTTCCACTTCACTCTGAAATTCTTTGAACTTTTCAAATGTTTCAGACTTATGTTTCATTAAGTAGATATACCCATATCTGCTCAAATCATCTGTGAAGGTCAGAAAATAATGATACCCGCCGCGAGCCTCAATATTCATCAGACCACATACATCAGTATGTATGATTTCCAACAAATATGTTGCTCACTCCATTGTTCCAGAGAACGGAGTCTTAGTCATCTTGCCCATGAGGCATGGTTCGCAAGCATCAAGTGAATCATAATCAAGTGATTCCAAAAGTCCATTAACATGGAGTTTCTTCATGCATTTTATACCAATATGACCTAAACGGCAATGCCACAAATAAGTTGCACTATCATTATTAACTTTGCATCTTTTGGCTTCAATATTATGAATATGTGTATCACTACGATCGAGATCCAACAAACCATTTTCATTGGGTGCATGACCATAGATGGTTTTATTCATGTAAACAAAAACAACAATTATTCTCTAACTTAAATGAATAACCGCATTGCAATAAACATGATCAAATCATATTCATGCTCAACGCAAACACCAAATAACACTTATTTAGGTTGAACACTAATCCCGAAAGTATAGGGAGTGTGCGATGATGATCATATCAATCTTGGAACCGCTTCCAACACACATCGTCACTTCACCCTTAACTAGTCTCTGTTCATTCTGCAACTCCCGTTTCGAGTTACTAATCTTAGCAACTGAACTAGTATCAAATACCGAGGGGTTGCTATAAACACTAGTAAAGTACACTCAATAACATGTATATCCAATATACCTTTGTTTACTTTGCCATCCTTCTTATCCGTCAAATATCTAGGGTAGTTCCGCTTCCAGTGACCAGTCCTTTTGCAGTATAAGCACTCAGTCTCAGGCTTAGGTCCAAATTTGGGCTTCTTCACTTGAGCAGCAACTTGCTGCCGTTCTTCTTGAAGTTCCCCTTCTTTCCTTTGCCCTTTCTCTTGAAACTAGTGGTCTTTTCAACCATCAACACTTGATGTTTTTCTTGATTTCTACCTTCGCCGATTTTAACATCGCGAAGAGCTTGGGAATTGTTTTCATCATCCCTTGCATATTATAGTTCATCACGAAATTCTACTAACTTGGTGATGGTGACTAGATAATTCTGGCAATCACTATTTTATCTGGAAGATTAACTCCCACTTGATTCAAGCGATTGTAGTACCCAGACATTCTGAGCACATGCTCACTGCTTGAGCTATTCTCCTCCATCTTTTAGGCAAAGTACTGTCAGAGGTCTCATACCTCTCGACACAGGCATGAGTATGAAATACCAATTTCAACTCTTGGAACATCTTATATGCTCCGTGGCGTTCAAAACATTTTTGAAGTCCCGGTTCTAAGCCGTAAAGCATGGTGCACTTAACTATCAAGTAGTCATCATACCGAGCTTCTGTCAAAACGTTCATAACGTCTGCATCTGCTCCTGCAATAGGTCTGTCACCTAGCGGTGCATCAAGGACATAATTCTTCTGTGCAGCAATGAGGATAAACCTCAGATCATGGATCCAATCCGCATCATTGCTACTAACATCTTTCAACTTAGTTTTCTCTAGGAACATATATAAAACATAGGGAAGCAACAACGCGAGCTATTGATCTACAACATAGATATGCTAATACTACCAGGACTAATTTCATGATAAATTAAAGTTCAATTAATCATATTACTTAAGAACTCCCACTTAGATAGACATCCCTCTAATAATCTAAGTGATCACGTGATCCAGATCAACTAAACCATAACCGATCATCACGAGAAATGGAGTAGTTTTCAATGGTGAACATCTCTATGTTGATCATATCTACTATATGATTCACGCTCGACCTTTCGGTCTCAGTGTTCCGAGGCCATATCTTCATATGCTAGGCTCGTCAAGTTTAACCTAAGTATTCTGCGTGTGCAAAACTGGCTTGCACCCGTTGTAGATGGACGTAGATCTTATCACACCCGATCATCACGTGGTGTCTGGGCACGACGAACTTTGGCAACGGTGCATACTCAGGGAGAACACTTTTATCTTGAAATTTACTGAGAGATCATCTTATAATGCTACCGTCAATCAAAGCAAGATAAGATGCATAAAAGATAAACATCACATGCAATCAATATAAATGATATGATATGACCATCATCATCTTGTGCTTGTGATCTCCATCTCCGAAGCACCGTCATGATCACCATCGTCACCAGCGCGACACCTTGACCTCCATCGTAGCATCGTTGTCGTCTCGCCAACTATTGCTTCTACGACTATCGCTACCGCTTAGTGATAAAGTAAAGCAATTACAGGGCGATTGCATTGCATACAATAAAGCGACAACCATATGGCTCCTGCCAGTTGCCGATAACTCGGTTACAAAACATGATCATCTCATACAATAAAATATAGCATCATGCCTTGACCATATCACATCACAACATGCCCTGCAAACAACAAGTTAGACGTCCTCTACTTTGTTGTTGCAAGTTTTACGTGGCTGCTACGGGCTAAGC
This sequence comes from Aegilops tauschii subsp. strangulata, assembly GCF_002575655.3. Taxonomy (NCBI): domain Eukaryota; kingdom Viridiplantae; phylum Streptophyta; class Magnoliopsida; order Poales; family Poaceae; genus Aegilops; species Aegilops tauschii. The sequence goes on along the minus strand of NC_053038.3, from coordinate 322,997,724 downwards.
AAGAACCGTTCTTACCTATGCATCAAAAACCACAAAGATAGTTCATCAAGTTAGTGCTGTTTTAACCTTCGCAAGGACCGGGCGTAGCCACACTCGGTTCAACTAAAGTTGGAGAAACTGACACACGCCAGCCACCTGTGTGCAAAGCACGTCGGTAGAACCAGTCTCACGTAAGCGTACGCGTAATGTCGGTCCGGGCCGCTTCATCCAACAATACCGCCGAACCAAAGTATGACATGCTGGTAAGCAGTATGACTTATATCGCCCACAACTCACTTGTGTTCTACTCGTGCATATAACATCTACGCATAAAACCTGGCTCGGATGCCACTGTTGGGGAACATAGTAATTTCAAAAATTTCCTACGCACACGCAAGATCATGGTGATGCATAGCAACGAGAGGGGAGAGTGTTGTCTACGTACCCTCGTAGACCGTAAGCGGAAGCGTTATATCAACGCGGTTGATGTAGTCGTACGTCTTCACGATCCGACCGATCCAAGTACCGAAAGCACGGCACCTCCGAGTTCTGCACACGTTCAGCTCGATGACGTCCCCGCCTTCTCGATCCAGCAAGAGGGGCGAAGTAGTAGATGAGTTCCGACAGCACGACGGCGTGGTGACGGTGTTGGTGAAGAACAATCTCCGCAGGGCTTCACCTAAGCACTACGAAAACTATGACGGAGGATAAACTAGAGGGGACGGGGTTGCCGGCACACGGCTTGGTGTTTCTTGATCTGTCTTGGGTGCTAGCCCTACCCCTCTATTTATACGTTGAGCCCTGGGGTCGAAACTTGGAGTAAAAGCCTCCACAAAGTAGGTTTCACCCGAAAGACAAGAGTCCTTCTCGGACTCCAGGGCCAGACGCCAGGGTTCCCGGCGTCTGGACCCAGACGCCAGGGACCCTGGCGTCTGGCCCCTGGACTCCGCAAAACTTCCTTTTGCGCTTTCCAAAAACCTCGTGGGCTTTCCCCTTTGGCCCAGATAAAGTGTTCTCGTGCCCAAACATTTCGGGAGACATCCCGAACCCCTTCCGATGGATTCCGGAACCTTTCCGGAGATCAAACACTACTATCCACATATCAATCTTTTCTTCCGGACCATTCCGGAGTTCCTCGTCATATCCGTGATCTCATCCAAAACTCCGAAGAACATTCGGTCACCAACATACATATCTCATAGTACTATATCGTCAACGAACGTTAAGCGTGCGGACCCTACGGGTTCGAGAACTATGTAGACATGACCGAGACACCTCTGTTGTCAATAACCAATAGCGGGACCTGGATGCCCATATTGGCTCCTACATATTCTACGAAGATCTTTATCGGTCAGACCGCATAAAAACATACGTTGTTCCCTTTGTCATCGGTATGTTACTTGCCCGAGATTCGATCGTAGGTATCTCAATACCTAGTTCAATCTCGTTACCGGCAAGTCTCTTTACTCGTTCCGTAATACATCATCTCGCAACTAACTCATTAGTTGCAATGCTTGCAAGGCTTATAGTGATGTGCATTACCGAGTGGGCCCAGAGATACCTCTCTGACAATCGGAGTGACAAACCTAATCTCGAAATACGCCAACCCAACAAGTACCTTTGGAGACACCTGTAGAGCACCTTTATAATCACCCAGTTACGTTGTGACGTTTGGTAGCACACAAAGTGTTCCTCCGGTAAATGGGAGTTGCATAATCTCATAGTCATAGGAACATGTATAAGTCATGAAGAAAGCAATAGCAACATACTAAATGATCGAGTGCTAAGCTAACGGAATGGGTCAAGTCAATCACATCATTCTCCTAATGATGTGATCCCGTTAATCAAATGACAACTCATGTCAATGACTAGGAAACTTAACCATCTTTGATTTACGAGCTAGTCAAGTAGAGGCATACTAGTGACACTTTGTTTGTCTATGTATTCACACATGTATTATGTTTCCGGTTAATACAATTCTAGCATGAATAATAAACATTTATCATGAAATAAGGAAATAAATAATAACTTTATTATTGCCTCTAGGGCATATTTCCTTCAGCTCGAGGAGGGAAAGGCGCCCTTCCTCAGCTCCCGCGCACTTGGTTGCCAGGTTGAATAGCTCCAGAGCCGTGCACAGCTCCTCGTGGATGGCGAGCTCCTCCTTCATATTGACGTCGCGGACACCATTAGAGAACGCCGAAATGATGGCCTCGTCCATCACCTTGGGGATCTTGACGCGAACGTTGTTGAAGCGTTGGATGTACTTCTGCAAGGTCTCTCCTGGCTGTTGCTTGATGAGGCGCAGGTCACCCGCAGCCGGGGGGGGGGATCGCGAGTGCCCTGCAAGTTGGCGACGAAGCAGTCACGCATCTCACCACAGGAGGAGATTGAGCCCGGGGGCAGGTTCAGGAGCCACGAGCGAGCATCGTCGTTGAGAGCCATGGGGAACCAATTCGCCATGACTTTCTCTTCACCGTTGGCGGCCTCGACGCTCAGCTCATAGAGCTGCAAGAACTCCTCAGGGTCGGGTGTGCCGTCGTAGCGGGGAGGTAGATCCGGCTTGAACTTGCCTGGCCAGACGACGCCACGGAGCTCACGGGTGAAGGCGCGGCAGCCCGCCGTGGCCACCGGGGCCCGTCGTGGAGGCGGAGCTTGATCTTGGTGTCCCCGCGCTGCCACGACAAGTGGCGCGTGGCCCTGCCGTGGCAAGCGATCCTAACGTGGCGGCGCTGGGAGCGATGAAGCGTTTTCCTGTGGTCGGGGAACTTCTTGGCAGCTTCCTTCTTCTCGCGTGGGCGCCCGACGCGGTGGGTCTCGCCGGGGGACCACACGCCTTGGCGCCAGGACGCCGTCTTGGTGTGGAGGTGGTGGAGGCGCCTCACGAGCCACGTCGCCCGCAGCTGGCGGAGGGCGAGGTAGGGAGAGGGACGGCGGAGGGAATCCCCCTGCAGCGCTGACGAGCTCGGCGATGCGGTCAAGCCAGTCCTCGTAGAGGTCGTCGACGGGGCGGTAGTGCAGGAGCTCGCGTGCCATGAGCAGCGCGGCCTGCACGTCCGCGGGAGCGCGACGGGCGTGAGACGACTAACCGGCTGGGGTCAGCGACGGAGTGGCGGTGCGGCCATCCCGCCGTACGGAGGGGTGCAGAGAGGACGCCTACTGCTCGTTTCCCGCCGGACCGGTGGCGGCGTTGGCGGCGGGTGACGGAGAACGAAGGGGAGGCCCGCCGACAGGGGCCGTTTGAGCGACACGGGTGGCAAGAGAGGCCCGACGCTCAGCGCGGGCCCGGTGAGCATCGGCCATGAACTTGGTGAAGGAAATATGCCCTAGAGGCAATAATAAAGTTATTATTTATTTCCTTATATCATGATAAATGTTTATTATTCATGCTAGAATTGTATTAACCAGAAACATAATACATGTGTGAATACATAGACAAACAGACTGTCACTAGTATGCCTCTACTTGACTAGCTCGTTAATTAAAGATGGTTATGTTTCCTAACCATAGACATGAATTGTCATTTGATTAACGGGATCACATCATTAGGAGAATGATGTGATTGACTTGACCCATTCCGTTAGCTTAGCACTTGATCGTTTAGTATGTTGCTATTGCTTTCTTCATGACTTATACATGTTCCTATGACTATGAGATTATGCAACTTCCGTTTACCGGAGGAACACTTTGTGTGCTACCAAACGTCACAATGTAACTGGGTGATTATAAAGGTGCTCTACAGGTGTCTCCGAAGGTACTTGTTGGGTTGGCGTATTTCGAGATTAGGATTTGCCACTTCGATTGTCGGAAAGGTATCTCTGGGCCCACTCAGTAATGCACATCACTATAAGCCTTGCAAGCATTGTAACTAATGAGTTAGTTGTGGGATGATGTATTACGGAACGAGTAAATAGACTTGCCGGTAACGAGATTGAACTAGGTATTGAGATACCGATGATCGAATCTCGGGCAAATAACATACCGATGACAAAGGGAACAACGTATGTTGTTATGCGGTTTGACCGATAAAGATCTTCGTAGAATATGTGGGAGCCAATATGAGCATCCAGGTTCCACTATTGGTTATTGATCGGAGACGTGTCTCGGTCATGTCTACATAGTTTTCGAACCCGTAGGGTCCGCACGCTTAAAATTCGATGACGATTGTATTATGAGTTTATGTGATTTGATGTACCGAAGGTAGTTCGGAGTCCCGGATGAGATCGGGGACATGACGAGGAGTCTCGAAATGGTCGAGACGTAAAGATCGATATATTGGACGACTATATTCGGACATCGGAAAGGTTCCGAGTGATTCGGGTATTTTCGGGGGTACCGGGGAGTTACGGGAATACGAGGAAGAAGCAATGGGCCTCATGGGCCAAGTGGTGGAAGAGAGGAGGCAGGGCGCGCGGCCCCCCTAGCCCAAACCGAATTGGACTAGGGGGCCGGCCCCCCTTTCCTCCTTTTCCTCCCTCTCGTTCCTTCTCCTTCTCCTTCCCTTCCTTCCCCTCTCCTACTTGGACTAGGAAAGAGGGGGGAATCCTACTTGGAGTAGGATTGCCCCCCTTGGGCGCGCCTCCTCCCCTTGGCCGGCCCTCTCCTCCTCCCCCCTTTATATACGGAGGAAGGGGGCACTCCATAGACACAACAATTGATCCTTTGGATCTCTTAGCCGTGTGCGGTGCCCCCCTCCACCATAATCCACCTCGGTCATATCGTAGCGGTGCTTAGGCGAAGCCCTGCGTCGGTAGAACATCATCATCATCACCACGCCGTCGTGCTGACGGAACTCTCCCTCAAAGCTCGGCTGGATCGGAGTTCGAGGGACGTCATCGAGTTGAACGTGTGCTGAACTCGGAGGTGCCGTGTGTTCGGTACTTGATCGGTCGAATCGTGAAGACGTACGACTACATCAACCGCGTTGTGCTAACGCTTCCGCTTTCGGTCTACGAGGGTACATGGACAACACTCTCCCCTCTTGTTGCTATGCATCACCATGATCTTGCGCGTGCGTAGGAATTTTTTTGAAATTACTACGTTCCCCAACAGTGGCATCCGAGCCAGGTTTTATGCGTAGATGTCATATGCACGAGTAGAACACAAGTGAGTTGTGGGCGATATAAGTCATACTGCTTACCAGCATGTCATACTTTGGTTCGGCGGTATTGTTGGATGAAGCGGTCCGGACCGACATTACGCGTACGCTTACGCGAGACTGGTTCTACCGACGTGCTTTGCACACAGGTGGCTGGCCGGTGTCAGTTTCTCCAACTTTAGTTGAACCGAGTGTGGCTACGCCCGGTCCTTGAGAAGGTTAAAACAACACCAACTTGACAAACTATCGTTGTGGTTTTGATGCGTAGGTAAGAACGGTTCTTGCTCAGCCCGTAGCAGCCATGTAAAACTTGCAACAACAAAGTAGAGGACGTCTAACTTGTTTTTGCAGGGCATGTTGTGATGTGATATGGTCAAGACGTGATGAGTTATAAGTTTTTGTATAAGATGATCATGTTTTGTTGAAATTGTCGGCAACTGGCAGAAGCCTTATGGTTGTCTCTTTATTGTATAAGATGCAAGCGCCAAATAATTGCTTTACTTTATCGCTATGCGATAGCAATAGTTGCAAGAGCAATAATTGGCGAGACGACCATGTGACGACACATTGATATAGATCAAGATGATGGAGATCATGGTGTCATGCCGGTAACGATGGAAATCATGACAATGCTTTGGAGATGGAGATCAAAGGCACAAGATGATGATGGCCATATCATGTCACATATTTTGATTGCATGTGATGTTTATATTTTATACATCTTATTTTGCTTAGTTTGACGGTAGCATTATAAGATGATCCCTCACTAAATTATCAAAGTATAAGTGTTCTCCCTGAGTATGCACCATTGCGAAAGTTCTTCGTGCTGAGACACCACGTGATGATCGGGTGTGATAGGCTCTACGTTCAAATACAACGGGTGCAAAACAGTTGCACACGTGGAATACTCAGGTTAAGCTTGACGAGCCTAGCATATAACAGATATGGCCTCGGAACACGGAGACCAAAAGGTTGAGCGTGAATCATATAGTAGATATGATCAACATAGTGATGTTCACCGTTGAAACTACTCCATCTCACGTGATGATCGGACATGGTTTAGTTGATATGGATCACGTGATCACTTAGAGGATTAGAGGGATGTCTATCTAAGTGGGAGTTCTTAAGTAATATGATTAATTGAACTTAAATTTATCATGAACTTAGTACCTGATAGTATCTTGCTTGTCTATGTTGTAGATCAATAGCTCGCGTTTAGCTTCCCTGTTTTATTTTAATATGTTCCTAGAGAAAACTATGTTGAAAGATGTTGGTAGCAATGATGTGGATTGGATTCGTGATCTAAGGATTATCCTCATTGCTGCACAGAAGAATTATGTCCTTAATGCACCGCTAGGTGACAGACCAATTGCAGGAGCAGATGCAGACGTTATGAACGTTTTGACAAAAGCTCGGTATGATGGCTACTTGATAGTTTAGTGCACCATGCTTTACGGCTTAGAACCGGGACTTCAAAAATGTTTTGAACGCCACGGAGCATATAAGATGTTCCAAGAGTTGAAATTGGTATTTCATACTCATGCCCGTGTCGAAAGGTATGAGACCTTTGACAAGTACTTTACCTACAAGGTGGAGGAGAATAGCTCAGCTAGTGAGCATGTGCTCAGAATGTCTGAGTACTACAATCACTTGAATCAAGTGGGAGTTAATCTTCCAGATAAGATAGTGATTGACAGAGTTCTCTAGTCACTATCACCAAGTTACTTGAACTTCGTGATGAACTATAATATGCAAGGGATAACGGAAACGATTCCAAAGCTCTTCGTGATGCTGAAATCGACGAAGGTAGAAATCAAGAAAAACATCAAGTGTTGATGGTTGACGAGACCACTAGTTTCAAGAAAAGGGCAAAGGGAAGAAGGGAACTTCAAGAAGAACGACAAGCAAGTTGCTGCTCAAGTGAAGAAACCCAAGTCTGGTCCTAAGCCTGAGACTAAGTGCTTCTACTGCAAAGGGACTGGTCACTGGAAGCGGAACTGCCCCAAGTATTTGGCGGATAAGAAGGATGGCAAAGTGAACAAAGGTATATTGGATATACATGTTATTGATGTGTACTTTACTAGTGTTTATAGTAAACCCTCAGCATTTGATACTGGTTCAGTTGCTAAGAGTAGTAACTCGAAACGGGAGTTGCAGAATAAACAGAAACTAGTAAAAGGCGAGGTGACGATGTGTGTTGGAAGTAGTTCCAAGATTGATATGATCATCATCGCACACTCCCTATACTTTCGGGATTAGTGTTGAAACTAAATAAGTGTTATTTGGTGTTTGCGTTGAGCATGAATATGATTTGATCATGTTTGTTGCAATACGGTTATTCATTTAAATTAGAGAATAATTATTGTTCTATTTACATGAATAAAACCTTCTATGTTCATACACCCAATAAAATGGTTTGTTGGATCTCGATCGTAGTGATACACATATTCATAATATTTAAGCCAAAAGATGCAAAGTTAATAATGATAGTGCAACTTATTTGTGGCACTGCCGTTTAGGTCATTTAGGTGTAAAGCGCATGAAGAAACTCCATGCTGATGGGATTTTGGAATCACTTGATGCTTGCGAACCATGCCTCTTGGGCAAGATGACTAAAACGCCATTCTCCAGAACAATGGAGCAAGCAACAGATTTGTTGGAAATCATTCATACTGATGTATGTGGTCCGATGAATATTGAGGCTCGTAGCGGGTATCATTATTTTCTGACCTTCACAGATGATTTGAGCAGATATGGATATATCTACTTAATGAAACAGAAGTCTGAAACATTTGAAAAGTTCATATAATTTCAGAGTGAAGTGGAAAATCATCGTAACAAGAAAATAAAGTTTCTACGATCTGACCGTGGAGAAGAATATTTAAGTTACGAGTTTGGTCTTCATTTGAAACAATGCGAAATAGTTTCACAACTCACGCCACCTGGAACACCACAGCGTAATGGTGTGTCCGAACATTGTAACTGTACTTTATTAGATATGGTGCAATCTATGATGTCTCTTACCGATTTACCACTATCGTTTTGGGGTTATGCATTAGAGACAGATGCATTCACGTTAAATAGGGCACCATCTAAATCCGTTGAGACGACACCATATGAACTGTGGTTTGGCAAGAAACCTAAGCTGTCGTTTCTTAAAGTTTGGGGTTGCGATGCTTATGTGAAAAAGTTTCAACCTGATAAGCTCGAACCCACATCGGAGAAATGCGTCTTCATAGGATACCCAAAAGAAACTATTGGGTACACCTTCTATCACAGATCCGAAGGCAAGATATTCGTTGCTAAGAATGGATCCTTTCTAGAGAAGGAGTTTCTCGCGAAAGAAGTGAGTGGGAGGAAAGTAGAACTTGATGAGGTAACTGTACCCGCTCCCTTATTGGAAAGTAGTTTATCACAGAAATCTGTTCCTGTGACTCCTACACCAATTAGTGAGGAAGCTAATGATGATGATCATGTAACTTCAGATCAAATTACTACTGAACCTCGTAGGTAAACCAGAATGAGATCTGCACCAGAGTGGTACGGTAATCCTGTTCTGGAGGTCATGTTACTTGACCATGACGAACCTACGAACTATGAGGAAGCGATGATGAGCCCAGATTCCGAAAAATGGCTTGAGGCCATGAAATCTGAGATGGGATCCATGTATGAGAACAAAGTATGGACTTTGATTGACTTGCCCAATGATCGGCGAGCCATTGAAATTAAATGGATCTTCAAGAGGAAGACATACGCTGATAGTAGTGTTACTATCTACAAAGCAAGAATTGTCGCAAAAGGTTTTCGACAAGTTCAAAGTGTTGACTACGATGAGAGTTTCTCACTCGTATCTATTCTTAAGTCTGTCCAAATCATGTTAACAATTGCCGCATCTTGTGAAATCTGGCAAATGGATAAACAAAACTGCATTCCTTAATGAATTTATTAAAGAAGAGTTGTATATGATGCAACCAGAAGGTTTTGTCAATCCTAAAGGTGCTAACAAAATATGCAAGATCCAGCGATCCATCTATGGACTGGTGCAAGCATCTCGGAGTTGGAATATACGCTTTGATAAGTTGATCAAAGCATATAGTTTTATACAGACTTGCGGTGAAGCCTGTATTTACAAGAAAGTGAGTGGGAGCACTACAGCATTTCTGATAAGTATATGTGAATGACATATTGTTGATCGGAAATAATGTAGAATTATTCTGCAAAGCATAAAGGAGTGTTTGAAAGGATTTTTTCAAAGAAAGACCTCGGTGAAGCTGCTTACATATTGAGCATCAAGATCTATAGAGATAGAGCAAGACGCTTGATAAGTTTTTTCAATGAGTACATACCCTGACAAGATTTTGAAGTAGTTCAAAATGGAACAAGTCAAAGAAAGAGTTCTTGACTGTGTTACAAGGTGTGAAATTGAGTAAGACTCAAAACCCGACCACAGCAGAAGATAGAAAGAGAATGAAAATCATTCCCTATGCCTCAGCCATAGGTTCTATAAAGTATGTTATGCTATGTACCAGACCTATTGTGTACCTCACCATGATTTTGGCAATAGGGTACAATAGTGATCTAGGAGTAGATCACTGGACAGCGGTCAAAATTATCCTTAGTGGAATAAGAAAATATTTCTTGGTTATGGAGGTGAAAAAAGGTTCGTCGTAAAGAGTTACGTCGATGCAAGTTTTGACATAGATCTGGATGACTCTAAGTCTCGATCTAGATACATATTGAAAGTGGGAGCAATTAGCTAGAGTAGCTCCGTGCAGAGCATTGTTGACATAGAAATTTGCAAAATACATACGGATCTGAATGTGGCAGACCCGTTGACTAAATTTCTCTCACAAGCAAAACATGATCACACCTTAGTACTCTTTGGGTGTTAATCACATAGCAATGTGAACTAGATTATTGACTCTAGTAAACCCTTTGGGTGTTGGTCACATGACGATGTGAACTATGGGTGTTAATCACGTGGTGATGTTAACTATTGGTATTAAATCACATGGTGATGTGAACTAGATTATTGACTCTAATGCAAGTGGGAGACTGAAGGAAATATGCCCTAGAGGCAATAATAAAGTTATTATTTATTTCCTTATATAATGATAAATGTTTATTATTCATGCTAGAATTGTATTAACCGAAAACATAATACATGTGTGAATACATAGACAAACAGAGTGTCACTAGTACGCTTCTACTTGACTAGCTCGTTAATTAAAGATGGTTATGTTTCCTAACCATAGACATGAATTGTCATTTGATTAACGGGATCACATCATTAGGACAATGATGTGATTGACTTGACCCATTCCGTTAGCTTAGCACTTGATCGTTTAGTATGTTGCTATTGCTTTCTTCATGACTTATACATGTTCCTATGACTATGAGATTATGCAAGTCCCGTTTATCGGAGGAACACTTTGTGTGCTACCAAACGTCCCAACGTAACTGGGTGATTATAAAAGTGCTCTACAGGTGTCTCCGAAGGTACTTGTTGGGTGGGCGTATTTCGAGATTAGGATTTGTCACTCCGATTGTTGGAGAGGTATCTTTGGGCCCACTCAGTAATGCACATCACTATAAGCCTTGCAGGCATTGTAACTAATGAGTTAGTTGCGGGATGATGTATTACGGAACGAGTAAAGAGACTTGCCGGTAACAAGATTGAACTAGGTATTGAGATACCGACGATCGAATATCGGGCAAGTAACATACCGAAGACAAAGGGAACAACGTATGTTGTTATGCGGTTTGACCGATAAAGATCTTCATAGAATATGTGGGAGCCAATATGAGCATCCAGGTTCCGCTATTGGTTATTGACCGGAGACATGTCTCGGTCATGTCTACATAGTTCTCGAACCCGTAGTGTCCGCACGCTTAAAGTTCGATGACGATTGTATTATGGGTTTATGTGATTTGATGTACCGAAGGTAGTTCAGAGTCCCGGATGAGATCGGGGATATGACAAGGAGTCTCGAAATGGTCGAGACGCAAAGATCGATATATTGGACGACTATATTCGGACATCGGAAAGGTTCCGAGTGATTCGGGTATTTTCGGGGGTACCGGGGAGTTACGGGAATACGAGGAAGAAGCAATGGGCCTCATGGGCCAAGTGGTGGAAGAGAGGAGGCAGGGCGCGCGGCCCCCCTAGCCCAAACCGAATTGGACTAAGGGGACGGCCCCCCTTTCCTCCTTTTCCTCCCTCTCCTTCCTTCTCCTTCTCCTTCCCTTCCTTCCCCTCTCCTACTTGGACTAGGGAAGAATGGGAATCCTACTTGGAGTAGGATTGCCCCCCTTGGGTGCGCCTCCTCCCCTTGGCCGGCCCTCCCCCCTCCCCCCCCTTTATATACGGAGGAAGGGGGGACCCCATAGACACAACAATTGATCCTTTGGATCTCTTAGCCGTGTGCGGTGCCCCCCTCCACCATAATCCACCTCGGTCATATCGTAGCGGTGCTTAGGCGAAGCCCTGCGTTGGTAGAACATCATCATCGTCACCACGCCGTCGTGCTGACGGAACTCTCCCTCAAAGCTCGGCTGGATCGGAGTTCGAGGGACGTCATCGAGTTGAACGTGTGCTGAACTCGGAGGTGCCGTGCGTTCGGTACTTGATCGGTCGGATCATGAAGACGTACGACTACATCAACCGCGTTGTGCTAACGCTTCCGCTTTCGGTCTACGAGGGTACGTGGACAACACTCTCCCCTCTCGTTGCTATGCATCACCATGATCTTGCATGTGCGTAGCAATTTTTTTGAAATTACTACGTTCCCCAACACTTGGTGGAGTGGCGAAACGCGGATCGACGAGAGGAAAGCTTCAGCGCACCCCTACGTGGTGCGCCAAATGTCGGATTTCGGGTTCCGGCAAAACCCTTGAGGTTTGAACACTGGGGTGCGCACGAAGATCTCTCCCCCCTCTAGCTCGCTCGCATCAAGATCTCACGGCCTAGCTCGACGAACCCAAAGGACAAGGGGACACAAGATTTATACTGGTTCAGGCCACCATTGTGGTGTAATAACCTACTCCAGTGTGGTGTGGTGGATTGCTTCTTGGGCTGATGATGAACAGTACAAGGGAAGAACAGCCTCCTAAGGAGAGGTGTTCTTGTGCTTGGTGAGCTTGTGCGGGTGAGGATGGTCTAGTCCAAGATGAGTTGGCTCCTATGGTGGTGGCTAGTCCTATTTATAGAGGCCCTGGTCCTCTTCCCAAATATTGAGCGGGAAGGGATGCCACAACAGCCAGTTTGAAGGGGAACAACTAGTACAAGCTATCCTGACTAAAGGTGGTCTTCGCCTGCCAAAGGCTCTGGTGGTGACGCCGTCTTGGGCTCCACGGTGACCTCCTTCTTGCCGTCTTGCTGGTCTTGGTCTCGTTGCACCGATATGGAAACCTTTGCCTGATGACTCGGGACTCCTCGCCTGCGCTTGCCCCTTTAGCACCAAAGAGGAAACGAGGACACTGTGCGCGCTGGCGCCCGCCTGGCCTTGGTCGTCATGGCTTACATCACGGGAACCTCGCGAGGTTCCCCTTCCCTTGATCTCTCCGCCCCTCGCGAGCCAGCCTGGTGAGGTTGCTCCCGAGGAGGTCTTGTGTCGTCCGCCTCACGAGGCTTGGCCCCTCGCGAGGGTCTTGGGTGTCTGCTGGTGAAGATGGGCCGTACAGGGCCGTCGGTGGAGCCACGCCGTGGGCCGCAGGCAGGAAAGTCTGGGGACCCCCGTTCCCAGGATGCCGACATATTCTCCTCCACGATCAGATTGTAGAAACTTTATTTTCTTGTTACGATGATTTTCCACTTCACTCTGAAATTCTTTGAACTTTTCAAATGTTTCAGACTTATGTTTCATCAAGTAGATATACCCATATCTGCTCAAATCATCTGTGAAGGGGAGAAAATAACGATATCCGCCGCGAGCCCCAACATTCATCGGACCACATACATCAGTATTTATGATTTCCAACAAATTTGTTGCTCGCTCCATTGTTCCGGAGAACGGAGTTTTAGTCATCTTGCCCATGAGGCATGGTTCGCAAGTACCAAGTGATTCATAATCAAGTGATTCAAAAAGTCCATCAGAATGGAGTTTCTTCATGCGCTTTACACCAATATGACCTAAACGGCAGTGCCACAAATAAGTTGCACTATCATTATCAACTCTGCATCTTTTGGCTTCAATATTATAAATATGTGTATCACTAGTATCGAGATTCAATACAAATAGACCACTCTTCAAGGGTGCATGACCATAAAAGATATTACTCATATAAATAGAACAACCATTATTCTCTGATTTAAATGAATAACCGTCTCGCATCAAACAAGATCCAGATATAATGTTCATGCTCAACGCTGCCACCAAATAACAATTATTCAGGTCTAAAACTAATCCCGAGGGTAGATGTAGAGGTAGCGTGCCGACCGCGATCACATCGACTTTGGAACCATTTCCCACGCGCATTGTCACCTCGTCCTTAGCCAATCTTTGCTTAAACCATGGTCCTTGTTTCAAGTTGCAAATATTAGCAACAGAACCAGTATCAAATACCCAGGTGCTACTGTGAGCATTAGTAAGGTACACATCAATAACATGTATATCACATATACCTTTGTTCACCTTGCCATCCTTCTTATCCGCCAAATACTTGGGGCAGTTCCGCTTCCAGTGACCAGTCTCTTTGCTGTAGAAGCACTCAGTATCAGGCTTAGGTCCAGACTTGGGCTTCATCACTTGAACAGCAACTTGCTTGCCGTTCTTCTTGAAGTTCCCCTTCTTCCCTTTACCCTTTTTCTTGAAACTGGTGGTCTTGTTGACCATCAACACTTGATGCTCCTTCTTGATTTCTACCTCCGCAGCCTTTAGCATTACGAAGAGCTCGGGAATTGTCTTATCCATCCCTTGCATGTTATAGTTCATCACGAAGCTCTTGTAGCCTGGTGGCAGTGATTGAAGAATTCTGTCAATGACACTATCATCCGGAAGATTAACTCCCAGTTGAATCAAGTGATTGTTATACCCAGACATTTTGAGTATATGCTCACTGACATAACTATTCTCCTCCATCTGATGTCGGATCGAAACAAAAATGCAAAAAGACAACACAAACGTAAAAGATCAAACTCTAATTTAGTTACTGAGTGAGATGTTTTGCTACCTACAAAAGGTTGGTTCTTCCCCTACAACCCCTACCCCTCCAAGGCATCTTGCAGCTGTAGAACTTATTGGAGACTTCATATCTCTCAATCCGGGCATTTGCTTGAAATATTAACTTCAACTCCTGGAACATCTCATATGCAGCATGACGTTCAAAACGTCCTTGAAGTCCCGGTTCTAAGCCGTAAAGCATGGCACACTGAACTATCGAGTAGTCATCAACTTTGCTCTGCCAGACGTTCATAACATCTGGCGTTGCTCCAGTAGCGGGTTTGGCACCTAGCGGTGCTTCCAGGACGTAATTCGTCTGTGCAGCAATGAGGATAATCCTCAAGTTACGGACCCAGTCCGTGTAGTTGCTACCATCATCTTTCAACTTAGCTTTCTCAAGGAACGCATTAAAATTCAACGGAACAACAACACGGGCCATCTATCTACAATATAAGTGATATGATATGGCCATCATCATCTTGTGCCTTTGATATCCATCTCCAAAGCACCGTCATGATCACCATCGTCACCGGTGCGACACCTTGATCTCCATCGTAGCATCGTTGTCGTCTCACCAACTATTGCTTCTACGACTATCGCTACTGCTTAGTGATAAAGTAAGGCAATTACATGGCAATTGCATTTCATACAATAAGGCGACAACCATATGGCTCCTGCCAGTTGCCGATAACTCCGTTACAAAACATGATCATCTCATACAATAAAATTTAGCATCATGTCTTGACCATATGACATCACAACATGCCCTGCAAAAACAAGTTAGACGTCCTCTACTTTGTTGTTGCAAGTTTTACGTGGCTGCTACGGGTTGAGCAAGAACCGTTCTTACCTACGCATCAAAACCACAACGATTTTTCGTCAAGTATGTGCTGTTTTAACCTTCACAAGGACCGGGCATAGCCACACTCGATTCAACTGAAGTTGGAGAAACTGACACCCGCCAGCCACCTGTGTGCGAAGCACGTCGGTAGAACTAGTCTCGCGTAAGCGTACGCGTAATGTCGGTCCGGGCCGCTTTATCCAAAAATACCGCCGAATCAAAGTATGACATGCTGGTAAGCAGTATGACTATTATCGCCCACAACTCACTTGTGTTCTACTCGTGCATATAACATCTACGCATAAACCTGGCTCTGATACCACTGTTGGGTAACGTAGTAATTTCATAAATTTTCCTACGCACACGCAAGATCATGGTGATGCATAGCAACAAGGGGGAGAGTGTTGTCTACGTACCCTCGTAGACCGTAAGCGGAAGCGTTATGACAACGCGGTTGATGTAGTCGTACGTCTTCACGATCGACCGATCCTAGCACCGAAGGTACGGCACCTCCGCGATCTGCACACGTTCGGCTCAGTGACGTCCCACGAACTCACGATCCAGTAGAGTGTCGGGGAAGAGCTTCGTCAGCACGACGGCGTGATGACGGTGATGATGAAGCTACCGGCGCAGGGCTTCTCCTAAGCACTACGACGATATGACCGAGGTGGATTATGGTGGAGGGGGGCACCGCACACGGCTAAGAGATCAAGGATCAACTTGTGTGTCTATGGGGTGCCCCCCTCCCCCGTATATAAAGGAGTGGAGGAGGGGGAGGAGGCCGGCCTCCTAGGCGCGCCCCAAGGGGAGTGGGAGTAGGATTCCACCCCTTCCATGTGTAGGAGTGGGAGGGAAGGAAGGAGGAGAGAGGGGGAAGGAAAAAGGGGGCGCCGCCCCCCTTCCTAGTCCAATTCGGACTAGAGGGAGAGGGGGCGCGTGGCCTGCCCTGGCTGCCCCTTCCTCTCTCCACTAAGGCCCATGAGGCCCATTACACTCCCCAGGGGGTTCCGGTAACCCCCCGGTACTCCGGTATTCGTCCAAACTCACTCGGAACACTTCCGAAGTCCAAACATAGTCATCCAATATATCGATCTTTATGTCTCAACCATTTCGAGACTCCTCGTCATGTCCGTGATCATATCCGGGACTCTGAACTACCTTCGGTATATCAAAACACATAAACTCATATTACCGATCGTCACTGAACGTTAAGCGTGCGGACCCTACGGGTTCGAGAACTATGTAGACATGACCGAGACTCATCGCCGTTCAATAACAAATAGTGGAACCTGGATGCTCATATTGGTTCCGACATATTCTACGAAGATCTTTATCCGTCAAACCGCATAACAACATACGTTGTTCCCATTGTCATCGGTATGTTACTTGCCCGAGATTCGATCGTCGGTATCTCAATACCTAGTTCAATCTCGTTACCAGCAAGTCTCTTTACTCGTTCTGTAATACATCATCCCGCAACTAAGTGTTGGGGAACATAGTAATTTCAAAATTTTCCTACGCACACGCAAGATCATGGTGATGCATAGCAACGAGAGGGGAGAGTGTTGTCCACGTACCCTCGTAGACCGACAGCGGAAGCGTTATCACAACGCGGTTGATGTAGTCGTACGTCTTCACGATCTGACCGATCAAGTACCGAACGTACGGCACCTCCAAGTTCTACACACGTTCAGCTCGATGACGTCCCTCGAACTCCGATCCAGCCGAGTGTTGAGGGAGAGTTTCGTCAGCATGACGGCGTGGTGACGATGATGATGTTCCACCGACGCAGGGCTTCGCCTAAGCTCCGCGACGGTATTATCGAGGTGTAATCTGGTGGAGGGGGGCACCGCACACGGCTAAAATATCGTATATCAAGTGTGTCTAGAGGTACCCCCTGCCCCCGTATATAAAGGAGCAAGGGGGAGGCCGGCTGCCCTTGGCGCGCCAAAGAGAGGGGGGGAGTCCTCCTCCTAGTAGGAGTAGGACTACCCTTTCCTAGTCCTACTAGGAAAAGAAGGGGGGAAGGAAAGAGAGGGAGAGGGAGAGGGAAAGGGGGCTGCGCCCCCCTCTCCTAGTCCAACTAGGACTCCTCCTGGGAGGGGGCGCGCCACCTCCTGGCTGCTGCCCTCTCTCTCCCCTCAAGGCCCACTAAGGCCCAATACTTCCCCGGGGGGTTCCGGTAACCCTCCGGCACTCCGGTTTAATCCGAAACTTCTCCGGAACACTTCGGGTGTCCGAATATAGTCGTCCAATATATCAATCTTTATGTCTCGACCATTTCGAGACTCCTCGTCATGTCCGTGATCACATCCGGGAATCCGAACAACCTTCGGTACATCAAAACATATAAACTCATAATATAACTGTCATCGTAACTTTAAGCGTGCGGACTCTTTGGGTTCGAGAACTATGTAGACATGACCGAGACACCTCTCCGGTCAATAACCAATAGCGGGACCTAGATGCCCATATTGGCTCCCACATATTCTACGAAGATCTTTATCGGTCAGACCGCATAACAACATACGTTGTTCCCTTTGTCATTGGTATGTTACTTGCCCGAGATTCGATCGTCGGTATCTCGATACCTAGTTCAATCTCGTTACCGGCAAGTCTCTTTACTTGTTCCGTAATAGATCATCCCGCAACTAACTCATTAGTCACAATGCTTGCAAGGCTTATAGTGATGTGCATTACCGAGTGGGCCCAGAGATACCTCTCCGACAATCGGAGTGACAAATCCTAATCTCGAAATACGCCAACCCAACAAGTACCTTTGGAGACACCTGTAGAGCACCTTTATAACTACCCAGTTACGTTGTGACGTTTGGTAGCACACAAAGTATTCCTTCGGTAAACGGGATTTGCATAATCTCATAGTCATAGGAACATGTATAAGTCATGAAGAAAGCAATAGCAACATACTAAACGATCGGGTGCTAAGCTAACGTAATGGGTCATGTCAATCACGTCATTCTCCTAATGAGGTGATCCCGTTAATCAAATGACAACTCATGTCTATGGCTAGGAAACATAACCATCTTTGATTAACGAGCTAGTCAAGTAGAGGCATACTAGTGACACTCTGTTTGTCTATGTATTCACACATGTATTATGTTTCTGGTTAATACAATTCTAGCATGAATAATAAACATTTATCATGATATAAGGAAATATATAATACATTATTATTGCCTCTAGGGCATATTTCCTTCAGTCTCCCACTTGCACTAGAGTCAATAATCTAGATTACACAGTAATGATTCTCACACCCATGGAGTCTTGGTGCTGATCATGTTTTGCTCGTGGAAGAGGCTTAGTCAACGGGTCTGCAACATTCAGATCCATATGTATCTTGCAAATTTCTATGTCTCCCACCTGGACTAAATCCCGGATGGAATTGAAGCGTCTTCTGATGTGCTTGGTTCTCTTGTGAAATCTGGATTCCTTTGCTAAGGCAATTGCACCAGTATTGTCACAAAAGATTTTCATTGGTCCCGATGTACTAGGTATGACACCTAGATCAGATATGAACTCCTTCATCCAGACTCCTTCATTTGCTGCTTCCGAAGCAGCTATGTATTCCACTTCACACGTAGATCCCGCCACGACACTTTGCTTAGAACTGCACCAACTGACAGCTCCACCGTTCAATGTAAATACGTATCCGGTTTGCGATTTCGAATCGTCCGGATCAGTGTCAAAGCTTGCATCAACGTAACCCCCTACGATGAGCTCTTTGTCACCTCCATAAACGAGAAACATATCCTTAGTCCTTTTAAGGTATTTCAGGATGTTCTTGACCGCTGTCCAGTGATCCACTCCTGGATTACTTTGGTACCTCCCTGCTAAACTTATAGCAAGGGACACATCAGGTCTGGTACACAGCATTGCATACATGATAGAGCCTATGGCTGAAGCATAGGGAACATCTTTCATCTTCTCTCTATGTTCTGCAGTGGTCGGGCATTGAGTCTTACTCAATCTCACACCTTGTAGTACAGGCAAGAACCCTTTCTTTGCTTGATCCATTTTGAACTTCTTCAAAACTTTGTCAAGGTATGTGCTTTGTGAAAGTCCAATTAAGCGTCTTGATCTATCTCTATAGATCTTAATGCCTAATATATATGCAGCTTCACCGAGGTCTTTCATTGAAAAACTCTTATTCAAGTATCCCTTTATGCTATCAAGAAATTCTATATCATTTCCAATCAGTAATATGTCATCCACATATAATATCAGAAATGCTATCGAGCTACCACTCACTTTCTTGTAAATACAGGCTTCTCCAAAAGTCTGTATAAAACCAAATGCTTTGATCACACTATCAAAGTGTTTATTCCAACTCCGAGAGGCTTGCACCAGTCCATAAATGGATCGCTGGAGCTTGCACACTTTGTTAGCTCCCTTTGGATCGACAAAACCTTCCGGTTGCATCATATACAACTCTTCTTCCAGAAATCCATTCAGGAATGCAGTTTTGACATCCATTTGCCAAATTTCATAATTATAAAATGCGGCAATTGCTAACATGATTCGGACAGACTTAAGCATCGCTACGGGTGAGAAGGTCTCATCGTAGTCAATCCCTTGAACTTGTCGAAAACCTTTCGCAACAAGTCGAGCTTTATAGACAGTAACATTACCATCAGCGTCAGTCTTCTTCTTAAAGATCCATTTATTTTCAATGGCTTGCCGACCATCGGGCAAGTCAACCAAAGTCCATACTTTGTTCTCATACATGGATCCCATCTCGGATTTCATGGCTTCAAGCCATTTTGCGGAATCTAGGCTCACCATCGCTTCTTCATAGTCCGTAGGTTCGTCATGGTCTAGTAACATGACCTCCAGAACAGGATTACCGTACCACTCTGGTGCGGATCTTGATCTAGTTGACCTACGAGGTTCAGTAATAACTTGATCTGAAGTTTCATGATCATTATCATTAACTTCCTCACTACTTGGTGTAGGTGTCGCAGAAACTGATTTCTGCGATGATCTACTTTCCAATAAGGGAGCAGGTACAGTTACCTCATCAAGTTCTACTTTCCTCCCACTCACATCTTTCGAGAGAAACTCCTTCTCTAGAAAGGATCCATTCCTAGCAACGAATATCTTGCCTTCGGATCTGTGATAGAAGGTATACCCAGCAGTTTCTTTTGGGTATCCTATGAAGACACATTTCTCCGATTTAGGTTCGAGCTTATCAGGTTGAAGTTTCTTCACATAAGCATCGCAACCCCAAACTTTAAGATACGACAACTTTGGTTTCTTGCCAAACCATAGTTCATAAGGCGTCGTCTCAACGGATTTCGATGGTGTCCTATTTAGAGTGAATGCAGCCGTCTCTAAAGCATATCCCCAAAACGATAGCGGTAAATCAGTAAGAGACATCATAGATCGCACCATATCTAATAAAGTACGATTACGTAGTTCGGACACACCATTACGCTGTGGTGTTCCGGGTGGCGTGAGTTGCGAAACTATTCCGCATTGTTTCAAATGTAGACCAAACTCGTAACTCAAATATTCTCCTCCACGATCAGATCGTAGGAATTTTATTTTCTTGTTACGATGATTTTCAACTTCACTCTGAAATTCTTTGAACTTTTCAAATGTTTCAGACTTATGTTTCATTAAGTAGATACACCCATATCTGCTCAAATCATCTGTGAAGGTGAGAAAATAACGATATCCGCCTCGAGCCTCAATATTCATCGGACCACATACATCTGTATGTATGATTTCCAACAAATCTGTTGCTCTCTCCATAGTTCCGGAGAACGGTGTTTTGGTCATCTTGCCCATGAGGCACGGTTCGCAAGTACCAAGTGATTCAAAATCAAGTGATTCCAAAATTCCATCAGTATGGAGTTTCTTCATGCGCTTTACACCGATATGACCTAAACGGCAGTGCCACAAATAAGTTGCACTATCATTATTAACTCTGCATCTTTTGGCTTCTACATTATGAATATGTGTATCACTACTATCGAGATTCATTAAAAATAGACCACTCTTCAAGGGTGCATGACCATAAAAGATATTATTCATATAAATAGAACAACCATTATTCTCTGATTTAAATGAATAACCGTCTCGCATTAAACAAGATCCAGATATAATGTTCATGCTCAACGCTGGCACCAAATAACAATTATTTAGGTCTAAAACTAATCCCGAAGGTAGATGTAGAGGTAGCGTGCCGACGGAGATCACATCGACTTTGCAACCATTTCCCACGCGCATCGTCACCTTGTCCTTAGCCAATCTTCGCTTAATCCGTAGCCCCTGTTTCGAGTTGCAAATATTAGCAACAGAACCAGTATCAAATACCCAGGTGCTACTGCGAGTATTAGTAAGGTACACATCAATAACATGTATATCACATATACCTTTGTTAACCTTGCCATCCTTCTTATCCGCCAAATACTTGGGGCAGTTCCGCTTCCAGTGACCAGTCTGCTTACAGTAGAAGCACTCAGTTTGAGGCTTAGGTCCAGGCTTGGATTTCTTCTCCTGAACAGCAACTTGCTTGCTGTTCTTCTTGAAGTTCCCTTTCTTCTTCCCTTTGCCCTTTTTCTTGAAACTAGTGGTTTTACTGACCATCAACACTTGATGCTCCTTTTTGATTTCTACCTCCGCTGCCTTTAGCATTGCGAAGAGCTCGGGAATTGTCTTATCCATCCCTTGCATGTTATAGTTCATCACGAAGCTCTTGTAGCTTGGTGGCAGCGATTGAAGAATTCTGTCAATAACGCAATCATCCGGAAGTTGAACTCCCAGTTGAATCAAGTCATTATTATACCCAGACATTCTGAGTATATGCTCACTGACAGAACTATTCTCTTCCATCTTGCAGCTATAGAACTTATTGGAGACTTCATATCTCTCAATCTGGGCATTTGGTTGAAATATTAACTTCAACTCCTGGAACATCTCATATGCTCCATGACGTTCAAAACGTCGTTGAAGTCCCGGTTCTATGCCGTAAAGCATGGCACACTGAACTATTGAGTAGTCATCAGCTTTGCTCTGCCAGACGTTCATAACTTCTGGCGTAGCTCTTGCAGGAGGCCTGGCACCTAGCGGTGCTTCTAGGACGTAATTCTTCTGTGCAGCAATGAGGATAATCCTCAAGTTACGGACCCAGTCCGTGTAATTGCTACCATCATCTTTCAACTTAGCTTTCTCAAGGAACGCATTGAAATTCAACGGAACAACAGCACGGGCCATTTATCTACAATTAACATAGACAAGCAAGATACTATCAGGTACTAAGTTCATGATAAATTTAAGTTCAATTAATCATATTACTTAAGAACTCCCACTTAGATAGACATCCCTCTAATCATCTAAGTGATTACGTGATCCAAAGCAACTAAACCATGTCCGATTAACACGTGAGATGGAGTAGTTTCAATGGTGAACATCACTATGTTGATCATATCTACTATATGATTCACGCTCGACCTTTCGGTCTCTGTGTTCCGAGGCCATATCTGTATATGCTAGGCTCGTCAAGTTTAACCTGAGTATTCCGCGTGTGCAACTGTTTTACACCCGTTGTATTTGAACGTAGAGCCTATCACACCCGATTAACACGTGGTGTCTCAGCACGAAGAACTTTCGCAACGGTGCATACTCAGGGAGAACACTTTTATCTTGAAATTTTAGTGAGAGATCATCTTATAATGCTACCGTCAATCAAAGCAAGATAAGATGCACAAAGGATTAACATCACATGCAATCAATCTAAGTGATATGATATGGCCATCATCATCTTGTGCTTGTGATCTCCATCTCCGAAGCACCGTGCTCGTGATCTCCATCTCCGAAGCACCGTCATGATCACCATCGTCACCGGCTCGACACCTTGATCTCCATCGTAGTATCGTTGTCGTCTCACCAACTAATTGCTTTTACGACTATCGCTACCGCTTAGTGATAAAGTAAAACTATTACATGGCGATTGCATCTCATACAATAAAGCGACAACCATATGGCTCCTGCCAGTTGCCGATAACTCGGTTACAAAACATGATCATCTCATACAACACATTATATCACATCATGTCTTGACCATATCACATCACAACATGCCCTGCAAAAACAAGTTAGACGTCCTCTACTTTGTTGTTGCATGTTTTACGTGGCTGCTACGGGCTTAGCAAGAACCGTTCTTACCTACGCATCAAAACCACAATGATAGTTTGTCAAGTTGGTGCTGTTTTAACCTTCGCAAGGACCGGGCGTAGCCACACTCGGTTCAACTAAAGTGAGAGAGACAGACACCCGCCGGTCACCTTTAAGCAACGAGTGCTCGCAACGGTGAAACCAGTCTGGCGTAAGCGTACGCGTAATGTCCGTCCGGGCCGCTTCATCTCACAATACCGTTGAACCAAAGTATGACATGCTGGTAAGCAGTATGACTTATATCGCCCACAACTCACTTCTGTTCTGCTCGTGCATAGCATCAACGCATAAAACCAGGCTCTGATACCACTGTTGGGGAACGTAGTAATTTCACAAAATTTTCCTACGCACACGCAAGATCATGGTGATGCATAGCAACGAGAGGGGAGAGTGTTGTCCGCGTACCCTCGTAGACCGACAGCGGAAGCGTTATCACAACGCGGTTGATGTAGTCGTACGTCTTCACGATCCGACCGATCAAGTACCGAACGTACGGCACCTCCAAGTTCTACACACGTTCAGCTCGATGACGTCCCTCGAACTCCGATCCAGCCGAGTGTTGAGGGAGAGTTTCGTCAGCACGACGGCGTGGTGACGATGATGATGTTCCACCGACGCAGGGCTTCGCCTAAGCTCCGCGACGGTATTATCGAGGTGTAATCTGGTGGAGGGGGGCACCGCACACGGCTAAAATATCGTATATCAAGTGTGTCTAGAGGTGCCCCCCTGCCCCCGTATATAAAGGAGCAAGGGGGAGGCCGGCTGCCCTTGGCGCGCCAAAGAGAGGGGGGGAGTCCTCCTCCTAGTAGGAGTAGGACTCCCCTTTCCTAGTCCTACTAGGAAAAGAAGGGGGGAAGGAAAGAGAGGGAGAGGGAGAGGGAAAGGGGGCTGCGCCCCCCTCTCCTAGTCCAACTAGGAATCCTCCTAGGAGGGGGCGCGCCACCTCCTGGCTGCTGCCCTCTCTCTCCCCTCAAGGCCCACTAAGGCCTAATACTTCCCCGGGGGGTTCCGGTAACCCTCCGGCACTCCGGTTTAATCCGAAACTTCTCCGAAACACTTCCGGTGTCCGAATATAGTCGTCCAATATATCAATCTTTATGTCTCGACCATTTCGAGACTCCTCGTCATGTCCGTGATCACATCCGGGAATCCGAACAACCTTCGGTACATCAAAACATATAAACTCATAATATAACTGTCATCGTAACTTTAAGCGTGCGGACCCTTTGGGTTCGAGAACTATGTAGACATGACCGAGACACCTCTCCGGTCAATAACCAATAGCGGGACCTGGATGCCCATATTGGCTCCCACATATTCTACGAAGATCTTTATCGGTCAGACCGCATAACAACATACGTTGTTCCCTTTGTCATCGGTATGTTACTTGCCCGAGATTCGATCGTCGGTATCTCGATACCTAGTTCAATCTCGTAACCGGCAAGTCTCTTTACTCGTTCCATAATACATCATCCCGCAACTAACTCATTAGTCACAATGCTTGCAAGGCTTATAGTGATGTGCATTACCGAGTGGGCCCAGAGATACCTCTCCGACAATCGGAGTGACAAATCCTAATCTTGAAATACGCCAACCCAACAAGTACCTTTGGAGACACCTGTAGAGCACCTTTATAACCACCCAGTTATGTTGTGACGTTTGGTAGCACACAAATTATTCCTCCGGTAAACGGGAGTTGCATAATCTCATAGTCATAGGAACATGTATAAGTCATGAAGAAAGCAATAGCAACATACTAAACGATCGGGTGCTAAGCTAACGTAATGGGTCATGTCAATCACGTCATTCTCCTAATGAGGTGATCCCGTTAATCAAATGACAACTCATGTCTATGGCTAGGAAACATAACCATCTTTGATTAACGAGCTAGTCAAGTAGAGGCATACTAGTGACACTCTGTTTGTCTATGTATTCACACATGTATTATGTTTCCGGTTAATACAATTCTAGCATGAATAATAAACATTTATCATGATATAAGGAAATTTATATTACTTTATTATTGCCTCTAGGGCATATTTCCTTCAGTCTCCCACTTGCACTAGGATCAATAATCTAGATTACCCAGTAATGATTCTCACACCCATGGAGTCTTGGTGCTGATCATGTTTTGCTCGTGGAAGAGGCTTAGTCAACGGGTCTGCAACATCCAGATCCGTATGTATCTTGCAAATTTCTATGTCTCCCACCTGGACTAAATCCCGGATGGAATTGAAGCGTCTTCTGATGTGCTTGGTTCTCTTGTGAAATCTGGATTCCTTTGCTAAGGCAATTGCACTAGTATTGTCACAAAAGATTTTCATTGGTCCCGATGTACTAGGTATGACACCTAGATCGGATATGAACTCCTTCATCCAGACTCCTTCATTTGCTGCTTCCGAAGCAGCTATGTATTCCGCTTCACACGTAGATCCCGCCACGACACTTTGCTTAGAACTGCACCAACTGACAGCTCCACCGTTCAATGTAAATACGTATCCGGTTTGCGATTTCGAATCGTCCGGATCAGTGTCAAAGCTTGCATCAACATAACCCCTTACGATGAGCTCTTTGTCACCTCCATAAACGAGAAACATATCCTTAGTCCTTTTAAGGTATTTCAGGATGTTCTTGACCGCTGTCCAGTGATCCACTCCTGGATTACTTTGATACCTCCCTGCTAAACTTATAGCAAGGGACACATCAGGTCTGGTACACAGCATTGCATACATGATAGAGCCTATGGCTGAAGCATAGGGAACATCTTTCATCTTCTCTCTATGTTCTGCAGTGGTCGGGCATTGAGTCTTACTCAATCTCACACCTTGTAGTACAGGCAAGAACCCTTTCTTTGCTTGATCCATTTTGAACTTCTTCAAAACTTTGTCAAGGTATGTGCTTTGTGAAAGTCCAATTAAGCGTCTTGATCTATCTCTATAGATCTTAATGCCTAATATATATGCAGCTTCACCGAGGTCTTTCATTGAAAAACTCTTATTCAAGTATCCCTTTATGCTATCCAGAAATTCTATATCATTTCCAATCAGTAATATGTCATCCACATATAATATCAGAAATGCTATCGAGCTACCACTCACTTTCTTGTAAATACAGGCTTCTCCAAAAGTCTATATAAAACCAAATGCTTTGATCACACTATCAAAGCGTTTATTCCAACTCCGAGAGGCTTGCACCAGTCCATAAATGGATCACTGGAGCTTGCACACTTTGTTAGCTCCCTTTGGATCGACAAAACCTTCTGGTTGCATCATATACAACTCTTCTTCCAGAAATCCATTCAGGAATGCAGTTTTGACATCCATTTGCCAAATTTCATAATTATAAAATGCGGCAATTGCTAACATGATTCGGACAGACTTAAGCATCGCTACGGGTGAGAAGGTCTCATCGTAGTCAATCCCTTGAACTTGTCGAAAACCTTTCGCAACAAGTCGAGCTTTATAGACAGTAACATTACCATCAGCGTCAGTTTCTTCTTAAAGATCCATTTATTTTCAATGGCTTGCCAACCATCGGGCAAGTCAACCAAAGTCCATACTTTGTTCTCATACATGGATCCCATCTCGGATTTCATGGCTTCAAGCCATTTTGCGGAATCTAGGCTCACCATCGCTTCTTCATAGTTCGTAGGTTCGTCATGGTCTAGTAACATGACCTCCAGAACAGGATTACCGTACCACTCTGGTGCGGATCTTGATCTAGTTGACCTACGAGGTTCAGTAATAACTTGATCTGAAGTTTCATGATCATTATCATTAACTTCCTCACTACTTGGTGTAGGTGTCGCAGAAACTAATTTCTGCGATGATCTACTTTCCAATAAGGGAGCAGGTACAGTTACCTCATCAAGTTCTACTTTCCTCCCACTCACATCTTTCGAGAGAAACTCCTTCTCTAGAAAGGATCCATTCCTAGCAACGAATATCTTGCCTTCGGATCTGTGATAGAAGGTATACCCAGCAGTTTCTTTTGGGTATCCTATGAAGACACATTTCTCCGATTTAGGTTCGAGCTTATCAGGTTGAAGTTTCTTCACATAAGCATCGCAACCCCAAACTTTAAGATACGACAACTTTGGTTTCTTGCCAAACCATAGTTCATAAGGCGTCGTCTCAACGGATTTCGATGGTGTCCTATTTAGAGTGAATGCAGCCGTCTCTAAAGCATATCCCCAAAACGATAGCGGTAAATCAGTAAGAGACATCATAGATCGCACCATATCTAATAAAGTACGATTACGACGTTCGGACACACCATTACGCTGTGGTGTTCCGGGTGGCGTGAGTTGCGAAACTATTCCGCATTGTTTCAAATGTAGACCAAACTCGTAACTCAAATATTCTCCTCCACGATCAGATTGTAGGAATTTTATTTTCTTGTTACGATGATTTTCAACTTCACTCTGAAATTCTTTGAACTTTTCAAATGTTTCAGACTTATGTTTCATTAAGTAGATACACCCATATCTGCTCAAATCATCTGTGAAGGTGAGAAAATAACGATATCCGCCTCGAGCCTCAATATTCATCGAACCACATACATCTGTATGTATGATTTCCAACAAATATGTTGCTCTCTCCACAGTTCCGGAGAACGGTGTTTTGGTCATCTTGCCCATGAGGCACGGTTCGCAAGTACCAAGTGATTCAAAATCAAGTGATTCCAAAATTCCATCAGTATGGAGTTTCTTCATGCGCTTTACACCGATATGACCTAAACGGCAGTGCCACAAATAAGTTGCACTATCATTATTAACTCTGCATCTTTTGGCTTCTACATTATGAATATGTGTATCACTACTATCGAGATTCATTAAAAATAGACCACTCTTCAAGGGTGCATGACCATAAAAGATATTATTCATATAAATAGAACAACCATTATTCTCTGATTTAAATGAACGTCTCGCATTAAACAAGATCCAGATATAATGTTCATGCTCAACGCTGGCACCAAATAACAATTATTTAGGTCTAAAACTAATCCCGAAGGTAGATGTAGAGGTAGCGTGCCGACGGCGATCACATCGACTTTGGAACCATTTCCCACGCGCATCGTCACCTCGTCCTTAGCCAATCTTCGCTTAATCCGTAGCCCCTGTTTCGAGTTGCAAATATTAGCAACAGAACCAGTATCAAATACCCAGGTGCTACTGCGAGTATTAGTAAGGTACACATCAATAACATGTATATCACATATACCTTTGTTAACCTTGCCATCCTTCTTATCCGCCAAATACTTGGGGCAGTTCCGCTTCCAGTGACCAGTCTGCTTACAGTAGAAGCACTCAGTTTCAGGCTTAGGTCCAGACTTGGATTTCTTCTCCTGAACAGCAACTTGCTTGCTGTTCTTCTTGAAGTTCCCTTTCTTCTTCCCTTTGCCCTTTTTCTTGAAACTAGTGATTTTACTGACCATCAACACTTGATGCTCCTTTTTGATTTCTACCTCCGCTGCCTTTAGCATTGCGAAGAGCTCGGGAATTGTCTTATCCATCCCTTGCATGTTATAGTTCATCACGAAGCTCTTGTAGCTTGGTGGCAGTGATTGAAGAATTCTGTCAATAACGCAATCATCCGGAAGTTGAACTCCCAGTTGAATCAAGTGATTATTATACCCAGACATTCTGAGTATATGCTCACTGACAGAACTATTCTCTTCCATCTTGCAGCTATAGAACTTATTGGAGACTTCATATCTCTCAATCCGGGCATTTGCTTGAAATATTAACTTCAACTCCTGGAACATCTCATATGCTCCATGATGTTCAAAACGTCGTTGAAGTCCGGGTTCTATGCCGTAAAGCATGGCACACTGAACTATTGAGTAGTCATCAGCTTTGCTCTGCCAGACGTTCATAACTTCTGGCGTAGCTCTTGCAGGAGGCCTGGCACCTAGCGGTGCTTCTAGGACGTAATTCTTCTGTGCAGCAATGAGGATAATCCTCAAGTTACGAACCCAGTCCGTGTAATTGCTACCATCATCTTTCAACTTAGCTTTCTCAAGGAACGCATTAAAATTCAACGGAACAACAACACGGGCCATTTATCTACAATTAACATAGACAAGCAAGATACTATCAGGTACTAAGTTCATGATAAATTTAAGTTCAATTAATCATATTACTTAAGAACTCCCACTTAGATAGACATCCCTCTAATCATCTAAGTGATTACGTGATCCAAAGCAACTAAACCATGTCCGATTAACACGTGAGATGGAGTAGTTTCAATGGTGAACATCACTATGTTGATCATATCTACTATATGATTCACGCTCGACCTTTTGGTCTCTGTGTTCCGAGGCCATATCTGTATATGCTAGGCTCGTCAAGTTTAACCTGAGTATTCCGCGTGTGCAACTGCTTTACACCCGTTGTATTTGAACGTAGAGCCTATCACACCCGATTAACACGTGGTGTCTCAGCACGAAGAACTTTCGCAACGGTGCATACTCAGGGAGAACACTTTTATCTTGAAATTTTAGTGAGAGATCATCTTATAATGCTACCGTCAATCAAAGCAAGATAAGATGCATAAAGGATTAACATCACATGCAATCAATCTAAGTGATATGATATGGCCATCATCATCTTGTGCTTGTGATCTCCATCTCCGAAGCACCGTGCTCGTGATCTCCATCTCCGAAGCACCGTCATGATCACCATCGTCACCGGCTCGACACCTTGATCTCCATCGTAGTATCGTTGTCGTCTCACCAACTAATTGCTTTTAGGACTATCGCTACCGCTTAGTGATAAAGTAAAACTATTACATGGCGATTGCATCTCATACAATAAAGCGACAACCATATGGCTCCTGCCAGTTGCCGATAACTCGGTTACAAAACATGATCATCTCATACAACACATTATATCACATCATGTCTTGACCATATCACATCACAACATGCCCTGCAAAAACAAGTTAGACGTCCTCTACTTTGTTGTTGCATGTTTTACGTGGCTGCTACGGGCTTAGCAAGAACCGTTCTTACCTATGCATCAAAACCACAATGATAGTTTGTCAAGTTGGTGCTGTTTTAACCTTTGCAAGGACCGGGCGTAGCCACACTCGGTTCAACTAAAGTGAGAGAGATAGACACCCGCCGGTCACCTTTAAGCAACGAGTGCTCGCAACGGTGAAACCAGTCTCGCGTAAGCATACGCGTAATGTCGGTCCGGGCCGCTTCATCTCACAATACCGCTGAACCAAAGTATGACATGCTGGTAAGCAGAATGACTTATATCGCCCACAACTCACTTGTGTTCTACTCGTGCATAGCATCAACGCATAAAACCAGGCTCTGATACCACTGTTGGGGAACGTAGTAATTTCAAAAAAAAATCCTATGCACATGCAAGATCATGGTGATACATAGCAACGAGAGGGGAGAGTGTTGTCCACGTACCCTCGTAGACCGACAGCGGAAGCGTTACCACAACGCGGTTGATGTAGCCGTACGTCTTCACGATCCGACCGATCAAGTACCGAACGTACGGCACCTCCAAGTTCTACACAAGTTCAGCTCGATGACGTCCCTCGAACTCCGATCCAGCCGAGTGTTGAGGGAGAGTTTCGTCAGCACGACGGCGTGGTGACGATGATGATGTTCCACCGACGCAGGGCTTCGCCTAAGCTCCGCGACGGTATTATCGAGGTGTAATCTGGTGGAGGGGGGCACCGCACACGGCTAAAATATCGTATATCAAGTGTGTCTAGAGGTGCCCCCTGCCCCCGTATATAAAGGAGCAAGGGGGAGGCCGGCTGCCCTTGGCGCGCCAAACAGAGGGGGGGAGTCCTCCTCCTAGTAGGAGTAGGACTCCCCTTTCCTAGTCCTACTAGGAAAAGAAGGGGGGAAGGAAAGAGAGGGAGAGGGAGAGGGAAAGGGGGCTGCGCCCCCCTCTCCTAGTCCAACTAGGACTCCTCCTGGGAGGGGGCGCGCCACCTCCTGGCTGCTGCCCTCTCTCTCCCCTCAAGGCCCACTAAGGCCCAATACTTCCCCGGGGGGTTCCGGTAACCCTCCAGCACTCCGGTTTAATCCGAAACTTCTCCGGAACACTTCTGGTGTCCGAATATAGTCGTCCAATATATCAATCTTTATGTCTCGACCATTTCGAGACTCCTCGTCATGTCCGTGATCACATCCGGGAATCCGAACAACCTTCGGTACATCAAAACATATAAACTCATAATATAACTGTCATCGTAACTTTAAGCGTGCGGACCCTTTGGGTTCGAGAACTATGTAGACATGACCGAGACACCTCTCCGGTCAATAACCAATAGCGGGACCTGGATGCCCATATTGGCTCCCACATATTCTACGAAGATCTTTATCGGTCAGACCGCATAACAACATACGTTGTTCCCTTTGTCATCAGTATGTTACTTGCCCGAGATTCGATCGTCGGTATCTCGATACCTAGTTCAATCTCGTTACCGGCAAGTCTCTTTACTCGTTCCGTAATACATCATCCTGCAACTAACTCATTAGTCACAATGCTTGCAAGGCTTATAGTGATGTGCATTACCGAGTGGGCCCAGAGATACCTCTCCGACAATCGGAGTGACAAATCCTAATCTCGAAATATGCCAACCCAACAAGTACCTTTGGAGACACCTGTAGAGCACCTTTATAACCACCCAGTTACGTTGTGACGTTTGGTAGCACACAAAGTATTCCTCCGGTAAACGGGATTTGCATAATCTCATAGTCATAGGAACATGTATAAGTCATGAAGAAAGCAATAACAACATACTAAATGATCGGGTGCTAAGCTAACGTAATGGGTCATGTCAATCACGTCATTCTCCTAATGAGGTGATCCCGTTAATCAAATGACAACTCATGTCTATGGCTAGGAAACATAACCATCTTTGATTAACGAGCTAGTCAAGTAGAGGCATACTAGTGACACTCTGTTTGTCTATGTATTCACACATGTATTATGTTTCCCGTTAATACAATTCTAGCATGAATAATAAACATTTATCATGATATAAGGAAATATATAATACTTTATTATTGCCTCTAGGGCATATTTCCTTCACTAAGTCACTAGTTGCATTGCTTGCAAGGCTTATAGTGATGTGCATTACCGAGAGGGCCCAGAGATACCTCTCCGACAGTCGGAGTTACAAATCCTAATCTTGATCTATGCCAACTCAACAAGTACCATCGGAGACACCTGCAGAGCACCTTTATAATCACCTAGTTACGTTGTGACGTTTGGTAGAACACAAAGTGTTCCTCCGGTATTCGGGAGTTGCATAATCTCATAGTCATAGGAACATGTATAAGTCATGAAGAAAGCAATAGCAATATACTAAACGATCAAATGCTAAGCTAACGGAATGGGTCAAGTCAATCACATCATTCTCTAATGATGTGATCCCATTAATCAAATGACAGCTCATGTCTATGGTTAGGAAACTTAACCATCTTTGATTCAACGAGCTAGTCAAGTAGAGGCATACTAGTGACACTCTGTTTGTCTATGTATTCACACATGTATCAAGTTTCCGGTTAATACAATTCTAGCATGAATAATAAACATTTATCATGATATAAGGAAATATAAATAACAACTTTATTATTGCCTCTAGGGCATATTTCCTTCAGAAATAAGGCAGCAGACCAGTGCTGTCTACTTCATGACCATTTCGTGTAAGGAAATTACGACCTTTCTGACCAAAATGGTCGTTATAGTTTAGGGTTTGGAGACCCCTGAACAGCTTTTGACCAATTGGTCTCAAATGGTTATAGATTTATGACCAATCCTTCCAGGGTCACTGACAGAAGGTCACAAGTTGACATATTTCTTGTAGTGTGCGTACGCTTCGACCAGGTGGGTCCCGACTGTCAGGCACTTCCTTGCGTGCGAAGATGTAGCTTGTGGGTCCCAGCAGGGGGAACATTTTTTTCACGAAATACGGTGGCCCATCCGGTGGGTCCCTGCTGTCAGGTGGAGGAATCATTATTTTCCGCGTAATAAGGAGGCACTTCCTTGCTGCGGCCGTGGACCCAGCTGTCAGCCTCTCCACGTACAGTACTCTTCCGATGGAAGTCGTTCGTTGACCACATTGACCACGCTGCACCGAGAGCACCAAGGCGGTGGACGATGGTGGGGCCTAGGAAGGGGATGACACAGAGCCAGGGAAGATGCGACAGTGGATGCCCACGCGGAGAGGAGTACGAGGGTTCACTGGTTCAGCTGTGGTGTGAGGTTGCCGTCGCTGCAGGGCCTAGTTAGCGGTGGGAGTAGTAGGGGGTGGTGAGGCCTCCGCGG
This sequence comes from Aegilops tauschii subsp. strangulata, assembly GCF_002575655.3. NCBI lineage: Eukaryota > Viridiplantae > Streptophyta > Magnoliopsida > Poales > Poaceae > Aegilops > Aegilops tauschii. The sequence goes on along the minus strand of NC_053038.3, from coordinate 322,964,137 downwards.
CATCACAGCCGGCCACAGGAGGCAGGAGCACACGACACGACCGCCGACCGGTTCTGGTTTGGGCGGCTGGAGCAAGAAGACCAGAGGTTGAAGAAGCACTATGGCCGTTGAATGGACATCGTACGGTCACTAGAGCTAGAATCGTTCATATTGACTAAGTTGACAAAGCCCTCCGTCCCCGTCAACTTAGTAGGCCCACAAGTCAGCCTCCCACTATGGTGGGTCCCAGCTAGCATGGAGAGTATTCATTTTTTTGTGCGTAATAAGGAGGCACTTCCTTGCGTGCGAAGATATAGATGGTGGGTCTGACCTGTCAGCGGGGGAACGTTTTTTTCTCGAAATACAGAGGCCCTTCCGGTGGGTCCCATATGTCAGATCGAGGAATCTTTATTTTGCACGTAATAAGGAGGCATTTCCTTGCGTGCGGCCGTGGACCCAGCTGTCAGCCTCTCCACGTACAGTCCACTTCCGATGGATGTCGTTCATTGACCACGTTGACCACGCCGCGCCGAGAGCACCAGGGCAGTGGACGACGGTGAGGCCTAGGAAGGGAACGGCACAGAGCCAGGGAAGACTCGGTAGTTGTTTCCCACACGGAGGGGAGTACGAGGGTTTACTGGTTCGTCTATCATCGCCAGAGAATAACTGTAGGTGTGGGTGAGTAGAGGGATGGCTAGGCCAGCGATGGGAGTACGGTGGGGCGGTGACGCCTGCGCGGCAGCACAACCGGCCACTGGAGGAGGGAGCAGGCAGTCCCGTCGGCGCTTGTTTGAGCGGCTGGAGTAGGAAGAGCAGAGATTTAAGAAGCACGACGGCCGTTGGATGGACATCCAACAGTCACTGCTCTTGTGTGTTGACTAAGTTGACACGGCGTTGCGTGTGCATCAACCTTTTTTTAGGAAAGCATACGCGTCAACCTGTAATAGGCGCACAAGTCAGTCTCAAATTTGTGGAAAACAGCATACAGCCCATCTGCCATTATTTCTAATAATTTACAGCCCATTTGCTAATTCTTAAGAATTGTTTTGGAGCCCATCTTCTTTTTGTTAGCATTACAGCCTATATCGTGGCCACGGTTAAAAATTATATGAAATTTTGCATATTTCGGTGTGGTCAACTGTTTTTAATTCTGAAATATCGAGTCACATTCAAACTATTTTGAAAAAATAATTTATATAAATTTAAAATCCAAATAATTGTCCACGCATAAAAATGAATGGAATTTAAAATCTTGTAATGAAAAAAATTGAAACTAATTCCAGGGTTGATGTGTTTAAAAAATGTACAGCCCATTTCTGGGCAAACCGTCGTCTTGAAAGATTTGCAGCCCAGCAGGGCTGATAAAGCAAGTAGGCCTCGTTTGGGTATTCTTTAAAAAAATAGAACTGGGCTAGCCATTTTCAGCAAGAAAAAACACAATTGGGGTCATGATGTGCTAAACATAAATAAAACCCTGGCTAGACGGGCCACAGCCCCCGCACAGCCCCATTGTTACCCTGATCCATCGCTAAAACTAGTATAAATAACAACTGCTTGTTCCTCAAAAAAAGTAAATAACAACTACGCGACCTGCTGGATCCCTGGTGTTAGCCGCTCGTTGTGTAATTCTCTCGTTTATTGACTACGTTGACAATGGTGTGAGCCCCAGATGTCCAACCATTAGGAGGAACCATTTTTTGGGCTTGTAATAACAAGGCACTTGCTTGCGTACTGCCATGACGCTGGTGGGTCCCTACTGTCATCCTCTCCACGTACAGTCATCTCCTTGTTCCTCTCAGTTGTTGACGATGTTGACAACGCAAGAGGGCGGCGCACCGCGCACGGCGAGCGAACCAAGGCGGTGGACGATGGCCAGGCCTCGGACAGAATGAAGAGGAGCCGTGGAAGATGTGCCGGTCCAGTCGCAGGCAGAGGGGAGTACGAGGGTTGACTGGTTCGGGTGCGGGTGCGTGTTGGGGCTGACGTCGCCGGAGAATATTTGGACATGTGGGGGAATAGAGGGAGGGACTGGCCAATGTTGGAGGGTACGGTAGGGCGGCGGAGGCGCAGCTAGCCATGGGAGGCGGGAGCAGTCAGAGCCGATGGGGTGGTTTGGTTTGGGCGGTTGGAGGAAGAATACAAGAGATAGAAGATACACGATAGATGTTGGATGTCAATCCAACGGCTGGTAGGCAGAATCGTTTGTTGACTAGCTAGTAAGTCGACACCACCTTGGATAGGCTATTTTCTCGTGAGTCCCAAATGTCAGAATCCAAATCTGTCATGGTCATGCAGCCTTTCCTATGAAAATTTACAGCCCATTTGGTGTGCTAGTTCAAAATAAGTTTGTGGGTGCTGGTGGGGGCTAATCACTTGGCTTCCGTAATGCACAGTGAGCTCAAGCAGCCGGCGAGAGTGATGTTATTTCCCTTGGTTGGGATTTGTTACAATATTTCACTCTAAATTAAACGAATGGCAAGCCATTTTCCTTGTTTCAAAGAAAATATGGCAGTCACAGCCAAGTTGAAATGGGCAAGAACATCTAACTCCAGCTTACAAACTGTACAAAAGCATGAGGGTTAATTGTTTATCAGGTTTAGACAAAACCAAGGTTGAAAAGGGCAACAACATCTAACTCCAGCACTGTTTTCAGCAGTCACAGTCAAATGGGTCGGTCAGGTCCATAGAATGAACATCTTGGGTCGTAAACTTTACTGGATTATGACCACAATATGTTGTAAGTTGAAGCCTGTCACGTTCATAAGCACTTTTGCCCACCTGAAACTCCTTTTTTGCTCTTTGACATACCCATCCGTCAAAACCATGTTGCTGATAAACTTAAGCCTGATGGACAATAGTAACCTCGCATTCAGCAGGAAGAATGTGACAAATCTAGTGTTTGCATGGTTGGCTACATATCATTCTAGCATTATTGTCTTCAATCGAATGTCATGAGAAGTGAGAAAATCCCGGTGCTTACGAATCCACCGATTGGTTATAACTTTCTTACCCCGTCCTGTTGCCTAAATAGACATGAAGATTGAAAACGGTTAAGGTCTAAAAAAAGAGTGTCGAAAGAGCAACAGCTGAACGGTTAATTCTAGTACACTATATGCGGGCTTCCAATGTGCGTGAAATTATCACCTTTATATACAACTTCTCCAGACATGGAAAGCATTGCAGCAAGCCAATAATCTTGTTCAGATAAAAACTATTCATTTGGATATATAAGATCTTGACAGAATCCAGCACCATTGATAGGCAATCCATGGAGAAACTCTTCATTGAGCATAGAACATAATATTAGTACAAAATGTGTAATCCAAGATGATATATAACTTATGCATGGAAATTTAAAATGCAGCTTATGGTTACAAGTGTAGATGATAATATAAAGTACCTGAAGAACTGTGGAGCCAAACACCATCTTGAAATGAGCACAGAGATCATGTATTACACCCAAGGTCTCCAGTTTAGGCGCAGAGAGGACGGTTATTTGCGACAGTGAATAACTAGAATCAAGGATCAACCTTTGAAGTGAAGGGGCATCTTGGATGATGAGCTGCCTTCCGTCAAGAGAAATTCCAATTCTTACAAGGTTAGGCGACTTTATTTGGAGACAACCGATTCTAACTGTGAAAACAAGCACCAAGCACTCCAGGGCAGGGCAACTGGAGTGGATGATGCTGTGCAATGAGGCCTCCGATATACGAACCCGCACAAGTGAAAGTTTCTTGAGAAATGGAAGTCAATGGTTTAGTACCAGATTGTTTGGTAGGTAGCACAGCGCAAAGGTGGCGGTGTGGAGAGAGGAGGAAAACCGCGAGATGGACATAAGTGCTGAGGGCACAAGTACATGGCGTTCAGTATCTGGTAGGTGATTTACAGGGGAATAGTAGAACTCAAGCAGCTGTACAAGGTGATTTTCTTCTTTGCCGATCTCGATTGTGGTTTTTCATCTAAGTATGTGGTGATGAATAATGCAAAATTCTATTAGCTTCCATGCCATGCTATACATAGTGGTTTAAATAACTTGTGTTTCTTATACTGGAAATTAATTCAGAATTTGTTTCTGTTTCAATTAGAGCCCTGATGCAGACAAGGATTGTGTGGTTGTACATGTCACTCGCTATGAGGCGGATGACCTGAATATACGCACTAGGAAAATAGAGTTCTTAGGCTGTTGGAAGCCATTTGCGCTTATACCGATGTCGAGTTGTATTCCATCCTCACTGTTGTCATGCGTGTTGTCCAGGGTGTACTAAACCACAAGAAGTTCAAAGCTACTCATTCGTGTGTGAGGCATATTGTTCTTGTCAAGCTTACATAGGAAGATGATGTGGCATGCCTCCACAAACAAGGTTATGAGTGGTAAGGCCACAAGGTTATGTTCATGAAGGTTCACAGGACTGATCTGCTGCCGGACGTCCTCGATGATGTTCATGGCAAGGCCCATCTTGTGTCCAACCCAAATTAGATCGAGGCATGAAATAGTTGCCCCAGCTAGTGTTTAATAGTAGTTTGGATTGTGTCTAATTATCCGAACCTTGCCTATTATCAAGCCTTCTGGGACTAGTACTCTGTTTGAATCCGTCTATGGGAACTGCTGCTACTTTCGTGTGCCCGTGAATCATGTGAGAACCATCGTAATTGTTGCCGAAACAGATGCGTCCTCACTAGTTTTTTCATGAATATGGCATGGTAAGACATAAGTTGTCACGGTTTATCATACGAGCAGTGTGTGTTCGATGAAATAGAGTACTCGTTCGAGAACTGTGTGCCGACGTATACATAAGTACTTGTAAACACTGTTGGTGCTACCCCACTTGTAAGCAGTTGTGCAAAACACGACACATTGGCTCAGCTCGCTTCAACACTAGGTATCGACCAACTAACAATCAATAATCTGTTGTCTGACATATAAGCAACTACTCCTACGTATCTTATTACAGTGGTTCATGCAGTTAAGTGAGGCCACAATGTAAATTCCAAACGTTCACATGCTATTCCAGCGTTCATGTGTAACACTCACATTAAACTCGGCTTCATAAAAAACTTGAAAAGCATAAGTTAAGCAATTTTATACATCTCAATGATTCATAGAACATAACAAACATATACTAGTTCACAGCAAAAGACAAAGTTGTGAGAAGGTTTACAAATCAGGAAAAAACAAGCAAGGCTTCTCTGAGCAAAGGGCCTCCCGACAGGCTTAAATTTCCTGGAGTTCACTCTGGTTTTTTCTTGTTGCCACCATCCAGGGTTAGGTTCTCTCATTCCAGAATAACCAATTATAATTGTGTTCTCAGCTGGAATGTTGAACTGAACCATGTAGTGTACTGACCAGCTGAAATTCTTGTGCATTCCACTAAATTTAAGCACCGCTATTTGCAGAAATAAGCAGACCACAATGCCTCTTGTCGGCGCACCTGTCCCAAAAACCTCTATGCAGCCATGCCAGCTAGTCCTCGGTCCATGGATCAACTCGTAGAAAGTGCATTCCGGACTAGGATGCGTTGTTTTTGCTCGTCCCTGCATTGCAATCATGAAGTAAAACATACGAATCAGCTTCTTTTAGATTACGTTGGTCATTCTACCTAGTTACAACCAATGCAGGAATACCTGGAACACTGGTGGTTAGAGGACGACAGCTAGGAATAGCCATCTCATTTTGTGCAGTTGTACTAAAACTGAGGTGTATACTTTTGATTGCGCAGATAGAAACGATATGGAGACAGACATCCCTATTTGTGCAAATATGAAATACGGTTATTTAAACAGTGGTAGATATTTGCAGTGGCATATGATTAACAACAACATCTATTGTGTTATAATTGGCACTAGATTGACAGTATGAAAGTGCCCTGAAGTAAGTAGCATCACATCACATCAACACTGCCACTAGATTAACATGTAGGACAATAGCATTAGTATGACTGTCATGAGAGTAGCACATGGTCAGTAAATGTGCAATCAAATTTGTGCAGTTCCACTGGGATGAAGCAATGTTAGCAGTGTGAGATTTAAGTGTAACTACAAAAACACAATTCATGAGAAATAAAGCAAGACGGAAGCACTTCATAAAATGGTGGTGGCATTGCTTCAATTTATCGACGGCACTAGACCATTACTTATAGTGACATTAGGTGCCATTGCTTAATGCTTCATGTGATTTTACATTAACGGTAGCAATATGGGCGTAGGGACAGCAGGGGCATAAAGTGGTGAGGCAGATGTGGTTGCCGAGAGCAGCAAACACTCAGGCAGCATGTCTGCATTTGTCCCATTTTTTATCTCCTCGGCGACATTTTCCTATGTGAGCACAGGAAATCTAGACCTCCTCATTCTCATTTGCATTGTCCCCCAACACCCCTCACTTTCTTTCCTTTTTCAACCAAGAGACAGGTCCACTTCCCCCCACCCTTCGCCATCCACCATGCTTTCTTCGCCTTTTCAACCAAGAGACCGGTTGGGTAGCCAGTATCTACTACTTTCCCCCATTTCCTCTTAGAACCAAGTCCTAGATTCATGCTACAGCTTTCCCACTTTCTTCCCTATTTGAACCAACTCTTAGATTCGACTGTATGAACTAGCTTTACCTCTAATAATAGTAAAAGTCTAGGTGGCTTTGGAACAGCCGACGGAAGTAGAAAAGATCCACATGCAGCCACGTGGGGAGCTGGGGCAGTAGAGAAAGGCAGGTTTCGAAGGAATATATACCTGAGGGTCGTCGGCATGTGGCAAAGACGGCATCGGGAGGCCGCATCTTGGCCACAATACCGCAGGGAGGAAGAAGGGGTCGGAGGCCCTCCCGAGCCGGCACTCTCTCGGAGAGAACGGCACGGCCGCCGATCGGGGCGCGCGGGGCAGCCGTTGGTCTCCTCCCTCGCCGCTGACGACAGCGTGAACGATGCACCTACACCCCTGCCCCGGTCGAGGTGGTCCGGCCGGATTTGTGACCAGCCGTTAGCAGAGAGAGTGTGTGGGCACCTATATCTTGCTTAGATCTGGAGAGCATGAGAGAGTGAAAGGTAGGTACCCTAGTAAAGCAAGCACTAAGGCTCCTGCTTATATATATAGTGGAGTGATTTTGTTGTACCAGCTTCAAAAAAATGCGCTCCTACGTGTACCCGCGAGTGGGTGTGAGAGAACTAGTGCGTGCGTGCACCGCTTCTCTTCGTGAAAGTACAATATACTATGCCCAAAGAACGTTCGCCATAAGAGTAATAGTATAAGTGTGTGATGTGTGAGCTAAAATAAAAGGTGCGCGACGTCTTTTGTTTTTTAGAAGTTCTGAGGGTAGGGTGTGAAGAGCACATATGTGTGTGACGTCTACCTATAGATAGACGGTGGGTGAGAGAGGACTCGGGAGAGTCGTGACTCGTGAGGGTGCGTGTGTGCTGAGAGAGAGGGGGCACGTATCAATGCAATGCATGTGACCGTAAATCATTATCCGACAAACGTTCGCCACATGCCGTTTCCTGACGAACGCCGTAAGAACCGTTAGATCGGCATCCGACAGTGTCAGTTTTGCCATGTCATTTAATAGAGCAGCCACTCCTCCTACACACAAATCTTCCACGTGAGTGTTAGCAACTGCCGTATGCTCCTCCCTCCGTTCCAAAATGCAGTGCATATAGCTTTATTGAAAATTCGAACCTCGCAAACTTTTATTGAGTTTTCGTGTACCAAAATGCATATATAGAATACCCAGTATATATCATTTCATTCATCTTCGAGAGGTAACTATAAAGATGGGGGAGGAGTCTACAAAGAAAGACCGCTGTATCACCTGCAGCAATTTCAACCATCCTTTGGTGTGGAGGAATATCATAGGAACTCTAGATGATATGATTTTTATAGGATTTTTTCCTTTAGAGCCAATTGGTTCATAGGAATAGATTCATATACTCCACATTTCAAAGGAAATAAACATGATATCATTTTTATAGCTTTAGAGCCACTTGATTCATATGAATGGATTCCTATACTCCCATAATTTCAAAGGAAAATAAACATTAGCATATATTCAATAGAAAAGTTCCTATGATGTGAACCAAATGTCATCTCTTTTCTAATCCCTCCTCATAGGAATTGAGATACATGTCATCTCTAGATTCAATAGAAAAGTTCCTATGATGTGAACCAAATGACATCTCTTTTCCAATCCCTATGTCAGGACCCCGATCCTAAGCCACATCGATCTAGCATGTAACACATCATATCACTTTGCGGCCTCACGCACGGTATTCCCACGGGTGCCACCTTACCTGGCCCGGGACCGTTTGCACCTTTTGGCTCACGTATATGATAGTGTCGCTAGCATCCATATGACAGAGAACCCGGGCCGACATGACTAGTCGTGAGCCCAAAGTGGCACTAGCTTACGAGGACAGGCATACATGACCCAACATCGAACGTGTCGGTCATCAGCGTGTGAATCCGGGCTGTAGCAACTGAGCTAACAGGACTCCGCGAACCCGGGCTGTAACAGGCTAGCGGGACTCCGGAAGTCATCGCGTGACATTTCCCTGAAGGGAAAGACACATGAACAAGTGAGACACATGCCGGCCAGTCTAAGTGTTCCGGAGCAGTAGTAACTGGGCTAGCAGGACTCTGGTAAACCGGGCTGTAGCAGACTACCATGGCTCAGTGGAAGGACTAGACTACATTTCCCCATAAGAGAGGCTACCAAGGATAGACAACTAGGTTGTCGGATCCCACACATACCAAGCATTTCAAAATCATACACACAATATGCTCTATATGTGCAAATACAACATGGCATCACAACAAGACTCTACGACTTAGTATTTATTCATTAGGCTCCGAGGAGCCAAGTATTACAAACATGGGTCTCATGACCCAACATACAGAGCATACAAGCATCAAGCGGAAGCATGAACATGTCTGAGTACAGACAACTACAAATGAAAAAGGCTGAGAAGCCTGACTATACATAAGACCCTCCCAAGGGTACAAGATCGTAGCTGAGGTAACAAGCTAAACGTCGAAGTCCACGCGGAACTACTAGCGAGACTGAAGTCTCTCTGCAAAACATAAAATAAGCAAACATGAGTACAAATGTACCCAGCAAGACTTACATCAGAACTATCTACATATGCATCGGTATCAACAAAGGGGTGGTGGAGTTTAACTGCAGCAAGCCAGCTTTGACTCAGTGGCTAACCTGAACTACGACTGCAAGTAACTCTTTGAGGTGGCGCACACGAGTCCACATATTCACCATATCAATACACCGCTATGGATCCGCTCCCGTCTCCCTACGAGAAGGCCATCCATAGCACTCACGCTTATCTTGCGAGTTGGGTATCCACTTTCACTTGTCTATGAACTGTACAGGCAACCCAGAAGTCCTTTACCGCGGACACTGCTATTCTAATAGATGATGTTAACCCTGCAGGGGTGTACTTCTTCACACACGCTCTCGCCACTTACCACCATGTACATGTCGTGTATCTCGGCAACCTTCAAGAGGAAGCCTGGCGAGGGAGTCGGCCACAACCTGACTAACCACACAAGTCTCTAGTCCAGGTTTATCGCCTATTCGGGTTCCATCCGCAAGGAGATCCGGCCGGGGTGTCGCTCACGGCCCCAAACGATGTGTACAGGGTTCCAAGCCCACCAAACGGGCGACGCTTGGCATACCCGGCCACGGTGCCTAGTCTGTCCCAAGCCCACGTGTACCGGGTGCCACTTGGTAGACTACTAACACTACCTACAAACACCAGAAACTAGTTGCAACTCCTGGACGGAGATCAGGTTGATTAATAAGCCGAGAGGGGTCGAGTTACCGGAACCCAATGTGTGGTAGTAACTGTTCATGGATCACAAACACAGAGCTCAGTTCCTGAGGACAGCTTCAATGAGACAACCCACCATGTACTCCTACATGGCCTCTCACCGATACCTTTACCAAATCGTGTTCACACACTTAGCTCTCAACAGTAGGACATGTTCACACACCTCTAATTCATCCCTGATGAATCGGACCTGATACAACTCTAAGCAATAGCAGGCATGACAAACAAGCATGAATGAGTAGGCACATCAGGGCTCAAACAACTCCTATCATGTTAGTGGGTTTCATCTATTTACTGTGTCAATGATAGGTCATGCAGAGGAAAGGGGTTCAGCTACCGCAACATGTAACAGTTGAAACATTGTTGTCCTAATGCAGTAAAAGAGAGCAGGAGCGAGAGAGTGGGATTGTATCGGAATGAACAAGGGGGTTTTGCTTGCCTGACACTTCCAAAGATAGTATAGCTCTTCATCGGTGTCATCGAACACATCGTCGGAACAACGTCTACTTAGAGGGGACAAATACCGGCAAACAGAGAAAGAACACAATCAATGCAACGCCACAATATGATGCATGATCATGACATGGCAACGTGCTGTGATTTGAGCTAATGTAGCTAGCAACGATTTAAATAGAGTTGATTTGAACACTAGATTCAAATTCAAACTCCACATAAGGCATTTCAAATGCCATTAATTCAAATTGTCATATACAGTAGCTTTAAGTTGCTCAAACATGCATGAGAATGCCACTGATGGATAGATTGGATTTTTCTGATCATTTTTCATATATAATTTGTTTCATTTGGAGTTATGGTTGAATTTCTATGAATTTTAGAAGTTTTAAACATTTTCTGGAATTTCCTGGATTATTTTAAATCCAGAAAATCAATTACTGCATCAGCATTGCGTCTGGGTGACGTCAGCAGGGTCAATAGGCTGGTCCAGGTCAAACCTGACCAATGGGGCCCACTGGTTAGTGACTCAAGACAGGTTAGTGTCACAGACAGGTGGGGTCCGGTCAACAGGTGACGTGGCCAGGTCAAACTGACCTGTGGGGCCCGTGTGGTTAGTTAAACATAAACAGAAAGTAAACCAGGTTAATTAGGCAGTGGGGCCCGGCTGTCAGTGTCACCGGGTTAAACTAACCACGGGGTTAGTGGCTAACCTAATCTGCCACGCCAGCATCGCCGGATTAAGCGCCGGCGACCACATCTCACGGCGGAGGCTCGCCGGAGTTGCTCGGGCTCGCGCTATAGGCGGCGGTTTGCGACGCGGTTGGTGTCTACGGCGAGCTAACGCTCGTGCGCATCTGATGGAGCAACCAGGGGGAGCTGCGGTGGTCTAAGGCGACGGTAACAACGAGTTAGGCGGCGGCCGGAGTTCGGGTGCATGCGGGCGCGGTGCTGCGGTGCGCTAGGGAGCAGGATGGGCTACGGGTTAGCTCCCTAGAGATGCTAGGAGCATGTCCGCGTACTCAAGAGCGACGGAAACGGGCTCTGGCCAAGGCGGCGTGAGGTCCGGCGGTGGTGAGCTCTCGGGTCCGGCGGGGCAGCTAGCTAGGGGACGAAATCGAGTGCACGGAGTGAGGGGAGGAGAATAGGAGCTCACGAGGAGTCAGACGAGACGCTAAGTGGGCTCGAGGACGGCTTGGTGACGACGGAACGGCGGCGACGATCTCCGGGCAGAGGCGGCAGGGACGAGCTTGATGGCGACGCTTCCGGGCGTCCGGGCTAGCTTCCTTCGCCGATGAGACATAGTAGACGATGGCGGAGCTCCCGGAGACGGAGAGGGGTCGAGGGGTGGCCGGTGGACGCGGTGGCAGTGAGCGGCGGGGACGGGCATGATCAGTGGCGGGGAAGAGAGCAAGACATGGGAGGGGAGAGAGATCAGCGAGTGAGGGAGAGGAGAGAGGGGTCTCGGGGCGTCTCCGTGGCATCGCTGGAAGGGCCGGGGAGGGTGAAGCAGGCAGGGAGGAGGTGGAAGGGACGTTCATGCATGTTACCAAAAATTATATCATTGAAAACTATCTTGAAATACGAATCCAACGATATAATTTTTGTTGACATGCATTAACATTTTGTTAGCTAAATATTTGGTCAAAATTTGGCACGAACTATAAAGGTGACCTATTAACCAGGACGGAGGTAGTACTACTCCTATATACCACTGTACTACTCCTACTACTGAAAGACATATATTTCAAACAATATGATAATCTCTCTAACCAAGGTAGGGACGAGGAGTAAATGGAGGGATAGTAAAATTTTCTCCTCGTCCTGCGAGCCACCGCGCGCGTGGGCGAGGGAGCGGGCGTAAGGCGTAGTAAGCAAGCTTCACCTCATCCTGCGAGCCACCGCGCCCGTGGGCGGGGGAGACGGCGTACTAAGCAAGCTTTTCCTTGTTCTGTGAGTTGACGGGACACATCAAAAAGTACTCCAGTGTATAGAGCCTTACCTCTAAGGTAGGCCCCACATGGTTTGCCTCTTACTTAACATAACGCATCAAGTCGCAATTTGTTTGTTCACCCGTGGTAGACGATCCTCCATCAAGTGGACAACCAGTACACGTGTCAAATTACCACGTGGGCTGCCTTTTCGTACAGAAATGAGCTCCACCTTGTACCTACGCGGGTGTGGTTGGGAAAGAGACGGAGTACGTGCGCCATGCATGCACCTCTTCTCTTCATGCACGCCCCCCACCTACGTGGGTGTGTGTGAGAGAGATACAAACCTAGACATAATGCGCCGTCCATCCCCATGCCTCCTCCCAGTCCGACCACCAGTCACCACCACGCCCCACTCCTCCTCACCTTATCTCTCATCTTTCTCGAGATATCATTTTTTCAATGAAATTCTTGAGATACCATTTTTATGATAAAATTCTCGAGATATCATTAGTTTTTACACATGGGATTACTCCTGCATGGGTCAATCACAACAGGTGTTTTGTAAAAAAATGCATCTTGATGTTCCATGCAATGCACGGGCATCCAATCACAACAGGTGTTTTGTAAAAAAAATGCATCTTGATGTTCCGTGCAATGCACGGGCATCTTGCTAGTCCATGAAAACAACACATGGCAAAATTTCACGGCGAACGAGGGATTTGAATCTGCTGGGAGGGTTGTTTGGATCTTGCCCGGGGTAGCCAAAATATTGGTGACCCTTTTGTCCACCGGTGCCTTTGCCACCGATGAACGAGGAATGGCTCGGGTGCTCATGCATCCTCCAGCGCGCACTTGGAGACGAGGTCGCACGAGCTGTGCTTTTTTTGTCCCACCACGCCATCCGAGCCGGCCGCAGACCGACCGGCGACCCGCAAATTACGCCATCCAACCGTAGCCGCACACATTCTGACAGCAACTCAACCAACCGGACAAAATTCATGCAAACACGATGATATTTCAAATAAACAATGGCGGAATTCATATAAAATACCAGATTTTCATACAAACATGACGGATTTCATTACATTCAAATCAACTAAGCGGTGCTAGTTCTGGACAACACAGGCACATAATACCTGGCCTAAATGGTCGCCCGCCGATCCATTTGTGTTCCTCATGTCCGGCAGCACGATCACCGGACTGCCGGGAGGCCCGGAGGTAAATGCTTTAGTGCAAAGGACGGCTCACTTCCCCACTACCGAACTGATATCGTTGGCTGATGCCCAAGATGATGGTGGAAGGGGGCTTCTCCGCTTACGTGGAGCCCATGCGGGGTCGACGAAGGTCCTCGCAACAAAAGGATCCGGCAAGACACCTGTTGTGTACGCCGGCGTCGCCTCCGCGGTGGCCTTCATGGAACCTAAGCGGCGGAGGCCTCCCGTGTTCTACTTCTCCCTGATGATGGCGACGGACGCGGAGGCGCTGGCCACCGACTCGTCGCTCTCCGCGCACCCGGCTTCTGTCTCTGCTTGCATGGCGCAGCCGCCGGCATGGGAGTCTCGGCCACAGAAACGGGAGACGCGGTCGCAGACACGGGAGGTGCGGTACGAGGCGGCGGCGTGGACAGCAGCGACGACCCCCGTGCGCCACTCCTCGTCGAGCTGGCCTAGAGCGGCGAGTTGCTGAACCGCGTGCCGGCTTGGGGCGGCAACTGGCTCCATCGGGCGAGGGGAGGGAGGTGGATCAGCGAGCCGCATAGCTCGTATCCGGCGGACTCGGTGGGCCACCCAGCCGGCTTGGATGTGGGATAACTACTCTTCATAAGCCATTGTAAGAGTGGACAAAATGGTGAAGGAGGAGATAGGGGAGTGGCGGAGGTGTGCGATTCTTGGCCGGCATTTGGCCTCGTTTAAATAGGATATTAAATAGATGGCAGACGGGAGGAGCTCGGCCAGCGTTGCGTTTAATGGCGACCCGGTCATGAACGGACGTGTGTCTAGAGTGGGTTTCTCGGCTTCCACACGGGTTTCATGGAGGCATTTGAATGCGGCAAGGAGGCATATTCAGCCGGGCGTGCAGCGAGTGGCGCCCTCGACTTTGACGTATGACACCGCGTCGTTCTTCCACTGACGTGTGGGCTCTTTGGGTACATGGCCTGCATGTCAGTGACCCAATGCAGGCTGCGCACGGCAAACGAACTTTTGGTGGGCCAGGGCGGTCAGAAGCGAGCATTTCATAAACCGATGATTGTTCAATGAGTGTGATGTCATCTATTTCATGTAGATAAGCCTACTATATAATGTAAGAGAATTTTAGAATTTTCATATATACGTTGATAGCCCGTTCGATACATTGTGATTCATAAAGACCGCTGCAAACATCAATGTTCTGCTTATCACAGATAAGATTTATTAATACCCGTAACTATCCATGTCCTTAACAAAGGGTGCATGCACGTATTGGTTGAGCGTGTGTCTTGTGTCGTGTGCTGTGTGCATGCAGGCATGCAAGTGTTGCGTGCGTGCATGTGTACATTTCAGTGTTGCATGCATGTGTGCGTACGTGCGTGTGTTCGTTGGTGCACGTGTATGTGTCAGTGTTGCACACCTGCATGTGTGTGTGTGTTCGTTATGTGTACGTGTCAGTTTTGCACGCCTACATGCGTGCGTGTGTTCGTGGGAGTGTTGCGTGTGTGCATGTGTACGTGCGGGGTGAGGCTACACGTCAGTCGACTGACTTTTTCATCTCTGGTCAGTAGATTTTCCAGCCGTTGGATACGAAATCAAGGGCCTGTAGTTTATCTTCAACCTCCACCCCCCTAAGCCGCCAGCCACCACCGGCCGAACCGCCGGCCCGCGCCGCCTGCGGCCGGCCCGCCCCGAAACCACTCCCCACCGCCGCCCTGGCCATCCCTCTAGCCCCCCCCGCGCCGAGCTTTTTCTCCGGCGATCCCCATGCCACCGCCCAATCATCGTGCCCCCACCACCGGCGACCGCCAACCAGAGATCTCACGACTTTGTATCCCCACCGACCACTAATTTATTACCATTTCTGTCCTTCATATACGCGCTGACGGGTGGGCCCTATGGTAATGTGCGCTACTGAATGTGGGCCGTTTGACTGGTCAATTGATCGTGTCATCAACAAATTATGGAGCTGTATGGTGAGCCAGTGACCGTATGATCACCCTAAAATGTATTTTATTAACACAGTACATACTCAAACTACCATTTCTTTCTTTCACATACGCGCTGACAGGTGGGCCCCATGGTTACGCGCCCCGGTGGTGCAACACTAGTTGTGCCACATGGAACGTTTGACTGGTCAATTGATTGTGTCATCAACAAAATACGGAGTTGTACGGGTGAGCCAGTGACCGTATAATCACGACATGTATTTTTTTAACATGGCACAGACGCAAGCGCTCATATATACGCGCAAGCACTCACCGCTATAAGCGCACACACGCAGACCCTACCCCTATGAGCACCTTTGAGAGAGTGAGCCAGCATATGATCTTGAGATTTTATGAAGTCACCATAGGTGCCTCGTAGTTGAGTGGAACGTCTCCTCCCACTGAACGCACATCGCCGGAAAATACTGAAATTAACCTAGGATATATGCGAGCACCAGGACTTTAACCCTGGTGGGCTCGGCAAACCACTGTCCTCCTAACCATCCAACCACAGGTTGGTTAGCACCACAAAATGTATGTGGTGACCGTGATGAGCTTATTCTGAAGTCCAGTGACCATATCGTGCTTTTGCTTCAAATACAATGATCGTAAGTGTCGTCAACAAAATACGGAGCACGCATTAAATACAATGTCCGCCGGTGTCATCAAGAAAATACGGAGATGTATCGTGAGCTAAATACCGTACGATTACCACGAGAATGTATACGATGACCGTAATGAGCATATTCTGAAGTCCAGTGACTGTATAGTGCTTTCTCTTGAAACACAGTGACTGTCACGCGTGAATGTGTCATGGGCATGCATACTTTTAGAGGGCCGAGAGATAGTTTGTGTGCGTACGTGAAAGTGGTGTAGAAAGAGGGGGTGTCCGGTGGAGACAAGGAGAGATATGCCCTTCGTTTCTCTTTCCCGATGACTAATATTTTAGGAGAAAATATAAACATTCACAATGCAGAACAAATATTTTTGGATGCACCATGCAATTAACTTTCATGTATATTGTACTATTGTATATGCTTATTTTCTTAGTGACCGATTGCGTCTGTGGTGTGGTGGGCACATCATTTCGAGTTGGGGTGGGTACATCATTTCTAGTTGTGGTGGGTCAACATGAGGACTCATGGGTCGGTTTCATCCTGCGCCACATAGGTTGGACCGGGACACATTATACGAAGACCCATGTGGAGGACTCGGCATACAACACGAAGCTACCAGAGTCGTGGAGGACTCTATCCCCACTGGTGATAAGCCGACTATATATGATTTGTAACCCTAGGCCCCGAGTATGTTATAAAAGCCTGGGGGCTAGTTCGTCGATAGTATACACGCACACAATGCCTGGTATTCACGTGTACTTTGTACACACCCCTATCACTAATATACAGTACCAGGAGTAGGCTTTTCCCTCAACTTCAAGGGTCTGAACTTGGGTAAAACTTTGCCTCGTATTGCCATCCAGCCTAACAGTCAGGGATATCCTACCGAATGATCTGATGGAATCATATCTGCCAACTACTAAGAGAGAGGTGTGTCTGTGGGGGGGGGGCAATGTGTGCGAGAGAGGCCTAAAGATAATGTGCGTGCGAGAGACACGTAGGCACATATATGTGCGTATAGAGGGCTAGTAGAGACCGTGCGTGTGTATATATGCATGTGAGAGGAATAGTGTTTTCCAACTGAGATTAGTGAAAAGAGTGGTACATAGTAGTCAGAAAGAGAGAGATATATAGAGAGAGTGTGCGCGTGAGACACCCTGACACCCCGGGAGAGATTTGTGAGCATGTGTGAAAGAGAAATGCTGATGTATATAAAGTGTGTGCACTTATGCGTTAGATAGAGAGATATATAGCGCGTTTGTGAGAACGGGCCGAGTCATAGTGCATCTACATGTAAAAGGCGGTTCTACGCATTAAATTAAAATATAAATGGCATTATTATTTTTGGATGAGATCATGAATTTTGCAATTTGCGTATGAACGAAAATCGGTCTATTAGACACCCATACTCTATTGAATTCTAGCATGTGCACATGTTTATTTCATATTATCGATCCATAGAGTGAGAGCGGTTTGAAATACAGACAATGCATTGCTTTTGCAATTCATATATAAACATTAATTAGTGCACTCCATGTTGTTAGCGTGAAGCACTTTATACATTTGTCACTTACATGGATACATTCCAAATTGCTAGCTACGAAATAGAATACATGTTGAATTCAACATAAAGGGGGTTTCAAAGATTCGAATTCATAGGAAGTGCATTCATCTATTTGAACCCGAGATAATGGCATTTGTAAATTAGATCTAAAAGGGGGCATCAATCTTTGTTGTGCGTTTGAACATGCTATATATTCATATGCATGTCTAACTATTTTTTTGCAACCAAGGAGATTATATCTGGAACCATGCATGAACTGAGGTAAGTTGCATATTATTAATATATAATCGTGTACAATCTTTATTCAAATGTACCCCCTCCATTCCAAAATAATCGTAGTTTTAGGATTTTCAAGCGTAAAGATTTGTGAAGTTTGACAAATCCTAAAAGTTCAATTCAAGAGAACCGAAAACGTTAATGCTTCTGCTCCGAAATAATGAACGAAGCGCCAAATAAGCCTCTGGTCACCCGAAACCGCGCGAGACTAATGTTTGGTGGTAGGAAATTACTGTCCTGACTCTAGCCCGTGTAGCCTATCGGCTCGATGTCCAAAGGTCTAAACCGGGGTAGGTTTGTAACTTCACCAAGACGCGAGTCTCAACCGCCTCCGAGAAGCATTCATACGCCATGGGCGCCTAAACACCCATGCACTCAGCCGAAATCTATCCCGCCCACCATTTGGGACACCGGAGATTACTGTCCTACCCCCAACCCGCAATATGTCCGAAATTTTAGATGGGGGCAAAGTTTGTAAATTTCCCCAAATTTCAAACAAGCGCGTCGCAAACCGAAACATTGTTCCCCCTTAGTTCCCCCTCCCTCCGTTTCCTCATTCATACTCCGTGGGCGCCAAAACACCCTCTCCACCAGCCGCGAAACCCCAGCCTCGTCCGTCCTCCACCCCATCGCGCCCAATCCACCGCCGCCCTCCTCCATCACGCCGGAGCTGGTACCCCGACATTGTCGTCCAACGCAACCGCAACGCCCTCAAGGACTTAGCAGCTGAAGCCGAGGCAGAGCTGCCTCCACGACACCGACACTGACGTGCTCCGTACCAGAACCACTTCGACCACCCCGTCCTACGCCTCACCGTTGCCGCTCCACTGTCACAACCGTCCACCGCACCGAAGCTGTTCCCGCTACGCCGTCGTTCACCACCTCTCTGTTTCCCCGCCGCCGACAGACGACCACCGCACCACACTCAACAACTTGGCCATGGGTTCGTCCAAGGCTCCACCGTCCTCCATAACTTCTCGTTTCTAGTGAACGACAAGAAGATCGTTGGAAAAACAGAAGGAGGACACATGACTGCCAGCAAAAAGAGGTACTCCTCTTCCCTTATTCGTGCAAATCTTACGTCTCTGCTCACACCGTATTCATCCCACGAAAGTAACTAGTTGAGCGCTTCTTACTGCATCTTCTTCGTGATACTAGATGCACAAGGTTTCCTCCCATTTACTATTTCACCTTTGCTAGAGGTCAGTAGCCCGCCTGGATTTCAATTCAGGGCCAGTCGAATCGCAATTAAAAGAAGCAGCACCCGCTTAGGCGCGCGGAGCACCTAGTCCTCCTGTTCACCGGGGAAGCGGTGCATCGGTGTCTATCACAGGGGTGTGGGGCGCAGGAGCTGCTTGCGCCCGATATGGAGGTCGGCGGGGCTTGAAGGGATGGCCGGGGACGGTGCCAAGCACGGTGGTGCGGTGAGGTCGAGGGGAGGGCGGAGGCAGGGGACTGGGCCGGTGGTCACTGGCGTTTCGAGGAAGATCGTAACACTGACTGGCTGGAGGTAGATGAAGGTGATCTGCCCGTCCTTTGTACATCGGACGGTGCAGAAAAAATGGACTTACCTATTTGTTTTCAGTCGATTGTTATTTTCATAGGACCACACCTTGTGGTGTGCTGGAGGAGCATCTGCATTTCCCAGCCATCCATGTGCTCATATTTCAAAATCCTAGAATCTAGTAATTTTGTGTGCCATGGATGTTGTAGAGCTATCATATGTTTCCCGTCATTTATTTCTCACCGACCTGCTACCTGCTACCTTTATACTGTACTACTTGTGCACACACTTCACCCATACTCACACTATTGTTTATTTATGCATGGGTATTTCTGACTCTGACGCAGTGTTGATGAATACAAAAAAGAAAAGACAGAAGTCGCTCCAGTGTAATTCGAAAATAAGCACTAAGCGTTTCAGCGCTCTAAAGGGTGCAGTGCCAGCAGATGGAGACAGTAAACGTAGCTCTGCAGTTGATGATCCCAATATCCACACACAACCATCCCAGGTGCTTGCTTTAACTTTGCGCTGTCAATTGTGGTTGCATGTTGCATATGGTGTCTAGCTTGTATTGCTTACAATTTGGTTAAATTGCATTTGCTTACTTTACACATTATACCCTTTGATAATGACATGCCTTCCTTTTTTTGATACATACTACATATGTCTATTAACCATGTTCGTACATCAAACTAGTGCTCTTTTGTATCCCTCATCAATCACTTATGATGAGACAGTCACCCCAGTGGGTTACTGTGAGACGTGCTACTCGTTTAAAGAGTGCAGTGTCATCCTCCCCACATGATTCTCAAGAAACAGCAAGGCTAAAGGAAGATAGTCAACATAGCTCTCTAGTTGATGACCGCAATTCCCCCACACCACCATCGCAGGTGCTTGCTCTTACTTGGCAGTGTGATATGTGGTTGCATGTTGCATATGGTGTGTACCTTGTAATGCTTCTAATTAGGGTAAATTGCATCTGCTTAGTTAACACATTATACCTATGAATATGACATGCCTTCCTGTTTTTGGTACATACTACTCCTACATCAAACTACTTTTCTTGTGTATCCCTCATCAATCACTTCTAACGAGACACCTTCAAGTTGACAGTGTAATATTGGTTGCATCTTGCATATCATTTCAAACATGTATTGCCTCTAATTTGTTGAAGTGCCACTTATAATGAGACACATCTAACTTGGTAGAGTGATTTTGGTTGGATCTTTCATATGGTGTCTAGATTGCATTGCTTCCAATTTGTTGAAATGCCTTCTGCTTAGCATTTTTGTACATATTCCATCCTCCTACAATGTGGTTGCCATACATAAAAGTTGTGTTCGTCAGTATCATGCATCAACCAATTTGGAAGTGCGAATTTCATTCCTTTTTCTTGTGTGTTTACTTGACAAGGCAAAATATAAAAGGATGAAGGCACGAAATGATGGTGGTCCTCTGGAGCAACTGAAATAGATGATCTTTGCAGATTCTCCTGCTACTCCTAATGCAGTGCAAGTTCCAAATCTCATCTCCCCTACTCCACAACCCCAGGTGCTTGCTCTAACATGGCAGTGTGATATCTGGTTGCATGTTGCATATGGTGCCTAGCTTGTATTGCTCCTAATTTGTTAAATTGCATCTCCTTAGCTTAAACATTGTACATGTGAATATGACACGCCTTCCTATTTTTGGTACATACTACATCTGCCTATCACACCATGTTCTTACATCAAACTACTGTTCTTGTGTATCCTGCATCTATCACTTATGATCAGACAGTCACGCCCGTGGGTTAGTATGAGACGCGCTACTCTTATAAAGAGTGCAGTTTCATCCTCTCCACATGATTCTGAAGAAACTACAAGCCTAAATGAAGATATTGAACGTAGCTCTGTACTTGAAGACCGCAGTTCCCCTACACCACCATCGCAGGTGCTTGCTCTAACTTCGCAGTGTGATATGTGGTTGCATGTTGCATACGGTGTCTAGCTTGTAATGCTTCTAATTAGGGTAAATTGCATCTGCTTAGTTTACACATTATACCTGTGAATATGACATGCCTTCCTATTTTTGGTACACACTACATCTATGTGTTAACCATGTTCTTACATGAAACTACCTCTCTTCTGTATCCTGCATCAATCACTTACGATGAGACACCTTTATTCGTTGCATATTGCATATTATTTCTAGTCAGTTGCTACGTATTGCTTCTAATTTGGTCAAATACATTTGTTAGGCCACCCTTTTAATTTGGCAGAGTGATATTGGTTTCATCTTTCATATGGTTTCTACCTTGCATTGCTTCTAACTAGTTCAAACACCTTGTGCTTAGTTTACACTGTATACATCATACATGTCAATATGTCATGCCGTTCTGTTTTTCATACATATTCCATCCTCCTATCATGCGGCTGCCTTACATGAAAGTAGTGTTCGTCAGTATCATGCATCAATGAGTTTTGAAGAGAAAATTTTATTCCTTTTTCTTGTGGGTTTGACTTGATAAGGCAAAATTAAAAAAGAGGAAGGAAAACAGTAAGGAAGGCGATGATGGTGGTCCTCTACAACAACGTAAATGGAGCATCTGTACGGATTCTCCTTGTATAGCTAGTGCATTACAAGTTCCAAGTCTCCGCTCCCCTACTCCACCATCCAAGGTGCTTGCTCTAACTTGGCAGTGTGATATCTGGTTGCATGTTGCATATGGTGTCTAGCTTGTATTCCTCCTAATTAGTGTAAACTGCATCTGCTTAGCTTACACATGATACGTGTGAATATGACACGCTTTCCTGTTTTTGGTACATACTATATCTGTCTATCACACCATGTTCTTACATGAGACTACTCTTCTTGTGTATCCTGCATCAGTCACTTATGATGGGGCACGTTTAAGTTGGCAGTGTGATATTGGTTTGCATCTTGAATATGATTTCTAGCTTGTAGTGCTTCTAGTTTGATGAACGCCACCTATGACGAGACAGTTTTAACTTGGCAGAGTGATATTGATTGCACCTTCCATATGGTGTCTAGCTTGCAGTGCTTCTAATTTGTTGAAGTGCCTTCTGCTTAGTTACCACATCATAGGTGTAAATATGTCACGCCGTCCTGTTTTTCGTACATATTCCATACTCGTATCATGTGTTTGCCTTTCATCCGAGTAGTGTTCGTCAGTATCATGCATGAATGTGTTCTGAAGAGCGAATTTTATTCCTTTTTCTTATCGGTTTGACTTCACAATGCAAAATCAATACATCTGAGGAAATTAGTCCGGTAGTGGATGATGGTGGTCCTTCGGAGCAACTCAAACAGAAGGTCTCTACAAATTCTACTCCGCCATCCTCCCAACAAGATTCGCAAGACAACACAAGGCTGGACAGTCAACGTAGCTGTGTAGACGATGAGCACATCTCCCCTACTCCACCATCACATGTGCTTGCTCTAACTTGGCACTATTATATGTGGTTGCATGTTGCATATGATGTCTAGCTTGTATTGCTTCTAACTTTGTTGAATTGCATCTGCTTACTTTACACATAATGCATGTGAATATGACACTTGTTCCTGTTTCTAGAACATACATGTAGATGATGAGCACATCTCCCCTACTCCACCATCACAGGTGCTTGCTCTAACTTGGAACTGTTATATGTGGTTGCGTGTTCTGTATGATGTCTAGTTTGTATTGCTTCTGATTTTGTTGAACTGCATCTGCGTAGCTTACAACTTATGCCTGCAGCGATCACTTACCCATAAGACACATTTAACTTGGGAGTGTGATGTAGGTTGCATATTGCATTGTCTTCTAGCTTGTACTGCTTCTAATTTCTTGAAATGGCACTTACGACGAGACACTTTTTACCTGATAGAGTGATATTGGTTGCATGTTCATATGGTGCCTAGCTTTCATTTCTTCTAATTTTGTTGAAATGCCTTCTGCTTACTGTTTTTCATACATATTCCATCCTCCTATCGTACGTCTGAATATGCAATGCTATCTTTTTTTGTATATATTCCATCCTCCTATCCCACGCTTGCCTTACATCAAAGTAGTGTTCGTCTGTATCATGCATAAACCAGTTATGCAGAGCTAATTTTATTCATCTTCTTTTGGTTTTGACTTCATAAGGCAATATCAGAAAATAGGAAGGAAAATAGTAATTTAGGGGATGTTGGTGGTCCTCCGGACCGACGCAAACAGAGACTCTCTAGATTTTCCACTGCTACTGCTAATGAAGTTGAAGTCCCAAGTCTACATGATGAGTTCATCTCCCGTACTCCACCATCGCAGGTGCTTGCTCTAAGTTGACAGTGTGATAATTGGTTTCATGTTGCATATGTTGTCTTGCCTGTATTTCTTCTATTTTGATTAAATTGCACCTGCTGAGTTTAAACGTTATACATGTGCATATGACATGCCTTTATGTGTCTAGAATACACTGCATCTATCAATCATACCATGTTCTTACATCAAAGTACTACTGTTGCGTATCCCGCATCAGTCACTCATGATTGGACGCTTTTAACATGGCAGTTTGATAGTGGTTGCATCTTGCATTGATTTCTACGTTGTACTGCTTCTAATTTTTCGAAATGCCACTTATGACAAGACACTTTTAACTTGGCAGAGTGATATTGGTTGCACCTTTCATATAGTGTCTAGCTTGCATTACTTCTATTTTCTTGAAAATCCTTCTGCTTAGTTTACACATCGTAGCTGTGAATATGTCACGTCGTCCTATTTTTCTTACATATTCCATCCTCATACGGTTGTCTTACATCAAAGTATCGCTTGTCTGTATCATGCATCAATGAGTTCTGAAGAGCGATTTTATTCTGTTGTGTTGTGGGTACGGCTTGACATGGCAAAGTCAAAAAAGTGCAAGGAAAAGAATATAGTAGGGAATGGTGTTACTCGTCAGGTGAAACGGAAAAGGATATGCCCTCGAGATTCTGCTGGTACTTATAGTGCAGTAGAAGGTCCAAGTCCACCGGCTAAATCTACAAACACAGTATCACCTGCTCCACTAGGTGCAGCATCCGCTTCAACTATACCAGCATCTCAACGAGTTACTCGTTCGTTTGCTCCGGAACTGGCCAGTTCCCAAGCTGCCTTCACACCTAACACTACTTTCGAAGAACTGCTGACACAACAGGACTTGGCAAGATCATATGAACCTCATGGGTATCAACACCAAGACGGTACCTGACCGAGTCAAGTTGCAGTTGCATGCTCCTTTATATGTACTCTCACAGTTTGATGTGCACTAACACTTTCCATATTCGTTGTTGAGCTAGCACCACGGCGCGAGCGGAAACAGACATCGGGGATAATGCTTGACAGATTAACAAAATCTAAAGGGCGAAGAATGGAGATCCATTTTGAGGCAGGTTTAAAAAGGCCACGTGATGCTGCAGAGTCAGCCAAGTTAGTATCAGAGGCAGCCGTTGCTGTTAGGTGTCATGCACGTATCCTCCCAACGTGGATCCAGTACAGGAATGAGAAATACAATACCCAGTTTAACACCTTCCTTGACCATTTATCCGTAAGTAATGTTATTCATCGCAATTATACTTTCTAGCTTCCTCCTAATAAGACTCACATTCTTTTTTCAACAGATGAGGTTCAAGTTGGATCTAAAAGATGATGCAACAAAACAAGCATGCACTCATGTTTTTCAGTCTGCTCTGCGACAGTATCGGTACCACCTTAGAAAATATCGGTTTGAAGGCAAGGCTAACAATGAAATCGCCCAAACATCTCCAGTGGAATATATTACAGATGAAGACTGGACAGCCCTTGTTAAACACTGGTCTGATCCAAAGTATCAGGTAGGGTATATGTGTTTGATCAGACCACATATTGAACTTGTATTTATGTATGTGCCTTACAAGTGTATCTTCTTCTAGGCTAACTGTTTGAAAAACAAGACCAATCGTTCTAAAGTGAAATTCCAACAGACAACAGGATCTCGTAGCTATATTGCACACTGCGAGGCTCTTGTAAATAGCTGCTAGTTCCTTCTTTTTTCTGTGCCATATTATCGTATCTATATTGACTTGTTCCAAATACAGAGGAAAACCCGTGCGGACCAAAAAGAACCTGAACCGAATGCAGTGCAAATCTTCAAGGATTGCCACACCAGCAAGATGAAGGGCATGAGAACACCAGTTCAAGCTGCTGTTGTAAGTCCTTACTCCTCCAGCCTTTGAAATGATTGGTACTGTGATGTGTTCATTTAACTGCTTGGTTTGCAGCCACTGTCAATTACTCTGTTCACTTTTATACACAGTTGTCTTAACGTATCATTTCACCTTACATGGTTTAAGAGAGATAAAGGATATTCTTTTGGTCTTGATCTGTAATCTAGTTGTGATGTTCACGTGCGCACACAATGATAAAATAGCCTGTTGTTTTATATCTGTTTGCCCATGATATGAATGATGTCATACTATGTTCATCCTACTTTAAACCATGTCTCTTTATCCTTAGATGTCAACAAATGCGAGGAAATAGACAATACAGTAGGCATGCTACATGGACATATATTCCGAAAGTGATTTTATTATGTAGTTGGCACTACAATACATGATAATGTATTACAGTAGTTCACCAAAATAAGTTATGTATAAACGTGAAACCTACTTTGTTTGTTTTTGTCTCATTAGTAACTTATCTGGTACACTAATCTACAAGTTCAAACTTCCAGCAAGCTATGGAACAAATGATTGAACAACCACAACCACTTGAAGGTGACGAGGCTACCATAGGCACAATGTCACCTCTTGCTGAAGTGCGTCAGTATCTCTCCACTAACAGTGCAAAAAGCACCTTCCTGCGTAATTCTGGGTTGGTTGTCAAGGTAACCTCGTCCAAATCGCCTACTAAGCAAAATCTTCCGACTAGACATAGTGATATATCTGTGCTCCAGACACAAGTCCAATCCCTAATGGACGTTGTTTCGGAAACAAGAATAGTGGTTGACAAATGTCGTGAAGATATGAATGGTTTTGAAACTAGACTATCAGACATTTGCTTTGTTGTTCAAGAGCAATGGCGGAAAAAGGGGAAGCTCGTGCTGCTCCATCAGATTCTATAGCTTGAAACATTAGCACTCAGATCAAATGATCTGTGCTTCTATACATCTGATGGTGCTTTTATCTGCAAGGACTGTAAACTTTATGCCAACAGGCCTTTTGTTGTATGGTTGGAATTTATTTTGTTGTGATACAGCATTTATGATGCTGCCAAAGCCTGCAGTAATTACGACGCTATTTTTGTATAGTGTAGGTTTATCTTAGTAATGTATTCGGCCAAAAGTTTCGTAGGAGCCCAACATGCCAACATTCGTCGGGCCCATTCCAATTGGGCTAAAAACGATTATGGGCCGAAATTTGCATGTAGCCCACAAAAAATATCTGGGCCTAAATCAACATAAGCTTTCATTTTTTTCTCGTAGGCCTGTGCCCATAGTGGGCCTTTAACAGGCCTAAAGATAATTTGGGCCCTCAGTAATAATAGGCCGTTTACAGGTGTAAATATCTCGATCCCATAAAAAACATGGGCCTTTAATAGGCCGAAAGTGAGATTGGGCCCTGATTGTGCCAAATAACCCACTGGTCTTAGCAAGCCGAAATGGTGGCCCATTTACAATGCGGATCGTCCACAGGCCGAAATTCAGACGAGCCGTAATGCGTCGACCGACTACACGGGCCTTTAACAGGTCAGAAGTTCGGTCGGGCTTGATTAGTGTCATTTTTATATGGGCCGTTAGTAGGCCCGATGTGACATTGGGCCACATATGGCCCATGGATTTCGTCCGACGTTAACAGGCCGAGAGTCACAACAGGCTGAAAGTGGCCCAAATCTATAGTGGGCCTCTAACAGGCCAAATATCAGACATGGCCGAATATGACCCAAATCCTGCACGGTCATTTATGGGTCGGAAGTTTCAATGGCCTATAAATGGGCCCAAATGAAGCAGGACCGTTAACAGGCCGGAAACACACCGGGTCGTAATTCGGCCCAAATACTTAGCGGACTGTTAACGGGCCATAAGTGACCATGCACTACTAGAATCCACTTCTTTGCCGTCTGCCACTTCTTTGCCGTCAGTTTCTCCAAAGCAGACGGTAAATAAATAGCTGATGGCACAGGTTATTTTGCCATCAACCAGTACTTTGCCGTCAGCTCGTGGACGGCAAAGAGTTCTTTGCCGTCAGCTGGCCGACGGCAAAGAACCTTGTGGGCCCACAGACGCAAGGCTGTGGCTAGGTCAGCTCTTTGCCGTCTGCCATTTCTTTGCCGTCCGCTGGCTGACGGCAAACAATTCTTTGCCGTCCGCTAGGCTGACGACAAAGAGGGTAGGGGGCCCACCCGGGCACGGCGTTGAATCGCTAACCTCCCCCCGCCGTGAACGCCTGCGCGCTCTCTCTCTCTCACCCACCAGCCCGCCGCCGCCGCCCCGTCCCCTGTGCCCGTCGCCGCCCCTCCCCGCCGTCCTGCCGCCCCGTTGCCGCCCGTCGCCGTCCCCCTCCCGCTCGTCGCCGCCCCGTTACCGCCCGTCGCCGCCCCCCTCCCGCCTGTCGCCGCCGCCCTCCCGCCCCGTCGCCGCCCCTCCCTATCGGCGGCCAACCTCTTCCACCTCCCCACGGTGAGCCCCCTCTTCCACTTCCACACCCCCCTTTTCTTTTTTTCTTTTTTTTCTTTTCTATTTTAGATATTAGATATAGTTTTAGATAATAAATAGTTTTAGATAGTTTACATGTTAGCAAAGAAGAAGGAGGAGGAGAAGAAAAAATAAGAAGAAGAAGAAGAAGAAGAAGAAGAAGAAGAAGAAAAGAAGAGAGGGAGAGAACAAGAAGAGGGAAAGGGAAAGGAAGAAGAAGAAGAGGAGGAGGAGGAGAAGAAAAAAGAAGAAGAAGAAGAAGAAGAAGAAGAAGAAGAAGAAGAAAAAGAGGAAGAAGATGAAGAAGAGAAAAAGGAAAAAAGAGGAAAAAAGAAGAAGAGGGGAAGAAGAAGAAGAAAAATACACATTTTTATACTTTATTATTTAGGGTTCCCCCATGTTTTGCAGTTTCTTTCTTTTCTTTAGTTGAATGTTTTTATACTGCTAGCTAGTTGCCTAGTTTGCTGACCGAAAGAAGTTAAAATAGTTATTATCTGAAATTCAACTAAAGTCAACATTTTTGATCACTAGTGCTACTAATAAATTCAACTAGAGCCATCATATGTCCAAGTGCATTGCTTTTTGAATGAGAAATGATAACTTGGTGTAGTTGATTATCTTCTGCTCAAAATTTCTTATGTTATAATGTTGTATGATAATGTTGTAAGGGTACTAATTGGTCTCTTCTGCTGCTTATCAGAGATGGGGGGAAGCCGCCACCGCAGACTCCGCTCTGCCACACCGGAGTACGAGTTGGATGCTTTTGAGTTCTTCAGTATCATACTTGGGACTTCAGTATCATCCACGAGGCAGGTATATAAAAGGAGAGATCTCCCCTTCACCCATCTCATTATGATAACTCTATTTTTTGCTACATCACTCATTGTCCCAAACTGCAGAGGCTGCCTGACACTTTTATGAACATGCTGGGTGAAGATCCGCCAAATAATGTGAAGCTGCGACAGGCCGACAGCGGGTTTTGCAGGCTATGGGACGTGGAGTTGGTGATCAAGGAGGGCCACATGTACCTGTGTCTTGGCTGGGAGAAGTTCTACCGTGCCTATGACCTGCGGTAGGGGTACTTCCTTCTCTTCAGGTATGACGACGACGCCACCATGCTCATCGTGAAGGTGTTCAATGCGACTATGTGTCGCATGCGCTACGTTGACGACGATGATGCCAGTATGTTCTGCCTCTTCTTATTCCTCTACATTTGGCTTTGTCTCTCATCGATTGTTAACGGTCATTGTTGCATTTGGACATGCAATGGGAGCAGCAGCAGCGACACTGGCTATAGCCAAAGCAGCAGCGATTCTGGCTGTAGCAAAAGCAACAACAATTCTGGCTGTAGCAAAAGCAGCAGTGATTCTGGCTGCAGCAAAGACAGCAAGGAGGATGATCCGGACTGGAGTGGGGAAGAAGAGGAGCCGAGTGGGCATCAGGCTGAGGATGACCTAGCGATGGTGGTGGCTGACCAAGGGCAAGATATGGTGGTGGCTGACCATGGGCAAGAGATGGTGGTGGCTGAGGATGACCTAGCGATGGTCGTGCCTGTCCTTCCTGAAGATGGCCTCGCGATGGTGGTGGTGCCTGACAATGACCTCGCGCCGGTGGTGGCGTCGGCGATCCCACAGCTGGGCGACATGACAACGCCAATTGTGGTAGAAGACTACATCCCACTGCCTCCACCGCCTCGCCGCTCTTGGCGCATCAGGTTGAGGAAGGAGAAGGAGGAGAACAATGAGAACTGAACTATATCAGGTATGCCAGATCTCCAAAATGATCTATATATACTTAGCTTTGTTTCCTCCGAAATGACATAAGTTAGCTCTAAGATGCTTAGTTACCTATGTTAGCTCTAATATGCTAAGTTATCTCTACTATGCTTAGTTTCCTATAGGTTAGCTCCAAAATTACTTATGTTAGCACAAAATGACCAAGTTTACATAATAAGCTTATAGTCTTCTTCTTCTTCTTCTTCTTCTTATTATTATTATTATTATTATTATTATTATTATTATTATTATTATTATTATTATTATTATTATTATTATTATTATTATTCTTCTTCTCCAAAATGACATAAGTTAGCTCTAAGTTAGCTCTAATATGCTTAGTTCACTCAAAGATGGCATAATTAGCTAGGTTGGCTCCATTTTACCTAAGTTGGCTCTAATATGCTAAGTTATCTCTAATATGCTTAGTTTCCTATAGGTTAGCTCCAAAATTACTTATGTTAGCACAAAATGACCAAGTTTACATAATAAGCTTACAGTCTTCTTCTTCTTCTTCTTCTTCTTCTCCAAAATGACATAAGTTAGCTCTAAGTTAGCTCTAATATGCTTAGTTTCCTATAGCTTAACTCCAAAATACTTATGTTAGCACAAAATGACCAAGTTTACATAATAAGCTTATAGTCTTCTTCTTCTTCTTCTTCTTCTTCTTCTTCTTATTCTTCTAGTCTTCTTCTAGTATTCTTCTAGTCTTCTTCTTCTTCTTCTTCTTCTTCTTCTTCATTTTCTTCTAGGTTAGCTCCATTTTACTTAAGTATGCTTACTTCTTATAGTCTTCTTCTTCTTCTTCTTCATTTTCTTCTTCTTCTTCTAACATCTTGTTTATCATTTTGCAGATTTGATTTAATTCACGGAAGCTTGCATGGATGGAGTGCTTGTTTTCCATTTGTGCTTTTATTTTGTATCAATGAACTTGCATGGTTGGGACTTGTTATATGGATGGATGGATAACGGTGTTGGATGAACAATGTGAAACTTTTGTAATATGTAAGGGTGGAACTATGTGTTGGTTATGTATGTATATATGATGAAACTTGTGTGTTGGATATGCTTGTTGTGTATATATGTATATCTGTGAATTGCTGTCAAATTGAATGAATTAAATTAAAAACAGGGCTATACAGGCTCTTTGCCGTCAGCTAGCTGATGGCAAACATGCCACGTGGCAGCTACCTGTGATTCCTGGGACTGGCATGTTTGAGCACTTTGCCGTCTACCAGCGGACGGCAAAGACCTTAGCCTCTTTGTCATCCGCTGGCTGACGGCAAAGCACGCCGTTAACCCCTAACGGCTCTCACCCCACCTCACTGTCGTCCACGATCTTTGCCGTCTACTGGCCACCAACAGCGGACGGCACAACCCTTTGCCGTCAGCTTCTGTGAAGCAGACGACAAAGAAGGCCTTTACCGGCACTAGTTCAGCCGGACAGTTTGCCGCCTGCTGGCTGACGGCAAATCGCTTTGCCGTCCGCCATACATGCCTTTGCCGTCCGCCATGGCGGACGACAAAGAAGCTGATTCCTGTAGTGATGGGCTGCAATGATGAGAAGTTTAGGACGGGCCGATTTGACACTAGCCGTACAGGCCTTAACTGAGAATGGATGGCCTTTAGCTGGGCCGGCCCATTATGGTCTGCAAAATCTTGTGGGCCTTTAGCTGGGCCGGCCCATTATGGTCCGCTAAATCTTGTGGGCCTTTAGTTGGGCCGACCCATTTAATCTTTATGGGCCACTTTTGCGCCGGTCCACGTGTCAACATATCATAGGCGCATCTCGCCCATTGGATGAGTGACACCTATGCCAACGCGGAGCTGACACGTGGTTCCGTCAGCCAATTAGAATTTTACACATGGAAAATCGGCATTGGTCGTGGCTGTTAGCGGGTTATTGGATCCAAAACCGGACCCGATAGCTTAACGACGACCCGTTACGGTGGATGCCACGTGTCGGTCACCCTTGATGAAAGCACTTCTATGACGCGCGATTTATCGTCATGGAAGTGGACACTTCCTTGATGATAATTTTGGTAATGTCATGGAACACTTCTACAACAGCACAGGTATGACTATCTTGATTCTGTCATAAAATCGTCATGGATGTACATGCATGACAGAAAACATGACCTACTGTGACAAACACTATCATCACGGAAGTGTATTTTTTTTGTAGTGGAAGAACAAGGCAAAGCCTTCAAGCTCCAACGACCGGTCTACTACATCTCTGAAGTCCTCACACCTTCCAAGCAAAGGTATCCGCATTAACCATAGCTACTATATGGAATCTATCTAACTGCAAAGAAGGTGGCACATTATTTTCAAGAACACTCGGTCACGGTGATAAGCGATGCTCCTCTATCTGAAATCATGAACAATAGAGATGCCACTGGTCGAGTGGCCAAGTGGGCCATTGAGCTCCACCCGTTGGACATCAGGTTTGAAGCCAAGAAGGCCATCAAGTTGCAAGCCCCGATAGATGTTCTTTGACCCGTCCAAGATGCTTCATGGCTCGGGGCCGGAGTGGTCTTGGTTTCTCCTAAAGGCGATCGACCCAGTTATGTTCTTCAGATTCACTTCAACTCCTCCAACAACGAAGCTAAATATGAAGCTCTCCTATACGGGCGGCGAATGGCAATCTCTCTAGGGATTCGCCGAGTGATGATCTATGGCGACTTGGACCTAGTGGTGAATCAAGTCATGAAGGAATGGGACATTCATGTCTGCTAGAACTACGTCGGTATTTCCCCAAAGAGGAAGGGATGATGCAGCACAACGATGGTAGGTATTTCCCTCAATGATGAGACCAAGGTTATCGAACCAGTAGGAGAACCAAGCAACACTACGTAAACAACACCTACACACAAATAACAAATACTCGCAACCCGACGTGTTAAAGGGGTTGTCAATCCCTTTCGGGCAACGGCGCCAGAAATTGGCAAACGGACGTGAGAAAGTTGTAATAACTTGATAGATCGAATGCCAAATAAAATAAAGTGCAACAAGGAATTTTTGTATTTTTGGTTTAATAGATTAGTAGACCAACTCCTGCATGCATCTACTACTATTACTCCACCCATCGACCGCTATCCAGCATGCATCTAGTGTATTAAGTTCATGAAGAAATGGAGTAATGCAATAAGAACGATGACATGATGTAGACAACATCTATTTATGTAGAAACAGACTCCATCTTGTTATGCTTAATAGCAACGATAGATACGTGTCGGTTCCCCTTCTGTCACTGGGATCAAGCACCGTAAGATCGAACCCATCACAAAGCACCTCTTCCCATTGCAAGATAAATAGATCAAGTTGGCCAAACAAAACCCAAATATCGGAGAAGAAATACGAGGCTATAAGCAATCGTGCATATAAGAGATCAAAGAAGACTCAAATAACTTTCATGGATAGAAACATAGATCTGATCATAAACTCAAAGTTTATCTGATCCCAACGAACACACCGCAAAAATAGTTACATCATATGGATCTCAAAGAGACCATTGTATTGAGAATCAAAAGAGAGAGAGGAAGCCATCTAGCTACTACCTACGGACCCGTAGGTCTACAAAGAACTACTCACGCATCATCGGAGAGGCACCAATGAGGATGATGAACCCCTCCGTGATGGTGTCTAGATTGGATATGGTGGTTCTGGAACTTGCGGTGGCTGGAATTGATTTTTGTCGACTCCCCTAGGGTTTCTGGAATATTGGGGTATTTATAGAGTAAAGAGGCGGTTCGGAAGGCACCCGAGGTGGGCACAACCCACCAGGGCGCGCCTAGGCCTCCAGGCACGCCCTGGTGGGTTGTGCTCCCCTCGAAGCACCCCCCCTAGGCACTTCTCCGGCCCACTGGTTGTCTTCTGGTCCATAAAAATCCACAAAAAGTTTCACTGCGTTTGGACTCCGTTTGGTATTGATTTCCTGTGATGTAAAAAACATGCAAAAAACAACAACTGGCACTTAGCACTATGTCAATAATTTAGTACCAACAAATGATATAAAATGACTATAAAATTATTGTAAAACATCCAAGAATGATAATATCACAGCATGGAACAATAAAAAATTATAGATACGTTGGAGACATATCAGCATCCCCAAGCTTAATTCCTGCTCGTCCTCGAGTAGGTAAATGATAAAAACAGAATTTTTGATGCGGAATGCTGCCTAACATATTCATCGCATATTCTTTTCTTCGTAGCATGGACATTTGGACTTTTATATGGTTCAAAGCAATAGTCTAGTTTTGACATGAGACTTAAATACTCAAGCATATCAACAAGCAACCATGTCTTTCAATATATCAACGCTAAAATAAGTTATCCCTAGCCCATCATGCTCAATCATTGATCCATTCATGAAACACACTCGCATATTAGCTACACCCAATGCTCAAGTACGATCATAGTGCCCCCTAGTTGGTGCTTTATAAGAGAAGATGGAGACTCAAATTATAAATTAAAATTGCATAAAGTAAAAGAAAGGCCCTTCGCGGAGGGAAGTAGGGATTTGTAGTGGTGCCAGAGCTCAAAGCGAAAAACATAGAGATAAAAACATTTTGGGAGGCATGCTTTGCCTGTCAATGAGAATGATCGAGAAGTTCCCAATACTTTCCATGCTAGATATATCATAGGCGGTTCCCAAACAGAAATTAAAGTTTATTCCTTTTTCAACCATACTTTCACTTTCCATGGCTAGCCGTATCCACGGGTGCCTTCCATACCAACACTTTCCAAGGAATTTATTATTTGACAACATAAAGTAAATTCATTTTTCAATTCGGGACTGGGCATCCCTAATACCTTTGCCTTACTCTCGTGCAATGACAATTGAATAAACACTCATCGTGAGAATAACATATCTAGCATGGAAATATATTAGCCACCCCAACCGCTTCATGAGCGGTACGAGCACACAAAAGAGAAGTTTATTTTCAAAATTAGAGATGGCGCATACAAATTTGCTTAGAATGCCAAAAGAATACCGCATATAGGTAGGTATGATGGACTCATGTGGCAAAACTGGTTTAAAGGATTTTGGATGCACAAGTAGTGATCATACTTAGTGCAAAATGAAGGCTTGCAAAAGATTGAGAAGCGACCAACTAAGAAACGAATAATCTCATAAGCGAGCATTAAGCATAATTAACACCGAATAATGCACCACAAGTAGGATATAATTTCCTTGCATAACTATTGACTTTCGTGCTTGCATAGGGAATCACAAACCCTAACACCAATATTCTTACTAAATCATAATTACTCATCAACATGACTCACATATCACATCATCATATCTCAAAACTATTACAAGGAATCAAGTTTATTTTGTCCAATGATCTTCATGAAAGTTTTTATTATATCCTTCTTGGATATCTATCACTTTGGAACTAATTTTCATATGTTGCTTTTGATAAGCTTGAACAAATATAAGTGAAGATCATGAGCATAATATTTCTTTCTCTCAAATTAATTTAAGTGAAGAAAGAGAGAATTTCTTAAAAAAATTACTAACTCTCAAATAAATCTAAGTGAAGCAAGAGAGCATTTCTTCAAAAATACTAAAGCACACCGTGCTCAAGAAGATATAAGTGAAGCACTAGAGCAATTCCATTGCTCATAAAGATTTAAGTGAAGCATAGAGAGCAATTCTAACAAGTCATGGCATAATTTTGGCTCTCTCAAATAGGTGTGTCCAGCAAGGATTCAAGACTTAAAAAGAAAAACAAAACAACCAAAGACTCATATCATACAAGACGCTCCAAGCAAAACTCATAGTATGTGACGAATAAAAATATAGCTTCGAGTAAAATTTCGATGGTCGTTAGAAGAAAGAGGGGATGCCACTCGGAGCATCCCCAAGCTTAGTTGCTTGCTTCTCTTTGTATAATAGCTTGGGATGCCCAGCTTAGGCTCTTCTTACTCCTTATTCCTTCATCCATCATAACATCACCCAAAACTTGAAAACTTCAATCACACAAAACTCAACAAAACCTTCGTGAGATCCGTGAGTATAAGAAAACAAATCACTACTATAAGTATTGTAGCAAACCAATTCATATTTTATTCTTGCATTATATCTACTGTATTCCAACTTTTCTATGGCAAAAACTCATCAAAGAAACCATAGAATCATCAAAAGAAGCACACAACGCAAAGAAAAAAGAATCTGTCAAAAACATAACAGTCTGTAGCAATCTGGATATTTCGAATACTTCTGTAACTCCAAAAATTCTGAAAAATTAGGACAACCTGAACAATTTGTATACAATCTACTGTCAGAAATTCAGAATTTTTCATCGCTTCTGTGATTTTTAACAATTGTAACTCTGGACGCAAATGTTTCTGTTTTTCAGCATGATCAAAACAACTATCACCCAAGAAGATCCTAAAGGCTTTGCTTGGCACAAACGCTAATTAAAAGACAAAAAACACAATCATAGCAGTAGCATAATGGTGAAAATACTCAAGAACAGAAAGAAAAATACAAAAATACATTTTATTATTGGGTTGCCTCCCACAAGAGCTATCGTTTTACGCCCTTAGCTAGGCATAAAGTGTAACGCCCCGAGACCGATGCTTCAGACGCCTTCCATGTTTTCCGTTGTTGTCATGTGTTTTATTGTTGTTGTTGTTGTTTCATTCATCATCGCATCATCCGCATTGCATCCGCATGTTTTCATAAAACTCGTAGTTGTTTGTAGTTGCCGCTTCTCTCTTTGTCTTCGTTTATCTTTTGTCAAGCCCTCTTGTCTTCGTCGACCTCTCTCAAACCCCCTCGTGCGCGTCCGAAACCTTGCCCGAACCCGACCCGCTCAATCATCACCGTTGGATCCGGATCATCTCCAAACATCCCCAAAATATCTTCGTTTATTTGTTTGGACTTCCGAAGCATTTTATTCTCGACCGCCCGATTATGATTGGAGGGACGAGATAGCCCCTAACCTAATCCAACTACTATATAAACCGACCTAACCCTAAAATCTCGGATGGCTGCCCCATCCTTCCCATCCCCGCCGCCACACTCCTCCTGCCTCTTCCTCCTCGAGATCTCCTCCCGATCCATCCATCCAGTCGATCCCTACCTCCTCGAATTGCAAACCCGGCTAACCACCGAGCACCTCCCACCTCGAGCTCCTCCTAGATCACCACACCGCCTCCACTAGCACTCCCCTCCATCCCCACCAACCAGAGCCCCACGACCCTTCTCGACCAGCAGAGCTCGCCCGCCTCCTCTGCCTTGACCCCGTCGCCCTCCGTCTTCGTCATAG
Organism: Aegilops tauschii subsp. strangulata; assembly: GCF_002575655.3. Lineage (NCBI taxonomy): Eukaryota > Viridiplantae > Streptophyta > Magnoliopsida > Poales > Poaceae > Aegilops > Aegilops tauschii. The sequence continues at coordinate 322,927,081 of NC_053038.3, read as the reverse complement.
CGCTGCTGGACCAGCAACCCCGTCGCGCCGGCCATGCTCCTCCGAGTTGGCCAGCCGCAGCGCACCCTGGCGCCCTGCTCCGGACCTCGACCTCGTCGCCCCGACCCCGCTTGACTCGCCGGCGAGCCGTTAGCCATGGAGACCACCGCGACAAGGCCAACCCTCGCCGTTCTTCTCCTTTTCCTCTGTCTTTCTTCCACCTCCCTAATCTCTCTGCTCCCCCTCTGCCGCCATGGACAGGGCTTCGACGCCGTCATCCTCGTGCCGCTTCGTCGTCGCTGCCGGATCCGCCTCCCTCCGCCTCGCCCCCGTGCTGGTTTTGCGCCTTGCCGTGGCGCCGCCGCCGATGAGCCGCCGCCGTTCAACAAGGCCCATCTCGGCCTCTCCTTTTCCTTCCCCGACTTGTTTCTCTCTGAAATTGTCTCCTCGTTGAACAGAGGACAGGCGCTACCTTCTTCAGCTCCGCCCGAACGCCACCTCGCCGAAGAGCCCATGCCAGGTACGTCCTCTTCTTCTGATCCGGCGCCGTCCCAGGAGCTTGCCGTCAGATCCGGCGATCTCCTCCCGTTCCCGTCGCTCCATCCTCCCGCTGAGTTGCCCGCGCCGCCGCGGCTTTGCTTCCTGTCGAGCAAAGGACGCCCGCTCGCCCCAGCCGCGTTGACCGCGTCCTGTCCCTCCCGCGCCAAGGCCCAGCGCGCCAGCCTCCCTTGCCGGCCTCACCTCACCGTCGAACTGAGACGTGGCCCATGGTGAGCAGCCCCCGCCCTCTATATGTTCTGTTGGTTCAGCCAGTTTCGGCCCGCTTATGTTTTTTAGCGTCTGCGAATTTAGCTATTTATCCAGAGAGTGCAGTTTTACAGAAAAACTCTCAACAGCATGCATATAATAATTCCAGAACCATGCAGCATATTAAAATGTTTTCAACATGTAAAGTGCTTAGAATTTCATCTAGTTTCATAATATGCAACTTTCATCCATGTTTAAAATGTTTAAAATGTTGTTTGCATTTAATTCGCATATTGCCATGTTAAAATGATTTATTTCATAACTAAATAACCGTAGCTCCGAATTTAATAAACTTTATATGTAAATGGGGTGGAAAAATGCCTAGTTTAACATGGTGCACTTCATTTTGCTGTTTAACAACACTAAAATTGTGTTTAGGGCAGAACAGAAATTCGAAATATGCATATGGGGATTTACCGGACTTGTTGTTTGTTATTTCCGGCCTCATTTAAACTTGCCTAAATAGTTAGTTTACTTATGCTTCACCCTTTTGCCACGTTTAATAACATTTAATATTGTTGGGTACATAAACGAGTTCAAACTAAATGACTTGAATGTGGTGTTTCGTCAATATGCAACTCGTTGCATATTGAGCTCCACTTAACTTGTAGTATTGTTTGTGCACTTTCCCATGCCATGCCTTATTTAAATGGACATGCATCATACTTGATTGTGCATCATGCCATGTTGATGTGATGGTTGTTTACCATGTTGTTTGCTTCTTTCCGGTTTGCTTCTCTCGTTAGCTTCGGTTGCGTTCCGGAGTTGTGAGGATTCGTTCGACTACGTCCGTTTGTCTTCTTCATAGACTTGTTCTTCTTCCTTGCGGGATCTCAGGCAAGATGACCATTACCCTCGATATCACTTCTATCTTTGCTTGCTAGTTGTTCGTTCTATCGCTATGCCGCGCTACCTACGACTTGTCATATCATGCCTCCCATATTGCCATGTCAAGCCTCTAACCCACCTTCCTAGCAAACTGTTGTTTGGCTATGTTACCGCTTTGCTCAACCCCTCTTATAGTGTTGTTAGTTGCAGGTGAAGTTGAAGTTTGCTCCATGTTGGAACATGATGATGTTGGGATATCACAATATCTCTTATTTAATTAATGCACCTATACACTTGGTAAAGGGTGGAAGGCTCGGCCTTATGCCTGGTGTTTTGTTCCACTCTTTCCGCCCTAGTTTCTGTCATACCGGTGTTATGTTCCTTGATTTTGCGTTCCTTACGGGGTTGGGGATTTATGGGACCCCCTTGACAGTTCGCTTTGAATAAAACTCCTCCAGCAAGGCCCAACCTTGGTTTTACCATTTGCCTACCTACCACCTATACCTTTCCCTTGGGTTCTGCAGACTCAAGGGTCATCTTTATTTTAAACCCCCTTGGGCCAGTGCTCCTCTGAGTGTTGGTCCGAAATGGGCAGCCTGCGGGGCCACCTCGGGGCAACTTGAGGGCTAGTTTTACTCGTACCTTGACCTATCCGGTGTGCCCTGAGAACGAGATACGTGCGACTCCTATCGGGATTTGTCGGCACATCGGGCGGCTTTGCTGGTCTTGTTTTACCATTGTCGAAATGTCTTGTAACCGGGATTCCGAGCCTAATCGGGTCTTCCCGGGAGAAGGAATATCCTTCGTTGACCGTGAGAGCTTGTGATGGGCTAAGTTGGGACACCCCTGCAGGGTATAAACTTTCGAAAGCCGTGATCGCGGTTATGTGGCAGATGGGAATTTGTTAATGTCTGATTGTAGAGAACTTGACACTTGACTTAATTAAAATGCATCAACCGCGTGTGTAGACGTGATGGTCTCTTTTCGGCGGAGTCCGGGAAGTGAACACGGTTTGGGTTATGTATGAACGTAAGTAGTTTCAGGATCACTTCTTGACCACTTCTAGCTTCTCGACCGTTGCGTTGCTTCTCTTCTCGCTCTTATTTGCGTATGTTAGCCACCATATATGCTTAGTGCTTGCTACAACTCCACCTCATTACCCCATCCTACCCATAAGCTTAAATAGTCTTGATCTCGCGGGTTTTGAGATTGCTGAGTCCTCGTGACTCACAGATTCTACCAAAATAGTTGCGGGTGTCGGTGATACCAGTGCAGGTGATGCTACCGAACTCAAGTGGGAGTTCTACGAGGAACTTGGTCGTTACTACGTTTCATTTCCTGATGATCAGTAGTGGAGCCCAATTGGGACGATCGGGGATCTAGCATTTGGGGTTATCTTCTTTTCTTTTGGAATTGACCGTAGTCGGTCTATGTGTGTACTCTGAATGATGTATGTTTAATTAATGTATTGTGTGAAGTGGCGATTGTAAGCCAACTCTTTATCCCATTCTTGTTCATTACATGGGATTGTGTGAAGATGACCCTTCTTGCGACAAAACCACCATGCGGTTATGCCTCCAAGTCGTGCCTCGACACGTGGGAGATATAGCCGCATCGTGGGTGTTACATAAAGCAAGGATCTAAGTATTTTCATATTTGTTTCTAGATCCATAAGATTCCCTCATGATTGATTCATATGGTGGCCTAATTCTTGTTCTAGGGAAATTGAAACTTAATATTGCCTTCTTTCACATCAATCACGGCACCAATAGTGCGTAAAAACGGTCTACCAAGAATAATTGTACAAGACGGGTTGCAATCAATATTAAGAAGAATAAAATCTATGGGCATATAATTCCTATTTGCAAGAATAAGCACAACATTAATTCTTCCCATAGGCTTTTTAATAGTAGAGTCCGCCAAGTGCAAATTTAGAGAACATTCTTCAATATCAGTCAGACCAAGCACAACACATAAAGATTTCAGAATTGTACAAACACTAGCACCCAAGTCACATAAAGCAAAACATTCATAGTTTTTAATCTTGACTTTGTTAGTAGGTTTTCATTCATCATGTAATTTTCTAGGAATTGAAACTTCCAGTTCCAACTTTTCCTCTAAAGCTTTTATCATAGCATCGACAATATGTTTAGTAAAAGCTTTATTTTGTTCATAAGCATGCGGTGAATTTATCATGGATTGCAACAAAGAAATATAATCAATCAAAGAGCAAATATCATAATTAAAGTCTTTGTAATCCAAAAGAGTGGGCACATCACTAGTTAAAGTTTTGACCTCTTCAAACCCACTTTTATCAATTTTCTCAACAAGATTTTCACCCTCTGAATTATTGGGACGCCTTCTAGCTAAAGTTGACTCTTCTCCAGTCCCTTTTTCATCAATCTTAATTTTATTAAACAAGGAATCAATAGAAGAAACACCAATCATTTTAAGATCTTCATCACTTTTATCTTCTAATGAGATTGGTTTAGCGGACATTTGATTTACTAGGGTGGCTTGTGCATCGGATTTTCCTAGCAAAATTTCAGCAAAAGCATACTTAGATTGGAGATTGCAAACTTCTCTACTAATATCATCAAGTTGTTTTGTTATAGCATCTAGCACAACAGAGTGCTCCTAAGTTCTTCGGTAAGATATTTATTGTGCTCAAATTGTGTAGTCATATATTCCTTGATACTTTTCTCAATTTCAAGAAAAATATTGGGGTAAGGAACTGTCGGGGAAACGACACCTATGGGACCGCTGGAACCCCTTCTTCGGTTGGCGGGCACGGGGTTGCGAGAAGAGCAGGTTTAGGAGCTAGCACAAAGATCGTTTACCCAGGTTCGGGCCGCGAGGATGCGTAATACCCTAGTCCTGCTTTGGTGTGTATTTCAGAGTGTTCTTGAGCTCTCGAACTAGCTACGGTGGCTGCGTAGTTCCAAAGAGCCGAATCCTTCTCCAGTATGCCTCGTGCCTCCTTTTATAGTTGAAAGGGGCTGCCACTGTGGCACACAGGAGGTGGAAAGGTCTACAGTATTGTGAGCTTATTGCCCGTATTACAGGACAAGACGCATTTAATGCATCGCTTAGGTGTCCTCTTGCTTTATCGGGGACGGGAACGGGGCCCGTCCCGTCCCGTCCGTCACCGCCCCGCCTTGCTTCGACACGCGCCCGGGCCAGCGATGCGTGCGGTGCCATGTAGGCAGGTAGGCAGCTGAGGTGGCGCGGTGGTAGGGTCTTCACGAAGACCTACATGCCACCACGCAAGTGCTTGCTGGGTCGGTGTAGAGGCCGCCCGACGCCACGCAGGTGCCTGCCCAGCTGGGTGAGCTAGCAGCTGCATGGGAACGGCGGTGGTATCTTGGCAGACGTGGGCCTGGATGCGGCCCCGCTGGTGTCCTCGGCAAGAGTCTTGCCGGGGCCCCGGCAAGGATCTTGCCGTGGCGTTGCAGTCGTCCCCGTAAGGCGCTTGTCGGGGGTCTTGTGGATTTCCTCGGCTAGGATCCCGCCGAGGGTCATCGTCTTCTGGTCCTCATCTGATCTCGTGTGTTTACGATCTTGACAAAGATCTGCATGCCACCACAGAGGTGCCTCCCGAGCCTTGGTTCCAAAGTAGTCGTTGGCGGTGTTTGGAACTCTTGGGCTTGAGGGTGGCTCGCTCTGCTGGTACTGGGCAAGTTGCCCTGGCAAGGCTCTTGCTGGGGCCGCGGAGGCCGCTCCGACAAGGGCCTTGCTGGGGAAGTCCACCTCACTCTCTTGCTCTTTGGTGTTTCTGGTCTTGGCGTTGCCTTGTTCGTCTTGTGCTTCGGTTTCCCTCCGGCTTCCCTCCTCTGCCCTGCTATGTGCGGCCGTGGCACGCGGCTCTGACTGCCCGTGCACAAGTAAAGGGGTCAAAAGGAGAGCCCCTACTTTTGTACACCAACAGGAGCCCCCGGGTCCGGGCCACACATAAGTGCGACGCGTTGTTGGGCCAGGCCCAGAACGGTGCGCGGGCAGGTGGGGCGGATTTTACCGCAGTAACTTTTCGTCCGCTGCGCTTCCCCACGACCTGCGTTGAACGCGCGAGGTGAAGGGTCGTGCGTGACGTGGGGGTCATGCGTGGGGTGGTTCCCACACGCATGCGTCACATCGTGGTTATTGGGGAAAGAGGCGGCCCGCGCCTTCCCCGTAAAAAGGAATAACCGCGGGCGTGCTGCCCATTTACCCCTTGCGCCTTCTCCAATCTTGGAAACGCCGTCCCCTTCTTCCTCCACCTCAAGCTCTTGCTCCCGCTCACCGCCGCCGCGCCTTTGTCTTCCTCGACCGCCATGGCGCCCAAAACCAGCAGAGGAAAGGGGGTGGCCAAGGACGCCGGAGAGCGAGTCGGTGGTGCGGCGGACGCAACACGCCTACTTCCCGTCGACGGTCGACGCGGTCGAACTCCGGGACTACTTCAAGCACCTATGGGGGTGCAAGACGGGGAGCGACACGACGGGGCATCCGGCCACGTGCATCATCCCCGCTGCCTTCGCCGAAGCCTGCCCGAATCGGTACCCATTTTTCGTCGATTACTTCTCCTGCGGGCTCTGTCTCCCTTTCTCTGATTTCTTCAACGAAGTCATGCACACCTATGGCTTCCGCCTTCTGGATTTTACCCCAAATGCCATGGCGTGCATGGATCTTTTTGCGCACCTCTGCAAGGGCTTCGTCGGGGTGCATCCCAACACGGTGCTCTTCCGCCACTACTTCTTCCCTCGGATCCAAAAGGGGGGCGCCATTTCCGGTTGTATCGCCTGGATCCCAAGGTCCAAGGGGACATACCCGGAGGGCACTCAGAAGGAGAGGTGGGAGGAGTGGCAGGGCCGGTGGTGCTGGATTGAGGAGAAGGATCCACCAGCATTCTGCGAGGTTCGCCTGGTGCCGCGGTCCGCAGGAACGACTGGAGTGATGTCGATGTCAACGACAAGAAGCTCACGGTCGCCACCACCAGGATTCTTCGTCTCACCGAGGCCGGGCTCACCCTTGAGATGATCGGGGCGGATTTCATCCACCGCCGAATCGCTCCACTGCACAACAAGGGGAGGCCGACCTGGCTCTTCAGGAACGCCGCTGACATCATGAGGCTCCGCCCTGCCCCGGCCTGGACCACAACCTCACGGTGCTGGGACACGCCCACTTCTGTCAGCGGCTCTTCCAGCTCGACCTGAACCGCGACGGCAAGGTCGAGCGATCTGGCAAGGCCGCGAAGGCCGGCAAGGTCGCCAAGGGTCCCTTGTTTGGGTTGTCGACGGGCGTGGTCCCGCTGAGCAACAACTCGCGCCGAAACAACATCATCGCCATGATGCCGGAGTTCAATGCACACGGCCTCGTCCCAAGTTGGGCCGTGCCGCCGGCAGATCAGGTGCAGGAGTTTTTTGACACCTTGGAGGAGAAGTACGTCCGCGCCGAACCGCGGCTCGTCCAGGACACCACCCAGGCGGATCTGGACTACTTCGCCGCCAGGGCGGTGGAGGCAGATTTCGCCAAGGAGGCCGGCAGCGCCGGCGGCGTGGAGGACAAGGCCGCGGTAGCTACAGAGGAAAAGGAGCTTGCCCAGTGGGCGGAGTCCGCTGGGGAGGCCAGTAGCACCGGCACCGGGGCTCCTCTAATCGAGGATGTGGTCGACGAGTCGTCGTCGGAGGAGGCCAAGGCTGTCGATCCCCCAGCCTCGGGGAGAGGGCGAGACCTACGGCGGGCCACCTCCGGCGAGCCGGTCCGGCCCGACAGGGCCGTGCAACCGCGGCAAGCCCAGAAGGGGTCTGCGCGCCAGACAAGGGCCGCGGCGGTGAAGAAGTTGGTGAAGGCCGCGGTGGCGAAGACGAAAGCAACTGCCTCTTCTTCGTCCAAGCGCCCTCGGACTCCATCATCTTCCCCTCCTCCGGCAGATGTCGACGTGGAGGTCATCTTCGATTTTGGGTCCCTCAGCCCAAGGAGGAAGAGGAAAGCAGCAGAGGAGGAGGTGGAGGACGAGTAAGTATCTTGTCCCTTTCTATCATCTCCATCCCCTCAGACCGTGCCACTTATCTTGATTCGTTTTCATCTTTGCAGGGATGCGGAGACACTGGCCCAGAGGGTGAAGAGGGCCAGGGCTTCGGCGAGCGGCCAGCCCCCGGCAGGTACTTCTGGTACACCGCTGGTGGTGTTGAGCAGCCCGGACAGCAGCCCTCGGCACAGCCCCCAGTGTAAGCTCATCACTCACCCCTCGTTGACGTGCGTTGGGGGTATGATCCCTTGGCGCTGACCTTGCCGTGGTTGCAGGAGGAGGACAACAGCAGGAGGAGCCACTGAGGGCTACCCCCAACACGCCGCCCCCATCGACCACGCCGCCCCGAGGGGCATCCCCGGCAAGGGCGCCAAGCATTGAGCCCATGCACACGGAGGAGGAGGAGGCAAACTTGGGCGCTGGTGGCTTCGCCTCGATGCCAGATGTTGGCGGGGAGGGGGCCTTTGCTTCCCAGCCCGGGACGGGTAAGTCACTCGCCTTCCTTCCCTGTTCCTTTTCTCTTCTTTCTGAATCTCGGTCTTGGCTTCGCCTCATCCCCTTCTCGGTATCCAGATCCTCCTTCGGCGGATCCGGAGGATGTAGACACTGTCATCGAGGATGTCGCCAAGGATGCCGCGGCGGAGGCCGAGAAGATCACCACCGAGGAGGCCGCCAAGGGTGCCGCTGAGGACGCCGCCAAGGGGCCCGCCGGGGAGTCCGGCAAGGGTGCTGCCAAGGAGGCCGGCAAGGCCGCTGCCGAGGAGGAGGTGGTTGACGACCAACCTTCCTCCTCCGCTGCCTCTGGCTCAGGCAGGTACCTGAGGGTGAGCGACGACCTGTTCGTCCACCTCCCAGGGACGGCGAGCACCGGGGCGCCCATCGAAGGGGAGGTGTTCGATGATGAAGTGCTCGCCGCCGCCGGGCTTGAGGTCGTTGACGAGCCGAGCGCCAATGGCGGCGGTTCCCAGGAAGAGCGGCTCCTCTAGGCCATGGGCGCCAACTTCCAGAAGCTCCGGGCGCTTCACCGCACTTGTCTGGACAAGGCCAAGTCCAGGATGGCGGTGGTGGACAAGGCGGAGGCGGACCTCGAGATGTGCGTCGCTGAGGCGCAGGCTTGGTTCTGCCAGGCCCACAAGGACCTGAAGGCCGCCCAGGACGCGCTGGCTGAGCGCGACCTGGCGCTCGTCATGAAGCAGGCTGACATCAAGAAGGCCCAAGAACTGGCGAAGAAGGAGGCCACTCGGCACCAGCAGCAGGCTGCGCTAAACTCCCAGGAGGAGGACCTTGCCGTGCGTGAGGAGAGGCTCGCCGCAACGCTCCATGGCAAGGACGAGGAGGTGGAGAAGCTTGTCGTGCAGCGGACCCAGGAGCTGGAGCAGAGGCACAAGGAGGCGCTCGATGCCCAGGCTCTAGCTCACACCGGCAAGGTAAAAGAGCTGGAGGTGGAGCGGGATGGGCTGAAGGATCAGGCCCTGAAGCTGGCCAAGGAGAAGGACACGCTCAACGGTGCCCTGGTGGAGGCGCAGGGCACAGTCCTCGGCAAGGCTGAGCAGCTCTCCAAGGCCAACGACTCCATCAAAGACCTGAAGCTGAAGCTGGAGGGTCTTGAGAAGATGCTTTCGGAGGCCAAGGCCCGGGAGGAGACCCTGGCCAGGGATCTGGAGGCCGAGAAGCAGCAGCGGAAGAACGAAGCCGCCAACCACAAGGACTTTGTGGAAGGCGAGAACCGCTGGATCGGCCGCCTCGAAGATGTCGCCGGTAGGATCACCATGCAGCTGGCCACCATGGGGATGCCAAATGTGAGGTACACCCCAGAGCGCAATGTGAGCCCCAACGCCAAGCTGACCCTATTCTTCGAGGGTGTTCTTGGAGCCCCGGAGCATTTTCGCTCCACCAGGGCGACTTTCCTGGCCAATGAGGCCCGGAGGCTTTGCCGGGGTGCCATGACCAAGGTTCTCACCAAGGTGGCATACTGGAATCCCAACCTCGACTTCGACGCTGCGCTGGAGAGCTTGCCGGAGGATGTGGACCTCATGCCGCTCAGGGAGCGTATCGAGCCCGTCATCAGCGGCATCGATGGAATCCAGAGGGTAGAGGGCCAGCGCCGGGACTAGGCACCCCGTTTCTTATCGTTGCTGCAGGTTCATGACCAAGACAATTTTTATCTTTAGTTAGAACCACGGCAACAAGTGATGTAATATAACTCTGCAGTACTTTTGGAAATGATGCATGTTATTTCCCTGTTTGATCCCCCTTTGTATGTCCACCCTACGTGGATCGGATAGGCTTGCCGGCGCGTAACCCAGGCCACGACGCCTTGAGGACGGATCCCCAATAGCCTGCTGGGTATGCTTGCTGCCAGGCAAACCACCTTATCGCCCTCAACGCGGCCGCTCGAACTGTCGAGCTTGACTCGAGTCAGAATCGAGAGCGTTGCCAATTGCGGAAGACTACCGTGCCGTTCTCGACGCGGCCGCTTAAGCTGTTGAGTGGACTCGAAACAAAGTAAGGGCGTTGCCAATAGTGGAATGGCCCCATTGCGTGCAGGTTTTCCATACAAAGGACGAGATCCCTGAGGGGAATAACCTTATATAAAAAGGAAATATTTAAAGTTCGGCATGACTTGGCTTTCCTGTCGCCGCACTGGCGCCCTTCGCGCCTGCAGACGGCGTCGTTCTCTTGGCCGCCTTATTCTTTAGAAGCCATGGCCACAAGGAACTACTAAGCTGGCTGCTAAACCAGATTCTCACAACTGCGCCCCCTACCTGGCGTGCCAAAGATGTCGGGGAAACGACACCTATGGGATCACTAGAACCCCTTCTACGGTTGGCAGGCGCGGGGTTGCGAGAAGAGCAGGTTTAGGAGCTAGCACAAAGATCGTTTACCTAGGTTCGGGCCGCGAGGATGCATAATACCCTAGTCCTACTTTGGTGTGTATTTCAGAGTGTTCTTGAGCTCTCGAACTAGCTACGGTGGCTGCGTAGTTCCAAAGAGCCGAATCCTTCTCCAGTATGCCTCGGGCCTCCTTTTATAGTCGAAAGGGGCTGCCACAGTGGCACACAGGAGGTGGAAAGGTCTACAGTATTGTGAGCTTATCGCCCGTATTACAGGACAAGACGCATTTAATGCATCGCTTAGGTGTCCTCTTGCTTTATCGGGGACGGGAACGGGGCCCGTCCCATCCGTCGCCGCCACGCCTTGCTTCGACACGCGCCCGGGCCAGCGATGCGTGCGGTGCCATGTAGGCAGGCAGGTAGCTGAGGTGGCGCGGTGGTAGGGTCTTCACGAAGACCTGCATGCCACCACACAGGTGCTTGCTGGGTCGGTGTAGAGGCCGCCCGTCGCCACGCAGGTGCCTGCCCAGCTGGGTGAGCTAGCAGCTGCATGGGAACGGCGATGGTATCTTGGCAGACATGGGCTTGGCTGCGGCCCCGCTGGTGTCCTCGGCAAGAGTCTTGCTGGGGCCCCGGCAAGGGTCTTTCCGTGGCGTTGCAGTCGTCCCCGGCAAGGCGCTTGTCGGGGGTCTTGTGGATTTCCTCGGCTAGGATCCCGCCGAGGGTCGTCGTCTTCTGGTCCTCATCTGATCTCGTGTGTTTATGATCTTGACAAAGATCTGCATGCCACCACAGAGGTGCTCCCGAGCCTTGGTTCCAAAGTAGTCATTGGCGGCGTTCGGAACTCTTGGGCTCGAGGGTGGCTCGCTCTGCTGGTACTGGGCAAGTTGCCCCGGCAAGGCTCTTGCCGGAGCCGCGGAGGCCGCCCCGGCAAGGGCCTTGCCGGGGGAGTCCACCTCGCCCTCTTGCTCTTTGGTGTTTCTGGTCTTGGCGCTGCCTTGTTTTTCTTGTGCTTCGGTTTCCCTCCGGCTTCCCTCCTCTGCCCTGCTATGTGCGGCCGCGGCGCGCGGCTCTGACTACCCGTGCACAAGTAAAGGGGTCAAAAGGAGAGCCCCTACTTTTGTACACCGACAGGAACATCATAGTATTTTCTTTGAGGCATCATGACTATGCAAACAAGAAAGCATGCAAAAACAAATCCGACAAGAAAACATCGAACGAAGAAGAGGGCGAATAAAACGGCAAATTTTTGTGGTGGGGGAGTGAAAACGAGAGGTGAATGGCAAATAATGTAATTGCAAGGAGATGAGATTTGTGATTAGGAACCTGGTAGATGTTGATGATGTCTCCCCGGCAATGGCGCCAGAAATTGGCGAGTTGTCGGGAGACTATCTTGACTTGATCCTCCCCGGCAATGACAACATAAATTCCTTTTGATGTCTGATAGAACTACGTCGATATTTCCCCAAAGAGGAAGGGATGATGCAGCACAGCAATGATAGGTATTTCCCTCAGTGATGAGACCAAGGTCATCAAACCAGTAGGAGAACCAAGCAACACTATGTAAATAACACCTGCACACAAATAACAAATACTCGCAACCCGACGTGTTAAAGGGGTTGTCAATCCCTTTTGGGTAACGGCGCCAGAAATTTGCAAACGGACATGAGAAAGTTGTAATAATTTGATAAATCAAACTCAAATGAAATAAAGTGCAGCAAGATATTTTTGTATTTTTGGTTTAATAGATTTGAAAATAAAAGCAAATAAAATAGATCGCGAAGGCAAATATAATAAAGAAGAGACCCGGGGGCCTTAGATTTCACTAGTGGCTTCTCTCGAGAAAAAAATAGCAAACGGTGGTAAACGATTTACTGTTGGGCAATTGATAGAACTTCAAATACTCATGAAGATATCCAGGCAATGATCATTATATAGGCATCACGTCCAAGATTAGTAGACCGACTCCTGCCTGCATCTACTACTATTACTCCACACATCGACCGCTATCCATCATGCATCTAGTGTATTAAGTTCATGGAGAAACGGAGTAATGCAATAAGAACGATGAAATGATGTAGACAATATCTACTTATGTAGAAATTGACCCCATCTTGTTATCCTTAATAGCAACGATATATACGTGTTGGTCCCCCTTCTGTCACTGGGATCAAGCACCGTAAGATCGAACCCATCACAAAGCACCTCTTCCCATTGAAAGATAAATAGATCAAGTTGGCCAAACAAAACCCAAATATCGGAGAAGAAATACGAGGCTATAAGAAATCATGCATATAAGAGATCAAAGAAGACTCAAATAACTTTCATGGATAAAAACATAAATCTGATCATAAACTCAAAGTTCATCTGATCCCAACAAACACACCGCAAAAAGAGTTACATCATGCGGATCTCCATGAGACCATTGTATTGAGAATCAAAAGAGAGAGAGAGGAAGCCATCTAGCTACTAACTACGGACCCGTAGGTCTACAAAGAACTACTCATGCATCATCAGAGAGGCACCAATGGACTTGATGAACCCCTCCGTGATGGTGTCTAGATTGGATCTGGTGGTTCCGGAACTTGCGGCGGTTGGACTTGATTTTCGTCGACTCCCCTAAGGTTTCTGGAATATTGGGGTATTTATAGAGTAAAGAGGCAATTCAGGAGGAACCCGAGGTGGGTATAACCCACCAAGGTGCGCTTGGGCCTCCAGGCACGCCCTGGTGGGTTGTGCCCCCCTTGGAGCACCCCCAGGCACTTCACCGGCCCACTGCATGTCTTCTGGTCCATAAAAAATCCAGAAAAAGTTTTGTTGCGTTTGGTATTGATTCCCTGCGATGTAAAAAACATGCAAAAAACAACAATTGGCACTTGGCACAATGTCAATAGGTTATTACCAAAAAATGATATGAAATGACTATAAAAGGATTGTAAAACATCCAAGAACGATAATATAAGAGCATGGAACAATAAAAAATTATAGATACATTGGAGACGTATCAGACGTCCGTAGTCTGGCAATGACTGGTACTGCAATGCCGTCAAAAAGTTGAAGAATCACTTTGAAGGGTTGGAGCTTCACCATGTGCCACGTCTCAAGAACCAAGCGGCCGACGACCTGGCCAAGATGGGTTCCCCTCGGAAGCTAGTACCCAAGAATGTGTTCTTGGAACACCTGCACTCGCCCACTATCAAGGAAGATCCGTTTGTGGAAGAGCCCCCGCAGCAAGTCGGACCTTCCAATCCGACTGAAGTAGACATTCCCGCAGTAATCGATCTGGTCCAAGAGGTATTAGTTATCACTCCCGAGTGGACCGAACCATATCTAGCATACTTGCTCTGGCAAGAGCTCCCAGAGGACTAAGATGAAGCCCGCCAGATTGTCCGTCGATCCAAAGCCTTCACAGTCATGAGAGATCAACTGTACAACAAAAGTACGACTAGAGTCACTCAGCGGTGCATATCCCTATAAGAAGGGCAACAAATATTGCAAGAGATTCACTCGAGAACATGCGGACATCATGCGTCCTCTCGGACCTTGGTCGCCAAAGCGTTGAAAGCGGGATTCTATTGGCCCCGAGCCAATGAGGCCGCCCGAGACATAGTGGATCACTGCGTCGGGCGCCAGTTTTATGCGAACCAGTCGCACAAGCGAGCGTACGCCCTGAAGACTACCCAACTCACTTGGCCATTTGCTATCCGGGGACTCGACATGGTCGACCCTCTCCGGACCGGGGCGAGTGGCTTCACGCACCTGTTGGTGGCAGTGGACAAGTTCACCAAGTTGATCGAGGCCAAGCCCATAAAAAAGTTGGACTCGGCCACCGTGATTCAGTTCATCAGGGAGATCATCTTCAAATTCGGGGTCCCACACAGCATCATCGCCGACAACGGGTCTAACTTCGACTCAGACGAGTTCCGTGAGTTCTGCTACACCTAGGGCACTCGGGTTGACTACATGATACGTGTCCAACGTATCTATAATTTTTGATTGTTCCATGCTATATTATATTCTGTTTTGGACATTATTGGGCTTTATTGTACACTTTGATATTATATTTGGGCCAACCTATTAACCGGAGGCCCAGCCCAGAATTGTTGTTTTTTGCCTATTTCAGAGTTTCGCAGAAAAAGAATATCAAACGGAGTCCAAACGGAATGAAACCTTCGAGAACGTGATTTTCGGAACGAACGTGATCCAGAGGACTTGGACCCTACGTCAAGACATCAACCAGGAGGGCACGAGGTAGGGGGGCGCGCCCTCCACCCTCGTGGCCCCCCTGTTGCCCCACCGACGTACTCCTTCCTCCTATATATACCTACGTACCGCCAAACTACCAGATACGGAGCCAAAAACCTAATTCCACCGCCGCAACCTTCTGTACCCGTGAGATCCCATCTTGGGGCCTGTTCCGGAGCTCCGCCGGAGGGGGCATCGATCACGGAGGGCTTCTACATCAACACCATAGCCTCTCCGATGATGTGTGAGTAGTTTACCTCAGACCTTCTGGTCCATAGTTATTAGCTAGATGGCTTATTCTCTCTTTTTGGATCTCAATACAATGTTCTCACCCTCTCTTGTGGAGATCTATTCGATGTAATCTTCTTTTGCGGTGTGTTTGTTGAGACCGATGAATTGTGGGTTTATGATCAAGTTTATCTATGAACAATATTTGAATCTTCTCTGAATTCTTTTATGTATGATTGGTTATCTTTGCAAGTCTCTTCGAATTATCAGTTTGGTTTGGCCTACTAGATTGATCTTTCTTGCAATGGGAGAAGTGCTTAGCTTTGGATTCAATCTTGCGGTGTCCTTTCCCAGTGACAGTAGGGGCAGCAAGGCACGTATAGTATTGTTGCCATCGAGGATAACAAGATGGGGTTTATATCATATTGCATGAGTTTATCCCTCTACATCATGTCATCTTGCTTAAAGTGTTACTCTGTTTTTATGAACTTAATACTCTAGATGCATGCTGGATAGCGGTCGATGTGTGGAGTAATAGTAGTAGATGCAGGCAGGAGTCGGTCTACTTGTCTCGGACGTGATGCCTATATACATGATCATACCTAGATATTCTCATAACTATGTTCAATTCTGTCAATTGCTCAACAGTAATTTGTTCACCCACCGTAATACTTATGCTCTTTAGAGAAGCCACTAGTGAAACCAATGGCCCCGGGGTCTATTTTCCATCATATTAATCTCCCGACAACAAGCTATTTCTGATGCCGTTTTTATTTTGTTTTCTTTACTTTGCATCTTTATCATAAAAATACCAAAAATATTATCTTATCATATCTATCAGATCTCACTCTCGTAAGTGACCGTGTAGGGATTGACAACCCCTTATCGTGTTGGTTGCGAGGATTTATTTGTTTGTGTAGGTGCGAGGGACTCGTGCGTGGCCTCCTACTGGATTGATACCTTGGTTCTCAAAAACTGAGGGAAATACTTACGCTACTTTGCTGCAACACCCTTTCCTCTTCAAGGGAAAACCAACGCAGTGCTCAAGAGGTAGCAAGAAGGATTTCTGGCGCCGTTGCCGGGGAGGCTTACGCAAGGTCAAGTTAAGATTTGGACTCCCGACAACGAGCCATTTCTGGCGCCGTTGCCGGGGATTCTATGCAAAAGTAAACATACCAAGTACCCATCACAAACCCTTATCTCCCGCATTACATTATTTGCCATTTGCCTCTCGTTTTCCTCTCCCCACTTCACCCTTGCCGTTTTATTCGCCTTCTTCCCGTATGCCTTTATGTTTGTGTTTCCACGTGCCTTCTATTTGCTTGCATCTTTGCTTGCTAAAAATCTATTGATATGGATCCACTTAAAGTGTTCTACTTGGATCATCTTCGATCCTTATGCGCTCGTGCTGAAACCCCAACTAGCCTAGTTGATGGGAAATCTTTAGATGAGCATGCTCATTTTGCACGTCACCGTTTGTCTGAAAAAGGGAGACTCTTATGGAATCAAATAAACAAATTGCGGTGTTATGCTTGGAATCTTTGTGAAATTTGTGATATTACTTGTTGCTCTAAGAACCCTAAAAAACACCTCCCGTACCTATGTGAGTTTAATGAAAATGAAATCTTATCTTCTTATGCAAAGGGTGTTTAGCTACTATGATATTGAACAAATTGAAGAATTTGTTGCTTTTAAGGGTTCTTTTGAAGTTGCTTCTTTGATTGAAAAGTATGATACTACTCTTTACGAATCTGAAAATCTTGACATACTTGAATATTGCTATGAAAACTATGCTCATAATGTCTATGTCAAAGAATTTATTGAAAGAATGACCGTTGCTTCTAAAGAAAATAATGATATGCATGAATCTTTAGATAATTATGAATCTGATGATTTGATTGAAATATCCCTTGATGAACATGATGCTTGCTATTCTTGTGGCCATGATGCCAATATTTATGAAGATGAATTTGCTATAGTTCCTTATGTTAAAAATGAGATCGTTGCTATTGCACCCATGCTTGATAGTTCCCTCGATGAAAAGCATGATTTCAATAATTTTACTATAAATTCTCTTGATGTCAATTGTGCTAATAATATGCAAAACCCTAAGCTTGGGGATGCTAAGTTTTCTATGTCTACTACTTGTTGTAATGATCATGATTGGGGTGATTCTTCTTTTGATCTTGAAAATTTATTTAATCCCCATGATGAATATGAGATTGATAATATTGTTTGCAATAATATTGAAAGTGGATTTGGAAGAGTGTCAACTTTAGATCCCACATATTTGGAGAATATTCAATCTTACAATTTTTTTTGATAAAAGTGGGTTTGGAGAGGTCATGACTTTAGTTAATGTTAATCCCACTATTTCGGAAGAGTCTCAACTTTGCATGCATGTGGATCGTGTTGAAATATTTTATGTGATAGCTATTTTGTTGAATTTGCTTATGATCCCACATGTAATTATTATGAGAGAGGAAAATATGGTCGTAGAAATTTTCATGATAATAAATTACCTCTCGTTATGTTGAGATTGCTATTGTTTCTTTCCGCTTGCTTGCATATGCTAGTTTTTGCTTGCTATGATAATTTGTTTGCTTATAAGATGCCTATGCATAGGAAGTATGTTAGACTTAGATGTGTTTGTCACGTGTTTCATGATGCTCTCTTTGTGCTTCAATTCTTGTCTCTCATGTGAGCATCATTAAAATTATCAATGCCTAGCTAGGGGCGTTAAACGATAGCGCTTGTTGGGAGGCAACCCAATTTTATTTTTAGTTTTTTGATTTTTGCTTCTGTTTAGGAATAAATATTTGTTATAGCCTCTGGTTAGATTTGTTTTTATGTTTTAGTTAGTGTTTGTGCCAAGTTAAACCTATATGATCTTCTTGGATGATAGTTATTTGATCTTGCTGAAAATTCCAGAAACTTTCTGTTCACGAAAATAATTGTTAAAAATCACCAGAACGTGATAAAATATTAATTCCAATTGCTGCGGATCAATAAAAAAAAATTCTAGGTCGTCCTATTTTGGCTAAATTTTTGGAGTTCCAGAAGTTTGCGTTAGTTACAGATTACTACAGACTGTTCTGTTTTTGACAGATTCTGTTTTTCGTGTGTTGTTTGCTTATTTTGATGAATCTATGGTTAGTAAAATAGTTTATAAACCATAGAGAAGTTGGAATACAGTAGGTTTAACACCAATATAAATAAAGAATGAGTTCATTACAGTACCTTGAAGTGGTATTTTGTTTTCTTTCGCTAACGGAGCTCACGAGATTTTCTGCTGAGTTTTATGTTGTGAAGTTTTCAAGTTTTGGGTAAAAGATTTGATGGATTATGGAACAAGGAGTGGCAAGAGCCTAAGCTTGGGGATGCCCATGGCGCCCCCAAGATAATCTAAGGACACCTAAGAGCCAAAGCTTGGGGATGCCCCGGAAGGCATCCCCTCTTTCGTCTACTTCCATCGGTAACTTTACTTGGAGCTATATTTTTATTCACCACATGATATGTGTTTTGCTTGGAGCGTCTTGTATGATTTGAGTCTTTATTTTTTAGTTTACCACAATCATCTTTGCTTTACACACCTTTTGAGAGAGACACACATGATTCGGAAATTATTAGAATAATCTATGTGCTTCACTTATACCTTTTGAGTTATATAGTTTTTGCTCTAGTACTTCACTTATATCTTTTAGAGCACGGTGGTGGATTTGTTTTATAGAAACTATTGATCTCTCATGCTTCACTTATATTATTTTGAGATCCTTAAACAGCATGGTAATTTGCTTAAATAATCCTAATATGCTAGGTATTCAAGACTAGTAAAAACTTTCTTATGGGTGCATTGAATACTAAGAGAAGTTTGATGCTTGATGATTGTTTTGAGACATGGAGGTAGTGATATCAAAGTTGTGCTAGTTGAGTAGTTGTGAATTTGAAAAATACTTGTGTTGAAGCTTGCAAGTCCCGTAGCATGCACGTATGGTAAACATTATGTAACAAATTTGAAACATGAGGTGTTCTTTGAGTGTCTTCCTTATGAGTGGCGGTCGGGGACGAGCGATGGTCTTTTCCTACAAATCTATCCCCCTAGGACCATGCGCGTAGTGCTTGGTTTTTGATGACTTGTAGATTTTTGCAATAAGTATGTGAGTTCTTTATGACTAATGTTGAGTCCATGGATTATACGCACTCTCACCTTTCCATCATTGCTAGCCTCTTTGGTACCGTGCATTGCCCTTTCTCACATTGAGAGTTGGTGCAAACTTCGCCAGTGCATCCAAACCTCGTGATATGATACGCTCTTTCACACATAAACCTCCTTATATCTTCCTCAAAACAGCCACCATACCTACCTATTATGGCATTTCCATAGCCATTCCGAGATATATTGCCATGCAACTTTCCACCGTTCCGTTTATTATGACATGCTTCATCATTGTCGTATTTCCTTGCATGATCATGTAGTTGACATCGTATTTGTGGCAAAGCCAACATGCATAATTTTCATACATGTCACTCTTGATTCATTGCCCATCCCGGTACACCGCCGGAGGCACTCATATAGAGTCATATTTTGTTCTAGTATCGAGTTGTAATATTTGAGTTGTAAATAAATAGAAGTGTGATGATCATCATTAATAGAGCATTGTCCCAATAAAAAAAGAGAAAGGCCAAATAAAAAAAGGAAGGCCCAAAAAAAGGGAAAATAAAAAGGGACAATGCTACTATCCTTTTTCCACACTTGTGCTTCAAAGTAGCACCATGATCTTCATGATAGAGAGTCTCTTGTTTTGTCACTTTCATATACTAGTGGGAATTTTTCATTATAGAACTTGGCTTGTATATTCCAACAATGGGCCTCCTCAAGTGCCCTAGGTCTTCGTGAGCAAGCAAGTCGGATGCACACCCACTTAGTTTCTTTTGTTGAGCTTTCATATATTTATAGCTCTAGTGCATCCGTTGCATGGCAATCCCTACTCCTTGCATTAACATCAATCGATGGGCATCTCCATAGCTCATTGATTAGCCTCGTTGATGTGAGACTTTCTCCCTTTTTGTCTTCTCCACATAACCCCCATCATTATATTCTATTCCACCCATAGTGCTATATCCATGGCTCACGCTCATGTATTGCGTGGAAGTTGAAAAGGTTTGAGATTACTAAAGTATGAAACAATTGCTTGGCTTGTCATCGGGGTTGTGCATGATGAGAGCATTCTTGTGTGACGAAAATGGAGCATGACTAAACTATATGATTTTGAAGGGATGAACTTTCTTTGGCCATGTTATTTTGAGAAAACATAATTGCTTAGTTAGTATGCTTGAAGTATTATTATTTTATGTCAATATTGAACTTTTATCTTGAATCTTTTGGATCTGAATATTCATACCACAATTAAGAAGAATTACATTGAAATTATGCCAAGTAGCATTCCACATCAAAAATTCTGTTTTTATCATTTACCTACTCGAGGACGAGCAGGAATTAAGCTTGGGGTGCTTGATACGTCTCCAACGTATCTATAATTTTTGATTGTTCCATGCTATATTATATTCCGTTTTGGACATTATTGGGCTTTATTATACACTTTTATATTATTTTTGGTACTAACCTATTAACCGGAGGCCCAGCCTAGAATTGCTGTTTTTTGCCTATTTCAAAGTTTCGCAGAAAAAGAATATCAAACAGAGTCCAAACGGAATGAAACCTTCGGGAACGTGATTTTCGGAACGAACGTGATCCAGAGGACTTGGACCCTACGTCAAGACATCAACCAGGAGGGCACGAGGTAGGGGGGCGCGCCTACCCCCTGGGCGCGCCCTCCACCCTCGTGGGCCCCCTGTTGCTCCACCGACGTACTCCTTCCTCCTATATATACCTACGTACCCCCAAACTACCAGATACGTAGCCAAAAACCTAATTCCACCGCCGCAACCTTCTGTACCCATGATATCCCATCTTGGGGCCTGTTCCGGAGCTCCCCGGAGGGGGCATCGATCACGGAGGGCTTCTACATCAACACCATAGCCTCTCCGATGATGTGTGAGTAGTTTACCTCAGACCTTCGGGTCCATAGTTATTAGCTAGATGGCTTCTTCTCTCTTTTTGGATCTCAATACAATGTTCTCCCCTCTCTTGTAGAGATCTATTAGATGTAATCTTCTTTTGCGGCGTGTTTGTTGAGACCGATGAATTGTGGGTTTATGATCAAGTTTATCTATGAACAATATTTGAATCTTCTCTGGATTCTTTTATGTATGATTGGTTATCTTTGCAAGTCTCTTCGAATTATCGGTTTGGTTTGGCCTACTAGATTGATCTTTCTTGCAATGGGAGAAGTGCTTAGCTTTGGGTTCAATCTTGCGGTGTCCTTTCCCAGTGACAGTAGGGGCAGCAAGGCACGTATAGTATTGTTGCCATCGAGGATAACAAGATGGGGTTTATATCATATTGCATGAGTTTATCCCTCTACATCATGTCATCTTGCTTAAAGTGTTACTCTGTTTTTATGAACTTAATACTCTAGATGCATGCTGGATAGCGGTCGATGTGTGAGTAATAGTAGCAGATGCAGGCAGGAGTCGGTCTACTTGTCTCGGACGTGATGCCTATATACATGATCATACCTAGATATTCTCATAACTATGCTCAATTCTGTCAATTGCTCAATAGTAATTTGTTCGCCCACCGTAGTACTTATGCTCTTGAGAGAAGCCTCTAGTGAAACCTATGGCCCCTCGGTCTATTTTCCATCATATTAATCTCCCGACAACAAGCTATTTCTGATGCCGTTTTTATTTTGTTTTCTTTACTTTGCATCTTTATCATAAAAATACCAAAAATATTATCTTATCATATCTATCAGATCTCACTCTCGGAAGTGGCCGTGTAGGGATTGACAACCCCTTATCGCATTGGTTGCGAGGATTTATTTGTTTGTGTAGGTGCGAGGGACTCGTGCGTGGCCTCCTACTGGATTGATACCTTGGTTCTCAAAAACTGAGGGAAATACTTACGCTACTTCGCTGCATCACCCTTTCCTCTTCAAGGGAAAACCAACGCAGTGCTCAAGAGGTAGCACTACACCTCCGTGGCGCACCCGCACTCGAATGGACAAGCCGAGAGAGAAATTGGGCTCATACTTCAGGGATTGAAACCTCGACTCATGCATGATCTGACTCATGCAGCAGGCACGTGGGTGACTGAACTACCGTCAGTCCTATGGGGCCTTTGAACAACCCTGAATCGATCCATGAACTGCACTCCATTCTTCATGTTGTATGGATCAGAGGCGGTCTTGCCGAGTGATCTACTCCACAGTTCTCCCCGAGTGGATCTTTACTCAGAAGCCAAAGCCTAGGAAGCAAGACAGGATGGCCTGGACCTTTTGGAGAAGAGTGTGAGCTAGCGCTCATAAGATCAACATTATACCAACAAGACTTACGCCGCTATCATGATAGACATGCCAAAGGACGTGCCTTCCAGGAAGGAGACCCGGTCCTCCGAGTGGATCAACAGAAACCTCACAATCTAGCACCCCCCTGGGAGGGACCATTTGCCATCTCCAAGGTCTTGCACAATGGAGCATATAGACTGTATAACTTCACCAAAGGAATAGAAGAGCCCAGAGCTTGGAATTCAGAACTGCCTCACAAATTTTATACTTAGAATAAAATTTATACCTTGTAATAGTTAGTATGAATGAACTTAGATGAATAAAAGTCTCACTTTTTCCATATATCGTCTAGTTCAACATACGGTCGCAGCTCACTCAGGTGATTAATCGCATTCAGAAACTAACACACCTCCAGTGGGTGAAAAGGTGAGAAAGCTTAGCCGCGAACCAGCTTTCGCCTAAGTTAAAAAAAATCCGAGTGAGGATCCGCTCCACACTTGGGGGCTTAGCCGCGAACCAGATTTCGCCTAAGTTAAAAAACAATCCGAGTGAGGTTCGCTCCACACTCGGGGGCTTAGCCATGAACCAGATTTCGCCTAAGTTAAAAAACAATCCGAGTAAGGATCCGCTCCACACTCGGGGGCTTAGCCGCGAACCAGCTTTCGCCTAGGTTAAAAAACAATCCGAGTAAGGATCCGCTCCACACTCGGGGGCTTAGCCGCGAACCAAATTTCGTCTATGTTAAAAAACAATCCGAGTGAGGATCCGCTCCACACTCGGGGGCTTAGCCGCGAACCAGATTTGGCCTAAGTTAAAAAAAACAATCTGAATGAGGATCCGCTCCACACTTGGGGGCTTAGCCATGAACCAGCTTTCGCCCAAAGTCAAACAAAACACAAAGCAAATAGAAGCGTAAAGAGTCCGAATTAAAAGTTCCGATCCATCTAAATGTCTCCAAGGCAAAACGAGCCCAAACACTCGGCAAAGTATTTCATTACATCAGCCACCCAGCATTGCGGGGCAAATTTGATCAAGTGTTTTTAAGCTTCAGGCGGAAGGCTGGCTGGATCAACGAAGGTCTCCAGATCAGTCCCATCGGCGATGCGAGTGGCAGATTCAGCGAAGGTCTCCATAAAATCCTCAAACTTGAGGTTCTTCTTGTTCACCACTCGGAGATTCTTCAGCTTCTCTTCATCCATGTTCTTGCAATGAACGCGGACGAGTGACAACGCCACATCAGCACCACTCCGGGCAGCGGATTTCTTCCAAGCCTGCATCCGAGCGGGAACATCGTTCAACCATGTCAGGATCGACTCCATGTCCTTCTGAGTCCCTTCACCCGGCTGCAACTCCTCATCAATCCGACCCACCGCACCTTTCGCCTGAGTGATGAAGCCCAATGCGTTGTCCAAGTGGTCTTCAAGCCGAAGGATGGCAAGGGCGGCGTTGTCAACGAAAAGCGACCTAGCAGGGTCCAGATCCCTCTCTATCCTCTGCAGCTCCAATTCCTTGTAATAGCAATGTTCTGGATCAGAAATGATGATCTGTGAGCAGATGATCAAGGAAAACCTGGCAATATGCAGATTTCACTCGGCCGGAGAAAAACTTACCAACGAGCTTCTCACTAAACTCTTCATAGACGTCTTCAATGTGTGTCTCCAAGGCATCCTTCTTGTTAGTTAGTTGGGTGACCTTCTCATCCAGATTGGCCTTCTCCTGAGCGAAAGCCTCGGCAACAGCCTTAATGTTCTTCATTTCCTCCTCCAACTTGCCGACTGAAACCATGTTCTCGTCGGCGAGTTTTGCCTTGGTCCTTGCTTCCTTCTGGGCTAGTGCCAAGTCCTTGTCCTTATTGTCCAACGCCTGCTTCATGGTTTCTAAAGAAATAAAAGTCCCGAGCCTCATTACGAGTTGAGCATTCTTGCTATGAACATCTGTCATGGCGAAACGATTCGGATCAAAGGGGAAAAACATTGGTAGCTGCCAGTCGGAGGAGATAACTTACCTCCCATAGCCTTCTTCTCCTGTTCCAGTCGAGCGCTCTTGAGTTTCTCAGCCTCCAAGTCAAGCCGAAGGGCTATCACCTCCTTCTCCATCATGGCATAGTGGGATCACATCTCGCAAGTCTTCTACAACATACAAAAACAGTCAGTCAGAAGGTTCCGAAGGGAAATTAAAAGTAGTAATTCACAAACATTTGGCTATGTGCTACTGGAATGAACAAGCTTGATCAATATCAGGTCCTAAAGTACTCTCAGATTACTAAGCAGGCTATTCACTCGGTCATCCCCTCCCCCGAGAGGAACAATCTTGATCAATATCAGATCCTGAAGTACCCTCTGCCTACCGAGTGGACTCCTCACTTGGTCGTACTCCCCCTAGGAGGAACAAGCTCGACCAATACCAGATCTTGAAGTACCCTCTATTATGTCCTCATTCGGCTGGCTCCTGAGTCGGCGTTGAAGAAAATAGAGGACAACAACACAAGATGACCTACTCGACTCGACTGACTCCAGAGTCGGCGATGAAGAAGATAGAGGACAACAACAAAAGATGGCCTACTTCATTCGGCTGATTCCCGAGTCTGTAACGAAGGAAGTCCTACTTATTATCTCACCAAAGCACGAGTGTCGTAAGGAGCCCTGAACGAATAATGACAAGTTCTAAAGGCTACCGTCGATCACCAGCGATCAATGGCAGCCTCGGGGACTACACCCAGTGGGTGCACTCAGTGTGCCCCCCACTAGAAAGTGACTCGTCAATGAGCTAAAAAACTCTAAGACTACCACCGACTGATCCAGTCAATGGTAGCCTCGGGGACTGCACCCAGTGGGTGCACTCAGCTACGCTCTGGCTAGACTCCGAGTGCACATAAAAAGTTTCTACATTCGAAGACTCCTACCTACTGACTCCAATTGACAGTAGCTTTGGGGACTACACCCAGTGGGTGCACTCAGCGTGCCCACACTGGCTCATGCACACCGAGTGGGTGTGCCCCACGCAAGCTGCTACTTCTTGAGCTTGCGTTGGTTTTTCCCTTGAAGAGGAAAGGGCGATGCAGCAAAGTAGATATAAGTATTTCCCTCAGTTAGAGAACCAAGGTATCAATCCAGTAGGAGACAACGCACAAATCACCAATACCTGCACAAACAATCAAACAACTTGCAGCCAACGCGATAAAGGGGTTGTCAATCCCTTCACAGTCACTTGCAAAAGTGAGATCTGATAGAGATATATAAAGCTAAACAAACGATAAAGTAAATACTTTTGGTTTTTGGTTTATAGATCGGAAAGTAAAAGATTGCAAAATAGTAGATCGAAAACTTATATGATGGAAAATAGACCCAGGGGCCATAGGTTTCACTAGAGGCTTCCTCAAGATAACAAATAATACGGTGGGTGAACAAATTACTGTCGAGCAATTGATAGAGAAGCTCAAAGTTATGACAATATCTAAGGCAATGATTATGAAATATAGGCATCATGTCCATGTCAAGTAGACCGAAACGATTCTGCACCTACTACTATTACTCCACACATCGACCGACTCCTGCCTGCATCTAGAGTATTAAGTTCATGAAGAACAGAGTAACGCATTAAGTAAGATGACATGATGTAGAGGAATAAACTCAAGAAATATGATGAAAACCCCATCTTTTTATCCTCGATGGCAACAATACAATACGTGCCTTGCTGCCCCTACTGTCACTAGAAAATGACATCGCAAGATTGAACCCAAAGCTAAGCACTTCTCCCATTGCAAGAAAAACCAATCTAGTTGGCCAAACCAAACCGATAGTTCGAACAGAATTACGAAGATATCAAATCATGCATAAAAGAATTCAGAGAAGATTCAAATAATATTCCTAGATAAGCTGGCCATAAATCCACAATTCATCAAATCTCGACAAACACACCGCAAAAGAAGATTACATCGGATAGATCTCCAAGAACATCGAGGAGAACATGATATTGAGAATCAAAGAGTGAGAAGAAGCCATCTAGCTACTAGCTGTCGACCCGTAGGTTTGTTTTAAACTATTCACGCTTCATCGGAAGGGCAGTAGAGTTGATGTAGAAGGCCTCTGTGAGGCCCCTAGATGGGATCTCACAGGAACAGAAGGTTGCGGCGGTGGAAAAGTGTTTTCGTGGATACTTCTGGTGGTTTGGGAATATATGTGATTATATTGGCCAAAGAAATAGGTCAGGGGAGTCATGAGGGGCCCACAAGGCAGGGTGCGCGCCCTCCCCCCTTGTGGCTGCCTCGTGGCTTTTCCGACTTGATCTCCAAGTCTCTGGGGTGTCTTCTGGTCCAAGAAAAATCATCGTGAAGGTTTTATTCTGTTTGCACTCCGTTTGGTATTCCTTTTCTGCGAAACTCAAAAACAAGGAAAAAATAGAAACTAGCACTGGGCTCTAGGTTAATAGGTTAGTCCAAAAAATAATATAAAATAGCAAATTAATGCATATAAAACATCCAAAATAGATAATATAATAGCATGGAACAATAAAAAGTTATAGATACGTTGGAGACGTATCAAGCATCCCCAAGCTTAATTCCTGCTCGTCCTCGAGTAGGTAATTGATAAAAACAGAATTTTTTATGTGAAATGCTACCTAACGTATTTATCCATGTAATTTTTCTTTATTGTGGCATGAATGTTCAAATCCATAAGATTCAAAACAAAAGTTTAATATTGACATAAAATCAATAATACTTCAAGCATACTAACAAGGCAATTATGTCTTCTCAAAATAACATGGCCAAAGAAAGCTTATCCCTACAAAATCAGACAGTCTGGCTATGCTCCATCTTCATCACACAAAATATTCAAATCATGCACAACCCCGATGAGAAACCAAGCAATTGTTTCATACTTTTGATGTTCTCAAACTTTTTCAACTTTCACGCAATACATGAGCATGAGCCATGGACATAGCACTATCGGTGGAATATAATATGGTGGTTGTGGAGAAAAAAAAAGAAGGAGATAGTCTCACATCAACTAGGCGTATCAACGGGCTATGGAGATACCATCAATAGATATCAATGTGAGTGAGTAGGGATTGCCATGCAACGGATGCACTAGAGCTATAAGTTTATGAAAGCTCAAAAAGAAACTAAGTGGGTGTGCATCCAACTTGCTTGCTCGCGAAGACCTAGGGCAATTTGAGGAAGCCCGTCGTTGGAATATACAAGCCAAGTTCTATAATGAAAAATTCCCACTAGTATATGAAAGTGATAACATAGGAGACTCTCTATCATGAAGATCATGGTGCTACTTTGAAGCACAAGTGCGGAAAAAGGATAGTAACATTGCCCCTTCTCTCTTTTCTCTCATTTTTTGTTGGCTTCTTTGGCTCCTCTTTTTCCTCATATGGGGCAATGCTCTAATAATGAAGATCATCACACTTCTATTTACTTACAACTCAATAATTACAACTCGATACTTAGAACAAAATATGACTCTATATGAATGTCTCCGGCGGTGCACCGGGATGTGCAATGAATCAAGAGTGACATGTAGAAAGAATGATGAACGGTGGCTTCGCCACAAATACGATGTAAACTACATGATCATGCAAAGCAATATGACAATGATGGAACATGTCGTAATAAACAGAATGGTGGAAAGTTGCATGGCAATATATCTCGGAATGGCTATGGAAATGCCATAATAGGTGTGAAAACTTTGTTTTTGCCACTCTAGCTTTTGCCTACTTTGCTTATGCCACTCTAGAATTTGACATATCACTTTTGCCACTCTCAGCTTCTGACAATTATCAGAATTGCCATTCCATGGCAAAGGCAAAATTTTCAGAGTGGCAATTATGATACATTGTCAAAATCTAAGAGTGGCAAAAGTGAAATAAAAAATTTATTGCTTTTGCCATGGAATGGCAATTGTGATAATTGTTAAAAGCTGAGAGTGGCAAAACTGATATGTCAAATCCTAGAGTGGCATAAGAAAAGTGGGCAAAAGCTAGAGTGGCCAAAGCAAAGTTTTCCCATAATAGGTAGGTATGGTGGCTGTTTTGAGGAAGGTATATGGTGGGCGTATGGTACCGGCGAAAGTTGCGCGGTACTAGAGAGGCTAGCAATGGTGGAAAGGTGAGAGTGCGTATAATCCATGGACTCAACATTAGTCATAAAGAACTCACATACTTATTGCAAAAACTATTAGTTGTCGAAAAAAAGTACTACGCGCATGCTCCTAGGGGGGTAGATTGGTAGGAAAATACCATCGCTTGTCCCCGACCGCCACTCATAAGGAAGACAATCAATAAATAACTCATGCTCCAACTTCGCTACATAACGGTTCACCATACGTGCATGCTACGGGAATCACAAACCTTAACACAAGTATTTCTACAATCCACATTTACTCACTAGCATGACTCTAATATCACCATCTTTATATCAAAACAATCATAAGGAATCAAACTTCTCATAGTATTCAATGCACTTTATATGAAAGTTTTTATTATACCCCTCTTGGATGTCTATCATATTAGGACTAAATTTATAACCAAAGCAAATCACCATGCTGTTTAGAGAATCTCAAAATAATATAAGTGAAACATGAGAGTTCAGTAATTTTTATAAAATAAAGCCACCGCCGTGCTCTAAAAAGATATAAGTGAAGCACTAGAGCAAAATTGCCTAGCTCAAAAGATATAAGTGAAGCACATAGAGTATTCTAATAAATCACGATTCGTGTGTGTCCCTCTCAAAAGGTGTGTACAACAAGGAATATTGTGGCAAACTAAAAAGCAAAGACTCATATCATTCAAGACGCTCCAAGCAAAACACATATCAAGTGGTGGATAAAAATATAGCCTCAAGTAAAGTTGCCGATAGACGAAGACAAAAGAGGGTATGCCTACCGGGGCATCCCCAAGCTTAGGATCTTGGTTGTCCTTGAATATTACCTTGGGGTGCCTTGGGCATCCCCAAGCTTAGGCTCTTGCCACTCCTTATTCCATAGTCCATCAAATCCTTACCCAAAACTTGAAAACTTCACAACACAAAACTCAACAGAAAATCTCATAAGCTCCGTTAGTATAAGAAAATAAATTACCACTTTTGGTACTGTTGTGAACTCATTATTTATTTATATTGGTGTAATATCTACTGTATTCCACTTTTCCATGGTTCATACCCCCCGATACTACCCATAGATTCATCAAAATAAGCAAACAACACAACGAAAACAGAATCTGCAAAAACAGAACAGTCTGTAGTAATCTGGATAGTTCAAATACTTCTATAACTCCAAAAATTCTGAATAATTAGGACAATAGAGGCAACTTGTATATAAATCTTGTGTAAAATATTCAGAATTTTATCACGCTTCTGTGATTTCTAAAAACTCTGGGACTGGGCGCAAAAGTTTCTGTTTTTCAGCAAGATCAAATCAACTATCACCGTAAGCCATCCCAAAGGTCTTACTTGGCACAAACACTAATTAAACACAAAAACACATCTAAACAGAGGCTAGATGAATTATTTATTGCAAAACAGAACCAAAAATCAAAGAACAAAATAAAATTGGGTTGCCTCCCAACAAGCGCTATTGTTTAACGCCCTTAGCTAGGCATAAAAACACAAATAGATCTAGATATTGTCATCTTTGGTATGCAATCCATAGGTAGCTCTCATAATAGATTCATATGGCAATTTAATTTTCTTTCTTGGAAAGTGTTCCATGCCATTCCTTAACGGAAATTGAAATCTAATGTTTCCTTCTTTCATATCAATAATTGCACCAATTGTTCTAAGGAAAGGCCTACCAAGAATAATAGGACATGTAGGATTGCACTCTATATCAAGAACAATGAAATCTATGGGCACATAATTCCTATTTACAACAATAAGAACATCATCAATCCTTCCCATAGGTTTCTTAATAGTGGAAGCCGCAAGATGCAAATTTAAAGAACAATTATCAAATTCACGGAAACCTAACACATCACATAAAGTTTTTGGAATCGTGGAAACGCTAGCACCCAAATCACACAAAGCATGGCACTCATAATCTTTAATCTTAACCTTAATAGTAGGTTCCCACTCATCATAAAGTTTTCTAAGGATAGAAACTTCCAATTCAAGGTTTTGTTCAAAAGATTGCATCATAGCATCAACGATATGTTTAGTAAAAGCTTTGTTTTGATTATAAGCATGAGGAGAATTCAACATGGATTGCAACAAGGAAATACAATCTATTAAAGGACAATTATCATAATTAAATTCCTTGAAATCCAAAAGAGTGGGTTCATTGCCACTTAAAGTTTTGACCTCTCCAATCCCACTTTTATCAATTTTTGCATCAAGATCTAAAAACTCCGAATCATTGGGATGCCTTTTAACTAAAGTTGACTCATCTCCAGTCCCATATTTATCAAGATTTGTATTGGAAAACAAAGATTCAATAGGAGTCACATCAATCACTTTAAGATCTTCATCATTATTTAAAGCCTCCGGTATAGCGGCCATCTTATTTACTAAGGTAGCTTGTTTATCAGAAATTTGGCCTACTAAATTTTCAAGATGAGCAAACTGAGATTTCATAACATAAAATTCTTTAGACATATCATCGAGCTCTTTATTCATGTACTCCATAAAACTTTTCTGCTCCTTAAGCTCGTTTCTAAAGAAACTATTATGCTCAAATTGTAAAGACATGTAGCGACCCGACCTCAAACGGTCAAGTCTCTGCGCTTCTGTGTCATCCCTGGATCGGTAATGCTGAAACACACAGTACTCGAAGGATTTATAACAGATTAGCAATCACACACTTATTACATCGAATGTCTCAAAAGAGAATTTATTACAATAAATATGGCATAAGGCCATCTAATATGATAACAGCGGAAGGCTTGGAAGATAAAGTGAGTCCATCAACTCCAACGACATAGCTGAGCTGGACGGCAATGACCTAACGAACCTTACTCCTCGTCTGAAAAGTCTGCAACATAATACGTTGCAGCCCAAAAACGGGTCAGCACATGGAATATGCTGGCAATATAACACAGTAGAGCAAGAACAGAATAATGCTATCACTACATGCATATTTGGCTGGTGGAAAGGCTCTATGGTTATAGTTTTGCGAAAAGTCAATTTTTCCCTACAACAAAGGAATAGATTTTATTTAACTATCATGGTAGTTGAAACATCATTGAGAAGGTTCCTCCAACTCAATCCCAATTAAAAAGTAATTATCAACCCAACAATATTAAATTAGAGTGATGAGATACATATGATAATCCAAGTACTAGATACTCAAGATGTCCATAACCGGGGACACGGCTAACCATGATTAGATTGTACACTCTGCAGAGGTTTGCGCACTTTTCCTCACAAGACTCGATCGCCTCCGTTGGATTTCTCGCACTACATGGTGTTTGAGAAACGGATGACCGAGACATAGTCTTTCAGAAGCATTAACTCTAACCCCGGGTAGACAGTACCAACCTACATCCCTCTACATCTGCTAGCCTACCACTGGAAGAGGTCATGCAACTTACTCAACTATGCTAGAGCCCATAATAGCTTGTGGCTGCACATGGAAGTTTCTAGCATGAAATATCTCAGTTCCCTTTGAGCCTGGGTGGCGGACCTTAGGATTATCACACGGGTACTCCGGGATATCCTAGGACAACACTGGATTCTCCAGGTGCCCGACAAGCAATCCACCCAGATTCTCCAAGTACTCTGGGTAGGGCAAATTTTCATCCCAACTAGATCCATAATCTAGTGCACAAGCTCTCAACATATCCTCCAGAACCTGGTTGACTCTCTCGGTCTGTCCATCTGTCTGCAGATGGAATGTTGTACTGAAATCTAGCCTTGTACCCAAAGTCTGGTGCAGCTGATGCCAAAACTTTGAGGTAAACTGTGTTCCTCTATCTGATATGATGGTCCTTGGAACTCCATGCAGACATACGATCATGGTCATGTATATCTTGGCCAACTTCGCACTTGTATAGGTGGTTTTCACTGGGATAAAGTGAGCCACTTTGGTCAAGCGATCAACTACTACCCATATAGAATCATATCCTGATTTGGTCCTGGGCAATCCGGTGATGAAATCCATGCCAAGCTTATCCCACTTCCATTCGGGTATCGGCATAGGCTGTAACAATCCTGCTGGCTTTTGATGTTCTGCCTTCACTTTCTGACATACATCACATACGGCTACATACTCGGCAATATCCTTCTTCATACCAGTCCACCAGAAACGTTCCTTCAAATCCAAATACATCTTGGTGTTTCCGGGGTGTATCGAGTATGGTGAGTCACGAGCCTCCTGAAGTATTAACTTCCCGATCTTTGTGTTATTGGACACATAAACACGGTCCTCAAACCATAAGGTGTCGTGCTCATCCTCACGAAAACCTTTGGCCTTTCCTTTGCTCATCCTCTCTTTTATCTCGGCAATCTCTTTGTCATCCTTCTGAGCTTCTCGAATCTTTCCTAACAATGTAGACTGAACTTCCATTGTTGCAACAAAACCTCTAGGAACAATCTCCAATCGAAGTTCCCTGAGATCCTCTACTAACTCCTTTGGCAATCCTGTGCTTACGAGGGTGTTAGCATAACTCTTCCGGCTCAAAGCGTCTGCTACGACATTGGCCTTGCCTGGATGATAGTGAAGCTTCATGTCGTAATCCTTTATAAGCTCCAACCATCTCCTCTGCCTAAGGTTCAACTCCTTCTGTGTGAAAATGTACTTCAAACTCTTATGATCAGTGTACACATCACAACGGTTTCCAATAAGGTAATGTCTCCACGTCTTGAGCGCATGCACTACAGCTGCTAACTCCAAATCATGTGTGGCATAATTCAATTCGTGCGGTTTTAGTTGTCGTGATGCATACGAAACAACTCTTCCGTCCTGCATAAGCACACTTCCAAGTCCTAAGCGAGAGGCGTCGCAATACACTTGGAAATCCTTGCGTATATCCGGCAGAATCAGCACTGGGGCTGTAGTCAGACGTTTCTTTAACTCCTGAAAACTCGCCTCTCATTCTTCCGTCCATTTAAATTTGGTATCCTTCTTCAATAACTCCGTCATTGGCTTCGCAATCTTGGAAAAATTCTCAATGAATCTCCGATAGTATCCTGCGAGTCCAAGAAAACTGCGGATCTCGCTAACTGAAGTGGGTGCCAACCATTCAGTGACTGACTGAACCTTGGTGGGGTCTACTGCTATACCTTCTCCTGATATAACATGTCCAAGGAATCCATATTCCTTCAACCAAAACTCACATTTGTTGAACTTGGCATACAACTGATGTTCCCTGAGTTTCTCGAGAACTAAACGCAAATGCTCCTTGTGCTCCTCTTCATTCTTCGAGTATACCATTATATCATCAATGAACACCACGACAAACTTATCCAAATATTCCATGAACACCTTGTTCATCATGCTCATGAAATAGGCAGGGGCGTTAGTCAGTCCAAATGACATGAACGTATACTCATATAATCCGTACCTTGTGGTAAATGCGGTTTTAGGTATATCCTTCTCCCGAATCTTCAGCTGGTGATATCCTGATCGCAGATCGATCTTCGAAAACACCTTAGCTCCTTGCAGCTAGTCAAACAAATCATTGATCATCGACAGTGGGTATTTGTTCTTGATCGTCACCTCATTCAACGCCCGATAATCAACAACCATCCTCAATGATCCATCCTTCTTCTCAACCAAGAGCACTGGGGCTCCCCACGGTGATGAACTTCGTTGGATGTAACCTTTCTCCAATAACTCCTTGATCTGCTTCTTAATCTCCTCTAGATCATTTGTAGGCATCCGGTATGGTCTCTTCGATATAGGCCCGGTGCCTGGCAACAGTTCTATCAAAAACTCGATGTCCCGATCTGGCGGCATGCCTGGTAATTCCTCTGGAAATACATCTGGGTAATCCTTTACAACAGGCACTTCTTCTTGAACAACTCCTGAGAGGGAATTTAATTGGGTTCTCCTTGTTGCATGCCTGGATACATACTTGATCCTTTTTCCCTCCGGGGTGGTGAGATAAATCAACTTACTAGCACAGTCAATGCTTCCTACATACTTTGACATCCAGTCCATGCCTAATATAACATCCAATCCTTGTGACTCCAAAATTATTAGGTCTGACGGGAAAACATGGCTACCAATGGTTAAGGGTATCCGGTCGCACCATCGGCTAGCCATATACTCTGCTCCAGGTGAACTTACTAACAGAGGGGTCCTAAGGGCTTGGGTTGGTAGTTTAAACTTATCCACGAATCCCCTTGATATGTATGAATGTGATGCACCAGTATAAAAAAGAACAAGGGCGGTAAAAGACTTAACCAAAAACTTACCGATAACTGCGTCTGGCTGCCCTTCAACCTCCTCCGCGTTAACGTTGTTCACTTGTCCTTTGTTGAATGGATTGGGCTTCTTCCCAGCGCTCCCATTACCGTTTCCATTCTTCGCTTCAGGGAACTCCGTGGCATAGTGTCCAGTCTTCCCGCACTTGAAGCAAGTAATGTGACTTAGGTCTCTCTTGGCGGGTGTGGCTGGATTGGAGCGGTTCTGATTGTTGCTTGTTCCGTTCCCAATCCCATTCTTGGAACCATTGTGGTTATGCGAACTTCCTCTATTGTGGTTATGACCTCCATGGTTATGAACAAGTCCTCCCGAGTTCGGGGTTAGACGAGGCTTCTGCTAAGCTCCTGAGTTGCATCTTCCTTGTCCGTACTTCCTCTTACGGCTCTCAATCTGCTGCTGCTTCCCTTCAATCATAAGAGCCTTATCTACCAACTCCTGGTAGTTGTTGAATGTTGCCACCATCAACTGCATGCTCATCTCATCATTCAGCCCTTCCATAAATTTCTCCTGCTTCGCGGCATCTGTGGCCACATCGTCAGGGGCATAGCGAGATAACTTGCTAAACTCATCCACGTAGTGAGCTACAGTACGGTTCCCCTGACGTAAGTTGCAAAATTCACGCTTCTTCATACTCATAGCTCCAGTAGAGACATGGGCTGTGCGGAAAGCTTGCTGAAACTGATCCCAAGTGACGTTGGCTATGGGGAAAGTGGCCGTATAATTCTCCCACCATGAGGCTACTAGTCCATCCAATTGATGTGCGGCAAAGCGCACCTTCTCAGCATCTGTGCAACCTGCGATGGTCAACTCCCTTCCAATACGGCGTAGCCAATCATCAGCAACTATAGGCTCGGTGCTACTGGAAAACACTGGCGGCTGCAACCTCAGAAAGCGAGCTAAGTTGTCAACTGGAGGCGGGTTGTTGTTGTTGTTGCCTTGGTTCTGGACTAATATCTGCATCAAGGCATTATGCTGCTGGATCAACTGGGTGATCTCCGGTGGGAAGACGAATCTGGTGTCACGTCTCGGAGGCATCTGATGGGTTTAGAGGGGAGAGATTAGAATAGAAAAGGGGTCTAGTGAGAAAGCACTACCCATATGCACATGAGACAAATACAATGATATCACTCAATCAATCAAGCAAGGGCATACAAACGGTCTAGAACTATTGTTAAAAGTGCTCAAACTACTACTATATACATGGGGGAAATACTACTAATCATTTGGTGGTCATCTAGAAATTTTGATCGGTGGACGACTCCATGATGTCTGCTCCAACTTTGTCTTCAAAGTCATCTTCACTGGGGTCAGAGTCGGTGTCGTCGATGATGATGTAGTTCTCCGGGCAAGTGGAATCGTCGTCCTCTCCTCCTGGCGCGGGGTCTCCCATGAATACTCCGATCTTCTTTATCAGGTCGTCATTCTTCTCCAATAGTGTTGCAATTTCCTCCTCATATCCATCGCGTGTAGACTTGATTTCTTCTTCCAGCTCGGTGATCCTTGTCTTCGCCTTCTTCAAATCTATCATGTCTGCGCACATCTGATTCTCCTGGCGTCGAATGTGCTGGTTTAACTCCTGGATGAAAGCTGCAATGGATCTGTCCTTCTTGGTGCTGATCATCTCCCATTGCTCATCTCGGCGCCCACATATCTGGTAGATAGTGTCCTTGAGATCCTTGCTGTAGACTTCTCCAATACGTCCCATGGCAATGTGGGCTGCCATGCTCTTGCTTAGACTCCAGGTTGGTGCATCAAACGAAAACTCTATGGGCTCAGTGATTGGCGCGAACGTCCTTCCTGGAACTTGAACTCGAATCATCCAGCGCTCCTCTTCTGGTCAAGTGGCATTGTAGGTCCCGATGAAGCTTGGTATTCCGATGTTCAGGTACCTAGTGACTTCCTTCAAGTGTCGTCCAAAGGGTGTGTCTTCATCCGGTTGTGCAAACTTGTTCCTCGAATCCGCCATCCTAAGAGTAGAAAATGGAGAGGAGTCAGAAATGAGTAGAGAAGAGTGACCTATGGCTTATCTTAGTGGTCGTGTCCTGCACTCAACCTGTGCTCTGATACCATCTTGTAGCGACCCGACCTCAAACGGTCAAGTCTCTGCGCTTCTGTGTCATCCCTGGATCGGTAATGCTGACACACACAGTACTCGAAGGATTTATAACAGAGTAGCAATCACACACTTATTACATCGAATGTCTCAAAAGAGAATTTATTACAATAAATATGGCATAAGGCCATCTAATACGATAACAGCGGAAGGCTTGGAAGATAAAGTGAGTCCATCAACTCCAACGGCATAGCTGAGCTGCACGGCAACGACCTAACGAACCTTACTCCTCATCTGAAAAGTCTGCAACATAATACGTTGCAGCCCGAAAACGGGTCAGCACATGGAATATGCTGGCAATATAACACAGTAGAGCAAGAACAGAATAATGCTATCACTACATGCATATTTGGCTGGTGGAAAGGCTCTATGGTTATAGTTTTGCGAAAAGCCAATTTTTTCCTACAACAAAGGAATAGATTTTATTTAACTATCATGGTAGTTGAAACATCATTGAGAAGGTTCCTCCAACTCAATCCCAATTAAAAAGTAATTATCAACCCAACAATATTAAATTAGAGTGATGAGATACATATGATAATCCAAGTACTAGATACTCAATATGTCCATAACCGGGGACACGACTAACCATGATTAGATTGTACACTCTGCAGAGGTTTGCGCACTTTTCCCCATAAGACTCGATTGCCTCCGTTGGATTTCTCGCACTACATGGTGTTTGAGAAACGGATGACCGAGACATAGTCTTTTAGAAGCATTAACTCTAACCCCGGGTAGACAGTACCAACCTACATCCCTCTACATCTGCTAGCCTACCACTGGAAGAGGTCATGCAACTTACTCAACTATGCTAGAGCCCATAATAGCTTGTGGCTGCACACGGAAGTTTCTAGCATGAAATATCTTAGTTCCCTTTGAGCCTGGGTGGCGGACCTTAGGATTATCACACGGGTACTCCGGGATATCCTAGGACAACACTGGATTCTCCAGGTGCCCGACAAGCAATCCACCCAGATGTGTATTAAATTTTCCACCTTAAGTTGAACTATTAATTAACAATCTCACATCTGTCATGGATTCACTCACCCAAACCACGTCTATGAGCATAGCATAGCAATATTAGCAATACGTAGAAGTAACTCCCAAGGGTTTGATTATAACAGGGCAATAGGTTCTACCTCATCAACTACTTCCCTTTTACCCACAAGTTAATCACATCCTAATCATGCAGTGTTTTGAGGATTGGAGCTAATGCATAAAAACTGGGTAATAATAGGATATGATCAAAGTGTTACTTGCCTTGCTGATGATCCACAAAACCTAGAGACTCGTAGTAGCACGCTTCGCACTCCGGGAAGTCTATCGCAAACAAACAATAGCATACATAAGCAATCAAGCAAAGATGCATGGGTAAAACTCAAATAAGAAGATCTAACCAGAAAGTTCAACTTAAGAACTCCGGTTTGTAAAAAGAATCAAATCAAACGGAGCAACGAAACTCAAATTGCAAAAGATACAAGATTCGTTTACTAATCTGGACTAAAGTGAAATTTTACAGTACCAAAATCTTGTTCAAGTTGATTAAACAGAAAGAGGGCTTCGAGATGAAGATCTAGGCGCTTGATTCGCCTGATTCCGACAAACGAGTGAAAATTTAAACTAAAACGAAAATCGGCTCAGAAATCGCGATCGAGAATTATTGCGAAAAATCCGAGAAAAAGAAAAACTGACGAATAGGCTAACGAACGAACGTTCGCTGTCTGCGGGTAACGGGTGAAATCCGTTCGTTAAAATGAACGAACGAAGAGGCGTTCGCTAAATAAATAAACCGACGGGAAAAACCGATCTAAAAGAATAAACTGGAATTTAAAAAAACCAGATCTAGATCTAGGGTTTACCGAAATAAACCGACGAGAGAAAAAAAACGGCGGCGGCTCCGGGAAGCTGGCGGCGGCGGCGTCGGCTGGCGCGGCGGCGGCGCGGCGGCGGCGGAGCTGCGGTGGTGGTGTGAGGGTCGAGGCGGGGGCCGGCTCGGCCTTTAAAGGGCCGGGCGAGGCGGCGGCTTGGGCAAGGGGCCGGGGGAGGAGGAGTCCTCCCCGGACTCGGCGGCGGCGGCGTGCGCCGGCCGGACTCCGGTCGGAGTCGGTCGGGGCGAGGGGTGGGCTGGCGCGGCTGGCCAACTGGGCCTCGGCCCAGTTCGGTCCGGGGGAAAAACTTTATAAAATAAAAATAAAAATAAACTCCGCACAGAAAACGCCGAAAATAAATACTGAACGGACGCCAAAAATCCCGAAATAAATTTTCCCCGTCCTCTAAAAATCTACCGGACAAGGTGAACATTTATTTGGGCCAAAAGGCAATTTTGAAAAATGCGAATTTTTCCTATGCAAATAAAATAGCAATGAAATCCCAAATAAAATATCTATTTGTTTTTAATATTTTTCCTCCCATATTTCATTGTTTTTGGGGAAGTCATATTATCCCCTCTCATATTTTTTTATATGAAATATTTTTGGAGAGAAAATAATAATAAAACAAATTGATCCTCGTTTCGATATTTGATAAAATTCAAATATGAAAACAGTGAAATCCCCAACTCTCTCCGAGGGTCCTTGAGTTGCTTAGAATTTCAAGGATCGCGAAAAGAATATGCAATAAAATATGATATGCATGAATGATCTATGTATAACATTCCAAA
The DNA here is from genome assembly GCF_002575655.3 of Aegilops tauschii subsp. strangulata. NCBI lineage: Eukaryota > Viridiplantae > Streptophyta > Magnoliopsida > Poales > Poaceae > Aegilops > Aegilops tauschii. The sequence continues at coordinate 322,887,610 of NC_053038.3, read as the reverse complement.
TTGAAAATTTGGGATGTTACAAGACATGAAGCTCCTAACATTATTTTCAATTTCTCCCAACCTCCTAAAGTGAGGATCAATGTTCTTTGGTTGAGCTATAAAGGCAAGCAAAAACACCAACACACAGGCACACGAAAAGCAAACGAAGAAGGCGAACGAAAGAGGGGCGAAGAAAAGGCAAATCTTTTCGAAAATCGTTTTAGAAGTGGGGGGAGAGGAAAACGAGAGGCAAATGGCGAATAATGTAATGCAAGAGATGAGAGTTTATGATGGGTACTTGGTATGTCTTGACTTGGCGTAGATCTCCCCGGCAACGGCGCCATAAATTCTTCCTGCTACTTCTTGAGCTTGCGTTGTTTTTTCCCTTGAAGAGGAAAGGGTGATGCAACAAAGTAGAGATAACTATTTCCCTCAGTTAGAGAACCAAGGTATCAATCCAGTAGGAGACAATGCACAAATCACCAATACCTGCACAAACAATCAAACAACTTGCACCCAACGCGATAAAGGGGCCGTCAATCCCTTCATGGTTACTTGCAAAAGTGAGATCTGATAGAGATAGATGAAACTAAACAAACGATAAAGTAAATATTTTTGGGTTTTTGGTTTATAGATCGGAAAGTAAAAGATTGCAAAATAGTAGATCGGAAACTTATATGATGGAAAATAGATCTGGGGGCCATAGGTTTCACTAGAGGCTTCTCTCAAGATAGCAAATAATACGGTGGGTGAACAAATTACTGTCGAGCAATTGATAGAAAAGCGCAAAGTTACGACAATATCTAAGGCAATGATTTGTAACATCCCAAATTTTCAATTTGGAATGTTATACATTAGATCATCATTGCATATCATATTTTATTGCATTTTGGTTTGAACCTAGAAATTCTATGCAACTCAAGGACCCACGGAGAGAGTTGGGGATTTCATCATTTTCATATTTGAGTTTTTCTCGAATTTTGAAAAGAGGATCGTTGATTTTAATTATTTTATCTTCAAATATTTCTTTTACAAAACTAAAGGAGAGAGGATAAAATGACTTCCTCAAAATAAAGAAATATTGGAGATTTAATATTAAAATCAAATAAGAATTTTATTCGGAGTTTTATCGCTATTTTATTTGAATTAGGAAAAATATGCGTTTTTTCAAAATTTCATTAGAGTCCCAAATAAATGTTCACCTTGTCCGGTAGATTTTTAGAGGACGGGGAAATTTTATTTCAGGATTTTTGGAATCCGTTTAGTATTTCTTTTATTCGTTTTTCTGCGCGGAATAATTAAAAAAAGGGAAACCGACTTTGGGCCGTATACGCCCGGGACTCTGCCCGGGGGCGGCTTTATAAGCCGCCGAGGCGAGCCCCGCAGCCCATCAGCCCGCCGCCGCCGAAACCCTATCCGCCGCCCGCGCCAGCCCGCCACCGCCTGCCGCCCCGCGCCGCCACCCGCCGGAGCCGCTCGCCGCCGCCGTCGTCTAGCCGGACTTCGCCGGAGGTAGCCGCCGCCGCCTCAATTTTCGCGACAAAACCGATTGTTTTTCTTTGAAACCCTAGATGCGTTTTTTTAATTTAGACCGGTTTTTTCGGTTTAGTTATTTAGCGAACGCCCGTTTGTTAGTTCGTTTTAACGAACGGTTTCCACCGTTTAGCCGCAGACAGCGAACGTTCGTTCGTTAGCCTGTTCGTCAGTTTTTATTTTTCTCAGATTTTCCACGATTATTTTCGATCGCGATTTCTGATCCGATTTTCGTTTTAGTTTATCTTTTCGCTCGTTTATCGGAATCAGGCGATTCAAGCGCCTAGAGTTTCGTCTCGAAGCCCTCTTTCTGTTTAATGAACTTAAACTAGTTTTTGCTACTGTAAAATTTGACTTTAGTCCATATTAGTAATCGAAGCTTGTTTCTTCGCAGTTTGAGTTTTGTTGCTTCATTTGATTTGATTATTTTTGCAAACCGGAGTTCTTAAGTTGAACTTTCTGGTTAGATCTCTTATTTGAGTTTTACCCGTGCCCCTTGTTTGATTGCTCATTGTATGCTTGTTTGTTTGCAGTAGAGTACTCGGAGTGCGAAGCGTGCTACTACGAGTCTCTAGGTTTCACGGATCATCAGCAAGGCAAGTAACACTTTGATCATACCTCTTTACTACCCAGTTTTATTGCATTAGATCAATCCTCAAACATTTGCATGGTTAGGATCTGATTAAATTGTGGGTTTGGGAAGTAGATGAGATAGTACCTATTCACCTGTTTATTATCAAACCTATGGGAGTTACTTCTACGTTGCTTATATTGCTATGCTATGCTCGTAGACGTGGATTGGGTTTGAGTGTATTCATGACAGATGTGAGATTGTTACTTGATGGTTGAACTTAAGGTGGCAAATTTAATACACATCTGGGTGGATTGAGGCACCTGGGGAATCCAGTGTTGCCTGTGTTTTTGGAAATCCCGAGGTACCGTGTGATTCTCCTATGGAGTGCCACCCAGGCTCAAAGGAATCATAAGATTATTCATGCTAGAAACTTCCGTGTGTAGCCACATGCCATTATGGGCTCTGTCATAGTTGAGTAAGTTGTGGGAAAACTTTCCATGACGGGCTAGCAGATGTAGGGGATTGTAGGTGTACAGGCATATCTATCGGTTAAGGGGACCTCTTCGGAAAGACTGTGTCTCGGTCATCCGTTTCTCAAACATCATGTAGTGCGAGAAATCAAACGGAGGAGATCGAGTCTTGTGGGGAAAAGTTCACAAACCTCTGTAGAGTGTACAAAGTAATCATGGTTAGCCGTGTCCCCGGTTATGGACATCTTGAGTATCTAGTTCTTGGATTATCATGTGGATCTCATCACTCTTAATATAAATTTGATTGGGTTATTAATTACTTTTAATTGGGATTGAGATGGGGTTTACCATTCTCAATGTTTTCAACCAACTTTGTAGTTAAATAAAATTTATTCCTTTGTTGTAGGGAAAAATTGGCTTTTCGCAAAAAACATATTAACCATACAGCCTCCACCAGCCATATATGCATATAGTGATAGCTATATTCTGTTCATTACTCTCTTGTGTTACATTGCCAGCCTATTCCATGTGCTGACCCGTTTTCGGGCTGCAACATATCATGTTGCAGACTTTTCAGACGACGAGTAAGGAGCCTTAGGTCGTGGTCATTCACTCAGTGATGTCGTTGGAGTTGATGGACTCACTTTATCTTCCAAGCCTTCCGCTGTTATCGTATTAGATGGCCTTAAGCCATATTTATTGTAATAAGTTCTCTTTTGAGACATTCGATGTAATAAGTGTGTGAGTGCTACTCTGTTATAAATCCTTCAAGTACTGTGCGTGTCAGCATTACCGATCCAGGGATGACACTGATGCACAGAGATCAAACCGTTTGAGGTCTGGTCGCTACATGATTATGAAATATAGGCATGACGTCCGTGTCAAGTAGACCGAAACGATTCCGCATCTACTACTATTACTCCACACATCGACCGACTCTTGCCTGCATCTAGAGTATTAAGTTCATGAAGAACAGAGTAATGCATTAAGTAAGATGACATGATGTAGAGGAATAAACTCAAGCAATATGATGAAAACCCCATCTTTTATCCTTGATGGCAACAATACAATACGTGCCTTACTGCCCCTACTGTCACTGGGAAATGACACCGCAAGATTGAACCCAAAGCTAAGCACTTCTCCCATTGCAAGAAAACCAATCTAGTTGGCCAAACCAAACCGATAGTTCGAAGAGAATTACAAACATATCAAATCATGCATAAAAGAATTCAGAGAAGATTCAAATAATATTCATAGATAAGCTGACCATAAATCCACAATTCATCGGATCTCGACAAACACACCGCAAAAGAAGATTACATCGGATAGATCTCCAAGAACATCGAGGAGAACATGGTATTGAGAATCAAAGAGAGAGAAGAAGCCATCTAGCTACTAGCTATGGACCCGTAGGTCTGTGGTAAACTATTCACGCTTCATCGGAAGGGCATTAGAGTTGATGTAGAAACCCTCTGTGATTGAATCCCCCTCCGGCAGGATGCCGGAAAAGGCCCCTAGATGAGACCTCACGGGAACAGAAGGTTGCAGCAGTGGAAAGTGTTTTCGTGGATACTTCTGGTGGTTTGGGAATATATGTGAATATATAGGCCAAAGAATTAGGTTAGGGCAGTCACGAGGGGCCCACAAGGCAGGGGCGCGCCCTAACCTCCTGGGCGCACCCTCCCCACTTGTGGCCGCCTCGTGGCTCTTCCGGCTTGATCTCCAAGTCTTTGGGGTGTCTTCTGGTCCAAGAAAAATCATCGCAAAGGTTTTATTCCGTTTGGACTCTGTTTGGTATTCCTTTTCTGCGAAACTCAAAAACAAGGAAAAACAGAAACTGGCACTGGGCTCTAGGTTAATAGGTTAGTCCCAAAAATAATATAAAATAGCATATTAATGCATATAAAACATGCAAAACAGATAATATAATGGCATGGAACAATCAAAAATTATAGATACGTTGGAGACGTATCACAAACCCACTGGCAGAAAGCCTACTACAAGAAAACAAGAAATTTCTACTGGAAATCATACTCACAATGGTACTTACTCGAACATTGGTCTCCAACGTGGCGCTGGCGTCATAGGCGTCCTTTAGTCGGCTACACATCAAGCCCACCTAGATCAGAGCTTCCTTACTCGCCCCCAGCAGATGCTCTGGGACATGGTATGGGGGGAAAGAAGTGACCGGAGTCGACAGTGGTGCAGGAGTTGGCCTCGGGGCTGCGATCATCGCCGTTCCACTTGGAGGAGCTTGGGTAGAACCTGCAGGGGGTACCACTGCCGACGTGGATGCCGGACCACCCTAAGCCAGAGGGTTCAGCCTTGCGGTCCTGGCAGCAACCTTTGCCAGAGAAACACCGGCCGTCTGGTGGGGAGAGGCATCCTTCATTGGCGTGTCAGCACTCAATGCTCTCTCCCTGACGGCGTCCGGATTCGGCGGGTCGACACCCACTTCATCATCTAGCTGGATAATCTCGGGCGGGGCTGCGTAAATCTGAGAAATCATCAAAGTTCACTCGGAAAAGACACAGCCATGTGGGTCGATTGATACAACATACCTTTGGAGGTAGTAGCGTCTGCCACGTCGGCATCACTCCGGCCAGGCTTGCGGGCATGTGGGTCTGCTAAGGTCGTCGAGGTGTCATTGCTGCAAGAACAAAACCACACTCGGTCAGCGACCGAATGAATTCAGAAATGGACAAAGAATCGGTGAGAATGCTTACTTGGAGGCCACTAGCACCGCCACCCGGATCCGTGGCACGGAAGCCTTCCAAGGCTTGGAGGAGATTTGCTCGGGCAGCTTGGGTTGTTTCTCTGCCAAGCTCTCAGCCTCGGCGCGGGAGCACTTGGAACTCCGAGTCACCCGACCGGAAGCAGACGGTTGTGCAACTTCTCCTGCCTTGCCCTTTGGATCATGCAACACCTTGGAGCGAGGCTCTTTGGGGCCCTCATAATACGGAGAAGACTCCACCTCTTCCCCCTCTTTCGAACTCTCTTCTTCTTGTTGTTCTTTGTCACTCTCATCATCATCGGATCTCTCTGAGTACTGCTCCTCGGTGTCACTCGTCACATCCTGAGGCGAGTGGTCCACCATGGGGATCATGGAGATCAGGTTCTAGAAGTCCTGAGAAGAAAACGCATGCAAATGTGAGGATCAATTGTACAGAAGACAACCTACAACTGAACCGTCTGAGTCAAAGGCAAATACATCAATGGACAGCAGATCCTTGTGAAAGGCTGGCACCAGCCGAGTCCCCCGCGGGTTATCGCGGGCACAAGTGATGGCCTTGATCTTGGCGCACGACCTCCTTCTCGGTGAGATCTTCTGGATGCACCCGAGTGGAGTCACCCGACCCCTCGTATAGCCACATGGGGTGGGCCCTGGCCTGCAGTGACTGGATGCGCCAACTGAAGAAGGTCTCCAGCAAGTCCGTGTCGTTCACCCCACCGTTCACAATGCCTATTAATGTGCTGGACATGATGTCGACACCCACCTTCTCCTCCTTCTCTACGGTGAAAGCCGAAAGATAAATGATGGCATTGGGAGGAAGATGGTGGAGTTGAGCGCCGAAGAAATCAAGGAATGCTCGAAGGAAAGGGTGCGGAGGCATCGAGAAACCTCGCTCGACGTGGATGATGAGCAGGATGCGCTCGTCTGCCTCAGGCACCGGCTCGATATCTCCCGTGCCTAGGCGACGCCACCTGTCGAGTGGGATCAGTCCCTCCTCTGCCAAATCCTCCAGTCGCCGGGCGGAAACACGCGACAGGAGCCATTCCCCCGATGCGTCGTCCGCCGCCGCAACTCCTGAGCCGGAGGAGGTGGCCTTCCCCGCCTTCTTCGCCTCTCTGCCTTCGCCGTGGAGCCTTTCGCCATCGCCGTGCACTCAGGTGGAGAGAAGAAGCGGAGGAGCCAAGAGGAGAGAAAGAGGATCTGAGGCTAGGATCCCTGCCGCCGAGCCTTTTATATCAACAGTCAAAATCTCGGGGCGAATCTCTGACCGCTAGTCCCCAGATCGACGGCCCGCGCGGCAGTGCTTCGTGCAGGACAGCCGCGGCATGTGGCAGAGATCGTGTGCGCAAATCGAGGAGCCATGCCCCCACTTTCCCACCAACGCACGATGTTACCGCTTCAGCGCGCGAACGCACGAATTCAAATCCTAGGATTTTCGGGACAGATCAATCTGATTGATTACTGGTGATTCCTTTCCTAAAGGACGCATGTCAGTCTGACTGACCACCCTCACCGGGGACCCGTGCACTCGGCCACGTTAAACACCCAACTGAAGTCTTCTTCAGGATCGTTATGCGACGAGCTTGACGCCCCTTTGCGGGTTCACTTGGCCCTCTCGGAAGGCTCTAAGGCGCATGACTCGTAAACCTGGACTTGTAGAAGGCCCGCGCTAGCATTTCGTTGGATAAGGAGTGGCGTCTCTCTGGAGAATCAAACCACGCGCTGGGGTCGCCCCTCAAGTTGCCATGGCATGCCCTCACTCGGGCCCCTAGTCTATCTCTTCCGAGAGACAAAATGAATACCACCAAGTTTTCTCTTGACGATCAACAACACCCGGTCATCTGGGTAAAATTAAAGTCCAGAATCCGTTGTGTCTTCATCCAAGGAACAATGAATCACCTCGGAAATGTATTCTGATTGACCCTGCAGCACTCGGATTTAACCGAAGGACCGGTTCGTCTGTTATATGAAATCCCAACCGATTCGTGGGCTAATGATGTTGTCACCTATTACAGGTAGGGTCAAGGACCCATCATTTGGGACCCACATGGGGCCCACACTAGTATAGCGAGGTGCTATACAAATGGTTTTTAACCCCTTTCCGCGACGGCATTTGGAACCGTCGCCAAGTGAGTGTGGGCGATAGGGGGGTCCTTCCCACACGACCCAGAAACCGTCGGGGATATGCCCTCCTGGCACACACGCTCGGCAAAATGAGGTCGTGTGCGACCGGTGAGCGCTCAAATACGGTAATACGTAGAGTAGAGCTAAAAATGCAATTATGCAGGCGAAATTGTTTTCGGTCGCAAGTACATCCCACACAGTCTGTCCCCGCTAAACGTTTCCATTCGTATGTACATCCCACACAGTCCCTCCAAGGAAAACGTTTCCGTTCACAGGTACATCACACACAATTTTCCCCGTTAAATCGTTTGTGATAGCGTTGCCATTGCACACGATATTAACATTTTTATCGTTTGCGTTATTGAATGCATCACACACGGTGCATAGAAGAAACTGTGTGGCAAAGGATGTCCATCACACACAATTTTTATGTGGTAAACGTTTGCGCAAGGTGGCCTAACGCAAACAGCTTTCAAGAGAAGGTCGTGTGTGATTGTTCATTGATCCAACATGGTTTGTTCCTAGAAACTGTGTGCGTTGCCTGAGGTCATCGCCCACGGTATTTTCTCAATAACCGTTTGCAATATTAAAATCCAATTAGCAGGCTAATTCGCCATTAGCGGGCTAATTGCCCTATTATTAATAATCCATTTATTAATCTAATTGACATTCATATTAAGCACATAATATATTTCATTTCCATATTAAGGAAGCAGGATTTCATAATTGAAATACATCAGAGTACAACATGATATAGCTTCAGCTCTCAGCTACCCCATTACACAACTGCACCAGCACCAAGTTTCACATGCAACATGTAGAACCTTTCGAGATTAGCATCATAGACGGTACATAGACAGATGCATCTCATCTGGAAAACTGCTGAAGCGGAAGGCGAATATTGAGCCTTCATTCATGTTGAAGGTCTTTGCAACTTTAGGCCAGTGCCTATGGATGATTGACCGTCTGTCCTTCGTCCTCTTTAGGAACACTTCAATATTGAACCGTGGGTGTTGTATGAAAACCTTCCTCGCCTCCTGACCATATATGTGGTTTGAGAGGTAATCATCAGTGAACTCCTTTGGAAAGGCCTGAAAACAAGGATGTGCATAAATATCTTCTCTATATTGGAAATGGGGCAAAGGAATAGAAAAAGGCAAGGTATAATAGTTAGTACCATCTTGTGGTGAACTGATGTCTTCTTCATTGTGCAGACAAAGATCTTGTTGTTTTTTGTCTCTAACTTCTTTATCCTAACAATCTTTCTGAGTTTCTTGACTTGATTGATATTCATGGACAACTCATTTCCCCATATGCAAAAAGGGTCGAACAGTGGGTCAAAACCTCTGACAGCAGGACCTACATGTGCAAGACCAAATTGTTAAAAACCTAAATATTAGAATGGTTCCTGCAATTGCACAATAATGTGCTAATAGACAACGGACCATGCATGTGCTAACTTCGATTGTAAACCTCAGTGCTTCCCATTGTTTTCGTGCAACACATATAAGGTAGTTAGTCATCAAGTTAACTAAGGGTTCACATGCTATCAGTAAAATATGTTGATGAAAAATAAGCACATTGCAGATTCATCAGATTAATTCAAGCCACATGGAAAACCCATTTATCCAAACCAAGCATGATTAAGAACTAGGAAATATAGCACTTGTATATGTTTCTCATGTATTAAGTGCAGCCAAATTCGATTTATTCCTCACATGCACAACAATACAAAATTCTACCCACGACAATTGGACATCGCATTGCAGAATTGAACCAATCAGTTAACTAAACACCACAACAAATGAACCAAACATTAACTAAGCACCACATTGCACAATATAACATACTCCTAATAGAAGATCAGACAGTTAACCAAACTAAGCATGCTTAACAACTTGGAAATATAGCAATCGTATTTGTTTCTCATGTATTTACTACAACCAAATTCAATTTATTCCTCACATGGTATACAATAACAGAATGCACCCACAACAATTGAACATCGCATTGCATAATTGAACCAAACAATTAACTAAACACAACAACAAATGAACCAAACATCAACTGAGCACCACATTGCACAATATAACATACTCCTAATAGAAGATCAGACAGTTAACCAAACCAAGCATGCTTAACAACTTGGAAATATAGCAATTGTATTTGTTTCTCATGTATTTAGTACAAACAAATTCGATTTACTTCTCACATGGTATACAATAACAGAATGCACCCACAACTATTGAACATCGCATGGCAGAATTGAACCAAATAGTTAACTAAACACCACAACACAAATGAACCAAATGTTAACTGAGCACCACATTGCACAATGTATAACCAAACCAAGCATGCTTGACAACTTGGAAATATAGCAATTGTGTTCGTTTCTCATGTATTTTGTAAAGATAATTTTGATTTATTTCTCACATGGAAGACAATACGAAATTGCAGCCTGAAGAATTGAACATCACATTTGCAGAATTGAACCAAACTGTTAACTAAAGACGACAACTAAAACCAAACAGTTAATAAGTGAGCACCACACTACACGACATATAGAACATATACACTAGAGCAACAGATTGCATGGTAAAATTAGATAGCACAATTCACTAGAATTTGTTAAGGGAAGGCAGGAGCAGCACACGCAATGGGTAAACCGAGCATGCTTAACCGGCATAGCTAGGAAATGGCAAGGTGCTCCTCCAAGATCTGGGGGTCGGCAGGAATGGCAGCCATCGCGAACTCATCCGCGCGTGCGGCCGCGATTTGCTTCTCCGCTGCCAAATGCTCCTTGAGCTCCTGGCTATACTGCGTGCACCATGGGTTAGGGCGGCGCTTATTTGGTGGAGGGGTTGGTGATTTGGGTGGAAGGTGTTGCGCTGGTGGTCGGGGCATGTGGGATGTGGAAGGAGGAGGAGGATCAGGGTCGGGTGTGGATTACCTGCCTGGATTAGATGAGGCCGAGCAGCGTGAAGGAGGGTCGCCGGCGAGGAGGCGGTGCTGCAAGCAAGGAGTGAAGGTTTCAACTTGGAAAGGAAGGTGGAAACAGGGGAAATGTGGCTTTTGGTAAGGGGGGTGAGGAGGTAGATATTTCTGTGGAAGCCGAAAATTTGGAAGAGCTTCAGCGAAAAAACTGGCGCGCAAAGTGTCATCAGACACGGTCCCTTATTCAGAATTGTGTACGATATGTGAACATCACAAACGATTCAGATAGCTTAACTCGTGTGTGATGAGTTTCAACGTCAAACATTTTGGTTCGAATTTCCCTGGTTACAGTGGTCATCCACGTCGCATAATTTGGGTACACAAAGGAGACTACAGCACACCCACACCTAAACATTACTCTAACAAATTAAAGACCGGTGCTCTTAATTAAACAAAACAAAGAGTACTACTACGGCTGGTGCTCATCTATCTCCGCCGCCTCCTCCATGTCCAGCTCGCGCCCGACGGTCTCCTGGGGAAGGGGCTCCATGGCATCCATCGCACCATACTCGGCAAGCATCTCGCCATCCGCGTCCGCCATCTCTTTGGAAAAGGCTGCCACAAGCTAGGCGTGGGCGGCCGTGATCTGGGCTTGGACGGGCTCCATCATCGCAAGGTATGCGGCGGAGGAACGGACGCCTGCTCGAACGCTCTCGGTGATTGCCAACTCTTCGGCCATGGGTTGCCGACCGTTGTCGGAGAAGCTTCGTTCGATTTGTGCAGTGACCGCCACGAGCTGGGCGTGGGCGGCCTCCATCAGGGCTAAGGCCGCCGCTGCAGAATGGACAACTGATGTGCCGCTCTCGCTAGTTGCTATCCCCGAGGCAGATGTTGCTGCCGCCACCTGAGAAGCAACAGCGGTCGTTTGGGCTGCCATGGCCGCCCGGTCGCAGATTGTGGCTGCGCTCAAGCACCTTGTTAGCATGTGCATGGTGGCTGCTGATGTCTACTACACAACCTTCTTCTAGTAGACGTTGTTGGGCCTCCAAGTGCAGAGGTTTGTAGGACAGTAGCAAATTTCCCTCAAGTGGATGACCTAAGGTTTATCAATCCGTGGGAGGCGTAGGATGAAGATGGTCTCTCTCAAACAACCCTGCAACCAAATAACAAAGAGTCTCTTATGTCCCCAACACACCCAATACAATGGTAAATTGTATAGGTGCACTAGTTCGGCGAAGAGATGGTGATACAAGTGCAATATGGATGGTAGATATAGGTTTTTGTAATCTGAAAATATAAAAACAGCAAGGTAGCAAGTGGTAAAAGTGAGCGTAAACGGTATTGCAATGCTAGGAAACAAGGCCTAGGGTTCATACTTTCACTAGTGCAAGTTCTCTCAACAATGATAACATAATTAGATCATATAACAATCCCTCAACATACAACAAAGAGTCACTCCAAAGTCACTAATAGCGGAGAACAAACTAAGAGATTATTGTAGGGTACGAAACCACCTCAAAGTTATTCTTTCCGATCAATCCATTGGGCTATTCCTATAAGTGTCACAAACAGCCCTAGAGTTCGTAGTAAAATAACACCTTAAGACACGTATCAACCAAAACCCTAATGTCACCTAGATACTCCAATGTCACCTCAAGTATCCGCGGGTATGATTATACGATATGCATCACACAATCTCAGATTCATCTATTCAACCAACACAAAGAACTTCAAAGGGTGCCCCAAAGTTTCTACCGGAGAGTCAAGACGAAAACGTGTGCCAACCCCTATGCATAGATTCCCAAGGTCACGAAACCCGCAAGTTGATCACCAAAACATACATCAAGTGAATCAATAGAATACCCCATTGTCACCATGGGTATCCCACGCAAGACATACATCAAGTGTTCTCAAATCCTTAAAGACTCAATCCGATAAGATAACTTCGAAGGGAAAACTCAATCCATTACAAGAGAGTAGAGGGGGAGAAACATCATAAGATCCAAATATAATAGCAAAGCTCGCGGTACATCAAGATCATGCCAAATCAAGAACACATAGAGAGAGAGAGATCAAACACATAGCTACTGGTACATACTCTCAGCCCCGAGGGTGAACTACTCCCTCCTCATCATGGAGAGCGCCAGGATGATGAAGATGGCCACCGGTGATGGATCCCTGTAACGACCCGACCCGAAATCGGTCAAGTCTCTGTGTAGCTGTACCATCCCAAGATCATGCTGGCACACACAGTACATTGATGCAAAAATTCAAAGTTCAATCACACCTGAATTTATTACACGATTCTCATATCGAGTCTTTATTACATCATAATAAATTCGGCCGAAGGCCAACTCATGAGAAATAAACTAAATAAAGCTGCGGAAGCGTAGACGAATAGCGAGTCCATCCGACTCCATAGGGCAATCGCCAAGCGTGGATCGTAGCCTCACTCTTGATCGGAAAATTCCTCTGCAACATAAGACGTTGCAGCCGTGTAGGTCAGCATTTTGAATATGCAGGCAAGTCATGAATAGAGAACAACAATAAAATTACTAATACTATATGCAATTTGGCTGTGGGGCTCTAAGTTTCATTGTTTTGCGAAAAAGCCGGTTTTTCCCTACAACAAGGACTTGTTTGCAATTACTACAAAATGTTGGTAGTTATTGAGATGGTTCCGCCAACCAACGTCTCATTCCCAATTATTAAATAACCCCCTCAATTAATTTATTAAGTTCAGTGTTGAGATATCCGAAATACTCCAATTCCAGAGGCTCATTTGTCCGTAACCGGGGACACGGCTAATCAATTAGGTTGTTACTCTGCAGAGGTTTGTGCACTTTACCCGCAAGAATCGTTCCCTCCTTTAAGTCTTCGCACTGCCTGGTGTTTGAAGACGGGACGAACGAAACAGGGTCTTCCGAAGAGTTCCTCTGGGCCACTGCCGGTGCCCATCCAATCCTACCGTTCTTCTACATCTCGTAGCACCGTCCGGCCAGAGTCACGCCTAGGGTCGACCAAGCCAGAGCCCATAATGCCTTGCGGCTGCACAGGTAAGCTTTCGGTCAATGGGGTATCCATCCGTCTCTTCGTGGCTGGGTGAAGCTTTCCGCAAGATGTCATGGCGCTTCTCCATGCATCCCGGCCATCCGCTGGTTTCTCCAGGGTGCCCGTCAACCGTCCTCCACCCAGTAGTGAATTTTGAAGTCCATCTTGAGCTTGACTTCATGGGGTTGTCATCATCTTGACTCTCGCATCTCCCTTATGAATCACTCAACCAACCCCGTCTACGAGCATAGCAAAATAAACTACATCGTCCCGGGCATTGGTAACAAGGGAGAAGGGTTCATCCTACCTCATGATACTACTCAAGAACATAACTTAACAAAATTCTCCTACTGCATGCATGGTGGGGAGGTATAACTCTAATGCAATAAAATCATAGGTATTGTAAAAACATGATCAAATGACTTGCCTGGCTGACGGTCTTCGAAAGCTAGCGACTCGTAATAGCAGGCTTCGCACTCCGGGAATTCTACCGAGTCAAACAATAGCACAAATAAGTATAGCACAATATAACATAACAGCAAGTTGAAGTAAAACACCCAAGCTCTCAAACCAAAACCAAAGAAAAACTCGGAGAAAGCAAATCAAGGTTTTCATCATATCAAGCAACAACTAAGAAATAGTTTTACACAACTAAAACTTTTCTTAACAGAACCTAAGCATTGGTTTTGCTAACTAACAGAAGGGAAAACATCATACAAACTAGGAGCAAAAAGAATCACATCAAAAGCTATTATAGAACTCCTATTATGCCTAAAACAATCCTAGCAAAGAAAATAAAATAAAAGTTTTATTCTACTGTAAATAAAAGTTCATCCTCTGTAGCTACAGAAACTAATCTAAAATAAAATATAAAATAATAAAAATAAAATAATTTGCTAACTAGAACAGTAGGAAAACAGCAGTTAGCTAAATAAACAAGAAAAACTTGATTTCAACATAAAACTAATTGTTTATTAAATCTAAAATACCCAAACAAGTTCCTACTGCTAGGAATGGTCAAAACTAAGCAGTAGCAAAAAGAATCACTAAAAAATAATAATCCTAGCTCAATTTGTGGCAGAAAAACTAATCTGTCTAAATCTAATATAAAACATTCTAATAATTTAAACATGGCTAAACATATTTTCTATAGAAACTACAACAAATTTGCAAACTCACAAGAAAGAATCAACTAAAAATATTGAACCAACTAAAAGAAATAGCAAAAACAAAAACAGAACTATTCTGCTAAAACAGAAACGAAGAAATAAAACTAAAAAGAAAACCGCGCTATTGGGCCTATATGCCGCTCAGGCAAAATCTAAATAAAAAGCGCCCGCGGCTAAACAGAAAAGTCGACCGGTTTGATCTAACAAAAAAACCGTAAGTAAAACCGATCTATTAAATAAAACCGTACCCCTTCGTTGCTTCTAATCTAGGCCATACATGCGAGATCCAACGGTGGAGGGGAGCTCGGGCTTACAGCGCCGGCGGCGACGAACGGAGACGACGGCGGCGGCTCGGGCGTTGGCGGTGCGGCGGCTCCGGTAGTCGGGGAGGTCGGTGAAGGTGTCGGAGAGGTGCGGCGAAGCGTGGCGAGGTCGAGGGTGGTCTCGGTGATGGTCGAAGTTGACGGAGGCGAGTGGGACGAGCTCGGCGGGGCTCCTGGTGCTCTGCAACTCCGGCGGCGGGCGGTGATGCTCGGGGCGGAGGCTTCGGTCGTTCCTGGGCGACCAAACCTTGTCAAAAAGGTGGGAAACGGCGAGGGGAGTGCTTGGATGGAAAGAGGGTTCGAGGTGCTGCTCACCGGCGGCGAATGTGGCGGCGAACCGAGGCGGCGGCGGCGAGATGCGAATGGCGATGGTGTGCGCTGTGGTGGGTTTGGAGCGTAGGGTTTTAGGGGGTTCGAGAGAGGAGAGCGAGGGGAACTTATAGGACATGGACTTGGACGAGGGGGCGATGCGGGATCGCGATCCCGAGAAGATCGCGGTGTCGGGCGCGCTCTGCGCGTGCTCCGGTGCAGCGTGCCGTGCGCGAGGGGAAAGAAAGAGGTGGGGCCACCGCGTCAGTGAGAGAGAGGGAGAGGGGATCGGGCGACCGATCGGGAGAGGGTTCGGGCGTGCGGGCGCGCTGGGGCAGGCCGGCTCGGCGTCGGTGGGCTGCGCCTGGCCCCCTGGTGGGCTGCGCTCGGCGCTGGCTGGGCCGGTTGGCCTGGCTGGCGCCTGAGGCTTTCCCCCTTTTTTTGAAATAGAGGGAAGGAAAAATATAAAAAAATATTTTTTTATAGGACATATATATATATCAAAATTCTCGGGGGAATTAATCCTACAACGTGGACATTTTTCCAGAGGTAAAACTCATACTAAAAAAACAATTTCTGGAAATCCCAAATAAAATTCAGATTTGAATTCAAACTTTTTGGCAATACATTTCTTCTGACATTTTTGGAGTGTCATGTTAGCTCCTCTCATACTTTTGATCAAGTATTTGTCAGGGATATTTGAAATAAATTTCAATGCCAAATCGAGTTCAAATTCACAACACAAACTCAACTGCCTCTGAAATTTTCAAATGCCACTCAATTTCAATCAAAATGCATAGATGCTTAGCTAATAATTGTAAAACATTCCAAATTGAAAATTTGGGATGTTACAAACCTACCCACCTTAAGATGAATCTCGCCCTCGAGATTCGGGTTGGCTAGCAAATAGGTGCGCGTGGTCTCGGCGGAGGTCTTCTTCTCGCTCCCAGGTGGCTTCCTCCTCGGAATGATGACTCCACAGAACCTTGCAAAACTTGATGATCTTGCTGCGGGTGACTCTGTTTGCAGTCTCGAGAATTCGGACGGGTTTCTCCTTATAAGTCAGATCACTGTCGAGCTGTATGGCCTCTAGGGGCACTGTGTCTCTCAACGGAATTTCGGCCATCTCAGCATGGCATTTCTTCAGCTGAGAAACATGGAAGACATCGTGAACTCCGGACAATCCTTCCGGCAATTCCAGCTTGTAAGCGACTTCTCCACGACGTTCGAGGATTTTATAGGGGCCTATAAACCGGGGTGCTAACTTTCCTTTAACACCGAACCTCTTGATTCCTCGAAGTGGGGACACACGGAGATATGCTCGCTCTCCAACTTCATACGTTATCTCCTTGCGTTTACTGTCGGCATAACTCTTCTGTCTCGACTGGGCTATCTTGAGTCTATCTCGAATCAGCTTGACCTTCTCTTCGGAGTCTCTGATAAGATCGGGACCAAAAAGTTTTCGGTCTCCAACACCATCCCACAGCAATGGTGTTCTACACCTCCTTCCGTATAGAGCTTCGAAAGGGGCCACCTTCAGACTGGTCTGATAGCTGTTGTTGTACGAGAACTCTGCATATGGCAAGTTGTCATCCCAGCTAGACCCGTAGTCTAGCGCATAGGCTCTCAACATGTCCTCCAAAATCTGGTTGGCTCTCTCGGTCTGTCCATCTGTCTGTGGATGAAAAGCTATACTGAACTCCAGCCTCGTACCCAAAGTTTCATGCAACTGATTCCAAAACTTTGAGGTAAATTGTGTTCCTCTATCTGACACGATACTCCTCGGAACTCCATGCAGACATACGATCCTGGTCATGTATATCTTGGCTAACTTAGCGCTGGTATATGTGGTCTTCACGGGAATGAAATGAGCTACCTTGGTCAAGCGATCAACCACTACCCAGATAGAATCATAACCTGAACGGGTCATCGGTAATCCTGTGACAAAATCCATTCCAAGTTTTTCCCATTTCCACTCGGGTATCGGCAAAGGTTGAAGTAACCCTGCCGGCTTCTGATGTTCTGCCTTTACTCGCTGACAAACATCGCATACTGCTACGTACTCGGCAATATCCTTCTTCATACCTATCCACCAGAAACTTTCCTTCAAATCCAGATACATCTTGGTATTGCCTGGGTGAATCGAGTATGGTGAATCATGGGCCTCCTGAAGAATTAACTTCCTGACCTCTGGGTTATTAGGCACATAGATACGATCCTCAAACCATAAAGTTCCGTGCTCATCTTCACGAAAACCTTTCGCCTTTCCGTTACACATCTTTTCCTTTATCTCTGCAATTTCCTTGTCTGTCTTCTGGGCTTCACGGATTCTTTCGGTCAGAGTGGACTGTATATCCAAGGTGGCGACAAATCCTCTCGGTACTATCTCCAGTCGGAGTTCTCTGAGATCGTCGGCTAATTCCTGAGGTAATCCTCCAGCTATGAGGGTGTTCACATAACTTTTACGGCTCAAGGCATCTGCTACAACATTTGCCTTCCCTGGGTGATAATGCAATCTCATGTCATAGTCCTTGATCGATTCAAGCCATCTCCTCTGCCTGAGGTTCAATTCCTTCTGCGTGAAAATATACTTCAGGCTCTTATGATCCGTGTAAACATCACAACTGTTTCCGACGAGGAAATGTCTCCGGGTCTTGAGTGCGTGCACTACGGCTGCTAACTCCAAATCATGTGTGGCATAATTCATCTCGTGAGGTTGTAGCTGTCTGGAGGTATAAGCTACAACTTTTCCTTCCTGCATGAGCACTCCTCCGAGTCCTTGACGAGAAGCGTCACAATATACCTGGTAATCCTTGTGTATGTCCGGAAAAATTAGCACCGGGGCGGTAACCAAACGTTTCTTCAGCTCCTGAAAACTGGCTTCACAATCCTCGGTCCAAATGTACTTGGCTTCCTTCTTCAACAGCTCAGTCATGGGCTTGGCAATCTTGGAGAAATTCTCAATAAACCTCCGATAATATCCTGCGAGTCCGAGAAAACTGCGGATCTCCTTGACTGAGGTGGGGGGCTGCCAGTTGGTGACCGATTCGACCTTGGTGGGGTTGACTGCTATTCCTTCTCCTGAAATAACATGTCCGAGGAATCCGACTTCCTTCAGCCAAAATTCACATTTGCTGAACTTGGCATATAACTGATGTTCCCGGAGTTTCTCCAGAACTAGACGCAGATGTTCCTTAGGCTCTTCCTCGCTCTTGGAGAAAACCAATATGTCATCGATGAACACCACGACAAACTTGTCCAGATATTCCATAAATACCTTGTTCATCATGCTCATGAAATACGCAGGGGCATTAGTTAATCTGAATGACATGACGGTATACTCATATAAACCATACCTGGTGGTGAAAGCTGTTTTGGGTATATCCTGTTCACGAATCTTCAACTGATGATACCCTGATCGAAGATCGATCTTGGAGAATACCTTGGCTCCAACTAGTTGATCAAATAAATCATTAATCATCGGCAGAGGGTACTTGTTCTTGATGGTCACATCGTTCAACGAACGATAATCCACAACCATTCTCAGGGTTCCATCCTTCTTCTCTACCAAAAGAACTGGGGCTCCCCAAGGTGACGAGCTTGGGCGAATATATCCCTTCTCCAATAGCTCCTTAATTTGCTTCTTGATCTCTTCCAAATCATTCGGGGGCATCCGATAGGGTCTCTTGGATATTGGGGCTGTGCCGGGCAATAACTCAATCAAAAACTCAATGTCTCTGTCCGGTGGCATTCCTGGTAATTCCTCTGGAAACACATCGGGAAAATCTTGCACTACGGGCACTTCCTCCTGAACAACACCCATGAGGGAATTCACCCGATTCTTCATCGGTGTGCGTCTGGATACATACTTGATCCTTTTCTGCTCCGGGGTGGTGAGCAAAATCGTCTTGCGAGCACAGTCGATGTTTCCTTCAAACTTGGTCAACCAATCCATGCCTAGAATTACATCCAAACTCTGGGATTCCAATACTATGAGGTCTACGGGAAAATCATGGTTTCCGATGCTGAGGGTCGAATGACAGCCTAAGCCTGCCGTCATCTCTCCTCCTGGGGAAGTGACCTGAAGTGGGGTTCTAAGGGTTCTAGTGGGCAACCCGTACTTTTCCACAACTACCCTTGATATGAATGAATGCGTTGCACCGGAATCAAAGAGTACCAATACTGGATGTGAACTTAATAAAAACTTACCAACCACAGTGTCTGGCTGATCATAGACGTCCTCCACGTCAAGGTGATTCACCTGATCACGAGAAAAAGGGTTGGGCTTCTTTGCTGAGCTTCCATTGCCGTTGCCGTTTCCATTCCTCTGCTTGGCCTCCGGACAATTGGTGGCATAGTGTCCTGTCTTCTGGCACTTGAAACAGGTGATATGACTCAGATCCTTCTGAGCCGGAGCAGGACGGTGCTGGTTGCCATTGCCTGACTTGGAGTTGTTGTCGTGGTTGCGATTGTTCCCATTCCCTCCATGGTTATGTCCTCCATGATTATGTCCTCCATGGGTGTGATGGGTATGTCCTCCTGAGTATGGGGTATAGCGGGGCTTCTGCTGAGCTCCGGAGTTGTACTTTCCCTGGCCATATTTCCGCTTGCGGCTATCAATCTGCTGCTGCTTGCCTTCAAGTATGGTGGCCTTGTCTACCAGCTCCTGGTAGTTGTTGAAGGTAGCCACCATTAGCTGCATTCCTAGCTCATCATTGAGTCCCTCGAGAAACTTCTCTTGCTTTGCGGCATCTGTGGCCACATCATCTGGGGCATAGCGAGATAATTTGCTGAACTCATCCACGTACTGCCCCACAGTACGGTTCCCCTGGCGTAAGTTGCGGAACTCACGCTTCTTCAGACTCATGGCTCCAGCTGAGACATGAGCGGTGCGGAAGGCCTGCTGGAACTCAGCCCATGTCATGGTGGCGGCCGGATAAGTGGCGGTGTAGTTCTCCCACCAAGAAGCTGCGGGTCCATCAAGCTGATGTGCGGCAAAGCGCACCTTCTCTGCATCTGTGCATCCAGCAGTGGCTAACTCCCTTCCAACCTTGCGGAGCCAATCATCGGCCACAATCGGCTCAGTGCTGCTAGAGAACACTGGCGGATTCAGCCTTAGGAAGCGTGTCAAGTTGTCAACAGGGGGTGGTGGCGGTGGATTGTTGTTGTTGTTGTTGTTGTTGTTGTTGTTGTTGTTGTTGTTGTTGTTGTTCTGGTTCTGGATGAGCATCTGCATCAGGGCATTCTGCTGCCGGATCAGCTGGGTGAGCTCCGGCGGAAAGTTGAAACCGGGGTCACGTCTCGGAGGCATCTGGTGTTTTGGAGTGGATGAGAAATTAGAATAGAACAAGGGTCTAATGAGAAAATAGCACTACCCATATGAATGCACAATCATAATCACACCAATCATTTATTCATTCATCTCAAACAAGGTTCAATCTGGGATTACAAAAAATCTCACGACTAATCGAAAATAACGGCCTAACTGATCGACGAAAAAAAAATAACATGGCGGTCGACTAAATGTCTTCATCAATTATTCTTGCGTCCTCCGGTGCGGCGTCCTCTGGTGCAGCGTCTCCTCTTGCGGCTTCCTTCGGTGGAGCTCTCTTCATAATCCTGGTCATTGCTCATGAGAGGTCCATCATCTCCACTCGGAAAAAGGTCTTCTCCCAGGTCTATCTTCTCCTCCAGTGTGGCAATATATTTATCCCGGACCTCGATTCTCTCCATAAAATCCTTGACTTCTTCTTCATGTTCAAGGAAGTCCGCGCGTGCTTTCTCCTCCAGTTCCAGTTCACGGAACAACAACCTCCTGTGTACCTTCGAGTTTCGGCGCGTCTGGATTTCCCGGTTCCTGATGAGACTCTCCAAGTCTTGGACATATGAAAGAATGGAGTCATCCTCTACGGTACGGATGATATCTCCATTCCTAGCTCTGCGAGAAATCATGGCGAGGTCTGATGGGTCGAGCTTGGCCCTGTACTCTTCTCGGAGATGTCCAAGTGCACGATAAATCGCCATGTCTCTTCCGAGAATCCAAGTGAAATCGGTAAACTCAAAGTCAATGGGCTCTGAATGTCCTCCGAAGGTCCTCCCTGGAATGTGCACCATAATCCTGTAGCGGGTATCCGTCGGAAGTGCATTGATAGGCTTCCCAGTGATTGAGGGCAGGGCAATCTTCAGCTTTTTCACGATCTGAACTAGCTTCTTGCCGAGAAGCATCGTCTCATCTGGCTGGCAAAACTCCGGTAGCAAAACTGGGGTGAACTCGGCGGCCATCTAGAATGTTGAAAATCGGAGAGAAGTCAGAAATGAACAGGGGAGAATTACGGAATGATAAGGACATAAAATAAAATAGTCTCTTCCTATTGCTTTCCGATCCTAGGGGTTACGTCCTACGGTCCGCATGTGCTCTGATACCATCTCTGTAACGACCCGACCCGAAATCGGTCAAGTCTCTGTGTAGTTGTACCATCCCAAGATCATGCCGGCACACACAGTACATTGATGCAAAGATTCAAAGTTCAATCACACCTGAATTTATTACACGATTCTCATATCGAGTCTTTATTACATCATAATAAATTCGGCCGAAGGCCAACTCATGAGAAATAAACTAAATAAAGCTGCGGAAGCGTAGACGAATAGCGAGTCCATCCGACTCCATAGGGCAATCGCCAAGCGTGGATCGTAGCCTCACTCTTGATCGGAAAATTCCTCTGCAACATAAGACGTTGCAGCCGTGTAGGTCAGCATTTTGAATATGCCGGCAAGTCATGAATAGAGAACAACAATAAAATTACTAATACTATATGCAATTTGGCTGTGGGGCTCTAAGTTTCATTGTTTTGCGAAAAAGCCGGTTTTTTCCCTACAACAAGGACTTGTTTGCAATTACTACAAAATGTTGGTAGTTATTGAGATGGTTCCGCCAACCAATGTATCGTTCCCAATTATTAAATAACCCCCTCAATTAATTTATTAAGTTCAGTGTTGAGATATCCGAAATACTCCAATTCCAGAGGCTCATTTGTCCGTAATCGGGGACACGGCTAATCAATTAGGTTGTTACTCTGCAGAGGTTTGTGCACTTTACCCGCAAGAATCGTTCCCTCCTTTAAGTCTTCGCACTGCCTGGTGTTTGAAGACGGGACGAACGAAACAGGGTCTTCCGAAGAGTTCCTCTGGGCCACTGCCGGTGCCCATCCAATCCTACCGTTCTTCTACATCTCGTAGCACCGTCCGGCCAGAGTCGCGCCTAGGGTCGACCAAGCCAGAGCCCATAATGGCTTGCGGCTGCACAGGTAAGCTTCCAGTCAATGGGGTATCCATCCGTCTCTTTGTGGCTGGGTGAAGCTTTCCGCAAGATGTCATGGCGCTTCTCCATGCATCCCGGCCATCCGCTGGTTTCTCCAGGGTGCCCGTCAACCGTCCTCCACCCAGTAGTGAATTTTGAAGTCCATCTTGAGCTTGACGTCATGAGGTTGTCATCATCTTGACTCTCGCATCTCCCTTATGAATCACTCAACCAACCTCGTCTACGAGCATAGCAAAATAAACTACATCGTCCCGGGCATCGGTAACAAGGGAGAAGGGTTCATCCTACCTCATGATACTACTCAAGAACATAACTTAACAAAATCCTCCTACTGCATGCATGGTGGGGAGGTATAACTCTAATGCAATAAAATCATAGGTATTGTAAAAACATGATCAAATGACTTGTCTGGCTGACGGTCTTCGAAAGCTAGCGACTCGTAATAGCAGGCTTCGCACTCCGGGAATTCTACCGAGTCAAACAATAGCACAAATAAGTATAGCACAATATAACATAACAGCAAGTTGAAGTAAAACACCCAAGCACTCCAACCAAAACCAAAGAAAAACTCGGAGAAAGCAAATCAAGGTTTTCACCATATCAAGCAAGAACTAAGAAATAGTTTTACACAACTAAAACTTTTCTTAACAGAACCTAAGCATTGGTTTTGCTAACTAACAGAAGGGAAAACATCATACAAACTAGGAGCAAAAAGAATCACATCAAAAGCTATTATAGAACTCCTATTATGCCTAAAACAATCCTAGCAAAGAAAATAAAATAAAAGTTTTATTCTACTGTAAATAAAAGTTCATCCTCTGTAGCTACAGAAACTAATCTAAAATAAAATATAAAATAATTTGCTAACTAGAACAGTAGGAAAACAGCAGTTAGCTAAATAAACAAGAAAAACTTGATTTCAACATAAAACTAATTGTTTATTAAATCTAAAATACCCAAACAAGTTCCTACTGCTAGGAATGGTCAAAACTAAGCAGTAGCAAAAAGAATCACTAAAAAAAATCCTAGCTCAATTTGTGGCAAAAAAAACTAATCTATCTAAATCTAATATAAAACTATTTCTAATAATTTAAACATGGCTAAACATATTTTCTACAGAAACTACAACAAATTTGCAAACTCACAAAAAAAGAATCAACTAAAAATATTGAACCAACTAAAAGAAATAGCAAAAACAAAAACAGAACTATTCTGCTAAAACAGAAACGAAGAAATAAAACTAAAAAGAAAACCGCGCTATTGGGCCTATATGCCGCTCAGGCAAAATCTAAATAAAAAGCGCCCACGGCTAAACAGAAAAGTCGACCGGTTCGATCTAACAAAAAAAACCGTAAGTAAAACAGATCTATTAAATAAAACCGTACCCCTTCGTTGCTTCTAATCTAGGCCATACATGCGAGATCCAACGGTGGAGGGGAGCTCGGGGTTACAGCGTCGGCGGCGACGAACGGAGACGACGGCGGCGGCTCGGGCGTTGGCGGTGCGGCGGCTCCGGTAGTCGGGGAGGTCGGCAAAGGTGTCGGAGAGGTGCGGCGAAGCGTGGCGAGGTTGAGGGTGGTCTTGGTGATGGTCGAAGATGACGGAGGCGAGTGGGACGAGCTCGGCGGGGCTCCTGGTGCTCTGCAACTCCGGCGGCGGGCGGTGATGCTCGGGGCGGAGGCTTCGGTCGTTCCTGGGCGACCAAACCTTGTCAAAAAGGTGGGAAACGGCGAGGGGAGTGCTTGGATGGAAAGAGGGTTCGAGGTGCTGCTCACCGGCGGCGAACGTGGCGGCGAACCGAGGCGGCGGCGGCGAGATGCGAATGGCGATGGCGTGCGCTGTGGTGGGTTTGGAGCGTAGGGTTTTAGGGGGTTCGAGAGAGGAGAGCGAGGGGAACTTATAGGACATGGACTTGGACGAGGGGGCGACGCGGGATCGCGATCCCGAGAAGATCGCGGTGTCGGGCGCGCTCTGCGCGTGCTCCGGTGCGGCGCGCCGTGCGCGAGGGGAAAGAAAGAGGTGGGGCTAGCGCGTCAGTGAGAGAGAGAGAGAGGGAGAGGGGATCGGGCGACCGATCGGAAGTGGGTTCGGGCGTGCGGGCGCGCTGGGGCAGGCCGGCTCGGCGTCGGTGGGCTGCGCCTGGCCCGCTGGTGGGCTGCGCTCGGCGCTGGCTGGGCCGGTTGGCCTGGCTGGCGCCTGAGGCTTTCCCCTTTTTTTTAAAATAGAGGGAAGGAAAAATATAAAAAAAATATTTTTTTATAGGACATATATATATATATCAAAATTCTCAGGGGAATTAATCCTACAACGTGGACATTTTTCCACAGGTAAAACTCAAACTAAAAAAAACAATTTCTGGAAATCCCAAATAAAATTCAGATTTGAATTCAAACTTTTTGGCAATACATTTCTTCTGACATTTTTGGAGTGTCATGTTAGCTCCTCTCATACTTTTGATCAAGTATTTGTCAGGGATATTTGAAATAAATTTCAATGCCAAATCGAGTTCAAATTCACAACACAAACTCAACTGCCTCTGAAATTTTCAAATGCCACTCAATTTCAATCAGAATGCATAGATGCTTAGCTAATAATTGTAAAACATTCCAAATTGAAAATTTGGGATGTTACAATCCCCCCTCCGGCAGGGAGCCGGAACAGGGTCCCGATTGGTTTGTGGTGGCTACAGAGGCTTGCGGCAGCGGAACTCCCGATCTAGGATTCTTTCTGGGGGGTTTCTGTATTTATAGGAATTTTTGGCGTCGGTCTCACGTCAGGGGGGTCTCCGAGTCATCCAAGAGATAGGGGGCGTGCCCACGGGATATGGCGCACCCTCCACCCTCGTGGATGGCTCGGGACTCTTCTCGCCCAACTCTTTTACTCCGGGGGCTTCTTTTGGTCCATAAAAAATCATCAAAAATTGGCACGTCAATTGGACTCCGTTTGGTATTCCTTTTCTGTAAAACTCAAAAACAAGGAAAAAAACAGAAACTGGCACTGGGCTCTAGGTTAATAGGTTAGTCCCAAAAATTAGATGAAACAACATATAAATGCATATAAAACATCCAAGATGGATAATGTAATAACATGGAACAATAAAAAATTATAGATACGTTGGAGACGTATCAGCTGCGGCCGCGCTCTCGCCGGAGTGGGCCGCCAAAGTTGCCCTCAGGACGCGGATCCACGTCCCCATCTTTCACCGGTGACGATTGAACAGTGAAATGATATTTGGGGAGCGAGCTAGTGTGCTTGACACGCCGGCTGTGGACTGTAGCCGATGCACCCTGTCGCGTAAGCCATAGGCGTACTATACACCGACAGTGCTCTAGGATATTTTGTACTGCATCTCACACGGTTGGTGATAATAAACTGTGAGGGATCTACTTGATTTTTCATCTTGATTTGAATTACATAATGGGGTCACAGCGGCAATCAATGGTGTTTGAATTGCTAGACCTTTTATTTGCAGTGAACATGCAACTATATGTGTGTCGTAAAAGAATTGGAATTATTCAGGGTTCGTTTGGACATTTTATAATTAAATTGGGTTTCTAGCCATTTCATGTGCACAATTCAAAATTAAACTACATGCACATGCTCCGGTGCACCAACATGGGTTGTAAAATCATATATGTGTCCATGGGTTTATGCTTATGTCCCATGCAAGAAATGGGGATGAATTTCGAACACCACGACACCGTGGCTCTCTGGCAAACGTCGACGTACTACCTTTTGTAATTCTAGTAAATCCAAAAGTCGTCCGAAATTCATGAACCTTGGCATGCTATCATGGAGCGGCATCAACATGTCGCGGTAAAAAATTTCTCCCATTTGGGGCAGGTTTGGGTATAAGCTTCTCACAACAAGTGTGATGGTTTCGGTAGGGGACGTTTCACCTTTCTGGATGAAATGATATCCGTTGCCTCTTCTCGATTTCAAATTTTTTTCCTAGTGTCAACATAGAATAAAAAGAGTGTTGTGTCAATTTTTGGGCTTTTCGGGGTTCGCTTGGACATTTTTATACATTAACTGAGTTTTCTATGGATTCATGTGCATAATTCAAATTTGAACTACAGGCACATGCTCTAATGCATATAAATTAGCTGAAAATTCAAATCTATGTCCTTGATTGCATGCTTAGGTCCCATGCAAGAAATGGGAATGAATGTCAAACACCCTGCCACCGTCAGTAGGCCGCAAATGTTGAGATACCTGCTTTTTAAATTCTAGTAAATCCAAAGCTCATCAGAAATTCATGAAACTTGGCATGCTATCATGGAGTGGCCTCAACATGTTGTGGTAATTTTTTTGTCCCATTTGGGGGCAGGTTTGGCGATATGCTTCTCACAAACTAGAGCTTCTCACAACAAGCCTGATGGTTTCGGTAGGGAACGTTTCACCTTTCTGGACGAAACGATATCCATTGCCTCTTCTCGATTTCAATTTTTTCCTAGTGTGAACATAGAACAACAAGAATGTTGTGTCAATTTTTGGGGTTTGCCTGGAAATTTTTATACATTAACTGAGTTTTCTATGCATTCATGTGCATAATTCAAATTTGAACTACAGGCACATGCTCTAATGCATATAAATTGGTTGAAAATTCAAATTTGTGTCCTTGGTTGCATGCTTAGGTCCCATGCAAGAAATGGGAATGAATGTCAAACACCCTGCCACCGTCACTCAACCGCAAACATTGAGATACCTGGTTTTTAAATTCTAGTAAATCCAAAGCTTGTCTGAAATTCATGAAACTTGGCATGCTATCATGGAGCGGCATCAACATGCCATGGTAAAAAATTTTGTCCCATTTGGGTCAGGTTTGGGTATAAGCTTCTCACAAACCAGAGCTTCTCACAACAAGTGTGATGGTTTCGGTAGGGAACGTTTCACCTTTCTGGACGAAACGATATCCGTTTCCTCTTCTCGATTTCAATTTTTTTCCTAGTGTCAACATAGAACAACAGGAGTGTTGTGTCAATTTTTGGGTTTTTTCGGGGTTCGCTTGGACATTTTTATACATTAACTGAGTTTTCTATGCATTCATGTGCATAATTCAAATTTGAACTACACGCACATGCTCTAATGCATATAAATTTGTTGAAAATTCAAATATGTGTCCTTGGTTGCATGCTTAGGTCCCATGCAAGAAATGTGAATGAATGTCAAACACCCTGCCACCGTCACTCGGCTGCAAACATTGAGATATCCGCTTTTTAAATTCTAGTAAATCCAAAGCTCGTCTGTAATTCATGAAACTTGGCATGCTATCATGGAGCGGCATCAACATGTCGTGGTAATTTTTTTGTCCCATTTGGCGCAGGTTTGGGGATATGCTTCTCACAAACCAGAGCTTCTCACAACAAGCCTGATGGTTTCGGTAGGGAACGTTTCACCTTTCTGGACGAAACGATATCTGTTGCCTCTTCTCGATTTCAATTTTTTTTCCTAGTATCAACATAGAACAACAGGAGTGCTGTGTCAATTTTTCGTATTTTTCGGGGTTTGCTTGGACATTTTTATACATTAACTGATTTTTCCATGCATTCATGTGCATAATTCAAATTTGAACTACAGGCACATGCTCTAATGCATATAAATTGGTTGAAAATTCAAATATGTGTCCTTGGTTGCATGCTTAGGTCCCATGCAAGAAATGGGAATGAATGTCAAACACCCTGCCACCGTCACTCAGCCGTAAACATTGAGATACCTGGTTTTTAAATTCTAGTAAATCCAAAGCTCGTCTGAAATTCATGAAACTTGGCATGCTATCATGGAGCGGCATCAACATGCCGTGGTAAATTTTTTGTCCCATTTGGGGCAGGTTTGGGGATATGCTTCTCACAAACCAGAGCTTCTCTCAACAAGCCTGATGGTTTCGATAGGGAACGTCCCACCTTTGGGAAAGAAACGATATCCATTGCCTCTTATTGCTTTCAAAAATTTTCTCATGTCAACATAGAACAACAGGAGTGTTGTGTCAATTTTTGGGATTTTTCGGGGTTCGTTTGGACATTTTTATGCATTAATTGAGTTTTAATGCATTTATGTGCATAATTCAAATTTGAACTACATGCACATGCTCTAATGCATATAAATTGGTTGAAAATTCAAATTTGTGTCCTTGGTTGCATGCTTAGGTCCCATGCAAGAAATGGGAATGAATGTCAAACACCCTGCCACTGTCACTCGGCCGCAAACATTGAGATACTAGGTTTTTCAATTCTAGTAAATCCAAAACTCGTCTGAAATTCATGAAACTTGACATGCTATCATGGAGCGGCATCAACATGTCGTGGTAAAAATTTTGTCCCATTTGGGGCAGGTTTGGGTATATGCTTCCCACAAACCAGAGCTTCTCACAACAAGCATGATGGTTTCGGTAGGGAACGTCCCACCTTTGGGGACAAACGATATTCATTGCCTCTTATTGCTTTCAAAAAATTCTCCTGTCAACATAGAACAACAGGAGTGTTGTGTTAATTTTTGGGATTTTTCGGGGTTCGTTTGGACATTTTTATGCGTTAATTGAGTTTTCAATGCATTTATGTGCATATTTCAAATTTGAACTACATGCACATGCTCCAGTGCATATAAATTGGTTGAAAAATCAAATCTTTGTCCTTGGGTGCATGCTTAGGTCCCATGCAAGAAATGGGAATGAATGTCAAACACCCTGCCACCGTCACTCAGCCGCAAACATTGAGATACCTGGTTTTTAATTCTAGTAAATCCAAAGCTCGTCTAAAATTCATGAAACTTGGCATGCTACCATGGAGCGGCATCAACATGCCGTGGTAAATTTTTTGTCCCATTTGGGGCAGGTTTGGGGATATGCTTCTCACAAACCAGAGCTTCTCTCAACAAGCCTGATGGTTTCGGTAGGGAATGTCCCACCTTTGGGAAAGAAACGATATCCATTGCCTCTTATTGCTTTCAAAAAATTTCTCATGTCAACATAGAACAACAAGAGTGTTGTGTCAATTTTTGGGACTTTTCGGGGTTCGTTTGGACATTTTTATGCATTAATTGAGTTTTTAATGCATTTATGTGCATAATTCAAATTTGAACTACATGCACATGCTCTAATGCATATAAATTGGTTGAAAATTCAAATTTGTGTCCTTGGTTGCATGCTTAGGTCCCATGAGAGAAATGGGAATGAAAATGTCAAACACCCTGCCACTGTCACTCGGCCGCAAACATTGAGATACCAGGTTTTTAAATTCTAGTAAATCCAAAACTCGTCTGAAATTCATGAAACTTGACATGCTATCATGGAGCGGCATCAACATGTCGTGGTAAAATTTTTGTCCCATTTGGGGTAGGTTTGGGTATATGCTTCTCACAAACCAGAGCTTCTCACAACAAGCATGATGATTTCGGTAGGGAACGTCCCACCTTTGGGGACAAAACGATATCCATTGCCTGTTATTGCTTTCAAAAAATTTCTCGTGTCAACATAGAACAACAGGAGTGTTGTGTTCATTTTTGGGATTTTTCGGGGTTCGTTTGGACATTTTTATGCATTAATTGAGTTTTCGATGCATTTATTTGCATATTTCAAATTTGAACTACATGCACATGCTCCAGTGCATATAAATTGGTTGAAAAATCAAATCTTTGTCCTTGGGTGCATGCTTAGGTCCCATGCAAGAAATGGGAATGAATTTCAAACACCAGGGCACCATTGATTGCCGGCAAAACATTGAGATACTTTGTTTTTAAATTCTAGCAAATCCAAAGCTCGTCTGAAATTCATGAAACTTGGCATGCTATCATGGAATGGCACCCGACATGATGTGGTATTTTTCGTGCCCATTTTGAGAGAAGGCGTACTCGAATAACAGCCAACAAAGGCATTTTGAAACAAATAGCTGCCACTCTAACATCGCAAACATTTGTATAATTCAAATCGTGTGCGTTATGTTAACCATTCACGTGACGCCACGTGTCTTCGTTTTAATGGCTATAGGAGGTGACGTGCGGACAGCTGCTTTACTGAACGGGAGGCGTACGAGCGCGGTCCGATGCACAGGCTGACCGAGAGGCGTGCAAGCTGTCCTCCAATGCGCGGGCTCACCGGGAAGCTTGCGAGCTGTACGCTGCGCAGGCTCACTGGGAAGCGAGCCCTTTAACTTCCATGGCCGCCCGCCTTCCTCTTGATACGTCCATTTTGCATCATGTTTTCTTACTGTTATTTATGATGTTTTTATCCATAATAATGCTTTTTGGAGTAATTCTAATGCATTTTCTCTCATAATATGCAAGGTATACACAAAGAGGGAGAATTCTGGCAGCTGGAAATCTAGACCTGGAAAAGCTACGCCAGGTCACCTATTCTGCACAACTCCAAACAAGCTGAAACTTCACAAGGATTTTTATGGAATATTTGAGGAATATTGGAGCAAATAACTACCAAAGGGGGCCCACCAGGTGGGCACAACCCACCTGGGCGTGCCCTGGTGGGTTGTGCTCACCCAGGCCCACCTCCGGTGCCCATCTTCAGGTACATAGGTCGTTTTGACCTAGAAAAAATAAGAGGAGGACTTTCGGGACGGAGCGCTGCCGTCTCGAGGCGGAACTTGGGCAGGAGCACTTTTGCCCTCCGGCGGAGCGATTCCGACGGGGGAACTTCCCTCCTGAAGGGGGAAATCATCGTCGTCATCATCACCAACAACTCTGCCATCTTGGGGAGGGCAATCTCCATCAACATCTTCAACAGCACCATCTCATCTCAAACCCTAGTTCATATCTTGTGTTCAATCTCGTTACCGGAACTATAGATTGGTGCTTGTGGGTGACTAGTAGTGTTGATTACATCTTGTGGTTGATTACTATATGGTTTATTTGGTGGAAGATTATATGTTCAGATCCAATATGCTATTTAATACCCCTCTGATCTTGAGCATGATTATCATTTGTCAGTAGTTACTTTTGTTCTTGAGGTCACGAGAGAAATCATGTTGCAAGTAATCATGTGAACTTGATATGTGTTCGATATTTTGATTGTATGTATGTTGTGATTCCCTTAGTGGTGTCATGTGAACGTCGACTACATGAAACTTCACCATATTTTGGCCTAAGAGAATGCATTGTGGAGTAGCAATTAGATGATGGGTTGCGAGAGTGACAGAAGCTTAAACCCCAGTTTATGCGCTATTCCGTAAGGGACCGATTGGATCCAAAAGTTTAATGCTATGGTTAGAATTTATTCTTAATACTTTTCTCGTAGTTCCGGATGCTTGCGGGAGGGTTAATCATAAGTAGGAGGTTTGTTCAAGTAAGAACAGCACCTAAGCACTGGTACACCCACATATCAAATTATCAAAGTACCGAACATGAATTAAACCAACATGGTGAAAGTGACTAGATGAAAATCCCGTGTACCCTCAAGAACGCTTTGCTTATCATAAGAGAACATTTTGGCCTGTCCTTTGCCTCAAAAGGATTGGGCTATCCTGCTGCATTTTTGTTACTACTATTGTTACTTGCCCATTACAAATTATCTTGCTATCAAACTACTAAGTTACTTACAATTTCAGCACTTGCAGACATTACCTTATAAGTCAACTAATAGGACGGAGCACTATATACATTCAACGCAATTAAATGTTTTCCAAAAAAAGTGATATGATTTCTGTGAAACTTATAAGTCATGTATGTCAAATTAACCTCTGTGTACTTGTTCTCAAATTAACCTCCGGGCCTTTTTGCCGCGTATCACACACATCTTGTTAAGTTGAACCATTTATGTTCTCTTCCCTAATCGAAAACAGTTCATTTGACTGAACCGTATGCCGTATATCACACACACCTTGATCTGGCTAACCATTTCTGTTGCTTTCCCTAATAGCAAACAATTCATCAGAGTGAACTGTATGCCGTATATCACACACACATTGATATAGCTGCCCGTTTCTGTTGTTCTGTATAATCGCAAATAGTTCGTTTGGATCAACTGTATGCCCTGCTTCGCACACGCAACTAAAATGTGAACCGTGTTTGATGCATCCGTCATCGCAAATGTTTTGCACCTTTTTTGATGGTTTTTTTACACCACTGTTTGCGATTATTGCATCGCACACAGTTTCATCGAAGGGTCTCTGATCGTAGTGTCGCATTAGCAGCATCCTGCAGTAGTGCCATCACCATCATAGGTAGGTCCCTGGATCATGCCAGCATTCGGATGCATACTTTAGGAGGATCACTCAGACGGATCTACAGCACTTGGACAACCACACATCACTCGACGGACGATCGACCACTCGGACGTATAGGGCAAGAAGGCATCGTTGGAGCTGCAACGGTCGAGGGATCCTAAGTCGGCCACTAAATAGAGTTATAACTACTGTTACCGGTAACTGCTGTAGTATAGGCTCACTACACTAGTAATTGCCTCATTCAATGGCATTAATGGCCCCGGCGCGTGGGAGACATGGGGCTGCAACGCACTCTATATAAGCCACACGCCTTTCCATAGCCGGACACGTATCTATCATATAAAAGCAAGCCTCAGGGCAAGAGACGTAGGGCTTTTACCTCCACCGAGTGAGGGGCCTGAACTCGTTAAACACCGTGTGTTACACCTACGCCGTAGCTAGACTCTGCCTCTTATTCGTACCCCTAGTACACATTGTCAGTATCATATCCCCGACACCCGTCGTCGCCCCGATCCATCCAGAGCAATTCCCAGCGGCCGTCCATCACCAGCCAAAAAAGTCGCTCCCTATCCAGTCCCGCCGTCGACCTCCACCTCTGCAATCCATGGCGCACTATCCCCCTCTAGTCCGCGAGTGCTTCCCCGGGGAGATCCTCACGCATGGGGACCCGGATCTGGGGCCGGAGCGGGTGGCGGAATAATATCACGTACCACCGGCATGAACGCGCTAGAGGTAGATTTTCGCAACCGCGCGCTGCTGGCCACGGTGGGGTGTCGGCATCCTCAGATCTCACCTGAAGCCTTGGTCCCATCCCTACCCCGGATTTGCAGCCTTGAGAGGAGGCACATCCGGGTTGAGGTCACACATCTAGTTGATTTCTTCATCATGTTTGCCTCCATTGCAGACTGTGACAGAGTTTTCGCCGATTCCGACAAGGTGCGCTGCACCAGGGCTCCAATCGCGTTCCAGCAATGGCACCGGAGCGCTCTGGCCTCGAGCGCCAAACTGGAGTTCTTCTGCAAGCTGGGGATTGAGGGGCTAGCGGCGAATTCCTGGGAGTGCGGGGTCATCAGCCAGCTCATCAACAATCTCAACGGCCAGCTAGTGGAAATCCTTCCGCTGGACGACCGTTGGCAGCTCGAGGTAATGGTGTGGTTGAAGAATCCCTTTGCCGTTCCAAGGATCTATGATCTGGAGGTATTGGAACCTATCGGCCCGCCGGACTTGTTCGAGCTGGACGACCCAATGTCGCCCCCTCTCCCTACTCCACCAACCAAGAGGGGGACGCTCATCCATCCGCTCACCATCCATGTCCTCGGTGTGGTGGACCGCACAGTCCCGTACTTGGGGCGCATCCAGCTGGATGATGATGAAGATCTAACGAGGAGACACGACTACTGATGTTTACTACACAAGTTGTTCTTGTAGACTCGTGTTGGGCCTCCAAGCGCAGAGTTTTGTAAGACAGTAGCAAATTTCCCTCAAGTGGATGACCTAAGGTTTATCAATCTATGGGAGGTGTAGGATGAAGATGGTCTCTCTCAAACAACCCTGCAACCAAATAATAAATAGTCTCTTAGGTCCCCAACACACCAAATACAATGGTAAATTGTATAGGTGCACTAGTTCGGCGAAGGGATGGTGATACAAGTGTAATATCGATAGCATATATTGATTTTTGTAGTAGTAACAATATAAAATAGCAATGTAGCAACAGATAAAATGGAGCACAAACGGTATTGCAATGTTTGAAAACGAGGCCTAGGGTCCGTATTTTCACTAGTGCAACCTCTCCACAATGCTAATCAAATTGGATCATATAACCATCCCTCAACGTGTGATGAAGAATCACTCCAAAGTTCTTATCTAGCGGAGAACATAAGAAGAAATTGTTTGTAGGGTACGAAACCACCTTAAATTTATTCTTTCCGTTCGATCTATTCAAGAGTTCGTACTAAAATAACACAAAGTTATTCTTTCCGTTCGATCTATCCAAGAGTTCGTACTAAAATAACACCATATGATACGCATCAACCAACCCTAATGTCACCTGGAAACTCCAATGTCACCACAAGTATCCATGAGTTAATTATACGATATGCATCAAACAATTCCATATTCATAATACTCGAGATTTCTACCGGAGAAACAAGGACAAAAACGTGCATTGCAACTTCTTGAGCTTGCGTTGGTTTTTCCCTTGAAGAGGAAAGGGTAATGCAGCAAACTACAGATAAGTATTTCCCTCAGTTATAGAACCAAGGTATCAATCCAGTAGGATACAACGCACAAATCAACAATACATGCACAAACAATCAAACAACTTGCACCCAACGCGATAAAGGGGTTGTCAATCCCTTCACGGTTACTTGCAGAAGTGAGATCGGATAGGGATAGACAAAACTAAACAAACGATAAAGTAAATATTTTGGGGTTTTTGGTTTATAGATAGGAAAGCAAAAGATTGCAAAATAGTAGATCAGAAACTTATATGATGGAAAATAGACCCGGGGCCATAGGTTTCACTAGAGGCTTCTCTCAAGATAGCAAATAATACGGTGGGTGAACAAATTACTGTTGAGCAATTGATAGAAAAGCACAATGTTATGACGATATCTAAGGCAATGATTATTAAATATAGGCATCACGTCCGTGTCAAGTAGACCGAAACGATTCTGCATCTACTAACATTACTCCACACATCGACCAACTCCTACCTGCATCTAGAATATTAAGTTCATGAAGAACAGAGTAACGCATTAAGTAAGATGACATGATGTAGAGGAATAAACTCAAGCAACATGATGTAAACCCCATCTTTTTATCCTCGATGGCAACAATACAATACGTGCCTTGCTGCCCCTACTGTCACTGGGAAAGGACACCGCAAGATTGAACCCAAACCTAAGCACTTCTCCCATTGCAAGAAAAACCAATCTAGTTGGCCAAACCAAACTGATAGTTCAAAGAGAATTACAAAGATACCAAATCATGCATAAAAGAATTCAGAGGAGATTCAAATAATACATCGATAAGCTGATCATAAATCCACAATTCATCGGATCTCGACAAACACATCGCAAAACAAGATTACATCAGATAGATCTCCAAGAACATCGAGGAGAACATGGTATTAAGAATCAAAGAGAGAGGAGAAGCCATCTAGCTACTAGCTATGGACCCGTAGGTCTGTGGTAAACTACTCACGCTTCATCAGAAGGGCAATAGAGTTGATGTGGAAGCCCTCCGTAATCGAATCCCCCTCCGGTAGGATGCCGGAAAAGGCCCCTAGATGGGATCTCACGGGAGCAGAAGGTTGCGGCAGTGGAAAAGTGTTTTCGCGGATACATCTGCTGGTTTGGTAATATATGTGAATATATAGGCCGAAGAATTAGGTTAGGGGAGTCATGAGGGGCCCACAAGGCAGAGGGGCGCGCCCTAACCCCCTGGACGTGCCCTCCCCCCTTGTGGCCGCCTCATGGCTCTTCCGAATTGATCTCCAATTCTCTGGGGTGTCTTCTGGTCCAAGAAAAATAATCGTGAAGGTTTTATTCCGTTTGGACTCCGTTTGGTATTCCTTTTCCGCGAAACTTAAAAACAAGGAAAAAACAGAAACTGGCACTGGGCTCTAGGTTAATAGGTTAGTCCCAAAAATAATATAAAATATCATATTAATGCATATAAAACTTCCAAAACAGTAGCATGGAACAATAAAAAAATTATAGATACGTTGGAGATGTATCAAGCATCCCCAAGCTTAATTCCTGCTTGTCCTCGAGTAGGTAAATGATAAAAACAGAATTTTTGATGTGGAATGCTACCTAACATATTTATCCATGTAATTTTACTTTATTGTGGCATGAATGTTCAGATCCATAAGATTCAAAACAAAAGTTTAATATTGACATAAAAACAATAATACTTCAAGCATACTAACAAGGCAATTATGTCTTCTCAAAATAACATGGCCAAAGAAAGCTTATCCCTACAAATTCATATAGTCTGGCTATGGTCCATCTTCATCGCACAAAATATTTAAATCATGCACAACCCCGATGACAAGCCAAGCAATTGTTTCATACTTTTGATGTTCTCAAACTTTTTCAACTTTCACGCAATACATGAGCGTGAGCCATGGACATAGCACTATAGGTGGAATAGAATATGGTGGTTGTGGAGAAGACAAAAAGAAGGAGATTGTCTCACATCAACTAGGCATATCAATGGGCTATGGAGATGCCCATCAATATATATCAATGTGAGTGAGTAGGGATTGCCATGCAACAGTTGCACTAGAGCTATAAGTTCATGAAAGCTCAAAAAGAAACTAAGTGGGTGTGCATCCAACTTGCTTGCTCACGAATACCTAGGGCAATTTGAGGAAGCCCATCGTCGGAATATACAAGCCAAGTTCTATAATGAAAAGTTCCCACTAGTATATGAAAGTGATAACATAGGAGACTCTCTATCATGAAGATCGCCGTGCTACTTTGAAGCACATGTGCGGAAAAAGGATAGCAACAGTGCCCCTTCTCTCTTTACTCTCATTTTTTTGTTGGCTTCTTTGGCCCCTTCTTTTTATTATTTTCCTCAAATGGGGCAATGCTGTAATAATGAATATCATCACACTTTTATTTAGTTACAACTCAAGAATTACAACTTGATACTTAGACAAAATATGACTCTATATGAATGCCTCCGGCGGTGTACCGGGATGTGCAATGAATCAAGAATGACATGTATGAAAGAATTATGAATGGTGGCTTTGCCACAAATATGATGTCAACTACATGATCATGCAAAGCAATATGACAATGATGGAACGTTTCATAATAAATAGAACGGTGGAAAGTTGCATGGCAATATATCTCAAAATGGCTATGGAAATGCCATAATAGGTAGGTATGGTGGCTATTGAGGAAGGTATATGGTGGGTGTATGGTACCGGCAAAAGTTGGACGGTACTAGAGAGGCTAGCAATGGTGGAAAGGTGAGAGTGCATATAATCCAAGGACTTAACATAACTCATAAAGAACTCACATACTTATTGCAAAAATCTATTAGTTATCGAAACAAAGTACTACGCGCATGCTCCTAGGAGGACAGATTGGTAGGAAAATACCATCGCTCGTCCCCGACCGTCACTCATATGGAAGGCAATCAATAAATAAATCATGCTCCAACTTCGTTACATAATGGTTCACCATACGTGCATGCTACGGGAATCACAAACCTTAACACAAGTATTTCTAGAATCCACAATTACTCACTAGCATGACTCTAATATCACCATCTTTATATCTCAAAACAATCATAAGGAATCAAACTTCTCATAGTATTCAATGCACTTTATATGAAAGTTCTTATTATACCCCTCTTGTATGTCTATCATATTAGGACTAAATTTATAACCAAAGCAAATTACCATGCTGTTTAGAGACTCTCGAAATAATATAAGTGAAGCATGAGAGTTCAATAATTTCTATAAAATAAGGCCACCGTCGTGCTCTAAAAAGATATAAGTGAAGCACTAGAGCAAAATTGCCTAGCTCAAAAGATATAAGTGAAGCACATAGAGTATTCTAATAAATCACGATTCATGCGTGTCCCTCTCAAAAGGTGTGTACAACAAGGATGATAGTGGCAAACTGAAAAGCAAAGACTCATATCATACAAGACGCTCCAAGCAAAGCACATATCATGTGGTGAATAAAAATATAGCCTCAAGTAAAGTTACCGATAGACGAAGACGAAAGAGGGGATGCCTTCCGGGGCATCCCCAAGCTTAGGCTCTTGGTTGTCCTTGAATATTACCTTGGGGGTGCCTTGGGCATCCCTAAGCTTAGGCTCTTGCCACTCCTTATTCCATAGTCCATCAAATCCTTACCCAAAACTTGGAAACTTCACAACATAAAACTCAACAGAAAATCTCATTAGCTCCGTTAGTATAAGAAAATAAATCACCACTTTTGGTACTGTTGTGAACTCATTCTTTATTTATATTGATGTAATATCTACTGTGTACAACTTTTCCATGGTTCACACCCCTCGATACTACCCATAGATTCATCAAAATAAGCAAACAACACAACGAAAACATAATCTGTCAAAAACAGAACAGTCTGAAATCTCTGGATAGTTCGAATACTTATGTGACTCAAAAAATTCTGAAAAAAATTAGGACAACGGAGGCAATTTGTATATCAATCTTGCGTAAAAAATTCAGAATATTATCACGCTTCTGTAAGTTTTTTAAAAATTTGGGATTGGGCGCAAAAGTTTCTGTTTTTCAGCAAGATAAAATCAACTATCGCCGTAAGCCATCCCAAAGGTCTTACTTGGCACAAACACTAATTAAAACACAAAATGGCATCTAACCAGAGGCTAGATGAGTTATTTATTGCAAAACAAAACCAAAAAGCAAAGAACAAAAATAAAATTGGGTTGCCTCCCAACAAGCGCTATTGTTTAACGCCCTGAGCTAGGCATAAAAACACAAATAGATCTAGGTATAATTGTAGTAATGATAAGGCAATCTCGAAAACACATCTCATACTCCCTTCGTTCAGCAGCAAGTTTTCTTTGTGGTAAGCAAAAG
Source organism: Aegilops tauschii subsp. strangulata (assembly GCF_002575655.3). Taxonomy (NCBI): domain Eukaryota; kingdom Viridiplantae; phylum Streptophyta; class Magnoliopsida; order Poales; family Poaceae; genus Aegilops; species Aegilops tauschii. The sequence continues at coordinate 322,848,322 of NC_053038.3, read as the reverse complement.
TAATCAAAAGGGCTAAATTTATTGGGATAAGGATCCCCAAGATCAAGCTCGGGAGGAATTGGTTCCTCCTTCGGCCCCTCATATTGTATGACCAACTCATCATTGGAAGCGTTCTTTTGGAAAAAAGTCATGAGTTTGTGTCCAAGAGAGAAACCCAATCCATTGTTTTGTATAGAAAAATTATAATTAAGCTCAGAAACTTATCAACTAAAACATCGGTAGGGACCCTCTTTCTTAAATTTTCATTATAAGCAACATGATCTAGAGATCGTAAACTCATTATGTCCTCTTGGTTAAAGAGAATTCCCTCTATGGGAGGATGACCACTATCTACTTTATAATGCGTGAAAATTTCGCTAGCTTCTTTCATAATAAATCTAAACTCATGGGATAGAAATATAGTGGCGACGCGCTTAACAGAAGAATGCTCAATATTAGAAAACTCTAGAAAAATCCTTTGTATGGATGGATGCATGTGAACAAATTGTCTTTCAAGTTCAACCACAAGCAAAGATATAGCATCCACAAGACTACTAGTTTTATGGAGAACAGATCCACCTAACGTTGGTAGCGCACCGGCACAAGTAAAGAAATCTTGAATAACCCCTTTTCCAATAATATTACCGCTACCTATGCAGAGTTTTTGAGTGTGCAAGATAGTAGATTCTTCATGAGGATTAGTATTAGCAAAAGCATCAAAGTTTCCCCCATCGTTACTACAATCCTTCTCAGTGATAACCTCCCCAATTTCCAACATGGTGGCAACAAACCAATCTAGCAAATGAGCAAACCGAAAGCGAATGAAGAAGATGAACGGAAGAGGGGCGAAGAAAATGCAAATCGTTTTGAAAATCGTTTTAGAAGTGGGGGAGAGGAAAATGAGAGGCAAATGGCAAATAATGTAATGCAAGAGATGAGAGTTTATGATGGGTACTTCGTATGTCTTGACTTGGCGTAGATCTCCCCGGCAACGGCGCCAGAAATTCTTCCTGCTACTTCTTGAGCTTGCGTTGGTTTTTCCCTTGAATAGGAAAGGGTGATGGAGCAAACTAGAGATAAGTATTTCCCTCAGTTAGAGAACCAAGGTATCAATCCGGTAGGAGACAACGCACAAATCACCAATACCTGCACAAACAATCAAAGAACTTGCACCCAACGCGATAAAGGGGTCGTCAATCCCTTCACGGTTACTTGCAAAAGTGAGATCTGATAGAGATAGATGAAACTAAACAAACGATAAAGTAAATATTTTTGGGTTTTTGGTTTATAGATCGGAAAGTAAAAGATTGCAAAATAGTAGATCGGAAACTTATATGATGGAAAATAGATCCGGGGGCCATAGGTTTCACTAGAGGCTTCTCTCAAGATAGCAAATAATACGGTGGGTGAACAAATTACTGTCGAGCAATTGATAGAAAAGAGCAAAGTTATGACGATATCTAAGGCAATGATTATGAAATATAGGCATCACGTCCGTGTCAAGTAGACCGAAACTATTCTGCATCTACTACTATTACTCCACACATCGACCGACTCATGCGTGCATCTAGAGTATTAAGTTCATGAAGAACAGAGTAACACATTAAGTAAAATGACATGATGTAGAGGAATAAACTCAAGCAATATGATATAAACCCCATCTTTTTATCCTCGATGGCAACAATACAATACGTGCCTTGCTGCCCCTACTGTCACTGGGAAAGGACACCGCAATATTGAACCCAAAGCTAAGCACTTCTCCCATTGCAAGAAAAACCAATCTAGTTGGCCAAACCAAACCGATAGTTCGAAGAGAATTACAAAGATACCAAATCATGCGTAAAAAATTCAGAGAAGATTCAAATAATATTCATAGATAAGTTGATCATAAATCCACAATTCATCGGATCTTGACAAACACACCGCAAAAGAAGATTACATCGGATAGATCTCCAAGAACATCGAGGAGAACATGGTATTGAGAATCAAAGAGAGAGAAGAATCCATCTAGCTACTAGCTAGAGACTCGTAGGTCTGTGGTAAACTACTCACGCTTGATCGGAAGGTCAATAGAGTTGATGTAGAAGCCCTCCGTGATCGAATCCCCCTCCGGCAGGATGCCGGAAAAGGCTCCTAGATGGGATCTCACGGGAACAGAAGGTTGCGGCGGTGGAAAATTGTTTTCGTGGATACTTCTGGTGGTTTGGGAATATATGTGAATATAAAGACCGAAGAATTAGGTCAGGGCAGTCACAAGGGGCCCACACGGCAGGGGCGCGCCCTACCCCCCTGGGCGCGCCCTCCCCCCCTGTGGCCGCCTCGTGGCTCTTTCGACTTGACCTCCAAGTCTCTGGGTGTCTTCTGGTCCAAGAAAAATCATCGCGAAGGTTTTATTCCGTTTGGACTACGTTTGGTATTCCTTTTCTGTGAAACTCAAAAACAAGGGGAAAACATAAACTCGCACTGGGCTCTAGGTTAATAGGTTAGTCTCGAAAATAATATAAAATATTATATTAATGCATATAGAACATACAAAATAGATAATGTAATAGCGTGGAACAATCAAAAATTATAGATACATTGGAGACGTATCATGCATCAACCCATATGCATCGATTACCCCAATGTCACCTCGGGAATCCGCGAGTTGAGTGCCAAAACATATATCAAGTGAATCTATATAATACCCCATTGTCACCACATGTATTCATATGGAAGACATATATCAAGTTCTCTCAAATCCATAAAAGTATTCAATCCAATAAGAACGAAATCCCAAAGGGAAAACTCAATTCATCACAATAAGATAGAGAGGGGGAAACACCATATGATCCAACTATATTAACAAAGCCCGCGATACATCAAGATCGTGCCAAATCAAGAACACGAGAGAGAGAGAGAGAGAGAGAGAGAGAGAGAGAGAGAGAGATTAAACACATAGCTACTGGTACAAACCCTCGGCCCCAAGGGTGGACTACTCCTTCCTCATCATGGAGACCATTGGGATGATGAAGATGGTCTTCGGTGATGATTTCCCCCTCAGGCAGGGTGCCGGAACGGGGTATAGATTGTTTTTTCGTAGCTACAGAGGCTTGCGGCGGAGGAACTTCTGATCTTGGGTAATTACTGATGGTTTCTCTATTTATAGGAGTTTTTAGCGTTGGAATCACGCAAAGATGGGCCTCGAGGTGGGCACAACCCACCTGGGCGCGCCTAGGCCTCCTGGCGCGCCCAGGTGTCTTGTGCTCACCTCCTTCACCTTTTGGTCCTCCCACAAAGCTTCTAGTGCCTCTTTTGTTCCAAAAAAAATCATCAAAAAGTTTCATCGCATTTGGAGAACTTTTATTTCTGCACAAAAAACAGCACCACGGTAGTTGTGCTGAAAACAACGTCAGTCCGGGTTAGTTCCATGCAAATCATACCAAAACTATATAAAATTATTGTAAACATGGCATGAATACTTCATAAATTATAGATACATTGGAGACATATCAACATCCCCAAGCTTAATTCCTACTCGTCCTCGAGTAGGTAAATGATAAAAGAAATAATGTATGAAGTGTGAATTCTAGCAAAGTGCATGAGTTTGATCAATGATAATTTCAATCACTTTTCCTAGCATCATAACAGCAACTCTTTCTCATAAAACTTCTCATATTAAAGTAGCAACCAATTCACATGTTAAGATTCAAACAATGAATTCTCTTGAAACTCAACAACCTATATTCTTAGTCACCAAATAATTGCAGTTCAACTTATTCAATATAGTCTAAGTAAGAGCTCCACATACTCAATCATCATAGTCTTCCATGATTTCTTGTACTCAAAGCATATTCTTAGAACAAATGGCATCCATCGAACACAGAGAAAGATGGGGGCTTAATGTTTCGCCTCCCAACTCATTTATCATAGAGATAATTGTCAACAATAATAAATCATGATCAAATATATTTGACTGGTCATATGTGCCTAGATCACAAGTCTGTCGCTTTTATTACTTTGCCATCACAAGTTCGTACAACGCTCAATTTTCCCTTACAATAAAAGATCAAACATATTTAGGAGCAATTTTTATTGCTTTATGCACCGATGACAACTTACTTGAAGGATCTTATTCAATCCATAGGTAGGTATGGTGGACACTCATGGCAAGAAACTGGGTTGGGTTTAATGGTTTTTGGATGCACAGGTAGTATCTCTACCTAGTATGATTTTTTCGCTAGCAAAAGATCCTAGGCAAACATCACATGTTGGAGGATCCATGACAATATAACTTCTATGCAAATATACACAACCATAACTCATTACGTTGACTTCCTTGTCCAACTTCAACTAATTTGCTCAAGTTTGAAAATAATTGATGGGTATTCACAATCATAGAATATGTCCAAGATAATATATTTGTATGTGAAAGTTCTCTTCCTTATACTAATCATTCATGAATTGCTTGTATGACCAATATTGTGATTTTCAAGCTTAAAAAGATTTCAATTTCTAAACCCAGTGTGAAGCTACTACTAGGCATGATATGAACATATAATTTCAACTTCATGATATTCAATTCATTCAGCAATTTACGCATAGGATATAAGTGAAGCACAAGAGTAAATGATAAGCTACTCCAAAAAGATATAAGTGAAGATCAAGCGAGTAGTTATGTAAATGGGTAGCTATTTGAGGACTCTCTTTCATTTAAAAACTTTCAGATCTAAGTATCTTATTAAAACAGCAAGCAAAACAAAATAAAATTACATTCCAAGAATAGCACACATCATGTGAAGAAGTAAAAACTTAGGCTCAACCGAGGCGAACAGATAATTGTTGACGAAGAAAGGTGGGATGCCTACCGGGGCATCCCCAAGCTTAGATGCTTGAGACTTCTTGGAATATTAACTTGGGATGCCTTGGGCATCCCCAAGCTTGAGCTCTTGTGTCTTCTTCATTCTTCTCATAACACGGTTTCCCTAATTCTTAAAAACTTCATCCGCACAAAACTCAACAAGAACTCGTGAGATGTGTTAGTATAAATCAATGCAATAAACTTAGAATTCTCTACTGTAGCAAATCACTAAAATTATTATTTAACATTGCATACTAAATACCTCTGCATATTTAATATCCTAGCCTTAAATAAAATCATTAAACAAGCAAACATATGCAAACATAACAGCAATCTGTCTAAACAGAACAGCCTGTACAGGATGAAACAAGATCCATTCTTATTTAACTCAATTTTTTTTGAAAATTTACCAAACTGTAGAAAATTTATCATAGCTTATTGTGCAAAAAAATTCAAAATTTTATCACATTCTGACTTTTCTCGAGATTTTTTGCAACAACGATAAACTTTCTGTTTTGAAACAACAACTCATATACTTGCAAAATAAGCATGGTGAAGGCTATCCTTCCCACTTTTAATGAAATAAAAGATGCAAAACATTATTATAAATAACAAAAAGCAAATCCTAACAAAATAAAATGATGCTCCAAGAAAAATTCATATCATGTGACGAATGAAAATATAGCTCCAAGTGAGGTTACCAATAATGTTGAAGACGAAAGAGGGGATGCCTTCCGGGGCATCCCCAAGCTTAGTTGCTTGGATATTCCTTGAATATTACCTTGGGGTGCCTTGGGCATCCCCAAGCTTAGGTTCTTGCCACTCCTTATTCTCCTCATATCGATATCTCACCCAAAACTTGAAAACTTCAATCACACAAAACTTAACGGAACCTCGTGAGATTGGTTAGTATGATAAAGAGCAAATCATTCACTTTGGTACTGTCAAGACAAGATCCATAATTGTTATCACACAATGCCTACTGTACCCTATCATTTCTACAATTTATATTGACCAATATAAGCCATAGAAACTAGAAAACAAGCAAACTATGCATTGAAAACAGAATCTGTCAAAAACAGAACAGTCTGTAAATCAAACTAAACTGTTCCCATACTTCTGCAACTCTAAAAATTCTGAAAAATTAGGACAACGTGGGAAATTTGTATATCAAGCATGTGTACAAAATTCAGATCAAATTCACGTTCCGGTGAATTTAAACAATTCTGCTACTGGGCGCAAAAGTTTCTATTTTTTTCACAGAATCAAATCAACTATCATCCACATCATCCCAAAGGCATTACTTGGAAATTTATTGAAACAAAAGCAATAAAACATGATTACTACAGTATCTTCATCATGTAAACACACAAAAATAGTAGGTTAATGTGTTGGGTTGTCTCCCAACAAGAGCTTTTCTTTAATGCCTTTTTAAGCTAGGAATGATGATTTCAATTATGCTCACATAAAAAATAAGAATTGAGACATAATGGGAGCATCATGAAGAATATGACTAGCACATTTAAACCTAACCCACTTCCTATGCATAGGGTTTTTGTGAGCAAATAATTTAGCATAGGAAGGCAAAACAACCAAAACTTCAAGATTGTCAACACATAGAGATGAAACTTGATATTATTGAGATATGTAAAAGCACAAGTTCCTCTCTCATAATAATTTTCAGTAGCATCATGAATGATATCAACAATATAACTATCACTTAAAGCACTCTTTTCATGATGCATAAGCATAGAAGTTTTGTTACTCTCCACATAAGCAAATTTCTTCACATTCATAATAGTGGGAGCAAATCAACAAAATAACTATCACGTGATTGAAAATTAAAATCATGATGACAAGTTTCATTGTTATCATTATTCTTTATAGCATACATGTCATCACCATAATCATCATATATAGGAACTTTGTTGTCATAATCAATTGCAACCTCTTCCAAAATAGTGGATTCATCACTAAATAAAGTCATGACCTCTCCAAATCCACTTTCATCAATTTATCATCATAAATAGGAGGCATGCTATCATCATAATAAATTTTCTCATCAAAACTTGGGGAACTAAAAATATCTTCTTCATTAAACATAGCATCCCCAAGCTTATGGCTTTGCATATCACTAGCATCATGCATATTCAAAGAATTCATACTAGCGACATTGCAATCATGCTCATCATTTATGCAAAACATTTTATTGAATTCTTCTTCTATCAAATGAGCACAATTTTCCTTTCCATCATTTTCAAGAAAGGCATTATAAAGATGAACAATATGAGACCACCTCAATTCCATTTTTTTAGTTCTCTTTTTGTAAACCAAACTAATGATAAAACAAGAAACTAAAAGATTTGATTGCAAGATCTAAAGATATAACTTCAAGCACTCACCTCCCCGGCAACGGCGCCAGAAAAGAGCTTGATGTCTACTACACAACTTGTTCTTGTAGACTCGTGTTGGGCCTCCAAGCGCAGAGTTTCGTAGGACAGTAGCAAATTTCCCTCAAGTGGCTGACCTAAGGTTTATCAATCCGTGGGAGGTGTAGGATGAAGATGGTCTCTCTCAAACAACCCTACAACCAAATATTAAATAGTCTCTTGTGTCCCCAACACACCAAATACAATGGTAAATTGTATAGGTGCACTAGTTCAGCGAAGAGATAGTAATACAAGTGTAATATGGATAGTAGATATTGATTTTTGTAATAGTAACAATAAAAACAGCAAGGTAGCAATTGATAAAACGGAGCACAAACGGTATTGCAATGTTTGAAAATGAGGCCTAGGGTCCGTACTTTCACTAGTGCAATCTCTCAACAATGCTAATCTAATTGGATCATATAACCATCCCTCAACGTGTGATAAAGAATCACTCCAAAGTTCTGATCTAGCGGATAACATAAGAAGAAATTGTTTGTAGGGTACGAAACCACCTTAAAGTTATTCTTTCTGTTCGATCTCTTCAAGAGTTCGTACTAAAGTAACACAAAGTTATTCTTTCCGTTCGATCTATCCAAGAGTTCGTACTAAAATAACACCATATGATACGCATCAACCAACTCTAATGTCACCTAGATACTCCAATGTCACCACAAGTATCCATGAGTTAATTATACGATAGGCATCAAACAATTTCATATTCATAATACTCGATCCAACACAAAGAACCTCAAAGAGTGCCCAAAGATTCCTACCGGAGAAACAAGGACGAAAACGTGCATCAACCCCTATGCATAGATTACCCCAATGTCACCTCGAGAATCCGCGAGTTGAGTGCCAAAACATATATCAAGTGAATCAATATAATACCCCATTGTCACCACAGGTATTCATATGCAAGACATATATCAAGTGCCCTCAAATCCATAAAAGTATTCAATCCGATAAGAACGAAATCTCAAAGGGAAAACTCAATTTGTCACAACAAGATAGAGAGGGGGAAACACCATATGATCCAACTATATTAACAAAGCCCGCGATACATCAAGATCATGCCAAATCTAGAACACAAGAGAGAGGGATTAAACACATAGCTACTGGTACAAACCCTCGGCCCCGAGGGTGGACTACTCCTTCCTCATCATGGAGACCATTGGGATGATGCAGATGGCCTTTGGTGATCATTTCCCCCTCAGATAGGGTCTCGAAACAGGGTCTAGATTGGTTTTTCGTGGCTATAGAGGCTTGCTACGGCGGAACTTCTGATCTAGGGTTATTACTGATGGTTTCTCTATTTATAGGATTTTTCAGCGTTGGAATCACGCGAAGATGGGCCTCGAGGTGGGCACAACCCACCTGGGCGCGCCTGAGCCTCCTGGCGCATCCAGGTGTCTTGTGCTCACCTCCTTCACCTTCTGATCCCCCAACGAAGCTTCTAGTGCCTCTTTTGTCCCAAAAAAATCATCAAAAAGTTTCGTTGCATTTGCAGAACTTCTATTTCTGCACAAAAAACAACACCACGGTACTTCTGCTGAAAACAGCATCAGTCCGGGTTAGTTCCATGCAAATCATACCAAAACTATATAAAATTGTTGTAAACATGGCATGAATACTTCATAAATTATAGGTACGTTCGAGACGTATCAACTACTCGCGATGCTGCTACAGGGGGAGGGTCAACGGCACTGGCCGGGGCAATGCTCCGTTCTCGGGCGGTCACCCGTTCGGGGGCTTGGGGGGCTATGCCATGGCTGGAGATTGGGGTGGTGGCCGCAGAGTCGTTGGTGTCCTGCCGCCGGTGGGCGGCATGGCGCTCTCCTTGGGCAACCAGGGTATAGGATCGGCTACTTGGTCTGGCGATGTCGTATCGGTGACTGCGGTCCCTGGCAGGCCTGGTGTACAGCCCCTTGCCGACACCAGTGCTCGTGTTGGTTCGACCGTCAGGCCTTCCCAAGGAGTCCCCGGTCTGCTTCTTCGGGCATAGGCTTGGGCCGTTGCAGTTCACTGGCATCCACTGTCGTGGGCTCAAGGACTCGGGTTGACACGCCCATTGTGCCATCGATCACGGCGACCACTGCGGCTCCAAGGTTCTCGGGAGTACGCCATGCCTGCCAAGGCCGATCTCCGGGGCACGGCGCCGCCTCATCGGCTGTCTTTCAGTCCGACGTCTCTGGTGCTCTCTACGGAGGAAGGTCAGGAGACCGTTGGCCCGACATGTGTTGTTCAAGCGGTGGAGGTGGGAGAGCCGACTTGCCTGGCCGTCTCGGGTGCGACAGATAACCCGGGCAAGCAGGTTGGCACCCAGGTGGAAGATGATGAGGGGACAACACTCACGCAGGTGCTGGGTTTGTCCATCCAGATTCACTCTGCTCGCTGCTGCAGCTCCAGCCCTGTGTAGACGTCGTTCATGGTCCCTCTGCCTCAACACTTGTTATTGCCGGCCACGACAACCAGGGAAGGGGATGCTCCTATGTTGGGGCCAAGGACAGCGTCTGAGACACTGTTGCAGGGCCTGGCAACCTCTTTGAAGCCTTCAGTTCTGGGTCTGAGACCAGTCGCATTAGCCCCAGCCAGACGAAAGAAGCCTTTGCCGCCCAATTTCACGCCCAGAAGGAGCGCACGCCTCTGCAAAAACACTACGGGGCACAACACAGGCCCAGTGCAGCGGGCTCAGACTGTCCTATTGAGGAGGATGGGGGTGATCCAAGCGGAATAACAACTCTCGGAAGAAGCACTTGATGAGTACCTGAAGTTGTTCGACAAGCCGCTTGCTCCACACCATGTCAAGGCGATCACAGCAATCTTCACTCCGAGCGAGGTCAACTTCGACGAGCCTCCTTAGGCGGGATTCGGTGCTTTCTCTCTTCCGGAAGCAGTCGAGCCGTGCGGTGCCTAGACGGGCCTGGCTGCTCTCAGTGGTCTACTGCTTTGTTTTATCATGTCTTCGTCCTTAGGTGTATTGGCTTGGAATGTAAGGGGGCTTAATAACCCTACCCGAAGGAGTTTGATTAGGCTATTCATGCAATCCCTCGATGTTTCTCTAGTTTGCTTTCAAGAGTCCAAGTTAGCGCTGGTGAATGAATCTGTGGTTCGAGAGACTTTGGGACTGGGCTTTGATGGTTTTGATTTCTTGCCTGCTGAAGGTACCAGAGGAGGTATTTTGTTGGCCTAGAAATCTGACAGGCTACGGGTGTTGAATGTTCAGAAAGACGAATTCATGATTTCGGCACAAGTTTTGTCATTGGCAGATGGCAAGGAGTGGTTGGTGTCTTCTGTTTATGGGCCGCAAGAGGAAGGGCACAAAGTTAGGTTCCTAGAGGCTGTTGTGCAGTTTGGTGATCAGGTGCGTCTGCCATGGATCCTCAACGGTGATTTTATGCAACGAAGAAGAGCGCAGCTCAAGGAGAGTAAACAAAAGGCTCATGAATAAATTCAGGCATACGATCAACAGATTGGGTCTCCATGACATGCCCATGATCGGGAGGCGTTACACTTGGTGTAATAATCAGGAGCAGGTTGTGTTGGCGAGGCTGGACCGGGTGATGTTCAACAACGACTAGGAGGACTTATATCCCATCAGTGATCTGCTATCGCTCGGTTCCAACATCTCGGACCATTGTCCCCTGCTTCTCACTTGCTCTTTCGCAAGACCGTGCACCTACCGCTTTCATTTCGAGAATTCCTGGTGCAAGTTGCCAGGATTCGCTGACACTGTCAAGGAGGCATGGACACAAGATGTTGAGGGCAGCGACCCAATGAAGATCTTGAATATCAAATTACACTACACTGCTAAAGCTCTGAGAAGTTGGGGTTAGAGAAGATGGAGTGGGCTTAATCTCCAGTTTCATATGGCTAATGAAGTGATGTGGCGTCTGGACTGCACGCGGGAGAGGATACAACTCTCTATGGAGGAAATAAACTTGTGTGCCTTCCTGAAGGGCAAGTGCCTGGCCTTTGCTTCGCTTGAACGCGTTCGATTGCGATAGCGAACTAGGGTGCGGGATCTTAAGGAAGGAGATGCCGACTCCAAAAATTTTCACATGAAAGCTAACGGGCGTCGTCGCAAGCATCTAATACCCTATCTCAAGCAGGGCGACAGAATCGCCACGGCTATGGAGGAGAAGTTGAACTTGGCGAGCGAGTATTTCAGTAACCTAATGGACTCTCTGAAGCTGGGCAGGGACAGCAGCATGTTGCGCTTGGAGGAACTGAACTTGCGGCAGATGACGCCGGAGTTGGCTCAAGACCTCGAATCGGAATTCACTATGGAAGAGGTGAAGCGGGTGATCATGGACATGCCTTCTGACAGGGCCCCAGAACCAGATGGCTTCTCGGGTCTGTTTTACAAATTGAGTTGGGATATCATAGCCCTGACTGATGGCCATTATGAAGGCTCTACATGAGGGCTATTTTTACTCTTTTGGAGGCCTCAACACATCGATTCTCACCCTCCCGCCCAAAAAAACCAATTCTCTGGAGATCGGCGACTTTAGACCAATCAGTCTCATTCATGGTGCAGCCAAGATCTTCGCCAAGGTGCTTGCCGTCCGTATGGCTCCACTCTTTCCCACCCTCATTTCGCAGGCTCAAAGTGCTTTCATCTCCCGGCGCAGCATTCATGAAACCTTCAAGTTTGTAAGGAACCAAGCTCGCCTGCTACATCGCAAACAGAGGCCTTCGGTACTGATGAAAATCGACATCTCCAAAGCCTTTGATACCCTTTCTTGGGATTTCTTGTTGGAGATCCTGACTCTAGGGGATTCGGTAGGAAATGGTGTTCTTGGATGTGTGGGCTGGTGTGACGCCCTCGATTCAATCGTACACTAATCATACACGCAAATGTGTACGATCAAGATCAAGGACTCACGGGAAGATATCACAACACAACTCTAGACACAAATTAAAATAATACAAGCTTTATATTACAAGCCAGGGGCCTCGAGGGCTCGAATACATAAGCTCGAATACACAAGAGTCAGCGGAAGCAACAATATCTGAGTACAGACATGAGTTAGACAAGTTTGCCTTAAGAAGGCTAGCACAAAAGCAACATCGATCGAAAAGGCAAGGCCTCCTGCCTGGGAGCCTCCTAACTACTCGTGGTCGTCGGCGGCCTCCACGTAGTAGTAAGCATCGGCGATGGCATCTGGCTCCTGGGCTCCGACATCTGGTTGCATCAACCGGAAAGAAGAAGAAAGGGGGGAAAGGGGGAGCAAAGCAACCCTGAGTACTCATCCAAAGTACTCGCAAGCAAGGATCTACACTACATATGCATCGGTATCAATGAAAAGGGTTGTATCTATGGACTGGACTGCAGAATGCCAGAATAAGAGGGGGAGAAGCTAGTCCTATCGAAGACTATCATCTTCTGAAAACCACCATCTTGCAGCAACAGGAGGGAGTAGAGTAGCATAAAGTAAAGTAGTAGTAGTGTTATCAACCTCGGCAAGAGATCCTTTCTCGACTCCCTGCGAGAAAGCAATACCAGAGCCATACTATCCAGTTCTCATATCCATGTCTCATCTCAAGTATCCAGTTCTAGTTGTATCGATCGGGATACAACTCCAAGTGTTCGTTACCGTAGGACAGGCTATCGATAGATGTTTTCTTCCCTGCAGGGGTGCACCAACTTACCCACCACGCTCGATTAACTCTGGCCGGACACACTTTCCTGGGTCATGCCCGGCCTCGGCCAAACAATACGCCGGAACCCGACCTAGGCTTAATAGAGAGGTCAACACGCCGGACTAAACCTATGCCCCCAGGGGTCATGGGCCATCGCCCCGGGAACTCCTGCACGTTGCGAACGCGGCCGGTGAGCAGACCTAGCTACCTCCTTAAAAAAGGCAGGTGCTTACCAGTCCAACCCGGCATGCGCCGCTCAGTCGCTGACGTCTATTAAGCTTCGGCTGATGCATACGACGCAGAACGCCCATACTATGCCCACGTGATGGTTAGTGCTATCAGGCCAGAGGCCCCTCGGATCAAATATCCAAATCGTAGTGGATTAGGAGCACGCGGTAACAAGTAGAGACTCACGAAAGATGTGACCCCGTTGCCCCGTCTCGAGGACTTGCGGCAAGGGCTAGGAATGCCCGGCCATGCCTCGTAATTATCTCGCGGGCACCCTCCAGGTCAACCCGTCTCCACATCACTCGCGGGTACCCCTCAGGGTCGACCCGCCTTTCCAAGTAACAGCTGTAAAGTCCAAGTATCCGTGTGTCCAAACATCACGGGGAAAACCCGACAAATCACCCCCGGTGAATTCCACTCGATGTAATCATCAAGGTGGACGTAAGAGGATCCACCCTCGAGGTTCACACTTGAGGGGTTGCACGACAGAGTCGTATCGGAAGTGGTTAAGGAGGAAATCACCCTCGATGACCACGACCGAATAGCTACACTACAGGGTTAACATCAGAAGTGCTGATGAGGTCTCACCCTCGGCACTCGATAGTAACCTAGTAGTGTCGAGCAACTAAGGGGAAAGTGATGTGCTGTGCCGGGGCCTGGTCTTCGATCCCGTTGATCGGGTCTTCGATGATGAAGCAGGGGCAACAAGGACAAGGTGGGGGTCACTGATGGATCACTAACCAACCTATACTAAGCAGTTTAGGATAAGCAGGTAAGGTACAATGAACAGGTTACAAAAGCAGGCTATGCATCAGAATAGGAGCAAACAATAACAGTAGCAAAATCTAATGCAAGCATGAGAGAATGGAATGGGCAATATCGGGATGATCAAAGGGGGGGCTTGCATGGAAGCTCTGCTGAAAAGGAAGAAGTGTTGTCGACGTAGTCGATCACAGGGGCGGCATCGGTCTCGGGGTCTACCGAAGAGAAGAGGGGGGAGAAACAGTAAATACATAGCAAGCAAGTGCATAACAGGACAACAGGCAGAGCTAGACGTGTTCTAACGCGGTGCTACACGATACCGGTGAAGGGGGAAGTCAACCGGGAATGTTTTCCCGGTTCCGGACCTATGTCAGACAGATTACCGGAGGGGGAATGATCCATGTTCAGATAGTTAGAGGCATGTGACAGATGAATGGATCGCGTATTCGGATTCGTCTCGTCGTTCTGAGCAACTTTCATGTAGAAAATATTTTCATCTGAGTTACGATTTATTTTCTATGAATTTACAAAGATTAAATGATTTTCTAATCTCCTGATTTTAATTTAATTCAAGAATATTAATAAACAGAAACTGCTAGGTGCACCCGGTGCATGCACCCAGAGTGGCTGACAGGTGGGGTCAGTCATCTGCCCAGTCAGGAGTTGACTGGTCCATGGTTGACTGGTCAAAGGGGGCCCTAGGACCCTCATGTCATTGGCAGAGGCAACTAACAGTGTTTATATAATTTAATTAACCTAGCAGTTTAGGGTTTAAAGGGGGAGTTAGTAGATGTGACCCATGTGTCATACACTAATTAGGAGGGGGGTTAGCACTAATGGGAATTAGTTCCTAAACTAAACGAGGCCGGACCCCAAGAACAAAGGCACAGGCGCTGGCGCTCGGCGACTGCGGCCACGAGCAGCAGGCCGGGGCGGCTGGGGAGGTGCGAGCAGCGAGGGGAGCGGGGGCAGGGAGGAGCAGCGGCGGCTAGCAGTAGGAGGCGGCGGGCGCACGCGCGGACGGAGAGGCGCGCGCGAGCGAGGCCACGAGGCTGCGAGCGGGGCGCGGTCGGGTGCTGCCCGGGGCATGGCCAGGGCGTAGCTGGCGCGTCGGCGGACGTGGGAAGGCTCGCGGGGACGGGGAGGGAGCAGGGTGAGCGGGCGCGCGCAGGGCGGTGCTGGAGGGCGCGGGCGGCACTCGACCACACGAGAAGGGGCGCAGCTGGGGAGGGTGCGCGCAGGCGAGGCAGGCACGCACGGCCAAGACAGCGAGCGCGTAGGAGCTCGGGCTCCGACGGCCATGGCGAGCTACGGGAGACGAAAAACGATGATCGAACCAAAGGGAAACTGGATGGGAGGAAGCGCAGCTCACCATGGAGCTCGGTGACGCGCTCGAGGAGGCCGGGGATGGCTCGACGGCGACACAATCGGCGGCTTGGTGCCGCGACCGTGCGCGGAGAAGATGCCTTGATGGCGGCGATGTGATGCTTCCCCGCTTGAGCTACTGCTTGTACTCGACGAAGATGAGACGGCGGAGCTCCTGGATGTCTTCACGTGGCTCGGAGAGGTCCCAGAGCACGGCTACGAGGCGGCACCGGCGACGGAGCTTCGGGCGACGGCTCGATTTGGAACGAGAGAGCGAGGGAGGGGGGTTACTGGAGGGCTAGGGTTTGCTAGGGGGGTTCGAGGGGGCCTTATCCACAAGGGGAGACGGCGGGATGGCCAGCGCGTGGCCATCCAAGTGATGGACGCGGGGTGCTCGTCCACGAGGTCTCTGGTGAACAGAGGAAGAAGGAGGCAGGGGGAAAGTTGGCCTGGGGTGGATTCGGCCTGTTACTGTGGACTTGTGGCCCAGGTGCACAGTGGGGCCTTTACCTTTTTTCCCCTTTTTCTAATTTCAAATTTTATTTTATTTTTTTGCAATTTCTTTTAGTACCAAATGAGTTTTGTTTTGAAAAAAACTTGGCACATAAATCTAACACAATACCTTGAGATGGAACAAAAAGTTGGGGTCAAAAAGGATTTGTCTAATCAATTTTAGAAATTGAAAAGCCCAATTTAAATGCTGCTGGACCACCAAATTAATTCCCATGGGCATTTTTGGAATTCAGAAGAGGTTGTTTTCAACATGACAATGATGAGGGAAATTTATAGGATAAGGTGAACATTTTAGTTTTACTGCTCGAAGAAATAATTTATTCGACTTATTTTAAATTTGAAAAAGGCTTTGATTTTTTGACAAGTGGCAAGCTGCATAGTAATCACGATGACATGGAGACCATTAGGGGGAGATTACTGTAGTATGATTCTCGGGGCGTTACAAATCTCCTCCACTACAAGAAATCTCGTCCCGAGATTTAAGAGGTGGAGTAAGGGGGAAGTTCTGGTTACGAAATTCTAACGGATCTTCTCGGTCTTGGTTGCTCTTTGTGAAGAGGTCGATCCATTTCATTAATGTCTTCAATTCGCTGCATCAGGGCATCATGATGAAGTCCTCGTCCTTTCTTCAGAAAGTCCATCGTTCTTACGAATAGGGTATAAGGGGAAAACTATAAGGACGGATGTCTAAAAGGATTGGCATCCGGTAATTATCTCAAGGAAGGAGATTTTTGAAGCACCAAGAGACAAATCGAAAGTGCTATAAGGAGGTTCAACAAGTTTCGACCAGGTAGGCATCAAGCTGATGCCTATAACAGGTGATGAAGGGGTTCAGAGCAATGAAGAATAATGTTGCCTCTCATACCGAAATGAATGATGGCGAGGAAGTTAGCTCGTGAATTATATACGAGGCCAAGTGCAAAGAATATTTCGGAATCAAGGTTGTACAGGAGAGTCAGGTTTCGATCCTGTGGAACTATGGGTTATGGGCCCACCTTGGGTGTTCAGAGTAGGAAGAGCGGAGACAACTTGCACGGATATGATATCAAGGCATGTCATAGGATAGCCTGTCAGTTATGTTGGCATCAACGTTGGTACCAAGGGCGAGGGACGAAGAGAACCATTTTCCTGCTCGTTGGAACGAGGCGGACCATTAGGCAAAGTTCTCGTCCATCAGTGGTTACTGGAAGGTCCTCAACAATAGTAACAGGGTCCTACTGGCAGAGTTGTACACCGAAGTGTCTACATAAGCAGGGAATTATTTTTGCTTAGATCATATAGATCGCAAGAAAGGTTAAACAAGACAATGAAAAGGAAAATGTGTTTAAACGCATATTTCAGGGGTATATCCTTCCCAAGGACAAGCAAAGCATGATATCCATGATAAGACAACAAGTTCAAAAGCATTTAGATAAAGGGGGCGAGGGAAGAATCATGATATTACACATAAAACGGTGTTTGGATAATAGATCAAGAAACATTCAACAATGTGCTTCCAATGTTCTTGTTGATATCCGGAATACCTTGGTCATGCTTCGAGGTAGCATTAACATGGTGTTCCAAGTAGGGGTTGGAGTTGAAGATTACAAGAAATACTCAAGGAACAATTGCAGGAATAGCAAGGAGTCCAAGGTATAACCAAGACATGATCAAACATGTGTTGGAAAGAAGACAAGGGGGTTGTCGATGATAACTTAAATCATCGAAGGTCAAGGGTGGTATTTCTCACCATGAATTCAATTGTCATCTCAACAGAAGTCAAAATGTTGATGCTGATCATGACGCATTTGTCGAGAGGCTCTATGAAGATGCCATCGAGGAGCGATGCCATCAAGCAACAAGAAGGATGAAGTGAAAGGCTATTGGAACCACGGATACGACACAAGCTCGAAATCTAGCTTGTTGTTCGAGGTGAAATGATAAGATAAAGGAGATCGATGTAAGCTTAGCTCGTCGTTGGAAGTTGCTCCGGGAAGAAGGACCGGGTAGCACAGTTAAAATTAGCTCGATAATGATATAGCCGATCAGGATAGGAATGATGTGATTGAGTATCATTCCAATGAGAATTCACAAGAGGTAGTGCAATGACACAATATCCTCGAGATAATAGGGGCAATACTCGAGGTAGATCAAAATAGAGGTTGGACAGATGAAATAATCTGCAGAAGACAAGTATTTTAACTTGTCTGGGAAATAGGATCGAGGAGAAAATATGGTCGGAACCACGATTGCAAAGAATCAATTTAAAGATGCAAGATGAGCTTATACCAAGGGGATAATTGATTATAAGAGAAGCTTCCATGATAAGATCTACATCGTGTCTATGGGCATGAACACAAAGTTCAAGGTCGACTCCCACTTCTTCAATGCATAACCTCTCATTCACTCCTCGTTTTCGAAGAAATTGTAGCGCAGAAGATTTATCTGGCTAAGTACCAGAAGAGTAAGACTCACATCTCTTTTGAGTTCACATGGATTAGGGAAGGCATAGGTTTAACCCGTAGGGGTATCTTAGGAACACCTACCACTAACTTCCAGAGCATATAACATCAGCTCAATAGCATAGCATGGTTGACAATAAGCAGAGGATACAATTTACCGAAGGCAATATGTATCAGGGGAAGAGCACACGAGATTTCGAATATGAAGGACATTGCTGGATAATAATCCAACAAAGGATTCAGCGGTCCTCAATGGATCTGATGTGAGTATCAGTACTCAATCAGAAGAGGGAAAGAATGCAAAGGCATCAGATTATAGAAACAACTGAATAATTCGACATTCAAGTTGAAGGGAACTAGGTGGACAATCATTACAACATGATTGGCCGAGATCCAACTCATGTCTAGAATGACGTATGAGCCAGAAGGTCAAATTTCAGGGTTCGACTGATTATTGCGAGCAATCGCAACATAAAGAATCAATAGGCTTAGGATGACAAGGACAAAGTATGTTAATGAATATTGCTAGACATATGGATTTAACCATAATGCAGGCAGACAAGACTTTAGGGAGCACTAGGCTTCAGAGGATCTTTGTGAGATCGAATTGCATTCGAAGATTTTTGTGAGACATAAGATCAACTGGGGATGAACGAATCCCCGATAAGTGTGAGGAATTTTTTTTGTAGGGTTATTCAGGAGGAAAAGAGCTGCAAGGCAGTCGGAAAAAGGATTCTCGAAAGTCGGAGAATACTTTCGGGTATCTTGTAATAACAAGAGCAACAGGGAATGATTGTATGAATGGCAAGTGTACGTAGTTATCCATAAGGATATATCGATGCTAGGGAATTGCAAAAGCGACGGGCACAAAGTCTCAAGAGAACATCATAGAGAATCTTCGGAATCTTCTGGTGCAGCAGGCGATCATCCGTAATAAGGGGCTCTCCGGGAGGAAGTAGTTACGAGATCCTAATGTTAGAGTTAGCAAATCTGTTTAACCCGAAAGGAAGAGAGATCAGAGTCCCAGAGTATAGACGATGAATAAAAGATCCTAATACCACCCAATGGCGACGTGGACCCGTAAGACACACAGCCATGTTAGTAAAAGTTTTGTAGTGACTAGACTCGACTTCGGCCAAAGAGTTGGAAAAGGGGCTACCTACAGGCAGTCGGCTCTGATACCAACTTGTGACGCCCTCGATTCAATCGTACACTAATCATACACGCAAATGTGTACGATCAAGATCAAGGACTCACGGGAAGATATCACAACACAACTCTAGACACAAATTAAAATAATACAAGCTTTATATTACAAGCCAGGGGCCTCGAGGGCTCGAATACATAAGCTCGAATACACAAGAGTCAACGGAAGCAACAATATCTGAGTACAGACATGAGTTAGACAAGTTTGCCTTAAGAAGGCTAGCACAAAAGCAACATCGATCGAAAAGGCAAGGCCTCCTGCCTGGGAGCCTCCTAACTACTCCTGGTCGTCGGTAGCCTCCACGTAGTAGTAAGCATCGGCGGTGGCATCTGGCTCCTGGGCTCCGACATCTGGTTGCATCAACCGGAAAGAAGAAGAAAGGGGGGAAAGGGGGAGCAAAGCAACCGTGAGTACTCATCCAAAGTACTCGCAAGCAAGGATCTACACTACATATGCATCGATATCAATGAAAAGGGTTGTATCTGTGGACTGGACTGCAGAATGCCAGAATAAGAGGGGGAGAAGCTAGTCCTATCGAAGACTAGCATCTTCTGGAAACCACCATCTTGCAGCAACAGGAGGGAGTAGAGTAGCATAAAGTAAAGTAGTAGTAGTGTTATCAACCTCGGCCAGAGATCCTTTCTCGACTCCCTGCGAGAAAGCAATCCCAGAGCCATACTATCCAGTTCTCATATCCATGTCTCATCTCAAGTATCCAGTTCTAGTTGTATCGATCGGGATACAACTCCAAGTGTCCGTTACCGTAGGACAGGCTATCGATAGATGTTTTCTTCCCTGCAGGGGTGCACCAACTTACCCACCACGCTCGATTAACTCTGGCCGGACACACTTTCCTGGGTCATGCCGGGCCTCGGCCAAACAATACGCCGAAACCCGACCTAGGCTTAATAGAGAGGTCAACACGCCGGACTAAACCTATGCCCCCAGGGGTCATGGGCCATCGCCTCGGGAACTCCTGCACGTTGCGAACGCGGCCGATGAGCAGACCTAGCTACCTCCTTAAAAAAAGAAGGTGCTTACCAGTCCAACCCGGCGCGCGCCGCTCAGTTGCTGACGTCTATTAAGCTTCGGCTGATGCATACAACGCAGAACGCCCATACTATGCCCACGTGATGGTTAGTGCTATCAGGCTAGACGCCCCTCGGATCAAATATCCAAATCGTAGTGGATTAGGAGCACGCGGTAACAAGCAGAGACTCACGAAAGATGTGACCCCGTTGCCCCGTCTCGAGGACTTGCGGCAAGGGCTAGGAATGCCTGGCCACGCCTCATAATTATCTCGCGGGCACCCTCCAGGTCAACCCGTCTCCACATCACTCGCGGGTACCCCTCAGGGTCGACCCGCCTTTCCAAGTAACAGCTATAAAGTCCAAGTATCTGTGTGTCCAAACATCAAGGGGAAAACCCGAGGAATCACCCCCGGTGAATTCCACTCGATGTAATCATCAAGGTGAACGTAAGAGGATCCACCCTCGAGGTTCACACTTGAGGGGTTGCACGACAGAGTCGTATCGGAAGTGGTTAAGGAGGAAATCACCCTCGATGACCACGACCGAATAGCTACACTACAGGGTTAACATCAGAAGTGCTGATGAGGTCTCACCCTCGGCACTCGATAGTAACCCAGTAGTGTTGAGCAACTAAGGGGAAAGTGATGTGCTGTGCCGGGGCCTGGTCTTCGACCCCGTTGATCGGGTCTTCGATGATGAAGCAGGGGCAACAAGGACAAGGTGGGGGTCACTGATGGATCACTAACCAACCTATACTAAGCAGCTTAGGATAAGCAGGTAAGGTACAATGAGCAGGTTACAAAAGCAGGTTATGCATCAGAATAGGAGCAAACAATAACAGTAGCAAAATCTAATGCAAGCATGAGAGAATGGAATGGGCGATATCGTGATGATCAAAGGGGGGGCTTGCCTGGAAGCTCTGCTGAAAAGGAAGAAGTGTCGTTGACGTAGTCGATCACAGGGGCGGCATCGGTCTCGGGGTCTACCGAAGAGAAGAGGGGGGAGAAACAGTAAACAGATAGCAAGCAAGTGCATAACAGGACAACAGGCAGAGCTAGACGTGTTCTAACGCGGTGCTACACGATACCGGTGAAGGGGGAAGTCAACCGGGAATATTTTCCCGGTTCCGGACCTGTGTCAGACAGATGACCGGAGGGGGAAAGAGCCATGTTCAGATAGTTAGAGGCATGTGACAGATGAATGGATCGCGTATTCGGATTCGTCTCGTCGTTCTGAACAACTTTCATGTAGAAAACATTTTCATCCGAGTTATGGTTTATTTTCTATGAATTTACGAAGATTAAATGGTTTTCTAATCTCCTGATTTTAATTTAATTCAAGAATATTAATAAACAGAAACTGCTAGGTGCACCCGGTGCATGCACCCAGAGTGGCTGACAGGTGGGGTCAGTCATCTGCCCAGTCAGGAGTTGACTGGTCCACGGTTGACTGGTCAAAGGGAGCCCTGGGACCCTCATGTCATTGGCAGAGGCAACTAACAGTGTTTATATAATTTAATTAACCTAATTAGACAGAGAGGGCCCACATGTCATAAGAACACTTGTATTTTTAACATATTGATATAAAGGGGGAGTTAGTAGATGGGACCCATGTGTCATACACTAATTAGGAGGGGGGTTAGCACTAATGGGGATTAGTTCCTAAACTAAACGAGGCCGGACCCGAAGTACAGAGGCACATGCATCGGCACTCGGCGACTGCGGCCACGAGCACCAGGCTAGGGCGCTGGGGAGGTGCGGGCAGCGAGGGGAGCGGGGGCAGGGAGGAGCGGCGGCGGCTAGCAGTAGGAGGCGGCGGGCGCACGCGCGGACAGAGAGGCGCGTGCGAGCGAGGCCACGAGGCTGCGAGCGGGGCGCGGTCGAGTGCTGCCCGGGGCATGGCCAGGGCGTAGCTGGCGCGTCGGCGGACGTGGGAAGGCTCGCGGGGACGGGGAGGGAGCGGGGTGAGCGGGCGCGCGCAAGGCGGCGCTGGAGGGCGCGGGCGGCGCTCGACCACACGAGAAGGGGCGCAGCTGGGGAGGGTGCGTAGGAGCTCGGGCTCCGACGGCCATGGTGTAACGCCCACGATGCGGCTATATCTCCCACGTGTCGAGGCACGACTTAGAGGCATAACCGCATTGTGGTATTGTCGCAAGAAGGGTTATCTTCACACAATCCCATGTAATGAATAAGAATGGGATAACGAGAGTTGGCTTACAATCGCCACTTCACACAATACATAAATATAATTCATACATCATCCAAAATCCACACACATAGACCGACTACGGTCAAATCCAAATGAAAATAAGATAAGCCCAAATGCTAGATCCCCGATCGTCCCAACTGGGCTCCACTACTGATCATCAGGAAACGAAATATAGCAGCGACCACGTTCCTCGTCGAACTCCCACTTAAGCTCGGTTGCGTCATCTGCACTGGTATCGTCGGCACCTGCAACTGTTTTGGTAGAATCTGTGAGTCACGAGGACTCAGCAATCTCACACTCGCGAAATCAAGACTATTTAAGCTTATAGGAAAGGATGGTGTGATGACGTGGAGCTGCAGCAGGCACTAAGCATATATGGTGGCTAACATACGCAAAAGAGAGCGAGAAAAGAAGTAAGTCGAAACACCTACGTCAAAATTCCTCACCAGAGCGACGAAGGGACTGAGGAGTAAAAAGAATTCCTACTCTCCGATATAACTAGACTCAGGAAAAGTTTTCTTCTAGACTCAACAACGGCCAAACTACACGATCAATCAAGGGGGCTCCTAGGGTCGGTCGAGGCTCTGATACCAACTTGTCATGCCCAATATGCGATACTATCCTAAAGAGACTCGAAGGTCCCACCAAGGATAGAACCGCATATTGAAACGCTTTTGCAAGGTGGATATCATTACATCGACATTACATAATAGAAGGGAATACATACAAGGCATACAAATGCCGCAAGAATACATTAATACATCATACATAAGACCCACATCCGACTACGGATGAAACACAAACAGAAGCTCAAACGACATCCACCCTGCTAGCCCAGGCTGCCGACCTGGAACCTATCCCCTGATCGAAGAAGAAGCAAAAGAAGAACTCCAAAACAAGAAACATCGCTCTCGCGTCGTGATCATCGCAAAACATGTACCTGCAACTGGTGTTGTAGTAATCTGTGAGCCACGAGGACTCAACAATCCCATTACCATGGGTATCAAGACTAGCAAAGCTTAATGGGAAAGGAATGGATAAGGTGGTGAGGTTGCAGCAGTGGCTAAGCAAGTATGGTGGCTAACTTACGCAAATAAGAGCGAGAAGAGAAGCAACGGAACGGTCGTGAAACTAGCAATGATCAAGAAGTGATCCTGAACTCATACTTACGTCAAACATAAGCCATAAACCGTGTTCACTTCCCAGACTCCGCCGAGAAGAGACCATCACGGCTACACACGCGGTTGATGCGTTTTAATTAAGTCAAGTGTCAAGTTCTCTACAACCGGATATTAACAAATTCCCATCTGCCACATAACCGCGGGCACGGCTTTCGAAAGATAATACCCTGCAGGGGTGTCCCAACTTAGCCCATTATAAGCTCTCGCGGTCAACGAAGGATAAACCTTCTCCCGGGAAGACCCGGTCAGTCTCGGAATCCCGGTTTACAAGACATTTCGACAATGGTAAAACAAGACCAGCAAAGCCGTCCGAATGTGCCGACAAATCCCGATAGGAGCTGCACATATCTCGGTCTCAGGGCACACCGGATGAGCAGTCCGTAGAACTAAAACCAGGCCTCAAGTTTCCCCGAGGTGGCGCTGCAAAGGGCTCTAGTTTGGACCAGCACTCAGAGGAACACTGGCCCGGGGGTTTAAATAAAGATGACCCTCGGGCTCGCAAAAACCCAAGGGAAAAGGCTTAGGTAGCAAATGGTAAAACCAAGGTTGGGCCTTGCTGGAGAAGTTTTATTCAAGGCGAACTGTCAAGGGGGTCCCTTAAATCACCCAACCGCGTAAGGAACGCAAACTCAAGGAACATAATACCGGTATGACAGAAACTAGGGCGGCAAGAGTGGAACAAAACACCAGGCATAAGGCCGAGCCTTCCACCCTTTACCAAATATATAGATGCATTAATTAAATAAGAGATATTGTGATATTCCAAAATATCCATGTTCCAACATGGAACCAACTTCAACTTCACCTGCAACTAGCAACGCTATAAGAAGGGCTGAGCAAAAGCGGTAACTTAGCCAAACAACGGTTTGCTAGGAAAGGATGGTTAGAGGCTTGACATGGAAATATGGGAGGCATGATATAGCAAGTGGTAGGTAGCGCAGCATGGCAATAGAACGAACAACTAGCAAAGCAAAGATAGAAGTGATTTCGAGGGTATGGTCATCTTGCCTGCAAGGTTCTCAGAGTTGTCGAAAGCTTGATCCTCGTAAGCGTACTCAACAGGTTCCTCGTTCATGAACTCGTCTCCCGGCTCTACCCATAGCAAGAAAACAAACAATGGAACCACAATCAACCACGGAAAATGCACAAGCAACATGATGCAAAACATGTATGATATGCGAGATGTGGTATGCGATGCATATGCGTGCTCCGGAAGAAAAATGATGAACAAGGTAGTAACTTGACAAACCAAGTATGTCACTGGAAAGATGAGATGATTTCGGCCGAAATCGATATAAAGATCACCGGAAACGGATGCACGGTTTGCAAATGGCAAGCAAAACAAGAATGACACGAATCTGCGATTAACAGCATGATAGCACTTAGAATACATCAAGTAACTATGCTACAGCACCCCAACATAGCAACAAAGCATATGGCAGTAAACTACAGGAGATGCTTGACAAAAGATGAACACTAAGCTACAGCTAGATTACACCACAACAGGTTCAAAAAAGCATGGCAAAAGTGCAAAAGATATCAGGTTCACAGACTTGGTGAAATTACTGGACATGGCATAAACAGCATCAGGTAGCAATGTTCAGAGCAAGAAATCAACATGCTACAGGAACTTAACATCACAAAAAAAGGCATGAAATTAATCTACTAAATGCATAGAACAAACGCCCCTTACTGACCATGAGCCAAAAAGGATCAGAAGATATGATAATACCCATGTAAACATAGCAAGTTTCGTTAACAGGTTTCAGACTTAGCAGAAAACAGAGCATGGCAGAAACAGTATTATGAAGGCATCTTGGTGAGCTTGATTCACTTACCACAAGGCAATGCATGACAAAACAAGCATACCTACAGCAAGATGGCATATTTATGAAGCTAACCATGGCAATAGCAAATACATAGCATGAAAGGATCAACTACAACAAGCTTGGCAAAATCGAATAACACGTAAACAATCTGCCAGGAACATTTTATAGCAAAAGTAGAGCAAGATTAAGACATGCTATGGCACACCATAATTCCAAACAGGGGCATGGATGGATAGAGAACAACTATATCTACAAAACATCCTTACTAAATATAACCAAAAGGAGCATGAATCTCTCTGTAGCCACATGGATACATGGCAACAAAATAACAGCAGAAACAGACTTGGTGAAATTACTAAGTCCCTGAAAACAGAAACATCACGAAGCCTAGTTTGCATGCTTATGCTAGTCACTATAGAGATCAAAAAAATACATGGCATACATCTCTGTAAAGATGGCATGGCATACATCAAAACACATGTAGAGCTCATACTCATAAGATGCACACATCAATTGCAACAAAAATAAGAAATCACCAAGTTCTGATAAGTAACAGCATATAGCACTCTTGCACGAGAGATTTGGGCATCAATATGGACTCAAATGAACATGGCATAATGGAACAAAATGAAGAGCATCTCGAGACGAACATTTCGATATATCATGCACGCAAAATGGAGCCGTATGCAGAGAGTTATGATGCAATGAACAGAGCCTTATATTGTAAAATAACTGGGACTTGAAGAAAAATGGGGGGGGGGGGAGAAGGTCATCCTCCGGTGGATCTGGATCGGGGCTCGGGCTCGCCGGAGTTGCTGCTCGCCGGAGCAGAGGCGGCGGCCGGCGGAGGAGAGGAGGGAGACGGCGGGGCCGGCGACCGGAGCAGGGGGCGCGGGCACGGGCGGCGCCGGCGCGGGCTCGCCCGGGTGGCGGCGCGGGCGCGACGACGGAGGAGCGGCGAGGCGGCGGGGCGCGGGGACGCGCGGCGGCGCCGGCGGGAACGACGGCGAGGACGGCGAGGCGGCGGGGCGCCGCGGGGAGGAGGAGGCGGCGGCGCGCGGTGGCGAAGGCCACGTGGCAGGCGAAGATTGGCTGCGGCGGCGGCGGCGGACGTGTCCGGTGGCGGCGGGGCGATTTGCTAGGGTTTGGATCTGCGAAAATTTCGGAGGGGGTAGGTGTTTTATAGGTAGAGGGAGCTAGGAGACTCCAAATGGAGTGCGGTTTTCGCCCACACGATCGTGATCGAACGACCTAGAGCATGGAAGTGACTTAGAGGGGTTTTGGGCTGTTTGGAGAGGGGTTTTGCTGCAACACACAAAAGGACTTTGCGGTTACCCGGTTAACCGTTGGAGCATCAAACGACCTCCAAATGGAACGAAACTTGACAGGTGGTCTACCGGTGGTGTACCAAGGCCACTTGGCAAACCTCGGTCCATTCTGAGAACGTTTAACACCCGCTCACGAAAAGAAACAAGAGGGACGCGCCGGTGCGCGTGGGAGTGTCGGATTGCAAAACGGACAACGGGGAAAATGCTCAGACGCATGAGACGAACACGTATGCAAATGAGATGCACATAATGACATGATATGAGATGCATGACATGAAAAAAATGCAAAACGAAAAACAAAACCCGACCACGAAGGGAATATCATAACACATAGCCGAAAATGGCAAGAGTTGGAGTTACAAATATGGGAAGTTACATCCGGGGTGCTACAACACATGGCGAGCTACGGGAGACGGAAAACGACGACCGAACCAAAGGGAAACTAGGTGGGAGGAAGCGCAGCTCACCATGGAGCTCGGCGACGCGCTCGAGGAGGCCGGGGATGGCTCGACGGCGACACAATCGGCGGCTTGGTGCCGCGGCCGTGCACGGAGAAGATGCCTTGATGGCGGCGATGTGATGCTTCCCCGCTTGAGCTGCTGCTTGTACTCGACGAAGATGAGACGGCGGAGCTCCTGGATGTCTTCATGTGGCTCGGGGAGGTCCCAGAGCACAGTTACGAGGCGGCACCGGCGACGGAGCTTCGGGCGACGGCTCGATCTGGAACGAGAGAGCGAGGGAGGGGGGTTACTGGAGGGCTAGGGTTTGCTAGGGGGGTTCGAGGGGGCCTTATCCACACGGGGAGACGGCGGGATGGCCGGCGCGTGGCCATCCAAGTGATGGACGCGGCGCGCTCGTCCACGAGGTCTCTGGTGAACAGAGGAAGAAGGAGGCAGGGGGGAAGTTGGCCTGGGGTGGATTCGGCCTGTTACTGTGGACTTGTGGCCCAGGTGCACAGTGGGGCCTTTTCCTTTTTCCCCTTTTTCTAATTTCAATTTTTTTTTTTGCAATTTCTTTTAGTACCAAATGAGTTTTGTTTTGAACAAAACTTGGCACATAAATCTAACACAATACCTTGAGATGGAACAAAAAGTTGGGGTCAAAAAGGATTTGTCTAATCAATTTTAGAAATTGAAAAGCCCAATTTAAATGCTGCTGGACCACCAAATTAATTCCCATGGGCATTTTGGGAATTCAGAAGAGGTTGGTTTCAACATGACAATGATCAGGGAAATTTATAGGATAAGGTGAACATTTTAGTTTTACTGCTCGAAGAAATAATTTATTCGACTTATTTTAAATTTGAAAAAGGCTTTGATTTTTTGACAAGTGGCAAGCTGCATAGTAATCACGATGACATGGCCACCATTAGGGGGAGATTACTGTAGTATGATTCTCGGGGCGTTACAGCTGCTCTCCACTGCCTCTACGTCTGTCCTCATCAACAAGCTGAGTCCCCCTTTTGCTCTTGGCCAAGGGGTCAGACATGGTGACCCCATCTCACCGGCGTTGTTCATTCTGGCTATGGATGCTATCCACGGCATGTTGGAGTGGAGATGTAGCGCAACCTGCTCCCAGATCTTGGGTACGGCAGGAGGGTTCCCAGGGCGTCCATGTTCGCCTATGATGTGGTTCTGTTCTTCTCGCCGAATCCAAATGACTTACACGTCATATCTGCCATTCTGCAGCTGTTTGGAGAGGTGTTGGGGCTGCGGATTAACATGCTTAAAAGCATGGTCACTTGCATCCGATGTGATGAGGATGTGGTACAAACGGTTGTGGGACACTTTCAGTGCATAAGTCAACCTTTTCCCTGCACTACTTGGGCATTCCTCTATCTATCTACAGGCTGAAGCGTTAGGATTTGCTGCCTCTCATCGATAATTTCTCCAACAAAATGAAGGGATGGAAGCCAAAGATGTGGCCACGGCGGGTCGCCTCACACTCACTCGCTCAGTCCTCATGGCACTGCTAGTTCACCTTATGGTGGCGCTGCCGATGCCGGCCTGGGTGATCAAGACCATCAACCGATGATGTCGAAGCTTTATTTGGAAGGGCGAGGAAGAGACTAATGGTGGTCACTGCCTGTTACCATGGTCACGGGTCTTTATGCCCTGGGAGCTTGGTGGTCTCGGGGTTTTGAACCTGAAATGTTTTGGATTCGTGCTGCGCTGCAAGTGGCCTTGGCTGCGCTGGGAGGCGGACGAGAGACCGTGGCATGCACTACCTGACACCATGGAGAGGGAGGTAGAGGCACTTTTCAATGCGGCTTGCCGAGTCAGGCTGGGATCGGGTGAGATGGCCAGATTTTGGACAGACATGTGGATGGAGGATGGCAGGTCCGTGGCTCAGATGGTGCCGCAACTTTTCTCCTTCGTCAAGGACCGAGGGCGAACTGTCAAGGATGCCATCCACAATCAGGCTTGGACCAAGGACATCGCGGGCGGGCTATCTCTTCCCGCCATAGCGCAGTACCTTAAGGTTCGGGATTTGGCTGAGGCCACAACTTTGAATGCTGGAGCCAGGGACACACCGCGCTGGATGTTGACGGCCGATCAGCAGTTCTCGGTCCAGAGTGCCTACAGTTTGTTCTTCCTCGGCAATATTCGCTTCGCCTGCTCGAAGCCAATCTGGAAGTCCAAGGATCCACCACGTTGCAAATTCTTCATGTGGCTTGTGGTGCACAGAAGGTGTCTCACGGCAGATAACCTGGAACGCAGAAACTGGCCGTCCAATGGATCGTGCCCCCTCTGTCTATCAGCGCCGGAGGACTAAACTCACATTTTCGTTCACTGTCGTTATACTCAGTAGGTTTGGATGCACTTTAAATCCTGGTCGGATGCGGATTTTCTAATCCCTGATGCTAGTTTTACATCCACAGAGGACTGGT
The DNA here is from genome assembly GCF_002575655.3 of Aegilops tauschii subsp. strangulata. Lineage (NCBI taxonomy): Eukaryota > Viridiplantae > Streptophyta > Magnoliopsida > Poales > Poaceae > Aegilops > Aegilops tauschii. The sequence goes on along the minus strand of NC_053038.3, from coordinate 322,818,445 downwards.
GGCTACGGGCTAGGGCTGCGATCCCTAAGGCTGTCAGGAAGAACTTTCACATGGTGATTATTCCGCCGCACTGGAGGGTTTGGAAGGAAAGGAATGCCAGAATTTTTGATCAGATGGCCAGCTCACCTTACAGGGTCTTGGAACGGATTAAAGAGGACGTGTCTATGTGGAGGGCTGCGGGATGCATCGTTGATCTTCCTACTTAGCCAGGGTTGTCTGGTTTTCGCCCGTGTGTGTTTTTCTGTTGGTACTCCCAGGACTGTTACGGCTAGGGTGCTATGTGGGGTTTTCTCTTAGACTGTTCCTTGTTGTACTGAACTTCTTTTCTCCCTTCTAATAAAGATCGGCCATGGACCCTTCGAGAATGTTGATACTCTTTTCTATAAATTTGATCGAAGTAGAGATACTTTGCCTTCGGACAAAATTATATGCAGACTAAAAAGGAGCGGAGAAAGTATATTTTCCTCCTGTTTGTGCGAGCTACATACATATACATAGTGTTGCTGCCTGCTTGACTTGTATCCAAGTAAGGAAATAACTTGACTTGTGTAGTATCAGACTGGTGTGACTGTGCATCAAGAGCGGTGATTCTGAACCAACTATAGTAGCAAGAAAAGAAAGCTGTTGCCATCTCTAAAGAGCCCAACGTTTGTTGACTAGCTGCTACCTGCTGAAGTGCGCTGACCCAATCCAACCAGGAGTTATCTTCTTTTTGCTGATCAGGAGTAATCTTGGCTCAGAAGGAAGAAAAGGAAACGAGCACCTCGCCAACATGTTCAAGTGACAACGATCGAGTGGTGCTGCGGCACTGCGTCTGCGCACCAACAGTGTTACTACTCCAGCTCCACGCTCGACGAATACTCAGGAGTCGTGCACTGTGCAATGAACGGTACGGCGCATTGGTTGGTACTGTACGTACTACAGAGAGTAGAATACGTTCCATTTCCAGGGTCACTCACTGTGATGTGAGAGAACGGCGAGCTGCAAAATGGAGAGTAGAATACGTGCGTTCCATCGTCGTGAGTTCCTGGCCGCGTCGCATCATCCATGGTGGTGATGGTGTTGGAGATCACACATGATCCACCCATCGCATGACACGGACATGGGACACGCAGGTTCATGCGCATATGCTCCTCCCTTGTCAAATCTCTCATCTCCTATTGCTCATCAACCTAATTGTTCTGCTGATCCGGCCGAATAACAAATACCAAAGCTAGAACATAATAACAAAAAAAAAGAGACTAGTAGCACTAGTAGTACGTGTTGGGGCATGGGGCGAAAGCAAGTCAACCAAGGCGGTTCCGTTCTCGGAGCCTAGAAGGCCGAGACGGTGGCTACACGGCTTTACGCACCCACGCAATCCGGCGCGCGCCACACCCGAACCCGATGCCTAGTTTATGGGCCGCGCGCGTACGTCCGGCTGCGCCTGCACGTGAAGCCCCAACGCCCGGTTTGGGGATTCCAACAAAATATTTCCTGGAAATGCCGCTCGGATCCGCTCAAATATTTACGCCGGGCAAAAGGCCGCTTTACTACAGCTTCCATCGATCGGACGCCGAGCTCGCCGATGGAACGGGTGGACGTTTTTACAGCGCCACCTCATTTATTTGGGTCCAAAGCATCTGCAGTTACCTGGAGTACGACTCACTATCCAGGTTCTTGGAGGTGACCTGACCACGTCGGCGTGAGGTTTCATTCGGAATAGCGTCGTATAGCCGGCACGCGCACACGGTGGTGGGGTTTGTTTCGCAAATACAATACAGTAGGCAATAGTAATGGGCGTGTTACAGCAAAAGTTGGCAAGGCAAGACCTCACCGCCTGGATCTGGACGGCACATAAGAGATCGGACGGCGTCCGATAGCCACAGTGCAGAGTACCCCGAGCTGGCCGAGTTCATATAAGACGCAGTACCCATGCCCGATCCCTTCCTCAGTCCCTCCCTCTCCCACCCCAAACCTCCACTGGGTTCCCACTCCATGCGGCTCTGAAATCTCCCATACATACTGCGCCCTGGAGCTGTGGCTCGGCGTCACCACCACCGCACCGCCTCTCGCGCGCGTACGTCGCCGGCCGCCGCCGCGGTCCCCGTTGTACCTCATGGCGTCGCGGCTGCCTCCACCCCGATGGCGGTCTTGGACACTGGTATTTGAGGTACGAGCTTTCGGTCATCCAGCGGTTGCTACCTTAATCACCAAGCAATCTCCACATGTTTTGCCCCTGACTTACAGTACCCTTCTCTTCTTTGTTGATTCTGTCTCCCATCATCAGATAGACAGGACCAACTGCAAGGCAGCCGAGCCTCGCGGGCAGGAGGAGTTGCACACACATGGAGAGTTCAGACCGAGAGGATTCTGGCCACGGGGAGCACCGTCGGCGCTGATTCGCCCATAGCAAAAATATGGTGTTATCCTGATTGAGCTTTTCTTCTACCCACCATCCTCCCCCTTCGTTTCCTCCTCTTCTTGCTGCGTTGTTTGGGTCTTCTTGACCTTGCAAGACCTTTTCTTGACCTTGTAAGACCCAACAATGCCACATTTCCCCTCACGTTCTTCATCTTCTTATTCCACCTCCTTTCCCTGGCCATGTTCCTTTTCACCCCTCTCTCTTCCATCTTTCTTCCATCTATCCCTCCTGAGCTACATTTTCTTATAGTTGGATTTTTTATATTCAAAGTATTGGGAACAAGATGATACCATGGAGTGACAAGTGAAGGAGATTCTACCTCCTTTGTCATACACGTGTGTAGATTCATCATCCCCACGTTGTATTTTCCTCTTTTGTTTTGGTTGTAGAGAGTAAAGTTGATCAGATACAAAAGCACGGACCTTGTCGCCATAATGCTCATGCACGTGGAGTAGGAGCCTACATGTAATTGAGCATGTTTATGTATGCCAATGTTGTAATGAGTTTGCTATTCCTGCTTGAATAGAAGCATTTTGATGCTGTGGTACTGTTGAGAAGAACTGTTCATTTTGGCAACGCAGAGGCACCGCGGTATTTGTGTGTTGTCATTTCGTTTTGTTGCGCCGATCTACAGAAGTTCAGTTATGTCTCATCTTTGTGGCATCGTAACATTCGACCCTACTCCATATATTGATCACCTGCGATGCATTTCAAGTTTTCAACATCGTACTTGTGATTTACGAACAACTTCAATACTACACTTTTCCCTGCAAAAAAAGAGAAGAAGAACAGCGCTGCATTTTGCTCTTTATTTTATTCCATAGCCAGTCAGGTCTACTGATAATCTGAGAGCTTAAGAACTCGTGATGTAGTATACGAGTACCAACAAAGTACTAATAGCAGTAGTACTACAATCCTGGACAAGCTAGCAGGATAGTTTCAGTTAAATAGTCTAGCAGGATAGTTTCAGTTAAATAGTCTTGAAAAGTAGAGGAGAACAGTTCCAGTTAAGAAGAGTCTAAACAAAGAGGAACAGTTTCAAATAGAAGAGGAAGATTCAGGTTGGTATAGCCCTAGTATGAAAATCATTACAAGAGTCAATTCATAGCACTCAATGTATGGAAATTTATGGAGCTGCCAGCGTATTAAATCAAGTACTTCATCTCTAGCTCTCTCTTTCTGTGCACCTAGAAAACTCGTGACTTGAGATTTGGTCAGGTGTACATATGTCACAGAAACATGCTCCTGGATTGATCTCCAAAAAAAATTATGAATTTATTATATTAGTACTAAGAATCATCCATGGTCAATTATTGGAGTGAAACAAAGAGGTTTAGAGATAATCCTTGGGGGGTAAGCAAGATATAAAAGCACTGGATGAACAAGATTTGGATAACTTAATCAAGGACAAGGAAGATAATAGGTCAGCAATTAGGGGACACACACTCACATCACTTTAGGAAAAGAAGGGGGAAAGGCAGTGACAAAGGTTGCTCCACAAGCCTCTTGAGTCAACTCACGAATCATAGACACCTGTGACCTATGCAGGAAACGGGAACGTAGAGCAAAATGCCAAAAAGCGCCTCTTACATGCCTGCTGACGATTTCAATTATCCCATCATTGGTTATTACCTATCACTGCTACCAGGTTAGCATAATTACTTTTTCATCAACCTTGCAGCAGAAGCCCATCAAACAAACACTAGTACCGTACTGCTCCATTGAAGCCTCGTATCATAGCGGCAGATCACACACGAGTCTCTCTGTACAGTAAATGGGACATTGAAAGGCATCAAATGAATCAACCTACCATCCTTGCACCACACAAGATACATACATGCATGCCTTCTGCTGCTGCTGCTGCAAGCATGAATGTGAAACTACACAATTTAGGGGGGCAGAGTGCTCCAACACTAACACATGCTTGCACGCATGCATATAGTATGCTGCTACTGCATGCATTGATCGAGCTGGTGCTCTTCACATGGGTAGCCTTTCTAGCGTAAGGGGCTAGAAGGGTACCAGGGGCTCAAAGGCTAAGGCTATGCAAATATCATTGCCTCTTAGACTAAAACAATGAAACGAGACAAAAGGAAGAACATTTTTTCCCTAGGCAACAAACGTGACAGACAATGCATAACTAGTGGCGAACCAAAGTGCAGACACGCATGCTAGCTGTTGATCTTGAGGGTCGAAAAATAGGTTTAGATAGTGCAAGAGAATGCTCATCACGTGCCTCCTCGGGCTAAGTTACAAAAGGGGCGGGCACTGAACATTCTAGACTTGTGCCTTTATATCAGTTAGTGTAGATAGGTTGGTTATTATAGATGTAGATTGAAGGTCTTAAGCTTATATAACTCCAAACTAGTGAAAAATATCCCTCAGGAAAACTATGGAAAAACAAGGTAGAAATTATGGTCCCACCGAGACCAAAGCAAGAGATCTGGCTGCAATAAAGGATACTACGACTGGTGTATATCAATCCTCAACTAAATTTTCTAGAGGATTAAACCCAACACCTGATATCAGATATCACTATCAGGCTATGAAATTTTTGTTTTGCTAAGATGTACTATGAATGGAGAGCAACAGGTCCACATCATGACAGGCACGAAGCTCTATTGATTCTTTTGCTTCCTCTACTCTACCCTTTGGTATGGACAATTGTGCATTTAAGAGGTGCCCACCACCTCCATCTGTCCCCTCCAAAGAGAAAAGAAAAATACTCACAATCGGCAGCTATGTACCCTGGCGCAATTGGACAGCTGCCTCGCGCAGGGGGTATAGTTTTGTCCTTAAATGCTTTTTTGCGCTCTCGGTCTTCTCTCTCCCCCTGCCGCACACATTTGAAAGCGCATGCAGCAGCATTTACTTTACGCCTCCAAAACGCTTCAAGGCTTTGCCATGCATGCATGCTTGATAAGGGCGCAAAGCCTCAGTTTTCTCAGCTCAGAAGTTAGTGGTAAGTGGACAAAATGGATTGAATTTGAAACAGTGAAGCAACAGCACTGTGGGCAGGCAACAGAAAGGCAGGAATCCACGCCATGTCCAGGAACAGTTGCAAGAACAGGAGCAGCTAGCGATGAGCTAGGAGAAGCAAAGGGGCGAAAATGCTGCTAAGTCGTGGTAGTATCGATACAACTAAACCTTGCCCAACAGGGAAGCCTCAGAGCAGGGCATTCAAGGCATGCATGGCTCTTATCTTTTTGGTGCAAAGGCATGCATGACTGGTGTGGGTGTTACTACTACTGCAGCAACCCGACTAGTCAAAATCCAAACGCGCATGCATGGCAACGGATCCACCCAGTTTTATGGCCCCATATCGTTTGCATCTTTCTTGAGAAGAGAACTTGTGCCACACCGATTCTTCCAAGAGATACTAGCTAGGAGTAGCTAGCCTTGCCATCTCTTGGCAGTGAAATCAATGAGGTAGGTATAGACGTACAGCCAGAAACCACCCCACCAATAATACTACTTCTACTTCCTCGCAAAAAAAAAAATACTACTCCTACTAGTATAATACTCCTAATATCCATGGCCATGATGATTCAAGAATGGAATTCCTACTGGTAGGAGTATTTCAAAACGAGATTACATTGCTATAGCTCGGTATACTGATTCTAGTCTGGATAATCCTAGCAATTCATAGCGAGTTTAAAGTGTATCTTTTATGGTTCTTGAATACTTACATTACCATACCATGCTTGTTTTCAAAAGAAAAAAGAAATACTCCTACCATGTTTTCTACTCACTCGTTGTTCTGAATCCACCAGGTTTTGTTCAAGGCCCTCTGCCCTGGACCACTGTGTTCACCTCAACTCTGCACAGCAGCCCAGTGATACATCATAAAAATGACCATAAATGGGTAGCGTATGACCGTAAGATTGGACCATGAATACTGCAGATCCTAGAGCCCCATTGATTAAAAAAATAAACCAGTTGGCACGCTAAAGATCTTCCCAGATCTTATTCCTGTCTGCAAGGGAGACCTCGCAGTTCCAGGCTCCTACGAGCGATGTGTACAAGACATACTAGATGGCAGACTAGATGAGCAGGTGTGGTTGCGTCTGTGCCCTCCCGGTGCGCAGGTTGAAAGACAAGGCAGTGGAGACCCTATTGCTCCTAGGCAAAGCCCATGATTGTGTTCTGATCAAGAAACAGTAACAAAACACCTATTCTACGTAATAAGTAAAAACCTGTGCAACTGAAGCGCGTTAAGAAGTGGCCAGCAGACTCAGTGGTCACCATTGTCAAGTCAGTTCGTCCAGAAGGTTAAATGCTCTAAATTTACAGCTGACTAGCAGAGCAAAGTTCAAGAGACTGAGTCTGGGTTTGTTCAAAGCCACAGCAAGTTACAGTAGAAACTAGAACCAGGTACTACTACTACTCCAGAGATGAAAATTTACCTGCTCTGTTAGGTGCCAGGGATTGCATGCATGGACCAACCAGCGGTGTGTTAAAGAGGGCGCAGTTAGAAAGCCAATTTCAGAGATCTTGACTGCTCGAGTCTTGGCTATCAGTGCTGCACAGGGCAGGATGCACACATTAGCTGGCCGGGAACAAAATGCAAATGCAGTACGAATTTACGACGCTGACAGTTTGACTCACGGGGTGCAAGTGCGAGACAGCATATCGGAGGCAACAGGAACACAACTGTCAGAGTCCGCGGTTTCATATCAGAATAAATTGATTACAAGTGGTAATATTTACATGATAGTATCTGTATAAAACTGCCAGTCAACTTGAGTTAATTGGCCTCGTGTACACAATTGCGATTACGTGAAATCTATACAACAGTGTACTCTTGTATCGATGGATTATGGGACCACCAACTTGCCAAAATAACCGGCATATGAAGTGGATACCCTGGTGAGATTACAAGTGCCAACTTCTGTGTCTTAAAAGTCCAGTAAATTAGAAGAAGCACTGCAGGTCTTGGCTGTCAAGCAAAAGTATATGGAACTACACAAGGACTTGAGACCTGGCTGCACGCCGGGAGCATTTGATGCGAGCGCTGTTGCTCAGGCCACAAGCACAGCCTTCCAGTAGCTCGAGATCTTCGTCACATATTAATATTGATGCCATCTCTGGACAGTCCAAAAGCATTTTAGAGCTAAGAAACCCTGCAATTGTCCATGTCTGATATAGCCTCGACTGTTTTCCAATAAACCTTCCTGTCCTGGTGTCATAATATTCTGGCCACTTGTCATCTGAGAGCCTCTTCTCCACGGCTTCAACAGCCCTCCTTGCCAAGTCAGGCCTACCCATCTTGATACAGGCTAGGGTGAACTGAATTATAACACAGACAAATAATTAATCTTATGATTGCAAAAAATAATATTAAAACATTAAGCAAAGCAAGAAAAGTTAATAGAGAATCTATACCTGCCATAGCAATGTAGGCCAAGATCCACCGTTATGATACGACCAGGGCCTGCAAGCAACAACGAAAATCTTATGAGGAGTACTCAAATAGCAAAACATATTTTTTGAAAGAGAAATACCAAAAGAATACAACTTGGTCAATACTGGCAATGAATTTTGATTAACATAGGTAAAGAATCATCATGGGGCCAAAAGAATGCTACTTAGAATGTTAGAAGCAAGTGATGCTTATTTGTAAGACTCATCATGGGGCCAAAAGAATGCTACTTAGAATGTTAGAAGCAAGTGATGCTTATTTGTATTTTTCATTCAGAGATTCAATTCTTGTGCAAAGCATAATAAGCACCAGAATCTGAAAATCCCGCAAACTGAATACATACACGGCACACAGAAGAATTTTCAGTTGCTTACGTGTTTTTGGGGTCGCAACCAGTGATAATACGCCATTCCTCGTACTCCAGAGCAGGGTAGCATATCTTGAGAGGCATATTTGCAACTATATCATCCCATTTGGTTTCAATGAGGTTCAGGATACCCTCTGCTTGCTTTTGAGTTGCTAAAGAGGAAACAATCGCCCAGAGATTTCCAAGAGAAAAAAACCTGAAATCCATATGAGCTGGTTGTAGGTTTCCTATAAGGTAACCACCCTTATCAGGAATCCAATCTGCAAGCCAGGATGGGATTTGCTCTGGGTAGATGTTGAACTTATTGATGGCATCATGTGAGTACTCCTCAGTCTTGTAGCGATAAATCTCATTTATCTTCTTCATATCAACCCAATAGTATTCTCTTATGTGAAAGGACAGAGCACTGAGCCTGTTGTTGATAACACGGATCAAGTTCTTAGATCCATCATCTGTACTGACCATTTCACGGGCACAGCGCAAAGCAGAATAGAACAGAGCCTGTGAAAAAAATCCTGTTAGGTTCAATATGAGAATACTCTCTTTGTACAGTGTATTCCTACGTATTTGTGAGCCTCGCATATACAAAGTGAAGTGTCAAACAACAATGGACATTCCATTTGAGTTGCCAGTTCAGAATTTTTATTAGAACAGAACAAATATCCTTTTACCCCATAAGGCCATAACTACCACATGATACTTGACTATATCAACATGAAGTGTACAAGATTAGCTTACCTGGATCTCAAGAGGATGCCCATGGATTCCCATCCTCCGATCAATCATGCATGATCCATCGGTGACTAACAACGTAGGGAACATGTCGAATCCATCAGTCAAGCATAAATTCAGGATTAGTCTGATGCCTGTCTGCACATCAACCCTTTCTTGTAGTGCATAGTCTCCAGTAATTTTACCATATGCCCTCAGTAGAATTATCCACCAAAGTCCTGAAAAAATATAATTTCATATGAAAATCCATGAAAACAAAACTTGCCGTCAAAGGTATAACACAAGCGCGCTCAACATACTCACCAGAGTCGACAGGTGCTACCCGCCCAATGGCTGACTCTCCGAAGTCAGGGTCAAGAACCTCCTCAAATGCTTCATTGTTTCCATCTAAAGGCACGGATCTGACTTTAAAACTAGCAGGCATCAACCCCTGACCAGGACTGTAGCAATCCACTGTCTTCTCCCAACTCTAAAAAGGTACAAAAAGAGAGATAAACAGATACTTCCAGAAATCGCTCGCAACTTAGATAATCAATGATATCCAGGAAAAAGAGAAAATCAACTCTGTAGTTATTTCACAGGACGCTATTCAAGACAATTTGTCGATGCTGTTTTCAGGGGTTTGGTGCCCAGGCCTGTTTTATGAAGCACAAAACCATGTTTCCAGTATAATAATAATATATGTTTCTTATTTTGAGGAGAACACACTCATGTTATCTCAGAAGATACTTATTATCGAATTATTAAACCAATATTAAGTACGTTACTCAGAATTAACTCGAGCACTAAAATCGCTTCTGTCAATCTCTAGAAATTCAGACTCGCACCATGTGTGAAAACTAGATTCACATTTTTATCCAATTATATAGTGTCCGGAATTGAATGACTGAGAAAAACAAGTTAATTTAACTAGTGCAGAAATTTGCATAGACTTTTCCCCACATCCATTAATTATTCTACAAATCGAGTTACTGGGGAGTGAAAAATAGTCACGAGGAAAAAAATATTGTGACTGAAAGATGTAACTATAGGACAGCATTTCGTTGTTTTGATTGATTGGAGAAGCTGAAATGGTAACTTATTATCATGTTGGGTTTGCAAAGATATTCTAAATATAAAGAGGAATGTCAGGGCATTATCTAGAGAATAAAGTTGAATTAGATTATTACAAGACAAAGGCGGGGTTATCACTAGCACTTGGTGCTAATGGTAACATGATATCTTGCTCGCTTATTCTAGCCACATTATGTCTATATAGACAACCATGTCGCACCACATATGGTAGGTCATAACAGCTGACATTATGGTGCTGCTCCGAATCTCAGTGACCTAACTTCGTACTCCCTCTGTGCTTGAAAAGAAGGCATACAAAAAAAAAATTGGAAGTCAAATGGTGCAAAATTTGACCAAGTTTGTAGGGAAATCTGTCAACAACTACTATCTAGTTAATATTGTAGTTGTTGGTAGTTTTTCCTACAAACTTGGTCAAACTTTGCACAGTTTGACATCAGACAAAATTTATATGCTTTCTTTTCAGGCACGGAGGGAGTACTATGGAATGTAGCCTTGCAAAAGTCAAACTATAGATGCTTAAAACTCCTCGTACAACTATATCCACAAACATACATGCGTTCTTAAACAGGCCTCAAATAATTCTGCCTAGGAGTTTCTTTTTTTGCAAGTTGTTTACCTAGTTGACATGTCATTTATGTGGAAAAAGGTGGCGCTGTGGCAATGAGATGGAAATTACTTTTTTCTCCGCCTATCCTCCTCACTGCATACCTCCTCTCTCTCTCTCCCTGATCTCTCTCTGATCTGGTAGGGAGAGGAAGAGCCCCTGCTGTTGTTTCTAATTGAGTGCATGTGTTGCTGCTGAGTTGTGCAGCAGCTATTACTCCCGCACTCATGCAGCACTGCACCGCCCACCAGTGTGAGGCAGATCACTTAGCCCCCATTCCTCTTCATTGAACGGGCCCAAGATCAGTGAACTATGACATACTATTTAGAGGGTGACTGCTTTTTTGTGTCTCGGGACGTACGCCAAGCTGTGCACGGTTTTCTACAAGGGCCGCACCAACCAGATCTTCCCTGGTGGGGCACTGTCCTTACCTTTGTTTACATCTCTTTCAAGAGTTCAGTCCACCACCTCCAACTTCTGCAAGGCCTCCTCATCATTATCTTTGCCCTTCGTTTCCATCTTCAGCCTCTTACAGTGCTGCTATGAGCTCTTGGCTCCACTGCTGTGTGCCTTCCGTGACATTTCCTCCTTGTCCAGAAATCTGCAGTCACGTACGAGTCCAGGTTGGCCAGTGCCCAACGCTGTAAGGTCACCAGCAACCAGATGCTCGGCAGCTACAGGGAATTCCAATGTGTTCTATGACATCACATTTGTGCAGCTCGAGGACAGCCTCAGCAGGAGCACTGGTGGGTTCATCGCTGCCAGCAACCGTAAGTATACGGCTGCAAGCCATGTTGCAGCAGCGAAAAAAGTTGCTGGTGAATGCTAAGTGTGCCACCCAGAGTGTGTCACATCAATGTGAAGTGAAGCATGGTGCTGTGAGCTCCATCCAACTACCAACCCCATGGTGGATAGGCAGAGAAGAGGTCAGTTTCTTAGCTTGCCAATGTACCTCTAGCAAATTTGTGCCTCTGCATGCAGATTTGAGTACATACCATACACTGATCATATCAGTATTGGTTAGTTATCCAACCGATTTATTTAGTTGTTGATCCGCAACATTTCAATTTGAGTCACAGATCAATATATTTTTCTTATACCTCAGTGCTCACTGCCTAGCCCCATGCATATTATATGCAAGCGAGAGAAAATAACACATTTTAACCTATTTAAAACACATGTATGAGTTTCTGAACATGCATATGCAAATGCAACTTGTAAGCTCACGGACCTACTTGCACCTACTTATTTTATCCCTATTTGAGCGCAGCAAGAATGTTCAACTTTTGCCAAAGCGCAACGCAGTCACCCGTATGGCCAAATCAAAAGGAACAGGGTAAACTCACTCTAACCTAAGTCATAGACTGCACTCAAGCCCAAAACAGAAACACCATATCTGCATGGTGAACTTCCAAATTTAACACAGTACTGTTACAATCAGATTATGAAGTGGAGACATGGAAAACATACACCGGTAGCAGACGGTGGAAGGTGTAATATATTCAAATCAAGCCTTAAATTCTTAAATGAATGCTTGCAGAGTTATCCCACCAATAAACTTGCAGAGCAGAAAAATGCTAGTCACTATGTTCTGTTCTCCAATACTCGAGTTTTTGAAACATGTGTGCAATGCCAAAATAATCAACACCAAAGCAAGAGGTCTAAAATTCACAATATCCTCCCTCCGTTCCAAATATTGAAGTTCTAAGTTTGTCCTAAATCAAACTTGTTTAACTTTGACCAAATTTATAGAAAAATATAGTAAGATCTACAACATGAAATATACATAGTGAGAAGTATGTTCAATAAAGAATCAAATGAAATTAATTTGGCGTTGTAGATAATGATTTATTTTTCAAACTAGATCAAACTTAATAAGTTTCGAACAAAGCTAGAACTTCAATATTAATTTCGAACTGAGGGAGTACATTATTGCTGTATCTAGAAAGGCCATTTGTGAGATACACTAATTGTAGACATTTCCTCTGCCATCACACTGAAATGGCATTATATAATTCCACAATAACATCTACTCCCTCCGTTCCGAAATATAAGTCTTTTTAGACATTTCAAATGGACTATAACATACGAATGTATGTAGACATATTTTAGAGTGTAGATTCACTCATTTTGCTTTGTATGTAGTCATCTATTGAAATCTCTAGAAAGACTTATATTTTGGAACGGAGGGAGTATATAGCACATTGCAACATTATGGCTACTGCATTTAACCTGAACGAAGTATCTCATAGAGTAGACGTGTATAGTAGCAGTAACCATTTTAAGGTAAATGTGACTCACCTGGAGCTGCAAGGTGTGCAGCAAGAAGTTCTTCACGATGTCGCTCTCGCCTCTGAGGAGGAAGGCGATGGCAGACGGCACGAAATCCCTGATGAAGATCTGGTCGTAATTAAGCATATGGTTGGCCGTGGACGGGTCGTTCGCTGCCACCGTGCCAACGGCGCTGCCGCAGTAATTCACGACCGCGCGGTTGAGCAACCACCACGCTTCCTTCTCCTCCGGCGACTCCTCCCTACTCCTCACCGCCTCCAGCCCTGCCTTCAGGCCCTCCAATTGCTCGTTCTGCAAAACCACCGGATCCTGCTCGGGCCCCGCGGCCGCAGAAGCTACCTCCGGGAGCGGCGGGGTAGCGGGTGGCTCCTCGAGGGGAGGCGACTCCAGCGGCGGCGACGCTGGAGCGAGGGCAGCGCGGAAGGGGTCGAGGGGCGGGGGCTTATAGCTTCCCGCCTTCGAGGACGTGCCGGACTCCACCGACGTAGAGAGAAGGCGGCGAGCGGCGGCGGCGAGCGGGGCTGCGGCGGCGAGGGAGGACGGAGAGGAGAAGTGGCGGCGCGAGAGGTATAGGAGCGCGTGGCGCTGCGCGCCCCGGCGGAGGTGGGAGATGGCGGCGGCCGCCATCGCAGCGCGCGCGAGATTTGGATTGAGGAGGAAGAAAAGCTTCGATCGGATTCGGGGGATCGGGGGATTTCGTGCTGGGTTTGCAGAGGTCCAAATCGCGGTAAGAACAACGGAAGGGGACTAGCAGTGCTTATTACATCGTTTTAACTACGGGTAGTTTCATTTTGGAAAGTGTAAAATATAGGCGCTGGCATCGGTCGGTGCAGAAGCAGGCACGTACGTGACAGTTATCCGGGTGAGTAACTTTAACACCGGCCACGGATCCAATTCGTGGGTCACGTGGGGCAGGTGGAGAAGGGAATTTGCGTTGGGATTTGCCAGCACCACAACTTACTCTTTTTCTATTTGGTGATGTTTGCTGAGCAAGGACAAAATTCAGAAAATTTTCTCCTCTATTCATTATAAAGAAACACAAAAAGCAATAAAAATTACATCCATGTCCATAGACCATCTAGTGATAACTACAAACAGTGTCCCATGCAGAAAGGGACACGGTATGAGGCGTATGACAAATCCTTTGTTGACCGTGGCAGGGTAGCTACTTTAGCAGAGGTTGTTAGCCCAGCCCTGCCTACGCCACTGGCTACAAGCACTTGAGCGAGCCGAAGTCGCGTCGTCGTTATCGTCTCTCCCTTATCAGAGTCGAGCAAACATTGTAGTAGACAGTCAGGAAGTCACCGTGCTAAGGCCCCAAAAGACCAGCACACCAGAACAGTAACCGTCGCCGATGAAGTGAAGTGTAGATCGAAAGGATCCAACATGTAGAAACACGAACACGAACGAACGACGACCGAATCCAAGCAGGTCCACCGAAGAAAAACACCGACTGAATCCCACAAGATCCGCCGGAGGCACACCTCCACACGCCCTCAAATGACGCTAGACGAACCGTTGGGATGGGGGCTAGGCTGTAAGAACCTTATTTCATCTCAGGGAGCCATCGCCGCCTCATCTTCCCGAGCAGGACACAAACCATAAACAAACTAAAAAAACTAAATTGAAGCATGAGCCCTCCCACCGGCAAGATTCATGATCCACCGTGCCTCCATAGCCGCCACATGAGACGAGGCAAATCGGCGATGGCGGAAGGTGGGAAAACCCTAGTGTGGGACACGCTCATGGAAGGACAGGGAGGAAACGTTTCGTTGTTGTTCCCTTTGTTATGAGGCGGGACGCATCGGTTACTGTTGAAATTTCGCTACTCACAATCATTCAAATATCATGTCTCGACGAGTTCATCCCTTTGTGACCAATGTTGTAGATGAAACAAATGATTTTTCATGAAAAAATACTCATCATTCTGAAATTGGCCAACTGGGTGCATCACTTCATCGTTAATGAAACGAGCCACCTGATCTCTAATACGAGCATGGTCTCTGTGCGCGCCATTTGTGTTGCATCAAGCACATGTTGTTTTTGAAATCATTGTGACTCTTCACTAAGTTGTATTCACTGACTAACTCATCAACAACGGGACATAAGTAAAAACCATATGTGACGCTTCCTTTTTTTGCGAGAAATTTTCAATCTATTCATCTTCAATCATGGTTGTACAAAGAACAACAGAGGTAATAAAATTACAACCATGTCTGTGGACCATCTAGCAACGACTACAAGCACTGAAGTGAGCCGAAGGCGCGCCACCGTCATCGCCCCTCCCTCACTGGAGTCGGACATACCTTATTGTAGTAGATAGTCGGGAAGTCGTCGTGTTAAGGCCCCATAGGACCAGCACATGAGAGCAGCAACCATTGCCAATGAAGAAAGTCATAGATCAGAAGGATCAAACATGTAAACACTCAAACGAAGACGAACAAAGAGGAACCAAACAGATCCACCGTGTAAGTGCATCTAGTGCCACCCCTAGTTGGTTTTGGAGTATTGACGACAAACTTGGTTGAGGGACTAATGTGTTTGTGAGAATTGCAGGATAACACAGGTAATTGTCCCTCATTGATTCGGTTTACCTACCGGAGATGGCCCCTAACAATGTGTGAAGACATTGAAGACAATGGTGGTATGTGAAGATATTCACAACGAAGATTATGACTTGAGAAGACATTCACGTGAAGACTATGGAGTGCGAAGACATAGTTGTTTCGTAGTTTCCTTTTCTTCTTTGTTGAGTCATAGGAACCACCGTACTGTTAAGTGGGGTCCAAGTGAACAAAGTCAGAGTGACTGAAGTGATGGTCAACCAAATCCTATGTCTTTGAGCGAAGACAATGAGAGCAAATCTTATCCAGAGCTGGATGAGTCAGCTTTACTTGTAGCCCAAGTCAAGCTGCCGCGTGTGTTTGAAATCTGACCGTTGGACACGTGTCAGTTCCTTAGTGACCCAGGGTCATTTCGGACAAATCAGGTCGGGTTGCCTCCTGGCTATAAATAGCCCACCCCCTACACCATAAATTGGTGGCTGCTCAGGGTTAGTGCACGACTTTTGTCATTTGAGAGCAACCCACCTCCGAAGCATTTGAGAGAGAGATCCTTGCGAGGACAAAGCCCAAAACACCCAGAGCCAAAGAGTGTTAGGCATCACTGAAGTCTTTCTGTCTGCGTGATCTGAAGACTTGTTACACTTGAGGACTGTGAATCCTCCAGCCGGTTAGGCGTCGCGTTCTGAGCATCCAAGAGTCATTGTGGATTGCCGGTGAACAAAGTCTGTGAAGGTTCAGAAGTCTATCTTGAAGACTTACCAGAGTGACTGGGCGAGGACTAAGTTTCCTTAGCTCAAGGGGAATAAGGTGAAGACGCAGTCTTCTGAGTTGAATCTCAGCCTCCCTAACCAGACGTACAGTTGTCACAGCAACTGGAACTGGTCCAACAAATCCCTGTCCTCACCAAGGAACTGGTTCTATCTCCTCCCTCTCTTTACTTACAGTTTGTCTTCGTGAAGTCTTTGCCTGCTTGCCTGATCTGTTTGGCTTCACTGTGTGACGACTATTGTTGTTTGGCTTCATACCATCTTCCACCCTGATCCATACTACCTAGCTGCTAATAGTCTTCGTGCTTTCACTACATTGCTTACTTGACTATGGCTTGTCTAGTGTAGTCTACCTTCCGCTACGGCGTTCCCAGGACTGGTGAAGGTGTCACCCTTGCTGATGTCAAGAAGTTCATTCAACTGGATTCTACAGCCAAGAACATCATCTGTGGTCATCTGACCAAAGGACAGTATGGCCGTGTGAGTGCTCTGGAAACTTCGAAGCTAGTCTGGGACTGGCTCTCCAAGGTCAACGAAGGCGTCTCAACCCAGAGAGACTCAAGGATCAGTGTTCTTCGCAACCTCTTCAACCGCTTCAAGAGAAATGACAATGAGAATGTCCAGCTCACATTTGATAGCCTCACTGATACACAAATGAGCTTCATGCACTCGGCGCCACTGAGATCACCAAGCATGAAATCGTCAAGACACTCCTGAGATCACTTGACAACTCATTTGACACCCTAGACCTGATGATTCAAGAACGCCCTGACTTCAAGACTCTCGATCCGCCTGACATACTTGAGAGGCTCAACACACATGAGTTCCAGTTATCTGAGAAAAGAGATATCTATGGTCCCAACTATGGCCGTACTCGCGCTTTGAAGGCAAAGGTTGTTTCCTCATCTGAAGAAGAATCTGACTGTAGTTCTAGGGATCCTGAAGACATTGGAAAGGAGCTTGCTATGCTTGTGAAGAAGTTCCAGAAATTCACCAAGAAGAAAGGCTTCAGAAAGTATTCAAGATCCAGCTCGAGAAATGATGAAGCTTCTACTCATGACCACAAGAAGAGAACATGCCACAAGTGCAAGAAACCTAGTCACTACATCTCTGAGTGTCCTCGGTGGGACAATGAGAACAAGAAGAAGAAGAAGAAGAGCAAGGAATATGATTCCGATGACAAGAAAGAAGAAGAAATCCTCAAAGTCTTCTTCCAAGTCTTCATCACACAAGAAGAGCTCATCTGGCAAGGCTCGTGCTTTTGTTGGCAAGGAGATGGATTCAGAGGAGGAGTCTGCTTCTGAGGAGGTAGAGGTGGAGTCTGAGGAGGAGTCCGACTCTGGTGTTGCAAGTCTGGCTCTAGCTACAGCCTATGTTGCCAAGTCCATCTTCAACACTAAAGACAATGGCTCCATCACCAACGTTGATGCTAGTGACAAGGACGACTCTGCTCCCACCTACTGCTTCATGGCACGTGGTGCCAAGGTAAACTCACGCGATGCTTACTTTCAAACATCAAGTGAAGATGACTCTGATTGTGAATCCAAACCTAGCTACAAAACACTTGCTAAAATTGCAACTGAACAACAGAAAGCTATGGAACATATTCAAAAATTGCTAGACAAAAGCGATGACCTGTTGGACCCGAAAATGACCCTATCTCAGTCCTTAATTGAAGACATCAAAAATCTTCATGTTAAGTACGAGGAACTTGGAAGTCGTCATGAAATGCTCTCAACAACTCATGAAAAGCTTTCCTACGATTATCTTCAAAGGAAGCAGGAACTTGAGAAATTGAGAGCGGCTCATGAAGATCTTCAAAAGGAGAACGAGTCACTTCGCGCTCAACAGATCAGTCCCGCTCAGGAAGGATTTGAACCACCATGTCTAAAATGCCTTGAGTGTGATAACGCCACCTCTGTTGCTGAATGTTCTACTGCTGTTATTGTTGCAATATCTTCAACTGCTAATGTGGTAACTAACCCCTCTGCTGAGGATACCACTACTATTGCTGATGAGAATGCCAGGTTGAAGACATTGCTTGAGACTGGAATGTACAAAAGTCTCAAAGGGCATCAGACACTATGCGATGTCCTCAAAAAGCAGATTCTGAACTGAAACCCTAGGAAAGAGGGTGTTGGGTTCGAGAGGAAAATGAATGTTGATGGTTCCTACTGGAAGCCTGAGCAGTACCCCAAAACCACATGGGTTGCTGCAAAGGGACCTTCAGTGGATCCATCCACCTTATCTGGCTTCACTTGTGCTAACCCGATTATCATTGATGAATCCTTTGACGCAAACTATAAACTGTTCAAGAATCAGAACGGTGAAGTGTTTGCTAGGTATATTGGTACTAAATGCAGGAATGGGTCACCTATGAAGAAGATCTGGGTACCCAAAAGTTGTCTTGAGAATCTTCCTGTGAATGTCATCATGACACCACCTGGGAAGAAGACAAACCCCAGACCAAAGGCTTCATATGGTCCAAAGGCTTCATACAGACAGAGTACTCAACAGAGTCACCCTAACGCCAATGTTTTGCAGGGAAATCATACTCAGACCTATGAATATGAGTGTGTTTCCTCAAACCGCTATGTTCATAAAACTAAGAACTTTTCTGCTTATTCATATGAGTATTATTCACCTCCTGCAAGGCTATTTGCTAGGGCTCCAAAGCCGAAGTTCTCAGATGCTGCACTTAGACTCATTGCTTCGAAGCCACCCCTAAAAATGTGGGTGGTTAAGAAAACTTAACTCTCTTTTGCAGGGAAAGGTCTCCAGCCGGAAATCAAAGGCGTCTGATGCTTATGCTGGGGACCTAAAACATATTGTGGGGCGCAAGATAAAATGCCCAAATGGTCTTACTATGTACTTTGTTCCTGAATCGCTTGCCAATCATCCTATCAGCCCTAACCTGGATCCGAGCTTTGATAATCCGCTTGTTCGTTAAATGTTTATGCTTCACAATACCCTTGGTGAAGCCTATCCCCCTAACTGTACTGTAGGGTATGACACCACATGCTTCAGAATGGATTATGGACAGTGGATGCACTAATCACATGACTGGTGATCGAAGTCTTCTCATGGACTCAACCTTACGTCCATCTGACAAGAGTCACATCACATTTGCTGACACTGGTAAAAGCAAGGCCGGTATTGGGTCTAGGTAGAGTTGCAATCTCAAAGGATCAACACATGGATAAAGTGATGCTTGTTGAATCCCTTGGTTTCAACTTAATGTCTGTCTCAATGCTTTGTGATTTGAACATGATTGTGATATTTGGAAAATATCGTTGCCTTGTTCTAATGGAAGCCGACAAGTCTCTAGTCTTTGAAGGGTATCGGAAAGATGATCTGTACATGGTAGATTTCTCAGCAGGACCACAGTTGGCCATATGTCTTCTAGCAAAAGCTTCAGAGTGCTCGCTCTGGCATCGGAGGCTAGGGCATGCTGGCATGAGGAACTTGTACACTCTCGCGAAGAAGAAACACGTCGTTGCATCGAGGGCGTCAAGTTCAAGAAAGATCAGCTATGTGGTGCCTGCGAAGCTGGAAAGATGACAAGGGCCAAGCATCCCTCGAAGACAATCATGACGACATCTCAACCCTTCGAGCTACTTCACATGGACTTATTTGGTCCTACTCATTTCCACTCCTTGCCTCTATGGCTTCGTCATTGTTGATGATTACTCGAGATATACATGGGTGCATATAATCCTCTACAAGAATGAAGTGCAGGATGTCTTCAGATGCTTCGCCAATCATGCCATGACGAACTATGGCATCAAGATCAAGCACATCAGAAGTCGCAACAGCACATAATTCAAGAATACCGGCTCGACACTTATCTTGATACATTGGGCATCACTCATGAGTTCTCTGCTCCATACACACCTCAGCAGAATGGCATCGTGGAGCGCAAGAACAGAACCCTCATTGAGATGGCACGGACGATGCTTGATGAGTACAAGACTCCAAGGAAGTTCTGGCCTGAAGCTATTGACACTGCATGCGACGTCATCAACCGTGTTTATCTTCATAAGCTTCTAAAGAAGACATCCTATGAGCTACTAATTGGCAAGAAGCCAAATGTCAGTTATTTCAGAGTATTTGGTGCTAAATGCTGGATCAAGGATCCACATCACACTTCAAAATTTGCACCGAAAGCACATGAAGGTTTTATGCTTGGGTATGGAAAGGATTCGCACTCCTATATAGTCTTCAACCTATTTCACTATAAAGTGGTTGAAAACTGTGGATGTGCGGTTCGACTAACGGCTCGCAAAGCGAGCACCTGCCAAATGTGCTAGATGAAGTCCCACCTAGTGAATCCATCAAGCTAATGGGAACTGGAGAAATCATACCTTCAGAGGCACAAGCTGAAGCGGAACTTATCATTTATGCGCCTAATCAACCTGAAGACAATGCTCAGCCTGAAGCCAATGCTCAAATGAAGACAATGATCAGCAAGAGCAAAATCTTCGTCTAGTTCATTCTCGTGTTGCAAATGAAGTACAGATTGAGAAGAAAATTGATAGCATCAATGCACCTGGTCCTCTCACTCGATCAAGAGCAACACAGCTGGTAAATTTCTGTGGACACTTTGCATTTGTCTCAATATCTGAAAGAAAGTTGCGGAAGCCTTCATGGAACCTGAATGGATTCAAGCTATGCAAGAAGAGCTTCAACAGTTCGAGCTAAACAATGTGTGGGAATTGGTCAAGCATCCTAATCCTCGCAAGCACAACATCATAGGCACCAAACGGATCTATCGCAACAAAAAAGATGAGCATGGTCAAGTTGTCAGAAACAAGGCTCGTCTTGTTGCTCAAGGATACACTCAAGTTGAAGGGATTGACTTCGATGAAACATTTGCTCCACTGGCTAGGCTCGAAGCCATTCGCATACTGCTAGCCTATGCCAACCATCACAACACTCTTCTGTATCAAATGGATGTGAAGAGTGCTTTTCTCAACGGCAAGATTGAAGAAGAAGTGTATGTTGCACAACCACCTGGTTTTGAAGATCCAAAACATCCTGATATGGTATACAAGCTCAACAAGGCACTGTATGGCCTCAAACAAGCCCCTCGTGCTTGGTATGACACACTCAAAGACTTCCTGAAGAGCAAAGGCTTCAAACCTGGTTCTCTAGAACCTACACTCTTCACGAAGACATATGATGGAGAACTGTTTGTGTGCCAAATCTATGTGGATGACATTATCTTCGGCTGCACTGACAAGAGGTAAAGTGATGAGTTTGGACACATGATGCAAGAGCAATATCAAATGTCCATGATGGGTGAGCTGAAGTTCTTCCTTGGTCTTCAAATTCGTCAGCAAAGCAATGACATCTTCATATCTCAAGAAAAATACCACAAAGATTGCCTGAAGAAGTTTGGAATGCAAGATTGCAAAGGAGACACGACGCCAATGCCAACCAAAAGTCATCTGAGTCCTGACGCCAATGGTAAAGAGTTCGATCAAAAGGTGTACCGCTCCATGATTGGTTGTTTACTCTATTTATGTGCATCTAGGACAGATATAATGCTTAGTGTTTGCATGTGCGCCCGATTCCAAGCGGCACCAAAGGAATCGCATCACTTAGCTGTGAAGCAAATTCTTTGATATTTGGCTTACACCCCAACACTAGGATTATGGTATCCAAAGGGCTCAGAGTTTGGTATAGTTGGATTCTCAGATGCTGATTATGCTGGTGACAAGGTTGATCGCAAGTCCACATCAGGCACATGTCACTTTTTGGGACGACCACTTATCTGTTGGTCTTCAAAGAAGCAGAACTGTGTATCTCTCTCCACCACTGAATCTGAATACATTGCTGCTGGATCCTGCTGCGCTCAGCTTCTGTGGATGAAGCAAACTCTCAAGGACTATGGTATTCACCTGAAGCATGTGCCACTCTACTGCGACAATGAAAGCGCCATCAAGATTGCCAACAACCCAGTTCAGCACTCGAAGACAAAGCACATTGAAATTCGTCATCACTTTCTCAGAGATCATGTCATGAAGGAAGATATTGATATCATTCACGTCAACACTGAAGAGCAATTGGTAGATATCTTCACAAAACCCTTGGATGAGAAAAGGTTTTGCAAGTTGCGGTGTGAGCTAAATATCTTAGAATCCTCAAATGTCCTGTAATTGGACACACATCCTAACACTTATGCATGTTGATGACTTAGATGTGCAACACACGAAGTAACGTATATCTTCAATCAATGAAGACATACACTCTAAGTGTGAATACATTAACACGGAATTTGACTTCGGAGTGCCACGATAATTGTGCGCCGTGTCTGGGTCTAATACTTCCTATACGATGGGTAACGCCACCACCAAACCTTTGTTTGAAGTGTTTCGTTTGGCGTCACATTTGCAATGTCTTCGCATTTGGTTTGTCTTCAACATTGATTTGACTTCATGTTTATCTTCACAATGTTGATTTGGTCTTATTCAGATATATACATATATTTGTGTTCTGTCCTCTACAACATTCACTTATAGCTATGTCTTCATGTTTGAATCTTTTGATCTAAGTGAATGTGATCGGACCCTAACCCCGTCTATGCTTCTATCTCAGATTCTATCTATCTAAATCATATGCATTCTATTGAAACTGTCGAATGTCTTCTCCGCGTCCTTGTCAGCAGAAGATACAGAGACAAAAGTTGAATTTGTTTAATTGCTATATCCTTATTGCCTGAAACCCGGAGAAGTCGGAACGACCACCCAACAATCCAGGCGTGCGTGGGAACATGGAACAACCTCCAATGTGTTGCATTCTTGCCACGTGTCCTTCAGATGTGAACCGCCAGGGGCACCTGCGTAATTACGATGTGTTGTCCCTTTCCTTATAAATACTCACCTCACCGCGGTCACAATCTCTTCTCCCACCTCGCCACCTCGCACAAACCCTAGCGCCTCCGCTAGCTCGCGTCGACGCCAGAGACGAAGTGCTTCGCTTCCGCGATTTCTCCGACGCCGTCCTCACGCCGACCGCGGACCTCGTCCTCTCCGCCGCCGCCATAGGTGTCTTCCACCGCCAAGTTAGGGCGGGGGAGATTGAACTGCTTGGCCTCCAACTCAACTTCGTCTAGCAGTTCTTCGTGCGGTAATTAAATCTTACTTTTACTACCTTTTTGATCCATCTGATCCATCCACTTTACCCAAAAGTGGTTTCTTAACTTCCATATCTGGATATATCTTGTTATGAATCTCTTATCATGCCTAGTATATTCACTTATGCTTCACAACTAGTTAGATTCCTCACTTGTACTTATTCTTGGATTCGTACAAATCTGGAACCAACTCTCACCAAATAAGTGAATGTCTTCGTGCTATGAGGTCAATGTCTTCAAACTGATTTATCTTCAAAATCTTCTGAGAATGCATATGACCTCTTCCCCTTCCCTCACACCTCTAATGCTGTCACAGGTACATGTCCGTGGGAGAATCCCTTGGTTCTCATAGTCTGCATTCATTTGTAGAATTCTTACAGCGACACATCAATTCCCCTAAAGCCAGTTCCTGTCTGACCAGCAAAAGGAAGCCATTCACAGTCTTGAAGCCATTCAGCTTGAATATAATGGCTACAGAGAAGTCAGCTAGAAAGGGCGGCGGGTAGCGCCGAGGAGATACATCTAAGGATTTACCTCCTGATCTGTATGAGTTGTACAAGACAGATCCTGAAGAGAGCTATGGCCAGCGCGAGACTCGAATCCAATGGATTCGAAGATATTGGGAGGAACAATGGTTCCTATACAGATTTGTCACTGCTGAATATGCTGAGAAGAATGCCATCAAGCGACCATGGGGAGATATCTTATACAAAAATCTTCAACCCAAGTCCAAGTCCGAAGCCATTGCTCAAGGCCTCTATCCTTGCATGGTCCGAGGACCACAGCCCGAGAATGCCGACCCATCCTCTTTGCTATGGTGTCGCGATGACAATCTGTTCAAGCGCAACTATAAGTTTGCCAAGGATTCTACTGTGAAGAACAAGAAAACATTTGGACTTAACTTCAACCCTGGTCCATCTGCTCCAAGGGCTGATGGCACCCGTGATGCTGAACCAAATGTCATCGGCCCCTTCTATAATCTCGAAGGTCTTCTCACTCACATTGCTATTCAGGGGCAGCTGTGGAGCACTCAGCCGATGACGCTGATTCTGATGAAGCGCCAGCTCCGCCTAAGCCGTAGAAGCAAAAGAAAACAAAGGCTTCAAAGCCCTCTGCTGCACCAAGTACTTCACGTGCGAAGCCATTGGCAACTGCTCCTCCTGCATCCAGTATGCAATCTGAAGATCTTTCTCGTGTCTCCAAGAAGACTGAGAAGCCCAAGAAGAAGCCCATCAAGAGTTCCGGGCAAGAACTGACCCCAACTGCCGTTCTGAGGAACAAATATGAAACCATTGATCTGTCAAGCGACGAAGATCTTGGTGATGATGCTCTTGACCTACTGATAAAGAGCAAGCAAGAGGCGGAGATCTTCAACGATCTGCCCCTCTTTGATGTGGATATTTTGAATAACTTCATTGATGAGTGGTTTGACAACCTGAGCCTCAGAATCGATGACCTTCAGCTCCTAGTGGACATAAGCGTCACATTCCACGAAGCCATTGCTAATGAGCTGGCTCTGGCTCAGAAGATCGTCGAGCTGAAAAACAAAATTGACTATGAAAAGGCTCAATTCAAGAAGAACATGGCCAAGCTTAGTGTGGCTGATGTTCAAATCTTCAAGCAGATGCTGCATGACCTCAAGGAAGAGTTTCACAAGAAACGTGAAGATGCAAAAGGTTCAAGAGACAGGATGAAGTACTTCGCCGAGAAATGCGTTCGAGCTCACAATGAGGCTGAGAAACACAAGGACTTGGGCGTCCAGGCATCGACCCCAAGATGGCTGCCAAACAGAAAAAGAAGCCTGCTGTGGCCCAAGCTGAAGCATCAAGGCAGGAAGCACCTCGCATTGTCTTCCCTGCCAGCATGACAGGCTCGAAGCCTAAGGTCCCCTCAGCAGCTTCAGAGCTGAAGAAAACAAGGGCAGCTGAGGCCGAAGCCAAGAAGCACAAGCACAAGAATGCCTCTGATGGTGCTCCATCAACAAAGAAGCCGAAGACAAAGTCTTCGCGGAAAGAGCGTGCTGCTGCCGCAGAGCCACTTGTTGTTGAGCCCATCTCAGTTGCTCATCCTGCCTCCACCAACCAAGAGCATCGTCTTGTCGTACACGAGCCTGCTTCCACAGAGGCTCATGAAGACAAAGAAGTTCCAGCTGTTGACCCCATCACAGCTGAATACATTGGTCGTGAAGACAATGTAGATGATGATGAAGTCCTTCCTCAAATCGAGCACCAACCGGTATCATCGCCTGCTCTTACGAACAACGAACTCATCAGCATTGGTCATCCCTTGACGCCAATTGCTTAGGATGATTCGTGGGCCGATCGCCCTCAAGACTCCCCCATTCAAGATGAAACCCCAAGAACTCCACCACCTCAAGTCACCTCTCCGGTGCTTGACGACGACAATTACATGGTGCAGACCACTCCATCACCACAAGCGTCGCCCACTTTCCGCAGGCTTCGCAAAGGCCCTAGGCCACAGGTCGCCATGCCGAGCGTTCCAGAAGGAGAAGTGCAACACAGTTCAGTAGCACGTCAAGTGTTTCCTGAAGCCACTCCAACTGCGAACGTCTCTGAGTCTGAAGCAAAAGCTGATGAAGACATTCCGGCTGCATCAGCCAATGACAACCAAGAACCGCGTCTAGAAGAAGAGAGTTGCCACACCCCCTATCACTCAAGAAGATGTTCTCGAGGAGAGCGAGTCTGCGCCCGACCCTCCTGCTACTCAAGAGGAGGTTGAAAACACTGAGGCGGCCACAAACAACACTACTGAAGCCAATGCCGTTGTCATGGCTGAAGACAATGTGGCGCCTAAAGCTAATGTGCAACTTGAAGCCCCTGTCAATGCCAATGCTCCTGTACCACCTCCAAGGCCTCACCCTATTGAGCAGGCATTTGATCACGGCCAACTTGTCACTGTCCGATGGCCTATTCTGGTTCCTCCTCTTGCTCCCGGACCACAATTTGACTACCATGTGGAGCACAAGCCTCAGGTCCAGAAGCCAAAGCCCAGACTGCTAAGATTTCCCGGCGCTGCAACTTCGCCTAGATCATTCAATGTCAAAAGCTTCAGGGCTCACAACACCTTCTTTGACAGTGCAAAGAACCCTTACTCAAGGCCAAGGATCTCATCTGATCGCTTCTGGAGCTATCAGCAGCGCAGTTATTACTCATGCATCTTATACAATCAAGGGTGAATCTTTCCTCACATGCGTCTGGATTGTGAAGCCATTGCTGGTCTGCCCTGCTTGGAAGAGGCTCTAGACTGCTTCAGAGATGCTGGCCTTCTGCAGTTTGTCACTGACAAAGAGCATTGGAATGAGGAGCTTCTGCTACAATTCTATGCCACTCTTCACATTCGTGGCTACAACAGGGATCCGAAGACTTGGATCCTCGAGTGGAGGACAGGTGATGTACACCATGAAGCCAAAGGTCAAGATATCATTGAGCTTACTTCCCTTCCCACTCCAGGTGAACTCTATGAACCTGGTTGTCAGCTACACCAAAATGCATTAGAGAGCATATTTCATAAGCCTGAGCCCAACATGAGTCAGATGCTCAGCATGATGGCCATTGCCACCAGATGCTGAATATCCTAAGGAATTCTTTGTCGAAGACCTCGAGTATCTGCCTCGCACCATTTATCACGTTATAAGGCGAACTCTATGGCCTGTCAAAGGACATTCTCCTGCAGCCAAGCTTGAAGGCTCAATGAAGACATTGATGTTCTATATCCTCAATGGCATCAGCTTCAATGCTCAAGATTTCTTCATCAGGCAACTTGTAGCATCTGGAGTTGATCTCTTTGGCATGAAGTTTTATGCTCCATGGGTGATGCGCTCAATCAAGCTTCACTCTTCTGTCAACTATCAGCCCTCTGCGCGCAACCATCTTATCTTCTTGCCAGAGGTTGATATGTCTGTTGAAGCCATCTACACTGAGCCTGCCAAGGAGCCAATTTATCTTCACAATGTTGATCGCCAAAGCTTTTCGCAACCAATTGAGGGAGTTCTTGCTGCAACTCATGTTTATCCTCTGGCTGGTACTACACGTGCACCTCATCGTGCAACTACTGAAGCCACTGAAAGCACCATTGCTCATAGGCCTCGGAAGCAATCTCGTGTACTCAATGACAGAGAGCTTCTTGTGGCCTTGCATCAGAAATAGGATAAGCACCATGACTGGCTGAAGCGTCAGATGCAGAGCCTCTTGGTGGATGTTAATCGCATTCGAAATCTTGCCACCAAGAATGCCTTCGTATCACATGAAGCATGTCGGAGGTCCTAGAAGAGTCTGACATTGCTAAGCTCCGAAGATGATCTTCGCGAAGATGTCTTCATAGAGCGCTACAAGTTTGATTCCATGCCTCCCCGGAATGCCGTCTTGCTTCGTACTCCTTCCTTAGAAGACTGAGAGTATTCATCCTCGGCTGCAACTGTTAATGCAAGAGTTGTCGATGACGAAGACGATGCCACTTCTCCAACCACAACTACGCCACCGCACCAGGCCCCTCTGCTCCACCGGACTCCAACGTCGACCCTGCACCTTCTTCTACTCCCGATGGGAATGAGTAGATGCTCTATGTCTTCAAACCTTTTTGGTCCTTACTGACAAAAGGGGGAGAAGCATATGAGTTGATAGTCTTCAAGCGGGTCCATATGGGTGGTTGCTATATATTTTGCCAAGTGGTTACAACTCTCATTTTTGATACATTTGGTTCTTTGGGTTGTAACACTTAAACTTGATGGTCGTCTGCTACTTTGTCTGCTATTCTGTGATGCGATGATAAATTCCGCATGAAGTCATTCTGCAGACGTCCATTTTTCATTATGCATGTCATTATCTTGGTTACATCTTTATTTGCATGATGAATTGTCTTCATAAGTTGAAGAGGATCTCCACAAGTAAAACCTGCCATGTGCATTTGCATTCAAGAGCAAACTACTTATATGCACATCTTCAGGGGGAGCCTTTTGCTACTTATGAAGACAATACCTTAATCCTCACAATTTCACATACTTTTATCCCCGTTGAAAACTTCAACCAGTTTGTCATCAATCACCAAAAAGGGGGAGATTGTAAGTGCATCTAGTGCCACCCCTAGTTTGTTTTGGAGTATTAATGACAAACTTGGTTGAGGGACTAATGTGTTTGTGAGAATTGCAGGATAACACATGTAGTAGTCCCTCATTGATTCGGTTTACCTACCGGAGATGACCCCTAAAAATGTGTGAAGACATTGAAGACAATGGTGGTATGTGAAGATATTCGCAACTAAGATTATGACCTGAGAAGACATTCACGTGAAGACTATGGAGTGCAAAGACATAGTTGTTTCGTAGTTTCCTTTTCTTCTTTGTTGAGTCATAGGAACCACCGTACTGTTAAGTGGGGTCCAAGTGAACAAAGTCAGAGTGACTGAAGTGATGCTCAACCAAATCCTATGTCTTCGAGCGAAGACAATGAGAGAAAATCTTATCCAGAGCTGGATGAGTCAGCTTTACTTGTAGCCCAAGTCAAGCTGCCGCGTGTGTTTGAAATCTGACCGTTGGACATGTGTCGGTTCGTTAGTGACCCAGGGTCATTTCAGACAAATCAGGTGTTGTTGCCTCCTGGCTATAAATAGCCCACCCCCTACACCATAAATTGGTGGCTGCTCAGAGTTAGTGCACGACTTTTGTCGTTTGAGAGCAACCCACCTCCGAAGCATTTGAGAGAGAGATCCTTGCGAGGACAAAGCCCAAAACACCCAGAGCCAAAGAGTGTTAGGCATCACTGAAGTCTTTCTGTCCGCGTGATCTGAAGACTTGTTACACTTGAGGACTGTGAATCCTCCAGCCGGTTAGGCGTCGCGTTCTGAGCATCCAAGAGTCATTGTGGATTGCCGGTGAACGAAGTTGTAACGCCCACGATGCGGCTATATCTCCCACGTGTCGAGGCACGACTTAGAGGCATAACCGCATTGTAGGTATTGTCGCAAGAAGGGTCATCTTCACACAATCCGATGTAATGAACAAGAATGGGATATTGAGAGTTGGCTTACAATCGCCACTTCACACAATACATAAATTAATTCATACATCATCCAAAATCCACACATAGACCGACTACGGTCAAATCCAAATGAAAATAAGATAACCCCAAATGCTAGATTCCCGATCGTCCCAACTGGGCTCCACTACTGATCATCAGGAAACGAAACATAGTAACGACCACGTTCCTCGTCGAACTCCCACTTGAGCTCGGTTGCGTCACCTGCACTGGTATCGTCGGCACCTGCAACTGTTTTGGTAGAATCTGTGAGTCACGAGGACTCAACAATCTCACACCCGCGAGATCAAGACTATTTAAGCTTGTAGGAAAGGATGGAGTAATGAGGTGGAGCTGCAGCAAGCACTAAGCATATATGGTGGCTAACATACGCAAAGAAGAGCGAGAAGAGAAGCAACGCAACGGTCGCGAAGCTAGAAATGATCAAGAAGTGATCCTGAAACTACTTACGTTCATGCATAACTCAAACCGTGTTCACTTCCCGGACTCCGCTGAAAAGAGACCAACACGGCTACACACGCGGTTGATGTATTTTAATTTAAGTCAAGTGTCAAGTTCTCTACAACCGGACATTAATAAATTCCCATCTGCCTCATAACCGTAGGCACGACTTTCAAAAGATAATACCCTGCAGGGGTGTCCCAACTTAGCCCATTATAAGCTCTCACGGTCAACGAAGGATAAACCTTCTCCCGGGAAGACCCGATCAGTCTCGGAATCCCGGTCTACAAGACATTTCGACAATGGTAAAACAAGACCAGCAAAGCCGCCCGAATGTGCCGACAAATCCCGATAGGAGCTGCACATATCTCGTTCTCAGGGCACACCGGATGGGCAAGACGTCGGGTTGGCATAGACCCTGGTTGCCCAGGGGGCGCCGGACATCGCCCGGTTTGGGCCAGCACTCGAAGGAGCACTGGTCCGGGGGTTTAAATAAAGATGACCCTCGGGCTCGCGAAAACCCAAGGGAAAAAGGCTTAGGTAGGCAAATGTAAAAACAAGGTTGGCCCTTACTGGAGGAGTTTTATTCAAAGCGAACTGTCAAGGGGGTCCCATAAATCACCCAACCACGTAAGGAACGCCAACTCAAGGAACATAATACCGGTATGACGGAAATTAGGGCGGCAAGAGTGGAACAAAACACCAGGCATAGGGCCGAGCCTTCCATCCTTTACCAAATATATAGATGCATTAATTAAATAAGAGATATTGTGATATTCCAAAATATCCATGTTCCAACATGGAACCAACTTCAACTCCACCTGCAACTAGCAACGCTATAAGAAGGGCTGAGCAAAAGCGGTAACTTAGCCAAACAACGGTTTGCTAGGAAAGGATGGTTAGAGGCTTGACATGGCAATATGGGAGGCATGATATAGCAAGTGGTAGGTAGCGCAGCATAGCAATAGAACGAACAACTAGCAAAGCAAAGATAGAAGTGATTTCGAGGGTATGGTCATCTTGCCTGCAAGGTTCTCAGAGTTGTCGAAAGCTTGATCCTCGTAAGCGTACTCAACAGGTTCCTCATTCACAAACTCGTCTCCCGGCTCTACCCACAGCAAGAACACAAGCAATGGAACCACAATCAATCACGGTGCAATGCACAAGCAACATGATGCAATACATGCATGATATGCGAGATGTGATATGCGATGCATATGCGTGCTCCAGAAGAAAAATGATGAACATGGCATCAACTTGGCAAACAAAGTATGCCACTGGAAAGATGAGATGATTTCGGTCGAAATCGATATAAAGATCACCTGAAACAGATGCACGGTTTGCAAATGGCAAGCAAAACAAGAATGACACGATTCTGCGATTAACAGCATGATAGCACTTAGAATATATCAAGTAACTATGCTACAGCATCCGAACATAGCAACAAAGCATATGGCAGTGATCTACAGGAGATGCTTGACAAAAGATAAACACTGAGCTACGGCTTGATCACAATATAACTGGTTCAAACAAGCATGGCAAAAGTGCAAAAGATAACAGCTTCACAGACTTGGTGAAAATACTGAACATGGCTGAAACAGCATCAGGTAGCAATGTTCAGAGCAAACAAAACACATGCTACAGGAACTTATCATAGAAAAACAAGGCACGGCATGAATCTACTAAATGCATAGAACAAAAGTCCGTTAGTGATCATGAGCCAAAAAGGCACAGAAGATATGATGGCACCCATGTAAACATAGCAAGTTGCGTTAACAGGTTACAGACTTTGCAGAAAACAGAGCATGGCATTAACAGAAATATGAAGGCATCTTTGTGAGCTCGATTCACTCATCACAAAGCAATTCATGACAAAACAAGCATACCTACAGCAAGATGGCATGTTCATGAAGCTATCCATAGCAAGAGCAAGTTCATAGCATGTATGGATCATCTACAACAACCTTGGCAAAATTGAATATCATGTTAACATTCTGCCAGGAATATTTTATAGCAAAAGTAGAGCAAGATTGAGACATGCTAGGGCACTCCATAATTGCAAACAGGGGCATGCATGGATAGAGCATAACCATATGTACAAAACATCCTTACTGAAAATACTCAAAAGAAGCATGGATCTCACTGTAGACACATGGATACATGGCAACAAAATAACAGCAGGTAAAGACTTAGCAAAATCCTAAGTCCCTGAAAACAGAAACATCACGAAGCCTAGTTTGCATGCTTGTGCTAGTCACCACATAGATCACAAAAATACATGGCATACACCTCTGTAAATATGGCATGGCATAGATCAAAACACCTGTAGAGCTCATGCTCATAAGATGCACACATCAAATGCAACAAAACATCAAGTTCTGATAAGTAACAGCAGTAAACATCATATAGCACTCTTGCACCAGAGATTTGGGCATCAAGATAAACTCAAATGAGCATGGAACAATGGAACAAAATTAAAAGCATCTCGTGATGAACATTTTGATATATCATGCACGCAAAATGGAGTAGTATGCAAGGAGATATGATGTGATGAACATGGCATCAGAAAGTGATGAACTCTGGACTTGGAGAATTTCGGGGTCAACCTTTTCCCAGATCTAGGGTTCTTCGGGCACGGACTTCGAGGTCCACCGGATCTCCACCGGAGTTTGACGGAGATGGCCGGAGCTCGGGCCGGCGAGGGAGGAGGCCGGGGAAGGCGCGCGGGGAGGCGGCGTCCACGGGCGCGGCGAGGCACGGCGGCGCGGGCGAAGGGGAGGCGCGCGGGGAGGCGGCGCGGAGGGAGCAGGCTCGGGGCGGCGGTCGGCGGCGGGGCACGCCGGCGATGGAGGGCGGAGCGGCGGGCAACCCAGGGCGCGGGAGGAGGCGGAGGCGCGCGCGGTGCCGGAGACGCGGGCGCGGGCGGCGCCGACTCTGGCCCCGCGGGCCGGATCTGGGCCCCGCGGGCCCTGGCGGCAGAGGAGAGAGAGGGGGCCGGCGGCGGTGACGTGGCGAGGCGGGATTGGCCGGGGGCGACGGCGCGGACGTGTCCGGCGGCGGGGTGGACGCGTCCGGCGGCGGGAGGAGGAAGAGGCTAGGGTTAGACCGCGAATTTGAAGGAGGGTGCACATATTTATAGGTAGAGGGAGCTAGGAGACTCCAAATGGAGTGCGGTTTTCGCCCACACGATCGTGATCAAACGACCGAGAGCATGGAGGTGACTTAGGTGGGTTATTGGGCTGTTTGTAGGGGTGTTTGGCTGCAACACACAACAGGCCTTTGCGGTTACCCGGTTAACCGTTGGAGCATCAAACGACCTCCAAATGGAACGAAACTTGACAGGTGGTCTACCGGTGGTGTACCAAGGCCACTTGGCAAGACTCGGTCCATTCCGAGAACGTTTAACACCCGCTCACGAAAAGAGACAAGAGGGGCGCGCCGGTGCATGTGGGAGTGCCGGATTGCAAAACGGACAACGGGGAAAGTGCTCGGACGCATGAGATGAACACGTATGCAAATGAGATGCACATGATGACATGATATGAGATGCATGTCATGAAAAAAATGCAAAACAAAAAACAAAACCCGACCACGAAGGGAATATCATAACACATCGCCGAAAATGGCAAGAGTTGGAGTTACAAATATGGAAAGTTACATCCGGGGTGTTACAGAAGTCTGTGAAGGTTCGGAAGTCTACCTTGAAGACTTACCAGAGTGATTGGGCGAGGACTAAGTGTCCTTAGCTCAAGGGGAATAAGGTGAAGACGTGTTCTTTTGAGTTGAATCTTAGCCTCCCTAACCAGACGTACAGTTGTCACAACAACTGGAACTGGTCCAACAAATCCCTGTCCTCACCAAGCAACTGGTTCTATCTCCTCCCTCTCTTTACTTACAGTTTGTCTTCGTGAAGTCTTTGCCTGCTTGCCTGATCTGTTTGGCTTCACTGTGTGACGACTATTGTTGTTTGGCTTCATACCATTTTCCTCCCTGATCCATACTACCTAGCTGCTAATAGTCTTCGTGCTTTCACTACATTGCTTACTTGACTATGGCTTGTCTAGTGTAGTCTACCTTCTGCTGCATGTCATAGGTTCATTTCTATTGTTTGTCTTCAAAACTCCCATGTTTTGAAGACTTTCATAAAAATCGCCTATTCACCCCCTCTAGTCGATAACTAGCACTTTCACACCGAAAGACCAACACCGACTGGATCCCGTTAGATCTGACGGAGACACACCTCCACACGCCCTCCAATGATGCTAAACGAGCCATCGGGATGGGGATAGAGCGTGGGAGACATTATTCCTACTAAGGGACATCGCCGCCACCATACAGCCCCAAACAAGACGCTGGATCTAACAAGAACGAGAATGGAGTCCCTCCCACCAGCGGGGTCCGAGATCCTCCACGGCTCCATGGCCTAGAGGCCAACGAAGATGGGGCGGTCCGCCGGCGGCGCCGGCGTAGGGATGGCAATGGGTACCCATTATCAACGTACCTTGCGGGTAAAACCCCTATTATGGTAAGGGCATGGGACAAAACGTTACCCATGGGTATATGAACAGGCTAATATCAAACCCATCGGGTAGAGCGGGTACAGGTATGGGATCACATAACCCATACCCTCGTACCCATGTACCCTTATAAATCTAACAAATATTGACAAATTACATCTATACTTTGTCGTGAGGTTGTCAACTTAAAATGTATGACTATGTGTTACTATTTATGACTTTGTGTTGATGTTTTGATGTGTTGTTGTTTACAAGAAAGTGTTGATTTCTATAGAATGTGTTGTTGCTTATAAGAATCTATTGATGTTATTTTGTGGTGTTGTTTAAAAATTATGATTATGTGTTATTGTTTATAACTACGTGATGCTCAAATTAATGTTATTCAAACGTGGGTATTTTTATCCGCGAGTGCCCGTTTACCTTGTCGGGTGACGGGTTTGGATATCCAAGTCCCAAACCCGACCCGATTGCTCATGGGTAGGGCATGGATATAATCTTGTACCCATGGATATGCCCAAACCCGACCCAATAGTATGTCTTAATGGAAAAAATCTGCTATCCCTACCCCACAGTCACATGTCCCACTGCAAGTTTACACTTTGTTATCTAAAGCATGCAAAAGAAATTACACAATCCCCATCTGTTGAGAATATAGATCTTAGAGTCACCCGCCAGGAGAGGCCGGGTTACTCGTATGGTTGTTATCAGAAGCCCGGAGCCAAGTTTCAAGACGATGGGCCAGAGATGGGCTGAGACCCGGATATGGCTTAAGGCCCGTAGTTACAATCATTGTTATAGTAAACTTGGAGCGTAAGGCGTGTATAGTTTAGAGTCCGAGCCGGACACTCTTATGAGCCGGCCGGGACTCTAAGGGCTGCTGGGCGTCAGCCTCCTTATATAAAGGGACGACCTGGCAGCGGTTTAGGGGCGACAACGATCTGATCGAGAGCCGGAGATAGTTGTTTAACTCCTGGCGATTGTAACCCTAATCAATATCACCCCAAACTGGACGTAGGCTTTTAGCTTCACCGTAAGGGGCCGAACCAGTATAAACCCTCGTGTTCCTTGTCCCGCATAACCCCTTCAAGCTTCCTAGTTGCGATGGCTCCACGACTAAGTCCTAGCTCAAGGACATCTGCCGTGACAATTCCACGACAGTTGGCGCCCACCGTGGGGCCAGCGCACGGTGGATTTGAGTTCTTGAAGGGCAGCTTCGAAGGGCTCAAGGGATACGTCGTGGGCCGGATGACCAAAAGTCGTCGCGGCAAGCTCTACATCAACGATGCGGACTGGGGCCCCGACGCCGGCTCAATTGAGTACGGGTACCGGGTCCCCTTTGGCGGGATTCATGTCTTCATTGGCCAGATTGGTGAGCCGGGCCCCGAGCCGGATTTCTGCGCCGATCTCATCGAAACGGCTCAGCGCGCACGACCCGCCCGGGCCCGGCCCGCCTTAAGGCGCACTTTTGTGGGATGCATCCATGGAGGGCCCTCTGATCCATCTAGGACTGGTGATGAGGCGGCCGCCGGCTCTGACGGCGAGTCGGCCACTGATGAGTCAAACTCGTTGTACCAACTTCAAGACGGCAGGCTCATGGGTTGTTCCGATGGCGACAGTATTCCGGACCTTTTGGAGCCGCCAAGTCAGGTTGGAGTTTTTATGGCTGGGGCGCAGCCTGTTCAGAACCCCACTGCTAGATCGGGAAACCCGGTGCCTTCTCCGGCTCAGGTGCTGATGGGTCTCACGGACAAGATGACGGCCCTGTTAACCGCTACGGTTGACCCGGCGGATCAAGCTCAGCATGATGCGGAGGTGGCACAGTTAAAATTGGACCTGATAAAAGCTAAAGAGGATCTTGCAGCGGAGGGGATCAGGCTGGCTGCAGAGCGGGCGGCTCTCGACGCCCGGACTCAGCTGATTCAGGCGCAGTCCTTCCAACTCACGATGGATCAGAACGCGGCCAATGAGGTCATGAGAAGGAGGCATCAGAAGTCCCAGTCTCGACTCCCGCCGGTTTACGATCCACGCAATCTCTTCAACACGCCGGGTGCAGGGTCTAGTAACCCGCCAGGGGTCATTGCGCCCGGGTCTGGACCCCTTATTCAGCCACGAGGGTTGGGGCCTCCCCAGGTGCCCCCTGCCCCGCCTCAGTATGTGCCAATACCCCCGGGTCATTATGATAACCCGCTGGAGAACTTGGTGGCTGCGGCAGCGCGACTGGCGGCTCTCCCCGTTGACGGCGATTCCCCGGCGGCCATCGAAACCCGCCGGGTCAGGGAACTCCTGCAAACGGCACTGGCACAGCAAGAGGCGTACTCCTACAGCCGGGACAGGATCCACTCGACCCCTCGTCCAGGCCAGAGCCCGAGTTACAGCCGGCACATGGTCTCAGCAACCGGCTCAAGTAATGTCCGACGCCATGACCCGCCCCCTGGCCATGGCCCGGCTCATAATGGAGCCTTTTACGCAGCAGACCAAGCACGGCAAGAGGCGGAGCAGGTGCCTCAATTGACGGCTTACCAGACCCCCCCGGCTTATCCGACGACTTCCGTTGATGTGGGTATCCCTACCAGGACCGGGGGTGTCCCTTGTTTGGTGCCAGCTATCCGTAATGAACGTCTACCTAAGGACTTCAAGGGCCCTAGGAAGGTGCCTAACTATACAGCTGACTTACAGCCTGTAGCCTGGATTGAGAGTTATGAGATGGCTATGGAATTGCTGGAGGTCAGTGAGGCGGCCATGGCCAAATATTTCACCATGATGTTAGATGGAACTGCCCGCACATGGTTGAAAGGGCTACCACCGAACTCCATTGGGTCTTGGGCTGAGTTGAAAGCCCGGTTCGTTCAAAACTTCAAAGATACCTGTAGGCAGTCTATGTCAATTGTGGATTTGACTAACTGTAAGCAGCAGGAGGGCGAATCCATGACCCATTGGGTTCGCCGGGTCAAGGAGATCATACATTCATCAGATAAGATGGATGCCGGCTCTGCAGTCTTAATGTTGGAACAGAACTGTCGCTTTGTGCCCCTTAAGATGAAACTCGGGCGGCTTAAGCGCGACTGCACCGATATGGGTACCCTAATGGCGGCTCTTGTCAAGTACGCCGATTCCGATGGTACCAAGGATCCCCCTTCAGACGATGAAAGGACAGGGAAGGGAAAGAAGAACGACAATGGCAAGGGTCCTCAGTTTAACCCGGGGAACCAAGGAGGAGGCAAGCGTAAGGCCGATGGCAGCCTAGAGTTTGTAGCCAACGCCAACTCCCAAGGTAATAACCAGCGACGCAAGGGGAGGCCCCCTCCCCGAGGCGGCGGGTCAGGTCCAACGCTGGAGTAGCTGTTGAATGAACCTTGTCCAAGGCATGGCTCTAGAGAGAAGCCAGCGACTCATCTGTGGAAGGATTGCGCGATCATGAAGGCCTTTAAGAGCTACAATGGCCCGGGCGGCGGCTCAGGCGCCGGCGGCTTTCATGGCCCGGGCGGCGGCTCAAATTCCGGTCCTCAGAACGGTCAAGGGGGCTTTAATCAACAGTCTGGTCAGGGTCATCAACAGCAGCAGGGGGGTTATCAGACCAACCCAAAGCAGCTCAGCGGTGGACAGTATCATGTGTTCACCACTAGTTTGTGCAAACGAGATCAGAAGCTTCACAAGAGGGCTATGAATGCTGTTGAGCCGGCAGTTCCACGCTACTTGCGGTGGTCTGAGCAGCCCATAGTATGGATTAGGGAGGATCACCCTCCCCGGGTGGATAACCCGGGCCACTTGGCCTTAGTGGTAGCTCCTCAGGTGGGAGGTTACAAGTTCACAAAGGTACTCATGGATGGAGGCAGCAGCATCAACATCCTCTATTATGAGACTTTTCGCCGTATGGGGTTGGTTGATAAGAACCTCAGCCAGTCAAACACTATCTTCCATGGTGTGGTACCTGGTAAGTCGGCTTATCCAGTCGGCAAGATCGAATTGGAAGTGGCTTTTGGTGATGAGAACAACTACAGGGTGGAGAAATTGACCTTTGAGGTGGTCAAGATAAGAAGTCCATACCATGCTATATTTGGACGGCCGGCTTACGCCAAGTTCATGGCACGGCCGTGTTATGTGTACTTACAGCTCAAGATGCCGGGTCACAATGGGACCATTACGGTTCACGGCAGCCGGAAAGTGGCTCTGGAGTGTGAGGAAGGTGATGCAGCTTATGCAGAGTCTGTTTGTGCTACAGAGGAGTTGAAGTTTTACAAAGACAATGTTGACCCAACGGACATGACCTCTCTGAAGAAGCCGACTACAGAGACTGAACCGGCGATGAAATTTAAGTCGGCTGATGAAACTAAGCTTGTTGATTTTGTTCCAGGAGATTCATCTCAGCAGTTTAGCATCAGTGCCAATCTGGATCCAAAATAGGAAAGCGCGCTCATCGAGTTCATCCGTGAGAATAGGGACATCTTTGCATGGAAGCCTTCTGACATGCCAGGTGTACCTAGAGAACTCGCTGAGCATACTCTCAATATTGATCCAAAATTTAAGCCGGTCAGACAGTTCCTTCGACGGTTTAATGAGGAGAGGCGGAAAGCCATTGGTGAAGAAGTGGCCCGGCTCTTGGCGGCCGGGTTTATTATTGAAGTTTTTCACCCAGAATGGTTGGCTAACCCGGTGCTCGTACTCAAGAAGAACGGCACCTGGCGGATGTGTGTGGACTACACGGATTTGAACAAGGCGTGTCCGGCTGATCCTTTTGCCCTCCCCCGTATTGATCAAATCATTGATGCTACGGCAGGTTGTGCACGTTTAAGATTTTTGGATGCTTATTCCGGGTATCATCAGATTAAGATGGCAGTTAAGGACCAGGAGAAGACGGCGTTCATCACTCCCTTTGGAGCCTTCTGCTATGTATCTATGCCCTTTGGACTCAAGTGTGCACAGGCGACTTACCAGCGTTGTGTACAGAATTGTCTTCATAAACAGATCGGGCGCAATGTTCACGCTTACGTGGACGATATTGTGGTTAAATCCATCAAGGAGGAAACCCTGATAGATGACTTAAGGGAAACCTTTGATAATCTCCGGGTCTATAAGATGATGCTTAACCCGGCCAAGTGTGTTTTTGGTGTTCCTGCAGGCAAACTATTGGGCTTCTTGGTTTCTGACAGAGGCATTGAGGCTAACCCGGAGAAGATCAAGGCCATCACCTCCCTAGCTAAGCCGGCGTGTATAAATGACGTTCAGCGCTTGGCGGGTCGCATCGCTGCTTTAAGCCGGTTTATAAGCCGTTTGGGTGAGAAGGCTATGCCCTTATATCAGTTGATGAAGAAAACTGATAACTTTGTCTGGAATGATGCAGCTAATACCGCTTTTGAGGATTTGAAAAAGCAGCTGGTAGAGCCCCCAGTCCTTGCTGCTCCGGTTGATAAGGAGCCCTTGCTACTGTATGTGGCGGCAAACGCACGAGCCGTCAGCGTGGCTATTGTGGTGGAGCGCAAGGAGGCGGGTAAGGAGCATCCGGTTCAGCGGCCGGTTTACTATGTCAGCGAAGTGCTCATTGAGTCCAAGCAGTGGTACCCGCATTGGCAGAAGCTCGTATATGGTGTGTTCATGGCGAGCCGGAAGCTCAAGCATTATTTTCAGGGTCATCCCATCACTGTGGTCAGTTCTGCCCCTCTTGGTGATATTATTCAAAACAGAGAGGCCACAGGGAGAATTGCTAAGTGGGCTATAGAACTTGGACCTCATGGCCTCAAATATGTTCCACGCACTGCTGTTAAATCTCAGGCTTTGGTGGATTTCATCAATGATTGGACGGAGTCACAAGTGCCTGAGCAAAAGCCGGATAACACTTATTGGACTATTCACTTTGATGGGTCCAGACAGCTGGAGGGCTCGGGGGCTGGCGTTGTATTGGCCTCCCCTAAGGGTGACAAGTTCCATTATGTGCTACAGTTGATGTTTCCTTGCACTAACAATGCGGCTGAATACGAGGCTTTGCTCCACGGTCTTCGGGTGGCTAAGGAGATGAGCTTAAGCCGGGTAAGGTGCTTTGGTGACTCAGACTTGGTGGCTCAACAAGTATCAGGCACGTGGGATTCTAAGGATCCTCTCATGGCGGCTTATCGCCGCGAGGTTGATGCCATTGCTGGGCATTTTCAGGGATACCAAGTGGAGCACATTGATCGCAGGAAGAACGAGGCGGCTGATGCTTTAAGCCGGCAAGGTTCTCAACGAAAGCCGGTGCCGCCTAACACTTTCCTGGATGTCCTGTATAACCCCTCGGTTAAGTTGCCTACAGAGGAGGACTTGGCTATCCCTGACCCGGATGCCCGACTGGTGGCGGCTCTTCATGTCATACCAGACTGGACAATGCCATATCTGGCTTATATAACCCGGGGAGAGTTGCCTGAGGATGAAACTTTGGCCAGGCAAATAACCCGGCGGGCTAAGTCAATGATCGTCATCGATGGCGAGTTACATCATCGCAGTGTTTCAGGGGCATTTCAACGTTGTATCTCCCCTGAGGAAGGCCAAGAGTTCTTGCGGGAGATCCATGAAGGGGATTGTGGCCATCATGCCGGCTCAAAATCCCTTGTAGCCAAGGCTTTCCGTCATGGTTTTTATTGGCTGACGGCTCATGCTGATGCAGAGGACTTGGTCAGTAAATGTGATGGTTGCCAAAGGTTCTCACGACGGGCTCATGTGCCGGCTCAGGAGTTGAGGATGATCCCAATCACTTGGCCCTTTGCGGTCTGGGGGCTTGACATGGTTGGGCCTTTTAAATGGTCCAAGGATAAGAAGACCCACCTCTTGGTGGCAGTTGACAAATTCACAAAGTGGGTGGAAGCTGAGCCAGTTAGCAAGTGCGATGCAGCCACGGCGGTTCAATTTATGAAAAAGGTGATTTTCCGCTTTGGTTTTCCGCACAGCATTATAACTGACAATGGCACCAATCTCTCCAAAGGCGCCATGGAAGAATTTTGTCAACGAGAGCATATCCGACTTGATGTTTCTTCAATGGCTCATCCTCAATCCAATGGTCAAGCTGAGCGAGCTAACCAGGAAATTCTGAAGGGTATCAAGCCCCGGCTTTTGGTCCCTTTGCAACGGACGCCGGGTTGTTGGGTGGAGGAGTTGCCCTCCGTTTTATGGAGCATCAACACTACTCCTAACAGGTCTACAGGCTTCACGCCTTTCTTCATGGTTTATGGAGCAGAAGCAGTCCTCCCCAGCGACATCCGTCACGATTCACCTCGCGTGGCGGCTTATGTTGAGACGGATAATGAACAGGCGCGCCAAGATGCTCTGGACTTGTTGGATGAACAGCGTGATGTGGCAGCAGCCCGTTCAGCGATTTACCAACAAGACCTGCGCGGTTATCATAGCCGCCGGGTCAAATCCTGGGTCTTCCAGGAAGGCGACCTTGTGCTCCGGCTCATCCAGGATCAAACAGATGCACACAAGTTATCCCCACCTTGGGAAGGGCCCTTTGTGGTCAGCAAGAACTTGCACAACGGGTCATATTACCTCATTGATATTCGGGAGCATAAAGATTCGCGTAAATCTGAGGAGGAGACCCGTCGGCCGTGGAACATAGCTCCGCTTCGGCCTTACTACACTTGAGCTACCGGCTCTCGTGGTGTACAGATTTATCTCAGACATGTATATATTATGGTAAGCAATAAAGCAAGACCTCTGTCCTTTTTTCCTCTAAATAGGCGTGTGTTGTTTTTTACATGCTGACTTAAAGGAGGATCCGGCTTTTGATCGTATTCGAGTCTAGCCGTAATTAGTAAGGTCACTTGGGGGCTTCCTGTTCAAACATGGGTCGTATTCGAACCAAAGAGAACATAGCTGTCGATACCCACTTGATTGGCAAAGTGCCGAGCTCATTGGGGAGTTGCCTTTGGTCATATTTGAATCACAGTTTAACCCCTCTGAGAACCGACGTGGATCGTATTCGAATCAGCGTCGTTAAACAATTTTATGAATCATTTGGGGGCTTCCTGTTCAAACATGGGTCGTATTCGAACCAAAGAGGACATAGCTGTCGGTACCCTTTTGATTGGCATCGCCACACCCACTGGGGGCTATATGATCGTATCCGAATCTTAGCTTAACCCCTTGGGGCCGGGTCTTTGGTCGTATTCGAACCGGAAGCCCCTAAGTTCTTCTGCTTTTTCACAAGTTTATTCTGAGGTATGCATGGCCGGGTCTCACTTGCCGGCTTAACTTTGGTTTACAGTGTTAGTTGCACGTCATGGGTGTCATTAAATCAAGTAAATCAGAGTTAAGGTGTCAACCTCACTGCCCGGGTTATTTAAACCGAAAGATGCATACAGGCTGTTCAGTGTGTTATTTTGGCTATGTTCAGAGTATAATTAAGGACCAATCTTTTTTGATTCATATTCCGGGTTATTTATCTCAAACACCTGATTCTCAGGGCGGTAAGCCGCCTCGAGACTTGTGATTTGCCTTTTCTATGCAGATACTTAAAGGGCATCTTTTGAGGTTGAGAAAAACAAAGGGATGATTATGACCCGGAGAAACATCAAAGAGACAAATTCAAAGGGCTTTTGCATTTAAAACGTGCACGATGACACGGCAGAGATAAATTGTTGCACTTACTCTATTACAATCATTCTTCAAATCTAAAAGATGGAACAATGTTTGATAAGCCGCCAGCTAACTTATGATGCCCGCTGAGTTGAAGTCCCCGGCTCATTCCTGTCTTCTCCTCCGGCTGGTCCCAAGACCTCGAAGGTCGATGATTTCCAGTTGATGCCGCTGAGAGCTTCGAACTGGGCTTCTTCGTCAATTAACCCGGCCGGGTCAATCTCCGGGGCGAAGGTGTGCTGACGAGCCGGAGGGATCAGATTGAGGGCTTCATAGCGAGGGGTTGGAATCCTCTGATTCTCCGCATCATAACCCGGCTGGTACTTGGTTAAGTCGGTGTCATTCCCGATGAGGGTGGCCACTGGGCGTACAGCCTTCACACATGCTGCGAAGTCCTTCTGGTCGAAGGCTGAGCCGTCTTCCTTCAGGCTTGGGTAACCCAGGGCGATGTCTGCCGGGTCTAGCTCCGGCAGGAATGCTTTGGCCCGGCTCAGCGCGGCAATTGCTCCGGCTCTCGCGGAGGCCCGTCGTAGCTCCTGGATCCGCTGCGGCAGAACAGCAAGCCGGCGCAGGACTTCGGCCAGATGAGTTGACACCTCGTTGGATAGGGCCACCACAGCTAAGGCACGCTGTGACCCGGTGTAGAGTTGTTCCACCAGGGTGTACATGGCCTTTAACTTGGTGACCACGCTCTGGTTGAGGTTGGCACTCCTGGGACCTGTTTAACAAGATCAAATAAGCCGATGACAAGGATGAATCATGACATATACAGACTTGATGAAAGCCGGTGAGGCGATTTACCGAAGATAGCAGCCACCATTTGGGAAACTTGGCGCTTTAGGCCGGAGAGCTCAGCGGTCTTCTCAGTGAGGGCCTTCTCCGCCTGTTCCGCCCGGGTTACCAGTGCGACCTTCTCTTCGACCCAGGCTTTCCTCTCAGCATCAAACTCGGTCTT
This sequence comes from Aegilops tauschii subsp. strangulata, assembly GCF_002575655.3. Taxonomy (NCBI): domain Eukaryota; kingdom Viridiplantae; phylum Streptophyta; class Magnoliopsida; order Poales; family Poaceae; genus Aegilops; species Aegilops tauschii. The sequence continues at coordinate 322,774,520 of NC_053038.3, read as the reverse complement.
CAACTTTTCTTGAGTGGCAATGCTGGATACAAACTTGGCGTTTGCCTTCCGGGTCTCCGTCTCCTGCATCTTTAGCCGGCTCTTGAGATCCGCAAGGTCCGCCTCTAGTTTCTTGCCAACAGCCTGCATGTATTTCCGGGTTAATTAACAGTTGTTATATAAGTCCCAAGCGCTTTCCAAGCAAAGGCACTTGGCACTTGGGGGCTAATGCATATTGAACGTCTCTATCTACGTACTGCCGGCTCAGTTGAGTAAGCCGGAACCTAAGTCTACAACATATTCAAGTATAAGTCATCGACTTGGGGGCTAGCATGGCAAAGGTAACTATGCAGTAAAGTAAGAAGACGGCAGAAGGGTACCTCGGATTTTTGTTGGATCTGGTTGACCATGGCAACCTCGGCGTCCCGGCTCTTGTGGACTTGGCTGATGTAGCCAGAGACGAGCTCTCCAATGCTCAAGTCGGTGTAGCCGGAGAGGTCCAGGTTCACCCGGTGGGGCTGCAGTAACTCCCCCTTCACGGCGCACTTGGCCAACGCGGTCGGTCTCCCCGGCTCAACGAATTCCGTCCGGGTGATTACCACGTCCGGGTCGTTTGCTGGTGGGGCTGAGCCGGAGGCCTCCGGATTAACCGACGCTTCGGTCATTGTCTTGGTAGTCGGGGCAGGGACCTCAGGCGCCGTGTCCATTGGAATGGTGGCTTCGGGGGCGGAGGTAGCTGGCGGCTCTTGAGCCGTCGCCTCCGGGTCAGGCAAGTCTGGCACTCCGGCTGATCTGGTTTTCTTTGCTCTTTTGGTGAGCTTTGCCTGGGCACTGAAAAGATAGAAGTGTTAGGCACACAAAGAGTAAGTACAGACAGATAATGTAAGGAGATTGTTATTACCCGGGTGCAGTCTTGAAGGCCGGCAGACTTGACTGCATGGAGTCACCCGAAGAGGGGGAGGTCTCCTGATAATTGGAGTCAGAAGAGTTGAGTGGCTGACGGATAACACCCGCCAATGGATGAAAAGGATACAGGTGAGAAAAAACCTCAGTGCGACGCTTCCTTGTTGCGTCGGGTAACCCGGCAGAGAGGTCGGTGTCCTTACGGGCCCGGGTGTGACGCCGGCTTTCGTGAACCTGCTGCTTCAAAAGAAATTGAGGGTCTTGATGAGCTAATGGATGGGAAAAGCTTACTTTCCGGGTTACTCTTCGGACTTTCAGCTGTGGCAAAGGCTCCGAGTCGGAGGAAAGTGACATTACCTCTTCAACCACCGGGTTACTGGCGCCGGTGTCATCCTGTCAATGAGCAAATTTTGATAAGGCGGACAGCAACAAACAACAAATATGGCAAGAATTTAAAGGTTTAAGGATTACCTCTGACTCGGAGCTGTCACTTAATTGCAGTAGCTCCGAAGCAGTGGGTCTGCTTCCCTTTTTGCGAGGGGCGGCTTTCTTGGCGGCTTTCTTCGCCTTCCTGGCCTTCTTGGCCGCTTCATGGTCATATTTGACCCGCCAGAACTTATCATCAGCCTGAAAGATACAATGATTGATTCTTAAGACGGTTCAGTTGAAGGTTATATGCAGACGAAGATAAAAGTTAAAGTCAGCGGCTTACCGCTGGGGCTGGATTGGTCTTGCAGAAGGGGGCTAGCCCGGTTCTTCCGCAGTCTGCCAGGCTCTCGTTTAGAAGAGCCTTGGTCTCTTCCTCTGCAACGTCTTCTGGAAGATCATTGCGACTGTGCCTCTGCGGGTCATCCTTTCGCCCGGTGTACTCACACATTAAGCCGGGGCGGTGGCTCAATGGGATCACCCGCCATGAGATCCAGACCCGGACCAGATCAATTCCGTTCAAACCGTTGCCTAGCAGGGCCTTGATCTTATTGATAGTTGGAAGCAGAGGTTGGCGTTCCGCTGCAGTCAGTTTGTCCGACAGCGGATGAGTCGGCTCTAGACGGGTTGGGCGAAAGCCGGGCAGCGGGTTCTCGTCAGCCGGGGACGTATCTTGGCAGTAGAACCAAGTCATATTCCAGTCCTTGGGGTGGCTTGGCGGCTCTGCGTAAGGGAACAGACAGTCCCTACGCCGCTGGATGGAGATGCCGCCTAACTCTAGACTTGGTCCGTTGGCGCACTCATTTTGGCGGTTTAAGTAGAACAGCTCTCTGAAAAGCAGTAAACTGGGCTCTTCTCCAAGGTACACTTCGCAAAAGACTTGGAAGTTGCAGATGTTGGATACGGAGTTGGGTCCTATATCCGTGAGGCCGTAAGTCAAAGAAGTTGAGCACGTCCCTGAAAAACTTTGAGCCGGGCGGTGCGAAGCCCCGGCTCATATGGTCTGCGAAGATCACTACCTCCCCATCCCTTGGCTGTGGTCTCTCTTCCGACGGGTCAGGGGCACGGTAGGACATGATTTCCTTCTTAGGTAAATATCCGGACTTAACGAAATTGGCCAGGGTCTCGTCGGTGATGTTAGACCTCATCCAGTCGCAAGTGATGGGAGCCTTGGGAGGCATGGTGAAAGTTGGTGGTCTATGATAAAGAGAAAAGTGTCCGGGTTAATTATAAGCCGGAGATCTATTGTTAAAACTAAGATGGAGGCTTATGAAGGGGACTAATGATATATACTCAGATACAGTGGGTTATTTAAGCCGCAGGGGGATTCCGAGTAAGTTGGTTATCTACGGTTTTACCACAGTTAAGCCGGAGGATTCTACAGAGCATAGTTCTCTTTAAACCGGAAAGTTCTATGGCGCATGTTTTCTTTAAACCGGAGATATAAGCCGCCAAGATTCAATGGTTGCAGTTTTTACTAAGTGTGGTAAAACAGGTTTCACATATAGCAGTAACTTTGTTGGATCAAAATGGTCAGGTGAAATGAAAACTTTCTAGACCTAGAAACAGACGAGCGGATATTCTAGAGCTCGAACGAAGCATTTAAACAGTGGAAGGAGATCTACTGGAACTTGGAATGAGGCTTAAACAGCTACCGCACTAGTTCTATGCAAGGTTAAAGATCAACCAAGTACAGTGGCTACAAAAACTACCGAGGTTTGTGGCAATGGCGATGAACGCGAAGAACACAGACGAACCCTACAGTAGATCTATCTGACAGGGCAAAGGAGACTCACCAGAGTTGGAGAAGAGCGGAGGTCGCCGCCGTATATCTGGTCCGGATCAGGGTGATGCAGCGGCCGGGTTGATGAAGACCAGGGGCGCGACGGCGCCGGCAGTGGCGGAGCTCGGGCAGAGGAGCGACGACGCGAGGAGGAAGAAGAGAGCGTGAGAAGAGAGAGTTGGGCCGGCCTATTTATAAGGCGAAGTCATAAGTGGGCGCGAGATTCAAGGAGACCACGGCGTGGTTATCTCCCCCTCACGACGCCTCGATTTTCGGAATGACAGTAAAAGCAAAGATCCGTTGCGGATCTGGCGGAGTAAAAAACGGACTTAATGGAGGGTGACGTCATGGCGGATTATCTGGAGTCCAGAAGGTGACGTCACTCCGGGTTATGGCCTTCCCATGAATGGTAAGCCGGAGATTTTTTCGGGCAGAAGAGTTGAAGATTGACATGAGCCGGCTCAAATCAATCTGGGGCCTAATGTTGAGAATATAGATCTTAGAGTCACCCGCCAGGAGAGGCCGGGTTACTCGTATGGTTGTTATCAGAAGCCCGGAGCCAAGTTTCAAGACGATGGGCCAGAGATGGGCTGAGACCCGGATATGGCTTAAGGCCCGTAGTTACAATCATTGTTATAGTAAACTTGGAGCGTAAGGCGTGTATAGTTTAGAGTCCGAGCCGGACACTCTTATGAGCCGGCCGGGACTCTAAGGGCTGCTGGGCGTCAGCCTCCTTATATAAAGGGACGACCTGGCAGCGGTTTAGGGGCGACAACGATCTGATCGAGAGCCGGAGATAGTTGTTTAACTCCTGGCGATCGTAACCCTAATCAATATCACCCCAAACTGGACGTAGGCTTTTAGCTTCACCGTAAGGGGCCGAACCAGTATAAACCCTCGTGTTCCTTGTCCCGCATAACCCCTTCAAGCTTCCTAGTTGCGATGGCTCCACGACTAAGTCCTAGCTCAAGGACATCTGCCGTGACAATTCCACGACACCATCGGAACTTTTATTAGTTGACACTGAATCCCCTCCGTAACATACTCCAATGTACCTTCCCTTATTTTTATCTCCTTGTTAAATGACTCGTCATTCTCATCTGTTGGAAAAAAACTAAATGATCTTAGGTTGTTAGTGGACATTGATTTACCATAAGTTGGTGTTTACCATAAGTGAAGCCTAGCGTGCCACGAGGTGAAGAATGGAAGAGCTTATGTTAACATTGTGTTATGTCTTATTTATATGTCTTGAGAGGACCCAATGGATATTCGGTGGGTATGGATATAAATCGGGTTTGGACATGGACACAATTTTTCACCCATGGATTTTTTCATGGGTGGGCTGAAAGTGCTAGTTATCGACTATAGGGGGTGAATAGGCGATTTTTATGAAAGTCTTCAAAGCACGAGGTCTTTTGAAGAAAAACAGGCAAAATAAACCTATTGATATGCAGTGAAAGATAGACTACACTAGATAAGCCATAGTCCAGTAAGCAATGAAGTGAAAGTACAAAGACTATCAGCAGCTAGGTAGTATGGATCAGAATGGAAGACATTATGAAGCCAAACAGGTAATAGTCTTCACACAGTGAAGTCAATCAGATCAGACAGGCATGCAATGACTTCACGAAGGCAAACTGAAAGGTAAAGGAAGTTGGGGATAGAACCAGTTGCTTGGTGAAGAAAGGGATTTGGTAGACCAGTTCCAGTTGCTGTGACAACTGTACGTCTAGTTAGGGAGGCTGAGATTGAACTCAGAAGACCGCGTCTTCACCTTATTCCCCTTGAGCTAAGGACACCCAGTCCTCGCCCAATCACTCTGGTAAGTCTTCAAGGTAGACTTCCAAACCTTCACAGACTTCGTTCACCGGCGATCCACAATAGCTCTTGGATGCTTAGAACGCGACGCCTAACCGGCTGGAGGATTCACAGTCCTCAAGTGTAACAAGTCTTCAGGTCACGCGGACAAAAAGACTTCAGTGATGCCTAACACTCTTTGGCTCTGGGTGTTTGGGCGTTGTCCTCGCAAGGATCTCTCTCTCTCAAAGGCTTCGGAGGTGGGTTGCTCTCAAACGACAAAAGCCGTGCACTAACTCTGAGCAGCCACCAATTTATGGTGTAGGGGGTGGGCTATTTATAGCCTGGAGGCAACCTAACATGATATGTCCGAAATGACCCTGGGTCACTAATGAACCGACACATGTCCAACGGTCGGATTTCAAACACACGCGGCAGCTTGACTTGGGCTACAAGCAAAGCTGACTCATCCAGCTCTGGATAAGATTTGCTCTCATTGTCTTCGCTCGAAGACATAGGATTTTTGGTTGAGCATCACATCAGTCATTCTGACTTTGTTCACTTGGACCCCACTTAACAGTACGGTGGTTCCTATGACTCAATAAGGAAGAAAATGAAGCTACGAAACAATTATGTCTTCGCACTCCATAGTCTTCAAGTGAATGTCTTCACATGTCATAATCTTCATCATGAATGTCTTCATGAACCACCATTGTCTTCAATGTATTCACACATTTTTAGGGGTCATCTCTGGTAGGTAAAACGAATCAATAAGGGACTACTACCTGTGTTATCCTACAATTCTCGCAAACACATTAGTCCCTCAACCAAGTTTGTCGTCAATACTCCAAAACCAACTAGGGGTGGCACTAGATGCACTTACAATCTCCCCCTTTTTGGTGATTGATGACAAACTGGTTGAAGTTTTCAACGGGAATAAAAATATGTGAAAGTTAAAGATCAAATTCATTGTCTTCATAAGTTGCAAAAGGCTCCCCCTGAAGATATGCATATAAGTAGTTTGCTTTTGAATGCAATACACATGGCAGGTTTTACTTTGTGGATATCCTCTTAAAATCACGAAGACAATCCATCATGCATATAAAAGAATAGTGAAGATAATGAAATGCATAATGAGAAATGGGCGTCTGTAGAATGACTTCATGCGGAATTTATCATCGCATCACAAAGTAGTAGCAAGAGTAGCAGATGACCATCAGGTTTAAGTGTTACAACTCAATAGCCAAATAGTTTCAAAGCGATAGTTGTAAGAACTTAGCAAAAATAATGCAACCACCCCATATGGACCCGCTTGAAGACTATCAACCTCATATGCTTCTCCCCCTTTTGTCAGTAAGGACCAAAAAGGTTTGAAGACATAGAGCATCTACTCGTTCCCAGTTGGAGAAGATGTTGGAGCAGGGTCGATGTTGGAGTTGGGCGGTGCAGATGGGCCTGGTGCAGAGTCGAGATGCAGTGAAGCCATAGTTAGTGAAGTGGCGTCATCTTCTTCATCGACTACTCTCGCAACAACAGTTACAGCCGAAGATGAATGTTCAGAATCTTCAATTGAAGGGGTTCGATGCCAGCTTGCTGACTGTGGAGGCCTGGAATCAAACTTGAATTTCTTTGTGAAGCCATCTTCGTGAAGATCATCTTTAGAGCAGAGCAATGTGAGGCTCTTCCAAGACCGCCAACAGGCTTCATGCGCGACGAATGAGTTCTTGGTGGCCAAATTGCGAATGCGGTTTACATCAACCAAGAGCTCTGCATTTGGCGCTTCAGCCAGTCATGATGCCTATCCTTCTTTTGATGCAAAGATACCAGAAGCTCACGGTCATTGAGGACACGGGGATGCTTCTGAGGCCTTTGAGCAATGGTGCTGGCAGTGGCTTCAGTATTGGGACGATGCGGCATACGCAAGTTGCCAGCCAAAGGATAAGCAGGAGTAGCAGAATTTGGCACATGAATGCCTTCAATTGGCTGCGTGAAGCTTTGATGTTCTGCATTTTGTAGGTGGAGTGGCTTCTTGGCAGGCTCAGGATAGATGGCTTCATGGTCCATATCAACATCAGGCAAAAAGACGACATGGTTGCACGCTAAAGGCTGATAGTTGATTGTTGAATGAAGGTTGATTAGGCTCATAACCCAGGGAGCATAAAACTTCAGTCCAAAGAGATCAATGCCAGAAGCTGCAAGTTGTCAGATGAAGAAATCTTGGGTATTGAATCTGATGCCATTGATGATATAGAAGACCAAAGTCTTCATGGCGCCTTCGAGTTTAGCTTCAAAAGAGTTGCCTTTGATAGGCCACAGAGTACGCCTTAGAATGTGATAAACTGTGCGGGGCAAGTACTCAAGGTCCTTGACAAAGAACTCCTTAGGGTATTCGGCGTCATGGGGCAAAGGCTTCATCATACTCAGCATCTGGCTCATGTTGGGCTCTGGCTTCTAGAATATGCTCTGCAGTTCATCTTGATGAAGCTGACAACCAGGTTCAAACAACTCACCAGGAGCGGGCAGGGAAGTAAGCTCAATGATGTCCTGAGCTTTGGCTTTATGGTGTACGTCACCTGTCATCCACTCAAGGATCCAAGTCTTCGGATCCCTGTTGTAGCATCGAATGTGCAAAGTGGCATATAACTACAGCAGAAGCTATTCGTTCCAGTGCTCTTTGTCAGTCACAAATGGCAGCAGCCCAACGTGTCTGAAGCAGTCAAGGGCTTCTTCAAGGCATGGCAGACCAGCCATAGCATCACAATCCAGACGCTTATGAGGAAAAATCTGGTCTTGGTTGTATAAGATGCAGGAGTAGTAGCTTCATTGCTGATGGCTCCAAAACCTGCCAGAGAAGATCTTGGGCTTCTTGTATGGGTTCTTGGCGCTATCGAAGAATGTGTTGTGCTCTCTGAAGCTGAGCACACTGAATGAGCCTTGAGTTGTTGCAGCACTTGGAAGCCTTGGCTTTGGCTTCTGAACCTGAGGCCTTTGCTCCACGTGATAATCATATTGAGGGCTTGGAGCAGTGGGTGGAACCATGATGGGCCATTTGACTGTGACAAGATCACCACGATTGTAAGCACGTTCCATTGTATGAGGCCTTGGTGGAGGAACGGCTTCATCAGAAGTGATTGGCTCCACAATGTTGTTAGTTGCAGCATTGGCTTCGGGCTCCACATTGTCTTCAGCCATGACAGTGTCATTGGCTTCAGTGGTGTTGGTGGTGGCAGCCTCATTGTTTTCAACCTCCATCTCTTCAACGACTGGAGGGTCTGGCACTATCACATTCTCTTCTTGCACTATTGGATCAATGATAGGGGGAATGACATTTCTCTCTTCTTCTTTTTCTTCATCGGCTGATGCAGCCGGAATGTCTTCAGCAGCTTTGGCTTCAGACTCAGAAGCAGACACAGAAGGGATGGCTTCAGGGAACACTTGACATTCTACTGAGTTGGTTTGTTGCACATCTTCTTTTGGAATGCTTGACATGGAGACCTGAGGCCCGAGGCCTTTACGAAGCCGGCGAAATGTTGGCGACGCCTTTGGTGAGGGGGTGGTCTATTCCATGTAATCATCATCAAGCACCGGAGTGGTGACTTGAGCTGGTGGAGTACGTGGGATCTTATCTTGCAGGGGGGTGTCTGGTTGTTGCTCTACCCATGAATCATCTTGAGCAACTGGTGTCAAGGGACGACCAATGCTAATGAGTTCACTGCTCGTGGGAGCAGGCGATGATACCAGATTGGGTTCAAGCTGAGGAAGGACTTCATCATCAACAACATTGTCTTCACAACCAATGTCTTCAGCTACGTTGGGGTCAACAGCTGGAATCTCTTCACTTTCTGGAGCCTCTGTGGAAGCAGGCTCATGAATCACAAGGTGGTGCTCGCGGTTGACAGGAGGAGCAACAGAGATAGGTTCAATAGTGAATGGCTCTTGGGCAGCAGCACGCTCTTTTCTTGAAGACTTTGAAGCCTTTGTCTTCAACTTCTTCTTAGAGGGAGCAACATCAGAGGTGTCGTGATGCTTCTGCTTCCTGGCTTCAGCCTCAGCTTGCCTTGCCTTCTTTTGCTCAGAAGATACTGAGGGGACCTTTGGCTTCGAGCCAGTCATGCTGGCAGGGAAGACAATGCTTGGTTGCCCCTGCCTTGAAGACTTTGGTTCAGCTTCAGCAGACTTCTTGCTCTTCTTAGCAGCCATCTTGGGGTCGATGCCAGGACGCCCAAGTGCCTTTCTCTTCTTAGCCTCATTGTGCGCTTGCACACACTTCTGCGCATAGTACTTCATGCGCTCGCGTGAGCCTTTGGCTTCTTCACGCTTCTTGTTGAACTAGTCCTTGAGGTCATGCATCATCTGCTTGAATTTTTGCACATCAGCAACACTGAGCTTGGCCGTGTGCTTCTTGAACTGAGCCTTCTCATAGTCTATCTTGTTCTTCAGTTCAACTATTTTCCGAGCTAAGGCAAGTTCATTGGCAATGGATCCTTGAAAGGTGACGCTGATGTCCACTGGCAGCTGCAGATCATCAATGTTGATGCTTTGGTCCTCAAACCATTCATCAATGAAGTTATTGAGTATACCGGCATAAAAAAGAGGTAGATCTCTAAAGATCTCAACCTCTTGCTTGCTCTTGATCAACATTTCTAGAGCATCATCTCCAAGATCTTCATCACTTGACAGATCAATGGTATTGTCCTCATTGCGCAGAATAGCAGCAGGAGTAAGGTCATGCCCAGAAATATTCTTGGGCTTCTTGGGCCTCTTGGAGACACGAGATAAATCTTCAGACTGCACACTTGGTTCAGGAGGTGCAGTTTTCAAAGGCTTCATAGTCGAAGCATTTGGAGCAGCAGAGGGCTTTGAAGCTTTTGACTTCTTCTTCTGCTTCGGTGGTGCAGATGCATCCTTAGAGTCTGCATCATCAGCAGATTGATCTACTATGGCCCTTTGAGCGGCGACATGGGAGAGGAGCCCATCAAAGCCATTGAAGGGGCCGATGACATTGGGATTGTCGTCACGTGTGCCATCAGGCCTTAGAGCAAACGAACCAGGGTTGAAGTTGAGTCCGAATGCCTTTTTGTTCTTGGCGGCAGACTCCTTTGCAAACTGGAAGTTGCTTGAAGAGATCATCATCACGACACCATCGAAGAGATGATGGGTCGACATTTTCAGGCTGAGGCCCTCGGGCCATGCACGGATAGAACCCTTGAGCAATAGCTTTATGCTTCCTCTTAGGTGGCAAATTCCTGTAAAGAATATCGTCCCATGGGTGCTTGACAGCATTCTTTTCTACATACTCAGGGGTGACGAAGTAATACTCGAACCATTTCTCTACCCAATATCTTCTCATCCACTGGATTCTGGTCTTGTGTTGATTGTAGTTCTCCTCAGGATCAGACTTGTAAAGTTCATACAGATCTGGGGGCAGGTCCACAGCAGTATTGCCACGGTGTTGCCTGCCACCTTTCCTTGCAGATTTTTCAGTTGCCATTATATTCAGACTGAAAGGCTTCAAAACAGTGGAAGGCTTCCGACGACTGGTCAAACAAGAGCTGGCTTCAGGAGATTCAATGTGATGCTATAAGTATTCTGCAAATGAATGCAGACTATGAGAACCAAGGGATTCTCCCACGGACATGTACCTGTGACAGCATTAGAGATGCGAGGGAAGGGGAAGAGGTCATATGCATTCTCAGAAGATTTTGAAGATAAATCAGTTTGAAGACATTGACCTCATAGTGCGAAGGCATTCGCTTATTTGAAGTGAGTTGGTTCCAGATTTGTACGAATCCATGAATAAGTACAAGTGAGGAATCTAACTAGTTGTGAGGCATAAGTGAATATACTTGCAAGAAACAGAAAAGATCCAGATTTGGAAGTTCAGAAACCACTTTTGGGTGAAGTGGACGGATTTGACAGATCGAAAAAGCGGTAAAAAGCGAGTTTATTTACCACTTGAAGAACTGCTAGACGGGGCAGAACGGATGCCGAGCAGTCCAATCTCCCGCGCCCTAACTTGGCAGCGGTGGAGAAGATGAGGTCCGCAGCCAGCGTGAGGACGGCGTCGAAGAGGTCGTAGTAGCTAAGCGCTTCGCCTCCGGCGTCGACTCGAGCTAGCGGTGGCGCTAGGGTTTGAGCGAGATGGTGAGGTGGAAGAGGAGATAATGACCGCGCGGGTGTGTACTTATAAGGTGAAGGGCCGCGCAGCGCAATTACGCAGGTGCCCCGGCGGTTCACATCTGGTGGACACGTGGCATGCATGCAACTCATTGATAGTTGTTCCATGTTCCCACGCGTGCCTGGTTTGTCGGGTGGTCGTTCCGGCTTCTCCGCTATTCAGGCAACACTACAAAAAAAATACACTTCTGTGATGATACGTGTTAGTCACAGTAGGTCGCGTTTTTTGTCATGCATGTACATCCATGACAAATTTATGACAGAATCAAGATAGTCATACCTGTGCTGTCGTAGAAGTGTTCCATGACATTACCAAAATTATCATCACGGAAGTGTCCACTTCCATGACGATAAATCGCGCATCACAGAAGTGCTTTCGTCAAGGGTGACCGACACGTGGCATCCACCGTAACGGAACATTGTTAAGCTATCGGGTCGGGTTTTGGATCCGATAACCCGTTAACAGCCCCGACCAATGGGGATTTTCCACATGTAAAATCATCATTGGCTGGAGGAAACACGTGTCGGCTCATCATTGGGAGAGATGTCATCCACTCATTGGACAAAAGGCGCCTATGATACGTTGACACATGGCACGGCCCAACAGAGGCCCATTCCTGTGAAAAGGCCGGCCCGTTTGACTTGGTCAAAAGGTGACGGGCTGGCCCATGGAAAGCCTGTTAACGTCCTGTTCGCATATAGCCCATTTACAGCCCGCTAACCCACGGCCCGGTATGCCCTATCCGAATTAGGCCCAGTAGAGTCATCTGGGCCATCCAATATGATTCCAGCCTGTTTTCACTTCTGGCCCATGTATGGCCCATGACGTCTTTCGGCCCATATGAGGCCCTATGTAACTCTTGGCCTATTAACAGCCCGTGGTGAAACTGGCCCGTAATGAACAGTGTATCACTTTACACCCATTAACGGCCCGTGGTGAAACTGGCCCGTAATGAATAGTGTATCACTTTATACCCATTAACGGCCCGTTATTCCGTTGGGCCGTTTCCAGCCCATGTTATCTTTCGGCCTTCTTAGAGCCCATTTATTCTTGGGCTCATTTCCAGCATTCGTTTACTTACGGCCCGTTACTGTCATTTTCTGCTTGTGGGCCAAATTCAGCCCGTGGTTACAGTCGGCCCGTTTGTGGTCCGTTAATACGTTGGGCCGTTTTCATAGCATCATCAAATACGGCCTATTAACGATTGCCCGTTATGGTCGGCCCATGAACGGATGATTCCAACTCTAGCCCGTTTACGGCCATAATGCGGCCTGTTATTGGCCCATGTTTGGCCAATCGATCATACGGCCCGTATAAGGCCCATTGATGATACGGCCCGTAGAAGGCCCATTGTTTCTACGGCCCGTAGAAGGCCTACTGTTTCTACGGCCCGTAGAAGGCCCACTATTTCTATGGCCCGTGGGAGGCCTAGTGTCACTACAGTAAATATTAGCCCATGGTTATTGTGGCCTAGTTTTAAAAAATAGGTTATTGCAGCCACTAGCAAACCGCGGAAAAAGAACTGCACTGACTACAAGCAAATAAATAAACAAGACAACAAGGAAATAAATAAGCAAGCAACTTATGCTAGGCTATCACGGCTATTACACATATTACATCCACCGGGCATCAAAGTTTGCCACCAGTGATCATAAAGCGCAACGAAGAAGCAGATTACAAAAACTGGGCACCATTGCAGCGTAACAAAATAATACTGAACCGAGACCACTTCCAAGACAGTTCAAGAAAGGTTAGCCTTGCGGGGGAACTGCCGCGCAAGTTGCTGAGCAAGGCTGTGAGACCGGCCTAGCATGTCGGTCATAGGTTCCAGGTGTAGCTGTTTAGCGATGAGGTTCTCATTGGTGTTCTCCGCAATCTTTCTTAGAGATAGGACTTCAAGTCGAAGTTGAGTTGCAGAATGCCTTTCTGCTAGAACTTGGGACTGAAGAAGTCGAACTGATTCAGACAACGAATTCTGTGAGCTTGTCTGACTGTTAGTCTCAAGTAACTTGAACACTGCATCAAGACAAGACTTTGGGGTTGTCTCGCTATCTTCAAGATGTTTTGCCTTCTTTGCTGCAATATATGTTGGGTTTGTCTCACAGCCTTCAGCAGACTTGTGCATGCCATCAGGCATATCACCCTGAAACAAAGCAGAGAGATGACAGGTTTTGCACGTGTATAAACAAAGATGATAACTGTTTTGTCAATTCAATCCAATTTCAAATTAGAAAATAAAGAGTAAGTTCAAAATATCAATAACATAATTTGGCATTGTTCATAATGCGGGGAGCTTCACCACACTACTGGATTACCATGTCAACATAACAAGCATAGATGAAGGGCAAAGAAAATCATTGTATCTATTTTGGATAATGTGCATGGCATGTTGTTCATATCACCAGCCACATTAGTAAGATAAAACAGGAGATGACAAGGTGCAAACGTGGGCTGCTTCACCACACACTGGATTATAGATCCACAAAAACAAGCATACATATAGGGAGTATTAAGTAATGTGCATGGTATGAATAAGGAATTTGGTTTTACAAGTAAAACTTAGAACTTACGGTTCTTACGAACATGCATTTTGGTAGAAACAGCAAACTAAACAGTAGTAAACGATAGGGAGTATGAGCAAATTAAACAGCAGTTGAGGATAAAGGCTTTAGAAGGACTGACTTACATTAACAGTTAACACCGGCTTTATAATGCCCTTCTCCATGTCAAGGGAAGGATAACTCAAGAATTTCACCACAGAATCTTCTTCATAAGCATTGCCTGTACTCTACATTTTGTAGAGAGTAATTATAGATATGATAATACTGGAAGGGACAGAGGATAATGAAGATAAGATGCAGATTGATGCTACATAATCAACTACCAATCCCTGGAAGTACAGGCGTTACATGACAAAATGTAATGACAAGAGCAATGGGCTACACTTCTGCACTGGCATTGTCTGTGTATTCTACTTGTTGGTAAGATTAAATATAGATCTGATCTTTTTTAGTAAATGGTGGGCGAGGGAGATAAGATGCAGAATGCTACAAAATGAACCAATCCCTCTTCCCATAATACAAGAGTGTTTTGAACACTGGTGTACTGTACAAAACGTTCTTATATTATGGGACGGAGGGAGTAGCTGTTAATGTAAGTACAGTGATAGACCACGTTCAGTCCTTACAAGAGGACTGCAGAGCTAAACCTCTTCAAAAGCATTGGGTTGATTCTAAATTTATGTAAGAGTTCATACGGATCTTATAATGTCCACCAAATGGACGATTGCGAGGCTAACATGTGTAGTGATGCTACATAATCAAACAGCTATGAAAGTAAGTATGGTCATACAGGGCAAGAGGTACTCACAAGAGCAATGCAGTGTGCAGTATAGTTGCGAGATTCTGTGGTCCCTTGAGAACGAATGTTCTTCTGCTAACAGTTTTCGTGCAAGTGAGACATTAAGGCAAATGCAGAAATGTAGTTCAAATTGTGATGTGATATCATAGACAGTACCTTACGCTGCAGCCGAGACCAATGTGTAACAAGATTATTCCAGTCACCGTCGGATAAATGTAGCACCGGAGACTTTACAGAAATTTCGTTCAGAGGCTTGCCATCGAAGTGCGCTTGCCTCAGGTAGGAATGATACTTCATCAATGAGTGCTTGAAAAGCGCAACCAACCCTTGCTCGTCATCACAATCCAGTTTGCTCCTCGCCTATTTAAAAGAATGAAATCTTGTGTCTTCTATTAGCAGAAACATATGCAATAATGACCATGAATAACATTAGTACATTACTTACGCGTAAGTTGCGGAGGAAGACTGGAAATTGTTCTATGTCTGCGGTATAATCTTTCCATGAAGGAAAGATGCGCACAAAGTTCCTGACAACAACATAAGCTTCGTCTTCTAAACTGGGAAGAAATGGAACAGGGGTCCTATTTGCTGCAATTGGGGCTCTCTCTGGTTCGAAAAGGGATTTGGCAACTGGATTTGGTGTACTCTTTGCTGGAATGGGGGTTTTGCGTCGTACAGCTAGTGCTATGTCAACTGGCATAATCATACTATTTGCTGCAGTTGGGGTCTGCTGAGTTGGGGCATCAGAAATGACCAGTGTAGTAGGGCTAGAGTCTGCTAGAGTTGGGGTATTTTGTGGGTCAGGTGATATTGCAACTACACCTAATGGGCTATTTGATTTATCAGGTGCCACTACCTTTTCAAAATACTTTGCTTGTGCTCCTCCACGATCAACAATCACCCTCTTCCTTTTGAACGTCTGGTACACAAGAACAACATTTGAATGGATAAATATGGTATGATGACAGATGGAATATGTACTGAAAATGGATAGACAGGGCGTATTCACATACACGATGTGTAAACTAAGCTAATGGCAGTTCAACAAAGTAGAAGCAATGCAAAGCATCAGTTGCAAGATATGTGCGAGCAATGTAACCTTGGAAAGTTAGAGCAAGTACCTTGATGGGTGAATAAGATAGGGCATCTTCCTCTGACTCCTCCACTAGGGAGCTACATTGACTTAGGTCTCCCTCTAGCTCAGAATCACTGTTAGGATCATATTTTGAGCATGAATCTGTAGGTGGAGAGCGTTTGCATTGCATTGCATCCAGACTTGATTTCAGTCCCTTAATGCCAAGTTTGACAGCCATGGCATTGTTCTGCTTTATTCTTTTCATGAGCGCAAGCTTATAATCATTATGATGCTGTTCAGAATCTGAGATTCATGAAAACATAAAAAATAGTCAGATTATCTATGGAATGCATTGCGGATTCAACTCGGAGAGTGTCTCCCTATAAACCCCTGCATATGCAAAGTTCACCTCCCCAACCATGCTGACCAGACCACACACAAAAATACAAACCCCTTATGTCTCTATAACAGGCAGACACACATTTCAAAACTGAAGTAGGAACATTAGAATCATATGAAATTCGTATTTGAACAAATAAACTAAGCAATTATGAGTGGCGTAATGTTTAGCTTCAAGGGTGGAGTGTTGGTAGTGCGACACAAAGCAAGTAGGCAGATTGTATTCCATGTAAAAGATCGAAACCTATGTAAAAGCTGGAAATGACACTTTCTTTCTATACAATGCAGTGTTCGTTACCCACACATGATGGAAGAGATCACATAGAGAAATACTATTCACTCATGTCTACGGTTCCAGTATTTAGAAACAGGGTGGTCCACCCTAAAAGAATATTGACAACAAATATGACAAGGCAAGCATAGATGTAGTGAATCAATCATTTACTTGTGAGCTTACTAGGACAAGTATGCAGAATTGTAACTGCAGTAAGAGACCGTCCAAAATCTGAATGAAGAAGTTTGTCTAGCACTTATTGTTTGCAACTAATCGACGTGAATAATTGGATATTATATCGAATGAGTAAGAAAGACAAGTAAAATTGTCAACAAACCTGGCTTGCAGTAGTAATCTGGGTCAATGTCACTACGACCAACAATCCAAAATGACTAGTTTCTATTCCGAGGGCCGGAATTTTGAAAACCCTGTGAACTTTAGAGGTACTAAACATTACCGAAATACATCTGAACCATTAAGTGTGGGTAGCACTGAGCACACAACAAACCCTAATGACAGTCCTGTCTAATGAGTAATGAATCAATTAGAAAATGGGTGATGAGGAGTGGCTGCTGAGTGTTGATGACGTATCTCAGGATAAATCGGGTTGGCTTGGTGGGTGCTGCACGCCTGAGCCCTGAACGGACTGGGAAGGTAGGCACGGCGGCGCGCCCGGACAGCGGTGACGCTGTTGGGCGAGCGGCTCCTGGCCTCCTGTTAGTCTGGCGTCTCCTCCTAGAGTCATGTCGTCCGGGGACGGCAAGTCACCGGCGAGGCAGGCGGCTGGGGGCGAGTAGAAATCGGAAGCGCGCAGCAGAATAGAGGGGAATCGGGGCCTCGGACGACCCAAAATCCCAGGGTGGGCCGGCCCACCGTGGGCACCCTGTAGAGATACACACCCGAGCGGCGAACATGCATTTTCGAAACTAATTTAGGAACATTTAGCTGACCAATTAAACAACTCTGTTTTAATAATATCAGATTCGTATTTGAACAATTAAGCTTGTTTAGCTTGATGGGTGGAGCAGTGTTATTATGACACGAAGCACGTATTCTGATCGTATAGTGATCATAAAAGGGGGAAACTCTAAGCATATTTTTTTTAGCAAAAGAGGGTTTCCCCTCCGATTTCTATTAAAGAAACCACCACGGAACCAACATGATCAATTAAACCCTAAGCATGATCAATTAAACCGTATTATGGCTATGCCATGGCAGATTTGGAGCTGCAAACCGGAGAAATGATATTTAGCATCCATTGTTTGCTTCGAACTAAGAACTAAATTCTAAGAGCTGAAAAGAAAGTAGAGTAACCAAGTTAAGATCTATTTTCTGGTTGAGATCAAAAAGTTGAGGAGATATGAAGTACCACCTCTCTTGCGGCGCCGTGTAGGCATCGGGGGTGCGATGGTTGTCGGTTGCGTTGAAGCAGATCTGCGACGATAGACGGGTGCATCGGGGGATAAGTCCCGTTGCGATGGAAGAGAAGGTCGTGTGAGCGGCCCTGGCAAAGAGGACGACGGCGCCGATGAAGCGAGAGGACGCGATGCAAGGCTATTGGTCTGTCGCCGTGGATGAGAAACGTCCATCTCTAGCAGTGGACGACGCGGTCTTGGTAGGCGCTCCGGCATGGTGGAGGACAGTGGCGATGGATGTGGTGGAGGACGGCGGCGATGGATGGGGTGGCGGACGGAGGCTGGTGTGGGGATGGGGTGTTCTAGCGCGGACGGTGTATGAATGGGAAAATGGAGGGAGAGGTACGGGGAACCATGTTTTTGGGACGCGCCTGTCTGAAATATGGGAAAGTTACGAACTTAGCCCCCGTTTAAAATTTGGACGTCTCCTCGGTTGGGGATAGGACGGTAATCTCACATCTCGCCAATATTTGCCCAGAGCGATTTCGGGCGAGGAGAGGGTGGTTGGCGCCCATGGTTGGCGCCCACGGTGTATGAACGGGGCTGACAGGTAGGGCGGTTGTGTCACGTCTGAGTGAAGTTACAAACCTGCCCCTATTGAAAATATTTGCCTACATCGATTTTGGCTGAGTCAAGTTTGTTTTGCCGCCCACCCTGTATGAATGGGGAATGGAGGGAGAAACAGAGGTCTTTCGGACGAGCTTGAATCAAATGAGTTTTGCCGCCCATGTTTGACACCCACCGTGTCGGAATGGGCTCAGAGGCGGTCGTGTCACGTCTAATTGAAGTTACTAACCTACCCCTATTTAGAGCAGTGGAAATCGGGCCGATGGATTGTCCGTGTAATGGGTAGACAGTAATTTCCATCTCCCAAACACTTGGCTTCGGGCATCCGACGTGGGAGTGCACATTTTGCTGCTTCTTTCAAATTTTGGGACAATAAGCATCCACGTTTACCCTGGCAACTAAATTTGAATCCATTTTGTATTCCTATATGAATCTTTATAAATCATTCTATGTGTTTTTATATATCTTCAAAAGGACGACAAAGATGTATTCCACTATCATATATGAATATGGTTTACAAATGCCGATACTCAAATTTAGAAACCAGAATCCAGTTTAAGGTGAATTCGAATATTTGGAATACTTCATGTCCAACTCAAATGTCACACGCAGCATAATGTGTACTCCCATTTAGATATGTACACAAGCGATGTATCAAGATTCAAATACCGAGTCAATCAACCAAGAATGTACAGAACTAACAGACATATAAACACTTATAGAGTATATGGATCAATAATATCAACTAACATACATAAGCTAGGCCGCTGTACTTTTTTTGGCTACAACAGCATCCTTTTTTTAGCCAGCATCTTGGCCCTTTCCGATGCGTGCCACTTATGGTCCATCTATACTACTACTATTGCTGAATGCACATTCAGCCCGATTGGCATATTTGTAGGTCTGGCACAGCAATCCAAATGAAATGTCTCCGAGTCTTATCAATTAATACAGACTTGTGCTCAAATAAAATTACAAACCAAAAAACAAAAAAAAACAATTATTATATGATCTCTAAAACAAATGGTTTGATTGATTACTTGAACAGACAACACAAAGGTTATTCAACTATGGAAAGAACATTTCACCTATGATTTACCAAGTAGGAATTTAATTTCCTTTTTTCCTTCAGGACCTTAACAATCTGGTCAGTCTCAGCTTGCTTCGTTTTGAAATCCACCAAATATTTAATGGTTGTCTTGAGTACTGCTTGTGATTGTGCTGTTTGCTTCCTCAACATGTCAACTTCATCTCTAAGTGCAGAAGAAGAATCTCTTTCTACCACTAGTTTAGCCTCTAGAGCATCAGCAGTTGGCAATTCATAATGCACGATTGGGCCGGTGCCACTACTGTGGGATGATGCAACGTCCATGGGGACCTCGCTCTTTGATCTTGGGCTAACCTGTTTTGCCATTAAAGTTCCGATTGGATTCAGAAAAGTTGAAGTTAGCAAAACATCTCAACTGGGAGTTATAACAGCAAACCAGTTAAACAAACAAGGAATTAAAGAGTTTCAATTGGATGCTGAAAAGTAGTTATTAAAATCATTGTAACCCGCTGTTGCAGCAGCAAAGCAGTTAAACAAACAAGTAGATATTTAAGTTAAGGCAAACAGGTAATTCTTAACAGTAAGTATCAAACACATAGATAGGCGCAGTCTACAATATGATTAACAGGCTGTGCCATTATGTAATCAGTAGCAAACTAAATTAAGCCAAGCAACGTAATTGAACAATTTTGCAATAAATGGCTAACTAAAATTCCGAGAAGCAGGTAACTGAACTTACGCTAGTTCTTTGTACAGGCACACTGCAACTTCTTTTTCGCTTACAAGGTTGTACGAAGGAGTCCATGGCATCAATTGCTTGGATACGCAGTCCCAATACTTCTTTCTTCCCACACTGCATGGGTAAGTCGAATGGTTAATCTGGTAAGATGGTGCGTCCTTGATATGTTATATGAGGACGTGTAGTCAGACTAGTTGTAGCCAAACACATCACAGTAGCTTTTACTGTATATTTCATGTGATTACTTTTGGCATATCGAGATCTAAGCAATCTACAATAGGATGAAAAGACTGGCATCCTTCACATTATTGGCGAACTCAGTTCATAGAAACAAGCAATTCAACCATTCTGTGGGTAAATAAAAAGCGCCACTGGAATATTTTTCACTATCCAATCATACACGCAAAAAGGGGCGACGCCACCATAGGGGCTGGTATGGGCGGCCTCCTCAGGTGGCTGGAAAGTGTGCACCTAGTTTGAGTCGTCCAGGTTGGCCCACGCTAGTTTTGTTCGTCCCAACGCACGAGCAGGCAATGTAAAAAATGAAGAAAAATGTTTCAATTTGGATGGGCCAATAACATAAGTGCAAGGCAGGCCCTATAGCAGGCTTGCGGCCCAAACGAGCGCCTCCCATATCGATCGACAGCAGGAAAAATCCCAATTCATTCGCTCCAGCCTCCAGTCTGGTTTGCTCCTAACCTAGCCGCCGCTAGACAAACCAACACAGCACTTCCTCGCGCCCTCGTTGGAGGGCGGTCGCCGGGCTTCAAGCGAACGGAAGGACAAGAAGATGAAGATCCAACCCTGGGTGTAGCCTGCGTGGGAGGCAGCGGTGACAGCACGGGCATGGCATCGAGCTTGCGCAAACGGACAGTCGCAGCTTGCAAGAGTAGCATGCGCAACGAGCAGGTACATCACATCCCTGATTATATCTAATTCAACTCTTCAATTTCTGGCCAATAGTTAAACCTGACGGTGTTGTAAAACTGCTTGTATGTAGGGAATCTATGAGAAAATGAAAGCAATTTCTACTTATTTTATAACTCCCCCAATCAATACTGAACTGACTGAATCTGATGTATCTAATCAAGTTTCCGGTGCAAACATACAAGCTCATGTTGTTCTTGAGCCTGAAGTGTCCAATGAACAGACTGCTAATGAAGGATTTGATGCAAACATTTTACATGCTCCTGGTGATGAACATATAGTGTCTAATGAGGGATCTAATGCAAGCATTTTGCAAGCTCATTGAAGGATTTAGTGTCTAATGATGATCTACTATGTTGAGGGAGACAGAGATTTGCAGGCATTGATGACAAGCAAATTATAGTGCATTTTCATAGCTTGAGGAAACGTCGAGGCCATCTACCAGAAAGTCCCCGTATCATGACAACATAGCATAAATACTTTTTAATCTGTTGTTTGAAACTATTGCCATACTTGTGCAGGATAGATATATTGATATGCAGTTTGCGCACTGGTTATACATGCAATTACACTTCGATATTTTCAGCCAGAGAACGAATAATTCAAGCAGGTACAGACCATGTTTGTAGTCCTTGTACACCATGTTGCATTTTGTGTTTTTTGGTGCTTGCATCATTTAGTGTTTATAATCTAAACTACTTTGGATCATTAGCTGGTTTTCAAAGTGCATGTAGCTTCACATTTCTCAAGTTATGTTGATTTCCGGAGTGCAAGTGCCTTCGTATTTTTTAAGTTAAATGTTCGCCCCTGGTAACTTGAATTTGTGGATCAGCCACTGCACACAAATCTTACACGAATCCCAGTACGAATTAAATGAAATGCAGGGACTTACGCTAGCTCGTTGTACAGGCTCACTGCAGCTCTGCTTGCGCTTGGGATGTTCCATGTACAAGTCCATGTTACCACTTGCTTGGATGTGCAGGCCTTGTGCTCCTTGCATCCCCCTCTGCATTTTTGACACGGCAAATGGTTGATCAAATAAGAGGAATCGACCTTGATGTTGTACCGGAGGACAGATACTTACAAGGTTATACGGGTGTGCGGATGTGTACCAGATCCCGTAGCGCCGTCATGCTTCGCTAAAAAATGGATTTGCTTGTTTCAGATGATATCTCCAGAAGAAATAAGAGTTAAAGTCAGAGTTGCATAGGCGTGTAAGCTAAGAGAGCAGTGAAAGGATATCCAAACATCGTCGGAACAGTGCACAAGGGAGTGATGTGTGGATACCTAGTTCGGGCCGGCGTTTGGGCATGCTCGCCTAGCTAGAGTGCGGGTCACTTCAGAGCTGTCGAGGGTGATGCGGTGGCGTTGGCTGGCCGCGCATGGATGCGGATCTTGAGTGGTAGCGGAGCGCTATGATGCGGTGGACGAGACCATTGGTGAAGCCCCACGGCCTCGGGGGGCGGAGGTGCGATGATGTGCTCGGTGAAGTAGCCCCGGTGAGCTGGGAGACGACCTCGGTGAAGCGGACCTGATGCGGTGGAACTCGGTGTCTGTGAGGCACGTCGGTTACGGCGGCCAACGTTGTCGGTGGACCACCCGGTGCGGTGGACGAGGGCGTAGATGAGGTAGCTCCGGTGCGGTGGTGAAGCGCGACCGTCGTCTTCGTCGTCGTCGTCCGGCACAGAGGTGGGGAACAGTGGGGAAAGAGACGAGACGAGGGGCGATTCGAGGGTTGGCGGCGAATTAGGGATTTGAGCAATCTGGGCGCGGAAGGGGACGGTGGAGAAGAGAGATTTTGCAGGGCTGGAATTGGGGCCGCCAGATATTTCAATCCGAAACGTGGAAGCGCGAACTTATATTGTCGTCGTCCTTTTTTTGGGGGGGGGGAGGGGGGTGGGTGGCTGGATGCTACGCGTCCGTCCGACACACGCGACCACCCCGACAGGACTATGCTTCGGTGCCTTAAGGCACTTGCCTTTGTGTCCATGACATGTGGGCCCAACAGGTGGCTGGCCCACATGTTAGTGACCCAAAGGCAGTTGCCTTTAAGGCACCGAAGCAGCGTCCACCCCGACACGACGCTGGTCTGCCTGGTGCGCCTACATTTGAGAATGCAAACGAATCTTCTTTCATTTGCAAACGAATCTGTATGTATTACCATGCCCGTGTTTTCCTTGCAATAATTAGTCATTCGAAACGAGATACTCCATCCGTTCACTTTTGTAAGGCGTTTCAGACAACTTAAAATGAACTGTTTTGCACATTGTCTGAAATGTCTTCAAGGTCTTATAAAAGTGAACAGAGGGAGTACTATAAATTAATTAATGAGGAGTTATTTGAAAAAAATCGAAACGGTACCCACGCTAACGTGGATTAGAGTGTGTGTCACGTAATTAGTTATTTGAATTAGAGTGTGTGTCACGTAGTTAGTTATTTGAATTAGAGTGTGTGTCACGTAGCGATCTCCAATTCTAACATGGATTTCGCATTTCACTGTATCCAAGCTACTTTTTTAATACAAATTCATATGTATATGATGAACACCATGGTAGTGAGAAAACTTTTGGATGGATTCAAACATATGACCTACAAAATAGCACAACAAACTGAGTCGATGTCAACTTTTCGAAACTTAGTATGGCATGAATTCGAAATAATTACCCGTATGCCTGGTCCTCGGTTCAAATCTTACAATGTACACCGAATTGAAACATCGATATTAAGTCTCGTACTATGTACATTCAAATGTCGTTTTTAGCCCCCCCCCCGCACAAACGCTACATACTTCCTGTATAGGTCAATCTTCCTCTCCTAACCACCTTAGGAAGCTATCGGTTTCCAACACACGTTCATTCTTTCTCTCCATGTTTCGATCTCTAAGTCTCTCGACTACACAACCCCTTTTTCCACTCTGTTACCAAATGTATTTACCTCACACACCCGCCATTGCACCCCATGCCGAGCTCTCTCTCTCTCCCCCCTCTCCCTCTCACCCTCTCGCGCTAAATACATGCATTGCCTATCTAGCCCCCCAACCTCTCGTGCGCACGCACGCACGTTGTATATCTAGGTAACTCCCTCAAGACTGTCTCACTCTTTCTTACGCACAGCGGGCCACACTCGCTCAATCTCGCTCTCTTTATCTGAGTCTCGTTTAACCTTGTTTTCTTTCACACACAAATGATATATGTCCCTGTTCGGGCCTCAATCGACACACTCTATACTCTCTCACGCAGATTGTCTATCTAGGTCAGTCCGTCCAAGCCGCCGCCACTCTTTCGACCTCATGGTGGGCCCCGCTCACTCAATCTCTCTCTCTCTCTCTGTATGTCTCGATTGACCTCGCTCCTTCTCGGACAAAAACGATATATCACCATGTTTGAGCCCAATTCGACCTATTCACATTGTATACTCTCTCACACACATCGTCTATCTAGGTCACTCTCTCCAACCCGTCTCACTCTTTCGATCGCACGGCGACCCTATGTGATCGGTTGACCTTGCTTCCTCCCACGCACAAAATATATCTACACATCTGTGACTGGATCATCTCTCAAGCTCTATCTTACAGCCCTCACCCTTGCCAAAAAGCTCAATCGGACAATATCTCTCCAGAGCATATATATTTGTTCAATGAATGTCGGACCACACTCACTTTGTCTCTCTATCTATATGTCTCTCGATTGATCTCGCTTTCTCACACCGTATCTTCCATGCGTTGAAGCTACTACCTCTCCATCCCTCGCAAAGCCGGAGCTATTTACATTGCGAGGGGCAGTCCAACCTTGGATTAATTTTTGTAGGCATTTATTCCGGTCGGTTTAGATTATGTTTTGGTAGCATTCGGCCCACAACTACTCCAAACACCGTTGCAACCTACGCAACTCCCCTAGTTGATTTCCCTCTGGCTCGGTCATTGCTCTCTCGCACGTCCTTTCTCGCCTTCAACGTCGCACCATGGTATTATTTAAAAAACTATGTTGTTCTCTTTAATTATTATAAATAAGCTACAAAACTACACACCGATAGTCCACTTGGAATGGAACAAATTTCGACCCACAAATTAAAGTGCTACAAACTACACACCGAGGGGCCCACATGTCATGAAACAAATTTGGACCCATATACAAATTAAAAAATAAAGGACGAGGATTGAACATGCGACCGGGCCTTCAAGCCGCACGTCAATAGGCAACATACGTAGAATAGCAATGTTTGTTGTACCCCCTTTGTTCACATAATGTTTTTATATTACCACAGCCTAATTAATGGATAACATGTAATATTATTTTTAGTATTATTCGCCTTCACTTACTGGTGGGTTCCATGTGTGCTCTCTCTCTCCTCCCCTTCTGCGTTTAGACGCACGGGCAAACAGGAAGAACTCGCGGGCGATGTTGCCGTTGACCATATCTGGACGCGTTCACAAGTCACGGCACCAGTTTCACGTACTAGCAGCACTAGTCAGTGTGTACGTGCAATGCACGTTAATTTGGAAGTATATTAAGTGCATGCGGATATTAACTACTAGGATATTATTTGCGTGTTGTCATGTGATTAGCACTATTTTTGGCATGAAATTAACTGCACGCTAAACGTGTTGAGCGCTCGACATTGAAGCAGTCTAGGTCGTTGGATGACAAGGAATACATGTGGCTTGATGACGTTTTATATTTAATTTGATACGGCTCTAGCAGAACATCCAATCGATCAAACCATACATTTCGTTTAGTCTGACTCCGACTTTAAATTATACGACGATCGATATAAAATAAACGGAAATGATAAACGTTCGGATTTTAAGCATGGCAATCCGAACGTTTTTCATGGCAAATTTAGATTACGCGGCGGCGGCGGGGGCGTCTCGTGGTGGGAAGCGGCTCCTCTGCCGTGCTCTGTGTGTCGTCGGGCCACTGACCGACGGCGACGGCGGCGTCTTGCGCCGTTGTTGGTGTACTCCTGGACGTTGGTCTAGCTTCAAGGAAGGCCAAAATGTTCTGGACTTTGGAGCGAGTCAACTGGCGGGAGGAGGCGACTGGCGTTGGTGCAAGGAAGCGGTCGACGGCGGCCATCCATGCCGCTGAGGGGGGCACTGGCACCCGCGCGGGGACATGCGCTGTCAACGGCGCGGCGGAGACATTCGTTTGCACGGGCACCGGCATGGGCGCGCACGTCAGTGCACGCGCAGGCGCATGCGCTGGCAGGTGCACGGGCACCGGCACGGGCGTGCGCGTCAGTGCACGTGCAGGAGCATGCACTGGCAGGTGCACGGGCGCGTGAAAGTCGGCGGGGACCTCGTGGAACCCCGTGGGATCAAGCTCGGCGACAATGTGCGGCTCCCAGCCCATCAATGCCACGGGGATGGGCGCTGCCGCAGTAGGGGCGACGGGAGCCGGAACGGGAGCGGGGACAGGCGCGGCATCTTCTCGCAAGGCCAGTTCAAGCTCGCCCCAAAGTGCCTTATGTTCTTGAGACTCCGGCTGTGTGTCTTCCTCAGGAAACTGGAACACTAAGGGCAGACCATCGTGATGCGGCATGGCGTACGTTTAGGTCAGGCTAGTTGGAGGTAGACGACAGGAGAATCGGAGAGGAAGAGAGAGGATTGTAGCGATACTGGGTAGTGCGGGGTTGATTTTAAACTGCGGCGCCGGCGACATTAAAAGTGGGAGCAGTTGGGACGACGGTGGGCGGCGGAGCCTGGTTAAAGGGCTCGCCTCCCGGTGAGCCTGCACAACGGTCTGCTCGTATGCCTCCCGTCGACTCACGCGCTTGCTCAGACGGCACCTGCCGATGAGAAGCGGGGACTCGTGGCGGCACGTAAACACCCACGGTTTCAATAGTGAAAGCGTTCGCCTTAACGTGATAGGTCTTTGTTCCAAAATACCTTGGCTCTTCATTTGTGCAACTTGTCATAAGCAGCTTGTCTCAAATTAAAGAAAAAACTTACGAAGTAATATTTGTGCCATATCACGTGACCATGCTTAGTTTCAAGAATTTATGCTCACTTTTGGATTTTCTGAAATTTAAGATCCAGGATTCAAAACAATATCATAACCTGCATCATGCAATAAATTTTCAAGCCGTACATCTGTCCTGTTGTATTTCTTAAGAAAGGATTTGGTCAAACATTTTGCTTAGTTAGACTTCAGACAAGTTATATATGCAGAGTAAAAGGATAATCCCTCCGTACCAGTGCATTGCCTGATATATTAACTCAAGTACTAGGCACGAACAAACGGGCTCAATTCTATGCTCATCCTGGTGTAGTAGTAGTAGTACTAGGCAATGCAGTTGACGGGTGACCTTGACGAGCGGCGACCGAGGGAATTGAACCGTGCTCGGCACGGTAGGTAACGTTGTCTAGTTACTAAAGCATCCCTCCGTTGTTCATCGGTAGTCATTATGGACCGGGGACATGAGGGGAATTTCCTAGGGCTGGAATTCTGGCCGCCAGATATTTCGACTTGAAACGCTGAGGCTCGACTGGTTGGGGTTGCCTAATGTGCATACCACGCACGCCACCGAAGGACACGAGCCCGGTTTTTTTAGGATCAACACGAGCCAAGGTCTGGCTGGTACTCCGTTGGGTCCTACCATTCGAGAATACGAAAGGAACCTTTTAAATTGCCGAACGAATCTATGTGTATTACAGTACCCGTATTTTCCTTGCAAATACTAATCTCAACGTGGTAATTGATTTATGACGAGTTGTTGAATTAGAGTGAGTTTGTGATATAGTGATCTCAACGTGGATTTCACATTTCATGGTATCCCTAGTAAGTTTTCCAATGCAAATTCAAATTGAAAATATGGACAATATGGAGGTGAGAAAACTTTGTATGTATCAAGCATATGACCACACACACACACAGAGACACACACGCACGAACACAACAATAATCCAATAAGTATAGTGCATCTATTTTTCCAAACCATGCATGTATGACACGAATTCAAAAATACTCCTTCTATTCCTAAATATTAGTCTTTTAGAGAGTTCAACAAGTGACTACATACGGAGCAAAATGAGTGAATCTAGACTCTAAAATATGTCTATATACATCCGTATGTGCCAGTCCATTTGAAGCCTCTAAAAGACTAACATTTAGGAACGAAGGGAGTAAAATGTAAGACATCCATGGTCCTCAGTTCAATATTTAAAATGAACATGAAACTGAAACATGAATATTAAGTCTAGTACTACAGTACATGCAAATGTTGTGTTTAGGCGGAGCTATGATTGTCGGGGGTCAACCCCTCGACCTTAGATAAAATTGTGGAGCTCTGTTTAGGGTTGTTTAGATTATATTTGTCCCACTCTCCCAACCACCGATTGGTTGTGCACCCCCACCCCTCCTCCCCGGGAGAATATCATGTGCCCCCATACCTTAGATGCTATATGCCGATACGAGTTGCTTGGAGCTTGTAGATCTGAGATATAGCAGCTCACATGATGTGTCTTAATACTTTTGCAGGAAACCTTGATGAGTTTGAGAATTGCACACAATTTGTACAAAAACTACTTAGATGCCCTTTGATCCCATATCCAACGACCTCGAAGCTCGTATCACCGTAGCATCTAAGATGAAGGAGGACATCATATTCTCCTGTATGTAAGAATATCATGTGCTACCACACCTTAGATGCTTTGGTGATACAAGCTCTTCGGAGGCGTTGGATTTGTGACCCAACACCTCCTCGGTGGTTTGAATGGTTTTTTGCAGAAAAGCCCCAAAAGAGTTCGGCCACTGCTTACAAGCGCAAAGACTGCTCAGATGCCATTGGATCTCAGATCAAACGACCTCCAAGCTCGTATCACCGTAGCATCCAAGCTGCGATAGCACCTTATGTTTTCTCGCACGGGAGAGTATGAGGTGCTCCCGCACCGTAGATTCTATGGTGATACGAGTTCACTGAGATCTAACGGCCCCTAGTAGGAGGTTTGAATGTTTTTGCAATATACGACTGATAGAGTTTGGGAAATGCGCAGAAAGTACAAGTACTACGCATGTGCCATCTGATCACTAATCATACGACCTAGATGCTCAAATCACCGTAGCGGGTAATTAAGCTACGGGGAGCA
Source organism: Aegilops tauschii subsp. strangulata (assembly GCF_002575655.3). Lineage (NCBI taxonomy): Eukaryota > Viridiplantae > Streptophyta > Magnoliopsida > Poales > Poaceae > Aegilops > Aegilops tauschii. Next base: position 322,745,564 of record NC_053038.3, on the reverse strand, counting down.
CCTAATATGAGCACCGGGGAGCCGTTGGATTGAAGATGCAGCGGCACACACATGGCGCCTGAATGTTTTATTTGCAAAAAAACCTTTGGAGAGTTTGGAAATTGTGCATAATTACAAAGACTACTCCCAAGCCATTGGATCTCACTTCCAACGGTGTAAAAATTCGTATCACCATAGTATCTAAGCTGCGGGGTGGATGTGATATTCTATGCCGCTGTCATTTTTGTTCGTAAACTTGCAAAATACGTGTAACTCGTGCTGTTACTTGTCTAACCGCGCAAAGTGTTTGTTCAAAAAACCCATCCTACACTGAAATATCGAAACAACACACGGGGGTCCCACTTGTCATTAATCAAATTTGGACCTAAAACTAACAAATCTGAAAGACGAGATTCGAACTGGCAACCTGGACTACAAAGTGTAAGTCGATAGCCTGAAAAAATGAACGGTTGTTGGCTTTATCCCATAACTTGATTTTATACAGTACTTGCGTTGAGTAGAGTAGAGGGAGTTCCTCATCAACACGTGCATGACCGTTGTCTCACTTACTGGTGGGTCCCAGGTCTGCGGTCTCAATCTCTCTTCTCTCCATCGTCTAACCTTTGCACGGGCACACACGAAGAGTGGCGCTAGCTTGCCGTGGTGTTATTACAACTAAAAAAAGCTTGGAAAATAGAAGAATCGCCTAGAACAAGAGACGTTGTGGCTGGTTGAGACGGAGCTAACCACATCTATCCTCCGTGCCACATTTGCATGATGAAGCTGTGTGGCTAGTGGGGTGTTTTTGACTGACTGGCTGGGTCCCGAGGTCGAACCATAGGTACTACGTCTGATACAGTATATTTTTACAAGTACATTTTTCCTCCGTGCCGAGACGTGGCACACCCTACCGCGCGGTTTCGGGGTCCTCCCGGGTGGTGCACGCATATATTCTTCCTGACGTGGGACGCCCTACCGCGCGTTTTCTGGGTCCTCCTCGGTCATAGCGCCGAAGCAAGTAAATGAGTCGTCAAATCACGAAAGACCACCTTTCCCGCCGAGTACATCAGTGAAGCACGGTGGCTAGCTAGTTGGGCTAGTTCGACCGATTAGCTAGGCCGCCGCCACATTTGTTTTTTCACCCCTTTTTTTATCTACTTGCCGGCAGGTAAATTTAAATATCCACCGCGGCGTTGCTCTGGTGTTTGGGTGCGGTAGGATTTTTAATTTTTTGATTGACGGGAGCAGGCGCGGCAGGATTTTTAATTTTTTGATTGACGGGAGCAGGCGCGACAGCAATTAGTCACGATGACTCCGCCTGTAAAAACCCACTGCTCCCTGATGTGAGAAGTCGTCGACTGGTGTTTTACCGTGGTGAAAACCAAAAGATTCCCCGCTCCCTCCGCCTTCCTGTAGATTGCATTGCCTTTCAGCCGTTTCGCCCCCTTTGCTTCCTCTCCCCATTGCTTCTACCTGGTGCCATGGCGGCGCAGCAGATCACGGAGTCCGAGGTGAGGCGCCTGACATAGGAGCTCCATGTCAAGGATGCGGAGCTCAGGGCCAAGGACGTGGAGCTCCGTGAGCTCAAGGAGGAGAGGAGTGCCATGCTCCTCCGTTATGTGCAGGAGTTCACGGAGCTTCAGAAGCGGCAGGCGTCCACCACAAAGATGCTCGAGGCGTCGGCAACGTTGCTGCAGAAAGCGGGATATACGATAGGCCGTCACGGGAGGCGGCTGGAGCGCGAGCGGGCCAATCGGGACGAGGTCCAGGATCGCCTCAGCCACTTGGTGAACCAAGTTGCCACGCACGTGTTGCGGCTGCGCTATGCCTACCGTCATGCCAGCGCGACGATGCCGGCCGTCGGGCTAAACCCGTTCGACCAACCGGTCGACTTCAACGAGCCGCGGCTTCCTGACCTGGTCTCCTTCTTCACCTATATCTCCGAGGAGCTGAGCCATCTCCGCGCGATGGTGGGGGCTGAGCTGGACAAGGAGGGGTTGCGGGCTGCCGTCGCCGTTGCCGGGCGAATCCTTTCAGGGCTCCGTCATTGGAATCCATTCGTGCCATTGGACGCCGTCTTTGACGAGCTGGCTCCCGTCGACCGGGAGCGGGCTCTGCGGGCGGTTGCACCCTGCATCACCAACGTCGTGCGCCTCGAGAAGCAGAGGGACTTCGGTGGTGTTTAGGCGCCCTCTGCATGGGCATGTCCATGTCTTGGTGCAACATGACCGTCGGATCAAACTCAGACGGTGCAGATCAGTCACTGTAGCACAAAGCGTGTGGGTGTGTTTGGTTGCATTCTCATCTCAATATAGTTGTTTCCTCTTCGTGTGTTTTTGTCAACCTACTAGTGTGGACGCATGCACCCTTCATGCACTCTGCCAAACACCCAAAAGTGGGTCGAGAAGGGAACTTTTGCTCCCATCCCGTGCACCCTTCATACACCCCGCCTAACACTATTCGTGCTTCATATGGTTCATGTTTCGTGGAGTACTGTAGCACCATACTCTCCGTGCGCTGTGGACCTAGTTCTGTTAACATTGATCTCACCGTTCATTCTCGACCGGACAGTCGAAAAAGCGGTACTATGTTACATATAGGAGTAGTTGACATGCGCACAACATCATTTGTTATCCTCATATCTTACTACACTAGCAACAAGATTGTGTAGTACTGACGTATGAACCACTGCACATGCCTAGTAGTAGGAGCACTGTGTATGTTGAAGTGGCTGCCGTGTTTCGCACTCCTCCGTCGTAAGAGTGGAAACGCTTGCTGTAATCATTTTTTTCTTCAGAAAACAGTGGACAGGCTCTACCGTGCGGATCCTCCTCCAGCCATGCACTAAATTACTCACTGTCGCCGACGTGTGGGACAGCCAGCACCTAGGTCCACCAGCCATGCACTAAATTACTCCGTAGTAGAGTGACGGTAGACTACCCCGATCGAACCGCCGCAGTAATGCCCAATGAGCCGTCAAATCACAAAACCCCCTCCTTTCCAGCAGTAAGTTGGACGGACGAAGCAACCATCATTTCACTCTTCTCTCCTAGCTTCCTCTCTTGAAGAAAACCCCCACTCGCTTCGCTTCTCCCTCATCTCGTTCCTCCTTTCACTCTTCTCTCTCAGCTTCCTCTCTTGGATGGACGCCGGAGCACCGGCCGACGTGATGTCTATGGCTCTGGCCAAAACCATCGAGGCTTATGGTACGAAGAAGCGCAAGCACCCCGCCGAGACAACCGCAGACAAGCTCAAAGCCATCGCCCTATCCAAGCCCCCCTCTCCGGGATCCCTCATTAAGCAAGTCCAGGTAATGTCTCTTGTTGACGATCTTTTTCTCGATCTTGATCGTGTTTTTTCATCTAACACGCAGTACTAGTACTAGTAGTACAACTTTCTGGGTGATCTTGCATGTGATTTTAGTGTGCCAAATGACGGTTCTAAATTCCTCTTTTGACCAAAACATGCGAGAGGTTGACACTGATTTCTTATAGATTACTTTCAACTACTCCCTCTGTCCCAAATTTCTTGTCTTAGATTTGTCTAGATATGGATGTATCTAATACTAAAATGTGACTTGATACATCTGTATCTAGACAAATCTAAGACAAGAATTTTGGGACGGAGGGAGTACTTTATGAACATCAATGCTACCTTTTAAGAGGGTATATTTGCCTCAGTAACTTGTGTTATGGATATTGCATGTAATCCCTCTGCTCTCATGCCTTTGAAGACATGTTCTAGTGTCTTTGTTCACTCATTTCTGTGCGTATATGTAGTCATATATGGAGTATAATATCGAAAATCATCTTATATTTCTGAACGGAGGTAGTAATAAAATATGGTTTCTGTTTGAATTAGAACCAGGTCCGCGATGGAGATGAAGTTCTCAAAGTCATGCCGTGTGAACTGGAAGACCTGATGATGAGTTCTACTGCTGAACTATCCAGCTGCTGTGTCCTTGTCGCCACATGTCCTGAACTAGTGTTTTCCTGTAGCATTGTTGTCACGCGTGTTCTCGAGGCTGTACTTGACCACAACAATTTCCTGGCTGTGCCTTTGATAACGAAGGGTGTGGTTCTTGTAAAGCTTCCCAACAAATCTGATGCGACATGTCTTCATCATCATGTTTATGAGTGGAAAGACCACTCTGTTAGGTTCTCCAAGGTTGACAAGATGGTTATGGTGCATGTAGACATCTCACACAAAGTCCATGGCCTAGTCAGTTATGCGGGGTTCATCCCGTAGGTCGGTGGCAAGAAATAGTCTGCAGAGTTTAGTTAGTGCAACTTTGCTTGTCTGTAGCAAGTACTATTGTTCAGTACTAGATTTGTGTTTGTGAACCCTGTATTGTTTATTAGTACTGCCGCTTTTGGTGTGTGAACGGTCTATGTTAATGTCTGTCCACTCAATTCAGTCTGTATATTTTGAAGTATCCAGATCATATTTTTTGTGAGGACGGTTTATCAATTATGGTTACACTCCAATATCTGTATGCATTGCAGGGTTTGTCGCACCCACCAGGATTTCCAGTCCCACGGATGTTCGGTCCATACGATTTGTCACGACCTTTGGACTGTCCTGCTTGTGGGAGTAGGCGGGCCCCCTGCATGCCACCCGCAGTTGGACGATCAATCTTCTGTTTAGTACTTCAACATAGTGATTTCCTGGTAAGGATTCACTCATGTCACATCAAGTAAATCTTATTGATTTACTGTCTAAATCTTATTGATTTAATGTCATGTTTTCTTTCTTTTCCTGCAATTTTACGATGCAGGTTTTGCCATGTGACATTCATCACAGAATAAACCGTTTGGTTTGCTCTACGATGGCTATTTTTGCAGGTTTCACTTCTTATGTCGTGTCAGTAACGAAGGCACTGTCCATCACTTATATTACTGGAAAAAATTGGATCAGTCTGTTGTCTGAGTACAAGCTGAATCCCTATGATGAACTGTAGTTTGGTTTAACAAAAACGCCACAATTAGTCCTCGCGTTTAAAAGAAATGAAGAAAAAACTGGATCACGGTCACGGATCCTAGTCAAGTTAGAAAGCTGATCATAGCAGACCAGACACGATCGCCGCTGTCTCGCACAGATCGAGCACCGGCAGTTGCTCTAGCACTGACAGCGGCAGCAGCTCAGTCTGATCCAGCTGAGGATTGGGCACCGACCGCGTCAGCGGATCAGTCTGATCTACCGGAGGATCGGGCATCGACACCGGCACTTGCTCTGACACCGGCACCAACTCTACAAGGAGCACCATCTCCGGCAGCAGCAGCGGCTTCGGCACCTGCACCAACACTTGCACTTGCATCTGCTCCAGCCCGTGCAGTTGCACCGGCAACAGACTGGGCTGCAGTTCGCACTTCATATACCAAAGTCCTTACAAAAACCAACATGTCCACCTTCTTGGTAAGCATTGGCTGCCCAAGTGCTTCGTTATTTTTTCTTTCCATGTTGTTTCACATGATTCACTGTGTTGATCTAACTGTTTGGGTATGTCTTCTTGTTTGCAAACAGAGAATTCCTAGAGCAACGAGGGAGTCATTCAACAATCCGGGCGACCGCGGCCAAGTTTCTCTTACCATGCGCAGCCTTGGTGTGAATGAACCTACTCAATATACCGTTAGTACAAAGGATGGTCGCATGATGATTGATGCTAAAGGATGGTCAAGGTTGAAATCTAAATCATATCTTGCAGTAGGGGATGATGTCAAAATCGAACTTTCTCGGCAAGGAGAGCTGGTCCAAATAAACTTTGAAATTCTTCAGTAGCAGCACGCAACTGCCGAACTGATCTATCCTCCGAGAGATTTTGATGTAATAATCTGGCATGGTGAAACAAGTGTCTTGTGTGTATAAGTAGTACGACAGTATTATTTATCACATGGTATATCATTGATAGAATTGCAACTCTGATTGCTGGTTAGGAACTGTCGTTCGATTTCATTCCAACAACTGCCGTGCTTTATTCAATTTTGTGTATTCGCCTTGCGACAGCATCTAAAACCAGCGCCGTACCGATCGCTTGCAATATGAAAAGCGCTGAGGTAGAACACATGGGCCCCCAAACATGCAGGGTCGGCCTGCGGCCCAAAGTCCAGAACCGTGAGCCTATCTAAGTATTATATTCTCAGTTGAACCCCCATAAAAAAGCTGAACCCCCATAATGCCCGTGCGTTGCAGAGGGAGTATATTTCTCGGCAAGGTGAGCCTGTGATATAAAAGATTTGTATATTTCTTTACAGAGGGAGTATCTCTCTGTCAAAATATATATTTATGTGTAACTAGTTACTCCTGTCTTTCTACTTCCTTTCGCTGATATGTGGGGCAACCGGCAATGGGGTCCACGTGCCATATGCACAAATTAGAGTGCACAACTTCACGGTTGACACACCCCGATCGTAGCGCCACAGTAATGCCCAATGAGCCATCAAATCACAACCCCCCCTTTCCAGCTTTAGCAGTAAGCTGGACGGACGAAGCGGCAATATTTCACTGGGCCTGAATCCCCTTCTCCCTCGTCTGCTTGTTCAGAGAAAACCCCCTCTCGGCGATTGCATAGGGCTTTCTCATGGAGAACCAGGTACGAATTCTTCATCCATCCCCGATAAATCCAAGTCCCTTGGTTGCAGGTAATCCTAGGATGGCAGCCACCGCCGTTGATGCATTTTTCTTCCTACTGAATCTAGTGTGTTTCATTTGCAGTGCCCAAAGTGCGAGTACCCTACAGGTTTCTGCGCCCTCGGCGAGACGCCACACTTGTTCCTTCTCATCCTAACACATCATTTTGAAACACGCACAGTATGTTCCTCGAATCCTCTTTTCTATCCGGGAGGGTGGGGTTTTTTTGAACATGCTGTGTTCTCATATTATTTTTCCTGCAGTGTATTATTTGCTCTGCCAGAACACATGTACTCAAGATGCTCGGCCTTGCCATAACTGAATACACTAGTTTAATGGTCACAGTGAAGACAAGCCATGGATATAAGTTCCGAGTTGGGTTCATGAACCAAGAAGATTGCTGCTTTTTTTATGGCCGAACTTGGATAAACTTTCTCAAGTGTTACGGACTGAAAGTTGGCGCACGAATGTTGATGGAAATAGCAGAACCTGGTCTCATCTTCAGTGCGATCTTCCACCCCGACGTCGTTCCAATTGTTCATCCATGTTAGTTTTGTATCTGGTTCTTGCTTGTTGCCTCGATTACTTCTTAATCCACCTATTCTGTCTAACTAATCACAATTTAACTTTAGAAGTAGCAGCGAATCTCTCACGAAGATGCTACTTCTAACTAATATTTTCTTATAATTGGTGGCACGTGTAGGTTTTTTCAGAGTTAAGCAGTCTGCTCATTTGTTACTCTGTAATAACTCGGCTGTTACTAATGGCACTGAAGTTGACTGGATCGACATCCACAAGTTCCTACACTTTATTGATCGTCTTGAGGTCCTTGTGGGGCGTTTCAATGGTGGAAGGCCACGTGGGATATGTGTGCCACTGCTGCACTCGTTGAACAGGTCCAACTGTGTCGAGAAACTTATGGTACGAGCTGTTTTCTGTTATATATGTTGTTCATAAACTATTGCTTATACACAGTTTTACAGCTGTGATCTTCTTGAAACAGGAACTGGCGAGTTCTATTGTTCCTATACAGATGCCTGACCATGGTCGGGTCAGACTTGCGCTTGGTCACAACATGATGTTTATGTCGACCTACTCAATTCCCCTTGGAGGTGAAAAGATACTTATTCATGGGTGGTCTCAAATAATGAAGGCCCGTCCATCTTGGAGAATAGGACAGAAGATTATGTTCATGCTTTTCCATGGCTCTAAAGCGAATATCCTGTTTATTGACCACGTTGCGAGATGAAGCCGCTTTCAGAAGGTTGTGGACGCGCGGGGTGGCGCCTGGGCCTTGTCTTGGGGCTTGGCGGCCTCACCCTTGGTTAACTGTAGGCAAAGTAGCACTGTTCGAGGCGTGCTTTGTACGGTTGAACCTGTATAAGTACTCATACTGCTTTCAGCTTTGGTTGTTAAGTGCCCCTGCTGGTTTCAGTTAAGGTTGTTAAGTACTCCTGCTGCTTTTACAGTCTGTCATGTTTCTTCAGTCCTGTCTTCCTCCAGCCGCCAAAACGAAACCAGCGCCGGCGGGGCCGCCTGCTTCCGCCTCCCACGGCTGGCTGCGCCTCAGCGCACGCATCGCCGCCCCACCGTCTCCTAAATCGTTAACACCGACGTCCTCCGCGTGCTTTGGTGCGCTCGCCGCGGCACGCCCTCTCGCGTTGTCAACATGGTCAACAAACAACAGGAATCGACAGAAGTACGTGGAGAGGATGACAGTAGGGGCCCACCACGTCAGCGTATGGAAAAATAAAATGCTTCCTCGTAGTGTTTTCCTGACATCTGGGACCCACGACATTGTGAGCGTATATAGTCAATAGACAAGATAACAGCACAAGATCGGCTGACACCTGAGACGTAGCTACTCGAGCAGTATTTTTTTTTGTTTGGTATTGTTGAGACGGAGCAGGGTTTGAACTGCGCTGTGGCCCGTCTAGCCCAGGCTTATATTTTATGTTCACCATGTGACCAGCCCAGCTATTTTTTTCTTTGTGAAAATGAGCCCAATTTATTTTTTCTAAAGAATACCCAATCCAGGGCTACTTATTTTTCTACGCCCTGATGGGCTGCAACTCTTTCAAGACGCCTGCAAATCTTGAAAGTAATGTGAGATGGGTTGTAAATATAAAAACAGATGACAAATTGGCAATTACTTTATAATTTCTAATTTTTTTTTCACATTTTCAGATTCCTATTTCACTGGGCATTAACCTAATTTAAATATATCTTCAAAGTACTTTAAATCTGGCTCGACATTTCGGTATTAAAAATAGTTTGGAACCCACAGAAATATGCGAAATTGGCCCTGGCCAACCAAAAAAAATGACTGCAATAAATTGCATAAGAAGTTGCCATGAGCTATATATAAATTATTAAAAAAAAGAGGGAGTGGTCTGAATTGTGGGCCTGTTTAGTTGACGCGTATGCAAGATTTTTTTAGTTATTATATACATCAACAGACGATTCTAGCAGACGTAACCGTTGGATGTCAATCCAACGGCCGTCGTTTTTCTTCAATCTCTGATCTTCTTGCTCCAGCCGCCAAAGCAGCGCTGGCGGGACCGCCTACTCCCACCTCCCGTGGCCGGCTGTGCTGCCGCGTAGGCCTCAGCGCCCCCTACTACTCCCACCGCTGGCCAGGGCATCCCTCTACTCACCCACAACCCTTGTTATTCTGCGGTGACGGCAGCCTCACACCGCAGCCGAACTGGTGAACTCTCGTACTCCTCTCCGCGCGGGCTTCCACTGCCGCGTCTTCCCCGGCTCCGCGTCGTCCCCTTCCTAGGCCTCGCCGTCGTCCACCGCCATGGTGCTCTCGGTGTGGCGTGGTCAATGTGGTCAATGACCGACTTCCATCGGAAGAGTACTGTACGTGGAGAGGCTGACAGCTAGGTCCACCGCAGCCGCAAGGAAGTGCCTCCTTATTACGCGGAAAATAATTATTCCTCCACCTGACAGCAGGGACCCACCGGACGGGCCACCAGTATTTCGCGAAAAAAACGTTTCCCCCTGACTGCTGGGACCCACAAGATGGGCCACCGTATTTCGCGAAAAAAACATTCCCCCCGCTGTTAGCTCGGACCCACCGGAAGTGCCTCCTTATTACGCACAAAAAATGAATACCCCCTGCTAGCTGGGACCCACCTTGGTGGGAGGCTGACTTGTGGGCCTACTAAGTTGACTGGGACGGAGGCCTTTGTCAACTTTAGTCAATATATGAATGATTCTAGCTGCAGTGACCGTACGATGTCCATCCAACGGCCGTAGTGCTTCTTCAACCTCTGGTCTTCTTGCTCCAGCCACCCAAAGCAGCGCCGGTCGTGCCGCCTGCTCCTGCCGCCCGTGGCCGGCTGTGATGCCGCGGAGGCCTCACCGCCCTACTACTCCCACCGCTGGCCAGGCCATCCCTCTACGCACCCACACCACCTGTTATTCTGCGGCGACGACAACCTCACACCGCAGCCGAACGAGTGAACCCTCATACTCCTCTACGCGTGGGCATCCACTGCCGCGTCTTCCCCGGCTCCGCGTCGTCCCCTTCCTAGGCCTCGCCGTCGTCCACCGCCCTGGTGCTCTCGGCGCGGCATGGTCAACGTGGTCAAGGAATGGCTTCCATCGGACGTGGACTGTACGTGGAGAGGCTGACAGCTGGGTCCACGGCCGCAGCAAGGAAGTGCCTCCTTATTACGCGCAAAATAATTATTCCTCCACCTGACAGCGGGGACCCACCGGACGGGCCACCGTATTTCGCGAAAAAACGTTTCCCCCTGACTGCTGGGACCCACCATCTACATCTTCGCACGCAAGGAAGTGCGTCCGAAAAAAAAACAATTCGCCCCCCTGACTGCTGGGACCCACAAGCTACATCTTCGCACGCAAGGAAGTGCGTCCGGGCAAAAAAAAACAAAATGATTCCCCCCTGACTGCTGGGACCCAGCAGCTACACCTTCGCATGCAAGGAAGTGCGTCCGGGCAAAAAAAACGATTCGCCCCCCTGACTGCTGGGACCCACCAGCTACATCTTCGCAGGCAAGGAAGTGCCTGACAGTCGGGACCCACCTGGTCGAAGCGTACGTAGCGTTGTCATTCTAGTCGCGAACATGTACGTACATATATACTGGTCAATGTAGAGGCGCGCACGTGTCGTAGTAGAGGCGCGCACGTAGCATGTACACGTACGTACAGCGGCCAGGGTGCAAGAAATAAAATACGGCCACGTACGTACATAAGGGCAGGGTCTCGAACGCCTACTCCCGCATACATACGGCCAGGGCTCGTGTACATGGCTGGGTCGGAACGGAGAAAGAGCGTCGTCGTCGTGTTCATGGGGAGGCAATGGAATGCGTCGTGTTCATGGGAAGGCAACGGAATGCGTCGTGTTCATCGGGAGGCAACGGAACGCGTGGGAGCCAACCGGCTGGGTCGGAACGGAATGCGTGGTTGTGTTCATCGGGAGGGCTTGGACGGAACATGCGATGGAAACGAGGCCTGGCGTACCGCAAAACAGAGGAAACGGCCTTGTGTTCGACCGGCCACGTTCGAAACGGGATCCTGTTCATCGGGAGGGGTCTGGCGTACCGCAAAACGGAGGAAACGAACCTCCTACGGTCGAAACTGGGGTCCTGTTGATCGGGAGGGGTATGGCGTACCGCAAAACGGAGGAAACAGACTTGTGTTGGAGCGCTACGGTCGAAACGGGGGTCCTGTTGATCGGGAGGGGTGTGGCGTACCGCAAAACGGGACTCCACGGGATACTATTCATCTCCACCGTCGACCTCCTCCAGCCTCCACGGGCTACCGTCGACCTCCTCCAGCCTCCACGGGCTCCTGTTCATCCGGCCTCCACCGCGCGCTACTCCACCGGCTACTGATCAACCACCCCTCCACTGTCTACTGTTCATCCAGCCCTCCACACCACGGGGTCCTGTTCAACCACCCCTCCACGGGCACCCCTCCATCGTCTACTGTTCATCCAGCCCTCCACACCACGGGGTCCTGTTCAACCACCCCTCCACGGGCACCCCTCCACCGTCTACTGTTCATCCAGCCCTCCACACCACGGGGTCCTGTTCATCCAGAGGCAACGCCACCGCTCACTGTTCATCCAACCCCCCCGCAACGCTCACTGTTCATCCAATCGATCGGCTTCAGTTAGCAGCAGTAGCGAAGGAATCGCTCGATCGGGTTCAGTTAACAGCCATCGATCGATCGCCCGGGTTCAGTAACGCGTAGTCTGCAGTGCAATCGCTCGGGTTCAGTTAGAGCCCAACGCCTCGCTCGGGTTCAGTTAAAGCCAACGCCTCGCACACACGCGCATACGTGTACGAGAGAAATGTGCATCGCTCGGCCCCCGACCTCCCACCGTAACCGGGAACTCCCTGAAATTTTCCTCGCCCTCGCTTCTACCACGGTTTTTTCCGTCATGGACGGCCCAAAGAATGTCATGCAGCTGCGTCTCCGGCCCACCCAGGAAGAAAAGCCCATTTTCTGTCATGATTTTTTGTCATAGAAGTACGAGCCCACCACATCTATGATGATACCGGGTTTTGACACAATTATCATCATAGAAGTGTCATATGTATGACAGAAAAAAATTTGTTCGGCCCAAAATGTCACGGATGTGTCTTTTTTTGTAGTGCAAAAGAGATATAGCATTAAAACAGTTTTAAATGTGTGACTCTGTATCTTCAGCTGACAAGGACGCAGTGAAGACCTTCGACACATGTCAATAGAATGCATATGACTAGGCAGAAAGAATTTGAGGTAGAAGCACAGAAGGGGTTAGGGTCCAATCACATTCACTTAGTTCAGAAAAAAAACAAGTTTGAAGACATAGGTATAAGTGAATGCTATAAAGGACATAACACACACACACACACACTGATATATCAGAAAAGGCCAAATCAACATTGCGAAGATAAACTGTGAAGTCAAATCAATGTTGAAGACAAACTAAATATGAAGATAATGCAATCATGACGCCAAATGAAAATCTTCGAGAAAGTTTGGTGGTGGCATTACCCACCATATAGGAAGTATTAGACCCAGACACGGCGCACAATTATCGTGGCGCTTCGAAGTCAAATTCCGCATTAATGTATTCACACTTAGAGGGTAAGTCTTCATTAATTGAAGATAGACGTTACTTCATGTGTCGCACATCTAAGTCATCAACATGCATAAGCGTTAGGATGTGTGTCCATTCACAAGACATTCGAGGATAAAAACCTTTTCTCATCCAAGGTCTTTGTGAAGATATCTGCCAATTGCTCTTCTGTGTTGACGTGAATGATATCAATGTCTTCCTTCAACACATGATCTCTGAGAAAGTGATGACGGATTTGAATGTGCTTTGTCTTCAAGCACTGAACTAGGTTGTGAGCAATCTTGATGGCGCTCTCATTGTCGCAGTAGAGTGGCACATGCTTCAGGTTGATGCCATAGTCCTTGAGAGTTTGCTTCATCCCTAGAAGTTGAGCGCAGCAAGATCCAGCAGCAATGTATTCAGATTCAACAGTGGAGAGTGATACACAGTTCTGCTTCTTTGAAGACCAACAGACAAGATATCGTCCAAGAAAGTGACATGTGCCTAATGTGGACTTGCGATCAACCTTGTCACCAGCATAATCAGCATCTGAGAATCCAACTAGATGAAACTCTGAGCCCTTTGGATACCACAATCCTAGTGTTGGGGTGTGAGCCAAATATCGAAGAATTCGCTTCACAGCTAAGTGATGCGATTCCTTTGGTGCCGCTTGGAATCGACTAGACATGAAAACACTAAGCATTATATCAGGCCTAGATGCGCATAAGTAGAGTAAAGAACCAATCATGGAGCGGTATACCTTTTGATCGAACTCTTTACCATTATCGTCGGGGCCCAGTTGGCCTTTAGTTGGCATTGGCGTCGTGTACCCTTTGCAATCTAATAAATTCCGTTTGAGGGCGCGCCTGGGGGGGGGGGGGGCGGTAGGCGCGCCCCCTGCCTCGTGCTCTCCTAGTTGATTTCTTGACGTAGACTCCAAGTCCTCTAGATCACGTTTGTTCCGAAAATCACGTTCCCGAAGGTTTCATTCCGTTTGGACTCCGTTTGATATTCTTTTTCTGCAAAACACTGAAATAGGCAAAAAACAGCAATTTGGGCTGGGCCTCCGGTTAATGGTTAGTCCCAAAAATAATATAAAAGTGTATAATAAAGCCCATTAATCATCCAAAACATAATATAATATAGCATGGAACAATAAAAAATTATAGACACGTTGGAGACGTATCAAGCATCCCCAAGCTTAATTCCTGCTCGTCCTCGAGTAGGTAAATGATAAAAACAGAATTTTTGATGTGGAATGCTACGTAGCATAATTTTCAATGTAATTCTCTTAATTGTGGTATGAATATTCAGATCCGAAAGATTCAAGATAAAAGTTTAATATTGACATGAAAATAATAATACTTCAAGCATACTAACTAAGCAATTATGTCTTCTCAAAATAACATGGCCAAAGAAAGTTATCCCTACAAAATCATATAGTCTTGCTATGCTCTATCTTCACCACACAAAGTATTTAAATCATGCACAACCCCGATGACAAGCCAAGCAATTGTTTCATACTTTTGGTGTTCTCAAACTTTTTCAATCTTCACGCAATACACGAGCGTGAGCCATGGACATAGCACTATGTGGAATAGAATGGTGGTTGTGGAGAAGACAAAAAGGAGAAGATAGTCTCACATCAACTAGGCGTATCAACGGGCTATGGAGATGCCCATCAATAGATATCAGTGTGAGTGTGTAGGGATTGCCATGCAACGGATGCACTAGAGCTATAAGTATATGAAAGCTCAATGAAAGAAACTAAGTGGGTGTGCATCCAACTCGCTTGCTCACGAAGACCTAGGGCATTTTGAGGAAGCCCATCATTGGAATATACAAGCCAAGTTCTATAATGAAAAATTCCCACTAGTATATGAAAGTGATATCATAGGAGACTCTCTATCATGAAGATCATGGTGCTACTTTGAAACACAAGTGTGATAAAAGGATAGTAAGATTGTCCCTTCTCTCTTTTTCTCTCATTTTTTTATTTGGGCCTTTTCTCTTTTTTTATGGCCTCTTTTTTTTTTCTTTTTTCGTCCGGAGTCTCATCCCGACTTGTGGGGGAATCATAGTCTCCATCATCCTTTCCTCGCTTGGGACAATGCTCTAATAATGATGGTCATCACACTTTTATTTACTTACAACTCAAGAATTACAACTCAATACTTAGAACAAAATATGACTCTATGTGAATGCTTCCGGCGGTGTACCGGGATATGCAATGAATCAAGAGTGACATGTATGAAAGAATTATGAACGGTGGCTTTGCCACAAATCCGATGTCAACTACATGATCATGCAAAGCAATATGACAATGATGGAGCGTGTCATAGTAAACGGAACGGTGGTAAGTTGCATGGCAATATATCTCGGAATGGCTATGGAAATGCCATAATAGGTAGGTGTGGTGGCTGTTTTGAGGAAGGTATATGGTGGGTGTATGATACCGGCGAAAAGTGCACGGTATTAGAGAAGCTAGCAATGGTGGAAGGAAGAGAGTGCGTATAATCCATGGACTCACCATTAGTCATAAAGAACTCATATACTTATTGCAAAAATCTACAAGTTATCAAAGCAAAGTATTATGCGCATGCTCCTAGGGGTATAGATTGGTAGGCAAAGACCATCGCTCGTCCCTGCCGCCACTCATAAGGAAGACAATCAATAAATAAATCATGCTCCGACTTCATCACATAACGGTTCACCATACATGCATGCTATGGGAATCACAAACTTTAACACAAGTATTCCTCAAATCCACAACTACTCAACTGGCATGACTCTAATATCACCATCTTCATATCTCAAAACAATTATCAAGCATCAAACTTCTCATAGTATTCGACACACTCATAAGATAATTTTTACTAATCTTGGATGCCTATTACTTTAGGACTAATTTTTCAATATAAGCAAATTACCATGCTGTTTTGTAGGGGACTCAAAATAATATAAGTGAAGCATGAGAGAACAATAGTTTCTGTAAAACAAATCCACCACCGTGCTCTAAAAGATATAAGTGAAGCACTAGAGCAAAAACTATATAGCTCAAAAGATATAAGTGAAGCACATAGAGTATTCTAATAAATTTCGAATCATGTGTGTCTCTCTCAAAAGGTGTGTACAGAAAGGATGATTGTGGTAAACTAAAAAGCAAAGACTCAAATCATACAAGACGCTCCAAGCAAAACACATATCATGTGGTGAATAAAAATATAGCTCCAAGTAAAGTTACCGATGGAAGTAGACGAAAGAGGGGATGCTTTCCGGGGCATCCCCAAGCTTTGGCTTTTTGGTGTCCTTAGATTATCTTAGGGTGCCATGGGCATCCCCAAGCTTAGGCTCTTGCTACTCCTTGTTCCATAATCCATCAAATATTTTACCAAAAACTTGAAAACTTCACAACACAAAACTTAACAGAAAATCTCGTGAGCTCCGTTAGCGAAAGAAAACAAAACACCACTTCAAGGTACTGTAATGAACTCATCTTTATTTATATTTGTGTTAAACCTACTGTATTCCAACTTCTCTATGGTTTATAAACTATTTTACTAGCCATAGATTCATTAAAATAAGCAAACAACACACGAAAAACAGAATCTGTCAAAAACATAACAGTCTGTAGTAATATGTAACTAACGCAAACTTCTGGAACTCCAAAACATCTACCAAGATAGGACGACCTACACAATTTGTTTATTGATCTGCTGCAATTGGAATCAATATTTTATCACCTTCTGTGATTTTTAACAATTGTTTTCGTGAACAGAAAGTTTCTGGAATTTTCAGCAAGATCAAATAACTACCATCCTAGAAGATCCTATAGGTTTAACTTGGCACAAACACTAATTAAAACATAAAAACAAATCTAACCAGAGGCTAGATCAAATATTTATTTCTAAAGAGAACCAAAAAGCAAAAAACTAAAAATATAATTGGGTTGCCTCCCAACAAGCGCTATCATTTAATGCCCCTAGCTAGGCATAAAAGCAAGGATAGATCTAGGTATTGCCATCTTTGGTAGGCAATCCATAAGTGGCTCTCATAATAGATTCATAAGGTAATTTTATTTTCTTTCTAGGGAATTGTTCCATGCCTTTCCTTAACGGAAATTGGAATCTAACATTCCCTTCCTTCATATCAATAATTGCACCAATCATTCTGAGGAAAGGTCTACCAAGAATAATAGGACATGAAGGGTTGCAATCTATATCAAGAACAATGAAATCTACGGGCACGTAGTTCCTATTTGCAACAATAAGAACATCATTAATCCTTCCCATAGGTTTCTTAATAGTGGAATCCGCAAGGTGCAAGTTTAAAGAACAATCATCAAAATCACGGAAACCTAGCAAATCACACAAAGTTTTTGGAATCGTGGAAACACTAGCACCCAAATCACACAAAGCATAGCATTCATGATCTTTAATTTTAATTTTAATAGTAGGTTCCCACTCATCATAAAGTTTTCTAGGGATAGAAACTTCCAACTCAAGTTTTTCTTCATAAGATTGCATTAAAGCATCAACGATATGTTTGGTAAAAGCTTTATTTTGGCTATAAGCATGAGGAGAATTTAGCACGGATTGCAACAAGGAAATACAATCTATCAAAGAGCAATTATCATAATTAAATTCCTTGAAATCCAAGATAGTGGGTTCATTAATATCTAAAGTTTTGATCTCTTCAATCCCACTTTTAACAATTTTCGCATCAAGATATAAAAACTCCGAATTTTTGGAACGCCTTCTAGGTAAAGGTGGCTCATATTCAGTCCCATCATTATCAAGATTCATATTGCAAAACAAAGATTTAATAGGAGACACATCAATAACTTTTAGATCTTCATCTTTATTTTCATAGAAACTAGAAGAACACGCTTTCACAAAGCAATCTTTCTTAGCACGCATCCTAGCGGTTCTTTCTTTGCACTCATCAATGGAAATTATAATGGCTTTGAGAGACTCATTGATATCATGCTTAGGTGGAATAGATCTAAGTTTCAAAGAATCAACATCAAGAGAAATTCTATCAACGTTCCTAGCCAATTCATCAACCTTGAGCAGTTTTTCTTCAAGCGAAGCATTGAAATTCTTTTGTGAATTCATAAACTCCTTAACACTAGTCTCAAATTCAGAGGGCATCTTATTAAAATTTCCATAAGAATTGTTGTAGGAATTACCATAATTATTAGAGGAATTACTAGGGTACGGCCTAGGATTAAAGTTTCCTCTATACGCGTTGTTACCGAAATTATTCCTACCAACAAAATTCAGATCTATAGATTCGTTATTATTCTCAATCAAAGTAGACAAAGGCATATCATTAGGATCAGAAGAAACACTTTTAGTAGCAAATAATTTCATACGTTCATCCATCTTTCTACTATAAACATTAATTTCTTCTATCGCATGCACTTTTTAATTAGTAGATCTTTCGGTGTGCCATTGAGAATAATTAACCATAATATTATCTAGGATTTTAGTAGCTTATCCTAAAGTGATTTCCATAAAAGTGCCTCCCGCGGCCGAATCTAAAAGATTTCTAGAAGCAAAATTCAATCCGGCATAAATTTTTTGTATAATCATCCAAAGATTCAAACCATGTGTAGGGCAATTACGTATCATTAATTTCATCCTCTCCCATGCTTGTGCAACATGTTCATGATCAAGTTGCTTAAAATTCATAATATCGTTTCTAAGAGAGATGATTTCAGCGGAAGGAAAATACTTAGAGATAAAAGCATCCTTGCACTTATTCCATGAACCAATACTATTTTTAGGCAAAGACGAAAACCAAACTTTAGCACGATCTCTAAGCGAAAAAGGAAATAGCTTCAATTTAACAATATCATTGTCCACATCTTTCTTCTTTTGCATATCACACAAATCAACGAAGCTATTTAGATGGGTAGCGACATCTTCACTAGGAAGGCCGGCGAATTGATCTTTCATTACAAGATTCAACAAAGCAGCATTAATTTCACAAGATTCGGCATCGGTAAGAGGAGCAATCGGAGTGCTAAAAAAATCATTGTTGTTGGTATTGGTAAAGTCACACAATTTAGTATTGTCTTGAGCCATCGTGACAAGCAAGCAATCCAACACACGAGCAAACAAGGAGCGAGCGAAAAAGAGGTGAACGGAAAAGAGAGGGTGAATAAAATGGCAAGGGTGAAGTGGGGGAGAGGAAAACGAGAGGCAAATGGCAAATAATGTAATGCAAGGGATAAGAGTTTGTGATGGGTACTTGGTATGTTGACTTTTGCATAGACTCCCCGGCAATGGCGCCAGAAATCCTTCTTGCTACCTCTTGAGCACTGCGTTGGTTTTCCCTTGAAGAGGAAAGGGTGATGCAGTAAAGTAGCGTAAGTATTTCCCTCAGTTTTTGAAAACCAAGGTATCAATCCAGTAGGAGACCATGCACAAGTCCCGCGCAGCTACACAAACAAATAAGAACCTCGCAACCAACGTAATAAAGGGGTTGTCAATCCCTTCATGGTCACTTACGAGAGTGAGATCTGATAGATATGATAAGATAATATTTTGGGTATTTTTATGATAAAGATGCAAAGTAAAATAAAAGGCAATAAAAATAGCTAAGTGTTGGAAGATTAATATGATGGAAAATAGACCCCGGGGCCATAGGTTTCACTAGTGGCTTCTCTCAAGAGCATAAAGTATTACGGTGGGTGAACAAATTACTGTCGAGCAATTGATAGAATTGAGCATAGTTATGAGAATATCTAGGTATGATCATGTATATAGGCATCACGTCCGCGACAAGTAGATCGACTCCTGCCTGCATCTACTACTATTACTCCACACATCGACCGCTATCCAGCATGCATCTAGAGTATTAAGTTCCTAAGAACAGAGTAATGTTTTAAGCAAGATGACATGATGTAGAGGGATAAACTCATGCAATATGATATAAACCCCATCTTTTTATCCTCGATGGCAACAATACAATACGTGTCATTTCCCCTACTGTCACTGGGATCGAGCACTGCAAGATTGAACCCAAAGCTAAGCACTTCTCCCATTGCAAGAAAGATCAATCTAGTAGGCCAAACCAAACTGATAATTCAAAGAGACTTGCAAAGATAACCAATCATACATAAAATAATTCAGAGGAGATTCAAATATTGTTCATAGATAAACTTGATCATAAACCCACAATTCATCGGTCTCGACAAACACACCGCAAAAGAAGATTACATCGAATAGATCTCCATGAGAATCGTGGAGAACTTTGTATTGAGATCCAAAGAGAGAGAAGAAGCCATCTAGCTAATAACTACGGACCCGAAGGTCTGAGGTTAACTACTCACACATCATCGGAGAGCCTATGGTGTTGATGTAGAAGCCCTCCGTGATCAATGCCCCCTCTGGCGGAGCGCCAGAAAAGGCCCCAAGATCAGATCTCACGGGTACAGAAGGTTGCGGCGGTGGAATTAGGTTTTTGGCTCTGTATCTGATAGTTTGGGGGTACGTAGGTATATATAGGAGGAAGAGGTACGTCGGTGGAGCAACGTGGGCCCCACGAGGGTGGAGGGCGCGCCTGGGGGGGGGGGGGGTAGGCGCGCCCCCTGCCTCGTGCTCTCCTGGTTGATTTCTTAACGTAGACTCCAAGTCCTCTGGATCACGTTTGTTCCGAAAATCACGTTCCCGAAGGTTTCATTCCGTTTGGACTCCGTTTGATATTCTTTTTCTGCGAAACGCTGAAATAGGCAAAAAAACAGCAATTTGGGCTGGGCCTCCGGTTAATAGGTTAGTCCCAAAAATAATATAAAAGTGTATAATAAAGCCCATTAATCATCCAAAACGGAATATAATATAGCATGGAACAATAAAAAATTATAGATATGTTGGAGACGTATCAGTGTGTATGGAGCAGAGAACTCATGTGTGATGCCCAATGTATCAAGATAAGTGTCGAGCCTGGTGTTCTTGAATTTTGTGCCATTGTCACTTTTGATATGCTCGATCCAGTTTGTGATGTATGTCAGAGAGTGAAGGCAGAGCATCAGAAGCCAGCAGGATTGCTACAACCATTGCCGATACCCGAATGGAAGTGGGATAAGCTAGGCATGGATTTTATCATGGGATTGCCCAGGACTCGTTCAGGCTATGACTCGATATGGGTTGTAGTCGATCGTTTGACGAAGGTAGCTCATTTCATCCCAGTAAAGACCACTTATACCAGCGCTAAGTTGGCAAAGATATACATGACCAGGATCGTATGTCTGCATGGAGTTCCGCGGACCATTGTATCAGATAGAGGAACCCAGTTTACCTCAAAGTTCTGGCATCAGTTGCACGAAACTTTGGGTACCAGGCTAGAGTTCAGTACAACCTTTCATCCACAAACAGACGGACAGACCGAGAGAGTAAATCAGATTTTGGAGGACATGCTGAGAGCTTGTGCGCTTGATTATGGATCTAGTTGGGACGACAATTTGCCATATGCAGAGTTCTCTTACAACAACAGTTATCAATCCAGTTTGAAGATGGCCCCTTTCGAAGCTCTGTACAGAAGGAGGTGCAGGACACCGTTGTTATGGGATGAAGTTGGAGACCGCTAGTTGTTTGGACCAGATTTGATTAAAGGGTCTGAACAGAAGGTGAAGTTGATTCGCGGTAGGCTCAAGGTAGCCCAGTCCAGGCAGAAGAGTTATGCGGATTTTAAACGCAAGGAGACAGTTTACAAAGTCGGAGACAGAGTTTATCTTCGAGTATCACCACTTCGAGGAGTGAAGCGTTTTGGAGTTAAGGGAAAGTTAGCACCACGTTTTGTAGGACCATACAAAGTTTTGGAGCATATGGGAGAAGTTGCTTACAAGTTGGAATTGCCCGAAGGATTGTCGGGAGTTCACGATGTGTTCCATGTTTCCCAGCTGAAGAAGTGCCACACGGAGATGGCTGAGATACCACTGAGAGATACAGTGCCCCTGGAAGCGATTCAGTTGGATAGCGATCTGACCTACGAGGAGAAACCAGTTAAGATTCTTGAGTTTGCCAGCAGGGTCACCCGCAGCAAGGTTATCAAGTTTTGCAAAGTTCAGTGGAGTCACCATACCGAGGATGAGGCCACCTGGGAGCGAGAGGAAGATCTACAGAAGGACCACCCTCACCTATTTTCTAGCCAACCCGAATCTTGAGGGCGAGATTCATCTTAAGGGGGGGTAGGTTTGTAACATCCCAAATTTTCAATTTGGAATGTTATACAATAGATCATCATTGCATATCTTATTTTTATTTGCATCTTGGCTAGATCCTAGAAATTCTACGCAACTCAAGGACCCACGGAGAGAGTTGGGGATTTCGTTATTTTCATATTTGGGTTTTCTCAAATTTTGAAAATAAGATCATTTGTTTTAATTATTTTTCTCTCCGAAAAATGTTTCATATTTAAAATATATGAGAGGGGATAATATGACATCTCCAAAAATAATGAAATATTGGAGGAAAAATATTAAAAACAAATATTTGATTTTATTTGGATTTTATTTGAATTAGGAAAAATACGCGTTTTTCAAAATTGCATTTTAGGCCCAAATAAATGTTCATCTTGTCCGGCTTATTTTTAGAGGACGGGGAAAATTTATTTCGGGATTTTTGGAGTTCGTTTAGTATTTCTTTTATTTGTTTTCCTACGCGGAGTTTATTTAAAAAAAAGAGGTTACCGCCTTACCGGGCCGTGTCCGACCTGGACACTGCGCCCGGGCGGCCTTTAAAGGCCGACGGCCCGCCCCAGGCCGAAACCCTAGCCGCCAACCCCGCCCCGCCTCGGATCCCGCCGCCGCCGCCAGATTTCCGCCGCCGCCGCCCCGGAGCAGCCGCCGCCCCGACCCGCCGCCCCGTTCCGTCGCCTGCCCGACCTGGCCGGAGGTAGCCACCCGCCGCCGCCGGCGGTTTTCTATAGAGAACCGCCCGGTTTTTTTATAAAAAACCGCGGTTTGTTTTTTAGACCGGTTTAGTTTTTTTCACGGTTTACTTATTTTGCGGACGTTCGTCCGTACGTTCGTTTTAAGGAACGGTTTTCGTCGTTTAACCACAGACAGCGAACGTTCGTTCGTTAGCCTGTTCGTCAGTTTTTCTTTTTCTCGGATTTTTCGTGATTATTTTCGATCGCGATTTCCGATCTGTTTTTCGTTTTAGTATAACTTTTCGCTCGTTTATCGGAATCAGGCGATTCAAGCGCCTAGAGTTTTATCTCGAAACCCTCTTTCTGTTTAACCAACTTAAACAAGTTTTTGCTACTATAAAATCTGACTTAGGTCCAGATTAGTAAACGAAGCTTGTTTCTTTCGCCGTTTGAGTTTTGTTGCTTCGTTCGATTTGATTCTTTTTGCAAACAGGAGTTCTTAAGTTGAACTTTCTGGTTAGATCTCTTATTTGGAGTTTTACCTATGCACCCTTGCTTGATTGCTTATGTATGTATTGTTTGTTTGCGATAGAGTACCCGGAGTGCGAAGCGTGCTACTACGAGTCTCTAGGTTTCACGGATCATCAGCAAGGCAAGTAACACTTTGATAATACCTCTTTACCACCCAGTTTTATTGCATTAGATCAACCCTCAAACTATTGCATGGTTAGGAACTGTTTAATATGTGGGTTTTGGGAAGTAGATGAGGTAGTACCTATTGCCCTGTTTATTATCAAACCATTGGGAGTTACTTCTACGTTTGCTTATATTGCTATGCTATGCTCGTAGATGTGGATTGGGTTTTGAGTGAATTTCCATGACAGATGTGAGGATGTTAATTAATGGTTCAACTTAAGGTGGTTATTTTAATTTACATCTGGGTGGATTGAGGCACCTGGAGAACCCAGTGTTGCCTGTATTTTTGGATATCCCGGAGTACCCGTGTGATCATCCTATGGACCACCACCCAGACTCAAAGGGATCATGAGATTATTCATGCTAGAAACTTTCGTGTGCAGCCACAAGCTATTATGGGCTCTAGCATAGTTGAGTAGGTTACATGACCTCTTGAAGAGGTGGGCTAGCAGATGTAGGGGAAAGTAGGTGTAACTGTCCACCCGGAGTAAAGAGTTATTGTTTCTGAAAGACTGTGTCTCGGTCATCCGTTTCTCAAACACCATGTAGTGCGAGAAATCAAACGGAGGCGATCGAGTCTTGTGGGGGAAAAGTGTGCAAACCTCTACGGAGTGTACAAACTAATCATGGTTAGCCGTGTCCCCGGTTATGGACATCTTGAGTATCTAGTTCTTGGATTATCATGTGAATCTCATCATCATGTTACATAATTTAATATCATTGGGTTAATCACGTTCTTAATTGGGATTGAGTTGGAGGTACCTTCTCAATGTTTAACAACCACCATGATAGTTAAATAAAATTCATTCCTTTGTTGTAGGAAAAAATTGGCTTTTCGCAAAACTGTAACCATAGAGCTTTCCACCAGCCAAATATGCATGTAGTGATAGCATTATTCTGTTCATTACTCTCTATGTGTTACCTTGCCAGCATATTCCATGTGCTGACCCGTTTTCGGGCTGCAACGTTCATGTTGCAGACTTTTCAGACGACGAGTAAGGTGTCATAGGTCGTGGTCTTATACTCAGTGATGCCGTTGGAGTTGATGGACTCACTTTATCTTCCAAGCCTTCCGCTGTTATTGTTTTAGATGGCCTTAAGCCATATTTATTGTAATAAGTTCTCTTTTGAGACATTCGATGTAATAAGTGTGTGATTGCTACTCTGTTATAAATCCTTCAAGTATTGTGCGTGTCAGCATTACCGATCCAGGGATGACACTGATGCACAGAGACTAGACTGTTTGAGGTCTGGTCGCTACAAGAAGACTTTGAAGATTTCTTCTTCTTGTCATCAGAATCATATTCCTTCTTCTTCTTCTTCTTCTCAGATAGTTGGGGACATAGATGGGGCCATAGATGTCTCTCTTAGTAGAGACGCCTTCGTTGACCTTGGACAGCCAGTTGGGGCCATAGATGTCTCTCTTCTCAGATAGCTGGAACTCATGTGTGTTGAGTCTCTCAAGTATGTCAGACGGATCGAGATCTTTGAAGTCAGGAGGTTCTTGTATCATCATGGCTAGGGTGTCAAATGAGCTGTCAAGTGATCTCAGAAGCTTCTTCACAATTTCGTGCTTGGTGATCTCAGTGGCGCCAAGAGTGCGAAGCTCATTTGTGATATCAGTGAGGCGATCAAATGTGAGCTGGACATTCTCATTGTTGCTTCTCTTGAAGCGGTTGAAGAGGTTGCGAAGAACATCAATCCTCGAGTCTCTCTTAGTAGAGACGCCTTCATTGACCTTGGACAGCCAGTCCCAGACTAGCTTCGTAGTTTCCAGTGCACTCACACGACCATACTGTCCTTTGGTCAGATGACCACAGATGATGTTCTTGGCGGTCGAGTCCATTTGAGCGAACCTCTTGACATCAGCAGCGGTGACACCTTCACCGACCTTGGGAACGCCTGTATTGACGACATACTAGAGGGACGTCAATGGCTTCAAGATGCATGCGCATCTTATTCTTCTAGTAGGGGTAATCAGTGCCATCGAAGACTGGGCGCGCAGCGGACACCTTGGTTATCCCTACAGTCAACATAGCTAAAACTCCAGGTGGTTAAACCGAATCATACAGAACGCACCTTGCTCTGATACCAATTGAAAGTGCTAGTTATCGACCAGAGGGGGGGGTGAATAGGCGATTTTTATGAAAGTCTTCAAAGCACGAGGTCTTTTGAAGACAAACAGGCGAAATGAACCTATTGATATGCAGTGGAAGATGGACTACACTAGATAAGCCATAGTCAAGTAAGCAATGAAGTGAAAGTACGAAGACTATCAGCAGCTAGGTAGTATGGATCAGAATGGAAGACAGTATGAAGCCAAACAGGTAATAGTCTTCACACAGTGAACTCAACCAGATCAGACAGGCAAGCAATGACTTCACGAAGACAAACTGAAAGGTAAAGGAAGTTGGGGATAGAACCAGTTGCTTGGTGAAGACAGGGATTTGGTAGACCAGTTCCAGTTGCTGTGACAACTGTACGTCAGGTTAGGGAGGCTGAGATTGAACTCAAAAGACCGCGTCTTCACCTTATTCCCCTTGAGCTAAGGACACCCAGCCCTCGCCCAATCACTCTGGTAAGTCTTCAAGGTAGACTTCCAAACCTTCACAGACTTCATTGACCGGCGATCCACAATGGCTCTTGGATGCTCAGAATGCGACGCCTAACCGGCTAGAGGATTCACAATCCTCAAGTGTAACAAGTCTTCAGGTCACGCGGACAAAAAGACTTCAGTGATGCCTAACACTCTTTGGCTCTGGGTGTTTGGGCTTTGTCCTCGCAAGGATCTATCTCTCAAAGGCTTCGGAGGTGGGTTGCTCTCAAACGACAAAAGTTGTGCACTAACTCTGAGCAGCCACCAATTTATGCTGTAGGGGGTGGGCTATTTATAGCCTGGAGGCAACCCGACATGATATGTCTGAAATGACCCTGGGTCACTAAGGAACCGACACGTGTCCAACGGTCGGATTTCAAACACACGCAACAACTTTACTTGGGCTACAAGCAAAGCTGACTCATCCAGCTCTGGATAAGATTTGCTCTCATTGTCTTCGCTCGAAGACATAGGATTTTTGGTTGAGCATCACATCAGTCATTCTGACTTTGTTCACTTGGACCCCACTTAACAGTATGGTGGTTCCTATGACTCAATAAAGAAGAAAAGGAAACTACAAAACAACTATGTCTTCGCAGTCCATAGTCTTCAGGTGAATGTCTTCACATGTCATAATCTTCATCATGAATGTCTTCATGAACCACCATTGTCTTCAATGTATTCACACATTTTTAGGGGTCATCTCTGGTAGGTAAACCGAATCAATAAGGGACCACTACCTGTGTTATCCTGCAATTCTCACAAACACATTAGTCCCTCAACCAAGTTTGTCGTCAATACTCCAAAACCAACTAGGGGTGGCACTAGATGCACTTACACGGGCAAAGACTGTCTTCATGGATATGGATATGGATTTGATATTGTTCAACCCGATCCAAGCCCAACCCATTGCCATCCTTATGCATGTACATCGTATGTGAGTGATAGAAGAGTCTCGCTCCCCATACTATGTTTAATCTCTCTGATTAGAAAAGAGTATTTGGATAAGTTGCGATCAACATTGTTCACCATTGAGACCGCCTCCATGCACTCAGACTGAACATCAATGTGTAGAGAGATCCATTGTAGTGTCAAGCTAATTCCCTCACGCATGGCCTTAATCTCAGACTCCAGAATGTCTTCACAGTCGCCAATGTATCTGCACGCGTTGAATATGATGCTGCCTAGATGATTCCGAAGTACCATGCCAGATCCAGCCTTCCCATTCAGAATGGAACCATCCGTAGTTAGCTTCACACGCCCTTGATTAGGAGGAGACCAAGGGGTACATATAGTTACTTTGTCATCATCTCTTCGGGAACCATTGGGAAACAGTGTGCGACCTCCATCTTGCATTTGACAAAATCAGCATTGGGATCTAGCTTGATGTTGACCAGCGGGTCATAGTAGCTTGCCAGAAACCTGGTTGAGAAGTCAATAGGAGGTGTAGGCTTTGCATGAACCAATTCATTCCGAACATGCCAGACCCTCTAGAGAAGCATAAGCACTTGGACATGTACTTGCTCCTTAGCATCACACAAAAGCTGAATGAACCAATCATCATGGCGTTTAATATCAGTAAGAATCGGCAGTTCCCAGACCTTCGTCATAGCCTTCCAAAGTCGATGGGCATTGTCATAGGCACAGAGGACATGGAAGGAATCCTCGTATTCTCTCCCGCATATCGGACATGAGAAATAAACCTCTAGAGTTCTCTGCTTTTTATTCAACCAAGTAGCAGGTGAATCTGTGGCCACACGACAGGCAAAAGAAATAACCTTCGGGGACGTTGGGTGATACGTCCATTTTGCATCATGTTTTCTTACTGTTATTTATAATGTTTTATCCATAATAATGCTTTTTGGAGTAATTATAATGCCTTTTCTCTCATAATTGGCAATGTACACACCAAGAGGGAGAATTCAGGCAGTTGGAAATCTGGACCTAAAAAAGCTATGTCAGGCCACCTATTATGCACAACTCCAAATGAGCTGAAACTTCACGGAGGTTTTTTATGGAGTATTCAAGAAATATTGGAGCCAATAACTACTAGAGGGGGGCACCAGGTGGGCACAACCCACATGGGCGCGCCAGGCCCCCCTGGCGCGCCCTGGTGGGTTGTAGCCTCCTCGGCCCACCTCCGGTGCCCATCTTCTGGTATATAAGTCATTTTGACCTAGAAAAAATAAGGAGAAGACTTTCGGGGCAGAGCGCCGCCGTCTGGAGGCGGAACTTGGGCAGGAGCACGTTTGCCCTGCGGCGGAGCGATTCTGCCGGGGGAACTTCCTTCCCGGAGGGGGAAATCATCGTCATCATCATCACCAACAACTCTCCCATCTTGGGGAGGGCAATCTCCATCAACATCTTCACCAGCACCATCTCATCTCAGATCCTAGTTCATCTCTTGTATTCAATCTTGTTACCGGAACTATAGATTGTTGCTAGGGGGTGACTAGTAGTGTTGATTACATCTTGTAGTTGATTACTATATGGTTTATTTGGTGGAAGATTATATGTTCAGATCTATGATGCTATTTAATACTCCTCTGATCATGAGCATGTTTATTATTTGTGAGTAGTTACTTTCGTTTTTGAGGTCACGGGATAAATCATGTTGCAAGTAATCATGTGAATTTGATATGTGTTCGATATTTTGATGGTATGTATGTTGTGATTCCCTTAGTGGTGCATGTGAACGTCGACTACATGACACTTCACCATATTTGTGCCTAAGGGAATGCATTGTGGAGTAGTAAATAGATGGTGGGTTGCGAGAGTGACAGAAACTTAAACCCCAGTTTATGCACTACTCCGTAAGGGACCGATTGGATCCTAGAGTTTAATGCTATGGTTAGAATTTATTCTTAATACTTTTCTCGTAGTTGCGGATGCTTGCGGGAGGGTTAATCATAAGTAGGAGGTTTCTTCAAGTAAGAACAGCACCTAAGCACCGGTCCACCCACATATCAAATTATCAAAGTGGTGAACGCAAATCAAGCCAACATGATGAAAGTGACTAGATGAAATTCCCGTGTACCCTCAAGAACGCTTTGCTTATCATAAGAGACCGCTTTGGCCTGTCCTTTGCCTCAAAAGGATTGGGATACCTTGCCGCATACTTGTTACTATTATCGTTACCTGCTCATTACAAATTATCTTGCTATCAAACTACTTTGCTACTTACAATTTCAGCACTTGCAGACATTACCTTACTGAAAACTACTTGTCATTTCCTTCTGCTCCTCATTGGGTTCGACACTCTTACTTATCGAAAAGAGCTACAATTGATCCCCTATACTTGTGGGTCATCAAGGCTATTTTCTGGCGCTGTTGCCGGGGAGTGAAGCGCCTTTGGTAAGGAAACATTTATATAGTGTGCTGAAATTTATTGTCACTTGTTACTATGAAAAACAATCCTTTGAGGGGTTTGTTCAGGGTATCTTCACGTCGTTCGGAACCACAATTAGCTACCCCTCAACCTACTGCACCTACCGAAAATATTGAATATGAAATTCCTTCGGGTATGATAGAACAACTGCTAGCTAATCCTTATGCAGGAGATGGAACCGAACATCCTGATATGCACTTGATATATGTGGAACAAATTTGTGGATTTTTTAAGCTTGCAGGTTTACCCGGAGATGAGGTGATGAAAAAGGGCTTCCCTTAATCTTTGAAGGGAAAAGCATTGGCATGGTATAGGCTATGCGATGATATTGGATCATGGAATTGGAATCATTTAAAATTGGAGTTCCACCAGAAAATTTATGCTATGCATCTGGTTCATCGTGATCGGAATTATATATATAATTTTTGGCCTCGTGAAGGAGAAAGTATCGCTCTAGCTTGGGGGAGGCTTAAGTCAATGTTATATTCATGCCCCAATCATGAGCTCTCAAGAGAAATTATTATTCAGAACTTTTATGCTCAGCTTTCTCGTAATGATCAAACCATGTTGGATACTTCTTGTGATGATCTTTTATGAAGAAAACTATTGAATTCCGGTGGGATCTTTTGGAAAGAATTAAACGCAACTCTGAAGATTGGGAACTCGACAAAGTTAAAGAGTCAGGTATAAAGCTTAAGTATGATTGTGTTAAATCTTTTATGGATACCGATGCTTTTCAAAAGTTTAGTACTAAATATGGACTTGACTCTGAGATAGTAGCCTCCTTTTGTGAATCTTTTGCTACTCATGTTGAACTCCCTAAAGAGAAGTGGTTTAAATATCACCCACCTATTAAGGAAAAAATTAAAGAACCGGTACCAGTTAAAGAAGAAACTATACTTTATAATGTTGATCTAGTTGTTCCTACTGCTTATATTGAGAAACCCCCTTTTTTTGTTAGGACAAAGGAACATGCTAAAGTTTCAACTGTGGTTAACAAAATCTATGTTAGAACACCTAAACCAGATGAACAAATTAAAGTAGAACATAATGTTGCTATGGTTAAAGATCTCTTGGAAGAAGATATAGATGGGCATGTTATTTACTTCTGTGCAGAAGCTGCTAGAATTGCTAAACCTGATAAAAGGGATAAACATAGACCAGTTCTTGGCATGCCTGTCATTTCAGTTAAAATAGGAGATCACTATTATCATGGTTTATGTGACATGGGTGCTAGTGTGAGTGCTATACCTTACACTTTATATCAAGAAATTAAGAAAGACATAGCACCTGCAGAGATAGAAGACATAGATGTTACTATTAAACTTGCTAATAGAGACACCATATCACCATGTGGGATTATTGGAGATGTTGAAGTCTTGTGTGAGAAAATAAAATACCCTACATATTTTCTTGTTGTTGGTTCCCCACAAGATGACTTCTGTCCCATTATCTTTGGTAGACCTTTCTTGAATACAGTTAATTCTAAGATAGATTGCAAGAAACAAACTGTTGGTGTTAGTTTTGGTGATGAGTCTCATGAGTTTAATTTTTCCAAGTTTAGTAGAGATCATCATGAAAAAGAATTGCCTAGTAAGGATGAATTAATTGGTATTGCTTCTATTGCTATGCCACCTACTGATCCTTTAGAACAATATTTGCTAGACCATGAGAATGATTTACATATGCATGAAAGAAATGAAATAGATAAGATTTTCTTTGAACAACGTCCTCTGCTTAAACACAATTTGCCTATTGAAACTCTTGGAGGTCCTCCCCCACCTAAAGGTGATCCCGTGTTTGAATTAAAACAATTGTCAGACACTTTGAAATATGCTTATCTTGATGAAAAGAAAACATATCCTGTTATTATTAGTGCTAACCTTTCAGAACATGAAGAAGAAAGATTATTGAAAGTTCTAAGGAAGCACCAAGCTGCTACTGGATATACTCTTGATGATTTAAAGGGCATTAGTCCCACTTTATGTCGGCACAAAATTAATATGGAACCTGATGCTAAGCCAGTTGTTGATCACCAACATCGGTTAAATTCGAAGATGAAAGAGGTGGTAAGAACGGAAATATTAAAACTTCTAGAAGCAGGTATAATCTATCCTATAGCTGATAGTAGATGTGTAAGTCCTGTTCATTGTGTCCCTAAGAAAGGAGGTATTACTGTTGTTCCTAATGATAATAATGAACTTATTCCACAAAGAATTGTTACAGGCTATAGAATGGTAATTGATTTTAGAAAATTAAATAAAGCTACTAGAAAAGATCATTACCCTTTGCCTTTTATCGATCAAATGCTTGAAAGATTATCTAAGCACACACACTTTTGCTTCCTTGATGGATATTCTGGCTTTTCACAAATACCTGTTTCTGAACCTGATCAAGAAAAGACCACTTTTACTTGTCCTTTTGGAACCTATGCTTATAGACGTATGCCTTTTGGTTTATGTAATGCACCTGCTACCTTTCAAAGATGCATGATGGCTATATTCTCTGATTTTTGTGAAAAGATTGTTGAGGTCTTCATGGATGACTTTTCTGTTTATGGGAAGTCTTTTGATGATTGTTTAAGCAATCTTGAGCGAGTTTTGCAGAGATGTGAACAAACAAATCTTGTCTTGAATTGGGAGAAGTGCCACTTTATGGTTAATGAAGGCATTGTCTTGGGTCATAAAATTTCTGAAAGAGGTATTGAAGTGGACCAAGCTAAGGTTGATGCAATTGAGAAAATTCCATGTCCTAAGGACATCAAAGGTATTCGTAGTTTCCTAGGCCATGCTGGTTTCTATAGGATGTTTATTAAGGACTTTTCTAAAATGTTAGGCCTCTTACTAATCTTTTGCAAAAGGATATTCCTTTTGTTTTTGATGATGATTGTCTTGAAGCCTTTGAAACACTCAAGAAAGCTTTAATCTCTGCACCCATCGTTCAACCACCTGATTGGAACTTGCCTTTTGAAATTATGTGTGATGCTAGTGATTATGCTATTGGTGATGTTCTAGGACAAAGAGTTGATAAGAAATTGAATGTTATTCATTATGCTAGTAAAACTCTAGACAGTGCTCAAAGAAATTATGCTACAACTGAAAAAGAATTCTTAGAAGTGGTGTTTGCTTGTGATAAGTTTAGACCTTATACTGTTGATTCCAAAGTAACTGTTCACACAGACCATGCTGCTATTAAATATCTTATGGAAAAGAAAGATGCTAAACCTAGACTTATTCATTGGGTTCTCTTGTTACAAGAATTTGATTTGCATATTATTGATAGAAAAGGAGCTGAGAACCCTGTAGCTGATAACATGTCTAGGCTTGAGAATGTGCTTGATGACCCACTTCCTATTGATGATAGTTTTCCTGATGAGCAGTTAGTTGCAATAAATGTTTTTCATAGTACTCCTTGGTATGCTGACTATGCTAATTACATTGTTGCTAAATATTTACCACCTAGCTTTACTTACCAACAAAAGAAAAAAATTCTTCTATGATTTAAGACATTACTTTTGGGATGACCCACATCTTTATAAAGAAGGAGTAGATGGTATTATTAGACGTTGTGTACCTGAGCATGAACAGGGACAAATCCTACGGGAATGTCACTCCAAAGCTTATGGAGGGCATCATGCTGGAGATAGAAATGCTCACAAGGTATTGCAGTCTGGATTTTATTGGCCTACTCCCTTCAAGGATGCTCGTAAGTATGTCTCATCTTGCGATGAATGTCAAAGAATAGGTAATATTGGTAAGTGTCAAGAAATGCCTATGAATTATTCACTTGCTGTTGAACCATTTGATGTCTGGGGATTTGATTACATGGGACCTTTTCCTTCCTGTAATGGGTATACACATATTTTGGTTGCTGTTGATTATGTTACTAAATGGGTAGAAGCTATTCCAACCAGTAGCGCTGATCACAACACCTCTATTAAATTTCTTAAGGAAGTTATTTTCCCAAGGTTTGAAGTCCTTAGATATTTAATGACTGATGGTGGTTCACACTTTATTCATGGTGCTTTCCGTAAGATGCTTGCTAAGTATGATGTTAACCATAGAATTGCATCACCTTATCATCCTCAGTCTAGTGGTCAAGTTGAACTTAGCAATAGAGAAATAAAGTTAATTTTGCAAAAGACTATCAATAGGTCCAAGAATTGGTCTAAGAAATTAGATGATGCACTTTGGGCTTATAGAACAACATATAAAAATCCTATGGGTATGTCTCCTTATAAAATGGTTTATGGAAAAGCTTGTCATTTGCCTCTTGAGTTAGAACACAAAGCATACTGGGCAGTTAAAGAACTCAACTATGATTTCAAACTTGCTGGTGAAAAGAGGTTATTTGATATTAGCTCATTAGATGAATGGAGAACCCAAGCTTATGAAAATGCAAAGTTATTCAAAGAAAAAGTTAAAAGCTGGCATGACAAAAGAATCCAAAAGCATGAGTTCAAAGTCGGAGAATATTTTCAACTCTCATTTTAGATTTTTTTGCAGGGAAGCTCCTCTCAAAATGGGAAGGCCCATATGTCATCGAGGAGGTTTACCGGTCCGGTGCCATCAAAATAAATAATTCCGAAGGTACTAACCCGAAGGTTGGCAATGGACAGCGAATAAAGCATTATATCTCAGGTACGCCTATTAATGTTGAAAGTAATATTATGCAAACTTTGACACCGGAAGAACACATAAAAGAGTCCTCCCGAAACACTCAATAATCGTTAAAATAAGGAGGTATGTGATACGGTAAGTAAACGGACTCCGAAAAATCCGCAAAAATATTTTTTGTCAGTTTTGGAATATTTTAGAATTTTGGAAATAAAGAAACTTCCAGGAAGCGTCCCCTGGTGGGCACAAGACACCAGGGCGTGCCAGGTGCCTGGCGCGCCCAGGTGGGTTGTGCCCACCTGGGACACCTTCCGTACTCCGTTTTTCACCCATATACTTATCCTCCAAGATAAAAAATCTATATATACTTCCCAAACCTGTTAACCACCGTATCACGGAGAAAATCCCCCATTCTCTTTTCTTGCTGTTTCCGGTCAGATTTATCAAGCCAGGCATCATGTCTTCCTGCTCCCCCAACAATATGGAAGAAGATGCTTGGCTGATGAAGATCGAGACGAAGAGGGAGGAGCCTACGGACGCCGTCAAGGCAGGCAAGGGCAAGGAAGCTACCGTAGATCCATCTCCGGTGGCAGCACAAGCACTGCTGGCCGAGGAGGAGGAAGAAGATATCCTTAAGCCCTACCTTCCTCATCTTACCCCTGCTGAGATTGAAGCTTTTCGCGTCATTGAAATAGTTCGCATCCAAAATAAGTATCTCACTCGTGAAAATATGCTACATCAAGAGCATATCATCCATCTCCGGAGCGCCATCCGTCGGTTGGAGAATCTCTTGATCCTTAAGGATAGGATCGCTTCATCACCACCATCATCCTCTTCACCACCAAAGGAGAACTGAGTATCGGGTATGGGCACTCCCCTTGGCTTCCGCCAAGCTTGGGGGGGGGGGGTGCCCCGGTATCATATCACCCCACTATCCTTTTGCTTTTACTTATCTTAGTTCGATCTTTTTGCTTTAGATGAAATAAAGTTTAGTTCGATCCTTTCTTCCTTGAGAGTTTGCTTAGTGATCTATCATTGTAATCGTGTGCAAGTTATATAATAAAGTTTAGTATGAGTTTTTGCTTTATTTACTTTCATGTTGCAAATAAAGAAAAGAAAAAGAGAAAGGAAGCAAATAAAAGAAAGGAAATAAATATATAAGATCATATACTAATCCTATGGTAAGTGATAGCACCACATAAGGAAACGTATAAGTAAGAAAATTTTATTAGAGATTGACAAACATAGCATTAGTTGGTGATGCAACTCATGAAAGAATTAATAAGGGAAGGGAAGATTCACATATAAATATACCATCCTAGAAATCTTTTGTGATTGTGAGCCCTCATCAAAATATTATATGCCAAAATTGTTGACGTTGGACAAGGAAGACAACATAATGGTTTATGTTTGGTTATATTCACATAGAAGTCATATTGTCATAGATCCTTTAACATGTGGTGCTTGCCCCTATCTTTGCTAGCCAAAAATTCCGCACTAAGTAGAGATACTACTTGTGCATCCAAAAACCCTTAAACCCAAATCTTTTTCAAGTGTCCACCATACCTACCTAGGGATTGAGCAGGATCCCTCAAGTAAGTTGTCATCGGTGAAAAAAGGAAGTAAAAATTGCTTCTAAATGTGTGAGATTGTTTAGTGTAAGAGAAAATTGAGCGTTGCACGAACTTGGATGACAAAGAATAAAAGCGATAGACTGCATAATAAAGGTTGTCCTCTTAAGGGGCAATGTAATGTGACGTTCTTTTGCACTAAGGGATTGAGCATACAAACAAATAAGCGCATCACAACCTCTGCTTCCCTCTGCGAAGGGCCTATCCTTTACTTTTATGTATTTACTTTTATGCAAAGAGTCAAAGTTTTCCTTCTATTCCTTTTTATTTTCTCCTTTGGCAAGCATCATGTGGTGAGGAAAGATCTAGGCACATATGTCCAGTTGAATATAGATAGCATGAGTTATTATTGTTGACATCACCCTTGAGGTGCGTATGTTGGGAGGCGAAACTATAAGCCCCTATCTTTCTATGTGTCCGGTCGATACATTTTGCTCATGGGTATGAGGTGAGTGTTAGCAATCATAGAAGACTATATGATGGTTGAGTATGTGGACTTTCTTAAAAGGCTCCGACACGTGACCCTTCCTGAAAAGATGATGAATTGTAGTTGCAAAGTTGACTGGGAACATAGTATGTTGGTTTCTAATAGATTTTTTGCTTTATACTTCAATTGTGTGATGAACTGTTACTTATTCATGAGAAGTGTATGATAAAAGTTCCATGATAAAATTCCTATGTTTAATTTTGTTGCTGTTATAATAATCAACATGATGCTTCTATGTCCGTATTTTATTTTTATCGACACCTCTCTCTCAAAGCATGTCGACATGTTTTTCGATTTTGGTCTTCGCTTGAGGACAAGCGAGGTCTAAGCTTGGGGGAGTTGATACGTCCATTTTGCATCATGTTTTCTTACTGTTATTTATAATGTTTTTATCCATAATAATGCTTTTTGGAGTAATTATAATGCCTTTTCTCTCATAATTTGCAAGGTACACACCAAGAGGGAGAATTCAGGCAGCTGGAAATCTGGACCTGAAAAAGCTACGTCAGGCCACCTATTCTGCACAACTCTAAATGAGCTGAAACTTCACGGAGATTTTTTATGGATTACTTATGAAATATTGGATCCAATAACTACTAGAGGGAGGCCACCAGGTGGGCACAACCCACCTGGGCGCGCCAGGCCCCCCCTGGGGCGCCCGGGTGGGTTGTAGCCTCCTCGGCCCACCTCTGGTGCCCATCTTCTGGTATATAAGTCATTTTGACCTACAAAAAATAAGGAGAAGACTTTCGGGGCAGAGCGCCGCCGTCTGGAGGCGGAACTTGGGCAGGAGCACTTTTGCCCTCCGGCGGAGCGATTCTGCCGGGGGAACTTCCCTCCCGGAGGGGGAAATCATCGTCATCATCATCACCAACAAATATCCCATCTTGGGGAGGGCAATCTCCATCAACATCTTCACTAGCACCACCTCATCTCAAACCCTAGTTCATCTCTTGTATTCAATCTTGTTACCGGAACTATAGATTGTTGCTAGGGGGTGACTAGTAGTGTTGATTACATCTTGTAGTTGATTACTATATGGTTTATTTGGTGGAAGATTATATGTTCAGATCCATGATGCTATTTAATACTCCTCTGATCATGAGCATGTTTATTATTTGTGAGTAGTTACTTTCGTTCTTGAGGTCACGGGATAAATCATGTTGCAAGTAATCATGTGAATT
Organism: Aegilops tauschii subsp. strangulata; assembly: GCF_002575655.3. NCBI lineage: Eukaryota > Viridiplantae > Streptophyta > Magnoliopsida > Poales > Poaceae > Aegilops > Aegilops tauschii. The sequence goes on along the minus strand of NC_053038.3, from coordinate 322,708,396 downwards.
TGATATGTGTTTGATATTTTGATGGTATGTATGTTGTGATTCCATTAGTGGTGTCATGTGAACGTCGACTACATGACACTTCACCATATTTGGGACTAAGGGAATGCATTGTGGAGTAGTAAATAGATGGTGGGTTGCGAGAGTGACAGAAGCTTAAACCCCAGTTTATGCCCTATTCCGTAAGGGACCGATGGGACCCAAAACTTTAAGGCTATGGTTAGAATTTATTCTTAATACTTTTCTCATAGTTGCGGATGCTTGCGGAAGGGTTAATCATAAGTAGGAGGTTTGTTCAAGTAAAAACAACACCTAAGCACTGGTCCACCCACATATCAAGTTATCAAAGTAGCGAACACGAATTAAACCAACATGATGAAAGTGACTAGATGAAATTCCTGTGTACCCTCAAGAACGCTTTGCTTATCATAAGAGACCGTCTTGGCCTGTCCTTTGCCTCAAAAGGATTGGGCTAGCTTGCTGCATACTTATTTCTACTATCGTTACTTGCTCGTTACAAATTATCTTGCTATCAAACTACTCGCTACTCACCATTTCAGCACTTGCAGACATTACCTTACTGAAAACTACTTGTCATTTCCTTCTGCTCCTCATTGGGTTCGACACTCTTACTTATCGAAAAGAGCTACAATTGATCCCCTATACTTGTGGGTCATCACTGGGCACGACCAGATCAACTTCCACACATCTCTGCGGTCATCTAGAGAACTACTAGCGGAAGGAATTAAGGGACTGTTCACCTCATTTGCAACAAGCCAATAGGCACTTTTTACTGAAAAGAGACCATTCTGTTCTAGTGCCCAGGCCAAGAAGTCCTCCCCCAAACGTGGAGAAGGCCTAATCTTGCATATTTCAAGGATGAATACATGCAAAAAGAATTGTTGTAGCCTCTGCATGTCCCAATTGCCATTGTAATCCAACAAATCCGACACCCATTTGAATCGGCATCTTCCCCTGCTCGAGAGAAGCAAACTAGTGTTGCCTCAAACAAGCCAATGATGATGCCAAATTCTAACTTTCTGCCCATTAGCTATACGCCAAACACGTCCTTTTTTCATGAGCTCAAGCCTGTGACAAACACCTTGCCAAGATTGAGATGGATTACCTGAGAACACCGTGTCTTCCAACCGGTCATTAGGGTAATATTTGGCTTTGAGTAGACTTGCAGAAAGACTATCTGGATGAGCTAAAAGATGCCAAGCCTACCTCGCTAGCAAAGCTTGATTAAAGATCCAAAAATCCCTAAAACCAAGACCTCCTTATGACTTAGGTCGTGTCATCTTATGCCAAGCATACCGGTGAGTTTTCCTTTGCCTTTTTCTTAACTCCAATAATAATTCAAAACCATACGATTCAGGTCATCACAAACGCCAAGAGGGATGTTGAACACACTCATAATAGAAGTAGGGATTGATTGAGCCACCGATTTAATCAATACTTCCTTTCCAGGTTGCATAGGATGCCTGTCAAACAAAAAAAAGCATTTACTCACCTTAACTTGCAAATTTTGGAGCTTCCCTTTTGTGATCTGACCATCGGGTGTGGGTAAACCCAAGCACTTCTCCTCAAAGCCAGAACTTGTGACACCAATACATTCTTAATCTCTTTGATGACATCTTTCGGGCAAGAGCCGCCGAATAGAATGGAGGATTTTGAAGGATTAAATAACTAACCCATTGCTTGCCCATAGATCTACAAAACTTGCCTCACATAACCAGCCTGTGATGTCTACTACGCAACTTATTCTTGTAGACTCCTGTTGGGCCTCCAAGTGCAGAGTTTTGTAGGACAGTTGCAATTTTCCCTCAAGTGGATGGCCTAAGGTTTATCAATCTGTGGGAGGCGTAGGATGAAGATGGTCTCTCTCAAACAACCCTGCAACCAAATAACAAAGAGTCTCTTTTGTCCCCAAGACACCCAATCACTACAAAAAAATACACTTCCGTGATGATACGTGTTTGTCACAATAGGTCACGTTTTCTGTCATGCATGTGCATCCATGACAATTTTATGACAGAATCAAGATAGTCATACCTGTGCTGCCGTAGAAGTGTTCCATGACAATACCAAAATTATCATCATGGAAGTGTTCACTTCCATGATGATAAATGACGTGTCATGGAAGTGCTTTCATCAAGGGTAACCCGCACGTGGCATCCACTGTAACGGGTCGCCGTTAAGCTATCGGGTCCGTTTTTGGATCCCATAACCCGTTAACAACAACGACCAATGGCAATTTTCCACGTGTAAAATTCTCATTGGCCGGAGGAAACACATGTATGCTCATCATTGGGTCAGATATGTGCCTATGATATGTCGACATGTGCGAAGGCCTAACACTGTCCCATTTAGCTTACAAAGGCCGGTCCATTTGACTTCGTCAAAAGCTAGCGAGCCGGCCCATGAAAAGCCTGTTAACGGTTTGTTCGCATATAGCCCATTTTACGGCATGGTAACTCACGACCCGTTATGGCGTTCCCGAAATCGGCCCAACAACATCATGTGGGCCGTCCAGTACAATACCAGCCCGTTTCATTTTTGGCCCATGTATGGCCCACGACCTCTTTCGGCCCATACGTGGCCTTTCGTATCATTGGGCCCTTTAATGGGCCGCGGTGACTCTGCCACATAATAAACAGTAAATTTCTTTATGCCCAGTAACGGCCCATGATTCACATGGGCCGTTTCTAGCCCGTGTTAGCTTTCGACCTAATACGGCCCATACATTATTGGGCTCCTTTCCAGCCCTCGATTACTTCTGGCCCATTACTGACCTGTTCCCCTAATGGGCCGATTTCGGCCCGTGTTTAGAATCGGCCCGTTTGTGGCCTGTTAACCCGTTGCACCCTTTCCAGCCCGTCCTATATTCTGGCCCATTAACGACCCATTATGCCTGTGACAGAATTAAGCCTTTGTTGTCTTCCGGCCTGTTAACGACCCGTTACTGTGCTGGCCCGCTACCAATTACGCCCGTTTATGGCCCATGTGGGCCCATTTATCCGAAGGCCCGAGGCCCACTGATTCTACGGCCCGTTGGAGGCCCATTTACTCAACGACCCGTAGGAGGCCCATGGATCCTACGGCCCGTAGCAGGCTCAAGGTTACCATGGTCCATATATGGCCCATGGTTATTGCGGCGACTAGCAAACCAAGGAAAAAGAAGACTAGGGAAATAAATAAGCCAGAAACTAACGCTAGGCTATTAAGGCGATTGCACAGATTACATCCACTGGGCATCAAAGTTCTCCACTAGTGCAAATATAGGGAACACCCTACACTATACAAAAATGGCTTGCTATTTTTTTAAGCCGGTCGCTGCACGTTAAGAATAAATTTTGTATTGCAACAAAACAAATTACAACCATAAAACAAAAGGAAGGTTGGCATAAAAGTTAACAGTCCGGCAGATAAATGCACCACCAGAAGTTCAGAAGCTCAGTTCACTTGACCTGACTATTATGTTTTCATGTTGTACTGTCCGATGGAGCACCATAACCTTCGCCTTCATTTCACCTAGGCTCCTAAACAACATAACAAATGTATGATAGTCTGGTTTCAAAACCATGCATATCTTGACGACATCGAACAATGGATGTCCTTGTTTCACAAAGGGTCTCTGCTAGGGAATGGACCTGTGTCTGGAGCACAGATATAACATTGTTTTGAGCTTGCATATCTTGATCATGTGGCAGTTTGGACGAGATTGCCTTAACAACCAACCCAGTATTATGCAGGAACGTGCTTTTGGCACTGCTAGTGGACAGGTACTGACCCACTTCAGCAAGAGGTGACATTGCGGTTATAGTTGCCTCGTCACCTTCAGAAGGTGGCGGTTCCACCATTTGTTCCATAGCGTTCTGAAAGTTGAGTTTTTACATTAGTAGTACCAGAACAGAAGATATTAAGGTGGCAGCAAAACCAAACAAAATAGCTTTGGTCTATATACAGAACTTATTCTTGTGAACTCGTGTAAAATATTAGTTGTATTTTACTGCAAAGTACATAATAAAACCAGGTTCCAAACATATGACCATGTACCATGGCTAATGTATTGTCCATTTCTTCACATTGTATTGATATCTAAGGATAAAGAGAGAAAGTTTATAATATAGTAAGCATACTATGACATCATTCATATTACAAAACAACTGAGAACAGACAAACAGGCAATTGTAACGTTGTGTAGACAAGTCCAACACGGAACTAGATTATAGATCAAGATCAAAGGAACGCCACCCGTCTCTTTTAAACCTTGTAAGGTGCAATGATACGCTAAGACAATTGTGTATAAAACTAAAAAGAGTAATAGACATTGGCTGCAAACCGTGCAGTTCAATGCACAAGTTAGAGTAAGTAGTAGTTAAAAGGCATGAGGATTAATGACTTACAACCGTGGCTTTGACTGGTGTAGTCATGCCCTTCGTCTTGCTGGCGTGACAGTCCTTGAAGATTTCCACAACATTTGGTTCAGATACTTTTTGGTCCTTGCGGGCTTTCCTCTGCATTTGGAACAAGTCAATATAGATCTGATAATATGGCACAACAAGAAGAGTGGAACAACAGCTAATTACAAGAGCCTCGCAGTGTGCGATATAGCTACGAGATCCTGTCGTCTGTTGGAATTTCACCTTCGTACGGTTGGCCTTGTTCTTTGAACAGTTCACCTACAAGAAGATAGATTTGTGAGGCACATGTGTAAATAGGAGTTGAACATGTGATCTATTCACACACACACACACACACACACACACACACATATATATATATATATATATATATATATATATATATATAACGTACTTGATACTTTGGTTCAGAGCAGTGTTTAATGAGGCCTCTCCAGTCTTCATCCGATATATTTTCCACTGGACATGTTTGGGCAAGTTCACTGTTAGCCTTGCCTTCAAAGTGAGTTTTCCTCAAGTTATACTGATACTGTCACAGAGCAGACTTGAAAACATGGGTGCATGCTTGTCTGGTTGCATCATCTTGGCTATCCAACTTGAACCTCATATGTTGAAAAATATGGGAGTCTCATTACCAGCAACCTAGAAAGTATGGGACAGAGCAAGACGATATTACTAATTTCCATACATAATCATACTTATAGATAAATGGTCGAGGAAGGTGTTGAACTGGGTTTCGTCTTTGTCATTCCTGTACTGAATCCATGTTGGGAGGATACGTGCATGTCACCTAAGGGCAACCGCTGCCTACTAACTTGGCTAACTCTGTAGCACCACGTGGCCTTTTTAAACCTGCCTCAAAACGGATCTCCATTCTTCCTCCTCTAGATTTAGTTAACCTATCGAGCATTATCCATGATGTCCGTTTCCTCTTGCGCCTAGGTGCTAGTCCAACAATGAACATAGGAAGTGTTAGTGTACATGAAACTGTGAGACTACATATAAAGAAGCATGCAACTGTAACTTGACTCGAGCAACTACCTTCTTGCTGTTGAAGCTCATGAGGTTCATCTGATCTTGCCAACTCTTCTTGTGTCAAGAGTGCTTCGGAAGTAGTGTCAGGTGGCAAGGGAGCTTGGGAACTTGCCGCTAGCTGAGTTGACAAACGAGTAACTCATGCCGCTGAAGGTGTTGCAACAACTAGGGCTGTCGCTGCTTGTTTGGTGGCAGCTATTAGTTTGTGTCTGGATTGTTTTGCAATTGGTGTAGCACTGGATACCGTCTTTGTACAATTTTCTGGTGGACTTTGACCTTCTATTGCACCATCAGTATCGGCAGAATATGCATAATTCATCCGCTTCCATTTCCGTGCGTCCTGAGTACTAACACCATCCCCTGCCATTCCGTGTTCCTTCCTCTTTCTCTGTGCCATGTCAAGTCAAGTCGACAAGAAAAAGGAATAAAAATTTAGTTCTTCAGAACAAATTGATGCGTGATACAGACAACTGAACTTTGATGTTAGAAAACCGCATGATAGGAGGATCTAATATGTACCAAAAACAGGATGACATGAGATAATCAGAACTATGATGTGTAAACTAAGCAGAAGGCATTTCAATAAATTAGAAGCAATGCAATGGAAGGTAGACACCATATGAAAGATGCTACAAATATTGCTCTGCCAAGTTAACAGTGTCTTGTCATAACTGTCATTTAAGAAAATGTGAAGCACTACAAGAAATAAATCATATGCAAGATGCAAACAACATCATACTACCAAGTTAAAGGTATCTCGTCATTAGTGCCATTGCATATTCACAACATTGCATATTCACAGCTATGATGTGTAAACTAAGTAGAAGGCATTTCAACAAATTAGAAGCAACGAAAGCTAGACACCATATGTAAGACGCAACGAATATCACTCTACCAAGTTAAAACTGTTTCGTCATTAGTGCCATTTCAACAAATTAGTAGTACAAGCTAGAAAAAACTATATCAGATTCCCAAGTTAAACGTGTCTTGTGAAAAGTGATTGTTGCAGGTTACACAACAGTACTACTTTGATGTAAGAACATGGTGTGATAGACAGATATTGTATGTTCTAGAAACAGGAACACGTGTCTTATTCACAAGTATAATGTGTAAGGTAAGCAGATGGAATTCAACAAAATTAGAAGCAATACAAGCTAGACATCATACATAACATGCAACCACATATAACAGTGCCAAGTTAGAGGGAGCACCTGTGATGGTCGACTAGGGGAGACGTGCTCATCATCAACACCTCTACGTTGAGTGTCTATGCATGTGGTCTCTTGCAAATCTTCTTGGTGGGATGCCGGAGTAGAATCTGTAGAGGCCCTCCGTTTCAGTTGTTTGGAAGGAGCACCTTTATCCACTGCCTTGCTAATTTCCTTCCGCTTTATTGATTTTGCATTGTCAAGTAAACCCGACAAGAAAAAGCAATAAAATTCACTCTTCAGAACTCATTCATGCATGATACTGACAAACACTACTTTGATGTAAGGCAAACACATGATACGAGGATGGAATATGTACGAAAAACAGGACGGCATGGCATATCACAATTATTTGCGTAAACTAAGCAAAAGCCATTTCAACAAATTTGAAGCAATGCAAGCTAGACACCACATGAAAGATGTAACCAATATGACTCTGGCAAGTTAAAAGCGTCCCATCATAAATGGAATTTCAACAAATTAGAAGCAGTGCATGCTATAAATCATATGAAAGATGCAACCAATATCACTCTGCATATACTAAAGGTGTCTCGTCATAATTGATTGATGCGAGATACAAAAAAACAATATTTTTATGTAAGGACATGCTTAATAGACAGATGTACTATGTACCAAAAACAGGAAGGCATTTCACATTAACAGGTATAATGTATAAACTAAGCAGAATAGCACATGCAATTTAACCGGATTGGAAGAATTACAATCTAGACACTATATGCAACATGCAACCACATATCACGCTGCCAAGTTAGAGCAAGCACCTGCGATGGTGGTGTAGGGGAAATGCGGCCATCAACTACAGAGCTACATTGACTATCTTCATCTAGCATTGCTGTTTCTTGAGAATCATGTGGGGAGGCTGACACTGCATTCTTTAAAAGAGGATCTTTTCTTACAGTAGTCTACGAGCCTGACTGTCTCATCATAAGTGCTTGATGAGGGATACACAAGAACATTAGTTTGATGTAAGAACATGGTTAATAGACAGATGTAGTAGTATGTACCAAAAACAGGAAGGCATGTCATATTGAAAGGTATAATGTGTAAGCTAAGCGGATACGATTTAACCAAATTGGAAGCAATACAAGCTAGACACCCGGCTAGAGTGGTGAGCATGATCATCGAGGACCTGAGAGCCTGGTGGGAGGCGGGCTGCTTCGCCATCACCGTGGCCTTTTGGTTGTCTTGCAGGTGATGCATGTTTGTGTTGGGCTTGTCACTGCCTCGACCAGTGCCCTGACTAGCTATTTGGCTTCTGGTGCTCCCATGATGGTGGTTCATGTAAAAAGTATATTTCCTTATATTAATAAAGACCGACTTCGGCCTTTGGAACACAAGCTAGACACCATATGCAACATGCAACCACATATGACAACGCGGAGTTAAAGCAAGCACTGTGATGGTGGTTCATGGCGAGCGAGATCATCAACTCCGGAGCTACGTTTACCGTCTCCATCTGCCGACACTACACCCTTTATAGCGCCCAAATGTGTCTTGCCTGCCCACGAAGAAAGCAGGAGCGACTTCTCTCTTTTATTTCGTGCTTCTCTCAACAGTTTGGCAAAGGCTGAAATACTGATGCATAAAAAACAATAGTTAGAGTATGGGTGAAGTGTGTGCAGAACTAGTGCACTGTAAAAGTAGCAGATAGCAGGTGGCTGAAAAATAAATGAAAGGAGACATATGATAGCTCTACAACATTGCATGGCAAACAAAATTAGATTGTACTCTGTATGATTTTGTAATATATGAGCACAAGGATGGCTGGGAAATGCAGGTACTCCTCCAGCACACCACCACATGTGGTCCTATCAAAATAACAGTCGACTGAAAATAAATAAATAGGTCGGTCGATTTTTTTTATGAACCGTCCAATCTACAAGGAATGGGCAAATGGCCTTTGTCTACCTCCAGCCAGTCACTGTTGACGATCTTTCTCGAACCGCCAGCGACCTCCGGCCCAGACCCCTGCCTCCGCTGCCCCGCCCTCCCCTCGACCTCACACCACCGCCGTGCTTGGCAGCGCCCCCCGGCCATCCCTTTAAGCCCGGTCGACCCCCCCAGATTGGGTGCCAGCAGCTCCTAGGCCCCACACACCCCTAAGATAAACACCAAGGCGCTGCTTCCCCGGCATAATAGGCGGATTAGCGCCTGTTACGCCAGGGAATGCTTCCTTTAATTGGGAATCAACTGACTAGGAATTGAAATCCAGGGGGCGACGAACCTCTAGCTAAGGTGAAATAGTATATGAGGAGAAACCTTGTGCATCACGAGTTACTAGGAATATCTAGTATCAGAAAGAAGGTGTAGGAAGAAGCGGTCAACTAGTGTCTTCTGTGGGATGAATACCATGCAAGCAGACACGTAAGATTTGCACGAATAAGAGAAGAGAAGTACTAGTTCCGGTTTCCAGTGATGTGCCATCCTTATTTCATGACGATGTTCTTTTTACCGGGGGAACCGATGTTTTGGAGGAGGGTGGAGCCTTGGACGAACCCATGGCCAAATTGTTGACTGTGTTGTGGTGGCCGTTTGTCGGCGAAGGGGAAGCAGATCCGAGGCGGCGAAGGACGGCGTAGCGGGAACAGCTCCAGTGCGGTGGACGGTGGCGACGTTGGAGCGGTAGCAGTGAGGCGCGAGATGGCGTGGTTGAACTTGCTCAGGTACAGCGCACGTCGGCGTCCTTGAGGCAGCTTGGCCTCGGCTTCAACTACTAGCCGTGGAGGGCGTTGCGGTTGCGGTGGACGACGACGTCGGGGTATCGGCTCCGACGTGATGGAGGAGGGCGGCGGTTGATGGGTGGGATGGGGTGGCGGACGGAGGACGCCGGGGTTTCGTGGCTGGTGGAGAGGTAGCTTTGGTGCCCATGGATTTATGAATGGGGAATCGGACGCAGGGCGGGGGGAGCTAAGGGGGAACCATGTTTCGGTCTGGGACACGCTTGTTTGAAATTTGGGGAAAGTACAAACTTTGCCTCCCTCTTAAATTTCGGACCTACTGCTGGTAGGGGGAAGGATGGTAATCCCATGTGTCCCAAATAGTGGGCGGGAGCGATTTTGACTGAGCGCATGTGTGTTTAGGCGGCCACGGTGTATGAATGTTTTTCGGACGCGGTTGCATGGCGTCTAGATGAAGTTACAAACCTACCCCGATTTAGACCTTTGGACGTCGGGCCGGTAGGTTTCATGGGTCGGAGTTAGAAAAGTAATTTCCTTCTACCAAACATTGGTCTCACGCGGTTTCGGGCGAGTAGAGGCTCTTTTGGCGCTTCCTTCAAAATTTTGAAACAGAAGCATTCACGTTTAGAGTACTCTTGAACTTTGAGGATTGACCTAAATAGACAGCGTTAAATTTGACCTTGTATGTTTGAAAACCTCATTAAATTATGCGCTTCTTTTTAAAATTTTGACACTTGAAATCCTATAACTTCGATTATTTTGGAATGGAGGAGGTAAATTTGAATCTATTTGTACACGACTATATATGCTATTATGTACAAAAGCAGAGCAAAGATTGGTGCCCCCATAATTTAAGTATGATTTGCAAATGCCATGATCTCGAATTCAAATAATTGAATGGACTTCATGTTGAATTCGAATTTTTTAAACCACCTTAAGTTGAATTCAAATGTATGCTAGTTCATAGCTAGCTATTTATAATGTTCATTGTGTAACCTTTGTATGTATAATGTGCTTTACACACACAACATGAACTATACTCACGTTTATATTCGAATTGCTAAAGCGATGCATTGTCTGGAGTTCAAAATACTGACTCTATGGATCAATTATGTCGAATAATAACATAGACATGCTCAAATTCAATAGAATATAGATGTCTGATGGATCAATGGCCGTTCCTTATGCGAACTGCAAATATCATGATCCCATCCTAATATTTGGATAAAATTTATATTTTTAATCAATGTGTACATTAGTCATTTACGTGTAGTTTCACTCTCCATAGGCCCCTTCTCACACACGTGCCAACTTTCTCTCTCACACATATGCGCACACGGTGTATATCCATCGGTGGTCTCTCACACATGCTCACACACTTCCCGAGGTGTCTTTCTTGCACACATGCTCTCGATATCACCCTCCCCCCATCTCACAACCATTTATGACTGTTTTCACTAACCTTTATCACAAGCACTCTTCCTCTCACATGCATACGCACACACAATCCCCATCGACCCTTTCTCTATACATATACCTGCCTACGTGTCTCCTGCATGCACATTATCTTTAGGCCTGTCTCGCACGCATTGTCTCCACCTCTCTTCCTAATTGACGAATATGATTCCAACAGAGCATTCTGTAGGATGCCCCTTAAAGTTAGGTTGGATGAATGGTAATATCAGAGAGAAGGGGTTACCTTAGTCTGAGGACCTAGGGTTACAAATCCTAGCCGGCTTTGTCAGTGGACACAGAGTCCTTCACGACTCTGGTATCTTTGTCTTGTACGACTAGTCCTCCATGGGTCTCCCTTAATGCTTAACGGGCCAACCAATGTGGCGCAGGATGGAACCGACCCAAGGGCCTCACCTCAGCCCACCAAACCTCACGCGGTGACACAACCTCTGCCACTAGGTCTCATTATCTTCTCACACCCACACATACCAACACAGACACCACACAAAATATTTTCTCCTCATGCCTCTATCCCCCTCCCCCTTGCATGTACACACTCAAGGGCATCTCTTGCCGTGACATCCTATTCGTCTCTCTCACTCTAGACCTCTTTCATTTCTCGTGCTATCTCTCCCACGTCGCCCCCCGGCGGCCCCTCTATCTATGTCTCTCTCGAATACGTACACATACCCTCTCTAGGCCCTGCCAAATACGTCAACTACACATTCACACATGTTACATCTTATCACGCACCCCATTGATCTAGAAAGCCCTCTCTTCATGTTTACTACGCATACAACATTCCTTTTGAATAAAACCACACAAAGTGTGGCCAAAAATTTATTTTAGAATTTCTACATATATACAACATTACAAAGTTATATGGAGTACGAAATTTAATTTGCATTGCATGGTGCACCCGATGATATTTATTCCGCAATGTAAATTTATATATTTTTATACTATATATAAAGTTAGTCATAATAAAGAGAAACGAAGAGCATCTCTCTCTCCATCGCACACCCCCTCTCTATGCCCCTTTCATGTACGCACACAAACTATCTCTAGGTCCTCTAAAAGTATGCCCCCAGCCACTACAAAAAAAAGACACATTGGTGACATTTTGGGCCGAACGAAACTTTTTTCTGGGATGCTTATGACACTTCTATGACGATAATTGTGACAAAACCCGGTATCATCATAGATGTGTTGGGCTCCAACTTCTATGACAAAAGATCATGACAGAAAATGAGCTTTTCATCCTGGGCGGGCCGGAGACGCAGCTGAATGACATTCTTTGGGCTTTCCATGATGGAAAAAATTGTGGTAGAAGTGAGGGTGAGGAAAATTTCGGGGAGTTCCCGGTTACGGTGGGTGGTCGGGGCCGAGCGATGCATGGAGGGATTGCGTGTTTATCTCATACACGTACACGCGTGTGTGTGAGAGGTGTTGGGCTCTAACTGAACCCGAGCGAGGCGTTCGCTTACTGAATCCGAGCGATTGCACCAGCTACGTTACTGAACCCCCTGGCTGTTAACTGAACCCGATCGAGGGATTCCTTCTCTACCGCTGCTAACTGAAGCCGATCGAACCTGCTGCCTCTTGATGAACAGTGAACGTGGGGGTTGATTGAACAAGTCGAGATGTACGTGGTTGGGGTTGGATGAACAGTTCTCGGTGGGGGTTGGATGAATAGGACCCCGTGGTAGTAGTAGTAGCCATTGCCGCTGGATGAACAGGACCCCGAGAGGAGGCCGCCAAAGCCGAGCTGGTTGGGGGTGGATGAACAAGACCCTATGGAGGGCTGGTTGAACAGTATCCGGTGGAGGGCTGGATAAAAAGTAGCCTGTGCATGAACAGTAGCTGGTGGAGGCAGGAGGAAGACGCGGTGGATGAACAGTGTAGGTGGAGGCTGAAGCAAGTCGACGGTGGGTGAACAGTAGCCCGTGGAGTCCTGTTTTGCGGTACACCACACCGCTTTGATGAACAGGACCCCCGTTTCGATCGTAGCACTCCAACACAAGCCTGTTTCCTCTGTTTTACGGTATGCCACACCCCTCCCGATGAACAGGACCCCCATTTCGACCGTAGCACTCCAACACAAGTCTGTTTCCTCCGTTTTGCAGTACACCACAACCCTCCCAATGAACAGGACTCCCGTTTCGACCGTAGCTGGTCGAACAGAAGGTCGTTTCCTCTATACTGCGATATGCCAGACCCTGTTTCGGATGTTCCGTCCAAGCCGGTTGGCTCCCGATGAACACGACGTATTCCGTTGCCTCCCGATGAACACGGCGCATTCCGTTACCTCCCCATGAACACGACTCAGTTTCTCCGTTCCGACCTAGCAGCTGGTTGGCTTCCGATGAACAGGACGCCGTTGCTGCCGTCCCTTGCCTCTCCATGTACATGAGCCCTGGCCGTATGTATGCGTGAGTACACGTTCGAGACCCCGCTCGTATATACGTACGTGGCCGTACTTTTTAGCATCTGGCCGTACGTACGTGTACACGGTTTTGACTGGACTGCTTGAACTGCTACCGCTCCTTACTCGGCCATGGTTCATCGTGGCAGACAGATCGATCGACCAGTATGTACACAGACAACACTATGTATGCTTCGACCGGGTGGGTCCCAGCTGTCAGGGATGATAAGGACGCACTTCCTTGCATGCGAAGATATAGCTGGTGGGTCCCAGCTGTCAGGGGGAAGAATCATTTTTTGCCCGTAATAAGGACGCACTTCCTTGCATGCGAATATGTAGCTGGTGGGCCCCAACTGTCAGTGGGAGAAAACATTATTTTTTAGGGTAAAAAGGATGCAGTTGCATGCATGCGTCCATGGGCGTGGTGCGTCCCCACTGTCAGCCTCTCCATGTACAGTCATCTTTCGATGACTCTCATTTGTTTACCACGTTGACCACACCGTGCAGAGCAGACCAAGGCCGGTGGACGACAGCGAGGCCCCAGACTGGAAGGCCCCAGAGATGGGGAAGACACGGCAGTGGAGTCGCAGACGAAGAGGAGTGGGAAACTTGACTGGTTTGGGTGCGGGGTGGGCCTACACTCGGTAGAGAATAACAGGAGGTGCGGAGGTGTGGAGGGATGGCCTGGCCGTTGGTGGGTAGCGTTTCGCTGCGAGGTGCACAAAACAGCGCCGCTGGACACCGGAGGCTGGAAAAGGCGGCCCCGACAGCGCTGGGGGAAGAAGACAAGAGATTGAAGAAGAATGCCGATCGTTGGATGTAAATCCAATGCCTTGCTTAGGCGTCGAACTTTCTATTTTTATTTTTTGTGAAAGTTGTCGGATTCGGGGTTCTGCAGACCCTTGAGAGGTTCGAACTCTGGGGTGCGCATGAAGAACACTCCCTTCCCAGTCTCCCGCTCAACGATCCCACGACCTAGCTCGACGAACCCAAAGAACAAGAGACACAGGGATTTATCCTAGTTCGGGCAACCTTGCAGTGTAATACCCTACACCAGCTTTGTGGTGGATTGCCTCGAGGGGCTGAGGATGAAGTAGTACAATGGTGGAACGACCTCGGGAGGCGAGGTGTTCTTGGGCTCGATGAGCTAGTGAGGTGGCTAGGGTGGAAGGGATCCAATCCCAGATGCCCCTCTATGGTGGTGGCTAAGTCCTATTTATAGTGGCCTTGGTCTTCTTCCCAAATGTAGGCGGGAAGGGATCCCACAACGACCAAATTTGAAGGGAGACAACTAGTACAAGCTATCCTGACAAAACTAGTCTTCGCCTGCAAAAGGCTCTGGTGGTGACGCTGAAGTGCGCTCCGCGATGACCTCCGTCCTGGCAGTCTTGGTCTTGTTGCACCGGAATGGAAACCTTTGCTTCATGCCTCGGGACCCCGCACCTGCGCTTGCCTCCTTAGCACCAAAGAGGAAACTGGTACACTGCGCCCGCTAGCGCCCGCCTGGCCTTCGTCATCATGGATCACCTCATGTGAACCTCGCGAGGTGCACCTTGCATTGATATCTCCACTCCCCGGGAGCCAGCCTAGTTAGGCTGCCCCCAAGGAGGTCTTGGTGTCGTCTGCCTTGCGAGGCTTGGCCCCTCGCGAGGGTCTTGAGTTGTTGCCGCCAAAGCTGGGCCGTACCAGGCCGTTGATGGAGCCACGCCACGGGCCGCAGGCAGGCAAGTCTAGGTACCCCTGTTCCCAGGACGCCGACAGTAGCCCCGAGCCCAAGGCGCGCTCGAACTTGGCTTCGAGGCGAAGCCAAAGGGCAAGTGCGGAGAGCCGCGGGCCCTAACCACCTGCGGCCTCGATCGACGCATGGCGATTGATGGGACATGGGCGCCCCCGCTTCCCCATGCTGCCTCGGCAACCGTTCAACTTGACGAGACTCTACTGCATGTAGAGAAAAACCATCATTATGTGCGATCGTGGAGGCCGGTGGTTGGCCTCCTCCTGGCTATAAATGAAGAGAGGGAGGAGCCCCCTCTGCTCATCTCCTTCTTCTCGCCGCCTGCTCCTTCTTCTTTCTCCTCGCCTCGCCATCTTGCCTCCATACTCATGGCGCCGATTAGGAGGTTCTCCGCTGCGGAGAAAGGGAAAACCCCTCACGAGGAGCGGGGGCCACTTCCAGCGAAGAAGAGGTTCAACCGTCCCTGTGACATTGGCGTGAGGCTGGGGGTGACGCTGCCTTGGTATGAGCGGCCTCCGCCGGGCTACCCGCTTCCTTTGTATGCCAAGCGCAGGGCTCCGGAGAAGGCGGGAGCACCGTGCGCCGTGCAAGCCACGGCCGTGGTGGCTAGGCTGAGGTTGCACGAGCCACCGGCCCACGAACCCACGCCGAGGGCTCCTCGCTCGAGTTCATGGTGTGGGCGGGGATGCCACCGCGCACGTGGATCCAGCTCCCGCGGTTCTTTGCCGAGGAGATGCCGCCGAGGGGGCCGCTTGAGCTGTGGTTGCAGCATGCCGGGTGCTGCACTCTGGCCACGGGGGTGGAGG
This sequence comes from Aegilops tauschii subsp. strangulata, assembly GCF_002575655.3. Classification (NCBI taxonomy): domain Eukaryota; kingdom Viridiplantae; phylum Streptophyta; class Magnoliopsida; order Poales; family Poaceae; genus Aegilops; species Aegilops tauschii. The sequence continues at coordinate 322,692,609 of NC_053038.3, read as the reverse complement.
TCGAGGTCGTCTCCCCGGGCAAGATCTTCATAACCCGTGGATGGGGCGAGGTCGCCTGCGCCTGCCGTGTGGAGGGAGCCCAAGCGATCCACTTTGAGTATGATGGCGCCTCCACGTTGTCCTTCAAGGTTTTCGACAAGGAGGGCCGCCGCTTGGAGTGCTGGCCTGGAGGCAGCGGCCTGCGTGGCAAGGCTGCAGGTGCCCGGGCTGCTTCCGGGCCTGCCGCCAGCTTGTCCAGTAGCAGCGACGACTCTTGGGAGTCCTGCGACTCTCCCGAGCCTAGCGAGTCTACGGAGACGAGCGACAACAGCTACGCGCCACTGAGCTCTCGCCGTGCCCGGAGCGCGGTAGCGGCATCCGCCCATCGTCGTCGATGACCTGGATGGGGTTGGCGTCGGCCTCTCGTGGCCCACTGTTGATGATGGCATCGGCGGCGACGTCCGTATCAAGGCTCCTTGAGGTTTTTTTCTTTTGTTTCCTGCGAGGAATCGAGACGAACCCCGTGGGGGTGTGTAAGGAACCTGTAATGCTTTTGCTCTAGTGCTTATTATTCCTATTATAGGGTTGTGGTTGCGTATTTTGCTTCGGCATTGTCCCCCTTTTTGTCCTCGCGGTAGCTTAGCGCTCTACTCCAGCCGGTCCCAGTCCCCAGGCAAGCTTCAGCCGTCGCTGGTATGCCAGGTCACGATGCCGTGGTCAAGGCCAGGAGGTGAGCGGCCCAAGGTCCGGTAAGAGCTCCTGAGGTGCGATGCTCAAGAGGCCCCCTTTGGCGTGCAAGCAGCTTCCTGAAGGCAAAAAAAGGAAGGCTGCATTGCTGGAGCAAGGCTGCGAGAGCCAAAAATTCCAAACTGCGGCGTGGCGCTTGATACGTCTCCAACGTATCTATAATTTATGAAGTATTCATGCTATTATATATTCTGTTTTGGATGTTTAATGGGCTTTATTATACACTTTTATATTATTTTTGGGACTAACCTATTAACCGGAGGCCCAGCCCAAATTGTTGTTTTCTTGCCTATTTCAGTGTTTCGAAGAAAAGGAATATCAAACGGAGTCCAAACGGAATGAAACCTTCGGAAGAGTTATTTTTGGAATAGAAGCAATCCAGGAGACTTGGAGTAGACGTCAGGGAAGCTTCGAGGTGGCCACGATGCAGGGAGGCGCGCCTGCCCCCTGGGCGCGCCCCCACCCTCGTGGGCTCCTCGTGGCTCCCCTGACCGACTTATTTTGCCTATATATGTCCGTATACCCTAAAAACATCAGGGAACAGAATAGATCGGGAGTTCCGCCGCCGCAAGCCTCTGTAGCCACCGAAAACCAATCTAGACCCGTTCCGGCACCTTGCCGGAGGGGGGAATTCCTCTCTGGTGGCCATTTTCATCATCCCAGCGCTCTCCATGACAAGGAGGGAGTAGTTCACCCTCGGGGCTTAGGGTATGTACCAGTAGCTATGTGTTTGATCTCTCTCTCTCGTGTTCTTGATTTGGCACGATCTTGATGTATCGCGAGCTTTGCTATTATAGTTGGATCTTATGATGTTTCTCCCCTCTACTCTCTTGTAGTGGATTGAGTTTTCCCTTTGAAGTTATCTTATCGGATTGAGTCTTTAAGGATTTGAGAAGACTTGATGTATGTCTTGCATGTGCTTTTCTGTGGTGACAATGGGATATCACGTGATCCACTTGATGTATGTTTTGGTGATCAATTTGCGAGTTCCATGAACTTATGCATAGGGGTTGGCACACATTTTCGTCTTGACTCTCCGGTAGAAACTTTGGGGCACTCTTTGAAGTACTTTGTGTTGGTTTGAATAGATGAATCTGAGATTGTGTGATGCATATCGTATAATCATACCCACGGATACTTGAGGTGACATTAGGGTTTTGGTTGATTTGTGTCTTAAGGTGTTATTCTAGTACGAACTCTATGATAGATTGAACATAAAGAATAGCTTCGTGTTATTTTACTATGGACTCTTGAATAGATCGATCCGAAAGGATAACTTTGAGGTGGTTTCGTACCCTACCATAATCTCTTCGTTTGTTCTCCGCTATTAGTGACTTTGGAGTGACTCTTTGTTGCATGTTGAGGGATAGTTATATGATCCAATTATGTTATTATTGTTGAGAGAACTTGCACTAGTGAAAGTATGAACCCTAGGCCTTGTTTCCTAGCATTGCAATACCGTTTACGCTCACTTTTATCATTAGTTACCTTGCTGTTTTTTATATTTTCAGATTACAAAAACCTATATATACCATCCATATTGCACTTGTATCACCATCTCTTTGCCGAACTAGTGCACCTATACAATTTACCATTGTATTGGGTGTGTTAGGGACACAAGAGACTCTTTGTTATTTGGTTGCAGGGTTGCTTGAGAGAGACCATCTTCATCCTACGCCTCCCACGGATTGATAAACCTTAGGTCATCCACTTGAGGGAAATTTGCTACTGTCCTACAAACCTCTACACTTGGAGGCCCAACAACATCTACAAGAAGAAGGTTGTGTAGTAGACATCAGCGCTAACATGAATATGACTTATCTTAACGAGCCTGAGGTGATTCCCTGCGCAACGCCCGATTTGCGCTTCGGCGGCGGTGTTACTAGGTAAGGCTCACGCCGGCTTCCCGCCCCTTCCTTGCTCATCTAAATGCTCTGCGTCCTCGGGTCCCGACCCTCGAGCGAGGCTTAGCCGCTGCTGGTATGTCAGGTCCATGGTCAAGGCCAGGGGGTGAGGGCTGGAGAGTCAGTAGGAGCTCCTGAGGCGCGATGCTCAGGAGCCCCCCCTTTAACGCGCAAGCGAATCACGTGAAAAGGGGGCGGCCGGTGGGGCCACCCGTAGCTAAGCTCCGTAGATTCCTACGGGTTAGTTTGAGAGGAGAATATAGCTCATAATCGCGTTTGCTGCCCTGCCGCTGATCTTTCCGCAAGAAGATGAAGGCACTGAGGATCTGGTGAGGTGACGTGTGCGGGGAGGGCCGCGAGCCAGAGCTCGATCTCTCAGGTTTGTCAGCATTGCAGGGACGGACCGAGCACAAGCACCATGCCCGCATGTGTAGCCCCCGTTGCGGGATGAGCAGCAGGCCGGTCAGCAACACGGGAGGCCACGAAGGGCAATAGGCAAGTAGGCGATAATCATAAGGAGGTAACACTAGTTCAGATAAATGCAAGAACGATACATGCCGCAGGGACGGACCCACACGGCCTGGGGATGATGCAGCCCGAGGGGCGCCCCCAACAGAGTAAATTAAAGATGCAAAAGATACATGTTGCAGGGACATGCCCATGCGACCTGGGGATAATGCAGCCCGAGGGGCGCCCCCAACTGAATGAACCGGAAGATGTCACCTGGCACCATCGCTGGAGAGATGTTGAAGCAGCTGAGGACGTGCGCTGGAGGAGTTTCTCCTCACGAGCCGCCTGGGTCCTGAACCTCGGGAGGCTCTCGAGGTCCCGGGGGCTCGTGAGGGGCCATCACCATCTCCGCCAGGACCGCCTGGTGCCTGGCCTCCTGAGCCACCAGAACGCTCCGCAGGCGATGCTTGAAGGTAACAACCGCGTTCGGTAAGCCGAATGGCATGCGAACATAGCTGTGAGGTGGACAGAAGCGCTCCTAAGATGCGGCCCTGTTGAGCCCTGGAATGTCGACGCAGACGCGCAGCTCGTCGTCGTCGCCAGGACAAGGAACCGTGCCAGGTGGTGGGCGGCGATCGCCGCGCATGGCTCTTGCCTCCTGAAGCTCCTTGGTCGCCTTGGTGACAAACTCCTGGGCACCAGGCACCCCATGCCTTTTGCCCTCATGAGGGAAGCGTGCGATGAAGCATGCCTCCACGTGGTGCCCGAGCGACACCCTCGTGACGTTGGCTAAGTTAGAGGACCTCCAGAAGAGAGGCCCCGAGCCCAGCCTGAGGAGGGCGCCGGGCGCACCTTCCTATGCGAGGGAGGGAGGCGCCCCATCTGTGGGCGCAAGTCGTGAGGTGGCGCCGCTGGAGATACCACCCTCTTGAGGCTCTTGGCGGAGCTGCTGCTTCTTCTTCTTGGGGATAGCCTCAGGAGGTTAGATGGCACCTTCGTTGTCTGGGTCTTCAATCGCCGCAGCGTGGTAGGCGCGCTCGAGGGAGCACACCGCGTCCTTCTCCTCGCAAGCGATCGTGATGATGTCGTGGTTTCCTGGCATCTTGAGGACGTTGTAGCCGTGGTGGGTCACCGCCATGCACTTGGCAAGGGTCGGATATCCAAGGATGGCGTTGTACGGAAGGCGGATGTGGGCGACGTCGAAGTCGATGAGCTCGGTGCGGTAGTTGTCGCGCTGGCCGAGGGTGACAGGGAGGCGGATCTGCCCTATCAGAGTGGTGGAGCCGTTGGTCACTCCTGAGAAGGGCTTGGTGGGCTGCAGCTGATCATATGGCACTTGGAGGCGGTCGAACGTCTCGATGGAAAGAACATTGAGCCCCGCACCGCCATCGATGAGGGTCTTGGTGACAAGGACATTGCTGATGACGGGCGAGCAACGCATGTGGAGGGCGCCGGCAGTTGCCGCGCACTTGAGCTGGCCGGATGAGCTGAAGGTGATGGTGCACTTGGACCAACTGAGCGGACGCGTGGCCTCGAGCCTGGGGAGGGCCGCTGCTACCTCTTGAGCATGCGTTGGTTTTCCCTTGAAGAGGAAAGGGTGATGCAGCAAAGTAGTGTAAGTATTTCCCTCAGTTTTTTAGAACCAAGGTATCAATCCAGTAGGAGGCCACACGCAAGTCCCTCGTACCTACACAAACAAATAAGAACCTTGCAACCAACGCGATAAAGGGGTTGTCAATCCCTTCACGGCCACTTGCAAAAGTGAGATCTGATAGAGATAATACGATAATATTTTTGGTATTTTTATGATATAGTTTGAAAAGTAAAGATTGCAAAATAAACGGCGCCAGAAATCGCTAGTTGTTGGGAGATTAATATGATGGAAGATAGACCCCGGGGCCATAGGTTTCACTAGTGGCTTCTCTCAAGATAGCATAAGTATTACGATGGGTGAACAAATTACTGTCGAGCAATTGATTGAAAAGTGCATAATTATGAGAATATCTAGGCATGATCATGTATATAGGCATCATGTCCGCGACAAGTAGACCGACTCCTGCCTGCATCTACTACTATTACTCCACACATCGACCGCTATCCAGCATGCATGTAGAGTATTAAGTTCATAAGAACAGAGTAACGCATTAGGCAAGATGACATGATGTAGAGGGATAAACTCAAGCAATATGATATAAACCCCATCTTTTTATCCTCGATGGCAACAATACAATACGTGTCGTTTCCCCTTCTGTCACTGGGATCGAGCAACGCAAGATTGAACCCAAAGCTAAGCACTTCTCCCATTGCAAGAAAGATCAATCTAGTAGGCCAAACCAACTGATAATTCGAAGAGACTTGCAAAGATAACAAATCATACATGAAAGAATTCAGAGGAGATTCAAATATTGTTCATAGATAATCTTGATCATAAACCCACAATTCATCGGATCTCGACAAACACACCGCAAAAAGAATTACATCGAATAGATCTCCAAGAAGATCGAGGAGAACTTTGTATTGAGATCCAAAGAGAGAGAAGAAGCCATCTAGCTAATAACTATGGACCCGAAGGTCTGAGGTAAACTACTCACACATCATCGGAGAGGCTATGGTGTTGATGTAGAAGCCCTCCATGATCGATGCCCCCTCCGGCGGAGCGCCGGAAAAGGCCCCAAGATGGGATCTCACGGGTACAGAAGGTTGCGGCGGTGGAAATAGGGTTTCGTGGTGCATGGGTATATATAGGAGGAAGAAGTAGGTCGGTGGAGCTACGAGGGGCCCACGAGGGTGGGGGGCGTGCCCAGGGGGGCAGGCGCGCCTCCCTGCCTCGTGGCCTCCTCGTTCGTTTCTTGACGTCCACTCCAAGTCCTCTGGATCATGTTTGTTCCAAAAATAACTCTCCCGAAGGTTTCATTCCGTTTGGACTCCGTTTGATATTCCTTTTCTTCGAAACACTGAAATAGGCAAAAAAACAGCAATTTGCACTGGGCCTTGGGTTAGTAGGTTAGTCCCAAAAATAATTTAAAAGTGCTTAGTAAAGCCCATTAAACATCCAAAACAGATAATATAATAGCATGGAACAATCAAAAATTATAGATACATTGGAGACGTATCAAGCATCCCCAAGCTTAATTCCTGCTCGTCCTCGAGTAGGTAAATGATAAAAACAGAATTTTTGATGTGGAATGCTACCTAGCATATTTCTCAATGTAATTTTCTTTATTGTGGCATGAACGTTCAGATCCGAAAGATTCAAGAGAAAAGTTTAATATTGACATAAAAATAACAATACTTCAAGCATACTAACTAAGCAATCATGTCTTCTCAAAATAACATGGCCAAAGAAAGTTATCCCTACAAAATCATATAGTCTGGCTATGCTCTATCTTCATCACACAAAATATTTAAATCATGCACAACCCCGATGACAAGCCAAGCAATTGTTTCATACTTTTGATGTTCTCAAACTTTTTCAATCTTCACGCAATACATGAGCGTGAGCCATGGACATAGCACTATATGTCGAATAGAACGGTGGTTGTGGAGAAGACAAAAAGGAGAAGATAGTCTCACATCAACTAGGCGTATCAACGGGCTATGGAGATGCCCATTAATAGATATCAATGTGAGTGAGTAGGGATTGCCATGCAACGGATGCACTAGAGCTATAAGTGTATGAAAGCTCAACAAAAGAAACTAAGTGGGTGTGCATCCAACTCGCTTGCTCATGAAGACCTAGGGCATTTTTGAGGAAGCCCATCATTGGAATATACAAGCCAAGTTCTATAATGTAAAATTCCCACTAGTATATGAAAGTGACAACATAAGAGACTCTCTATCATGAAGATCATGGTGCTACTTTGAAGCACAAGTGTGGAAAAAGGATAGTAACATTGTCCCTTCTCTTTTTTTTGGGTCTTCTTTTTTTATGGCCTCTCTTTTTTTTCATCCGGAGTCTCATCCCGACTTGTGGGGGAATCATAGTCTCCATCATCCTTTCCTCGCTTGGGACAATGCTCTAATAATGATGGTCATCACACTTTTATTTACTTACAACTCAAAAATTACAACTCAATACTTATCACAAAATATGACTCTATGTGAATGCCTCTGGCGGTGTACCGGGATATGCTATGATTCAAGAGTGACATGTATGAAATAATTATGAATGGTGGCTTTGCCACGAATACGATGTCAACTACATGATCATGCAAAGCAATATGACAATGATGGAGTGTGTCATAATAAACGAAACAGTGGAAAGTTGCATGGCAATATATCTTGGAATGGCTATGGAAATGCCATAATAGGTAGGTATGGTGGCTGTTTTGAGGAAGGTATATGGTGGGTGTATGATACCGGTGAAAGGTGCGCGGTATTAGAGAGGCTAGCAATGGTGGAAGGGTGAGAGTGCGTATAATCCATGGACTCAACATTAGTCACAAAGAACTCACATACTTATTGTCAAAATCTATTAGTTATCAAAACGTAGTACTACGCGCATGCTCCTAGGGGGATAGATTGGTAGGAAAAGACCATCGCTCGTCCCCGACCACCACTCATAAGGAAGACAATCAATAAATAAATCATGCTCCGACTTCATCACATAATGGTTCACCATACGTGCATGCTACGGGAATCACAAACTTTAGCACACGTATTTCTCAAATTCACAACTACTCTACTAGCATGACTCTAATATCATCATCTTCATATCTCAAAACAATTATCAAGTATCAAACTTCTCAAAATATTCAATGCACTCTATATGATAGTTTTTATTATACCTATCTTGGATGCTCATCACTTTAGGACTAAAATTTTAACCAAAGTAAATTACCATGCTGTTCTAAAAGACTCTCAAAATAATATAAGTGAAGCATGAGAGATCAATAATTTCTATAAAATAAATCCACCACCGTGCTCTAAAAGATATAAGTGAAGCACTAGAGTAAAATTATTTAGCTCAAAAGATATAAGTGAAGCACATAGAGTATTCTAATAAATTCCGATTAATGTGTGTCTCTCCCAAAAGGTGTGTACATCAAGGATTATTGTGGTGAACTAAAAGCAAAGACTCAAATCATACAAGACGCTCCAAGCAAAACACATATCATGTGGTGAATAAAAATATAGCTCCAAGTAAAGTTACCGATGGACGAAGACGAAAGAGGGGATGCCTTCCGGGGCATCCCCATGCTTAGGCTTTTGGTTGTCCTTGTATTTTACCTTGGGGTGCCTTGGGAATCCCCAAGCTTAGGCTCTTGCCACTCCTTGTTCTATAATCCATCAAATCTTTACCCAAAACTTGAAAACTTCACAACACAAAACTTAACAGAAAATCTCATGAGCTCCGTTAGCGAAAGAAAACAAAACACCACTTCAAGGTACTGTAATGAACTCATTATTTATTTATATTGGTGTTAAACCTACTGTATTCCAACTTATCTATGGTTCACAACCTCAGATACTAGCCATAGATTCATCAAAATAAGCAAACAACACATGAAAAACAGAATCAGTCAAAAACAGAACAGTCTGTAGTAATCTGTATCAAATGCATACTTTCTGTAACTAAAAAATTCTACCAAAATAGGAAGACCTAGATAATTTGTTTATTGATCTACTGCAATTGTAATAAGTATTTTATCACGTTCTGGTGATTTTTAACAATTGTTTTCGTGAGCAGAAAGTTTCTGACTTTTTCAGCAAGATCAAATAACTATCATCCAAGAAGATCCTATAGGTTTTACTTGGCACAAACACTAATTAAAAAATAAAACCACATCTAACCAGAGGCTAGATGAAATATTTATTACTAAACAGAACCAAAAAGCAAGAAACAAAAATAAAATTGGGTTGCGTCCCAACAAGCGCTATCGTTTAACGCCTTTGCTAGGCATTGATAATTTCAATTATGCTCACATGAAAGATAATAATTGAAACACAAAGAGAGCATCATAAAACACATGATAAATAAGTTTAAGTCTAACATGCTTCCTATGCATAGGGATTTTATAAGCAAACAAATTAGCAAGACAAGCAATATCTAGCATATGCAAGGAAGAAGAAAGAAACAATAGCAATCTCAACATAACGAGAGGAAATTTAGTAACATGAGAATTTCTAAGACCATGTTTTCCTCTCTCATAATAATTACATGTGGGATCATAAGAAAATTCAACAAAATAGCTATCACATAAAATATTTTCAACACGATCCACATGCATGCGAAGTTGACACTCTTCCAAAATAGTGGGATTAACATTAACTAAAGTCATGACCTCTACAAACCCACTTTTATCAAAAATTTCATAAGATTGAACATTCTCCAAATATGTGGGATCTAAAGTTGACACTCTTCCAAACCCACTTTCAATAATATTGCATACACTATTATCAATCTCATATTCATCATGGGGCTTAAATAAATTTTCAAGATCAAAAGAAGAATCACCCCAATCATGATCATTGCAACAAATAGTAGTCATAGCAAAACTAGCATCCCCAAGCTTAGGGTTTTGCATATTATTAGCACAATTGACATCAAGATAATTTATAATAACATCATTGCAATCATGATTTTGATTCAAGGAACTATCAAGTATGTGTGCAATAGCAATAATCTCATGTTTAACATAAGAAACTATAGCAAATTCATCTCCGTAAATATTGGCATCGTGGCCATAAGAATCGCAAGCATCATGTTCATCAAGGGATATTCCAATCAAATCATCAGAATCATAATTATCTATAGATTCGTGCATATCATTATTTTCTTCCAAGGCAACGGTCATTCTCTTAGTAAATTCCTTAACATAGGCATTATGAGCATAATTTTCATAGCAACATTTAAGTATGTCAGAATTTTCAGATTTGTAGAGAGTAATATCATACTTTTCAATCAAAGAAGCAACTTCATGAGCACCCTTAAAAACGACAAATTCTTCAATGTTCAATATCATAGTAAATATAAACACCCTTTCCATAAGAAGATAAGATTTCATTATCATTAAACTCACATAGGTAGGGAAGGTGTTTTTTAGGGTTCCTAGAGCGATAAGTAAAATCATAAATTTCACAAAGATTCCAAGCATAGCATAGCAAACTATTTATTTGATACCATAAGAGCTTCCCCTTTTCAGACAAACGATGACGCACAAAATGAGCATGCTCATCTAGAGATTTCCCATCAACAAGGCTAGTTGGGGTTTCAGCACGAGCGCATAAGGATCAAAGATGATCCAAGTAGAACACTTTAAGTGGATCCATATCAATAGATTTTTAGCAAGCAAAGATGCAAGCAAATAGAAGGCACATGGTAACACAAGCAAACAATAGATCTGGCAAGAAAAAGGCAAACAAAAAAGAAGGTGAATAAAATGGCAAAGGTGAAGTGGGGGAGAGGAAAACGAGAGGCAAATGTCAAATAATGTAATGCGAGGGATAAGAGTTTGTGATGGGTACTTGGTATGTCTTGACTTGTGCGTAGACTCCCCGGCAACTGCGCCAGAAATCCTTCTTGCTACCTCTTGAGCATGCGTTGGTTTTCCCTTGAAGAGGAAAGGGTGATGCAGCAAAGTAGCATAAGTATTTCCCTCAGTTTTTGAGAACCAAGGTACCAATCCAGTAGGAGGCCACACGCAAGTCCCTCGTACCTACACAAACAAATAAGAACCTTGCAACCAACGCGATAAAGGGGTTGTCAATCCCTTCACAGCCACTTGAAAAAGTGAGATCTGATAGAGATAATAAGATAATATTTTTGGTATTTTTATGATATAGTATGAAAAGTAGAGATTGCAAAATAAACAGCGCCAGAAATCGCTAGTTGTTGGGAGATTAATATGATGGAAGATAGACCTGGGGGCCATAGGTTTCACTAGTGGCTTCTCTCAAGATAGCATAAGTATTACGATGGGCGAACAAATTACTATCGAGCAATTGATAGAAAAGTGCATAATTATGAGAATATCTAGGCATGATCATGTATATAGGCATCATGTCCGTGACAAGCAGACCGACTCCTACCTGCATCTACTACTATTACTCCACACATCGACCGCTATCCAGCATGCATCTAGAGTATTAAGTTCATAAGAACAGAGTAACACATTAGGCAAGATGACATGATGTAGAGGGATAAACTCAAGCAATATGATATAAACCCCATCTTTTTCTCCTCGATGGCAACAATACAATACGTGTCGTTTCCCCTTCTGTCACTGGGATCGAGCAACGGAAGATTGAACCCAAAGCTAAGCACTTCTCCCATTGCAAGAAAGATCAATCTAGTAGGCCAAACCAAACTGATAATTCGAAGAGACTTGCAAAGATAACAAATCATACATAAAAGAATTCAGAGGAGATTCAAATATTGTTCATAGATAATCTTGATCATAAACCCAGAATTCTTCGGATCTCGACAAACACACCGCAAAAAGAATTACATCGAACAGATCTCCAAGAAGATCGAGGAGAACTTTGTATTGAGATCCAAAGAGAGAGAAGAAGCCATCTAGCTAATAACTATGTACCCGAAGGTCTGAGGTAAACTACTCACACATCATCGGAGAGGCTATGGTGTTGATGTAGAAGCCCTCCATGATCGATGCCCCTCCTGCGGAGCGCCGGAAAAGGCCCCAAGATGGGATCTCACGGGTACAGAAGGTTGCGGCGATGGAAATAGGGTTTCGTGGTGCATGGGTATATATAGGAGGAAGAAGTAGGTCGGTTGAGCTACGGGGGGCCCACGAGGGTGGGGGCGTGCCTCCCTGCCTCATGGCCTCCTTGTTCGTTTCTTGACGTCCACTCCGAGTCCTCTGGATCACGTTTGTTCCAAAAATAACTCTCCCAAAGGTTTCATTCCGTTTGGACTCCATTTGATATTCCTTTTCTGCGAAACACTGAAATAGGCAAAAAAACAACAATTTGCACTGGGCGTTGGGTTAGTAGGTTAGTCCCAAAAATAATATGAAAGTGCTTAGTAAAGCCCATTAAACATCCAAAACAGATAATATAATAGCATGGAACAATAAAAAATGATAGATACATTGGAGATGTATCAGCCGCGTTCACCTCACGAGCGAACTGCTTGAAGATGTGCTTGGAGGCTGGGGCCTGAGCGCCGCCCAAGATGCAGGCGATGGCGCGCGGCTCCTGGAAGCCCCCAGCCCCCTCGTCCCGGTGATGATCGTCGTTCCTCCTTGGTGGTGGTGGTAGTGGAGGGAGGCCTGTCTTGCCCTGGGGACGGTCCTCGCGAGGCTGCTCCGTCCAGGCGCCCTCGCAAGGCTCGCCCTGCCAGCGGTCCTCACGAGGCTGACCGCGCCACTCCTGGTGGGGGCCGTGGTCGTCCCAGTGTCCTCCACTTCGACCTCCTCCACGGCCATAGCCTCGATCGTTACGCTTGGGGCGTCGACTGAAGCGCCCGTCGCGGATGGCCCTGAGCTCTTGACAGCCATTGGTGTTGTGGCTGTGTACGTTGTGGAAGGCGCAGAACGGGCGGCTGCCCTTGGATGACTCTGGGTGGTCGCAGCCGCGCTTCATCTCCGGCTCAGCCGCAAGCACGGCCGCCCCCTTGCGCTTCACGTCCTTGGTCTTGGCCTTCTTGTCTTCTAGGTCGGCAGCTGGAAGCTCGACGAGGGAGAGGCGCCCTTCCTCAGCTCTCGCGCACTTGGTCGCCATGTTGAACATCTCCAGGGCCATGCACAGGTCCTCGTGGATGGAGAGCTCCTCCTTCATCTTGACTTCGCGGACGCCATTAGAAAATTGTGAGATGATTGCCTCGTCCGTCACCTTGGGGATCTTGAGGCGAACGCTATTGAAGCGCTGGATGTACTTCTGCAGGGTTTCCCCCGGCTGCTGCTTGATGCGCCGCAGGTCTCCCGCAGCAGGTGGGCGGTCGTGAGTACCTTGGTAGTTGGTGACGAAACGCTCGCGCATATCACCCCAGGAGGAGATTGATCCCGTGGGCAGGTTCGGGAGCCACGAGCGCGCGCCTTCTTTGAGAGCCATGGGAAACCAGTTCGCCATGACCTTTTCGTCGCCGTTGGCTGCCTCGATGCTCAGCTCATAGAGCTACAGGAACTCAGCAGGGTCGGGGGTGCCGTCGTAGTGCGGAGGCAGGTCGGGCTTGAACTTGCCCGGCTAGACGATGCATCGTAGCTCTAGGGTGAAGGCGCGGCAGCCAGCAGTGGTCACTGGGGCTCGTCATGGAGGTGGAGCCTGGTCTTGGTACCCACGCGCCGCCGTCGCAGGGGCGCATGGTCTTGAGGTGGTGGCGCTGGGAGTGCAGGAGCATCCTCTTGTGGCCGCTGGATCTCCTGGCAGCTTTCTTCTTCGTGCGCGGGCGCCCTGCGCGGCGGGCCACATCGTGAGGCCGCGCGTCTCGCCCCGAGGACGACGTCGTGACGGGGAGGTGGTGGAGGCGCTCCATGGGCTACGTCGCCCGCAGCGGGAGGCGGGCGAGGTAGCAAGAGGGACGGTGCAGGAGAGCCCCCAACGGAACTGACGAGCTCGGCGATGCAGCCCAGCCAATCCTCGTAGAGGTCATCGATGGGGCGGTAGCGGAGGAGCTCGCGCGCCATGAGCAGCGCAGCCTGCGCGTTCGTGGGCCCACGACGAGCATGGGACGATGAGCCGGCCGGAGTCAGCGATGGGGTGGTGGTGCGTCCGTCCCTCCGCACGGAGGGGTGCAGTGACGAAGCTTGCTGTTCGTTCGCCGCTGGGCCGGTGGCGGCGTTAGCAGCGGGTGACAGAGAACGACGGGGAGGCCCGCCGACAGGCACCGTCTGGGCGACACGGGCGGCGAGAGCGGCCCGACACTCAGCACCGGCTCGACGAGCATTAGCCATCGAACCAGTGGAGCGGCGGTGCGTCGACCGACGGAAAAGAGGCTTCGACGCACCCCTACTTGGCGCGCCAAATGTCGGATTCGGGGTTCCGGAGACCCTTGAGAGGTTCGAACTCTGGGGTGCGCACGAAGAACACTCTCTTCCCAGTCTGCCCGCTCAATGATCCCACGACCTAGCTCGACGAACCCTAAGAACAAGTGACACAGGGATTTATCCTGGTTCGGGCCACCTTGCGGTGTAATACCCTACTCCAGCTTTGTGGTGGATTGCCTCGAGGGGCTGAGGATGAAATAGTACAATGGTGGAATGGCCTCGGGAGGTGAGGTGTTCTTGGGCTCGATGAGCTGGTGAGGTGGCTAGGGTGGAATGGATCTGATCCCAGATGCCCCTCTATGGTGGTGGCTAAGTCCTATTTATAGTGGCCTTGGTCCTCTTCCCAAATGTAGGCGGGAAGGGATCCCACAATGACCAAATTTGAAGGGAGACAACTAGTACAAGCTATCCTGACAAAAGTAGTCTTCGCCTGCAAAAGGCTCTGGTGGTGACGCTGCAATGGGCTCCGCGATGACCTCCGTCCCGCCGTCCTGGTGGTCTTGGTCTTGTTGCACCAGAATGGAAACCTTTGCTTGATGCCTCAGGACCCCGCGCCTGCGCTTGCCTCCTTAGCACCAAAGAGGAAAGTGGTACACTCCGCCCACTGGCGCCCGCCCGGCCTTCCTCGTCATGGCTCACGTCATGTGAACCTCGCGAGGTGCTCCTTGCATTGATATCTCTGCTCCTCAGGAGCCAGCCTAGTGAGGCTACCCCTAGGGAGGTCTTGGTGTCATCCGCCTCGCGAGGCTTGGCCCCTCGCGAGGGTCTTGAGTTGTTGCTGCCGAAGCTGGGCCGTACCGGGCCGTTGATGGAGCCATGCCACGGGCCGCAAACAGGCAATTCTGGTTACCCCCGTTCCCAGGAAGCTGACAAAAGTGCTTAGGCTTCGACCTACTGGCCCACATGTCAGCCAGTCCATTTGTTTTTAGTCCATTTGGTGGGCTGGGTGAAACAATGATGTAGTGTCTATGCAGCCTGTTTATATATTATGTTAGAATTTAAAGCCCATTTGCATTTTTCTCGAAATCCATGAACTTGCTGGGCTGGGTGAAAATATCATGTTGGGCTGGACAGAGAAATGTTACAAAAACATAAACACATGATTGCACGTCTATTACTGCATTGGTTAGTAAAATCTTTGCAAGCTTATGTACGCAATCGCCAGGCGTTAACTTGCCAAGTTATATATAAACAACTATTATTATTATTATTATTATTATTATTATTATTTTGTAAGAACTTTCAATTTACGAAATAAAATATCATTTTAATTCGATGAGTTAATAGGACGTGGGGTATTACTATTTTTAGGCTAGACGTTGGACAGTTGAGTTGGTTCTAGGGAAAAGTACTGGAAGAAAACTCAGATTACATTGAAAAAGAAAGTGGGAGAAAATTCAGATATAGGATTAATGAAAACAAAAAATAAAGGAAGTGGGGAGGTCTATACAATGGTTGGATGAACGACATGTTTAACGGAACCGTATGTTGTTTCTGTTATATATATGTAATAAAATAAGATATAAATATAATAATATATACTATTATAGAAGGGAAAACGTAGGTTCAGTTTTGCATTCTTATAGAAAAATAGAACTGAGTTGTGCGTCGTCTTGAAAGGACAAACATAACTTGGGTTGTTGATGTATAGACAAGCTAGGCTGGAAGGCCCAGAGGCTGCTTGATACGTGCTGGACCCAAAAAAACTTAAAACATGTCATGGGTTGCGCATGTTAAACAACAAAACCTAGGCTATGGACCTAGTGGGCCCGGGACTGTCAGCCTCTCGACGAACAGTCGTCTCCCAATTCCTCTTGTTTTGCTGGCCATGTTGGGAACGACAGATGGCGGCGCTGCGGTGAGAGCACCAAGTCGGAGGGCGACATTGAGACCTCGGAGCGAATGAACCTGAGTGAGGGAAGACACAGGCGGAGGGGAGTATGAGGGTTGACTTCTTCGGGTGCAGGGTGGGCTGGTGGAGCTGCCGTCGCCCGAGAATGTGTGGGAGTAGAGGGATGGCCTGGCCAACTCCATAGGCTATGATGGGTCACCGAGGCGTGCGCGGTAGCGCCGCCAGCCGCTGTAAGAAGAGGATGACAGATTGAACAAAATAAAGAAATACAAATGGATAGGTGGTTGGTCCCAGATTTCTGTGTACGAGACCTGCTGGGTCCACCTGAGAAGGGGAATATGTTGGGAGGAAGGAGATTCAAAGCACGACAGCCCAATGAACTAGTTACATACATAAGCAAATAGCCACTGAAAAAAGCAAACAGGTTAATGGGTTCTTAGACAAAGTATTTCAGACAAAACAGATAATTACGACACATAGGCTAATGCATGAAACACTCAGATGATAAAGGTGCTTAAATAGATAAAGTACATCATCTAGACCTTCCTGTCACGCTTGATCATGACGCTGCAGCCGTCCGTGTACTCGTCGGTTACGGGAAGCAGACACGCCCTCATGTCCAAGATACGCCTGTACATGTCGTAGCATGCGTATGCGTCCTTGGCCGCGTAGGTTATGTAGGCTACATTCAGAGGTACATCCCACGTGTTCAGGTCCATGGTATCGTCGTCTTCTTTCATGTTGGCATAGCAGGGGTCGATGATGGTCTCGCCGAGGTCAACCACGGAGTCCTTCTCCTGCCCATTGCCGATGATCTTGTATTGCTTCTGGATATCGACAATCTTGTTGCACCAGATGGCCGAAATCGTCGCGTTCTTCCTTCTCTCCACTGTAGCGAAGGTGTAGTCGGCACTGCCAATGAAACGGGCGAATGCTCCAGAACCTCTGATGGCCCTACAACAGTGGTAGACGAGAACCTCGTCCCGCACGCATACATGGGCGACGGGGATCCGCTGGTCCCTGTCAGGAGACGAATGGATGGGCACAAGGTCTAGTCCTGCGACCTTGTGCTTTCTCTGCTTGAACTCGGCGAGGCAGAGCTTCACCGAGTCCGGATCGTTGGTGTACATCACATTCAACCTGGTGCTACCATGGGTCTGAACGGTGAACTCAAAGGTGAACTCCTTGCTGAAGTCCATATCCAGCAGGCTCACCCCTCGGATCGCCATTGGAGTCTCTTCAAGTGAACGAGTGGGTAGGTGTAAGTGCATCTAGTGCCACCCCTAGTTGGTTTTGGAGTATTGACGACAAACTTGGTTGAGGGACTAATGTGTTTGTGAGAATTGCAGGATAACACAGGTAGTAGTCCCATATTGATTCGGTTTACCTATCAGAGATGACCCCTAAAAATGTGTGAAGACATTGAAGACAATGGTGGTCTGTGAAGATATTCACATTAAAGACTATGACATGAGAAGACATCGCATGAAGACTATGGAGTGCGAAGACATAGTTGTTTCGTAGTTTCCTTTTCTTCTTTGTTGAGTCATAGGAACCACCGCACTGTTAAGTGGGGTCCAAGTGAACAAAGTCAGAGTGACTGATGTGATGCTCAACCAAATCCTATGTCTTCGAGCGAAGACAATGAGAGCAAATCTTATCCAGAGCTGGATAAGTCAGCTTTACTTGTAGTCCAAGTGAAGCTGCCGCGTGTGTTTGAAATCTGACCGTTGGACACGTGTCAGTTCCTTAGTGACCGAGGGTCACTTCGGACAAATCAGGTCGGGTTGCCTCCTGGCTATAAATAGCCCACCCCCTACACCATAAATTGGTGGCTGCTCAGAGTTAGTGCATGGCTTTTGTCGTTTGAGAGCAACCCACCTCCGGAGCATTTGAGAGAGAGATCCTTGCGAGGACAAAGCCCAAAACACCCAGAGCCAAAGAGTGTTAGGCATCACTGAAGTCTTTCTGTCCGCGTGATCTGAAGACTTGTTACACTTGAGGACTGTGAATCCTCCAGCCGGTTAGGCGTCGCGTTCTGAGCATCCAAGAGTCATTGTGGATTGCTGGTGAACAAAGTCTGTGAAGGTTTGGAAGTCTACCCTGAAGAATTACCAGAGTGATTGGGCGAGGACTAAGTGTCCTTAGCTCAAGGGGAATAAGGTGAAGACACGGTCTTCTGAGTTGAATCTCAGCCTCCCTAACCAGACGTACAGTTGTCACAGCAACTAGAACTGGTCCAACAAATCCCTGTCCTCACCAAGCAACTGGTTCTATCTCCTACCTCTCTTTACTTACAGTTTGTCTTCGTGAAGTCTTTTCCTGCTTGCCTGATCTGTTTGACTTCACTGTGTGACGACTATTGTTGTTTGGCTTCATACCATCTTCCACCCTGATCCATACTACCTAGCTGCTAATTGTCTTCGTGCTTTCACTTCATTGATTACTTGACTATGGCTTGTCTAGTGTAGTCTACCTTCCGCTGCATGTCAATAGGTTCATTTCTATTGTTTGTCTTCGAAACTCTCATGTTTTGAAGACTTTCATAAAAATCGCCTATTCACCCCCCCTCTAGTCAATAACTAGCACTTTCAATTGGTATCAGAGCAAGGTACTCCCTTGTTCTGTGTGATTCGGTTTAACCACCTGGAGTTTTAGCTATGTTGAATGCAGGGATAATCAAAGTCTCCGCTGCGTGCCGTGTCTTCAATGGCACCGATTACCCCTACTGGAAGAATAAGATGCGCATGCATCTTGAAGCCATTGATATCGACCTCTGGTATGTCGTCAAGAACGGCGTTCCCAAGACTGCTGAAGGTGTCACCCCTGCTGATGTCAAGAAGTTCATTCAACTGGATTCTACTGCCAAGAACATCATCTGTGGTCATCTGACCAAAGGACAGTATTGCCGTGTGAGTGCTCTGGAAACTTCGAAGCTAGTCTGGGACTGGCTCTCCAAGGTCAACGAAGGCATCTCAACCCAGAGAGACTCAAGGATCAGTGTTCTTCACAACCTCTTCAACCGCTTCAAGAGAAATGATAATGAGAATGTCCAGCTCACATTTGATCGCCTCAGTGATATCACAAATGAGCTTCAGGCACTCGGTGCCACTGAGATCACCAAGCATGAAATCGTCAAGACACTCCTGAGATCACTTGACAGCTCATTTGACACCCTAGCCCTGATGATTCAAGAACGCCCTGACTTCAAGACTCTCGATCCGTCTGACATACTTGAGAGGCTCAACACACATGAGTTCCAGTTATCTGAGAAAAGAGATATCTATGGTCCCAACTATGGCCGTACTCGTGCTTTGAAGGCAAAGGCTGTTTCCTCATCTGAAGAAGAATCTGACTGCAGTTTTGGGGATCCTGAAGACATTGGAAAGGAGCTTGCTATGCTTATGAAGAAGTTCCAGAAATTCACCAAGAAGAAAGGCTTCAGAAAGTCTTCAAGATCCAGCTCGAGAAATGATGAAGCTTCTACTCATGACCACAAGAAGAGAACATGCCACAAGTGCAAGAAACCTGGTCACTACATCTCTGAGTGTCCTCAGTGGGACAATGAGAACAACAAGAAGAAGAAGAGCAAGGAATATGATTCTAATGACAAGAAGAAGAAGAAATCCTCAAAGTCTTCTTCCAAGTCTTCGTCCAAGTCTTCACCACACAAGAAGAGCTCATCTGGCAAGGCTCGTGCTTTTGTTGGCAAGGAGATGGAATCAGAGGAGGAGTCTGCTTCTGAGGAGGCAGAGGTGGAGTCTGAGGAGGAGTCCGACTCTGGCGTTGCAAGTCCGGCTCTAGCTACAGTCTATGTTGCCAAGTCCATCTTCAACACTGAAGATAATGGCTCCATCACCAACATTGATGCTAGTGACAAGGACGACTCTGCTCCCACCTACTGCTTCATGGCACGTGGTGCCAAGGTAAACTCACGCGATGCTTACTTTCAAACATCAAGTGAAGATGACTCTGATTGTGAATCCAAACCTAGCTACAAAACACTTGCTAAAATTGCAACTGAACAACAGAAAGCTATGGAACATATTCAAAAATTGCTAGACAAAAGCGATGACCTGTTGGACGCGGAAATGACCCGATCTCAGTCCTTAATTGAAGACATCAAAAATCTTCATGTTAAGTACGAGGAACTTGAAAGTCGTCATGAAACGCTCTCAACAACTCATGAAAAGCTTTCCTACGATTATCTTCAAATGAAACAGGAACTTGAGAAATTGAGAGCGGCTCATGAAGATCTTCAAAAGGAGAACGAGTCACTTCGCGCTCAACAGATCAGTCCCGCTCAGGAAGGATTTGAACCACCATGTCTAAAATGCCTTGAGCGTGATAATGCTACCTCTGTTGCTGAATGTTCTACTGCTTCTACTATTGCAATATCTTCAACTGCTAATGTGGTAACTAACCCCTCTGCTGAGGATACCACTACTATTGCTGATGAGAATGCCAGGTTGAAGACATTGCTTGAGACTGGAATGTACAAAAGTCTCAAAGGGCATCAGACACTATGCGATGTCCTCAAAAAGCAGATTCTAAACAGAAACCCTAGGAAAGAGGGTGTTGGGTTCGAGAGGAAAATGAATGTAGATGGTTCCTACTGGAAGCCTGAGTAATACCCCAACACCACATGGGTTGCTGCAAAGGGACCTTCAGTGGATCCATCCACCTTATCTAGTTTCACTTGTGCTAATCCGATTATCATTGATGAATCCTTTGATGCAAACTATAAACTGTTTAAGAATCAGAATGGTGAAGTGTTTGCCAGGTATATTGGTACTAACTGCAGGAATGGGCCACCTATGAAGAAGATCTAGGTACCCAAAAGTTGTCTTGAGAATCTTCCTGCGAATGTCATCATGACACCACCTGGGAAGAAGACAAACCCTATACCAAAGGCTTCATATGGTCCAAAGGCTTCATACAGACAGAGGACTCAACACAGTCACCCTAACGCCTATACCAAACCGCTATGTTCATAAAACTAAGAACTTTTCTGCTTATTCATATGAGTATTTATTCACCTCCTGCAAGGCTATTTGCTAGGGCTCCAAAGCCGAAGTTCTCAGATGGTGCACTTAGACTCATTGCTTCAAAGCCACCCCTGAAAATGTGGGTGGTTAAGAAAACTTAACTCTCTTTTGCAGGGAAAGGTCTCCAGCCGGAAATCAAAGGCGTCTGATGCTTATGCTGGTGACCTAAAACATATTGTGGGGCGCAAGATAAAATTCCCAAATGGTCTTACTATGTATTTTGTTCCTGAATCGCTTGCCAATCATCCTATCATCCCTAACCTGGATCTGAGCTTTGATAATCCGCTTGTTCGTCAAATGTTTATGCTTCACAATACCCTTGGTGAAGCCTATCCCCCTAACTGTACTGTAGGGTATGACACCACATGCTTCAGAATGGATTATGGACAGTGGATGCACTAATCACATGACCGGTGATCGAAGTCTTCTAATGGACTCAACCTTACGTCCATCTGACAAGAGTCATATCACATTTGCTGGCACAGGTAAAAGCAAGGTATTGGGTCTAGGTAGAGTTGCAATCTCAAAGGATCAGCACATGGATAAAGTGATGCTTGTTGAATCCCTTGGTTTCAACTTAATGTCTGTCTCAATGCTTTGCGATTTGTGTTGGGGAACGTAGTAATTTCAAAATTTTCCTACGCACACGCAAGATCATGGTGATGCATAGCAACGAGAGGGGAGAGTGTTGTCCACGTACCCTCGTAGACCGAAAGCGGAAGCGTTAACACAACGCGGTTGATGTAGTCGCACGTCTTCACGATCCGACCGATCAAGTACCGAACGCACGGCACCTCCGAGTTCAGCACACGTTCAGCTCGATGACGTCCCTCGAACTCCGATCCAGCCGAGTGTTGAGGGAGAGTTCCGTCAGCACGACGGCGTGGTGACAATGATGATCTTCTACCGACGCAGGGCTTCGCCTAAGCACCGCTACGATATTATCGAGGTGTAATATGGTGGAGGGGGGCACCGCACACGGCTAAGAGATCAATAGATCAATTGTTGTGTCTATGGGGTGCCCCCTGCCCCCGTATATAAAGGAGCAAGGGGGGAGGCCGCCGGCCTAGGAGGAGGGCGCGCCAAGGGGGGAGTCATACTCCCACCGGGAGTAGGACTCCTCCTTTCCTTGTTGGAGGAGGAGAAGGGAAGGGAGAAGGAGAAGGAAGGAAGGGGGCGCCCCCCTCCCTAGTCCAATTCGGACTAGTCCATGGGGAGGGGTGCGGCCACCCTTTGTGGCCTTTCTCTCCTTTCCCGTATGGCCCATTAATGCCCAATACAAATTCCCGTAACTCTCCGGTACTCCGAAAAATACCCGAATCACTCGGAACCTTTCTGATGTCCGAATATAGTCGTCCAATATATCGATCTTTACGTCTCGACCATTTCGAGACTCCTCGTCATGTCCCCGATCTCATCTGGGACTTCGAACTCCTTCGGTACATCAAAACTCATAAACTCATAATAAAACTGTCATCGTAACGTTAAGCGTGCGGACCCTACGGGTTCGAGAACTATGTAGACATGACCGAGACACGTCTCCGGTCAATAACCAATAGCGGGACCTGGATGCCCATATTGGCTCCCACATATTCTATGAAGATCTTTATCGGTCAAACCGCATAACAACATACGTTGTTCCCTTTGTCATCGGTATGTTACTTTCCCGAGATTCGATCGTCGGTATCTTAATACCTAGTTCAATCTCGTTACCGGAAAGTCTCTTTACTCGTTCCGTAATACATCATCTCGCAACAAACTCATTAGTTGCAATGCTTGCAAGGCTTAAGTGATGTGTATTACCGAGAGGGCCCAGAGATACCTCTCCGACAATCAGAGTGACAAATCCTAATCTCGAAATACGCCAACCCAACAAGTACCTTCGGAGACACCTGTATGGCACCTTTATAATCACCCAGTTACGTTGTGACGTTTGGTAGCACACAAAGTGTTCCTCCGGTAAACGGGAGTTGCATAATCTCATAGTCATAGGAACATGTATAAGTCATGAAGAAAGCAGTAGCAACATACTAAACGATCGAGTGCTAAGCTAACGGAATGGGTCAAGTCAATCATATCATTCTCCTAATGATACGATCCCGTTAATCAAATGACAACTCATGCCTATGGCTAGGAAACATAACCATCTTTGATCAACGAGCTAGTCAAGTAGAGGCATACTAGTGACACTCTGTTTGTCTATGTATTCACACATGTATCAAGTTTCCGGTTAATACAATTCTAGCATGAATAATAAACATTTATCATGATATAAGGAAATAAATAATAACTTTATTATTGCCTCTAGGGCATATTTCCTTCAATTTGATCATGATTGTGATATTTGGAAAATATCGTTGCCTTGTTCTAATGGAATCTGACAAGTCTCTAGTCTTTGAAGGGTATCGGAAAGATGATCTGTATATGGTAGATTTCTCAGCAGGACCACAGTTGGTTGTATGTCTTCTTGTAAAAGCTTCAGAGTGCTAGCTCTGGCATCGGAGGCTAGGCATGCTTGCATGAGGAACTTGTACACACTAGCGAAGAAGAAACATGTCACAGGCATCGAGGGCGTCAAGTTAAAGAAGGATCATCTGTGTGTTGCCTGCGAAGCTGGAAAGATGACAAGGGCCAAGCATCCTTCGAAGACAATCATGACGACATCTCAACCCTTCGAGCTGCTTCACATGGATTTATTTGGCCCTACTCACTACTCTACTCTTACTACCACTACTTGCCTCTATGATTTCGTCATTGTTGATGATTATTCAAGAAATACATGGGTGCATATAATCCTCTACAAGAATGAAGTGCAGGATGTCTTCAGACGCTTCGCCAATCATGCCATGACAAACTATGGCATCAAGATCAAGCATATCAGAAGTGACAACGGCACAGAATTCAAGAACACCAGCCTCGACACTTATCTTGATACATTGGGCATCACTCATGAGTTCTCAGCTCCGTACACACCTCAGTAGAATGGCATTGTGGAGTGCAAGAACAGAACACTCATTGAGATGGCACGAACGATGCTTGATGAGTACAAGACTCCAAGGAAGTTCTGGCCTGAAGCCATTGATACTGCATTCCACATCATCAACCATGTTTATCTTCACAAGCTTCTAAAGAAGACATCCTATGAGCTCCTGACTGGTAAGAAGCCAAACATCAGTTACTTCAGAGTATTTGGTGCTAGGTGCTAGATCAAGGATCCACATCACACGTCAAAATTTGCACCGAAAGCACATGAAGGTTTTATGCTTTGTTACGGAAAGGATTCGCACTCCTACAGAGTCTTCAACCTCTTTCACTATAAAGTGGTTGAAACTGTGGATGTGCGGTTCTATGAGACTAACGGCTCGCAAAGAGAGCACCTGCCAAATGTGCTAGATGAAGTCCCACCTAGTGAATCCATCAAGCTTATGGGAACTGGAGAGATCATACCATCAGAAGCTCAGGCTGAAGAGGAAATCATCATTGCACCATGTCAACCTGAAGACAATGCGCAGCCTCAAGCCAATGCTCAAAATGAAGACAATGATCAGCAAGAGCAAAATCTTCGTCCAGTTCATCCTCGTGTTGCAAATGAAGTACATATTGAGAAGATAATTGATAGCATCAATGCACCTGGGCCACTCCCTCGATCAAGAGCAACACAACTAGCAAATTTCTGTGGACACTTTGCATTTGTCTCAATATCTGAACCCAAGAAAGTTGCTGAAGCCTTGATGGAACCTGAGTGGATTCAATCTATGCAAGAAGAGCTTCAACAGTTCGAGCTAAACAATGTATGGGAATCGGTCAAGCGTCTTGATCCTCGCAAGCACAACATCATAGGCACCAAATGGATCTATTGCAACAAACAAGATGAGCATGGTCAAGTTGTCAGAAACAAGGCTCGTCTCGTTGCTCAAGGATACACTCCAGTTGAAGGGATTGACTTCGATGAAACATTTGCTCCAGTAGCTAGGCTTGAAGCCATTCGCATACTGCTAGCCTATGCCAACCATCACAACATTCTTCTGTATCAAATGGATGTGAAGAGTGCTTTTCTCAATGGCAAGATTGAAGAAGAAGTGTATGTTGCACAACCACCTGGCTTTGAAGATCCAAAACATCCTGATATGGTATACAAGCTCAACAAGGCACTATATGGCCTCAAACAAGCTCCTCGTGCTTGGTATGACACACTCAAAGACTTCCTGAAGAGCAAAGGCTTCAAACCTGGTTCTCTAGATCCTACACTCTTCACGAAGACATATGATGGAGAACTGTTTGTGTGCCAAATCTATGTGGATGACATTATCTTCGGCTGCACCAACAAGAGATACAGTGATGAGTTTGGACACATGATGCAAGAGCAATATCAGATGTCCATGATGGGTGAGCTGAAGTTCTTCCTTGGTCTTCAAATTCGTCAGCAAAGCAACGACATCTTCATATCTCAAGAAAAATACCTCAAAGATTGCCTAAACAAGTTTGGAATGCAAGATTGCAAAGGATACACGATGCGAATGGTAAAGAGTTCGATCAAAAGGTATACCGCTCCATGATTGGTTCTTTACTCTATTAATGTGCATCTAGGCCAGATATAATGCTTAGTGTTTGCATGTGTGCCCGATTCCAAGCGGCACCAAAGGAATCGCATCACTTAGCTGTGAAGCGAATTCTTCGATATTTGGCTTACACCCCAACGCTAGGATTATGGTATCCAAAGGGCTCAGAGTTTGATCTAGTTGGATTCTCAGATGCTGATTATGCTGGTGACAAGGTTGATCGCAAGTCCACATTAGGCACATGTCACTTTCTGGGACGATCACTTGTCTGTTGGTCTTCAAAGAAGCAGAACTGTGTATCTCTCTCCACTGCTGAATCTGAATACATTGCTGCTAGATCTTGCTGCACTTAGCTTTTGTGGATGAAGCAAACTCTCAAGGACTATGGTATCCACCTGAAGCATGTGCCACTCTACTGCGACAATGAAAGCACCATCAAGATTGCCAACAACCCAGTTCAGCACTCGAAGACAAAGCACATTGAAATTCGTCATCACTTTCTTAGAGATCATGTCATGGAGGAAGATATTGATATCATTCACGTCAACATTGAAGAGAAATTGGCAGATATCTTCACAATGCCCTTGGATGAGAAAAGGTTTTGCAAGTTGCGGTGTGAGATAAATATCTTAGAATCCTCAAATGTCCTATGATTGGACACACATCCTAACACTTATGCATGTTGATGACTTAGATGTGCAACACACGAAGTAACATACATCTTCAAATCAATGAAGACATACACTCTAAGTGTGAATACATTAACGTGGAATTTGACTTCGGAGCGCCACGATAATTGTGCGTCGTGTCTCGGTCTAATACTTCCTATACGATCGGTAACGCCACCATCAAACCTTTGTTTGAATTGTTTCATTTGGCGTCACATTTGCAAAGTCTTCACATTTGGGTTGTCTTCAACATTGATTTGACTTCTTGTTTATCTTCACAATGTTGATTTGGTCTTATTCTGATATATACATATATTTGTGTTCTGTCCTCTACAGCATTCACTTATAGCTATGCCTTCATGTTTGAATCTTTTGATCTAAGTGAATGCGATCGGACCCTAACCCCTTCTATGCTTCTACCTCAGATTCTATCTATCTAAATCATATGCATTCTATTGAAACTGTCGAATGTCTTCTCTGCGTCCTTGTCAGCAGAAGATACATAGACAAAAGTTGAATCTGTTTTAATGCTATATCCTTATTGCCTGGAACCCGGAGAAGCCGGAACGACCACCCGACAGTCCAGGCGTGCGTGGGAACATGGAACAACTTCCAATGTGTTGCATGCTTGCCACATGTCCTTCAGATGTGAACCGCTAGGGGCACCTGCGTAATTATGCTGTGTTGTACCTTTCCTTATATATACACAACTCATCGCGGTCATAATCTTGTCTTCCACCTCGCCACCTCACACAAACCCTAGCGCCTCCGCTAGCTCGCGTCGATGCCGGAGACGAAGTGCTTAGCTGTGACTTCTCCAACGCCGTCCTCACGCCGGCCGCGGACCTTGTCTTCTCCGCCGCAGCCGTAGGTGTCTTCCGCCGCCAAGTTAGGGAGCGGGAGATTGAACTGCTCGGCCTCCCTCTCAACTTCGTCTAGCAGATCTTTGTGCGGTAATTAAATCTTACTTTCACTGCCTTTTTGATCAATCAGATCCATCCACTTTACCCAAAAGTGGTTTCTAAACTTCCAATCTGGATCTATCTTGTTCTGTATCTCATATCTTGCCAAGTATATCCACTTATGCTTCACAACTAGTTAGATTCCTCACTTGTACTTATTATTGGATTCGTACAAATCTGGAACCAACTCTCATCAAATAAGTGAATGTCTTCGCGCTATGAGGTCAATGTCTTCAAACTGATTTATCTTCAAAACTTATAAGAATGCATATGACCTCTTCCCCTTCCCTCGCATCTCTAATGCTGTCACAGGTACATGTCCGTGGGAGAATCCCTTGGTTCTCATAGTCTGCATTCATTTGCAGAATTCATAGAGCGACACATCAATTCTCCCGAAGCCAGTTCATGTCTGACCAGCAAGAGGAAGCCATTCACAGTCTTGAAGCCTTTCAGTTTGAATATAACGGCAACAGAAAAATCTGCAAGGAAAGGCGGCATGCAGCGCCGTGGAGATACGTCTAAGGACTTGCATCCTGATCTGTATCAACTATACAAGACAGATCCTGAAGAAAGCTATGGCCAGCGCAAGACTCGAATCCAATGGATTCGAAGATATTGGGCGGCACAATGGTTCCTATACAGATATGTGACTACTGAATATGCTAAAAAGAACACCATCAAGCGACCATGGGGAGATATTATGTACAAAAATCTTCAGCCCAAGTCCAAGTCCAAAGCCATTGCTCAAGGCTTCTATCCTTGCATGGTCCGAGGACCACAACCAGAAAATGCCGACCCATCATCTCTGTTATGGTGTCACGACGACAATCTATTCAAGCGTAACTATAAGTTTGCCAAAGATTCTGCTGTGAAGAACAAGAAAGCATTTGGACTCGACTTCAACCTTGGTCCATCTGCTCCAAGGGCTGATGGCACCCGTGATGGTAATCCAAACGTCATCGGCCCCTTCTATAACCTCGAAGGCCTCATAACTCACATTGCAGTATAGGGGGCCGCCGTGGAGCACTCAGCTGATGACGCAGATTCTGATGAAGCGCCAGCTCCGCCTAAGCCACAGAAGCAAAAGAAAAGTAAGGCTTCAAAGCCCTCTGCCGCACCAAGTACTTCACGTGCCAAGCCATTGGCAAGTGCTCTTCCTGCATCCAGTATGCAATCAGAAGATCTTTCTCGTGTCTCCAAGAGGACTGAGAAGCCCAACAAGAAGCCCATCAAGAGTTGTGGACAAGAACTGACCCCAGCTGCCGTTCCAAGGAACGAAGATGAAACCATCGATCTGTCAAGTGATGAAGATCTTGGTGATGATGCTCTTGAGCTACTGATAAAGAGCAAGCAAGAGGCGGAGATCTTCAATGATCTTCCCCTCTTTGATGTGGATATCTTGAATAACTTCATCGATGAGTGGTTTGACAACCCCAGCCTCAGCATTGATGATCTTCAGCTACCAGTTGATATCAGTGTCACCTTCCATGGAGCCATTGCTAATGAGCTGGCTCTAGCTCAGAAGATCGTCGAGTTGAACAACAAAATTGACTATGAAAAGGCTCAATTCAAGAAGAAAATGGCCAAGCTCAGTGTGGCTGATGTTCAAAGATTCAAGCAGATGATGCATGACCACAAGTAAGAGTTTCACAAGAAACGTGAAGATGCAAAAGGTTCAAGAGAGTGCATGAAGTATTTTGCTCAGAAATGTGTTCAAGCCCACAACGAGGTTGAGAAGCGCAAGGCTCTTGGGCTCCTGGCATTGATCCCAAGATGGCTGCCAAACAGAAGAAGAAGCCTGCTGCGGCCCAAGCTAAAGCTTCAAGGCAGGAAGCACCTCGCATTGTCTTCCCTGCCAGCATGACAGGCTCGAAGCCTAAGGTCCCGTCAGCTGCTTCAGAACTGAAGAAGACACGGGCAGCTGAAGCCGAAGCCAAGAAGCGCAAGAACATGAATACTTCTGATGATGCTCCATCAAACAAGAAATTAAAGAAGTCTTCGAAGAAAGAGCGTGCTGCGGCTTCCAAGCCCCTTGTTGTTGAGCCCATTTCTGTTGCTCGTCCTGCCTCCACCAACCAAGAGCGTCGCATTGTGATCCACAAGCCTGCTCCCACAGAGGCTCATGGAGATGAAGAAGTACCAGCTGTCGACCCCATCATAGTTGAAGACATTGATCGTGAAGACAATGTAGATGATGATGAAGTCCTTCCTCAAATCGAGCACCAACCGGTATCATTGCCTGTTCGTACAAACAACGAACTCATCAACATTGGTCGTCCCTTGACGCCAAGTGCTCAGGATGATTCGTGGGCCGATCGCCCTCAAGACTCCCCCATTCAAGATGAAACCCCAAGAACTCCACCGCCTCAAGTCACCTCTCCGGTGCTTGACGACGATAATTACATGGTGCATACCACTCCATCACCACAGGCGTCGCCAGCTTTCCGCAGGCTTCGCAAAGGCCCTAGGCCACAGGTCACCATGTCGAGCATTCTACAAGGAGAAGTGCAATAAAGTTCAGTTGCACGCCAAGTGTTCCCTGAAGCCACTCCCACTGCAAATGTCTCCGAGTCTGAAGCAAAAACTGCTGAAGACATTCCGGCTGCATCGGCCGATGACAATCAAGAACCAAGAGAAGAAGAAAGAGTTGCCACACCCCCAGTCACTCAAGAAGTAGTTCTCGAGGGGAACGTGTCAGTGCCCGACCCTCCCGTTATTGAAACGGAGGTTTAAAACATTGAGGCGGCCACAAACAACTCTACTGAAGCCAATGACATTGTCATGGCTGAAGACATTGTGGCGCCTGAAGCTAATGTTGCGCCTGAAGCTAGTGTGCAACTTGAAGCCACAGTCGATACGTACCGATGCTGCAGTTCCACCCCCAAGGCCTCACACAATTGAGCAGGCCTGTAATCGTGGAGAACTTGTCATAGTTCGGTGGCCCATCATGGTTCCTCCCACTGCTCTCGGACCACAATTTGAATACCATGTGGAGCAAAGGCCTCAGGTCCAGAAGCCAAAGCCCAAACCGCCAAGATTCCTCGGTGCTACAACATCGCCAGGATCATTCAATGTAAACAGCTTCAGGGCACAGAACAAATTCTTTGACAGTGCCAAGAACCCATACTCGAAGCCAAGGATCTCATCTGACCACTTCTGGAGCTATCAACATCGCATTTATTACTCATGTGTCTTATACAATCAAGGGCGAATCTTTCCTCACATGCGCCTGGATTGTGAAGCCATTGCTAGTCTGCCCTGCTTGGAAGAAGCTCTAGACTATTTCAGAGATGCTGACCTTCTGCATTTCGTAATTGACAAAGAGCATTGGAATGAGGAGCTTCTGCTACAATTCTATGCCACTCTTCACATTCATGGCTACAACAGGGATCCGAAGACTTGGATCCAAAGCTCAAGATATCATTGAGCTTACTTCCCTGCCCACTTCAGGTGAGCTCTATGAACCTGGTTGTCAGCTACACAGGAATGCATTGGAGAGCATATTTCAGAAGCCTGAGCCCAACATGAGTCAGATGCTCAGCATGATGAAGCCACTGCCACAAGATGCTGAATATCCAAAGAAATTCTTTGTCGAAGACCTCGAGTATCTGCCCCGTACCATTTATCACATTGTAAGGCGAACTCTATGGCCAGTCAAAGGACATTCTCCTGCAGCCAAGCTTGACGGCACGATGAAGACGTTGGTGTTCTATATTCACAATGGCATCAGCTTCAATGCTCAAGATTTCCTCATCAGACAACTTGCACCATCTGGATTTGATCTATTTGGCCTAAAGTTTTATGCTCCATGGGTGATGCGCTCAATCAAGCTTCACTCTTCTGTCAACTATCAGCCCACTGCACGCAACCATCTTATCTTCTTGCCTGAGGTTGATATGCCTGTCGAAGCCATCTACCCTGAGCCTGCCAAGGAGCCAATATATCTTCATAATGTCGATCGCCAAAGCTTCACGCAACCAATTGAAGGGATTCATGTTCCAAATGCTGCCACTCCTGTTTATCCTCTGGCTGGAAATACACGTGCACCTCATCGTGCAAACACTGAAGCCACTGAAAGCACCATTGCTCAAAGGCCTCGCAAGAGATCTCGTGTACTCAATGACCGAGAGCTTCTTGTGGCCTTACATCAGAAACAGGATAGGCACCATGACTGGCTAAAGCGTCAGATGTAGAGTCTCTTGGTGGATGTCAATCGCATTCGCAACCTTGCCACGAAGAATGCATTCGTGTCACATGAAGCCCGTCGGAGGTCCTGGAAGAGTCTGACGTTGCTAAGCTCCAAAGATGATCTTCATGAAGATGGCTTCACAGAGCGCTACAAGTTTGATTCCACGCCTCCCCGAAATGTCGTCTCACGTCGTACTCCTTCCTTAGAAGACTCGGAGTATTCATCTTCGGCTGCAACTGTTGTTGTGAGAGTCGTCGATGAAGAAGACGATGCCACCTCTCCAACCATGACTTCTTTGCGTCTCGACACTGCACCAGGCCCCTCTGCACCACCGGACTCCAACGTCGACCCTGCACCTTCATCTACTCCTGATGGGAACGAGTAGATGCTCTATGTCTTCAAACCTTTTTGGTCCTTACTAACAAAAGGGAGAGATGCATATGAGTTGATAGTCTTCAAGCGGGTCCATATGGGTGGTTGCTATAATTTTACCAAGTGGTTACAACTCTCATTTTTTATACATTTGGTTCTTTGGGTTGTAACACTTAAACTTGATGGTCGTCTGCTACTTTGTTTGCTATTCTGTGATGCGATGATAAATTCCGCATGAAGTCATTTCGCATACGTCCATTTTTCATTATGCATGTCATTATCTTCGTCTTATCCCTATATGCATGATGAATTATCTTCAAAAGTTGAAGAGGATCTCCAGAAAGCAAAACCTGCCATGTGCATTTGCATTCAAAAGCAAACTACTTATATGCACATCTTCAGGGGGAGCCCTTTTGCAACTTAAGAAGACAATGAATTTTATCTTTAACTTTCACATATTTTTATCCCCGTTGAAAACTTCAACCAGTTTGTCATCAATCACCAAAAAGGGGGAGATTGTAAGTGCATCTAGTGCCACCCCTAGTTGGTTTTGGAGTATTGACGACAAACTTGGTTGAGGGACTAATGTGTTTGTGAGAATTGCAGGATAACACAGGTAGTAGTCCCATATTGATTCGGTTTACCTATCAGAGATGACCCCTAAAAATGTGTGAAAACATTGAAGACAATGGTGGTCTGTGAAGATATTCACATTAAAGACTATGACATGAGAAGACATCGCATGAAGACTATGGAGTGCGAAGACATAGATGTTTCGTAGTTTCCTTTTCTTCTTTGTTGAGTCATAGGAACCACCGCACTGTTAAGTGGGGTCCAAGTGAACAAAGTCAGAGTGACTGATGTGATGCTCAACCAAATCCTATGTCTTCGAGCGAAGACAATGAGAGCAAATCTTATCCAGAGCTGGATAAGTCAGCTTTACTTGTAGCCCAAGTCAACCTGCCGCGTGTGGTTAAAATCTAACCGTTGGACATGTGTCAGTTCCTTAGTGACCCAGGGTAATTTCAAACAAATCAGGTCGGATTGCCTCCTGGCTATAAATATCCCACCCCTACACCATAAATTGGTGGCTGCTCAGAGTTAGTGCACGGCTTTTGTCATTTGAGAGCAACCCACCTCCGAAGCATTTGAGAGAGAGATCCTTGCAAGGACAAAGCCGAAAGCACCCAGAGCCAAAGAGTGTTAGGCATCACTAAAGTCTTTCTGTCCGCGTGATCTGAAGACTTGTTACGCTTGAGGACTGTGAATCCTCCAGCCGGTTAGGCGTCGCGTTCTGAGCATCCAAGAGTCATTGTGGATTGCTGGTGAACAAAGTCTGTGAAGGTTTGGAAGTCTACCCTGAAGAATTACCAGAGTGATTGGGCGAGGACTAAGTGTCCTTAGCTCAAGGGGAATAAGGTGAAGACACGGTCTTCTGAGTTGAATCTCAGCCTCCCTAACCATACGTACAGTTGTCACAGCAACTGGAACTGGTCCAACAAATCCCTGTCCTCACCAAGCAACTGGTTCTATCTCCTACCTCTCTTTACTTACAGTTTGTCTTCGTGAAGTCTTTTCCTGCTTGCCTGATCTGTTTGACTTCACTGTGTGACGACTATTGTTGTTTGGCTTCATACCATCTTCCACCCTGATCCATACTACCTAGCTGCTAATTGTCTTCGTGCTTTCACTTCATTGATTACTTGACTATGGCTTGTCTAGTGTAGTCTACCTTCCACTGCATGTCAATAGGTTCATTTCTATTGTTTGTCTTCGAAACTCTCATGTTTGAAGACTTCAATAAAATTCGCCTATTCACCCCCCTCTAGTCGATAACTAGCACTTTCACTAGGCGGCGGCAACAATTCGTTTTTCAGCTCTTGGGGAACTGGATTCAACAGTAAACTGAGTGTGTACAGGCGACAACAATTACTACCCCTCCCTCGCCCGCTGCACGCCTGGCAGAACATGCACCCTCGGCGCATTCAAATACCTCCATTAAGAAACCTATTCCGACCTCATGTCGGTTCACGAGCGGGTATGTATTGGTACTATAATAACAAGTGTTAGTGGCCACTTTACTTAAATTTAATTATCTTTAATTAAAATTTATTCTTAAAACAAGCAATGCATTGGCTCGTTCTATCAGTGCCACAGGATCAACATGCACAACAATTAGAATTATTATTCTCAGGACGCACATGATCAACACATTTGCCGCACTTTCACACAGACGATACTACGAAGTTTGAAGAGTTTGTTATGGTTGCTGTCCTCTGCATCATCATGCCGTGTTTCCCAGGTTGCAAGATTCAGAACCAAAAAATAAGATTCAAATAATAAGTACGACAAACATGCCTACACATCTCATTGATTCCCAGCTTGCAAGATTTAGAACCAACAATTATGATTCAAATAATAAGTACAACAAAGATACCTGCACATCTCATTGATTCCCAGCTTGCAAGTTTCAGAACTAACCCATTAGAGCCTTTTGATAAAGTGAATATCAGGATTAAATCCATCTTGGCTAGCCGTGTCATACAACCCAAGAACTTGGCGAATGCTCTTGACCATCACAACATATGTAGTTGAGTATTCCTGTTTGCACAGATAAGAAAGAGCATGATTACTATTATAGTGGCACTAGTTGAAGCAAACTTATTTCCAAAACGAGAAAAGATTGCGATAGAATGGATTTATTTAAAAAATACAATGTTAGCATAGTATGGCAAAGCACAATCATGTTGATAAAGGACAATACTGACCGGTGTGAGATGACTTCGGGAGATTAAGTTATACTTCATGTCCCCATATCTTGCAATGAAAGCGATTCATTGACATTCATTAACACCTCAGTGTGGCAGTAGAAGGAGGAGCGCGACTCATTTCAATCACTTTTTTTGTGCAACTCAACTAAAATTATGGCGCTCGCCAGTTAGAGAGGAGGAGCGTCGACTCATTTCAATCACTTTTTTCTGCAAATTATCTACATTGGAAATGAAATGGTAGCTAAGACATTAGTTCTATTTTAAATATATTATCACTACTGCGGATGCTGCTAACGCGACACTACGATCAGAGACCCATTGACGAAACTGTGTGTGATGCAATAGTCGCAAACGGTGATGTAAAAAAACGTAAAAAAGATGCAAAATGTTTGCGATGAAGGATGCATCAAACACGGTTCAGAATTTAGTTGCACGTGCGATGAGGGGCATACAGTTCAGTTCAATGAACTGTTTGCGATGAGGCAGAAGAATAGAAACGGGTAGCCAGACGAAGGTGTGTGCGATATACAGCATACGGTTCACTAGGATGAACTGTTTGCGATTGATGAATTCATCGCTGACGGGTTACCTAGTGCGGTCCGTGTGTGTTGTGTTATGCTCTGTCTGCAGAACATCTATGCTCTGTGTACAGAAGAACAACATATATATACTTGTAACATGACATGATTGCAATACCAAATTAAACATCCAATTACGTTATATAACAAATACCATAAATATTGCAAGGTTCAAATTCAAAGATTACACTGCCCAAATTCGAACATTGCAAGCATCGTCATTTCTGCAAAGGGATCAGCCGCTGACAAGTCATGTTTGGGTTTGACACAATGACGTCCAATTGCTCTGTCATATGCTCTTCCAATACGAAGTTTAGCTTTTTTGGAGCCTCTTCCATTTTGCAGTACCTGCCGGCTCTGATCAACATACCATTCATCTTTCCTAATTAAATGCGTGTTCAACCACAGTACCCACAGCACCCTTGCTCTGGCCATAAAGAACCCGGCGAGTGTAATCTCTGGTAAGGTCCCTCGGTAGGAGTTCAAAGTAATATTTGAAAGATGCAGATCCAAGCATTCGATGTGATTGTCGTTATAAACATTATCCACCTCCGGGGCTATTATTATCTGCAAAAGAAGAGAATGTGTTATTGCCTACATGCAGTTTTGAACACTACTACATGCCTATTTGGTTTGCAAGATTTGCAAAATGCACCAACGTGCCATCTTCGATCTGACACGATTAACATGGGCATTTGATTACAATCTAGAAACATGTAGCCTTCTTCACAAGAGGTTGGATTGGATGAAAAATTCCCTAACAAAACTAGTACAGATGAATCCAAAGGAGAAATGCTTATGGATTGTAACCATATGAATCAAGCAACCAATATGTGGTGGGGGTGTATGTCCTGAAATCCTCCAAAATTCCTTCAGAAATCATAGTACATTGTCATTTAAACTTGGGAAAAGGTGCAAAAAATTGAACTCCCTTATGGTTAACATTTAACAGGAAAGGGACATCACCTCAATATATAGCTTCTTTAGGCACGGAAAGCATCTCAGGCAACTGATAACTTGGTCCAGGTTGGGGCCGACAGATTCTAGTGCCAAGACCTTCACTGTGCCCAGAATCTGGGTCAAGCTTTGCTGGATGACAGACGAACATACATCTTCAAAACTAAATAGTCCGGAGTGTCCTAGAGGTGATGTGCAAGGTACTCGACCAATTCATCGCCTGAAGACGAAGGAACTCGAGTGCAGTACAGCCGCGGAGCAGGTGCTCCATGTCATCCTTTGGGATGGAGACGACGACGAGCTCGAGGTGCTTCAGTCGTGGTAGAAAAAGAGCGGGCGCGTCATTAAGGGGGGCGGGGGGAATGGCAGTTCATGAACTTGGCGAGGCGCAGCGTGGGCGCGAAGCGGAGCGCGGACATTGGCAGCGGGCGCATATGCCCATCATTAAAACTGAGCTTCTCGAGCTGATCTATGGAGGGGGATCGAAACCACTCGTCAAGCTTGGTTCGGTCCTTGCCATTGGAACAGAACTTGCCTGTGATAAGGCCTCTGATTGGGCCATGGTGACTGCCGAGGATCTGGGAGAACGTATCCAAGCTTTTGCGATAGCCATGGCAGAGCTCGTGGGCGTCGAGGAGGTCGACAGGGGTGAGGAGCCATAGGGGGCGCCACCTCCGGGAAAGGGCAGCTGTCCTCGCCCCATATTTGATTGGGAGGAGGGATATGATGACTCGCAACATATCATCGCGGAGGTTGCTGATGAAGTCTAGGCCTATTGGAGTCGCTTGCGGTTCTTTCTCGAACCGCCTCCGCTTGTTGGCAGCCTCGTTCTCCACCTCGTCGGTGGCGACGGAAACCTCTGTCTCCATATTAACGTCGTGCTCCGGTGCTTCAGCAGCCCCAGGGTCGCCACGCCCTCCTATGGGGTGCTTCGGCGGCATCCTCATACACTGACGGCTTTGAGGACTGAGAGCGGCATCGAGGATGTGGGAGGAGAGAGAGGATTGTGTGTGTGGCGAGGATGGGGGGTGCCGACTTTGAGGACCGAGAGCAGCGTCGAAGATGCGGGCGGAGAGAGAGGATTGTGTGTGTGGCGAGGATGGGGGGTGCCGGCTTTGAGGACTGAGAGCGGCGTCGAGGATGTGTGTGGAGAGTGAGGATTGTGTGTGTGTGGTGAGGATGGGGGTGCGACCGCTCGGGCGCGCCATTAATACAGACCAGTGGGAGCAAGGCGGGCGGCGGTCAAAGGCTGTGTTGCTTCCCGGTGAGCCTGCGCGGCGGACTTCTGGAATTCCTATACCATCATTTCACGGAGCGAGGGGAACGCGCCATTAATATGGAGGAGTGGGAGCGAGGTGGGCGGCGGTCAAAGGGCTGGATCGCCTCCCGGTGAGCCTGCGCGGCGGACTGCTGGCACGCCTACCGTCATTTCACACAGCTACTAGCACGCCCCGTACGGTGAGTGCATAGTGAACACGTGCATGAATTAGATAGTGCTAGTGATTTTAGTTGCAAAAATTAGATAGTGCTAGTGATTTTTAGCTGCATATTTTGACAAATTGCAGTGTCTCTTGGCTTAGTGCCGAAGTCTAGCTTTAATTTGCATATCGTATTTGATCTGAACCGTTTGCGTTGAAGAGATGCACAAATCCTGCGTTGAATAGCTCGCACGCTTCCCGATGAGCCTCTCGGTGAACCTACACGCCGGACTGCGCTCGCACGCCTCCCTGTTTAGTCAAGCAGCTGTCCGCACGGCACCTCCTATAGCCATTAAAACCAAGACACGTGGCGTCACATGAATGGTTAACAGAGCGCACACGATTTGAATTATACAAATGTTTGAGATATTAAAGTGGCAACTATTTTTTCAAAATGCCTTTGTTGGCTGTTATTCGAGTACGCCTTCTCTAAAAATGGACACGAAAAATACCACAGCATGCCGGGTGCCATTCCATGATAGCATGCCAAGTTTCATGAATTTCAGACGAGTTTTGGATTTACTAGAATTTAAGAACAAAGTATCTCAACATTTTGCCGGCAATCAATAGTGCCCTGGTGTTTGAAATTCATTCCCATTTCTTACATGGGTCCTAAGCATGCACCCAAGGACACAGATTTGATTTTTCAACCAACTTATATGCACTGGAGCATGTGCATGTAGTTCAAATTTGAATTATGCACATAAAATGCCTAGGAAACTCAGTTAATGTATAAAAATGTCCAAACGAATCCCAAAAATTCCAAAATTTAACACAACACTCCTGTTGTTCTATGTTGACAAAAGAAATTTTTTGAAAGCAATAAGAGGCAACGGATATCGTTTCGTCCCCAAAGGTGGAACGTTCCCTACTGAAACCATCAGGCTTGTTGTGAGAAGCTTATGCCCAAACCTGCCCCAAATGGGACGAAAAATTTACCACGGCATGTTGATGCCGCTCCATGATAGCATGCCAAGTTTCATGAATTTCACACGAGTTTTGGATTTACTAGAATTTAAAACCAGGTATCTCAATGTTTGCGGCCGAGTGACGGTGGCAGGGTGTTTAAAATTCATTCCCATTTCTTGCATGGGACCTAAGCATGCACCCGAGGACACATATTTGATTTTTCAACCAATTTATATGCACTGGAGCATGTGCATGTAGTTCAAATTTGAATTATGCACATAAAATGCCTATAAAACCCAGTTAATGTATAAAAATGTCCAAACAAACCCCGAAAAAATCCAAAATTTAACACAACACTCCTGTTGTTCTATGTTGACACTAGAAATTTTTTGAAAGCAATAAGAGGCAACAAATATCGTTTCATCCCCAAAGGTGGCACGTTCCCCACCGAAACCATCAGGCTTGTTGTGAGAAGCTCTGGTTTGTGAGAAGCTTATACCCAAACCTTCCCCAAATGGGACGGAAATTTTACCACGGCATGTTTGATGCTACTCCATGATAGCATGCCAAGTTTCATGAATTTCAGACGAGTTTTGGATTTATTAGAATTTAAAAACCAGGTATCTCAATGTTTGCGGCTGAGTGACGGTGGCAGGCTGTTTGAAATTCATTCACATTTCTTGCATGGAACCTAAGCATGCAACCAAGGACATAGATTTGAATTTTCAACCAATTTATATGCATTAGAGAATGTGCCTGTAGTTCAAATTTGAATTATGCACATAAATGCATAGAAAACTAAGTTAATGTATAAAAATTTCGAAATAAGCCCCGGAAAATTCCAAAAATTGACACAACACTCATGTTGTTCTATGTTGACACAAGAAAAAAAAATTGAAATCAAGAAGAGGAACCGGATATCGTTTCGTCTAGAAAGGTGAAACGTTCCCTACCGTAACCATTAGGCTTGTTGTGAGAAGCTTATGTTGGGGAACGTAGTAATTTCAAAATTTCCCTACGCACACACAGGATCATTGTGATGCATAACAACGAGAGGGAAGAGTGTTGTCCACGTGCCCTCGTAGACCGAAAGCGGAAGTGTTAGCATAACGCGGTTGATGTAGTCGTACGTCTTCACGATCCGACCGATCAAGTACTGAACGTACGGTACCTCCGAGTTCAGCACACGATCAGCTCGATGACGTCCCTCAAACTCCGATCCAGCCGAGCTTTGAGGGAGAGTTCCGTTAGCACGACGGCGTGGTGACGATGATGATGTTCTACCGATGCAGGGCTTCGCCTTAGCACCGCTACGATATTATCGAGGTGTAATATGGTGGAGGGGGCACCGCACACGGCTAAGAGATCCAAGGGATCAATTGTTGCGTCTAGAGGTGCCCCCTGCCCCCGTATATAAAGGAGCAAAGGGGGGAGAGGCGGCCAGCCAGGAGGAGGCGTGCCAGGGAGGAGTCCTACTCCCACCGGGAGTAGGACTTCCTCCTTTCCTAGTTGGAGTAGGAGAAGGGGGAAGGAGGATGGAGAGAGGAAGGAAAGGGGGGCGCCTCCCCTCCTTGTCCAATTCAGACTAGAGGGGGAGGGGCGCGCGGCCTGCCCTGGCCGCCCCTCCTCTTCTCCACTAAGGCCCATCTTGGCCCATTAAATCCCCGGGGGGGGGGGGGGGGGGTTCGGGTAACCCCCGGTACTCCGATAAAATCCCGATTTCACCCGGAACACTTCCGATATCCAAATATAGGCTTCCAATATATCAATCTTTATGTCTCGACCATTTCGAGACTCCTCGTCATGTCCGTGATCACATTCGGGACTCCGAACTACCTTCAGTACATCAAAACACATAAACTCATAATATAACCGTCATTGAACTTTAAGCGTGCGGACCCTACGGGTTTGAGAACTATGTTGACATGAACGAGACATGTCTCCGATCAATAACCAATAGCGGAACCTGGATGCTCATATTGGCTCCCGCATATTCTACGAAGATCTTTATCGGTCAAACCACATAACAACATACGTTGTTCCCTTTGTCATCGGTATGTTACTTGCCCGAGATTCGATTGTCGGTATCTCAATACCTAGTTCAATCTCGTTACCGGCAAGTCTCTTTACTCGTTCCGTAATACATCATCCCGCAACTAACTCATTAGTTGCAATGCTTGCAAGGCTTATAGTGATGTGCATTACCGAGTGGTCCCAGAGATACCTCTCCGACAATCGGAGTGACAAATCCTAATCTCGAAATACGCCAACCCAACAAGTACCTTCGGAGACACCTGTAGAGCACGTTTACAATCACCCAGTTACGTTGTGACGTTCGGTAGCACACAAAGTGTTCCTCCGATAAACGGGAGTTGCATAATCTCATAGTCATAGGAACATGTATAAGTCATGAAGAAAGCAATAGCAGAATACTAAACGATCGAGTGCTAAGCGAACGGAATGGGTCAAGTCAATCACATCATTCTCCTAATGATGTGATCCCGTTAATCAAATGACAACTCATGTCAATGGCTAGGAAACATAACCATCTTTGATCAACGAGCTAGTCAAGTAGAGGCATACTAGTGACAGTCTGTTTATCTATGTATTCATACAAGTATTATGTTTCCGGTTAATACAATTCTAGCATGAATAATAAATATTTATCATGATATAAGGAAATAAATAATAACTTTATTATTACCTCTAGGGCATATTTCCTTCAGTCTCCCACTTGCACTAGAGTCAATAATCTAGATTACACAGTAATGATTCTAACACCCATGGAGCCTTGGTGCTGATCATGTTTTGCTCGTGGAAGAGGCTTAGTCAACAGGTCTCCAACATTCAGATCCGTATGTATCTTGCAAATTTCTATGTCTCCCACCTGGTCTTGATCCCGGATGGAGTTGCAGCGTCTCTTGATGTGCTTGGTTCTCTTGTGAAATCTGGATTCCTTTGCCAAGGCAATTGCACCAGTATTGTCACAAAAGATTTTCATTGGCCCCGATGCACTAGGTATGACACCTAGATCGGATATGAACTCCTTCATCCAGACTCCTTCATTTGCTGCTTCCGAAGCAGCTATGTACTCCGCTTCACACGTAGATCCTGCCACAACGCTTTGTTTAAAACTGCACCAACTGACAGCTCCACCGTTCAATGTAAACACCTATCCGGTTTGCGATTTAGAATCGTCCGGATCAGTGTCAAAGCTTGCATCGACGTAACCATTTACGACTAGCTCTTTGTCACCTCCATAAACTAGAAACATATCCTTAGTCCTTTTCAGGTATTTCAGGATGTTCTTGACCGTTGTCCAGTGATCCACTCCTGGATTACTTTGGTACCTCCCTGCTAAACTTATAGCAAGGCACACATCAGGTCTGGTACACAGCATTGCATACATGATAGAGCCTATGGCTGAAGCATAGGGAACATCTTTCATCTTCTCTCTATCTTCTGCAGTGGTCGGGCATTGAGTCTTACTCAACTTACCACCTTGTAACATAGGCAAGAACCCTTTCTTTGCTTGATCCATTTTGAACTTCTTCAAAACTTTGTCAAGGTATGTGCTTTGTGAAAGTCCAATTAAGCGTCTTGATCTATCTCTATAGATCTTGATGCCCAATATATAAGCAGCTTCACCGAGGCCCTTCATTGAAAAACTCTTATTCAAGTATCCCTTTATGCTATCTAGAAATTCTATATCATTTCCAATCAGCAATATGTCATCCACATATAATAACAGAAATGCTACAGAGCTCCCACTCACTTTCTTGTAAATACAGGCTTCTCCAAAAGTATGTATAAAACCATATGCTTTGATCACACTATCAAAGCGTTTATTCCAACTCCGAGAGGCTTGCACCAGTCCATAAATGGATCGCTGGAGCTTGCACACTTTGTTAGCTCCCTTTGGATCGACAAAACCTTCCGGCTGCATCATATACAACTCTTCTTCGAGAAATCCATTCTGGAATGCAGTTTTGACATCCATTTGCCAAATTTCATAATCACAAAATGCGGCAATTGCTAACATGATTCGGACAGACTGAAGCATCGCTACGGGTGAGAAAGTCTCATCGTAGTCAATTCTATGCCACTCTTCACATTCATGGCTACAACAGGGATTCGAAGACTTGGATCCAAAGCTCAAGATATCATTGAGCTTACTTCCCTACCCACTCCAGGTGAGCTCTATGAACCTGGTTGTCAGCTACACAGGAATGCATTGGAGAGCATATTTCAGAAGCCTGAGCCCAACATGAGTCAGATGCTCAGCATGATGAAGCCACTGCCACAAGATGCTGAATATCCAAAGGAATTCTTTGTCGAAGACCTCGAGTATCTGCCTCGTACCATTTATCACATTGTAAGGCAAACTCTATGGCCAGTCAAAGGACATTCTCCTGCAGCCAAGCTTGACGGCACGATGAAGACATTGGTGTTCTATATTCACAATGGCATCAGCTTCAATGCTCAAGATTTCCTCATCAGACAACTTGCACCATCTGGAGTTGATCTATTTGGCCTAAAGTTTTATGCTCCATGGGTGATGCGCTCAATCAAGCTTCACTCTTCTGTCAACTATCAGCCCACTGCACGCAACCATCTTATCTTCTTGCCTGAGGTTGATATGCCTGTCGAAGCCATCTACCCTGAGCCTGCCAAGGAGCCAATATATCTTCATAATGTCAATCGCCAAAGCTTCACGCAACCAATTGAAGGGGTTCATGTTCCAAATGCTGCCACTCATGTTTATCCTCTGGCTGGAAATACACGTGCACCTCATCGTGCAAACACTGAAGCCACTGAAAGCACCATTGCTCAAAGGCCTCGCAAGAGATCTCGTGTACTCAATGACCGAGAGCTTCTTGTGGCCTTACATCAGAAACAGGATAGGCACCATGACTGGCTAAAGCGTCAGATGCAGAGTCTCTTGGTGGATGTCAATCGCATTCGCAACCTTGCCACGAAGAATGCATTCGTGTCACATGAAGCCCATCGGAGGTCCTGGAAGAGTCTGACGTTGCTAAGCTCTGAAGATGATCTTCGCGAAGATGGCTTCACAGAGCACTACAAGTTTGATTCCACGCCTACCCGGAATGCCATGTTATGTTGTACTCCTTCCTTAGAAGACTCGGAGTATTCATCTTCGGCTGCAACTGTTGTTGTGAGAGTCGTCGATGAAGAAGACGATGCCACCTCTCCAACCATGACTTCTTCGCGTCTCGACACTGCACCAGGCCCCTCTGCACCACAGGACTCCAACGTCGACCCTGCACCTTCATCTACTCCTGATGGGAACGAGTAGATGCTCTATGTCTTCAAACCTTTTTGGTCCTTACCGACAAAAGGGGGAGAAGCATATGAGTTGATAGTCTTCAAGCGGGTCCATGTGGGTGGTTGCTATAATTTTGCCAAGTGGTCACAACTCTCATTTTTGATACATTTGGTTCTTTGGGTTGTAACACTTAAACTTGATGGTCGTCTGCTACTTTGTTTGCTATTCTGTGATGCGATGATAAATTCCGCATGAAGTCATTTCGCAGACGTCCATTTTTCATTATGCATGTCATTATCTTCGTCTTATCCCTATATGCATGATGAATTGTCTTCAAAAGTTGAAGAGGATCTCCAGAAAGCAAAACCTGCCATGTGCATTTGCATTCAAAAGCAAACTACTTATATGCACATCTTCAGGGGGAGCCCTTTTGCAACTTATGAAGACAATGAATTTGATCTTTAACTTTCACATATTTTTATCCCCGTTGAAAACTTCAACCAGTTTGTCATCAATCACCAAAAAGGGGGAGATTGTAAGTGCATCTAGTGCCACCCCTAGTTGGTTTTGGAGTATTGACGACAAACTTGGTTGAGGGACTAATGTGTTTGTGAGAATTGCAGGATAACACAGGTAGTAGTCCCATATTGATTCGGTTTACCTATCAGAGATGACCCCTAAAAATGTGTGAAGACATTGAAGACAATGGTGGTCTGTGAAGACATTCACATTAAAGACTATGACATGAGAAGACATCGCATGAAGACTATGGAGTGCGAAGACATA
Source organism: Aegilops tauschii subsp. strangulata (assembly GCF_002575655.3). NCBI lineage: Eukaryota > Viridiplantae > Streptophyta > Magnoliopsida > Poales > Poaceae > Aegilops > Aegilops tauschii. The sequence goes on along the minus strand of NC_053038.3, from coordinate 322,648,167 downwards.
GTTGTTTCGTAGTTTCCTTTTCTTCTTTCTTGAGTCATAGGAACCACCGCACTGTTAAGTGGGGGTCCAAGTGAACAAAGTCAGAGTGACTGATGTGATGCTCAACCAAATCCTATGTCTTCGAGCGAAGACAATGAGAGGAAATCTTATCCAGAGCTGGATAAGTCAGCTTTACTTGTAGCACAAGTCAAGCTGCCGCGTGTGTTTAAAATCTAACCGTTGGACACGTGTCAGTTCCTTAGTGACCCAGGGTAATTTCAAACAAATCATGTCGGATTGCCTCCTGGCTATAAATATCCCACCCCTACACCATAAATTGGTGGCTGCTCAGAGTTAGTGCACGGCTTTTGTCATTTGAGAGCAACCCACCTCCGAAGCATTTGAGAGAGAGATCCTTGCAAGGACAAAGCCGAAAGCACCCAGAGCCAAAGAGTGTTAGGCATCACTGAAGTCTTTCTGTCCGCGTGATCTGAAGACTTGTTACACTTGAGGACTGTGAATCCTCCAGCCGGTTAGGCGTCGCGTTCTGAGCATCCAAGAGTCATTGTGGATTGCTGGTGAACAAAGTCTGTGAAGGTTTGGAAGTCTACCTTGAAGACTTACCAGAGTGATTGGGCGAGGACTAAGTGTCCTTAGCTCAAGGGGAATAAGGTGAAGACACGGTCTTCTGAGTTGAATCTCAGCCTCCCTAACCAGACGTACAGTTGTCACAGCAACTGGAACTGGTCCAACAAATCCCTGTCCTCACCAGGCAACTGGTTCTATCTCCTCCCTCTCTTTACTTACAGTTTGTCTTCGTGAAGTCTTTTCCTGCTTGCCTGATCTGTTTGACTTCACTGTGTGACGACTATTGTTGTTTGGCTTCATACCATCTTCCACCCTGATCCATACTACCTAGCTGCTAATAGTCTTCGTGCTTTCACTTCATTGATTACTTGACTATGGCTTGTCTAGTGTAGTCTACCTTCCACTGCATGTCAATAGGTTCATTTCTATTGTTATCTTCGAAACTCTCATGTTTGAAGACTTCAATAAAATTCGCCTATTCACCCCCCTCTAGTCGATAACTAGCACTTTCACTAGGCGGCGGCAACAATTCGTTTTTCAGCTCTTGGGGAACTGGATTCAACAGTAAACTGAGTGTGTACAGGCGACAACAATTACTACCCCTCCCTCGCCCGCTGCACGCCCGGCAGAACATGCACCCTCGGCGCATTCAAATACCTCCATTAAGAAACCTATTCCGACCTCATGTCGGTTCACGAGCGGGTATGTATTGGTACTATAATAACAAGTGTTAGTGGCCACTTTACTTAAATTTAATTATCTTTAATTAAAATTTATTCTTAAAACAAGCAATGCATTGGCTCGTTCTATCAGTGCCACAGGATCAACATGCACAACAATTAGAATTATTATTCTTAGGACGCACACGATCAACACATTTACCGCACTTTCACACAGACGATACTACCAAGTTTGAACAGTTTGTTATGGTTGCTGTCCTCTGCATCATCATGCCGTGTTTCCCAGGTTGCAAGATTCAGAACCAAAAAATAAGATTCAAATAATAAGTATGACAAACATGCCTACACATCTCATTGATTCCCAGCTTGCAAGATTTAGAACCAACAATTACGATTCAAATAATAAGTACAACAAAGATGCCTGCACATCTCATTGATTCCCAGCTTGCAAGTTTCAGAACTAACCCATTAGAGCCTTTTGATAAAGTGAATATCAGGATTAAATCCATCTTGGCTAGCCGTGTCATACAACCCAAGAACTTGGTGAATGCTCTTGACCATCACAACATATGTAGTTGAGTATTCCTGTTTGCACAGATAAGAAAGAGCATGATTACTATTATAGTGGCACTAGTTGAAGCAAACTTATTTCCAAAACGAGAAAAGATTGCGATAGAATAGCTTTATTTAAAAAATACAATGTTAGCATAGTATGACAAAGCACAATCATGTTGATAAAGGACAATACTGACCGGTGTGAGATGACTTTGGGAGATTAAGTTATACTTCATGTCCCCATATCTTGCCATGAAAGCGATTCATTGACATTCATTAACACCTCAGTGTGGCAGTAGAAGGAGGAGCGCGACTCATTTCAATCACTTTTTTTGTGCAACTCGACTAAAATTATGGTGCTCGCCAGTTAGAGAGGAGGAGCGTCGACTCATTTCAATCACTTTTTTCTGCAAATTATCTACATTGGAAATGAAATGGTAGCTAAGACAGTAGTTCTATTTTAAATATATTATCACTACTGCGGATGCTGCTAACGCGACACTACGATTAGAGACCCTTCGACGAAACTGTGTTTGATGCAATAGTCGGAAACGGTGATGTAAAAAAACCGTAAAAAAGATGCAAAATGTTTGCGATGAAGGATGCATCAAACACGGTTCAGAATTTAGTTGCACGTGCGATGAGGGGCATACAGTTCAGTTCAATGAACTGTTTGCGATGAGGCAGAAGAATAGAAACGGGTAGCCAGATGAAGGTGTGTGCGATATACAGCATACGGTTCACTAGGATGAACTGTTTGCGATTGATGAATTCATCGCTGACGGGTTACCTAGTGCGGTCCGTGTGTGTTGTGTTATGCTCTGTCTGCAGAACATCTATGCTCCGTGTACAGAAGAACAACATATATATATACTTGTAACATGACATGATTGCAATACCAAATTAAACATCCAATTACGTTATATAACAAATACCATAAATATTGCAAGGTTCAAATTCAAAGATTACAATGCCCAAATTCGAACATTGCAAGCATCGTCATTTCTGCAAAGGGATCAACCGCTGACAAGTCATGTTTGGGTTTGACACAATGACTTCCAATTGCTCTGTCATATGCTCTTCCAATATGAAGTTTAGCTTTTTTGGAGCCTCTTCCATTTTGCAGTACCTGCCGGCTCTGATCAACATACCATTCATCTTTCCTAATTAAATGCGTGTTCAACCTCAGTACCCTCAGCACCCTTGCTCTGGCCATAAAGAACCTGGCGAGTGTAATCTCCGGTAAGGTCCCTCGGTAGGAGTTCAAAGTAATATTTGAAAGATGCAGATCCAAGCATTCGATGTGATTGTCGTTATAAACATTATCCACCTCCGGGGCTATTATTATCTGCAAAAGAAGAGAATGTGTTATTGCCTACATGCAGTTTTGAACACTACTAAACGCCTATTTGGTTTGCAGGGTTTGCAAAATGCACCAACGTGCCATCTTCGATCTGACATGATTAACATGGGCATTTGATTACAATCTAGAAACATGTAGCCTTCTTCACAAGAGGTTGGATTGGATGAAAAATTCCCTAACAAAACTAGTACAGATGAATCCAAAGGAGAAATGCTTATGGATTGTAACCATATGAATCAAGCAACCAATATGTGGTGGGGGGTGTATGTCCTGAAATCCTCCAAAATTCCTTCAGAAATCGTAGTACATTGTCATTGTAAACTTGGGAAAAGGTGCAAAAAATTGAACTCCCTTATGGTTAACATTTAACAGGAAAGGAACATCACCTCGATATACAGCTTCTTCAGGCACGGAAAGCATCTCAGGCAACTGACAACTTGGTCCAGGTTGGGGCCGACAGATTCTAGTGCCAAGACCTTCACTGTGCCCAGAATCTGGGTGAAGCTTTGCTGGATGACAGACGAACATACATCTTCAAAACTAAATAGTTCGGAGTGTCCTGGAGGTGATGTGCAAGGTACTCGACCAATTCATCGCCTGAAGACGAAGGAACTCGAGTGCAGTACAGCCGCGGAGCAGGTGCTCCATGTCATCCTTTGGGATGCAGACGATGACGAGCTCGAGGTGCTTCAGTCGTGGTAGAAAAAGAGCGGGCGCGTCATTAAGGGGGGCGGGGGGAATGGCAGTTCATGAACTTGGCGAGGCGCAGCGTGGGTGCGAAGCGGAGCGCGGACATTGGCAGCGAGCGCATATGCCCATCATTAAAACTGAGCTTCTCGAGCTGATCTATGGAGGGGGATCGAAACCACTTGTCAAGCTTGGTTTGGTCCTTGCCATTGGAACGGAACTTGCCTGTGATAAGGTCTCTGATTGGGCTATGGTGACTGCCGAGGATCTGGGAGAACGCATCCAAGCTTTTGCAATAGCCATGGCAGAGCTCGTGGGCGTCGAGGAGGTCGACAAGGGTGAGGAGCCATAGGGGGCGCCACCTCCGGGAAAGGGCGGCTGTCCTCGCCCCATATTTGATTGGGAGGAGGGATATGATGACTCGCAACATATCATCGCGGAGGTTGCTGATGAAGTCTAGGCCTGTTGGAGTCGCTTGCGGTTCTTTCTTGAACCGCCTCCGCTTGTTGGCAGCCTCGTTCTCCACCTCGTCGGTGGCGACGGAAACCTCTGTCTCCATATTAACGTCGTGCTCCGGTGCTTCAACAGCCCCAGCGTTGCCACGCCCTCCTATGGGGCGCTTCGGCGGCATCCTCATACACTGACGGCTTTGAGGGCTGAGAGCGGCGTCGAGGATGTGGGAGGAGAGAGAGGATTGTGTGTGTGGCGAGGATGGGGGGTGCCGACTTTGAGGACCGAGAGCGGCGTCGAAGATGCGGGCAGAGAGAGAGGATTGTGTGTGTGGCGAGGATGGGGGGGTGCCGGCTTTGAGGACTGAGAGCGGCGTCGAGGATGTGGGTGGAGAGTGAGGATTGTGTGTGTGTGGCGAGGATGGGGGTGTGACCGCTCGGGCGCGCCATTAATACAGACCAGTGGGAGCAAGGCGGGCGGCGGTCAAAGGCTGTGTCGCTTCCCGGTGAGCCTGCGCGGCGGACTTCTAGCATTCCTATACCATCATTTCACGGAGCGAGGCGAACGCGCCATTAATATGGAGGAGTGGGAGCGAGGTGGGCGGCGGTCAAAGGGCTGGATCGCCTCCCGGTGAGCCTGCGCGGCGGACTGCGGGCACGCCTACCGTCATTTCACACAGCTACTAGCACGCCCCGTACGGTGAGTGCGTAGTGAACACGTGCATGAATTAGATAGTGCTAGTGATTTTAGTTGCAAAAATTAGATAGTGCTAGTGATTTTTAGCTGCATATTTTGACAAATTGCAGTGTCTCTTGGCTTACTGCCGAAGTCTAGCTTTAATTTGCATATCGTATTTGATATGAACCGTTTGCGTTGAAGAGATGCACAAATCCTGCGTTGAATAGCTCGCACGCTTCCCGATGAGCCTCTCGGTGAGCCAACGCGCCGGACTGCACTCGCACGCCTCCCTGTTCAGTCAAGCAGCTATCCGCAAGGCACCTCCTATAGCCATTAAAACCAAGACACATGGCGTCACATGAATGGTTAACAGAGCGCACACGATTTGAATTATACAAATGTTTGAGATATTAAAGTGGCAACTATTTTTTCAAAATGCCTTTGTTGGCTGTTATTCGAGTACGCCTTCTCTAAAAATGGACACGAAAAATACCACAGCATGCCGGGTGCCATTCCATGATAGCATGCCAAGTTTCATGAATTTCAGACGAGTTTTGGATTTACTAGAATTTAAGAACAAAGCATCTCAACATTTTGCCGGCAATCAATAGTGCCCTGGTGTTTGAAATTCATTCCCATTTCTTACATGGGTCCTAAGCATGCATCCAAGGACACAGATTTGATTTTTCAACCAACTTATATGCACTGGAGCATGTGCATGTAGTTCAAATTTGAATTATGCACATAAAATGCCTAGGAAACTCAGTTAATGTATAAAAATGTCCAAACGAACCCCAAAAATTCCAAAATTTAACACAACACTCCTGTTGTTCTATGTTGACACTAGAAATTTTTTGAAAGCAATAAGAGGCAACGGATATCGTTTCGTCCCCAAAGGTGGAACGTTCCCTACTGAAACCATCAGGCTTGTTGTGAGAAGCTTATGCCCAAACCTGCCCCAAATGGGACAAAAAATTTACCACGGCATGTTGATGCCGCTCCATGATAGCATGCCAAGTTTCATGAATTTCACACGAGTTTTGGATTTACTAGAATTTAAAACCAGGAATCTCAATGTTTGCGGCCGAGTGACGGTGGCAGGGTGTTTAAAATTCATTCCCATTTCTTGCATGGGACCTAAGCATGCACCCGAGGACACATATTTGATTTTTCAACCAATTTATATGCACTGGAGCATGTGCATGTAGTTCAAATTTGAATTATGCACATAAAATGCCTATAAAACCCAGTTAATGTATAAAAATGTCCAAACGAACCCCAAAAAATCCAAAATTTAGCACAACACTCCTGTTGTTCTATGTTGACACTAGAAATTTTTTGAAAGCAATAAGAGGCAACAAATATCGTTTCATCCCCAAAGGTGGCACGTTCCCCACCGAAACCATCAGGCTTGTTGTGAGAAGCTCTGGTTTGTGAGAAGCTTATACCCAAACCTTCCCCAAATGGGACAGAAATTTTACCACGGCATGTTTGATGCTACTCCATGATAGCATGCCAAGTTTCATGAATTTCAGACGAGTTTTGGATTTATTAGAATTTAAAAACCAGGTATCTCAATGTTTGCGGCTGAGTGACAGTGGCAGGCTGTTTGAAATTCATTCACATTTCTTGCATGGAACCTAAGCATGCAACCAAGGACATAGATTTGGATTTTCAACCAATTTATATGCATTAGAGAATGTGCCTGTAGTTCAAATTTGAATTATGCACATAAATGCATAGAAAACTAAGTTAATGTATAAAAATATCCAAATAAGCCTTGGAAAATTCCAAAAATTGACACAACACTCATGTTGTTCTATGTTGACACAAGAAAAAAAATTGAAATCAAGAAGAGGCAACGGATATCGTTTCGTATATAAAGGTGAAACGTTCCCTACCGTAACCATGAGGCTTGTTGTGAGAAGCTCTGGTTTGTGAGCAGCTTATGTTGGGGAACGTAGTAATTTCAAAATTTCCCAACGCACACACAGGATCATTGTGATACATAGCAACGAGAGGGGAGAGTGTTTTCCACGTGCCCTCGTAGAACGAAAGCGGAAGCGTTAGCACAACGTGGTTGATGTAGTCATACGTCTTCACGATCCGACCGATCAAGTACCGAACGTACGGTACCTCCGAGTTCAGCACACGTTCAGCGCGATGACGTCCCTCGAACTCCGATCAGCTGAGCTTTGAGGGAGAGTTCCGTCAGCACGATGGCGTGGTGACGATGATGATGTTCTACCAACGCAGGGCTTCGCCTAAGCACCGCTACGATATTATTGAGGTGGACTATGGTGGAGGGGGGCACCGCACATGGCTAAGAGATCCAAGGGATCAATTGTTGTGTCTAGAGGTGCCCCCTGCCCCCGTATATGAAGGAGCAAAGGGGGAGAGGCGGCCGGCCAGGAGGAGGCGTGCCAGGGAGGAGTCCTACTCCCACCGGGAGTAGGACTTCCTCCTTTCCTAGTTGGAGTAGGAGAAGGGGGAAGGAGGATGGAGAGAGGAAGGAAAGGGGGGCGCCTCCCCTCCTTGTCCAATTCGGACTAGAGGGGGAGGGGGCACGCGGCCTGCCCTGGCCGCCCCTCCTCTTCTCCACTAAGGCCCATCTTGGCCCATTAAACCCCCGGGGGGTTCGGGTAACCCCCGGTACTCCGGTAAAATCCCGATTTCACCCGGAACACTTCCGATATCCAAATATAGGCTTCCAATATATCAATCTTTATGTCTCGATCACATCCGGGACTCCGAACTACCTTCGGTACATCAAAACACATAAACTCATAATATAACCGTCATTGAACTTTAAGCGTGCGGACCCTACGGGTTCGAGAACTATGTTGACATGAACGAGACATGTCTCCGGTCAATAACCAATAGCAGAACCTGGATGCTCATATTGGCTCCCACATATTCTACGAAGATCTTTATCGGTCAAACCACATAACAACATACGTTGTTCCCTTTGTCATCGGTATGTTACTTGCCCAAGATTCGATTGCCGGTATCTCAATACCTAGTTCAATTTCGTTACCGGCAAGTCTCTTTACTCGTTCCATAATACATCATCCCGCAACTAACTCATTAGTTGCAATGCTTGCAAGGCTTATAGTGATGTGCATTACCGAGTGGTCCCAGAGATACCTCTCCGACAATCGGAGTGACAAATCCTAATCTCGAAATACGCCAACCCAACAAGTACCTTCGGAGACACCTGTAGAGCACCTTTATAATCACCCAGTTACGTTGTGACGTTTGGTAGCACACAAAGTGTTCCTCCGGTAAACGGGAGTTGCATAATCTCATAGTCATAGGAACATGTATAAGTCATGAAGAAAGCAATAGCAGAATACTAAACGAACGAGTGCTATGCTAACGGAATGGGTCAAGTCAATCACATCATTCTCCTAATGATGTGATCCCGTTAATCAAATGACAACTCATGTCAATGGCTAGGAAACATAACCATCTTTGATCAACGAGCTAGTCAAGTAGTGGCATACTAGTGACAGTCTGTTTATCTATGTATTCATACAAGTATTATGTTTCCGGTTAATACAATTCTTGCATGAATAATAAATACTTATCATGATATAAGGAAATAAATAATAACTTTATTATTACCTCTAGGGCATATTTCCTTCAGTCTCCCACTTGCACTAGAGTCAATAATCTAGATTACACAGTAATGATTCTAACACCCATGGAGCCTTGGTGCTGATCATGTTTTGCTCGTGGAAGAGGCTTAGTCAACGGGTCTGCAACATTCAGATCCGTATGTATCTTGCAAATTTCTATGTCTCCCACCTGGTCTTGATCCCGGATGGAGTTGCAGCGTCTCTTGATGTGCTTGGTTCTCTTGTGAAATCTGGATTCCTTTGCCAAGGAAATTGCACCAGTATTGTCACAAAAGATTTTCATTGGCCCCGATGCACTAGGTATGACACCTAGATCGGATATGAACTCCTTCATCCAGACTCCTTCATTTGCTGCTTCCGAAGCAGCTATGTACTCCGCTTCACACGTAGATCCTGCCACAACGCTTTGTTTAAAACTGCAGCAACTGACAGCTCCACCGTTCAATGTAAACACGTATCCGGTTTGCGATTTAGAATCGTCCGGATCAGTGTGAAAGCTTGCATCAACGTAACCATTTACGACTAGCTCTTTGTCACCTCCATAAACTAGAAACATATCCTTAGTCCTTTTCAGGCATTTCAGGATGTTCTTGACCGATGTCCAGTGATCCACTCCTGGATTACTTTGGTACCTCCCTGCTAAACTTATAGCAAGGCACACATCAGGTCTGGTACACAGCATTGCATACATGATAGAGCCTATTGCTGAAGCATAGGGAACATCTTTCATCTTCTCTCTATCTTCTGCAGTGGTCGGGCATTGAGTCTTACTCAACTTCACACCTTGTAACATAGGCAAGAACCCTTTCTTTGCTTGATCCATTTTAAACTTCTTCAAAACTTTGTCAAGGTATGTGCTTTGTGAAAGTCCAATTAAGCGTGTTGATCTATCTCTATAGATCTTGATGCCCAATATATAAGCAGCTTCACCGAGGTCCTTCATTGGAAAACTCTTATTCAAGTATCCCTTTATGCTATCTAGAAATTCTATATCATCTCCAATCAGCAATATGTCATCCACATATAATAACAGAAATGCTACAGAGCTCCCACTCACTTTCTTGTAAATACAGGCTTCTCCAAAAGTCTGTATAAAACCATATGCTTTGATCACACTATCAAAGCGTTTATTCCAACTCCGAGAGGCTTGCACTAGTCCATAAATGGATCGCCGGACTTGCACACTTTGTTAGCTCCCTTTGGATCGACAAAACCTTCCGGCTGCATCATATACAACTCTTCTTCCAGAAATCCATTCAGGAATGCAGTTTTGACATCCATTTGCCAAATTTCATAATCATAAAATGCGGCAATTGCTAACATGATTCGGACAGACTTAAGCATTGCTACGGGTCAGAAAGTCTCATCGTAGTCAATCCCTTGAACTTGTCGAAAACCTTTTGAAACAAGTCGAGCTTTATAGACAGTAATATTACCGTCAGCGTCAGTCTTCTTCTTGAAGATCCATTTATTCTCAATGGCTTGCCGATCATCGGGAAAGTCAACCAAAGTCCACACTTTGTTCTCATACATGGATCCCATCTCAGATTTCATGGCCTCAAGCCATTTTGCGGAATCTGGGCTCACCATCGCTTCTTCATAGTTCGTAGGTTCGTCATGGTCTAGTAACATTACCTCCAGAACAGGATTACCGTACCACTCTGGTGCGGATCTTACTCTGGTTGACCTACGAGGTTCAGTAACAACTTGATCTGAAGTTTCATGATCATCATCATTAACTTCCTCACTAATTGGTGTAGGTGTCACAGGAACCGGTTTCTGTGATGAACTACTTTCCAATAAGGGAGCAGGTACAGTTACCTCATCAAGTTCTACTTTCCTCCCACTCACTTCTTTCGAGAGAAACTCCTTCTCTAGAAAAGATCCAAATTTAGCAACAAAAGTCTTGCTTTCAGATCTGTGATAGAAGGTGTACCCAACAGTTTCCTTTGGGTATCCTATGAAGACACATTTCTCTGATTTGGGTTCGAGCTTATCAGGTTGAAGCAGTTTCACATAAGCATCGCAGCCCCAAACTTTAAGAAACGACAACTTTGGTTTCTTGCCAAACCACAGTTCATAAGGCGTTGTCTCAACGGATTTCGATGGTGCCCTATTTAACGTGAATGCAGCCGTCTCTAAAGCATAACCGCAAAATGATAGCGGTAAATCAGTAAGAGACATCATAGATCGCACCATATCTAGTAAAGTACGATAACGACGTTCAGACACACCATTACGCTGTGGTGTTCCGGGCGGCATGAGTTGCGAAACTATTCCGCATTGTTTCAAATGAAGACCAAACTCGTAACTCAAATATTCTCCTCCAGGATCAGATCGTAGAAACTTTATTTTCTTGTTACGATGATTTTCAACTTCACTCTGAAATTCTTTGAACTTTTCAAATATTTCAGACTTATGTTTCATTAAGTAGATATACCCATATCTGCTTAAGTCATCTGTGAAGGTGAGAAAATAACGATACCCGCCGCGAGCGTCAACATTCATCGGACCACATATATCTGTATGTATGATTTCCAACAAATCTGTTGCTCGCTCCATAGTTCCGGAGAACGGCGTTTTAGTCATCTTGCCCATGAGGCATGGTTCACAAGTACCAAGTGATTCATAATCAAGTGGTTCCAAAAGTCCATCAGTATGGAGTTTCTTCATGCGCTTTACACCAATATGACCTAAACGGCAGTGCCACAAATAAGTTGCACTATCATTATCAACTCTGCATCTTTTGGCTTCAATATTATGAATATGTGTACCACTACTATCGAGATTCAATAAAAATAGACCACTCTTCAAGGGTGCATGACCATAAAAGATATTACTCATATAAATAGATCAACCATTATTCTCTGATTTAAATGAATAACCGTCTCGCATCAAACAAGATCCAGATATAATGTTCATGCTCAACGCTGGCACCAAATAACAATTATTCAGGTCTAAAACTAATCCCGAAGGTAGATGTGGAGGTAGCGTGCCGACCGCGATCACATCGACTTTGGAACCATTTCCCACGCGCATCGTCACCTCGTCCTTAGCCAATCTTCACTTAATCCGTAGTCCCTGTTTCGAGTTGCAAATATTAGCAACAGAACCAGTATCAAATACCCAGGTGCTACTGCGAGCATTAGTAAGGTATACATCAATAACATGTATATCACATATACATTTGTTCACCTTGCCATCCTTCTTATCCGCCAAATACTTGGGGCAGTTCTGCTTCCAGTGACCAGTCTGTTTGTACTAGAAGCACTTAGTTTCAGGCTTAGGTCCAGACTTGGGTTTCTTCTCCTGAGCAGCAACTTGTTTGATGTTCTTCTTGAAGTTCCCCTTCTTCTTCCCTTTGCCTTTTTTCTTGAAACTGGTGGTCTTGTTGACCATCAACACTTGATGCTCCTTCTTGATTTCTACCTCCGCAGCCTTTAGCATTGCGAAGAGCTCGGGAATCGTCTTATCCATCCCTTGCATGTTATAGTTCATCACGAAGCTCTTGTAGCTTGGTGGCGGTGATTGAAGAATTCTGTCAATGACGCTATCATCCGGAAGATTAACTCCCAGTTGAATCAAGTGATTGTTATACCCAGACATTCTGAGTATATGCTCACTGATAGAACTATTCTCCTCCATCTTACAACTGTAGAACTTATTGGAGACTTCATGTCTCTCAATTCAGGCATTTGCTTGAAATATTAACTTCAACCCCTGGAACATCTCATATGCTCCATCACGTTCATAACGTCGTTGAAGTCCCGGTTCTAAGCCGTAAAGCATGGCACACTGAACTATCGAGTAGTCATCAGCTTTGCTCTGCCAGACGTTCATAACATCTCGTGTTGCTCCTGCAGCAGGTCTGGCACCTAGCGGTGCTTCCAGGACGTAATTCTTCTGTGCAGCAATGAGGATAATCCTCAAGTTACGGACCCAGTCCGTGTAATTGCTACCACCATCTTTCAACTTTGCTATCTATAGGAACGCATTAAAATTCAACGGAACAACAGCACGGGCCATCTATCTACAATCAACATAGACAAGCAAAATACTATCAGGTACTAAGTTCATGATAAATTTAAGTTCAGTTAATCATATTACTTAAGAACTCCCACTTAGATAGACATCCCTCTAATCCTCTAGTGATCACGTGATCCAAATCAACAAAACCATGTCCGATCATCACGTGAGATGGAGTAGTTTCAATGGTGAACATCACTATGTTGATCATATCTACTATATGATTCACGCTCGACATTTCGGTCTCAGTGTTCCGAGGCCATATCTGCATATGCTAGGCTCGTCAAGTTTAACCTGAGTATTCCGCGTGTGCAACTATTTTGCACCCATTGTATTTGAACGTAGAGCCTATCACACCCGATCATCACGTGGTGTCTCAGCACGAAGAACTTTTGCAATGGTGCATACTCAGGGAGAACACTTGTACCTTGATAATTTAGTGAGAGATCATCTTATAATGCTACCGTCAATCAAAGCAAGATAAGATGCATAAAAGATAAACATCACATGCAATCAATATAAGTGATATGATATGGCCATCATCATCTTGTGCTTGTGATCTCCATCTCCGAAGCACCGTCATGATCACCATCGTCATCGGCGCGACACCTTGATATCCATCGTAGCATCGTTGTCGTCTCGTCAACTTATGCTTCTACGACTATCGCTACCGCTTAGTGATAAAGTAAAGCAATTAGAGGGCGATTGCATTGCATAAAATAAAGAGACAACCATATGGCTCCTGCCAATTGCCGATAACTCGGTTACAAAACATGATCATCTCATACAATAAAATTTAGCATCATGTCTTGACCATATCACATCACAACATGCCCTGCAAAAACAAGTTAGACGTCCTCTACTTTGTTGTTGCAAGTTTTACGTGGCTGCTATGGGCTAAGCAAGAACCGTTCTTACCTATGCATCAAAACCACAATGATAGTTCGTCAAGTTAGTGCTATTTTAACCTTCTCAAGGACCGGGCGTAGCCACACTCGGTTCAACTAAAGTTGGAGAAACTAACACCCGCCAGCAACCTGTGTGCAAAGCACGCTGGTAGAACCAGTCTCGCGTAAGCGTACACGTAATGTCGGTCCGGGCCGCTTCATCCAACAATACCGCCGAACCAAAGTACGACATGCTAGTAAGTAGTATGACTTGTATCGCCCACAACTCACTTGTGTTCTACTCGTGCATATAACATCTACGCATAAAACCTGGCTCGGATGCCACTGTTGGGGAACGTAGTAATTTCAAAATTTTCCTACGCACACACAGGATCATGGTGATGCATAGCAACGAGAGGGGAGAGTGTTGTCCACATACCCTCGTAGACCAAAAGCGGAAGCGTTAGCACAACACGGTTGATGTAGTCGTACGTCTTCACGATCCGACCGATCAAGTACCGAACGTACGGTACCTCCGAGTTCAGCACACGTTCAGCGCGATGACGTCCCTCGAACTCCGATCAGCTGAGCTTTGAGGGAGAGTTCCGTCAGCACGATGGCGTGGTGACGATGATGATGTTCTACCAACGCAGGGCTTCGCCTAAGCACCGGTACGATATTATTGAGGTGGACTATGGTGGAGGGGGGCACCGCACATGGCTAAGAGATCCAAGGGATCAATTGTTGTGTCTAGAGGTGCCCCTGCCCCCGTATATAAAGGAGCAAAGGGGGAGAGGCAGCTAGCCAGGAGGAGGCGCGCCAGGGAGGAGTCCTACTCCCACCGGGAGTAGGACTTCCTCCTTTCCTAGTTGGAGTAGGAGAAGGGGGAAGGAGGAGGGAGAAAGGAAGGAAAGGGGGGCGCCCCCTCCTTGTCCAATTCGGACTAGAGGGGGAGGGGGCGCACGGCCTGCCCTGGCCTCCCCTCCTCTTCTCCATTAAGGCCCATCTTGGCCCATTAAACCCCTGGGGGGTTCCGGTAACCCCCGGTACTCCGGTAATATCCCGATTTCACCCGGAACACTTCCGATATCCAAATATAGGCTTCCAATATATCAATCTTTATGTCTCGATCATTTCGAGACTCCTCGTCATGTCTGTGATCACATCCGGGACTCCGAACTACCTTCGGTACATCAAAACACATAAACTCATAATATAACCGTCATTGAACTTTAAGCGTGCGGACCCTGCAGGTTCGAGAACTATGTAGACATGGCCGAGACATGTCTCCGGTCAATAACCAATAGCGGAACCTGGATGCTCATATTAGCTCCCACATATTCTACAAAGATCTTTATCGGCCAAACCGCATAACAACATACGTTGTTCCCTTTGTCATCGGTATGTTACTTGCCCGAGATTCGATCGTCGGTATCTCAATACCTAGTTCAATCTCGTTACCGGCAAGTCTCTTTACTCGTTCTATAATTGATCATCCCGCAACTAACTCATTAGTTGCAATGCTTGCAAGGCTTATAGTGATGTGCATTACCGAGTGGGCCCAGAGATACCTCTCCGACAATTGAAGTGACAAATCCTAATCTCGAAATACGCCAACCCAACGAGTACCTTCGGAGACACCTGTAGAGCACCTTTATAATCACCCAGTTACGTTGTGACTTTTGGTAGCACGCAAAGTGTTCCTCCGGTAAACGGGAGTTGCATAATCTCATAGTCATAGGAACATGTATAAGTCATGAAGAAAGCAATAGCAGAATACTAAACGATCGAGTGCTAAGCTAACGGAATGGGTCAAGTCAATCACATCATTCTCCTAATGATGTGATCCCATTAATCAAATGACAACTCATGTCAATGGCTAGGAAACATAACCATCTTTGATCAACGAGCTAGTCAAGTAGAGGCATACTAGTGACATTCTGTTTGTCTATGTATTCATACAAGTATTATGTTTCCGGTTAATACAATTCTAGCATGAATAATAAACATTTATCATGATATAAGGAAATAAATAATAACTTTATTATTGCCTCTAGGGCATATTTGCTTCAGCTTATATACCCCAACCTGCCCCCAATGAGATAATATTTTTACCACTTCATGTTGATGTCGTTCCATGCTAGCATGTCAAGTTTCATAAATTTCAGACGTGTTTTCGATTTACTAGAATTTAAAAACCATGTATCTCAATGTTAGCGGCCGAGCGACAGTGGCAAGGTGTTTGACATTCATTCTCATTTTTTGCATGGGACTTAAGCATAGACCCATGGACACATATATGATTTTACAACCCATGTTGTTGCACCGGAGCATGTGCATGTAGTTTAATTTTGAATTGTGCTCCTGAAATGGCTAGAAAACCAATTTAATGTATAAAATGTCCAAACGAACCCTGAATAATTCCAATTCTTTTACGACACACATATAGCTGCATGTTCATTGCAGATAAAAGTTCTACCAATTCAAACACCGTCCATTACCGTCGTGACCCCATTATGTAATTCAAATCAATATGAAAAATCAAGTAGATCCCACACAGTTTATTATCACCAACCGTGTGAGATGCAGTACAAAATATCCTGGAGCATCGTCTGATGACACTTTGCGCGCCAGTTTTTTCGCTGAAGTGATTCAAAATTTTCGGCTTCCGTGGAAATATCTACCTCCCCGCCCCCTCCCCCTTACCGAAAGCCACATTTCCCCTGTTTCCGCCTTCCTTTCCAAGTTGAAGCCTTCACTCCTTGCTTGCAGCGCTGCCTCCTCGCCAGCGACCCTCCTTCACGCTGCTCGGCCTCGCCTATCCAGGCAGGTAATCCACACCCGACCCCCATCGCCCTCCTCCTTCCACATACCACATGCCCCGACCGCCAACGCGACACCTTCGACCCAAATCACCGACCCCTCCACCAAATAAGCGCCGCCCTAAGCCATGGTGCACGTACTATAGCCAGGATCTCAAGGAGCATTTGGCAGCGGAGAAGCAAATCGCAGCCGCACACGCGGATGAGATCGTGATGGCTGCCATTCGTGCAGACCCCCAGATCTTGGAGGAGCACCTTGCCGTCAAGACCACCGTCGACGCCTCGCACGCCGACGCTGCGACGCGGTTGGCTGCTTTAAACGATAGTTCATGGCGTTTTCTCGAGGCCACCCTCCGTGCCTTCGACGAAGACTACAAGGTGTTTTCTCAGTGTGCACGTGCTTACCTCATCTTGAGAGCTAGTAGGTCGGTGCCCGGAGCGGCTCAGGCAACTCACCACTACGACAAGGGCACCCACGATGTGGAGGCCTCGCCCTCTTCCATGTCCAAGGAGCCAATCGTCATCGATATCTCCGACAATGAGGAGTAGCTTGTCTTATTAGCTCACTACAAGGACCTATGTTCAGTTTGCTAGCTACTGCCTTTCCTTAACAAATTCTAGTGAACTATGCTGTCTACTTTTACCATGCAATCTATTGCTCTAGTTTATATGTTCTATATGTCGTGCAATGTGGTGCTCACTTATTAACTGTTTGGTTAATTAGTTGTCATGTTTAGTTAACTGTTTGGTTCAATTCTACAAATGTGATGTTCAATTCTTCAGGGTGCAATTTTCCAAGTTGTCAAGCATGCTTGGTTTGGTTACCTGTCTGATCTTCTAGTATGTTATACATTGTGCAATGTGGTGCTCAATTAACGTTTGGTTCATTTGTTGTGGTGTTTAGTTAACTGTTTGGTTCGATTCTGCAATGCGATGTTCAATTGTTGTGGGTGCATTCTGTTATTGTATACCATGTGAGAAATAAATAGAATTTGGCTGTACTAAATACATCAGAAACAAATACAATTGCTATATTTCCAAGTTGTCAAGCATGCTTGGTTTGGTTAACTGTCTGAACTTCTATTAGGAGTATGTTATATTGTGCAATGTGGTGCTCAGTTAACGTTTGGTTCATTTGTTGTGGTGTTCAGTTAACTGCTTGGTTCAATTCTGCAATGCAATGTTCAATTGTTGTGGCTACATTCTGTTATTGTATACCATGTGACAAATAAATCGAATTTGGCTGTACTAAATACATGAGAAACAAATACAATTGATATATTTCCAAGTTGTTAAGCATGCTTGGTTTGGTTAACTGTCTGATCTTCTATTAGGAGTATGTTATATTGTGCAATGTGGTGCTCAGTTTTCCATGTGGCTTGAATTAATCTGATGAATCTACAATGTGCTTATTTTTCATCAACATATTTTATTGATAGCATGCGGACCCTTACTTAGCCTGATGAATAACTACCTTATATGTGTTGCAGGTAAACAATGGAAGCACTAAGGTTTACAATCGAGGTTAGCACGTGCATGGTCCATTGTCTAATAGCACATTATTGTGCAATTGTAGGAACCATTCTAATATTTAGGTTTTTAACAATTTGGTCTTGCACATGTAGGTCCTGCTGCCAGAGGTTTTGACCCACTGTTCGACCCTTTTTGCATATGGGGAAATGAGTTGTCCATGAATATCAATCAAGTCAAGAAACTCAGAAAGATTGTTAGGAAAAGAAATTAGTGACAAAAAACAACAAAATCTTTGTCTGCACAATGAAGAAGACATCAGTTCACTACAAGATGGTACTAACTATTATACCTTGCCTTTTTTATTCCTTTGCCCCATTTCCAATATAGAGAAGATATTTATGCACATCCTTGTTTTTAGGCCTTTCCAAAGCAGTTCACTGATGATTACCTCTCAAACCACCTCTATGGTCAGGAGGCGAGGAAGGTTTTCATACAACACCCATGGTTCAATATTGAAGTGTTCCTGAAGAGGACGAAGGATGGACGACCAATCATCCACAGGCACTGGCCTAAAGTTGCAAAGACCTTCAACATGAATGAAGGCTCAATATTCGCTTTCTGCTTCAGCAGTTTTCCAGATGAGATGCATCTTTCTATGTACCGTCTATGATGCAAATTTCAAAAGGTTCTAGATGTTGCATGTGAAACTTGGTGCTGGTGTAGTTGTGTAATGGGGTAGCTGAGTGCTGAAGCTATATCATGTTGTACTCAGATGTATTTCAATTATGAAATCCTGCTTCCTTAATATGGAAATGAAATATATTATGTGCTTAATTTGAATGTCAATTAGATTAATAAATGGATTATTAATAATAGGGCAATTAGCCTGCTAATTGGCCAATTAGCCTGCTGGGGTTTTCCTATTGCAAACGGTTATTGAGAAAACACCGTGGGAGATGACCTCAGTCAACACACACAATTTCGAGGAATAAACCGTGTTGGATCAATGAACAATCACACACGACATTCTCTTGAAAACTGTTTGCGTTAGGCCACCGTGCGCAAACGTTTTTCCTGGAGCGACTCTGTGGGATGTATATACGAATGGAAACGTTTAGCGGGGACTGACTGTGTGGGAAGCACTTATGACCAGAAATGATTTCGCCTATATAATTGTATTTTTTAGCACTACTGTACGTATAACTGTTTTTGGTCGCTCGCCGGTTGCACACGACCTCATTTTGCCGAGCGTGTGTGCCAGGAGGGCATACCCCGACGGTTTCTGGGTCATGTGGGAAGGACCCCCGTATCGCAATCACTCACTAGGTGACGGTTCTGACCGCCGTCACGGAAAGGGGTTAAAAACCGTTTGTATAGCACCTCGTTGCACCAGTGTAGTACTTCATTTTATCAGTGGCAGTAGCAGTGCCAAAACAGTAGCACAATATCATTAGTTGGATGCAGAGTCAAAATCAACCAAAAAGGAACATACCCGGTCATGGGAACCATAACTGAGAGAGGGGCCCCTATGCCACCACGACTCAGTGAGGTCAACCTGCAGATCCATGACTCAATTCATGTAACTTTTTCTGCAGTTCACCTGAAATGAAGCAAAGATTGCATCATTCAGCTAGCAAGCAGTAGTTGCTCTCATGAGCTGGCAGGTTCTTCTTTAGTAGTTGCACTAAAATTGAGCAACATTAAGGTTGGTTGTCCTGCTCATGTAAGGTGCAACTATAATTTTCTTATCCTTTTGTGCAGTTCCACTAAAATGAAGTGCCATTGTGGTGACAGTGACAACTCATCTTGCAAAGGCTAATAAAATGTTGCAGGAGATTACCAGCAGAGTTTGACGAAGATTTTGGGAACTCCAATCACCATTTTGTGCAGTTCCACCAAAATTGAGAGACGTTGCCCATGTGACATTTTAGTTGAACTGCACAAGACACTCATTCCGAAAAAGTGTTTTGCGCAGTTCACCAAAAGGTCACAAATAGCAATGAGGTGAAATGGATATCCGTATTTGCACAAAAAGATAGAAATAAAATAGTTGCTAGTCAATAACAAGATACGAAACATACACAAAATGAAAAGAAGCATCTTGATTTTGTTCATGGCAATCACGCAAGGATAGTAGAAATTTTAAAACGGCAGCATTGCTTCATGTTACCGAAGCATTACGATCAACAATGACATTCGTCAAATATGGGACTACTTTAATGGTGGCATTGGTTGTTTACGAGATACAGTAGATCAACAACAGCTAAAGAGTTGGTTTAAGGGCATGGGAAAGTAGGGAAAGCAGGACACTCAGCAGCGTAAAGAAGCAACTTACTTATCATACTGGGGAAAACATCAGGAGTACCATTTGTAACACAGTTTAATTGCATAATATTACTGGAGGCATTAAATTAACAATAACCCTGGTTAGACATGTCCTTAAGGTAACAGTGTGATCGCTTCATTTTACATGCGCCCTTACATTAACAACAGCAAAAAGTTGGTATAAGGACATGCGACAGTGGACGCATCAGCACAATGTACCTACAAGGAGGCATAAAGTGGTGTGCCGAGTTTGTTCATACTCTGTGAGGGCAGCAAATCTAATCCTGGAGACCTGTTACTATGTGAGGGCAGCAAATCTAATCCTGGACATACTCTGTTGACTTGTCCACCAGCCGCCACTTTCTATCCTTTTCAGCCAATAATAGATTTGTTCCTTATCCAGTTTGTACTGCCTTTTCCCTTTATTTCCCTTTTAAACCAAGAGACCGGTTGGGTATCCGGTCTCTACTACTTTCCCCCTATTATTTCCTCTTTGAATAAAGTCCTAGATTCATGCTATGACTTTCCCCCTTTCTTCGTTGTTTGAACCAAGTCCTAGATTCGACTACATGAAGTAGCTTTACCTCCAATAAAACTAAAAATTTAGGTGGCTTTGGAAGAGCTGATGGAAGTAGAAAAAGATCCACATGCAGACACGTGGGGAGCCGGGGCAGTAGAGCAAGGCTGCTTTCGAAGGAACTTATACCTGAGGGTCATCGCGATGTCGTCGGCGGCAGGTTGGATCTGCGCACAATACGGCAGGGAGGAAGAAGGGTCGGAGGACCTCCTGAGCCGGTGCTGTGTCGGAGAGAACGTCACGGGCAGAGGATCAGGACCCACTGGTAGCTGTTGGTTTCCTCCCTCGCCGCCGATGACCGCGTGAACGATGCACCTAGTCCTCTACACACACCGGTCGAAGGGATCCGACCGGATATGTGACCAGCGGTGAGCAGAGAGAAAATGTCGCTACCGCTGTCTTGTTTAGATCCAGAGAGGATGAGAGAATGAAGAGACCAACCCTAGTAAAGCAAGCGCTCAGGCCCCTTCCTATATATATAGTGGAGTGATTATATTTTTTCTCTACACAACAACCGTTTCAATTTGTGTACGTGGCATTAAAGAAAAGAAACTCTCTATTTAACGTGACTAACTGTACGACTCTTACTTACTACTAGTAGTACTGTTCACTTGTGCTCCCCGGCCCTCCATTCATTGAACAACTCCACGGGTGAATAAACATACAGTACTGGTATTTATATAGAACGAACAAGCTCGAACTATTTTGGCTTTGAAATATCAATGGTACAGTTTGACCACATTGCATCAATGGACTCAGTACTTTGAAGTAACCTATACGTATAAACACATGCACGCTTTACATTCCGAATCGCTAACTAGAGCTTGAACCGTATTTGTTTACATATACCACATTTTTCTTTTGATTTTCTGCTCCATGGTGCAATTCATTGATACAAAATTATACTATGAGTAGTTAAAAGTTGAGGGCGGGGCTTTTCCCGGGCAGTACACACGGCAGTTTTCACGTAGGCGGTTTGACAGAGAGGCGAGGAGGATGAGGGAGTAGCGGATTCAACTTACTGCTGGAAAGGTAGGGCTGTGCGATTTGATGACGCATTACTGCTGAAAAGACGGTGTCTTGTGATATGACTACTCACTATAGTCATTAATTACTGGCGCTACGACCGGGGTGATGCCCCCTTCCGTTCCCCACTCTAATCTGGTGCATGACACGTCGACCCGGATGTTGGCTCTCCCACATGTTGGCGAAGTACGTAAGAAGGAGCAAAGAATCATGTGGTATATATAGTGTATATACTAGTACTACTACTCACGTCGGAGGAGTGTGAACCACGACGGCCCAGTGAACCAGCAGGCGATAGGCCATAGAAAACAATGTGGTGATATGGCCATAAAAAACAATGTGCTACAGTCCAGTCTGTAGCATGTACAGTACTACTCCGCTTCCTCCTCCTCTCGGTTCATCGCCATCATACTTTTCCCATTCCTATGTTTTCAGTACCATGCGAATCAAATAGAGGCCCTTAGACTGGTTTAGGCCCGGTCGTTTTTTATAAATGTGTTATGTCCAAAATTTAATGAACGTGCTCCGGTTTCTATGAAAATAATCTAGTTTGCATGTAGTAATTTATTTATTATTCTGAGGGGGGTTTGCATGTAATTCGTGAGGTCTGAAATGTAAAGTACGCCGACATTGTTGCATATGCTCTGAGTCGTGCATGCACTACGACCCAGATGCTCTATGTCCCACATGTCGGCGAAAGGGAGCACGTGGAAATATCCTAGGAATACATATAGGAGGATAAATGCGTGAAAAAATATGTACTATGAAGCGTAGCTGTGGTTCAAAAAGGAGACCTAAAGTGATGACAGGTATAGGTCGCACGCACCCAACTAGTGGTACTAGACGTACGCCTACTTTTTCCCTAAAAAAAGAGGTACGAGTACTCAGTACTCCTATTCTATCAACACGAGTCCCATCTGACAACAGCGTCCATGCTACAGCTAGCTCTTCTCCCTCGTTTCTCTCTTCTAATTCTAACTCAGCCGACGCGTGGTGGGCGCGGTGGGGATCTGCCGATAGTCGGTTTGCTCAACTGCGCCCCACCTGATAGTGAAAATGCTAAGACAACAAGCGTTCCCTAGCTTGAGCGGCGTGCCGAACAGACCATGTGGGGGTGTGACGCGAACGGCACATGCATGCTGTACTTGTTCCACTTTCTTGTTTTGAACTCGTGACATGTATTAACGCTCAGTTTTGAATATACAAGTTTGGTTGTCGAGCCAATATATACTCCCTCCATGTAGGTTGGGTCACTGAAGTCAAAATTAGACACAAAACACGATGGTGATGGACCAGTCTACCTCTGTCCTGGTTTATTGTTCCCCATCGTAATCTGTGCCAAATTTTGACTAACAAAAGGTTCATGCATGTCAGTGTCAGATTCGGGGTTCCGCATACCCTTGAGAGGTTCGAACTCTCGCGTGCATGCGAAGAACTCGCCCCCAGTCTGCCTGTTCACCGAATCCATGGCATGGCTCGATGAATCTAATGGACAAGAGACACAGCGGTTTATCCTGGTTCAGGCCACCTTGCGGTGTAATACCCTACTCCAACTTTGTGCTGGATTGCCTCGAGGGGCTGAGGATGAACTAGTATAGTGGTGGAACAACCTAAGGAGGTGAGGTGTTCTTGTGCTTGATGATCTGGTGGGTGTGAGGTTGGTCCGAATCCCCCCTCTATGGTGGTGGCTAAGTCCTATTTATAGTGGCCTTGGTCCTCTTCCCAAATGTAGGCGGAAGGGGATCCCACAATGGCCAAATTCGAAGGGAGACAACTAGTACAAGTTATCCTGACAAAAGTAGTCTTCGCCTGCAACAGCCTCTAGTGGTGACGCTGCGGTGGGCTCCGCGATGACCTCCGTCCTGCCGTCCAGGCGATCTTGGTCTTGTTGCACCAGAATGGAAACCATTGCTCGATTCCTCGGGACCCCGCACCTAGGCTTGCCTCCTTAGCACCAAAGAGGAAACTAGTACACTGCGCCCGCTGGCACCCGCCTGGCCTTGGTCGTCATGGCTCACGTCATTTGAACCTCACGAGGTGCAGCTTGCATTGATATCTCCGCTCCTCGGGAGCAATCCTGGGGAGGCCGCCCCCCAGGGAGGTCTTGGTGTCGTCCGCCTCGCGAGGCCCCTCACGAGGGTCTTGAGTTTGTTGTTGTTGAAGCTGGGCCGTACCGGGCCGTCGATAGAGCCACGCCGTGGGCCGCAGGCAGGCAAGTCTGGGTACCCCCGTTCCCAGGACGCCGATAGTAGCCCCCGGGCCCAAGGCGCGCTCAGACTTGGCTTCAAGGCGAAGCCAAAGGGCAAGTGTGGAGCGCTGCGGGCCCTAACCGTCCGCCTCGGTTAACGCGTGGTGATTGATGGGACGTGGGCGTCTCCGCTTCCCCACGCTGCCTCGGCAACCGTTTGACTTGATGAGACTCTACTGCATGCAGAGAAAGACATCATTGCATGGGATCGTGGAGGTCGGCGGTTGGCCTTCCTCTGGCTATAAATGAGGGGAGGGGCAGAGCCCCCTTGCTCATCTCCATCTTCTCGCCACCCGCTCCTTCTTCCTTCTTGCCTCGCCGTCTTGCCGTAGCACCCATGGCATCGACGAGGAAGTTCTCCGCTGCCGAGAAGTGGAAGGCCCCCAAGGAGGGGCCTGGCTCAGCGCCGCCCAAGAGAGGGCGAGATCGTCCCTGTAAGCATGCCACGACTCCTGCGGTGGCTCCTCGGGGGGGGGGGGGCGCCCCGAGTGGCCGTGGTGGCGCTTCTTCTAGCTGTGGGAGCCGCCAGGGGCGAGGCAGCCCCTGCGATGGAGGGAGCCGCGCCGTGGTCGTCCGACCTCCTAGGCCGCGCTTCCATTCGACGGAGGTGCTCCCTGAGTTTGTTGTTTGGTCGGAGAGGCCGACCGGCACCTGGCTCTCGCTCCCCCGCTTCTTCGCGGGCGAACTGCCGGTCGCTGGCCTTGACGGCCTCTGGCTGCAGGCTGACGGCTACTGCAGCAAGGCTTCATGGGTAGAGGCTGAAGTTTCCGCCACCAGGAACGTGGCCTTGACCCATGGCTGGTAGGCGTTTGCCCGCGCGCGCAGCCTGAGCGGGAGGTGCACCCTCCATTTTAAGTATGACGGTGTCGCGACCCTCTACGCGAGGGTGTTTGGGGAAGATGGCCGCCGCGCAGGGTGCTGCCCCAAAGACGACGGCGGCGACGATGAGCTTGGCCTTGACAATAGCCGTGGTGACACTGAGGGTGAGTTTGCCCTTGGCAACGGCCGTGACTCGTTCAGCAGCGGCGGCTCCTCCTCCAGCGAGAGCACAAGTAGCGGCGGCTATGACCAGCCGCCACGTCGCCGGGCTCGCTTCGAGGGAGGTGGCGGATCTTCTCGTCGCCACGCCCAGGTGAAGCGGGAGGAAGGCTCAGGCTGAGCCCGGAAGACCTCCGGAGCCAGGCCTCCGGAGCTGCTACGGTCGTGCGGGCCGCTTTTCTTTAACCTTTCCTTTCTCCTACATTTTGAAAAAGTAGAGGGCCTGCTGGGGCATGTAATGAACCATGGTATTTATGCCACTATGCTATGTTTATTATTCTTGTGTTATGTTGTGGTGTTCATGTTCTGAGTAGGTGCGGTAGGATAACTTCGCTTGGTACACTCGCGGTAGCTTCCCCCACCTCGTGAGGGCACACCCTTCAGCATCCGGTGAGGCCCCCTTGCCGCCGACTCAGGAGCCGTTGGCCTCAGGAGACATCATAAATCAGCAGAATTGTTAGAAGACTTGTCGGGTGTCCTGTTCTTCCTTGCGCCAGCCCTCAGGCATGGGCTAGTCGTGGCTTGGTGCACCGCGTTGCAGTACCCGGGGGGCATGGACTTCAAGAGGGTGCGTAAATCATGAGCTCATTCAAGGGCGCCTCGCGAAGATCAAGGAAGCCGAAGCTCTGGGGCGTCAGGGTTTTGGCGAGCTGTGTGTCAGCGTTCTGGGAATGGGGGTCCCCAAACTTGCCTGCCTGCGGCCCATAGCATGGCTCCTCCAGCGGCCTGGTACGGCCCATCTTCACCAGCAAACACTCAAGACCCTCGCGAGGGGCCGAGCCTCGCAAGGCGGACGATGCAAGACTTACTCAGGGGCGGCCTCACTAGGCCGGCTCGCGAGGAGCGGAGAGATCAAGGCGGGGGCACATCATGAGGTTCCCATGACGTGAGCTGTGACGACCAAGGCCAGGCTGGCGCCAGCGGGCGCAGAGTACCCGTTGCCTCTTTAGCGCTAATGGGGCTAGCGCAGGCGAGGAGTCCCGAGGCATCAGGCAAAGGTTTCCATATCGATGCAACGAGACCAAGACCAGCAGGACGGCAGGACAGAGGTCATCGCGGAGCCCACGACGTCGTCACCACCAGAGCCTTTGGCAGGCGAAGACCACCTTTTGTCAGGATAGCGTGTACTAGCTGCCCCCCTTCAAATTGGCCATTGTGGGATCCCTTCCCGCCTAATATTTGGGAAGAGGACCAGGGCCTCTATAAATAGGACTAGCCACCACCATAGCAAGGGGACAGATCATTCAGATCGCCCTTGAACACACAAGCTCACCGAGCTCAAGGACACCTCTCCTCAGGAGGTTGTTCATCCCTTGTACTTGTTCATCCTCAGCCTACTAGGCAATCCACCACACCACACTGGAGTAGGGCATTACACCACATCGGTGGCCTGAACTAGTATAAACTCTTGTGTCCCTTGTTCTTCGGGTTCGGCGAGTTGAGCTTTGAGATCGTGGTGAGAGCGAGAGATAGGGGGAGAGAGATCTTCGTGCGCACCCCAGAGTTCGAACCTTAAGGGTTTTGCCAGAACCCGTGATCCGACATTTGGCGCACCAGGTAGGGGTGCGTTGAAGCTTTCTTTTCGTCGATCCACACTCCACCACCTCCACGCTTTGTCCCCATGGACAGCTGGTTCCCATGGCCCTCGCTGGCGCACCGCGCGCCTGGCTGTTCACCCTCCCAGGATCCTAAGTGGCATCTTGGGAGGAGCTGCGCGGCCTCTTCGTCGCGCGCTTCGCGGCGCCGGCGCCCATCACCGTCGCGGCCCTCCTCGGTGGCTCGCAAGCACCGCCCTCGGACCGTCACACAAAGCAGTTCTTCCGCCAGATCGACGCCGCTTCCATGCAACAGGGAGCTCCCCCGGGTTGGGCGGCGCCCAAGGCCGACCTCACCTTCGACTCGGGGGATCACCCCGTCACCACCACCAGCTCGGGCATGCTACCCATGCTTTGCATGCCCACCATCTGCAACGTAGCCGTCACCAAGACCCTCATCAATGGTGGAGCTGGCCTTAACGTGCTCTCCATGGAAGCTTTCGGCTTGCTTCATGTGCCACACGAATGGCTTCATCCCACCAAGCCCTTCTCCGTGGTCGGCGGCGGCTCCACCAGCCCCCTGGGGCAGATCCGCCTTCCTGTGACCTTCGGCACTCGCGACAACTACCGCACCGAGATAATCGACTTCGACATCGCCCGCATTGGCCTCCCATACAACGCCATCCTCGGATACTCGGCTCTAGCTCAATTTATGGCGGCAACTCATCGAGCCTACAACCTCATGAAGATGCCGGGGAGCAAGGGCGTCCTCACTGTAGCTGGAGACACTAAGGAGGCTCTGGTGGAGCTCAAGCTTGCCCTCAAAGCCTTTGCGGCGGCCCGCCCGGCCGATGAGGCCAACCCCGGAGCTAAGGAGGCCGCACCGGCAAAGAAGAAGCAGTTGTTCACTCAAAGCCGGGCCGAAACCAAGCAAGTACCGGTCAAGGAAGGTGAGCCCTCAGGAGCCACCTTCACCATTGGCGCCGACCTCGACCCAGATCAAGAGGAGGCATTGGTGAAGTTCTTGCGTGCAAACAAGGACGTATTCGCCTGGGAACCCAAGCAGCTGGTAGGGGTCCCGAGGGGGTGATCGAGCATCATGTAAGGGTGTGCCCCAATGTGCGCCCTGTGAAGCAGAAGGTGCGGCGATAGTCCACAGAGAAGCAGTCCTTCATCGTCCAGGAAACCCGCAAGCTGGAGGCAGCAGGTGTCATTCACGAGGTTCGGTACCCGGAGTGGCTGGCGAACCCCGTCGTCGTGCCGAAGAAAGGCGGGAAGGAGCACCCCCGAGACTTCACCAACCTCAACAAGGCCTGCCCCCGAGACCCGTTCCCACTTCCGCACATCGACTTGACCAACCTCAACAAGGCCTACCCCCGAGACCCGTTCCTGCTTCCGCGCATTGACCAGATTGTCGACTCCACCGCCGAGTGCGACCTGCTGTGCTTCCTGGACGCGTTCTCGGGCTACCACCAGATCAACATGGCAGTGGAGGATGTGGAGAAGAGGGCCTTCCTGACCCCGTGTGGGGTGTACTGATACACTTGCATGATGTTCGGGCTGCGCAACGCAGGTGCAACCTTCCAAACGGCTGATGCACATCGCCCTGGGTCAGTAGCTCGGGAGAAACGCTGAAGCCTACATCGAAGACATCGTGGTAAAATCTCGGGAGGCTAGAACTTTGATTCAGGACCTCGAGGAGACCTTCGCAAGCCTGCGCCAGGTGGACCTGCGGCTCAACCCAGAGAAGTGCGTGTTCAGTGTTCCCTCAGGCAAGCTGCTGGGCTTCCTCGTGTCCCACAGGGGGATCGAGGCTAACCCGGAGAAGGTCAAGGCGATAGAAGACATGGGCCCACCACAAACTCTCAAGGAAATGCAAAAGCTTGCGGGCTGCCTGACCTCGCTAGGGCGCTTCATCTCCAAGCTGGGGGAGCGCGCCCTGCCATTATTCAAGCTGATGAAGAGGAAGGGCCCGTTCGAGTGGACCCCGGAGGACGACCTGGCATTTCAAGACCTCAAGAGATACCTAACCAGCCCTCCGGTGATGGTGGCGCCTTGTCCCCTCGAGCCCCTGGTGCTTTACCTTGCGGCAACTCCCTACTCCACTAGCGCAGCGCTAGTGGCGGTCTGGAAAGAGCGCCAGGCCAAGAGTCCGTCGTGCTGTGCCGCACCTCCAGCCGGGGCGATACGGCACCAAGAGGACACCGCAAAGGCTGCAACAACGCCAACGAGTGATCAGGCCCAGCAAGGCGGCATTCTCGGGCCTGTAGAGGCCCCAGTAGGCGACCGGGCTCTTGGGATCCCATCACCTTAGGAGACGCCCCAACCCTCGGCAGACACAGGCTCCATCGACGCTCCCGCCCTCGTCGAGCACCAAGTGTACTTCGTCAGCACGGTACTGCGGGATGCGAGGGCACGGTACCCCATGCCTCAGAAGCTCTTGCTCGCGCTCTTGGTGGCCTCGCGTAAACTCCGTCACTACTTCCAAGGTCACCCAATCAAGGTCGTCTCGTCCTACCAATTGGAGAGGGTACTCCGGAACCCCAACGCTGCTGGAAGAGTCGCTGAATGGAACAACGAGCTGCAAGCATTCCAGTTGGAGTTCAGCACAACCAGGGTCATCAAGGCAGCCGCGCTCGCCAACTTTGTGGCAGAATGGACCGACGCCCCGGGGCCTGAAGCAGGCGAGGACCGATCCCTCTCGCCAGGAAGTGAAGCGCCAGATGGCTGGGTCATGCATTTCGATGGCGCGTTCGCACACCAGGGCGCGGGGGCTGGAGTAGTGCTCATCTCGCCCACTCAGGACAAGCTCTACTACACCGTGCAGCTCTGCTTCCAGCAGGGCGAGAAGGTCTCCAACAACATCACGGAGTACGAAGGCCTCATCACTGGCCTTAAGGCTACGGTGGCCCTGGGGGTAAAACGCCTCACCATCAAGGGCGATTCGCAGCTCCTCGTCAACTTCTCCAACAAGGTATACAAACCGAAGGACGAGCACATGGAAGCGTACCTCGCGGAGGTGCGCAAGATGGAGAAGCAGTTCTTGGGCCTGGAGCTACAACACATGCCTCAAGGCATGAACTAGGAAGCCGACGATATCGCCAAGAGAGCGTCTAGGCGCCTACCCTAGGAGCCCGGCGTCTTCGAGGAGCGGCTCTTCAAGCCTTCAGCAGTCCCTCCTGCTACGGAGCCAACACTGCCTTGGGAGGAGCTCCCCCCGGCGGCAACCTCGGGAGCCCCCGCCTATGGCCCGACCTCATGAGTGCGTCTGCTCCTCGCGCTCGAGCCTCGGGAGGGGTGCTGGACCGAGGAGTTCAAGGCATACCTGACGGAGGGACAATGCCGAAGAAAGAGGAGGACATAGAGCGTGTGGCCCGACAGGCTACGGCATATTGCATCCAGGACGGTGAGCTATACAGAAAGCGGCCAAATGATGTTTCTTTACGATGCATCTCCAGGGAGCAAGGGAACGAGTTGCTAGCTGACATACACGGCGGAGACTATGGGCACCACTCATCGTCATGAACCCTGGTCGGCAAGGCGTTCCGCAGCGGGTTCTGTCGGATCACGGGTTCCGGCAAAACCCTCAAGGTTTGAACACTGGGGTGTGCACAAAGATCTCCCCCTACCGATCCACGTCCTAGCTTCGCTAAGATCTCAAGGGCTAACACGACGAACTCGCAACCCAAGGGGCACAAGATTTATACTGGTTCAGGCCACCGTTCGGGTGTAATACCCTACTCTAGTGTGGTGGTGGTGGATTGCCTCTTGGGCTGAGGATGAACAATACAAGGGGAAGAACAGCGTCCTGAGGCGAGGTGTTCTTGTGCTTGGTGAACTTGTGTGGTTGAGGATGATCTGAGTGATCCGGCCTAGATGAGTATGCCCCCTACTATGGTGGCTAGTCCTATTTATAGAGGCCCTTGTCCTCTCCCCAAATATTGAGCGGGAAGGGAGCCAACAACGACCAATTTGAAAGGGGACAACTTGTACAGCTTATCCTGACAAAAGTAGTCTTCGCCTGCAAAAGGCTCTGGTGATGCGCCGCCTTGGGCTCCATGGTGACCTCCGTCTTGCCGTCCTGCTAGTCTTGGTCTTGTTGCACTGATATGGAAACCTTTGCTTGATGCCTCGGTACTCCGCGTCTGGGCTTTCCTCCTTAACAGCAAAGAGGAAACACGGACACTGTGCGCCCTGGCGCCCGCCTGGTCTCGATCGTCATGGCTTACGTCACGAGAACCTCACGAGGTTTGCCATGTCTTGATCCCTTCGCCCCTGGTGAGCCAACCTGGTGAGGCCGCTCCTGAGGGGGTCTTGCGCCGTCCGCCTCACGAGGCTTGGCCCCTCGCGAGGGACTTGAGTGCTTGTTGGTGAAGATGGGCCGTACGGGCCAGCTCGCAGGGCCATGCCATGGGCCGCAGGCAGGCAAGTCTGGGGACCCCCATTCCCAGAACGCCGATAGTAGCGCCCGGGCCCAAGGCGCGCTCGGGCTTGTCTTCGAGGCGAAGCCAAAGGTCAAGTGCGGAGCGCCGCGGGTCCCAATAGCCTGCGGCCTTGGTTGACGCGTGGCGGTTGATTGGACGTGGGCGTCTCCGTTTCCCCACGCTTCCTCGGCAACTGCCCGACTTGACAAGTCCCTGCGACATGCAAAGAGAAACCATCATTATCTGTGATCGTGGGGGCGCTGGTTGGCCTTCTCCTGCTATAAATGGGGAGGGGCAGAGCCCCCGTCGCCCATCTCTTCCCATTCCGCTTGCTTCTCCTCCTCTGCTCCATCGCCGACACCAATGGTGCCCATCCGAAGGTTTTCCGCTGCGGAGAAAGGAAAGACTCCCCTCGACGGGCCGGTGCCGCTCCCGCCGAAGAAGAGGCCGGTCCACCGCTGCGACGCGATGACGATGCAGGTGGTGACGAGGCCTTGGTGCGAGCGGCCTCCTCCTGGGTATCCGTTACCCCTGTACGCCCAAGCCGGGGGCTCAGGAGGGAGAGGCCACGAGCGTCAGTGCGCTCGCCGTGGCCATGGTCGCCGTGCCGCGATGGCGCGCGTTGCCGCCCCTGGAGTCCACGCCATGGACTCCTTGCGCGAGTTCGTGCTGTGGGCGGCGATGCCCCCGAGCACCTGGATCCGCTTCCCTTCCTTCTTCTCAGCCGAGATGCCGTCGAGGGGGCCCCTGGAGCTTTGGCTGCAGCACGCTGACTGCGACACGCCGGCAACTGGAGCGGAGTTGAGGCCATCTCCTCGGGGAAGAACTTCATGACCTGAGGCTCGGGTGAGGTTGCCCGAGTGTGTCGCGCGGAGGGCGTCCTTGCAATCCATTTCGTGTACGACGGCGCCTCCACGCTGTTCTTCAAGGTCTTCGACGCAGAAGGCCGCCGTCTGGAGTGTTGTCCCAGGTGGGGTCATCAGGCTGGTGTCGCAACTGGGGCAGGGTCTACTGCCCGCGTCGCCAGCGGCTCCTCTGGAAGCCGCAACGACACTTGGGAGTCCAGCGATTCTCCCGAGCTCTACGAGACAACGGAGACGAGCGACGACAACTACGTGCCCCCAAGCTCTCGCCAAGCCCGGAGCAGGGCTGCAGCGTCTGGCCGCCGCCGCCGATCTGGATGAGATTGGCGCCGGCCTCTCGTGGCCCACTGTTGATGATGGCGTCGTCCACAGGTGTGCGTGTAGATAGGATTCCCTAAGTTATTGCCTTTCGTTCCCTACGAGGAATCAAGAAGTGCCCCGTGGGGGTGTGTAAAGGTTTTGTAATGTCTCTTGTCAATATTGTCCTTATTATGAACTTGTGCGAGCGCGAGTCCTGCTTCAGCTCGGTCTCCCTTTCCGACCTCGTGACGACTTGGTGCTTTACACTGACAGGTCCCGGTCCCCAGGCAGGCTGCAGCCGTCGCTGGTATGCCAGGGTCGCGTGCCGTGGTCAAGGCCAGGAGGTGAGCGGCCTGAGGTCCAGTAAGAGTTCCTGAGGCGCGATGCTCAGGAGGTCCCCTTTAGTGCTCAAGCAGCCGTCGAGAGGTAAGAAAGGGGGGTGACATTGCTGCAGCAGGCCTGCGGTTAGTATGGTTCATAATCCTTAGCGGTTTAGCCAATCCGGGCTCGTGACTTATCTTGTTGGTCCGGGGCCGATTCCTCATGATGCGCCAGATTCGTGCACAGGCGTCCAAAGCACAGCTAAGCCTTGTCCATGTGAGCCTCCCCCCTTCTCTACGCTCTCCTTCGTGCTCTACGTCCTCAGGTCCCGGCCCTCGAGCGAGCTCCGCCGCCGCTGGTATGCTAGGTCGCGTGTCGTGGTCAAGGCCAGGGGTGAGGGCTGGAGAGCCAGTAGGAGCTCCCGAGTCGCGATCCTCAGGAGGCCCCCTTTTAACGCGCAAGCAGATTGCATGGGAGAAGAGGGAGCTCGCAGTTGCATCTTCAGGAGGTTCCTGTGAGCCAGCACAAGGAGAGACACAGTTTGCCATTACGGTTGCCGGTCTGCCGCCGGTTGCTCCGCGGAGAGATGAAGGCACTTGAGGGCCTGGTGAGGTGACGTGCGCGGGGCGTGCCGCGAGTCAGAGCTCGACCGCTCAGGTTTGTCGACATTGCAGGGACGGACCCGAGCACAAGCGTCGTGCCAGCGTGACTAGCTCCCGTGGCGGGTGAGAATCAAGCAGGTGATAGTCATAGGTAGATTAAGCATGGAAAGCATACTGGCTTAAGTAAATGCAGGGAAGATACATGCCACCAGGTCAGGCCCGAGCGGCTTGGGGATGATGCAGCCCGAGCGGCGCCCCGAGCAAGGTAAGCTAAAGACATGAAAAGGGATACATGCCACAGGGACGGACCCACGTGGCCTGGGAATGATGCAACCCGGGGGGCGCTCCCAGCTAAATAAACTTGGAAAATGTCACTTGGTTCTGTTGATGAAGGGATGTTGGGGCAGCTGAAGGTACGCGATGAAGGGGTTGCTCCTCACGAGCCACCGGGGCCCTGAGCCTCGGGAGGCTCTGGGGGTCCAGGCGGTTCCTTGAGGACCGTCTCCATCTCCGTCAGGACGACGTGGTGCCTGGCCTCCTGAGTCACAAGGGCGCGCTGATAGGCGGACGCCACGCTTGGCAAGCCAAAGGGCATGCGAATGTAGCTGTGCGGTGGGCCCTCACAGCGTCCCACGCGCGAAGGCCAAAAGGGCTCCTGTGACGCGGCTCTGTTGAGCCCTGGGATGTCGACGCAGACGCGCATCCCAGCATCCTCACCTGGATGGGAGGCTGCGCCAGGTGAACGGCGATTGCCGCGCATGGCCCTCGTGTTGGGGAACGTAGTAATTTCAAAAATTTCCTACGCACATGCAAGATCATGGTGATGCATAGCAACGAGAGGGGAGTGTTGTCCACGTACCCTCGTAGACCGAAAGCGGAAGTGTTAACACAACGTGGTTGATGTAGTCGTACGTCTTCACTATCCGACCGATCAAGTACCGAACGTACGGCACCTCCGAGTTCAGCACACGTTCAGCTCGATGACGTCCCTCGAACTCCGATCCAGCCGAGTGTTGAGGGAGAGTTTCGTCAGCACGACGGCGTGGTGACGATGATGATGTTCTACCGACGCAGGGCTTCGCCTAAGCACCGCTACGATATTATCGAGGTGCAATATGGTGGAGGGGGGCACCGCACACGGCTAAGAGATCAATGATCAATTGTTGTCTCTATGGGGTGCCCCCTGCCCCCGTATATAAAGGAGCAAGGGGGGAGGCGGCCGGCCTAGGAGGAGGGCAGGCCAAGGGGGGAGTCCTACTCCCACCGGGAGTAGGACTCCTCCTTTCCTTGTTGGAGTAGGAAAAGGGAAGGGAGAAGGAGAAAGAAGGAAGGGGGCGCCCCCCCTCCCTAGTCCAATTAGGACTAGTCCATGGGGAGGGGTGCGGCCACCCTTCGGGGCCTTTCTCTCCTTTCCCGTATGGCCCATTAAGGCCCAATACGAATTCCCGTAACTCTCCGGTACTCCGAAAAATACCCGAATCACTCGGAACCTTTCCGATGTCCGAATATAGTCATCCAATATATCGATCTTTACGTCTCGACCATTTCGAGACTCCTCGTCAAGTCTCTGATCTCATCCGGGACTCCGAACTCCTTCGGTACATCAAAACACATAAACTCATAATATAACCGTCATCTAACTTTAAGCGTGCGGACCCTACGGGTTCGAGAACTATGTAGACATGACCGAGACACCTCTCCGGTCGATAACCAATAGCGGAACCTGGATGCTCATATTGGCTCCTACATATTCTACGAAGATATTTATCGGTCAGACCGCATAACAACATACGTTGTTCCCTTTGTCATCGGTATGTTACTTGCCCGAGATTCGATCGTCGGTATCTCGATACCTAGTTCAATATCGTCACCAGCAAGTCTCTTTACTCGTTCCGTAATACATCATCCCGCAACTAACTCATTAGTTACAATGCTTGCAAGGCTTATAGTGATGTGTATTACTGAGTGGGCCCAGAGATACCTCTCCGACAATCGGAGTGACAAATCCTAATCTCGAAATACGCCAACCAACAAGTACCTTTGGAAGCACCTGTAGAGCACCTTTATAATCACATAGTTACGTTGTGACGTTTAGTAGCACACAAAGTGTTCCTCCGGTAAACGGGAGTTGCATAATCTCATAGTCATAGGAACATGTATAAGTCATGAAGAAAGCAATAGCAACATACTAAACGATCGAGTGCTAAGCTAACGGAATGGGTCAAGTCAATCACATCATTCTCCTAATGATGTGATCCCGTTAATCAAATGACAACTCATGTCTATGGCTAGGAAACATAACCATCTTTGATCAACGAGCTAGTCAAGTAGAGGCATACTAGTGACACTCCGTTTGTCTATGTATTCACACATGTATTATGTTTCCGGTTAATACAATTCTAGCATGAATAATAAACATTTATCATGATATAAGGAAATAAATAATAACTTTATTATTGCCTCTAGGGCATATTTCCTTCAGTCTCCCACTTGCACTAGAGTCAATAATCTAGTTCACATCGCCATGTGATTTAACATCAATAGTTCACATCACCATGTGATTAACACCCATAGTTCACATCGTCATGTGACCAACACCCAAAGGGTTTACTAGAGTCAGTAATCTAACTCACATCGCTTATGTGATTAACACCCAAAGAGTACTAAGGTGTGATCTTGTTTTGCTTGTGAGATAATTTTAGTCAACGGGTCTGTCACATTCAGATCCGTAAGTATTTTGCAGATTTCTATGTCTACAATGCTCTGCACGGAGCTACTCCAGCTAATTGCTCCCACTTTCAATATGTATCTAGACCGAGACTTAGAGTCATCTAGATTAGTGTCAAAACTTCCATCGACGTAACCCTTTACGACGAACATTTTATCACTTCCATAATCGAGAAACATATCCTTATTCCACTAAGGATAATCTTGACCGCTGTCCAGTGATCTACTCCTAGATCACTATTGTACTCCCTTGCCAAAATCAGTGTAGGTTATACAATAGATCTGGTACACAGCATGGCATACTTTATAGAACCTATGGCCAAGGCATAGGGAATGACTTTCATTCTCTTTCTATCTTCTACCGTTGTCGGGCTTTGAGTCTTACTCAATTTCACACCTTGTAACACAGGCAAGAACTCTTTCTTTGATTGTTCTATTTTGAACTACTTCAAAATCTTGTTAAGGTATGTACTCATTGAAAAAACTTATCAAGTGTCTTGATCTATCTCTATAGATATTGATGCTCAATATGTAAGCAGCTTCACCGAGGTCTTTCTTTGAAAAACTCCTTTCAAACACTCCTTTATGCTTTGCAGAATAATTCTACATTATTTCCGATCAACAATATGTCATTCACATATACTTATCAGAAATGTTGTAGTGCTCCCACTCACTTTCTTGTAAATACAGGCTTCACCGCAAGTCTGTATAAAACTATATCCTTTGATCAACTTATCAAAGCGTATATTCCAACTCTGAGATACTTGCAACAGTCCATAGATGGATCGCTGGAGCTTGCATATTTTGTTAGCACCTTTAGGATTGACAAAACCTTCTGGTTGCATCATATACAACTCTTCTTTAATAAATCCATTAAGGAATGCAGTTTTGTTTATCCATTTGCCAGATTTCATAAAATGCGGCAATTGCTAACATGATTCGGCCAGACTTAAGCATAGATACGAGTGAGAAACTC
Source organism: Aegilops tauschii subsp. strangulata (assembly GCF_002575655.3). Classification (NCBI taxonomy): domain Eukaryota; kingdom Viridiplantae; phylum Streptophyta; class Magnoliopsida; order Poales; family Poaceae; genus Aegilops; species Aegilops tauschii. Next base: position 322,611,376 of record NC_053038.3, on the reverse strand, counting down.
TCATCGTAGTCAACACCTTAAACTTGTCGAAAACCTTTTTGCGACAATTCTAGCTTTGTAGATAGTAACACTACTATCAGCGTCCGTCTTCCTCTTGAAGATCCATTTAATCTCAATGGCTCGCCGATCATTGGGCAAGTCAATCAAAGTCCATACTTTGTTCTCATACATGGATCTCATCTCAGATTTCATGGCCTCAAGCCATTTTGCGGAATCTGGGCTCACCATCGCTTCTTCATAGTTCGTAGGTTCGTCATGGTCTAGTAACATAACCTCCAGAACAGGATTACCATACCACTCTGGTGCGGATCTTACTCTGGTTGACCTACGAGGTTTAGTAATAACTTGATCTGATGTTCAATGATCATCATCATTAACTTCCTCACTAATTGGTATAGGCGTCACAAAAACTGGTTTCTGCGATGAACTACTTTCCAATAAGGGAGCAGGTACAATTACCTCATCAAGTTCTACTTTCCTCCCACTCACTTCTTTCGAGAGAAACTCCTTCTCTAGAAAGGATCCATACTTAGCAACGAATGTCTTGCCTTCGGATCTGTGATAGAAGGTGTACCCAACTGTCTCCTTTGGGTATCCTATGAAGACACATTTCTCCGATCTGGGTTTGAGCTTATCAGGATGAAACTTTTTTCACATAAGCATCGCAACCCCAAACTTTAAGAAACGACAACTTTGGTTTCTTGCCAAACCACAGTTCATAAGATGTCGTCTCAACGGATTTAGATGGTACCCTATTTAACGTGAATGTAGCTGTCTCTAATGCATAAACCCCAAAACGATAGTGGTAGATCGGTAAGAGACATCATATATTGCACCATATCTAATAAAGTACGGTTACGATGTTCGGACACACCATTACACTGTGGTGTTCCAGGTGGCGTGAGTAGTGAAACTATTTCACATTGTTTTTACTGAAGGCCAAACTCGTAACTCAAATACTCTTCTCCATGATCAGATCGTAGAAACTTTATTTTCTTGTTACGATGATTTTCCACTTCACTCTGAAATTATATGAACTTTTCAAATGTTTCAGACTTCTGTTTCATTAAGTAGATATACCAATATCTGCTCAAATCATCTGTGAAGGTGAGAAAATAACGATATCCGCCACGAGCTTCAATATTCATCGGACCACATACATCTGTATGTATGATTTCCAACAAATCTGTTGCTCTCTCCATAGTTCCGGAGAACGGTGTTTTAGTCATCATGCCCATGAGGCATGGTTCGCAAGCATCAAGTGATTCATAATCAAGTGATTCATAATCAAGTGATTCCAAAATCCCATCAGTATGGAGTTTCTTCATGTGCTTTACACCAATATGACCTAAACGGCAGTGCCACAAATAAGTTGCACTATCATTATTAACTTTGCATCTTTTGGCTTCATTATTATGAATATGTGTATCACTACGATCGAGATCCAACAAACCATTTTATTGGGTGTATAACCATATAAGGTTTTATTCATGTAAACAGAACAACAATTATTCTCTAACTTAAATGAATAACCGTATTGCAATAAACAGGATCAAATCATATTCATGCTCAACGCAAACACCAAATAACACTTATTTAGGTTCAACACTAATCCCGAAAGTATAGGGAGTGTGCGATGATGATCATATTAATCTTGGAACCATTTCCAACACACATCGTCAGTTCATCCTTAACTAGTTTCTATTCATTATGCAACTCCCGTTTCGAGTTACTACTCTTTAGCAACTGAACCAGTATCAAATACCGAGGGGTTGCTATAAACACTAGTAAAGTACACATCAATAACATGTATATCCAATATACCTTTGTTCACTTTGCCATCCTTCTTATCCACCAAATACTTGGGGTAGTTCCGCTTCCAGTGACCAGTCCCTTTGCAGTAGAAGCACTTAGTCTCAGGCTTAGGACCAGACTTAGGCTTCTTCACTTGAGCAGCAACTTGCTTGTCGCTCTTCTTGAAGTTCCCCTTCTTCCCTTTGCCCTTTTCTTGAAACTAGTGGTCTCGTCAACCATCAACACTTGATGTTTTTCTTGATTTCTACCTTCGTCGATTTCAGCATCACGAAGAGCTCGGGAATTACTTTCGTCATCCCTTGCATACTATAGTTCATCACGAAGTTCTACTAACTTGGTGATGGTGACTAGAGAATTCTGTCAATCACTATTTTATCTGGAAGATTAACTCCCACTTGATTCAAGCGATTGTAGTACCCAGACAATCTGAGCACATGCTCACTGCTTGAGCTATTCTCCTCCATCTTTTAGTTATAGAACTTGTTGGAGACTTCATATCTCTCAACTCGGGTATTTTTTTGAAATATAAACTTCAACTCCTGGAACATCTCATATGGTCCATGACGTTCAAAACGTCTTTGAAGTCCCGATTCTAAGCCGTTAAGCATGGTGCACTAAACTATCAAGTAGTCATCATATTGAGCTAGCCAAACGTTCATAACGTCTGCATCTGCTCCTGTAATAGGTCTGTCACCTAGCGGTGCATCAAGGACATAATTCTTCTGTGCATCAATGAGGATAATCCTCAGATCATGGATCCAATCCGCATCTTTGCTACTAACATCTTTCAACATAATTTTTCTCTAGGAACATATCAAAAATAAACACAGGGAAGCAACAACGCGAGCTATTGATCTACAACATAATTTGCAAAATACTATCAGGACTAAGTTCATGATAAATTTAAGTTCAATTAATCATATTACTTAAGAACTCTCACTTAGATAGATATCCCTCTAATCCTCTAAGTGATCACGTGATCCATATCAACTAAACCATAACCGATCATCACGTGAAATGGAGTAGCTTTCAATGGTGAACATCACTATGTTGATCATATCTACTATATGATTCACGCTCGACCTTTCGGTCTCAGTGTTCCGAGGCCATATCTGCATATGCTAGGCTCGTCAAGTTTAACCTGAGTATTCTGCGTGTGCAAAACTGGCTTGCACCCGTTGTAGATGGACGTAGAGCTTATCACACCCGATCATCACGTGATGTTTGGGCACGACGAACTTTGGCAACGGTGCATACTCAGGGAGAACACTTTTATCTTGAAATTTTAGTGAGAGATCATCTTATAATGCTACCGTCAATCAAAGCAAGATAAGATGCATAAAAGATAAACATCACATGCAATCAATATAAGTGATATGATATGGCCATCATCATCTTGTGCTTGTGATCTCCATCTCCGAAGCACCGTCATGATCACCATCGTCACCGGCGCGACGCCTTGATCTCCATCGTAGCATCGTTGTCGTCTCGCCAATCTTATGCTTCTACGACTATCGCTACCGCTTAGTGATAAAGTAAAGCATTACAGGGCTATTGCATTGCATACAATAAAGCGACAACCATATGGCTCCTGCCAGTTGCCGATAACTCGGTTACAAAACATGATCATCTCATACAATAAAATTTAGCATCATGTCTTGACCATATCACATCACAACATGCCCTGCAAAAACAAGTTAGACGTCCTCTACTTTGTTGTTGCAAGTTTTACGTGGCTGCTACGGGCTTAGCAAGAACCGTTCTTACCTACGCATCAAAACCACAACGATAGTTTGTCAAGTTGGTGTTGTTTTAACCTTCGCAAGGACCGGGCGTAGCCACACTCGGTTCAACTAAAGTGAGAGAGACAGACACCCGCCAGTCACCTTTAAGCAACGAGTGCTCGCAACGTTGAAACCAGTCTCGCGTAAGCGTACGCGTAATGTCGGTCCGGGCCGCTTCATCTCACAATACCGCCGAACCAAAGTATGACATGCTGGTAAGCAGTATGACTTATATCGCCCACAACTCACTTGTGTTCTACTCGTGCATATAACATCAACGCATAAAACCAGGCTCTGATACCACTGTTGGGGAACGTAGTAATTTCAAAAATTTCCTACGCACATGCAAGATCATGGTGATGCATAACAACGAGAGGGGAGAGTGTTGTCCACGTACCCTCGTAGACCGAAAGCGGAAGCGTTAACACAATGCGGTTGATGTAGTCGTACGTCTTCACGATCCGACCGATCAAGTACCGAAGTACGGCACCTTCGAGTTCAGCACACGTTCAGCTCGATGACGTCCCTCGAACTCCGATCCAGCCGAGTGTTGAGGGAGAGTTTCGTCAGCACGACGGCGTGGTGACGATGATGATGTTCTACCGACGCAGGGCTTCGCCTAAGCACCGCTACGATATTATCGAGGTGTAATATGGTGGAGGGGGGCATCGCACACGGCTAAGAGATCAATGATCAATTGTTGTCTCTATGGGGTGCCCCCCTGCCCCCGTATATAAAGGAGCAAGGGGGGAGGCGGCCGGCCTAGGAGGAGGGCGCGCCAAGGGGAGAGTCCTACTCCCACCGGGAGTAGGACTCCTCCTTTCCTTGTTGGAGTAGGAAAAGGGAAGGGAGAAGGAGAAAGAAGGAAGGGGGCGCCCCCCTCCCTAGTCCAATTCGGACAAGTCCATGGGGATGGGTGCGGCCACCCTTTGGGGCCTTTCTCTCCTTTCCCGTATGGCCCATTAAGGCCCAATACGAATTCCCGTAACTCTCCGGTACTCCGAAAAATACCCGAATCACTTGGAACCTTTCTGATGTCCGAATATAGTCGTCCAATATATCGATCTTTATGTCTCGACCATTCCGAGACTCCTCGTCAAGTCCCCGATCTCATCCGGGACTCCGAACTCGGTACATCAAAACACATAAACTCATAATATAATCGTCATCTAACTTTAAGTGTGCGGACCCTACGGGTTTGAGAACTATGTAGACATGACCGAGACACCTCTCCGGTCAATAGCCAATAGCGGAACCTGGATGCTCATATTGGCTCCCACATATTCTACGAAGATCTTTATCGGTCAGACCGCATAACAACATACGTTGTTCCCTTTGTCATCGGTATGTTACTTGCCCGAGATTCGATCGTCGGTATCTCGATACTTAGTTCAATCTCGTTACCGACAAGTCTCTTTACTCGTTCCTAATACATCATACCGCAACTAACTCATTAGTTACAATGCTTGCAAGGCTTATAGTGATGTGTATTACTGAGTGGGCCCAGAGATACCTCTCCGACAATCGGAGTGACAAATCATAATCTCGAAATACGCCAACCCAAGAAGTACCTTTGGAAGCACCTGTAGAGCACCTTTATAATCACCCAGTTACGTTGTGACGTTTGGTAGCACACAAAGTGTTCCTCCGGTAAACGGGAGTTGCATAATCTCATAGTCATAGGAACATGTATAAGTCATGAAGAAAGCAATAGCAACATACTAAACGATCGAGTGCTAAGCTAACGGAATGGGTCAAGTCAATCACATCATTCTCCTAATGATGTGATCCCGTTAATCAAATGACAAATCATGTCTATGGCTAGGAAACATAACCATCTTTGATCAACGAGCTAGTCAAGTAGAGGCATACTAGTGACACTGTTTGTCTATGTATTCACACATGTATTATGTTTCCGGTTAATACAATTCTAGCATGAATAATAAACATTTATCATGATATAAGGAAATAAATAATAACTTTATTATTGCCTCTAGGGCATATTTCCTTCACCTTGCATCTTGGAGCTCATGGGTGGTCTTGGTGATGAACTCCTGAGCGGTGGGCGCTCCTTGCCCTGTGTCCTCCTGAGGAAGACGTGCCGCAAAGCACGCCTCCAAGTCGTGCCCGAGCACCTCCCTCGTGATGTTGGCAAGGTCTGAGGCCCTCCAAAAGTGAGCCCTCGAGCCCTGCCCGAGAAGGGCGCCGGGCGCGCTTTCCTATGCGATGGAGGGAGGCGCCCCAGGTGTGGGCGCCAATCCTGACGTGGCGCCGCTTGCCTGAGGCCCTGCGCGGAGCAACAACTTCTTCTTCTTCTTAGGGGTGGCCTTAGGAGGGCATTCGCCCTTGCTGTCGGGGTCGTCGATTGCTACAGCTTAGAAGGCACGCTCGAGGGAGCACACCACGTCTCTTTCTTCGCACGGGACTGTGATGATTCCGCCGCTTCCTGGCATCTGAAGGACATTGTAGCCGTGATGGGTCACCACCATGAACTTGGCCAGGGCTGGGTACCCGAGGATCGCATTATATGGCAGGCGGATGTGGGCGACGTCGAAGTCGATGAGCTCGGTACGGTAGTTGTCGCGCTGTCCGAAGGTGACGGGACGGCGGACCTGCCCGATCGGGGTAGTGGAGCCGTCGGTCACTCCTGAGAAAGGCTTGGTGGGCTGAAGCTGGTCATACGGCACTTGGAGGTTGTCGAACGTGTCGACGGACAAGACGTTGAGCCCCGCGCCACCATCAATGAGGGTCTTGGTGACTTGCACGTTGCTGATGACTGGTGAACAAAGCATCGGGAGGGCGCCAGCAGTAGCCGCGCACTTGAGCTGATTTGCCGAGCTGAAATTGATGGCGCACTTGGACCATCTGAGCGGGCGCGTGGCCTCGAGCTTGGGGAGGACTGCATTCACTTCACGAGCAAACTGTTTGAAGATACGCTGCGAGGCTGGGGCTGGAGCTCCGCCCAAGATGCAGGCGATAGCACGCGGCTCCTGGAAGCCCCCAGCCCACTCGTCTTGATGGTGGTCGTCATTCTTTCTTTGTGGTGGCGCTTGAGGGAGTCCTGGATTAGGGGGTCCTCGGACAGCCGGACTATATCCTTTGGCCGGACTATTGGACTATGAAGATACAAGATTGAAGACTTCATCTCGTGTCCGGATGGGACTCTCCTTGGCGTGGAAGGCAAGCTTGGCAATACGGATATGTAGATCTCCTCCCTTGTAACCGACTCTGTGTAACCCTAGCCCCCTCCGGTGTCTATATAAACCGGAGGGTTTAGTCCATAGGACAACAACAATCATACCATATGCTAGCTTCTAGGGTTTAGCCTCTACGATCTCGTGGTAGATCAACTCTTGTAATACTCATATCATCAAGATCAATCAAGCAGGAAGTAGGGTATTACCTTCATTGAGAGGGCCCGAACCTGGGTAAACATCGTGTCCCCCGCCTCCTGTTACCATCCACCTTAGACGCACAGTTCGGGACCCCCTACCCGAGATCCGCCGGTTTTGACACCGACATTGGTGCTTTCATTGAGAGTTCCACTGTGCCGTCACCGTAAGGCTAGATGGCTCCTTCGATCATCGGCAACGATGCGATCCAGGGTGAGGTTTTCCTCCCCGGACAGATCTTCGTATTCGGCGGCTTCGTCCCGCGGGCCAACTCGCTTGGCCATCTGGAGTAGGTCGAGAGCTACGCCCCTGGCCATCAGGTCAGGTTTGGAAACTTGAACTATACTGCCGACATCCGTGGAGACTTGATCTTCAACAGATTCGAGCCCATGTCAGGTGCGCCGCACAATCACGACGAGCATGACTTAGCTCTGCCGTCGGACAGTGTTCAGGAGATCACACCTGCAACTACTCCGGCCCTCAATCCGAAACAAATTGCGCCATCTGAGGACGGGTGGATAGACCCCGCCACGGAGACCGCACACTCAACGGCGATAGAGCCGAATACTGACTTCACCTCCCACGAGACCCGTGTTGCCAAACCGTTGGATTCGTCCCCGGCCATGGGATCCGAGCCGCCTGCGTCCGTGCCTATCGAATCCGATTGGGCACCGATCATGGAGTTTACCTCCGCGGATATCTTTCAGCACTCGCCCTTTGGCGACGTGCTAAACTCGTTGAGGTCACTCTCCCTGTCAGGAGACCCTTGGCCGAACTATGTCCGGCTAGAATGGGATGCGGACGATGATGAAATTCGCTCCCCACCCACCACGCACTTAGTAGCCACTGTCGACGATTTAACCGACATGCTCGACTTCGGCTCCGAAGACGTCGACAGTATGGACGACGATGCAGGAGACGAACAAGAACCACCGCCCACAGGTCGCTGGACTGCCACCTCATCATATGACATATACATGGTGGATACCCCCAAAGAAGGGGATGGCGATAAGACAACGGAGGATAATCCCTCCAAGAAGCAATCCAAGCACCAACGTCAGCGGCGCCGCTCTAAATCTCGCCATAGCAAAAGCAGCGATACCGGCACAAGAGACAATAACGCTCCGGATAGTGCTGAAGACAACGATAATCCCCTCCAGCCAGACCTCGAGCGGGAGGATGAACAAGCTAGCCCTCCGGAACAGGCAGCATACGGAGAATCAGAGGATGACAATTACATGCCTCTCTCCGAAGACGAGGTGAGCCTCGGCGACGAAGAATTTATCGTGCCTGAGGATCCCGTCGAGCAGGAGCGCTTCAAGCGCCGCCTTATAGCCACAGCAAACAGCCTGAAGAAAACGCAACAACAGCTTCGAGCTGATCAAGATCTGCTAGCGGATAGATGGACTGAAGTCCTGGCGGCCGAGGAATACGAACTCGAGCGCCCAACCAAGAGTTACCCAAAGCGCAGGTTGCTACCCCAACTCGAGGAAGAAACATTGAAACCTACATCACCAGTGTATGATGCAGCAGATCGGCCACCTCGTGGCTGAGACAGAGAGGCATATCAGCCCGAAGTCCAGCCCGCACCCCGCCGCCATTCAAACAAAAATACCAAGGCCCGGGGCAACATGCGGGACCTGCGAGACGTATTGGAAAACAAAGCAAAACATGCAAGATTGATCTACGGATCACGGGGGCGCGCCCCAACACGGGATGATGACCGTCACGCCGGATATACTAAAAGCAAATCCGGCCGGGCCGAATACAGCAGACAAGACTCGTATGAACTGCGTCCTGATATAGCCCGGCACAGAGGCGCCGCACACCCCCTATGCTTCACTGATGAAGTAATGGATCACGAATTCCCAGAGGGCTTTAAACCCATAAACATTGAATCATATGATGGTACAACAGATCCCACGGTATGGATCGAGGATTTCCTCCTACACATCGACATGGCTCGCGGTGATGATCTACATGCCATCAAGTACCTCCCACTAAAACTCAAAGGACCAGCTCGGCATTGGCTGAATAGCTTGCCAGCAGACTCCATTGGCAGTTGGGAGGATCTGGAAGATGCATTCCTTGACAACTTCGAGGGCACTTATGTGCGACCACCGGATGCTGATGACTTGAGCCATATAACTCAGCAGCCAGGGGAATCGGCCAGGAAATTCAGGACCAGATTCCTAACTAAGAAAAACCAAATTGTCGACTGCCCGGATGCAGAGGCCTTAGCGGCATTTAAGCATAACATCCGTGATGAGTGGCTCGCCTGGCACCTCGGCCATGAGAAGCCGAAGTCTATGGCAGCCCTCACGACGCTCATGACCCGCTTTTGCGCGGGCGAGGACAGCTGGCTGGCTCGCAGCAACAACACATCAAGAAGTCATGGCAATTGAGATGCCAAAGATAGTAACGGCAGACCACGTCGCAACAGACACAAGCGCCGCAACAACGGTGATAACGCCGAAGACACGACAGTCAATGCCGGATTCAGTGGCTCTAAATCCGGTCAGTGGAAGAAGCCGTTCAAAAGAAGCAACCCGGGTCCGTCCAGTTTGGACCGCATACTCGATCACTCGTGTCAAATTCACGGCACCCCCGATAAGCCAGCCAATCACACAAACAGGGAATGTTGGGTGTTCAAGCAGGCCGGCAAGTTGAATACTGAAAAAAGGAAAAGGGGCTGCATAGCGACGATGAGGAGGAGTCCCGGCCACCGAACACAGGAGGACAGAAGAAATTTCCTCCCCAAGTGAAAACGGTGAACATAATATATATGCACCCATATTCCCAAGAGGGAACGGAAGCGTGCACTAAGGGACGCCAATGCGATGGGGCCAGTCGCCCAAAAGTTCAACCCATGGTCTTCTTGTCTGATCACTTTCGATCGTAGGGACCACCCCACTATTATCCATCATGGCGGTTCTGCCGCACAGGTCCTTGATCCCCTCATTGACGGATTTCACCTCACCCGAGTCCTTACGGACGGCGGCAACAACCTGAACCTGCTTTATCAGGATACAGTGTGCAAAATGGGCATAGACCCCTCAAGGATCAAACCCACTAAAACCACTTTTAAAGGTGTCATCCCAGGTGTAGAGGCCCGTTGCACGGGCTCAATCACACTGGAAGTGGTCTTCGGATCTCCGGACAACTTCTGAAACGAGGAGTTAATCTTCGATATCGTCCCGTTCCGCAGTGGCTATCACGCACTGCTCGGACGAACCGCATTTGCCAGATTCAATGCGGTGCCGCATTATGCATACCTCAAGCTCAAAATGCCAGGAACACGTGGGGTTATAACAGTCAACGGAAACACAGAATGCTCGCTCCGCACGGAGGGGCACACTGCGGCCCTCGCAGAAGAAGCACAAAGCAGCCTTTTAAGGCAAACTGCCAATTTAGCGACAAAGCCCCCGGACACCTTCAAGCGAGTCCGGAGTAACCTGCAACAGGATCGCCTGGCACGTTCAGAGCTCGCCTAGCAATTCGGCCTCCGTCCTAGTCCCAGTCAAGCGACGAAATCTGTGCCGTGCGTACATAATTACGCACTAAAAATACCGTGGGCATAGGCGAGGGCACGGCCAGGACACGCCCCACAATGCGGCTCAACCGCCCCAGGGGCTGTATACCTTTATAATTTTCTCTCTTTCAGGACCATACTCTCTGGAAGCCCTTTTCGGCAGTCTGATTGCTGGACGCATTACGGGAAGGAAATACCAAGGAGGCAAGAAGCTAAGACGTACAAAGGAATCCCCAGGTGGTCTCTGATAACAATTGAAATACCTATTTTAAATACCCATACGCAGCTTGCCCTTGGATAGGACATGTCAAATAGTCCTATTTTTTGCTTATTGCACTACTTGTATCCATACGCTTCGACGTATTATTTAATAACAATGCATAGCGTTAGTCTCTTATTGCATTACACTTTTTTCCCTTGTCTGCTTATTTACGACAAATTACACCTGTACATTCTGGTACGACTAGTACGCCAGGGGCTTTAGTATACCCCATAAATATGGCGTGAGAAGTCCGAACACTTTCGACAGTGCGGCACCCCGAACTTATAGCACTATATGCATCAGCTCCGAATCATGTCTTGGGTCAATAGTTGGGTTTGCCCGGCTCCCATGTTTTGGTACCTTATGTTCCGCAATATCGGCTAAGGTAGCACTGGGAGAACTACTGCGATTGTGTCCTGGTTCTTCCGGACGAGCACCTCAGTAGAGAAAGCCGAAAACTGACTGTCATGATAAGGCGAGAGCTGGTCGCTGTTCGAGAGGTCTCAAGTCCTTAAAGACTTTTTCCGCTTCGGGTGAGGAGTCGGCCTAGCCCGACTTAGGCGTATATAGCGCCCCAAATTCGGCCTTCCGAATACTAGGGGCTTCGCCAATGTTTGAAATTGTAGACTTCTATGGCTAAGTGAGAGTGATAAAGCCTTATAGTCCGATTGCCTGGTTCATTGTGCTGAACACCTCCTTCGAAGGACCTAAAATTGGGATAAAGAGGGCTCAGGTTTATCCGGAACACCTCAGTACTAGTTACATGGGGGCAGAAGCCGACGACTGACCAACTCTCAGATTTTATAAACGGACGCACAGAAGGTAATATTTTAAATTCACAAGCGTTACATAGCGCAAATGAACTCGTTTCACATTACAGGATCACATGAGTACATTTATTCAAATATTACATCCTTCGCACATTCCTCCGCCACAAGGCGAGCACCCTTCAGGACACTTTCATAATACTTTTCGGGTTGGCGATGCTCCTTGCCCTCCGGCGGCCCCTTCTTCACCAGCTTTTCGGCGTCCAGCTTCGCCCAGTGCACCTTCGCCCGGGCAAAAGCCCTGCGCGCACCCTCGATGCAGACGGACCGCTTTATGACTTCAAGCCGTGGGCAGGCATTCACAAGCCGCCTCACCAGACCAAAGTAGCTATCAGGCAGGGGCTCGCCAGGCCACATCCGGACTATAAGACCCTTCATGGCCTGTTCGGCCGCCTTGTGGAGCTCGACCAGTTGCTTCAGCTGGTCGCTCAAGGGCATTGGGTGTTCGGTCCTAGTATACTGAGACCAGAACAAATTCTTCATCGAGCTCCCCTCCTCAGCCCGGTAGAACTCTGCGGCATCCGACACACTGCGGGGTAGATCTGCGAACGCTCCTGGAGAGCTCCGAACTCGGGTAAGTAAAAAGAAGGTTTCCTTCACATGTTTGCTTTGCATAATGAATGCCTTACCCGCCGCTATCTTCTTAACCGCCTCAATTTCCCGGAGGGCCTTTTGGGCTCGGCCTTGACGTGTTGTGCACTTTCGAGGGCCTTCACAAGCTCGGACCCTTGCGTCTTAGAGTCACGCTCCAAGGACTCGTGTTTTTTGGCGAGAGCCTGGAGCTCTTGCTGCACCTCGCCTACTCGGGCTTCTTGCTTTTCTCGCTCGATGCGCTCCTTGGCCGCTTTATCTTCGGCCTCGGATAGCGCCTTCTGCAGGGCCGCCACTTCGGTCGTGGCCCCTAGCACAATTCATGACGATCCTATTATTCCAAAACCAAATTTTTATTTATAATATACAAACGGGGTATCACTTACCTTTGTTCTCTTCGAGCTGCCTCTTGGTAAGGCCGAGCTCTTCCTTGGACCGCTCAAGGTCCCGCTTCAGTGCGGCGACCTCCGCAGTACGTGCGGCAGCGGCCAACAGTGAAGCCTGCGTATGCACATAGACATATTCTGATTAGACTCTTGCGATTATTATTTGATCCTCTATTCGGCCTTTCTTCGCGAAACGCCAAGCAGAGCACCAGGGGCTACTGTCTATGCGATAACATTTTCTTATAATTTGATTACTTACCTCAAAGCCTATTAGGAGGCTGGCACAGGCTTCAGTCAGTCCGCTCTTAGCGGACTGGACCTTCTTGACTACCGCACTCATGATAGTGCGGTGCTCTTCGTCAATGGAAGCACCGCGAAGCGCTTCCAGCAGGTTGTCCGATGCCTCTGGATGGATAGAGGCCATCGGCACAGACGGCTTGCCCCCCTTAGCGAGGGGTTGCCTGACAGAATCCAGAACCACTGGAGGTTCCGGCGCCGTATTCGGCTTGGGGCTAGACTTGCTGCGCCCGGCGTTAGGGGCCAGAGGAGTCTTGCCCCTCGTGCGCCCAGCGCCTGGAATGTCGCCTTGGGGCGCCTCCGGAACTGTCTCCTTGGTTCAGTCCCCTTTGAGACAACACCTCGGCGTCGTCCGTAGGGCGGGGGGAGGAAGTGGTCGGGAGTGAATCGCTGTTCATATCCGACGGGCCCAAAGAATCATCCAACGAAGAGACGTCGATGTGGGCTCGGGATGGGCTGCATGATCATGTTCGGCATGATGTGAAACAACAAAACGAAACATACCAGAATTATTATGGTATCTGAATACTTACGACTTCGCCAGGGGCTTATCCCTAGGCAGCCACTCATCGTTGCTATAGGCAGCGGTTGTGGAGCTGTCCGGAAGGAGGGTCCTTCCCTTCTTGGACCCTTCAGCCTCCCAGATGGGGCGGCCTTCCTTTTCTTGTCTCCCCCGTCTGGGGGGGAGAACTTTCCTCTTCTTCCTCCTCGTTTTCGTGGGAGGAGTGCGCCTTGGTGTTTTCGGACGATGAGTCCGATATAACCTTGCGCCGGAGACCCTTCCTGGTCCCCGTGGCCTTCTTCTCCGGCACCTCATAAGGTGTCGGAACCAGCATCTCCGTTAGGAGAGCATCTGCTGGATCTTCGGGCAGAGGAGCCGGACAATCGATCTGCTCCGCTGTCGCTACCCAGTCCTGTTAAATGGCATGGAGGCTTAGATCCCGCGTGTGGTTACACTGGGGAAAAGAACATCTTATGAGATGTAAAAGACTTACCGGATTAGCGGGGCGCCTTGCGCTAAGTCCGCGGTCCTCGTTGAGGGGAGGAGGTACCTCGGCGCCCTTGAACATCACCTTCCAGACGTCCTTGTGCGTCGTGTCAAGAGCTCTCATAGAGTCTGGTGCTCGGCCTGGTCGAACTCCCACAAATTGAATGCCCGTCTTTGACACGGGAGGATCCGGCAGAAGAGCATGACTTGCACCACGTTGACGAGCTTGATTTTCTTGCTCATCATGTTTTTGATGCATGTCTGGAGTCCGGTCAGCTCTACCGGGGAACCCCAGGATAGGCCCTTCTCTTTCCAGGAGGTGAGCCGCATGGGGATTCCGGATCGAAATTCGGGGGCCGCCACCCAGTTGGTGTCGCGCGGCTCGGTGATGTAGAACCACCCCGATTGCCACCCCTTTATGGCCTCCACATAGGAGCCTTCGAGCCAGGTGACGTTGGGCATTTTGCCCACCATGCCGCCTCCACACTCCGCTTGCTGGCCGACCACCACCTTCGGTTTAACATTGAAGGTCTTCAGCCACAGGCCGAAGTGGGGCTTGATGCGGAGGAAGGCCTCGCACACGACGATAAACGCCGAGATGTTGAGGATGAAATTGGGGGCCAGATCGTGAAAGTCCAGCCCATAGTAGAACATGAGCCCGCGAACAAACGGGTGGAGGGGAAATCCCAGTCCGCGGACAAAGTGGGTAAGAAAAACCACCCTCTCATGGGGTTCTGGAGTAGGGATGATCTGCCCCGCATCTGGCAACCGGTGTGCGATATCCGCGGCCAGATATCCAGCTCCCCGCAGCTTTGTGATGTTCTCCTCTGTAACGGAGGAGACCATCCACTTGCCTCCCGCTCCGGACATGGTTGGAGTGGTTTGAGGAGAAAAAACGCGAACTTGGGTGCTGGAGCTCGAGTGCGCAAGAATGGATGAGCAAGGAGGAAGAAGGCGTGGGTGAAAAAGGTAAATCCTTGTCCCTTTATAAGGGCAGAAGAAGCTATGCGCCTCCCCACCTACCTGGTAAACTCGCTTATTCCCCAAGCGCCGTAATTGATGGCGCGGTTGGGTTACCCACACCCGTATTGATGAGAATCCCGTGATAAGGGGACACGATCTCTGCTTCGACAAGATGTGCGAAGAAAACCGCCTCGCGATTTGTACAGTGGCTGGTTGTGAAAAATGGTTCGAATAATGACCGGGCCGTGGTGTGATGTCATGCTGCAGAATGTGTCAGCAGATTAGACCTGTGGAAATATTATTCTCTCTACGGTGGTATGTGGAATTTGTTTTGCAGAGACGGACACTATCCTTGTGTTCAAAATCTTCTATGGAGTATTCGAAGGAGGAACCCGCCTTGCAATGCCGAAGACAATCTGCGTGCCAGACTCATCGTCATTGAAGCCTGGTTCAGGGGCTACTGAGGGAGTCCTGGATTAGGGGGTCCTCGGACAGCTAGACTATATCCTTTGGCCGGACTGTTGGACTATGAAGATACAAGATTGAAGACTTCGTCCTGTGTCCGGATGGGACTCTCCTTGGCGTGGAAGGCAAGCTTGGCAATACGGATATGTAGATCTCCTCCCATGTAACCAACTCTGTGTAACCCTAGCCCCCTTCGGTGTCTATATAAACTGGAGGGTTTAGTCCGTAGGACAACAACAATCATACCATAGGCTAGCTTCTAGGGTTTAGCCTCTACGATCTCGTGGTAGATCAACTCTTGTAATACTCAAATCATCAAGATCAATCAAGTAGGAAGTAGGGTATTACCTCCATCGAGAGGGCCCGAACCTGGGTAAACATCGTGTCCCCCGCCTCCTGTTACCATCCGCCTTAGACGCACAGTTCGGGACCCCCTACCCGAGATCCGCCGGTTTTGACACCGACAGCGGTAGTGGAGGAAGACCGGCATTGCCCTGAGGACGATCCTCACGAGGCTGATCCCTCCAGGCGTCCTCGCGAGGCTGATCCTGCCAGCGGTCCTCACGAGGCCGGTCGCCCCACTCCTGGCGGGGGCCACGGTCGTCGCAGCGTCCGCCACCACGTCCTGCTCCTAGAGGGCCTCAGACCTAGCCAACATCATGAGGGAGGCGCTCGGGCACCATATGGAGGCGTGCTTCACCGCACGTTTCCCCCAAAAGGGCACTGGGCGAGGCGCGCCCGGTGCTTAGGAGTTCATCGACAAGGCGACCTAGGAGCTTCAAGAGGCAAGGACCATACGCGGCGACCGCCGCCCACCACCCGGCATAGCTCCCCATCCCGGCGAGGACGGCGGCTACGCGTCTGTGTCGACATCCCAGGGCTCAACAGTGCTGCATCTCAAGAGTGCTTCTGGCCTTCGCGTGTTGGCTGGTGTGAGGGTCCACCTCACAGCTATGTTCGCATGCCATTTAGCCTGCCGAATGTGGCTGTCACTTTCCAGCGTCACTTACGAAGCATCCTGGCGGCTCAGGAGGCTAGGCATCACGCAGTCCTGGCGGAGATGGCGACGGTCCTCAAGGAACCAGCCGAGCCCCCGGAGCCTCCTAAGGCTCAGGGCCCTGGTGGCTCGTGAGGAGCGACTCCTTCAGCGCGCACCTTCACCTACTTCAACACTCCTTCAACAACGGTACCAGGCGACATTTTCTGGTTTACTCAGCTGGGAGCGCCCCTCGGCCTGCATCATTCCCAGGTCGCACGGGCCTGTCCCTGCGGCATGTATCTTTCTGCATCTTTAGCTTACTCTGCCGGGGGCGCCCCTCGGGTTGCATCACCCCCGGGCCGCTCGGGTCCGTCCCAGTGGCATGTATCGCCCTTGCATCTATTTAAAATAGCTTATCTCCTTGCGCAGTTTCCCTATGGTTATCACTTGCCTGATTGCACCTCGCGGCATCCCGCACTGCTAACCAATCTCCTATCTGCCCCACGGTGAGAGCCCCGCACGTCGGCACGGCGCTTGTGCTCGGGTCCGTCCCTACAACGCTGACAAATCTGAGAGATCGAGCTCTGGCTCGCGGCCTGCTCTGCTCCGCGCATGTCACCTCACCCGATCCTCAGTGCCCCCGTCTCTCTACGAGACGATCTACCTCTGGGTAGCCGGCGTGCTCAAGGGCTCGTTCCTCCTCTCATGCGATTCGCTTGTGCGTGAAAGGGGGGCTCCTGAGCATCGCGCCTCAGGGGCTCTTACTGACTCTCCAGCCCTCACCCCTGGCCTTGACCACGACATCGCGACCTGGCATACCAGCGGCGGCTGAGCCTTGCTCGAGGGTCGGGACCCGAGAACGCAGAGCACTTAGGAGAGTGCGCGAGGGGGAAGGACCTGACGCGGTCCCGACCTGACAATACCACAAACGCAGAGGCGCAGGTCGGGCACGGCCTAAGGAATTGATCATAGATCGCTAAAGATAAGTCACGCTGTCAAGTTAGCCCAGTACCATAACGCAGGATTCCTAGCCCGTGCAGCCTTGCTACGGCGACGCCACCTACCTTTCCTGCCTTCCGGGAGTTGCTTGCACGCTAAAGGGGACCCCTTGAGAATCGCGCCTCAGGGGCTCTTACCAGACCTCGGGCCGCTCACCTCCTGGCCTTGACCACGGCATCGCGACCTGGCATACCAGCGACAGCTGAAGCCTGCCTGGGGACTGGGGCCTGTCAGCATAGAGCGCTAGGCTGCCGCAAGGTTGGAAAGGGGAACCAAGCCGAAGCAAGACGCGCGAACATAAGCTTTCATAATGGGGATGATATTAACACCAAAGGCACTACAGATTCTTTACAAACCCCTATGGGGTCCATCTTGATTCCTCACAGGGAACAAAAGGAGAAGACTATCGGAAGCTATATCTACGGGCATCGCCGCCGATGCCATCATCAACAGTGGGCCACCAGAGATCGACGCCATCCCCATCCAGATCAGCGGTGACGACGAGCGGACGCTGCCGCCGCGCTCCGGGCACGGCGGGAGCTCGGGGGCACGTAGCTGTCGTCACTCGTCTCCAGGGTCTCGTCAGGCTCAAGAGAACCGCTGGACTCCCAAGTGCCATCACTGCTGCTGGAGGGACTATCGGCGGGGCCGGCGCCAGGCGCCGCGCCACCCTGGAGGCTCCCTCCCGAGCAGCACTCCAGGCGGCGGCCTTCCCCATCGAAGACCCTGAAGAATAACGTAGAGGCGCCATCGTACTCGAAATGGATGGTGAGGGCTCCCTCCGCGCGGCAGACACGGGCGACCTCGCCCATCCGCGAGTCATGAAGATCTTGCCCGGGGCGACGGCCTCAACCTCCGCCCCCGTTGCCGGGGTGCCACACTCGGCGTGCTGCATCCACAGCTCGAGAGGCCCCCTCGGCGGCATCTCCGCCGCGAAGAACGGCGGGAATCGGATCCACGTGTGCGGCGGCATCACCGCCCAGATCACGGATTCACGCGAGGAGCCTTCGGCGTGGGTTCGTGGGGCAGCGGCGCGCGTCACCATAGCATGGCTACCACGGCCATAGCGCGAGAACCGCGAGCCGCCACACCTCCCTCTTTGGGGCCTTGCGCCTGGGCATACACAAGCAGCGGGTAGCCGGGGGGAGGCCGCTCGTACCATGGCCTCATCACCTCCCGCCTCGAGACGACGTCGCGAAGACGGACCATCCTCTTCTTCGGGGGGAGTGGCCCAAGATCTTCACGGCGGGTTTTTCCCTTCTTAGCAGCGGAGAACCTCCGTATCGGTGCCATGGGCGACGCGGCGAGGCAGTGAAGCAAGGAAGAAGAAGCGAGAGAAATGGGGGAGCGATGAGCGACGGGGGCTCCGCCCCCTCCCCATTTATAGGAGGAGGCCAACCGGCGACCCCCATGATTGCAGGTAATGATGGGTTTTCTGCATGCACCAGGGAATCGTCAAGTCGGGCAGTTGCCGAGCGTCAATCAAGGCCGCAGGCGGTTGGGGTCTACGGCGCTCTGCACTTGCCCCTTGGCTTCGCCTCGAAGCCAAGTCCGAGCGCGCCTCGGGCCCGGGGGCTACTGTCGGCGTCCTGGGAACGGTGGTCCCCAGACTTGCCTACCTGCGGCCCGCGACGTGGCTCCACTAGCGGCCTGGTACGTCCCATGTTGATCAGCAAACATTCAAGACCCTCGCGAGGGGCCGAGCCTCGCGAGGCGGATGACACAAGACCTCGTCAGGGGCATCCTCACTAGGCTGGCTCGCAAGGAGCGGAGAGATCAAGGCAAGGGGCACCTCGCGAGGTTTCCGTGACGTGAGCCATGACGACCAAGGCCAGGCGGGCGCTAGCGGGCGAAGAGTACCAGTTGCCTCTTTGGTGCTAAAGAGGCAGGTGCAGGCGAGGAGTCCCGAGGCATCAGGCAAAGATTTCCATATCGGTGCAACGAGACCAAGACCAGTAGGACAGCAGGACGGAGGTCATCGCGAGCCCACGACAGCGTCACCACCAGAGCCTTTGGCAGGCGAAGACCACCTTTTGTCAAGATAGCTTGTACTAGCTGTCCCCCTTCAAATTGGCCGTTGTGGGATCCCTTCTAGCCTAAACATTTGGGAAGAGGACCGGGGCCTCTATAAATAGGACTAGCCGCCACCATAGGAGGCAACTGATCTTGGACCGGATCCATTCCACCAAGACCATCCTCACCAGCTCATAGAACTCAAGAACACCTCTCCTCCTGAGGCAGTTCACCCTTTGTACTAGTTCATCCTCAGCCTACAAGGCAATCCACCACACCACACTGGAGTAGGGTATTACAGCACATCGGTGGCCCGAACCAGTATAAACTCTTGTGTCCCTTGTTCCTTGGGTTCGGCGGGCTAGGCCTGGAGGTCGTTGCGAGAGTGGGCTAGGGGAAGAGGGATCTTCGTGTGCACCCCAGAGTTCGAACCTCAAGGGTTTTGCCGGAACCCGTAATCCGACACTCTCCCTCCTTGGCATTCAAGCCGTATCAATGTAAATGCGGGTCAAGAAGAGACTAGTCATTTACTACATTGTGCACCGCGACTGTGTGGGGGTGCGACGCGAACGGCACGGACATGTTGTACTTGTCTGACTTTATTGTTTTGAACTCGTGACTTGTAGTAATGCTCAGTTTTGAATATATAAGTTTGGTTGTCGCGCCAATATATACAGTACTCCCTCCATGTAGGTTGGATCACTGAAGTCAGAATTAGACACAAAACACGATGGTGACGGACCAGTCTACCTCCGTCCTGGTTTATTGCTCCCCGTCGTAATCTGTGCCAAATTTTGACCATAAATTTGACTAACAAAAGGTTCATGCATGTCACCAAAATTATATCATTGAAAACTATGTTCAAATACAAATCAAATGATATGATTTTTGTTGACATGCACTAACATTTTGTCAGTTAAATCTTTGGTCAAAATTTAGCACAAATTACAAAAGGGACTAATAAGCCAGGACCTACATAGTACACCAGGATGAAGACAGTGATACTACATATAATTAATGCCAAATAAAAGCAAGGGATCACACATTGTCGGATTCAGGGCTCCGCAGACCCAAGAAAGATTCGAACTCTGGGGTGCATGCGAAGAACTCGATCTCCCCAACCTACCAAATTGATGGTCTCACGGCCTAACTCGATGGACGGGGAAGGAAAGGGACACGATAGTTTACCCAGGTTCGGGCCACCTTGCGGTGTAATACCCTACTCCTGCTTTGGGGTGGATTGGCCTCGCGAGGGGCCAAGGATGAACTAGTATAGAGGAAGAACTACCTCAGGAGGTCTGCTCTTGTGTTGGTGTGAGCTAGTGAGGGTTCGGATGGATCAGATCCGGATCCCCTCCTATGGTGGTGGCGAGGCTATATTTATAGTGGCCTCGGTCCTCTTCCTCCAAAACGAAGGCGGGAAGGGATCCCACAATGGCCAAGTTTGAAGGGAGACAAATAGTACATCTTATCCTGACGAAAGGTGGTCTTCGCCTACAAAGCTTCTGGTCGTGATGCCGTGGTGGGCTCGGCGATGACCTCCACCCCGCCGTCCTGGCGGTCTTGGTCTTGTAGCACGGGAATGGAAATCTTTGGCTGATTCCTCGGACTCTGCTCCTGCGCTTGCCTCCTTAGCACCAAAGAGGAAACCCGCTGTACTGCGCCCGCTGGCACACGCCTGGCCTTGGTCGTCATGGCTTGCGTCACCTTAAACTCATGAGGTGAACACCTGCATAGGAATCTCTGCTCCTAAGGAGCCGACATAGGAAGGCCGCTCCCTCTAGAGGTCTTGGCGTCATCCGCCTCACGAGACTTGGCCCCCCGCGAGGGTCCTGCTTTATCGATGCTGAAGATGGGCCGTACCAGGCCGTTTGATGGAGCCAGGCCGCGGGCTGTAGGCAGGCAAGTCTGGGTACTCTAGTTCCCAGAACACCAACAGCAGCCCCCAGGCCCAAGGCGCACTCGGACTTGGCTTCGAGGCAAGGCCAAAGGGCAAGGGTGAAGCACCGTGGGACCCAATCGCCCGCGGACCCGGTCGACGCGTGGTGCTTGATAGGACGTGGGCGCCTGCGCTTCCCCACGCTGCCTTGGCAACCATTCAACTTGACAACAGCCTGCTGCATGCAAAAAGGATCATCATTACTGGGGATCGTGGGAGGCCGGCGGTTGGCCTCCCTCTGGCTATAAATGGACGGGGCGGGGCCCCCTGCTCATCTATGTCTTCTCGCTGCTTGCTCCTTCTTCTTCCTTCTTGTCTCGCCGTCTCTGTCGGATTATGGGTTCCGGCAAACCCTTGAGGTTCGAACACTGGGGTGCGCACGAAGATATCTCTCCCTCTCTAGCTCGCTCGCGCAACGATCTCAAGGCCTAGCTCGTCGAACCCAAAGAACAAGGGACACAAGAGTTTATACTGGTTCGGGCCACCTTTGTGGTGTAATACCCTACTCCAGTGTAGTGTGGTGGATTGCCTTGTAGGCTGGGGATGAACAAGTACAAGGGATGAATAGCCTCCTGAGGAGAGGTGTTCTTGAGCTCGTGGAGCTTGTGGGTGTGAGTAGATGATCTGAATCCATGATCCTCTTCCTACGGTGGTGGCTAGTCCTATTTATAGAGGCCCTGGTCCTCTTCCCAAATGTTAGGCGGGAAGGGATCCCACAACGGCCAATTTTGAAGGCAGACAACTAGTGCAAGCTATCCTGAGAAAAGGTGGTCTTCGCATGTCAAAGGCTCTGGTGGTGACGCCGCCGTGGGCTCCGCGGTGACCTCCGTCCTGCCGTCCTGCTGGTCTTGGTCTTGTTGCACCGATATAGAAACCTTTGCATGATGCCTCGGGACTCCTCGCATGCGCTTTCCCCTTTAGCACCAAAGGGGAAACTGGTGCTCTGCACCTGCTGGCGCCTGCCTGGCTTCGGTTGTCAAGGCTCATGTCACGCGAACCTCGCGAGGTGCCCCCTGCCTTGACGTCTTTGCTCCTCGCGAGCCAGCCTAGTGAGGCTGCCCCTGAGGAGGTCTTGTGTCGTCCGCCTCGTGAGGCTTGGCCCCTCACGAGGGTCTTGAGTGGTTGTTGATGAAGATGGGCCGTACCAGGCAGTTGGTGGAGCCACGCCGTGGGTTGTAGGCAGGCAAGTCTGGGGACCCCCGTTCCCAGAACACCGATAGTAGTCCCCGGGCCCAAGGCGCGCTCGTACTTGGCTTTGAGGTGAGGCCAAAGGTCAAGTGCGGAGCGCCGCAGGGCCCCAACTGCCTGCGGCCTTGATTGACGTGTGGCGATTGACAGGACGTGGGCGTCTCCGCTTCCCCACGCCGCCTCGGCAACTGCCCGACTCGACAAGTCCCTGGTGCATGCAGAATAACCATAATTACCTGCGATCGTGGAGGTAGAATGTTGGCGTCCTCCTGGCTATAAATGAGGAGGGAGCGGAGCCCCCATTGCTCATCTCTTCCTCCAATCCGCCTGCTTCTTCCTATTCCTCCTCGCTTTATTGCCTTGCTGCGACACCCATGGCATCGATGAAGAGGTTCTCAGCCGCAGAGAAGGGGAAAGCTCGCCAGGAGGGGCCCGGCTCGCCTCCGCCTAAGAGGGGGCGTGGCCGCCCCCGCAAGCATGCCGCCACCCCAGCTGTGGTCCCTCGTGGGCACGTCCGAACTTCTTCGGGGCTTGGCGCCGTTCCTGGCGGCCGTGGCGGCGCCTCCACGCGCGGCGGGAGCTGTCCGAGGTGCGGCAGTCCCGTCAACGAAGGGACGCGTGCCATGGTCGCCCAGCCTCCCTGACCGTGCTTCCACTCGGCGGAGGTGCTGCCGGAGTTCGTCGTCTGGTCGGAGAACCCGACCGGCACCTGGCTTCAGCTTCCGCGCTACTTTACCGGTGAGCTGCCGGCCGCGGGTCCTGGTGGCCTCTGGCTGCAGGCCGACGGCTGCTGTAGCAAGGCCTCATGGGTCACGGTGGAGGTCTGTGTCGTGGGCAATATAGCCCTGGCCCGCGGCTGGCAGACGTTTACCCGCGTGCGCGGTCTGAGCAGGTGGTGCACCCTCCACTTCAAGTACGACGGCGCTGCGACCCTCTTCACGAGGGTGTTCGGGGAAGACGGTCGCCGCGCTGGGTGCTTCCCTGAGGACAGCGATGGTCACGAGGTGCTCGACCTTGGCGACGGTCGTGACGAGGAGGAGGGCGAACTCTCCCTCGGCGATGGCCGTGGTTCGTCCGACAGTGGCAGCGCTTCCTCCGGTGCAAGCTCCAGCAGCGGCGGCTATGACCAGCCGCCGTGCCGTCGGGCTCACTTCGAGGAAAGTGGCGGGTCGTCCCGTCGCCACGCCCCAGTGAAGCGCGAGGAGGGCTCCGTCTGAGTCCCCGGGGGCACCGGGGTCTGATCCTCGTGAGCAGCCGCGGTCGTAGGAGCCGCTTTTGCCTGTCTTTCCCTTTCTTCCTGTATTTCAGAAACAATTATGGGGCCCTGCGAGGGCATGTAATGAACCGTAATGCTTATGCTGCTTTATGCTTATGTCTACCATTTCCGGGCTGTGTTGCAGCATATGTGCTTTATGTAGGCGTAAGGGGATAACTTAGCTTGGTACATCCGGGGTAGTTTCCGCTTGGTGTGGGCGCGCGCCTCCTAGCCTCTGGCGAGGCTTCCCTGCTGCCGACTTGGGGGACAACGAGAAATTGCAAAAAATCGTTAGGAAATCCTTACCCCTTCTTGCGCAGGGCCTCGGGCATGGGCATGGGCTGACCATGGCCTAGCGCACCGCGTCGCGACACCTGTGGGGTATGGACTTAAACAGGGGGTGCGCCAACTACGAGCTCGGTCGAGGGCGCCTGGCGGAGATCAGGGGAGCGCACACGCACGCACCTGTCCAGCCCCCTCGCGAGGCGTGCGAGGGAGAGCGTCGGGCAACTTCCGCCCTCCCTAACGCAAAACAAAGAACTGAATGGGGAAACGTAGAGAAGAGGAAATTCGACCAAGCCAACGAGAAACGCCAGCACTTCAAATTCCATTAAAAAGGGGCAAGCCAACTACAGAAAGCAAATGAATACCGCGTCCGGCACCTAGTCTAGTCTTCTGACCAGCGCGGAGCTAAGTGCTGCCACTAGGACGTGGGAGGGAGCCCCCGAGGCCCGAGGGCGGAAGTCCGGAGACTCCGGGGCATGTACAGCCCCACTCATTATTACGTGAGAGTGTCACGAGCGGAGACCTTCACAGGCACTGGGCCTTGCTTCATGGGTAGAACTTTTGGAGGTGCTGGATGTTCCAGGCGTTCTGGATGGGGATCCCGTCCTGCGTCTCCAGGCGCATGGCGCCAGGCCTGGAGACGTGGGCAATCCTAAACGGGCCCTCCCAAATGGGTGAGAGCTTATGCAGCCCTTCCCTGGAGAGCACCTGCCTTAGGACGAGATCGCCCACCTCGAGCGTCCTGGAGCGGATGCTGCGGCAGTGGTACCGCCGCAGCGCCTGCTGGTATCTTGCCGCCCAAAGCAAGGCTTGACGGTGGCGCTCCTCCCCCATCACGAGGTCCATCCCCCGCATGGCGTCCTGACGTGCCTCGTCAAACGCCAGGACCCACGCGGAGCGATGCTTGACCTCATGAGGGAGGACTGCTTTGGCTCTGTAGACGAGGAAGAATGGGGTCTCGCCTGTTGGCTTGTGGCGGTGGTGCGGATGGACCACAGCACGGACTGGAGCTCGTCGTGCCAGCCCCTACTGTAGGCCTCGAGCATCTTCGTTAAGGTCCTGGTCTTGACACCCCTCAGGACCTCTGTGTTGGCGCGCTCGGCCTGGCCATTGCTCCTGGGGTGTGCCACCGAGGTGTAGCATATCTGCGTTCCAAGGTTAGCACAATATGTTTTGAAGAGATTGCTAGTGAACTGCGAGCCGTTGTCGGTGATGATGCGGTTAGGGACCCCAAACCGGCTCACGAGGCCCCTGATGAACTTAACTGCAGACCCGACTGGGATGGTGCGGACGGCCTCTACCTCTGCCCATTTGGTGAATTTGTTGATGGCAACGTAGAGGTAGCGGTAGCCCCCGGGCGCTCGAGGGAACGGACCCAGGATATCCAGCCCCCAGACCGCGAACGGTCATGAGAGCGGGATAGTCTGGAGGCCCTGGGCCGGCTGGTGGATTTGTTTGGCATGGAACTGGAAGGCTTCGTAGGATCTTACCAGCTCGGTTGCGTCGTTGAGTGCCGTGGGCCAGTAGAACCCACTGGGAACGCCTTGCCCACTAGGGTGCGCGACGACGAGTGATGCCCGCAATCTTCGCCGTGTATGTCAGCTAGCAGCTCGCTCCCCTGCTTCCTGGAGATGCATCGAAAGGAAACATCATTCGGCCGTTTCCTGTATAGCTCACCATCCTGGATGCAGTATGCCGTAGCCTGCCGGGCCACGCGCTCCGCGTCCTCCTCTTTCTCCGGCAGCATTCCTTGTGCCAGGTAAGCCTTGAATTCTTCGGTCCATCACCCCTCCTGAGGTTCAAGCGCCAGGAGAAGGCGTGCTCCTGAGGTCGGGCCACAAGCGGGTGCTCCCGAGGCTGGTGGCTGGGGAAGTTCCTCCAGAGGCGGTGCAGGCTCCGCGGCCGATGGGGCCACCGAGGGCTTGAAGAGTCATTCTTCGAAGACACCAGGCTCTTGGGGCTGACGCTTTGACGCCCTCTTCGCGATCTCATTGGCTTCCTTGTTAGTGCCGCGCGGCACGTGTTGTAGCTCCAGGCCCAAGAATTGCTTCTCCATTTTGCGTACCTCCGCGAGGTATGCCTCCATGTGCTCGTCCCTTGGCTCGTACACCTTGTTGGAGAAGTTGACGAGGAGCCGAGAGTCGCCCTTGATGGTGAGGCGCTTCACTCCCAAAGCTACCGCTGCCTTGAGACCAGCGATCAACCCCTCGTACTCCGCGATGTTGTTGGAGACCTTCTCACCCCTCTGAAAGCAGAGTTGCACGACATAGTATAGCTTGTCCTGGGTGGGCAAGATGAGTACGGCTCCAGCCCCCGCGCCTTGACGTGCGAAGGCGCCATCAAAGTACATGACCCAGCCCTCGGGCGCTTCACTCCCCGGCGAGAGGGATCGGTTCTCGCCTGCTTCGGGCTTGAGAGCATCGGTCCATTCTGCCACGTAGTCAGTGAGGGTGGCTCCCTTGATGACCCTGGTTGTGCTGAACTCCAGCTGAAACCCATGTAGTTCGATGTTCCACTCGGCTACTCTTCCCGCAGCGTTGGGGCTCCGGAGCACCCTCTCCAGTGGGTTGGCTGCGACTACCTTAATTGGGTGGCCTTGGAAGTAATGACGCAGCTTGCGCGAGGCCACTAGGAGTGTGAGTAAAAGCTTCTGAGGCATGGGGTATCGTGCCCTTGTGTCCCGTAACACCGTGCTGACGAAGTACACCGGGTGCTCGACGAGGGCGGGAGCGTCGATGGAGCCTGCGGCTTCCAGACGCTGTGGTGCCTCCTGAGGTGGGGGGACATCAGGAGCTTGGTCATCCATCGGGGCCTCTCCAGGCCTGCGAACGCCGTCTTGTGGGACCTGATCATCTGTGGGCATCGTCATGGCTCTAGCAGCGCCATCTTTGTGCCGTGCCGCTCCGGCTGAAAGGGCGTCATTGCGCGGCGTACCCTTGGCCAGGCGCTCCTCCCGGACGGCCACCAATGCCGCGCTGGCTGAATGGGGTGTGGCAGCCAGGTAGAGCACTAGGGGCCCAAGGGGGCGAGGCGCTACCATCACCGGCGGGCTGGTCAGGTATCTCTTGAGGTCTTGAAATGCCAGGTCGGCCTCCGTGGTCCACTCGAATGGGCCCTTCTTGTTCATCAGCTTGAAGAATGGCAAGGCGCGGTCCCCCAGCTTGGAGATGAAGCGCCCTAGTGAGGTCACGCAGCCCGCGAGCTTCTGCATTTCCTTGAGAGTTTGCGGCGGGCTCATGTCTTCTATCGCCTTGACCTTCTCCGGGTTGGCCTCGATCCCCCTGTGCGACACGAGAAAGCCCAATAGCTTGCTGGAGGGGATACCGAAGATGCACTTCTCCGGGTTGAGTCGCAAGTCCACCTGGCGCAGACTGGCAAAGGTCTCCTCCAGGTCTTGAATGAGAGTCCTCACCTCCCGAGATTTTACCACAATGTCGTTGACGTAGGCCTCTGCGTTCCTCCCGAGCTGCTAGCCCAAGGCGATGTGCATCAGCCGCTTGAAGGTCGCCCCAGCATTGCGCAGTCCGAACGGCATGTAGGTGTAGTAGTACACCCCAGACGGGGTCAGGAAGGCCGTCTTCTCGACATCCTCCACCGCCATCTTGATCTGGTGGTAACCCGAGAAGGCGTCTAGGAAGCACAACAGGTCACACTCAGCTGTGGAGTCGACGAACTCGTCGATGCGCGGAAATGGGAATGGGTCTTGAGGGCAGACTCTGTTGAGGTTGGTGAAGTCGATGCACATGCGTTCCTTTCCGTCTTTCTTGGGCACGACGATAGGGTTCGCGAGCCACTCGGGGTACCGGACCTTGCGGATAACGCCTGCCGCCTGTAGCTTGCGGGTCTCCTGAACGATGAAGGACTGCTTCTCCGTGGATTGTCGCTGCGCCTTCTGCTTCACAGGGTGCACGTTGGGGCACACCCTCAAATGGTGCTCGATTACCCCCCTTGGGACCCCTACCAGCTGCTTGGGCTCCTAGGCGAATACCTCCTTGTTCGCGCGCAGGAACTTCACCAATGCCTCCTCTTGGTCTTGGTTGAGGTTGGCGCCTATGGTGAAGGTGGTTCTTGAGGACCCATCCTCCTCGACCGGCACCTGCTTCGTTTCGGCTCGATCCTGAGTTAGCAACTGCTCCTTTTTCGTTGGTGCAACCCCCTTAGCTCCTGGGGCGGCTTCGTCGGCTGGGCGCGCGGCCGTGGTGGCCCTGAAGGCGAGCTTGAGGGCTGTTAGAGCCTCTTTGGTCTCCCCCACCACGGCAAGGACGCCGTTGCTCCCGGGCATCTTCATGAGGTTGTAGGCCGGATGGGTCGCCGCCATGAATTGAGCCAGAGCTGGGTACCCGAGGATGGCGCTGTATGGGAGGCCGATGTAGGTGATATCGAAGTCGATCAGCTCGGTGCGGTAGTTGTCCCGGGTACCCAAGGTTACTGGGAGGCGTATCTGCCCCAAGGGGCCGGTGGATCCGCCACCGACTCCGTAGAACGGCTTGGTGGGGCGGAGCCGGCCGTGCAACACATGCAGCAAGCCGAAAGCTTCCATAGAGAGCACATTGAGGCCATCCCCACCGTCGCTGAGGGTCTTGGTCATGGCGACGTTGCAGATGGTGGGCATGCAGAGCATTGAGAGTGCGCCTGAGCCAGCAGTGGTGGCGGGGTGGTCCTCTGAGCCGAAGGTGAGGTCGGCCTTGGGAGCCGCCCATCTCGGAGGGGTCCCTGCTGCGCCGAGGCTGCGCCGATCTGGCGGAAGAACTGCTTGACGTGGCGGTCCGAGGGTGGTGCCTGTGAGCCGCCGAGGAGGGCCGTGACGGTGGCAGGCGCCGGTGCCGCGAAGCGTGCGACGAAAAGGCCGCAAAGCTCCTCCCAGGAAGCCACAGAGGACCCTGGCAGATTGAGCAGCCAGGCGCGTGGCGCACTAGCGGGGGCCATGGGGAACTAGTTGGCCATGACCTTGTCGTCGCCCCCAGCCTCCAGAATGGCCTCCTCGTACGCTAGCAGGAAGGCCGACGGATCCGCCGCGCCGTCATAGCGGGGTGGCATCTCCGGCCTAAACTTGGGCGGCCACCGCACCCGCCATAAGGCAGGGGTGAGGGCCCTGAGCCCCATGGCACCATCGCGGGCGCCCGTCGATCTAGTCGGAGGGGCGGCGTCGGCCACGGGGACCGAACAGAGAGGTGGAGTTGGTGGAGCGTGGATCGATGAGGGGAAAGCTTCAGTGCCCCCTACCTGGCGCGCCAAATGTCGAATTACGGGTTCCGGCAAACCCTTGAGGTTCGAACACTGGGTTAAGCACGAAGATCTCTCTCCCTCTCTAGCTCGCTCGCGCAACGATCTGAAGGCCTAGCTCGCCGAACCCAAAGAACAAGCGAGACAAGAGTTTATACTGGTTCGGGCCACCATTGTGGTGTAATACCCTACTCCAGTGTGGTGTCGTGGATTGCCTTGTAGGCTGGGGATGAACAAGTACAAGAGATGAACAGCCTCCTGAGGAGAGGTGTTCTTGAGCTCGTGGAGCTTGTGGGTGTGAGTGGATGATCTGAATCCAGGATCCTCCTCCTACGGTGGTGGCTAGTCCTATTTATAGAGGCCCTGGTCCTCTTCCCAAATGTTAGGCGGGAAGGGATCCCACAACGGCCAATTTTGAAGGGAGACAACTAGTACAAGCCGCCGTGGGCTTCGCGGTGACCTCCGTCCTGCTGTCCTGCTGGTCTTGGTCTTGTTGCACCGATATGGAAACCTTTGCTTGATGCCCCCGTCTATGCCCGCTGGCGCCCGCCTGGCTTCAGTCGTCATGGCTCACGTCACGTGAACCTCGCGAGGTGCCCCTGCCTTGACGTCTCCGCTCCTCGCGAGCCAGCCTAGTGAGGCTGCCCCTGAGTAGGTCTTGTGTCATCCGCCTCGCGAGGCTTGGCCCCTCGCGAGGGTCTTGAGTGGTTGTTGATGAAGATGGGCCGTACCAGGCCGTTGGTGGAGCCACGCCATGGGCCATAGGTAGGCAAGTCAGGGGACCCCCGTTCCCAGAACACCGACAGTCTTGTCGAAACACCCATGGTGCCAGTGAGGAGGTTTTCCGCGGCGAAGAAAGGGAACGACCCCAAAGAGG
This sequence comes from Aegilops tauschii subsp. strangulata, assembly GCF_002575655.3. Lineage (NCBI taxonomy): Eukaryota > Viridiplantae > Streptophyta > Magnoliopsida > Poales > Poaceae > Aegilops > Aegilops tauschii. Next base: position 322,581,316 of record NC_053038.3, on the reverse strand, counting down.
GGTCTGACTCGCCGCCACCCAAGAGAGGCTGCGGGCGGCCCCGGAAACATGCGGTGACTCCAGCGGCGGCCCCTCGGGGGCGCGGGCGCGCCCCTTTAACGGCCGGCGTCGCCTCCGGCAGCCGTGGTGGTGCTTCTTCCAGTGGTAGGAGCCACCGCAGACGGGGCGACTTTTGTGATGGGGGGAGGTGCGTGGCGGTCGCCCGGCGGACACGACCGCACTCCCACTCCGCCGACGCGTCTCTGGAATTCATCGTGTGGTCGGGGAGGCCAGCGGGAACCTGGTTCTAGCTTCTGTGCTTCTTGCGAGCGTGCTGCCAGTCAGAGGGCCTGATGGCCTCTGGCTGCAGGCCGACGGATGCTGCAGCAAGGCTTCATGGGTGGATGTTGAAGTCACCGCCGCTGGCAACATGTTCCTGAACCGCGGGTGGCAGTCGTTCGCCCGCGCGCGGGGTTTGCATGGGAAATGCACCATCCACTTCAGGTAGGACAGCATTGCAACCATCTACGTCAGGGTGTTCGGGGAAGGCAGCCAACGCTCGGGGTGCTGCCCAGAGAGCGACAACGACGACGATGATGGTGAGCTTGCCCTTGATGACGGTCGCGTCGCCTCCAGCGATGATGGCTCCTTCTCCGGGGGGAGCACCAGCAACGACGACTTCGACGGGCCTCCACGTCGCCAGGCTCGGACCAAGGATGGTGACGAGCCGCGCTGCCGTCGCGCTCCGGTGAAGCAGGAGGAGGATTCTGACTGAGCCCGAGTGTTGCTGGAGCCGGGCCTTATGAGCCGCTGCGGTCACGTAGCTATTTCCGTTTTCTTTTTCTTCATCAAGGAAGGAGTAGAAGTCCCCGTCGGGGCGTGTAACGAACCATGGCGCTTGCGCCACTATGTTATGCTTGTTATTTCTATATTGTGTAGTGATATCCGTGTTGCTACCGGGCGTAGTTGAGATGACTTTGCTGGATGTGCTCCTAGTAGACTCCCGTGCTGCGAGGGCGTGCCCCTTGCCTCAGGGGCTTCTTCCAAGGGCTTCCTTCTTGAAGACTTGAGAGTCGTTGACCCTCAAGAGGCGTCATGTAGCTACAGGGTTAGAATACCTCATGAGGCGTCTCGTCTTACCTCGCGTGAGCCCCCGAGCATGGGTTGGCCGTGGCTAGTGCGTCGCTTCGCGGTGCCCGGGGTCACGGACTCGAGAGGACACGCATGCCCACGAGCTCGTTTAAGAGCGTCCCGCAAGGATTAGGACACCAAAGGTTGGGGCAGCAGGGCTTTGGCGGGGTGTGGTCGCGGGCGAGCCCAAGTGCACACACCGTTCCCAGCCCCCGCGCGCGGGACGTGCGAGTAAGAGCGACGGGCAACTGCCACTCTCCCTAAGGCAAAATTTCAAAGAGCGAACGCTGCAAGGAGAGAAAAAGAAAGAGATTTCCCGACCCTTGCGAATGAAACATGCGAAAACTCCAAATTTCATTCAAGAAGTTGCAAACCAGCTACAGAAAGCAAGCAAAAGAACAGCCGCGGCCGGCACCTAGACTAGTCTTCTTATCTTCCCACCAGCACGGAGCATGAGGCCTCCACTAGGACGTGGGTGGGAGCCCCCGTGAGGCCTCGGGGCGGCACTCAGGAGACTCCGGGGCATGTACAACCCCAACTCATTATTACGTGAGAGTGTCATGAGCGGAGATCTTCACAGGCGCGGAGCCTGGTCATGCGTAGAACTTCTGGAGGTGCTAGATGTTCCAGGCGTACTGGATGGGGATCTCATCCTACGTCTCCAGGCGCGCGACGCCAAGCCTGGAGACACGGGCGATCCTGAATGGGCCCTCCCACATGGGTGAGAGTTTATGAAGCCTTTCCCTGGAGAGCACCAGGACGAGATCACCCACCTCGAGCGTCCTGGAGCGGACGATGCGGCAGTGATACCACCGCAGCGCCTGATGGTACCTCGCTGCACTGAGTGAGGCTTGGCCATGGCGTTCCTCCCCCAGCATGATGTCCATCCCCCGCGAGGCGTCCTGGTGTGCCTCGTCGAATGCCAAGACCTGCGTGGAGTGATGCCTGACCTCATGAGGGAGGACCGCCTCGGCTCCGTAGACGAGGAAGAACGGAGTCTCGCCCGTGAGCTTGGTCGCGGTGGTGAGGATGGACCACAACACGGACCGGAGCTCATCGAGCCAGCCCCTACCGCAGGCCTCGAGCTTCTTCTTGAAGGTGCTTGCCTTGACGCCCCTCAGGACCTCCACGTTGGCGCGCTCAGCCTGGCCGTTGCTCTGTGGGTGTGCCACCAAAGCGTAGCATATCTGCGTTCCAAGGTTAGCACAATATGTTTTGAAAAGGTTGCTCGTGAACTGAGAGCCATTTTCGGTGATGATGCGGTTAGGAACCCCGAAATGGCTCACGATGCCATTAACAAACTTGACGGCCGAGCCGGCTGGGATGGTGTGGACGGCCTCCACTTCCGCCCACTTGGTGAACTTGTCGATGGTGACATAGAGGTAGAGGTAGCCCCGGGGAGCTCGAGGGAATGGGTCCAGGATGTCCAACCCCATATCGTGAATGGCCACGAGAGTGGGATGGTCTGGAGGCCCTGAGTGGGCTGGTGGATCTGCTTAGCATGGAACTGGCAAGCCTCACAAGCTCTTACCAACTTAGCGGCATCATTGAGCACCTTGGGCCAGTAGAACCCGCTGCGAACGCCTTGCCCACGAGGGTGCACGATGAGGAGTGATGCCCATAGTCCCCGCCATGTATGTGGGCCAACAGCTCGCATCCCTGCTCCCTGGAGCTGCATCATAGAGAAACATCGTTCGGGCGCCTTCGGTAGAGCTCACCACCCTGGATGCAGTATGCAGTGGCCTGGTGATGACCCAAAAGTATAGGGGATCTATCGTAGTCCTTCCGATAAGTAAGAGTGTCGAACCCAACGAGGAGCAGAAGGAAATGACAAGTGGTTCTCGACAAGGTATTCTCTGCAAGCACTGAAATTATCGGTAACATATAGTTTTCTGATAAGGTAAATCGTAACGGCTAACAAGTAAATAAGGTAGCTAAGGTGCAGCAAGGTGGAACAATCCTTTTTTTAGCAAAGTACAAGCCTGGACGAACCCTTATATAAAGCAAAGCGCTCGCGAGGACACATGGGAATTACTGTCAAGTTACTTTTCATCATGCTCATATGATTCGCGTCCGTTACTTTGATAATTTGATATGTGGGTGGACTGGTGCTTGGGTGCTGCCCTTCCTTGGACAAGCCTCCCACTTATGATTAACCCCTCTTGCAAGCATCCGCAACTACGACAGAAGAATTAAGGTAAACCTAACCATAGCATGAAACATATGGATCCAAATCAGCCCCTTACGAAGCAACGCATAAACTAGGGTTTAAGCTTCTATCACTCTAGCAACCCATCATCTACTTATTACTTCCCAATGCCTTCCCCTAGGCCCAAATAATGGTGAAGTGTCATGTAGTCGACGTTCACATAACACCACTAGAGGAGAGACAACATACATCTTATCAAAATATCGAACGAATACCAAATTCACATGATTACTTATAACAAGACTTCTCCCATGTCCTCAAGAACAAACGTAAATACTCACAAAGCATATTCATAATCAAAATCAGCGGAGTATTAATTATCATTAAGGATCTGAACATATGATCTTCCACCGAATAAACCAACTAGCGTCAACTACAAGGAGTAATCAACACTACTAGCAACCCACAGGTACCAATCTGAGGTTTTGGGACCAAGATCGAATACAAGAGATGAACTAGGGTTTGAGAGGAGATGGTGCTGGTGAAGATGTTGATGGAGATTGACCCCCTCTCGATGAGAGGATCGATGGTGATGACGATGGCGATGATTTCCCCCTGCTGGAGGGATGTTTCCCCGGCAGAACAGCTCCGCCGGAGCCCTAGATTGGTTCTGCCCAGGTTCCGCCTCGAGACGGCGGCGCTTCGGCCCGAAAGCTTCTTCTCGATTTTTTCCAGGACGAAAGACACCATATAGCAGAAGATGGGCACCGGAGGCCTGCCAGGGGGCCCACAAGGTTGGGGGGCGCGCCCTCCACCCTTGTGGCTGGCTGGTGGCACCCCTCTGGTTCTTTCTTCGCCCAACATTTTTTATAAATTCCAAAAACATGCTCCGTGAAGTTTCAGGACTTTTGGAGTTGTGCGGAATAGGTCTCTAATATTTGCTCCTTTTCCAGCCCAGAATTCAAGCTGCCGGCATTTGATACATCTCCAACGTATCTACTTTTCCTAACGCTTTTCCTCTTTTTTTGGACTCTAATTTTCATGATTTGAATGAAACTAACCCCGGACTGGCGCTGTTTTCTGCAGAACTACCATGGCGTTGTTTTTGTGCAGAAATAAAAGTTCTTGGAATGGAACGAAACTTTGCGAGGATTTTTTATACAATAAATAATAATTTCTGGAGCCAAGATCCATCGGAGGGGGGCACCTGGGTGGGCACAACCCACCAGGGCGCTCCCCTCCTGGCGCGCCCAGGTGGGTTGTCCCCACCTGGTGCCCCGCAGACCCTGAAACCCATGCTATGAAATCCTATTTTTCTAGAAAAAATTAGGAAGAAAGAATTATCGCGATCCACGAGACGGAGCTGCCGTCACCTCCTGTTCTTCATCGGGAGGCCATATCTGGAGTCCGTTTGGGGCTCCGGAGAGGGGGATCTTCATTCTTCGTCCTCACCAACCTTTCTCCATCGCCAATTCCATGATGCGCCACACCGGGTGTGAGTAATTCCTTCATAGGCTCGCTGGTCGGTGAGGAGTTGGTTGAGATTCATCATGTAATCGAGTTAGTTTTGGTAGGGCCTAATCCCTAGTATCCACTATGTTCTAAGATTGACGTTGCTATGACTTTGCCATGCTTAATGCTTGTCACTTTGGGCCCGGGTGCCATGATTTCAGATCTGAACCATTTATGTTATCACCATTATATCCATGTTCTAGATCTGATCTTGCAAGTTATAGTCACCTACTACGTGTTATGATCCGGCAAAGCCGGAGTGACAGTAGTCGGGACCACTCCCGGTGATGACCGTAGTTTGAGGAGTTCATGTATTCACCGTTTTTTTGTTTCGGTTCTCTATTAAAAGGAGGCTTTAATATCCCTTAGTTTCCAATAGGACCCCGCTGCCACGGGAGGGTAGGACAAAAGATGTCATGCAAGTTCTTTCCATAAGCACGTATGAGTATTTACGGAATACATGCCTACATTATATTCATGAACTGGAGCTAGTGCCGTACCGCCCTAGGTTATAACTGTCTCATGATGAGTATCGTCCAACAAGTCACCAATCCAATGCCTACGAATTTATCCTATATTGATCTTGCTAAGTTACTGTTGCACTTGCTACAAAATTACTGCTATCACTGTTACCGTTACCATTGCTGCTGCTACTACTATTATCAAAACTATCATACTACTTTGCTACTGATCACTTTGCTGCAGATAATTAATCTCCAGGTGTGGTTGAATTTTGACAACTCAGCTACTAATACCTTCAAATATTCTTTGGCTCCCCTTGTGTCGAATCTATAAATTTGGGTTGAATACTCTACCCTTAAAAACTATTGCGATCCCCTATACTTGTGGGTTATCAAGACCTTTTTCTCGCGCGGTTGCCGGGGAGCATAGTAATATTTATTGAGTCACTTGGGATTATTATCAATTTATCATTATGAAGAATCTGAAGGATGCTAAGACTAAGATTTATCCATCTAAGACGAGGGGAGGTAGGAACTGCCATCCAGTTCTGCGTTAGATTCACCTTCTGTTATAAGTAAACTTGCAACACCACCACATGCTATCAATTCTGATATGTCGCAAGTTATTTATGATGCTACTTCTGCTATGGATAATGCTTATGATGATGCTAGTACCTTGCTTCATAATGATGATGTGCCACTTGGTGAATTTCTTGATGAACAAATTGCTAGAGTAATACAACATGATGTTGTTGAATCTGATGACGAGCTTCAAACTAAAACTCCTGAAACACCTGCTAGAACTAGCCTTCCTAGATATGAATTGCCTAAGGTACCGGAAGGTTATGTTATGAATGAGGAGACAACTAGAGATATTCTTGCTTGTAGGGATAGAGATGATCTAGAGAAATTATTATGCAAGTATAAAGAAAAATCTCTGAATGCTAGAATGAAATATGATCCTAAGTTTGCTACTTCACCGATCATTATTGATGATAAGGATTATGAATTTTTTGTTGAACCAGAGTTAATTACTTTGGTTGAATCTGATCCTTTCCATGGTTATGAAAATATTGTGGCACATCTTACTAAGTTGAATGACATAGCCACCCTTTTTACTCATGATGAGAAGACTCGCTCTTACTTTATTCTCAAATTATTTACGTTCTCATTAAAGGGTGATGCTAAAGCTTGGTACAATACTCTTGCTCCTGGTTGTGAGCGTAGTCCCCAGGATATGATTTATTACTTCTCTAAAAAATATTTCCCTGCTCATAAGAAACAAGCTGCCTTGCAGGAAATATTTAACTTTGTGCAAACTAAAGAAGAGAGTCTCCCACAAGCTTGGGGGAGGCTCTACTAATTACTTAATGATTTTCCTGATCATCCTCTTAAGAAAAATGAAATACTTGATATCTTCTATAATGGACTAACCGATGCTTATAGAGATTTCCTAGATAGTTGTGCTGGTTGTGTTTTCAGGGAACGAACTGTTGGACAAGCTGGAGAATTATTGAATAATATATTGAAAAATTATGATGATTGGACTCTTCCTGAACTACCGCCTAAACTCACTCCAAAGAAGAGGGGTATATTATATCTCAGTCCTGAAGATATGCAAGTGTCGGCGTTCTGGGAACGGGGGTCCCCAGACATGCCTGCCTGCGGCCCACAGCGTGGCTTTGCCAGCGGGCCCGTACGGCCCATCTTCGCCAGCAAGCACTCAAGACCCTCGCGAGGGGCCAATCCTCGCGAGGCGGATGACACAAGACCTCCTCAGGAGCGGCCTCACCAGGCTGGCTCGCGAGGAGCGGAGAGATCAAGGCAAGGCGAACCTCGCGAGGATCCAATGACGCAAGCCATGACGACCGCAACTAGGCGGGCGCCAGGCGGGCGCCCGCGCGTGCAGTGTCCTTGTTCCCTCTTTGATGCTAAAGGGGCAAGCGCAGGCGCGGAGTCCCGAGGCATCAGGCAAAGGTTTCCATATCGGTGCAACGAGACCAAGACCAGCAGGACGGCAGGACAGATGTCACTGTGGAGCCCAAGACGGCGTCACCACCAGAGCCTTTGGCAGGCGAAGACCGCTTTTGTCAGGATAAGCTTTACTAGTTGTTCCCCTTCAAACTTGGCCGTTGTGGGATCCCTTCCTGCTCAATATTTGTGAAGAGGACCCGGGACCCTATAAATAGGACTAGCCACCACAGAAGAGCGGGACGGACCCTTGTCCAGCTCACCAGCACAAGAACACCTCGCCTCAGGAGGCTGTTCTTCCCCTTGTACTGCTCATCCCCAGCCCAAGAGGCAATCCACCACACCACACTGGAGTAGGGTATTACACCACATCGGTGGCCCGAACCAGTAAAATCTTGTGTCTCTATGTTTTGTGGGTTCGGCAAGATAGTCCGCTAGATCGTGGAGTGCGAGAGCTTGGGAGAGGAGAGATCTTCGTGTGCACCCCAGTGTTCAAACCATGAGGGTTTTGCCGGAACCCGTGATCCGACAGTTCGCGCGCCAGGTAGGGGTGCACCGAAGCTTCCCTCTCATCAATCCGTGTTTCACCGCTCCACCACAACCATGTCGAACGCTCGTCGCGCCCGCGCTGAGCGCCGGGCCGCTCTCGCCGCCCGCGTTGTTCAGACGGCTCTTGTTGGCGGGCCTCCCCGTCGTTCTCCGTCACTCGCCGCCAATGCTGCCACCGGCCCGGCCGGAAACGAGCAGCAGGCGTCCTCGCTGCACCCCTCGGTGCGGCGGGATGGTCGCACCGCCACTCTGTCGCTGACTCCAGCCAGCTCGTCGTCTCATGCTCGCCGCGCTCCCCCGGACGCGCAGGCCGCGCTGCTCATGGCGCGCGAGCTCCTGCGTTACCGCCCGGTCGACGACCTCTACGAGGACTGGCTCGACCGCATCGCCGAGCTCGTCAGCGCTGCAGGGGGCTCCCCAGCACCGTCCCTCTTGCTACCTCGAGCACCACCAGCTGCGGGCAACATAGTTAACGGAGCGCCTCCACCACCTCCGCACCAAGACAACGTCCTGGCGCCAAGACACGCAGCCCTGTGGCACGACCCACCGCGCCAGGCGCCCGCACGTGAAGAAAGAAGTTGCCAAGAAGTTCCTCGACCGCAAGAGAACGCTCCACCGCTCCCAGCACCGCCACGTCAAGATCGCTTGCCGCGGCAGGGCCATGCGCCACTTGCCGTGGCGGCGCGAGGCCACCAAGATCTAGCTCCGCTCCCACGGCGGGCCCCGGAGGCGACAGCAGGCTGCCGCGCCTTCACTCCGGAGCTGCGCAGTGTTGTCTGGCCAGGCAAGTTCAAGCGAGACCTTCCTCCTCGCTACGACGGCACCCCCGACCCTGCACAGTTCTTGCAACTCTACGAGATGAGCATCGAGGCGGCCAACGGTGACGAAAATGTCATGGAGAACTGTTTTCCCATGGCTCTCAAGGACGGCGTGCGCTCTTGGCTCCTGAACCTGCCCGCGGGATCCATCTCCTCCTAGGGTGAGATGCGTGACCACTTCGTCTCCAACTTCCAGGGCACTCGCGACTGCCCGCCGGCCGTGGGTGACCTGCGCCGCATCAAGCAGCAGCCTGGAGAGACTCTGCAGAAGTACATTCAGCGCTTCAACTGCGCCCACCTCAAGATCCCCAAGGTGACGGACGAGGCCATCATCTCCGCATTTTCCGATGGCGTCCGCGACATCAAGATGAGGAGGAGATCGCTATCCATGAAGAACTGTGCACGGCTTTGGAGTTGTTCAACCTGGCAACCAAGTGCGCGAGAGCCGAGGAGGGGCGTCTCTCCCTCGTTGAGCTCCTGACGGCAGATCCAGAGACAAGAAAGCCAAGGCCAAGGACGTGAAGCAGAAGGGAGTAGCCGTACTCGCAGGAGAGCCGGATACGAAGCGCGGCCGGGACCTTCCTGAATCATCCAAGAGAAGCCGACCATTCTGCGCCTTCCACAATGTGCACAGCCACAACACAAATGACTGTCAACAGATCAGGGCCATTCGAGATGGATGCTTCGGTCGACGCCCCGAGCGCAACGACCGAGGCTACGGCCGAGGAGGAGTACGAGGCGGAGGACGCTGGGACGACTGCGGCCCTCGCCAGGAGTGGCACGACCGACCTCGTGAGGACTGCTGGCTGGACCAACCTCATGAGGGCCACTAGAGGGATCAGCCTCGCGTGGATCGCCCTCAGGGCAACGCTGGCCTTCCTCCGCTCCCACCACCACCAAGGAGGAGCGACAACCACCATTAGGACGAGGGGGCTGGGGGCTTCCAGGAACCTCGCGCCATCGCCTACATCTTGGGCGGAGCTCAAGCCCCAGCCTCTCAGCGAATCTTCAAGCAATTTGCTCGTGAGGTGAACGCGGCTCTTCCCAGGCTCGAGGCCACGCGCCCGCTCAGGTGGTTCAAGTGTGCCATCACCTTCAGCTTAGCTGACCAGCTCAAGTGTGCCGCAACTGCGGGCGCCCTCCCGATGCTCTGTTCGCCCGTCATCAGCAACGTTCAAGTCACCAAGACCCTCATCGACGGTGGAGCAGGACCCAATGTCCTGTCTGTCGAGACGTTCGACAGCCTCCAAGTGCCATATGAACAGTTGCAGCCTACCAAGCCCTTCTCAGGAGTGACTGACGGCTCCACCACCCAGATAGGGCAGGTCCGCCTTCCTGTTACCTTTGTAGAACGCAAGAACTACCGCACCGAGCTCATCAATTTTGACGTCGCCCATATCCGCCTACCGTACAAGCCATCCTCGGGTACCCAGCATTGGCCAAGTTCATGGTGGTCACTCATCACGGCTACAACGTCCTCACGATGCCTGGAAGTGGCGGGATCATCATGGTCCCCTGCGAAGAAAGAGATGCGGTGTGCTCCCTCGAGCGCGCCTTCCAAGCCACAACAATTGAAGACCCTGACAACGAAGGAATCCTATACCCTCCTGAGGCCACCCCCAAGAAGAAGAAGCAGCTGCTCCACGCAGGTCCTCAGGAGGGCGACACCACCAGCAGCACCACTTCAAGAACAGCGCTCTCAGGTGGGGCGCCTCCCTCCTGTGCATAGGAAAGCGCGCCTGGTGCCATCCTCGAGCAGGGCTCGAGGGCTCTCTTCTGGAGGGCCTCTGACCTCGCCAACGTCACGAGGGAGGCGCTCGGGCACCACATGGAGGCGTGCTTCGCAGCACGTTTCCCTCAGGAAGGCGTCAAGCAAGGAGCGCTCGGTGCTCAGGAGTTCGTCGACAAGACCATTCAGGAGCTGGAAAATGCAAGGGCCATGCGCGGCGATCGCCGCCCACCTCATGCTGCCCCCCCATCCAGGTGAGGATGGTGGGCGGCGCGTCTGCGTCGACATCCCAGGGCTCAACCGGGCCACATCTCAGGAGCGCTTCTCGCCTTCGCGCGTGGGACGCTGCGAGGGCCCACCTCACAGCTATGTTCGCATGCCTTTTGGCCTGTCGAGCATGGCATCCACCTTCCAGCGCAACCTGCGGAGCATCCTGGTGGCTCAGGAGGCCAGGAATCACGCAGTCCTGGCGGAGATGGAGACAGTCCTCAAGGAACCGCCTGGGCCCCCAGAGCCTCCCGGGGCTCAGGGCCCGGGTGGCTCCTTAGGAACAGCCTCGTCACTGCGCACCTTCAGCTGCACCAACATCTCGTCAGCAACTAAACTAGGTGACATATTCCAAGTTCATTTAGCTGGGAGCGCCCCTCGAGCTGCATCATTCCCAGGCTGCGTGGGTCCGTCCCTGCGGCATGTATCCTTCTATGTCTTTAGCTTACTTTGCTGGAGGCGCCTCTCGGGCTGCATCATCCCCAAGCCACTCGGGTCCTACCCAGTGGCATGTGTCGTTTTTGCATTTACCCAAGCTAGTCTGCCTTCTCATGCATGGTTTATCTAGGATTATCACCTGCTTGATTGTCACCCACCTCGGGAGCTGCTCATGCTGGCACGACGCTTATGCTCAGGTCCGTCCCTGCAACATCGACAAATCTGAGCGGTCGAGCTCTGACTCGCGGCACGCCTCGCACACGTCACCTCACCAAGCCCTCAGTGCCTCGACCTTCTTGCGGAGCGACCGGCGGCGGACCAGCAATCACAAGAACAACTTGTGCCCCTCTTTGCGTTAACCTGCAGGAGCCTCCGGAGGATGACAGCAGGCGGTACCACGGGCTCCCCCTTCTCCCATGCAATTCGCTCGCGCGTTAAAAGGGGGGCTCCTGAGCATCGCGCCTCAGGAGCTCTTACTGGCTCTCCAGCCCTCACCCCTGGCCTTGACCACGGCATCGCGACCTGGCATACCAACGGCGGCTGAGCCCACTCGGGGGTCGGGACCTGAGGACGTAGAGCACATAGAAGAGCATGGGGAAGAGGGGAAGGCTCGCACGGGCCTAACCTAGCTGCGCTATGGCCAACGACACGCGAGCCTGGTACAACACAAGGGATCGTCTCTCGACCGCCAAGATAAGTTTCGCACCGGCGTTGATTAAACACCTCATCATAAAATCCCCACCTATCGCAGCCCCCTTGAGGCAATGTCGCCTCCCTTTCCTACCTTTCGGCAGCTGCTTGGGCGCTAAGGGGGACCTCTTGAGCATCGCGCCTCAGGAGCTCTTAATGGACCTTGGGCCGCTCATCTCCTGGCCTTGACCACGGCATCGCGACCTGGCATACCAGCGACGGCTGCAGCCTGCCTGGGGACCAGGACCCGTCGGCATAGAGCACCAAGCTGTCACGAGATGGAAAGGGGAGACCGAGCCGGGACAGGACACGCACTTGCACAATTTCATAATAAGGATAATATCAACAAAAGCGTTACAAGCCCTTTACACGCCCCGGCGGGGTTCATCTCGATTCGTCGTAGGGAACAAAAGAAAGGAGTTTCTAGGAGCCCTATCTACGCGCGCCAGCACCGCCGACACCATCATCAACAGTGGGAACTGGGAGGCCGGCGCCAACCCCATCCAGATCAGCGACGACGACGGCCGGGCGCTGCGGCCTTGCTCCGGGAGTGGCGAGAGCTCGGGGGCACGTAGCTGTCGTCGCACGTTTCTGGAGTCTCGTAGGGCTCGGGAGAATCGCTGGACTCCCAAGTGTCGCCGCTGCCGCCAGAGGGACTGCTGGCGGGGAAGTCCTGGTGGCCCTGTCCGGGGCAGCACTCCAAGCGGCGGCCTTCCGCGTCGAAGACCTTGAAGAAGATCGTGGAGGCACCGTCGTACCTGAAGTGGATGGTGAGGGTGCCATCTGTGCGGCAAACCCTGGCGACCTCACCCCAGCCGTGGGTCATGAAGATCTTGCCCGGGGAGACAGCTTCCACCTCCGCTCCGGTCGCCGGCGCATCACAGTCGACGTGCTGTAGCCATAGTTCAAGGGCCCCCCTCGGCGGCATATCGGTGGAGAAGAACTGGGGGAGGTGGATCCAAGTGCGCGGAGGCATCGCCGCCCATAGCACGAGCTCGCGCGAGGAGTCCATGGCATGGACCCCTGGTGCGACGGAGCGCGCCACTGCGGCACGGCAACCACGGCCACGGCATGGGCGGCGCTGATCGCCGCCTCTTCCTCCTGAGCCCTCAGCCTGGCGTATAAAGGCAGTGGATACCCGGGAGGTGGCCGCTCGTACCAAGGCCTTGTCACCTCCTGCCTTGCGACTACATCACGGCGATGGACCGGCCTCTTCTTCGGCGGAAGCGGCCCGGGCTCGTCGCGGGGAGCTTTTCCCTTCTCCGCGGCTGAGAATCTTCGGATTGGCACCATGGATGACGCAGCTGGCGATGGAGCAAGGAAGAAGAAGCGAGAGGAGCAGGAAGGGATGAGCGACGGGGGCTCTGCCCCCCTTCCTCATTTATAGCAGGAGAAGGCCAACTGGCGACCCCCACGATCAGCGGTAATGATGATTTTTCTCTGCATGCAACAGGGACTCGTCAAGTCGGGCAGTTGCCGAGGCAGCGTGGCGAAGCGGAGATGCCCACATCCAATCAATCGCCATGCGTCGACCAAGGCCGCAGGCTATTGGGGCCCGTGACGCTCCGCACTTGCCCTTTGGCTTCGCCTCGAAGCCAAGCCCGAGCGCGCCTTGGGCCCAGGGGCTACTGTCGGTGTTCTGGGAACGGGGGTCCCCAGACTTGCCTGCCTGCGGCCACGGCGTGGCTTTGCCAGCGGGCCCGTACGGCCCATCTTCGCCGGCAAGCACTCAAGACCCTCACGAGGGGCCAAGCCTTGCGCGGCGGACGACACAAGACCTCCTCAGGAGCGGCCTCACCAGGCTGGCTCGCGAGGAGCGGAGAGATCAAGGCAAGGCTAACCTCGCGAGGATCCAATGACGCAAGCCATGACGACCGCAACCAGGTGGGCGCCAGGCGGGCGCCCGCGCGCGCAGTGTCCTTGTTCCCTCTTTGATGCTAAAGGGGCAAGCGCAGGCGCAGAGTCCCGAGGCATCAGGCAAAGGTTTCCATATCGGTGCAACGAGACCAAGACCAGCAGGACGGCAGGACGGAGGTCACTGTGGAGCACAAGACGGCGCCACCACCAGAGCCTTTGGCAGGCGAAGACCGCTTTTGTTAGGATAAGCTGTACTAGTTCTTCCCCTTCAAACTTGGCCGTTGTGGGATCCCTTCCCGCTCAATATTTGGGAAGAGGACCCGGGCCCCTATAAATAGGACTAGCTACCACAGAAGAGCGGGACGGACCCTTGTCCAGCTCACCAGCACAAGAACACCTCGCCTCAGGAGGCTGTTCTTCCCCTTGTACTGCTCATCCCCAGCCCAAGAGGCAATCCACCACACCACACTGGAGTAGGGTATTACACCACATCGGTGGCCCGAACTAGTATAAATCTTGTGTCTCTGTGTTCTATGGGTTCGGCGAGTTAGTCCGCTAGATCATGGAGTGCGAGAGCTTTGGAGAGGAGAGATCTTTGTGCGCACCCCAGTGTTCGAACCTTGAGGGTTTTGCCAGAACCCGTGATCCGACAGCAAGAGGCAAAGAAACCTATGAAGGAGAAAGGTATTAAAACTAAGGATGTCAAAATTTTACCTCCTATTAAAGAAATACATGGGCTTAATACACCACCACTGCCTAAGGTGGTAGAGGTAAATTCTTTAATGAAGTTCAATGATAATGACAATCCTAACAATATGCACCCTAGACAATATCTTTATGAGTTTGAAAACTACATTAGAAAACAAGATCACTTCAATGCAAATGTTATGAAACAATTGAAATATAATTCTGATATGATTGCTCGCTTGATTGACTTGTTATTTAGAATCTCAAATGATGTTAGAGGTGTTGGAAAGCATGCTTCTATGGTTCAAACTCAATTAGAACAAGTTGCTAAATCTCAAAGAGAGTTGCTTGATGAAATGAATAATAATAAACATGACTTTGCTGTTAGAGTAGCAACTAGAGGAGGTGAAATGACTCAGGAACCAGTCTATCCAGAGGGACACCCAAAAAGAATTGAACAAGATTCACAAATAAATAACACTAGTGCACCTAGTCCTTCTAAAAAGAAAAAGAAGAAGAAAAATGATAGGACCTTGCATGCTTCTAGTGAACCTGAAGTAGAAAAACCTGATGATAAAGATAATGATGTTCCTATTTCTGATGCTGAAACTCAATCTGGTAATGAACATTCACCTAATGATAATGAAAAAGGTAATGTTGATGTTCATGAAGATACTCAACCAAACAATGAAAAATAACATGATATTGATGTTGAAATAGAACCACCGGTTGATCTTGATAACCCACAACCCAAAAATACACGTTATGATAAAAGAGACTTCATTTCTAGAAAACACGGTAAAGAAAGAGAACCGTGGGTTCAAAAACCTATGCCCTTTCCACCTAAGTCAACTAAAAAGAAATATGATGAAGAGTTTGAACGCTTTGCTGAAATGCTGAGGCCAGTCTTTTTGCGTACTCGCTTGATTGATATCTTGAAAATGCCTCCTTATGCAAAGTACATGAAAGACATCATCACCAATAAGAGAAAAATACTGGAAGCTGAAATCTCCACTATGCTTGCTAACTATACTTTTAAGATGGAGTACCTAAAAAACTTGGAGATCTGGGAATACCAACTATACCTTGCTCTATCAAAAAGAATTATGTGAAAACTGCATTGTGTGATTTAGGAGCTGGTGTTAGTGTTATGCCTTTCTCTTTATATAGAAGACTTGACTTGAATAAACTCACACCTACTGAAATATCTTTGCAAACGGCTGACAAATCAACTGCCATACCTATTGGTATCGATGAGGATGTGCCCTTTATTGTTGTTAATGTTACTATTTTGACTGACTTTGTTATACTTGAGAAGCCCGAGGACGACAACATGTCGATTATCTTTGGTAGACCCTTCTGTAATACTGCAGGGGCTGTTATTGATTGCAATAAAAGCAAGGTCACTTTTCATATCAATGGTAATGAGCATACGGTGGATTTTCCGAAGAAACAATTCCAAGTGAATGGTATTAATGTTATTGAAAAATCTCCGACAATCACTATTGGAAGTTTTCAACTACCTCTACCTACTGCCAAAAAGAAATATGAAATGCTTATTGTTGGCGATTTACACATCCCCATTGAGGTAACTTAGTGATTTATGAAAGTTCTTCGGTTTCATGCTAATCGAAAGTGGTTGTTAATAAGACTTGATCAACCTTATTAATGGATCATTTTTGAGAGATATGAAATTGATGAATTTAGTAAGCACTACCTTCTGTCCCTACCTTTTGGTTTTTGTTTTTATTAGTTAAAGAAAATAAAATGCCATGTATTGACTGTTTTCTGAATTTCCCGTGCAATAAAAAATGGCCCAAAAATAAAAGTTCTCAGAATGCTATGAAAATTTAATATGATTTTTCTGAATATTTAAGAATTTCTAGTGCAAATAATATCAGAGGGAGGTGCCCCAGGTGGGCACAACCCACTTGGGCGCGCCAGGACCCCCAGGCGCGCCCTGGTGGGTTATGGTCCCCACGTGGGCCCCCTCACTTATCTCTTCACACCACATCATCACCTACCTCCAGGAAAAATTCACCTTTGCTCTCTCTCCAGTGTTCTTGTTCTCAAACCTGCGGATTTCAATCTCTTTGCTCGAAGCTCCGTTTCCGAAACTGTTTCGGGGGATTGTTGCTTGGTATGTGACTCCACCGTTTGTCCAATTAGTTTTTGTTTTAGTGGTTTATATTTTAAATAATTAGCTTCTCTTGGTGCTGTTGTAGATGAGCTTGCATGTTGAATTCTTAGAGTTCTAGGTAGTTTGAATGCTTGCTATTGCCTCTATGTATCCCTATGAGTAGTTGCTATCAATTTAATAAGGTTTTGTTGACAAATTTTTGTCACCCAAATTTTTTTCAAAAAATTGTACGCGAACGTGATGAACCTATTTGGAAGGAGTTCTTCGAGGAGGAGATCCTCGGGGGCATATTCTAGTGACAATTCCGGTCGCCGGTCTTATGTTGAACCAAGTGAAAGTTCCATTGGAGATGCAGCTACCAAAACAGGCTTATGGCCTTGCGATGATTATATGGTTCGTGTGGGCATTAAGGAGGAATTTGAGCAATATGTTCACAGTGCCGGTCTCGGTCCCTACATTGCAGATAAGTGCGAACAACACCACACTCTCACTGAATCATTTGTCAAAGGATTTAAATTCATCCCCGTGAGGCGAGGGTGTCGTTTAAACTTTATGAAAATTCATTTACCATTTCACTAGAGAGTTTTGCTCACCACTGCAAACTTCCGTTCTGCGGTTCGCTTCACGAACCGCCAAGGGCTGAGTACCAATCATTCTTGACTAGTCTTTGCTACGGTGAGACGAGGGGAGTGATACAAGGTAGAATAAAGAGCATTCATTTTCCCGCAATTCAGTGCTTTGCATTATTTAACGGGAAATGTATAGTAGGCAAGCAAGACTGTAGTACGCTTTGTGCTCCAGACTTTAGCCTTATACACACCGCTCTCACCGATGAAAGGAGTTATAACCTTGGAGCGATTGTTGCACGCAGACTGCAGCATAACGCTAACAGTCGCTATTTCTATGGTGGAATATATGCCACGCGTTTAGAACTAGGGCTGGGTGTTTCACCTTTGCCCTTTGAACCTATCCTACCCACACAATATTTAGACTTTGATGCTTTAAAAAGTCATAAGATCCTCAAAGGAAAAATTCATAACTTCACTTACAATCTGTTGTTTAACCAAACATCTGTTGTGCGCACATATTTGCCCGCGCCTGCTCTTTTTGACTATCACAACAAAGGAAGATATTTTGTTCTTGAGAGCGAGGCCTGAGCTCACAACGCGGCAGTGGAGGCAACACGACAGGCCGAGGCATCCGCACCGAGAGCCTTCATGAGCTACCACACCGACTACTATCCAGGCTACTGAATGTTTACCAAGTTAGGCCAAAATCCTAAGCTTGGGGGAGTACGTGTTTCTCACCGACATTACATTCATGTCCACTTATTCCATTTGTCGGTGTTCACACTTTTTCATCGTATCATCCATGCTTAAATTAATTTTCTTTCTTTCTTCTCGTGTGTTTGAAAAACCTTGGAAAAACCAAAAAAAATAGTTGTAGTTAATTTACTCTCTAATGTATCTTTAGCTGTAGCACTAAAAAGAAAACCCAAAAAGATTTCCTTGTTCTTCTTTTGCTTGTTGGGAGCTTTCTCGTGTAAATAGTTTTTCTCGTTTTTGCTTTTCCCTTTTATTTGCTTGTTCAAGAAAACCAAAAACTCCAAAAAATATTTCAGTGTGTTTCTCTGAATCTCTTTTCTTTTTATTCGAGTCTTACCGAGGAGAAGACATGTTGAATAAAATGTTTGCAGGTTCCAGCTTAGTCCACGACACTCTTGCATTATTATTATTTTCATATCGTTCGGTCGTGCAAGGCAATAATGACGATATTCGATGAGCTGGCCATGGCAGAGAAAAACGGGTATGAACTCGACTTGTTCTGTTTGTGTAAATATGTTTAACCTAGTATCCATGATTCAACCCATTATGATTAAACACGTTTGCAATGACAATTAGAGATTACAGTTTCTCATGCCATGCATAAGTAGCTAGGAGTGGATAATGATTTATCTAGGATAGCAACATTGCGTTAAAATGATTGTGATGTAGTATGATGATATGCTATCCTCCTTTGAATGTTCAAGTGGCTTGACTTGGCACATGTTCATGCATGTAGTTGAATCAAAACCAACATAGCCTCTATGATATTTATGTTCATGGTGTTCATATCCTACTCATGCTAGTGTCCAATGTTACTTATGCATAATGCATGTTCATGACCGTTGTTGCTCTCTAGCTGGCCGCTTCTCATCCTAATTGCTAGCCTTCGCCTGAACTAAGTGGGAATTCTGCTTGTACATCAAAAACCTTGAACCCAAAGTTATTCCAGATGAGTCCACCATACCTACCTATGCGGTATTACCCTGCCGTCCTATGTAAATTTGCATGTGCCACCTCTAAAAACTTCAAATAAATATTCTTTTTGTGTGCCTGGATCGTTCATGGAACGACAAGAGGTGGTCGGTATCTTCCATGCTAGGCGGGTTATTCTTAGGTCAAGTGTTTATTCACTCGCCATCGCACGAGAAAAGGGCGGTAATAGGGATGCCCAGTCCCAAACTGCAAAAGAAATGATCTCTCAAATAATCAAACAAAAACTCCTAATGGAGTCAAAACCTTTACTTTTATCGCTTGGGAACCACCACTAGCGTGCTTAGCATGGAAGATATTGATAACTGATAGTCGTGAAGTAAATGAGAAGGGTGCATGTCTCAAAATATCATTTACCACTGTTTTAAAATTTTGACCTCTGGCACCTCTGCAAATCACTACTTCCCTCTGCGAAGGGACTATCTATTTACTTTTATATTGTGTCATCACCTTCTAAAATAAGTGCCAGAACCTGAGAGCACTGCTGCCATGCTTATGCATTGTGTGTAGCTAATGTTGGGTGCATCATGACTGGATCTTTTCTACCATGAATTACAATGTTTAGTCGCTGCTTGAACTTTGGAGGTGCTCTGCATTAATGTTTTGCGGTCTCAGAAAGGGCTAGCGAGATACCACTATTGTCATATTATATCATGGTTGTTTTGATAATGTGTTGCTGTTTGAAATATCTTATTATTGCTCGCTAGCTGATTATGTCATCGATATGAGTTAATATAATCTTTATGAGTTATTGTCGACATGGTTAGTTATAATGTTGGCTGAAAACCTGGGTGCTGTTTAAGCTTATTTATGCAAACAAGAGCAAAAGAGTTCACAGAAGTTTTTCCTTTTCACTTTCAGTTTATCAACTGAATTGCTTGAGGACAAGCAAAGGTTTAAGCTTGGGGGAGTTGATACGTCTCCAATGTATCTACTTTTCCTAATGCTTTTCCTCTTGTTTTGGACTCTAATTTGCATGATTTGAATGAAACTAACCCCGGACTGACGCTATTTTTAGCAGAACTACCATGGTGTTGTTTTTGTGCAGAAATAAAAGTTCTCGGAATGGAACGAAACTTTGCGAGGATTTTTTATACAATAAATAAGAATTTCTGGATCCAAGATCCACCGGAGGGGGGCACCTGGGTGGGCACAACCCAGCAGGGCGCGCCTCCCTCCTAGCACGCCCAGGTGGGTTGTCCACCCCTGGTGGCCCCACAGACCCTAAAACCGATGCTATTAAATCCTATTTTTCCAGAAAAAAATTAGGAAGAAAGAATTATCGTGATCCATGAGACGGAGCCGCCGTCACCTCCTGTTCTTCATGGGGAGGCCAGATCTGGAGTCCGTTTGGGGCTCCGGAGAGGGAGATCTTCGTTCTTCGTCATCACCAACCCTTCTCCATCGCCAATTCCATGATGCTCCCCACCGGGAGTGAGTAATTGCTTCCTAGGCTCGCTGGTTGGTGAGGAGTTGGATGAGATTCATCATGTAATTGAGCTAGTTTTGTTAGGGCCTAATCCCTAGTATCCACTATGTTCTAAGATTGATGTTGCTATGACTTTGCCATACTTAATGCTTTTCACTTTGGGCCCGGGTGCCATGATTTCAGATCTGAACCGTTTATATTATCACCATTATATCCATGTTCTAGATCCGACCTTGCAAGTTATAGTCACCTACTACGTGTTATGATCCGGCAACCCCGGAGTGACAATAGTCGGGACCACTCCCGGTGATGATCGTAGTTTGAGGAGTTCATGTATTCATCGTGTGTTAATGCTTTGTTCCGGTTCTCTATTAAAAGGTGGCCTTAATATCTCTTAGTTTCCAATAGGACCCTGCTGCCACGGGAGGGTAGGACAAAAGATGTCATGCAAGTTATTTCCATATGCACGTACGACTATTTATGGAATACATGCCTACATTATATTGATGAACTGGAGCTACTGCCGCATCGCCCTAGGTTATAACTGTCTCATGATGAATACCATCCAACAAGTCACCGATCCAATGCCTACGAATTTATCCTATATTGATCTTGCTAAGTTACTACTATTGCTGTTACTGTTGCACTTGCTACAAAATTACTGCTATCACTGTTACCTTTACCATTGCTGCTGCTACTATTATCAAAACTATCATACTACTGTCGGAATTCTTGGAATGGGGGTCCCCAGACTTGCCTGCCTGCGGCCCAGGGCGTGGCTCGCCCAGTGGCCTGGTACGGCCCATCTTCATCAGCAAACACTCGAGACCCTCGTGAGGCGGACGACACAAGACCTCCTCAGGGGCAGCCTCGCTAGGCTAGCTTGCGAGGAGCGGAGGTATCAATGTAAGGAGCACCTCATGAGGAGTGCATGACGTGAGCCATGACGACCAAGGCCAGGCGGGCACCAGGCGGGTGCCAGCGGGCGCAGAGTACCAGTTTCCTCTTTGGTGCTAAAGAGGCAGGCGCAGGCGAGGATTCCCGAGGAGTCAAGCAAAGGTTTCCATATCGGTGCAACGAGACCAAGACCAGCAGGACGGCAGGACGGAGGTCATCATGGAGCCCAGGACGGCGTCACCACCAGAGCCTTTGGCAGGCAAAGACTACTTTTGTTAGGATAGCTTGTACTAGCTGTCCCCCTTCAAACTTGGCCGTTGTGGGATCCCTTCCCGCCTAATATTTGGGAAGAGGACCCTGGCCTCTATATATAGGACTAGCCACCGCCATAGCCGGGGACGGATCATTCGGGCCACCCTAGCACTCATCAGCTCACCGAGCCCAAGAACACCTCTCCTCCCGAGGCTGTTCTTCCCTTGTACTTGTTCATCCCCAGCCAACAAGGCAGTCCACCACACCGCACTAGAGTAGGGTATTACACCACAACGGTGGCCCGAACCAGTATAAACCCTCGTGTCCAGTGCTCTTCGAGTTCGTCGAGCCAGGTCGTGGATCGTTGAGCGAGCGAGCTAGAGAGAGAGAGAGAGAGAGAGAGAGAGAGAGAGAGATCTTCGTGCGCACCCCAGTGTTCGAACCTCAAGGGTTTGCTGGAACCCGTAATCCGACATTTGACGCGCCAGGTAGGGGTGCGCCGAAGCTTCGCTCCTCCGGCGGCTTCACCTCTCCGACCAACTCCCATGGAGGGCGCCGCTTCTCCGACTGGATCGACGGGCGCATGCAGCGGTGCCAGGGGGCTCCGGGCCCTCGCCCCCGCCTTGCGGCGGGTGCGGTGGCCGCACAAGTTCAAGCCGGAGATGCCGCCTCGCTACGACGGCGCGGCGGATCTGGTGGCCTTCCTGCTGGCATACGAGGGGGCTGTTCTGGAAGCCGGGGGCGACGATAAGGCCATGTCCAACTGGTTCCCCATGGCCCTCGCTGGCGTGCCGCGCGCTTGGTTTCTCCATCTGCCGGAATCCTCTGTGGCCACCTGGGAGGAGCTGCGCGACCTCTTCGTCACGCGCTTCGGGGGACCGGCACCCCTGCCGTCGCGGCCCTCCTTGGCGGCTCGCAGGCGCCGCCTTCGGGTCGCCATGTCAAGCAATTCTTCCGCCAAGTGGGCGCCTCCCGCGCAACCGGGAGCTCCTTCGGGATGGGCAGCGCCCAAGGCCGACCTCACCTTCAACTTGGAGGATCATCCGGCAACCACCTCGGGCTCAGGTGCTCCCCTGATGCTTTGCACGCCCACCATCTGCCACGTGGCGGTTACCAAGACCCTCATCGATGGCGGGGCCCGCCTCAACGTGCTCTCGGTGGAAGCTTTCAGCTTGCTCCATGTGCACGGCTCCGCCCCACCAAGCCCTTCTCCGGGGTTGGCAGTGGCTCCACCAGCCTCCTAGGGCAGATCCGCCTCCCCATGACTTTCGGCACCCACGACAACTACCGTACCGAGCTTATCGACTTTGATGTCACCCGCATCGGCCTCCTGTACAACGCCATCCCCGGGTACCCGGCCCTGGCTCAGTTCATGGCGGCTACACATCCGGCCTATAACCTCATGAAGATGCCAGGGAGCAACGGTGCCCTTACTGTGGCTGGTGACACCAAGGAAGCCTTGACGGCCCTCAAACTCGCCTTCAGGGCTGCAGCAGCGGCACACCGAGCCGACGAAGCCGCCCTAGGGGCTAAGGGGGCCGCGCCGGCGAAAAAGAAGCAGTTGTCCACTCACGATCGAGCCGACACGAAGCAAGTGCCGGTCGAGGAGGATGGATCCCCAGGATCCACCTTCACCATTGGCGCCAACCTCGACCGGGACCGAGAGGAAGCATTGGTGAAGTTCCTGCACGCGAACAAGGAGGTATTCACCTGGGAGCCCAAGCAGCTGGTAGGGTCCTGAGAGGGGTGATCGAGCATCACTTACGGGTGTGCCCCAATGTGCGCCCTGTGAAGCAGAAGGCGCGGCGATAGTCCACGGAGAAGCAGTCCTTCATCGTGCAAGAAACTCGCAAGCTAGAAGCAGCGGGTCTCATCCGCGAGGTCCGGTACCCGGAATGGCTGGCAAACCCCGTCGTCGTGATTATCGATGGCGACTCCCACCTCCCACCTCCCACCCTCCCATGACGACTCCCACCTCCCCGAAGCCTTCACTACCGATGAACCCATCCTTGGACTCCACTAGCCTCTCCAAGACATGGCCAACATCCTCCATTGGGACTTTGCCCCTGGTCTCAAAGTGGAGGATCAGATCAGACGTAGGTTTGGATCCTCGGTTCATTATGATCATGATCCAAAAACCAAGGAATTTTTCTTGGTGGTTTCTTTCTCTTCTGCTTCTTTCCCTCTTTTGGTGGAATCGGTGGGTTTGGTGTTACAATGTTGCATTGGTGGTTTGGCCTTAGGGTTTAACGTGATCCAGTTGGGGCCTCGCAACTTTTGGTTTTCGGTGGCCTCAAATAAAGTTGGGCACTACATCTATGCTTTGAAAGATCGCATCTGGCCGAATTTTATATGTCATTTCCATTTGTTTAAGGCGAATGTGGATTCTTCTTATGACACGGGTTCTTGGCATTTGGATCTCGAAGTTCCAGAGATCGTGGCTCGTAAACCAATGGCTATTAAATCTTCTCTGGATTTCCTCCATGATAGTGCACAAAAGGATCATTCTAGTGCTAGAGAGTTGGCAAAATTTGGTTTGTACAATGTCACCTTGGCCCCGCGTAATCTTAATTTTGAGGATGATCATCTGGAGAGTGTTGTGGCCAACAAGGATGCGGATTCAATTCTTTCATTTGGTGTAATCAAGTGCAAGCTGTCCAACATGCATGAACGCGTTGACAAGTCTACGTTCTTGGGTATGGATTTTAAACACAATTATTGGCAGACAATTCCTTCCGCAACTCTGGAGGAAATATTGGATCTTTGGCAGGCAGGGTATTCTAATGTGCAGATTATGACGGCTCTATCTCTTAAAGCGGTTCTAGATAAGCAATTTATTTTCCATACACTGAATAGATGTGAGCTATGCTTCCGGTCGAGACATCCTGGTTCTGATTGCCCAACTAAATCTTGTGTTAATTGTATGGATTTGGGATACACTTGCAGTAATCACAATGTTTGCTTGAAGGCATCTTCTAAGTGCTCCAAATGTTTTTCTCATTCGCATGAAAGTTATGCTTGTACTACTGGGCTTCGGTGCCGTATCTGCATGCAAGTGGGCCATATGGGCTGGCAATGTTTATCTCGGAAGAATGCTCAGGTTCGAGCGGTGTGGAAAAAGCAAAAAAGGGCTAGGTGGAAGTATCCTATCCACAAAACTACTGCCGCAACAGAAGGGGCAACAGAAAGTTTGGCGCAGAAAATCTGGGAAACTGAATATATGAGATAAGCTCTTTAAACAAATTTGGATTCCCAAACGGTTGGAGAGAGAAGCTCGCACATATCCTAATCTTGACCAAAATACCCCTGACGCTACGCATTCTACACTGAGAATCACAACGACTCCAGTTCCCCAAAACCACCCCCGCTTTCGTCTGCTCCGCCACCCTGCAACATACCATCTCTCTCCCCTGCTCTCTCTGCTTCAAGCACCATGGCGAATCTACCTGTGCTGCCCTACCAGTTCGCTCCTAGCGTCATGAACATCCAGTAGGGGCCAGAAGGAAGATTGCAGAGGAATATGATGGTGGTGGACAATCCACCGCTCGACCACGCAAGATTTGCTTTGGTTTTTGTTGTCCCGCCTCCTCCAGATCTGCAAAGGGAAGCTGTGCTTGCTGAGGTTAGGCGTGTTTTGAGGGATGATCACGATGCGCACACCACTGAGGGGGAGATTTATCCTTTTTGTGTGGGTTTGGTTTGCTTTGAGGATAGAATCATCAGAGATGCTATCACTACAAAAAAATACACTTCCGTGATGATACATGTTTGTCACAGTAGGTCGCATTTTTTGTCATGCATGTACATCCATGACAAATTTATGACAGAATCAAGATAGTCATACCTGTGCTGTGGTAGAAGTGTTCCATGACATTACCAAAATTATCATCATGGAAGTGTCCACTTCCATGACGATAAATCGCGCGTCACAGAAGTGCTTTCGTCAAGGGTGACCGACACGTGGCATCCATCATAACGGAACGCCGTTAAGCTATCGGGTCCGGTTTCGCATATAGCCATTTACAGCCCGCTAACCCAGGGCCCGTTTACGGCCTATCCGAATTAGGCCCAGTAGCGTCATCTGGGCCGTCCAATATAATTCCAGCCCATTTTTCACTTCCGGCCCATGTATGGCCCATGATGTCTTTAGGCCCATCTGAGACCCTTAGTAACCCTCGGCCCGTTAACAGCCCGTGGTAAAACTGGCCCGTAATGAACAGTGTATCTGTCATGCCAAATATGCGACCCTATCCGAGAGGAACTCGAAGATCCCACCAAGGATAGACCTGCATATTGAAACGCTTTTGCAAGGAGGATATCATTACATCAACATTACAAAATAGATGGGGATACATACAAGGCATACAAATGCCGCAACAATACATCAATACATCATACATAAGATCAACATCCGACTACGGATGAAACATAAACAGAAGCTCAAACGACATCCACCCTGCTAGCCCAGGCTGCCGACCTAGAACCTATCCCCTGATCGAAGAAGAAGCAGAAGAAGAACTCCAAAACAAGTAAACATCGCTCTCGTGTCATGATCATCGCAAAACCTGTACCTGCAGCTGGTGTTGTAGTAATCTATGAGCCACGAGGACTCAGCAATCCCATTACCATGGGTATCAAGACTAGCAAAGCTTAATGGGTAAGGAAGGGGGTAAAGTGGTGAGGTTGTAGCAGCGACTAAGCATGTATGGTGGCTAACATACGCAAATAAGAGCGAGAAGAGAAGCAACGGAACGGTCGTGAAACTAGCAATGATCAAGAAGTGATCCTGAACTCCTACTTACGTCAAACATAACCCAGAAACCGTGTTCACTTCCCGGACTCCGCCGAGAAGAGACCATCACGGCTACACACGCGGTTGATGCTTTTTAAATAAGTCAAGTGTCAAGTTCTCTACAACCGGATATTAACAAATTCACATCTGCCACATAACCGCGGGCACGGCTTTTGAAAGATAATACCCTGCAGGGGTGTCCCAATTAGCCCATTATAAGCTCTCACGGTCAATGAAGGATATTCCTTCTCCCAGGAAGACCCGATCAGTCTCGGAATCCCGGTTACAAGACATTTCGACAATGGTAAAACAAGACCAGCAAAGCCGCCCGGTGCACCGACATCCCGATAGGAGTTGCACATATCTCGTTCTCAGGGCAACACCGGATAAGTCAAGCTACGTGTAAAACCAGCCCTCAAGTTTCCCCGAGGTGGCCCCGCAGGCTGCTCGGTTCGGACCAACGCTTAGAGAAGCACTGGCCCGGGGGGGTTAAAATAAAGATGACCCTCGGGATGCACGACTCCCAAGGAAAAAAGGCTAGGTGAGGCAAATGTAATACCAAGGTTGGGCCTTGCTGGAAGAGTTTTATTCAAAGCAAACTGTCAAGGGGGTCCCATAAATCACCCAACCGCGTAAGGGACGCAAAATCAAGGAACATAACACCGGTATGACGGAAACTAGGGCGGCAAGAGTGGAACAAAACGCCAGGCATAAGGCCGAGCCTTCCACCCTTTACCAAGTATAAGATGTATTAATTAAATAAGAGATATTGTGATATCCCAACATAAACATAATCCACCACGGAGCAATCTTCATCTTCACCTGCAACTAGCAACGCTATAAGAGGGCTGAGTAAAGCGGTAACATAGCCAAACAATGGTTTGCTAGGAAGGGTGACAAAGGGTAGAGGTTCATGGCAATTTGGGAGGCTTGAAGAGCAAGTGATAGGTAGCGCAGCATAGCGATAGAACGAAGCAACTAGCATAGCAATGATAGTAATGAGATCCAAGTGACGGTCATCTTGCCTGAAATCCCGCTAGGAAGAAGAACGAGTCCATGAAGAAGATGAAGCCACAAAGACGAACGAATCCTCACGATCGCAACGACACGAGAACTATCGAGAGGAAGCACACAACATGGTAAACACACCACACATGAACAAGTCATGATGCTCAAGCAAGTATGATGCATGACAAGGCTACATGAAGCTACACATGGCAAGAGATGATGCATACAAGAACACACATCAAAGCAAGTTTAAATGAGGCCGGAACTAACATATAACAATTCCGGTAAGTCCTCATATGCAAATTTTGAAATTGGGTTAGATCTGAATAAACATTATGTTCAAGTTGTTAAACAGCAAGTTAAGATGCACCAAGATGATCTACACGAAATTCTAGTGAAGTTACATATAAAGTTCATTAGATTCGGAGCTACGGCCTAGAAGATATGAGCAAAACAAGTTAAACATGGCATTGATGCAAAATGCATACAAACATCAAGAAAACACCTCAAAACAAGGATGCAACAAGATAATATGGAACTACATGCAAAACTAAGCAAGTTTCATATAGAGCATGCTCAAAACGGAGCAACGGTGCAACACATACACTCCAAACAAAATATGGCAACAATCTGTCCAAAACAGCAACTAGGCATATTGCAAGCATCGAAACAATATGCTACAGCACCCCAACATGCAAACAAAAGGTATGGACATGATGTACAGGTAAAGCACGACAAAACATGAACACTGAGCTATCTCCAGAAAGCACTAGAACATGCTCAAAAGGACATGGCAAGATTGCAAATAATAACAGATCACAGACTTTGCAGAAATCACTGGACATGGCAGAAATAACATCAGGTTGCAAAGTTTAGAGCTATCAAACAACATGCGGAAGGAACATATCTTAGCAAAAAAAGGCATGGAATGAATCTACTAATTGTCTAAAACAAAAGTCCCTTACTGATCACGAGCCAAAAAGGCACAGAAGATATGATGGCACCCATGTAAACATAGCAAGTAATATGACAGATTCAGACGGTGAAAATAACTGGACATGGCAGAAACAACGATAAGTAGGCATGTTGGTGAGCTTGAACCACTCACGACAGAGCAATACATGGCATGACAAGGTAACCAGAAGTAAGATGGCACAAACAGAAGCTAAGCTTGGCAATAACATAGTCATAGGGTGCATGGAACACTAGCAAATCCCATGGCAAAACTGAACTTGGTGTTAACAGGCTGACAGCAACATTATTTAGCAAGTTTAGAGCAATATAAAAACAAGCTAAGGCAGGCTATAAATGCAAACAAGGGCATGG
Organism: Aegilops tauschii subsp. strangulata; assembly: GCF_002575655.3. Taxonomy (NCBI): domain Eukaryota; kingdom Viridiplantae; phylum Streptophyta; class Magnoliopsida; order Poales; family Poaceae; genus Aegilops; species Aegilops tauschii. The sequence continues at coordinate 322,552,919 of NC_053038.3, read as the reverse complement.
ATGGATAGAGCATAACATTTATAACAAAACATCCTTAGTGAACATCTCCGGATTATGCATAGAACTCATGGTGACAGCAGGTTTATATGGCAACAAAATATAACAGACTCAGACTTGGCAGAAATGACCAAGTCACAGAAATCAGCAACATTATGGAGGCTACTTTGCATGCTTGTACTAGTCAGCACATAGATCACAAAAATACAAGACAAGCACCACTGTAACGATGGCATGATGTAGATCAAAACACATGTAGAGCTCATGCTCATAGGATGCACACACAAAATGCAATGAAAATGACAAATCATCAAGTTCATATAACAGACAGCAGTTAACAGCATATAGCACTCTTGCAACGATGATTAGCGTATCAAGATGATGTCAAACAAGTATGGCTCAATGGAACAAAATGAATAGCATCTCATGGCGAACATTTCGATATATCACACGCACAAAACGGAGCTACGGACACAGAGTTATGATGCGATGAACATGCTAACATAATGCAAGATTTTCAGGACTTAAGAGAAAAACGAGGGGGTCAACCTCAGATCTAGGGTTGCACGGGAACCGAGGCGGGGCTGGAGATGCTCGCCGGAGACATCGGGGACGGCGGCCGGAGCTGAGGAGGGTGGTCGCCGACGGACAGGGACGGCGGGATCCGGTCGGGGCGGCGGCGCCGCTCGCCGGCGCCGGGACCGGAGGGACAGTGAGGCGGAGCGGGCACGGGCGCGCTCGGGCGGCGCACGGCGGTGCTCCGGCATGGCGGCGGGGAGGCGTGCCGGCGGGGCGGCGGCGGTGCACGCCAGCGAGGGATGGGGCGCGGGCGACGAGGACCTGAGGTGGCGGCGGCGGGCGAACGGGCGGGGCGCCCGGGGCGCGGCCCAGGTGCGGCCCGGGGCGGGCCGGCCTCGGGCCCCGGCGGGCCTGGCGGCGGGGCGCGGCGGCTGGTGGCGGAGGAGGCCACGTGGCGCGACATGGTTGGCTGCGGGCGGCGGCGCGGTTCGTCCGGGGGGGCGGCGGACATGTCTGGCGCGGTGAGGGAGGAGTTTTAGGGTTTGGACTGCGCGAAATCCGGGGGGGGAGCACATATTTATAGGTAGAGGGAGCTAGGAGAGTCCAAATGGGGTGCGGTTTTCGCCCACACGATCGTGATCGAACGAACGAGAGCATGGAGAGGAGTTAGATGGGCTAGGTGGGCTGTGAGAAGAGGTGCTGGGCTGCAAAGAGAAGGGGCTTTCAGAGCTACGCGATCAACCGTTGGGGCATCAAACGACCTCCAAATGGAACGAAATTTGACGGGCGGTCTGTCGGTGCTATACCAAGGCCACTCGGCAAATCTCGGCCCATTCCGCGAACGTTTTTTTCTCCTGCTCACGAAAATAATACAGAGGGGTGCAACGGGTGCGGCGAGAGTGTCGGATCGCGAAACGGACAATGGGGAAAAGGACCGGATGCAAGTTTTGAAAAACATGATGATGCAATGCAGATGATGACATGGCAAAATGCAACACGCAAGCAAATGACATGGCAACCACGACGAATAAATGAAAGACAAGTGGCGCATTGGATCCGGGCGTTACAACACTCCTCCACTAACAAGAGATCTCGTCCTGAGATCTTAGGACCGAGACGGAAGGTGTCGTGGAATTGTCACGGCAGATGTCCTAGTGTAAGGACTTAGTCGTGAGGCCAACGCATTTATGCGGTAGCTTGAGAGGGGTTGGGCGGAATCGAGAGACGCAACACAAGACAAGGATTTAGACAGCTTCGGGCCCCGGGAAACATCATCCGGTAACAACCCTACATGATGTTTGAGGCTAGGTCTCATTATGATCACGGGAGAGTCGCCGGGAACCGGCTCTCGGTGTCTAGCCCTAGAGATTGTTTCTTGTTCCTCGTCCCTCTTTGGGGTGCCCTGCCTCTCCTTATATAAGTTAGAGGGGCGGGTTACATGTGGAGTCCTAGTAGGACTAGGACTAGTCTATCTTCTCTTACAAGTTAATTACAAGTCCGGGTCTTGCTTCCTCGTAAAGGAAATATTCGTCATCCCTTTCCTTTTAATCCGGCCCATCATAACGTGAGCCGGCCTTCTGGGCTTTAGTCCTTGTTGTCCATCTGACCCGCCCGCCGGGTTACTAATGAGTCGCCAAGATCGGCCAGGTTATCTGTGAATCGCCAAGCTCCGGGCGGGTCACCAGTGAGCCGCCAATTCCGGCCGGGTCATACCGCGGGGTATATCCCCGACATTAGCCCCCAGTTTAATTTTGATTTATCCATGTTAAACTGATCCTGTAAAATAAACACAAGAACAAATTTGATAGGTTATGCTCCGGGTTAAATTTTTGTAAGCCGGCACCTGATCATCTTTAAATCCTTGTCATTTCCTTCTTGATACATGCCGATGAACTCATAGCAAATCTCCTTTAGTAGATATGTTCAAACTTTGTGAATGCAAAAAATCCAGATACTTCTTTTGAAAAATCCGGGTCAATAGGCCAGCTTCAGAGTCAATTTACTCGCATTAGTCTCTTGTAGAGAAATATTGTAAGAAATAATCCACTTGAATCGGCTTCCAAAGCGCCGGCTTAAAACATATTGGTCTTGAAATACTCATCTGACTTTCAGTCGGCTTGAAGAGGTAAAACTTGCCGGTTTATCATAACCAAAATTGCCGGCTTGTAAATATTGATAGCACCGGGTCATAACTGTTGCCGACGCCGGGTCATAATTATTAGTGACACCGGATCATGATTGTTGCAAACACCGGGTTAGTCCGATCTTCTCCAAACTGAGAATTTGAAGATTTTTTCTCCCTTATCTGCATATCACCTGTAGCCCCCAAGTGCCAGGTTGTCATGCTTGCATCAACCTGGGACTTTTAATTGCCTTATGCTCATGATAACTTCAACCAGTGTAGCCCCCAAGGGCCGGGTCAGTAAGATAATACTGAGCTGGGACTTTGTATATAATTTATTGATAATAACATCATATAATATAATCTCCACCATGGGGCTTGAACCCACGTCCACAAGGTTAAGAGCTTTGTACTCTACCAACTGATTAGTGGACCATTCAATATAATGGATTAATGCTTGTGTACCTTGAATTTTTGACAAGAGCAATTGGTAGCCCCCAAGGGCCGGCTCATTACAATGTGATGAGTTGGGTCTTCAATAAGTTGAGCAAAAAATGACTTTGCATTAGCCCCCAAGTGCCATGGTACATGCTGGCAGTGACATGGGACTTGCATATTCGATGTAATATCAATTTGAATGATGTAGCCCCCAAGCGTCGGGTCGTAAGCCTGCAGCGACTCGGGACTATTCCTTCCATTGTAGAATAAATCATATCCATTGATAAAGTAATAGCCATTGCGCCAAAGTGACTTTGAATACCTCATCTGTTGATAAGTAAACCCGGAGTTTAAATACCCGGCGGCTCTTGGCCGATGGCGATTTAATACGCCTCCATTGTAAGCCGGAATTTGTACAACCCGGCGGCTTATAGCCTTTGAGAAAATCAAGAATTGATAACCCTTTTGAGACACCAATTTCAATCTATGATGATGGGCTTGAATTTAGTCATTTATGTAAGTCACAGCTCTGTAAATCCTGTAGAGTTTAAACAACATATGCCCTGGCGACTTAACGTAACGTCAAAAACCAGGGCGGGTAACCACCCAAATTTAGTCTTATCCTGCACATAATTAGATCACAAGATCCCTTGCGGTTTACCGCAGGGCGGGTCAAAATATCTCACATATAACCACTGTGATATTGAATTTGTACTGCCGGTTTACATGACCTGTGCAGTGAGGGTGATAACCCAATCTTTAGAAGCCAACGCTTCCAAATAGATGATGATTGTCATAAGCTGGCGATTTATCATTGAAAATCAAGCCGGGTTAAATAGAAACCACTCATATACACTTTAGATATGATCAAAAGAACTTCAAATAAAATCCAAAAAATTGTTTGCAAAAAGAGACTTCAAAAAATTTTGAGGCTTCTGATTCGAATACGATCAGAAAACCGTCCCAAAGGGGTTAAGCTAAGATTCGAATACGATCATATAGCCCCCAGTGGCTTTGGCGTTGCCGATCAAGAGGGTACCGACAGCTATGTTCTCTTTGGTTCGAATACGACCTATGTTTGAACAGGAAGCCCCCAAATGACCTTGAGAGTTGTTTAACGACGCTGATTCGAATACGATCCACGTCGGTTCCCAAAAGGGGTTGAGCTATGATTCGAATACGATCAAGAAGCCCCCTAGTGAGCTCGGCAGTGTGCCGATCAAGAGGGTACCGACAGCTATGTTCTCTTTAGTTCGAATACGACCTATGTTTGAACAGGAAGCCCCCTAGTGATCATGAGAATATTTAACGACTCTGATTCGAATACGATCAGGGTCACACCCAAAGGGTTAAGCTAAATTCGAATACGATCAGCTCCCAATGGTCATTAAAGCAGGGTACCTATATTTGAGTTGTGCTTTGTAACATACTCTCTTTGGTCCCTTTAATTTTTCCTGAGAACTCGAACTTTTGCGAGAGATAAATTCTTTTTGAACCGGAAAAAACCGGATATTGAGAGTTTCAAAGCTTTATGATAAACAAATTTACCTTGAACCGGATTTTGAACCGGATTTGAGAGCTTCAAAAGTTTGTGGCAGATAAATTTCCCTTGAACCGGATTTTAAACCGGATATTTTAAGAGCTTCAGTGCTTTGTGGGAGATGTCAAGTCCCTTGAGCCGGATCTAAACCGGAATCCTTCTTTTTAAGCAGGAAATTTTCTGACGGCCTTTAAACTTTTCACCAATATGGCGGTAGCCTCCGGGACCGGGTTATTTTTCCCTCCAATGACCCGGAGTTCTTGAATGCATTGATATCAACCAATGATGCCGAGTCATATCATTGTATTCAGTGCTTTGTGGGAGATGTCAAGTCTCTTGAGCCGGATCTAAACCGGAATCCTTCTTTTTAAGCCGGAAATTTTCTGACGGCCTTTAAACTTTTCACCAATATGGCGGTAGCCTCCGGGACCGGGTTATTTTTCCCTCCAATGACCCGGAGTTCTTGAATGCATTGATATCGACCAATGATGCCGAGTCATATCATTGTAGCCCCCGAGTCTCAAGACGACTCGAGGAGTTGGCTTTGAGATTCTTCATATTGACCATAGCATAAGGTGTATATCATTGGTGTTGATAGCGCGAGGTGAATCCACAGAAGGTTGAAGTGACTGCGGCGGGTTATAAATGATCCCGTATGAGCCGTGTCAGCAACTCGGCCAACGGTTCCTTCCAACTGGATGTTTTGAAGTTAACCAAATTGTAGTGGCGGCGACTTGTGCGCCTGCCCATTGAACCATCCAGTGCAGACGGTGGCTGATAATACATGATAATTCGCCTCCAATTTGTTGGAAGAAAACCGGGCTTCCCAAGCAGTGACTCGCTCATATTCAATAAACAGCTCATGCATGCAGGTGCGGCCCAGTGTGTTTATATAGACCAACCCGCGAGAGACGGATGGTAAAGACGACCGTTGCATCAGAGGCGGCACAGACAGATGAGCCGGCCGTGGTGTTGTAAGCCGGTCCGGACGGGCGAATCGATCGCCGGCGCGGTAAGCCGCGTGGATGGCCGAGTCAACCATGTTGTGTTGATGTAGTGAACAATTGTCCTGTAACAAAAACCTCGCAAGCCAGAGTAATTGCTCTTTTTAAAGAAAACAATATATAATATATAAAAATTTACTGGATTGATTTCACCTGATATGTCAGGCCAGAAATTATCCACCGCGGAGTTGATGATCATCACGGTGAAGCTGAAACCAATCACCGCCGAGCCGGCCGCGGGAGCAGACTGATGAGCCGGCCGTGGCGTTGTAAGTCGGTGCGGTCGGGCGAGTCAACCGCAGGAGCGGTAAGCGACGGGGACGCCGAGTCAGCCGCGGGGGCGGACGGGTAAGTTGTCCTTCACATTGTAAGCCGGTCGTAGACGTGTGAGTTGTCCTCCTTGTTGTAAGCCGGCGTGGTCGCGAGAGACGGCCACGGCGTTGTAAGCCGGTGCCGGAGTCCGTTGAGTAACGGCGACCACCTGTGCCAAAAGATATTGGCGTGCCTCCATCCCCGTGGTATAATATCACTTTTTGTCATAAATAAATGCCCTGCATCAACAATATTGCAGACCAAGGCAAAGATAAACTTGTTTTTTGACAAAAACAACATGTGCTAATAAAACAAATTTGGATGGATATCACCTCATTTGTTTAGACGACGAATGATCCGTTTATCGCGACAGAGGTGGCTCAGGCAGACCAGCGACTCAATATAGTTCCGACGGCTCAGGCAGACCGGCGACTTAATATAACCCTGGCAGCTCAAAGCGGCAAGGGCGGCTCAACGCAGCTCCGGTGGGTTGATGTAGATTAAGATGCACGGGCGGCGACTTGCGCACACCTGTTCCATCAGTAAGCGGGTGCAGACGCCGGTGCGTGATGGTGCTGACGTACACTTCATAAGCACAACATGGCACCACCTTTGCTGCACATAAAAATATACAGACCAAAGTAATTGTTCTTTGGTGAAAACAATATGTTTAATAAACTTAGATGAATATCACCTGATGTTTGTAAACGACAGATGATCTCACAGCAGAGGCCGCTCAACGCGGCCCTGGTGGCTTCAACACATCAGAGGCGGCTCAACGTGTCCCCGGCGTCTCAACACAGCAGAGGCGGCTCAACGTGGCCCCGGCGGCTTAGAGTGGCCCCGGCAACTCAAGATGGTCTCTACGGGCTCAAAGGCGGCACGGACGCGGGTGAATCGGCCACGGGCACAGACAGGTAATTCAGCCGTGGCTCCAAAAATCGGCGTAGTATAACACCTCATTTGTAATGAACAATTGTCCTTGTGTGGGATGCAGCAATGACAGCAGCAACAGCAGCTTTCATCGGCCTAACGGCCGCTCTTGGTACATGCACCCGTGACTCTCCGGCCAGATACGCCATCGTGGCACTTTTTTCTTTTTTTTAACCAATAGTAGTAGTTTGACCAATAGCGCCCCCATAGCCTCCTTCTAGTGCCAGATGTACTTGATTGTTCTTCAAGTGCCAAATATTAGTAATCAGCCCACGTGAGAAGTATAGATCTCAATCTCCTTGGGACTCGGACAGTCGCATGTAGACAGGAAGACATAGCAGCAATCGGATGTGTCCGCTACACAGATTGAATCTGTAGTAGAAATTCCTGACGGTCTCGGTAACTTGCGTACGATTGGGGTCTGACTAGTACCAATTAACCGTGGCATCGCCTTCTCTCCTCCACGTCATGTGTAGCCTAGATCGACTTGTGTTCTTGTGCACAAAAGAAAATTTCTTTGGGAGTCCGTGATGCACCCTCCAAGATCACCTTGGGAAACGAGATTTGATTCCTGTTGGGTCTTCGGCTGGTTCTGCTTCTTGAGTGATGACCGGGCGGGGCTTGCGCGCTGTGGACACACCCGGTCCTTCGCGTCCAGCTTTTTGAGCTGATGATTTTTCTTTTCTTTTATAATTCTTGGAGCGTCCACCGAGTAAATCGACTGTCCCTCTCGGGACTTGATCCGTATGACTGTTGTTTTAATGGAAAGTAGACCCCGTGACACAGTGGCCGCGCGTACAGACGAAAACCTTGATCTCCTCAATCACAATTCTCGTGGATCAAAAATATTTTTCTTCTCGCCCATGATTTGTTCCAGTTGACTGCTGAATGTGCCGGATTTGCTTAAGGTTGTACCACGCCGGGTTACCCTACGCAATTTCTCTGCGCCGGCTCTTCTTTTTCTACTCAATCGTGAGCTTCTTGATACCCTAGAAAATATCCCTCCAAGAACTCAACACCACCGTGCGCGAGCCCCACGGTGGGCGCCAACTGTCGTGGAATTGTCACGGCAGATGTCCTAGTGTAAGGACTTAGTCGTGAGGCCAACGCATTTATGCAGTAGCTTGAGAGGGGTTGGGCAGAATCGAGAGACGCAACACAAGACAAGGATTTAGATAGCTTCGGGCCCCGGGAAACATCATCCGGTAACAACCCTACATGCTGTTTGAGGCTAGGTCTCATTATGATCACGGGAGAGTCGCCGGGAACCGGCTCTCGGTGTCTAGCCCTAGAGATTGTTTCTTGTTCCTCGTCCCTCTTTGGGGTGCCCTGCCCCTCCTTATATAAGTTAGAGGGGCGGGTTACATGTGGAGTCCTAGTAGGACTAGGACTAGTCTATCTTCTCTTACAAGTTAATTACAAGTCCGGGTCTTGCTTCCTCGTAAAGGAAATATTCGTCATCCCTTTCCTTTTAATCCGGCCCATCATAACGTGAGCCGGCCTTCTGGGCTTTAGGCCTTGTTGTCCATCTGACCTGCCCGCCGGGTTACTAATGAGTCGCCAAGATCGGCCAGGTTATCTGTGAATCGCCAAGCTCCGGGCGGGTCACCAGTGAGCCGCCAATTCCGGCCGGGTCATACCGCGGGGTATATCCCCGACAGAAGGAAAAAAAGGGATGAGGTGAAATAAAAAAAACAGTGAGGATGAACAAAGTCAAGAATACTCGAGTAGGAAAGAGGAATGTTGAGTGTGACAAGAAGCAAAAGCTCAAATAAGGCTAAATTTGAAACCACTCCGGTTAGGACAAGATAGAAAAGAAAAAAAATAGTAATGAAGGAATTTATGCAGCACTCCGGCTGAACAAGGAAAGAATAGAACATGAACTTGAGAAGATGGAATGATACTTGACTTGAGGAACAACACAAAACCTCCAGAAGACTTGAAAGAGTGAAATGAGAAGAACGGGGAAGAAGATGACAACTTCTACCATGAATGAAATTGAAAGCAACCTTAGAGGGAAACATTGAACGGAGTTGTTGGAAATTCAACAATAAAAGACTAAGCTTGTTGTGGACTTATGGATAACATCTCAAAATTATGAGGTGGTAACCTACCACAAGCAGAGAAAAAAAATTGAAAAGCTGGGAAGAACGAGGAAATGCAAAACTCCACTTCAGAAGAATATGGAGAATTAATTGCACTTTGAGAAGCAAGAAGAAGATACTTGAGCTACGCCTACAAGAATCTTGATGAACACTTGAAGAATGAATTAAATCATGATGAACCACCGTGATGAACTCCGGTAACAAAAGAATGACGAGATAAAATTCAAGGATGAAAGGGATAAGATTAAATCCTTGCGATGATTTGGATGGAGGTTCGCGACGAAATCGACGAGAGGCTTAGAACTCCGGAAAAGAAAAGATGAAAACACTTTGAACCGAGAATGTGATAAGATGAACAAACTCCGAAAAGAAGAGATAAAACCACTTGAAGAAAGAAGAACGAATTAATTGATATGATAACAACAGAAGGAATCTTGAACGAGCCACCGTAGGAATTCAAAATTGACTGACGAAGGAGAATGACTCACCGGGAAAAATAGGAAAAGCACGAATATACATGAGGGAATCAAGAGACGAGAGAACGAAGAGATCGCAAACTGATTAAAGAGCAAAGCACCGGAAGAATATGGAGACGAACGAAAAGGCATGAATATAGAATAATCAGAAAACAGATTTGAAAACATAGAACGACGAAATATTCTGAATTGGAGGCCTCCGGATAATTGAGACGGAAAACAACTCCTGAAATACTCCGGATGGTTGAAAATAATTGCACGACTTGTAACAATTTGCTAGGATAACATCGAGCTAGCACCGCGAATCTCCGGGAGAGCAGACAAGATTTAAGAGAAATTCCTCTTCGGTCTTCAAATGTTGAGAAGACGACGAGAAATAACACCAAAATTGTTGAGATACTTCGGGAGAAAAAGGTTGACCCGATCATGAAAGAATTTGAAGGCGATCTTCGAGAAGCATCTGACTGATGAAATTCATACTTATGTCAAACTTCGAAAAGAATTTGAGAATAACTCCGGGAAAAATTAGAAGAGTCAGGTAAGATCCTGGGAGAAGACCTATGGGTTAGGGCCCACTAAAAAGAAACACCGTTGGAAAGGATAGTTGAATGGGAAATGATGCACTGGAACAATTGAAATATTAGAATGAGGTGACAACCTCGAATTAGATGGATGCAAACACGAATCTTCTAAGATGTCTTCAACACTCCGGAACAATTAAATGACGAGAGGGGAATGAGCAACGGGAAACATTTGAACCGAGGAAAGAATATAATCACTACCGAAAATTGGGATTGAATCCACCGGAGAAGAAAAGAGATGAAGAATGTCAAACGAGACGAGAATTCACCGGTTGAAATAATTGAGGGAAGACTGAAGAGGCTCCGCACGAATGAAATTGATGCTCGAAAGAGACTCAGACTCCGGGAATAAAAGGGTGGGAGGGCGGGAAAACACAGGCAACTTGAAATAGGGATCCGACGAATAACTTGAACACAAGACACTGGTTGAAATAATTGAGGCAAGAATGCAAAACCTTCGCACGAGTAGAATGGATACTCGATTACAGACTCCGGTTCTGAGAAGAAGAAGGGAGGGCGGGTGGGTAAAAGAAAACAACTGAGGACAGAGAAACAACTTTGTTGAGAGAGAAACTGAGGATTGGACTTGCAAAAACAAAGAGGTCGAATCGACTTGACGAGAAATGCACTGGATGAAAAGAGCTGAGGAACAACGATCGGAAAACCAACTGCGTGATCCTAAAGAAAATTGAAGGGGAAGAGGAATAGTTCCAAACACCTACGTCAAGATTCCTCACCAGAGCGACGAACGGGCTGAGGAGTAAAAAGAATTCCTACTCTCTTATATAACTAGACTCAGAAAAAAAAATCTTCTAGACTCAACAACGACCAAACTACACGATCAATCAAGGGGGGCTCCTATGGTCGGTCGAGGCTCTGATACCAACTTGTCACGCCCAATATGCGACCCTATCCGAGAGGAACTCGAAGGACCCACCAAGGATAGACCCGCATATTGAAACGCTTTTGCAAGGTGGATATCATTACATCAACATTACATAATAGATGGGGATACATACAAGGCATACAAATGCCGCAAGAATACATCAATACATCATACATAAGATCAACATCCGACTACGGATGAAACACAAACAGAAGCTCAAACGACATCCACCCTGCTAGCCCAGGCTGCCGACCTGGAACCTATCCCCTGATCGAAGAAGAAGCAGAAGAAGAACTCCAAAACAAGTAAACATCGCTCTCGCATCATGATCATCGCAAAACCTGTACCTGCAACTGGTGTTGTAGTAATCTGTGAGCCACGAGGACTCAGCAATCCCATTACCATGGGTATCAAGACTAGCAAAGCTTAATGGGTAAGGAAGGGGGTAAAGTGGTGAGGTTGCAGCAGCGACTAAGCATGTATGGTGGCTAACATACGCAAATAAGAGCGAGAAGAGAAGCAACGGAACGGTCGTGAAACTAGCAATGATCAAGAAGTGATCCTGAACTCCTACTTACGTCAAACATAACCCAGAAACCGTGTTCACTTCCCGGACTCCGCCGAGAAGAGACCATCACGGCTACACACGCGGTTGATGCTTTTTAATTAAGTCAAGTGTCAAGTTCTCTACAACCGGATATTAACAAATTCCCATCTGCCACATAACCGCGGGCACGGCTTTCGAAAGATAATACCCTGCAGGGGTGTCCCAACTTAGCCCATTATAAGCTCTCACGGTCAACGAAGGATATTCCTTCTCCCAGGAAGACCCGATCAGTCTCGGAATCCCGGTTACAAGACATTTCGACAATGGTAAAACAAGACCAGCAAAGCCGCCCGGTGCGCCGACATCCCGATAGGAGCTGCACATATCTCGTTCTCAGGGCAACACCGGATAAGTCAAGCTACGTGTAAAACCAGCCCTCAAGTTTCCACGAGCTGGCCCCGCAGGCTGCTCGGTTCGGACCAACGCTTAGAGAAGCACTGGCCCGGGGGGGTTAAAATAAAGATGACCCTCGGGATGCGCGACTCCCAAGGAAAAAAGGCTAGGTGAGGCAAATGTAATACCAAGGTTGGGCCTTGCTGGAAGAGTTTTATTCAAAGCGAACTGTCAAGGGGGTCCCATAAATCACCCAACCGCGTAAGGGACACAAAATCAAGGAACATAACACCGGTATGACGGAAACTAGGGCGGCAAGAGTGGAACAAAACGCCAGGCATAAGGCCGATCCTTCCACCCTTTACCAAGTATATAGATGTATTAATTAAATAAGAGATATTGTGATATCCCAACATAAACATAATCCACCATGGAGCAATCTTCATCTTCACCTGCAACTAGCAACGCTATAAGAGGGGCTGAGCAAAGCGGTAACATAGCCAAACAACGGTTTGCTAGGAAGGGTGACAAAGGGTAGAGGTTCATGGCAATTTGGGAGGCTTGAAGAGCAAGTGATAGGTAGCGCAGCATAGCGATAGAACGAAGCAACTAGCATAGCAATGATAGTAATGAGATCTAAGTGACGGTCATCTTGCCTGAAATCCCGCTAGGAAGAAGAACGAGTCCATGAAGAAGATGAAGCCACAAAGACGAACGAATCCTCATGATCGCAACGACACGAGAACTATCGAGAGGAAGCACACAACATGGTAAACACACCACACATGAACAAGGCATGATGCTCAACCAAGTATGATGCATGACAAGGCTACATGAAGCTACACATGGCAAGAGATGATGCATACAAGAACACACATCAAAGCAAGTTTATATGAGACCGGAACTAACATATAACAATTCCGGTAAGTCCTCAGATGCAAATTTCGAAATTGGTCCAGATCTGAATAAACCTTATGTTCAAGTTGTTAAACAGCAAGTTAAGATGCACCAAGATGATCTACACGAAATTCTAGTGAAGTTACATATAAAGTTCATTAGATTCGGAGCTACGGCCTAGAAGATATGAGCAAAACAAGTTAAACATGGCATTGATGCAAAATGCATACAAACATCAAGAAAACACCTCAAAACAAGGATGCAACAAGATAATATGGAACTACATGCAAAACTAAGCAAGTTTCATATAGAGCATGCTCAAAACGGAGCAACGGTGCAACACATACACTCCAAACAAAATATGGCAACAATCTGTCCAAAACAGCAACTAGGCATATTGCAAGCATCGAAACTATATACTACAGCACCCCAACATGCAAACAAAAGGTATGGACATGATGTACAGGTAAAGCATGACAAAACATGAACACTGAGCTATCTCCAGAAATCACCAGAACATGCTTAAAAGGACATGGCAAGATTGCAAATAATAACAGATCACAGACCTTGCAGAAATCACTGGACATGGCAGAAATAACATCAGGTTGCAAAGTTTAGAGCTATCAAACAACATGCTACAGGAAAATATCATAGCAAACAAAGGCATGGCATGAATCTACTAATTGTCTAAAACAAAAGTCCCTTACTGATCACGAGCCAAAAAGGCACAGAAGATATGATGGCACCCATGTAAACATAGCAAGTAATATGACAGATTCGGACTTGGTGAAAATAACAGGACATGGCAGAAACAACGATAAGTAGGCAAGTTGGTGAGCTTGAACCACTCACCACAGAGCAATACATGGCATTACAAGGTAACCAGAAGTAAGATGGCACAAATAGGAAGCTAAGCTTGGCAATAACATAGTCATAGGGTGCATGGAACACTAGCAAATCCCATGGCAAAACTGAACTTAGTGTTAACAGGCTGACAGCAACATTATTTAGCAAGTTGAGAGCAATATAAAAACAAGCTAAGGCAGGCTATAAATGCAAACAAGGGCATGGATGGATAGAGCATAACATTTATAACAAAACATCCTTAGTAAACATCTCCGGATTATGCATAGAACTCATGGTGACAGCAGGTTTATATGGCAACAAAATATAACAGACTCAGACTTGGCAGAAATGACCAAGTCACAGAAATCAGCAACATTATGGAGGCTACTTTGCATGCTTGTACTAGTCAGCACATAGATCACAAAAATACAAGACAAGCACCACTGTAACGATGGCATGATGTAGATCAAAACACATGTAGAGCTCATGCTCATAGGATGCACACACAAAATGCAATGAAAATGACAAATCATCAAGTTCATATAACAGACAGCAGTTAACAACATATAGCACTCTTGCAACGATGATTAGGGTATCAAGATGATCTCAAACAAGCATTAAACACTGGAACAAAATGAATAGCATCTCATGGCGAACATTTCGATATATCACACGCACAAAACGGAGCTACGGACACAGAGTTATGATGCGATTAACATGCTAACATAATGCAAGATTTTCGGGACAGAAAAACGAGGGGGTCAACCTCAGATCTAGGGTTGCACGGGAACCGAGGCGGGGCTGGAGATGCTCGCCGGAGACGTCGGGGACGGCGGCCGGAGCTGAGGAGGATGGTCGCCGACGGACAGGGACGGCTGGATCCGGTCGGGGTGGCGGCACTGCTCGCCGGCGCCGGGACCGGAGGGACAGTGAGGCGGAGCGGGCACGGGCGCGCTCGGGGCGGCGCACGACGGTGCTCCGGCATGGCGGCGGGGAGGCGCGCCGGCCGGGCGGTGGCGGTGCAGGCCGGCGAGGGACGGGGCGCGGGCGACGAGGACCTGAGGAGGCGGCGGCGGGCGAACGGGCGGGGCGCCCGGGGCGCGGCCCAGGTGCGGCCCGGCCTCGGGCCCCGGCAGGCCTGGCGGTGGGGCGCGACGGCTGGTGGCGGAGGAGGCCATGTGGCACGACGTGGTTGGCTGCGGGCGGCGGCGCGGTTCGTCCGGGGGGCGGCGGACATGTCCGGCACGGTGAGGGAGGAGTTTTAGGGTTTGGACTGCGCGAAATCCGGGGGGGAGCACATATTTATAGGTAGAGGGAGTTGGGAGAGTCCAAATGGGGTGCGGTTTTCGCCCACACGATCGTGATCGAACGACCGAGAGCATGGAGGGGAGTTAGATGGACTAGGTGGGCTGTGAGAAGAGGTGCTGGGCTGCAAAGAGAAGGGGCTTTCGGGCTACGCGGTCAACCGTTGGGGCATCAAACGACCTCTAAATGGAACGAAATTTGACGGGCGGTCTGTCGGTGCTATACCAAGGCCACTCGGCAAATCTCGGCCCATTCCGAGAACGTTTTTTTTCGCTCACGAAAGAATACAGAGGGGTGCAACGGGTGCGGCGAGAGTGTCGGATCGCGAAACGGACAACGGGGAAAACGACCGAATGCAAGTTTTGAAAAACATGATGATGCAATGCAGATGATGACATGGCAAAATGCAGCACGCAAGCAAATGACATGGCAACCACGACGAATAAACGAAAGACAAGTGGCGCATCGGATCCGGGGCGTTACAGTATCACTTTATACCCATTAACGACCCATTATTCCGTTGGGCCGTTTCCAGCCCATGTTATCATTTGGCCTTCTCAGGGCCCATTTATTCTTGGGCTCATTTCCAGCATTCGGTTACTTACGGCCCGTACTGTCATTTTCTGCTTGTGGGCCAAATTCAGCCCGTGCTTACAGTCGGTCCGTTTGTGGCCCGTTAATACGTTGGGTCGTTTTCATAGCGTCATCAAATACGGCCGATTAACGACGCCCCATTATGGTCGGCCCATGAATGGACGATTCCAAATCTAGCCCGTTTACGGCCATAAAGCGGTATGTTATTGGCCCATGTTTGGGCAATCGGTCATACGGCCCGTAGAAGGCCCATTGATAATACGGCCCGTAGAAGGCCGATTGATGATACGGCCCGTAGAAGGCCCATTGTTTCTACGCCCCGTAGAAGGCCTATTGTTTCTACGACCCGTAGAAGGCCCAGTGTCACTATAGTAAATATGTAGCCCATGGTTATTGTGGCCTAGTTTAAAAAAAAGGTTATTGCGGCCACTAGCAAACCGGGGAAAAAGAACAACACTGACTACAAGCAAACAAATAAACAAGACAACAAGGAAATAAATAACCAAGCAACTTACGCTAGGCTATCACGGCTATTACACATATTACATCCACTGGGCATCAAAGTTCGCCATCAGTGCAAATATAGGGAACAAAGCAGCATATCATATACACTAGTTGTCAAAGTTGGCGACTAGTGCAAATAAACGCCGCAGCAAAACATGTCCAGAACTGAAACCACTTCAGAAGATCTCAAGAAACAATATCCTGGGTACCCATAATGCTGGCAAGATACTTAGCAAGCTTATTAACTTTCTCTTGTTTGGTGCTTAAATCCTCCAGCGCTTGGTGTTGCACCAGAAAGTATGCATCTGAATTATGCAGGGACTTCCTTAGTCCTTCAGCTTCCTGTCGCAACACATATGATCGATGTCTTTCAACTTGAAGCTGAGACTCAAGAAGACGAACCGATTCAGGCAGCGAGTTCGAAGAGCTTGTGCCGGCGGTAGTGGCCAGTTACTCGAACACTACATCAAGACAGGACTTCTGGGTTCTCTCACTATCGTCAAGGTAGTTTTTATCAGCTTTCTTGGAGACCAACAGGGATGTCTCACTATCTTGAACCTTATCTGCATTACTTCCTTCACCATTGCATAACGGGGTACTGTTCTCCAATATTTTGTCCGCATTCTAAAAGAGAAACAAGCAGACACGTCACAGGTTTACCATGTTGTATATGAAACTCATTTTGGTAAATCTGTTCAGTAGTAAAGTGCACAGGATAACAGCATGAAACAAACATATATCTATGTACCATGGTCACTTTATGGTCTATATCATTCTAGTTTTTGTTGCCAAATCAAGATAGAGACACAGTTCAAATAATATTTGTTCAAGACAAAGCAGAATAGACCGAATATAAGTGTGGGAAACTATAGGGACACTTGTAATGTGCATGACATGAGAACATAACTGTTTATTCAATTGAAACTGAAATCAATATAGAGCAAGTTACAACAGCAAACCAGTTAAAGAAACAAGTTTAAAACATACCTGTTGCGCCACTGGAGTTTCAATTCCATCCTTCAAATTTGAAAATAGTTGGTCTGAGTAAATACAGTGATGCAGGAGCAAAGGAGTATGAACCATAGCTACAAAACCTGACCTGAGAACAATTCTTCTTCTCCTTTAAGCGTTGAGTTGGGATTCGGAATGGTGGTCCTCGTGCTTTGGGCACTGCAGTTCCCTTACTAACTGCTCGTGTTTGGGTGCTCTGTGGTGGAGACGGTGTTGTGTCAACTGGAACTGGGTTACTATCTGCTAGGGTTGGGGTTAGAAGGGGTGTAGCTGGTTCTCTGTCCAACTGGGTAGGGGTACAATCTGCGAGAGTCTGGGTTATGTGTGGTGGGGCTAGTTCTTGGGCACTATCTTTTCTGAAGACCGTGTTGTTACTCCCTTAGATACTGCCATCACCCTCTCCAATTCAAATGGCTGATAAACAAGAAAAGTAATTGAATGTACAGACATTGTATGATAGACAGGTGCAATGGATAGTGGGGAATAAAAGAGGGCATGAAATAATTCACATTTATGTTGTCTAACCAAACAGGATAGCATGACACAATTTCATATATATGATGGCTAACTAAACAGGATAGCATGATAGAATTTCACATTGTGCTGGCTAACTAAAAAAGATGGAAAGACATAGTTCAAAATATGATGACTATGTAAACAGGATGACATGATATAACTATATAATGTGTTTATTAAATAGGTTGGCATGCCATAATTCACATACATGCCGCCTATGGAAACATGATAGCATGATATAATTCCCGGATAGAATGACATAATTCAAAATATG
Source organism: Aegilops tauschii subsp. strangulata (assembly GCF_002575655.3). Classification (NCBI taxonomy): domain Eukaryota; kingdom Viridiplantae; phylum Streptophyta; class Magnoliopsida; order Poales; family Poaceae; genus Aegilops; species Aegilops tauschii. The sequence goes on along the minus strand of NC_053038.3, from coordinate 322,535,119 downwards.
ATGATTGTAAACACTAAATAGGATGAGATGATATAACTATATGATGTCTTTATTAAATGGGTTGCCATGCCATAATTCAGATAGATGTTGTGTATGTAAACATGATGGCATGATATAATTCAAATATATGATTTATATAGTAAGCAAGTAAGCAGATGGCAATCCATATATGATGTAAAAACTAAGCAATGCAAGACAACATGCATGACATGGGTAATATAATCCTGCCAAGTTTGAGCATAGACCTCAGGGGGGGAAATAGGACTGGTCACCAGTCACTGAATCCTCCTCTGAGGAGCTCTCTGTATCCAGCAAGATGTCTGCTTCAGCAGGTAGCATTGTCTGCTCTGAATACCTTGTTTTCACTCCAGATACTTCCATCACCGCTTCAAATGGCTGATGCACAGGAAGAGTAGTTGAATATACAAACGTTGTCGACAAGTGGCACACGTAATACAAAAAAAATGATAACATGATATAATTCACATACATGATGATTGGCTCAACAGCATGGCATTGCATAATTCACATATATAATGCCTTTGCAACAAGATAGCATTGCATAATTCACATATATAATGTCTTGCAACAAGATGGCAATGCATAATTCACATATATGGTAATTAGACACTAAACAGGTGGCATTCACACAAAGCATGTCTAAACTAATCAAATGACATCGCAATGCAAGACACCATACACACGATATGAGCAACATAACCCTGCCAAGTTAATTAGGGCATACACCTCGGGGGGAAATAGGACTGGTCATCTGTCTCTGAATCCTCCTCTGGGGAGCTATCCGTAACCAGCGAGATATGCGCTTCGTCAGATAGCATAGTCTGCTCTGAAGACCTTGTTTTCACTCCAGAATTTTCCATCACCGTGTCAAATGGCTGATGCACACGAAGAGTAGTTGAATGTACTAACATTGTTGACAAATGTAATAAGTAACAAAAAAAGGATGGCCTGATATAATTCACATATAAGATGACTGGCTAAGCAGGATGGCATTGCAAAATTCACATATATGACGCCTGGCTAAACAAGATGGCATTGCATAATTCACATAAACGATGAATAAACTAAACATATGGCATTCACACAAAGCATGTCTAAACTAAGCAGTTGACATATTTGATGTATAAAGTAAGCAATGCAAGGCACCATATGCATGATATAACCAACATCAGCATGCCAAGTTAGAGGGAAGACCTCATGGGGTAAATAGGAGTGGTCTTCTGCTTCTGAATCCCCCTCAGAACAGTTATCTTCCTCTTGATTACGATCCGAAATGGGTGGAGGGGGCTGCCTTTGCGCCCACCATGGAGCGTCGTCTGCATGAAATTTTATTGCCACGCAAGGCTCGTCTCTTTTGCTCTACATGTTCAGTTCCATTGTGTACAATAACTGACATGCATAGGAATAAAACATAGTGAGATTATGTAAGGAGTGCATGCACAAATCCAGAGTGATGGTAGCAAACTGTGGATAGACCCAAAACCAATGATAGCTGGCAGATAATAGCTTTAGTTTAAAAATACAGATGATGGCTCCTTTAATGTTTGTTTGCACCCAACATGAAACTCATAGTAGACACCCGAGATTAACCAGATGGTAGACAGATAGTACTTATTGCTGCACCAATATGTACCCCACAACCATTTAAAAACTCAAGTTTCAGCATAAGTTTGACCTGACTCGGAGTCTAATAGGTGAACACGACGATAAAGTAGCATGTCATCATATTAAGCGATGCATAACGTAAGCAGACACGGAAGAGTGCGACCTCTCTTGCATGTAGTCCTCAAGGTCATCTGCTTAGTTGATGATGGTAATGCAGTTGTCGTGGCTGCCGGCGGCGGGGAACAAGATCTGAGGCGGCAAAAGACAGTCTGGACAGCGGATCCCTGCTGTGGTGAACCCTTCCATCGTTGGTGCAACTGAGCTGGGGTGGAACACATCACCGAAGGAGCAGGACAAACCACACAAGGTTTTCTTTGACACATATCTATAATAGAAGTAATTATGTAAGGGCTTGTTTGAATTTGAGGATTCTAACAATGCAAGGATAGGAAATAGACAGGAATAGGATAGGAATGCACGTGCAAAACAGAGAATTTAAAAACACAGGATTTCTGCCAATCTGGGTGTTTGCTTCATAAGAATTGGAAGATCACAGGATGCAAAGAAGCATGGTGAGATTAAGTCAAACCACAAGAAAATGTACGGTTATAATGGTATTATGCTACTATCTCTTAGTCTTGTGCTTCATGTATAGGAATTTGAAAAGGAGGACAAGTGGAAATTAAAATTCCTATGGTTTTTCTTTCAAGGAGACACTGAAGGAACAAATCCTACAGTTTTCCTTTGCACCAAATTCATGAAAAGTAGTACCATATGAAACTTTCCAATTCCTATGTTTTTCATTCACTTTTCCTTTCAAGCACTGGCGATTCCAGTAGGTAGGCTTGAGCAAGGAAAAGCCTACACTAAAAAAATGTTTTTGTGCTAGTTCTATTACTTTGGACCCAGGCCACTGCCCTACTAGCTCAACTCCCAGGGCCATCGACAAATGCATAGCTCAAACGCGCAGAGATAAATAATGATGGCATTCAAGAGAGTCCATCACGGATAGCTAAGTTGCCTGGTACCTCACTGCTTGTCATATAGTAGGATAAGATAATCGTATTTCCCGTTACTTCGTGTGCTCAGTGGACAATATATATAACATGTAGAGTAAAAAAGATATGCAACAAGTGTACAACCTCTTTGGCGAAGCCATGTCGATCTCAGCATGATTGGGTTGGCCGGTGAGGATGCTCCGGCTGACTTGGCTGTCGGAGGAGGGGGAGAAGATCTTAGGCGTCTGGAGATGGAGCCCGAGGTACTGCTCCGCTGTGATGGAGGGTTTCGTCGTTGGAGTAGCTCCGGTGAGTTGTACGACGCCGAGGCTGAAGCAGGACAAGAGAGACAACGTTAACCTGAGTGGAATTCTAATAGCATCTCCAATAGGTGACGTAAAATACATAACCACAAAGTCCTAGATGTATACATCAGCCGCTCATCTCTGAACTTAACTGTCGAAACTGAATTTAACTGCCGAAACTGAACTTAACTGTCGAAACTGAATTTTGCTGTCGAAACTGAATTTTACTGTTGAAACTAAACGCACTAGAGGTGAGGCTATACGTCAGTCGACTGACTTTTTCATCTCTGGTCAGTCGATTTCGCAGCCGTTGGATACGAAATCAAGGGCCTGCAGTTCATCTTCAACCTCCACCCCCCTGAGCCGCCAGCCACCACCGGCCAAATAGCCGCCCCCCGTCGCCCGCGGCCGGCGGTGCGCCGCCCCGCCCGCCCCAAAAACACTCCCCACCGCCGGTCCGCCGCCGCCCCGGCCATCCCTCTAGGCCCCCCCGTGCTGAGCTTTTTCTCCGGCGATCCCCACGCCACCGCCCCACCACCGCCGGCGACCCCGCCCCCACCCTGAACCCTAAGATAGATAGTGGGGTACTTCTCCAGCGAGCCCCCCTCCCCGCTGCGGCTGGTTCTTCCTTAACTCCGGCGAGCCCCCCACCCCCTGAAAATCGACTGACCCAAATTCGTTTCAGTCAACTGAAGCGTAGCTAAATCAGAGCAGCATCGCAAGCAAGAGCAAGAGCTATAGCAGCAGCGCGAGCTACAACAAGAGCAGACCAGGCAGGGGACCGAGAGCAAGAGCAGAGCAGCAGCGCGAGCGAGAGCTAAAGCAGCAGCAGCTCCTACTGATGTGGACGTCAACGCCGAGGGAGCGACGTCGTGGAGGAAGTGGCCGGTGACGCCGCGGTGGATGGAGCCGCGCCGTGTCGGCTCGGGACCGAGCGCCGGCAGCACCATGAGATCGAATCAAGAAGAAAATGCGGCAATTAGTGTACAACCTCTTTGGTGGCGCCGATTAGGCCGCAGCTTCATCCGAGGAAACAGTGATGTTGATGCTCTTCCGGTGGTGTAGGTGAAGACGGCGGTGTGGGAATGGAGGTGGCGCGAAAGACGAGGGGAACATCGGGGCAGCTCCTTGGAGGTGGAGGACGGGGTGGCTGAACCGGCAGGACGACGAGATCGACGACGGATCCTCATCCGGTATGGTGGATGAGGGACGTCGAGGTGTTGCTGTGGACGACATCGTCGGGGAAGAGGCTCCGGCTGGGTGGCGGACGGAGGAGGGTGTGGGGCTTCGCGGGTTTTCCCGGCCTCGGTGTACGAATGGGTGGGCGAATGGGATGGGAGTGGGGAACCATGGCTTAGGGACGCGCTTGTCCAAAATGTGGGGTAAGTTACGGAAGTACCCCCATCGATTTGAGGCGGTTCTTTCGGTTCAGGGGTATCACGGGCATTTCGCGTGTCGGGATTTCACAGGAGGTGGGAGTTTTCGCGCGCATTGTAATTTTGGAATAGCAAGGCGCGGGTTGAGATGGAGGGGCTTGTCGGAGCACAACGAGACAAAGATATATCTTAAATATTTCGGGCTAACAAGGCGCGGGTTGAAGAGGCGGGAGTTTCGCAGCACGATAGACAGAGACGCTAGCTTGAAATTTCGGCATAACAAGGCGCGGCTTGAAATTTCGGGAGAACAAGCTTAACGTGTACCCAAAAGAAAAAAGACAATTTAGACTAGTATGATATACTATGTACAATGTGTTTAACACGCACAACACACAGACACCATTTAGACTAGTAAGGTACACGTGCATTACACGCATGAGATTTGGCAAATAAATACCACATTATAGCGCGTAAGCTTTGAGTCATATATGCATGATGTAGATGTTCATTTAATTCTTATAGTTCATTTCATTCAAAATCATCTAGTTTTTATAAGAAAGCTAATCTATTTTAAGATTCATGGAATTGTGCATTGTAAGGCATAAAGTAAAAACAAATCATGTAGAAAAACATTTAGGCAATTCTGATACGGAAGATTCTAGAACAAAGAAGAAGTGCTTGTGTTTTGAGGTTTGTGCATTATGCTTAAGTTCAACCATAGAGTCTTCTAGATTGTACATGTGGCAAAATCTAGTGGAATCTAGATGATATCCAACGGCCAGTAGTGCTCAAATTTGCCAGCTCTGCACCATCGGATTGGCCTCATCCAACGACCATCTTTCAAAGTTAAAGTTGTTCGCACACTATATAAAAAATATAAAATATAATATATATATATAGGGGTATAGATATAGATATGTTATGCGAAAGCCACCCATCATCTCCAATTAGAATAGTTTGTCCATGCAGGGATGCAATGTGGCCAAACGATGTCTGCCATCGGTATCTCAAATTCAAACCAATCTGACCTTGTTCAATGTGTATACATTGCAACATGCTCGTTTCCAAACCACACCGCGTAGATCTCCGTTATATTCATGCATGCATGGGTTTCAAACATCATGATCTCTTATTCAAATATTTGAAGTCAACTTTACATTGATTATGACCTCACCTAGTCTTTTACACCCACACATTGGTCTTCTCTTTATAATTGTACCACTAACTTTCTCTCGTGCATGCATGCACACACACTACCAGTCGGCATTATCCATCACACACATGCAATATTTTTCTTCAGGTCGGTCTCCCATGAAGGCACACACACACACATCCCCCTCTCCATCATATCGGGCATTCTTTATCTCTGATGTGCATGCGCAACGATCGATGTTCCTCTATGTGTGTGTGTGTGTGTATAGCTAGGTATTTCATAGTTTTCCACATAAACCGATCAATCTATATATCTAGTGAGGTCTCACCCTCTTTCCCACGTCCACATCGATCAATCTATACCTCTCTATATAGGATTACATATATAGCTAATACACCCACATTAATTATATATCCAACGCCCCCCCTCTCATCATCCATGCCTTCCGCTTCATCTCTCAGACGCGCACACAATGGCCAAGACAGGGGGCAGCAAGGGCCCTGCCCCCCCTAACATCACTATATATCGAGGCTAATATGAATGTGATCATTAGACAATTGCTGGTAAAAATGGTTTAAGTTGATGAATTGGCCCTCCTCGTAAAGGATTAGCAATGCTTGGCCCCCTAGCTCATGGGACATTTTTCATGGCTCCGCCACTGCGCGCAACAGCGCACGTTCTCGCCCCCTCTCTCTAAATATCGATCTCGCAGTTGTGCACTCCTTCATAGTCTCCCTCCACTCGGCCCCTCCCACCATCTTCTAGCCCCCCACCGGATTTTGCCACATGTACAATCTAGCAGACTCCATGGTTGAACTTAAGCATAATGCACAAATCTCAAAACAACAGTGGTTCTCCTTTGTTCTAGAATCTTCCGTATCATAACTGCCCAAACTTTTTTTCTAGTTGAATTGCCATTCTTTGTTTGTACTTCATGCTTTACAACGCACAATTCCATGAATCATAAAGTAGATTAAGGGCTTCTTTGATTTAAAGGATTCTCGAAGGAATTTTGGAGGATTCTAATCCTTAGGAATTTTTCCTATCTTGGTTGTTTGATTCGTAGGATTGTAAACCATAGGAATTTTTCCATATGATTCATTTGCACTAGATTTCATAGGAAACATCCCATCCACTCAAACCTCTTTGAAAGAATTCTGCGTTTTTTCTATGCACAATCAAACACTCGTACCATCCTGTAGGATTCAAGACGACATTCCACTCTAATCCCATGTTCTTCCTATTCCCGCGTTTTGGAAATCCTACGAATCAAAGAGGCCCTAGGTTTTTTATAAAAACTAATTGATTTTGAATGAGATGAACTATAAGAATTAAACGAAGGTCTACATCAGGCATATATGACTCAGAGCTTACATGCTACAGTGTGGTATTTATTCATAATTTGGTTGCAAAATCTGACGCGTGCAATGCACGTGTACCTTACTAGTACTTCGAGTATGTGCAAAACACAATGGCACGCTACACAGTCTCTCTTACAGTTCATGAAGCCACGTGGGCACGTGGCACATGTGGAGGCGTTGTCGCGACATCCTTGTGTGGATTGATCACAGTGACGTGCTGCTGGTTCCATAAGAATGTATTCGTCCTCCCTGAGCCGCACTGGCGGTACATGCATGAAGCGAAGATGTGCACGCACGCCACGCACGCACTCATTCCCTCGCACGCACACGTGGGTACACGGGCGGACGCAATTTTGTACCAAGATCCACCCCATGTGATAATTTGACGCGTGTAAAGTCCTTCACTTCATTGATGGTCAATTAATACGGCGCATGCAAATTGAGTGGACGTCAGGGCGGAAGAAAGACATTACTACTCCGCTGCGCGCATGCGAGTAGTTAAATCATGGGTTGCTAGTAGTACTTCCATTGGTCTCCTTCGTATTTTGTGCCAATTTTTGACAGTAACATACTATTTACGCATCTGAGCAGTGCAGTCTACTTGAAATTTATGTTCCACTAAACTCATCGGGAGCCGTTTCGGGCCTCGAAACCAAAAACCATCAATTAAACTTTACCTTGTTCCCATCACATTCAAAAGTACTAGTGCTACAATTAAGTGCAAGCCTGCTCACACCTACCAGTACGTACCAAACCTGAACGTGTTCCCACTATGCAGGTTTTAGTACTAGTGCTAGTACTTAGGCTATAAAAAGGGGAACTACATAACCGAAAATTACTCTACCTTCCTCCTCATAAGTCTTGCTTCTTTGTCCGTCCTTGCCATGGCCATTATGCAGAGCTCTAGGTCGAGAACTACTCGTAACAAGGGACCGGCAACCAAGGCTGCGGAAAAAAAGAGGGCTCGCCGCCACGCAGAGACCTCGAAAGATCTCTCACGGGCAGGCGATGGCTCCCAGGAGCGCCCTAGACAAAGAGGCGAACATGCCGAGCTGGCGGCGCTGGAGTCGTTATCCCTCGATGGCATGCCCGATCATCTCAATAAGCACCTCAATAAGTAGAAGGAGTTCATCCACGGCTTGGTGGAGCTGCTGAAGGAGAGCCTCGACGACATGCCCGCTGAGCTCAATGAGCAAGGGGAGTTGACCGCCGGCTTGGCGATGCTGCTTAAGAAGAGCATTGCCTTGGAGAAGAAGGCGACCGGCAAAATCCTGCAACTTCAGGAGGACAACGCGAAGCTCTGCCACGAGCTCGACCTGCTGAAGGAGGAGAACGCCGGCTGGAAGAAGCTGCATGAGAATAGTAGTTCCTCGATGAAGATGTTGCAGGCCCTCGTCATGGAACAGAAGGAGGAGTTGGCGAAGTACCGCATCAAGCACCCAACTGCTGTCAAGGTACATAATGCGGCCGTGTAACAGATGATGAAGGCTCGCGTCGAGAAATCCCGCGTCATGGACACAATGATGAAGATGGCGGAGGAGACGCGCAAGGAGATGGAGGTCGTGGAGGTGATGAAGAAGCAGTTACGACTCCGCGACGAGCAACCCTTCATGTAGTGAGAGCAGCGCCCCAGACTTGTGTGTGCGTCTTCCTTCTCTTTTTGGGGTGATAATCCTCCTTCTTCTTTTGCTCCTGTGTTTCTTATTTTGCTTCGGGTGTTTCGCCGCACGTGTCACCTTCTCTGCGAGGCATGAATAGAACAATGCTAAAAATGAGATGACTAGCAAATTAGATCATTCTTTATCGCCAATAGAACAATGCCTCTTGCTAGTAATATATAATAAGAGTAGAGAGTAGAGGATATGGCACTAGGCTGCCGTGTTTTGTGCTCCTCCGTCGTACTCCAGTGGAAAACTTGAGTATACTACACGGTTCTTTGCTCCTCCTCAGGTCGTCGGCACATTTATACGAGCAGTCAAATCACAAGGCCCCGCCTTCCAGCAGTAATGAGCCGTCAAATCACAAAGGCCCTCGCCTCTCGTGAAAAGGACCAAGCTAGACTGCCCCGCCCTCTAGCTTTTTAAAAGTATACATTTGTACAGTAGTAGTATCGATGGATTGCGCCATGGAGCAAAACTATGCATATACTATATGACACTACCCACTATGAAGGTACTAGTAACATAGACTAGTAACTGGTCTATGTTACTCTCCACTATGACCAGCCAAAGTCGAGGCGTGGATACCAACGAGGGCCTGGTTGTGTCTATACTTGGACAACTCACCCGACTGCATGCACACCAGGCAGACGAAGCTCGTGTCGTGTTGGTGCCGTGTGCGGCCCGCACATTAACCAAAACCTCGCGCCTCCATCTTAGCCTCCGCGTTTAAAACATCTCAATCTCAAGGCCAAGGAGCAACGTGAAACCTATGATAGAGCCAATCGGATGGTTGAGAATACTACAATTCGTAGCCACAGATGCGTGTGTGAGAGAGGACGAGTGCGTGTGTGCACCTCTTCTTAGAGTACAATTGTATGTGGGTGGCATCGGCCAAGGGAGCAGTGATGGTGCGTGCGAGAAGTCCCGAGAGATAGGTGTAATGCGTCTGAAAAAAAGACTAGTCTATAGCTCGCCACGAGGCTATTCCTGTCGAATTAGTTGTACTCAGTTATAAATACTACTATGCTAAGATGACTGCACATTCCTCCTCAACTCCTCATCCACAAGAAACAATCAAGCCATAGCCAGCGTGAGTTCTGGGTCGAGATTTCCACCAGGGAGAGGTGAGCATGGAAGAGGAAGCATGAGATATGTCCCGCCTCGCCGCGAAAGCAGCCGACATGTCCAGCCGCGCAGCAGTAGCAGCACAGAGGCCCCCCCCCCTCGCCGCCGAAGCAGCACAGAGGTCCCGCCGCGCCGTCGATGTAGCAGACTTGTCCGGCCACGCCGCGGAAGTAGCAGAGATGTCCTGCCGCAGCGCCGAAGCAGCAGGGAGGTCCCGCCGCGCCGCGGCGGCCTGGGAAAATTTCTCGCGGGCAGGCGAGGACTCTTACACGCGCATGCATGCGATAGTCCATAGCCAGATGGATCAGGTCTCCGGCTGGGCGAGGATGCAGGACGAGGCTACTGGCGTCATCCGGCAACTCGGGGAGGGCAATGCGAAGCTCCGGGGTGAGCACGACCTGCTGAGGGCGAAGCAGGAGGAGGAGACTATTGCCGTGTTGGAGAGGACGGGCGTCATCATCAAGAAACTTATGGACGAGAATGTCATGCTCCGCATCGAGCGCAACAGGCTGGTGGAGGAATCCATGGATGCTACCAAGCAGTGTATTAAGGACATGAAACTGATGAAAGAGATCATCGCCCGCCGCGAGAACTAGTCTCCGTGACCTGCAGCGCATAAAGAAAGTAGAGATCAGCGAGCCAGATCGTTGTATGCGTCTTCCTTCTTCTTTTGCCCTTATGTATTTAAGGCGTAGCCGCATGTGGCTTTTTTAATTATCTTCCTAATTATGTAAGGCAATTATTGTCCACTCTCGTCGTCCTTATATATATTCATCAGTCTTGCTATAAGTCGCAGTAGATGCTATATAGGTCCGTTGGATCTTACATCAAGATCCGTGCAAAATTTTCTTTTCAGATTTTCTTTTCTCTCTCTTAAATCTTAGTCGAGTGAGACATTGCCACGCCATTAAACAGAGGCTCGGGCGCCATTAATGGTACCTTGGGACATAGGTGGACGGCAGATGGAGGTCAAAGGGCTCTCCTCCCGATAAGCACGCGCAGGGGTCTGATCGCACGCCTCCCGTACTCAAATAGCTACCCTGCACGGTGCCTCCTAGCTAATAAAAAAGGGGACGCGTGGCGGCACGTAAATGGTAAATAGAACGCCCACGGTTTCAATAATACTTGTGTTTCCGATTGTAATGTGACAGCACTTGTTCCAAAATGACTTTGTTGATTGTTAATGTGTGCGCCTTTGCAAATCGGACAGCAAAATTACCACAACATGTTGGTGCCATGTTATGGCACCAAGCCAAGTTTCATGATTTTCATGCGTGTTTCGGATTTACAGGAATTAAAAAACCAAGTTTCTCAATGTTTCCAGCCGAGCCATGACACCCGGATGTTTGAATTTCATTCCCATTTCTGGCATGGGACCTAGAAATTTACCCAAGGACACACATGTGATTTTTCAACCAGCTTTGGTGCACTGGAGCATGTGCTTGTATTTAAAATTTGAATTATGCACACAAAGGTGACACGTTCCCTCTCAGAACCACGAGCCTTCTTGAGAGAAGCTCCGGTTTGCAAGAAACTTATACCAAAACTTGTTCCTATTCTGCTTTTTTTACCACAGCATGGTAGTACCATGACATGACACCATGCCAAGTTTTATAATTTTCAGGCGTGTTTTAGATTTACAAGAATTTTAAAACCAAGCTTCTCAATGTTCTCGGCCGAACCACGATGCCCAGATGTTTGAATTTCATTCCCATTTCTTGCATGGGACCTAGAAATTCACCCGAGGACACACATGTGATTTTTCAGTCAACTTTGGTGCACGGGAGCATGTGCTTGTAGTTCAAATTTGTATTATGCACATTAAATGACCAGAAACTCAATTAATGTATAAAAAAAGGCCAAACGAACCCGGAATAATTCCAAAATTTAACAGGGCACTCATATAGTTCTATGTTGCCTCTGTAAAGAAAATCTGGCGGTAGGCAGCGTATATTGTTTCGCACACAAAGGTATAAAGAAATAAAGAAATAAACAAATTAGCCCTATTTAATTCTTGGGTTCTTATTATTTATGCCACTAGTTGTGTATCACTACTCAGTTTTGCCATTAGAAGTTACAACTACTCAAAAAATGCCATCAATCCGTGAGATGCCTGCTCAAAAATGCAATTAGATATCTAAAAAATGCCATCGTTAAGTTAGATGTTTGCTCAGAAATGCCATTAGACATTGTTATTTTCACGTCAAACCCCGTTGACCATGTTACATGACAAAAATAAGACGATTCTCACAATGATAAGTTAATGGTGTCCAACACAACACACCCCTCAAATAAAACTAAGCACCCTGGAATTCTTTGACAACTAAATTGCTGGCTATATGATGTTGGCCATATATATTGTACGTATATAATGTCAAGAAAGGAGTGGTAGTACTATACCAACTAAAAGATGAAATGTATGAAATATAACGAGAAGAAACATAACATAGTTCTGCTGGGGGCTCAGCACAACACACCCCTCAAATAAAACTAAGCACACCAGAAATTAAACTAAGCAACTAATCCGGTAGACACTGCATTAGAACCACCATGAGCAACGACACTGCCACCTTACTCGGAGTCCTCGTCCACGTCCTCGACTTCGTACTTGTCCCTCTTCCTCTTGGGCGATACTTCTTTGCTTGAACCGCACACTTGGCTCTTGCTCTTCATCCAACCCTTGTAGATATTGAAACAAGGTAGCCATCCATTGCAGCATAGTGGATGTGGTCCATATCTAGTACATTCCACTGCCATGCATGACGATGAAACGTGTACGGAGGTTTCTCTAGTTTACCGTACGAAGGATGAACCATGGCTCCTGCCAGGGTCAGCATTGAAGGCTGATCAAGGGGGGGCACCAGCCCTTCCTTCTGGAGGTCGAAGGGGTCGCCTACAACGAGGCCTATCCGACCCAGGATTTCCTTGTCGTTCGTAAAGTCTACAATAACGAATTTGACTCAGCCGTCCTTGAGGAACTTCTTAAATTCCTCGCACTCAACGTCGGCATGGCATATGTGGTAGACCAAGCATAAGTCATGCACGCAAACCTGGATCACGGCGGGCTTCTTCTTCTCTACCTCCTTTAGTTTCTTCTCGCTTCCCAAGACTGTGGTGTACTCAACATCTAGCCCACCGACCCACTCATCATTTGAGTTTTCGAACATGCGTTTGAAGCAAGCAAGGCATTCTTTCACCGTTGCGGAAGAACGGGTGTAGATGACGTTGAAATCATCGCCGATGATGGTTCTAACCTTGTACTCAGCGCCGATCATGGAGATTTGGGACGCCATGGATTTGGGAGGAGGGTTAGGATTAGTGGAACTGCCATAATGTGAAAGGACGGGATGACTAGGAGCGGTTTATCGATTGTAAAAATGTCGAGTGGGGGCGCATGTGAATGGCAGGGTAGTGGCTTGCCTGGTGGATAAATGGATTCATGCACAGTACTATGGGGGCCCAATTAGAAGTCATGTCTACTCGACGCCCGATTAAATGGCTTTCGATGTCATGTCAAGAGTCGGGAAAATTACAGGTGATACGAATCTTTCCATTCTCCCATGATACGGGCTTCTGAGAGCCCTTGGATCTGAGATCGAACTGTCGCATGGCATGATTCTAGACCTATGGGTGAATATCCTATCCTGGAGGGTTATTCTGCGAATTTTCAGCAACTTAGCATGCGACCGTTCGATCTCAGATCCAAGGGATGCCAGCAGCCCGTATCATGGTCGCGCCTACCATGACCGTCGCCTCGCTCGCGCGGTCGCGCCCTTGGAGATTTAACACGGTGCGTTAGGCTATCTGATGTTGGCATGTCATACATAGTCATCACTTAGTCACTCATACAACAAGGTTAGCTATAAGGTTGGCTATAAGAGTATTTTTGTTTACTTCTCTCTATCTCTTTCTTCGTAGTATTTATTGCATTTTCCAAGGAGTGACCTCTTCCAATGAAATGGTGCTTAGATGAGGTGCTATGGGCATTAAATGGCTTAGCAACTCAAGTCCCCAATGCATCGGTGCTTAGTTTTTTATTGCTAAGTTTGCTTCATCTAGGTACACGCGCTTAGCACCGTTTCTTCCTGGGGTCACCAAACTAGTCTCTCTCTTCTTAATTAACTTGCCACATCAGACTTTATGCCTATGTGGCAGGCTTAGCACCTGTAGGATCAAGTACAATAGTGGGCTATAAGCCTGCTTTACATGGCATTTTTGCATATGTGGGGGAAAGAGGCAAGGAAAAAGTGGAGGAGTGGGCTCTCAAGCAAGAGCCAGCCTCTACATGGTGGAGCATCGGGAGAGGAACCTGTATGGAGGTGGTCAGGAATCGGGAGAGTCAAGCCGGTCGTAGCGCCGCAGTTAAAATGATAATGCCAAGTCAAATCACCGGGCCCCATCTGTCCAGCAGTAACTCGCTGTCAAATCACACAGCCCTACGTTTGCAGCAGCCTACTCCCTCATCTTCTCACGTCTCTGTCAAACCGACTAGGCGGAACTGCCCCGCCTACCACGCGGGAAAATCCCCGCCCTCGACTTTAAATAGTATAGTATACTAATTTTGTATCCATGGATTGCGCCATGGAGCAAAGCCTCAAGAAAATTGCGGTACACATGTACGGAGTATACAGCACGCCCGTCGCGTTCACGTCGCACCCCAGACGGTCGGTCGGTCTGGCACGCCGCTCTCCGAATGGAACGCGTGTCATATTGCGTTTGCACACACATGTGGGACCGCAATTGAGAACCAACCATAGGCACACTCCCCGGCCCCACAAGTCGGCTGGGTTAATAGAAGCACATACTCCACCTTGGTACCTGGACGATCCCTGCAAGACACGGAAGATCAGTTCGTCCATGCATGTGACCAGACTCCAGCAGACACGCCTGGATTGGCTATCGTCTACATATCGTGCAGGCTGTGTTGTATAGGGCTGTAGTTTTGGTGAGAAATCTAAAAAAAGGTTTCTTGCCATCTCGCAAAATTAGGTGTCATGTGCTTTGGATCACTCCGAGGGTTAAACAGCGACAACTGAGTTGGGCTAGTCAATGGGGGCACATGCACGAAGACTACTCGGCTGCCATCTAGGTCAAGCCGGCTATGTTAATTAGGACATCTATCGACGGACCCCTTTTCTACCATTTTATCTCTAATTTGAGCTTTGATCCTCGTCTAGTTTGTCCGTCGGGATTCATGTTGTCTCCTTTGGGCAGTGAGGTTATGATTTCGTGTCATGTGGCATTTTTTCGTGTTATATGTTATAATCCGGTGCTTCAGATCAAAATGACGACAACTGCGCCTCCGGGGCACGTGCATGAAGACTTCTCGAAAGTCATTGCCGAGGTCAAGCCGGCTCCGGCCCGTAGACAAAAGAAAACTAGTACTCCACTATATAGGCAGGAGCCTCCACGCTTGCTTGCTAGTGTTGCTCTCTTCACACTGTTTCGTCCTCTCCAGATCTAAACACGACAGCGGTGGCCACACACACTCTCTCTCTACTCACCGCTGGTCACAGATCCAGCCGGATCCTCTCCGCCGGGGAAGGTGAGAAGGTGCAACGTTCATGCGGTCGTCCTCGGCGACAGCTCTTACCCACTGCCGGCGCGTCCCGATCAGCGTGCCTTGTCGTTCTCTCCCAAGCATCGCTGGCGAGGGAGGGCCTCCCACCCCTTCTTCCTCATTGTCGTAGTGTGGGCAGATCCGGCCTCCCGCCGCCCACCTAGCGACATCCCGACGACCCTCAGGTATAACTTCCTTCGAAACCGGCCTTGCTCTACTTCGCGAGCTCCTGACGTTGCTACATTTGTATCTTTTACTATTTCTCAGGCCCCCTCGTGTAGATAGGATCGATCGGCTGTTCGAAAACCACCTAATTTTTTATTGGTAAAACTAGTTCATGCACTCTAATCTAGTAGTACATGGTTCAAACAAGGAAGAAAGGGGGTGTGGGGTGGGGGAAGATTTGTTACCTGAATCTAGGACTTGGTCGAAAGAGGAAATAATGGGGGCGAAAAGTAGCAGAGACAGGCTATCCAACTGGTCTCTAGGTCTAATAGGGAAATAAAGGGAACGCGGTACAAACTCAATATAAACCCGATCTATTGGTTGAAAAAGGAAAGAAAGTGGGGACTGGTGGACAAGTCAATAGAGTAAGTCCAGCACTAGATTTGCTAGCCTCACACAGTATAAGGTGGCTATATACCGAACAAAAATGGGACCAACCCAGATATCCTCTTCTGATGTTTGTTGCCCCGAGCCGCTCTTATGTAATGCCACTAGTAAAATGTAGCAGTCGCACTGTTAAAAGTAAGGACACGTTAAACCAATGTTGTTTTCAATGTAATGCCTCCAGTAATATGAATCAATGGCACTTTTTTCATGTCCTGCTAAATTTCCCATTAAGATAAGTTGCTTCTTTTCGTTAGAGATGCAACTGTCCTGGTCCGCCTACTCTCCAGGAGCTTCACGACCAACCTTGATGTTGCTCAATTTTATTGCAACTAATGAAGAAGCTTTGTGGGTTTCGTTTTCTGATGGAAATGGAACCGGGGTTGGAGCCCTTTTCTTAAAAGAAGAAGAAGAAGAAGCTGCTAGCTCATGGGACATTGCTTCATTTTAGGTGAACTGCACCAAAAGGTCCCATGAATTGAATCATCCATGTTGGTGACTGGTGTCATCCCTTCTATGATGGCGTTGACTGTAGATATGGTTCCCATCACGAGGTATGTTCCTTTTTGGTCTGACCGTTTGCCAAAGATCCTGCATGTTGATCCTGCTCTTATGCTACTGTTTTGGCACTGCCATGATAAAGCAGTAATGTTATTATTTTGCACCTTAATCTAGTGGCACTATTAATTTGAGGCAATGTTTTGGCGCCGCTAGTGCCACTGTTTTTTTATATATCGAAAGAGGGGGTTCCCTCCGATTTCATTAAAGAAACCCAACCATAGAGAACCATTATCCGACAACATCTCAGTGTAAACGGGCAGTTATGCAACTACTACTAGAACGGACTGAGTACTAGCTGGAGACAAGTTCGCCACATAAGCTAGGCAGGTAGGGGGATGCAGCACCAGCTTGACCAAGTTTGGATTACAACCCAAATGTTACCACAGAAACATCAGGGGGAAGAGAGGGACTGAAAGAGCCAGCTTCAGCATCCCAGTCTAAGCACCCCCGGCCTTCATCCTTGCGACGCACGGTACACCTCGTTTGCCACCTGCTCGACCCTAGTGTCACTGATAAAATGAAGTAATAATACAGTTAAAATAGAGCGAGTGTCCTCTCTGTCATTTCATTTCCAATGTAGATAAAGAAAGTGCTTCTTTGTTAATGTATGTTTCATCAACTAGTCCCATTGTTAATGTTTAAACGTTTTTGCAAACGGGGGTGCTTAATTTTAGTTGATCTGCACAAAAATAGAGATTTGAATGTCTCAAGGCCCCTCCTTGTACTACCGCTGTACACTGATGTTCATCACTGGCAGAAGGTGTACCGGGAAGACTTGGGTCGATTTCCAGTATGATGTAATATTTTATTCTGTTTATTAGTGTATGTTTCATCAACTAGTGCCACTATATTGTAATCACGCCTTTTCATTATCTATGCAAACGGGGTTATTCAGCTGCATTTCGGTGGAACTGCACAAATGTACGGATGGAACCGGCATATATGCAGACGAGGTGCCAATTAAAAATTACCGACACCAACCCTGCTCCATCTAAGCATTGGCATCCACCACCATCAGTGGGATGTGTGGCGCTCATTGTGGACGGATCTTTCTCGGCAGCAAATCCTCTAACCAAATACTAGTAGCTTAGACTTAAAAAAATACTAGTAGCTTATATTGGCAGTTTTCTAGGGGTGTACTCTTTTCTGAAAGAAGCACCAATCTATTTTTCTTTATTTGTACACAATGTCACAACTTTGACCCAAAGGTCCAGAGCTATTTTAGGGTGATTAGCGTAGTACTCGGAGACTGATTGTAAGCATGATTTTTATTAGTTGTCACATTGATTGTAAGCATGAGCAGATGGAAGATTAGGTTAGTGCGAAGCTTACCTTAAACCCTACCGACGCCGTTGAAACGAGGCGAGCGTCGAGGGAACCGTGGAGAACGGCGGGGAAGCGACATCGCGCCATCCGGCCTCCTCTTGCGGTGGGAGAACGAATACTCCTGTGGCTCCGGCTGGCTCTGCACCCTCACGAACGGCACACCGTACTCGATCGATTCGTTATCCTCTGGGTGCTCGACCTTCGACCTGTACGCCCACCACCTCCATCTGACTTTCGCCTCGGGCGAATCTGTCTGCTCCATCGCCCAGAGGAGATACTCGATGAACTCGAAGGACTGCGGCGTGACTGCCGCCGAGGAGTACATCGCCGCCCTCATCGCCGTCTTCTCGCTCTTTCGCATACATTTCCACATGGCCCTCACCGTCCTCGAAATCTCCCACTCATTGTCAAACCAAGTAAGGATCTCCTTCAACCTGGCTAACTTTGCCTGGTCACCGCCGGCGATCTGCCAGATTCGCTGCTGCATCCCCTCCATAGATGTCCTTCTGAGTGGTCCGGTGCTAGCTTTGGAAGATGGGAGGAGAGACGGTGGTCTTGCAATAGAGAAGAGGGAGAGGCGAGACGGTGGTTTTGGAATGGAGATGATGGAGAGGAGAGGAGGTGGTTTTGCAATGGAGAAGAGGGAGAGGAGCGTGCGGCAGCGATTTAGGATTGGACGAGAGGGCCGGCGCGCTGTGACTGGATCAAAATCAAAATAAATTTACCCTTCAATTAAGAAAGCGACCCCACATTAACTAGTCTCCCTTTTATTCTGGGTCATAATTGACCATGATTTTTGCAAATAAAATATATGTTATACATTGCAAAAATAATATAATTTGAAAGTACATTCAGATACGAACCAAATGATACAATTTTTGGTGACATGCATACACATTTTGCTTGTCAAATACAGTACGTGGTCAAACTTTGACCCAAAATACGCAAAACAAAAAAAATACTTCCAAGACCAGCGCCGCTCTTCTGCTCTTCTCCTCTTAAACCACCACCGCTCCTCTCCTGTTCCAATCTAAATCCAGCGTCGCTCCTCTCCTTTTTCCATTTCAAAACCACCGCCCCTCCTCTCCTGTTCCAATCCAAAACCAGCGTCGCTCCTCTCCCGTTCTAAACCAAAGCCAGCGCTCCTCCTCTCCTCTTCCATTCAAAAACCACCGCCGGCGAGTGAAGGTGCTATGGAGAAGTAGATCGATGGAGGAGTACAACCGATACGCGAGGATCGCAGACGGCGACCCTGTGAAGCTAGCTAGGATGTTGGAGATACAGTCTTGGTTTGACAACAAGGACCAACTAGCGGCGACAGCGACATCCATGGCCAAATATCTGCAACAGAGCAAAAAGGCGGTGATACTCCCAGAGGGAGTCGCGTGGGAGTACATAGAGCTGCTCCTCTGGGCCATGGAGCAAACAGATTCACCGAATCCGATCGTGAGGGAGCGGTGGTGGGAGTATCGATCCCAGATGGAGCATCCACCAGAGATTGAAGGATTGAGCATCTACAGGGTGCCGTTTGTGAGGGTGACGTGCCAGAGCGAGCCGGTGGAGTCTTCGTCGACCGAACCCAACTGCAAGAGGAGAAAACAGTTGGCCCGACGACGCTTCCCCGCCATCCTCTCCCTCGCCGTTCACATCGTCTCACGGGGCGGCTATCTGCCGCCGAGGAATAGGAGGGATTCCCCCCCCCCCAGACCAATACTCGGGCAGGTTGTGAATTGTCAGGAGGAGCTTAGGGTTGTTAGTATGTGCAGGTTGTGAATTGTGTTTTGTGTTGTGTATTTTGAGAGTACTTTCAGATATGAATGTCTTTTGAATTTCAGATTTGCAGTATTGAGCATATGAAGTATTTTATGAATTCTAGAGATCTATTTTTAGCACTTAAAAAAATGTAGTTTCATAGGAGTATAAAAGTGCAGACAATGTGATTCTCAAAGAAGAAACTCCAAGTTCAATTTCAGATAAGAAACTGCAACTTTCAGAGGCAGAGCATTTATATTAACACGGCCTTTTCAAACAATGTTAACATCATGCTGGAAGTTTTATTCATGGTCGAAACTGGAACTACCAGCCAGTTAACATCATGCTGATCAAAAGTCATTCATAGCACATCTTCATATGATGCACAGTCAAAAAGATATGCTATTTTCAAAATACCCACACAATGTCGAGTGTGCGAAAAACAGAGAAAACGAGGGACGAAGTTTTGGCAAGTGTAGGACGTGGTGTGCGAAGATGACAATTGGGACCCACATGTCAATAAAGGCAGAGGCAAAAAATTTGGAGATGTTTTCTCCGCAAAGGTGGAATCGAACCCGGGCGGAACAGCTGTCGGGTAGTGTCACTCGGCCACTGGGCTAGTTCAGTTGTTTCGTTACTAATAAGGCACTTCCTCGGGTTGTTGGATCTCCTCCTACGCCTTTGTGCACTCGCCGCGACGCCGATGTCTGCCGTTGTGAACATGCTGAACAAACGAGAGGAATCTGGAGAGGACTGTACGTGGAGAGGCGGACAGTCGGGACCCACCAAGTCTATGGCCGTACGCAAGCAAGTGCCTCATCGAAAAAATACTTCCTCCTAATGCTATACTGACGTTGGGGCCCACGGGTTTGTCAACATAGTTACATTTTTTTAGGTGCTTCAACGTAGTTACTATAGGAGATAAATTCACAACGAAGCCGGGGAGCTGGCAGGTATCATTTGTTATCACTGGGCACCAAGTATAAGCTGGGTTTTGGGCTGCCCCGTCTAGGCTTTCTTTTTTAACATGCGCAGCCCACGACCTCGGATGGGAGGTCCATAAGGCTGTTTGTATTTTCTTGAGGGCTGTCATGTATCAACCGGCCTATGGACCTCCCATCTGAGGTTTTATTTTTCCTGAAACATCGGCAGCCCAATTTATGTATTTTTTTTGAAGAAAACGCAGAGGTATGTTCTATTTTTCTATATAACAATAGGAACACCTGGTCCAACTTATGTTTCCCTTCTAACTATATTATATATATTTAAATTATTTTATATGTTATTATATATTATTGTTATTGTCATCATATATTTAACAGATACTTACATATGTAAGAAAACAATATCCCACATCTTGTTAACTTATAAAAATAATTTCTTAACAATAAAATCCTGGATTTTTTTTGGCAACGAAAATCCTGGTGATTGTGTACAAAAGCTTGGTAAGATTTAAGGACCAATGTAATAATAAATCACTTATTATTTAAATATATATATAGAACAAAATGCTCATCCCTTGTTTATTTTTTGATAACATTGTTGCGCCCACCCCAACATTATAATTAGAATCAGCCCTGCAAAATCGTGTATTTCGAGAAAGTGCAAATGGCCTGTAATTTTTTAGGAAAAACATAATTGGGCCGCATGGACGCTACATTATTTGTTGACCCAGCCCAGCTAATGGACTGTAATTCAAAAGAAAAAGAGATCAAATGGACTGTAAATTCTACCCCGCAAAAAAAAGACTGTAAATTCTGGAAAAATTGGTTGAATACGTGCCATATTTTTGGAGGCTGAAATGTGGGCCAATAGGCCGAAGCCAATGCAAGTCGTTGTCAACTTAGTCAACAAATGATTCTGACATCGTTAGCCGTTGGATTTACATCCAACGATCGGCATCCATCTTCAATCTCTCGTCTTCTTCCTCCAGCACCGCCGGGACCACCTGCTCCCGCCTCCTGCTACTAGCAGGTCTGCTTAGCACGCTTCGCTGTGAAGCGCTACTCCACCGTTGGCCAGGCCATCCCTCCACCCCTCCACACCTCCTGTTCTTCTCCACCGACTGACGAACCACACCGCACCAGAACCAGTTAACCCTTGTACACCTCTTCGTCTGCGACTCTACTCCCGCGTCTTCCCATCTCTGGCTCATTGCTGTCCGGGGCCTCACCGTCGTCCACCACCTTGGATGCGCTCGGCGCGAAGTGGTCAACGAACGACACCATCGGAAGTAGACTGTGCCTGGAGAGGCTGACAGCTGGGTCCACGGCCGCACGCAAGGAAATGCCTCCTTATTACGCGCAAAATAATGATTCCTCCACCTGACAGCTGGGACCCACCGGAAGGGCCTCTGTATTTCGTGAAAAAAACGTTCCCACCACTGACAGGTCGGACCCACCAGCTATATCTTCGCACGCAAGGAAGTGCCTCCTTATTACGCAAAAAAATGAATACGCCCCCTGCTAGTTGGGACCCACCTTGGTGGGAGGCTGACTAGTGGGCCTACTAAGTTGACGGGGACGGAGTGCTTTATCGACGGAGGCTTGGACGGAACAGCCGATGGAAATGAGGCATGGCGTACCGCAGAACGGAGGAAACGGCCTTGTGTTCGACCGGCCACGTTCGAAACGGGATCCTGTTCATCGGGAGGGGTCTCGCGTACCGCAAAACGGAGGAAACGGACCTCCTACGGTCGAAATGGGGGTCCTGTTGATCGGGAGGGGTGTGGCGTACCGCAAACGGAGGAAACGGACTTGTGTTGGAGCGCTACGGTCGACACGGGGGTCCTGTTCATCGGGAGGGGTGTGGCGTACCGCAAAATGGGGCTCCACGGGATACTGTTCATCTCCACCGTCGACCCCCTCCAGCCTCCACGGGCTACTGTTCATCCATCGTCGACCTCCTCCAGCCTCCACCTGCGACTGTTCATCCATGGGCTCCTGTTCATCCAGCCTCCACCGCGTGCTACTCCACCGGCTACTGTTCAACCAGCCCTCTCCACGGGCTCCTGTTGAACCACCCCTCCACGGGCTACTGTTCATCCTGCCCTCCATCGTCTACTGTTCATCCTGCCCTCCACGGGGTGGTCCTGTTCATCCAGCCCTCCACGGGGTCATGTTCATCCAGTCCCAACCGGCTCGATCGATCGGGGTACTGTTCATCCAGAGGCAACACCACGGGGTCCTGTTCATCCACCCCCACCAGGAACTGTTCATCCAACCCCCCCCCCCCCCCCCCCGCAACGCTCACTGTTCGTCCAGATGCAGCATCGGTCGGCTTCAGTTAGCAACAGTAGCGAAGGAATCGCTCGATCGGGTTCAATTAACAGCCATCGATCGATCGCTCGGGTTCAGTAACGCATAGCCTGCAGTGCAATCGCTCGGGTTCAGTTAGAGCCCAACGCCTCGCTCGGGTTCATTAGAGCCCAACGCCTCGCACACACGCGCGTACGTACGAGAGAAACGCACGGCCCAAAGAATGTCATGCAGCTGCGTCTCCGGCTCGCCCAGGATGAAAAGCCCATTTTCTGTCATGATTTTTTGTCATAGAAGTAGGACCCACCACATCTATGATGTTACCGTGTTTTGTCACAATTATCGTCATAGAAGTGTCATAAGTATGACAGAAAAGATTTTCGTTTGGCCCAAAATGTCACGGATGTGTCTTTTTTTGTAGTGTATGGTTGATTTGGGGGAACAAACCTTAGATGAGCTCTCTAATTTTTATTTGCTGCGTCACGATGATGGTCCGAACATGAGGTGTCCGATTATTGAGAGAGATGCTTGGGTAATGCTGCTAGGATTTCCTCTTGATTATCAAACTGAGCACTACATTATGAAGGCGGTTTCCTGCTTTGGTAGATGCATGTTTTGGCATCGACCTGGTCACAAAAAGCTAGAGTGTTTGTCAGAGTCTTAATTATTGAGCTCAAGTCTGTGTCGTTCAGCTTAGTCGTCAAGAGGTTCACGGATATTAGTGGCATTGGAAAATCATGGACTGTACCAGTGTATGTGCTTAATGGTAGAAACCCTAGCCCAGGCCTAGAAGGGAATGAGGAAACACCGCCTCCTTTAGGGGTATCTCCTCACCCCACACAACTACCTTTTCTGAATGCCATGCAACAAGCTCATCATAATGCACGGGTTTGGCAATTGGAGAATGCTGCCAATGCTTGGGAAGCAGCCCGTGTGCCGCAGCCTCCTCAACAAGGTTGGGGTGAATGGACAGTCCTGCCTCCTGTACCTCAACAATACCAGGGATTCAGCTACAGACAGTTTACTGGGTACGATGGGCCCTCAATGATGAATGGTATTCAGATTGTCGACTCTGGTTTTGATGATGGAATTCGTTTATGGAATGAACATGTGCAGATGGTGGAACAAGCTGCTGAAGATTTCTTACAGGGGAGACAGGACAATGCATTCAGTTTCAATCAGATCAATGCTCATACAGTAGAGGTTGAAGTTCCAAGGGAAATGAACCTACTAGAGTTCTTGATCCACTTCTATGCAACTATTTACACTCCCAGAATCGAGTGGAAGACAGCTGATGATGAGATGCAAGAGCAATGGTTTAGTTTTGCTGGTGGAATTCAAGTCTTTCTGACGGAGTTGGTCCAGGTGGCCTGCAACACTGTATTCCCTTTCACTCCTTTTGCTTCAGGCAATCGGATCATGTACTGCAGCAAAGAAGTTTGGTCTGCTTGCAACAATTTCTGTTATGATGGAATGGGGAACATGCTTGCATTGCAGCAGGGCATCTCTATGGATATTTCTTTCTTTGAGGGCACAGTGGAAGAGGATGATGCATGCCAGGACATGATACTAGATACTGCGGCATCTCGCAAGAGACGTCGTCCTGCGTCCCCATTGGATGTCACTCAGGGACGCCATAGTGTCAGAGCTACTAGGTACAAGGGTTTCAAAGCTCCTTCTATGTCTGACTTCAAAAAGACAGAGTCTCATGTCAAACCAAGGCATGTTCCTGAGATTGGTGATAGCAGTGTGGCTCAAGAGATGGAAGTGCATCCTACTCTAAAGTAGACTACACCACCGCCAACTCCTATAAATACAATCCAACATCTGGGTATCAACATGTGTGGCATCCCTCCCGAAGAACTCTCTGAAGATAAGCTGATGCAGGGGGTGGAGGAGAAGAACCTCGGAGAAGCTTAAGTTTCTGCTTTTATTTAAGTTTGCTTGCTGCGGGTTGGTTTGTTCTGGTTGGTTTTAATTATCCTATTTTATTCCTGTTAAAGACTATGTCGTCAGTGCTTTGGAATATCTTATGTTGGAATATCCGTGGTGTTAATTCTGAACCAAAATGTTTAGCTCTCCGTAATAAAACTGATGAATCAATCTGCTCCATTGTGTGTTTGCAAGAAACGAAGAAAGAAGATTTCGACCATTCTTTTTTGAGGAAATGTTGCCCTAGAAGATTTTATAAATTTGAATATGTTCCCTCAATTGGGGCATCTGGAGGCCTTTTAATTATTTGGCGCAGTAGCCAATTTACTGGCAGGTTCTGCATAGTTACAAGTATGCACTCACAATTAAATTGACCTCGATCGTATCTAACCAAACTTGGAATTTAACTAATGTGTATGGGCCATGTGAGGGACCGGAGAGGGTGGAATTCACGCAATGGTTTGAAGCTATTGAAATGGAAGCTGATGACTTATGGCTATTTATGGGAGATTTCAATTTTATGAGATCGTTAGACAACAGGAACCAAGAGGGTGGCAACATCGATGATATCATTAAGTTCAATGAAATTATCAGCTCTCTTGCACTTTTGGAAATGCCAATAAAGGGACGTAAATACCCATGGAGTAATATGCAACAACCGCCTTTATTGGAGCAGTTGGACTAGTTTTTCTCATCGCCCGAATGGATTTCAATCTTCCCTAATACAGTGGTAAAACCCCTCTCTCGTCCAATTTCAGACCATATCCCTTGTTTGTTTCGGTAGACACATTTATACCAAGAAGCAAAAAAAATGGTTCGAAAGCTTTTGGCCATCTTACCCTGGATTTATGGAAGTGGTTAACAACTCCTGGTCGGCTCCAATCAAAGCCAGCTCTAGTGCAACAAGGATCTCCGCAACACTCAAAAGATTACAATATGCACTCAAAATGTGGAGCAGAAAAATCTCTAAGCTACGCCTTCTCATTGAAAACTGCAATAGAATTTTAACGCAAATTGACAATCTTGAAGAGCTGCGACAACTTACTGTACCTGAGAGAAACTTTAGAGTGATTCTAAAGAAGCATCTGCTTCGTCTTTTAAAGTATCAGAGTGATTATTGGAAAAAAAGATGTACTTTTCGATGGGCAGTTAAAGGTGAGGAGAATACAAAATATTTTCACGCTCGAGCAACGGAAAGATTCAAAAGAAACTCAATCACTTCGATTATTTTGGAAGATGGAAGCTCAATTGAAAATCATAATGACAATGCAGCGGCTTTTTTTGATTGCTTGAAGAAAAGAATGGGTGTCTCGAATTCCACAACATACGATTTTGTGATGTCTGAGTTAATTCAACAATACCCTGGATTGTCTGAATTATCTGAGCCTTTTACTCCTGAGGAAATTGACAGGGTAATGAAAATCATACCTGCTGACAGGGCTCCGGGGCCGGACGGGTTTAATGGCCAATTTTTGGAAGTGTGCTGGGAGATTATTAAGGAGGACTTTTATAGTTTGTGTCAGGATTTCTGGGAAGGAAAGATAAACATTAACTGCCTTAATACCTCATTGATAACACTAATTCCAAAGAAAGGTACGCCTGAAACAGTTAATGACTACCGGCCGATATCCCTTCTTAATTGTGTGCTCAAAGTATTAACCAAAATTCTAGCTGAAAGATTACAAAAATGGATTTTGAAAATTGTGCACCGTAACCAGTACAGATTCATCAAATCTCGCACAATTCAGGATTGGCTGGGATGGGCCTTCGAATATATACACCAATGCAAACAATCCAGGAAAGAAATCATTATTCTAAAGTTAGACTTTGAGATAGCCTTCGACACTATGGAACATGACTTCATACTCAACATTCTCAAGTGCAAAGGTTCTGATGATCGCTGGTGCATGTGGATAAAAATGCTTCTGGAGTCTGGAACATCTTCGGTTCTTTTAAACGGAGTGCCCGGGAAAGAGTTCAAATGTAAAAGAGGTGTCCGTCAAGGAGATCCAGTATCTCCACTGTTGTTTGTTATTGCTGCAGATCTTCTCCAATCCTTAATCAACAAAGCATGGGAGGAAGGACATATACAGTTACCAATTGAACAACCAGCATCGGAACAATATCTAGTTATTCAATACGCTGACGACACAATCATTGTGCTACCAGCCGATGTTGACCAATTGCATACCATTAAAGCTATTCTTGACTCTTATGCTAGGGCAACTGGGCTAAAAATAAATTATGGAAAATCCAAATTGATGCCCATTAATGTTGATGATGAGAAAGCACATCAACTAGCTTTGGAAATTGGTTGCCAAGTTGGGAGCATGTCGTTCACATACTTGGGTCTCCCTGTGGGTACCACACGACCAACGGTAAGAGAACTAATTCCCCTTGTGGACAGAATTGAAAGAAGATTAACTGGAACGACCATCTGGCTATCTTATGGTGAGCGAGTGCAACTTATTCATTCTGCACTTTCATCTCTACTTTCGTTTGCCATGTGTGTCCTCAAGCTCCCGTTGAAGTTAATTGACATATTTGATCGGGCAAGGCATCATTGTCTTTGGAGAAAAGATCCTGATCGAGATGCTAAAACCCATTCCTTGGCAGCATGGGACCTAGTCTGCCGCCCTAAGAAAAAGGGTGGCTTAGGGGTGCTGGATCTCAAAGCCCAAAACAAGGCATTACTACTCAAATACATACGCAAATTCATTCACAAGGTCGATGTTCCCTGGGTCATGCTTATCTAGAATGCATATTATGATCAAGGTGTGCCTCATGCAAAACCAGCTTGTGGGTCGTTTTGGTGGAAGGATGTTTTTTCCTTAATGGATATATTCAGAGGCATCACCTCATGCATACCTAGAGCGGGTGACACTGTGCTTTTTTGGAAAGATCTTTGGCAGGGTGATACAATCCTCTCTATTTCTCACAATCATTTATTCTCTTATGCCCATGATGAAGACTTACCATTAGCTCAATTCCACTCTAATCCAGACCCAGCTACACTGTTTCAACTACCTCTGTCTATTGAGGCGAGATCAGAACTTGAAGACATCATGCCTATCATCAACACTATGACTTTAGACCAAATGAGTGTCGACGAATGGATTTTATGTTGGGGAGATGAGCAATACAAACCCAAAAAATTCTACAGGTTCCTCTTCAGAAATGTAACAGCCCCGCACTATATAACTTCAATATGGAAATCTAAATGCATCATGAGACACAAAGTTTTTGCTTGGCTATTGTTGATGGACAGGGTCAACACGAGGGATATGCTTCTGAGAAGACACTTTAACATTGGAGAAGATCATTCTTGTCTGATGTGCAACCTGGCTGAGCTTGAAACAAATAAACACCTTTTTTATGAGTGGCAATTTGCCAAAAGGTGTTGGGAAACAATTGGAATGCAATGGGGAACAGACAATGATGCCTAGATAATGTTTGATATGTCTTACACAACTTGGCACAAACCTGCCTTCAAAGAAATCACGATTCTTGCAGCATGGAATATCTGGAAACAAAGAAACAAAGTACTATTTGATGGTGAGGTGGCCTCACACTTGGACTGGTTGAGGATGTTTAAGAAGGATCTAGAGATCTTAACATTTAGGACGCAGGGAGATACCAATACTTTCATCCAAGGGCTGATTCAAACCTTGGTTCTTCACCAAAACCCCTCTATGTAAATTGTAGCTTTCTTTTTTGTCCCTCCTTAGCCCTTTGGCTATGTACAAAATGTAAAATGTAAATGCCCCCATATATAATAAAGCAACAGAAGGAGCCTCTCCTGCTGTTTTAATGTTCAAAAAAAACCCCGTCGTCGTGCCCAAGAAAGGCGGGAAGGAGCGCATGTGTTTCGACTTCACCAGCCTCAACAAAGCTTGCCCCCAAGACCCGTTCCCGCTCCTGCGCATCGACCAGATCGTCGACTCCACCGCCGAGTGTGACTTACTGTATTTCCTGGACGCGTTCTCGGGCTACCATCATATCAAGATGGCGGTAGAAGATGTGGAGAAGACGGCCTTCCTGACCCCGTGCGGGGCGTACTGCTACACCTGCATGCTGTTCGGACTACGCAACGCAGGGGCGACCTTCCAGCGGTTGATGCACATCGCCCTAGGCCAGCAGCTAGGGAGGAACGCATAAGCCTATGTTGACGACATCGTGGTAAAATCTCGGGAAGCAAGAACCCTCATTCAGGACCTGGAAGAAACTTTCACCAGCCTGCGCCAGGTGGACCTGTGTGGCTCAACCCGGAGAAGTGCGTGTTTGGTGTCCCTTCCGGCAAGCTGCTGGGCTTCCTCGTGTTGCACCGAGGGATCGAGGCCAACCCAGAGAAGGTCAAAGCGATAGAAGACATGAGCCCGCTACAAACCCTGAACGAAATGCAGAAGCTCGCAGGCTGCGTAACCTTGTTGGGGCGTTTCATCTCCAAGCTGGGGGAGCGCGCCTTGCCGTTCTTCAAGCTGATGAAGAAAAAGGGGCCATTCGAGTGGACCCCAGAGGCCGATCTGGCATTTCAGAACCTCAAGAGATACTTGACCAGCCCACCGGTGATGGTAGCGCCTCGTCCTCTCGAGCCCTTGGTGCTCTACCTGGCCGCCACGCCCTACTCAGCCAGCGCAGCGTTGGTAGCTGTTTGGGAAGAGCGTCAGGCCATGAGCACGCCATGCAGTGCCGCACCTCTGGCCGGAGCAGAACAGCGCCAAGACGGCGCCACCAAAACCACAACGATGCCAGCAGATGAGAAGGCACTGCACGACAATGTTGCCGGGCCTATGGGGGCTCCGATGGGCGACCAACTGTGACAGCCTGGATTTTTGCCCTTTTCATTTTCCTTTGATTTTCTTGGATTTCTTGTTTTGTTTTGCTTATCCGTGGCTATGTGGTTCTGAAACTTGGGAAGATCATGCCTTCCTAGGTTTTATAGTGGCTTGTCACCCTCATCATCATCCCAAGATCATGTCATTTCCATCCTTGACCTAACCCAAAATTCTTTTGTTGGGAATATTCCTTTTCTGATAAAGGAATAACCCTTTAAACCCTAGGTTGTGAAGCAACCTATATTTCTGTCACTCCTAAAATTCCCAAATAATTGTCATAAATTGTTTGGGTCATATATTTCTCAAATATGGCAAAATATTTCATTTGTCATGTTTATCATCATGCTCAAATAATTCATTTCCTATTCTGCCATAAATGGCACATTGTGAAGCAAGTGCTATTTTCCTTTTCCTAATTGACCTCAAACTCCTCGGACACCTTTTCCTGTCCATATCATTGCCACATGCCAAAATTCAACCTCATTTGCCTAGTAATTATTTAATTATGATTTTCCAAAGTTTCTATCCAGAAAGAAGCTTTGTGAAGGAGGTGCAAGCTAGTCATATCCAAATGAGTTGCCATTTTGCATGATCCCTCATATCATCATATCATAGCCCTCCACCAAAGTAGAGCTCATGTAATGCCTCCATGTGAGCTCATCTTCAATTCTTTTATTCTATCCAAAATTTCAGTTTGTGAAGCAAGTGTATTTTATCTTGCTCCATTTTGGCTGCCAATTTTTCTAGGCCTTCTATTATCCATATAACCTACCTCCACCCATTTTGGGCATGGTTCATCAATCTATTATTCCTATAGAATTTTTCCAAGTTTCTGTCCAGAATGAAGCTTTGTGAAGCAAGTGCCACTTTGGTATTTCCAAATGGCATGAAATCTTTACAGCAGCTTCATATCATCATATAACTCCTCTTTGCCAGACTTCAGCTCACAGAGATCAAGTATGTGAGTGTATCATCCAAATCCCTAATTCTGGCCAGTTTTGCACTTTCTACAGCAACCCTCATCTAAACTCCTCCTCTTAGTCTAGATTTTGGTGATCAGCATCACCTTAGTGTGTGATCATCACCAGACAAACTCTTTACCACGTTACCAAGCTGGTTTAACCACAGCAAGTTACAAACACCTTCTTACTGATTTACTTTTGGAGCTAAGTGCAAATCTCTTCTTTGCCCCTGGACCGATTTATTTCTTCAGTTGGACTAAGGCACCAAGGTCCATCCACTGGACATGGTTGGCCATGCCAAAGAGCGCCGCTTGCGCCAGTGCGCGTGGTGATCACGCTTGCATCATGGCTGCAGGCATGCTCTGGCCTGTTCCGACCACTATGCTCGTCTCCTCCCTCCTCGTCTCGACCTCAAACATTGTCCAGGAGCTTGCCCGTGCTCGACTGCATCGCCCTGCATCGGTGCCTCGTCGTGGTTCGCCATTAATGAGCCACAAATGCCATGCCCGTGCCACAAACCAGCTCTGTCCTCCATTGTTTGCAAGTTGGAGCTCGCCCGTGAGCTCGAGAAGCCTCCCCTCGGCTATATAAGCATGCCCCGAGCTCTCCCGTAGCTCACCTATCACCCCCTCGCCTCATTTGCCCTCTGGAATCGCCCCATCTCGCCGGGGTCCGCCGTTTTCCTCCATGGCCGCCTCGGCCTCGGCATGATTCCGGCCAAGCCAAGCCTCCTCTCGCCTCCCTGACCTGTCCACCGCACTCCCCACTCCTCTGCGGTTCGCCCCACCCCACTCGTTCGACCCCGGAGTACCTCTGGCCACGCCTCCCCACGCACGGCCGCCGCCTCCACCGTTCGGCCTCCAGCTCGTCCGGCCATCCCGAGCCTCCTCGTGCTTCCCCGACTCCACCAACGTCTTCCCCTCGTCCAACTGAGCCGCCCCACCCTTTCCCCCTCGCCGGAGTGTCCACATCGCCGGCAAACCTCGTCGCCCGAGCCCTCTGTACCCCTCCTCGTCGCCGCGACCTCCCCTCCTCTCCACTCCACCCCGGCGCCGGCTGAACCTCTGAACGGGTGCGGCCTGGCCCCGCGGTCCCGCCGGTGTGCTCGGCCGGGCCGGAGCTCGCCGGAGCGGCCCGCCCAATCGCCGGCCTCGCTCCTGTCCTCGCTCCTCTGTTCCCGATCGGGGGCAGGGAGAGGAGGAAGAAGACAAGCGCGCCTGGACCCCCTCCTCCCCGCGGACCCCACCGGTCAGCCTCTCAGGCGTTGACCACGCACGGGCCCAGGCGCATAAGTGGAAGCGCCCCTGGGTGAGTACGTTTTCATTTACCCGAAGGCGTATTTCCATTTGTACGCTTTCATTTGCCCGAAAGCGTACTTCTTTCCTTCCTCAGCCCAAAATACGTTTTCTTACGCAAAAAGCGTATTTTCTGAAATCCGTTTCTGCCTTATCCACTCAGTGACCCGTTGGTGATAATTTTTTCACAGATTAGTCCCTGTTCTTCCAACCTTCACAACTTTTCAACGTAACTCCGATTGAGGTGAAACCAACGCTCACTTCTTCGTCTCGTCGAGCTCTATCTTTTGGTAACATTTTCACTAGGTGGTCTCACAGTGAAAATGACCATTTTGCCCTTGCCTCTAATCAGCCCCCTCCGAGAGAAAACCGTCCGGCGTTTCGTTCCGCGGCTTCACCGCACTTCTTCCTGGAGTCTCCGTCACCCCAGGCAAGCCACAATACCCACTTGCATGATAGTCATGCAGTAGCCATGGTTTTCAACTTGAATATTTATTAAATGTTTGCTCGTTTAAAATATGGTTATCATTGTTTCGGTAATGCTTCTTGACTAGTGCTTACTTTCTTGCTATGTTGTTATGCACCTGGTTGTCATGCCCTGCTAGTTGTTAGTATTCCTTTCATATGCTTATGCTTGCTAGTAATACATGTTGATGTTTGTGATGGCCTTCGGTGCATGACTAACGTCTGGTCCGAGCGCCGTCGTTATGCATGTCCCTTTGCATCCAGTTGGTTAAATGATTGCATGGTAGTATTGTTGATATGTCTTGCATGATATTTATTGTTGATGCTAGTGGTCATGTTAGGTTTCTATGTGTAGTGTTGTACTTGTGATATTCATGCTCGTCATTATACTATGCTCAGTTGGATATGATTCATTGTGGATATGGTGGATAGTTATGTTGCCCCCGTGCTTATGTTGATATCATGTTCATGCATTGTAATTGCATCATGTTATTTTATCATGGCTCAGCATATTGCATTCAAGTTTAACTGGATTAAATTGAACTTGAACAACTGTTGGCTGAGTCATGGTGCCACCATATGGAACTGACCAGTGCAACCACGCTTACCTTTATGGGAAGGTCCTAACTGGGTCTATTGTCGTGCCTCTCGCCGGTGCCTCCCACGAGGGAAGGTTATGGGCGTGCGTACCCTGGCCCAGTAAGCAGACATAACCTTGTGTGCCCGTTGTTGTTGTTATGGATCCGGTCCCCGTGAGGGACGTTTTGGCCACGACGGTGGTCGTTGTGTCTTTGGTAGACACGGGGCCACCCAGGACTAGCCCAGTTGGGAGTGGGTCGGAGTGGCCGGGAGAGTGTCATGGCAGTAGATCGGTTTTGTCAGAACGCCGTTGGTCCACCTGATTGGGAGTGCGAGGCCATGGGTTCCGTAGTGTGGGTACAGTGTACTAACCTCTGCAGAGTGTATATTAAATCTATCGATAGCCGCGCCCGCGGATAAGGGCCCAGTACATGTCGGTCACACTGTGAGTCAACAGTAATAATAATAATGTGCTTAATAACAACCCCGGTTCGTTGAGGAGATAAGTTGGTTGTGATCGCCAGAAAGATCACCATTGGAGACCAAGTGTTGGTCATGGTTGTGATCACTGGAAAGATCACCGTGGTATCGAGGATACCGAGTTGTTGGATATTCGTGATGTTGTGCGAGAATCGTGGGTAAAGATCAAGCTCCTTGTGGTCATTTAATGATCACTGTGGTATTGTTTATACCAAGCTTGATTTGATCCTAAGATGATCGTGTGATGTCCGAGGATGGTAAGTAATGCATGTGATGGTTACGAGGTAACCTGAGCAGAATAAATGATGCATGTAGTGTCATCATGTTGCATGCTATTATCATCAGATTTATATGTTCTTGCCATGATCATATTGTTCTAGCAGTATTATGTTCATGTTGTTCATGTTATGTTATCCTGAGGATCTCTTGTTAATTCCTGCTTAAACTGTAAATGCCATGCTGATGTTTGTCTTGAATGCTTCTGGTTATTGTGAGCTTGCAAGTACATTCAATGTACTGACCTGGCGTGTCATGCCAGTTTGCAGGTCGTGCCTGGATTTCTTGCTTGTTTGGTGTTGTTCCTGTGTTCGCGAGCTAGGATAAACGTTCCAGCCAGAGTTCCTGTGTTCTTGTTCCGTTGCCAGTAGTTGTTCCGCTGCTTCGATTTGTTATGTTGCTTGTATAGAGCAACCATGGTTGGCGTAGTGTCGCCGTACCGATGTTATTCATTGTAATATCGGAACCCTCGTGTTCATATTCGTGTTGTAATAGAGAGCTGATTTGTTCTATACTAAGCAGTGCCGTATTCCAGAAGACTTCACCTTGATCTCTGGGCTGGAATACGGGGTGTTCCAGTTTTATCTGAGCCGGGGTGCCACACCAACCTTCGGAGGACTCGGGCTCCATCGACGCTCCCGCCCTTGTTGAGCACCCGGTGTACTTCGTCAACACGGTGCTACGAGATGCGAGAGCATGATACCCCATGCCTCAGAAGCTCTTGCTCGCGCTCCTGGTGGCCTCACGTAAGCTGCGCCACTACTTCCAAGGTCACCCCATCAAGGTTGTCTCGGCTTACCCACTGGAGAGAGTGCTCCGGAGCCCTAATGCTGCGGGAAGAGTTGCCGAATGGAACATCGAGCTGCAAGCGTTTCAGTTGGAGTTCAGCACAACCAGGGTCATCAAGGGAGCTGCGCTCGCCGACTTCGTGGCAGAATGGACCGACACCCCAGAGCTCGAAGCAAGCGAGGACCAATCCCTCTCACCAGGAAGGGAAGCGCCAGATGGCTGGGTCATGTACTTCGACGGCACGTTCGCACGCCAGGGCGCGGGGGCTGGAGCTGTGCTCATCTCGCCCACTCAGGACAAGCTTTACTACCCCGTGCAGCTCTGCTTCCAGCAGGGCGAGAAGGTCTCCAACAACATCGCAGAATACGAGGGCCTCATCGCCGGCCTTAAGGCTACGGTGGCCCTGGGAGTGGAACGCCTCACCATCAGGGGCGACTCACAGCTCCTCGTCAACTTCTCCAACAAGGTATATGAACCGAAGGACGAGCACATGGAGGCATACCTCGCGGAGGTGCGCAAAATGGAGAAGCAGTTCTTGGGCCTGGAGCTACAACACGTGCCTCGTGGCAACAACAACAAGGAAGCCGACGACATTGCCAAAAGGGCATCCAGGCGCCTGCCCCAGGAGCCCGGCGTCTTCGAGGAACGGCTCTTCAAGCCTTCGGCAGCACCTCCGCCTGCGGGGCCGGCGCCGCCTCAGGAGGAACTCCGCCAGCCACCAACCTCGGGAGCCCCCGCCTGTGTGCCGGCCTTGGGAGCGCGCCTGGTCCTAGCGCTCGAGCCTCAGGAGGGGTGCTGGACCGAGGAGTTCAAGGCATACCTGGTGCAAGGAGCGCTGCTCGAGAAAGAAGAGGACGCAGAGCGTGTAGCCCGACAGGCTACGACGTGTTGCTTTCGGGATGGTGAGCTTTCACAGCAAACAACCAAATGATGTTTCTTTGCGGTGCATCTCCAGGAAGCAAGGGAGCGAGCTGCTGGCTGACATACACGCCGGGGACTGCGGGCATCACTCGTCGTCGCGCGCCTTGGTTGGCAAGGCATTTCACAGCGGTTTCTACTGGCCCACGACACTCAATGACGCGGCCGAGCTGGTGAGGTCCTCCGAAGCCTGCCAATTCCATGCCAAGCAGATCCACCAGCCAGCTCAAGGCCTCCAGACTATCCCACTCTCCTGGCCGTTCGCGGTCTGGGGGCTGGATATCCTGGGTCCCTTCCCCCGAGTGCCCGGGGACTACCGCTACCTCTACATCGCCATGGACAAGTTCACCAAGTGGGCGGAGGTGGAAGCCATCCGCACCATCCCGGCCGGATCCGCAGTCAAGTTCATCAAGGGTCTCGTGAGTCGGTTCGGGGTCCCCAACCGCATCATCACTGACAATGACTCGCAGCTCACTAGCAACCTCTTCAAGACATATTGTGCTAACCTTGGAATGCAGATTTGCTACGCTTCGGTGGCACACCCCAGGAGCAATGGAAAGGCCGAGCGTGCCAACATGGAGATCTTAAGGGGCCTCAAGACCAGGACCTTCAAGAAGAAGCTCGAGGCCTACGGCAGGGGCTGGCACGACGAGCTCTAGTCTCTGCTGTGGTCCATCCGCACCACCGCCACTAAGCCCACAGGCGAGACCCCGTTCTTCCTCGTCTACGAAGGAGAAGCGGTTCTCCCTCACGAGGTCAAGCATTGCTCCGCGCGGGTCCTGGCGTTCGATGAGACGCAGCAGGACGCCATGCGGGGGATGGACCTTATGCTGGGGGAGGAACGCCACCGGGAATCCTCGCTCCGAGCGGCAAGGTACTAGCAGGCGCTGCGACGGTACCACGGTCGCAGCGTCCGCTCCAGGACGCTCGAGGTGGGCGATCTCGTCCTAAGGCGGGTGCTCTCCAGGGAAGGGTTGTACAAGCTCTCACCCATGTGGGAGGGCCCGTTTAGGATCGCCCGTGTCTCCAGGCCTGGCGCCGCGCGCCTGGAGACACAGGACGGAATCCCCATCCAGAACGCCTGGAACATCCAGCACCTCCGGAAGTTCTACCCATGAAGCAAGGCCCAGTGCCTGTGAAGGTCTTCCCTCGTGACACTCTCACGTAATAATGAGTGGGGCTGTACACGCCCCGTAGTCTCCGGAGTGCCGCCCTCGCGCCTCGGGGGCTCCCTCCCGCATCCTAGTGGCAGCACTTAGCTCCGCGCTGGTGAGAAGACTAGACTAGGTGCCGGACGCGGCTGTTCATTTACTTTCTGTAGTTGGTTTTCCCCCCTTTTATGGAGTTTGGAGTTCTAGTGTTCTCTATCGATTGCTTAGTTGGGTTTTCCTTCTTTCTCTATTTTTTCGCTCGTTCCTTGTTTTGCGCTTGGGACGGCGGCAGTTGCCCGACGCTCTTCCTCACACGCCTCGCGCGGGGGCTGGGCAGGTTTGTGCCACACTGGGCTAGCCCAACCGCGGACACACCTCGCCATAGCTCTGTCGCTCAAGATGTCTGGCTCTCCTAATCTTCGCAAGGCGCCCTCGATTGAGCTCGTGCTTGACGCACCCACCTAAGTCCGTGCCCCATGAGTACCGTGGCAAAGTGCGCCGGGACATGATTGGCCCATGACTGAGGCCTCGCGTAGGGAAGGATAAGCACCCAACAGACGACCTAACAAATTTTGCAGCCCTACGAGGACTCCTGAGGTCAACAGCTCCTGAGCCAGCGGCTAGGAGGTGCCATCAGGCCCTAGAAGGCGCGCCACGAGATGTGGAACTACCCTAAACGCACCAAGATAGGTCATCCTCCTACACCTACATGAAGCACGAGTGCCACATCACAGGAACAATAAGCATAACATAGCGACTTGAAAACCACGGTTCATTTCACGCCCCTACAGGGCCCCATACTTGTCTTTTTTTTGAAGTGCAGGAAGAAAGAAAAGGACAAACAAAACCGGCACGTGCACCCGCAGCGGCTCGCGAGGGTTGGCCCTCGGCGCCCTCCTGGACTCAGCCAGAGCCCTCCTCGCGCTTCACTGGGGCGCGGCAACGAGACGACCCGCCACCGCCCTCGAAGCGGGCACAGCGGCGTGGCGGCTGATCGTGGCCGCCGCCGCTGGAGCTGTTGCCGGAGGAGGGGCCGCCGTAGCTGGACAAACCGCGGCCGGCACCGAGGGCGAGTTCATCCTCATCCTCGTCACGACCATCGCCGAGGCCGAGTACCTCGCTGCCGTCGTTGTCCCCAGGGCAGCACCCGACGCGGCGACCATCTTCCCCGAATACCCTCACGAAGAGGGTCGCGTCGCCGTCGTACTTGAAGTGGAGGGTGCACCGCCTGCTCAGACCGCGAGCGCGGCGAACGTCTGCCAACCACGGGCTAGGGCTACGTTGCCTGCGGCGGAGACCTCCACTGTGACCCATGAAGCCTTGCTGCAGCAACCATCCGCCTGCAGCCAGAGACCGCCGGGACCCGTGGCCGGCAGTTCGCCGGCGAAGGAGCGTGGGAGATGAAGTCAGGTGCCCGCCGGGTTCTTCGACCACACGACGAACTCCGGCAGCACTTCTGTTGAGTGGAAGCGCAAGCAGGGAGGCCGGGCGACCATGGCGCGCCTCCCTTCATTGACAGGGCTGCCACGACCAGGGAGGTTCCCGCCGCACGAAGAGGCACCGCTGCGGCCGCCAAGGACAGCTCCGGGCCCCGGAGAGGTCCGCCCGTGCCCGCGAGGGGCCACGATGGGGGTCGCGACATGCTTGCAGGGACGACCGCGTCCACTCTTCGGCGGTGGCGACTCGAGCCCCTCCTTGCGGGCCTTCCCTTTCTCTGCGGCGAAGGAGCGGGATGGAGGAAGAGATTAGCAACGGGGGCTTCGCCCCCTCCTCATTTATAGCCAGAGGGAGGCCAACCGCCGGCCTCCACGATTGCAGGCAATGATGATCTTTTTGCATGCAGCAGGGACTCGTCAAGTCAGGGGCAGTCGCCGAGGCAGCGTGGGAAAGCGGAGACGCCCACGTCCAATCAATCGCCACGTGTCGACCAAGGCCGCAGGCTATTGGGGCCCGCGGCGCTCCGCACTTGCCCTTTGGCTTTGCCTCGAAGCCAAGTCCGAGCATGCGTTGGGCCCGGGGGCTACTGTCAGCGTTCTGGGAATGGGGGTCCCCAGACATGCCTGCCTGCGGGCCAGGGCATGGCTCACCCTGCGGCCTGGTACGGCCCATTTTCATCAGCAAACACTCAAGACCCTCATGAGGGGCCAAGCCTCGCGAGGCGGACGACACAAGACCTCGTCAGGGGCAGCCTCGCTAGGTTGGCTCGCGAGGAGCGGAGATATCAATGTAAGGAGCACCTCACGAGGAGCGCGTGACATGAGCCCTGACGACCAAGGCCAGGCGGGCACCAGCGGGCGCAGAGTACCAGTTTCCTCTTTGGCGCTAAAGAGGCAGGCGCAGGTGAGGAGTCCCGAGGCGTCAAGCAAAGGTTTCCATATCGGTGCAACGAGACCAAGACCAGCAGGACGGCAGGACAGAGGTCATCGTGGAGCCCAGGACGGCGTCACCACCAGTGCCTTTGGCAGGCGAAGACTACTTTTGTCAGGATAGCTTGTACTAGCTTTCCCCCTTCAAACTTGGCCGTTGTGGGATCCCTTCCCGCCTAATATTTGGGAAGAGGACCCTGCCCTCTATAAATAGGACTAGCCACCACCATAGCCAGGGACGGATCATTCGGGCCACCCTAGCACTGATCAGCTCACCGAGCCCAAGAACACCTCTCCTCCTGAGGCTGTTCTTCCCTTGTACTTGTTCATCCCCAGCCAACAAGGCAATCCACCACACCACACTGGAGTAGATTATTACACCACAACGGTGGCCCGAACCAGTATAAACCCTCATGTCCAGTGCTCTTCGAGTTCGTCGAGCAAGGTCGTGGATCGTTGAGCGAGCAAGCTAGAGAGAGAGATCTTCGTGCGCACCCCAGTGTTCGAACCTCAAGGGTTTGCTGGAACCCGTAATCCGACAACTACTTTGCTATTGATCACTTTGCTGCAGATAATTAATCTCCAGGTGTGGTTGAATTGACAACTCAGCTGCTAATACCTTCAAATATTCTTTGGCTCCGCTTGTGTCGAATCTATAAATTTGGGTTGAATACTCTACCCTCGAAAACTGTTGCAATCCCCTATACTTGTGGGTTATCAGCATTCTCCCTCTTCATGTAAACCTTATAAAATAAGAGAGAATAGGCATATGTATTGTGATATAGTGTGTAATAACAGCCCATAGTGCAATAAATATCATCATAAAAGCATGATGCAAAAATGGACGTATCAACTCCCCCAAGCTTAGACCTCGCTTGTCCTCAAGCAAAAGCCTATAACGATAAATATGTCTACATGTTTAGAGATAGAGGTGTCGATGAAATAAATTATGGACATGAGGGCATCATGATCATCTTTAGAACAGCAACATATAATGCCATATAATTTCTTATGCCAAAGTAACAATTTTTTCACAAGGTAGAGTATGAATCAGAAACTTCATTGAAAACTAACAAACTATGATCTCAGTCATTGAAGCAATTGCAATTTATCATAACATCGAAAAGAGTTAAATAAGAGCTTTTCAGCAAGTCCACATACTCAACTATCATATAATCTTTCACAATTGCCAACACTCATGCAATACTTATGAGTTCAAAGCTCCAATCAGACACAGAGAAAGATAGGGGCTTATAGTTTCGCCTCCCAACCTTTTACCTCAAGGGTAACATCAACAATAATACTTTATGGAAACCTACCGAGTGGATATATATATATATACATCTGGATCTCTCCAACACAAAGAGCTTGCCAAAGGAAAAATTATAAAAAGGAAAGGTGATGATCACCATGACTCTTGTATATGGGTAAAGGATAAAAGTAAAAGATAGGCCCTTCGCAGAGGGAAGCAAAGGTTGTCATGCACTTTTATGGTTGGATGCACAAAATCTTAATGCAAAAGAATGTCACTTTATATTGCCGCTTGTGATAAAGACCTTTATTATGCAGTCTGTCGCTTTTATTTCTTCCATACCACAAGTTCGTATAAAGCTTATTTTCTTGACACTAATAAATCATGCATATTTAGAGAGCAATTTTTATTGCTTGCACCGATGGCAACTTACTTGAAGGATATTACTCAATCCATAGGTAGATATGGTGGACTCTCATGGCAAAACTGGGTTTAGGGGTATTTGGAAGCACAAGTAGTATTGTCGGATCACGGATTCCGGCAAAACCCTTAAGGTTCGAACTCTGGGGTGCGCGCGAAGTTCTTTCCCCCCTACCGATCCACGCCCTAGCTTGCTAAGATCTCGAAGACGAACTCAACGAACTCACAACACAAGAGACACAAGATTTATATTGGTTCAGGCCACCGTTGTGGTGTAATACCCTACTCCAGTGTGGTGGTGGTGGATTGCCTCTTGGGCTGATGATGAACAGTACAAGGGGAAGAACAGCCTCCTGAGGTTGAGGTGTTCTTGTGCTTGGCGAACTTGTGTGTGTCGATTCACTCAGCTCGGGCTTGCTTGTGAGCTCCGAACCAGGTGCCCCCTATGGTGGTGGCTGGTTCTACTTATATAGGCCCTGGTCCTCTTCCCAAATATTAAGCGGGAAGGGAGCCAGCAACGGCCAATTTGAAAGGGGACATCTAGTACAGCTTATCCTGACAAAAGCGGTCTTCGCCTGCAAAAGGCTCTGGTGGTGACGCCGCCTTGGGCTCCATGGTGACCTCCGTCTTGCCGTCCTACTGGTCTTGGTCTCATTGCACCGATATGGAAACCTTTGCTTGATGCCTCGGAACTCTGCGCCTGCGATTGCCTCCTTAGCACCAAAGGGGAAACAAGGACACTGCGCGTGCTGGCGCCCGCCTGCTCTTGATCGTCATGGCTCACATCATGAGAACCTCGCGATGTTTGCCTGGCCTTGATCTCTCCGCCCCTCGCGAGCCTGCCTGGCGAGGCCGCTCCTTAGGAGGTCTTGTGTCGTCCGCCTCGCAAGGCTTGGCCCCTCGCGAGGATCTTGGATGCCTTGTTGATGAAGACGGGCCGTACAGGCCTGCTAGCGAAGCCACGCCATGGGCCGCAGGCAGGCAAGTCTGGGGACCCCCGTTCCCAGAACACCGACAGTAGCCCCCGGGCCCAAGGCACGCTCGGGCTTGGCTTCGAGGCGAAGACAAAGGTCAAGCGCGGAGTGCCGCGGGCCCCAAAAGCCTGCGGCCTTGGTCGACGCGTGGCGGGTGATTGGACGTGGGCGTCTCTGCTTCCCCATGCTGCCTCGGCAACTGCCCGACTTGACAAGTTCCTGCGACATGCAAGGAAAACCATCATTACCTGTGATCGTGGGGG
This sequence comes from Aegilops tauschii subsp. strangulata, assembly GCF_002575655.3. NCBI lineage: Eukaryota > Viridiplantae > Streptophyta > Magnoliopsida > Poales > Poaceae > Aegilops > Aegilops tauschii. Next base: position 322,493,492 of record NC_053038.3, on the reverse strand, counting down.
CGCTGGTTGGCCTTCTCCTGCTATAAATGAGGAGGGGGTAGAGCCCCCGTCGCCCATTACTTCCCATTCCGCTTGCTTCTTCCTCCTCTGCTCCACCAGCGACTCCAATGGCGCCGTCGAAGAGGTTCTCCGCCGCGGAGAAGGGAAAGTCCCCTCGCGAGGGGCCCGGCTCCCCGGCGCCCAAGCGGGGATGCGGCCGTCCCCATAAGCACACCGCAACCCCCGCCGTGGCCCCTGTTCCCGCGGTGGCGCTGCTGCGCGCGACACGGGTCGTTCCAGTCGTGGGAGCCCTGTTAACGAAGGGAGACGCGCCATGGTCGCGCGGCCTCCCCGGCCGCGCTTCCATTCTGCAGAGGTGTTGCCGGAGTGTGTCGTCTGGTCGGAGAACCCGGCCGGCAACTGGCTTCAGCTTCTGCGCTTCTTCGCCAAGGAGCTGCCGGCCTTCGGTCCAGCGGGCTCTCGCTGCAGGCGGATGGTTGCTGCAGCAGGGCTTCTTGGGTTGTGGTCGAGGTCTCCGTCGCAGGCAAGATAGCTCTGGCCCGCGGTTGGCAGACGTTCGCCCGCGCGCGCGGCCTGGGCAGGCAGTGCACCCTCCATTTCAAGTACGACAGTGATGCGCCCCTCTACGCGAGGGTGTTTGGGGGAGATGGTCACCGCGCTGGGTGCTGCCCCGAGGTGAACGACGACAAGGAGGTGCTCGGCCTCGGCGATGGCCGCGATGAGGGTGAGGGCGAGCCCGCCGGCCACGCCTCGTCCAGCTACAATGGCTCTTCTCTCGGCGACAGCTCCAGCATCGGCGGCTACGACCAGCCACCGCGCCCGCTTCGAAGGTGGTAGCGGGTCGTCTCGTCGCCACACCTCCGTAAAGCACGAGGAGGGATCCGGCTAAGCTCGGGACGTCGCCAAGGGCCTGCCCCCGTGGACCGCTATAGGGGCGAGCACTGCTTTTGTTTTGTTCTTCTTTTCCTTCCTGCATAAAAAATGAAACCAGTATGGGCCCGGAGGGGCGTGTATCGAACTATGATTCCTCAATCATTATGCTATGCTTGTTATTTCCGTGTTGTGTCGTTATTTTGTGCAGAGAAAACTTAGCTTGGCGCGTTCAGGGCAGCCTCGTCTTCACGAGGCACTTGTTTCCTCGTGCCCGTCTTGACTTAGTAGTCGCTCAGGAACTACAGAAAATTCGTTAGGAAGCTCGCTAGGAGACTTATCGTTCACCCAAGCCTTGACCCAGCGCTTCATATCGCGGTACCCGAGGGGCACGGATTAGGAGAGATGCGCCAGCTTGTGGGCTCGAACGAGGGTGCCTCGCGAGAAAGCGGACGGAAGGCAGAGAGAAGGAAAACTTGCGAGAAAGCAGACGGAAGGCAAAGAGAAGGAAAAAACGCTCACGAGGGCACCTGCCTAGCCCCCTCGCGAGGTATGCGAGAGAGAGAACACAGGTGAACTAGAGTCGGAAACAATGGCAAAAGGCGACGGAACCAAATCAGCAAGGAACACCAGAAGCAAACTTCGATTAAAAGAAGGGGAGCCAACTACGGAAAGCAAATGAAAAAGCCGTGTCTGGCACCTAGTCTAGTCTTCAAGTCTTCTCACCAGCGCAGAGCTAAGTGCTGCCACTAAGACGTGGGAGGGAGCCCCCGAGGCCCGAGGGCGGCACTCCTGAGACTCCGGGGCGTGTACAGCCCCACTCATTATTACGTGAGAGTGTCACGGGCGGCGATTCTTCACAGGCACCGGGCCTTCTTCACACGCACTGGGCCTTTCTTCACAGGCACTGGGCCTTGCTTCATGGGTAGAACTTCCGGAGGTGCTGGATGTTCCAGGCGTTCTGGATGGGTACCCTGTCCTGCGTCTCCAGGCACGCGGCGCCAGGCCTGGAGACATGGACGACCTTGAACGGGCCCTCCCACATAGGTGAGAGCTTGTGTCGCCCTTCCCTGGAGAGGACCTGCCTCAGGACAAGGTCGCCCGCCTCGAGCGTCCTGGAGCGGATGTTGCGGCAGTGGTATCGCCGCAGCGCCTGCTGGTACCTTGCCGCCCTCAGTGCAGCTTCGCGGCAACATTCCTCCCCCAGCACGAGGTCCATCCCCCGCGTGGCGTCCTACTGCGTTTCATCAAACGCCGGGACCCGTGCGGAGCGATGCTTGACTTCGTGAGGGAGGACTGCTTCGGCTCCGTAGACGAGGAAGAACGGGGTCTTGCCCGTCGGCTTGGTGGCGGTGGTGCGGATGGACCATAGCACGGACTGGAGCTCATCGTGCCAGCCCCTGCCTTAGGCCTCGAGCTTCTTCTTGAAGGTCCTGGTCTTGAGGCCCCTCAGGACCTCTGCGTTGGCGCGTTCGGCCTTACCATTGCTCCTAGGGAGCGCCACCGAAGCGTAGCAGATCTGCGTTCCAAGGTTAGCACAGTATGTTTTGAAGAGGTTACTTGTGAACTGTGAGCCATTGTCGGTGATGATGCGGTTGGGGACCCCGAAGCGGCTCACGAGACCCTTGATGAACTTGACTGTGGAGCGAGCGGGGATCTTGCGGACGGCTTCCACCTCCGCCCACTTGGTGAACTTGTCGACGGCGATGTAGAGGTAGCGGTAGCCCCCGGGCGCTCGAGGGAACGGGCCTAAGATATCTAGCCCCTAGACCGCGAACGGCCACGTGAGCGGGATGGTCTGGAGGCCCTGGGCCGGCTGGTGGATCTTCTTGGCTTGGAACTGGCAGGCTTAGAAGGTCTTCACCAGCTCGGCCGCGTCGTTGAGCACCGTGGGCCAGTAGAATCCGCTGTGGAATACCTTGCCGACGAGGGTCCGTGATGATGAGTGGTGCCCGCAGTCCCCACCATGTATGTCAGTTAGCAACTCCTTCCCCTGGTCTCTGGAGATGCAAGGCAGTGAAACGTCATTTGGTCGCTTCCTGTACAACTCACCGTCCTGGATGCAGTATGCCGTGGCCTGCCGGGCCACGCGCTCCGCGTCCTCCTCCTTCTCCGGCAGCGTCCCTTGCATCAGGTATTCCTTGAATTCCTTGGTCCAGCATCCTTCCTGGGGCTCGAGCGCCAAGAGTAGGCGCGCTCCCGAAGTCGGGCCACAGGCTGGGGCTCCTGTGGCAGGCGGCTGCGGGAGCTCCTCCCGAGACTGGGCTGTCCTTTAAAGTGGTGGCATTGTGGATGGCTTGAAGAGCCGCTCCTCGAAGATGCCAGGCTCTTGGGGCTTCCGCTTGAACTCCCTCTTGGCGATGTCGTCAGCTTCCTTGTTGGTGCCATGAGGCACGTGCTGCAACTCCAGGCCCAGGAACTGCTTCTCCATCTTGCGCACTTCTGTGAGGTATGCCTCCATGTGCTCGTCCTTTGGCTCGTATACTTTGTTGGAGAAGTTGACGAGGAGCTGCAAGTCGCCCCTAACGCTGAGGCGCTTCACCCCCAGAGCTGCCACGGCCTTTAGGCCATCTATGAGGCCTTCGTATTCTGCGATGTTGTTGGAAGCAGAGCTGCACAGCGTAGTAGAGCTTGTCTTGAGTGGGCGAGACGAGTACTGCTCTAGCCCCCGCGCCCTGATGCGCGAAGGCCCCATCGAAATACATGACCCAGCCGTCGGGCGCCTCACTTCCTGTCGAGGTGGAGCGGTCCTCTCCTACTTCCAACATCGGGGCATCCGTCCATTCTGCCACGAAATCAGCGAGTGCAGCTCCCTTGATGACCCAGGTAGTGCTAAACTCCAACTAGAATGCTTGCAGCTCGATGTTCCACTCAGCGACCTTTCCAGCAGAGATTGGGGCTCCTGAGCACTCTCTCCAAAGGGTAGGCTGAGACGACCTTGATGGTGTGGCCCTGGAAGTAGTGGCGCAACTTGCGAGAGGCCACCAAGAGCGCGAGAAGGAGCTTTTGGGGCATGGGGTATCGTGCCCTTGCGTCCCGCAACACCGTGCTGACGAAATACATCGGGTGCTCGACAAGGGCTGGTGCATTGGTGAGGCTCATGTCTTGCGGAAGCTGGGGCGTCTCCTGAGGTGGTGGAACTCCTGACGCCTGAGCGCTTGCGGGAATCTCGGCAACGTCGTCCTGCCGAGCTTGGTCTTCAGTTGATGCCGCTACGGCTCTTGCTGCGCCTTCCTGATCTTGCGTCATCCCGGCTGGTGGCGTAGCTTGGCGCGACGCGCCCTTGGCTTGGTGCTCTTCCCGAACCGCCACCAGCGCCGCGCTAGCGGAGTACGGGGTGGCGGCAAGATAGAGTACTAGAGGCTCGAGAGGTCGTGGCGCCACCATCACCGAAGGGCTGGTCAGGTATCTCTGAGGTCTTGAAAAGCTCGGTCGTCCTCCGGGGTCCGCTTGAATGGGCCCTTCTTCTTCATGAGCTTGAAGAAGGGTAGGGCGCGCTCTCCCATCTTGGAGATGAAGCGTCCCAACGCAGTTACCCGACCAGCCAGCTTCTGCATTTCCTTGAGGGTCTAAGGCGGGCTCATGTCCTCAATGGCCTTGATCTTCTCCGGGTTAGCCTCGATCCCTCTGTGGGACACAAGGAATCCCAGCAGCTTGCCGGAAGGGACACTGAACACACACTTTTCTGGATTAAGTTGCAAGTTCACCTGGCGCAGGCTCGCGAAGGTCTCCTCCAGATCTTGGATCAGGGTTCTTGCCTCCCGAGACTTCACCACAATGTCGTCGACGTAGGCCTCCGTGTTTCTCCCGAGCTGCCGCCCTAAGGCGATGTGCATCAACCGCTGAAGGTCGCGCCCGCGTTGCGCAGTCCGAAAGGCATGCAGGTGTAGCAGTATACCCCACACGGGGTTAGGAAGGCTATCTTCTCTACATCTTCTATCGCCATCTTGATCTGGTCATACCCTAAAAACGCATCCAGGAAGCATAGTAGGTCGCACTCGGCGGTGGAGTCGACGACCTTGTCGATGCATGGAAGCGGGAACGGATCCTGGGGGCAGGCCTTGTTGAGGTTGGTGAAGTCGATGCACATTCGCTCCTTCCCGCCCTTCTTCGGCACAACGGTGGGGTTTGCCAGCCATTCGGGGTACCGAACCTCGCGAATGGCACCTGCCGCCTCTAACTAGCGGGTTTCTTGGACGATGAAGGCATGCTTCTCCGTGGACTGCCGTCTCGCCCACTGCTTCACAGGGCGCACATTGGGGCATACCCTTAAGTGATGCTGAATCACCTCTCTCGGGACCCCCACCAGCTGATTGGGCTCCCATGCGAATATCTCCTTGTTTGCGCGCAAGAACTTCACCAATGCTTCCTCTTGGCTTGGGTCGAGGCTGGCACCTATGGTAAAGGTGGCTCCTGAGGACCCGTCCTCGTTGACCGGTACCTGCTTGGTTTCCGCCTTGTTTTGGGTGAACAACTGCTTCTTCTTGGTTGGCGCGGCTCCCTTGGCCTCGGGGGTACCCGCACCGGCGGGCTGCGCCGCCGCGGCGGTCTTGAGGGCGAGCTTAAGCGCTGCCAGGGCCTCCTTGGCGTCCCCCTTGACGGTGAGGACGCCCTTGCTTCTAGGCATCTTCATGAGGTTGTAGGCCGGATGGGTCGCTGCCATGAACTGGGCCAATGCCGGGTACCCGAGGATGGCGTGGTATGGGAGGCTGATGCGGGCGATGTCGAAGTCGACCAGCTCGGTGCGGTAGTTGTCGCGCGTGCCAAAGGTGACGGGGAGGCGGACCTGCCCCAGGGAGCGGGTGGTGCCGTCACCAACTCCTGAGAAAGGCTTGCTGAGGCTAAGCCGCTCGAGCGGCATGTGAAGAAGGCTGAAGGCCTCCACGGAGAGCAAGTTGAGGCCGGCGCCACCGTCGATGAGGGTCTTGGTGACGGCCACGTTGCAGATGGTGGGTGTGCAGAGCATCGGAAGCATGCCCGAGCCGGCGGTGGTGACGGGGTGGTATTCTGAGTTGAAGGTGAGGTCGGCCTCAGGCGCAGCCCAGCCCAGCGGAACCCCCGAGCACTTGGAAGCGGCATCGATCTGGCGAAGGAATGGCTTGATATGGCAATCTGAAGGCGGTGCTTGAGAGCCGCCCAGCAGGGCCGCGACCGCCTGATGCGCCGGTGCCGCGTAGCGCATAGTGAAGAGGCCCCGCAGCTCCTCCCAAGATGCCACCGTGGATCCGCGGAGGTTGAGCAGCCAGGCGCGCGGCTCGCCAGCGAGGGCCATGGGAAGCCAGTTGGCCATGACCTTGTCGTCCCCTCCGGCCTCGAAGACGGCCTCTTCATATGCCAGCAGGAAAGCTGACGGGTCCGTCGTGCCGTCATAGCGCGACGGCATCTCCGGCTTGAACGTGGGCGGCCATCACACCTGCCGCAAGGCGGGGGCCAGGGCTCGGAGCCCCTGGCCCCGTCGTCAGCGCCTGCCGTCGGAGCTGGGAGCGAGACGCCTGCCATGCGGGCGGAGCGCGGCCGCGGTGAAGCGCAGATCAATGGAAGGAAAGCTACGGCTCACCCCTACCTGGCGCGCCAAATGTCGGATCACGGGTTCTGGCAAAACCCGTAATGTTCGAACTCTGGGGTGTGCGCGAAGTTCTTTCCCCCCTACCGATCCACGCCCTAGATTGCTAAGATCTCGAAGACGAACTCAACGAACTCGCAACACAAGAGACACAAGATTTATACTGGTTCGGGCCACCGTTGTGGTGTAATACCCTACTCCAGTGTGGTGGTGGTGGTGGATTGCCTCTTGGGCTAATGATGAACAGTACAAGGGGAAGAACATCCTCCTGAGGTTGAGGTGTTCTTGTGCTTGGCGAACTTGTGTGTGTGGATTCGCTTAGCTCGGGCTTGCTTGTGAGCTCCAAACCAGGTGCCCCCTACGGTGGTGGCTGGTTCTACTTATATAGGCCCTGGTCCTCTTCCGAAATATTGAGCGGGAAGGGAGCCAACGACAACCAATTTTAAAGGGGATAGCTAGTACAGCTTATCCTGACAAAAGCGGTCTTCACCTGCAAAAGGCTCTGGTGGTGACGCCGCCTTGGGCTCCATGGTGACCTCCGTCTTGCCATCCTGCTGGTCTTGGCTCGTTGCACCGATATGGAAACCTTTGCTTGATGCCTCGGTACTCCGCGCCTGCGCTTGCCTCCTTAGCACCAAAGGGGAAACAAGGACATTGCGCGTGCTGGCGCCCGCCTGATCTTGATCGTCATGGCTCACGTCATGAGAACCTCGCGAGGTTTGCCTTGCCTTGATCTCTCCGCCCCTCGCGAGCCTGCCTGGCGAGGCCGCTCCTGAGGAGATCTTGTGTCGTCCGCCTCGCGAGGCTTGGCCCCTCGCGAGGGTCTTGGATGCCTTGTTGATGAAGACGGGCCGTACAGGCCTGCTAGCAAAGCCACGCCGTGGGCCGCAGGCAGGCAAGTCTGGGGACCCCCGTTCCCAGAACGCCGACAAGTATCTCTACTTGGTGCGAAGAATTTGTTTAGCATGAGAGGTAAAGGCAAGCTCAACATGTTGGATGATCCATGACAATATAACTTCTATTCGGATATAAGAAAACGTAACTCATTATGTTGTCTTCCTTGTCTAACATCAAATTTTTAGCATGTCATGATTTAATGAGTGCTCACAATTACAAAAGATGTCCAAGATAGTATATTTATGTGTGAAGCCTCTCTTTCTTTATTACTTCCTATTAATTTCAACAATGACCAAAACTATGCTTGTCAACTCTCAACAACTTTTACTCATCATACTCTTTATATGTGAAGTCATTACTCTCCATAAGATCAATATATGATCTTTTTCTTTCTTTCTTTTTATTTAATTCCCTCAAGATCATAGCAAGAAAGCAAAGCCCTTATCTCAAAACTACTCTTTATTATATATCTCACGGACTCGATTACATAGAGGGAACATAAAGCAAAACTCAAAGCTAGATCATACTAAAACTTTATTCTACTAGATCAAGATATAACCAAAGGGATCGAACTAAAAAAAGCGATAAAGATAAAGATGTGATGGTGATACGATATCGGGGCACTCCCCCAAGCTTGGAAGTTGCCAAGGGGAGTGCCCATACCCATGTATTTAGATCTATTTCTTCGGAGATGGTGATGTAATATTCTTGGCGATGATGGCCCTTGGGATACGATTCTCTTCCTCAAGCTTATTAATTTGCTGCTTAAGATCCATCACTTCCTTGCGAAGTTTACCCATGACAACTAGAGCTCCATCCACCCATGGATGTTTTCTTGCTGCAGGAGAAAAAGCAACACTCTTTTTCATATTTTCATAAGAGAGAAATCTACCATCGGGAGGAATAACGAATTTGGTATTGCTGAGCTCTGAAGTTCCTCCAGCATGAATCTGGTTTGAAGACGAGAGGTAACTTCTTGATCCTCCTCCATGGCATCCACTCTTTTCAAGTCAGCCTCCATCTCTTCCTCCATGGCTGGCCCAAAGTGGTTAACATCACCGTATGCTGTTGGGCCTGGTGCCGGGTGAGATACCCAACTCTCCCCGACTGACTCTTGCGAAGACATCTTGCTCCAAATCTATTGCAGGAACAACTCAAAATGAAAACATGAGATTTTTGCGTGGTACGATGGTCAAAACCTTTGGGAGATTATATAATGAATTTTTACCGACCGTAAGAAGTATCATGCAAGAAAATGGAGTCCTGAGGGCACACGAGGTGGCCACAAGGTCGGGGGGCGCGCCCAGGGGGTAGGGCGCACCCTCTACCCTTGGGGTGGCCTCATGTCTCTTTCGGACTACTTTTAATTTTCCTAATTTTTTAAATATTCCAAAACGGAGAAAATTTATCATTGGGAACGTTTTGGAGTCGGTTTACTTACCGTACCACATACCTATTCATTTCGGAGTCTGAAACATTCTGGAAAGTGTCCCTTATGTACTCCTCTGGGTTACGGTATCAATTATATTCCTCTCAACATTTATGGGAGTACCTGAGATATAATGTTTGAGTCTTTGACCGTTTACCACCTTCGGATTTTTGCCTTCGACATTGTTAATTTTTATGGCACCGGAACGATAGACCTCCTCGATGATGTAAGGGCATTCCCATTTAGAGAGAAGCTTTCCTACAAAAAAATCTTAAACGAGAGTTGTATAGCGAAACATGATCACCTACATTAAACTCACGCTTTTGTATCCTTTTATCATGCCATCTTTTAACCTTTGGTTTAAACAACTTGGCATTCTCATAGGCTTGGGTTCTCCATTCATCAAGTGAACTAATGTCAGATAACCTCTTCTCACCGGCAAGCTTGAAATCATAATTGAGCTCTTTAATTGCCCAATATGCCTTATGTTCTAGTTTAAGAGGTGAGTGACATGCTTTTCCGTAAACCATTTTATACGGAGACATACCCATAGGATTCTTATAAGCAGTTCTATAAGCCCACAAAGCATCATCAAGTTTCTTAGACCAATTCTTTCTAGATCTATTAACAGTCTTTTGCAAAATTAATTTAATCTCTCTATTTCTCAATTCTACTTGACCACTAGAGTGAGGATGATATGGAGATGCAATTCTATGATTAACATCATACTTAGCAAGCATTTTACGAAAAGCGCCATGAATAAAATGTGAACTACCATCAGTCATTAAATATCTAGGGACTCCAAACCTCGGAAAAATAACTTCTTTAAGCATCTTAATAGAAGTGTTATGATCAGCACTACTAGTTGGAATAGCTTCTAGCCAGTTAGTAACATAATCAACAACAACTAAAATATGTGTATACCCATTAGAGGAAGGAAGAGGTCCCATATAATCAAAGCCCTAAACATCGAATGGTTCAATAAGAAGTGAATAATTCATAGGCATTTCCTGACATCTACTAATATTACCAATTCTCTGGCATTCATCACAAGACAAGACAAACTTACGGGCATCCTTAAAGAGAGTGGGCCAATAGAAACTGGATTGCAATACCTTATGTGCAGTTCTATCTCCAGCGTGGTGGCCTCCATAAGACTCAGAGTGGCACTTGCGTAGGATCTGTTCATGTTCATGCTCGGGTAGACAACGTCTAATAACACCATCTACTCCTTTATAAAGGTGTGGGTCATCCCAAAAGTAATGTCTTAAATCATAGAAAAACTTTTTCTTTGCTGGTATGTGAAACTAGGTGGTATAAATTTGGCAACAATATAATTAGCATAATCAGCATACCATGGAGTATTACAAGAAGCATTTATGGCATTTAATTGTTCATCAGGAAAGCTATCATCAATAGGTAGTGGGTCATCAAGAACATTTTCTAACCTAGACAAGTTGTCTGCAACGGGGTTCTCAGCTCCCTTTCTATCAATAATATGCAAAACAAATTCTTGTAGCAAGAGAACCCATCTAATAATTCTAGGTTTAGCATCTTTCTTTTCCATAAGATATTTAATAGCAGCATGATCAGTGTGAACAGTTACTTTGGAATCAACAATATAAGGTCTAAACTTATCACATGCAAATACAACTGCTAAAAATTCTTTTTCAGTAGTGGCATAATTTCTCTGGGCACTGTCTAGAGATTTACTAGCATCCTGAATAACATTTAATTTCTTATCAACTCTTTGTCCTAGAACATCACCAACAGCATAATCACTAGCATCACACATAATTTCAAAGCGTAAATTCCAATTAGGTGGCTGAATAATAGGTGGAGAAATCAAGGCTTTCTTAAGTATTTCAAATGCTTCTACACAATCATCATCAAAAACGAAAGGAACTTCTTTTTGTAAGAGATTAGTGAGAGGCTTAGAAATTTTAGAGAAGTCTTTAATATACCTCCTATAGAAACTAGCATGACCAAGAAAACTTCTTATACATTTGATATATTTAGGACATGTCATCTTTTCAATAGCATCAAATTTAGCTTTATCAACTTCAATACCTCTTTCAGAAATTTTATGCCCCAAGGCAATACCCTCATTAACCATAAAGTGGCACTTCTCCCAAGATTAGTTTCTTGACATCTCTGCAAAACTCGATCAAGGTTGCTTAAGAAATCATCAAAAGAAGTTCCGTAAACGGAGAAATCATCCATGAAAACCTCAAAAATATTTTCACAGAAGTCAGAGAATATAGCAGTCATACATCTTTGAAAGGTAGCAAGTGCATTGCATAAACCAAAGGGCATACGTCTATAAGCAAAGGTACCGAAAGGGCAAGTAAAAGTGGTTTTCTCTTGATCCTCTTTTGACACAGGTATTTGAGAGAAACCAGAATAACCATCTAGAAAGCAAAAATGTGTATGTTTAGATAGTCTTTCTAGCATTTGATCAATAAAAGGCAGAGGATAATGATCTTTTCTAGTAGCTTTATTTAATTTGGGGACATCAATTACCATTCTATAACATGTAACAATTCTTTGAGGAATCAATTCATTCTTATCATTTGGAACAACAGTAATACCTCCCTTCTCAGGGACACAATGAATAGGACTTACCCATTGACTATCAGCAATAGGATAAATTATACCTGCCTCCAGAAGCTTTAGTATTTCATTTCTCACCACTTCTTCCATTTTGGGATTTAACCGTCGTTGATGATCAACAACTGGTTTAGCATCTTTCTCCAATTTTATTTTGTGCTGACATAGAGTGGGACTAATACCCTTAAGATCATCAAGAGTATATCCCATAGCGGCATGGTGCTTCTTCAGAGTTTTCAATAATTTCTTTTCTTCATGCTTTGAAAGGTTAGCACTAATAATAACAGGATATATCTTCTTTTCATCACGATAAGCATACTTTAGAGTATCAGGTAATTGTTTAAGCTCAAACACGGGAACACCCTTAGGTGGAGGAGGATCTCCAAGGATTTCAACAGGCAAATTGTGTTTCAGAATAGGTCCTTGTTTAAAGAATACTTCATCTATTTCCCTACTTTTATTCATAAACATATCATTTTCATGGTGTAGCAAATATTGTTCTAAAGGATCAGCAGGAGGCACGACAATAGAAGCAAGACGATTATTTCATCCTTACTAGGCAATTCTTCATCATGGGGTTGTCTACGAAATGTAGAGAAATTAAAATCATGAGACATGTCCCCTAAACCTATAGTAATAATATTTTTCTCGCAGTCTATCTTAGCATTAACAGTATTCAAGAAGGGTCTACCAAATATAATGGGACAAAAATTATCTTGTGGGGAACCAAGAACAAGAAAATCAGTAGGGTATTTTATCTTCCCGCACAAGACTTCAACATCTCTAACAATCCCAATCGGTGATATAATTTCTCTATTAGCAAGCTTAATAGTAACATCAATATCTTCTATCTCAGAAGGTGCAATATCATTCATAATTTCTTTATATAAGGTGTAAGGAATTGCACTCACACTAGCACCCACATCACATAACCCATGATAACAATTATCTCCAATTTTAACAGAAACAACGGGCATGCCAACAACATGTCTATGTTTATCTTTAGTATCAGGTTTAGCAATTCTAGCAGCTTCATCACAGAAATAAATAACATGCCCATCAATATTATCAACCAAGGGATCTTTAACCATAGCAATACTAGGCTCAACTTTAATTTGCTCAGAGGGTGTAGGTGTTTTAGTATAACTCTTACGAACCACAGTTGTCAGGGATATACCCCGTGGTATGACCCAGCCGGAGATATGACCCGGCTAAGACTTGGTGTTTCATTGGTAAACCGCCTGAGCCTGGTGACTCATTAGTGACCCGGCAGATTATAAGCCGGCAGATTGTAAGCCGGCAGACAGTGGTAAGCCGGTAGACAGTTGTAAGCCGGCAGACAGTTATAACCCGGCAGACAGTTATGACCCAGAGACAGTTATAACCCGGCAGACAGAGTCGCCTGGGGTTAATAAGCCCGAGACGTTAAGAAGCCCAAGACGTTAAGAAACCCGTGATAAAAGGTCAGAATAGTTTAAGTCTTAATCCGATTAGGACTCTACATGTAACCCGCCCCTTCAACTTATATAAGGAGGGGCAGGGCACCCCAAGAGGGACAGACTGAATAATCTTGAAGGCTAGACACAACTAGAGGAGAGCCGGTTTATCCGATGACTCCCTCATGAGCATAATGAGACCTAGCAACAAACAACATGTACGGTTATTACCGGATGATGTTTCCCGGAGCCCGAAGCTGTCTAAACCCTTTTCTTGTATGTTCGCCCGCTTCGCGTCTCTCGATTCCGATCAACCCCGTTCAAGCTACCACATAGATGCGTTGGCCTCACGACTAAGTCCTCACACTAGGACATCTGCCGTGACAAATCCACCACAACAGTTGAAGCTTTAGCATGATCCTTTATTGTAACAGGGAATGGTGGTTTCTCAATATAAGCAGTAGGAACAATAGGATCAACATTATAAGTAATAGTTTCTTCTTCAACTTTAATAGGTTCTACTATTTTAATTTCAATGGGAGGATGATATTTAAACTACTTCTCCTTAGGGAGATCAACATAAGTAGCAAAGGATTCACAAAAAGAAGCTACTGTCTCAGAGTCAAGTCCATATTTAGTGCTAAAATCACGAAAATCATTGGTACCCATAAAAGATTTAACACAATCAAACTTAAGGTTTATACCTGACTCCTTACCTTCATCGAGATCCCAGTCTTTAGAGTTGTGTTTAATTCTTTCCAATAAATCCCATTTGAATTCAATATCTGTAGGATAGAAAGTATGTCTAGAGGGGGGTGATTAGACTACTTGACCAAATAAAAATCTAGCCTTTTCCCAATTTTAAGTCTTGGCAGATTTTTAGCAACTTAGCACAAATCAAGTAATCAACCTACACTTGCAATTCTAAGAGTATAGCAGCGGAATGTAAAACAATTGCATATGAAGGTAAAGGGAGGAGTTTGGAGGGAGCAAATGCAATGTAGACACGGAGATTTTTTATCCACGGTTCCAATAGGTGGTGCTATCGTACATCCACGTTGATGGAGACTTCAACCCACAAAGGGTAACGGTTGCGCGAGTCCACGGAGGGCTCCACCCACGAAGGGTCCACAAAGAAGCAACCGTGTCTATCCCACCATGGCCATAGCCCACGAAGGACTTGCCTCACTAGGGTAGATCTTCACGAAGTATGCGATCTCCTTGCCCGTACAAACTCTTTGGTTCAACTCCACAATCTTGACGGAGGCTCCCAAGTGACACCTAACCAACACTACAAGAAATGTGTTAATCCATGACGGATTCAAACTGTCACACATATGTGCAAAACCGTCAAGGTAGGTCGGCCGTGAAGGATTTGAAATTCGTCATGTATATCACGTCATAATTTGATCACCGTGCACTCCCTGATGGATCTTGAGAACCGTCATGGATCCATGACGGTTCTTGGCCATCACAATTTACTTTCGGATAACATCTTTAACCATGCACTCCACGTCATCATCTGACATGGCTGTCAACGTGGATCTGACATGGAGGCCCATGTAGCAGTTGTCTCAATTAGAATTTTGGCCCACCAAATTTCAAATTTTGGCCTACCAAATTTCAACTCGTCAAGACCGTCGGCCCATGTTTTCATCAGCCCATAAGAATTTTAGCCCATTACATTTCAGACCAGTGAAAGGGCCCACAAATTTCATTGAAACATGGCACACCACTTTGTTTCTCTTGGTCCATGGAAACAAAGGAATATATGCCCATTGCCTTATATAAAAATAAAGGAAATCGCATAAACACATGAATAACTTGTTTATAAAAAAGGAAGAAATACACCGAAAAAAAACTTGGAATTATAAATTGTTGTTTCCAAAATTGGCACTCTAAGGCCTTGTACAATGAAAGATGCTTAGAGGGGTGCTTAGAAAAATAAACCGAGATTTTCTGAAGTACCGGTGCCTATTTCTACCGGAGAGACGCTTAGTTAAGCGTCTATCCTGTACAAATAAGTCTGGTTTATTTCTCTAAGCACCTCCCATTGTACAAGCCCTAAAGCCACCACATCAAGCACCGCCCAGCGCTCGCGGGGAATCAATCAGAGTTCGTCGCTATGCTTTTCTGGCGAGGCAAACTTCTTTAAAATAAAATAAAAATAATGACGATGCCGGAGACGCCCTTGCCGACGTGTTCACTGCTGCTGCTCAAGTTGGAGGCGCCGGTGTGGGGACGTCACATCCGGGCGAGGAGGAGGCCAGCCATCGGTAGCGCTGGATCTCGCGAGCGAGATGATGACATCGGAGTGGCCAACGACCCAGGCGAGGCGAGGAGGTCGTGAACGGGTTGCCGACGTCCGGATCCTGCCGGATCCGGCCGGATCCCGACGAATTCGAAGGAGAACAGCGGCTGGGAGGTGATCTCGGGTACCACCATGGGGGCTCGGCCTCCATTGCTGCAAGGAGAGGCAGAGGAAGAGATGAGAGAGGAGAGCAACAGAGAGAGAGAGAAAGGGAGACAGCGCGAAGCACGGCTCACCGGCGTGCTGCGGCGGGAGGCGCGGATGGCAGCCCGTCGCGCGAACGGCGGCGAGCTCAGAGGTTCCTCGGGCGCGGCGGCGCGGCTACTACTTGTACGGTGCTCGCGTACGTGTGAGAAGATAAGGATCAGGGAAAGCACAAATAGAGTAGTAGAAAGAGCAGGGACCGTTGGATCGGGTAAGAATGGATGGTGGAGAAGCGTGATCCGTGGGAGGCCTGGTTCGACCAATCAGAAAGCAGGAGCCTATAAAAATCTTCTGTAACTATAAGAATGTCCGGTGTGTTATTTTGACTAAAATCGTTACTTAATACAACTGGTTTGTTTGCGCTAGTAAGGTAGGGAGGTAGTCGGTTAAAAACACATAGGTATTATTTATTTATTTGGTTTTTGTTTTTTTGCTTATTCTCTTAGTTTTATGTTTTTAAATTACTTTGTTCTTACATGGATAAATTTAAATGGAATCTATTTTTTTCTACTCTATTTGGAGGCAAATATATGAACATATTTTCCAACATAAATTTTCATGCTTTGAAGAGTTTCATTTTTTGAAATTAAAAAACAAAAAACTCAATGTTAAGGGTCAAGTCTTGGCACTCTCATGTTTTGAATCCTTTGTTTTCTTATATAAGGCCTAAACATACGCTCAAGAACACAAAATATATTTTCTGAATCTAATTTTGCCAACCTTTTTCAACCACTTGCATTTCAAATTAGAAAGCGTTAAATATCTAGAAATGCACTTGATGGCTTAAATATAGCAAACAGGTTCCGAAAGATACCAAAATTTCACATGGATCATGTAATGGTGTATCCTGGGTGTAGAAAAACTTTCAGTGCCAACAGATGAAGCATCGGTTGCGTCGCCTTCAAACTAGACCCGTCTCTCTCGAAACCATGTTTCTTCTCGGAGATGATTCGATTTTTAAGCAATGTACGTCATAACTTTGGCAAAACTTTCTCAAAATTTAACCATGCCCCACAGGGATCATATGATGGCACCATGAAAATTTTCATGCTTTTGGAGTTCGTTTTCATTTTTCATAATTGAAAAACAAAAGAACTCCATGTTCGGTGTCGAGTGCACTCTTGTTTGGAATGCCTTTTTTTTCTTGTATGAGGCTTAAACAAAGGCTCATGGACACACATATGATTTTTATACACAATTTTACAAACCTTTTCAACCACTTGCATTTCAAATTTGAATTATATCAGTTAAATGTCTAGAAGTGCGCTTAGAGGTTTAGAAATAGCAAATGAATTCCGAAAGATGCCAACTTTTTTACATGGATCATGTAATGGTGTATCTTGAGTGTAAAAAAAGCAATGCAAATGGATGAACCTTCGGTCACTTCGTCTTGAAACTAGACCAGTTCTCTCTCAAAATCATGTGTCTTCCTCGGAGATGGTTCGATTTCTAAGGAATGTACACCATTTTTTGCAAAAATTTATCAAAGTTTTACCATGCCATACAGGGATCATATGATAACACCATGCCAATTTTCATGCTTTTCAGAGTTCGTTTTCATTTTTCTAGAATTTAGAAAACCAAAAAACTCCATGTTCGAGGTCGCGTTATGGCACAATCCTGTTTGGAGTTCATTTCATTTTCTTACATAACGCTGAAAAAATACTCAAGGACACAAATATGATTTTTCAACCCAATTTTGTCAACCTTTTCAATCACTAGCATTTCAAATTTGAATTATATCAGTTAAATGTCTAGAAATGCACTTAATGGCTTATAGCAAACATGTTCCGAAAGATGCCAAATTTGTACATGGATCGTGTAATGACGTATCTTGATTGTAGAAAAACAAATCAATGCAAACGAATGTAGCATTGGTCGCTACCCCTTCAAAATAGACCAGCTCTCTCTCGAAACTATGGGTCTTCCTCGAAGATGGTTCGATTCGTAAGCAATTAAAGTCATATTTTTTGTGAAACTTTCTCAAATTTTCACCACGCCATTATTTCACACACTTGAAGTTCAAATTAGAGTTATATTCATTAAATGCCTAAAATGCACTCAATGGTTTAAATATATTAAATGAACCTCGAAAAATATCAAATGAAATAATTTGTCAATAATTTGTTATTCAATTAATTTCTAGCCATAATCATTAATTTCCTAACCTTTCACAGTATTCTTTTTGGGTTGCCATGTTCAGCATCATTTACCGATAAAGCTTCATGGTGGTAATTTGTTTCCTTTTGCCTTAAATCAATTTATGCACATTTATTCATAGAAAATATATATCCCGTTTAGGCTAAAAAATCCATATCAAGCTCATGGTTTTATGTGTTTTACAATTTTCATCTTTTTTGTTTTTCCTGTTCATTTTTCCTTTTTATTTTTCATATTTTATTTTTTTTCATTTTTTTATTGTTTTGGAAAATGCATTACAAATTTATTCAATAGACATTCTTCATTTTAAGAATGTACAGGTAATAATTTTTGATATATGTTGGGCATTTGTCAAATACATCATTAATATAAAAAAATTCAAAATACATGTCTGATCATTTTTTGAAAAAATGTTAAACATTTCTAAAATACAATTTGGACATTTTTTCAATCATACCGAAAATTCTGTCACACAAATATGATTGTTCAAAGCTACACTGACATTTGTGTGTGCTTATTGGAGGTAATTCCATTTTGACGTATATGTAGGTCAAATGGGGTTTAAACATTTGAAAGAAAAATAGTTAAGGAATTATGTTTTATTTTAGGTCGTATCCTAGAAATAGATGAAAATGTCCAAAGATACTTTGGGATAACTCAAACTTCTATTTGCAACCTATTGGAAAAAAATGATAATAATACCAAAATATAGTAGAAAATTCTTATAATTGTGCATGGAAGAATATTATTGATTCATAAGATTGGAAAATAAATATTTAGGAGATTTGATGAAGGAAAACGATGTGCGATCCGCCGGCTCGTCCATATGACGCGTGTTCTAATTGAGCAATCCTTTTTTTCTTTCTTTCGGTCAACGTGGCCGCTGCTCGCTGCTCACTGTCCACTACGATGAGTTTCTGCAGCAAGGTCTATGTTGCAAAACTGCAACAAGACCTATACAGCAAAAATAAATTTGCAATGAGACATCAGCTGCAAAAAACTAAATTGCAATAAGACCTCTATTGTAGAAGAAAAACTGAAACAAGGCCTCTATTGCAAAAAAAATATCTTGCAAAAAATTGTAACCTGGCCCGGTTGCAGAAATTTCCGGTAACATGACCTGTGTTGCAATAATAAATAGTGACGTTTAGTCGCTCAATCCATCAAATCTGATGATTCGCGAGGCGGCAGAGCTTTTAAAGATCCGCCAGCCGACGCGTAGCAGCGCCCATGAAGGAAAAAGCTTGAATATTTAATGAATGTTTTCTATACATTGGCATTAAGTACTACACTACAATACATAAATATTGTTGTTTCCCCAAAAAAATACATAACTATTGTTGTCTTTTCGTAAAAAAGTAATAGATATTGTCGCCTAAGCCTAAAAAAATACTAAAACAGTTACGCTCAAGTATGGTCAGTCTGCGAACTATAGCCTACCTGGCAAGGAACATATAGGTTAGTGCTACGTGGTTCGAATCCCCATTCAATATTTATTTTTTAACTACATAACTTCGCTCGTTACATGTACGCATTTGGAAAGCCATGTAGCAGGAACATTGACTATGCTCAGCATAAGCGTGGTAAGCATATGAGCGTGAGGTCCTCGGTTCGATCCGCTTGCGCCGTATCACCTTTTTCCAGTTTTTTCATAAGTATATATAAGAAATGATACAAACTTTTTTCTTTTTATACGAAATGGTATGACAACGTAGCAGCAACACATTTTCCTAATCTCCCCAAAAAAGCACGCCGTCCAGAACCGTACGAACAACTTAAAAAAAACCTAACATGTGTGCGTCAAACATGAATGCCACGTCAGCATGAGCCATCCATGATGGTCTGTTTGGTATGCAGCTGGTCGATTCGCGACGGTATCCATGACGGTTCATCGTAAGGGCGCCATTGTTGTTGGGCTTGTTCTCATCTCAATAACTTGTGACGAATTTCATGACGAAACAGAGAAATCCGTCGTCGATCATGACGGTTCCTCAGAATGTCACCAGAAATCCGTCATAGAATAACAGTTTTCTTGTAGTGCAATCTAGGAGACACCACTCTTCAAAAGGTAATAGATGGTGTGTTGATGATGAACTCCTTGCTCTTGTGCTTCAAATGATAGTCTCCCCAACACTCAACTCTCTCTCATAGGATTGGATTTGGTAGAAAGATGATTTGAGTGGAAAGCAACTTGGGAAAGGCTAGAGATCAAGATTTATGTGGTTGGAATGGAATATTTTGACCTCAACACAAGTGTAGGTGGTTCTCTCTCAGGAAATGTATGTTGGAAGTGTAGGCATGTTCTGATGGCTCTCTCCACGAATGAAGAGTGGGTGGGGTATATATAGCCTTCACACAAAATCTAACCGTCACACACAAATCACCAAACTCGGTGGGACCGAATTATAAAACTCGGTCAGACCGATTTAGTTCAAAATGTGAACGTTAGGATTTTCGGTGGGACCAACTTGTCAACTCGGTGGGTTCGATGTCGTTAGGGTTAGGGCATAACATAATCTCGGTGAGACCGATTACACAAACTCGGTGGGACCGATTTTGGTAATAGACAAATAGAGAGTTGGTCATGCAAACTCGGTGGGACCGATTCGCTCATCTCGGTTAGATCGAAACGTTACGAAGGGGAAACAGAGAGTTTGCATTGCAATCTCGATGGGACCGACCGCTCATCTCGGTTGGACCGAAACATTACGAAGGGAAACAAAGAGGTTGGAATCCCATCTCGGTGAGACCGAGATCCCTATCGGTGAGACCGAAGTGACTAGGGTTTGTGGCAGTGACTATGTCAAGTGAACTCGGTGGTGCCGGATAGAAGATTTCGGTGGGGCCAAGTTTGACTTTTTGTTTGGGACATATGTGGATATGAGAAAGTAGTTGAGGGTTTTTGGAGCATATCACTAAGCATTTTGAGCAAGTAACTCATTAAGCAACACCTCACCCCCTTTTAGTAGTATTGGCTTTTCCTATGGACTCAATGTGATCTTGGATCACTAAAAGTAAAATGTAGAGTCTTTTGCTTTGAGCTTGAGCCAATCTTTTGTCCTTAGTATTTTGAGGGGTCCACTTTCTAATCCATGCCATGCCAATCATTGAGCTTTCCTGAAATATTTATCTTAAAATAGCGTTAGCTCAATGAGCTATATGTTGTTAGGAATTACCAAAACCACCCAGGGATAGTTGCACTTTCAATCTCCCCCTTTTTGGTAATTGATGACAACATATAGATCAAAGCTTTGACAAATGATCATTAGATTGAAAAACGTCGTCGCTTTGAGAAGTATGTGATAAGCAAGAGCTCCCCCTAAATTTGTGCATTATTGAAAATTTGCTTTTGAATGCAAATGCACAATTGATTAGGATCATGGGTTACTCTTCCGTGTCACATACATCTTGGTGGAGCGCTCAAAATGATAGAAATTAAAAGCATGCACTCATCACCAAGCAAGTGAATGATCATATATGAGATATAAAAGATAGTATCATCCAACCAAGCATTAAGGTAGCAAATGATGAACCACATGGTCATACAAGTATCTCACACAAGCACACAATCAAAAAGTTCAACCAAAGGCAAAGAAGCAAAACACTCTCTCGAAGCCTATGATCTATACATATTTCTCCCCCTTTGGCAACAAGTTACCAGAAAGTTCAAATATGCATAGTGCTATGCGTCTCTCAGGCTTGGTCTTCAGGAGGTGGTGTAGAGAGAACTCCAAGGACGAAGGCATCCGTTGATGTAGTTGGAGCTGGTGGAGTGGCTGCTGGAGGTGGCACTGGAGTTGTGGCTGCTCGTGCTGATGCTGTAGCTCTAGAATCTCTCACTGGCACTACAGCAGACCTCTGTCCTCTAGGCACTCGCTCAAATGCATCAGTAGTTGCCTTGCCTCTCTTCTCTTCTACTTCCTCTTGAAGCTGCTCAACTGCTGTTTGAATCTCAGTTACCTTCAAATCAAGATCATAAAATTTGGTTTCTATGATCCTCTCCAATCTCTCCTGGTTTTGAATCAGGGTGGCCAAACCCTTCTCAATCCTCAGCGTCGACTGGATCAGATATGCAAGTTGATCTTGCTTGATCTTCAGGAAAACTTGAGATGCCTCTTCAACACTTGGCATCTTGGCAGCTTTCTCAGCATTTGCTTTGGCTCTCTTCTCCTGTGCTTGAACGGATGTGGGGCCTTCCTCATTCATCACAACAATATTATCTTCAAAATCAGGATGCAAAGGAAGGTGCTCCTTGTCCAACAGATATGTTCCTCTGCCCATCTTGGAGTTGATGAGCTCCTGAATGTGTGGAGCATACCCACAGCCTCTCTTCTGATCAACAGCTGTCCTCTTGATTGTTTCTACAATTAAACTCATAACCTTGAACTTCTGACGGACATCAAAAAGCTGTAGCAGGTTGATAGAATGTCCTCTGATCATCTTGTGATCTCCTGACTTGGGTAGCAGAGTGTGCCTAAGGATTGTGTTGATTGTAGGCAGACCAGACAACAAGAAATGTACAGATCCAAGCTTATGAGTCTCCAAAGCCTTATCTGGGATCTCCTTGTACATGTTTACCATTGTGTTGTGGTCCTTCTTCTTGGTGGCATACACATCCAAGTCATCTTCATGTCCTTCAGGGGCATTTATCAGCTTGGCCCACTCCTCAACTGTGGATTGGTACCTTGTACCCTCAGACATCCATATTATCCTTCCATCTGGATAGAAGTGGGCAGTGGAGTAAACCTGCATGATCAGATCATCATTCCATTTGGTGAGCTTCGCCCAACAAATTTGTCAACTCCACATGCCTTGAAGCTGTCATAAACACCTGGATAGTGATCTTCTTCTTCCTTGATGTATTCCCAATCCACCCATTTCATGTCACATACAACCGGCTTCTTGTCAAGCAAATAGTCTCATAGAAATCTTGTTGTTCCTTTGTGTGAAACCTGTAATCAACTGATATCCTTCTCCTTACAGCATAAGGATCAGACTGTCTCCACAATCTCAGTCCATCATCCTTTCTGATACGCATGTCTTCAGCTACTGGATGAGCATCATTATGGTCAGGAATCTTGGGCTTCAACTTCCTCAAAACAAGTGAATCATCTTCCTCTTCTTCAGCTTGAGGCACTGGGGCCTTGTTCTTTTCCTCAGCAGGTATACTTCTGGTCTTCCTCTTGGGTTTTGGGGGCTTCTGAGCTGGAGCTTTGGGAGCAGACTTGGGCTTAGATGGAGCAGCCCCTGCCTTTATAGCATCTCCCATAAGCTTCTGAGCTTTGGGTGCTGGTGCAGCATCCTCTTCCTCTTCCTCTTCTTCTTCAAATGGATCTCTCTTCATGGAGGGCTTGCCAATGACTCTGGCAATGGTCTTCTTGACCCTTTCCTTCCTCTTCTTGCCTTCACCACTTTCTTTGGGTTCAAGAGTGAACTCCATTGTCTCTTGAGTAGAGGCTCTGGTCTTAGACATAGGAATTCTTCTTGCTGGTGCCTTCTTATTCAACCCTGGCTTACTTGCAGCAGATGTGCCATACTCCTTTTTCAACACCTTCTTTTTGGAGCTTACTTCCTCCTTAGTGGCAACATAATCCTCATCCTCAGATTCTGAGGTTCTCTTCCCACTACAGGAATCAGCTATTTTGCCGTCTGCCACGGCGGACGGCAAAGGCATGAACGGCGGACGGCAAAGGCCTTTGCCGTCAGCCGCGGATGGCAAAAGGCTCCGGCAAAGTAGGCTACGGTAAACAGCTACTTTGCCGTCCGCTTCCTGGCGGCTGACGGCAAAGAGAGCGGACGGCAATAATTGCGCTGTCAGTCCGTTAAGTGGCTAACGGCAGACCTTTGCTGTCCGCGGCAGACGGCAAACTTTCTAGTGTCTTTGCCGCCCGCCTTATGATGTCATCTATACGTCACTACATGGCAGGCCTTTGCCGTCCGCCGCTGACGGCAAAATTATTTACTCTTTGCCGTCTGCCACTGTAGGCAAACTGACCAAATGGGTCAGCTCCCAGAAAGCACATCTGGATGCCACGTGGCTTCTTTGCCGTCCGTGGCAGACGGCAAAGAGCCCGTTGCCGTCGGTGGCAGACGGCAAAGAGCCTGCATATTGGCTCTTTTTTCTGTTTTTTATTAAATCCAACAATTTTCATCACAAATATATATGACATATATAGATATATTTCAAAAGGCCATTACAGAGCAAACATATAAGATATCCAACACATAACTTCATCATCCAACCATATATATTACATGCATAGTTCCATCATACATAACAAGTTCAACATAGAGGCATCCAACCATATATATTACAATAGTTTCATCCAACGATACATGCATAGTTCAATGATACAAAAGAAACAGAGAAAGGGATAAGGAGCACTCCATCTATGCAAGCTTTCGTCAAGTGAATGAAATCTGCAAAATGAAAAATAAGAAAGTTAGAACAAGAAGAGTAGAACAAGAAGAAGAGTAGAACAAGAAGAAGACTAGAACAAGAAGAGTAGAACAAGAAGAAGACTAGAACAAGAAGAGTATGTCATTTATGAGCTAACTTACGTGAAATGGATCATATATGAGCTAACTAAGTTGAAATGGGTCGTTTATGAGCTAGCTAAGGTGAAATGGATCATTTATGAGCTAACTTAGTTGAAATGGGTCGTTTATGAGCTAACTAAGGTCAAATGGATCGTTTTTTAGGTAACTAAGGTGAAATGGATCATTTATGAGCTAACTTAGTTCAAATGGATCGTTTTTGGGCTAACTTAGGTGAAATGGATCATTTATGAGCTAATTTAGTTGAAATGGATCTTTTTGAGCTAACTTGGGTGAAATGGATCATTTAAGAGCTAATTTAGGTGAAATGGATCATTTTTTAGCTAACTTGGTGAAATGGATCGTTTATGAGCTAAATTAGTTGAAATGGATCGTTTATGAGATAACCTAGGTAAGATGTGTCATTTTGGAGTTAACCTAGGTGAAATGGGTCATTTTAAAGCTAACGTAGGTAAAATGGATCATTTAGGAGCTAATCTAGGTAAAATGGGTCATTTTTGAGCTAACTTAGGTAAAATGGATCGTTTATGAGCTAACTAAGCTAATTGTGCAATTTTTGACATAAGTAAGCTAAGTACAGATCGTTTTAGAGCTAACTTAGGTAAAATGGATGGTTTTGGAGGTCAGTAAGCTTATTAAGTCATTTTGGAGGAGAAGAAGCTAAGTCTAGGTCATTATGGTAAGCATTGGAGGAAATAAAGCTAAGTCTAGGTCTTTATGCATGTGTTAAGCAAAACACTAGATAAACTTACCAAGATCCAGGAGGTGTAGGAGCGGGGTGGCTCGTGTCGGTAGCTGGAGAAGGATCGTGCGATGCTTGTCTGGAGTTACGCTGCACCAAAGATCATTTCCAGTGTCTTGTTAGCATGATGACACTCAAATGTTAAGACTAGCAAGTAATGTCCATTCAAATAAAACTCACCGTGGTCCCAGGAGCAATCACTGGCATCGGCGGAGCGGTCTGACCTGTCTTCTCGCACACAGACTGCACATTTGGTTTCGACGACTCAGTCATACTAGTTAGTAATGAGACAAACACTACATGAATGTTTTGGCTAATCTGCAGAAGAAACTTACCACAAGGAGCTCGTACATGGCCCTTGCCTGCATGTCATTCCGTGCCCTCTCCTCCTCCATCATCTTTGTCGTCCTCTCCTCCAACTCCCGCTGCCTCTCCGCCGCCTCCGCCAGAAGTTTCTCCGTTCTATCTCTCTCACTCTGTATAGCAGCCTGCAACACCACTCACATGACCATTTGTAATCATTGATGGAAGCGCACACAATGTAATGGAGAAAGATAACTGAGTACGTATCACTAACCTTGATGGCGAGTTGCACTGGCCGTTCACGAGGCCTTATCTCAGGAGCGGAGCTCGACTGGCGCGCCTTGATCTCCGGGAGAGTGCTAGGACAACGGATAAGTCCATCTCCAATGGCTATGGAGCCATGGGACCTCCCGCCACCAGATATCATCACCAGCTCTGGATCAATGGGACCCTGGCTCGGGTTAAAGTCCTCCCCTTTCCTCGCCTTCCCCTCATCTCTATATCTCACGAGCTTGTTGTGGGAGGAGATGTTGGTGAAGTTGTTTGCATCATCGAGGTCAGACTGAGAGAAAGCCTTGACTTTCTTGAAAGAGGCAGTGTGGGCCATGGCATACAGGTCGTACACCTCTGGCACCTTATCCACCTTATTGTGGCGTGCCTGAAAGAGAGAAACAATGAAAATTAGTAATTAAAGGGCTCAAGCTAGCATGATGAATGAATTGCATGAATCATGAAGCAGACCACATACCCAGTTGCGCCCGAACTGATATAAGTTGGAGCTGCCTTGATGGTGTGGCACACCTTCCATTTGGGCACGTTTGTCCTTGGCCTCGTTGTGGAGGGCTAGCCATTCTTTTGAGCACCACTCATCGACCAACACCTCCCAACAATCCATCTGATCCGCACACCATCTCAGAGGCGCCTAAGTTAGCAAATAGAAACTTGAGCGCTACGGCTAAGAATTACTAAATGAAGGAACTTAAGTAGAAGGCCTTAAGAATTACCTTCATGTACTGCTCCTTACTCAGGAACTTATCGCGGCACGCCGGCTTGGTCTTCTTGATACCATGCAAGGCGTAGTAGTCTCGAACAGCCTGCACCCGAGCCTCGTGCCGTAAGTTCTGGAGTAGGCGCTTGCAGACGTTCTCGATAACATGTGCCGCGTCCTCCTCGTATCCCTCCTCACACCTGTAGAATGTCTGCAATCAAATGAGACAATATTGATTAGTACAATTAATAACTAGCTAGTTGAAGATTTTTAAATGTGTAAAGGAGAAATTACCCAGAACTTTCTGATCACCATGTCTGCCCTCGTGTCGCACACGACACCGTCGATAATCTCATCCGGCGGGGCCGGGGCAGCCACGTAGTGCTCCCAGCTCAATCCAAGCTCTGGAAGCCGACCCTCACCAGGCAACGTGACAAACCCCGGGAAGTTTTGCCGGCAAAGAACTCCAAGGATGGAGTTGGGCCGGCGGACACTATGATGGTGGTCCCAACCCCTGCAGCATGACAAGGCCAACGCATTAGTTATTTGAAGAAACGTGAATGCACAAGGTACAAAAATATTAAATGCACTTACGTACCTCTCCCCATCAGGGAAAATCAACCACCTCTGCTCACGGGTCGCCGGCACGGACGGGAGCCGTGTAGCACCACGCTGGTAGACGGTGCCCCCCTCCTCCTCAAGATCAGTCGGCTCCCCGCCATCATCAGCATGGCCACTCGGCTCCTCGGGCTGATCCGGCCAGGTACCCCATCCGGACATGTGCTCCTCTGGGGTCTCGTGGGCCGAAGGCCAGTCGACCCGAGGCTCGTGGGCCCAAGACCCGTGGACCGGAGGCTCGTGGACCGGAGTCCGTGTAGCCTCCTCCTCGGACGAGTCCACCCTAGCAGTCACGTGCTCGGGTGAAACAGCTGGGGGTGGCGGCGAGGAAGGCGCCGTAGCAGTCACCCTACCTCCTCTCCCGCGACCACGTGCCCCACCTCCTCTCTTCCTACCTCGTCCCCTGCTAGGCACCGCGGTCGACGAAGAAGGGCCCGGCGGTGTGGCCATACTGTCCAGCAACGCTCGGCGGAGAGGTGCATCTGGAATGGAAGACCTCAGACCACGCGCCGACGAAGAAGGGGCCTTGGCGCGCTCCCGACCAGCGCCCACCATCTTTCAACACCTGCCATGACAAACAGTAAACGGAATTAGTACAACATAAAAAAAAGACCGACATGAATAATAATATGTGTATCACTTAAGTGTATCATCATCAAGTACAACATTAAAAAATTTAATACCTGACACTACTAATAATCTCGATCAGTATCATCAATAAATGCATAATCATCATCATCACTATAATCAATGACGGGCTCATAGGGTTCAGTGGCATCAACATGTGCCACTACTGGAATCAGCTATTTTGCCGTCTGCCACGGCGGACGGCAAAGGCCTTTGCCGTCAGCCGCGGACGGCAACAGGCTCCGGCAAAGTAGGCTACGGTAAACAGCTACTTTGTCGTCTGCTTCCTGGCGGCTGACGGCAAAGGCCCTTTGCCGTCCGCCGCGGATGGCAAAGAGGGCGGACGGCAATAATTGTGCCTTCAGTCCGTTAAGTGGCTAACGGCAGGCCTTTGCCGTCCGCCGCGGACGGCAAACTTTCTAGTGCCTTTGCCGTCTGCCATATGATGTCATCTACACGTCACTACATGGCAGGCCTTTGCCGTCCGCCGCTGACGGCAAACTCTTTTACTCTTTGCCGTCTGCCACTGTAGGCAAATTCACCAAATGGGTCAGCTCCCAGGAAGCACAGCTGGATGCCACGTGGCCTCTTTGCCGTCCGCTGCAGACGGCAAAGAGCCCGTTGCCGTCGGTGGCAGACGGCAAAGAGCCTGCATATTGGCTCTTTTTTCTGTTTTTTATTAAATCCAACAATTTTCATCACAAATATATATGACATATATAGATATATTTCACAGCAAACATATAAGATATATATGATATATATGACAACAATTTTCACAGCAAACATATAAGATATCCATCCAACATGCAGAGTTCCATCATACATAGTTCCATCACATATGTTCCATCCAACTACCAAGTTCCATCATACATAGCATAGTTCATCCAACTACCAAGATACATGCATAGTTCAACGATACAAAAGAAACAAAGAAAGGGATAAGGAGCACTCCATCTATGCAAGCTTTCGTCAAGTGAATGAAATCTGCAAAATGAAAAATAAGAAAGTTACAAATAGGTGACTAGAACAAGAAGAAGACTAGAACAAGAAGAGTATGTCATTTATGGGCTAACTTACGTGAAATGGATCATATATGAGCTAACTAAGTTGAAATGGGTCGTTTATGAGCTAACTAAGGTCAAATGGATCGTTTTTGAGGTAACTAAGGTGAAATGGATCGTTTTTTAGCTCACTTAGGTCAAATGGATCATTTATGAGCTAACTTAGTTGAAATGGATCGTTTTTTAGCTAACTTTGTTGAAATGGATCATTTATGAGCTAATTTAGTTGAAATGGATCTTTTTGAGCTAACTTTGTTGAAATGGATCATTTATGAGCTAATTTAGTTGAAATGGATCTTTTTGAGCTAACTTAGGTGAAATGGATCATTTAAGAGCTAATTTAGGTGAAATGGATCGTTTTTAGCTCACTTAGGTCAAATGGATCATTTATGAGCTAAATTAGTTGAAATGGATCGTTTATGAGATAACCTAGGTAAGATGGGTCATTTTGGAGTTAACCTAGGTGAAATGGGCCATTTTAAAGCTAACGTAGGTAAAATGGATCATTTAGGAGCTAATCTAGGTAAAATGGGTCATTTTTGAGCTAACTTGGATGAACTGCATCATTTATAAGCTAACCTAGGTAAAATGGGTCATTTTGGAGGAAAAGAAGCTAACTCTAGGTCATTATGGTAAGCATATTGGAGGAAATAAAGCTAAGTCTAGGTCTTTATGCATTTGTTAAGCAAAACACTAGAGAAACTTACCGTGATCAGGGAGGTGTAGGAGCGGGGTGGCTAGTGCCGCTACCTGGAGAAGGATCGTGCGATGCGTTTCTGGAGTTAAGCTGCACCAAAGATCATTTCCAATGTCTCGTTAGCATTATGACACTCAAATGTTAAGACTAGCAAGTAATGTCCATTCAAATTAAACTCACCGTGCTCCCAGGAGCAATCACTGGCATCGGCGGAGTGGGCTGACCGGACTTCTCGCACACAGACTGCACATTTGGTTTTCACAACAGAGTCATACTAGTTAGTAATGAGACTCAAATGTTAAGACTAGCAAGTAATCTGCAGAAGAAACTTACCACAAGGAGCTCGTACATGGCCCTTGAATGCAAAAGGTACAAAAATATTAAATGCACTTACGTACCTCTCCCCATCAGGGAAAATCAACCACCTCTGCTCGCGGGTCGCCGGCACGGACGGGAGTCGTGTAGCACCACGCTGGTAGACGGTGCCACCCTCCTCCTCAAGATCAGTCGGCTCCCCGCCATCATCAGCATGGCCACTCGGCTCCTCGGGCTGATCCGGCCAGGTACCCCATCCGGACATGTGCTCCTCCGGGGTCTCGTGGGCCGAACTCTCGTGGGCCGAAGGCCAGTCGACCCGAGGCTCGTGGGCCCAAGACCCGTGGACCGGAGTCCGTGTAGCCTCCTCCTCGGACGAGTCCACCCAAGCAGTCACGTGCTCGGGTGAAACAGCTGGGGGTGGCGGCGAGGAAGGCGCCGTAGCAGTCACCCTACCTCCTCTCCCGCGACCACGTGCCCCACCTCCTCTCTTCCTACCTCGTCCCCTGCTGGGCACCGCGGTCGACGAAGAAGGGCCCGGCGGTGTGGACATACTGTCCAGCAACGCTCGGCGGAGAGGTGCGTTTGGAATCGAAGACCTCAGACCACGCGCCGACGAAGAAGGGGACTTGGCGCGCTCCCGACCAGTGCCCACCATCTTTCAACACCTGCCATGACAAACAGTAAACGAAATTAGTACAACATAAAAAAAGACCGACATGAATAATAATATGTGTATCACTTAAGTGTATCATCATCAAGTACAACATTAAAAAATTTAATACCTAACACTACTAATAATCTCGATCAGTATCATCAATAAATGCATAATCATCATCATCACTATAATCAATGACGGGCTCATAGGGTTCAGTGGCATCAACATGTGGAAGGCCACCTTGACGTAATCGGTCAAGCAATGACAGGTCATCCGCAGCAGTAACCTCTTCTTGTTCCGGCTCTTCTTGTTCCTCCTCTGGGGTGATGTCGGATTCACTGTCGCTGTCTACTTCAATGTTTTGGGGTGAAGTATAGCGGTTCTTGAAACGCTTTTTGGAAAGACGTGTCTCTTGGAAGAATTCTCCTTCATATGTGTCTGGGTTAATGTGAGGTTCATAATCCTCTTCCTTTGGGGGAGATAGTCTAGCACGTGGCGGCACTTCATAAACGACATCCCAACCTTTCAGATTTGGATTAGTTTGGCAGGCCCATGGTAGATAGAATACTTGGGTCGCCTGTTGAGCCGTAATATAGACATCAGGAACATCTAAATGGGTGCTTTGGTTGATTTCAACTAGCCCTATATGTTCATGAGTCCTTCTAGTCTCCTTCGGCTGAAACCAATAACATTTGAAGACTACGACATTTGGTGGGTTTTCACCATAGAATAGAAGTTCATAAATTGCTTCAACTCTCCCATAATACTCGGTACCTCCTTTGCCGATAGCAGATACACAACAATTTGTAGACTTTCGGTCGGCCATAGATAGCTCTTTGCCATAGGTACGAAAGCGATACCCGTTGATGTCGTATTTGTCAAATGAACGGGCCTTATAGTCAAAACCATTAGCGACTTGTCTCAATTCGGTGTCCATAGACTCTGAATTAGCCTACAAGTTTAATATGAAAGGATTGTTGCATTACGCACAAATTAGCGAATGAAACTGGGATAGCCGCCTACAAATTAGCCTACAAGTCTAATAGAAATTACCGTTTGTTTGAACCAAGAGATGAAACCGGGATAGCCGCGTCCTTGCTTTGCGAGAAGCTCAGCCTCTGTCCTCTTTTCCCAATTGCCGCACCGTAAACAGGGGCACCAGGTTTTCCTCTGGCCATTTGCAAATGTGGCTCGCACAAACCCCTTGGTTTTTGTGAACCATTCAGTGCTCCATTTGTTCTGACCAGTGTGACTGGTGTACATCCACGCACGATCACTCATCTTGACTTTCAGAGCTACTAGACACACAACAAATATATATATATAATTCACCATGTATATATTCATCAGTTGATCTACCTTGTCAATTTTATTACGTCCATGCAACCTACACTCTAATAGGTAATGATAGGTCCTAATCCCACCCGAGTATGTTTAGATTGGGTTCATTTTCCCATGCTATGCTCCGGATCCTACGCAAAATTTCGGCAGCACCTCCCCGCTGTTCTCCTGATACACGTCTCTGCAATAAACAGAGAGGATGTGTACCCGGAGAACAACAGGGGAGGCACTGACGAAATTTATGCGTCGGATCCGGAGCAAAGCATATGGGAAAACGAACCCAATCTAAACATACTCGGGCTGTCCATGGATAGCGTTGGACAATTCGAAAGAATCAAGGTTATAAATATGCAAATGCATGCATATTTATAACTATGACGCTTTCGAACGGGAGACACATATTGGTTACGCATACTGATGATTCAAGACACATATATAGCTAGCTATCAAGTTTCATCGGAATAGATCAAATAATTAATGGGGGAGGAGGACATGTCATTTGTGCTCACCCACGAACGAAGGGGCAGAGCTCGTCAAACGCACGGCGAGGTCGTCGAACACCAAACCTCGCAGCGATGAAACAACTGCACATTTAAAACTACCCGATCAACACAATTATATATGATGTTTTTCATAACAAAATCGAAAGATATATGACCTAACTAATAATTCACAAATATATGACCCCGTCGGCTTCTGGAAGGCCAAAGAACACCTTTTCGGGAGGTGTCGGGGGTCGGGGTGTCGTGTCGGTCTCGGGGTGCCGTGTCGGGGTCGGGGTCGGGGTCTCGGGGTCGGGGTGTCGGGTCGGGGTGCCGGGTCGGGGTCGGGGTGCCGTGTCGGTGTCGGGGTCGGGGTGTCGGGTCAGGCTCGGGGTCGGGGTGTCGGGGTCGGGGTCGGGGTTGGGGTCGGGGTGTCGGGTCGGGGTGCCGGGTCGGGGTCGGGGTGCCGTGTCGGTGTCGGGGTCGGGGTGTCGGGTCAGGCTCGGGGTCGGGGTGTCGGGTCGGGGTGCCGGGTCGGGGTGTCGGGTCGGGGTGCCGTCTCGGGGTCGGGGTGTCGGGTCGGGGTGCCGTGTCGGTGTCGGGGTAAGGGTGGGTGTGGTGTCAGGGTGTCGGTGTCGGGGGTCGGGGTGTCGTGTCGGTCTCGGGGTGCCGTGTCGGGGTCGGGGTCTCGGGGTCGGGGTGTCGGGTCGGGGTGCCGGGTCGGGGTCGGGGTGCCGTGTCGGTGTCGGGGTCGGGGTGTCGGGTCAGGCTCGGGGTCGGGGTGTCGGGGTCGGGGTCGGGGTCTCGGGGTCGGGGTGTCGGGTCGGGGTGCCAGGTCGGGGTCGGGGTGCCGTGTCGGTGTCGGGGTCGGGGTGTCGGGTCAGCCTCGGGGTCGGGGTGTCGGGGTCGGGGTCGGGGTCGGGGTGCCGTGTCGGTGTCGGGGTCGGGGTGTCGGGTCAGGCTCGGGGTCGGGGTGTCGGGGTCGGGGTTGGGGTCGGGGTGTCGGGGTCGGGGTCTAGGGGTCGGGGTGTCGTGTCGGGGTGCCGGGTCGGGGTCGGGGTCGGGGTGCCGTGTCGGGTCGGGGTTTTTTTCCTCTTTTTTCCTTTTCTTCTTCTTCTTCCTTTTCTTCCTTTTCTTCCTCTTCTTCTTTTTTCTTCTCCTCCTCCTCTTCTTCTTCCTTTCCTTTTTCCTCTTCTTCTTCTCCTCCTCTCCTCTTTTTTCTTCTTCTTCTTCTTCTTCCTCTTCTTCTTTTTTCTTCTCCTCCTCCTCTTCTTCTTCTTCCTTTCCTTTTTCCTCTTCTTCTTCTCCTCCTCTCCTCTTTTTTCTTCTTCTTCTTCCTCTTCTTCTTTTTTCTTCTCCTCCTCCTCCTCTTCTTCTTCTTTCTTTCCTTTTTCCTCTTCTTCTTCTCCTCCTCTCCTCTTTTTTCTTCTTCTTCTTCTTCCTCTTCTTCTTTTTTATTCTCCTCCTCCTCTTCTTCTTCTTCCTTTCCTTTTTCCTCTTCTTCTTCTCCTCCTCTCCTCTTTTTTCTTCTTCTTCTTCTTCTTCTTCCTCTTCTTCTTTTTTCTTCTCCTCCTCCTCCTCTTCTTCTTCCTTTCCTTCTTCCTCTTCTTCTTCTCCTCCTCTCCTCTTTTTCTCTTCTTCTTCTTCTTTCCTCAAACTAAACTAAACCTAAAACTAAACCTAAAACTAAAACTAAACTAAAACTAAACCTAAAACTACAACTAAAACTAAATCTAACCTAAAAATAAAACTAAAAAGGAAAAAAAATAGAAAAAGGGGGGCTCACCTAGGGCAGCGCCGGTGGAGGAGGGGGGGCGGGGCGGTGGAGGAGGCGGCCTGAGGCGGCGGGGGGCCGGGGCGCGAGGGGCGGCGGGGCGGCGGGGGCCCGGGGCGGGGGGGGGGGGCGGCGACAGGGCGGTGGGGCGACGGGGCGGCGGGGGCGACGGGGCGGCGGGGGGCGACGGGTGGTGGGGCGACGGCGGGCGACGGGCGGCGGGGGCGACGGGCGGTGGGGCGGTGGGGCCCCGGGGCGGCGGCGAGTGGTGGGGGCGGCGGCGGCGGGGTGGGAGGAGAGAACGACGAGGAGAAACTGAGTAACGGGCGGGGGGGGTACGGGCCGTTAGGTAGTGCCCTCTTTGCCGTCCGCCTCTTTGCCTCTTTGCCGTCTGCTAGCAGACGGCAAAGAGGTGGGCCGTTAAGTTTTTCCCAAATGGGCGGGGGGTGGGGGCCACCTCACTCTTTGCCGTCTGCCAGCGGACGGCAAAGATTCTTTGCCGTCTGCTGGCAGACGGCAAAGAGCTCGCAGATGGCAAAGAGCTTCTTTGCCGTCTGCCGTTTCTTTGCCGTCTGCTTTTGGGTAGCTGATGGCAAAGAGCTTCTTTGCCGTCAGCTAGCAGACGGCAAAGAGCTGGCAGATGGCAAATTAGCTGATTCCAGTAGTGTGCAAGGCCACCTTGACGTAATCGGTCAAGCAATGACAGGTCATCCACAGCAGTAACCTCTTCTTGTTCCGGCTCTTCTTGTTCCTCCTCTGGGGTGATGTCGGATTCACTGTCGCTGTCTACTTCAATGTTTTGGGGTGAAGTATAGCGGTTCTTGAAACGCTTTTTGGAAAGACGTGTCTCTTGGAAGAATTCTCCTTCATATGTGTCTGGGTTAATGTGAGGTTCATAATCCTCTTCCTTTGGGGGAGATAGTCTAGCACGTGGCGGCACTTCATAAACGACATCCCAACCTTTCAGATTTGGATTAGTTTGGCAGGCCCACGGTAGATAGAATACTTGGGTCGCCTGTTGAGCAGTAATATAGACATCAGGAACATCTAAATGGGTGCTTTGGTTGATTTCAACTAGCCCTATATGTTCATGAGTCCTTCTAGTCTCCTTCGGCTGAAACCAATAACATTTGAAGACTACGACATTCGGTGGGTTTTCACCATAGAATAGAAGTTCATAAATTGCTTCAACTCTCCCATAATACTCGGTACCTCCTTCGCCGATAGCAGATACACAACAATTTGTAGACTTTCGGTCGGCCATAGATAGCTCTTTGCCATAGGTACGAAAGCGATACCCGTTGATGTCGTATTTGTCAAATGAACGGACCTTATAGTCAAAACCATTAGCGACTTGTCTCAATTCGGCGTCCATAGACTCTGAATTAGCCTACAAGTTTAATATGAAAGGATTGTTGCATTACGCACAAATTAGCAAATGAAACCGGGATAGCCGCCTACAAATTAGCCTACAAGTCTAATAGAAATTACCGTTTGTTTGAACCAAGAGATGAAACCGGGATAGCCGCCTCCTTGCTTTGCGAGAAGCTCATACTCTTCGACAGAATCCTTTTGGATCACCGCTCCATACGAGAATAAGGCGATGTATCGACTGTATGAAATATCCAGGAATAAGAGCAGTTCAAAGGAAATAGAAGTTGCGAAACTATGTACCGAGAACTTACTCGATGTACGGCCGCACTTCTATCAGGTTGTTGAAGATATACAACGAAATGGTCCGCCATTGTTCGTTATCCAAAGATACTGGATTTGAAACACTGGCTGGTGCGAGATTCCCTTTGAATAGGCTGAGGTTGGATCCACCCTTTTTAGGGTCGTCAGCATTGTACCGAGGCTTCGGATTATGCAAATGACGATTTTTGGCTTCGTAGTGTGCTGTCACAAAGTTTGCCGCCTCCTCAGTGATGAATGCGTCAGCCATCGATGCTTCAATTCTACGTTTATTTTTACATTTTTGTCGAAGCGTCTTCTGCATCCTCTCAGTTGGGTAGCACCAACGATTTTGCACGGGCCCCCCAATCTTGCCTCGGTCGGGAGATGCAAAATCAAATGTTGCATTGGATTAAAGAAGCCCGGTGGAAAGATCTTCTCTAACTTGCAGATCAACTCCGGCGCCAACTCTTCCATTTCTTCTAGCACGCCAGGTGATAGTTCTTTCGCACAAAGAACACGGAAGAAATAGCTGAGTTCTGCCAGTACTAGCCATTCATCCTCAGGGATGAAGCCATGCAACATCACCGGCATTACCCGCTCAATCCATATGTGCCAATCATGACTCTTGAGACCAAATATCTTCAATTTATCAAGACTGGCTCCCCTCTGTAGATTCGCTGCATACCCATCGGGGAACATCAACTGCATTTTCACCCACAAGATAATTTCCCTCATAGCTGGCCTTCCAAGATTGAACCATGCCTTTGGCTTCGTCCAGTTCTGCTTTCCTTTCGGTTCTTTCATGTTTTGTAACGGCCTATCACATAGCGCCTCCAGATCGACTCTAGCCTTAGTATTATCCTTTGACTTCCCATCTATGCCGAACAATGTACCAAAAAGTGCCTCGGCGATATTCTTCTCAGTGTGCATCACGTCGATGTTGTGTGGGCAAAGGAGGTCTTTGAAGTAAGGCAGATCCCATAAGCATGTTTTGTGAGTCCAGGCGTGCTTAGAATTATACCCCTTGAAGTACCCTGGACGCTCTGGATCTGGCTCGAGAGCGTTTAACTGATCCAGGGTCTGTTGGCCTGTCAATGCAGGTGGTGCAGAGTTTTTGACAACTCTACCTCTGATGAAGTTCTTCTTGTCTTTCCTGAACTTATGGCGAGGATTCAGGAACTGTCTATGCATGTCGAAGCAAGAAAACTTGCGACCGGCCTGAAGCCAACGAAACTCAAGAGCTCCCTTGCATGTGGGGCACGGGAACCTTCCATGCACACACCAGCCAACGAATAGCGCATACGCCGGCAAGTCATGCGTCGAGTACATGTACCAGACACGCATTATGAAGTTCCGTTTGCTATAGGCGTCGTATGTCTTGAACCCATTATCCCAGGCTTCTTGCAATTCGTCCTTAAGCGGTTGCATGTACACATTCATATTTTTCCCCGGATAGTTGGGCCCTGGAATTATCAACGTCAGGAAAATGTTCTTTCTTTGCATAATCTGTCCGGGGGGGGGAGATTGAGTGGAAAGACAAATACGGGCCAACAACTATATTGGGCTGCCGTCATACCAAACACACTGAACCCATCCGTGCTGATGCCGACTCGAGGATGCCTCGGATCTGCCGCTTTGTCACCATGTAATTCATCAAACTTTTTCCACGCAACACCATCCGATGTGTGTACAATCATCAGATTCCCATCTGCATCTAGTTCGGTTCTTTTGCCCGTTTTGTGCCATGTCATCTGTCTGGCCATCTCTTCGACCATGAAAAGACGTTGAAGTCTTGGTACGATTGGCATACACCGAAGAACACTAACGGGGATTTTGGTCTGTGTCTTCTCACCCATACCGTTGTCTACCACAACATACCTGGAAGACTTGCAAATGGGACAATAGTTCAAGTCCGCATAGTCAAGCCTAAACAAGACACATCCTTTCTCACAGGCATGTATCTTATCATAGGGCATCTTCAGTGCACGGAGGATTTTGTCCGACTGGTACAGGTTTGCAGGCATTACATGGCCTTTGGGTAGAAAGCGTCCAAATACTGTCATCATTGCATCGTAGCATCCTCTGCCCAAGTTGAACTGAGCCTTCAGAGCCATTACTTGTGAGATGGCATCCAACTGACAAAGCTTAGTGTGCTCATGGAGCGGACGTTTTGAAGACTCCAACATTTCATTGAAGGCCTTTGCAGATTCCTCCATCTCCTCGTCCGAATCCCGAGCATCATCGAAGTCTTGCACCATGTTTTCCATCCCGGTACCATGCTCGTCGGTGCGACGATGATCCACCTCAGCTCGGTCACGTTGGGCAGACTCACCATGAAATGTCCACACCGTATAATCGGGCGTAAAACCACTCTTCTGCAGGTGTTTGCCCATTTCAGCCTCTGTCCTCTTTTCCCAATTGCCGCACCGTAAATAGGGGCACCAGGTTTTCCTCTGGCCATTTGCAAATGCGGCTCGCACAAACCCCTTGGTTGTTGTGAACCATTCAGTGCTCCATTTGTTCTGACCAGTGTGACCGGTGTACATCCACGCACGATCACTCATCTTGACTTTCAGAGCTACTAGACACACAACAAATATATATATATATAATTCACCATGTATATATTCATCAGTTGATCTACTTTGTCAATTTTATTACGTCCATGCAACCTACACTCTAATAGGTAATGATAGGTCCTAATCCCACCCGAGTATGTTTAGATTGGGTTCATTTTCCCATGCTATGCTCCGGATCCTACGCAAAATTTTGGCAGCACCTCCCCGCTGTTCTCCTGATACACGTCTCTGCAATAAACAGAGAGGATGTGTACCCGGAGAACAACAGGGGAGGCACTAACAAAATTTATGCGTCGGATCCGGAGCAAAGCATATGGGAAAACGAACCCAATCTAAACATACTCGGGCTGTCCATGGATAGCGTTGGACAATTCGAAAGAATCAAGGTTATAAATATGCAAATGCATGCATATTTATAACTATGACGCTTTCGAATGGGAGACACATATTGGTTACGCATACTGATGATTCAAGACACATATATAGCTAGCTATCAAGTTTCATCGGAATAGATCAAATAATTAATGGGGGAGGAGGACATGTCATTTGTGCTCACCCACGAACGAAGGGGCAGAGCTCGTCAAACGCACGGCGAGGTCGTCGAACACCAAACCTCGCAGCGATGAAACAACTGCACATTTAAAACTACCCGATCAACACAATTATATATGATGTTTTTCATAACAAAATCGAAAGATATATGACCTAACTAATAATTCACAAATATATGACCCCGTCGGCTTCTGGAAGGCCAAAGAACACCTTTTCGGGAGGTGTCGGGGGTCGGGGTGTCGTGTCGGTCTCGGGGTGCCGTGTCAGGGTCGGGCTCGGGGTCTCGGGGTCGGGGTGTCGGGTCGGGGTGCCGGGTCGGGGTCGGGGTGCCGTGTCGGTGTCGGGGTCGGGGTGTCGGGTCAGGCTCGGGGTCGGGGTGTCGGGGTCGGGGTCGGGGTTGGGGCCGGGGTGTCGGGTCGGGGTGCCGTGTCGGTGTCGGGGTCGGGGTGTCGGGTCAGGCTCGGGGTCGGGGTGTCGGGTCGGGGTGCCGGGTCGGGGTGCCGGGTCGGGGTGCCGGGTCGGGGTGCCGTCTCGGGGTCGGGGTGTCGGGTCGGGGTGCCGTGTCGGTGTCGGGGTAAGGGTGGGTGTGGTGTCAGGGTGTCGGTGTCGGGGGTCGGGGTGTCGTGTCGGTCTCGGGGTGCCGTGTCGGGGTCGGGGTCGGGGTCTCGGTGTCGGGGTGTCGGGTCGGGGTGCCGGGTCGGGGTCGGGGTGCCGTGTCGGTGTCGGGGTCGGGGTGTCGGGTCAGGCTCGGGGTCGGGGTGTCGGGGTCGGGGTCGGGGTTGGGGTCGGGGTGTCGGGTCGGGGTGTCGGGTCAGGGTCGGGGTGCCGTGTCGGTGTCGGGGTCGGGGTGTCGGGTCAGGCTCGGGGTCGGGGTGTCAGGTCGGGGTGCCGGGTCGGGGTGTCGGGTCGGGGTGTCGGGTCGGGGTGCCGTCTCGGGGTCGGGGTGTCGGGTCGGGGTGCCGGGTCGGGGTCGGGGTGCCGTGTCGGTGTCGGGGTAAGGGTGGGTGTGGTGTCAGGGTGTCGGTGTCGGGGTGTCGTGTCGGTGTCGGGGTCGGGGTCTCGGGGTCGGGGTGTCGGGTCGGGGTGCCGGGTCGGAGTCGGGGTGCCGTGTCGGTGTCGGGGTCGGAGTGTCGGGCCAGGCTCGGGGTCGGGGTGTCGGGGTCGGGGTCGGGGTGCCGGGTCGGGGTCGGGGTGCCGTGTCGGTGTCGGGGTCGGGATGTCGGGTCAGGCTCGGGGTCGTGGTGTCGGGGTCGGGGTCGGGGTCGGGGTGTCGGGGTCGGGGTCTAGGGTGTCGGGGTCGGGGTGTCGGGGTCGGGGTCTTCTTCCTATTCTTCCTTTTCTTCCTTTTTTTCCTTCTTCTTCTTCTTCTTCTTCTTCTTCCTCCTTTCCTTTTTCCTCTTCTTCTCCTCCTCCTCTCCTCTTTTTTCTTCTTCTTCTTTTTTCTCCTCCTCCTCCTCCTCTTCTTCTTCCTTTCCTTTTTCCTCTTCTTCTTCTCCTCCTCCCCTCTTTTTTCTTCTTCTTCTTCCTCTTCTTCTTTTTTCTTCTCCTCCTCCTCTTCTTCTTCTTCTTCCTTTCCTTTTTCCTCTTCTTCTTCTCCTCCTCTCCTCTTTTTCTCTTCTTCTTCTTCTTTCCTCAAACTAAACTAAACCTAAAACTAAACCTAAAACTAAACTAAAACTAAACCTAAAACTAAAACTAAATCGAAACTAAAACTAAAACTAAAAAGGAAAAAAACAGAAAAAAAAGGAGGGGGGCTCACCTGGGGCAGGGCCGGTGGAGGAGGCCGGTGGAGGAGGGGGCGGGGCGGTGGAGGAGGTGGCCGGGGCGCGGGGGCGGCCTGGGGCGGCAGGGGGCCGGGGCGCGGGGGGGGGGGGGCCGGGGCGGCGGGGGGCCGGGGCGGGGGGGGGGACGGGGCGGCGGAGAGCCGGGGCGGTGGGGCGACGGGGCGGCGGGGGCGACGGGGCGGCGGGGGCGACGGGTGGTGGGGCGACGGCGGGCGACGGGCGGTGGGGCGGCGGGGGCGACGGGCGGTGGGGCGGCGGCGAGTGGTGGGGGCGGCGGCGCGCGGCGGGCGGCGGCGGCGGGGTGGGAAGTTGTGGCGGGGCTCGGCGAGGAGAGAACAGAGTAACGGGCGGGGGGGGGGGGGGGTACGGGCCGTTAGGTAGTGCCCTCTTTGCCGTCCGCCCTTTTGCCTCTTTGCCGTCTGCTGGCAGACGGCAAAGAGGTGGGCCGTTAAGTTTTTTCCAAACAGGCGGGGGGTGGGGCCACCTCTCTCTTTACCGTCTGCCAGCGGACGACAAAGAGCTCGCAGATGGCAAAGAGCTTCTTTGCCGTCTGCCATTTCTTTGCCGTCTGCTTTTGGGTAGCTGATGGCAAAGAGCTTCTTTGCCGTCAGCTAGCAGACGGCAAAGAGCTGGCAGATGGCAAATTAGCTGATTCCAGTAGTGTCCTCCTAGATCTGGTGGCTGCCTTTGGCAAGTTGCTTGGTGTGCTCCTGCTGCCATCATCAGAACTGCTTGAGGGATCTGAACCCTCACTCATCTGCACCTGTTCCTCTGACGTGTTCTAACTGTCACTTTGATCAGACATCTCTGCAAACTTACTGACAGCAGACCCTGTGAATAGATATAGATGAGGTAGAGTGGATGAGCATCACAAAGTGCAGAGTTTTGCAAAACAGATGACTTAAAAACTTAGGTTTAGTTCTTCACAGAAAGCATTTCGGATCTACCGATTTGTAAACTTGGTATCTTTTGGAACCTAAACTAGTGAACTCGGTCAGACCAAGTCACAGTTTGGCGGCACCGAGACTGCTAGGGTTTCACAGAGAATCGAACTCGGTCACACCGATTTGCAATTTTCGGTCAGACCGAAAGTGCAAGTGCAATGGCCTAAGCCAAATCGGTGAGACCGATTCTACAACTCGGTCGGTCCGAGATGAGTTCTGCGGAGACCTAACACTAAATTTTCAAATCAAACCTAACCTAAGGGATGTTTTCAGTGGATAGAGTGTTTGCGTACGTGGTGATGATCATGGCGGAACAATGTGCTACGAATCAGAGGTAAAAGAATAGCACAAAGGATCGAACTCGTACCCTAGTTCGGCGGAGTTCGCTACGGCGACAATGGAGGGGCAGAATTCCGTTGACGGCGATGGAAACCAGCGGCGGGACGTCGCTGGCGGCGAGAAGATGATCCAGAGACCCGAGGCGGCATAGCAGGATACGCGCGGACTGAGAGGTTTCGAAGAAATTTCCAAAATCTCACCCGTGGGTTTATATATCCCGACCTTGTCGGTGTGACCGAGTGGAACAACTCGGTGGCACCGAGATGCAGAATCGCAGGCGGTTACTGCAACTCGGTGTGACCGAAAAGTTCAAATCGGTTGCACCGAGATTGAAAACCTAGATCAACTTAGTGGTCTCGGTGTGACCAAAATGGATGACTCGGTCATACCGAAATGCACAAAGAGGTTTTGGAAGTTTAAGTCTATGACGAATCAGGGACTCCGAGTGCTCCTCACACAGAGTGGTTCGAATCTGACTTGATCAAACTTTGTGATGTAGCATGAATAGAGTTTGAGACGAGAAAAACATAGATGCTAGAGGGAGTTCTTAGGCATTCTTGTCCATCCATTTGGCAAAAGAGAAAAAGCCAAACAATCAAAGCAACAAATGGATGTCC
Organism: Aegilops tauschii subsp. strangulata; assembly: GCF_002575655.3. Classification (NCBI taxonomy): domain Eukaryota; kingdom Viridiplantae; phylum Streptophyta; class Magnoliopsida; order Poales; family Poaceae; genus Aegilops; species Aegilops tauschii. The sequence continues at coordinate 322,451,356 of NC_053038.3, read as the reverse complement.
TCGAATGAGTAGAATATGCATCCAACATGCTCACACAATAAAATGACAAATGAAATATGTGACAAAGCATCCACAAACACTCTAGCATCTATCAAGCAATTTGGCGATGACTAGGTCATCTATATATGTGTATATTGACTCAGGAGTCAAATGAGAACATTTGATCATAGGTCATACTCATCGTTTAAGCACAAGTGGGGTTGCCACTTTTACATAAAGCATTGTTGTGCTCACATCATTAGAGTTGCTTTAGCTCAATTGATTAGAGTAAAGCTCCCCCTAGATGTGATATCCCCCCTAAGAGGGATGAACTAACCTTGGGTTTTGTCGATGATGAATTCATGTAGGTGTTGAAGATGTGGGTGCTCAATGTTGATGTAGATCATTCGGAGCAATCCTTTGGAGTGAGTTGCACTTTGAATACCGACACGGGATAGTCCCACAAGGAAGAAACAAGGATATCCATAGACATAGAGTGATGTTCACTCATACGTCTCCAACGTATCTATAATTTTTTATTGTTCCATGCTATATTATATTCTATTTTGGACATTATTGGGCTTTATTATACACTTTTATATTATTTTTGGGACTAACCTATTAACCGGAGGCCCAGCCCATAATTGCTGTTTTTTGCCTATTTCAGAGTTTCGCAGAAAAAGAATATCAAACGGAGTCCAAACGGAATGAGACCTTCGGGAACGTGATTTTTGGAACGAACGTGATCTAGAGGACTTGGACCCTACGTCAAGACATCAACCAGGAGGACACGAGGTAGGGGGGCGCACCTACCCCCCAGAGCGCGCCCTCCACCCTCGTGGGGCCCTGTTGCTCCACCGACGTACTCCTTCCTCCTATATATACCTACGTACTCCAAACTACCAGATACGGAACCAAAAACCTAATTCCACCGCCGCAACCTTCTGTACCTGTGAGATCCCATCTTGGGGCCTATTCCGGAGCTCCGCCGGAGGGGCATCGATCACGGAGGGCTTCTACATCAACACCATAGCCTCTCCGATGATGTGTGAGTAGTTTACCTCAAACCTTCGGGTCCATAGTTATTAGCTAGATGGCTTCTTCTCTCTTTTTGGATCTCAATACAATGTTATCCCCCTCTCTCGTGGAGATCTATTCGATGTAATCTTCTTTTGCGGTGTGTTTGTTGAGACCGATGAATTGTGGGTTTATGATCAAGTTTATCTATGAACAATATTTGAATCTTCTCTGAATTCTTTTATGTATGATTGGTTATATTTGCAAGTCTCTTTGAATTATCAGTTTGGTTTGGCCTACTAGATTGATCTTTCTTGCAATGGGAGAAGTGCTTAGCTTTGGGTTCAATCTTGCGGTGTCCTTTCCCAGTGACAGTAGGGGCAGCAAGGCACGTATTGTATTGTTGCCATCAAGGATAACAAGATGGGGTTTATATCATATTGCATGAGTTTATCCCTCTACATCATGTCATCTTGCTTAAAGCGTTACTCTGTTCTTATGAACTTAATACTCTAGATGCATGCTGGATAGCGGTCGATGTGTGGAGTAATAGTAGTAGATGCAGGCAGGAGTCGGTGTACTTGTCTCGGACGTGATGCCTATATACATTATCATACCTAGATATTCTCATAACAATGCCCAATTCTGTCAATTGCTCAACAGTAATTTGTTCACCCACTGTAATATTTATGCTCATGAGAGAAGACACTAGTGAAACCTATGGCCCTGGGTCTATTTTCCATCATATTAATCTTCCAACAACAAGCTATTTCCATTGTCTTTTATTTTGCTTTTATTTTACTTTGCATCTTTATCATAAAAATACCAAAAAATTATCTTATCATATCTATCAGATCTCACTCTCGTAAGTGACCGTGTGGGGATTGTAGGGATTGACAACCCCTTATCGCGTTGGTTGTGAGGATTTATTTGTTTGTGTAGCTGCGAGGGACTCGTGCGTGGCCTCCTACTGGATTGATACCTTGGTTCTCAAAAACTGAGGGAAATACTTACGCTACTTTGCTGCATCACCCTTTCTTCTTCAAGGGAAAACCAACACAGTGCTCAAGAGGTAGCAAGAAGGATTTCTGGCGCCGTTGCCGGGGAGTCTACGCAAAAGTCAACATACCAAGTACCCATCACAAACCCTTATCTCCCGCATTACATTATTTGCCATTTGCCTCTCGTTTTCCTCTCCCCCAATTCACCCTTGCCGTTTTATTCACCCTTTCTCTTTCGTTCGCCTCTTTTGCTTGTTTGCTTGTGTTACCATGTGCCTTCTATATGCTTGCATCTTCTCTTGCTGAAAATCTATTGATATGGATCCACTTAAAGTGTTCTACTAGGATCATCTTCGATCCTTATGCGCTCGTGCTGAAACCCCAACTAGCCTAGTTGATGGGAAATATTTAGATGAGCATGCTCATTTTGTGCGTCATCGTTTGTCTGAAAAAGGGAAGCTCTTATGGTATCATATAAATAGTTTGCTATGCTATGCTTGGAATCTTTGTGAAATTTGTGATTTTACTTGTTGCTCGAAGAACCCTAAAAAACACCTTCCCTACCTATGTGAGTTCAATGATAATGAAATCTTATCTTCTTATGCAAAGGGTGTTTATAGTTACTATGATATCGAACAAATTGAAGAATTTGTCATTTTTAAGGGTGCTCATGAAGTTGCTTCTTTGATTGAAAAGTATGATTTTACTCTCAACAAATCTGAAAATTCCGTCATACTTAAATATTGCAATGAAAACTTTGCTCATAATGTCCATGTCCAAGAATTTATTGAAAGAATGACCGTTGCTTTGGAAGAAAATAATGATATGCATGAATCTATAGATAATGATGATTCTGATGATTTGGTTGAAATATCCCTTGATGAACATGATGCTTGCTATTCTTGTGGCCATGATGCCAATATTTATGAAGACGAATTTGCTATAGTTCCTTATGTTAAAAATGAGATCGTTGCTATTGCACCCATGCTTGATAGTTCCTTCGATGAAAAGCATGATTTCAATTATTTTACTATAAATTCTCTTGATGTCAATTGTGGTAATAATATGCAAAACCCTAAGCTTGGGGATGCTAGTTTTGCTATGTCTACTACTTGTTGCAATGATCATGATTGGGGTGATTCTTCTTATGATCTTGAAATTTTATTTAAGCCCCATGATGAATATGAGGTTGATAATAATGTTTGCAATAATACTGAAAGTGGGTTTGGAAGAGTGTCAACTTTAGATCCCACATATTTGGATAATGTTCAATCTTATGAAGTTTTTGATAAAAGTGGGTTTGGAGAGGTCATGACTTTAGTTAATGATATTCCCACTATTTTGGAAAAGTGTCAACTTTGCATGCATGTGGATCATGTAGAGAAAATTTTATGTGATAGCTATATTGTTGAATTTGAATATGATCCCACATGTAATTATTATGAGAGAGGAAAATATGGTTGGAGAAATTTTCATGTTACTAAATTGCCGCCCGTTATGTTGAGATTGCTATTGTTTCTCACTTCTTCCTTGCATATGCTAGTATTTGCTTGTCTTGATAATTTGTTTGCCTATAAGATGCCTATGCATAGGAAGTATGTTAGACTTAGATGTGTTTTTCACATGCTTTATGATGCTCTCTTTGTGCTTTAATTCTTGTCTTTGATGTGAGCATCATTAAAATTATCAATGCCTAGCTAGGGGCGTTAAACGATAGCGCTTGTTGGGAGGCAACCCAATTTTATTTTTAGCTTTTTTACTTTTTGCTTCTGTTTAGGAATAAATCTTTGATCTAGCCTCTGGTTAGATGTGTTTTTATGTTTTAATTTGTGTTTGTGCCAAGTTAAACCTATAGGATCTTCTTGGATGATAGTTATTTGATCTTGCTGTAAATTCCAGAAACTTTCTGTTCACGAAAATAATTGTTAAAAATCACCAGAACGTGATAAAATATTGATTCCAATTGCTTCTGATCAATAAACAAATTTTCTAGGCTGTCCTATTTTGTCTGAATTTTTGGAGTTCCAGAAGTTTGCGTTAGTTACAGATTACTACAGACTGTTCTGTTTTTGACAGATTCTGTTTTTCGTGTGTTGTTTGCTTATTTTGATGAATCTATGGCTAGTAAAATAGTTTATAAACCATAGAGAAGTTGGAATACAGTAGGTTTAACACCAATATAAATAAAGAATGAGTTCATTACAGTACCTTGAAGTGGTCTTTTGTTTTCTTTCACTAACGGAGCTTACGAGATTTTCTGCTGAGTTTTGTGTTGTGAAGTTTTCAAGTTTTGGGTGAAAGATTTGATGGATTATGGAACAAGGAGTGGCAAGAGCCTAAGCTTGGGGATTCCCATGGCACCCCAAGATAATCTAAGGACACCTAAAAGCCAAATCTTGGGGATGCCCCGGAAGGCATCCCCTCTTTCGTCTACTTCCATCGGTAACTTTACTTGGAGCTATATTTTTATTCACCACATGATATGTGTTTTGCTTGGAGCGTCTTGTATTATTTGAGTCTTTATTTGTTAGTTTACCACAATCATCCTTGCTGTACACACCTTTTGAGAGAGTCACCCTTGATTCGGAATTTATTATAATACTCTATGTGCTTCACTTATATTTTTTGAGCTATATAGTTTTTGCTCTAGTGCTTCACTTATATCTTTTAGAGCACGGTGGTGGATTTTTGTTTTATAGAAACTATTGATCTCTCATGATTCACTTATATTATTTTGAGATTCTTAAAATAGCATGGCAGTTTGCTTTAATTAATATCATGAGAAATTTGATGCTTGATAATTGTTTTGAGATATAAAGGTAGTAATATCATAGTTGTGCTAGTTGAGTAATTGTGGAATTGAAAAATACATGTGTTGGAGTTTGTGATTCCCATAGCATGCACGTATGGTGAACGGTTATGTAACGAAGTCGGAGCATGAAGTATTTGTTGATTGTCTTCCTTTGTGTGGCGGTCGGGATCGCGCGATGGTTAACCCCTACCAACCCTTCCCCTAGGAGCATGCGTAGTAGTACTTTGCTTCGAGGGCTAATAAATTTTTGCAATAAGTATATGAGTTATTTATGACTAATGTGAGTCCATGGATTATACGCACACTTACCTTTCCACAATTTTCTAGCCTCTTCGGTACCACGCATTGCCCTTTCTCACCTTGAGAGTTGGTGCAAACTTCGCCAGTGCATCCAAACCCCGTGATATGATATGCTCTATCACACATAAACCTCCTTATATCTTCCTCAAAACAGCCACCATACCTACCTATCATGGCATTTCCATAGCCATTCTGAGATACATTGCCATGCAACTTTCCACCGTTTCATTTATCATGACATACTCCATTATTGTCATATTGCTTTGCATGATCATGTAGTTGACATTGTATTTGTGGCAAAGCCACCGTTCATAATTCTTTCATACATGTCGCTCTTGATTCATTGCATATCCCGGTACACCGCCAGAGGCATTCATATAGAGTCATATTTTGTTCTAAGTATTGAGTTGTAATTCATGAGTTGTAAGTAAATAAAAGTGTGATGATCATCATTATTAGAGCATTGTCCCAAGTGAGTAAAGGATGATGGAGACTATGATTCCCCCACAAGTCAGGATTAGACTCCGGACTAAATAAATAAATAAAAAAGAGGCCATAAAAAAGAGAAAAGGCCCAAATAAAAAAATTATGAGAGAAAAAGAGAGAAGGGACAATGTTACTATCCTTTTACCACACTTGTGCTTCAAAGTAGCACCATGATCTTCATAATAGAAAGTCTCTCATTTTGTCACTTTCATATACTAGTGGGAAATTTCATTATAGAACTTGGCTTGTATATTCCAATGATGGGCTTCCTCAAATGCCCGAGGTCTTTGTGAGCAAGCAAGTTGGAAGCACACCCACTTAGTTTCTTTTTGAGCTTTCATACACTTATAGCTCTAGTGCATCCGTTGCATGGCAATCCCTACTCCTCGCATTAACATCAATTGATGGGCATCTCCATAGCCCGTTGATTAGCCTCGTTGATGTGAGACTTTCTCCTTTTTTTGTCTTCCCACATAACCCCTACCATTATACCTTATTCCACCATAGTGCTATATCCATGGCTTGCGCTCATGTATTGCGTAAGAGTTGAAAAGGCTGAAGCGCGTTAAAAGTATGAACCAATTGCTTGGCCAAAATCGGGGTCGTACATGATATGAATATTTTGTGTGGGGAAGATGGAGCATAGCCAGACTATATGATTTTGTAGGGTTAACTTGCTTTGGCTATGTTATTTTGATAAGACATAATTGCTTAGTTAGCATGCTTGAAGTATTATTGTTTTTATGTCAACATTAAACTTTTATCTGGAATCATATCAAATCTGAACATTCATGCCACAATAAGAAGAATTATATCGAAATTATGCCAAGTAGCATTCCACATCAAAAATTCTGTTTTTATCATTTACCTACTCGAGGACAAGCAGGAATTAAGCTTGGGGATGCTTGATACGTCTCCAACGTATCTATAAATTTTTATTGTTCCATGCTATATTATATTCTGTTTTGGACATTATTGGGCTTTATTATACTCTTTTATATTATTTTTGGGACTAACCTATTAACCGGAGGCCCAGCCCAGAATTGCTGTTTTTTTTGCCTATTTCAGAGTTTCGCAGAAAAAGAATATCAAACGGAGTCCAAACGGAATGAAACCTTCGGGAACGTGATTTTCGGAATGAACGTGATCTAGAGGACTTGGACCCTACGTCAAGACATCAACCAGGAGGGCATGAGGTAGGGGGGCGCGCCCTCCACCCTCGTGGGCCCCCTGTTGCTCCACCGACGTACTCCTTCCTCCTATATATACCTACGTACCCCCAAACTACCAGATACGGAGCCAAAAACCTAATTCTACCACCGCAACCTTCTGTACCCGTGAGATCCCATCTTGGGGCCTGTTCCGGAGCTCCGCCGGAGGGGGCGTCGATCACGGAGGGCTTCCACATCAACACCATAGCCTCTCCGATGAAGTGTGAGTAGTTTACCTCAGACCTTCGGGTCCATAGTTATTAGCTAGATGGCTTCTTCTCTCTTTTTGGATCTCAATACAATGTTCTCCCCCTCTCTCGTGGAGATCTATTCGATGTAATCTTCTTTTGCGATGTGTTTGTTGAGGCCGATGAATTGTGGGTTTATGATCAAGTTTATCTATGAACAATATTTGAATCTTCTCTGAATTCTTTTATGTATGATTGGTTATCTTTGCAAGTCTCTTCGAATTATCAGTTTGGTTTGGCCTACTAGATTGATCTTTCTTGCAATGGGAGAAGTGCTTAGCTTTGGGTTCAATCTTGCGGTGTCCTTTCCCAGTGACAGTAGGGGCAGCAAGGCACGTATTGTATTGTTGCCATCGAGGATAACAAGACGGGGTTTATATCATATTGCATGAGTTTATCCCTCTACATCATGTCATCTTGCTTAAAGCGTTACACTGTTCTTATGAACTTAATACTCTAGATGCCTGCTGGATAGTGGTCGATGTGTGGAGTAATAGTAGTAGATGCAGGCAGGAGTCGGTGTACTTGTCTCGGACGTGATGCCTATATACATGATCATACCTAGATATTCTCATAACTATGCTCAATTCTGTCAATTGCTCAACAGTAATTTGTTCACCCACCGTAATATTTATGCTCATGAGAGAAGCCACTAGTGAAACCTATGGCCCCCGGGTCTATTTTCCATCAGATTAATCTTCCAACAACAAGCTATTTCCATTGTCTTTTATTTTGCTTTTATTTTACTTTTCATCTTTATCATAAAAATACCAAAAATATTATCTTATCATAAATATCAGATCTCACTCTCGTAAGTGACCGTGTAGGGATTGACAACCCCTTATCGTGTTGGTTGCGAGGATTTATTTGTTTGTGTAGGTGCGAGGCACTCGTGTGTGGCCACCTACTGGATTGATACCTTGGTTCTCAAGAACTGAGGGAAATACTTACGCTACTTTGCTGGATCACCCTTTCCTCTTCAAGGGAAAACTAACGCAGTGCTCAAGAGGTAGCATTCACATAGGATGATGTCCATGAAAGCATTAGGTTACCTTGTCCCTTGTCTTACCAACAAGAGGGTTTGTGACTCCTTGAACTAGTGCAAGATATGGAAGTTGTTTGCACTTGTCCTTGCCAAGATGATAAGAGTGAAGTATGTTGGCGGAGTCACCCTCAAGAACTCTCTAGTTCTTCTTCTTAGGGATCCACACCATCTTGATGGGAATCCTTGGAGTTGTAGATACGGAGATTTTTTATCCGTGGTTCCGATAGGTGGTGCTATCGTACATCCACGTTGATGGAGACTTCAACCCACGAAGGGTAACGGTTGCGCGAGTCCACGGAGGGCTCCACCCACGAAGGGTCCACGAAGAAGCAACCCTGTCTATCCCACCATGGCCATCGCCCATGAAGGACTTGCCTCACTAGGGTAGATCTTCACGAAGTAGGCGATCTCCTTGCCCGTACAAACTCCTTGGTTCAACTCCACAATCTTGACGGAGGCTCCGAAGTGACAACTAACCAATCTAGGAGACACCACTCTCCAAAAGGTAATAGATGGTGTGTTGATGATGAACTCCTTGCTCTTGTGCTTCAAATGATAGTCTCCCCAACACTCAACTCTCTCTCATAGGATTGGATTTGGTAGAAAGATGATTTGTGTGGAAAGCTACTTGGGGATGGCTAGAGATCAAGATTTATGTGGTTGGAATGGAATATCTTGACCTCAACACAAGTGTAGGTGGTTCTCTCTCAGAAAATGTATGTTGGAAGTGTAGGCATGTTCTGATGGCTCTCTCCACGAATGAAGAGTGGGTGGAGGGGTATATATAGCCTCCACACAAAATCTAACCATTACACACAAATCCCCAAACTCGGTGGGACCGAATTATAAAACTCGGTCAAACCGATTTAGTTCGAAATGTGAACGTTAGGATTTTCGGTGGGACCGACATGTCAACTCGGTGTGACCGATGTTGTTAGGGTTAGGGCATAATGTAATCTCGGTGAGACCAATTACACAAACTCGGTGGGGCCGATTTTGATAATAGACAAACAGAGAGTTGGTCAGGCAAACTCGGTGGGACCGATTCGCTCATCTCGGTTAGACCGAAAAATTATGAAGGGGAAATAGAGAGTTTGCATTGCAATCTCTGTGGGACCGATCGCTCATCTCGGTTGGACCGAAACGTTACGAAGGGAAACAGAGAGGTTGCAATCCCATCTCGGTGAGACCGAGATCCCTATCGGTGAGACCGAGATCCCTATCGGTGAGACCGAAGTGACTAGGGTTTGTGGCAGTGGCTATGTCAAGTGAACTCGCTGGTGCCGGATAGAAGATTTCGGTGGGGCTGAGTTTGACTTTTGGTTTGGGACATATGTGGATATGAGAAAGTAGTTGAGGGTTTTTGGAGCATATCACTAAGCATTTTGAGCAAGTAACTCATTAAGCAACACCTCACCCCCTTTTAATAGTATTGGCTTTTCCTATGGACTAAATGTGATCTTGTATCACTAAAAGTAAAATGTAGAGTCTTGTGCTTTGAGCTTGAGCCAATCTTTCGTCCTTAGCATTTTGAGGGGTCCACTTTCTAATCCATGCCATGCCAATCATTGAGCTTTCCTGAAATATTTATCTTAAAATAGCATTAGCTCAATGAGCTATATGTTGTTAGGAATTACCAAAACCACCCAGGGATAGTTGCACTTTCAATATCCTTCTTCATATAGGAGCCAGTACAAGAAGTATCGAGCATAGATCGATCATTATTAGAAAGCCGAGCATAAAAATTTTGAATAATAATTTCTCTAGAGAGCTCATGGGCATGAATATAACATTGACTTAAGACTCCCCCAACCTTGAGCGATACTTTCTCCTTCACGAGGCCAAAAATTATATATATAATTCCGATCACGGTGAACCAGATGCATAGGATAAAACTTCTGATGAAATTCCAATTTCAATCGGTTGTAGTTCCATGATCCAATATCATCCAATAGCTTATACCATGTCAATGCCTTTCCCTTCAAAGATAAAGGGAAGACCTTCTTCTTGACAACATCCTCGAACATACCTGCAAGCTTAAATAATCTACAAACTTCATCCACATAGATTAGGTGCATATCGGGATGTAATGTTCCATCTCCTACATAAGGATTAGCTAGGGGTTTCTCTATCATACCCGAAGGAATTTCATAATAAATATTTTTAGTAGGTGCAGTAGGTTGAGGAGCAACTCTTTGTTCTTCCGGTTGAGTTGAAGATACCCTGAACAAGCCCCTCAAAGGATTATTTTCCATAGTAACAAGTGACAGTAAATTTCAGCACACTATATAAATGTTTCCTTACCAAATTCCACTTACCAAAGGCGCTTCACTCCCCGGCAACGACACCAGAAAAGAGTCTTGATGACCCACAAGTATAGGGGATCTATCGTAGTCCTTTCGATAAGTAAGAGCGTCGAACCCAACGAGGAGCATAAGGAAATGAAAAGTGGTTCTCAGCAAGGTATTCTCTGCAAGCACTGAAATTATCGGTAACAGATAATTTTGTGATAAGGTAAATCGGAACGGGTAACAAGTAGATAAAGTAAATAAGGTGCAGCAAGGTGGCCCAATCCTTTTTGTAGCGAAGGACAAGCCTGGACGAACCCTTATATAAAGCAAAGTGCTCCCGAGGACACATGGGGATTACTGTCAAGTTAGTTTCATCATGCTCATATGATTCGCGGTCGTTACTTTGATAATTTGATATGTGGGTGGACCGGTGCTTGGGTGCTGCCCTTCCTTGGACAAGCCTCCCACTTATGATTAACCCCTCTCACAAGCATCCGCAACTACAACAGAAGAATTAACGTAAACCTAACCATAGCACGAAACATATGGATCCAAATCAACCCCTTACGAAGCAACGCATAAACTAGGGTTTAAGCTTCTATCACTCTAGCAACCCATCATCTACTTATTACTTCCCAATGCCTTCCCCTAGGCCCAAATAATGGTGAAGTGTCACGTAGTCGACGTTCACATAACACCACTAGAGGAGAGACAACATACATCTCATCAAAGTATCAAACGAATACCAAATTCACATGATTACCTATAACAAGACTTCTCCCATGTCCTCAGGAACGAACGTAAATACTCACAAAGCATATTCAAAATCAAAATCAAAGGAGTATTAATTATCATTAAGGATCTGAACATATGATCTTCCACCGAATAAACCAACTAGCATCGACTACAAGGAGTAATCAACACTACTAGCAACCCACAGGTACCAATCTGAGGTTTTGGGACCAAGATCGAATACAAGAGATGAACTAGGGTTTGAGAGGAGATGGTGCTCGTGAAGATGTTGATGGAGATTGACCCCCCTCGATGAGAGGATCGATGGTGATGGTGATGGCGATGATTTCCCCCTCCCGGAGGGATGTTTCCCCGGCAGAACAACTCCACCGGAGCTCTAGATTGGTTCTGCCCAGGTTCCGCCTCGAGACGCGGCGCTTTGTCCCGAAAGCTTCTTCTCGAGTTTTTCCAGGGTGAAAGGCACCATATAGAAGAAGATGGGCACTGGAGGCCTGCCAGGGGGCCCACAAGGTCGGGGGGCGCGCCCTCCACCCTTGTTGCTGGCTGGTGGCCCCCTCTGGTTTTTTATTCGCCCAATATTTTTTATATATTCCAAAAAAATGCTCCATGAAATTTCAGGACTTTTGGAGTTGTGCAGAATAGGTCTTTAATATTTGCTCTTTTTCCATCCCAGAATTCCAGCTGCCGGCATTCTCCCTCTTCATGTAAACCTTATAAAATAAGAGAGAATAGGCATAAGTATTGTGATATAATGTGTAATAATAGCCCATAGTGCAATAAATATCATCATAAAAGCATGATGCAAAATGGACGTATCACCTGGCGGGCCACACGCTCCACGTCCTCCTCCTTCTCCGGCAAGGCGCCCCGAAGCAGGTATGCCTTGAACTCCTCGGATCAGCACCCCTCCTAAGGCTCGAGCGCAAGGAGCAGGCAGGTTCCCGAGGTTGGGCCGCAAGCTGGGGCGCCCGAGGGTTGCGCCGGGGGGAGCTCCTCTTGAGACAATGCTGGTCCCGCAGCGGGGGGAGCTGCTGACAGCTTGAAGAGCCACACCTCAAAGACGTCAGGCTCCTGAGGGTGACGCCGGGACGCCCTCTTGGCAATGTCGTACGCCTCCTTGTTTGTGCCGTGCGGCACGTGTTGCAATTCCAAGCCTAAGAATCATTTCTTAGTTTTGTGTAACTCCTCAAGGTATGCCTCCATGTGCTCGTCCTTTGGCTTGTACGCCTTGTTGGAGAAGTTGACGAAGAGCTGGGAGTCGCCCATGATGGCAAGGTGCCTCACCCCTAGAGCCGCCAAAGCCTTGAGGCTGGTGATAAGGCCCTCGTATTGCATGATGTTGTTGGAGACCTTCTCGCCATGCTGGAAGCAGAGCTGCATGGCGTAGTAGAGCTTGTCCTGGGTGGGTGAGATGAGCACGGCTCCAGCCCCCGCGCCCTGACGCGCGAATGCTTCGTCGAAGTACATGAACCAACCATCTGGTGCTTCGCTTCCGGGAGCGAGAGAACGGGCCTCGCCCACTTCTCGGTCAAGGACGTTAGTCCACTCTGCCACAAAGTTAGCGAGGGTCGCACCTTTGATGATCTTGGTGGTGCTGAACTCCAACTGGAATGCATGCAGTTCAATGTTCCATTCGGCGACCCTTCCCGCGGCGTTAGGGCTCCGGAGTACCCTCTCCAAGGGGTAAGCTGAGACAACCTTGATGGGGTGGCCTTGGAAGTAGTGACGTAGTTTCCGGGAGGCAATGAGGAGTGCGAGCAAAAGCTTTTGTGGCATGGGGTAGCGCGCCCGCACATCACGCAACACCGTGTTGACGAAGTACACTGGGTGCTCGACGAGGGTGGAGGCATTCGCGGGGTCCCGTGCCTCCTGAGGCTGGGGAACCTCAGGAGCTTTGCCATCTTACGGGGAAACCGTGGCCTCAGGAGCGCCATCCTCAGGAGTCCCGCTGATCGGAGGGGTGGCCAAGGCCTCAGGAGCACCGTCGTGAGGCTGCGACATCTCGGCCAGGTGCGGGGGCGCTGCGCCGCAAGCCCTTAACCGGACGCTCCTCCTGGACCGCCATGAGTGTTGCGCTGGCAGAGTGAGGTGTGGCGGCCAGGTAGAGCACTGGGGGCTCAAGGGTGCATGTAGGGATGGCAATGGGGACAATCCCCTATGGGGATACCTACAACATCCCCATCCCCATCTATTCCCTATCATCCCATTCCCATCCCCGTTTACATGACTGGGGATGAAATTTCCCCATACCCATGCCCCACTGGGGAACGGGGCCCCATTAGGGTCCCCATCCCCATAAACAAATACTCATATACATAATATGACACCCTATAATCAACATACATACATGGTGTTGTCCTTGTCCTGCTAATGGCTATCTAGGTCGTATTGACTTCTTGGTCAAGGTGGCAGCTGAGGTGAGGATGTGAGATAGGTTTAAGGTTTTTTCAGAGTTTTTTGTTTTGTTTTTGCAAGTTTGTTTGTGAATATTTTAAGGTTGACCGTAGTATCACAGTTACTAACCGGGTCCCTGATGGGTATTGGGTCTGGGGAATAAGATATCGTCCCCATCCCCGTTGTACCCTATGGGGAATAAAATAGTTTGGTAAATATCCCCATGGGGATGTTTTTCGCCCATCCCCACCCCCTAATAGATGAAATCCCTACGGGTTTTGCGGGTATGGGGCGCCCTTGCCATCCCTAGGTGCATGGTGCTACCATCACCGGTGGGCTGGTGAGGTACCTCTTAAGGTCTTGGAAGGCCGCGTTAGCCTCCGGAGTCCACTCGAACGAGCCCTTCTTTTTCATCAGTTTGCAGAAAGGGAGGGCGCGCTCTCCTAGCTTGGAGATAAAACGCCTGAGCGAGGTCACACACCCCACCAGCTTCTGCATCTCCTTGAGGGTTTGCAGCGGACTCATCCTTTCTATGGCCTTGCCCTTCTCCGAGTTGGCTTTGATCCCTCTGTGCGACACCAGGAAACCCAGCAGCTTGCCAGACGGGACGCCAAACACACATTTTTCCGGGTTGAGTCGCAGGTTCACTTTGCGTAGACTGGCAAATGTCTCCTCCAGATCTTCGATAAGGGTTCTTGTCTCCCAAGATGTCACCACTATGTCATCGACGTATGCCTCGGCGTTCCTCCCGAGCTGCTGACCCAGGGCGATGTGCATCAACCGCTGGAAGGCGAACGACATGCAGGTGTAGCAGTACACCCCGCACGGGGTCAAGAAAGTCGTCTTCTCAACATCCTGCACTGCCATCTTGATTTGGTGATAGCCCGAGAAGGCGTCCAGGAAGCACAGTAAATCACACTCGGCGGCGGAGTCGATGATCTGATCGATGCGTGTGAGAGGGAAAGGGTCTTGAGGACAAGCCTTGTTGAGGTTGGTGAAATCTACGCACATGTGCTCCTTCCCGCCCTTCTTGGGAACGATAACCGGGTTCACCAACCAATCTGGATGTCGTACTTCCCGAATGAAGCTGGCCTCTTGCAGCTTGCGGGTCTCCTAGATGATGAACGACTGCTTCTTCGGGGCTTGCAGCCGCGCGTTCTGTTTTATCACGTGCATTGGGGCACACCATCAGGTGGTGCTCGATTACCCCACGCAGAACCCCGACTAGGTCCGCCGCTTCCCATGCAAATACGTCCTTGTTCGCGCGGAGGAAGCTGACCAGTGCCTCTTCCTGGTCAGGGGGAGGCCTGCGCCTATAATGAAGGTAGAACCCGATCCCCCCGTCTTCGTCGACCGGTACCTGCTTCGTCTCGTCCCGGTCTTGAGAAAACAATTGCTTCTTCTTTGCTGGCGCAGCCCCCGGGCCCTCCGGAGCCCCCTCCCCATTTGGTCACACGGTTGCCACGGCCTTGAAGGCGAGCTTGAGGGCCGAGAGCGCATCCTTGGTATCCCCCGCCACGGTGAGGACGCCGCTGCTTCCCTGCATCTTCATGAGGTAGTAGCCAGGATGAGTCGCCGCCATGAACTTGGCCAGGGCTGGATACCCGAGAATGGCGTTGTACGGAAGGCTGATGCGGGCGATGTCGAAGTCGATGAGCTCGGTCGGTAGTTATCGCGTGTGCCAAAGGTGGAGGCGAATCTGCCCTAGAGGGCAGTGGAGCCATCAACGACCCCAAACAAAGGCCTGGTGGGGAGGAGCCGACTATAAGGCACATGAAGCAGGCCAAAGGCCTCCACGGAGAGGATGTTGAGGCCAGCGCCGCCGTCGATGAGGGTCCTGGGGACTGCTACGCTGCAGATGGTGGGGGTGCAGAGCATAGGGAGCGCGCCAGCGCCAACCGTGGTCTCAGGGTGGTCCCTTGAGTTGAAGGTGAGGTCGGCCTTAGGTGCCACCCAGCTCGGAGGGGTTCCCCACTGCGCGTGGGCGGCGATGATACGTCTCCAACATATCTATAATTTATGAAGTATTCATGCTATTATATTATCCATCTTGGGTGTTTTATGGGCTTTACTATGCACTTTTATATTATTTTTGGGACTAACCTATTGACCCAGAGCCCAGAGCCCAGTGCCAGTTCCTGTTTTCTCCCTTGTTTCAGTGTTTCGAAGAAAAGGAATATCAAACGGAGTCGAAACGGAATGAAACCTTCTGGAGAAGTTATTTTTGGAAAGAAAGCAACCCGGGAGACTTGGAGTCCACGTCAAGAAAGCAACGAGGAAGGCACGAGGCAGGGGGGCGCGCCCTCCACCCTCGTGGGCCCCTCGTGGCTCCCCTGACATATTTCTTCTGCCTATATATATCCATATACCCTAAAACTATCGGGGAACAGGATAGATCAGGAGTTCCGCCCCCGCAAGCCTCTGTAGCCACCAAAAACCAATCGGGACCCTGTTCCGGCACCCTGCCGGAGGGGGGATCCCTCACCGGTGGCCATCTTCATCGTCCCGGCGCTCTCCATGACGAGGAGGGAGTAGTGCACCCTCGGGGCTGAGGGTATGTACCAGTAGCTATGTGTTTGATCTCTCTCTCTCGTGTTCTTGAGGTGATGTGATCTTGATGTATCGCGAGCTTTGCTATTATAGTTGGATCTTATGATGTTTCTCCCCCTCTACTCTCTTGTAATGGGTTGAGTTTTCCCTTTGAAGTTATATTATCAGATTGAGTCTTTAAAGGATTTGAGAACACTTGATGTATGTCTTGCGTGGGATACCCGTGGTGACAATGGGGTATTCTATTGATCCACTTGATGTATGTTTTGGTGATCAACTTGCGGGTTCCGCCCATGAACCTATGCATAGGGGTTGGCACATGTTTTCGTCTTGACTCTCCGGTAGAAACTTTGGGGCACTCTTTGAGGTTCTATGTGTTGGTTGAATAGATGAATTTGAGATTGTGTGATGCATATCGTATAATCATACCCACAGATACTTGAGGTGACACTGGAGTATCTAGGTGACATTAGGGTTTTGGTTGATGTGTGTCTTAAGGTGTTATTTTACTACGAACTCTAGGGCTGTTTGTGACACTTATAGGAATAGCCCAATGGATTGATCGGAAAGAATAACTTTGAGGTGGTTTCGTACCCTACCATAATCTCTTCGTTTGTTCTCCGCTATTAGTGACTTTGGAGTGACTCTTTGTTGCATGTTGAGGGATAGTTATATGATCCAATTATGTTATTATTGTTGAGAGAACTTGCACTAGTGAAAGTATGTACCCTAGGCCTTGTTTCCTAGCATTGCAATACCGTTTACGCTCACTTTTATCATTAGTTACCTTGCTGTTTTTATATTTTAAGATTACAAAAACCTATATCTACCATCCATATTGCACTTGTATCACCATCTCTTCGCCGAACTAGTGCACCTATACAATTTACCATTGTATTGGGTGTGTTGGGGACACAAGAGACTCTTTGTTATTTGGTTGCAGGGTTGTTTGAGAGAGACCATCTTCATCCTACGCCTCCCACGGATTGATAAACCTTAGGTCATCCACTTGAGGGAAATTTGCTACTGTCCTACAAACCTCTGCACTTGGAGGCCCAACAACGTCTACAAGAAGAAGGTCGTGTAGTAGACATCAAGCAGTTTCTGGCGCCGTTGCCGGGGAGGTGAGTGCTTGAAGGTATATCTTTAGATCTTGCAATCGAATCTTTTTGTTTCTTGTTTTATCACTAGTTTAGTTTATAAAAGAAAACTACAAAAAATGGAATTGAGTTTATCTCATACGCTTCATCTTTTTAATATCTTTCGTGAGTATGATGGAAAGGAAAATCGTGCCAAAGTACTAGAAGAAGAATTACATAGAATGCTTGGCATAAAATATGTGAATGATGAGCATGATTGCAATGTTGTTAGTATGAACTCCTTGAATATCCATGGTACTAATGATGATTGCACTAGTTATGATGAAAATGTCTCCTATAAACATGTCAATTTTTGTGGAGTGCATTGGGTTTGCAAGTACACACCAAATAGGGAAGATAGATATTGTAAGAGGCATAAGCATTTAGAAACTAAATTCTTGCAAGAAAGGCTAGATGTTTGTGCTGAAAATTTAAATTTTCTTGGCCATACTTATGAAGTTTGCAATGAACGAGGTCATTTTACTATCCGATGCAAATTGTTTCATGATCTAATCGTGTCCAAAAATTGTGATGACTTGATTTCCCTTGCACATTATAATGAACTTAGTTTGATTATGGGTCACGAAGAAATGAAACGTATAACTAAGCATCTTCCAGAATTTGCCCATTATAAACTTCTTGGTTTTGATCTAGAGGAAATTTATATGTATTGTGCGGTGAATTGCATTGAAAATCCTTATATTGCCAATTACATAAAGAAAAGAAAACAAATAGAGGATGAAGAGAATACTAATGAAAGGGGAGAGACTTCCCAATATCCTCCTATTATTTCTTATGATGAATCAGGTAACGAGGAGGAGCCTTCTATTCAACCAATTTCATTAATAAGGAGCTCCAAAAAGAGGATTGAACCCACACATGGTGTGGTGAAGAATAAGAAAATAAAAAGGAAGAGAGGTAAAAAGATATCTCTCCCAAATAATGTTGCTCCTATTATTGTTGTGCCTCATGAAAATGAATCAAAAATAATTGTGGAAGATGATGCACTTGATGATGATCTCATATGCCTATTGCTTGTTGTGATGATTATGATTGGGAAGATAATGATACTTCTTATGATCTTGAAAATCTTTTTGGCACTTGCTTGGAGGAATATGATAATTGCTATACTATTGGTGCTATCCATACTATTAATGATGAGAGTGATTATGCTTATGATATGAAAAAGCCATAGCTTGGGGATGCTATGTTTGATGAAGATGATATTTTTGAGAATATATTTGCTGCAATTAATGTTTGTCCTAAGCTTGGGGATGCTACGTTTAATGAAGATGATATTCTTAGTCTCCCAAGTTTTGATATGCAAATTTATAATGATGATAGCATGCCTCCTACTTATGATGATTATATTGAGGAAAGTGGGTTTGGAAGAGTGTCAACTTTAGGAAGTAGTGACCCCACTATTTTGGAGGATGTTGAATCTTATTGTGATAATTATGAAAGTGGATTTGGAGAGGTCATGACTTTATTTAGTGATGAATCCACTATTTCAGAAGAGGTTTCAATTGATTATGATGAGAACAAAGTTGCTACTCGTGATGATTATTGTGATGAAACCTATGCTATAAAAAGTAGTGATGATTATATTTATAAAACTTGTCATGATTATGATTACCCTTTTTCTGAACATTACTCTTTTAATTTGGAAACAATTTATAGTATTCAAGTCTCTTATGGTACTCCCACTATTCCGAATGAGAAGAATTTTGCTTATGTGGAGAGTAGTAAATTTTCTATGCAAGTAGATCATGAAAAGGATGCTTTAGGTGCGGCTATATTGTTGAACTCATTCATGATGCTACTGAAAATTATTATTAGGGAGGAATGTATGCTTGTAGGAATTGCAATAATATCAAGTTTCCTCTCTATGTGCTTAAAATTTTAAAGTTATGCTTGTTTTGCCTTCCTATGCTAGTTGATTATTGTTCCCATAAGTTGTTTGCTCACAAAATCCCTATGCATAGGAAGTGTGTTAGACTTAAATGTGCTAGTCATATTCTTCATGATGCTCTCTTTATGTTTCAATTCTTATCTTTTATGCGAGCATCATTGAAATCATCATGCCTAGCTAGGGGCGTTAAACGTTAGCGCTTGTTGGGAGGCAACCCAAATTTATTTTCGTTTTTTGCTTTTTGGTTCTGTTTAGGAATAAATGATCCATATAGCTTCTGTTTAGATGTGGTTTTGTATTTTAATCAGTGTTTGTGCCAAGTAGAACTTTTGGGGAGACTTGGGTGAAGTCTTTACGATCATGCTGTAAAAAACAGAAACTTTAGCGCTCACGAGATTAGCTAAAACTTTTTATTGAAGAGTGCTATTTAGTTGATTCTTTTTGAAGATGATTACTAGACAAATTCCTCAGGTCCACCAATTTATTTTAGAATTTTTTGAGTTCCAGAAGTTTGCGTTAGTTACAGATTACTACAGACTGTTCTGTTTTTGACAGATTCTGTTTTCATTGTGTTGCTTGCTTATTTTGATGAATCTATGACTAGTAAAATAGTTTATAAACCATGGAGAAGTTGGAATACAGTAGGTTTAACACCAATATAAATTAAGAATGAGTTCATTACAGTACCTTGAAGTGGTGTTTTGTTTTCTTTCACTAACGGAGCTCACGAGTTTTCTGTTAAGTTTTGTGTTGTGAAGTTTTCAAGTTTTGGGTAAAGATTCGATGGACTATGGAATAAGGAGTGGAAAGAGCCTAAGCTTGGGGATTCCCAAGGCACCCCAAGGTAATATTCAAGGATAACCAAGAGCCTAAGCTTGGGGGATGCCCCGGAAGGCCTCCCCTCTTCCGTCTTCATTCATCGGTAACTTTACTTGGAGCTATATTTTTATTCACCACATGATATGTGTTTTGCTTGGAGCGTCATTTTATTTTCTTTAGCCTTGCTTGCTGTTTGAATAAAACACCAAGATCTCAAATTCTTGAATGAGAGAGAGTCTTCACATAGCTAAATAATTATTTAACTGCTCATTGATATTCACTTATATCTTTTTGGAGTGGTTTGTCATTTACTCGTGTGCCTCACTTATATGCTATGAGTAAATGGTTGAATGATTTGAATGTCATAAATCTGAAATTATATATGTTTCATATGCCTTTCCCATGGGGAGTAATACCTTCACATATAAGAATTAGAGGTGGTAAATTTATTGAAGGTTAGCAAACATTGTATTGGTCACTTGAACAATTCATGAAAGAATATTGAAGGAAGAGAGATTTCATATATAAATATACTATCTTGGACATCTTCTATGATTGTGAGCCCCATTAATTATTTTCAAACCTGAGCAAATTAGTTGAAGTTGGACAAGGAAGACAACATAATGAGTTATGCTTGGGTATATTTGTATAAGTTATATTGTTTTGGATCCTCTAACATGTGGTGCTTGCTATTTAGAATCCTTTGCTAGCCAAAATATCTGTACTAAGCGGGAATACTGCTTGTGCATCCAAATCCCTTGAACCAAGTTTCTTCCATGAGTTTACACCATATCTACCTATATGCGGTATTTACCTGCCGTTCCAAGTAAATTTGCATGTGCCAAACTCTAAACCTTCAAATAATAATCTATTTTGTATGCCTGAATCGCTCATGTAGCGACTACGGGTTAGCAGTGTCTTCCATGCTAGGTGGGTTATTCTCACGATGAGTGGACTCTGCCCATCATTGACGAGAAAATGGCCGGTAACTGGGATGCCCAGTCCCATGATCAAAAGATCAAAATCAAATCAAAAATAATTTCAAACAAAACTCGCACAAGTTTGATGTTAGTTGGAGGCACCCGTTGTTTCGGGCAAGCCATGGATTGATGATTGTTGGTGGAGGGGGAGTAAAAATCTTTACCTTTCTATTTGGGAACCGCCTATAATGTATGTAGTATGGAAGATATTGGGAAATCTTGGTCGTTATGTTGACAATGAAAGCATACCTCTCAAAATTATTTTCATTTTTTTTTCTTCGAGCTCTGGCACCTCTACAAATCCCTGCTTCCATCTGCGAAGGGCCTATCTTTTACTTTTATGCAAGAGTCAGTAGTATTCCTTCTCATTCCAACCTACTCTTTAGTTGGCAAGCATCATATGATGGAAAGATCTAAGCATATATGGCCATTCAAATATATTTGAGCATGAATTATTACTGTTGACATTACCCTTGAGGTAAAAGGTTGGGAGGCGAAACATTAAGCCCCTATCTTTCTCTGTGTTCGATGAATACTATTTGTTCTAAAAATATGCTTTGAGTGGTAGCAATCATGGAAGACTAAATGATAGTTGAGTATGTGAAGTTTGCTGAATCAAAGCTCTGACATAGACTCTTCCTGAAAATAAGATGAATTGTAATTGTTTGATGACTAATAACACAGTTTGTTAGTTTTCAAAAGTTCTATGAGTTGAGCTACTGTTATGACATATAATGATGCTAGAAAAGGTGATTGAAATTATCATTGATCAAACTTATGCACCTGCTAGCATTCACACTTCATAAATCATTTCTTTTATCATTTACCTACTCGAGGATGAGCAGGAATTAAGCTTGGGGATGCTGATACGTCTCCAACGTATCTATAATTTATGAAGTATTCATGCTATTATATTATCCATCTTGGGTGTTTTATGGGCTTTACTATGCACTTTTATATTATTTTTGGGACTAACCTATTGACCCAGAGCCCAGTGCCAGTTCCTGTTCTTTCCCTTGTTTCAGTGTTTCAAAGAAAAGGAATATCAAACGGAGTCGAAACGGAATGAAACCTTCTGGAGAAGTTATTTTTGGAAAGAAAGCAACCCGGGAGACTTGGAGTCCACGTCAAGAAAGCAACGAGGAAGGAACGAGGCAGGGGGGTGCGCCCACCCCCCTGGTCGCGCCCTCCACCCTCGTGGGCCCCTCGTGGCTCCCCTGATGTATTTCTTCCGCCTATATATATCTATATAGCATAAAACTATCGGGGAACAAGATAGATCGGGAGTTCCGCCGCCGCAAGCCTCTGTAGCCACCAAAAACCAATCGGGACCCTGTTCCGGCACCCTGCCGGAGGGGGGATCCCTCACCGGTGGCCATCTTCATCATCCCGGCGCTCTCCATGATGAGGAGGGAGTAGTTCACCCTCGGGGCTGAGGGTATGTACCAGTAGCTATGTGTTTGATCTCTCTCTCTCTCTCGTGTTCTTGAGGTGATGTGATCTTGATGTATCGCGAGCTTTGCTATTATAGTTGGATCTTATGATGTTTCTCCCCCTCTACTCTCTTGTAATGGATTGAGTTTTCCCTTTGAAGTTATATTATCGGATTGAGTCTTTAAAGGATTTGAGAACACTTGATGTATGTCTTGCGTGGGATACCCGTGGTGACGATGGGGTATTCTATTGATCCACTTGATGTATGTTTTGGTGATCAACTTGTGGGTTCCGCCCATGAACCTATGCATAGGGGTTGGTACACGTTTTCGCCTTGACTCTCCGGTAGAAACTTTGGGGCACTCTTTGAGGTCCTATGTGTTGGTTGAATAGATGAATTTGAGATTGTGTGATGCATATCGTATAATCATACCCACGGATACTTGAGGTGACATTGGAGTATCTAGGTGACATTAGGGTTTTGGTTGATGTGTGTCTGAAGGTGTTATTTTACTATGAACTCTAGGGCTGTTTGTGACACTTATAGGAATAGCCCAATGGATTGATCGAAAAGAATAACTTTGAGGTGGTTTCGTACCCTACCATAATCTCGTCGTTTGTTCTCCGCTATCAGTGACTTTGGAGTGACTCTTTGTTGCATGTTGAGAGATAATTATATGATCCAATTATGTTATTATTGTTGAGAGAACTTGCACTAGTGAAAGTATGAACCCTAGGCCTTGTTTCCTAGCATTGCAATACCGTTTACGCTCACTTTTATCATTAGTTACCTTGCTGTTTTTATATTTTTTCAGATTACAAAAACCTATATCTACCATCCATATTGCACTTGTATCACCATCTCTTCGCCGAACTAGTGCACCTATACAATTTACCATTGTATTGGGTGTGTTGGGGACACAAGAGACTCTTTGTTATTTGGTTGCAGGGTTGTTTGAGAGAGACCATCTTCATCCTATGCCTCCCACGGATTGATAAACCTTAGGTCATCCACTTGAGGGAAATTTGCTACTGTCCAACAAACCTCTACACTTGGAGGCCCAACAACGTCTACAAGAAGAAGGTTGTGTAGTAGACATCAGGCGCCCACCCGACGGAAGAACTGCTTGGCGTGGCGGTCCGAGGCCGGCACTTGTGACCCGCCAAGGATGGCCGCAACAACGTGGGGAGCTGGTGCCGCGAAGCGCGCGACAAAGAGGCCGCGCAGCTCCTCCCAGGAGGCCACTGAAGACTCCGGCAAGCCAAGAAGCCAGGCACGCGGCACACCCGTAAGGGCCATGGGGAACCAATTCGCCATAACCTTGCCGTCGCCGCCGGCTGCCCCAACAGCCTCCGCATACGCCTGGAGAAACCTTGTCGGATCCGCCATGCCGTCATACCGAGGCGGCAGCTCCGGCCTGAACTTTGGCGGCCATTGCACTTGCCGCAAGGCGGGGGTGAAAGCCCGGTGATACGCAGTGCCTCCGAACGCGCCCGGCGGCCCGGCCAGTGGAGCGACGCCCGCCATGAGAGCCGAACAGCGAGGGCGGGGCAATGCAGATGATGAGGTGAATCTTCGACGCGCCCTTACCTGGTGCGCCAAATGTCGGATTCAGGGCTCTGCAGACCCAAGAAAGATTCGAACTCTGCGGTGCGTGCAAAGAACTCGATCTCCCCAGCCTACCAACTTGACGCTCTCACGGCCCAGCTCAATGAACGGGGGAGGAAAGGGACACGACAGTTTACCCAGGTTCGCGCCACCTTGCGATGTAATACCCTACTCTTGCTTTGGGGTGGATTGGCCTCGCGAGTGGCTGAGGATGAACTAGTACAGAGGAAGAACTACCTCAGGAGGTCTGCTCATGTGTTGGGGTGAGCTGGTGAGGGTTCGGATGGATCAGGTCTGGATCCCTCCTATGGTGGTGGCTAGGCTATATTTATAGTGGCCTCGGTGCTCTTCCTCCAAAATGAAGGCAGAAGGGATCCCACAACGGCCAAGTTTGAAGGGAGACAAATAGTACATCTTATCCTCACGAAAGGTGCTCTTCACCTGCAAAGCTTCTGGTCGTTACGCTGTGGTGGGCTCGGCGATGACCTCCATCCCGCCGTCCTGGTGGTCTTGGTCTTGTAGCACGGGAATGGAAACCTTTGGCTGATTCCTCGGGACTCCGCACCTGCGCTTGCCTCCTTAGCACCAAAGAGGAAACCCGATGTACTGCGCCCGCCTGGCCTTGGTCGTCATGGCTTGCATCACCTTAAACTCATGAGGTGAGTGCCTGCATAGGAATATTCGCTCCTCAGGAGCCGGACTAGGGAGGCCGCTCCCTCTGGAGGTCTTAGCGTCGTCCGCATGGCAAGACTTGCCCACCCCACATGAGGGTCCTGCTTTGTCGATGCTGAAGATGGGCCGTACCAGGCCGTTTGATGGAGCCAGGCCGCGGGCCGTAGGCAGGCAAGTCTGGGTACCCTGGTTCCCATAACGCCGACACACATGCCATGTATGACTGGAATAAAAATGCCATACACTAATAAAACATAAGGCCACAAGGCGATGCAGTGCTGGTTACAGGAGGCAAGAAGAAAGATGCATCCATCGACGACGTCCACCTCCTTGACTCAGGGTGCCGGCCCACCAAATGGTGGCTAAGTAGCGGCAGATTTCGTGGCCAGGTCGACGTGCTTCTAAACAATGGCATCCAAAGATTCCAGCCACTGGAAGAAGGCCAATGTCTTTCTGCCCATGCTGGCCTTGTAGTGGCCCATGTAGACGATTAACTCGTAGACGTGGATGTGCATGTCGACGGTTTCTTGCATGACGAGGCGCTGCGCGGTGAGCGTGGCCTCGAGGTGCACATTCTTTGTCGCGACCTCCGGCTGCTGCAAGGCCACCAGTGCTTCAAAGAGTTCGCCAAGGCAAAGCCACCGATGAGGGTGGCAGGCAACGAGGATCCTGGGCGCGCGGGCTGGAGCAGTATGGCAAGGTCGCCCGCGCGCTTCTTGACGACGGTGAACTTGCGGATGGAGTTGACCATCATCTGGCACATGCGAGAGGCAAAGCCGGCATCGACGAGGGCTATGACGTTGGCGGTCGCCTGCATCGTCTGGAAACATTGCACGGAGCGGGGCCGCAGGCCGGCATCTTGGATGATCCGACATAGCCGACAGTCGCTTGCATCCATCGACGCCATGTGTGCTTGTGGCTTCTGGTCACTTGGTATTGGTCTTGGATTGGAGTGGGCAGTGTTGCGCAGAGACTAGGAGTAGATGTATTGGAGTGGTGGGGCGCCTTTATATGAGAGTCCAAACTACGTTGCATTCACATCGTGCCGGCTCCATTCTGCTTCTCCAATTACTTACCTCTGCATGCTAATTGAATGCGGAGGCATCATTGACCGTTCAATGTTTTGGGAACCGCTACCCTCTGCCTCGTTGGCATTCAAGCCATATCAACGTAAATGCATGTCAAAAAGAGACTACGAGTCAGTAATAGTATACTCAATATTGTGCACCGCGACCAAGGCGGAGAGGAAAACGAGAGAACTACGTATTTATTTATGGTGTAGATTCACTCATTTTGCTCCGTATGTACTCTTTTACGGTGTAGTCACTTGTTGAAATCTCTATAAAGACAAATATTTAGGAACGGAGGGAGTAGTCCCTCCTTTCTGGTTTACAGGGCTATACTATCAAGAGCAAGTACAATAGTGGGCTTATAGCCTGCTTACATGGCAAACAATAGTAGAAAAGAATTGCCACAAAACTGCTGCACCACGCCCCACCCCTACACAAAGACTGCCACGCGAGCGTTCGCAACTGCTACGTTCGGGTTGCGCTTGGCTGTTTGCCTCTTCGAGAAGACGAACAATGATGTTACTACTTCTACAGTATCGAATCAACTGCTGCATGTCCGTCCCCCGCGTGCGGGAGGGATAGCTTGTTGTAGTAAGCAAAGGCCTGTCCTCGTCTGTGAGCCACTGCACGCATGGGCGAGGGAGAGGGCGTACTAGTAGTAAAATCAAGCTTCTCCTTGTTGTACGAGTTGATGCGACACATCATAGCACTGGCCCCACATGCTTGCCTCTAAACTTGGCTAAAAGACCCGCAGTGTTCAATATATTTGCTGCAACCTCTAACATTTACCCCACCACAAATAAAAATATATATTCCTGTCTTGACCAGATCAGCGTGCAAACTACAATCACCAGAATGACAGGTAGGGCCAGAAAATTATTTTAATCAAAAACTGCTTCGAGACGGCCTCATAGCATGGAGCCGACTCCAACGACTTTAAGCTTAGAGGCACGGTACACGCTATCCGAGACTATGTCACTATACTACCTCCCCTACACATGAAACTGCCACACGAGTGTTCGGGTTGCGCTTGGCTCTTCGCCTCTTCGGGAAGTCGAACAATGATGGTAATACTATAGTGGATTACTACTAGTATGCTTCTGGCCATCTGACACCGAATGAACTGCTGCATGTCCATCGTGTGCGAGAGGGAGAACGTGTAGCGAAAGCTTCGCCTAGTCCTGCGAGCCACCACGCTCATGGGCGAGGGAGAGGGCGTTGTAATCAAACTTCTCCTTGTTGTACGAGTTGACGCGACACATCAAAGCTGTGCACTCGATATATTTCAATAA
This sequence comes from Aegilops tauschii subsp. strangulata, assembly GCF_002575655.3. Taxonomy (NCBI): domain Eukaryota; kingdom Viridiplantae; phylum Streptophyta; class Magnoliopsida; order Poales; family Poaceae; genus Aegilops; species Aegilops tauschii. The sequence continues at coordinate 322,424,342 of NC_053038.3, read as the reverse complement.
TTTGCGTTTACCGATGCATTAATTACAAGGCATGCATGCATGCATGCCGTGACTTTCCTTTTGATACTTGCATGTGTTGATTTAATGCGCCTTGAAGTAGAATGAATATGTGATGGTAAAACTTTCTAATGCCCCGACCCTAAAGCGAGAGATGGTTGTGCACTAGGAGGGCGAGATCATGCCGAGGGAACATGACCCGACAATGGAGCTCTCTATGGTCTCTATGGACCTCACCTTGCTCCACTGCCCCTTGTGCCTCCGCCCCTTGAAGCCTCTAGTGTATGAGGTTCGAATACACCCCGTCCGTTCTGCTGATCGAGCAAGGTGTAGGTTTCTTGATTGATGTGTTGTTCGATTAATTCGTGCAGCGCAAGGGAGGGCACCTGGTCTGCGCGGACTGCCGCGGCGAGCGCCCTGGGAACCAGCGGCAGTGCCAGAAGTGCGAGCATGGCGGTGGCTTCGACATGCGGAACACGGAGATGGACGCTGTCCTCTCCTCGGTGAGGGTGTAGTGTCTGCATGAAGGCTGTGGGATCTACGTCACTTACCACAAGCTCGCCGATCACGAGAGCGTGTGTCCGCTCGCGCCCTGCAAATGCCCCGTGCCCGTCTGCGGCTACAAAGGCCCGCCGCCGGCGCTCCCCAACCACATCAGCACCGTGCATCCCATGCCTATGTACAGGATCCACTACGGCAAGGTGCTCCAGCTACAAGTGCCAGTGTCAGAGCCGCGGCTCTTGCTATTCACAGAGGAGGACGACTGCGCGTTTTTCTTGGTCGGCAACGTGCTCGACATCGGTGCGCCTATCGCCGTGTCGGTCGTCTGCATCAGAGCGAGGGCGTCCCCACCGCGCACTACGCGGCCAAGCTGTGGGCGAATGGCCCACCGAGGGAGCCCTAAGGCAGGACCGACACCATCAAGGTCGAAATCGAGGTGACAAGCAGCAAGGATCCCGGCGACGTCGCCGTGTAGGAGCTGACCTTCTTCATAGTTCCGCCCAAGCTGCTGGCCGGGGCTGGGTTGTCGAGGATTGTGTCCCTCCACATTCAGATTGACAAGCTCACCTCCTAAATGATTCTGCAGTGCCTTCTGTTTATCTTAGTAATATGCTAATATAGGGGTTAGATCGGTCTACTTTAGCTTAAGAGATGGTGGGTTTTGGTGGCGATGCAGCAATTACTTCGACATCAGATTAGCAGTTAAAGTAATTTCCAATAGTCGAATGGATATTTTGTGTCTGTTGGATATAAAGATCCTGTGGGTAAAAAGTATAAGTAGCTTATATGCTTGTTTGTTGAGGAAGTGTTGCATACTTCTGCGAGTTGACGCGACACATCAAAGTAGTACTACTACTAGTAGTACTCACCCGACTGCGCACCAGGCAGACGAAGCTCGTGTCGTGTTGGTGCCATGAGCGGCCCGCACATTAATAAAAACCTCGCGCCTCCAGCTTAGCCTCCGTGTTTTAAACTTCTCAATCTCAAGGCTAAGGAGCAACGGGAACGTATGATAGAGCTAATCGGATAGTTGAGAACACTACAATTCGTAGCTATAGATGCGTCTGTGAGAGAGGACGAGTGCGTGCGTGCACCTCTTCTCTTCGTGTATAACATACTAAACTCAGAGTACAAGTGTATGTGGGTGACATTGACCTAGGGAGCTAGCGGTGGTGCGTGCGAGAAGTCCCGAGAGACTAGGTGTGTGTGTGTGTGGGAAAGAGGGAGAGAGATGATATGTGTCGATGTAATGCGTGTGAAAAAAAGACTAGTCTATAGCTTGCCACGAGGCTATTCCTGTCGAACGCCCCAATAACCATAAGATATGTATCTGATGGTGCCAGTTATTGCACATACACATCAGTAGAAAAAGAAGTACCATGGCATATTACAAAACTGCTACACCACGGCTGAGAACGCGTGCCCACGTTACGCCATCCGGGAATATGTAACATCCCAATTTTCAATTTGGATGTTATACATAGGTCATCATATGCATATCATATTTTATTTGGAATTTTCGTTGTGATCCTAGAAATATTAAGCAACTCAAGGACCCAAGGAGAGAGTTGGAGGTTTCACATATTTTCATATTTGAAATTTTCTCAAATTTGAAAAGAGGATCAATTTGATTTTAATATTTTTCTCTCTAATTATTTCCAATAATAAAAATAAATGAGTGAAGATAAAATGACTTCTTCAAAAGAGAGGAGTATTGGAGAAGAAACTTTAAAATCAAATTATTATTTTATTTGAATTTTATTTGAATTAGAAAAATATGCATTTTTGAAAACTGCTTTTTTAGGCCAGAAAAATGTTCAGCATGTTCTAAATATTAGGTTTAGACGGTGAAAATTGTTTCTGGTATTTTTAGAATATTTTTAATATTTTATTAGGATTTTTCTTTCGGGCGAAATTTATTTTAAAAAAAAGTTTCTTCGCCCGACTGGGACAAAGGCCCAGCTGAGCCAGGCGGGCCCACCCCGCCGCCACCGCCTCCCCGCGCGGGAGAGCCGTACCGTCGTCCGAGTCCGGCCGGGGCACGCCTCCCGAGGCGGACCCCGACCCGGCGCCCCCTTGCCTAAGCTAGCCCCCCCGGGCCTTTATAAGCCGCCGCCCGTCGCCGCCCTCTCCTCACCCCGCCCCGCAAGCTGCAGCCGCCGCCGCCGCTCGCCGATGCAACCCCCCGCCGCCCGCTGCCCACCGTCGCCGCAAGTCACCGCCGCGCCGCCCCGCCGTCGCCTCGCCGGAGCCCCGGCTCACCGACGCCGCCGGATCCCGCCGCCGCTGTTGACCTCGCCGTCGCGTTGGACCGGTATAAAACCGTCCCGATTCGCCGGTTCTCGTTTCGGTTTTTTTGTTCTTCGGTTTAGATCGGTTATTTTTTAGGTTTGCGAATTTGTGAACGCTCGTTGTTTAGATCGTTTTGACGAACGCTTTCATTCATTAGCCTCTGTTAACGAACGTTCGTTCCGTAGATTTTTCCTTTTTCCGTTTATTTTTTTCAGCCAGGGACCTATCCGCGATTTTTTTTTTCATGGATTAGTCCCTGATCTCCAGACCCTCGCAACTTTTTGCTCGTTTATCCAAATCCAGTGAAACCAAAGCCAAAATCTTCGTATTGTTCCCCTCTGTCCAGATAATCAACTTGAACATGGTTTTGACAATTTAAAATTTGGTTTCAAGCAGATTTGAATTCAAACTTCTTTTGATCGTAGTTTGAGTTTCGTAGCTCCGATTCGATTGATTCTTTTTGCAAATTGAAGCTCTTCAATTGAACTTTCAGTTTGGATCTTTTATTTTGAGTTTTAACTTTGCATCTTATGTTTGAGTGCTTATGTATGCTATTGTTTGTTTGCGATAGAGTTTCCGGAGTGCGAAGCGTGCTACTACGAGTCATTAGGGTTTTCAGATCGTCAGCAAGGCATGTAACACTTTGATCATACCCCTTTATTACCCAGTTTTTATGCATTAGTTTCGATCCTCAAACACTGCATGGTTAGGATCTGATTAACATGTGGGTATTGGGAAGTAGTTGATGAGGTAGAACCTATTGCCTTTTATTTCAAACCCTGGGAGTTACTTCTACGTTATGCTTATACTGCTATGCTATGCTCGTAGACGTGGTTTGGTTTGAGAGATCCATGACAGATGTGAGAGTTATCATTTACTAATGGTTGAACTTAAGGTGGCTACTTCAATACACATCTGGGTGGATTGGTTGAGGCACCTTGGAGCACCCAGTGGTTGTCTGGGCACCTGGAGAAATCCAAAGTTGTCCTGGGATATCCCGGAGTACCCGTGTGATCATCCTATGGTTCGCCACCCAGGCTCAAAGGGATCAAAAGATTATTCATGCTAGAAACTTATGTGTGCAGCCACAAGCCATTATGGGCTCTGGCATAGTTGAGTATCTTGTGTGACCTCTTTTAGTGGTAGGCTAACTGATGTAGGGGAAAGTAGGTGGTACTGTCTACCCAGAGTAAAGAGTTAATGCTTCTGAAAGACTGTGTCTCGGTCATCCGTTTCTCAAACATCATGTAGTGCGAGAAATTCAACGGATGAGATCGAGTCTTGTGGGGAAAAGTGCGCAAACCTCTGCAGAGTGTACAAACTAATCATGGTTAGCCATGTCCCCGGTTATGGACATCTTGAGTATCTGGTACTTCATTATTGATTTGATCTCATCGCTCTACTTAATTAATTTTGTTGGGTTGTTAACTATGTTTAATTGGGATTGAGTTGGAGGAACCTTCTCAATATTTATCAACCAACTTTGTAGTTAAATAAAATATATTCCTTTGTTGTAGGGAAAAACTAGCTTTATGCAAATGATAACCATAGAGCCTCCACCAGCCATATTTGTATGTAGTGATAGCTGTTATTTTGTTGTTTGCTATATAGTGCTATCTTGCCAGTATATTCCATGTGCTGACTCGTTCAGGGCTGCAACGTATTATGTTGCAGACATTTCAGACGAAGAGTAAGGTGCGCTAGGCCGTTGTCTTGCACTCAGCTATGCCGTTGGATTTGATGGACTCATTTACCTTTGAAGCTTCCACAGTTATCTTATTTAGATGGCCTTTAGCTATATTATTGTAATAAGTACTCTTTTGAGTTATTTCAATGTAATAAGTGTGTGATTGCACCCTGTTATAAATCCTCGAGTACTGTGTATGTCAGCATTACTGATCCAGGGATGACACTTATGCACAGAGATTTGACCGTCTGAGGTCAGATCGCTACAAGATGGTATCAGAGCACACGCTGACTATAGGACACGACCACTAAGAAAATACATAGGACAGTCTTCTCTACTCATTTCCGACTCTTCTCCATTTTCTACTCTATAGATGACGGACCCAAGGAACAAGTTTGCTCAACCACATGAAGACACACCTTTTGGACGACACTTGAAGGAAGCCACTAGGTACCCGAACATCGGAATACCAAGCTTCACTGGGACCTATACCGCCACTTTACCAGAAGAGGAGCGTTGGATGATACAAGTGCATGTTCCGGGAAGGACGTTCGCACCAGTTACTGAGCCCATAGAGTTTTCCTTTGATATACCAACCTGGAGTCTAGGAAAGAGCATGGCCGCTCACGTCTCCATGGGACGCATCGGCGAAGTATACCACAAGGATCTTAAGGACACCATCTACCAGATATGTGGGCGCCGAGATAAGCAATGGGAGATGATCAGCACCAGGAGGGACAAGTCCATTGCAGCCTACATCCAGGAGTTAAACCAGCACATTCGCCGTCAGGAGAACCAAATGTGCGCCAGCATGCTAGACCTAAAGAAAGTGATGACCAGGAACATGGAGCTAGAAGAGGAACTCAAGTCTACACGCGATGGATATGAGGAGGAAATTGCCGTGTTACTGGAGAAGAATGAAGACCTGAAGAAGAAGCTAGGAGTATTCATGGGAGATCCCGCACCAGAGGAGGACATCCGTTCTGAAGACTACATCATCATCGACGACACCGACTCCGACCCCGATAGTGATGATGATTATGAAGATGAAGCTGGAGCGGATATCATGTAGTCTTCTACCGATCAAAATTTCTAGTCGACCACCAAATTATCAGTAGTATTCCCCAATGTATATAGTAATAGTCCGAGTATTTTGTAACGGTAGATTAGATCGTTTCTACGCCCTTGTTTGAAATTGAGGGTGTGATGTGAATGTGTTTGTCTCATGTGCATATGGGTAGTGACTTCTCTTTAGACCTCACTCTATTCTATTCTCACCCCTCTAAACCTATCAGATGCCTCCGAGACGTGACCCCGGATTTGTCTTCCCGCCGGAGCTCACTCAGTTGATCCAACAGCAGAATGCCTTGATGCAGTTGCTAGTCCAGAACCAAGGCAACAACAACAACAACAAAAACAACCCACCGCCACCACCTCCAGTTGAAAACTTAGCCCATTTCCTGAGGTTGAATCCGCCGGTGTTTTCCAGTAGCACCAAGCCGATTGTTGCTGATGACTGGCTCCGCAGGATTGGAAGGGAGCTGACCACCGCACGTTGCACAGATGCTGAGAAGGTGCACTTTGCCGCACACCAACTGGATGGACCCGCATCCTCATGGTGGGAGAATTACACAACCACCTTCCCCATAGCCAATATCACTTGGGATCAGTTTCAGCAAGCATTCCGCACAACCCATGTCTCAACTAGAGCTATGAGCATGAAGAAGCGTGAGTTTCGCAAATTACGCCAGGGAAATCGTACTATGGGGAAGTACGTGGATGAGTTCAGCAAGTTAGCTCGCTACGCCCCAGATGATGTGGCCATAGATGCCGCGAAGCAGGAGAAGTTTATGGAAGGACTGAATGATGAGCTGAGTATGCAGTTGATGGTGGCAACATTTGCTAACCACCAGGAGTTGGTAGGTAGGGCTCTTATGATTGAAGGCAAGCAGCAGTAGATAGAGAGCCGCAAAAGGAAGTATGGACATGGGAAGTACAGTTCTAGAGCTCAGCAGAAGCCTCGTTTTACCACGAACTCAGGAGGGCACACCCATCATAACCATGGAGGCCACACTCACAATGGAGGAAGTTCACACAACCACAGTGGCCCTAAGAATGGCAATGGGAATGGAGGAAACAACGGTCAGAACCGTTTCAACCCCACTACACCCGCCAATAAGGATCTAAGTCACATTAGTTGTTTCAAGTGCGGGAAGACTGGACACTACGCCACCGAGTGCCCTGAAGCAAAGAATGGAAACGGAAATGGAAGCTCTGGGAAGAAGCCCAACCCTTTCACCAGAGGACAAGTGAACGACGTTAACGTGGAGGAGGTTGAAGAACAGCCCGACACAGTGATCGGTAAGTTTTTGATTAATTCATTTACCGCTCTCGTTCTTTTTGACACTGGTGCATCGCGTTCATACATATCAAGGTGATTTGTGGACAAGTTTAAGTTGCCAACCTTAGCCCTTAGGTCACCCATGTTAGTAAGCTCGCCAGGAGCGGAGTATATGGCCAGCCGATGGTGTCATTGGTTACCCCTAACCATTGGTAGCCACATTTTCCCCTCAGACCTAGTGATTTTGGGGTCACAAGGATTGGATATAATGCTAGGCATGGATTGGTTATCGAAATACGGAGGAAAAATCGATTGTGCTAGTAAGTCAATCTTACACACTACCCCGGAGGGAAAGCTGATCAAGTATGTATCCAGGCATGCTCCAAGGAGGACCCAAGTAAATTCACTCTCAGGAGTTGTTCAGGAAGAAGTTCCCCTTGTGAAGGATTACCCAGATGTATTTCCAGAGGAATTGCCAGGCATGCCACCCGATCGAGACATATAGTTTTTGATAGAACTGTTGCCAGGCACCGGGCCAATATCGAAGAGACCGTATCGGATGCCCGCAAATGATCTAGAGGAAATTAAGAAGCAGATTAATGAGTTACTGGATAAAGGTTATATCCGACCAAGTTCATCACCGTGGGGACCCCCAATGCTCTTAGTTGAGAAGAAGGATGGATCCTTGAGAATGGTTGTTGATTATCATGCATTGAATGAAGTGACGATCAAGAACAAGTACCCACTACCGATGATCAATGATTTGTTTGACCAGCTACAAGGAGCTAAAGTCTCCAAGATCGATCTTCGATCATGATACCACCAGTTGAAGATCCGAGAACATGATATACCTAAGACGGCTTTTACGACAAGGTATGGGCTATATGAGTACACGGTCATGTCTTTTGGATTGACTAATGCTCCTACCTATTTTATGAGTATGATGAACAAGGTATTCATGGAGTTTTTGGACAAGTTTGTTGTGGTGTTCATTGATGAAATTTTGGTGTACTCGAAGAACGAAGAGGAACACAAGGAGCATTTGCACATAGTTCTCGAGAAGCTCAGGGAACATCAGTTATATGCCAAGTTCAGCAAATGTGAGTTTTGGTTGAAGAAAGTTGGATTTCTTGGACATGTTATATCAGGAGAAGGTATAGCAGTAGACCCTACCAAGGTTTAGTCAGTCACTGAGTGGTTGGCACCCACTTCAGTTGGAGAGATCCGCAGTTTTCTGGGACTTGCTGGATATTGTAGGAGATTCATTGAGAACTTTTCCAAAATTGCGAAGCCCATGACGGAGTTGTTGAAGAAGGATACCAAGTTTAAGTGGACCGAAGAATGTGAGGCCAATTTTCAGGAGTTGAAGAAACAGCTAGTTACCACCCCAGTGTTAATTCTTCCGGACATACGCAAGGATTTCCAAGTGTATTGCGACGCTTCTCGCCAAGGACTTGGAGGTGTGCTTATGCATGACGGAAGAGTTGTTTCATATGCCTCACGTCAGCTTCGACCGCATGAGTTGAACTATGCCACGCATGATTTGGAGGTAGCAGCCGTAGTGCATGCGCTCAAGACCTGGAGACATTTTCTGATTGGAAATCGTTGTGATGTGTACACGGATTACAACAGTTTGAAGTACATTTTCACTCAGAAGGAGCTAAATCTCAGGCAGAGGAGATGGTTGAAGCTTATAAAATATTATGATATGAAGCTGCATTATCACCCAGGGAAGGCCAATGTCGTAGCAGACGCTTTGAGCCGCAAGAGTTATGTCAACACCCTTGTAAGCGGAGGATTACCGCAGGAGTTAGTCGACGATCTCAAGGAACTTCGATTGGAGATAGTTCCAAGAGGTTTTGTTGCAGCAATGGAAGTTCAGTCTACATTATTGGGAAAGATTCGAGAAGCACAGAAGGATGACAAGGAAATTGCTTAGATAAAGGAGAAAATGAGCGAAGGAAAAGTCAAGGGTTTTCGTGAGGATGAGCACCAAACTTTATGGTTTGAGGATCGTGTTTATGTGCCCAATAACGCGGAGATCAGGAAGTTAATACTTCAGGAGGCTCATGACTCACCAGAGCCGATTCACCCCAGAAACACCAAGATGTATTCGGATTTGAAGGAACGTTTCTGGTGGACCGGTATGGAGTAGGATATTGCCGAGTATGTAGCAGTATGTGATGTATGTCAGAGAGTGAAGGCAGAACATCAGAAGCCAGCAGGATTACTTCAGCCTATGCCAATACCAGAATGGAAGTGGGACAAGCTTGGCATGGATTTCATCACCGGATTACCCAGGACACGATCGGGATATGATTCCATCTAGGTAGTAGTTGATCGCTTGACCAAGGTAGCTCACTTTATCCCCGTGAAAACCACTTATACGAGTGCGAAGTTGTCCAAGATATATATGACCAGGATCGTATGTCTGCACGGAGTTCCGAGGACCATCGTATCAGATAGAGGAACACAATTTACCTCGATGTTTTGGAACCAACTGCACCAGACTTTGGGTACTAGGCTTGAGTTCAGTACAGCCTTTCATCTGCAGACAGATGGACAGACCGAGAGAGTCAATCAGATTTTGGAGGACATGTTGAGAGCTTGCGCGCTAGATTATGGATCTAGTTGGGATGATAATTTGCCTTACGCAGAGTTCTCATATAACAACAGCTACCAGGCTAGTTTGAAGATGACACCTTTCGAAGCTTTGTATGGAAGGAGGTTCAGGACACCGTTGATGTGGGATGAAGTTGGAGACCGACAGTTGTTTGGACCAGATTTAATCAAGGAATCTGAAGAGAAGGTTAAGTTGATTCGGGATAGACTGAAGGTAGCTCAGTCCAGGCAGAAGAGTTATGCGGACACCAAACGCAAGGAGGTAGTCTAAGAAATCGGAGACGGAGCATATCTTCGTGTGTCACCACTCCGAGGAGTTAAACGATTTGGAGTTAAAGGAAAGTTAGCCCCGAGATTTGTAGGACCGTACCGAATTTTGGAGCATATGGGAGAAGTGGCCTATGAGTTGGAGTTACCCAAAGGATTGTCAGGAGTTCATGATGTGTTTCACGTTTCCCAGTTGAAGAAGTACCATGCTGAGATGGCCGATATTCCTCTAAGAGATACAGTGGCCCTGGAAGCAATTCAGTTGGATAGTGACCTAACCTACAAGGAGAAACCCATCAAGATTCTCGAGTTTGCCAGACGAGTTACACGCAGCAAGGTTATCAAGTTTTGCAAAGTTCAGCGGAGCCACCATACCGAGGAGGAAACCACCTGGGAGCGAGAAGAAGACCTACGGAAAGACCACCCACACCTATTTTCTAGCCAACCAGAATCTCGGGGATGAGATTCATCTTAAGGGGGTAGGTTTGTAACATCCCAATTTTCAATTTGGATGTTATACATAGGTCATCATATGCATATCATATTTTATTTGCATTTTTGGTTGTGATCCTAGAAATCTTAAGCAACTCAAGGACCCAAGGAGAGAGTTGGAGGTTTCACATATTTTCATATTTGAATTTTTCTCAAATTTGAAAAGAGGATCAATTTGATTTTAATATTTTTCTCTCCAATTATTTCCAATAATAAAAATAAATGAGAGAAGATAAAATGACTTCTTCAAAAGAGAGGTGTATTGGAGAAGAAATTTAAAAATCAAATTATGATTTTATTTGCTATTTTATTTGAATTAGAAAAATATGCATTTTTGAAAACTGCATTTTTAGGCCAGAAAATGTTCACCATGTTCTAAATATTAGGTTTAGACGGTGTAAATTGTTTTTGGTATTTTTAGAATTTCTTTTATATTTTATTAGGATTTTTCTTTCGGGCGAAATTTATTTTGAAAAAAAAAGTTTCTTCGCCCGACTGGGACGAAGGCCCAGCCGAGCCAGGCCGGCCCACCATGCCGCCAGCGCCTCCCCGCGCGGGAGAGTTTGCGCCGCCGCGGCCGTCCGAGTTCGGCCGGGGCATGCCTCCCGAGGCCAACCCCGACACGGCGCCCCCTCGCCCAAGCCAGCCCCCCTGGGCCTTTATAAGCCGCTGCCCGTCGCCGCCCTCTCCTCACCCCGCCCTGCAAGTTGCATTCACCACCGCTGCAGCCCGCCGCCGCCGCCTGCTGCTGCTGCGCTCCGCCGCCCGCTGCCCGCCATCGCCGCAAGTCGCCGCCGCCGCCCACCGCCGCGCCGCCCCGCCGTCGCCTCGTCGGAGCCCCGCCTCACCGACGCCGCCGCGTTGGACCGGTATAAAACCGTCCCGGTTCGCCGGTTCTCGTTTCGTTATTTTTGTTCTTTGGTTTAGATCTTTTTTTAGGTTTGCGAATTTGTGAACGCTCGTTGTTTAGATCATTTTGGCGAACGTTTTCGTTCGTTAGCCTCTGTTAACGAACGTTCGTTCCATAGATTTCTTCTTTTTCCATTTATTTTTTCGGCCAGGGACCTATCCGTGATTATTTTTATCACACATTAGTCCCTGATCTTCAGACCCTCGCAACTTTTTGCTCATTTATCCAAATCCCGTGAAACCAAAGCCCAAATCTTCGTCTTGTTTCCCTCTATCCAGATAATCAATTTGAACATGGTTTTGACAAATTAAAATTTGGTTTCAAGCATATTTGAATTCGAACTTCTTTTGATCGTAGTTTGAGTTTCGTAGCTCCGATTCGATTGATTCTTTTTGCAAATTGAAGCTCTTCAATTGAACTTTCAGTTTGGATCTTTTTTTTGAGTTTTACCTTTGCATCTTATGTTTGAGTGCTTATGTATGCTATTGTTTGTTTGCGATAGAGTTTCCGGAGTGCGAAGCGTGCTAATACGAGTCACTAGGGTTTTCAGATCGTCAGCAAGGCAAGTAACACTTTGATCATACCCCTTTATTACCTAGTTTTTATGCATTAGTTTAAATCCTCAAACACTGCATGGTTAGGATCTGATTAACATGTGGGTATTGGGAAGTAGTTGATGAGGTAGAACCTATTGCCTTTTATTTCGAACCCTGGGAGTTACTTCTACGTTATGCTTATACTGCTATGCTATGCTCATAGACGTGGTTTGGTTTGAGAGATCCATGACAGGTGTGAGAGTTATCATTTACTAATGGTTGAACTTAAGGTGGCTACTTCAATACACATCTGGGTGGATTGGTTGAGGCACCTTGGAGCACCCAGTGGTTGTCTGGGCACCTGGAGAAATCCAGAGTTGTCCTGGGATATCCCGGAGTACCCGTCTGATCATCCTATGGTTCGCCACCTAGGCTCAAAGGGATCATAAGATTATTCATGCTGGAAACTTCCGTGTGCAGCCACAAGCCATTATGGGCTCTGGCATAGTTGAGTATGATTTTTTTGACTGGAAACTGTAGGGAGAACCCCCCACAACATTTAACTTTTATTGAAAATAGATAATACAATGTACAAAGATTACAAGTGGTAATCCGAACATAAAAAAGAAATAAGAAAGGGAACTAAGCTACTAGTAAAACAAAAAGAACCTCAAGGGGGTAATAATGAAATCCACTTTAGCAGGTCCTCCTTGTCTCTAGCCTTGACTCTGTGCTGCATGAGTGTAATATCATGAATAAATGCACTTCTCCATTTATGAAAACTCTGCCTCTCATGCCTGAACACTCTTGCATTCCTGATTATCCAGATGTTCCAGCAAGCAACAACAACAACTTCAGTAAAAAAAGGCTGAGCAAAATCCTGTTTAGCTTGCATAACAATAGCAGACATGTCATCCCCAGGTGACCATGTAATTTGCAGATAGTTCCATATTCTCACACTGAAGTTACATTCAAAGAACAGGTGGTTTCTGGTCTCTCTAGTCCTCAAGGGACAAAGAAGGCAGTTAACCCCATCATCAAGATGCCAATGTCTTCTTTCCACCATATCCTTGGTATTGAGCCTGTCCATGATTAACATCCAGGAAAACACTTTGATTTTCATTGTGCAGGAGGATTTCCGTATCCAGAGAAGAAGAGGGTTAAAAGACATGTTAGAATGCATGAAAGAGTAGAACAGCTTGGGCTTGAATGCATTACATGTCCCCTGCCAGAACCAAGTGTCCTTTTGCTCCACTTCTCTACTACAGGAGACCAAAAGATCTTGTACAGTCAAAAACTCCTGATATGCCTGAGCAGATAGATGTAAATGGAACATATTAATCATATCCTGCGACTGGAAGGCCTCATAGACTGTGATCCATGGATCTTTCACATAAGAGAAGAGCCTAGAGAACCTTAATTGCAAAGGTGCAACTGAATCCCCAATCTTCCACTTATCAGACCAAAACAGAGCAGAGTTCCCAGAGTTGACTTGAATCCAAGTTATGTTCATGTAATGATCCAACAACTTGCAGATATCCTTCCACCAAAAGGAACCACAAATGTCAGTCCCCTGAGGAACAGAAGAGTGATAGTATGTGTCCCAAATAAGAGAGACCCATGGTAGGTCAACTCTATTTAAAAATTTGTGCAAATGTTTGAGCAATAGAGCCATGTTCTGAACACCCAAATTCAAAATTCCCAGCCCACCTTTATTTTTAGGCCTACAAATGAGGCCCCAAGCTGCCAAGGATGGTGAAGGCTCATCCCTGTGCTTTCTCCATAGACACTGCCTCTGAATTCTCTCCAATTGCTTTAATATTCCTGCAGGAGCAAGCAAGCTACCAAGATAAAAGATGGGCAAGGAAGACAGAGCAGAATTCAGGAATTGAAGCCTTTCCCCTTGATTCAGAAAGGAAGAACTGGCTGTCATCCTTCTTTCCATACAGTCAACAAGTGGCATAAAATCCACCATTTTAGGCCTGGTAGTACCAACAGACAGGCCAAGATAAGTGAAGGGCATTTTACCCACTTGACAACCAAAAGTAGCAGCCAAACCAATGATAGAGTCCTCATCAACATTTATGGGCACCATAGAAGACTTGTGATAGTTGACAACTAACCCAGTTGATGTGGAAAACACTTGCAACATATCTTTCAGAGCCAAAAGCCGATTTTTATTTGTAGGTAAGATGATTAGGGATCATCAGCATATTGCACTATTGGATAGCCCTGATCATGGCATGGTATAGGCAGCTGTAAAATTCCCCTCCTGAACATATCATTTACCACTGACTGCAACAGATCAGCAGAAATAACAAAGAGTAAAGGTGAGAGACAGTCTCCTTGCCTAACCCCTTTCTTACAAAGAAACTGCCTACCAGGCACACCATTTAGAAGAACAGATGATGTCCCAGTAGAGAGCAACTGCTTGACCCAGGAAATCCATTTCTGATTGAAACCTTTGAACTTGAGGATCTGCAAAATAGCTTCAGGTTCAATTGAGTCAAAAGCCTTTTCAAAATCCAGTTTAAGAATTATTATAGGCCTCTTGGATTGGTGACATTGATGCAAATACTCCAGAGACCAACCAATACAGTCCTGAATAGTCCTGCTCTTAATAAAACGATACTGATTCTTATGAATGCATGCCATGATGATCTTCTGGAACATATTAGCAGCCATCTTAGATAAAAACTTAAGACCCATCCCTGTCAAAGAAATTGGCCTATAATCTCCAACCTCTTCAGGAGCCAGCTTCTTAGGGATCAAGGTGATATAGGAGCCATTAATATTTTCTAAATTTGCAGTTCCAGAATGAAAAGACTTGGCCAACTCATAAAAGTCTTGACAGATAATGTGCCAGCACTTTTTAAAGAACAGTCCATTAAAACCATTAGGTCCAGGAGCTTTGTCAATGGGCATATGTTTGACTATGTCATCCATTTCCTCCTTTGTGAAAGGCTCAGTAAGAAAATCCAACCCATCAATTGGTTTTAGCAAGTTACTGAGGTCAAAACCCATGACAATACCAGAAGAAACTCCCATTCTGTTCTTAAAACAATTCCAGATAATTCCCTCCATCTGAGAGTGTTGAGAAACCACCGACCCATCAGTATCTTTCAAAGATGCAATAGAGTTTCTTCTATGTCTCTCAGTGGCCATTGCATGAAAGAATTTTGTGTTCTGTCCTGCCGGTTTAATATACCTGATTGTACACCTTTTTTCCAATATAGAAACTAAAGATGTAAAAGGTTTTCCACATGCAATTTTACCACCTTTCTCAAGTTAAATTCAGGTCTGAATAAAGGCCTTAGCTCCTCAAGACCATCAAGACACAGTATTACCTCATTACATTTGGATATAAAAACCTTCAGCTTAGAAATATTCAGTTGCCACTTTTTAAGAGCTCCTCTTAAGCACATAAATTTATCAGCAATCCTGGCAGTGATGTGAGATTTATTAGAGGGTTTCTGCCATGACTGCTGAACACATTCCATAAACCCCTCAAGCTCCACCCAATAATTTTCAAAACAAAATATTTTAGTTTTGGGGATAGAGGTCTTGATTGTGACCACACACGGCACATGATCAGAAGCAGTTCTGGCCATGGGCAAAACTTCAGTCATAGGGTATGAAGTAATCCAATCAGCAGATGTGAAAAACCAGTCCAACTGCTCTAATAATGGATTATCTTGCATATTAGACCATGTGTAAGATCAACCCTTAAGAAGCAGTTCCAGCAATCCTAGGTGAGCAATGATTTCATTGAAAATAAAAATATCATTCAGATCCCCCCCAGGCAAATTCCTGTTATCCAGTGATCTTATGAAATTGAAATCACCCACCAGTAGCCAATTTCCCCCCAATGGTATTTGCAAATTATACAGCCAACTGACAAAATTATCCCTGGCTTCCCCTTGACAAGGGCCATACACAGATATTAAGGACCATTTCTCATTATTCTGTTTGGAAATGAACTGAACTAGGATTGCAAATGGCTGTATCTCAATCACAGTGCCCCAGAAAACAGAGGAGTTCCAAACAACCAAAATTCCCCCAGAAGCTCCAACAGAGGGGGAGAAAGCAAAACTATCAAATCTTTTAGGGCAAAAATATCTAATAGATCTAAAATCAAAAGAAGCACACTTGGTTTCTTGAAAGCAAGCAATAGCACACTGACTCTCATCCAACTTCTGCCTGACAGCTCTTTGCCTTGCATCTGAATTCAATCCTCTAACATTCCAGCAAAACACACTCCAGTTCTTACATGCATTACTCATTAAAACATATATGAGTAGAGAAAGAAGTCTGATGGCACTTAATGCCAGCAAATACAAAAGTAGCATAGGTCCAACATAACACAAATAAACCATTACAGGGCCCATGAAAAGACCATAACCCTGACAGTTGAAGACCAAAATAAAGCAGCTGCCACCCCCCACTAACTAAAAGGCCATTACACATTTGCACCATTGTTAGGAGTAGCAGAGGGATCAACCATAAGCTTCTCCACAGTAAGAAGATCATCTGCTATGCCAAGCTCATTTCCACTCTGCTGCAGCTTGCTAATCGGAGTTGGAGGTGGAAGATCATCAAGTTGTTCATCCTGCAGGTTGTCAGACACAGTTGCAGAGAAAGGCTTGGACTTGGGCTTCCTCTTCTTGGACTGCATGGGCAGCTCCTGAAAGACTGTTTTGAAACCATCTCTCTGCAGAGATCCTCTGGTACACCTCCTAACAGATGTCTCCACAATAGGAGTAGGTGCCAAGGTCTTCCTTGGCCTTCAGCCCTTTCTCTGTTCCTGTGGTGGTGTAGCATCAGACACTGTAGGAGAAACATGGTCAGACAGCATTACCTCTCTGTCAGAGGATTCTTCCGTAGATGGAAATAGGGCCCTTGCCACAGGCCTATGCTCTTGTTCAGGTGCCAGATACGTCAATCTTGGCACATCAAAAGCCAAATCCCAACTTCTCTTGGAAAGCAATTAGACTGAATAGGCAGCATGTCAATAGATCTGTTTAGCTGAAAACTAGCATCAGATTGCAGGAAAGTCTCAAAATTCCTTCTGAAAGCCAACTCTGGAGGCAGCTCAGGCCCAAAGAGAACTTTGTCTGCATCAAAAGTGGCAACAAAAGGCTCCTCAACAGCAGCAACTTCAACAGTGTTCTGAGCAGGAACAGGAGGTCTGTAGACCACTATGGCCCAATCTTCAGGATTATAGGCAGGCTCCTCCATAACAGGTTGCTCAGCATTCTGCTCTACATAAAAAACTAGAACAAAATTTGGCTGAATGTTTTGCTCAACAGAGCCAGAGAAATCTTCAGAGAGATCTAGAACCATGGACTATTGCTCAGCTTGCACATCATCTTGAACAATCTCATCTTCCTCACCCCAAACAGCATTGCCCCAGTTGTTGTCACCCATGTCTGGCTGCTTCGGAGGGGGAGGTGGCACATCATTCCAGCCCATAGCTGGGTAAGGGGGCAAGACGAAAGGAGGGAGCTCTGGAAAAGGCACACCAGGCAGAGGGTGCGGGTTTCCATTTATAGGCATCCAATCCTCGTCACGAGGCATTTGCTCAGCGAAGCTGGCACCCAGTATGTATATTGGTGCAATCCATGACACTCGAGCCCCACCCCACGCAGCATAATCATTGAAAACCACATCCCGCGGAACAAGCGCATCTTCAGGAAAGGATGCAAACACAAGGGTTCTGACCAAATAAGGATCCTGACTATTCCAATGGTGAAACTTGCCAAAGGTATTGACTGCAGCTCTGATATTGTCCGTGTTGGGCAGATCCAAAGGGATACCCAGCATCATAATCAACCCTTGACGAAAACCCTGAGCTCCGCGAAAACCCTCTCCCTCATCATGCTTCATAAAGCAAACAAAACGATCGTTTCCCAAGTGCCGAGGGGATAGTTGGAGAAGAGCAAAACGCACCGCTGGATCTCTAACTCTGAATAGACCGACCGCATTGATCCAGGGCTGGACAGAATGAACCTGATATCCATGGGCCTCCAGCCAGTCAGCCACTTCCTCACGAGCAGCTCCAATCTCATTGGCCTCCGGCATTGGCATCACCTCTGCCAGCATATAGTCCTCATGGCAACGCACAATCGGAATGTGCGGCGTGACAAACGTACGCGGCCAGCGCGCATCTCCAGCATCAATGATATGATGACCAGCTGGGACGTACTGCATTGGGTCTAGAGGAAAGTTAGCCATGGCAGGCGGCGGTGATGGCGGCTCAGGGGGCGGAGGTGGTGTCGCCGGTGGTGAGCCCAGAGGAGTCGAGGGGCCAAGGTGGATGGAATTGGGCGAAGAGGACGGTGCAATGAAAGCAGAGGAGTCCAAGTTTGGTAGATATCCTGTCAGAGAGATATTCCCAGCTTCTGTAGCTTGAACCTCGGAAACTGGAACGACAACGGGTTTGGGTTTCCAAACTAACCCGAGACGCTGCGCAAAATGGGTGCAATCACGCCTCCTATGACCGACCCGAGAACAACCCAAGCACTTTAAAGTTGACGTGCACGCAGAAGAAAAATGCCCTTGCTTAGAGCAAATCTGACACGTGACAATTTTATCTACCATATCATTAATCATTTGATCAAAAGAGGCCTCAGCTTGAGAAGAACTAGGCACAGATGGGCCAGGCAAGGATGGGCCTAAACTAGGCTGATTTGAAGATCCTGAATTCCCGCCCGAACCAACCGGCGCAATATCCGAGGCAGGACCCTCCAGAGATGAACGCTGTTGGATCACCGACGAGCTCACTGTGCCAAAAACAATCGGCGGTGAAGCCAAGGTCCAATTAAGGTTTTCTGGCGGTGGCGGATGAATAACCACACACTCTCTATCATGAAGCTCATAACCAGCACTTTCCGTGTCAGCAATGCAATCAGCAGATGCATGATATCTATACCCTTTGCACACATCATAATTTTGAAACGTAGCAAAAGATAAACGCTTCCGAACAGTGGATCCAGACTTAATGGCTGACTTAACAGGAGGATTATGCATTGCAAGAAGTCCCAAGGCCGCCCTATGTTTGGAGGGGCTAACCAAAACCCATTCAGCATCACACTCTTTCTTCCAAATTTTGAACTCACGATACCAATTCGGACCCCCATTACCCCACAAATGAAAATAGCATTTGAATTGGGGGAAGGAATAGGATCTAGTATCAACAATGTGAAAACCAACATCCTTGCATGAAACATTAAAACTAAATACCTTGTCAGTAATGTATGAAACCCATAGATCAATGGCCGAACCACCCAACGCAGATTCAAGAGCTGCGGCCACAGAATCCTCATTGAGCCTGAAATCATGCCTACTGAACGAAACCACGAGGGTGAAAGCCCCTCGATCAGCCTCAGGATGAACGGTGAGGCCAGAAGCCTTGTAGATCTCATCAGCAAAAACTCTACCCTTGGAGAAATCCAAGCCAAGGGTAGATCCAGTCGAGGGATCCCTCTCCAAAGACATGAGGAGAGAGATCTTGGAGCGTCGAACAATATGAGTGGATTGGATCACCAAATTAGTGGTGAGAAGTGGAGATCGCCGGGGAGCTAGGGTTTAGGGGTGGGTGGGTGCAACGTATCATGTTGCAGACTTTTTAGACGAGGAGTAAGGTTTGCTATATGTTGTGTGACCTCTTTCAATGGTAGGCTAGAATATGTAGGGGAAAGTAGGTGGTACTGTCTACCCAGAGTAAAGAGTTAATGCTTCTGAAAGACTGTGTCTCGGTCATCCATTTCTCAAACATCATGTAGTGCGAGAAATTCAACGGAGGAGATCGAGTCTTGTGGCGAAAAGTGCGCAAACCTCTGCAGAGTGTATAAACTAATCATGGTTAGTCGTGTCCCAGGTTATGGATATCTTGAGTATCTGGTACTTGAATTATTGATTTGATCCAATCACTCTACTTATTTAATTTTGTTGGGTTGTTAACTATGTTTAATTGAAATTGAGTTGGAGGAACCTTCTCAATATTTATCAACCAACTTTGTAGTTAAATAAAATATATTCCTTTGTTGTAGGGAAAAACTAGCTTTATGCAAATGATAACCATAGAGCCTCCACCAGCCATATATGCATGTAGTGATAGCTGTTATTTTGTTCTTTGCTCTATAGTGCTATCTTGCCAGCATATTCCATGTGCTGACCCGTTCAGGGCTGCAATGTATTATGTTGCAGACTTTTCAGATGAAGAGTAAGGTGCGCTAGGGCGTTGTCTTGCACTCAGCTATGCCGTTGGAGTTGATGGACTCATTTACCTTTGAATCTTGCGCAGTTATCTTATTTAGATGGCCTTCAGCCATATGATTGTAATAAGTACTCTTTTGAGTTATTTCGATGTAATAAGTGTGTGATTGCACCCTATTATAAATCCTCGAGTACTGTGTGTGTCAGCATTACCGATCCAGGGATGACACTTATGCACAGATATTTGACCGTCTGAGGTCGGATCACTACAGAATAGTGCCGCACTTCGAAACTAGAACCGTCAATAAATTTTGAGCTTGCGTCTCGTCACATTCCAAATTACTACGACGATAGATTTAATTGCAAACCTGTTCACACCGATCACAACCTAAATGGTTTCCCACTTAGGAGCATATTAGTACTCGGTTATAAATACTACTACGCCAAGATGACTGGACACTCCTCCTCAACTCCTCATCCACAAAAAGAAACAAGTCATTCATCATCATTCCCTTGCGTCTGCCATGGCCAACATGAGTTCTAGGTCGAGAGATTACCACCAGGGAGAGGTGAGCAGAAGTGGAAGCACAAGAAATGTCCTGCCTCGCCACAAAAGCAGCCGACATGTCCTACCGCGCGGCAGTAGCAACACAGAGGTCCCGCCGCGCCGTCGATGCAGCAGACTGGCCCGGCCAGGCCGCGGAAGCAGCAGAGATGTCCTGCCGCGCCGCGGCGGCCTGGGAAAATGTCTCGCGGGCAGGCGAGGACTCTTATAGGCGCAAGCATGCGATCGTCCATAGCCAGATGGATCAGATCTCCGGCTGGGCGAGGTTGCAGGACGACATGAAAGCCTCGTTTGAACAGGCTACCGGAATCATCCGACAACTAGGCGAGGGCAATGCGAAGCTCCGGGCCAAGCGCGACCTGCTAAGGACAAAGATCACCGGAAGGGCGAAGCACGCAGAGGAGACCGCTGCCTTGTTGAAGAGGACGGGCGTCATCATCAATAAACTTATGGACGAGAATGCCATGCTCCGCATCGAGCGCGGAAGGCTGGTGGAGGAATCCGTGGATGCTGCCAAACAGCGTATTAAGGACATGAAACTGATGAAAGAGATCATCACCGCTCGCCGCGAGAACTAGTCTCCGCGACCTGCAGCGCATCAAGAAAGTAGAGATCAGCCAGCCACATCGTTGTATACGTCTTCCTTCTTCTTTTGCCCTTGTGTATTTCGGGCGTTGCCGCATGTGGCTTTTTAATTTATCTTCCTAAATATGTAAGACAATTATTATCCACTGTCGTCGTCCTTATATATTCATCAGTCTTGCTATAAGTCGCAGTAGATGCTATATAGGTCCGTCGGATCTTACATCACGATCCGTGCAAAATTTTCTTTTTTCTCTCTCAAATGTCAGTCGAGGGAGACATAGCGACAACATTAAACAGGGGCTCAGGCACCATTAATGGAGCCTTGGGAGAGAGGTGGGTGGCCGATGGAGGTCAAAGGGCTCTCCTCCCGATAAGCACGCGCAGGGGTCAAATAGCTACCCCGCACGGCGCCTCGTAACAAATAAAAAAGGGGACATGTGGCGGCACGTAAATGGTAAGTAGAATGCCCACAGTTTCAATAATACTGTGTTTCTGATTGTAACATGACAACACTTGTTCTAAAATGACTTTGTTGATTGTTAATGTGTGCACCTTCACAAATCGGACAGCAAAATTACCACAGCATGTTGGTGCCATGTCATGACACCAAGCCAATTTTCATGATTTTCATGCATGTTTTTGATTTACAGGAATTAAAAAACCAAGTTTCACAATGTTTCCGGCCGAGCCACGACGCCCAGATGTTTGAATTTCATTCCCATTTCTTGCATGGGACCTAGAAATTTACCCGAGGACACACATGTGATTTTTCAACCAACTTTGGTGCACCTGAGCATGTGCTTGTAGTTCAAATTTGAATTATGCACATTAAATAATGACCAGAAACTCAATTAATGTATAAAAAGGCCAAACTAACCCGGAATAATTCCAAAATTTGACACGCAACTCATATAGTTCTATCTTGCCACTGTAAAGAAAATCAAGGGGGAGGGAAGCGTATATCGTTTCGCACACAAAGGTGACACGTTCCATCTCAGAACCACGAGCCTTCTTGAGAGAAGCTCCGGTTTGCAAGAACCTTATACCAAAACTTGTTCCAATTCGGCCAAAATTTTTACCACGGCATGTTAGTACCATGACATAACACCTTGCCAAGTTTCATGATTTTCAGTCATGTTTTGGATTTACAAGAATTTTAAAACCAAGTTTCTCAATGTTCCCGGTCGAGCCACGATGCCCAGATGTTTGAATTTCATTTCCATTTATGGCATGGGACCTAGAAATTCACCCGAGGACACGCATGCTATTTTTCAACCAACTTTGGTGCACTGGAGCATGTGCTTGTAGTTCAAATTTGAATTATGCACATTAATGACCAGAAGCTCAATTAATGTATAAAAAAGGCCAAACGAACCCGAAATAATCCCAAAATTTAACACGACACTCATATAGTTCTATGTTGCCTATGTAAAGAAAATCAGGGGGCAGCGAATATCGTTTCGCACACAAAGGTGACATGTCCCCTCTCAGAAGCACGATCCTTCTTGAGAGAAGCTCCTGTTTGCAAGAAGCTTATACCAAAACTTGTTCCAATTCGGCCAATTTTTTACAACAGCATGTTAGTGCCATGACATGACACCATGCCAAGTTTCATGATTTCCAGGCTAGTTTTGGATTTACAGGAATTTAAAAACCAAGTTTCTCAATTTTCTCGGCCGAGTCACGATGCCCAGATGTTTAAATGTCATTCCCATTTCTTGCATGGGACCAATAAATTCACCCAAGGACACACATGTGATTTTTCAACCAACTTTGGTGCACCGGAGCATGTGCTTGCAGTTCAAATTTGAATTATGCACATTAAATGTCCAGAAACTCAATTAATGTATAAAAAAGGCCAAACAAACCTGGAATAATTCCAAAATTTAACAGTGCACTCATATAGTTCTATGTTGCCTCTGTAAAGGAAATCAAGGGGGTGGCAGTGTATATCGTTTCGCACACAAAGGTGACACGTTCCCTCTCAGAACCACGAGGCTTGTTGAGAGAATCTTCGGTTTGCAGGAAGCTTATACCAAAACTTGTCCCAATTCAGTCAAAAATTATACATATGAAAACAGGGTTTAGATTATCCCGAACATCTCGCTACCTAGACCAATGTACTTCGATTTGAATTCAACATAAAATGGATACAAATATTTGAATTGGAGATCGTATGGTACATGTAGTTCATAGTGAAATATGATTACTACTATATGCATGTTTTCTGTTATCAAGATAATATATAATTGATGGTATAACTTGACAACAATTGTATTCAAACAAGGAAAATTGATTCAAATTTAGTCCATATGGTAGATGACAATATATATGTTCATAGGGTGGAGTAAAATGTTCATATAAGATGGAAGATCAAAATGTAGGACTACATCCATTATAAACTGCAAGATCACCTAACGATATATTCGAATTCAACATAACGTGGATTCAAAAATTGAAATTCGAGATCATGGCATTTGTAATCATATAAAAAGGGACATGACCCTTTCTTGTGGTGGGAATTGATTTGTTTTTTGTTGTTGTTGAGGGAAGTGCGTATTGATTTGGAACTCTACAGGCTAATCTTGTTCTCCCATGTTTTTTTACATTTTTCTTGTAGTTTTTTCAGTGGCATTTATAGCAATAAAGTAAAAGGGGACATGACTCTCTTGTGTCTTGTATGAATTGTTTTTTGTACTCGTTAAGTTTGTTCTGTCGAACATGGAATTCGCGCCTTGTTATCCTGAATTTTCAAGCTCGGGTATCTTTTGTCTCTTCTGCTGTGAAAGTCACGCCTCTTCAACCTGCGCTGCGCCTTGTTATCCCTAAATTTCGACGCGCGCGAAAACTCCCTCCTCATCCAAAATTGGTCCCGCAGGCCAGACACGTGAAATCCCCCTTCTACCCCTGAGCAGAAAATGTCGCCTCGACGTCGCGTGGTCAAAACCGGTGGGGGTACGGTCGTAATTTACCCTACATTTCGGACAAGCGCATCCCTAAGCCATGGCTCCCCTACCTTCCCCTTCGCCCCCCATTCATACACCAAGGCCGCCAAAACCCGCAAAACCCCACGCTCCTTCGTCGGCCTCCCGACCGCCGCCCAGCCGGAGACTCTTCCCCGACGATGTCGTCCACCGCAACAGCTCGCCGTCCCTCATCCACCGCACCAGATGAGGATCCGTCGTCGATCTCATTGTCTCGCTAGATCAGCCACCCCATCCTCCACCTCCAAGGAGCTGCCCCGAAGTTCGCCTCGTCTATTGTGCCACCTCCATCCCCACAGCACTGTCTTGACCAGCCCCACCGAAACCGCAGCACCCTCACCAATTCCTCCGATGAAGCTGAGGCCTACTCGGCACCACCAAGGAGGTTTTGCACTAACCACTGCATTTTATCTTTTATTCAATCGCGGGGTTGCCGGTGCTCGATACCGAGCAGCCATGGCGGGTCTCCATCGACGGCGCCGTCGCCGGCAACTTCCTCCATGGTGTCTCTCCCCCATGTCGTTGCTTCCTCGGCGGTGACTTCTACACCAGCACTAGCTGCTGCTGCTCCAGCTCTCCCTCGCACGGCAGCTGCTGCTCTGGCTCTCGCTCGCGCAGCAGCTCTATTCTTGCTGTCGGTCGAGCTGCTGCACTACTCTTTCTTTCGTTCATGCTGTTGCTCTGCTCTGGTATTGCTATCGGTCACGCTGCTGCTCCACTCTTGCTCTCATTCGTGTTGCTGCCCTGCTCTGCTCTTGCTCTCGCTCGCATTGATGCTGCTACACGACCTGCGGCAGCTACAGGAGTTGCTGCTTTAGTAAATCGCTCGCGGTGCTGCTGCACAAGTTGCTCTCTACTAGTGTGTTCCCTGCTTGAGCGGCTGCTGATTTAGATCACCGCTTCTCTGCTTCTAGTTCTTGAACGCCCTAAACTTCTATTGCAATGCAATGCTACTAGTTCAATCAGTTTCGATAGTAAAATTCAGTTTCGACTGTAAAGTTCAGTTTCTTAAGTTAAGTTCAGAGCGAACAGTATTTACAGCATCTGCCGGAGCGGCCGTGGCCCGGCTGATGCATTTTACATGTAGCACATTTTGGTGATGTATTTTACATCATCTATTGCAGATGCTATTAGAGTCCCACTTCAGATTAACGTTTTATGTCTTGTCCTGCTTCAGCCTCGCTGTCGTACACCTCATCGGAGCTGCTCCAACGACGGAACCGTCCATCACAGCACGACAGTACCCTCGGCGCCGTCTCCAGAGGCCTCAGATCTTCTTCCCCGCCTCCGACAGTCACACCAGCATCACCATCCTCCACGTTCAACCCAATGATGCTGAGGTCGACAAGGCTATGCCAAAGAGGTTGTACACTCATCACATCACTTTGTTACTTGACATTCATGTTGATCCCTCAGGGATCCTTTGGTTCAAAGCAGTTGCAAATCTAGAAATAAATGAATCCTGGTCACAAAGTTAAACATTTAGAAAACTAAATGCTCTTTTGAACCATGATTTGAATCGGTTTAGCAAGATAGCCATTATATGATACTCATGTGGACCAAATCTAAGCTCACAAAATATTTCGAGGGCAGGCTTTAACCTGTTGAAGACTGCCTACTAGAATCGTCACTCGTTCAAAGAAAAAGTGAAGGAAAACATAGGAATTGGAAACTTTACTATGGTACTACTATTCGTGCATTTGGTTAGAAGGAATGGAGCAAAGAAAAACTGGAGGATTTTTTTCCTTTGGTGTCTCTTTCAAAGAAAAAACATAGGAATTTTAATATCCACTTGGACGTCATTTTCAAATTAATATGCATGAAGAACATGACTAATTGCATTACTGGCGTAATAAGATTCTTATTTTTTTCATTTTCATGTGGTTTGACTTTATTTTGACCATGTTTCTCCATTCCTGTGTTCTTCCAATTCATGTGAACCAAACACCCAGGTTCACAGAAATCCTATGTTTGCAAATGCTCTGTTTTGCACGTGCATTCCTATCCTATTCCTGTGTTTTTCCAGTCCCTACGTTTATAGAATCGTCCAATTCTAAGGAGCCCTTACAGATTTAATTCATTTTCAGATAGGTGTCAAAGAAAACTCTGTGTGTTATGTCCTGCTCCTGCTGTGCTGTCATCCACCCCACCTGAAGTGCACCATCGGCGGAAGCGTTCACTGGAGCAGAGATTCCCCCTGTAGACTTTCTTTCGCCACGTCAGATCATCTTCCCTGTTGCCGGCAGCCACGCCAACTGCATTACCATCATCGACTGAGCAGATGAACCTGAGGACTACACAGTTCCGGAAGAGAGGTAGCACTCTTTCGTGTCTTCTTACGTTATACATCGGTTATTATTACCTGCTACTTTATCGTCCTGTTCACCTCTTAGACTCCGAGTCTGCTCCAAATTATGTTCAAACTTGAGTTTTAAAATGCCCGTGGGGCACATATCGAGGTAGCAACGAATAGTATCTGGTTCATCTGGGGTCTTATATGTGGTTCATGTTGGGTGGGCAACAAACAGTAGATGATCCATCGTCTATCTTTATAAACTGAAGCTATAATCTACCTGCTATCATTAGTTTTGGATCTATCCACTCGTTTGCTACCATCAGTCTTGATTTCTGCATGCACCCCTTAGGCCTTACATAATCTAACTATGTTTTTTATTATGCATGTTAGTTATTGTACAAAATCGTACTGAACATGTAGAGAAAAAGAGAAGACCGTTGCGTGGGAATATAATGTCATGCAGACGCCGCTCCATGGTGGGTGAAGTGGCCTCCCTTGCCGCCATTCCAGATTGTATTCCAGAGGAAGATAACTGTTCAGAGGGGGATTCAGAGGGAGCCGACCACTCCTATTTACCCCTTGAGGTGTTTACTCTAACCTGGCATGCTGATGTTGGTCATATCATGCATATGGCTCCTCGTATTGATTACATTATACATCTTATATGTCATCAGCTTAGTTTATATTTTCTTTGTGTGAATCCACCTGTTTGGTTTCTATATCATACTCCCACCGTTCCTAAATATTTGTCTTTTTAGAGATTTCAACAAGTGACTACATACGAAGCAAAATGAGTGAATCTACACTCTAAAATATGTCTATATACATCCGTATGTGGTAGTCCATTTGAAATCTCTAAAAAGACAAATATTTGGGAACGGAGGGAGTATATGTGAATTATGCAATGCCATCTTCTTTAGCCAGGAATCATATACGTGAATGATGCAATGCCATCCTGTTTAGCCAGTCATCGTATATGTGAATTGTACCGTGCCATATTTTCTCTCATAATGTATTCCATTTGTCAACAATGTTTATACATTCATCTGCTCTTCCTGTGCATTAGCCATTTGAGTCGGTCGTGGGAAAAATCTGGAGTGAAAACAAGGCCTTCTGAGCAGTCGGTGCTACCTGTCGATGCAGATTTCTTGCTGGTTATAGATAGCTCCTCAGAGGAGGATTCAGAGACAAATGACCAGTCGTATTCCCCCCTGAGCTGTATGCTCTAACTTGGTAGGGTTATATTGCTCATATCATGCATATGGTGTCTTGCATTGCCATGTCATCTGCTTAGATTAGACATGCTTTGTGTGAATGCCTCATGTTTGCTTTCTATATCAGATATGTGAATTATGCAATGCCATGTTTTTCAGCCAGTTATCATGTATGTCAATTATGCACTGCCATGTAGCCAGGCATCATATATGTGAATTATATCATGCCATACTTTTTTCATTACGTATTCCGTTTGTCGACAATCTGTGTATATTGAACTACTCTTCATGTGTATCATCCATTTGAGCCGGTTATGGAAAAATCAGGAGTGAAAACAAGGTCTTCAGAGCAGGCAATGGTACCTGTTGAAGCATATATCTCGATGGTTACAGGTAGCTCCTCGGAGGAGGATTCAGAGACAGATGACCAGTCCTATATCCCACCTGGGGTGTATGCTCCAACTTGCAATGTATATATTTCACATATCATGCATATGGTGTCCTGCATTGCTTAGTTTAGACATCATATGCACAATATTCAATTCCATCTGCTTGGTTTAGAGATCATACATGCGAGTGCCAGCTGCTTAGTATATGAATCCATGCCATCCTGTATGCTTAGACAACATGTATGTGAATTATTTCATCCCAACCTATTTTAGAAAGACATCATATAGTTTTTTCATGTCATCCTGTTTAGATGCTCATCATATGTTGAATTATGCCATTATATCCTGTTATCCATCATATATCTGAAACCGTGTCATGCTATCCTGTTTAGTTAGCCATCATATATGTGAAATTGTGTCATGTTGTCCTGTTTGGTTAGACAACATATATGTGAATTACCACATCTATCTATCACACAATGTCTGTACGTTCAATTTCTTTTCTTGTTTATCAGCCATTGAATTGGAGGGCGTGATGGAAGTATATAAGGGAGTAAAAACCCGTTCTTCACAAAATACGGTGGTACCCATTGATGTAGATAGAACCATGGTTTTACTGGCCCACGAACTAGCCACACCACACATAATCGAGACTCTTCTAGATTGTATACTTACACCGTTGGATAGAGAACCAGCTACACCCCATCTAACCCCAACCCCAGCAGATAGTAACCCACTTCTAGTTGACATAGCACCATGTCCACCACAGAGTACCCCCACACGAGCAGTTTGTAAAGCAACTGCAGTGCCCAAAGCACGAAGACCACCACAGCGAACCCAAACTCCACGTTTAAAGCAGAAGAGCAACTGTTCTCAGGTCAGATTCTGTAGCTATGGTCCATACTCCTTTGCTCTTGCATCACGTATTTACTCATACCAAGTAATTTCGAATTTGAAGGATCCAATTGAAACTCCAATGGCGCAACAGCTATGTTTTAAACCTATTTCTTTAACTGGATTGCTGTTCTAACTTCTTGCTCTATGTTGATTTCAGTTTCAGTTGTATAAACAGTTATGTTCTCATGTCATGCACATTACAAGTGTTGCCATTAACAGGCCCATGTGTACAACGGGCTTAATTCGAACGGCAGGCATAACGGGTCGTTAATGGGCCATATGTGATGACGCCATGAAAACGGCCCAACGGCTTAAAGGGCCACAGATGGGCTGACTTTAACCACAGGCTGAATTTGGCCCACAAGCGGAACAGGTCAATAACGGACCGTAAGTAATCGAATGCCGGAAATGAGCCCAATAATAAATGGGCCATTAGAAGGCCGAAAGATAACATGTGCTGAAACGGCCCAATGGAATAATGGGCCGTTGATGGGTATAAAGCTATATACTGTTCATTATGGGCCAGTTTCACCACGGGCCGTTTAGGGGCCAAGATTTAGAAAGGGTCTCATATGGGTCGAAAGATGTCATGGGCCATACATGGGCCGGAAATTACAATGGGCTGGAATCATATTGGACGGCCCATATGGCGCTACTGGGCCTAATTTGGATAGGCTATAATAGGCCATGAGTTAGTGGGCTGTAAATGGGCTATATGCGAACAGACTATTAACACGTTTTCCGTGGGCTGGCCTGCTACCTTTTGACCAAGTCAAACGGGATGGTCTTTTCACCTGAATGGGCCTCTATTGGGCCGAGCCACGTGTTGACTTATCATAGGCGCGTCCCGTCCATTGGCTTGATGACATCTGTCCCGAGGCTGAGCAGACACGTGGATCCTCCGGCGTATCAGAATTTTACACATCGAAAATCCCCATTGGTCAGGGCTGTTAATGGGTCATCGGATCCAAACCGGAACCCGATAGCTTAATGGCGACCCATTACGGTGGATGCCATGTGTAGGACACCCTTGACGAAAGCACTTCTATGACGTGCGATTTATCGTCATGGAAGTAGACACTTCCGTGATGATAATTTTGGTAATGTCATGGAACACTTCTACGACAGCACATGTATGACTATCTTGATTCTGTCATAAAATCGTCATGGATGTACATGCAAGACAGAAAACGTGACCTACTATGACAAACACGTATCATCACAGAAGTGTATTTTTTTGTAGTGAGCACATTCACGCATGTTTCATCTTTCTCTCGCGATATATACAGTGACAATCATTGTATTTGAAGCGAAAGCACGATACATACATGGATTTCAGAATCCACTCATTACGGTCACCATTTATGTTTTGTGGTTATTATACAGTCACGGACTCACCGTACAACTCTTTATTTGTTCAAGACACGATGACCAGTTAAATACTCCATGTGGCACCTCTAGTGTTGCATCACATTATCTCACTACCACTGGGTCTACCTATCGGCATGTATAAGAATGAAAAAAAACGATAAAAAAATATTGGACGGTGGTTCGAAGTCATGACCGCGGGCACAGTGGACAAGGTGGCCTTGTATTGGTATGCTGAGCCGTCTGTTTTAACGCACTGGAGCTGGTGTGGTGATTATACACACATGCACGCATGCACACGAATTGCATGCCCGCAACACTCACACGCACACACGCGTCCACGCACACACGCAACACTCACACGCACACACGCACGCATGCATGCACACACCACACGACCAACACACACACTCACGCTCAATTGCTCAACCTACACGTCCATGCTCACACATCAAGCCCTGACAGACACATACACAACCAGGTGGTTCCCGCGCACGGGTTGGAGTCTTGTCGCGCCTGCATAAATTTGTGTTTATCTTACTTTTTTCTTATGTGAACTCACAGGTGGGAGACCCACAAGGAACATGGTCAATTTAACAAGTCAACATAGTGCCACACAGACTATTTGGCCGATCAACAGAGTGCAATCTGATGCTGAACGGTGAGCAAGTAACCGTATAATCATCGCAAAACGTATATAGTGACCGTAATGAGCGTATTGTGAAGTCCGGTGACCATATTACGCTTTTCGCTTGAAATACACTAACTGCCAGTGTATTTATCTCTTCTCTCACTCTCTCTGTGGAGCCGAGTAGGCCAACGTGCCAGTGCCTTGGCGCACGCCACCCCATTATTGTTGTACTGGTTTCGGAAGAGCGAACAAGCATTCACGTCTACCGTACAAACTGTAGATATGAGTTACAAATGCTATGAAGACGAATACAAATATTTGAATCCACTTTATGCCCAATTTATCTCTGTAGGCCCTCCAAAAGTACATCTCTACACATTCTCGCATGTTACATCTAACAACTATGCAATACAGCACTACTACTATACTCTAACACAATAAATCATATGTGTTTTTAGTTTTACTAGATCTCATATTGTTACTTAATTATTCAGTTTGCATACATTAAAATTGCCTTTGAAATGTATAGCTAGTATCACTACAAAAAAAATACACTTCCATGATGATACGTGTTTGTCACAGTAGGTCACATTTTCTGTCATGCATGTACATCCATGACGATTTTATGACAGAATCAAGATAGTCATATCTGTGCTGTCGTAGAAGTGTTCCATGACATTACCAAAATTATCATCATGGAAGTGTCCACTTCCATGACAATAAATGGCGCGTCATGGAAGTGCTTTCGTCAAGGGTAACCGACACGTGGCATCCACTGTAACGGGTCGCTGTTAAGCTATCGGGTCCGGTTTTGGATCAGATAACCCGCTAATAGCCACGACCAATGCCGATTTCCACGTGTAAAATTCTCATTGGCCGATGGAACCACGTGTCGGCTCCGTGTTGGCACAGGCATCACTCATCCAATGGGCGAGATGCGCCTATGATATGTTGACACGTGGAGTGGCCCAAAAGCGGCCCATAAAGATTAAATGGGCTGGCCCAACTAAAGGCCCACAAGATTTTGCAGACCATAATGGGCCGGCCCAGCTAAAGGCCCACAAGATATTGCAGACTATAATGGGCCAACCCAGCTAAAGGCCCACAAGATTTTGAAGACACTAGTGGGCCGGCCCGTTAACAGGCTGCCATGTTTTGGGCCAAATGCCGGCACATATTTGATCCAGTCCATTAACAGCCTGCCACGTTCTAGGCCTAATGAGGGCCCATATGAGATCCGTCCCGTTAATAGCCTATGACGTTCTGGGCCATATTACGGCCCATATCAGATCCGGCCCTTTAAGAGCCTTTGGGCTAAACTATGGCCCATATCAGATTCGTCCCGCCAACTGGATGTTGTGCTTTTGGGCCCACTTGAGGCCCGGTTAGGATTTCTGTTTGCTAAAGGCCCATTTAGTAATACAACCTGATATTAGTTTCGGCCTGTTAAAGGCCCGTTTAACATTCTGGCCCTATATTTATTTCGCCTGTTAAAAGCTCGTCATATAGTTGGGCCTAACTATGGCCCGCTTTGCATCCGGCCTGCACACAGCCGATAATCTGATTGGTCCAAACAAGGACCCGAGACAATTTTGGCCCGTTAACGGCCTGTGACGTGATTAGCACAATCATAGGCCGGGGTCTATTTCGGCCTGCTGTCGGCCCGTGAGCTGTTCAGCATGTTTCATGCCCAACCTATTTTTCAACCTACTAAAAGCCCATTGTATTTTCTTGCGAAAATAGGGCCGGTGGTTTACTCGGCCTATTAAAGGCCCGAAACTACTAGTGGGCCAGTTTACATTTAGGCCTGTTAATGGACCAAGATGACTGGGCCCATGATGCGGCCCATACATAGTGATTTGCATGACGGACCGATTATGTAACGTAATTTTACGGTTTGGCCGCTTTACTTTTCATGGAGCGAAAACAGGATATATATACAGTAAAGTAACTGCAGCATCGTGAATAAGAAAAAACCTAGACTATACAATAAAGAAATTACGGCATATTACATCCACTGAGCATCAAAATTCGCCACTATGATAATAAAGCACAAGCAGATAGCAGATTACATACACTGGGCATCAAAGATCGCCACCAGTGCAAATAAAGACGCCGACAAAATAATATATAAAACCGACATCACTTCAATAGAGTTCAAGAAAGGTTAGTCTTGGTCGGGAGCTGCAGCGCAAGCAGCTGAGCAAGCTGATGAGACTGCGCTTGTTTGACACTTATATCCTCCTCACTCTGGAAGAGAAACAAGCAGACAGATGACAGGTTTTGCACATATAAGTATCAGTGCTGACAATTCATCACATTTCTTATTGACGAATAAAGTGACACAGTTTATAATAGCATTAACACAATATGGTATTGTTCAGGTTAAGACATGGTAGGAAATGACATTGTGAAGGAGTTGGCAGCTTCACGACACCACTGGATTATAGATCAAGAACTCATAAGTATCAATAGTTAGTGTGCTGTCAATTTATCCCATTTCAGATTGGCAAATAAAGAGATGGTTTAAATAACAATGGAATGATATGACATTGTTCATAGTTAAGACATTGGTGCTGTAGTGGGTAGGTTCACCACACCACTGGATTACGAATCAAGAACAGAAGCATACATGCAGTGCAAAAGAAGATCACTTGCCCTGTATAGTTTAATTTACATGGTATGAAGAAGGAACTTGGTTGTACAACTGAAAACTTAAATTGAGAAGGACAAACTTTTGTTTATGAACTACAAAATAAACTTTAAACATGCAATTTGATGCAAACACCAAAAACAAACAGCTATTGTAGTCATGCCTAACCAAGTAAACACAACAAAGTTTGAAGGCTTGAGAAAGACAAACTTACATTAGTGGTGAAGACCGACTCTATAAAGCCCTTGTCCATGCTGATGGGGGGGGGGGCAATTCAAGAAGTTTACCACAAAATCTTCTTCATAAGCATTGCCTTTATTCTACATTTTGTTAAGAGTAAATATAGATGTGATAATATAAGAAAAAATGGAGAATATTTAAGATAAGATGAAGAGTGATGCTACATAACCAAGTAGCTATAAATGTAAGTACAACCATACAGGCAAAAGGTAGAACCAAGAGCAATGCAGAGCTAAACTTCTTCAGTACCATCGTTGTTATCAAACCTTATGGTAAGAGTAAATATAGATCTGATGTGTAGAAAATGGAGGGCAAAGGAAAATAAGCTGCAGAGCGATGGTACATGAACAACTAGCTGTCAATATAAGTACACTGATAAAGTACAGCAGGTACTTACAAGAACAATGCAGAGCTAAACTTTTTCATTGGCATTGGATATATTATATAGTAATGTAACTATTCATACAGATCAGGTAATTTGGAGCGAGCAATTGATAAGCCAGCTATCATGCATACTGTTGTCACGTAATGAACCGGGTAAGAATGCAAGTACAGTGATATAGGACAACATGTACTAACAAGAGCAAAGCAGCGAGCAGCATATCTGCGATATCCTGTTGTCCTTTTCAAACCGGAATTCTTCTTCGAGCGGATTTCCTGCAAAAGAGATCCGTATGGCACATGCGGAAAAGTAGAAGTTCAAATTGTCATGTGATATCATAGACAGTACCTCATCCTGGGAATGAGACTAGTCCATAACAAGGTTTTTTCATTCAATGTCTTCTAAATTTAGCACATGAGACTTCACCGGAAAATCGTTTATAGACTTTCCATTAAAGTGTGATTTCCTCAGGTAACACCCATACTGCTGCAATGCTTCCTTCAAAAGCGTAAGCAAGCTTTGCTTGTCATGACTATCCAGATTGACCCTACTTACAACAATGTAATGTAAATCATTGATGTGTTCAATCACCAGAAAACAGGAAAATAATCACCATGAATAATAGCACTTACACGTAAGTGGGACAGGAAGATGTGAAAATGGTGTTTGTCTTCACTATAATCTTCTCATGATGGGAATATATGCATGTAGTCCCTAACAACATTGAAAGCATTGTCTTTTAAACTAGGAATAACTGGAATGGGGCTCCAATCTGCAGGAATTGGCCGTCTCTGCAGTTGGGATAGGTCTTCGGTCGGTGGACTTGCTAAGTGGGATTTTTCTGTGGTACGGTTGGTGCTATGGCAACTAAAATTGGCATACCTTTTGCTGGAGTGCAGGTCCTGTGTGGTGGGGCTAGTGGCGTGGCGAGTGAAGTATGGGTACAGTCTGCTGGAGTCGGTCCTATATTTTGTGTCATTGGTTGTAGAGCCGATATAAGTGGGGTGTTGTCTGATTTCTCTGGCACCACCACGTTTTTCAAGGACTTTGCTGGTGCTCCTTCAGGTTCGGCAATCACCCTCTTCCTTTTTGATGTCTGATGCACAAGAGCAACATTTGAGTGAAAAACATGGTATAATGACAGATGGAATATGTATTGATAATGGATGGGCATGGCATCTTGACATATATGATGAGTAAACTAAGAAGATGGCGGTGCAACAAAGTAGAAGAAATGCAAGACACCTTATGCAAGATACGCACAATCAATAAAACCTTGCCAAATTAGAACAGGCACCTTGATGGGTGAACAGGACAGGCCATCTGCCTTCGACTCCTCGAGGTCAAAATAGTCATTAGGATCATATTCTGAACAAGAATCTGCTGGTGGGGAGCGTATGAGTTTCATTGCATCCAGAATGGCACTCAATGACTTGGTGCCAATTTTGTTAGTCATTGTAGTGTTCCACAATATTCTTCTAATGCGCGCATTCTGATATCCATTGTGAATGCGTACAATATCTGAGAAGCATGAAAACATAAATAGTAGTGAGATTATCTTTGTAATGCAGAGGATATTCTAATATAGGGGCTCCCTGTAAACCCTTGTGTGCTATCACTGGATTCTGATGAGAGAGCCCATGTGTGCAGTAATATGGTGTGTGCATTAATATAATCTGGCACAAGTACACAAAAAATGGCTCTAGAAGTCAGGATAGTTGGTAGATGATAGGTTCATAATATACTGTATAGATAGTTTATTGCCAAACCATGATAATAAGAGCACACAACAACTAGGCAGATCGTAATGTAGATAAAAGGGGTACACCATAACTAGGATATATAAATCGGGAAAGTGGAACTGGCTAGAAAATAAGGTGTTGTATTGCCGCTACTAATTGAAAGCCTATCGATCACGTACAGGCCAGCTCTATCAGCTGTTGACTGCAGATGTCCCTCCTCCCCTTCCTGACAAGGAACATACTGTACGTACTAAATACAGAATAACAAAAGAGGAACATGTTAAAGAACAGAAGAGTAAGCATATTCTTGAGGTTCCGCTTCTTTGCATACAATGTTGGTTCTCCACTCAAGATGAACCACAGTGCCCAAAGAAATGCAATTCCATGCTGTCTCTCTATATGTGGCCACATGCATTTGGAAAATCAAGTGGGAGCATTAGCTGACCAATTAAATGTGTGTTTGTTAACTAATATCAGTATCATATCACAATTCGTATTTGAAGAAGTAAGCTTTGGACTTATGATTGGTGTGTTGTTTAGCTTCAAGAGTGGACTGCTGCTAGTGCGACACAAAGCAGCTACACAGATCATAGTGTAGATATAACGGAAAACCGTAAGCATCACAAGTAAAATCAGGAAAGTGGAACTTGCTGGAAAATATGGGCTACTATTGCTGGTACGGCTAGAAAGGCTTCGGACACCAGCTCTCTTCAACTAAAGGCGCGGTACTGTTAATATCAGTGTAACTCTCAAGGGCAACACAACTCCCCACATTTCCTTGCTAATCTTATAGGATTCAAGTGGGCAGGCCACTACAATTCTTGTTCCTGTGTTTACAAAATCCTACGAATCAAAGAGGCCCGAGGAGTTGAAAGTGTCCATCACAACCGACCGAATAGACCTCTACACTGTAAATGTCCCTGCTACTCTTCACTACAAGGAACATGTCGGCGTTCTGGAAACGGGGGTCCCCAGACTTGCCTGCCTGCGGCCCATGGTGTGGCTCCACTAGCGGCCCCGTACGTCCCATCTTCACCAGCAAACCCTCAAGACCCTCGCAAGGCGGACGATGCAAGACCTCCTCAGGGGCAGCCTAGTCAGGCTGGCTTGCGAGGGGCAGAGAGATCAAGGCAAGGGGATCCTCCGGTTTGCAAGAAGCTTACACCAAAGCTTGTCCCAATTCGGCCAAAAAATTTACCGCAGCATGTTGGCGCCATGTCATGACACCATGCCAACTTTCATGATTTTTAGGCGTGCTTTGATTTACAGGAATTAAAAAACCAAGTTTCTCAATCTTTTCGGCCGAGCCACGACGCCCAGATGTTTGAATTTCATTCCCATTTCTTGCGTGGGACCTGGAAATTCAACCAAGGAGACACATGTGATTTTTCAACCAACTTTGGAGCATGTGCTTGTAGTTCAAATTTGAATTATGCACATTAAATGCCCAGAAACTCAATTAATGTATAGAAAATGCCAAACAAACCCGGAATAATTACAAAATTTAGCACGATACTTCTATTTGGTCTAACCTGCCTGTGTGAAAAAATTAAGGCGGCAGAAGGCAGTGTACGTATGTAGTTTCGCACACGGAGGTGAAACGTTCCCTCTCGGAACCACGAGCCTTCTTGAGGGAAGCTCCGGTTTGCAAGAAGCTTACACCAAAGCTTGTCCCAATTCGGCCAAAAAAATTACCGCAACATGTTGGCGCCATGTCATGACACCATGCCAACTTTCATGATTTTCAGGCGTGTTTTGGATTTACAGGAATTGAAAAAACCAAGTTTCTCAAACTTTCCGGCCGAGCCACGACGCCCAGATGTTTGAATTTCATTCCCAATTCTTGCATGGGACCTAGAAATTCACCCAAGGACACACATGTGATTTTTCAACCAACTTTGGTGCACTGGAGCATGCGCTTGTAG
Organism: Aegilops tauschii subsp. strangulata; assembly: GCF_002575655.3. Classification (NCBI taxonomy): domain Eukaryota; kingdom Viridiplantae; phylum Streptophyta; class Magnoliopsida; order Poales; family Poaceae; genus Aegilops; species Aegilops tauschii. Next base: position 322,386,609 of record NC_053038.3, on the reverse strand, counting down.
TTAAAATTTGAATTATGCACATGAAATGCCCAGAAACACAATTAATGTATAAAAAAGGCCAAACGAACCCGGAATAATTCCAAAATTTAGCACGATCTATTTGGTCTAATATGCCTGTGTGAAAAAATTAAGGCGGGAGAAGGCAGTGTACGTATGTCGTTTCGCACACGGAGGTGACACGTTCCCTCTCGGAACCACGAGCCTTCTTGAGGGAAGCTCCGGTTTGCAAGAAGCTTACACCAAAGCTTGTCCCAATTCGGCCAAAAAATTTACTGCAGCATGTTGGCGCCATGTCATGACACCATGCCAACTTTCATGATTTTCAGGCGTGCTTTGGATTTACAGGAATTAAAAAACAAAGTTTCTCAATCTTTTCAGCCAAGCCACGACGCCCAGATGTTTGAATTTCATTCCAATTTCTTGCGTGGGACCTAGAAATTCAACCAAGGACGCACATGTGATTTTTCAACCAACTTTGGCGCACTGGAGCATGTGCTTGTAGTTCAATTTGAATTATGCACATTAAATGCCCAAAAACTCAATTCATGTATAAAAAAGGCCAAACGAACCCGGAATAATTCCAGAATTTAGCACGATACTTCTATTTGGTCTAATATGCCTGTGTGAAAAAATTAAGGTGGTAGAAGGCAGTGCACGTATGTCGTTTCGCACACGGAGGTGACACGTTCCCTCTCGGAATCACGAGCCTTCCTGAGGGAAGCTCCGGTTTGCAAGAAGCTTACACCAAAGCTTGTCCCAATTCGGCCAAAAAAAATTACCGCAGCATGTTGGCGCCATGTCATGACACCATGCCAACTTTCATGATTTTCAGGCGTGCTTTGGATTTACAGGAATTAAAAAACCAATTTTTTCAATCTTTCCGGCCGAGCCACGACGCCCAGATGTTTGAATTTCATTCCAATTTCTTGCGTGGGACCTAGAAATTCAACCAAGGACACACATGTGATTTTTCAACCACCTTTGGCACACTGGAGCATGTGCTTGTAGTTCAAATTTGAATTATACACATTAAATGCCCAGAAACTCAATTAATGTATAAAAAAGGCCAAACGAACCCGGAATAATTCCAAAATTTAGCACGATACTTCTATTTGGTCTAATCAGTCTGTGTAAAAAAATTAAGGCGGGAGAAGGCAGTGTACGTATGTCGTTTCACACACGGAGGTAACACGTTCCCTCTCGGAACCACGAGCCTTCTTGAGGGAAGCTCCGGTTTGCAAGAAGCATACACCAAAGCTTGTCCCAATTCGGCCAAAAAAAATACCGCAGGATGTTGGCGCCATGTCATGACACCATGCCAATTTTCAAGATTTTCAGGCGTGTTTTGGATTTACAGGAATTAAAAAACCAAGTTTCTCAATCTTTCTGTCCGAGCCACGATGCTCAGATATTTGAATTTCATTCTCTTTCTTGCATGGGACCTAGAAATTTACCCAGGACACACATGTGATTTTTCAACCTACTTTAGTGCACTGGAGCATGTGCTTGTAGTTCAAATTTGAATTATGCACATTAGATGCCCAGAAACTCAATTAATGTATAAAAAAGGCCAAACGAACCTGGAATAATTCCAAAATTTAGCACGATACTTCTATTTGGTCTAATCTGCCTGTGTAAAAAATAAGGCGGAAGAAGGCAGTGTACGTATGTCGTTTCGCACACGGAGGTGACACGTTCCCTCTCGGAACCACAAGCGTTCTTGAGGGAAGGTCCGGTGTGCAAGAAGCTTACACCAAAGCTTGTCCCAATTCGGCCAAAATATTTACCGCAGCATGTTGGTGCCATGTCATGACACCATGCCAAGTTTCATGATTTTCAGGCGTGTTTTGGATTTACAGGAATTAAAAAACCAAGTTTCTCAATCTTTCCGGCTGAGCCACGACGCCCAGATGTTTAAACTTCATTCTCATTTCTTGCATTGGACCTAGAAATTCACCCAAGGACACACATGTGATTTTTCAACCAACTTTGGTCCACTGGAGCATGTGCTTGTAGTTCAAATTTCAATTATGCACATTAAATGCCCAGAAACTCAATTAATGTATAAAAAAGGCCAAACGAACCCGGAATAATTCCAAAATTTAGCACGATACTTCTATTTGATCTAATCTGCCCGTGTAAAAAAATTAAGGCGGGAGAAGGCAGTGTACGTATGTCGTTTCGCACACGGAGGTGAAACGTTCCCTCTCGGAACCACAAGCCTTCTTGAGAGAAGCTCCGATCTGCAAGAAGCTTAGACCAAAGCTTGTCCCAATTCGGCCAAAAAAATTACCGTAGCATGTTGGTGCCATGTCATGACACCATGCCAAGTTTCATGATTTTCAGGCGTGTTTTGGATTTACAGGATTAAAAACCAAGTTTCTCAATCTTTCCGGCCGAGCCACGACGCCCAGATGTTTGAATTTCATTCCCATTTCTTGCATGGGACCTAGAAATTCACCCAAGGACACACATGTGATTTTTCAACAAACTTTGGTGCACTGGAGCATGGGCTTGTAGTTCAAATTTCAATTATGCACATTAAATGCCCAGAAACTCAATTAATGTATAAAAAAGGCCAAACAAACCTGGAATAATTTCAAAATTTAGCACGATACTTCTATTTGGTCTAATCTGCCTGTGTAAAAAAATTAAGATGGGAGAAGGCAGTGTACGTATGTCGTTTCGCACACGGAGGTGACACGTTCACTCTCGGAACCACAAGCCTTCTTGAGGGAAGCTCCGGTCTGCAAGAAGCTTACACCAAAGCTTGTCCTAATTCGGCCCAAAAATTTACCACAACATGTTGGTGCCATGTCATGACACCATGCCAAGTTTCATGATTTTCAGGCGTGTTTTGGATTACCAGAATTAAAAAACCAAGTTTCTCAATCTTTCCGGCCGAGCCACGACGCCCAAATGTTTGAATTTCATTCCCATTTCTTGCATGGGACCTATAAATTCACCCAAAGACACACATGTGATTTTTCAACAAACTTTGGTGCACTGGAGCATGTGCTTGTAGTTCAAATTTGAATTATGCACATTAAATGCATAGAAACTCAATTGATGCATAAAAATGCCAAAGGAACCTGGAATAATTCCAAATTTAAACACGACACTCATGTACTAGTTGCATGTTCACTGTACGTAAATGTTCTAGCAATTCAAACACCATCCTTTCCCTCCGTAACACCATTTTGTCTTTCAAAACATAATGAAAGAATCAGGTATACCACAAACTATTTACTAGAAAGAATCGTGTGGGATGCGATATAAAATATCTGGGCGCACCGTCTTGTTTGGCTTACGCAGGAAGCTTCGTCGTCTACAGTCCACCGCCCGCGCTTGAACCACACTTGCGCGCCAGTTTCTCGCGGCACCAAGGAATTTTTTTGCCACCGCAGAAATATCTATCTCCCCGCCCCCTCCCTCCCACAAAAGCCACATTTCCACTGTTCCTCCTTGCTTTCCAAGTTCAAACCTTCACTGCTGCTTACTGGCAGCTCAGCCTCCTCGCCGGCGACCCTTCTTCTTGTAGTGTCGCCTCCTTGCCGGCTACCCTTCTTCTTGCAGCGCGGCCTCCTCGCCGGCTACCCTTCTTCTTGCAGCGCCGCCTCCTCGCCGGCGACCCTTCTTCTTGCAGCGCCGCCTCCTGGCTGGTGACCCTTCTTCTTGCTGCACGACCTCCTCGTCGCCGACCCTTCTTCTTGCTGCGTGGCCTCGTTGATATGGTCAGGTAATCCACTCCTCGTTGCTACATTTCATAGTACTATTCTCAAGCATTCTTTGTTTTGTTAACTGTCTTATCTTCTAGTACATGTTTCTATTCTGCAATGTCGTGCTGAGTTAACTATTTTGGTTAATTTTGTATTTTTATGCATGTGAAATAAATCGAATATGGATGTACTCAATACATATTATACTAATAGTATGGCAACTCTCAGTTAACCTGATCAAGATCTTCGTTATGCGTGTTGCAGGGAAACAATGGGAGACACTGTGGTTTACCATCGAGGTTTGTTCAAGCATGGTCCTTTGGCTAATAGCACATTATTGTGCAGTCGCTGGAATCATTCTAATATTTAGGTTTCTTACAATTTGGTCTTGCACATGTAGGTCCTGCTGTCGGAGGCTTAGACCCACTGTTCGACCCATTTTGCATATGGGGAAATGAGATGTCCAGAATATCTGTCAAGTCAAGAAACTCAGAAAGATTGTTAGGATGAAGAAACTTGCGATGAATAACAGCAAGATCTTTGTTTGCACAATGAATAAGACATCAGTCAACTATAGGATGGTACTAACTCTTTTACCTTGTTTTTACCCCTCGCACCATTTCAAAATTTATAACAGCTATTTATTTATATCTTTGTTTTCAGTACTTTTCAAAGTAGTTCACCGATGATTACCTCTCAAACCACCTCCATGGTCAAGAGGCGAGGAAGGTATTCATTCAACACCCACGGTACAATATTGAAGTCTTCCTAAAGAGGACGAAGGTTGGGCAGGCAATTATCCATAGCCACTGGCCTAAAGTTGTGAAAGCACAAGTGCTCCCTGGGTGATTTTGGTAATTAATGTCAACATATCCCTTGTGGACTAATGCTTCTACCTAGTATGTTTCAGATAAGTTCAAAAATGGAGTGGCATGGACTAGAGGATGTGGAACCCCTTCAAGATGCTGAGGACAAAGGATTGGCTCAAGCTCAAAGCTCAGGACTCTACATTTTCTATTTTAGTGGTCCAAGATCACATTGAGTCCATAGGAAATCCAATACTATTAAGAGGGGATGAGGTGTTGCTTAATGGCTTGCTTGCTCAAAGTGCTTAGTGATATGCTCCAAAGCCCTTCAACCAGTTTCTCACATCCACATATGTCCCAAACCAAAAGTCAAACTCGGCCCCACCGAAACTATCTATCCGGCGCCACCGAGTTCAGTTGACATAGCCACTGCCAGAAACCCTAATCGGTTCGATCTCACCGATGGGATCTTGGTCTCACTGAGATGGGCTTGCAAACTTTCTGTTGCCTATTGCAATAATTTCGGTCCCACCAAGATATGCAATCGGTCCCGCCGAGTTTGCTTGGCCAACTCTCTGTTTCTCTTATTACCCAAATCGGTCCCACCGAGTTTGTGTAATCGGTCAAACCGAGTTCGGGCTTTACCCTAACCCTAGCACATCAGTCCTACCGAGTTGATCATATCGGTCCCACCGAAATGCCTAACGGTCACATTATGAACAAAATCGGTCTGACCGAGTTTCACGATTCGGTCCCACCGAGTTTGGTAAATTGTGTGTAACGGTTAGATTTTGTGTGGAGGCTATATATACCCCTCCACCCACTCTTCATTCATGGAGAGAGCCATCACAACATGCCTACACTTCCAACATACATTTTCTGAGAGAGAACCACCTACACTTGTGTTGAGGTCAAGATATTCCATTCCAACAACATAAATCTTGATCTCTAGCCTTCCCCAAGTTGCTTTCCACTCAAATCATCTTTCCACCAAATCCAATCCTATGAGAGAGAGAGAGAGTTGAGTGTTTGGGAGACTATCATTTAAAGCACAAGAGCAAGGAGTTCATCATCAACACACCATTTGTTACCTCTTGGAGAGTGGTGTCTCCTAGATTGGCTAGGTGTCACTTGGGAGCCTCCATCAAGATTGTGGAGTTGAACCAAGGAGTTTGTAAGGGCAAGGAGATCGCCTACTTCATGAAGATCTACCCGAGTGAGGCAAGTCCTTCGTGGGCGACGGCCATGGTGGGATAGACAAGGTTGCTTCTTCGTGGACCCTTCGTGGGTGGAGCCCTCCGTGGACTCGCACAACCGTTACCCTTCGTGGGTTGAAGTCTCCATCAACGTGGATGTACGATAGCACCACCTATCGGAACCACGGATAAAAAATCTCCGTGTCTCCAAATTGCGTTTGCACACTCCAATCCCATCCCTTTACATTCTTGCAACTTGCATGCTTTACTTTCCGCTGCTCATATACTCTTGTCATGCTTGCTTGATATGTATTGTGAATGGTTAAACTTGTGCCAAAACTCCACATCAACTTAAGGAAATTAAAAACTGCTAATTTTCCTTTTAGAGTCTATTCACCCCCCTCTAGACACCTCTTCTCGATCCTTTCAATTGGTATCATAGCTTTGGTCTCCATTGCTTTGGTTTAATCACCATTGTAGGAAGATGGATGAGTCTATGTTGGGGAGTCTTAGACGTAGAGTGCCTATTCTTGATGGAGAGTTCTTTCATGAGTGGAAAAATGAAATGCTTGAGATTTTCAATGAATATCATTCGAACAAGTACATTACTAGCCCTTGTGCACCTCATGTTGATCCTTTGCATCCTACCCTTGATGAGTCTATTGACATGATCCGCAACCTTAGAATTGTTAATCTTATCACTAGAGGCTTGCCTAGAAACTTGATTGGATGTTTGCCTACTCTTGATTGTGCCTACACTATATGGAGATTTCTTGAGGAAAGATTTCCAAACTATTCCTTGCAAAACCTAGATGAAATTCTTCATAAGTCTATTGCCTTGAGTAAGATGAATTCTAGTGATCCTAGCTTTGGTGATTGTCTATTTGAGCTTACCAATCTCATGCGTGCCAAAGGAAATGTTGGAATCATTAGCAATATCATATACGAAGCTATTAGAATTCATAAAGGTGACCATTGTGATGATCATTTATCTAATGATTTACCCTCTCTAGGAATTGATCAAATACAAGCCAATGTTGAACATGGATACTATGATGAGGGTGATGATAGTGACTATGATCTTGACGATGCGATGAGACACTTTGGTCTTATGGCTAATCTTCACGGCTACATGGCTGGAGGAAAGGAATGGGTCCTTGATAGTGGATGTATTGATCATATGACCGGAGACAAAGATATGTTTCATGAGCTTGCTGAAAACGACGGCCCTCGAAAGTATGTCACTTTTGGTGATAACTCAAAGGGTAAGGTGGTTGGCCTTGGTAAGGTGTCCATCTCACATGATAGCTCCATACAAAACGTCATGCTCGTTGAATCTCTTGGGTACAATTCACTTTCAGTATCTAGACATGCTGATTTCGGTTTCAATGTCCTATTTACTGAAGTAGATTGCCAAGTGTTTCGAAGAGACAATCATAAAATGGTCTTTACTGGTATACGTAGAGGTGATCTTTACATTGTTGATTTCACTAAAAAGGCTCAACCTAGAACTTGCTTAATTTCTAAATCTTCTAAAGGCTGGTTGTGGCATAGAAGGTTAGGTCATGTGGGCATGCGAAATCCTGATAAGCTTATTAAAGGTGATCATATCCTTGGAGTAAAAGATGTTATATTTGACAAGGATAGACTTTGTAGTGCTTGTCAAGCAGGAAAACAAGTTGGAGGGAGTCACCCGTGAAGAACATCATGACCATGAGAAGACCACTCGAGCTACTTCATATGGATCTCTTTGGTCCCAATGCCTACAAGAGTCTTGGTGGTAACTCATTTGGTCTAGTCATAGTCGATGGTTTTTCAAGATTTACATGGGTGTTCTTTCTTGATGACAAATCGTAGGTCCAAAAGATCTTCAAACACTTCACTAGGAAGGCCCAAAATCAATTTGAAGTGAAGATCAAGAAGGTTCGGAGCGACGACGGAACGGAGTTCAAGAACGTAAATGTGGATACCTTTCTTGACGAAGAGGGGATTTCACACGAGTTCTCGGCTATGTACACACCTCAACAAAATGGAGTTGTTGAGAGGAAGAACCGGACTCTTATTGAGATGGCAAGGACGATGCTTGATGAGTACAAGACTCCAACACACTTTTGGGCGGAAGCGGTTGAGACAGCTTGTCATGCAACAAGTCGCTTGTATCTTCACAAGCTACTCGGCAAGACGGCATACGAGCTCCTCACCGGTAACAAACCCCAAGTTGGATACTTTCAAGTATTCGGCTCAAAGTGTTACATTCTTGATAAGCATCGTCGTTCTAAATTTGCTCCTAAATCTCATGAAGGTTTCCTACTTGGTTATGGCTCAAACTCTCACACTTACTGTGTCTACAACAATTTCACCCGAAAGGTTGAAGAGATGGTAGATGTGAAGTTTGATGAATCTAACGGCTCGCAACTAGAGCAATTGCCAATTGATGTAGGAGATAAAGATCGTTCGGAAGCAATCCAAGACTTGTCTATTGGCAATATTCGTCCAACGGAGGTGGAGGACAGTACCTCGTCCATCCAAGTGGAAGCTTCCACCTCACGACAAGGTGAACCAAGAGTTGATACGGAAGCATCCACAAGTGGGACACACCAAGACGAAGAAAACAAGGAAGTACACCAAGATGAACATCAACAACCTCCTTCTCCACCACGAAAAGAGAATGACAACGTCAACAATGAAGAAGGCCAAGAAGGAGAACAAGACGAACAAGATGTTCCACTCCGAGCCAAGCAAAAGCTCCCACGAGTTCGAGCAAGAGTCGCCAAAGACCATCCCGTCGAGCAAATCTACAATGATATCCAAGCTGGGAGAATCACTCGCTCTAAAACTCGATTGGCTAACTTTTGTGAACATTATTCATTCATCTCTAGCATTGAACCTATGAAGGTTGAAGAAGCATTGGAAGATTCAAATTGGATTAACGCTATGCATGAAGAGCTACACAACTTTGAGAGAAATCAAGTGTGGACATTGGTTGAGAAGCCCGACAACAACCACAACATCATCGGTACCAAATGGGTGTTTTGCAACAAGCAAGATGAAGATGGACATGTAGTTCGTAACAAAGCACGTCTCATCGCCCAAGGCTACACTCAAGTCGAAGGTATGGACTATGGTGAGACATATTCCCCCGTTGCTAGACTTGAGTCCATTCGCATCTTACTTGCTTATGCTAATCACCATGATATCACCTTGTACCAAATGGACATTAAAAGTGCTTTCCTAAATGGTGAAATTGAGGAGGAAGTTTATGTTAAGCAACCTCCAGGCTTTGTCAATCCTAAGAAATCTAATCATGTTTACAAACTTCACAAAGCTCTTTATGGTCTTAAACAAGCTCCTAGAGCATGGTATAAATGCTTGACCAAGTTCCTTATTGAAAAAGGCTTTGAAATTGGAAAAATAGATTATACTCTTTTTACTAAAAGGGTTAATGGAGAACTATTTGTGTGCCAAATCTATGTTGACGATATTATATTTGGTTCGACTAACTCTCACTTTAGTGAGAAGTTTGGAAAGCTAATGTCGGAGAAGTTTGAGATGTCTATGATGAGTGAACTCAAATTCTTTCTCGGTTTGCAAATCAAGCAAACTAAGGAAGGTACCTTTGTCTCTCAAACAAAGTACACCAAGGACTTATTCAAGAAGTTCAATATGCAAGAATGAAAAGGTATGACTACACCCATGCCTACTAGTGGACATCTTGATTTGACCAAAGATGGTGAACCGGTCGATCAAAAGGTTTACCGCTCCATGATTGGTTCATTGTTATATCTATGTTCCTCTCGTCCCGATATTATGCTAAGTGTGTGCATGTGTGCACGATATCAAGCGGCCCCTAAAGAATGTCATCTTAAGGCTGTGAAAAGGATAGTGAGATACTTAATACACACACCAAATTTTGGCATTTGGTATCCTAAGAGGTCTTCTTTCGATCTTGTTGGTTACTCCGATTCGGACTATGCCGGAGACAAGGTTGATAGAAAGTCCACTTCAGATACTTGTCAGTTTCTTGGTAGATCTCTTATGTCTTGGTCCTCCAAGAAACAAAACTCGGTATCCTTATCCACCGCCGAAGTGGAATACATTGCCGCTGGTTCATGTTGTGCTTAATTACTTTGGATGACCCAAACTCTTAAACATTATGGGATATATGTGAAACATGTTCCATTGCTTTGTGACAATGAAAGTGCTATCAAGATTGCTCACAATCCCGTGCAACATTCTCGAACTAAGCATATTGAAGTTTGTCATCATTTCATTTGAGATTACGTTGCCAAAGGGGACATTGATCTTAAGCATGTTCACACCGATAAGCAATTGGCGGACATATTCACCAAAACTCTTGATGAGAAAGTCTTTTGCCGTTTGAGAGGTGAATTGAACATCATTGATGCTTCAAACTTGGAGTAGGAACTCCATTTGGATACATGCAAGGCATGAGCCTTTGACTAATCCTTGATATTTCTTTCATGCTGCTATTTATATGTCTTGGATATATTTGCACCCTTGCATGCTATCTAACCCTTGTAGGTACTTGGATGAATCTAAATCTATGAGATTGCAACTCACTCACATCTTGAGCAATTTCTACATCACCAAGTCTCTACACAATGGTGGTTGAAGACAAGGAAGCACGAAACCCTTCAAACATATCCTTTGACAAATTCTATATTAAATTTTATGATTGTTATTTTGGATACACGAGTGCTCTTCCTTGTAAGACTAACCCATGTAGGAAGATGAACATAAATTCCAAGTGGTGCTCCCAATTCTTGATAAGCTACATCAACCTTGAGCAACCCACACAAGTTCAACTACATGATCAAGATCACACTACAAAAAAAAATACACTTCCGTGATGATACGTGTTTGTCACAGTAGGTCGCATTTTTTGTCATGCATGTACATCCATGACGATTTTATGACAGAATCAAGATAGTCATACCTGTGCTGTCGTAGAAGTGTTCCATGACATTACCAAAATTATCATCACGGAAGTGTCCACTTCCATGACGATAAATCGTGCGTCACATAAGTGCTTTCGTCAAGGGTGATCGACACGTGGCATCCACCGTAACGGAACGCCGTTAAGCTATCGGGTCGGATTTTGGATCCGATAACCCGTTAACAGCCCTGACCAATGGGAAATTTCCACGTGTAAAATTCTGATTGGCCGAAGGGAACACCTGTCAGCTCGTCAGTGGGCCAGATGTCGCCCGTCCATTGGAGGAGACATGCCTATGATACGTCGACACGTGGCTGGGCCCAACAGAGGCCCATATAGGTTAAAAAGGCCGGGCCATTCAAAGGCCCGTAGAACTTAATCAGGTACTAGTGGGCCAGCCCAATAACGGCCTGCTTAATAAAGGCCCATTTACGGCCCGAAGCAAGATCTGGCCCGTTAATTGTTCGCCCAATATTTGGGCCCATTTATGGCCCGATGCCAGATCTGGCCCGTTAATTGTTCGCCCAATATTTGGGCCCATTTGCGGCCCGAAGCCAGATCTGGCCCGTTAATTGTTCGCCGAATATTTGGGCCCAACTACAGCCCAATGACTTTCGACCTGTTAGAGGCCTGATGTAGACATGGGCCCATTTCAGCCCGGTGTGACTTTCGACCTGGGAATGGCTCGTACTGCCCATGGGCCATATATGGTCCGACGGGACATCGGGCCCACTAATGGCCCGTGCTAAAGGTGGCAACAGTTAAGCCCAACATGACTTTGGGCCTGTTAAAGGCCTATCGCGTAATTCGGCCCGTTGATGCCTGTGCTAAGCTTTCGGCCTCTTAAAGGCCCATGATATCAGTGGGCCAACTAAGGCCCAAGATATGTTTCGGCCCGGTAACGGCCCATGAGCTAACTGGGCCCAAAATGGCCCGGTCTACATTTTGGCCCGCTGAAGGCCCGTCGACGACTAGTGAAAATTGAGGCCCAACATGCATTTTGGCCTGCTAAAGGCCCGTGGTTTCATCTCGGTCGTAACAGGCCAGCACAATATTCAGCCTGTTAATGGCCCAACGCTACCTGGGCCAAACTAAGCGCTGGGTCGACAAAAGGCCCAACTAAAATATAGGCTGGTGTAAGTTTGGGCCTGGCGAAATGTGTGAAGGCCCCAATCATTCGGGCCCAAGAAAGACGCAGGCCGGCCCAATTGTGGCCCGCTAAAAACCTGGCCCGTTAGAGTCGAATGTTTCGGTCTGGTCGACTACATCTGATTTTTTTCAGATAGCGAATGATGGCAGTAACTAGTAGGAATTAAGAACAAACCTACTCTATACAATAAAGAAATTACGGCATAGTAACTAAGAATAAACCTACACTATACAATAAAGGATTTAAGGTATATTACATCCACTGGGCATCGAAGTTCGCCACCAGTGATCATAAAGCGCAACGAAGAAGCAGATTACAAAAACTGGGCACCATTGCAGCGTAACAAAATAATACTGAACCGAGACCACTTCCAAGATAGGTCAAGAAAGGTTAGCCTTGCGGGGGAACTGCTGCGCAAGCTGCTGAGCAAGGCTGTGAGACCGGCCTAGCATGTCGGTCATAGCTTCCAGGTGTAGCAGTTTAGCGATGAGGTTCTCATTGGTGTTCTCCGCAATCTTTCTTAGAGATAGGACTTCAAGTTGAAGTTGAGTTGCAGAATGCCTTTCTGCTAGAACTTGGGACTGAAGAAGTCGAACTGATTCAGACAACGAATTCTGTGAGCTTGTGTGACTGTTAGTCTCAAGTAACTTGAACACTGCATCAAAAGACAAGACTTTGGGGTTGTCTCGCTATCTTCAAGATGTTTTGCCTTCTTTGCTGCAATATATGTTGGGTTTGCCTCACAGCCTTTAGCAGACTTGTGCATGCCATCAGGCATATCACCCTGAAACAAAGCAGAGAGATGACAGGTTTTGCACGTGTATAAACAAAGATGATAACTGTTCTGTCAATTCTATCCAATTTCAAATTAGAAAACAAAGAGTAAGTTCAATATATCACTAGCATAATTTGGCATTGTTCATAATGCGGGGAGCTTCACCGCACTACTGGATTACCATGTCAACATAACAAGCATAGATGAAGGGCAAAGAAAATCATTGTATCTATTTTGGATAATGTGCATGGCATGTTGTTCATATCATCAGCCACATCAGTAAGATAAAACATGAGATGACAAGGTGCAAACGTGGGCTGGCATACATATAGGGAGTATTAAGTAATGTGCATGGTATGAATAAGGAATTTGGTTTTACAAGTAAAACTTAGAACTTACGGTTCTTACGAACATGCATTTTGGTAGAAACAGCAAACTAAACAGCAGTAAATGATAGGGAGTATGAGCAAATTAAACAGCAATTGAGGATAAATGCTTTAGAAGGACTGACTTACATTAACAATTAACACCGGCTTTATAATGCCCTTCTCCATGTCAAGGGAAGGATAACTCAAGAATTTCAACACAGAATCTTCTTCATAAGCATTGCATGTACTCTACATTTTGTAGAGAGTAATTATAGATATGATAATACTGGAAGGGATAGAGGATAATGAAGATAAGATGCAGATTGATGCTACATAATCAACTACCAATCCCTGGAAGTACAAGCGTTACAGGACAAAATGTACTGACAAGAGCAATGGGCTACACTTCTGCACTAGCATTGTCTGTGTATTCTACTTGTTGGTAAGATTAAATATAGATCTGATCTTTTTTAGTAAATGGTGGGCGAGGGAGATAAGATGCTGAATGCTACAAAATGAACCAATCCCTCTTCCCATAATACAAGAGTGTTTTGAACACTGGTGTACTGTACAAAACATTCTTATATTATAGGACGGAGGGAGTAGCTGTTAATGTAAGTACAGTGATAGACCACGTTCAGTCCTTACAAGAGGACTGCAGAGCTAAACCTCTTCAAAAGCACTGGGTTGATTCTAAATTTATGTAAGAGTCCATACGGATCTTATAATGTCCACCAAATGGACGATTACGAGGCTAACATGTGCAGTGATGCTACATAATCAAACAGCTATGAAAGTAAGTATGGTCATACAGGGCAAGAGGTACTCACAAAGAGCAATGCAGTGTGCAGTATAGTTGCGAGATTCTGTGGTCCCTTGAGAACGAATGTTCTTCTGCTAACAGTTTTCGTACAAGTGAGACATTAAGGAAATGCAGAAATGTAGTTCAAATTGTGATGTGATATCATAGACAGTACCTTACGCTGCAGCCGAGACCAATGTGTAACAAGATTATTCCAGTCACCGTCGGATAAATGTAGCACCAGAGACTTTACAGAAATTTCGTTCAGAGGCTTGCCATCGAAGTGTGCTTGCCTCAGGTAGGAACGATACTTCATCAACGAGTGCTTGAAAAGCGCAACCAACCCTTGCTCGTCATCACAATCCAGTTTGCTCCTCGCCTATTTAAAAGAATGAAATCTTGTGTCTTCTGTCAGCAGAAACATATGCAGTAATGACCATGAATAACATTAGTACATTACTTACGCGTAAGTTGCGGAGGAAGACTGGAAATTGTTCTGTGTCTGCGGTATAATCTTTCATGAAGGAAAGATGCGCACAAAGTTCCTGACAACAACATAAGCTTCGTCTTCTAAACTGGGAAGAAATGGAACAGGGGCCCTATTTGCTGCAATTGGGGCTCTCTCTGGTTCGAAAACGGATTTGGCAACTCGATTTGGTGTACTCTTTGCTGGAATGGGGGTTTTGCGTCGTACAGCTGGTGCTATGTCAACTGGCATAATCATACTGTTTGCTGCAGTTGGGGTCTGCTGAGTTGGGGCATCAGAAATGACCAGTGTAGTAGGGCTAGAGTCTGCTAGAGTTGGGGTATTTTGTGGGTCAGGTGATATTGCAACTACACCTAATGGGCTATTTGATTTATCAGGTGCCACTACCTTTTCCAAATACTTTGCTTGTGCTCCTCCATGATCAGCAATCGCCCTCTTCTTTTGAACGTCTGATACACAAGAACAGCATTTGAATGGATAAATATGGTATGATGACAGATGGAATATGTACTAAAAATGGATAGGCAGGGCGTATTCACATACACAATGTGTAAACTAAGCTAATGGCAGTTCAACAAAGTAGAAGCAATGCAAAGCATCAGTTGCAAGATATGTGCGAGCAATGTAACCTTGGAAACTTAGAGCAAGTACCTTGACGGGTGAATAAGATAGGGCATCTTCCTCTGACTTCTCCACTAGGGAGCTACATTGACTTAGGTCTCCCTCTAGCTCAGAATCACTGTTAGGATCATATTCTGAGCATGAATCTGTAGGTGGAGAGCGTTTGCATTGCATTGCATCCAGACTTGATTTCAGTCCCTTAATGCCAAGTTTGACAGCCATGACATTGTTCTGCTTTATTCTTTTCATGCGCGCAAGCTCATAATCATTATGATGCTGTTCAGAATCTGAGATTCATGAAAACATAAAAAGTAGTCAGATTATCTATGGAATGCATTGCGGATTCAACTCGGAGAGTGTCTCCCTATAAACCCCTGCATATGCAAAGTTCACCTCCCCAACCGTGCTAACCAGACCACACACAGAAATACAAACCCCTTATGTCTCTATAACAGGCAGGCACACATTTCAAAACTAAAGTAGGAACATTAGAATCATATGAAATTCGTATTTGAACAAATAAACTAGGCAATTATGAGTGGCTTAGTGTTTAGATTCAAGGGTGGAGTGTTGGTAGTGCGACACAAAGCAAGTAGGCAGATTGTATTCCATGTAAAAGATCGAAACCTATGTAAAAGCTGGAAATGACACTTTCTTTCTATACAATGCAGTGTTCGTTACCCGCACATGATGGAAGAGATCACATAGAGAAATACTATTCACTCATGACTACGGTTCCAATATTTAGAAACAGGGTGGTCCACCCTAAAAGAATATTGACAACAAATATGACAAGGCAAGCATAGATGTAGTGAATCAATCATTTACTTGTGAGCTTACTAGGACAAGTATGCAGAATTGTAACTGCAGTGAGAGACCGTCCAAAATCTGAATCAAGAAGTTTGTCTAGCACTTATTGTTTGCAACTAATCGACATGAATAATTGGATATTATATCGAATGAGTAAGAAAGACAAGTAAAATTGTCAACAAACCTGGCTTGTAGTAGTAATCTGGGTCAATGTCACTACGACCAACAATCCAAAATGACTAGTTTCTATTCCGAGGCCCGGAATTTTGAAAACCCTGTGAACTTTAGAGGTACAAAAGATTACCGAAATACATCTGAACCATTAAGTGTAGGTAGCACTAAGCACACAACAAACCCTAATGAGAGTCCTGCCTAATGAGTAATGAATCAATTAGAAAATGGGTGATGAGGAGTGGCTGCTGAGTGTTGAGGACGTATCTCAGGATAAATCGGGTTGGCTTGGTGGGTGCTGCACGCCTGAGCCCTGAACGGACTGGGAAGGTAGGCACGGCGGCGCGCCCGGGCAGCGGTGACGCTGTTGGGCGAGCGGCTCCTGGCCTCCTGTTAGTCCGGCATCTCCTCCTAGAGTCATGTCATCCGGGGACGGCAAGTCGCCGGCGAGGCAGGCGGCTGGGGGCAAGTAGAGATCGGAAGCGCGCAGCAGAACAAAGGGGAATCGGGGCCTGGGACGACCCAAAATCCCAGGGTGGGCCGGCCCACCGTGGGCACCCTGTAGAGATACACACCCGAGCGGCGAACATGCATTTTCAAAACTAATTAGGAACATTTAGCTGACCAATTAAACAACTCTGTTTTAATAATATCAAATTCGTATTTGAACAACTAAGCTTGTTTAGCTTGATGGGTGGAGCAGTGTTATTATGACACGAAGCACGTATTCTGATCGTATAGTGATCATAAAACGGGGAAACTCTAAGCATATTTTTTTAGCAAAAGAGGGTTTCCCCTCCGATTTCTATTAAAGAAACCACCACGGAACCAACATGATCAATTAAACCCTAAGCATGATCAATTAAACCATATTATGGCTATGCCATGGCAGATTTGAAGCTGCAAACCGAAGAAATGATATTTAGCATCCATTGTTTTCTTCGAACTAAGAACTAAATTCTAAGAGCTGAAAAGAAAGTAGAGTAACCAAGTTAAGATCTATTTTCTGGTTGAGATCAAAAAGTTGAGGAGATATGAAGTACCACCTCTCTTGCGGCGCCGTGTAGGCATCGGGGGTGCGATGGCTGTCGGTGGCGTTGAAGCAGATCTGCGACGGTAGACGGGTGCATCGGGGGATAAGTCCCGTTGCGGTGGAAGAGAAGGTCGTGTGAGCGGCCCCGGCAAAGAGGACGACGGCGCCGATGAAGCAAGAGGACGCGATGCAAGGCTATTGGTCTGTTGCCGTGGATGAGAAACGTCCATCTCTAGCAGTGGACGACGCGGTCTTGGTAGGCGCTCCGGCATGGTGGAGGACGGTGGCGATGGATGTGGTGGAGGACGGCGGCGATGGATGGGGTGGCGGACGGAGGCTGGTGTGGGGATGGGGTGTTCTAGCGCGGACGGTGTATGAATGGGAAAATGGAGGGAGAGGTACGGGGAACCATGTTTTTGGGACGCGCCTGTCTGAAATATGGGAAAGTTACGAACTTAGCCCCCGTTTAAAATTTGGACGTCTCGTCGGTTGGGGATAGGAGGGTAATCTCGCATCTCGCCAATATTTTCCCAGAGCGATTTTGGGTGACGAGAGGGTGGTTGGCGCCCATGGATGGCGCCCACGGTGTATGAACGGGGCTGACAGGTAGGGCGGTTGTGTCACGTCTGAGTGAAGTTACAAACCTGCCCCTATTGAAAATATTTGCCTACATCGATTTCGGCCGAGTTGAGTTTGTTTTGCCGCCCACCGTGTATAAATGGGGAATGGAGGGAGACACAGAGGTCTTTCGGACGAGCTTGAATCAAATGAGTTTTGCCGCCCATGTTTGACGCCCACCGTGTCGGAATGGGCTCAGAGGCGGTCGTGTCACGTCTAATTGAAGTTACTAACCTACCCCTATTTAGAGCAGTGGAAATCGGGCCAATGGATTGTCCGTGTAATGGGTAGACAGTAATTTCCATCTCCCAAACACTTGGCTTTGGGCAGCCGACGTGGGAGTGGACATTTTGCTGCTTCTTTCGAATTTGGGACAATAGGCATCCACGTTTACCCTGGCAACTAAATTCGAATCCATTTTGTATTCCTATATGAATCTTTATAAATCATTCTATGTGTTTTTATATATCTTCAAAAGGACGACAAAGATGTATTCCACTGTCATATATGAATATGGTTTACAAATGCCGATACTCAAATTCAGAAACTAGAATCCCGTTTAAGGTGAATTCGAATATTTGGAACACTTCATGTCCAACTCAAATGTCACACGCAACATAATGTGTACTCCCATTTAGATATGTACACAAGCGATGTATCAAGATTCAAATACCGAGTCAATCAACCAAGAATGTACGGAACTAACAGACATATAAACACTTATAGAGTATATGGATCAATAATATCAACTAACATACATAAGCCAGGCCGCTGTACTTTTTTTGGGCTACAACAGCATCCTTTTTTTAGCCAGCATCATGGCCCTTTCCGATGCGTGCCACTTATGGTCCATCTATACTACTACTATCGCTGAATGCACATTCAGCCCGATTGGCATATTTGTAGGTCTGGCACAGCAATCCAAATGAAATGTCTCCGAGTCTTATCAATTAATACAGACTTGTGCTCAAATAAAATTACAAACCAAAAAACAAAAAAAACAATTATTACATGATCTCTAAAACAAATGGTTTGATTGATTACATGAACAGACAACACAAAGGTTATTCAACTATGGAAAGAACATTTCACCTATGATTTACGAAGTAGGAATTTAATTTCCTTTTTTCCTTCAGGACCTTAACAATCTGGTCAGTCTCAGCTTGCTTCGTTTTGAAATCCACCAAATATTTAATGGTTGTCTTGAGTACTGCTTGTGATTGTGCTGTTTGCTTCCTCAACATGTCAACTTCATCTCTAAGTGCAGAAGCAGAATCTCTTTCTACCACTAGTTTAGCCTCTAGAGCATCAGCAGTTGGCAATTCATAATGCACGATTGGGCCGGTGCCACTGCTGTGGGATGATGCAACGTCCATGGGGACCTCGCTCTTTGATCTTGGGCTAACCTGTTTTGCCATTAAAGTTCCGATTGGATTCTGAAAAGTTGAAGTTAGCAAAACATCTCAACTGGGAGTTATAACAGCAAACCAGTTAAACAAACAAGGAATTAAAGAGTTTCAATTGGATGCTGAAAAGTAGTAATTAACATCATTGTAACCCGCTGTTGCGGCAGCAAAGCAGTTAAACAAACAAGTAGATATTTAAGTTAAGGCAAACAGGTAATTCTTAACAGTAAGTATCAAACACATAGATAGGCGCAGTCTACAATATGATTAACAGGCTGTGCCATTATGTAATCAGTAGCAAACTAAATTAAGCCAAGCAATGTAATTGAACAATTTTGCAATAAGTGGCTAACTAAAATTCCAAGAAGCAGGTAACTGAACTTACGCTAGTTATTTGTACAGGCACACTGCAACTTCTTTTTCGCTTACAAGGTTGTACGAAGGAGTCAATGGCATCAATTGCTTGGATACGCACTCCCAATACTTCTTTCTTCCCACACTGCATGGGTAAGTCGAATGGTTAATCTGGTAAGATGGTGCATCCTTGATATGTTATATGAGGACGTGTAGTCAGACTAGTTGTAGCCAAACACATCACACTGGCTTTTACTATATATTTCATGCGATTACTTTTGGCATATCGAGATCTAAGCAATCTACAATAGGATGAAAAGACTGGTATCCTTCACATTATTGGCGAACTCAGTTCATAGAAACAAGCAATTCAACCATTCTGTGGGTAAATCAAAAGTGCCACTGGAATATTTTTAAGTTAAATGTTCGCCCCTGGTATGGGCGGCCGCCTCAGGTGGCTGGAAAGTGTGCACCTAGTTTGAGTCGTCCAGGTTGGCCCATGCTAGTTTTGTTCGTCCCAACGCATGAGCAGGCAATGTAAAAAATGAAGAAAAATGTTTCAATTTGGATGGGCCAATAACATAAGTGCAAGGCAGGCCCTATAGCAGGCTCGCGGCCCAAACGAGCGCCTCCCATATCGATCGACAGCAGGAAAAATCCCAATTCATTCGCTCCAGCCTCCAGTCTGGTTCGCTCCTAACCTAGTCGCCGCTGGACATACTGACACAGCACTTCCTCGCGCCCTCATTGGAGGGCGGTCGCCAGGCTTCAAGTGAACGGAAGGACAAGAAGATGAAGATCCAACCCTGGGTGTAGCCTGCGTGGAGGCAGCGGCGGCAGCACGGGCATGGCATCGAGCTTGCGCAAATGGACAGTCACAGCTTGCAAGAGTAGCATGCGCAACGAGCAGGTACATCACATCCCTGATTATATCTAATTCAACTCTTCAATTTATGGCCAATAGTTAAACCTGACGATGTTGTAAAACTGCTTGTATGTAGGGAATCTATGAGAAAATGAAACCAATTTCTACTTATTTTATAACTCCCCCAATCAATACTGAACTGACTGAATCTGATGTATCTAATCAAGTTTCCGGTGCAAACATACAAGCTCATGTTGTTCTTGAGCTTGAAGTGTCTAATGAACAGACTGCTAATGAAGGATTTGATGCAAACATTTTACATGCTCCTGGTGATGAACATATAGTGTCTAATGAGGGATCTAATGCAAGCATTTTGCAAGCTCATTGAAGGATTTAGTGTCTAATGATGATCTACTATGTTGAGAGAGACAGAGATTTGCAGGCACTGATGACAAGCAAATTATAGTGCATTTTCATAGCTTGAGGAAACGTCGAGGCCATCTACCAGAAAGTCCCCGTATCATGACAACATAGCATAAATACTTTTCTAATCTGTTGTTTGAAACTATTGGCATACTTGTGAAGGATAGATATATTGATATGCAGTTTGCGCACTGGTTATACGTGCAATTACACTTCGATATTTTCAGCCAGAGAACGAATAATTCAAGCAGGTATAGACCATGTTTGTAGTCCTTGTACACCATGTTGCATTTTGTGTTTTGGTGCTTGCATCATTTAGTGTTTATAATCTGAACTACTTTGGATCATTAGCTAGTTTTCAAAGTGCATGTAGCTTCACATTTCTCAAGTTATGTTGATTTCCGGAGTGCAAGTGCCTTCGTATTTTTAAGTTAAATGTTCGCCCCTGGTATCTTGAATTCGTGGATCAGCCACTGCACACAAATCATACACGAATGCCAGTACGAATTAAATGAAATGCAGGGACTTACGCTAGCTCGTTGTACATGCTCACTGCAGCTCTGCTTGCGCTTGGGATGTTCCATCTACAAGTCCATGTTACCACTTGCTTGGATGTGCAGGCCTTGTGCTCCTTGCATCCCCCTCTGCATTTTTGACACGGCGAATGATTGATCAAATAAGAGGAATCAACCTTGATGTTGTACCGGAGGACAGATACTTACAAGGTTATACGGGTGTGCAGGATGTGTACCAGATCCCGTAGCGCCGTCATTCTTCGCTAAAAAATGGATTTGCTTGTTTCACATGATATCTCCAGAAGAAATAAGAGTTAAAGTCAGAGTTGCATAGGCGTGTAAGCTAAGAGAGAAGTGAAAGGATATCCAAACATCGTCGGAACAGTGCACAAGGGAGTGATATGTGGATACCTAGTTTGGGCCGGCGTTTGGGCATGCTCGCCTAGCTAGAGTGCGGGTCACTTCAGAGCCGTTGAGGGTGATGCGCTGGCGTTGGCTCGCCGCGCATGGATGCAGATCTTGAGTGGCAGCGGGGTGCTACGATGCGGTGGACGAGACCGTTGGTGAAGCCCCAACAGCCTCGGGGGGTGGAGGTGCGATGATGTGCTCGGTGAAGTAGCCCCGGTGAGCTGGGAGACGGCGTCGGTGAAGCGCACCTGATGAGGTGGAACTCGGTGTCTGTGAGGCACGTCGGTTGCGGCGGCCGACGTTGTCGGTGGACCACCCGGTGCGCTGGACGAGGGCGTAGATGAGGTAGCTCCGGTGCAGTGGTGAAGCACGACCGTCGTCTTTGTCGTTGTCGTCCGGCACAGAGGTGGGGAACGGTGGGGAAAGAGACGAGACGAGGGGCGATTCGAGGGTTGGCGGCGAATTAGGGATTTGAGCAATCTGCGCGCGGAAGGGGACGGTGGAGAAGAGAGATTTTGCAGGGCTGGAATTGGGGCCGCCAGATATTTCAATCCGAAACATGGAAGCGAGAACTTATATTGTCGTCGTCCTTTTTTTTTGGGGGGGGGGGGTGGGTGGCTGGGTGCTACGCGTCCGTTCGACACACGCGACCACCCCGACTGGACTATGCTTCGGTGCCTTAAGGCACCTGCCTTTGTGTCCATGACATGTGGGCCCAACAGGTGGCTGGCCCACATGTCAGTGACCCAAAGGCAATTGCCTTTAAGGCACCGAAGCAGCGTCCACCCCGACACGACCCTGGTCTGCCTGGTGCGCCTACATTTGAGAATGCAAACGAATCTTCTTTCATTTACAAACGAATCTGTATGTATTACCATGCCCGTGTTTTCCTTGCAATAATTAGTCATTCAAAACGAGATACTCCATCCGTTCACTTTTGTAAGTCGTTTCAGACAACTTAAAATGATTTTTTTGCACATTGTCTGAAATGTCTTCAAGGTCTTATAGAAGTGAACAGAGGGAGTACTATAAATTAATTAATGAGGAGTTATTTGAAAAAAATCGAAACGATACCCACGCTAACGTGGATTAGAGTGTGTGTCACATAATTAGTTATTTGAATTAGAGTGTGTGTCACATTGTTAGTTATTTGAATTAGATTGTGTGTCACGTAGCGATCTCCAATTCTAACGTGGATTTCGCATTTCACTGTATCCATGCTACTTTTTTAATACAAATTCATATGTATATGATGAACACCATGGTAGTGAGAAATTTTTTGGATGGATTCAAACATATGACCTACAAAATAGCACAACAAACTGAGTCAATGTCAACTTTTCGAAACTTAGTATGGCACGAATTCGAAATAATTACCCGTATGCCTGGTCCTCGGTTCAAATCTTACAATGTACACCGAATTGAAACATCGATATTAAGTCTCGTACTATGTACATTCAAATGTTGTTTTTAGCCCCCCCCGCACAAACGCTACATACTTCCTGTATCGGTCAATCTTCCTGTCCTAACCACCTTAGGAAGCTATCGGTTTCCAACACACGTTCATTCTTTCTCTCCATGTTTCGATCTCTAAGTCTCTCAACTACACAACCCCTTTTTCCACGGTTACCAAATGTATTTACCTCACACACCCGCCATTGCACCCCATGCCGAGCTCTCTCTCTCTCCCCCCTCTCCCTCTCACCCTCTCGCGCTAAATACATGCATTGCCTATCTAGCCCCGCCAACCTCTCGTGCGCACGCACGCACGTTGTATATCTAGGTCACTCCCTCGAGACTGTCTCACTCTTTCTTCCGCACGGCGGGCCACACTCGCTCAATCTCGCTCTCTTTATCCGAGTCTCGTTTAACCTCATTTTCTTTCACACACAAATGATATATCTCCCTGTTCGGGCCTCGATCGACACACTCTATACTCTCTCACGCAGATTGTCTATCTAGGTCAGTCCATCCAAGCCGCCGCCACTCTTTCGACCTCATGGTGGGCCATGCTCACTCAATCTCTCTCTCTCTCCCTCTCTCTCTCTCCGTATGTCTCGATTGACCTCGCTCTTTCTCGGACAAAAACGATATATCACCATGTTTGAGCCCAATTCGACCTATTCACATTGTATACTCTCTCACGCACATCGTCTATCTAGGTCACTCTCTCCAACCCGTCTCACTCTTTCGATCGCACGGCGACCCTATGTGATCGGTTGACCTTGCTTCCTCCCACGCACAAAATATATCTACATGTCTGTGACTGGATCATCTCTCAAGCTCTATCTTACAGCCCTCACCCTTGCCAAAAAGCTCAATCGGACAATATCTCTCCAGAGCATATATATTTGTTCAATGAATGTCGGACCACACTCACTTTGTCTCTCTATCTATATGTCTCTCGATTGACCTCACTTTCTCACACCGTATCTTCCACGCGTTGAAGCTACTACCTCTCCATCCCTCGCAAAGCCGGAGCTATTTACATTGCGAGGGGCACTCCAACCTTGGATTAATTTGTGTAGGCATTTATTTCGGTCGGTTTAGATTATATTTTCGTAGCATTCGGCCCACAACTACTCCAAACACCGTTGCAACCCACGCAACTCCCCTAGTTGATTTCCCTCTGGCTCGGTCATCGCTCTCTCGCAGGTCCTTTCTCGCCTTCAACGTCGCACCATGGTATTATTGAAAAAACTATGTTGTTCTCTTTAATTATTATAAATAAGCTACAAAACTACACACCGATAGTCCACTTGGAATGGAACAAATTTCGACCCACAAATTAAAGTGCTACAAACTACACACCGAGGGGCCCACATGTCATGAAACAAATTTGGACCCATATACAAATTAAAAAATAAAGGACGAGGATCGAACATGCGACCGGGCCTTCAAGCCACACGTCAATAGGCAACATACGTAGAATAGCAATGTTTGTTGTACCCCCTTTGTTCACATAATGTTTTTATATTACCACAGCCTAATTAATGGATAACATGTAATATTATTTGTAGTACTATTCGCCTTCACTTACTGGTGGGTTCCATGTGTGCTCTCTCTCTCCTCCCCTTCTGCGTTTAGACGCACGGGCAAACAGGAAGAACTCGCGGGCGATGTTGCCGTTGACCATATCTGGACGCGTTCACAAGTCACGGCACCAGTTTCACGTACTAGCAGCACTAGTCAGTGTGTAAGTGCAATGCACGTTAATTTGGAAGTATATTAAGTGCATGCGGATATTAACTACTAGGATATTATTTGCGTGTTGTCATGTGATTAGCACTATTTTTGGCATGAAATTAACTGCACGCTAAACGTGTTGAGCGCTCGACATTGAAGAAGTCTAGGTCGTTGGATGACAAGGAATACATGTGGCTTGATGACGTTTTATATTTAATTTGATACGGCTCTAGCAGAACATTCAATCGATCAAACCATACATTTCGTTCAGTCTGACTCCGACTTTAAATTATATGACGATCGATATAAAATGAACGGAAATGATAAACGTTCGGATTTTAAGCATGGCAATCCGAACGTTTTTCATAGCAAATTTAGATTACGTGGCGGCGGTGGCATCTCGCGGTGGGAAGCGGCACCTCTGCCGTGCTCTGTGTGTCGTCGGGCCACTGACCGACGGCGACGGCGGCGTCTTGCGCTGTTGTTGGCCTAGCTTCAAGGAAGGGCAAAATGTTCTGGACTTCGGAGCGAGTCAACTGGCGGGAGGAGGCGACTGGCGTTGGTGCAAGGAAGCGGTCGACGGCGGCCATCCATGCCGCTGAGGGGGGCACTAGCACCCGCGCGGGGACAGGCGCTGTCAACGGCGCAGCGGAGACATTCGTGTGCACGGGCACCGGCATGGGCACGCACATCAGTGCATGCGCAGGCGCATGCGCTGGCAGGTGCACGGGCACCGGCACGGGCGTGCGCGTCAGTGCACGCACAGGCGCATGCGCTGGCAGGTGCACGGGCGCGTGAAAGTCGGCGGGGACCTCGTGGAACCCCGTGGGATCAAGCTCGGCGACAATGTGCGGCTCCCAGCCCATCAATGCCACGGGGATGGGCGCTGGCGCAGTCGGGGCGACGAGAGCCGGAAGGGGAGCGGGGACAGGCGCGGCGTCTTCCCGTAAGGCCAGTTCAAGCTCGTCCCAAAGCGCCTTATGTTCTTGAGACTCCGGCTGGGTGTTTTCCTCAGGAAACTAGAACACTAAGGGCAGACCATTGTGATGCGGCATGGCGTACGTTTAGGTCAGGCTAGTTGGAGGTAGACGACAGGAGAATCGGAGAGGAAGAGAGAGGATTGTAGCGATACCGGGTAGTGCGGGGTTGATTTTAAACTGTGGCGCCAGTGACATTAAAAGTGGGAGCAGTTGGGACGACGGTGGGCGGCGGAGCCTGGTCAAAGGGCTCGCCTCCCGGTGAGCCTGCACAACGGTCTGCTCGCACGTCTCCCTGACAGCCGGCGCAGCGATCTGCTCGCACGCCTCCCGTCGATTCACACGCTTGCTCAGACGGCACCTGCCGATGAGAAGCGGGGACTCGTGGCGGCACGTAAACGCCCACGGTTTCAATAGTGAAAGCGTTCGCCTTAACGTGACATGTGTTTGTTCCAAAATACCTTGGCTCTTCATTTGTGCAACTTGTGATAAGCAGCTTGTCTCGAATTGAACAAAAAACTTACGAAGTAATATTTGTGCCATATCACGTGACCATGCTTAGTTTCAAGAATTTATGCTCACTTTTGGATTTTCTGAAATTTAAGATCCAGGATTCAAAACAATATCATAACCTGCATCATGCAATAAATTTTCAAGCCGTACATCTGTCCTGTTGTATTTCTTAAGAAAGGATTTGGTCAAACATTTTGCTTAGTTAGACTTCAGACAAGTTATATATGCAGAGTAAAAGGATAATCCCCCCGTACCAGTGCATTGCCTGATATATTAACTCAAGTACTAGGCACGAACAAACGGGCTCAATTCTGTGCTCATCCTCATGTAGTAGTAGTAGTAGTAGTAGTAGTAGTAGTAGTAGTAGTAGTAGGCAATGTAGTTGACGGGTGACCTTGACGAGCGGCGACCGAGGGAATTGAACCGTGCTCGGCACGGTAGGTAACATTGTCTAGTTACTAAAGCATCCCTCCGTTGTTCATCGGTAGTCATTATGGACCGGGGACATGAGGGGAATTTCCTAGGGCTGGAATTCTGGCCGCCAGATATTTCGACTTGAAACGCTGAGGCTCGACTGGTTGGGGTTGCCTAATGTGCGTACCACGCACGCGACCGAAGGACACGAGCCCGGTTTTTTTAGGATCAACACGAGCCAAGGTCTGGCTGGTACGCCGTTGGGTCCTACCATTCGAGAATACGAAAGGAACCTTTTAAATTGCCGAACGAATCTATGTGTATTACAATACCCGTATTTTCCTTGCAAATACTAATCTCAACGTGGTAATTGATTTATGACGAGTTGTTGAATTAGAGTGAGTTTGTGATATAGTGATCTCAACGTGGATTTCACATTTCATGGTATCCCTAGTAAGTTTTCCAATGCAAATTCAAATTTAAAAGATGAACAATATGGAGGTGAGAAAACTTTGTATGTATCAAGCATATGACCACACACACAGAGACACACACGCACGAACACAACAACAATCCAATAAGTATAGTGCATCTATTTTTCAAAACCATGCATGTATGACACGAATTCAAAAATACTCCTTCTATTCCTAAATATTAGTCTTTTAGAGAGTTCAACAAGTGACTACATACGGAGCAAAATGAGTGAATCTAGACTCTAAAATATGTCTATATACATCCGTATGTGCCAATCCATTTGAAGCCTCTAAAAAGACTAATATTTAGGAATGAAGGGAGTAAAATGTAAGACATCCATGGTCCTCAGTTCAATATTTAAAATGAACATGAAACTGAAACATGAATATTAAGTCTAGTACTACAGTACATGCAAATTTTGTGTTTAGGCGGGGCTATGATTGTCGGGGGTCAACCCCTCGACCTTAGATAAAATTGTGGAGCTCTGTTTAGGGTTGTTTAGATTATATTTGTCCCCACCCTCCCAACCACCGATTGGTTGTGCACCCCCACCCCTCCTCCCCGGGAGAATATCATGTGCCCCCATACCTTAGATGCTATATGCCAATACGAGTTGCTTGGAGCTTGTAGATCTGAGATATAGCAGCTCACATGATGTGTCTTAATATTTTTGCATGAAACCTTGATGAGTTTGAGAATTGCACACAATTAGTACAAAACCTACTTAGATGCCCTTTGATCCCATATCCAACGACCTCGAAGCTTGTATCACCGTAGCATCTAAGATGAAGGAGGACATCATATTCTCCTGTATGTAAGAATATCATGTGCTACCACACCTTAGATGCTTTGGTGATACAAGCTCTTCGGAGGCGTTGGATTTGTGACCCAACACCTCCTCGGTGGTTCGAATGGTTTTTTTTTGCAGAAAAGCCCCAAAAGAGTTCGGCCACTGCTTACAAGCACAAAGACTGCTCAGATGCCATTGGATCTCAGATCAAACGACCTCCAAGCTCGTATCACCGTAGCATCCAAGCTGCGATAGCACCTTATGTTTCCTCGCACGGGAGAGTATGAGGTGCTCCCGCACCGTAGATTCTATGGTGATACGAGTTCACTGAGATCTATCGGCCCACGGTAGGAGGTTTGAATGTTTTTGCAATATACGGCTGATAGAGTTTGGGAAATGCGCAGAAAGTACAAGTACTACGCATGTGCCATCTGATCACTGATCATACAACCTAGATGCTCATATCACCGTAGTGGGTAATTAAGCTACGGGGAGCACCTAATATGAGCCCCGGGGAGCCGTTGGATCGAAGATGCAACGGCACACACGAGGCCTGAATGTTTTATTTGCAAAAAAAACTTTGGAGAGTTTGGAAATTGCGCATAATTACAAAGACTACTCCCAAGCCATTGGATCTCACTTCCAATGGTGTAAAAACTCGTATCACCATAGTATCTAAGCTGCGGGGTGGATGTGATATTCTATGCCGCTGTCATTTTTGTTCGTAAACTTGCAAAATACGTGTAACTCGTGCCGTTACTTGTCTAACCGCGCAAAGTGTTTGTTCAAAAAAACCATCCTACACTAAAATATCGGAACAACACACGGGGGTCCCACTTGTCATTAATCAAATTTGGACCTAAAACTAACAAATCTGAAAGACGAGATTCGAACTGGCAACCTGGACTACAAAGCGTAAGTCGATAGCCTGAAAAAACGAACGGTTGTTGGCTTTGTCCCATAACTTGATTTTATACAGTACTTGTGTTGAGTAGAGTAGAGGGAGTGCCTCGTCAACATGTGCATGTGGTGGGTCCCAGGTCTGCGATCTCAATCTCTCTTCTCTCCATCGTCTAACCTTTGCACGGGCACACACGAAGAGCGGCGCTAGCTTGCCGTGGTGTTATTACAACTAAAAAAAGCTTGGAAAATAGAAGAATCGCCTAGAATAAGAGACGTTGTGGCTGGTCGAGATGGATCTAACCACATCTATCCTCCGTGCCACGTTTGCATGATGAAGCTGTGTGGCTAGTGGGGTGTTTTCGACCGACTGGCTGGGTCCCGAGGTCGAACCATAGGTACTACGTCTGATACAATATATTTTTACACGCACATTTTTCCTCCGTGCCGAGACGTGGCACACCCTACCGCGCGGTTTCGGGGTCCTCCCGGGTGGTGCACGCATATATTCTTCCTGACGTGGGACGCCCTACCGCGCGTTTTCTGGGTCCTCCTCGGTCATAGCGCTGAAGCAAGTAAATGAGTCGTCAAATCACGAAAGACCACCTTTCCCGCCGAGTACATCAGTGAAGCACGCTGGCTAGCTAGTTGGGCTAGTTCGACTGATTAGCTAGGCCGCCGCCACATTTGTTTTTTCACCCCTTTTTTATCTACTTGCCGGCAGGTAAATTTAAATATCCACCGCGGCATTGCTCTGGTGTTTGGGTGCGGCAGGATTTTTAATTTTTTGATTGATGGGAGCAGGCGCGGCAGGATTTTTAATTTTTTCATTGACGGGAGCAGGCGCGGCAGCAATTAGTCACGATAACTCCGCCTGTAAAAACCCACCGCTCCCTGATGTGAGAAGTCATCGACTGGTGTTTTACCGTGGTGAAAACCAAAAGATTCCCCGCTCCCTCCACCTTCCCGTAGATTGCATTGCCTTTCAGCCGTTTCACCCCCTTTTCTTCCTCTCCCCATTGCTTCTACCTGGTGCCATGGCGGCGTAGATAACGGAGTCCGAGGTGAGGCGCCTGACACAGGAGCTCCATGCCAAGGATGCGGAGCTCAGGGCCAAGGACGTGGAGCTCCATGAGATCAAGGAGGAGAGGAGTGCCATGCTCCTCCGTTATGTGCGGGAGTTCACGGAGCTTCAAAAGCGGCAGGCGTCCACCACAAAGATGCTCGAGGCGTCGGCGGCGTTGCTGTAGAAAGCGGGAGATACGATAGGCCGTCAGGGGAGCCGGCTGGAGCGCGAGTGGGCCGATCGTGACGAGGTCCAGGATCGCCTCAGCCACTTGGTGAACCAAGTTGCCACGCACGTGTTGCGGCTGCGCGATGCCTACCGTCGTGCCGTCGGGCTAAACCCGTTCGACCACCCGGTCGACTTCAACGAGCTGCGGCTTCCTGACCTGGTCTCCTTCTTCACCTATATATCCGAGGAGCTGAGCCGTCTCCGCGCGATGGGGGCTGAGCTCGACAAGGAGGGGTTGCGGGCTGCCGTCGCTGTTGCCGGGCGAATCCTTTCAGGGCTTCGTCACCGAAATCCATTCGTGCCATTGGACGCCGTCTTTGACGAGCTGGCTCCCGTCGACCGGGAGCGAGCTCTGCGGGCGGTTGCACCCTGCATCACCAACGTCGTGCGCCTCAAGAAGCAGAGGGACTTCGGTGGTGTTTAGGCGCCCTCTGCATGGGCATGTCCATGTCTCGGCCCAACATGACCGTTGGATCAAACTCAGACGGTGCAGATTAGTCACTGTAGCACAAAGCGTGTGGGTGTGTTTGGTTGCATTCTCATCTCAATATAGTTGTTTCCTCTTCGTGTATTTTTGTCAACCTACTAGTGTGGACTCATGCACCCTTCATGCACTCTGCCAAACACCCAAAAGTGGGTCGAGAAGGGAACTTTTGCTCCCATCCCGTGCACCCTTCATACACCCTGCCTAACACTATTCGTGCTTCATATGGTTCATGTTTCGTGGAGTACTGTAGCACCGTACTCTCCGTGCGTTGTGGACCTAGTTCTATTAACATTGATCTCACCGTTCATTCTTGACCGGACAGTCGAAAAAGCGGTACTATGTTACATATACGAGTAGTTGACATGCGCACAACATCATTTGTTATCGTCATATCTTACTACACTAGCAACAAGATTGTGTAATACTGACGTATGAACCACTGCACATGCCTAGTAGTAGGAGCACTGTGTATGTTCAAGTGGCTGCCGTGTTTCGCACTCCTCCGTCGTAAGAGTGGAAACGCTTGCTGTAATCATTTTTTTCTTCAGAAAAATAGTGGACACGCTCTACCGTGCGGATCCTCCTCCAGCTATGCACTAAATTACTCACTTTCACCGACGTGTGGGACAGCCAGCACCTGGGTCCACCAGCCATGCACTAAATTACTCCGTAGTAGAGTGACGGTAGACTACCCCGATCGAACCGCCGCAGTAATGCCCAATGAGCCGTCAAATCACAAAACCCCCTCCTTTCCAGCAGTAAGTTGGACGGACGAAGCAACCATCATTTCCCTCTTCTCTCTCAGCTTCCTCTCTTCAAGAAAACCCCCACTCGCTTCGCTTCTCCCTCATCTCGTTCCTCCTTTCACTCTTCTCTCTCAACTTCCTCTCTTGGATGGACGCTGGAGCACCGACCGACGTGGTGTCTATAGATCTGGCCAAAACCGTCGAGGCTCATGGTACGAAGAAGCGCAACCACCCCGTCGAGACTACCGCAGACAAGCTCAAAGCCATCGCCCTGTCCAAGCTCCCCTCTCCGGGATCCCTCATTAAGCAAGTCCAGGTAATGTCTCTTGTTGACGATCTTTTTCTCGATCTTGATCGTGTTTTTTCATCTAACACGCAGTACTAGTACTGGTAGTACAACTTTCTGGGTGATCTTGCATGTGATTTTAGTGTGCCAAATGACGGTTCTAAATTCCTCTTTTGACCAAAACATGCGAGAGGTTGACACTGATTTCTTATAGATTACTTTCAACTACTCCCTCTGTCCCAAATTTCTTGTCTTAGATTTGTCTAGATACAGATGTATCTAATACTAAAATGTGACTTGATACATCTGTATCTAGACAAATCTAAGACAAGAATTTGGGACGGAGGGAGTACTTTATGAACATCAAGCTACCTTTTAAGAGGGTATATTTGCCTCAGTAACTTGTGTTATGGATATTGCATGTAATCCCTCTGCTCTCATGCCTTTGAAGACATGTTTTAGTGTCTTTGTTCACTCATTTCTGTGCGTATATGTAGTCATATATGGAGTATAATATCGAAAATCATCTTATATTTTTGAACGGAGGTAGTAATAAAATATGGTTTCTGTTTGAATTAGAACCAGGTCCGTGGTGGAGATGAAGTTCTCAAAGTCATGCCATGTGAACTGGAAGACCTGATGATGAGTTCTACTGCTGAACTATCCAGCTGCTGTGTCCTTGTTGCCACGTGTCCTGAACTAGTGTTTTCCTGTAGCATTGTTGTCAGGCATGTTCTCGAGGCTGTACTTGACCACAACAATTTCCTGGCTGTGCCTTCGATTACGAAGGGTGTGGTTCTTGTAAAGCTTCCCAACAAATCTGATGCGGCCTATCTTCATCATCATGTTTATGAGTGGAAAGACCACTCTGTTAGGTTCTCCAAGGTTGACAAGATGGTGATGGTGCATGTAGACATCTCACACGAAGTCCATGGCCTAGTCAGTTATGCGGGGTTCATCCCGTAGGTCGGTGGCAAGAAATAGTTTGCAGAGTTTAGTTAGTGCAACTTTGCTTGTCTGTAGTAAGTACTATTGTTCAATACTTGATTTGTGTTTGTGAGCCCTGTATTGTTTATTAGTACTGCCGCTTTTGGTGTGTGAACGGTCTATGTTAATGTCTATGTTACTGTCTGTCCACTCAATTCAGTCTGTATATTTTGAAGTATCCAGATCATATTTTTTGTGAGGACGGTTTATCAATTATGGTTACACTCCAATATCTGTATGGATTGCAGGGTTTATCGGACCCACCAGGATTTCCAGCCCCATGGATGTTCGGTCCATACGATTTGTCACGACCTTTGGACTGTTTTGCTTGTGGGAGTAGGCGAGGCCCCTGCATGCCACGCGTAGTTGGACGATCAATCTTCTGTTTAGTACTTCAACATAGTGATTTCCTGGTAAGGATTCACTCGTGTCACATCAAGTAAATCTTATTGATTTACTGTCTAAATCTTATTGATTTAATGTCATGTTTTCTTTCTTTTCCTGCAATTTTATGATGCAGGTTTTGCCATGTGACATTCATCACAGAATAAACCGTTTGGTTTGCTCTACGATGGCTATTTTTGCAGGTTTCACTTCTTATGTCGTGTCAGTAACGAAGGCACTGTCCATCACTTATATTACTGGAAAAAATGGATCAGTCTGTTGTCTGAGTACAAGCTGAATCCCTATGATGAACTGTAGTTTGGTTTAACAAAAACGCCACAATTAGTCCTTCTCGCGTTTAAAAGAAATGAAGAAAAAAACTGGATCACGGTCACGGATCCTAGTCAAGTTAGAAAGCTGATCATAGCAGACCAGACAAGATCGTCGCTGTCTCGCACAGATCGAGCACCGGCAGTTGCTCTAGGACTGACAGCGGCAGCAACTCAGTCTGATCCAGCTGACAATTGGGCACCGACCGCGTCAGTGGATCAGTCTGATCTACCGGAGGATCGGGCATCGACACCGGCACCTGCTCCGACACCGGCACCAGCTCTACAAGGAGCACCATCTCCGGCAGCAGCGGCGGCTTCGGCACCTGCACCAACACTTGCACTTGCATCTGCTCCGGCCCGTGCAGTTGCACCGGCAACAGACTGGGCTGCAGTTCGCACTTCATATACCAAAGTCCTTACAAAAACCGACATGTCCACCTTCTTGGTAAGCATTGGCCGCCCAAGTGCTTCGTTCTTTTTTCTTTCCATGTTGTTTCACATGATTCACTGTGTTGATCTAACTGCTTGGGTATGTCTTCTTGTTTGCAAACAGAGAATTCCTAGAGCAATGAGGGAGTCGTTCAACAATCCGGGCGACCGCGGCCAAGTTTCTCTTACCATGCGCAGCCTTGGTGTGAATGAACCTGCTCAATATACCGTAAGTACCAAGGATGGTCGCATGATGATTGATGCTAAAGGATGGTCAAGGTTCAAATCTAAATCATATCTTGCGGTAGGGGATGATGTCAAAATCGAACTTTCTCAGCAAGGAGAGCTGGTCCAAATCAACTTTGAAATTCTTCAGTAGCAGCACACAACTGCCGAACTGATCTATCCTCCGAGAGATTTTGATGTAATAATCTGGCATGGTGAAACAAGTGTCCTATGTGTATAAGTAGTACGACAGTATTATTTATCACATGGTATATCGTTGATAGAATTGCAACTCTGATTGCTGGTTAGGAACTGTCGTTCGATTTCATTCCAACAGCTGCCGTGCTTTATTAAATTTTGTGTATTCGCCTTGCGACAGCATCTAAAACCAGCGCCGTACCTATCGCTTGCAATATGAAAAGCGCTGATGTAGAACACATGGGCCCCCACACATGCAGGGTCGGCCTGCGGCCCAAAGTCCAGAACTGTGAGCCTATCTGAGTATTATATTCTCAGCTGAACCCCCATAAAAAAAAAGTTGAACCCCCATAATGCCCGTGCGTTGTAGAGGGAGTATATTTCTCGGCAAGGTGAGCCTGTGATAGAAAAGATTTGTATATTTCTTTACAGAGGGAGTATCTCTCTGTCAAAAAATATATTTATGTGTAACTAGTTACTCCTGTCTTTTTACTTCCTTTCGCTGATATGTGGGGCAACCGGCAACGGGGTCCACGTGCCATATGCACAAATTAGAGTGCACAACTTCACGGTAGACACACCCTGGTCGTAGCGCCGCAATAATGCCCAATGAGCCGTCAAATCACAACCCCCCCTTTCTAGCTTTAGCAGTAAGCTGGACGGACGAAGCAACAATATTTTACTGGGCCTGAATCCCCTTCTCCCTCGTCTGCTTGTTCAGAGAAAACCCCCTCGGTGATTGCATAGGGTTTTCTCATGGAGAACCAGGTACGAATTCTTCATCCATCCCCGATAAATCCAAGTCCCTTGGTCGCAGGTAATCCTAGGATGGCAGCCGCCGCCGTTGATGCATTTTTCTTCCTACTGAATCTAGTGTGTTTCATTTGCAGTGCCCAAAGTGTGAGTACCCTACAGGTTTCTGCGCCCTCGGCGAGACGCCACACTTGTTCCTTCTCATCCTAACACAGCATTTTGAAACGCGCACAGTATGTTCCTAGAATCCTCTTTTCTATCCGGGAGGGTGGGGTTTTTTTTGAACATGCTGTGTTCTCATATTATTTTTCCTGCAGTGTATTATTTGCTCTGCCAGAACACATGTACTCAAGATGCTCGGCCTTGCCACAACTGAATACACTAGTTTAATGGTCACAGTGAAGACAAGCCATGGATATAAGTTCCGAGTTGGGTTCATGAACCAAGAAGATCGCTGCTTTTTTATGGCCGAACTTGGATAAACTTTCTCAAGTGTTACAGACTGAAAGTTGGTGCACGAATGTTGATGGAAATAGCATAACCTGGTCTCATCTTCACTGCGATCTTCCACCCTGACGTCGTTCCAATGGTTCATCCATGTTAGTTTTGTATCTGGTTCTTGCTTGTTGCCTCGATTACTTCTTAATCCACCTATTCTGTCTAACTAATCACAATTTAACTTTAGAAGTAGCAACGAATCTCTCACGAAGATGCTACTTCTAACTAATATTTTCTTATAATTGGTGGCACGTGTAGATTTTTTCAGAGTTAAGCAGTCTGCTCGTTTGTTACTCTGTAATAACTCGGCTGTTACTAATGGCACTGAAGTTGACTGGATCGACATCCACAAGTTCCTACACTTTATTGATCGTCTTGAGGTCCTTGTGGGGCGTTTCAATGGTGGAAGGCCACGTGGGATATGTGTGCCACTGCTGCACTCGTTGAACAGGTCCAACTGTGTCGAGAAACTTATGGTACGAGCTGTTTTCTATTATATATGTTGTTCATAAACTATTGCTTATACACAGTTTTACAGCTGTGATCTTCTTGAAACAGGAACTGCCGAGTTCTATTGTTCCTATACAGATGCCTGACCATGGTCGGGTCAGACTTGCGCTTGGTCACAATATGATGTTTATGTCGACCTACTCAATTCCCCTTGGAGGTGAAAAGATACTTATTCATGGGTGGTCTCAAATAATGAAGGCCCGTCCATCTTGGAGAATAGGACAGAAGATTATGTTCATGCTTTTCCATGGCTCTAAAGCGAATATCCTGTTTATTGACCACGTTGTGGATGCGTGGGGTGGCGCCTGGGCCTTGTCCTGGGGCTTGGCGGCCTCACCCTTGGTTAACTGTAGGCAAAGTAGCACTGTTCGAGGCGTGCTTTGTACGGTTGAACCTGTATAAGTACTCATACTGCTTTCAGCTTTGGTTGTTAAGTGCCCCTGCTGGTTTCATTTAAGGTTGTTAAGTACTCCTGCTGCTTCTACAGTCTGTCGTGTTTCTTCAGTCCTGTCTTCCTCCAGCCGCCAAAACCAAACCAGCGCCAGCGGGGCCGCCTGCTTCCGCCTCCCATGGCTGGCTGCGCCTCAGCGCACGCATCGCCGCCCCACCGTCTCCTAAATCGTTAACGCCAACATCCTCCGCGCGCTTTGGTGCGCTCGCCGCGGCGCCGCCCTCTTGTGTTGTCAACATGGTCAACAAACAACAGGAATCAGCATAAGTACATGGAGAGGATGACAGTAGGGGCCCACCACGTCAGCGTATGGAAAAATAAAATGCTTCCTCCTAGTGTTTTCCTGACATCTGGGACCCATGACATTGTGAGCGTATATAGTCAATAGACAAGAGAACAGCACAAGATCGGCTGACACCTGGGACGTAGCTACTCGAGCAGTATTTTTTTGTTTGGTATTGTTGACACGGAGGAGGGTTTGAACTGGGCTGTGGCCCGTCTAGCCCAGGCTTATATTTTATGTTCACCATGTGACCAGCCCAGCTATTTTTTCTTTCTGAAAATGAGCCCAGTTTATTTTTTCTGAAGAATACCCAATCCAGGCCTACTTATTTTTCTACGCCCTGATGGGCTGCAACTCTTTCAAGACGCCTGCAAATCTTGAAAGTAATATGAAATGGGTTGTAAATATAAAAACAGATGACAAATTTGCAATTACTTTATAATTTCTGAATTTTTTCACATTTTCAGATTCCTATTTCACTGGGCATTAACCTAATTTAAATATATCTTCAAAGTACTTTAAATCTGGCTCGAAATTTCGGTATTAAAAATAGTTTGGAACCCACAGAAATATGCGAAATTGGCCCTGGCCAACCAAAAAAACGATTGCAATAAATTGCATAAGAAGTTGCCATGAGCTATATATAAATTATTAAAAAAAAGAGGGAGTGGTCTGACTTGTGGGCCTGTTTATTTGACGCGTATGCAAGATTTTTTAGTTATTATATACGTCAACAAACGATTCTAGCAGACGTAACCGTTGGATGTCAATCCAACGGCCGTCGTGTTTCTTCAATCTCTGATCTTCTTGCTCCAGCCGCCAAAGCAGCGCCGGCGGGACTGCCTACTCCTGCCTCCCGTGGTCGGCTGTGGTGCCGCGCAGGCCTCAGCGCCCCCTACTACTCCCACCGCTGGCCAGGGCATCCCTCTACTCACCCACACCCCCTGTTATTCTGCGGCGACGGCAGCCTCACACCGCAGCCGAACCGGTGAACCCTCGTACTCCTCTCCGCGCGTGCTTCCACTGCCGCGTCTTCCCCGGCTCCGCGTAGTCCCCTTCCTAGGCCTCGCCGTCGTCCACCGCTGTGGTGCTCTCGGCGCGGCGTGGTCAATGTGGTGAACGGCCGACTTCCATCGGAAGAGTACTGTACGTGGAGAGGCTGACAGCTGGGTCCATGGCAGCCGCAAGGAAGTGCCTCCTTATTACGCGGAAAATAATTATTCCTCCACCTGACAGCAGGGACCCACCGGATGGGCCACCAGTATTTTGCAAAAAAAACATTTCCCCCTGACTGCTGGGACCCACAGGACAGGCCACCGTATTTTGCGAAAAAACGTCCCCCCCGCTGTCAGCTCGGACCCACCGGAAGTGCCTCCTTATTACGCACAAAAAATGAATACCCCTACTAGCTGGGACCCACCTTGGTGGGAGGCTGACTTGTGGGCCTACTAAGTTGACTGGGACGGAGGCCTTTGTCAACTTTAGTCAATATATGAACGATTCTAGCTCCAGTGACCGTACGATGTCCATCCAACGGCCGTAGTGCTTCTTCAACCTCTGGTCTTCTTGCTGCAGCCGCCGAAAGCAGCACCAGTCGTGCCGCCTGCTCCTGCCGCCCGTGGCCGGCTATGATGCCGCGGAGGCCTCGCCGGCCCCTACTACTCCCACCGCTGGCCAGGCCATCCCTCTACGCACCCACACCCCCTGTTATTCTGCGGCGACGACAGCCTCACACCGCAGCCGAACGAGTGAACCCTCATACTCCTCTACGCGTGGGCATCCACTGCCGCGTCTTCCCCGGCTCCGCGTCGTCCCCTTCCTAGGCCTCGCCGTCGTCCACCGCCCTGGTGCTCTCGGCGCGGCGTGGTCAACGTGGTCAAGGAATGGCTTCCATCGGACGTGGACTGTACGTGGAGAGGCTGACAGCTGGGTCCATGGCCGCAGCAAGGAAGTGCCCCCTTATTACGCGCAAAATAATTATTCCTCCACCTGACAGCGGGGACCCACCGGACGGGCCACCGTATTTCGCGAAAAAAAACGTTTCCCCCTGACTGTTGGGACCCACCAGCTACATCTTCGCACGCAAGGAAGTGCGTCCGAAAAAAAACGATTCGCCCCCCTGACTGCTGGGACCCACCAGCTACATCTTCGCACGCAAGGAAGTGCGTCCGAAAAAAACGATTCGCCCCCCTGACTGCCGGGACCCACCAGCTACATCTTCGCACGCAAGGAAGTGCGTCCGGGCAAAAAAACAAAACGATTCCCCCCTGACTGCTGGGACCCAGCAGCTACACCTTCGCACGCAAGGAAGTGCGTCCGGGCAAAAAAACAAAACGATTCGCCCCCTGACTGCTGGGACCCACCAGCTACATCATCGCAGGCAAGGAAGTGCCTGACAGTCGGGACCCACCTGGTCGAAGCGTACGTAGCGTTGTCATTCTGGTCGCGAACATGTACGTACATATATACTGGTCGATGTAGAGGCGCGCACGTGTCGTAGTAGAGGCGCGTGCGTGTCGTAGTAGAGGCGCGCACGTAGCATGTACACGTACGTACAGCGGCCAGGGTGCAAGAAAGAAAATACGGCCATGTACGTACATACGGGCAGGGTCTCGAGTGCCTACTCGCGCATACGTACGGCCAGGGCTCGTGTACATGGCTGGGTCGAAACGGAGAAACTGCGTCGTCGTCGTGTTCATGGGGAGGCAACGGAATGTGTCGTGTTCATCGGGAGGCAACGGAATGCGTCGTGTTCATCGGGAGGCAACGGAACGCGTGGGAGACAACCGGCTGGGTCGGAACGGAATGTGTGGTCGTGTTCATCGGGAGGGCTTGGACGGAACAGGCGATTGAAACGAGGCCTGGCATACCGCAAAACGGAGGAAACGGCCTTGTGTTCGACCAGCCACGTTCGAAACGGGATCCTGTTCATCGGGAGGGGTCTGGCGTACCGCAAAACAGAGGAAACGGACGTCCTACGGTCGAAACGGGGGTCCTGTTGATCGGGAGGGGTGTGGCGTACCGCAAAACGGAGGAAACCGACTTGTGTTGGAGCGCTACGGTCGAATTGGGTGTCCTGTTGATCGGGAGGGGTGTGGCGTACCGCAAAACGGGACTCCACGGGATACTATTCATTTCCACCGTCGACCTCCTCCAGCCTCCACGGGCTACCGTCGACCTCCTCCAGCCTCCACGGGCTCCTGTTCATCCAGCCTCCACCGCGCGCTACTCCACCGGCTACTGTTCAACCACCCCTCCACGGGCACCCCTCCACCGTCTACTGTTCATCCAGCCCTCCATACCACGGGGTCCTGTTCAACCACCCCTCCACGGGCACCCCTCCACCGTCTACTGTTCATCCAGCCCTCCACACCACGGGGTCCTGTTCATCCAGAGGCAACTCCACCGCTCACTGTTCATCCAACCCCACCCCCCCCGCGACGCTCACTGTTCATCCAATCGATCGGCTTCAGTTATCAGCAGTAGCGAAGGAATCGCTCGATCGGGTTCAGTTAACAGCCATCGATCGATCGCTCGGGTTCAGTAACGCGTAGCCTGCACTGCAATCGCTCGGGTTCAGTTAGAGACCAATGCCTCGCTTGGGTTCAGTTAGAGCCAACGCCTCGCACACACGCGCGTACGTGTACGAGAGAAACGCGCATCGCTCGGCCCCCGACCTCCCACCGTAATCGGGAACTCCCCGAAATTTTCCTCCCCCTCGCTTCTACCATGGTTTTTTCCGTCATGGACGGCCCAAAGAATGTCATGCAGCTGCGTCTTCGGCCCGCCCAGGACAAAAAACCCATTTTCTATCATGATTTTTTGTCATAGAAGTAGGACCCCACCACATCTATGATGATACCGGGTTTTGTCACAATTATCGTCATAGAAGAGTCATATGTATGACAGAATTTTTTTTCGTTCGGCCCAAAATGTCACGGATGTGTCTTTTTTTTGTAGTGTCAACACCACCACCCAAGGTATGTCATTCCATCTTAGAGAAGCTTTACTCCAAGTCATGGGTCAAAGCAACTCAACAAGATGTGAATACATCAAGATGCTTAAACGAAAAATGGTAACCCCATTTTGAGCTTAAACGATGAGTATGAGCTATGATCAAGTGACCTCACTTGACTCCTAAGTCAATATACACTAACATAGGTGACTTTGTCACCGACCAATTCTAGATGAAGTTGTCCCGTGTTTCTCCGTGCTCTTGCATTTGTCTCATGCATATTTGTTTCCCCTTTCAAAAAAAACTTCATCTAGATCCTTTCATTTCTTTTATTTTCTGTTCTGCATTCCCTGCATCCAATTCATTGCAAATCTTTTAGTTAATTCCTTGCAAATCCTTGTGAGATCTTAATTGCCTAGTGAGCTGAGGTGACAAGTGTTTTCACTGTGATGAACTCGGTCACACCGGTTTGTTTTCTTCGGTCCAATCGAATTCTTTTAGTGCCACCGAAGCACACAACTCGGTGCTACTGATTTCACAGCAAAAAAGACAGCTTGCCACTTGTTCCTGCATTCTTTTTACTCCAGCTTCACTCAATGATTCTTGTCCTCTACCAGCATCATATTCGACTTGCTGCTTTGCTTTGTGACTCAAGGACCAAACCCATTTGAAACAAAAAACCAGAAGAACCCTTCTTGGAAATTGGTGTCAAAGGGGGAGAGAGAGAGATCACATTAAAGCTCAATCATTTTTATAAAGGGAGAGAATGCTCAGGGGGAGAGTATGGAAACCCCAGATTCTTGGTGTTCAAGAGGAGAGAAGTCACATGTCTTTAAGAGGGGAAAGACATGTTCATATTTGATTGTTTGCATTAGCTCTGTTTCTTGTCTTTGCTCTGATTTTCTGTTCCCTATCTTCTCCCAGTATCCCAAGCTAGATTCAGGGGGAGCAAGACATCTAAGGGAAGGAAATTCTTGAATTCATTGCACATCTTTACCTTTGGGGACATGTCTATATCCGATAGAGTACTCAGTACTCACTCTCTACATGTCATCCCAGTCTTGGTACTCTTGTGGTTTCTTTTGTTTGCTCTGGCTAGTAGGTGCATGTGTGTTATCTAACCTTGTTTACTCAGGTTCATTCCTTCCTAAGCCAACTCAAGACCACAAGGTAAGTATATGCATCACAGTCATGTGTATGAGGATTTCTTACTGTTGTACATACTGTTTGCAAGAAGGACTCATGAGCATGAAGGCACATTTCCCATATTCACATCATTTGCTCTGATGCATATAGCCAAGATACATGTAACACATTGCTTACTCTGTCATGCTTATGCATTCACATGCTCCTATATTCCATATTTACATGTTTGCATACATGTAGGGGGAGCCTATGCATGTTACATGTCTTTCCAAAGCTTTACTTGTTATTCTCTATATCTTTATCTAAAGCTTTGATGTATGTTGTCATCAATTACCAAAAAGGGGGAGATTGAAAGCACAAGTGCTCCCTGGGTGATTTTGGTAATTAATGTCAACATATCCCATGTTGGACTAATGCTTCTACCTAGTATGTTTCAGATAAGTTCAAAAATGGAGTGGCATGGACTAGAGGATGTGGAACCCCTTCAAGATGCTGAGGACAAAGGATTGGCTCAAGCTCAAAGCTCAGGACTCTACATTTTCTATTTTAGTGGTCAAAGATCACGTTGAGTCCATAGGAAAGCCAATACTATTAAGAGGGGATGAGGTGTTGCTTAATGGCTTGCTTGCTCAAAGTGCTTACTGATATGCTCCAAAGCCCTTAAACCAGTTTCTCACATCCACATATGTCCCAAACCAAAAGTCAAACTCGGCACCGCCGAAACTTTCTATCCGGCGCCACCGAGTTCAGTTGACATAGCCACTACCAGAAACCCTAATCGGTTTGGTCTCACCGATGGGATCTCGGTCTCACCGAGATGGGCTTGCAAACTCTCTGTTGCCTATTGCAATAATTTTGGTCCCACCGAGATATGCAATCAGTCCCGCCGAGTTTGCTTGGCCAACTCTCTGTTTCGCTTATTACCCAAATCGGTCCCACCGAGTTTGTGTAATCGGTCAAACCGAGTTCAGGCATTACCCTAACCCTAGCACATCGGTCCTACCGAGTTGATCATATCGGTCCCACCGAAATGCCTAACGGTCACATTATGAACAAAATCGGTCTGACCGAGTTTCACGATTCGGTCCCACCGAGTTTGGTAAATTGTGTGTAACGGTTAGATTTTGTGTGGAGGCTATATATACCCCTCCACCCACTCTTCATTCGTGGAGAGAGCCATCAGAACATGCCTACACTTCCAACATACATTTTCTGAGAGAGAACCACCTACAATTGTGTTGAGGTCAAGATATTCCATTCCAACCACATAAATCTTGATCTCTAGCCTTCCCCAAGTTGCTTTCCACTCAAATCATCTTTCCACCAAATCCAATCCTATGAGAGAGAGTTGAGTGTTGGGGAGACTATCATTTGAAGCACAAGAACAAGGAGTTCATCATCAACACACCATTTGTTACCTATTGGAGAGTGGTGTCTCCTAGATTGGCTAGGTGTCACTTGGGAGCCTCCGTCAAGATTGTGGAGTTGAACCAAGGAGTTTGTAAGGGCAAGGAGATCGCCTACTTCGTGAAGATCTACCCGAGTGAGGAAAGTCCTTCGTGGCGACGGCCATGGTGGGATAGACAAGGTTGCTTCTTCGTGGACCCTTCGTGGGTGGAGCCCTCCGTGGACTCGCGCAACCGTTACCCTTCGCGGGTTGAAGTCTCCATCAATGTGGATGTACGATAGCACCACCTATCGGAACCACGGATAAAAAATCTCAGTGTCTCCAAATTGCGTTTGCACACTCCAATCCCATCCCTTTACATTATTGCAACTTGCATGCTTTACTTCCCGCTGCTCATATACTCTTGTCATGCTTGCTTGATATGCATTGTGAATGGTTAAACTTGTGCCAAAACTCCACATCAACTTAAGGAAATTAAAAACTGCTACTTTTCCATTTAGAGTCTATTCACCCCCCTCTAGACACCTCTTCTCGATCCTTTCAAGTTGCAAGGACATTCAACATCACTGGAGGCTCAATATTTTCTTTCCGCTTCTGCAGTTTCTCGGATGAGATTCATCTGTCTATTTACCATGTATGATGCTACTTTCCAAAGGTTTTTGATGTTGCATGTGAAACTTTGTGCTGTTGTGTAATGGCGTAACTGAGTGTCGAAGCTATCTTATGTAATTCGATTATGAAATCCTGGTTGCTGTTATACGGATATGAAATATCTGGTGTGTTTTATAAGAAATATCAATTTGATTAGTACATGGATTATCAATAATAGGCTAATTACCCTGCTTATTGGGGTTTTCTATTACAAACGGTTACTCAGACAGCACCGTGGGCGATGAACTCAAACAACTCGCACGGTTTCTAGAAAGTAGGCGTGTTCGATCAACTAACAATCACAGACAGCTTCTGGCAGAGAACTGTTTGCGTTAGGCCACCTTGCACAAACGTTTCCACACAAAAAACTGTGTGTGATATACATACGAACGGAAATGATTTTCTGGGATTAACCGTGTGGGATGTACATATGAACAGAAACAATTGGGTGAGCCTAATGCAAACAGTGAGCCAAGAGGGCCAAGAGGGCCTATCCCCGACGGTTTCTGGTCGTGTGGGAAGGACCCCCCATCGCCCACACTCACTTGGCGACGGTTCCAAACGCCGTCGCGGAAAGGGGTTAAAAACCGTTTGTATAGCATGTCGTTGTACCAGTGTGGAGTGCACCTTTGCAGGAATAGTCAGCTCGCGTGATAATTTGATCCGTAGGATTTGATGGTCGGGACCACAGGTGAATGACCTGGAGGCGGTGGCTCGCCAGTCGCCACTAATTGAGTAGCCACATTTAAAATATCATTTTTCTAGCGGGGTAAGTGTCGGAGTAAATGGCCACGG
Organism: Aegilops tauschii subsp. strangulata; assembly: GCF_002575655.3. NCBI lineage: Eukaryota > Viridiplantae > Streptophyta > Magnoliopsida > Poales > Poaceae > Aegilops > Aegilops tauschii. Next base: position 322,342,053 of record NC_053038.3, on the reverse strand, counting down.
ATAGCCTAACCGACTCCCCTGGCTCTTCGAAAAATTATAAGGCCATTCGAGCCTTCAAGCATACAAAGCATAGGGCCGCCTTCCCCCGGCCGGCTATCCCCAGGGCCGACCACCAGAAGCCGACCTAGCCTCAGAAACCTTCCCCAAGAAAGATACGAGATGGCCGACACCAGGGAGCCGGCCCCAAGAGGACCGACTCCTAGAAGCCGGCCATGAAGAAAGCCGACTCCCAGAAGCCGGCCAAGACTATACCCACCAAGACTGTACCCACATAACGGCGATAAGACGGGGCGTGGCCGCAGTACAGCCCACTACCCCCGAATCCCGAAGCAGGCCTGGCCACAGGGCGCCATACGGGCCAGCCATCCCCCGTCCGACGCGACACTGTAGCCATGTTGGCCTCGATGTCACCCACGACAGGCGCCAGTACGGCCCGCGGGCGGCGGGCCCCTTTAGCCAGAGAGACACTCGAAGGTGGCCCGGCCTCCCCTAGTCGGCCAGGGGCGTGGCCGGCTCCCAATAGCCGGCTACTCCCTCCCTCGAAACATGTGCCTCATTAAGGAGACAAGACAAAGCCCCCAAGCGGTGGGGCCGGCCTGTCGGCCAAGAGGCCGGCAGCCGGCGGGACCCACCAGTCGGCGGGCCCCAGTGGCCGGCGGAGAAGCCGGCGAGCATAGACACTGACGGCTGGAACCCGCGCCCAGCCGGATTACCATTGTACCCCTAGGGGGTAGGCCTATATAAACCCCCCGGGACACCCATGCAAAGGGTTGATCTCATAGAGTTTCACAAACTACATAGAGAGAAAGGGAGAGCTAGCCTTGCCCTTCTTCCTCCTCTAGCCAAACAGCTCAAGGAGCACTTGTAGCTACTTGTATTGATCTAGTGATCATGCGGAGACCCCGCAGAGCAGGACTAGGGGTGTTATCTCCACGGAGAGCCCCGAACCTGGGTAAGATCCGCCGGCGTGCATGTCTTCGCCTCATCCCGTTTCCAGGCACCGGCGATGTCTTACTGGCTCCCACAATGATAAGCCACCCGTTGGCATATGTCGCACCTACCACCCGACATTTGGCGCTCACCGTGGGGCCAGGTGCACCGTCGTCCGGAGACCTGTTCTGGACGGGAACCCTCTTCCTCCCCCGCGAGCATAGCCAGTCTGCTACGCCCGATGGCGCTTGCCCCGACGCGCTGCAAGGCGTCGACGACGCCTGCGCGGCGAGCTGCCTCGCCGACCTCCTTGGCGAGACTCGCATCTCTGACGAGCCCGCGTCTGACGCGGGCACAGACTACCCCGAGAGCCGCCTCGTCAGCCTCCTCGACCAGCTCCACGTCTCAAGCAAGCTTGTTGTGGACTTGGAGTCGGTCGGCTCCACCGACCCGATGCTTGTCGACTCCGACACGGCATCGCTCGACGCCTACCGCTCCGACGTGGTAGTCTTCGACGACCCTCTCCCTCGAGCTGACAGTGGCAGCAGCGCTGTCACTGAGGTGCTGGTCATCAGCCACGCCCCCGACTCGGGCGAGAACTCCCACGACGCCTTACAAGCGGCGATGCATGACTTGTCCGTCCCCATCCCGGCCGACGCCGACGCCGAGACTCTAGAGGCACGCCGCCTCGCCATCATCGCAGAGGGCCAAAAGATAGCCTCCATGAGACGCCTCACTGAGGCTCACCAGCACGAAGTCGACCGCGCCGCCTTTGGTACGCCGCCTCATGGCGGGCCGAGCCGAGCCGGCCTCGTCAAGAAGCGCGGCGCAGCCATCGCCAGCATGCGGGGGGCAGACCGCCCCCTCTACGCCACAGCGCTCGAGAATCTGCGAGCCGCTCAGGCGGCCGCAAAAGAGCTGAACGGGCTGGGGGCTGATGAGCTCCCCTACATGACAAGGCGCATCCAGCAGCTGATCGACGCGGCCGCAGAACGGCATGAAGCCGGCGCCTGCGCTGAGAGTCCTCCCCCACGCCGAGAACATGCCGCGACATCCCGGTCGCCGACTGCGAGCGGCGCCCGCGCAAGGAAAGGCAAGGATCCGGCTGCTAGCCGCAGCCGGACTCGAATCACCATCGAGCGCGACGCAGAAGGCCGCCCCCGAGCGGTGGAGCGCCAAGGCAATCCGCTTCCTCTCCCGCCTCGTGGGGAGAGATATCCCACCCCGCCGCCTGTCACGCATCCAACTCTCGGTGGCCGACTAGGCCACCGCAAAGGAGTCAGCGAGAACGACGCCCGCCACCGGATCGACCGCCTAGCACGATCCCTGGCGCTAGAAGAAGAAGACGATGTCGGCCCGCCATGCTTTGGCCCCCGCATCCGTGACGAGCCCTGCCCCAAAGGGTTCTCGCTCCCCAGAGACATGCCCAAGTACAACGGCTCAGTGAAGCCGGAAGATTGGCTCATCGACTACTCTACCGCTGTCAGCATAGCGAACTGCAACAGGCGCGTAGCCATCAAGTACGTCCCTCTCATGCTTCAAGGCACGACACGCACCTAGCTGAACAGCCTCAAGCCTTACAGTGTCAACAGCTGGCTGGACTTCACGGAAGTCTTCGTCCGCAACTTCACCACACGTACAAGCGGCCTCCAAAACCCCACCAGCTCTCCTTGTGCATCCAAGGGCCCAGCGAATCGACTCGCAACTACCTCACGCGGTGGGCCGCGCTCCGCAACTCCTGCGAGGGGGTGCACGAGGTTCAAGCCATCGAATACTTCACCGCCGGGTGCCGAGAGGGCACCCTCCTCAAGCACCGACTCCTCTGCGACGAGCCGGCTACCCTCGACGAGCTGCTGGTCATAGTAGACAAGTACGCCATGGCCGACTCCTCGATGAAGACCGAGCTCCGAGTGGACGCCTCTGGGAAGGTGCTCGTTCCGGCTCCCAAGACGCCGGCTGGTGACTCCAACCGAGGCCCCTACCAGAACGACCACAAGCGCAAGGCTCCTATGCCGCCTTCCACCAGTCGGCAGGTGGCCACTGTCGAAGATGAGCAATCCGAAGAGCGGCCCACTCCCAAGAAGAAGGGCGGCAGGCCGGCTTGGCAGCCGGCCTTCTCCTACGAGCAGACTCTCGATGCCCCCTGCAAGTTTCACAGCGGCGCGAAGCCGTCCAACCACACGACCCGGAAGTGCCACTGGCTCACACGGATCTCCAAGGGCGAGGGGCTGGTGTCGCCTCCGCCTCCCGGCCCGCCACCTCTAGCCCCCCAGCAGCCGGCTGCTCGACCAGCAATCGGAGCCATTCAAGATGAGTTCCCAGAAGAGCACGCCGCCTACGTCGTCTTCACGAGTTAGGTTGAAGACAAGTGCAGCCGGCGCCGACAGCACCAAGAGGTCAACGCGGTCACCTCCAGCAACCCCGAGTTCATGCACTGGTCTGAAAGGCCTATTACCTGGAGCCGGGCTGATCACCCAGAGGTGATGCCGTCTCCTGGCTCCTACGCATTGGTGTTGGATGTCACCCTCGCGACGGAGAGGCGAGCTGCCCGATTCTCCCGCGTGCTGATTGATGGCGGAAGCAGTATCAACATAATGTACCGCGACACCATGGAGAAGTTGAACCTCAAGGCGAAGCAGCTCATGCCAAGCTGGACCGTGTTCCATGGCATCGTACCCGGCCTGTCCTCCTCCCCAATCGGCAAGATCAAGATGGATGTTCTCTTCGGAGACAAGGATCACTTTTGCCGAGAAGCCATCTGGTTTGAAGTAGTGGACCTAGAGAGCCCTTACCACGCCTTGCTCGGCCGACCTGCCCTGGCCAAGTTCATGGCTGTGCCCCACTACGCCTACCTCAAGATGAAGATGCCGAGTTCGAAGGGGATCATCACTGTAACCGGCGACTACAAGAAGTCCATCGAGTGCGCTGCAGCCAGCAGCCGGCTGGCCGAGTCCCTCGTGGTCGCAGAAGAGAAGAAGATGCTGGAGCGAGTTGTGGGCATGGCCAGCAAGCAGCCGGCCCTGTCCCCCAACCCCAAGGAATATGATGCGCAGGGCTCCTTCCAGCCTGCCAAGGAGACGAAGAAGATACCTCTGGACCCGAAGAACCTGGAGAGGTTTGCTGTCATTGGAGCAAACCTGGACAGTAAATAGGAAGGCGAGCTCGTCGACTTCCTCCATGAGAATCGAGACATCTTTGCATGGTCCCCAAAGGATATGTCGGGTGTTCCGAAGGATTTCGCCGAGCACAAGTTACACGTCCGAGAGGACGCGAAGCCAGTCAAGCAGCCTCTCCACCGACTGTCAGAGGAGAAGAGAAGAATCGTAGGAGAAGAGATAGCCCGGCTCCTCGCCGCCGGCTTTATTATGGAAGTGTTTTTTCCCAGAGTGGCTTGCCAACCCGGTCTTGGTGTTGAAGAAGAACAACAAATGGCGTATGTGTATAGACTACACTTGCCTGAACAAAGCCTGCCCCAAAGATCTGTTTGCCCTACCACGGATTGATCAAGTGATAGACTCCACAGCCGGATGCGAGCTGTTGAGTTTCTTGGATGCCTACTCAGGATACCACCAGATCAAGTTTCGGAGCTTTTTGTTACCTGACTATGACATTCGGCCTGAGGAATGCCGGTGCCACTTTTCAGCGTTGCATGCAGAAATGCCTCCTCAAGCAACTCGGCAGAAATGCCCACGTCTACGTAGACGATATTGTGGTGAAGACGGAGAAGCGCGGTACCCTGCTGGAAGACCTCAAAGAAACATTTGCCAACTTGCGCTGATTCCAGATCAAACTCACCCCGAGAAATGTGTGTTCGGAGTACCAGCCGGCTAGCTTCTAGGCTTTTTGGTCTCCGAACGCAGCATTGAGTGCAACCCTGTGAAGATCAAGGCCATTGAGAGAATGGAGATTCCCACCAAGTTGCGAGATGTTCAGAAGTTCACCGGGTGCCTGGCCTCCCTAAACCGCTTCATCAGCGGCTAGGAGAAAAGGCTCTCCCCCTGTACCGACTCATGAAGAAATCCACTCACTTCGAGTGGAACGACCAAGCAGATCAAGCCTTCCATGAGTTGAAGAAGATGCTGACCACTCCACCTGTCCTGGCGGCGCCGACTGAGAAGGAGCCCATGCTCCTCTACATAGCCGCGACTAGCCGAGTGGTCAGTACAGTCATCGTGGTCCAGCGCCCAGAAGAAGGCCGAGCCTAGTTAGTCCAGAGGCCGGTATATTATTTAAGCGAAGTACTGTCCACCTCAAAGCAAAACTACCCGCACTACCAGAAGATGTGCTATGGAGTGTACTTCGCCGCCAAGAAGCTGAAGCCCTACTTTCAAGAGCATCCCATCACGGTCGTATGCACCGCCCCGCTTGCCGAGATCATATGCATCCGGCCGGGTGGCCAAGTGGGCCATTGCGCTGGCTCCTTACACAATCTTCTATCAGCCCCGCACCACCATCAAGTCCCAAGCATTGGCCGACTTCCTCATCGACTGGGCCGAGACCCAGTACCTACCGCCGGCTCCCGACTCCACTCATTGGCGGATGCACTTCGACGGGTCCAAGATGCACACCGGCTTGGGAGCCGGCATCGTCCTCACCTCTCCCAAAGGCAACAAGCTCAGATACACGCTGCAATCCTTTTTGCCGCCTCCAACAACGTGGCTGAGTACGAGGCGCTCATACACGGGCTTTGGCTAGCCAAAGAGCTCGTCATACGCCGGATCCTGTGTTATGGCGACTCAGACTTGGTGGTCCAGCAGTCATCTGGTGACTGGGACGCCAAGGATGCAAACATGGCGAGCTATCGATTCCTCGTCCAGCAGATCAGTGGATACTTCGAAGGGTGCGAGTTCCTTCACGTGCCACGGGCCGACAACGACCAAGCAGATGCCCTGGCACGGATCGGCTCCACCCGACAGGCCATACCAACCGGTGTCTCTCTCCAGCGCCTCCTCAAACTGTCTCCAGAATCGGACTCTATCTTCGTACCACCCGCCCCTGATGCAGCCGGATCCGACTGGAGAAACCCAGCAGGCGGCTCGGGGACTTCGACAAGCGGCCCGGGGACTGCCGTAGTCACACCCGGCTCGGGGACTTCAGAACCCGGCCCGGGGTCTGCAGCAGTCGGCCCGGGGACTGCAGCGACACAAGAAGCGGTGGCCGACTCCAACTCTCCACCACCCAACCCACCCACCCGGGTCACAGTGGTCGTACTGACAGTAGAAGAAGTCACAGCTCCATCATGGGCCCAGCCCATCCTCAACTTCCTACTCAACAGAGAGCTGCCGACTGATGAGATCTCGGCAAGACTAGTGCAACACCGAGCCGGAGCATACGCAATCATAAACAGAGAACTTGTCAAGCGTAGCATCACTGGAGTCTTCCAGCGCTGCGTCGAGCCAGAGAAGGGCGTAGCAATCCTCAAGGATATCCACCAAGGAGAATGCGGCCACCACGCAGCCTCAAGATCACTCGTGGCCAAAGCTTTCCGCCATGGCTTCTTCTGGCCGACTGCTTTGGAAGATGCCAAAGAATTAGTCAAATGCTCCAAAGGATGCCAAGTCTTCAGTTCCAAGCAACACCTGCCGGCTTCTGCACTCAAGACCATCCCCCTCACCTGGCCCTTTGCCGTTTGGGGGCTGGACATGGTGGGCCCATTCAAGACAGCCCACGGCGGCATGACACATCTGCTTATCGCCATGGACAAATTTACCAAGTGGATTGAAGCGAAGCCGATCAAGAAGCTGAACGGGCCGACTGCCGTGACATTCATCGCCGACATCACTACTCGGTATGGTGTGCCACACGGCATCATCACCGACAACGGCACAAATTTTGCCAAGGGAGCACTGGCACGTTTCTGCGCGACACAGGGCATCCGACTGGACTTAGCGTCCGTTGCCCACCTGCAGTCAAACGGCCAGGTCGAGCGAGCAAACGGCCTCATCCTCTTCGGCATCAAGCCCCGACTGGTCGTACCACTGGAGCGTTCGGTCGGCTGCTGGCTCGATGAGCTGCCGGCTGTCCTCTGGAGTCTGCGTACTACCCCAAACAAGTCAACCGGCTTCACTCCGTTCTTCCTTGTATATGGTGCCGAGGCCGTCATCCCAACTGACATCGAGTTCGACTCGCCTCGGGTCACCATGTACACGGAGGCGGAGGCCAAGGAAGCACGAGAAGACAGCGTCGACCTGCTGGAAGAAGGCCGGCTGTTAGCACTCAGCCGGTCCGCCATCTACCAGCAGGGTTTGCGCCGTTACCACAACCGGAAGGTCAAGCCAAGATCCTTCCAAGAGGGCGACCTTGTGCTCCGGCTGATCCAGCGAACAGCCGGCCAGCACAAGCTCTCGGCCCCTTGGGAAGGCCCTTTCGTCGTCAGCAAGGCACTAGGCAACGACTCCTACTACCTGATCGACGCACAGAAGCCAAGAGCACGCAAGAGGGATGATTCTGGCAAGGAGTCGGAACGACCATGGAACGCCAACCTCCTGAGAAGATTTTACAGTTGAAAGCAGTATGTATCATGCTACCTTTTTTGTATTAAGTACGAGACAACGGGCCCCCCGAGGCGCACTCGGGGACTTCCCTCCTTTATCTATGAATGACGAGTGTCATATTCATGAATGTATTATTACATTTGATTTTCTGTCTGGCACCGGGTTCGACTAGTCGGCCCGGGGACTGGCCGCCTTAAGTTATACTAAAAGTTCTACCTGAAGTCAGACAAGTAGTGTGCCAGCACTCGAGCCCTCTCTTGTTGAAAGTCGCAACTCGAAGAACCGATTGTTCGACTGGAAAGAGCCAAAGGCAGAAAGGATGCCCACACGAAAAACGGCTAAGGACTAACGAACTTATATAACACAAAGCCGGCCTCCAACCACGCCTACCGGCTGTCAAAACAGCCGGCTGGCCGGCCTCCCAGTCACTTCGCTACAATCCAACAAAGCTTGAGTACTTGCCCTCCCAACCGGCCAAGCACTTCTCCAGCCATAGACTGCAGAGCAGCTGTCCGGCTGGGAAGGCGGCAACCAAGGGAGGGCGGCAAAGGAAATAGCCGAAGGATGAAAAACAAAGAACAAGGGAAAGCCAAACGCATGCATAATTATATTTACACATAAGGCCTTCAACAGGCCGGCAGTCAATATAGTTCGAATACACCCCCAGTGCGTGGAATTGTGCAAACTTAACAAAATACTGTTCCAAGAGTAATAAAACAGGAAAGTAGAGGCAGCAGACTAGACTAAGGGCGCAGCAGGGGAGCCGGGCTGGTCGGTGGAGACGGCGGCGCCGGCTGGCGAGTCTCGTCTTGATCATCGCCGGCTGCAAGCGGTGCGCCCGCGCGTGCCTTGTTGCTGGAGGCACGGTCAAGCTGAGGCTGACCGGCCGCTCCACCATCTGGCGCGGCGTCTTCACCCTCCTCCTCCTCGCCCTCATCGCTGGAGTCAATCTCCTCCGCCGAGTCCTCGCCATCTGCCGGGTTCAGCCCGAACCACTCCTCCGGCTAGGCAACGCCGTTGTCGTCCACCTCAGGAGCGAAGGCGCTGGTGTCGGTGTAGTCGGCGATCGCCGAGGCTCGCTGGATGATAGCCGGCCGCACCGGCTCCAGCTCCGTGTCGGCCTCCTGCCGCCAGGTGGCCAGCTGGTCCAAACTCAGCTCGGGATACCAAGCCTTGACGAACTCCAGCGCCCGCCTGGCGCCGGACCGAACCGCAGAAGCCTTCCAGGCCTCGAAGCGGCCGGCCGCCACCTCCAGCCGGTCGGCAGCCCGGCTGGGGGTGCAGGGAATCACCTCACCAGGGCAGAGAGCGGACAACACCTGCGCCCCAACACGCTGAAGCCGGCGGAGCATGCGGTGAGCCGGCTGGAGGTGGGCTTGAATCGCCAAGAGCTGTTCCTCTAGCGACCGGCGAGCGTTCGGCGCGATCTCAGCGCCAGCCTGCCTTTGTGCCTCATGGTGGGCCTCGACGACCTGGTTGGCGGCGGTAGAGTAGCCAGGGAAGTACTCTGCGCAAGAAAGAAAGAGAAAGAAGAGAAAAATACCAAGTCAGAAAATGAACCAAACGGCAAGCGACAAGCAAGGGACAAAGAAGAGGGCGGCCTACCGTCAACCAAGTCTTCGATCTGGCTGAAGCCGTTGATCAACGACTGCCTCGCCTCGGCCCAGCTTGCCGCCTCCGTCTCATATTCAGCTTGAAGGGCGGCCTCGCTGTCCTGCACCGCCTTCAGGGCCGCCATGTGGCTCTCCTCCTGGTCGGCCAGCCTCTTCGCCAGGCGGTCACGCTCCTGGGCCAAGGCGTCAAACTCGGCCTCCTTAGCGCGGAGGGCGGCCTGAGTCCCACCCAGCTGCTCCCTCAGTTTGGCGTTGGCCGCTACAGGCATGGCAGAAAAGAAAGAAGCAATAAGGAAGAAGTCGTCAAGGAAGATCCGACCCGACTGCTCAGCAGTCGGCCCGAATCTCGGGGACTACACCCAGTGGGTGCGCTGACGCGCCCCCACGTGAGATAAAAGATGAAGCACTTACCCCGGCTCTCAGATAGATCAGCATTCTTCTGGGCCAGCTCCCGAGCCTGGGAGTTGAAGGCAGCCGCGCGGAGGTTGTGGTAGTCCTGCAAGTCAGGCAGAGAAGCGAATGAGAACAAGATAAGCAAACAAAGCCCGCTAAGAAGCTCCAAGCCGCCTGCTCAGCAACCGACTCGGAACTCGGGGACTACACCCAGTGGGTGCACTGACGTGCCCCCACGGAAGAAACCAAGGTCAAAAAACAAAAACGGGAAGACTTACCCGAATAGCCGCTCGCGAAGCGAGGAACTCGTCATTGTATTTCCTCAGCACCGCGGCCTGGGACTGAAGCCGGTTCCGGACTTCCTGCGCCGTCACATTCACCACGGCCGTCCCTCCGCCCGGCGTCCACCCCGAGCTGGCGCTGGCCGCCTCCACGTCCCGGGCCGACGAGCCGGAGCCCGCAGCCTTCTGCGGGTCCGAAGTGGCCTTCCCCGCGCGCTGGCGCGATGGCGACTGGACCACCAGGTCCGTCCTTGCGGCCGGCTCGCCCCCAGCCGATTGTGCAGGCGACACGTTAGGCCGGCTGCGTTGGGCCACCCCAGTCGGCGAGGCCGGTGCCGCCTCCCTCTCCGGGACGACGTCGTCGTCCTCCCTCTCCAACCCCGGCAGGTCGCCGCCAGCATCCTCTGGCGGGGGCTCCAGGACCTCGGGCGTCGCGACACGCAGAGGGGTGACAAGCAAGGCCCCCTCCGCTGTCACCGCGGCCACAGCCTCTGCTTGGGCCTTGGCCGCCGCGTCGGCACGCGCCTTCGCCGACTCCTCCTCCTCCTGTGCCGCCTTGGCGGCAGCCGCCCTCAGCTCCTCGCCTCCCGCGCCTCCCGCGCATTTCGGTCCGTCGCTGCCTGAAGCTCGGCGCGGGGGTCCACACGGCGGGTGCTCCCAGATCCTCCCGGCGATCCAACCACGGAGGCGGCAGCAACCCGCTCAAGAGAAAGCGGAGCCCTGATTTTTGAGAAAGGACAAGGATTCAGAAATCATCAAGGAAAGAAGAAAGAATATGCAAAGGAATATACACTTACGCCGACACCGTCTGCGGCTGCTTCACCGCCTTGCAGAAGCGGGCCGCCTTCGCGGCCGCCTCATCCCGCCTGGTCGCCGCCGCCCCGCCCTTGGGCTTCTTCGGCCGACTGCCGAACAAGCCCGACGCGGCCCGGCGCTTCTGCCCGCCGCCCCGAGCAGACGGTGCGGCGGAGGAACCCGCGCAATGGCCGGACGCCGGCTGGCGGCGCGGGACGATCTCCGCCTCATCGTCATCCGGCCAGTCATCGAAGCTGACTCCATGCCCGGAGCGGCCTGCTTCGCCGCCGACGTCGCCGCCACCCGCCTCGGTGTTTTCGTCCATGGCGGCCGCCCGCAGGTCGTGGTCCTCCAGGTCATGCTCCGCCCGGTCGGGGAGAAATCGGCGCTCCGCCCCCGACTCGGCTGCAGGTCGAAGGAGAGGGCTCTGCCAAGACACGCCGACTGGTCAGAGTCGGCCAAGAAAAACTCGGCGACAAAACTAAGAGAAGAAAGGGTAAATAGAGCATACCGTAGGCGGAGGATGTGCACGGGAGTATAGCTCATTGCCAAACCGCCACTCTGCGGAGAGCTTGCAGTTCGCAAGATAATTCACCATATGAGCCACCTCGTCGTGCGGCATATCCTTGGTGCACATCCGACTCGGATCGAGTTGGCCGCTCATCTGACAGATCAGATGAGGGCGGCTTTGAAGCGGAAGCACCCGGCGCGTGATGAAGGCGGCCAGCAAGTCGGACCCAGTCAGGCCCTCCAACTGGATCATCGCCCGTAGTCGGGCGATGGCCGCGGTTCCAGCCTGCGACAGCGTCACGGCCCGATAGGATCACTGGGGCCGCCTCCCAGCCGGCGGGCCGGCTACGTAAGCCGGCAAGTTGACGTAGTCGCCTTGCGGGGCGACGTTCCTCACGTAGAAATATGACTTCTGCCAGAGCTTCACCGACTGGATCAGCGTGATGACGGGGAAAGGGTTGTCGGCCACCGGCCTCCGCACCGCGATGAAGGCGCCGCTCTGAGCCGGCATGCCCTGCATGCGGGTGCCGAGCTTAGATTGGAAGAACTCCCCCCAGAGCTCGAGGGTGGGGAGAACGCCAAGAAAGCCTTCGCACAGGGTGACAAAGGCGGACAGCAGCACCACCGTGTTCGGAGTGAGGTGTTGCGGCTGGTGTTGATAGAAGTCGAGGAAGGAGCGGAAGAAAGTGCTCGCCGGCAAGCCGAGGCCGCGCAGGAAGTGCGAGCGGAAGACTACCCGCTCGCCTTCCTCCGGCGCCGGCGTGATCTACTTCTCCGACGCGAGATGGACCCGCACCTGGTCCTTGCCGGGCAACCGCCACGTCTTGCGGAGGAACTCGATGTGGTCCATACGGACGAGGGAGCCGTCCCAGTCTCCGCCGTACTGCATGGTGGCGAGAAGCTAGCAAGGAAGAGTGCGGCAGCAGAGAAAGCACGACCCTGCGGCGGCAAAGCTGCGGGGCGGAGTGAAGATTGGTGGGACGGCGCGGCGGCGAGGCGCTGCCGCGAGGGAAAGCAGGAGGAAGAAGATAGCGGAGAAGAGAGGAGCGTGCGAGCGTTTGATGCTTCCCCTCCTCCCCCTACTTATAGCCTCATGCGGCGAAGCCGAGGAGGCGAGGCGTGGGGAGGAACGTGGGATTAACTGTGCCCACTCCCCCACGTCCCGCGATTATTACGCCCTAACGGCGTGCGGAAACCACCGCCGGAAGACGTGCGGACAGCTCTGGGCCACAGAGGATCCGTGCCTGGGCCTAGGCGTAGGAGTGGTGGGCCCCCGGCCTGCGGCGACGTCCTGTCGCGCGCGTGGGTTGGCAGGCTTTTTTCAGCAGAGGATGCCACGTGGTTCGCGGGCGGCACGCGGCCGGCCCGCAGCCCGGCGCACGCGCCAACAGACTCCCGCCTTCCGACTTTAGAAATTTCGCCAAGACGGCGCGCCCAACCGAAGCCGGCTCCTAGCTGCCGGCTCGTCAAGATAAGAAGCCCAACCAGCTTCGGGGACTACTGTCGGAGTAAATGGCCACGGGTAGCCTAACCAACCCCCCTGGCTCTTCGAAAAATTATCAGGCCATTCGAGCCTTCAAGCATACAAAGCATAGGGCCGCCTTCCCCCGGCCGGCTATCCCCAGGGCCGACCACCAGAAGGCGACCCAGCCTCAGAAACCTTCCCCAAGAAAGATACGAGATGGCCGACTCCAGGGAGCCGGCCCCAAGAGGACCGACTCCCAAAAGCCGGCCATGAAGAAAGCCGACTCCCAGAAGCCGGCCAAGACTACACCCACCAAGACTGTACCCACATAACGGCGATAAGACGGGGCGTGGCCGCAGTACAGCCCACTACCCCCGAATCCCGAAGCAGGCCTGGCCACAGGGCGCCGTACGGGCCAGCCATCCCCCGTCCGGCGCGACACTGTAGCCATGTTGGCCTCGATGTCACCCACGACAGGCGCCAGTACGGCCCGCGGGCGGCGGGCCCCTTTAGCCAGAGAGACACTCGAAGGCGGCCCGGCCTCCCCTAGTCGGCCAGGGGCGTGGCCGGCTCCCAATAGCCGGCTACTCCCTCCCTCAAAACATGTGCCTCTTTAAGGAGACAAGACGAGGTGAGGTCACAGTGAGAGCCCGCGAGGCGGCGGCACTGTAGCCACGCTTACCTCGACAAAGCCCTCGTCATCAGAGGCGAGGCAACAGTAACCAGGCGCCGACAAAGCCCCCAAGTGGTGGGGCCGGCCTGTCAGCCAAGAGGCCGGCAGCCGGCGGGACTCTTGGTCGGCGGGCCCCAATGGCCGGCGGAGAAGCCGGCGAGCATAGACACTGACGGCTGGGACTCGGCCCAGCCGGATTACCATTGTACCCCTGGGGGGTAGGCCTATATAAACCCCCCGGGACACCCATGCAAAGGGTTGATCTCATAGTGTTTCACACACCACATAGAGAGAAAAGGAGAGCTAGCCTTGCCCTTCTTCCTCCTCTAGCCAAACAGCTCAAGGAGCACTTGTAGCTACTTGTATTGATCTAGTGATCATGCGGAGACCCCACAGAGCAGGACTAGGGGTGTTATCTCCACAGAGAGCCCCGAACCTGTGTAAGATCCGCCGGCGTGCATGTCTTCGCCTCATCCCATTTCCAGGCACCGGCGATGTCTTACTGGCTCCCACAATGATAAGCCACCCGTTGGCATATGTCGCACCTACCACCCGACAGTAAGAGTTCCGATTTTCAATGGCGTGTTATAAGTACTAGTTTATAGAACGATTTGTATGGAGCGAAAATGGAATTCATAACTACTACCTCCGTCCTGGTTTACTAGTCCCCATCGTATTTTGGGTCAAAGTTTGTCCATGAATTTTACTTGTAAAATGTGAATGGAAAACGAGATTTTGTTATACCCATACAAAAAAGGACTGGAGAGAGTGATTGCTCTGACATGGACGCGACCTCTCATCGTGCAGGCATTGAACCGGCGCGCCGGGCAAGAGGGCCCCACTCGCTACAGGCCCGGCTAAACACGCCTCCTTGCCGCATGTAACCAGCTTCAGACTGCCCCGCCTGCCTCCATTGAATCCGCGCATGTGCCGGCAACATGTCCTCCCGCGAGCCGGCTGGCATTTTAGAACACAATGCATGTTGGCTCCTCTCATCCGCCTGCTATTTAAACGAGGCCAGACGACTAGCAAGAACCGCACCACACCGCCACTCCCCATATCCTCCTTGCACCATTTTCTCCACTCTCCATAGCATCCGGTTAGCAGGAAGGCGATTTCTCTAGCATAGAAGCCGGCTGGGTGTCCCAACGAGCCAGGCAACTCGCTGCCCCACCTCCCTCCCCTCCCCAGGCCGTCAGTACCATGGGCGAGGCTACAGGCGGGAAAGCGGAGGAGAAAGCCGTCACTCCAAGCTGGCCCCTGGTTCATCAACTCGACGCTCCAAGCCTGCTCGCAGAAGACTCGCCATTTGCTGCATGCTGGCACACGGGGGACCACGGTGTCTAGTCCACCGTGGTTGGCTGCGCCATCGGACACAAACGCTGGCGGAACCGCGACATGCTGGCGGAGGTGGCCAACACGTCTTCTGCGGCCACTGCCGACACCGAGGAATAGTAGACCACGGGAGCCGCCGCTGCTCAGAACCCATGAATGCTACAACCACCGTGTCGCCGGCACACACCTGGTGTGTTGCCCGGTTTGGCTCAAAACATCATGGACCCCGCCCGCAGTCGGCATTAGAAATTATACATGCCTCCAGAAGTTATTCGCGTTTAGTCAAAAAATGTCCAAAATATAATTGATTATGTATGGTCTTGACTTGGTGTGCTCGCACTGGTAGTAGGAACTAGAGATTTTTTGTTCTTTATAACTCTCCTCACATTTTTTTGGCTTTGAAGTGAATCATGGTTGTGGACATTATGTATGAACGTGCAGATATCTGTGAACATGAGTTTGATGTGGAAGTTGAACTTGGAATGTTGGGCTTGCGTGTGAACTATACCATGTCCAATGCTTCGTCTGTTATTGTTTGGAAAGTAATTGTTGTTATTACATGACCCCAAAAAAATTGATTTTGTGCCACATCAGTAGATGCACGGACATCACAACAGGCATGCTAACTGGATAAAATTTGAACCTAGCTATTATGAAGGAAAATTTGTATTGACAACATTTTTGGATAGCAAGAGACGCCTAGCCTGCTCTGCCTCTGCTAGCTTCTTTCTGGCTTCTTCCATCTCTTCTTTGGCTTGGGTGAAGAGAGCATCTGATTGCTCTTTTCGCTTCTTCAGGAACTCAACTACATTCTCAAGGGTTGCTACATGCTTTCTTTCAGCCTTTACTAGAGCCACGAGGACATGAACAGTTGACGACTCCACTTGGCTTGTGTGTAATCCAGCATCATTAGGGAATGGGCACCTTGTGTGTAATCCAGCCTCATTTTGGAAACATGATCTCAAGGTTGACCATACTTCCCTCCTCGCAGGAACTGCATCCTGACATGAAGTTACTTCTTTTTTAGATCAATACTCACACCAACCCAGATCCATTTAGTAGAAGCCAGATAAACAGGACTCAGAGAAGTGAATTCAGTAGGAGAAATATAAAAACAGACTCCGAGGTGAGAACACCCACTTCCTACATCAAGCTAAAAACAAAAGCATTAGGACGATTAAGACTCTTCTTATTACACATCGAAGAACACGAGGCTAAGAGAAATAGAAACTACAACATATACACATCAAAGAACACGAGGCTAAACGAAAGTAATTAAAATGGTGTTACTTACCAAAGCTCGTTTTACAGGTTCGGTGCAGCTCCTCTTTAACTTGCCATGTTCCTTGAAGATGTCCCCAATATCCCGTGTTTGGTCTTCATTGCTCCTCTGCATGTTCGCACTCGTGGTTTTAAAATCTCAACATGGGAAGAAAAATATAGTAATACTCACGCATCTTGTGGGCAAGATTAAAGCACTCATCTGCCATGTTAGAGCATCTCCAACAGAAGCGCAACACGCGGCATGTTAAAAAAAGCATTTACAACACTAGAATAGCCAGTTTTTGTGGGCCGAGGAGTGCTGGCTCCAGCGGCCGCAGCAAAAAAACTGCGCGCACGCGCCGCTCCAGCAGACGCGCTATATTTTTTTCTCCTTTCTACTCTGACTCGGTACACATTCGACTCCGAGTCGATACTGGCATAGATAGATACATAGATAGTTCTCAGCATAGATATAGCATAGATAGATAGAAAAATAGATAGTTCAACTACTCCTCCTCGTCCGACTCCGCCTCGGTGATGTCCTCCTCCGACGTCTCAATGTAGGCGTCAAGATACCGATCGTCGTGGGAGTCCCAGGGCGACGTTGCTCTCCTAGCTTGACGTTGAATTGAGCAGCCGCCTTCCGCGTACGCCTGTCCTCGCGATAGGCGGCTCACTCTGCCATCCTATTCTCCCTCTCCGCCCCCCTTTGTGCGTAGAACTCGCGCTCATTGATGATGTCCTACGGGAAGTGTTGGCGCCACAATGCCATGCCTTCCTCGTCCATCTCGGCGATGCTGAGACGGTGCTCCCGCCTCAGGTTGTCGCAACGATCCTCGTCGGTGATAAGACGCAGCAGAGGCGCGAGCTCCTGCACCCGCTCCCGTGTCGGCGCGTTGGGGAAGTTCATCTCCCTACGAGGTCGCCACGTCGTTCACGCAAGCGGCCTCATGGGCGGTGTAAAAAGTGCCAAGACCGAGGCGCATCTCGCGGAACCGGATCTCGGCGAAGAAGCCGCCGGAGGGGCGCACGTGGATGCTGCGGTAGCCCCAAGTTTCCCGGCGGCATGGTGGTGTGGCGGCAGTGAGGCGAGAAAGAGCGGGGAGAGAGCGGTGGCGAGGCACAAAGTGTTGGGAGGGCGTTGGATTTAATAAAGCGCGCCGGACGCCGCGCGCCAAAACTAGCGCCCGCCCGGCCGCTTTTTCCCGCGCGCGCGATCCTTTCCCTACGTCCCTCCTATCTCTACTCTCTTCTCTACTCTTATATATATTGTATATATATTATATTATATATTTATTTTTATCACTACCTCTTATATCTTATATATATTATATATATATACGTACTACTCTTATAAAAAATAGAGTTGGTCATGAAGGTGTGCTTACCATCCTGCAATACAGGCCGTCCGATTTATATCTGACGGATATGAAGGAAACTATGGCAATTTTGCAAAAGGATACCCACACCCCACTGCACATTTGCAAATAAGGCCTCCCTCGCTCATCCTTTTCCCCTACAAGATAAACTACTCATACAAATGCATCTTGATGTTCCGTGCAACGCATGGGCATCTTGCTAGTTCTAAAAAACTTTCCATCATTTGCCACACTACTGGTTGTAGATGAAGAACCAACCCAAGCATAGCGCAATATAGGAGCGACTCATAATTACAAGGTGATATTCTGTTGGACAATGCAAGCTATAACCAATTACTTTTACGAGAACAATATCAGGAAAGTTGAAGGGTAGGTATGAACAAAATTGGAACTGCACACGTACTGCTAAGAGATTCAATACACACATTACCAATCGAGGAGGAGTACGATGGTCGCGGCGGCCTCTGTGCGTCATTGTCGGCAACGGGATTCGGTTCATTGTCCACGATGGTGGTGCTTCCGTGCTTGGCGTCGGCTTCCGGGAAGTAGATCTGAGATCGTGGAAGATGGTGCCGGGGAAGAGGCTCCGTGTATGAGGACGATGGTGGACCGGCTCCAGTGCGACGTACGACATCGACAATGAGGCAGATGCGCTGCGGTGGACGAGTGCGCCGATTTTGAAGGGGAAGAGCAGGGAGGCTGCGGTGCCGTGGAGAAGTCTATTTTGTGGTGGGGATAGAAAATGGGGAGTATTCAGGTGTACTACTCTGGGTGCTGGGGTGGGGTTGGTTGGGTAGGGTGAACCTGAAGTTACCAAAACAGCCCCCTACAAACCGTCATCCGTAGGCCTGTTCCGAAGGGTATGATGGTAACTTCGCACTGCTCGAATTAGGGTCGCGGGAGATTTTCCCGCCGACCTCAAAATTTTGTGACACTGAACTCCCCGTTTGGCGTGTTGGGTGATTGGGCTAAGCAACTAGCGAGTAGTACTAGTAGTTAGTTACTAGTAACTACTAATACTCCCTCCGTTTTTATTAACTCTGCATATTAGGTTTGGCCGAAGTCAAACTTCCTAAAGTTTGACCAAGTTTATAGAAAATATAAACATTTACCATAACAAATATGTATGATGTGAAAGTACATTCAACAATGAATCTAATGGTATTTATTTGTTATTGTATATGTTAATATTTTTTGTTATAAACTTTGTGAGAGTTTACAAAACTTGACTTTGACCAATGCTAATACGCGGACTTAAATAAAAACGGAGGGAGTACACATTTGTTTTCTTAGTTTGTAGTGGAATTAACCATTTGTTGTAATCGTGAAATAAATATATTAGGCTACTCACTTCAAATGTAATGGTTTTTACTATTCAATAGTTAGAATCATTGTTGAATTCCAAGATGTATACGAGGTCTATAGTACTTCACAATATGCCAAAACTCACATAATCCTAGTCAAATGAAAATCTAAATGCATTTCATAGTTATTACTTTGTAGGATGCAACAAAACCAACCATAACTCTACATGATCCATTATAAAAGCAACATTTTGAACACATCCCAATGTGTGAAAGAAACATGTAGAGAGAGCTTGCGAAGATGGAGCAGATAGGGCGGGAAAGATTGTATGTATGTGGGCGAGAGAGTAGGAGACAAACCTAACGAGAGAGAGATGGAGACATGTAATATACGTGAGATGCGTGTGCATCCGGATTTTGTACACGTGGAAGGAGAAGAGACAACAGGTTTGATGAGAGAGCTGGAAAAAGATGGACGAGAGGGGAAGGATCTCGTGGGTTGAGGGATTGATAATTTTGTGCGGGAGAGAGAGAGAGGGGGGAGGAGCCAGTCAGCCGCATCACATCATCCTCCTTCCAAATGGCCTCGCATTCTCTATTGCAGTGTGGTCATCGTCTTCGATCTCTTCGATGCCATCTTTGAAGATTGAGGTGGTGTGCATGCTGGGGTGCAGAGAAGGACAAGCAAGAGTGGTCACCATATAACCTTGGATGGGGATGAATTGTGTTCACGAGGGAGGGGGAGTGTGTGTGTAGTGTGTGTGTGTGTCAGATATTGAGAGAAATCAAACCTATGGAGAGAATGTGTGCGTATGTGACGGAAAGCTACATGCTAAATAGGGTTTTCACGAAGAGATTGTGCGTGCGAGATAGAGAGCGATGTTTGGGCCTTGAGGTGGGCAGGGGCCGGTTGAGGGTGTCAAAATGTGTGCGTTGATGCATGTGTTACATGCGATCGTGCAAGGGACGGACGAATCGAGAGAGATGGTTGTTGTGTTACGGATGCTCCTCTCTCTCTCCCGCACACACACAAGTACAAATAGAAGACCGTTCTCTCATGTATACACAACGTATCGGCATCTCTCTATGTCTCACTCATGCATGATCATTTGCACATTCACACCTCTCTATGTCTCTATCACACGCACACCGTCTCCACATTGCCCTTCCACCACAACACACATATGGACACATACATGCGTTCTCTCTCAGTCACACGCACAGAATCAGTATTAAAAAAACTAGGGCGCACCTAAAACGTCCTAATCCAAATAGGCACAAACTGAAGCTAAATTCAAATATATGGAAATATTGTAGCGTGAAGAACTCATCCAGGAAAAAAAGTAGAGTAATATTCAGGGATTGTTTTCACACACACAAAAAGGTTCGGTGGATGTCCTTCGAGCGCGACATGGTGACGCACCATTTGATCGACCGCGCGGCCGCAGTGCACGCGCTTGCACAGGATTCCATGTCGATGTTGTGCTAACTAATATGGTAGTATAAGCGCTGCCTCAGTCGAATGTTTATGTGTACTAGTACGGTGTTCTTTTAAGATTGACCAACCCTATATAAACCTAAACTAAGCTCCAATACGCGCGCTCATCAATATGCCGCCGCCGTTGCGCATGCCGGCGCCCACCTGCTCCGGCTGACCATTTCTCGCCCATGACCGCCGTGTCCCCGCCATCCTTGTGCCATGAAGCCGAAGGCTCGCCCGCTCACGTCATCTGCAGTCCCTCCTCGCGATGTCGCCGCGCAGCCAAGCACGCGAGCAGCTGGTGGAGCCGCGTCTATGCCCGCAGCATACAAAGAGGAGGACGAGCGCGTGCTCCAGCACGCCGGCGAGGAGGAGCTAGCGTGTCATTGTTGTCTCCGCCCGTGCGGAGGAGGCGCTGATGGTGTCTGTCGTGGCAGAAGCCGGTCGCGCCTGCGCCGAGCCCGCAAACCGGGTGCGGACGTGGAATCTTCCTTAGAGACCTTGAATGCCACATGGATCCTACAATCTGAAGGAACAATTCGGGTCAGTCGACTCTTGTGAGCCGTTCGATGCAACATGGATGGCTAGAAGGGCTTCTTCAACCTCTGAAATTCATGCACTATTCATCTTCTCTCTCAGGCATCAAGCCATCAGCCCGCCATCCGCCGCCGCCTCGCCCTCCCCTGAACCGCCTGCCACCGCCATGCTACCCCCACCCCCGCCATCCGTTTAACCCTGGGCACGATCCATTTTTTCCGGCAAACTGCATTCCACATCCAACACTCATAAGATAGATCATGGGCCCCCTGCCACCCTAATATAGATACTGGGGTAGCTTCTCTGCCGTCTTCTTCCTTAGCTCCATCGAACTTCTTTCACAAATCGACTGACCCAAATTATACTACTAGTACGTTTTAAGTACAGTAGGAATGCGAAGATACGAGCAGTAGTACCAACTACAAGAAGAACAGTAGTATGACATACTAGTACTACTGTACGTACTAAAGATTTGAAATAACAAGAAAGAACATAAACATAGTTCTACTGGGGGCTCAACACAACACACCCCTAAAATAATAATAAGCAACTAGTCCACTTGACACTGCAGTAGAACCAACATGAGCAACGGCACTGCCACCTTACTCAGATTCTGAGTCCACGTCCTCGACTTCATCCTCGCCCCTCTTCTTCTTCCTCTTCGCCGACACTTCTTTGCTTGAACTGGACACTGGGCTCTGCTTCTTCATCCAACCCTTGTAGATATTTAAACAAAGGTAGGCATCCGTTGCTGCGTACAGGATGTGATCTTCATCCATTGTCTTCGACTCCCATGCACAATGAAACTCCTTGTGAGGTTTCTTCAGTTGAGCGTACGAAGGATAAATCATGGTTGCTGCCAGGGTTAGCATTGAAGGCTGAGAGGAGGACACCAGGCTTGCCTTCTGGAGATCGAAGGGCTGGCCTACAACGAGGCCTATCCGACCCAGGACTCTCCTGTCATTCGTAAAGTTTACATTAACAAATTTCACTCTTTTGTCCTTGAGGAATAACTCAAATTCCTGGCACCTAACATCGGCATGGCATATGTGGTAGACCAAGCACACGTTATGTACGCAAACCTGGATCACGACGGGCTTCTTCTTCTCTGCCTCCTTTAGAAGCTTCTCGCTTTCCAGGACCGTGGTGTACTCAACATCTAGCCTAGCGACCCACTCATCCTTTGAACTTTGGAACATGCGTAGGAAGCGAGCAAGGCATGCTTCCACCGTCGCGGATCTACGGGTGTTGATGACGATGAACTCATTGCCGGTGATGGTTCTAACCTGGTACTCAGCGGCGATCATGGAGATTTGGGAGGCCATGGATTTTGGAGGCGGGTTAGGAGAAGTTGAACGGGTGTAATGTGAAAGGACAGGACGACTGGGAGCGAACTGTTGTAAGGTAGAAGACGGGGACGAGTTGGGCGTGCGAACGACGTGGGGTGGTTGGCCTGCCCGGTGGATAAACGGCTGCATACCCCCAAAGAGTTCGTGAGGTTTGCCCCGCCTTGATATCTCCGCTCCTCGTGAGCCTGCTTGACTAGGCCACTCCTGAGGAGGTCTTGCGTCGACCGCCTCGCAAGGCTTGGCCCCTCGCGAGGGTCTTGGATGCCTTGTCGATGAAGATGGGTCGTATGGCCTGCTGGCTTAGCCATGTCATGGGCCACAGGCAGGCAAGTCTGGGGACCCCCATTCCCAGGACGCCGACAGTAGCCCCCAGGCCCAAGGTGCGCTCGAGCTTGGCTTCGCGGCGAAGCCAAGGGTCAAGTACGGAGCACCGCGGGCCCCAAAAGCCTGCGGCCTCATTTGACGCGTGGCGGTTGATTGGACGTGGGCGTCTCCGCTTCCCCATGCTGCCTTGAAAACTGCACGACTTGACAAGTCCCTGCGACATGCAAGGAAAACAATCATTACCTGCGATCATGGGAGGCGCCGGTTGGACTTCTCTTGCTATAAATGGGGTGGGGGCGGAGCCCCCGTCGCCCATCTCTTCCTCGCTTGCTTGCTTCTTCCTCCTTGCTCCACTGCTAACAACAATGGCGCCTATCAGAAGGTTTTCTGCCGAAGAGAAGGGAAAGGCTCCCCAGGATAATCCGGGGCCACTTCCGCCGAAGAAGAGGTCGGTCGACCGCCGTGATGAAACGGTGATGCAGGTGGTGACGAGGCCCTGGTGCGAGCGGCCTCCTCTGGGGTACCCGCTACCCTTGTACGCCCGAGCTGAGGGCTCAGGAGGACGGAGCGACGAGCAGCGCCGCCCACGCCATGGCGACGCGTGCCGTCGCCCCCGGAATCCACGTCGCGAACTCCTCGCGCGAGTTAGTGCTGTGGGCGCCGATGCCTCCGAGCTCCTGGATCCGCTTCCCGCGGTTCTTCTCCAACGTGATGCCGCCAAGGGGGCCACTCGAGCTCTGGTTGTAGCACGCCGACTGCAGCGCCCCGGCGACCGGAGCAGAGATCGAAGCGGTCCCCGCCGGCAAGATCTTCATGACTCATGGCTGGGGCGAGATCGCGCGGGTCTACCGTGCGAGGGGTGCCCTCGCGATTCTCTTTGAGTTCGACGGCGTCTCCACGCTCTTCTTCAAGGTCTTCGACGTGGAGGGCCCCCGCCTGGAATGCTGCTCCGGAGAGGAGCGCCAAGCTGACGCGCGCCCCGCTCGCGGCCACTCCAGCAGCAGCAGCCCTTGGGAGTCCAGTAGCTCTCCTGAGCTCTATGAGACTCCGGAGACGAGTGATGACAGCTACGTGCCCCCGAGCTCTCGCCGCGCTTGGGGCAGAGCTGCGGAGTCCGGCCGTCGCCGCCGCTGATCTGGATGGGGCCGGCGCCGGCCCCCCATGGCCCACTGTTGATGATGGCGTCTGCCACGGGAGGGTGTAGATAGGATTCCCCTTAGTTTTAGCTTTTGTTCCCTGAAGAATCATGAATTACCCCGTGGGGGCGTGTAAGGGTCTGTAATATTTTTTGTGCTTATCTTCCTTGTTATGAAAATTTGGCGAACGCGTGTCCCGTTAAGGCTCGCTCCCCCTTTCTTTCCTCGCGATGGCTTGTTGCTCTACGCTGACAGGTCCCGGTCCCCAGGCAGGCTACAGCCGTCGCTGGTATGCCAGGTCACGTGCCGTGGTCAAGGCCAGGAGGTGTGCGGCCCGAGGTCCAGTAAGAGCCCCTGAGGCGCGATGCTCAGGAGGTCCCCCTTAGCGCTCAAGCACCATGGTAAGGCGAGAAAGGGAGTCGACGTGGCCGCAACGGGGTTGAGGCAAGGCGCGGGTGACCATTAGGCCCCAACATTTAGCTGATCCGAGAGCGGGACTTATCTTGTTGACTTTGCGGCGATTCCTGATGGCGCGCTAGGCCTGCGCGCCAACTTGTACGGCATAGCCAGGCCGGCCCATACGAGTTTCCCTCCTTCCATGCTCTCCTTAATGCTCTACATCCTCAGGTCCCGGCCCTCGAGCGAGCTTAGCCACCGCTGGTATGCCAGGTCGCGATGCCGTGGTCAAGGCCAGGGGTGAGGGCTGGAGAGCCAGTAAGAGCTCCTGAGTCACGATGCTCAGGAGCCCCCCTTTTAACGCGCAAGCGAATTGCACGAGAGAAAAGGAGACTCGCGGCACCGCCTGCTATCCTCCCTGTGGAGTTCTTGTGAACAGGCACAAGAAGAAACACGGTTTGCCGTTATAGCTGCCAGCCTGCCGCTGGTTGGCCTGGATGAAGTGAAGGCACTGAGGGCCTGGTGAGGTGACGTGCGCGGGGCGTGCCGCGAGCCAGAGCTCGACCGCTCAGATTTGTCGACGTGGCAGTGATAGACCCGTGCACCAGCGTCGTGCCTGTTAGAAGGCCCCGTGGGAGGCGGTGATCGAGCAGGCAATAGCCGTAGGCAGGTTAATCATGGAAAGCAATTCAACTTGGGTAAATGCAGGAAGATACATGCCACTGGGTCCGGCCCAAGCGGCTTGGGGACGATGCAGCCCGAGGGGCGCCCCCAGCAAGGTAAGATAAAGACATAAACAAAGGGATACATGCCACAGGGACGGACCCATGTGGCCTGGGAATGATGCAGCCCGAGGGGCGCTCCCAGCTAAACGAGCTTGGAAGATGTCACCTGGTTCTGTAGACGAAGTAGAGTTGGTGCAGCTGAAGGCGTACGTCGAAGAAATGACTCCTCATGAGCCACCGGAGCCCTGAGCCTCGGGAGGCTCTGGGGGCTCGGGAGGTTCCCTGAAGACCGTCTCCATCTCCTCCAGGACGGCGTGGTACCTGGCCTCCTGAGCTGCCAGGACAAGCCGCATGTTGCGGTGATAGGCTGACGCCGTGCTCGGCAAGCCGAAGGGCATGCGAACGTGGATGTGTGGCGGGCCCTCGCAGCGGCCCACACGCGATGGCCAGAAGCGCTCCTGAGATGCGGCCCTGTTGAGCCCGGGGACGTTGATGCAGACACGCAGCCCAGCATCCTCGCCTGGATGGGGAGCTGCACCTCGTGAGCGGCTGTCACCGTGCATGGCTCTTGCGTCTTGCAGTTCCTGAGTGGTCTTGGTGATGAACTCCTGAGTGGTGGGCACTCCTTGCCCTGTGCCCTCCTGAGGGACACGTGCCGCAAAGCACGCCTCCAAGTGGTGCCCAAACGCCTCCCTCGTAAGGTTGGCAAGGTCTGAGGCCCTCCAGAAGAGAGCCCCCGAGCCCTGTCCGAGGAGGGCGCCGGACGCGCCTTCCTATGCGATGGAGGGAGGCGCCCCTGGGACGGACGCTGATCCTGATGAGGCTCCTGCCGCGACGCCATCCTCCTAAGGTCCTGCGCGGCGCATCTGCTTCTTATTGGGGATGGCCTCCGGAGGGCCTTCACTTCGGCTGTCGGGGTATTCGATTGATGCAGCTTGGAAGGCGCGCTCAAGGGAGCACACCGCATCTCTCTCTTCACACGGGACCGTGATGATTCCTCCGCTTCCCGGCATCTTGAGGACGTTGTAGCCGTGGTAGGTGACTGCCATGAACTTGCCCAGGGCCGGATACCCGAGGATGGCGTTGTACGGCAGGCGGATGTGCGCGACGTCGAAGTCGATGAGCTCGGTGCGGTAGTTCTTGCACTCTCCGAAGGTGACAGGCAGGCAGACCTGCCCTATCGGTGTGGTGGAACCGTCGGTCACTCCTGAGAAAGGTTTGGTAGGCTGGAGCTGCTCGTATGGCACTTGGAGGTTGTCGAACGTGTCGACGGACAGGACGTTGAGCCCTGCATCGCCGTTGATGAGGGTCTTGGTAACCTGCACATTGCTGATGACTGGGGAGCACAACATCGGGAGGGCGCCGGTGGTGGCCGTGCACTTGAGCTGATCTGCCGAGTTGAAAGTGATGGCGCATTGGGACCACTTTAGTGGGCGCGTGGCCTCGAGCTTGGGGAGCACCGCATTCACCTCGCGAGCAAATCGCTTGAATTTGCGCTGAGAGGCTGTGGCCTGGGCGCCACCCAAGATGCAGGCGATTGCGCGCGGCTCCTGGAAGCCCCCAGCCCCCTCGTCCTGATGGTGGTCGTCGTTCCTTCTTGGCGGCGGCAGCGGGGGAAGACCGGCATTGCCTTGCGGGCGATCCTCACGAGGCTGATCCCTCCAGGCACCCTCACGAGGGTGATCCTGCCAGCGGTCCTCACGAGGCCTGTCGCGCCACTCCTGGCGCGGGCCACGGTCGTCCCAGCGTCCTCCTCCGCGTCCTCCTCCACGGCCGTAGCCCCAGTCGCGCGCTCGGTGCGTCGACTGAAGCGTCCTTCTCGTATGGCTCTGAGCTCTTGACAGTCGCTGGTGTTGTGGGTGTTCAGGTTGTGGAAGGCGCAGAACGCCTGCTGTTCTTGGATGACTCGGGCTGATCTCTGCCCCGCTTGGTGTCGGGCTCCGCTGCTAGCACCGCTGCCTCCTTGCGCTTCACGTCCTTGGCCTTGGCTTTCTTCTCCTCTGCGCCCGCGGCTGGCAGCTCAAGGAGAGAGAGGCGCCCCTCCTCAGCTCTTGCGCACTTGGTCGCCAGGTTGAACAGCTCCTGAGATGTGCAAAGCTCCTCGTGGATAGCGAGCTCTTCCTTCATCTTGACGTCGCGGACGCCGTCAGAGAACGCGGAGATGATGGCCTCGTCTGTGACCTTGGGGATCTTGAGGCGGGTGTTGTTGAAGCGCTGGATGTACTTCTGTAAGGTCTCTCCTAGTTGTTGCTTGATGCAACGCAGGTCACCCGCGGCTGGCGGGCGGTCCCGAGTGCCTTGGAAGTTGGCGACGAAGCGGTCGCGCACCTCGTCCCAGGAGGAGATCGATCCGTGCTGCAGGTTCAGGAGCCAGGAGCGGGCTCCATCCTTGAGAGCCATGGGAAACCAGTTCGCCATGACTTTCTCATCGCCGTTGGCTGCTTCGATGCTCAGCTCATAGAGCTGCAGGAACTCCGCGGGGTCGGCAGTGCCGTCGTAGCAAGGAGGCAGATCCGGCTTGAACTTGCCTGGCCAGGCGACGCTACGCAGCTCGGGGGTGAAGGCGCGGCAGCCGGCCGTGGTTGCTGGGGCCCGCTTCGGAGGTGGAGCTTGGTCTTGATGAGGTCCGCGCGGCGCCGCTGCGGGCGGTGCGCGGTCTTGACGAGGCGGCGCGGGGAGTGCAGGTGCAGCTTCTCGCGGCCGAGGGATTTCTTGGCAGCTTCTATCTTCGCGCGCGGGCACCAGGCGTGGCGGATCACGCCACGGGGCCGCGCGCCTTGGTGCCAAGGCACCGTCTTGGGGCAGAGGTGGTGGAGGCACGCCATGAGCCTCATCGCCCGTGGCTGGTTGAGGGGGAGGTAGAGAGAGGGACGGCGCCGGGGAGCCCCCTGCGGCGCAGACGAGCTCGGCGACGCGGTCGAGCCACTCCTCATAGAGGTCATCGACGGGGCGGTAGCGCAGGAGTTCGTTCACGGCGAGGAGCGCGGCCCGCGCCTCCATGGGAGCACGGCGAGCGTGAGACGAAGAACCAGCCGGGGTAAGCGATGGGGTGGCGGTGTGGCCATCCTGCCGCGCCGAAGGATGCAGCGAGGACGCCTGCTGCTCGTTCCCCGTCGGGCTAGTGGCAGCGTTGGCGGCGGGGGACGGAGAACGACGAGGTGGCCCGCCGACAGGAGCCGTCTGAGCAACGCGGGCGGTGAGGGCAGCCTGACACTCAGCTCGAGCATGGTGAGCGTCCGCCATGGAGACGACGGAGCGACGGAGCGACGAACTGATGGAAGGGAAGCTACGGCGCACCCCTACCTGGCGCGCCAAATGTCGGATGTGGGGTTCCGACAAACCCTTAAGGTTCGAACACTGGGGTGCGCGCGAAGTCTTTCCCTCCTACCGATCTACGCCCCTAGCTCGCTAAGATCTCACGGATGAACTCGACGAACTCGCAACACAAAGAGACACGAGATTTATACTGGTTTGGGCCACCATTGTGGTGTAATACCCTACTCCAGTGTGGTGGTGGTGGATTGCCTCTTGGGCTGATGATGAACAGTACAGAGGGAAGAACAGCCTCCTGAGGTTGAGGTGTTCTTGTGCTTGGTGACTTAGCAGGTGAGAGCTGGGTGAACTGCTCGATGCGCTATCAGATGCCCCCTACTATGGTGGCTAGCTCTACTTATATAGGCCTTGGTCCTCTTCACAAATGTTGAGCGGGAAGGGAGCCAACAACAGCGGGCAAATTTGAAGGGGGACAGTTAGTACAAGCTATCCTGACAAAAGCGGTCTTCGCTTGCAAATGGCTTTGGTGGTGACGCCGTCTTGGGCTCCACGATGACCTCCGTCTTGCCGTCCTCCTGGTCTTGGTCTCGTTGCACCGATATAGCAACCTTTGCCTGATGCCTCGGTACTCCTCGCCTGCGCTGGCCTCCTTAGCACCAAAGAGGAAACAAGGACGCTGCGCGCGCTGGCGCCCGCCTGGTGTTGATCGTCATGGCTCACGTCACGAGAGCCTCGTGAGGTTTGCCCCGCCTTGATATCTCCGTTCCTCGTGAGCCTGCTTGACTAGGCCACTCCTGAGGAGGTCTTGCATCAACCGCCTTGCGAGGCTTGGCCCCTCTCAAGGGTCTTGGATGCCTTGTCGATGAAGATGGGTCGTACGGCCTGCTGGCTTAGCCACGCCGTGGGCCGCAGGCAGGCAAGTCTGGGGACCCCCGTTCCCAGGACGCCGACAAGTACTATTTTTGGTACGGAACACATTTTCCACTTGTCAATAACATGCAGCCCACTGATGAAGGCCCAATAGAGGAGCCCATAATTAACTGGAAGGGAGGCTCTCACATGAATCCGGCCCAGGTACATGCTCATGGTCCCCTAAACATAAATAAGTAAATAAATAAAGCTAAATGCTCATGCACCAATTCTTTAAATTCACTATTTGAAAAGTCAAATTTTAATAGGAGGATATTATTTCCTATGAGAGTGTCGTTACATTCAGTCGATATTATTCTTAGGCAAAGATAGCGACCAGTCTTCTTTCTCCCACCATTTTCTTCCTACAACAAGCGGACCCATGCAAATTGTAGTCAACATCGTAACTAGTTCGGGTCCATTTTTATTTTTTGATAAGAATGCCCAACCCAGCCCAACACATTGGCGACACCACTTTATCCTCCGCCTTGGTGCACTCGCCACGGCACCGCCGTCCGCCCCTGTCAACACAGTCAATTGGGAGAGGACTGTAGTTGTGAGGATGACAGTACGGACCCACCAGGTCCACTCCCGAACACAAGCAAGCACCTCTTTTACTACTCAGATGCACCCCTCGTTTTTTACTCTAATCCACCATGCTAATATCTAGGACCCACATCATTGCCAACGTATAGTCAATTAATGACAGAATTGCACAACATCTTTTTTTGAGGATTTGTTCGGAGGAGCAGGCTATAAACTGGGTTGTGCGGTCTCTGTGGCCCGTCTAACAACATGACCAGCCCAGCAGTTTTTTCTTTGGGAAAATAGGTCGCCCACTATTTCTTTTTGAAGAATGCCCAAGCTAGGCCTATTTGTTTTCTCCGACTTACTGGGCTGCAAATCTTTCAAGACGAGGATGGATGCACTCCGGCCTAGCCAAAGAGTATGGGCAGTATATCTTAAAAGTAATATCAAACGGGTTGCAAATTCGAAAAAAATATAGCAAATGGGCAATTAGTTTCGTTTTTTTGTTTTTGTTTTTCACTGATATTTTATATTTCATTGGATTTTAACATGACATAGTACTAATTTATTTTAAAATTTGTTTTAGTATGGCTACTAATTTTTGGATTATGAATAT
This sequence comes from Aegilops tauschii subsp. strangulata, assembly GCF_002575655.3. Lineage (NCBI taxonomy): Eukaryota > Viridiplantae > Streptophyta > Magnoliopsida > Poales > Poaceae > Aegilops > Aegilops tauschii. The sequence goes on along the minus strand of NC_053038.3, from coordinate 322,312,345 downwards.
TTTGTTCCCCAGCAAAAATATATGAATTTTTAAAATTTTCGCACATTTTTTACTTCAATTTTTTAACCCTGGCACTGACTAGAAAATGGGCAGCAATTCTAAAAATGGAAAATGGGCTGCAATAAATTCCATATGAATTAGCAAATGGGCAGTAAATCATAAAAATAATAGCAAATGGGATGTACACGCCACAGTCTTCGAGGCTGACTTGTTTACGCAAGGCTTTGTCAGTCAACACACGATTCTAACAGAAGTGACTGTTGGATGTCCATCCAACGGCCGACGTGCTTCTTCAAACTCTGATCTTCCTGCTCCAGCCGCCTAAACTACCGCCGGCGGGACTGCCTGCTCCCTCCTCTTGTGGCCGGATCTGATGCCGTGCAGGCTTCACCGGCCTGCCCTCCTCCCTCCGCTGGCCTGGCCAGCCCTCTACCCACCCGCACCTCCTATTATTCTCCGGTGACGGAAGCCTCATGCCGCAGCCGAACCAGTCAATCGTAATACTCTCCTCAGTGTGGGCATCCACTGTTGTGTCTTCACCGGCTCCGGGTTGTTCCATTCCTAGGCCTCACAGTCGTCCACCGCGTTGGTGCTTGATGACCCACAAGCATAGGGGATCAATTCTAGCTCTTTTTGATAAGTAAGAGTGTCGAACCCAACGAGGAGCAGAAGGAAATGACAAGTAGTTTTCAGTAAGGTAATGTCCGCAAGTGCTGAAACGGTGAGTAGCGAGTAGTTTGATAGCAAGATAATTTGTAACGAGCAAGTAACGATAGTAGCAATAAGTATGCAGCAAGGTAGCCCAACCTTTTGAGGCAAAGGAATGGCCAAAATGGTCTCTTATGATAAGCAAAGCGTTCTTGAGGGTACACGGGAATTTCATCTAGTCACTTTCATCATGTTGGTTTAATTCGTGTTCGCTACTTTGATAATTTGATATGTGGGTGGACCGGTGCTTAGGTGTTGTTCTTACTTGAACAAACCTCCTACTTATGATTAACCCTCCCGCAAGCATCCGCGACTACGAGAAAAGTACTAAGAATAAATTCTAACCATAGCCTTAAAATTTTGGGTCCAATCGGTCCCTTACAGAATAGTGCATAAACTGGGGTTTAAGCTTCTGTCACTCTCGCAACCCACCATCTATTTACTACTCCACAATGCATTCCCTTAGGCCCAAATATGGTGAAGTGTCATGTAGTCGACGTTCACATGACACCACTAAGGGAATCACAACATACATATCATCAAAATATCAAACACATATCAAATTCAAATGATTACTTGTAACATGATTTATCTCGTGACCTCAAGAACAAAGGTAACTACTCACAAATAATAAACATGCTCATGATCAGAGGAGTATTAAATAGCATCATGGATCTGAACATATAATATTCCACCAAATAAACCATATAGTAATCAACTACAAGATGTAATCAACACTACTAGTCACCCCCTAGCAACAATCTATAGTTCCGGTAACAAGACTGAATACAAGAGATGAACTAGGGTTTGAGATGAGATGGTGCTGGTGAAGATGTTGATGGAGATTGCCCTCCCCAAGATGGGAGAGTTGTTGGTGATGATGATGATGATGATTTCCCCCTCCGGGAGGGAAGTTCCCCCGGCAGAATCGCTCCGCCGGAGGGCAAAAGTTCTCCTGCCCCAGTTCTGCCTCGAGACGGCGGCGCTCCGCCCCCGAAAGTCTTCTCCTTATTTTTTAGGTCAAAATGACTTATATAACAGAAGATGGGCACCGGAGGTGGGCCGAGGAGGCTACAACCCACCAGGGCGCGCCAGGGGAGTCTGGCGCGCCCAGGTGGGTTGTGCCCACCTGGTGGCCCCTCTCTGGTAGTTATTGGCTCCAATATTTCTTAAATAATCCATAAAAAATCTCCGTGAAGTTTCAGCTCATTTGGAGTTGTGCACAGTAGGTGGCCTGACGTAGCTTTTTCAGGTCCAGATTTCTAGCTGCCTGCATTTTCCCTCTTGGTGTGTACCTTGCAAATTATGAGAGAAAAGGCATTAGAATTACTCCAAAAAGCATTATGATGGATAAAAACATTACAAATAACAGTAAGAAGACATGATGCAAAATGGACGTATCAACTCCCCCAAGCTTAGACCTCGCTTGTCCTCAAGCGAGAACCGAAATCGAAAAACATGTCCACATGCTTTGAGAGAGAGGTGTCGATAAAAACAAAATACAGACATAGAAGCATCATTTTGATTATTATAACAGCAACAAAATTAAACATAGGACTTTTATCATAAAACTTTTATCATATACTTCTCATGAATAAGTAACAGTTCATCACACAATCGAAGTATAAAGCAAAAACTCTATTAGAAACCAACAAACTATGTTCTCAGTCAACTTTGCAACTACAATTCATCATCTTTTCAGGAAGGGTCACGTGTCGGAGCCTTTTAAGCAAGTCCACATACTCAACCATCATATAGTCTTCTATGATTGCTAACACTCACCTCATACCCATGAGCAAAACATGTCGACCGAACACATAGAAAGATAGGGGCTTATAGTTTCGCCTCCCAACATACTCACCTCAAGGGTGATCTCAACAATAATAACTCATGCTATCTATATTCAACTGGACATATGTGCACAGATCTTTCCTCACCACATGATGCTTGCCAAAGGAGAAAATAAAAAGGAATAGAAGGAAAACTTTGACTCTTTGCATAAAAGTAAATACATAAAAGTAAAGGATAGGCCCTTCGCAGAGGGAAGCAGAGGTTGTCATGCGCTTATTTGTTTGTATGCTCAATCCCTTAGGGCAAAAGAACGTCACGTTACATTGCCCCTTAAGATGACAACCTTTATTATGCAGTCTGTCGCTTTTATTCTTTGTCATCCAAGTTTGTGCAATGCTCAATTTTCTCTTACACTAAACAATCTCACACATTTAGAAGGAATTTTTATTGCCCTTTTGCACCGATGACAACTTACTTGAGGGATCTTTCTCAATCCCTAGGTAGGTATGGTGGACACTTGAAAAAGATTTGGGTTTAAGGGTTTTTGGATGCACAAGTAGTATCTCTACTTGGTGCGGAATTTTTGCCTAGCAAAGATAGGGGGAAAGCACCACATGTTAAAGGATCTATGAAAATATGACTTCTATGTGAATATAAACAAAGATAAACCATTACGTTGTCTTCCTTGTCCAACGTCAACAATTTTGGCATAAAATATTTTGATGAGGGCTCACAATCACAAAAGATTTCTAGGATAGTATATTTATATGTGAATCTTCCCTTCCCTTATTAATTCTTTCATGAGTTGCATCACTGACCAATGCTATGTTTGTCAATCTCTAATAAAATTTTCTTACCTATACTTTTCCTTATGTGCTGCTATCACCTACCATAGGATTAGTATATGATCTTGTTGATTTATTTCCTTTCTTTTATTTGCTTTCTTTCTCCTTTTCTTTTCTTTATTATTTGCAACATGAAAGTAAAGAAAGTAAAAACTCAAACTAAACTCTATTATATAACTTGCACACAATTACAATGATAGATCACTAAGAAAACTCTCATGTAAGAAAGGATCAAACTAAACTTTATTTCATCTAAAGCAAAAAGATCGAACTAAGATAAGTCAAAGCAAAAGGATAGTGGGGTGATACGATACCGGGGCACCTCCCCCAAGCTTGGCTCTCGGTGGGAATGACACCTATGGGATCACTGGGATCCCTTCTACGGTTGGCTGGCGCGGGGTTGTGCAAAGAGCGGGTCTGACAGGAAGCACACAGATCGTTTACCCAGGTTCGGGCCGCGGAGATGCGTAATACCCTAGTCCTGCTTTGGTGTATGTATTTGAGTGTTCTTGAGTTCTTGAACTAGCTACGGTGTGTCCCTAGTAAAAAAGATCCAAATCCTTCTCCCGGTCGCCTCGGGCCTCCTTTTATAGACAAAAGGGGTTGCCACAGTGGCACACAGGAGGTGGAAAGGTGTACAGTGGATGAGTCTATCCAATGGCACCGTCGGACAAACGCATTTAATGCGTTGCTGACGTGCCCCTCTTTCTTTATCGGGGACGACAAGGAAGCTCGTCCCAGCTGTCGCCGCCTCGCCTAGCTGCGACGCGTGTCCGAGCTGATGAGGCGTTGTAGCGCCACATTGGCTGGCTACTGGGCTGGCACGGTGGCGGAGTCTTCACGAAGATTTGCATGCCACCACGCCGGTGCTAGCTGAGTCGGCATAGAGGCCGCACGCTGCCACGCAGGTGCCTGCCCAACTAGTTGAGCTAGTAGCTGCATGGGAGCGGCGATGTAGTCTAGGAAGACGTGGGCCTAGCCGCGGCCCCGTAAGTGTCCTCGGCAAGGGCCTTGCCGCGGCACCGTGGTCGTCCCCGGCAAGGGTCGTGCCGGGGGTCTCGTGGATGTCCTCGGCAAGGATCTCGCCGACGATCGTCGTCTTCTGGTCCTCATCTGATCTTGTGCGTTCATGATCTTGACGAAGATATGCATGCCACCACAGAGGTGCCTCCCGAGCCTTGGTTCCAATGTGGTTGGTTGGTGGTGTTGGAACCCGCGGGCTCAAGGGTGGCTCGCTCTTCTGGCGTCGGGCAAGTTGCCCCGGCAAGGCTCTTGCCGGGGCTGCGGAGGCTGCCCCGGCAAGGGTCTTGCGGGTGGAGTCCACCTCGCCCTCTTGCTCTTTGTGTCTCTCGGTCTTGGCGTTGCTTTGGTTGCCTTGTGCTCCGGCTTCCCTCCTCTGCCCTGCTTGGTGTGGCTGTGGGCGCGGCTCCGACTGCCCGTGCAGAAGTAAAGGGGTAAAAAGGAGAGCCCCTACTTTTGTACACCGACAGGAGCCCCCGGGCCTGGGCCACACATAAGCGCGACACGTTGTTGGGCCAGGCCCAGAACGGTGCGCGGGCAGGCGGGGCGGATTTTTACCGCGGTAACTTTTTCACTCGCTTGCGCTCTGCCACGACCTGCGTTGAATGCGCGTCGTGGAGGGTCGTGCGTGACGTGGGCGTCATGCATGGGGCGGTTCCCGCATGCATGCGTCACGTCACGGTAAAGAGGCGGCTTGCGCCTTTCCCATAAAAGGAGGAAAACACAGAGGCGTGGCTCATTTACTGGGCGGACTCGGGTCGCGGTCTTCAAGGCATCCGCGCCCCACGATCACGGGGTGGGGAACGGTCGCCTCACCCATCCCCTCGATCTCTGCTTGCTCGCTGATACGTCTCCAACGTATCTATTATTTTTGATTGCTCCATGCTATATTATATTCTGTTTTGGACATTAATGGGCTTTATTATACACTTTTATATTATTTTTGGGACAAACCTATTAACCGGAGGCCCAGCCCAGAATTGCTGTTTTTTGCCTATTTCATAGTTTCGCAGAAAAAGAATATCAAACGGAGTCCAAACGGAATGAAACCTTCGAGAACGTGATTTTCGGAACGAACGTGATCCAGAGGACATGGATCCTACGTCAAGACATCAACCAGGAGGGCACGAGGTAGGGGGCGCGCCTACCCCCCGGGCGCGCCCTCCACCCTCGTGGGCCCCACGTTGCTCCACCGACGTACTTCTTCCTCCTATATATACCTACGTACCCCCAAACTACCAGATACGGAGCGAAAAACCTAATTCCACCACCGCAACCTTCTGTAGCCGTGAGATCCCATCTTGGGGCCTTTTCCGGAGCTCCGCCGGAGGGGGCATCGATCACGGAGGGCTTGTACATCAACACCATAGCCTCTCCGATGATGTGTGAGTAGTTTACCTCAGACCTTCGGGCCCATAGTTATTAGCTAGATGGCTTCTTCTCTCTTTTTGGATCTCAATACTATGTTCTCCCCCTCTCTTGTGGAGATCTATTCGATGTAATCTTCTTTTGCGGTGTGTTTGTTGAGACCGATGAATTGTGGGTTTATGATCAAGTTTATCTATGAACAATATTTGAATCTTCTCTGAATTCTTTTATGTATGATTGGTTATCTTTGCAAGTCTCTTCGAATTATCAGTTTGGTTTGGCCTACTAGATTGATCTTTCTTGCAATGGGAGAAGTGCTTAGCTTTGGGTTCAATCTTGCGGTGTCCTTTCCCAGTGACAGTAGGGGCAGCAAGGCACGTATTGTATTGTTGCCATCGAGGATAACAAGATGGGGTTTATATCATATTGCATGAGTTTATCCCTCTACATCATGTCATCTTACTTAAAGCGTTACTCTGTTCTTTTGAACTTAATACTCTAGATGCATGGTGGATAGCGGTCGATGTGTGGAGTAATAGTAGTAGATGCAGGCAGGAGTTGGTCTACTTGTCTCGGACGTGATGCCTATATACATGATCATACCTAGATATTCTCATAACTATGCTCAATTCTGTCAATTGCTCAACAGTAATTTATTTACCCACCGTAATACTTATGCTCATGAGAGAAGCCACTAGTGAAACCTATGGCCCCGGGGTCTATTTTCCATCATATTAATCTTCCAACACTTAGTTATTTCTAGTGCCGTCTTTATTTTGCTTTCTTTACTTTGCATCTTTATCATAAAAATACCAAAAATATTATCTTATCATATCTATCAGATCTCACTCTCGTAAGTGACCATGAAGGGATTGACAACCCCTTTATTGCGTTGGTTGCGAGGATTTATTTGTTTGTGTAGGTGCGAGGGACTCGTGCGTGGTCTCCTACTGGATTGATTCCTTGGTTCTCAAAAACTGAGGAAAATACTTACGCTACTTTGCTGCATCACCCTTTCCTCTTCAAGGGAAAACCAACGCAGTGCTCAAGAAGTAGCAAGAAGGATTTCTGGCGCCGTTGCCGGGGAGTCTACGCAAAAGTTAACATACCAAGTACCCATCACAAACCCTTATCTCCCGCATTACATTATTTGCCATTTGCCTCTCGTTTTCCTCTTCCCCACTTCACCCTTGCCGTTTTATTCGCCCTCTCTTTTCCGTTTGCCTCTTTTTCGCTTGCTTCTTGTTTGCTCGTGTGTTGGATTGCTTGCTTGTCACGATGGCTCAAGATAACACTAAATTGTGTGACTTTACCAATACCAACAATAATGATTTCCTTAGCACTCCGATTGCTCCTCTTACCGATACTGAATCTTGTGAAATCAATACTACTTTATTGAATCTTGTCATGAAAGATCAATTCGCCGACCTTCCTAGTGAAGACGCCGCTACCCATCTAAATAGCTTTGTTGATTTGTGTGATATGCAAAAGAAGAAAGATGTGGATAATGATATTGTTAAATTGAAGCTATTTCCTTTTTCGCTTAGAGATCGTGCTAAAGCTTGGTTTTCATCTTTGCCTAAAAATAGTATTGATTCTTGGAATAAGTGCAAAGATGCTTTTATCTCTAAGTATTTTCCTCCCGCTAAGATCATCTCTCTTAGAAACGATATTATGAATTTTAAGCAACTTGATCATGAACATGTTGCACAAGCTTGGGAGAGGATGAAATTAATGATACGTAATTGCCCTACACATGGCTTGAATTTGTGGATGATTATACAAAAATTTTATGCCGGATTGAATTTTGCTTCTAGAAATCTTTTAGATTCAGCCGCGGGAGGCACTTTTATGGAAATCTCTTTAGGAGAAGCTACTAAACTCCTAGATAATATTATGGTTAATTATTCTCAATGGCACACTGAAAGATCTACTAATAAAAAGGTGCATGCAATAGAAGAAATTAATGTTTTGAATGGAAAGATGGATGAACTTATGAAATTATTTGCTACTAAAAGTGTTTCTTCTGATCCTAATGATATGCCTTTGTCTACTTTGATTGAGAATAATAATGAATCTATGGATGTGAATTTTGTTGGTAGGAATAATTTTGGTAACAACACGTATAGAGGAAACTTTAATCCTAGGCCGTACCCTAGTAACTCCTCTAATAATTAGGGTAATTATTACAACAATTCTTATGGAAATTTTAATAAGATGCCTTCTGAATTTGAGCCTACTGTTAAGGAGTTTATGAATTCGCAAAAGAATTTCAATGGTTTGCTTGAAGAAAAATTGCTTAAAGTTGATGAATTGGCTAGGAACATTGATAGAATTTCTCTTGATGTTGATTCCTTGAAACTTAGATCTATTCCACCTAAGCATGATATCAATGAGTCTCTCAAAGCCATGAGAATTTCCATTGATGAGTGCAAAGAAAGAACCGCTAGGATGCGTGCTAAGAAAGATTGCTTTGTGAAAGCGTGCTCTTCTAATTTCTATGAAAATAAAGATGAAGATCTAAAAGTTATTGATGTGTCCCCTATTAAGTCTTTGTTTAGCAATATGAATCTTGATATTGATGGGACTGAATATGATCCACCTTTACCTAGAAGGCGTTCCAAAAATTCGGAGTTTTTAGATCTTGATGCAAAAATTGGTAAAAGTGTGATTGAAGAGATCAAAACTCTAGATATTAATGAACCCACTATTTTGGATTTCAAGGAATTTAATTATGATAATTGCTCTTTGATAGATTGTATTTCCTTGTTGCGATCCGTGCTAAATTCTCCACATGCTTATAGTCAACATAAAGCTTTAGTAAACATATCGTTGATGCTTTGATGCAATCTTATGAAGAAAAACTTGAGTTGGAAGTTTCTATCCCTATAAATCTTTATGATGAGTGGGAACCTACTATTAAAATTAAAATTAAAGATCATGAGTGCTATGCTTTGTGTGATTTCGGTGCTAGTGTTTCCATGATCCCAAAAACTTTGTTCGATTTGCTAGGTTTCCATGATTTTGATGATTGCTCTCTAAACTTGCACCTTGCGGATTCCACCATTAAGAAACCTATGGGAGGAATTTATGATGTTCTTATTATTGCAAATAGGAATTATGTGCCCGTAGATCTTATTGTTCTTGATATAGATTGCAATCCTTCATGTCCTATTATTCCTGGTAGACCTTTCCTTAGAACGATTGGTGCACATATTGATTTGAAGGAAGGGAATATTAGATTCCAATTTCCGTTAAGGAAAGGCATGGAACACTTCCCTAGAAAGAAAATAAAATTACCTTATGAATCTATTATGAGAGCCACTTATGGATTGCCTACCAAAGATGACAATACCTAGATCTATCCTTGCTATTATGCCTAGCTAGGGGCGTTAAACGATAGCGCTTGTTGGGAGGCAAACCAATTTTATTTTTAGTTTTTTGATTTTTTCTTATGTTTAGGAATAAGTATTTGATCTATCCTCTGGTTAGATGTGTTTTTATGTTTTAATTAGTGTTTGTGCCAAGTTTAACCTATAGGATCTTCTTGGATGATAGTTATTTGATCTTGCTGAAAATTCCAGAAACTTTCTGTTCATGAAAATAATTGTTAAAAATCACCAGAACATGATAAAATATTGATTCCAATTGCTGCTAATCAATAAACCAATTTTCTAGGTCTTCCTATTTTGGCTGAATTTTTGGAGTTCCATAAGTTTGCGTTAGTTACAGATTACTACAGACTGTTCTGTTTTTGACAGATTCTGTTTTTCGTGTGTTGTTTGCTTATTTTGATGAATCTATGGCTAGTAAAATAGTTTATAAACCATAGACAAGTTGGAATACAGTAGGTTTAAAACCAATATAAATAAATAATGAGTTCATTACAGTACCTTGAAGTGGTGTTTTGTTTTCTTTCGCTAACGGAGCTCACGAGATTTTCTGTTAAGTTTTGTGTTGTGAAGTTTTCAAGTTTTGGGTAAACGAGTTGATGGATTATGGAACAAGGAGTGGCAAGAGCCTAAGCTTTGGGATTCCCATGGCACCCCAAGATAATCTAATGACACCAAAAAGCCAAAGCTTGGGTATGCCCCGGAAGGCATCCCTTCTTTCGTCTACTTCCATCGGTAACTTTACTTGGAGCTATATTTTTATTCACCACATGATATGTGTTTTGCTTGGAGCGTCTTGTATTATTGGAGTCTTTATTTTTTAGTTTTCCACAATCATCTTTGCTGTACACACCTTTTGAGAGAGACACACATGATTCGGAATTTATTAGAATACTCTATGCGCTTCACTTATATCTTTTGATCTATATAGTTTTTGCTCTAGTGCTTCACTTATATCTTTTAGAGCACGACAGTGGTTTTGTTTTATAGAAACTATTATTCTCTCATGCTTCACTTATATTATTTTGAGAGTCTTAAACAGCATGGTAATCTGCTTAAAAGGAAATTAATCCTAATATGTTAGGTATTCAAGACTAGTAAAAAACTTTCTTATGAGTGTGCTGAATGCTAAGAGAAGTTTGATGCTTGATGATTGTTTTGAGATATGGAGGTAGTGATATTAAAGTTGTGCTAGTTGAGTAGTTGTGAATTTGAGAAATACTTGTGTTGAAGTTTGCAAGTCCCGTAGCATGCACGTATGGTAAACGTTATGTACCAAATTTGAAACATGAGGTGTTCTTTGATTGTCCTCCTTATGAGTGGCGGTCCGGGACGAGCGATGGTCTTTTCCTACCAATCTATCCCCCTAGGAGCATGCGCGTAGTGCTTGGTTTTTGATGACTTGTAGATTTTTGTAATAAGTATGTGAGTTCTTTATGACTAATGTTGAGTCCATGGATTATACGCACTCTTACCCTTCCATCATTGCTAGCCTCTTCGGTCCTGTGCATTGCCCTTTCTCACATTGAGAGTCGGTGCAAACTTCGCCGGTGCATCCAAACCCCGTGATATGATATGCTCTTTCACACATAAACCTCTTTATATTTTCCTCAAAACAGCCACCATACCTACCTATTATGGCATTTCCATAGCCATTCCGAGATATATTGCCATGCAACTTTCCACCGTTCCGTTTATCATGACACGTTCATCATTGTCATATTGCTTTGCATGATCATGTAGTTGACATCGTATTAGTGGCAAAGCCACCGTTCATAATTTTTCATACATGTCACTCTTGATTCATTGCTATCCCGGTATACCGCCGGAGGCATTCATATAGAGTCATACTTTGTTCTAGTATCGAGTTGTAATCATTGGGTTGTAAATAAATAGAAGTGTGATGATCATCAATCATAGAGCATTGTCCCAATAAAAAAAGAGAAAGGCCAAAAAAAGAAGGCCCAAAAAAAGAATAAAAAGGGACAATGCTACTATCCTTTTTCCACACTTGTGCTTCAAAGTAGCACCATGATCTTCATAATAGAGAGTCTCTGTTTTGTCACTTTCATATACTAGTGGGAATTTTTTATTATAGAACTTGGCTTGTATATTCCAACAATGGGCTTCCTCAAATGCCCTAGGTCTTCGTGAGCAAGCAAGTTGGATGCACACCCACTTAGTTTCTTTTGTTGAGCTTTCAAGCATTTATAGCTCTAGTGCATCCGTTGCATGGCAATCCCTACTCCTTGCATTAACATCAATCGATGGGCATCTCCATAGCTCATTGATTAGCCGTGTTGATGTGAGACTTTCTCCTTTTTTGTCTTCTCCACATAACCCCCATCATTATATTCTATTCCACCCATAGTGCTATATCCATGGCTCATGCTCATGTATTGCGTGAAGGTTGAAAAAGTTTGAGATTACTATAGTATGAAACAATTGCTTGGCTTGTCATCGGGGTTGTGCATGATGAGAGCATTCTTGTGTGACGAAAATGGAGCATGACTAAACTATATGATTTTGTAGGGATGAACTTTCTTTGGACATGTTATTTTGAGAGGACATAATTGCTTAGTTAGTATGCTTGAAGTATTATTACTTTTATGTCAATATTAAACTTTTATCTTGAATCTTTCGGATCTGAATATTCATACCACAATTAAGAGAATTACATGGAAATTATGCTAAGTAGCATTCCACATCAAAAATTCTATTTTTATAATTTACCTACTCGAGGACGAGCATGAATTAAGCTTGGGGATGCTTGATACGTCTCCAACGTATCTATAATTTTTTATTGTTCCATGCTATATTATATTCTGTTTTGGACATTATTGGGCTTTATTATACTCTTTTATATTATTTTTTGGACTAACCTATTAACCGGAGGCCCAACCCAGAATTGCTGTTTTTTGCCTATTTCAGAGTTTCGCAGAAAAAGAATATCAAACAGAGTCCAAACGGAATGAAACCTTCGGGAATGTGATTTTCGGAACGAACGTGATCCAGAGGACTTGGACCCTACGTCAAGACATCAACCAGGAGGGCACGAGGTAGGGGGGCGCGCCTACCCCCCTAGGCGCGCCCTCCACCCTTGTGGGCCCCATGTTGCTCCACCGACGTACTTCTTCCTCTTATATATACCAAAGTACCCCCCAAACTACTAGATACGGAGCCAAAAACCTAATTCCACCACCGCAACCTTCTTTACCCGTGAGATCCGATCTTGGGGCCTTTTCCGGAGCTCCGCCGGAGGGGGCATCGATCACGGAGGGCTTCTACATCAACACCATAGCCTCTCCGATGATGTGTGAGTAGTTTACCTCAGACCTTCAGGTCCATAGTTATTAGCTAGATGGCTTCTTCTCTCTTTTTGGATCTCAATACAATGTTCTCCCCCTCTCTTGTGGAGATCTATTCGATGTAATCTTCTTTTGCGGTGTGTTTGTTGAGACCGATGAATTGTGGGTTTATGATCAAGTTTATCTATGAACAGTATTTGAATCTTCTCTGAATTCTTTTATGTATGATTGGTTATCTTTGCAAGTCTCTTCGAATTATCAGTTTGGTTTGGCCTACTAGATTGATCTTTCTTGCAATGGGAGAAGTGCTTAGCTTTGGGTTCAATCTTGCGGTGTCCTTTCCCAGTGACAGTAGGGGCAGCAAGGCACGTATTGTATTGTTGCCATCGAGGATAACAAGATGGGGTTTATATCATATTGCATGAGTTTATCCCTCTACATCATGTCATCTTACTTAAAGCATTACTCTGTTGTTTTGAACTTAATACTCTAGATGCATGGTGGATAGCGGTCGATGTCTGGAGTAATAGTAGTAGATGCAGGCAGGAGTCGGTCTACTTGTCTCGGACGTGATGCCTATATACATGGTCATACCTAGATATTCTCATAACTATGCTCAATTCTGTCAATTGCTCAATAGTAATTTGTTTACCCACCGTAAACTTATGCTCCTGAGAGAAGCCACTAGTGAAACCTATGGCCCCCGGGTCTATTTTCCACCATATTAATCTTCCAACACTTAGTTATTTAGAGCGCCATCTTTATTTTGCTTTCTTTACTTTGCATCTTTATCATAAAAATACCAAAAATATTATCTTATCATATCTGTCAGATCTCACTCTCGTAAGTGACCGTGAAGGGATTGACAACCCCTTTATTGCGTTGGTTGCGAGGATTTATTTGTTTGTGTAGGTGCGAGGGACTCGTGCGTGGTCTCCTACTGGATTGATACCTTGGTTCTCAAAAACTAAGGGAAATACTTACGCTACTTTGCTGCATCACCCTTTCCTCTTCAAGGGAAAACCAACGCAGTGCTCAAGAGGTAGCACTCGCCACGTGTTCCCCATGCCTTCAAGGTGGCAGGCGGTGGAGGCGGGGAACTGGGTCGTCGCTGATTGGAGCAGCGGGTCGGCCCCAATTCCCTGCGCCCCCGATGGCCGAATTGGTTGAGTGGGGCGGCCGAGCCCCGATCCCGCCCCTTTATAAAAAGGGGGTGGGAGGGGGATGTCACCCCCACATTCTAGCATCATCCATCTCCTTCCACCTCGTTTCCTTCCTTCCATCTGCCATCGCAAGAGGAGGCGCTGGCCCTTCGATGGTGGAAGCGAGGGTCTCTGCTCGACAGCGCGTCCCTCCTCCCCAAGAGCTCGTGGCGGCAGAGCCGGCCACGAGAGGAAGGGGGAGGGGGCGAGGCCGAGGTCGCCGTGGCGCTCGGGGAAGAGGGGGACGGGGCGGCGCACCAGCCTTGCCTCCGCCGGCGATGCCTCCCCCAATGGAGGGCCGCGTCGGGGACCAGCCTCGTGAGTTCTTCATCAGGCTGCGCCGGCCACCGCGTCGTCGTCTTCGTCTCCCCGCTCCATTCGCTCGGGAGATGGAGCTCGACCCGCCACAGACCCTCAAGCTGCATATGAGGGGCTGCGGGAATGGCGGCACGTAGGTCGATGTCGACTTTCCCGCTCCTCACGTCATGTACCTTCGTCGTGGATGGAAGACTTTTGCTCGCATCCACAGCCTGACGGCGGGGCTCGTTCTCTATTTCAAATTAATGGAGAACGGCCTGCTCTCTGTCAAGGTCTTTGGAGATCTTGGAACTCGCCTAAAGTGCTGCGTAGAGAGCTCCTCCGACGACGAAAACTCTTCCTCAAGCGGGAGTGACGAGGAGGACAGCGACAGTGACGACGAGGGTGGCGGGCGGGTGGATGACGGGTCCGACTAGGCGTCGGGCACAGCGTTCCTGGGCGACGCCGGCAGCATCGTCATTTGCATCGCTAGCTCCTTGAACTTCTCGGGGTCGTCGCCTTGGGCGGCTGGCATTGGAGGGACGGGGAAGACGAAGAAGGCGGGTGGCGGGCCGTCAAGTTGGAGTACGCGGGCACCGACGCCTTCATCACGTATTGGCGGGCCGCTGCCTCGTCTTCCAGCTCTTTCTCCGGCACCGTCATCACCGGCCTCCTTCCGGACAATCGCCGAGATGTTCTCTTGGCGCCTTCTGCTGCTCGTACCTCGCCTAGGCGCTCTTTTTTCCCTTCTGCCATCTTGTTCCATTTCCTGAGGAGAGGGACAAGAAAGGGATTACGGGCATCTCATCTCTTTTTAGTTTGTAAGCATGCGGGCACTTGTTAAATTTAGAACTTGTAATCCCCTTGCTCAAGTTTTTCATTCCGTATGAACTGTACCTGTATGGAATGTTTTTAATGAAAAAGGGTGCTTGCCAGGTTCTTTGTGCGTGAGCGAGGCCCATGCCAAGGAATGAATCCTTGTTATTTTTAAGATAAACATTGTCGCCCGGCAACAGGCCTTGCCGTCCCTTTACATCACCCGACCATTCTCACGCTCTTGGCGGAGGTAGGGGCGAAGTAGAGTTAGGCCCTTTGTTTATTTCCTTGTCACCGCGACTACGACCAAGTTCCGACCCAGGGAATAGTTGGGTACTGGAAAAAAGGGGGAGCATGGTGGCCTAGGAATAAAACGAGGTTTCATACATCCCAACTCCATACGGAAATGCACAATAGGGGATAAAAGACTTATCTGGATCTGCAGCCCCCGGGAGCCTTGGCTTGTCGTGGTTGGATCCTTGTGTCTGCATCCCCCGACAACCTTGGTTTGCCTGGCTTTGTACAGAGGGTTACATGCCTTGCCGGCAAGGCTTGTACAAAAGGTGGTTTGCCGGGGGGCCCGGCAACCGCGCCTTATGGGTAAAACTTGTGAAGATGTTCAATGTTCCAGGAGTTGCTCACTGGAATAGCATCTTCGGTCTCCAGGCGGACTGCGTCGGGCCTGGTGACTCGTATTACCCGATAAGGGCCTTCCCACTTTGGCGTCAACTTGTTGGAATTCTTGGCCGATTGAACGCGCCGAAGAACAAGCTCGCCTTCCTCAAAGCTTTGGGCATGAACCTTGCGGCTATGGTAGCAGCACAAGGCTTGCTGGTAGCGCGCTGCTCTCACAGCCGCCCGAAGACGATCTTCCTCAAGGAGCGCTGCGTCATCTTGCCGCAATTGCTCTTGCTCAAGCTCGTCATAAGCGAGCACTCGAGGTGACCCGTATGTGAGTTCCGTGGGGAGAACTGCTTCTGCCCCGTATACCAGGGCAAAGGGTGTCTGGCCGGTGGCTCGATTTGGCGTTGTTCTGATCGACCAAAGAATCGTCGGCAACTCATCAATCCAGCGCCTTCTGCTCTTGTGCATCCTGTCAAAAGTCTTTGTCCTCAGGCCTTGCAGTACTTCTGCATTTGCCCTCTCCGCCTGGCCGTTGCTCCGTGGGTGTGCCACGGAAGCGAAACATACCTTGCTGTCGAGGTCTTGGATGTATTGCATGAAGGTGTGGCTTGTGAACTGCGTGCCATTGTCGGCGATGACTCTGTTTGGCACACCAAAACGGCAGACTAGCCCCTTGCAGAACTTGACGTCTGACTGTGCTGTCACCTTCCTCACTGCCTCCACCTCTGGCCACTTTGTGAACTTGTCGATTGCACCGTACAAGTACTCAAAGCCCCCGACAGCGTGGGGAAAGGGCCCAGTATGTCGAGCCCCCAGACCGAAAATGGCCAGGAGAGAGGAATTGTTTGAAGGGCTTGAGTTGGTTGATGAAGCTTCTTCGAATGGAACTGGCACGCTTCACACCTGGTTACTAGTGCCATCGCATCCTGGAGGGCAGTGGGCCAGAAGAAACCTTGCCGGAATGCCTTGCCGGCAAGGGCCCTCGACCCTATGTGGGAGCCACATATGCCTCCATGTATCTCTGCCAACAGCTCCAGTCCTTCCTCCCGGGGAATGCACTTCAATTTCACACCGTTCAGTCTCTTTCTGTACAGGACGTCGTCAACGAACTGATACATGGCAGACCGACGGGCTACTTTCTCCGCTTCTTCCTACTCCTCAGGAAGTTCCCCTGTCTGGAGGAACCGGACGGTATGGTGTGCCCATGCCGAAGCCTGGGCCTTGACGGCAAGGACTAAAGGCATTTCCTCCGCCATGCGAGTGGTTGTCTCTACGGCCAGGGCTCGATGCCCTGCTGGAGTCGGTTGCCCCATGGCAGGCTCAGTGTCCATGGCAGCATCCTTGCCGGCGGCTCCTGGGAGCTCGGCGGGAAAGTACTTGCCGGGGCCTGATTTCCTCCGCTTGTTCTGCTCTGTTGATGGTTCAACGGATGGCTGAGTTAACCGAAGCACAAAAGTACCTGGTTCCACATGTAGTTTGAAGGTAGCGCGCTTCGACAGGTAATCGACGATGTCGTTCTCCACTCGGGGAACGTGCTCTGCTTGTATACCGTCAAAGCGCTCTTCCGGCTTCCTCGCCTCATCTACGTAGGCCTCCATCAACGAGCTCTGATAATCTTTGTTGACTTGCCTGACGACAAGCTATGAATCACCCCTGACGATGAGCTTCTTAACCCCGAGATCTGCTGCGATCCTGAGACCGGCGAGCAACCCCTTGTATTCAGCAGTGTTGTTTGTGGACATCTCCCTGGGAAAGTGCATCTAGATTACATACTTGAGGTGCTCTCCGATGGGTGCGACGAGCAGCACACCAGCATCGGCACCTTGTAGCGAGAAAGCCCCGTCAAAGTACATGTTCCAGTTGCGACTTGCTTCCTTGCCGGGGAGAGTGGTCTCCTGGATTTCTTCATCGGGTGTTGAAGTCCATTCCGCAATGAACTCCGCCAAGACCCTGCTCTAGATCGTCGAAGTACTTTCAAACTTCAAACCAAAGCTCGACAGCTCCAAGGCCCACTCCACAATCCTCCCGGTTGCGTCTGGGTTATGCAATATCCGTTGCAACGGGAGGCGGGTGAAGATAGTGATTTCGTGGGCTTGGAAGTAATGACGCAGCTTCCTCGAGGCCATAAGGAGGCCGAAGAGCAATTTCTGCACACCGGAGTACCTTGATCTAGCCCCCTGCAAGAGGGAGCTGACAAAGTAAACTGGCTGCTGCATCATCTTCTTCTTCTGCACCACTCCATTTGGTTGCGCGGGCCCCGCCCTGATGGTGTCAGGCTCTGCCGGGGGCCTTGCCTTGCCGGCACCAGGCCCTGCGGGGGGGGGGGGCTGGCTCGCCATCTGCCAGTCCTGTCGTTGCCACTGCCTCTTCATCGACCTCCCTCTGTGCCACTAGTGCGGCGCTGACCATTTGATTCGTTGCCGCTAGGTACAGCCGCAACGGCTCTTGTGATTTAGGCGCAACTAGTATCGGCGTAGAGGAGAGGTATTTCTTCAAATCCTGTAGCGCTTCTTCGGCCTCTGGGGTCCATTCCATTGGTCCCACCTTTTTCAAGATTTTGAAAAAGGGAAGGGCGCGCTCGCAGACTTGGAGATGAATCTGCTCATGGCGGCAATGCAGGCAGTGAGTCGACGCACATCCTTGATCCGCGTGGGCGCCTCAATTTGCTCGATAGCCTTGATCTTGTCTGGGTTTGCCTCGATCCCACGCTGTGACACATAGAACCCGAGAAGTTTGCCGGACGGAACGCCGAAGACACACTTCTCAGGGTTCAACTTGAGGTTGATCTTGCGCAGGTTTGCAAACGTCTCTTCTAAGTCTTGTACAAGTGTTGCCCTGTCCTTGGTTTTGACCACTATGTCATCCATATATGCTTCCATATTTCTATGTAGCTGGGGCTCAAAACCAATCTGGACTGCTCTTGCAAACGTTGAGCCAGCACTCTTCAACCCTAAAGGCATCCGTAAAAAGCAATACTACCACACGGGGTGATGAATGTTGTCTTTTCTTCGTCTTCTCTTGTCATGAAGATCTGGTGGTATCCTGAGTAGGCGTCAAGGAATGGTAACAGATTACACCCGGCCGTGGAGTCAACAATCTGGTCGATGCGCGGCAACGGGAAAGGGTCCTTGGGGCAAGCCTTATTGATATCTGTGTAGTCAATACACAGCCTCCACTTCCCATTTGCCTTGCGCACCACCACCGGATTGGCCAACCACGTCGGATGGAGTACTCCTCTCACCAAGCCTGCCACTTCCAACTTCCTTATCTCCTCTGTGATGAACTCTTGCCGTTCCAGAGCTTGCTTCCTGACCTTCTGCTTGACGGGTCGCGCATGAGGACAGACAGCAAGATGGTGCTCAATCACCTCCCTGGGAACGCCGGGGATGTCGGATGCTTGCCATGCAAACACGTCGACATTCACCCGTAGGAAGGTACGAGCGCGCTTTCCTATTTGCTGTCTAGGGTGGAGCTTATGGTAAAAGCCCCTCCCGTGCCATCCTCCTTGACGGACACCTTCTTGGTCTCCAGTGGTGCAGCTCTGGATTTCTTGCTCTTGCTGGTGGAGCTCTCTGGCACGTCCTCGACGGTAGCACAACACTCCGAAGAGGTGCGCTTGCCGGAATGGGCGCGGGAGGTCTTGTTGGTCTTCTTCCCTCCCGGGGCTCCAGCGGCAGGAACAAGTGCCTTGGCGGCAGACGCTGCAACTGCTTCCCGATAGAGTTGGTCGGCATAGATCAGCGCGTCCTTCTTGTCGGAGGGGACGGTGATGATGGTCATCGGCCCAGGCATCTACAGCGTGTTGTAGGCGTAGTGAGACGCCGCCATGAACTTGGCTAGTGCCGGGCGGCCAAGGATCCCGTCGTAGGGCAAGGGGATCTCGGCTACATCGATGACAATCCTCTCCGTCCTATAGTTCAACTCGCTTCCAAATGTCACAGGCAGCGTGACCTTGCCCTTTGGCTGACTCCTTCCTGGGTTGACCCCTTGAAACGTGCCCGTCTCCTCGAGGTCTCCATCAGGAATCTGCAGACTTTTGATCACAATGGGCGAGATTAAGTTCGGACCGGCCCCGACGTCAACTAGCATCTTGTTCACCTTGAGGTTGTGTATCGTTGGTGAAACCAACAACGGCAAACACCCGACCGCAGTTGTGCGATCAGGGTGGTCCTCGGTGTCGAAGATGATAGGCGTGCTGGACCACTTCAGTGGCTTCTGAGCATCAAATGATGGCTCCACTGCTGTGATCTCACGCGCCCACTGCTTGAGCTGGCGGTGAGAGGTATGCAGCGAGGCGCCACCATCGACGCGCATGGTCTCTGTAGCTTTCTGGAACTCATGCTCGCCGGACTCGTCGTCTTCGTCATGATCATCGTCTTCCTGCTTCTTGTCGCGGCCCCAAGCGGGCCTCTCTTGCTGGTTATCCTCGCCGCGGCGACCTCCTTGGCCACCATGCTTCTTGCCAGATCCCTCGGCACCATCCTGGCCCTTCTCCTTGTCCCGCCTCTCAGCAAGCAGCTCAACTTGCCGGCAGTTCTAGAGGTCGTGGCCCTTGGTGCGGTGGATCTTGCAGTATTGCTTGTCGGCAGCCGCCAAGGCCCGGCAAGTGGCGCACCCGGCAATTTCCTTGCCGGTGTTGTATGGCCTTCTTGGCAGCGCCGGTGTCCTCGGATCCCTCGACGGCAAGCACGGTCTTGCCCTTGCGCTTCCTGTTGCGGCGCCGGCCCTTTTTCATCGGCGCGGCGGTGTCTGCGTTCGTAGAGTCGGTTTCCGCGCCGGCGTCCTCGCCGGGGTACTTCCTCCCCTCTTCAGCTCGTGGCGCATCTATCAGCCAGAACATAAAGTTTGGCCACATCTTTAACCTTGTTCATCGCAGCTCTTCACGCATCTTGCGGTTGCGCACAATTCTGATGGAACGCGCTGATCACGGCGGCGGGATGAACATCTGGGATGTTGTATTGCACCCGGCTGAACCTCTGTATGTACTTGCGCAGGTTTTCACCTTCCTTCTGGGGAATGATATGCAAATCGCTTGCCTGGCCATGAGCTTGGTGGCCTCCAGTGAAGGCACCAATGAACTCATGACACAGATCCGACCAAGAAGAAATGGAATCCGCCGGCAAGTGCATCAACCAAGACATGACATTGGTTTTCAGCGCCAACGGGAAGTAATTCGCAAGCACCTTGTCGTCGCGAGCTCCAGCGGCTTGCATTGCGATGGTGTAGATGCTGAGGAACTCCGATGGGTGGGTCTTGCCGTTGTACTTCTCGCCGACGTCGGGCTTGAACATGCGGTGGAATGGCCACTAGAACTGCCGTAGCTCACGGGTAAAGGCCGGGCAACCCACCTCGTAGGGTAGGCCACCGGAGCCTCCTAATGCTGGGTGGTCCATAGTAGGCCCTGCCCGCCTATCTGACTGGTGGCGCGCATCAAGCCGGCGCTCGATGGTGGTTCGAGCGTCTTCATGGGCTCGCTCCCGAAGAACTTGGCGCTGATCGCGGTGGGTCCGTGGGTCAGACGACGCTATGGAAATGTTATCACAAGCGTCATCACGACAGACCGGCACCCGCGGCAACTGGCGTGGGGGAGGAGAGTGCACCATGGCTGCAGCACCTCCGGTCCTTCCACCGCTGGCATGTGGTGGCTCGACGGAGCGTCGGCCCGAGGGCCCCGCTGGTCGCGGTTCATCTTTGTTGGCGACACCGACGAGGCTCTGGATGGTGGCTCTCCACTCGTCGAGCTTTTCCGCGGCAAGAGGGAAGTCGAGGAGCAACTGCGCGCGCGCCAAAGCTTCTGCTGGCGTGGGTGGCGGCGAAAGCTGCGTGGACCGTGACGCGCTCCGACTTCTAACCATGTTAGAAGGAGCTCTATCACGGTCTGGCGGCTGTGTGCCATTTTTGCTAGCACTTCGGCGGGCATGCTGGCCTCCTTCGTCCCGCGAATGACGCACATGACTCTTCCCACGACGGCGCCCGTGGTCACCAGCGTGGTGACGCTGCTCGTCGCGCACACCCTGGGAAGAGCGCGTTGTGGGCGCTGGCATAGGTGTCTTGGAGGTTGCTGCGCCGCCCGTAGGTGGCACGGTGCCACCCCTGGAGGGCCCCGTGCCGCCTGCGAGGGGCCCAGCTCCGTCCTTGGGTTCGGCGACGTGCGGCCCATCGATTGGCGCACGAACGACACCGCTCGCCAGGCTCTGACTGCTAGAGCGATGTTGGTGCCTGCGGGCCGCGCCTCAGGTTCTGTCCGGGACCGGCCCGCTGCTCGCCCGCACCGGTACGGGCCGTCCGGCTCCGGATGAACCGATCACCATGATCGTCTTCTTCTTGGGAGCCATGGTGATGAAGAACTGCTAGGCTAACCGCTAGATCAGATTCTCACAACTGCGCTCCCCTACCTGGCGCGCCAAAGATGTCGGTGGGAACGACACCTATGGGATCACTGGGATCCCTTCTACGGTTGGCGGGCGCCGGGTTGTGCAAAGAGCGGGTCTGACAGGAAGCACACACATCGTTTACCCAGGTTCGGGCTGCGGAGATGCGTAATACCCTACTCCTGCTTTGGTGTATGTATTTGAGTGTTCTTGAGTTCTTGAACTAGCTACGGTGTGTCCCTAGTCCAAAAGATCTGAATCCTTCTCTTGGTCCCCTCGGGCCTCCTTTTATAGACAAAAGGGGTTGCCACAGTGGCACACAGGAGGTGGAAAGGTGTACAGTGGATGAGTATATCCTCTGGCACCGTCGGACAAACACATATAATGCGCTGCCGACGTGCCCCTCTTGCTTTATCGGGGACGGCAAGGAAGCTCCTCTCAGCTGTCGCCGCCTCGCCTGGCTGCAACGACCGTCCGAGCTGACGAGGCGTTGTAGCGCCACGTTGGCTAGCTGCTGGGATGGCGCGGTGGCGGAGTCTTCACAAAGATTTGCATGCCACCACGTAGGTGCTAGCTGAGTCGGCGTAGAGGCCGCACGCTGCCACGCAGGTGCCTGCCCAGCTGGTTGAGCTAGCAGCTGCATGGGAGCGGCAGTGTAGTCTTGGCAGACGTGGGCCTGGCCGCGGCCCCGTAAGTGTCCTCGGCAAGGGCCTTGCCGCGGCACCGTGGTCGTCCCCGGCAAGGGTCTTGCCGGGGGTCTCGTGGATGTCCTCGGCAAGGATCTCGCCGAGGGTCGTCGTCTTCTGGTCCTCATCTGATCTTGTGCGTTCATGTCCTTGACGAAGATCTGCATGCCACCACAGAGGTGCCTCCCGAGCCTTGGTTCCAATGTGGTTGGTTGGTGGTGTTGGAACCCGCGGGCTCAAGGGTGGCTCGCTCTGCTGGCGTCGGTTAAGTTGCCCTGGCAAGGCTCTTGCCGGGGCTCTGCCCCGGCAAGGATCTTGCCAGGGGAGTCCACCTCGCCCTCTTGCTCTTTGTGTCTCTTGGTCTTGGCGTTGCTTTGGTTGCCTTGTGCTCCGGCTTCCCTCCTCTGCCCTGCTTGGTGTGCACGTGGGCGTGGCTCCGACTTGCACAAGTAAAGGGGTAAAAAGGAGAGCCCTACTTTTGTACACCAACATTGGCGGAAGCCAAGGGGAGTGCCCATACCCGATACTCAGTTCTCCTTTGGTGGTGAAGAGGATGATGGTGGTGATGAAGAAGGTAATGGTGGAGGTGAGAAGATAGGGGATTTGCCCTTTGCCTCCTTCAACTTCTGACTGAGAGTAAAATTCTCCATCATCAACTCACAATTATCTATCTCGAGTTTTATTATCTTCTTGCATAACGCCTCCATGCTTTCGTTTTTGAACCGAGGAGGAATCGGTTCATCTTCATCCTCTTCAGAAGTCCAGCTATAGTGCTTCTCATCCCCATGGGACTTTGGACTTGCGATGAGATCAGCAACATAGCTCTCTCCCTCAGAGTCTTGGGATGACATATTTTCAGATCTACGTAGAAATCAACAAGAAAGGAGAACAGAGGATTTTTCCGCGATACAGTGGTTAACAGGTTCGAGAAGTATATATAGATTTTTTATCTTGGGGGACAAGTACATGGAGGAAAAATGAAGTACGGAAGGTGTCCCAGGTGGGCACAACCCACCTAGGCGCGCCAGGCATGCCTGGCGCACCCTGGTTTCTTGTACCCACCAGGGGACGCTTCCTGGAAGTTTCTTTATTTCCAAAATTCTAAAATATTCCAAAACGGATAAAAATATTTTTGCAGATTTTTCGGAGTCCGTTTACTTACCGTATGACGTACCTCCTTATTTTGACGATTCTGGAGTGTTCCGGAAGGACTCTTTTATGTGTTCTTCCGGTGTCAAAGTTTGGATAATA
Source organism: Aegilops tauschii subsp. strangulata (assembly GCF_002575655.3). Classification (NCBI taxonomy): domain Eukaryota; kingdom Viridiplantae; phylum Streptophyta; class Magnoliopsida; order Poales; family Poaceae; genus Aegilops; species Aegilops tauschii. Next base: position 322,288,666 of record NC_053038.3, on the reverse strand, counting down.
TTACTTTCAGCATTAATAGGCGTACCTGAGATATAATGCTTTATTCGTTGTCCATTGACAACCTTCGGGTTAGTACCTTCGGAATTATTTATTTTGATGGCACCGGACTGGTAAACCTCCTTGATGACATATGGGCCTTCCCATTTTGAGAGGAGCTTCCCTGCAAAAAATCTAAAACGAGAGTTGTACAAAAGAACATATTCTCCGACTTTCAACTCACGCTTTTGGATTCTTTTGTCATGCCATCTTTTAACTTTTTCTTTGAATAACTTTGCATTTTCGTAAGCTTGGGTTCTCCAAACATCTAATGAGCAAATATCAAATAACCTCTTTTCACCAGCAAGTTTGAAATCATAGTTGAGTTCTTTAACTGCCCAGTATGCTTTATGTTCTAACTCAAGAGGCAAATGACAATCTTTTCCATAAACCATTTTATAAGGAGACATACCCATAGGATTTTTATATGTTGTTCTATAAGCCCAAAGTGCATCATCTAATTTCTTAGACCAATTCTTCCGGGACCTATTGATAGTCTTTTGCAAAATTAACTTTATTTCTCTATTTCTAAGTTCAACTTGACCACTAGACTGAGGATGATAGGGTGATGCAATTCTATGGTTAACATCATACTTAGCAAGCATCTTACGGAAAGCACCATGAATAAAGTGTGAACCACCATCAGCCATTAAATATCTAGGGACTCCAAACCTTGGGAAAATAACTTCCTTAAGCATTTTAATAGAGGTGTTGTGATCAGCACTACTGGTTGGAATAGCTTCTACCCATTTAGTAACATAATCAACAACAACCAAAATATGTGTATACCCATTAGAGGAAGGAAAAGGTCCCATGTAATCAAATCCCCAAACATCAAATGGTTCAACAACAAGTGAATAATTCATAGTCATTTCTTGACGCTTACCAATGTTACCTATTCTTTGACATTCATCACAAGATGAGACAAACTTACGAGCATCCTTGAAGAGAGTAGGCCAATAAAATCCAGACTGCAATACCTTATGAGCAGTTCTATCTCCAGCATGATGCCCTCCATAAGCCTCAGAGTGACATTTCCGTAGGATTTGTCCCTGTTCATGCTCAGGTACACAACGTATAACGATACCATCTACTCCGTCTTTATAAAGATGTGGGTCATCCCAAAAGTAATGTCTTAAATCATAGAAGATTTTTTTCTTTTGTTGGTAAGTAAAGCTAGGTGGTAAATATTTAGCAACGATGTAATTAGGATAGTCCGCATTCCAAGGAGTACTATAGGCAACATTTATTGTAGCTAACTGCTCATCAGGAAAACTATCATCAATAGGAAGTGGGTCATCAAGCACATTTTCAAGCCTAGACAGGTTATCAGCTACGGGGTTCTCAGCTCCTTTTCTATCAATAATATGCAAATCAAATTCTTGTAACAAGAAAACCCAACGAATAAGTATAGGTTCAGCATCTTTCTTTTCCATAAGATGTTTAATAGCTGCATGGTCTGTGTGAACTGTTACTTTGGAATCAACAATATAAGGTCTGAACTTATCACGAGCAAACACCACTGCTAAGAATTCTTTTTCAGTAGCAGCATAATTTCTTTGAGAACTATCTAGAGTTTTACTAACATAATGAATAACATTCAATTTCTTATCAACTCTTTGTCCTAAAACAGCACCAACAGCATAATCACTAGCATCACACATAATTTCAAAAGGCAAGTTCCAATCAGGTGGTTGAACAATAGGTGCAGAGATTAAAGCTTTCTTGAGTGTTTCAAAGGCTTCAAGACAATCATCATCAAAAACAAAAGGAATATCCTTTTGCAAATGATTAGTAAGAGGCCTAGAAATTTTAGAAAAGTCCTTAATAAACCTCGTATAGAAACCAGCATGGCCTAGGAAACTACGAATACCTTTGATGTCCTTAGGACATGGCATTTTCTCAGTTGCAACAACCTTAGCTTGATCCACTTCAATACCTCTTTCAGAAATTTTATGACCCAAGACAATGCCTTCATTAACCATAAAGTGTCACTTCTCCCAATTCAAGACAAGATTTGCTTGTTCACATGTCTGCAAAACTTGCTCAAGATTGCTTAAACAATCATCAAAAGACTTCCCATAAACAGAAAAGTCATCCATGAAGACCTCAACAATCTTTTCACAAAAATCAGAGCATATAGCCATCATGCATATTTGAAAGGTAGCAGCTGCATTACATAAACCAAAAGGCATACGTCTATAAGCATAGGTTCCAAAAGGACAAGTAAAAGTGGTCTTTTCTTGATCAGGTTGAGAAACAGGTATTTGTGAAAAGCCAGAATATCCATCAAGGAAGCAAAAGTGTGTGTGCTTAGATAAACTTTCAAGCATTTGATCAATAAAAGGCAAAGGGTAATGATCTTTTCTAGTAGCTTTATTTAATTTCTAAAATCAATTACCATTCTACAGCCTGTAACAATTCTTTGTGGAATAAGTTCATTCTTATCATTAGGAACAACAGTAATACCTCCTTTCTTAGGGACACAATGAACAGGACTTACCCATCTACTATCAGCTATTGGATAGATTATACCTGCTTCCAGAAGTTTTAATATTTCCGTTCTTACCACCTCTTTCATCTTCGGATTTAACCGACGTTGGTGATCAACAACTGGCTTAGCATCAGGTTCCATATTCATTTTGTGCTGACATAGAGTGGGAATAATGCCCTTTAAATCATCAAGAGTATATCCAATAGTAGCTCGGTGCTTCCTTAGAACTTTCAATAAACTCATGCACTAATAATAACAGGATATATCTTCTTTTCATCAAGATAAGCATATTTCAAAGTGTCTGGCAATGGTTTTAATTCAAACACAGGATCACCTTTAGGTGGAGGAGGACCTCCAAGAGTTTCAATAGGCAAATTGTGTTTAAGCAGAGGACATTGTTCAAAGAAAATTTTATTTATTTCATTTCTTTCATGCATATGTAAATCATTCTCATGGTCTAGCAAATATTGTTCTAAAGGATCAGTAGGTGGCACAGTAATAGAAGCAAGACCAATTAATTCAACCTTACTAGGCAATTCTTTTTCATGATGATTTCTACTAAACTTGGAAAAATTAAACTCATGAGACTCATCACCAAAGCTAACACCAATAGTTTGTTTCTTGCAATCTATCTTAGCATTAACTGTGTTCAAGAAAGTTCTACCAAAGATAATGGGAAAGAAGTCATCTTGTGGGGAACCAAGAACAAGAAAATCAGTAGGATATTTTATTTTCCCACACAAGACTTCAAAATCTCCAATAATCCCACAAGGTGATATGGTGTCTCTATTAGCAAGTTTAATAGTAACATCTATGTCTTCTATCTCTGCAGGTGCTATGTCTTTCTTAATTTCTTGATATAAAGTGTAAGGTATAGCACTCACACTAGCACCCATGTCACATAAACCATGATAACAGTGATCTCCTATTTTAACTGAAATGACAGGCATGCCACCAACTGGTATATGTTTATCCCTTTTATCGGGTTTAGCAATTCTAGCAGCTTCTGCACAGAAGTAAATAACATGCCCATCTATATCTTCTTCCAAGAGATCTTTAACCATAGCAACATTAGGTTCTACTTTAATTTGTTCATCTGGTTTAGGTGTTCTAACATAGCTTTTGTTAACCATAGTTGAAACTTTAGCATGTTCCTTTATCCAAACAGGAAAAGGGGGTTTCTCAATATAAGCAGTAGGAACAACTGGATCAACATTATAAAGTATAGTTTCTTCTTTAACTGGTACCGGTTCTTTAATTTCTTCTTTAATAGGTGGGTGATATTTAAACCACTTCTCTTTAGGGAGTTCAACATGAGTAGCAAAAGATTCACAAAAGGAGGCTACTATCTCAGAGTCAAGTCCATATTTAGTACTAAACTTTTGAAAAGCATTGGTATCCATAAAAGATTTAACACAATCATACTTAAGCTTTATACCTGACTCTTTACCTTCGTCGAGTTCCCAATCTTCAGAGTTGCGTTTAATTCTTTCCAAAAGATCCCACCGGAATACAATAGTTTTCTTCATAAAAAAACCAGCACAAGAAGTATCCAGCATGGTTTGATCATTAAGAGAAAGCCGAGCATAAAAGTTTTAAATTATAATTTCTCTTGAGAGCTCATGATTGGGGCATGAATATAACATTGACTTAAGCCTCCCCCAAGCTAGAGCGATACTTTCAACTTCACGAGGCCAAAAATTATATATATAATTCCGATCACGATGAACCTGATGCATAGGATAATTTTTTTGGTGGAACTCCAATTTTAATTGCTTCCAATTCCATGATCCAATATCATCGCATAGCCTATACCATGCCAATGCTTTTCCCTTCAAAGATAAAGGGAAAACCTTTTTCATCACGTCATCTCCGGGTAAACCTGCAAGCTTGAACAATCCCCAAATTTGTTCTACATATATCAAGTGCATATCAGGATGTTCGGTTCCATCTCCTGCATATGGATTAGCTAGCAGTTATTCTATCATACCCAAAGGAATTTCACATTCAATATTTTCAGTTGGTGCAGTAGGTTGAGGGGCAGCTAATTGTGGTTCCGGAAGATGTGAAGATACCCCGAACAAACCCCTCAAAGGATAGTTTTCGATCGTAACAAGTGACAATAAATTTCAGCACACTATATAAATGTTTCCTTACCAAATTCCACTTACCAAAGGCGCTTCACTCCCCGGCAACGGTGCTAGAAAATAGCCTTGATGACCCACAAGTATAGGGGATCAATTGTAGCTCTTTTTGATAAGTAAGAGTGTCGAACCCAACGAGGAGCAGAAGGAAATGACAAGTAGTTTTCAGTAAGGTAATGGCTGCAAGTGCTGAAACGATGAGTAGCGAGTAGTTTGATAGCAAGATAATTTGTAACGATCAAGTAACGATAGTAGCAATAAGTATGCAGCAAGGTAGCCCAATCCTTTTGAGGCAAAGTACAGACCAAAACGGTCTCTTATGATAAGCAAAGCGTTCTTGAGGGTACACGGGAATTTCATCTAGTCACTTTCACCATGTTGGTTTAATTCGTGTTCGCTACTTTGATATTTGATATGTGGGTGGACCGGTGCTTAGGTGCTATTCTTACTTGAACAAACCTCCTACTTATGATTAACCCTCCTGCAAGCATCCGCAACTATGAGAAAAGTATTAAGAATAAATTCTAACCATAGCCTTAAACTTTTGGGTCCAATCGGTCCCTTACGGAATAGTGCATAAACTGGGTTTAAGCTTCTGTCACTCTCGCAACCCACCATCTATTTACTACTCCACAATGCATTCCCTTAGGCCCAAATATGGTGAAGTGTCATGTAGTCGACGTTCACATGACACCACTAAGGGAATCACAACATACATACCATCAAAATATCAAACACATATCAAATTCAAATGATTACTTGCAACATGATTTATCCCGTGACCTCAAGAACAAAGGTAACTACTCAAAAATAATAAACATGCTCATGATCAGAGGAGTATTAAATAGCATCATGGATCTGAACATATAATCTTCCACCAAATAAACCATATAGTAATCTACTACAAGATGTAATCAACACTACTAGTCACCCCCTAGCAACAATCTATAGTTCCGGTAACAAGATTGAATACAAGAGATGAACTAGGGTTTGAGATGAGATGGTGCTGGTGAAGATGTTGATGGAGATTGCCCTCCCCAAGATGGGAGAGTTGTTGGTGATGATGATGACGATGATTTCCCCCTCCGGTAGGGAAGTTCCCCCGGCAGAATCGCTCCGCCGGAGGGCAAAAGTGCTCCTACCCAAGTTCTGGCTCGAGACGGCGGCGCTCCGCCCCAAAAGTCTTCTCCTTATTTTTTTTGAGGTCAATGACTTATATACCAGAAGATGGGCACCGAAGGTGGGCCGAGGAGGCTACCACCCACCAGGGCGCGCCAGGGGGGGCCTGGCGCGCCCAGGTGGGTTGTTCCCACCTGGTGGCCCCCCTCTGGTAGTTATTGGCTCCAATATTTCTTAAATAATCCATAAAAAATCTCCGTGAAGTTTCAGCTCATTAGGAGTTGTGCAGAATAGGTGGCCTGACGTAGCTTTTTCTGGTCCAGATTTCCAGCTGCCTGAATTCTCCCTCTTGGTGTGTACCTTGCAAATTATGAGAGAAAAGGCATTAGAATTACTCCAAAAAGCATTATTATGGATAAAAACATTACAAATAACAGTAAGAAAACATGATGCAAAATGGACGTATCAGTGCTCTAGGCGCGGCGTGCTCAACGTTCAACAAACGACATCCATCGGAATAGGGATGTACGTGGAGAGGCTGACAGTAGGGACCCCCATGGTCCATGGTTGCACGCAAGCAACTACCTCCTTATTACGCACAAAAAAATGAACACTCCCCCTGCTAGCTGGGACCCACCATAGTGGGAGGCTGACTTGTGGGCCTACAAAGTTGACACGGACGGAGGGCTTTGTCAACTTAGTCAATATGAACGATTCTAGCTCCAATGACCGTACGATGTCCATCCAACGGCCGTAGTGCTTCTTCAACCTCTGGTCTTCTTGCTCCAGCCACCCAAACCAACGTCGGTCGTGCCGCCTGCTCCTACCTCCCGTGGCCGGCTGTGCTGCCGTGGAGGCCTCACCACCCCCTACTACTTCCACCGCTGGCAAGGCCATCCCTCTACTCACCCGCACCCCCACTACAAAAAAAAGACACATCTGTGACATTTTGGGCCGAATGAAAATCTTTTCTGTCATACTTATGACACTTCTATGACGATAATTGTGACAAAACCCGGTATCATCATAGATGTGGTGGGGTCCTACTTCTATGACAAAAAATCATGACAGAAAATGGGCTTTTCGTCCTGGGCGGGCTGGAGACGCAGCTGCATGACATTCTTTGGGCCGTCCATGACGGAAAAAACCGTGGTAGAAGCGAGGGCGCGGAAAATATCGGGGAGTCCCCGATTGCGGTGGGTGGTCGGGGGCCGAGCGATGCGCGTTCCTCTCGTACGTATGTGCGTGTGTGCGAGGCGTTGGGCTCTAACTGAACCCGAGCGAGGCGTTGGGCTCTAACTGAACCCGAGAGATTGCACTGCAGGCTACGCGTTACTGAACCCGAGCGATCGATGATGGCTATTAACTGAACCCGATCGAGCGATTCCTTCACTACTGCTACTAACTGAAGCCGATCGATGCTGCCTCTGGATGAACAGTGAGCGTTGCTGGGGGCTTTGGATGAATAGTTCCCGGTGGGGGTGGATGAACAGGACCCCGTGGCGTTGCCTCTGGATGAACAGTGAGCATTGGGGGGGTGGATGAACAGGACCCCGATCGTTCGAGCCGGTTGGGGCTGGATGAACAGGACCCCGTGGAGGGCAGGATGAACAGTAGACGGTGGAGGGCTGGATGAACAGTAGCCCGTGGAGGGGTGGTTGAACAGGAGCCCGTGGAGAGGGCTGGTTGAACAGTAGCTGGTGGAGTAGCGCACGGTGGAGGCTGGATGAACAGGAGCCCATGGATGAACAGTCGCAGGTGGAGGCTGGAGGAGGTCGACGGTGGATGAACAGTAGCCTGTGGAGGCTGGAGGGGGTCGACGGTGGAGATGAACAGTATCCCGTGGAGTCCCGCTTTGCGGTACGCGACACCCCTCCCGATGAACAGGACCCCCGTTTCGACTGTAGCGGTCCAACACAAGTCCGTTTCCTCCGTTTTGAGGTATGCCACACCCCTCCCGATCAACAGGACCCCCGTTTCGACCGTAGGAGGTCCGTTTCCTCCGTTTTGCGGTACGCCAGACCCCTCCCGATGAACAGGATCCCGTTTCGACCGTAGGAGGTCCATTTCCTCCGTTCTGCGGTACGCTAGGCCTCGTTTGCATCGGCTGTTCCGTCCAAGCCCTCCCGATGAACACGACGACGCATTCCGTTCCGACCCAGCCGGTTGGCTCCCCATGAACACGACGACGACGCTGTTTCTCTGTTCTGACCCAGCCATGTACACGAGCCCTAGCCGTACGTATGCGCGAGTAGACGTTCGAGACCCTGCCCGTATGTACGTACATGGCCGTATTTTCTTTCTTGCGCACTGGCCGCTGTACGTACGTGTACATGCTACGTGCGCGCCTCTACATCGACCAGTATGTACGTACACGTTCGCGACCAGAATGACAACGCTACGTACGCTTCGACCAGGTGGGTCCCGACTGTCATGCACTTCCTTGCCTGCGAAGATGTAGCTGGTGGGTCCCAGCAGTCAGGGGGGCGAATCTTTTTTTCGGACGCACTTCCTTGCGTGCGAAGATGTAGCTGGTGGGTCCCAGCAGTCAGGGGAAAACGTTTTTTTTCATGAAATACGGTGGCCCGTCCGGTGGGTCCCCGCTGTCAGGTGGATGAATAATTATTTTGCGCGTAATAAGGAGGCACTTCCTTGCTGCGACCGTGGACCCAGCTGCCAGCCTCTCCATGTACAGTCCACGTCCGATGGAAGCCGTTCCTTGACCACGTTGACCACGCCGCGCCGAGAGCACCAGGGCGGTGGACGACGGCGAGGCCTAGGAAGGGGACGACGCGGAGCCGGGGAAGATGCGGCAGTGGATGCCCACGCATAGAGGAGTACGAGGGTTCACTGGTTCGCTGCGGTGTGAGGCTGCCGTCGCCGCAGAATAACAGGGGGTGTGGGTGAGTAGAGGGATGGCCTGGCCAGCGGTGGGAATAGTAGGGGGCGGTGAGGCCTCCGCGGCAGCACAGCCGGCCACGGGAGGCAGGAGCATGTGGCACGACCGGCGCTGCTTTGGGCGGCTGGAGCAACAAGACCAGAGGTTGAAGAAGCACTACGGCCGTTGGATGGACATCGTACGATCACTGGAGCTAGAATCATTCATATTGACTAAGTTGACAAAGCACTCCGTCCCCGTCAACTTAGTAGGCCCACAAGTCAGCCTCCCACCAAGGTGGGTCCCAACTAGCAGGGGAAGTATTCATTTTTTGTGCGTAATAAGGAGGCACTTCCTTGCGTGCGAAGATATAGCTGGTGGGTCCGACCTGTCAGCGGTGGGAACGTTTTTTTCACGAAATACAGAGGCCCTTCCGGTAGGTCCCAGCTGTCAGGTGGAGGAATCATTATTTTGCGAGTAATAAGTAGGCATTTCCTTGCGTGCAGCCGCGGACCCAGCTGTCAGCCTCTCCACGCACAGTCTACTTCCGATGGTGTCATTCGTTGACCACGTTGACCACTCCGCGCCGAGCGCATCCAAGGTGGTGGACGACGGCGAGGCCCCGGACAGCAACAAGCCAAAGATGGGAAGACGCGGGAGTAGAGTCGCAGACGGAGAGGTGTACGAGGGTTAACTAGTTCTGGTGCGGTGTGGTTCGGCAGTCGGTGGAGAAGAACAGGAGGTGTGGAGGGATGGCCTGGCCAACGGTGGAGTAGCGCTTCACAGCGAAGCATGCTAAGCAGAGCTGCTAGCAGCAGGAGGCGGGAGCAGTTGGTCCCGGCGGCGCTGGAGGAAGAAGACGAGAGATTGAAGATGGATGCCGGTCATTGGATGTAAATCCAATGGCCAACGATGTCAGAATCATTTGTTGACTAAGTTGACAACGACTTGCATTGGCTTCGGCCTATTGGCCCACATTTCAGCCTCCAAAAATGTGGCAGGTATTCAACCCATTTTTTTAGAATTTACAGTCTTTTTTTTGCGGGGTAGTTTACAGTCCATTTGATCTCTTTTTTTTGAATTACAGTCCATTAGTTGGGCTGGGTGAACAAATAATGTAGCGTCCATGCGGCCCATTTATGTTTTTCCTAAAAAATTACAGGCCATTTGCACTTTCTCGAAATACATGATTTTGCTGGGCTGATTCTAATTATAATGTTGGGGTGGGCGCAGCAATGTTATCAAAAAATAAACAGGGGCTGAGCATTTTGTTATATATATATATATATATAAATAATAAGTGATTTATTATTACATTGGTCCTTAAATCTTACACAGCTTTTGTACACAATCACCAGGATTTTCGTTGCCAAAGAAATTCTAGGATTTTATTGTTAAGAAATTATCTATATCTATACTACTATATAGTGTATCAGTTTCGAACTAGACCTAGAGCATCAATCATAGCCGTTGGTCACCTAAATCCAATGGCTGAGATCATCAGGATTCGCCATGAACAGTAGACTGATACTGCCTCTACTGTGTTCTGGAACAATCACGTGACCTTTCAAGAACAAAAGAAGCCCATGTTCCCTGCCTCATGGGCCGTATTGCCGCTTGAGTACATGGCAGTTTGAGCCCAAACGAGATTGTTTGGGAGTAAAACAGGGAGCAAAAGGTAAGGTGCAGTCTTTTTAGATGTGCACATATAGTTTCTTGTATGAATAATAATCCCTACCTTTATAATACTCATCAATCATAATTAATTAATATCTACATTCGCACATTTCTATATTTTCTTTTTTCCTTTTATCTATCAGCAAATCTATGGCTTATTCTCTTTTACCAAAATCACTCTCTTCAACTAAGACGTGCCTTGCACGTGTATACATACTAGTTTTTATAAGTTAACAAGATGTGGGATATTGTTTTCTTACATATGTAAGTACGTGTTAAATATATGATGACAATAACAATAATATATAATAACATATAAAATAATTTAAATATATATAATATAATTAGAAGGGAAACATAAGTTGGACCAGGCGTTCCTATTCTTATATAGAAAAATAGAACAGACCTCTGCGTTTTCTTCAAAAAAATACATAAATTGGGCTGCCGATGTTTCAGGAAAAATAAAACCTCAGATGGGAGGTCCATAGGCCGGTCGATACATGACGTCCCTCAAGAAAATACAAACAGCCTTATGGACCTCCCATCCGAGGTCGTGGGCTGCGCATGTTAAAAAAGAAAGCCTAGACGGGGCAGCTGTTCCACCCTGGTTCGATTCCACCTGTGCAGAGAAAATATCTCCAAAAATTTTGCCTCTGCCTTTATTGACATGTGGGTCCCAATTGTCATCTACGCACACCACGTCCTACACCTGTCAAAACTTCGTCCCTCGTTTTCTCTATTTTTCGCACACTCGACATTGTGTGGGCATTTTGAAAATAGCATATATTTTTGACTGTGCATCATATGAAGATGTGCTATGCATGAATGTTGATCAGCATGATGTTAACTGGCTGGTAGTTCCAGTTTCGACCATGAATAAAACTTCTAGCATGATGCTAACACTGTTTGAAAAAGGCCGTGTTAATATAAATGCTCTGCCTCTGAAAGTTGCAGTTTCTTATCTGAAATTGAACTTGGAGTTTCTTATCTGAAACTGAAACTTGCAGTTTCTTCTCTGAGAATCACATTGTCTGCAGTTTTATACTCCTATGAAACTACATTTGTTTAAGTGCTAAAAATAGATCTCTAGAATTCATAAAATACTTCATATGCTCAATACTGCAAATCTGAAATTCAAAAGACATTCATATCTGAAAGTACTCTCAAAAAACACAACACAAAAAAAATTCACAACCTGCAAATACTAACAACCCTAAGCTCCTCCTGACAATTCACAACCTGCCCAACTATTGGTCTGGGGGGGATCCCTCCTATTCCTCGGCTGCAGACAGCCGCCCTGTGAGACGATGTGAACGGCGAGCGAGAGGATGGCGGGGAAGCATCATCGGGCCAACTGTTTTTCTCCTCTTGCAGTTGGGTTCGGTCGACGAAGACTCCACCGGCTCGCTCTGGCACGTCACCCTCACAAACAGCACCCTATAGATGCTCGATCCTTCAATCTCTGGTGGATGCTCCATCTGGGATCGATACTCCAACCACCGCTCCCTCACGATCGGATTTGGTGAATCTGTTTGCTCCATGGCCCAGAGGAGCAGCTCTATGTACTCCTGCGCGACTCCCTCCAGGAGTATCGCCGCCTTTTCGCTCTGTTGCAGATATTTGGCGATGGATGTTGCCGTCGCCGCTAGTTGGTCCTTGTTGTCAAACAAAGACTGTATCTCCAACATCCTAGCTAGCTTCACAGGGTCGCCGTCTGCGATCCTCACGTATCGGTTGTACTCCTCCATCGATCTACTTCTCCACAGCACCTTCACTCGCTGGCGGTGGTTTTTGAATGGAAGAGGAGAGGAGCAGCGCTGGTTTTGGTTTAGAACGGGAGAGGAGCGACGCTGGTTTTGGATTGGAACAGGAGAGGAGGGACGGTGGTTTTGAAATGGAAGAGGAGAGGAGCGACGTTGGATTTAGATTGGAATAGGAGAGGAGCGGCGGTGGTTTAAGAGGAGAACAACGGAAGAGCGGTGCTGGTCTTGGAAGTATTTTTTTGTTTTGCCTATCTTGGGTCAAAGTTTGACCACGTACTGTATTTGACAAGCAAAATGTGAATGCATGTCACCAAAAAATGTATCGTTTGGTTCGTATCTGAATGTACTTTCAAATTATATTATTTTTGCAACGTATAACATATATTTTATTTGCGAAAATCATGGTCAATTATGACCCAGAATAAAAGGGAGACTAGTTAATGTGGGGTCGCTTTCTTAATTGAAGGGTAAACTGATTTTGATTTTGATCCAGTCACAGCGCGCCGGCCCTCTCGTCCAATCCTAAATCGCTGCCGCACGCTCCTCTCCCTCTTCTCCATTGCAAAACCACCTCCTCTCCTCTCCATCATCTCCATTCCAAAACCACCGTCTCGCCTCTCCCTCTTCTCCATTGCAAAACCACCTCCTCTCTCCTTGGACGAGGATCCCCTGACGTAGCCCATCCTGCCATTGAGACACTGACACATGGCTCCCACCAAGCGCGGGGCCCACCTGTCAGCGACCGAAAGGCAGGGGAACCTCTCCTCTCCATCATCTCCATTCCAAAACCACTGCCTCGCCTCTCCCTCTTCTCTATTGCAAGACCACCGTCTCTCCTCCCATCGTCCAAAGCTAGCACCGGACCACTCAGAAGGACATCTATGGAGGGGATGCAGCAGCAAATCTGGCAGATCGCCGGCGGCGACCAGGCAAAGTTAGCCAGGTTGAAGGAGATCCTTACTTGGTTTGACAATGAGTGGGAGATTTCAAGGACGGTGAGGGCCATGTGGCAATGTATGCGAAAGAGCGAGACGACGGTGATGTACTCCTCGGCGGCAGTCACGCCGCAGTCCTTCGAGTTCATCGAGTATCTCCTCTAGGCGATGGAGCACACAGATTCGCCCGAGGCAAAAGTCAGGCGGATGTGGTCGAAGGTCGAGCACCCAGAGGATAACGAATCGATTGAGTACGGTGTGCCGTTCGTGAGGGTGCAGAGCCAGCCGGAGCCACGGGAGTATTCGTTCTCCCACCGCAAGAGGAGGCCGGATGGCGCGACGTCGCTTCCCCGCTGTTCTCCACGGTTCCCTCGACGCTCGCCTCGTTTCAACGGCGTCGGTAGGGTTTAAGGTAAGCTTCACACTAACCTAATCTTCCATCTGCTCATGCTTACAATCAGTGTGACAACTAATAAAAATCATGCTTACAATCAGTCTCCGAGTACTAAGCCAATCACCCTAAAATAGCTCTGGACCTTTGGGTGAAAGTCGTGACACTGTGTACAAATAAAGAAAAATAGATTGGTGCTTCTTTCAGAAAAGAGTACACCCCTAGAAAACTGCCAATATAAGCTACTAGTATTTTTTTAAGTCTAAGCTACTAGTATTTGGTTAGAGGATTTGCGGCCGAGAAAGAACCGTCCACAGTGAGCGCCACACATCCCATTGATGGTGGTGGATGCCAATGCTTAGATGGAGCAGGGTTGGTGTCGGTAATTTTTACATGGCACCTAGCACTCTGCATATATGTCGGTTCCATCCGTACATTTGTGCAGTTCCACCAAAATGCAGCCGAATAACCCTGTTTGCACAGATAATGAAAAGGCGTGATTACATTATAGTGGCACTAGTTGATGAAACATACACTAATAAACAGAAGAAAATATTACATCATACTGGAAATCGACCCAAGTCTCCCCGATACACCTTCTGCCAGTGATGAACATTAGTGTACAGCGGTAGTACAAGGAGGGGCCTTGAGACATTCAAATCTCTATTTTTGTGTAGATCAACTAAATTAAGCACCCCAGTTTGCAGAAACGCTTAAACATTAACAATGGGACTAGTTGATGAAACATACATTAACAAAGAGAAGCACTTCTTTATCTACATTGGAAATGAAATGATAGAGAGGACACTCGCTCTATTTTAACTGTATTATTACTTCATTTTATCGGTGGCACTAGGGTTGAGCAGGTGGCAAACGAGGTGTACCGTGCATCGCAAGGATGAAGGCCGGGGGTGCTTAGACTGGGATGCTGAAGCTGGCTCTTTCAGTCCCTATCTCCCCCCTGATGTTTCTGTGGTAGCATTTGGGTTGTAATCCAAACTTGGTCGAGCTGGTGCTGCGTCCCCCTACCTGCCTAGCTTATGTGGCGAACTTGTCTCCTGCTAGTACTCAGTCCGTTCTAGTAGTAGTTGCATAACTGCCCGTTTACACTGAGATGTTGTCGGATAATGGTTCTCTATGTTTGGGTTTCTTTAATGAAATCGGAGGGAACCCCTCTTTCGATATATAAAAAACAGTGGCACTAGCGGTGCCAACACATTGCCTCAAATTAATAGTGCCACTAGATTAAGGTGCAAAATAATAACATTACTGCTTTATCATGGCAGTGCCAAAACAGTAGCACAAGAGCAGGATCAACATGCAGGATCTTTGGCAAACGGTCAGACCAAAAAGGAACATACCTCGTGATGGGAACCATATCTGTAGTCAACGCCATCGTAGAAGGGATGACACCAGTCACCAACATGGATGATTCAATTCATGGGACCTTTTGGTGCAGTTCACCTAAAATGAAGCAATGTCCCATGAGCTAGCAGCTTCTTCTTCTTCTTTTTTAAGAAAAGGGCTCCAGCCCCGGTTCCATTTCCATCAGAAAACGAAACCCACAGAGCTTCTTCATTAGTTGCAATAAAATTGAGCAACATCAAGGTTGGTCGTGAAGCTCCTGGAGAGTAGGCGGACCAGGACAGTTGCATCTCTAACGAAAAGAAGCAACTTATCTTAATGGGAAATTTAGCAGGACATGAAAAAAAGTGCCATTGATTCATATTACTGGAGGCATTACATTGAAAACAACATTGGTTTAACGTGTCCTTACTTTTAACAGTGTGACTGCTACATTTTACCAGTGGCATTACATAAGAGCGGCTCGGGGCAACAAACATCAGAAGAGGATATCTGGGTTGGTCCCATTTTTGTTCGGTATATAGCCACCTTATACTGTGTGAGGCTAGCAAATCTAGTGCTGGACTTACTCTGCTGACTTGTCCCCCAGTCCCCACTTTCTTTCCTTTTTCAACCAATAGATCGGGTTTATATTGAGTTTGTACTGCGTTCCCTTTATTTCCCTATTAGGCCTAGAGACCAGTTGGATAGCCAGTCTCTGCTACTTTTCGCCCCCATTATTTCCTCTTTCGACCAAGTCCTAGATTCAAGTAACAAATCTTACCCCACCCCCACCCCTTTTCTTCCATGTTTGAACCAAGTACTACTAGATTCGAGTGCATGAACTAGTTTTACTTCTTAACAGTAAAAAAATTAGGTGGTTTTCGAATAGTCGATCGATCCTATCTACACGAGGGGGCCTGAGAAATAGTAAAAGATACAAATGCAGCGACGTCAGGAGCTCGGGAAGTAGAGTAAGGCCGGTTTCGAAGGAAGTTATACCTGAGGGTCGCCGGGATGTCGCTAGGTGGGCAGCGGGAGGCCGGATCTGCCCACAGTATGGCACCAAGGAAGAAGGGGTTGGAGGCCCTCCCTCGCCAGCGATGCTTGGGAGAGAACGGCAAGGCACGCTGATCGGGACGCGCCGACAGTGGGTAAGAGCCGTCGCCGAGGATGACCGCGTGAACGTTGCACCTTCTCACCTTCCCCGGCGGAGAGGATCCAGCTGGATCTGTGACTAGCGGTGATTAGAGAGAGAGAGAGTGTGGCCACCGCTGTCGTGTTTAGATCTGGAGAGGACAAGACAGTGTGAAGAGAGCAACAGTAGCAAGCAAGCGCGGAGGCTCCTGCCTATATAGTGGAGTACTAGTTTTCTTTTGTCTACCGGCCGGAGCCGGCTTGACCTCGGCAATGACTGTCGAGAAGTCTTCATGCACGTGCCCCGGAGGCACAGTTGTCGTCATATTGATCTAAAGCACCGGATTATAACATATAACACGAAAAAAATGCCACATGACAAGAAATCATAACCTCACTGCCCAAAGGAGACAAGATGAATCCCGACAGACAAACTAGACGAGGATCAAAGCTCAGATTAAAGATAAACTCGTAGAAAAGGGGCCCGTCGATAGTAGTCTTCGTGCTTGTGCCCCCAATGACTAGCCCAACTCAGTTGTCGCTGTTCACTCAGCTGACTTGCGGGGCCGGGGAGTGTGCCTATGGTCAGTTCTCAATTGTGGTCCCACATGTGTGTGCAAAAGCAATATGACATGCGTTCCATTCGGAGAGCGGCGTGCCAGACCGACCGACCGTCTGTGGTGCGACGCGAACGCGACGAGCGTGTTGTATACTCCGTACATGTGTACCGCCATTTTCTTGAGGCTTTGCTCCATGGCGCAATCCATGGATACAAAATTAGTATACTGTACTATTTAAAAGTCGAGGGCGGGGCTTTTCCCGCGCGGTAGGCGGGGCAGTTCCGCCTAGTCGTTTTGACAGAGACGCGAGAAGATGAGGGAGTAGGCTGTTGCAAACGTTGTAAAGCATAAAGTACAAACAAAGAATGACAATTCAACTAGAAAAAAAGTTTGGGCAGTTACGATACGGAAGATTCTAGAAGAAAGGAGAACCAGTTTTGTTTTGAGATTTGTGCATTATGCTTAAGTTCAACCATGGAGTCTGCTAGATTGTACATGTGGCAAAATCCGGTGGGGGCTAGAAGATGGTGCGAGGGGCCGAGTGGAGGGAGACTATGAAGGAGTGCACAACTGCGAGATCGATATTTAGAGAGAGGGGGCGAGAACATGCGCTGTTGCGCGCAGTGGCGGAGCCATGCATGAAAAATGTCCCATGAGCTAGGGGGCCAAGCATTGCTAATCCTTTACGAGGAGGGCCAATTCATCAACTTAAACCATTTTTACCAGCAATTGTCTAATGATCACATTCATATTAGCCTCGATATATAGTGATGTTAGGGGGCAGGGCCCTTGCTGCCCCCTGTCTTGGCCATTGTGCGCGCGTCTGAGAGATGAAGCAGAAGGCATGGATGATGAGAGGGGGGCGTTGGATATATAATTAATGTGGCTATATTAGCTATATATGTAATCCTATATAGAGAGGTATAGATTGATCGATGTGGACGTGGGAAAGAGGGTGAGACCTCACTAGATATATAGATTGATCGGTTTATGTGGAAAACTATGAAAGACCTAGCTATATATACACACACACATAGAGGAACATCGATCGTTGCGCATGCACGTCAGAGATAAAGAATGCCCGATATGATGGAGAGGGGATGTGTGTGTGTGCCTTCATGGGAGACCGAGCTGAAGAAAAAGATTGCATGTGTGCGATGGATAATGCCGACTGGTAGTGTGTGTGCATGCATGCATGAGAGAAAGTTAGTGGTACAATTATAAAGAGAAGACCAATGTGTGGGTGTAAAAGACTAGGTGAGGTCATAATCAATGTAAAGTTGAATTCAAATATTTGAATAAGAGATCATGATGTTTGAAACCCATGCATGCATGAATATAACGGAGATCTGCACGGTGTGGTTTGGAAACGAGCATGTTGCGATGTATACACATTGAACAAGGTCAGATTGGTTTGAATTTGAGATACCGATGGCAGACATCGTTTGGCCACATTGCATCCGTGCATGGACAAACTATTCTAATTGGAGATGATGGGTGGCTTTCGCATCACATATCTATATCTATACCCCTATATATATATATATTATATTTTATATTTTTTTATATAGTGTGCGGATAACTTTAACTTTGAAAGATGGTCGTTGGATGAGGCCAATCCGATGGTGCAGAGCTGGCAAATTTGAGCACTACTGGCCGTTGGATATCATCTAGATTCCACCAGATTTTGCCACATGTACAATCTAGAAGACTATGGTTGAACTTAAGCATAATGCACAAACCTCAAAACACAAGCACTTCTTCTTTGTTCTAGAATCTTTCGTATCAGAATTGCCCAAATGTTTTTCTACATGATTTGTTTTTACTTTATGCCTTACAACGCACAGTTCCATCAATCTTAAAATAGATTAGCTTTCTTATAAAAACTAGATGATTTTGAATGAAATGAACTATAAGAATTAAATGAACATCTACATCATGCATATATGACTCAAAGCTTACATGCTATAATGTGGTATTTATTCATAATTTGGTTGCCAAATCTCATGCGTGCAATGCACGTGTACCTTACTAGTCTAAATGGTGTCTGTGTGTGTGTTGTGTGTGTTAAACACATTGTACGTAGTATATCATACTAGTCTAAATTGTCTTTTTTCTATTGGGTACACGTTAAGCTTGTTCTCTCGAAATTTCAAGCCGCGCCTTGTTATGCCGAAATTTCAAGCTAGCGTCTCTATCTATCATGCTGCGAAACTCCCGCCTCTTCAACCTGCGCCTTGTTAGCCCGAAATATTTAAGATATATCTTTGTCTCGTTGTGCTTCGAAAACTCCCTCCATCTCAACCCGCGCCTTGCTATTCCAAAATTACAACGCGCGCGAAAACTCCCACCTCCTGTCAAATCCCGACACGCGAAATGCCCGTGATACACCTGAACCGCAAGAACCGCCTCAAATCGGTGGGGGTACTTTCATAACTTACCCCACATTTCGGACAAGCGCGTCCCTAAGCCATGGTTCCTCACTCCCATCCCATCCGCCCACACATTCGTACACCGAGGCCGGGAAAACCCGCGAAGCCCCACACCCTCCTCCGTCCGCCACCTAGCCGGAGCCTCTTCCCCAACGACGTCGTCCACAGCAACACCTTGACGTCCCTCATCCACTGTACCGGATGAGGATCCATCGTTGATCTGGTCGTCCCGCCGGTTCAGACACCCCGTCCTCCACCTCCAAGGAGCTGCCCCGACGTTCCCCTCATCTTTCGCGCCACCTCCATTCCCACACCGCCGTCTTCACCTACACCACAGGAAGAGCATCAGCATCACCGTTTCCTCGGATGAAGCTGCGGCCTAATCGGTGCCACCAAAGAGATTGTACACTAATCGCCGCATTTTCTTCTTGATTCGATCTCACGGTGCTGCTGGCGCTCGGTCCCGAGCCGACACGGCGCGGCTCCATCCACCGCGGCGTCGCCGGCCACTTCCTCCACGGCGTCGCTCCCTCGGCGGCGACGTCCACATCAGGAGCAGCAGCTGCTGCGTTAGCTCTCGCTCGCGCTGCTTCTCTGCTCTTGCTCTCGGTCCCCTGCCTGGTCTGCTCTTGCTCTTGCTCTTGCTCGTGTTGCTGCTCTCGCTCTTGCTCTTGCTTGCGATGCTGCTCCGATTTAGCTGCACTTCAGTCGACTGAATCGACTTTTGGGTCAGTCCATTTTTAGGGGGTGGGGGGGGGGGGGCTCGCCGGAGTTAAGGAAGAACCAGCCGCAGTGGGGAGGGGGGCTCGCCGGAGAAGTACCCCACTATCTATCTTAGGGTTCAGGGTGGGGGCGGTGGTCGCCGGCGGTGGTGAGGTGGTGGCATGGGGACCGCCGGAGAAAATGCTCGGCACGGGGGGGGGGGGGCCTAGAGGGATGGCCGGGGCGGCGGCGGACCGGCGGTGGGGAGTGTTTTCGGGGCGGGCAGGACGGCTATTTGGCCGGTGGTGGCTGGCGGCTCAGGGGGTGGAGGTTGAAGATGAACTGCAGGCCCTTAATTTCGTATCCAACGGCTGCAAAATCGACTGACCAGAGATGAAAAAATCAGTCGACTGACGTGTAGCCTCACCTCTAGTTCGTTCAGTTTCGACAGTAAAATTCAGTTTCGACAGCAAAATTCAGTTTCGACAGTTAAGTTCAGTTTCAACAGTTAAATTCAGTTTCGACAGTTAAGTTCAGAGATGAGCGGCTGATGTATACCTCTAGCACTTTGTGGTTATGTATTTTACGTCATCTATTGGAGATGCTATTAGAATTCCACTCAGGTTAACGTTGTCTCTCTTGTCCTGCTTCAGCCTCGGCGTCGTACAACTCACCGGAGCTGCTCCAACGACGAAACCCTCCATCACAGCGGAGCAGTACCTCGGGCTCCATCTCCAGACGCCTAAGATCTTCTTCCCCTCCTCCGATAGCCAAGTCAGCCGAAGCATTGTCTCCGGCCAACCCAATCACGCTGAGATCAACATGGCTTCGCCAAAGAGGTTGTACACTTGTTGCATATCTTTTTTACTCTACATGTTATATATATTGTCCACTAAGCACACGGAGTAACGGGAAATACGACTATTTTATCCTACTATAAGACAAGCAGTGAGGTACCAGGCAACTTAGCTATCCGTGATGGACTCTCTTGAATGCCATCATTATTTATCTCTACGCGTTTGAGCTGTGCATTTGTCGATGGCCCTGGGAGTTGAGCTAGTAGGGCAGTGTCCTGGGTCGAAAGTAATAGAAGTAGCACAAAAACATTTTTTTAGTGTAGGCTTTTCCTTGCTCAAGCCTGCCTACTGGAATCGCCAGTGCTTGAAAGGAAAAGTGGCTGAAAAACATAGGAATTGGAAAGTTTCGTATGGTACTACTTTTCATGAATTTGGTGCAAAGGAATGGAGCAAAGGAAAACTGTAAGATTTGTTCCTTTAGTGTCTCCTTGAAAGAAAAACCGTAGGAATTTTAATTTCCACTTGTCCTCCTTTTCAGAGCAGACAATGCTACCTGCTGAAGCAGACATCTTGCTGGATACAGAGAGCTCCTCAGAGGAGGATTCAGAGACTGGTGACCAGTCCTATTTCCCCCCTGAGGTCTATGCTCAAACTTGGCAGGATTATATTACCCATGTCATGCATGTTGTCTTGCATTGCTTAGTTTTTACATCATATATGGATTGCCATCTGCTTACTTGCTTACTATATAAATCATATATTTGAATGGTATCATGCCATCATGTTTACATACACAACATCTATCTGAATTATGGCATGGCAACCCATTTAATAAAGACATCATATAGTTATATCATCTCATCTTGTTTCGTGTTTACAGTCATCATATTTTGAATTATGTCATTCTATCCGGGAATTATATCATGCTATCATGTTTCCATAGGCGGCATGTATGTGAATTATGGCATGCCAACCTATTTAATAAACACATTATATAGTTATATCATGTCATCCTGTTTACATAGTCATCATATTTTGAAATATGTCTTTCCATCTTTTTTAGTTAGCCATCATAATGTGAAATTGTATCATGCTATCCTGTTTAGTTAGCCATCATATATGTGAAATTGTGTCATGCTATCCTGTTTGGTTAGACAACATAAATGTGAATTATTTCATGCCCTCTTTTATTCCCCACTATCCATTGCACCTGTCTATCATACAATATATGTACATTCAATTACTTTTCTTGTTTATCAGCCATTTGAATTGGAGAGGGTGATGGCGGTATCTAAGGGAGTAACAACACGGTCTTCAGAAAAGATAGTGCTACTAGTTGATGCAGATAGAACCACGGTTGTACTTGCCAAAGAACCAGCCCCACCACACATAACCCAGACTCTCGCAGATTGTACCCCTACCCAGTTGGACAGAGAACCAGCTACACCCCTTCTAACCCTAACCCTAGCAGATAGTAACCCAGTTCCAGTTGACACAGCACCGTCTCCACCACAGAGCACCCAAACACGAGCAGTTAGTAAGGGAACTGCAGTGCCCAAAGCATGAGGACCACCACTCCGAATCCCAACTCAACGCTTAAAGGAGAAGAAGAATTGTTCCCAGGTCAGGTTCTGTAGCTATGGTTCATACTCCTTTGCTCTTGCATCACTGTATTTACTCAGACCAACTATTTTCAAATTGGAAGGATGGAATTGAAACTCCAATGGCGCAACAGTTATGTTTTAAACTTGTTCTTTAACTGGTTTGCTGTTGTAACTTGCTCTAGATTGATTTCAGTTTCAATTGAATAAACAGTTATGTTCTCATGTCATGCACATTACAAGTGTCTCTATAGTTTCCCACACTTATATTCTGTCTATTCTGCTTTGTCTTGAACAAATATTATTTGAACTGTGTCTCTATCTTTATTTGGCAACAAAAACTAGAATGATATAGACCATAAAGTGACCATGGTACATAGATATATGTTTGTTTCATGTTGTTATCCTGTGCACTTTACTACTAAACTGATTTACCAAAATGAGTTTCATATACAACATGGTAAACCTGTGATGTGTCTCCTTGTTTCTCTTTTAGAATGCGGACAAAATATGCAATGGTGAAGGAAGTAATGCAGATAAGGTTCAAGATAGTGAGACATCCCTGTTGGTCTCCAAGAAAGCTGATAAAAACTACCTTGACGACAGTGAGAGAACCCAGAAGTCCTGTCTTGATGTAGTGTTCAAGTTACTAGCCACTACCGCTGGCACAAGCTCTTCGAACTCGCTGCCTGAATCAGTTCGTCTTCTTGAGTCTCAGCTTCAAGTTGAAAGACATCGATCAGATGTGTTGCGACAGGAAGCTGAAGGACTGAGGAAGTCCCTGCAGAATTCAGATGCATACTTTCTGGTGCAACAGCAAGCGCTGGTGGATTTAAGCGCCAAACAAGAGAAAGTTAATAAGCTTGCTAAGCATCTTGCCAGCATTATGGGTACCCAGGATATTGTTTCTTGAGATCTTCTGAAGAGGTTTCAGTTCTGGACATGTTTTGCTGCGGCATTTATTTGCACTGGTCGCCAACTTTGACAACTAGTGTATATGATATGTTGCTTTGTTCCCTATATTTTCACTGGTGGCGAACTTTGATGCCCAGTGGATGTAATATGTGTAATAGCCGTTATAGCCTAGCGTAAGTTGCTTGCTTATTTATTTCCTTGTTGTCTTGTTTATTTGTTTGCTTGTAGTCAATGCTGTTCTTTTTCCGCGGTTTGCTAGTGGCCGCAATAACCTTTTTTTTAAACTAGGCCACAATAACCATGGGCTACATATTTACTGTAGTGACACTGGGTCTTCTACGGGCCGTAGAAACAATGGGCCTTCTACGGGGCGTAGAAACAATGGGCCTTCTACGGGTTGTATCATCAATGGGCCTTCTACGGGCCGTATTATCAATGGGCCTTCTACGGGCCGTATGATCGCTTGCCCAAACATGGGCCAATAACATACCGCTTTATGGCCGTAAATGGGCTAGAGTTGGAATCATCCGTTCATGGGCCGACCATAATGGGCCGTCGTTAATTGACCGTATTTGATGACGCTATGAAAACGACCCAACGTATTAACGGGACACAAACGGGCCGACTGTATGCACGGGCTGAATTTAGCCCACAAGCAGAAAATGACAGTAACGGGCCGTAAGTAACCGAATGCTGGAAATGAGCCCAAGAATAAATGGGCCCTGAGAAGGCCGAAAGATAACATGGGCTGGAAACGGCCCAACGGAATAATGGGCCGTTAATGGGTATAAAGTGATACACTGTTCATATGGGCCAGTTTTACCACGGGCCGTTAACGGGCCGAGGGTTACTAAGGGCCTCAGATGGTCCAAAAGACATCATGGGCCATACATGGGCCGAAAGTTAAAACGGGCTGGAATTATATTGGACGGACCATATGACGCTACTGGGCCTAATTCGGATAGGCCGTAAACGGGCCCTGGGTTAGCGGGCTGTAAATGGGCTATATGCGAACAGGCCGTTAACATGCTTGCTGTGGGCCGGCCCGCCACCTTTTGACCAAGTCAAACGGGCCGGCCTTTTCACAGGAATGGGCCTCTGTTGGGCCGTGCCACATGTCGACGTATCATAAGCGCTTTGGGTCCAATGAGTGGATGACATCTGTCCCAACGGTGAGCTGACACGTGTTTCCTCCAGCCAATGATGATTTTACACGTGGAAAATCCCCATTGGTCGAGGCTGTTAACGGGTTATCGGATCCAAAACCGGACCCGATAGCTTAACGGCGTTCCATTACGGTGGATGCCACGTGTCGGTCACCCTTGACGAAAGCACTTCTGTGACGCGTGATTTATCGTCATGGAAGTGGACACTTCCGTGATGATAATTTTGGTAATGTCATGGAACACTTCTACGACAGCACAGGTATGACTATCTTGATTCTGTCATAAATTTGTCATGGATGTACATGCATGACAAAAAACGCGACCTACTATGACAAACACGTATCATAACGGAAGTGTATTTTTTTGTAGTGCCCTGTTATTCTGCGGCGACGGCAGCCTCACACCGCAGCCGAATAAGTCAACCCTCGTACTCCTCTCCGCATGGCCATCCACTGTCGCGTCTTCCCAGGCTCCGCGCCGTCCCCTTCCTAGGCCTCGCCATCATCCACCGCCTTGGTGCTCTCGGCGCGGCATGGTCAATGTGGTCAAGGAACGACTTCCATCGGAAGAGTACTGTATGTGGAGAGTCTGACAGCTGGGTCCACGGCCGCAGCAAGGAAGTGCAACCTTATTACGCGTAAAATAATGATTCCTCCACCTGATAGAAGGGACCCACCGGATGGGCCACCGTATTTTGCAAAAAAAATGTTTCCCCCCTGACTGCTGGGACCCACCAGCTACATCTTCGCACGCAAGGAAGTGTGTCCATATTATGAGCAAAAAATATGATTCTCCCCCTGACAGCTGGGACCCACCAGCTATATCTTCGCACGCAAGGGAGTGCCTCCTTATCCTCCCTGACAGTCGGGACCCACTTGGTCGAAGCGTATGTAGCGTTGTCATTCTGGTCGCAAACGTGTACGTACATACTGGTTTATTGGTTTGTCTGCAGGCTGCAGCGATGAACCGTGGCCGAGTAAGGAAGGGCACGTGTCGTAGTAGAGGCACGGACGTAGCATGTCACGCAGTCCCGTCAATATCGTGTACACGTACATACAGGCAGGGTGCAAGACAGTAAGTAAATATGGCCACGCACGTACATACGGCCGGGGTCTCGAACGCCTACTCGCGCATACGTACGGCCATGGCTCGTGTACATGGAGAGGGCAGCGGAGAGCAGCGACAGCGTCCTGTTCATCGGCAGCCAACCGGCTAGGTCGGAACAGAGAAATTGCGTCGCCGTGTTCATCGGGAGGCAATGAAATGCGTCCTATTCATCGGGAGCCAACCGGCCTGGACCGAACAGCCGAAACGAGTCCTGGCATACCACAGGACGGAGGAAACAGCCTTGTGTTCGACTGCCTACGGTCGAAACGGGATCCTCTTCACCAGGAGGGCTCTGGCGTACCGCAAAACGGAGGAAACGAACTTCTCTTCGACCTCCTATGGTCGAAATGGGGTCCTGTTGATCGGGAGGGGTGTGGCATACCGCAAAACAGAGGAAACGGACTTCTCTTTGACCTCCTAAAGTCAAAACGGGGGTCCTGTTCATCGAGAGGGGTGTGGCATACCGCAAAATGGGACTCCGCGGGCTACTGTTCATCCACCATCTACTGCCTAGCTCCAGCCTCCACGGGCTACGGTTCATCCACCGCCGACCACCTCTAGCCTCCACCTACGACTGTCCATCCACGGCGTCTCCCTCCTGCCTCCACCAGCTACTGTTCATCCACGGGGTCCTGTTCATCCAGCCTCCACTGCTCCTCCACCGGCTACTGTTCAACCGGCCCTCTCCACGGGGTCCTGTTCAACCAGCCCTCCATAGGCTACTGTTCATCCAGCCCTCCACCAGCTGCTGTTCAACCAGCCCTCCACGGGGTCCTGTTCATCCACCCCAACCGGCTCGATCGGGGTCCTGTTCATCCAGCGGCAACGGCCTCTACTACCACGGGGTCCTGTTGATCCAACCCCCACCGGGAACTGTTCATCCAACCCCCAACAACTCTCACTGTTCATCAAGAGGCAGCAGGTTCGATCGGCTTCAGTTAGCAACAATAGCGAAGGAATCGCTCGATCGGGTTCAGTTAACAGCCAGGGATCGATCGGTCGCTCGGGTTCAGTAACGTGTAGCTTGCAGTGCAATCGCTCGGGTTCAGTAGGCGAACGCCTCACTCGGGTTCAATTAGAGCCCAATTCCTCGCACCCATGTGCGTATGTGTACGAGAGAAACACGTATCGCTTGGTCCCAACCACCCACCGTAACCAGGAACTCCCCGATATTTTCCTCGCCCTCGCTTCTACCACGGTTTTTTCCGTCATGGACGGCCCAAAGAATGTCATGCAGCCGCGTCTCCGGCCCGCCCAGGATGAAAAGCCCATTTCCTGTCATGATTTTTTGTCATAGAAGTAGGAGCCCACTACATCCATGATGATACCGAGTTTTGTCACAATTATCGTCATAGAAGTGTCATAAGCATGACAGAATTTTTTTTCGTTTGGCCCAAAATGTCACGGATGTGTTTTTTTGTAGTGTATCATCTACCGCACGGGAAAAATCCCGCCCTTGCCTGTTTAATCGGATTTGTATCAATGGATCATGCGAAACAGCAAAACTATAGTAGTACTACAGTACAAGTAATAGTTCACTGGGCCGCCGTGTCGTGTACTCCTCCGTAGTAAGAGTGGAGCGCTTGCTTTCATAAATGATCTAGTCCCTTTCGCCGACATGTGGGACATCAAACAACCGGGTCCACGTGCCATACCAAAATAACAGTGCAGAGCAGCAGGGGTGAAGCACCCCGGTCATGGCGCCAACATAGTAATGAGCAATGAGGCGTCAAATCACAAAGTTGCACCTTTCCCGCAGTTAAGTTGGAGGGACGAAGTGATTCTAAAAATAGAAGTCGGAGGGACGAAGAAACCATCATTTCACTCGTTGCTGAATCCGCTTCTCCCTCATCTTCTTCAAGTTAACCACGTGTTGCTTCTGCCGATGTTCTGCCTCGTGTGGGACGTGGCTCGGCTTGGTAAATCATTGACATGTGGGACCGCATGTTAGCAAACCTCCAGGGGAACATCCTCTAAAAATAAGAAACATACCCCGCCTTCCTCGTGGCAAAATCACCTCCTTTTTACTAATCTTAATATAATTTTTTAGATCAATATAATTGATATTTGTATAGATAGCACACAGAAGCAAAACCAAGTGCTACGGTTATGGGCATCCACAATGTGTAGCCAAATGTGAAAATAGCTTTTGGCATTGATGGGAACCATCATGGAGGGTGCTGTCAAAGCCAAAAAGAGGGAACCGAAGCTCCCTAATTGATTGATTAAAGGAATAGAAAAATGCAACCTCTCTCCTCTTTCTCCCGTGCTTGGACGCATGTACAATATAGAACACAAAGTCTACTCCCCTGTCCCTTCTATCACAAATAACAAATCATAAAGCAGTGAGGCGTAAAATCACAAAGCACGGACGAAGCAACCATCATTTCACTCTTCACTGACTCCGCTTCTCCATTATCTTCTTCGAGAAACCACCTTACCGCACTAAGCTGGACGGACGAATTTATTGTTTAGTAGTAGTAGTACATTTATGCCTCCTTTGGTTCAACGGACTTCCTGGATACAAAGAAGGCGGTTGTCTCAGCTTGCAGGCGGCACTTGCGAACGACTTACCGTGGTCTCCCTCATTGGTGTGCTCCATCGAACGCACGTTGCCAAAGCCACAACGTTCGAGATATCATCGACGTCATTGCAATGTGTTGTATACAAGGCCGTATCAAAATTACAATTTTCAGAAGGCCACTAACACTAATCAAGGCAAAATTGATGGGGTTTGCCTCGTACTAGCAACCAAGGACATTAATATACCCTTGCATGCATGTGGAAGTGAGAAGGTTGGTTTGCATGGCGCTGCATTAATCAAGCAATGAGGAGTGAGATGCTTAGCTCTTTGGGCGTTGGAGAAAAAAATACGCATTAATTGACACGTCAAACGAGGATTTGTATCGATCAATCCCGCGAAGGAAAACCCCGCCTTTCTTTTTTAACACAAGTAGTACTACGTACTTGTATCCTGTTTGGGTCAAGGCCTTGCATTGCCATACTTTGCCACACATTTTTGCCAAGCTTGCCTAAAGTTTTTCAAAATGAAAAGGAGGTACACTTACGCATGACTGTCGCGGTTGAGGGAGTCCTGGACTAAGGGGTCCTCGGGCGTCCGACCTGTTATCCATGGGCCGCACTGGTGGGATGTGAAGACATGAAGGCCGAAGACTCTACCCGTGTTCGGATTGGACTCTCCTTGGCGTGGAAGCCAAGCTTGGCGATCAACTATGAAGATTCCTTCCTATGTAACCCTAGATCCCCCCGGTGTCTATATAAACCAGAGGGTGTAGTCCGGAAAGGATATACTCATTACCATAGTCATGCAGGCTAGACTTCTAGGGTTTAGCCATTACCTATGTAACACTCATATTCATTAAGAACAATCAAGCAGGAAGTAGGGTATTACCTCCATATAGAGGGCCCGAACCTGGGTAAACATCGTGTCCCCTATCTCCTGTAACCATCGATCCTAGACGCACAGATCGGGACCCCCTACCCGAGATCCGCCGGTTTTGACACCGACATTGGTGCTTTCATTGAGAGTTCCACTGTGACGTTGACGAAAGGTTCGATGGCTCGCCTTGTCCTTAAAGACAACATCACCTCCGGGGGAGTCCTGGACCCAGGCCAAACCCTCCGGCTGGGCGACTTTACCATGATCACCCGTTCGGCCGTTGAGCCGACGATAACCTCTCGGGCCATCGAAAACCCCCTTCGCATCAACTCCGAACACTCCAAACAGATGGATCCGGTAGAGTTTTCGTCCTTAAACGAGCTCCTAGATCGTATTGCCACTTTGGGAATCGCCATAGATTACGATCGGATCGGGCTTAAAACCGATCAAGGAGAAATCAAAACTCCACCGGTCACCCACCAGATAGCAGTAGTCGAGGAGCAGGACGGCGAGTCTTCTTCTATATCGAAGACGGACTATGTTCGGATCGCCGATCAGGAAGAACCAGATACTCACCAGCGAAAGGATGCGACCGGCCCTCCGAACATAGAATCGGACGGCAATCCTAAACAATCAGAAGATACTCTGGAGCCCGGACTGTTGAGTCTGGAAGGTCTTCAGATTCCGGATAATCGGTCAGGTCAAGGTTCAGATTTAATTCCACCCACCCACCCGGACATAACGCTCTCATGAGCATAAAATAGCAGTCTCAGGAAACGGTCCACCACTTCTGGGCCAGATTCCTCCTTGTCAAAGACAAGCTAAAAGACCGGGACGAGGACGCAATATCAGAGTTCCGCAACAATTGCGCGGACGAAGGAATCCTCAATGCCATCAATCGCCGCCGCATACTGAAGTTTGTTGACTTAGCAACTATCGTACAAAAGTACAGCGCGATGGAAAGCGCTTGGAAAACTCAGGCAGCTTGCTGGTTACCGTCGGTCCCAACTCAACTCCTCCTACAGGCGAAGAGGGCGCACCCCCGTGGCACGCCCAGTCCAACAGTCAAGAAACATAAACCCACTATGCGGCACGGCAGCGTTCTGGAGGGATGGCTCGATGGCCCATGCAAAATACACACGACACTAAATACCGTGGCAACCCACAGCCTTAGAGCATTTTGGATACTACGGCAGGTAGCCAAGAGCGGCGAGGACATCCTTATCAAGGACGCCCCAGAACAGCATCCCCCAGAAAACGATGACACAAGAGTATTGACGGTCTTCGAGACATTTCGCTTCAAACAACAAGCGCAAAAGGGCACTTCGCGACCTCGCCGAAGTCTGCCAAATTGCTGCAATAAACCCTTGGAATGACATGGCTATAACATTTAATGCCGGTGACGAACCGAAGTACAGAATAGTCCAAGTGCCAGCCACGTTAGTCCTCAGTCCCATCGTGGACGGGTTTCGACTTACCAAGGTCCTCATGGACGGCGGCAGTGGACTAAACCTCATTTAAGAGGACACACTCCACAAAATGGAAATAGACAGGAGCCGCATCAAGAAAAGTAGCACAACCTTCCGAGGAATCATTCCCAGTCGAGAGGCGCGATGTGCGGGAAAAATCACACTTGACGTGGTATTCGGCATGCCGGAGAATTATCGGTCCGAAGAAATCACTTTTCAAGTGGCCCCTTTCAGCAGCGGATACCACGCCCTGTTGGGGCGGGATGCTTTTACCCGCTTCCAAGCTCTACCTCATTACGGGTATATGAAGCTCAAAATGCCCGGACCAAACGGTATAATCACTCTCGTCAGTGATCCGGACATAGCACTCCGTGCTGAAAATAAAAACGCATCCCTGGCCCTTGAAGCGCTAACCGAAGCTCTCGCGGCCGAAGAATTAACCGCACTGCGCTCCAAAGTGGACAGGGACGACGTAATCCTCAATAAATGCCCCAAATCCACCTCCTTCAAACCAGCAGAAGAAATAGTCAAATTCCAGGTCCACCCAACGGACCCCAAGAAGACAGCATCTATCAGAGCGCAGCTGAACCCAACAGTTGACGCCGCACTATGAGAATCCATGCACGAAAACTGGGACATATTTGCCTGGCACCCTTCAGATATGCCAGGGATCCCACGCAAGCTGGCCGAACATAGCCTCAATATATTAAAGGGGTTTAAACCGGTCAAGTAAGCACTGCGGCGCTTTTCCGAACCCAAGCGACAAGCCATGGGGGAGGAGCTGGCCAAGCTTATCGAAGCCGGACTCATTAGAGAAATCAAACATCCGGACTGGCTGGCAAACCTGGTAATGGTACCAAAGAAGGACAAATCCAGGCGCCCGTGTGTCGATTTCAAAGACCTCAACAAGGCTTGCCCTAAGGATCCCTCCCCCTCCCCCGCATTGATCAAATCATTGATGCCACCGCAGGACATGATTCACTGTGCTTCCTCGATGCATATTCCGGATACCATCAAATCAAAATGAAGGAATCCGATCAAGCTGCAACAACATTTATTACCCCATATGGGCCATTCTGCTTCAACACCATGCCCTTCGGGCTCAAGAACGCCAGTGCCACATACCAACGCATGATTCGAACATGCCTGGAGAAACAGATCGGCAAGACAGTAGAAGCTTACATCGATGACGTTGTCATCAAAACTAGGCACGTCGAAACACTAATAGACGACTTACGTCTTACATTCGACAACCTCCGTGCGCATGACATTAAACTCAACCCGGAAAAGTGCGTCTTCGGCGTCCCGCTGGAAAGCTGTTGGGCTTCATCGTTTCCAATAGAGGAATAGAAGCAAACCCAGCTAAAATCCGAGCTCTTTCACAGTTGGCTATGCCAATAGACCTCAAACAAGTCCAAAAACTAGCTGGTTGCGTGGCAGCATTAAGTCGCTTTATCTCCAGCTTAGGAGAGAAGGCACTGCCACTCTATCGCCTCTTACGGTGCACCGACAACTTTGAATGGACAGACCGGCGACTGCCGGACTGGGGGAAATAAAGACCCTCCTAGCAAGTAACCCAATCCTGGCCGCACCAAACGCTGGCGAACCCATGTTTCTATACATATCGACAACACATCAGGTGGTGAGTGCCGTGCTCGTCGTCGAACGAGAACAGGATGGACACAAATTCCCACTTCAAAAACTAGTATACTACGTATCTACTGTCCTCGCACCATGCAAATCCCGGTACCCCCATTACCAAAAGATAGCATACGCGATCTTCATGGCATCCCGAAAGCTATGACACTACTTCTAGGAGTGTTCAATCACGGTGGCTTCTAAAGTCCCACTCAATGACATAATAAAAAACCGTGATGCCATGGGACGAATCGCTAAATGGGCCATAGAGCTACTTCCATTTGACATAACATACAAGCCACGCCGAGCCATCAAATCCCAAGTGCTGGCTAACTTCGTCGCCGAATGGACAGAGGCCGAACTCCCTAAAGAGTACGGCGCATATTCCAATTGGATTATGTATTTTGACGGCTCCAAAATGTTGGCGGGGGGGGGGGGGGAGCGGGCGTCGTACTAACGTCCCCCACTGGAGATGTCGTCTAGTATGTACTCCAGATATTATACACAGACTCCAACAACGCAGCCGAATACGAGGCCTTATTGCATGGTCTTCGGATGGCCGTATCCATGGGCATACAACGCGTGGAGGTGCGTGGGGACTCGAACCTCGCAATATCTCAAATAAACGGCGACTTTGATGCCAAAGATCCAAAGATGGCAGCTTATTGTAACGCCGTCTTAAAAATGTCGGCTCGGTTCGAGGGGCTTGAATTTCATCACGTCACCCGAGAAAGTAACCACGCGGTGGACGTCCTTGCTCGCATTGGCGCTAAGCGCGACCCTGCCCCACCTAACATCTTCTTGGAAAGGCTTTTTAAGCCATCCGTGGTATGGCAAGGGGAGGGCGGCAACAACAGTCCAGATCCGAATACAACCCCAAATCCCTAACACACCGATAGTATCGGGGGCTCGGCCACCGAAATAACACCGTCGGCCCATCTCATTATGGCAGTCATTGCCCCATGGACCGAACCCTTCTTGGCCTACATTAATAGGAAGGAGCTTCCCGAAGACCAGAACGAGCCTCGCCGCATTGTCCGGCGTTCGAAGGCCTACAAGGTTCACAATGGAGAGCTCTACAAGAAAAGTACTACCGGAGTACTTCAAAGATGTATCTCCGAGGAAGAGGGGCGGCAGCTTTTAGCGGAAATTCACGCTGGTCTCGGCGGACACCACGCCCCAGCTCGGGCCCTTGTTAGCAAGGCCTTCCGTACTGGGTTTTATTGGCCGACAGCCCGAGCAGACGCGCAGGACCTTGTCCAACGCTGCGTTGGATGCCAGCTCTTCGCCAACCAAAGCCACATGCCCCCAACTGCCTTACAAACTATCCCCATTACTTGGCCTTTCGCGGTTTGGGGACTGGATATGGTTGGACCCCTTAAAGGGGGAAGCCATAAGAATAAATATCTGCTGGTCATGGTGGACAAATTCACTAAGTGGATAGAGGCCAAACCGGTCAAAACGGCCGAGTCCGGCCCGGTGATAGAATTCATAGCCGGTGTTGTGCACCGTTATGGTGTCCCACACAGCATCATCACCGACAACGGCTCTAATTTCACAACCGACGAGGTAAAATGGTGTACTAATCTCGACATTAAACTCGATTACGCCTCCGTCTACCACCCGCAAACCAACGGTCAAGTCGAACGAGCGAATGGTCTTATTATGAGCGGCATCAAGCCCAAACTAGTGCGGTCTTTGAAAGAATCAGACAAGCACTGGGTTGAGGAGCTCGACCTTTGCTGTATTGCCCTGCGATATTACCCCCGACTCACCTCGAATGCATATGTACGAAGAGAGAGAAGCCGAGCTTGATCGGCAGGACAACCTAGATGCCCTGGAGGAGGAGCGCGATGTCGCAAAAGCCCGTTCAGCATTTTACCAACAGCAGGCTCGAAGATATCAAAGCAGAGAAGTATGGGCCAAGACTTACAACGTTGGCGAACTCGTTCTACGCCTACTGGAGAAGAAAAAGGACAAACTCAAGCCCAAATGGGAGGGTCCCTTCATAATTGACGAGGTTCTCATCGAAGGGGCGTACCATCTTTGTGATGCATCAGACGATCGCCTCGAGCCGAACCCTTAGAACGCGGCCAGACTCCGAAGATTCTATGCCTAGTGCCGAACTCCCTGTTCGTCTCCTTCTCCCTGTAGTTTCCATTATTTTTTCTCTCTTTTCCGATTACTTTTTCTTTCTCACTTTAAAGCCTTGGTACGGCTAGACCGCACACCCCTGACACATACATCTTTAAATATGTATGTCCATTATACCTGGGGGCTTCTTGGACAGAAGCTTTTTATTATTATTCCTCGAGCATCAAGCTCTTCATATATGAGTTTTTCCATATGTACCTTTTCTTCGCCATTATATGCATCGATATGACTTAAGTTTTGGCCAAGCAGGGTTGCCTGGCTCCTGTGCTTATGCCCTACGTTCCCGTTAGTTCGGCTAGGGCATAAAGGGAGCACCTCTGCGATTGCTACTGCCGGGTCATCCGGATGTGTACCTCAGACTGTGTGAAGCCGAAAGCTAGAGTTCTTAAG
Organism: Aegilops tauschii subsp. strangulata; assembly: GCF_002575655.3. NCBI lineage: Eukaryota > Viridiplantae > Streptophyta > Magnoliopsida > Poales > Poaceae > Aegilops > Aegilops tauschii. The sequence goes on along the minus strand of NC_053038.3, from coordinate 322,254,417 downwards.
GGAATATTCGGTCGGTGAATTAAAGACGTTTTGCATTTACTCCATTGCGTATCCCCAAAATTTACATACACTGTGGTTTTTCCATCACAATTCGGACATGTACATTAATACATGCACTCCCAGGGAAAGGAACCCTTAACGGAACTATTCTCCCTGGAAGATGTTTCTTACGATCTCAACGTAATATAACATAACTATGAGGATAAAACTTGTCTGTTCAAGCAACTATGACCCCTACGCCTAGTTTTCCAGGCATACCCCGGTCTATTCGGTCGAGCGGGTATTCGGAAACACTCCGCACCCTCGGGTCCGGAGGTTGAAGCGAAAAGGTCTGCCATGAAAAATGCTATACAATTTAGCTAGAATTACACATGTTAAGGAAAGTACATAGCCACTTGGACTCAAACACTTCCTCCTCTATACCGTACAACAGGCGGTCTAACTTACAATCCTGTTGGGAATATTTGGCGGCCACCTCTACTTGGTCACTAAACTAACGGGAATTTCTTCCCCATTTGACCCTAGCGGTCCAACCCGGGCCATGCGATTAGGATCCAGCTTGGTATATCGCGTTTTCACCATGGCCCAGGCCTCTCGCGCACCCTCTCAGCAGGCCGATATCTTCCATAGTCAGATACGCCGCCGCGCTCCCTTGAACAGCTCTACAAGCTCCTCCATACTTCCTGGAGGGGAGGCGGATGGCCATAAGGCCTTGGCAACACTCCGCATGGCCAGTCGAGCATGCTCGTGCACTTGCGACAGTCTTTGCAGCAGATCATTTGATGATCCGGACACCTCCTCTTCAGGACGGCCCGTCAATATACCTGCAATCATAACCATATCAGTTCCAGTTATCTCCGAACTACTTTAAAAATATTTCCGCCACATACTGAATAGGTCGCCCCGCAGCTTCTTGTTCTCCTTTATGGGGTCGGCTAGCTGGGCTCGCACATCTTTCAGTTCTTCACCCAATGTAGTGTTGGAATCCTGTAGCTTGTTTTTCTCCCCTCTGACTCGGGTCAGCACTCGCTCGCCTGCGGCGTGTAGTCTTTTCGCCTCTTTTTCTCCCTCTTGGGCGATCTTTAACTTCTCTTCAAGTTGATCGGGCGACCCTATTATGCGATCAGCCACAGTATTAGTATAGTGGGGATACAATTATTGTTCCTCGATGGAGGGGAACGTTACCAGAAGACGCCTTCTTGAAGTCTTCCAGTTCGGTGGTAGCGGCACTCAGTTGCTCCCGGCACTACTCCAGCTCTTGGGCTAGCAGGCCATTCTTCTCTGTAAGGACCTGGTTATACAACGATCCTTAAATCAGTTGTACCAACTGCTTTCAGTCCCGGTGGCTACGGGCATATGGTTATCCTCTTTTGGACAAAAAATACTTACCTGCACGTCTGTCAAATATTGCTTCATGGCTTCTCTAAGTCCATCTCGAGCGGCCCGGATGTATACGTCACCCGAGCTGAAGGCATTGAATGCCTCTTCCGAGAACTTGGGGTCTCGCAAGGCAGCCCTGCAGCGCCGATGGTTCATAGCGCTCTCTACTTCCGAGTTGGTGACAGACATGTCTTCCGAACCTTCGGCCGAAGGACAATCTGGCGTTGTCCTCATACCGGCCCCCGTATCTCCGGCAGGATCTAAATCCTGGTTGTTAGGAGCACGGCCGACCGAGCTCCCAGACATAGTTCGGCAGACCCTTTTCCTAGAACTAAACAAACGCACAAAGTCACAATCGGGTGCGGCCGCTGAAAAACATATTTATGAGTCCATACCTCTTCGATGAAAGCCTGGCTGTGTCTTAACCGGCCTTCCTCTTTGAAGGCTTGCCCAGTGTGGGTGCCGATCTCTTCGGAATTGCCGAACGCCTCCTCTTTGGAGCACAAGACAGTGCGGTGGGTGAGGCAGAATAAGAGCACTCTTTTAGAGGAGGTGTCTCTTGATTACTTACGTGTGAAGCAGGAAGGAGGCCAGGGTAGTCGGCGGTGATGGCCACTTCTGTGCCACCATAGCTCACCTGGTAAAACACCCCCTCCGCGAGCACCACATATATATCTGGATCCTCTTCAAACCTAGGGTCAAGCTCCCGGTTGTGATTCTCCGGCTGCGGGGAGGGACTATGAAGTCCTTCGGTGACCTTTCGCCAGTGCTGTCATAACAAACAAATTTGAAATTTATCAAAAGTAATCCGGAAGTGGAATGAGTGAAATAGAGGGGTTGGGCTTACCCAAGTGGGAGGGTCATACATAGAATACCCATCTCTGCACTTAATGCAAAGAAATTCCTCTTCCTCCCCTTTAAACTGCTCGGCCAATATCTTGGCCAGAGCGGCGGGGGTATCCGGACCTTTCCGGCCACAGCGGGAGGCGTCATCCTCTCCATTATAGTGCCACATTGGCAGCCCTCTGTACTGTAGCGGCTGAACCCCTCGCACTATGGAGGTCACCATTACCTCGATTATCATGAGTAAGGCCGGGGACGCCAATCTCTTCATAAGCTGACGAACTTCTGCGCTGTCAATCTCTTCAAGACTCCGGGGACGCCAACTATGGCGTTTCTTCAGCGGAATACTCGCAAATTCAGGAAGACCCTTTCGAACTGGGTCAAGAAGCGCGACGTCCTCAATGTAGAACCATTCGGAAGGCCATTCTTCAGATGCCTTCCTTGGTTTGCCGGACAGATATCCGGTATCGGCGATACGCCATACTTCGGCTCCACCCACTTCAAATATTGACCACTCATGATTGCGCGGGACAAGACGGAACAACTTCATCCACAGCTCAAAATGGGCCTCAATGCCCACAAATAATTTGCATAAGGCGACATAGCCCGCGATGTGTAGAATGGAGGCAGGGGTGAAGTTGTGCAGCTAGAGGTCGTAGTATTCTAGAAGCCCTCGGAGGAACGGATGGATTGGAAATCCGACGCCTCTTAGCAGGTAGGGGACGAAACACACCCGCTCTCCCCCGGATGGATTGGGGAAGCCCGCCGCCTGAGTCTCACCATTGAAGGAAGCTAGCCCCGCTCGAACAGGGACTAGATCTGCAAGAGGAAGGAATCCCTGCGTCTGCAGCTTCGTCAATTGACTATGGGACACAGAACACCTCTCCCACCCGCCTCTCTCTGGGCCGGAACGGGAGGAGGAGCTGGGAACACTAGCCATGTTGGAATGGTTTCTCCTAGCAGTCTCCGGGGATTTTTCTCTGCGTGGTACCGAATGGATCTAGGATCCAATCTCTTTAAATAGGCGCTCTTCCTTTCCTGGATGGGGTGCTATTTGCAAAAATACCCTGACCTTCCGCATTCGCTCGACACATGGAAGACGAAGTTATTTGACGCGCAGAAGCCGAGGGGAGCGACATTGATCAACGGCCGAATACATTACTTGGAGGTCATCGGAGGAGGAACCCGCCTTGCAATGCCGAAGACAATTTGTGTGCCGAACACTTTGTTAGCGAAGATTGGTTCGGGGGCTACTGAGGGAGTCCTGGACTAAGGGGTCCTCGGGCGTCCGGCCTGTTATCCATGGGCCGGACTGGTGGGCTGTGAAGACATGACGCCGAAAACTCTACCCGTGTCCGGATTGGACTCTCCATGGCGTGGAAGGCAAGCTTGGCGATCAACTATGAAGATTCCTTCCTATGTGTAACATCCCAAATTTTCAATTTGGAATGTTGTACATTAGATCATCATTGCATAGCATATTTTATTGCATTTTGGCAAAATCCTCGAAAATCCTAAGCAACTCAAGGACCCTCGGAGAGAGTTGGGGATTTTTCGCGGTTTTCATATTTGATTTTTATCAAATAATGAAACGAGGATTTTTGGTTTTAATTATTTTTCTGTCTGAAAAATATTTCATATTAAAATAAATGAGAGGAGAAAATATGACTTCTCCAAAATAATTGAAATATTGGAGGAAAAATATTAAAATCAAATATTTGATTTTATTCGGATTTTATTTGCAATTTTAATTGCATTAGAAAAATTGCACGTTTTCAAAACTGCATTTTTGGGCCAAGAAAATGTTCATCTTGTTCTAATTATTTTAATTAGACGGTGAAAATTTGTTTTGGCATTTTTGGATTTTTATTTATTTTTTCTATGATTTTTTTTAGGTTCGGCGAAATTATTTAAAAAAACGCGCGAGCGCCGGCTGGGCCGAAGCCCAGCCGCGCGGCCCAGCCCACCGCCCGAGCCGTCCCCGACCTGGAGACCGCCGCCGCCCGAGTCCCGCTCGTCGCCGCCGCCCCTTGCCCCTCCCCCAAGGCAGCACCCCCCCTCATATATACTCCCCACCCCGCCGCCGCCCTCACCTCACCCCGCCCCGACCCGAAGCCGCCTGGAGCCGCGCCGGAGCCGCCCGACCCCGCCGCCGAAGGAGCTCGCCGCCCGGAGCCCGAACGCCGCCGCCCGGAGCCCCCTCGACGACCCCGCCGCCTCCCGTCGCCTCCCCGCACCCCGCCGCACCCGAAGACCCCGCCGGAGCCCCGTCCCGCCCGCCGGAATACCTCGCCGGAGGTATAGCCGAGCCGTCGCCGCCGTGCCGGTTTTTTTTAAAACCGTTTGGTTTATTTTTTTTCCGAAACCCTAGATTTATTTTTTTAAATAGATTGGTTTATTTTTTTTCTTCGGTTTAGTTAGTTAGTGAACGTTCACCGACCCGTTCGTTTTAACGAACGTGTTCGCCGGTTAGTCGCAGTTAATGTTCGTCCGTTCGTTTAACTGTCCGTCAGTTTTCTTTTTCGTCGGATTTTCCGCGATTATTCCAGATCGCGATTTCTGATCAGATTTTTGTTCTGGTATATCTTTTAGCTCGTTTATCGAAATCAGGCGATTCAAGCGCCTAGAGTTTCGTCTTGAAATTCTCTTTCCGTTTAACCTATTCAAACAAGTTTTTGCTACTGCAAAATTTGACTTAGATCCAGATTAGTAAACGAAGCTTGTTTCTTTCGCCGTTTGACTTTCGTTGCTTCGTTTGATTCGATTCTTTTTGCAAACCGGAGTTCTTAAGTTGAACTTTCTGGTTAGATCTTTATTTGAGTTTTACCTATGCATTAGATGAGTGATTATTGTTTTCTTGTTTGTTTGCGATAGAGTACCCGGAGTGCGCCACTTGCTACTTCGAATCTCTAGGTTTCACGGATCATCAGCAAGGCAAGTAACACTTTGATCATACTTCTTTTACTACCCAGTTTTATTGCATTAGACCAATCCTCAAACATTGCATGATTAGGATCTAATTAAATTGTGGGTATTGGGAAGTAGTTGAGGTAGTACCTATTACCTGTTTATTATCAAACCTTTGGGAGTTACTTCTACGTTTGCTCATATTGCTATGCTATGCTAGTAGACATGGATTGGGTTTGAGTGTTACCATGACAGATGTGAGATTGTTAATTAATGGTTAACCTTAAGGTGGCAACTAAAACTCACATCTGGGTGGATTGAGGTACCTGGGTATTCCAGGATTGCCTGTTTTTCTTTTGGACCGCCACCCAGGTTCAAAGGGATCATGAGATTATTCATGCTAGAAACTTCCGTGTGCAGCTACAAGCTATTATGGGCTCTAGCATAGTTGAGTAGGTTACATGATTCTCTTGAAGAGGTGGGCTAGCAGATGTAGGGGAAAGTAGGTGTAACTGTCCACCCGGAGTAAAGAGTTATTGTTTCTGAAAGACCGTGCCTCGGTCATCCCTTTCTCAAACATCATGTAGTGCGAGAATCAAGTGGAGGCGATCGAGTCTTGTGGGGAAAAGTGTACAAACCTCTGCAGAGTGTATAAACTAATCATGGTTAGCCGTGTCCCCGGTTATGGACATCTTGAGTATCTAGTACTTGGATTATCATGTGAATCTCATCATGTTACTTTAATTAATTTTGTTGGGTTTTATGATGATACTTAATTGGGATTGAGAATGCTGTCAACCATTCTCAATGTTTAACAGCCACCATGATAGTTAAATAAAATTTATTCCTTTGCAGTAGGGAAAATTTGGCTTTTCGCAAAACTGTAACCATAGAGCCTTCTACCAGCCATACATGCATGTAGTATAGCATTATTGTGTTCATTACTCTCTATGTCTTACATTGCCAACATATTCCATGTGCTGACCCGTATTCGGGCTGCAACATTTCATGTTGCAGACTTTTCAGACAATGAGTAAGGTGCCTTAGGTCGTGGTCTTATACTCAGTGATGCCGTTGGAGTTGATGGACTCACTTATCTTCCAAGTCTTCCGCTGTTATCGTTTTTAGATGGCCTTAAGCCATATTTGTCATACTTATTTCTCTCTTGAGATACTCGATGTAATAAGTGTGTGATTGCTACTCTGTTATAAATCGTCCAAGTACTGTGCGTGTCAGCATTACTGATCCAGGGATGACACTGGTGCACGGTAGATCAGACTATTTGAGGTCTGGTCACTACAAAGGTGGTATCAGAGCCAGGTTCACTGTAGGACACGACCACTAAGCTTAAACCCTAGAACACTACTCTCTTCTCATTTCTGACTCCTCTCCACTTTCTACTCTTTTAGGAATGGCGGATGCAAGGAACAAGTTCATGCAACCGGATGAAGATACACCTTTTGGACGACACTTGAAGGAAGTCGCGAAGTACCTGAACATCGGAATACCAAGCTTCACCGGGACTTACAAAGCCACACTACCAGAAGAGGAGCGCTGGAAGATTCAAGTTCAAGTTCCAGGAAGGACGTTTACGCCAGTCACTGAGCCTATAGAGTTTTCCTTTGATGCACCAACCTGGAGTTTAGGGAAGAGCATGGCAGCCCACATCTCTATGGGACGCATTGGAGAAGTCTACCACAGGGAGCTTAAGGATACTATTTATAAGATTTGTGGATGCCGAGATGAGCAATGGGAGATGATCAGCACCAAGAAGGATGGATCAATTGTAACTTTCATCCAGGAGCAAAACCAACACATTCGTCGTAAGGAGAACCAGATGTGCGCAGACATGATAGATCTGAAGAAGGCATTGACCAAGATCACGGAGTTGGAGGAAGAACTCAAGGCTACACGCGAGGATTATATGGAGGAAATCATCGCACTAGTGAGGAAGGACGGTGACCTGACACAGAAGATCGGAGTATTCATGGGAGACCCAGCACCAGGAGGAGAAGATGACGATTCTACTTGCCCGGATAACTACATCATCATCGACGACACCGACTCGAACCCCAGTGAAGATGATTTTGTTGATGAAGCTGGAGCAGATATCATGGAGTCTTCGACCGATCAAAATTTCTAGTAGACCCCCATAATCAGTAGTAGTATTTCCCCCATGTATATAGTATAGTCCGAGCACTTTGTAACGATAGTTAGATCTATTGTATGCCTTGTTTGATTGAGTGATATTGTTTGTGTTTGTCTCATGTGCATATGGGTAGTGTTTTCCCTCTAGACCTCATTCTATTCTAAATTCTCATCTTTTCTAAACCTATCAGATGCCTCCGAGACGCGACACCGGATTTGTTTTCCCACCGGAGATCACTCAGTTGATTCAGCAGCAGAATGCCCTGATGCAAGTGTTAGTACAGAACCAAGGCAACAACAACAACCCACCACCACCACCTATTGATCACTTAGCCCGTTTCTTGAGGCTAAATCCGCCGGTGTTTCCCAGCAGCACCGAGCCGATTGTTGCAGATGATTGGCTCCGCAAAGTTGGAAGGGAGTTGACCACTGCAGGATGCACCGATGCGGAGAGAGTGCGATTTGCCGCACATCAGCTTGATGGACCCGCAGCATCATGGTGGGAGAATTACACAGCGACACACCCTATTGACACTGTCACATGGGACCAGTTTCAGCAAGCTTTCTGTACTACCCATGTTTCAGCAGGAGCTATGGCCATGAAGAAGCGTGAGTTTCGCAACCTACGCCAAGGAGGACGCACCGTAGGCCAGTATGTGGAGGACTTTAGTAAGTTAGCACGTTATGCTCCAGATGACGTTGCTACAGATGCAGCCAAGCACGAGAAGTTTCTGGAAGGACTGAATTATGAGCTGAGCATGCAATTGATGGTAGCAACCTTCAACAACTACCAGGAGTTGGTAGACAGAGCTCTCATGATTGAAGGGAAGCAGCAGCAGATTGAAAACCGTAAGAGGAAGTATGGACAAGGGAAGTACAATTCTGGAGCTCAGCAGAAGCCACGTTTTACCCCGAAATCGGGAGGATAGTTTCAGCATACCCATGGAGGAGGTAGTTCGCACAACCATAATGGCCCCAAGAATGGTAATGGGAATGGAGGAAGCAAAGGCCAGAACCGTACCAACCCTTCAACCCCAGCTAAGAGAGACCTGAGCCAAGTCACTTGCTTTAAGTGCCAGAAGACTGGACATTATGCCAATGAATGTCCTGAAGCCTAGAATGGAAATGGCAATGGAAGCTCTGGGAAGAAGCCGAACCCTTTCAACAAAGGACATGTGAACCACATTAGCGTGGAGGAGGTTGAAGCTCAGCCAGATGCAGTAATGGGTAAGTTTTTGGTTAAGTCATTTACTGCAATCGTTCTTTTTGATACTGGTGCATCGCATTCATACATATCAAGGGGATTTGTGGATAAGTTTAAGTTGCCCACCAAAGTTCTCAGAACACCTATGTTAGTAACCTCGCCTTGAGCAGAGTATATGGCAAGCCAAGGATGTTTTCAGATGCCATTGGCCATAGGTAGGCATGTTTTCCCCTCAGACCTAATCGTTTTGGAGTCGCAAGGTTTGGACGTAATATTGGGTATGGATTGGCTATCGATGTATGGGGGAAACATCGATTGCGCCAGTAAGACGGTTTTTCTTACCACCCCAGAAGGAAGAAGGATTAAGTATGTATCCCGACATGTGCCGAAGAGGACTCAAGTAAATTCCTTATCAGGAGTTGTACAGGAAGAAGTACCAGTGGTGAAGGATTACCCGGATGTATTTCCAGAAGAGTTGCCAGGCATGCCACCAGATAGAGACATAGATTTTTTGATTGAACTTTTGCCAGGCACAGGGCCGATATCTAAGAGACCGTACAGGATGCCCGCTAAGGATTTGGAAGAAATTAAGAAGCAGATTAAGGAGTTACTGGATAAAGGCTATATTCGCCCAAGTTCTTCACCTTGGGGATCACCCGTACTTCTAGTGGAGAAGAAAGATGGATCGTTGAGGATGGTTGTTGATTACCGTGGATTGAATGAAGTGACCATCAAAAATAAGTACCCACTGCCGATGATCAATGATTTGTTTGACCGATTACAAGGAGCTAAGGTATTTTCCAAGATCGATCTACGATCAGGATACCATCAGTTAAAGATTCGAGAGTAGCATATACCTAAGACGGCTTTTACCACCAGGTATGGGCTATATGAGTATACCGTTATGTCATTTGGTCTGACTAACGCACCTGCCTATTTCATGAACCTGATGAACAAAGTGTTTATGGAGTTTTTGGATAAATTCATCGTAGTGTTCATTGATGACATTTTAGTCTACTCCAAGAATGAAGAGGAGCATAAGGAACATTTGCGTTTGGTACTTGAGAAGCTCAGAGAACATCAGTTATACGCCAAGTTCAGCAAATGTGAGTTTTGGTTGAAGGAAGTTGGATTCCTCGGACATGTTATATCCGGAGAAGGAATAGCAGTAGACCCCACCAAAGTCGACACTATGACAAACTGGGAATCACCCGCATCAGTTGGAGAGATCCGGAGTTTTCTTGGACTTGCAGGATACTACCGGAGGTTCATTGAGAATTTCTCGAGGATTGCTAAGCCCATGACAGAGCTGTTAAAGAAGGACACCAAATTCAATTGGACTGAGGAATGCGAAGCTAGTTTCCAAGAGTTGAAGAAATGTTTGGTTACATCACCAGTGCTGATTCTGCCAGATCAACGCAAGGATTATGAAGTATATTGCGACGCTTCACGTCGAGGACTTGGAGCAGTGCTAATGCAGGAGGGAAGAGTTGTTACATATGCTTCACGACAACTTAAACCCCATGAGAAGAATTATGCCACCCATGATTTGGAGTTAGCAGCCGTAGTACATGCGTTGAAGACATGGAGACATTTTCTCATCGGAAATCACAGTGAGGTGTACACGGATCACAAGAGTTTGAAGTACATTTTCACGCAGAAGGAGTTGAATCTCAGACAAAGGAGATGGTTGGAGCTCATTAAGGATTATGATATGAGATTGCATTATCACCCAGGGAAGGCTAACGTAGTAGCTGATGCGTTGAGCCGCAAGAGCCATGTTAACACCTTCATGACCGGAGAGTTACCGAAATTATTAGCCGAGGATCTTTGCGGGCTATGTTTGGAGATAGTTCCAAGAGGCTATTTAGCAACGTTGGAGATTCAGTCTACCCTGATGGAAAAGATCAGAGAAGCTCAGAAGACAGACAAGGAGATTGACGAGATAAAGGAACGGATGAGCAAAGGAAAAGCTAAGGGATTTCGTGAGGATGAGCACGATACCTTATGGTTTGAGGACCGCGTTTATGTGCCCAATGATCCGGAGATCAGGAAGTTGATCTTGCAAGAGGCCCATGATTCACCGTATTCGATTCACCCAGGAAATACCAAGATGTATTTGGATTTGAAGGATACTTTCTGGTGGACCGGAATGAAGAAGGATATTGCAGAGTATGTAGCAGTTTGTGATGTATGTCAGAGAGTGAAGGCAGAGCATCAGAAGCCAGCAGGATTGCTACAGCCATTGCCGATACCCGAATGGAAATGGGTTAAACTAGACATGGATTTTATCACGGGATTGCCCAGGACTCGTTCAGGCTATGACTCGATACGGGTTGTAGTCGATCGTTTGACGAAAGTAGCTCATTTCATCCCAGTGAAGACCACTTACACCAGTGCTAAGTTGGCAAAGATATACATGACCAGGATCGTATGTCTGCATGGAGTTCCGAGGACCAATGTATCAGATAGAGGAACCCAGTTTACTTCAAAGTTTTGGAATCAGTTACATGAAACTTTGGGTACCAGGATAGAGTTCAGTACAGCCTTTCACCCACAGACAGACAGACAGACCGAGAGAGTCAATCAGATTTTGGAAGATATGCTGAGAGCTTGTGCGCTAGATTATGGATCTAGTTGGGATGACAGTTTGCCGTATGCAGAGTTTTCTTACAACAACAGTTATCAATCCAGTTTGAAGATGGCCCCTTTTGCAGCTTTATACAGAAGGAGGTGTAGAACACCATTGTTATGGAACGAAGTTGGAGACCGCCAGTTGTTTGGACCAGACTTGATTAAGGAATCAGAACAGAAGGTGAAATTGATTCACGATAGGCTCAAGGTAGCCCAGTCCAGGCAGAAGAGTTATGCGGATTCTAAACGCAAGGAGACAGTTCACGAAGTCGGAGACAGAGTTTACCTACGAGTATCACCACTTCGAGGAGTTAAGCGCTTTGGAGTTAAAGGAAAGTTAGCGCCACGTTTTGTAGGACCATACAAAATTTTGGAGCGTATGGGAGAAGTTGCTTACAAACTGGAATTGCCTGAAGGATTGTCAAGAGTTCATGATGTATTTCACGTTTCCCAGTTGAAGAAGTGCCACGCAGGGATGGCTGAGATACCACTGAGAGATACGGTGCCATGGAAGCGATTCAGCTGGATAGTGACTTGACCTATGAGGAGAAACCAGTTAAGATTCTTGAGTATGCCAGCCGAGTCACCCGCAGCAAGGTTATCAAGTTTTGCAAAGTTCAGTGGAGTCATCATACCGAGGACGAAGCCACCTGGGAGCGAGAGGAAGATCTACGGAAGAACCACTCTCACCTATTTTCTAGCCAACCCGAATCTCGAGGGCGAGATTCATCTTAAGGGGGTAGGTTTGTAACATCCCTAATTTTCAATTTGGAATGTTATACATTAGATCATCATTGCATAGCATATTTTATTGCATTTTGGCAAAATCCTCGAAAATCCTAAGCAACTCAAGGACCCTCGGAGAGAGTTGGGGATTTTTCGCGGTTTTCATATTTGATTTTTATCAAATAATGAAACGAGGATTTTTGGTTTTAATTATTTTTCTCTCCGAAAAATATTTCGTATTAAAATAAATCAGAGGAGAAAATATGACTTCTCCAAAATAATTGAAATATTGGAGGAAAAATATTAAAATCAAATATTTGATTTTATTCGGATTTTATTTGCAATTTTAATTGCATTAGAAAAATTGCACGTTTTCAAAACTGCATTTTTGGGCCAAGAAAATGTGCATCTCGTTCTAATTATTTTAATTAGACGGTGAAATTTTGTTTTGGCATTTTTGGATTTTTATTTATTTTTCTACGATTTTTTTAGGTTCGCCGAAATTATTAAAAAAACGCGCGAGCGCCGGCTGCACCGAAGCCCAGCCGCGCAGCCCACCGCCCGAACCGTCCCCGACCTGGAGACCGCCGCCGCCCGAGTCCCGCTCGTCGCCGCCGCCCCTTGCCCCTCCCCCAAGGCAGCAGCCCCCCTCATATATACTCCCCACCCCGCCACCGCCCTCACCTCACCCCGCCCCCGACCCAAAGCCGCCAGGAGCCGCTCCGGAGCCGCCCGACCCCGCCGCCGAAGGAGCTCGCCGCCCGGAGCCCGAACGCCGCCGCCCGGAGCCCCCTCGACTACCCCGCCGCCTCCCGTCGCCTCCCCGCACCCCGCCGTACCCGAAGACCCTGCCGGAGCCCCGTCCCTCCCGCCGGAATACCTCGCCGGAGGTATAGCCGAGCCGCCGCCGCCGTGCCGGTTCTTTTAAAACCGTTCGGTTTATTTTTTTCTGAAACCCTAGATTTATTTTTTTAAATAGATCGGTTTATTTTTTTTCTTCGACTTAGTTAGTTAGTGAACGTTCACCGACCCGTTCGTTTTAACGAATGTGTTCGCCGGTTAGTCGCAGTTAACGAACGTCCGTTCGTTTAACTGTTCGTCAGTTTTCTTTTTCGTCGGATTTTCCGCGATTATTCGAGATCGCGATTTCTGATCATATTTTCGTTCTGGTATATCTTTTAGCTCGTTTATCGGAATCAGGCGATTCAAGCGCCTAGAGTTTCGTCTCGAAATTCTCTTTCCATTTAACCTATTGAAACAAGTTTTTGGTACTGTAAAATTTGACTTAGATCCAGATTAGTAAACGAAGCTTGTTTCTTTCGCCGTTTGACTTTCGTTCCTTCGTTTGATTCGATTCTTTTTGCAAACCGGAGTTCTTAAGTTGAACTTTCTGGTTAGATATTTATTTGAGTTTTACCTGTGCATTAGATGAGTGCTTATTGTTTTCTTTTTTGTTTGCGATAGAGTACCCGGAGTGCGCCGCTTGCTACTTCGAATCTCTTGGTTTCATGGATCATCAGCAAGGCAAGTAACACTTTAATCATGGTTAGCTGTGTCCCCGGTTATGGACATCTTGAGTATCTAGTACTTGGATTATCATGTGAATCTCATCATGTTACTTTAATTAATTTTGTTGGGTTTGATGATGATACTTAATTGGGATTGAGAATGCTGTCAACCATTCTCAATGTTTAACAACCACCATGATAGTTAAATAAAATTTATTCCTTTGCAGTAGGGAAAAATTGGCTTTTCGCAAAACTGTAACCATAGAGCCTTCTACCAGCCATATATGCATGTAGTATAGCATTATTATGTTCATTACTCTCTATGTGTTACATTGCCAGCATATTCCATGTGCTGACCCGTTTTCGGGCTGCAACGTTTCATGTTGCAGACTTTTCAGACGATGAGTAAGGTGCCTTAGGTCGTGGTCTTATACTCAGTGATGCCGTTGGAGTTGATGGACTCACTTATCTTCCAAGTCTTCCGCTGTTATCGTTTTTAGATTGCCTTAAGCCATATTTGTCATACTTATTTCTCTCTTCAGATACTCGATGTAATAAGTGTGTGATTGCTACTCTGTTATAAATCCTCCAAGTACTGTGCGTGTCAGCATTACTGATCCAGGGATGACACTGGTGCACGGTAGATCAGACTATTTGAGGTCTGGTCGCTACACTATGTAACCCTAGATCCCCCAGGTGTTTATAGAAACCGGAGGGTGTAGTACGGAAAGGATATACTCATTACCATAGTCATACAGGCTAGACTTCTAGGGTTTAGCCATTACGATCTCGTGGTAGATCAACTCTTGTAACACTCATATTCATCAAGATCAATCACGCAGGAAGTAGGGTATTACCTCCATAGAGAGGGCCCGAACCTGGGTAAACATCGTGTCCCCTGTCTCCTGTAACCATCGATCCTAGATGCACAGGTCGGGACCCCCTACCCGAGATCCGCCGGTTTGGACACCGACAGCGGTCGCACCGCACCCTCACACAGTCGCACCTGCACGCTGCAAACCCAACCAAGGGAACGCACCGTCACTAACACGTGCTACCGCATGTGATCAAACCAAACTCATCTATCCTACCGCTGACACATAATTTTCATTCATATATCATGTTTATCCAACCGCATGTTGGGGAAGATCCGTGCGGCCCGTGCGGTGGTCTGTTGGCGAAGAAGAAGAGGTGAGGAAGAAGAAAGGTTAGGAGACGTAGGATATTCATCCAACTGCCTGAAATGGTCGACTGACCCAAATGATGAAAGTCAGGCAACTTGAATAAATATATCTTTTTACACAGCAAAAGATCCCTAAAACAACAACATAAAGAAAATCTATCACTGCTCCCAGAACGAGACAGCCTCGTCGTCTTTTGCTGCTGACACAAACGAGTCGTGGCTGCCGACATGTGTGTTCGCACCGTGGTTGTTCTCGGCCACCAGCTACTCGTTCACGCGGAGCGTGCGGGCCCTCTACATGGATGCAAGCACTGCCCGGTTCACGTCCATTATGTTTGGTTCCGCCTGCAGGAGGGCCTCGATGGCAGCGGCATCTGATGTCGCTTGAACTACGTCGGTATTTCCTCAAAGAGGAAGGGATGATGCAGCACAACTATGGTAGGTATTTCCCTCAGTTATGAGACCAAGGTTATCGAACCAGCAGGAGAACCAAGCAACACTATGTAAACGGTGCCTGCACACAAAGAACAAATACTTGCAACCTGACGTGTTAAAGGGGTTGTCAATCCCTTTCGGGTAACGGTGCCAAAAATTGTCAAGTTGGCGGGATAAGAATATGATAGATTGGATAAATAGATCTCGAATAAATGGCAAATAAAAGAAGTAACAAAAAAGTGCAGCAAGGTATTTTTGGGTTTTTGGAATAATAGATCTAGAAATAAAAGTATCAAATAATAGATCGGAAAGCAAATATGATGAAGAATAGACCCGGGGGCGTATATTCACTAGTGGCTTCTCTCGAGTAAAATAGCATACGGTAGGTAAACAAATTACTGTTGGGCAATTGATAGAACTTCAAATAATCATGACAATATCCAAGCAATGATCATTATATAGGCATCACGTCCCAGATTAGTAGACCGACTCCTGCCTGCATCTACTACTATTACTCCACACATCGATCGCTATCCAGCATGCATCTACTGTATTAAGTTCATGGAGAAACGGAGTAATGCAATAAGAACGATGACATGATGTAGAGAAGATCTATTCATGTAGGAATAGACCCCATATTGTTATCCTTAATAGCAACGATACATACATGTCATGTCCCCTTCTGTCACTAGGATTGAGCACCGTAAGATCGAACCCATCACAAAGCACCTTTTCCCATGGCAAGAATAATCAATCTAGTCGGCCTAACTAAACCAAAGATTCGAAGAAGAAATACGAGGCTATAAATAATCATGCATATAAGAGATCAAAGAAACTCAAAGAACCTTCATGGATAAACAATAGATCTGATCATAAACTCAAAGTTCATCGGATCCCAACAAACACACCGCAAAAAGAGTTACATCAAATAGATCTCCAAGAGACCATTGTATTGAGAATCATAAGAGAGAGAGGAAGCCATCTAGCTACTAACTACGGACCCGAAGGTCTACAATGAACCACTCATGCATCATAAGAGAGAGAGGCACCAATGAGGATGATGAACCCCTCCGTGATGGAGTCTAGATTGGATCTGGTGTTTCTGGAACTTGCGGCGGCTGGAATTATGTTTTGTCGACTCCCCTGGGGTTTTTGGAATATTGGGGTATTTATAGAGCAAAGAGACGGTGCGGGAGGCCACATAGGTGGGCACAACCCACCAGGGCGCGCCTGGGGGTGGGTTGTGCCCCCCTCGGGGCACCCCTCTGGTACTTCTTTGGCCCAAGTTGTTCCTTCTGGTTGAGGGAGTCCTGGATTAAGGGGTCCTCAGACAGCCGGACTATATACTTCTGCCGGACTGTTGGACTATGAAGATACAAGATTCAAGACTTCGTCCCGTGTCCGGGTGGGACTCTCCTTTGCGTGGAAGGCAAGCTTGGCAATTCGGATATGTAGATCTCCTCCCTTGTAACAGACTCTGTGTAACCCTAGCCCCCTCCGGTGTCTATATAAACCGGAGGGTTTAGTCCGTAGGACAAGAACAATCATACCATAGGCTAGCTTCTAGGGTTTAGCCTCTACGATCTCGTGGTAGATCCACTCTTGTAATATTCATATCATCAAGATCAATCAAGCAGGAAGTAGGGTATTACCTCCATCGAGAGGGCCCGAACCTAGGTAAACATTGTGTCCCCCGCCTCATGTTACCATCCGCCTTAGACGCACAGTTCGGGACCCCCTACCCAAGATCCGCCGGTTTTGACACCGACATTGGTGCTTTCATTGAGAGTTCCGCTGTGCCGTCAACGCAAGGCTTGATGGCTCCTTCGATCATCGGCAACGATGCGATCCAGGGTGAGGTCCCCCCGGACAGATCTTCGTGTTCGGCGGCTTCGCACTGCGGGCCAACTCGCTTGGCCATCTGGAGCAGATCGAAAGCTACGCCCCTGGCCGTCAGGTCAAGTTTGGAAGCTTAAACTATACTGCCGACATCCGCGGAGACTTGATCTTTGACGGACTCGAGCCCATGTCAGGTGCGCCGCACAGTCACGACGAGCATGACCTAGCTCTATCGTCCAACGGTGTTCGGGAGACCACACCTGCGGCTACTCCGGCCCTCCATCCGGAGCAGATTGCACCGTCCAAGGACGGGTGGATGGACCCCGCCACGGAGGCCGCACACTCAGCGGCGATAGAGCTGAATACTGATTTCACCTCCTACGAGACCCGTGTTGCCGGATCCTTGGATTCGTCCCCGGCCATGGGCTCCGAACCGCCTGCGTCCGTGCCTATCGAATCTGATTGGGCGCCGATCATGGAGTTTTCCTCGCGGATATCTTTCAGCACTCGCCCTTGGGCGATGTGCTAAATTCATTAAGATCTCTCTCCTTGTCAGGAGGCCCTTGGCCGAACTATGTCCGGCTCGAGCAGGAAGCGGACGACGAGGAAATTCGTTCCCCACCCACCACCCACTTAATAGCCACTGTTGACGACTTAACCGACATGCGCGATTTCGACTCCAAAGACATCGACGGTATGGACGACGATGCAGGAGAGGAACAGGAACCACCGCCCACAGGGCGCTAGACAGCCACTTCATCACACAATATATATGGTGGATACACCCAAAGAAAACAATGACGAGGAACGGAAGGATGCAGCGAAGGATAGTTCCCTTGAGAAGCAACCAAAGCGACGGCGTAGGCGCCGCTCCAAATCCCGCCTTGGCAAAAACAGCGATAATAGCGCAAGAAAAAAATACCCTGGTCGACTCCAAAGGAAACGACGACCACATGGACCCAGCGACAGAGCAGGACGAGCCAGCGGACGGCGAACATAATACGGAGCCGCTGTCTGATCATGGCGACGCCGAGGATAAAGCTAATCAACCTGTCTCAGGAGAGGAGAACAGTCCGGATGACGATGCACACATCATCCCGGAAAGGCACTTGGAACAAGAGAACCTCCATAGAAGGCTTATTGACACCGCGAGGAGTCTAAAGAAGCAGAACCAAAGGCTTAAGGCCGCGCAAAATACACTCAACTGTAGATGGAACAAAGTGCTTGTCACTGAAGAAAAGTACGGTGGCATTCGCCACACAAAGAGCTATCCAAAGCGCAAGCTGCTGCCTGAATTCGATGACGAGGCCTTAGAGCCTATACAGCCGAAAAATAAAACAGCCGATCAGCCGGATCGACCACCCCGCGGCCGCGATAGGGCGGCTAACGATGTCGCACATAAGTCAGCACACGATCTCTGTGAGGACTTGCACTAAAAATCCGGTATAACCAGGTCCATCTACGGATCAAGGAAGCGAGCTCCGGCACAGAAGAAAAACCGAACACTACAACCGTCAGAATGCCATGACCCATCCAAATACAGGGGTGCCGCGCACCCCCTATGCTTCACTGATGAGGTGCTGGATCACAAATTTCCAGAGGGATTCAAACCCATGAACATAGAGGCATACGACGGAACGACAGACCCTGGGGTCTGGATCGAGGACTTTATCCTCCATATCCATATGGCTCGCGGAGATGATCTCCACGCCATCAAATACTTGCCCCTCAAGTTGAAAGGACCAGCCAGGCATTGGCTGAAGAGCCTCCCCGAAAACTCAATTGGAAGTTGGGAAGAGCTTGAGGATGCTTTTAGGGATAATTTTCAAGGGACCTATGTCCGGCCTCCGGATGCAGACGATTTAAGTCATATCATTCAACTGCCCGGAGAGTCAGCCCGAAAGCTTTGGAACAGATTCCTCACTAAGAAGAATCAAATTTTCGACTGCCCGGACGCCGAAGCCTTAGCGGCTTTCAAACACAGTGTCCGGGACGAATGGCTCGCCAGACACCTCGGCCAGGAAAAACCAAGGACAATGGCAGCCTTAACAAGCCTTATGACCCGCTTTTGCGCGGGCGAAGATAGTTGGCTAGCCCGTAGCGGCACCAGCGACCCAGGCACATCCGAAGTCAGGGATGGTAATGGAAAACCACGACGCAATAAAAGTAAGCGTCGAAACAATGAAGACAACCCAGACAACACAGCAGTAAACGCCGGATTCAGGGGCTCTCGACCCGGTCAACGGAAAAAGCCATTTAAAGGCAGCAGAGATGGACCGTCCAGCCTAAACAAGATTCTAGACAGATTATGTCAGATTCATGGCACCTCCGACAAACCTGCAAATCGCACTAACAGAGAATGCTGGGTCTTCAAGCAAGCCGGCAAGCTAAACGCCGAGCACAAGGGGAGGGAGACACAAAGTGAAGACGAGGATGAGCCTCGCCGGCAAAACACTGGGGGACAGAAAAAATTCCCACCAGAGGTCAAAACAGTGAACATGATTCACGTAACGCAGAGGAGGAGCAAACGCGCCCTCCGAGATGTATGCGCCATGGAGCCCGTCACCCCCAAGTTCAACCCTTGGTCGGCCTGCCCGATCACTTTCGATCGCAGGGATCACCCGACTAGTATCCGGCACGGAGGATCTGCTGCCTTGGTGCTAGACCCAATAATTAACGGATACCATCTCACCCGAGTCCTTATGGACGGGGGCAGTAGTCTCAATCTGATATATCAGGACACAGTCCGCAAAATGGGGATAGACCCGACAAGAATTAACCAAAGCAATACTACCTTTAAAGGAGTAATACCAAGCCCAGAGACCCGCTGCGCGGGCTCTCTAGTACTAGAGGTTGTATTCGGTTCTCCCAACAACTTCCGAAGTGAAAGGTTAACCTTCGACATCGCTCCATTCCGAAGCGGCTATCAAGCACTACTCAGAAGAACGGCCTTCGCTCATTTTAACGCAGTACTGCATTACACTTATCTTAAGCTTAAGATGCCCGGTCCATGTGGCACCATCATAGTTAGCGGAAACACAGAGTGTTCCTTGCGTACGAAAGAATGTGTGGCGGCTTTAGCAGCCGAACACTGACTCGCCTCTCCAATCAGAATAAATGATCGGTCGTCAAGACCGCGAACATGGCTAGACGAGTCTGGCGCAACACTGGCTGTAACAGCTCAGATAAACCTGAGATTGGGTTGGTGGATATACCCCCATAGGTGGTGCTAGGGGCTTCCCGCATGTAAAAATAACTACAGTTCGGGTTGAACTTATTTAGATTGAATTTTAATGGTTTATTAAGAATAACCAATTTTTTGCACGAAGACTTTCACCTGAGTTTTTCTCTTTTACAGATGATAATCGTGCTACACCCTTCCAGGATACGGCACAACGGAGACACGGGCGCAGACGTGCAGCAGGGCCCCGCTCAAAGGTTTCCTTTTAGATTAAGACCCTGTGTAAACCTTTCTTACTGTCTCTTGTTGCTTCACACCCTCCGGATACTCAACACAACCGAGAGGGATGCTGGCATTATTGGCATTTCGCCACGTCAGACTAATGCATGTACCTGGAAATTCAGGGTTCATTATCAAGGGCGTTACTCAGCCCGGTATATGTTGTAAAGACCGAATACCTTAGGGAGTGTTCGGCGTCGCGAGTTTGGCCTTATATGCATCAGCTCCGAATCATGTCTTTGGTCAATAGTTGGGTTTGACCGGCTCCCGTGTTTTGCTACCTTACGTTCCGCTCTATCGGCTAAGGTGGCACCAGGAGAACTACTGCGATTGTGCCCTGGTTCATCTGGACGAGCACCTCAGTAGAGAAAGCCGAAAACTGACTGTCATGATAAAGCGCGAGACTGGTCAACCACTAGATGACTCATTGGAATCTTCGCGGTTGCTCTGCATTAACGAAGGACCGGTTTCCCGGTCATGTATGTACGCGCACCGTATTCGGATAGACGCGGAAGTACCAGGGGCTATATAGTAGCCCCACCATCAAACTCATATGGCTAAGTAAAAGTGTTAAAGCAATATAGTCCGATTGCCTTGTTTGCCGCGCTATCACCTCCTTAATGGACCAAGACGTTGGATCAAGTGTGAATACGCGCTTTTTTGAACACCCCCGCATTATATGTGTGGGGGCTGAAGCCGACGACTGCAAACTTTCAGGTTATATACATACATAAACGGTCGCATAGGAGGCATCATAATACTTTCAGGCAAAAGTATAAACACAACCTTTATAATCATAATAGCATTGTTTTTACAATCGGGATACATGTCACTCAAACATGATACTCTTCGAGCACTGAGCCTCTATTAAACGAGCACCTTCTAGGACTTCTTCAAAATAGTGCTCGGCCGAGACCTGGCCTACGGCCGGACCCCGGGTTGCAATAGCGGTGGCCTCCATCTCTGCCCAGTATGTCTTAACACGGGCAAGAGCCATCCGCGCACCCTCTATGCACGCCGACCTCTTTACAACGTCGATATGCGGCACAGCACCAAGGAATCATTGCACTAAACCAAAATAACTATTTAGCCTTGGTCCTTCTAGCCAAAGATGATCCACGACAGACCTCATGGCAAGGCCGGACAACCTGTGGAGCTCAGCCCACTCGGCCATTTGCTCATTCAACAGCAGCGGACGCATTGGAGCACTGAACTGCGACCAGAACAACTTTTCCACTTCGTGATCTTTCTGATCTTTGAAAAACTCCGTCACATCAGCAACACTCGTTGCCAAGTCCAAGTACACGTCTGCAGCACTCCATAATTGATCCAGAGGGGCATACTTCGGATCTCCGAACTTCGTCCGCAACAAAAAAGGCTTCCCAGCCGTGATATCTCCGGCTTGACGAAGCTCCTCCTTCGCCGCTCTAATTCTAGAGCGGGTTTCCTTGGCTGCTACCATGGCTTTCTTCAGGTCCGCTGCTTTCGCTTGGCTTTCCTTTTCAAGAGCTCATAACGGTCGGCGGCATCCTTCAACTCAACAGCCATCTTGGCTATTTTATCTTTGCTCTGGCGATGCGCAGCCTGTTCGGCTCTTAACTCTTCGACCGCCTTTAGGGCGGCCGCATCAATTCTCTTGGCTTGTTCCTTGGCTTGGGCAAGTTCCGCCCGAAGGGTCTCCACGGCGGCAACTCCATCTTCAGTCACAACATTTTATAGATACTAGCATCCTGCTCCTCTTAATATATGTTGACCACCGGAGAATACATACCCTGTGCCTCGTCAAGCCGCTTGTTTACAAGCACGATGTCGGCATCTGTCGCATCAAGTTGCCGCCTCAGTTTGGCAAATTCGCCAGTCCGCCCAGCTACCGGACCCTCAGCCGCCTGCACATGAAAGCAGCATGATCATTATCTGGGACTATGATCCTCTGTTTGCCGCCTTTGGACAGCAACCAGAGTCTCAGGGGCAACTGTCTGCATAGGGCACACCTAGCGTGTGCGGTACCGTCAAAAAATATATATATATTACTTTGCATACCTCAAAGCCTCTTAGCAGGCTCATAAAAGCTTCATGCAACCCACTTTCGGCGGATGAGATCCTCTCAACCACCGTACCCATTAAAGTACGATGCGCCTCTGAGATAGCCACTTGCTCCAGAAGACTCATCAGTGCGTCTGGTCGCGCACCGGACAGTCCCGGACTCTTTCTGTTGTTCTCCTTAGGAGCCGAATACTCCGGACTTCGGGTGGCCGAAGGGTTACCTTTTGGTCGTGGTGGATCAGGAGAAATCCTCCATAACGACACCTCAGGGTCGTCCGCCTCATGAGGCGGCAGGGGGAGGCGTTTCGCTCTCCATCATCTCCGGAAGAAGATCCCCCGAAGACGAACTCTGTCGAGAAGGGCTACGATCCGAACTGCAAGACATACGTCTCGGTTATTGTCCTCAGAGATGAAGCAGGATATATTTACCAAAAGTACTCTTGCTCACTTACAGCTCGGTGGAGGGCTGATCCCCTTGTGGGCACTGTGCGATAAGGATGCCCTCCGGGGCAGGGCCCTCTGGTGAAGGTTTCTTCCCTCGTTTGGAAACTCTTGTTTCCAAGTCTTCAGAGGCGGTCCTTTTCCTTCCTTGGGGAGAGGGAATTTCAGATTCTTCTCCCCGGTTATCCTCCTTCGCGGAGACACTAATTCCCCCGGTTTGGATGATTAATGAGTGAGGCCCGCTTTTGGCTTCTTTATTCCTCCCTTTATCTTCCTCTGATGGCACCTGATAAGGTGCATACTCAAGCATCCTGGCTAGTACAGGATCCAGTAAGCCTTCGGGAAGCGGGGCCGAACACCTGATCCTCTTCGCCTTTTTTATCCAGTCCTGGTCAAAGAGCGACTTTTCAGAATGATGTTGTGATGAATAAAAGACAGCGTGTTTGGCCGCAGAATTACTTACCTGGGTATCTGGATGATTGCAGTTTAGACCTGCATCCTCGGTGGTGTCCGGACACTTTATTCGTGGTCCGAAGAACAATCCATACATCCCTTCGAGCGTCATGCCGAAGAATTGATGAATAGTTCACGGTCCTTCCGGGTTGAACTCCCACATACGGAGAGGTCGACGTTGGCATGGCAGGACCCGACGAACTAGCATGACTTGCATTACCTTGACAAGGCTGACATCTCTCTCGAGGAGATCTCGGATGCGAATCTGTAGTGTCGGCAAGTCATTAACCGCCCCCCAGTCTAGCCCCTTGTTGACCCACGACGCCAGTTGTGGCGGGGGGCCCGAACGGAAGGCGGGGGCAGCTGCCCACTTAGTACTTCGGGGGGCCGTGATGTAAAACCACTCCCGCTGCCATAAGTTGGACATCTCCGGGAAGGAACCCTTTGGCCATGGAGCATCGGCGCCTTTGGTTATTATGGCACCTTCGCATTCTGCGTGTCGCCCATCGATCATCTTCGGCTTCACATTGAAGGTCTTGAGCCATAAGCCGAAGTGTGGAGTGATGCGGAGGAAGGCCTCACACACGAGATGAACGACGCGATGTGAAGGATGGAATCCGGAGCCAGATCATGGAAATCGAGCCCGTAGTAGAACATAAGCCCTCTAACAAAGGGATCAAGACTAAAGCCTAGCCCTCAGAGGAAGTGGGAAACAAACACGACACTCTCGTTGGGTTCGGGAGTAGGGATGACCTGCCCTTGAGCAGGTAGCCTGTGCGAGATTTCGGCGGTCAGATACCTGGCTTCTCTTAGCTTCTTGATGTCCTCCTATGTGACAGAGGAGGCTATCCACCGGCCTTGAAGGTTGGATCCGGACATGATTGAAGGTCCGAAGCGCTTAGCCGGAGCCTCGGGTGTTGGAATTCGAGGTGGGCGAAGGGAAGGATCGAGCACGAGAAGAAAAGGACAGACCTTGGCCCCTTTATAAAGAGGGTGAATATCAAGCGTCCTCCGCGCGGCCGTCTGGAACTTGCCTAAAATCGAGGAGTCATACCAGCGGGCACGATTGGGTTACCCACACCCGTATTGATGAGAATCCCGTGATAAGGGGAACACGATCTCTGCTTCGACAAGACGTGCCAATAAAACCGCCTCGCAACACGTGCGGTGGTAGGCTGGAAAAAACGGTTCGTCATGACCGGACCACGGCAGAACGTCACGCTATGAAAAGTTGTCAGCAGATTAGATTTGTGGAAATATTATACTCTCTATGGTGGTATGTGGAATTTGTTTTGTAGAGCCGGACACGATCCTAGTGTTCAAAATCTTCTATGGAGTATTCGGAGGAGGAACCTGCCTTGCAATGCCGAAGACAATCTGCGCGCCGGACTCATCGTCATTGAAGCCTGGTTCGGGGGCTACTGAGGGAGTCCTGGATTAAGGGGTCCTCGGACAGCCG
This sequence comes from Aegilops tauschii subsp. strangulata, assembly GCF_002575655.3. Classification (NCBI taxonomy): domain Eukaryota; kingdom Viridiplantae; phylum Streptophyta; class Magnoliopsida; order Poales; family Poaceae; genus Aegilops; species Aegilops tauschii. The sequence continues at coordinate 322,229,754 of NC_053038.3, read as the reverse complement.
GACTATATACTTTTGTCAGACCGTTGGACTATGAAGATACAAGATTCAAGACTTCGTCCCGTGTCCGGGTGGGACTCTCCTTTGCGTGGAAAGCAAGCTTGGCAATTCGGATATGTAGATCTCCTCCCTTGTAACCGACTCTGTGTAACCCTAGCCCCCTCCGGTGTCTATATAAACCGGAGGGTTTAGTCCATAGGACAAGAATAATCATAACCATAGGCTAGCTTCTAGGTTTTAGCCTCTACGATCTCGTGGTAGATCCACTCTTGTAATACGCATATCATCAAGATCAATCAAGCAGTAAGTAGGGTATTACCTCCATCGAGAGGGCCCGAACCTGGGTAAACATTGTATCCCCTGCCTCCTGGTACCATCCGCCTTAGACGCACAGTTCGGGACCCCCTACCCGAGATCCGCCGGTTTTGACACCGGCACTGGTCTAGAAAAAATCTCCAAAAAGTTTCGCTGTGTTTGGACTCCGTTTGGTATTGATTTTCTGCGAAGTAAAAAATAAGGAAAAAACAGGAACTGGCACTGGGCACTATGTCAATAGGTCAGTCCCAAAAAATGATATAAAGTCGCTATAAAAACATTATAAAACATCTAAGAATGATAATATAACAGCATGGAACAAGCAAAAATTATAGATACGTTGGAGACGTATCAGCATCCCCAAGCTTAATTCCTACTCATCCTCGAGTAGGTAAATGATAAAAACAGAATTTTTGATGTGGAATGATGCCTAACATGTTCATCACATTTTCTTTTCTTGTAGCATGGACATTTGGACTTTTATGTGATTCAAAGCAATAGTCTAGTTTTGACATGAAGATTTCAATACTCAAGCATATCAACAAGCAACTATGTCTTTCAAAATATCAACACTAAAGCAAGTTATCCCTAGCCCATTATGCTCAATCAATGATCCATTCATGAAACACACTCGCATATTAGATATACCCAATGCTCAAGTACGATCATAGTGCCCCTTAGTTGGTGCTTTATAAGAGAAGATGGAGACTCAAAAAAATAAAAATTGCATAAAGTAAATAGAAAGGCCCTCCGCAGAGGGAAGTAGGGATTTGTAGAGGTGCCAGAGCTCAAATTGAAAAAGATAGAGATAAAACATTTTGGGTGGCATGCTTTTCCTGTCAATGAAAACGATCGAGTAGTTCCCAATACTTTGCATGCTAGATATATCATAGGCGGTTCCCAAACAGAAAATAAAGTTTATTCCTTTTTCCACCATACTTTCACATTCCACGGCTAATCGTATCCACGGGAACCGTCCATACTAACACTTTCCAAGGAATTTATTATTTGACAACATAAAATAAATTCATTTTTCATTGCGGGACTGGGCATCCCTAATACCTTTGTTGTACTCTCATGCAATGACAAGTGAATAAGCACTCATCTTGAGAATACCACATCTAGCATGGAAAAATATCAGACACCCCCTACCGTTTCATGAGCGGTACGAGCACACAAAAAGGAAATTTATTTTGAAAAATAGAGATGGCACATACAAATTTGCTTAGAACGGCACGCAAATACCGCATAGAGGTAGGTATAGTGGACTCATATGGCAAAACTGGGTTTAAGGATTTTGGATGCACAAGTAGTATTCCTACTTAGTAGAAGTGAAGGCCAGCAAAAAGATTTAGCAGCATCCAACCAAGAAACAAAAAATCTCATAAGCGAGCATTAAGCATAACTAACACCGAATAATGCACCACAAGTAGGATGTAATTTCATTGCATAACTATTGACTTTCGTGCTTGCATAGGAAATCACAAACCTTAACACCAATATTCTTACTAAAGCATAATTACTCATCAACATGACTCACATATTATATCATCATATCGCAAAACTATTACAAAGAATCAAGTTTATTTTGTCCAATGATCTTCATGAAAGTTTTTATTATATCCCTCTTGAATATCTATCACTTTGGGACTATTTTCATATATTCTTTTGATAGCTCAAACAAATCTAAGTGAAGAACATGAGCTTAAAAATTTCTTCTCTCAAAATAATATAAGTGAAGCATGAGAGAATTTCTTCAAAAAAAAACTACTAACTCTCAAATAAATCTAAGTGAAGCATGAGAGCATTTCTTCAAAAAGATTAAAGCACGCCGTGCTAAAAAAGATATAAGTGAAGCACTAGAACAATTCCATAGCTCAAAGAATTTAAGTGAAGCACATAGAGCAATTCTAACAAATCATAACATAAGTTTGGCTCTCCCAAATAGGTGTGTTCAGCAAGGATAGATGACACAAATTAAAAGGAAAAACAAGCAAAGACTCGTATAACACAAGACACTCCAAGCAAAACTCATGATATGTGACGAATAAAAATATACCTCCAAGTAAAATACCGATGGTCGTTAGAAGAAAGAGGGGATGCCACTCGGGGGCATCCCCAAGCTTAGTTGCTTATTTCTCTTTGGATAATAACTTGGGGTGCCATGGGGCATCCCCAAGCTTAGGCTCTTCTTACTCCTTATTCCTTCATCCATCGTGATCTCACCCAAAGCTTGAAAATTTCAATCACACAAAACTCAACAAAACCTTCGTGAGATCCGTTAGTATAAGAAAGAAAATCACTATTCTAAGTACTATTGCAAACCCATTCATATTTTATTTTTGCATTATATCTACTATATTCCAACTTTACCATGGCTTAAAACCCCCCAATACAAACCGTAGATTCATCAAAATAAGCACACAACGCAAAGAAAACAGAATCCGTCAAAAACAGAATAGTCTGTAGCAATCTGAAAAATTTGTATACTTCTCTAACTCCAATAATTCATAAAAAATAGGAAGATGTAGGCAATTTGTATATTAATCTTGTGTAAAAAATTCAGAAGCTTTCGTTACTTCTGTGATTTATGAAAATTATTTCATCGGACGCAAAAGTTTTTTCCAACAAGATCAAATCAACTATCACCCAACATGATCCCAAAGGCTTTGGTTGGCCGAAACACTAATCAAAACATAAAAACACAATCATAATAGATGCATAATTGTGCAAACACTCAAGAACAGAAATAAAAAGGCAAAAATAAAATTTATTCATTGGGTTGCCTCCCAACAAGCGTATCGTTTTACGCCCCTAGCTAGGCATTTGATAATTTTTAATGATGCTCACATGAAAGATAGCAAGTGAAACACGAAGAGAGCATCATGCAGCATGCGAAAAACAAGTTTAATTCTAACATACTTCCTATGCATATGCATTTTATAAGCAAACAATCTATCAAGACAAGCAAAAACTAGCATATGCAAGGAAGAATAAAGAAACAATATCAATCTCAACATAATGAGAGGTAAATTCATGACATGGAAATTTCTACAACCATATTTTCCTCTCTCATAATAATTACATGTAGGATCATAATCAAATTCAAAATATATCTATCAAATAAAATTTTCTCTTCATGATCCACATGCATGCAAAGTTGACACTCTTCCAGAATTGTGGGATTATTTTTAGCTAAAGTTGACACTCTTCCAAACACAGTTTGAATATTATCACAAACATATTCATGATGAGGCTTAAATAAATTTTCAAGATCATAAGAATCATTATCACCCCAATCATGATCATTGCAATAAGTAGTAAACATAACAAAATTAGCATCCCCAAGCTTGGGGTTTGGCATATTATTAGCACAATTGACATTAATAGAATTTATAATAACATAATTGCAATCATTCTTTTCATTCAAGGAGCTATTGTGAATTACTTTATAAATTTCTTATTTTAACACTTCATCAACAATTTTCTGATTCACGAATCTCAAGCAAAACTTCATAAAGATAGTCTAGTGAACTCAATTCACTAGCAATTGGTTCATTATAAATGGATCTTTTAAAAAGATTAGCAAGTGGATGAGGATCCATATCAATATATTTTTAGCAGGGAAAGATGCAAGCAAATAGAAGGCTCATGGCACACAAGATCACACGCAAACAAAAGATCGAATGAGGGAAAGGCAAACGGAAAGGAAGGAAATTTTTTGTGAAGTGGGGGAGATGAAAACGAGAGGCAAATGGCAAATAATTTAAATTGCAAGGAGATGAGATTTGTGATTAGGAACCTGATAGATGTTGACGATGTCTCCCTGGCAACGGCGCCAGAAATTCCTTTTGATGTCGCTTGAACTACGTCGGTATTTCCCCAAAGAGGAAGGGATGATGCAGCACAACTACGGTAGTTGTTTCCCTCAGTGATGAGACCAAGGTTATCGAACTAGTAGGAGAACCAAGAAACACTATGTAAATGGTACCTGCACACAAAGAACAAATACTTGCAACCCGACGTGTTAAAGGGGTTGTCAATCCCTTTCGGGTAACGGTGCCAGAAATTGTCAAGTTGATGGGATAAAAATTATGACAGATTGGATAAATAGATCTTGAATAAACGCGAAATAAAAGAAGTAACAAAAAAGTGAAGCAAGGTATTTTTGGGTTTTTGGAATAATAGATCTGAAAATAAAAGTAGCAAATAATAGATCGGAAAGCAAATATGATGAAGAATAGACGCGGGGGCCCTAGATTTCACCAGTGGCTTCTCTCGAGAAAAATAGCATACGGTGGGTAAACAAATTACTGTTGGGCAATTGATAGAACTTCAAATAATCATGATGTTATCCAGGCAATGATCATTATATAGGCATCACATCCAAGATTAGTAGACCGACTCCTGCCTGCATCTACTATTATTACTCCACACATCGACCGCTATCCAGCATGCATCTAGTGTATTAAGGTCATGGAGAAACAGAGTAATGCAATAAGAAAGATGACATGATGTAGACAAGATCTATTCATGTAGGAATAAACCCCATCTTGTTATCCTTAATAGCAACGATACTTACATGTCATGTCCCCTTCTGTCACTAGGATCGAGCACTGTAAGATCGAACCCATCACAAAGCACCTCTTCCCATGGCAAGAAAAATCGATCTAGTCGGCCTAACTAAACCAAAGATTCGAACAAGAAAAACGAGGCTATAAGTAATCATGCATATAAGAGATAAAAGAAACTCAAATAACTTTCATAGATAAAAAATAGATCTGATCATAAACTCAAAGTTCATCGGATCCCAACAAGCACGCTGCAAAAAGAGTTACAACAAATAGATCTCCAAGAGCCCATTGTATTGAGAATCATAAGAGAGAGAGAGAGAGAGAGAGAGAGAGAGAGAGAGAGAGGAAGCCATCTAGCTACTAACTACGGACCTGAAGGTCTACAATGAAATACCCACGCATCATCAGAGAGGCAACAATGATGATGATGAACCCCTCCGTGATGGTGTCTAGTTTGGATCTAGTGTTTCTAGAACTTGCAGCGGCTGGAATTGTGTTTCGTCAACTCCCCTTGGGTTTTTGGAATATTGGGGTATTTATAGAGCAAAGACGTGGTGCGGGCGGCTGATACGTCTCCATCGTATCTATAATTTTTTATCGTTCCATGCCAATATTCTACAACTTTCATATACTTTTGGCAACTTTTTATACTATTTTTGGGACTAACATATTGATCCAGTGCCTAGTGCCAGTTCCTGTTTGTTGCATGTTTTATGTTTCGCAGAAACCCCATATCAAAGGGAGTCCAAACGGGATAAAAACGGACGGAGAATATTTTTGGAATATTTGGAAAATATGGGAAGAAGAATCAACGCGAGACGGTGCCCGAGGTGGCCACGAGGCAGGGGGCGCGCCCCTGACCCTCGTGGGCCCCCCATAAGGTGGTTGCTGCTCTTCTTTGGCCCCAAGAAAGCTAATTTTCAAAGAAAAATCTAGGCGAAGGTTTCAATCCAATCGGAGTTACGGATCTCCGGATATATAAGAAACGGTGAAAGGGCGGAATCCCAGAGCGCAGAAACAGAGAGAGACAGATCCAATCTCGGAGGGGCTCTCGCCCCTCCCACGCCATGGAGACCATGGACCAGAGGGGAAACCCTTCTCCCATCTAGGGAGAAGGTCAAGGAAGAAGAAGAAGGAGGGGGACTCTCTCCCCTAGCTTCCGGTGGCGTCGGAGTGCCACCGGGGGCCATCATCATCACCGCAATCTTCACCAACAACTTCACCGCCATCATCACCAACTCTTCCCCCCACTATACAGCGGTGTAACCCTCTTTTACCCGCTGTAATCTCTACTTAATCATGGTGCTCAACGCTATATATTATTTCCCAATGATGTATGGCTATCCTATGATGTTTGAGTAGATCCGTTTTGTCCTATGGGTTAATTGATGATCGTGATTGGTTTGAGTTGCATGTTTTATTATTGGTGCTGTCCTATGGTGCTCTCCATGTCGCGCAAGCGTGAGGGATCCCCACTATAGGGTTTTCAATATGTTCATGATTTGCTTATGGTGGGTGGCGTGAGTGATTGAAGCATATACCCGAGTAAGTAGGTTGTTTGCGTATGGGAAGAAAGAGGACTTGATACTTTAATGCTATGGTTGGGTTTTACCTTAATGATCTTTAGTAGTTGCGGATGCTTGCTAGAGTTCCAACAATAAGTGCATATGATCCAAGTAGAGAAAGTATGTTAGCTTATGCCTCTCCCTCATATAAAATTGCAATAGTGATTACCGGTCTAGTTATCGATTGCCTAGGGACAAATAACTTTCTCGTGACAAAAAGCTCTTTACTAAAACTAATTTAGTTGTGTGTTTATCTAAACAGCCCCTACTTTTTATTTACGTGCTCTTTATTATCTTGCAAACCTATCCAAAAACACCTATAAAGTACTTCTAGTTTCATACTTGTTCTAGGTAAAGCGAACGTTAAGCGTGCGTAGAGTTGTATCGGTGGTCGATAGAACTTGAGGGAATATTTGTTCTACCTTTAGCTCCTCGTTGGGTTCGACGCTCTTACTTATCGAAAGAGGCTACAATTGATCCCCTATACTTGTGGGTTATCAAGACCTTTTTCTGGCGCCGTTTCCGGGGAGCAATAGCGTGTGGTGAATATTCTCGTGTGTGCTTGTTTGCTTTATCACTAAGTAATTTTTATTTGCTGTTCTTAGTTGTTCTCTATCTTTAGTTATGGATATGGAACACGAAATACCAAAAAAATTAGGTTTACTTGCTACTCATGGAGATGGGGAACCTCCTAAAACCCTCGATGCTCGTTATGTGATGATATTATGTACTACTTTGATAATCCTGAGAAAACCCCATTCAATTTGGTAATGGGAGACACGTTGGATCAACGTGAATACTTTAGGGATTATCACTTGACTCAAAAAGGGAAACTATTATGGGATCAAATTTATATGTGGTATGCTAGGCAACTATGCTTGAGATATGATTATACTTGTTGCTCTAGGATGAAGTCTCCACACCTTCCCTTTTCATGCAAATTTAATGATAATGAAACCTTGGCTTCTTATGCTAGAGTTATATATGATTACTATGATGTGGAACAAATGGAAGAATTTGTTGCTTTTATGGGTGCTTATGAAATTGAATCTGTATTTAAAGAGTGTGAAAATCTTTATGATGCTGTTTATAGACCTGAAAATTTAGCTATCCTTAAATATTGCTATGAGAATTATGAATACAATTCCGATATTGATGCATTTATTGAGAAAGTCTCCGATGTCCAAGAAGAGACTAATATTTTGCAGGAGTCTATGGAAGAAGAAATTGATGAAACTGTGAGCTCATTGGATGAAAAAGATGAGGAGGAGAGCGAAGAACAAAAGGAGGAAGAGCGGATTGATCACCCGTGCCCACCTTCTAATGAGAGTAACTCTTCAACTCATACATTGTTTAATTTCCCTTCATGCTTACCGAAGGATGATTGCTATGATGACTGTTATAATCCCGTTGATTCTCTTGAAATATCCCTTTTTGATGATGCTTGCTATGCTTGTGGCCAAGATGCCAATATGAATTATGCTTATGGAGATGAACTTGCTATAGTTCCTTATGTTAAACATGAAATTGTTGCTATTGCACCCACGCATGATAGTCCTATTATCTTTTTGAATTCTCCCGACTACACTATATCGGAGAAGTTTGCACTTATTAAGGATTATATTGATGGGTCGCCTTTTACCGTTGCACATGATGATTTTGATGAATATAATATGCATGTGATTGCTGCTCCTACTTGCAATTATTATGAGAGAGGAACTATATCTCCACCTCTCTATGTTTCCAACATGATAAAATTGCAAGAAACTGCTTATACTATGCATTGGCCTTTACTAGGTGTGCATGAATTGTTCTTTTATGACATGAAGATGCATAGGAAGAGAGTTAGACTTCGTCATTGCTTGATATATGTTGCTTTGTGCTCACTACTAAATGCCAAATCATTGTTAATTAAAATTGGCTTTGATATACCTTGGGATCCGGGTGGATTCATTACTTGAGCACTATATGCCTAGCTTAATGGCTTTAAAGAAACCGCTGCCAGGGAGACAACCCGGAAGTTTTAGAGAGTCGTTTATTTCAGTTGAGTGCTTTCATTTAGTTTAAAAACCAAAAAAAATAAAGAGGGGAACCTAAAACTTTTCAAAAAGGAAAGTGAAAGTGAGAAAGACAAGCATTGTTGAAGTGGGAGAGCTCCTTGAACTTTGTTCATGCTCACGGAAACTTTGTGAATCTTAATCACAGAAAATTTTCAATAAAAATAATTATCCCCTTGTACAGTTCCATTTTATTATAAAAATAATGTGCCAAGGTTTGCCTTTAGGATGTTTACAATGCTTGTTGGTTTGTACGGTGCAGGACAGAAACTTTGGCTGTAGTGCGCGATTTTTCATTTTTTACTGGAACATCAAACGGTTCTGGAACTTTTTGCAATGTCTTTATATACAAATATTTTATGTTTCCTAATTTTGGTAGAATTTTTGAAATACCAGAGGTATGGTGAATGTTTAGATTATTACAGACTGTTCTGTTTTAGACAGATTCTGTTTTTGATGCATAGTTTGCTTGTTTTGATGAAACTATCGTTTCCTATCAGTGGATTACGCCATGAAAAAGCTATATTACAGTAGCTATAATGCAAAAACAAAATATGAATTGGTTTGCAACAGTACTTAGAGTAGTGATTTGCTTTATTATACTAATGGATCTTACCGAGTTTTCTGTTGAAGTTTTGTGTGGATGAAGTGTTCGATGATCGAGAAGGTTTCGATGTAAGAAGAAGGAAGAGAGGCAAGAGCTCAAGCTTGGGGATGCCTGAGGCACCCCAAGTAAATATTCAAGTAGACTCAAGCGTCTAAGCTTGGGGATGCCTCGGAAGGCATCCCCTCTTTCTTCAACAAGTATCGGTATGTTTTCGGATTCATTTCATTCATGTGATATGTGCAAATCTTGGAGCATCTTTTGCATTTAGTTTTCATTTTTCTTTTATGCACCATGCTGGTATGAGATAGTCCTTGGTTGATTTATAGAATGCTCTTTGCACTTCACTTATATCTTTTGAGTATGGCTTTATAGAATGCTTCATGTGCTTCACTTATATCATTTGAAGTTTGGATTGCCTGTTTCTCTTCACTTAGACAACCGCCATTTGTAGAATGCTCTTTTGCTTCACTTATATTTGTTAGAGCGTGGGCATATCTTTTGTAGAAAGAATTGAACTCTCTTGCTTCACTTATATCTATTTAGAGAGATGACAGGAACTGGTCATTCACATGGTTAGTCATAAAATCCTACGTAAAACTTGTAGATCACTGAATATGATATGTTTGATTCCTTGCAATAGTTTTGCGATATAAAGATGGCGATATTAGAGTCTTGCTAGTGGGTAGTTGTGGATTAGTAGAAATACTTGTGTTGAGGTTTGTGATTCCCATAGCATGCACGTATGGTGAACCGTTATGTAACGAAGTCGGACATGAGGTATTTATTGATTGTCTTCCTTATGAGTGGCGGTCGGGGACGAGCGATGGTCTTTTCCTACCAATCTATCCCCCTAGGGGCATGCGTAGTAGTACTTTGCTTCGAGGGCTAATAAACTTTTGCAATAAGTATATGAGTTCTTTATGACTAATGTGAGTCCATGGATTATACGCACTCTCACCCTTCCGTCATTGCTAGACTCTTCGGTACCGTGCATTGCCCTTTCTCAACTCGAGAGTTGGTGCAAACTTCGCCGGTGCATCCAAACCCCGTGATACGATACGCTCTATCACACATAAGCCTCATTATATCTTCCTCAAAACACCCACCATACCTACCTATCATGGCATTTCCATAGCCACTCCGAGATATATTGCCATGCAACTTCCATCATCATCATATACATGACTTGAGCATTTATTGTCATATTGCTTTGCATGATCGTAAGATAGCTAGCATGATGTTTTCATGGCTTGTCCGTTTTTGATGTCCTTGCTACGCTAGATCATTGCACATCCCGGTACACCACCGGAGGCATTCATATAGAGTCATATCTTTGTTCTAGCATCGAGTTGTAATATTGAGTTGTAAGTAAATAAAAGTGTGATGATCATCATTATTAGAGCATTGCCCCAGTGAGGAAATGATGATGGAGACTATGATTCCCCCACAAGTCGGGATGAGACTCTGGACTTTAAAAACAAAATAAAAGAGGCCAAAGAAGCCCAAATAAAAAAGAGAGGCGAAAGAAGCCCACCAAAAAAACAAACAAACAAAAAAATGAGAGAAAAAGAGAGAAGGGGCAATGTTACTATCCTTTTACCACACTTGTGCTTCAGAGTAGCACCATGTTATTCATATAGAGAGTCTCTTGAGTTATCACTTTCATATACTAGTGGGAATTTTCATTATAGAACTTGGCTTGTATATTCCAATGATGGGCTTCCTCAAATGCCCGAGGTCTTCATGAGCAAGCAAGTTGGATGCACACCCACTTAGTTTCAGTTTGAGCTTTCATACACTTATAGCTCTTAGTGCATCCGTTGCATGGCAATCCCTACTCCTCACATTGACATCAATTGATGGGCATCTCCACAGCCCATTGATTAGCCGCGTCGGTGTGAGACTTTCTCCCTTTTTTGTCTTCTCCACACAACCTCCACCATCATATTCTATTCCACCTATAGTGCTATGTCCATGGCTCACGCTCATGTATTGCGTGAAAGTTGAAAAGGTTTGAGAATGTCAAAAGTATGAAACAATTGCTTGGCTTATCATCGGGGTTGTGCATGATTTAAATATTTTGTGTGGTGAAGATGGAGCATAGCCAGACTATATGATTTTGTAGGGATAACTTTCTTTGGCCATGTTATTTTGAAAAGACATTATTGCTTTATTAGTATGCTTGAAGTATTATTGTCTTAATGTCAAATGATAGACTATTGCTTTGAATCACTCGTGTCTTAATATTCATGCCATGATTAGATTATGTGATCAAGATTATGCTAGGTAGCATTCCACATCAAAAATTATCTTTTTTATCATTTACCTACTCGAGGACGAGCAGGAACTAAGCTTGGGGATGCTGATACGTCTCCGTCGTACCTATAATTTTTGATTGTTCCATGCCAATATTCTACAACTTTCCTATACTTTGGCCAACTTTTTATACTATTTTTGGGACTAACATATTGATCCAGTGCCCAGTGCCAGTTCCTGTTTGTTGCATGTTTTATGTTTCGCAGAAACCCCATATCAAATGGAGTCCAAACGGGATAAAAACGGACGGAGAATATTTTTGGAATATTTGGGAAATATGGGAAGAAGAATCAACGCGAGACAGTGCCCGAGGTTGCCACGTGGCAGGGGGCGCGCCAGACCCTTGCGCGCTCCCCTGGCCCTCGTGGGCCCCCCTGTAAGGCGGTTGCTGCTCTTCTTTGGCCGCAAGAAAGCTAATTTTCAGAAAAAAAATCTTGGCGAAGGTTTCAATCCAATCGGAGTTACGGATCTCCGGATATATAAGAAACGGTGAAAGGGCAGAAGCCGAGAGCGCAGAAACAGAGAGAGACAGAGAGACAGATCCAATCTCGGAGGGGCTCTCGCCCCTCCCACGCCATGGAGACCATGGACCAGAGGGGAAACCCTTCTCCCATCTAGGGAGGAGGTCAAGGAAGAAGAAGAAGGAGGGGGGCTCTCTCCCCCTCGCTTCCGGTGGCGCCGGAGTGCCACCGGGGGCCATCATCATCACCGCAATCTTCACCAACAACTTCACCGCCATCATCACCAACTCTTCTGCCCTCTATGCAGCGGTGTAACCCCTCTTTCTGTAATCTCTACTTAAGCATGGTGCTCAACGCTATATATTATTTCCCAATGATGTATGGCTATCCTATGATGTTTGAGTAGATCCGTTTTGTCCTATGGGTTAATTGATGATCGTGATTGGTTTGAGTTGCATGTTTTATTATTGGTGTTGTCCAATGGTGCTCTCCGTGTAGTGCAAGTGTGAGGGATCCCCGCTGTAGGGTTTGCAATATGTTCATAATTTGCTTATGGTGGGTGGCGTGAGTGACAGAAGCACATACCCGAGTAAGTAGGTTGTTTGCGTATGGGAACAAAGAGGACTTGATACTTTAATGCTATGGTTGGGTTTTACCTTAATGATCTTTAGTAGTTGCGGACGCTTGCTAGAGTTCCAACCATAAGTGCATATGATCCAAGTAGAGAAAGTATGTTATCTTATGCCTCTCCCTCATATAAAATTGCAATAACGATTACCGGTCTAGTTATCGATTGCCTAGGGACAAATAACTTTCTCGTGACAAAAAGCTCTTTACTAAAACTAATTTAGTTGTGTCTTTATCTAAACAGCCCCTAGCTTTTATTTACGCGCTCTTTATCACCTTGCAAACCTATCCTAAAACACCTACAAATTACTTCTAGTTTCATACTTGTTCTAGGTAAAGCGAACGTCAAGCGTGCGTAGAGTTGTATCGGTGGTCGATAGAACTTGAGGGAATATTTGTTCTACCTTTAGCTCCTCGTTGGGTTCGACACTCTTACTTATCGAAAGAGGCTACAATTGATCCCTTGTACTTGTGGGTTATCATAGGCCACCGAGGTGGGCACAACCCACCAGGGCGCCCCCCTCGGGGCACCCATCTAGTACTTCTTTGGCCCAAGTTGTTCCTTCTGGTCCAGAAAAAATCTCCAAAAAGTTTCGATGTGTTTGGACTCCTTTTGGTATTGATTTTCTGTGAAGTAAAAAACAAGGAAAACAGGAACTAGCACTGGGCACTATGTCAATAGGTTAGTCCCAAAAAATGATATAAAGTTGCTATAAAATGATTGTAAAACATCCAAGAATGATAATATAACAGCATGGAACAAGCAAAAATTATAGATACATTGGAGACGTATCAGCATCCACGCGCTCCGCGTCGAGTTGAGCCTCCGCCGCCCGGTTCAAATCCAGGATGTCCGGTTCCGCCTGCAGGAGGGCCTCGATTGCAGCGACATCTGCGTGCTCCGCGTCAAGTTGAGCCTCTGCCACCCGGTTCACGTCCACGACATCCGGTTCCGCCTGCAGGAGGGCCTCGATGGCAACGGCATCCGCGCGCTCCACGTCGAGTTGAGCCTCCACCTCCCGGTCCTCCTTTACGATCGCCAGGTTGAACCGCTGGTCCGCCTGCACCATGGGGGACCCGGATGCCGGCACGAAGTCGACGTCAATCGTCTCATACGCATCGGGGGCCTTCCACACCGTGACCTCCGCCATGAACATTGGATCGGCTTCCTCCTCCTCGGAGCTTGGGTCCAGAGAACTCGGGGATTGGCCCGCCGCAAAGCGAGCTTGGGAACGGAGGTCTGTGGCGCCGACCTCCACCGTGATTTCTGTGCGGCGCTCCGCTGTCAGCATCTTGTAGCACGTGATCTTGCGGCGCACCATGGCTTTCCAGCGAACTAGAGTATGGCTGATGCAAGCTAGGGGATCGAAAGGTGGGGGAATGGTCTGGAGAGAAGGTGTGGTTTTGGGGAAGGGGTGATCGGTCGGCAAGTGGCTGGCGTAGGCCGATCAACGAAGGTTCTGGTGTGAATAGTGGTTCCGGTGATGCTCGGTCAATCGGTTTTCACTGTAGAGTTTGCAAAGCCGGATGTCTGGAGCCTGGAGAGTTATGGGGTGGGATGGGACCAAAGTTTCGAAGTTTCATGTGGCAGACGTCCGGACCTCCCCACCGTTCCTGTCGATGATGAGGCGGTGACTTCGTAAATCTCAAGATGACTAGCAAGATGCGCGTGCATTGCACGGAGGATGCATTTTTTTACAAAACACCTGTTGTATTGATCCATGCAGGAGTAATCCCATGTGTAAAAACTAATGATATCTTGAGAATTTCATCAAAAAATGGCATCTCGACAATTTCATCGAAAAATGATATCTCGAGAAAGATGAGAGATAAGGTGAGGAGGAGTGGGGCGCGGTGGTGATTGGTGGTCGGACTTAGTGGAGGCATGGGGATGGACGACACCGGCAGCAGCCACCATGCCAGATTGTTCCAGAGGCTTCCTTTTTTAATTACTCAACAATGAAGTTGTGGGAGATAAGGATGAACGACAGAGGTGCGGGTATCCTTTTGCAAAATTGCCATAGTTTGCTTTCTATCCGTCAGATATAAATCGGACGATCTATATTGCAAGATGGCAGGCACACCATCATCACATAAGTAGAGATAAGAGTAGAGATATATTATAGATACTAGCAAGATGCTCGTGCGTTGCATGGAACATCATGATGCATCTGTATGAGTAGTTTATCTTGTGAGAGAAAAGGATGAACGAGGGAAGGCCTTATTTGCAAATGTGGAGAGGGGTGTGGGTATATTTTTGCAAAATTGCCATAGTTTCCTTCCTATCTGTCAGATATAAATCGGACGGCCTATATTGCAGGATGGCAGGCACACCATCATCACCAACACTGTTTTTTATAGGAGTAGAGAGTAGAGATGACGGCTTAGTCTCTCGAAGGTGCTCATAGGGGTAGGGTGTGTGTGTTTGCATTCATAGGGGTGAGTGTATGTACTGTGTTAAAAAAGGAGTACTGGAAGTATGCAAGTTCATAAGGAACGGATGGTGTACATCACTCTTGTCACATTCGCGTTGCACCCCGGCATGGTGGACCCTGCACGCTGCTCACCGAATGGAACGCGCTTTGTCTTGTGTTTTCGCTCGCTTGTGGGACCGCAGTTGAGAGCAAACCGACGTCCCTCCCCCGCCCGCGTCATTTACGGATACGTACTACTAGACTAGAAGAGAGAGAGGTCGGCCGAGTGTTAATGAGGCCATACTAACGCTTGAATTTGGCCGAGAAAACAGGGAAACCGACATGTGGGGCAGACCTGTCGCGATGACGTGGCGCAGACTAGTCCAATGGAGGAGCTGGCCCACGACCTCCTCACCACCGGCAACCGTTCATGTGGGTCATGGGGGCCAGCAACGTGGCGCAGCTCCCGCACCACCTCTGGATGCGGCGTCTACGGTGAGCGACACACGCATTGCTGCTGGACACGCTCGGCTTCAGGGTGCCGAGTGTGATGCTATGATGTGGCACGACCAGTAGATCAACACCCGGCTCGTCGAGGATGCACGGGGCGCCGAAGTGCACACGCGCCGCGACGTGTCCGCGGAGTGTTCTAGCGCGGCCAACTGCATCCCCAGGACCTGAGACCATGCCGGGTCGTCTTTCAATGACATGTGGGATCGCATGTGAGCAAAGGGCATGTCCTACGTTGCCATGCCCGCAGCTAACTACCCTGGCACACAAAAAACCCTCGTCACTCGCGCTGTCGTGCGCGCGCGTTCCCAGCCGGCGCCAGCTGCCCGCATTAATGCCATTCGTCCGTATGCCATCATTAAGCATGCTCACTGCACGAGGAACCAACTCCGGCAACTTATTGACACATCCGACGCTTGGCCTCACCGGAATGTGCTACTTAAAGCGGCAACGCCCATCTAAACTCCACACCATAGCGCATCTTCCTACCTGGCACCACATCCACCATGACCGCGTGTGGGAATGCTCTGCGAGAGAGCTTGTCTTTGGGGATGAAGCTCGAGGTCGCCGCCCTCGCTCAACTCGCTGCTCGCAACGCAATACCGGCATAGCCGGACACGGACGCGACCGCACAAGCGGTGGCCACGTTGGCGGCCGATGACGGGAGCACCACCGGCCACGCGGCCGCCGTCTAACGTTCGGTGGTGCAGGTGGCAGGTGAAGCGACGGACCGTCCAACATCCATCATCATCGACCTCACGTCGACCGGCACCGCCAAGGTCGGGGACTCCTCCGAGGATGAGTAGGGCATGGGAGGCGGTAGGGCATGGTGTGCCAACTGGCCGGTCTGTCTCACGTGTTCTACTCTTCCTCGCCGGAGACCGCACCTTCACTTCACGGTTCTTGAACCCCGCCGCCTTTCATGGAGACGGCAGATGGAGGACGTCGTCGCTGATGCGGAAGTACAAAGGGAAGTGGACGTCGGTCACCGCTGTAGAATAGGTTTAGGGTCGGGTTTCTTTTCTTTTTCTGCCCTATAAAAGTTCGAAATGTAATGAAAATCTGCCATGTTTGCATGAATCTCATCGAGTGTATATGAACTTTCACAATAATAGTACTCCCTCCTTCCATCTATACATGGCCTAAGTTTTGAATCTCTCATACCAAGGCTGTTGCATAAACAGAGGAGCAAATATTGGGAATAGTACTTCATTAATCCCTCACACGCAACTTCATCTCCTCCTTTTTCTGCATGCAGCCAACAATAACTCACCCAGC
Source organism: Aegilops tauschii subsp. strangulata (assembly GCF_002575655.3). Lineage (NCBI taxonomy): Eukaryota > Viridiplantae > Streptophyta > Magnoliopsida > Poales > Poaceae > Aegilops > Aegilops tauschii. The sequence goes on along the minus strand of NC_053038.3, from coordinate 322,213,033 downwards.
CCTGCATGCATCGACCAAAAGAAACAGCTTTGTGGAGAAGAAAGGAGGAGTCAAGGTGAAGCACACCTAATAACTGCTCTGTGCATGCATGCAAATCAATGCTGCCATCATTGCGTTTTCAAGAGGACGACCACGCATGATCTGCGAGGGGGAATTAAGTTGGAGATGCATTGGTTAGCTCATTCGGCCTTGTATAGATGGAAAAATGAAAATGGGATTTAGGCCTTATATAGATGGAAGGAGGGAGTAAGATATATTGTACTATGAAAATATATTGAATGATGATTCGTTTTTGTGTGTATAAACATGGTCTAAGTTTAGAAGGTTTGACCCGAGACAAAGCTAACATACGAAGTAAATAAACACATAGGTATACAACAAAATTCATGTTAGGCACTCCAATAGTACGTCCACTACACATTCACCCATCTCACATCTTTCTCTCGCTCTGTCTGGCAAACAAACTAAGCCTTGTCCTAAAAAATAAAGTCCTAAAAAACCAACTAAGCCAACCTCCCAACATATCACGCAGGAAAAGACCCGACCGCAGTGTTTTAGTCGTGATTACCAGATTACTAGTAGTAGTATCGATGGATCGTGCGAAGCACCAAGTTTAAAAGGAAAAAGGCGGTACACTCATAGCACGCCTATCGCGGTCACATTGCACCCCTCACACGGTCGGTCCTGCACACGGCTCATGCAAACGGAACATGCTTCGGCTTGCCTCTTCACTGACACGTGGGACCGCATTTGGAGAAACTGACCATGCGCCAAACTCCCCCGCCCACCGCGCGAAAATTCCCCCCAAAAATTCCCCCCAAATTCCAATTCAACTGCCCTTCGGCCAACTAGCCAATAATATTCCCCAAACCCCCTCCCCCCGGCCCCCTCCACTCCATTCGCTCGGCCAAAACCGCCCTCCCCGTTGTGCCGATACGTCGGCGCCGCGGTTCGTCGAGGGGACGCACGGCGATCCTCTCGCTCCCACAGTACGCTCTCGTAGACTGACGTCCTCTAGCCACGCCGCCACTGCTGGCGAAGTTCTTGTGGAGACGCACGGTGGTCAACTTCTCCCACGATACACGCATTCTAGACTGAGGCCCCGTGCATGTCAGAGTAGCGCTGAATGTTAGCTGATAGACGCTGTTAATCTCACTGTCTGCCGAAATAGTTTACAGTCAATATGCTATGCTTAAGAAGCTTCCTTGACCTGTTCTTCACTTAATCTGCTTAGCTGAGATGGCATGCCACGCCCGATTAGTTGCTAAAATATCCTACCATATATTTCTTGTGAAGTAGATTGCCATGGTCTAGTAGCCAATCTGTTAGGTGAAATAGCTCGACACTGTTTTATACTCAATCTTTGCCGCTGAGATGGCCTTTGATGGCTGTGTGCTCGGCCTCATTGACTGCTGAAATAGCCTGCCATAATTTAGCACTCATATCTGTTTGCTGAATTAGCTTTACATATATTTCATTACTTAGATTTGCTTGTCCAAATATCTTGCCATAGCTTTAGACATAGACCTAGGTATTTTTTCTGGACTTCATAAAAAAGCATATATATTTTCCTGTAATATCTAGTAGAAGAACTAATTTGTATGTCTAACAGATGGACATTACTTGGATAACTTGTGCTCGAAGATTCTCCACTGCATATGTCGAGGGGGTTGAAAACTTCATAAACTTTATCAGAGCTGAGTACGGTGGTCCGAAATCAGATGTGCTCTGCCCGTGTAGCAGTCGTATGAATTCAGTTACAAGACCCCAGTCAACCGTGCAAAATCATCTACACTTGTATGGGATGTCGGTCACATATACTAGGTGGATTCATCATGGTGAAGCCGTGAACGTCAATGTTACTGACTATGTGGAAGCAGCAGATCACCATCTTGATCTGTCTGATGCTCAGGTGGAAGAGTAGGAGGAGGTGGTGGCAGCGGAGCCAATGAGTTTGACCAACATTGAAACAATGCTACGAAATGCTCGCGCATTTTGTGAACTTTCACCTGCAGAAGAAAAATGGTGGGCCCGCATGTTGGAACAATGCAACGTGGCAGTCACCCCAGGAAATAAGATGTCAGTATTCTCAACTATGGTCACCTTTCTTCAGGTGAGGACATCTGAGCGGATGACCAACAAATCATTCGACAATGTTGGCTGCTTTTCAGAAGTCTTTCCCAGATGCGTCTGAGCTGCCACACACCTACAGTAAAATGAAGAATTTCCTTCCTGCAGTTGGAATTGGATATGATATGATCCATGATTGTAAGAATAATTGTGTTCTGTTCCGGAAGGATTATGCCAACTTAAGTGAATGCCCAGAATGCAAATCATCGAGATGGAAAGATGGCGATGCTATGAAGAGGATTCCTTATAATGTTCTGAGACATTTTCCAATTATACCAAGATTGCAGAGGTTGTTTCATGATGCTGAAACAAGAGAGGATGTACTGTGGCATTCTAGGAACCAGGAGTACAGAGATCAGAATGTAATGAGCCATCCATCTCATGGTAGTGACTGGAAAAGCTTCAATCAGAAACACAAAAAGTTTGCTGCTGACCCGAGAAACACAAAATCTGTTACATTGGACACCGCAGTTTCCTTGCCATGGACAAGCCATGTCCTACAAAATACCGAAGACATGTGTTCAATGCAAAGCATGAAAACCATGATGCGCCAAAGAGGCTCATCGGTGATGAGTTGCAAGTGGAATTAGAGAAGGTCGGGAATATTACACCAGGAAACCATCCTCATAATGGTAGCGGGAAAAGGAAGCATGGCAGGGCAGAGGAGAGATTATTGTTTACCCGCAAGTCCACTTTGTGGGACTTGGAGTACTGGAAAGATTTGGATCTGCGACATAATCTTGATGTGATGCACATCGAGAAAAATATATGTGACAACATTATCGGCACACTTCTTAATATTGAAGGAAATACGAAAGATACCTTAAAATTTAGGATTGATTTAACACACTCGGGTATCAGAAAGGATTTGCATGTGGAAGATGAAGGTGCACCATGGGATATGGCACCAGTTGTGTACGTCTTGGACAAAGTAAAAAGAAAAGAATTCTGCAAGGTCCTATCACGTGTGAGATTCCCACATGGATTTGCTTCCAACCCTGAAAGGAGAGTCAATGCAGATGGAAAAAAGGTACAAGGGTTGAAAACTCATGACTGCCACGTCCTACTTCAAAGGGTTTTACATGTTATCCTTAGAGGATTGGGCCGCCCTGACTTATATAGAGCAGTTGCAGAGTTGGGACAATTCTTCAGGGAACTCTGTAGTAGAAATATTAGGATTGTCGTGGTTATCTCGCGGGCGGGTTCGTGAGACGGTAGATGCCACGGGGTGGCTTGAAGTGGGTTCAAGACTGCTCTGGAGATCAAGGGACGGGATTGGGCAAACAGCACGCGGTGATTTACCCAGGTTCGGGGCTCTCCAGAGAGATAATACCCGTACTCCTGCATGTCTGAATATATATGCAGTGTACATGTCTGGCGATACAGAGTCGCTCCTGGAGATGTATTACAGAAGGCAGTAGAGAGCCTTGTGCGTATGTGGGCGTGTGGCGTGGGAGCCAAAGGCTCTGGGTGAGAACGCATGTATGTGGCCGAATGGATGGATGGCTAGCTAGCTTGCTTGCTAGCTAGCTTGTACGCGTGAGTGAGTCCCCAGAATGGATGGATGGATGCTGACTTTGTAGTGTGGCTTGCTACCTTCGTCAAGTCTATGCCTTCTTGGCCAAGGGAGTGACCTCCTTCCCAAGAAAGTGCCTCCCCTGGGTCACTTTATACAATAGTGCCCAGGGACAAGTAGCACTGTACATGATGTCGCGTATGATGAGTGAATAGTGTATGCTTTATCAGCAACAGTGGTCGCGGTATGGCCGTCTTGTCGGTGTCGTAATAAATGGGATGCCGTAGTTGACTTCGCGTAGCAGGCCGGCTGGAGCAGCCGGACAGGGAGCCGGCCGGGCGACCGGGTTTAGGAGTCCGGTCGGGTTGAGGGGCTTGGCCGGGTTGAGCAACCCGGCCAAGTGCGAGCCGGATTGAGGGGCGCTGCTGGCCCCGATGTTTTTGAAGCGTCGTTCGTCGTCTTGGGCCTACCCGGGGGTCATTCCCCCGACAGTAGCCTCCGAGCCTCTGGGCAACTTGGAAAAGTTGCGCGGAGGGTCTTGCTGTTGTTGAAGAAGCCGACGGTAATGTCGAGGGTGCCGGGCGCGGACACGGAGTCCGCCGGCTAGAGGGCGCGGGGCCCTGCCGGACGCGGACGTGGAGTCCGCCAGCTGAGTGGGGGCGCGCGAGCGCACCCACTGGGTGTAGCCTTCGAGCCTCCGCGCAACTTGGAAAAGTTGGGCGGAGGGTCTTCGCTGTTGTTGAAGAAGCCGACGGTGGCGTCGAGGGTGCGGGGCGCGGACACAGAATCTTCGGCTGGAGGGCGCGTGGCCCTGCCGGACACGGACGCGGAGTCCGCCGGCTGAGTGGGGGTGTGCAAGCGCACCCACTGGGTGTAGCCTCCGAGCCTCCGGGCAACTTGGAAAAGTTGCGCGGAGGGTCTACGCTGTTGATGAAGAAACCGACGGTGATGTCGAGGGCGCCGGGCGCGGACACGGAGTCCGCCGGCTGGAGGGCGCGGATGAGGGAGTCCTGGTTTAGGGGGTCCTGGGACGGCCGGACTATATACTTTGGCCGAACTGTTGGACTATGAAGATACAAGATTGAAGACTTTGTCCTGTGTCCGGATGGGACTCTCCTTTGCGTGGAAGGCAAGCTTGGCAATTCGGATATGTAGATCTCCTCCCTTGTAACCGACTCTGTGTAACCCTAGCCCCCTCCGGTGTCTATATAAACTGGAGGGTTTAGTCCGTAGGACAACAACAATCATAATCATAGGCTAGCTTCTAGGGTTTAGCCTCTACGATCTCGTGGTAGATCAACTCTTGTAATACTCATATCATCAAGATCAATCAAGCAGGAAGTAGGGTATTACCTCCATCTAGAGGGCCCGAACCTGGGTAAACATTGTGTCCCCCGCCTCCTTTTACAATCCGCCTTAGACGCACAGTTCGGGACCCCCCTACCCGAGATCCGCCGGTTTTGACACCGACATTGGTGCTTTCGTTGAGAGTTCCACTGTGTCGTCACGATAAAGGCTTGATGGCTCCTTCGATCATCGGCAACGATGCAACCCAGGGCGAGGTTTTCCTCCCCGGACAGCTCTTCGTATTCAGCGGCTTCGTACTGCGGGCCAACTCGCTTGGCCATCTGGAGCAGATTGAGAGCTACGCCCCTAGCCATCAGGTCAGGTTCAGAAGCTTGAACTATACTGCCGACATCCGCGGAGACTTGATCTTCGACGGATTTGAACCCATGTCAGGTGCGCCGCACAGTCACGATGAGCATGACTTAGCTCTGTCATCGGACGGTGTTCGGGAGATCCCACCTATAGCTACTCCGACTCTCAATCCGGAGCAGATTGCGCTGTCCGAGGACGGGTGGATGGACCCCGCCACGGAGACCGCACACTCAGCGGCGATAGAGCCGAATACTGACTTCACCCCCTATGAGACCCGTGTTGCCGGACACCTGGATTCATCCCCGGCCACGGGCTCCGAATCGCCTGCGTCCGTGCCTATCGAATCTGATTGGGCACCGATCATGGAGTTTTCCTCCGCGGATATCTTTCAACACTTGCCACTGCGTGACGTGCTAAATTCATTAAGGTCTCTCTCCTTGTCTGGAGACCCTTGGCCGAACTATGTCCGGCTTGAGTGGGAAGCGGACGACGAAGAAATTCGTTCCCCACCCACCACCCACTTAATAGCCACTGTCGACGACTTGACCGACATGCTTGATTTCGGCTCCGAAGACATCGACGGTATGGACAACGATGCAGGAGACGAACAGGAACCACCGCCCACAGGGCACTGGACTGCCACCTCATCATATGATATATACATGGTGGACACCCCCAAAGAAGGCGATGGCGATAAGGCAACAGAGGATAATCCCTCCAAGAAGCAATCCAAGCACCGGCGTCAGCGGCGCCGCTCTAAGTCCCGCCATAGCAAAAGCAGCGATACCGGCACAAGAGACAATAATGCTCCGGATAGTGCCGAAGACGAAGACAATCCCTTCCAGCCAAGCCTCGAGCGGGAGGATGGGCAAGCCAGCCCTCAGGAACAGGCAGCAGACGGAGAATCAGAGGATGACAATTACATGCCTCTCTTCGAAGACGAAGTGAGCCTCGGCGACGAAGAATTTATCGTGCCTGAGGATCCCGTCGAGCAGGAGCGCTTCAAGCGCCGGCTTATAGCCACAGCAAATAGCCTAAAGAAAAAGCAACAACAGCTTCGAGCTGATCAAGATCTGCTAGCGGATAGATGGACTGAGGTCCTGGCGGCCGAGGAATACGAACTCGAGCGCCCAACCAAGAGTTACCCAAAGCGCAGGTTGCTACCCCAACTCGAGGAGGAAGCATTAAACCCCACACTACCAGCGTATGATGCGGCTGATCGGCCACCCCGTGGCCGAGACAGAACGGCATATCAACCCAAAGTCCAGCCCACACCCCGTCGCCAGTCAAAAAAAACACCAAGGCCCGGGGCAACACGCAGGACCTGCGACACGTATTGGAAAACAAAGCAGGACATACAAGATCGATCTACGGATCACGGGGGCACACCCTAACGCGTGACGATGATCGTCATGCCGGATATACTAAAAGCAAATCCGGCCGGGCTGAATACAGCAGACAAGACTCGTATGAACTGCATCGTGACATAGCCCGGCACAGAGGTGCCGCACACCCCCTATGCTTCACTCATGAAGTAATGGATCATGAATTCCCAGAGGGATTTAAACCCGTGAACATTGAATCATATGACGGTACAACAGACCCCGCGGTATGGATTGAAGATTTCCTCCTCCACATCCACATGGCCCGCGGTGACGATCTACATGCCATCAAGTACCTCCCACTAAAACTCAAAGGACCGGCTCGGCATTGGCTGAATAGCTTGCCAGCAAACTCCATTGGCAGTTGGGAGAATCTGGAAGACGCATTCCTTGACAACTTCCAGGGCACTTATGTGCGACCACCGGATGCTGATGACTTGAGTCACATAAGCCAGCAGCAAGGGGAATCGGCCAGAAAATTCTGGACTCGGTTCCTAACTAAAAAGAACCAAATTGTCGACTGTCCGGATGTCGAGGCCTTAGCGGCATTCAAGCATAACATCAGTGACGAGTGGCTCGCCCGGCACCTCGGCCAAGAGAAACCGAAGTCTATGGCAGCCCTCACGACACTCATGACCCGCTTTTGCGCGAGCGAGGACAGCTGGCTGGCTCGCAGCAACAACACATCAAGAAATCCTGGCAATTCAGATGCCAAAGATAGCAATGGCAGACCACGTCGCAACAGACACAAGCGCCGCAACAACGGCGACGACGCCGAAGACACGGCAGTCAATGCCAGATTCAGTGGCTCTAAATCCGGTCAGCGGAAAAAGCCGTTCAAAAGAAGCAATCCGGGCCCGTCCAGTTTGGACCGCATACTCGATCGCTCGTGTCAAATTCACGGCACCCCCGATAAGCCATCCAATCACACCAACAGAGAATGCTGGGCGTTCAAGCAGGCCGGCAAGTTGAATGCCGAAAACGAGGAAAAGGGGCTGCATAGCAACGACGAGGAGGAGCCCCGGCCGCCGAACACAGGAGGACAGAAGAAGTTTCCTCCACAAGTGAAAACGGTGAACATGATATACGCAACCCATATTCCCAAGCGAGAACGGAAGCGTGCACTAAGGGACGTCTATGCGATGGAGTCAGTCGCCCCAAAGTTCAACCCATGGTCCTCTTGTCCGATCACTTTCGATCGCAGGGACCATCCCACTAGTATCCGTCATGGCGGTTCTACCACATTGGTCCTTGATCCCATCATTGACGGATTTCACTTCACTCGAGTCCTTATGGATGGTGGCAGCAGCCTGAACCTGCTCTATCAGAGGATACAGTGCGCAAAATGGGTATAGACCCCTCAAGGATCAAACCCACAAAAACCACCTTCAAAGGTGTCATACCAGGTGTAGAGGCCTGTTGCACGGGCTCAATCACACTGGAAGTGGTCTTCAGATCTCCGGACAACTTCCGAAGCGAGGAATTAATCTTCGATATCGTCCCCTTCCATAGTGGCTATCACGCACTACTCGGACGAACCGCATTTGCTAGATTCAATGCGGTACCGCATTATGCATACCTCAAGCTCAAAATGCCAGGACCTCGCGGGGTTATAACAGTCAATGGAAACACAGAACGCTTGCTCCGCACAGAGGAGCACACTGCGGCCCTCGCAGCAGAAGTACAAAGCAGCCTTCTGAGGACAACCGCCAATTCGGCGAAGAAGCCACCGGACACCTTCAAGCGAATCTGGAGTACCCTGCAATAGGATCGCCAGGCACGTTCAGAGCTCGCCTAGCAATTCGGCCTCCGTCCTAGTCCTAGTCAAGCGGCGAAATTCGTGCCGCGCATACATAATTATGCACTCAAGATACCATGGGCACAGGCGGAGGCACGGCCCTCTATGCGGCTCAACCGCCTCAGGGCCCGTACATCTTTACCATTTTCTCTCTTTCAGGACCCTACTCTCCGGAAGCTCTTTCCGACAGCCTGATCATCGGACCTATCACGGGAAGGAAATACCAAGGAAGCAAGACGCTCTGACGTACAAGGGAATCCTTAGGTGGTCTCTGATAACAATCGATATACCTGTTTTACATACCCATACGCAGCTTGCCCTTGGATAGGACATGTCAAATAGTCCTATTTTTTGCTTATTGCACTACTTGTATCCATACGCTTTGACGTATTATTTAAATAACAATGCATAGCGTTAGCCTATTATTGCATTTTCTTTTTTCCCTTGTCTGCTTATTTACGACAAATTGCACCCGTACATTCTGGTACGACCAATGCGCCAGGGGCTTCAGTGTACCCCATAACACGGCGTGAAAAGTCCGAACACTTTTGACAGTGCGGAACCCCGAACTTATAGCATTATATGCATCAGCTCTGAATCATGTCTTGGGTCAATAGTTGGGTTTTGCCCGGCTCCCATGTTTTGGTACCTTACGTTCCGCTATATCGGCTAAGGTAGCACTGGGAGAACTACTGCGATTGTGTCCCGGTTCTTCCGGACGAGCACCTCAGTAGAGAAAGCCGAAAACTGACTGTCGTGATGCGGCGACAGCTGGTCGCTGTTCGAGAGGTCTCAAGTCCTTAAAGACTTCTTCCGCTTCGGGCGAGGAGTCGGCCTTGTCCAATTTAGGCGTATATAGCGCCCCAAATTCGGCCTTCCGAATACTAGGGGCTTCGCCAAAATTTAAAATTGTAGACTTCTATGGCTAAGTGTTAGTGATAAAGCTTTATAGTCCGATTGCCTGGTTCGTTGTGCTGGACACCTCCTTCGAAGGACCCAAAATTGGGATAAAGAGTGATCAGGTTTATCCCGAACACCTCAGTACTAGTTACATGGGGGCAGAAGCCGACGACTGGCCAACTCTCAGATTTTATAAACGGCCGCACAGAAGGTAATATTTTAAATTAACAAGCATTGCATAGTGCAGATGAACTCATTTCATATTACTGGATCACATGAGTACATTCATTCAAATATTACATCCTTAGCACATTCCTCCGCCACAAGGCGAGCACCCTTCAGGACACTGTCATAATAATTTTCGGGGTGGCGATGCTCCTTGCCCTCCGGCGGCCCTTCCTTCACCAGCTTTTCGGCGTCCATCTTCGCCCAGTGCACTTTCGCCCGGGCAAAGGCCCTGCGCGCACCCTCAATGCAGATGGATCGCTTTATGACTTCAAACTGTGGGACTTCAAACTGTGGGCAGGCATTCACAAGCCGCCTTACCAGACCGAAGTAGCTACCAGGCAGGGGCTCGCCGGGCCACATCCGGACTATAAGACCCTTCATGGCCTGTTCGGCCGCCTTGTGAAGCTCGACCAGTTGCTTCAACTGGTCACTCAAGGGCATCGGATGTTCGGTCCCAGTATACTGAGACCAGAACAACTTCTTCGTCGAGCTCCCCTACTCGGCCCGGTAGAACTCCGCGGCATCCGACACAATGCGGGGTAGATCTACGAACGCTCCTGGAGAGCTCCGAACTCGGGTAAGTAAAAGGAAAGTTTCCTTCACATGCTTGCTTTGCATAATGAATGCCTTACCCGCCGCTATCTTCTTAACCGCCTGAATCTCCTGGAGGGCCTTTTGGGCTTCGGCCTTGGCATGTTGTGCGTTTTCGAGGGCCTTCGCAAGATCGGACCCTTGCATCTTAGAGTCACGCTCCAAGGACTCGTATTTCTTGACGAAAACCTGGAGCTCTTGCTGCACCTCGCCGACTCGGGCCTCTTGCTTCTCTCGCTCGATGCGCTCCTTGGCCGCTTTGTCTTCATCCTCAGACAACGCATTCTTCAGGGCCGCCACTTCGGTCGTGGCCCCTAGCAAAATTCATGGCGATCCTATTATTCAACAACCACATTTTTCTTTATCAATATACAGACGGGGTATCACTTACCTTTGTTCTCTTCGAGCTGCCTCTTGGTAAGGCCGAGCTCTTCCTTGGACCGCTCAAGGTCCCGCTTCAGTGCGGCGACCTCCGCAGTACGAGCGGCAGCGGCCAGTAGTGAAGCCTGCTTATTCACATAGACATATTCTGATTAGACTCCTGCGATTATTATTTGATCCTCTATTCGGCCTTTCTTCGCGAACGCCAAACAGAGCATCAGGGGCTACTGTCTATGATGTAACATTTTCTTATAATTTGATTATTTACCTCAAAGCCTGTTAGGAGGCTGGCACAGGCTTCAGCCAGTCCGCTCTTGGCGGACTGAACCTTCTTGACCACCGCACTCATAACAGTGCAGTGCTCTTCGTCAATGTAAGCGCCGCGAAGCGCTTCCAGCAAGTTGTCCGATACCTCTGGATGGACAGAGGCCATCAGCACAGATGGCTTGCCCCCTTAGCAAGGGGTCGCCTGATAGAATCCGGAACCACTAGAGGTTCCGGCGCAGTATTCGACTAGGGGCTAGACTTGCTGCCCACGGCATTAGTGCCCATGGGAGTCTTGCCCCTCCTGCGCCCAGCGTCCGGAATGTCGCCTTGGGGTGCCTCCGGAACTGTCTCCCCTTGGTTCAGTACCCTTTGAGACAATACCTCGACGTCGTCTGTAGGGCGGGGGAGGTGGCGGTCGGGAGTGAATCACTGTTCATCGCCGACGGGACCAAAGACCCATCCGAAGAGGATACGTCGATATGGGCTTTGGATGGACTGCATGATCATGTTCGGCATGATGAGAAGCAATAAAACAGAACATACCGGAACTATTATGGTATCCGGATACTCACGACTTCACCAGGGGCTTGTCCCTGGGTAACCACTCCTCGTCGCTGAAAGCGGCCGTCATGGAGTAGTCCGGAAGGAGGGTCCTTCCCTTCTTGGACCCTTCGGCCTCCCCTGATGGGGCGGCCTTCCTTTTCCTGTCCCCCCCCGGCTTGGGGGGGACTTTCCTCCTCCTCGTCTTCGTGGGAGGAGTGTGCCTCGGTGTTTTCGGATGATGAGTCCGATATAACCTTGCGCCGGAGACCTTTCCTGGTCCCCGTGGCCTTCTTCTTGGCCTTCTTCTCCGGTGCCTCATAAGGCGCTGGAACCAGCATCTCCGTTAGGAGAGCATCTGATGGATCTTCGGGCAGGGGGGCTGGACAGTCGATCTGCTCCGTTGTCGCTACCCAGTCCTGTTAAATGGTGTGGAGGCTTAGATCCCACGCTTGATTATACGGGGGAAAGGAACATCTTATGAGATATAAAAGACTTACCGGATTGGCAGGGCGCTTTGCGCTGAGTCCACGATCCTCGGTAAGGGGAGGAGGTACCTCGGTGCCCTTGAACAGCACCTTCCGGACGTCCTTGTGCGTCGTGTCAAAAAGCTCTCGCAGCATCTGGTGCTCGGCCGGGTCAAACTCCCACATATTGAATGCCCATCTTTGACACGGGAGGATTCGGCGGAAGAGCATGACCTGGACCACGTTGACAAGCTTGATTTTCTTGCTTATCATATTCTTGACACATCTTTGTAGTCCGGTCAGCTCCACCGACGAACCCCAGGACAGGCCCTTCTCTTTCCAGGAGCTGAGCCGCATGGGGATGCCGGATCGAAATTCGGGGGCCGCCACCCAATTGGTGTCGCGCGGCTCGGTGATGTAGAACCACCCCGATTCCACCCCTTCACGGTCTCCACATAGGAGCCTTCGAGCCAGGTGACGTTGGGCGTTCTGCCCACCATGGCGCCTCCGCACTCCGCCTGCTGTCCGACCACCACCTTTGGTTTCACATTGAAGGTCTTCAGCTATAGGCCGAAGTGGGGCTTGATGTGAAGGAAGGCCTCGCACACGATGATAAACGTCGAGATGCTGAGGATGAAATTGGGGGCCAGATCATGGAAATCTAGCCCATAGTAAAACATGAGCCCGCGGACGGATGGGTGGAGGGGAAATCCCAGTCCGCGGACGAAGTGGGTAAGGAATACGACCCTCTCGTGAGGTTCTGGAGTAGGGACGACCTGCCCCGCGTCTGGGAGCTGGTGCGCGATATCTGCGGCTAGGTATCCGGCTTCCTGGAGCTTCATAATGCCCCCCTCCATAACGGAGGAGACCATCCACTTGCCTCCCGCTCCGGACATGTTTGGAGTGGTTTTGCGGAGAAAATGCGAACTTGGGCGCTGGAGCTCGAGTGCGCGAGAATGGATGGGCAGGGAAGAAGAAGGCGTGGGTGAAAAAGAGAAGTCCTTGTCCCTTTATAAGGGCGGAGGAAACTGTGCGCCTCCTCACCTGCCTGGTAAACTCGCTTATTACCCAGGCGCCGTGATTAATGCGCGGTTGGGTTACCCACACCCGTATTGATGAGAATCCCATGATAAGGGGACACGATCTCTGCTTCGACAAGACGTGCCAAGAAAACCGCCTCGCAATATGCGCAGTAGCTGGTTGAGAACAACGGTTCGAATAATGACCGGACCACGGCGTGATGTCACGTTGTCAGCAGATTAGATTTGTGGAAATATTATGCTCTCTACGGTGGTATGTGGAATTTGTTTTGCAGAGCCGGACACGATCCTTGTGTTCAAAATCTTCTATGGAGTATTCGGAGGAAGAACCCGCCTTGCAATGCCGAAGACAATCTGCGCGCCGGACTCATCGTCATTGAAGTCTGGTTCAGGGGCTACTGAGGGAGTCCTGGATTAGGGGGTCCTCGGACGGCCGGACTATATACTTTGGCCGGACTGTTGGACTATGAAGATACAAGATTGAAGACTTCGTCCTGTGTCCGGATGGGACTCTCCTTTGCGTGGAAGGCAAGCTTGGCAATTCGGATATGTAGATCTCCTCCCTTGTAACCGACTCATGTAACCCTAGCCCCCTCCGGTGTCTATATAAACCGGAGGGTTTAGTCCGTAGGACAACAACAATCATAATCATAGGCTAGCTTCTAGGGTTTAGCCTCTACGATCTCGTGGTAGATCAACTCTTGTAATACTCATATCATCAAGATTAATCAAGAAGGAAGTAGGGTATTACCTCCATCGAGAGGGCCCGAACCTGGGTAAACATTGTGTCCCCCGCCTCCTGTTACCATCCGCCTTAGACGCATAGTTCGGGACCCCCCTACCCGAGATCCGCCGGTTTTGACACCGACAGCGGGGCCCTGCCGGACACGGACGCGGAGTCCGCAGGCTGAGTGGGGCGCGCGAGCGCACCCACTGGGTGTAGCCTCCGAGCCTCCGGGCAACTTGGAAAAGTTGGGCGGAGGGTCTTGTTGTTGATGAAGCAGACGGTGGTGGCGGAAACGCCGGTTGCAGCCGGAGTCAGGCCTGCAACCCGCGTGTAGGCTCCGAGCCTCCGGGCGAGGAGGGGGTTCCCCACAGCGATGTTCGTGCAAAAGACAAGGTTAGACCATGCAGATATACCAAATGTTTGCTTTCGGCATTGTAAGTTTTATGAGGAGGGTGCCGACTCGGTTTTGTCCGAGCCCCTTTCAATCTTTTTCATGTCCCTTCCGCTCTTTGGCTTTGCCTCTTGTTAGCTAGACAGCCCGGAGCCGGTCTGTAGCTGTTACAAAGAGTGGCCGCGGAGTGGAGCGTACAATGCTCGGACTACAGGAGCGGATTCGATCAAGTAGATACTCATAAAGGAAACGGCCGGGTTGCCCAAGCCGTCTTCTCCTGGACGTTTTTCGCGTGGGGTGACCTCCAGCTTTTGCTCTCGCTTGCCGGACAGCCGCGCTGCGGTCTGTGGCTGAGAGTGGGCCTTCGGTACCGTATGCGCTACTAAGCCGTCTGTAGGAGCGAGCGTGTCGGGCCGAGCGGCCAGCCTCCGGGCCGAGACTAGCTGGCGCTGGGGCGAACAGTAATGCAACTGTAATGAAGGCGGAGGTGGTCCCCAAGTATAGCTCGGGGTTATCCGTGTTTACACGTGGTGCGAAAGTATGCGGTTAAGGAGCTCACGTTGCTTTTTCGTGGATGAGGTAGAGGTCGTCGATGACAGCCGGGTGCAGGCTTGAAGCCGGCGGACACCCACTGGGTGTAGCCTTCGAGCCTCCGGGTGCTCGAAGAGGGCCCAGCCGGTCGGGCCCGACCAGCTAGGCGACGATGCGGATGGGCAGTCGGGCGAGCTCTCCAGCCAGCCCGGTGTCGAAGTAGACGGGCAGGCCAGCCGGCTAGGTGACGACGCGGGCCGGCAGGCCAGCCGGCCGAGCGGTGACGTGCGCAGACGGCGTGGTCTTCTTTTCACACCTTTTTTTCAGCAGGCTTGGGCACCTCGTTTTTTTTTGCACGAGAAGTCGGCTGGGCACCTTTTCTTTCTTTTCTCTTTATATAAGCAACCGGCCGGAGCGGTTCGCGGCGGAAGCGGCGGCCGGGACGCGGCAGAAGCCGGTGTCCGGGTTGCGAGGAAGCCGGCAGGCGGCAGGGCTGGCTGGGTAGCCGACGCAGGCGGAGCCGGCGTGCCGAGTGGCGGGGAAGCCGGCCCGGGGCGAAGCCGGCAGGCCGGGTTGCGAGGAAGCCGGCGCGGGCAGAGCCGGCGTGCTGGGTGGCGGGGAAGCTGGCAGGCGGCAGGGCCGGCCGGGGAGGCCGGGAAGCGGGGCGAGCTGGACCCGGCCAAGCTCAGGGCGGCGTCGGGGAGCCGGACGCGGCCGGCTTTGGGAGGCGGCCAGGGGCCGGGCGGGGACGGCGGAGCGGGCGGAGCCGGCGAACGGCGAGCCGGCCCGGCGCGCGGGCGGGAGGCGGAGCCGGACGCCGGACGTGGAGGCCGGCTAGCGGCGACCCGGCGGACGAGCGCGGGAGCGGCGCAGGCGGCGGGGGCGCGCTGGCGAAGTCGGAGGCGATGACCGGGACACGGACGGAGCCGGATCGGGGACGGGGCAGCGGAGGCCGGCCGGGAAGGCGGGAAGGCCGGCGCAGAGCCAGACCGGCGCGCGCGACCAGGTCGGGGGCGCGGGCGGCTACGGCCTTGACGAGCAGAGGGGCTGGGGCGGCGCGGGGGGGGGGGGGGGGGGGGGGGGGGGGGTGCAGTCGGCCGCAACCCGCGCGGGTGAGGAGGAGCGACGAGGCGCCGCTGGCGCGCTCGAAGGTGGCCAGCAGGAGTGGTCGGGGACGACAGCGGCGTTGCTTACGCGGGGGCGTCAGGCTGGAGCGAGCCGGTGGAGGCGCAGGCGCGCGGAGAGCCGACGGGGCGAGGCCAGCGGCGTGAGGCGAGGCTGCAGAGGAGCGGCCTGAGCAGAGGCGAGGCAGGGAAGCCACAGGCAGGGGCAGGGACGCGCGTGAGGAGACGCAGGAGCCGGACCCGGCGCGGCAAGCCGGCAGCAGGCGGAGGAGCGGTCGGGGAGGACGGCCAGGCGCGACGCGGCCGGGTGCGGGGGTGCAGCACGGCGGAGTCGGCTGAGCGTGACGCCGGACAGGCGGAGCAGGCGGGGCCGGACAGCCGCGTGGCGGCGACCCAGAGCCTGCCGGAGCGAGGGCGGAGCCGGCGAAGAGGGGGCCGCAGGCGTGCGGCCGCGTGGTCGTGGCGGAGCGAAGCAGAGCAGAGGCGCCGCTAGTGAGCCTCGTGGTGGTTGCCGAGCGGCAAAGCCGCGTATGCGTAGCTGGGTTGGAGCAGCGCGGCGGGGCGGAGGAAGCAGCGGCGGCAGCTGCGCAATGCTCCGCGTGCGAGGTCGGAGCAGACGCAGATGTGGGGACGCCCGGAGACGCACGAGGCACGGTGAGCAACAGACCACACCATAGTCTGACTGTTATCCGAGGCATGTATGGAGATTATCTGGCTAATATATGGGCATTATACGGGGAATATATGGGGCGTGTTCGACCTGCATCTGGGAGATGTTTGGCTCGTGTACGAGGAATGTCTGGCTTATTATCTGGGAACTGTATAGCCATTATCTGACTATTGTCCATCTTTTTTCGACAAAGGGTGGATTTTATTAGCTCAATATGGAGCATCAAGGGGATACAAACACAAAGAGCACACACCCGGCCTCTGCATTGCTAAGATGCACACAGCCAATGCAAACGCACACACACAAAAATCACACCGACAACTAGCAAAGTCATACGACCGAAGCTATGCCAAGGCGGATAGGGAAAAAAAAAGTGAAAAAAAGCAATGTAATCCACGCCGAGCAGGTGTTGATCCAAAAGAAGATGGTGCAAGCGCACGTGATCCGAACGTGGACACAACCACGTAGACTAAACGCGCACGCACTATGAAAGCGGCTTGCCAAAGACCGTCCGCGGAACCAGAACCTCCGTCGATGTTCAAGTGACATCGGTCGCAGCTCAAATAGCAAGAAGAGATGGTACCGCCAAAATCTCATTGAGACGCTCCGGTGATCCCATGCTTCCGATGCAAGTGTTTGTCGATGGTAAATCTTAGCATGACCATGGGCCCCAGACAATACACCACGAGCCTACACTGCGCCGCCTTGGCTGCAACAAGCCGTCAATATCATCGAAGATGACTTGGCTATCTGTACCGCTATCACATCCCTGGACTACCACTATGCACCATGTTCGCAAGGCCACACTGCAGCAACGGATCATCCCTGCTTGACGGCACAAAAGCAACCGGCAAACCGCCATCAGCCACTAGTCTCGCTAACTAGGCCCAACTCCAAGATGATACCCCCAACGGGGAACACGACCCCAAGTGCCGCCATCATCCGGTCCGGGCAAACCCGGACCTAGGGTTTCCCCTCAAGTGTTCTAGGAGGGAAGCCGGAGATTACATGTCGACGCCTTCATCAAGGTAGCGACGCCATAGGCGCCGTCGTCGTTGGCTTCGGCCGTAGTCAAAGTCTGGCTTTCACCCGCAGTCTCCATCTCCTCCAGAAAAATGAGCCTAGCTGCTCCACCACGTCCACCTTCTTCACCACAGGACCACCATGGCCGGAGGACTGGATCCCTCTAAGCTGGAAAGTCCCGAGGCAGGCCGATGAGATATGAATCAGATCAGGGACCGCACCGGCCGAAGAAGGCGCCACGCCAGATCACCGGAGCGCCGTCGCCTTGTGCATACCATCCAGCCACCGCCATGCATCTGGGCCTCCCAGCATCGACGCCATGCCGCCGCCCGCCGGTGAGCGCCGCAGCCCCACCACCCTCTCCCGCAGATCCGGCCAAGGCATCTCGTGGCCAGCCGCCACACAGATCAGCCGAGGCATCCGATGGGTTGCCGCCAATGAGATCCTGGCCGAGGGAGAGAGAGGCCAACTCAGGGAAGCGCCCCGCCGCCGCCGTCCCTGGACCTGCCCGGGCTTCGCCTGCAGGGCGTCAAGCGGCGGCGAGACGAGGAGGAGGGAGGGGGAGTCCGGCGGCGACGCAATTGGATCTCCCCCGAGTCGCCAGAGAAGGAGGAAGTACACGAAGTACACAAGGAGGAGGGAGGGGGAGTACTATTGTCCATCTAGCATCTGACCAACATGTTGGGGTGGTATGGTTGTATGGGCATTGTATGGGAAGTGTATGGCTAATGTGCGAGTGGGCGAGAGCGGCTGCAGTTTGGGTGCAGCGGGAGGCAGGGAAGAGGGACCAGGTCGAGCGGCGCTGCCGCTGCTTGGACAGCGGGGCGCGAGGCCGTGGACGCTTGCGACGAGTTGGTGAAGCGCGTGATGTGGAGCGTACGCGGAGAAGACAGCGAGGCCAACAGAGCAGAGGCTACCGACGAGGACGCGTGGTCCTACGCGGACGCCTCGGAGGCGGGTTGGTGGAGAGCCCCCGTGAGGGAGTCCTGGATTAGGGGGTCCTCGGACAGCCGGACTATATCCTTTGGCCGGACTGTTGGACTATGAAGATACAAGATTGAAGACTTCGTCCCGTGTCCGGGTGGGACTCTCCTTGGCGTGGAAGGCAAGCTTGGCAATTCGGATCTATAGATCTCCACCCTTGTAACCGACTCTGTGTAACCCTAGCCCCCTCCGGTGTCTATATAAACCGGAGGGTTTAGTCCGTAGGACGACAACAATCATAATCATGGGCTAGCTTCTAGGGTTTAGCCTCCACGATCTCGTGGTAGATCAACTCTTGTAATACTCATATCATCAAGATCAATCAAGCAAGAAGTAGGGTATTACCTCCATCGAGAGGGCCCGAACCTGGGTAAACATTGTGTCCCCCGCCTCCTGTTACCATCCGCCTTAGACGCACAGTTCGGGACCCCCTACCCGAGATCCGTCGGTTTTGACACCGACATTGGTGCTTTCATTGAGATTCCACTGTGCCGTGACGATAAGGCTTGATGGCTTGCCTTGTTGTCAAGGACAACATTACCTCTGGGGGAGCCCTGGCTGCAGGCCAAACTCTCCGACTAGGCGGCTTCTTCATGACCGCCCGTTCGGCCGTGACGCCAACGATGACTTCTAGGGCCATAAAAACAACCTCCACGTCGGCTCGGGATTCGCCGAGCAGATGGGTCCAATGGAGCTCTCTTCCTTGAACGAGCTCTTGGATCGCATCGCCGCCCTGGGAGTCGCTACGGACTATGATCGGATTGGGCTTAAACCCGACCAAAGGGAGATTAACTCTCCGCCGGTCACCCATCAGATAGCGGTGGTGGAGGAGCAATGTGGCGATTCTTCCTCTGTTTCAAGGACAAACTATGTCCGGATTCCCGAGCTCTCCGAGCCGGATACCCGTCTACGGGAGGACATGGCCCAAGCTTCGAACTTAGAATCAGGCATTGGGCCAGAACTATTGGGCAACATCCCGGAGCCCGAACTTCCAAGATCGGAAACTCCTCCGCCCCTGGGTCTCAGATCGGGTCGGGGTTCGGACCTAAATCTACCCACCCACCCAGATATAAGTGATCTTTCCCACATTAGACAAGAGCCCCAAGAGACAGTACATCACTATTGGGCCAGATTCCTCCTTGTAATGAGCAAGGTTAAGGACTGTCGCGAGGAAGACGCAATTTCATTCTTTTGCAAAAATTGCACGGACAAGGGAATCCTCAACGCCATAAGTCGCCGTGACATAGCACACTTCGCTAACTTGGCGGCCATAGTACAGAAGTACTGTGCGATGGAAAGCGCCTGGAAAACCCAAAAAAAATTCTGGGATCCTCTGGCTCTCACTAAACCCCCCGTCCGAACTAAAAGGGTGTAGTCTGGTAAGTCACCCGATCCAATTACAAAGAAACAAAAGCCCACTACAGGGCGTGGAACCGTATTGGAGGGATGGCTCAATGGGCCATTCACAGTACAGTGGATACCATGCCAACACATAGCCTTAGAGCATGTTGGGTACTCCGGCAGGTGGCCAAGAGCGGCGAGGATATCCTCATCAACATACCGCAGAGCACCATCCCATGGACAATAACAATACAGTATTAACAGTCTTCGAGACCTTCGCCTCAAATAATAGGCGCAAGCGAGCACTCCACAGCCTTGCCAAAGTCTGCCACGTTGCAGTAATAAATCCATGGAACGACACGGCCATAACCTTCAATGCCAGTGACGAACCTCAATTCCGAACAGCCCGAGCACCAGCCGCTTTGGTCCTTAGTCCAATCGTGGATGGCTTCCGGCTTACTAAAGTGCTCATGGACGGCGGCAGCGGATTAAACCTCATCTACAAAGAAACTATTAGCAAAATGGAAATATACAGGAGCCGCATTGAGCAAAGCAGCACGACCTTCAGAGGAATCATCCCTAGTCGGGAGGCACGCTGTGCGGGAAAAATCACACTAGATGTGGTATTCGGCACGCCGGAGAATTATAGGTCCGAAGAAATCACATTCCAAGTGGCCCCGTTCAGTAGCGGATACCACGCCCTTTTAGGGAGGGAGGCATTCACGATCTTCCAAGCTATACCCCATTACGGGTACATGAAGCTCAAAATGCCCGGGCCCAAAGGAATCATCACTCTAGCTAGTGACCCGGACATAGCACTCTGCGCCGAATATAAAACCGCCGCACTAGCCCTCGAGGCGTTATCCGAAGCCCTCGCGGCCGAAGAACTAACTGCGTTGCGCTCTACAGTGGACAGGGACGAAGTGATACTCGACAAAAGATCCAAGTCCACCTCTTTGAAACCAGCGGATGAAATAGTCAAATTCCAGGTCCATCCAACGAACCCCACAAAAACAGCATCCATCGGGGCGCAGCTGAACCCCACAACAGACGCCGCACTACGGGAGTTCTTGCGCGAGAATTGGGACATATTCGCCTGGCATCCTTCAGACATGCCAGGAATCCCACGCAGGCTGGCCGAACACAGCCTTAACATTCTAAAGGGGTTGAAACCGGTCAAGCAGACTCTCCGGCGTTTCTCTGAGCCTAAGAGACAAGCTATGGGAGAAGAACTAGCCAAGTTACTTGAGGCCGGATTCATTAGAGAAATAAAACATCCGTACTGGCTAGAAAACCTGGTGATGGTACCAAAGAAGGACAAATCCTGGCGCCTATGTGTCAATTTCAAGGACCTTAACAAAGCTTGCCCCAAGGATCCCTTCCCCCTCCCCCGCATCGACCAAATTATCGATGCTACCGCAGGACACGATTCATTGTGTTTCCTCGACGCATACTCTGGATACCATCAAATCAAGATGGCGGAGTCCGATCAAGCCGCAACGGCATTTATCACCCCATACGGCCCCTTCTGTTTTAACACCATGCCTTTCGGGCTTAAAAACGCCGGTGCAACCTATCAACGCATGATTCAGACATGCCTGGAAACACAGATCGGCAAAACAGTGGAGGCATACGTAGACGATGTGGTCATTAAAACCAGACACGTCGAATCCTTAATAGACGACTTGAGGCTCACGTTCGACAATCTCCGAACATACGACATCAAGCTCAATTCGGAAAAATGCGTTTTTGGCGTACCCGCCGGAAAGCTCTTGGGCTTCATCGTCTCCAATAGAGGAATCGAAGAAAATCCGGCTAAAATCCGAGCTCTGTCACAGTTGGCTATCCCAGCAGACCTCAAGAAAATCCAGAAATTAACTGGATGTGTGGCTGCCTTAAGCCGCTTTATCTCCCGGTTAGGAGAAAAGGCACTACCTCTTTATCGCCTTCTTCGACGCACCAAACACTTCGAGTGGACGGATGCGGCCACGGCCAGATTGGAAAAAATAAAGGCCATCTTGGCTAGCAACCCAATCTTGGCCGCGCCAAATATCGGCGAACCAATGCTGCTATACATAGCGGCAACACACCAAGTTGTAAGCGCAATGCTCGTCGTCGAACGAGAGACGGATGGACATAAATTTCCACTTCAAAAGCCGGTATACTACGTGTCCACTATCCTCACAGTACCCACATTATCAAAAGATAGCATACGCGGTCTTCAGGGCATCCCGGAAACTACGACACTACTTTCAAGAGTGTTCAATTACGGTGGCCTCTGAAGTACCACTCAACGACATAATAAATAACCGCGATGCCACGGGCCGGATTGCTAAATGGGCTATTGAGCTCCTCCCGTTCGATATAATATACAAACCACGACGAGCCATTAAGTCACAAGTACTGGCTAATTTCGTCGCCGAATGGACAGAAGTCGAACTCCCTAAAGAGTACGGCGCGTACTCCAAATTGATTATGCACTTTGACGACTCTAAAATGTTGGCTGGTCTGGGGGCTGGCGTCGTCCTGACATCCCCCACCAGAGATACAGTCCAATACATACTCCAAATACTATACACAGACTCCAACAACACGGCAGAATATGAGGCCATGTTACATGGTCTCCGGATGGCAGTCTCCATGGGCATTCAACACCTAGAGGTGCGTGGGGATTCAAACCTCGCAATATCTCAAATAAATGGAGACTTCGACGCCAAGGATCCGAAAATGGCGGCTTACCGCAACGCCGTCCTCAAGATGTTAGCTCGGTTCGAGGGGCTTGAATTCCACCATGTGGTCTGGGAAAACAATCAAGCGGCGGATATCCTCGCCCGCATCAGCGCTAAACGCGACCCTGTCCCACCTAATATCTTCTTGGAAAGGCTGTTTAAGCCATCCATGGTATGGGAAGGAGAGACCGGCAACAATAGTCCGGACCCGGACACAACGCCAGATCCCGAACACTCTGACGTAATCGAAGGCTCTGCCACCGAAATAACACCTTCGGCCCACATGATTATGGCTGTCATCGCCCCGTGGACAGAACCCTTCTTGGCTTACCTAACTAGGCAAGAACTCTCCGAGAACCCAAACGAGGCACGTTGCATTGTGCGGCGGTCTAAAGCCTACAAGGTCCACGAGGGAGAGCTTTATAAGAAAAGCGCTACCGGAGTACTTCAAAGGTGCATCTCCGAAGAGGAAGGACGACAACTATTGGCAGAAATTCATGCTGGACTTGGCGGCCATCACGCTGCAGCACGGGCCCTTGTAAGCAAGGCCTTCCGAACAGGTTTTTACTGGCCGACGGCCCGAGCAGACGCACAAGACCTCGTTCAACGTTGCGTCGGTTGCCAGCTTTTTGCAAACCAAAGCCATATGCCACATACCGCTCTCCAAACAATCCCCATTACTTGGCCCTTTGTGGTCTGGGGGCTTGATATGGTCGGACCCCTTAAAGGGGGAAGCCATAAGAAAAAATACCTATTGGTCATGGTGGATAAATTCACCAAATGGATAGAAGCCAAACCAGTTAAAACGGCCGAATCCGGACCAGTGATAGACTTCATATCCGGGGTTGTACACCGTTACGGCATCCCCCACAGCATCATCACCGATAACGGCTCGAACTTTACAGTCGACGAGGTAAAAACTTGGTGCAGCAACATGGGCATTAAGCTCGATTATGCCTCCGTCTATCACCCTCAAACTAACGGTCAAGTCGAGCGAGCAAATGGTCTTATCATGAGCGGCATTAAACCCAGATTAGTGTGATCCTTGAAGGAATCAGATACGCACTGGGTTGAGGAGCTCGACTCTGTACTATGGGGGCTGCGGACCACACTGAATCGCACTACCGGATACACACCATCCTTTATGGTATACGGCGCAGAGGCGGTACTGCCCTGCGACATAATTCATAACTCACCTCGAGTGCGCATGTACGAAGAGAAAGAAGCCGAGCTCGATCGGTAGGACAGTTTGGACGCCCTGGAGGAGGAGCGTGACGTGGCAAAAGCCCGCTCCGCATTCTATCAGCAACAGGCTCGACGATATCAAAGCAGAGAAGTACGGGCCAAAACTTATAACGTTGGCGAACTCGTTCTACGCCTACCGGAGAAGAAAAAGAACTAGCTCAATCCCAAATGGGAAGGTCCCTTCATTATTGACAAAGTTCTGACCGGTGGAGCATACCGTCTGCGGGATGCATCGGACAATTGACTCGAGCCAAACCCATGGAACGCGGCCAGACTCCGAGGTTTTACGCCTAGTGCCGGACTCTCTGTTCGTCTCCTTACCTCCGTCAATTTTTTTTATATATCCGTTATCTGTCTTTTCTTTCTTTCTTTTCTCCCTTTTTCTTCACGGCCTTAAAAGGTTAGAATGTGTCTTGATTACACACCCTTGACGCGCTAGACGTGCTCATTATACCTGGGGGCTTCTTATAGAGAAGCTTAATATAACTATGTTCCGGGCTCTATGCCCCCTGCACATGTGTTGCTTTTCCACATGTACCTTTTATTCGCCATTATATGCATCGATATGACTTAAGTTTTGGACAAGCTGGGTTGCCTGGCTCTTGTGTTTATGCCCTACGTTCCCGTTAATTCGGCTAGGGCATAAGGGGAGCACCTCTGCGATTGTTACTACCGGGTCAGCCGGATGTGTACCTCGGACTGGGTGAAGCCGAAAGCTAGCGTTCTTAAGGGAATATTCGGTCGGCGAACAGAAGATGACTTTTACTTATTGTAATACACGCCCCCAGATGTTTATATCCTGCGTCTCTTTTCGCAGTTCGGACATGCACATTAATGCATGCGTACCCAGGGAAAGGAACCCTTAACGGAACTATTCTCCCTGGAAGATGTTTCTTACTATCCGTGTAATATAACATGGCTAGTTGGGTACTTGTCTGTTCAAGCACTTATGACCCCTACGCCTGGTTTCCACGCGTACCCCGGTTTTTACATAACTGAGCGGGTATTCGGGTACACTCTGACTGTCGGGTCCAGAGGTCGAAGCGAAAAGGTCCGCCATGACAAATGATTTACAATCCCGCTAGGGACAATACATGTCACTTGAAGTACACAGTCACTTAGACTGACTAAATTCTTCTTCTATACCATCCAACAGGCTGTCTAGCCTACAGTCCTGTTGGGAATACTTTGCGGCTAATTTCACCTGGTCATACACCAAACTGACGGGGATCTCTTTCCCATCGGACCCCACAGGTCCGACCTCGGCCATGTGGTTCGGGTCAACCTTGGTATATCGCGTCTTCACCATGGCCCAGGCTTCCCTTGCTCCTTGTCGGCAGGCTGATATCTTCCATAATCGGAAGCGCCGCCGCGCTCCCTTGAGCTTCTCTACAAGCTCCACCATGCCTTCTGGCAGGGAGGCAGATGGCCACAAGGCTTGGGCAATGCCCTGCATCACCTGCCGAACTTGTTCGTGCAGTTGTGAGAGCTCTGGCAGAAGATCACCCGTAGACCCGGGCATCTCCTCTGCGGGACGACCCGTTAGCATACCTACAGATATAACTCCGTTAGCCGGTTTCTTCGCCGAACTCTATAAAAGTTCGGTCAAGCACTTACTAAAAATGTCGCGTCGAAGCCTCTTATTCTCCTTTACGGAGTCAGCAAGTTAGGCTTGAACATCTTTCAGTTCAACACTCAGCCGGATATTGGCATCTTGGAGATCGTTTTTCTCCCGCCTAACCTGGTTAAGCACGCGCTCGCCAGCCTTTAACTGTCGTTGAGCATGTTGCTCATCCCCTTGCACTACCTCCGGATTAACCCCGGGATCATCTGCAGAATCTATTGTTAGATTTGCATGCATGCCGCATACTAACCGGTACATGTCATTCTTTTTTATAGAGGCAAGTGTTACCAGAGGAGGCCTTCTCGGACTCCTTCATTGCGGCAACTGCGGCCCGTAGCTGGGCCTTGCACTCTTCTAACTCTTGAGACAATTGGGTATTCTTCTCCGTAAGAACCTACACAAATAATGATCCTTAAATCAGTTGTGTCAACTGTTTCAAGTCTCAGGGGCTACTGATATACATAATTATCAAATTTTCTTACACGTATATCCTTTACATACTGGTCCGTGGCTCTGGCAAGACCATTTTGAGCAGCTCGGACGTACGCGTCTCCTGAGTTGAAGGCATCGAACGCCTCTTGAGAGAAACAAGCGTCACGGAGTATGGCCCGGCGACGCCTGGGATTCATGGCACTCTCCACTTCGGAATTCGTAGCGGACAGCCTATCCGCATCCTCTGTAGGAGGAACATCCGGTTTTGGCCCCACGTTAGCGTCTGCCTCTAAGTCCGGCGCTGGAGCCCGGCTGGTGGGGGCGTGGCCGGCAGGCTCTCCGGATATAGTCTGGCGAGCGTTTTTTCTGCTAAAAGAACATGGACATTATTATATTATGAAAGACGACAACCACGGAGCGGGGTTCTTTTCCATACCGCTACGACGGCGTCTCAGTCCTGACCGCCTTCCTTTTAAGCCTACCCGGTTTCGGTGCCCCTTGTTGGTGGGCCGCTGCGGGTTCGACATGGCGTCCCGAGGGCCTTCCCTGTAAGACATCAAATGTGTGCGGTAGGTGAAGTGCAAAAAATGGGATCCTTCTCGGAAGTTGGGACTCCGGTTTTACTTACATGCGATGCAGGGAGCAGTCCGGGATAATCGGCTATGATGGCCACCAAGGCACCGTCGCAGCTCAATTGATAGAACGTCATGTCAATGAGCTCCACAAATGTGTCCGGATCTTCTTCGAGTCTGGGGTCGAGGGCCCGGCCAGGGTCCTCTGGCTGTGGACCTCCCTCATGGCTTTTCGTAGTTCCTGCTATGAAATAGCAAGGTAAATATTTACGATAAAGAATGCGGGAAGGTCTGGAGTAAAAAGTAGCAGCTCACCCAGTTTGGGGGGTTGTACATGGAGAATCCATCCCGTGTCTTAATGCGGATGAACTCCTCTTCCTCTCCTTTATATAAATCGGACAGTATTTTCACTAGAGCAGCGACTGAGTCTGGGCCTTTACGACCGCAGCGGGTGGCATCATCTTCTCCATTGAAGTGCCACAAGGGTTGTCCGCGATATTGAAGCGGCTGCACCCCCCACATTATACATATTGACATAACCTCGATTATTGTCAATCCTGATTTGGCCAGCATTTGTATCCGGCCCATCAGGTACAGGACCTCCCTGTTATCTTCCTCCTGGGGGCTCCGAGGGCGCCAGCTGCGGCGTTTCTTCAGAGGGGCGTTATCAAACTCAGGAAGGCCCCTCCGAATAGGATCTGGAAGGGGGACGTCCTCCATATAAAACCACTCCGAAGGCTAGTCTTTGGATGTCTTCTTTGGAGTACCGGACAGATATCCGGTCCCGGCGATGCGCCATATTTGGCTCCGCCTACTTGATATATTGACCCCTCCTGTGTACGGGGCACGAGGCAGAATAGCCTCTTCCATAGCTCGAAATGAGCTTCGCAACCCAAAAACAGCTCGCAAAGGGCGACATAGCCTGCAATGTGTAATATGGAGGCAGGAGTAAAATTGTGCAGCTGGAGGCCGTAGAACTCCAGGAGCCCGCGGAGGAACGGATGGATTGGAAATCCAAGTCCCCTTAATAAGTACGGGACAAGGCATACTGATACGTCTCCAACATATCTATAATTTTTGATTGCTCCATGCTATATTATCTTCTGTTTTGGACGTTATTGGGCTTTATTATTCAATTTTATATTTTTTTTGGGACTAACCTATTAACCGGAGGCCCAGCCCAGAATTGCTGTTTTTTGCCTATTTCAGAGTTTCGCAGAAAAAGAATATCAAACGGAGTCCAAACGGAATGAAACCTTCGGGAACGTGACTTTCGGAACGAACATGATCCAGAGCACTTGGACCCTACGTCAAGAAATCAAGCAGGAAGCCACGAGGTAGGGGGCGCGCCTACCCCCCTGGGCGCGCCCTCCACCCTTGTGGTCCCCACGTTGCTCCACCGACGTACTCCTTCCTCCTATATATACCTACGTACCCCCAAACGATCAGGATCGGAGCCAAAAACCTAATTCCACCGCCGCAACCTTCTGTACCCACGAGATCCCATCTTGGGGCCTGTTCCGGAGCTCCGCCGGAGGGGGCATCGATCACGGAGGGCTTCTACATCAACATCATAGCCTCTCCGATGAAGTGTGAGTAGTTTATCTCAGACCTTCGGGTCCATAGTTATTAGCTAGATGGCTTCTTCTCTCTTTTTGGATCTCAATACAATGTTCTCCCCCTCTCTTGTGGAGATCTATTCGATGTAATCTTCTTTTGCGGCGTGTTTGTTGAGACCGATGAATTGTGGGTTTATGATCAAGTTTATCTATGAACAATATTTGAATCTTCTGAATTCTTTTATGTATGATTGGTTATCTTTGCAAGTCTCTTCAAATTATCAGTTTGGTTTGGCCTACTAGATTGATCTTTCTTGCAATGGGAGAAGTGCTTAGCTTTGGGTTCAATCTTGCGGTGTCCTTTCCTAGTGACAGTAGGGGCAGCAAGGCACGTATTGTATTGTTGCCATCGAGGATAATAAGATGGGTTTTTTTTTATCATATTGCATGAATTTATCCCTCTACATCATGTCATCTTGCTTAAAGCGTTACTCTGTTCTTATGAACTTAATACTCTAGATGCATGCTGGATAGCGGTCGATGTGTGGAGTAATAGTAGTAGATGCAGGCAGGAGTCGGTCTACTTGTCTCGGACGTGATGCCTATATACATGATCATACCTAGATATTCTCATAACTATGCTCAATTCTGTCAAGTGCTCAACAGTAATTTGTTCACCCACCGTAAAATACTTATGCCCTTGAGAGAAGCCACTAGTGAAACCTATGGCCCCCCGGTCTATTTCCATCATATTAATCTCCCGACAACAAGCTATTTCTTTTGCCGTTTTTATTTTACTTTCTTTACTTTGCATCTTTATCACAAAAATACCAAAAATATTATCCTATCATATCTATCAGATTTCACTCTCGTAATTGACCGTGTAGGGATTGACAACCCCTTATCGCGTTGGTTGCGAGGATTTATTTGTTTGTGTAGGTGCGAGGGACCTGCATGTAGCCTCCTACTGGATTGATACCTTGGTTCTCAAAAACTGAGGGAAATACTTACGCTACTTTGCTGCATCACCCTTTCCTCTTCAAGGGAAAACCAATGCAGTGCTCAAGAGGTAGCAAGAAGGATTTCTGGCGCCTTTGCCGAGGAGGTCTACGCAAAAGTCAACATACCAAATACTCATCACAAACCCTTATCTCCCGCATTACATTATTTGCCATTTGCCTCTCATTTTCCTCTCCCCCACTTCACCCTTGCCGTTTTATTCGCCTTCTCTTTTTCGTTCGCCTCTTTTTCGCTTGCTTCTTGTTTGCTCGTGTGTTGGATTGCTTGCTTGTCACAATGGCTCAAGATAATACCAAATTATGTGACTTTACCAATACCAACAATAATGATTTCCTTAGCACTCCGATTGCTCCTCTTACCGATACTGAATCTTGTGAAATCAATTCTGCTTTGTTGAATCTTGTCATGAAAGATCAATTCGCCGGCCTTCCTAGTGAAGATGCCGCTACTCATCTAAATAGCTTTGTTGATTTGTGTGATATGCAAAAGAAGAAAGATGTTGACAATGATATTGTTAAATTGAAGCTATTTCCTTTTTCGCTTAGAGATCGTGCTAAAGCTTGGTTTTCGTCTTTGCCTAAAAATAGTATTGATTCTTGGAATAAGTGCAAAGATGCTTTTATCTCTAAGTATTTTCCTCCCGCTATGATTATCTCTCTTAGAAACGATATTATGAATTTTAAGCAACTTGATCATGAACATGTCGCACAAGCTTGGGAGAGGATGAAATTAATGATACGTAATTGCCCTACACATGGTTTGAATTTGTGGATGATTATACAAATTTTTTATGCCGGATTGAATTTTGCTTCTAGAAATCTTTTAGATTCGGCCGCGGGTGGCACTTCTATGGAAATCACTTTAGGAGAAGCTACTAAACTCCTAGATAATATTATGGTTAATTATTCTCAATGGCACACTGAAAGATCTACTAATAAAAAAGTGTATGCGATAGAAGAAATTAATGTTTTGAGTGGAAAGATGGATGAACTTATGAAATTATTTGCTAGTAAAAGTGTTTCTTCTGATCCTAATGATATGCCCTTGTCTACTTTGATTGAGAATAGTAATGAATCTTTGGATGTGAATTTCGTTGGTAGGAATAATTTTGGTAACAACGCGTATAGAGGAAACTTTAATCCTAGGCCTTATCCTAGCAATTCCTCTAATAATTATGGTAATTCCTACAACAATTCTTATGGAAATTTTAATAAGATGCCCTCTGAATTTGAGACTAGTGTTAAAGATTTTATGAATTCGCAAAAGAATTTCATTGTTTTGCTTGAAGAGAAATTGCTTAAAGTTGATGAATTGGCTAGGAACGTTGATAGAATTTCTCTTGATGTTGATTCTTTGAAACTTAGATCTATTCCACCTAAGCATGATATCAATGATTCTCTCAAAGCCATGAGAATTTCCATTGATGAGTGCAAAGAAAGAACCGCTAGGATGCGTGCTAAGAAAGATTGCTTTATAAAAGCGTGTTCTTCTAATTTTTATGAAAACAAAGATGAAGATCTAAAAGTTATTGATGTGTCCCCTATTAAATCTTTGTTTTGCAATATTAATCTTGATAATGATGGGACTGAATATGATCCACCTTTACCTAGAAGGCGTTCCAAAAATTCGGAGTTTTTAGATCTTGATGCTAAAATTGATAAAAGTGGGATTGAAGAGATCAAAACATTAGATATTAATAAATCCACTATTTTGGATTTCAAGAAATTTAATTATGATAATTGCTCTTTGACAGATTGTATTTCCTTGTTGCAATCCGTGCTAAATTCTCCTCATGCTTATAGTCAAAATAAAGCTTTTACCAAACATATCGTTGATGCTTTGATGCAATCTTATGAAGAAAAACTTGAGTTGGAAGTCTCTATCCCTAGAGAACTTTATGATGAGTGGGAACCTACTATTAAAATTAAGATTAAAGATCATGAATGCTATGCTTTGTGTGATTTGGGTGCTAGTGTTTCCACGATTCCAAAAACTTTGTGCGATTTGTTAGGTTTCCGTGATTTTGATGATTGCTCTTTAAACTTGCAGCTTGCGGATTCCACTATTAAGAAACCTATGGGAAGAATTAATGATGTTCTTATTGTTGCAAATAGGAACTATGTGCCCGTAGATTTTATCATTCTTGACATAGATTGCAATCCTTCATGTCCCATTATTCTTGGTAGACCTTTCCTTAGAACGATTGGTGCAATCATTGATATGAAGGAAGGGAATATTAGATTCCAATTTCCATTAAAGAAAGGCATGGAACACTTCCCTAGGAAGAAAATAAAATTACCATATGAATCTATTATGAGAGCCACTTATGGATTGCCTACTAAAGATGGCAATACCTAGATCTATCCTTGCCTTTATGCCTAGCTAGGGGCGTTAAACGATAGCGCTTGTTGGGAGGCAACCGAATTTTATTTTTAGTTTTTTTGCTTTTTGCTTCTGTTTAGGAATAAATATTTGTTCTAGCCTCTGGTTAGATGTGTTTTTATGTTTTAATTAGTGTTTGTGCCAAGTTAAACCTATAGGATCTTCTTGGATGATAGTTATTTGATCTTGCAGAAAATTCCAGAAACTTTCTGTTCACGAAAATAATTGTTAAAAATCACCAGAACGTGATAAAATATTGATTCCAATCTCTTCTGATCAATAAACAAATTTTCTAGGTCTTCCTATTTTGTCTGATTTTTTGGAGTTCCAGAAGTTTGCGTTAGTTACAGATTACTACAGACTGTTCTGTTTTTGACTGATTCTGTTTTTCGTGTGTTGTTTGCTTATTCTGATGAATCTATGGCTAGTAAAAGAGTTTATAAACCATAGAGAAGTTGGAATACAGTAGGTTTAACACCAATATAAATAAATAATGAGTTCATTACAGTACCTTGAAGTGGTCTTTTGTTTTCTTTCGCTAACGGAGCTCACGAGATTTTCTGCTAAGTTTTGTGTTGTGAAGTTTTCAAGTTTTGGGTGAAAGATTTGATGGATTATGGAACAAGGAGTGGCAAGATCCTAAGCTTGGGGATGCCCATTGCAGCCCCAAGATAATCTAAGGACACCAAAAAGCCAAAGCTTGGGGATGCCCCGGAAGGCATCCCCTCTTTCGTCAACTTCCATCGGTAACTTTACTTGGAGCTATATTTTTATTCACCACATGATATGTGTTTTGCTTGGAGCGTCTTGTATGATTTGAGTCTTTGATTTTTAGTTTACCACAGTCATCCTTTCTGTACACACCTTTTGAGAGAGACACACATGATTCGGAAATTATTAGAATACTCTATGTGCTTCACTTATATCTTTTGAGTTTTATAGTTTTTGCTCTAGTACTTCACTTATATCTTTTAGAGCACGGTGGTGGATTTGTTTTATAGAAACTATTGATCTCTCATGCTTCACCTAGATTATTTTGAGAGTCTTAAATAGCATGGTAATTTGCTTAAATAATCCTAATATGCTAGGTATTCAAGAATAGTAAAAACTTTCTTATGAGTGTGTTGAATACTAAGAGAAGTTTGATGCTTGATGATTGTTTTGAGACATGGAGGTAGTGATATCAAAGTTGTGCTAGTTGAGTAGTTGTGAATTTGATAAATACTTGTGTTGAAGTTTGCAAGTCCGTAGCATGCACGTATGGTAAACGTTATGTAACAAATTTGAAACATGAGGTGTTCTTTGATTGTCTTCCTTATGAGTGGCGGTCGGGGACGAGCGATGGTCTTTTCCTACCAATCTATCCCCCTAGGAGCATGCGCGTAGTGCTTGGTTTTTGATGACTTGTAGATTTTTGCAATAAGTATGTGAGTTCTTTATGACTAATGTTGAGTCCATGGATTATATACACACTCACCTTTCCATCATTGCTAGCCTCTTCGGTACCGTGCATTGCCCTTTCTCACATTGAGAGTTGGTGCAAACTTCGCCGGTGCATCCAAACCCCGTGATATGATACGCTCTTTCACACATAAACCTCCTTATATCTTCCTCAAAACAGCCACCATACCTACCTATATGGCATTTCCATAGCCATTCCGAGATATAATGCCATGCAACTTTCCACCATTCCGTTTATCATGACACGTTCATCATTGTCATATTGCTTTGCATGATCATGTAGTTGACATAGTATTTGTGGCAAAGCCACCATTCATAATTCTTTCATACATGTCACTCTTGGTTCATTGCATATCCCGGTACACCGCCGGAGGCATTCATATAGAGTCATACTTTGTTCTAGTATCGAGTTGTAATCATTGAGTTGTAAATAAATAGAAGTGTGATGATCATCATTTTCTAGAGCATTGTCCCAACTGAGGAATAAAAAAAGAGAGAGAAAGGCCAAAAAATGAGAAGGCCCAAAAAAAGAGAGAAAAAGAGAGAAGGGACAATGTTACTATCCTTTTACCACACTTGTGCTTCAAAGTAGCACCATAATCTTCATGATAGAGAGTCTCTTGTTTTGTCACTTTCATATACTAGTGGGAATTTTTCATTATAGAACTTGGCTTGTATATTCCAACAATGGGCCTCCTCAAGTGCCCTAGGTCTTCGTGAGCAAGCAAGTTGGATGCACACCCACTTAGTTTCTTTTGTTGAGCTTTCATATATTTATAGCTCTAGTGCATCCGTTGCATGGCAATCCCTACTCCTCGCATTAACATCAATCGATGGGCATCTCCATAGCTCATTGATTAGCCTCGTTGATGTGAGACTTTCTCCTTTTTTGTCTTCTCCACATAACCCCCATCATCATATTCTATTCCACCCATAGTGCTATATCCATGGCTCACACTCATGTATTGCGTGAAGGTTGAAAAAGTTTGAGATTACTAAAGTATGAAACAATTGCTTGGCTTGTCATCGGGGTTGTGCATGATGAGAGCATTCTTGTGTGACGAAAATGGAGCATGACTAAACTTGGTTTGTAGGGATGAACTTTCTTTGGCCATGTTATTTTGAGAGGACATAATTGCTTAGTTAGTATGCTTGAAGTATTATTATTTTTATGTCACTATTGAACTTTTATCTTGAATCTTTCTGATCTGAATATTCATACCACAATTAAGAAGAATTACATTGAAATTATGCCAAGTAGCATTCCGCATCAAAAATTCTGTTTTTATCATTTACCTACTCGAGGACGAGCAGGAATTAAGCTTGGGGACGCTTGATACGTCTCCAACGTATCTATAATTTTTGATTGCCCCATGCTATATTATCTTCTGTTTTGGACGTTATTGGGCTTTATTATTCACTTTTATATTATTTTTGGGACTAACCTATTAACCGGAGGCCCAGCCCAGAATTGCTGTTTTTTGCCTATTTCAGAGTTTCGCAGAAAAAGAATATCAAACGGAGTCCAAACGGAATGAAACCTTCGGGAACGTGATTTTTGGAACGAACATGATCCAGAGGACTTGGACCCTACGTAAGAGAAATCAAGCAGGAAGCCACGAGGTAGGGGCGCGCCTACCCCCCTGGGCGCGCCCTCCACCCTCGTTGGCCCCACGTTGCTCCACCGACGTACTCCTTCCTCCTATATATACCTACATAGCCCCAAACGATCAGATACGGAGCCAAAAACCTAATTCCACCGCCGCAACCTTCTGTACCCACGAGATCCCATCTTGGGGCCTATTCCGAAGCTCCGCCGGAGGGGGCATCGATCACGGAGGGCTTCTACATCAACATCATAGCCTCTCCGATGAAGTGTGAGTAGTTTACCTCAGACCTTCGGGGCCATAGTTATTAGCTAGATGGCTTCTTCTCTCTTTTTGGATCTCAATACAATGTTCTCCCCCTCTCTTGTGGAGATCTATTCGATGTAATCTTCTTTTGCGGTGTGTTTGTTGAGACCGATGAATTGTGGGTTTATGATCAAGTTTATCTATGAACAATATTTGAATCTTCTGAATTATTTTATGTATGATTGGTTATCTTTGCAAGTCTCTTCGAATTATCAGTTTGGTTTGGCCTACTAGATTGATCTTTCTTGCAATGGGAGAAGTGCTTAGCTTTGGGTTCAATCTTGCGGTGTCCTTTCCCAGTGACAGTAGGGGCAGCAAGGCACGTATTGTATTGTTGCCATCGAGGATAACAAGATGGATTTTTTATCATATTGCATGAATTTATCCCTCTACATCATGTCATCTTGCTTAAAGCGTTACTTTGTTCTTATGAACTTAATACTCTAGATGCATGCTGGATAGCAGTCGATGTGTGGAGTAATAGTAGTAGATGCAGGCAGGAGTCGGTCTACTTGTCTCGGATGTGATGCCTATATACATGATGATACCTAGATATTCTCATAACTATGCTCAGTTCTGTCAATTGCTCAACAGTAATTTATTCACCCACCGTAAAATACTTATGCTCTTGAGAGAAGCCACTAGTGAAACCTATGGCCCCCTGGTCTATTTCCATCATATTAATCTCCCGACAACAAGCTATTTCTTTTGCCGTTTTTATTTTACTTTCTTTACTTTGCATCTTTATCACAAAAATACCAAAAA
The DNA here is from genome assembly GCF_002575655.3 of Aegilops tauschii subsp. strangulata. Lineage (NCBI taxonomy): Eukaryota > Viridiplantae > Streptophyta > Magnoliopsida > Poales > Poaceae > Aegilops > Aegilops tauschii. The sequence goes on along the minus strand of NC_053038.3, from coordinate 322,177,641 downwards.
TATTATCCTATCATATCTATCAGATTTCACTCTCGTAAGTGACCGTGTAGGGATTGACAACCCCTTATCACGTTGGTTGCGAGGATTTATTTGTTTGTGTAGGTGCGAGGGACTTGCGTGTAGCCTCCTACTGGATTGATACCTTGGTTCTCAAAAACTGAGGGAAATACTTACGCTACTTTGCTGCATCACCCTTTCCTCTTCAAGGGAAAACCAACGCAGTGCTCAAGAGGTAGCACATACCCGCTCCCCATAGATGGGTTGGGAAAGCTCTCCGCTTGCTCCCCGCCATTGTAAGTGGCTAGTCCAGCTCGAACGGGGACCATATACGCAGGAGGGAGAAACCCCTGGGTCTGTAACTCTACTAACTGTCTGTGGGAGACGGAACACTTCTTCCAATTGCCTGGCTTAGGGCTACGGGAGCGAGAGGAGGAGTTGCGGTGACCGGCCATGGTAGGATGGATTTTTCCGGGCGCGCTCCAATGGATACTCGCTGTGGGAGGATGGTGTGATCTGGATCTGAGGATCCCCGACTCTTTAAATAGACGATTTACTCACATGGCTAGGGTGGCAAATGTAAAAATGTCCTGGCTTCTCGCATTCGCTCGACACGTGGAAGATAGCCATTATTAGGCGCGGAAGCCAAGAAGTGCAACATTTATGGGAAGCCGGACACTATTCAATAGGTACTCAGAATTGGGAGAAGAACCCGCCTTGCAATGCCAAAGACAATCTGCGCGTCAGACTCATCGTCATTGAAGCCTGGTTCAGGGGCTACTGAGGGAGTCCTGGATTAGGGGTTCCTCAGACAGCCGGACTATATCCTTTGGCCGGACTGTTGGACTATGAAGATACAAGATTGAAGACTTCGTCCCGTGTCCGGGTGGGACTCTCCTTGGCGTGGAAGGCAAGCTTGGCAATTCGGATCTGTAGATCTCCTCCCTTGTAACCGACTCTGTGTAACCCTAGCCCTCTCCGATGTCTATATAAACTGGAGGGTTTAGTCCGTAGGACGACAACAATCATAATCATAGGCTAGCTTCTAGGGTTTAGCCTCTACGATCTCGTGGTAGATCAACTCTTGTAATACTCATATCATCAAGATCAATCAAGCAGGAAGTAGGGTATTACCTCCATCGAGAGGGCCCGAACCTGGGTAAACATTGTGTCCCCCGCCTCCTGTTACCATCCGCCTTAGACGCACAGTTCGGGACCCCCTACCCGAGATCCACCGGTTTTGACACCGACACCCCGAGCGCGGCTGGAGAGTCGATGACGGCATCGCGGCGGTGATGATGGCGAAAATGGCAAGGCCGACGACGGGGACGCGCCATCCCGTGCGGTCGCCCCGGAGGCGTGTTGATGTCGAGCCCCTGAGCGCTACCGCAGTGACGGCGCGACGCCGTGGTGATGATGAAGAAGATGGTCCCGCCTGGATCGCGGTTCCGCGGCAGCTGGTATCATAGTACCGCCCCACGGTGGGCGCCAACTGTCGTGGTTATCTCGCGGGGCGGGTTCGTGAGACGACAGATGCCACGGGGTGGCTTGAAGTGGGGGTAAGACTACTCTGGAGATCAAGGGCCAGGATTGGGCAAATAGCACGCGGTGATTTACCCAAGTTCGGGGCTCTCCGGAGAGATAATACCCCTACTCCTGCATGTCTGAATATATATGCAGTGCACATGTCTGGCGTTACAGAGTCGCTCCTGGAGATGTATTACAGAAGGTAGTAGAGAGCCTTGTGCGTATGTGGGCGTGTGGCGTGGGAGCCAAAGGCTCTGGGTGAGAACGCATGTATGTGGCCGAATGGATGGATGGATAGCTAGCTTGCCAGCTAGCTAGCTTGTATGCGTGAGTGAGTCCCCAAGATGGATGGATGGATGCTGACTTTGTAGTGTGGCTTGCTACCTTGGTCAAGTTTATGCCTTCTTGGCCAAGGGAGTGACCTCCTTCCCAAGAAAGTGCCTCCCCTGGGTCACTTTATACAATAGTGCCCAGGGACAAGTAGCACTGTACATGATGTCGCGTATGATGAGTGAATAGTGTATGATTTATCAGCAACAGTGGTCGCGGTATGGCCGCCTTGTCGGTGTCGTATCAGATTGGATGCCGTAGTTGACTTCGGGTAGCAGGCCGGCTGGAGCAGCCGGACAGGGAGCCGGCCGGGCGGCCGGGTTGAGGAGTCCGGCCGGGTTGAGCAACCCGGCCAAGTGTGAGCCGGATTGAGGGGCGTTGCTGGCCCCAATGTTTTTGAAGCATCGTTCATCGTCATGGGCCTACCCGGGGGTCATCCCCCCGACAAGGATAGATGCTTTGGAGCGTCTTAGAGACAAGATACCAACTATCCTATAAGACCTTGAGAAGATATATCCTCCAACCTTCTTTGATGTGATGGTGCATTTGGCTGTTCATCTACCTGATGAGGCACTACTTAGAGGTCCAGTATAGTATGGATGGATGTACCCTATTGAAAGGCGGCTAGACACTTTCAAGTGCTATGTTAGGAATAGAGCTAGACCTGAGGGTTCCATTGCAGAGGCTACATTGCTACAGAAGCGTTGATATTCTGCTCAAAATACATTGAAACGGCTTATCAGCTTAGCAAAGAGGTGGGTGAACACAATCCTCAGCTCAATGTTTTCGATTGTTCTATTCAAGTTACAGGGAAGAGTCGACAAGACAACAAACCTAAAGATTTTGACAAAATGGTTTGGTATGTGTTGAATAACTGTCCTGAGATTCTACCTTATATCGGGTAAGGGCTAAGTACTGCAACTTATACATCGTAATCTACTAAACTTGCTGCACATTCTTATATTTAGATGTTTGACGCGATCACTATGTTGTGCAGAATCTTCAAAAAGGAGTTACTGCCGCAAAATCCAAGAAACATTGACAAACTGGTTATGGCAGGATTTGCGAAATGGTTCAAGAGCCATGTAAGCTTTTGAATTGCACTGTCGGTTTTTTTAATATTGAGTACATAAGATGATCAACTTGTCTATTTTCTAACCATAGGTTAAGAAGATGCAGGAGGATGGGCAGGCAGTTAATGATGCCCTTTACGCACTAGCAATGGGTCCTACTACTCGGGTAAGACATTATGAATCTTGCGTTGTTGGAGATGTGCGCTACAACACCCTTGCACGTGATGAAGGCGGGGAGACACAAAGCAGTGCCGTCATGAGCACGGATACGTATGGCAAAGAGACAACTGAAATGTATGCTAACATATCAGACATTGTTCAGTTGCAGTATATCTCTAGTTTCGAGGTTCATCGGTGTGTGGTTCTGTTGTGCTGTCGTTGGTATAACCTGTTTTCCAGGATCACAAAATCCAGAGCTGATGATTATTTCAAATCCATCAATGTCAAGGCGGCGTACCAGACCAACGAGCCTTTTATTATGGCAAATCAAGCAACACAAATATTTTTCTTGGAAGACACATATGCATGTAGCGATGACTGGAGAGTATTGCAAAGGTTTGAGCACAGGAATTCGTTTAATGAAGTTGCACACCAAGATGATGCTTACACTGCTCCTGATGTAGAAGATTCCACATATGTTCCTAATATGAGAACCATCACGTCAATGACGCTGGCAAAAAGATTGCATGTCGGGCTGTGGACATACGAGAGTTGATCAATAAGACGCCAACGTTCGAGGACATTGAGGATGAAGAAGAAGATGACACTGGGGGGAATTATGATTCAGACTGATACACATGGCGAAGATGTTGACGATGCTGCTGTGGATGATGATTAGATTGCTTCTATCGTATTTGCCTGTGAGAAGACGAGTTTTTATCTACTATGTGAAATTGTGTTTGCTATGACAACTGAAACCTAATGAAGTTGTTGTTTAGTATTTTTTTGTGAGAACATCACTTATTATGTATGTTGATTTGTGTTTGGTGATTGTATGACGACTAAAACATGATGACATTATTGTTTAGTTGTACTCATATTTGGCTGTGAAACTTGTATTTGATGACATAGTTTGCTGTTGGACTGCAATTTGCTCAATGTCTTCGAATGGGAACAAAGCTGACCCGACAGGGCCTCTGCTAATTTATTTATTTATTAGCAAAAGGGCCTCTGCTACTTATTTATTTATGAGCAAAAGGGGATACCCACCTATTTCCGTTAATAGAAATCATTAAATGCTCACAACACTATGCCAGCCTGCTAAACAGGTTTCATTCATTACTAGTTTCAGCAAAGTGCTCATGTCATAGCCACTGAATACATCACAAGTGCTACATACACTGCAAATAAAGAGACAATCATCCTACAGAGCACAACGATCTTGCCCATTATCTTCACAAGCTCTTTCATATCCTCGTTGCTGTCAAGGCCGTTCAGCAGCTATTGTTTGGCCATGATCAGATGAACTACATCCTGCATCTTCCTCTTCTGTCGTTCCTTTAGTTACTTGTCCAACACCCCAACCTGCTGGCATTGGGATTCCTCGGCTAACCAAATAATCCACGTAGTTCCATTCCCCCACATCAGCAACTTCCCAGAAATACAAATCACACATATTTTCCCTTTTCTGCACGAATCAAATTGGAATATCATCAATGAAACTATTTAAAAAATCAGCAACTGGAAGCAGGCGAAAAACACTTAAACATGTTATTACCCCATGATTCGGGCACTTGTAGAAGACTCGGCCAGGGTTGAGGATTGTAGTTGAGACACGACGGATGACTCTGCATGATTTGCAGCAGTGGCACCACACCAACGGTAGCGGGTTGCGATGAGCAACCGGCTACGGTGAGTGTGCCGGCGGGGGTATGATGAGACCCATAGGGGATGGTACGGGTGGCGACTTGGCGCATATTTGGTTGTTGCCTGCTGAAGAGCAGGTGGACGAGCCGCCAGTGGACATGGTTGCTGCGGCCGGAGCTTCTGATGCTAGGCAGAGTAACTAGAGAAGAGGAGAAGCGAACGTTGATATGTGAGTTTCATTACTTGCAGAGTAGCATAGCACTATATATAGTCATAGTCTAGGTTTGGATTCGAACCAGCTACAGGAGCACGTCTCCCTTCTTTCTAAAACTCTGCAATGTCTCTTTACTAGTACACTAGCTTGTTCTGTACGCCTTCTCAAGTCTTTGATTTTTGGGCATGTTATGTGGCGAACGTTCCCTGGGAGGAGGACGGCAAACGAACGCATTTTCCTGGCAGTTTTTGTTGCGACGCAAGATCAAACGGTGGCAGTTTCGGGAATGTTATCCGGCGAACGAGCCTAGTTTTTCTTTTCTTCCTATAAAAAAGTTTGCTACATGGTGTCGGCTTAGTCAACAAACGATTGTGCCACCCTTGACCATTGGACTGACATTCAACGTCTATCGTGTTTCTTCAGTCTCTTCTTCCTTCAACCACCAAAGCCAAACCAGCGCCGGCGGGACCGCCTGCTATCGTCTCCCACGGCTGGCTGTGCTGCCGTGCACGCATCACGGCCACATCGCACCCTAAAACTCTGCGCATCTTCCCTGGCTCATGTTCCTTCCCGTCTGAGGCCTCACCATCGTGCTCCGCCTTGTTCGCTCGCCGCGGCGCCGCCCTCCGGTGTTGTCAACATGGTCAACAACCGAGAGAAATAAGTTTCGGTGTACAAAAGTAGGGGCCTTTTCCGTACCCCTTTACTTGTGCATGGGCAGTCGTAGTCGCACCTATGGCCGGGCTTGGCGGGGCAGAGGAAGGAAAGGTACAAGGCTGCTGAGGCAGCACTCAAGCCAGAGGCGTGAAGAGCAAAGGGGCAAGAAGGATTCCCTCCCCCCCGGCAAGACCCTTGCCGGGGTGACTTGCCCAACACCAGCAAGGCCGCCACCCTTGAGCCTGAGAGTCCTGACACCATCGACAAATATCAAGACCAAGGCCGAGGGGCGCCTACATGGTGACATGCAGATCTTTGTGAAGACCAAAGGCCAGCAAATCTTTCGGCGTCTTGGGAACGGGGGTCCCCAGACTTGCTCGCCTGCGGCCCACGGCATGGCTGAGCTAGCAGGCCCGTACGGCCCATCTTCATCAACAAGGCATTCAAGACCCTCGCGAGGGGCCAAGCCTCGCGAGGCGGATGACACAATACCTCCCTCAGGAGCGGCCTCGTCGGGCAGGCTCACGAGGGGCGGAGAGAGCAAGGCAAGGCAAACCTCGCGAGGTCCTCGTGACGTGAGCCATGACGATCGAGACCAGGCGGGCGCCAGCGCGCGCAACGTCCTTGTTTCCTCTTTAGTGCCAATGGCGCAAGCGCAAGCGCGGACTAGCGAGGCATCAAGCAAAGGTTTCCATATCGGTGCAACGAGACCAAGACAAGCGGGACGGCAAGACGGAGGTCACCATGGAGCCCAAGATGGCGTCACCACCAGAGGCTTTTGCAGGCGAAGACCGCTTTTGTCAGGATAAGCTGTACTAGCTGTCCCCTTTCAAATTGGCCGTTGTTGGCTCCCTTCCCGCTCAATATTTGGGAAGAGGACCAGGGCCTATATAAGTAGAACTAGCCACCATAGTAGGGCATCGAATCCTCACCCACACGAGTCGGCCAAGTACAAGAACACCTCAACCTCAGGAGGCAATTCTTCCCCTTGTACTGTTCATCATCAGCCCAAGAGGCAATCCACCACCACCACACTGGAGTAGGGTATTACACCACAATGGTGGCCCGAACCAGTATAAATCTTGTGTCTTTCTGTGTTGCGAGTTCGTCGAGTTCGTCCGCGAGATCTTAGAGAGCTAGGGCGTGGATCGGTAGGGAGGAGATCTTCGTGCTCACCCCAGTGTTTGAACCTTAAGGGTTTTGCCAGAACCCGTGATCCGACATTTGGCGCGCCAGGTAGGGGTGCGCCAAAGCTTCCTTCCGTCGCTCCGCGCCCCATTGCTCCGTCGTCTTCATGGCGGACGCTCGCTGCGCTCGGGCTGAGCGCCGGGCTGCCCTCGCCGCCCGCGTCGCTCAGACGGCTCTCGTCGGCGGGCCACCTCGTCGTTCCCCGTCGCCTGCCGCCAATGTCGCCACCGGCCCGGCGGGGAACGAGCAGCAAGCATCCTCGCTGCACACCTCAGTGCGGCGGGACGGCCGCACCGCCACTCCATCGCTGACCCCGGCCGGTTCCTCGTCCCATGCACGCCGCGCTCCCATGGACGCGCGGGCCGCGATCCTCATGGTGAACGAGCTCCTGCGCTACCGCCTGATCGATGACCTCTACGAGGACTGGCTCGACCGCGTCGCCGAGCTCGTCCGTGCCGCAGGGGGCTCCCCGGCGCCGTCCCTCTCTCTGCCTCACCCTCTGCCGGCCACGGGCGATGTGGCTCACGGAGCGCCTCCACCACCTCTGCATCAAGACGGCGCCATGGCGCCAAGATGCACCGCTCCACGACGCGACCTACTGCGCCCAGCGCCTGCGCGTGAAGAGAGAAGCTGTCAAGAAGTCCCTCCGCCACAAGAAAACGCTCCGCCGCTCCTCGCATCACCGCGCTAGGACCGGCTGCTGCGGCAGGACCGTGCGCCTCCCGTAGCGGCGGGCGCGGACCCCATCAAGGCCAAGCTCCACCCCCAAGGCGGGCCCCGGTGACTACAGCCGGATGCCGCGCTTTCACCCCCGAGCTGCGTAGCGTCGCTTGGCTGGGCAAGTTCAAGCCGGATCTTCCTCCTCGCTACGACGGCACCCCCGACCCCGCGGAGTTCCTACAGCTCTATGAGCTGAGCATCAAAGCGGCCAACGGCGACGAGAAAGTCATGGCGAACTGGTTTCCCATGGCCCTCAAGGATGGCGCCCACTCCTGGCTCCTGAACCTGCCACCGGGCTCGATCTCCTCCAGGGACGAGATGCGTGACCGCTTCGTCGCCAACTTCCAGGGCACTCGTGACCGCCCGCCGGCTGCGGGTGACCTGCGTCGCGTCAGGCAGCAACCAGGAGAGATCCTCCAGAAGTACATCCAGCGCTTCAACAACGTTCGCCTCAAGATCCCCAAGGTGACGGACGAAGCCATCATCTCTGCGTTCTCTGATGGCGTCCGCGACGTCAAGATAAAGGAAGAGCTCGCTATCCACGAGGATCTATGCACTTCCCTAGAGCTGTTCAACCTGGCGACCAAGTGGGCAAGGGCTAAGGAGGGGCGCCTCTCCCTCCTCGAGCTCCCAGCTGCAGACCCGGAGGAGAAGAAAGCCAAGGCCAAGGACGTGAAGCGCAAGGGAGCAGTCCTGCTCGCAGCGGAACCAGACACCAAGCATGGAGGGACCAACCAGAGTCGTCCAAGAGCAGCCGTCCGTTCTGCGCCTTCCACAACCTGAACACCCACAACACCAGCGACTGTCAAGAGCTCAGAGCCATTCGCGAAGGACGCTTCGGTCGGCTCCCCGAGCGTGGCGACCAGGGCTACGGCCGAGGAGGAGGACATGGTGGCGGACGCTGGGACGATCGTGGCCCGCGCCAAGAGTGGCGCGACCGGCCTCGTGAGGACCGCTGGTAGGATCAGCCTCGTGAGGGCGCCTGGAGGGATCAGCCTCGCGAGGGCGCCTGGAGGGATCAGCCTCGTGAGGATCGTCCTCAAGGCAACGCTGGACTCCCTCCGCTGCCGCCACCACCAAGAAGGAATGATGACCACCATCAAGACGAGGGAGCTGGGGGCTTCCAGGAGCCGCGTGCTATCGCTTGCATCTTGGGCGGAGCCCAGGCCCCAGCCTCGCAGCGTATCTTCAAATAGTTTGCTCGTGAAGTGAATGCAGTCCTCCCCAAGCTTGAAGCCACGCGCCCGCTTAGGTGGTCCCAGTGCGCCATCACCTTCAACTCGGCAGATCAGCTCAAGTGCGCAGTGACCGCTGGCGCCCTCCTGATGCTTTGTTCACCAGTCATCAGCAACGTGCAAGTTACCAAGACCCTCATCGACGGCGGTGCAGGACTCAACGTCTTGTCCGTCGACACGTTCGAGAACCTCCTAGTGCCATATGACCAGCTTCAGCCTACCAAGCCTTTCTCAGGAGTGACCGACGGCTCGACCACACCGATAGGGCAGGTCCGCCTCCCTGTCACCTTCGGAGAATGCAAGAACTACCACACGGAGCTCATCGACTTTGACATCGTGCACATCCGCCTGCCGTACAATGCCATCCTCGGGTATCCAGCCCTGGCCAAGTTCATGGCGGTGACCCATCACGGCTACAACGTCCATAAGATGCCGGGAAGCGGCGGAATCATCACGGTCCCATGCGAAGAAAGAGATGCGGTGTGCTCCCTCGAGCGTGCCTTCCAGGCTGCAACAATCGACGACCCCGACAGCAAGGGCGAGGGCCCTCCTGAGGCCATCCCGAAGAAGAAGAAGCAGTTGCGCTGTGCAGGATCTCAGGAGGATGGCGTCGTAACTGGAACCTCGTCAGGATCAGCGCCCGCTCCAGGGGCACCTCCCTCCGTCACATAGGAAGGCGCGCCCAGCACCCTCCTCGGGCAGGGCTCGGGGGATCTCTTCTGGAGGGCCTCAGACCTTGCCAACATCACGAGGGAGGCGCTTGGGCACCACTTGGAGGCGTGCTTCGCGGCACGTTTCCCTCAAGAGGACACAAGGCGAGGAGCGCCCACCGCTCAGGAATTCATCACCAAGACCACTCAGGAACTGCAGGACGCAAGGGCCATGCGCGGCGACCACCGATCATGAGACACAGCTCCCCATCCAGGCGAGGATGCCGGGCTGCACGTCTGCATCGATGTTCCAGGGCTCAATAGGGACGCATCTCAGGAGCCTTTCTGGCCTTCGCGCGTGGGCCGTTGCGAGGGTCCACCACACAGCTACGTTCGCATGCCTTTTGGCCTGCCGAGCATGTCGTCAGCTTATCAGCGCAACCTGCGGCGTGTCCTGGCGGCTCAGGAGGCCAGGCACCACGCCGTCCTGGCGGAGATGGAGATGGTCCTCAGGGAACCACCTGAGCCCCCAGAGCCTCCCGAGGCTCAGGGCCCCGGTGGCTCGTGAGGAGCAATCCCTTCACAGCGTACCTTCAGCTGCCCCAACTCTCCTTCGTCAACAGAACCAGGTGACATTTTCCAAGTTCATTTAGCTGGGAGTGCCCCCGGGCTGCATCATTCCCAGGCCGCTTGGGTCCGTCCCTGTGGCATGTATCCCTTTTCATGTCTTTAGCTCACCTTGTTGGGGGCGCCCCTCGGGCTGCATCATCCCCAAGCCGCTCGGGTCTGACCCAGTGGTATGTATCTCCCTTGCATTTATTTAAGCTTGTTGCTTAATCTGCCTATGATTACCACCTGCTTGATCGTCGCCCCCACAGGGCCCTCTCACACCGGCACGGCGCTGGTGCACGGTTCCGTCCCTACCACGTCGATAAACCTGAGCGGTCGAGCCCTGGCTCGCGGCGCGCCCCACGTACGTCACCTCACCAGGCCCTCGGTGCCTCCACCTTCATCACGGAGCAACCAGTGGCAGGCTGGCAACCATAACGGCAGACCATGTTATACTTTGTGCTGGCTCGCAGGAATCTCGCGGGAACAACACCAGGCGGCATCGCGAGCTCCCACCTCTTCCGTGTAATCCGCTTGCGCGTTAAAAGGGGGGCTCCTGAGCATCGCGACTCAGGAGCTCTTACTGGCTCTCCAGCCCTCACCCCCTGGCCTTGACCACGGCACGCGACCTAGCATACCAGCGGCGGCTGAGCTCGCTCAAGGGCCGGGACCTGAGGATGTAGAGCACCAAGGAGAGCATGGGAAAGGGGGGAGACTTGTATGGGCCGACCTAGCTACGCTGCTGATGTTTGCGCACGGGCCTGGTGTATCACGAGGAATCGACCCCGGACCGCCAAAGATAAGTCGCGAGCTCATATCGACTAACCATTGGAACCTAGGGGCACGCTCGCCGCAGCCCTGTTGCGGCAACGTCGCCTCCCTTTCTTATCTTACCACGGCTGCTTGAGCGCTAAAGGTGACCTCCTGAGCATCGCGCCTCAGGGGCTCTTACTGGACCTCGGGCCGCTCACCTCCTGGCCTTGACCACGGCACGCGACCTGGCATACCAGCGACGGCTGAAGACTGCCTAGGGACCGGGACCTATCAGCGTAGAGCGACGAGCTGTCGCGAGATTGGAAAGGGAAGACTGAGCCTAAACAGGACTTGCGCTCACAAAACTTTCATAATCAGGATAATACAAACAAAGACGTTGCAGACTCTTTACACGCTCCCACGGGGTACTTCTTGATTCCTCGCAGGGAACAAAAGACGAGAATCTAAGAGAATCCTATCTACATACCCCCGCGACCGACGCCATCATCAACAGTGGGCCGCGGGAGGCCGGCGCCAGCCCCATCCAGATCAGCGGCAGCGGCGGCCGGATGTTGCGGCCCTGCTCCGGGCGCGGCGAGAGCTCGGGGGCACGTAGCTATTGTCGCTTGTCTCCGGAGTCTCGTAGAGCTCGGGAGAGCCGCTGGACTCCCAAGAGTCGCTGCTGTTGGAGTAGCCGCGAGCGGGGCATGCCTCATCCTGGCGCTCCCCCTTGGGGCAGCACTCCAAGCGGCGCCCTCTGCGTCGAAGACCTTGAAGAACAATGTGGAGGCGCCGTCGAACTCGAAGTGGATCGCGAGGGCGCCCTCCGCACGGCAAACCCGCGCGACCTCGCCCCAGCTGCGCGTCATGAAGATCTTACCGGCGGCTTCAACCTCTGCTCCTGTCGCCGGAGCATCGCAGTCGGCATGCTGCAACCAGAGCTCGAGAGGCCCCCTCGGCGGCATCAGGTCAGAGAAGAAGTGCGGGAAGCGGATCCAGGAGCTTGGGGGCATCCCCGCCCATGCATGAGGAGTCCACGGCATGGATTCCGGGAGCGACGGTGCTCGTCGCCGCAGCGCGTAGACCTTGGCTGCGGTGCGCGCACTGACGCTTGTTGCTCCTTCCTCCCGAGCCCCCTGCTTGGGCGTACAAGGGCAGCGGATACCCAGGAGGAGGCCGCTCACACCAAGGCCTCGTCACCACCTACATCGCCGCAGCATCGCAGCGGTGGACCGACCTATTCTTCGGCGGAAGCAGCGCAGGCGTGACGAGAGGAACCTTTCCCTTCTCGTCAGCTGAGAACCTTCGGATTGGTGCCATTGAAGTTGCTCCTAGCAGAGAAGCAGAGGAGGAAGGAGCAGGCGGAACGAGAAGAAATGGGCGAAGGGGGCTCTGTCCCCTCCCTCCTTTATAGCAGGAGAAGGCCAACCAGCGCCCCCCACGATCACAGGTAATGATGGTTTTCCTTGCATGTCGCAGGGACTAGTCAAGTCGGGCAGTTGTCGAGGCAGCGTGGGGAAGTGGAGACGCCCATGTCTAATCAACCGCCACGCGTCAACCGAGGCCACGGGCTTTTGGGGCCCGCGGCGCTCCGCACTTGACCTTTGGCTTCGCCTCGAAGCCAAGCCCGAGCGCGCCTTGGGCCCGGGGACTACTATCAGCATCCTGGGAACGGGGCTCCCCAGACTTGCCTGCCTGCGGCCCACGGCGTGGCTGAGCTAGCAGGCCCGTACGGCCCATTTTTATCGACAAGGCATTCAAGACCCTCGCGAGGGGCCAAGCCTCGCGAGGCAGACGACACAAGACCTATCTAAGGAGCGGCCTCGTTGGGCAGGCTCACGAGGGGCGGAGAGAGCAAGGCAAGGCAAACCTCGCGAGGTCCTCATGACGTGAGCCATGACGATTGAGACCAGGCGGGTGCCAGCACGCGCAGCGTCCTTGTTTCTTCTTTAGTGCCAAGGGGGCAAGCGCAGGCGCGGAGTACCGAGGCATCAAGCAAAGGTTTCCATATCGGTGCAACGAGACCAAGACCAGCGGGACAGCAAGACGGAGGTCACCATGGAGCCCAAGACGGCGTCACCACCAGAGCCTTTTGCAGGCGAGGACCGCTTTTGTTAGGATAAGCTGTACTAGTTGTCCCCTTTCAAATTGGCCGTTGTTGGCTCCCTTCCCGCTCAATATTTGGGAAGAGGACCAGGGCCTATATAAGTAGAACTAGCCACCATAGTAGGGCATCGAATCCTCACCGACACGAGTCGGCCAAGCACAAGAACACTCAACCTCAGGAGGCAGTTCTTCCCCTTGTACTATTCATCATCAGCCCAAGAGGCAATCCACCACCACCACACTGGAGTAGGGTATTACACCACAATGGTGGCCCGAACCAGTATAAATCTTGTGTCTTTCTGTGTTGCGAGTTCGTCGAGTTCGTCCGCGAGATCTTAGAGAGCTAGGGCGTGGATCGGTAGGGAGGAGATCTTCGCGCGCACCCCAGTGTTTGAACCTTAAGGGTTTTGCCGGAACCCGTGATCCGACAAAATCTAGATGGGAACCAGAAGACGAAGACCCCCGGCAAGATCCTTCCAGGGGACAGACGAAGCCCCCCCCCGACAAGACCCTTGCCGGGACGGCCACGAGACCCCCGGCAAGATCCCTGCCGAGCACGCCCGTAAGACCCCGGCAAGACCCTTGCCGACCCCGGCAAGACCCTTGCCGGGAACATCTACGGGGCCACAACCAGGCCCGCACCTACCAAGGTTTCGCTGTCCCATGACTGTTCCGACGCGGCAACCAGCCTGCCAAACTAGGCACGCACCTACGTGGCAGCAAGCAACCTCTAGGCCAACTAGTCAAGCACCTGCGTGGTGGCATGCAGATCTTCGTAAAGACCCTGCCACCGCACCAGCGGAGCAGCCAGCCAGCCAGCGTGGCGCTGCATGCCCCGTCATCTTGGACGGGTGTCGAAGCAATGCGAGGCGGCGACGGACGGGACGAGCTTCATTGTCGTCCCTGATAAAGCAAGAGGACACGTAGGTAGGGCATTAAATGCGTTTGTCCCACGATGTCAGGGATAGACTTGTACACGGTACATACTTTCCACCTCATGTGTGCTGATACGTCTCCGTCGTATCTACTTTTCCAAACACTTTTGCCCTTGTTTTGGACTCTAACTTGCATGATTTGAATGGAACTAACCTGGACTGATGCTGTTTTCAGCAGAATTGCCATGGTGTTATTTATGTGCAGAAACAAAAGTTCTCGGAATGACCTGAAACTCCACGGAGATTATTTTCGGAAATAATAAAAAATACTAGCGAAAGAATCAAGTTCAGGGGGCCCACACCCTTGCCACGAGGGTGGGGGCACACCTGCCCCCCTTGGGCGTGCCCCCTGCGTCGTGGGCCCCTTGGAGCTCCACCGACCTCAAATCCAACTCCATATATTCGTGTTCGGGGAGAAAAAATCAGAGAGAAGGATTCATCACGTTTTACGATACGGAGCCGCCGCCAAGCCCTAAACTCTCTCGGGAGGGCTGATCTGGAGTCCGTTCGGGGCTCCGGAGAGGGGAATCCGTCGCCATCATCATCATCAACCATCCTCCATCACCAATTTCATGATGCTCACCGCCGTGCGTGAGTAATTCCATCGTAGGCTTGCTGGACGGTGATGGGTTGGATGAGATTTATCATGTAATCGAGTTAGTTTTGTTAGGGTTTGATCCCTAGTATCCACTATGTTCTGAGATTGATGTTGCTATGACTTTGCTATGCTTAATGCTTGTCACTAGGGCCCGAGTGCCATGATTTCAGATCTGAACCTATTATGTTTTCATGAATATATGTGAGTTCTTGATCCTATCTTGCAAGTCTATAGTCACCTACTATGTGTTATGATCCGACAACCCCGAAGTGACAATAATCGGGACCACTCCCGGTGATGACCATAGTTTGAGGAGTTCATGTATTCACTATGTGTTAAGGCTTTGGTCCGGTACTCTATTAAAAGGAGGCCTTAATATCCCTTAGTTTCCACTAGGACCCCGCTGCCACGGGAGGGTAGGACAAAAGATGGCATGCAAGTTCTTTTCCATAAGCACGTATGACTATATTCGGAATACATGCCTACTTTACATTGATGAATTGGAGCTAGTTCTGTCTCACCCTATGTTATGACTGTTACATGATGAACCGCATCCGGCATAATTCTCCATCACCAATCCAATGCCTACGAGCTTTTCATATATTGTTCTTCGCTTATTTACTTTTCCGTTGCTACTGTTACAATTATTACAATGCCCAAAAATATTACGTTTGCTATCGTTACCGTTACTTCCATATTACTTTGCTACTAAATACTTTGCTGCAGATATTAAGTTATCCAGGTGTGGTTGAATTGACAACTCAACTGCTAATACTTGAGAATATTCTTTGGCTCCCCTTGTGTTGAATTAATAAATTTGGGTTGAATACTCTACCCTCGAAAACTATTGCGATCCCCTATACTTGTGGGTTATCAAGACTATTTTCTAGCGTCGTTGCCGGGGAGCATAGCTCTATTCTTTTAGTCACTTGGGATTTATATCTGCTGGTCACTATGAAGAACTTGAAAGAGGAGAAAACAAAAATTTATCCCTCAACTACGAGGGGAGGTAAGGAACTACCATCTAGCTCTACACTTGATTCACCTTCTGTTTTGAGTAAGCTTGCGACACCTAAACCTGCTGCTGCTATTAATTCTGATATGTTGCATGTTATTGATGATGCCACTTCTGCTATGCATGATACTTATGATGAAACTACTTCTATGCTTGATACTACTGTGCCACTTGGTGAATTTCTTGATGGACAACTTGCTAGGGCTAGAGAGAATGAAATTATTGAAACTGATAATATTGATGAAAGTGATGATGAAGGCTCTCCCAATAAATATGAATTGCCTGTTGTGCCTGAGGGCTATGTTATGGATGAAGAAAATAAAAGAGACTTTCTTGCTTGCAATGATAGAAGTGATCTTAAGAAATTATTAGCTTAACTTAAACAAAAAACTCTGAATGCTAGAATGAAATATGATCCTGCTTATGCTACTTCACCTATCTTTGTTACTGATAAGGATTATGAATTCTCTATTGATCCTGATATAATTACTTTGGTTGAATCTGATCCTTTCTATGGCTATGAATCTAAAACTGTTGTGGCACATCTTACTAAATTGAATGATATAGCAACCCTGTTCACTAATGATGAGAGAACCCGCTACTTTTATATCCTTAAGATATTTCCGTTCTCATTAAAGGGTGATGCTAAGATATGGTTTAATTCTCTTGATCTTGGTTGTGTGCGTAGTCCCCAGGATATGATTTATTACTTCTCTGCTAAATATTTCCCTGCTCATAAGAAACAAGCTGCCTTAAGGGATATATATAATTTTGTGCAAATTGAAGAAGAGAGTCTCCCACAAGCTTGGGGGAGGCTTCTCCAATTACTTAATGCTTTGCCTAATCATCCTCTCAAGAAAAATGAAATACTTGATATCCTTTATAATGGACTAACCGATGCTTCCAGAGACCACCTGGATAGTTGTGCTGGTTCTGTTTTCAGGGAAAGAACACCGGATGAAGCTGAAATTCTATTGAATAATATGTTGACCAATGAAAATAATTGGACACTTCCTGAACCAACTCCTAAGCCAACTCCGAAGAAGAGGGGTGTTCTATTTCTCAGTCCTGAAGATATGCAAGAGGCAAAGAAATCTATGAAAGAAAAGGGTATTAAAGCTGAAGATGTTAAGAATTTACCGCCTGTTGAAGAAATATATGGTCTTAATCCATCACCTATTGAAGAAACACATGGTCTTGATAACCCGACACAGGTAGTAAAGGTAAATTCTCTCTATAGATATTATAAAGCTGAAATCCCTCCTACCAAGTTTGCTAGCCAATGTTTGGATGAATTTGATAACTTTATGGTTAAGCAAGATGATTTTAATGCTTATTTTGGTAGACAATTAAAACAAAATGCTTATATGATTGAACACTTGAGTGATTATATGTCTAGAGTTAAAGGTGAGCTTAAACTCATTAGTAAACATGCTTCTATGGTTACCACTCAAGTAGAACAAGTACTTAAAGCTCAGAATGATTTGCTCAATGAATTGAATAGTAAGAAAAATGACAATGTTGTTAGAGTTATGACTAGAGGGGGTAAAATGACTCAGGAACCTTTGTATCCTGAGGGCCACCCTAAGAGAATTGAGCAGGATTCTCAGAGAAATAATATTGATACACCTAGTTCGTCTAAGAAGAAGAAAAAGAAAAATGATAGGACTTTGCATGCTTCTAGTGAACCTGTTATAGACACACTTGAGAATCCTAATGATATTTCTATCTCTGATGCTGAAACACAATCTGGTAATGAACATGGACCTAGTGATAATGTTAATGATAATGTTCATGTTGATGCTCAACCTAGCAATGATAATGATGTAGAAATTGAACCTGCTGTTGATCTTGATATCCCACAATCGATGAATCAACGTTATGATAAGAGAGACTTTGTTGCTAGGAAACACGGTAAAGAAAGGGAGCCATGGGTTCAGAAACCCATGCCTTTTCCTCCAAAACCATCCAAGAAAAAGGGTGATGAGGATTTTGAGCGCTTTGCTGAAATGATTAGACCTATCTTTTTGCGTATGCGATTAACTGATATGCTCAAAATGAATCCTTATGCTAAGTATATGAAAGATATTGTTACTAATAAAAGAAAGATACCGGAAGCTGAAATTTCCACCATGCTTGCTAATTATACTTTTAAAGGTGGAATACCTAAGAAACTTGGAGATCCAGGAGTACCTACTATACCATGCTCCATTAAAACAAACTATGTTAGAACTGCTTTATGTGATCTTGGAGCCTGTGTTAGTGTTATGCCGCTCCTTCTATATCGTAGACTTGATTTGAATAAGTTGACACCTACTAAAATATCTTTGCAAATGGCTGATAAATCAACTGCTATACCTGTCGGTATTTGTGAGGATGTGCCTGTTGTGGTTGCAAACGTTACTATTTTAACGGACTTTGTGATTCTTGATATTCCCGAGGACGATAGTATGTCTATTATTCTTGGAAGACCCTTTTTGAATGCTGCAGGGGCTGTTATTGATTGCAATAAAGGCAATGTCACTTTTCATGTTAATGGTAATGAGCATACGGTACACTTTCCGAGGAAACAACCTCAAGTCCACAGTATCAATTCTATTGGAAAAACTCCATCGATTATTATTGGAGGTTTTGAATTTCCTCTTCCTACTGTCAAAAAGAGATATGATATTCTTATTATTGGGGATGTGCATATCCCCGTTGAGGTAACATAGTGCTATTCAAAATTTCTCCGGTTCCATGTTATTCGGAATGAGTTTGTTAACAAGACTTGATCAACCTTGTAGTGGATTCCTTTTGATGAGCATGAGATGGATGAAATTAGAAAGCACAACCTTCTATACCATCTCTCTACTTTCTGTTATTTAGTTGAAATAAAGTAAAAATAGTATTTTTCTGTCTGTTTTCTGAATTATCCATGCAATATAAAAATACCCCGAAAATAAAAGTTCTCCAAATGCCCTGAAATTGAAATATTATTTTTTCTGGAATATTTGGCACTGAGAACACAGCAGGGGAGCAAGCACCTGGCCACGCGGGTCCAGGGCGCGCCCACCCCCTGGGCACGCCCCCTGCCTTGTGGGCCCACGGTGCCCCCCCCTCCACTTATGCCAGCCACCACACACTTCTTCTTCCTCCCAAAAAAATCACCATCCAGCTCAAGCACGAGTTCTAGCTCATTTTGCTGCGATTTTTGATCTCCTAGCTCAAAGCACCTCTCACAAAACCGCTTTGGGGGATTGTTCCTTGGTATGTGACTCCTCCAATGGTCCAATTAGTTTTGTGCTGCCTAGGTGACCATGTTCTTGAGATTGCATGTCAAATTTATATGGTTCCAAGTAGTTCTAATGCATGATATAGGCCCTAGGCACTTGTAGGAGTAGTTGGTATCAATTATGTTGAGTTTGGTTCACTTTTATTTGAAGTTACTAAAAATTTCAGAATTTTTCGGAAAATAATGAAGAGATTTTTGAGGGGCTCATCGAGCCGAAGCTCGAAGGAAAAGCAAAGTGAAGAAGCAGAGAGGCCAAATATAATCTGCCTCGCACCGCGGAGGTTCGACCGTGTGAATGGCCTTCCGATGATTTCTTGAGAGCAGCCGGGATTTATGATGATTTTTATGAATTGGCTGAGAATGCAGGCCTCACCGACTTCCTCCGCGACCAACGCGAACAGTATCTCTTACTCACCAATACTTTTGTGCAAAACTTCTACTATTATCCTAAGGAATCACCTCCTTCAGTAGAGTTTCATTTATATGATGTGGTTAAGAAGATGTCACTATATGAATTTTGCAGGGTTTGCAAAATACCTTTCGAGGGTAGCTTAGAGGAACCACATCATAGAGATGTGGACGGGTTTGTTGATACTATTACTGTAGGGGAAACTAGTAAGGTTTCCGATGCAAGAATCACTAGCATACATTTTTCCTGTTTTACGCTACTTTGCAATATTTGCTAGTCGTTGCTTAATTGGTCGCGGAAACTGTGGAAACCTTAGTGTTCCTGATATTATTATTTTGTTCCATGCTTTATTCTATGATACTCTGTTAGTATGGGCGCTATTATTGCCAAACAGTTAAGTCTGAACCGTACAAAGGGCCCCATCTTTGGAGGTGTCTATGCTTCACGCCTTGCTGCATACTATAACATACCTATTAGGCACTATGAAAAAGAAGAAAAATTGCTGCCTACTGTTTATTTAGATTATAAGAGTATGGTAGCGCATGATTTTATTGTTAAGAATAGGGAAAGGGAGCTTAAATACAAATTGTTCTTTGATAAACATCACCCTGAGACTATTACCTTGCCTGCTCCTTCCTTGTTTGATTTATCTGCAGGCCAGTATCTCGTTCCGCTGGCGGCCATTCACGCCTACTGTAACCCTACATCAGCCACAGAGCTAGAGCCGGAACCACAATTTGATCCTCCACGACAGTCTAATTACCAGTGGGACCCGGAGGCAATTGCCAACCAGGGGCAATTCGAGGCTTCTTCTCAGTACAACCCCAACTACAACTTTGGATATTCGCCAGGCCATCCGTGGCAATAGACCAACTTAGGCCAAAAGCCTAAGCTTGGGGGAGTACGTATCTCTCACCGACATTACATTTATGTTTGCACACTCATTGCTAGATGTCGGTGCTCATACTCTTTCATTGTAATATCCATGCTAGTTTATTTTCCCTTTTTATGCTTTCTTCTTGTGTGTTTGATAAACCTTAAGAAAATAAAAAAAATAGTTGTAGCTTTTAGCTAGTTTACTTTCCATGCTGTAGTAGTAATAATTAAAAGAAAACCCAAAAAGATTTCCCGTTCTTCTTTTGCTTGTTGGGAGCTTTCCCGTGTAAATAGTTTTATTTCTTTTCTTTTCTTTGGGGGTCGGTAGGAGAAGACCATGATTAAATTGTTGAAGTGGCTCTTATATGCATTATTGTTGATTTAACCAAGAGCCCATATTGCCTTGTCTTCTCCTGTTTATTGAATGCTAGCAGATTCCAGCTTAGTCCAATGCACGTGCATTATTATTATTTTTTCACATCGTTCGGTCATGCAAGTGAAAGGCAATTATGACGATATATGATGGACTGATTGAGATGGGAGAAGCTGGTATGAACTCGACCTCTCTTGTTTTTGTAAATATGATTAGTTCATCGTTCCTGATTCAGCCTATTATGAATAAACATGTTTGCAATGACAATTAGAGATTATAGTTGCTCGTGCCATGCTTGATTAGCTATGAGTTATAATGGTTTACCTTGCATGCCAACATGCTATTAAAATGGTTGTGATGTGGTATGGTAGGGCGGTATCCTCCTTTGAATGATTCAAGTGACTTGACTTGGCACATGTTCACACATGTAGTTGAAACAAATCAACATAGCCTTCACGATATTTATGTTCATGGTGGATTATATCCTACTCATGCTTGCACTCAATGTTTATTAATTTTAATGCATGTTCATGACTGTTGTCGCTCTCTAGTTGGTCGCTTCCCAGTCTTTTTCTAGCCTTCACTTGTACTAAGCGGGAATACTGCTTGTGCATCCAATCCCTTAAACCCCAAAGTTATGCCATATGTGTCCACTATACCTTCCTATATGCAGTATCTACCTACCGTTCCAAGTAAATTTGTATGTGCCAAACTCTAAACCTTCAAATGAAATTCTGTTTTGTATGCTCGAATAGCTCATGTATCAACTAGGGCTGTCCGTATCTTCCATGCTAGGCGGGTTATTCTCAAGAGGAGTGGACTCCGCTCCTCACTCACGAGAAAATGGCTGGTCACCGGGATGCCCAGTCCCATGCTTTATGCAAATCAAATCAAAATAATTGCAAACAAAACTCCCCAAGGACTGTTGTTAGTTGGAGGCACTCGTTGTTTCGAGCAAGCCATGGATTGATGCTTGTTGGTGGAGGGGGAGTATAAACTTTACCATTCTGTTTGGGAACCGCCTATAATGTGTGTAGCATGGAAGATATTGCCATCTCTTGGTTGTTTACAATGAAAGTATGCCGCTCAAAATATTATTTATCTCTGCTTTAAAATCGAGCTCTGGCACCTCTACAAATCCCTGCTTCCCTCTGCGAAGGGCCTATCTATTTACTTTTATGTTGAGTCATCACCCTCTTATTAAAAAGCACCAGCTGGAGAGCACTGTTGTCATTTGCATCCATTAATATTAATTTATATTGGGTACGACTATGACTGGATCTCTTTTACCGTGAATTACAATGTTTAGTCAGTCCTTGAGCTTTAAAGGTGCTCTGAATTTATGTTTTGCGGTC
The DNA here is from genome assembly GCF_002575655.3 of Aegilops tauschii subsp. strangulata. Classification (NCBI taxonomy): domain Eukaryota; kingdom Viridiplantae; phylum Streptophyta; class Magnoliopsida; order Poales; family Poaceae; genus Aegilops; species Aegilops tauschii. Next base: position 322,155,941 of record NC_053038.3, on the reverse strand, counting down.
TCAGAAAGGGCTAGCGAGATACCATCTTGTTGTATCATATCATGATTGTTTTGAGAAAGTGTTGTCATCCGAGATTTATTATTATTGCTCGCTAGTTGGTTATGACATTGACATGAGTAAACATGAGACCTAAGTGTTATTGTGAGTATGGTTAGTTCATAATCTTTGCTGAAAACTTGAATGCTGGCTTTACATATTTACAACAACAAGAGCAAACAGAGTTTGTAAAAGTTTTTCTTTATCACTTTCAGTTTATCAACTGAATTGCTTGAGGACAAGCAAAGGTTTAAGCTTGGGGGAGTTGATACGTCTCCGTCGTATCTACTTTTCCAAACACTTTTGCCCTTGTTTTGGACTCTAACTTGCATGATTTGAATGGAACTAACCCGGACTGACGCTGTTTTCAGCAGAATTGCCATGGTGTTATTTATGTGCAGAAACAAAAGTTCTCGGAATGACCTGAAACTCCACGGAGATTATTTTTTGGAATTAATAAAAAATACTAGCGAAAGAATCAAGGCCAGGGGGCCACACCCTTGCCATGAGGGTGGGGGCGCGCCCCCCTGCCTCGTGGGCCCCTTGGAGCTCCACCGACCTCAACTCCAACTCCATATATTCGTGTTCAGGGAGAAAAAATCAGAGAGAAGGATTCATCGCGTTTTACGACACGGAGCCGCCGCCAAGCCCTAAACTCTCTTGGGAGGGCTGATCTGGAGTCCGTTCGGGGCTCCGGAGAGGGGAATCCGTCGCCATCGTCATCATCAACCATCCTCCATCACCAATTTCATGATGCTCACCGCCGTGTGTCAGTAATTCCATCGTAGGCTTGCTGGACGGTGATGGGTTGGATGAGATTTATCATGTAATAGAGTTAGTTTTGTTAGGGTTTGATCCCTAGTATCCACTATGTTGTGAGATTGATGTTGCTATGACTTTGCTATGCTTAATGCTTGTCACTAGGGCCCGAGTGCCATGATTTCAGATCTGAACCTATTATGTTTTCATGAATATATGTGATTTCTTGATCCTATCTTGCAAGTCTATAGTCACCTACTATGTGTTATGATCCGGCAACCCCGAAGTGACAATAATCGGGACCACTCCTGGTGATGACCATAGTTTGAGGAGTTCATGTATTCACTATGTGTTAATGCTTTGGTCCGGTACTCTATTAAAAGGAGGTCTTAATATCCCTTAGTTTCCACTAGGACCCCGCTGCCGCGGGAGGGTACGACAAAAGATGTCATGCAAGTTCTTTTCCATAAGCACGTATGACTATATTCGGAATACATGCCTACATTACATTGATGAATTGGTGTAGCGACCCGACCTCAATCGGTCAAGTCTCTGTGCTTCAGTGTCATCCCTGGATCGGTAATGCTGACACACACAGTACTCGACGGATTTATAACAGAGTAGCAATCACACACTTATTACATCGAAGGTCTCAGAAGAGAACTTATTACAATAAATATGGCTTAAGGCCATCTAATACGATAACAGCGGAAGGCTTGGAAGATAAAGTGAGTCCATCTACTCCAACGGCATAGCTGAGCTGCACGGCAACGACCTAACGAACCTTACTCCTCGTCTGAAAAGTCTGCAACATAATACGTTGCAGCCCGGAAACGGGTCAGCACATGGAATATGCTGGCAATATAACACAGTAGAGCAAGAACAGAATAATGCTATCACTACATGCATATTTGGCTGGTGGAAAGCTCTATGGTTATAGTTTTGCGAAAAGCCATTTTTTTTCCTACAACAAAGGAATAAGTTTTATTTTAACTATCATGGTAGTTGAAACATCATTGAGAAGGTTCCACCAACTCAATCCCAATTAAAAGTAATTATCAACCCAACAATATTAATTTAGAGTGATGAGATACTTAGGATAATCCACGTACTAGATACTCAAGATGTCCATAACCGGGGACACGGCTAACCATGATTACATTGTACACTTTGCAGAGGTTTGCGCACTTTTCCTCACAAGACTCGATCTCCTCCGTTGGATTTCTCGCACTACATGGTGTTTGAGAAACGAATGACCGAGACACAGTCTTTCAGAAATATTAACTCTTTACCCCGGGCAGACCATACCAACCTACATCCCTCTACCTGCTGATCCACCTCTTCAAGAGCTCATGCAACCTACTCAACTATGCTAGAGCCCAAAATAGCTTGTGGCTGCACACGAAAGTTTCTAGCATGAAAATATCTCAGTTCCCTTTGAGCCTGGGTGGCGGACCTTAGGATTATCACACGGGTACTCCGGGATATCCTAGGACAACACTGGATTCTCCAGGTGCCCGACAAGCAATCCACCCAGATGTGTATTAAAGTTGCCACCTTAAGTTGAACCATTAATTAAATCATCTCACACATGTCATGGATTCACTCACCCAAACCACGTCTACGAGCATTGCATAGCAATATAAGCAATACATAGAAGTAACTCCCAAGGGTTTGAATATAACAGGGCAATATGTTCTACCTCATCAACTACTTCCCAATACCCACAAGTTAATCACATCCTAGTCATGCAATGTTTGAGGATTGGAATTAATGCATAAAAACTGGGTATGAAAGGAGTATGATCAATGTGTTACTTGCCTTGCTGACGATCCGCAAAACCTAGGGACTCGTAGTAGCACGCTTCGCACTCCGGGAATTCTATCGCAAACAAACAATAACATACATAAGCATTCAAGCAAAGATGCACGGGACAAACTCAAATAAGAAGAATTGACCAGAAAGATCAACTTAAGAACTCCGGTTTGCGAAAAGAATCAAATCAAACGGAGCAACGAAACTCAAACTGCTAAAGAAACAAGATCCGTTTACTAATCTGAACTAAAGTCAAATTTTACAGTACCAAAATCTTGTTCAAGTTGATTAAACAGTAAGAGGGTTTCAATACGAAGATCTAGGCGCTTGAATCGCCTGATTCCGATAAACGAGCGAAAAGATAAACTGAAACGAAAATCGGATTAGAAATCGCAATCGAAAATAATCGCGAAAAATCCGAGAAAAAGAAAAACTGACGAACAGGCTAACGAACGAACGTTCGCTGTCTGCGGCTAACGAGTGAACACCGTTCGTTAAAACGAACGTACGGACGAACGTCCGCTAAATAAACTAAACCGAGAAAAAATGGTCTATTAAAAAAACGAAAACTAGGGTTTCTGAAAAAAAACCGGATTGGTTTTCTAGAGAAAACCGGCGGCGGCGACTACCTCGTCGGATCCGGCGGGGCGCGGGGCTTCGGCGGGGCTGGGTGGCGTCGGCGGCTACGGCGGAGGGCGGCGGCGGCGGCGGCTGCAGGCGGCGGCGCGGCAAGCGGCGACGGCGGCGGCGGCTGCTGCTGCTGCGGCTGCGGGCGGCGGGCGGGACGGGATGGTCGCGGCGGGGCGGGGTCGGCTTGGGGAAGGGGAAACCGGGGCGGTGGCGGACTCCCGGACTCCGGCAGAGTCCGGTGCGGGCACGGGCGCGCGGCGAAGGCGGTGGCGGCGCGGCGGGCCGGCCTGGCTCGGCTGGGCTTCGGCCCAGTCGGGCGCTAGAGTTTTTTTTAATAATTTCGCCAAAACTTAAATAAATCCTAGAAAAATAAATAAAAATATTAAAATACCAAAACAAATTTTCACCTTCTAAATAAAATATTTAGAACAAGATGAACATTTTCTTGGCCCTAAAATGCAATTTGAAAAACGTGCAATTTTTCTAATGCAAATAAAATAGCAATAAGATCAAATATTTGATTTTAATATTTTTTCTCCAATATTTCAATTATTCTGGAGAAGTCATATTATCTCCTCTCATATATTTTAATATGAAATATTTTTGAAGAGAAAAATAATTAAAACCAATAATCCTCGTTTCAATATTTGATAAAATTCTAATATGAAAACAATGAAATCCCCAACTCTCTCCGAGGGTCCTTGAGTTGCTTAGAATTTCGAGGATCGCGAAATGAAATGCAATAAAATATGATATGCATGAATGATCTATGTATAACATTCCAAATTGAAAATTTGGGATGTTACAAACCTACCCCCCTTAAGATGAATCTCGCCCTCGAGATTCGGGTTGGCTAGAAAATAGGTGTGGGTGGTCTTTGCGAAGATCATCCTCTCGTTCCCAGGTGGCTTCATCCTCGGTATGGTGGCTCCACTGAACTTTGCAAAACTTGATAACCTTGCTGCGGGTGACTCGGCTGGCAAATTCAAGAATCCTGACTGGCTTCTCCTCATAGGTCAGATCACTGTGCAACTGAATCGCCTCCAAGGGTACTGTATCTCTTAACGGTATATCGGCCACCTCATCATGACACTTCTTCAGCTGTGAAACATGAAACACATCATGAACTCCTGACAGTCCTTCAGGTAACTCCAATTTGTAGGCAACTTCTCCCATACATTTCAAAACACGATACGGTCCTACAAATCTCGGGGCTAACTTTCCCTTGACTCCAAAACATTTCACTCCTCGCAAGGGTGACACTCGCAGATATGCTCTGTCTCCAATTTCATAGGTTACCTCCTTGCGTTTTGAATCTGCATAACTCTTCTGCCTGGACTGAGCTACCTTCAGTCTATCTCGGATCAGCTTAACTTTCTCTTCAGACTCCTTGATCAAGTCTGGTCCAAACAACTGTCGGTCTCCAACTTCATCCCACATCAACGGTGTTCTGCACCTTCATCCATACAGGGCTTCGAACGGTGCCATCTTCAAACTGGCTTGGTAGCTATTGTTGTATGAGAACTCTGCTTAGGGCAAATTGTCATCCCAACTAGATCCATAATCCAGCGCACAAGCCCTCAACATGTCCTCCAGAATCTGGTTGACTCTCTCGGTCTGTCCATCCGTCTGCGGGTGAAATGCTGTACTGAACTCCAATCTCGTTCCCAAAGTCTGGTGCAGTTGATGCCAAAACTTTGAGGTAAACTGTGTTCCTCTATCTGATACTATGATCCTCCGAACTCCATGCAGACATACGATCCTGGTCATGTATATCTTGGCCAACTTCGCACTTGTATAGGTTGTTTTCACTGGGATAAAGTGAGCCACTTTGGTCAAGCTATCAACTACTACCCATATAGAATCATATCCTGATTTGGTCCTGGGCAATCTAGTGATGAAATCCATGCCAAGTTTATCCCACTTCCATTCGAGTATCGGCATAGGCTGTAACAATCCTGCTGGCTTTTGATGTTCTGCCCTCACTCTCTGACATACATCACATACGGCTACATACTCGGCAATATCCTTCTTCATACCAGTCCACCAGAAACGTTCCTTCAAATCCAAATACATCTTGGTGTTTCCGGGGTGTATCGAGTAGAGTGAGTCATGAGCCTCCTGAAGTATTAACTTCCTGATCTTTGTGTTATTGGGCACATAAACACGGTCCTCAAACCATAAGGTGTCGTGCTCATCCTCACAAAAACCTTTGGCCTTTCCTTTGCTCATTCTTTCTTTTATCTCGGCAATCTCTTTGTCATCCTTCTGAGCTTCCCGAATCTTTCCTAACAATGTAGACCGAACTTCCATTGTTGCAACAAAACCTCTAGCAACAATCTCCAATCGAAGTTCCCTGAGATCCTCTGCTAACTCCTTTGGCAATCCCGTGGTCACTAGGGTGTTAGCATAACTCTTTCGACTCAAGGCGTCTGCTACGACATTGGCCTTGCCTGGATGATAGTGCAGCTTCATGTCATAATCCTTTATAAGCTCCAACCATCTCCTCTGCCTAAGGTTCAGCTCCTTCTGTGTGAAAATGTACTTCAAACTCTTATGATCCGTGTACACATCACAACGATTTCCAATAAGGTAATGTCTCCAAGTCTTGAGCGCATGCACTACTGCTGCTAACTCCAAATCATGTGTGGCATAATTCAATTCGTGCGGTTTTAGTTGTCGTGAGGCATACGAAACAACTCTTCCATCCTGCATAAGCACACTTCCAAGTCCTAGGCGAGAGGCGTCACAATACACTTGGAAATCCTTGCGGATATCCGGCAGAATCAGCACTGGGGCTCTAGTCAAACGTTTCTTTAACTCCTGAAAACTTGCCTCACGTTCTTCCGTCCATTTAAATTTGGTATCCTTCTTCAATAACTCCGTCATTGGATTTGCAATCTTGTAAAAATTCTCAATGAATCTTCGATAGTATCCTGCGAGTCCAAGAAAACTGCGGATCTCGCTAACTAAAGTGGGTGCCAACCATTCAGTGACTGACTGAACCTTGGTGGGATCTACTGCTATACCTTCACCTGATATAACATGTCCAAGGAATCCGACTTCCTTCAACCAAAACTCACATTTGTCGAACTTGGCATACAACTGGTGTTCCCTGAGTTTCTCGAGAACTAAATGCAAATGCTCTTCGTGCTCCTCCTCATTCTTCGAGTATACCATTATATCATCAATGAACACCACAACAAACTTATCCAAATATTCCATGAACACTTTGTTCATCATGCTCATGAAATAGGCAGGACCGTTAGTCAGCCCAAATGACATGACCGTATATTCATACAACCCGTACCGTGTGGTGCATGTTGTCTTTGGTATATCCTTCTCTCGAATCTTCAGCTGATGATACCCTGATCGCAGATCGATCTTTGAAAACACCTTAGCTCCTTGCAGTTGGTCAAACAAATCATTGATCATCGGCAGTGGGTATTTGTTCTTGATCGTCACCTCATTTAACGCATGATAATCAAGAACCATTCTTAGAGACTTATCCTTCTTCTCAACCAAAAGCACTGGGGTTCCCCATGGTGATGAACTCCGTAGAATGTAACCTTTCTCCAATAACTCCTTGATCTGCTTCTTAATCTCCTCCAGATCATTTGCGGGCATCCGGTAGGGTCTCTTTGATATTGGCCCTATACCTGGCAATAGCTCTATTAAAAACTCGATGTCACGATCCGGTGGCATGCCTGGTAACTCCTCTAAAAAACATCCGGGTAATCCTTCACTACAGGCACTTCCTCCTGAACAACTCCCGTGAGGGTATTTACTTGGCTCCTCCTAGGCGCATGCCTAGATACATACTTAATCCTTTTTCCCTCTAGGGTGGTGAGATAAATTGACTTACTAGCACAATCAATGCTTCCTCCATACTTTGACATCCAGTCCATGCCTAATATCATATCCAATCCTTGTGACTCCAAAATTATTAGGTCTGACGGGAAAACATGGCTACCAATGGTTAGGGGTATCTGGTCGCACCATCGACTAGCCATATACTCTGCTCCAGGTGAACTCACTAACAAAGGGGTCCTAAGGGTTTGGGTTGGTAGTTTAAACTTATCCATGAATCCCCTTGATATGTATGAATGCGATGCACCAGTTTCAAAAAGAACAAGGGCGGTAAAAGACTTAACCAAAAACTTACCGATAACCGCGTCTGGCTGCTCTTCAACCTCCTACACATTAACGTGGTTCACTTGTCCTTTGTTGAATGGTTTGGGCTTCTTCCTAGCACTGCCATTGCCGTTTCCATTCTTCGCTTCAGGGCACTCCGTGGCATAGTGTCCAGTCTTCCCACACTTAAAGCAAGTAATGTGACTTAGATCTCTCTTGGCGGGTGCGGCTGGATTGGAGCGGTTCTGATTGTTGCTTGTTCCGTTGCCATTCCCATTCTTAGAACCATTGTGGTTATGCGAACTTCCTTCGGTGTGGTTATGACCTCCATGGTTATGAACAAGTCCTCCCGAGTTCGGGGTTAGACGAGGTTTCTGCTGAGCTCCTGAGTTATACCTCCCTTGCCCATACTTCCTCTTACGGCTCTCAATTTGCTGCTGCTTCCCTTCAATCATAAGGGCCTTATCTACCAACTCCTGGTAGTTGTTGAATGTTTCCACCATCAACTGCATGCTCATCTCATCATTCAGCCCTTCCATAAACTTCTCCTGCTTTGCGGCATCTGTGGCCACATCATCAGGGGCATAGCGAGATAACTTGCTAAACTCATCCACGTACTAAGCTACAGTGCGGTTCCCCTGGCGTAAGTTGCGAAACTCACGCTTCTTCATATTCATAGCTCTAGTTGAGACATGGGCTGTGCGGAAAGCTTGCTAAAAATGATCCCAAGTGACGTTGGCTATGGGGAAAGTGGTTGTATAATTCTCCCACCATGAGGCTGCTGGTCCATCCAATTGATGTGCGGCAAAGCGCACCTTCTCAGCATCTGTGTAACCTGCGGTGGTCAACTCCCTTCCAATACGGCATAGCCAATCATCAGCAACTATAGGCTTGGTGCTACTGGAAAACACCGGCGGCTGCAACCTCAGAAAGCGAGCTAAGTTGTCAACTGGAGGCGGGTTGTTGTTGTTGTTGTTATTGCCTTGGTTCTGGACTAACAATTGCATCAAGGCATTCTGCTGCTAGATCAACTGAGTAAGCTCTGGCGGGAATAGAAAAGGGGTTAGTGAGAAAGCACTACCCATATGCACATGAGACAAACACAATCATTTCACTCAATCAATCAAGCAAGGCATACAAACGGTCTAGAACTATCGTTGAAAGTGCTCAACTACTTTTATATACATGGGGGAATACTACTAATTATTTGGTGGTCATCTAAAATTTTTGATCGGTAGAGGACTCCATAATGTCTGCTCCAGCTTCGTCTTCAAAGTCATCTTCACTGGGGTCGGAGTCAGTGTCGTCGATGATGATGTAGTTCTCCGGGCAAGTGGAATCGTCGTCCTCTCCTCCTGGCGCGGGGTCTCCCAGGAATACTCCGATCTTCTTTATCAAGTCGTCATTCTTCTCCAATAGTGTTGCAATTTCCTCCTCATATCCATCGCGTGTAGACTTGAGTTCTTCTTCCAGCTCGATGATCCTTGTCTTTGCCTTCTTCAAATCTATCATGTCTGCGCACATCTGATTCTCCTGGCGTCGAATGTGCTGGTTTAACTCCTGGATGAAAGCTGGAATGGATCTGTCCTTCTTGGTGCTCATCATCTCCCATTCCTCATCTCGGTGCCCACATATCTGGTAAATAGTGTCCTTGAGATCCTTGTTGTAGACTTCTCCAATGCGTCCCATGGTAATGTGGGCTGCCATGCTCTTGCCTAGACTCCAGGTGGGTGCTTCAAAATAAAATTCTATGGGCTTAGTGGTTGGCGAGAACGTCCTTCGTGGAACTTAACTTGAATCATCCAGTGCTCCTCTTCTGGTAAAGTGGCGTTGTAAGTCCCGGTGAAGCTTGGTATTCCGATGTTCAGGTACCTAGTGACTTCCTTCAAGTGGTGTCCAAAGGGTGTGTCTTCATCCGGTTGTGCAAACTTGTTCTTCAAATCCGCCATCCTAAAGAGTAGAAAATGGAGAGGAGTCAGAAATGAGTAGAGAAGAGTGACCTATGGCTTATCTTAGTGGTCGTGTCCTACACTCAGCGTGTGCTGCGGTACCATCTTGTAGCGACCCGACCTCAATCGGTCAAGTCTCTGTGCTTCAGTGTCATCCCTGGATCGGTAATGCTGACACACACAATACTCGAAGGATTTATAGCAGAGTAGCAATCACACACTTATTACATTGAAGGTCTCAGAAGAGAACTTATTACAATAAATATGACTTAAGGCCATCTAATACGATAACAGCGGAAGGCTTGGAAGATAAAGTGAGTCCATCAACTCCAACGGCATAGTTGAGCTGCACGGCAACGACCTAACGAACCTTACTCCTCGTCTGAAAAGTCTGCAACATAATACGTTGCAGCCCGGAAACGGGTCAGCACATGGAATATGCTGGCAATATTAACACATTAGAGCAAGAACAGAATAATGCTATCACTACATGCATATTTGGCTGGTGGAAAGCTCTATGGTTATAGTTTTGCGAAAAGCCAATTTTCTCCTACAATAAAGGAATAAGTTTTATTTTAACTATCATGGTAGTTGAAACATCATTGAGAAGGTTCCTCCAACTCAATCCCAATTAAAAGTAATTATCAACCCAACAATATTAATTTAGAGTGATGAGATACATAGGATAATCCAAGTACTAGATACTCAAGATGTCCATAACCGGGGACACGGATAACCATGATTAGATTGTACACTCTGCATAGGTTTGCGCACTTTTCCCCACAAGACTCGATCTCCTCCGTTGGATTTCCCGCACTACATGGTGTTTGAGAAACGGATGACCGAGACACGGTCTTTCGGAAACATTAACTCTTTACTCCGGGCAGACCATACCAACCTACATCCCTCTACCTGCTGATCCACCTCTTCAAGAGCTCATGCAACCTACCCAACTATGCTAGAGCCCACAATAGCTTGTGGCTGCACACGGAAGTTTCTAGCATGAAAATATCTGAGTTCCCTTTCAGCCTGGGTGACGGACCTTAGGATTATCACACGGGTACTCCGGGATGTCCTAGGACAACACTGGATTCTCCAGGTGCCCGACAAGCAATCCACCCAGATGTGTAGTAAAGTTGCCACCTTAAGTTGAACCATTAATTAAATCATCTCACATCCGGCACGGATTCACTCACCCAAACCACGTCGACGAGCATAGCATAGCAATATAAGAAATACGTAGAAGTAACTCCCAAGGGTTTGAATATAACATGGCAATAGGTTCTACCTCATCCACTACTTCCTAATACCCACAAGTTAATCACATCCTAGTCATGCAATGTTTGAGGATTGGAACTAATGCATAAAAACTGGGTATGAAAGGAGTATGATCAATGTGTTACTTGCCTTGCTGACGATCCACAAAACCTAGGGACTCGTAGTAGCACGCTTCGCACTCCGGGAATTCTATCGCGAACAAACAATAGCATACATAAGCATTCAAGGAAATATGCACGGGCAAAACTCAAATAAGAAGAATTGACCAGAAAGTTCAACTTAAGAACTCCGGTTTGCGAAAAGAATCAAATCAAACGGAGCAACGAAACTCAAACTGCGAAAGAAACAAGATCCGTTTACTAATCTAACTAAAGTCAAATTTTACAGTACCAAAATCTTGTTCAAGTTGATTAAACAGAAAAAGGGTTTCGAGATGAAGATCTAGGCGCTTGAATCGCCTGATTCTGATAAACGAGCGAAAAGATAAACTGAAACGAAAATCGGATCAGAAATCACGATCGAAAATAATCGCGAAAAATCTGAGAAAAAGAAAAACTGACGAACAGGCTAACGAGTGAACACCGTTCGTTAAAGGACGAACGTCCGCTAAATAAATTAAACCGAGAAAAAAACCGGTCTATTAAAAAACAAAAACTAGGGTTTCTGGAAAAAAACCGGATCGATTTTCTAGAGAAAACCGGCGGCGGCGGTTACCTCGTCGGATCCGGCGGGGCGCGGGGCTCCGGCGGGGCTGGGTGGCGTCGGCGGCGACGGCGGAGGGCGGCGACGCGGCAAGCAGCGGCGGCGGTGGGCGGCGGCGGGCGGCGGCGCGGGAAGCGGCGGCGGCGGCTGCGGGCGGCGGGCGGGACGGGGTGGTGGCGGTGGGGCGGGGCGGCATATAAAGGGGGGGCGGGGTCGGCTTGTTGAAGGGGAACCCGGGGCGGCGGCGGACTCCCGGACTCCGGCGGAGTCCGGTGCGGGCACGGGCGCGCGGGCGAAGGCGGTGGCGGCGCGGCGGGCCGGCCTGGCTCGGCTTCGGCCCAGTCGGGCGCTAGAGTTTTTTTTAAATAATTTCGCCAAAACTTAAATAAATCCTAGAAAAATAAATAAAACTCTAAAAATACCAAAACAAATTTTCACCGTCTAAATAAAATATTTAGAACAAGATGAACATTTTCTTGGCCCTAAAATGCAATTTGAAAAACATGCAATTTTTCTAATGAAAATAAAATAGCAATAAAATCCGAATAAAATAAAATATTTGATTTTAATATTTTTCCTCTAATATTTCAATTATTCTGGAGAGTCATATTATCTCCTCTCATATATTTTAATATGAAATATTTTTGGAGAGAAAAATAATTAAAACCAATAATCCTCGTTTCAATATTTGATCAAATTCTAATATGAAAACAATGAAATCCCCAACTCTCTCTGAGGGTCCTTGAGTTGCTTAGGATTTCGAGGATCACGAAACGAAATGCAATAAAATATGATATGCATGAATGATCTATGTATAACATTCCAAATTGAAAATTTGGGATGTTATGATTGGAGCTAATTCTGTGTCACCCTCTGTTATGACTGTTACATGATGAACCGCATCCGGCATAATTCACCATCACCGATCCAATGCCTATGAGCTTTTCATATATTGTTCTTCGCTTATTTACTTTTCCGTTGCTACTGTTACAATTATTACAAAACCCAAAGATATTACTTTTGCTATCGTTACCGTTACTTCCATATTACTTTGCTACTAAATACTTTGCTGCAGATATTAAGTTATCCAGGTGTGGTTGAATTGACAACTCAACTGCTAATACTTGAGAATATTCTTTGGCTCCCCTTGTGTTGAATCAATAAATTTGGGTTGAATACTCTACCCTCGAAAACTGTTGCGATCCCCTATACTTGTGGGTTATCATGTGCCACTGTGGCAACCCCTTTGACATATAAAAGGAGGCCCGAGGTGTACTGGAGAAGGATTCATACTTTTTGGACTGGGCATGCACTGCAGCTAGTTCAAGAACTCAAGAACACCAAATATACACAAAATCAGGACTAGGGTATTACGCATCGTTTGCGGCCCGAACCTGGGTATAAGTCCCCCTCGTGCTGATCTTTTAGACCTGCTCTTTGCGCAGCCCCGCGCCCCGCCAACCGTAGTAGGGATTCCTTGTGATCCCATAGGTGTCGTTTGCCCCGACATCTTTGGCACGCCATGTAGGGGGCGCAAGCTATGAAAATCTGGTCTAGAAGTGCGCGCCATCGACTCCTTTATCACGATGGCTCCAAGGAAGAAGGCAACAGCCACCAGCCACACTCTGGTGCCATCAGCCAGGCGAGTGGTGTCGTCTGCAGCCGCAACAGTCATCTGTGTGGCAACGAAGAGCTAAGTCACACCAAACCATGAGCAATCCCTTTCTTTTTATAAGGTTATTCTCCTCGAAAGATGTTGCTCCTTGTATGGAAAACCTGCACGCAATGGAACCCTTCCGCTATTGGCAACGCTCTTGTTCCGTTTCGAGTCCGCTCAACGGTTCGAGAGGCCGCGCTGAGAACGGCAAGGTGGCTTGCCTGGCAGCAAGCGCCCCCCGGCAGGTTGCTAAGGATCCGTTCCTCAAAGCGCCATAGCACGGGTTTACGCGCCGGCAAGCCTATCCAACTAAGCGTAGGGTGCGTACATACAAAGAAAGATCAAACAGGAAGATAGCATGCACTATTTCAAAATACTGCAAAGTTATATTACATCAATAGTTGCTGCGGTTCTAACTTAAGATAAAATTGTCTTGGTCATGAACTCGCAGCGGCGATGAGAAACGGGGTGCCTAGTCCCAGCGCTGGCCCTCCACTCTCTTGACTCCGTCAACGTTGCTGATGATGGGCTCGATACGCTCTTAGAGCGCCATGAGGTCCGCATCCTCCGGCAAGCTATCCAGCGCGTTGGCGAAGTCGATGCTGGGGTTCCAGAACGCCACCTTGGTGAGCACCTTGGTCAGGGCGCCCCGGCAGAGGCTCCGGGCCTCGTTGGCCAGATAAGTTGCTCGATTGGAGCAGAGCTGCTCCAGGGCGTCGAGGATGCGCTCGAAGAACAAGGACAGCCTGGCGTTGGGGCTTACATTCGCCTCCTCGGAGAACCTGACGTCCGGCATGCCCATGACGGCTAGCTGGGTGGTGAGCTTCCCCGCGACGACGACGAGGCGGCCGATCCAGAGGTTTATACCGTCCACATAGTCCTTGTGGGCAGCGGCGTCATCCTTCTGCAGCTGCCTCTCGTCCTCCGAGGCCTTGTTCAGGGTCTCCTCACGGGCCTTGGCCTCCAAAAGCGTCCCCTCCAAGCCGTCCAGTTTCAGCTTCAGATCGTTGATGGAGTCGTTGGCCTCGGAGAGCAGCTTGGCCTTGTCGGAGATGGCGACCTGCGAATCCGCCAGAGGGCGGTTGGCCATGTCCCTCTCCTCCGTCAGCTCCAAGATCTCCTTTTTAGCCCATTCCGCTCCAGCTCTAGCTTCTCCACCTTGCCGGCATGATCCAGGGCCAGAGCATCAAGTGTATCCTTGTGCTTCTGCTCCAGCTCCTGGGTCCGCTATGCGACGATCTTCCCGATTTCCTCGTCCTTCCGCGGAGCGTGGCGGCAAGCGCCTGCTCACGAGCAACAAGGTCTTCCTCCTGGGTGTCCAGCAGAGCCTGCTGCTGCAGCCGGGCAGCTTCGTCCTTGGCGGCCTGTTCCTTCGCCGCCTCCTGGGCCTTCTCGATATCGGCCTGCTTCAGGATGAGCTCTCGCTTGCACTCATCCAGCTCACCCTGGGCAGTCCTCAGTTCCTCCCGGGCCTCGCCAAATCAGACCTACGTCTGAGCGACGCGCTCCTCAAAATCCCCTCCGCCTTGTCCACCGCCGCCATCTTGGATTTCGCTTTGTCTTGGCGGGCACGGTGGAGTGCCTGGAGCTTCTAGAAGTTGGCGCTCATGGCTCGGAGAAGCTGCTCCTCTTGAGAACCGCCGCCGGCGGCGCTCGGTTTGTCAACAACCTGGTGCCCGGCGGTGGCGAGCGCCTCGTCATCAAACACCTCCCCTTCGGCTCGCACTCTGGTGCTCGCCGTCCCTGGGAGGCGGACAAATAGGTCATCGCCCACCCTCAGGTACTTGCCCGGGGCGGGAGCTGTGGGGGAGGAAGGTTGGTCGTTGGCCACCTCCTCCTCGGTGGGCTCCTTGGCGGCCTCCTCGGTGGTGGACTCGCCGGACTCTCCGGCATGCCCCTTGCCGGGCTCCCCGGCAGGCCCCTTGCCAGCCTCCCCGGTAGCGGCCTCGCCGATCTCCCCGGCAAGCCCCTTGGCGGCAGACTTGGCGGCTTCCCCAGCCGCGATCTTGGCGGCCTCGGCTTCGGCATCCTTGGCGACCTCCTCGATGACGGTGTCGTTATCCTCCTGGTCCGTCGAGGGTGGGTCTGGAAACCAGAAAGGGGAATGAAACGAGGCCAAAATCAAGGTTCAGAACAAAGAAGAGGGAAAAAAGAACAGGGACGGGAGTCAGGCCGCTTACCCGTGCCGAGCTGAGAAGAAGTGGTTCCCTCCCCGCTAACGTTCATGGCCGGGACGGAGCCGTCGGCACCCAAGCCCGCCTCCTTTTCCTCCGTGCGCGTAGGCTCAGTGGTAGATGCCCTTGCCGGGACGCCCCTCCGGGCGGCGTGGTCGATGAGGGCGGTGTGTCGGGGGCGGCCCTCAGCGGCTCCTCCTGTTGCCACTCTCCTCCTGCAAACCCGGCAAGGTCAGCACCAAGGATTCATGCCCCAACGCCCATCGATGAGGAGTGAGTAATGAACTCATGCTGGGGGCTGAAGCGGGGGCTGCGTCGAGGGCTGTTGTCCGGGCTGATCTCCACCAACACCGGCGTGCGCGGAGTGCTCGCCGGGGGCTTGTCGCCCGTCGAAGCCTTGGCCCTCTTTGCCGCCCTCTGGGCTAGCATCTTCGTGTCGCTGCAAGGATAAGATGGCACAGGCTGAGGGTCAGAAAATGATGAAGGGCGAGGTGCTCACTCCTCCTCCTCTGGCCTCCTCTTCCTCTTCGGGCTGAAGGACTCGAGGTCGAAATCGGCCTCCGGGGTGTCGTCCGAAGGAGGAGGAGAAGGGGATGGGATCCTGCATCGCTTAGACGAGGAAGAGGCAGCGACCGCTGCCTCCTTCGCTGCCGCAGCCCTCGTCTGACTCACGGGCTGCAGCTGGACCTGTAGCTGCTGCATGGTCCTGCCGGGCCGGACCGGCTCGCCAGAGCTAGCCCGCCACATGACGCGTTTCCTCCCCGGGGCCGAGGAGTCATCCGCCTCGGTCTCCCCTTCGGCCGACTTCTCGACCGCTTCCTCAACAAGAGGGGCCCTGGCACCGGTGCCGCTGGCTTCCCCGGCAAACCCCGCCCACTCGGCAAGCTCTTTCTCTTCTATGGCCGAGTCGGCCTCGTCCTCCATGGTGCCGACACTGCTGGCCTCCTTAGCAAGTGCCGCCTCCGCCGCCCTGGCGGCAATGTATGCCAGCTCTTCCTTAGTGGTGTCGCGGACGAGCAGTGGCTCGTCGCGAATATACCTCTCCGACAGGTTGTCAAAGAATGTCTACACCAACTCCGCTTCCGGCTCGCCCCAGGTTGGATCGAGGCTGTGCGCGTTGAAGTCCGGCATCATGGCGATGATGGTGGTCTGGCAAGAGTTGTTGCTCAACGGGACCACTCCCGCTGGCAACCCAAACAGAGACCTGACGGCCTTGATGGCCTTTCCGGCCTTCTCGGCCTTGCCGGTGCTCTCGACCCCGCCGGCCTCGTCAACCTTGAGCTGAAAAAGCCTCTGGCAAAGATGAGCATGCTACAGCACCGTGAAATTGGGCTTCAAGCTGGGGCGGAGCCTCATGATGTCGGTCGCGTTCCTGAAGTCCCAGGCCGGCCTCCCCTTGTTGTGCAGTGGGGCAAACCGGTGGCGGATGAAGTCAGCCCCAATCATTTCGAGGGTGAGCCTAGCCGAAGTGAGGCAATGGATCCTGGTGATGGCGACCGTGAGCTTCTTGTCATCGGCGTCGAGATCGCTCCAGTCCTTGTCGCAGACCGGCGGCCTCTGACGGACCCGACAGAACTCCTGTGGATCTGCCTCCTCAATCTAGCACCACCGGCCCTGCCACTCGTCCCACTTCTCCTTCTGGGCACCCTCCAGGTACGTGCCCCTACTCTGGGTCCTTGGGATCCAAGTAATACAGCCGGAGATGGCGCCCCCTGGCTGGATGTGAGGGGTGAGGTAATGGTGGAAGAGCGTCGTGCTGGGATGCACTCCGACAAAGCCCTCGCAAAGATGGGCAAAGAAGGCCATGCACGCCATAGCGAACGGCCTGAAATCCAGAAGGTGGAAGTCGTAGGTGTGCATGATGTCATTGAAGAAATCTGAGAAAGGGGGCAGAGCCCGCAGGAGAAATAATCAACAAAGAAGGGATACCGGTTTGGACTGGCCTCGGCGAAGGGGGCAGGGACGATGCGCGTGGCGGGCTGCCCCGATGTCTCCCTTCTCCACAGGGGCCTGAACATGTCCTTGAGGGTGCGCGCATCGACCGTCGAGGTGAAAAGGACGCGCTGTGTCCGAAGCTCCACCAACTCCCTCTCCGGCGCCTCCTTCCCTCCGTCGTCTTTGGCCGCTCCCTTGCCCTTGCTTGTCTTGGGCGCCATGGCGATTGGGAGGGGATAAAGGATCGAGGGCAATAGGGGCGTGGCAGCGGCGAGCAAAGGCGAGAGCTTCGATTTTGCGCTTGAGAAAGAAGAAGGGGACGGCGGTTCCAAGATTGGAAAAGGCGCAGAGGGTAAATGAGTAGCGCCCCTGCGGTTTCCTCTTTTTTATGGGGAAGGCGCAAGCCGCCTCTTTACTATTCACCACAGGATGACGCAAGCGTGCTACGGCCACTCCATGCACGACCCCCACGTCACGCACTCAATGCGGATCATGGGGAAGCGCAACTGGCGAAGAAGGTACTACGGTAAAAACTTTGCCACGCATGCCCGCGCACCGTTCTGGGCATAGCCCAACAACGCTTCGCGCTTATGTGTGGCCCAGACCCGGGGGTTCCTGTCGGTGTACAAAAGTAGGGGCCTTTCTGTACCCCTTTACTTGTGCACGGGCAATCGTAGCCGCACCTGTGGCCGGGCTTGGCGGGCAGAGGAAGGGAAGGTACAAGGCTGCCGAGGCAGCACTCAAGCTAGAGGCGTGAAGAGCAAAGGGGCATGAAGGATTCCCTCCCCCCGGCAAGACCCTTGCTGGGGCAGCCTACGCAGCCCCGGCAAGAGCCTTGCCGGGGCGACTTGCCCAACACCAGCAAGGCCGCCACCCTTGAGCCTGAGAGTCCTGACACCATGGACAAACATCAAGACCAAGGCCCAGGGGCGCCTGCGTGGTGACATGCAGATCTTTGTGAAGACCAAAGGCCTGCAAATCTAGATGGGAACTAGAAGACGAAGACCCCCGGCGAGATCCTTGCCGGGGACAGACGAAGGCCCCCCCGGCAAGACCCTTTCCGGGACGGACACGAGACCCCCGGCAAGATCCTTGCCGGGAACATCTGCGGTGCCACAACCAGGCCCGCACCTACCAAGGTTTCGCTGTCCCACGACCGTTCCGACACGGCAACCAGCCTGCCAAACTAGGCAAGCACCTACGTGGTAGCAAGCAACCTCTAGGCCAACCAGTTAAGCACCTGCGTGGTGGCATGCAGATCTTCGTGAAGACCCTGCCACCGCACCGGCGCAGCACCCAGCCAGCCAGCGTGGCGCTGTGTGCCCCGTCAGCTCGGACGCGTGTCGAAGCAAGGCGAGGCGGCGACGGACGGGACGAGCTTCGTTGCCGTCCCCGATAAAGCAAGAGGACACGTAGGTGGCGCATTAAATGCATTTGTCCCACGATGTCAGGGATAGACTTGTACACGGTACATACTTTCCACCTCCTGTGTGCCACTGTGGCAACCCTTTGACATATAAAAGGAGGCCCGAGGCGTACTGGAGAAGGATTCGGACTTTTTGGACTGGGCATGCACCGCAGCTAGTTCAAGAACTCAAGAACACCAAATATACACAAAAGCAGGACTAGGGTATTACGCATCATTTGCGGCCCGAACCTGGGTAAAAATCCCCCTCGTGCTGATCTTTTAGACCTGCCCTTTGCGCAGCCCCGCGCCCCGCCAACTGTAGTAGGGATTCCTTGTGATCCCATAGGTGTCGTTTGCCCCGACAATAAGGAGATAATTGTACATGGTGAGGATGATAGTAGGGACCCACCAGGATCATGGCAGTAGGCAAGCAAGTGCCTCCTTTATTACAAGAAAAAAATGGTTCCTCCTAATGGTTTCCTGACATCTAGGTCGCACGCCACTATCAACGTAGTCAATAAGCGAGATAACTGCACAAGGAGCGGCTGACACCCGGGACCCAGCAGCTCATGCAATATTATTTTTTTCTTTTCGGGACGGAGCAGGGTATCAACTGGATTGTGCAGGGGCTGTGGCCCGTCTAGCCCAAGCTTTTATTTCATATATGTTTACCACATAACCAGCCCAGTTTTGTTTTCTCTTTCTAAAAATGGCTAGCCCAGCTACTTTTTTTTGCAGAATAACCAACACAGGCCTACTTTCTTTTCTATGCCCTGCTGGGCCTGAAATCTTTCAAGAGGAGGAGGGATGCATTCGGCTTGCCCAGAAAATGGGCTATAAGTAACAAGAAATGGGATGTAAAATGAAAAATACAGCAAACATGCAATTAGTTCCAAATTACCTTTTCTTTCTGATTTTGATATTTTAAATTTCATTGTTTTTGTGCAGGTAAAATTTCATTGGATTTTACATTAAGGTATGTTTATTTTTAAAATTAATTTGAATCAGGCAAGAAATTTCGGGCTGTGTCCTGTTTGGGACAGATTTGGAGGCTGACTTGTGGGTCTACAAGGTTGACGTGTACGAAAGGCTTTATCAACTTAGTCCACAGACGATTCTAGCAGCAGTGACCGTTGTATTGTTAATCCAACGACCGTGTTACTTCTTCAACCTCTGGTCTTCTTGCTCCAGGTGCCCAAACCAGCGCCGGTCGTACTGCCTGCTTATTCCTCCCGTGGCCGGCTGTGCTGCCAGCAGGCCTAACCGCCCCACACTACTCCCATCGTTGGCATGGCCATCCCTCTACGCACCCACATTTCCTGTTATCCTCCTCCGACGGCAGACGGACCAGTAAACCCTCGTACCCCCCTTCGTGTGGGAAACAACTGCCGAGACTTCTCCGGCTCTGGGTCGTTCCCTTCCTAGGCCTCGCCGTCATCCACGACCCTGGTGCTCTCGGCACGGCGTGGTCAAATATGGAGAGGATGACAGCTGGGTCAACGGCCGCACGCAAGGAAGTGCCTCCTTATTACACCCAAAATAATGATTCCTCCACCTGACAGCAGGGACCCACCTGAAGCACCTATGTATTTCACGAAAAAAAGTTCCTCCCGCTGACAGCTCGGACCCTCCAGCTATATCATCGCACGCAAGGAAGTGCCTCCTTATTACGTACAAAAAATGAATAGCCCCGCTGCTAGGTGGGACCCACCATATTTGGAGGCTGACTTGTGGGCCTACTAAGTTGACGCGGACGCAGGGTTTTGTCAACTTAGTCAATATAAACGATTCTAGCTGCGGTGACCGTACGATGTCCATCCAACGGCCCCAGTGCTTCTTCAGCCTCTGGTCTTCTTCCTCCAGCCGCCCTGTAGCGACCCGACCTCAGACGGTCAAGTCTCTGTGCTTCAGTGTCATCCCTGGATCAGTAATGCTGACACACACAGTACTCGAATGGATTTATAACAGAGTAGCAATCACACACTTATTACATCGAATGTCTCAAAAGAGAACTTATTACAATAAATATGGCTTAAGGCCATATAAATAAGATAACAACGGAAGGCTTGGAAGATAAAGCGAGTCCATCAACTCGAACGGCATAGTTGAGTGCATGACAAACGACCTATGGCACCTTACTCGTCGTTTGAAAAGTCTGCAACATGATACGTTGCAGCCCGAAAACGGGTCAGCACATGGAATATGCTGGCAATATAACACAGTAGAGCAATGAACAGATGAATGCTATCACTAGATGCATATATGGCTCGTGGAGGCTCTAAGGTTATATTGTTTTGCGAAAAGCCAATTTTTCCCTACATCAAAGGAATAAGTTTTATTTAACCACCATGGTGGTTGAAACATCATTGAGAAGGTTCCTCCAACTCAATCCCAATTAAAGTAATCATTAACAACCCAACAAATTAATTTAGAGTGATGAGATCAAATCAATAATTCAAGTACCAGATACTCAAAATGTCCATAACCGGGGACACGGCTAACCATGATTAGTTTATACACTCTGCAGAGGTTTGCGCACTTTTCCCCACAAGACTCGATCTCCTCCATTGGATTTCTCGCACTGCATGGTGTTTGAGAAACGGATGACCGAGACATAGTCTTTCAGAAGCATTAACTCTAACCCCGGGTAGACAGTACCAACCTACACCCCCTACATCTGCTAGCCTACCACTGGAAGAGGTCATGCAACATACTCAACTATGCTAGAGCCCATAATAGCTTGTGGCTGCACACGGAAGTTTCTAGCATGAATAATCTTATGATCCCTTTGAGCCTGGGTGGCGAACCGTAGGATGATCACACGGGTCCTCCGGGATATCCTAGGACAACACTGGATTCTCCAGGTGCCCATAAACAATCCACCCAGATGTGTATTAAAATTGCCACCTTAAGTTGAACCATTAATTAACAACTCACATCTATTATGGATTCACTCAACCCCAATCCACGTCTACGAGCATAGCATGGCGATATAAGCATAACGTATAAGTAACTCCCAGGGGTTTGATAATAAACAAGGCAATAGGTTCTACCTCATCATCTACTTCCAAAATACCCACATGTTAAGAGATCCTACTCATGCAATGAGTGAGGGTTGAACTAATGCATAAAAACAGGGTATGAAAGGGGTATGATCAAAGTGTTACTTGCCTTGCTGACGATCCGCAAAACCTAGTGACTCGTAGTAGCACGCTACGCACTCCGGGAATTCTATCGCAAACAAACAAACAATAACATACATAAGCAATCAAGCAAAGATGCACGGGTAAAACTCAAATAAGAAGATCTAACCAGTAAGTTCAATTGAAGAACTCCGGTTTGCAAAAAGAATCAAATCAAACGGAGCAACGAAACTCAAACTACGAAAGAAACAAGATCCGATTACTAATCTGGACTAGAGTCAAATTTTACAGCACCAAAATCTTGTTCAAGTTGGTTAAACAGAAAGAGAACTTCGAGACGAAGATCTAGGCGCTTGATTCACCTGATTTGGATAAACGAGCGAAAAGTTATACTAGATCAAAGATTAGGGCAGAAATCGCGATCGGAAATAATCGCGGAAAAACCCTGGAAAAAGAAAAACTGACGAACAGGCTAACGAACGAACGTTCGCTGTCTGCGGCTAACGGATGAACGGCGTTCGTTAAAACAAACGTGCGGGCGAAATCCGCTAAATCGTAGAAAACAAAAACTGATCTAAATAAAAATATGATCTAGGGTTTCAAAAAAACCGAACAGTTTTTCTTGCGAAAACCCGCGGCGGCGGCGGTTACTACCTCGGCGGCGGGGTCGGGTCCGGCGGGGCGGCAGCGAGGCGAGGCGGCGGCGGCGGATCGGGCGGGCGGCGCTAGGGTTAGGGTAGGCGGCGGCGTGACTTGGGCCTCGGGGGGTCGCGGGCCTCGGCTTATAAAGCCAGCCTGGCCAGGAGTCCTAGTCGGACACGGCCCAGTTAGGTCGGTTCACTTTTAAAAAAAACTGACGTAGAAAAACTAACGAAAGAAATACTAAACGGACTCCAAAAATCCTGAAATAAATTTTCACAGTCCTCTAATAATATTACGGACAAAGTGAACATTTATTTGGGCCTCTAATGCAATTTTGAAAAAAACACATATTTTCCTAATTCAAAATAAAATAGCAATAAAATCCAAATAAAATTTATTTATTTGATTTTAATATTTTCCCTCCAATATTTCATTTATTTTGGAGAAGTCATATTATCTCCTCTCATATATTTTAATATGAAATATTTTTGAAGATTAAAATAATTAAAACCAAAGTGATCCTTGTTTCGATATTTGATAAAATTCAAATATGAAGAACGTGAAATCCCCAACTCTCTCCGTGGGTCCTTGAGTTGCTTAGAATTTCGAGGATCGCAAAACGAAATGCAATAAAAATATGATATGCATGAATGACCTATGTATAACATTTCAAATTGAAAAATTTGGGATGTTACAAACCTACCCCCCTTAAGATGAATCTCGTCCCCGAGATTCGGGTTGGCTAGAAAATAGGTGTGGGTGGTCTTTGCATAGATCATCCTCTCGTTCCCAGGTGGCTTCATCCTCGGTATGGTGGCTCCACTGAACTTTGCAAAACTTGATAACCTTGCTGCGAGTAACTCGGCTGGCAAACTCAAGAATCCTGACAGGTTTCTCCTCATATGTAAAATCACTATCCAACTGAATCACTTCCAGGGGCACTGTGTCTCTCAGAGGAATATTGGCCATCTCTGCATGGCACTTCTTTAACTGGGAAACGTGAAACACATCATGAACTCCGGACAGTCCTTCAGGTAACTCCAACTTGTAGGCAACCTCTCCCATGCGTTCCAAAACACGGTACGGCCCTACAAATCTCGGGGCTAACTTTCCCTTTACTCCAAAACGTTTAACTCCTCGCAGAGGTGACACTCGCAGATATGCTCTGTCTTCGATTTCATAGACTACCTCCTTGCATTTTGAATCTGCATAACTCTTCTGTCGGAACTGAGCTACCTTCAGTCTATCTCGAATCAGCTTAACCTTCTCTTCTGACTCCTTAATCAAATCCGGACCAAACAACTGACGGTCTCCAACTTCATCCCACATCAACGGTGTTCTGCATCTTCTTCCATACAAGGCTTCGAACGGTGCCATCTTCAAACTGGCCTGGTAGCTATTGTTGTATGAGAACTCCACGTAGGACAGGTTGTCATCCCAACTAGATCCGTAATCCAGCGCACAAGCTCTCAACATGTCCTCCAGAATCTGATTGACTCTCTCGGTCTGTCCATCTGTCTGCGGGTGAAAAGTTGTACTGAACTCTAGCCTGGTACCCAAAGTCTGGTGTAGCTGGTGCCAAAACTTTGAAGTAAACTGTGTTCCTCTATCTGATACGATGGTCCTTGGAACTCCGTGCAGGCATACGATCCTGGTCATATATATCTTGGCCAACTTCGCACATGTATATGTGGTCTTCACTGGGATAAAGTGAGCTACTTTGGTCAAGCGATCCACTACTACCCAGATAGAATCATATCCCGATTGGGTCCTGGGCAATCCGGTGATGAAATCCATGCCAAGCTTGTCCCACTTCCATTCGGGTATCGGCATAGGCTGCAGTAATCCTGCTGGCTTCTGATGTTCTGCCTTCACTCTCTGACATACATCACATACGGCTACATACTCGGCAATATCCTTCTTCATTCCAGTCCACCAGAAACGTTCCTTCAAATCCAAATACATCTTGGTGTTTCCGGAGTGTATCGAGTATGGCGAGTCATGAGCTTCCTGAAGTATCAACTTCCTGATCTCTGCATTATTGGGCACATAAACACGATCCTCGAACCACAAGGTGTCGTGCTCATCCTCATGAAAACCTTTAGCTTTTCCTTTGCTCATTTTCTCCTTTATTTCAGCAATTTCTTTGTTGTCCTTCTGAGCTTCTCGAATCTTTCCCAATAACGTTGACTGAACCTCTAATGCCGCGACAAAGCCTCTAGGAACTATCTCCAAACGAAGCTCCCTGAGATCTTCTGCTAACTCCTTTGGCAATCCTCCGCTTATGAGGGTATTGACATAACTCTTCCGGCTCAAAGCATCTTCTATGACATTGGCCTTTCCTGGATGATAGTGCAACTTCATATCATAATCCTTTATGAGCTCCAACCATCTCCTCTGCGTGAGGTTCAGCTCCTTCTGAGTAAAAATGTACTTCAAAATCTTGTGATCCGTGTACACATCACAACGGTTTCCAATAAGATAATGTCTCCAGGTCTTGAGCGCATGCACTACAGCTGCTAACTCCAAATCATGCATGGCATAACTCAACTCATGCGGTCGGAGTTGTCGTGAGGCATATGAAACAACTCTTCCGTCTTGCATAAGTACTCCTCCAAGTCCTAAGCGAGAGGCGTCGCAATACACTTGGAAATCCTTGCGTATATCCGGCAGAATCAGCACTGGGGCTGTAGTCAAACATTTCTTCAACTCCTGGAAACTTGCTTCACATTCTTCAGTCCAATGGAACTTAGTATCTTTCTTCAACAACACCGTCATAGGCTTTGCAATCTTGGAAAAATTCTCAATGAATCTCCGATAGTATCCCGCGAGTCCAAGAAAACTGCGGATCTCCCCAACTGAGGTGGGTGCCAACCACTCAGTGACTGACTGAACCTTGGTAGGATCCACTGCTATACCTTCTCCTGATATAACATGTCCAAGAAATCCAACTTCCTTCAACCAAAAATCACATTTGCTGAACTTGGCATATAACTGATGTTCCCCGAGCTTCTCAAGAACTAAACACAAATGCTTCTTGTATTCCTCTTCATTCTTCGAGTATACCAAGATATCATCAATGAACACCACAACAAACTTATCCAAGAATTCCATGAACACCTTGTTCATCATACTCATGAAATAGGCAGGGGCATTAGTCAATCCAAATGACATAACTGTATACTCATATAGCCCATACCTTGTGGTAAAAGCTGTCTTAGGTATATCCTTTTCCCTAATCTTCAGCTGGTGATATCCTGATCGCAGATCGATCTTCGAAAACACTTTAGATCCTTGTAGTTGGTCAAACAAATCATTGATCATCGGCAGTGGGTACTTGTTCTTGATCATCACTTCGTTCAACGCACGATAATCAACAACCATCCTTAAAGATCCATCCTTCTTCTCAACCAAGAGCAATGGGGCTCCCCATGGTGATGAACTTCGTCGAATGTACCCTTTCTCCAATAACTCCTTAATCTGCTTCTTAATCTCCTCTAGATCATTTGCGGGCATCCGGTATGGTCTCTCCGATATTGGTCCAGTGCCTGGCAATAGCTCTATCAAAAACTCAATATCTCGATCTGGCGGCATGCCTGGTAACTCTGGAAATACATCTGGGTAATCCTTCACTACAGGCACTTCCTCCTGAACAACTCCCGTGAGAGAATTTACTTGGGCCCTCCTCGGTGCATGCCTCGAAACATACTTGATACGTTTTCCCTCCGGGGTGGTGAGTAGAATTAACCTACTAGCACAGTCAATGTTTCCTCCATACTTCGATAACCAATCCATTCCTAGTATCACATCCACTCCTTGTGACTCCAAAATTATTAGGTCTGAGGGGAAAACATGGCTACCAATGGTTAAGGGTATCCGACCGCACCATCGACTAGCCATATGCTCTGCACCTGGTGAGCTTACTAACAAGGGTGTCCTAAGGGCTAAGGTGGGTAACTTAAACTTGTCCACAAATCCCCTTGAAATGTATGAAGGCGATGCACCAGTATCGAAAAGAACGAGAGCGGTAAATGACTTAACCAAAAACTTACTGATGATTGCATCTAGTTGTTCTTCAACCTCCTCCACGTTCATGTGGTTCACTTGTCCCCTGTTGAAAGGGTTGGGCTTCTTCCCAGAGCTTCCATTGCCATTGCCATTCCTTGCTTCAGAACATTCAGTGGCATAGTGTCCAGTCTTCCCGCACTTGAAACAAGTAATGTGACTTAGGTCCTTCTTGGTGGGCGTGGCTGGATTAGAGCGGTTCTGATTGCTGCTTGCTCCATTTCCGTTTCCATTCTTGGGGCCACTATGGTTATGCAAACTTCCTCCATTGTGGGTATGGCCTCCATGATTATGGGTAAGTCCTCCCGAGTTTGGGGTGAAACGAGGCTTCTGCTGAGCTCCAGAATTGTATTTTCCTTGTCCATACTTCCTCTTGCGGCTCTCAATCTGCTGCTGCTTCCCTTCAATCATGAGAGCCTTGTCTACCAACTCCTGGTAGTTGTTAAATGTTGCCACCATCTGCTTCGCGGCATTCAGCCCTTCCATAAACTTCTCCTGCTTCGCGGCATCTGTGGCCACATCATCAGGGGCATAACGAGATAGCTTACTAAACTCATCTACGTACTGAGCCACAGTATGATTTCCCTAGCGCAAGTTGCGAAACTCACACTTCTTCATGCTCATAGCTCCAGTTGAGACATGGGCTGTGGGAAATGCTTGCTGAAACTGATCCCAAGTGATATTGGCTATAGGGAAAGTGGCTGTGTAATTTTCCCACCATGAAGCTGCTGGTCCATCCATCTGATGTGCGGCAAAATGCACCTTCTCTGCATCTGTGCAACCTGCGGTGGTCAACTCCCTTCCAATCCTGCGTAGCCAGTCATCCGCAACTATTGGCTCGGTCCTACTGGAAAACACCGGCGGCTGCAACCTCAGAAAACGGGCTAAGTTGTCAACTGGAGGCGGGTTGTTGTTGTTGTTGTTGTTTTCTTGGTTCTGGACTAATATTTGCATCAAGGCATTCTGCTGCTGGATCAACTGGGTGATCTCAGGTGGGAAGACAAATCCGGTGTCACGTCTCAGAGGCATCTGATGGGTTTTAGAGGGGAGATATTATTATAGAAATGAGGTCTAGTGAGAAAGCACTACCCATATGCACATGAGACAAACACAATCATAACACACCAATCAATTCAAGCAAGGGCATACAATCGGCCTAGAACTATCGTTACAAAAGTGCTTGGACTACTACTATATACAGGGGAATACTACTAGTCATGTGGTGGTCATCTAGAAATTTTGATCGGTGGAAGACTCCATGATATCCGCTCCAGCTTCGTCTTCATAATCATCATCACTATCGTCGGGGTCGGAGTCGGTGTCGTCGATGATGATGTAGTCTTCAGAACGAATTTCCTTGGGTTCGTCATCTTCTCCTCCTGGCGCAGGGTCTCCCATAAAAACTCCTAACTTCCTTGTCAGGTCGTCATTCTTTTCCACAAGTATCGTCATTTCCTCCTCATATCCATCGCGTGTAGACTTGAGTTCCTCTTCTAGCTCTGTGATCCTAGTCATCGCCTTCTTCAAATCTATCATGCTTGCGCACATCTGATTCTCCTGACGACGGATGTGTTGGTTTAGCTCCTGGATGAAAGCTGCAATGGACCTGTCCCTCCTGGTGCTAACTATCTCCCATTGCTCATCTCGGGGCCCACATATTTGGTAGATAGTATCCTTCAGCTCCTGATTGTAGACTTCTCCAATACGTCCAATAGCAATGTGGGCTGACATGCTCTTGCCTAGACTCCAGGTTG
This sequence comes from Aegilops tauschii subsp. strangulata, assembly GCF_002575655.3. NCBI lineage: Eukaryota > Viridiplantae > Streptophyta > Magnoliopsida > Poales > Poaceae > Aegilops > Aegilops tauschii. Next base: position 322,127,860 of record NC_053038.3, on the reverse strand, counting down.
GTGCATCAAAGGAAAACTCTATGGGCTCAGTGACTGGCGTGAATGTCCTTCCTGGAACTTGAACTCAGATCATCCAATGCTCCTCTTCTGGTAAAGTGGTGGTGTAGGTCCCGGTGAAGCTTGGTATTCCGATGTTCAGGTACCTAGTGACTTCCTTCAAGTGTCATCCAAAGGGTGTGTCTTCATCCGGTTGTGCAAACTTGTTCCTTGAGTCCGCCATCCTAAAGAGTACAAAATGGAGAGGAGTCAGAAATGAGTAGAGACGAGTGACCTATGGCTCATCTTAGTGGTCGTGTCCTACATTTAGCGTGTGCTCTGATACCATCTTGTAGCGACCCGACCTCAGACGGTCAAGTCTCTGTGCTTCAGTGTCATCCCTGGATCGGTAATGCTGACACACACAGTACTCGAATGGATTTATAACAGAGTAGCAATCACACACTTATTATATCGGATGTCTCAAAAGAGAACTTATTACAATAAATATGGCTTAAGGCCATCTAAATAAGATAACAGTGGAAGGCTTGGAAGATAAAGCGAGTCCATCAACTCCAACGGCATAGCTGAGTGCATGACAAACGACCTATGGCACCTTACTCGTCGTCTGAAAAGTCTGCAACATGATACGTTGCAGCCCGAAAACGGGTCAGCACATGGAATATGCTGGCAATATAACACAGTAGAGCAATGAACGGATGAATGCTATCACTACATGCATATATGGCTGGTGGAGGCTCTAAGGTTATATAGTTTTGCAAAAAGCCAATTTTTTCCTACATCAAAGGAATAAGTTTTATTTAACTATCATGGTGGTTGAAACATCATTGAGAAGGTTCCTCCAACTCAGTCCCAATTAAAGTAATCATTAACAACCCAACAAATTAATTTAGAGTGGTGAGATCAAATCAATAATTCAAGTACCAGATACTCAAAATGTCCATAACCGGGGACACGACTAACCATGATTAGTTTATACACTCTGCAGAGGTTTGCGCACTTTTCCCCACAAGACTCGATCTCCTCCGTTGGATTTCTCGCACTACATGGTGTTTGAGAAACGGATGACCAAGACACGGTCTTTCAGAAGCATTAACTCTAACCCCGGGTAGACAGTACCAACCTACATCCCCTATATCTGCTAGCCTACGACTGGAAGAGGTCATGCAACATACTCAACTATGCTAGAGCCCATAATAGCTTGTGGCTGCACACAGAAGTTTCTAGCATGAATAATCTTATGATCCCTTTGAGCCTGGGTGGCGAACCGTAGGATGATCACACAGGTCCTCCGGGATATCCTAGGACAACACTGGATTCTCCAGGTGCCCACAAACAATCCACCCAGATGTGTATTAAAGTTGCCACCTTAAGTTGAGCCATTAATTAACAACTCATATCTGTTATGGATTCACTCAACCCCAATCCACGTCTACGAGCATAGCATGGCGATATAAGCATAACGTATAAGTAACTCCCAGGGGTTTGGTAATAAACAGGGCAATAGGTTCTACCTCATCATCTACTTCCCAAATACCCACATGTTAAGAGATCCTACTCATGCAATGTGTGAGGGTTGAACTAATGCATAAAAACTGGGTATGAAAGGGGTATGATCAAAGTGTTACTTGCCTTGCTGACGATCCGCAAAACCTAGTGACTCGTAGTAGCACGCTTCGCACTCCGGGAATTCTATCGCAAACAATAATAATATACATAAGCAATCGAGCAAAGATGCACGGGTAAAACTCAAATAAGAAGATCTAACCAGTAAGTTCAACTGAAGAACTCCGGTTTGCAAAAAGAATCAAATCAAACGGAGCAACGAAACTCAAACTACGAAAGAAACAAGATCCGATTACTAATCTGGACTAGAGTCAAATTTTACAGCACCAAAATCTTGTTAAAGTTGGTTAAACAGAAAGAGAACTTCGAGACAAAGATCTAGGCGCTTAATTCACCTGATTTGGATAAATGAGCGAAAAGTTATACTAGATCGAAGATTAGGGTAGAAATCGCGATCGGAAATAATCGCGGAAAAACCTTGGAAAAAGAAAAACTGACGAACAGGCTAACGAACGAGCGTTCGCTGTCTGGGGCTAACGGATGAACGACGTTCGTTAAAATGAACATACGGACGAACGTCCGCTAAACCGCAGAAAACAAAAACCGATCTAAATAAAAAAACTGATCTAAATAAAAAAACGATCTAGGGTTTTGAAAAAAACATCTCCTGCTTCGCGGCATCTGTGGCCACATCATCAGGGGCATAACGAGATAGCTTACTAAACTCATCTGTGGCCACATCATCAGGGGCATAACGAGATAGCTTACTAAACTCATCTACGGACAGCGGCGGCGGCGGATCGGGCGGGCGGCGCTAGGGTTAGGGCAGGCGGCGGCGCGACTTGGGCCTTGGGGGGTCGCGGGCCTCGGCTTATAAAGCCAGCCGGGCCAGGAGTCATAGTCGGACACGGCCCGGTTAGGTCGGTTCACTTTTAAAAAAAACTGACGCAGAAAAACTAACGAAAGAAATACTAAACGGACTCCAAAAATCCTGAAATAAATTTTCACGGTCCTCTAATAATATTACGGACAAAGTGAACATTTATTTGGGCATCTAATGCAATTTTTGAAAAAAGCATATTTTCCTAATTCAAAATAAAATAGCAATAAAATCCAAATAAAATTTATTTATTTGATTTTAATATTTTCCCTCCGATATTTCATTTATTTTGGAGAAGTCATATTATCTCCTCTCATATATTTTAATATGAAATATTTTCGGAGAGAAAAATAATTAAAACCAAAGTGATCCTTGTTTCGATATTTGATAAAATTCAAATATGAAGAACGTGAAATCCCCAACTCTCTCTATGGGTCCTTGAGTTGCTTAGAATTTCGAGGATCGCAAAACGAAATGCAATAAAAATATGATATGCATGAATGACCTATGTATAACATTCCAAATTGAAAATTTGGGATGTTACACGCCCAAACCATCGCGGGTCGTGCCACCTACTCTTGCCTCCCGTGGCCGGTTGTGCTGCCGCGCAGGCCTCACCGCCCCTCCTACTCCAACCACTGGCCAGACCATCCCTCTACTCACCCACAACCCCTGTTATTCTGCGGCGACGGCAGCCTCACACCGCAGCCGAACCAGTGAACCCTCGTACTCTCCTCCGTGTGGGCATGCACTACCGCATCTTCCCCGGCTCCACGTCGTCCCCTTCCTAGGCCTCGCCATCATCCACCGCCTTGGTTCTCTCGGCGCGGCGAGGTCAACATGGTCAAGGAACAACTTCCATCGCAAGAGGACTGTACGTGGAGAGGCTGACAGATGGGTGCACGGCGCAGCAAGTAAGTGCCTCCTTATTACGCGTAAAATAAGTATTCCTCCACCTGACAGTGGGGACCCACCGGAAGGGCCTTTGTATTTTGCGAAAAAAACATTTCCCCCTGACAGCTGGGACCCACCAGTTATATCTTCGCACGCAAGGAAGTGCCTCCTTATCTTCCCTGGTAGCTGGGACCCACCCGGTCGAACCGTGCGTAGGGTTGTCTGTCTGGTCGCGAACGTGTACGTACATACTGGTCGATCGGTCTCTCTGCAACGATGAACCGTGGCCGAGCAAGCAGCGGCATGTGTAGTAGTAGAGCCCCCGACGTAGCAGTTAAGACAGTCCAGTCAAAATTGTGTACACGTACGTACAGCCAGATGCCAAAAAATACGGCCATGTACGTACATACGAGCGGGGTCTCGAACGTCTAATCGCGCATACGTACGGCCAGGGCACGTGTACATGGAGAGGCAACGGACGACAGCAATGGCGTCCTGTTCATCGGGCAGCCAACCGGCTGGGTCAGAACGGAGAAACAGTGTCCTGTTCATCGGGAGGCAACAGACTGGGTCAGAATGTGTCCTGTTCAACGGGAGCCAACTGGCTTGGACGGAACAGCCAAAACGGGGTCTGGCGTACCGTAGTATGGAGGAAACGGGCTTGTATTCGAGCTCCTACGGTCGAAACGGGGTGCTGTTGATCGGGAGGGGTGTGGCGTACCGCATAACGGAGGAAACGGACTTGTGTTGGAGCGCTACGGTCAAAACGGGGGTCCTGTTCATCGGGAGGGGTGTGGCGTGCCGCAAAACGGGACTTCATGGGCTACTGTTCACCCACCGTCGACTTCCTTCAGCCTCCACCTGCACAGTTCATCCACCGCGTCTTCCTCCTACATCCACCAGATATTGTTCATCCATGGGCTACTGTTCATCTAGCCCTCCACCGGCTACTGTTCAATCAGCCCTCCACGGGGTCCTGTTCATCTACTCCCAACTAGCTTGGGTGTGGCGGCCTCCTCTCGGGGTCATGTTCATCCAGCGGCAACGACCTACTACCACGGGGTCCTGTTCATCCAACCCCCACCGGGAACTGTTCATCCAACCCCAACCACGTACGTCTCGACTCGTTCAACCAACCCCCACATTCACTATTCATCAAGAGGCAACAGGTTCGATCAGCTTCAGTAAGAAACAACAGCAGCAGCGATCGATCGATCAGGTTCAGTTAGCAGCAGTAGCGAAGGAATCGCTCGGGTTCAGTTAACAGCCAAGGGATCGATCGCTCGGGTTCAGTAACGTAGCTAGTGCGAACGCCTCGCTTGGGTTCAGTTAGAGCCCAATGCCTCGCACACACGCGCATACGTACGTACGTATACGAGAGAAACGCGCATCGCTCGGCCCCGGCCACCCACCGTAACCGGGAACTCCCCGAAATTTTCCTCGCCCTCACTTCTACATGATTTTTTCCGTCATGGACGGCCCAAATAATGTCATGCAAGTGCGTCTCTGGCCAACCCAGGATGAAAAGCCCATTTTCTGTCATGGTTTTTTGTCATAGAAGTAGGAGCCCACCACATCTATGATGATACTAGATTTTGTCACAATTATCGTCATAGAAGTGTCATAAGCATGACAGGAAAAAAATCGTTCGGGCCAAAATGTCACGGATGTGTCTTTTATTTGTAGTGAATACAATGGTAAATTGTATAGGTGCACTAGTTCAGCGAAGAGATGGTGATACAAGTGTAATATGGATAGTAGATATAGGTTTTTTTAATCTAAAGTATAAAAATAGCAAGGTAGCAAGTGATAAAAGTGAGCACAAACGGTATTGCAATGCTTGAAAACAAGGCCTAGGGTTCATACCTTCACTAGTGCAAAATCTCTCAACAATGATAAAATAATTGGATCATATAACAATCCCTCAATGTGCAACAAAGAATCACTCCAAAGTTCCTATTGCAGAGAACATGAGATGAAATTATTTGTAGGGTACGGAACCACCTCAAAGTTATTCTTTCCGATCAATCCATAGAGATATTCATATAAGTGTCACAAACAGCCCTAGAGTTCATACTACAATAACACCATATGATACACATCAACCAACTCTAATGTCACCTAGATACTCCAATGTCACCACAAGTATCCGTGAGTTGATTATACGATATGCATCAAACAACTTCAGATTCATAATATTCAATCCAAGACAAAGAATTTCAAAGAGTACGTCAAGATTTCTATTGGAGAAAGGAATATGAAAACGCATATTAACCCCGATGCATAGATTACCCCAATGTCACCATGGGAATCCGCAAGTTGATAACCGAAACATACATCAAGTGAATCAATAGAACATCCCATTGTCACCACGGATATCCCATCACAAGACATACATCAAGTGCTCTCACATCCAAAAGATTCAATCCGACATAACTAAACCTCATAGGAAAAGATTCAATTCATCACAAGAAGGTAGAGAGGGAAGAACACCATAAGATCCAAATATGTTAACAACGCTCGCGATACATCAAGATCGTGCCAAATCAAGAACACGAGAGAGAGAGAGAGAGAGAGATCAAACACATAGCTACTGGTACATACCCTCAGCCCCGAGGGTGAACTACTCCCTCCTCATCATGGAGACCGTCGGGATGATGAAGATGGCCTCCGGTGATGATTTTCCCCTCCGACAGGGTGCTGGAACGGGGTCCCGGTTGAGTTTTCATGGATACAGAGGCTTGCAGTGGCGGAACTTCTCATCGAGGGTTCTTTTTGATGTTTGGGGGTATTTTTAGGAATTTTTGCGTCGGTCTCACACCAGGAGGGGTGCCCGAGGGGCCCACAAGCTCGAGGGGCGCGCCCCCAGGCTTTTGGCTCCCTCGGCCACTTCCTGGCCTAGCTCCAGTGCTTCGGGGGTCTCTTTTGGTCCATAAAAAAACACTGTAAATTTTCATCCCATTCCGAGAACTTATATTTCTGCACAAAAAAGACACCACGGTAGTTCTGCTGAAAACAGCGTCAGTCCGGGTTCGTTCTAATCAAATCATACCAAAACCATATAAATTTGTTGTAGACATGGTATGGATACTTCATAAATTATAGATACGTTGGAGACGTATCAGCCTGCTACACACTTCCCTTGAAGAATAATAGTTTGTCATCCGTGAAGAGGAGATGAGATATTCCCGGAGCTCTTCTAGTAATCTTTAACGGGGATAGATCACTCACAACAATACCCTTGTTGAAAAGAGTAGAGAGACCGTCAATCACAAAAAGGAATAAGTATGGGGATAATGGATCACCTTGTCGTAGCTCATAGGATGGTGCAAATGAATTTGAAATGACTCCATTGAATTTTATTGAATATCTCACCAAGGTAACACATGACATAATCCAGTCAACCCACCGATGAGGGAAGCCAAGTTTTGGCATCATTTGCTTAAGGTAATTCCAATCAACCCTACCATAAGCTTTTGAGAGGTCTAACTTGTACGCACAAAAACTCTTTGTGGGATCTTTTTCCTGCTTGATATGGTGAATACACTCAAATGCAATTAAATAGTTATCTGTGATCATACGCCCTGATATATAAGCACTCCGCGTTGGTGAAATAATACCGTCAAGCACCGGTCTCAACCGGTTAACCAAACATTTTGAGATCTCTTTTGTTTTGACCATTATCATCTTTGATCTTCATAGTATCACATAAAACACTTTCTTCCAAGGGAGGGCGATAACCACAAGGATACAATGGTCAATTCTGCATACGGGGAACAAAAGGGACATTACTAGACATGCGCACGTTTGTAAAAAAATTGGCTAGGTTGAGAGATTTATATGAATTTGCAGGGCATGATGATGTATGATTTAATTTTTTGAGCTACCCATGTCGGCACAATGTATTCGGAGACAGACTTTGAGTTTTATTAAGTTGGTGCCGCAAATTTAAGGATCGATGAAACCAACGTCCGTCGTAATGTACTTGGCCTCTTTGATATGGAAAAGATTTCATAGTATGATCATGGGCATGTCTAGTTTCCTAGGTTAAACAAATGCCACAAGTCCGAGTACTCAGCATTAAATTTATCATCTCAAGAATTACGATAGAAGTGAAAAACCATCAGGCACCAGGACCAGGAAGTTGTCTTGGTATCCCTTGGGTTCACTGCATTGTATCATCTATCATGTATGCTTGATGCAGAGTTAGTCCCTCCCTCTCAAGGGTCTGAATAGCATCCCTATCAAGCATCAACTCACCTCTAGTGTATTTTGCAGGACACCCTAACCTCATTCTTGAAGACATACCGACTTTCGATGCCAACCATATTCTTTCTTGTTGGTGTCGCCCCATTGGCATCAGCTTCTTTTATTGCATTGACGGAGATCCATAGCGGTAGGAGACAAACCCTTTAAGGCAATGTTCTTAAAGTGATCCACATAATCAATCTCCATATCGATGACTGATCTCGCAACTCATAAAATGTGACGTGGTCTTCACTATCTCCTGGACGAGAAGGCTGGCTCGGTATGTCGCTATATTGTCCCTGCAGCAAACTTCGGTGAGAGGACATCCCTTCAAGAATTATGTCTTTTTCGGCCAAAGGATCAACTTATTGATGCACCGTCTAAGCTTCGTGGACATGTCTTCAGGTGCTTCGGGCACTAAAAACTTCTCCTAGCCTGGTTCTACTATATCCACCCGCACACGCACCATCGCCATATCCGGCCTTATAGTCTTATGGTGCACATGGCCCCCTTTTATAGTTGGGATGATTTGGGCATATGCGCAAGCGGGGTCCATGACAGGTGTGGTGTGGTATATGTAAGCCGACATTTAGTTCTGACTCGTGATACAAAATTATAGCATTTCCTAAGATCTATGAATCAAAATGATGCAAAAGGGTTGTAATAAGGGTGTGTTGCTATGTAGTAGTGAATCTTACTATTAGTGTTCATGGGGTGTGGACCTATGTGGCCTTCGGTGACAGAGATGTGGCTACTTTGCCATCCGGTGTGTGGAGGAGAAATAGGTCCTGGATTGAATCCACCTAGCAAAATCCTCGTATTCGGTGCATGCGGAGACAAGAAGGACGAGATAGAGTTAGAAATGAAGAGGAGAAGCGGGTCCCAATGCCGAAGACTGAAGTCTGCACCGCTGCGCTTTCGTAGATCTGAGTCGCCGCTGTCACCATGGCGATAAGACGATAACTGTGGACGGGTTTGTCTAGTGCTAGAGGTGAGCGAGTAATGGGGGTGGGGTGATGCTAGATTTCACACCATCTCGCACCGATGGATTTTCGTCTCCCGCCATCTTTGTGTCCATTTCCCCTGCACCATCATGTACACCATGCCTCCCTTTTGCGCTTGACCAGTCTAGCTCGCTAGAAACCTCCAATTCGAGCATTCCTAACAAGCCAGGCTCTAGGATGCTTTAAGGTTCGTGCACGTGCAAGCCATGCCGCCATGTACGCTACCAAACATGTTTTTCTTACACCCAGTGGGCCAGTTTGGGGGTGATGCGGGCTACCAAACGACTCCGTATTGATGTATGCGCAAAACATGCATGTCCTTATAGCTTCTACGCTTGCTCGCATGAAAGAGAAACTGATATTGTAGTCATATACTACGGTGCTACTAGGGTTATAGTTTTATTTTATTTATATGCGGTGATTCTAATTGGTGGATTAATTCGGTATTCGAGCTTGTCCAATGAGATAAATTAATAGGATGGTCCTATTCGATAAGCTCAGAAAATACCGGATAATCCACATCTGCCGGATATTACCGATACCATACTCACCGGATATCTCGTTGACCAAATCTGTATCTGCATCCATATATGGCGGATTCGTGGAAAGTACATACCATATCCTTTAAAACGGATGTGGATGCAGATTCTAAACAGAAATTGCCCGTGACACATGGCGACAGCTGGCGCACCACTTGGCAGTCGCCTGTGTGACCCAAGCACCATTGAAAGGATCGATATGGTTGAGTAGAGGGGGGTGAATAGGCAACTATCAATTTTTAGCTTTTCTTAACTAATTAGAGTTAGCAAGAAATAGGTTATCTAGATATGCAACCAGGTGAACAACCTATATGATGCTAGCAATAACAGCACCACAAGCAAGCAAGATAAACAACACAAGTAAAGCTTGCACAAAGTAAAGGTAAGAGATAACCACAAGTGGATTCGGGGGAGACGAGGATGTGTTACCGAAGTTCCTTCCCTTTGAGAAGAAGTACGTCTCCGTTGGAGCGATGTGGAGGCACAATACTCCCGAAGAAGCCACTAGGGCCACCGTATTCTCCTCACGCCCTCACACAATGCGAGATCGCAATTCCACTAGTGGTGCCCTTGAAGGCGGCGACCAGACCTTTACAAACAAGGTTGGGGCTCTCTCCACAACCGAATTGGAGGCTCCCAACACCACTACGAAGCTTCACCACAATGGAATGTGGCTCCAAGGTGACCTCAATCGTCTAGGGTGCTCAAACACCCAAGAGTAATAAGGTCCGCAAGGGATTAGTGGGGGGAATCAAATTTCTCTTGGTGGGAGTGTGGATCTAGGTCTTCGCAAGCAATCCCTAAAGAATCAACAAGTTTGATTGGCTAGGGAGAGAGACCGGGCAAGAATGAGCTTGTGAGCAACAATGGACCTTGGGGGAGGAAGACGTAAGTCAACTTGGGGAAGATGACTCCTTTCCATAGTGGGGGAAGAAAACCAACCGTTATGCACTCACAGCCCATGCACAAGCGGTAGTACCGCTCAGGTGAGTTGTACTTCCTCTGGCACGGAAGATTTTAGCCACTGCGTTCAAATGAGCATGTCAGGGAGGCGGTGGTGCCGCCAGAGCGGTACCACCACTCCCACCAGCGGTACTTCCGCTTGGTGTTGAACAGCAGCTGGAATCCGCGACAGTAGAGGAAGACAAGGCGGTAGTACTATCGTTCTCCACTGCCGCTCTATTTCCGCTCGTGTGACAGAGATTTCCAGAAGGCATAAAACAAGTGGTACTCAGTGCGGTAGAAGATCGCGGTAGTTCCCCGGAGCGGTACTACCGCCTGGGGGAGCGGTACTTCCGCTTGTCTGATCAGTGCCCAGTAAACCTACGGTAGTAGATTGGTAGTCAGAGCCGCAGTACCGCTGGAGCGGTACTACCGCGCTGAATTGCCGCTCTACTACCACCCATTTATAGGATGCACAGAACAAGCGGAAGTGAGGGTAGCACTGTTCTGCGGCAGTACCGTTGGAGCGGTACTACCGCTGAGCAGAGCGGTACTACCGCTGTTGTTCTGAAAAACTCAAGCACAAGGAAGGACAAGCTCAAATGACGGGAAAGATCGAGGATGCAAAGAGACAATGTACATGTTGATTCCACCCAAACTTTTCCGAAGCGGATCCCCTCTTAATAGTACGGTGTTCATACGACTCAAATCCACCAAAAATGAAACGAAGGAAAAACACCATCTTCACAATAGCTCCGAGTGGCACGAATCGTCTTGTGGCATATGATAGCTTATCTGAAATGCTCAATGCACACGATTAGTCCGCAAAAACATTATCATCAATCACCAAAACCACTAAGGAAAAATATGCCCTAACAACCGTTCGCAGCACAAACAAGAGGATGCCCTCTTGTTAGTTGCTCCCCAAGAAGAGAAGTGACCGTGTCCCGCTTACTGCAGGACAGCGGGTGCGCTCACCTCAAGCATCAACATAAATGGGCTGACCAGGTAGCTTCCAGTTCCAGGTTAGTTAGTTTTGCCCTTGCTTTAATTTTGTTCATTTCTTCTGTTCTTCTTATTTTTGTAAATATTATCAATACACATATTCCGAAACATAAAATTAACTAAAAATATATTAAAAACCATGAATTTCAAACAATGTTAACCCAGTATAAAAAATATTAGCTTAATTAAAAAACAATGTTGATAGCAATAAAAAATGATTGTCACATTTGAAAAAATGTTAACGACTTAAAAAAAATGACATTAAAAATGTTTATACAAGGTAATAAAAAATTTACCTTTCAAAAGATATTTAGGTTACATTTTAAAATATGTTCATGACATTATTTAAAAATATTTATACAATTTTAAATTTTTTGGCTTAGTTTAAAATATTTAAATCATTCAAAAAAAGTTTCAACAAGTATTTTGAAAAATGTTTAACATGTGTCCAAGAAAATGTTCTAAAACATGTGCTTTAAGAAATGTATTTGAAATTTTTTAAACATGTATGAATGTGTATGAAAAATATAGACTTGTGTTAAAAAAAGTAAAGAAAATAAAAAGGAAAGAAAAAATTGTTCACATAGTTTTAAAAATGTTTATTGCCATTTAAAATGTTAAACATGTACTTAAAAAATCAAATAATTTATGTTCATACAAATATTTAAAAAATAGTCAGAAATGATCAAAATGTTCCACGTGTACAATAAAAATGTACAATGTGTAAAAGTAGACAATTGGATTATTGAAATTGTGTAAAAATATTTATTGAAAACTTTTTAAGGCCTCACAATCAATCGAGATCTTCAATTTGAAATTGGGTCACCCAATTTTGACCTGGTCCATAATTTCTCAAGGAGTTCCCTCATTAAATTCTTTTCATTCACTATGTCCCCAAATTTGAAGCTCTCCCATTCAATTGAGGCCTCACAATCAATTGGGCTCTTGAATTTGGAATTGGGTCACGCAATTTTAACTGGGTCAACAATTTCTCAAGGAACTCTCTTATTAATTTATTTAATTCATTATGCTCCTTAATTTTAAAGCTCCCCCATTCAGTTGAGCTATTCAATTTTGGGTTTGGTTCACAATTTTGGTTGGGTTAATGATTTTTCGTATCAATCAGTAACAACCAGCCTATAAAAACATATCAATCCCGGGCATCCCTCTCACCATCTAAAAAAAAAGTGTCAACATGTGATATGGTAGCACCAATATAGTACATGCAAACACAGACGCAAAAAATTTCCAAACATAAGTATGAGTTGATTAGTAGATCACATCCAATCACACCGCGAAAGGTCCAGCAGAAACACCATATTATAAACAAAAAGAAAACACACTCTATCGTCTCCCCACTCACCAAACACAATAGCCCCTCTGTTTCAAAATATATGGTGTATTAGTTTATTGAAAGTTAAATTTCTTTAACTCTGACTAAGTTGGAAGCCAAAAAATATCAAAATCTGCAATAGTAAGTAAATAAAATGTGAAAATTCATTTCATGACTAATCTAATGATACAGATTTGATGCTATGTATATTGATATATATACATACTCTCCTTTGCTAGTCGTTGGAACGATAACTAATTCGGACACTTTCATTTTTTTAAGAAAAGGAGGATGACCCCCGGCCTCTGCATCTGTGCGATGCATACGGCTACTTTATTAATTATTCTCATAAGACCTTACAAAGTCATACAACAGTAAGACTAAAGCCATCGTCTAAGCAACAAATGTCGCTACACCTATCCAGTTGATGAAGGGGTGCAGATAGCCTGAGCCTAATACCAAACAGACATCGTAGCCAAGCCTAACATCTAAGACCTGAGACCCCAACCTAGCCACTTGCCGAGTCTGGGGCACTCACTGGTCCGGCGTGCTCTCAGAGGCCGCCGCCGCCAACTGCCACCGCTCCATCTTCAGAACTGTACTGATGCATCAACCTTGCTCGGTCTAAGCTATCGTCGACGCCACCACGGCGCCCAACGGCACCTCCTCCCTGCGCGCAAACAGCTGAGCACGTCACGGTCGCCACTGATACACCTCAGCGCCATGCTGCCAAGTACCACAAGCCGACACAGCTTGAAGTCCTTGGAAGATCTGTCATGCGTAGCACCTGCCGACCAAGCATGACAAAGCGTAGCACCTATCGGTCAGGCATGACTTGACATCTCCACCGAAGCTCCGTGCAAGACAAAGCCGCTTCACCTCCTGCCTCTGACTTCCAGCGCTGCTCCACAAACGATGCTGCCAAGAGAGAAACGACACCGCAGTGCCGCCATCGTTCGATCTGGAACACCAGATCCTAGGGTTTCCCCCGGAGCAGCACGAGTGGGTTGACAGTAGTTACACGACGATGCCTTCATCAAGGTAACGGCGTAGAACGCCGCCATCGCCTGCCGTCGGCTTGGTTTTCACCGGCAACCATGTCTCCCCAACTCGCAGCCGGGACTAGATGATGGATCTCGAGATCCGATCACCAAGCTTCTGGCCGACCACTGCCGACGAAGAAGATGACCACCACCACTGGCTACACCGGCCAGAACAAATCTGCCATGGGTGCCGCCAAGCAGTCCACCAGGCCCTCGACGCCGCCGATCTAAAGCCAGAGGACATGTCGCCGAAGAACGCATCGCGCCGCCGCCCGATCCAGGCCAGCCGCCGCCCGTGGCCCGAGGCAGGGCCGACCGCCGCCGCCGTCGAAGCCAACGCCGTCGCTTCTAGATCGGCCGCACCTCCACGCATGTTGGGGCCCCGCCATCCCTGAGACGCGGGAGGGAGGAAGAGCCCCCGCCACCGCCGTCGGTCTCCGGGCGCAAGCCGGCGGCGTCCTCCGGCGGCGGCGGGAGGAGGGGAGGAAGATGGGCTAGGCCCGGCGGCGGCTAGGGTTGGGGAGCCCCCGAGTCGCCCGAGCGGGGGGCGAGCGGGGGTCGAGTCGAGCATCAAACAACCATGTTCGGCTTGGAAGCATCAAACATGGGAGGTCTAAACCAGGATATGTTGCGTGCGACAGGGGAGGGGGGAGCGAGAATTTGGCCCGACCCTTTACACCGTAGAGAGGTAGCCATTTTTTTGAAATGTTTGCATTTTAAAACTTAGTTCAAAATTTCTAAAAATGTTTGTGTTAATTTTTTTCAGAAATTTTAAATATTCAGGAATTGAAAGTAAATAATCATATTTTTCTAAAAAATTATTGCATTTTTGAAAAATGTTTGTGTATTTAAAAAAAATTGTACAAATTTTCAAAAAAATGTACATCTTCTCAAATATTGTCCATAATTTCAAACAATGTTCGGGAATTTCAACTTTTTCGCACATTCTAAAAATTGTCAAAAGTTAAAAAGATGTTCATGTTTTCTATTTTTGGTCACAATTAAAAAATGTTTCGTATTTTCAAATTCTGTTTGCATTTTTAAAAACTATTCGTGATTTGAAAAAAATCACATTTGTTGAATAACCTTCATAATTTGAAAGTTGTTCACGTGTTTTGGATATTAAAAAATTGTCACATTTTTTTCGAAAATGTTTTTGAAATTTCGTACATTATTCGCGTCTAAAAAATATTCAGCTTTTCAAAATTGTTCACATTTTTCAAGAAATGTTTCCATTTTTTTTTTCATTTTTTGTCATATTTGAACGCAGTTCTCTGTTCTTATATACGTCACGCTATGTATCATCACTAGTGGCCTAGTGGCTAGCTTCGTGTGCCGCGAGTGCGAGTAATGCGCCAGCCCACTTTACAATAGAGACTAACCAGTTTTGGGAAACTTCTAGAAAGTTCCCTGAATAGTTTTTTGTTTTGCTGGTTCTCCGGTTTCCTTTCTTTCGTGCTTCTGTTGCATTTTCCTTTTTCCTTTATTTTTAAAGTTTCTTATTCTTTATCCAAAAATTATATGTTTTCAATTTTGTTTTCAGAAATTTCAAAAAAAAAATTCAAAATTCCAAAAAAGTTTGTTTTCCAAATTTTATTCACAAATTCAAAGAATGTTGGCATTTTGAAAAATTGTTCATGTTTTCCAAAAAAACGTTTGTGTTTTTCACGTATTAATCAGGGTTTTTCAATTTTTGTTCATAAACTAAAAAATATTTGCATTTCAGAAAGTTTTGGGGTTTTAAAAAAATGACCTTCTTTTTCAAGAATTGTTAGGGACTTTTTTAAATCTTGGTATTTTTTTAAAATTCTTTAAAATGTTCCATTTTTTAACTTTCTCATAAACTCAAAAGCGAACAGTTTTGGAAATTGCGCACATGTTTTGATAAATAGGAACATTATTTGAAAATTGGTGACAATCTTCGAAATACAAAATAATTTTTTTTAAAATTGGAACATTTTTTTGAAAATTCAAACATTGTGAATTTTGTGTTAAAAAATTGAACAAATTTTGAAATCTGCACAAATTTTGTTTCATTGAAATTTCGATTTTTTTCAAAATGTTAACAATATTTGAAAAGACCAATATTTTTTGAATTTTTTGATTTCAAAAAACAGAAAAAAGGAAAACCAATAAAGAAACAAACAGAAAGAATGTCGCATTTGAAAATTCAGAACAATATTTTAGATCTGTCGTGGCTTATTTTTCTTATCATCTGCATTTTCCTAATTATACATCAAAGCTCATCCGCTCGTTAGCCAGTGAGGTGTAAGATAGAGTTTAGACTACAGATTCACCGAATCAGCTTGAACATTGTTACCATGCTTCATACGATTTGGTAATGATTTCAAAACATGGAATGGGGCAAATAAAGCAGAAACCTTGTACTGTTCCTGACAGAAAAAATAGTTACCGTAGAGAGGTTTCATACTGACATTGTTTCTTACCAACTAATGTTGCATTACTCCGGCCATGATTACAGCAGCTAACTGCCCCATGATTACAGCAGTAAACATTGATAGGACTAGGAGTACAAGCATTGGAGGAGTACTCAGTACTCACCCTGTTTGAGGAAGTCGTGGTGGTGGTGGTGGTCGAGGAAGTCGTAGGTGACAGCGGCATCATCACGGAGCAGGCACCATCTTCTCCTCGATTTAAGCTGTAGTACTCCATGTACTCCCACTTGTAGACTTTTTGAAATGCAGATCCACTCCAAGAATGTGCTCTGAAATGGAGTAACATGGAGTATACTCTAAAAATCAGTTTGGTTTGAGCCCAGTAGATCAATCAAAGTACTCTGGCATGATAAAAAGAATACTACAGCAGAATCAGTTTGGTTTGAGCCAAGCAAGAGTACTAAATCCTAACAAAAAGAATACTACAACACGATAAACATGATTTCAGAGATATTTATTTCAGCCAATACAATCTATTGATAAACATGATTTTTAGATTTGTTGATTTAAGTTAAACTACAACATTTACTCCAAACAAATATTCTAAGAAACAATACAAGTACTCCTACGGTACTGAAAGTACTCTTGACTGAAAGTGTACTCCGGTGAGTACCGAATTTACTGAATTCAGAGGCATCAAAATGCTCACACCCAAGTTCAGTGAGCTACACATGGAGTAGTGCAACCGAGTGGTCTTTACCATGCCCGAATAGATGAGAGGCAGTGGCAGCAGTAGCCGCATCGTTCAGGAGCAGCAACAGCCTTTCCAATCTGTCCTTGCACCTTGCCTTTCCAATCTACTCCTGCGGTAGAGCAGTTCTTGGCCACAGTACATCTGGATCCATATTCCATCCACAGCAACAATCACAATCAGTTCCAGAATCCTTGCCTTTCCACGAATCCTAGGCTCCATAGATTGGAAAGGTGTGGGGAAAATTAAGGATGCAAACCTTGCAGGTCGAGCGGGGGTAGCTCGACTTCGGGGGCGACCTGGGAGCAGGTGACGGGGAACACGTAGCAGCGACGGAACACCAGCAGCGTCAGGGATAGCAGCGTCCAAGACGGCGCTCCTCCTTGCAGGTCGATGGCGACGAGGAGCGCTAGCGTCCGTCGCCGCCGTCGTCGAGCAGGACAAGGCCGCCGTGCACATGCTCCTCACGCTCCTACTCGACCTCACTAAAACAACCAACTTTGGTTCGAGCGTGGCGCAGAGGATGCGGGCGAGAGGGAGAGGCGGCGCGGACGAGAAGGCGAGGCGGCAACGCCTGAGGAGAAGGGCGGCGATGCGGCTGAGTCACCGACGCAGGTGAAGGGGATGTGTGTCACCGCTGCGGGCAAAGCATTTGGGGGAGTCGGTGAGCGAGGGGAATGGGCGTGAAGAGGCGACTGAGCGAGTGGGTGAGTGAGTGAGCGAGGGGCAAAACTAGAAACCACAGAAATTTCGTATAGTTCCGAAAACTGTACTACAAAACCATCAACATTCAAAATACAAGCATTTATTTTTGTTATCACTATTTAATAACACTAATTTAGAAAATTGCAGGGTTATGTCTGGCGATTATGTTTTTTTATGCTCTGGTGGAATGGTAAAAAAATAGTTTGTCCGATTAGCACCATGAGTATTCTCCGTTGCACATTTTAAGACCTTTGACTTCAAGTATTCTCTGTTATACGTTGCTTGTGTAAGATGTGTATAAGCCGAGGAAGAAGTTTTTATTATACTTCTCAAATATCGCGAGAATGAAACTAAAGACAACATTCCTGATATTATGCGAGAATTTCAAGCACAACAACTAGATATTAATTTGTAATAGAATTTTAGTTGAATCATCGCTCTATATGTATACATTGTTAATTTATCTTGTTTATGAATTTACATTGCAAGTGAATTGGACTTCAATACATACCCGATTTTGCCCATGTTATCTTGTGTCTACATGTGAAATTTGCATGTGTTATGTTTACATAATTCCAGCAAAATATTTTCATAACACGTGGCAAGGCACCGACATTCCCATGGTATCTTATGTCTACATGTGAAATTAAACATGCATTATGTTTATACAACTCAATAAAAATATTTTAAAAGCCCGTGGCAACGCACGGGCATTCTACTAGTAAGAAATGTCGTATATGAGCTTCCTACTCCTACGCACGAGCGGCGCGAGAGCTCCTATGCGCCCCTCGTTGCGGCGAATTGTTGAGCGGACACACAGGCGCGTCTCCAGCTGGGCCGGCCCATTAGGGCAACGCAGTCTCTAGCTGGGCCGGCCCATTAGGGCGACGCAGTGAAAAAATCCCCTCGTTGCGGCGAATTTTCGAGCGGACGCACAGGCGCGTCTCCAGCTGGGCCGGCCCATTAGGGCGACGCAGTGAAAAAATCCCCTCGTTGCGGCGAATTTTCGAGCGGACGCACAAGCGCGTCTCCAGCTGGGCCGGCCCATTAGGGCAACGCAGTGAAAAAATCCCCTCGTTGCGGCGAATTGTCGAGCGGACGCACAGGCGCGTCTCCAGCTGGGCCGGCCCATTAGGGCAACGCAGTGAAAAAATCCCCTCGTTGCGGTGAATTGTCGAGCGGACGCACAGGCGCGTCTCCAGCTGGGCCGGCCCACACGAGCCTAGCCAACGGGATAGATAACCTTTCTCGGTTTACTAAGGCGCGCGCAGCTAAAAGTTAATGTAGATCCGAACATTTTGTGAAATTCCGAACTTGAACAATTTTTTTAAAGTGTTTTTTAAAAAGCAAACACTTTTAAAACTTTAGAAGGAAAACTCGAAAGCTTGAACTTTTTTTGAATATGTGAACAAAGCTTTGATAAAATGAACACTTTTAAAAATCCCGATCATTTTTTTGAATTTAGAGAACTAAATTTTGAAATTGAGAAGAAAAATTGAACATGAACATTTTTTAAAGCACAAACATTTTTTGAATATTGGGAACAAATTTTGAAACGGATAACAAATTTGGAAGGGCGGACAATTTCTTAAAGCATGAACATTTTTTTGAATCTTGAGAACAAATTTTGAAAAGAAGAACAAATTTGGAAGCGCGAACGATTTCATAAAGCATGAACATTTTTTGAATGCCGAGAACAAATTTTGAAACAGCAAACAAATTTGAAAAATCCCGAACAAATTTGGAAGCATGAACATTTTTTGAAAAATGTGAACAAAAAATTGAAAATCTGGTACGTTATATGAATTTCGTAAGTTTTGAACTTTTTTGTGTAACAAGAACAATTTTTGAATTTTGAGAACATTTTTTTGAGAACTGAACATTTTATGGAAACACAAACAAATTTTGAATATTTTGAAAAAAGGGAGGATAAAAGAAAAAGAAAATTTGGAAATCAAGTACATTTGTTGAAATCCCTGAAAAAAATTCAAACATGAACTTATTTTGAAATCATGAACAAAATTTTGAAAACAAGAACAAATTTCGAAACATGAACAATTACTGAAATTGTGAACAAATTTAGAAATTAAGAACATTTTTTGAAATTCCTGGACATTTTTTGAAACATGAACATTTTTTAAATTGTGAATAAAATTTTGAACACGTGAACATTTTTTGAAATTTGGAACAATTTTTTGAAATTGTCTAACAAAAGAAACAGGAAAGACATAAATAAAAGAAAAAATAGAAACGGAAAAGAAAAGGAAACAGGAACAGAAAAAGAAAAAGAAAAAAAAAGATTGACCGGTCCAGGAACCTTCTAGAAGGTTCCCAAACCCGAAAAAACCCGCTGGGAAACCTCTGGAAGATTCCTAAAACCGGAACCTTCTACGTACAACAGATGGGCCGGCCCAAATTGCTCGGTCGCTTGCCCTGTCTATGCGATGGCTCGACAGTTTGCCGCAGGCAAATAGGGTTTTCCGAGCAGCGCAAGCTAGAGTAAAAAAAGAGAGCGGTCGAGCTATTGCGCTAATGGGCTGTCCAATTTGTTCTAATGTCCAGCCGGCTAGTCAACAATCCTACCCCTAACAAAAAGCCAGCCACGATCCTAGTTTTTTTTTGCGAGAAAACGATCGTTAGGTTTGACTTGCCACGTCAGCGAATACCAGCTAAACGCTCCCACGATTTAAAATAGACAAAGATCATAGAGTTTGATGTGCTGATTTTAAAGACTTGAAGTTTGGGGTTCGATTTAGCTTTCGCCTACAAGTTCAAGTCTTGTTTTGGACTCTGTCCTTGTCTGCGTGCTCGTCAATCTGTTTGCTTTTGTTATTCCAGTCGTTTGGGCGTAAGTACATGGACGTAGCTGAGCGCATCTACCTCGATCGTGCGAAAATCAGGCCAGCGTGCATACTCGGCGAGTCGGCAGAGTGAGGCAGGTAGGATTCTGTTTGCGTGCGTTGACACGGAGACCCTGCTGCGTGCATCCAAGCGCGCTAGTGGCCGAGGTTATCACGTTCAAGATTTCCGAGCGCCACACCAACACCACTGTTGTATGCCTGCCTGCGTCGAACCCTCGCCTATCACCCTCACGCACGTGCCGTGCCTCATCGTGTATGTGTGGCTGCGCGCGCGCGTGCGTACTGCCACATGTCGCAGGCTACAGAACAACCACGGTAGGACTAGTCGAGTCGCCGATGGACGATGGACACGGCATCAGTTAAGTCCATCTTTGAACTTCAGTTTTAGTCGGCAATGGTCCACAGCTTAAGTCTATTGTGGCTCCCTCTTTGGCAGTTGATTAGCAGGGCAAACAAGCTAAGTAAATGACGTGGCTCAGAACAACAAGAGTTAACCCACTGTCGATTCACCCTCACAGATAATCTCCAAAACTACAGTGCATAGCAATCATGCGTATGGAGATACTACGTGGAGCAGCTACATATTTCGCACGTATTCTTGAAACAAGAACACATATCAAGCATATCTGGATTAGGGTAGTGGATACAACAGCATATCCACAAGGGAAAAACAGGGAGGCTCGGCTCGGCTCGCTCGAGTATAACGTGCTTGTGCTTGTGCTTGGGCCTGCGGTCACAAGGCCAAAAAGGAAAAGATCGAATTCGTGATGAGGAGATCAGCAGCGCAGTATGCAACTTGTTCCACGCATTGTCGATTTCACAACCTCGCGGCGACTTTGCGCTGATTTGGCGTGGACAAGCGTTGGACCTTTCGTTTCCTTTGCTCCGCTTTTCTGCGCGCGCTTTCTAAGTCTTTCAGTTTGTTTGAGGGGTCAGATCCTTGCCCTTGACAGGTATAGCACTTTCTTGTTGGTGGAAATGGTGGTCGTGGTTTTTTTTTTTTGGAAATGGTGGTCGTGGTTGCTTACACAAAAAGGTACTCCTAGAAACTACCAACACTCAGCGCTCTATCTATTCTAGCCCAACGAACCCAGCCGAGAGAAAACCAAATCAAGATGATTGCGAAATGTATGGTGCAAAAACACTGCCCGTATGAATTGACATGGAAGTGCGTACATGCATATCGGCTGCCGCTGGCTAGGTCCTAGTTAATTAGCGACAGGAATAACGCCGAGTGACGGTGATTAGATAGATAAGATCATCGCATGCTCTTTGTTTAGTGCTTTACATGATTAGAACGGCTGAAATATAGAGATCTCCGAGGGTTCTTTATTCAGTAATCTATGATATCTGCTGCACTTTCGATCTGCTCTATGATGTCATCGTCATTCGCATAGGTAAATCGCCTGGTGATGACTATGTAATGTGCACCACTAATGACACCGAGCCAATCAGCAGTGTCGTGTTTCAGCAGCGGCTTCATCTTAATTACTCAATGAGAATGTAATGCACGAGGCAATTCTGGAATGGTATTACACTATATTCTTGTTTGACTCCAGCATGTATTGTACATATCCTGTAATTGCCCCCATGCTTGTTAATCTAATGCAGATTGTTTGATCCTAGTCGTTTTATCCCAGTAATTAGCGTGATGAGAGATACTTTCAGTTAGATACACACAGAAGAGTTAACGTAATTTGCCCAAAGATTTGTTTTAAAATCCCGACCCCATCCCCCGCATAGCCACCCCCTCCCCCAGCAACACAGGGGAAACCGTAAACGCCACCACCGAAGGGCTTGGCGGCGAAGCTGGTGGCGACAGGGAGGATTCGTTAGCAAAAATGCTAGACTTACGGGAATCCTCCTACGGACCACAGTTACGGGATAGGCTGGACTAATCTGATTGATTCTTTCCCCGTGAATTTAGATGTGGGGCCCAAATCGTGTTGAATCCTTGGTTTCCACCTCATGTCCGTAAGTACTTTCCGTTAAACTTGCCGTAGCTGTAGCAAAGTTCATTCGTTAGTGTCGTGGTGCAGCGCGCCCCATCCCCCGAGTTCCATTCTTGGTGCGGCGTGGAGCCGTTCCCTTCGGCTGTTGCATCTTCCTCTTCCCCCTAGAACTTGCCAAACCACACGCGGATGCTCTTTGAACGACTCCTAACCATCGATAGGGTGCAAAATCCTCAATAATAACAAGTAAAGTTAGGCTTTGTTTGAGTTCTAATATTCAGTTATGCTCAATCACAATTCAGTTCTTAGGCGATGGTTGCTTCCTCTATCGTAAGAGTGATTGAGTAATAAGCCCCCAGTGTAAGGGTGAAATAACCTATTATTGAGCATTTCTCTCCATAGAGAAGTAAGTTTTATCGAATCAGTAGGAGTTCTTTCAGCAAACAAAGACACGGGTACCTGCACACAAAACGTCGAGCGAACTTGTCCCCAACGATTGAAGAAGGTTTGTGAACCTTCTTGCCCTACTAGTTATAAGGATAAATTGCATGGTACGATAGGAATTGAGATAGATAAAATAAATAAAACAATATAGACTACATGACGAAAAGTATTTTTATACTCCCTCATTCCATCTATATAGGGCCTAATGTGTTTTTTAAGATCTTCTTTGACTATTGACAAGATTAATAGTACATGAGATGTATAATGTGAAAATTATATCATTGGAAACTTCTTTCACATACGAATTTGACGGTATGCTTTGTGTAAGTTGCATGTTATATAGTATTCCTCTAACATTTTGTCAAAGTTAGCCTTAGAAAACGCATTAGGCCCTATATAGATGGAAGGAGAGAGTATATGTTATTTCAGTAATGGAAATAGACCCCTGGGGTCATAGGTTCACTAGCGTCATCTCTCCAAGCAGGTAAGTGTGTTATGGTGATTAAATTACAGCTGGACAACAGTTGAGTTGCAATATTTATATTTATGACTATGATCATTCATGGCATAATTTTGTATAAACATTACATCTGTGATATGTATACCGTTATCTAACTACACCCACAACTAACTTCTTCTCAAGACCGCTATCGAGCATGCATGGCGAGCTATTAAGTTCATGATAAATAGAGCATTACGATAAGCACGATGACATAATGTACTTGCCCGTTTTTTGTTTTTTTTTGTTTCTTTCTTCTTTCTTTACGGTTTTCACCGGTTTCGTTGCTTTTCACTGTACTTCACTGTTTGGTATTCGTTTTTCTAATTCTTCCTTGGTTCTTTTGATATTTTTCTTTTCTTTCTCCTTCAGTTTCCTTTTGTTTCTTTCTTGTTTTCTTAGGTTTTTCTTTCTTTTCACAATGTTTTTCTTGACGCTTTCATCTGTTTTCTTTGGTTTTCACTATATTACACGGTTCCACATCGGGTTCTTTGGTTTTTCTATGGGTTTTTAGATTTTCTTTATCTTATTTCTTTTTTCTTTTTCTTTTATCTTTATTTCTGTGTTTTTTCCTTTTCCAACACATATCTATTTTTTTCATATGTATCAAAAATATTTTTTATACATGTTTAACATATATCAAATAGATGAGCACATTTTTTAAATATATATGCCTCGATGTCTACTTTTTGCATATATGTTGTAAAAATTATGTAGTATAAAAATTTGTATACATGTTCAACATTTTTCAAATACATTATTAACATTTTTTGGCAAATAAATATTTATGTATACATTTGTAGGCATCTATTACATTTTTTAAATACATGGTCAATATTTTTTATGTCTATTTTTGTATTGTATATTTTTCATATAGAGTCAAAACATTTTTTATACATTGTTCAATATTTTTCAAATACCTGATTAACCTTTTTTTCAATTAAATGTTTATGTCTTCAATTTTTAAGACATAGATTTTTATATTTACTTTTTTCATACACATTGTCCATTTTTGTATACACCAAAAACATTTTTATGTACATGTTTAAAATTATGCAAATACATAATGCATATTAATATGGACGGGAACGTATGGCTCTTGGGTGTAATTACACCCGAGTTTCAAAAAAGAAATATTAAGTCAAAAAATCTGAAACTTTTTGTGTACAAATTAGATTTATTGTTGCACTCAAAAAATTTGCGAAGAAAGGACTTTCATGTTGTTGTGGACGTAAAGAAACAAATTTGTCACTATATACGTTGTACTGTGCACACTATTGTCAGAGAATATTTGTCATTTTTGTCTGAGAATATTTTGTTGAAGAATATTTTTGTATCCTAGAAACGACAACTCAAGTTGTTGGGAAAATGTTTTAGAAAGTTTTGACCTTTTCTGTTTCTTTTTATAAACAGTTTTGCTAAAGCACATCTAGATGTGCCATAAGTATTGCACATCTAAGTCCTATGTCATTGATCTTACGCGAAGATTCTTATGGGTATTTTTTTTCTTTCTATGCTTACTAGTTAAATGCCCGTGCGTTGCAACGGGAAAACATCAGTTATGTGAAACATCATTCACATCCGGCCAATTCTTACATGGCATTTGGTTTTCTTTTGTGAGCATATATGTTCAGAGTTTGGCGCATCTTAAGATAGTGTAAGGCGGAAGTGATTAATACATATGTATCTTCCTTTCCCCGTTTCCAGCAGCGCACAACAATCCCTCAAAATCCCTAAAAAAACAATCCCTCAAAAAAAAGCAGCGCACAACATCCTCTCGGCCTCTCCCCATCTCAGCCGCTCACCAGGGAGAGGGAGGGGGGCACCACCGGCCACCATAGCGACCTGCCCTCCGAGGAGCAGCCGCCGCCCGCCGGGATCTGGCGTCGGCTTAAGTTGTCATCTCGCCCTCGCGGTTCTTGCATCGCGCAGCCAGGGGCCACTCCCCCTGCCCTGCTCCCTCCCCCTAGCGATCGGCGACGACTGCCTGTGCGGCCGCGCCGTTATGTTGCCGTCCAACTGCCCTGCGTCTCCACTCCTTCAAGGCTCCAACACCCCTTCGCTGACCCCCTGCCTGCCGGGTTGCCGGACAGAATTTTGCTGAGGCCAACCACATCACAAACGGCACACAGGTAAACTAACATCTTCCGCCAAATTCCCCCTGTGAAATTGCATCCATTTTGACCCCCTGTGAAATTTATTGCATACATTAGCAGCATGTTGCTTCCATTTTGACCCCCCAATGAAATTTACTGTATACATTTTGAATTCTTACAGTCTGGTCGATGAGGATGGCGTGAAAGACGGCAGTTCCACTCCGAGTATGTTTGATGCGAGCACACAAAACCTTTGCCGTTGCGTCCCAACCTCTACTGTATATGTGTAGGTTCTCTATTTCGTTGAACCTTACATGCCTGCAATTGGTCAGCATTGAGAAAGAGAACAATAATGCAGATTATACTTATGCAAACAACTAATAGCAGGAATGGAACTAATGTTGCCTGTTGATCGGAGGGGGAGAGCCAACGGGAGCGGGAACGAAGTTCACAGGTGGTGGTGCCATGATCCTCTTTGAGCCAGGACGGCCCATCTTTGCCAAGACCCGATTTCTGTTCTACACGACTCATGGTCAGAACGCTGCATGACTTTTATAGCATGGCATTAGAGATATGGCGGGAAGAGAAGCGCTCCTCATTTTGTATTGGCGCCAGCTAAAAAGACATAATTTGGCTGATATGACTTTTTCAATATCAATTGGCGCCAGCTAAACCATGGTGATAGTCAAAGAAGGAAAAATATTGACCACAGTATCAATGAAAGAAGGATGGAGAGATTGATCACCGTTTGTTTGAGAGAAGGAAGGTGATTGAATGAATTGATTGCGTTAGGATTAATCATGTCTGGTTACCTTATGTGAACTGATTGCGTTTGGAATGATTGCCTCTGGTTACCTTATGTGATTGATTGCCTGCTAGTACAAATGCCCTGTGCGATCTAGCAGCATTTGTGCAATAGGAATGTAATGACTGAAATTGCTCTCTCTGCTATAAAAGAAGCAGAAATAAGGCAACTTGCAAAAAGTAAGGCTCGACAATGTTTTTATCTGTGGTGACGGCCGACCCTGTTTATCCTTCCTAGGTAGAGACAACAGGACAACCCTGAACAAATTATCGAATGCTGATAGCCATTACATATACTTTTTAACAGAGATTCCGTCGATTGTCATCACTGCCCACATTTAGCTGAGTATGCAAGGCAAGATCCATAGCAACCCCTGAGAACATACAAAACCTCCCGGATCTCTCGCAAAAAAAATAAGGATACAAAACCTCGCATATATAGGAGATCTCCTGCCAACCAGACATAGAGTATATGGAACCAGCATACACATACATTCTCCATAGACTAAAAAACAGAAGTACGAACGATTGATGCACGACAATGAAATCCAGCCACACATGCATGTGTACAGGGAAGCCATGGCCGCCGGATTCTTAATCGTCCTGGCATCGTCTACTGTTTTGTCGTCTGTAGAGCAGTTTCGGTATCTTTTTCTCCGTCATCATTCACCAGAGCATGGAAAGACTACAGTGCAGCGATGAGGACAGAGGAAGCTTCTTCTGTGTCCATTGTATCGTCATCTTCAGTTTCTGATTCATCCTGTGACAAAGTGTGATTTCAGTGCGAGCTCGGAATTGAAGTATAATATATTTATAGACAAAAAAACTGAGCAAGGCTACAGATTCTGATGATACTACATCAATTTAGAGCCTTACTGAGCAAGGCTACAGATTCTGATTCTCTCTGAAATTTGTGGCTCAGTACTAAATGGACATTTTAGAAGAAAATTCTGGAGAATATGTAGGTGCTAGCACGTTGCATAAGGTACTAACCTTACAGCTCGCACTTTAGCAAATACCACAAATCATATAACCGCACAACTATGGTTCACAGAATTACAAGAAGAGCTTAAGCAACGGGGTTGAGAAGAGCAACGGAATTACAGAAGAAGAGCTTCCAACCACGAAAGCAAAAAATGCAAACCTGAGTAGCCCTAAGAAGGGGCGAAAGATGTGAGCTACCTAAACAACCTTTACATCAGATGCGTAGCTATATCAAACTCATAGGTAAAGTAGATATATGTATTGTACCGATATCTCTTCTCTGCACCTCAAGGCCGTCCTCCCGGTGATGCTGCGCCACGACTGCCATTGCCTCGCACTCCATTCGCCATGTCCGTCGCACCAGCCGAGGTGAGCTCCTTGTATTCACGTATTAGCATCAGGCAGATCAGCTTCTACATGCGCTATACAAACTGTTAAATGAGCTCCTTTGCTAAGTTGCCATCTACTTACTGGAATTCTCACAAATAGAAGTGCAGTCAGAAGGTAACAAGGATGGTATGGTGTGTCTCCATTCACATGGTGTGCAAAAAAATGGTAATTATATTACTAAACTGTTAATGATGCTTTGTGTTATTCTGCAGACTTGAATTTAGTTCCTATGGTTCTCTTTTTCTGTTCATAGACGAGAGTATAGTCTGAAGGGAAAAAATGGTCTGCTCTCAAGGGTGTGCAAGAACAGTGAGATTTGCTCTCAGTTTTTATTATTGGCAGGTGATTCTTGGTGATAATTCTTCGTAGAGAAACATGTTTGGTAAGTGCATTGTAATATTGACTCCCACTTTTTTATTTACATATAAAGAGGACCACTTGGAAATTATAAATTTAAATGTAAATCTAACTTCTTATGGGGAATAACATCATGTCGTTCAGATAATTTGATTTCCCTCTGTGATATTCTTTGGCTTTAGTATATCTCAGGTCAAAGTTGTCAGAAGTTCTATGCTTCATAACTAAAACATAATCTCCTTTTTGTTATTTTATTGGCATCATGATGTGTCCCCGTATGCTTCCGTGTCGCGTCAAAGAAAAAATTCAACTCCCGGTGCAACGCACGGGCGTATACCTAGTGGAATTTAAAGAATTGCGGTAGTGGAGAAAAGTGAGAGCAAGGTACCATTTCGATTAATTGAAGCTGAGTTTTGTTCAACTGTTCAGCACCGCGCTCCTACTGTATGCCTCCAGTACAGACTCCTGTCAAACTCGTTAGGCTAGAATAACAAAATTTTGGTGTTCACAAAGAAAAGCGTGAACAAGTTCTTCCTAACCAGATGGTTCAATAATCACTGACCTTGTGAAACTTGATACACCTGCATATAGCAGCAACACATGAAGATGTAAAATTTCAGAGATGAGGTTGAATATAGCAACAACAAAAAGAATTGGACATCAGGAGGCGGCCATGGCATGGGACGGCGGCGGCTGCGCGCGGCACCGGCGCTCGGGAAGACGGAGGACCATGGAAGCGCGCGGAGCGAGGCGCAGAGGAACGGATCTGGTCGCGCAGAGGCCCACTTGCGGGAGAGGCAGGGAGGCGGCCATGGCATGTCGTTTTGGAGGGAGGCGTCCATGGCATGGGACGGCGGCGGCTGAGCGCAGCGCCGGCGCTCGAGAAGACGGCGGACCATGGAGGCGCGCGGATCGAGGCAGAGACGCACGGATCGACGCGGAGACGCACGGATCTGGCCGTTCCCATGTCAGATCTGGCCGCAGTGGAGCTCCACATCGGGATCCATGGTGCTCCATCGGGATCCATGGGTCAGAGACGAGATTTGTGAGAGAGAGGTCGGGAAGGGAGAAGGGAGAAGAAGAGAGATAGGGCGCGCGGGAGGAATTACGGGACGAAGGCTGGAGGTCGGTAGCGGTGGCGCTGGACGCCGGCGTGAGATGCAAGCCAGAGGGAGAAAACCGTGAGGGAGAAAACCGGGAGGGGGGAAAGAAAAATCAGTGGGACGAGGGGTGGGTCGGGACGGGAAAAAAGAAAATCGGAAGCGAGGGGGTCGTACGAAAGGCTTGACGAACGTAAGAGGGGAAACGGAACACTACGTTTCTTTTAGATAGTAGAGACTTGGGTCACTTAGATGTACAATAATTAGGACACATCTAGATGTGTACTAGGCACACCTAAAAATAAAATACGTAAGCAGGTGTAATTACCATCGTGTTTCAAAGGGTATTTTCCATATAAATATCGTTCTGGCTCGCGTCACGTAGGGTTGCCCGCGGAAACTGTGGGGGCAGACCCAAAAGACAAGCCCGACACTAGTGTGAAGAGCAAAGAGGAAAAGGAGACTATATGAGCACGAGGGTCTTGCGCGGTTGACCCGTCTGAACCTGCGGCCTGGCCCTTCCGAGGGGTACTAGCCCCACTTTTTTTTTCCTATAGAAACACTAGCCCCACTCAGGCGCGTGAATGCCTGCCTGACGTGGATGACGGCCTCTCGGACCGCTGTCGCACCGCAGCGCGTCGTCCGCCTCGTTCGTGCTCGCCAGCACATGTTATCTACACGAGAGCGGCGCCGGTGGGCGCGTATGGTCATCTGCAAGTCGAACACGTAAATCTCTCATAATCGTCCGGACCGCATTGTGCAACCGCGAAAGCCGTCCAACGCCGACCTGTATCGGTTCACCAAGTTTTGGCCATGTTTTCTTCCGTAAATCGAACACAAACGTAAGGAGATTTGCAGGAGTCTGGATCAATTCCAAATCCGTTTTCTGACCACCCTGACCCATAAAAACCCCTCCACCTTCCATGCATGCTCCCACCCGGCGCCAGCTGCCCGCATTTATACCGTTGTGGAGCGCGCCGCTCTACATTGAAGATGGCTCAGGGCGGACGCGCCCTCTCACTGTCTACCTATTGAAGCGGCGCGCTGGCCTAGGGCACCGCCTGCGACGCGTTCGCGCGTGTTCAATGCCAGAGACGCGTGACCGGATAGGACGAGACTGATATCTACCGCGCCCGCCTAATGCCGCTATCCGCCCGTCTGCCGCCATTATGCAGGCTCGCCGACCGAGAAACCAACTCCGACGCCGCGCATTGACGCCCCCGGACGCCTCGTCTCACCGGAATCCGCTATATATAAAGGCGACCACACCTGGCTAACTCCACACCACAACACCAGCCCATTCACATCTTCCTCCCTTGCACTGCATCTGTCATGATCGCCGGTGGGAAAGCACTGTGGGATAGTATGTCGCCGGAGATGAAGCATGCGGTGGCTGCCCTTGCCGCCGCTTGGCATAGCTGCCGTGCCAGGCGGATCGAGGTTGGCTTGCCGATCAGCTCGCCCGAGGTCACCGATGATGGAGACGGGCTCCGACGACTCCGCCCTGGCTTCCGCGCCTCTCGTGCACGCCGGCTTCACCATGGAGCAGGCACAGACGCAGTTCAATGCTGCCATGGCGGAGGTACAGCCTGCGTCGGCGCCTTTGTCGGGGTTCCAACAGACGTAGGAGGAACATCGGTACAACCTGTTCCTCTTGGAGCAGCACCGGCTGGCGGAGGGCCAGATCTATGGCGAGCGCGCGAGCGAGGAGGTTGTGGCGGCCATGGCCGCGGCGAACCGAAATTTCGCCGCAGAGCAGCGTGCCATCTACGATATCGTCCGCGCTCAAGCCGCCACTCGCCAGGAAGAGGCAGCCGCGGAGGCACAACTGCATGCCATCGCGGAGGAGAACATAGGCAGCTACACCTCCTACACGCCGCTGATGAACCATTAGCCGGCCCGATGGGACAACGACGACTAAGGCGCCACCATTTCCCTCGTGGACCTCACGTCCACCGGCGATGGACAAGGCGCGGGCTCCTTCGAGGATGAGTAGGCCACGGGAGGCGGCGGGCCCTGGTGTCCCATCCGGGCCGGCCCGTCTTCATGTTCTACTCTTCCTCACCGTAGACCACACCTTCACTTCATCGGTCTTATTGCCAGTACTCATGGAGACAACGGAAGGAGGACGACACAGGCTTGAACTCCAGGCGCCGCTGCCGTAGGATAGGTTTAGGAGCGGTTTTTTTTGTCCTAAATGTTCGAAATGTAGTTAAATTCGCCGTATTTGTATGAAATCCATCATGTTTGTACGAAATCCGGTCGTGTTTGCATGAATTTCTTCCGGTTTGTTGAAAATAGTTTGAAATGTATGCGGTTAGCGTTGGGTGTTGACCTTTCCGTATCCATGTTCACGGACTGTCTCCTGTTCATGAACGGATGTGAGAGGTTTTTTTAGGTTGCCGCTGGAGATGCATAACTCCAGGCCTGTTGCCCGCTGCCATGCGTGACGCGTGCTTCCTTAGCCGCATTAGAGCCTTCAGCTTCATGGGACGGCTCAATAAAAAAGACGACGTCCTTTTCCTTCCTGAAGTGAGTACTACACCATGACCCATGTGGTAAGAATCCTAACAATTAAAAAAACCTTTCCATGATATTAATATGCATGGTATTTCTGCGAGCGATATTAATACGCAGGTCGCATATACTACCAGAGAAGTGAATAGGCTGCTGTGCTGTCCCAGCAGTCTCACTCAGTCCCCATCTCGGCTAGTCAACCAGTTGTACAATGTCGCTAAAAAATTTCCATGTTGGCTGCCCCATGAACAATGTGTACTACGTCTACACTGGTGGTAGCTCAGTTGCTCGAGAACATGTGCCGTGTGATGCTTGCATGTTTACATGTGTCAACACTTTACTTTCTCGTACTTAGGCGCTGACAATTGGGACCGGTGCCAGCGAACACTTGTAGCTTTATATGCACGCCGGAGAGGCGGATCCAATGTCTTTGACACACCGCTAGAGTAGTCGCTCCAACTCCATAGGACACACCAAGCTAGCACGTGGCTGTCCCTAGCTATTTATTGTCATCCACATCGTGATCGAGTGCATATATGTGTGAATGGATAGTTGGATGCACACGCAACCAATGCTTTCACATTTGCTTCAAAACAAAATGTTCGTTTTGTGGACACACTCACACCGAATTAACGCGTCATATTTTAGACTTCCTCTTGTTTGCTCCCCTAACTCTAGACGGCTACGGCAAACTCTTCCTCCAGACTTCACTGGCAAGCACGTGAATTTGCCTCTTCTCTGTCTGCCGCTCTGGCAGCCGGTTGCAAAGAGGGGAATCCCGATGCCTCCACTCCGGCTAGTAATTTAGGTTAGGGCTTTTTAGCCTTCACGGGCGAGGCACTCGGGTGGATGGCGGCGCTTCTTCTTCGAGTTTGCCATCCGGGCTCCGATCCTCTTCGAGTACGTCCGTCTGGACGTAGTCAACGGAGCTCCGGTTTAAATTTCCGCCGTCTCCATAGACAGTGAGGTTAGGGTTTCTCGTCATGTGGCGATTTGGTGTCAGGTTTTTTAATATATACAAGGGCTCAACGGCGAAAACTATGGATCCAGGGCACTGCTCCTTAGGGGCACACGAAGGCTTCCCACTGTCATCGACGAGGCCAAGCCGGCTACAGTAGGGAAGTGGCGACAACAACGAGTCGACAGCAGTAGTGGTTATTTGATGGTCTCAGAATTTTGATGTAATTTTTGTTATGTTTTAGATGCTTTGTTTTTTTGAAAAGGGGGATTACACTCGGTATGTAGCCATGTTTATTAATTATTCAACAGAGTCTGACAAGATAAATACAAAGATCCACCAAAGCCACCCTTACACCTACAAGTATAAAATGTCTCCTGACCGCATTAGCGGATACCATCTAAGTGACCTCAAGAAGCCGCTCGCCTGGCAAGCTAAGAGCACCAACCGGTCTTGGCGTCCCACTGCGCGCACCGCATGCGCACACTGCAGAAACTATCACCGCCATCCGTCGTCCCACCTTCAAGAGTGATCAACGCATTCACCTCGCCGGGTAATTCTGCCATCGACGTCACCACATCGCCACCATCGTGCGCGTGTCCATCAACATGCCCTCATCGCCGAGACTCCACTGCGCCATGCCGCCAAGTTCCGTCGTCTTTCTTGCAGTAGATGCAACGACGCTCTTCCTCTTGTCCCCTCCAGCTGATGACACACAAGTATAGGGGATCAATCGTAGTCCTTTAGATAAGTAAGAGTGTCGAACCCAATAAGATCAGAAGAAAATGGCAAGTGGTTTTCAGCAAGGTATTTTCTACAAGCACTGAAATAGTCGGTAACAGGTAGTTTGATAGCAAGATAATTTGTAACGGACAAGTAATGGTAACGGTAAATAAAGTGCAGCAAGGTAGCCCAATCCTTTTGTGGCAAAGGACAGGCCAAAACGGTCTCTTATAATAAGAAAAGTGTTCTTGAGGGCACACGGAAATTTCATCTAGTCACTTTCATCATGTTGGTTTGATTTGCGTTCGCTATTTTGATAATATGATATGTGGGTGGACCGGTGCTTGGGTGCTGTTCTTACTTGAAAAAATCACCACTTATGATTAACCCCCTCGCAAGCATCCGCAACTATGAAAGAAGTACTAAAATAAAATCTAACCATAACATTAAACATTTGGATCCAAATCGGTCCCTTACGAAGTAGCACATAAATTAGGGTTTAAGGTTCTGTCACTCTAGCAACCCATCATCTAATAACTAATCTACAATGCTTTCCATTAGGCCCAAAGATGGTGAAGTGCCATGTAGTCGACGTTCACATGACACCACTAAGGGAGTCACAACATACATATTATCAAAATATCGAACACATATCAACTTCACATGATTACTTGCAACATGACTTCTCCCGTGACCTCAAGAACGAAAGTAACTAATCACAAATGATATTCATGCTCAAGATCAGAGAGGTATTAAATAGCATAATGGATCTGAACATATAATCTTCCACCAAATAAACCATATAGTAATCAACTACAAGATGTAATCAACACTACTAGTCACCCACAAGTACCAATCTAAGGTTCCGGTACAAAGCTTGAACACAAGAGATGAACTAGGGTTTGAGAGGAGATGGGTTTGTTGAAGATGTTGATGGAGATTTCCCTCCCAAAGACGAGAGGGTTGTTGGTGATGACGATGGCTTTGATTTCCCCCTCCGGGAGGGAAGTTTCCTCGGCGGAATCGCTCCGCCAGAGGGCAAAAGTGCTCCTGCCTCAGTTCCGCCTTGAGACGGCGGCGTTCCGTCCCGAAAGTCCTCCCCTTATTTTTCTAGGTCAAAATGACTTATATACCAGAAGATTGGCACCGGAGGTGGGCCGGGCTGGCCACAGCCCACCAGGGAGCGCCTGGGGGGCCTGGCGCGCCCTGGTGTCTTGTGGTCACGAGCTGGCCCCCTCTGGTAGTTATTTACTCCAGTATTTTTTATATATTCCAAAATAATTCTCCGTAAATTTTTCGCTCGTTTGGAGATGTGTAGAATAGGTATCTCTGACGTAGCTTTTTCAAGTCCAGAATTCCAGCTGTCGGTATTCTCTCTCTTTGTGTAAACCTTGTATATTATGAGAGAAAAGGCATTAGAATTACTCCATAAAGCATTATTATGCATAAAACATTATAAATAACAGTAGGAAATCATGATGCAAAATGGACGTATAAACTCCCCCAAGCTTAGACCTCGCTTGTCCTCGAGCAAAAGCCGAAATCGAAAAACATGTCCACATGGTATGAGAGAGAGGTGTCGATAAAAGCAAAATACGGATATAGTAGCATCATGCTTATTATCATAACAGCAACAAACTTAATCATAAAGCTTTAACATATAACTTTTATCATATAACTTCTCATGAACAAGTAACAATTCATCACAACATCGAAGTAAAAAGCATAAACTCTTTTGAAAACCAACAAACTATGTTCTCAGTCAACTTTGCAACTACAATTCATCGTATTTTCAGGAAGGGTCTCGTATCGGAGCCTTTTGGCAAGTCCACATACTCAACTATCATTTAATGTTCTATGATTGCTAACACTCACACCATACCCATGATCAAAAAGTTTCAACCGGACACATAGAAAGATAGGGGCTTATAGTTTCGCCTCCCAGCGTATTCACCTCAAGGGTGATGTCAACAATAATAACTCATGCTCCCTCATATCCAACTGGATATATGTGCCTAGATCTTTCCTCACCACATGATGCTTGCAAAAAGAGAAAATAAAAAGGAATTGGGAAGAATGCTTTGAATCTTGCATAAAAGTACATTCATAAAAGTAAAAGATAGGCCCTTCGCGGAGGGAAGCAGAGGTTGTCATGCAATTTTTGGTTTGTATGCCAAATCCCTTAATGTAAAAGAACGTCACGTTATATTGCCCCTTATGATAGCAACCTTTATTATGCAGTCCGTCGCTTTTATTACATTACCATCACAAGTTCATACAATGCTCAATTTTCTCGTACACTAAATGATCAAACACATTTAGAAGCGATTTTTATTTCCTTATTCCACCGATGACAACTTACTTGAAGGATCTTACTCAATCCATAGGTAGGTATGGTGGACTCTCAAAACATGAATATGGTTTAAGGTTTTTGGATGCACAATTAGTATCTCTACTTAGTGCGGAATTTTGGCTAGCAAAGATCTTGAGCAAGTACCACATGTTGAAGGACCTATGACAATATAACTTCTATGTGAATATGAACAAACATAAATCATTACATTGTCTTCCTTGTCCAACGTCAACAATTTTGACATATAATAGTTAATGGGGGCTCACAATCATAAAAGATGTCCAAGATAGTGTATTTGCATCTGAATCTTCTCTTCCCTTATTAATTCTTTCATGAGTTGCATCATTGACCAATGCTATGTTTGTCAATCTCCGTCGCGGGAAACCACGGCCACCTATGGGACCAGGAGGCCCCTTACTGGTTCGGCATGGGGGCGACGCGTTGCACAAAGAGCAGACGAGCGTGGGACAGCGCGACAGGGATCACACAAGCAATTTTACCCAGGCTCGGGCCGCCACGAGGCGTAAAACCCTACTCCTGCTTTGGTGGATTGATGGTGGAAAAGGTGGTGGCGGAGCATAGTACACTTGCCCGGTAGGGGTTGCCTTGGGGCAGCAACAACTACGCGCGTATGGGGGTGTGAGTTATCCAATCTTCTAAGCCTTTCTACGGTTGCCACGGGCCTCCTTTTATAGATCAAGGGGTCACCACAATGGCAAAGTAGTCATTATGCACTGATATGATAGCAAACAGTGCTATCATACCTAACTCTGCGGGCTGACAGGGCACATTAAATGCACCGCTTAGCGTCACATCCTTGGTTGCCTGGCAAGGCTTGTCTGGCTATCTTGCCAGCTCCACACCTGCTTGCTTGAAACGTCCCATAACGGGTGTCATCTGTGGGTTCCTCCTGTAGGTAGAGGCAGCCATGTGGCGAATGGCTGCCACTTAGTCACTCTGCGGCTTGACACCACACTGATCGACGACGTGGGTCATGGTAGAGTGGTTGGTGAGGTGGTTTCTCCTTCGCGAGCCCCGGAAGGCCCTGCCGGGGCACTTCGATCGCCTGCTCCTAGGGGTGGCCTCGCCCCTTGCCGGGCTCGCCTGCCCGGCAAGGGAGGCCTTTTTCTTGACGATATCCTGCTTCTCTGGCTTGATGTTGGTCCCTCTAATCTGCGTGTTAGTTCTTCGAATATCTTGGTCCTTTGTACTCTGACTTGGGATGGTGCTTCAGTCTGGGCAATAGACCCAGGGTTTGTTGCACCGACAGAAGCCCCCGGGCTTGCCCTGAATGCGCTGTCGAGCATCGTCGGGGTAGGGCCTAATAAGTGCACAATCGAGGGTTACTAAAGGGGCTGGTCTTTTGAAGTCTTCTTTGCTTCTTCATTAGCCTTGATTCCGGGCCAGCTTTCGGTTTCCCCGCGCGTCGTGTAAAGCCAATAGTGGTGGGGCCGCTCCAGTAATGGCCCGTGAATGACTTTAACGCACTGGGTAGAAACTGCCAATTCACTCTTCCCACCACGCCCTTATCCTTGGCCACGTATGTTGCATGCATCGTGCGGGGTAGGTAACGGAGGCGCGTGGCACGAGAGAGCATCAAGGTGAGGGCCCGGTTGTCTTGAATTGGAGGAGGGGGACGGCGGGCGCCCGTTGATGGAGCAGCCCCCCTCCCCGGCCCGCCTATAAAAGGAGGGGTGGAGGAGGGCGGAGTCATCCAACCTCGCATTCTTCCTCCTCTTCTTATCTTCTGCTTCTGTTGGTTATGCTGGAAAAAAGGGCTTGGGGTCGTGCCCCGGGCTCAACCTTGAAGCTTTCCCTGGATCTGGGAGGAGGACTCGGGCGGCGCGGCGACAACGCCGGGAGTTGCGATCCCGGCGTGCTTGCCGCCGGGCCGCCCGTGGCCTTGACTTCAGTGGGAGGGGACGCGAATGACACCATGTCGCGGCTCGAGGCGGGCATGGCGCGTGGTAGTCGATTGCTCCCCATTCTTCTTCCCCTTGCGGCGCTGGGAAGGAGCCACTGAAGAGATTCGTCGCTAATAGGGGCGAATCTGGCTCCTCCTGGGTGTCGTCCTCCTGTCGTACAGGAAGGCTTCTTGCTTTCTCATACGTCTCCGGGACGTGTGGTGGCTTCTAACGTCAGGGCTCCTAGGGACAACCATGCTCTCTGTGGGAGGACCCAGAGAGCATGGCGTCCGGCGTGACAGCCGCGCCGAGGTCTTCGGGTGGTAGTGATGCGGACGGCAGCGGCAACCCACGACGCGTCAAGAACGAGGATGACCGTTCCGACGAGTCGTGTTTGCCGGCGACTCCGTGCCTCCCATATGGTCCTCCGGTAGCGTCACCATCCACGCCTGCCCTCCGGTTTCTTCTTCCTTGCTGGGGAGTGGTGCCGTCCTGATCCTGGGGAGGCGCCTGATACGTCTCCGTCGTATCTATAATTTTTTATTGTTCCATGCCAATATTATACAACTTCCATATACTTTTGGCAACTTTTTATACTATTTTCGGGACTAACATATTGATCCGGTGCCCAGTGCCAGTTCCTGTCTGTTGCATGTTTTATGTTTCGCAGAATATCCATATCAAACGGAGTCCAAACTATTGGAAATATGCCCTAGAGGCAATAATAAATGGTTATTATTATATTTCTTTGTTCATGATAATTGTCTATTGTTCATGCTATAATTGTGTTATCCGGAAATCGTAATACATGTGTGAATATATAGACCACAACGTGTCCCTAGTAAGCCTCTAGTTGACTAGCTTGTTGATCAACCGATAGTCATGGTTTCCTGACTATGGACATTGGATGTCGTTGATAACGGGATCGCATCATTAGGAGAATGATGTGATGGACAAGACCCAATCCTAAGCATAGCATAAAAGATCATGTAGTTTCGTTTGCTAGAGCTTTTCCAATGTCAAGTATCTTTTCCTTAGACCATGAGATCGTGCAACTCCCGGATACCGTAGGAGTGCTTTGGGTGTGCCAAACGTCACAACGTAACTGGGTGACTATAAAGGTGCACTACGGGTATCTCCGAAAGTGTCTGTTGGGTTGGCACGGATCGAGACTGGGATTTGTCACTCCGTGTGACGGAGAGGTATCTCTGGGCCCACTCGGTAATGCATCATCATAATGAGCTCAATGTGACTAAGGCGTTAGTCATGGGATCATGCATTGTGGTACGAGTAAAGAGACTTGCCGGTAACGAGATTGAACAAGGTATTGGGATACCGACGATCGAATCTCGGGCAAGTAACATACCGATTGACAAAGGGAATTGTATACGGGATTGATTGAATCCTCGACATCGTGGTTCATCCGATGAGATCATCGTGGAACATGTGGGAGACAACATGGGTATCTAGATCCCGCTGTTGGTTATTGACCGGAGAGGCATCTCGGTCATGTCTGCATGTCTCCCGAACCCGTAGGGTCTACACACTTAAGGTTCGGTGACGCTAGGGTTGTAGAGATATGAGTATGCGGAAACCCAAAAGTTGTTTGGAGTCCCGGATGAGATCCCGGACGTCACGAGGAGTTCCGGAATGGTCCGGAGGTGAAGAATTATATATAGGAAGTCCAGTTTCGGCCACCGGGAAAGTTTCGGGGGTTATCGGTATTGTACCGGGACCACCGGAAGGGTCCCGGGGGTCCACCGGGTGGGGCCACCTATCCCGGAGGGCCCCATGGGCTGAAGTGGGAGGGCAACCAGCCCTTAGTGGGCCGGGGCGCCCCCCATGGGCCTCCCCTCTGCGCCTAGGGTTGGAAACCCTAGGGTGGGGGGGCGCCCCACTTGACTTGGGGGGTAAGTTACCCCCCCTGGCCGCCGCCCCCCGATCAGATGGATCTTGGCCGGTGCCCCCCCTCCCAGGGGGCCTATATAAAGGGGGGAGTGCAGTAGAATTACAGCCTTGGGCGCCTCCCTCCTCCCCTGCTACACCTCTCCCTCTCGGAGAAGCTCGGCGAAGTCCTGCCGAGACCCGCTACATCCACCACCACGCCGTCGTGCTGCTGGATCTCCATCAACCTCTCCTTCCCCTTGCTGGATCAAGAAGGAGGAGACGTCGCTGCATCGTACGTGTGTTGAACGCGGAGGTGCCGTCCGTTCGGCACTCGGTCATCGGTGATTTGGATCACGGCGAGTACGACTCCGTCATCCACGTTCATTAGAACGCTTCCGCTCATGATCTACAAGGGTATGTAGATGCATTCCTTTCCCCTCATTGCTAGTATACTCCATAGATGGATCTTGGTGAGCGTAGGAAAATTTTAAAATTATGCTACGATTCCCAACAGTGGCATCATGAGCCAGGCCTATGCGTAGTTACTATGCACGAGTAGAACACAAAGCAGTTGTGGGCGTTGATGTTGCCAATTCTTCTTGCCGCTACTAGTCGTATCTTGTTTCGGCGGTATTGTAGGATGAAGCGGCCCGGACCGACCTTACACGTACGCTTACGTGAGACAGGTTCCACCGACTGACATGCACTAGTTGCATAAGGTGGCTAGCGGGTGTCTGTCTCTCCTACTTTAGTCAAAACGGATTCGATGAAAAGGGTCCTTATGAAGGGTAAATAGAAATTGGCAAATCACGTTGTGGTCATACGTAGGTAAGAAACGTTCTTGCTAGAAACCTACAAACCACGTAAAAACTTGCAACAACAATTAGAGGACGTCTAACTTGTTTTTGCAGCAAGTGCTATGTGATGTGATATGGCCAGAAGATGTGATGAATGATATGTGTGATGTATGAGATTGATCATATTCTTGTAATAGGAATCACGACTTGCATGTCGATGAGTATGACAACCGGCAGGAGCCATAGGAGTTGTCTTTATTATTTTGTATGACCTGCGTGTCATTGAATAACTCCATGTAAATTACTTTACTTTGTTGCTAAACGCGTTAGCCATAGAAGTAGAAGTAATCATTGGCGTGACGACTTCATGAAGACAGAATGATGGAGATCATGATGATGGAGATCATGGTGTCATGCCGGTGACGAAGATGATCATGGTGCCTCGAAGATGGAGATCAAAGGAGCATAATGATATTGGCCATATCATGTCACTATTTGATTGCATGTGATGTTTATCATGTTTTTGCATCTTATTTGCTTAGAACGACGGTAGTAAGTAAGATGATCCCTTGTAATAATTTCAAGAAAGTGTTCACCCTAACTGTGCACCGTTGCGAAGGTTCGTTGTTTCGAAGCACCACGTGATGATCGGGTGTGATAGATTCTAACGTTCGCATACAACGGGTGTTGACGAGCCTAGCATGTACAGACATGGCCTCGGAACACACGCAATACACTTAGGTTGACTTGACGAGCCTAGCATGTACAGACATGGCCTCGGAACACGGAGGACCGAAAGGTCGAGCATGAGTCGTATAGAAGATACGATCAACATGGAGATGTTCACCGATCTTGACTAGTCCGTCTCACGTGATGATCGGACATGGCCTAGTTAACTCGGATCATGTTTCACTTAGATGACTAGAGGGATGTCTATCTGAGTGGGAGTTCATTGAATAATTTGATTATATGAACTTAATTATCATGAACTTAGTCTAAAATCTTTACACTATGTCTTGTAGATCAAATGGCCCACGTTGTCCTCAATTTCATCACGTTCCTAGAGAAAACCAAGCTGAAAGATGATGGCAGCAACTATACGGACTGGGTCCGGAACCTGAGGATCATCCTCATAGCAGCCAAGAAAGATTATGTCCTAGAAGCACCGCTAGGTGAAGCACCAATCCCAGAGAACCAAGACGTTATGAACGCTTGGCAGCAGCGTGCTGATGATTACTCCCTCGTTCAGTGCGGCATGCTTTACAGCTTAGA
This sequence comes from Aegilops tauschii subsp. strangulata, assembly GCF_002575655.3. Lineage (NCBI taxonomy): Eukaryota > Viridiplantae > Streptophyta > Magnoliopsida > Poales > Poaceae > Aegilops > Aegilops tauschii. The sequence continues at coordinate 322,086,659 of NC_053038.3, read as the reverse complement.
ACCGGGTCTCCAAAAGCGTTTTGAGAAACATGGAGCATATGAGATGTTCGAGGAGCTGAAAATGGTTTTCCAAGCTCATGCCCGGGTCGAGAGATATGAAGTCTCCGACAAGTTCTTCAGCTATAAAATGGAGGAGAATAGTTCTGTTAGTGAGCACATACTCAGAATGTCTGGGTTGCACAACCGCTTGTCTCAGCTGGGAGTTAATCTCCCGGATGACGCGGTCATTGACAGAATCCTTCAGTCGCTTCCACCAAGCTACAAGAGCTTTGTGATGAACTTCAATATGCAGGGGATGGAAAAGACCATTCCTGAGGTATATTCAATGCTGAAATCAGCGGAGGTGGAGATCAGAAAAGAACATCAAGTGTTGATGGTGAATAAAACCACTAAGTTCAAGAAGGGCAAGGGTAAGAAGAACTTCAAGAAGGACGGCAAGGGAGTTGCCGCGCCCGGTAAGACAGTTACTGGGAAGAAGTCAAAGAATGGACCCAAGCCTGAAACTGAGTGCTTTTATTGCAAGGGAAGTGGTCACTGGAAGCGGAACTGCCCCAAATACTTAGCGGACAAGAAGGCCGGCAACGCCAAAGGTATATGTGATATACATGTAATTGATGTGTACCTTACCAGTACTCGTAGTAGCTCCTGGGTATTTGATACCGGTGCGGTTGCTCATATTTGTAACTCAAAACAGGAACTACGGAATAAACGGAGACTGGCGAAGGACGAGGTGACGATGCGCGTCGGGAATGGTTCCAAGGTCGATGTGATCGCCGTCGGCACGCTACCTCTGCATCTACCCACGGGATTAGTTTTAAACCTCAATAATTGTTATTTAGTGCCAGCTTTGAGCATGAACATTGTATCTGGATCTCGTTTAATTCGAGATGGCTACTCATTTAAATCCGAGAATAATGGTTGTTCTATTTATTTGAGAGATATGTTTTATGGTCATGCCTCGCTGGTTAATGGTTTATTCTTGATGAATCTCGAACGTGATGTTACACATATTCATAGTGTGAATACCAAAAGATGTAAAGTTGATAACGATAGTCCCACATACTTGTGGCACTGCCGCCTTGGTCACATTGGTGTCAAGCGCATGAAGAAGCTCCATGCAGATGGACTTTTGGAGTCTCTTGATTACGAATCATTTGACACGTGCGAACCATGCCTCATGGGTAAGATGACCAAGACTCCGTTCTCCGGAACAATGGAGCGAGCAACCAACTTATTGGAAATCATACATACCGATGTGTGCGGTCCAATGAGTGTTGAGGCTCGCGGAGGATATCGTTATGTTCTCACTCTCACTGATGACTTAAGTAGATATGGGTATGTCTACCTATTGAAACACAAGTCTGAAACCTTTGAAAAGTTCAAGGAATTTCAGAGTGAGGTTGAGAATCAACGTGACAGGAAAATAAAATTCTTACGATCAGATCGTGGTGGAGAATATTTAAGTCACGAATTTGGTGCGCACTTAAGGAAATGTGGAATCATTTCACAACTCACGCCGCCTGGAACACCTCAGAGAAACGGTGTGTCCAAACGTCGTAATCGCACTCTATTGGATATGGTGCGATCTATGATGTCTCTTACCGATTTACCGCTCTCATTTTGGGGCTATGCTTTAGAGACTGCCGCATTCACTTTAAATAGGGCTCCGTCGAAATCCGTTAAGACGACACCGTATGAATTATGGTTTGGGAAGAAACCTAAGCTGTCGTTTCTAAAAGTTTGGGGATGCGATGCTTATGTCAAGAAACTTCAACCTGAAAAGCTCGAACCCAAGTCGGAGAAATGCGTCTTCATAGGATACCCTAAGGAAACTATTGGGTATACCTTCTACCTCAGATCCGAAGGCAAGATCTTCGTTGCCAAGAACGGGTCCTTTCTGGAGAAGGAGTTTCTCTCGAAAGAATTGAGTAGGAGGAAAGTGGAACTTGATGAGGTGATAGTCACCCCTTCCGAACCAGAAAGTAGCGCAGCGCGGGAAGATGTTCCTGTGGTGCCTACACCGACTGGGGAGGAAGTTAATGATGATTATCATGAAGCTTCGGATCAAGTTACTACTGAACTTCGTAGGTCCACAAGGACACGTTCCGCACCAGAGTGGTACGGCAACCCTGTCCTGGAAATCATGTTGTTAGACAACGGTGAACCTTCGAACTATGAAGAAGCGATGGCGGGCCCGGATTCTGACAAATGGCTAGAAGCCATGAAATCCGAGATAGGATCCATGTATGAAAACGAAGTATGGACTTTGACTGACTTGCTCGATGATCGGCGAGCCATAGAAAATAAATGGATCTTTAAGAAGAAGACAGACGCGGATGGTAATGTGACCATCTATAAGGCTCGACTTGTCGCTAAGGGTTATCGACAAGTTCAAGGGGTTGACTACGATGAGACTTTCTCACCCGTAGCGAAGCTGAAGTCCGTCCGAATCATGTTAGCAATTGCCGCATACTATGATTATGAGATATGGCAGATGGACGTCAAAACGGCATTCCTTAATGGCTTCCTTAAGGAAGAGTTGTATATGATGCAGCCGGAAGGTTTTGTCGATCCTAAGAATGCTAACAAAGTATGCAAGCTCCAGCGCTCAATATATGGGCTGGTGCAAGCATCTCGGAGTTGGAACATTCGCTTTGATGAGATGATCAAAGCGTTTGGGTTTACACAGACTTATGGAGAAGCCTGTGTTTACAAGAAAGTGAGTGGGAGCTCTGTAGCATTTCTCATATTATATGTGGATGACATACTATTGATGGGGAATGATATAGAATTCTTGGAAAGTATAAAGGCCTATTTGAATAAGTGTTTTTCAATGAAGGACCTTGGAGAAGCTGCTTATATATTAGGCATCAAGATCTATAGAGATAGATCAAGACGCCTCATTGGTCTTTCACAGAGTACATACCTTGACAAGATATTGAAGAAGTTCAATATGGATCAGTCCAAGAAGGGGTTCTTGCCTGTATTGCAAGGTGTGCAATTGAGCACGGCTCAATGCCCGACCACGGCAGAAGATAGAGAAAAGATGAGTGTCATCCCCTATGCCTCGGCCATAGGGTCTATTATGCATGCCATGCTGTGTACCAGACCTGATGTAAACCTTGCCGTAAGTTTGGTAGGAAGGTACCAAAGTAATCCCGGCATGGAACACTGGACAGCGGTCAAGAATATCCTGAAGTACCTGAAGAGGACTAAGGATATGTTTCTCGTTTATGGAGGTGACGAAGAGCTCGTCGTAAAGGGTTACGTCGACGCTAGCTTCGACACAGATCTGGATGACTCGAAGTCACAAACCGGATACGTGTATATTTTGAATGGAGGAGCAGTAAGCTGGTGCAGTTGCAAGCAAAGCGTCGTGGCGGGATCTACATGTGAAGCGGAGTACATGGCAGGCTCGGAGGCAGCACAGGAAGCAGTCTGGATGAAGGAGTTCATTACCGACCTAGGGGTGATTCCCAATGCGTCGGGCCCGATGACTCTCTTTTGTGACAACACTGGAGCTATTGCCCTTGCGAAGGAGCCCAGGTTTCACAGGAAGACCAGGCATATCAAGCGTCGTTTCAACTCCATTCGTGAAAGTGTTCAAAATGGAGACATAGATATTTGTAAAGTACATACGGACCTGAATGTAGCAGATCCGTTGCTAAACCTCTCCCTAGAGCAAAACATGATCAACACCAGGACGCAATGGGTGTTCGATTCATCACAATGTAACTAGATTATTGACTCTAGTGCAAGTGGGAGACTGTTGGAAATATGCCCTAGAGGCAATAATAAATGGTTATTATTATATTTCTTTGTTCATGATAATTGTCTATTGTTCATTCTATAATTGTGTTATCCGGAAATCGTAATACATGTGTGAATATATAGACCACAACGTGTCCCTAGTAAGCCTCTAGTTGACTAGCTCGTTGATCAACCGATAGTCATGGTTTCCTGACTATGGACATTGGATGTCGTTGATAACAGGATCACATCATTAGGAGAATGATGTGATGGACAAGACCCAATCCTAAGCATAGCATAAAAGATCGTGTAGTTTCGTTTGCTAGAGCTTTTCCAATGTCAAGTATCTTTTCCTTAGACCATGAGATCGTGCAACTCCCGGATACCGTAGGAGTGCTTTGGGTGTGCCAAACGTCACAACGTAACTGGGTGACTATAAAGGTGCACTACGGGTGTCTCCGAAAGTGTCTGTTGGGTTGGCACGGATCGAGACTGGGATTTGTCACTCCGTGTGACGGAGAGGTATCTCTGGGCCCACTCGGTAATGCATCATCATAATGAGCTCAATGTGACTAAGGCGTTAGTCACGGGATCATGCATTGCGGTACGAGTAAAGAGACTTGCCGGTAACGAGATTGAACAAGGTATTGGGATACCGACGATCGAATCTCGGGCAAGTAACATACCGATTGACAAAGGGAATTGTATACGGGATTGATTGAATCCTCGACATCGTGGTTCATCCGATGAGATCATCGTGGAACATGTGGGAGCCAACATGGGTATCCATATCCCGATGTTGGTTATTGACCGGAGAGGCGTCTCGGTCATGTCTGCATGTCTCCCGAACCCGTAGGGTCTACACACTTAAGGTTCGGTGACGCTAGGGTTGTAGAGATATGAGTATGCGGAAACCCGAAAGTTGTTCGGAGTCCCGGATGAGATCCCGGACGTCACGAGGAGTTCCAGAATGGTCCGGAGGTGAAGAATTATATATAGGAAGTCCAGTTTCGGCCACCGGGAAAGTTTCGGGGGTTATCGGTATTGTACCGGGACCACCGGAAGGGTCCCGGGGGTCCACCGGGTGGGGCCACCTATCCCGGAGGGCCCCATGGGCTGAAGTGGGAGGGCAACCAGCCCTTAGTGGGCTGGGGCGCCCCCCATGGGCCTCCCCCCTGCGCCTAGGGTTGGAAACCCTAGGGTGGGGGGGGCGCCCCACTTGACTTGGGGGGTAAGTTACCCCCCCCCATGGCCGCCGCCCCCCCATCAGATGGATCTTGGCCGGCGCCCCCCTCCCAGGGGGGCTATATAAAGGGGGGGAGGGCAGTAGAATTACAGCCTTGGGCGCCTCCCTCCTCCCCTGCTACACCTCTCCCTCTCGCAGAAGCTCGGCGAAGCCCTGCCGAGACCCGCTACATCCACCACCACGCCGTTGTGCTGCTGGATCTCCATCAACCTCTCCTTCCCCTTGCTGGATCAAGAAGGAGGAGACGTCGCTGCACCGTACGTGTGTTGAACGTGGAGGTGCCGTCCGTTCGGCACTCGGTCATCGGTGATTTGGATCACGGCGAGTACGACTCCGTCATGCACGTTCATTGGAACGCTTCCGCTCGCGATCTACAAGGGTATGTAGATGGACTCCTTTCCCCTCGTTGCTAGTATACTTCATAGATGGATCTTGGTGAGCGTAGGAAAATTTTAAAATTATGCTACGATTCCCAACACAAACGGGATAAAAATGGATGGAGATTATTTTTGGAATATTCAGAGAATATGGGAAGGAAAATCCACGTGAGACGGTGCCCGAGGGAGGCACGAGGCAGGGGGCGCGCCCCTGACCCTCGTGGGCCCCCCATAAGGCGGTTGGTGCCCTTCTTCGGCCGCAAGAAAGCTAATTTTTAGGAAAAAAATCACGGCAAAGGTTTCGGTCCAATCGGAGTTACGGATCTCCATGTATATACGAAACGGTGAAAGGGCAGCAGACAGAACACAGAAACAGAGAGAGACAGAGAGACATATCCAATCTCGGAGGGCTCTCTCCCCTCCCATGCCATGGAGGCCAAGGACCAAAGGGGAAACCCTTCTCCCATCTAGGGAGGAGGTCAAGGAAGAAGAAGAAGAAGAAGGGGGGGGGCTCTCCCCCTCTCTTCCGATGGCGCCGGAACACCGCCAGGGCCATCATCATCATCACCATCTTCACCAACAACTTCACCGCCATCATCACCAACTCTTCCCCCCTCTATGCAGTGGTGTAACCTCTCTCTTACCCGCTGTAATCTCTACTTAAACATGGTGCTCAATGCTATATATTATTTCCCAATGATGTATGGCTATTCTATGATGTTTGAGTAGATCCGTTTTGTCCCATTGGTTATTTGATGATCAAGATTGGTTTGAGTTGCAGGTTTTATTATTGGTGCTGTCCTATGGTGCTCTCCGTGTCGCGCAAGCGTGAGAGATTCCCGTTGTAGGGTGTTGCAATACATTCATGATTCGATTATAGTGGGTTGCGTGAGTGACTGAAACACAAACCCAAGTAAGGGGGTTGTTGCGTATGGGATAAAGAGGACTTGATGCTTTAATGCTATGGTTGGGTTTTACCTTAATGATCTTTAGTAGTTGCGAATGCTTGCTAGAGTTCCAATCATAAGTGCATATGATCCAAGTAGAGAAAGTATGTTAGCTTATGCCTCTCCCTCAAATAAAATTGCAATAATGATTACCGGTCTAGTTATCGATTGCCTAGGGACAAATAACTTTCTCGTGACAAAAAGTTCTCTACTAAAACTAATTTAGTTGTGTCTTTATCTAAACAGCCCCTACTTTTTATTTACGCGCTCCTTATATTCTTGCAAACCTATCCAACAACACCTACAAAGTAATTTCTAGTTTCATACTTGTTCTAGCTAAAGTGAACGTTAAGCGTGCGTAGAGTTGTATCGGTGGTCGATAGAAATTGAGGGAATATTTGTTCTACCTTTAGCTCCTCGTTGGGTTCGACACTCTTACTTATCGAAAGAGGCTACAATTGATCCCCTATACGTGTGGGTTATCAAGACCTTTTTCTGGCGCCGTTGTTGGGGAGCAATAGCGTGGGGTGAATATTCTCGTGTGTGCTTGTTTGCTTTATCACTAAGTAGATTTTATTTGCTGTTCTAAGTTGTTCTTTATCTTTATTTATGGATATGGAACACGAAATACCAAAAAAATTAGGTGTACTTGCTACTCATGGATATGGGGAACCTCCTAAAACCCTCGATGCTGGTTATGTGAAAGATATTTTGTACTACTTTGATAATCCTGAGAAAACCCCATTCAATTATGTTATGGGAGACACCTTGGATCAACGTGAATACTTTAGGGATTATTGGTTGACTCAAAAAGGGAAACTATTATGGGATCAAATTCATATATTGAATTGGTATGCTAGGCAACTATGCTTGAGATATGATTATACTTGTTGCTCTAGGATGAAGGCTCCACACCTTCCCTTTTCATGCAAATTTAATGATAATGAAACCTCGGCTTCTTATGCTAGAGGTATATATGATTACTATGATGTGGAACAAATAGAAGAATTCGTTGCTTTTATGGGTGCTTATGAAATTGAATCTATGTTCAAAGAGTTTGAAAATCTTTATGATGTTGTTTATAGACCTGAAAATTTAGCTATCCTTAAATATTGCTATGAGAATCATGAATACAATGCCGATATTGATGCATTTATTGAGAAAGTCTCCGCTGTCCAAGAAGAGACTAATATTTTGCAGGAGTCTATGGAAGAAGAAATTGATGAAACTGTGAGCTCATTGGATGAAAAAGATGAGGAGGAGAGCGAAGAACAAAAGGAGGAAGAGCGGATTAGCTACCCGTGCCCACCTTCTAATGAGAGTAACTCTTCAACTCATACATTGTTTAATTTCCCTTCGTGCTTACCGAAGGATGATTGCTATGATGATTGTTATGATCCCGTTGATTCTCTTGAAATATCCCTTTTTGATGATGCTTGATATGCTTGTGGCCAATATGCCAATATGAATTATGCTTATGGAGATGAACTTGCTATAGTTCCTTATGTTAAACATGAAATTGTTGCTATTGCACCCACGCATGATAGTCCTATTATCTTTTTGAATTCTCCCGACTACACTATATCGGAGAAGTTTGCCCTTATTAAGGATTATATTGATGGGTTGCATTTTCTTACTACACATGATGATTTTGATAGATATAATATGCATGTGCTTGCTGCTCCTACTTGCAATTATTATGAGAGAGGAACTACATCTCTACCTCTCTATGTTTCCCACACGAAAAAATTGCAAGAAACTGTTTATATTATGCATTGGCCTTTACTTTGTGTGCATTAATTTTTCTTCTATGACATGCCGATGCATAGGAAAAGAGTTAGACTTCGTCATTGCTTGATATATGTTGCTTTGTGCTCACTACTATATTACAAATCATTGTTAATTAAAATTGGCTTTGATATACCTTGGGATCCGGGTGGATCCATTACTTGAGCACTAGATGCCTAGCTTAATGGTTTTAAAGAAAGCGCTGCCAGGGAGACAACCCGGAAGTTTTAGAGATTCATTTATTTCTGTTGAGTGCTTCTATAAAGTTTAAAAACAAAAAAATAAAGAGGGGAACCTAAAACTTTTTCAAAAAGAAAGGTGAAAGTGAGAAAGACGAGCATTGTTAAAATGGGAGCTAGCCTTGAACTTTGTTCATGCCCATGGAAACTTTGTGAATCTTGATTACAGAAACTTTTCAACAAAAATAATTATCCCCTTGTACAATTCCATTGTATTATAAAAATAATGTGCCAAGATTTGCCTTTAGGATGTTTACAATGCTTGTTGGTTTGTGCGGTGCAGAACAGAAACTTTGGCTGTAGTGCGCGATTTTACATTTTTTACTGGAACGTCAAACGGTTCTGATTCTTTTTGAACTGTCTTTATATACAAATTTTTTATCTTTCCTAATTTTTACAGAATTGTTTAAGTATCATAAGTATGATGAATGTTCAGATTATTACAGACTGTTCTGTTTTAGACAGATTCTGTTTTTGATGCATATGTTGCTTGTTTTGATGAAACCATCGATTTATATCAGTGGATTAAGCCATGAAAAAGTTATATTAAAGTAGCTATAATGCAAAAAAATATGAATTGGTTTGCAACAGTACTTAGAGTAGTGATCTGCTTTATTATACTAACGGATCTTACCGAGTTTTCTGTTGAAGTTTTGTGTGGATGAAGTGTTCGATGGTCGAGAAGGTTTCGATGTAAGAAGAAGGAAGAGAGGCAAGAGCTCAAGCTTGGGGATGCCCGAGGCACCCCAAGTAAATATTCAAGGAGACTCAAGCATCTAAGCTTGGGGATGCCCCGGAAGGCATCCCCTCTTTCTTCAACAAGTATCGGTATGTTTTCGGACTCGTTTCATTCATGTGATATGTGCAAATCTTGGAGCGTCTTTTGCATTTAGTTTTCATTTTTCTTTTATGCACCATGCTGGTATGAGATAGTCCTTGGTTGATTTATAGAATGTTCTTTGCACTTCACTTATATATTTTGAGTATGGCTTTATATAATGCTTCATGTGCTTCACTTATATCATTTGAAGTTTGGATTGCATGTTTCTCTTCACTTAGACAACCGCCATTTGTAGAATGCTCTTTTGCTTCACTTATATTTGTTAGAGCGTGGGCATATCTTTTGTAGAAAGAATTAAACTCTCTTGCTTCACTTATATCTATTTAGAGAGATGACAGGAACTGGTCATTCACATGGTTAGTCATAAAATCGTACGTAAACCTTGTAGATCACTGAATATGATATGTTTGATTCCTTGCAATAGTTTTGTGATATAAAGATGGTGATATTAGAGTCTTGCTAGTGGGTAGTTGTGGATTAGTAGAAATACTTGTGTTGAGGTTTGTGATTCCCGTAGCACGCACGTATGGTGAACCGTTATGTAACGAAGTCGGAGCATGAGGTATTTATTGATTGTCTTCCTTATGAGTGGCGGTCGGGGACGAGCGATGGTCTTTTCCTACCAATCTATCCCCCTAGGGGAATGCGTAGTAGTACTTTGCTTCGAGGGCTAATAAACTTTTGCAATAAGTATATGAGTTCTTTATGAATAATGTGAGTCCATGGATTATACGCACTCTCACCCTTCCATCATTGCTAGCCTCTTCGGTACCGTGCATTGCCCTTTCTCACCTCGAGAGTTGGTGCAAACTTCGCCGGTGCATCCAAACCCCGTGATACGATACGCTCTATCACACATAAGCCTCAGTATATCTTCCTCAAAACAGCCACCATACCTACCTATCATGGCATTTCCATAGCCATTCCGAGATATATTGCCATGCAACTTCCATCATCATCATATACATGACTTGAGAATTTATTGTCATATTGCTTTGCATGATCGTAAGATAGCTAGCATGATGTTTTCATGGTTTGTCCGTTTTTTGATGTCATTGCTACGCTAGATCATTGCACATCCCGGTACACCGCCGGAGGCATTCATATAGAGTCATATCTTTGTTCTAGTATCGAGTTGTAATATTGAGTTGTAAGTAAATAAAAGTGTGATGATCATCATTATTAGAGCATTGCCCCATCCAAAAAAAAGAGAGGCCAAAGAAGCCTAAATAAAAAAGGGGGCCAAAGAAGCCCATTCAAAAAAAGAAAAAAAAGAAAAAAGGGCAATGTTACTATCCTTTTACCACACTTGTGCTTCAAAGTAGCACCATGTTCTTCATATAGAGAGTCTCTTGAGTTATCACTTTCATATACTAGTGGGAATTTTCATTATAGAACTTGGCTTGTATATTCCCATGATGGGCTTCCTCAAATGCCCGAGGTCTTCATGAGCAAGCAAGTTGGATGCACACCCACTTAGTTTCCAGTTTGAGCTTTCATACACTTATTGCTCTAGTGCATCCGTTGCATGGCAATCCCTACTCCTCGCATTGACATCAATTGATGGGCATCTCCATAGCCCATTGATTAGCCGCGTCGATGTGAGACTTTCTCCCTTTTTGTCTTCTCCACATAACCCCCATCATCATATTCTATTCCACCCATAGTGCTATATCCATGGCTTGCGCTCATGTATTGCGTGAGGGTTGAAAATGCTGAAGCGCGTTAAAAAGTATGAACCAATTGTTCGGCTTGTCATCGGGATTGTGCATGATGTGAATATTTTGTGTGGTGAAGATGGAGCATAGCCAGACTATATGATTTTGTAGGGATAACATTCTTTGGCCATGTTATTTTGAAAAGACATGATTGCTTTATTAGTAGGCTTGAAGTATTATTGTTTTTATGTCAAATGATAGACTATTGCTTTGAATCACTCGTATCTTAATATTCATGCCATGATTAGATTACATGATCAAGATTATGCTAGGTAGCATTCCACATCAAAAATTATCTTTTTTATCATTTACCTACTCGAGGACGAGCATGAATTAAGCTTGGGGATGCTGATACTTCTCCGTCGTATCTATAATTTTTGATTGTTCCATGCCAATATCATACAACTTCCATATACTTTTGGCAACTTTTTATACTATTTTCGGGACTAAGATATTGATCCAGTGCCCAGTGCCAGTTCCTGTCTGTTGCATGTTTTATGTTTCGCAGAATATCCATATCAAACGGAGTCCAAACGGGTTAAAAACGGACGGAGATTATTTTTGGAATATTCAGAGAATATTGGAAGGAAAATCCACGCGAGACGGTGCCCGAGGGAGGCACGAGGCAGGGGGGCGCGCCCCTGACCCTCATGGGCCCCCCGTAAGGCGGTTGATGCCCTTCTTCGGCCGCAAGAAAGCTAATTTTTGGGAAAAAATCACGGCGAAGGTTTCAGTCCAATCGGAGTTACGGATCTCCATATATATACAAAACGGTGAAAGGGAAGCAGACAGAACGCAGAAACAGAGAGAGACAGATACAATCTCGGAGGGGCTCTCGCCCGTCCCATGCCATGGAGGCCAAGGACCAGAGGGGAAACCCTTCTCCCATCTAGGGAGGAGGTCAAGGAAGAAGAAAAAAGAAGGGGGGCCCCTCTCCCCTCTCTTCCGGTGGCGCCGGAACACCGCCGGGGCCATCATCATCATCGCCATCTTCACCAACAACTTCACCGCCATCATCACCAACTCTTCCCCCCTTTATGCAGCGGTGTAACCTCTCTCTTACCCGCTGTAATCTCTACTTAAACATGGTGCTCAATGCTATATATTATTTCCCAATGATGTATGGCTATCCTATGATGTTTGAGTAGATCCGTTTTTTCCCATGGGTTATTTGATGATCAAGATTGGTTTGAGTTGCAGGTTTTATTATTGGTGCTGTCCTATGGTGCTCTCCGTGTCGCGCAAGCGTGAGGGATTCCCGCTGTAGGGTGTTGCAATACGTTCATGATTCGCTTATAGTGGGTTGCGTGAGTGACTGAAAACAAACCCGAGTAAGGGGGTTGTTGCGTATGGGATAAAGAGGACTTGATGCTTTAATGCTATGGTTGTGTTTTACCGTAATGATCTTTAGTAGTTGCGGATGCTTGCTAGAGTTCCAATCATAAGTGCATATGATCCAAGTAGAGAAAGTATGTTAGTTTATGCCTATCCCTCAAATAAAATTGCAATAATGATTACCGGTCTAGTTATCGATTGCCTAGGGACAAATAACTTTCTCGTGACAAAAATTTATCTACTAAAACTAATTTAGTTGTGTCTTTATCTAAACAGCCCCTACTTTTTATTTACGCTCTCTTTATATTCTTGCAAACCTATCCAACAACACCTACAATGTATTTCTAGTTTCATACTTGTTCTAGGTAAAGCGAACGTTAAGCGTGCGTAGAGTTGTATCGGTGGTCGATAGAACTTGAGGGAATATTTGTTCTACCTTTAGCTCCTCGTTGGGTTCGACACTCTTACTTATCGAAAGAGGCTACAATTGATCCCCTATACTTGTGGGTTATCAGCGCCGAACCCCAGTTGTGCCTGCCTCCGGCCTCTTCGACCTCTTCCTGTAGGAGATGGACAGGGGCGAAGGCATTACGGGGCACTTATCTTTTTTCAATCTTAAATTTGCAGGCATTTGTCAAATTTTAATTCAAATAATGTAATCTCTCGAGTCCATGTTTTTGTTCTGTAACGCTTGTACTTATATCAGCATATTAAGGAAAAAGACGAACCTTGCTGGGAACTCGTGCATGTGTATGTCCATGCAGAGGTGAGATGCCTCTTTAATGTAAATAAACGAGTTTTCCCCGGCAGGCTATCCTGCCGGTACCCTCTTTGCCTGCCGGAGAGCTGCGTCTACCGGGTTACAGACAAAGGGACCAGCCCCCCGCCAACTTCCTTTTACCAAAGGCCAGTGCGACCACCCTGACCGAAGTAGCATTCGAGTGATGGATGGGAGCACCTAAGTTTCAAAAGAGTGGCGAGGCTTTCTAATGCACAAGTTATAGCTTACAGAACACTAAATGGACAGGAGGTAAAACTTATCTATTTGGCTTGTCGGGGATCGCTGTGCCGGGCATCCTTCTCAACTCCTTGTCAAAGTCAAGTTCACGGCAGGAACCTGCAAGTTCATGTGGATGAGAATGAATGCAGGATGCGATCCTATCTATATGCATATGCAAATGCTCATGAAATGCTTATGCAGTGATCTTGGTATGCTCATGCATGCATGCAATCTTGGTCGAGGCCCCCCCACAGCGCTTCTTTATTTTCTCTTGCACAGGGTCATCGCCCTGGCTTTTTATAAGGGGTTACATGCAGCTGAGGCAAGGCCTGTACAAATGGGTGGCTGCCGGGCAGGGCCCGACAGCCGCGCCTTACGGGTAGAACTTGCGGAGATGCTCAATATTCCATGAGTTTTGCAACTGAGTTCCATCTCCGGTCTCCAGACGGACTGCGCCAGGTCTGGTGACTCGTACTACCCGGTAAGGGCCTTCCCACTTCGGTGACAACTTGTTTGTACCCTTGGCGGACTGAACGCGCCTAAGGACAAGGTCACCTTGCTCAACACACCGGGCGTGAACCCTGCGGCTATGATAGCAACGCAGGGCTTGCTGGTAGCGTGCAACACGCGTAGCAGTCCGGAGACGGTTCTCCTCGAGTAGCAAAGCGTCATCACGCCGATGCTGATCTTGCGCTACTTCATCGTAGGAAAGCACTCGAGGTGACCCATAAATGAGTTCCGTGGGGATAATTGCTTCTGCCCCGTAGACCAGGGAGAAGGGAATCTTCCCGGTAGCTCGGTTTGGTGTCGTTCTGAGGGACCAGAGAACTACCGGCAGCTCCTCGATCCACCGCCTGCCGTGCTTCTGCATCGTATCAAAAGTTCTCCTCTTGAGTCCATGCAACACTTCAGCGTTCGCCCTCTTAGCTTGTCCATTGCTCCGGGGGTGTGCCACAGAGGCGAATGAGATGTTGCATGAACTGGGTGCCGTTGTCGGTGATGATCCTTGCCGGAACTCCAAAACGACACACTAATTCTTTCAAGAACTTGATAGCTGACTGAGCAGTCACCTTTCGCACGACAGTCACTTCCGACCACTTTGTAAACATGTCAATGTCAACGAACAAGAATTCAAAGCCCCCGATTGCTCGGGGGAAGGGGCCGAGGATATCGAGCCCCCAGACCGAAAATGGCCATAATAGAGGGATTGTTTGAAGAGCTTGGGCAGGCAGGTGTGTTTTCTTGGAATGGAACTGGCAGGCTTCACATTTCATGACTAGCTCGACCGCATCTTGGAGGGCTGTGGGCCAATAGAATCCTTGCCGGAATGCTTTCCCAACTAATGCCCTTGATCCAATGTGGGAGCCACACATTCCTTTGTGATTCTCAGCCAACAGTTCCTTTCCTTCTTCCCGGCAGACACACTTCAATTTCACACCGTTGGGCCTCCTTCTGTACAGAGTGTCATTGACAAACTGATACATACTGGCCCTCCGGGCTATGTTTTCAGCTTCATCTTGGTCGCCGGGAAGCTCTCCGATTTGGAGGAAGTGGACAGTGTGCCTTGCCCAAGTTGGAGCCTGGGGCTCGACAACGAGGACTAGAGGCACCTCCTCTGCTGCGGGAGCACCAGCCTCGTTTATGGGGTCCATGGGCCCGGCTGGAGGGGGTGGTCCGGCAAGCTGTGAAGAGTTGTTTCCGGCAGGGTCTCTGCCAGGAGCAGACGGCTCTACCGGGAGAGGCTTACCATAGTCCAACTTTCTCCTCTTCCGGGCCATTGTTGCTAGGGATACGGAGGCCTGAGTGAGATGGAGAACAAAAGTCCCTAGTTCCACAGGAAGCTTCTGCGCAGCACACTTTGACAGATTATCAGCTATGCTGTTTTCCGCACTGGGTACCTGCTCTGTTTGCAATCCGTCAAAGTGCTCCTCCAATCTCCTCACTTCCTCGACGTATGCCTCCATCAATGGACTTTGGTAATCCTTGTTGACTTGTCTCACCACAAGCTGTGAATCTCCTCGAATGATCAGCTTCTTAATTCCTAGTTCAGCCGCAATCCTGTGCCCGGCAAGGAGCCCTTCATACTCAGCTGTATTGTTGGTTGCTTCTTCGCCGGCAAAATGCATTTGGACGACATACTTCAAGTGCTCCCCAGGGGGGGCAACAAGAAGCATGCCAGCTCCTGCACCTTGTAGGGAAAGGGCACCATCAAAATACATAATCCATTCTTGGGGCGATTCCTTGCCGGGGATAACTGTCTCTGTTACTTCCTCATCAGGGGTTGGCGTCCATTCTGCAATAAACTCTGCCAATGCCCTACTTTGAATAGTTGATGTGCTCTCAAAATTCAAACCAAAGTTGGATAACTCCAAAGCCCACTCCACTATTTTGCCGGTAGCCTCAGGGTTTTGGAGTATCCTTTGCAACAGAAAACGAGTAACAACCATGATCTCATGGGCTTGGAAGTAGTGGCGAAGTTTCCTTGAGGCCATAATGATTCCAAAGATCAACTTTTGCATGCCAGATTACCTCGATCTAGCCCCTTGTAATAGGGAGCTGACGAAGTGCACTGGGCGCTGCACCACTTTCTTCCTTGCCACGTCCTTGGGGTTGCTCTCGTTGTCGTGCTCATTGATGTCCTGATCCTTCTCTGACTCTGCCGGTCTCTGCTCACTTTCTGCCTCATCCACTTCCCGCTGCGCTACCAAGGCCGCACTGACCACTTTGTTAGTTGCCTCCAAGTATAGCAACAATAGCTCCTGGAGTTTGGGAGCAACCAAGGTATGCACAGAGGACAAGTAGGCCTTCAACTCTTGCAAAGCTACATATGCTTCTCGGGTCCACTTCATAGGGCCGGCCTTCTTCAAAATCTTCAAGAATGGCAGGGCGCGCTCGGTAGACTTGGAGATGAATCTGCTTAGCGCAGCAACACATCCTATCAGGCGCCTCACATCCTTAACTGTCCTTGGTGCTTGGATCTGCTCGATGGCCTTGATCTTGTCGGGGTTGGCTTCGATCCCGCGATGGGATACAAAGAACCCAAGCAACTTGCCGGAGGGAACACCAAATACACACTTCTCTGGGTTGAGCTTCATATTGATCTTGCGCAGATTATCAAATGTCTCCTCCAAATCTTGAATAAGGGTGGCCTTATCCTTGGTCTTGACCACAATATCATCCAGATAGGCCTCTATGTTTCTGTGTAACTGTGGCTCAAACCAATCTGGATCGCCCTCACAAAACTAGACCCGACACTCTTTAATCTGAATGGCATGCGGACAAAGCAGTACATACCACATGGAGTGATGAACGACGTCTTCTCTTCATCTTCCTTGGACATGAAGATTTGGTGATACCCAGAGTATGCGTCCAGAAAGGAGAGCAAATCACAACCTGAAGTGGAGTCCACAATCTGGTCGATGCGCGGCAAGGGAAATGGGTCTTTCGGGCAAGCCTTGTTGAGATCTGTGAAATCTATGCAAAGCCTCCACTTCCCGTTAGCCTTCCGGACTACCACTGGATTTGTCAACCACGTGGGATGCAGTACTCCTCTGACCAAACCAGCTGCCTCAAGCTTCTTGATCTCTTCTACAATGAACTGTTGTCTCTCCAAGGCCTGCTTCCGGACTTTCTGCTTGACAGGTCGGGCATGTGGGCAGACAACAAGGTGGTGCTGGATTACCTCCCTGGGAACAACGGGGATATCAGATGGTTGCCAGGCAAACACATCGATATTCGCCCGCAGGAAGGCAATGAGCGCGCTTTCCTATTTGTCATCAAGGGTGGCGCTGATAGTGAAAGTACCATCAACGCCAGCCAGCCCTACCGGGACCTTCTTCAATTGGGGTGCGGCAACCTTGGATCTCTTGCTGTTAGAACACTCTGTCACGTCGTCAACGGGTGCCGTGCACTCAGTGGGGGCATGCTTCCCGGACTCTTTGCCGGAGTCCCTACAATCTCTCTTCTTTCCTTTACTCTCCTTGGAGGGAGCTACCGCTGCCGCTGTCTCTGCCGCGACCGAGTCCTGGTACATCTTGTCCACACAAATGATTGCATCCTTCTCATCGGATGGTATGGTGATGACTCCCAGTGGCCCAGGCATCTTCAAGGTGTTGTAGGCATGGTGGGATGCCGCCATGAACTTAGCCAAGGCCGGGCATCCAAGAATCCCATTGTACGGCAGGGGGAGATCAACCACATCAAACACAATCCTCTCAGTCCGGTAGTTCAGTTCTCCCCCAAATGTTACCGACAACGTGATCTTTCCCTTAGGATGGCTCCTGCCGGGATTAACTCCTTGAAACGTGTCGGTAACCTCTAGCTCATCTTCTCCTATCTGAAGCTTGCTGATGACTGCCGGGGAAATCAGATTCAACCCGGCCCCACCGTCCACCAACATCTTTGTGACCTTGAGGTTGCGAATTGTTGGGGAGACCAACAACGGCAAACATCCTACTACAGTGGTACGACTAGGATGATCCTCCTCGTCAAAGATTATGAGTGTACGGGACCACTTGAGCGGCTTCCGGGCCTCTGGCGCTGGTTCCACGGCATTGACTTCTCGTGCCCACCGTTTGAGCTGGCGGTGAGAAGTGTGCAGAGATGCACCTCCGTCAATGCACAGGGCGTCTGTGGCCTTCGGAAACTCTTGCTCACTGGTTTCCTCTTCATCCCCTCCATCACATTCATCATCACAGGTTTCCTTCTCTCGACCTCTGGCGGGCTTTACTTGGTTCCGAAAGGGTTTGCCGGGGCAATTTACTTCACCACCCCAGCCCTTACCGGCAGCAACATTCTGACCTTTTTCCTTATCACGCTTCTCATACTCTGCTCTCTGTTTCTTGATAAGCTGTTCAACCTGATAACACTCTTGAAGGTCATGGCCCTTGGTTCGATGAATCTTACAGTATGGCCCATCGCCTTTCCCAGCTTTCTCGGCAGCCGCGGCCTCCCGACAGTCAGTGCACGTGGCAGCTTCCTTGTCGGGCCCCTCAGCTTTGGCCTTCTTGCTGGAACTAGGCATACCAAATCCTTAAACAGTCATCACTGCCTTATCTCTTCGCTTCTTACTGCGCTTCTTGCTCTTCTTCTGACTGGTTGATTCGTCCTCATCCTCTGAATCAACACTGGAGCAATCTTCCTCTCCGAGCAACTTTCTTCCCTCCTCTATCCGAGCACACTTATCCACCAGTGTGTAAAGATCCTTCACAGTCTTGGGCAACCGCATGTTCATCTTGAAACGAATACAACGGTTGCGCACCTTGGACTAGAAGGCAGCTATTACGGCTGCTGGATGGATATTTGGGATATTTCTATGAACTTTGCTGAATCTCTGTAAATACTTATGGAGGGTTTCTCCTTCCTTCTGCTGGAGAAGGTACAAGTCGTTGGGCCTGCCGGGTTCTTGATGACCGCGAGTAAAGGCGCCAATGAACTCGTGGCACAGGTCTGCCCATGATGAAATGGTCTCCGATAGGTGCATCAGCTGATGACCCACAAGTATAGGGGATCTACCATAGTCCTTTTGATAAGTAAGAGTGTCGAACCCAACGAGGAGCAGAAGGAAATGACAAGTGATTTTCAGTAAGGTATTCTCTGCAAGCACTGAAATTATCGGTAACAGATAGTTTTGTGATAAGGTAATTTGTAACGGGTAACAAGTAATAAAAGTAAATAAGGTGCAGCAAGGTGTCCCAATCCTTTTTGTAGCAAAGGACAAGCCTGGACAAACTCTTATATAAAGGAAAGCGCTCCCGAGGACACATGGGAATTATCGTCAAGCTAGTTTTCATCACGCTCATATGATTCACGTTCGTTACTTTGATAATGTAATATGTGGGTGGACCGGTACTTGGGTACTGCCCTTCCTTGGACAAGCATCCCGCTTATGATTAACCCCTATTGCAAGCATCCACAACTACGAAAGAAGTATTAAGGTAAACCTAACCATAGCATGAAACATGTGGATCCAAATCAGCCCCTTACGAAGCAACGCATAAACCAGGGTTTAAGCTTCTGTCACTCTAGCAACCCATCATCTACTTATTACTTCCCAATGCCTTCCCCTAGGCCCAAACAATGGTGAAGTGTCATGTAGTCGACATTCACATAACACCACTAGAGGAAAGACAACATACATCTCATCAAAATATCGAACGAATACCAAATTCACATGACTACTAATAGCAAGACTTCTCCCATGTCCTCAGGAACAAATGTAACTACTCACAAATCATATTCATGTTCATAATCAGAGGGGTATTAATATGCATAAAGGATCTGAACATATGATCTTCCACCAGATAAACCAACTAGCATCAACTACAAAGAGTAATCAACACTACTAGCAACCTACAGGTACCAATCTGAGGTTTTGAGACAAAGATTGGATACAAGAGATGAACTAGGGTTTGAGATGAGATGGTGCTGGTGAAGATGTTGATTGAGATTGACCCCCTCCCGATGAGAGGATCGATGGTGATGACGATGGTGATGATTTCCCCCTCCCGGAGGGATATTTCCCCGGCAGAATAGCTCCGCCGGAGCCCTAGATTGGTTCTGCCCAGGTTCCGCCTCGAGACGGCGGTGCTTCGTCCCAAAAGCTTCCTTCTTATTTTTTCTAGGACGAAATACTTCATATAGCAGAAGATGGGCACCGAAGGCCTGCCAGGGGGCCCACGAGACAGGGGGGCGCGCCCAGGGGGTAGGGCGCGCCTCCCACCCTCGTGGCCAGGGTGTGGGCCCCCTCTGGTTGATTCTTTCGCCAGTATTTTTTATATATTCCAAAACGTGCCTCCGTGAAGTTTCAGGACTTTTGGAGTTGTGCAGAATGGGTCTCTAATATCTGCTCCTTTTCCAGCCCAGAATTCCAGCTGCCGGCATTCCTCTCTTGATGTAAACCTTGTAAAATAAGAGAGAATAGGCATAAGTATTGTGACATAATGTGTATGTAAACCTTGTAAAATAAGAGAGAATAAGCATAAGTATTGTGCATAATGTGTAATAACAACCCATTATGCAATAAATATCGATATAAAAGCATGATGCAAAATGGACGTATCATCAGCCAAGACCTCACATTGGACTTGAGGGCCAAAGGGAAGTAGTTGGCAAACACCTTCTCATCTCTTTCCCCGGCAGCCTGAACAGCGATGGTGTAGATTCTCAGGAACTCTGCCGGGTTCATCCTCCCGTCGTACTTCTCAGGTATCTCTGGCTTGAACGTGCGAACGTACGACCAATGGACTTGCCGGAGCTCTCGTGTAAACACAGGGCAGCCAACCTCGAAAGGTAGGCACCCGCCAACACCGAGTGCAGGCTCGTCGACGTTGAGGCCGTCGCACTAGTCGGTCTGACGGAGGTCGCCACCGCGTTGCTCGATGACGACGCGCGCGTCTCCTCTCCACCCATCCTTCGGGGCTCGACATTGGCCTGGACGTACTCGAGGGTCAGAAGAGGCCATCGAGACGTCGTCAGGGTCTTGATTTTGTTGCGCTCGCGCTGGCTACCGTGGTGGGGACTGCACCATGGGGATGGCCCCTTCCGTACAGTCAGCAGCATGAGCTGTTGCTGTCGCTTGAGGAGGTCGTGGCGGCCAGCTCGCAGTGAGCCCCCAGCTTCAGCGAAACCGAGTAGGCTTTGGATGGTGGCACGCCATTCGTCCATCTGCTCGGCCGCTAGTGGAAACCTCAACAACAGTTGAGCTCGCGCCATGGCCTCTGAAGCAGTACTTGGCATGGACGTTGATGAAGTCGATCGTACCGTCGCTCGGCTCCTGACGGTGCCAGCGGCGGTAGTACTGCGCCCCCGCTGTCGCTCCGGGGTGACCACCTGGATGTGGTGTGGCGAAGGCGCTCGAGGGCCAGTGGCTCCGTCGGGCGCAACGGCTTGGTCGACCCGTCCCGGGGGAGGTGCACGCGCTGCGACCCCACCCGTGGTGGGGGCGGCCGGAGGGCGGCGGTTTGCCCTGGTGCGATCACCGTTGCTGTGGCTATGCCCGTCAGCGGGAGAGAGGGGCGCTGATGGAGTAACCCCCTCACTGTACCTTGTGGAGTGTGGCCGTCGGGATGTTGCTGATGCTGCTCTCCTTCGGTGCCTCCTGCTCCTGCGTCGGCAGCGGGGGAAGTGGTGACGATGCCGCCTGCTCCGACCACATCCCCAGCAGCGTCCGCGTCCTCGTGTGCCTCCGCACCCCCCCGTAGCGTTAGAGGCCACGGGCGGCGGAGCCTTCGAGGTGGATGGGTGAGCTGAAGGACCGGGTTTCTTCTTGGGCGCCATGGTCGATGGCGTCGTCAAAGATGAAGATGGTGATGAAGATGGCGCGCTGCACACGCCTTCAGGTTCGCACAAGCGAGTCCCCTACCTGGCGCGCCAAAGATGTCGCGGGAAACCACGACCACCTATGGGACCAGGAGGCCCCTTGCTGGTTCGGCAGGGGGGCGACACGTTGCACAAAGAGCAGACGAGCGTGGGGCAGCGCGGCAGGGATCACACAGGCAATTTTACCCAGGTTCGGGCCGCCGCGAGGCATAAAACCCTACTCCTGCTTTGGTAGATTGATGGTGGAAAAGGTGGTGGCGAAGCATAGTATACTTGCCTGACAGGGGTTGCCTTGGGGCAGTAGCGACTACGCGCGTATGGGGGTGTCAGTTATCCAATCTTCTAACCCTTTCTACAGTTGCCACGGGCCTCCTTTTATAGATCAAGGGGTCACCACAATGGCAAATTAGTCATTATGCACTGATATGATAGCGAACAGTGCTGCCATACCTAACTCTGCGGGCTGACAGGGCGCATTAAATGCACCACTTAGCGTCACATCGTTGGTTGCCCGGCAATGCTTGCCAGGCTATCTTGCCAGCTCCGCACCTGTTTGCTTGACACGTGGTAGGACGGGTGTCGTCTGTGGGTTCCTCCTGTAGGGAGAGGCAGCCATGTGGCGAATGGCTGCCACTTAGTCACTCTGCGGCTTGACACCGCACTGATCGACGACATGGGTCGTGGTAGAGTTGTTGGTGAGGCGGTTTCTCCTTCGCGAGCCCCGGCAGGCCCTGCCGGGGCGCTTCGGTCGCCTGCTCCTGGGGGTGGCCTCGCCCCTTGCCGGGCTCGCCTGCCCGGCAAGGGAGGCCTTTTTCTTGATGATATCCTACCTCTCTGGCTTGATCTGCGTGTTAGTTCTTCGAATCTCTCGGTCCTTTGTACTCTGACTTGGGCTGGTGCTTCAATCTTGTTCTCGCGCCTTTGCACAGTCTGGGCAACAAACCCAGGGTTTGTTGCACCGACAATCTCCAATAAATTTTACCTCTTATCCTTTTCCTTATGTGATGTCATTACTTACCATAAGATTAGCATATGATCTTTTTCATTTATTTCTTTTTATTTGATTGCAACAAGAAATTAAAGAAGCAAAAACTCAAACTAATCTTTATTATATAACTCTCACTCAATTACATAGATAGATCATGAAACTAAAACTCAAAGATAGATCATGCTAAACTTTTATTCAACTAATTCATGATATAACTAAAGATCGGACTAAAATAACTAAAGATTGGACTAAAATATGTAAAGATAGTGAAAGTGATGGTGATATGATACTGGGGTATCTCCCCCAAGCTTGGCACAAGCCAAGGGGAGTGCCCACCCGTGTACTCAAGTCTCCTTTGGTGGGGAAGATGATAAAGGTGGTGGTGATGAGGTAGTAGGTTTTTCCTCCGGCTTCCAGGGCAGGGGCTCAGCATCAAAAGACGATGCACGAGTCTCTCGAGTCCTGCAACTGGCAGCTAAACTCATACCTTTAAATCTTGCTTCATACTCGAAAACTTGATTTTGAAGATCATAGATTTGGCTTTGCAGAAAATTGATTTGCTTATTGAATGTGAAGATGATGTTCTTCATGGACCGGCCATCCACCAATTGGTCACGGGTGGATTCCATGATCATGGAGTGATTGGCGCTAAGTCCACACTCCACCATCCCTTGGCACTTGAAGATGTCTTTTTCCACCGTCTCGAGCCTGGCCTCCATGCTCCCGTCCTCTTGGGCCCCTGAACATCACGGATGTGGAGCACCCCCTCATGCATCTCAATGGATTGAGGGTGCTTCATCACCTCCAACAAGTACAGGTTGATGACCTTCTCGAAGAACTTGTCCTTGGAGGAGCTTGGTGGAGCCATGGAGATCTAGATCTGGTGAGAAAACATCATGAAACAAGAACAGAGGATTTCTCCGCGATACGGTGGTCAATACATTCGGGGGGTATATAAAGATTTTTTATCTTGGGGAGTCGGGAAGGTTCCCGAGGAGGGCACAACCCACCTGGGCGCGCTAGGGATGGCAGGCACGCCCTGGTGTATCGTGCCCTCCTCGGTTGCCTTCCTGGTTATTTCTTATTTTCCCAATTTTGTGATATTCCAAAACTGACAGAAAATATTTTTGCGGATTTTTCGGAGTCCGTTTACTTACCGTAGCACATACCTCCTCTTTTTCAGGGTTCTGGAGTGTTCTAGAAGGTTTATTTTATGTGTTCCTCTGGTGTCATGGTTTTGATAATATTGCTTTCAACATTAATAGGCGTACCTGAGATATAGTGTTTAATTCTTTGCCCATTGACCACCTTCGGGTTAGTACCTTCGGCATTATTAATCTTGATAGCTCTAGAGCGATAAACCTCTTCAATGGTATATGGTCCTTCCCATTTGGAGAGGAGTTTTCCTGCAAAGAATCTAAAACGAGAGTTGTCTAAAAGAACATATTCTCCAACTTTGAATTCCCGCTTTTGGATTCTTTTGTCATGCCATCTTTTAACTTTTTCTTGAATAGTTTGGCATTTTCATAAGCTTGGGTTCTCCATTCATCTAGTGAGCTAATATCAAATAACCTCTTTTCACCGGCAAGTTTGAAATCATAGTTGAGTTCCTTGATTGTCCAATATGCTTTATGTTCTAACTCAAGAGGCAAATGACAAGCTTTTCCATAAACCATTTTATATGGAGACATACCCATAGGATTTTTATATGTTGTTCTGCAGGCCCAAAGTGCATCATCTAATTTCTTAGACCAATTCTTTCGGGACCTATTGACAATTTTTTGTAATATTTGTTTTATTTCTATATTGCTAAGTTCTACTTGACCACTAGATTGAGGATGATAGGGTGATGCAATTCTATGGTTAACATCATATTTAGCAAGCATTTTATGGAAAGCACCATGAATAAAGTGTGAACCACCATAAGTCATTAAATATCTAGGGACTCCAAACCTTGGGAAAATAACTTATTTAAGCATTTTAATGGAAGTGTTATGATTAACACTACTAGTTGTAATAGCTTCTACCCACTTAGTAACATAATCAACAACAACCAAAATATGTGCATACCCATTAGAGGAAGGAAAATGTCCCATATAATCGAAACCCCAAACATCAAATGGTTCAACAGCAAGTGAATAATTCATATGCATTTCCTACGCTTACCAATATTACCAATTCCTTGGCATTCATCACAAGACAAGACAAACTTTACAGGCATCCTTGAAAAGAGTAGGTCAATAAAAACCAGATTGCAAAACCTTGTGAGCAGTTATATCTCCTGCATGATGTCCTCCATAGGCTTCAGAGTGACATTTCCGTAGGATTTGTTCCTGTTCATGCTCAGGTACACAATGTCTAATAATACCATCTACTCCTTCTTTATAAAGATGTGGGTCATCCCAAAAGTAATGTCTTAAATCATAGAAGAATTTTTTTCTTTTGTTGGTATGTGAAACTAGGTGGTATATATTAAGTGACAATGTAATTAGCATAGTCAGCATCCCGAGTATTATGAGAAACATTTATTGCAGCTATTTATTCATCAGGAAAACTATCATCAATAGGTAGTGGGTCATCAAGAATATTTTCTAACCTAGACAAGTTATCCGCTATGGGGTTCTCAGCTCCTTTCCTATCAGTGATATGTAAATCAAATTCTTCTAGCAAGAGAACCCACCTAATGAGTCTAGGTTTAGCATCTTTCTTTACCATAAGATATTTTATAGCAGCATGATCAGTGTGAACGGTTACTTTGGAATCAACAATGTAAGATCTAAATTTGTCACAAGCAAACACAACTGCTAAAAATTCTTTTTGAGTAGTAGCATAATTTCTTTGGGCACTGTCTAGAGTTTTGCTAGCATAAGGGATAACATTTAACTTCTTATCAACTCTTTGTCCTAGAATAGCACCAACAACATAATCACTAGCATCACACACAATTGCAAAAAGCAAGTTTCAATCAGGTGGTTGAACAATAGGTGCAGAAGTTAAGGCTTTCTTAAGTGTTTCAAAGGCTTCTACACAATCATCATAAAAAACAAATGGAACATCCTTTTGTAAAATATTAGTGAGAGGCCTAGAAATATTAGATAAGTCTTTAATAAACCTCCTATAGAAACTAGCATGACCAATGAAACTACGAATACCTTTAACATCTTTAGGACATGGCATTTTCTCAATTGCATCAACTTTAGCTTTATCCACTTCAATACCTCATTGAAAACTTTTATGCCCCAAGACAATACCTTCATTAACCATAAAGTGACACTTCTCCCAATTGAAGACAAGATTAGTTTGTTCTCATCTCTGCAAAACTCGATCAAGGTTGCTTAAGCAATCATCAAAAGAAGTTCCATAAACGGAAAAATCATCCATGAAAACCTCAACAATCTTTTCACAAAAATCAGAGAATATAGCAGTCATACATCTTTGAAAGATAGTAGGTGCATTGCATAGTCCAAAAGGCATACGTCTATAAGCATAGGTTCCAAAAGGGTAAGTAAAGGTGGTTTTCTCTTGCTCAGGTTGTGAAACAGGTATTTGAGAAAAACCAGAATATCCATCAAGAAAGCAAAAGTGTATGTGCTTAGATAATCTTTCTAGCATTTGATCAATAAAAGGCAATGATCTTTTCTAGTAGCTTTGTTTAATTTTCTAAAATCAATTACCATTCTACAGCCAGTAACAATTCTTTGTGGAATGAGTTCATTTTTATCATTAGGAACAACAGTGATACCTCCCTTCTTAGGGACACAATGAACATGACTTACCCATCTACTATCAGCTATGTGATTGATTATACCTGCTTCCAGAAGTTTTAGTATTTCAGTTCTTACCACTTATTTCATCTTAGGATTCAAACGTCGTTGGTGATCAATAACGGGTTTAGCTTCAGGTTCCATATTAATCTTGTGCTGACATAGAGTGAGACAAATGCCCTTATATAACTAAGAGTATATCCAATAGCAGCACGATGCTTCTTCAGAATTTTTAATAATACTTTTTCTTCATGTTCTGAAAGGTTAGCACTAATAATAGCAGGTTATATCTTTTTCTCATCAAGATAAGCATATTTCAGAGTGTCCGACAATTGCTTTAATTCAAACACAGGATCACCTTTAGGTGGAGGAGGACCTCCAAGAGTTTCAATAGGCAAATTTTGTTTTAGGAGAGGTTGTTGTTCAAAGAATATTTTATCTATTTCATTTCTTTCACGTAAATGCATATCATTCTCATGGTCGAGCAAATATTGTTCTAGTGGATCGGTAGGAGGCATGGTAATAGAAGCAAGACCAATTATTTCATCCTTACTAGATAATTCTTTATTACGGGGTTGTCTAATAAACTTGGAGAAACTAAATCCATGAGATTCATCCCCAAAGCTAACACCGACAGTTTGTTTATGACAATCTATAGTAGCATTAGCAGTGTTCAAGAAAGGTCTACCAAAGATAGTGGGACAAAAGTCATCTTGTGGGGAACCAAGAACAAGAAAATCAGTAGGGTATTTTATTTTCCCACACAAGACTTCAACATCTCTAACAATCCCAAGTGGTGTGATGGTATCTCTATTAGCAAGTTAAATAGTAACATCAATGTATTCTATTTCAGCGGGTGCTATGTCATTCATAATTTCTTGGTATAAGGTAAAAGGAATAGCACTCAAACTAGCACCCAAGTCACATAAACCATGATAACAGTGATCTCCTATTTTAACTGAGACAACAGGCATGCCAACAACAGGTCTATGTTTATCTTTTTCATCGAGTTTAGCAATTCTAGGAGCTTCATCATAGAAGTAAATAACATGCCCATCAATATTTTCTACCAAGAGATCTTTAACCATAGCAACGCTAAGTTCTACTTTAATATGCTCAGAGGGTTAGGTGCTTTAATATTACTTTTGCGAACCACAGTTGATACCTTAGCATGTTCCTTTATCCTAACAGGGAAAGGTGGTTTTTCAATATAAGCAGTAGGCACTGGATCAACACTGTAAATAATAGTTTCATCTTTAGCTAATACCAGTTCTTTAATTTCTTATTTAATAGGGGTATGATATTTAAACCACTTCTCCTTAGGGAGATCAACATGAGTAGCAAATGATTCACAGAAAGAGGCTACTATCACTACTGCAGGATGCTGCTAACGCGACACTACGATCAGAGACCCTTCGACGAAACTGTGTGATGCAATAATCGCAAACGATGGTGTAAAAAACCCGTCAAAAATGTGCAAAATGTTTGCGATGGCGGAGCCATCAAACATGGTTCATATTTTAGTTGCCTGTGCGATGCAGGGCATACGGTTGATCCAGACGAACTGTTTGCGATTAGACAAAACAATAGAAACGGGCAGCCATATCAATGCGTGTGCGATATACGACATACAGTTCGCTCCGATGAACTGTTTGCTATTAGGGAAAGCAACATAAACGATCAGCCAAATCAAGGTGTGTGTGATATAAGGCATACGGTTCAGTCGAATGAACTGTTTTCGATTTGGGAAGAGAACATAAACGGTTCAACTTAACAAGATGTGTGTGATACGCGGCAAAAAGGCCCGGAGGTTAATTCGAGAACAAGTACACAGAGGTTAATTTGACATACATGACTTATAAGTTTCAGAGAAATCATACAATTTTTTTGAAAACATTTAATTGCGTTGAATGTATATAGTGCTCCGTCCTATTAGTTGAATTAACCTCAAGGTCCATGTTTTGGAAACATTTCATAAAGTAATGTGATAGACCTTCATTCAAGCCAATCAACATGTGTTCAAAAAACAAAAATTATCAAAAAGTAACGAGATAGACCTTCTTCAAGTCAATCAACATGTGTACAAAAAACAAAAAATGTCAAAAATTACAAAACAAGGACCTCGAGGTTAATTCAACTAATATGATGGAGAACTATATGCATTCAACGCAAATAAATGTTTACGGTGACCCATCAAATCAGTTAATTTAACATCGAGGCCACTTCCCATCCGGTCACCCATCTGATGACTACTCCAGCCTCAGCACAGTTAACTTGGGAGTTATGTTAGATGAGCTATCAATAGGGAAGCTGGTCCTTGCTGGTGTAGGATCCCTCTTTGCATCCTTTATTGGGCACCGGATGACCGACTGTTGCCGCCCAATGGTCAATGCCACGTCCCCAGCATGGCAGTTTTTGCAGCGGGTAACCGCATCGTCGCGTCGCGCTCGGCACAACGGCATGTACACGAACGTGCGTGATCGTGCGCTGGCCCCAAACACTAGCAGCACAACTTATAAATTGACGGATGGATACTAGTTACAGTGATGCATATTATTAAGCAAAGGGATCGCACATGTCTGTATTGACTGGAACGAGAATGCAATAGCACAATAAGAATTAAGGACACGATGATGCGATAGCGGTGGTGGTTACAGGAGGCAAGAAGAAAGATACATCCATCAACGTACGACCTCCTCCTCCTCAACTCAGTGTGTCGGGCCACCGACCGGCAGCTAAGGAGCGGCGGCTTTCGTGGCGAGGTCAAGGTGCTTCTCAGCAAAGGCATCCAAGGCTTCCAGCCGGTTGAAGAAGGCCAACTTCGTAGCGTCCTCACTGGCCTTGTAGATACCTATGTACACAATGTGCTCGTACACGTGGATGTGTAGGTCGACGAATTCTTGCAGGGCGAGGCTGAGGGAGTCCTGGAATAGGGGGTCCCCGGGCGTCCGGACCATGTGACGAGGGCCGGACTAATGCGCCGTGAAGATACAAGGTAGAAGGCTTTCCCCCGTGTCCGGACGGGGCTCTCCTTTGCATGGATGGCAAGCTTGGCGTTTGGATATGAAGATTCCTTTCTCTGTAAATCGACTATGTACAACCCTAGGCCCCTCCGGTGTCTATATAAACTGGAGAGGTTAGTCCATAGAGGCAATCATAATCATACAGGCTAGACATCTAGGGTTTAGCCATTACGATCTCGAGGTAGATCAACTCTTGTAACCCCTATACTCATCAAAGTCAATCAAGAAGGAAGTAGGGTATTGCCTCCATCGAGAGGGCCCGAACCTGGGTAAACATCGTGTCCCTGTCTCCTCTTACCTTCGATCCTTAGACGCACAGTTCGGGACCCCTACCCGAGATTTGCCGGTTTTGACACCGACATTGGTGCTTTCGTTGAGAGTTCCACTGTGCCATCGTCGAAAGGCTCGATGGCTCCACCGATCATCTACAATAATGCTGCCTTGAGGGAGACCTATCTCCCCGGATAGATTTTTGTATTCAGCGGCTTCACACTACGCGCCAATTCGATTGGCCACCTGGAGCAGATCGACAGCTACGCCCCTGGTCACCAAATTAGTTTTGGAAATCTGAAATATGTCGCCGATATTCGAGGAGACTTGATCTTTGAGGGGTTCACGACGCCGACCACCGTTCTGGCCTTAGATCCAGAGCAGTCTACTGGGTCCGAAGACGGGAGCATGGATCCCACTGGACTCTCCACAATTACGGAGCTCCTTACCTCAGATCCAGATAGGACAGTGTCATCGGCAGGCCTAGCGCTTAGCCGGACTCCCCTCATCAGTGGAAGGCCGGACTCGTCCCCAGATCCTGATTCCAGACTCTCGAGGATTGTGGCAAGCGGGCGTGACCTGGAGGACCTTTCCTCACCGAGCACCAGAATGTAGCGACCATACCTCAGACAGTCTGATCTCTGTGCATCAGTGTCATCCCTGGATCGGTAATGCTGACATGCACAGTACTTGAGGATTTATAACAGAGTAGCAATCACACACTTATTACATCGAATGTCTCAAAAGAGAACTTATTACAATAAATATGGCTTAACGCCATCTAAAATCGATAACAGTGGAAGGCTTGGAAGATAAAGTGAGTCCATCACTCCAACGGCATCACTGAGTGAAAGACAACGACCTATGGTTCCTTACTCTTCGTCTGTAAAGTCTGCAACATGAACGTTGCAGCCCGAAACGGGTCAACACATGGAATATGCTGGCAATGTAACACAAGAGAGTAATGAATAGAATAGTTGCTATCACTACATGCATATATGGCTGGTGGACACTCTATGGTTAACATGTTTTTGCGAAAAGCTAATTTTTCCCTACAACAAAGGAATAAATTTTATTTAACTATCATGGTGGTTGTTAAACATTGAGAAGGTTCCTCCAACTCAATCCCAATTAAGCATCATCATTAAACCCAATCAAATTATATTAAGAGTGATGAGATCAACATGATAATCCAAGAACTAGATACTCAAGACGTCCATAACCGGGGACACGGCTAACCATGATTAGTTTGTACACTCTGCAGAGGTTTGTGCACTTTTCCCCACAAGACTCGAATACATCCATGGTCGGAGATTCGAGACACAGTCTTTCTGAAGCATTAACTCTCTACTCTGGGTAGACAGTACCACCTACAACCCACTACATCTGCTAGTCTACCTCTTCAAGAGCTTCACGCAACTTACTCAACTATGCCAGAGCCCATAATGGCATGTGGCTGCACATGGAAGTTTCTAGCATGAAAAATCTTATGATCCCTTTGAGCCTGGGTGGCGGACCGTAGGATGATCACACGGGTCCTCGGGGATATCCTAGGACAACACTGGATTCTCCAGGTGCCCACAACCAATCCACCCAGATGTCTATTTAAGTTGCCACCTTAAGTTGAACCATTAATTAACAAACTCACATCTGTCATGGATACACTCAAACCCAATCCACGTCTACTAGCATAGCATAGGAATATAAGCAACGTAGAAGTAACTCCCATAGGTTTGATAATAAACAGGTAAATATGTACTACCTCATCTACTTCCCAAAACCCACAAGTTAATCAAATCCTAACAATGCAATTATTTGAGGATTGATCTAATGCAATAAAACTGGGTAGTAAAGAGGTATGATCAAAGTGTTACTTGCCTTGCTGATGATCCGTGAAACCTAGAGACTCGTAGTAGCACGCTTCGCACTCCGGGTACTCTATCGCAAAAAAACAAACATATAATAAACACTCAACCAAAAGCACGGGTAAAACTCAAAGAAGAAATCTAACCAGAAAGTTCAACTTAAGAACTCCGGTTTGCAAAAAGAATCAAATCAAACGAAGCAACAAAACTCAAACTGCGAAAGAAACAAGATCCGTTTACTAATCTAGACTTAAGTCAAATTTTACAGTAGCAAAATCTTGTTCAAGTTGGTTAAACAGAAAGAGGGCTTCCAAAAGAAGATCTAGGCGCTTGAATCGCCTGATTCCGATAAACGAGCGAAAAGATAAACTAAAACAAAAATCGGGTCAGAAATCGCGATCGAAAATAATCACGGAAAAACCCGGGAAACAGAAAAACTAACGAACAAAAAAGCGGTTCCCAAGTTGGTAATGATACCCTCAAGTTTATCGATTCTAGTGGAATCTTGATTTATTCTTTCATTAACTATGGGTTCCTTCTCCTTAATATTTTTCAAAGTGACTCCTACTTTAGATCCGTATTGGGTAATTTGGTTATGGATCTTTTTATCCAAATTTTCAATTAACTCTACGGTAGAAACTTTATTTTCAATAATTTCAAGTCATTGCATTACATGCTCCAAAGTTAACATAGTTCCATTAACCAAAAGAGGTGGTGAGCCAAACAAATCTATCAAAGCATTATAAGAATCAAAAGTATGGCTACCCAAGAAATTCCCTCCGGTAATGGTATCAAGGATATTTCTGTACCAAGGAGTAGCGCCTACATAAAAATTGCGGAGAAGAACAGAAGTAGATTGCTTCCGGGTAGATCTATTTTGAGCATTGCAAATTCTATACCAAGCGTCTTTTAGATTTTCTCCCTCCCTTTGCTTAAAATTTAGAACTTCATTCTCGGGAGACAATGGAGAAGATAGAGGACTAGACATAACGACAAGCAAACGGAAAAAGAGGCGAACGGAAAAAGGAGAGGGCGAATAAAACGGCAAAGGTGAAGTGGGGGAGAGGAAAACGAGAGGCAAATGGCAAATAATGTAATGCGGGAGATAAGGGTTTGTGATGGGTACTTGGTATGTTGACTTTTGCGTAGACTCCCCGGCAACGGCGCCAGAAATGGCTCATTGTCGGGAGTCCAAATCTTGACTTGACCTTGCGTAAGCCTCCCCGGCAACGGCAGTAGGAGGCTACACGCAAGTCCCTCACATCTACACAAACAAATAAATCCTCGCAACCAACGCGATAAGGGGTTGTCAATCCCTACACGGTCACTTACGAGAGTGAGATCTGATAGATATGATAAGATAATATTTTTGGTATTTTTATGATAAAGATGCAAAGTAAAGAAAGTAAAATAAAAACGGCGTCAGAAATAGCTTGTTGTCGGGAAATTAATATGATGGAAAATAGACCCGGGGGCCATAGGTTTCACTAGTGGCTTCTCTCAAGAGCATAAGTATTTACGGTGGGTGAACAAATTACTGTTGAGCAATTGACAGAACTGAGCAGAGTTATGAGAATATCTAGGTATGATCATGTATATAGGCATCACGTCTGAGACAAGTAGACCGACTCCTGCCTGCATCTACTACTATTACTCCACACATCGACCGCTATCCAGCATGCATCTAGAGTATTAAGTTCATAAGAACAGAGTAACACTTTAAGCAAGATGACATGATGTAGAGGGATAACCTCATGCAATATGATATAAACCCCATCTTGTTATCCTCGATGGCAACAATACAATACGTGCCTTGCTGCCCCTACTGTCACTGGGAAAGGACACCGCAAGATTGAACCCAAAGCTAAGCACTTCTCCCATTGCAAGAAAGATCAATCTAGTAGGCCAAACCAAACTGATAATTCGAAGAGACTTGCAAAGATAACCAATCATACATAAAAGAATTCAGAAGATTCAAATATTGTTCGTAGATAAACTTGATCATAAACCCACAATTCATCGGTCTCAACAAACACACCGCAAAAAGAAGATTACATCGAATAGATCTCCACGAGAGAGGGGGAGAACATTGTATTGAGATCCAAAAAGAGAGAAGAAGCCATCTAGCTAATAACTATGGACCCAAAGGTCTGAGGGAAACTACTCACACATCATCGGAGAGGCTATGGTGTTGATGTAGAAGCCCCCCGTGATCGATGCCCCCTCCGGCGGAGCTCCGGAATAGGCTCCAAGATGGGATCTCACGGCTACAGAAGGTTGCGGCAGTGGAATTAGGTTTTTGGCTCCGTATCTGGTAGTTTGGGGGTACGTAGATATATATAGGAGGAAGGAGCATGTCGGTGGAGCAACAGGGGGCCCACGAGGGTCGAGGGCGCGCCTGGGGAGGGGGGAGGGTAGGCGTGCCCCCTACCTCGTGGCTTCCTGGTTGATGTCTTGACGTAGGGTACAAGTCCTCTGGATCATGTTTGTTCCGAAAATCACATTCCCGAAGGTTTCATTCCGTTTGGACTTCGTTTGATATTCTTTTTCAGCGAAACTCTGAAATAGGCAAAAAACAGCAATTCTGGGTTGGGCCTCCGGTTAATAGGTTAGTCCCAAAAATAGTATAAAAGTGTATAATAAAGCCCAATAATGTCCAAAACAGAAGATAATATAGCATGGAGCAATAAAAAATTATAGATACGTTGGAGACGTATCAAGCATCCCCAAGCTTAATTCTTGCTCGTCCTCGAGTAGGTAAATGATAAAAGCAGAATTTTTGATGTGGAATGCTACTTGGCATAATTTCAATGTAATTCTTCTTAATTGTGGTATGAATATTCAGATCCGAAAGATTCAAGATAAAAGTTCAATATTGACATAAAAATAATAATACTTCAAGCATACTAACTAAGCAATTATGTTTTCTCAAAATAACATGGCCAAAGAAAGTTCATCCCTACAAAATCATATAGTTTAGTCATGCTCCATTTTCGTCACACAAAAATGCTCTCATCATGCACAACCCCGATGACAAGCCAAGCAATTGTTTCATACTTTAGTAATCTCAAACTTTTTCAACCTTCACGCAATACATGAGCGTGAGCCATGGATATAGCACTATGGGTGGAATAGAATATAATGATGGGGGTTATGTGGAGAAGACAAAAAAGGAGAAAGTCTTACATCAACGAGGCTAATCAATGAGCTATGGAGATGCCCTTCGATTGATGTTAGTGCAAGGAGTAGGGATTGCCATGCAACGGATGCACTAGAGCTATAGATATATGAAAGCTCAACAAAAGAAACTAAGTGGGTGTGCATCCAACTTGCTTGCTCATGAAGACCTAGGGCACTTGAGGAGGCCCATTGTTGGAATATACAAGCCAAGTTCTATAATGAAAAATTCCCACTAGTATATGAAAGTGACATAACAAGAGACTCTCTATCATGAAGATCATGGTGCTACTTTGAAGCACAAGTGTGGTAAAAGGATAGTAACATTGACCCTTCTCTCTTTTTCTCTCATTTTTTTGGGCCTTCTCTTTTTTATGGCCTTTCTCTTTTTTACCTCACTTGGGACAATGCTCTAGAAAATGATGATCATCACACTTCTATTTATTTACAACTCAATGATTACAACTCGATACTAGAACAAAGTATGACTCTATATGAATGCCTCCGGCGGTGTACCGGGATATGCAATGAACCAAGAGTGACATGTATGAAAGAATTATGAACGTTGGCTTTTCCACAAATACTATGTCAACTACATGATCATGCAAAGCAATATGACAATGATGAACGTGCCATGATGAATGGAACGGTGGAAAGTTGCATGGCAATATATCTCGGAATGGCTATGGAAATGCCATAATAGGTAGGTATGGTGGCTGTTTTGAGGAAGATATAAGGAGGTTTATGTGTGAAAGAGCGTATCATATCACGGGGTTTGGATGCACCGGCGAAGTTTGCACCAACTCTCAATGTGAGAAAGGGCAATGCACGGTACCGAAGAGGCTAGCAATGATGGAAAGGTGAGAGTGTGTATAATCCATGGACTCGTCATAAAGAACTCACATACTTATTGCAAAAATCTAGAAGTCATCAAAAACCAAGCATTACGCGCATGCTCCTAGGGGGATAGATTGGTAGGAAAAGACCATCGCTCGCCCCCGACTGCCACTCATAAGGAGGACACTCAAAGAACACCTCATGTTTCAAATTTGTTACATAACGTTTACCATACGTGCATGCTACGGGACTTGCAAACTTCAACACAAGTATTTCTCAAATTCACAACTACTCAACTAGCACAACTTTGATATCACTACCTCCATGTCTCAAAACAATCTTCAAGCATAAAACTTCTCTTAGTATTCAACACACTCATAAGAAAGTTTTTACTAGACTTGAATACCTAGCATATTAGGATCATTTAAGCAAATTACCATGCTATTTAAGACTCTGAAAATAATCTAAGTGAAGCATGAGAGATCAATAGTTTCTATAAAACAAATCCACTGCCATGCTCTAAAAGATATAAGTGAAGTACTAGAGCAAAAACTATATAACTCAAAAGATATAAGTGAAGCACATAGAGTATTCTAATAATTTCCGAATCATGTGTGTCTATCTCAAAAGGTGTGTACAGCAAGGATGATTGTGGTAAACTAAAAAGAAAAGACTCAAATCATACAAGTCGCTCCAAGCAAAACACATATCATGTGGTGAATAAAAATATAGCTCCAAGTAAAGTTACCGATGGAAGTAGACGAAAGAGGGGATGCCTTCCGGGGCATCCCCAAGCTTTGGCTTTTGGGTGTCCTTAGATTATCTTGGGGGTGCCATGGGCATCCCAAATCTTAGACTCTTGCCACTCCTTGTTCCATAATCCATCAAATCTTTTACCCAAAACTTGAAAACTTCACAACACAAAACTCAGCAGAAAATCTCGTGAGCTCCGTTAGCGAAAGAAAACAAAAGACCACTTCATGGTACTGTAATGAACTCATTCTTTATTTATATTGGTGTTAAACCTACTGTATTCCAACTTCTCCATGGTTTATAAACTATTTTACTAGCCATAGATTCATCAAAATAAGCAAACAACACACGAAAAACAGAATCTGTCAAAAACAGAACAGTCTGTAGTAATCTGTAACTAACGCAAACTTCTGGAACTCCAATACGTCAGCCAAAATAGGACGACCTAGACAATTTGTTTATTGATCAGCAGCAATTGGAATCAATATTTTATCATGTTCTGGTGATTTTTAACAACTATTTTCGTGAACAGAAAGTTTCTGGAATTTTCTGCTAGATCAAATAACTAGCATCCAAGAAGATCCTATAGGTTTAACTTGGCACAAACACTAATTAAAACATAAAAACAAGTCTAACCAGAGGCTAGAACAAAGATTTATTTCTAAACAGAAGCAAAAAGCAAAAAACTAAAAATAAAATTGGGTTGCCTCCCAACAAGCGCTATCGTTTAACGCCCCTAGCTAGGCATAAAAGCAAGGATAGATCTAGGTATTGCCATCTTTGGTAGGCAATTCTTCAATGAGGCATCTATTATCCTTAAAAGTTTCTTTCTTTTTATTAATTATCAAACTTTTAGGCACAAGATCAAAAAATTCATTTGTAGCAAATGGTTCCTTAATGATAGCAAAAAGATTGGGATGAATACTTATAGATTTGAGATCCGCAGTTTCCTTACTAGAGGATTCACCCTTGTTTTTAGGAACATACATAAGCTTGGCAATTTTAGTTGGAGGACTTGGAGTATTCTTTACGGAAGAAAAAGCGGTTCCCAAGTTGGTAATGATACCCTCAAGTTTATCAATTCTAGTGGAATCTTGATTTATTCTTTCAATAACTATGGGTTCCTTCTCCTTAATATTTTTCAAAGTGACTCCTACTTTAGATCCGTATTGGGTAATTTGGTTATGGATCTTTTTATCCAAATTTTCAATTAACTCTACGGTAGCAAATTTATTTTCAATAATTTCAAGTCATTGCATTACATGCTCCAAAGTTAACATAGTTCCATTAACCAAAAGAGGTGGTGAGCCAAACAAATCTATCAAAGCATTATAAGAATCAAAAGTATGGCTACCCAAGAAATTCCCTCCAGTAATGGTATCAAGGATATTTCTGTACCAAGGAGTAGCGCCTACATAAAAATTGCAGAGAAGAACGGAAGTAGATTGCTTCCGGGTAGATCTATTTTGAGCATTGCAAATTCTATACCAAGCGTCTTTTAGATTTTCTCCCTCCCTTTGCTTAAAATTTAGAACTTCATTCTCGGGAGACAATAGAGAAGATAGAGGACTAGACATAACGACAAGCAAACGGAAAAACAGGCAAACGGAAAAAGGAGAGGGCGAATAACGGAAAAAGGAGAGGGCGAATAAAACGGCAAAGGTGAAGTGGGGGAGAGGAAAACGAGAGGCAAATGGCAAATAATGTAATGCGGGAGATAAGGGTTTGTGATGGGTACTTGGTATGTTGACTTTTGCGTAGACTCCCCAGCAACGGCGCCAGAAATGGCTCATTGTCGGGAGTCCAAATCTTGACTTGACCTTGTGTAAGCCTCCCTGGCAACGGCGCCAGAAATCCTCCTTGCTACCTCTTGAGCACTGCGTTGGTTTTCCCTTGAAGAGGAAAGGGTGATGCAACAAAGTAGCGTAAGTATTTCCCTCAGTTTTTGAGAACCAAGGTATCAATCCAGTAGGCGGCCACGCATGAGTCCCTCGCACCTACACAAACAAATAAATCCTCGCAACCAACACGATAAGGGGTTGTCAATCCCTACACGGTCACTTACGAGAGAGATATCTGATAGATATGATAAGATAATATTTTTGGTATTTTTATGATAAAGATGCAAAGTAAAGAAAGTATAATAAAAACGGCGTCAGAAATAGCTTGTTGTCGGGAAATTAATATGATGGAAATAGACCCGGGGGCCATAGGTTTCACTAGTGGCTTCTCTCAAGAGCATAAGTATTTATGGTGGGTGAACAAATTACTGTTGAGCAATTGACAGAACTGAGCATAGTTATGAGAATATCAAGGTATGATCATGTATATAGGCATCACGTCCGAGACAAGTAGACCGACTCCTGCCTGCATCTACTACTATTACTCCACACATCGACCGCTATCCAGCATGCATCTAGAGTATTAAGTTCATAAGAACAGAGTAACACTTTAAGCAAGATGACATGATGTAGAGGGATAACCTCATGCAATATGATATAAACCCCATCTTGTTATCCTCGATGGCAACAATACAATACGTGCCTTGCTGCCCCTACTGTCACTGGGAAAGGACACCGCAAGATTGAACCCAAAGCTAAGCACTTCTCCCATTGCAAGAAAGATCAATCTAGTAGGCCAAACCAAACTGATAATTCGAAGAGACTTGCAAAGATAACCAATCATACATAAAAGAATTCAGAAGATTCAAATATTGTTCGTAGATAAACTTGATCATAAACCCACAATTCATCGGTCTCAACAAACACACCGCAAAAAGAAGATTACATCGAATAGATCTCCACGAGAGAGGGGGAGAACATTGTATTGAGATCCAAAAAGAGAGAAGAAGCCATCTAGCTAATAACTATGGACCCGAAGGTCTGAGGTAAACTACTCACACATCATCGGAGAGGCTATGGTGTTGATGTAGAAGCCCTCCATGATCGATGCCCCCTCTGGCGGAGCTACGGAACATGCCCCAAGATGGGATCTCACGGGTATAGAAGGTTGCGGCGGTAGAATTAGGTTTTTGGCTCCGTATCTGGTAGTTTGGGGGTACGTAGGTATATATAGGAGGAAGGAGTACATCGGTGGAGCAACAGGGGGCCCACAAGGGTGGAGGGCGCGCCTGGGGGGGGGGGGGGGGGGTAGGCGCGCCCCCTACCTCGTGGCTTCCTGGTTGATGTCTTGACGTTGGGTCCAAGTCCTCTGGACCACGTTCGTTCCGAAAATCACGTTCCCGAAGGTTTCATTCCATTTGGACTCCGTTTGATATTCTTTTTCTGCGAAACTCTGAAATAGGCAAAAAACAGCAATTCTGGGCTAGGCCTCCGGTTAATAGGTTAGTCCCAAAAATAGTATAAAAGTGTATAATAAAGCCCAATAATGTCCAAAACAGAAGATAATATAGCATGGAGCAATAAAAAATTATAGATACGTTGGAGACGTATCAGCATATTGTCGTCCCAACTAGATCCATAGTCTAGCGCACAAGCTCTCAACATGTCCTCCAGAATCTGATTGACTCTCTCAGTCTGTCCATCTGTCTGCGGGTGAAAAGCTATACTGAACTCTAGCCTGGTTCCCAAAGTCTCATGCAACTGATTCCAAAACTTGGAGGTAAACTGGGTTCCTCTATCTGATACAATGGTCCTCGGAACTCCATGCAGACATACGATCCTGATCATATATATATTTGCCAACTTAGCACTGGTGTAAGTGGTCTTAACTGGGATGAAATGAGCTACCTTTGTCAAACGATCGACTACAGCCCATATCGAGTCATAGCCCGAACGAGTCCTGGGCAATCCCGTGATAAAATCCATGCCTAGTTTATCCCACTTCCATTCGGGTATCAGCAATGGCTGTAACAATCCAGCTGGCTTCTGATGTTCTGCCTTCACTCTCTGACATACATCACAAACTGCTACATACTCCGCAATATCCTTCTTCATTCCGGTCCACCAGAAACTATCCTTCAAATCCAGACACATCTTGGTTTTTTTTGGGTGAATCGAATACGGCGAATCATGGGCCTCTTGGAGAATCAACTTCCTGATCTCCGGATCATTAGGCACATATACGCGGTCCTCAAACCATAAGGTATCGTGTTCATCCTCACGAAATCCTTTAGCCTTTTCTTTGCTCCTCCTTTCCTTTATCTCGGCAATATCCTTGTCCGTCTTCTGAGCTTCTCGGATCTTATCCATCAAAGTAGACGAATCTCCCATGCTGCTACATAACCTCTCGGTACTATTTCCAAACATAGCTCACGAAGATCCTCTGCTAACTCCTTGGGTAACTCTCCGGTCATGAGTGTATTGACATGACTCTTGCGGCTCAACGCATCGGCTACTACGTTAGCCTTTCCGGGATGATAATGCAACTTCATATCATAATCCTTAATGAGTCCAACCATCTCCTCTGCCTGAGATTCAACTCCTTCTGCGTGAAGATATACTTCAAACTCTTGTGATCCGTGTACACCTCACAATGGTTTCCGATGAGAAAATGTCTCCATGTCTTCAACGCATGCACTACGGCTGCTAACTCCAAATCATGGGTAGCATAATTCAACTCATGGGGTTTAAGCTGTCGTGAGGCATATGAGACAACTCTTCCCTCTTGCATAAGCACTGCTCCAAGTCCTCGACGAGAAGCGTCGCAATACACCTGATAATCCTTGCGTTGATCTGGCAGAATCAACACTTGAGCTGTAACCAAGCGTTTCTTCAACTCCTGAAAACTGGCCTCACATTCCTCAGTCCATTTGAACTTGGTGTCCTTCTTTAGCAAATCCGTCATGGGCTTTGCAATCTTTGAGAAATTCTCAATGAACCTCCGGTAGTATCCTGCGAGTCCAAGAAAACTCTGAATCTCTCCAACCGACGTGGGTGCTTCCCAATTTGTCATGGTGACAACCTTGGTAGGGTCTACTGCTATTCTTTCTCCAGATATAACATGTCCGAGGAATCCAACTTCCTTCAACCAAAACTCACACTTGCTGAACTTGGCATATAACTGATGTTCTCTGAGCTTCCCAAGTACCAAACACAAATGCTCTTTATGCTCCTGTTCATTCTTCGAGTAGACCAGAATATCATCAATGAATACCACGACGAACTTATCCAAAAACTCCATAAACACCTCGTTCATCATGTTCATGAAATAGGCAGGTGCGTTAGTCAGACCAAATGACATAACGGTATACTCATATAGCCCGTACCTTGTGGTAAAAGCTGTCTTAGGTATATCCTGCTCTCGAATCTTCTGCTAGTGGTACCCTGATCGCAGATCGATCTTGGAAAACACCTTAGCTCCTTGCAGCTGGTCAAACAAATCA
The DNA here is from genome assembly GCF_002575655.3 of Aegilops tauschii subsp. strangulata. NCBI lineage: Eukaryota > Viridiplantae > Streptophyta > Magnoliopsida > Poales > Poaceae > Aegilops > Aegilops tauschii. The sequence goes on along the minus strand of NC_053038.3, from coordinate 322,045,078 downwards.
TTGATCATCGGCAGTGGGTACTTGTTCTTGATCGTCACCTCATTCAATCCACGATAATCAACAACCATCCTCAACGATCCATCCTTCTTCTCCACTAGAAGCACTGGTGATCCCCAAGGTGACGAGCTTGGGCGAATATAGCCTTTATCTAGTAACTCCTTTATCTGCATCTTAATTTCCTCTAAATCCTTTGCGGGCATCCTGTACGGTCTCTTAGATATTGGCCCTGTGCCTGGTAAAAGCTCAATCAAAAACTCAATGTCTCTATCCGGTGGCATGCCTGGCAAATCTTCTGGAAATACATCCGGGAAATCCTTCACCACTAGTACTTCCTCCTGTACAACTCCTAATAAGGAATTCACTTGAGTCCTAGTCGGCACATGCCGGGATACATACTTGATTCTTCTTCCTTCTGGGGTGGTAAGCAGAATCGACTTACTGGCGCAGCCAATGTTCCCTCCATACTTTGATAACCAATCCATGCCTAATATCACATCCAGTCCTTGTGACTCCAATACTATTAGGTCTAAGGGAAACAGGTAATTACCAATCCTTAATGGTAACCGCTCACACCATAGGCTAGCCATATACACTGCTCCTGGTGACGTTACTAACATGGTTGACCTAAGGGCTTGGGTTGGCAGTTTAAACTTATCCACAAATCCCCTTGATATGTATGAATGCGATGCACCAGTATCAAAAAGAACGATTGCAGTAAATGAATTAACCATAAACTTACCTATTACTGCATTGGGTTGCGCTTCAACCTCCTCCATGCTAACGTGGTTCACTTGTCCCCTGTTGAAAGGGTTGGGCTTCTTCCCAGAGCTTCCATTGCTATTTACATTCTTTGCTTCAGAACACTCCATGGCATAATGTCCATTCTTCCCGCACTTAAAACAAGTAATGTGACTTAGATCCTTTTTGGCGGGTGTTGCTGGGTTGGAACGGTTCTGGCCGTTGCTTCCTCCGTTACCATTCCCATTCCTGGGGCCACTATGGTTGTGCGAAATCCCTCCATTATGAGTGTGACCTCCATGGTTATGTTGAAGGGGTCCTCCCGAGTTCGGGGTAAAACGGGGTCTCTGCCGAGCTCCAGAATTATACTTCCCTTGTCCATATTTCCTCTTGCGGTTGTCAATCTGCTGCTGCTTTCCTTCAATCATGAGAGCTCTATCTACCAACTCCCGGTAGTTATTAAAAGTTGCCACCATCAACTGCATGCTCAGCTCATCATTCAGTCCTTCCAGAAACTTCTCCTGTTTAGCTGCATCCGTAGCAACGTCATCTGGGGCATAACGTGCTAGCTTACTAAAGTCATCCACATACTGGCCAACGGTGCGTCCTCCTTGGCGTAAGTTGCGAAACTCACGCTTCTTCATGGCCATAGCTCCTGCTGATACATGGGCAGTGCAAAAAGCCTACTGAAACTGGTCCCATGTAACAGTGTCGATGGGGTAAGTGGCTGTGAAATTCTCCCACCATGATGCTGCGGGTCCATCAAGCTGATGTGCGGCAAAACGCACTCTCTCCGCATATGTGCATCCTGCAGTGGTCAACTCCCTTCCAATCTTGCGGAGCCAATCATCTGCAACTATCGGCTCGGTGCTACTGGAGAACACCGGTGGATTCAGCCTTAGAAAATGGGCTAAGTGATCAACTGGTTGTGGTGGGTTGTTTTTGTTATTGTTCCCCTAGTTCTGATTCTGGACTAGTATCTGCATCAAAGCATTCTGCTGCTGGATCAACTGAGTGAGCTCCGGTGGGAAAGCAAATCCATTGTCGCGTCTTAGAGGCATCTGATGGGTTTAGAAAAGATGAGAAAACAGAATAGAATGAGGTCTAGGGGAAAACACTACCCATATGCACATGAGACAAACACAAACATATCACTTCAATCAATTCAAAACAAGGGCATACAATCGGTCTAACTATCGTTACAAAAGTGCTCGGACTAAGCTATATACATGGGGGAAATACTACTACTAATATGGTGGTCGACTAGAAAAATTGATCGGTGGAAGACTCCATAATATCTGCTCCACCTTAATAAACAAAGTCGCTATCGTCGGGGTCCGAGTCGGTGTCGTCGATGATGATGTAGTTCTCCGGGCAGGTGGAATCGTCGTCTTCTCCTCCTGGCGCGGGGTCTCCCATGAATACTCCCAGCTTCCTTCTCAGGTCGTCATTCTTCTCCACGAGTATCGTCATTTCCTCCTCATATCCATCGCGTGTAGACTTGAGTTCTTCCTCTAGCTCCGTGATCCTGGTCATTGCCTTCTTCAGATCTATCATGCCTGCGCACATCTGGTTCTCCTGGCGACGAATGTGCTGGTTTAACTCCTGGATGAAAGCTGCAATAGATCTATCCTTCTTGGTGCTGATCATCTCCCATTGCTCATCTTGGCGCCCACAAATCTGGTAAATAGTATCCTTGAGATTCTTGTGGTAAACTTCTCCAATGCGTCCCATGGTGATGTGGGCTGCCATGCTCTTTCCTAGACTCCAGGTGGGTGCATCAAAAGAAAACTCAATGGGCTCAGTAACTGGCGTGAACGTCCTTCCTGGAACTTGAACTTGAATCATCCAGCGCTCCTCTTCTGGTAAAGTGGCGTTGTAGGTCCCGATGAAGCTTGGTATTCCGATGTTCAGGTACCTAGTGACTTCCTTCAAGTGTCGTCCAAAAGGTGTATCTTCATCCGGTTGCGCAAACTTGTTCCTTGCATCCGCCATCCTAAAGAGTAGAAAAGGGAGAGGAGTCAGAAATGAGAAGAGAGTAGTGATCTAGGGTTTTAGCTTAGTGGTCGTGTCCTACAGTCAACGTGTGCTCTGATACCATCTTGTAGCGACCAGACCTCAAACAGTCTGATCTCCGTGCATCAGTGTCATCCCTGGATCGGTAATGCTGACACGCACAGTACTTGAGGATTTATAACAAAGTAGCAATCACACACTTATTACGTCGAATGTCTCAAAAGACAACTTATTACAATAAATATGGCTTAAGGCCATCTAAAATCGATAACAACAGAAGGCTTGGAAGATAAAGTGAGTCCATCAACTCCAACAGCATCACTAAGTGAAAGACAACGACCTATGGCTCCTTACTCGTCGTCTGAAAAGTTTGCAACATGAACGTTGCAGCCCGAAACGGGTCAGCACATGGAATATGCTGGCAATGTAACACAAGAGAGTAATGAACAGAATAGTTGCTATCACTACATGCATATATGGCTGGTGGAGGCTCTATGGCTAACATGTTTTTGCGAAAAGCCAATTTTTCCCTACAACAAAGGAATAAATTTTATTTAACTATCATGGTGGTTGTTAAACATTGAGAAGGTTCCTCCAACTCAATCCCAATTAAGCATCATCATTAAACCCAATCAAATTATATTAAGAGTGATGAGATCAACATGATAATCCAAGAACTAGATACTCAAGACGTCCATAACCGAGGACACGGCTAACCATGATTAGGTTGTACACTCTGCAGAGGTTTGCGCACTTTTCCCCACAAGGCTCGAATACATCCATGGTCGGAGATTCGAGACACAGTCTTTCTGAAGCATTAACTCTCTACTCTGGGTAGACAGTACCACCTACAACCCACTACATCTGCTAGTCTACCTCTTCAAGAGCTTCACGCAACTTACTCAACTATGCCAGAGCCCATAATGGCTTGTGGCTGCACACAGAAGTTTCTAGCATGAATAATCTTATGATCCCTTTGAGCCTGGGTGGCGGACCGTAGGATGATCACACGGGTCCTCCGGGATATCCTAGGACAACACTGGATTCTCCAGGTGCCCACAAGGAATCCACCCAGATGTGTATTTAAGTTGCCACCTTAAGTTGAACCATTAATTAACAAACTCACATCTGTCATGGATACACTCAAACCCAATCCACGTCTACTAGCATAGCATAGGAATATAAGCAACGTAGAAGTAACTCCCATAGGTTTGATAATAAATAGGTAAATATGTACTACCTCATCTACTTCCCAAAACCCACAAGTTAATCAAATCCTAACCATGCAATTATTTGTGGATTGATCTAATGCAATAAAACTGGGTAGTAAAGAGGTATGATCAAAGTGTTACTTGCCTTGCTGATGATCCGTGAAACCTAGAGACTCGTAGTAGCACGCTTCGCACTCCGGGTACTCTATCGGAAACAAACAAACATACAATAAGCACTCAACTAGAAGCACGGGTAAAACTCAAATAAGAAATCTAACCAGAAAGTTCAACTTAAGAACTCCGGTTTGCAAAAAGAATCAAATCAAACGAAGCAACAAAACTCAAACTATGAAAGAAACAAGATTTGTTTACTAATCTGGACTTAAGTCAAATTTCACAGTAGCAAAATCTTGTTCAAGTTGGTTAAACAGAAAGAGGGCTTCGAAACGAAGAACTAGGCGCTTGAATCGCCTGATTCCGATAGACGAGCGAAAAGATAAACTAAAACGTAAATCGGGTCAGAAATCGTGATCGAAAATAATCGCGGAAAAACCTTGGACAAAGAAAAACTGACGAACAGGTTAACGAACGAACGTTCGCTGTCTGCGGTAACGAGTGAAAACCGTTCGTTAAAACGAACGTACGAACAGGCGTTCGCTAAATAACTAAACCGGTAAAAGAATAAAACCGATCTAAAAAATATAAAAAAATAACCGCGGGTTTCTAAAAACACCGAACGGATTTCTGACGAAAACCGGCGGCTACCTCGGTTCGCGTGGCGGCGGCGGCGACAGTCAACTCCGGCAGCGACGGCGGTCAACTCCGGCGGCGAGGGCGGGGGCGGCGTCCGGCGGCGGCGGCGCGGTCGCGGGTTAGGGTTAGGGTTCGGTGGCCAGGCGGCGGGTGGGCTGGGGTGGGTTGCGGGATCGGTGGGGCGGCTTATAAAGCCTGGGGCGGCGGAAGTCCTAGTCGGGTATGGCCCGACTAAGTGGGTTGACTTTTTTTAAAAATAATTCCGCACAGATAAACAAGAAAAATAAATACTAAACGGACTCCAAAAATCCTGAAATAAAATTTTCCCACCCTCTAAAAATATAGCGGACAAGGTGAACATTTATTTGGGCCTCTAATGCAATTTTGAAAAACGCATATTTTTCCTAATTCAAATAAAATAGCGATAAAAACTCTGAATAAAATCTCATTTGATTTTAATATTAAATCTCCAATATTTCTTTATTTTGGGGAAGTCATTTTATCCCCTCTCTTTTATTTTCATAAAATAAATATTCAAAGAGAAAATAATTAAAATCAAACGATCCTCTTTTCAAAATTTGAGAAAACTGAAATATGAAAATTACAAAATCCCGAACTCTCTCCGTGGGTCCTTGAGTTGCGTAGAATTTCTAGGATCAAGCCAAAATGCAATAAAATATGATATGCAATGATGATCTAATGTATAACATTCCAAATTGAAAATTTGGGATGTTACACAGAAGCTCTTTTCTCCCCGTCCAACCCTCGCCTTTAAGCGAGGCCCTGGACCTAATGTGATCGCTTGCTATTGCAGAAGAATCGCTGCCGAACTACGCCCAACCCATGCTAGGGGCTGAACGCAGGGAATTTTACGTCCCACCCACCACCCACTTCATAGCCACTATCGAGGATCTAACCGACATGCTCGATTACGCCTCCAAAGACATCGACGGTATGGACGACGATGCCGGAGATGAGCAGGCCCAAATCCTGCCGTTCACCGGACGCTGGATGACTACTTCCTCATATGACGTGTACATGGTGGACACACCTAAAGAAGGCGACGGCGATGACGATAAGGTTCCAGCCGGGGACGAACCTCCCGAGATACCACCAAGGCGTCGACGTCAGTGGCACCGCTCTAAATCGCGTTGTGGAAAAGATAGCAATACCGGCACCGGAGACAATAGTACTCTGGAGAACGCCGAAAACCAAGAAGCCCCCATCAAACCAACATCCGAACAGGATGATCGGGAGGACGGGAAAGTTGACCCTAACGAGCCAGCAGGGTACGAGGACTCGGAGGATAGCAACTATCTACCACTCTCCGAAGACGATATAAGCCTCGGCGACGAACATTTCATTGTGCCAGAGGAACCCCTCGAACAGGAGTGCTTTAAGCGCCAGCTAATCGCAACTGCGAGAAGCCTCAAAAAGAAGCAGCAACAACTCCAGTCCGAACAGGATACACTCAACAACAGATGGACTAAAGTCCTGGCAGCCGAAGAATACGGCCTTGAACATCCTACAAAGAGCTATCCAAAGCGCAAGCTGCTACCCCTATTTGACGATGAGGCCCGGGAGCCCATACTACCAAGGCGTGATGCTGTTGACAGACCCAAACGACCACCACATGGCCGGGACAGAGCAGCAACTCAAGCCGAACACCAGCCTGCACCACCCTGCCGTAGAGGCAGAGAAACAATGGCTCCAAGATACACCTATGACCTAAGACAGGACCTGGAAAATAGAGCCGGTCAGACCAGATCAATCTACGGATCATGGGGGAAGACGGCTATCAAGCCTGCCGCGACAAGCATAATCACACCCGGGCTGAAAACCGCATATGGACTTCATCCGAACTGTGTTGTGACATAGCCCGATACAAAGGCACTGCACACCCCCTATGCTTCACCGATGAGGTAATGGAGCACCAGTTCCCAGAAGGGTTTAAACCCGTGAACATTGAATCATATGACGACACAACAGATCCCGCAGTATGGATTGAAGATTTTCTTCTCCACATTCACATGGCTCGCGGTGACGATCTACATGCCATCAAATACCTTCCCCTAAAACTTAAGGGGCCAGCTCGGCACTGGTTAAACAACCTACTAGAAAAATCTATTGGAAGCTGGGAAGACTCGGAAGATGCCTTTAGAGACAACTTCCAAGGCGCCTATATCCAGCCTCTAGACGCTGATGACCTCAGTCACATAGTCCAGCAGCCCGGAGAGTCAGCCAGAAAATTCTTGACCAGGTTCCTTATTAAAAAGAACCAGATTGTCGACTGTCCGAATGCCGAAGCCCTAGCGGCCTTCAAACACAGCATTTGCGATGAATGGCTCGCCCGACACCTCGGCCAAGAGAAGCCGAAGTCCATGGCAACCCTTACAGCACTCATGACCCGTTTTTACGCGGGCGAAGATAGCTGGCTAGCCCGTAGCAGCAACAGTACAAGCGAACCTGGCACTTCCGACGCCAGGAATAGCAACGGCAGGCCCCGACACAACAAACACAAGCGTCGAAGCAACAATGACAACACCGAAGACACGACGTCAATGCCAGATTCAGTGGTTCCAAGTCCGGTCAGCGGAAAAAGCCATTCAAAAGAAACAGAGATGGCTCATCCAGCTTGGACCGAATACTCGATCGACCCTGCCAGATTCACGGCACGCCCGATAAGCCTGCCAACCACACCAACAGAAGTTGTTGGGTCTTTAAACAGGCCGGTAACTTAAATACCAAACATAAGGAGAAAGGGTCACCGAGCGAGGACTACGACGAGGAGCCTCGTCCACCGAACACAGGGAGACAGAAGAAATTCCCCCCGAAGTCAAAACGGTGAATATGATATACGTTATTCACATCCCCGAGAGGGAGCGCAAGTGCGCGCTAAGGGACGTCTATGCGATAGAGCCAGTCGCCCCAAAATTCAACCCATGGTCAGCCTGTCCGATCACTTTTGATCACAGGGACCACCAGTATCCGTCACGGAGGTTCGGCCGCACTGGTCCTTGACCCAATTATTGATGGATTCCACCTTACGCGAGTCCTCATGGATGGTGGCAGCAGCCTTAACCTGCTCTATCAGGACACAGTCTGCAAGATGGGTATTGATCCGTCAAGAATCAAGCCCACTAAAACTACCTTTAAAGGAGTAATACATGGTGTAGAGGCCCGCTGCACGGGCTCAATTACATTGGAGGTCATCTTCGGTTCGCCGGACAACTTCCGAAGCGAAGACTTGATCTTCGACATCGTCCCCTTCCGCAGTGGCTACCATGCACTACTCGGACGAACCGCGTTCGCTCGCTTCAATGCGGTCCCACACTATGCCTATCTCAAACTCAAGATGCCCGGACCACACGGCGTTATAGCAGTCAATGGAAACATGGAACGCTCCCTCCGTACTGAGGAGCACACCGCGGCCCTGGTAGCGGAAGTACAGGGCGGCCTTATCAAGCCAAATACCGCATCGGCGGCCAAGCCCCCGGACACTGTCAAACGAGTCCGGACTACTCCGCAGCACGACAGTCCAGCTCGTTAGGAGCTCGACTAGCAATTCAGCCTCCGTCTCAGCCCCAACCGAATTGGGGCATATGTACCACGCGTACATAACTACGCACTAAAGATACCATGGGCAAAGACGGAGTCATAGCACAGATACAGTCCACAATACGGCTAGACCCTATCTGGACACTCATATTTCTTTTTTCTCTTATTTTATTTTCCCAGGTTCCTTATAACCCACATCACCTTTTCAACGGTGCCAAGGCCCCTTTTCTGGGCCCATCGTGAACACCCGATCATTGATCCTTTCGAAGGACAACACACCAAGGAGAAAAGCAGCGTAGACGCGTGGCAGAGTATCTAAAGGGTCTTTAAAGATCGCCTCGTCCGTTTTCAGGACCCGTACACAGCTTTCCCTTGTGCTCGGCATGTAAAATAGCCTTGTTGCTTATCACATTATTTGGACAAATACGTTTTGATGTATCAATCAGACTATAATGGAAACCATTTTTTAGCCCAACCTATACAGTACTGGCTTATTTCTTAATCTGTATTTACCTGTCTTTCGTCCGATTGTCATGCACACCTCGGTACGACTCAAATCGCCAGGGCCTCTCTTGAGCCCCGTGCATTTCTTAAACATACAATAAGTCCGAACACTTTTACAGTACAATTCAGCGTCCTGAATATAGCATTATATGCATCGGCTCCGAATCATGTCTTTGGTCAATAGTTGGGTAGCCCGGCTCCTGTGGTTACTGCCTTATGTTTTGCTTGTTCGGCTAAGGTAGCAAAGGGAGAACTACTACGATTGTGTTTCTGATTCATCCAGATAAACACCTCAGTAGAGAAAGCCGAAAACTAACTGTCATGATGCGGCGAGAGCTGGTCAGCTATTCAGTGGCTAAGTATAAATCTCTTGCATTTTTTCCGCATTACGCGACGGACTGTGATGACCCACAAGTATAGGGGATCTATCGTAGTCCTTTCGCTAAGTAAGAGTGTCGAACCCAACGAGGAGCAGAAGGAAAGGATAAGCGGTTTTCAGCAAGGTATTCTCTGCAAGCACTGAAATTATCGGTAACAAATAGTTTTGTGATAAGGTAATTTGTAACGGGTAACGAATAACAAGTGTTAATAAAGTGCAGCAAGATGGCCCAATCCTTTTTGTAGCAAAGGAAAAGCCGGGACAATTTCTTATATGAAGAAAAGCGCTCCCGAGGACACATGGAAATTATCGTCAAGCTAGTTTTCATGACGTTCATATGGTTCGCGTTCGGTACTTTGATAATTTGATATGTGGGTGGACCGGTGCTTGGGTGCTGTCCTTACTTGGACAATCATCCCACTTATGATTAACTCCTATTGCAAGCGTCCGCAACTACAAAAGAAGTATTAAGGTAAACCTAACCATAGCATGAAACATATGGATCCAAATAAGCCCCTTACGAAGCAACGCATAAACTAGGGTTTAAGCTTCTGTCACTCTAGCAACCCATCATCTACTTATTACTTCCCAATGCCTTCCTCTAGGCCCAAACAATGGTGAAGTGTCATGTAGTCGACGTTCACATGACACCACTAGAGGAGAGAAAACATACATCTCATCAAAATATCGAACGAATACCAAATTCACATGACTACTAATAGCAAGACTTCTCCCATGTCCTTAGGAACAAATGTAACTACTCACAAATCATATTCATGTTCATAATCAGAGGGGTATTAATATGCATAATGGATCTGAACATACGATCTTCCACCAAATAAACCAACTAGCATCAACTACAAGGAGTAATCAACACTACTAGCAACCCACAGGTACCAATCTGAGGCTTTGGGACAAAGATTGGATACAAGAGATGAACTAGGGTCTGAGAGGAGATGGTTCTGGTGAAGATGTTGATGAAGATTGCCCCCCTCCCGATGAGAGGAGCGTTGGTGATGACGATGGCGATGATTTCCCCCTCCCAGAGGGCAGTTTCCCCGGTAGAACAGCTCTGCCGGAGCCCTAGATTGGTTCAGCCAAGGTTCCGCCTCGTGGCGGCAGAGTTTCTTCCCGAAAGCTTGCTTATTATTTTTTCTCGGACGAAAGACTTCATATAGCAGAAGATGGGCACCGGAGGGCCACCAGGGGGCCCACGAGGCAGGGAGGCGCGCCCAGGGGGGTAGGGCGTGCCCCCACCCTCGTGGCCAGGGTCTGGGCCCCCTCTGGTATTTTCTTCGCTCAATATTTTTTATTACTTCCAAAAATAACTTCCGTGGAGTTTCAGGACTTTTGGAGTTGTGCAGAATAGGTCTCTGATATTTGCTCCTTTTCCAACCCAGAATTCCAGCTGCCGGCATTCTCCCTCTTTATGTAAACCTTGTAAAATAAGAGAGAATAGGCATAAGTATTGTGACATAATGTGTAATAACAACCCATAATGCAATAAATATCGATATAAAAACATGATGCAAAATGGACGTATCAACTCCCCCAAGCTTAGACCTCGCTTGTCCTCAAGCGGAAGTCGATAACGATAAATATGTCCACATGTTTAGAGATAGAGGTGTCGATAAAATAAAATACGGACATGAGGGCATCATGATCATTCTTATAACAGCAACATATATATATATATATATTGTCATATGATTTCTTATGCTCAAGTAATAATCTATTCACATCGTCAAGTATGAATCAGAAATTTCATTGAGAACTAACAAACTATAATCTCAGTCATTGAGGCAATTGCAATTTATCATAACATCAGAAAGAGTCAATATAAGAGCTTTTCAGCAAGTCCACATACTCAACTATCATTTAGTCTTTCACAATTGCTAACACTCATGCAATACTTGTGGTTACGGAGTTTTAATCGGACATAGAGAAAGATAGGGGCTTATAGTTTCGCCTGCCAACCTTTTACCTCAAGGGTAATGTCAATAATAATAGCTCATGCTAACTTACATCCAATTAGATATATATATCAGGATCTTTCCAAGGCACTGTGCTTGCCAAAGGATAAAATGTAAAAAGGAAAGGTGAAGATCACCATGACTCTTGCATAAGGGTAAGAGATAAAAGTAAAAGATAGGCCCTTCGCAGAGGGAAGCAGAGGTTGTCATGCGCTTTCATGGTTGGATGCACAAAATCTTAATGCAAAAGAACGCCACTTTATATTGCCACTTGTGATATGGACCTTTATTATGCAGTCCGTCGCTTTTATTTCTTCCACATCACAAGATCGTATAAAGCTTATTTTCTCCACACTTATAAATCATACATATTTAGATAGCAATTTTTATTGCTTGCACCGATGACAACTTACTTGAAGGATCTTACTCAATCCATAGGTAGATATGGTGGACTTTCATGGCAAAACTGGGTTTAAGGGTATTTGGAAGCACAAGTAGTATCTCTACTTGGTGCAAAGAATTAGCTAGCATGATGGAGAAAGGCAAGCTCAACATGTTGGATGATCCATGACAATATACTTTATTTCAGATATAAGAAAACATAATCCATTACGTTGTCTTCCTTGTCCAACATCAACTCTTTAGCATGTCATATTTTAATGAGTGCTCACAATCATAAAAGATGTCCAAGATAGTATATTTATATGTGAGAACCTCTCTTTCTTTATTACTTCCTATTAATTGCAATGATGACCAAAGCTATGTTTGTCAACTCTCAACAACTTTTAATCATGATACTCTTTCTATGTGAAGTCATTACTCTCCATAAGATCAATATGATCTCTTTGTTTCTTTTTATTCTTTCTTTTTATTTTATTCCCTCAAGATCATAGCATAGTAATCAAGCCCTTGACTCAACCTAATCTCTATTATATATAGCTCACGGACTCGATTACATAAAGGGATCATAAAGCAAAACTCAAAACTAAATCATACTAAAATTTTATTCTACTAGATCAAGATATTACCAAAAGGATCGAACTAAGAAAAAAACCGGTAAAGATAGGAGTGTGATGGTGATACGATACCGGGGAACCTCCCCCAAGCTTGGCAGTTGCCAAGGGGAGTGCCCATACCCATGTGATTATATCTCCTTCTTTGGGGGTGAAGATGTGATATTCTTGGCTATGATACCCCTCAGGATACGATTCTCCTCCTCGAGCTTGTTGACTTGCCGCTTAAGATCCATTATTTCCTTACGGAGCTTACCCGTGACGGTTAAGGCTCCTTGCACCCATGGATGCTGCATAGCTGCGGGAGAACAAGTAACACGCCTTTTCATATTTTCATAAGAGAGAAATTTAAGATTGGAGGGGATGACCGAGTTTGGGATAGCTGAGCTCTGTAGTTCCCCCATCGCGAATCCTGCCCGGAAATGAGAAGTAACTTCTTGATCCTCCTCCATGGCATCTATCCTTTTCAAGTCAGCTTCCATCTCTTCCTCCGTTGAGGGCCCAAAGTGATAGGCATCGCTGTTTGCCCCTGGACTTGGTGCCGGATTGGACACCCGACTCTCCTCGACTGACTCTTAAGAAGACATCTTGCTCTAATCTACGGCAGAAATAGCTCGAAACAAAAACAGAGGATAATTGCATGATACGGTGGTCAAAACCTTCGGCAGATTATATAATGATTTTTTACCGACCAAAAGAAGTATCGTGCAAGAAAACGGAGTCCGGAGAGCGCACGAGGTGCCCACGAGGCAGGGGCGCGCCTAGGGGGGTAGGGCGCGCCTCCCACCCTCGTGGAAGCCTCGTGTCCTTCCCGGACTGCTTCTTATTTTCCTATTTTCTTAAATATTCCAAAATGGAGAAAAATTGCCATTAGAACTGTTTTGGAGTCGGTTTACTTACCGTAGCACATACCTATTCCTTTTCGGAGTCTGAAACGTTCTGGAAAGTGTCTCTTATGTATTCCTCCGGGGTTATGGTTTCAATAACATTAGTTTCAACATTTATAGGATTACCTGAGATATAATGTTTGATTCTTTGACCGTTCACCACCTTCGGATTTGTGCCTTCGAAGTTGTTGATTCTTATGGCACTGGAACGATAGACCTCCTTGATAACGTATGAACCTACCCATTTAGAGAGAAGCTTTCCTGCAAAAAATCTTAAACGAGAGTTGTATAGCAACACATAACCACCTACATTAAACTCACGCTTTTGTATCCTTTTGTCATGCCATCTCTTGACTTCTTCTTAAAACAACTTGGCATTCTCATAAGCCTGGGTTCTCCATTCATCAAGTGAGCTAATGTCAAATAGCCTCTTCTCACCGGCAAGTTTGAAATCATAATTGAGCTCTTTAATGGCCCAATATGCCTTATGTTCTAATTCGAGAGGTAAGTGACATGCTTTTCCATAAACCATTTTATACGGAGACATAACCATAGGATTTTTATATGCAGTTCTATAGGCCCATAATGCATCATCAAGTTTCTTGGACCAATTTTTTCTAGATCTATTAATAGTCTTTTGAAAAATTAATTTGAGCTCTCTATTACTCAATTCTACTTGACCACTAGACTCTGGGTGAAAAGGAGATGCAATTCTATGACTAACATCATACTTAGCGAGCATTTTACGAAAAGCACCATGAATAAAATGTGAACCACCATCAGTCATTAAATATATAGGGACTCCAAACCTCGTAAAAATAACTTCTTTAAGCATCTTAATTGAAGTGTTATGATCAGCACTACTAGTTGGAATAGATTCTACCCACTTAGTAACGTAATCAACAGCAACTAAAATATGTGTATACCATTTAGAGGAAGGAAACGGTCCCATATAATCAAAGCCCCAAACATCGAATGGTTCGATAACAAGTGAATAATTCATAGGCATTTCGTGACATCTACTAATATTACCAATTCTTTGACATTCATCACAAGATAAGACAAACTTACGAGCATCCTTGAAGAGAGTAGGCCAATAAAAACCGGATTGCAATACCTTATGTGCAGTTCTATCTCGAGCATGATGTCCTCCATAAGCTTCGGAGTGACACTTGCGTAGGATATGTTCCTGTTCATGCTCAGTTACACAACGTCTAATAACACCATCTACTCCTTATTTATAAAGATGTGGGTCATCCCAAAAGTAATGTCTCAAATCGTAGAAAAACTTTTTCTTTTGCTGGTATGTGAAACTAGGTGGTATAAATTTAGCAACAATGTAATTAGCATAATCAGCATACCATGGAGCAGTACGAGAAGCATTTATGACATTTAATTGTTCATCAGGAAAGCTATCATTAATGGGTAGTGGGTCATCAAGAACATTCTCTAACCTAGACAAGTTGTCTGCAACGGGGTTCTCAGCTCCCTTTCTATCAATAATATGCAAATCAAATTCTTGTAGCAAGAGAACCCATCTAATAAGTCTAGGCTTAGCATCTTTCTTTTCCATAAGATATTTAATAGCAGCATGATCAGTGTGAATAGTTACTTTAGAATCAACAATATAAGGTCTGAACTTATCACAAGCAAATACAACTGCTAAGAATTCTTTTTCAGTAGTGGCATAATTTCTCTGGGCATTGTCTAGAGTTTTACTAGCATATTGAATAACATTTAATTTCTTATCAACTCTTTGTCCTAGGACAGCACCTACAGCATAATCACTAGCATCACACATAATTTCAAAGGGTAGATTCCAATCAGGTGGCTGAACAATAGGTGCCGAAATTAATGCTTTCTTAAGTATTTCAAATGCTTCTACACAATCATCATCAAAGACAAAAGGAATATCTTTTTGTAATAGATTAGTCAGAGGCCGAGAAATTTTTGAGAAGTCCTTAATGAACCTCCTATAAAAACCGGCATGACCAAGGAAACTTCTTATACCTTTGATGTCCTTGGGACATGGCATCTTTTCAATAGCATCAACTTTAGCTTTATCAACTTCAATGCCTCTTTCAGAAATTTCATGCCCCAAGACAATACCTTCGTTAACCATAAAGTGGCATTTCTCCCAGTTCAAGACAAGGTTAGTTTCTTCACATCTCTGCAAAACTCGATCAAGGTTGCTCAAGCAATGATCAAAAGAGGATCCATAAACGGAAAAATCATCCATGAAAACCTCACAGATCTTTTCACAAAAGTCAGAGAATATAGCCATCATGCATCTTTGAGAGGTAGCAGGTGCATTACATAAACCAAAAGGCATACGTCTATAAGCAAAAGTACCGAAAGGGCAAGTAAAAGTGGTCTTTGCTTGATCATCAGCTGACACAGGTATTTGAGAGAAACCAGAATAACCATCTAGAAAGCAAAAATGTGTGTGTTTGGATAATATTTCTAGCATTTGATCAATGAATGGCAAGGGGTAATGATCTTTTTTAGTAGCTTTATTTAATTTGCGGAAATCAATCACCATCCTATAACCTGTAATAATTCTTTGCGGAATCAATTCATCTTTATCATTAGGAACGACAGTAATACCTCCCTTCTTAGGGACACAATGGACAAGACTTACCCACTGACTATCAGCAACGGGATAAATTATACCTGCCTCAAGGGGCTTTAGTATTTCCTTTCTTACCACTTCTTTCATCTTAGGATTCAGCCGTCGTTGATGATCAATAATTGGTTTGGCATCTTTCTCCAAATTTATTTTGTGTTGGCATAGAGTGGGACTAATTCCCTTAAGATCATCAAGAGTATATCCAATAGCAGCAATGTGCTTCTTCAGAGTTTTCAATAGTTTTTCTTCCTCCTTCTATGAAAGGTTAGCACTAATAATAACAAGATATATCTTCTTTTCATCAAGATAAGTATATTTAAGAGTATCAGGCAACGGTTTAAGCTCAAACACGGGATCACCCTTGGGTGGAGGAGGATCCCCTAGGATTTTAACAGGCAAATTGTGTTTCAGAATAGGTCCCTGTTTAAAGAATACTTCATCTATTTCCCTTCTTTCATTCATAAACATATTATTTTCATGGTCTAGCAAATATTCTTCTAAAGGATCACTAGGAGGTACGGCAATAGAAGCAAGACCAATAATTTCATCTTTACTAGGCAATTCCTCATCACGAGGTTGTCTATGAAATTTAGAAAAATTAAGCTCATGAGACATATCATCTAAACCAATAGTAACAACATCCTTCTTGCAATCTATCTTAGCATTAACAGTATTCAAGAAGGGTCTACCAAATATAATGGGACAAAAGCTATCTTGAGGGGAACCAAGAACAAGGAAATCAGCAGGATATTTAGCTTTCCCACACAAGACCTCAACATCTCTAACAACCCCAATTGGTGAAATAGTATCTCTATTGGCAAGCTTGATGGTGACATCAATTCCTTCTAACTCAGCAGGTGCAATACATGCATAATTTCTTTGTATAAGGAAATAGGTATTGCACTAGAACTAGCAACCATATCACAAGCCATGATAAATATGATCTCCTATTTTAACAGAAATAACAGGCATGCCTACCACAGGTCTACGTTTATCTTTAGGACCAGGTTTAGCAATTCTAGTAGTTTCCTCACAGAAATAAATAACATGCCCATCAATATTATCAGCCAAGAGATCCTTAACCATAGCAATATTAGGTTCAACTTTAACTTGCTCAAGAGGTGTATACGTTCTAATATTGTTTTTACGAACCACAGTTGAAGCTTTAGCATGATCCTTTATCCTAGCAGGGAAAGGTGGTTTCTCAACATAAGCAGTAGGAACAATAGGATCATTATAAGTGATAGTCTTTTCTTCAAGTTTAATAGGTTCAACTACTTTTACTTCTATGGGAGGATGATATTTAAACCACTTCTCCTTAGGGAGATCAACATGAGCAGCAAAAGATTCACAAAAAGAAGCTACTATCTCAGAGTCAAGTCCATATTTAGTGCTAAATTTACGGAAAACATCGGTATCCATAAAAGATTTAACACAATCAAACTTAGGTGTTATACTTGACTCCTTACCTTCGTCAAGATCCCAATCTTCAGAGTTGCGTTTAATTCTTTCCAATAAATTCCATTTGAATTCAATAGTCTTCATCATAAAGGAACCAGTACAAGAAGTATCGAGCATGGAGCGATTGTTGTTAGAAAGCCGAGCATAAATTTTTTGAATAATCATTTCTCTTGAGAGCTCATGATTGGGGCATGAATATAACATTGACTTAAGCCTCCCCCAAGCTTGAGCGATGCTTTCTCCTTCGTGAGGCCAAAAATTATATATATAATTACGATCACGATGAACAAGATGCATAGGATAAAACTTCTGATGAAATTCCAATTTCAATCGCTTGTAGTCCCATGATCCCATATCATCACATAGCCTATACCATGTCAATGCATCTCCCTTCAAAGATAAAGGGAAGACCTTCTTCTTGATAACATCATCGGGCATACCTGCAAGCTTAAATAATCCACAAACTTCATCCACGTAGATTAAGTGTAAATCAGGATGCAATGTTCCATCTCCTGCAAAAGGATTAGCTAGCAGTTTGTCTATCATACCCGAAGGAATTTCAAAGTAGACATTTTCAGTAGGTTCAGTAGGTTGAGGAGCAACTCTTTGCTCTACTGGTCGGGGTGAATATACCCCGAACAAGCCCCTCAGAGGATTACTTTCCATAGTAACAAGTGACAGTAAATTTCAGCACACTATATAAATTTTTCCTTACCAAATTCCACCTACCAAAGGCGCTTCACTCCCCGGCAACAGCGCAAGAAAAGAGTCTTGATGACCCACAAGTATAGGGGATCTATCGTAGTCCTTTTGATAAGTAAGAGTGTCAAACCCAACGAGGAGCAGAAGGAAATGATAAGCGGTTTTCAGCAAGGTATTCTCTACAAGCACTGAAATTATAGGTAACAGATAGTTTTGTGATAAGGTAATTTGTAACGGGTAACGAATAACAAGTGTAAATAAAGTGCAGCAAGATGGCCCAATCCTTTTTGTAGCAAAGGACAAGCCGGGAAAATTTCTTATATGAAGAAAAGCGCTCCCGAGGACACATGGGAATTATCGTCAAGCTAGTTTTCATCACGTTCATATGATGCACGTTCGGTACTTTGATAATTTGATATGTGGGTGGACCGGTGCTTGGGTGCTGTCCTCACTTGGACAAGCATCCCACTTATGATTAACTCGTATTTCAAGCGTCCACAACTACAAAAGAAGTATTAAGGTAAACCTAACCATAGCATGAAACATATGAATCCAAATCAGCCCCTTACGAAGCAACGCATAAACTAGGGTTTAAGCTTCTGTCACTCTAGCAACCCATCATCTACTTATTACTTCCCAATGCCTTCCTCTAGGCCCAGACAATGGTGAAGTGTCATGTAGTCGACGTTCACATGACACCACTAGAGGAGAGACAACAGACATCTCATCAAAATATCGAACGAATACCAAATTCACATGACTACTAATAGCAAGACTTCTCCCATGTCCTCAGGAACAAACGCAACTACTCACAAATCATATTCATGTTCATAATCAGAGGGTTATTAATATGCATAATGGATCTGAACATATGATCTTCCACCAAATAAACCAACTAGCATCAACTACAAGGAGTAATCAACACTACTAGCAACCCACAGGTACCAATCTGAGGCTTTGGGACAAAGATTGGATACAAGAGATGAACTAGGGTTTGGGAGGAGATGGTGCTGGTGAAGATGTTGATGAAGATTGGCCCCCTCCCGATGAGAGGAGCATTGGTGATGATGATGGCGATGATTTCCCCCTCCCGGAGGGAAGTTTCCCCGGCAGAATAGCTCTGCCGGAGCCCTAGATTGGTTCTGCCAAGGTTTCGCCTCGTGGCGGCGGAGTTTCTTCCCGGAAGCTTGCTTATTATTTTTTCTCGGACGAAAGACTTCATATAGCAGAAGATGGGCACCGGAGGGCACCAGGGGGCCCACGAGGTAGGGAGGCGCGCCCAGGGGGGTAGGGCGTGCCCCCCACCCTCGTGGCCAGGGTGTGGGCTCCCTCTGGTATTTTCTGCGCTCAATATTTTTTATTATTTCCAAAAATAACTTCCGTGGAGTTTCAGGACTTTTGGAGTTGTGCAGAATAGGTCTATGATATTTTCTCCTTTTCCAGCCTAGAATTCTAGCTGCCGGCTTTCTCCCTCTTTATGTAAACCCTGTAAAATAAGAGAGAATAGGCATAAATATTGTGACATAATGTGTAATAACAGCCCATAATGCAATAAATATCGATATAAAAGCATGATGCAAAATGGACGTATCAGACTGGCCTTCACCCGGTCAGGTGTCTACAACACCCTATTTCGGATAATCAAATAATGCTAGGGGTTGCGCCTACACTCCCATTGTCAAACTCCTATGGCTAAGTGAGAGTGATAAAGCCACATAGTCTGATTGCCTGGTTCGCCGCACTAACACCTCCTTCAAGGACCAAGCCATTGGGTCAAGTGTGTTTAGATTCTATCCCGAACACCCTCGTACTACCTACGTGGGGGCGGAAGCCGACAACTGGCCAACTCTCACATACCGTTAGCGGCCGCACAGGAGGAAATATTTTAAGGTAAAACAAGCAACATACCATACATAAGCTTTGTTTCATAATACAGGATTGGACAACATCGATACATTCATTCAAAAATGATGTCCTTCGAACACTGGCCCTCTATAATTCGGGATCCCTCCAGGACATCATCGAAATACCGCTCTGGCGTGCGGTGCTCTTTGCCTACGGGCAGTCCCTCGGTTGCGAGCTTGATGGCGTTCATCTTCGCCCACTGCACTTTGACATGGGCGAAGGCCATCCGCGCACCTTCGATACAGACTGATCGCTTCACGGCATCAAGCCGGGGGCAGGCACTGACCAGCCGCTTCACGAGCCCGAAGTAGCTGCTGGGTATGGGTTCGGCAGGCCAAAGACGGATTATAAAATCCCTCATGGCCAATCCGGCCACCCTATGCAGTTCAGTCAACTTCTTCAGCTGATCGCTGAGGGGCACGGGATGCTCTGGCGCAAGGTACTGCGACCAGAACAGCTTTTCCGTCGCGCTCCCCTCTTCGGCTCGGAAGAACTCCACGGCATCAGCAACACTCCGGGGCAGATCTGCAAACGCTCCTGGAGAACTCCAAACCCGGGTCGGTAAGATGTACCTTCCCTCACAAATTTGCTCTGCATATTAAAGGCCTTACCCGCCGCGATCTGTTTTGCCTCTTGGATCTCCCGGAGGGCGTCCTGGGCCTCAACCCGGGCCTCCTGCGCGCTTTGGAGGGCCTTAGCAAGTTCAGAATCTCGATCCGCAACCTTGCGCTCCAAGGACTCACATTTACTTATGGCGTCCTTGAGCTCTTGCTGGACTTCCTCCACCCTTGATTCGTGTTTTTGGCGGGCGGCTCGTTCCTCTTCCGCCTTCTTCTGGGCTTCGGCCAGCGCATTCTTGAGGGTCTCGACCTTAGACGCGTCGCCTGTGAGCATCATTACAACAAGATCAGCAAGGTAACACAACAGCTCATATCATTTCAGATATGAATAGGTATTGTATACCTTGTTTGTCCTCCAGTTGTTTGTTGGCGCGGATGAGCTCTTCATCGGCCCGCTCCAACCTCCGCTTTAGTTCGGAAACTTCGGCGGCATGGGAGATTGCCGCTAGCATCGAAGCATGTTTGTTCAAATAGACATATATGTTAGTCTCCTGCGAAAACTATTCGATCCTCTGTCCGGCCTTTCTTCGTGAACGCCGAACAGAGTCTCAGGGGCTACTATCTATACACATGCATTCCTTTTATATAGTTAAAATATTACATCACATACCTCAAAGCCTGTCAGAAGGCTAGCACAGGCCTTGTTCAATCCGCTTTTGCAGTTAAAATATATATAAGTGCCTTCGAAGTACTTACGATTCGGCCAGTGGCTTCGGCCTGGGGCGCCACTCAGGGATGTCGTCGACGCCCGATTCGGAATCATCCATGAGGGAGATCCTCCCTTTCTTGGACGCCTCCGCCTCCAGATCCGTGGAAGCCCCCCTTTTCTTCTTTCCCCACTTAAGGGGAGAATTGCCCTCTTCCTCCTCCTCTTCGTCCTCGTCAGGGAAGGAGTGAGTTTTGGTGTCTTCGAAAACTATGTCCGAAGCGCCTTTATGGCGAAGGCCACTTTTGTCCTCCTTGACCTTCTTCTTGGCCTTCTTTTCCGGCGCCTGATATGGCACCGGAACCAGCATCCTCGTTAGCAGAGGAATGGCTGGGTCTTCGGGTAGCGGAGCCGGGCAGTGGATCCGCTCCGCCTTCTTCGTCCAGCCCTGTGAGAAGAACGGAAGGCTCGGTATACTTCTTGAATTTGCAAATTAAGCTTATCAGAAAACTTACGGGAGAGGCTGGATAAGTGCAGTCGAGGCCAAGGTCTTCAGATGTGTCCGACCACGTCTTCTGGGCCTTGAAAAGCAGCTTCCACATGTCTTTGTGC
Organism: Aegilops tauschii subsp. strangulata; assembly: GCF_002575655.3. Taxonomy (NCBI): domain Eukaryota; kingdom Viridiplantae; phylum Streptophyta; class Magnoliopsida; order Poales; family Poaceae; genus Aegilops; species Aegilops tauschii. The sequence goes on along the minus strand of NC_053038.3, from coordinate 322,023,471 downwards.
TTTGTGCCGAAGAACCGCTGCAGGGTCCGGGGACTGGCCGGGTCGAACTCCCACATATACTGAGTCCGGCGTTGGCAGGGGAGAATCCGGCCAAAGAGCATTACCTGGATCACGCTGGCAAGACTGGTATTCTTGTCTACCATACTCTTGACGCGCTTCTGCAGCATCATCACCTCGTCGAACGATGCCCAGTCCAGGCCCTTGTTGAGACAGGATGTCAGCCGCAATGGAGGCCCAGACTTGAACTCAGGAGCGGCGGCCCATGTGGTGTCACGGGGTTCCGTGACATATAACCACTCCTACTGCCATCCCTTCACGGTCTCCACGAAGGTGCCCTTAGGCCAGGTGATGTTGGGAAGCTTGCTCATCATGGCGCCTCCGCCCTCCGCGTGCTGACCATCCACCACTTTCGGCTTCACATTGAAGACCTTGAGCCACAGGCCGAAGTGGGGAGGGATGCAGAAGAATGCCTCACACACGACGATGAACGCCGAAATGTTGAGGAAGGAATTCGGGGCTAGATCATGAAAATCTAGCCCATGGTAAAACATAAGACCGCGGACAAAAGGATGGAGGGGAAACCCAAGTCCGCGAAGGAAATGCGGGATGAACACTACCCTCTCATTGGGCTCCGGAGTAGGGACGATATGCTTTTTGGCCGGAAGCCGGTGGGCGGTTTCCTTGGCGAGATACCCCACTTCCTGGAGTTCCTTGATGTTTCCCTCCGTAACTGAGGAGGCCATCCACTTGCCCTGCGCTCCGGATCCAGACATGGCTGGAGTGTTTGTTCATGGAAGGGATTGGAACTTGGGTGCTAGAGCTCGAGAACGGATGGGCAGAGGAGGAAGAAGGCGTGGGGTGAAAAGGTGGATCCCTATCCTCTTATAAAGGCAGTGAATATCAAACGTCCCCCACTAACCTTAAAACTCGCCTATTCCCAAGGGGTCGTGCGGATGGCACGGTTGGATTACCCACGCCCGTATTGATGAGAATCCCGCGATAAGGGGACACGATCTCTGCTTTGACAAGACGTGTCAATAAAAACCGCGTCTCGAAATGCAAAGCGGGAAGTCGAAAAAACGATTTGAAATAATGAGGCAGTCAGACGTCACGTCTCGCCAGTAAAAATGTCAGTAAAGGCACGCTATGTTTTCGATTAAGTATTATGCCCTTGCGGCTGTGGGAGGCAATTGTTCGACAGAGCCGGATACAGTTCTTGTGTTCGAAAGACTACATTGGAGTATTCGGAGGAGGAACCTGCCTTGCAATACCGAAGAAAATTTGTGCACCGGACACATCGTCATTGAAGCCTGGTTCAGGGGCTACTGAGGGATTAATGGAATAGGGGGTCCCTGGGCGTCCGGACCATGTGACGTGGGCCGGACTAATCGGCCGTGAAGATACAAGGTAGAAGGCTTTCCCCCTTGTCCGAACGGAACTCTCCCTTATGTGGATGGCAATCTTGGCGTTCGGATATGAAGATTCCTTTCTCTTTAAACCGACTTTGTACAACCCTAGGCCCCTCCGGTGTCTATATAAACCGGAGAGGTTAGTCCGTAGAGGCAATCATAATCATACATGCTAGACATCTAGGGTTTAGCCATTACGATCTCGAGATAGATCAACTCTTGTAACCCCTAAACTCATCAAAGTCAATCAAGCAGGAAGAAGGGTATTACCTCCATCGAGAGGGCCCGAACCTTGGTAAACATCGTGTCCCTGTCTCCTGTTACCTTTGATCCTTAGACGCACAGTTCAGGACCCCCTACCCGAGATCTGTCGGTTTTGACACCGACAGAGGCGCCTCGCGGCGAGCGCGACCTCCAGGTGGACATTCTTCGGGGCGTCGGCGGGCAGTCGCAGGGCCACCAGTGCTTGAAAGAGGTTCCGACCATGGAGGCCGATTAGGGTGGCATGCAATGAGGAGCCCGGGCGTGCGGGCTGGAGGAGTACAATGATGTCGTCCGCGAGCTTCTTGACGACAGTGAACTTGTTGGTGGTGGCAACGATCATCTGGTCCAACTGAGAGTCGTAGCTCGCGTCGATGACGGCCATCCACCAGTCGGTCGCCAACACCGTCTAGAGACGATCCTCAGTGCCATGCCATAGGCCGGCGTCGTGGACCATCTGGCACAACCACTGCCCGCTCGCGCGCATCGCCGCCATGGGTCTGGTGTGAGCACTTTTGCGCTTATTAGTGTAGGTGCTTAGGCAAATGCTTAGGTGCGTACGATGTGGTCGATGCATTGGAATGGAGGGGCGCCTTATATGAGTGCAAACTGCGTTGCATTCACATCGTGCTACCTCTTTTCCCGGTCCTCCTCCCATTACTCCCCCTCATGCATTCACGTGATGCTAATGGAAGGAGGATGCATCATTGGCCGTTCAACATTTCGGGAACCGCTACCCTCTCCCTCGTCTGCATTAAAGCCGTATCGGGAACTGCGTCACCTGTTGTCAAATCAAATAGTACTGCACCGCCCGCTGCACGCCCGGCTGAACACACCTCCTTGCCTCCATCGATGCTTAATTACTGAATTTTAGTTGCAAAAATTAGATACTGCTAGTGTTTTTTAGCTTCATATTTTTACAAATCGCAGTGTTACAAGGTTGACAAATGGCAATGTTACTAGATCAACAAATGTCAATCTTTCCAGTTTGACAAATGGCAACATACCCAATATCACAGATGCAAATCTTACCAAATTGTTTGTAAGTGGTTGCACACGGGTCATCCAAAATAACCGTTTGCGTTCAACAGATGAACAAATCCTGCTCTCACTTTGCATATGGGTGTTCTATCTAAAACGTTTGCGATCAAGAGCCACTAAAACCTATAGCCATTGAAACCAAGACACGTGGCGTCACGTGAATGGTTAACATAATGCACACGGTTTGAATTATACAAATGTTTGAGATATTAAAGTGGCAGCTATTTTTTCAAAATGCCTTTGTTGGCTGTTATTCGAGTGCGCCTTCTCTCAAAATGGACACAAAAAATACCATAGCATGTCGGGTGCCATTCCATGATAGCATGCCAAGTTTCATGAATTTCAGACAAGTTTTGGATTTACTAGAATTTAAAAACAAAGTATCTCAATGTTTTGTCGGCAATCAATGGTGCCCTGGTATTTGAAATTCATTCCCATTTCTTGCATTGAACCTAAGCATGCACCCAAGGACAAAGATTTGATTTTTCAACCAATTTATATGCACTTCAGCAAGTTCAAATTTGAATTATGCACATAAATGCATTGAAAACTCAGTTAATGCATAAAAATGTCCAAACGAACCCCGAAAAATCACAAAAATTGACACAACACTCCTGTTGTTCTATGTTGACACGAGAAAATATTTGAAAGCAATAAGAGGAAATGGATATCGTATCGTCCCCAAAGGTGGGACGTTCCCTACCGAAACCATCATGCTTGTTGTGAGAAGCTATGGTTTGTGAGAAGCATATACCCAAACCTGCCCCAAATGGGACAAAAAGTTTACCACGGCATGTTGATGCCACTCCATGATAGCATGCCAAGTTTCATGAATTTCAGACGAGTTTTGGAGTTACTAGAATTTAAAAAACTAGGTATCTCAATGTTTGCGGTCGAGTGACGATGGCAGGGTGTTTGACATTCATTCCCATTTCTTGCATGGGACCTAAGCATGCACCCAAGGACAAAGATTTGATTTTTTTCAACCAATTTATATGCACTGGAGCATGTGCATGTAGTTCAAATTTGAATTATGCACATAAATGTATTGAAAACTCAGTTAATGCATAAAAATGTCGAAACGAACCCCGAAAAATCACAAAAAATTGACACGACACTCCTGTTGTTCTATGTTGACACGAGAAATTTTTGGAAAGCAATAAGAGGAAATGGATATCGTTTCGTCCCCAAAGGTGGGACGTTCCCTACCGAATCCATCATGCTTGGTGTGAGAAGCCCTGGTTTGTGAGAAGCATATACCCAAACCTGCCCCAAATGGGACAAAAAATTTACCATGACATGTTGATGCCACTCCATGATAGCATGCCAAGTTTCATGAATTTCAGACAAGTTTTGGATTTACTAGAATTTAAAAACTAGGTATCTCAATATTTGCGGCTGAGTGACGGTGGCAGGGTGTTTGACATTCATTCCCATTTCTTGCATGGGACATAAGAATGCACCCAAGGACAAAGATTCGATTTTTCAACCAATTTATATGCACTGGAGCATATGAATGTAGTTCAAATTTGAATTGTGCACATAAATGCATTGAAAACTCAGTTAATGCATAAAAATGTCCAAACAAACCCCGAAAAATCACAAAAATTGACACAACACTCCTATTGTTCTATGTTGACACGAGAAATTTTTTGAAAGCAATAAGAGGCAATGGATATCGTTTCGTCCCCAAAGGTGGGACGTTCCCTACCGAAACCATCATGCTTGTTGTGAGAAGCTTCGGTTTGTGAGAAGCATATACCCAAACCTGCCCCAAATGGGACAAAAAATTACCACGGCATGTTGATGCCGCTCCAGCATGCCAAGTTTCATGAATTTTAGAGGAGTTTGGATTTACTAGAATTTAAAAACCAGGTATCTCAATGTTTGCGGCCGAGTGACGGTGGCAGGGTGTTTGACATTCATTCCCATTTCTTGCATGGGACCTAAGCATGCACCCAAAGACAAAGATTTGATTTTTCAACCAATTTATATGCACTCGAGCATGAGCATGTAGTTCAAATTTGAATTATGCACATAAATGCATTGAAAACTCAGTTAATGCATAAAAATGTCCAAATGAACCCTGAATAATTCCAATTCTTTTACGACACACATATAGTTGCATGTTCACTGCAGATAAAAGGTCTAGCAATTCAAACACCGTCCATTGCCGCTGTGACCCCATTATGTAATTCAAATAAAGACGAAAAATCAAGTAGATCCCACACGGTTTATTATAACCAACCGTGTGAGATGCAGCACAAAATATCTTGGAGCACAGTCGGAGTATAGTACGCATACGGCTTACGTGAGAAGGTGCGACGACTATAGTCCACAGCCCGCTCTGAATAAGGGACCGTGTCTGATGACAATTTGCGCGCCAGTTTTTTCGCTGAAGCGATTCCAAATTTTGGGCTTCCGCGGAAATATCTACCTCCCCGCCCCCTCCCCCTTACCAAAAGCCACATTTCCCCTGTTCCTCCTTCCTTTCCTGGTTCGAACCTTCACTCCTTGCTTGCAGCGCCGCCTCCTCGTCGGCGACCCTCCTTCACGCTGCTCGGCCTCGCCTATCCAGGCAGGTAATCCACACCCGACCCCCATCCCCCTCCTCCTTCCACATCCCACATGCCCCGACCGCTGGCGCGAGCGCGACACCTTCCACCCAAATCACCGACCCCGCCACCAAATAAGCGACGCCCTAAGCCATGGTGCATGCAGTATAGCTAGGATCTCAAGGAGCATTTGGCAGCGGAGAAGCAAATCGCGGCCGCACGCGTGGATGAGGTCGCGATGGCTGCCATTCGTGCCGACCCCCAGATCTTGGTGGAGCACCTCGCCATCGAGGCCACCGTCGACGCCTCACGCGCCGACTCTGCGACGCGGTTGGCTGCTTTAAACGACAGTGTCCACCATGCCTGGATAGGCGAGGCATAGGCAACCGTCGGTGCCTTCGATGAAGACTACGAGGTGTTTTCTCAGCGTGCACGTGCTTACCTCATCTCGAGAGCCAGCAGGTTGGTGCCGGGAGCGGCTTAGGCAACTCACCACTACGACGAGGGCACCCACGATGCGGAGGCCTCTCCCTCTTCCATGTCCAAGGAGCCAATCGTCATCGATATCTCCGACAATGAGGAGTAGCTTGTCTTATTAGCTCACTATAAGGACCCATGTTCAGTTTGCTAGCTACTGCCTTTCCTTAACAAATTATAGTGGATTGATCTACTTTTGCCATGCAATCTTCTGCTCTAGAGTATATGTTCTATGTGTCGTGCAATGTGGTGTTCAGTAAACTGTTTGGTTCAATTCTGCAAATGTGATGTTCAATTCTTCAGGGTGCAATTTTCCAAGTTTTCAAGCATGCTTGGTTTGGTTAACTGTCTGACCTTCTATTAGGAGCATGTTATATTGTGCAATGTGGTGCTCAGTTAATGTTTGGTTCATTTGTTGTGGTGTTTAGTTAACTGGTTGGTTCAATTCTGCAATGCGATGTTCAATTGCTGTGGGTGCATTCTGTTATTGTATACCATGTGAGAAATAAATTGAATTTGGATATACTAAATATATGAGAAACAAATACAATTGCTATATTTCCAAGTTGTTAAGCATGCTTGGTTTGGTCAACTATCTGATCTTCTATTAGGAGTATGTTATATTGTGCAATGTGGTGCTCAGTTAACGTTTGGTTCATTTGTTGTGGTGTTTAGTTAACTGCTTGGTTCAATTCTGCAATGCGATGTTCAATTCTTGTGGCTGCATTATATTATTGTATACCATGTGAGAAATAAATCGAATTTTGCTGTACTAAATACATGAGAAACAAATACAATTGCTATATTTCCAAGTTGTTAAGCATGCTTGGTTTGGTTAACTATGTGATCTTCTATTAGGAGTATGTTATATTGTGCAATGTGGTGCTCAGTTAACGTTTGGTTCATTTGTTGTGGTGTTTAGTTAACTACTTGGTTCAATTCTGCAATGCGATGTTCAATTGTTGTGGCTGCATTCTGTTATTGTATACCATGTGAGGAATAAATCTAATTTGGCTGCACTTAATACATGAGAAACATATACAAGTGCTATATCTCCTAGTTCTTAATCATGCTTTGTTTGGATAAATGGGTTTTCCATGTGGCTTGAATTAATCTGATGAATCTGCAATGTGCTTATTTATCATCAACATATTTTACTAATAGCATCCGAACCCTTACTTAACCTGATGACTAACTACCTTATATGTGTTGCAGGGAAACAATGGGAAGCACTGAGGTTTACAAGATGGTACTAACTTTATACCTTGCCTTTTTTTATTCCTTTGCCCCATTTCCAATATATAGAATATATTTATGCACATCCTTGTTTTCAGGGTTTACTGATGATTACCTCTCAAACCACCTCTGTGGTCAGGAGGCGAGGAAAGTTTTCATACAACACCCACGGTTCAACATTGAAGTGTTCCTGAAGAGGTCAAATGAGGGACGGTCAATCATCCACAGGCACTGGCCTAAAGTTGCAAAGACCTTCAACATGAATGAAGGCTCAATATTCGCCTTCCGCTTCAGGAGGTTCTAGATGTCGCATGTGAAACTTGGTGCTGGTGCAGTTGTGTAATGGGGTAGCTGAGTGCTGAAGCTATATCATGTAGTATTCGGATGTATTTCAACTATGAAATCCTGCTTCCTTAATATGGAAATTAAATATATTATGTGCTTAATATGAATGTCAATTAGATTAGTAAATGGATTATTAATAATAGGGCAATTAGCATGCTAATTGGGTTTTCCTATTGCAAACGGTTATTGAGCAAACACCGTGGGCGATGACCTCAGGTAACGCACACAGTTTCCAGGAATAAACCGTGTTGGATCAATGAACAATCACACACGACATTCTCTTCAAATCTGTTTGCGTTACGCCACCTTGTGCAAACATTTTCCTTGGAGTGACCGTGTGGGATGTATATACGAACGGAAACGTTTGGCGGGGACTGACTGTGTGGGATGTACTTACGACCGGAAACGATTCTGCCTGTATAATTGTATTTTTAGCACTACTGTACGTATAATCGTACTTGGTCGCTCGCCAGTCGCACACGACCTCATTTTGCTGAGCGTGTGTGCCAGGAGGGCCTATCCCCGACGGTTTCTGGGTCGTGTGGGAAGGACCCCCCTATCGCCCACACTCACTAGGTGGCGGTTCCGAACGCCATCGCGGAAAGGTGTTAAAAACCGTTTGTATAGCACCGACGTGTACCAGTGTATCTCAGAGTCAAGTCCATATTTAGTGCTAAACTTGTGAAAAGCATCGGTATTCATAAAAGGTTTAACACAATCAAACTCAAGCTTAATACCCCGACTCTTTACCTTAGTCGAGTTCCCAATCTTCAGAGTTGCATTTAATTCTTTCTAAAAGAGACTACCTGAATTCAATAGTCTTCTTCATAAAAAACCAGTACAAGAAATATCGAGCATGGATTGATCATCACAAGAAAGCCGAGCGTAAAAATTCTGAATGATAATTTCTCTAGAGAGCTCATGATTGGGGCATGAATATAACATTGACTTAAGCCTCCCCCAAGTTAGATAAATACTTTCTCCTTCACGAAGAAAAAAATTAAATATATAATTCCGATCACGATGAACTAGATGCATAGGATAATTTTTTTGGTCAAATTCCAATTTCAATCGATTCGAGTTCCAAGATCCAATATCATCGCATAACCTATACCATTTATATGTCTATTCGCACACGAACATGTCACCGTGTACCCTCAACGCCGGGGGTGATGCACCGCAGCTCGCATCGAAGGAGATCTGACCGGCAGCGCGATACGCAGGACAGCCGACAGATGCTTTTGTAGACCCGAAGCCCCGCTTGCCCGGGAGTGACCCCGTCAGGGCTCGCGACGGCTATGGGCTGCTCCAGGTCGATTCGCTCGCCCCTAGAGCCCCGTGGATCCGCAGCCCTCCAGCATGAAGGACTAGCAAAGAACGAGAAGAAAGATACAAGGGAGAGATAAAAAGTATATGAACACGAAAAAGTAGTAGATGTGTTTGTTCGATTGTGTGTTGTTTCAATCGGCCATCACCCCCAACATATATAAAAGGCAGCTGGACTTCCCGTACAAGTAAAGGATTCATCTAGGTTTTCCTTACAAGAAAATTACATTAATTCACGTCCTACAGCTCTAGTTCCAGTCCAACTTGGATTCAGCCCGAATCTGTCCCATACTTCTGTCCTGCTTCTTGCGCGGGCCATAGAAATCGCATACTAACTCGGATGGAGTCGAGTTCAACATCAAACTTGTCCGCCTCGATCATCTGCATAAGACAACTCAGGCCACTTCTCCATTTAAGGCTATCTTTATGACTTTTAGGGCCTATCTTTAAATGTGGGTCGGATTCAGTTATGCAGTTTTCTGAACTGTCCGAGTCTTGTAACAACTCTGCAAGCCGTATACTATCTCCGATGATGATGAATCCAAAAGCAAAGTTGACCGTTTCGATGATGCACACAACTTCCGTGTAGAACACTCTTCCATACGAGGCCATCTGAATAACCTCTCAAGCCCATGTCCAACTTCTGGTCGGATTGACTTTGAAAGTCTCCACCCCGGCAAGCTTTCCACACCGGCAAGGTTTCTACCCCGGCAAGGTTTCCACCCCGGCAAGGTTTCTACCCCGGCAAGCTTCACACCGGCAAGCTTCCACGCCGACAAGCCTTCCACGCCGGCAAGGTCTCTACCCGGCAAGCTTTCACACCGACAAGCTTCCACGCCGGCAAGCTTTCACGCCGGCAAGGTTTCCACCCCGGCAAGCTTTCCACGCCGGCAAGGTATTCATCCCGGCAAGATTCATTCAGCCAGCAAAAGCCGAATAACTCATGTCGGTGTCAAAACCAGCGAATCTCAGGTAGGGGGTCCCGAACTGTGCGTCTAAGGCGGATGGTAACAGGAGGCGGGGGACACAATGTTTACCCAGGTTCGGGCCCTCTCGATGGAGGTAATACACTACTTCCTGCTTGATTGATCTTGATGATATGAGTATTACAAGAGTTGATCTACCACAAGATCGTAGGGGCTAAACCCTAGAAGTTAGCCTATGGTATGATTGTTGTTGTCCTACGGACTAAAACCCTCCGGTTTATATAGACACCGGAGGGGGCTAGGGTTACACTGAGTCGGTTACAAGGGAGGAGATCTACATATCCGTATCGCCAAGCTTGCCTTCCACGCCAAGGAGAGTCCCATCCGGACACGAGACGAAGTCTTGAGTCTTGTATCTTCATAGTCCAACAGTCCGGCAGAAGTATATAGTCCGGTTGTCCGAGGACCCCCTAATCCAGGACTCGCTCAGTAGCCCCTGAACCAGGCTTCAATGACGATGAGTCCAGCGCGCAGATTGTCTTTGGCATTGCAAGGCGGGTTCCTCCTCCGAATACTCCATTGAAGATTTTGAACACAAGGATAGTGTCCGACTCTGCAAAACAAATTCCATATACCACCGTAGAGAGAATAATATTTCCACAAATCTAATCTACTGACAGCTTTTCATAACATGACGTACTACCGTGGTCTGGTCATGACGAACCGTTTTTCCGAGCCTGCCACTGCACGTGTCGCGTGGCGGTTTTATTGGCACGTCCTGTCGAAGCAGAGATCGTGTCCCTTTTTTCACGGGATTCTCATCAATATGGGCGTGGGTAACCCCATTGTGCCTACTGGTATGACTCCTTGATTTTAGGCAAGTTCCAAACGGCCACGCGGAGGACGCTCGATATTCACCTTCTTTATAAAGGGGCCAAGGCATGTCCCTTTCTTCTCGCGCTCAATCGAATCCTTCCCCCACCCCGAGTTCCAACACCCAAGGCTCAGGTTAGGCGCTTCGGACCTTCAATCATGTCCAGATCCAACCTTCAAGGTCGGTGGATGCCCTCCTCCATCACAGAGGAGGACATCAAGAAGCTAAGAGAGGCCAGGTATCTGACCGCCGAAATCTCGCACAGGCTGCCTGCTCGAGGGTAGGTCGTTCCTACTCCCGAGCCCAACGAGAGTGTCATATTCGTTTCCCACTTCCTCCGAGGGCTAGGTTTTAGTCTAGATCCCTTTGTTAGAGGGCTCATGTTCTATTACGGGCTCGATTTCCATGATCTGGCTCCAGATTCCATCCTTCACATCTCGTCGTTCATCGTCGTGTGCGAAGCCTTCCTCCGCATCACCCCACACATCGGCTTATGGCGCAAGACCTTCAATGTGAAGCCAAAGATGATTGAGGGGCGACACGCAGAGTGCGGAGGCGCTATGATAAACAAAGGCGTCGATGCTCCATGGCCAAAGGGTTCCCCGGAGACATCCAAGTTATGGCAGCGGGAGTGGTTTTACATCACAGCTCCCCGGGGTACTAAGTGGGTAGCCGCCCCTGCCTTTCGCTCGGGCCCCCCGCCACAACTGGCGTCATGGATCAACAAGGGGCTGGACTGGGGCCAGTAAATGATGTGCCAATATTGCAGAGTCGCATCCGAGATCTCCTCGAGAGGGATGTCAGCCTTGTCAAGGTAATGCAAGTCATGCTAATTCGTCGAGTCTTGCCCTGCAAACGTCGACCTCTCCGTATGTGGGAGTTCAACCCAGAAGGACCGCGAACTATTCAGCACTTCTTTGGCGTGACGCTCGAAGAGATGTACGGATTGTTCTTCGGATCACAAATAAAGTGTCCGGACACCACCGAGGATGCGGGTCTGAACTGCAATCGTCCAGACACCCAAGTAAGTAATTCCGCGGCCAAACACGTGGTCTTTTAATTTACCACAACATCATTCTGAAAAGTCGCTTTTTGACCAGGATTGGATAAAAAAGGCGAAGATGATTCGGTGTTCGGCTCCCCTTCCCGAGGGCTCACCGGATCTCATACTAGCCAGGATGCTCGTGCTTGCACCTTATCAAGCGCCATCAGGGGAAGATAAAGGGAGGAACAAAGCAGCCGAAAGCGGTCCGCACTCATTATTCATCCAGACCGGGGGGATTAGTGCCTCCGCGAAGGAGGATAACCGGGGAGAAGAATCTAAAATTCCCCCTCCCCAAGGAAGGAAGAGGGCCGCCTCTGAAGAATTGGAAACAACGGCTTTTAAACGAGAGAAGAAACCTTTGTTAGAGGACCCTACCCCGGAGGGTATCCTTACCGCACAGTACCCGCAAGGGGACCAGCCCTCCACCGAGCTGTAAGCAAACAAAAGTACTTTATAGTAAATATATCCTGCTTCATTTCCGAGAACGATAACCGAGACGTGTGTCTTGTAGTTCAGATCGTAGCCCTTCTCGACAGAGTTCGTCTTCGGGGGATCTTCTTCCGGAGATGATGGAGAGCGAAACACCTCCCCGTGCCTCCCTGCCTTGTGAAGCAGACGACCCTGAGGTATCGTCATGGAGGATTTCTCCTGATCCGCCCAGGCCAAAGGGTAACCCTTCGGCCACACGAAGTCCGGAGTATTCGGCTCCTAAGGAGAGCAACAAAAAGAGTCCGGGACTGTCCGGTGCGCGACCAGACGCACTGATGAATCTTCTGGAGCAAGCGGCTATCTCAGAAGCGCATCGTATGCTAATGGGTACGGTGGTTGAGAGGATTTCATCCGCCGAAAGCGGGTTGCATGAAGCTTTTATGAGCCTGCTGAGAGGCTTTGAGGTACGCAAAGTAATATTTTTTTTTTACGGTACCGCACACGCTAAGTGTGCCCTATGCAGATAGTAGCCCCTGAGAATCTAGTTGTTGTCAAAAAAGATGGCAAATAGAGGATCATAGTCCCAGGTAATAACCGTGCCACTTTCATGTGCAGGCGGCTGAGGGTCCGGTGGCTAGCCGGACTGGTGAGTTTGCCGAACTGAAGCGGCAACTTGATGCGGCAGATGCCGACATCATGCTTGTAAACAAGAGGCTTGACGAGGCACAGGGTACGTATTCTCCTATGATCAACACATATTAAGAGGAGCATGATGCTAGTATCTGTAATATGCTGTGACTGCAGATGGGGCTGCCGCCATGGAGACCCTTTGGGCGGAACTTGCCCGAGCCAAGGAACAAGCCAGGAGGAGTGATGCGGCCGCCCTAAAGGCGGTCGAAGAGCTAAGAGCCGAACAGGCTGCCCATTGCCAGAGCAAAGAAAAAATAGCCAAGATGACTGTTGAGCTGAAAGATGCCGCCGACCGTTATGAGCTTCTTGAAAAGGAAAACCGAACGAAGACGGCGGACCTGGAGAAAGCCATGGTAGCAGCCAAGGAAGCCCGCTCTAAGATCACAGCGGCGAAGGAGGAGCTACGTCAAGCCAGAAATATCACGGCTGGGAAGCCCTTCTTGTTGCGGACAAAGTTCGGAGATCCTGAGTATGCCCTTATGGATCAATTATGGAGTTCTGCGGACGCGTACCTAGATTTGGCGGCAAGTGCTGCTGATGCGACCAAGTTTTTCGAAGGTCAAAAAGATCACGAAGTGGAAAAGTTGTTCTGGTCGCAGTTCAATGCTCCGGCGCGTCCACTGCTCTTAAATGAGCAAATGGCCGAGTGGGCCGAGCTCCATAGGTTGTCCGGGCTTGCCATGAGGTCTGTTGTGGATCATCTTTGGCCGGAAGGACCAAAGCCGAATAGTTATTTTGGCTTAGTGCAACAATTCCTTGGTGCTGTGCTGCATATCGACGCTGTGAAGAGGTCGGCGTGCATAGAGGGTGCGCGGATGGCTCTTGCCCGTGTCAAGACATACTGGGCAGAGATGGAGGCCACCGCTATTGCATCCCAGAGTTCGGCCGTAGGCCGGGTATCGGTCGAGCACTATTTTGAAGAAGTCTCAGAAGGCGCTCATTTAATAGAGGCTCAGTGCTCGAAGCGTATCATGTTCTAGTGACATGTATCCCAATTGTAAGAACAATGTTATTTGAATTATAAAGGCTGTGTTTATAGTTTTGCCTGAAAGTATGATTATGCCTCCCGTGCGGTCGTTTATGTAAGTATATATATACATATATATCCTGAAAGTTTGCAATCGTCGGCTTCAGCCCCCACGCATATAATGCGGGGGTGTTCGCAAAAGCGCGTCTTCACACTTGATCCAACGTCTTGGTCCATGACGGAGGTGGTAGCGCGGCAAACGAGGCAATCGGACTATATTGCTTTAACACTTTCACTTAACCATAGGAGTTTGACAGTGGGGCTACGATATAGCCCCTGGTATTTCCGCGGCTATCCGAATACGGTGCGCGTACATACATGACCGGGGAAACCGGTCCTTTGTTAATGCGGAGGAATCCCGAAGATTCCGGTGAGTCATCGAGTGGTTGACCAGTCTCACGCTTTATCATGACAGTCAGTTTTCGGCTTTCTCTACTGAGGTGCTCGTCCGGATGAACCAGGGCACAATTGCAGTAGTTCTCCCGGTGCCACCTTAGCCGATAGAGCAGAACATAAGGTAGCAAAACACGGGAGCCGGGCAAACCCAACATTTGACCAAAGACATGATTCGGAGCTGATGCATATAAGGCCAAACTCGCGACGCCGAACACTCCCTAAGGTATTCGGTCTTTACAACATATACCGGGCTGAGTGACGCCCTTGATAATGAACCCCAAGTGTCCAAGTACGTGCATTATTCTGACGTGGCGAAATGCCAATAACGTCAGCATCCCTCTCGGTTATACTAAGTATCCGGAGGATGTGAAGCAACAAGAGATAGTAAAAAAGGTTTACACAGGGTCTTAATCTAAAAAGAAACCTTTGAGTGGGGCCCTGCTACACGTCTGTGCATGTGTCTCTATTGTGCCGTATCCTGGAAGGGTGTAGCACGATTATCATCTGTAAAAGAGAAGAACTTAGGTGAAAGTTGTCGTGCGAAAAATTGGTTATTCTTCAATAAAAAATTAAAATTCAAGATAAGTAAGGTCGAGCCGAATTGTAGTCCTTTTTACATGCGGGAAGCCCCTGGTACCGCCTACGGGGGTATATCCATCAAACCAATCTCAGGTTTATCTAAGCTGTTACAGCTAGTGATGCGCCGGACTCGTCTAGCCATGTCCGCGGTCTTGACGACCGATCGTTTATTCTGATTGGAGGGGCCGTTTAGTGTTCGGCCGCTAAAGCCGCCACACATTTCTCCGCGCGTAAGGAACGCTCAACATTTCCGCTAACTGTGATGATGCCACGTGGGCCGGGCATCTTAAGCTTAAGAGAAGCGTAATGCGGTACTACACTAAAACGAGCGAAAGCTGTTTTTCCGAGTAGTGCTTGATAGCCGCTTCGGAATGGAGCGATGTCGAAGGTTAACCTTTCACTTCGTAAGTTGTCGGGAGAACCGAATACAACCTCTAGTACTAGAGAGCCCGTACAGCGGGCCTCTGGGCCTGGTATTACTCCTTTAAAGGTAGTATTGATGTGGCTGATTCTTGTCGGGTCTATCCCCATTTTACGGACTGTGTCCTGATATATCAGATTAAGACTACTGCCGCCATCCATGAGGACTTGGGTGAGATGGTATCCGTCAATAATTGGGTCTAGCACCAAGGCAGCCAATCCTCCGTGCCAGATACTTGTCAGATGATCCCTACGATCAAAAGTGATCGGGCGGGCCGACCAAGGGTTGAACCTAGGGGTGACGGGCTCTACGGCACGTATGTCTCGGAGTGCATGTTTGCTTCTCGTTTTTATCACCTGAATCATGTTCACTGTGTTGACCTCTGGTGGGAATTTTTTCTGTCCCCAGTGCTTTGCTGGCGAGGCTCATCCTCGTCTTCACTCGGTGTATCCCTCCCCTTGTGTTCGGCGTTTAACTTGCCGGCCTGCTTGAAGACCCAGTATTCTCTGTGGGTGTGATTTGCAGGTTTATCAGAGGTGCCATGAATCTTACATAATTTGTCTAGAATCTTGTTTAGGTTGGACGGTCCATCTCTGTTGCCTTTGAAAGGCTTTTTCCGCTGACCGGGTCGAGAGCCCCTAAATCCGAAGTTTACCGCTGTGTTGTCTGGGCTGTCTTCGTTATTCCGACGCTTGCTTTTACTGCGTCGTGGTTTTCCATTACCATCCCTGACTTCAGATGTGCCTAGGTCGCTGGTGCTACTACGGGCCAGCCAGCTATCTTCGCCCGCGCAAAAGCGGGTCATAAGGCTTGTTAGGGCTGCCATTGTCCTTGTTTTTTCTTGGCCGAGGTGTCTGGCGAGCCATTCGTCTCAGACGCTGTGTTTGAAAGCAGCTAAGGCTTCGGCGTCCGGGCAGTCGACGATTTGGTTCTTCTTAGTGAGAAATCTGTTCCAAAGCTTTCGGGCTGATTCTCCGGGCTACTGAATTATATGACTTAAATCGTCTGCATCCGGAGGTCGGACATAGGTCCCTTGAAAGTTAGCCCTAAAAGCATCCTCAAGCTCCTCCCAACTTCCAATTGAATTTTCGGGGAGGCTCTTCAGCCAGTGCCGAGCTGGTCCTTTCAACTTGAGGGGCAAGTATTTGATGGCATGGAGATCATCTCCGCGAGCCATATGAATATGGAGGATGAAGTCCTCAATCCAGACCCCAGGGTCTGTTGTTCCGTCGTACGCCTCTATGTTCACGGGTTTGAATCCCTCTGGAAATTCGTGATCCAGCACCTGATCGGTGAAACATAGGGGGTGCGCGGCACCCCTGTATTTGGATGTGTCATGGCGTTCTGACGGTTGTAGTGTTCGGTTTTGATTATGCGCTGGAGCACGCTTCCTAGATCCGTAGATGGATCTAGTCACGCCGGCCTTTTGATGCGAGTCCTCACGTGGATCGTGTGCTGACTTATGTGCGGCCTCGTTAGCCACCCTATCGCGGCCACGAGGTGGTCGATCCGACCGGTCGACCGTTTTATTTTTCGGTTGTGTGGGCTCTAAGGCCTCATCATCGAATTCGGGCAGCAGCTTGCGCTTTGGATAGCTCTTTGTGTGGCGATGGCCACCATACTTTTCTTCAGTGTCGAGCACTTTGTTCCATCTACTGTTGAGTGTATTCTGTGCGGCCTTAAGCCTTTGCTTCTGCTTCTTTAGACTCCTCGCGGTGGCAATAAGCCTTCTACAGAGGTTCTCCTGTTCCAAGTGCTTTTCCGGGATGATGTGTGCATCCTCGTCCGGACTGTTTTCCTCTCCGGAGAGAGGTTGATGAGTTTTATCCTCTGCGTTGCCGTGTTTGGACTGCGGCTCCGTACTATGTTCGCCGTCCGCTGATTCATCCTGTTCTGTCGCTGGGTCAATATGGTCGTCGTTTCCTATGGAGTCGACCAGGGTGTTATTTTTCCTTGCGCTGTTATCGCTGTTCTTGCCGAGGCGGGATTTGGAGCGGCGCCTACGCCGTCGCTTTGGTTGCTTCTCGAGGGAGCTATCCTTTCCTGCATCCTTCCGTTCCTCGTCATTGTTTTCTTTGGGGGTGTCCACCATGTATATGTCATACGATGAGGTGGCAGTCGAGCGCCTTGTGGGCGGTGGTTCTTGTTCGTCTCCTGCATCGTCGTCCATACCGTCGATGTCTTCGGAGCCGAAGTCGAGCATGTCAGTTAAATCGTCGACAGTGGCTACTAAGTGGGTGGTGGGTGGGGAGCGAATTTCTTCGTCGTCCGCATCCCATTCTAGCCGGACATAGTTCGGCCAAGGGTCTCCTGACAGGGAGAGAGACCTCAACGAGTTTAGCACGTCGCCAAGGGGCGAGTGCTGAAAGATATACGCGGAGGTAAACTCCATGATCGGTGCCCAATCGGATTCGATAGGCACGGACGCAGGCGGCTCGGAGTCCATGGCCGGGGACGAATCCAACGGTTCGGCAATACGGGTCTCGGAGGAGGTGAAGTCAGTATTCGGCTCTATCGCCGCTGAGTGTGCGGCCTCCGTGGCGGGGTCCACCCACCCGTCCTCAGATGGCGCAATTTGTTCCGGATTGAGGGCCGGAGTAGTTGCAGGTGTGATCTCCTGAACACTGTCCGACGACAGAGCTAAATCATGCTCGTCGTGATTGTGCGGCGCACCTTACATGGGCTCGAATCCGTCGAAGATCAAATCTCCGCGGATGTCGGTAGTATAGTTCAAATTTCCAAACCTGACCTGATGGCCAGGGGCGTAGGTCTTGATCTGCTCCACATGGCCAAGCGAGTTGGCCCGCAGTATGAAGCCCCCGAATATGAAGATTTGTCCGAGGAGGAAAACCTCACCCTGGATTGCATCATTGCCGAAGATCGAAGGATCCATCAAGCCTTACGGTGACGGCACAGCGGAACTCTCAATGAAAGCACCAATGTCGGTGTCAAAACCGGTGGATCTCGGGTAGGGGGTCCCGAACTGTGCGTCTAAGGCGGATGGTAACAGGAGGCGGGGGACACAATGTTTACCCAGGTTCGGGCCCTCTCGATGGAGGTAATACCCTACTTCCTGCTTGATTGATCTTGATGATATGAGTATTACAAGAGTTGATCTACCACGAGATCGTAGAGGCTAAACCCTAGAAGCTAGCCTATGGTATGCTTGTTGTTGTCCTACGGACTAAAACCCTCCGGTTTATATAGACATCGGAGGGGGCTAGGGTTACACAGAGTCGGTTACAAGGGAGGAGATCTACATATCCGTATCGCCAAGCTTGCCTTCCACGCCAAGGAGAGTCCCATCCGGGCACGAGACGAAGTCTTGAGTCTTGTATCTTCATAGTCCAACAGTCGGGTAGAAGTATATAGTCCGGCTGTCCGAGGACCCCCTAATCCAGGACTCCCTCAACTCACGCGACCCATCAGACACCACCTAGGTGGGTGTCTGGTCCCTCGCATCACCCGGGACCGGTCCGCGAAGTGTTGCCTCTAACTTTTGCATACGAACTCGGATTGGGACAATTTTTATATCAAAATCGATCGGTTTGACGAGATGAAGACAATTAATGTAGATCATGTTTTCATATGATGTCGTCTTGGGGGCTTAATCGGCCAAACTGTACTCTGAATATAAGATCTTGGTACTTTGAGCAAGTTTCGGCCTTTGAGATGAAATCGGATGGCGACGGCCCAAACTTCAAAGATGCACTTCTCCATTTGAGGCCATCTTATTGACCGTGCCAAAATCAGGTGTCAACACATGCCCCCTGTTTTTCGGCAAAGCTTGTGTGCCGAAAAATAACTTGCACATAGCTTGGTCTAAGTACGATGTCAACACTCCATCGGCCATTTTTCTTGCTCTTAGGACGATAAGTATATATTGGCCATTGCTTGTTTGAACCTCTTGATGCAAACTTGGGTTGAAAACTTCTCAAATTCAATAACAATCCGGTGATAAGGTTCTATGGATCAAAACCCTCCTCTGAACCATATTGTTCACCCTTTCACTAGGATTTTGCAGATAATCAAGAATGAACTTCCTCCAATCCTTACTTCGCCTGCATAAAAGTTTCACTAGTGGCCGAGGTGGTGAGCTCCAATTCGGCCTTACCTATGTTGGCAAGAATAAGCATCGGCTATTGATATATGTGCACCATGACGGACATGGTAGCCGGATGTTTGCTATGCCAACTCTCTCCAATTGTCATGTCTAGATATATGAACAATTTTAAAGCAACTCAGGGTAAATTTTGCATCTGACATACTCCGAGATAAACTATAAGTGATTCGTCAAAACATTGATAACCCTTGGATATTTGTTGCACTACTCATAACGAATCACCGAAAGCCTCAATATGTATAGTACCTATAGCAAGTAAAAGATCCAATCCGAATAACAATGCATATTCGGCCTTGATCATTTGTGCATATATATTTTAAGAGGCACACGAGGCTTCATAGAACAAGACTACATGGAGATATATAAATAACACCAACACCGCGGCCATTGTTATGAATTCAACTATCAAAACATAATCTCCATAGTAGTTGTCTCCCTCTTCAATCAAACTAAGGACGTTGTTAGAATTCCACACCGGCCACAATTAAATAATTTCTTAGGGCAATAGTTAAGTATCGGCCATTAACATAAGGTCCACGTAAACCTCATCCACCAAAGCACGTATAGCCTAAAATAAACAAGTGAAATAACAAATCAAGTATTTCGGCCCTTTGGATCAGCAAGAAACTTGTAGCTAATCATATGTATAATGATTTGGTAATACCCTTTCATGACATAAAAAATTATATTGCATCCATGGATCAAAATAGACCCACGGAGGGTAACCAATCATACCTGGGGATGAATTCCATGGCAACGACATTAATGGCTTGTTTGACGAATATGAATGATGTGCTAACCGAAGTTTTCTATGGGATGATGTACACCTTCGACTTAATTGTTTTCCACTTCCATGCTTCCCTTTCTTCACTTTTGTAACACTTGGTGCAATAGAAGGACAGGCATCATTTTTATTTTAACTGTTCATCTTGGGAACCCATGCCATGTTCTTGATTCTTAGCTCCTGTGCACTAAGCTTTTGAAGCTCTTTCTTTTGCCAATATGATAAGCCGGGTGAGCACGTCGACTGTGACTTTGTTTCAACCAATGGCAACTCTTTTTGGGCCTTGTGCACCTTCAACTTCTTTTCTTCAGATTTGGCACTCTGATTTTTATCAATTGATTGCTTCACTTCTTTGCCTTTTGTAGCCAATATCAAAATTTAATTGGTTCTTTATTATTTGAGATCAAATCTGAAGTAGCACACTTACGACCATCTCTTTTCACGCGGTAGACTTGCTTTACCACCTCTTTCTTCGTCCATGAGTTCTGGACCGATTCCTCATGATTGAAACGGTCTTTAACATCTGATTGTTCAAATGTTGATCTTCTCGGAGCTGCATAATATTCCTGAGATGGTCTAAAATAAGATGGAGAATGTGCCCTTGTATCATACCTGTCCCATGATGGATATGGATCTATATGAGCATAGGGAGGCATCCACGGCATTGGCATTGACGGCCCAAAATAAGGATATGAATATGTTGCATTAAAATTCTCACTTTGCCAATACCGATCCTCATATTTGCGCCTTGGGGTGATCTTGGTTTCTTTGCATGATTGGGCCGATAAGCATTCTTCTCTTCACTCTTCTTTTGATATCTCTCCAATAGTTCAGCGAAGGTGATTTTTGATCTTTTACACTTGCACTTATTTCGGCCTTTGTTTTCTTTTGGTTCGCTTTCATCGATCATTGGATTTGCTTGCTGCCCCCCAGTTCTTGGCGTCTCCATTGTAGCTTCGATGGAATTCTCGCCCTCAAGATTATGTACATTATGCTCTTCAACAACTTCTTTACTTGAAAGCTTGATCCCATCACCTGACGTTTTTACCTTCTTTTTAAATGGATCGGCTTGAAGCAGCCGATGCAAAAACTTTCTGCCATCGGGACCAATCGGAATAGACTGGTCATCTCTTGGTGTCTCAACAAATTTCAATCATCCTTTATCAATGGCCAATTTAACTATTTGACGAAACATGTTGCAATCCTCAAAACTATGCTTGGACGAATCATGCAACTTACAATACATTTGTCCCTGGACAGATGGCTCAACATGGTGATCAAGAATTCTAATATAATTATTTCTCAACAACAAATCAAAGATTTGATCACACATGTTTGAATTGAAGGTAAACCTTTTATTTTCTAGCCGATCTTGCTGTGAGAACGGCTTTGGAATTAAGCAAACGAATGGTTCAGATTTTGCATCACACCATTCGGCTATGCATTGTGTTTTGCACTCTATCTCCGATGTCTTTGGGTAAGATATTATACTAGCATTGGTTTTCTCAACAGAATTTAACCTTGGCTTTAAATTTCTAAAACGAAAATAGTTAGAACATACATGTCTCAATTGAGACCAAGTGAAAGCCAAGTATGAAATAAGCAAAGCTACCCAAATAGATATGAACTTTAGATAAAGCAACGGGGAAAGCTTTGGCTGCAATAATAAGTCATTAGCGGTTTTTATAAATGGCACAATTGGTTGACCGATATGTTCTATAACAATTATATTGCTAACAATTAAATTACCCTTCTTCATTGGTCTTTCAAAATTACTTATGAGGATTTTTCTAATAGATGTATCAACTATGAAGTTGCGACCAAATCTAAAAATAGGAAAATTACTTGCTAGGCATACCTCTTCAAATATGTTGGGACAGCATGATGGTGGTGTGACTTGAACAATATCTTGCTCCATCTTTGGATGGCTCCCCAATGCCTTATCATCATCTTTTTCTTCATTCCGTGCATCATTACTTTGAAGATCCTTGTCAGCCAAACTTTGTTCAGCTACTTGCTCTTTTCCTGGAGGCTTGTCAATTTCTACGGCACGGAAATCATAGGGCAGGAAGTAGGTTCTGTTAACTTCAAAGACATCAAGTACGGTCGCTTTGCTATGCTTGCCATGCCCTTTCTCAATAATGCTTGCCTCTTTGCGTTTGATGGATTCAGAATATATACTTCTTGATTCGGCTTTTTCAACCGAAGCACTTTCATGTCCTGAATCATCATTCTTTTCACCGGTTATATCAATTGGCAATGCTTCTTTTACTTGAGCCAATTCTGTTTCTTTTTGTTTTTGGCGGTGAGCGGCAAAATTGGCTTTAATCTTTTTCTCAATTTCAGCCCACTCCGGATACGATTGCCCCCCAATGCTTTTAGATTCTTTCGACAATGGCACATGGGTGTTGCCGAAACTTTGCAATTGTGTAGGGGGTGTATAATATGATGCAGTACTAGGTGAAGGCACATGCATTGCTGTAGAACCATATTTTTGCTCGCCAATTTTATCAATTGGCAAAGATGCATCTTCTTGCAAAACTCTAGCCTTTATTGCAGCATAATCAGGAAACAACCCCTTTTCATATTGTTCAAGACAAAGAGCACTAATCCTCTTGTTTTGTGCCAAGCTCTTTTCTAATGCAGCCACAACTGCTTCTGGAAGGGATTCCTCCACAATACTTTTAGATTCTTTCGGCAATGATTCGTGAGTGTTGCCGAAATTCTTGAATTGCGCAGAGTATGCATTATATGCTACCGTATTTGATGACGGCACATGTGTTCCTGTAAAATTTTCACTTATTCGGCTATGACCATGAAGATGCGAGGCCGAATTATGAACATCCACAGTTGCATACGGTGCTGAAAAATTACTAACATGAGGTGTAGCATATGATGGTTGAGAGCAACTGGCCGAATAGCTAGTAGTAGCATGGCCAATTCTCCCATCCATCGGCAAGATTGGATTCACATATTGCAAATTATTTGCCGATGAATCAAAGGGCCAAACACTTTCTTGTATGCTATTGGAAATTTTAACATGGGGTGTTTCAAATTGATTAACCAAACCCATCATGTTGTTCATTGGCATATGGATTTGATACGACCGCGTGTAATTTAAATACGATGGTCACTGTTAATACAACAACATATACACCAAGTATTGAGTATGCTACAGATGTTTTTCAAGATGAAGATGTACCAAGGAAGATGGGTCTTCTCGGACCTAAAGAATACCATAAAGAGCTAGTTGTTGTGACGTGTATGAATGTTGATATTGTGCAAAATACAAGGCGTGAGAGTCAAACCAGGCTAGAGACATTTGTTTTAGCAGATAAACAAACGTGTACTGATTCTTGTGAGAAAGTTAGATTTTACACGTACATGCATGGAGGCTGGAGATACTATTATTCTGGGGACCAAATAATTAAAGTGGAGGATGTGTTTACTGCACGTATATGGTTCAGACGACGGGGGCTGGTCACCATAATTTTGTTCATATTTTTACCTCTGAAGAAACGTACGAGCAAAGGAAGTTGTGCATGTCGACAACTCTCCTTGAAGGCTATTGGCTGGGGGCCACCAGCAGCGTATACGGCCATGTTTTTGCAAGGTAGAGTCCTAAGTAGATTATTCAGGCAAGTTTAAGTCGGTTTATTAAATTTGGTATATCTACTGAGATGTAAAAGGCAGAAGTTGTTTAAAATAGTAGAGGTCAAGATATAAGCGTTGAGTTTGCCAAGCAAGTTAGATGGGTCGACCACTATATAAGGTCATACATGTGCGCCATGTAAATCAAGTTATTTTTAATATGAAATAAACATATGTGTTTTCGAGGGTAGACACCCGTGTCAAGTTTTTGAGGTAACTTTAGAAAACCTCTTTGTTGCGATTTCTGCGAGGAAATTGTTTTGCGCGTGAGGTGCCGTCGTCCAGATTGCTACTCTCGTGCTGAGCCGCAAGGTTCAAAACCCTCTACTTCGTGTACATCGCGTGCGCGGGCGAGAGGTTGCTGCTATTGGTGATGGAGTGTCGTGAAAGATCGGCCGCAACAACAGATCGGATCTCACCATCGAGGTTCGGTCCTTATCAGGTGGTATCAGAGCAAGGTTGTTCACGACACTGTGCAGGAGATGACTGGATTATCATGGAAGCTAAGCTATGGATTTCAACTGGAGGAGGAAGGTCGATGGGATGGGCTTTTTCATACTCGTGTTGTGGTACAAGAGAGATCATGCGCCATGACAATCGACCATATGAGTTTGATCAAAGCTGCAAGCATCGAGATGGTGGAGAAGCCGAATCTACCAATGACACCACATCCACAACCATACTTGTTTTGTTTGGGTAATGAAGATCTCACTGTCACACAGCAAACCAAGGTACCATTTTTGTTGGAAAATTATTTTTGCGAGGTTCTGTGCGACGTGATTTCGGCACCGATGATTTCTTGTCACTTGTTATTGGGCGAGCCTTGGTACAAAGAGCATGTTGTTGCATATGATTGCAAAACACACAGATATACCGTCAAGAAGGGTAAGAAGTGCAGCCTCGTGCCAATGAGTGAGGAGCGTTTTATTTCTTGGAGGCAAGAACATCTTGAGAAGATAAAAGAGCAGAAAGAAGAAGAAAAGAAGAAGGTCGAAGCTGCTGAAATTGTTATGATCGTCGCTCAGTCTCCAACTATAAATATTGTCGAAGAAATTGACTTGAAACCGAGGATGGTTTCGGTTCAAGGAGGAGAGGATGATACGACCGCGTGTAATTTAAATACGATGGTCACTGTTAATACGACAACATATACACCAAGTACTGAGTATGCTACAGATGTTTTTCAAGATGAAGATGTACCAAGGAAGATGGATCTTCTCGGACCTAAAGAATACCATGAAGAGCTAGTTGTTGTGACGTGTATGAATGTTGATATTGTGCAAAATACAAGGCGTCAGAGTCAAACCAGGCTAGAGATATTTGTTTTAGCAGATAAACAAACGTGTACTGATTCTTGTGAGAAAGTTAGATTTTACACATACATGCATGGAGGCTGGAGATACTACTATTCTGGGGACCAAATAATTAAAGTGGAGGATGTGTTTGCTGCACGTATCTGGTTCAGACGACAGGGGCTGGTCACCATAATTTTGTTCATATTTTTACCTCTGAAGAAACGTACGAGCAAAGGAAGTTGTGCATGTCGTCAATTCTCCTTGAAGGCTGTTGGCTGGGGCCATCAGCAGCGTATACGGCCATGTTGTTGCAAGGTAGAGTCCTAAGTAGATTATTCAGGAAAGTTTAAGTCGGTTTATTAAATTTGGTATATCTACTGAGATGTAAAAGGCAGAAGTTGTTTAAAATAGTAGAGGTCAAGATATAAGCGTTGAGTTTGCCAAGCAAGTTAGATGGGTCGACCAGTATATAAGGTCATACATGTGCGCCATGTAAATCAGGTTATTGATATGAAATAAACAGATGTGTTTTCGAGGGTAGACACCCGTATCAAGTTTTTGAGGTAACTTTAGAAAACCTCTTTGTTGCGATTTCTGCGAGGAAATTGTTTTGCGCGTGAGGTGCCGTCGTCCAGATTGTTACTCTCATGCTGAGCCGGAAGGTTCAAAACCCTCTACTTCGTGTACATCGCGTGCGCGGGCAAGAGGTTGCTGCTATTGGTGGTGGAGTGTCGTGAAAGATCAGCCACAACAACAGATTGGATCTCACCATCGAGGTTCGGTCCTTATCAGGATTTGTGGAGTTGCCCATGCATGAGAGTCAGGATCCATATGTTGTATGTTGCTAAAATCATAAGAATTTGAAGCATGAAGATTATTTTGCATCGGCCCTTGCACATAATTAGAAGCATGATGGAGAAAACTAGGGCTAGCCGATACATTATGCTCATTAGGGGATCTAGCAACAACATATGAAATATTTGCATCTACAGAGGGGAGTTGGGTATTCATATTACCTTTGTAGATTGCAGCAACTTGATGACGATCTCTTCGTAGCAAGAACCGGCCGGAGACCGTATGAAGTTTTGTCCCCAGCGGAGTCGCCAAAAAGTATGTTCGCACACGAACATGTCACCATGTACCCTCAACGCCGGGGGTGATGCACCGCAGCTCGCGTCGAAGGAGATCTGACCGGCAGCGCGATACACAGGACAGCCGGCAGATGCTTTTGTAGACCCGAAGCCCCGCTTGCCCGAGAGGGACCCTGTCAGGGCTCGCGGCGGCTATGGGCTGCTCCAGATCGATTCGCTCGCCCCTAGAGCCCCGTGGATCCGCAGCCCTCCAGCATGAAGGACTAGCGAAGAACGAGAAGAAAGATACAAGGGAGAGATAAAAAGTAGATGAACACGAAAAAGTAGTAGATGTGTTTGTTCGATTGTGTGTTGTTTCAATCGGCCGTCACCCCCAACATATATAAAAGGCGGCTGGACTTCCCGTAAAAGTAAAGGATTCATCTAGGTTTTCCTTACAAGAAAATTACATTAATTCACGTCCTACAGCTCTAGTTCCAGTCCAACTCGGATTCAACCCGAATCTGTCCCATACTTCTGCCCTGCTTCTTGCGTGGGCCATAGAAATCGCATACTAACTTGGATGGAGTCAAGTTCAACATCAAACTTGTCCGCCTCGATCATCTACATAAGACAACTCAGGCCACTTCTCCATTTGAGGCTATCTTTATGACTTTCAGGGCCTATCTTTAAATGTGGGTCGGATTCAATTATGCAGTTTTCTGAACTGTCCGAGTCTTGTAACAACTCTGCAAGCCGTATACTATCTCCGATGATGATGACTCCAAAAGCAAAGTTGACCGTTTCGACGATGCGCACAACGTCCGTGTAGAACACTTTTCCATACGAGGCCATCTGAATAACCTTTCGAGCTCATCTTCAACTTCTGGTCGGATTAACTTTGACAGTCTCCACCCCGGCAAGCTTTCCACCCCGGCAAGCTTTCCACACCGGCAAGGTTTCTACCCCGGCAAGGTTTCCACCCCGGCAAGCTTCACGCCGGCAAGCCTTCCACGCCGGCAAGGTCTCTACCCGGCAAGCTTTCACACCGGCAAGCTTCCACGCCGGCAAGCTTTCACGCCGGCAAGGTCTCCACCCCGGCAAGCTTTCCACGCCGGCAAGGTATTCATCCCGGCAAGATTCATTCAGCCGGCAAAGGCCGAATAACTCACGCGACCCATTAGACACCACCTAGGTGGGTGTCTGGTCCCTCGCGTCACTCAGGACCGGTCCGCGAAGTGTTGCCTCTAACTTTTGCATACGAACTCGGTTTGGGAATTTTTTATATCAAAATCGATCGGTTTGTAGAGACGAAGATAATACATGTAGATCATGTTTTAATATGATGTCGTCTTGGGGGCTTAATCGGACAAACTGTTCTCTGAATATAAGATCTTGGTACTTTGAGCAAGTTTCGGCCTTTGAGATGAAATCGGATGGCAACGGCCCAAACTTCAAAGAGACACTTCTCCATTTGAGGCCATCTTATTGACCGTGCCAAAATCAGGTGTCAACAACGTCCATTTTGCATCATGTTTACCAACTGTTATTTATGATGTTTTTATCCATAATAATGCTTTTGGAGTAATTCTAATGCCCTTTCTCTCATAATATGCAAGGTACACACAAAGATGGAGAATTACGGCAGCTGGAAATCTCGACCTGGAAAAGCTACGTCAGGCCACCTATTCTGCACAACTCCAAATGAGCAGAAACTTCAGGAGGATTTTTTATGGAATAAATAATAAATACTGGAGCAAATAACCACCGGAGGGGGCACCTGGTGGGTAGTGCTCAGCCCAGCCCACCTCCGGTGCCCTTCTTTTGGTATATAAGTCATTTTGACCGAAAAAATCAGGAGAGGACTTTCGGGGCGGAACGCCACCATCTCAAGGCGGAACTTGGGCAGGAGCACTTTTGCCCTCCGGCGGAGCTCCGTCGGGGGAAATTCCCTCCCGGAGGGGGAAATCATCGTCATCATCATCACCAATAACTCTCCCATCTTGGGGAGAGAAATCTCCATCAACATCCTCAACAGCCCCATCTCCTCTCAAACCCTATTTCATCTCTTGTGTTCAATCTTTGTACCGGAACTATAGATTGGTGCTTGTGGGTGACTAGTAGTGTTGATTACATGTTGTAGTTGATTACTATATGGTTTATTTGGTGGAACATTATATGTTCAGATCCAATATGCCATTTAATACCCCTCTGATCTTGAGCATGATTATCATTTGTGAGTAGTTACTTTTTTTCCTTGAGGTCACGGGAGAAACCATGTTGCAAGTAATCATGTGAACTTGATATATGTTCGATATTTTGATAGTATGTATGTTGTGATTCCCTTAGTGGTGTCATGTGAACATCGACTACATGACACTTCACCATATTTGGGCCTAAGGGAATGCATTGTGGAGAAGTTACTAGATGATGGGTTGCGAGCTTGACAGAAGCTTAAACCCTAGTTTATGCGCTATTCCGTAAAGGACCGATTGGATCCAAAAGTTTAATGCTATGGTTAGAATTAATTCTTAATACTTTTCTCGTAGTTGCGGATGCTTGCGAGGGGGTTAATCATAAGTAGGAGGTTTTTTCAAGTAAGAACAACACCTAAGCACCGGTCCACCCACATATCAAATTATCAAAGTAGCAAACACGAATCGAGTCAACATGATGAAAGTGACTAGATGAAATTCCTGTGTACCCTCAAGAATGCTTTGCTTATTATAAGAGACTGTTTTGGCCTGTCCTTTGCCTCAAAAGGACTGGGCTACCTTGCTTCACTTTTGTTACCGTTACTTGCTCGTTACAAATTATCTTGCTGTCAAACTACTCTGCTACTTATAATTTCAGCACTTGCAGACATTACCTTGCTGAAAACCACTTCTCATTTCCTTTTGCTCCTCGTTGGGCTCGACACTCTTACTTATCGAAAAGGATACAATTGATCCCATATACTTGTGGGTCATCAACCATGTCAATGCTTTTCCCTTCAAAGATAAAGGGAAAACCTTCTTCTTAGCTTTGTCTCTGGATAGACCTGTAAGCTTAAATAATCCACAAATTCCATCCACATATATGAAATGCATATCCGGATGTTCTGTTCCATCTCTTGCATAAGGATTAGCTAGTAGTTGTTCTATCAAACCCGAAGGAATTTCATAAAAAATATTTTCAATAGGTGCAGTAGGTTGAGGGGCAACTAATTGTGATTCCGGTCGAGGTGAAGATACCCCGAACAAACCCCTCAAAGGATGGTTTTCCATAGTAACAAGTGACAGTAAATTTCAGCACGCAATATAAGTTTTCCTTACCAATTTCCACTTACCAAGAGTGCTTCACTCCCCGGCAACAGTGCCAGAAAGAGTCTTGATGACCTAAAAGCATAGGGGATCAATCGTAGTCCTTTCGATAAGTAAGAGTGTCGAACCCAACAAGGAGCAGAAGGAAATGACAAGTGGTTTTCAGCAACGTATTTTCTGCAAGCACTGAAATAGTCAGTAACAGGTAGTTTGATAGCAAGATAATTTGTAACGGACAAGTAATGGTAACGGTAAATGAAGTGCAGCAAGGTAGCCCAATCCTTTTGTGGCAAAGGACGGGCCAAAACAGTCTCTTATAATAAGCAAAGTGTTCTTGAGGGCACACAGGAATTTCATCTAGTCACTTTCATCATGTTGGTTTGATTTGCGTTCGCTACTTTGATAATTTGATATGTGGGTGGACCGGTGCTTGGGTGCTGTTCTTACTTGAAAAAAACCCCACTTATGATTAACCCCCTCGCAAGCATCCGCAACTACGAAAAAAGTGTTAAGATAAAATCTAACCATAGCATTAAACATTTGGATCCAAATCGGTCCCTTACGAAGTAGCACATAAACTAGGGTTTAAGATTCTGTCACTCTAGCAACCCATCATCTAATAACTACTCCACAATACATTCTCTTAGGCCCAAAGATGGTGAAGTGCCATGTAGTCGATGTTCACATGACACCACTAAGGGAATCACAACATACATATCATCAACATATCGAATACATATCAACTTCACATGATTAATTGCAACATGACTTCTCCCGTGACCT
The DNA here is from genome assembly GCF_002575655.3 of Aegilops tauschii subsp. strangulata. Taxonomy (NCBI): domain Eukaryota; kingdom Viridiplantae; phylum Streptophyta; class Magnoliopsida; order Poales; family Poaceae; genus Aegilops; species Aegilops tauschii. The sequence goes on along the minus strand of NC_053038.3, from coordinate 321,993,426 downwards.
CAAGAACGAAAGTAACTACTCACACATGATATTCATTTTCAAGATCAGAGAGGTATTAAATAGCATAATGGATCTGGACATATAATCTTCCACCAAATAAACCATATAGTAATCAACTACAAGATGTAATCAACACTACTAGTCACCCACAAGTACCAATCTAAGGTTTCGGTACAAAGATTGAACACAAGAGATGAACTAGGGTTTGAGAGGAGATGGTGTTGTTGAAGATGTTGATGGAGATTGCCCTCCCAAAGATGAGAGGGTTGTTGGTGACGATGGCTTCGATTTCCCCCTCTGGGAGGGAAGTTCCCCCGACGGAATTCGCTCCAACGGAGGGCAAAAGTGCTCCTACCGAAGTTCCGCCTCGAGATGGCGGCGTTCTGTCCCGAAAGTTCTCCCCTTATTTTTTCTAGGTCAAAATGACTTATATACCAGAAGATGGCACCGGAGGTGGGTCGGGCTAGCCACAACACACCAGGGCATGCCTGGGGGACCTGGCGCGCCCTGGTGTCTGATATGTCTCCAACGTATCTATAATATTTTATTGTTCCATGCGATTATATTATTTGTTTTGGATGTTTTATATAAATTAATATGCTATTTTATATTATTTTTGGGACTAACTTATTAACCTAGAGCTAGTGCCAGTTTCTGTTTTTTCCTGGTTTTTGAGCTTGGCAGAAAAGAAATACCAAATGGAGTCCAAACGGAATAAAACCATCGCGATGATCTTTGTTGAACCAGAAGACACCCCGGAGACTTGGAGATCAAGTAAGAAGAGCCGTGAGGCGGCGGCAAGGGGGGAGGGCGTGCCCTAGGGGGGCGTCCCTCTGCCTTGCCGCCTCCTCGGGACTCCTCTGACCTAACCCTTGGCCCTATATATTCACATATATTCCCAAACCACCAGAAGCATTCACGAAAACACTTCTCCACCGCCTCAACCTTCTGTTCCCGTGAGATCCCATCTTGGGGCCTTTTCCGGCATCCTGCCGGAGGGGGATTCGATCATGAAGGGCTTCTACATCAACTCTATTGCCCTTCCGATGAAGCATGAGTAGTTTACCACAGACCTACGTGTCCATAGGTAGTAGCTAGGATGGCTTCTTCTCTCTATTTGATTCTCAATACCATGTTCTCCTCGATGTTCATGGAGATCTATCCGATGTAATTTTCTTTTGCGGTGTGTTTGTTGAGATCCGATGAATTGTGGATTTATGATCAGCTTATCTATGAATATTATTTGAATCTTCTCTGAATTCTTTTATGCGTGATTTGATATCCTTCTAATTCTCTTCGAACTATCGGTTTAGTTTGGCCAACTAGATTGGTTTTTCTTGCAATGGAAGAAGTGTTTAGCTTTGGGTTCAACCTTGTGGTGTCCTCACCCAGTGACAGTAGGGGTAGCGAGGCACGTATTGTATTGTTGCCATCGAGGATAAAAAGATGGGGTTTACATCATACTGCATGAGTTTATTCCTCTATGTCATGTCATCTTACTTAAGGTGTTACTCCGTTCTTTATGAACTTAATACTCTAGATCCATGCTGGATAGCGGTTGATGTGTGGAGTAATAGTAGTACATGCAGGCAGGAGTCGGTCTACTTGACACGGACATGATGCCTATATTTCATAATAATTGCCTTAGATATCGTCATAACTTTGCGCTTTTTTATCAATTGCTCGACGTAATTTGTTCACCCACCGTATTATTTGCCCTTGAGGTAAAAGGTTGGGAGGCGAAACTATAAGCCCCTATCTTTCTCTGTGTCCGATTGAAACTTTGAACCCATAAATATCATGTGAGTGTTAGCAATAGTGAAAGATTAAATGATAGTTGAGTATGTGTAATTTGCTAAATCAAAGCACTTACATAGACCCTTCGTGAAAATAAGATGAATTACAATTGCTTGATGACTGAGAACATAGTTTGTTAGTTTTCAAGAAAGTTTATGGTCTATACTTTACCATATGAATAGCCTGTTACTTGATCGTGAGAAGTTTTATGAGATGAGCTACTGTTATGATATGTAATGATGCTAGAAAAAGTGACTGAAATCATCATTGATCAAACTTTTACATTATGCTAGCATTCACACTTCATAAATTATTTCTTTTATCATTTACCTACTAGAGGACGAGCAGGAATTAAGCTTGGGGATGCTGATACGTCTCCGACGTATCTATAATTTATGAAGTATTCATGCCATGTTTATAACAATTCTATATGATTTTTGTATGATTTGATTAGAACTAACCCTGACTGAAGCTGTTTTCAGCAGAACTACCGTGGTATTGTTTTTGTGCAAAAATAAAAGTTCTCGGAATGGACTGGAAATTTACGGAGAATATTTTTGGAAAATATAAAAAATACTAGAGCAAAAAGATACCCCGGGGAGTCCTGGGGCCACCACAAGGGTGGGGGCACCCCCCTAGGGCGCGCCCTCCATCCTTGTCGTTGCCTCGTGGGCCCCCTTGACTTGTCCCCGACGCCAACACCTCCTATAAATCCCGAAAACCCCAGAACAGAACCTAGATCGGGAGTTCCTCCACCGTAAGCCTCTGTAGCCTCGAAAAACCAATCTAGGCCCTCTATGGAACCCTACCGGAGGGGGCTCTCATCACCGAAGGCCATGAAGGAGGATCCCGAAGGGGCCATCATCGCCATGGAGGCCAAGGACCAGAGGGAGAACCTCTCCCCATCTAGGGGGAGGCCATGGAGGAGGAAGCACAAGGAGGAGATCCTCTCCCCCTCTCTCTCGTGGCGCCGGAGTGCCATCGGGGGAACCATCGCCGCGGTGATCGTATTCATCAACATCACCATCCTCATCTCTTTTACGCGGTCCACTCCCCCACACCCCGCTGTAATCCCCTACTTTAACATGGTGCTTTATGCCACATATTATGATCCAATGATGTGTTGCCATCCTATGATGTTTTGAGTAGATTTCCTTTGTCTTTTGGGTTGCTTGATGATCTAGATTGGTTTGAGTTATATGTTTTATTTTGGTGTTGTCCTATGGTGCCTTCTGTGCCGCGCACACGTGAAGGATTCCTGCTGTAGGGTGTTGCAATACATTCATGATTCGCTTATAGTGGGTTGCTAGAGTGACAGAAGCTTAAACCCGAGTAAGGGGTTGTTGCGTATGGGGTAAAGGGGACTTGATGCTTTAATGCTCTGGTTGGGTTTTACCTTAATGATCTTTAGCAGTTGCGGATGCTTGCTAGAGTTCCAATCATAAGTGCATATGATCCAAGAAGAGAAAGTATGTTATCTTATGCCTCTCCCTCATATGAAATTGCAATAATGACTACTGATCTTGTTAACAATTGCCTAGGAAAATTCCGCACACCGATCCATCATTATTCCACGCTCGCTATTTATAATATATAGTAATATATTCTAATTTTATGTGAACAACACCTACTTTTATATTTTAGTTCTCCAATATCATGCAAAGCTATCCTCTTCATACCCACACGTAGTTTTATTTCTTGTTTCCAGATGGAAGCCAACGTTCTGTGTACGTAGAGTCGTATCAGTGGCAGATAGGACTTGAGAGAAAATTGATCTCACCTTTAGCTCCTTGTGGGTTCGACACTCCATACTTATCACTTCCACCTTTGAAATTGCTACGATGATTCCTTGCACTTGAGGATTATCATTTGCCTTCATGAGAGAAGCCTCTAGTGAAACCTATGGCCCCCGGGTCTATTTTCCATCATATAAGTTTCTGATCTACTATTTTGCAATCTTTTACTTTCCAATCTATAAACCAAAAACCCCAAAAATATTTACTTATCTTTTGTTTAGTTTTATCTATCTCTATCAGATCTCACTTTTGCAAGTGATCGTGAAGGGATTGACAACCCCTTTATCGCGTTGGGTGCAAGTCTTTGATTGTTTGTGTAGGTATTGGTGATTTGTGCATTGTCTCCTACTATATTGATACCTTGGTTCTCCAGCTGAGGGAAATACTTATCTCTACTTTGCTGCATCACCCTTTCCTCTTCAAGGGAAAAACCAACGCAAGCTCAAGAAGTAGCAGGAAGAATTTCTGGCGCCGTTGCCGGGGAGATCTACGCCCAAGTCAAGACATACCAAGTACCCATCATAAAACTCTCATCTCTTGCTTTACATTGTTCACCATTTGCCTCTTGTTTTCCTCTCCCCCACTTCCAAAACGATTTTTGAAAAGATTTGCCTTTTTTATTCTCCCTTCTTTCCGTATGCCTTTTTGCTCGTTTTCTATCTTTGCTTGTGTTGCCATGTGCCTTTCATTTGCTTGCATCTTTGCTTGCTAAAAATCTATTGATATGGATCCACTTAAAGTTTTCTACTTGGACCATCTTCGATGCATATGTGCTCGTGCTGAAACCCCAACTAGTTTAGTTGAGGGAAAATCTTTAGATGAGCATGCTCATTTTGTGCATCACCGTTTGTCTGAAAAAGGGAGACTCTTATGGAATCAAATAAATTATTTGCTATGTTATGCTTGGAATCTTTGTGAACTTTGTGATTTTTCTTGTTGCTCTAAGAACCCTAAAAAACACCTTCCCTGCCTATGTGAGTTTAACGATAATGAAATCTTATCTTCTTATGAAAAGGGTGTTTACAGTTACTATGATATCGAACAAATTGAAGAATTTGTGCTTATGAAGTTGCTTCTTTGATTGAAAAGTATGATATTACTCTCTACAAATCTGAAATTTTTGACATACTTAAATATTGCTATGAAAACTATGCTCACAATGCCTATGTCAAAGAATTTATTGAGAGAATGACCGTTGCTTTGGAAGAAAATAATGATATGCATGATAATTATGATTCCGTTGATTTGATTGAGATATCCCTTGATGAACATGATGCTTGATATTCTTGTGGCCATGATGCCAACATTTATGGAGATGAATTTGCTATAGTTCCTTATGTCAAACATGAGATTTTTGCTATTGCACCCATACTTGACAGTTCCTTGAATCAAAAGCATGATTGCAATGATATTATTATAAATTCTATTAATGGAAATTGTGCTAATGATATGCAAAACCCCAAGCTTGGGGATGCTAGTTTTGCTATGTCCGCTACTTATTGCAATGATCATGATTGGGGTGATAATGCTTCTTATGATCTTGAAAATTTATTTAAGCCTCATGATGAATATGTTTGCTATAATATTGAAAGTGGTTTTGTAAGAGTGTTAACTTTAGGAATTAATGATCCCACTACTTTGGAGATTGATCAATCTAATGAAATTTTTGATTAAAGTTGGTTTGGAGAGGTCATGACTTTATACTATGTTAATCCCACTATTTTGGAAGAGTGTCAACTTTGCATGCATGAGGATCATAAAGAGAAAAATTTATGTGATAGCTATATTGCAAATTTGATTATGATCCTACATGTTATGAGAGAGGAAAATATGGTTGTGGAAATCTTCATCTTACTAAATTACCTCTCGTTATGTTGAAATTGTTATGTTTCTTTCTTCTTCTTTGCATATGCTAGGATTTACTTGCCTTGATAATTTGTTTGCCTATAAGATGCCTATGCATAGGAAGTATGTTAGAATTAGATGTGTTTTTCACATGCTATGTGATGCTCTCTTCATGTTTCAATTGCAATCTTTCATGTGAGCATCATCGATATTATCAATGCCTAGCTAAGGGCATTAAACAATAGCGTTTGTTGGGAGGTAACCCAACTTTATTTTTGTTCTTGCTTTTTTGGTTCTGTTTTTCAATAAATAATTCATCTAGCCTCTCGTTAGATGTGTTTTTGTGTTTTAATTAGTGTTTGTGCCAAGTAAGACCTTTTGGATAGCTTACGGTGATAGTTGATTTGATCTTGCTGAAAAACAGAAACTTTTGCGCCCAGTCCCAGAATTTCTAAAAATCACAGAAGCATGATAAAATTCTGATTTTTTACGCAAGATTGATATACAAAATTCCTCCGTTGTCCTAATTTTTTAAATTTTGTGGAGTTACAGAAGTATCCGAAGTATCTAGATTACTACAGACTGTTCTGTTTTTGACAGATTCTGTTTTCTATGTGATGTTTGCTTATTTTGATGAATCTATGGGTAGTATCGGGGGGGTATGAACCATGAAAAAATTTGAATACAGTAGATATTACACCAATATAAATAAAAAATGAGTTCAAAACACTACCAAAAGTGGTGATTTATTTGCTTACACTAACGGAGCTTATGAGATCTTCTGTTGAATTTTGTGTTGTGAAGTTTTCAAGTTTTGGGTAAGGATTTGATGGACTATGGAATAAGAAGTGGCAAGAGCCTAAGCTTGGGGATGCCCAAGGCACCCCAAGGTAATATTCAAGGACAACCAAGAGCATAAGCTTGGGGATGCCTCGGAAGGCATCCCCTCTTTCGTCTTCGTCTATCGGCAACTTTACTTGAGGCTATATATTTATTCACCACATGACATGTGTTTCGATTGGAGCGTCTTGTAAGATATGAGTCTTTACTTTTTAGTTTGACACAATCATCCTTGCTGTACACACCTTTTGAGAGGTACACACATGAATCATGATTTATTAGACTACTCTATGTGCTTCACTTATATCTTTTGAGCTAGGCAATTTTGCTCTAGTGCTTCACTTATATCTTTTTAGATCACGGCGGTGGCTTTATTTTGTAGAAATTATTGAAATCCAATGCTTCAATTATATTATTTTGAGAGTCTTTTGAAACAACATGGTAATTTGTATATCAATATTGTGTAAAAAATTCAGAATTTTATCACGCTTCTGTGATTTTTAAAAATTCTGGGACCGGACGCAAAAGTTTATGTTTTTCAGCAAGATCAAATCACTATCACCGTAAGCCATCCCAAAGGTATTACTTGGAAAAAACACTAATTAAAACACAAAAACACATGTAACCAGAGGCTAGATGAATTATTTATTAAAAAACAGAACCAAAAAGCAAAGAACAAAAATAAAATTGGGTTGCCTCCCAACAAGCGCTATTGTTTAACACCCTTAGCTAGGCATAAAAACGCAAATAGATCTAGGTATTGTCATCTTTGGTATGCAATCCATAAGTAGCCCTCATAATAGATTCATATGGCAATTTAATTTTCTTTCTAGGAAAGTGTTCCATGCCCTTCCTTAACGGAAATTGAAATCTAATGTTTCCTTCTTTCATATCAATAATTGCACCAATCGTTCTATGGAAAGGTCTACCAAGAATAATAGGACATGTAGGATTGCAATCTATATCAAGAACAATGAAATCTACGGGCACATAATTCCTATTTGCAACAATAAGAACATCATTAATCCTTCCCATAGGTTTCTTAATAGTGGAATCCGCAAGATGCAAATTTAAAGAACAATCATCAAATTCGCGGAAACCTAACACATCACATAAAGTTTTTGGTATCGTGGAAACGCTAGCACCCAAATCACACAAAGCATGGCACTCATAATCTTTAATCTTAATTTTAATAGTAGGTTCCCACTCATCATAAAGTTTTCTATGGATAGAAACTTCCAATTCAAGCTTTTCTTCAAAAGATTGCATCATAGCATCAACGATATGTTTAGTAAAAGCTTTGTTTTGATTATAAGCATGAGGAGAATTCAACATGGATTGCAACAAGGAAATACAATCTATTAAAGAAAAATTATCATAATTAAATTCCTTGAAATCCAAAAGAGTGGGTTCATCGCTACTTAAAATATTAACCTCTCCAATCCCACTTTTATCAATTTTTGCATCAAGATCTAAAAACTCCGAATCATTGGGACGCCTTTTAACTAAAGTTGACTCATCTCCAGTCCCATCTTTATCAAGATTTATATTGGAAAACAAAGATTCAATAGGGGTCACATCAATCACTTTAATATCTTCATCATTATTTTCACAAAAACTAGTAGAACACGCTTTTACAAACCAATCTCGCTCAGCACGCATCTTAGCGGTTCTTTCTTTGCACTCATCAATGGAGATTCTCATAGCATTTAGAGATTTATTGATATCATGCTTGGGTGGAATAGATCTAATTTTCAAAGAATCAACATCAAGAGAAATTCTATCCACGTTCCTAGCCAAATCATCAATCTTAAGCAATTTTACTTCAACCAAAGCATTAAAATTCTTTTGTGAACTCATAAATTCTTTAACACTATTCTCAAAATAAGAGGGCATCTTATTATAATTTCCATAAGAATTGTTGTAGGAATTACCATAATTATTAGAGGAATTACTAGGAAACGGCCTAGGATTAAAATTACCTCTATACGCGTTATTACCAAAATTGTTCCTACCAACAAAATTCACATCCATAGATTCATTATTATTTTCAATCAAAGTAGACAAAGGCATATCATTAGGATCAATAGAAGCACTCTCGCTAGCAAATAATTTCATAAGCTCATCCATCTTTCCACTCAAAACATTAATCTCTTCAATCGCATGCACTTTTTTACTAGTGGAAGATCTTTCGGTATGCCATTGTGAATAATTAACCATAATATTATCTAGGATTTTAGTAGATTCTCCTAAAATAATTTCCTTAAAAATACCTCCCGCGGCCGAATGTAAAAGATTGCTAGAAGCAAAATTCAATCCGGCATAAATGTTTTGTATAATCATCCACAAATTCAAACCATGAGTAGGGCAATTTCGTATCATCCATTTCATCCTCTCCCGAGATTGTGCAACATGTTCATGATCAATTTGCTGAAAATTCATAATATCGGTCCTAAGGGAGATGATCTTAGCGGGAGGAAAATACTTGGAAATAAAAGCATCTTTACACTTATTCCATGAATCAATACTATTTTTAGGCAAAGATGAAAACCAAGTTTTAGCATGATCCCGAACTGAGAACGGAAATAGCTTCAATTCAACAATATCATTATCCACATCTTTTTTCTTTTGCATATCACACAACTCAACGAAATTATTCAGATGGGATGCGGCATCTTCACTAGGAAGGCCGGAAAATTGATCTTTCGTAACAAGATTCAGCAAAGCGGCATTAATTTCATAAGATTCTGCACTAGTGGTGGGAGCAATCGGAGTACTAATAAAATCATTGTTATTAGTATTGGAAAAGTCACACAATTTGGTATTCTCTTGAGCCATCGTGACAAAGCAAGAAACCCAACACACGAGTACACAAAAAGCAAATGAAGAAGACGAACGGAAGAGGGGCAAAGAAAAAGGAAAATCTTTTCAAAAATCATTTTAGAAGTAGGGGAGAGGAAAACAAGAGGCAAATGGCGAATAATGTAGTGAAAGAGATGAGAGTTTATGATGGGTACTTGGTATGTGTTGACTTGGCATAGATCTCCCCGGCAACGGCGCCAGAAATTCTTCCTGCTACTTCTTGAGCTTGCATTGGTTTTTTCGTTGAAGATGAAAGGGTGGTGCACCAAAGTAGAGATAAGTATTTCCCTCAGTTAGAGAACCAAGGAATCAATCCAGTAGGAGACAACGCAAAAATCACCAATACCTGCACAAACAATCAAACAACTTGCACCCAACGCGATAAAGAGGTTATCAATCCCTTCACGGTTACTTGCAAAAGTGAGGTCTGATAGAGATAGATGAAACTAAACAAAAGATAAAGTAAATATTTTTGGTATTTTTGGTTTATAGATTGGAAAGTAAAAGATTGCAAAATAGTAGATCGAAAACTTATATGATGGAAAATAGACCTGTGGGGCATAGGTTTCACTAGAGGCTTCTCTCAAGATAGAAAATAATACGGTGGGTGAACAAATTACTGTCGAGCAATTGATAGAAAAGCGCAAAGTTACGACGATATCTAAGGCAATGATTAAGAAATATAGGCATCACGTCTGTGTCAAGTAGACCGAAATGATTCTGCATCTACTATTATTACTCCACACATCGACTGACTCCTGCATGCATCTAGAGTATAAAGTTCATGAAGAACAGAATAACGCATTAAGTAAGATGACATGATGTACAGGAATAAACTCAAGCAATATGATGTAAACCCCATCTTTTTATCCTCGATGGCAACAATACAATACGTGTCGTGCTGCCCCTACTCTCAATGGGAAAGGACACCGCAAGATTGAACCCAAAGATAAGCACTTCTCCCATTGCAAGAAAAACCAATCTAGTTGGCCAAACCAAACTGATAGTTCAAAGAGAATTACAAAGATATCAAATCATGCATAGAAGAATTCAGAGAAGATTCAAATAATATTCATAGATAAGCTGGTCATATATCTACAATTCATCGGATCTCGACAAACACACCGCAAAAGAAGATTACATCGTATAGATCTCCAAGAACAACGAGGAGAACATGCAATCACTACTGCAGGATGCTGCTAACGCGACACTACGATCAGAGACCCTTTCACGAAACCGTGTGCGGTGCATTAATCACAAACGGGGATGTAAAAAACCTTCAAAAAGGTGCAAAACATTTGCAATGGAGGATGCATCAAACACGGTTCAGATTTTAGTTGCGTGTGCGATCCAGGGCATACGGTTCAGTCCAATGAACCATTTGCGATGAGGCGGAACAAAAGAAATGGGCAGCCTGATGAAGGCGTGTGCGATGTACAGCATACGGTTCACTCGGATGAACTGTTTGTGATTAGGCAACACAAAAGAAACGGTCGGCCAGATCAAGTTGTGTGCGATGTACATCATATAGTTCACTCGGATGAACTGTTTGTGATTAGGCAACACAAAAGAAACGGTCAGCCAGATCAAGGTGTGTGCGATGTACGACATGCGGTTCACCTGGATGAACTCTTTGCGTTGAGACAAGAGAAAAAAATGGTTCAATATAAGAAATACCATAAATATTGCAAGGTTCAAGTTCAAAGATTAGAATGCCCAAATTAAGACATTGCAAGCTGCGTCATTTCTGAAAAGGGATCAGCCGCTGACAAGTCATGTATGGGTTTGACACAATAACTTCCAATTGCTTTGCCATATGCTCTTCCAATACGAAGTTTGGCATTTTTGGAGGCACTTCCATTCCGCAGTACCAGCCGCCTCTGATAATCACACCATTGATCTTTCCTAATTAAATGCGTGTTCAACCTCAGTACCCTCAACACCTTTGCTCTGGCAAGAAAGAACATGGCTAGTGTAATCTCCGATGGGGTCCCTCGGTAGGAGTTCAAAGTAATATTTGAGAGATGCGATTGTCGTTATCAACATCTTCCACCGGGCCTAATATGCACTGCAAAAGAAGAGAACGTGTTAGTGCCTACATGCAGTTTTGAACAATGCTACACGCCCATTTGGTTTGCAAGATTTGTAAAATGCACCAACGTGCCATCTTCGATCTGTCATGATTAACACGGGCATTAATTTGATTACAATCTAGAAACATGTAGCCTTCTTCACAAGAGGTTGGATTGGATGAAAAATTCCCTAAGAAAACTAGTACAGATGAATCTAAAGGAGAAATGCTTATGGACGATTGTAACCATATGAATGAAGCAACCAATATGGGGTGGGGGTGTATGTCCTAAAATCCTCCAAAATTCCTTCAGAAATCGTAGTACATAGTCATTGTAAACTTGGGAAAAGGTGCAAAAAATTGAACTCCCTTATGGTTAACATTTAACAGGAAAGGAACATCACCTCGATATACAGCTTCTTCAGGCATGGAAAGCATCTCCTGCAACTGAAAACTTGGTCCATGTTGAGGACAACATATTCTAGTGCCAAGACCTTCACTATGCCCAGAGTCTGGGTGAAGCTTCGCTGGATGACAGACGAACATACATCTTCAAAACTAGAAATAACGTTGATATCAAGAAGGAGAGGTATATAAGGCGACTGTTGTACCTGAAAGTTGTAGTATTTGACAGACGAGTAGCCCACCACTTTCAATTTTGGCGCATAAATGACATTGATTCTTGTTGGACCTTGTTGGTCAACTACAAGTAATCTCTCAAGTGAAGGTGTGTCCTGGATGACCATATTGTGGTCCACCTTTTGTGATCTCTCGTTGCAGCACCAGCAACACACATAAACAGTGCGGAGAGACCTGGAGGTGATGTGCAAGGTACTCGACCAATTCATCGCCTGAAGACGAAGGAACTCGAGTGCAGTACAGCCGCGGAGAAGGCGCTCCAAGTCATCCTTTGGTATGCGGATAGCGACGAGCTAGAGGTGCTTCAGTCATGGTAGAAAAAGAGCGGGCGTGTCATTAAGGGGAGGGGGAATGGCAGTTCATGAACTTGGCGAGGCGTAGCGTGGGCGCGAAGTGGAGCGCGGACGTTGGCAGCAAGCTCATATTCCCATCATTATAACTAGCTTCTCGAGCTGATCTATGGCGCGGGATCGGAACCATTCGTCAAGCTTGGCTCGCTCCTTTCCATTGGAATGCAACTTGCCTGCGATAAGGCCTTTGATTGGGCCATGGTGACTGCCGAGGATCTGGGAGAACGCATCCAAGCTTTGGTGATAGCCATGGCGGAGCTTGTGGGCGTGGAGGAGGTCGACAGGGGTGCGGAGCCATAGGGTGCGCCACCGCCGGGAAACGACAGCTGTCCTCGCCTGATTTCTGATTGGGAGGAGGGATATGATGACTATCAACATATCATTGGGGATGTTGTTGATGAAGTCTAGGCCTGCTGGAGTCGCTTGCGGTTCTTTCTCGACCCGCCTCCGCTTGTTGGCAGCCTCGTTCTACACCTCGTCGACGGGGATGGGAACCTCTGTCTCCATATTCATGCCGTGCTCCGGTGCTTCAGCAGCCCCGGTGTCGCCACTCCCTCCGATGGGGCGCTTCGGTAGCATCCTCGTACACTGACAGCTTTGAGGACTCAGAGCGGCGTCGAGGATGCGGGCGGAGAGAGAGGAATTGTGTGTGTGGCGAGGATGGGGGGGTGCGGCCGCTCGGCGGCGCCATTAATATAGACCAGTGGGAGCGAGGCGGGCGGCGGTCCAAGGCTGTCTCGCTTCCCGGTGAGAACGACTGCTTAATCTCTAGTATGAATGAAATCTATGCTTAATTACTGAATTTTAGTTGCAAAAAATAGATAGTGATATTGATTTTTACCTGCATATTTTGACAAATCGCGGTGTCTCTTGGCTTAGCGCCGAAATCTGGCTTTAATTTGCATACCATAATCTGAACCGTTTGCGTTGAAGAGATGCACAGATCCTGCGTTGAACATCTTGTACGCTTCCCGGTGAGCCTGCGCACCGGTCTGCGCTCGCACGCCTCCCGTTCAGTCAAGCAGCTGTCCACACGGCACCCCCCTGTAGCCATTAAAACCAAGACACGTGGCGTCACGTGAATGGTTAACCGAACGCACACGGTTTGAATTATACAAACGTTTGAGATATTAAAGTGGCAGCTATTTTTTTCAAAATACCTTTGTTGGCTGTCATTATTCGAGTGCGCCTTCTCTCAAAATGGACACGAAAAATACCACAGCATGTCGAGTGCCCTTCCATGATAGCATGCCAAGTTTCATGAATTTCAGACGAGTTTTGGATTTACTAGAATTTAAAAACTAGGCATCTCAATGTTTTGCCAGCAATCAACGGTGCCCTGGTGTTTGAAATTCATTCCCATTTCTTGCATGGGACCTAAGCATGCACCCAAGGACACATATTTGATTCTACAACCAATTTATATGCATTGGAGCATGCGCATGTAGTTCAAATTTGAATTATGCACATAAATGCATTGAAAACTCAGTTAATGCATAAAAATGCCCAAACGAACCCCGAAAAATCACAAAAAATCACACAACACTCGTGTTGTTCTATTTTGACAGGAGAACAAATCTTGAAAGCAGTAAGAGGCAATGGATATCGTTTCGTCCCCAAAGGTGGGACGTTCTCTACCGAAAACCATCATGCTTGTTGTGAGAAGCTCCGGTTTGTGAGAAGAATATACCCAAACCTACCCCAAATGGGACAAAATTTATACCACGGCATGTTGATGCCGCTCCATAATAGCATGCCAAGTTTCATGAATTTCAGATGAGTTTTGGAGTTACTATAATTTTAAAACCAGGCATCTCAATGTTTTGCCGGCAATCAACGGTGCCATGGTGTTTGAAATTCATTCCCATTTCTTGCATGGGACCTAAGCATGCACCCAAGGACAAAGATTTGGTTTTCAACCAATTTATATGCAGTGGAGCATGCGCATGTAGTTCAAATTTGAATTATGCACATAAATGCATTGAAAACTCAGTTAATACATAAAAATGTCCAAACGAACCCCGAAAAATTACAAAAATTCACACAACACTCCTGTTGTTCTATGTCGACACAAGAAAAAAACTTGAAAGCAATAAGAGGCAATGTATATCGTTTCGTCTCCAAAGGTGGGACGTTCCATACCGAAAACCATCATGCTTGTTGTGAGAAGCATATACCCAAACCTGCCCCAAATGGGACAAAATTTGTACCACGACATGTTGATGCCGCTCCATGATAGCATGCCAAGTTCCATGAATTTCAGACGAGTTTTGGATTTACTAGAATTTAAAAACCAGGCATCTCAATGTTTTGTCGGCAATCAACGGTGCCCTGGTCTTTGAAATTCATTCCCATTTCTTGCATCAGACCTAAGCATGCACCCAAGGATACAGATTTGATTTTTCAACCAATTTATATGCACTGGAGCATGCGCATGTAGTTCAAATTTGAATTATGCACATAAATGCATTGAAAACTCAGTTAATGCATAAAAATGTCCAAATGAACCCCGAAAAATCACAGAAAATCCACACAACACTCCTGTTGTTCTATGTTGACACGAGAAAAAAACTTGAAAGCAATAAGAGGCAATGGATATCGTTTCGTCCCCAAAGGTGGGACGTTCCCTACCGAAAACTATCAAGCTTGTTGTGAGCAGCTCCGGTTTGTGAGAAGCATATACCCAAACCTTCCCCAAATGGGAAAAAATTTGTACCACGGCATGTTGATGCCGCTCCATGATAGCATGCCAAGTTTCATGAATTTCAGACGATTTTTGGATTTACTAGAATTTAAAAAACAGGCATCTCAATGTTTTGCCGGCAATCAACGGTGCCATAGTGTTTGAAATTCATTCCCATTTCTTGCATGGGACCTAAGCATGCACCCAAAGACAAAGATTTGATTTTTCAACGAATTTATATGCACCGGAGCATGTGCATGTAGTTCAAATTTGAATTATGGACATAAATGCATTGAAAACACACTTAATGCATAAAAATGTCCAAACAAACCCTGAATAATTCCAATTCTTTTATGATCACTCCAGATAAAAGGTCTAGCAATTCAAACACCGTCCATGGCCGCTGTGACCCCATTATGTAATTCAAATCAAGACCAAAAATCAAGTAGATCCCACACAGTTTATTATAACCAACCGTGTGAGATGCAGCACAAAATATCTTCGGACCGCGTCTGAATAAGGGACCGTGTCTGATGACACTTTGCGCGCTAGTTTTTTGTCTGAAGCGATTCCAAATTTTCGGCTTCCGCGGAAATATCTACCTCCCCACCCCCTCCCCCTTACCAAATGCCACATTTCCCCTCTTTTCGCCTTCCTTTCCAAGTTGAAACCGTCACTCCTTGCTTACAGCGCCGCCGCCTCCTCGCCGGTGACCCTCCTTCATGCTGCTCGGCCTCGCCTATCCAGGCACGTAATCCACACCCGACCCGCATCCTCCTCCTCCTTCCACATCCCACATGCCCCGACCGCCGATGCGAGCATGACATGTTCCACCCAAATCACCGACCCCTCCACCAAATAAGCGCCGACCTAAGCCATGGTGCATGCAGTATAGCTAGGACCTCAAGGAGCATTTGGCAGCGGAGAAGCAAATCGCGGTCGCACGCACGGATGAGGTCGCGATGGCTGCCATTTGTGCCGACCCCCTGATCTTGGAGGAGCACCTCGCCGTCGAGGCCACCATTGACGCCTCGCGCGCCGACGCCGTGATGCGGTTGGCTGCTTTAAACGATAGTCCGTGGCGTTTTCTTGAGGCCATCATCGGTGCCTTCGATGAAGACTACGAGGTGTTTTCTCAGTGTGCACGTGCTTACCTCATCTCGAGAGCCAGAAGGTTGGTGCCCGGAGCGGCTCCGGCAACTCACCACTATAACGAGGGCACCCACAATGAGGAGGCCTCACCCTCTTCCATGTCCAAGGAGCCAATCGCCAACGATATCTCCGACAATGAGGAGTAGCTTGTCTTATTAGCTCACTATAAGGACCCGTGTTCAGTTTGCTAGCTACTACCTTTCCTTAACAAATTCTAGTGAATTGTGCTATCTACTTTCACCATGCAATCTTCTGCTATAGTGTATATGTTCTATATGTCGTGCAATGTGGTGTTCAATTAACTGCTTGGTTCAATTCTGCAAATGTGATGTTCAATTCTTCAGGGCGCAATATTTCCAAGTTGTTAAGCATGCTTGGTTTGGTTAACTGTCTGATCTTCTATTAGGAGTATGTTATATTGTTCAATTGGTGTTTACTTAACTGCTTGGTTCATTTGTTGTGGCTTGGTTCACTTGTTGTGGTGTTTAGTTAACTGCTTGGTTCAATTCTGCAATGCGATGTTCAATTGTTGTGGCTGCATTCTGTTATTGTATACCATGTGAGTGTAGCGACCCGACCCAAATGGATCAAGTCTCTGTGCTTCAGTGTCATCCCTGGATCGGTATGCTGACACACACAGTACTCGAGGATTTATAACAGAGGTAAATCACATGTATAAAATAACGTAAATACTATTACCTCAATCCAAAATAGCGGAAGTAACAAGGTTGTGGATTCCCATCAACACCAACGGCAAAGTTGAGTGTAGAAATCGTAACCCTAACGTATCACTTACTCGTCGTAAGAATCCTGCAACATGAAACGTTGCAGCCCGAAAACGGGTCAGCACATGGAATATGCTGGCAAATTCACACCATAGAGAAATGATGAACAAAGGCTATCACTACATGCATATATGGCTGGTGGAAAAGCTCTATGGTTATAATATTTTTGCGAAAAGCCAATTTTTCCCTACTGCAAAGGAATAAATTTTATTTAACTATCATGGTGGTTGTGAAACATTGAGATGGTTGACAGCATCTCAATCCCAATTAAGTATCATCATTAACCCAACAATATTAATTAAAGTAACATGATGAGATCAACGGGATAATCCAAGAACTAGATACTCAAGATGTCCATAACCGGGGACACGGCTAATCATGATTAGTTTGTACACTCTGCAGAGGTTTGCGCACTTTTCCCCACAAGACTCGATCTCCTCTGTTGGATTACTCGCACTACCTGGTGTTTGAGTAACGGATGACCGAGACACAGTCTTTCAGAAGTGTTTGCACCTTACGTATGGGTAGACAGTTACACCTACTTTCCCCTACATCTGCTAGTCTACCACTGTAAGAGTTCACACAACTTAGTCAACTATGATAGAGCCCATAATAGCTTGCGGCTGCACACGGAAGTTTCTAGCATGAATAATCTTATGATCCCTTTGAGCCTGGGTGGCGGTCCAAAAGAAAAACAGGCAATCCTGGAATACCCAGGTACCTCAATCCACCCAGATGTGAGTTTTAGTTGCCACCTTAAGTAAACCATTAATTAACAATCTCACATCTGTCATGAATATCACTCAGACCCAATCCACGTCTACGAGCATAGCATGGCAATATAATAGGAACGTAGAAGTAACTCCCAAGGGTTTGATAAATAAAACAGGTAATAGGTACTACCTCAACTACTTCCCAATACCCACAATTTAATTAGATCCTATCATGCAATGTTTGAGGATTGATCTAATGCAATGAAAACTGGGTATGGAAAAGGTATGATCAAAGTGTGAACTTGCCTGCAATGTTGATGAAGATGATTCGCACTCAATACTCTGGATAGATCTACTCTTCACACTCCGGTCAATCTATCGTGAGCAAGCAATAGCAACCATACATAAGCAATCACTCAAAAGATCAGAAAGAACGAGGGAAACAATTCGGAAAATTTCAAAACCAAGCAAATAACTCTTGCAACATAAAACAATTTCTAACAGCACCAAAATTATGTGAATTTGGCCTTATCAGAAAGTTTAGGTCAAGAGCTTCGCTTTGCAAAAAGAATCAACTCAAACGGAGTTACCGAACTTAAGTTATGAACAAAAGAAGTTTGAATTCAAATCTGATATAATTCAAATTTTAAAATTTCAAAAACATGTTTGAGTTGGATTACTGGTTAGAGGAGGTCATAACGAAGAAGTGGGCGTTGGTTTCGTTGGATTTGGATAAACGAGTAAAAAGTAACGAACGTTTGAAGAACAGGGACTAATCTGTAAAGACATCATCACAGATAGGTCCCTGACCGAAAATAACAAAAAAAGAAAAAGCTAAATAGTGAACGTTCGTTTATAGGATCTAAACAGTGGACGTTCGCTGTTTAGTAAAACCTAAAAAAACAGATCTAGGCTAGGTTTTTTTTTTAAACCGAACTTGAAAAAAAATCGGATTGGACCGGCGGGTTATACCGGTTCAGCAACGGTCTGGCGCCGGCGGGGAAACTCCGGCGAGGCGGGGCAGTGGCGACGGCGAGCTCCGGCGCGGCGGCTCGGCTGCTTCGGGTCGAAGCACGGGGAGGCGCGGCGCGGCGAGGTGAGGAGGATGGCGGCGTCGGCGGCGGTCCTCGGTGACGGGACGAAGCGAGGCCGCGGCGGCAGATCTCGTCGGGGCGGGGCTCCGGCGAGGGCGGCGGTTGCGGCGGGGAGGAGGAGAGAGAGGTCGGGGCCCGAGGCGACGCTATTTAAGGGGGGAGGGGCGGCGCGGTGGCGTGCGGGAGGGGCAGAGGAGAGGCGGCGGAGGGAGTCCCGCACGGGTACGGGCGGCGGCGGCGATGCCGTGGTGGAGGCGGATTCCGCCGGAGTCGGGGACGGGCGCGGGCGCGCTGGGCCGCGGCCTAGCTGGAGCTGGGCCGGCCCAGTTCGGCGGAGGGAGAGAGGAGAGAGAGAGCAGTGCTGGGCTTCGGCCTGGCACTGTCCGAAGAGTTTTTTTTAACAGAGAGAAAAAGAAAAGAAATAGAATATAAAATAAAATATTATATAGGGATATAATATATCTAAATTTTCAGAAAAAGATTTCCTACAACGTGAACATTTTTCTAACGGCAAATAAAATCCTCAAAATTCAAATAAATCAAACAGTGCTACTGCCTTAATAAAATCCAATAAATCATTTTTAATACCCAAAATGATTTCAAATTTATTTCTCTCCAATTTTCTGTTGTAGGGAATCATGTTACCCTATTTTCTGTATATTTTATTTTTGGAGAAAAATAATTTAAATAAAACTCAAATAACTCCAATATTGAAAAATAATTTCAATGGGACTTTGAATTTAATCCCTTGAAACTCCCAACTCATATTTCATTTGTTTTGAAGAAGTCATTTTATCTTCTCTCGTGAAAATCATTGAGTTGCATAAAGTTTCAGAAATGGGAAATATTTTCAAATGAAATTCAAATATTTTCAACACCCCTTGTCATTTTAAATAAATGGAAGAAGTCATGTCATCTTCTCTCCAGGGTTTTGTGGTGAAAAGAATTTGAATTCATGGAGATCATAAAAGCAAAATGAAAGTTTGGGAAAGTCCTTTTATTCCCTCTCATTTAACTTTCAAAAGATTTCGAATTCCACTCACTTTCAGTCAATCAATCAAACAATCAATCCAATCTATCTGTTTATTATAACATTCCAAAATTTAGAATTTTGGGATGTTACAGTGAGGAATAAATCGAATTTGGCTGTACTAAATACATTAGAAACAAATACAATTGCTATATTTCCAAGTTGTTAAGCATGCTTGGTTTGGTTAACTGTCTGATCTTCTATTAGGAGTATGTTACATTGTGCAATGTGGTGCTCAGTTAACGTTTGGTTCATTTGTTGTGGTGTTTAGTTAACTTCTTGGTTCAATTCTGCAATGCGGTGTTCAATTGATGTGGCTACATTCTCTTATTGTATACCATGTGAGGAATAAATCGAATTTGGCTGTACTAAATACATGAGAAACAAATACAATTGCTATATTTCCAAGTTGTTAAGCATGCTTGGTTTGGTTAACTATCTGATCTTCTATTAGGAGTATGTTATATTGTGCAATGTGGTGCCCAGTTAACGTTTGGTTCATTTATTGTGGTGTTTAGTTAACTGCTTGGTTCAATTCTGCAATGCGATGTTCAATTGCTGTGGCTACATTTTGTTACTGTATACCATGTGAGGAATAAATCGAATTTGGCTGCACTTAATACATGAGAAACATATACAAGTGCTATATTTCCTAGTTCTTAATCATGCTTGGTTTGGATAAATGGGTTTTCCATGTGGCTTGAATTAATCTGATGAATCTGCAATGTGCTTATTTATCATCAACATATTTTACTGATAGCATGCGAACCCTTACTTAACCTGATGAGTAACTACCTTATACGTGTTGCAGGGAAACAATGGGAAGCACTGAGGTTTACAAGATGATACTAACTATTATACCTTGCCTTTTTGTATTCCTCTGCCCCATTTCCAATATAGAGAAGATATTTATGCACATCCTTGTTTTCAGGTTTCACTGATGATTACCTCTCAAACCACCTCAATATTCGCCTTCCGCTTCAGCAGTTTTCCAAATGAGATGCATCTTTCTATGTACCGTCTATGATGTTAATTTCAAAAGGTTCTAGATGTTGCATGTGAAACTTGCTGCTGGTAGAGTTGTGTAATGGGGTAGCTGAGTACTGAAGCTATATCATGTTGTACGTCTATGTATTTCAATTATGAAATCCTGCATCCTTAATATGGAAATGGAATATATTATGTGCTTAATATGAATGTCAATTAGATTAGTAAATGGATTATTAATAATAGGGAAATTATCCCGCTAATTGGGTTTTCCTATTGCGAACGGTTAATGAGAAACCACCGTGGGCGATGACCTCAGGCAACACACACAGTTTCTAGGAATAAACCGTGTTGGATCAATGAACAATCACACATGACATTCTCCTCAAAACTGTTTGCATTACGCCGCCTTACGCAAACGTTTTCCTTGTAGTGACTGTGTGGGATGTATATACGAACGGAAACGTTTAGTGGTGACTGACTGTGTGGGATGTACTTATGACCGGAAATGATTTCGCCTGTATAATTGTATTTTTTAGCACTACTGCACGTATTTCTCTATTTGAGTGCTCGTCGGTCGCACACGACCTCATTTTGCCGAGTGTGTGTGCCAGGAGGGCATATCCCCAACGGTTTCTGGGTCGTGTAGGAAGTACCCCCCTATCGCCCACACTCACTTGGCGACGGTTCCGAATGTCATCGCGGAAAGGGGTTAAAAACCGTTTGTTTATGACCGACGCGCACCAGTGTATTGAGAATCAAAGAGAGAGAGAAGAAGCCATCTAGCAACTAGCTATGGACCCATAGGTCTGTGGTAAACTACTCATGCTTCATAGGGAGGGCAATAAAGTTGATGTAGATGCCCTCCGTGATCGAATCCACCTCCGGCAGGATGCCGGAAAAGGCCCCAAGATGGGATCTCACATGAACAGAAGGTTGCGGCAGTGGAAAAGTGTTTTCGTGGATGCTTCTGGTGGTTTGGGAATATATGTGAATATATAGGACGAAGAATTAGGTCAGGGGAGTCATGAGGGGCCCACAAGGCAGGGGGAGCGCCCTACCCCCTAGGCACGCGCTCCCCCCTTGTGGCCGCCTCGTGGCTCTTCCTACTTGATTTCCAAGTCTCATGGGTGTCTTTTGGTCCAAGAAAAATCATCGTGAAGGTTTTATTCCGTTTGGTATTCCTTTTCCGCGAAACTCAAAAACAAGGAAAAAACAGAAACTGACAGTGGGCTCTAGGTTACTAGGTTATTCCCAAAAATAATATAAAATATCATAATCATGCATATAAAACATCCAAAACAGATAATATAATAGCATGGAACAATAAAAAATTATAGATACGTTGGAGACGTATCAGTTATGAATTTATTCCTAATATGATAGGCATCCAAGAGGGGTATAATAAACCTTTCATATAAAGTGCATTGAATACTATGAGAAGTTTGATTCCTTATGATTGTTTTGAGATATATAGATGGTGATATTAGAGTCATGCTAATGAGTAATTTTGAATTGGAGAAATACTTGTGTTAATGTTTGTGATTCCCGTAGCATGCACGTATGGTGAACCGTTATGTAACGAAGTTGGAGCATGAGGTATTTTTTGATTGTCTTCCATATGAGTGGATGTCGGGGACAAGCGATGGTCTTTTCCTACCAATCTATCCCCCTAGGAGCATGCGTGTAGTACTTTGTTTCGATGACTAATAGATTTTTGCAATAAGTATGTGAGTTCTTTATGACTAATGTTGAGTCCATGGATTATACGCACTCTCACCCTTCCACCATTGCTAGCCTCTCTAGTGCCGTGCAACCTTCGCCGGTACCATATACCCACCATATACCTTCCTGGAAACAACCACCATACCTACCTATTATGGCATTTCCATAGCCATTCCGAGATATATTGTCATGCAACTTTCCACCATTCCATTTTATTATGACACGTTCCATCATTGTCATATTGCTTTGCATGATCATGTAGTTGACATCGTATTTGTGGAAAAGCCACCTTTCATAATTGTTTCATACATGTCACTCTTGAGTCATTGCACATCCCGGTACACCGCCGGAGGCATTCATATAGAGTCATATTTTGTCCTAAGTATTGAGTTGTAATTTTTGAGTTTTAAGTAAATAAGAGTGTGATGATCTTCATTATTATAGCACTGTCCCATGTGAGAAAAATAAATAGAAGGGAGGCCAAAGAAGCCAAATAAAAAAAGAAAGAAAAAAATGAGAGAAAAAGAGAGAAGGGGCAATGTTACTATCCCTTTTTTCCACACTTGTGCTTCAAAGTAGTGATACGCCTCCATCGTATCTATAATTTTTTATCGTTAAATGCCAATATTCTACAACTTTTATATACTTTTGGCAACTTTTTATACTATTTTGGGACTAACATATTGATCCAGTGCCCAGTGCCAGTTCCTGTTTGTTGCATGTTTTTTGTTTTGCAGAAAATCCATATCAAACGGAGTCCAAACGGGATAAAAACTTACGGAGATTGTTTTGGGATATACGTGATTTTTTGGAAGAAGAATCAACGCGAGACGATGCCTGAGGGGGCAACGAGGCAGGGGCGCACCCCAGGGGGGTGAGCGCGCCCCTGACCCTCGTGGCCACCCCGGAAGGCGGTTGGTGCCCTTCTTTCGCCGCTAGAAAGCCAATATCCAGATAAAAATCGTGTCCAAATTTCAGCCTAATCAGAGTTAGGGATCTCCGAAAATATAAGAAACGGTGAAAGGCCAGAATCTGGAACGCAGAAACAGAGAGAGACAGAGAGACAAATCCAATCTTGGAGGGGCTCTCGCCCCTCCCATGCCATGGAAGCCAAGGACCAGAGGGGAAACCCTTCTCCCATCTAGGGAGAAGGTCAAGGAAGAATAAGAAGAAGGGGGGCCCTCTCCCCCCTCTCTTTCGGTGGCGCCGGAATGCCGTCGGGGCCATCATCGTCACTGCAATCTACACCAACACCTCCGTCATCTTCACTAACATCTCCATCACCTTCCCCCATCTATGTACAGCAGTCCACTCTCCCGCAACCCGTTGTACCCTCTACTTGAACATGGTGCTTTATGCTTCATATTATTATCCAATGATGTGTTGCCATCCTATGATGTCTGAGTAGATTTTCGTTGTCCTATCGGTAATTGGTGAATTGCTATGATTGGTTTAATTTGCTTGTGGTTATGTTGCTGTCCTTTGGTTCCCATCATATGAGCGCGCGCATGGATCACACCATAGGGTTAGTTGTATGTTGATAGGACTATGTATGGAGGGCAAGAGTGACAGATGCTTCAACCTAGCATAGAAATTGATGCATACGGGATTGAAGGGGGACCAATATATCTTAATGCTATGGTCGGGTTTTACCTTAATGAACGTTAGTAGTTGCGGATGCTTGCTAATAGTTCCAATCATAAGTGCATAGAATTCCAAGTCAGGGATGAGATGCTAGCAGTGGCCTCTCCCATATAAAACTTGCTATCGGTCTAGTAAAGTAGTCAATTGCTTAGGGACAATTTCGCAACTCCTACCACCACTTTTCCACACTCGCTATACTAACTTTATTGTGTCTTTATCAAAACAGCCCCTAGATTTTATTTACGTGCTCTTTATATTCTTGCAAACCTATCACGTTACACCTACAAAGTACTTCTAGTTTTATACTTGTTCTAGGTAAAGCGAACGTCAAGCGTGCGTAGAGTTGTATCGGTGGTCGATAAAACTTGAGGGAATATTAGTTCTACCATTAGCTCCTCGTTGGGTTCGACACTCTTACTTATTGAAAGAGGTGACAATTGATCCCCTATACTTGTGGGTTATCAAGACCTTTTTCTGGCGCCGTTGCCGGGGAGTTATAGCGTGGGGTGAATATTCTCGTGTGTGCTTGTTTGCTTTATCACTAAGTAATTTTTATTTGCTGTTCTAAGTTGTTCTCTGTCTTTAGTTATGGATATGGAACACGAAATACCAAAAAATGTAGGTTTACATGCTACTCATGGAGATAGGGGACCTCCTAAAACCCTCGATGCTCATTATGTGAAAGATATTATGTACTACTTTGATAATCCTGAGAAAACCCCATTCAACTTTATAATGGGAGTAACGTTGGATCACGTGAATACTTTAAGGATTATCGCTTGACTCAAAAAGGGAAACTATTATGGGATCAAATTCATATATTGAAGTGGTATGCTCGGGAACTATGCTTGAGATATGATTATACTTGTTGCTCTAGGATGAAGGCTCCACACCTTCCCTTTTCATGCAAATTTAATGATGATGAAACCTTGGCTTCTTATGCTAATTGTATATATGATTACTCTGATGTGGAACAAATAGAAGAATTCGTTGCTTTTATGGGTGCTTATGAAATTGAATCTTTGTTTAAAGAGTGTGAAAATCTTGATGATGTTGTTTACAGACCTGAAAATTTTGCTATACTTAAATATTGCTATGAGAATTATGAATTCAATTCCGATATTGATGATTTTATTGAGAGACTTTCCGTTGTCCAAGAAGAGACTAATATTTTGCAGGAGTCTATGGAAGAAGAAATTGATGAAACTGTGAGCTCATTGGATGAAAAAGATGAGGAGGAGAGCGAAGAACAAAAGGAGGAAGAGCGGATTGATCACCCGTTCCCACCATATAATGAGAGTTACTCTTTATCCCATACATTGTTTAATTTCCCTTCGAATTTACCGAAGAATGAATGCTATGATGATTTTTATGATCCCGTTGATTCTTTTGAAATATCCCTTTTTGATGATGCTTGCTATGCTTGTGGCCAAGATGCCAATATGAATTATGCTTATGAAGATGAACTTGCTATAGTTCCTTATGTTAAACATGAAATTGTTGCTATTGCACCCACGCATGATAGTCCTATTATCTTTTTGAATTCTCCCGACTACACTATATCAGAGAAGTTTGCCCTTATTAAGGATTATATTGATGGGTTGCGTTTCACTACTACACATGATGATTTTGATAGATATAATATGTGTGCTTGCTGCTCCTACTTGCAACTATTATGAGAGAGGAAGTACATCTCCGCCTCTCCATGTTTCCAATATGATAAAATTGCAAGAAATTGTTTATACTATGCATTGGCCTTTACTAGGTGTGCATGAATTGTTCTTTTATGACATGCCGATGCATAGGAAGAGAGTTAGACTTCATTGTTGCATGATATATGTTACTTTGTGCTCACTACTAAATCACAAATCATTGTTAATTAAAATTGGCTTTGATATACCTTGGGATCCGGGTGGATCCATTACTTGAGCACTATATGCCTAGCTTAATGGATTTAAAGAAAGCGCTGCCAGAGAGACAACCTGGAAGTATTAGAGAGTCATTTATTTCTTTTGAGTGCTTTTATATAGTTTAAAAACAAAAAATAAAGAGGGGAACCCAAAACTTTTCAAAAAAGGAAAGTGAAAGTGAGAGAGACAAGCATTGTTGAAGTGAGGGAGCTCCTTGAACTTTGTTCATGCTCACGGAAACTTTGTAAATCTTGATTACAGAAACTTTTCAACTAAAAATAATTATCCCCTTGTACAATTCCATTGTATTATAAAAATAATGTGCCAAGATTTGCCTTTAGGATGTTTAGATTGCTTGTTGGTTTGTGCGGTGCAGAAACAGAAACTTTGGCTGTAGTGCGCGATTTTACATTTTTTACTGGAACGTCAAATGGTTCTGAAAATTTTTTGCATTGTCTTTCCATACAAATTTTTTTTCCTAAATTTTTCAGAATATTTGGAGTACCAGAAGTATGGTGAATGTTCAGATTACTACAGACTGTCCTGTTTAAGACAGATTCTGTTTTTGATGCATAGTTTGCTTGTTTTGATGAAACTATCGATTTCTATCAGTGGATTAAGCCATGGAAAAGTTATGTTACAGTAGCTACAATGCAAAAACAAAATATGAATTGGTCTGCAACAGTACTTAGAGTAGTGATTTGCTTTATTATACTAACGGATCTTACCGAGCTTTCTATTGAGTTTTGTGTGGATGAAGTGTTCGAAGATCGAGGAGGTCTCGATGTGAGGAGTAGGAGGAGGGGAAAGAGCTCAAGCTTTGGGATGCCCAAGGCACCCCAAGTAAATATTCAAGGAGACTCAAGCGTCTAAGCTTGGGGATGCCCCGGAAGGCATCCCATCTTTCTTCAACAAGTATTGGTATGATTTCGGTTTCATTTCATTCATGTGATATGTGCAAATCTTGGAGCGTCTTTTGCATTTAGTTTTCACTTTTCTTTTATGCACCATGCTGGTATGAGATAGTCCTTGGTTTATTTATAGAATGCTCTTTGCACTTCACTTATATCTTTTGAGTATGGATTTATAGAATGCTTCATGTGCTTCACTTATATCTTTTGAAGTTTGGATTGCCTGTTTCCCTACACATAGAAAACCGCCATTTGTAGAATGCTCTTTTGCTTCACTTATATTTGTTAGAGCGTGGGCATATCTTTTGTAGAAAGAATTAAACTCTCCTGCTTCACTTATATCTATTTAGAGAGTTGACAGGACCTGGTCATTCACATGGTTAGTCATAAAATCCTACATAAAACTTGTAGATCACTAAATATGATATGTTTGATTCCTTGCAATAGTTTTGCGATATAAAGATGGTGATTTTAGAGTCATGCTAGTGGGTAGTTGTGGATTGTAGAAATACTTGTGTTGAAGTTTGTGATTCCCGTAGCATGCACGTATGGTGAACCGTTGTGTAACGAAGTTGGAGCATGAGGTATTTATTGATTGTCTTCCTTATGAGTGGCGGTCGGGGACGAGCGATGGTCTTTTCCTACCAATCTACCCCCATAGGAGCATGCGCGTAGTACTTTGTTCCGATGACTAATAGATTTTTGCAATAAGTATGTGAGTTCTTTATGACTAATGTTGAGTCCATGGATTATACGCACTCTCACCCTTCCATCACTGCTAGCCGCTTCGGTACCGTGTATTGCCCTTTCTCACCTCGAGAGTTGGTGCAAACTTTTCCGGTGCATCCAAACCCCGTGATACCATACGCTCTATCACAGATAAGCCTCCTTATATCGTCCTAAAGACAGCCACCATACCTACCTATCATGGCATTTCCATAGCCATTCCGAGATATATTGCCATGCAACTTCCATCATCATCATATACATCACTTGAGCATTCATTGTCATATTGCTTTGCATGATCGTAAGATAGCTAGCATGATGTTTTCATGGCTTGTCCATTTTTTGATATCTTTGCTACGCTAGATCATTGCACATCCCGGTACACCGCCGGAGGCATTCATACAGAGTCATATCTTTGTTCTAGTATCGAGTTGTAATATTGAGTTGTAAGTAAATAAAAATGTGATGATCATCATTATTAGAGCATTATCCCATGCGAGGAAAGGATGATGGAAGCTATGATTCCCTCACAAGTTGGGATGAGTCTCTGTACTTTACAAAAAAATAAAAGAGGCCAAAGAAGCCCACAAAAAAATAAAAGAGGCCAAAGAAGCCCACCAAAAAAACAAAAAAATGAGAGAAAAAGAGAGAAGGGGCAATGCTACTATCCTTTTACCACACTTGTGCATCAAAGTAGCACCATGTTCTTCATATTGAGAGTCTCTTGAGTTATCACTTTCATATACTACTGGGAATTTTTTATTATAGAACTTGGCTTGTATATTCCGATGATGGGCTTCCTCAAATGCCCGAGGTCTTCATGAGCAAGCAAGTTCGATGCACACCCACTTAGTTTCATACACTTATATCTCTTAGTGCATCCGTTGCATGGCAATCCCTACTCCTCGCATTGACGTCAATTGATGGGCATCTCCATAGCCCGTTGATTAGCCGCGTCGATGTGAGACTTTCTCCCTTTTTGTCTTCTCCACACAACCTCCATCATCATATTATAGTCCACCTATAGTGCTATATCCATGTATCACTCTCATGTATTGCGTGAAAGTTGAAAAAGTTTGAGAACATCAAAAGTATGAAACAATTGCTTGGCTTGTCATCGGGGTTGTGCATGATTTGAATACTTTGTGTGGTGAAGATGGAGCATAGCCAGACACTGGTGCGCGTCAGTCCTAAACAAAGGGTTTAAAACCCCTTTCCACGATGGCATTTGGAACCATCGCCAAGTGAGTGTGGGCGATAGGGGGGGTCCTTCCCACACGACCCAGAAACCGTCGGGGATAGGGCCCCTACATTACTCCTACTTGTTTCTGCTCGCATTGCCATCGCAGTCGGTATTCTGTGGTGCTACGTTTACGATGCGCGACCCATCACAAATGGTTCACTATTATAGAACGTGTATGATGTGCGGCCCATCACCAACGGTTCACCGTTAAGAAGATTAGCTAATCATCGTACGAGTGTCGGATAGGATTACGAAACGTCGGACCGTCATAACGTCGTCATACACGACAACTATCGCACACGCTATTTTGTGGTGCAACGTTTACGATGCATACTTCATCAGAAACAGTTCATGGCTGCAAATCGTGTACGATAAGGCAACTAACACAAACGTTTAGTTTGCCCGCACCGTTTGTGATATTGTCTGACATCGCACACGCTTTGCACATGGCAACTGTGTGCATGCTTGCACACGTTTCCTCTCTATGAACCGTCTCGGATTATGGTGCATATCGCAAACGTATGTGTTTTACCAACCGTGTGTGCCGTAACAACCTGGAGAGCGTAATTTCACCATAATTTAATTGCTGCTTTTCCAAATTGTACCGGATTTGGATTTGAATTTGAATGTATGCTACGGCTTTATTCATATCCATCAGGTTCAACAACCAATGCACTATTCGATTCATAGGTACATATGTTCAAGAATTACATAAGAACCAAATAAAGAATGATGAACCACAGTTGTATACTTGTACTATTAAAGACGGTAAAGAAAGAGGCAAAATATATCCTAGTTGCTGAACAAGGTGAAGAGGAATGCCCATATTGTGCCCTCCTCCATGCAGAAGGCACGCACGACTCTAGTCCAACCCCTTGTGATGGCCGACCGCCCATCCTTCACGGTATTCATGAAAACATCTAGATTATCATCGTGTTCTGGTAGAAATACTTTAACCTTTGCATGCCCACCAATCATGTAGTTTGAGAGGTAATCTTGAGTAAACTGCTTTGGCAACCACTGCAAAGGAATAAGATTTCAGACATTGTCATCTAACACAACTCATTATTGGCAGTAAAAATAAGGCTGCAGAGTTCTTACTTACCACCATGCAGTTCGCTGTTGTCTTGGATAAAGTGTAAACAAATAGTTTAATTGCCATCTTTGGACCCATTTTACTAACAATATTTATCAGCTTCCTCACTTGATGCTGGTTCATCGATATCTCATTGCCCCATACGCATAAAGGGTCGAAATGCGGATCTTTACCAATGACATATGTACCTAAAAGCACCAAGTTAATATTAGAAGCTAAACAGGAATTGCACAATGATGTAGTACAACACTCTTTTATAATATGTCTATATACATCCGTATGTGGTAGTCCATTTGAAATCTCTAAAAAGACAAATATTTAGGAACGGAGGGAGTATCTTATAACATCCAATATACTCACATATTAGATGAATTAACATCTTATATTATGGGCCGAAAGGAGTTTAGTTCATTATTAAAAATTATCTGCTGCTGTATCCACGGGTTACAGTTAGTTTGAGCTAGTTCGGGCTCAAATAGCCCTAAAGTATATCTAAACATGAGGGCTAGTTTGAGCTAGTTGCATCTATAACCCACCCCAAAAAACTAGTATCCAACCCAAGAGGTGCTAATTGGAGGTAGTTCTCCTAGTGCTTTCATTGTCAATCTAACCCTGCCATCCAAACAACTCTTTGGATGGAGTTAGTTCAGGGTTAGTAATGAGCTAGAAACTAACTCTAACCTCTAGCTAAGTTGAGTATCCAAACAGGGCTGTGTTGTTGCTGTTGCTGCTGCTGCTCTTCTACGTATATCTAGACATCATTAGAACTTTAATGTAACACTCTTCCTTGTTGCTCTGTAGCCTAGGATTGCATATTTAGACATTAAGTACAGTGCATGTTGCTATGTAGCCTCAGATATATTACATATGGCCCTAATTAACCTAAGGAAAAATGGGTTGCAGATATATTCAGTTAAAAGTCCGATTCACCGATTAGTCCCTTATCAGCCGCCGGCCTATATGGTACCAGCTACGGATATCCTGAACAGTGAGCAGATATAAGCCATGGGATGAAACTAACCTCGATGGAAAACAGCAGTCGTTCCCAAAATTGTCCTGTGTAGGTACATCAAGAAGCATGTTAAGCACAACAGGCTAAACATCAACCAAAATTACACATGGCAGACAAAATAATCTCCAGAAGATAGGTTCAGTGTGCAGGTTTAAGCACTCTAGTAAAGCAAAACAAGTGGAAAGGTGTGCTAACTGCAATAGGCCTAACATTTAACAACAAGCAAACATGGTCATTCAAACTGGTATTGTGCTGGTCTAAGTACACTGGTTATGGTTAAATAAAAATGGAAAGGTGTGTTAACTAGAAGATGCAGTAACTAAATGTAGTCATTCATAGTGGTATTGTTGAAACTAGTACTGATGAAATTGAACTGCACAGTTCATACTTGCACATATAGAACATCACGTTGTGAATAACTGGAATAAACAAGGCATACTACGAACAACCAAAGATAGCATTTGAAATTGAACATATGCTAACTACAAACAACCGAACAATCAAAAAACTTTAAAAGAGGCATATGCTAGCTATAACAGGCTTAACAACAAGCAAATATATGCATTCCTATCGGTATGTTTAAAACTGGATTGATGAAATGTACTGCACAGTAAATAATTGCACATATAGAGCATCACATTGTGAACAACTAAAATAAACAAATCATGGGTTTCCTCACTTGTCACAGATGGGCTCGTTCCCGTGGGAAGAGCACGGACCCTGGATGCGCTCCACGTTGTCGCAGATGAGCTCCTTCCCCTTGGAAGAGCACGGCTTTAGGGTGCCCTCCCTGATGTCGCAGATGGGCGCTTTCCCCTTGGAAGAGCAGATGGGCTCTTTCCCCTTGGAAGAGCCGGAGAGGGTACCCTCCTCGTGGTCGCCGTCGATGAGGTCTGACCTGGAAGCTGTGGATCCCAAGCCAGCGTCACAGAACGTGTCCTTTAGAAATGACAAAAGGGGCTCGATGGCGATGCAGAATGGCAAATTGTTGACAACGAGCCAGAGGAGATCAGCGGGGGGGCCATGGATGAGATCGACGGCGGTTGAACCCGAGGGGTTGGGGGTGGGCCACTTAACCTGTGACACAGCCCGCCTCAAGGCGTCGTTGTCGATGACCTCGATGTCATAGCCAGCGGACGAGACATGCCCGCATACTCTAGCCCGCTGCTTGAGTGCCTGCCGCCAGTAATGGTCGTCAGCTTCCTCGGCGACGTCGGGCGAAGAGACCGCTATACACCTCTTTTGGGCCAGTTGCTCCCCGAGCTCCACGGGAAGCATAGCCGGGCTTAGGCTGCGACGCTCTGGAGTGGGGGATGGGGATGGGGATCTGTGGGAAAGGGGGCGTTTGGCAGGCGTCATCTAAGAAACTCAGGGCGGCCTGGGTATGGAGATCGGTGGGTAAGCTGCATGAGCAAACCGGCAGATGTTGACAGTGGAGGCCTTGCAGCGGCGGCGGCTGCAGCGGCGGCGGGGACTTTGCTAGGGTTTCGAGCGAGGGAGAGTGTGTGTGTGTGTGCGCGCACGCGCGCACATGCCCGAGGAGGTTTTGGTGTGTGTGTGTGTGTATGTGGAGGGGGCGCAAGGTGTTTGAGGAAATGACGCGGGTACTAAATATTTTACTACGCGGGAGTGAAATGCCGGGCTATTGAAAATTTTGATGATACTGCATCGCACACGGTCCGGACATAACAACTGTGTGTTATGAAAAAGAAAAACCCTCGAGGAGGGCAGATATTTTCGATGCAGGCGGGATTGGGAACAAGAAACATCACACGGTCCGGAGATAACAACCGTGTGTTATGAAACAGAAAAACCCTCGAAGCGGGCAAATATTTTTGAGAGGGGTAGCCTCGTGGAGCCCAATGTACTATGTGGATGTGTGTGTGATAGGTGCACCGGTGTGGCACATGGTTAGTTTGAGTGAACCGTGTCTGTTGCGTCATCCGACTTGTCTAATGTTCATAAATTTGGCAAAAAATGACGCGGGAGAGGGTCAGAACATGAACACACTTGCATGTGGACCAAATTTATGTATCAAAAGGGTGGTTTGATTTTCAACTACCAAATGCAACTTCGATGTGGCACCTCTCTCGCAAAGCGCACGGTATTGCTTGCTCCCACCTTCTCGTGTCGGCGCGAAGGGAATCCTAAGCTATGAATGCATGCCCCTGATGTCTACTACGCAACCTTCTTCTTGTAGACGTTGTTCGGCCTCCAAGTGCAGAGGTTTGTAGGACGGTAGCAAATTTCCCTCAAGTGGATGACCTAAGGTTTATAAATCCGTGGGAGGCGTAGGATGAAGATATTCTCTCTCAAGCAACCCTGCAACCAAATAACAAAGAGTCTCTTGTGTCCCCAACACACCCAATACAATGGTAAATTGTATAGGTGCACTAGTTCGGCGAAGATATGGTGATACAAGTGCAATATGGATGGTAGATATAGGTTTTTGTAAACTGAAAATATAAAAACAGCATGGTAGCAAGCGATAAAAGTGAGCATAAACGGTATTGCAATGCTAGGAAACAAGGCCTAGGGTTCATACTTTCACTAGTGCAAGTTCTCTCAACAATAATAACATAATTGGATCATATAACTATCCCTCAACATGCAACAAAGAGTCACTTCAAAGTCACTAATAGCGGAGAACAAATGAAGAGATTATTGTAGGGTATGAAACCACCTCAAAGTTATTCTTTCGGATCGATCTATTCAAGAGTTTGTACTAGAATAACACCTTAAGACACATATCAACCAAAACCCTAATTTCACCTAGATACTCCAATGCCACCTGAAGTATCCGTGGGTATGATTATACGATATGCATCACATAATCTCAGATTCATCTATTCAAACAAACAAAAAGTACTTCAAAGAGTGCCCTACAGTTTCTACCGGAGAGTCAAGATGAAAACGTGTGCCAACCCCTATGCATAAGTTCACAATCTTACGGAACCCGCAAGTTGATCAACAAAACATACATCAAGTAGATCACGTGAATATCCCATTGTCACCACAGATAAGCACATGCAAGACATACATCAAGTGTTCTCAAATCCTTAAAGACTCAATCCGATAAGATAACTTCAAAGGAAAAACTCAATCCATTACAAGAGAGTAGAGAGGGAGAAACATCATAAGATCCAACTATAATAGCAAAGCTCGCGATACATCAAGATCGTGCCGAATCAAGAACACGAGAGAGAGAGAGAGAGATCAAACACATAGCTACTGGTACATACCCTCAGCCCTGAGGGTGAACTACTCCCTCCTCGTCATGGAGAGCGCCGGGATGATGAAGATGGCCACCGGTGAGGGATCCCCCTCTGGCAGGGTGTGGGAACAGGGTCCCGATTAGTTTTTGGTGGCTACAGAGGCTTGCGGCGGTGGAACTCCCGATCTAGGTTATGTTCTGGGGGTTTCTGTATATATAAGAGGTTTTGGCGTCGGGAACAAGTCGGGGGGGGGGGTCTCCGAGGCGGCCACGAGGTTGGGGGCGCGCCCAGGGGGTAGGGCGCGCCCCCACCCTCGTGGGTGCCTCGGGACTCTTCTGGCCCATCTCCGATGCTCCGTGGGCTTCTTCTGGTCGAAAAATAATCTCCGTCAATTTTCAAGTCAATTGGACTCCGTTTGGTTTTCCTTTTCTGCGATACTCAAAAACAAGGAAAAAACAGAAACTGGCACTATGCTCTAGGTTAATAGGTTAGTCCCAAAAATCATATAAAATAGCATATAAATGCATATAAATGCATATAAAACATACTAGATGGATAATATAATAGCATGGAACAATGAAAAATTATAGATACATTGGAGACGTATCAAGCATCTCCAAGCTTAATTCCTGCTCGTCCTCGAGTAGGTAAATGATAAAAACAGAATTTTTGATGTGGAATGCTACCTAACATATTTGTCAATGTAATCTTCTTTATTGTGGCATGAATGTTCAGATCCGAAAGATTCAAGAAAAAGGTTTAATATTTACATAAAAATAATAATACTTCAAGCATACTAACTAAGCAATCATGTCTTCTCAAAATAACATGGCCAAAGAAAGTTCATCCCTACAAAATCATATAGTTTGGTCATGCTCCATTTTCGTCGCACAAGAATGCTCTCATCATGCACAACCCCGATGACAAGCCAAGCAATTGTTTCATACTTTAGTAATCTCAAACTTTTTTCAACTTTCACGCAATACATGAGCGTGAGCCATGGACATAGCACTATGGTGGAATAGAATATAATGATGGGGG
Organism: Aegilops tauschii subsp. strangulata; assembly: GCF_002575655.3. Classification (NCBI taxonomy): domain Eukaryota; kingdom Viridiplantae; phylum Streptophyta; class Magnoliopsida; order Poales; family Poaceae; genus Aegilops; species Aegilops tauschii. The sequence continues at coordinate 321,958,259 of NC_053038.3, read as the reverse complement.
TTGTGTGGAGAAGACAAAAAAAGGAAGAAAGTCTCACATTGACGCGGCTAATCAACGGGCTAGGGAGATGCCCATCAATTGATGTCAATGCAAGGAGTAGGGATTGCCATGCAACGGATGCACTAGAGCTATAAATGTATGAAAGCTCAACAAAAGAAACTAAGTGGGTGTGCATCCAACTTGCTTGCTCACGAAGACCTAGGGCATTTGAGAAAGCCCATTGTTGGAATATGCAAGCCAAGTTCTATAATGAAAATTCCCACTAGTATATGAAAGTGACAAAATAAGAGACTCTCTATCATAAAGATCATGGTGCTACTTTGAAGAACAAGTGTGGAAAAAGGATAGTAGCATTGTCTCTTCTTTTTCTTTTTCTTTTTCTTTTTTTTGGGCCTTTCTTTTTTTGGCTTTTCCTTTTTTTCATGGGACAATGCTCTATTAATGATGATCATCACACTTCTATTTATTTACAACTCAATGATTACAACTTGATACTAGAACAAGATATGACTCTATATGAGTGCCTCCGGCGGTGTACCGGGATGGGCAATGAATCAAGAGTGACATGTATGAAATTATGCATGGTGGCTTTGCCACAAATACGATGTCAACTACATGATCATGCAAAGCAATATGACAATGATGAAACGTGTCATAATACACGGAACGGTGGAAAGTTGCATGGAAATATATCTCGGAATGGCTATGGAAATGCCATAATAGGTAGGTATGGTGGCTATTTTGAGGAAGATATAAGGAGGTTTATGTGTGATAGAGCGTATCATATCACGGGGTTTGGATGTACCGGCGAAGTTTGCACCAACTCTCAAGGTGAGAAAGGGCAATGCACGGTACCGAAGAGGCTAGCAATGATGGAAGGTGAGAGTGCGTATAATCCATGGACTCAACATTAGTCATAAAGAACTCACATACTTATTGCAAAAATCTACAAGTCATCAAAAACTAAGCACTACACGCATGCTCCTAGGGGGATAGATTGGTAGGAAAAGACCATCGCTCATCCCCGACCGCCACTCATCAGGATGACAATCAAAGAACACCTCATGTTTCAAATTTGTCACACAACGGTTACCATACGTGCATGCTACGGGACTTGCAAACTTCAACACAAGTATTTCTCAAATTCACAATTACTCAACTAGCACAACTCTAATATCACTACCTTCATATCTCAAAACAATTATCAAGTATCAAACTTCTCATAGTATTCAATGCACTGTATATGGAAGTTTTTATTATACCCATCTTGAATGCCCATCATATTAGGACTAATTTTATAACCAAAGCAAATTGCCATGTTGTTCTAAAAGACTCTCGAAATAATATAAGTGAAGCATGAGAGTTCATCTATTTATTCAAAATAAAACCACCGCCGTGCTCTAAAAAGATATAGTGAAGCACTAGAGCAAATGACAAACTACTCCAAAAGATATAAGTGAAGATCAATGAGTAGTCGAATAATTATGTAACTATGTGAAGACTCTCTAACATTTAAGAATTTCAGATCTTGGTATATTATTCAAACAGAAAGCAAAACAAAATAAAATAAAATGACGCTCCAAGCAAAACACATATCATGTGGTGAATAAAAATATAGCTCAAAGTAAAGTTACCGATGAACAAAGACGAAAGAGCGGATGCCATCCGGGGCATCCCCAAGCTTAGGCTCTTGCCACTCCTTATTCCATAGTCCATCGAATCTTTACCCAAAACTTGAAAACTTCACAACACAAAACTCAACAGAAAACTCGTAAGCTCCGTTAGTATAAGAAAATAAATCACCACTTAGGTACTGTTGTGAACTCATTCTTAAATTCAGATTGGTGTAATATATACTGTATTCCAACTTCTCTATGGTTCATACCCTCTGATACTACTCACAGATTCATCAAAATAAGCAAACAACACAAAGAAAACAGAATCTGTCAAAAACAGAATAGTCTGTAGTAATCTGTATCATTCGAATACTTCTGGAACTTTAAAAATCCTACCAAATTAGTAAAACCTGAGCAATTTGTGTACCAATACATATAAAAAAGAATCAGATCAAAAGCACGTTTCTGTGAATTATCAAAACTAATTTACTGGGCGCAAAAGTTTCTGATTTTCAGCAGGATCAACACAACTATCACCGTAAGCTATCCTAAAGGTCCTACTTGGCACTTTATTGAAACAAAAGCTATAAAAAATGATTACTACAGTAGCTTAATCATGCAGACACACAAAAACAGTAGGGGTAAATATTGGGTTGTCTCCCAACAAGCACTTTTCTTTATTGCCTTTTTAGCTAGGCATGATGATTTCAATGATGCTCATATAAAAGATAAGAATTGAAACATAAAGAGAGCATCATGAAGAATATGACTAGCACATTTAAGTCTAACCCACTTCCTATGCATAGGGATTTTGTGATCAAACAACTTATGGGAACAATAATCAACTAGCATAGGAAGGCAAAACAAGCATTTCTTCAAGATTTTCAACACATAGAGAGGAAACTTGATATTGTTGCAATATGTAGAAGCATATGATCCTCTCTCATAATAATTTTCAGTAGCATCATGAATGAATTCAACCATATAACCAGCACATAAAGCATTATTTTCATGATCTACTTGCATAGAAATTTTACTACTCTCCACATAAGCAAATTTATTCTCATCAATAGTAGTGGGAGCAAACTCAACAAAATAACTATCATGTGAAGCATAATCCAATTGAAAATAAAAATCATGATGACAAGTTTCACGGTTATCTTCATTCTTTATAGCATAGGTGTCATCACAATAATCATCATAAATAGGAGGCATGCTTTCATCATAATAAATTTGCTCATCAAAACGTGGGGGACTAAACATATCATATTCATCAAACATAGCATCCCCAAGCTTGTGGCTTTGCATATCATTAGCATCATGGGTATTCAACAAATTCATACTAACAACATTGCAATCATGCTCATCATTCACATATTTTATGTCAAGCATTCTATGTAATTCTTCTTCTAGTACTTGAGCACAATTTTCCTTCCCATCATTTTCACGAAAGACATTAAAAAGATGAAGCATATGAGGCAACCTTAATTCCATTTTTTTGTAGTTTTATTTTATAGACTAAACTAGTCATAAAACAAGAAACTAAAAGATTTGATTGCAAGATCTAAAGATATACCTTCAAGCACTAACCTCCCCGGCAACGGCGCCAGAAAAGAGCTTGATGTTTACTACACAACATTCTTCTTGTAGACGTTGTTGGGCCTCCAAGTGCAGAGATTTGTACGACAGTAGCAAATTTCCCTCAAGTGGATGACCTAAGGTTTATCAATCCGTGGGAGTCGTAGGATGAAGATAGTCTCTCTCAAGCAACCCTACAACCAAATAACAAAGAGTCTCTTGTGTCCCCAACACACCCAATACAATGGTAAATTGTATAGGTGCACTAGTTCGGCGAATAGATGGTGATACAAGTGCAATATGGATGGTAGATATAGATTTTGTAAACTGAAAATATAAAAACAGCAAGGTAGCAAGCGATAAAAGTGAGCATAAACCGTATTGCAATGCTAGGAAACAAGGCCTAGTGTTCATACTTTCACTAGTGCGAGTTTCCGAACAATAATAACATAATTGGATAATATAACTATCCCTCAACATGCAACAAAGAGTCACTTCAAAGTCACTAATAGCGGAGCACAAATGAAGAGATTATTGTAGGGTATGAAACCACCTCAAAGTTATTCTTTCGGATCGATCTATTCAAGAGTTCATACTAGAATAACACCTTAAGACACATATCAACCAAAACCTTAATTTCACCTAGATACTCCAATGTCACCTCAAGTATCTGTGGGTATGATTATACGATATGCATCACACAATCTCAGATTCATCAATTCAAACAAACAAAAAGTACTACAAAGAGTGCCCCAAAGTTTCTACCGGAGAGTCAAGACGAAAACGTGTGCCAACCCCTATGCATAAGTTCACAATCTTACGGAACCCACAAGTTGATCAACAAAACATACATCAAGTAGATCACGTGAATATCCCATTGTCACCACAGATAAGCACATGCAAGACATACATCAAGTGTTCTCAAATCCTTAAAGACTCAATCCGATAAGATAACTTCAAAGGGAAAACTCAATCCATTACAAGAGAGTAGAGGGGGAGAAACATCATAAGATCCAACTATAATAGCAAAGCTCGCGATACATCAAGATCATGCCAAATCAAGAACACGAGAGAGAGAGAGAGAGAGATCAAACACATAGGTACTGGTACATACCCTCAGTCTCGAGGGTGAACTACTCCCTCCTCATCATGGAGAGCGCCGGGATGATGAAGATGGCCACAGGTGAGGGATCCCCCCTCCGGCGGGGCGCCGGAACAGGGTCCCGATTGGTTTTTGGTGGCTACAGAAACTTGCAGCGGTGGAACTCCCGATCTTGTTTATGTTTTCGGGTTTCTGTATATATAAGAGGTTTTGGCGTCAGGAACAAGTCAGGGGGTCCTCCGAGGCAGCCACGAGGTAGGGGGCACGCCCAGGGGGGTAGGGCGCGCCCCCCACCCTCGTGGGTGCCTCGGGACTCTTTTGGCCCATCTCCGGTGCTCCGTGGGCTTCTTCTGGTCCAGAAATAATCTCCGTCAGTTTTCAGGTCAATTGGACTCCGTTTGGTTTTCCTTTTCTGCGATACTCAAAAACATGGAAAAAATAGAAACTGGCACTGGGCTCTAGGATAATAGGTTAGTCCCAAAAATCATATACAATAGCATATAAATGCATATAAAACATCCTATATGGATAATATAATAGCATGGAACAATCAAAAATTATATATACGTTGGAGACGTATCAGCCCCCTCCCCCTCAACCGAGGTTCACCTAGCAAAGTGCGAAGTAGCTGGCAGCCCCCTCCTCCCTCGTGTCGGCACGAAGGGAATCCTAAGCTATATATGAATGAATGCTCCCCAACCGAGGTTCACCATAGCAAAGTGCGAAGTAGCTAGCAGCCCCCCTCCCTCGTGTCGGCACGAAGGGAATCCTAAGCTATGAATGCATGCCCCCCCCAACCGAGGTTCACCTAGCAAAGTGTGAAGTAGCTAGCAGCCCCCCTCCCTCATGTCGACACGAAGGGAATCCTAGCTAAGCTATGAATGCATGCCCTTCCCCCCAACCGAGGTTCACCCTAGCAAAGTGCGAAGTAGCTAGTAGCCACCCCTCCCTCGTGTCGGCACGAAGGGAATCCTAAGCTATATATGCACATGCCCCCCCCCAACCGAGGTTCACCTATCAAAGTGTGAAGTAGCTAGCAGCCCCCCCTCGTGTCGGCACGAAGGGAATCCTAAGCTATGAGCATGCCCCCTCCCCCCCCCCAACCGAGGTTCACCTAGCAAAGTGCGAAGTAGCTAGCAGCCCCCACCCCCCTCGTGTCGCCACGAAGGGAATCCTAATTAATCTATGAATGCATGCCCCCCCAACCGAGGTTCACCTAGCAAAGTGCGATGTAGCAACCCCCCCCCCCCACACACACACACTTTCAGTCGACGGGCCAGAGAGGCATATATCTCACCAAGATGGATTGTAAAACGGACCAAGAATAATCCACCTTGGTCATACAACCTCTCTCTTGTTGTTGGTCAAAGTGATGGCCGTCCATGCGACCCCGGAGATGGGCTAGCTCGCCAATAATCATGCAAGTAGCTAGTCCCCGAAGACAACCACTGCATGCGTGTGGCCCAAACATATGTATGGAGAGGTGTGTTTTTGCGTAACAATGAACAACTTTGATGTGGCACCGTGATTTCGAACTAGAAATCCCCACACTGAGTGAGGGTTAGGTTGACGATGCATATGTATGTTACACCACACTTCATGCCAACAACGGGGATTCATATATGCATGCATGCGTGCATAGCATATGCGCTCAAACTTAATTAGGTCTGAATTTCATCATGACCTATACTATGATAACACGAACCAAATGAAGAATCCGCCATGGTAACCTATCTTGTTGTTTCTCAAGGTGATCATGGATGTCCACGCGGGCCCACGAATATATAGGCTTGTCGCCGATAACCACGCGAGGGAGTGTATCGTTCGAAGGCAACCACTACATGCATATGTATGGAGGTGATGTGTGCATGCATGTTTGAATACACAACATTGATCTGGCGCGTGTGTCAAAAATCGTACACTAGCTCCCCACACAGAGCGAGATCGGTTCATGATGGTGTCGTTGTACTAGCCACTTCGACTCGATGGGAGGGATTCATGCGTACACATGCATGTGTGTGTGCTCAAAGTGTTACATGCATGTCATCCCAGAGCAAAAATAATAATCCCCTCCTAAGTCAAATTAACCTCTCTTGTTGTCAGGCAAAAAGAATTGATGGACCAAGCGGGCCCACAGATGGAAAGCATCAATATCGCTGATAACCGCTTAAGTGGGTGCGAGAGGACAACCACCACCGCTTGCATGTGGGCCAAACATATATATGTTGAATACCCAAAATGCACAACTTTGTGCCACATGCCTCAAAAACCGTAAACCATGCTATCGGATGTGGGGTTCCGGCAAACCCTTAAGGTTCGAACACTGGGGTGCGCGCGAAGTCTTTCCCTCCTACCGATCTACGCCCTAGCTCGCTAAGATCTCGCGGACGAACTCACAACACTCCAGTGTGGTGGTGGTGGATTGCCTCTTGGGCTGATGATGAACAATACAGAGGGAAGAACAACCTACTGAGGTTGAGGTGTTCTTGTGCTTGGTGACTTAGGGGATGAGAGCTGGGTGAACTGCCTGATCCCACTACTGTGGTGGCTAGCTCTACTTATATAGGCCCCGGTCCTCTCCCCAAATATTGAGCGGGAAGGGAGCCAACAACGGCGGGCAAATTTGAAGGGGGACAGCTAGTACAAGCTATCCTGACAAAAGTGGTCTTCGCCTGCGAAAAGCTCTGGTGGTGACGCCGTCTTGGGCTCCACGATGACCTCCGTCTTGCCGTCCTCCTGGTCTTGGTCTCGTTGCACCGATATAGCAACCTTTGACAGATGCCTCGGTACTCTTCACCTGCGCCTGCTTCCTTAGCACCAAAGAGGAAACAAGGACGCTGCACGCACTGGCGCCCTCCGGGCGCCAATCGTCATGGCTCACGTCACGAGAGCCTCGTGAGGTTTGCCCCGCCTTGATGTCTCCGCTCCTCGTGAGCCTGCCTGACTAGGCCACTCCTGAGGAGGTCTTGCGTCGTCCGCCTCGCAAGGCTTGGCCCCTCGCGAGAGTCTTGGATGCCTTGTTGATGAAGATGGGTCGTACGGCCTGCTGGCTTAGCCACGCCGTGGGCCGCAGGCAGGCAAGTCTGAGGACCCCTGTTCCCAGAACACCAACAGTAGCCCCCGGGCCCAAGGCGCGCTCGGGCTTGGCTTCGCGGCGAAGCCAAGGGTCAAGTTCGGAGCACCACGAGCCCCAAAAGCCTGCGGCCTCGGTTGACGCATGGCGGTTGATTGGACGTGGGCGTCTCCGCTTCCCCACGCTGCCTCGGCAACTGCATGATTTGACAAGTCCCTGCGACATGCAAGGAAAATCATCATTACCTGCGATCGTGGGAGGTGCCGGTTGGCCTTCTTCCATTATAAATGGGGAGGGGGCGGAGCCCCCGTCGCCCATCTCTTCCTCGCTTGCTTGCTTCTTCCTCCTTGCTCCACTTCTAACAACAATGGCGGCTATCAGAAGGTTTTTCGCCGAAGAGAAGGGAAAGGCCCCCCGGGATGACCCGGGGCCACTTCCGCCTAAGGAGAGGTTGGTCCACCGCCGTGATGAAGCGGCGATGCAGGTGGTGATGAGGCCTTGGTGCGAGCGGCCTCCTCCGGGGTATCCGCTACCCTTGTACGCCCGAGCCGAGGGCTCAGGAGGACGGAGCGACGAGCAGCGTCGCCCACGCCGCGCCCGGGGTCGCCGCGCCACAGCGACGCGCGCCGTCGCCCCCAGGATCCATGCTGCGGACTCCTCGCGTGAGCTGGTGCTGTGGGCGCCGATGCCTCCAAGCTCCTGGATCCGCTTCCCGCGGTTCTTCTCCGACGTGATGCCGCCGAGGGGGTCTCTCGAGCTCTGGTTGCAGCACGCCGACTGCAGCGCTCTGGCTACCGGAGCAGAGATTGAAGCGGTCCCCACCGGCAAGATCTTCATGACTCGCGGCTGGGGCGAGATCGCGCGGGTCTGCCGTGCGAGGGGCGCCCTCGCGATCCACTATGAGTACGACGGCGCCTCCACGCTCTTCTTCAAGGTCTTCGATGCGGAGGGTCGCCGCCTGGAATGTTGCTCCGGAGAGGGGCGCCAAGCTGACGCGCGCTCCGCTCGCGGCCACTCCAGCAGCAGCAGCCCTTGGGAGCCCAGCAGCTCTCCTGAGCTGTATGAGACTCCGGAGACAAGCGATGACAGCTACGTGCCCCCGAGCTCTGGCCGCGCTCGGAGCAGAGCTGCGGCGTCCGGCCGTTGCCGCCGCTGATCTGGATGGGGTTGGCGCCGGCCTCCCGTGGCCCACTGTTGATGACGGCGTCCGCCATGGGAGGGTGTAGATAGGATTCCCCTTGGTTTTAGCTTCTGTCCCCTGCGAAGAATCATGAATTACCCCGTGGGGGCATGTAAGGGTCTGTAATGTCTTTTGTGCTTATCTTCCCCGCTATGAGAATTTGGTGAACGCATGTCCCGTTAAGGCTCGGTCCCCCTTTCTTTCCTCGCGATAGCTTGTTGCTCTACGCTGACAGGTCCCGGTCCCCATGCGGGCTACAGCCGTCGCTGGTATGCCAGGTCGCGTGCCGTGGTCAAGGCCAGGAGGTGTGCGGCCCGAGGTCCAGTAAGAGCCCCTGAGGCGCGATGCTCAGGAGGTCCCCCTTAGCGCTCAAGCAGCCATGTTAAGGCGAGAAAGGGAGTTGACGTGGCCGCAACGGGGTTGTGGCAAGGCGAGGGTGATCGTTAGGCCCCAACATTCAGCCGATCCGAGAGCGGGGCTTATCTTGTTGACTTCGTGGCGATTCCTGATGGTGCGCTAGGGCTGCGCGCCAACTTGTGCGACATAGCTAGGCCGGCCCATACGAGTTTCCCTTCTCCCGTTCTCTCCTTAGTGCTCTACGTCCTCAGGTCCCGGCCCTTGAGCGAGCTCAGCCACTGCTGGTATGCCAGGTCGCGATGCCGTGGTCAAGGCCAGGGGGTGAGGGCTGGAGAGCCAGTAAAAGCTCCTGAGTCGCGATGCTCGGGAGCCCCCATTTTAACGCGCAAGCGAATTGCACGGGAGAAAAGGAGACTCGCGGCGCCGCCTGCTATCCTTCCCATGGGATCCCTATGAACAGGCACAAGAAGAAACACGGTTTGCCGTTACAGCTGCCAGCCTGCCGCTGGTTGCTCTGGATGAAGTGAAGGCACTGAGGGCCTGGTGAGGTGACGTGTGCGGGGCGTGCCGTGAGCCAGAGCTCGGCCGCTCAGATTTGTCGATGTGGCAGGGACGGACCCATGCACCAGCGTCGTGCCTGTGAGAAGGCCCCGTGGGAGGCGATGATCGAGCAGGCGATAGCCGTAAGCAGGTTAAGCATGGAAAGCAGATCAGCTTGGGTAAATGCAGGAAGATACATACCACTGGGTCCGGCCCGAGCGGCTTGGGGATGATGCAGCCCGAGGGGCGCCCCCAGCAAGGTAAGCTAAAGACATAAGCAAATGGGATACATGCCACAGGGACGGACCCATGTGGCCTGGGAATGATGCAGCCCAAGGGGCGCTCCCAGCTAAACGAGCTTGGAAGATGTCACCTGGTTTTGTAGACGAAGTAGAGTTGGTGCAACTGAAGGCATGCGTCGAAGGGATGACTCTTCATCAGCCACCGGAGCCCTGGGCCTCGGGAGGCTCCGGGGGCTCGGGAGGTTCCCTGAAGACCATCTCCATCTCTTCCAAGATGGCATGGTACCTGGCCTCCTGAGCCACCAGGACACGCTGCATGTTGCGCTGATAGGCTGATGCCATGCTCGGCAAGCCGAAGGGCATGCGAACGTAGCTGTGTGGCGGGCCCTCGCAGCGGCCCACACGCGAAGGCCAGAAGGGCTCCTGAGATGCGGCCCTGTTGAGCCCTGGGACGTCGATGCAGACACGCAGCCCAGCATCCTCACCAGGATGGGGAGCTGCACCTCGTGAGTGGCTGTCGCCGCGCATGGCTCTTGCGTCTTGCAGTTCCTGGATGGTCTTGGTGATGAACTCCTGAGTGGTGGGCACTCCTTGCCCCGTGTTCTCCTAAGGGAAACGTGCCGCGAAACACGCCTCCAAGTGGCGCCCAAGTGCCTCCCTCATGAGGTTGGCAAGGTCTGAGGCCCTCCAGAAGAGAGCCCTCGAGCCCTGCCCGAGGAGGGCGCCGGGCGCGCCTTCCTATGCGATGGAGGGAGGCACCCCTGGGACGGACGCTGATCCTGATGAGGCTCCTGCCGCGATGTCATCCTCCTGAGGTCCTGCGCAGCGCAGCTGCTTCTTCTTGGGGGTGACCTCCGAAGGGCCCTCACTTCTGCTGTCGGGATCGTTGATTGCTGCAGCCTGGAAGGCGCGCTCAAGGGAGCACACCGCATCTCTTTCTTCACATGGGACCGTGATGATTCCTCCGCTTCCTGGCATCTTGAGGACGTTGTAGCCATGATGGGTGACTGCCATGAACTTGGCCAGGGCCGGATACCCGAGGATGGCGTTGTACGACAGGCGGATGTGCGCGACGTCGAAGTCGATGAGCTCGGTGCGGTAATTCTTGCGCTCTCCAAAGGTGACAGGCAGGCGGACCTGCACTATCGGTGTGGTAGAACCGTCGGTCACTCCTGAGAAAGGTTTGGTAGGCTAGAACTGCTCATATGGCACTTGGAGGTTGTCGAACGTGTCGACAGACAGGACGTTGATCCCTGCGCCGCTGTCGATGAGGGTGTTGGTAACCTGCACATTGCTGATGACTGGGGAACACAACATCGGGAGAGCGCCGGTGGTGGCTGCGCACTTGAGCTGATCTGCTGAGTTGAAAGTGATGGCGCATTGGGACTACTTGAGTGGGCGCGTGGCCTCGAGCTTGGGGAGCACCGCGTTCGCCTTGCGAGCAAACTGTTTGAAGTGTGCTGAGAGGCTAGGGCCTGGGCGCCGCCCAAGATGCATGCGATTGCACGCGGCTCCTGGAAGCCCCCAGCCCCCTCGTCCTGATGGTGGTCATCGTTCCTTCTTGGTGGCGGTAGTGGGGGAAGACCGGCGTTGCTTTGGGGGCGATCCTCACGAGGCTGGTCCCTCCAGGCGCCCTCGCGGGGATGGTCCTGCCAGCGGTCCTCACAAGGCCTGTTGCGCCACTCCTGGCGCGGGCCACAGTCGTCCCAGCGTCCGCCTCCACGTCCTCCTCCACGGCTGTAGCCCCGGTCGCTGCGCTCGGGGCGTCGACCGAAGCGTCTTTCTCTTATGGCTCTGAGCTCTTGACAGTCGCTGGTGTTGTGGCTGTTCAGGTTGTGGAAGGCGCAGAACGGTCGGCTGTTCTTGGATGACTCGGGCTGATCTCTGCCCCGCTTGGTGTCTGGCTCCGCTGCTAGCACTGTCGCTTCCTTGCGCTTCACGTCCTTGGCCTTGGCCTTCTTCTCCTCCGCTCCTGCAGCTGGCAACTCGAGGAGGGAGAGGCGCCCCTCCTCGGCTCTTGCACACTTGGTTGCCAGGTTGAACAGCTCCTGAGATGTGCAGAGCTCCTCGTGGATAGCGAGCTCTTCCTTCATCTTGACGTCACGGACGACGTCTGAGAACGCGGAGATGATGGCCTCATCCGTGACCTTGGGGATCTTGAGGCGGGTGTTGTTGAAGTGCTGGATGTACTTCTGGAGGGTCTCTCCTGGTTGTTTCTTGATGCGGCGCAGGTCACCCGCGGCCGGAGGGCGGTCGCGAGTGCCCTGGAAGTTGGCGACGAAGCGGTCGCGCATCTTGTCCCAGGAGGAGATCGAGCCGTGCTGCAGGTTCAGGAGCCAGGAGCGGGCTCCATCCTTGAGAGCCATGGGAAACCAGTTCGCCATGACTTTCTCATCGCCGCTGGCTGCTTCGATGCTCAGCTCGTAGAGCTGCAGGAACTCCGCGGGGCCGGCGGTGCCGTCGTAGCAAGGAGGCAGATCCGGCTTGAACTTGCCTGGCCAGGCAACGCTGCGCAGCTCGGGGGTGAAGGTGTGGCAGCCGGCCGTGGTTACTGGGGCCCGCTTCAGAGGTGGAGCTTGGTCTTGATGAGGTCCACGCGGCGCCGCCGCGGGCGGTGCGCGGTCTTGACGAGGCGGCGCGGGAAGCACGGGTGCAGCTTCTCGGGGCCGAGGGATTTCTTGGCAGCTTCTCTCCTCGCGTGCGGGCACCGGCGTGGCGGATCACGCTATGGGGCCGCACGCCTTGGTGCCAAGGCACCGTCTTGGGGCAGAGGTGGTGGAGGCGCGCCATGGGCCTCGTCGCCCGTGGCTGGCTGAGGGTCAGGTAGAGAGAGGGACGGCGCCGGGGAGCCCCCTGTGGCGCGGACGAGCTCGGCGACGCGGTCGAGCCACTCCTCGTTGAGGTCGTCGACTGGGCGGTAGAGCAGGAGTTCGTTTGCGGCGAGGAGTGCGGCCCGTGCCTCCATGGGAGCACGGCGTGCGTGAGACGAAGAACCGGCCGGGGTCAGCGATGGAGTGGCGGTGCGGCCGTCCTGCCGTATCGAAGGGTGCAGCAAGGACGCCTGCCGCTCGTTCCCCACCGGGCCGGTGGCAGCGTTGGCGGCGGGAGACGGAGCACGACGAGGTGGCGTGCCGACGGGAGCCGTCTGAGCAACGCGGGCGATGAGGGCAGCCCGACGCTCAGCTCGAGCACGGCGAGTGTCCGCCATAGAGACGACGGAGCGACGGAGCGACGGAGCGACGAACTGATGGAAGGGAAGCTACGGCGCACCCCTATCTGGCGCGCCAAATGTTGGATGTGGGGTTCCAGCAAACCCTTAAGGTTCGAACACTGGGGTGCACGCGAAGTCTTTCCCTCCTACCGAACTACGCCCTAGCTCGCTAAGATCTCGCGGACGAACTCGACGAACTCACAACACAAAGAGACACGAGATTTATACTGGTTCGGACCACCGTTGTGGTGTAATACCCTACTCCAGTGTGGTGGTGGTGGATTGCCTCTTGGGCTGATGATGAACAGTACAGAGGAAAGAACATCCTACTGAGGTTGAGGTGTTCTTGTGCTTGGTGACTTAGCGGGTGAGAGCTGGGTGAACTGCCCGATCCCCCTACTGTGGTGGCTAGCTCTACTTATATAGGCCCTTGTCCTCTCCCCAAATATTGAGTGGGAAGGGAGCCAACAACGGCGGGCAAATTTGAAGGGGGGCAGCTAGTACTAGCTATCCTGACAAAAGTGGTCTTCGCCTGCGAAAAGCTCTGGTGGTGACGCCGTCTTGGGCTCCACGATGACCTCTGTCTTGCCATCCTCCTGGTCTTGGTCTCATTGCACCGATATAGCAACCTTTGCTTGATGCCTCGGTACTCTTCGCCTGCGCCTGCTTCCTTACCACCAAAGAGGAAACAAGGACGCTGTGCGCGCTGGCGCCATCCTAGCGCCCGCCTGGCGCCGATCGTCATGGCTCACGTCACGAGAGCCTCGTGAGGTTTGCCCCGCCTTGATATCTCCGCTCCTCGTGAGCCTGCCTGACTAGGCCACTCCTGAGGTCTTGCGTCGTCCGCCTCGCGAGGCTTGGCCCCTCGCGAGAGTTTTGGATGCCTTGTTGATGAAGATGGGTCGTACGGCCTGCTGGCTTAGCCACGTTGTGGGCCGCAGGCAGGCAAGTCTGGGGACCCCCATTCCCAGAACGCCGACACATGCACCCACATAGAGCGAGATTCATATCAAGCATACTACATATGATGGTCCCCTTCCCCCCTCTTCACCGCATACTATATGCTCCTGCCGTAATATATGTACAACCCGAAAGAATCCTCATCGATGGTGAAATTAATTAACCTCTCCCGATGTAGGTCAAAGTGATGCATGCATGCATGCATCGACGATGGCCTCGTGGGCCCACAGATGGAAGCATCACATGTGAGTGTCCTAGCTAGGATATATATGCATGTGGCCCAAAAAGGTGTTGTGTGATGTTTGAATAACCAATTTCACAATTTTGATGTGGCACGTGCCTCGGTAACCAAAAAGTCCCGACACTAAGTGAGGTGTACTTGTTCACGGACGCATACATATAGTATATATGCTAGTCCCCTCCCACCTCTTCGACGCGTACTATATACCACCATAACACAAACAAAAAAGATTCTACCTTGCTGGTCAAATTAACCTCACTGCCGGCTATTCGTAAAAGTGATGGACGACGACCTCGCGGGCCCACAGAAAGCGTCACGCGCGAGTATCAAGTGTCGTGAAGGACAACCATCGACTGCATGTGGCCAAAACATTTATGTATGAAAGGGTTGTGTAATGTTTTAAATAATGATTTCACGACTCTGATGTGGCACCAGCCTGCCTAACAAAACGGCCAACCCACACGATGGCTCATAACTCGTAGTGTACTTCGAGCCACCCGCCACCCCCAAACGCACGCACCCACACACACACACCGCGAATCCACCGCAACTATGATGCATGTTAAATTAATTATCCCGCGGTGAACATACATGTTACCAAAGGAGGGACGTTTTAATTTCAAAAAAATCACAGAGATCATTAAGACGTTTTAGTACATTGATCAATTGATTTTCTATGGGTATAATGTGCAAAAATCAAGTTTGAGATACATGCACACGTGACAGTGCACCTAAATGGATTGCAAAAACACATGTGTCTTACTAGGTGCATGTTTACTCCCCATGAAACAAATTTCAAACATTGAGAATCTTGATTTTTAAATTCTAGTACATCCAAAACTTATTTGAAGTTCATGAAACTTATCGTGTTGTCATATGGACACCAATACAAAGTGGCATTGTACTTTTTTTTGTCAAATTTGAGACCAGTTTTGATGTAATCTTTATCTAATTACAGACGGGAGATTATTAATAATTGGGAACCAATATCCCAAACGGATTATTTATTCGAACCGTGAGCATTAGACCAACAATGGATACGTGCCATGCTTCGGTTAAGCAATAAAGCGGCAGCATTAATCATCCAAATAGAAAAACAATATACGTGTTGCCGCGCGACCCGTGTGGCCTGCGAGCAGGCGTGAGTTGACGGGACGCATGCGAGCAGTCCGCCGCGTAGGCAGACAGGGAGGCGTGCATGCAGGTGTGTGAATTGACGGAGGCGTGCTCGCTGCGCAGTGTCATCGGGAGGCGTGCGAGTAGCTGTGTGAAACTTTGGTAGGCATGCCAGCAGTCCGGTTCGCAGGCTCACCGGGAGGCGAGCCATCGGTTTGACCGCCGCCCGCCTCTCTCCCACAACTCCCACTACTCCATATTAATGGTGCGCCCGAGTGGCCGCACCCCCCATCCTCGCTACGCACACACAATCCTCTTTCTCCGCTTGCATCCTCGACGCGCTCTCAGTCCTCAAAGCCGTCAGTGTATGAGGATGCCGCCGAAGCTCCCCATCAGAGGGAGTGGCGACGTCGGGGCTGCTAAAGCACCGGAGCACGGCATGGAGATGGAGACAGAGGTTGCCTGCACCGCCAGCGAGTTATCGCTGCACCTTGACATCGTCGACGGCGTCGAGCTTCCACAGCCGGAGGCGGAGTTCCACACTGGCTCCGACGGCCACTCCGGCGACGACTCCGACGACGACGGACAACTGGTTAGTCATCTATACCCATTTATGTGTCAAATAGATGATAGGGTTTCTCTGGTTACTCCTGCCTCCCCCTTTTTGGAATAGAAATCCTGTGGTTATGTTCTCCCAATCCATGAAATCTGAGTAAGTTTTGTTAGATCCGTGTAGTGTATTGATTGTTTGAATGGTACAGGTGATAAGTGATTAGTTGTTTCATCTGTGCAAATGATTTCTGCTCTGACTAGGGTTAGTGTTCGTGCTAATAATTCCTAGCCAGGACTTGACAATTGATTTTGAATGACCTACATATGTTTGTGCCATTATTTTCTTCAAGACTGGTCTGTACATAGACGACTGCGCTTAAAAATCGAACCATAATCTCTGAATATGTATTGGTGTTGTCTGACGATGTGGACAGCGAGGATGAAGATGCCTAGAGGAGGTACAAGAGGCGAATCCTGAGGGAGCTTTATGCGGGAATGCATAACAGGCGTATTAGGACCTGGAACGACGGCTATGGATGCCCATTTTGCAACCACAAGTTTCATGACGCATATCTAAGTGTTCTGGCGCATGCAAGACGATGGGCTGTTGGCTCCTTCAAGCAGAAGTATTCTCGCGGGTGGCGCACGGCGCGTATGCCGAGTACCTGGAGAAGCTTCAGGATCGTGTCGGCCGCATGTGAGATGAGATGTGGGATGGATCAAACTATGTACGCTTGAGTATACTTAATACGGTTGAACTATGTACTTATGGTTGAACCATGCTTATGTACGTGTACGCTTATTATCTATGTCTGAGTATGTTAAATATTTCGCCAAATTTTGGTAAAAATTACAACGGGGGACCAATAAACCAGGACGAAGGTAGTACGTCAATCAGACACGGTTTGCAAAATTGGAACCGTGTGCAATGACTATCATTTTGCCTCCTGCGTCAATCACACACGGTTCTCAATAGCAAACTGTCGCCCCCAAAATTCTTTGTGGGACAGAAAATCCTCACCACCCAATTCAAAAAAGAAAAAAGAAAACCCTCACCATCCCCACGTCACAAAAACCCTCACCCCGCCCGCCACCCCCTCGGCCCCTCCGGTACGTTCCCCATTCACACCTGCACAAGCTCCTCCGTGTCTATGCCATGGCACCGCCTATCACGGCGATAAACACTTAGCTCGACGCCTGCCACCGCCGTTAGGCTACCGGCAAATCCCGCCGCATTTCGCCACTTCCGCTTGCCGCCGCCTATCGCCATCGACTTTCTCGACGCTGCTCGCGGTCGACCCAGCTCCGCTCGGCTGGGGAATCTGCCGTACTGAGGGTTCTTTCTCATGGACGACAAGGTAACTAATTTAACGAGATATTATCTCATCTCTTATCCCAGTTCATCTGCCTCCTTTAATCACCCTGCGGAAATCACCGTGAATTCATTTTTATTCGAGCTGATTTGAGGGTTTTCTTTCATTCATAGAATGTACAGTGCGCCGATACTTCGGGACTTGGCGTCCGCCGCCAGAAATTCCATCTCATCGTACCAGATAACTTGAGGACGCGCGTGGTATGTTCAATCTCACCCTAAATCGGTTGGCATGGCCTACTTTCCTGAACATATTCTAAATATTGCTACATTTGGATAAAAGGTGCCACATGCACCATATACGTCAAAGGGGATTTTTCCCTCTTCTTTCTATATTAGGCAAATTAATGATGTATTGTTCTTTCGATTACTCTCATATTTCCATGACATCATGTTTACCCAATCTGTTTAATTATAGACTTTTGTCCTTCGATTTCAACTGCTGTACAGTTCTTTCAATTTGGGCCCATATTTGCATGTTACCATATTTTCTTTTAACAACCCTACCATTTTCTGCAGGACATCCCTCGCTATGCAACAGATTATGTAGTGCACAATTTTTCCCTTTACATACATCAAGGCTCCACGAATGTCATACTGTGCACAAATTAAGGCTCCACGAATGTCATACTGCGCACAAACTATGTAAGACTTGATGAACGTGGTGACTCTTGTTTTGGCACTGGCTTTGGAATGAAATTGCAAAGTTTTATGTACTGAAAGCTGGCACTAAAATTGCACTGCACATAGAAGGGCCTGGTCATGAGATATATGCTAACTTCCCCGATAAAATCATCCGTCCAGACTATGTTCGAAGTAAGTTTTCTTTTCAACTATCTGCATATGTTGACTTACCCAGAAATGTCAAATGAATTGTGTAGTATTTAAGCAACCAATTGTTATTCCCTTATCTTACTATATTCCTACCTAATAACATCTAGTTACCAATACACTTTTCTATTACCCTGTTTTAACTAAATATTCCCTGTACTCCCATTTCTATCAGAAAGCGCCGCTGACA
Organism: Aegilops tauschii subsp. strangulata; assembly: GCF_002575655.3. Taxonomy (NCBI): domain Eukaryota; kingdom Viridiplantae; phylum Streptophyta; class Magnoliopsida; order Poales; family Poaceae; genus Aegilops; species Aegilops tauschii. Next base: position 321,940,098 of record NC_053038.3, on the reverse strand, counting down.
AGGAGAATCCGGAGGTGGAGAACGGGGCTACCAACAAGCGGAGGCGGGGCAAGCTAGAACCGCAAGCGACGCCAGTAGGCCTAGACTTAATCAGCAGCCTCCCTGATGATATGTTGAGACTCATCATCTCCCTCCTCCCAATCAAATATGGGGCGCGGACAACCCTCCTTTCCCTGCGGTGGCGCCCCCTATGGAACTCCAGCCCTCTCGACCTCATCGACACCCATGAGCTCTGCCATGGCTATCGCAAAAGCTTGGATGCGTTCTCCAAGATCCTCGGCAGTCACCTTGGCCCAACCAAAGGCCTTAGAATGGGCAAGTTCCGTTCCAACGGCAAGGACCGAGCCAAGCTTGACGACTGGTTCCGATCCCCCGCCCTAGATCAGCTCGAGGAGCTCACTTGATGATGGGCATATGCGGTCGCTGCCCACGTCCGCCACTCCGCCTCGCGCCCACGCTGCGTGTCGCCAAGTTCAGGAACTGCCATTTCCCGCCCCTTAATGACGCACCCGCTCTTATTCTACCACGACTGAAGCACCTCGAGCTCGTCGCCGTCTGCCTCTCAAAGGGTGACATGGAGCGCCTGCTCCGTGGCTGTACTGCACTCGAGTACCTTCGTCTTCAGGCGATCAATGGGTTGAGTACCTTCCACATCACCTCCATGACTCTCCGGACTATTTATGTGTGTTGCTGGTGCGGCAGGAAGACATCACAAAAGGTGGACCACGGTATGGTCATCCAGGACACACCTGCACTTGAGAGATTACTTGTAGTTGATCAAGAAGGTCCAACAAGAATCAATGTCACTTCTGCGCTGAAATTGACAGTGGTGGGCTACTCGTCTGACAAATACTCCGAACTTGTTATTGGATCCACACCCGTTCAGGTACAACAGCCGCCTTCTACCTCTCCTTCTACAAATTAACATTATTTCTAATTTTGAACATGTGTGTTCGTCTGTCATTCAGAAAATGATTCCGACAAGCTTGACCCAGAAACTGCGCATAGTGAAGGTCTTGGCACTCGACCTGGAGCAAGTTGTCAGTTTCCTGAGATGCTTTCTGTGCCTGGAGAAGTTATATATCGAGGTGATGTTCCTTTCCTGTTAAATGTTAACCATAAGGGAGTTCAATTTGTGACACCTTTTTCCAAGTTTACAATGACAATGTACTACGATTTCTGAAGGTTCTTTTGGAGGATTTCAGTACATACATGCGCCCCCCCCCATATTGGTTGCTTGATCCATATGGTTACAATCAATAAGCATTTCTCCTTTGGATTCATTTGTACTAGTTTTCCTAGGGAACTTTTCATCCACTCCAACCTCTTGTGAAGAAGGCTACATTTTTCTAGAATGTAAACAAATGCCCATGTTAATCATGTCAGATCGAAGATGGCATGTTAGTGCATTTTACAAATCCTGCAAACCAAATAGCTAGTCCTGTAGTAATGTTCAAAACTGCATGTAGGCACTAACACGTTTTCTTCTTTTGCAGATAAGATTAGGCCCAGTGGTGGATAATGTGATACAATATAACCATCACGTCGAATGCCTAGATCTGCATCTCTCAGAAATTACTTTGAACTCCTACCGAGGGACCTTACCAGAGATTATATTCTCCAGGTTTTTTGTTCTCAGAGCAAGGGTGCTGAAGGAAATGAGGTTTGCCCTACATTTATTTCGCAAAAATGAATGGTATGTTGATCAGCGTCGGCGCCTGCGCAGAATGGAGTAGGCTCCAAAAATGCTGAATTTCATTTTGGAACTTCAGATGACAGAGTAATCAGAAGTCATCGGGTCAACCCCATACATGACTGCTCAGTGGCTGACCCCTTTGCAAAAATTGTGAGGTTTCGAAGCCAGACTTAGAAGCAGTGATATTAGTTTGAACCTCTCTGATATCCATGTTCAACGCATCGGCACGAGCGTTTGCAGCTGATGAGCTGAATTTCATTTATAATATCAATTTGAACCTTGTAATCTTCGAATTTGAGCCATATAACTCTAGAATTTGAACCTTGTAACATTTCGACCTTTTGTGGTACAATCGTTGAAATGGCATCGTATGAGACTCGTATATTGCTAGCACTATTTTGACCATAATATGCAATGGTCTTAGATTTTATTAACCATTCTCGAATCAGTTTACCTTGTCGATCTCACAGCACACGATTTGTATAGCTAACTCGACTGCGATCTTCGACATTATTGCACACAGTTGGTTTCTTCCATCATGTGCACTGTAGAGCGCAGAATTAATTATCGCACTCAAGTCTCCACACCTGGGGTGCGGTGTTGTCAAGCATGCACTGGATTCTGGAATCCTCCGCTATGAACATGTGACAAGACGTGACGTTTCCAGGCTGGTCGGCCCCCATTTATTACAGCGGCCATTTAACCTACCCTTGTGTCTCTTCAATCTTTTGATCTCGCCCCACCATTGGAAGAAGCACACCCACCACGAGAAATCTTAGAGGGTATCCTGCGCAGCTCCAATGGCGCTCCGAGCGGCTGCTGACGACGAGCAGCTGTTCACCATGCGTGCTGTGGTGGACACCCACAGAAGGTTCATGGACCTCTTGGTGGTGTACACCAACGACCCAGTCTGGGCGGAGCACTCCATCCACATCATGGAGCTGTTGCTTGCCGAGGAGAAGTACAAGGTGGTCGGGTTCAACCTCGAGTACACCCGCGCTCATGCCGGGTCTCGTCCCAAGGTCGTCGTCGCCCAGATGTGCATGCGCCACTACGTCCTTGTCTACCACTACTGCCTTGCCACAAGGCCTTGCGAGCGTTTCGCCAGGTTTGTCAACAGCCCCCACTACATGTTCTCTACGGTGGACATCACCAACGATGTAAAGGCGCTCGAGAGTTCGGGCATCGACTGCCAGAATCTTGTTAACATCCAGGGCCAATACAAGATCTGGGGCAGCAAGGAGCATGAGAAGGACTCACTGGTTCACCTCGCCGAGGCCATCATCGACCCTTACTACAGAGACATGAAGGATTCGTGCAACAAGGACAAGCGTGCCTGGCACTCGGCCTGGATGGAGAAACTCGAGAAAGCTCACGTCGTGTACGCGGCCAAGGAGTCGTACACGAGCTACGACATGTACCGGTAGATCGTTGACATGTGGAAGTCCCTCCTTCCCCAAAACGGCCAGGGATCCAGCCGGAAGCAGAGCAATGGCAAGCGTCGTCGCAACAATAAGTAGATGATTAGATCCTCGTTTCTCCTACTTTAGTATGCATGTAATTGCTTACTTTGGTGTGTGCAAATGTTATGTGTGTAGTCACTTGTGTAATTGTATGCTTAATTTGGTTATGCGATGCTGTCTTTTTAAGTATATATGTTGATGCTCTGTAGACAGAGCGTAGATGGTGTGCGGACAAAGAAAATCGCATCACACACGGACTAAACAATGGAACTCGTTGGTGATGTTTTCATCAATCACTCACAATTGTATACCAGCAATCGTTTGCTCACAACACACATGGCTTGTTAGCAGTAATCATCTGTGTTCTTATCGGTCTTCGCACAAGTTTCTGATTACAGACCTGTTTGCCTCGTATCACACACATCTTGTTCATTTGAACTGTTTCTGTTCTCATGTCTGAACACAAACAGTTCATCCGAGTGAACCGCATGTCGTATATCGCACACACCTTGAATATTGCTGACCGTTTCTTTTGTGTTGCCTAATCACAAACAGTTCATCCGAGTGAACCGTATGCTATACATCGCACACACCTTCATCTGGCTGTCCGTTTCTTTTGTTTCTCATCATCGCAAACGGTTAATTGAGATGAACCGTATGCCCTGCATCACAAACGCAACTAAAATCTGAACCGTGTTTGATGCATCCTCCATCACAAACATTTTGCATCATTTCTAACGATTTTCATACAGCACCGTTTGCGATTATTGCATCGCACACAGTTTCTCGAAGGTTCTCTAATCATGGTGTCGCGTTAGCAGCATCCTGCAGTAGTGAGACCATATGATTTTGTAGGGATAACTTTCTTTGGCCATGTTATTTTGAAAAGACATGATTGCTTTATTAGTATGCTTGAAGTATTATTGTCTTAATGCCAAATGATAGACTATTACTTTGAATCACTCGTGTCTTAATATTCATGCCATGATTAGATTACATGATCAAGATTATGCTAGGTAGCATTTTCTACCTCTTGAGCACTGCATTGGTTTTCCCTTGAAGAGGAAAGGCTGATGTAGTAAAGTAGCATAAGTATTTCCCTCAGTTTTTGAGAACCAAGGTATCAATCCAGTAGGAGGCTACATGCAAGTCCCTCGTACCTACACAAACAAATAAATCCTCGCAACCAACGCGATAAGGGGTTGTCAATCCCTACACGGTCACTTACGAGAGTGAGATCTGATAGATATGATAGGATAATATTTTTGGTATTTTTGTGATAAAGATGCAAAGTAAAATAAAAGCAACGGAAATAACTAAGTGTTGGAAGATTAATATGATCGAAGATAGACCCGGGGGCCATAGGTTTCACTAGTGGCTTCTCTCAAGAGCATAAGTATTTTACGGTGGGTGAACAAATTACTACTGTTGAGCAATTGACAGAATTGAGCATAGTTATGAGAATATCTAGGTATGATCATGTATATAGGCATCACGTCCGAGACAAGTAGACCGACTCCTGCCTGCATCTACTACTACTACTCCACACATCGACCGCTATCCAGCATGCATCTAGAGTATTAAGTTCATAAGAACAGAGTAACGCTTTAAGCAAGATGACATGATGTAGAGGGATAAATTCATGCAATATGATAAAAACCCCATCTTGTTATCCTCGATGGCAACAATACAATACGTGCCTTGCTGCCCCTACTGTCACTGGGAAAGGACACCGCAAGATTGAACCCAAAGCTAAGCACTTCTCTCATTGCAAGAAAGATCAATCTAGTAGGCCAAACCAAACTGATAACTCGAAGAGACTTGCAAAGATAACCAATCATACATAAAAGAATTCAGAAGATTCAAATATTGTTCATAGATAAACTTGATCATAAACCCACAATTCATCGGTCTCAACAAACACACCGCAAAAGAAGATTACATCGAATAGATCTCCATAAGAGAGGGGGAGAACATTGTATTGAGATCCAAAAAGAGAGAGGAAGCCATCTAGCTAATAACTATGGACACGAAGGTCTGAGGTAAACTAGTCACACTTCATCGGAGAGGCTATGGTGTTGATGTAGAAGCCCTCTGTGATCGATGCCCCCTCCGGCGGAGCTCCGGAACAGGCCCCAAGATGGGATCTCGTGGGTACAGAAGGTTGCGGCGGTGGAATTAGGTTTTTGGCTCTGGATCTGATCGTTTGGGGGTACGTAGGTATATATAGGAGCGCGCCCAGGGGGTAGGCGCGCCCAGGGGGGTAGGCGCGCCCCCCTACCTCGTGGCTTCCTGCTTGATTTCTTGACGTAGGGTCCAAGTCCTCTGGATCATGTTCGTTCCGAAAATCACGTTCCCGAAGGTTTCATTCCGTTTGGAATCCGTTTGATATTCTTTTTCCGCGAAACTCTGAAATAGGCAAAAAAAAAGCAATTCCGGGCTGGGCCTCCAGTTAATAGGTTAGTCCCAAAAATAATATAAAAGTGAATAATAAAGCCCAATAACGTCCAAAACAGAAGATAATATAGCATGGAGCAATCAAAAATTATAGATACGTTGGAGACGTATCAAGCATCCCCAAGCTTAATTCCTGCTCGTCCTCGAGTAGGTAAATGATAAAAACAGAATTTTTGATGCGGAATGCTACTTGGCATAATTTCAATGTAATTCTTCTTAATTGTGGTATGAATATTCAGATCCGAAAGGTTCAAGATAAAAGTTCAATATTGACATAAAAATAATAATACTTCAAGCATACTAACTAAGCAATTATGTCCTCTCAAAATAACATGGCCAAAGAAACTTCATCCCTACAAAATCATATAGTTTAGTCATGCTCCATTTTCGTCACACAAGAATGCTCTCATCATGCACAACCCCGACGACAAGCCAAGCAATTGTTTCATACTTTAGTAATCTCAAACTTTTTCAACCTTCACGCAATACATGAGCGTGAGCCATGGATATAGCACTATGGGTGGAATAGAATATGATGATGGGGTTTATGTGGAGTAGATAAAAAAGGAGAAAGTCTCACATCAACGAGGCTAATCAATGAGCTATGGAGATGCTCATCGGTGGATGTTAGTGCAAGGAGTAGGGATTGCCATGCAACGGATGCACTAGAGCTATAAATATATGAAAGCTCAACAAAAGAAACTAAGTGGGTGTGCATCCAACTTGCTTGCTCACGAAGACCTAGGGCACTTGAGGAGGCCCATTGTTGGAATATACAAGCCAAGTTCTATAATGAAAAATTCCCACTAGTATATGAAAGTGACAAAACAAGAGACTCTCTATCATGAAGATTATGGTGCCACTTTGAAGCACAAGTGTGGTAAAAGGATAGTAACATTGTCCCTTCTCTCTTTTTCTCTCATTTTTTTATTCCTCACTTGGGACAATGCTCTAGAAAATGATGATCATCACACTTCTATTTATTTACAACTCAATGATTACAACTCGATACTAGAACAAAGTATGACTTTATATGAATGCCTCCGGCGGTGTACCGGGATATGCAATGAACCAAGAGTGACATGTATGAAATAATTATGAACGCTGGCTTTGCCACAAATACTATGTCAACTACATGATCATGCAAAGCAATATGGCAATGATGAACGTGTCATGATAAACGGAATGGTGGAAAGTTGCATGGCAATATATCTCGGAATGGCTATGGAAATGCCATAATAGGTAGGTATGGTGGCTGTTTTGAGGAAGATATAAGGAGGTTTATGTGTGAAAGAGCGTATCATATCACGGGGTTTGGATGCACCGGCGAAGTTTGCACCAACTCTCAATGTGAGAAAGGGCAATGCACGGTACCGAAGAGGCTAGCAATGATGGAAAGGTGAGGGTGCGTATAATCCATGGACTCAACATTAGTCATAAAGAACTCACATACTTATTGCGAAAATCTACAAGTCATCAAAAACCAAGCACTACACGCATGCTCCTAGGGGGATAGATTGGTAGGAAAAGACCATCGCTCGTCCCCGACCGCCACTCATAAGGAGGACAATCAAAGAACACCTCATGTTTCAAATTTGTTACATAACGTTTACCATACGTGCATGCTACGGGACTTGCAAACTTCAACACAAGTATTTCTCAAATTCACAACTACTCAACTAGCACAACTTTGATATCACTACCTCCATGTCTCAAAACAATCATCAAGCATCAAACTTCTCTTAGTATTCAACACACTCATAAGAAAGTTTTTACTATTCTTGAATACCTAGCATATTAGGATTATTTAAGAAAATTACCATGCTATTTAAGACTCTCAAAATAATCTAAGTGAAGCATGAGAGATCTATAGTTTCTATAAAACAAATCCACCACCGTGCTCTAAAAGATATAAGTGAAGTACTAGAGCAAAAACTATATAACTCAAAAGATATAAGTGAAGCACATAGAGTATTCTAATAATTTCCGAATCATGTGTCTCTCTCTCAAAAGGTGTGTACAGCAAGGATGATTGTGGTAAACTAAAAGGCAAAGACTCAAATCGTACAAGACGCTCCAAGCAAAACACATATCATGTGGTGTATAAAAATATAGCTCCAAGTAAAGTTACCGATGGAAGTAGACGAAAGAGGGGATGCCTTCCGGGGCATCCCCAAGCTTTGGCTTTTTGGTGTCCTTAGATTATCTTGGGGGTGCCATGGTCATCCCCAAGCTTAGGCTCTTGCCACTCCTTATTCCATAATCCATCAAATCTTTCACCCAAAACTTGAAAAATTCACAACACAAAACTTAGCAGAAAATCTCATGAGCTCCGTTAGCGAAAAAAAACAAAAGACCACTTCAATATACTGTAATGAACTCATTATTTATTTATATTGGTGGTAAACCTACTGTATTCCAACTTCTCTATGGTTTATAAACTATTTTACTAGCCATAGATTCATCAAAATAAGCAAACAACACACGAAAAACAGAATCTGTCAAAAACAGAACAGTCTGTAGTAATCTGTAACTAACGCAAACTTCTGGAACTCCAAAAACTCAGAAAAAATAGGACGACCTAGACAATTTCTTTATTGATCATCAGAAATTGGAATCAATATTTTATCACGTTCTGGTGATTTTTAACAATTATTTTCGTGAACAGAAAGTTTCTGGAATTTTCTGCAAGATCAACTAACTATCATCCAAGAAGATCCTATAGGTTTAACTTGGCACAAACACTAATTAAAACATGAAAACACATCTAACCAGAGTCTAGAACAAGTATTTATTCCTAAACAGAAGCAAAAAGTTGGGTTGCCTCCCAACAAGCGCTATCGTTTAACGCCCCTAGCTAGGCATAAAGGCAAGGATAGATCTAGGTATTGCCATCTTTAGTAGGCAATCCATAAGTGGCTCTCATAATAGATTCATATGGTAATTTATTTTCTTCCTAGGGAAGTGTTCCATGCCTTTCTTTAATGGAAATTGAAATCTAATATTCCCTTCCTTCATATCAATGATTGCACCATTCGTTCTAAGGAAAGGTCTACCAAGAATAATAGGACATGAAGGATTGCAATCTATGTCAAGAACGATAAAATCTACGGGCACATAGTTCCTATTTGCAACAATAAGAACATCATTAATTCTTCCCATAGGTTTCTTAATAGTGGAATCCGCAAGGTGCAAGTTTAAAGAGCAATCATCAAAATCATGGAAACCTAACAAATCGCACAAAGTTTTTGGAATCGTGGAAACACTAGCACCCAAATCGCACAAAGCATAGCATTCATGATCTTTAATCTTAATTTTAATAGTAGGTTCCCACTCATCATAAAGTTTTCTAGGGATAGAGACTGCCAACTCAAGTTTTTCTTCATAAGATTGCATCAAAGCATCAACAATATGTTTGGTAAAAGCTTTATTTTGACTATAAGCATGGAGAATTTACCACGGATTGCAACAAGGAAATACAATCTATGAAAGAGCAATTATCATAATTAAATTCCTTGAAATCCAAAATAGTGGGTTCATTAATATCTAATGTTTTGATCTCTTCAATCCCACTTTTATGAGTTTTAGCATCACGATCTAAAAACTCCGAATTTTTGGAACGCCTTCTAGGTAAAGGTGGATCATATTCAGTCACATCATTATCAAGATTCATATTGCAAAACAAAGATTTAATAGGGGACACATCAATAACTTTTAGATCTTCATCTTTATTTTCATAGAAATTTGAAGAACACGCTTTCATAAAAGGGATAATTAGATTTATGCCCCTAGTTGTGTCTCACTCGTCTGTTTCATCCCTAATTTCCAAAAGTCACCGGTTCTGTCCAAGTCACTTTGCTCCTCTTATGCTTTTGCCCTTTGACCGTTTGACCATCAGTTTGAAAACTTCATAACTAATTCATACTAAATCAGAAAAATGCAAATAAGATACCAAAATGTTCAGAAAAACATCACCTATATGTCAGTGTCATTTGCATTCATGAAAAAAGTGTTGGAAAGTGCACATCCGAGTTTTAGCTCTTTTGATACCACCATGAATAGTAAAATCTAAAAAAATTCAAAAAAATTCAAAAAAATATGGTGGCAAAGAACGACAAATGTTCTAAGTGCCAAGTTTCATCAGGGAACGACATTCGTGGAAGTCATGGCAAAAAAATAATCTATTTTGGAGTGTTGATTATTTTTTTTGCTGGGGCACCCACGAATGTCATTCCTTGATGAAACTTGGCAAGCACTTAAAACATTTGTCATTCTTTGCCACCAAATTTGTTTTTTAATTTTTTGAATTTTTTAGATTTTACTATTCATGGCGGTAGCATAAGATCTAAAACTCGGATGGGCACTTTCAAACACGTTTTTCATGAATGCAAATGACACTGACATATTGGTGATGTTTGTCCGAACATTTTGGTATATTATTTGCATTTTTCTGATTTAGTATGATTCTCAAACTGGCGGTCAAACAGTCAAAGGGCAAAAGCATTGTCGGAGTAAATGGCCACGGGTAGCCTAACCGACTGCCCCTGGTTCTTCTGAAAAAATTACCAGGCCTTTGGGCCTCCAAGCACTCCGAGCTTTGGGCCGCCTTCCCTGGCCGGCTACCTCTGAAGCCGACTCCCAGAAGGCGACCCAGCCTCAGCAACCTCTCCCCAGGACAACTACGGGGTGGCCGACTCCAGGAAGCCGGCCAAGAAGAGTGCCGACTCCAAGAAACCGGCCGAGACCACAACCACCGAAGCTACACCCACATAACGGTGACAAGACGGGGTGTGGCCACAGTGCGGCCCACTACCCCCGCGGCCCAAGGCAGGCATGGCCACAGGAGGCCGTACGGGATGGCCATCTCCCGTTCGGCTCGGCACTGTAGCCATGCCAGCCTCAACGTCATCCACGACCGACTCCTGTACGGCCCGCGGGCGACGGGCCCCTTCTGCCAGAGAGAGGCGCAGAGGCGGCCTGGCCTCCCCCAGTCGGCCAGGGGTGTAGCCGGCCCCTAGAAGCCGGTTACTCCCTTCCTCGAAGCAGGAGCCCCATTAAGGAGACAAGACGAGGTAAGGCTACAGTGAGAGCCTTCGAGGCGGCACACTATAGCCACGCTTACCTCGACAAAGCCCTCGTCATCAGAGGCGAGGCTACAGTAAGCAGCCCCCGACAAGACCCTAAGCGGTGGGGCCGGCCTGTCGGCCAAGAAGCCGGCAGCCGGCGGGACCCACCAGTCGGCGGGCCCCAACAGCCGGCGGAGAAGCCGGCGAGTGTAGACACCGACGGCTGGGACCAGAGCCCAGCCGGATTACAATTGTACCCCCGGGGGTAGGCCTATATAAACCCCCCGGAGCACCCATGCAATGGGTTAGCTTCTGAATACAGCACACACACCATAGAGATAGAGAGAAACAAGAGCTAGCCTTGTTCTTCTTCTCCCTTGAACCCAACAGCTCTAGGAGCGATTGTAGCTACCTTTTCTTGATCTAGTGATCATGCGGAGACCCCGCAGAGCAGGACTAGGGGTGTTATCTCCTCGGAGAGCCCCGAACCTGGGTAAGATCCGCCGGCGTGCATGTCTTCGCCTCATCCCGTTTCCAGGCACCGGCGATGTCTTATTGGCACCCACAATGATAAGCCATCCGTTGGCATATGTCGCACCAACCACCCGACATTTGGCGCCCACCGTGGGGCCAGGTGCACCGTCGTCCGGAGACCTGTTCTGGACGGGAACCCTCTTCCTCCCCCGCGAGCGCAGCCAGCCTGCTGCGCCCGATGGCGTCTGCCTCGACGCGCTGCAAGGCGTCGACGACGCCTGCGCTGCGAGCTGCCTCGCCGATCTGCTCGGCGAGACTCGCATCTCCGATGAGCCTGCGTTCGACGCAGGCACGGACTACCCCGAGAGCTGCCTCGTTATCCTCCTCGACCAGCTTCACGTCTCCAGCGAGCCTGCTGCAGATGTGGAGTCGGTCGGCTCCACCGACCCGATGCTTGTCGACTCCGACACGGCATCGCTTGACGCCTACCCCTCCGACGTGGTGGTCTTCGACGACCCCCTCCCTCGAGCTGACAGCAGCAGCAGCGCTGTCACCGAAGTGCTGGTCATCAGCCACGTCGCCAACTCGGGCGAGAACGCCCACGACGCCCTGCAAGCGGCGATGCACGACCTCTCCGTCCCCATCCCGGCCGATGCCGACGCCGAGACCCTGGAGGCACGCCGCCTCGCCCTCATCGCGGAGGGCCAGAAGATAGCCTCCATGAGACGCCTCACCGAGGCCCACCAGCGCGAAGTCGACCGCGCCGCCTTCGGTACACCGCCGCCTAGCGGCCCGAGCCGAGCCGGCTTCGTCCAGAAGCGCGGCGCGGCCGTCGCCAGCATGCTGGGGGCAGATCGCCCCGTCTACGCCACCCAGCTCGAGAATCTGCGAGCCACTCAGGCGGCTGCAGAAGAGCTCAATGGGCTGGGAGCCGATGAGCTCCCTTACATGACAAGACGGATTCAGCAGCTGATCGACGCGGCTGCAGAACGGCACGAAGCCGGCGCCCGTGCTGATAGTCATCCCCCGCGCCGGGAGCACGCCGCGACGTCCCGCTCGCCGACTGCGAGCGGCGCACGCCAGAAGAAAGACAAGGAGCCGGCTACCAGCCGCAGCCGGACTCGCATCACCATCGAGCGCGACGCGGAGGGCCGCCCTCGAGCGGTAGAGCACCAAGGAAATCTGCCTCCTCCCCCGCCTCGAAGAGAAAGACGTCTCACCCCGCCGCCTATCACGCACCCGACTCTTGGCGACCGACTCGGCCGCCGAGAAGGAGTCGGCGAGAACGACGCCCGCCACCGGATCGACCGCCTTGCCCGATCCTTGGCGTTAGAAGAAGAAGACGATGTCGGCCCGCCATGCTTTGGCCCCCGCATCCGCGACGAGCCCTTCCCCAAAGGGTTCTCGCTCCCCAGAGACACGCCCAAGTACAACGGCTCGGTGAAGCCGGAAGATTGGCTCATCGACTACTCCACAGCCGTCAGCATAGCCAACGGCAATCGGCGCGTCGCCGTGAAGTACGTCCCCCTCATGCTGCAAGGCACGGCGCGCACATGGCTCAACAGCCTCAAGCCCTACAGCATCAACAGTTGGCTGGACTTCACACAAGTCTTCGTCCGCAACTTCACCAGCACCTATAAGCGGCCTCCCAAGCCTCGCTAGCTCTCCCTCTGCGTCCAAGGGCCCAACGAGTCGACCCGCGACTACCTCACGCGGTGGGCCGAGCTCCGCAACTCCTGCGAGGGGGTGCATGAGGTCCAGGCCATCGAGTACTTCACCGCCGGGTGCCGAGAGGGCGCCCTCCTCAAGCACCGAATCCTCTGCGACGAGCCGGCTACCCTCGACGAGTTGCTGGTCACCGCGGACAAATACGCCACGGCCGACTCCTCAATGAAGACCGAGCTGCGAGTAGACGCCTCTGGGAAGGTGATCGCTCCGGCTCCCAAGACGCCGGCTGGCGACCCTAATCGGTGCCCCTACCAGAACGACCACAAGCGCAAGGCCCCCATGCCGACTTCCACCAGCCGGCAGGTGGCAACTGTTGAAGATGAGCAGCCCGAAGAACGGCCCGCTCCCAAGAAGAAGGGTGGCAGGCCGGCTTGGCAGCCGGCTTTCTCCTATGAGCAAGCTCTTGATGCCCCCTGCAAATTCCACAGCGGCGCGAAGCCGTCCAACCACACAACTCGGAAATGCCACAATAAAGAAAAATCACATGGAGTCCTCCTCCTAATAGGAGTAGGACTCCCCTCTTTCATACTCCTACTAGTAGGGGGAAAGGAAGCGGGAGATGGAGAAGGAAAGGGGGGCGCCGCCCCCCCCCCCTCTCCTAGTCCAATTCGGACCAGAGGAGGAGGGGGGGCGCGGCCCCTCCTGGCTGCCCCTCTCTCTCTCCACTAAGGCCCATAAGGCCCATTACTTCTCCCGGGGGGTTCCCGTAACCCTCCGGCACTCCGGTTTTCTCCGAAATCACCCGGAACATTTCCGGTGTCCGAATATAGTCGTCCAATATATCAATCTTTATGTCTCGACCATTTCGAGACTCCTCGTCATGTCCGTGATCACATCCGGGACTCCGAACAACCTTCAGTACATCAAAACATATAAACTCATAATATAACTGTCATCGTAACGTTAAGCGTGCGGACCCTACGGGTTCGAGAACTATGTAGACATGACCGAGACATGTCTCCGGTCAATAACCAATAGCGGAACCTGGATGCTCATATTGGCTCCCACATATTCTACGAAGATCTTTATCGGTCAGACCGCATAACAACATACGTTGTTCCCTTTGTCATCGGTATGTTACTTGCCCGAGATTCGATCGTCGGTATCTTAATACCTAGTTCAATCTCGTTACCCGCAAGTCTCTTTACTCGTTCTGTAATACATCATCTCGCAACAAACTCATTAGTTGCAATGCTTGCAAGGCTTAAGTGATGTGCATTACCGAGAGGGCCCAGAGATACCTCTCCGACAATCAGAGTGACAAATCCTAATCTCGAAATACGCCAACCCAACAAGTACCTTCGGAGACACCTGTAGAGCACCTTTATAATCACCCAGTTACGTTGTGACGTTTGGTAGCACACAAAGTGTTCCTCCGGTAAACGGGAGTTGCATAATCTCATAGTCATATGAACATGTATAAGTCATGAAGAAAGCAATAGCAACATACTAAACGATCGAGTGCTAAGCTAACGGAATGGGTCAAGTCAATCACATCATTCTCCTAATGATGTGATCCGGTTAATCAAATGACAACTCATGTCTATGGCTAGGAAACATAACCATCTTTGATCAACGAGCTAGTCAAGTAGAGGCATACTAGTGACACTCTGTTTGTCTATGTATTCACACATGTATCATGTTTCCGGTTAATACAATTCTAGCATGAATAATAAACATTTATCATGATATAAGGAAATAAATAATAACTTTATTATTGCCTCTAGGGCATATTTCCTTCAGAACTTGGCCTGTATATTCCAACGATGGACTTCCTCAAATTGCCCTAGGTCTTCACGAGGAAGCAAGTTGGATGCACACCCACTTGGTTTTCTTTTGAGCTTTCATAAACTTATAGCTATAGTGCATCCGTTGCATGGCAATCCCTACTCACTCACATTGATATCTATTGATGGGCATCTCTATAGCCCGTTAATACGCCTAGTTGATGTGAGACTGTCTCCATTTTTTGTCTTCTCCACAACCACCATATTCTATTTAACCTATAGTGCTATGTCCATGGCTCACGCTCATGTATTGCGTGAAAGTTGAAAAGGTTTGAGAACATAAAAAATATGAAACAATTGCTTAGCTTGTCATCGGGGTTGTGCATGATTTGAATATTTTGTGTGATGAAGATGGGGCATAGCCAGACTATATGATTTTGTAGGGATAAACTTTCTTGGGCCATGTTATTTTGAGAAGACATAATTGCCTTGTTAGTATGCTTGAAGTATTATGGTTGTTATGTCAATATTAAACTTCTATTTTGAATCTTATGGATCTGAACATTCATGCCACAATAAAGAAAAATCACATGGATAAATATGTTAGGTAGCATTCCACATCAAAAATTCTGTTTTTATCATTTACCTACTCGAGGACGAGCAGGAATTAAGCTTGGGGATGCTTGATATGTATTGATTGTTCCATGCTATTATATTATCTGTTTTGGATGTTTTATATGCATTAATATTCTATTTTATATTATTTTTAGGACTAACTTATTAACCTAGAGCCCAGTGTCAGTTTTTGTTTTCTCCTTGTTTTTGAGCTTCGCAGAAAAGGAATACCAAACGGAGTCCAAACGAAATAAAACCTTCGCGATGATTTTTCTTGGACCAGAAGACACCCCGGAGACTTAGAGATCAAGTCAGAAGAGCCGTGAGGCGGTGGCAAGGTGGGAGGGCCCGCTGAGGGAGTCCTGTATTAGGGGGTCCTCGGACAGCCGGACTATATCCTTTGGCCGGACTGTTGGACTATGAAGATACAAGATTGAAGACTTCGTCCCGTGTCCGGATGGGACTCTCCTTGGCGTGGAGGGCAATCTTGGCAATACGGATATCTAGATCTCCTCCCTTGTAACCGACTCTGTGTAACCCTAGCCCCCTCCGGTGTCTATATAAACCGGAGGGTTTAGTCCGTAGGACAACAACAATCATACCATACGCTAGCTTCTAGGGTTTAGCCTCTACGATCTCGTGGTAGATCAACTCTTGTAATACTCATATCACCAAGATCAATCAAGCAGGAAGTAGGGTATTACCTCCATCGAGTGGGCCCGAACCTGGGTAAACATCGTGTCCCCCGCCTCATGTTACCATCCGCCTTAGACGCACAATTCGGGACCCCCTACCCGAGATCCGCCGGTTTTGACACCAACATTGGTGCTTTCATTGAGAGTTCCACGGTGCCGTCACCATAAGGTTTGATGGCCCCTTCGATCATCGGCAACGATGCGATCCAGGGTGAGGTTTTCCTCCCTGGACAGATCTTCGTGTTCGGCGGCTTCGCACTGCGGGCCAACTCGCTTGGCTATCTGGAGCAGATCGAGAGCTACGCCCCTGGCCATCAGGTCAGGTTTGGAAACTTGAACTATACTGCCGACATCCGCGGAGACTTGATCTTCGACGGATTCGAGCACATGTCAGGTGTGCCGCACAGTCACGACGGGCATGACTTAGCTCTGCCGTCAGACAGTGTTCGGGATATCACACCTGCAACTACTCCGGCCCTCAATTCGGAGCGGATTGCGCCGTCCAAGGACGGGTGGATGGACCCCGCCACGAAGGCCGCGCACTCAGCGGCGATAGAGCCGAATGCTGATTTCACTTACTATGAGACCCGTGTTGCCGGACACCTGGATTCGTCCCCGGCCACGGGCTCTGAGCCGCCTGCGTTGGTGCCTATCGAATCCGATTGGGCACCGATTATGGAGTTTTCCTCCGCGGATATCTTTCAGCACTCACCACTGGGCGACGTGCTAAACTCATTGAGGTCTCTCTCCTTGTCAGGAGACCCTTGGCCGAACTATGTCCGGCTAGAATGGGATGCGGACGACGAAGAAATTCGCTCCCCACCCACCACCCACTTAGTAGCCACTGTCGACGATTTAACTGACATGCTCGATTTCGGCTCCGAAGACATCGACAGTATGGACGACGATGCAGGAGACGAACAGGAACCACCGCTCACAGGGCGCTGGACTGCCACCTTATCATATGATATATACATGGTGGACACCCCCAAAGAAGGCGATGGCGATAAGACAACGGAGGATAATCCCTCCAAGAAGCAATCCAAGCACCGACGTCAGTGGCGCCGCTCTAAGTCCCGCCATAGCAAAAGTAGCAATACCGGCACAAGAGACAATAACGCTCCGGATAGTGCCGAAGACGACGACAATCCCCTCCAGCCAGACCTCAAGCGGGAGGATGAACAAGCTAGCCCTCCGGAACAGGCAGCAGACAGAGAATCAGAGGATGACAATTACATGCCTCTCTCCGAAGACGAGGTGAGCCTCAGCGACGAAGAATTTATCGTGCCTGAGGATCCCGTTGAGCAGGAGCGCTTCAAGCGCCGGCTTATAGCCACAGCAAACAGCCTGAAGAAAAAGCAACAACAGCTTCGAGCTGATCAAGATCTGCTAGCGGATAGATGGACTGAAGTCCTGGCGACCGAGGAATACGAACTCGAGCGCCCAACCAAGAGTTACCCAAAGTGCAGGTTGCTACCCCAACTCGAAGAGGAAGCATTAAAACCTACATCACCAGCGTACGATGCGGCTGATCGGCCACCTCGTGGCCTATACAGAGGGGCATATCAGCCCGAAGTCCAGCCCGCACCCCGCCGCCATTCAAACAAAAATACCAAGGCCCGGGGCAACACGTGGGACCTGCGAGACGTATTGGAAAACAAAGCAGGACATACAAGATCGATCTACGGATCACGGGGTCGCGCCCCAACGCGTGACGATGATCGTCATGCCGGATACACTAAAAGCAAATCCGGCTGGGCCGAATACAGCAGACAAGACTTGTATGAACTGCGTCGTGACATAGCCCGGCACAGAGGCGCCGCACACCCCCTATGCTTCACCGATGAAGTAATGGATCATGAATTCCCAAAAGGGTTTAAACCCGTAAACATTGAATCATATGATGGTACTACAGACCCCGCGGTATGGATAGAAGACTTCTTCCTCCACATTCACATGGCCTGCGGGGATGATCTACACGCCATCAAGTATCTCCCGCTAAAACTCAAAGGGTCGGCTCGGCATTGACTAAATAGCTCGCCGGCAAACTCCATCGGAAGTTGGGAGAGCCTAGCAGATGCATTCCTGGACAATTTCCAGGGCACTTATGTGCGACCGCCGGATGCTGACGATTTAAGTCATATAACTCAGCAGCCAGGGGAATCCGCCAGGAAATTCTGGACCCGGTTCCTAACTAAGAAGAACCAAATTGTCGAATGTCCGGATGCATAGGTCTTAGCGGCATTTAAGCATAACATCCGTGACGAATGGCTCGCCCGGCACCTCGGCCAAGAGAAGCCAAAATCCATGGCAGCCCTCACGACACTTATGACCCGCTTTTGCGCGGGCGAAGATAGCTGGTTGGCTCGTAGTAACAATACAGCAAGCAAACCTGGCACATCAGAGGCCAGGGATAGCAACGGCAAAACTCGACGCAACAAACACAAGCGCCGCAAATATGGTGAAAATGCCAAAGATACGGCAGTTAATGCCGGGTTTAGGGTCTCAAAGTCCGGTCAGCGGAAAGGGCCACTCAAAAATAACAAGTCAGGTCCATCCAGTCTGGACCGCATACTCGATCGCCAATGCCAAATTCATGGCACCCCAGGAACGCCAGGCACCCATACCAACAGAGAATGCTGGGTCTTCAAACAAGCCGGCAGGGCAGGCGCCAAAAAAGGAGAAGGGGGGTCTCAAAGCGATGATGGCGATGAAGAGCCCAGATCACCGAACACAGGAGGGCAAAAGAAATTTTCCCCGCAAATTCAAACGGTGAATGTGGTAAATACCACCCAAATTCCCAACCCGGACCGGATACGCACCCTTAGGGATGCCGACTTAACGGAACTAGTCGTCCCACAATATAAACTAGGGTCGGTCACCTTCAACCGCACGGATCGTCCGGTTAACGCCAATCAGGGCAATCCAGCTGCACTAGTCCTCGACCCAATAATTGACGGGTTCCACCTCACACGAGTCCTTATGGACGGAGGCAGCAGTCTAAATCTGCTTTACCAGGACACAGTGCGCAAGATGGGCATCGATCATTCGATGATCAAACCCACTAAAGCCACTTTCAAAGGCATTATACCAGGTGTGGAGGCCAGCTGTACAGGCTCCATCGCCCTTGAGGTAGTCTTCGGATCACCCGACAATTGCCGTACCGATGAGTTAATCTTCCAAATCGTCCCCTTCCGCAGTGATTATCAGGCACTTCTCGGACGAATTGCGTTCGCTCGATTCAATGCAGTGCCACATTATGCCTACCGTAAGCTCAAAATGCCCGGTCCACGCGGCGTCATCACGGTTAATGGCAAGGACGAACTTTACTTCGGCATCAATGGGTACACCGCCGCCTTGACAGCAGAAGCAACGCGCAACACCTTGCAGCCGAACCTCGAGTCAACGGCCAGGCTCCCGGACACCGTCAAAGGACTCCGAACTGCTTCACGGAAGGATAGCCCAGCTCGTCCAGAGCTCAATTAAACACTCTGGCGAAGGCCAGGACAGGCCGCACTCAGCGGCTCAACCGCTCTCCGGCACGCAAATATTTCTTACATTTCCTTTGCAGGTTCACATTTGCGCCGACCAGGACGGGTAATATGGAGGCAGCTCGACCGCGCAAGGGAATCCTTAGATATTCCCCGTGATGACCATCCGACTATACGCTGGATCTGCACACAACTTCTTCCCCCTGGTCTCAGCAGTGGCATCCGTACGCCGCGATATACCTTCAAATATGCCAGGGGCTTCGTTTTACCCATAATACGGCAATAAAGTCCGAACACCTTCACGGAAGTTCGGCACCCCGAACCTATAGCATTATATGCATCGGCTCCGAGTCATGTCTTGGGTTTGCCCGGCTCCCACGTTTTGGTACCTTACGTTCCGCTATATCGGCTAAGGTAGCACTAGGAGAACTACTACGATTGTGTCCCGGTTCTTCCGGACGAGCACCTCGGTAGAGAAAGCCGAAAACTGACTGTCATGATACGGCGAGAGCTGGTCAGCTGTTCGAGAGGTTGTAAAATCTTTAAGGATTTCTCCTGCATAATGCCATAACCAATGCAGCGTGCGATGGATCGGGTTTTTCTTCCGATCAGGTGCTTATAGAACCCGTCGTGCGGTCTTCCGAACACCAGGGGCTGCGCCTACCTTCATAAAGCTCCTATGGCTAAGTGAGAGTGATAAAGCCCTATAGTCCGATTGCCTGGTTCGTTGTGCTGAACACCTCCTTCGAAGGACCCAAAATTGGGATAAAGAGTGATCAGGTTTATCCCGAACACCCCGGTACTTCTTACGTGGGGGGCAGAAGCCGACGACTGGCCAACTCTCAGGATTAATATATAAAACGGCCGCGCAGGAGGATAAACTTTTATATAACAAGCAATAAATAATATAAATGACCTTGTTCAAACATTACAAAGGACAACATGATTTGCATTCATGAAAATATAATGTCCTTGGTACATAGCTCCACTGCAAGGTAGGATCCTTTCAGGACACTCTCATAATATAATTCGGGTTTGCGGTGCTCCTTCCCCTCTGGCGGTCCTTCGATCATCAGCTTTTCAGCATCCATCTTCCCCCAGTGCACCTTTGCGCGGGCGAAGGCCATTCGCGCACCTTCTATACAGACCGACCGCTTGATGACATCAAGTCGAGGGCAGGCACTCACAAGCCGCTTCACGAGCCCGAAGTAGCTACTTGGAATCGGCTTGGCGGGCCATAGCCGTATAATCATATCCTTCATGGCCAGTTCCGCCGCCTTATGCAGTTCGATCAGCTGTTTCAGTTGATCGACAAAGGGCACCGGATAATTCGGTGCCAAATACTGCATCCATAAGAGCTTATCCACAGTGTTCCTTTCTTCGGCTCGGTAGAATTGGGCGGCATCCGATATGCTGCAGGGCAGCTCGGCAAATACCCCTGAGAAATCCGAATTCAAAATTAGAAACATAATTTTCTCCTCAAATACTTGCTTTACATGGAAAAAGCCTTACCCGCCGCGTTCTTCCTCGCCTCTTGGATCCCCTGCAGGGCGCTTTGGGTTTCCCCCCGGGCTTCGCTCGTGGCCTGATGCGCCTTGGTGAGTTCGGATTCTTTCTCCGTTAAACTCTACTCCAAGGTCTCGCATTTCTTCACGGCCTCTTCCAGCTCCTGCTTAGCTTTAATAACCCTGACCTCGTGCTTCTCACGAAGAGCCTGCTCGGTGGTTGCCTTTTTCTCGGCCTCGGCCACAACCTTCTTAAGAGCCTCGACTTCGGTCATCATCCCTAGCACAAATCATGAAACATATTTCATCATACTGAAAATTCATTCGCAATAAACGCGAACAAGACTTGCGCATACCTTGTTTATCTCCCAACTGCATTTTCAATTGGCCAAGTTCTTCTTTGGCCCGCTCCAGACTTTGATTCAGTTCGGAGATCTCCGCAGTATGGGAGGCAGCAGCCACTACAGACGCCTGCTTATAACAGAAGAGAAATAGATGTCATTCCATGAGTCTTCCTGCGAACATAAATTTGATCCTCTGTCCGGTTCTTTCTTTCACCGAACAGTGTATCAGGGGCTACTATCCATACCATGACACTCTTCGAAACCTCATGAAACATACCTCAAAACCTTTTTATAAGGCTGATACAGGCTCCATTCAGTCCACTCTCAGCAGACTGAATCTTCTCGATCACCGTACCCATAAGGGCACGGAGTTCATCGACGATGGAGGCGTTTTTCAGCGCCACCAATAAAGCATCCGACACCTTTGGTTGGACAGAGGTTGCCGGTGGAACAGGCATGTCCCCTCCAATTGAGAGAGGCTGCCTGCCTGATTCTGGAGCCGTATTGGTCTCCGGAACTGTATCCGGCTGGGAGCCGGATTCCAGATGCCCCCGCCGTCAGCTCCCATGGGAATTTTCTCCCCCATGTGGCCGGCCACTGAAGTTTGACCTCCAGGCACCGCCTTCACGGTCTTTTCCTCTCCTCCTGGGTCGGGGTCCCTCTGGGACGAAGCCTCGATGGTATTCACCTATTCGAAGGAAGGGACCCTCGGGGGCGTCCCGCTCTCCATAGCATCCGAGCTCAGCAAATCCTCTGATGAGGATTGTTTGGTACGGGACCTCGCCGGACTAGAAAAATATGGCTCAGGTTAAAATACTATGCCATGATGAGTCGAGGCGCACAAACGTACTCGGAATTTACATATACGCATGAGTTCACCAGGGGCTGGGCCCTGGGATCCCACGCCGGGCCGCTGTCGGCGGCGGCAGTGGACTCCTCCGGAAGAGGAGCTTTTCCCCTTTTGGGCGACTCGGCCTCCAAGTGTGCGGAGGCCGTTCTCTTCTTTCTTCCCCCCGCGGGGGATTCATCTTCCTCCTCATCCTCGTCCTCTTCGGAACAGGCATTAGAGCCTTCGGATATTGTGTCCGAAGTGCCGCGGCGACGAAGGCCGCCCCGAGTCTTTTGGGCCTCCTTCTCGGCCGTCTTCTTTGGCACCTTGTAAGGCGCCGAGACCAGCATCTTTGTCAGAAGTGGGACGGCCGGTTCTTCGGGCAGCGGGGCCGGACAATGGATCCGCTCCGCCTTCTTCGTCCAGCCCTAGGAGAGTTGTAGAAAACACATTAAGCGTTCCTTTGGGTTATGCGGATAAAAAGTACGATGACTTACCGAACTTGCAGGGTGGGACAGTTGGTACCCGCGGTCCTCGGCGGAGTTCGGCCATGATTTGCTGGACTTGAAAAGCACCTTCTTGATGTCCTTGTGCGAGGAGCCAAAAAGCTCTCGCAAGGTTTGGTGTTTGGCCGGATCGAATTCCCATAGATTGCAAGTCCGGTGTTGACAAGGCAGGATCCGGCGAACTAACATCACCTGGACTACATTGACAAGTTCAATGTTCTTGTCTCCCATATCTTTAACGCGCGTCTGGAGCACCGACAGTTCGTCGGACGAGGACCAGTTCAGGCCCTTCTTGACCCAGGATGTAAGCCGCAGGGGGGCACCGGATCGAAACTCGGGAGTAGCGGCCCATTCCGTGCCGCGCGGCTCTGTGATATCAAACCACTGCTATTGCCACTCCTTGACAGAATCGTTAAAGGTGCCTGTTGGCCATATGACATTGGGCATCTTGCTCACCATAGCGCCCCCGCACTCGGCGTGCTCGCGGCCCACTACCTTGGGCTTCACATTAAAAATCTTCAGCCATAAGCCGAAGTGTGGCGAGATGCGGAGAAAAGCCTCGCACATGACAATGAATGTCGAGATGTTGAGGGCTAATCTGGAGTCCGTTCGGGGCTCCGGAGAGGGGAATCCGTCGCCGTCATCATCATCAACCATCCTCCACCACCAATTTCATGATGCTCACCGCCGTGCGTGAGTAATTCCATCGTAGGCTTGCTGGACGGTGATGGGTTGGATGAGATTTATCATATAATCGAGTTAGTTTTGTTAGGGTTTGATCCCTAGTATCCACTATGTTCTGAGCTTGATGTTGCTATGACTTTGCTATGCTTAATGCTTGTAACTAGGCCCGAGTGCCATGATTTCAGATCTGAACCTATTATGTTTTCATGAATATATGTGAGTTCTTGATCCTATCTTGCAAGTCTATAGTCCCCTACTATGTGTTATGATCCGGCAACCCCGAAGTGACAATAATTGGGACCACTCCCGGTGATGACCATAGTTTGAGGAGTTCATGTATTCACTATGTGTTAATGCTTTGGTCCGGTACTCTATTAAAAGGAGGCCTTAATATCCCTTAGTTTCCATTAGGACCCCGCTGCCACGGGAGGGTAGGACAAAAGATGTCATGCAAGTTCTTTTCCATAAGCGCGTATGACTATATTCGGAATACATGCCTACATTACATTGATGAATTGGAGCTAGTTCTGTGTCACCTTATGTTATGACTGTTACATGATGAACCGCATCCGGCATAATTCTCCATCACTGATCCAATGCCTACGAGCTTTTCACATATTGTTCTCCGCTTATTTACTTTTCCGTTGCTACTGTTACAATCACTACAAAACCCAAAAATATTACTTTTGTTACCATTACCGTTACTTCCATATTACTTTGCTACTAAATACTTTGCTGCAGATACTAAGTTATCTAGGTGTGGTTGAATTGACAACTCAACTGCTAATACTTGAGAATATTCTTTGGCTCCCCTTGTGTCGAATCAATAAATTTGGGTTGAATACTCTACCCTCGAAAACTGTTGCGATCCCCTATACTTGTGGGTTATCACTTATCATATCTATCAGATCTCCCTTTCTCAAGTGACCGTGAAGGGATCGACAACCCCTTTATTACGTTGGTTGCGAGGTCCTTATTTGTTTGTGTAGGTGCGAGGGACTTGAGCGTGGCCTCCTACTGGATTGATACCTTGGTTCTCAAAACTGAGGGAAATACTTACGCTACTTTGCTGCATCACCCTTTCCTCTTCAAGGGAAAAACCAACGCAGTGCTCAAGAGGTAGCAAGAAGGATTTCTGGCGCCGTTGTCGGGGAGTCTACGCAAAAGCCAACATACCAAGTACCCATCACAACTCTTATCTCCCGCATTACATTATTTGCCATTTGCCTCTCGTTTTCCTCTCCCCCACTTCACCCTTGCCCTTTTATTCGCCCTCTCTTTTCCGTTTGCCTCCTTCTCGCTCGCTTCTTGTTTGCTCGTGTGTTGGATTGCTTGTTTGTCACGATGTCTCCACCTAGATTCGGTGATCTTCACCTTAAAAGGTTAGAGGAGATTGAAAACAATGTCAGAAACTTTATGACTTTACAATTTGAGCATAATAATTTCTTTAGAAACGAGCTTAAGGAACAAAAAGGCTTTATGGGATACATGAATAAAGAGCTCGACGATATGTCTAAGGAATTTTATGGTTTGAAATCTCAGATTGCTCAACTACGAGGGGAGGTAAGGAACTGCCATCTAGCTCTACACTTGATTCACCTTCGCTTGCAACACCTAAACCTGCTTCTGCTATTCATTCTGATATGTCGCATGTTATTGGTGATGCCACTTCTGCTATGCACGATACTTATGATGAAACTACTTCTATGCTTGATACTACTGTGCCACTTGGCGAATTTCTTGATGAACAACTTGCTAGGGCTAGAGAGAATGAAATTATTGAAACTGATAATATCGATGATAGTGATGATGAAGGCTCTCCTAATAAATATGAAATGCCTGTTGTGCCTAAAGGCTATGTTATGGATGAAGAAACTAAAAGAGACTTTCTTGCTTGCGATGATAGAAGTGATCTTAAGAAATTATTAGCTAAGCTTAAACAAAAAACTCTGAATGCTAGAATGAAATATGATCCTGCTTATGCTACTTCACCTATCTTTGTTACTGATAAGGATTATGAATTCTCTATTGATCCTGATATAATTACTTTGGTTGAATCCGATCCTTTTATGGCTATGAATCTGAAACTGTTGTGGCACATCTTACTAAATTAAATGATATAGCCACCCTGTTCACTAATGATGAGAGGACCCGTTACTTTTATATCTTTTAAATATTTCCGTTCTCATTAAAGGGTGATGCTAAGATATGGTTCAACTCTCTTGATCCTGGTTGTGTGCGTAGTCCCCAGGATATGATTTATTACTTCTCTGCTAAATATTTCCCTGCTCATAAGAAACAAGCTGCTTTAAGGGATATATATAATTTTGTGCAAATTGAAGAAGAGAGTCTCCCACAAGCTTGGGGGAGGCTTCTCCAATTACGTAATGCTTTGCCTGGTCATCCTCTTAAGAAAAATTAAATACTTGATATCATTTATAATGGACTAACCGATGCTTCCAGAGATTGCCTCGATAGTTGTGCTGGTTCTGTTTTCAGGGAAAGAACACCGGATGAAGATGAAATTCTATTGAATAATATGTTGACAAATGAAAATAATTGGACACTTCCTGAGCCTATTCCTAAGCCAACTCCGAAGAAAAGAGGTGTTCTATTTCTCAGTCTTGAAGATATGCAAGAGGCAAAGAAATCTATGAAAGAAAAATGTATTAAAGCTGAAGATGTTAAGAATTTACCTCCTATTGAAGAAATACATGGTCTTAATTTACCGCCTGCTGGAGAAATATATGATCTTAATCCATTACCTATTGAAGAAACACATGGTCTTGATAACCCGACACAGGTAGTAAAGGTAAATTCTCTCTATAGATATGATAAAGCTGAAATCCCTCCTACTAAGTTTGCTAGCCAATGTTTGGATGAATTTGATAACTTTATGGTTAAGCAAGAAGATTTTAATGCTTATTTTGGTAGACAATTAAAACAAAATGCTTATATGATTGAACACTTGGGTGATTATATGTCTAGAGTTAAAGGTGAACTTAAACTCATTAGTAAACATGCTTCTATGGTTACCACTCAAGTAGAACAAGTACTTCAAGCTCAGAATGATTTGCTCAATGAAATGAATAGTAAGAATAATGATTATGCTGTTAGAGTGGCTACTAGAACTGGTAAAATGACTCAGGAACCTTTGTATCCTGAAGGCCATCCTAAGAGAATTGAGCAAGATTCTCAGAGAAATAATATAGATGCACCTAGTCCTTCTAAAAAGAAGAAAAAGAAAAATGATAGGACCTTGCATGCTTCTAGTGAACCTATTGCTGAACCACCTGAGAATCCAAATGATATTTCTATTTCTGATGCTGAAACACAATCTGGTAATGAACATGAACCTAGTGATAATGCTAATGATGATGTTCATGTTGATGCTCAACCTAGCAATGATAATGATGTAGAAATTGAACCTGCTGTTGATCTTGATAACCCACAATCAAACAATCAACGTTATGATAAGAGAGACTTTGTTGCTAGGAAACATGGTAAAGAAAGAGAACCATGGGTTCAGAAACCCATGCCTTTTCCTCCCAAACCATCCAAGAAAAAGGATGATGAGGATTTTGAGTGCTTTGCTGAAATGATTAGACCTATCTTCTTGCGTATGCGTTTGACTGATATGCTCAAAATGAATCCTTATGCTAAGTATATGAAAGAAATTGCTACTAATAAAAGAAAGATACCGGAAGCTGAAATTTCCACCATGCTTGCTAATTACACTTTTAAGGGTGGAATACCAAAGAAACTTGGAGATCTAGGAGTACCAACTATACCATGCTCCATTAAAAGAAACTATGTTAGAACTGCTTTATGTGATCCTGGAGCCGGTGTTAGTGTTATGCCTCTCTCTTTATATCGTAGACTTAATTTGAATAAGTTGACGCCTACTGAAATATCTTTGCAAATGGCTGATAAATCAGCTGCTATACCTGTCGGTATTTGTGAGGATGTACCTGTTGTAGTCGTAAACGTTACTATTTTAACAGACTTTGTTATTCTTGATATTCCCGAGGACGATAGTATGTCTATTATTCTTGGAAGACCCTTTTTGAATACTGCAGGGGCTGTTCTTGATTGCAACAAGGGCAATGTCACTTTTCATGTTAATGGTAATGAGCCTACGGAACACTTTCCGAGGAAACAACCTCAGGTCCACAGTATCTACTCTATTGGAAAAATTCCATCGATTATTTTTGGAGGTTTTGAATTTCCTTTACCTACTGTCAAGAAGAAATATGATATTCTTATTATTGGGGATGTGCATATCCCCGTTGAGGTAACATAGTGTTATTCGAAATTTCTCCGGTTTCATGCAATTCGGAATGAGTTTGTTAACAAGACCTGATCAACCTTGTTAGTGGATTCCTTTTGATGAGCATGAGATGGATGAAGTTAGAAAGCACAACCTTCTGTATCCTCCTTCTACTTTCTGTTATTTAGTTGAAATAAAGTAAAAATAGTATTTTTCTGTCTGTTTTCTGAATTATCTATGCAATATAAAAATACCCCGAAAATAAAAGTTCTCCAAATGCCCTGAAATTGAAATATGATTTTTTCTGAAATATTTGAGAATATCTGGCACTGAGAACACAACAGGGGGAGCAAGCACCTGGCCACGAGGGTCCAGGGCGCGCCCCCTGCCTCGTGGGCCCACGGTGGTCCCCTCCACTTATTCCTGCACCCACACACTTCTTCCTCCCAAAAAATCACCATCCAGCTCAAGCACGAGTTCTAGCTCATTTTGCTGCGATTTTCGATCTCCTTGCTTAAAGCACCTCTCACAAAACTGCTTGGAGGGATTGTTCCTTGGTATGTGACTCCTCCATTGGTCCAATTAGTTTTTGTTCTAGTGCTCTATTCATTGCAAATTTGTGCTGCCTAGGTGACCATGTTCTTGAGCTTGCATGTCAAATTTATATGGTTCCAAGTAGTTCTAATGTATGATATAGGCACTTGTAGGAGTAGTTGCTATCAATTTTGTTGAGCTTGGTTCACTTTTATTTGATGTTACTAAAAATTTCAGAATTTTTTAGAAAATAATGAAGAGATTTTTGAGGGGCTCATCGAGCCAAAGCTCGAAGGAAAAGCAAAGTGAGGAAGCAGAGAGTCCCAAATATAATCTGCCTCGCACGGCGGAGGTTCGGCCGTGTGAATAGCCTTCCAATGATTTCCTGAGAGCAGCCGGGATTTATGATGATTTTTATGAATTGGCTGAGAATGCAGGCCTCACCGACTTCCTCCGCGACCAACGTGAACAGTGTCTCTTACTCACCAATACTTTTGTGCAAAACTTCTACTATTATCCTAAGGAATCACCGCCTTCAGTAGAGTTTCATTTATATGATGTGGTTAAGAAGATGTCACTAGAGGAATTTTGCAGGGTTTGCAAAATACCTTTCGAGGGTAGTTTAGAGGAACCACATCGTAAAGATATGGACGGGTTTATTGACACTATTACTGTAGGGGAAACTAGGAAGGTTTCCGATGCAAGAATCACTAGCATACATTTTCCTGTATTACGCTACTTTGCAATATTTGCTTAATTGGTCGCGGAAACTGTGGAAACCTTAGTGTTCCTAATATTATTATTTTGTTCCATGGTTTATTCTGTGACAACTCTGTTAGTATGGGCGGTATTATTGCCAAACGGTTAAGTCTAAACCGTACAAAGGGCCCCATCTTTGGAGGTGTTTATGCTTCACGCCTTGCTGCATATTATAACATACCTATTAGGCACTATGAAAAAGAAGAAAAATTGCTGCCCACTGTTTATTTAGATCATAAGAGTATGGTAGCGCATGATTTTATTGTTAAGAATAGGGAAAGGGCGCTTAAATACAAATTGTTCTTTGATAAACATCACCCTGAGACTATTACCTTGCCTGCTCCTTCCTTGTTTGATTTATCTGCAGACCAGTATCTCGTTCCGTTGGCGGCCATTCACGCCTACCGGAACCCTACGTCAGCCACAGAGCCAGAGCCGGAACCACAATTTGATCCTCCACGACAGTCTAACTACCAGTGGGATCCGGAGATGATTGCCAACCAGTGGCAATCAGGGGCTTCTTCATCTCAGTACGACCCCAACTATAACTATGGATATCCGCCAGGCCATCTGTGGCAATAAACCAACTTAGGCCAAAAGCCTAAGCTTGGGGGAGTACGTATTTCTCACCGACATTACATTTATGTTTACACACTCATTGCTAGATATCGGTGCTCATACTTTTTCACTGTAATATCCATGCTAGTTTATTTTATTTTTCTTGCTTTCTTCCTGTGTGTTTGATAAACCTTAAGAAAACCAAAAAATTAGTAGTAGCTTTTAGTTAGTTTACTTTTCTTGCCGTAGTAGTAATAATTAAAAGAAAACCCAAAAAGATTTCCTGTTCTTCTTTTGCTTGTTGGGAGCTTTCCTGTGTAAATAGTTCTATTGCTTTTCTTTTCTTTGGGGGTTGATAGGAGAAGACTATAATTAAATTGTTGAAGTGGCTCTTATATGCATTATTGTTGATTTACCCAAGAGCCCATATTGCCTTGTCTTCTCCTGTTTATTAAATGCTTGCAGATTCCAGCTTAGTCCAATGCACGTGCACTCTCATTATTTTCACATCGTTCGGTCGTGCAAGTGAAAGGCAATTATGATGATATATGATGGACTGATTGAGATGAGAGAAGCTAGTATGAACTCGACCTCTCTTGTTTTTGTAAATATGATTAGTTCATCGTTCCTGATTCAGCCTATTATGAATAAACATGTTTGCAATGACAATTAGAGATTATAGTTTCTCGTGCCATGCTTGATTAGCTATGAGTTATAATGGTTTACCTTGCGTGCCAACATGCTATTGAGATAGTTGTGATGTGGTATGATGGGGTGGTATCCTCCTTTGAATGATTTAAGTGACTCAACTTGGCACGTGTTCACACATGTAGTTGAAACAAATCAACATAGCCTTCACGATATTTATGTTCATGGTGGATTATATCCTACTCATGCTTGTACTCAATGTTTATTAATTTTAATGCATGTTCATGACTATTGTCGCTCTCTAGTTGGCCGCTTCCCAGTCTTTTGCTAGCCTTCACTTGTACTAAGCGGGAATACTGCTTGTGCATCCAATCCCTTAAACCCCAAAGTTATTCCATATGAGTCCACTATACCTTCCTATATGCGGTATCTACCTGCCGTTCCAAGTAAATTTGTATGTGCCAAACTCTAAACCTTCAAATGAAATTCTGTTTTGTATGCTCGAATAGCTCATGTATCAACTAGGGCTGTCCGTATCTTCCATGCTAGGCGGGTTATTCTCAAGAGGAGTGGACTCCGCTCCTCACTCACGAGAAAATGGCTGGTCACCGGGATGCCCAATCCCATGCTTTATGCAAACTAAATCAAAATAATTGCAAACAAAACTCCCCCGGGGCTGTTGTTAGTTGGAGGCACTCGTTGTTTCGAGCAAGCCATGGATTGATGCTTGTTGGTGGAGGGGGGGTATAAACTTTACCATTCTGTTTGGGAACCGCCTATAATGTGTGTAGCATGGAAGATATCGCCATCTCTTGGTTGTTATGTTGACAATGAAAGTATGCCGCTCAAAATATTATTTATCTCTATTTTAAAACCGAGCTCTGGCACCTCTACAAATCCCTGCTTCCCTCTGCGAAGGGCCTATTTTACTTTTATGTCGAGTCATCACCCTCTTATTAAAAAGCACCAGCTGGAGAGCACTGCTGTCATTTGCATCCATTACTATTAATTATTAATGGGTATGACTATGACTGGATCTCTTTTACCATGAATTACAATGTTTAGTCGATCCTTGATCTTTAAAGGTGATCTGCATTTATGTTTTGCGGTCTCAGAAAGGGCTAGCGAGATACCATCTTATTATATCATATTATGATTGTTTTGAGAAAGTGTTGTCATCCGAGATTTATTATTATTGCTCGCTAGTTGATTACGCCATTGATATAAGTAAATATGAGACCTAAATGTTATTGTGAATATGGTTAGTCATAATCTTTGCTGAAAACTTGAATGCTGGCTTTACATATTTATAGCAACAAGAGCAAACAGAGTTTGTAAAAGTTTTCCTTTATCACTTTCAGTTTATCAACTGAATTGCTTGAGGAAAAGCAAAGGTTTAAGCTTGGGGGAGTTGATACGTCTCCGTCGTATCTACTTTTCCAAACACTTTTGCCCTTGTTTTGGACTCTAACTTGCATGATTTGAATGGAACTAACCCGGACTGACGTTGTTTTCAGCAGAATTGCCATGGTGTTATTTATGAGCAGAAACAAAAGTTCTCGGAATGACCTGAAACTCCACGAAACTTATTTTTGGAAATAATAAAAAATATTGGCGAAAGAATCAAGGCCAGGGGGCCCACCACCTGTCCACGAGGGTGGGGGCGCGCCTGCCCCCCTGGGCGCGCCCCCTGCCTCGTGGGCCCCCTATTGCTCCACCGACCTCAACTCCAACTCCATATATTTGTGTTCGGGGAGAAAAAAATCAGAGAGAAAGATTCATCACGTTTCACGATATGGAGCCGCCGCCAAGCCCTAAACTCTCTCGGGAGGGCTGATCTAGAGTCCGTTCGGGGCTCCGGAGAGGGGAATCCGTCGCCGTCGTCATCATCAACCATCCTCCATCACCAATTTCATGATGCTCACCGCCGTGCGTGAGTAATTCCATCGTAGGCTTGCTGGACGGTGATGGGTTGGATGAGATTTATCATGTAATCGAGTTAGTTTTGTTAGGGTTTGATCCCTAGTATCCACTATGTTCTGAGCTTGATGTTGCTATGACTTTGCTATGCTTAATGCTGGTCACTAGGGCCCGAGTGCCATGATTTCAGATCTGAACCTATTATGTTTTCATCAATATATGTGAGTTCTTGATCCTATCTTGCAAGTCTATAGTCCCCTACTATGTGTTATGATCCGGCAACCCCGAAGTGACAATAATTGGGACCACTCCCGGTGATGACCATAGTTTGAGGAGTTCATGTATTCACTATGTGTTAATGCTTTGTTCCGGTACTCTATTAAAAGGAGGCCTTAATATCCCTTAGTTTCCATTAGGACCCCGCTGCCACGGGAGGGTAGGACAAAGGATGCCATGCAAGTTCTTTTCCATAAGCACGTATGACTATATTCGGAATACATGCCTACATTACATTGATGAATTAGAGCTAGTTCTGTGTCACCCTATGTTATGACTGTTACATGATGAACCGCATCCGGCATAATTCTCCATCACCGATCCAATGCCTACGAGCTTTTCACATATTGTTCTCCGCTTATTTACTTTTCCGTTGCTACTGTTACAATCACTACAAAACCCAAAAATATTACTTTTGTTACCGTTATCGTTACTTCCATATTACTTTGCTACTAAATACTTTGCTGCAGATACTAAGTTATCCAGGTGTGGTTGAATTAACAACTCAACTGCTAATACTTGAGAATATTCTTTGGCTCCCCTTGTGTCGAATCAATAAATTTGGGTTGAATACTCTACCCTCGAAAACGGTTGCGATCCCCTATACTTGTGGGTTATCACTTATCATATCTATCAGATCTCACTTTCGTAAGTGACCGTGAAGGGATCGACAACCCCTTTATTGCGTTGGTTGCGAGGTTCTTATTTGTTTGTGTAGGTGCGAGGGACTTGAGCGTGGCCTCCTACTGGATTGATACCTTGGTTCTCAAAACTGAGGGAAATACTTACGCTACTTTGCTGCATCACCCTTTCCTCTTCAAGGAAAAAATCAACGCAGTGCTCAAGAGGTAGCAAGAAGGATTTCTGGCGCCGTTGCCGGGGAGTCTACGCAAAAGTCAACATACCAAGTACCCATCACAACTCTTATCTCCCGCATTACATTATTTGCCATTTGCCTCTCGTTTTCCTCTCCCCCACTTCACCCTTGCCCTTTTATTCGCCCTCTCTTTTCCGTTTGCCTCTTTCTCGCTCGCTTCTTGTTTGCTCGTGTGTTGGATTGCTTGTTTGTCACGATGTCTCCACCTAGATTCGGTGATCTTCACCTTAAAAGGTTAGAGGAGATTGAAAACAATGTCAGAAACTTTATGACTTTACAATTTGAGCATAATAATTTCTTTAGAAACGAGCTTAAGGAACAAAAAGGCTTTATGGGATACATGAATAAAGAGCTCGACGATATGTCTAAGGAATTTTATGGTTTGAAATCTCAGATTGCTCATCTTGAGAAGCTAATTGCTGAAATCTCGGATAAGCAGGCCACCTTTGTTAATAAGATGGCCGCTAAACCGGAATTTTTTTATGAGAATAAATATGAAGATCTAAAAGTTACTGATGTGTCTCCTACTAAATCTTTGTTTTGTAATATGAATCTTGATGATGATGGGGCTAGAGATGAGTCACCTTTATCTGGAAGGCGTCCCAAAAATTCGGAGTTTTTAGATCTTGATGCAAAAATTGGTAAAAGTGGGATTGAAGAGATCAAAACTTTAGATATTAATGAACCCACTATTTTGGATTTCAAGGAATTTAATTATGATAATTTCTCTTTGATAGATTGTATTTCCTTGTTGCAATCCGTGCTAAATTCTCTCATGCTTATAGTCAAAATAAACATTTTACTAAACATATCGTTGATGCTTTGATGCAATCTTATGAAGAAAAACTTGAGTTGGAAGTTTCTATCCCTAGAAAAATTTATGATGAGTGGGAACCTACTATTAAAATTAAAATTAAAGATCATGAATGCTATGCTTTGTGTGATTTCGGTGCTAGTGTTTCCACGATCCCAAAAACTTTGTGTGATTTGCTAGGATTCCGTGAATTTGATGATTGTTCTTTGGACTTGCACCTTGCGGATTCCACCATTAAGAAACCTATGGGAAGAATTAATGATGTTCTTATTGTTGCAAATAGGAACTATGTGCCCGTAGATTTCATCGTTCTTGACATAGATTGCAATCCTTCATGTCCTATTATTCTTGGTAGACCTTTCCTTACAACGATTGGTGCAATTATAGATATGAAGAAAGGGAATATTAGATTCCAATTTCCATTAACGAAAGGCATGGAACACTTCCCTAGAAAGAATATTAAATTGCCTTATGAATCTATTATGAGAGCTACTTATGGATTTCTTACCAAAGATGGCAATACCTAGATCTATCCGTGTTTTTATGCCTAGCTAGGGGCGTTAAACGATAGCGCTTGTTGGGAGGCAACCCAATTTTATTTTTAGTTTTTTTGTTTTTGCTTCTGTTTAGGAATAAATATTTGATCTAGCCTCTGGTTAGATTTGTTTTCATGTTTTAATTAGCGTTTGTGCCAAGTTAAACCTATAGGATCTTCTTGGATGATAGTTATTTGATTTTGCTGAAATTTTCAGAAACTTTCTGTTCACGAAAACAATTGTTAAAAATCACCAGAACGTGATAAAATATTGATTCAAATTGCAGCAGATCAATAAAGAAATTGTCTAGGTCGTCCTATTTTTGTAGAATTTTTGGAGTTCCAGAAGTTTGCGTTAGTTACAGATTACTACAGACTGTTCTGTTTTTGACAGATTCTGTTTTTCGTGTGTTGTTTGCTTATTTTAATGAATCTATGGCTAGTAAAACAGTTTATAAACCATAGATAAGTTGGAATACAGTAGGTTTAACACCAATATAAATAAAGAATGAGTTCATTACAGTACCTTGAAGTGGTGTTTTGTTTTCTTTCGCTAACGGAGCTCACGAGATTTTCTGTTAAGTTTTGTGTTGTGAAGTTTTGAAGTTTTGGGTAAAAGATTTGATGGATTATGGAACAAGAAGTTTCAAGAGCCTACGCTTGGGGATACCCATGGCACCCCAAGGTAATCTAAGGTCACCAAAAAGCCAAAGCTTGGGGATGCCCCGGAAGGCATCCCCTCTTTCGTCTACTTCCATCGGTAACTTTACTTGGAGCTATATTTTTATTCACCACATGATATGTGTTTTGCTTGGAGCATCTTGTATAATTTAAGTCTTTGCTTTTTAGTTTACCACAATCATCTCTTCTGTACACACCTTTTGAGAGAGACACACAGGATTCGGAATTTATTAGAACACTCTATGCGCTTCGCTTATATCTTTTGAGCTATATAGTTTTTGCTCTAGTGCTTCACTTATATCTTTTAGAGCACGGTGGTGGTTTGGTTTTATAGAAACTATTATTCTCTCATGCTTCACTTATATTATTTTGGGAGTCTTAAACAGCATGGTAATTTGCTTAAATTGGGAAATTAGTCCTAATATGCTAGGTATTCAAGACTAGTAAAAACTTTCTTAGGAGTGTGTTGAATACTAAGAGAAGTTTGATGCTTGATGATTGTTTTGAGATATGGTGGTAGTGATATTAAAGTTGTGCTAGTTGAGTAGTTGTGAAATTGAGAAATACTTGTGTTGAAGTTTGCAAGTCCCGTAGCATGCACGTATGGTAAACGTTATGTAACAAATTTGAAACATGAGGTGTTCTTTGATTGTCTTCCTTATGAGTGGCGGTCGGCGACGAGCGATGGTCTTTTCCTACCAATGTATCCCCCTAGGAGCATGCGCGTAGTGCTTGGTTTTTGATGACTTGTAGATCTTTGCAATAAGTATGTGAGTTCTTTATGACTAATGTTGAGTCCATGGATTATACGCACTCTTACCTTTCCATCATTGCTAGCCTCTTCGGTACCGTGCATTGCCCTTTCTCACCTTGAGAGTTGGTGCAAACTTCGCCGGTGCATCCAAACCCCGTGATATGATACGCTCTATCACACATAAACCTCCTTATATCTTCCTCAAAACAGCCACCATACCTACCTATTATGGCATTTCCATAGCCATTCCGAGATATATTGCCATGCAACTTTCCACCATTCCGTTTATCATGACACGTTCATCATTGTCATATTGCTTTGCATGATCATGTAGTTGACATCGTATTTGTGGCGAAGCCACCGTTCATTATTTTTCATACATGTCACTCTTGATTCATTGCCCATCCTGGTACACCGCCGGAGGCATTCATATAGAGTTATACTTTGTTCTAGTATCGAGTTGTAATCGTTGAGTTGTAAATAAATAGAAGTGTGATGATCATCATTCATAGAGCTTTGTCCCAATAAAAAAAAGAGAAAGGCCAAATAAAAAAAGGAGGCCCAAAAAAAGGGGCAATGCTACTATCCTTTTTCCACACTTGTGCTTCAAAGTAGCACCATGATCTTCATGATAGAGAGTCTCTTGTTTTGTCACTTTCATATACTAGTGGGAACTTTTCATTATAGAACTTGGCTTGTATATTCCAACAATGGGCTTCCTCAAATGCCCTAGGTCTTCGTGAGCAAGCAACTTGGATGCACACCCACTTAGTTTCTTTTGTTGAGCTTTCATGCATTTATAGCTCTAGTGCATCTGTTGCATGGCAATCCCTACTCCTTGCATTAACATCAATCGATGGGCATCTCCATAGCCCGTTGATTAGCCGCGTTGATGTGAGACTTTCTCCTTTTTTGTCTTCTCCACATAACCCCCATCATTATATTCTATTCCACCCATAGTGCTATATCCATGGCTCACGCTCGTGTATTGCGTGAAGGTTGAAAAAGTTTGAGATTACTAAAGTATGAAACAATTGCTTGGCTTGTCATCGAGGTTGTGCATGATGAGAGCATTCTTGTGTGACGAAAATGGAGCATGACCAAACTATATGATTTTGTAGGGATGAACTTTCTTTGGCCATGTTATTTTGAGAAGACATTATTGCCTAGTTAGTATGCTTGAAGTATTATTACTTTTATGTTAATATTAAACTTTTATCTTGAATCTTTCGGATCTGAATATTCATACCACAATTAAGAGGGTTACATTAAAAGATCATGCCAAGTAGCATTCCAGATCAAAAATTCTGTTTTTATCATTTACCTACTCGAGGACGAGCAGGAATTAAGCTTGGGGATGCTTGATACGTCTCCAACGTATCTATAATTTTTTATTGTTCCATGCTATATTATATTCTGTTTTGGATGTTTAATGGGCTTTATTATACACTTTTATATTATTTTTAGGACTAACCTATTAGCCGGAGGCCCAGCCCAAATTGCTGTTTTTTTGCCTATTTCAGTGTTCCGCAGAAAAAGAATATCAAACGGAGTCCAAACGGAATGAAACCTTCGGGAACGTGATTTTCGGAACAAACGTGATCCAGAGGACTTGGATTCCACGTCAAGAAATCAACCAGGAGAGCACGAGGCAGGGGGGCGCGCCTCCCCCCTAGGCGTGCCCTCCACCCTCGTGGGGCCCATGTTGCTCCAGCGACGTACTTCTTCCTCCTATATATACCTACGTACCCCCAAACCATCAGGGGCATCCACGAAAACCTAATTCCACCGCCGCAACCTTCTGTACCCTTGAGATCCCATCTTCGGGCCTTTTCCGGCATCCTGCCGGAGGGGGCATTGATCACGGAGGGCTTCTACATCAACTCCATAGCCTCTCCGATGATGTGAGAGTAGTTTACCTCAGACCTTCGGGTCCATAGTTATTAGCTAGATGGCTTCTTCTCTCTCTTTGGATCTCCATACAAAGTTCTCCACGATTCTTGTGGAGATCTATTTGATGTAACTCTTCTTTTGCGGTGTGTTTGTTGAGACCGATGAATTGTGGGTTTATGATCAAGATTATCTATGAACAATATTTGAATCTCCCTGAATTCTTTTATGTATGATTGGTTATCTTTGCAAGTCTCTTCGAATTATCAGTTTGGTTTGGCCTACTAGATTGATCTTTCTTGCAATGGGAGAAGTGCTTAGCTTTGGGTTCAATCTTGCGGTATCCTTTCCCAGTGACAGTAGGGGCAGCAAGGCACGTATTGTATTGTTGCCATCGAGGATAACAAGATGGGGTTTATATCATATTGCATGAGTTTATCCCTCTACATCATGTCATCTTACTTAAGGCATTACTCTGTTCTTTTGAACTTAATACTCTAGATGCATGCTGGATAGCGGTCGATGTGTGGAGTAATAGTAGTAGATGTAGAATCGTTTCGGTCTACTTGTCGCGGACGTGATGCCTATATACATGATCATACCTAGATATTCTCATAACTATGCTCAATTCTATCAATTGCTCAACAGTAATTTGTTCACCCACCGTAATACTTATGCTCTTGAGAGAAGCCACTAGTGAAACCTATGCCCCCCCGGGTCTATTTTCCATCATATTAATCTTCCAACACCCAGTTATTTTTATTGCCTTTTATTTTACTTTGCATCTTTATCATAAAAATACCAAAAATATTATCTTATCATATCTATCAGATCTCACTTTCGTAAGTGACCGTGAAGGGATTGACAACCCCTTTATTGCGTTGGTTGCGAGGTTCTTATTTGTTTGTGAAGGTGCGAGGGACTTGAGCGTGGCCTCCTACTGGATTGATACCTTGGTTCTCGAAACTGAGGGAAATACTTACGCTACTTTGCTGCATCACCCTTTCCTCTTCAAGGGAAAAACCAACGCAGTGCTCAAGAGGTAGCACTCCCTAGGGCGCGCCGTCGTAATACACCTGTACCCTAGGAGGAAGAGGGGGTAGCGGTGGCGGTGTGCAGGCGAGGTAATCCATGGAGGGAGTTGCGGGGATGTTGAAGGGGTTGAAGCTGTTGGAGGAAGAGAAGAAGGGAGTGAAGATCCAAATCCCAACTAGGGAGAAGGGCAAGAACGTGGAGATCCAGGCGTTGGGCAAGGTCCTGTCGGACAAATTGGTGCATCAGGACGCGATCTCTCTCTCACTAGGGCGCGTGTGGTGTCTGATCAAGGGCACTGACTGTAAGGATGTGGGGGACAACCTGTTTGTGTTCACGTTCAATCAAGAATCTGGTAAGAGGAAGGCAATCGAAGACGGACCTTGGATGTTCGATAAGGATCTGGTGGTGGTTGAGGATTATGTGCCAAGCAAGCGGATGGAGGACTATGAGTTCAACAATATCCCGATCTGGGTGCGAGTGTTTGGTCTACCCTTGGTATGATGAATGAGGAGTCAGCAGAGGAGATTGGGAACATCATAGGAAGGTATGTGGAAGCAGATACGGGTAGGGATGGTAAGGCGATGGGGAAGTTCTTGAGAGTGAAGGTGAGGATATATATCGAGAAGCCCATCACGAGAGGTTTTACACTTGAGGATGATGATCTAGGGGAGGCAAGGAGGAAGAAGAAGGGAAAGGCTGGAGAGCAAGGGGATGATGGGTCATGGTGTCGTTTTGAATACGAGTTCCTCCCGAATTTTTGCTACACGTGTGGTATTATTGGTCATGGAGAGAAGGACTGCTCGACGAAACTACAGAAAGGGGAGGAGGCTCAATTTGGTAGATGGCTCAAGGCAGACATGGGCCAAAGAAAACGGAGCACTGAGGAGGGTAGTTGGAGGAATGGCAGTAGGTTTCAAGGAGTAGGAAGGAGGTATGGGTACGTACGATCCAATGATAGGTCGGGCAGTGGATGTGATAGCTTATCGTGGCGAAAGGAGAGTTCCAAGGGAAGTGAGGAGGGAGGTGGGAAGATGGATAAGGGGGAGGAGGTGACGAGCCCAGAAAAGAAAAACTCTCATGTGGCCTTAGGAGAGAAGAACCCACGGAAGCTTATGTTGGAAGGCGCTGAGACGCGCAATGAGGATGGAAAGGGGTTGAAGGCAGGAGATGTACCGCAAGCAGCAACAACAGAGAATACAAAACAAACTGAACAGCTCATGGAGGTGGATACTGCAAAGCCAGTTGAGCGCACTAAGCAAGGTGGGGAGGTTGCAGGAGATGGGGGTAGTGGTTCTGGAGAGAGGGAGGCAGTGGGTAAGAATGGTAAAGAAGCTAATGGTAGGAAATTCAGAAGGAAGCATGGGAGGGAACCGAGCAGAGCCTTGGACGACCTGAGAGAGCAGGTTGTGCTTGGGGCCAAGAGGGATCGGTTGGATGATGCGGATATGAACATGGAAAAAAGAGGAAGGGTGCAGATACACGAGGTAGACCACTCCACGCCGGAAGGGAACGTTTTGCCAAACAATACACACATATCGGCCGGGCTGCAGG
This sequence comes from Aegilops tauschii subsp. strangulata, assembly GCF_002575655.3. NCBI lineage: Eukaryota > Viridiplantae > Streptophyta > Magnoliopsida > Poales > Poaceae > Aegilops > Aegilops tauschii. The sequence continues at coordinate 321,899,716 of NC_053038.3, read as the reverse complement.
AGTAGCCCCGCCGGGACCAATGAAAGTTATAAGCTGGAACTGCCGGGGACTCGGGAACGGCCCGGCAGTTCGCAGCCTCCTCGATGTGGGGAGGACGGAGGAGCCCGATATCCTTTTCCTTGCTGAAACTAAGCTTACGGAGAAGGAGATGGACAGATTTCGGTGGTCTTTGAAGCTCGCTAACATGGTGGCTTGGGGCTCGGGTGGCAGAAGTAGAGGCATTGCTATGTTATGGAGGAGGGGAGTGGATGTTACACTATGGTGATATGGAAGGAGACACATTGATGTTGATGTAAGAGAGGAGAATCGAACAGTTTGGAGGCTAACTGGAGTTTATGGTGAATCAGAAGGGGACCGGAAGAAGGAGACATGGAAAACTCTCCGGATTCTTGGACAACACCACCAACAAGGAAAATTTCAACAAAATACTATCGAATGATGAAAAATTGGGGGGGCTGCAAAACCTCAACATTATATGGATAGATTCAGAGAGGCGCTAGAAGGATGTGACCTGGCAGATATTGGGTTTACCGGAGACAAATTCACTTGGAGGAACCATAGCAAAGAAGTGGATACGTATATTTGTGAGAGGCTGGATAGGGCTATTGCAAATGCCAGGTGGTGTGAAGTCTTCCCTGAGTTTGTTGTCATCAATGGAAGGCCGCGTCACTCGGACCATCGGGCAGTTGTTGTAATGACTAGCGATGATGGCAGCCGTTGCCCTAGGGGAGACACAGGTTTCTGCTTTGAAGCATGGTGGCTGAAGGAGGAAGGATGCAATGAAGTTATTAAGAATGAATGGGAGAAGGGTTGGACGGAAGGGGCGAGCAACATGTCTGAAGTTATGCGTAGTCTTGCTGGGGGCATGCTGTAGCGACCCGACCCGAATGGATCAAGTCTCTGTGCTTAAGTGTCATCCCTGGATCGGTATGCTGACACACACAGTACTCGAGGATTTATAACAGAGGTAAATCACATGTATAAAGTAACGTAAATACTATTACCTCAATCCAAATAGCGGAAGTAACAAGGTTGTGGATTCCCATCAACACCAACGGCAAAGTTGAGTGTAGAAATCGTAACCCTAACGTATCACTTACTCGTCGTAAGAATCCTGCAACATGAAACGTTGCAGCCCGAAAACGGGTCAGCACATGGAATATGCTGGCAAATACACACCATAGAGAAATGATGAACAAAGGCTATCACTACATGCATATATGGCTGGTGGAAAAGCTCTATGGTTCTAATGTTTTTGCGAAAAGCCAATTTTTCCCTACTGCAAAGGAATAAATTTTATTTAACTAACATGGTAGTTGTTAAACATTGAGATGGTTGACAGCATCTCAATCCCAATTAAGTATCATCATTAACCCAACAAGATTAATTAAATAACATGATGAGATTCACATGATAATCCAAGTACTAGATACTCAAGTTGTCCATAACCGGGGACACGGCTAATCATGATTAGTTTGTACACTCTGCAGAGGTTTGTGCACTTTTCCCCACAAGACTCGATCGCCTCCGCTTGATTCTCGCACTACATGATGTTTGAGAAACGGATGATCGAGACACAGTCTTTCAGAAGCATTTACTCTCTACTCCGGGCAGACCGTTACACCTACAATCCCCCTACATCTGCTAGTCCACCTCTTCAAGAGCTCAAACAACTTACTCAACTATGCCAAAGCCCATAATGGATTGTGGCTGCACACGGAAGTTTCTAGCATGAATAATCTTATGATCCCTTTGAACCTGGGTCGCGGTCCTTAGAAAAACAGGCAACACTGGGTTCTCCAGGTGCCTCAATCCACCCAGATGTGAGTTTTAGTTGCCACCTTAAGTAAACCATTAATTAACAATCTCACATCTATCATGAAAATTCACTCAAACCCAATCCACGTCTACGAGCATAGCATAACAATATAAGCAAACGTAGAAGTAACTCCCAAGGGTTTGATAGTAAACAAGACAATAGGTACTACCTCATCTACTTCCCAAAAACCCACATATTAATCAGATCCTAATCATGCAGTTGTTTGAGGGTTGATCTAATGCAATAAAACTGGGTAGTAAAGAGGTATGATCAAAGTGTGAACTTGCCTGCAATGTTGATGAAGATGATTCGCACTCAATACTCTGGATAGATCTACTCGTCACACTCCGGTCAATCTATCGTAAGCAAGCAATGGTAGCCACACATAAGCAATCACTCAAAAGATCAGAAAGAACGAGGAAAACAATTCGGAAAACTTCAAAACCAAGCAAATAACTCTTGCGACATAAAACAATTTCTAACAGTACCAAAATTATGTAAATTTGGCCTTATCAGAAAGTTTAGGCCAAGAGCTTCGATTAGCAAAAAGAATCAACTCAAACGGAGCTATGAAACTCAAGTTAGATCAAACGAAGTTTGAATACAAATCTGTTTGAATTCAAATTTTAAAACTTTCAAAAACATGTTTAAGTTGTTTTACTGGATAGAGGGGATCATAACGAAGAAGTGGGCGTTGGTTTCCTTGGATTTGGGTAAACGAGTAAAAAGATGTGGTCGTTTAAAGACTAGGGACTAATCTGTAAAAGAAAAAAAACTACTAAGAGGTCCCTGAATAAAATAAAATAAACTATCGAGCGAACGCTCGCTAACCAGTTCTAAACAGAGAACGCTCATTGAATAGATCAAACTTAAAAAAACTAAACCGTTTTTTTAAACAAAATCGAGAAAACCAGATCGGACCGGGGCAACGGTTTTTTTTTGTTAAAAACCGGCGGCGGATCAGGTTAGGGTTTACCACGGCGGCGGCTCCAGCGAGTCGTGTCTCCGGCGGCGGTGGGGCGAAGTGGCTTCAGCGGTGGCGGGGCACGGCGGCGGCGGCGGAGTAGCTGGGAAGGGCGGCGCGGCGCGGCGGTGAGGTGGGTGGTGGCTGCGGTGGTCGGGGAGGTGCGGGGCGACGGCGAGGAAACTCGGCGGCGGCGGCAATCTCGGCGAGGCGGCGGCGAGATGCGGGAGGAGAGGGGAGAGAGGGCCGCGGTGGCCGGGTTTATAAGGGGAGGCGAGGCGGTGGCTTGGCGTGCGCGAGGGGGCATGGGGAGGCGTGTCCGCCTCGGGCACGTCGGCGGCGGCGGCGGACTCCCGAGCGGGAGCTCGGGGACGAGCGAGGGCGCGCTAGGCTGGCGGGCCGCGGCCTGGCTCGGGCGCTGGGCTAGCCCAGTCGGCGACGGGGAAAGAGAGGGGAGAGAGAGCAGTGCTGGGCTTCGGCCTGGCACTATTCGAAGAGTTTTTTTTTAATATTTTTCTAGACAAAGAAAAATAACAAAACGAAATAAATAAAAATATTATATAGGCATATAGTATACCGAAATTTTCAGAAAAAAAATTTCTACAACTTGAACATTTTCCTAGCATTAAATAAAATCCACACAAATACAAATAATTCAAACAGTGCTACTGCCCTATTAAAATCCAAAAAAATCATTTTAAAAATACCAAAATGATTTCAAACTTATTTATCTCCAATTTTCTGATGTAGGGAATCATGTTACCCTATTTTCCATATATTTTATTTTTGGAGAAAAATAATTTGAATAAAATCCAAATAACTCCAAATTGAAAAAAATTCCAAAAGGACATTGAATTTGATCCTTTGAAACTCCCAACTCAGATTTCATATAATTTGAAGAAGTCATTTTATCTTCTCTCGTGAAAATCATTGAGTTGCATAAAGTTTCTGAGTTGGAAAATATTTCCAAATGAATTCAAATATTTTCAACACCCCTTGTCATTTTAATAAATGGAAGAAGTCATGTCATCTTCTCTCCAGGGTTTTGTGGTGAAAAGAATTCGAATTCACGGAGATCATAAAAGCAAAATGAGGGTTTGGGAAAGTCTCTTTATTCCCTCTCATTAAATTTTCAAAAAGTTTCGAATTTCACTCAATTTCAGTCAATCAATCAAACAATCAATCCAATCTATCTATTTATTATAACATTCCAAAATTTAGAATTTTGGGATGTTACACATGCGGAGATGGAGCAAGGAGGTAGCGGGCACTCTTGAAGAGAGGCTGAAGAGAGGCCGTCGGGAGCTGGAGATTTGTATGAAGGAACCGGTCTCAGAATCCAAAATCAGAGAGGATGCGAGGCTGCGAGGTGTAGTTGAAGATTTGGAGGAGAAGATAAACATCAAAATGAAGCAACGGTCACATATGTCATGGTTGAAGGATGGAAATGGGAATACTAATACTCGATACTACACGGCTATTGCTTCTGGCCGGAAGAGGGCGAATAGGGTGAAATGGTTGAGGAAGGAGGACGGCTCGGTGGTGAAGGAGGGGGAGGAGATGACTAACTACGTTTGCTCTTTTTTCAGGATCTCTTCTCCTCGTCAAGTGGTGACCGATTAAATGAGCTCATTAGCAAGGTTAAACCACGAGTAACTGATGCCATGCATGACATCCTCGAGGCTGAATTCACTAGGGAGGAAGTCAAGGCCGCGCTCGATCATATAGGAAATCTCAAAGCACCCGGTCCAGATGGAATGCCCTCAATTGTGTACAAGCAGAACTGGCCCCTCATGGGTGACCGTATTGTGCAGGAGGTGTTGCAGGTCCTAAATGGTGGAATGATGCCAGACGGGTGGAATGATACGACTGTTGTGCTAATCCCCAAGGTGAAAGACCCGAGTCGAATAAAAGACCTGAGACCTATAAGCTTGTGCAATGTTCTTTATAAGCTTGTGTCTAAGGTGCTGGCTAACAGAATAAAGATGATTCTACCGGAACTCATATCTGATAATCAAAGTGCTTTTGTCCCGGGACGGTTGATAACCGATAACGCACTTATTGCATATGAGCTGACTCACTATCTACTAAATAAGAAAAGAGGAAATGATGGGTATGTGGCAGTCAAGGCTGACATGAGCAAAGCGTATGATCGCGTAGAGTGGAGCTTTCTGGAAGCAATGCTTACCAAGATGGGATTCAGGCAAGGCTGGGTTGACCTCATCATGAAGTGTGTCACTACTGTCAGGTATCAAGTCAAGGTAAACGGAGTACTTACTGAGCAGTTCAGTCCCTCCAGGGGGCTGCGGTAAGGAGATCTTGCGTCGGCGTACTTATTTGTTATATGTGCAGAAGGGCTTTCAGCGCTCCTTAATGATGCAATTGAGCAAAGGAATCTCAGTGGTGTGAAAATTTGTCCTGCAGCTCCTGTTGTGTCACACTTATTCTTCGCGGATGACTCGCTCCTGCTGATGAAGGCAAATCAGCATGAGGCTGCTGAACTAAAGAAGATTCTTGATCTGTATGAGAATTGTTCGGGGCAGTGCATCAACATGGAAAAGTCGGCCCTCATGTTCAGTCCGAATACATCACCAACGTCTCGAGCAGATGTCAAGGCCGCACTTCATATCCACAGCGAGAATTGGAATGATAGATATCTGGGACTGCCGGTGCATGTTGGAAGATCCAAGCGGAAAGCGTTTGCTTATGTCAAAGGTGCTATTGCCGGGAAGGTTTATGGCTGGCAGGAAAGGCTGATCGATAAGGTTGGCAAGGAGTCATTGGTCAAGGCTGTCGCTCAAGCGATCCCCACATATGCCATGTCTTGCTTCTACCTCACTAAAACCTTTTGCGAAGAAATCAGCTCTCTTATCTGTAACTACTGGTGGAGCCAGCAGGACAAGGAAAATGCAATGCACTGGATCAGCTGGGAGAAGCTCACAATGGCCAAGGGGCAAGGCGGACTGGGGTTTAGGGATATGTATAGCTTTAATGTTGCCATGTTGTCCCGTCAGATTTGGAGGCTCATCCAATGCCCTGACAGTCTGTGTGCAAAGATTCTGAAAGCTCGATATTACCCAAATAACCATGTCCTTGAGTCTACTCCGAGGGACGGGATCTCGTACACTTGGCGTAGCCTATTGCATGTGCTCGAGCTAATCAAACAAGGCTATATCTGGCGAATTGGAGACGGATCTGATGTCTGGATATGGAACGACCCATGGATTCCTCGGCCATGGTCACAACAGATCATCACCCCTAGAGGAGGCAACTTACTTGAGTATGTTTTTGACCTGATCTCTCCAGTCACCGGGACATGGGACGAGCAACTTGTCTGTGACACGTTCTGGCAGGACGATGCTCGACACATTCTGCAGATCCCACTGCGGGAAGGGGTGCCTGATTTCATAGCCTGGCAATTTGATGACAAAGGACAACACTTGGTGAAAAGCGCCTACAAGCTACACGTGCATCTCGGTAAGCAGGCCAAGAATGGCGGTCAGGGTGCAAGTACTGGAAATGTTAGCAATCTGAACACATGCATGGATGAATCCTGGAAGAGACTCTGGAAACTACCATGCCCCAAAAACATACAGATGTTTGTTTGGCGATTAAAGCATGAATATTTGGCTCTCCGGACAAACGTGGAAAGAAGGGGTATACCCATAGAGGACACGAAATGCCTATTATGTAGTAGGTCTGATGAGGATGGAGCGCATCTATTTATACGATGCAAATCAATCAAGTTGGTTTTGCGGGAGCTAGGCCTTGAAAATGTCAGAGTACAGCTCGAAGAAATAACGTCAGTGCATGTTATGCTTGATTTCATGTGGGGATTGGAAGAGGAGACACGGGTCCTAATCCTAACAGCCTGGTGGATGTGGTGGAATAATAGGAACAAGCTCAGGGAGGGGGAGCTGCCAACAGGAGCCAGTGATATTGCGAGACGTGTGCGGGCTTTTGTCTTCGACTTTGCTGAAGCCTTCAAGCCACCAGTTCAAAATCATGGCGCCCTGGATACTTGGAGGCCGCCTGGGGATGATATGATCAAAATAAACCTTGATGGGGCCTTTACACCTGGCGAGTCCTTCATAGGATGGGGTGTTGTTGCACGAGATGGGTCAGGCCACATTGTAAGCGCTCGAGCAGGCCGCCAAGATCATGTTCAAGATGCGTTTGGGGCTGAAGTTTATGCTATGTCTCAGGCTGTTACGCTTGCTACTGATCTGGGATTAACCCGGGTGTTCTTCGAGACTGATTCCCAGCTTCTTGTGGATGCCCTTGACCTCGGCAAGGTGGACTCATCGGCCTACGCTGCAGTCATTGAGGACTCGAAAATGCAACTTAAGCTATGGTTGTCCCAACATAAAATCATGTACTGTGGTCGTAGGGCAAACTCGGTAGCGCATGAGCTAGCTAAGATTAGTCATATGTATCCACCCAACCATTTTGTGGAATGGGATTCTGATGTACCTGCCCATGTGGCATCTTGTGCTTTGGGTGATATACCCCAGCACCGTTAAGTAATACAAGCCTTGCTTGATTTAAAAAAAAAAAAACGTTCGCTCTGAGATGGCTAGGTATCTGACATCCTCTATTCTTAAATACTCCCTCCGTTTTAAAATTCTTGTCTTAGATTTGTCTAAATACGCCGTATCTAGACAAATCTAAGACAAGAATTTTGGGATGGAGGGAGTAGTTGTATCCACTACCTAGTTTTCCTCTTCATGCAACTATGTCACATCATCAAGTCATGCATGTGGTCATAAGTTACAATCTGTGCACTACTTTATACTCCCTTCATTCCTAAATATTTGTATTTCTAGAGATTTCAACAACTGAGTATATACAAAGCAAAATGAGTAAATCTATACTCTAAAATATGTCTATATACGTCCGTATGTGATAGTCCATTTGAATTCTCTAAAATGACAAATATTTAGGAACGGGGGAGTACATGCAACAATGCCGCCTCAGCAACCATGCATGTTAAATAGATGCTAGTAGTGACCATGCAAATTTCTTGATTTTAAAAGCTCTACTATCCTAAAAACCTAGAAGCAAGTTAGGGTTCGTGCCTCTCGCTGGCGCCGGCGCAGGTCCGCCTCGTTTCCGGTGGCTCTAGGGCCATGGAGGCGCGATGGATCCTGGCAAGGGCTGACGGGAGGGCTCTGTTTTTAGTCATTTTTTCAATCTTGTTAGGGTTTGTGTCATGCTCAGGAAGGCTAGACGGCGGCGGCTCCCTGAAGATGGAATAAAGGTCTCCCCGCCTAGCCCCCGTTCCGGCGGTGCGTCTAGCATCGTTGGTGGGCGTGTGGAGGTGTGTCTCCGGCAGATCTATCTTTGATGGATTTGCTCGGATCTCGTAGTTGTTCGTCTACGTTCGTGTGTCTTCGGTTTAGATCCTTCCGATCTACGTTATTTTTCATCGGCGGCGGTTGCTGTTCTGGGGTGCTGGTCCTATGGGGCCTTAGCACGACGACTTCCCGACTGTCTTCTACAACAAGTTGTGCCCGGCTCCGGCGATGGAGGGGCGATGACGGCGGCGCGCCTTCGGCTCGCTTCGGTGCTGGTAGTCGTCGCTAGGTGGTCTACGGATCTGGATGTAATTTTTATTTCTGGTGTTCGTTGTACTGACATGATTGAAGATGAATAGATTGAAAGTTTTTCCGTAAAAAAAAGATGCTAGTAAAAATAAAAACACATCAGAAATTCAAAAAAGAAGTCATCAACGTTCAAAAGATAGAAAGCCACCCACCGAAATCAAATCATGCAAGTGCCAGATAGGGGTACTACGAAGAACACAAACGACGACGTTCTCCAACAAATCGGCGGGGGATGCACACTTCCCTGTCACCCATCAGTTCCGTCCTCGTCCCATTCAAGTACGAACTAAACGAACCCACGTTTGCATAGTCCATGGAGTTTCTCCGCCTTTTACCAATTCAACAATCAAAGGGTTAACGGTGCTCCCTCGTAGAAGTAGGACGCAGAAAAAATACCGACGCCGTGGCTGAAAAATCGTGGATGGAATGACGTTCGCTCGCGAGTGGTGCGCTCTGCTAGGTCGGCCCAGCCACGACAATCGCGCGCGGGGAGCTTTTCCCAGGAGTTGCCTTTTAGACAGAGTTTTCTTTTCCTTTTCAGAAAAAGAAAGGAAATGCAGTGTGAAAATACGGAAAATATCGTGCCACTCCTCTCCTTCACTTGGTTTTCTTTTCTCGTTGCCCGTACGAAGACAGGGCCCGGCCCACTACGCAGCCGCATCATGCAAGTGTGTGTTAGTGACTGTAACTGGAGTAACTCGTCACCTGATCACGCGCGTGCCGTGCGGTTAGTGCTGGAATTTTCAAGCATATCTGCTCGGCATGCACTTGGATTCATCAGATGAGCTCTGCTTTGCTACTCATCCGCTCTCTGTAATGAAAGAATTATGCCGGGTGTGAACACGACGGAAGAGTTGTTACGAGGACAACAAGTGTAATGCAGCGGCCATGCAGATCACATCTGGGAACTGTTGGCGCTGATGTAACGGCACCGCTCGTACTGAATTTCTGGTATAAAACATCCATGTCGGCATAAACAAATCTATCGACCCAGCGCGGTCGCCGTCATCGTAATCATAGCAAACAACCGCAGCGAAAAAGAAAAAGGAGAAAAAACTTCTCGTCACTTGGAATTCAAGTGCGCGAGGATCACAATTAGCGGCGACAAATGGGCGGAATGCTATGCTCGCAGTACGAATTTAACCATGACTTGACGTCGGAGCATTGCTTTTATTACCACTTCTAGAAATACAGTACTACAATTCCTGTCAACAGTTCACTTCATATACTTCGTCCTTTATACTTATATGTAGTAATCACTAAAAAAAAGACGCCGATAAGTGCCACACGTGTGGACGTTAGGAAGGTCTGCTCACACATTTTGTGTGGAGTATAAGAGGAACAGTCACACACCTACGTGTGGGCAAAACAAGTAATGCCCACACATCTCTTTTTTTCCCTCCCGATCCCTCTCACACGCGTGCGTGTGGGCGAAATGGATAACGCCGACACGCTCCGTACGTCAGGCCTCGTACCTCGTGGTCCCGCACGCCCCGCGTGACAGCCACCGCGTGCCCGCAGTTGCCATGGTCCAGACCCTCGTCCATGTTCGTTTAACTGCAGTTGCCATGTCGTTGAACTACGGTTGTAATGTCGGACAACTACAGTTGACATGGTTGCTCAACTGCAGTTGTCATCTCATGTCAAAAGTTCCAGATGCCATTTTTTGGCAACTACGGCTGTTGTCATGTATGCTCTGGTTTACTATAGTTGCCATGATTTAAAAACTTTAGGGGTTTGCGACCTACTAATACTAGGCAGTTGCCGTGTAGCGCTACAAAAAGACATGGCAAAACATACATGTTCGGGTAAAAAAAAGAGTTACATCTGCTTACAAGCATGCTAGGGCAGTTGCCGTGTACCCTGCAAAATACATGGCAACTGACATGTTCGGGTAAAAAAAAAAGAGTTGTCACCTGCTTATAAAGCACACTACGGCAGTTGCCATGTACACTGCAAAACACATGGCAAGTGACAACTTGGGTGTGGGAGATGAGACGGGCGTGTGGGCGAAATGGCAAATGCCCACACATCAGCCCTTTGTGCGTGAGTGAAAAATGCCGTGTGGGCGAACTGCTGAACGCCCACACACCAGCCCCTCCTGTGTGGTGAAACGGCTGTGTGGGCGACCGGGTGAATGCCCACACACCAGCCCAATCCTACGTGGCACTAGAAACATGTCAAGATTCGTGCGCTCGCAAACAGACGCGGATCCACACGTGTGGGCGAGATGCAAACGCCCACACTTGGGCTTAGACTTTTCGAAAAAGAATGAGTAAGATTAAACGGAACATCGCATAATTAACGGCGGCACAGCTAACACTAGATCATCTGCTTCTGCTACACTTTTACGTATCTTTTTACCCTTGTACGTAGTAATAAATTAACACAGGAGAGGACGGCACAGAACTGGAGCAGAACAGGCCGGGAGATGTTCACGTGCAGGGTAAATTAATCTTGTTTTAATCCTCCCAGTCCCAGGTGGTTCCTCTCCTTCTTCTAATCCGTTTTCCTCCGCTGGATCTGCTACGCGTCCCCGGACCCGGAGGCCGCACGCCGCCCCGCGGGCACCGTCGCGGCTGTGGATTTCCATGCCACCGTATTGACTTTTCACACGAACTGCGGCTGCGTGTACCACAAGTCGTCCATGCTCCAGATGCTGTCCACGTCGAAGCTACCTATCTCGAAGTCCGCGACGCCCAGCTCGGGAAACCCGAGGCTCGGCAGCGGCTCGGACGTCCACGTTCCCGCGAGCTGGGACGGTGCCTGCTGCTGGATCAGCTGGTCCGTGTCGCACATGGTGGCGGCGGCGCTGGAGGCGTCGCAGGCGGTGGTGAACCACTCGGCACCGTCAACCGCTGCAGGCCAGCTGGGCTGGGCGCCGGCGCCAGAGTCGGTGGTGGACGGCGAGGAAGAGCCGGCGGTAGTAGTGCTCGACAGCTCCGCGACCGAGGCGTCGGGCAGCTGCCCGCCGGCCACGGCGGCGTACTCCGCTGGCCAGCACGCATCGACAGGGAGCTCCGGTGACTCGTAGAGCGCGTCGTCGGCGCCGTGCTGCCACGACAGGGGCGTGTCAGCGGCGGTCTGCACCGCGTCGGCCGTGGCGGCGGCCTGGATGCGCTCGACGAGGCGGGGCATCCAGAGGTAGCGCATGACGTCCTTGAACTGCTGGCTGTTGACGTCGCACTTGAGCTGCTTGGCGTGCTTCTGCACGCGCGTGCGCCAGTAGTTCTTGATCTCGTTGTCGGTGCGGCCGGGGAGGTGCTGCGCGATCTTGGACCAGCGGTTGCCCCACCGCGAGTGCAGCTCGAGGATGAGCAGCTGCTCCTGCGGCGTGATGCTGCCGCGCCGGAGGTCGGGGCGGAGGTAGTTGAGCCACCTGAGGCGGCAGCTCTTGCCGGTGCGCTTCAGACCTGGTACGCAAAGGCAAGGCAAGATTAACCACATGGAATGAATGGAACATCACATCAGTGCTAGCTACTGGAGTAATAAATTCGCCAACTTGGTGATTACTTATGCGGATGCGGATGCGATGCGAGCATGTATGTGACGAGACGGGTGATGTAATGGAGGAGAGATTAGTAATAAATATCCCTATGGCCGGGAATAAAGCTAACCACTAAAAATTCTTCCCCACATCTCTCTCTCTCGTTCACTATAGCTTCCGGCTAGCTGGGCGGCTGCTAGACAAATCAGGCAGTAGGTTCGTAGCTATCTGTTTCCATATATTAGCATGGTGATGCAGAGCGACAGGTTTGTTGCTTCCCCCTCCATGATATACTAGAAATATCTAAGCCTCACGTCTGGCGGAAACAAAATGATGCAAGCAACCAATCTACTACGGAGTACTAGCTAGCAGTTGAAAGAGTAGCATGCATGCATGGATTGGATTGTGCAGTGCAATTATCCTACCTGCTGATCGGGCGAGCGAGTTCCAGCGGCCCTCGCCGTGCGCGGCGATATAGTTGACGAGCAGGATGTCCTCCTCCACCGTCCACGGCCCGCGGCGGAGGTCGCCGGCCATCACCTCCTCCTCGCTGCTCGAGTCCCTCTCGTGCACCATATCCATGGGTTCAAATCGTCCGCCTCCTCGCCTCGAGATGAAGCTGGCGACGCGAAGGATTGATCAGGCGAGCGAGCCTAGGATTGGCACACTTGCTCGCGTAGAGGACAACTCAGGAGATTTTGGTTTGGTTTGGTTTGCTCGAGACCGAGGCAGTGCTGCTGTGCGGGGAAGAGAAAAGAAGAGAAGAGAAGAGAAGAGAAGAGTATGCGGTGATGGATTGGGCGGGAGAGGAATGAGGAAGCTTATATAGACGGGCGGCGAGGGAAGCGGGAGGTGGGGGAGCTGTGGTGGACTTGGGAAGAAGCATGTGGGGGAGCACGCCGCAAATACGGAGATTAGTTTAGGCCTGGATTATTCTATCTTTCAAAGCCAAAAGTTTAGGGTACTACAATTAATCGTGCTTTATTAGGGATGGATGAGGGCGTGGTGGGATATTTACCGGGCTAATTGGCCACGCAGCTAAAATTAAACCGGCTCGCGCTCGCGTACACGGATTTGAAGTCGTGCGAGTTTGACTAATTGACTCGCCTACATTTCAAGTGCTGCTACTAGCTCACTCGCACTCGCTACGCCACGATGGCCACGCGCTCGCGCTGTGGACCTCTTCCCTTCTCTTCCCTTTTGGGTGACAGCCAGGGTGATCTCGTTTTTGCCAGCCAGGAGTAGACAGCTCTACTTCGTGTTTACACCCTCCCTAAAAAAAATATAAGAGCGTTAGATCACTACTATTGCTTATTCGGTCGGAGAATTTTCGCGGGATTTTTTTTTATTCTCCAAAAAGAGGGTGAATATCCACTGCCTCTGCAATTTTCACGGGATTTTGAAGGTTTGAAACATAATTAAGTTGTCTGTGTACTAATTGTGGGAAAAAGTATCGAGCCTACACAAACTCTAGGAAGACGCAGAGTTTCTGCACCTGAGCTTAAATGAGCTCGGGTGAACAGTAAAATCAAAATAAAATCAAAAAATTCCAACTTTTTTTAGGAGAAACATTGACAAAAGTTTTAAGTGCGTGCAAAAGTTTGTCATGAAATCACATTTCTATAAGGCGTGGTAAAAAAATTAGTACTCTGAAAATGCTACTTTCAAAAGTATTTTGAAGCACTGAATTTGTTTTTTTTTTGCCACACCTTACAGGAATGTGATTTCAGGATGGATTTTTGCACGCTCTTATAACTTTTGTCAATGTTTCTTCCAAAAAAATTGGAATTTTTTAACTTTTTTCGGTTTTACTATTCACCGAGCTCATTTGAGCTCGGGAGCAGAAAAGCACTTTCGGTACATAATAATATCCTGATTCTGCAAAACATGAAGAATTTTACTTCAGTTTGGACCTCACAAAAATATCACTACCTTTTTTTATTGGATAATACTTTACTAAGCCAAACTATATATATAATTTTTGAAACAGAGGCAAAAGATTTGCTTCGTGTATGAATAAAGGAGAACAAAATAGAGATTTTTGGTGTTACAAACCCTCGAGAATTAAACATTACAACACCCCCTAGTACAGCCATGCCTCCCTCGCCCGGCATGATTTGCCCTAGCTTCTTAGCCCCGGCAAGCAGTGATAGGGCCGCCTCCTTCTTAATCTCACGACGAAGGATTGTCGGCCGGATGCTCTTTTGACAGAACACATGTACGTTTTCTTTCCTTCAAATGGCCCAAGAGGTGAGCATGAAAATCAAGGTGACGGCCTTGCGGGTTAGGATGCTAGCATTTGACGGACCCACACGCCAATCTTTGGTGGAACGCACCAGTTGCCAAGCAAAAGTATCAATATTCTGAATCTGAAGCAAGCCCTTGATCATGCCCCATAGCCTAGTCGTGTAGCGACACTTGTAAAGAAGATGTGATGTGGTCTATTGAACACATTTGCCTAGCGGGCAGAGACTGTAGTTCGGCCACTCACATTTGGCTAATCTATCCGCTGTCCAAATCCGATTTTGGATGGCTAACCAAGTGAAAATTTTCACTTTGGAAGGCGCCCATGCCTTCTATATTGTGTGTTCCATATAGGAGACCGAGTGGTGGAAAACACAAAGGAGCTCTTGGGTGCTTCACACCCCTATACAAATTTTAAATGTAAAACTGCCAAAAAAATCAAAAAAAAAATCTGAATTTTGGGGATATCAAACTTGCGTTCCCAATCTACTCCCGTGTGAAGTTTCTTAAAAAAAGATATCAGGAAATGTATATGTGGCGAAGACAATACTGTCCGAAAAAAATCCATCCAACAGTGTTTTCTTCTAAACATAGGAATTTTTTCTGTCTTTTTTGCTACGGATACGTTTCTTGGTATTTTTTTCATGAAATTTCACACGGAAATAGATCGGACACCCAAGTTTGGTATCCCAAAATCCTAGTTCTTTTTTCAATTTTCTCAGTTTTTTTAACTTAATGTCCATGTAGAGGGGTGGAGCACCCATGTGCTACAAATCCTCTTCCACCGAGTGGTGCCCTGAAATTGAGCAATGTAGTCCACCGCCACCAAATAGGTGCCACTAGGCGTGTGCTTCCATCGAATGTCATCTAGGGCTTCCTCATTAAGTCAAAAATCACATAAAGTGGCCCATGGCTCAATGAATTGGCGGAAGTGGTCCAAATTACAATTAATCAACATTTTCATAAGACAACATTGATAGGTCACTAATTTGCTCCACTTTTCCAAATAGCGAACAATAGGTTCATACAATTGGAGTAACATATTACCGTGGAATTATTTTCATACAATTTCTTATGTTCATACTTTTTGCTCCACTTTTCCAAATAACCAACAATATGGTACTCCAATCAAGACAACTCTAGTTTGAGCGTGGAGTAAGTATCAAGTGCATACAAAATAGTGTTGGCCTGTACAACAACACATCATCAAAAGCCAATCAAGACATTGACCCACAATCAATTCTACTTACATTCAAATTGCTTAAACATTTCAATATCTCGATTGCCTTCTTCCACAAATTGCGTAAGCAAACTTATCCTCATAACAAGAGAATGGAATGTGATGACATTTTGTTAAAAATGGGTATTATTAATCCAGGAGGTCAATAACCAACATTCTAGGCCGACCTACAACAAAACACCATAGAATTCGTGCCGTGGCCAACCGCGACTCGAAGAAGTGGTGCAAAATGAGACAAAAGGCCAAAATTTATATATTTTTTGCATAACAAGTTTTCGCCACCCTTTATATAGGTAAAAGCATAAACGGCCGAACCGAGGTGCCAAAAGAATCAAACCTGGAGATGCTTAGTTTCCTTGTGGTTGAGTCTGCCCATCCTTCAATTTTTATACTTGGCACGATGGTCAGAGGTGCTCTACGGCATGATGTACATTGTGCAGTTTTGCTAATTTTCTAGAAAACAAAAATCAACGAATTCTGCCAACAGCCCATACAATGTTTTACAAACAACTAAAAAAGACGTTGTTTATTGTTGTTGCATGTGGTTTTTATTTGTGTATGGCTAGAAACCGTCTGCCGGTGACAAATGGTTGTATGTGTTCTGTACGTAGGTGACATTAGTATCATGTCCCGATACTCCCCGCAAAAAAAAAAGTATCATGTCCCGATACTTACTTCCTTACGTTAGATACATCTGTTTAAGCGTCAAGTAATTTCGGATGAAGAGAGCAGTATTTTTTTCTCTCGAAACGGAAGCAGTATTCATCTTTTGTTGTTGCACGGGACGTCCATATCAAAACCCAAGACGAGATTACTTGTGCCAATGGATTTTACTGTACCTATCAGTCGGTCGACGAAGATTATACCAGAAGTTGACTTTGCGCAAAACCGAGCGATCTAGTTCAGGGGCTCGTTGTTGGGATCTTTTGGGTCATCCTAAGCGGAAACGTTCGGTACGTGTACATGTCAGAATCACCGACTCTTCGATTTGAATACCGAAGTCCTCTGCGCGAAATCATCACCCACAAGATCCCAAACCCCCGGTCGATCGCCCGAGAAAGACCCGCACACGATGCTCAATAAACACATGTACGCAGGGGTAGGGCTCTCTCTTTCTTTCGTCGGACAGCGAGTTGTAGCCCCAAGCTTCAGGCGCGGCGGCACAACAATCCAACAGACCTCCACAGTATGAGTTTACACGTGCAGCCAGCTATACGTATTGATGTACACTTGTGTTGCTGTATTTCAAGCGTGCACAGCATAATAGTCTACAAACTACAGCACGTACGACCGCCCAAACCATACCAGCATCTAAGCGAAACGAGCGAAATTTGACCCTTTTTCTTCCCCCTCGGATTCGTGCTCCGACAGATGAGCGCGGCACCGCAGAATTGACAGGCGCAACCACCAGTTTTGTCAAGACGTGAAAACGTTCCATACGAACGCAAAGGCCGAACGCTCCGGCTGTAGCAGTGGCGTTATTAATTGGGCGGGGTCGCCCAAAAAATTATTGGGTTTACAGGTCAACTCCACGGCGGTGCTCCTTGCTGCGGTGCTGTGTGAAATGATTTAAAACCCCAACTTGGCGCCATGTATAAGCGGGGAAAATGGTTCGAGGGACAAGGGGGGCGATGTGCGGTCAGATTCCACACCCGGAGTTGAAAACTTTGGCAACCCCGCTTGTATTCTTCTTGTGTGCTGTGTTTTCAACACATGGAGGTGCCGTGGGTTTTCCCTTTTTTATTCGAGATATTATCATGTCCGTCTGATATGGCTATTGCTTATTGGTCAGGCCGGCATGTGTGTTCTGGGGACTCCGGTTTGATTCAGCTCGACTGACAGGCTGCTGCGGTGCTAGAGACGAGTAGTATACTATTGTTGGTCTGGGTTTTGTCCGTGACATCCGATTGGATTTAAGCGAGACCTGATCCAATCACAGGCCGTGCATGGTACCATGGCATGGTATGGTAGGATTCGTGGCCAGCTCGCCCGGGTTTTGTCTATTGAAATGAAAGGCTGTGCTTGGACTGCTAGTGGCTCGCTAACAAAGCTCAAAGTGTTTGCTGAGTTGGAGCGACGTGCTCGTTGACCCCCAACTGCGGCTGCGGCTAATGCTGCCACTTGTAGGGTTTCTTTTCTTCATATTTTGTGCTAGATATCGATCGATGTCCATCCTCGCTGTCTTCATGTGACCCCCAGTGCGTATGCATCCAAGAACTTCTGACCACTGATCGCTACACTACATTATTCGTTTGGCTCTTGTTCTTGCAGGAGACCTATTTATGCATAGACATTTCTCTTACCAAATGAAAGGATATGCGAAATACTCTATGTATTTGTTTGAATAAAAAACATGCATCATTTCTGCCCAGGCGGCCGTCGACACACGGTCAAAGTAGGTGAGGGCGGCAGGCATGCAGGCGTGGCCGACGACTTATTCAGCCCTTCGACACGCGTCCTCCTCGACCCACTCGGAGTAGTCCCACGTCCTCTCACAAGACTCTCTCTCTCTCCCTCCCTCCCTTCCTCCCTCGGCACGGTCATCTTCGGTCTTGCCGGGGAAAGGCCCATGGGGAGGGCGTGGCCGTACCGACATGGTCGATGGGGTTGAGTGTTGCGGCGATGGGGAAGGGAGGGGGAGGGGGGGGGGGGGGGTTGGCGGGGTGGCGGCCGGCGAAGGGGGGCGATGGTGGTGGGAGTGTGCAGGCGACGACTGCTGATAGGGGATTATATACCTAGGAATGGGCACGCATTAGGGGGGAACAGGGGCGGATTTGTAGTGTGTGGGTGCCAAACACGGCCACGACCTTCAGTTGCGCTTTGCACGCGAGATAAGCTGCTGCGGCATTGGCAAACACTTTTTTGAGACTTGTTGACTTGTGCATTACGCTTACATAGATGCTACTAAATTGGATTTACCATCCATTGTAAGGCAAAGTACATCCAAAAGTTAGCCAAATCTTGTCAGAATTTTCATGATCATACTTTATATATCTTCCAGTGAAATGCGCCTGAAAGGCATCTTAATCATATTTTTGTTTGTCTTCATCACGAGGGCCAGAAGAATTTTTATGCATGTTGTAAGACGATTCTGACCGATGTGAGCCATCAGATTTGAGATGGACATCCACTGCATGTTATGCCGCCTCGCACCCCTTCCGACCTAGCTAGTGGTTGCATGTCGCCGGCCATATGCCACGTTGCTCTCGTATCTAGAAGCTTCCCACTGTGTTACCACCAACATGTAGCTGCTTCCCGTGCCCCCTTTCTTTCAGTCCTGCCCAACGTATATAGAACACCCCATTGACGGCCATTTACGATGAGCAACCTTTACAAATATCCCGGCCAACCCCTCCGGTGCGTACTATCCCACATCGATCCTGCCATCATGGTTCGTCAAAGAATCACCACCTGCAACAATGTCGACGTCAGATAGAATCACTTGCATTCCAAGCATCCTTGTCCACCCCACAACACCACTCTGCCTCACACCAATCTCTCCCATTTTGTGTTGGGAAACGTAGCAATTTCAAAAAAAAATCCTACGCACACGCAAGATCATGGTGATGCATAGCAACGAGGGGGGGAGTGTTGTCTACGTACCCTCGTAGACCGTAAGCGGAAGCGTTATGACAACGGATGTAGTCGTACGTCTTCACGATCCGACCGTCCAAGTACCGAACACACGGCACCTCCGAGTTCAGCACACGTTCAGCTCGGTGACGTCCCACGAACTCACGATCCAGCAGAGCTTCGAGGGAGAGTTCCGTCAACACGACGGCGTGATGACGGTGATGATGATGCTACCGACGCAGGGCTTCGCCTAAGCACCGCTACGATATGACCGAGGTGGATTATGGTGGAGGGGGCACCGCACACGGCTATAAGATCAACTGATCAACTTGTGTCTATGGGGTGCCCCCTTCCCCCGTATATAAAGGAGTGGAGGAGGGGGAGGGGCCGGCCCTCCTAGGCGCGCCCCAAGGGGAGTCCTACTCCCGCCGGGAGTAGGACTCCAACCCTTCCAAGAGTAGGAGTAGGAGAGAGGGAAGGAGGGGAGAGGGGGAAGGAAAGGGGGGCGCCGCCCCCCTCCTTGTCCAATTCGGACTAAAGGGGGAGGGGGGGCGCGGCCTGCCCTGGCCGCGCCTCCTCTTCTCCACTAAGGCCCAATAGGCCCATTACACTCCCCATGGGGTTCCGTAACCCCCCGGTACTCCGGTATTTGTCCGAACTTGCCCGGAACCCTTCCGAAGTCCAAACATAGTCATCCAATATATCGATCTTTATGTCTCGACCATTTCGAGACTCCTCGTCATGTCTGTGATCATATCCGGGACTCCGAACTACCTTCGGTACATCAAAACACATAAACTCATAATACCGATCATCACCGAACGTTAAGCGTGCGGACCCTATGGGTTCGAGAACTATGTAGACATGACCGAGACACGTTTCCGGTCAATAACCAATAGCGGAACCTGGATGCTCATATTGGCTTCTACATATTCTACGAAGATCTTTATCGGTCAAACCGCATAACAACATACGTTGTTCCCTTTATCATCGGTATGTTACTTGCCCGAGATTCGATCGTCGGTATCTCAATACCTAGTTCAATCTCGTTACCGGCAAGTCTCTTTACTCATTCCATAATACATTGACACGTCTCCAACGTATCTATAATTTTTTATTGTTCCATGCTATATTATATTCTGTTTTGGACATTATTGGGCTTTATTATACACTTTTATATTATTTTTGGGACTAACCTATTAACCGGAGGCCCAACCCAGAATTGTTGATTTTTGCCTATTTCAGAGTTTCACAGAAAAAGAATATCAAACGGAGTCCAAACGGAATGAAACCTTCGGGAACGTGATTTTCGGAACGAACGTGATCCAGAGGACTTGGACCCTACGTCAAGACATCAACCAGGAGGGCACGAGGTAGGGGGCGCGCCTACCCCCAGGGCGCGCCCTCCACCCTCGTGGGCCCCCTGTTGCTCCACCGACGTACTCCTTCCTCCTATATATACCTACGTACCCCCAGACTACTAGATACGGAGCCAAAAACCTAATTCCACCGCCGCAACCTTCTGTACCCGTGAGATCCCATCTTGGGGCCTGTTCCAGAGCTGCGCCGGAGGGGGCATCGATCACGGAGGGCTTCTACATCAACACCATGGCCTCTCCGATGATGTGTGAGTAGTTTACCTCAGACCTTCGGGTCCATAGTTATTAGCTAGATGTCTTCTTCTCTCTTTTTGGATCTCAATACAATGTTCTCCCCCTCTCTCGTGGAGATCTATTCGATGTAATCTTCTTTTGCGGTGTGTTTGTTGAGACCGATGAATTGTGGGTTTATGATCAAGTTTATACATGAACAATATTTGAATCTTCTCTGAATTCTTTTATGTATGATTGGTTATTTTTGCAAGTCTCTTCGAATTATCAGTTTGGTTTGGCCTACTAGATTGATCTTTCTTGCTATGGGAGAAGTGCTTAGCTTTGGGTTCAATCTTGCGGTGTCCTTTCCCAGTGACAGTAGGGGCAGCAAGGCAAGTATTGTATTGTTTCCATCGAGGATAACAAGATGGGGTTTATATCATATTGCATGAGTTTATCCCTCTACATCATGTCATCTTGCTTAAGGCGTTACTCTGTTCTTATGAACTTAATATTCTAGATGCATGCTGGATAGCGGTCGATGTGTGGAGTAATAGTAGTAGATGCAGGCAGGAGTCGGTCTACTTGTCTCGGACGTGATGCCTATATACATGACCATACCTAGATATTCTCATAACTATGCTCAATTCTGTCAATTGCTCAACAGTAATTTGTTCACCCACCGAATATTTATGCTCATGAGAGAAGCCACTAGTGAAACCTATGGCCCCCGGGTCTATTTTCCATCATATTAATTTCCTGACAACAAGCTATTTCTGGCGCCGTTTTTATTTTACTTTCTTTACTTTGCATCTTTATCATAAAAATACCAAAAATATTATCTTATCATATCTATCAGATCTCACTCTCGTAAGTGACCGTGTAGGGATTGACAACCCCTTATCGCGTTGGTTGCGAGGATTTATTTGTTTGTGTAGGTGCGAGGGACTCGTGCGTGGCCTCCTACTGGATTGATACCTTGGTTCTCAAAAACTGAGGGAAATACTTACGCTACTTTGCTGCATCACCCTTTCCTCTTCAAGGGAAAACCAACGCAGTGCTCAAGAGGTAGCAAGAAGGATTTCTGCCGCCGTTGCCGGGGAGTCTACGCAAAAGTCAACATACCAAGTACCCATCACAAACCCTTATCTCCCGCATTACATTATTTGCCATTTGCCTCTCGTTTTCCTCTCCCCCACTTCACCCTTGCCGTTTTATTTGCCCTTCTTCCGTTCGTCCTTTTGTTTGCTCGTGTTGCCATGTGCCTTCTATATGCTTGCATCTTCGCTTGCTGAAAATCTATTGATATGGATCCACTTAAAGTATTCTACTTGGATCATCTTCAATCCTTATGCGCTCGTGCTGAAACCCCAACTAGCCTAGTTGATGGGGAATCTTTAGATGAGCATGCTCATTTTGTGCGTCATCGTTTGTCTGAAAAAGAGAAGCTCTTATGGTATCATATAAATAGTTTGCTATGCTATGCTTGGAATCTTTGTGAAATTTGTGATTTTACTTGTTGCTCTAAGAACCCTAAAAAACACCTTCCCTACCTATGTGAGTTCAATGATAATGAAATCTTATCTTCTTATGCAAAGGGTGTTTATAGTTACTATGATATTGAACAAATTGAAGAATTTGTCGTTTTTAAGGGTGCTCATGAAGTTGCTTCTTTGATTGAAAAGTATGATTTTACTCTCAACAAATCTGAAAATTCCGTCATACTTAAATATTGCAATGAAAACTTTGCTCATAATGTCTATGTCCAAGAATTTATTGAAAGAATGACCGTTGCTTTGGAAGAAAATAATGATATGCATGAATCTATAGATAATGATGATTCCGATGATTTGGTTGAAATATCCCTTGATGAACATGATGCTTGCTATTCTTGTGGCCATGATGCCAATATCTATGAAGACGAATTTGCTATAGTTCCTTATGTTAAAAATGAGATCGTTGCTATTGCACCCATGCTTGATAGTTCCTTCGATGAAAAGCATGATTGCAATGATTTTACTATAAATTCTCTTGGTGTCAATTGTGCTAATAATATGCAAAACCCTAAGCTTGGGGATGCTAGTTTTTCTATGTCCACTATTTGTTGCAATGATCATGATTGGGGTGATTTTTCTTATGATCTTGAAAATTTATTTAATCCCCAAGATGAATATGAGATTGATAATATTGTTTGCAATAATATTGAAAGTGGGTTTGGAGAGGTCATGACTTTAGTTAATGTTAATCCCACTATTTCGGAAGAGTGTCAACTTTGCATGCATGTGGATCGTGTTGAAAACATTTTATATGATAGCTATATTGTTGAATTTGCTTATGATCCTACATGTAATTATTATGAGAGAGGAAAATATGGTTATAGAAATTTCCATGTTACTAAATTACCTCTCGTCATATTGAGATTGCTATTGTTTCTTTCCTCTTCCTTGCATATGCTAGTTTTTGCTTGCTATGATCATTTGTTTGCCTATAAGATGCCTATGCATAGGAAGTATGTTAGACTTAGATGTGTTTGTCGCGTGTTTCATGATGCTCTCTTTGCGCTTCAATTCTTGTCTTTGATGTGAGCATCGTTAGAATTATCAATGCCTAGCTAGGGGCGTTAAACGATAGCGCTTGTTGGGAGGCAACCCAATTTTATTTTTAATTTTTTGCTTTTTGCTTCTGTTTAGGAATAAATCTTTGATCTAGCCTCTGGTTAGATGTATTTTTATGTTTTAGTTAGTGTTTGTGCCAAGTTAAACCTATAGGATCTTCTTGGATGATAGTTATTTGATCTTGCTGTAAATTCCAGAAACTTTCTGTTCACGAAAATAATTGTTAAAAATCACCAGAACGTGATAAAATATTGATTCCAATTGCTTATGATCAATAGCCAAATTTTCTAGGTCGTACTATTTTGGCTGAATTTTTGGAGTTCCAGAAGTTTGCGTTAGTTACAGATTACTACAGACTGTTCTGTTTTTGACAGATTCTGTTTTTGGTGTGTTGTTTGCTTATTTTGATGAATCTATGGCTAGTAAAAGAGTTTATAAACCATAGAGAAGTTGGAATACAGTAGGTTTAACACCAATATAAATAAAGAATGAGTTCATTACAGTACCTTGAAGCGGTCTTTTGTTTTCTTTTGCTAACGGAGCTCACGAGATTTTCTGTTAAGTTTTGTGTTGTGAAGTTTTCAAGTTTTGGGTAAAAGATTTGATGGATTATGGAACAAGGAGTGGGAAGAGCCTAAGCTTGGGGATTACCATGGCACCCCAAGATAATCTAAGGACACCTAAAAACCAAAGCTTGGGGATGCCCCGGAAGGCATCCCCTCTTTCGTCTACTTCCATCGGTAACTTTACTTGGAGCTATATTTTTATTCACCACATGATATGTGTTTTGCTTGGAGCGTCTTGTATGATTTGAGTATTTGATTTTTAGTTTACCACAATCATCCTTGCTGTACACACCTTTTGAGAGAGACACACATGATTCGGAAATTATTAGAATACTCTATGTGCTTCACTTATATCTTTTGAGTTATATAGTTTTTGCTCTAGTGCTTCACTTATATCTTTTAGAGCACGGTGGTGGATTTGTTTTATAGAAACTATTGTTCTCTCATGCTTCACTTAGATTATTTTGAGAGTCCTACAAAACAGCATGGTAGTTTGCTTTAACAATAATAGGCATTCAAGACTAGTAAAGAAAAAAAGAAAAAAAATTATGAGTGTGTTGAATACTATGAGAAGTTTGATGCTTGATAATTGTTTTGAGATATGAAGATGGTGATATTAGAAGTCATGCTAGTTGAGTAGTTTTGAATTTGAGAAATACTTGTGTTAAAGTTTGTGATTCCCGTAGCATGCACGTATGGTGAACCGTTATGTGATGAAGTCGGAGCATGATTTATTTATTGATTGTCTTCCTTATGAGTGGCGGTCGGGGACGAGCGATGGTATTTTCCTACAAATCTGTCCCCCTAGGAGCATGCGCGTAATACTTTGCTTTGATAACTTGTAGATTTTTTCAATAAGTATATGAGTTCTTTATAACTAATGTTGAGTCCATGGATTATACGCACTTTTCTTCCTTCCACCATTGCTAGCCTCTCTAAAACCGCACACTTTTCACCGGTATCATACACCCACCATATACCTTCCTCAAAACTGCCACCATACCTACCTATCATGGCATTTCCATAGCCATTCCGAGCTATATTGACATGCAACTTACCACCATTCCGTTTACTATGACACGCTCCATCATCGTCATATTGCTCCGCATGATCATGTAGTTGACATTGTATTTGTGGCAAAGCCACCGTTCATAATTCTTTCATACATGTCACTCTTGATTCATTGCATATCCCGGTACACCGCCGGAGGCATTCACATAGAGTCATATTTTGTTCTAAGTATTGAGTTGTAATTGTTGAGTTGTAAGTAAATAAAAGTGTGATGATCATCATTTTTAGAGCATTGTCCCAAGTGAGGAAAGGATGATGGAGACTATGATTCCCCCACAAGTCGGGATGAGACTCCGGACGAAAAAAAGAGGCCATAAAAAAAGGCCCAAAAAAATGAGAGAAAAAGAGAGAAGGGACAATGTTACTATCCTTTTACCACACTTGTGCTTCAAAGTAGCACCATGATCTTCATGATAGAGAGTCTCCTATGATATCACTTTCATATACTAGTGGGAATTTTTCATTATAGAACTTAGCTTGTATATTCCAATGATGGGCTTCCTCAAAATGCCCTAGGTCTTCGTGAGCAAGCGAGTTGGATGCACACCCACTTAGTTTCTTTTGTTGAGCTTTCATATACTTATAGCTCTAGTGCATCCGTTGCATGGCAATCCCTACTCACTCACATTGATATCTATTGATGGGCATCTCCATAGCCCGTTGATACGCCTAGTTGATGTGAGACTATCTTCTCCTTTTTGTCTTCTCCACAACCACCATTCTATTCCACATATAGTGCTATGTCCATGGCTCATGCTCATGTATTGCGTGAAGATTGAAAAAGTTTGAGAACGTCAAAAGTATGAAACAATTGCTTGGCTTGTCATCGGGGTTGTGCATGATTTAAATATTTTGTGTGATGAAGATAGAGCATAGCCAGACTATATGATTTTGTAGGGATAACTTTCTTTGGCCATGTTATTTTGAGAAGACATAATTGCTTAGTTAGTGTGCTTGAAGTATTTTTTTTTATGTCAATATTAAACTTTTGTCTTGAATCTTTCGGATCTGAATATTCATACCACAATTAAGAAGAATTACATTGAAATTATGCCAAGTAGCATTCCACATCAAAAACTCCGTTTTTATCATTTACCTACTCGAGGACGAGCAGGAATTAAGCTTGGGGATGCTTGATACGTCTCCAACGTATCTATAATTTTTGATTGTTCCATGCTATATTATATTCTGTTTTGGACATTATTGGGATTTATTATACACTTTTATATTAATTTTGGTACTAACCTATTAACCGGAGGCCCAGCCCAGAATTGCTGTTTTTTGCCTATTTCAGAGTTTCGCAGAAAAAGAATATCAAACGGAGTCCAAACAGAATGAAACCTTCGGGAACGTGATTTTCGGAACGAACGTGATCCAGAGGACTTGGACCCTATGTCAAGACATCAACCAGGAGGGCACGAGGTAGGGGGGCGCGCCCTCCACCCTCGTGGGCCCCCTGTTGCTCCACCGACGTACTCCTCCCTCCTATATATACCTACGTACCCCCAAACTACCAGATACGGAGCCAAAAACCTAATTCCACCGCCGGAACCTTCTGTACCCGTGAGATCCCATCTTGGGCCCTGTTCCGGAGCTCCGCCGGAGGGGGCATCGATCACGGAGGGCTTCTACATCAACACCATAGCCTCTCCGATGATGTGTGAGTAGTTTACCTCAGACCTTCGGGTCCATAGTTATTAGCTAGATGTCTTCTTCTCTCTTTTTGGATCTCAATACAATGTTCTCCCCCTCTCTCGTGGAGATCTATTTGATGTAATCTTCTTTTGCGGTGTGTTTGTTGAGACCGATGAATTGTGGGTTGATCATCAAGTTTATCTATGAACAATATTTGAATCTTCTCTGAATTCTTTTATGTATGATTGGTTATCTTTGCAAGTCTCTTCGAATTATCAGTTTGGTTTGGCCTACTAGATTGATCTTTCTTGCAATGGGAGAAGTGCTTAGCTTTGGATTCAATCTTGCGGTGTCCTTTCCCAGTGACAGTAGGGGCAGCAAGGCACGTATTGTATTGTTGCCATCGAGGATAACAAGATGGGGTTTATATCATATCGCATGAGTTTACCCCTCTACATCATGTCATCTTGCTTAAGGCGTTACTCTGTTCTTATGAATTTAATACTCTAGATGCATGCTGGATAGCGGTCGATGTGTGGAGTAATAGTAGTAGATGCAGGCAGGAGTCGGTCTACTTGTCTCGGACGTGATGCCTATATACATGATCATACCTAGATATTCTCATAACTATGCTCAATTCTGTCAATTGCTCAACAGTAATTTTGTTCACCCACCGTAATATTTATGCTCATGAGAGAAGCCACTAGTGAAACCTATGGCCCCCGGGTCTATTTTCCATCATATTAATTTCCCGACAACAAGCTATTTCTGACGCCGTTTTTATTTTACTTTCTTTACTTTGCATCTTTATCATAAAAATACCAAAAATATTATCTTATCATATCTATCAGATCTCACTCTCGTAAGTGACCGTGTAGGGATTGACAACCCCTTATCGCGTTGGTTGCGAGGATTTATTTTTTTGTGTAGGTGTGAGGGACTCGTGCGTGGCCTTCTACTGGATTGATACCTTGGTTCTCAAAAACTGAGGGAAATAATTACGCTACTTTGCTGCATCACCCTTTCCTGTTCAAGGGAAAAACAATGCAGTGCTCAAGAGGTAGCATACATCATCCCGCAGCTAACTCATTAGTTGCATTGCTTGCAAGGCTTATAGTGATGTGCATTACCGAGAGGGCCCAGAGATACCTCTCCGACAATCGGAGTGACAAATCCTAATCTTGATCTATGCCAACTCAACAAGTACCAACGGAGACACCTGTAGAGCACCTTTATAATCACCCAGTTACGTTGTGACGTTTCGTAGCACACGAAGTGTTCCTCCGTTATTCGGGAGTTGCATAATCTCATAGCCATAGGAATATGTATAAGTCATGAAGAAAGCAATAGCAACATACTAAATGATCAAGTGCTAAGCTAAAGGAATGGGTCAAGTCAATCACATCATTCTCTAATGATGTGATCCCGTTAATCAAATGACAACTCATGTCTATGGCTAGGAAACTTAACCATCTTTGACTCAACGAGCTAGTCAAGTAGAGGCATACTAGTGACACTCTGTTTGTCTATGTATTCACACATGTATCAAGTTTCCGGTTAATACAATTCTAGCATGAATAATAAACATTTATCATGATATAAGGAAATATAAAATAACAACTTTATTATTTCCCCCAGGGCATATTTCTTTCAGTCTCCCACTTGCACTAGAGTCAATAATCTAGTTCACATCGCCATGTGATTTAACACCAATAGTTCACATCACCATGTGATTAATATCCATAGTTCACATCGCCATGTGGCCAACACTCAAAGGGTCTACTAGAGTCAGTAATCTAGTTCACATCGCCATGTGATTAACACCCAAAGAGTACTAAGGTGTGATCATGTTTTGCTTGTGAGAGAAGTTTAGTCAACGGGTCTGCCAAATTCAGATCCGTATGTATTTTGCAAATTTCTATGTCTACAATGCTCTGCACGGAGCTACTTTAGCTAATTGCTCCCACTTTCAATATGTATCTAGATTGAGACTTAGAGTCATCTGGATCAGTGTCAAAACTTGCATCGACGTAACCCTTTACGACGAACCTTTTGTCACCTCCATAATCGAGAAACATATCCTTATTCCACTAAGGATAATTTTGACCGCTGTTGAGTGATTTACTCCTATATCACTATTGTACTTCCTTGCCAAACTCAGTGTAGGGTATACAATAGATCTGGTACACAGCATGGCATACTTTATAGAACCTATGGCCGAGGCATAGGGAATGACTTTCATTCTCTTTCTATCTTCTGCCGTGGTCGGGCTTTGAGTCTTACTCAATTTCACACCTTGTAACACAGGCAAGAACTCTTTCTTTGCCTGTTCCATTTTGAACTACTTCAAAATCTTGTCAAGGTATGTACTCATTGAAAAAACTTATCAAGCGTCTTTATCTATCTCTATAGATCTTGATGCTCAATATGTAAGCAGCTTCACCGAGGTATTTCTTTGAAAAACTCCTTTGAAATACTCCTTTATGCTTTCCAGAAAATTATACATCATTTCTGATCAACAATATGTCATTCACATATATTTATCAGAAATGCTGTAGTGCTCCCACTCACTTTCTTGTAAATACAGGCTTCACCGCAAGTCTGTATAAAACTATATGCTTTGATCAACTCATCAAAGCGTATATTCCAACTCCGAGATGCTTGCACCAGTCCATAGATGGATCGATGGAGCTTGCACATTTTGTTAGCACCTTTAGGATCGACAAAACCTTCTGGTTCTATCATATAAAACTCTTCTTTAAGAAATCCATTAAGGAATGTAGTTTTGACATCCATTTGCCAGATTTCATAAAATGTGGCAATTTGCTAACATGATTCGGACAGACTTAAGCATCGCTACGAGTGAGAAAATCTCATCGTAGTCAACACCTTTTTCGACAAGTCTAGCTTTGTAGATAGTAACACTACTATCAGCGTCCGTCTTCCTCTTGAATATCCATTTATTTTCTATGGCTTGCCGATCATCGGGCAAGTCAACCAAAGTCCACACTTTGTTATCATACATGGATCCCATCTCAGATTTCATGGCCTCAAGCCATTTCGCGGAATCTGGGCTCATCATCGCTTCCTCATAGTTCGTAGGTTCGTCATGGTCAAGTAACATGACCTCCAGAACAAGATTACTGTACCACTCTGGTGCAGATCTCACTCTGGTTGACCTACGAGGTTTGGTAGTAACTTTATCTAAAGTTACATGATCATCATCATTAGCTTCCTCACTAATTGGTGTAGGAGTCACAGGAACAGATTTCTGTGATGGACTACTTTCCAATAAGGCAGCAGGTACAGTTACCTCATCAAGTTCTACTTTCCTCCCACTCACTTCTTTCGAGAGAAACTCCTTCTCTGGAAAGGAATCATTCTTAGCAACAAATGTCTTGCCTTCGGATCTGTGATAAAAGGTGTACCCAATTGTCTCCTTTGGGTATCCTATGAAGACACATTTCTCCGATTTGGGTTTGAGCTTATCAGGATGAAACTTTTTCACATAAGCATCGCAACCCCAAACTTTAAGAAACGACAACTTTGGTTTCTTGCCAAACCACAGTTCATATGGTGTCATCTCAACGGATTTAGATGGCGCCCTATTTAACGTGAATGCAGTTGTCTCTAATGCATAATCCCAAAACGATAGTGGTAAATCGGTAAGAGACATCATAGATTGCACCATATCTAATAAAGTGCGTTTACGATGTTCGGACACACCATTACGCTGTGGTGTTCCAGGTGGCGTGAGTTGCGAAACTATTCCACATTGTTTCAAATGAAGACCAAACTCGTAACTCAAATATTCTCCTCCACGATCAGATCGTAGAAACTTTATTTTCTTGTTACGATGATTTTCCACTTCACTCTGAAATTATATGAACTTTTCAAATGTTTCAGACTTTTGTTTCATCAAGTAGATATACCCATATCTGCTCAAATCATCTGTGAAGGTCCGAAAATAATGATACCCACCGCGAGCCTCAACACTCATCGGATCGCATACATCAGTATGTATTATTTTCAATAAGTCAGTTACTCGCTCCATTGTTCTGGAGAACGGAGTCTTAGTCATCTTGCCCATAAGGCATTGTTCGCAAGCATCAAGTGATTCATAATCAAGTGATTCCAAAATCCCAGCAGCATGGAGTTTCTTCATGCGCTTTACACCAATATGACCTAAACGGCAGTGCCACAAATAAGTTGCACTATCATTATTAACTTTGCATCTTTTGGCTTCAATATTATGAATATGTGTAGCACTACGATCGAGATCCAACAAACCATTTTCATTGGGTGTATGACCATAGAAGGTTTTATTCATGTAAACAAAATAACAATTATTCCCTAACTTAAATGAATAACCGTATTGCAATAAACATGATCAAATCATATTCATGCTCAACGCAAACACCAAATAACACTTATTTAGGTTCAACACTAATCCCGAAAGTATAGGGAGTGTGCGATGATGATCATATCAATCTTGGAACTACTTCCAACACACATCGTCACCTCGCCCTTAACTAGTTTCTGTTCATTCTGCAACTCCCGTTTTGAGTTACTACTCTTTAGCAACTAAACCAGTATCAAATGCCGAGGGGTTGCTATAAACACTAGTAAAGTACACATCAATAACATGTATATCCAATATACCTTTGTTCACTTGGCCATCCTTCTTATCCACCAAGTATCTAGGGCAGTTACACTTCTAGTGACCATTTCCTTTGCAGTAGAAGCACTTAGTTTCAGGCTTGGGTCTAGCTTTGGGCTTCTTCACGGGAGCAGCAACTTGCTTGCCGTTCTTTTTGAAGTTCCCCTTCTTCCCTTTGCCCTTTTCTTGAAACTAGTGGTCTTGTCAACCATCAACACTTGATGCTTTTCTTGATTACTACCTTCATCGATTTCAGCATCACGAAGAGCTTGGGAATCGTTTCCGTTATCCCTTGCATATTATAGTTCAACACGAAGTTCTAGTAACTTGATGATAGTGACTAGAGAACTCTGTCAATCACTATCTTATCTGGAAGATTAACTCCCACTTGATTGAAGTGATTGTAGTACTCACACATTCTGAGCACATGCTCACTAGCTGAGCTATTCTCCTTCATCTTGTAGGCAGAGTACTTGTCAAAGGTCTCATACCTTTCGACATGGGCATGAGTCTGAAATACTAATTTCAACTCTTGGAACATCTCATATGCTCCGTGGCGTTTCAAAAAGCGTCTTTGAAGCCCCGATTCTAAGCCGTAAAGCATGGTGCACTAAACTATCAAGTAGTCATCATATCGAGCTTGTCAAACGTTCATAACGTCTGTATTTGCTGCTGCAATCGGTCTGTCACCTAGAGGTGCATCAAGGACATAATTCTTCTGTGCAGCAATGAGGATAATCCTTAGATCGTGTCCTTAGATCACGGATCCAATCCGCATCATTGCTACTAACATCTTTCAACTTAGTTTTCTCTAGGAACATATCAAAAATAAAATAGGGGAGCTAAACGCGAGCTATTGATCTACAATATAGATATGCTAATACTACCAGGACTAAGTTCATAATAAATTAAAGTTCAATTAATCATATTACTTAAGAACTCCCACTTAGATAGACATCCCTCTAATCATCTAAGTGATCACGTGATCCATATTAACTAAACCATGTCCGATGATCACGTGAGATGGAGTAGTTTTCAATGGTGAACATCACTATGTTGATCATATCTTCTATATGATGCATGCTCGACCTTTCGGTCTCCAATGTTCCGAGGCCATATCTGCATATGCTAGGCTCGTCAAGTTTAACCCGAGTATTCTGCGTGTGCAAAACTGGCTTGCACCCGTTGTATGTGAACGTAGAGCTTATCACACCCGATCATCACGCGGTGTCTCGGCACGACGAACTTTCGCAATGGTGCATACTCAGGGAGAACACTTGTACCTTCAAATTTAGTGAGATATCATCTTATAATGCTACCGTCGATCTAAGCAAAATAAGATGCATAAAAGATAAACATCACATGCAATCAATATAAGTGATATGATATGGCCATCATCATCTTGTGCCTTTGATCTCCATCTCTAAAGCACCGTCATGCTCACCATCGTCACCGGCGCGACACCTTGATCTCCATTGTAGCATCGTTGTCGTCTCGCCACCTATTGCTTCTACGACTAACGCTACCGCTTAGTGACAAAGTAAATCAATTACATGGTGATTGCATTTCATACAATAAAGCGACAACCATATGGCTCCTGCCAGTTGCCGATAACTTTGTTACAAAACATGATCATCTCACACAATAAAATTTAGCATCATGTTTTGACCATATCACATCACAACATGCCCTGCAAAAACAAGTTAGACGTCCTCTACTTTGTTGTTGCAAGTTTTATGTGGCTGCTACGGGCTGAGCAAGAACCGTTCTTACCTACGCATCAAAACCACAACGATATTTCGTCAAGTATGTGCTGTTTTAACCTTCACAAGGACCGGGCGTAGCCACACTCGATTTAACTAAAGTTGGAGAAACTGACACCCGCCAGCCACCTGTGTGCGAAGCACGTCGGTAGAACCAGTCTCGCGTAAGCGTACGCGTAATGTCGGTCTGGGTCGCTTCATCCAACAATATTGCCGAATCAAAGTATGACATGCTGGTAAGCAGTATGACCTGTATCGCCCACAACTCCCTTGTGTTCTACTCGTGCATATAACATCTACGCATAAACCTGGCTCTGATGCCACTGTTGGGAAACATAGCAATTTCAAAAAAATTCCTACGCACATGCAAGATCATGGTGATGCATAGCAACGAGGGGGAGAGTGTTGTCTACGTACCCTCGTAGACCGTAAGCGGAAGCGTTATGACAACGCGGTTGATGTAGTCGTACGTCTTCACGATCCGACCGATCCAAGTACCGAACACACGGCACCTCCGAGTTCAGCACACGTTCAGCTCGGTGACGTCCCACGAACTCACGATCCAGCAGAGCTTCGAGGGAGAGTTCCACCAGCACGACGGCGTGATGACGGTGATGATGATGCTACCGACGCAGGGCTTCGCCTAAGCACCGCTACGATATGACCGAGGTGGATTATGGTGGAGGGGGGCACCACACACGGCTAAAAGATCAACTAATCAACTTGTGTCTATGGGGTGCCCCTTTCCCCTGTATATAAAGGAGTGGAGGAGGGGAAGGGGCCGGCCCTCCTAGGCGCGCCCCAAGGGGAGTCCTACTCCCACCGGGAGTAGGACTCCAACCCTTCCAAGAGTAGGAGTATGAGAGAGGGAAGGAGGAGAGAGGGGGAAGGAAAGGGGGCGCCGCCCCTCCTTGTCCAATTCGGACTAGAGGGGGAGGGGGCGCACGGCCTGCCCTGGCCGCCCCTCCTCTTCTCCACTAAGGCCCAATAGACCCATTACACTCCCCGGGGGGGTTCAGGTAACCCCCCCGGTACTCCGGTATTTGTACGAACTTGCCCGGAACCCTTCCGAAGTCCAAACATAGTCATCCAATATATCGATCTTTATGTCTCGACCATTTTGAGACTCCTCGTCATGTCTGTGATCATATCCAGGACTCCGAACTACCTTTGGTACATCAAAACACATAAACTCATAATACCGATCGTCACCAAACGTTAAGCGTGCAGACCCTACGGGTTCGAGAACTATGTAGACATGACCGAGACACGTTTCCGGTCAATAACCAATAGCGGAACCTGGATGCTCATATTGGCTCCTACATATTCTACAAAGATCTTTATCGGTCAAACCGCATAACAACATACGTTGTTCCCTTTGTCATCGGTATGTTACTTGCCCGAGATTCAATCGTGGTATCTCAATACCTAGTTCAATCTCGTTACCGGCAAGTCTCTTTACTCGTTCCGTAATACATCATCCCGCAACTAACTCATTAGTTGCATTGCTTGCAAGGCTTATAGTGATGTGCATTACCGAGAGGGTCCAGAGATACCTCTCCGACAATCGGAGTGAAAAATCCTAATCTTGATCTATGCCAACTCAACAAGTACCATCCGAGACACCTGTAGAGCACCTTTATAATCACCCAGTTACGTTGTGACGTTTGGTAGCACACAAAGTGTTCCTCCGATATTCAGGAGTTGCATAATCTCATAGTCATAGGAACATGTATAAGTCATGAAGAAAGCAATAGCAACATACTAAACGATCAAGTGCTAAGCTAACGGAATGGGTCAAGTCAATCACATCATTCTCTAATGATGTGATCCCGTTAATCAAATGACAACTCATGTCTATGGCTAGGAAATTTAACCATCTTTGACTCAACGAGCTAGTCAAGTAGAGGCATACTAGTGACACTCTGTTTGTCTATGTATTCACACATGTATCAAGTTTCCGGTTAATACAATTCTAGCATGAATAATATACATTTATCATGATATAAGGAAATGTAAAATAACAACTTTATTATTGCCTCTAGGGCATATTTCCTTCATTTTGAACCATCGCCAGATGAGCTTGAAGCAGCAGGCCATGATGTCGAACAAGAGGAGGTCCCGATGGATGGTGAATGGCAACGATAGAGACAGAGACCAATGATGGGGATATGGAGATAGACGACGACGAGGAGGATGACACGATGCTTGAGTCAGTGGTCCTGGAGTTTCTTTCGACGATCGTGCCCAAGCTTTCCCCTATGGGTAAGGCAGAGCTGCATTTGTCCGTTTCCATGCAGTCCTCGTTTGAGACTGTCATCATGGACCAAGTTGACCGAGAGATGGACTTAATCATCCTTCATCGAAGCTATGTAATCGCCAGGAAGGACTTCATCAGCTCCGACGAGCCAAGTGACAGTTGTATGCTCACGAATGGTGTTGTCCAGGAGATCTGCACGGTCGCGGACAGCGCTCACTAGGAAAACGAGATGACAAGAACAATAATGAAAAATAATACAATGCAGGATGACGAGCTGTGGTGCGGCATAAATGTCGACATCCCCCTTCTGACGATGATGACTAGGAGTACTCAATGACGACAAATAGTAGTAGGCGGAGCAGTTTATACACTAAAGACAAATTTTGTTTTGTGGTATGACTACCCAAATGTGTTAGCAACTGTGAATATTTCCGACCATGGCATGTTAGTTGTCCATTTTCCAAACTTTCTGAAAAGGGAATGATCTTTGGTTACAAACTTGTAGAATATCGGTGAAAACTCACATAAACTTTTAAATGAAACTATATCCAAATATACTTGAATAAATCACACTAAACTTCACACAACCAATCGCACTGAAATCTATCTGATATGCTAAAATGAAATTTACTCGTTCTTAATAATGAACACCAAAATCTAAAAATCAGCATTTGTTTAGAAATTTTAGAAAAGGAACCGATGTTTGGTTAAAGATTGTTGGTATAAAGTTTTAAACCAGTTCATGCTAGTTAGTGGGAAGCTAATGACAATTCATGTTTTACTTACTAAATCATGCTCCAAAATACTACAAACATAGTGAAGAACGAGGCATGCTAGGACACAATACACAATGTGAATTTCATAAACTACATTTGTTATCCCAAGCATATAAACATTGGGAACATGACGTGACTCGCAGCGCTGCATGCATGCATTGCCATACTTCCGGATTTGAATACTAGGGCCCCCTTTTGTTCACCTTTTTATGTCATAAATTTTATTTTATTGTATTTTATTGATTAATCCTCACTCCTCCACTCTAAATACATGATATAGTCAAATTTTGAAGTTACATGAAAAAGTGTTTGTGCATTACAAACCCATATATCGAGATTGACATGAATAAGAGAAGAGCACATGATGCTAGATCCTTCCATTTCAAAGAAAAAACATAACCGAACATTTGTCATTTCATCTAAGAAATTTTCACCACCCCATATACCGAAAGCATGACCCCATGTAAAAGTTCACTTTTTTTTACCATATTTAGGCTGGTTTTCATTTTATTGCATATTGTATCTAGATACAAGGAAGTGACATACATTAATTGATTAAAATTTTGAAATCATCTATAATACGTTGCCTAAATCATGGACAAAAACTTTAGATGATGTGATACGTCCATTTTGCATCATGTTTCCTTACTGTTATTTATAATGTTTTTATCCATAATAATGCTTTTTGGAGTAATTCTAATGTCTTTTCTCTCATAATTTGCAAGGTACACACCAAGAGGGAGAATTTCGGCAGCTGGAAATCTGGACCTGGAAAAGCTATGTCAGGCCACCTATTCTGCACAACTCCAACCAAGCTGAAACTTCACGGAGATTTTTTTTGGAATATTTAAGAATTATTGGAGCAAATAACTACCAGAGGGGCCCCACCAGGTGGGCACAACCCACCTGGGCGTGCCAGGGAGCCCAGGCGCGCCCTGGTGGGTCGTGCCCGCCTCGGCCCACCTCTGGTGCCCATCTTCTGGTATATAAGTCCTTTTGACCTAGAAAAAAAAATAAGGAGAAGGCTTTCGGGACGGAGCACCGCCGCCTCGAGGCGGAACTTGGGCAGGAGCACTTTTGCCCTTCGGCGAAGCGATTTCACCGAGGGAACTTCCCTCCCGGAGGGGGAAATCATCGTCGTCATCATCACCAACAACTCTCCCATCTTGGGGAGGGAAATCTCCATCAACATCTTCAACATCACCATCTCATCTCAAACCCTAGTTCATCTCTTGTATTCAATCTTCTTACCGGAACTATAGATTGGTGCCTGTGGGTGACCAGTAGTGTTGATTACATCTTGTAGTTGATTACTATATGGTTTATTTGGAGGAAGATTATATGTTCAGATCCATTATGCTATTTAATACTCCTCTGATCATGAGCATGTTTACCATTTGTGAGTAGTTACTTTTGTTCTTGAGGTCACGGGAGAAATCATGTTGCAAGTAATCATGTGAACTTGATATGTGTTCGATATTTTGATAGTATGTATGTTGTGATTCCCTTAGTGGTGTCATATGAATGTTGACTACATGACACTTCACCATATTTGGGCCTAAGGGAATGCATTGTGTAGTAGAAATTAGATGATGGGTTGCGAGAGTGACAGAAGCTTAAACCCCAGTTTATGCGCTATTCCGTAAGGGACCGATTGGATCCAAAAGTTTAATGCTATGGTTAGAATTTATTCTTAATACTTTTCCCGTAGTTGCGGATGCTTGCGGGAGGGTTAATCATAAGTAAGAGGTTTGTTCAAGTAAGAACAACACCTAAGCACCGGTCCACCCACATATCAAATTATCAAAGTAGGGAACACAAATCAAACCAACATGATGAAAGTGACTAGATGAAATTCCCGTGTACCCTCAAGAACGCTTTGCTTATCATAAGAGACCGTTTTGGCCTGTCCTTTGCCTCAAAAGGATTGGGCTGCCTTGCTGCATACTTGCTACTATTATCGTTACTTGCTCGTTACAAATATCTTGCTATCAAACTACCCGCTACTTACAATTTCAGCACTTGCGGAGATTACCTGCTCGTTACAAATTATCTTGCTATCAAACTACCCGCTACTTACAATTTCAGCACTTGCAGAGATTATCTTACTGAAAACTACTTGTCATTTCCTTCTGCTCCTCGTTGGGTTCGACACTCTTACTTATCGAAAAGAGCTACAATTGATCCCCTATACTTGTGGGTCATCAGGATGTTGGAATAATATTCTTACTAGGTTGTTCAAAAAGTCCCATTTATGAGATGTCCAAAGGGTATATGAAGAGACATCACGACATGGCAAGTCCCATTGGGAGGTACTGATTGTGCACATCAGTGGTAAAATACATAATCTAGATCATTGTTCAAGTGACATGTACACGGAAACTGATTGTTCGTTGCAAACGTGTCTTATTGACTAATGCATAACACAAGCATCATGGTAGATTTACCCGTTTCCAAGCATACCAGAACCAAACAACTTTCATTTGTTTTGACACTTTATCAAATATACCCATAAAAATGTTGCATTCTGAATTTCACCTTTTTTGACCATATTTTAGGCTGGCTTGTTTTTTTTATGAAAATGCTAAAAATGCGTATGGTACCTAAATACAGGCAAATGAGATCTAATATCTGATTAAAAATTTTAAATCATCTCTAATACATTTCCTAAATCGTGGACAAGTGTAGATTATATTGGAATAATACTTTTAATAGGTGATTTAAAAGGTCCTAGGTATGAGTTAACCGAAGTGTATACGAAGAGACACCACGACATGAGAATTCTGAGAGATACCATTGGTGCACATTAATGTACTATTGATTTCTACACATCAATGATAGAATACATGCTATGGACCATTGGTCAAGTAAAATGTACAAGGAAAATGACTGTTCATTGCAAACCTCCCATATCGACTTGTGCATAACACACACATCTTTGTAGATCCACCCATTCCAAAGAGAAGCAGAACCAAATAATTGCCATTTGTTGTGACACTTTTTCACCAACCTAATGTACCCATGAAATTACCCCATGCCAAGTTTCACACTTTTTACAATATGTAGGTTGGGTTTTTATTTATGAAAATGCAAAAAATGCATATTGTACCTAATAAATACAAGCAGATAATACTGTACATAATATACCCGTATAAAATTCATATAAAATCATGTTACTCATATTTTTGTAAGTGCAACCGAATATTTACGGAAGTGCTTCCATATTTCCGAAATGCTTACCACAAATTTCTGAAAATACATGTTATCACCACATCGATATTTTCGTGCACTCTCAAATTTTCGTCCCCTCAATTTTTCCCATCTCTCATAAATACCTTCTTTCCGCTCCACAAAATTTTCCCACAACCTCATTCGCATCGCTCCCTCCAAATTCAATCCACTTCTAGCGGTTTATGGTTCCCTCCCGAGCGTACGATATGATCGGCAAACCTCAAAGCATGAATGCCCGCAAAGCACCTCCACCTATCCCAAAACCTAACCGTAAACAACCAGGTCACAATTATCTACCCCTCCTTCCTCATCCCACCCCAAAACCTCATGTGACTAAGCATTACATCACAATGTTAGAATGAACAACATGCGCAAGTCTATAAACAAGTGCAAATCTTAGAATTTTATCCACGGTTCTAGTAATTTACTTTGCATGTTCTTATTAAAATTACCATACTATGGTTTATTCTATTTCAGGAAATGTTGTACTCCCTCTATTTACTTATACAAGGCCACTATGAAATATACGTTCTGCATCTATACAAGGCCACCAACAGGAATCGCGGTAAAATTAGTGATATTTTCTCGTACTACAACCTGTTTAATACTCGCATGCATCTAGTCATAATGACAGTCAACTACTCTCTCCACTCAGTTTTCTTGCATGCATGCGATGTATTAATGATCCCAATAAACGAAAAGAAAAAATGACTTGCAAAGCTAGGCATTAAATTTTACATTGGTACCTGCAATCTGAGTTTGTGGCCTTGTATATAAAAATGAAGGGAGTATTATTTCTTCTTTAAGTAACATGTTATAGCTTAAAAAGTATATTATCATATCTTGTTCAGTTTAGGCAACTCGTGATTGTATATTAATATTGTGTACTTATGAATTATGTGATAACTTATACATACATATATATAGGGAAAATCCATCCTACCACCCGGTGGTAGTTACCCCACATATCTCATATACTACCATGTGGTACTATATATATTATTTTATTATTTTAAGTATGTTCATATACTATATCTAAGATATTTCAAAGCAAGTTAAATGAAAAAATTGCATATGAGCCCATAGTTTTTGTTATATTTGTGAAATACGTACATATTTATACGTAAAAAAGAGCATACTCAAAACATGGTACATACTACCTAAAAAATAGTATATATACTACCTAATCATTGTTATATACTACATACTACACGTACATACTCTCGGTTTCGATAGATACTACATATAATATACAAAATGCAAGTGGTGGTAACTACCACTGGTGGTAGATAA
Source organism: Aegilops tauschii subsp. strangulata (assembly GCF_002575655.3). Taxonomy (NCBI): domain Eukaryota; kingdom Viridiplantae; phylum Streptophyta; class Magnoliopsida; order Poales; family Poaceae; genus Aegilops; species Aegilops tauschii. Next base: position 321,859,321 of record NC_053038.3, on the reverse strand, counting down.
AATTTGTCCCATAATTTTATCTACCACCAGTGGTAGTTACCACCACTTGAGTTTTGTATGTTGTATGTAGTATCTATCAAATTGGAGAGTATGTACGTGTATTATGTAGTATATAAGATTGTTTAGGTACTATATATACTACTTTTTTGGTAGTATATATCGTATTTTGAGTATCCTCCTTTTTACGTATAAATATATACGTATTTTACAAATATAATAAAAACCATGGGCCAACTTGCAATTTTTCCATGTAACTCACTTTGGAGTATCTTATATATAATATATGAACATACTTAAAATGATAAAGTAGAATATATACTACCACATGGTAGTATATGAGACATGTGGGGTAACTACCCCAGGTGGTAGGATGGATTTTCGCTATTTGTATGGTGTCTATGAGGTTGATATACCTTCAGATGATTCAGTCGATGTCTATGAGATTGATAAAACCGAAGAGTGCGGTAGTCATGGAAAATCTTCTCTTCAGGTCAAGATTTGCAAACACGTGTCCTCTGAGCTTACCCATCACTCTTACCCATACCCGCCAATGGGTACAAATTTTCCCATAGCCATTCCCCGACAGGGTAGATGGTACCCGCGGGTAAAATTACCCATGTTTGCAAATCATCAATTCGAACAACTTATAGTCATAAACAGCAAGATATAATCATAATCTACGACAATAGATTATAACAACAACACATACTTATAAACAACAACACATTTAATAAACAACATCACTTTATTTCTCGTAAACAACAAACATCAAAGCAACATCACATAGTCATAAACAATAACACATATTCATATGTTTTTGAGTTCACAAATTTATGAAAAAGTGTATACTATAGAGAAATTTTAGTTCACATAAATTTTATATGGGTACATGGGCATGTGAATATGGGTTATACGATCCCATACCCGTACCCGCTCTACCCGATGGGTTTTCAAATTTCCCTATTTCTATACCCATGGGTAACGTTTTGTCTCATACCCAGCAGGTACCCACATGTAAGCAGTCACATCAGCAACGTCTGGGCCCACTTGTAAGTAGTCACGTCAGCACCGTGTCGACCCATATGTCAGAATCAATGACCAGTCCGATACGACACATCAATTGCCACTAAAACGCTATTCGATGACAAATCGGTTGAAAACGGCGTCAGTTTTTGCCGTCAGTGAAAATAGACTTCAGTGACAGAAAAAGAATTGTTACCAAAGAGATGATCTTATGTGACGGAAAAATTGGTACTAGAATTTTTTTTGCGAGGACGCTTCAGTGATGGAGAACATGACGATGAAAAACTGCCACAACCCTATCTTTTATGATGACAATCGATTTTACGTGACACAAATAATCCATCACAAGAAATCCCTCATTTTGTAGTGTACTCTAGTGTCCGGGATGTCGATGACGACCTCGACGAGTCCCTTCCCATAGTTTAATCCCCCCTCCCCCCCCACCCCCAAAATTTGGAGCAGTCAACAATGGATGGTTTGTGTGAAGACGAGTCTTAATTAGGAACTTCTTATCTGGCGAACGTCAACTGGGAAGGGGTGGCAATTGCGAAAGTTTTGGGTGGCCATTTACATTGTGGGAGGGTGCTAATTTCTTCAGAAAACACATGTCAACTTCTGGAAAGAAGAAAATTTTGATGCAAATAGGAAAGGATTTTCCATCTCCCACCACTTAAACTTAAAAAGACGTCCGCTTGCCACCCCTTCACAGCTAACGTTCGTCAGATAACAATACTGCTTAATTGAGGTTCAGTGCGCAGGTTGTTATCTATAAGTTTATCATCTTTACGAGGATCTCTTCCACAGACCTCTATCCACCCAGGCACACCAGCAATTTCTGCTTCTCAAGGACACTATGCAAGGTAACTCTGTCGAGACGAATAAAGATGTTTGGAGATACCATTGGAGCTTTGCAAGTTACTCCTCCATAAAAATGTATAAGGCAATAATGGGCCCTAGCAATGCACATGTGATCTTCAAATGGATCTGGAAAAGCTCTGCACAACTCATACATAAGATTTTTATCTGGCTACTGGTGCATGATAGAGTGAACACTAGAAACCTTCTTCACAGAAAATCTATGCCTCATCCAGATTATACATGTGCACTTTGCAATGAGAAGATTGAAGAAACAGTGATGCACCTATTTTGGGCCTGCAACTTCGCCATAGAATGCCGGTATCAAATCATTCCGAGCAAACAATGAGTCATCTCTCAATATGATGAAATCAGCCTCATAGTAGCCAAACTTCCACAACAGATTGCCATGGACATTGTTATTGCAGGCTGTTGGAGCATCTGGTCAGTAAGAAACGATAAAATCTTCAGGGCACAAACTCCTTCCAAGCCTTCGCTACTTAAGAGAAGGGATTGAAAGGGCTAGAATCAGGGCAAAACCAGTGAAAGAACAACTACTAGCTATCTGGTCTGAACACCATTTGTAAACCTCAGTATGATACCTAGAGCTGGCATTGGCAGATTTTTGTACTCTTTTTTCTTTTTAGCTCTTATACATTACTTCTACTATATAATATATATACTGTAGAACAATTGTTCTACGTTCCAGGGCCTAAAGAAAATCTTTACGAGTAACGAGGCTAGTGTTAGGCTGGGCGGCACGAGGCCCACACATGTAGTGAAAGCTTCATTCTCGACAACAAGCAATACAACTAGTTGTACTAGATGGATATACATGGAAACTCTGTTCGCATGGGAAGAACACCAGGAGCTACTAGACGAGTGGAAATTCTGGATCGTACACATGGACATGGACGCAACGGAGAAGCAGAGTCAGTTATAGTGTTATACGGCCATTGACTCATTGTAGTCGCCGACGCCGAAAGTGCACTTTTCGGCGCTGAGTATATCTTTTCCGGTACCTGTGATCATTAACGTAGCACTACGGAGTACGTCGCAGGAGGAGGAAGTGGAAATTCAGCCCCGTTGTTTTCCTCTGTTATATCACCTGCAAAAAAAAAAAGTCCCCCCCTGTTATATGGAATGGAAACGCTGTTTACTTAGAAGCGTGTATAGAATTTTTTCGACAAAGGTATAGAAATTCCGATGCCTGCATGCACATTGTCAAAGAGTGTAGAAATTCTATTATACGGATGAGATTCATAACTCCGAAACAGGGGAAAGAAGGCAGCCACGCGGACTGAAAGCACACACGTAGTAAATTCCGATGCCGGCATGCATATTGTCGTCACGAGTTTCATGCAATCTACTATTTACCAAACTATAATACGGCCTATATATCTAAAATAAGCATAAAGGAATGACAAGAGATCAGTTAGCCACAATGTTCACAACTCCAAGCGTACAAACTTGGAGATTCGTAGTCTTAAACCAAGGAAACGTCCCGCGTATGAACTGTCTTTTGCACAACATAGCTACTTCTTGTTCTTCCATAGCCAGGCAAGGGGGCACGGCGACAGATCTTGTCTCAAAAGTGCCCTTCAGGGAGGGGTTAATGGCTATAGAATAGGACAGGGACGCCATTGGCAAAGTCCTACCCTACAGATACGGTGCTACCACAGCTAAACCTAGTTAATCAGGGTCTGTCTTCTCATGCACATCACTCGTAATGCACGTTTCCGAATCCTTCTGGAGTAGTAGATGTAGTGTAACACCTCCAAAACCAAAAGGCACAAACACACTGAAAAACTAATCATCGTGGCCGCGTATAGATCAGACACGATCGCGTCGGCGACGAGTAAATTAAGGATGGTTGCATGGGTTATGCCTAGCCCTTTTTCTCATAGTTTATGTATACCAAGGTGCATGCTCTGTAGTAATGGCTAACGGCTTAGTGGGAGACACGTAAGATTAGCGGGTGAGTGGAAAAGCGAAGGTATAAGCGTGTTAATGTTCGATCATGGAAGCACTTGTTCTTGGTGTGGGTCAGTATTTGTAGGCTTCAAAGGGCTCAGGGTACAAAAGCCATCAGTATAATAGACTGTTTCAGGTAGTTTTGGCCGAGCACTTTACGTGTTCCAATCCATGAGGCGGCTCCAGAGAAAGTAGCTGTAGTAGAATTGTCATGGGACATGCATGTAGTATGATATAATATGCTGGTCGTATCTGACTGTTGTTATGTACCGGTCTTGCGTGCATGCATGTGTATGTTTTTTTTCTATTCGGTGAAGCAAATATTAGCTACTACTAGTTTGTAGTACATGTATGTATATGAGTTTATGTGCTAATTTGTTTCGTACAAAATCTAGCTTAATAAAGAGCTGAGATCATGGTGGGTAGGTGGTCCAAAATGTGAGAATTTGTAGTTGGGCACTACATATATAGCATATAGCTCTCTTAGGGTTTAGCCCCTAAACAAGATGATTGGAAAACAATAAGAAATCTAGATGAAAGGAACATCCCTAGGCCCAAAGACAAGCTCAAGAAATATGTCTCTTAAAGCAGGCACCACTAGTTTGATATGCTTCACACCGAGTAGAACAATTTTTTGTTTTCATAAAAGGTCCTACATAAGCATCATCTCGATCGGGTAGCTATTCCCTTTATTTTTCCTATACTGATGTACTTAAAACACCAGCAAAGCTGCTCATATTCTTTCCTTTTTTGCCTTTTGTTTTTCTTTGCTAGCTCCTTGATTCCGCCATTTTATATGGTTGCTGTGAAAATGCCCGGCCGCGTCCTACGCGGCTAGCAGGAGAAATTCTAGAAGTTGCGTTCCAGAGCCAGAGAACATATTCCAAACTTTTGGAGGACTGCTGCTTTCGTGATGTCCAAACTGAACTTCATCTTTGTTTCGGACACTACTTGAGCATATATATACAAGTAGTGCTAGTTTTGTAGAACTTTTGTTGTGGCAATGTGTCAGAATCATGAGAGCATTCAGCTAGAAGAATTATACTCCATAGAAAAAGTGAAGAATAAGAACGTGGTGCAATGACTTTAATTTGTTGCCTACTTAATTGCTCCATCAAGATAACTTTTAGTATCGAGTACAGCTAAGGGGAACTTCGCATTGCATATATGGCATGCAGTGCCAGTGTTCCATAAAAAAAAAAGTATGGCATGCAGTACTTGTTTGTTCCTCCTTTTCAGCACCAATCCTACCACACTGTTTGTTTGGTTCCAATGGGAAAGCAAGCATAGAAACTTAGGGCTAGCTACACCCATGGTGACTAAGCTTTGGTAGACTAGTAAAGTTTCACAACATGTGATTCGGTTGGGTAGATATAGTAATTGTTGGGTGAAGCATCTGATTCGGGCCGGTGACTCTTGTTGCATTGTTAAACGGCTAAAGGCGCACAATGATTGGGGATTCTGGATTAATGTTACATACCAACATTAGAACTTACAAAAGAAAGGTATATGGTATGTGTGTAGTTACAAAAGTACTTGCATAGTTTAGCCGGCACTAATGACAAATGTTTTTCTACAAAAGAATGTATATGAAAAGGTATACTATCTGCAGCAAACTTGGAAAGTACTGAAGTGTTCTTACGCTGCAAGCATGATTAAAGAAGCCCAATTGGCATATATATTTTGGTGCCAAGGAGAGGATGGTCCATCTTGAGATTCCTAACCGTACATTACAATATTGCATGAACAACGATTGCTATGTACGTACGTGAGAATACATGTGTTGACAAGTGTTCACAATAGAATACTTGAACCAGAACAGGGGCTGGCAACACACTGACAAAAAATGATTGCAAAGGTCTTCGACCAAATAATCTTTGATGCGCAATCTAGTTAATTTACACTCTTTTTAACCAAAAAAAGACATTATCATGGAGAATAAATGCGCAATCAAACAAACATGCATATGTACGCATCAGTTATTTCTCGCTGCATATGTATTATAGGAAAAATATATCTAGCTGCATACAATAGTGAGCTAGTTTTCGCAATAAGAACAAAAATACGGGCAGTTAGTTAGTGGGGGAAATTTGGATGCATGCACCGCGATTTACATCATTACTGCAGGACCAGCCTGCAAATGCACGATTAATTTCTTATTATGCTATAAGCAAGTGTGGGTTTCCCCTAACCTGGTGAATTAAACTAGTTAGAGATCGATCCCGTGCCGTAGGAAAATGATATCACCAACAAATTAATTAAGGTCACTTATCCACACTTAGTCGTGGTCATTCTGCCTGCATAGCTGACAGTTACAACCGTTAGAGCATCTCCAACAGCCGCGCAAAGCGCGGCGTGCTAAAAGTCATGATACAACACCGGGTGAGCTAGGTTTTGCGCGCGGCGGCGCGCTGGCTCCAGCTGCCACCGCAAAATAAAGCGTGCCCGAGCCGCTCCAGCAAGCGCGCTATATTTTGTACATAGTTCAAGTCTTCTCCTACAATACATAGTCACATAGTACATAGTTCTACGATACAACTAAGCGTACATAGTTCTAGTCTTCTCCTACAATACATAGTCTCACATAGAACTACTACTCGTCATTCTCCGACTCGGACTCTGCCTCGGTGATGTCCTCCTCAGACGTTTGAGCATAGGCGTCAAGGAACCGATCGTCGCAGGAATCCCAGGACGACGCATCTCCTAGCGCGATGTTGTATTTAGCGACCGCCTTCCGCGTTCGCTTGTCCTCGCGATAGGCGTCTCGCTCCTTCCTCTTCTCCTTCCTCTCCGCCCTCCTCTCGACGAAGAACTGCTCCTCGATGATATCTTGCGGGAAGCGTTGCCTCCACATCACCATGGCTTCCTCGTCCATCTCGGCCAGGCTGAGACGGCGCTCCCGCCTCCGGTTTTTGCGCCGATCCTCATCGGTGATAAGCCGCAGGAAAGGAGCCAATTCCTGTGCCCGCTCTGGCGTCGCCATGTCGGTGAAGTTCATGTCCCAACGGGACCGCCGGAGGCGCCACGCCACAGCGTCGTACGCGCGGGCGCCGTCCTGGGCGGTGTCGAAGGTTCCGAGGCCAAGGCGCACGCCGCCGCCCAACCGTATCGAGGCGGAGTAGGTGCCGGACGGACGGACGCACGCGGACGCCGCGGTAGCCCGAACCTCCCCGGCGGCGAGGCGGCATGGTGGCGCGGTGGTGTCGTGTCGGCGGCGAGGAAAGAAAGCGCTAGAGCGAGCGAGAGAGAGCGGCAGAGGCGCTGCAATTTATAGGCACGCCGGACGCGGTGCGCCAAATCTAGCGCACGAGCTGCCGCCTTTTTCCCCGCGCGCGCAAACGATTCCCGCGCGCTAGTTTCCCGCCACCGCTGGAGCGCGCGAAAACGTCCCGCGCGTGCTAAAAGCCCAGTTTACCGCGTGCGCCTTTTGGCGCGGCTGTTGTAGATGCTCTTAGTTCATGCATGAAAGTAACCGACGATATTTACCCTCATCCTAACTTTTTTCTTTGCGGGTACCCTCCTCTTAACCATGATGTACATGGTTTTCTTTTGTCAAATATCTGATGATGATGCACATGCTGATCTCAAGTAGTAGTAATATTTCTTTTACCAACCTAGCTACTCGATTTCCTATCATGAGCACCTCACGTAGCTCCTTTTTACATTTATAATACTCGTAGATGCTATCTGTGGTAGCTAATCGTTGCCACGACATGCAGAACCACAATGCCACTAGTTAATCTGCTGCTTAGTACGTTTTTCACCTTTTCTCTCCTTGTATTTATTAATTGTTAAGCGTAGCTGCAGATTAATGGATATCTGGTCCCTCCTCTTGGCTTGATTATGGATCAAGTGATTAAGCATCAACTAATTTTAAGCTCGTGAGCGACCAAGTCTATGCATTCTAGAACCGCACTGTTCTCATGGTGCGCGCGCGTGCACCCGACGGACAACGACGATCACGCGCGCCCTCGTCCAGCGCGCTTGGCTCGCCGGAGGAGGCGGCGGCGGCTATGCGTGTGAACGCCAGCTTCTTTGTTGAACACGTCAAATGCCCCTTTGGCCAGTCACTCCGACAGGTCGGGAGCCAGCCCATACGCCCGGGTATATAGGAAACACGACCCATCTGTCATCCTCATAGGGATCGATATGTGTTTGGCACATGAAAGCAACGTCGGACACCACAAACCCGAGCTCCGAAATTAAAGAAAAAGGCTAAAAAAAACTCTTCCTCTCGTTGCGCCGCTGCCTGACAATGGCGGCGGGGCGTTTCCCTAGGCTGTCTTCCAATTCCACCCCCCTTCCCCACCCCCCGTCCATGGCGAGTTCGATGATTGGGCAAGGATCACCAATGGCTTGATCTCGACCTGCGGGGGCGGCGGCCTAGGTTGGCGACGGTCCTCGCGCTGATGAGTGTATTTTTACACTCATTTTTTAAACCGGATAATTCCCGATTTCATCATTTGATATGTTTACTAATGACTAATAAAAGCGAAATATTGTAAATCGCTTTATTTATTATGTTTCATTCAGGAATGGGCCATTTACGAAAAGAAATCAGCCTATATATGAAAAATAAGAAGCCGTACGATCAAGTCCAAGCAACCGGAGGTGCCCAACCAACTCTAGGAGGGAACACGATGCCTGGTATGACCACGCTCGCTCGTACCACCCAGCGCCAACTCCATGACATCAGCACAAGCAATCTTCATGAAGAGTTTGAGGCCCCATTCGGAACAAAGCGTCCAGAAACCCTACGCGCCACAACAAAGAGAAAGGAGAATCACCGCCATCACCATTCCCATCTACATCTTCATATCCATCTCCATAGCACCAATTCCCCATAGCCATAAAGATAACTTTTACCTTGGTACCTGTAATATAAGTTTGCGGCCTTGTATAAGGGAATGGAGGGAGTACATCACATACGGTGATATTTTAAGAATAAACTTGAATCGTTCATCTTCAAGTACTTTATAGAATGTTTTCCATTTGTGATCTGTTTGCAATGTGCAAGTAATCCACTAGAACTAAGGGTCGATGCACAACCTTGCAACTTCATGTACTTGTGCATGGGATTGCTTGTAGAACTTTAGGGAAACATTATTATTCATGTGTTTCGCAACGGATTTGTCCATTGTCTTTTTCTCGTTCTAAGGTTGTGATATCCCGACTTATAAGAATGATAGACTACTCATATCAACAAGGTGTATTTTCTTTTTCAGGAGCACGTCTAAATGGAATCTCAAAATTAAACGTACTTGGCTTGGATCAATTTGGGGGTGTGGTGCGGGTCAGTGATGCATACATAGGGCACATGTGCATGCTGGCACCGGCACACACTACAAAAAATACACTTCCCTGATGATACGTGTTTGTGACAGTAGGTCACGTTTTCTGTCATGCATGTACATCCATGACAAATTTATGACAGAATCAAGATAGTCATACCTGTGCTGTCGTAGAAGTGTTCCATGACATTACCAAAATTATCATCACGGAAGTGTCTACTTCCATGACAATAAATCGCGCGTCACAGAAGTTCTTTCGTCAAGGGTGACCGACACGTGGCATCCACCGTAACGGAATGCCGTTAAGCTATCGGGTCCAGTTTTGGATCCGATAACCCGTTAACAGCCCCGACCAATGGGGATTTTCCACGTGTAAAATCATCATTGGCTGGAGGAAACACGTGTCGGCTCACCGTTGGGACAGATGTCATCCACTCATTGGACCCAAAGCGCCTATGATACGTCGACACGTGGCACGGCCCAACAGAGGCCCATATAGGTTAAAAAGGCCGGCCCAGTCAAAGGCCAGTAGTACTTACTCAGGTACTAGTGGGCCAGCCCAATAATGGCCTGCTTAATAAAGGCCCATTTACGGCCCGAAGCCAGATCTGGCCCGTTAATTGTTCGCTGAATATTTGGACCCATTTACGGCCCGAAGCCAAATCTGGCCCGTTAATTGTTCGTCGAATATTTGGCCCCAATTACAGCCCAGTGATTTTCGGCCTGTTAGAGGCCCGATGTAGACATGGGCCCATTTCAGCCCGGTGTGACTTTCGGCCTGGGAACGGCCCGTGCTGCCCATGGGCCATATTTGGTCCGACGGGACGTCGGGCCCACTAACGGCGCATGATAAAGGTGGCAACAGTTAAGCCCAACGTGACTTTGGGCCTGTTAAAGGCATGTCGCATAATTCGGCCCGTTGATGTCTGTACTAAGCTTTCGGCCTCTTAAAGGCCCATGATATCAGTGGGCCAACTAAGGCCCGGGATATGTTTCGGCCTGGTAACTGCCCGTGATATAACTGGGCCCAAAAAGGCCCGGTCTACATTTCAGCCCGCTGAAGGCCCGTCGACTAGTGAAAATTGAGGCCCAATATGCATTTCGGCCTGCTAAAGGCCCATGGTTTCATCTGGGCCGTAACAGGCCAGTACAATATTCGCCTGTTAATGGCCCAACGCTACCTGGGCCAAACTAAGCGCTGGGTCCACAAAAGGCCCAACTAAAATATAGGCCGGTGTAAGTTGTGGGCCTCGCGCAAAGTGTGAAGGCCCCAATCATTCGGGCCCAAGAAAGATGCAGGCCGACCCAATTGTGGCCCGCTAAACACCAGGCCCGTTAGAGGCGAATGTTTTGGCCCGGTCGACTACATCTGATTTTTTTCAGATAGCGAATGATGGCAGTAACTAGTAGGAATTAAGAACAAACCTACTCTATACAATAAAGAAATTACGGCATAGTAACTAAGAATAAACCTACACTATACAATAAAGGATTTATGGTATATTACATCCACCGGGCATCTAAGTTCACCACCAGTGATCATAAAGCGCAACGAAGAAGCAGATTACAAAAACTGGGCACCATTGCAGCGTAACAAAATAATACTGAACCGAGACCACTTCCAAGACAGTTCAAGAAGGGTTAGCCTTGCGCGGGAATTGTTGTGCAAGCTGCTGAGCAAGGCTATGAGACCGGCCTAGCATGTCGGTCATAGCTTCCAGGTGTAGCTGTTTAGTGATGAGGTTCTCATTGGTGTTCTCCGCAATCTTTCTTAGAGATAGGACTTCAAGTCGAAGTTGAGTTGCAGAATGCCTTTCTGCTAGAACTTGGGACTGAAGAAGTCGAACTAATTCAGACAACGAACTCTGTGAGCTTGTCTGACTGCTAGTCTCAAGTAACTTGAACACTGCATCAAGACAAGACTTTGGGGTTGTCTCGCTGTCTTCAAGATGTTTTGCCTTCTTTGCTGCAATATATGTTGGGTTTGTCGCACAGCCTTCAGCAGACATGTGCATGCCATCAGGCATATCACCCTGAAACAAAGTAGAGAGATGACAGGTTTTGCACGTGTATAAACAAAGATGATAACTGTGTCAATTCCATCCAATTTCAAATTAGAAAATAAAGAGTAAGTTCAAAATATCAATAGCATAATTTGGCATTGTTCATAATGCGGGGAGCTTCACCACACTACTGGATTACCATGTCAACATAACAAGCATAGATGAAGGGCAAATAAAATCATTGTATCTATTTTGGTTAATGTGCATGGCATGTTGTTCATATCATCAGCCACATCAGTAAGATAAAACAGGAGATGACAAGGTGCAGACGTGGGCTGCTTCACCACACACTGGATTATAGATCCACAAACAAGCATACATATAGGGAGTATTGAGTAATGTGCATGGTATGAATAAGGAATTTGGTTTTACAAGTAAAACTTAGAACTTACGGTTCTTGCGAACATGCATTTTGGTAGAAACAGCAAACTAAACAACAGTAAACGATAGGGAGTATGAGCAAATTAAACAGCAGCTGAGGATAAAGGCTTTAGAAGGACTGACTTACATTAACAGTTAACACCGGCTTTATAATGCCCTTCTCCATGTCAAGGGAAGGATAACTCAAGAATTTCAGCACAAAATCTTCTTCATAAGCATTGCATGTACTCTACATTTTGTAGAGAGTAATTATAGATATGATAATACTGGAAGGGATAGAGGATAATGAAGATAAGATGCAGATTGATGCTACATAATCAACTACCAATCCCTGGAAGTACAAGCATTATAGGACAAAATGTACTGACAAGAGCAATGGGCTACACTTCTGCACTGGCATTGTCTGTATATTCTACTTTTTGGTAAGATTAAATATAGATCTGATCTTTTTTAGTAAATGGTGGGCGAGGGAGATAAGATGTAGAATGCTACACAATGAACCAATCCCTCTTCCCATAATACAAGAGTGTTTTGAACACCGGTGTACTGTACAAAACGTTCTTATATTATGGGACGGAGGGAGTAGCTGTTAATGTAAGTACAGTGATAGACGACGTTCAGTCCTTACAAGAGGACTGCAGAGCTAAACCTCTTCAAAAGCATTGGGTTGATTCTAAATTTATGTAAGAGTCCATACGGATCTTATAATGTCCACCAAATGGACGATAACGAGGCTAACATGTGCAGTGATGCTACATAATCAAACAGCTATGAAAGTAGGTATGGTCATACAGGGCAAGAGGTACTCACAAGAGCAATGCAGTGTGCAATATAGTTGCGAGATTCTGTGGTCCCTTGAGAACGAATGTTCTTCTGCTAACAGTTTTCGTACAAATGAGATGTTAAGGCAAATGCAGAAATGTAGTTCAAATTGTGATGTGATATCATAGATAGTACCTTACGCTGCAGCCGAGACCAATGTGTAACAAGATTATTCCAGTCACCCTCGGATAAATGTAGCACCGGAGACTTTACAGAAATTTCGTTTAAAGGCTTGCCATCGAAGTGCGCTTGCCTCAGGTAGGAACGATACTTCATCAACAAGTGCTTGAAAAGTGCAACCAACCCTTGCTCGTCTTCACAATGCAGTTTGGTCCTCGCCTATTTAAAAGAATGAAATCTTGCGTCTTCTGTCAGCAGAAACATATGCAGTAATGACCATGAATAACATTAGTACATTATTTACGCGTAAGTTGCGGAGGAAGACTGGAAATTGTTCTGTGTCTACGGTATAATCTTTCCATGAAGGAAAGATGCGCACAAAGTTCCTGACAACAATATAAGCTTTGTATTCTAAACAAGGAAGAAATGGAACAGGGGTCCTATTTGCTGCAATTGGGGCTCTCTCTGGTTCGAAAATGGATTTGGCAACTGGATTTGGTGTACTCTTTGGTGGAATGGGGGGTTTTGCGTCGTAGAGCTGGTGCTATGTCAACTGGCATAATCATAATGTTTGCTGCAGTTGGGGTTTGCTGAGTTGGGGCATCAGAAATGACCAGTGTAGTAGGGCTAGAGTCTGCTAGAGTTGGGGTGTTTTGTGGGTCAGGTGATATTGCAACTACACCTAATGAGCTATTTGATTTATCAGGTGCCACTATCTTTTCCAAATACTTTGCTTGTGCTCCTCCACGATCAGCAATCGCCCTCTTCCTTTTGAACGTCTGATACACAAGAATAGCATTTGAATGGATAAATATGGTATGATGACAAATGGAATACGTACTAAAAATGGATAGGCAGGCCGTATTCACATACACGATGTGTAAACTAAGCTAATGGCAGTTCAACAAAGTAGAAGCAATGCAAAGCATCAGTTGCAAGATATGTGCGACAAATATAACCTTGGAAAGTTAGAGCAAGCACCTTGATGGGTGAATAAGATAGGGCATCTTCCTCTGACTCCTCCACTAGGGAGCTACATTGACTTAGGTCTCCCTCTAGCTCAGAATCACTGTTAGAATCATATTCTGAGCATGAATCTGTAGGTGGAGAGTGTTTGCATTGCATTGCATCCAGACTTGATTTCAGTCCCTTAATGCCAAGTTTGACAGCCATGGCATTGTTCTGCTTTATTCTTTTCATGCGCGCAAGCTCATAATCATTATGATGCTGTTCAGAATCTGAGATTCATGAAAACATAAAAAGTAGTCAGATTATCTATGGAATGCATTGCGGATTCAACTCGAAGAGTGTCTCCCTATAAACCCCTGCATATGCAAAGTTCACCCCCCCAACCGTGCTGACCAGACTACACCGAGAAATACAAACCCTTATGTCTCTATAACAGGCAGACACACATTTCAAAACTGAAGTAGGAACATTAGAATTATATGAAATTCATATTTGAACAAATAAACTAAGGAATTATGAGTGGCATAATGTTTAGCTTCAAGGGTGGAGTGTTGGTAGTGCGACACAAAGCAAGTAGGCAGATTGTATTCCATGTAAAAGATCGAAGCCTATGTAAAAGCTGGAAATGACACTTTCTTTCTATACAATGCAGTGTTCGTTGCCCACACATGATGGAAGAGATCACATAGAGAAATACTATTCACTCATGTCTACGGTTGCAGTATTTAGAAACAGGGTGGTCCACACTAAAAGAATATTGACAACAAATATGACAAGGCAAGCATAGATGTAGTCAATCAATCATTTACTTGTGAGCTCACTAGGACAAGTATGCAGAATTGTAACTGCAGTAAGAGACCGTCCAAAATCTGAATCAAGAAGTTTGTCTAGCACTTATTGTTTGCAACTAATCGACGTGAATAATTGGATATTATATCGAATGAGTAAGAAAGACAAGTAAAATTTTCAACAAACCTGGCTTGCAGTAGTAATCTGGGTCAATGTCACTACGACCAACAATCCAAAATGACTAGTGTCTGTTCCTAGGGCCGGAATTTTGAAAACCCTGTGAACTTTACAGGTACTAAAGATTACCGAAATACATCTGAACCATTAAGTGTAGGTAGCACTGAGCACACAACAAACCCTAATGACAGTCCTGCCTAATGAGTAATGAATCAATTAGAAAATGGGTGATGAGGAGTGGCTGCTGAGTGTTGAGGACTTATCTCAGGATAAATCTGGTTGGCTTAGTGGGTGCTGCACGCCTGAGCCCTGAACGGATTGGGAAGGTAGGCACGGCGGCGCGCCCGGGCAGTGGTGACGCTGTTGGGCGAGCGGCTCCTGACCTCCTGTTAGTCCGGCGTCTCCTCCTAGAGTCATGCCGTCCGGGGACGGCAAGTCGCCGGCGAGGCAGGCGGCTGGGGGCGAGTAGAGATCGGAAGTGCGCAGCAGAACCGAGGGGAATCGGGGCCTGGGACGACCCAAAATCCCAGGGTGGGCCGGCCCACCGTGGGCACCCTGTAGAGATACACACCCGAGCGGCGAACATGCATTTTCGAAACTAATTTAGGAACATTTAGCTGACCGATTAAACGATTCTGTTTTAATAATACCAGATTCGTATTTGAACAACTAAGCTTGTTTAGCTTGATGGGTCGAGCAGTGCTATTATGACACGAAGCACGTATTCTGATCGTATAGTGATCATAAAAGGGGGAAAACGGAGAAATGATATTTAGCAGCCATTGTTTGCTTTGAACTAAGAACTAAATTCTAAGAGCTGAAAAGAAAGTAGAGTAACCAAGTTAAGATATATTTTCTGGTTGAGATCAAAAAGTTGAGGAGATATGAAGTACCACCTCTCTTGCAGCGCCGTGTAGGCATCGGGTGTGCGATGGCTGTCGGTGGCGTGGAAGTAGATCTGCGACGGTAGACAGGTGCATCGGGGGATAAGTCCCGTTGCGGTGGAAGAGAAGGTCGTGTGAGCGGCCCCGGCAAAGAGGACGACGACGCCGATGAAGCGAGAGGACGTGATGCAAGGCTCTTGGTCCGTCGTCGTGGATGAGAAACTTCCATCTCTAGTAGTGGACGACGCGGTCTTGCTAGGCGCTCTGACATGGTGGAGGACGGTGGCGATGGATGTGGTGGAGGATGGCGGCGATGGATGTGGTGGAGGACGGCGACGATGGATGGGGTGGCGGACGGAGTCTGGTGTGGGGATGGTGTTCTAGCGCGGACGGTGTATGAATGGGAAAATGGAGGGAGAGGTACGGGAACCATGTTTTTGGGACGCGCCTGTCTGAAATATGGGAAAGTTACGAACTTAGCCCCCGTTTAAAATTTGGACGTCTCGTCGGTTGGGGATACGATGGTAATCTCGGATCTCGCCAATATTTGCCTAGAGCGATTTCGGGCGAGGAGAGGGTGGTTGGCGCCCATGGTTGGCGCCCACGGTGTATGAACGGGGCTGACAGGCAGGGCGGTTGTGTCACGTCTGAGTGAAGTTACAAACGTGCCCCTATTGAAAATATTTGCCTACATCGATTTCGGCCGAGTCGAGTTTGTTTTGCCGCCCACCGTGTATGAATGGGGAAACGGAGGGAGAAACAGAGGTCTTTCAGATGAGCTTGAATCAAATGTGTTTTGCCGCCCATGTTTGGCGCCCACCGTGTCGGAATGGGCTCAGAGGCGGTCATGTCATGTCTTATTGAAGTTACTATCCTACCCCTATTTAGAAGTGGAAATCGGCCCGATGGATTGTCCGTGTAATGGGTAGACAGTAATTTCCATCTCCCAAACACTTGGCTTCGGGCAGCCGACGTGGGAGTGGACATTTTGCCGCTTCTTTCGAATTTTGGGACAATAAGCATCCACGTTTACCTTGGCAACTAAATTCGAATCCATTTTGTATTCCTATACGAATCTTTATAAATCATTCTATGTGTTTTCATATATCTTCAAAAGGACGACAAAGATGTATTCCACTGTCATATATGAATATGGTTTACAAATGCCGATACTCAAATTCAGATGCTAGAATCCAGTTTAAGGTGAATTCGAATATTTGGAACACTTCATGTCCAACTCAAATGTCACACGCAGCATAATGCGTACTCCCATTTAGATATGTACACAAGCGATGTATCAAGATTCGAATACCGAGTGAATCAACCAAAAATGTACAGAACTAACAGACATATAAACACTTATAGAGTATATTGATCAATAATATCAACTAACATACATAAGCCAGGCCGCTGTACTTTTCTTTGCTACAACATCATCCTTTTTTTAGCCAAGCTACTACAGCATCTTGGCCCTTTCCGATGCGTGCCACTTATGGTCCATCTATACTACTATTATTGCAGAATGCACATTCAGCCTGATTGACATATTTGTAGGTCTGGCACAACAATCAAAATGAAATGTCTCCGAGTCTTATCAATTAATAAAGACTTGTGCTCAAATAAAATTACAAGCCAAAAAACAAAAAACAATTATTACATGATCTCTAAAACAAATGGTTTGATTGATTACATGAACAAACAACACAAAGGTTATTCAATGATGGAAAGAACATTTCACCTATGATTTACCAAGTGGGAATTTAATTTCCTTTTTTCCTTCAGGACCTTAACAATGTGGTCAGTCTCAGCTTGCTTCGTTTTGAAATCCACCAAATATTTAATGGTTGTCTTGAGTACTGCTACTGATTGTGCTGTTTTCTTCCTCAACATGTCAACTTCATCTCTAAGTGTAGAAGCAGAATCTCTTTCTACCACTAGTTTAGCCTC
Source organism: Aegilops tauschii subsp. strangulata (assembly GCF_002575655.3). Classification (NCBI taxonomy): domain Eukaryota; kingdom Viridiplantae; phylum Streptophyta; class Magnoliopsida; order Poales; family Poaceae; genus Aegilops; species Aegilops tauschii. The sequence goes on along the minus strand of NC_053038.3, from coordinate 321,842,026 downwards.
TAGAGCATCAGCAGTTGGCAATTCATAATGCACGATTGGGCCGGTGCCACTACTGTGGGATGATACAACGTCCATGGGGACCTCGCTCTTTGATCTTGGGCTAACCTGTTTTGCCATTAAAGTTCTGATTGGATTCAGAAAAGTTGAAGTTAGCAAAACATCTTAACTGGGAGTTATAACAGCAAACCAGTTAAACAAACAAGGAATTAAAGAGTTTCAATTCGATGCTGAAAAGTAGTTATTAACATCATTGTAACCCGTTGTTGCAGCAGCAAAGCAGTTAAACAAACAAGTAGCTATTTAAGTTCAGGCAAACAGGTAATTCTTAACAGTAAGTATCAAACACATAGGTAGGTGCAGTCTATAATAGGATTAACAGGCTGGCATTATGTAATCAGTAGCAAACTAAATTAAGCCAAGCAACGTAATTGAACAATTTTGTAGTAAGTGGCTAACTAAAATTCCGAGAAGCAGGTAACTGAACTTACTCTAGTTCTTTGTACAGGCGCACTGCAACTTCTTTTTCGCTTACAAGGTTGTACGAAGGAGTCCATGGCATCAATTACTTGGATACGCAGTCCCAATACTTCTTTCTTCCCACACTGCACTGGTAAGTCGAATGGTTAATCTGGTAAGATGGTGCATCCTTGATATGTTATATGAGGACGTGTAGTCAGACTAGTTGTAGCCACACACATCACACTGGCTTTTACTATATATTTCATGCGGTTACTTTTGGCATATCGAGATCTAAGCAATCTACAATAGGATGAAAAGACCGGCATCCTTCACATTATTGGCGAACTCAGTTTATAGAAACAAGCAATTCAACCATTCTGTGGGTAAATCAAAAGCGCCACTGGAATATTTTTCACTATCCCTATCATACACGCAAAAAGGGGCGACGCCACCATAGGGGCTGGTATGGGCGGCCGCCTCGGGTGGCTCGAAAGTGTGCACCTAGTTTGAGTCGTCCAGGTTGGCCCAGGCTAGTTTTGTTCGTCCCAACGCACGAGTAGGCAATGTAAAAAATGAATAAAAATGTTTCAATTTGGATAGGCCAATAACATAAGTGCAAGGCAGGCCCTATAGCAGGCTCACGGCCCAAATGAGCGCCTCCCATATCGATCGACAGTAGGAAAAATCCCAATTCATCCGCTCTAGCCTCCAGTCTGGTTCGCTCCTAACCTAGCCGCCGCTGGACAGACCGACACAGCACTTCCTCACGCCCTCGTTGGAGGGCAGTCGCCGGGCTTCAAGCAAACGGATGGACAAGAAGATGAAGATCCAACCCTGGGTGTAGCCTGCGTGGGAGGCAGCGGCGGCAGCACGGGCATGTCATCGAGCTTGCGAAATGGACAGTCGCAGCTTGCAAGAGTAGCATGCGCAACGAGCAGGTACATCACATCCCTGATTATATCTAATTCAACTCTTCAATTTCTGGCCAATAGTTAAACCTGACGGTGTTGTAAAACTGCTTGTATGTTGGGAATCTATGAGAAAATGAAACCAATTTCTACTTATTTTATAATTCCCCCAATCAATACCGAACTGACTGAATCTGATGTATCTAATCAAGTTTCCGGTGCAAACATCCAAGCTCATGTTGTTCTTGAGCCTGAAGTGTCTAATGAACAGACTGCTAATGAAGGATTTGATGCAAACATTTTACATGCTCCTAGTGATGAACATATAGTGTCTAATGAGGCATCTAATGCAAGCATTTTGCAAGCTCCCATTGAAGGATTTAGTGTCTATTGATGATCTGCTATGTTGAGAGAGACATAGAGATTTGCAGGCATTGATGACAAGCAAATTATAGTGCATTTTCATGGCTTGAGGAAACGTCGAGGCCATCTACCAGAAAGTCCCCGTATCATGACAACGTAGCATAAATACTTTTCTAATCTGTTGTTTGAAACTATTGGCATACTTGTGCAGGATAGATATATTGATATGCAGTTTGCGCACTGGTTATAGGTGCAATTACACTTCGATATTTTCAGCCAGAGAATGAATAATTCAAGCAGGTACAGACCATGTTTGTAGTCCTTGTACACCATGTTGCATTTTGTGTTTTTTTGGTGCTTGCATCATTTAGTGTTTATAATCCGAACTACTTTGAATCATTAGCTGGTTTTCAAAGTGCATGTAGCTTCACATTTCTCAAGTTATGTTGATTTCCGGAGTGCAAGTGCCTTCGTATTTTTTAAGTTAAATGTTCGCCCCTGGTAACTTGAATTCGTGGATCCGCCACTGCACACAAATCATACACGAATGCCAGTACGAATTAAATGAAATGCAGGGACTTACGCTAGCTCGTTGTACAGGCTCACTGCAGCTCTGCTTACGCTTGGGATGTTCCATGTACAAGTCCATGTTACCACTTGCTTGGATGTGCAGGCCTTGTGCTCCTTGCATCCCCCTCTGCATTTTTGACACGGCGAATGACTGATCAAATAAGAGGAATCGACCTTGCTGTTGTACCGGAGGACAGATACTTACAAGGTTATACGGGTGTGCAGGATGTGTACCAGATCCCGTAGCGCCGTCATGCTTCGCTAAAAAAATGGATTTGCTTGTTTCAGATGATATCTCCAGAAGAAATAAGAGTTAAAGTCAGAGTTGGATAGGCGTGTAAGCTAAGAGAGCAGTGAAAGGATATCCAAACATCGTCGGAACAGTGCACAAGGGAGTGATGTGTGGATACCTAGTTCGGGCCGGTGTTTGGGCATGCTCGCTAGCTAGAGTGCAGGTCACTTCAGAGCCGTTGAGGGTGATGCGCTGGCGTTGGCTGGCCGCGCACGGATGCAGATCTTGAGTGGCAGCGGAGCGCTACGATGCGGTGGACGAGACCGTTGGTGAAGCCCCAGTGGCCTCGGGGGGTGGAGGCGTGACGATGTGCTTGGTGAAGTAGCCCCGGTGAGCTGGGAGACGGTGTCAGTGAAGCGCACCTGATGCGGCGGAAGTCGGTGTCTGTGAGGCACGTCGGTTGCGGCGGCCGATGTTGTCGGTGGACCACCCGGTGCGGTGGACGAGGGCGTAGATGAGGTAGCTCCGGTGCGGTGGTGAAGCGCGACCGTCGTCTTCGTCCTTGTCGTCCGGCACAGAGGTGGGGAAAGAGACGAGACGAGGGGCGATTCGAACTTTGCTTGGGTTGGCGGCGAATTAGGGATTTGAGCAATCTGGGCGCGGAAGGGGACGGTGGAGACGGGAGATTTTGCAGGGCTGTAATTGGGGCCGCCAGATATTTCAATCCGAAACGTGGAAGCGCAAACTTATTTTGTCGTCGTCCTTTTTGGGGGGGGAGGGGGAGTGAGGGAGGGGGGTGGGTGGCTGGGTGCTACGCGTCCGTTCGACACACGCGACCACCACGACACGACCCTGGTGCGCCTACATTTGAGAATGCAAACGAATCTTCTTTCATTTGCAAACAAATCTGTATGTATTACCTTGCCCGTGTTTTCCTTTTAATAATTAGTCATTCGAAACGAGATACTATAAATTAATTAATGAGGTGTTATTTGAAAAAAATTGAAACGGTATCCACGCTAACGTGGATTAGAGTGTGTGTCACATAATTAGTTATTTAAATTAGAGTGTGTGTCACATAGCGATCTCCAATTCTAACGTGGATTTCGCATTTCACTGTATCCACGCTACTTTTTTAATACAAATTCATATGTATATGATGAACACCATGGTAGTGAGAAAACTTTTGGATGGATTCAAACATATGACCTACAAAATAGGACAACAAATCGAGTCAATGTCAACTTTTCGAAACCTAGTATGGCACGAATTCGAAATAATTACCCATATGCATGGTCCTCAGTTCAAATCTTACAGTGTACACCGAATTGAAACATCGATATTAAGTCTCGTACTATCTACATTCAAGTGTTGTTTTTAGCCCCCCCCCCCCACACACGCTACATACTTCCTGTATCGGTCAATCTTCCTCTCCTAACCACCTTAGGAAGCTATCGGTTTCCAACACACATCCATTCTTTCTCTCCATGTTTCGATCTCTAACTCTCTCAACTACACAACCCCCTTTTTCCACTCTCTTACGAAATGTATTTACCTCACACACCCGCCATTGCACCCCATGCCGAGCTCTCTCTCTCTCCCTCTCCCTCTCACCCTCTCGCGCTAAATACATGCATTGCCTATCTAGCCCCCCAACCTCTCGTGCGCACGCACGCATGTTGTCAATCTAGGTAACTCCCTCGAGACTGTCTCACTCTTTCTTCCGCATGGCGAGCCACGCCCGCTCTCTCTCTCCCTCTCTCTCTCTCTCTCTCTCTCTCTCTCTCTCTCTTTGTATGTCTCGATTGACCTCGCTCTTTCTCGGACAAAAACGATATATCACCATGTTTGAGCCCAATTCGACTTATTCACATTGTATACTCTCTCACGCACATTGTCTATCTAGGTCACTCTCTCCAACCCGTCTCACTCTTTCGATCGCACGATGACCCTATGTGATCGATTGACCTTGCTTCCTCCCACGCACAAAATATATCTACACGTCTGTGACTGGATCATCCCACAAGCTCTATCTTACAGCCCTCACCCTTGCCAAAAGCTCAATCGGACAATATCTCTCCAGAGCATATATATTTGTTCCATGAATGTCGGACCACACTCACTTTGTATCTCTATCTATATGTCTCTCGATGGACCTCGCTTTCTCATGCCGTATCTTCCACAAATTGAAGCTACCTCTCCATCCCTCGCAAAACCGGAGCTATTTACATTGCGAGGGGCACTCCAACCTTGGATTAATTTGTGTAGGCATTTATTCTGGTCGGTTTAGATTATATTTTTGTAGCATTTGGCCCACAACTACTCGAAACACCGTTGCAACCCCCGCAACTCCCCTAGTTGATTTCCCTTTGGCTCGGTCATCGCTCTCTCGCACGTCCTTTCTCGCCTTCAATGTCGCACCATGGTATTATTGCAAAAAACTCTATTGTTCTCTTTAATTATTATAAATAAGCTACAAAACTACACACCGATAGTCCACTTGGAATGGAACAAATTTGGACCCACAAATTAAAGTGCTACAAACTACACACCGAGGGGCCCACATGTCATGAAACAAATTTGGATCCATATACAAATTAAAAAAATAAAGGACGAGGATCGAACATGCGACCAGGGCTTTCAAGCCGCACGTCAATAGGCAACATACGTAGAACAACAATGTTTGTTGTACCTCCCTTTGTTCACATAATGTTTTTATATTACCACAGCCTATTTAATTGATAACATGTAATATTATTTTTAGTACTATTCGCCTTCACTTACTGGTGGGTTCCATGTGTGCTCTCTCTCTCTCCTCCCCTTCTGCGTTTAGACGCATTGGCAAACACGAAGAACTCGCGGGCGATGTTGCTGTTGACCATATGTGGACGCATTCATAAGTTACGGCACCAGTTTCACGTGCTAGCAGCACTAGTCAGTGTGTACTTGCAATGCATGTTAATTTGGAAGTATATTAAGTGCATGCGGATATTAAGTTAGATATTATTTGCGTGTTATTATGTGATTAGCACTATCTTTGGCATGAAATTAACTGCACGCTAAACGTGTTGAGCGCTCGACATTGAAGTAGTCTAGGTCGTTGGATGACAAGGAATACATGTGGCTTGATGCCGTTTATATTTAATTTGATACGGCTCTAGCAGAACATTCAATCGATCAAACCATAGATTTCGTCCAGTCTGACTCCAACTTTAAATTATACGACGATCGATCTAAAATAAACGGAAATGATAAACGTTCGGATTTTAAGCATAGCAATCCGAACGTTTTTCATGGAAAATTTAGATTATGCGGTGGCGGGGGCGTCTTGCGATGGGAAGCGGCTCCTCTGCCGTGCTCTGTGTGTCGTCGGGCCACTGACCGACGGCGGCGGCGACGTCTTGCGGCGTTGTTGGCGTACTCTTGGACGTTGGCCCTAGCTTCAAGGAAGGCCACAATGTTCTGGACTTCGGTCTCCAGGAGCGAGTCAACTGGCGGGAGGAGGCGACTGGCGTTGGTGCAAGGAAGCGGTCGACGACGGCCATCCATGCCGCTTAGGGGGGCACTGGCACCCGCGCGGGGACAGGCGCTGTCAATGGTGCGGCGGAGACATTCGTGTGCACGGGCACGGGCACGGGCACGCACGTCAGTGCACACACAGGCGCATGCGCTGGCAGGTGCACGGGCACTGGCACGGGCGTGCGCGTCAGTGCACGCGCAGGCGCATGCGCTGGCAGGTGCACGGGCGCGTGAAAGTCGGTGGGGACCTTGTGGAACCCCGTGGCATCAAGCTCGGCGACAATGTGCGGCTCCCAGCCCATCAATCCCACTGGGATGGGCGCTGGCGTAGTCGGGGCGACGGGAGCCGGAACGGGAGCGGGGACAGGCGCGGCGTCTTCCCGCAAGGCCAGTTCAAGCTCGTCCCAAAGCGCCTTATGTTCTTGAGACTCCGGCTGGGTGTCTTCCTCAGGAAACTAGAAGACTAAGGGCAGACCATCGTGACGCGGCATGGCGTACGTTTAGGTCAGGCTGGTTGGAGGTAGACGACAAGAGAATCGGAGAGGAAGAGAGAAGATTGTAGCGATACCGGGTAGTGCGGGGTTGATTTTAAACTGCGGCGCCGGCGACATTAAAAGTGGGAGCAGTTGGGACGAAGGTGGGCGGCGGAGCCTGGTCAAAGGGCTCGCCTCCCGGTGAGCCTACACAGTGGTCTGCTCGCACGCCTCCCTCTCAGCCAGTACAGCGGTCTGCTCGCACGCCTCCCGTCGACTCACACGCTTGCTCGGACGGCACCTGTCTATGAGAAGCGGGACTCGTGGCGGCACATAAACGCCCACGGTTTCAATAGTGAAAGTGTTCGCCTTAACGTGATAGGTCTTTGTTCCAAAATACCTTGGCTCTTCATTTGTGCAACTTGTCATAAGCAACTTGCTCAAATTGAAGAAAAAAATTACGAAGTAATATTTGTGCCATATCACGTGACCATGCTCAGTTTCAAGAATTTATGGTCACTTTTGGATTTTCTGAAATTTAAGATCCAGGATTCGAAACAATATCATAACCTGCATCATGCAATAAATTTTCAAGCCATACATCTGTCCTGCTGTATTTCTTAAGAAAGGATTTGGTCAAACATTTTTCTTAGTTAGACTTCAGACAAGTTATATATGCAGAGCAAAAGGATAATCCCTCCGTACCAGTGCATTGCATGATATATTAACTCAAGTACTAGGCACGAACAAACAGGCTCAATTCTGTGCCCATCTTGGTGTAGTAGTAGTAGTACTAGGCAATGCAGTTGACGGGTGACCTTGGCGAGCGGCGACCGAGGGAATTGAACCGTGCTCAGCACGGTAGGTAACGTTGTCTAGTTACTTTTTTTAACACAACGTTGTCTAGTTACTAAAGCATCCCTCCGTTGTTCATCGGTAGTCATTATGGACCGGGGACATGAGGGGAATTTCCTAGGGCCGGAATTCTGGCCGCCAGATATTTCGACTCGAAACGCAGAGGCTCGACTGGTTGGGGTTGCCTAATGTGCGTACCACACACGCCACCAGTAGGACACGAGCCCGTTTTTTTAGGATCAACACGAGCCAAGGTCTGGCTGGTACGCCGTTGGGTCCTACCGTTCGAGAATACGAAAGGAACCTTTGAAGTTGCCGAACGAATCTATGTGTATTAGAATGCCCGTATTTTCCTTGCAAATACTAATCTCAACGTGGTAATTGATTTATGACGAGTTATTGAATTAGAGTGAGTTTGTGATATAGTGATCTCAACGTGGATTTCACATTTCATGGTATCCCTGCTAAGTTTTTCAATGCAAATTCAAATTTAAAAGATAAACAATATGGAGGTGAGAAAACTTTGTATGTATCAAGCATATGACCACATACACACACACAGACACCCACACACGAACACAACAACAATCCAATAAGTATAGTGCATCTATTTTTCCAAACCATGCATGTATGACACGAATTCAAAAATACTCCTTCTGTTCCTAAATATTAGTCTTTTAGAGATTTCAACAAGCGACTACATACGGAGCAAAATGAGTGAATCTACACTATAAAATATGTCTATATACATCCGTATGTGCCAGTCCACTTGAAATCTCTAAAAAGACTAATATTTAGGAACGAAGGGAGTACAATGTAAGACATGCATGGTCCTCAATTCAATATTTAAAACGAACATGAAACAGAAACATGAATTTTAAGTCTAGCACTACAGTACATGCAAATGTTGTGTTTAATTAGGCGAAGCAATGATTGTCGGGGGTCACCCCCTCGACCTTAGATAAAATTGTGAAGCTCTATTTAGGGTTGTTTAGATTATATTTGTCCCCACCCTCCCAACCACCGATTGGTTGTGCACCCCCCACCCCTCCTCCCCGGGAGAATATCATGTGCCCCCATACCTTAGATGCTATATGCCGATACGAGTTGCTTGGAGCTTGTAGATCTGAGATATAGCAGCTCACATGATGTCTTAATATTTTTACAGGAAACCTTGATGAGTTTGAGAATTGCACACAATTTATACAAAAACTACTCAGATGCCCTTGCATCCCATATCCAACGACCTCGAAGCTCGTATCACCGTAGCATCTAAGATGAAGGAGGACATCATATTCTCCTGTATGTAAGAATATCATGTGCTACCACACCTTAGATGCTTTGGTGATACAAGCTCTTCGGAGCCGTTGGATTTGTGACCCAACGCCTCCTCGGTGGTTCGAATGGTTTTTTGAAGAAAAGCCCCCAAAGAGTTCGGCCACTGCTTACAAGCACAAAGACTGCTCAGATGCCATTGGATCTCAGATCAAACGACCTCGAAGCTCGTATCACCGTAGCATCCAAGCTGCGAGAGCACCTTATGTTTTCTCGCACGGGAGAATATGAGGTGCTCCCGCACCGTAGATTCTATGGTGATACGAGTTCACGGAGATCTAACGTCCCACAGTAGGAGGTTTGAATGTTTTTGCAATATACGGCTGAGAGAGTTTGGGAATTGCGCAGAAAGTACAAGTACTACGCATGTGCCATCTGATCACTGATCATACGACCTAGATGCTCATATCACCGTAGAGGGCAATTAATCTATGGGGAGCACCTAATATGAGCAACGGGGAGCCGTTGGATCCAAGATGCAGCGGCACACACGAGGCCTGAATGTTTTATTTGCAAAAAACCTTTGGAGAGTTTGAAATTGCGCATAATTATAAAGACTACTCCCAAGCCATTGGATCTCACTTCCAACGGTGTAAAAACTCGTATCACCATAGCATCTAAGCTGCGGGGTGGATGTGATATTCTATGCCGCTGTCATTTTTGTTCGTAAACTTGCAAAATATGTGTAACTTGTGCCGTTACTTGTCTAACCGCGCAAAGTGTTTGCTGAAAAAAAACCATCCTACACTGAAATATCGAAACAACACACAGGGTCCCACTTGTCATTAATCAAATTTGGACCTAAAACTAACAAATCTGAAAGACGAGATTCAAACTGGCAACCTGGACTACAAAGCGTAAGCCGATAGCCTGAAACAACAACGGTTGTTGGCGTTGTCCCATAACTTGATTTTATACAGTATTACGTTGAGTAGAGTAGAGGGAGTGCCTCGTCTACACGTGCATGACCGTTGACTCACTTACTGGTGGGTCCCAGGTCTGCGATCTCTATCTTCTCTCCATCATCTAATCTTTGCACGGGCACACACGAAGAGCGGCGCTAGCTTGCCGTGGTGTTATTACAACTAAAAAAAGCTTGGAAAATAGAAGAATCGCCTAGAACAAGAGACGTTGTGGCTGGTCGAGACGGAGCTAACCACACCTATCCTCCGTGCCATGTTAGCATGATGAAGTTGTGTGGCTAGTGGGGTGTTTTCGACCGACTGGCTGGGTCCCGAGGTTGAACCATAGGTACTACGTCTGATACAGTAAATTTTTACACACACATTTTTCCTCTGTGCCGAGACATGGCACACCCTACCGCGCGGTTTTGGGGTCCTCCTGGGTGGTGCACACATATATTCTTCCTGACGTGGGACACCCTACCGCGCGTTTTTGCCGAAGCAAGTAAATAAATGAGTCGTCAAATCACGAAAGACCACTTTTCCCGCAGAGTACATCAGTGAAGCACGGTGGCTAGCTAGTTGGGCTAGTTCGACCGATTAGCTAGGCCGCCGCCACAGTTGTTTTTTCACCCCTTTTTTTATCTACTTGCCGGTAGGTAAATTTAAACATCCACCGCGGAGTTGCTCTGGTGTTTGAGTGCGGCATGATTTTAAATTTTTTGATTGACGGGAGCAGGCACGGCAGGATTTTTAATTTTTTGATTGACGGGAGCAGGCGCGGCAGCAATTAGTCACGATGACTCCGCCTGTAAAACCCACTGCTCCCTGATGTGAGAAGTCGTCGACTGGTGTTTTACCATGGTGAAAACCAAAAGATTCCCCGCTCCTCGGGTGGCTCCCTCCGCCTTCCCGTAGATTGCATTGCCTTTCAACCGTTCCGCCCCCTGCATCACCAACGTCGTGCGCCTCGAGAAGCAGAGGGACTTCAGTGGTGTTTAGGCGCCCTCTGCATGGGAATGTCCATGTCTCGGTGCAACATGACCGTTGGATCAAACTCAGACAGTGCAGATCAGTCACTGTAGCACAAAGCGTGTGGGTGTGTTTGGTTGCATTCTCATCTCAATATAGTGTGTAAGTCACCTTACGAAAACCAAATAATCCCAAAACACTTAGGCACGGTACATTAACTCCCTTCCCGTTTCTTGTTTTGTGACATATCAACCAATAAGAGACGAGGCCATGCATGCTTTCAATGACTTGAGACTAATAAACATGACATGCAGTGGTTAGTTCATCGCATGCAATGCTATTAATTAGCAAAAAGACATTGAGTTTTCTCGTTTTCCTCTCCGCCTTGGTCGCAGTGCACAACGTAAGATGACTTACACACCTAGACGGAGTAGTTGTTTCCTCTTCGTGTATTTGTGTTAACCTACTAGTGTGGACTCATGCACCCTTCATGCACTCTGCCAAACACCCAAAAGTGGGTCGAGAAGGGAACTTTTGCTCCCATCCCGTGCACCCTTCATACACCCTGCCTAACACTATTCGTGCTTCATATGGTTCATGTTTCATGGAGTACTGTAGCACCGTACTCTCCGTGCGCTGTAGACCTAGTTCTGTTAACATTGATCTCACCGTTCATTCTCGACCGGTCAGTCGAGAAAGCGGTACTATGTTACCACATTACTGTTCATATAGTTGACATGCGCACAACATCATTTGTTGTCATCATATCTTACTACACTAGCAACAAGATTATGTAGTACTGACGTATGAACTGCACATGCCTAGTAGTAGGAGCACTGTGTATGTTCAAGTGGCTACCGTGTTTCGCACTCCTCCGTCATAAGAGTGGAAACGCTTGCTGTAATCTTTTTTTCTTCAGAAAAACAGTGGACATGCTCTACCGCGCGGATCCTCCTCCAGCCATGCACTAAATTACTCACTTTCGCCGACGTGTGGGACAGCCATCATTGAGGTCCACCAGCCATGCACTAAATTACTCCGTAGTAGAGTGACGGTAGACTACCCCGATCGAAGCGCCGCAGTAATGCCCAATGAGCCGTCAAATCACAAAACCCCCTCCTTTCCAGCAGTAAGTTGGACGGCCGAAGCAACAATCATTTCACTCTTCTCTCTCAGCTTCCTCTCTACCCAACCCTCGCTTCTCCCTCATCTTGTTCCTCATTTCTTCAAGAAAACACCGACCTACTTCTGCCATTGTTCTTCTCTCCCAAAGAAGGAAAGGTGAGCCCATCAATGGTGTTGATTCTGGCCAAGGCCCGGTCTTGCAACCCCGGGACTGATCCTATAACTCTCTCTCTTTTCTTATTTTGGGTTTGTGATTATGGTTTCTTTTCTTTTATTTCTATTTGACAGTTTCTTGATGGACGCTGGAGCACCGGCCGAAGTGATGTCTATGGCTCTGACCAAAACCGTCGAGGCTCATGGTACGAAGAAGCGCAAGCACCCCGCCGAGACTACCGCAGACAAGATCAAAGCCATCGCCCTGTCCAAGCCCCCCTCTCCAGGATCCCTCATTAAGCAAGTCCAGGTAATATCTCTTCTTGACGATCTTTTTCTCGATCTTGATCGTGTTTTTTCATCTAACACGCAGTACTAGTACTAGTAGTACAACTTTCTGGGTGATCTTGCGTGTGATTTTTGTTGGAAATATTAGCACTTTCTTGAATAATCTAATCCACGAGTAGACAGTAAACATGGAAAATACGGTATGCATCTCATACCGATACCTAAGCATGTGAGCACGTACAGTACATAGAGCCGAACCATCTATGAACAACATATATACGGCTAGCACATGAACGAGCAAATAGGGGATGAACGAGTCATACCCTCCGGTTGGCCAGGCCAACGCGGCGGCAGTACCACTAGCCTTGGCATCAGCCAAGGCCTTCTTCTTGGAGACTTCGTCGTCAGCCACGGAGTCGATGTAGAGGAAGTAGTGGAAGCAGAGGCGGACGAAGATGGGGACGGATCAGGAGCAGTCGTGTCGAGACGCTCCCCAAAAACCTTAGTGCCGTTCTCCTGGGCAGGATCTCGAACGACAGGGTTTCGGAGGCACCTACTCTCCCGACCAACCATGCACGCGGTCGTCGGGATGGGATCTCCGGAGGTAGCACAGTGAGAGGAACAATAGATGATGGCTAGTGTTGTACGAGTGGGAGTGAGTGAACTGAGTTAGGGTTCACTCCAGTGGCCAACGCCTTCTTATATAGGCCATCAGGTAGATGGGCCTGGGTCAGGCCCACGACCAAGTCCGCGAACAGCCCACGGTCCAATGTCTCGGATAGTGGCGCTTCTGTAAGCGACTTATTAATTAATACGAGATTAATTAACCATTCTTGACCGGCAAAAATAAGCTTCGGCTCGGCTCATTCCCGCAACCCGCGGCGCACGCGCGCGCGTCGTGACGAGGCGAGGCGTGGCGAGGCGAGGCGGGCGGCGGAGGAGGAGGAGCGCGCGTGTACAACTTCTATTCCCAAGCTCTCAATAGCAAGTGGTAGAGCAACCCTTATAAAGAGGTCTCACTCTTCTTACTGTAGCAGTATGGGACTAAACTTCCCACACTTGTCGTACACATGCATGGGCCTTAGAGATTAACTAGGGATTATTGTCTTATATGGGCCTAAGCCCATCCATAATCCATCAATCCCCCACCAGATCTCGAGGCACATAAGTTTGTCAACTGTTCCAAACAATGTTTGATATACTAGAATTTTCAGTGCAGACTATTAAGTTGAACTTCCACCTAGAGCAATAGGATTAGACTTCTTCACAACTGGACAATGGACTATGCCTTGAATTGTCAGTTTGGCGTGTAGAAGTTTCGCCTATTGTCTCTGATACGTGGCTACCGAAGGCTAAACCCCTCGGGTGGATCTTATTAGTCATACTCCGTACCTTCTCATGAGCTTCCTAGAGATCACCCAATCTCATAGACTGTGACCAGCAGTCAGGCTCACATAGGTGTGTTCCTCCAAAGAATGCTCTGTAGGTTAGCATCTTGCTTACATAAGCTTTGGAACACAATAAGACAAAAGTCAGCCTGCCTTACAGAATTGTGAGTATTATTGCATCTCCAACAGAGTGGGTTAATTAAGGATACTCTCCTCAGTTGACCGCTGGATTGTTTTCCCAGGTCCTAATTCACGGGATCTCTGGTCACATAGGTTGGGTTACCCCCATGGCAACTTACGTGGGCCTCATACCCATCTCCCTCGATGCATTTTCTATCACAATCCGTGATAGCCCTTTTGTAAAAGGGTCTGCCAGATTCTTAGCCGTTTGGATATAATCCAATGCTATTACTCCGGAGTTTCTTGATTTTCTGACAGATTTTAATCTTCTTCTTATGTGCTTTGTGGATTTCAAGTTGTCCTTTGAACTCTTAGCCTTGGCAATCACTGTTTGATTGTCACAGTTCATAAGGACAACCGGGACTGGTTTATCAACCACCGGCAAATCCATCAAAAGCTCTCGAAGCCATTCTGCTTCGACGCATGATGTGTCTAATGTTGTGAGTCATGCTTCCATCGTCGATCTGGTTAAGATCGTCTGCTTGCAAGACTTCCAGGAAACAGCACCACCACCAAGTGTGAAGACATATCCACTTGTGGCTTTCATCTCATCAGCATCAGATATCCAGTTAGAATCATTATACCCCTCAAGTACCGTCGGGTACCCAGAATAGTGAATCCCATAGTTCACAGTACCTTGCAAATAGCGCATCACTCGCTCAACAACATGCCAATGCACATCTCCCGGATTGGAAACAAACCGGCTCAGTTTGCACACAGCAGATGAGATGTCAGGGCGAGTAGCACAAGCTAGGTACATGAGTGAACCAACCACTTGAGAATATCTCAATTGATCTACAGCCGTGCCTTCGAACTTTCGAATCCGCACGCTAGGATCATATGGTGTTGCAGAAGGTTTGCAGTCCGAATATCCAAAATGGCTCAAAATCTTCTCAACATAGTGGGATTGCAAAAGTGTAATTCCACCCTCAGTATTTCTCAGTAGCTTGATGTTCAAGATAACATCAGCCACCCCCAGGTCTTTCATCTCAAAGTTATGAGATAGAAAAGCCTTGGCCTCCTCAATGACCTTGAGGTGGGTCCCAAATATTAGTATGTCATCGACATACAGACACGGTATAACTCCTTCGCCCCCACCATAGCAATAGTATACACATTTGTCAGCTTCGTTAACAACAAAGCCAGCAGATGTCAAAGTTGTATTAAACTTCTCATGCCATTGCTTAGGCGCTTGTTTTAGGCCATACAAAGATTTCACTAGCTTACACACTTTCTTTCCTGACCATTTACTACAAAGCCATCTGGTTGTTGCATGTAAATTTCCTCGTCTAGCTCTCCATTAAGGAAAGCCGTCTTAACGTCCATCTGATGAAAGAGAAGACCATGCGAGGCAGCCAATGCGAGTAACACTCGAATGGTTGTCAATCTAGCCATAGGTGAGTAAGTATCAAAGAATTCCTCTTCTTCTTTTTGGGTATAACCCTTGGCCACAAGCCTAGCCTTGTACTTCTCAACAGTACAATCGGGCCTAAGCTTCCTCTTGAACACCCACTTACATCCCAATGGTTGGCAACCATAAGGACGATCAGTGATCTCCCATGTCCTGTTAGCCATGATGGAATCCATCTCGCTACGGACCGCATCCTTCCAGTAGTCAGCATCCGAAGATGCATAAGCTTCTGAAATGGAACTGGGAGTGTCATCATCGACGAGGTACACGAGGAAATCATCACCAAAAGACTTTGCAGTCCTTTGTCTCTTGCTCCTAACAGGAGCTTCCTCATCATCCTCTGTGGAACTTTCGTCACTTTTGTGTTCATAGTATTCCATCGGAATGGCAGGTTCAGGAGTCTCATCAGATTCCAGTCTACAAGTGCTTTGCATATCTCATGGGGAAAATATCCTCAAAGAATGTAGCATCCTTAGACTCTAGAATTGTATTGACCTTCTGGTCAGGTACCTCAGATTTCACTACTAGAAATCTATAGCCAACGCTATTCTTAGCGTAGCCCAAATTAACGCAGTCCACGGTCTTCGGACCAAGCTTACGCTTCTTGGGGATCGACACATTGACTTTAGCCAAATAGCCCCAAGTGCACAAGTAAGAGAGTGTAGTTCTTTTCTTTTCCCATTGCTCATAGGGAGTAGTCTCATTATCCTTTGTGGGAACTTTATTCAGGACATGACATGATGTCAATACAGCCTCCGCCCACCATGCCTTGGATAAACCCGATGTATCTAACATGGCGTTAGCCAAATCAGTTAGAGTACGGTTTTTCCGTTCGGCAACCCCGTTTGACTGGGGTGAATAGGGAGGCGTCCTCTCATGAATAATACCATGTTCCGCACAGAATAAATCAAACTCACTAGAAAAGTACTCTCCACCACGATCAGACCGGACTCGTTTAATTTTCTTCTCAAGTTGGTTCTCAATTTCGGCCTTATAGATTTTAAAGTAGTGTAGAGCTCATCCTTTGTGTTTAAAAAATACACATAACAGAATCTAGTGGAATCATCAATCAAAGTCATGAAGTATCTCTTTCCACCTTTAGTCAACACACCATTCATCTCACAGAGATCTGAATGTATGAGCTCTAGTGGTGCCAGGTGTCTCTCCTTCACAGGCTTGTGAGGCTTACGAGGTTGCTTTGCTTGCACACACGCATGGCACTTAGAGCCTTTGGAAAAAGTGAAACTCGGGATTAGATTCATCTTAGCTAGCCGCATCATACAACCGAAATTTATGTGACAAAGACGTGAATGCCAAACCTCACATTCGTTCACATTGGAATGAATTTGGTTCACGACTTTATTACAGAAATCCTCCAGGGAAAGGCGGAACAAACCACCACAATCATATCCTTTTCCAACAAATAGTCCATAACGAGATACGACTACTTTGTTAGACTCAAATACTAACTTAAACCCTTCTTTACATAGAAGGGAGCCACTAACGAGATTCTTCTTGATCGCGGGGACATGCTGCACGTTCTTCAGTTGCACGATCTTTCCCGAAGTAAACTTTAGATCTACCCTGCCAACACCATGAACAGAAGCATGCGAGCCGTTCCCCATCAAGACGGAACAATCTCGTGTGATCTGGTAAGAAGAAAACAAGGACACATCAGCACACACATGAATATTGGCCCCAGTGTCAACCCACCAATCGGTGGACTGACAAACTGAAAGTACGGTAAACAGATTACCATACCCAGTTGCCCCATCATAGTTGCTCAAAGTGACATTGACATACTTTGCGTCCTGTCCTGACTTCTTATACTTGTTTTTCTTCTTATCCTTCTTCTTGAAGGTAGTATTCTGCTGGACAGAGTTCTTTCCCTTGAACTTGTGGGAGTTCTTCTGCACCATATTGGCGCTAGAAGAACCCTCTGCCCCTTTCACGTGTGAGTCCTTTGCTCTCGAGTTCTGCTCAATACTTAGATGACCGATGACATCCTCAACAGAGAATTCACGTCTCAAGTGCTTGAGAGAAGTAGCAAAGTTCCTCCATCCAGGAGGGAGTTTTGCAATAATGCAACCCGCGACAAACTTGTCTGGTAACTCACACTTCAGGAGCTCCAGCTCCTTAGCGATGCATTGTATCTCATGGGCCTTGTCCAATACAGAACGGTTATCAACCATTTTGTAATCATGGAACTACTCCATAGCATACAACTCGCTTTCAGCATCGGTTGCGCCGAATTTAGCTTCGAGCGCATCCCACAAATTCTTGGCAACGCGCATATGGAGATATGCGTCCACAAGCTTGTCTCCGATCACAGTAAGAACGGCTCCCAGAAAGATGGTGGTTGCCTCCCTAAACACATTCTCCTGTTCAGGAGAAATCGCTACCATGGGTGACACACCACTAACCTAGAACACGTTCATTGCTGTGAGCCACAAGGTGGTCCTCGTCTGCCAACGCTTAAAATGCGTTCCAGTAAACTTTTCCGGTTTCAGAGTAGCGGCGAAGCCATGAGTCGAAAAGTGCCTAAAATAAGGTTTTTGGATTGTTGGAAATATTAGCACTTTCTCGAATAATCTAATCCACGAGTAGACAGTAAACATGGAAAATACGGTATGCATCTCATACCGATACGTAAGCATGTGAGCACGTACAGTACATAGAACCGAACCATCTATGAACAGCATATATACGGCTAGCACATGAACAAGCAAATAGGGGATGAACGAGTCATACCCTCCGGTTGGCCAGGCCAATGCGGCGGCGGCAGCAGCAGCCTCGGCATCAGCGAAGGCCTTCTTCTTGGCGACTTCGTCGTCAACCATGGAGTCGATGTAGAGGAAGTAGTGGAAGCAGAGGCGGACGAAGACGGGGACGGATCGGGAGCAGTCGCGTAGAGACGCTCCCCAAAAACCTAATTGCCGTTCTCCCGGGCAGGATCTCGAACGACAGGGTTTCGGAGGCACCTGCTCTCCCGACCAACCGTGCATGCGGTCGTCGGGATGGGATCGCCGGAGGCAGCACGGTGAGAGTATCAGTAGATGCCGGCTAGGGTTGTACGAGAGGCAGTGAGTGAACTGAGTTAGAGTTCACTCCAGTGGCCAACGCCTTCTTATATAGGCCGTCAGGTAGATGGGCCTGGGCCAGGCCCACGACCAAGTCCGCGAACAACCCACGGTCCAACGTCTCGGATAGTGGCGTTTCCGTAAGCGACTCGTTAATTAATACGAGATTAATTAACCATTCTTGACGGGCAAAAATAAGCTTCGGCTCGGCTCATTCCCGCAACCCGCGGCCCACGCGCGTCGTGACGAGGCGAGGCGTGGCGAGGCGAGGCGGGCGGCGGAGGAGGAAGAGCGCGCGTGTACAGCTCCTATTCCCAAGCTCCCAATAGCAAGTGGTAGAGCAGCCCTTATAAAGAGGTCTCACTCTTCTTACTGTAGCAGTATGGGACTAAACTTCCCACACTTGCCGTACATATGCATGGGCCTTAGAGATTAACTAGGGATTATTGTATTATATGAGCCTAAGCCCATCCATAATCCATCAATTTTTGTGTGCCAAATGACGGTTCTAAATTCCTCTTTTGACCAAAACATGCGAGAGGTTGACACTGATTTCTTATAGATTACTTTCAACTACTCCCTCTGTCCCAAATTTCTTGTCTTAGATTTGTCTAGATACGGATGTATCTAATACTAAAATGTGACTTGATACTTCCGTATCTAGACAAATCTAAGACAAGAATTTTGGGACGGAGGGAGTACTTTATGAACATCAATGCTACCTTTGAAGAGGGCATATTTGCCTCAGTAACTTGTGTTATGGATATTGCAAGTAATCCCTCTGCTGTCATGCCTTTGAAGACATGTTCTAGTGTCTTTGTTCACTCATTTCTGTGCGTATATGTAGTCATATATGGAGTATAATATCGAAAATCATCTTGTATTTCTGAATGGAGGTAGTAATAAAATATGGTTTCTATTTGAATTAGAACCAGGTCCGCGGTGGAGACGAAGTTCTCAAAGTCATGCCGTGTGAACTGGAAGACCTGAGGATGAGTTCTACTGCTAAACTATCCAGCTGTTGTGTCCTTGTCGCCACGTGTCCTGAACTAGTGTTTTCCTGTAGCATTGTTGTCATGCGTGTTCTCGAGGCTGTACTTGACCACAACAATTTCCTGGTTGTGCCTTTGATTATGAACGGTGTGGTTCTTGTAAAGCTTCCCAACAAATCTGATGCGACATGTCTTCATGGTCATGTTTATGAGTGGAAAGACCACTCTGTTAGGTTCTCCAAGGTTGACAAGATGGTGATGGTGCATGTAGACATCTCTCACGAAGTCCATGGCCTAGTCAGTTATGCGGGGCTCATCCCGTAGATCGGTGGCAAGAAATAGTCTGCAGAGTCTAATTAGTGCAACTTTGCTTGTCTGTAGTAAGTACCATTGTTCGGTACTTGATTTGTGTTTTGAACCCTGTATTGTTTATTAGTACTGCCGCTTTTGGTGTGTGGTCAGTCCTGAGAACGGTCTATGTTAATGTCTATCCACTCAATTCAGTCTGTATATTTTGAAGTATCCAGATCATCTTTTTTGTGAGGACGGTTTATCAATTATGGTTACACTCCAATATCTGTATGCATTGCAGGGTTTTGTCGCACCCACCAGGATTTCCAGTCCCATGGATGTTCGGTCCATACGATTTGTCACGACCTTTGGACTATCCTGGTTGTGGGAGTAGGCGGGGCCCCTGCATGCCACCTGTAGTTGGACGATCAATCTTCTGTTTAGTACTTCAACATAGTGATTTCCTGGTAAGGATTCACTCGTGTCACATCAAGTAAATCTTATTGATTTACATTCTAAATCTTATTGATTTAATGTCATGTTTTCTTTCTTTTCCTGCAATTTTACGATGCAGGTTTTGCCATGTGACATTCATCACAGAATAAACCGTTTGGTTTGCTCTACGATGGCTATTTTTGCAGGTTTCACTTCTTATGTCGTGTCAGTAACGACGGCACTGTCCATCACTTATATTACTGGAAAAAATTGGATCAGTCTGTTGTCTGAGTACAAGCTGAATCCCTATGATGAACTACAGTTTGGTTTAACAAAAACGCCACAATTAGTCCTTCTCGCGTTTAAAAGAAATGAAGAAACTACTGGATCACGATCACGAAACCTAGTCAAGTTAGAAAGCTGATCATAGCAGACCAGACACGATCACCGCTGTCTCGCACATCGGTACCACCTTCAGCAACAGATCGAGCACCGGCAGTTGCTCTAGCACTGACAGCGACAGCAGCTCAGTCTGATCCAGCTGAGGATTGGGCACCGACCGCGTCAGCGGATCAGGCTGATCTACCGGAGGATCGGGCATCGACACCTGCACCTGCTCCGACACCGGCACCAGCTCTACAAGGAGCACCATCTCCGGCAGCAGCAGCGGCTTCGGCACCTGCACGAACACTTGCACTTGCATCTGCTCCGGCCCGTGCAGCGGCAACCGAACAAGCAGTTGCACCGGCAACAGACTGGGCTACAGTTCGCACTTCATGTACCAAAGTCCTTACAAAAACCGACATGTCCACCTTTTTGGTAAGCATTGGCCGCCCAAGTGTTTCGTTCTTTTTTATTTCCATGTTGTTTCGCATGATTCACTGTGTTGATCTAACTGTTTGGGTATGTCTTCTTGTTTGCAAACAGAGAATTCCTAGAGCAACGAGGGAGTCGTTCAACAATCCGGGCGACAGCGGCCAAGTTTCTCTTACCATGCGCAGCCTTGGTGTGAATGAACCTGCTCAATATACCGTAAGTACAAAGGATGGTCGCATGATGATTGATGCTAAAGGATGGTCAAGGTTCAAATCTAAATCATATCTTGCGGTAGGGGATGATGTCAAAATCGAACTTTCTCGGCAAGGAGAGCTGGTCCAAATCAACTTTGAAATTCTTCAGTACTGCCGAACTGATCTATCCGCCGAGAGATTTTGATGTAATACTCTGGCATGGTGAAACAAGTGTCCTGTGTGTATAAGTAGTACGACAGTATCATTGATAGAATTGCAACTCTGATTGCTGGTTAGGAACTTTCGTTTGATTTCATTCCAACATCTGCTGTGCTTTATTCAATTTTGTGTATTCGCCTTGCTACAGCATCTAAAACCAGCGCCGTACCGACCGCTTGCAATATGAAAATCGCCGAGGTAGAACACATGGGCCCCCAAACATGCAGGCCCACCGGCCTATGTCCCAAAGTCCAGAACCGTGAGCCTGTGTGAGTATTTCTCAGCTGAATCCCCATAATGCCCGTGCGTTGCACGTAACATCAAGATGCATTTGTATGAGTATTTTATCTTATGAGAGAAAAGGATGAACGAGGGAAGGCCTTATTTGCAAATGCGGAGAGGTGTGTGGGTACCTTTTTGCAAAATTGCCATAGTTTCCTTCCTATCCGTCAGATATAAATCGGACGGCCTATATTGCAGGATGACAGGCACACCATCATCACCAACTCGTCTATACCATGTTAAAAAAACTCTGTTTTTATAATTATATATGTTATATATATTCCCCTTGATTTTTCTTATGTATAAAGTTGTGATATAAAAGATCTTTATATTTCTTTACAGAGGGAATATCTCTCTATCAAAAATATATTTATGTGTAATAACTAGTTACTCCTGTCTTTCTACTTCCTTGCGCTGATATGTGGGGCATCCAGCAACGGGGTCGACATGCCATATGCACCAAATAAGAGTGCACAACTGCACGGTAGACACACCTCGGTCGTAGCGCCGCATTAATGCCCAATGAGCCGTCAAATCACAAAAAACCCCACCTTTCCAGCTTTAGCAGTAAGCTGGACGGACGAAGCGGCAATATTTCACTCGGCCTGAATCCCTTCTCCCTTGTCTGCTTGTTCAGAGAAAAACCCCGCTCGGCGATTGCATAGGGTTTTCTCATGGAGAACCTGGTACGAATTCTTCATCCATCCCCGATAAATCCAAGTCCCTTGGTCGCGGGTACTCCTAGGATGGCAGTCGCCGCCGTTGATGCATTTTTCTTCCTACTGAATCTAGTGTGTTTCATTTGCAGTGCCCAAAGTGCGAGGACTCTACAGGTTTCTGCGCCCTCGGCGAGACGCCACACTTGTTCGTTCTCATCCTAACATAGGATTTTAAAACGCGCACAGTATGTTCCTAGAATCCTCTTTTCTATCCAGGAGGGTGGGGTTTTTTGAACATGATGTCGACTAATTTGGAAATTTGGATTGCTATATTTGGATAAAAGGTACTAGTACCATGGTCAACACCGACGTGAAGGAGGAAAGTATTTCTAGATTTGGATATAGGGAATACATTGTGTTCTCATATTATTTTTCCTACAGTGCATTCCTTGCTCTGCCAGAACACATGTACTCAAAATGCTCGGCCTTGCCATAACTGAATACACCAGTTTAATGGTAACAGTGAAGACAAGCCATGGATATAAGTTTCGAGTTGGGTTCATGAACCAAGAAGATCGCTGCTTTTTTTATGGCCGAACTTGGATAAACTTTCTCAAGTGTTACAGACTAAAAGTTGGCACACGAATGTTGATGGAAATAGCAGAACCTGGTCTCATCTTCACTGCGATCTTCCACCCCGACGTCGTTCCAATTGTTCATCCATGTTAGTTTTGTATCTGGTTCTTGCTTGTTGCCTCGATTACTTCTTAATCCACCTATTCTGTCTAACTGATCACAATTTAACTTTAGAAGTAGCAACGAATCTCTCACGAAGATGCTACTTCTAACTAATATTTTCTTATAATTGGTGGCATGTGTAGGTTTTTTTAGAGTTAAGCAGGCTACTCGTTTGTTATTATGTAACAACTTGGCTGTTACTGATGGCACTGAAGTTGACTGGGATGACATCCACAAGTTCCTACACTTTATTGACCGTCTTGAGGTCCTTGTGGTTCGTTTCAATGGTGGAAGGCCACGTGGGATATGTGTGCCACTGCTGCACTCATTGAACAGGTCCAACTGTGTCGTGAAACTTGTGGTACGAGCTATTTTCTTGTATATATGTTGTTCATAAACTATTGCTTATACACAGTTTTACAGTTGTGATCTTCTTGAAACAGAAACTGCCCAGTTCTATTGTTCCTACACAGATGCCTGACCATGGTCGGGTCAGACTTGCGCTTGGTCACAACATGATGTTTATGTCGACCTACTCCATTCCCCTTGGAGGTGAAAAGATACTTATTCATGGGTGGTCTCAAATAATGAAGGCCCGTCCATCTTGGAGAATAGGACAGAAGATTATGTTCCTGCTTTTCCATGGATCTAAAGCGAATATCCTATTTATTGACCATATTGCGAGATGAAGCCGCTTTCAGAAGGTTGTGGATGCGCGGGGTGGCGCCTGGGCCTTGTCCTGGGGCTTGGCGGCCTCACCCTTGCTTAACTGTAGGCAAAGTAGCACTGTTCGAGGCGTGCTTTGTACGATTAAATCTGTATAAGTACTCATACTGCTTTCAGCTATGGTTGTTAAGCGCCCCTGCTGGTTTCAGTTAAGGTTGTTAAGTACTCCTGCTGCTTTTACAGTCTGTCGTGTTTCTTCAGTCCTGTCTTCCTCCATCCGCCAAAACCAAACCAGCGCCGGCGGGGCCGCCTGCTTCCGCCTCCCACGGCTGGCTGCGCCTCAGCGCACGCATCGCCGCCCCACCGTCTACTAAATCGTTAACGCCGACGTCCGAGGCCTCACCGTCGTCCTCCGCGCGCTTTGGTGCGCTCGCCGCGGCGCCGCCCTCTCGCGTTGTCAACATGGTCAACAAACAACAGGAATCGACAGAAGTACGTGGAGAGGATGACATTAGGGCCCACCATGTGAGCGTATGAAAAAATAAAATGCTTCCTCCTAGTGTTTTCCTGACATCTGGGACCCACGACATTGTGAGCGTATATAGTCAATAGACAAGAGAACAGCACAAGATCGGCTGACACCTAGGACGTAGCAGCTCGAGCAGTATTTTTTTTGTTATTGTTGAGACGGAGCAGGGTTTGAACTGAGCTGTGGCCCGTCTAGCCCATGTTTATATTTTATGTTCACCATGTGACCAGCCCATCTATTTTTTCTTTGTGAAAATGAGCCCAGTTTATTTTTGTGAAGAATACCCAATCCAGGCCTACTTATATTTCTACGCCCTGATGGGCTGCAACTCTTTCAAGACGCCTGCAAATCTTGAAAGTAATATGAAATGGGTTGTAAATATAAAAACATATGACAAATTGGCAATTACTTTATAATTTCTGAATTTTTTCACATTTTTATATTCCTATTTCACTGGGCATTAACCTAATTTAAATATATCTTCAAAGTACTTTAAATCTGGCTCGACATTTTGGTATTAAAAATAGTTTGGAACCCACAGAAATATGCGAAATTGGCCCCGGCCAACAAAAAAACAGACTGCAATAAATTGCATAAGAAGTCGCAATGAGCTATGTATAAATTATTAAATAAAGAGGGAATGATCTGACTTATGGGCCTATTCAGTTGACCCGTATGCAACATTTTTTAGTTATTATATACGTCAACAAACGATTCTAGAAGACGTAACCGTTGGATGTCAATCCAACAGCCATCGTGTTTCTTCAATCTCTGATCTTCTTGCTCCAGCCGCCAAATTCAGCGCCGGCGGGACCGCCTGCTCCCGGCTGCCGTGCAGGCCTCACCGCCCCCTACTACTCCCACCGCTGGCCAGGGCATCCCTCTACTCACCCACACCCCCTGTTATTCTGCGGCGACGGCAGCCTCACACCGCAGCCGAATCAGTGAACCCTCGTACTCCTCTCCGCGTGGGCATCCACTACCGCGTCTTCCCCGGCTCCGCATCGTCCCCTTCCTAGGCCTCGCCGTCGTCCACCGCCCTGGTGCTCTTGGCGCGGCGTGGTCAACGTGGTCAAGGAACGACTTCCATCGGAAGAGTACTGTCGTGGAGAGGCTGACAGCTGGGTCCACGGCAGCCGCAAGGAAGTGCCTCCTTATTACACGGAAAATAATTATTCCTCCACCTGACAGCAGGGACCCACCGGACGGGCCACCGTATTTGAAAAAAAAACGTTTCCCCCCTAACTGCTGGGACCCACCGGACGGGCCACCGTATTTCGCGAAAAAAATGTTCCCCCCTCTGTCAGCTCGGACCCACCAGAAGTGCCTCCTTATTACACAAAAAAATGAATACTCCCCCTGCTAGTTGGGACCCACCTTGGTCGGAGGCTGACTTGTGGGCCTACTAAGTTGATGGGGACGGAGTGCTTTGTCAACTTAGTCAATATGAATGATTCTAGCTCCAGTGACCGTACGATGTCAATCCAACGGCCGTAGTGCTTCTTCAAGCTCTGGTCTTCTTGCTCCAGCCGCCCAAAGCAGCGCCGGTCGTGCCGCATGCTCCTGCCTCCCGTGGCCAGCTGTGCTACCGCGGAGGCCTCACCGCCCCCTACTATTCCTACCGCTGGCCAGGCCCTGCGGCGACGACAGCCTCACACTGCAGCCGAACCAGTGAACCCTCGTACTCCTCTTCGCGCGGGCTTCCACTGTCGTGTCTTCCCCGGCTCCACATCGTCCCCTTCCTAGGCCTCGCCGTCGTCCACCGCCCTGGTGCTCTCGGCGCAGCGTGGTCAACATGGTCAAGGAACGGCTTCCATCGGAAGAGTACTGTACGTGGAGAGGCTGACAGCTGGGTCCACGGCCGCAGCAAGGAAGTGCCTCCTTATTACGCGCAAAATAATTATTCCTCCACCTGACAGCGGGGACCCACCGGACGGGCCACCATATTTCGCGAAAAAAACATTTCCACCTGACTGCTAGGACCCACCAGCTACATCTTCGCACGCAAGGAAGTGCGTCCGGGAAAAAAAATGATTCGCCCCCCTGACTGCTGGGACCCACCAGCTACATCTTCGCAGGCAAGGAAGTGCCTGACAGTCGGGACCCACCTGGTCGAAGCGTACGTAGCGTTGTCATTCTGGTCGTGAACGTGTACGTACATACTGGTCGATGTAGAGGCGCGCATGTGTCGTAGTAGAGGCGCGCACGTAGCATGTCCACGTACGTACAGCGGCCAGGGTGCAAGAAAGTAAATACGGCCACGTACATACATACGGGCGGGGTCTCGAACACCTACTCGCGCGTACGTAGGGATAGGGCTCGTGTACATGGCTGGGTCAGAACGGAGAAACAGCGTCGTCGTCGTGTTCATGGGGAGGCAACGGAATGCGTCGTGTTCATCGGGAGGCAACGGAACGCGTGGGAGCCATCCGGCTTGGACGGAACAGCCGATGGAAACGAGGCCTGGTGTACCGCAGAACGGAGGAAACGGTCTTGTGTTCGACCAGCCACGTTCGAAACGGGATCCTGTTCATCAGGAGTGGTCTGGCGTACCGCAAAATGGAGGAAACGGACCTCCTACGGTCGAAACGGGGGTCCTGTTGATCGGGAGGGGTGTGGCGTACCATAAAACGGAGGAAACGGACTTGTGTTGGAGCGCTACGGTCGAAACGGGGGTCCTGTTCATCGGGAGGGGTGTGGTGTACCGCAAAACGGGACTCCACGGGATACTGTTCATCTCCACCGTCGACCCCCTCCAGCCTCCACGGGCTACTGTTCATCCACCGTCGACCTCCTCCAGCCTCCACCTGCGACTGTTCATCCACGGGCTCCTGTTCATGCAGCCTCCACCGCACGCTACTCCACCGGCTACTGTTCAACCAGCCCTCTCCACGGGCTCTTGTTCAACCACCCCTCCACGGGCTACTGTTCATCCAGCCCTCCATCGTCTACTATTCATCCTGCCCTCCACGGGGTGGTCCTGTTCATCTTGCCCTCCACGGGGTCCTGTTCATCCAGCCCCAACCATCTCGATCGATCGGGGTCCTGTTCATCCAGACGCAACACCACGGGGTCCTGTTCATCCACCCCCACCAGGAACTGTTCATCCAAACCCCCCAGCAACGCTCACTGTTCATCCAGAGGCAGCATCGATCGGCTTCAGTTAGCAGCAGTAGCCAAGGAATCGCTCGATCTGGTTCAGTTAACAGCCATCGATCGATTGCTCGGGTTCAGTAACGCGTAGCCTGCAGTGCAATCACTCGGGTTCAGTTAGAGCCCAACGCCTCGCTCGGGTTCAGTTAGAGCCCAACGCCTTGCACCCACGTGCGTGCGTGTATGAGAGAAACGCGCATCGCTCGGCCCCGACCACCCACCGTAACCGGGAACACCCCGATATTTTCCTCGCCCTCGCTTCTACCACGGTTTTTTCCGTCATGGACGGCCCGAAGAATGTCATGCAGCTGCGTCTCCGGCCCGCCCAGGATGAAAAGCCCATTTTCTGTCATGATTTTTTGTCATAGAAGTAGGACCCCACCACATCTATGATGATACCGTGTTTTGTCATAATTATTGTCATAGAAGTGTCATAAATATGACAGAAAAAAATTCGTTCGACCCAAAATGTCACAGATGTGTCTTTTTTTTGTAGTGACACACAAAGTGTTCCAAGAGGGAACGTTCCTGCTGGGTCGATGGGGACATCGGTTCCTTTGAGGGGAGGGGGTATGTGCCATCCAACGTAATAGGAATGATAGACAACTCATGTAAACAAAGTGCACCTTTTTTTCTGGGAGCCCATCCAAAAAGAACCTCCAAGTTAACTGTGCTTTGCTTTGAGTAATTTGGAGATGAGTGACCGACCGGAAAGTTGATCCCGGTTGGGCACGGGGACAAAGTGCACATAAAATACTAGTGTTGGTTTGTGGGCAAATCTAGATCCCAGGCACAATGGCCACAAACGGTCCATTTTGTCACGACATTACAAAGGCCTCGCAAGTACACGTGATCCGAAGGATCAATCAAGGAGGGGGTAAAGAATAGGGACGAGTGGAAGGCTATGCCGAACGCCAGTGATAGTAAGGATTAGTGAGGTAGTCGAAAGTGATTCCCTGGGATAGGAGAGGTATATTCATTAAACATACAATGTGTTGGTCTAGAGAAATCCTTTGTAATTGAGGATGGTAGAATTATGATTCGACTACATGTTTGGTCGTGAGGTTATTAGGGCGCATCCCCCACACCTTCATGTTGAAAACACATAGTAATGATGTTTACCGGGACCATGTTGGATATATAGGTTAAATCTCAAGTGTAAGTATAAGGTTGCAAGCAAAGTCCTTAAGCCCTAGCCTATTTTTCTATTATTCTTTCATCTAGAACTATGCGATTTTGGTCCAGTAAACTAGAACTTCTAGCCACGATGAGAGCTTGTGAGAATCACATTACAATTAGCAATTCCTCATGTGGATTCGATAACCCAGGGTCACCTCTGGGAAGAAGGGCAAAATTATCTACCCTCGAAACCGGATCAAAGGTAATTAGGCATTGGCCGGGGGTTAGTGGTATTGGGGATTCCGACATGTGGCGTGGTGGCGTGTGGGTGGCTAGTGTACATTCATTAATTAAATGTGTTGGTCTGGAGAAATCCTTTATAATCGTGGGAAATAGAATCACGATACGACTGCATATTTTTGTCCATGAGGTTATATTAGGGCACATCCCCCACACCTTCGCGTTGTCAACACATAGTAACAATGTTTATTAGAACCATGTTGCACATATAGAGAAAATCTGAAGTCCAAGTATGCTTCAAGAAAAGTTCTTAAGCCCTAGCCTATTTTCCTATTATTATTTTCTCTAGAACTGTGCAATTTCGGACCAGAAAACTGGAACTTCTAGCGATGGCGACAACTTGCCAGAATCTCCTTACAATTAGAAAACATCCGTGTGTGTTCGATAGCCCAGGGTGACCTCTGGGGCAAAAGGTAGAACTATGTACCTCCAAAACCGGATCAAAGGTAATCAGGTATTGGTCGGGTGGCATGTGGGTGGTCCGTGTTGTAGGGGGCGGTTTGAGCTCCATAGGTTCACGGCGGGCATGACAGCGGTGACTAGACCTCCTCTCGATGGCGTGTGTCATCTCAGGTAGTGGTGGTTGTGGTCCCTTCCTGAAGGCGTGTGGGCAAGGGTATGTCCAAGGTGGCAGTGGTCCTGAATGGTTGACAGTGGAGGAAGCATGAGTCATGGGGAGCCGATGGAGGGCACGACCTGCTTGGGGGTGGCTGCTCGACAGCCGTAGATGTCGGTTACCAGGGACATCCCTCCATATGGATCTTTTGGGCCATATCTGATGGGAAGCGACCATTCTTCCAGGTTGCTCAAGCTGGTAGAGGGCTGGGGGTGCAGGCTAGCCATTGGTGTAGGAGTATGGTGTGGTGCTATTGCCCATGGCTGGTTGAGCCTCGTGCATGTTATGATGTTCGGTCGACTTTGATTCGTGTTTCTCGACTCTAGGCCACCTCTGTTCACATCGAGGCGAGATCTTGCGGATTCTTTGGGGAGGCTTCCACACATTATAGCATTGGTGGAGGATCGAGAGGGTTTGTTTTGTCGTCGGATGGATCATTGCTAACGGCCACGGGCGTGATGTCATGCGGGCTCGACTTGACCAATGACAGAGGGTTATGGCCGGGACTTGCCCGACGATGGTTGTTGCTAGTCACTAGGTCTCTCCCGATCCACAGGGACTGGACGGGGATGCAAGTGTTGCACATTGACGCTTGATCACTATGACTTGCTGGCTGATGTCGAGCATGGAGTGGGAGGAGGCATGTTTTGCTTTTTTCGTTCGTGGTTAGCATGCTATGATGGGGACGGTGGGAAGATTCTTAGGGCCTTTGATCGTGTCGGCGGTGATGGGTGTAGCAGTGGGTGGCTCGGGCTCGTTCTCTTCTGTTGGAACTGACAACACCAAGATCTGGATCTGGGGGTGAATTGCTGAGAGGGGCATCCATCTAGTCGATGACCAGTTATAGGTGGGAAGCAGAGGCGTCCAGGAGCACATTCATGGTAAGTTTTTGGGCGATGACCGCACTTTTGCTTGGTTCATGCATATCCATGCTACCTCATGCTTGCTCGGTCACTTTGGTTAGGATTCCTAACAAGAAAGTTTTAATTTTATCACAGGGTGTGTACAACTTGTCTAGTGCCTCTGTTTTCTAGCACAACATGAGAAGGAGGAGCTCCTCAGGTTTTGCATATAACAACTCTAGTGCAGTCAATGTTGCTGGTGCGATGTCGCCATTGGATGATGAAGATGATAAGGAGGAGTTGCGCAAGATGAAGATAGAGCTGAGCAAGACGAGGAAGGATTGATGGTTTTCATCATGTTCATGTTGTTTGCAGATGATGTGATAGTTGTAAGCATCCATGAGTACTAGTAGTGATGAAACATGTGCCTTATACTGCTTAGTGAAGTGTTTTAGTAGTGATGAAGTAAATTGCATTATGTTTAGAAAGGGCATTGCAAGTGTGGGGTGATGAGGGTGATGCTGATGAAGTAATGTAGTTTCAATGTATGTATAGTCAGCCAAGTAAGACGCATTTGTGAACTAAATGATGGAGTGACGATTGTCACAATGGTTAGTTATGATGCTATTATGCAATCGAAGTTATGTTTTGTATGCCATGTGAATTATGGGTTGAGTTAAATAGTACCCAGGACTGTATTTGTTGACCCCTGAGACTAAATTTGAGTGAAACTGTACTTTTGACACAAGAGTATGAATTTTCTAACACTTGCATTGAATTTGAGTCAAATTAAATCTTTAGAAACACAAATTGAATTTTTTTGACACTGAATTGGTCTGAAATGTACTGAATTTTTGACATGAATTATTCTAAACCGAATTGAACTTTTGACACTCAAACTCAAACTTATTTTTTTTGCCACTAAATTATTTGAAATGAACTAATTTTTTTGACAATGAATTGTTTGTTATATGCATTGTGAATTATGGGTTGGAGTCAAATAAAATTAGTGATTGCAATGTGAATAACAGATTGTGTAAAATTGATTTTTTATGCTGGTGACTGAAATTTTCAATTAACAAAATTCATCTAGCACAATTTCACAAACCAAATTTAGCAAAGTTTCGGTTAACAGAATTAGCACCATGATTGACCACATTGAGTAGCACATTTACCCAAGAATAGACTCGATTGTACATGACTCCTTGCATGCTTTCATATTGACCACAATTGCACACACTTTTGCCCAACACTTCACCCACCACATTGTATTAGACTCTTTCAATTGAGTTGACATCTTATTAGCATCATCAAATTGCAGTCTAGGGTTATCAATCTCTTAGCCCTTTTCCTTTTTCTCTACTGGAATACAACCCTGGACCTTCTCCTCGTAATCACTATCTTTTGACAAAGGGCCATCTCCGCCATCTAAACTTGGAGGATCTCATAGCTCCAAGTATTCATCAACTTTAATTTCCTCCTGTTCCCTTCTTTTGGCCAAAGACAATTTCTTATTTGCTTTCTCATTTTTCTGTCTTGCCTCCTCTACCTTTGCAAAAGCAATCTCTTTTAATATTTGTGTTTCTAGTCTATCTATTGCATGAACATCCTCATCTACAAACAAAACCTCATACTCATCCTCTGAATGAACACCCTTTTTTACGTGCTCTTCTACTTTTTCAGTGCATACAATTCTTTTATTCTCCTTGTCTCTACATAAAGATCAAAGTCCTTATCATCACTTGAAACAATAGAAAGATCTTTGGCATAAACATGTTTCCAATATTCAGATGCATCACCATACACCACATCTAAAAGAAAATGACAATCATCTTCAACATTAGCTTCACTTACTTGAATTTCTTTCTATTACCTTGCATTAGCAACAAGCCCTGAATTGTATTGCTCACTAGACATAACTTACACATTTTTAGGACAAAGACACATCATTGTTATGACCAGGAGAAGCAATAAACAATGGGAACAACAATAATTGGATCAGGATGTATACCTAATTCAGTTGTCCTCTAGCAATTGGAATCAACCATTTTCAGTGTTTGAAATTTTTCAAGCATCTTCTAACCGAAACATCATTGGAGATTGCAACCATGATGGTATTACCTTTTGGTCCTCTTATCCAATTGTACATGCAGTAAGTTCCCCTAAACCCCAAATGAAAGAGATGTTCCTTAAAATAAAAAAACCGATTAAATCACTTGGCCAAATATCAGGTTCAGGGTCTGGAGTTCTTGCTTTTTCATGCAGAATGAACCTAAGCATCCATACCTCTCCTATTTGTAACAGACAAAATCAACATATATTCAGTGCATCTGAAACAAAATTTCTTGAAACCTCATATTGAATTTTATGACACCTAACTGAATTTTTTGACAGAAAAATGCATTTTCCTCCTTAAATCCTAAATCCCAAGTTTGATCTCTCCTAAATCGTTCTCTTTTTTGAAAATCATAAACATGAAACATCTTCCAACAAAAGAAACAAGCACACATCATCAAAACACAACAACCCTTCTCCTTTTGGCAAAACATTCAGATTGCAAGGGTTCCTAGTTTTCCCACAAAAACTATGGATTTCACTGACTAGTAGTGCACATAACATAGATCTGAACTTTACACAACGAAAAAAATATACCCCCCCCCCAACAAGTTCAACTTCTTTTGAACCAAAATCTACCGGCCAACTCTCTACTTCTCCACCAAAAATGGAGCAGCAGTTGGGGGAGATGTGTAGATGGCAAAGGAACTTCAGATGGGACAGAAGAGATGTTACCTTTGGATGCCAATCATGCTACAGATCACCGGCGATCACCTTGATGGCCGCGGTATCCCCGTCGCCGTGAAAGGAAATGAAGGAGAGGATGAAAAGGGAAGAAAAGAAAGTATCTGGAGGACCGGGCATATTGGTCTCCACAAAGTACAGGAACGGTGGTTGCACGATTGGTCTCGGCCAAGCACATGAGCAAGCGGGCGCGATGTTAGTCTCGACAAAGTTCAGGAGCGAGCGGGTGCGCAAGGACGACCAGTTGCAGCCGGACCAGGTTGGTGCCTGAGTCGATGGTGTGGCTGAACCATGTGAGGGCGGAACCAGGTGGTGCAGTGCGCTGGTCCGGTTTACTGATGCACAGAGAAAAAATCAGAGAAAAATAAACTGCATATGTGGTAGGTACAGTCAAAAGAAAAATTGAGAAAAAAAACTAAAAATGCAACACAAGTTGGCTAAATTAAGTTTAAAAAAAATGAGATTTTCCCTAATTGAGGTAATATTTGTCACAAATGTGAAATAAACATGTAAAAAATGGAAATCACTCTAAAAAGAGGACTCATCAATCTTGAAGAGCTGCATACTATGTTAGGTTATACACACACAAATTGATTCTCTTTTTTTTTTTCTTTGCGAACCGAGCATTTCTCGGTTGGTTAGGTTCCGTGTGATGAAAATTGTCCATCGAAATTAAAGTACCAGACTTGACATTGATTTTCATATTTTTTATGGTATATGATTTTTATCCTTTTAGCGATATGTGACATACCAGTCGACGGCAAGGCGCTTATGCTGACTACACCAGTCTCAGATTTGCAGTCTCAATCTTTCGAAAGTATTCATAGAAGTAGGGTGTGCATATGTGCTTTCATTTTGTACACACGAGTTTATGTATTGCGTTTATACTGTGTTAAAAATACTTTTTTTCTCTCTCTCACATAGGAAGAACTCTCTTTTTCTCTAACGAAAACGTTTGCACGCAGCAGAACATTTCTGGTCTAGCTTGGAGGTGCAAACTAATCTCACGCAGCCTTGTTTGGTCTGCTAATTGCTCACTAATTAGGCTCAATCAACGTCTTTGACTCAAATTACTTTTCACCTTTTTGAAGTACATATATCGACCCTTCGACTGCCTTGAGTCATGCACAACTGGCGCAGCCGTAGTTTAATACTACCACTCATTGGCACGTACCGACCTGATCGACGCAGCTTTTGGACTGCATGCGGGCCTTGGACCCGACTCCGGTCGCCGGCGTGGCGTCAGAATTTTCTCAACTCCAAGCGGACCTCTGGTCAAAGCCAAGTGCGCCAGCGTCAAAAATTAATACAGGGATATACAATTGGTTAGGGCTGCATCAGCATGTGTGGGACTAATCCAGGAGCATATTGGTAGTTTTTGGTAGTACATGGCAATGTGTTGACTTGTTCGGTTGGCAGTTAGGTAGGGGCCAGCTGCCGATGCATGATGCGTGTTGCAAGTACAAATAAAACGACACTTGAGTTCGCTTTGATCACGATGTGTTCGTCTTTTGAGCCGATTTTCTATTTTGCAGGAGTGTTCGTGTCAACCAAGGTGTCTAGAATAACGAGGCACATCCGGAGCATCGAGCATGCATGCACTGCAAGGGCTTCTAGAAGAGGGTGTTTGATTCATGTGATTAACCATTCGTGAATCGAAAGAAAATGGGTTAATTACGCTATGAACTTGGAGTGCATGTACATATTCTATACACCTAAGAGCATCTACAGCCGGACCTCTCAAACCCGGCTCATACGCCCGGGCGGGCCACCCGGTCACTGACCTGTCACCCTTTTTTTTGGACTCAAACGGACGTCTCAAATGGGCCTCAAACGCCCGGGTTGACCGGCACCCCCCATATCCAGCCCAAATATGGGGCAGATATGGGGGCGCCCGGGCACGCCCGCAACGTCAGACCCGGCCCATGCTGGCCCACCCGACCTCACTTATATTCGTCCTCATCCGCTCGCCGGAGCAAACCCTAATCACTTCACTCCAGTCCCCTCCAGTCCCCTCTGCTACCCGAGCTCACCTCCCGCGGTTTCCAGCTTCCCCCGCCATGGCAGGCAGCGGATCGGACTCCGACCAGTCCGGATCCGTCGACTGGGTGTCATCCCGTGTGGGTTGGAGGAGGCAATGGCACTCCGCCGCTCCCGGGAGGACAGCGCCCGGCCGACAGACGGATCCGTCCGCCTCGACGCCATAGCGTCGGCTCACCGGGCGCTTCGGTCCTCTGGTGTTGGATCCTCGCGGTCCCGGCCGGAACACCTCTCCTTACCCATCACCGGTCGGGCAAAGTATGAGTCCCATCGGGAACGGGCAGCCCGCCGTGGGAAGGAGAGATAAGGGCTGCTGAGGCCCGTATCGCGGCGGAAATGGCGGCGGCGCGGCAGCCGTAGAGGAGGAAGCCACCCGCGCCCGCATTGTGAAGAAACGACAGTGGAGGAACACGCGCGCCCTCGCACGAGAGCAGAATTGAGCGGTCCATGCCATGGCCGAACTGCAACCGAAGGAGGGACAACGACGACGAGGACAGCTCCGGCGACGAGCAGAAACGACTCGATCCGTACTGCGTCTTCAACCGGTACTTCTGCGAGAAGGATAACAAGGGCGTCGGGAATGGCAAGGGCAGCCGTGGATGAACTCCACCATAGCCAAACATACCAAATTTTGGTAGTCCGATGGCATGTTTAGTGTAGTGTGATGGAGTAGCCGGATGATGCATGTGCAACGAGGTAGTTGCATGAGTTTGTATGGATTTGAGATATAGTAATTGAGGTGTCTGGATGTGGATTACATTATTTGAGGGGTGTCCGGTCAGTGGCCGTGAACGTTTAAAGGGCCGGATTTGCCAAGTCCGGCTGTAAATGCTCTAAGAGTCGTCTCCACTAACTTATTTAGAGCATCTCCAATGCCGACCTGCAAATTTCATCCTGCATCCGTCCGCGGACAGGAGGACCAGTCCGCGGACACGGATGCGGGAACCGACCATCCAACGTTGTCCGCACACATTTTAACTTTTTTGAACCAACCGGCCATAATTCATGCAAATATGGCGGATTTGATATAAACCGGAAGAGATTCGTGCAAGCACGACAGATTTCATATAACACGACAAAATTCATTACATATTTCAACTAACGACGGAGCTCCTCCAACCCTAGAGGTATAATACCTAAACTAAATGATTGCCAGCGCCCATTCTCCATGTCCGGTCATGAGCCCTGTCGTGGAGTTAACAAGGAAGTGCCCTAGCAAAAGGACTTAGGTGTGGAGCCATCGCAACTAGGTTAGCTTGAAGGGGTTAAACGGGACAAAGGACACAGAGAGTTTACCCAGGTTCGGCCCCTCTCAACGAGGTAAAAGCCTACTGCTGCTTTAGGTTGTATTGCTTGGGTTTCGATTACCAAGAAGCGCATACGCTTGACCTAGCTTTCGATCGATTGTTACCTGTCCTAACCCACCGCCGGGTCACCCCTTTATACACACAGGTTGATGCCCGGCGGCTTACAGAGTCCCGACCGGCTCATACACAATGTGTCCGACTCGGTGACTAACTAAGCTTGCCTTACAATACAAGTTAAACATATGGCGGTTCATCCTCTTGGTCCTTAAGTCGCCTCCGGGTCTTGGGCCTTCAATAGGCTTGCTTCATAACCCGCCATCTTCATCTTTAACTCGCCAGTGGTATGACCCGGCCCCTCCTGGGCGGGTCATACCCAATAGTTATATCCCCAACAAGCCCCGAGAACCAAAGCTTCCTCTTCTCCAGTTCTGCGTCGACGCTCTCCAGCTCCGCCTCTATAACCTCCGCCTCCGGAGCCCCGGGAAGTGAAGTGGTCCGCCTCACTGTCACCATCAAGCGACTAATCGGCCGATGATGCTCAGCCCACCAAACTTGCCTTCAACGGAAGGGGAGGAGCGGTGTATTTCTTGGGATACGAGTGGCGGCGACCTACCGTGCACTACTCTTCCTTGCTGCCGGCGGCTCCCGCAGACGTGCCGGCTTCGTGGTTGTGGCGGTGGGGCGTAGTCTCAATGGTGCCGGGGATGTCCTCCTCGTCGTCGGTCTTGCCCCACACCTTGTCTGTCACCTCGTCGAACTCCTCGTAGGCGGCCTCCAGTTCCGCCTGACGCTGGTGGTACCGCCAGCGGGCGAGGCGAATCTCGCGGGCGGAGTGGTAGGACTCGAGCAGCACCGCCTGCTTCGCCACGTTCGCGTCCGACGCGATCTCTCTATCAATGGTGAGCTGCTCTTCCGCCTGCTGGTGCTCCTGGAGAAGCTGGTGGTTGTAGGCGGTGTCATCCTGCGCCTCCTGGAACTGCTCCTCCCGCACCATGTCCATGTAATGGGCACGGGCCTCGCCAATGGTCCTGGTGCAATGCACTGGTGTGGGTGGCGCGGACGATGTTAGTGCAAACCGACATATCTCGGGTAGGGGGTCCTGAGCTATATGTCTAGGAGCAATGGTAACTGGGTACGAAGGGAGGCGATGTTTACCCAGGTTCGGGCCCTCTCGAAGAGCTAAAACTGTTGGGAAACACAGTAGAATACAAACAAAGCGTGCCTACGCACACCCAAGATCAATATGAAGATGCATACGGGTTGGGACCACGATCGTTACCATCACTGAGTTGCAGCGGAAGTAGAACGTGTCGGTGTAGACTGTACTTGGAGTCCCTCGAACCGTCGATGAACGATCCCGCGAACCGTCCATGAACAGTCCCTTGAACTGAACTCCGAAAGCACGGCCTCTCTACTTGGTTGCAAGTGTGCAGTCTTCCCGATCCTGCAGTGCTTCGCGGTCCAAAGCTAATTGTCACCAGAGAATAAGACGGAGGAGATTAGAACCACACTAGGCTTCTAATTATGAGAATTAGAGGAACAAGACCTAGCTCTAGTTAGTCAAGTAGGACCAACTAGAACTAGAACTAGAAGAACTAGAGGAGGCTCCATAACTTGTGTATTCAATAGAGAGAAAAACCCTAGTAGGGAGGGGAGGAGGAGTCCCCCCCCTCTCCAATTTGGCCCCCTTCCATGGCAAAGGGGGCGCCTCCCCCACTTGGGCCTTGGTGGCCCAAGTTGCCTTCCACCACTTGGCCTTTTTAGGCCCATTGATATTAAATTAAATATAAAATTGTTCTAAATATTTTCAAACCCTTATATATATAATTTAATAGCCCAAGAAACATTTTCCACCTATATATTATTTATCAGTAATAACCGGTATTACCCGATACTCTCTGAAACCTTCCGGTGACCCCGAAATGCTTCCGGATTCTCTCGAAACTATTCTGAATATTAATGAAACAATTCCAAAAATATATTCTCATCACTCCCATTCTACTACATTCAACATATCATGATTATCTTAAGCTTGTGACCCTGTAGGTTTGGTAACTCATAGACATGAACGAAACCCCTTCGTTCAATGACCGATAGTGGGACCGTGGACGTCCATATCGATCCCTTTGAGCACACGAATGATATTCGAGTGAAACTTTGGTTATCATATGATGTTCCCTTTGCTTCGCGATACTTCACAAAACACGGGATGCATTGGTATCCTCCTGAGCCATCACATGCTCACTATACTGTTATCCTTGTTACCGGTTTTGTTCTTCTTTCTCGTTATTGTGTTCCGGCATCTCTGTGACATAGTCACTTGTGTCTGGCCAAACGATGATGTATGTCGTCACACTGAGAGGGCCCTAAGAATATCTCTCCATCGTCGGAGGAGCAAATCCCACTCTCGAGCTATCTAGTCACTTGTCAAACTTTCCGATGAACTTGTAAGTTGTCGTTATGATCATTGTGTTATAGGTGACGTTTCAGCAACCCCAAAGTCCGCTGTACAATAAGAAGTGACCATGATACTCTCATGGTCTGAGGAGCAAAATCACATGTTAACACTTCGTGTGACTACAATTGATTACAGACGATATTATCCCAATTCATAAAAAAATAAGTTTGGGTCAATTCAATATGACCGTTCTCAACATCATTGATACGTCTCCATCGTATCTGCTTTTCCAAACTCTTTTGCCCTTGTTTTGGACTCTAATTTGCAAGATTTGAGTGAAACTAACCCGGACTTTTAAAGGTGGAATACCAAAGAAACTAGGAGATCCAGGAATACCAACTATACCATGCTCCATTAAAAGGAATTATGTTAAAACTGCTTTATGTAATCTTGGAGCAGGTGTTAGTGTTATGCCTTTCTCTTTGTATCATAGACTTGATTTAAATAAGTTGAAACCTACTGAAATCTCTTTGCAAATGGCTGATAAATCAACTGCTATACCCATCGGTATTTCTGAGGATGTGCCTGTTGTGGTTGCAAACGTTACTATTTTAACGAACTTTATTATTCTTGATATTCCCGAGGACGACAGTATGTCGATCATCCTTGGTAGACCCTTTTTGAATACTGCAGGGGCTATTATTGATTGCAACAAAGGAAATGTCACTTTTCATGTTAATGGTAATGA
The DNA here is from genome assembly GCF_002575655.3 of Aegilops tauschii subsp. strangulata. Classification (NCBI taxonomy): domain Eukaryota; kingdom Viridiplantae; phylum Streptophyta; class Magnoliopsida; order Poales; family Poaceae; genus Aegilops; species Aegilops tauschii. Next base: position 321,802,670 of record NC_053038.3, on the reverse strand, counting down.
GCATATGGTACACTTTCCGAAGAAACAACCTCAAGTTCATAGCATCAATTCTATTGGAAATATTTCAACTATTTCTATTGGAGGTTTTAAATTCCCTCTCCCTACTGTCAAGAAGAAATATGATATTCTTATTGTTGGGGACATGCATATCCCCGTTGAGGTAAACTAGTGTTATTCGAAAATTCTCCGGTTTCATGTCATTTGGAAGAAGTTTGTTAACAAGACTTGATCAACCTTGTTAATGGATTCCTTTTGACGGGCATGCGATGGATGAATTTAGAAGGCACAACTTTCTGTACCCAACTTTTACTTTCTGTTATTTGGATTAAATAAAGCAAAAATACTATTATCCATTTGTTTTCTGAATTATCCGTGCAATAAAAAATGTCCCGAAAATAAAAGTTCTCCAAATGCCCTAAAAATTTAGTATGATTTTTTATAGAATATTTGAGAACTTTTGGCACTAATAACACACCAGGGGGCTGCACCAGTGGGCCACAAGCCCTGGGGGCGCACCCACCCCCTGCGCGTGCCCTGGTGGCTTATGGGTCCCACATGGCCCCCTCACTTATTCTAGCACCCATCCGCTTCGTCTTCCTATAGAAAAAATCATCCCGTTGTTCAAACTTGTGTTCTTGCTCGTCTTGCTGCCATTTTCGATCTCCTTGTGCAAAGCTCCATTTGCAAAACTGTTTTGGTGGATTGTTCTTCGGTATGTGACTCCTCCAATGGTCCAATTAGTTTTTGTTCTAGTGCTTTATATATTGCAAATTTTGCTACTGTGGTGACCTTGTTCTTGAGCTTGCATGTCAAATTTATATGGTCACAAGTAGTTTTGATGCATGATATAGCCTCTAGGCACTTGTAGGAGTAGTTGCTATCAATCTTATTAAGTTTGGTTCACTTTTATTTTGAGTCACTAAAAATTTCAGAAATTTTTCAGAGGAAGAAAAATGTTTAGGAAAATATATCAAGGTGGTTCCTCAAGGAAGAAAGCCCCGAGGCTCGCTATACGTGAGCCCGATCTCGAACCACTGGGGGAAGCTCAAGTGTGGCCTTGTGAATGGCCGTTGGATGAATTCATGGTTCATGCTGGTTTCAAGGAGGAATTTGATGCGTACATACAAACGCTGACCGTGAGGACTTCATTACACATAAGTCCAGGCAATACCATTAGCTTACTGATTCCTTTGTGCGGAGGTTCGAATTTACATCCTAGCGTAACACTCATTCTTTTTTGTTTGATCTTTATGATAAATCATATACCATGGACCAAGAAGATTTTAATGATGCATGCAAAATCCCACAATGGGGCATTCATAGTGAGCCTCGCAAAACTTAAAACAATGATTTCCTTGCTAGCATCACTGTGAGAGAAACTAGAAATATTACACAAGCCACCATAGGGAGCATTCACTTTCCTGCCATACATTATTTTGCTCTCTTCATAGGTAGATGCATTAATGGTGAACATGATCATAGCCACCTTTGTGCATCAGATCTTAGCATTCTCAAGTGTGCGGTAATGGGTGATAAACGATATAACTTGGGAGCTATTATTGTGAGGAGGTTACATCTTAATGCTAAAGATGGAGATCTCTTTGGTGGGATTTATGCCACCCGTTTAGCTAATTATCTTGGGGTACCTGTTGGGGATATAACTATTGGGTATAAAACACCCAGGAGGGGCCGGGTTATACCACTGATGGCTTACCAATGAAGATGGTGGATCATACGAGCCGGATGACAGCCCAAGGCCCAGAGGTGATTTATGGCCCAGGAGGATGAACCGCCATGTATGTATAGCTTGTATTGTAAGGCAAGTGTAATTAGTCACCGAGCCGTACACGTTGTGTATGAGCCGGCCGGGAGTCTATGAGCCGCTGGGCGTCAACCTGAGTATATAAAGGGACGACCCGGTGGCGGTTTAGGGCAAGAAACAAGAGATAGAGAACTAGGTCAAGCGTATTCGCTCCCTGGTAATCGAAACCTAAACAATACCACCTCAAATTGGATTAGGCCTTTACCTTCACCGCAAGGGGCCGAACCAGTATAAACTCTTTGTGTCCCTTGTCCCGTTTAACCCCTTTAAGCTAACCTAGTTGCGATGGCTCCACGACTAAGTCCTTCCACTAGGATATCTGCCGTGACAATTCCACGACAGTTGGCGCCCACCGTGGGGCCTGCGCACGGTGGTTTCGAGTTCTTACTGGGCAGCTTCGAAGGGATCAAGGGATACGCTGTCGGCCGGATGACCAAGAGTCATCGCGGCAAGCTCTACATCGACGATGCAGGCTGGGGCCCCGAGGCCGGCTCAATTGAGTACGGGTACCGGGTCCCCTTCGGCGGAACCCACGTCTTCATTGGCAAGATCGGCAAACCGGGCCCTGAGCCAGACATCTGCACCGACATCATCGAGACGGCTCAGCGTGCATGATACGTCTCCAACGTATCTATAATTTTTGATCGTTCCATGCTATTGTATTATCTGTTTTGGATGTTTAATGGGCTTTAATATGCTCTTTTATATTATTTTGGGACTAACCTATTAACCGGAGGCCCAGTGCCAGTTGCTGTTTTTTTGCCTATTTCAGTGTTTCGCAGAAAAGGAATATCAAACGGAATCCAAACGGAACGAAACCTTCGCGAGGATCTTTCTTGGAACGAACGCAATCCAGGAGACTTGGAGTGGAAGTCGGAGATGCAACGAGGCGGCCACGAGGCAGGAAGGCACGCCCCCCACCCTCATGGGTCCCTCCTAGCTCCACCGACCTACTTCTTTCGCCTATATATACTCTTATACCCTGAAAACATCCAAGAGAGCCACGAAACCACTTTTCCACCGCCGCAACCTTCTGTACCCGTGAGATCCCATCTTGGGGCCTTTTCCGGCGATCTGTCGGAGGGGGATTCGATCACGAAGGGCTTCTACATCAACACCATAGCCTTTCCGATGATGTGTGAGTAGTTTACCACAAACCTTCGGGTCCATAGTTATTAGCTAGATGGCTTCTTCTCTCTCTTTGGTTCTCAATACAAAGTTCTCCTCGGTGTTCTTGGAGATGTATTCGTTGTAATACTTTTTGCGGTGTGTTTGTCGAGATCCGATGAATTGTGGGTTTATGATCAAGATTATCTATGAACAATATTTGATTCTTCTCTGAATTCTTATATGCATGATTTGATATCTTTGCAAGTCTCTTCGAATTATCGGTTTAGTTTGGCTGACTAGATTGATCTTTCTTGCAATGGGAGAAGTGCTTAGCTTTGGGTTCAATCTTGCGGTGTCCTTTCCCAGTGACAACAAGGCATGTATTGTATTGTTGCCATCGAGGATAAAAAGATGGGGTTTATATCATATTGCTTGAGTTTATCCCTTTACATCATGTCATCTTGCTTAATGCGTTACTTTGTTCTTATGAACTTAATACTCTAGATGCATGCTGGATAGCGGTCGATGTGTGGAGTAATAGTAGTAGATGCAGAATCGTTTCGGTCTACTTGACACGGACGTGATGCCTATGTTCATGATCATGCCTAGATATTCTCATAACTATGCGCTTTTCTATCAATTGCTCGGTAGTAATTTGTTCACCCACCGTAATATATGCTATCTTGAGAGAAGCCACTAGTGAAACCTATGGCCCCCGGGTCTATTTTACAATATATTAGTTTATCGTCAACTTGCCAATTTCTATCATCATTTATTTTGCAATCTTTACTTTCCAATCTATACAACAAATATACCAAAAATATTTATCTTATTATCTTTATCAGATCTCACTTTTGCAAGTGGCCGTGAAGGGATTGACAACCCCTTTATCGCGTTGGTTGCAAGGTTCTTGATTGTTTGTGCAGGTACTAGGCGATTTGCATGTAGTCTCCTACTGGATTAATACCTTGGTTCTCAAAAACTGAGGGAAATACTTACGCTACTTTGCTGCATCTCCCTTTCCTCTTCAAGGGAAAACCAACGGGTGCTCAAGAGGTAGCAAGAAGGATTTCTGGCGCTGTTGCCGGGGAGATCTACGCCAAGTCAACATACCAAGTACCCATCATAAACTCTTCTCCCTCGCATTACATTATTTGCCATTCGCCTCTCGTTTTCCTCTCCCCCACTCCTAAAACAATTTTCAAAAAACCTTTGCCTTTTCTTCGCCCTCCTTCCTGTCGATCTTGTGTTACCATGTGCCTTCTTTTTGCTTGCATCTTCGCTTGCTAAAAGTTTATGGATCCTCATCCCCTTGCTAATATTTTTAAGAGATCCAATTATGATGAACCTATTTCTAGTGATTTGAGTGCACTAGATTATCTTTATGAGGTTTTGCTTCAAATTCGTGAATGTGAAAATTGTGATGAAGAAATTTATGAAGAGATTCACGATAGCTCCTTGAATAAAAAGCATGATTGCAATGATTTTACTATAAATTCTCTTGATGTCAATTGTGCTAATAATATGCAAAACCCTAAGCTTGGGGTTGCTAGTTTTATTATGTCTACTACCTGTTGCAATGATCATGATTGGGGTGATTCTTCTTATGATCTTGAAAATTTATTTAACCCCCTTGATGAATATGAGATTGATAATAGTGTTTGCAATAATATTGAAAGTGGGTTTGGAAGAGTGTCAACTTTAGATCCCACATATTTGGAGAATGTTCAATCTTATGGTATTTTTGATAAAAGTGGGTTTGGACAGGTCATGACTTTAGTTAATGATAATCCCACTATTTTGGAAGAGTGTCAAGTTTGCATACATGTGGATCGTGTTAAGAATATGCTTCGTGATAGCTATATTGTTGAATTTTCTTATGATCCCACATGTAATTATTATGAGAGAGGGAAATATGGTTGTAGAAATTTTCATGTTGCTAAATTACCTCTCGTTATGTTGAGATTGCTATTCTTTCTTTCCTCTTCCTTGCATATGCTAGTTTTTGCTTGCTATGATAATTTGTTTGCCTATAAGATGCATATGTATAGGAAGTATGTTAGACTTAGATGTGTTTTTCACATGCTATATGATGCTCTTTTGTGATTCAATTGCTATGTTTCATGTGAGCATCATCGAAATTATCAATGCCTAGCTAGGGGCGTTAAACGATAGCGCTTGTTGGGAGGCAACCCAATTTTATTTTCGTTCCTTGATTTTTGTTACTGTTTAGTGATAAATAATTCATCTATCCTCTGATTAGATGTGGTTTTATGTTTTAATTAGTTTTTGTGCCAAGTAGAACCTTTGGGAAGACTTTAGTGAAGTCTTTGCGATCTTGCTGTAAAAAACAGAAACTTTAGCACTCACGAGATTAGCTGCCATGTTTTACTGGAGAGTGCTTTTAGGTTGATTCTTTTTTAAGATGATTAATAGATAAATTCCTCACTTCCACCAATTTATTTCCGAATTTTTGGAGTTACATAAGTATATTTTTGATACAGATTATTACAGACTATTCTGTTTTTGACAAATTCTGTTTTTTGTGTGTTGTTTGCATATTTTGATGAATCTATGGATAGTATCGGGGGGTATGAACCATAGAGAAGTTGGAATACAGTAGGTTTAACACCAATATAAATAAATAATGAGTTTATTATAGTACCTTAAAGTGGTGGTTTGTTTTCTTACACTAACGGACCTCATGAGATTTTCTGTTTAAGTTTTGTGTAGTGAAGTTTTCAAGTTTTTGGGTAAAGATTTGATGGCTTTTGGAATAAGGAGTGGCAAGAGCCTAAGATTGGGGATGCCCAAGGTATCCCAAGGTAAAATTGAAGGACAACCAAAAGCCTAAGCTTGGGGATGCCCCGGAAGGCATCCCCTCTTTCGTCTTCATCTATCGGTAAGTTTACTCGAGGCTATATTTTTATTCACCACATGATATGTGTTTTGCTTGGAGCGTCTTGTATGATTTGAGTCTTTTCTTTTTATTTGACCACAATCATCCTTGCTGTACACACCTTTTGGGAGAGACACACATGAATCTGAATTTATTAGAATACTCTATGTGCTTCACTTATATCTTTTGAGCTAGATAATTTTGCTCTAGTGCTTCGCTTATATCTTTTTAGAGCACGGTGGTGGTTTTATTTTATAGAAATTATTGATCTCTCATGCTTCACTTATATTATTTTGAGAGTCTTTTAGAACAGCATGGTAATTTGCTTTGGCTATAAAATTAGTCCTAATATGATGAGCATCCAAGATGGGTATAATAAAAACTATCATATAAAGTGCATTGAATACTATGAGAAGTTTGATTCCTTATGATTGTTTTGAGATATGAAGATGGTGATATTAGAGTCATGCTAGTTGAGTAGTTGTGAATTTGAGAGATACTTGTGTTAAAGTTTGTGATTCCCGTAGCATGCACGTATGGTGAACCGTTATGTGATGAAGTCGGAGCATGATTTATTTATTGATTGTCTTCCTTATGAGTGGCGGTCGGGGACGAGCGATGGTCTTTTCCTACCAATCTATCCCCCTAGGAGTGATACGTCTCCGTCGTATCTATAATTTTTGATTGTTCCATGCCAATATTATGCAACTTTCATATACTTTTGGCAACTTTTTATACTATTTTTGGGACTAACATATTGATCCAGTGCCCAGTGCCAGTTCCTGTTTGTTGCATGTTTTTTGTTTCACAGAAAATCCATATCAAACAGAGTCCAAACTGGATAAAAACTGACAGAGATTTTTTTGGAATATTTGTGATTTTTGGGAAGATGAATCAATGCGATACGATGCCCGAGGGGGCCACGAGGCAGGGGGGCGTGCCCCAGGGGGTCAGGCGCGCTCTGGACCCTCGTGGCCACCCCGTAAGGCGGTTGGAGCCCTTCTTCCGCCGCAACAAAGCTAATTTCCGGATAGAGACCGTCTCCAAAATTCAGCCTTATCGGAGTTACGGATCTCCGGTTATAAAAGAAACGGTGAAAGGCCAGATCTGAGAACGCAGAAACAGAGAGATACACAGAGACAGATCCAATCTCGGAGGGGCTCTCTCCCCTCCCATGCCATGGAGACCAAGGACCAGAGGGGAAACCCTTCTCCCATCTAGGGAGAAGGTCAAGGAAGAATAAGAATAAGGGGGGCCCTCTCCCCCTCTCTTCCGGTGGCGCCGGAACGCCGCCGGGGCCATCATCATCACTGCAATCTTCACCAACAACTTCACCGCCGTCATCACCAACTCTTCGCCCCTCTATGTAGCGGTGTAACCCCTCTTTTACCCGCTGTAATATCTACTTAAACATGGTTCTCAACGCTATATATTATTTCCCAATGATGTATGGCTATCCTATGATGTTTGAGTAGATCTGTTTTGTCCTATGGGTTAACTGATGATCGTGATTGGTTTGAGTTGCATGTTTTATTATTGGTGCTTTCCTATGGTGCTCTCCGTGTCGCGCAAACGTGAGGGATTCCCGCTGTAGGGTGTTGCAATAAGTTCATGATTCGCTTATAGTGGGTAGCGTGAGTGACTGAAACACAAACCTGAGTAAGGGGGTTGTTGCGTATGGGATAAAGAGGACTTGATGCTTTAATGCTATGGTTGGGTTTTACCTTAATGATCTTTAGTAGTTGCGGATGCTTGCTAGAGTTCCAATCATAAGTGCATATGATCCAAGAAGAGAAAGTATGTTAGCTTATGCCTCTCCCTCAAATAAAATTGCAATAATGATTACCGGTCTAGTTATCGATTGCCTAGGGACAAATAACTTTCTCGTGACAAAAAGCTCTTTACTAAAACTAATTTAGTTGTGTCTTTATCTAAATAGCCCCTAGATTTTATTTACGCGCTCTTTATTATCTTGCAAACCAATCTAAAAACACCTACAAAGTACTTCTAGTTTCATACTTATTCTAGGTTAAGCGAACGTGAAGCGTGCATAGAGTTGTATCGGTGGTCGATAAAACTTGAGGGAATATTTGTTCTACCTTTAGCTCCTTGTTGGGTTCGACACTCTTACTTATCGAAAGAGGCTACAATTGATCCTCTATACTTGTGGGTTATCAAGACCTTTTTCTGGCGCCGTTGCCGGGGAGTTATAGCGTGGGGTGAATATTCTCGTGTGTGCTTGTTTGCTTTTTCACTAAGTAGTTTTTATTTTGTGCTCTTGTTTTCTATCTTTAGTTATGGGTAGGAAACGCAAAATACCAAAAATTTAGTTGTACCTACTACCCCAATGGTTGAAGAACCACTCAAAATCTATCACACTCCTGAAGCTTTTTACTTGGATCATCTTCGATCCCTATGTGCTCGTGCTGAAACCCCAACTAGCTTAGTTGAGGGCAAATCTTTAGATGAGCATGCTTGTTATGTGCGACACCGCATATCTGAAAAAGGGAAACTTTTACTGGATCAAATTCATCGTTTGCAATGCTATGCTTGGAATTTATGTGAAATATATGATGTTACTTGTTGTTCTGAAAACCCTAAGAAACACCTTCTCTACCAATGTGAGTTTAGTGATAATGGAATCGTATCTTCGTATGCTAAGGGTGTTTATAATTACTATGATGTTCGACAAATTGAAGAATTTGTTGCTTTTAAGGGTGCTTATGAAATTGCTTCTTTGATTGAAAAGTATGATGCTACTCTTTACAAATCTGAAAATTTTGCCATACTTAAATATTGCTATGATAATTATGCTTCTAATCCTTATATTAAACCATATATTGAGGACTCCTCCGCTGTCCAAGAAGAGACTAGTATTTTGCAGGAGTCTATGGAAGAAGGAATCGATTAAACTATGACCTCATTGGATGAAAAAGATGATGAGGAGAGCGAAGGACAAAAGGAGGAAGAGCGGATTATCTACCCGTGCCCACCTTCTAATGAGAGTAACTCTTCAACTCATACATTGTTTAATTTACCTTCGTGCTTACCGAAGGATGAATGCTATGATGATTGTTATGATCCCGTTGATTCTTTTGAAATATCCCTTTTTGATGATGCTTGCTATGCTTGTGGCCAAGATGCCAATATGAATTATGCTTATGGAGATGAACTTGCTATAGTTCCTTATGTTAAACATGAAATTGTTGCTATTGCACCCACGCATGATAGTCCTATTATCTTTTTGAATTCTCCAAACTACACTATATCGGAGAAGTTTGCCCTTATTAAGGATTATGTTGATGGTTTGCATTTTACCGTTGCACATGATGATTTTGATGAATATAATATGCATGTTCTTTCTTCTCCTACTTGCAATTATTATGAGAGAGGAACTACATCTCCGCCTCTCCATGTTTCCAATATGATAAAATTGCAAGAAACTGTTTATACTATGCATTGGCCTTTACTTTGTGTGCATGAATTGTTCTTTTATGACATGCCGATGCATAGGAAGAGAGTTAGGCTTCGTTGTTGCATGACATATGCTACTTTGTGCTCACTACTAAATCACAAATCATTGTTAATTAAAATTGGCTTTGATATACCTTGGGATCCGGGTGGATCCATTACTTGAGCACTATATGCCTAGCCTAATGGCTTTAAAGAAAGCACTGCCAGGGAGACAACCCGGAAGTTTTAGAGAGTCATTTATTTCTGTTGAGTGCTTTTATAAAGTTTAGAAACAAAAAAATAAAGAGGGGAACCCAAAAATTTTCAAAAAGGAAAGTGAAAGTGAGAGAGACAAGCATTGTTGAAGTGGGGGAGCTCCTTGAACTTTGTTCATGCTCACGGAAACTTTGTGAATCTTGATTACCGAAAATTTTGAACAAAAATAATTATCCCCTTGTACAATTCCATTGTATTATAAAAATAATGTGCCGAGGTTTGCCTTTAGGATGTTTACAATGCTTGTTGGTTTGTGCGGTGCAGGACAGAAACTTTGACTGTAGTGCGCGATTTTACATTTTTTACTGGAACGTCAAATGGTTCTGAAACTTTTTGCACTATCTTTCTATACAAATTTTTTATTTTTCCTAATTGTTTCAGAATTTTTGAAGTAACAGAGGTATGGTGAATGTTCAGATTATTACAGACTGTCCTGTTTAAGACAGATTCTGTTTTTGATGCATAGTTTGCTTGTTTTGATGAAACTATCAATTTCTATAAGTGGATTAAGCCATGGAAAAGTTATATTACAGTAGCTACAATGAAAAAACAAAATATGAATTGGTTTGCAACAATACTTAGAGTAGAGATTTGCTTTATTATACTAACGGATCTTACCGAGTTTTCTGTTGATTTTGTGTGGATGAAGTGTTCGAAGATCGAGGAGGTCTCGATGTGAGGAGAAGGAGGAGAGGAAAGAGCTCAAGCTTGGGGATGCCCAAGGCACCCCAAGTAAATATTCAAGGAGACTCAAGCATCTCAGCTTGGGGATGCCCTGGAAGGCATCCCATCTTTCTTCAACAAGTATCGATATGTTTTCGGATTCGTTTTGTTCATGCGATATGTGCAAATCTTGGAGCGTCTTTTGCATTTAGTTTTCATTTTTCTTTTATGCACCATGCTGGTATGAGATAGTCCTTGGTTGATTTATAGAATGCTCATTGCACTTCACTTATATCTTTTGAGTATGGCTTTATAGAATGCTTCATGTGCTTCACTTATATCATTTGAAGTTTGGATTGCCTGTTTCTCTTCACATAGAAAACCCGCCATTTGTAGAATGCTCTTTTGCTTCACTTATATTTGTTAGAGCGTGGGCATATCTTTTGTAGAAAGGATTAAACTCTCTCACTTCACTTATATCTATTTAGAGAATTGACAGGAACTGGTCATTCACATGGTTAGTCATAAAATCCTACATAAAACTTTTAGATCACTGAATATGATGTTTGATTCCTTGTAATAGTTTTGCGATATAAAGATGCTGATAGTAGAGTCATGCTAGTGGGTAGTTGTGGATTGTAGAAATACTTGTGTTGAAGTTTGTGATTCCCGTAGCATGCACGTATGGCGAACCGTTATGTAATGAAGTTGGAGCATGAGGTATTTATTGATTGTCTTCCTTATGAGTGGCGATCAGGGACGAGCGATGGTCTTTTCCTACCAATCTATCCCCCTAGGGGCATGCGTAGTAGTACTTTGCTTCGAGTGCTAATAAACTTTTGCAATAAGTATATGAGTTCTTTATGACTAATGTGTGAGTCCATGGATTATACGCACTCTCACCCTTCCATCATTGCTAGCCTCTTTGGTACCGTGCATTGCCCTTTCTCACCTCGAGAGTTGGTGCAAACTTCGCCGGTACATCAAAACCCCGTGATACGATACGCTCTATCACACATAAGCCTCATTATATCTTCCTCAAAACAGCCACCATACCTACCTATCATGGCATTTCCATAGCCATTCCGAGATATATTGCCATGCAACTTCCATCATCATCATATACATGACTTGAGCATTTATTGTCATATTACTTTGCATGATCGTAAGATAGCTAGCATGATGTTTTCATGGCTTGTCCGTTTTTTGATGTCATTGCTACGCTAGATCATTGCACATCCCGGTACACCGTCGGAGGCATTCATATAGAGTCATATCTTTGTTCTAGATATCGAGTTGTAATATTGAGTTGTAAGTAAATAAAAGTGTGATCATCATCATTATTAGAGCATTGCCCCAGTGAGGAAAGGATAATGGAGACTATGATTCCCCACAAGTCGGGCTGAGACTCCAGACAAAAAAAATTAAAAAAATTAAAAAAAGGAGAAAGGCCAAAACAAAGAGAAGGCCCAAAAAAACAAAGAAAGAGAGAAAAAGAGAGAAGGGGCAATGTTACTATCCTTTTTCCACACTTGTGTTTCAAAGTAGCGCCATGTTCTTCATATAGAGAGTCTCTTGAGTTATCACTTTTATATACTAGTGGGAATTTTCATTATAGAACTTGGCTTGTATATTCCGATGATGGGCTTCCTCAAATGCCCGAGGTCTTCATGAGAAAGCAAGTTGGATGCACACCCACTTAGTTTCCAGTTTGAGCTTTCATACACTTATAGCTCTTAGTGCATCCGTTGCATGGCAATCCCTACTCCTCACATTGACATCAATTGATGGGCATCTCCATAGCCCGTTGATTAGCCGCGTCGATGTGAGACTTTCTCCTTTTTTGTCTTCTCCACACAACCTCCATCATCATATTCTATTCCACCCATAGTGCTATGTCCATGGCTTGCGCTCATGTATTGCGTGAGGGTTGAAAAGGCTGAAGCGCGTTAAAAAGTATGAACCAATTGCTCGGCTTGTCATCAGGGATGTGCATGATGTGAATATTTTGTGTGGTGAAGATGGAGCATAGCCAGACTATATGATTTTGTAGGGATAACTTTCTTTGGCCATGTTATTTTGAAAAGACATGATTGCTTTATTAATATGCTTGAAGTATTATTGTCTTAATGTCAAAAGATAGACTATTGCTTTGAATCACTTGTGTCTTGATACTCATGCCATGATTAGATTACATGATCAAGATTATGCTAGGTAGCATTCCAAATAAAAAATTATCTTTTTTTATCATTTACCTACTCGAGGACGAGCAGGAATTAAGCTTGGGGATGATGATACGTCTCCTTCGTATCTATAATTTTTGATTGTTCCATGCCAATATTATGCAACTTCCATATACTTTTGGCAACTTTTTATACTATTTTTGGGACTAACATATTGATCCAGTGCCCATTGCCAGTTCCTGTTTGTTGCATGTTTTTTGTTTCGCGGAAAATCCATATCAAACGGAGTCCAAATGGGATAAAAACTGACGGAGATTTTTTTGGAATATTTGTGATTTTTGGGAAGAAGAAGCAATGCGATACGATGCCCGAGGGGGCCACGAGGCAGGGGGGCGCGCCCTGGACCCTCGTGGCCACCCCGTAAGGCGGTTGGAGCCCTTCTTCTGCCGCAAGAAAGCTAATTTCTGGATAGAGATTGTGTCCAAAATTCAGCCCAATCGGAGTTACGGATCTCCGGTTATAAAAGAAACGGTGAAAGGCCAGATCTGAGAATGCAGAAACAGAGAGAGACAAAGAGACAGATCCAAACTCGGAGGGGCTCTCTCCCCTCCCATGCCATGGAGACCAAGGACCAGAGGGGAAACCCTTCTCCCATCTAGGGAGAAGGTCAAGGAAGAAGAAGAAGAAGAAGAAGGGGGGCCATCTCCCCCTCTCTTCCGGTGGCGCCGAAATGCCGTCGGGGCCATCATCATCACCGCAATCTTCACCAACAACTTCACCGCCGTCATCACCAACTCTTCCCCCCTCTATGCAGCGGTGTAACCCCTCTTTTACCCGCTGTAATCTCTACTTAAACATGGTGCTCAACGCTATATATTATTTCCCAATGATGTATGGCTATCCTATGATATTTGAGTAGATCCGTTTTGTCCTATGGGTTAATTGATGATCGTGAATGGTTTGAGTTGCATGTTTTATTATTGGTGCTGTCCTATGGTGCTCTCCTGGTCGCGCAAGCGTGAGGGATTCCCGCTGTAGGGTGTTGCAGTACGTTCATGATTCGCTTATAGTGGGTTGCGTGAGTGACTGAAACACAAACCCGAGTAGGGGGGTTGTTGCGTATGGGATAAAGAGGACTTGATGCTTTAATGCTATGGTTGGGTTTTACCTTAATGATCTTTAGTAGTTGCGGATGCTTGCCAGAGTTCCAATCATAAGTGCATATGATCCAAGAAGAGAAAGTATGTTAGCTTATGCCTCTCCCTCAAATAAAATTGCAATAATGATTACCGGTCTACTTATGGATTGCCTAGGGACAAATAACTTTCTCGTGACAAAAAGCTCTTTACTAAAACTAATTTAGTTGTGTCTTTATCTAAACAGCCCTAGATTTTATTTACGCGCTCTTTATTATCTTGAAAATCTATCTAAAAACACCTACAAAGTACTTCTAGTTTCATACTTGTTCTAGGTAAAGCGACACTACAGGAATCAGGCACTTTGCCGTCTGCCATGGCGGACGGCAAAGGCCCACATGGCGGACGGCAAAGATCTTTGCCGTCAGCTAGCTGACGGCAACAGGTCCGGCTGAATAGGCTACGGCAAAGGCTTCTTTGTCGTCAGCTGGCGGACGGCAAAGATGAAACGGTCTTTGCCATCAGCCGTCTGACGACAAAGGTCCTGGACGGCACACGTGACAACGTCTGGCCATTAGGGGGCTAACAGTGAGCTTTGCTGTCAGCTGGCGGACAGCAAAGACCATTGCATCTTTGTCGTTAGCCAGCGGACGACAAAGTAACCAAATAGGACAACCCCAGGTTGTACAGGGATCTGGCACGTGGCATCTTTGCTGTCCGCTGGCGGACGACAAAGATCCTGTATAGCCCCTGTTTTTTATGTTTTTTCTTAAATTCATTCAATTTGACACACAAGTTTCAACGCACAAATTTCAACACACAAATTTCACAAAAGACATATCCAACACACAAGTTTCATCATATATACATACATAACCAACACATAGTTCCATCCATACATATTACAAAAGTTTCACATTGTTCATCCGACACCGTTATCCATCCATCCATATAACAAGTTCCATCCATGCAAGTTCATCGATACAAAATAAAAGCAGAAAGGGAAAAGAAGCAGTCCATCCATGCAAGCTTCCGTGAATTAAATGAGATCTACAAAATGGGAAACAAGAAAGTTAGAAGAAGAAGAAGAAGAAGACTGGAATAAGAAGTAAGCATACTTAGGTAAAATGGAGCTAACCTAGCTAATTATGCCATCTTTGAGTGAACTAAGCATATTATGCCATCTTGGTCATTTTGGAGCTAACCTAGGTAAACTAGGTCATTTTGGAGCTAACCTAGGTAAACTTGTTCATTTTGGAGGTAACCTAGGTAAACTAGGTCATTTTGGAGCTAACCTAGGTAAACTTGGTCATTTTGGAGCTAACCTAGCTAAAATGGATCATATTGAAGCTAACCTAGGTAAAATGGATCATATTGAAGCTAACCTAGGTTAAATGGGTCATTTTGGAGCTAACTTAACTAATTATGCCATTTTTGAGTTAATTAAGCATTATTATGCCATTTTTTACACAAGTAAGCCATGTGTATGTCATTATTGAGCAAACCTAGGAAACTAAGCATATTAGAGATAACTTAGCATATTAGAGCTAACTTATGTCATTTCAGAGGAAACAAAGCTAAGTATATATAGATCATTTTGGAGATCTAACATACCTGACATAGTTCACTCCTCATTCTTCTTCTCCTTCTCCTTCCTCATCCTGATGTGCCAAGAGCGGCGAGGCGGTGGAGGCAGTGGGATGTAGTCTTCTACCACAATTGGCATGGTCATGTCGCCCGACTGTGGGATTGCTGGTGCCACCACCATCGCGAGGTCATTGTCAGGCACCACCACCATAGCGAGGCCATCTTCAGGCAGCACCATCGCAAGGTCATCGTCAACCACCACCATGTCTTGCCCATCGTCAGCCACCACCATCGCCATGTCATCCTCAGCCACCACCATCTATTGCCCATCGTCAGCTTGCACCTCCTCATCCCCACTTTGCTCCTCTTCTTCCCCACTCCATTCCGGATCATCCTCGCTGGTGCTTTTGCTGCAGCCAGAGTTGCTGCTGCTTTGGATGTAGCAAGAGTTGTTGCTGCTGCTCCCATTGCCTGACCAAATGCAACAATGACCGTTAACAATCGATGTGAGACAAAGAAAAATGTAGAGGAAGAAGAGGCAGAACGTATTGCTATCATCGTCGTCCTGGTAGCGCATGCGACACATAGTCGTGTTGAACACCTTCACACTGAGCATGGCGTCGCCGTCGTACCTGAAGAGAAGGAAGTACCCGTGCCGCAGGTCGTAGGCACGGTAGAACTGCTCCCAGCCACGACACAGGTACATGTGGCCATACCTGATCACCAACTCCACGTCCCAAAGCCTGCGAAGCCCGCTGCCGGCCTGTCATAGCTTCACATTCTTTGGCCGATGGCCGTCCAGCATCGTCATAAAAGTGTCAGGCAGCCTCTGCAGTTTGGGACAAGGAGTGATGTAGCAAACAACAGAGTTATCATAATGAGATGGGTGAAGGGGAGATCTCTCCTTTTATATACCTGCCTCTTGGAGGAAGTCCCAAGTATGATACTGAAGAACTCGAAAGCATCCAACTCGTACTCCGGTGTGGCAGAGCGGAGCCTGCGGTGACGGCCTCCCCCCATCTGTAATAAGCAGCAGAAGAGACCAATTAGTATCTAGCTAGAAGCATATCTATAAACATAAAGCCAAGTTTCTAGACATGAAAGAAAACTGAGAAAAAAAGCAATGCACTTGTGCTCAACAACATCAACACCACTTCTTCTTCCTCCTCTTTATCTTCTTCTTCTTATTATTATTTTCATCTTTCTTCTTTCTTCTTAACCAAAACTAAACCTAAAATTCCTTGTGGTGTGATCACATTGGAATACTTGTGGCAACAATCATAGTTGCACCATATTTTAGGTGGCTCTAGGTGCCACACACCAAGCAAACAAACATACCTCAAATTAGAAACTAAGGGTAGTGTCCTATAATCAATTTACTTTGTATGCAAATCAGAACAAGTACCACATCACATTACCATAGGCTTGTGGTGTGATCACATTTGGTAGATTATGCTTTCATGCCTATGCTAGTGAGAAAGACACGCTAGACTTTCCTTCGGCTTGTGGTGTATGCAAATCAAAACTAAACCTAAAACTAAAACCTAAACTTATTAAGGCTCTCTGCTCTAAACCTAAACCTAAAATGAGTTACTAATAAACAGGCATTGCTTGCTCATTTTTGGATCATGGCAGGAAAGCAAAATGTTCAGGCTTTTTGCAGTTAAACATGCATTCGGGTGTTTTTTTCTTTTTTTTTGAACAGCCATGTGTATGAGCATTTCGATGTAGGCAAACTTGAACCACTCGTTTGAAGCAACACGAAACCGGACCAGACAGGGGCTCGCGCGATCCCAACCATGTTAGATGATTTTTTTAATCTACTGCTACCTCCAATGCAACGAGGAAGCATGACATATAAATGCTTTATTTTAGTGTCATATAAATGTCATAGAAAGGGAGATAAACATAGAGTGTTCATCCAAGTCATTTTAGCTAAGAGAATTACTAGTACTCTGACACACCAATAAAAAAAGTGTAACCAAGGAATAACTCTGAGGGAAAACATAACAAGATACTGCTATGACAATCGATCTATGAGATTATTGTATGAGATGCAACAATTTGGTTGCTAGATAACAAAAAGAAAACATCATATGATTCGCTACCCTGTATAAAGAGTGAAGAGTCAGTTGAGGTGAGGTCATATCCAATCCTTCTTACATCCAGAAATTGTTGCATCAGTTCAGGGCCAATACTTGTAACAGCAATTGAAGTTCTAGTTCTACTCAAACATGTAGTACTTGATGCAGGTGCAAAGCCGGATCATCAAAATGATACTGCTGATGCTGATCTCCCTGTTTATTTCACCAAACCAATGTGACAAATAGAAGATGAAGCTTCAGAACGTAGTACAAACTGAATGCGGTGTTTTAGTTTGTGTGTCTGAAATAAAGCTCTCTAATATAAGGCTCTCTGCTCTAAACCTAAACTAAAGTAAACCTAAACTAAACCAAACCGAAAGTAAACCTAAACTAAACTTAAAATACAGAAACAAAAACAAAAAAAATTCAAGAGGTCTCACCAGGTGGAGGAGGGGGCGTCGGAGGGGTGGGGCGGCCGCGGTGGTGGAGGAGAGGGGCGCCGGGGCGGCCGGGTGGAGGAGGTGGGCGGAGCAGCGGGCCGGCCGCAGTGGTGGAGCAGAGGGGCGCCGGGGCCGCCGGGTGGAGGAGGCAGCGCCGGAGCGATGGGGCGGCCGCGGTCGTGGAGCAGAGGGGCGCCGGGGTGGAGGAGGGGGTGACGACATGGGTGGTGTGAGGCGGCGGCGGCTCGGGCATGGGGCGGCGCGGCGCGACGACGGGGATGGCGCGGGGCGGGGAAGGGGGTCACCGGGGCTGCTGGGGTGGCGCAGCAACGGGGGTGGCGCGGGGCGGCGGCGGCTCGGGCGTGGGGCAGCGGCGGCTCGGGCGCGGGCGGAGAGATAGAGAGAGGGGACAGAGAGATGGGGCGCGGGCAGGCGTCGATGGATTTTAGTTAGGGCACGGTTCTTTGCCGTCCGCCAGCAAACGGCAAAGATCCTAGGTAACGGACGTTAGCTTGGCCACTTTCTTTTCCGTCTGCTAGCGGACGGCAAAGAAAGTGTCCGTTAGGTGGTTCTGGGTAGTGGGCCACCCTCGTTCTTTGCCGTCCGCTGGCGGACGACAAAGAGTTCGCTGACGGCAAATAGAGTTTTTTCCATCATCCCTTTCTATGCCGTCCGCTTTGTGGAAGCGGAAGACAAAGAGTATCTTTGCCGTCAGCTCGCAGACGGCAAAGAGGAGGCAGACGCAAAGAAGCTGATTCCAGTAGTGCGAACGTCAAGCGTGCGTAGAGTTGTATCGGTGGTCGATAAAACATGAGGGAATATTTGTTCTATCTTTAGCTCCTTGTTGGGTTCGACACTCTTACTTATCGAAAGAGGCTACAATTGATCCCCTATACTTGTGGGTTATCAAGGAGCATGCGCGTAGTACTTCGTTTTGATAACAAATAGATTTTTGCAATAAGTATGTGAGTTCTTTATGACTAATGTTGAGTCCATGGATTATACGCACTCTCACCCTTCCACCATTGCTAGCCTCTCTAATACCGCACACCTTTCGCCGGTATCATACACCCACCATATACCTTCCTCAAAACAGCCATAAATACCTACCTATTATGGCATTTCCATAGCCATTCCGAGATATATTGCCATGCAACTTTCCACCGTTCCGTTTATTATGACACGCTCCATCATTGTCATATTGCTTTGCATGATCATGTAGTTGACATCGTATTTGTGGCAAGGCCACCATTCATCATTCATACATGTCACTCCTGATTCATTGCATATCCCGGTACACCGCCGGAGGCATTCATATAGAGTGTGATGATCTTCATTATTAGAGCATTGTCCCATGTGAGGAAAGGATGACAGAGACTATGATTCCCCCATAAGTCGGGATGAGACTCCGGACGAAAAAAATAAAAGAGGCCAAAGAAGCCCAAATAAAAAAAAGGCCAAAGAAGCCCACGATTAAAAAAATGATGAGAGAAAAAGAGAGAAGGGACAATGTTACTATCCTTTTTCCACACTTGTGCTTCGAAGTAGCACCGTGATCTTCATGATAGAGAGTCTCTTATTTTGTCGCTTACATATACTAGTGGGAATTTTTCATTATAGAACTTGGCTTGTATATTCCAATGATGGGCTTCCTCAAAATGCCCTAGGTCTTCGTGAGCAAGCGAGTTGGATGCACACCCACTTAGTTTCTTTTGTTGAGATTTCATACACTTATAGCTCTAGTGCATCCGTTGCATCCCAATCCCCACTCACTCACATTGATATCTATTGATGGGCATCTCCATAGCCCGTTGATACACCTAGTTGATGTAAGACTATCTTCTCCTTTTTGTCTTCTCCACAACCACCATTCTATTCCACCTATAGTACTATGTCCATGGCTCACGCTCATGTATTGCGTGAAGATTGAAAAAGTTTGAGAACATCAAAAGTATGAAACAATTGCTTGGCTTGTTATCGGGGTTGTGCATGATTAAATACTTTGTGTGATGAAGATAGAGCATAGTCAGACTATATGATTTTGTAGGGATAACTTTCTTTGGCCATGTTATTTTGAGAAGACATGATTGCTTTATTAGTATGCTTGAAGTATTATTATTTTTATGTCAATATTAAACTTTTGTCTTGAATCTTTTGGATCTGAACATTCATGCCACAATAAAGAAAATTACATTGAAAATTATGTTAGGTAGCATTCCACATCAAAAATTCTGTTTTTATCATTTACCTACTCGAGGACGAGCAGGAATTAAGCTTGGGGATGCTGACACGTCTCCAACGTATCTATAATTTTTTATCGTTCTATGCTATTATATTATCTGTTTTGTATGTTTAATGGGCTTTAATATGCTCTTTTATATTATTTTTGGGACTAACCTATTAACCGGAGGCCCAGTGCCAGTTGCTATTTTTTGCCTATTTCAGTGTTTCGCAGAAAAGGAATATCAAACGCAATCCAAACAGAATGAAACCTTCGCGAGGATCTTTCTTGGAACGAACGCAATCCAGGAGACTTGGAGTGGAAGTCAGAGACGCAACAAGGCGGCCACGAGGCAGGAGGGCGCGCCCAGGGGGGTAGGCACGCCCCCACCCTTGTGGGCCCCTCGTAGCTCCACCGACCTACTTCTTTCGCCTATATATATACTCTTATACCCTAAAAACATCCAAGAGAGCCACAAAACCACTTTTCCACCGCCGCAACCTTTTGTACCCGTGAGATCCCATCTTGGGGCCTTTTTTGGCGATCTGCGGGAGGGGGATTCGAACACGGAGGGCTTCTACATCAACACCATAGCCTCTCCGATGATGTGTGAGTAGTTTACCACAGACCTTCGGGTCCATGGTTATTAACTAGATGGCTTCTTCTCTCTCTTTGGTTCTCAATACAAAGTTCTCCTCGATGTTCTTGGAGATCTATTCGATGTAATACTTTTTGCGGTGTGTTTGTCGAGATCCAATAAATTGTGGGTTTATGATCAAGATTATCTATGAACAATATTTGATTCTTCTCCGAATTGTTATATGCATGTTTTGATATCTTTGCGAGTCTCTTCGAATTATCGGTTTAGTTTGGCCTACTAGATTGATCTTTCTTGCAATGGGAGAAGTGCTTATGGGTTCAATCTTGCGGTGTCCTTTCCCAGTGATAGCATTGGCAGCAAGGCATGTATTGTATTGTTTCCATCAAGGATAAAAATATGGGGTTTATATCATATTGCTTGAGTTTATCCCTCTACATCATGTCATCTTGCTTAATGCGTTACTCTGTTCTTATGAACTTAATACTCTAGATGCATGCTGGATAGCGGTCGATGTGTGGAGTAATAGTAGTAGATGCAGAATCATTTCGGTCTACTTGACACGGATGTGATGCCTATGTTCATGATCATGCCTAGATATTCTCATAACTGTGCGCTTTTCTATCAATTGCTCGGCAGTAATTTGTTCACCCACCGTAATATATGCTATCTTGAGAGAAGCCACTAGTGAAACCTATGGCCCCCGGGTCTATTTTAAATCATATTAGTTTATCGTCAACTTGCCAATTTCTATCGCTGTTTATTTTGCAATCTTTACTTTCCAATCTATACAACAAAAATACCAAAAATATTTATCTTATTACCATTATCAGATCTCACTTTTGAAAGTGGACGTGAAGGGATTGCCAACCCCTTTATCGTGTTGGTTGCAAGGTTCTTGATTGTTTGTGCAGGCACTAGGCGATTTGCATGTAGTCTCCTACTGGATTGATACCTTGGTTCTCAAAAACAGAGGGAAATACTTACGCTACTTTGCCGCATCACCCTTTCCTCTTCAAGGGAAAACCAACACATGCTCAAGAGGTAGTAGTGCACGACCCGCCCGAGTTCAGGCCGCCGTGAAACGCGCCTTTGTTGGGTTTATCCATGGGGCGGAATTTGAGGACAGATCTGTGTCTGGCGGTGAGACGACCATTTATTCTGATGGTGAGTCGTCCACAGGCGAGACCAATTCATTGTATCAACTGCAAGACGGCCGACTTGGGGGCTCTTCCGATGGTGACAGTATTTCGGACCACTACGAGCCGCCGAACAGGGTTGCGATCTTCATGGCTGGTACACAACCGGTGCTAGGTTCAACAACCGCCACGGCTATGACCTCCAGTTCAATGGCTGCGGCGGCGAATGGTGCTAGCGGCTCTGCGCGCCCGCCGGCTCAAGTTCTCACAGAATTGTTAGAGGCTCTGGCGACTCTGATGGGAGTGTAAGTAACCCCGGACAACCAGGAACAGCACAAGGTGGACGTGGCTAAACTGCGAGATGAGATAGCTCAAGCCAAGGAAGATTTGGCGGCTGAGAAGGCTAGGATGGTGGTAGAGCAGGCTGTCTTGGACGCTCAGGCACAGCACATCCAAGCGGATTCCTTTCGGCTTATGTTGGATCAAAACACTTGAAATGAGGTCATGAGGAGGAGACACCGGAGTCATCTACCCCCGGTTTATGAACCGAGGAACCTCTTCAACACACCTGGGCAAGGACCAGTGACCCACCAGTGGTAAACTGGACGGTTGAAGCGCCCGGGGCTGGAGCGCCGGTTCAGCCACGCACGATGGGCTCTCCACGTGTGAATAATACCCCGCCTCAGTATGTTTTGACGCCACCGGGTCATTATTCTAACCCTTTGGACAATATGATTGCTGCGGCAACACGATTGACGGCCTTACCAGCTGAAGGCGAGTCTCCAACGGTGATAGAGACATGGCGGGCCAGAGAACTTCTTCAGACAGCATTGGAGCAGCAAGCGGCTTATTCTTATAGTCGCGAGCGGATTCACTCAACCCCTCATCCAAGCCGGAGTTACAGCAGGCACATTGACTCACCAGCAGTTTCAAGCAGTGAACAACGCCGTAACCAGCCTTGTGGACATGACCCGGCGCGCGGTGGTGCCAATGCTCAGACTCTGGTGGATCAGGGCAGAGCGCGTATGGAGGCCGAGCTGGTGAAAGGATCAAGAAGAGGTGTCTAGAGCGGGGGTGATTAGACCCTCAACAAAGAAAAGTAGCAGTTTTTAATTTCTCCAAGTTAAGGTGGAGTTTTAGCACAAGTTTAAACATTCACAATACACTTCAAGCAAGCATGACAAGAGTATATGAGCAGCGAAAAGTAAGGCATGCAATTTGTGAGAATTTAAAGGGATAGGATTGGAGTGTGCAAACGCAATAGGAGACACGAAGATTTTTTCCGTGGTTCCGATAGGTGGTGCTATCGTACATCCACGTTGATGGATACTTCAACCCACGAAGGGTAATGGTTGCGCGAGTCCACTGAGGGCTCCACCCACGAAGGGTCCACGAAGAAGCAACCTTGTCTATCCCACCATGGCCATCGCCCACGAAGGACTTGCCTCACTAGGGTAGATCTTCACGAAGTAGGCGATCTCCTTGCCCGTACAAACTCCTTGGTTCAACTCCACAATCTTGACAGAGGCTCCCAAGTGACACCTAACCAATCTAGGAGACACCACTCTCCAAAAGGTAATAGATGGTGTGTTGATGATGAACTCCTTGCTCTTGTGCTTCAAATGATAGTCTCCCCAGCACTCAACTCTCTCTCACAGATTTTGATTTGGTAGAAAGATGATTTGAGTGGAAAGCAACTTAGGGAAGGCTAGAGATCAAGATTCTTGTGGTTGGAATGGAATATCTTGGTCTCAACACATGAGTAGGTGGTTCTCTCTCATAAAATGTATGCTGGAAGTATAGGCACGTTCTGATGGCTCTCCTTACGAATGAAGGAAGGGTGGAGGGATATATATAGCCTCCACACAAAATCTAACCGTTACACACAATTCACTAAACTCGGTGGGACCGAATCCGAAAACTCGGTCAGACCATTTTAATTCATAATGTGACCGTTAGGCATTTTGGTGGGACCGATATGGTCAACTCGGTGGGACCGATGTGCTAGGCTTAGGGTAAAACCTCATCTCGGTTTGACCGATTACACAAACTCAGTGAGACCGATTTTGGTAATAAGCTAACCAGAGAGTTGGTCAGGAAAACTCGGTGAGACCGATTGCAAATCTCGGTAAAATCGAAATTATTGCAACAAGAACCAAAGAGTTTGCAAGCCCATCTCGGTGAGACAGAGATCCCATTGATGAGACTGAATTGATTAGGGTTTTTGGCAGTGGCTATGTCAAGTGAACTCGGTGGCGCCGGATAGATCGAATCAGTAGGGCCGAGTTTGACTTTTGGTTTGGGACATATGTGGATATGAGAAAGTGGTTGAGGGTTTTGGAGCATATCACTAAGCACTTGAGCAAGCAAGCCATTAAGCAACACCTCATCCCCTTTTAATAGTATTGGCTTTTCCTATGGACTCAATGTGATCTTGGATCACTGAAATTAGAATGTAGAGTCTTGAGCTTTTACCAATATTCTGTCCTTAGCATCTAGAAGCGGTTCCACATCCTCTTGTCCATGCCACTCCACTGTTGAACTTATCTGAAATATACTGGATAAAAACATTAGTCCAACAAGAGATATGTTGAGATTAATTACCAAAACCACCTAGGGAGCACTTGTGCTTTCAATCTCCCCCTTTTTGGTAATTGATGATAACATACATCAAAGCTTTAGGTAAAGATATAGAGAATGGCAAGTAAAGCTTTGGAAAGACATGTAATATGCATAGGCTCCCCCTACATGTATGCAATCATGTAAATATGGAATGTAAGAGCATGTGAGTGCATAAGCATGACAGAGCAAACAATGAGTTACATGTATCTTGGCTATATGCATCAGAGCAAATGATGTGAATATAGTAATAGTAACTTCATGTTCATGATTCCTTCTCGCAAACAATATGTACATCAGCAAGAGATCATCATGCACATGAATGTGATGCATATACTTACCTTGTGGTCTTAAGCTGGCATAGGAAGAGATGAACTTGAGTAAACAAGGTTAGATAACACAGATACATCTACTAAACAGAGCAAGAACTGCAAACCACAAGAGTACCAAGACTGGGATGAACCTGAGAATGACACTCTTCCAAACCCACTTTCAATACTATTGCAAACATTATTATCAATCTCATATTCATCATGGGGCTTAAATAAATTTTCAAGATCATAAGAAGAATCACCCCAATCATGATCATTGCAACAAGTAGTAGACATAGCAAAACTAGCATCCCCAAGCTTAGGTTTTGCATATTATTAGCACAATTGACATCAAGAGAATTTATAGTAAAATCATTGCAATCATGCTTTTTATTCAAGGAGCTATCATGAATCTTTTCATAAATTTCTTCATCACAATTTTCAGATTCATGAATTTCAAGCAAAACCTCATAAAGATAATCTAGTGCACTCAACTCACTAGCAATAGGTTCATCATAATTGGATCTCTTAAAGAGATTAGCAAGTGGATGAGGATCCATAAACTCTTAGCAAGCGAAGATGCAAGCAAAAAGAAGGCACATGGTAACACAAGATTGAACGGAGGAAGGGTGAATAAAACGGCAAGGGTGAAGTGGGGGAGAGGAAAACGAGAGGCAAATGGCAAATAATGTAATGCGAGGGATAAGAGTTTGTGATGGGTACTTGGTATGTCTTGACTTGTGCGTAGACTCCCCGGCAACAGCACCAGAAATCCTTCTTGCTACCTCTTGAGCACTGCGTTGGTTTTCCCTTGAAGAGGAAAGGGTGATGCAGTAAAGTAGCATAAGTATTTCCCTCAGTTTTTGAGAACCAAGGTATCAATCAAGTAGGAGACCACGCTCGAGTCCGACGCACCTACACAAACAAATAAGAACCTTGCAACCAACGCGATAAAGGGGTTGTCAATCCCTTCACGGTCACTTACGAGAGTGAGAACTGATAGATATGATAAGATAATATTTTTGGTATTTTTATGATAAAGAGTAAAAATAAATAATGCAAAGATAAACGGCGCCAGAAATAGCTTGTTGACAGGAGATTAATATGATGGAAAATAGACCCGGGGGCCATAGGTTTCACTAGTGGCTTCTCTCAAGATAGCATAAGTATTACGGTGGGTAAACGAATTACTGTCGAGCAATTGATAGAATTGAGCATAGTTATGAGAATATCTAGGTATGATTATGTATATAGGCATCACATCCGTGACAAGTAGACCGAAACGATTCTGCATCTACTACTATTACTCCACACATCGACCGCTATCCAGCATGCATCTAGAGTATTAAGTTCATAAGAACAGAGTAATGCTTTAAGTAAGATGACATGATGTAGAGGGATAAACTCATGCAATATGATATAAACCCCATCTTTTTATCCTCGATGGCAACAATACAATACGTGTCATTTCCCTTTCTGTCACTGGGATCGAGCACCACAAGATTGAACCCAAAGCTAAGCACTTCTCCCATTGCAAGAAAGATCAATCTAGTAGGCCAAACCAAACTGATAATTTGAAGAGACTTGCAAAGATAACCAATCATATATAAAAGAATTCAGAGGATATTCAAATATTGTTCATAGATAATCTTGATCATAAACCCACAATTCATTGGATCTCGACAAACACACCGAAAAGAAGATTACATCGAATAGATCTCCAAGAAGATCGAGGAGAACTTTGTATTGAGATCCCAAGAGAGAGAAGAAGAAGCTATCTAGCTAATAACTATGGACCCGAAGGTCTGAGGTAAACTACTCACAGATCATCGGAGAGGCTATGGTGTTGATGTAGAAGCCCTCTGTGATCAATGCCCCCTCCGGCGGAATGCCGGAAAAGACCCCAAGATGGGATCTCACGGGTACAGAAGGTTGCGGCAGTGGAAATAGGGTTTTGGCTCCGTATATGATGTTTCCAGGGTACATGGGTATATATAGGAGGAAGAAATACATCGGTGGATCAACGAGGGGCCCACGAGGGTGGAGGGCGCGCCTGGGGGTGGGGGGTAGGCGCGCCCCCTGCCTCGTGCCTTCCTCGTTGATTACTTTACGTAGACTCCAAGTCCTCTGGATCACGTTTGTTCCGAAAATCACATTCCCGAAGGTTTCATTCCTTTTGGACTCCGTTTGATATCCTTTTCCTTCGATACACTGAAATAGGCAAAAAAGCAGCAATTTGGGCTGGGCCTCCGGTTAATAGGTTAGTCCCAAAAATAATATAAAAGTGTATAATAAAGCCCAATAAACATCTAAAACAGAATATAATATAGCATGGAACAATAAAAAATTATAGATACATTGGAGACGTATCAATCTTCTGGATTGTGAGTCAAAATAGGTTTGGTCCTTGAGTCACAGAGCAAAGTAGCATATATAATGTGATGTTGGTAGAGGACAAGAATTATCGAGTGGAGTTGGAACAAATATGCAGGATGCAAATGACAAAGTGTCTGCTCAGCACTGAAATCGGTAACACCGAGTTGTTTACTTCGGTGGCACCGAAATGGTTCGGTTTGACCGAAAGTGGCAATCCGGTGTGTCCAAGTTCAACACAGAGATAACGTTTTGTCACCTCAGCTCACTAGGCAAATAGGATCTCTCAAAGATTTGCAAGGAATTAACTGAAGGATTTGCAATTAATTAGATGCAAGAAACGCAGAACACAAAAAATTGAAATCTAGATGAAGTTTTTTTAAAAGAAGAGAAACAAGTATGCAAGAGACAAATGCAAGAACACGAAGAAACACTAGAGAACTTCATCTAGAAATGGTCGGCGACAAAGTCACCTATGTTAGAGTATATTGACTTAGGAGTCAAGTGAGAACACTTGATCATAGGTCATACTCATCGTTTAAGCTCAAAATGGGTTTCCATTTTTCGTTTAAGCATTTTGATGTATTCACATCTTGTTGAGCTGCTTTGACCCATGTCTTGGGGTAAAGCTTCTCTAAGATGGAATATCATACCTTTGGTGGTGGTGTTGATCTTGATCATGTAGTTGAACTTGTGTAGGATGCTCAAGGTTGATGTAGCTCATCAATGATTGGGAGCACCACTTGGATTTGAGTTCATCTACCTACATGGGTTAGTCTCGCAAGGAAGAGCACTTGTGTATCCAAAATGACGATCATGAAATTTGATACCAAATGAAATTTGATATATAGAATTTGTGAAAGGATATGTTGCAAGGTTTCATGCTTCCTTGTCTTCAACCACCATGTTGTAGATACTTGGTGATGTAAAGAGTGCTCAAGATGTGAGTGATTTGCAATCTCATAGATTTAGATTCACCCAAGTACCTATAAGGGTTAGATAGCATGCAAGGGTGCAAATATATCCAAGACATATGATCATCATCATAAGAAAAATATCAAGGATTAGTCAAAGGCTCATGCCTTGCATGTATCCAAATGGAGTTTCTACTCCAAGTTTGAAGCATCAATGATGTTCAATTCACCTCTCACACAGCAAAATACTTTCTCATCAAGCGGTTTGGTGAATATATCCGCCAATTGCTTATCGGTACGAACATGCTTAAGATCAATATCCCCTTTAGCAACATGATCTTGAATGAAATGATGACAAACTTCAATATGCTTAGTTCGAGAATGTTGCATGGGATTGTGAGCAATCTTAATAGCACTTTCATTGTCACAAAGCAATGGAACATGTTTCACATAGATCCCATAATCCTTAAGAGTTTGGGTCATCCAAAGTAATTGAGCACAACATGAACTAGCGGCAATGTATTCCGCTTCGGCGGTGGATAAGGATACCGAGTTTTGTTTCTTGGAGGACCAAGACACAAGAGATCTACCAAGAAATTGACAAGTACCCAAAGTGGACTTTCTATCAACCTTGTGTCCGGCATAGTCCGAATCAGAGTAGCCAACAAGATCAAAAGAGGACCTCTTAGGATACCAAATACCAAAATTTGGTGTATGTATTAAGTATCTCACTATCCTTTTCACGGCCTTAAGATGACATTCTTTGGGGGCCGCTTGATATCGTGCACACATGCACACACTTAGCATAATATCGGGACGGGAGGCACATAGATATAACAATGAACCAATCATAGAGCGGTAAACCTTTTGGTCAACCGATTTGCCATCTTTGGTCAAGTCAAGATGTCCACTAGTAGGCATGGGCATTTTCATACCTTTGCTTTCTTGCATGTTGAACTTATTGAATAAGTCCTTGGTGTACTTTGTTTGAGAAACAAAGGTGCCTTCCTTAGTTTACTTGATTTGCAAACCAAGAAAGAACTTGAGTTCACACATCATAGACATCTCAAACTTCTTCGACATTAGCTTCCCAAACTTTTCACTAAAATGAGGGTTAGTCAGACCAAATATGATATCATCAACATAAATTTGGCACACAAATAATTCACCATTAACCCTTTTAGTAAAAAGAGTAGAATCAATCTTTCCAATCTCAAAGCCTTTCTCAATAAGGAACTTTATCAAGCATTTATACCACGCACTAGGAGCTTGTTTAAGACCATAAATAGCTTTGTTAAGTTCGTAAACATGATTGGGTTTCTTAGGACTAACAAAGCCGGGAGGTTATAAACTTCCTCCTCAATTTCACCATCTAGAAAAAGCACTTTTAATGTCCATTTGGTACAAGGTGATTAGCATAGGCAAGTAAGATGCGAATGGACTCAAGTCTAGCAACGGGGGCATATGTCTCACCATAGTCCATACCTTTGACTTGAGTGTAGCCTTGGGCAACGAGACATGCTTTGTTGCGAACGACTTGTCCATCTTCATCTTGCTTGGCGCGAAACAGACATTTGGTACCAATGATGTTGTGGTTGTTGTCGGGCTTCTCGACCAATATCCACACTTGGTTTCTCTAAAAGTTGTGTAGCTCTTCATGCATGGCATTTATCCAATCCGGATCTTCCAATGCTTCTTCAACCTTCATAAGTTCAATGCTAGAGATGAATGAATAATGTTCACAAAAATTAGCCAAACGAGTTTTAGAGCGAGTGATTCTCCCGGTTTGGATATCATTGAAGATTTATTCGACGGGATGGTCTCTTGAGAATCTTGCTCGAACTCGTGAGAGCTTTTTCTTGGGCCGGGGTGGAACATCTTCTTCATCATATTGTTCTTCTCTTGGCCTTCTTCATTGTTGGCGTTGTCGTTCTCTTTTCGTGGTGGAGAAGGAGGTCAATGAGGTTCATCTTGGTGTACTTCCTTGTTTTGTTCATCTTGACGTGTCCCACTTGTGGATGTGTGACACCCAAAAATTTTATTTGGCTTTTTCAAACTTTTATTTGATTTGAGGGAGGTTATTTAAATTTTTTCTTCTAAAGAACTCTCCCTCTCAAAAATTTTCCTTTATGACAAGTATTTTGTTTGGATTCACCCAAAACTTGATCTTTGGTCTTGGAGGTTTTTCCATCTTATGTTGACTCATCACAAATGTTTTTCATTTGGGAAATTTTTTTGAAAATCTTTTTAAATAGCCCTATGGCATTTGGAGTGATCTTTTCCCCTCTAAAAAATCCCCTCTTGCCATGACATGAGTGGAAATCCCCTCCCAAAAGCCATCTCCCATCTTTGTGTCAAGATATACTTCAAATCCAGCAAGTTGAACTTCCCCATGATTTTCCTTCCATTTATTTCTTATCAAAAATATTTTCTGCCTTCTACTTTGGCTCTTGGAGATTTACAAAGGAACTACCTTTTCTCCTTTGAGTTTTGCCTCCAAACCATTTTCCCTGGCTAGTCCTTAGAGCCCTCAACCAAGATCCATGATGATCCACTGGTCTCCAGTTCAAAAATTTCAAATTGTGCTTGCTGCAAGTTTGGACCATATTTGCCAAATTTGATGAAATTCAATTGTTTTCTCCTCCTAAAAATCTGAGAAAATTCAGGCAGCCTCTGGATGCGTTGAGAGGTCACCTCACCAAGTCTCAGCTCCAGAAAAATTTTCTTCATGCCAAATCATTTCGTCGAACACCTGAAGGGCACTGTTACTGTCAAGTTTAGAAGTTCAGAGATACAGTTTCAGTGAGCCACTGTCGTTTTCTTCAGAACCCCTTCTCAATCTCGCCAGTAGCCGTGGTGGCGTCGTGCGCCCTGTGCTTCCTTCTTATCCCTGCGCCGCACGATCGCTTGGAAGCTTGCGGGCGTCGGCGACGAGCTGGTGGAGGTGCGCCACCCCGTGAGCGATGGCAGCAGTGCCCTTTGCGGCTGCCAGGGAGTTGCAGCGTTGGACGGCGCCGTCCAGCGCCGCCCAAGCCACCAGAGGCCACCGCGTGGCCATCCACTCACCCGTGCACGCCGCAGGTTCGTCGTCGTGAACTGGTAGGCGTGGAGCGCGCTCCCTGCCGCCGCCGTGCCCGTACGGCCGTTCGGTCGAGGGCCAGTGCATTATGCAAGCCCGACCGAGGTTTGAGCAGAGAAACGGCGCCAGTGATCCTCCCTGATGGTGGCTAGCCTCCTAAATCCCCTGCCCAACCTCTGCCTCGCCGTAATTGCTCGCCGGAGCTATCCCGTTCACGGCCACCCCCTCGGATCGCCTATAAAAGGAGGCCCCGAGCTCGAACTCGAACCCGCACCACCTCTACACACCACCAGTACCACGCCAAGCCACTGGGAGAGCCCCGAGGGAGTCTTCTTCCCCAACTCCGGCCGCCTCGACCCGCTTCGGGATCCAGCGCGATTCACTCCCGTGCGTGCACCCCCACCCCTCAGCTCTTGCCAGTAGCCTCCTCGTACATCCACATCTCTGACCCGCGCATCAATTTGACACTTGCAGCACCCACCGGAGTATTCCAACATCGCCCGAACCACCGTCCGCCGGAGATAGTGTCGCCGTCGACGTGGTGCTCTCCGACGGCCAAGTCCACCACCCACCGACGCGGAAGAACACCCTGAACCTGTTGGTACCCTCCGATCTCTCTGCCTCGCCGTGGTTCAACGCCGGCGACCACCGCAGCCTTCGGGCGCCGGCGAGCTCCGTTGGGAGTTTTGAACCTGACGGGTGGGACCCCCCCCGTCAGCCTCTCTTCTTTTCCCCTTCGAACCGTTTTCTGAAAGCGCCTTCGGGCAAAACGTGTTTTCCTTCTGGGCTGACGTATTCCTTACCGAACCGTTTTCTGGATTTTCAAATAGGTCCCTGGTTCTTTTCTCTTTCATCACAGATCAGTCCTTGGACTAAAACCCTTATATCTTTTTAACAAAAGATGCTTTTTGATTGATTCTTTTTCTGTCAGTCTTATATTTTTGTCTAGTTTTTTTATAGTATTTATTTGGAAAAAATTTGGAACAATTTTTATGCACGCAACGATTTTCACGTTAGTGTACGGTTTCGTCATACCGTAGGTTCCGGAGGAGGTGACGGAGCCGCGAACTTCGCCGAGCTAGACTCCGACTTCTCCGAACCAGGCAAGCATGTTTGAACCTTTGATATGATAGGTGTTTTGCATGTTTGCTTGAATGGTTTGTGCATGGCATGTGAGCATCGGTGCGTATTTCGTTGCATGCAAGGCAACTAACGGTGTGTTTCGAAGTTACTGTGATCTTTGATGAGAGATGACCTGATCATGTGGTGACATGAAAGGTAGTAAGATGGTATTGTTGTAGCATGCCAGTCTTACGTCATCCGATAAACTCCGACGTTAACGTGGCTGAGCCACGTTACCGTTCTTCCCCTTTCGTGCTGCCACATGTTTTCTGCAAAGAATACGGTTTAGTAAGTTGCTAACCTCTTTCCTTGTACACACCAAATAGAGGGGCCGGGATGAGGGTTCCATGGCCCTGGATTAAAGCCAGTCATCCGGTCAGGGGGCATGGGTGTTTCCGGTTGGGACCGAGAGGGGGGCACCCCTTAGAGCGCGCGGTATAAATTTGATCCCATGCTACGCGAGGTTGTAGCCTCCCCGTCTCAAAGTTTTTCTTGAACGTTGCCGAGGGTGATTCCTGGCATCGGAATGCTGAATGGGTGTGTACTGGTTAGATGTGTTCCTCCTAAAACACCGTAAACGGAACTAGTCCCTTGTGACTACTGAAATCCGTTGGCTGTGGTTAAATAGTACAAACTCTGCAGAGTCAAATCCTTCCGAGTCATCGTGTCCATGGTCAAGGACCATGGCCAGTATGTCCATATCCATGTCAGTCCTTATGTCAGTCTCCGTGGTAAATCCCCGGTGAACAAGCTTGAGTGTTAAACCCGGTTGAATTGTTATCCCTGTGGATGGACTAACCTTTTATTTATCTCGTACCTGAATATTTCCTTGAAATGATTTAAATTCATGAGCTACTGAAATATTAAGTTATGAAATATAAGCCCTTTATGTGATGTTGCTCAGACGTCCGACTGTGGCACTCTTGTCATTTACTTTCAATATAAGCCCTTCATGTGATGTCGCTCAGACGTCCGACTGTGGCACGCTCGTCATTTACTTTTGATATAAGCCCTTTATGTGATGTCGCTCAGACGTCCGACTGTGGCATGCTCGTTATTTACTTTTGATATAAGCCCTTTACGTGACGTCGCTCAGACGTCCGACTGTGGCACGCACTGTCATTTATTGTCCATTATAAGCCCTTTATGTGGTGTCGCCTTGACGCCCGACTGCGGCATTGTTATTTCATTTGTATCCTTTCGAGGAGTCATTCAGACACTCGACTGGCCTTCAGTATTACATTGGGATTTCGGGAGGACTACCGCCCGACTTCCCTTTTATTTGCCATGCATTGCTATCTCATTGTCTGAGTGCGCTCTATTAATCTGTTCATTTGCATCATGTTTACATCTGTTATATCTTATGTCCGAACTGTCTTGCGAGTACTTTCATAGTACTCACCTGGCTTGTTGTTTTGGCCAGATGTTGACGAAGGCGATCTCATGGATGAAGAGTTCGATAGTGAGTCCGACGCCTAGAGGAGTCCCAGTCAGTCCCGCGCGATCCTGGATATTGGTCACTTGTATTATATACGCTTCCGCCACCCGTAATAAGAATCCTCGAGCTTCACCTCGACGCTCGATGAGCTGTTAGATGCAGGAGTCATGTCACCCACTTCACTGTGACATATCCACCACCGCTTTTATTGTGAGCCAGTAGTTATGCCACCCTATCCGCCTTTATGCGTAATATTGGCGTGCTTGTAATAAATTGTTGAGCAGCCTCCGCTCAACCTTGTATTATATTTAGTACTTTTGGTTTTTCTTCTGTGACCAAGAAATTGTCTACCAGTGAGAAGGATTCTTCTCTACTGGACCGTAAAAGGGATCGGTTTCTCAATAAATATTTTTATTGGAAAACCGGTCGTGACAGGATGCTTCCATGTCAACTCTTGGTTCACCTTGTCGTGAGGTAGAAGCTGCCACTTGGACGGACGAGGTACTCTCCTTCACCTCTGTTAGACGAATCTTGCCAATAGACAAGTCTTGGATTGCTTCCGAAGGGTCTTTGTCTCCTACATCAACTGGCAATTGCTCTACTTGCGAGCCGCTAGATTCATCAAACTTCACATCTACCGTCTCTTCAACCTTTCGGGTGAAATTGTTGTAGACACGGTAAGTGTGAGAGTTTGAGCCATAACCAAGTAGGAAACCCTCATGAGATTTAGGAGCAAATTTAGAACGGCGATGCTTATCAAGACTGTAGCACTTTGAGCCGAATGCCTGAAAGTATCGAACTTGGGGTTTGTTACCGGTGAGAAGCTCGTATGCCATCTTGCCGAGTAGCTTGTGAAGATACAAGCGATTTGTTTCATGACAAGCTGTCTCAACCGCTTCCGCCCAAAAGTGTTTTGGCGTCTTGTACTCATCAAGCATCGTTCTTGCCATCTCAATAAGAGTCCGGTTCTTCCTCTCAACCACTCCATTTTGTTGAGGTGTGTACGTAGCCGAGAACTCGTGTGAAATCCCTTCTTCGTCAAGAAAGGTATCCACATTTGCGTTCTTGAACTCCGTTCCATTGTCACTGTGAACCTCCTTGATCTTCACTTCAAATTGATTTTGGGCCTTCCTAGCGAAGTTCTTGAAGATCTTTTGGATCTGCGATTTATCATCAAGAAAGAACACCCACGTAAATCTTAAAAATCATCGACTATGACTAGACCTAATGAGTTACCACCGAGACTTTTGTAGGCATCGAGACCAAAGAGATCCATATGAAGTAGCTCAAGCGGTCTTCTCGTGGTCATAATGTTCTTCACGGGGTGACTCCCTCTGTCGGTGTCAAAACCGGTGGATCTCGGGTAGGGGGTCCCGAATTGTGCATCTGAGGTCGATGGTAATAGGAGACAGGGGACACGATGTTTACCCAGGTTCGGGCCCTCTCTATGGAGGTAATACCCTACTTCCTTCTTGATTGATCTTGATGAATATGTGTATTACAAGAGTTGATCTACCACGAGATCGTAATGGCTAAAACCCTAGAAGTCTAGCCTGTATGATTATGATGATGCCTCTATGGACTAAGCCCTCCGGTTTATACAGACACCGGAGGGGACTAGGGTTATACAAAGTTGGTTACAGAGAAAGGAATATTTATATCGGACGCCAAGCTTGCCTTCCACGCCAAGGAGAGTCCCATCCGGACACGGGAGAGAGTCTTCGGTCTTGTATCTTCACGGCCCATCAGTCCGGCCCATGTCTAACCGGCCGGACGCCCGAGGACCCCTTAATCCAGGACTCCATCAGTAGCCCCTGAACCAGGCTTTCAATGACGATGTGTCCGACGCGCAGATTGTCTTCGGCATTGCCAGGCGGGTTCCTCCTCTGATGACTTCAAAGAGTTGTATTTGGCCTTTCATTTAATGTCATACCCATCGGCTTCTGTGCATCGATTGCTTCAGCTTCCGCATGTCGAGCGAATACGAGAGGTCAGGGTATATTTTGCATATAACACCCTAGCCATGTAAGAAAAGCGTCTATTTAAAGGGATTGGATCTCAGATCCGTTCCACATCACGCGGAAAATCCTCAGAGCTTGCTTGGAGAGACCACTCCAACATGGCTAGCACTCCCAGTCCTTCCTCCCGTCCCCACGGCCCTGAAAAAGGCGATTGGGTGAGATGTTCCGTATCCCACGGTCAGCTAGTGAAGCTGCAAACACAGGGATTTCTTCCCCCTGCGGATGTAGTCCCCATTCGAGCAGGATTGACTTCCTTCAATGGCGGGGCTCAGGCTGAGAATTTCCCCAATCCATCCAGGGGGAACGAGTGTGCTTCGTTCCCTACCTGCTAAGAGGCGTCGGATTTCCAATCCATCCGTTCCTCCGAGGACTTCTGGAGTATTATGGCCTTCAACTTCACAATTTCATCCCTGCTTTCATTCTGCACATCGCGGGTTACGTCGCTCTTTGTGATCTATTCCTGGGTTGTGAGGCCCATTTTGAATTGTGGAGGAAGCTATTCTGCCTCGTCCCTCGTAACCAAGAGGGATCAATATTTGAAGTGGGCGGAGCCGAGGTATAGCGCATCGCCGGGACCGGATACCTGTCCGGCACACCGAAGAAGGCATCCGAAGAGTGGCCTTCCGAATGGTTCTATATTGAGGACGTCACCCTTCCTGACCCAGTCCGAATGGGTCTTCCCGAATTTACAAGTGTTCCGTTGAAGAAACGCCACAGCTGGCGCCCTCGGAGCCTCGAGGAGGAAGATAGTGCGGAAGTCCGTCAACTGATGAGCAAGATAAAGACGCTTGCCCAGTCCGGATTATCGATAGTCGAGGTAATGGCGACTTCCATGGTGCGAGGGGTTCAGCCACTCCAATACAGAGGGCTTCCCATGTGGCACTATAATGGGGAAGATGACGCCTCCCGCTATGGTCGGAAGGGTCCGGACACCCCCGCCGCTTTGGCCAAGATACTGGCCGAACTGTTCAAAGGGGAGGAAGAGGAATTCATTCGTATTAATCGTAGAGACGGATTTTCCATGTACAATCCTCCGAGCTGGGTGAGTTCCAATCCCACTGCTCTACTCATTCTACTCCCTGAGTCACTTTTAATGATCATCACTCCGTCCATTTGTAACAGGAATGGCGAAAGATCACCAAGGGGCTACACTGGCCCGCCCCACAGCCAGAAAACCACAACCGGGACCTTGACCCCGGATTCGAAGAGGATCCGGACATATGTATGGAGCTCGAGGATGGGGTGTTCTACCAGGCGAGCTATGACGGCACGGAAGTGGCCATCACCGCCGACTATCTCGGTCTTCTCCCTGCCTCGCACGTAAGTAGTCAGGAGACATTTCCTTCAAAAGAGCTTTCTCATTCTACCTCACCCACCGCACTGTCTCGTGCTCCAAAGGGGAGGCGTTCGGCGCGCCATGCTACACCAGAAGCAACTTCAAAGAGAGTGGCGCCCAAGCCGGGCAAGCCTTCGAAGAGGAAAGCAAATGAAGACACGACCGAGCCCTCTCAAAGAGGTATCGCTTTGTAAATATGCCCCTTGGAGGTTACATCCAACTGTGACATTATCCACTTGCGCCTTATCAGGAAAAATGTTCACCGGACTGTTTCCAGGGATCCTGCTGGTCACACTCCCCACAACCAGGTTCCAGACCCTACCGCAAAGATGGGGCCTGATACAGAAGTGAAGCCGGATTGTCCTTTGGCAGAGGATTCAGATGATGTATTCGTCACAAACTCAGAAGTGGAGGGCGCCATGAATCATCGGCGCTGGAGGGCCATTCTACGCGACCCTGGCTTTACAAAAGAGGCATTCAATGCCTTCAGCTTGGCTGATGCATACATCCGAGCTGCTTGAGACAGGCTTGCCAGAGCCACAGACCAACATTTGAAAGATATGCGGGTAAATTTACATTGTCCAAATCTGATAATTATATACCAGTAGCCCCCGAGACTTGAAGCAGTTGATACAACTGATTTAAGGATCATTGTATAACCAGGTGCTTACGGAGAAGAACAACCTGTTATCTCAAGAACTGGAAAAGTGTCGGACCAAGCTGAATGCTGCTATCGTCCAACTGGAACAATCCAAGAAGGCATCACCTAGTAATATTCCCCTCCATCGAGAAAATATAATTATATACCAGTAATGCTAAAATTGTTGCATATCTCATGATCGTCCGATAAACTGAAGGAGGCACTGGAAGTCGCGCAAGCGGGTGAACAAGAAGGCAAAAGGAACGGGCCGCGGGCGAACGTATACTGACACGGGTCAGGGAGGAGAAAAACAAAATATCCAGGATACCAATACCCAGCTGGGCGAAGAACTGAAAGATGTCCGGGCCCAGCTGGCTGACTCCGTGAAGGAAAATAAGAGGCTGCGAGGCGGTATATTTAGTACGTGTTCAAACTTTCCTTCGTGTAATTCAACGAGGAAATGAACTGACAGAGTTATGTCTGTAGGTATGCTGACTGGCCATCCCGAAGAAGAGATGTCCGGATCTTCGGGTGATCGGCTACAAGAGCTGTCGCAAATGCACGAGCGAGCTCGGCAGACGATGCGCAGTGTTGCCAAGGCCTTATGGCCATCCGCCTCCCCTCCAGGAAGTATGGAGGAGCTTGTACAACTATTCAAGGGAGCGCGGCGGGGTTTCCGATTATGGAAGATATCGGCCTGCCGGGAAGGTGCGTGAGAGGCCTGGGCCATGGTGAAAACACGGTATACCAAGCTTGATCCAAATCATATGGCCCGGGTCGGACCTTTAGGGTCAGATGGGAAAGAAATTCCCGTTAATTTGGTATATGACCAAGTAGAAGTGGCCACCAAATATTCCTAACAGGATTGTAAGTTAGACAGCTTGTTAGACGGTATAGAGGAGGAAATTTATGAGCCCAAGTGACTATGTACTTTCCTTGACATATTTGTCCCTAGCTGGATTGTAAAACGATTGTCATGGCAGACCTTTTCGCTTCAACCTCTGGACCCAAAGGTGCGGAGTGTTTCTGAATACCTGAGCCGCAAAATAGACCGGGGTATGCATGGAAACCAGGCGTAGGGGTCATAGATGCTTGAACAGACATGTTGTATCCGGCTAGCTATGTTATATTACATTGTGATTGTAAGAAACATCTTCCAGAGAGAATAGTTTCGTTAAGGGTTCCTTTCCCTAGGTGTACATGCATTAATGTGCAAGTCCGAACTGTGATTGAAAGAATCGCAGTATATGCAACATCTGGGGGTTCATATTTGAATGAATGTAAAAACATCTTTAGTTTGCCGACCGAATATTCCTTAAGAACGCTAGCTTTCGGCTTCACCCAGTCTGAGGTACACATCCGGATTACCCGGCAGTAACAATCGTAGAGGTGCTCCCTTTATGCCCTATCCGAACTAACGGGAATGTAGGGCATAAGCACAGGAGCTAGGCAACCCAGCTTGGCCAAAACTTAAGTCATATCGATGCATATAATGGCGAACAAAAGGTACATATGAGATAAAACGCATATGTGATGAGCTTGATGCTCGGAAAATAACAATAATAAGCTTCTGTCCAAGAAGACCACAGGTATAATGGACGTACATAGTAGAGGATGTGTACCTTTATAGGTGCACGGTTTAGCCGCACAACAGCTTTAAGGTTAAAAAAAGCGAAAAGAGAGGAAAAATAGTGAAAAAATAGGGAGAAGGAGACGAACAAAGAGTTCGGCGCTAGGCATAGAATCTTCGGAGTCTGGCCGCGTTCCAGGGGTTCGGCTCTAGGCGATTGTCTGATGCATCACGCAGGCGGCACACTCCTCCAGTGAGAACTTCGTCGATGATGAAGGGACCCTCCCACTTGGGCTTGAGTTTGTCCTTTTTCTTCTCTGGCAGGCGTAGAACGAGTTCGCCAACATTATAAGTCTTGGCCCGTATTTCTCTGCTTTGATATCAATGGGCCTGCAGTTGATAAAATGTGGAACAGACCTTTGCAACGTCGCGCTCCTCCTCCAGGGCATCTAAGCTGACCTGCTGATAAAGCTCAGCCTCTCTCTCTTCGTACATGCGCACTCGAGGTGAGTCATGAATAATGTCGCAGGTTAACATAGCCTCTGCGCCGTACACCATGAAGAAAGGTGTATATCCGGTAGTGCGATTGGGCGTGGTCCGCAGCCCCTAGAGTACGGAGTCGATCTCCCCCACCCAGTGCTTGTTTGATTCTTTCAAAGACCGCACTAGTCTGGGCTAGATGCTGCTCATAATAAGACCATTGACTCGTTTGACTTGACTGTTTGCTTGCGGGTGATAGACGGAGGCATAATCGAGCATGATGCCCAGATTGGCGCACCAGTTTTGCACCTCATCGGCTGTGAAACTGGAGCCATTATCGGTGATGATGCTGTGTGGGACACCATAACGGTGTACAACACCGGATATGAAATCTATCACTGGTCCAGCTTCTGCCGTTTTAACTGGTTTGGCCTCTATCCACTTAGTGAATTTATCCACCATGACCAGCAGATATTTTTTCTTATGGCTTCCTCCTTTAAGGGGTCCAACCATATCAAGCCCCCAGACCGCAAAAGGCCAAGTGATGGGGATTGTTTGTAGAGCAGTGGGTGGCATATGGCTCTGGTTGGCGAAAAACTGGCATTCGACGCAACGTTGGACAAGGTCCTGTGCATCTGCTCGGGACGTCGGCCAATAGAAACCTGTACGGAAGGCCATACTTACAAGGGCCCGAGCCCCGACATGGTGACCGCCGAGACCGGCATGAATTTCAGCCAAGAGCTGTCGTCCCTCCTCTTCGGAGATACATCTTTGGAGTACTCCGGTGGCGCTTTTCTTGTAGAGCTCTCCGTCATGAACCTTGTAGGCTTTCGAGCGCCGAACAATGCGGCGAGCCTCATTTTGATCCTCAGGGAGTTCTCGCCTATTAAGGTAGGCCAAGAAGGGTTCAGTCCATGGGGCGATGACTGCCATGATAATATGGGCCGACGGTGTTATTTTGGTGGCTGAGCCTCCGATGATATCGGTGTGTTCGGAATCTGGGGTTATGGTCGGATTCGGACTGGTGTTGCTGCTCTCCCCTTGCCGCACCACGGATGGCTTAAAAAGCCTTTCCAGAAAGATGTTAGGTGGGACGGGGTCGCGCTTGGCGCCGATGCGAGCAAGGACATCCGACGCTTGATTACTTTCTCGAGCCACATGATGAAACTCGAGCCCCTCAAACCGAGCCGACATTTTGAGAACGGCGTTACGATAAGCCGCCATCTTTGTGTCTTTCGCGTCGAAATCTCCATTTATTTGAGATATTGCGAGATCTGAATCCCCGCGCACTTCCAGGCGTTGTATGCCCATGGAGACAGCCATCCGAAGACCATGCAACAAGGCCTCGTATTCGGCTGCATTGTTGGAGTCTGTGTACAATATTTGGACTACATACTGAACTACGTCTCCAGTGGGGGACATTAAGACAACACCCGCTCCTAAGCCCGCCAGCATTTTGGAGCCATCAAAGTGCATGACCCAGTTGGAATATGTGTCGTACTCTTTAGGGAGTGCGGCCTCTGTCCATTCGGCGACGAAGTCGGCCAGTACTTGGGATTTGATGGCCCGGCGCGGTTTGTATGTTATGTCGAATGGAAGGAGCTCAATGGCCCATTTAGCAATCCGGCATGTCGCATCGCGGTTGTTTATTATGTCATTCAGTGGTACTTCAGAGGCCACCATGATTAAACACTCTTGAAAGTAGTGTTGTAGGTTCCGGGATGCCATGAAGACCGCGTGTGCTATTTTTTGGTAGTGAGGGTATCGAGATTTGCATGGTGTGAGGATAGTGGATACATAGTATACAGGTTTCTGGAGTGGGAACTTTTGTCCGTCCTGCTCTCGCTCAACGACGAGCACGGCACTCACCACCTGGTGTGTTGCTGATATGTATAATAACATGGGTTCGCCGACGTTTGGTGCGGCCAGGATTTGGTTGCTCGCTAAAAGGGCCTTTATTTCTTCCAGTCCAGCCATTGCGCATCCGTCCACTCGAAGTGGTCGGTGCATCGGAGAAGTCGATAAAGTGGCAGTGCTTTTTCTCCTAATCTGGAGATAAAGCGGCTTAAAGCTGCCACACATCCGGCTAGTTTTTCGACCCGTTTAAGGTTGGTTGGTATAGCCAATTGTGACAAAGCCCGGATTTTTGCTAGATTGGCCTCAATTCCTCTATTGGAAACGATGAAGCCCAGCAGTTTTCCAGTGGGAACACCGAAAACACACTTTTCCGGATTGAGCTTGATGTCATATGTACGGAGATTATCGAATGTGAGACGTAAGTCGTCTATTAGAGACTCGAGGTGCCTACTCTTGATGACTACGTCATCTACATATGCTTCAATTGTCTTGCCGATTTGTTTCTCCATACATGTTTGAATCATGCGTTGATAGGTGGCGCTAGCGTTTTTCAGCCCGAAAGGCATAGTGTTGAAGCAGAAAGGCCCGTATGGGGTAATGAATGCCGTTGCGGCTTGATCAGACTCCGCATCTTGATTTGATGGTATCCGGAGTATGCGTCGAGGAAACACAGTGAGTCGTGTCCTGCGGTTGCATGAGTAATCTGGTCGATGCGAGGGAGGGGGAAGGGATCCTTAGGGCAGGCCTTATTGAGGTCTTTGAAATCAACGCATAGGTGCCAGGATTTATCCTTCTTTGGTACCATCACCAGGTTTGCTAACCAGTCCGAGTGTTTTATTTCTCTGATGAATCCGACTTCGAGTAACTTGGCTAGCTCTTCTCCCATAGCTTCTCGTTTGGGTTCAGAAAAACGCCACAGTGCTTCCTTGACCGGTTTATATCCCTTTAATATATTGAGGCTGTGTTCGGCCAACCTGCGTGGGATTCCTGGCATATCAGAAGGGTGCCAGGCGAATATGTCCCAGTTCTCGCGCAGGAACTCTCATAGCGCGGCGTGGACCGTTGGGTCGAGTTGTGGCCCGATGGATGTTGTCTTCTTGGGGTCCGTCGGGTGGACTTGAAATTTGACCATTTCATCTGTTGGTTTAAAGGAGGTGGATTTGGGTCGCTTGTCCAGGATTACGTCATCCCTATCCACAGTGGAGCGTAGCGCGGTTAGCTCTTCAGCCTTGAGGGCTTCTGACAATGCCTTGAGGGCCAGGGATGCGGTTTTATTTTCGGCGTGCAGTGCTCCGGATCACTGGCAAGAGTGATGATGCCGTTGGGCCCGCACATCTTGATCTTCATGTACCCGTAATGAGGTATAGCTTGGAAGTGTGTGAATGCGTCTTGCCCCAATAAGGCGTGATATCCGCTGTTAAAAGGGGCCACTTGGAAGGTTATCTCTTCGGACCGATAATTCTCCGGCGTGCCGAATACCACGTCGAGCGTGATTTCTCCCGCGCATCGCGCCTCCCGACTGGGAATGATTCCCCGGAAGGTCGTGCTACTTTGCTCAATGCGGCTCCTATCTATTTCCATTTTTATGAGTGTGTCCTCGTAGATGAGGTTTTGTCCGCTGCCGCCGTCCATGAGCACTTTGGTGAGCCGAAAGCCGTCCACAATTGGACTGAGGACCAAGGCAGCTGGTGCCCGGACTGTCCTATATTTTGGTTCGTCGTCGGCATTGAAAGTTATGGCCGTGTCATTCCAGGGGTTTATTGCTGCGACTTGGCAGACTTCGGCGAGGTCACGGAGTGCCCTTTTGCGCTGATTTTTTGAAGCGAAGGTCTCGAAGACCGTCAATACTCTGAGATCGTCGTCTTCCGGGGGGTGTTGTTCTGGGGTATTTTTGGTGAGGAGATCCTCGCCGCTCTTGGCCACTTGCCGGAGTATCCAACATGCTCTAAGGCTATGGGTTGGTGTGGTATCCGGTGTTGTATGTATTTTGCATGGCCTATCGAGCCATCCCCCCAGAACAGTTCCGCGCCCCATAATGGGTTTAGATTTCTCTACTATTGGGTCGGGCGCTCCACGAGGGTGCTTCCTTTTTGCCCGGACGAGGGGCTGAGTTGGAACCAGTGGTTCCCAGCGAGCTACCTGAGTTTTCCACGCGCTTTCCATTGCGCAGTACTTCTGTACTATGGTTGCCAGGTCAGAGAAGTGTAATACGCGATGGCGGTTCATGGCGTTGAGGATTCCTTCGTCCATGCAATTGTTGCAAAATACTGAGATCGCGTCTTCATCGTGGCAATCTTTAATCTTGTCTTTGACAAGGAGGAATCTGGCCCAAAAGTGATGGACCGTTTCCTGAGGCTGCTGTCATATATACATAAGGTCGCGTATAGCTGGGTGGTGGGTGGCTTTAAATCTGAACCCTGACCCAATTTGGGATCCGGATCTTGAAAATCTTCCGAACTTAATGGTTCGGGCTCCGGGATATTAGCTGATGTTTTAGGCCCGCCGTCCGATTCTAGGTTCGGAGGGCAGGGCACGTCGTTCCGCGGACAGGTATCCGGCTCCTCGAGCTCAGAAATCCGAACATAGTTCGCCCTCAATATAGTGGAAGAGTTGTTGTTTTGCTCCTCTAGTACCGCTATCTGATGGGTGATCGGCGGAGATTTGATTTCTCTTCGGTCGGGTTTAAGCCCAATCCGATCGTAGTCTGTAGCGACCCCCAAGGCGGCGATGCGATCTAGGAGTTCGTTTAAAGATGACAACTCCGTTGGATCCACCCGTTTGGAGTATTCGGAGTCAATGCGGAGGCGATTTTCGATGACTTGAGAGGTCATCGTCGGCTTAACGGCCGAACGGGCGGTCATGGTTAAGCCGCCAAGCCAAAGGGTTTGGCCTGGGGCCGAGGCTCCTCCGGAGGTGATATTATCCTTGATGACAAGGCGAGCCATCAATCCTGTCTTCGACACCACAGCGGAACTCTCAATGAAAGCACCAATGTCGGTGTCAAAACCGGCGGATCTCGGGTAGGGGGTCCCGAATTGTGCGTCTGAGGTCGATGGTAACAGGAGACAGGGGACACGATGTTTACCCAGGTTTGGGCCTTCTCTATGGAGGTAATACCCTAGTTCCTGCTTGATTGATCTTGATGAATATGAGTATTACAAGAGTTGATCTACCACGAGATCATAATGGCTAAAACCCTAGAAGTCTAGCCTGTATGATTATGATGATGCCTCTATGGACTAAGCCCTCTGGTTTATATAGACACCAGAGGGGACTAGGGTTATACAAAGTCGGTTACAGAGAAAGAAATCTTTATATCGGACGCCAAGCTTGCCTTCCATGCCAAGGAGAGTCCCATCCGGACACGGGAGAGAGTCTTCGGTCTTGTATCTTCA
Organism: Aegilops tauschii subsp. strangulata; assembly: GCF_002575655.3. Classification (NCBI taxonomy): domain Eukaryota; kingdom Viridiplantae; phylum Streptophyta; class Magnoliopsida; order Poales; family Poaceae; genus Aegilops; species Aegilops tauschii. Next base: position 321,757,904 of record NC_053038.3, on the reverse strand, counting down.
GAACCCATCAGTCCAGCGCACGTCCAACAGGCGGGATGCACGAGGACCCCTTAATCCAGGAATCCCTCACCCTCCAACTTGTTTTCCTGCTTGCCAAGCACTGCACAATCTATCCTTGTCAAATATAACATCTTTTACTCCAAGGATACGATCACCTTTAATTAGCTTATCAAGATTTCGCATGCCCACATGACCTAACCTTCTATGCCACAACCAACCTTTAGAAGATTTAGCAATGAAGCAAGTTCTAGGTTGAGCCTTTTTAGTGAAATCAACAATGTAAAGATCACCTCTATGAATACCGGTAAAGAGCATATTATGATTATCTCTACGAAACACATGGCAATCTACTTCAGTGAATAGGACATTGAAACCAAAGTCAGCAAGTCTAGATGCGGAAAGAAGATTATAGCCAAGAGATTCAACGAGAATAAAATTTTGTATGGAGCTATCATGTGAGATGGCCACCTTACCAAGGCCAACCACCTTACCCTTTGAGTTATCACCAAAGGTGACATACTTTCGAGGGCTGTCATTTTCAGCAAGCTCACGAAACATATCCTTATCTCCGGTCATGTGATCGGTACATCCACTATCAAGGAGCCATTCCTTTCCTCCAGCCATGTAGCCGCGAAGATTAGCCATAAGACCAAAGTGTCTCATAGACTCATCAAGATCAAAGTCACTATCATCATCCTCGTCATAGTATCCATGTTCAACATCGTCTTGTGATGGATCAATTCCTAGAGAGAGTGATTCATTAGATAAATGATCATCACAATAATTATCTTTATGAATTCTAATGGCTTCAGAGATGATATTGCTAATGATTCCAACATCTCCTTTGGCACGCATGAGGTTAGTAAGCTCAAATAGACAAATCACCAAACTTAGGATCATTGGAATTCATCTTACTCAAGGCAATATACTTATGAAGAATTTCATCTAAGTTTTGCAAGGAATAGTTTGGAAATCATTCCTCAAGAAATCTCCATATGGTGTAGGCACAATCAAGAGTAGGCAAGCAACCAAGCAAATTTCTAGGCACACCTCTAGTGATAAGATTAACAGTTCTAAGGTTGCGGATCATGTCAATAGACTCATCAAGGGTAGGATGCAAGGGATCAACATGAGGTGCACAAGGGCTTGTAATGTACTTGTTCAAATGATATTCATTGAAAATCTCAAGCATCTCAATTTTCCACTCATGAAAGAACTCTCCATCAAGTATAGGCACTCTATGTGTAAGACTCCCCAACGTAGACTCATCCATCTTCCTCCAATGCTGATTAAACCAAAGCAATGGAGACCAAGGCTCTGATACCAATTGAAAGGATCGAGAAGAGGTGTCTAGAGGGGGGTGATTAGACCCGCAACAAAGAAAAGTAGCAGTTTTTAATTTCTCCAAGTTAAGGTGGAGTTTTAGCACAAGTTTAAACATTCACAATACATTTCAAGCAAGCATGACAAGAGTATATGAGCAGCGGAAAGTAAATCATGCAATTTGCGAGAATGTAAAGGGATAGGATTGGAGTGTGCAAACGCAATTGGAGACACGAAGATTTTTTCCATGGTTCCGATAGGTGGTGCTATCGTACATCCACGTTGATGGAGACTTCAACCCATGAAGGGTAACGGTTGCGCGAGTCCACGGAGGGCTCCACCCACGAAGGGTCCACGAAGAAGCAACCTTGTCTATCCCACCATGGCCATCGCCCACGAAGGACTTGCCTCACTAGGGTAGATCTTCACGAAGTAGGCGATCTCCTTGCCCATACAAACTCCTTGGTTAAACTCCACAATCTTGACGGAGGCTCCCAAGTGACACCTGACCAATCTAGGAGACACCACTCTCCAAAAGGTAATAGATGGTGTGTTGATGATGAACTCCTTGCTCTTGTGCTTCAAATGATAGTCTCCCCAACACTCAACTCTCTCTCACAGATTTGGATTTGGTGGAAAGATGATTTGAGTGGAAAGCAACTTGGGGAAGGCTAGAGATCAAGATTCTTGTGGTTGGAATGGAATATCTTGGTCTCAACACATGAGTAGGTGGTTCTCTCTCAGAAAATATATGCTGGAAGTGTAGGCACGTTCTGATGGCTCTCCTCACGAATGAAGGAAGGGTGGAGGGGTATATATAGCCTCCACACAAAATCTAACCGTTACACACAATATACCAAACTCGGTGGGACCGAATCAGAAAACTCGGTCAGACCGATTAAGTTCAAAATGTGAATGTTAGGCTTTTCGGTGGGACCGACATGTCAACTCTGTGGGGCCGATTCCATTAGGGTTAGGGCATAACGTAATCTCGGTGAGACCGATTACACAAACTCGGCAGGACCGACTTTGGTAATAAGCTAACCAGAGAGTTGGTCAGGCAAACTCGGTGGGACCGATTCGCTCATCTCGGTGAGACCGAAACGTTATGAAAGGGAAACAAAGAGTTTGCATTGCGAACTCGGTGGGACCGATCACTCATCTCGGTTGGACCGAAATGTTATGAAGGGAAATAGAGAGTTTGCAATCCCATCTCGGTGAGACTGAGATCCCTATCGGTGAGACCGGAGTGACTAGGGTTTCTGGCAGTGGCTATGTCAAGTGAACTCGGTGGCGCCGGATAGATCAAATCGGTAGGGCCGAGTTTGACTTTTGGTTTGGGACATATGTGGATATGATAAAGTGGTTGAGGGTTTTTGGAGCATATCACTAAGCATTTTGAGCAAGCAAGCCATTAAGCAACACCTCATCCCCTTTTAATAGTATTGGCTTTTCCTATGGACTCAATGTGATCTTGGATCACTCAAATGAAAATGTAGAGTCTTGAGCTTTTGCCAATCTTCTATCCTTAGCATCTAGAAGGGGTTCCACATCCCTAATCCATTCCATGCCAATCATTGAACTTTTTGAAATGATCATCTTGAAATAGTATTAGTTCAATGAGCTATATGTTGTTAGTAATTACCAAAACCACCCAGGGATAGTTGCACTTTCAGTCACCACTGGTTTTTATAGGGTATTGTGACCCGCCCTGGGGTAAACCGCCAGGGTACTTGTGATCTGTTTGTGTGCAGGTAAAATAATAGATCTGGTACACATAGTTGATGAAATCATGAGCATAAGTGGCAGATCTTCAATTGGCAGATCAGCAGTGTCATGCAAAACAAAACATGCACGATGGCGTGGCAGATCAAGAGTTTAACTAGCCTATTACAAGGCATCTGATAGCCCAACGAGAATAAGTGTTTTGGAGATGTCAACACAGCAAAGTATTCGCTTCACTGGTGCGCGTCGGTCCTAAACAAACGGTTTTTTACCCCTTTCCACGACGGCATTTGGAACTGTCGCCAAGTGAGTGTTGGCGATAGGGGGGTCCTTCCAACACGACCCAGAAACCGTCGGGGACAGGGAGCCTTGATGCATACAGTTGTCCCTATATAACCATTTCCGATATCTCGAATATCCCAAACGCTTCATCCTTGCTACTCATTTGTGCTCGCATTGCCATCGCACTCAGAGTTTTGTGGTTCTGCCTAAAACCAGGCAGATTCCAGGCACGAGAGTTTTCCAGGCAGATTCTAGGCACGGGAGTTTTACGATGCATGGCACATCACAAACAATTCATGATTATAAACCGTGTACGATGGGTAGACAATCACACACATTTAGTTTTCCCGCACCGTATGTGATAGTGTCTGACATCACACACGCTTTGCAAACAGCAACTGTGTGCATGCTTGCACACGTTTCCTCTCTGTGAACCGTCTCGGATGATGGTGTATATCGCAAACGTTTGTGTTTAGCAACCGTGTGTGCCGTAATGACCTGCACAACGTAATTTCGCCCTAATTTAATTGCTGCTATTTAAAATTGTACCTAATTTAAACTTGAAAGTAGGCTATAACTTTATTCATATCCATTAGGTTCAAACAACCAATGCATTATTCGATTCACAGGTACATATGTTTAAGAATTACATAAGAACCAAATAAAGAATGATGTACTAGGGTTCTATACTTGTACTATTACAGATGGTAAAGAAAGAGGCGACAAACATTCCAGTTGCTGAACAAGGTGAAGCGGAATGGCCCTATTGTGCTCTCCTGGATGTAGAAGGCATGCAGGACTCTAGTCCAACCCCTTGTGATGGCCGGCCGCCAATCATGTAGTTTGAGAGGTAATCTTGAGGAAACTGCTTCAGGATCCACTGCAAAAGAAAAAGATTCATATATTGTCGTCTAACACAACTCATTACGGGCAGTAAAAAGAAGGCTACAGGGTTCTTACTTACCATCCTGCAGTTCACTGTTGTCTTGCATAAAGTGTAAACAAATAGTTCGATTGACATCTTTTGACCCATTTTAATAACAATATTTATCAGTTTCCTCACTTGATGCTGGTTCATGAATATCTCATTGCCCCATACGCAGAAAGGGTCGAAGTGTGGATCTTTGGCAATGATATATGTACCTAAAAGCACCAAGTTAATATTAGAAGCTAAACAACAATTGAAAAATGATGTAGTACAACACTCCATCCATCCCATTATATATTTTATTACATGTATATCTAGACATCATCAGAACATTAAGGTAACACTCTTCCTTGTTGCTATGTAGCCTGGGATTGTATATTTAGTCATTCAGTACAATGCATGTTGCTAAACAACAAATGAAAAACGAAAAGGCATGTTAGCTGCAATATCCTCAACAACAACCAAATATCGTAATTCATAGTGGTATTGTTGAAACTGTTATTGATGAAATTGAACTGCACGACAAATAGTTGCACATACAAAGCATCACATTGTGAAGAACTGAAATAAACAAGTCATAAATACACCTCTAGGCGATCCTTAAAAAGTTAAAGGACTAAAACCCTTAGTGGATATATATATACTCTAGCAATTTTTGGCCTTTTCTAGTCGATCCCCTTTTGTAAACTTCAATTTGATCAAGTTCAAAGCAGGTTCAACCGAAAGTAGCATGCATTCAAACATATACATAGATAGTTTTGCATAACCGAACATAAAACATAAATTTAAACTAAGCTAAACTATTTTCGGATGAAGTAGAGGTCAAGCCAATCCTTCCTCGTCATGTACGGTGTGCCGCGAGCCGGGTCCGGGCCAGTACCGTCGTCGGGGTCGTTGGGGAAGGCACTCCTCCACTCGTAGACGTCGATCTCCTCGTCCTCGGGGCCCACCTCGACGCCCTCCGTGTCACCGCCTTCGACCTCATCATCAGAGGAGAGCGCAATAACCTCGCCGCCCTCGGCGCCGCCGTCCTCGCCGCCTTCAACCTCGTCATCGGAGGAGAGCGCGATAACCTCGCCGCCCTCTGCGCCGGCAAAGATTGCCCGCTCTGCCTCCACGAGCTTCGGGTGCTGTAGGTGGAGCTCTTGCATGTAGGCCTCGTCGGCGGCCTCGACCTCGAGGCGCTCCCACGCCTCGCGGTACTCCCGCACCATAGCCGAGCTCACCACCCCTGGCTCCGGCGGAACGAGATGGACCATACGTGTGCCGAAGGGGAAATTGAGCCTAGCCGCCGTGCCATGGTAGCGGACCTACTAGCGGCCGTACTCCATGGCTGCGAGCTCGGCCGTGTGGAAGCTACCGATCCACCGGTGGGTGTAGGTCTCTCGATCTGTAATCTCGGCGACCCACGTCCCCCACCTCCGTTGCCGGACCCCGAGGTAGGACTTCATCGGCTGCCGGGTCTGAGGGAGGACGGGGAAGTCCTCGAACCGGCGTAGGGGCGCGACGGCGGGCGGATCGGGGGACCGGTGACGGCGGATCGGGCCCGCGGAGGACGACGGGGACACCTCGGTGGCTACCTCGCCGGCGTCGGGCGAAAAGGCCGCGATAAACCTCTTTTTGGCCATTGGCTCCTCGAGCTCCCCAGCACACGGGCGGAGGTTGAGGATGGAGGCGCCGACGATGGCGGCGACCTACCAATGGTTTCGAGGGTTGTGTGTGTCTATGTGAGCGGAGGTTTTGGGGTGTGGGTGTGTGGAGGGGGGGAGCAAGGTTGTGTTTGGGGAAATACTGCGGCAACTGAAAAATTTACTAGGCGGGAGTAACAAGGCGGGGCTACTGAAAATTTGGATCAAGGGCGAGCAGATATTTTTGAGATTGCGAGGGATGCAGAGGCGGGAGTAATATGCCGGGGCTACTGAAAATTTGAATCAAGGGACTGAAGCAGAGCGGGAGTAACAGACATCGCACACAGTCCGCACATAATAATCGTGTGCTATCAAACATTAAAACCTTCTAGGCGGTAGATATTTTCGAGATTGCGAGGGATGCAGAGGCGGGAGTTTTTGGGGAGTGAGCTAGTGTGCTTCACATGCCGGCTGTGGACTGTAGCTGACGCACCTTCTCGCGTAAGCCATAGGTGTACTATACACCGACGGTGCTCCAACATATTTTGTACTACATCTCACACGGTTGGTGATAATAAACTGTGTGGGATCTACTTGATTTGAACTACAAAATGGCGTCACAGCGGCAATGGACGTTGTTTGAATTGCTAGACCTTTTATCCGCAGTGAACATGCAACTATATGTGTGTCGTAAAAGAATTGGAATTATTCAGGGTTCGTTTGGACATTTTATACAATAAACTGGTTTTCTAGCCATTTCACGTGCACAATTCAAAATTAAACTACATGCACATGCTCCGGTGCATACAAATTGTTTTTCTAGGCATTTTATGTGCATATTTCAAATTTGAACTACAAGCACATGCTCCAATGCACTAAAGTTGGTTGAAAAATCACATGTGTGTCCTTGGGTGAATTTCTAGGTCCCATGCAAGAGATTGGAATGAAATTCAAACACCAGGGCCCTGTTGATTGCCGGCAGAACGTTGAGATGCCTAATTTTTAAATTCTAGTAAATCCAAAACTCGTCTGAAATTCGTGAAACTTGGCATGCCATCATGGAGCAGCATCAACATGCCGTGGTAAAAAAATTGTCCAATTTGGGGCAGGTTCGGGTATATGCTTCTCACAACAAGCATAATGGTTTCAATAGGGAACGTCCCACTGATACGTCTCCAACGTATCTATAATTTTTTATTGTTCCATGCTATATTATATTCTGTTTTGGACATTAATGGGCTTTATTATACACTTTTATATTATTTTTGGGACTAACCTATTAACCGGAGGCCCAGCCCAGAATTGCTGTTTTTTGCCTATTTCAGAGTTTTGCAGAAAAAGAATATCAAACGGAGTCCAAACGGAATGAAACCTTCGGGAACGTGATTTTCGGAACGAACGTGACCTAGAGGACTTGGACCCTACATCAAGACATCAACCAGGAGGGCATGAGGTAGGGGGGCGCGCCTACCCCCTGGGCGCGCCCTCCACCCTCGTGGGACCCACGTTGCTCACCAACGTACTTCTTCCTCCTATATATACCTACGTTCCCCCAAACTACCAGATACAGAGCCAAAAACCTAATTCCACCGCCGCAACCTTCTGTAACCGTGAGATCCCATCTTAGGGCCTTTTACGGAGCTCCGCCGGAGGGGCCATTGATCACGGAGGGCTTCTACATCAACACCATAGCCTCTCCGATGATGTGTGAGTAGTTTACCTCAGACCTTCGGGTCCATAGTTATTAGCTAGATGGCTTCTTCTCTCTTTTTGGATCTCAATACAATGTTCTCGCCTTCTCTTGTGGAGATCTATTCGATGTAATCTTCTTTTGCGATGTGTTTGTTGAGACCGATGAATTGTGGGCTTATGATCAAGTTTATCTATGAACAATATTTGAATCTTCTCTGAATTCTTTTATGTATGATTGGTTATCTTTGCAAGTCTCTTCGAATTATCAGTTTGGTTTGGCCTACTAGATTGATCATTCTTGCAATAGGAGAAGTGCTTAGCTTTGGGTTCAATCTTGCGGTGTCCTTTCCCAGTGAAAGTAGGGGCAGCAAGGCACGTATTGTATTGTTGCCATCGAGGATAACAAGATGGGGTTTATATCATATTGCATGAGTTTATCCCTCTACATCATGTCATCTTGCTTAAAGCGTTACTCTGTTCTTATGAACTTAATACTCTAGATGCATGATGGATAGCGGTCGATGTGTGGAGTAATAGTAGTAGATGCAGGCAGGAGTCGGTCTACTTGTCTCGGACGTGATGCCTATATACATGATCATACCTAGATATTCTCATAACTATGCTCAATTCTGTCAATTGCTCAACAGTAATTTGTTCACCCACCGTAATACTTATGCTCATGAGAGAAGCCTCTAGTGAAACCTATGCCCCCCGGGTCTATTTTCATCATATTAATCTCCCGTCAACAAGTTATTTCTAGCGTCATCTTTATTTTGCTTTCCTTATTTTGCATCTTTATCATAAAAATACCAAAAATATTATCTTATCATGTCTACCAGATCTCACTCTCGTAAGTCACCGTGAAGGGATTGACAACCCCTTTATTGCGTTGGTTGCGAGGATTTATTTGTTTGTGTAGGTGCGAGGGACTCATGCGTGGTCTCCTACTGGATTGATACCTTGGTTCTCAAAAACTGAGGGAAATACTTACGCTACTTTGCTGCATCACCCTTTCCTCTTCAAGGGAAAACCAACGCAGTGCTCAAGAGGTAGCAAGAAGGATTTCTGGCGCCGTTTCCGGGGTGTCTACGCACAAGTCAACATACCAAGTACCCATCACAAAGTCTTATCCCTCGCATTACATTATTTGCTATTTGCCTCTCGGTTTCCTCTCCCCCACTTCACCCTTGCCGTTTTATTCGCCTTCTTCCCGTATGCCTTTTTGTTTTTGTTTCCACGTGCCTTCTATTTTCTTGCATCTTTTCTTGCTATAAAACTATTGATATGGATCCACTTAAAGTGTTCTACTTGGATCATCTTCGATCCTTATGCGCTCGTGCTGAAACCCCAACTAGCCTAGTTGATGGGAAATCTTTTGATGAGCATGCTCATTTTGTGCGTCACCGTTTGTCTAAAAAAGGGAGACTCTTATGGAATCAAATAAACAAATTGCTGTGTTATGCTTGGAATCTTTGTGAAATTTGTGATGTTACTTGTTGTTCTAAGAACCCTAAACAACACCTCCCCTACCTATGTGAGTTTAATGAAAATGAAATCTTATCGTCTTATGCAAAGGGTGTTTATAGCTACTATGATATTGAACAAATTGAAGAATTTGTTGCTTTTAAGGGTTCTTTTGAAGTTGCTTCTTTGTTTGAAAAGTATGATATTACTCTCTACGAATCTGAAAATCTTGACATACTTAAATATTGCTACGAAAACTGTGCTTCGAAAGAAAATAATGATATGCATGAATCTATAGATAATTGTGATTCCGATGATTTGATTGAAATATCCCTTGATGAACATGATGCTTGCTATTCTTGTGGCCATGATGCCAATATTTATGAAGATGAATTTGCTATAGTTCCGTATGTTAAACATGAGATCGTTGCTATTGCACCCATACTTGATAGTTCCTCCGATAAAAAGCATGATTGCAATGATTTTACTATAAATTCTCTTGATGTCAATTTTGCTAATAATATACAAAACCCTAAGCTTGGGGATGCTAGTTTTGCTATGTCTACTACTTGTTGCAATGATCATGATTGGGGTGATTCTTCTAATGATCTTGAAAATTTATTTAAGCCCCATGATGAATATGAGATTGATAATAATGTTTGCAATAGTATTGAAAGTGGGTTTGTAAGAGTATCAACTTTAGATCCCACATATTTGTATTTTGATCAATCTTATGAAGTTTTTGATAAAAGTGGGTTTGGAGAGGTCATGACTTTAGCTAATGTTAATCCCACTATTTTGGAAGAGTGTCAACTTTGCATACATGTGGATCGTGTTAAGCATATGTTTTGTGATAGCTATATTGTTGAATTTTCTTATGATCCTACATGTAATTATTATGAGAGAGGAAAATATGGTTGTAGAAATTTTCATGTTGCTAAATTACCTCTCGTCATGTTGAGATTGCTATTGTTTCTTTCTTCTTCCTTCCATATGCTCGATCTTTCTTTATCTTGCTAATTTGTTTTTCTATAAGATGCCTATACATAGGAAGTATGTTAGACTTAGATGTGTTTGTCACGTGTTTTATGATGCTCTCTTTGTGCTTCAATTCTTGTCTTTCATGTGAGCATCATTAAAATTATCAATGCCTAGCTAGGGGCGTTAAACGATAGCGCTTGTTGGGAGGCAACCCAATTTTTTTTTAGTTTTTTGCTTTTTGCTTCTGTTTAGGAATAAATATTTGATCTAGCCACTGGTTAGATGTGTTTTTATTTTTTAATTAGTGTTTGTGCCAAGTTAAACCTATAGGATCTTCTTGGATGATAGTTATTTGATCTTGCTGAAAATTCCAGAAACTTCCTGTTCACGAAAATAATTGTTAAAAATCACCAGAACGTGATAAATATTGATTCCAATTGCTGCTAGTCAATAAACAAATTTTCTAGGTCTTCCTACTTTGGCTGAATTTTTGGAGTTCCAGAAGTTTGCGTTAGTTACAGATTACTACAGATTCTGTTTTTCGTGTGTTGTTGGCTTATTTTGATGAATCTATGGCTAATAAAATAGTTTATAAACCATAGAGAAGTTGTAATACAGTAGGTTTAACACCAATATAAATAAAGAATGAGTTCATTACAGTACCTTGAAGTGGTGTTTTGTTTTCTTTCGCTAACGGAGCTCACGAGATTTTCTGTTAAGTTTTGTGTTGTGAAGTTCTCAAGTTTTGGGTGAAAGATTTGATGGATTATGGAACAAGGAGTGGCAAGAGCCTAAGCTTTGTGATGCCCATGGCACCCCAAGATAATCTAAGGACACCAAAAAGCCAAAGCTTGGGGATGCCCCGGAAGGCATCCCCTCTTTCGTCTACTTTCATCGGTAACTTTACTTGGAGCTATATTTTTATTCACCACATGATATGTGTTTTGCTTGGAGCGTCTTGTATTATTTGAGTCTTTGCTTTTTAGTTTACCACAATCATCCTTGCTGTACACACATTTTGAGAGAGACACACTTGGTTCGGAAATTGTTAGAATACTCTATGTGCTTCACTTATATCTTTTGAGTTATATAGTTTTTGCTCTAGTGCTTCACTTATATCTTTTAGAGCACGGTGGTGGATTTGTTTTATAGAAACTATTGCTCTATCATGCTTCACTTAGATTATTTTGAGAGTCCTACAAAACAGAATGGTAGTTTTCTTTAACAATGATAGGCATTCAAGATTAGTAATTTTTTTCTTCTTATGAGTGTGTTGAATATTATGAGAAGTTTGATACTAGATAATTGTTTTGAGATATGGAGATGGTGATATTAGAGTCATGCTAGTTGAGTAGTTTTGGATTTGAGAAATACTTGTGTTAAAGTTTGTGATTCCCATAGCATGCACGTATGGTGAACCGTTATGTGATGAAGTCGGAGCATGATTTATTTATTGATTGTCTTCCTTATGAGTGGCGGTCGGGGACGAGCGATGGTCTTTTCCTACCAATCTATCCCCGTAGGAGCATGCGCGTAATACTTTGCTTTGATAACTTGTAGATTTTTGCAATAAGTATATGAGTTCTTTATGACTAATGTTGAGTCCATGGATTATACGCACTTTTCCTCCATCCACCATTGCTAGCCTCTCTAATACCGCGCACTTTTCGCCGGTATCATACACCCACCATATACCTTCCTCAAAACAGCCACCATACCTACCTATCATGGCATTTCCATAGCCATTCCGAGATATATTGCCATGCAACTTACCACCGTTTCGTTTACTATGACACGCTCCATCATTGTCATATTGCCTTGCATGATCATGTAGTTGACATTGTATTTGTGGCAAAGCCACCGTTCATAATTCTTTCATACATGTCACTCTTGATTCATTGCATATCTCGGTATAACGCCAGAGGCATTCACATAGAGTCATATTTTGTTCTAAGTATTGAGTTGTAATTGTTGAGTTGTAAGTAAATAAAAGTGTGATGATCATCATTTTTAGAGCAGTGTCCCAAGTGAGGAAAGGATGATGGAGACTATGATTCCCCCACAAGTCGGGATGAGACTCTGGACGAAAAAAATGAGGCCATAAAAAAAAAGAAAATGCCCAAATAAAAAAATGAGAGAAAAAGAGAGAAGGGACAATGTTACTATCCTTTTACCACACTTGTGCTTCAAAGTAGCACCATGATCTTCATGATAGAGAGTCTCTTATGATATCACTTTCATATACTAGTGGGAAACTTTTCATTATAGAACTTGGCTTGTATATTCCAATGATGGGCTTTCTCAAAATGCCCTAGGTCTTCGTGAGCAAGCGAGTTGGATGCACAACCACTTAGTTTCTTTTGTTGAGCTTTCATAGACTTATAGCTCTAGTGCATCCGTTGCATGGCAATCCCTACTCACTCACATTGATATCTATTAATGGGCATCTCCATAGCTCGTTGATACGCCTAGTTGATGTGAGACTATCTTCTCGTTTTTTGTCTTCTCCACAAACACCATTCTATTCCACATATAGTGCTATGTCCATGGCTCACGCTCATGTATTGCGTGAAAGTTGAAAAAGTTTGAGAACATCAAATGTATGAAACAATTGCTTGGCTTGTCATCGGGGTTGTGCATGATTTAAATATTTTGTGTCGTGAAGATAGAGCATAGCCAGACTATATGATTTTGCAGGGATAACTTTCTTTGGCCATGTTATTTTGAGAAGACATAATTGCTTAGTTAGTATGCTTGAAGTATTATTATTTTTATGTCAATATTAAACTTTTGTCTTGAATCTTTCGGATCTGAATATTCATACCACAATTAAGAGAATTACATTGAAATTATGCCAAGTAGCATTCCACATCAAAAATTCTGTTTTTATCATTTACCTACTCGAGGACGAGCAGGAATTAAGCTTGGGGATGCTTGATACGTCTCCAACGTATCTATAATTTTTTATTGTTCCATGCTATATTATATTCTGTTTTGGACATTAATGGGCTTTATTATACACTTCTATATTATTTTTGGGACTAACCTATTAACCGGAGGCCCAGCCCAGAATTGCTGTTTTTTGCCTATTTCAGAGTTTCACAGAAAAAGAATATCAAACGGAGTCCAAACGGAATGAAACATTCGGGAACGTGATTTTCGGAACGAATGTGATCCAGAGGACTCGGACCCTACGTCAAGACAACAACCAGGAGGGCACGAGGTAGGGGGGCGCGCCTACCCCCTGGGCACGCCCTCCACCCTCGTGGGCCCCATGTTGCTCCACCGACGTACTTCTTCCTCCTATATATACCTACGTACCCCCAAACTACCAGATACGGAGCTAAAAACCTAATTCCACCGTCGCAACCTTCTGTACCCATGAGATCCCATCTTGGGGCCTTCTCCGGAGCTCCGCCGGAGGGGGCGTCGATCACGGAGGGCTTCTACATCAACACCATAGCCTCTCCGATGATGTGTGAGTAGTTTACCTCAGACCTTCGGGTCCATAGTTATTTGTTAGATGGCTTCTTCTCTCTTTTTGGATCTCAATACAATGTTCTCCCCCTTTCTTGTGGAGATCTATTCGATGTAATCTTCTTTTGCGGTGTGTTTGTTGAGACCGATGAATTGTGGGTTTATGATCAAGTTTATCTATGAACAATATTTGAATCTTCTCTGAATTCTTTTATGTATGATTGGTTATCTTTGCAAGTGTCATTGAATTATCAGTTTGGTTTGGCCTACTAGATTGATCATTCTTGCAATAGGAGAAGTGCTTAGCTTTGGGTTCAATCTTGCGGTGTCCTTTCCCAGTGATAGTAGGGGCAGCAAGGCACGTATTGTATTGTTGCCATCGAGGATAACAAGATGGGGTTTATATCATATTGCATGAGTTTATCCCTCTACATCATGTCATCTTGCTTAAAGCGTTACTCTGTTCTTATGAACTTAATACTCTAGATGCATGATGGATAGCGGTCGATGTGTGGAGTAATAGTAGTAGATGCAGGCAGGAGTCGGTCTACTTGTCTCGGACGTGATGCCTATATACATGATCATACCTAGATATTCTCATAACTATGCTCAATTCTGTCAATTGCTCAACAGTAATTTGTTCACCCACCGTAATACTTATGCTCATGAGAGAAGCCTCTAAAGAAACCTATGCCCCCCGGGTCTATTTTCATCATATTAATCTCCCAACAAGTTATTTCTAGCGTCATCTTTATTTTGCTTTCCTTATTTTGCATCTTTATCATAAAAATACCAAAAATATTATCTTATCATATCTACCAGATCTCACTCTCGTAAGTGACCGTGAAGGGATTGACAACCCCTTTATTGCGTTGGTTGCGAGGATTTATTTGTTTGTGTAGGTGCGAGGGACTCATGCGTGGTCTCCTACTGGATTGATACCTTGGTTCTCAAAAACTGAGGGAAATACTTATGCTACTTTGCTGCATCACCCTTTCCTCTTCAAGGGAAAGCCAACGCAGTGCTCAAGAGGTAGCACCCACTTGTGGGGACGAAACGATATCCATTGCCTCTTAGTGCTTTCAAATTTTTTCTCATGTCAACATAGAACAACAGGAGTGTTGTGTCAATTTTTGGAATCTTTCGGGATTCGTTTGGATATTTTTATGCATTAACTGAGTTTTCAATGCATTTATGTGCATAATTCAAATTTGAACTACATGCACATGCTCCAGTGCATATAAATTGGTTGAAAAATCAAATATGTGTCCTTGGCTGCATGCTTAGGTCCCATGCAAGAAATGGGAATGAATTTCAAACACTAGGGCACCATTGATAGCCGGCAAAACATTGAGATGCTTGATTTTTAAATTCCAGTAAATACAAAACTTGGCTGAAATTCATGAAACTTGGCATGCTATCATGGAGCGGCATAAACATGCCGTGGTAAAAAATTGTCCCATTTGGGGCAGGTTTGGTATATGCTTCTCACAAACCAGGGCTTCTCACAACAAGCCTGATGGTTTCGGTAGGGAACGTACGTCCCACCTTTGGGGACGAAACGATATCCATTGCCTCTTATTTCTTTCAAAAAATTTCTCGTGTCAACATAGAACAACATAAAACGATATCCATTAACTGACTTTTCTAGGCATTTTATGTGCATAATTCAAAATTTAACTACATGCACATGCTCCAGTGCATATAAATTGGTTGAAAAATCACATGTGTGTCCTTGGGTGCATGCTTAGGTCCCATGCAAGACACAAGAATGAATTTCAAACACCAGGGCACTGTTGATTACCGGCAAAACGTTGAGATACGTGGTTTTTAAATTCTGGTAAATCCAAAACTCGTCTGAAATTCATGAAACTTGGCATGCTATCATGGAGCGGCATCAACATGCCGTGGTGAAAACTTTATCCCATTTGGGACAGCTTTGGGTACAAGCTTCTCACAAACCAGAGCTTGTCACAACAAGCATGATGGTATCGATAGGGAACGTACCACCTTTGGGGACAGGACGATATCCGTTGCCTGTTATTGATTTCAAAAGATTTCTAGTGTCAACATAGAACAACATGAGTGTTGTGTCAATTTTTGTGATTTTTTGGTGTTCGTTTGGACATTTTTATGCATTAACTTGTTTTTCTAGGCATTTTATGTGCATAATTCAAATTTGAACTACAAGCACATGCTCCAATGCACTAAAGTTTGTTGAAAAATCAAATCGATGTCCTTGGGTGAATTTCTAGGTCCCATGCAAGAGATTGGAATGAAATTCAAACACCAGGGCATTGTTGATTGCCGGCAAAACGTTGAGATGCCTGGTTTTTAAATTCTAGTAAATCCATAACTCGTCTGAAATTCATGAAACTTGGCATGCTATCATGGAGCGGCATCAACGTGCTGTGGTAAAAAAAATTGGCCCATTCGGGGCAGGTTCGGGTATACACTTCTCACAAACCAGAGGTTCTCACAACTAGCATGATGGTTTTGGTAGGGAACGTCCCACCTTTGGGTACGAATCGATATCCATTGCCTCTTATTGCTTTTTATAAATTTTCTCATGTCAAGATAGAACAACAGGAGTGTTGTGTCAATTTTTGGGATTGTTCGTGGTTCATTTGGATATTTTTATGCATTAACTGAGTTTTCAATGCATTTTATGTGCATAATTCAAATTTGAACTACATGCACATGCTCCAGTGCATATAAATTGGTTGAAAAATCAAATTTGTGTCCTTGGGTGCATGCTTAGGTCCCATGCAAGAAATGGGAATGAATTTCAAACACCAGGGCACCGTTGATTGCTGGCAAAACATTGAGATGCGTGGTTTTTAAATTCTAGTAAATCCAAAAGTCGTCTGAAATTCATGAAACTTGGCATGCTATCATGGAATGGCACCCGACATGCTGTGCCATTTTTCGTGTCCATTTTGAGAGAAGGCGCACTCGAATAATGACACCAACAAAGGCATTTCGAAAAAATAGCTGCCACTTTAATATCTCAAACGTGTGTAGAATTCAAACCGTGTGCGTTCTTTTAACCATCCACGTGATGCCACGTGTCTTGGTTTTAATGGTTGTAGGAGGTGTCGTGCGGACAACTGCTTGACCTTGACTGAACGGGAGGCGTGCGAGCGCTGTCCGGTGCGCAGGCTAACCGAGAGGCGTGCAAGCTGTCCTCCAATGCGCAGGCTCACCTGGAAGCGTGCGAGCTGTACGCTGCGAGGCTCACTGGGAAGCGAGCCCTTTGACTTCCATGGCCGCCCGCCTTCCTCTCCATTAATGGCGCACGATCCGCTGTTTAATATGGGCGGTCTTACTGTTCGCCTCCCATTCCCCTCCCTCCCGCAGCCGCAGATCTCCACCAACGCCATGCCGCAGAACGATCATCTGCCACTAGTCTTCAAGTTTGGTGAAGTCGACTCAGAGCCGAAGGAGATAGAAAATAAGGAGGAATGGGGCCTCATGGACATGGACCAGAACGAGTTGGCCGCGGCGTGTGCTGCCCCCGCTCCCATCCCCGTGCCCGCGCCAGCGACCATCCCCGTAGCATTGACGGGCTGGTCGCCGAGCACTATCGCAGAGCTGGAAACTGCGGGTGTTAGCGAGGTATCCGCGGACTCGCGTGAGCTCATGTACATGCCAGTGCCAGCGCCCGTGCCCGTGCCTGTGTGTGCCCCTCCACCAACCGTGGCGCCGGCCTTCGTGCGTTTCGCTGCACCCGCCACGCCCGTGCCCGTGCCCGTGCGCGTCCCCCCTCAGCGGCATGGGACGCTGCCGTCGACCGCTACCTCTCAGCGGTGCCAGTTGCCGTCCTCCCGCGCCCCACCCGTCGATTGCACGACGACATGATGTTTGATTTACAAGTGAATAACATTTTGTGCTGCCTTGAAGACTTCAACAACGGCGTCCCCGAGGACGACAACGACAACGACGGCACGGCACGCCGCCTCCGCCGCCACCGGAAATAGTTTTTTTGGGGTTTAATACTGTATCTCTAATTCTCGATCATATGAATATAAATTCGCAGTGTGACTGAATGAAAGATATGGTTTGAACGAACTTGCGTTTTTCTCTCTTAATGTACAGACTTACCAAACGACTTTCTTTTGAAAAAAACGTCAATGGTTTTTAAATATAAAACACTCATCGCAAACATTTTAGTTAGAACACCCGGATGCAAACCGACAGCTTCCCTAGGAAGCCAAGGGAAAATGTGCCGAGCAGGATTTCTGCATCCCTTCAACGCAAACGGTTGTTTTGCATGACCCGTGTGCAACCACGTACAAACAATTGTGTAAGATTTGCATATCTGTCATTTTGGGTATGTTGCCATTTATCAAACTGGAAAGATTGACATTTGTTTATCTAGTAACATTGCCATTTGTCAACCTTGTAACACTGCGATTTGTCAAAATATGCAGCTAAAAATCACTAGCACTATCTAATTTTTGCAACTAAAATCACTAGCACTGTTCATATGGACACCACTAGCAGGCGTAAGTTGATGGACGCATATGCAAATGTACCATTTATCACATACAACAAGTCATCAGCCCACAACGACAACGAGGATACACGTTGGATTATAGATCATTTCCAACAAAACATTCTAGTAAAGTTTTTCTCACACAAAAAATAACAAAGCGATGAAATGAACTTCAGCTCAACCACTCATCGGCATTGGAAACACTTGCTTTGAACCAGAAGTGATTCTCTGGGAAGGGCCAGCTACTGTCAATCTCGAGACCAACGCATGACTGATCATCCAGGCTGAAGCGGCCTATGTCAGGACCCATATTGGTACGGTGGGGAAGCATAGCAATGTCTGAGGTATAGATACAGTTGCTTATCATAAATGGTAGTAACGTTGTGTCAACAGCAGCTGGATCGCCTTCCACCATCATTGGATAGTTTTGTCCAATGAAGAGCGAGTTTCCTCCAAGACTTTCAATACTGAACCGGGGAGAAGGTGTTGGCGCTAGTACACTAGTATCCATCCCGAATACCCTGCAACGGATGTTGGAATAGGTCTGGAGAGTGCGACCATGCGAGACAACACCTGCTTCCTTAGTAACATCAGCAGTGCCCTGTATACAGACAAGATGAAGAGGTGATCCATTGGAATAAGTTGCCAGGCGCCACTGAGTATATGGGTCCAGCTCGTCCTCATGCTCGTGATCATCAACATCGTCATCTCCCCCTTGGTTATAAAATTTTAAAAGTATAGGTGGTGGAATGTTCACATGACCTTGGAAACACAAGAAGGTTAATTAATTAGTAAAGGGAAACTAGCTAACCCGCATGCATGTGGATGAAACAATTATAATTATGGTGGAAGACAAACGTACCGAAAGCATGATGATTCCATGTAACGCCACGGATCCGATGCGCCAGGTGTCTGCCAGTTATTCGCTGTCGTTGCCTTGTCATTTGCTCGCGTGTCGCATTTTGCCATGTCATCATCTGCATTTCATATCATGTCATCATGTGCATCGCATTTGCATACGTGTTCGTCTCATGCATCCGAGCATTTTCCCCGTTGTCCGTTTTGCAATCCGACACTCCTATGTCACCCGGCGCCCCCTTTTGCCTCTTCTCGTGTGCGGGTGTTGAACTTTCTCGGAATGGACCGAGTCTTGTCAAGTGGCCTTGGTATACCACCGGTAGACCACCGGTCAAGTTTCGTTCCATTTGGAGGTCGTTTGGTACTCCAACGGTTAACCGGGTAACCGCAAAGTCTGTTTGGGTGTTGCAGCAAAAACCCCCCTTCCAACAGCCCCAAAACCCCTCTAAGTCTCCGCCATGCTCTCGGTCGTTCGATCACGATCGCGTGGGCGAAAACCGCACCCCGTTTGGACTCTCCTAGCTCCCTCTACCTATATATGTGTCTCTCCCGAGATTTTCGTGCGGATGAACCCTAGCCTCCTTCCCCTCGCGCCGCCGGACGCTTTCTCCTCCCACCGGACATGTCCGCCACCGCCCCCGCGACGAATCCGGGCGCGACACCTGTCCGCCGCCGTCCCACCGCCGCCGCGGCCCGCGGAGCCCATCCGGGGCCCGCGCGGGCCCGAGTCGCCGCCGCCGCCCCTCGGCTCCCGCTCGCCCCGCCGCCCGAGCTCGGTCCCGCCGCCGCCGGACTTCGCCTCCGCCGCCGCAGCGCCCGCCGGGGCCACCTCCGCCGCCGCCCGCGACGGCCCGCGTCTCCGCCGCCCATGGCCGCCGCCGCGCCTCCCGAGCTCCCTCGCCGCCCGGCCGCGCCTCCCGAGCTCCCGCGCCGCCCCCGCCTCCTGGCGCCGCCGCCCCGTCGCCACGGCCATGGCGCCGCCCCGCGCCGTCCGGCGAGCTCCCCGCCGGAGCATCGCCGCCTCTGCCCGCGAGCCGGCCCGAGCTCGAGCAGCCCATCCTCGATCTAGATCCACGGTAGCCCCCGTTGACTTTTCCCCTCCCCCTCGTTTTCTCCAAGTCATTGGATTCTTCAGCATATTGCTCTGTTCGCAGCATCGTAACTTTCTGCTCGTAGATCCATTTTGCATGTATGATATGTCAAATTGTTCGTCTCGTGATGCTCCTCATTTTGTTCCATTGCACCATGTTCATTTGAGTCCATCTTGATGCCCTAATCATCGTTGCAAGAGTGCTAGTTGCTGTTATCTTCTGGTTCTTAGCAGAACTTGGAGATTTGTCATTTTTGTATCTTTTAATCTGTGCATCTTTTGAGCATGAGCTCTACATGTGTTTTGAAGTATGCCATGCCATCTTTCCAAGGGTGTATGCCATATATTTTTGTGATCTCTGTGGTGACTATCACAAGCATGCAAAGTAGGCTCCCTAATGTTTCTGATTTCAGGGACTTAGTGATTTCTCCAAGTCCTTGTCTGGTGTTATTTTGTTGCCATGTAAACTTGATGCTACAGAGAGATCCATGCATATTTTGGAGATGTTCAGTAAGGATGTTTTGTAGCTATAGTTGTAATTGATCCATTCCTGCAATTGTTTGCAATTATGGATTGCCATATCATGACTCAATTTTGCTCTACTTTTGCTATAAAATATTCCTGGCAGTTTCTTAACATGATATTCATTTTTGCCAAGCTTGTTATAGTTGATCCATACATGCTATGCTATTGCTCTTGCCATGGTTAGCTTCATAAACATGCCATCTTGCTGTAGGTATGCTTGTTTTGTCATGCATTGCTCTGTAGTGAGTGCATCAAGCTCACAAAGAGGCCTACATATTATTGTTTCTGCCATGCTCTGATTTCTGCTAAGCCTGAAACCTGATAACGAAACTTGCTATGTTTACATGCTTGCCATCATATCTTCTGGTCCTTTTGGCTTATGGTCAGTAAGGGACTTTTGTCATGTGCATTTAGTAGAACACTACCATGCCTTGTTTTACTATGTTAAGTTCCTGTAGCATGTTGATTTCGTGCTCTGAACATTGCTACCTGATGCTGTTTCTGTCATGTCCAGTATTTCTGCCAAGTCTGTGAACCTGTTATTATTTTGCAATCTTGCCATGTCCTTTTGAGCATGTTCTAGTGATTTCTGGAGATAGCTCAGTGTTCATGTTTTGTTGTGCTTTACCTTTACATCATTTCCATGCCTTTTGTTTTCATGTTGAGTTGCTTTAGCATATTGTTTTGATGCTTGCATTATGCCTAGTTGCTGTTTTCGTCAGATTGTTGCTATGTCTTGTTTGGAGTGTATGTGTTGCACCGTTGCTCCGTTTCGAGCATGATCTATATGAAACTTGCTTAGTTTTGCATGTAGTTTCATATTATCATGTTGCATCTTTGTTTTGAGGTGTTTGCTTGATGTTTGTATGCGTTTTGCATCAATGCCATGTTTAACTTGCTTTGCTCATATCTTCTAGGCCGTAGCTCCGAATCTAATGAACTTTATATGTAACTTGACTAGAATTTCGTGTAGATCATCATGGTGCTCTTTAACTTGTTGTTTAACAACTTCAACTTAATGCTTGTTCAGTTCTGGACCAATTTCGAAATTTGCATATGAGGACTTACCGGAATTGTTATGTGTTGTTTCCGGCCTCATTTAAACTTGCTTTGATGTGTTGTTCTTGTATGCGTCATCCCTTGTCATGAGTAGCTCCATATAGCCTTGCCATGCATCATTCTTGATTGAGCATCATGCCTTGTTCATGTGTGGTGTGTTTACCTTGTTGTGTGCCTCTTCTCGATAGTTCCCGTGTCGTTGCGATCGTGAGGATTCGTTCGTCTTCGTGGCTTCATCTTCTTCATGGATTCGTTCTTCTTCCTAGCGGGATTTCAGGCAAGATGACCGTCACCTTGGATCTCATTACTATCATTGCTATGCTAGTTGCTTCGTTCTATCGCTTTGCTGCGCTACCTATTCACTTGCTTTTCAAGCCTCCCAAATTGCCATGAACCTCTAACATTTTGTCACCCTTCCTAGCAAACCGTTGTTTGGCTATGTTACCGCTTTGCTCAGGCCCTCTTATAGCGTTGCTAGTTGCAGGTGAAGATGAAGATTGCTCCATGTTGGATTATGTTTATGTTGGGATATCACAATATCTCTTATATTATTAATGCATCTATATATTTGGTAAAGGGTGGAAGGCTCGGCCTTATGCCTGGTGTTTTGTTCCACTCTTGCCGCCCTAGTTTCTGTCATACCGGTGTTATGTTCCCGGATTTTGCGTTCCTTACACGGTTGGGTGATTTATGGGACCCCCTTGACAGTTCGCCTTGAATAAAACTCTTCCAGCAAGGCCCAACCTTGGTTTTACCATTTGTCTAGCCTATTTCTTTTTCCTAGGGAGTCGCTCTCTCGAGGGTCATCTTATTTTAACCCCCCTGGGCCAGTGCTTCTCTAAGTGTTGGTCCGAACTGAGTAGACTGCAGGGCCACCTCGTGGAAACTCGAGGTCTGGTTTTACTCGTAGGATGTCTCATCCGGTGTTGCCCTGAGAACGAGATATGTGCAGCTCCTATCGGGATGTCGGCGCATCGGGCGGCTTTGCTGGTTTTGTTTTACCATTGTCGAAATGTCTTGTAACCGGGATTCCGAGACTGATCGGGTCTTCCCGGGAGAAGGAATATCCTTCGTTGACCGTGAGAGCTTATCATGGGCTAAGTTGGGACACCCCTGTAGGGTATTATCTTTCGAAAGCCGTGCCCGCGGTTATGTGGCAGATGGGAATTTGTTAATATCCGGTTGTAGAGAACTTGACACTTGACCTTAATTAAAACGCATCAACCGCGTGTGTAGCCGTGATGGTCTCTTCTCGGCGGAGTCCGGGAAGTGAACACGGTTTCTGGGTTATGCTTGACGTAAGTAGGAGTTCAGGATCACTTCTTGATCATTGCTAGTTTCACGACCGTTCCATTGCTTCTCTTCTCGCTCTTATGTGCGTAAGTTAGCCAGCATACATTGCTTAGTCGCTGCTGCAACCTCATCACCTTATCCTTTCCTTTCCCATTAAGCTTTGCTAGTCTTGATACCCATGGTAATGGGATTGCTGAGTCCTCGTGGCTCACAGTTTACTACACCACCAGTTGCAGGTACAGGTTTTGCGATGATCATGACGCGAGAGCGATGTTGTTTGTTTGGAGTTCTTCTTCTACTTCTTCTTTGATCAGGGGATAGGTTCCAGGTCGGCAGCCTGGGCTAGCAGGGTGGATGTCGTTTGAGTTTCTGTTTATGTTTCATCCGTAGTCGGATGTTGATCTCATGTATGATATATTGATGTATTCTTGCGGCACTTGTATGCCTTGTATGTATCCCCAAATATTATGTAATGTTGATGTAATGATATCCACCTGCAAAAGCGTTTCAATATGCGGTTCTATCCTTGGTGGGGCCTTCGAGTCTCTTTAGGATAGTATCGCATATTGGGCGTGACATTCCATGCAAAAACAATGCCACGAGTGGTGGCAGCAAACACAAGACCCTCGTATTGAATTGCATCACAGTACTCATCCGTGTACAGAAATTGATTTTTGAGCAATATCCATCGAGGCATGGAAGTAAGGAAGGCAACAAGCTTGTCGAAGATAGCAATAACTTCATAGTTCGAGTAATCCCAATAGCGGTTGGGAACTCGACAAATTGCTATCTGCCGTAGACGACAGTCACCATGATCGTATTTGAACTCATGTAGAATACCGGTGTACTCAACCTCTGGGAAGTCGTCTGAGATTTTTGGAAGTGGAACCCGGTGACGAGTGTACATAGTTACAAGTTCCCACTCGCAGTTGTACCCAATGTAAACAACCCAATCTCCATTTGCACCTGCCCAAGCCTTGCCCTCAAGCGATGGCGTCTTAACATCATACGTATCATTATCAAGCGGCATCAACTTGCACAAGGCGAGGCTTCCCTCGTCCCCGCGCCAGTCAGCAGGGTCACGGCGAAGAAGATAGGGGAGATCAAACCGCTCCTGGACCCTTGGGTTCCTTGTAATGATGTTATTAGTTGAGTCGATAATGGTCTTGAACAAACCTGCCATGCTAGCCGAGGTGATGACGTCGCACTGATCAATGAGTTCCTCCACCGCGTCATCATTCAGATCGGGGCAAGAATAACAGGGTCATTTCCGGCCTGTTCCCTCCATGGAGAAGATGATCGAACAATGGCAGAAGGAAGGGTGAAGGCGAATGGAGGTGGGAGGAAGAGCGTGCGACAGCAGTTCCAAATCGAGAGGGAAAGGCGAAGAGGCGATGGACGGTTGCCATGGTACACGAAGAGGCGCCTGAGGAGCGAACGGTTGCCACAGAGGTCACACACTGACGACAAGGGCCGAGTGAACCGCATGCGTATATCGCACACACCTTGATCTGGTTGACCGTTTCTTTTGTGTTGCCTGATCACAAACAGTTCATCCGAGTGAACCGTATGCTGTATATCGCACACACCTTCATCTGGCTGACCGTTTCCTTTGTGTTGCCTAATCACAAACAGTTCATCTGAGTGAACCGTATGCTGTGTATCGCACACGCCTTCATCTGGCTGCCCGTTTCTTTTGTTCCTCCTCATCGCAAACAGTTAATTGAACTGAACCATATGCCCTTCATCACACACACAACTAAAACCTGAACCGTGTTTGATGCATCCGTCATCGCAAACGTTTTATACATTTCTGACGGTTTTCATACAGCACCGTTTGCGATTATTGGACACAGTTTCTCGAAGAGTCTTTGATCGTAGTGTCGCGTTAGCAGCATCCTGCAGTAGTGCTTAATAAACCGGCTCATGACTGTTGGCGGGTTGAAGCCTCCAGGTCATCCTGCACCTCTTCTTCATCTTCAGCTCCTTGCTTATCCGTCAGCTGGAAGTCAGGGATAGCCTAGTTGATACCAGTCAACGCTCTAAACACAGCTTCATCATCAATAAGGTTTGATGGATCAATGTCAGGAGCGCAGGTATGCTTACGAATCGGGGGGCTGAGGTCCGTTGGCTGGTGAACCGGTGCTTTCACTTTCATGTTTTCACTGTCATAAGCCACCTGGTATGTGGGAAGATTAGTTTCATCAGCGAGCTTACTTGCTAAGGGGCACATTGCTCTTGCTATTTCTACAAAGTCATCAACACTGAAGGCAGATCCGTGTTCTTTATTGCTGGGCCAGCCATTAGCCAAATCTTTAGGATCAAGATCTGCTTGCCATGCCTTTGCCCGGCTTAAGGCAGTCAAGGCGCTTGCTCTTGTAGCTCCCTGTTTTAAGTCGCCAATCCTTCAGGGCAGCACGGATAACTGCTCCAATGTGTCTTTGATGAGTGTCGAGGGAGATTTCTTGTGCAGCGTAGCAGCAATGGTCTGTTGGGCGCCAGTATATAACTGTTCTACCAGAGTGTAGGCAGCTTTAAGACGGACACGCATATCTGAGCCCAACTTAGCGCTCCGAGAACCTATATCAGTAAAGTTATGGGTAAGCCGGCAGCCGTTTATAATATGATTATTAAGGTGCAAGGGAGACATGTTCTTACCGAAGATGCTGATGACATGATATTGATCTGCTACTTTAAGCCGGATAACTCGTTCGTCACCGGTTTAAGTGCGGCTTCAACATCTTCCGTTCTCTTCAATAGAGCAACTTTTTTCAGTTTCCCAGCCATCTTTGTCAGTACTGAAGTTTTGCTTGAGCTGCTCAATGTTTTCTAAAGCAGTCTTCAGTTCTGATTTGGCCTTGGATGTTTCAGATTGTTGAGTTTTTATATTGGCCTTCAGATCATTGAGCTGCGAGTCCTTCTGAGAAAGTTCAGCCTGTAGTATAAGCATGGACAGATATTATGAGTATGATTATTGGTGAAGTCCCAAGCACAATACAAGTATTTTCCTTGGCACTTGGGGGCTAATGTATATTGCTCTTAAGAAATTTTTGAAGTCCCAAGCACAATACAAGTATTATACTTGGCACTTGGGGGCTAATGCATATTGTTCTTTGTTAAGACAGAATTATTGGCTGATCCGGACAAATGATGTGATCCGGTTTATAAAGACTACAGATTGGATTGTTGATTTCAAACAGGATGATTAGTCCCGGCTTATTCATGACTGATTAAGCCAACCCTTGGGGGCTACGGATGCAAAGTTCATTACTACTATTTAAAGTCCTGGCTTAACAGGATTATTTAAGCCGGCCCTTGGGGGCTACTGGATTTGATCTGTGCAACTATTGAAGTTTACAACACATTCTATTCTATCATGTCCAATAAACTTGGCGGCTAATGGAAGTATATTCATATGGAAAGGGGTGGCAGTGTTTACCTCATAGCGCTCCTTTATCAAGTTTACTAAGCCGGTTTCATAGTCGCGGCTTGTATAAAGACGGTTCAAATACCCAGAGTGAATCTCTTGGGTACTGAACTGGGTGTAGCCCTCTAAATCCACTTTCCACTTGCCTTTATCATCAACGGAAATTTCTTTCTTGGCGCTATGTTTGGATAAGACAGTGGAGATACCCGGTGCTGTGTAACCAAGCCCAGTTACGACAACATCGTCAGCCTCCTCTTCAGGGGGTTTAGCTGGGCTTGACGACTTAGAAATCACCGGCTCAACATCCATATGGTCTATGGAGGCTTCATGGTCTTCTGGTGGCGGGTCATCAACGGTGGCTTCTGCAATTGGGTGAGAAGATTTTGGTTGTTGTTCCTCCGACTTAGACGGATTGGAGTCATCGACCGGCTTGTTCAGCTTTGCCTTTCTGCTGGGTTTCGCCTGACCCCTGAAAGGAAGAAGCATAAAGAGGTTAGTATATTAATCAGGCGTAAGGTTTGAATGCTTAAATATATCCTTACCCAGGTAGAGTTTTGAAAGTTGGGATTTGAGTTCTAGTTGATTCGCTAGAGGAGGAATGAGAAGTCCCCTGATAGTTTGAATCAGACGGGTTAAGAGGTTGTTGGAAATGACCCTCCTTGGGATAAAGTATATCAGAAATATGTCAGACCTGCGGGTGGCGTTTGCGAACCAGCGTGTTTGGTAAGCCGGAAGAAGTAATCACACCACCACTATGCCGGGTGGTGCGGCGAGCTTCGTGTTGCTATTTCTTCAAAAGGAAGTTGGGATCCAAGTGAGGTAAAGGGTGAGAAAAGCTTACTTTCCAGTTTGCTTGTCAGGTTTTCTGTGTTGGTAGAGGTTCTGAGCCGGAGGAAAGAATAATTACCTCTGTGTCATCTGCACGGCTGGCTTCTGCGTCATCCTGATCATAGTCATTGTCAAAAAGATGTATAAAAAAATGAGCCAAGAGAGTCAAGTTCTACCTCTGACTCATCATCTTCCTTGTCATCATCCGAGTTTAACTCAGCGGACTCGGTGGTTTTCTTCTTGGCAGGCCTCTTGGTGGCCTTGGTTTTGGTACAAGCCAGTTTGGCCAGTTTATCTTGTGGCTTCTTCTTCCAAAATGGAGAATTGACCTGTGGAGGTCAAAAAGATCATAAGTGGGCATGATTATTGAAAATATTATTGAGCGAAAGGTGTGCAACACTTACGGCTGGCGGCTTGCTGAAGGTGCAGAAAGGACTAAGTCTTGTTTTACTGCATTCCTTTACACTTTCGTTCAGCAATTCAGTAATTTCTGCGTCAGACAGTTGAATGTCGCAGTGGCGCTGGGGATCTTTTAAATCGCTAGTATATTCGCACATTAAGCCGGGGCGACGGCTTAATGGCAAGATACTCCAGGACACCCAGCACCAGACAAGGTCGACGCCGGTTAAGCCATTGGCCATAAAGGGTCTGAGCTTTGAAAAAGTTGGCGCATATTTGGCCCGCTCCTTCGTGTTAATCCGTGGGGGGAGTGGATGTGTGTTGCTAATCCGGTGGTCGTGGTAACCCGGCAGAGAATTTTCATCTGTTGGAGATGTGTTTTGACAGTAGAACCAAGTTTGGTTCCAATCTTTGGGATGACTCGGCGGCTTGGCGTAGGGAAAGCTGGCTTCTTTTCTCTTCTGAATTGAAACCCCACTGATTTCCAAGCTAGGCCCATCAGTAAACTCTGTCTGACGGTTTAAATAGTAGAATTCTCTGAATAATTCAACTGTGGGCTCCTCTTGAAGATAAGCTTCACAGAATACTTGGAAATTGCAAATGTTGGACATGGAGTTTGGTCCGATACGAAGTTGGAAAAAATGAAGCACATCGCAGAAAGAACTTTGAGCCGGGTGGGCCGAACCCACGACTCAGGTGGTCAGTAAAAACAATCACTTCTTCGTCCTTGTGGGTTTAGGAGGAATTTCTTCACCAGGGGCCCTCCAGTGGATGTCCTCTTTCTTGGCTAGGGCGCGAGTTGCAATGAAGTTGTTCAGCTCTTCTTCAGTGACCCGGGATTGGACCCAGTTGCAAGCAGTGTATGTCTTAGCCATTTTCCGATGATCTGAAAGAAAGACTATGCTGGTTCAAGATTATATGGTTAAGCCGGCTGTTGGTTTAAAGGCAAATAATAATGAAGCATGCATGCAAAGGTGTTAAACTGGAGGATGGCATTGAAGTTATAAAGATGAGCTATTGGCGGCTTAAGAGGGGACTAATGGTACCTGGTGGATTACAGTTTATGAGTTAAGCCGCCTACATGGTTGTTGATTTGCAGATCTGAAGAAAAATTTGCTAAGTGTTGGAAAAAAGATTTCACAGACTGATGCTATGATTTTGGATCTACATCACTTCAGATAATGGAAAATATTTAGACCTAAATTGCAGTACTTGAGCAGTTCATATGTCCAGATTGGATTTCTTACGTGAAAAGAGATGCTCTAATAGCAAAAATGAGTACCAGGACTTCCGCCGCGCAGGAGGGTACCAAGTTTGAATCAAAAATCGCAAACTACTGTGAAGAGCGAAGATGAACTCCGACGAACTCGTGGAAACCATAATGGGATCTACGGGAAAAGGAAGGAGGAGAACTCACCAGAGCTGTTGAACAACGGAGGCACGCAGACAAACTCTGGTAAATTCAGGTTGATGCAGCGGCCGTTGTCGAGGAAGTGGCAAAGGTCGACGGCGGCGGCGGAGCTCGGGCGCTGAGGTGACGCGAGGTAGAATACAAAGACGAAGAGGCAAGGGGGGAAGTGAACAAGGACGCCTGGCCCTATTTATAAGGCTGGAAAGATAAACGGCATGTGCGGGAATCGAGGAGGCTAAGAAATGGATATGTGACGGCGTAGACGCCTCGATTTTCGGAGGTTCATTAAAAGAGAAGGTATATTAAGATTTGGGCCTTATGTGATATTAATGACAGGTGATGTCACGGCGGGTTATCATAATCCCAAGAGATGACGTCATGGCGGGTTACAAGATCTCGCAAGAGCAAATGAGGAAGGATTTTTTCTAAGTGTTAAAGATTGATATGAACGAATTCAAATCAACCTGGGGCCTAATGTTGGGGATATAACTATTGGGTATAAACCGCCCAGGAGGGGCCAGGTTATACCACTGATGGCTTACCAATGAAGATGGCGGATCATACGAGCCGGATGACGGCCCAAGGCCCAGATGTGATTTAAGGCCCAGGAGGATGAACCGCCATGTATGCATAGCTTGTATTGTAAGGCAAGTGTAATTAGTCACCGTGCCGGACACGTTGTGTATGAACCAGCCGGGACTCTATGAGCCGCAGGGCGTCAACCTGAGTATATAAAGGGACGACCCAGTGGCGGTTTAGGGAAAGAAACAAGAGATCAAGAACTAGGTCAAGCGTATTCGCTCCGTGGTAATCGAAACCTAAGCAATACCACCTCAAACTGGATTAGGCCTTTACCTTCACCGCAAGGGGCCGAACCAGTATAAACTCCTCATGTCCTTTGTCCCGTTTAACCCCTTTAAGCTAACCTAGTTGCGATGGCTCCACGACTAAGTCCTTCCACTAGGACACCTGTACTGACAATTCCACGACAATACCCATAAGAGGGAATGACATTGCGTTACCCCCTGATTTTCTTGATTATAATGCTATGGTACGCTACCAGATTCTTGAGAGGAACTAACAGTTCCTCCTATACCGACTGATCTTTGACAGGCAGCGTGCTGTCCATATTACCCTTCCTGCTCCTGCCTTCTTTAACTTTCAGGTAAAATGGAGATACTTTATAACCAGAGAGGAGGCGAACAAGTATGAGAGAGAGGTGGAGGCCGCTCGCCTCCACGTTGCAGCACTTCAGGCAGTAGCTACAACATCCCAGTACTACCCCAACTACGATTTTGGATACCATCCGGGCCAGCTGTGACCCTAGACTAACTTAGGCCAAAAGCCTAAGCTTGGGTAGTACGTATTTCTCACCGACATTACATTCATGTTCACACACTCATTTCAGTTGTCGGTGTTCATACTTTTCCATTGTATTATCCATGTTAGTTTATTTTTCTTGCTTTCTTCTTGTGTGTTTGAAAAACTTTGAGAAAATCCAAAAAAACAGTTCTAGTTTCTTCCTAGTTTATTTAGTTGTAGTAGTAAAAGAAAACCCAAAAAGATTTCTCATTCTTCTTTTGCTAGTTGGGAGCTTTCCCGTGTAAATAGTTTTTCTCGTTCTTCTTTTACTTTCTTCACAAAAACAAAAACTCCAAAAATATTTTTAGTTTGTTTCTTTGAAATTTCTTTTCTTTTTCTTTGGGTCGTAAGGAGAAGACCACGATGAAAATGTTGAGTGGCTCCCATATGCATTATTGTTGATCTAACAAAGAGCCCATATTACTTTGTCTTCTCCTTTGAATAAATGTTTGTAGATTCCAGCTTAGTCCAATGCACGTGCACTATTATTATTATTCACACCGTTCGGTCGTGCAAGTGAAAGGCAATAATGATGATATTTGATGAAATGATTGAGATGGAGAAAAGCTAGTACGAACTCCACCTATTTTGTTTTTGTAAATATGAGTAGCTCATCGTTCTTGACTCAGCTCATTATGGATGAAACATGTTTGCAATGACAATTAGAGATTATAGTTACTCATGCCATGCTTAATTAGGTAGGAGTGTACAATGGTTTATCTTGTGCACCAACATGCATTTTAAAATGGTTATGATGTAGTATGATAGGATGGTATCCTCCTTTGAATGATTCAAGTGGCCTGACTTGGCACATGTTCACGCATGTAGTTGAAACAAAATCATCATAGCCTCAACAATATTTATGTTCATGGTGATTTATATCTTACTCATGCTTGCATGCAATGTTGGTTAATCTCAATGCATGTTTATGACCATTGTCGCTCTCTAGTTGGTCACTTCTGAATCTTTTGCTAGCCTTCACTTGTACTAAGCGGGAATACTGCTTGTGCATCCACTTCCTTAAACCCAAAGTTGTTCCATATGAGTACACCATACCTACCTATATGCGGTATTTACTTGTCGTTCCAAGTAAATTTGCATGTGCCAAACTCTAAACCTTCAAATGATATTCTGTTTTCTATGCCTAAATCGCTCATGTAGTGACTGGGGGCTGTCAGTATCTTCCATGCTAGGTGGGTTATTCCCACGATGAGTGTTGATTCACTTGTCATTCACGAGAAAGTGGTGGGTAATCGGGATGCCCAGTTCCATGCGGTGGCCAAATAAGGTTTAGCTGCTCTTATAACAAAGGAATTCATATTTACAATGAAAATTTGACCAGATTTTTTTATGTGTGATTTAAATAGACATACATTTTCACAAATAAATTGTCCAAGGTGAATTATTGCCAATGTCTCTTCCCAAGAATCATGATGGACAAAGTGACAATTCAAAAGGAATGGATCCAACATTATGTTACTATCGAAATTAGAAATCCTTTTATTTTCATCTATTAAAGAGTATTTAAGTTCTTGAAGTACTTGGAAGGTTTGTTTTAAATTGTCAACGAACAAATATTTTTTTAACAGAACCAAATCAAAATATAATTTCAATCAAAACTCCCCCAGGACTGTTGTTGGTATTGATGGTACCCATTGTTTCGGATCAGCCTTGGAGTGTGATTGTTGGTGTGGGGGAGTAAAAAAATTACCATTATGTATGGGAACCACCTATAATGTATCTAGCATGGAAGATACCGAGGTCTCTTTGTTGTTATGTTGACAATGAAAGCATACCGCTCAAAATTATATTCATCTCTGTTTTAAAAGCTCGAGCTCTGGCTCCTCTGCAAATCCCTGCTCCCCTCTACGAAGGGCCTATCTATTTACTTTTATTGTTGAGTCATCATCCTTTTAATAAAAGCACCAGTTAGAGAGCACCACTGTCATTTGTATGCTTTATTTTTAATTGATATTGAGTATGAGTGTGACTGGATCTCTTTTACCATGAATTACAATGTCTAGTCAGTCCTTGATCTTCAGGGCTGATCTGTATTTATGTTTTGCGGTCTTAGAAAGGGCTAGCGAGATACCATTATATCATATTGTATCATGATTGTTTTGGAAAAGTGTTGTTATCCGAGATTTGTTATTATTACTCGCTGGTTGATTATGCCATTGATATGATTGAATGTGAGACCTGAATGTTATTGTGAATATGGTTAGTTCATAATCTTTGCTGAAAACCTGAACATCAGTTAGACATATTTACAACAACAAGATCAAACAGCGTTTGTAAAAGTTTTTTCTTTATCACTTTCAGTTTGTCAACTGAATTGCTTGAGGACAAGCAATGGGTTAAACTTGGGGGAGTAAATACGTCTCCATCTTATCTTCTTTTCCAAACTCTTTTGCCCTTATTTTGGACTCTAATTTGCATGATTTGAATGGAACTAAACCGGACTGACGCTGTATTCAGTAGAATTGCCATGGTGTTATTTTTGTGCAGAAATACAAGTTCTCGGATTGACCTGGAAATTTACGGAGAATATTTTTGGAATATATATAAAATATTGGCGAAATAATCAAGCACAGTGGCCCACCAGGAGTCCACAAGGGTGGGGGCCGCGCCCAACCCCCTGGGCACGTCCCCTGGCTGGTGGGTCCCCTGGAGACCCCCCGACCTCAACTCCAACTCCATATAACCCTATTCGGGGAGAAAGAAATTAAGGAGAAGAGTTTATCGTGTTTCACGATAGGCAGCCGCCGCCGCCTCCTGTTCTTCCTCGGGAGGGCAGATCTGGAGTCTATTTTGGGCTCTGGAAAGGCAAAATTGACGCCGTCGTCATCATCAACCATCCTGCATCACCAATTTCATGATGCTCACCGCCGTGCATGAGTAATTCCATCGTAGGCTTGCTGGACGGTGATGGGCCAGATGAGATTTATCATGTAATCGAGTTAGTTTTGTTAGGGTTTGATCCCTAGTACCCAATATGTTCGGAGATTGATGTTGCTATGACTTTGCTATGCTTAATGCTTGTCACTAAGGCCCAAGTACCATGATTTCAGATCTGAACCTATTATGTTTTCATGAATATATATGAGTTCTTAATCCTATCTTGCAAGTCGTAGACACCTATTACGACTTATGATCCGCATACCCAAGGTGACAATAATTGGGATTCTTTCGGGTGATTATCATAGTTTGAGGAGTTCATGTATTCACTAAGTACTAATGCTTTGGTCCGGTTCTCTATTAAAAGGAGGCCTTAATATCCCTTAGATTCCATTAGGACCCCGCTGCCAGGGGAGGGTAGGACTAAAGATGTCATGCAAGTTCTTTTCCATAAGCATGTATGACTATATAAAGAATACATGCCTACATTATATTGATGACTAGTTCTGTGTCACCATATGATATAACTGTTGCATGATGAATGACATCCGGCATAATTATCCATCACTGATCCATTGCCTATGAGCTTTTCACATATTGATATTTGCTAAGTTACTTTGTCGTTGCCACTATTACAACTACTACAAAACTGCTAGTATTACTTTTGCCACCGTTACCGTTACTTCCATACTACTTTGCTATTAAATATTTTGCTGCAGATATCAAGTCTTTCAGGTGTGGTTGAATTGACAACTCAGGTGCTAATACTTGAGAATATTCTTTGGCTCCCCTTGTGTCGAACCAATAAATTTGGGTTGACTACTCTACCTCGAAAACTGTTGCGATCCCCTATACTTGTGGGTTATCAGTCATAATCTCAATGTTGTTTTAGGACTATTGTTTTACACTTAACGATATCCTAAGACAAGGAAAACGTGATGTAACATCCCAAAATTATAAATTTTGGAATGTTATATTAAATAAATAGTTTTGATTGTTTGTTTGATTGTGGTGTGGTTGCTTGTGTGAAATTGAGTGAAATTTGAAACTTTTTGAAAGTTGAATGAGAGGGAATAAAAGGACTTTCCCAAACTTTCATTTTTGCATTCTGATCTCCATGAATTCAAATTTATTTCATCACAAAATCCTAGAGAGAAGATGACATGACTTCTTCCATTTAAAATGAAAAGGGGTTTTTGAAAATATTTGAATTTCATTTGGAAATACTTCAAATTCAGAAACTTTATGCAACTCAATGATTTTCATGAGAGAAGATAAAATGACTTCTTCAAAGCATATGAAATATGAGTTGGAAGTTTAAAAGAATCAAATTTAAAGTCCCATTGAAATTATTTTTCAATTTGGAGTTATTTGGTTTTTATTCAAATTATTTTCTCCAACAATAAAATATATGGAAAATAGGGTAAAATGATTCCCTACAATAGAAAAATGGAGAGAAATAAATTTGAAATTATTTTGGTATTTTAAAATAATTTTATTTGGTTTTTAAATGAACCAGTAGCACTGTTTGCTTTATTTAAATTTTTGTGGATTTTATTTGATGCTAGAAAAATGTTCATGTTGATATATAATATGCCTATGTTTTATTTTATTTTATTTCGCTTTATTTTATTCTGTTGTGTCTTTTTTTTAACTTTCTCAGACCGAACTAGGCCGAAGCCCAGCCGGCCCAACTTGCACCACCGCCTTCCTCCCGTCGCCGAGCCGGACTCCGGCAGGAGTCCGAGCCGCAGCCTCACCGGCCGCCCCCTTCCCCAAGCCGCCTCGCCCCGCCCCCCGGCCTCCTTTATCAGCCGCCGCCGCCGTCCCGCCACGGCAGAAGCAGCTGCAGTTAGCCGCCGCCGCCTTCTACCGCCGCCGCCGCTCGCTGCCGCCGCCGCACGCCTGCGCCTCCTCGCTGCGCCGCCGCCACGTAGCCACGCCGCCACCACGCCGCAGCCGCGCTCGAGCCGCCCCGCCGCCGACGACCGAACCGGTAGAAAACCGTCCTGGTTTTTTCGGTTTCCTCGGTTTTTCCTGATCTATTTTATGTTGCGAACATTCATTCGTTACGCTTCTGTAGCGAACGGTTTTTGTTAGATTAGGTTCTGTAGCGAAGGTTCGTTCGTTAGATTTTTCTTTTTCTGTTTATTTTCAGCTAGGGACCTATCTGTAGTTAAGTTTCTTACAGTTTCCTGCTTTTGAATCTAGCACAACTTTTTACTCGCTTATCCAAATCCAACGAAACCAACGCCAAATACTTCGTCATGATCTCATCTATCCAGATAACCAACTTAAACATATTTTTGAAAGTTTTAAATTTGGTTTTAAGCAGATTTGAATTTGAACTTGTTTTGTTCATAACTTGAGTTTTATAACTCCGATTTAATTGATTCTTTTTGCAAATCAAAGCTCTTGACATGTACCTTCTGTTAAGATCAAAATCACATAATTTTTCTACTGTTAAATATTTGTTTCTGTCTAGAAGCTTTATTTGTTGGTTTTTGAAGTTTTCTGAAGTGTTTTCTGTGTTCTTTTGGATCTTTGAGTGATTGTTTATGTGTGGTTAATTGCTTGCTTATGATAGATTGATCAGAGTTTGACGAGTAGAACTGTCTAAAATTACGAGTGCGAAGAGTCTTCATCAACAGTACAAGGCAAGTACACACTTTGATCATATTTTTCATACCCGGTTTTTATGCATTAGTTTTACCCTCAAAGGTTGCATGAGTAGGATTGGGAACATGTGATTATGCTATGTAGTTGATGAGGTAGGAACCTATTACCTTTGATCACCCCGAGATTATATGTTATGCTCTTATTGCTTAGCCATGCTCGTAGACGTGGATTGGTATGTGAGAATCATGCAAGTTATGAGCGATAATAACTAAGGGAAACTTAAGGTGGCTACTTTAATACACATCTGGGTGGAATGGTTGGGGCACCCTGGGGATATACCAGTGGCTTTCCCGGGCACCTGGGGAATCCAGTGTTGTCCTAGGAGATCCCGGGGTATCCGTGTGATCATCCTATGGAATGCCACCCAGGCTCAAAGGGATCATAAAATTATTCATGCTAGAAACTCCCGTGTGCAGCCACAAGCCATTATGGTTTGTGGCATGGTTGAGTAAGTTGTGGGAAACCTTTCCATGATAGGCTAGCAGATGTAGGGGATTGTAGGTGTACCGGCCTATCTATCGGATTAGGGGACCTCTTCGGAAAGACTGTGTCTCGATCATCCGTTTCTCAAACATCATGTAGTGCGAGAAATTCAACGGAGGAGATCGAGTCTTGTGGGGGAAAGTGCGCAAACCTCTGCAGAGTGTACAAACTAATCATGATTAGCCGTGTCCCCGGTTATGGAGATGTGTCATGCTTTCACATAAATTCATAATTCGTGTGAAACTGGCTTTGTATGTATTGAATCACTGGTAGGACTTATAATTCCTTTTACTAAGCTATGGAACCACTATTAAGAATAGTGTTCCATTTGCACAATTATCTAGAAATCATACCAAGCTCATAAATGAACTTTTGATTCATCATCCTTTATTGTTACTTCTAAACCGACAATATACTCAGCCTTCTGTTGTAGAATTCACCACAGTAATCTTTTGGACCAATTCCAACTTAATGTGCCACCGTAAATTGAAATAAAAAATCGCTTAAAGCATCAATGAAGTTTTTATCAAAGTTCTACTTACAACGACATTGTATTGATGTAACTACTTACAACATTCTTTTCATCTTCTCCATATGCAAGACACTTGTCATTAGTATTTTACAAAATTTTACTGTTGTCCTATCATCAACAATTTGATCATTCTGGTAAATTTACTCACAACTTACTTGGAGTACTAGTTATATCTTGTTGTTTACATACCATGGAATATAATCAATACAAGTGTGATTGAAATCAGGCATTTCTCTCATCAGTATTTCAGAACACTGACTCTTGCCTACAACTCTTTCCATGTGACTTTATCAACAAACTCTTCTTGGCATTTTCCTACTAAACTGCTTTTGTATTCTATCAATATGTATTTTGGCTAGGCCCGATTAGACACTACTATCTCCATCGATCATTATGACTAATACCAGGACTATATACTTGCCTAATTACTTTACCGAAATAACTAGTTTCAAAAAAGTCTTAATTTGTGTCAGGAAATTTTCAATCAAAAATATGTCATGCACATATAGTGTTTAGAAATATTATCATGCTCCAACTTACTTATAAATACAAGAATTTTTGCTTTCCTCGATGAAATAAAATTATTTGACCATTTCATCAGGACGAAGATTCCAACTCCACTATGTTTGCTTCCGATTTACACACTTACTAGCATCCTTTGGATCGACAAAATTACCATGGACCGTATCAAATATACAGCATTGGTTTTATTTCCATCTCATGGGAATCATTTTGACATCCATCTGTTATATCTCATAACTGAAATATTTAGTATTTGCTAGTTTAATTCGAACTGATTATAAGTATGATGAGACAATCTCGTCATAATCAACTCCTTGATCTTGCCATAAACTATTTGCAACAAGTCAAGCATTATAAAACATTTTTATCATTGTCAATCTACATATCCATCACTACACTTTAGACTTTAAGTCTTTCGGAGGGTCCATTAAGTTCTAAACTTGAATTATGTGTATGGATACTACCTTGGATTATTTTGGCGTATACCAATTCCGGAGTCAGGGCCCATCAATGCTTCTTTGTGTATTATAGGTTCATTGTTTGTTTCAACAATATTTCGTATGCATACCAAGAAGGTCTGCACGAATTTTCCCAACCTAAATGGTTCAGCTGCAAGTCTAAAGTTTATATATCTCATGTAGAGTCTTTCATATAGTTGTGGTAGGAAATTCTAGAATCACTTCTAGCATTTCTTTTCTTTGACCTGATCATGAAGATTCTGCAATCTTGTCGAGTTGCACTGTCCTCCCACTCACTCTTTTGCAGAAAACATTTTCTTCAAAATTTTCACACCCTCTAGCAAAACACTTTGCCTTGGCGTAGTGATAGAGGAATACCCAACCATTTGGGATAACCTACAGAGTCACACTTATTTCAATAAATTTGATGGCGCTCTTTTAGTGTAAAAGGCACAGTCTCTAAAGCATCACACTAAAAAATATTGGCGAAATAATTAATGTCATCTTTGATCGCACCATCTCATACATAGCTTGATTACATCTACTCAAAACACTATACTCTTAGTAGTGTTTCTAGGAGGTGCAAGCTATAAAATATTTTTCACGGATCATTAGACATACGCTAGATTTGTAACTCAAATATTCTTTTCTGCAATCCAATTGTAGAAACACAATTTCTTGTTACAATAATTTCTACTTCATTCTGAAATTCTTTTGAAACATTTCAAAATATCCAGATTTATGCCTCAATTAGTAAATGTGAATATCTACTTGAGTCATCGTCGAAGATGGATAAATCCACTGCTTGCAACAACACTTATTGGACTACATGTATCAATATGCATATTTATAATTATTTTGT
This sequence comes from Aegilops tauschii subsp. strangulata, assembly GCF_002575655.3. Lineage (NCBI taxonomy): Eukaryota > Viridiplantae > Streptophyta > Magnoliopsida > Poales > Poaceae > Aegilops > Aegilops tauschii. The sequence goes on along the minus strand of NC_053038.3, from coordinate 321,719,220 downwards.
GGCTCGTTCTTTATGGCCTGTGAACGGTGTGTTATTTTACTTCACTATTTGGAAGAAAGTTGCAAGTGCCAGATGATTCGTAATCATATGACTTCAAAAACCATCACTATGGAATTTCTCCATGACAGTTTCTCCAATGTAACTAAATGCAGTGCCACACATATGTGGTACTCTGTTAGTCTTGCGGCATTTAGCGTTAGTGTTATGGATGTTTAATTCTATCATCAATATTCAAAACTTACATCCTATTCACAATAGGAGTATGGCCCTTTTGTTCATTTCATCGAACAACTATTGTTCTCTTATGAACAACCTCTTGCAACTTCTATGCAATGGGCTAGAGTGCACAAAGCTCTAAAAAGAATTATGATAATAAATTCATAGGTAATATGTTGATGAAAATTATCATAACTTTTACAAAATTTTCGACACATATTTTAACCTCATTGATTTGTTGGTCAATAGGTTGTAGTAATTCTTGCATCGATTTGCAATAACACACAATCGAGTCTGTATCCTTGTGATCAACTTTTAACCACAATTCCCGAAGAATTTAGTGTTTAATAATTTAATAACAATTCTCAAGAATCACACTTTACTTGACCGAATTTTTCTACATCTTATAACTTGTATGACATTCATACCTGAGTTGGACAATCCAATGTTCTTTTCTTTCCGCCTCTAAACTTCTTATAGTTTTACTTTCAATATTTCTCCCACTCAATAGAAGAATCATCTAACTTTTAGTCTCAATAGAAGAGTGGCGTGAGCCCCGTATTTCCCTAGTCATATAACTCATTACATCCTTTGGTTTTGTTCTTTCTCTTTAAGTTCTCACCATCAACTCATGACCGGTGTTCTTTCGGATCTTACACATTTTAGTCTCAAACATAGTTGAACGCAAGCCCCAAACATTTTGTTTGTTTCTGAAAACAATTTCCAGTTCCAGAATATCACATAACTGCTCCAAACATTTTGAAGTTCGGGTTTCTCAGAAGTAAGCAAGCCGTAATGTAATTCTTAACCTTTTGGATCGAAAGACGTAAGTCTCGTCATCCATAGCATTAGTAGGAGAGCATTGCAAGAATGCAGTAGGACAAAATCCTTATTAGCACTCTTAGAGGACAATCCTATTAGTCGTAAAAGATTCAACTAGATAAATGATAGTCAATCAATTTCAATAGCAAAGGTGAAACCGTGAGCCATAATTCTATAACTATAATGCAAACTACACATAGACATAGTTCATAATCAGTTTGCACTAGGGATTAAACTAAATCAATTTAAAGTGCACTCCCACTCAATTTAATATCTCTCATAATTAATATTGAGTGGTTCAAGATCCAAATCTAGTTCTCGGCCATTGATGTGGACATCACTGATGACGAGACTTTTGATCGGTAGGAAAACTATTGTCGATTACATCACCATATGATTCTTGTTCATCTTTCGATGCATCGTGCTCCGACCTCAGAACGATTCTACTAGAACTTCAAGATAACCGAGTGATATCTACATACATGGTTTGCCCATCTCTGTCTTACACCTCTCATCTCGTTTGTACTCATGTGGACATGACCTACTCCGAAATGCTAGAATGTCGTAGATGGTTGCAACACTAGGAAGAGCACCTTTTAATCTTGATTTTATCTGTGAGAGATCACCCTACTAATTAATTACTGCACAAAAGGGTGCAAAAAACAAAGGGATAAACATCTCAGGTAATTCATAAAATCATGATATGGTATAGCCCTGGGTGTCGGAAATTCTCCGTGATCATCTTCAATCTTCAGTTGAAGTGTCGTGATGGCCAATATTTTGTTGTCGTGGCAGCCATTTCAAAAACGCAGCCATGGCGGCAATTTCAGAAAACGTTGTCATGGCAACTGTTTCATAAAACTTTGTCGTGGAATCTTTCCGCCATGGCAGGAAATTATAGCTCCTCATCTCGTGCCATAGTACATCTTCTCCACATCAGGGTCCTTTGTGTATGCTAGCCATTATCACCTATAACATGTTGGCTATCTCTATGATATTTACATTAACATGGCAATCTCGTGTCTCCAACCATCATGCCATGACGCGCAGGCCACTTAACATTACAACATATAACCATCTCATACATGAACTCATTATCATGACAAAGGCTATACCATATCGTATATGCATACTCTGTAAAACCTAGTTAGACGTCCTCTAATCGGTTTAGCAAATTTTTAGTTACGCGTGAACCAGTTTTAATTATAATACTACCTACCTACACCCACAACATAAGGTGATAATTCTTGATGCTAGATTAAGTTTTGGGGTGTGTGAGGGAAGGACTTAATTAAAAATCTCTAGCCCAACACTAAACTTCGTCTAATACGCATGACCCCCTAGAAGATCATTCATGAACCACAAGTATAGGGGGTCAATCGTAATCCTTTCGATAAGTAAGAGTGTCGATCCCAATGAGGAGCAGAAGGAAATGACAAGTGGTTTTTGCAAGGTATTCTCTGCAAGCACTGAGATTATCAGTAATAGATAGTTTGATAGCAAGGTCATTTGCAATGAGTAACAAGTAGCAATTGTAACAAAGATGCGGCAAGGTAGCCCAATCATTTTTATAGCAAAGGAAAGGTCGTAAAGTTCTCTTATAACAAGCAAAGTGTTTTCGAGGACACATGGGAATTATCGTCAAGTTACTTTCATCAAGTTTGTTTGATTCGTGTTCGCTACTTTGATAATTTGATATGTGGGTGGACCGATGCTTGGGTGCTATTCTTACTTGAACAAGCCTCCCACTTATGATTACCCCCTCTCGTAAGCATCCACAACTACGAAAGAAGAATTAAGATAATTCTAACCATAGCATGAAACATATGGATCCAAATCATCCCCTTATGGAATAACACATAAACTTGGGATGAACTAGGGTTTGAGATGAGATGGTGCTAGTGAAGATGTTAATGAAGATTGATCCTCCCACAATGAGAGGGTTGTTGGTGATGTCGATGGCTTCGATTTCCCCGTCCCAGAGGGAAGTGTCCCCGGCGGAATCGCTCTGCCGAAGAGCTAAAGTGCGGCTACCCAGGTTCCGCCTCGAGGCAGTGGCGCTCCATCCTGAAAGTCTTCTCTTGATTTTCCTAGGTCAAACCCTTCATATAGGAGAAGATGGGGGCCGAGGCCGTCCAGGCGCGCCCAGGGGTGGCCACGCCCTGTTGCCTTGTGGGCAACTGGTGGGCCCCCTCTGGTACTTCTTTGCTCCAGTATTTTTTATATATTCCATAAAAATTCTCTGTGAAAATTCAGGTCATTTGGAGTTGTGCAGAATAGGTGTCCCTGATATAGATTTTTCAAGTCCAGAATTCCAGTTACCGACAATCTCCCTCTTCATATAAATCTTGCAAATTAAGAGAGAAAAGGCATTAGAATTGCATCACAAAGTGTTATAATGATTGAAAACATTATAAATCATTGTAGGAAAACATGATGCAAAATGGACGTATCAATCATCCATCTTCGGCACCCTCTTGTGTACACAATGGTTCACTATTCTCGACTAAGATGAAGCCCAAGGAACCGTTAGCAGATCGTCGATAGCCAGAGCCGATCGATTGTCAGAACCTTGTAACAAAGCTACATCATAGTATCGATGAACTGAAACGAAGCAACACTCAAGGGAAGCATAGCAAGAAAAACAACCCTCACATCCACATGTGATCTAGATTGCAACCTGCACCTACTTATAAAACAACTCATGATGCCACTGTTAGGAAACATAGTAGAGAACAAAATAATTCACGCCAATATGAAGATGCATAATGGGTTGGGATCACGATCGTTACTATCACCGAGTTGCAGCTGAAGAAGAACATGTCGGTGTAGATCACACTCGGAGTCCCTCGAACTGAGGATGAATGATCCCACGAACCGCCCAGGAACAGTCCCTCGAACTGAAGACCGAAAGCACGACCTCTCTACTTGCTTGCAAGCGAGCAACCTTCACGATCCAGCAGTGCTTCACCGTCTAGAGCTAATCATCACTGGAGAATTAGAGGGAGGAAATTAGAACCACGCGAGGCTTCTAATTATGAGGACAAGAGGATTAGCCTAACTCTCATTAGTCAAGTTGGACCAACTAGAACTAGACCTAGAAGAACTAGAGGAGGCTGCAAAATTTGTATGTTCAAAAGAGCACCAAACCTCAAGTATATATAGGTTAGAGGGGAGAGGGAGGGCTGCTGATACGTCTCCAATGTATCTATAATTTTTGATTATTCCATGCTATTATATTATCTGTTTTGGATGTTTTATATGCATTATTATGCTATTTTATATTATGTTTGGGACTAACTTATTAACCTAGAGCCCAGTGCTAGTTTCTATTTTTTGCTTGTTTTTGAGCTTCGCAGAAAAGGAATACCAAACGGAGTCCAAACGGAATAAAACTTCACGATGATTTTTCTTGGACCAGAAGACACCCAGAGGACTTGGAGTCCAAGCCAGAAGACCCACGAAGTGGCGGCAAGGGTGGAGGGCGCACCGTAGGGCGGGCCCCTGCCTTGTGGCCCCCTCGGGAGTCCCCTGACCTAATTCTTCGTCCTATATATTCACATATATTCCCAAAACATCATAAGCATCCACAAAAAATACTTTTCCGCTGTGGCAAGCCTGTGTTTCCATGAGATCCCATCTTGGGTCCTTTTCCGGCATCCTGTCGGAGGCGGATTCGATCACGGAGGGCATCTGCATCAACCCTATTACCCTTCCGATGAAGTGTGAGTACTTTATCTCAGACCTACGGGTCCATAACTAGTAGCTAGATGGATTTTTCTCTCTTTGATTATCAATACCATGTTCTCCTCGATGTTCTTGGAGATCTACACTACAAAAAAATACACTTCCGTGATGATACATGTTTGTCATAGTAGGTCACATTTTCTGTCATGCATGTACATCCATGACGAGTTTATGACAGAATCAAGATAGTCATACTTGTGCTATCATAGAAGTGTTCCATGACATTACCAAAATTATCATCACGGAAGTGTCCACTTCCATGACGATAAATCACGCGTCATAGAATTACTTTCATCAAGGGTAACCGACATGTGGCATCCACCGTAACGGGTCACCGTTAAGCTATCGGGTTCCGATTCCGATCCAATAGCCCGTTAACAGCCCGGACCAATGGGGATTTTCCACGTGTAAAATTCTCAATGGCCATAGGAACCACGTGTCGCCTCACCATTGGGACAGATGTCATCCACTCATTGGATCGAAGGCGCCTATGATACGTCGACACGTGGCACGACCCAATAGAAGCCTATTCCGGTGAAAAGGCCGACCCATTTGACATGGTCAAAAGGTAGCGGGCCGGCCCACGAAAAGCCTGTTAACGGCATGTTCGCATATAGCCCATTTACAGCCCGCTAAGTCACGGTCCGTTACGGCTTATCCAAATTAGGCCCAATAGCGTCATCTGGGCCGTCCAGTACGATTCTAGCCCATTGTAACTTCCAGCCCATGACGTCTTTTGGCCCATATGAGGCCCTTTGTAACTCTTGGCCCATTAACGGCCCGTGGTGAAACTGGCCCGTAATGAACAATGTATCACTTTATACCCATTAGCGGCCCATTAGTCTGTCGGCCGTTTCCAGCCCGTGTTAACTTTCAGCCTTCTAAGGGCCCATTTATTCTTGGGCTCATTTCCAGAATTTGATTACTTACGGTCTGTTACTGGCTTGTTCTGCTTGTGGGCCAAATTCAGCCTGTGGTTATCGTCGGCCTGTTTGTGGCCCGTTAACCCGTTGGGCTATTTTCATAGCGTCATCAATTACGGCCTATTAACGGCCCATTATGGTCAGGCCATAAAACAGACGATTTCCACTCTAGCCCGTTTACGGCCCATTTTGCGGTCCATTATTGGTCCACGAATAGTACGGCCCATGTTTGGCGAAACCATTATACGACCTGTAGAAGGCCCATAGATGAGACGGTCCGTAGAAGGCCCGTGGATCCTTCGGCCCATAGAAGGCCCATGGATCCTACGGCCCGTAGAAGGCCCATGGATCATAAAGCCCATGGAGGGCCATGGTCACTGCAGCAGGTAGCAGGACCATGGTCGCAACAGTCCGTGTGTTGCCATGGTTATTGTGGCCTAGTTATAAAAATAGGTTATTGTGGCCACTAGAAAAACGTGGAAAAAGAACTACAGTGACTACAAGCAAAAAACTAAATAGGACAATAAGGAAATAAATAAGCAAGCAACTAACGCTAGGCTATTAGGGCTATTACACGTATTACATCCACTGGGCATCAAAGTTTGCCGCCAGTGCAAATATAGGGAACAAAGCAGCATATTACATACACTGACCGTCTAAATTGGCTACCAGTGCAAATAAACGCGGCAGCAAAACAAGTCCATAACTGAAACAACTTCAGAAGAGCTCAAGAAATGTTATCCTGGGTATCCACCATGCTGGCTATAAGCTTAGCAATCTTATTAGCTTTGTCCTATTTGGCGCTAAAATCCTCCAACGCTTGTTGTTGCACCAGAAAGTATGCATCTTGTCGGCGCTCTGGGAACGGGGGTACCCAGACTTGCCTGCCTGCGGCCCACGGCGTGGCACCATCAACGGCCCGGTATGGCCCAGCTTCAGCAACAACAACCCAAGACCCTCGCGAGGGGCCAAGCCTCGCGAGGCAGACGACACCAAGACCTTCCTGGGGGGCAGCCTCCCTAGGTTGGCTCCCGAGGAGCGGAGATATCTATGCAAGCTGCACCTCGCGAGGTTCATATGACGTGAGCCATGACGACCAAGGCCAGGCGGGCGCCAGCGGGCGCTGTGTACCAGTTTCCACTTTGGTGCTAAGGAGGCAAGTGCAGGCGCGGAGTCCCGAGGAGTCAAGCAAAGGTTTCCATTTCGGTGCAGCAAGACCAAGACCGCCAGGACGGAGGTCATCGCGGATCCCACCGCGGCGTCACAACCAGATGCTTTTGCAGGCGAAGACTACTTTTGTCAGGATAACTTGTACTAGTTGTCTCCCTTTGAATTAGGCCGTTGTGGGATCCCTTCCCGCCTACATTTGGGAAGAGGACCACGACCACTATAAATAGGACCTAGCCACCACCATAAAGGGGGATCGGATCCATTCCACCCTGACCAACTCACCAGCTCATCGAGCACAAGAACACCTCACCTCCTGAGGTTGTTCTGCAATTGTACTAGTTCATCCACAGACCCTCGAGGCCAATCCACCACAAAGCAGGATTAGGGTTTTAAACCGAAAGGTGGCCCGAACCTGGGTAAACTGTTGTGTCTCTTGTCCATTTGGTTCATCGAGCTAGGCCGTGGGATCGATGGGCAGGCTGACTCGGGAGGACGAGTTCTTCACACGCACCCCAGAGTTCGAACATCTCAAGGGTCTGCGGAACCATGAATTCGACATTTGGCGTGCCAGGTAGAGGCGTCGGAGATCCGCCACTCCATCCGCCACGCTCTGCTGTTTGGCTCTCATGGCGGACGCTTCTCCATCGATCGGATCGACGCGTGCCCTCGGAGGAGCCGAGGGCCTCCGAGCCTTCACCCCCGCCCTGCGGCGGGTGCACTGGCTGCCCAAGTTTAGGCCAGACTTGCCGCCCGATACGACGGCGCGGCGGACCCGGCAGGCTTTCTCCAGGCGTACGAGGAGGCCGTTTGGGCGGCCGGCGGTGACGACAAGGTCATGGCAAACTCCCCATGGCCCTTGCGGGCGCGTCGTGCGCCTGGCTTCTCAGCATGCGAGGATCTTCGCTGGCCTCCTAGGAGGAGCTGCACAACCTCCTCGTCGTGCGCTTCGCGGCACAGGTGCCCCACGCCATCGCAGCCCTCCTCGGGGGTTCGCAGGCGCCGCCTTCGGACCGCCATGTCAAGCAGTTCATTCGCTAGTTGAGTGCTGCCCGCGTGCAGCAGGGAGCTCCCCCGGGATGGGCGGCACCCAAGGCCGACCTCACCTTCGCCTCAAGAGACCACCCCGCGACCATCGCAGGCGCGGGCGCGCTTCCGATGCTCTGTACCCCCACCATCTGCAACGTGGCGGTAACCAAGACCCTCATCGACGGTGGAGCTGGCCTCAATGTGCTCTCCGTGGAAGCTTTCAGCCTGCTTCACGTGCCACATGGCCGGCTCCGCCCCACCAAGCCATTCTCTGGGGTTTTCGATGGCTCCACCAGCCCCCTGGGGCAGATCCGCCTCCCCGTCACCTTCGGCACTCGCGACAACTACTGCACCGAGCTTATCGACTTCGACATCGCCCGCATCAGCCTCCCGTAGAACGCCATCCTCGGGTACCCTTCCCTAGCCAAGTTCATGGCAGCAACTCAGCTTGCCTACAACCTCATGAAGTTGCCGGGGAGCAGCGGCGTCCTCACCATGGTCAGAGACACCAAGGAAGCCCTGACGGCCCTCAAGCTTGCCTCCAGGGCTACGACGGCAGTGCGCCCAGCTAATGGAGGGGCCCCTGAGGTCCCGAGGGCTGCGCCAGCAAAGAAGAAGCAGTTGTTCTCTCAAGATCGGGTCGAGACGAAGCAGATGCTGGTTGACGAGGATGGGGCATCAGGAGCCACCTTCACCATAGGTGCCAACTTCGCCCCAGACCAAGAAAAGGCGTTGGTCGACTTCTTGCGCGCAAACAAGACAGTGTTTGCATGGGAGCCCAACGATCTGGTTTGAGTCCCAAGGGGGGTAATCGAGCATCACCTAAGGGTGTGCCCCAACATGCGCCCGGTGAAGCAGAGTGTGCGGTGGCAGTCCGCAGAGAAGCAGTCATTCATCGTCCAAGAGATCCGCAAGCTGCAAGATGTTGGTGTCATTCAGGAGGTGCGGTACCCAGAATGGTTGGCGAACCCGGTCATCGTTCCCCAGAAAGGCGGGAAGGAACGCATGTGCGTCGACTTCACCAACCTTAACAGGGCTTGCCCTCAAGACCCCTTTCCGCTTCTGCGCATCGACCAGATCATCGACTCCACCGCCAAGTGTGACCTGCTGTGCTTCCTAGACGCATTCTCCGGCTATCACCAAATCAAGATTGAGGTGCAAGATGTTGAGAAGACGGCTTTCCTGACCCCATGCGGGGTGTATTGCTACACCTGCTTGCCTTTTGGGCTGCGTAATGATGTCTACTATGCACCTTTATTCTTGTAGACACGTGTTGGGCCTCCAAGTGCAGAGTTTTGTAGGATAGTAGCAATTTTCCCTCAATTGGACGACCTAAGGTTTATCAATCCGTGGGAGGTATAGGATGAAGATGGTCTCTTTCAAACAACCCTGCAACCAAATAATAAAAAGTATCTTGTGTCCCCAACACACCAAATACAATGGTAATTTGTATAGGTGCACTAGTTCGGTGAAGAGCTGGTGATAAAAGTGTAATATTGATGGTAGAAATATATTTTTATAATCTAAATAAATAAAAACAGCAAGGTAGCAAATAGTAAACAGGCACAAAAACGGTATTGCAATGCTTGAAAATGAAGCCTAGGGTCCGTACTTTCGCTAGTGCAATCTCTCAACAGTGTTAATATAATTGGATCATATAACCACCCCTCAAAGTGCGATGAAGAGTCACTCCAAATTTTCTCTCTAGCGGAGAACATAAGAAGAAATCGTTTGTAGGGTACGAAACCACCTCGAAGCTATTCTTTCCGATCGATCTATCCAAGAGTTCGTACTAAAATAACACCAAATAATTTCAGATTCATAATACTCAATCCAACATAAACAACTTCAAAGAGTGCCCCAAGATTTCTACCGGAGAAACAAAGACAAGAACATGCATCAACCCCTATGCGTAGATTACCCCAATGTCACCTCGGGAATCCGCGAGTTGAGTGCCAAAACATATATCAAGTGAATCAAAATAATACCCCATTGTCACCACGAGTATTCATTTGCAAGACATATATCAAGTGCTCTCAACTCCAAAAAATATTCAATCCGATAAAACAAAATCCCAAAGGGAAAACTCAATTCATCAAAAGATAGAGAGGGGAAAACACCATATGATGTGAATATATTAACAAAGCCCGCGATACATCAACATCGTGACATCTCAAGAACACGAGAGAGAGAGAGATGAAACACATAGCTACTAGTACAAACCCTCAGCCCCAAGGGTGGACTACTCCCTCCTCATCGTGGTGGCCGCCGGGATGATGAAGATGGCCATCAGAGATTATTCCCCCCTTCGGCAGGGTGTCGGAACGGGGTCTAGATTGGTTTTCGGTGGCTACAGAGGCCTGTGGCGGCGAAACTTCTGATCTAGGGTTATTTCTGATGGTTTCTCTATTTATAGGATTTTTTGGCGCCGGTTTCACGCGAAGATGGGCCTCGAGGTGAGCACAACCCACCGGGGCACGGGTAAGGGCCCAGGCGCGCCCCAGTGTCTTGTGCCCTACTCCTTCACCTTCTGGTCCTTCCACGAAGCTTCGGGGGTCTCTTTTGTTCCAAAAAAGTCATCAAAAAGTTTCAGCTCATTTGGAGAACTTTCATTTCGGCACAAAAAACAACAGCACGGCAGTTCTGCTGAAAACAGCATCAGTCCGGGTTAGTTCCATGCAAATCATCCCAAAACCATATAAAATTGTTGTATACATGGCATGAATACTTCATAAATTATAGATACCTTGGAGACGTATCAGCATCCCCAAGCTTAATTCCTACTCGTCCTCGAGTAGGTAAATGATAAAAGAAATAATTTATGAAATGTGAATGCTAGCAAAGTGCACAAGTTTGATCAATGACAATTTCAGCCACTTTTCCTAGCATCATAATAGCAATTCTTTCTTATAAAACTTCTCATGTTAAAGTAGCAACCAATTCACATGTTAAGGTTCAAACAATGAATTCTCTTGAAACTCAACAACCTATGTTCTCAGTCACCAATCAATTGCAATTCAACTTATTCAACAGAGTCTAAGTAAGAGCTCCACATACTCAACCATCATATAGTCTTCTATGATTGCTAACACTCACCTCATACACATGAGCAAAACATTTCAACCAGACACATAGAAAGATAGGGGCTTATAATTTCGCCTCCCAACGTATTCACCTCAAGGGTGATGTAAACAATAATAATTCATGCTACCCATATCCAACTAGATATATGTGCCTAGATCTTTCCTCACCACATGATGCTTGCCAAAAGGGAAAAATAAAAAGGAATAGAGAGAAGAACTTTGACTCTTTGCATAAAAGTAAAAGATAGGCCCTTCGCAGAGGGAAGCAGAGGTTGCCATGCACTTATTTGTTTGTATGCTCAACCCCTTAGTGCAAAAGAACGTCACGTTGTATTGCCCCTTGTGATGGCAACCTTTATAATGCAGTCTGTCGCTTTTATTCTTCACCATCACAAGTTCGTACAACGCTCAATTTTCTCTTACACTAAATGATCTCACACTTTTAGAAGCAATTTTTATTACCTTATTGCACTGATGACAACTTACTTGAAGGATCTTGCTCAATCCTTAGGTAGGTATGGTGGACTCTTGAAGATAAGATTTGGGTTTAAGGGTTTTTGGATGCACAAGTAGTATCTCTACTTGGTGCGGAGTATAACTTCTATGTGAATATGAACAAACCATTACGTTGTCTTCCTGGTCCAACGTCAACAATTTTGGCATATAATATTTTGGTGGGGGCTCACAATCACAAAAGATTTCCATGATAGTGTATTTGCATGTGAAGGTTCTCTTCCTTATAGTAATCATTCATGAATTGCTTGTATGACCAATATTGTGATTGTGAAGCTTCAAAAGATTTCACTTTATAAACCCAATGTGAAGCTACCACTAAGCATGATATAATTTCAACTTCATATTCAATTCATTCAACAATTTACTCATAGGATATAACTGAGGCACAAGAGTAAATGACAAGCTACTCCAAAAAGATATAAGTGAAGATCAAGCGAGTGGTTAAGTAAATAGGTAGCTAATTGTGGACTCCCTCTTATTTAAAAAAATTCAGACCTAAGTATTTTATTAAAACAACAAGAAAAACCAAATGAAATGACATTCTAAGAATAGCACACATCATGTGAAGAAGCGAAAACTTAGGCTCAACCGAGACTAACCAATAATTGTTGATGAAGAAAGGTGGGATGCCTACCGGGGCATCCCCAAGCTTAGATGCTTTAGCCTTTTTGAAATATTATCTTGGGGTGCCCTAGGCATCCCGAGGCTTGAGCTTTTGTGTCTCCTTAATTCCTCTCATATCATGGTTTTCCTAAATCTCAAAAGCTTCATCCACACAAAACTCAACAAGAACTCGTGAGATAAGTTAGTATAAACCAATGCAAAAACCTTATCATTCTCTACTGTAGAAAATCACTAAAATTATTATTCAACATTGCACACTAAATGCCTCTGCATATTTAATACTCCTATCCGCAAATAGAATCATTAAACAACCAAACATATGCAACCATAACAGCAATATGCCAAAACGGTACAGTGTGTAAAGAATGCAAGAGTATCAATACTTCTTATACTCCAAAAATTATTAAAATTTTACCACACTGTAGAAAATTTATCAGAGCTTACTATGCAAAAAGTTTCAACATTTTATCACATTCTTACTTTTCTACGGAATTTTTGCAACATCGATAAACTTTCTGTTTTGAAACAGCAACATGTAGACTTGCAAAATAAGCATAGTAAAGGCTATCAATGCCACTTTTATTGAAATAAAAGATGCAAAAAATTATTCTAAATAACAGCAAGCAAATCCTAACAAAATAAATTGAAGCTCCAAGCAAAAGACATATCATGTGACGAATGAAAACATAGCTCCAAGTGAGGTTACCGATAATGTTGGAGACGAAAGAGGGGATGCCTTCCGGGGCATCCCCAAGCTTAGTTGCTTGGATCTTCCTTGAATATCACCTTGGGGTGCCTTGGGAATCCCCAAGATTAGGGTCTTGTCACTCCTTATTCTCCTCATATCGACATCTCACCCAAAACTTGAAAACTTCAATCACACAAAACTTAACGGAACTTTGTGAGATAAGTTAGTATGATAAAGAGCAAGCCATTTCACTTTGGTACTGTCAAATACAAGATTCATAATTGTTTCCACACAAATCCTACTATAGAATATCATTTCCACAATTTACATTGAGCAATATAAGCCATAGAAACTAGAAAACAAGCACACTATGCATTGAAAACAGAATCTGTCAAAAACAGAATAGTCTGTAATGATCTGGATAACTACCATACTTCTACTACTCCAAAAATTCTGAATTGTTTCGGAAAACCTGGGTAATTTTTATATCTATCACCTGTAAAAAATTCAGATCAAAATCACATTCCAGTGAATTTGCAAAATTCCTGGACTAAGCGCAAAAGTTTCTGTTTTTGGACAGAATCAAGCCAACTATCATCCACACTATCCCAAAGGCTTTACTTGGTACTTTATTGAAACAAAAGATATAAATCATGATTACTACAGTAGCATAATCATGTGAACACACAAAAACAGTAGGTAAAAGTGTTGGGTTGTCTCCCAACAAACGCTTTTCTTTAGTGCCTCTTAGCTAGGCATGATGAGTTCAATGATGCTCGCATAGAAGATACGGATTGAAACATAACAAGAGCATCATGAATCATTAGTTCCTCTCTCATAATAATTTTAAGTAGAATCATGAACAGATTCATCACATAAAACATTCTTTTCATGATCCACAAGTGTAGAAATTTTATTACTCTCGACATAAGAAAATTTCTTCTCATTCACAATGGTGGGAGTATCATATGAAACACGCATACTATAAATTGTTCCCACATTAAAAGAGTAATGTTCAGTAGAAGGATATTCAAAATTATGACAATAATTATCACTACTTTTTATAACACAAGTATCATCAAAATAATCATCATAAGTGGGAGGCATGCAATCATCATAGCAAATTTGATCATTCAAAGTAAAGGGACTAAAAAGATCATCTTCATTAAGCATAGCATCCCCAAGCTTGGGACAAACATTAATTGCAGCAAATAAATTCTCAAATATGTCATTATCATCAAACATAGCATCCCCAAGCTTGTGGCTTGGCATATCATAAGCATAATCACTATCATCATTAATAGTATGAATAGCACCAACGGTATAACAATTGTTATCATCATAATTTCCTAAGTTGGTGACAAAAAGATTTCCAAGATTATAAGAAGTATCATTATCTTCCCAATCATAATCATCACAACAAGCAATGGGCATAACAAAATCATCATCAATAATGCTCTTGGACATTGTGCCATGGGACATAGAAGCAATATCATCATCAAGTGCATCATCCTGCACAATTATTTTTGATTCATTTTCATGAGGCACAACAAAAATAGGAGCAAAACTATTTGGGAGAGATACCTTTTTACCTCTATTCTTTCTTCGTCTTTTCTTCTTCTTCACCACATCATGTGTGGGTTTAATTAATTTTTTCAAGCTTCTTATTGATGAGATTGGTTGAATAGGGAGCTCCTCCTCGTCACCTATTTCATCATGAGAGACAATAGGAGGGAAAGTGGAAATATTTACCCTTCCATTAGTACTCCTTTTATATTCTATTAGTTTTCCCATCTTTCTATAGTTGGCAATATAAGCATTCTCATTGCAATTTACCATGCAAAACACATGGATATTTTTTATTTTAGCTTCAATGTCGTCCGTGAGAATGAATACTTCAAACTAACTATTTTTATGTGTCAATTCTTCACTCCCACAAAATAGACAAAGCTCATTATAAAGTTCAAGGGTGATCAAATCATTACAATATTTGGCCATGATTCGATCATGAAAAAGTTTGCATTGGAAATTAAGATGACCAACCTTATTGCAAATTTCACAAGTAATAGGACAAATAGACCATAATTTTGTAGCAAATTCATCTATCACTTTGAGCGAAGAGTTGGTTTCATCATGTTTATGCTTCTTGCAAAATCTATCTTCCCTATAAGGCACGTCTTCACGAACTTTATGCACTCCACAAAAATTGACATGCTTATAAGAAACATTTTTTTTCATGACTTGTGCAATCATCATTAGCATTTAGGATATTCAAAGATTTCATACTAACAACATTGCAATCATGCTCATCATTCAAATATTTTGTGCCAAACATTTTATTGACTTCTTCTTCTAACAATTGAGCACAATTTTCCGATCCATCATTTTCAAAACAGATATTATAAAGATGATCAATAATATGATGCAACCTCAATTCCATTTTTTAATTTTATTTTTATAAACCAAACTAGTGATAAAACAAGAAACTAAAAGATTCAATTGCAAGATCTAAAGATATACCTTCAAGCTCTCACCTCCCTGGCAACGGCGCCAGAAAAGAGCTTGATGTCTACTATGCAACTTTATTCTTGTAGACACGTGTTGGGCCTCCAAGCGAAGAGTTTTGTAGGACAGTAGCAATTTTCTCTCAAGTGGATGACCTAAGGTTTATCAATCCATGGGAGGTGCGGGATGAAGATGGTCTCTCTCAAACAACCCTGCAACCAAATAATAAAAAGTCTCTTGTGTCCCCAACACACCAAATACAATGGTAATTTGTGTAGGTGCACCAGTTCAGCGAAGAGATGGTGATAAAAGTGTAATATTGATGGTAGAAATATATTTTTGATAATCTAAATAAATAAAAACAGCAAGGTAGCAAATAGTAAACGGGCACGAAAACGGTATTGCAATGCTTGAAAATTAAGCCTAGGGTCCGTACTTTCGCTAGTGGAATCTCTCAACAGTGTTAATGTAATTGGATCATATAACCACCCCTCAAAGTGCGATGAAGAATCACTCGAAAGTTCCTATCTAGCGGAGAACAGAAGAATAAATCGTTTGTAGGGTACGAAATCACCTCGAAGCTATTCTTTCCGATCGATCTATCCAAGAGTTCGTACTAAAATAACACCAAATAATTTCAGATTCATAATACTCAATCCAACATAAACAACTTCAAAGAGTGCCCCAAGATTTCTACCGGAGAAACAAAGACAAGAACATGCATCAACCCCTATGCGTAGATTACCCCAATGTCACCTCGGGAATCCGCGAGTTGAGTGCCAAAACATATATCAAGTGAATCAAAATAATACCCCATTGTCACCACGAGTATTCATTTGCAAGACATATATCAAGTGCTCTCAAATCCATAAAAGTATTCAATCCGATAAAACGAAATCTCAAAGGGAAAACTCAATTCGTCAAAAGATAGAGAGGGGAAAACACCATATGATGTGAATATATTAACAAAGCCCGCGATACATTAAGATCGTGACATCTCAAGAACACGAGAGAGAGAGAGAGATAGATTAAACATATAGCTACTAGTACAAACCCTCAGCCCCGAGGGTGGACTACTCCCTCCTCATCGTGGTGGCCGTCGGGATGATGAAGATGGCCATCAGAGATGATTCCCCCCCCCCTTCGGCAGGGTGCCGGAACGGGGTCTAGATTGGTTTTCGGTGGCTACAGAGGCCTGTGGTGGCGAAACTTCTGATCTAGGGTTATTTCTAATGATTTCTCTATTTGTAGGATTTTTTGGCGTCGGTTTCACGCGAAGATGGGCCTCGAGGTGAGCACAACCCACCGGGGCACGGGTAAGGGCCCAGGCGCGCCCCAGTGTCTTGTGCACTACTCCTTCACCTTCTGGTCCTTCCACGAAGCTTCGGGGGTCTCTTTTGTTCCCAAAAAAGTCGTCAAAAAGTTTCATCTCATTTGGAGAACTTTCATTTCTGCACAAAAAACAACAACATGGTAGTTCTGCTGAAAACAGCGTCAGTCCGGGTTAGTTCCATGCAAATCATACCAAAACCATATAAAATTGTCGCAAACATGGCATGAATACTTCATAAATTATAGATACGTTGGAGAACTATCACGTAACACCGGAGCAACCTTCCAGCGGCTGATGCACATCGTTCTGGGGCAACAGCTCGGGAGGAACGCCGAGGCATACGTCGACGACATAGTGGTGAAGCCTCGGGAGGCAAGGACCCTCATCGAGGACCTGGAAGAAATGTTCGCTAGTCTGTGCAAGGTGGACCTGCGGCTTAACCCGGAGAAATGTGTGTTTGGTGTCCCCTCCGGCAAGCTGTTGGGCTTTCTGGTGTCGCACAGGGGAATCGAGGCAAACCCAGAGAAGGTCAAGGCAATATAAAGGATGAGCCCGCCACAGACTCTTAAGGAAATGCAAAAGTTGGCAGGCTGTGTGACCTCGATTGGGCGCTTCATCTCCAAGCTGGGGGAGCGCGCCCTCCCGTTTTTCAAGCTGAGGTAGAAGAAGGGGCTGTTCGAGTGGACTCCGGAGGCTGGCGCGGCATTTCAAGACCTCAAGAGATACCTCACCAGCCCACCAGTGATGGTGGCGCCGCATCCTCTTGAGCCCTTGGTGCTTTACCTGGCCGCCACGCCTCACTCTGCCAGCGTAGCGCTAGTGGCCGTCCGAGAGGAGCACCAAGCCAAGGTCCTAACGCGACACCGAGCACCCGGTCAAGACGACGCAGCTTCAGGACGGCCCTCCTGAGGCCTTGGTGGCGCCAACAGATGACCAGGCTCCTCAGGACGGCACTCCTGGGGAGCTGGCTGCCCAAACCAATGGCCAAGCTCCTGAGGCCCCCCAGCCTCAGGAGGTACAAGACCTCACCAGAACTTCCGCTCTCGTCGAGCACCCGGTGTACTTCGTCAACACGGGCGTGCTACCCAATGCTGCAAAAGCTCTTGCTCGCACTTCTCGTCGCCTCCCGCAAGCTGAACCACTACTTCCAAGGCCACCCATCAAAGTCGTCTCGGCTTACCCACTTGAGAGAGTGCTTGCTACCTCTTGAGCATGTGTTGGTTTTCCCTCGAAGAGGAAAGGGTGATGCAGCAAAGTAGCGTAAGTATTTCCCTCAGTTTTTGAGAACCAAGATATCAATCCAGTAGGAGGATACACGCAAATCGCCTCGTACCTACACAAACAAATAAGAACCTTGCAACCAACGCGATAAAGGGGTTGTCAATCCCTTCACGGCCACTTGCAAAAGTGAGATCTGATAGAGATAATAAGATCAATATTTTTGGTATTTTTATGATATAGATTGGAAAGTAAAGATTGCAAAATAAAATAGATCGGAAACTTATATGATGGAAAATAGACCCGGGGGCCATAGGTTTCACTAGTGGCTTCTCTCAAGATAGCATAATCTACGGTGGGTGATCAAATTACCGTCGAGCAATTGATAGAAAAGCGCATAGTTATGAGAATATCTAGGCATGATCATGTATATAGGCATCACGTCCGTGTCAATTAGACCGAAACAATTCTGCATCTACTACTATTACTCCACACATCGACCGCTATCCAGCATGCATCTAGAGTATTAAGTTCATAAGAACAGAGTAACGCATTAGGCAAGATGACATGATGTAGAGGGATAAACTCAAGCAATATGATATAAACCCCATCTTTTTATCCTCGATGGCAACAATACAATACGTGCCTTGCTGCCCCTGCTGTCACTGGAAAAGGACACCGCAAGATTGAACCCAAAGCTAAGCACTTCTCCCATTGCAAGAAAGATCAATCTAGTAGGCCAAACCAAACTGATAATTCGAAGAGACTTGCAAAGATATCAAATCATGCATATAAGAATTCAGAGAAGAACCAAATATTGTTCATAGATAATCTTGATCATAAACCCACAATTCATCGGATCTCGACAAACACACCGCAAAAAGAATTACATCGAATAGATCTCCAAGAGAATCGAGGAGAACTTTGTATTGAGATCCAAAGAGAGAGAAGAAGCCATCTAGCTAATAACTATGGACCCAAAGGTCTGTGGTAAACTACTCACACATCATCGGAGAGGCTATGGTGTTGATGTAGAAGCCCCCCGTGATCGATTCCCCCTCCGGCGGAGCGCCGGAAAAGGCCCCATGATGGGATCTCACAGGTACAGAAGGTTGCGGCAGTGGAAATAGGGTTTCGTGGTGCTCTTTGATGTTTTCAGGGTATATGAGTATATATAGGCGAAAGAAGTGGGTCGGTGGAGCCACGAGGGGCCCACGAGGGTGGGGCGCGCCTACCCCCCTGGGCGCGCCTCCCTGCCTCTTGGCCGCCTCGTTGCTTCCTTGACGTCCACTCCAAGTCTCCTGGATCACATTTGTTCCAAAAATAACTCTCCCGAAGGTTTCATTCCGTTTGATATTCCTTTTCTGCGAAACACTGAAATAGGCAAAAAAACAGCAATTTGCAGTGGGCCTTTGGTTAGTAGGTTAGTCCCAAAAATAATATAAAAGTGTATAATAAAGCCCATTAAACATCCAAAACAGATAATATAATAGCATGGAACAATCAAAAATTATAGATACGTTGGAGACGTATCAAGCATCCCCAAGCTAAATTCCTGCTCGTCCCCGAGTAGGTAAATGATAAAAACAGAATTTTTGATGTGGAATGCTTCCTAACATATTTTTCAATGTAATTTTCTTTATTGTGGCATGAACGTTCAGATCCGAAAGATTCAAGATAAAAGTATAAAATTGACATAAAAATGATAATACTTCAAGCATACTAACTAAGCAATTATGTCTTCTCAAAATAACATGGCCAAAGAAAGTTCATCCCTAGAAAATCATATAGTTTGGTCATGCTTCAGTTTCGTCACACAAGAATGCTCTCATCATGCACAACCCCGATGACAAGCCAAGCAATTGTTTCATACTTTAGTAATCTCAAACTTTTTCAACCTTCACGCAATACATGAGCGTGAGCCATGGATATATCACTATGGGTGGAATATAATATAATGATGGGGGTTATGTGGAGAAGACAAAAAAAGGAGAAAGTATCACATTGACGCGGCTAATCAACGGGCTAGGGAGATGCCCATCAATTGATGTCTATGCAAGGAGTGCGGATTGCCATGCAACGGATGCACTAGAGCTATAAATGTATGAAAGCTCAACAAAAGAAACTAAGTGGGTGTGCATCCAACTTGCTTGCTCACGAAGACCTAGGGCATTTGAGGAAGCCCATTGTTGGAATATGCAAGCCAAGTTCTATAATGAAAAATTCCCGTTAGTATATGAAAGTGACAAAATAAGGACTCTCTATCATGAAGATCATGGTGCTACTTTGAAGCACAAGTGTGAAAAAGGATAGTAACATTGTCCCTTTTTTGGGCTTTTTTTATTTGGCCTTTCTCTTTTTTTATTGGGACAATGCTCTAATAATGATGATCATCACACTTATATTTATTTACAACTCAAAGATTACAACTCGATACTTAGAACAAAATATGACTCTACATGGATGCCTCCGGCGGTGTACCGGGATGGGCAATGAATCAAGAGTGACATGTATGATGAATTATGCATGGTGGCTTTGCCACAAATACAATGTCAACTACATGATCATGCAAGGCAATATGCCAATGATGAAGCGTGTCATAACAAATGAAACGGTGGAAAGTTGCATGGCTATATATCTCGGAATGGCTATGGAAATGCCATAATAGGTAGGTATGGTGGCTGTTTTGAGGAAGATATACGGAGGTTTATGTGTGATAGAGCGTATCATATCACGGGGGTTGGATGCACCGGCGAAGTTTGCACCAACTCTCTAGGTGAGAAAGGGCAATGCACGGTACCGAAGAGGCTAGCAATGATGGAAGGGTGAGAGTGCGTATGATCCATGGACTCAACATTAGTCATAAAGAACTCACATACTTATTGCAAAAATGTACAAGTCATCAAAAATCAAGCACTACGCGCATGCTCCTAGGGGGATAGATTGGTAGGAAAAGACCATCGCTCGTCCCCGACCGCCACTCATAAGGATGACAATCAAAGAACACCTCATGTTTCAAATTTGTTACACAACGGTTACCATGCGTGCATGCTATGGGACTTGCAAACTTCAACACAAGTATTTCTCAAATTCAAAAATACTCAACTAGCACAACTTTAATATCACCACCTTCATATCTCAAAACAATCATCAAGTATCAAACTTCTCATAGTATTCAATGCACTCTATATGAAATTTTTTATTATATCCATCTTGGATGCCTATCATATTAGGACTAATTTTATAGCCAAAGCAAATTACCATGCTGTTCTAAAGGACTCTCAAAATAATATAAGTGAAGCATGAGAGATCAATAATTTCTATAAAATAAAACCACCACCGTGCTATAAAAAGATATAAGTGAAGCACTAGAGCAAAATTATCTAGCTCAAAAGATATAAGTGAAGCACATAGAGTATTCTAATAAATTCCGATTCATGTCTGTCTCTACCAAAAGGTGTGTACATCAAGGATGATTGTGGTAAACTAAAAAGCAAAACTCAAATCATACAAGATGCTCCAAGCAAAACACATATCATGTGGTGAATAAAAATATAGCATCAAGTAAAGTTACCGATGGCCGAAGACGAAAGAGGGGATGCCTTCCGGGGCATACCCAAGCTTAGGATTTTGGTTGTCCTTTAATTTTGCCTTGGGGTGCCTTGGGCATCCCCAACCTTAGGCTCTTGCCACTCCTTATTCTGTAATCCATCAAATCTTTACCCAAAACTTGAAAACTTCACAACACAAAACTCAACAGAAAATCTCATGAGCTCCGTTAGCGAAATAAAACAAACCACCACTTTAAGGTACTGTAATTAACTCATTCTTTATTTATATTGGTGTTAAACCTACTTTATTCCAACTTCTCTATGGTTCATACCCCCCGATACTAGCCATAGATTCATCAAAATAAGCAAACAACACACGAAAAACAGAATCTGTCAAAAACAGAACAGTCTGTAGTAATCTGTATCAAAAGCAAACTTTCTGTAACTAAAAAATTCTACCAAAATAGGAATACCTAAATAATTTGTTTATTGATCTACTGCAATTGGAATCAGTATTTTATCACGTTCTGGTGATTTTTAACAATTGTTTTCGTGAGCAGGAAGTTTCTGACTTTTTCAGCAAGATCAAATAACTATCATCCAAGAAGATCATATAGGTTTTACTTGGCACAAACACTAATTAAAACATAAAACCACATCTAACCAGAGGCTAGATCAATTATTTATTACTAAACAGAAACAAAAAGCTAGGAACAAAAATAAAATTGGGTTGTCTCCCAACAAGCGCTATCGTTTAACGCCCCTAGCTAGGCATTGATAATTTTAATGATGCTCACATCAAAGACAAGTGATAAACACATCTAAGTCAAACATACTTCCTATGCATAGGAATTTTATAAGCAAACAAACTATCATGGCAACTGTAGCGACCAGACCTCAAATGGCCTGTGCTGCTGTGCACCAGTGTCATCCCTGGATCAGTAATGCTGACACGCACAGTACAAATGGAGGATTTATAACAGAGTAGCAATCACACACTTATTACATCGAATATCTCCGAAGAGATTAAGTATGATAAAAATGGCTTAAGGCCATCTAATAACGATAACAGCGGAGGACTTGGAAGATAAGTGAGTCCATCACTCCAGCGGCATCACTGAGTATAAGACCACGACCTAAGGCACCTTACTCGTCGTCTGAAAAGTCTGCAACATGAAACGTTGCAGCCCGAAAACGGGTCAGCACATAGAATATGCTGGCAGAGCAACACATAGAGAGCAATGAACAATAATAATGCTATACTATATGCATATATGGCTGGTGGAAAGCTCTATGGTTACAGTTTTGCAAAAAGCCAATTTTATCCTACTTCAAAGGAATAAATTTTATTTAACTATCATGGTGGTTGTGAAACATTGAGAAGGTACCTCCAACTCAATCCCAATTAAGTGTCGTCATTAACCCAACAAAATTAATTAAAAGTAACATGGTGATGAGATTCAAATGATAA
Organism: Aegilops tauschii subsp. strangulata; assembly: GCF_002575655.3. NCBI lineage: Eukaryota > Viridiplantae > Streptophyta > Magnoliopsida > Poales > Poaceae > Aegilops > Aegilops tauschii. Next base: position 321,696,327 of record NC_053038.3, on the reverse strand, counting down.
TCCAAGTACTAGATACTCAAGTTGTCCATAACCGGGGACATGGCTAACCATGATTAGTTTGTACACTCTGCAGAGGTTTGCGCACTTTTCCCCACAAGACTCGATCGCCTCCGCTTGATTCTCGCACTGCATGATGTTTGAGAAACGGATGACCGAGACACAGTCTTTCAGAAACAATCACTCTTTACTCTGGGTGGACCGGTACACCTACTTTCCCCTACATCTGCTAGCCCACCTCTTCAAGAGATCTTGTAACCTACTCAACTATGCTAGAGCCCATAATAGCTTGTGGCTGCACACGAAAGTTTCTAGCATGAATAATCTTATGATCCCTTTGAGCCTGGGTGGCGGACCTTATACATACAGACAACACTGGGTTCTCCAGGTGCCTCAATCCACCCAGATGTGAGTTTTAGTTGCCACCTTAAGTTGAACCATTAATAAACATCTCACATCTGTCGTGAATATCACTCAAACCCAAATCCACGTCTACGAGCATAGCATGGCAATAATAAAAGCAACGTAGAAGTAACACCCAAGGGTTTGATAAGAAAAACAGGTAATAGGTACTACCTCAACTACTTCCCAATACCCACAATTTAATTAGATCCTAATCATGCAAGTGTTTGAGGAAAATAGATCTAATGCAATAAAAACTAGGTATGAACGGGGTATGATCAAAGTGTTACTTGCCTTGCTGATGATCCGCAAAACCTAATGAGTCGAAGTAACAAGCGGCACACTCCGGGTACTCTATCGCAAACAAACAAGCATACAATCAGTACTCATCTAATGCACAGGTAAAACTCGAATGAAAGATCCAACCAGAAAGTTCAACTTAAGAACTCCGGTTTGCAAAAAGAATCAACTCGAAAGAAGCAACGAAAGTCAAACGGCGAAAGAAAGAAACTTCGTTTGCTAATCTAGATCTAGGTCAAATTTTACTGTAGCAAAAACTTGTTTGAGTAGGTTAAACGGAAAGAGAATTTCGAGACGAAACTCTAGGCGCTTGAATCGCCTGATTCCGATAAACGAGCGAGAAGTTAAACAGAATCGAAGATTCGATCAGAATTCGTATCTGAGAAAATCGCAGAAAAAATCCGACGAAAAAGAAAAACAGACGAACGGTTAGATAACGGACGTTCATTAACAGAGAAAAAACCGACGAACGCGTTCGTTAAAACGAACGGTTCGGTGAACGCTCGCAAAATAATAAAACCGAAAAAAACCGATCTAGGTTTTTTTTTAAAGAAAACCGGCAACGGCGAGGTGCGGCTACCTCGGGGACGGGCTCCGGCGAGGCTCCGGCGACGGGGCTGCGGGGCTCGGGCGGCGGCGGCGCGGATCCCGTGCGGGCGGCGGCGGGCGAGGCGAGTGCGGCGGCGGCGGCTTGCGGTGAGGGAGAGGTGCGCGGGGTGGGCCGGCGGCCTGGCTGGGCTGCGGCCCGGTCGGGCGCGCGCAATTTTTTTTAAATAAGTTCCGCGAAAAACAATTCGTAGAAAAAAAATAAAAATCAGAGAAATATGAAATAAATTTCCCCCGTCTAGTTAGAAAATCTAGAATAGGGTGAACATTTTTTTAAATCAAAATAAATATTTTGAAAACATGCAATATTTTAATGCAATAAAATTTGCAAATAAAATCCAAATAAATTGAATAAATGATTTTAACCTTTTCCTCCAGTATTTCAATTGTTTTGGAGAAGTCATGTTTTCTCCTCTCGTTTATTTTTAGAATGAAATATTTTTCCGGAGAGAAAATAATTAAAACCAAAATCCTCGTCTTATTATTTGATGAAAATCAAATATGAAAATTCGAGAAAATCCCCAACTCTCTCCGAGGGTCCTTGAGTTGCTTAGGATTTATCGAGGATTTGTCAAAATGCAATAAAACATGATATGCAATGATGATCTATGTATAACATACCAAATTGAAAATTTGGGATGTTACAAACCTACCCCCCTTAAGATGAATCTCGCCCTCGAGATTCGGGTTGGCTAGAAAACAGGTGGGAGTGGTCTTTCCGTAGATCTTCCTCTCGCTCCCAGGTGGCTTCATCTTCTGTGTGGTGACTCCACTGAACTTTGCAAAACTTGATAACCTTGCTGTGGGTAACTCGGCTGGCATACTCGAGAATCTTAACTGGCTTCTCCTCATAAGTCAAATCACTTTCCAACTGTATCGCTTCCAGTGGCACAGTATCTCTCAGTGGTATCTCAGCCATCTCTGCGTGGCACTTCTTCAACTGCGAAACGTGAAATACATCATGTACTCCAGACAATCCTTCGGGCAATTCGAACTTGTAGGCAACTTCTCCCATACGTTCCAACACTCTGTATGGTCCGATAAAACGGGGCGCTAACTTTCCTTTAACTCCAAAGCGCTTCACTCCTCGAAGGGGTGATACTCGAAGATACACTCTGTCTCCGACTTCGTGAACGGTCTCCTTTCGTTTAGAATCAGCATAACTCTTCTGCCTGGACTGGGCTACCTTGAGCCTATCGCGAATCAACCTCACTTTCTGTTCAGACTCCTTAATCAAATCTGGTCCAAACAACTGACGGTCTCCAACTTCGTCCCATAACAACGGTGTTCTACACCTCCTTCCGTACAAGGCTTCGAAAGGGGCCATCTTCAAACTGGTTTGATAACTGTTGTTATACGAAAACTCCGCATATGGCAAATTGTTGTCCCAGCTGGATCCATAATCTAGTGCACATGCTCTCAACATGTCCTCGAAAATCTAGTTGACTCTTTCGGTCTGTCCATCTGTCTGTGGGTGGAAAGCTGTACTAAATTCCAGCCTGGTTCCCAATGTTTCATGTAACTGCTTCCAAAACTTCGAGGTAAATTGGGTTCCTCTGTCTGATACAATGGTCCTCGGAACTCCATGCAAACATACGATCCTGGTCATGTATATTTATGCCAACTTAGCACTGGTGTAAGTGGTCTTCATTGGAATGAAATGAGCCACTTTCGTCAAACGGTGGACTACAACCCATATCGAGTCATAGCCTGAACGAGTCCTGGGTAATCCTGTGATAAAATCCATGCCTATTTTATCCCACTTCCATTCGGGTATTGGCAATGGTTGTAGCAATCCTGCTGGCTTCTGATGCTCTGCCTTCACTCTCTGACATACATCACAAACTGCTACATACTCCGCAATATCCTTCTTCATTCCGGTCCACCAGAAAGTATTCTTCAAATCCAAATACATCTTGGTATTCCCTGGGTGAATCGAGTACGGTGAATCATGGGCTTCTTGCAAAATCAACTTCCTGATCTCCGGATCATTTGGCACATATACGCGGTCCTCGAACCATAAGGTATCGTGCTCATCCTCACGAAATCCCTTGGCTTTTCCTTTGCTCATCTTCTCCTTTATCTCTTCAATCTCCTTGTTTGTCTTCTGAGCTTCTCTGATCCTTTCCATCAAGGTAGACTGAATCTCCAATGTCGCTAAATAGCCTCTAGGGACTATCTCCAAACATAGCTCGCGAAGGTCCTCGGCTAACTCCTGAGGTAACTCTCCTGTCATGAGGGTGTTGATATGACTCTTGCGGCTCAACGCGTCTGCTACTACGTTAGCCTTTCCAGGGTGATAATGCAATCTCATATCATAATCTTTAATGAGCTCCAACCATCTCCTCTGTCTGAGATTTAACTCCTTCTGCGTGAAAATGTACTTCAAACTCTTGTGATCCGTGTACACCTCACAATGGTTTCCGACGAGAAAATGTCTCCATGTTTTCAATGCATGCACCACGGCTGCTAATTCCAAATCATGCGTAGCATAATTCTTCTCATGGGGTTTAAGTTGTCGTGAAGCATACGACACAACTCTTCCTTCCTGCATAAGCACTGCTCCAAGTCCTCGACGAGAAGCGTCGCAATAAACTTCATAATCCTTGCGTTGATCTGGCAGAATCAACACTGGTGAGGTAACCAATCGTTTCTTCAGCTCTTGGAAACTAGCTTCACATTCCTCAGTCCAATTGAATTTGGTGTCCTTCTTCAATAGCTCAGTCATGGGCTTAGCAATCTTTGAGAAATTCTTGATAAATCTCCGATAGTATCCTGCAAGTCCAAGAAAACTCCGGATTTCACCAACTGTCGTGGGTGATTCCCAACTTGTCACTGTGTCAACCTTGGCAGGGTCTACTGCTATTCCTTCTCCAGAAATAACATGTCCAAGGAATCCAACTTCCTTCAACCAAAACTCACATTTGCTGAACTTGGCATATAATTGATGTTCTCTGAGCTTCTCAAGTACCAATCGTAAATGCTCCTCATGCTCTTATTCATCCTTGGAAAAGATTAAAATATCATCAATGAACACCATGACGAACTTATCCAAAAACTCCATAAACACTTTGTTCATCAGGTTCATGAAATAGGCAGGTGCGTTAGTCAGACCAAATGACATAACGGTATACTCATACAATCCATATCTGGTGGTAAATGCCGTCTTGGGTATATCCTGCTCTCGAATCTTTAACTGATGGTACCCTGATCGTAGATCGATCTTGGAAAATACTTTAGCTCCTTGTAAGCGGTCAAACAAATCATTGATCATCGGCAGTGGGTACTTGTTTTTGATGGTCACTTCATTCAAACCTCGGTAATCAACAACCATCCTCAGTGATCCATCTTTCTTCTCCACTAGAAGTACTGGTGATCCCCAAGGTGACGAACTTGGGCGAATATAGCCTTTATCCAGTAACTCCTTGATCTGCTTCTTAATTTCTTCCAAATCCTTTGCGGGCATCCTGTACGGTCTCTTAGATATTGGCCCTGTGCCTGGCAAAAGTTCAATCAAAAACTCAATGTCTCTATCTGGCGGCATGCCTCGCAACTCTTCTGGAAATACATCCGGAAAATCCTTCACCACTGGTACTTCCTCCTGTACAACTCCTGATAAGGAATTCACTTGAGTCCTCTTCGGCATATGCCGGGATACATACTTGATCCTTTTTCCTTCCGGGGTGGTAAGCAAAATCGTCTTCCTGGCACAATCGATGTTTCCTCCATACAACGATAGCCAATCCATTCCCAGAATCACATCCAAACCTTGCGATTCCAAAACAATGAGGTCTAGAGAGAAAACACTACCCATATGCTCATGAGACAAATTCAATCAATATCACTCAATCAATTCAAACAAGGCAAAACAATCGATCTAACTAGCGTTACAAAGTGCTTGAACTATACTATTAAATGGGGGAAAACTACTACTGATATGGTGGTCTACTAGAAATTCTGATCCGTTGAAGACTCCATGATGTCTGCTCCAGCTTCATCAACCCAGTCGTCTTCACTTGGTTCCGAGTCGGTGTCGTCGATGATGATGTAGTTATCCGGACAAGTGCATTCGTCGACTTCTGCTTTTGGCACTGGATTTCCCACGAATGCTCCAATCTTCTTCTCCAGATCGTCAATCTTCCCTACTAGTGCGTTGATTTCCTCCAAATAATCTTCGCGTGTAGCCTTGAGTTCTTCTTGGAGCTCCTTGATCTTCGTTAATGCCTTCTTCAGTTCTTCCTTGTCCGTGCACATCTGGTTCTCCTGGCGACGAATATGTTGGTTCTGCTCCTGGATGAAAGCTGCAATTGATCCATCCTTCTTGGTCTTAATCATCTCCCATTGCGCGTCTCAACGTCCACAAATCTGATAAATTGTATCCTTAAGCTCCTGGTGGTAGACTTCTCCAATGCGTCCCATGGCGATATGTGCGGCCATGCTCTTCCCTAAACTCCAAGTTGGTGCTTCGAAAACCAATCTCATGGGTTCAGTAATTGGCACAAAAGTCCTTCCTGGAATGATAACTTGAATCTTCCAGCTCTCCTCTTCAGGTAATGTGGCGTTGTAGGTTCCGGTGATGCTTGGTATTCCTGTGTTCAAGTACTTGGTGGCTTCCTTCAAGTGTCGACCAAACGGCGTGTCTTCATCTGGTTGCATGAACTTGCTCCTTGCATTCGCCATTCCTAAAAGAGTAGAAAGTGGAGAGGGGTTAGAAATGAGAAGAGAGAGGCTTTCTAGGGCTTAAGCTTAGTGGTCGTGTCCTACAGTCAGCGTGTGCTCTGATACCAACTTTGTAGCGACCAGACCTCAAATGGCCTGTGCTGCTGTGCACCAGTGTCATCCCTGGATCAGTAATGCTGACACGCACAGTACAAATGGAGGATTTATAACAGAGTAGCAATCACACACTTATTACATCGAATATCTCCGAAGAGATTAAGTATGATAAACATGGCTTAAGGCCATCTAATAACGATAACAGCGGAAGACTTGGAAGATAAGTGAGTCCATCACTCCAGCGGCATCACTGAGTATAAGACCACGACCTAAGGCACCTTACTCGTCGTCTGAAAAGTCTGCAACATGAAACGTTGCAGCCCTAGAGAGCAATGAACAATAATAATGCTATACTATATGCATGTATGGCTGGTGGAAAGCTCTATGGTTACAGTTTTGCGAAAAGCCAATTTTATCCTACTTCAAAGTAATAAATTTTATTTAACTATCATGGTGGTTGTGAAACATTGAGAAGGTACCTCCAACTCAATCCCAATTAAGTGTCATCATTAACCCAACAAAATTAATTAAAAGTAACATGGTGATGAGATTCAAATGATAATCCAAGTACTAGATACTCAAGTTGTCCATAACCGGGGACACGGCTAACCATGATTAGTTTGTACACTCTGCAGAGGTTTGCGCACTTTTCCCCACAAGACTCGATCGCCTCCGCTTGATTCTCGCACTGCATGATGTTTGAGAAACGGATGACCGAGACACAGTCTTTCAGAAACAATCACTCTTTACTCTGGGTGGACCGGTACACCTACTTTCCCCTACATCTGCTAGCCCACCTCTTCAAGAGATCTTGTAACCTACTCAACTATGCTAGAGCCCATAATAGCTTGTGGCTGCACACGAAAGTTTCTAGCATGAATAATCTTATGATCCCTTTGAGCATGGGTGGCGGACCTTATACATACAGACAACACTGGGTTCTCCAGGTGCCTCAATCCACCCAGATGTGAGTTTTAGTTGCCACCTTAAGTTGAACCATTAATAAACATCTCACATCTGTCGTGAATATCACTCAAACCCAAATCCACGTCTACGAGCATAGCATGGCAATAATAAAAGCAACGTAGAAGTAACACCCAAGGGTTTGATAAGAAAAACAGGTAATAGGTACTACCTCAACTACTTCCCAATACCCACAATTTAATTAGATCCTAATCATGCAAGTGTTTGAGGAAAATAGATCTAATGCAATAAAAACTGGGTATGAACGGGGTATGATCAAAGTGTTACTTGCCTTGCTGATGATCCGCAAAACCGAACGAGTCGAAGTAACAAGCGGCACACTCCGGGTACTCTATCGCAAACAAACAAGCATACAATCAGTACACATCTAATGCACAGGTAAAACTCGAATGAAAGATCCAACCAGAAAGTTCAACTTAAGAACTCCGGTTTGCAAAAAGAATCAACTCGAAAGAAGCAACGAAAGTCAAACGGCGAAAGAAAGAAACTTTGTTTGCTAATCTGGATCTAGGTCAAATTTTACTGTAGCAAAAACTTGTTTGAGTAGCTTAAACGGAAAGAGAATTTCGAGACGAAACTCTAGGCGCTTGAATCGCCTGATTCCGATAAACGAGCGAGAAGTTAAACAGAATCGAAGATTCGATCAGAATTCGTATCTGAGAAAATCGCAGAAAAAAATCCGACGAAAAAGAAAAACGGACGAACGGTTAGATAACGGACGTTCGTTAACAGAGAAAAACCGACGAACGCGTTTGTTAAAACGAACGGTTCGGTGAACGCTCGCAAAATAATAAAACCGAAAAAAAACCGATCTAGGGTTTTTTTAAGAAAACCAGCAACGGCGAGGTGCGGCTACCTCGGGGACGGGCTCCGGCGAGGCTCCGGCGACGGGGCTGCGGGGCTCGGTCGGCGGCTCCTGCGAGCGGCGGCGGCGGCGCGGATCCCGTGCGGGCGGCGGCGGGCGAGGCGAGTGCGGCGGCGGCGGCTTGCGATGAGGGAGAGGGGCGCGGGGTGGGCCGGCGGCCTGGCTGGGCTGCGGCCCGGTCGGGCGCGCAGTTTTTTTTTTAAATAAGTTCCGCGGAAAACAATTCGTAGAAAAAAAATAAAAATCAGAGAAATATGAAATAAATTTTCCCCGTCTTGTTAGAAAATCTAGAATAGGGTGAACATTTTTTAAATCAAAATAAATATTTTGAAAACATGCAATATTTTTAATGCAATAAAATTTGCAAATAAAATCCAAATAAATTCAATAAATGATTTTAACCTTTTCCTCCAGTATTTCAATTGTTTTGGAGAAGTCATGTTTTCTCCTCTCGTTTATTTTTAGAATGAAATATTTTTCCGGAGAGAAAATAATTAAAACCAAAATCGTCGTCTTATTATTTGATGAAAATCAAATATGAAAATTCGAGAAAATCCCCAACTCTCTCCGAGGGTCCTTGAGTTGCTTAGGATTTATCGAGGATTTGTCAAAATGCAATAAAACATGATATGCAATGATGATCTATGTATAACATACCAAATTGAAAATTTGGGATGTTACACAAGCAAAAATTACCAAATGCAAGGAAGAAGAAAGAGATGATAGCAATCTCAACATGACGAGAGGTAATTTAGTAAGATAAAAATTTCTACAACCATATTTTCCTGTCTCATAATAGTTACATGTAGGATCATAGGAAAATTCAACAAAGTAGCTATCACATAACATATTCTCAACAGGATCCACATGCATGCGAAGTTGACACTCTTCCAAAATAGTGGGATTATCATTAACTAAAGTCATGACCCATCCAAACCCACTTTTATCAAAAATACCATAAGATTGAATATTCTCCAAATATGTGGGGTCTAAAGTTGACACTCTTCCAAACCCACTTTCAATATTATTACAAACACTATTGTCAATCTCATATTCATCATGGGGCTTAAATATATTTTCAAGATCATAAGAAGGATCACCCCAATCATGATCATTGCAACAAGTAGTAGACATAGCAAAACTAGCATCCCCAAGCTTAGGGTTTTGCATATTATTAGCACAATTGACATCAAGAGAATTTATACTAAAATCATTGCAATCATGCTTTTTATTCAAGGAGCTATCATGAATCTCTTCATAAAGCACTTCATCACAATTTTCAGATTCACGAATTTCAAGCAAAACCTCACAAAGATAATCTAGTGCACTCAAATCACTAGAAATTGGTTCATGATAATTGGATCTCTTAAAAAGATTAGCAAGTGGATGGGGTTCCATATCAATAGATTTTTAGCAAGCGAAGATGCAAGCATATAAAAGGCACATGGTAACACAAGCAAACAATAAATCTGACGAGAAAAAGGCAAACGAAAAAGAAGGCGAATAAAACGGCAAAGGTGAAGTGGGGGAGAGGAAAACGAGAGGCAAATGGCAAATAATGTAATGCGAGGGACAAGAGTTTGTCATGTGTACTTGGTATGTCTCGACTTGACTTGGTGTAGACCTCCCCGGCAACAGCGTCAGAAATCCTTCTTGCTACCTCTTGAGCATGTGTTGGTTTTCCCTCGAGGAGGAAAGGGTGATGCGGCAAAGTAGCGTAAGTATTTCCCTCAGTTTTTGAGAACCAAGGTATCAATCCAGTAGGAGGATACACGCAAATTGCCTCGTACCTACACAAACAAATAAGAACCTTGCAACCAACGCGATAAAGGGGTTGTCAATCCCTTCACGGCCACTTGCAAAAGTGAGATCTGATAGAGATAATAAGATCAATATTTTTGGTATTTTTATGATATAGATTGGAAAGTAAAGATTGCAAAATAAAATAGATCGGAAACTTATTTGATGGAAAATAGACCCGGGGGCCATAGGTTTCACTAGTGGCTTCTCTCAAGATAGCATAATCTGCGGTGGGTGAACAAATTACTGTCGAGCAATTGATAGAAAAGTGCATAGTTATGAGAATATCTAGGCATGATCATGTATATAGGGATCACGTCCGTGTCAAGTAGACCGAAATTATTCTGCATCTACTACTATTACTCCACACATCGACCGCTATCCAGCATGCATCTAGAGTATTAAGTTCATAAGAACAGAGTAACGCATTTGGCAAGATGACATGATGTAGAGGGATAAACTCAAGCAATATGATATAAACCCCATCTTTTTATCCTTGATGGCAACAATACAATACGTGCCTTAATGCCCCTGCTGTCACTGGGAAAGGACACCGTAAGATTGAACCCAAAGCTAAGAACTTCTCCCATTGCAAGAAAGATCAATCTAGTAGGCCAAACCAAACTGATAATTCGAAGAGACTTGCAAAGATATCAAATCATGCATATAAGAATTCAGAGAAGAACCAAATATTGTTCATAGATAATCTTGATCATAAACCCACAATTCATCGGATCTCGACAAACACACCACAAAAAGAATTACATCGAATAGATCTCCAAGAGAATCGAGGAGAACTTTGTATTGAGATCCAAAGAGAGAGAAGAAGCCATCTAGCTATAACTATGGACCCGAAGGTCTGCGGTAAACTACTCACACATCATCGAAGAGGCTATGGTGTTGATGTAGAAGCCCTCCGTGATCGATTCCCCCTCCGGCCGAGCGCCGGAAAAGGCCCCAAGATGGGATCTCACGGGTACAGAAGGTTGCGGCGGTGGAAATAGGGTTTCGTGGTGCTCTCGGATGTTTACGGGGTATATGAGTATATATAGGCGAAAGAAGTAGGTCGGTGGAGCCACGAGGAGCCCATGAGGGTGGGGGCACGCCTACCCCCTGGGCGCGCCTCCCTGCCTCGTGGCCGCCTCATTGCTTCCTTGACGTCCACTCCAAGTCTCCTGGATCACGTTTCTTCCAAAACTAACTCTCCCGAAGGTTTCATTTCGTTTGGATTCCGTTTGATATTCCTTTTCTGTGAAACACTGAAATAGGCAAAAAAAACAGCAATTTGCACTGGGCCTTTGGTTAGTAGGTTAGTCCCAAAAATAATATAGAAGTGTATAATAAAGCCCACTAAACATCCAAAACAGATAATATAATAGCATGGAACAATAAAAAATTATAGATACGTTGGAGACGTATCAGTGCTCCGGAGCACCAATGCCGCAGGAAGAATCGCCGAATGGAACATTGAATTGCATGCGTTTCGGCTAGACTTCAGCACCACTAGGGTCATCAAGGGTGCGGCGCTCGCCAACCTTTTGGCGGAATGGACCGACGTCCCCAGCCCCAAAGCAGGCGAGGACCGATCCCTCTCACCAGGAAGCGAGGCACCAGACGGCTGGGTCATGTACTTCGACGGCGCCTTTGCGCGCCAGGGCGCGGGGGCTGGAGCCATGCTCGTCTCGCCCACTCAGGACAAGCTCTACTACGTTGTGCAGCTCTGCTTCCAACACGGTGAAAAGGTCTCCAACAACATCGCGTAGTACGAAGGCTTGATTGCCGGTCTCAAGGCTGCGGCCGCCTTGGGCATTAAACGCCTCACCATCAGGGCGACTCCCAGCTCCTCGTCAACTTTCCAACAAAGTATACGAGCCGAAGGATGAGCACATGGAGGCATACCTAGTGGAGGTACACAAAATCGAGAAGCAATTCTTGGGTCTGGAACTGCACCACGTGCCACGTGGCACGAACAAGGAAGCGGACGACATCGCCAACAGGGCGTCCCGGCGCCTGGCTCAGGAGCCTGGCGTCTTCGAGGAGCGGCTCTTCAAGCCCTCAGCAGCCCCTCCTATTGTGGGCCCAACATCGCCCCAGGTGGAGCTCCCCCCAGTGCCCCTCTCAGGAGCCCCCGCTTGCGGCCCGACCTCGGGAGCGCGTCTGTTCCGTGCGCTCGAGCCTCAAGAGGGGTGCTGGACCGAAGAGTTCAAGGCGTACCTGCTTCAGGGAACCCTGCCGGAGAAGGAGGAAGACGCGGAGCGCGTGGCTCGGCAGGCCACTGCCTACTGCATTCAGGATGGTGAGCTCTACCGAAACGACCAAACGATGTTTCCTTATGATGCATCTCCAGTGAGCAGGGGTGTGAGCTATTAATCGACATACACGGCGGGGACTGCGGGCATCACTCATCATCGCGCACCTTGGTGGGCAAGGCGTTCCGTAGCGGATTCTGCTGGCCCACGGTGCTCAGCGACGCTGCCGAGCTGGTGAGAGCCTGTGAAGCCCGCCAGTTCCATGCCAAGCAAATCCACCAACCTACTCGGGGTCTCCAGACCATCCCGCTCTCGTGGTCGTTTGCGGTCTAGGGGCTGGACATCCTGGGCCCATTTCCCTGAGCGTCCGGGGGCTATCGCTACCTTTAAGCCGCCATCGACAAGTTTACCAAGCGGGCAGAGGTGGAGCCCGTCTGCACCATCCCAGCTGGCTCAGCGGTCAAGTTCTTCAAGGGCCTCGTGAGCCGGTTCGAGGTCCCCAATCGCATCATCACCGACAATGGCTCACAGTTCACTAGTAACCTCTTCAAAGCATACTGTGCTAACCTTGGAACGCATATATGCTATGCTTCGGTGGCGCACCCCAGGAGCAACGGCCAAGCCGAGCGCGCCAATGCGGAGGTTTTGATGGGCCTCAAGGCAAGAACTTTTAAGAAGAAGCTCGAGGCCTGCAGCAGGGGCTGGCTGGACGAGCTCCAGTCCATGCTGTGCTCCATCCGCACCACCGCGACCAAGCCGACCGGCGAGACTCCATTATTCCTCGTCTACGGAGCCGAAGAGGTTCTCCCACACGAGGTCAAGCAATCGCTCCACGTGGGTCTTGGCATTTGACGAGGCACGCCAGGATGCCTCGCGGGGGATCGACATCGTGCTGGGGGAGGAACGCCGCCGCCAAGCCTCGCTCCGAGCAGCAAGGTACCAGCAGGCGCCGCGGCGGTACCACTGCCGCAGCATCCACTCCAGGACGCTCGAGGTGGGTGATCTCGTCCTGAGGCGGGTGCTCTCTATGGAGGGGCTGCATAAGCTCTCACCCATGTGGGAGGGCCCGTTTAGGATTGTCCGCGTCTCCAGGCCTAGCGCCGCGCGCATGGAGACGCAGGACGGGATCCCCATCCAGAACGCCTGGAACATCCAGCACCTCCGGAAGTTCTACCCATGAAGCAAGGCCTAGTGTCTGTGAAGGTCTCCGCTCGTGACACTCTCACGTAATAATGCATGGGGCTGTACACGCCCCGGAGTATCCAGAGTGCCGCCCTCGGGCCTCGGGGGCTCCCTCCCACGTCCTAGTGGCAGCACTTAGCTCCGCGATGGTGAGAAGACTAGTCTAGGCGCCGGACGCGGCTGTTCATTTGCTTGCTTTCTGTAGTTGGTTTGCACACCTTTTTAATGGAATTTGGAGTTCTCGCGTTTTCGATTGCCAAGTTGGATTTCCCCTTCGTCTTCTCTCTTGCCCTTCGGTCTTGGCCCAGGAGGAGCGGCAGTTGCCCGTCGCTCTTCCTCGCGTGTTTCGCGCACGGGGGCTGGGTAGGTGTGTGCGCGCGTCGGGCCCGCCTCGCGCTGCAAACACACCTCGCCATAGCCTGTCCCCCCTAGAACCTTGGCTTTTTCCATCCTCGCGAGGCACTCTCGAATGAGCTTGTGGGCATGCGCCTCCCCTTTGGTCTGTGCCCCCCGGGCAGCGTGACGTGGTGCACTAGGCCGCAGCTAGCTCATGCCTGAGGGCTCACGCAAGGAAGAGCAAGGCTCCCCGCCAAGCTTTCTAACAACTTTGCATCTTTACGATGCCTCCCGAGGTTAATGGCTCCTAAGTCAGTAGCAAGGGGACCTCACCGGATGCCAAGAGGCAAGCCCTCGTGAGACAGCAAACTACCACGAGCGTATCAAGCTAAGTCGTTCTACCTCACTTACTCGAAACGTGGGTATCGTGGCATAGCACCAAAATAATAAGCATAGCATAGTGGCACAAGTGCCATTGTTCGTTACATGCCCCAGCAGGGCCTTCTACTTTTTTCAAAATGCAGGAGAAAGCAAAGGCTAAACAAAAGTGGCCCGCGCGGCCACAGCAGCTCCCGAGGCCGGGCTCCGGAGGCCCCCCGGGCTCAGCCCGAGCCTTCCTCCCGCTTCACCAGAGCATGGCGACGAGATGATCTGCCACCTTCCTCGAAGCGAGCCTAGCGACGTGGCGGCTGGTCGTAGCCGCCGCTTCTTGTGCTCTCGCTGGAGAAGGAGCCGCCGCCGCTGGTTGAACCGCGACCGTGGCCAAGGGCAAGTTCACCCTCAGCGTCGTCACGGCTGTCATCAAGGCCAAGCTCATCGTCGCCGCCGCCGTCTTCGGGGCAGCACCCTGTGCGACGGCCATCTTCCCCGAACACCCTCACGTAGAGGGTCGCGACGCCGTCGTACTTGAAGTGGAGGGTGCACCTCCCGCTCAGGCCACGCGCGCGGGCAAACGCCTCCCATGAAGCCTTGCTGCAGCAGCCGTCAGCCTACAGCCAGAGGCCGTCAAGGCCCACGACCGGTAGCTCGCCCGCGAAGAAGGGAGGGAGCGGGAGCCAGGTACCGGTCGGCCTCTCCGACCACACAACAAACTCCGGAGGCACCCCCGCCGAATGGAAGCGTGGCCGAGGAGGCCAGACGACCACGACGCGACTCCCTCAATCACAGGGGCTACCTCGCCCTTGGCGGCTCCAGCCACGAGAAGAAGCGCCGCCGCGGCCACTCGAGGCGCGCCCGTGCCCCCGAGGAGCCACCGCAGTCGCGGCATGCTTCCGGGGGCGACCTCGCCCTCTCTTGGGCGGCGACGAGCCGGGCCTCTCCTTGGGGGCCTTCCCCTTTTCGGCAGTGGGGAACTTCCTCGTCGGCGCCATGGGTGCTATGACAAGACGGCGAGGCAAGAAGAAGAAGAAGGAGCGGGTGGCGAGAAGACGGAGATGAGCAAGGGGGATATGTCCCTCCCCTCATTTATAGTCAGAGGAAGGCCAACCGCCGACCTCCACGATCGCACGCAATGATGATTTTCCTCTGCATGCAGCATAGTCTCGTCAAGTCGGACGGTTGCCGAGGCAGCGTGGGGAAGCGGAGGCGCCCACGTCCGATCAATCGCCACGCGTCAACCAAGGCCGCAAGCGGTTAGGGCCCATGGCGCTCCGCACTTGACCTTTGGCTTCGCCTCGAACCCAAGCTCGAGCGCGCCTTGGGCCCGGGGGCTACTTTCGAGGCTCTGGGAACGGGGGTACCCAGACTTGCCTGCCTACGGCCCACGGCGTGGCACCGTCAACAACCCGGTACGACCCAACTTCGGCAATAACAACCCAAGACCCTCGCAAGGCGGACGACACCAAGACCTCCCTGGGGGCGGCCTCCCCATGCTGGCTCCTGAGGAGCGAAGATATCTATGCAAGGTGCACCTCGCGAGGTTCATATGACGTGAGCCATGACGACCAAGGCCAGGCGGGCGCCAGCGGGCGCAGTGTACCCGTTTCCTCTTTGGTGCTAAGGAGGCAAGCGCAGGCGCGGAGTCCCAAGGAATCAAGCAAAGGTTTCCATTTCGGTGCAACAAGACCAAGACCGCCAGGACGGAGGTCATCGCGGAGCCCACCATGGCGTCACCACCAGATGCTTTTGCAAGCAAAGACTACTTTTGTCAGAATAACTTGTACTAGTTGTCTCCCTTTGAATTTGGCCATTGTGGGATCCCTTCCCGCCTACATTTGGGAAGAGGACCAAGGCCACTATAAATAGGACCTATCCACCACCATAGAGGGGGATCGGATCCATTCCACCCTGACCAACTCACCAGCTCATCGAGCACAAGAACACCTCACCTCCTAAGGCTGTTCTGCCATTGTACTAGTTCATCCACAGCCCCTCGAGGCCAATCCACCACAAAGTAGGAGTAGGGTTTTGGCCCGAACCTAGGTAAACTTTTGTGTCTCTTGTCCATTTGGTTCGTCGAGCTAGGCCGTGGGATCAGTGAGCAGGCAGACTGGGGAGGACGAGTTCTTTGCACGCACCCCAGAGTTCGAACCTCTGAAGGGTCTGCGGAACCTTGAATCCGACACATCTGAATGCTCCACGGACTTCTGCAGTCCTTCCGCTTCTTGTCGCAGCATAGCTGATCGATTTCTTTCGGCTTGTAGTTGAGACTCAAGAAACCGAACTGATTCAGATAGTGAGTTTGAATAGCTTGTGCAAGCGGTAGTGGCCAGTAAGTCGAACACTAAACCAAGACAGGACTTTGGGGTTGTCTCACGGTCTTCAAAATAGTTTTCCTTAGCTGTTTTATCAGCTTTGTTGGAGACCAACAAGGATGTCTCTCTATCCTGAACCTTATCTACATTACTTCCTTTACCATTGCTTAATAATAAGGCACTCTTCCCCAATATTATGTCAGCATTCTAAAAGAAAAAACAAGCAGACACATAATAGGTTTAGCATGTACTAGTATATGAAACTCATTTCGGTGAACGAGTTCATTAGTAAGGTGGACAGGATTAAAATACCAACTCTTCTATTGCCAATAGTACATAATAAAAGCATAAAACAAACATATATCTATGTCCTATGGTCACTGCATTGTCTTGCCAAATCAAAATAGAGACACGGTTCAAATCATATCAGTTCAAGACAAAGCAGCACTGAAAGAATACAAAGCGTGGGAAACTACACGACACAACGAGATTTCAGATGGGTACCACGGGTCTACATGTACAACAACACTATTGGCTCTGTTGTGATGCTAGTAATGTGCATGATGTGAGAAGTCAACTGTACACACAATTGAAATTGAAATCAACAGAGCTGTTTATAAGGGCAAACCTGTTCAAGAAACATGCGTAAACATACCTGTTGTGCCATTGGAGTTTCGATTGGATCCTTCAATTTAAAAATAAGTTTGTATGAGTACATACAGTGATACAAGAGCAAAGCAGTATGCACAATAGCAATGGAAGCTTTAATGAGAACAGTTGTTCTTCAGGTTTAAGCACTTGTTCTACATGAACAGAGTACAGTAAGACGCAAGAATATAGTACTTAAAATAGAAAATGAGCTCATAGACCTTACCACATTCTTGGATCGGGACCAGTACAGAACAAGGAGTTCCCAGTCGTCGTCCAGTAAATGTGTCTCAGGAGAAAGTAAGGGAATTTGATGAGTTTCTT
Organism: Aegilops tauschii subsp. strangulata; assembly: GCF_002575655.3. Lineage (NCBI taxonomy): Eukaryota > Viridiplantae > Streptophyta > Magnoliopsida > Poales > Poaceae > Aegilops > Aegilops tauschii. The sequence continues at coordinate 321,679,165 of NC_053038.3, read as the reverse complement.
TGCTAGTGAAGTACGATTTCTTCAAGTAATTCCGATACTACCACCAAGCATTCTTAAAGATAGCAGAGGTATGATGTCTACTACACAATCTTCTTCTTGTAGACATTGTTGGGCCTCCAAGTTCAGAGATTTGTAGGACAGTAGCAAATTTCCCTCAAGTGGATGACCTAAGGTTTATCAATCCGTGGGAGGCGTAGGATGAAGATGGTCTCTCTCAAGCAACCCTGCAACCAAATAACAAAGAGTCTCTTGTGTCCCCAACACACCCAATACAATGGTAAATTGTATAGGTGCACTCGTTCAGTGAAGAGATGGTGATACAAGTGCAATATGGATGATAGATATAGGTTTTTGTAATCCAAAAATATAAAAACAGCAAGGTAACTAATGATAAAAGTGAGCGAAAACGGTATTGCAATGCTTCGAAACAAGGCCTAGGTTCATACTTTCACTAGTGCAAGTTCTCTCAACAATAATAACATAATTGGATCATATAACTATCCCTCAACATGCAACAAAGAGTCACTCCAAAGTCACTAATAGCGGAGAACAAACAAAGAGATTATTGTAGGGTACAAAACCACCTCAAAGTTATTCTTTCTGATCGATCTATTCAAGAGTCCGTAGTAAAATAACACGAAGCTATTCTTTCCGTTCGATCTATCCTAGAGTTCGTACTAGAATAACACCTTAAGACACAAATTAACCAAAACCCTAATGTCACCTCAAGTATCCACGGGTATGATTATACGATATGCATCACACAATATCAGATTCATCTATTCAACCAACACAAAGAACTTCAAAGAGTGCCCCAAAGTTTCTACCGGAGAGTCAAGACGAAAACGTGTGCCAACCCCTATGCATAAGTTCGCGAGGTCACGGAACTCGCAAGTTGATCACCAAAACATACATCAAGTGGATCACTTGAATATCCCATTGTCACCATAGATAAGCACATGCAAGACATACATCAAGTGTTCTCAAATCCTTAAAGACTCAATCCGATAAGATAACTTCAAAGGGAAAACTCAATCCATTACAAGAAAGTAGAGGGGGAGAAACATCATAAGATCCAACTATAATAGCAAAGCTCGCGATACATCAAGATCGTGCCAAATCAAGAACACGAGAGAGGGAGATCAAACACATAGCTACTGGTACATACCCTCAGCCCCAAGGGTGAACTACTCCCTCCTCGTCATGGAGATCACCGGGATGATGAAGATGGCCACCGGTGAGGGATCCCCCCCCGGGCAGGGTGCCGGAACAGGGTCCCGATTGGTTTTTGGTGGCTACAAAGGCTTGCGGCGGCGGAACTCCCGATCTAGGTTATTTTCTGGAGGTTTCAGTATTTATAGGAATTTTTGGCGTCGGGAACAAGTCAAGGAGGTGCCTGAGTCGTCCATGGGATAGGCCGCCGCGCCCGAGGGGGTGGGCGCCCCCACCCTTGTGGGCGGCCCGGGACTCTTCTGGCCCAACTCTTTTACTCCGGGGTCTTCTTTTGGTCCATAAAAAATTGTCAAAAATTGGCACGTCCATTGGACTCCGTTTGGTATTCCTTTTCTGTAAAACTCAGAAACAAGGACAAAAAACAGAAACTGGCACTGGGCTCTAGGTTAATAGGTTAGTCCCAAAAATCATATAAAATAGCATATAAATGCATATAAAACATCCTAGATCGATAACATAATAGCATGGAACAATCAAAATTATAGATACGTTGGAGACGTATCAAGCATCCCCAAGCTGAATTCCTGCTCGTCCTCGAGTAGGTAAATGATAAAAACAAATTTTTTGATGTGGAATGCTACCTAGCATATTTATCGATGTAATTTTCTTTATTGTGGCATGAATGTTCAGATCCATAAGATTCAAGACAAAAGTTAAATATTGACATAAAAATAATAATACTTCAAGCATACTAACCAAGCAATTATGTCTTCTCAAAATAGCATAGCCAAAGAAAGCTCATCCCTACAAAATCATTTAGTTTGGACATGCTTCATTTTCGTCACACAAAATGCTCTCATGATGCATAACCCCGATGAGAAGCCAAGCAATTGTTTCATACTTTAGTATTCTCAAACTTTTTCAACTTTCATGCAATACATGAGCGCGAGCCATGGACATAGCACTATGGGTGGAATAGAATATGATGACGGGGGTTGTGTGGAGAAGACAAAAAAGGAGAAACTCTCACATTGACACGGCTAATCAACGGGCTATGGAGATGCCCATCAATTAGTGTCAATGCGAGGAGTAGGGATTGCCATGCAACGGATTCACTAGAGCTATAAATGTATGAAAGCTCAACAAAAGAAACTAAGTGGGTGTGCATCCAACTTTCTTGCTCACGAAGACCTAGGGCATTTGAGGAAGCCCATTGTTGGGATATACGAGCCAAGTTCTATAATGAAAAATTCCCACTAGTATGTCAAGGTGACAAAATAAGAGACTCTCTATCATAAAGATCATGGTGCTACTTTGAAGCACAAGTGTGGAAAAAGGATAGTAGCATTGTCCCTTCTTTTCTTTTATTTTTCTTTTTGGGCCTGCCTTTTTTTATTTGGCCTTTCTTTTTTTGGTCCTTTTTGGCCTTTCTCTTTATTTTCATGGGACAATGCTCTATTAATGATGATCATCACACTTCTATTTATTTACAACTCAATGATTACAACTCGATACTAGAACAAAATATGACTCTATATGAGTGCCTCCGGCGGTGTGCCGGGATGTGCAATGAATCAAGAGTGACATGTATGAAATATTATGCATGGTGGCTTTGCCACAAATACGATGTCAACTACATGATCATGCAAAGCAATATGACAATGATGAAGCGTGTCATAATAAACGGAACGGTGGAAAGTTGCATGGCAATATATCTCGGAATGGCTATGGAAATGCCACAATAGGTAGGTATGGTGGCTCTTTTGAGGAAGATATAAGGAGGTTTATGTGTGATAGAGCGTATCATATCACGGGGTTTGGATGCACCGGCGAAGTTTGCACCAACTCTCAAGGTGAGAAAGGGCAATGCACGGTACCGAAGAGGCTAGCAATGATGGAAGATGAAAGTGTGTATAATCCATGGACTCAACATTAGTCATAAAGAACTCACATACTTATTGCAAAAATCTACAAGTCATCAAAAACCAAGCACTACGCGCATGCTCCTAGGGGGATAGATTGGTAGGAAAAGACCATCGCTCGTCCCCGACCGCCACTCATAAGGATGACAATCAAACAAAACCTCATGTTTCAAATTTGTCACACAACGTTTACCATACGTGCATTCTACGGGACTTGCAAACTTCAACACAAGTATTTCTCAAATTCACAATTACTCAACTAGAAAGAATCTAATATTACCATCTTCATATCTCAAAACAATCATCAAGCATCAAACTTCTCATAGTATTCAATGCACTCTATATGAAAGTTTTTATTATATCCCTCTTGGATGCCTATCATATTAGGACTAAATTCATAACCAAAGAAAATTATCATGCTGTTTAAGACTCTCAAAATAATATAAGTGAAGCATGAGAGATCAATAATTTCTATAAAATAAAACCACCGCCGTGCTCTAAAAAGATATAAGTGAAGCACTAGAGCAAATGACAAACTACTCTGAAAGATATAGGTGAAGATCAATGAGTAGCCGAATAATTATGCAACTATGTGAAGACTCTCTAATATTTAAGAATTTCAGATCTTGGTATTTTATTCAAACAGCAAGCAAAACTAAATAAAATAAAATGACGCTCCAAGCAAAACACATATCATGTGGTGAATAAAAATATAGCCTCAACTAAAGTTACCGATAGACGAAGACGAAAGAGGGGATGCCATCCGGGGCATCCCCAAGCTTAGGCTCTTGGTTATCCTTGAATATTACCTTGGGATTCCTTGGGCATCCCCAAGCTTAGGCTCTTGCCACTCCTTATTCCATACTCCATCGAATCTTTACCCAAAACTTGAAAACTTCACAACACAAAACTCAACAGAACACTCATAAGCTCCGTTAGTATAAGAAAATAAATCACCACTTAGGTACTGTTTTGAACTCATTCTAAATTCATATTGGTGTAATATCTACTGTATTCCAACTTCTCTATGGTTCATACCCTCCGATACTACTCATAGATTCATCAAAATAAGCAAACAACACAATGAAAACAGAATCTGTCAAAAACAGAACAGTCTGTAGTAATCTGTATCATTCGAATAATTCTGTCACTCCAAAAATTCTAAAATAAATTGTTGGACCTGAGGAATTTGTCTATTAATCATCTGAAAAAATAATCAACCTAAAAGAACTCTCCAGTAAAAAAATGGCAGCTAATCTCGTGAGCGCAAAAGTTTCTGTTTTTTACAGCAAGATCGCAAAGACTTCACCCAAGTCTTCCCAAAGTTCTACTTGGCACAAACACTAATTAAAACATAAAACCACATATAACCAGAGGCTAGATGAATTATTTATTACTAAACAGGAGCAAAAAGTGAAGAACAAAAGTAAAATTGGGTTGCCTCCCAACAAGCGCTAACGTTTAACGCCCCTAGCTAGGCATGATGATTTCAATGATGCTCACATAAAAGATAAGAATTGAAACATAAAGAGAGCATCATGAAGAATATGACTAGCACATTTAAGTCTAACCCACTTCCTATGCATAGGGATTTTGTGAGCAAACAACTTATGGGAACAATAATCAACTACCATAGGAAGGCCAAACAAGCATAACTTCAAAACTTTAAGCACATAGAGAGGAAATTTGATATTATTGCAATTCCTACAAGCATGTGTTCCTCCCTCATAATAATTTTCAGTAGCATCATGAATGAATACAACAATATAACTATGACATAAAGCATTCTTTTAATGATCTACAAGCATAGAATTTTAATTACTCTCCACATAAGCAAAATTCTTCTCATTCGAAATAGTGGGAGTATCATAAGAAACTCGAATACTATAAATTGTTTCAACATTAAAAGAGTAATGTTCAGAAAAAGGGTAATCATAATCATGACAAGTTTTATAAATATAATCATCACTACTTTTTATAGCATAAGTGTCATCACAATAATCATCATAAATAGGAGGCATGCTATCATCATAATAAACTTGCTCATCAAAACTTGGGAGGCTAAAAATATCATCTTCATTAAACATAGCATCCCCAAGCTTGGGACAAAAATTAATTGCAGAAAATAAATTCTCAAACATGTCATTCTCATCAAACATAGCATCCCCAAGCATGGGCCTTTTCATATCATAAGCATAATCACTCTCATCATTAATAGTATGGATAGCACCAATAGTATAGCAATTATCATCATCACAATGAGTAATAGGAGCAACATCATTTGGGAGGGATACCTTTTTACCTTTGCTTCTCTATCTTTTCTTTTTCCTCTTTGCATCATGTGTGGGTTTAATCCTATTTTTGGAGCTCCTTATTAATGAGATTGGTTGAATAGAAGGCTCCTCCTCGTTACCTGATTCATCATAAGAAATAATAGGAGGATATTGGGAAGTCTCTTCCCTTTCATTAGTATTCTCTTCATCTTCTATTTGTTTTCTTGTCTTTATTTAATTGGCAATATAAGGATTTTCAATGCAATTCACCGCACAATACATATAAATTTTCTCTAGATCAAAATCAAGAACTGTCTCAAGGGAAAATTCTGGAATATCCTTAGTCATACGTTTTATTTCTTCATAACCCAAAAGCAAACTAAGTTCATTATGATGCACAAGGGAAATCAAGTCATCACAATTTTTGGACACGATTCGATCATGAAACAATTTGCATTGGATATTTAAATGGCCATGTTCATTGCAAAGTTCACAAGGATGGCTAAGAAAATTTAAATTTTCAGCACAAACATCTAGCCTCTCTTGTAACCATTTAGTTTCTAAATACTTATGCCTCTTGCAAAATCTATCTTCCCTATTTGGTGTGTACTTGCAAACTCTATGTACTCCACAAAAGTTGACATGCTTATAAGAGACATTTTTATCATGACTAGTGCAATCATCATTAGTACTATGGATATTCAAAGAGTTCATACTAACAACATTGCAATCATGCTCATCATTCAAAGATTTAGTGCCAAACATTCTAATGCATTCTTCCTTTAGCAATTGAGCACAATTATCAGAATTCTTATTCTCATGAAAGATATTAAAAAGATGAAGCATATGAGGCACCCTCAATTCCATTTTTTTGTAGTTTTCTTTTATAAACTAAACTAGTGATAAAACAAGAAACAAAAAGATTCGATTGCAAGATCTAAAGATATACATTCAAGCACTCACCTCCCCGGCAACGGTGCCTGAAAAGTGCTTGATTTCTACTACACAATCTTCTTCTTGTAGACGTTGTTGGGCCTCCAAGTGCAGAGGTTTGTAGGACAGTAGCAAATTTCCCTCAAGTGGATGACCTAATGTTTATCAATCCGTTGGAGGCGTAGGATGAAGATGGTCTCTCTCAAGCAACCCTGCAACCAAATAACAAAGAGTCTCTTGTGTCCCCAACACACCCAATACAATGGTAAATTGTATAGGTGCACTAGTTCGGCGAAGAGATGGTGATACAAGTGCAATATGGATGGTAGATATAGGTTTTTGTAATCTGAAAATATAAAACAGCAAGGTAACTAATGATAAAAGTGAGCAAAAACGGTATTGCAATCCTTTGAAACGAGGCCTAGGGTTCATACTTTCACTAGTGCAACTTCTCTCAACAATAATAACATAATTGGATCATATAACTATCCCTCAACATGCAACAAAGAGTCACTCCAAAGTCACTAATAGCGGAGAACAAACGAAAAGATTGTTGTAGGGTACGAAACCACCTCAAAGTTATTCTTTCTGATCGATCTATTCAAGAGTCTGTAGTAAAATAACACGAAGCTATTCTTTCCGTTCGATCTATCCTAGAGTTCGTACTAGAATGACAGCTTAAGACACAAATCAACCAAAACCCTAATGTCACCTAGATACTCCAATGCCACCTCAAGTATCCACGGGTATGATTGTAAGATATGCATCACACAATCTCAGATTCATCTATTCAACCAACACAAAGAACTTCAAAGAGTGCCCCAAAGTTTCTACCGGAGAGTCAAGAGGAGAACATGTGCCAACCCCTATGCATAAGTTCACGAGGTCACGGAACTCGCAAGTTGATCACCAAAACATACATCAAGTGGATCACGTGAATATCTCATTGTCACCACAGATAAGCACATGCAAGACATACATCAAGTGTTCTCATATCATTAAAGACTCAATCTGATAAGATAACTTCAAAGGGAAAACTCAATCCATTACAAGAGAGTAGAGGGGGAGAAACATCATAAGATCCAACTATAATAGCAAAGCTCGCGATACATCAAGATCGTGCCAAATCAAGAACACGAGAGAGAGAGAGAGAGATCAAACACATAGCTACTGGTACATACCCTCAGCCCCGAGGGTGAACTACTCCCTCCTTGTCATGGAGATCGCCGGGATGATGAAGATGGCCACCGGTGAGGGATCCCCCCTCCGGCAGGGTGCCGGAACAGGTCCCGATTGGTTTTTGGTGGCTACAGAGTCTTGTGGCGGCGGAACTCCCGATCTAGGTTATTTTCTAGAGGTTTCAGTATTTATAGGAATTTTTGGCGTTGGGAACAAGTCAGGGAGGTGCCCGAGTCGTCCACGAGATAGGCCGACGCGCCCCGGGGGGGGTGGGCGCGCCCCCCACCCTCGTGGACGGCCCGGGACTCTTCTGGCCCAACTCTTTTACTCCGGGGTCTTCTTTTGGTCCATAGAAAACCGTTAAAAATTGGCACGTCCATTGCACTCCGTTTGGTATTCCTTTTCTGTAAAACTCAAAAACAAGGAAAAAAACAGAAACTGGCACTGGGCTCTAGGTTAATAGGTTAGTCCCAAAAATCATATATAATAGCATATAAATGCATATAAAACATCCTAGATTGATAATATAATATCATGGAACAATCAAAAATTATAGATACCTTGGAGACGTATCAAGGTATTAGCACATGTTACCTTATCCTGAGTTTCCAAATCGGTCCTTCTCTATAGAGAAAAATGGGAAAATTTGCTATATTATAACTATCATGGAGGTAGAATGTATGGGACAAAGCAAAGTAATTTCCATGCATAACATTGCTTACACATAACTCCTGGACAAACACCTGCAACTGGCATTTTCCTTCATCTTCAGTATAATATTTGCATGATGGGAGGATACGCACATAGGATTTAATAACATCAAATGCGATAGATGCTAAACTATGACTGGCTGGTTGTGCTTCCTCTACAGGAATAGGTGTACTAACTGGTGGAGTTGGGGTTCGCCGTGGTAGTACTGGCGCTTTGGGCACTAGAGCCGCCTTACTAACTGCTCCTGTTTAGGAGCTCTGTGGTGGAGATGGTGTTGTGTCAACATGAACTGGGTTACTATCTACTGGGGTTGGGGTTACATTGGGTTAAGCTGGTTCTCTATCCATCGCAGTAGGGGTACAATCTGCGAAAGTCTGGGTTATGTGTGGTACCGCTTGTTCTCGTGCATGTACAACCATGGTGCTATCTCCACCAAGAGGTAGCACTGTTTTATTTGAAGACCATGTTTTTACTCCGGTAGGTACTGCCATCACCTGCTCCAATTCAAATGGCTGCTAAACATGAAACATAGTTGAATGTACATACATTGTATGAGAGACAGATGCAATAGATAGTGTGGAAAAAAGAGGGCACGAAATAGTTGACATGTATATTGTTTAACTAAAACGGATAGCATGACATAATTTGACATATATGATGTCTATCTAAACTGGATAGCATAGCATAACATAATTCAAAGATATGATGACTAACTAAACAGGATCGCATGATATAATTTACATACATGTTATCTAAGTAATCAGGATCGCGTGATTTAATTCACATATGTGATTTATATGCTAAGCAGAGGGCATTCACATATATGATGTAACATCCCAAATTTTCAATTTGGAATGTTATACATTAGATCATCTTGCATAGCATATTTTATTGCATTTTGTTTTGCGATCCTAGATAATTCTACTCAACTCAAGGACCCATGGAGAGAGTTGGGAATTTCGTTATTTACATATTTGGGTTTTCTCAAATTTTGAAAATAGGATCATTTGTTTTAATTATTTTTCTCTCCAAAAATATTTCATATCAAAATATATGAGAGGGGATAAAATGACTTCTCCACAAATAATGAAATATTGGAGGAAAATATTAAAAACAAATATTTGATTTTATTTGGATTTTATTTGATTTAGGAAAAATACGCGTTTTCCAAAATTGCATTTAGGCCCCAAATAAATGTTCATCTTGTTCGGCTTGATTTTAGAAGTCAGGGAAAATTTATTTAGGGATTTTTGGAGTCCGTTTAGTATTTCTTTTATTTCTTTTTCTGCGCAAAATTATTTATAAAAAAAACGCGAACCGACTCGGGCCGCCGTAGGCGACCCACACTCTGCCACGCCCGGCCTTATAAGCCGCCCCGCCGAGCCGCTAGCCCACCCCGCGCCGAAACCCTAACCCTAGCCCGATCCGCCGCTGCCGTCGCGTGCCGCCGCCGCCCGACGCCGGAGCCCCGCCGCCGTCCTGCCGCCGACCCCGACCCCGCCGCCCCGCCGGAGCCGCCCGTCGCCCCGCCGAGGTTGACCACCGCCACGCCGCTGGCGGTTTTCCTCAAGAAAACCGTCCGGTTTTTCGTTCGGTTTTTTTAAAACCCTAGATCCGTTTTTTTTGGTTTAGCTTATTTAGCGAACACTCGTTCGTTCGTTCGTTTTAACGAACGGTTTTCTTTTTTTTCGCAGACAGCGAACGTTCGTTCATTAGCCTGTTCGTCCATTTTTCTTTTTTTCGGATTTTCCGCGATTATTTCTGATCGCGATTTCCGATCTGTTTTTCGTTTAAGTATAACTTTTCGCTCGTTTATCGGAATCAGGCAATTCAAGCGCCTAGAGTTTCATCTCGAAACCCTCTTTCCATTTAACCAACTCAAACAAGTTTTTGCTACTGTAAAATTCGACTTAGGTCCAGATTAGTAAACGAAGCTTGTTTCTTTCGCCGTTTGACTTTCGTTGCTTCGTTTGATTTGATTCTTTTTGCAGACCGGAGTTCTTAAGTTGAACTTTCTGGTTAGATCTTTTATTTGATTTTTACCTATGCTTTAGATGAGTGCTTATTGTATGCTTGTTTGTTTGCGATAGAGTACCCAGAGTGCGCCGCTTGCTACTTCGAATCTCTAGGTTTCACGGATCATCGGCAAGGCAAGTAACACTTTGATCATACCTCTTCTCATACCCAATTTTATTGCATTAGATTAATCCTCAACCAATTGCATGATTAGGATTTGATTAAATTGTGGGTATCGGGAAGTAGATGAGGTAGTACCTATTACCTGTTTTATTATCAACCTTTGGGAGTTACTTCTAAGTTTGCTTATTGCTATGCTATGCTAGTAGACGTGGATTGGGTGAGTGTATCCATGACAGATGTGAGATTGTTAATTAATGGTTTACTTAAGGTGGCAACTTATGTTGGGGAACGTAGTAATTTCAAAAAAATTCCTACGCACACGCAAGATCATGGTGATGCATAGCAACGAGAGGGGAGAGTGTTGTCCACGTACCCTCGTAGACTGACAGCGGAAGCGTTATCACAACGCGGTTGATGTAGTCGTACGTCTTCACGATCCGACCGATCAAGTACCGAACGTACGGCACCTCCGAGTTCTACACACGTTCAGCTCGATGACGTCCCTCGAACTCCGATCCAGCCGAGTGTTGAGGGAGAGTTTCGTCAGCACGACGGCGTGGTGACGATGATGATGTTCCACCGACGCAGGGCTTCGCCTAAGCTCCGCAACGGTATTATCAAGGTGTAATTTGGTGGAGGGGGGCACCGCACACGGCTAAGAGATCTCAAGGATCAATTGTTGTGTCTATGGGGTGCCCCCCTGCCCCCGTATATAAAGGAGCAAGGAGGAGGCAGCCGGCCAAGGGAGAGGCGCGCCAAAGGGGGGAGTCCTACTCCCACCGGGAGTAGGACTCCTCCTTTCCTTGTGGGAGTAGGAGAAGGGAAGGGGGAAGGAGAAAGAAGGAAGGGGGCGCCCCCCCCCATCCCTAGTCCAATTCGGACTAGCCCATGGGGAGGGGTGCGGCCACCCTTTGGGGTCTTTCTCTCCTTTCCCGTATGGCCCATTAAGGCCCAATACGAATTCCCATAACTCTCCGGTACTCCGAAAAATACCCGAATCACTCGGAACCTTTCCGAAGTCCGAATATAGTCGTCCAATATATCGATCTTTACGTCTCGACCATTTCGAGACTCCTCGTCATGTCCCCGATCTCATCCGGGACTCCGAACTCCTTCGGTACATCAACATACATAAACTCATAATAAAACTGTCATCGTAACTTTAAGCGTGCGGACCCTTCGGGTTCGAGAACTATGTAGACATGACCGAGACACCTCTCCGGTCAATAACCAATAGCGGGACCTGGATGCCCATATTGGCTCCCACATATTCTACGAAGATCTTTATCGGTCAGACCGCATAACAACATACGTTGTTCCCTTTGTCATCGGTATGTTACTTGCCCGAGATTCGATCGTCGGTATCTCGATACCTAGTTCAATCTCGTTACCGGAAAGTCTCTTTACTCGTTCCGTAATACATCATCCCGTAACTAACTCATTAGTCACAATGCTTGCAAGGCTTATAGTGATGTGCATTACCGAGTGGGCCCAGAGATACCTCTCCGACAATCGGAGTGACAAATCCTAATCTCGAAATACGCCAACCCAACAAGTACCTTTGGAGACACCTGTAGAGCACCTTTATAATCACCCAGTTACGTTGTGACGTTTGGTAGCACACAAAGTGTTCCTCCGGTAAACGGGAGTTGCATAATCTCATAGTCATAGGAACATGTATAAGTCATGAAGAAAGCAATAGCAACATACTAAACGATCGGGTGCTAAGCTAACGTAATGGGTCATGTCAATCACGTCATTCTCCTAATGAGGTGATCCCGTTAATCAAATGACAACTCGTGTCTATGGCTAGGAAACATAACCATCTTTGATTAACGAGCTAGTCAAGTAGAGGCATACTAGTGACACTCTGTTTGTCTATGTATTCACACATGTATTATTTTTCCGGTTAATACAATTCTAGCATGAATAATAAACATTTATCATGATATAAGGAAATATATAATACTTTATTATTGCCTCTAGGGCATATTTCCTTCAACTTAAACACACATCTGGGTGGATTGAGGCACCTGGGTATTCCAGTGATTGCCTGTATTTTTGGAAATCCCGGGGTACCGTGTGATTCTCCTATGGACCGCCACCCAGGCTCAAAGGGATCATGAGATTATTCATGCTAGAAACTTCCGTGTGCAGCCACATGCTATTATGGGCTCTAGCATAGTTGATTAAGTCGTGTGAACTCTTACAGTGGTAGACTAGCAGATGTAGGGGAAAGTAGGTGTAACTGTCTACCCATCGTAAGGTGCTAATGCGTCTGAAAGACTGTGTCTCGGTCATCTGTTTCTCAAACACCATGTAGTGCGAGAAATCAAACGGAGGAGATCGATTCTTGTGGGGAAAAGTGCACAAACCTCTGCAGAGTGTACAAACTAATCATGATTAGCCGTGTCCCCGGTTATGGACATCTTGAGTATCTAGTTCTTGGATTATCATATTGATCTCCTCACGTTACTTAAATAATTTGTTGGGTTGTTAATGATTACTTTTAATTGGGATTGAGAGGGGGTTTACCCTCTCAATGTTTTCAACAAACTTTGTAGTTAAATAAAATATATTCCTTCGCAGTAGGGAAAAATTGGCTTTTCACAAAAACCTTATAACCATAGAGCTTTTCCACCAGCCATATATGCATGTAGTGATAGCCTTTGTTCATCATTTCTCTATGGTGTGAATTTGCCAGTACATTCAATGTACTGACCCTTTGTGGCTACAACGTCTCATGTTGCAGGTTTCTTACGACGAGTAAGTGATACGTTAGGGTTACGATTTCTACACTCAACTTTGCCGTTGGTGTTGATGGGAATCCACAACCTTGTTACTTCCGCTATTTGGATTGAGGTAATAGTATTTACGTTATTTTATACATGTGATTTACCTCTGTTATAAATCCTCGAGTACTGTGTGTGTCAGCATACCGATCCAGGGATGACACTTAAGCACAGAGACTTGACCGTCTGAGGTCGGGTCGCTACATATGATGTCTGAACTAAGAACATGGTGTTGAATATTGTGTATATGATGTCTAAACTATGCAATGCAAGACACCATATGCATGCTATGAGCAGTATAACCGTGCCAAGTTAGAGCATACACCTCGGTGGGGGAATAGGACTGGTAATTTGTCTCTGAATCCATCTCTGAGGAGCTATCGGGACCCATCAAGAGATCTGCTTCGACAGGTAGCACTATCTGCTCTGAAGGCCTTGTTTTCACTCCAGATTTTTCCATCACCCACTCAAATGGCTGATTCACAGGAAGAGTAGTTTAATGTACAAACATTGTCGACAAATGGAAATGTAATGAAGAAAAGGATGGGCAAGATATCATTCAAATATATGATGCCTGGTTAAACAGGATGGCATTGCACATTTCACATATATTATGGCTGACTAAAAGACATGATACTGCATAATTCCCATATATGATATAGAAACCGAACATGTGGCATTATAGAACATGTCTAAACTAAGCAGATGACATATATGATGTTGAAAGTAGGCACTGCAAGGCAACATATGCATGATATGACTAACATCATCATGCCAAGTTAGAGCAAACACCTTGGGGGTAAATAGGAGTGGTCAGCTGCGTCTGAATCCGCCTCAGAACAGATATCTTCCTCTGGATTACAATCTGGAGAGGGGGAGGGTTTACCATTGAACCCATCATGGAGCGATGTCTGCATGAAATTGTATTGCCGCGCAAAACTATTCTCTTTTTCTCTACATGTTCACCATGACTGTGTACAATATCTGACATGCATACGAAAAAATATATAGTGAGATTATGTAAGGAGAGCATGCAGAAATCTAGAGTGATGGTAACAACCAGTGGATGGATCCAACAATAATGATAGCAGGCTGATGATTGCTTTAATTTAATAAAAAACAGATGAAGATTGCTTTACTATTTGTTTCCCACCCAAGATGAACAACATAGGCATACCCTAGGTGAACCAGATATTAGACAGAGATACTATTCATTGCTGCCTCGATATGTGCCCCACAACTAATTTAGAACTCAAGTTTAAACATTAATTTGGACCTGACTAGGAGTCTAAGAGGTGAACAGGACGATAAAGTAGCAGGTAATATTAAGCAATGCATAACATAAGCAGAAACAAAAGAGTGCGACCTCTCTTGTGGACCCATGTACTCCTCAGGTTCATCTGCTGAGTCGATGATGGTGATGCCGTTGCGATGGGTGCGGGCGGCAGGGAAGGAGATCTGAGGCGGCGAAAGATGGTCAAGAGTCGTGATGTCTTGTTTGGTGGATGCTTCTGTCGATGGAGCAACTCAGGTGAGGTGGACGACATCACGGCAGGAGCAAGACAAACCACACAAAGTTTTCTTCGACACCTACCTGTAATTGAAGTAATTCTGTAAGGGCTCCTTTGGCTTGCATGACTCTAAAAACGCAGGGATAGGAAAAACAATGGAATAGGATAGGAATGCACATGGGAAATAGAGCATTTGTAAACACAGGATTTCTGTCAACTTGGGTGTTTGGTTCACAGGAATTGGAAGAGCATAGGAATGCAAAGAAACATGGCCAAATAAAAGTGAAACCATATGAAAGCGTGTACAGTTAGAATGTTATTCTGCCACTAATGCACTTGGTCTTGTTTCCATGAATAGGATTTTGAAAAGTAGGTCCAGGTGGATGTTTTGCCCCATTACTTTCAACAAAATGCATGAACAATTGAATAGTAGAGTGCCATAGAAAAATTTCCTATTGCTATGTTTTTCCTGTGAACCAAAATAGCCCTAATGGATCGACATGAATGTAGAGTAATAAGTGATGCAACAAGTGTACAACCTCTTTGCCGTAGCCGTGTCGACCTCAGCATCATTGGGTTGGTCGCTGAAGAAGTTGAGGCAGAGGTGGCTGTCGGAGGTGTGGAGGAAGATCTGAGGAATGTGTAGTCGGCGTCCAGGGCACTGATACGTCTCCAACGTATCTATATTTTTGTTTGTTCCATGCTGTTATATTATCAATCTTGGATGTTTTATAATCATTTTATAGTCATTTTATATCTTTTTGGTAATAACCTATTGACCTAGTGCCAAGTGCCAGTTGCTATTTTTCCATTTTTTTACATCGCAGGAAATCAATATCAAACGGAGTCCAAATGCCAGAAAACTCCATGATTATTTTTTATGGGCCAGAAGGAACACAACGGGCCCTGGCTGCGCCTGGGGATGCCCCGAGGGGGGCACAACCCACCAGGGCGCGCCAGGAGGCCCAGGCGCGCCCTGGTGGGTTGTGCCCACCTCGGGTGCCCCCGGACCGCCTCTTTCCTCTATAAATACCCCAATATTCCAGAAACCCTAAAGGCATCGACGAAATATTCATCCAGCCGCCGCAGAGTCCAGAACCACCAGATCCAATCTAGACACCATCTCAGATGGGGTTCACCACCTCCACTGGTGCCTCTCCGATGATGCGTGAGTAGTTCTTTGTAGACCTTCGGGTCCATAGTTAGTAGCTAGATGGCTTTCTCTCTCTTGCCGAATTCTCAATACAATGGTCTCTTGGAGATCCATATGATGTAACTCTTTTGCGGTGTGTTTGTTGGGATCTGATGGACTTCGAGTTTATGATCAGTTATATCTTTTTATATCCATGAAAGTATTTGAGTTTCTTTGATCTCTTATATGCATGATCTCTTATATCCTCGTATTTCTTCTGCGATATTTGGGTTTTGTTTGGACAACTTGATCTATTTATCTTGCAATGGGAAGAGGTGCTTTGTAGTGGGTTCGATCTTACAGTGCTTGATTCCGGTGACAGAAAGGGAACCGACACGTATGTATCATTGCTACTAAGGATAAAACGATGGGGTCTATCTGTACATAGATAGATCTTGTCTACATCATGTCATCGTTCTTATTGCATTACTCCATTTTTCCATGAACTTAATACACTAGATGCATGCTGGATAGCGGTCGATGTCTGGAGTAATAGTAGTAGATGCAGGCAGGAGTTGGTCTACTAATCTTGGACGTGATGCCTATATAATGATCATTGCCTGGATATCGTCATGATTATTTGAAGTTCTATCAATTGCCCAATAGTAATTTGTTTACCCACCGTTGCTATTTTTCTCGAGAGAAGCCACTAGTGAAACCTACGGCCCCCGGGTCTTCTTTCTCATATATTTTGCCTTTGCGATCTAATTTTTCCTTGCATTTATTTTCAGATCTATTAAACCAAAAATAAAAAAATACCTTGCTGCGTTTTATTTCTTTTTATTTTATTTGGCGTTCGATCTATCAATCTACTACAAATTTACCTCACGTCCTTTGCCTATCTTGAGGCGCCGTACCCCGGAAGGGATTGACAACCCCTTTAACACGTCGGGTTGGGAGGATTTGTTATCTGTGTGCAGGAGTTGTTTACGTTGTGTTGCTTGGTTCTCCTACTGGTTTGATAACCTTGGTTTCATATCTGAGGGAAATACCTACGGCCGCTATGCTGCATCATCCCTTCCTCTTTGGGGAAATACCGACGTAGCTCCAAGCGACATCAAAAGGAATTTCTGGCGCCGTTGCCGGGGAGGATCTTCAACATATACCAGGTTCCTAATCACAAATCTCTTCTCCTTGCAATTTACATTATTTTCCATCTGCCTCTTGTTTTCCTCTCCCCCACTTCGCAAAAATTTGCCGTTTTATTCGCCTCTTTTTTTTTCGTTCGCCGTTTTCTTACCGGATCTGTTTTTGAGTGCAATCTTATTGTGTGGTCATCATGACTCAAGAGAACACAAAATTATGTGACTTCTCAAATACCAACAACAATGATTTTATTGGCACTCCGCTTGCTCCTCCCGCCACTAGTGCGGAGACTTGTGATATTAATACTGCTTTGCTGAATCTTGTTATGAAAGATCAATTTTCCGGTACTCCCAATGAGGATGTCGCGTCCCATCTTAATGATGTGGTGAAGATGAAACTATTTCCATTTTCTTTGCGTGATTCTGCAAAAATTTGGTTCTCTTCTTTGCCTTGCAACAGTATCGATTCTTGGAATAAGTGCAAAGGTGCTTGTAGCACTAAGTATTTTCCTCCCACAAAAATTATTTCCCTTAGAACCCAGATCATGAATTTCAAGCAACTTGAACATGAGCATGTTCCACAATCTTGGGAATGGATGAAAATGATGCTAAGGAATTGCCCAACTCATGGGTTAAATCATTGGATGATCATACAAAAAATTTATGCGGGATTGAATTTTGTTTCTCGTAATCTTTTAGATTCCGCCGTGGGTGGTACTTTTATGGAAATTACTTTGCATGAAGCCACCAAATTGCTTGATAATATCATGGCAAATTATTCAGAATGGCATACCGAAAGGGCTCCTACTAGTAAAAAAGTTAATTTGGTTGAAGAAATTTCTTCTTTGAGTGAAAAAGTTGATGCTCTTATGAAATTGGTTGCTAGTAAAAGTGCTCCTATTGATTTTAATGATATGCCTTTGTCTACTTTGATTGAGCAAAATAGTGATGCCATAGATGTGAATTTTATCTCTCGAAATAATTTCAACAACAATGCTTATAGAGGTAATTTTAATCCTAGGCCTTTTCCTAGTAATTCCTCTAATAATTATTGCAATTCCTATGGAAATCAATCTTATAATAATAATAGGAACACCTCTGATCTTGAGAATAATATTAAAGAATTTATTAACACACAAAAAGTTTTCAACACTTCCATACAAGAAAAGTTGAATAAGATTGATGATTTGTCAAGAAGTGTTGATAAAATTGCTCTTGATGTGGAAAATCTCAAGATGAAAATTTTTGTGCCTAAAGTAGATGAATCAATTAAAGCTCTTTATGTTTCTATGGATGAAAGTAAGAAAAGAACCGCTATGCTTAGAGTTAAAAGAGAATTTTTAGAAAAAGCGTTTTCTAGTGATTTCTTTCGCAATAATGATGAAGATCTTAAAACGATTGGTGTTTCTTCTATTGATTCCTTGTTTACTAAAGTTAAGATTGATGAAAAAGGGACTGGAGAAGAGTCAACTTTAGGTATAAAGAGTCCCAATATTTCGGAGGGTGAAAATCTTGTTGAGAAAATAGGTGAAAGTGGGTTTGGAGAGGTCAATACTTTAACTAGTGATGTGCCCACTCTTTTGGATTACAAAGACTTTAATTATGCTAGTTGCTCTTTGATTGATTGTATTTCTTTGTTGCAATCCATGGTAAATTCACCCCATGCCTATGAACAAAATAAAGCTTTTACTAAACATATTGTTGATGCTATGATGAAAGCTTTTGAAGAAAAATTGGAATTAAAAGTTTCAATTCCTAGAAAATTGCATGATGAATGGGAACCTACTATCAAAGTCAAGATTAAAAATTATGAGTGTTTTGCTTTGTGTGACTTGGGTGCTAGTGTTTCTACAATTCCGAAATCTTTATGTGATGTGCTTGGTCTTACCGGTATTGAAGAATGTTCTTTGAATTTGCACTTGGCGGATTCTACTATTAAAAAGCCTATGGGAAGAATTAATGATGTTCTTATTCTTGCAAATAGGAATTATGTGCCCATAGATTTCATTGTTCTTGATATTGATTGCAATCCGTCTTGTCCAATTATTATTGGTAGACCGTTTTTACGCACTATCGGTGCCGTGATTGATATGAAAGAAGGCAATATCAAGTTCCAATTTCCTTTGAGGAAGTGTATGGAACACTTTCCTAGAACAAGAATTAAGCCACCTTATGAATCAATCATGAGGGCATCTTATGGATCTCGAACCAAAGATGACAAAACTTAGATCCTTGCTTTATGCCTAGCTAAGGGCCTAAAATTATAGCGCTTGTTGGAAGGCAACCCAATGAATAAATTTTATTTTTGCCTTTTTCTTTCTGTTCTTGAATATTAGCACAATTATGCTACTGTTTTGATTGTGTTTTTTGTGTTTTAACTAGTGTTTGTGCCAAGTAAATCCTTTAGGATCTTCTTGGGTGATAGTTGTTTGATCTTGCTGAAAAAGACAGAAACTTTGCGCTCACAAAAATAATTTTCATAAATCCCATAAAAGTGCTTTTGCCCTGATTATTTTTGCAGAAGATTAATATACAAATTACCCTGGTCTTCCTAATTTCGTAGAATTTTTGGAGTTCAGAAGTATTCAAACAAATCAGATTGCTACAGACTGTTCTGTTTTGACAGACTCTGTTTTCTTTGTGTTGTGTACTTATTTTGATGGCTCTATGGTTTTCTTTGATGAGTTTTTGCCATAGAAAAGTTGGAATATAGTAGATATAATACAAAAACAAAATAAGAATTGGTTTGATACAGCACTTATAGTAGTGATTTATTTTTCTTACACTAACGGATCTCGCGAAGGTTTTGTTGAGTTTTGTGTGATTGAAGTTTTCAAGTTTTGGGTTATCTTACGATGGATGAAGGAAGGATAGAAGAGCCTAAGCTTGGGGATGCCCCGGCATCCCAAGCTATTATCCAAAAATGAGCAACCAACTAAGCTTGGGGATGCCCCCGAGTGGCATCCCCGCTTTCTTCCAACAACTATCGGTATTTTACTTGAAGCTATATTTTTATTCGTCACATGATATGTGTTTTGCTTGGAGCGTCTTGTATGATATGAGTCTTTTCTTGTTTTATTTTGTGTTTTAAGTCATCAATCCTTGCTGGACACACTTATTTGAGAGAGCCAAAATTATGTCATGACTTGTTAGAATTGCTCTCTATGCTTCACTTAAATCTTTGTGAGCTATGGACTTGCTCTAGTGCTTCACTTATATCTTTTTGAGAACGGTGTGCTTAGTATTTTTTTTGAACAAATGCTCTCTTGCTTCACATAGATTTATTCGAGAGTTAGTAAAATTTTCAAGAAATTCTCTCTTGCTTCACTTAAATTATTTTGAGAGAAAGAAAAAAATTTATGATCATGACCTTAACTTATATTTGTTTGAGCTTATGAAAAGCAACATATGAAAATTAGTCCCAAAGTGATAGATATCCAAGAAGGATATAATAAAAACTTTCATGAAGATCATTGGACAAAATAAACTTGATTCTTAGTAATAGTTTTGAGATATGATGATGTGATATGTGAGTTATGTTGATGACTAATTATGCTTTAGTAAGAATATTGGTGTTAAGGTTTGTGATTCCCTATGCAAGTATGAAAGTCAATAGTCATGCAATGAAATTATATCCTACTTGTGGTGCATTATTCGGTGTTATTTATGCTTAATGATTGCTTATGAGATTATCCGTTTCTTGGTTGGTGCTTCTCAATCTTTTGCTAGCCTTCAGTTTGCACCAAGTATGATATCTACTTGTCCATCCAAAATCCTTTAAACCATTTTTGCCACATGAGTCCACTATATCTACCTATATGCGGTATTCTTTTGCTGTTCTAAGAAAATTTTCTTGTGCCATCTCTAATTTTCAAAATAAACTTCTCTTTTGTGTGTTTGTTTCGCTCGCGGAGCGGTGAGGGGTGGCTAATATTTTCCATGCTGGATGTGTTATTCTCACGATGAGTTTTATTCACTTGTCATTGCACGAGAGTAAGGCAAAGGTCATAGGGATGCCCAGTCCCGAAATGCAAAAAATGAATTTACTTTATGTTGTCAGATAATAAAT
The DNA here is from genome assembly GCF_002575655.3 of Aegilops tauschii subsp. strangulata. Classification (NCBI taxonomy): domain Eukaryota; kingdom Viridiplantae; phylum Streptophyta; class Magnoliopsida; order Poales; family Poaceae; genus Aegilops; species Aegilops tauschii. The sequence goes on along the minus strand of NC_053038.3, from coordinate 321,658,186 downwards.
TCCTTGGAAAGTCTTGGTATGGAGGGCACCCGTGGATACGGTTAGCCATGGAAAGTGAAAGTATGGTGGAAAAAGGAATAAACTTTATTTTCTGTTTGGGAACTGCCTATGGCATATCTAGCATGGAAAGTGTTGGGAACTCTAAGTCGTTTTCGTTGGTGGGATGGATACACCTCCGAAAATGTTTTTATCTCTAATTTTTCGCTTTGAGCTCTGGCACCTCTACAAATCCCTACTTCCCGCTGCGAAGGGCTTTTCTTTTACTTTATGCAATTTTTATTTTGAATTTGAGTCCCCATATTCTCTCATAAAGAGCACCAAGTAGGAGGCAATATGATCGTACTTCAGTATTGGGTGTAGCTAATATTCGAGTGTGTTTCATGAATGGATCAATGGTTGAGCATGATGGGCTATGGATAACTTATTTTAGCATTGATATTTTGAAAGACATGGTTGCTTGTTGATATGCTTGAGTATTTAAATTATTATGTCAAAACTAGACTATTGTTGTGAATCACATAAAAGTCCAATTGTACATGCTATAAAGAAAATAATATGATATGACATGATAGGCAGCATTCCACATCAAAAAGTCTGTTTTTGTCACTTACCTACTCGAGGATGAGTAGGAGTTAAGCTTGGGGATGCTGATACGTCTCCAACGTATCTATAATTTTTTATTGTTCCATGTTGTTATATTATCAATCTTGGATGTTATATAATCATTTTATAGTCATTTTATATCATTTTTTGGTACTAACCTATTGAACTAGTGCCAAGTGCCAGTTGCTATTTTTTCCATGTTTTTTACATCGCATGAAATCAATATCAGATGGAGTCCAAATGCCATGAAACTCCATGATGATTTTTATGGGCCAGAAGGAACACAACGGGGCTTGGCTGCGCCTGGGGGGTGCCCCGTGGGGGGCACAACCCTACCAAGGCGCGCCAGGAGGCCTAGGCGCGCCCTGGTGGGTTCTGCCTACCTCGGGTGCCCCCCCAATATTCCAGAAACCCTAAAGGCATCAATGAAATATTCATCCAGCCGCCGCAGAGTCCAGAACCACCAGATCACATCTAGACACCATCTCGGATGGGGTTCACCACCTCCATTGGTGCCTCTCCGATGATGCGTGAGTAGTTCTTTGTAGACCTTCGGGTCCGTAGTTAGTAGCTAGATGGCTTTCTCTCTCTCGCTGAATTCTCAATACAATGGTCTCTTGGAGATCCATATGATGTAACTCTTTTGCGGTGTCTTTGTTGGGATCTGATGGACTTCGAGTTTATGATCAGTTATATCTTTTTATATCCGTGAAAGTATTTGAGTTTCTTTGATCTCTTATATGCATGATCTCTTATAGCCTCGTATTTCTTCTCCGATATTTGGGTTTTGTTTGGCCAACTTGATCTATTTATCTTGCAATGGGAAGAGGTGCTTTGTAGCGGGTTCGATCTTATGGTGCTTGATCCCAGTGACAGAAAGGGCACCGACACGTATGTATCGTTGCTACTAAGGATAAAATGATGGGGTCTATCTCTACATAGATAGATCTTGTCTACATCATGTCATCGTTCTTATTGCATTACTCCGTTTTTCCATGAACTTAATACACTAGATGCATGCTGGATAGCGGTCGATGTGTGGAGTAATAGTAGTAGATGCAGGCAGGAGTCGGTCTACTAATCTTGGACGTGATGCCTATATAATGATCATTGCTTGGATATCGTCATGATTATTTGAAGTTCTATCAATTGCCCAACAGTAATTTGTTTACCCACCGTTGCTATTTTTCTTGAGAGAAGCCACTAGTGAAACCTACTGCGCCCGGGTCTTCTTTCTCATATATTTTGCCTTTGCGATCTACTTTTTCCTTGCATTTATTTTCAGAAATATTAAACCAAAAATACAAAAATACCTTGCTGCATTTTATTTATTTTTATTTTATTTGGCGTTCGATCTATCTATCTACTACAAATTTACCTCACGTCCTTTGCCTATCTTGAGGCGCCGTGCCCCGGAAGGGATTGACAACCCCTTTAACACGTCGGGTTGCGAGGATTTGTTATCTGTGTGCAGGGGCTGTTTACGTTGTGTTGCTTGGTTCTCCTACTGGTTCGATAACCTTGGTTTCATATCTGAGGGAAATACCTACCGCCGCTGTGCTGCATCATCCTTTCCTATTTGGGGAAATACCGACGTAGCTTCAAGCGACATCAGGCACTGCTCTGTTGTGATGGATGGTTCTGTCATTGGAGCAGCTCCGGCGAGCCGTAAGACGTTGAGGCTGAAGCAGTACAAGACAACCATCGTTAATCTCAAGTGGGATACTAATAGCATCTTGAATAGATGATGTAAAATACATTACCAAAAAAAGTGATAGATGTAAAATTTACATCACCAAAAACCACCTGACTACAACAGATGAGGTAAAAACTGTTGACTCTGAACTCAACTGTCAAAACTGAAATTTATTGTGGAATCTGAAATTTAGCTTGTATGAATCGCTATTGGTTTGATACGAATAATGACAATCGTTTCAGTATGTTAAGGATCTTCTCCTTTAATCATATCATAAATGGAAAGTGTTCAATTAGAACATGAAAACGTGACTCAATTGGTCTTAGTTAGTCTTCGGGGGGATTCGACCTCCTAGAGTTCAACTCCCGCTCTCAACCCATGAACAATATGAGTCCGAAGCTTCTTTCGTAACTCCCATAATTTTTTATGTTACTGTCGAAACTGAACGCAATGGTAGCAGAGAGGCACTTCACATGTAGTTTAGGGAGGGCCTGCAGTTCATCTTCAGCCTGCACCCTCTTGAGCCGCCAGCCACCACCGGCCGAACCGCCGGAGCGTCGCCTCGCCGCCCCGAAACCACTCCCCACTGCCGGTCTACCGCCTCCCCGGCCAGCCCTCTAGCCCCCCCCCCAGCGCCGAGCTTTTTCTCTGGCGATCCCCACGCCACCGCCCCACCACCGCGCCCCCTGATACGTCTCCAATGTATCTATAATTTTTGATTGCTCCATGCTATTATATATTCTGTTTTGGATGTTTAATGGGCTTTATTATACACTTTAATATTATTTTTGGGACTAACCTATTAACCCAAGGCCCAGTGCAAATTGTTGTTTTTTTGCCTATTTCAGTGTTTCGCAGAAAAGGAATATCAAACAGAGTCCAAACGGAATTAAACCTTCGGGAGCGTGATTTTTGGAACAAACGTGATCCAGAGGACTTGGAGTGGACGTCAAGCAATCAACGAGGAGGCCACGAGGCAGGGGGCTCGCCCTCCACCCTCATGGGCCCCTCATGGCTCCACCGACCTACTTCTTCCTCCTATATATACCTACGTACCCCGAAACCATCCAGGAGCACCACGAAAACCTATTTCCACCGCCGCAACCTTCTGTACCCGTGAGATCCCATCTTGGGGCATTTTCCGGTGCTCCGTCGGTGGGGGAATCGATCACGGAGGGCTTCTACATCAACACCATAGCCTGAGGAACGGGGTTAGCCACGTTAGGAGGCTAACGACGTGCTTTGCCATCCGCCAGCAGATGGCAAAGGCTGCAGGCTCTTTGCCATCAGCCAGCTGATGGCAATGGGTGCAGGCTCTTTGCCATCCGCCAACAGATGGCAAAGGCTGCAGGCTCTTTGCCATCCGCCAGCTGATGGCAAAGGCTGCAGGCTCTTTGCCATCCGCCAGCTGATGGCAAAGAATGCAGGCTCTTTGCCATCTGCTGGCGGATGGCAAAGAGAACAAATAGGCCATACGAGCGATTCACAGGTTGCTGCCACGTGGCCTCTTTGCCATCTGCCAGCCGATGGCAAAGCTCTTTGCCATCTGCCAGCAGATGGCAAAGTGCCTATATTGCCTCATTTAATTTTGTTTTTTCTTATATCAATTCATTTTCACAGAAAATCAAACATAGATATATATATATATGACCAATATAGCATATTCAACACATATTACCAATAGTCATGAACGCAAATATATCCAACACATGTTACCAATAGTAGCAAGTTTCATCCATACATATACATAGTTTCATCAATATTACACAGTTTCGTCATAGGTAGCAAGTTTCACAAAGTCAAAACAAAAACTAAAGACAAGCACTCCATCAACCCAAGCTTCCTTGATCTGAAGCAAATCTACAAAATGGGAAAGAAGAAAGTTAGAAGAAGAAGACTATTATGATGCAACTAAAATGTGAAGATTATTATGATGCAACTTATATCTGTAAAATAGGTCATTTTGGAGCTAAGTATGGTTATTATGTCATTTTTGAGCTAGCTAAGCATACTAAGTCATTTTGGTGTAAAAAATGCTAAGTAAGGTCATTTTGGAACTAATAAGTTTATTATGTCATTTTGAAGCTAGCTAAGCATATGAAGTCATTTGGAACTAAAATATGTCATTTCGTAAGCATATTATGTCATTCTAGAGCTAGCTAAGCATATTAAGTCATTTGGAGGAAAAAATGCTAAGTATAGGTCATTTTAGAGCTATCCTAGGTTAAATAGGTCAATTTTGAGCTAGCTAAGCATATTAAGTCATTTTGGAGGAAAAAATGCTAAGTATAGGTCATTTTAAAGCTATCCTAGGTTAAATAGGTCATTTTGGAGCTAATTAAGCAAAGCACTAGGCAAAACTTACCGTCAACCCGTAGGTGAAGGATCGGGGTTCTTGCTCGCGGTAGTGGCAGACGGAGGAGGATCGGGGTTCTTGCTCGCGCCAATGGCAGACGTCGATGCTTGTCGGGAGTTATGCTGCACCAAATGAAAGATCATTTGCAATGTCTCGTTAGCATGATGCAACTCAAATGTGAAGACTAATAAGTAATGTCCATTCAAACAAAACTCACCGTGTCCGCCGGAGCAATGACTGGCATCGGCGGAGGGGTCTGACCGTTCTTCTCGCACATGGACTGCACATTTGGTTTTGACGAGTCAGTCATATTAGTTACTAATGAAAGGAACATTGTGTGCATGATTTAGCTAATATGCGGAAGAAACTTACCGCGAAGAGCTCGTATATGGCCCGGTTAGTCAAGTCGTTCCGGTTCCTCTCCTCGTCCAAAAGCCTAGCCGTCCTCTCCTCAGTCTCCCTCTCCCTCTCCGCCGCCTGCCTCCTTTCCTCCGCCAGAAGCTCATGGGTCTTTGCTCTCTCTTCCTCAATAGCAGCCTGCAACACCACTCCTCTTTAGCATTATAATCATCGACGGCCGCACACATAATGTAATGGAGGAAAGGTATCTGATTCTGTATAACTAACCTTGATTTCGAGATCCATTGGCCATGGACGAGGCCTTATATCAGGATCAGAGCTCGTGTGGCGCCTCTTGATCTGCGGGAGAGTGCTAGTACAACGTATCAGTCCATCCCTAATGGCTAACAAGCCATGGCTCCTCCCGCCACCAGATATCATCACCAGCTCTGGATCAACAGGCTGGCTCGGGTTAAAGTCCGGCCCTTTCCTCGCCTTCCCCTCGTCTCTGTACCTCACGAGCTTGTTGTGGGAGGCGCGGTTGGTGAAGTTCTTTGGATCATCGAGATCAGACTCAGAGAATGCCTTGGCCTTCTTATACGGGGCACTATGGGCCATGGCATAGAGGTCGAACAGCTCTGGCACATCCGTCTTGTTGTGTCGCGCCTAAAAGAGAGGAACAAAGTATTAGTTAAGGGCTCAAGCTAGCATGAGGACTGAATTTGTATGAATCATGAAGCAAACCACATACCCAGTTATCCCCGTACTAATATAGGTTGACGCTGCCTTGATGGTGTGGCACACCGCTCATTTTGCCATGCCGATCCTTGGCATTATTGTGGGTGGATAGCCATTGGGGAGAGCACCACTCATCCACCAACGCCTCCCACCAATCCAGCCTATCCGCACACCATCTCGGGGGCACCTAAGTTAAGTAAGAGAAATTTGAGCGCTACGCCTACGAATCAAATCAAGGAAACAAAATACAAGGCCTTAAGAATAGGTAATTACGTTCATGTACTTCTCCTTACTCAGATACTTTGTGCGGCACTTCGACTTGGACATCCTAATACCAATCGAGGCGAAGTAGTCTCGAGTAGCCTGCGTCCGAGCCCCGTTCCGCCAATTTTGAAGTAGCCGCATGCACTCGGCTTCGATAACCCGAGCCACGGCCTCCTCCTGTCCCTCAGCACACCTGTAAAAGGTCTGCAATCAAACAAGAAAACACGTATTAGTACAATCACTAGGGTTGCCAATCAAACAAGAAAACACAACGTAGACGAGAGAGGAAAAATTACCCAAAACGTCTGGATCACAACGTCGGCCACCGTGTGGCACTCGACACCGCCGATCCTCTCCCCCGGCAGGGCCGGGGCAGCCAAGTAGTGCTCCCAGGTCATTCCTAGCTCTGGAACCTGGCCCTCACCGGGCAACGTGACCCATCCCGGGAAGCTCTGGCGTGAAATCACACCAAGGACTGTGTTGGGCCTGCGGACACCACGACCGTGTTTCCAAGACCTGCAGTATGACAAGGCTAACGCATTAGATATTCGAAGAAACGTGAAGGCAAAAGGTTAAAAAAGAGTAAATGCACTTACTTCTCCCCATCAGGCGTAATCAACCACCTCTGATCAGGGGTCACCGGGGTGAGTGGGAGCTTTGTACCACCACGCTGGTAGACATTGCCCCCACAACCATCTCACTCTCACTATAGCTATCAGAACTATAGCCACCCTAGTCACCATCAGCATGGCCACTCGACTCTAGCCAGTCCCCCAATCGGTTCGGCTGCGACGTAGCCTGATCCAGAGTCTCGTGGGACGGAGCCTCTGGGACCGGAGTCTCGTGGGGCGAAGACTTGTCGGTCCGAGGCTCGTGGACCGGGATCCGAGACGGGTCCACCTCAGGCGGCTCCATCTCAGATGGAGCATTCCTGTGGTCAGGTGAATCAGCTGAGGGTGGTGGCGAGGAAGGCGTAGTGGCAGCCTTCCTACCTCTCCCACTGCCACGTCCACCTCTACTAGCCTTCTCCTTCTTCTTCCCCCGCCGCCCTCTCCCGGCCAAAGAAGAAGCGACCGCCGGTGGTGTCTGCATACTGAGATCTAGCGCTCTCCGGAGGGTCTGGGGTGGAATGGAACTACCCCTCCCACCACGCGCCGAGGAAGGAGCCTCGGAGCGCTCTCGACCCGCGCCCACAAATTCTCGGTCACATCGGCAGTCCCCTGCACATCTAGCATACTAGCTTTCTTCCCTTTCTTCTTACCATGGCTCTCAAGAAAAGAAGCAATGTTTCAGATTATCTGCTTTGAACAGATCATGTGCAAAATTACATTCTATCAATCATAATGATAAGGTTAAGGGCCTGTTCGGAGACTTGCTAGCTTCTCAAAAACTTATCATATCGAGCTTCTAGCCTCACTTCTCACTTCACGTGGAGTGCAGCAAACTGTTCTGGAGCGAGGCAGCTTCTCCCCAGCCCCTGGGTGAGCTGGCAGCCCAACTGGGGCGGTGAAGCCCAGCTTCTTGCCACCTTAGGCCGGCTGGAAGCAGTTCATTTCGGGCTAAACTGCAAACAGGCCAAAAAAGGGAGAAACGAGCTGGGCCTGGTTCCTGGAGTGAATGCATGTGCTTATTTTTTTTCATAGGAGATAAATTGTGCGAATTTTGGCTGTACATAGATCTGCTCTGCGAGTTGATTGCTCTATTTCTTGGCCTTGATTTTGCTCCAATGCTCACTACTTAATTTTCGTGGCTCGCTGTACAATTAATCCATGGCTGCCACCAGCTAAACAACACGTACTTTCGTATGTAGAACCGGACAGTTTCCAGCATGATATACAACAGCAGAGGTTTCATTCTCGTACATGCCTAGTAGTATGAATTAGTAGTAGCAATATATTAGCCTAGATGAAGATCGTTCTTTTTTGCTAGTGCGTGTACTACAGTGCCACAAATATTCCCAGTTAAGACAAGTTATAATAAAGACGAATAACCAGTTTTGTTATATGTCATACAACAAAAGTTTACGCATATGAACTATATAGCAGTACATTTGCACACATATACTAGTAGCAGTATAACTACACACATATAGCAGTACATTTTCTGCATAGCCAAAAAATGCATTTCACTGTTCTGAAATTTGGTCACACATTAGCAGTCATTGCAGTACCCACATAGCAATATGCATTAACTTGTGATTCCAGAATTAAACAACCAACAACATGCACCAGGGTAGGATTTTGCACACAACAAGTACTCTGAAAATAAACTGCACACATGTACAGAACAGAGAACATGAGCCAGGACACTGATCCATAGGGAAGAAGAGAAGGGGACGAGCTCACCTTGCAGTTTAGGCTTCGGGGGCGTGGTCGTCCTGGTGCCGCTCCTAGCTTGGGAGCGTCGCTCGGGCATCAATGGCGTCGAGGCTAGCTCCTCTGAGACATGGGGTTGCTGCTCCTTGCAGCAGGCGCGTCGGACGGCGGCGAAGATGGGATCCGGTGGGAAATAGACCGGGCTGACGGGGGCGGGGCGGTGGGCGGCCTGAATCCGGAGCGGCGACCGACGGGGACCGGCGCGGTCGGCCTTGATCCTTGGGATGACGGGCGGCGACCGGCGGGGAGGCGCAACTGGTCGGTCTCCTCCCTCGCGGTGGGGCGGGAATGGACAGGTGGGATGGCCTATCCTCCGCCATGTAGGGGAAACCGACGGCGGCGGAGACTAGTGAGGGCGGCGGCGGCGAACGGTGAGGGCGGCGGCTACCGGTGAGGGCGGTAGGGAACCCTATCCAACACGCACGGGAGTAGGCTGGGATTGTTTCGGGGTGGCTGGTTTTTTTAGGGAGGCTGGGGGTTTTCTTTTCTTTATTTTTTCACTCTTTGCTTTTTTTTGAGCAAGGAGAGAGATAGTCCCACCTCTTTGCCATCAGCCAACGGATGGAAAAGGCCCACATCTTCGCCATCAGCCAGCTGATGGCAAAGCCCCACCTCTTTGCCGTCTGCTGGCAGATGGCAAAGAGGTGGGGCTAGAGGGCCGTTACAGCGCCGTCATCCACTGGGCCCCACCCACTTCTTTGCCGTCTGCCAGCAGACGGAAAAGATACTTTTCCCTCAGCTGGCAGATGGCAAAGAGGTGGGTTGGTAGGCCGTTACAGCACCGGTGTCCACTGGACCCCACCCACCTCTTTGCCGTCTGCCAGCGGACGGCAAAGATTCTTTGCCACCAGCTGGCAGATGGCAAAGAACTGGCTGATGGCAACCAGGTTCTTTGCTGTCTGTCAGTTCTTTGCCGTATGTTTTTTGTAAGCGGATGGCAAAGACGTTCTTTGCCATCTGCTGGCAGACGGCAAAGAGCTGACTGATGGCAAATTCCCTGTTTCCAGTAGTGAGTGAAACCTATGGCCCCCGGGTCTATCTTCCATCATATTAATCTCCCGACAACTAGCTATTTCTGGGGCCGTTTATTTGCAATCTTTACTTTTCATCCTTTATCATAAAAACACCAAAAATATTATCTTATCATCTCTATCAGATCTCACTTTTGCAAGTGGTCGTGAAGGGATTGACAACCCCTTTATCGCGTTGGTTGCAAGGTTCTTATTTGTTTGTGTGGGCATGAGGGACTTGTGTGTGGCCTCCTACTGGATTGATACCTTGGTTCTCAAAAACTGAGGGAAATACTTACATTACTTTGCTGCATCACCCTTTCCTCTTCAAGGGAAAACCAACGCATGCTCAAGAGGTAGCACTCCCCACTGCCGGCGACCACCGCCCCCACCCTGAACCCTAAGATAGATAGTGGGGTACCTCTCTGGCGAGCCCCCCTCCCCGCCGCGGGTGGTTCTTCCTTAACTTCGGCGAGCCCCCCCACCCCTAAAAATCGACTGACCCAAAAGTCGATTCAGTCAACTGAAGTGTAGCCAAATCAGAGTAGAGCAGCAGCACAAGCGAGAGGGAGAGCAGCAGCAGCAGCGCAAGCGAGCGAGCGAGAGCCGGGGCAGCAGCAGCAGATCCGGCTGGTATGGCCGTGGCCGCCGAAGGGGCCTCACACTGGGGGAGAGCCGCTGTGGAGATGTCGCCCGCGGCGCCGGCTTCGAGGTAGCCACGCCATGGGGGTGCGGGATGGAGCACCGTCGGTGCCGGGAGGTCGAGTTAAGGAGAAGGTGCAATGCGATGAGTGTACAACCTCTTTGGTGGCGCCGGGTAGGCCTCGGCTTCGTCTGAGGAGTCGGTGAGGATACTGCAGTTCCGGTTGAGCAGCCACGATAGACGAGGCCATCGTCGGAGTAGCTCCTTGGAGGTGGAGGACGGGGCGGCTGAACCGGCGGGACGACGAGATGGACGAGGATCCTCATCCGGGCAGGTGGATGAGGGACGTCGAGCTGTTGCGGTGGACGACGTCGTCGGGGAAGAGGCTCCGGCTGGGCAGCGGTGAGGTGGTGGACGGAGGAGGGTGGGGTCCCGCGGCTGGAGCAGAGAGGTTATGGCGGCCTGGGATTTCGAATGGCGAAAAGGAGGCGATGGGAGGGGGAACCATGACTTAGGGACGCGCTTGTCCAAAATATAGGGTGTGTTACAAAAGTACCCCCACCGATTTGAACTAGCGGCCCTTTCGGCTCAGGGTTAGAAGGGGGATTTCGCGTGTCGGGATTTGGCAGCTGGAGGGAGTTTTCGCGTGCGTTGTAATTTTGGGATAGCAAGGCGCGAGTTTTGGGAGCACAATATCTGAATTTTCGGGATATAACAAGGCGCGGGTTGAATTTTAGGGACAAGCCTAACGTGTAATATTGTACTTGTACGTACCAAATCTATTTGCACTTCCCTCAATGAAAAAATAAAAATATTCACACCACACAAAGAGAGAGTCTTGTCCCGTTTTACTATACAAAAGCTATTCAAAGCTATGAATCCATGTTATGTCCAATTAAATTTTTTCGCTGGTTGTATAATGCATGTAACCTACTCATACCAACATTTTAGTGCATTCCAAATGTCAATACTACCGCTGCAATTTGAACTAAATTTGAATTCGTTTATCTATTTGAATAAGAATCTACAATCATGATTGTTGCCAACTTCAACCATCATTCGTGTATTACCTTAACAACACACCACATGATTACTATAGAGATAGATATGAACTATGTGTACTATATGAACTCGAATTCAATTTCTTGAATACACTTGATGTTGATTCCAAATAATAGTACATTTGATGTACTAACTAGATATTCATAACCTAAACCATGTTCCATACGTACACCATGTTTATCACACAAAGTATAGTGCCCCGCCCCCTACGTTATGACAAGTATTTAGCCCTGAGCTGCAAAAGCCACACATTATCCCAAATTATAATCAATGTTCTACATTATGATATCTTCTTCAAATATCCGTATCCACTTTTTTATAATGAATTATGATCTACGTTCGTCTTTTACACCTTCACGATCCTCTTCTCTTTGTAGCTAGCTAGCGCTAACTTTCTATCGTGCATGCATGCGCACGCCTCCCTCTCACCCTCCCTCAGTGTCCCCTCCATCGCGCACATTCGTTATTTCTCTTTAGGTCGTTCACCCACGGAGTGTGTAGGCCCCCTGGCTTCTTCTTTCCAGCGCACACCGGTCGATATACCTCTCTAGCCAACTGTGCCTACCACAAACACACACTTCCCCTCTTCTCTTCTCACCATCCATGCCCCCTATGACCAATACGGTTCCACGCAGGTACACGCTCCCGCCCCTCTTTTCATCGATCTCATACTCGCACACTCCTCCCCCTCGACATAGTATGCCTCTCGCACCACCTCCTAGCTACACCCCTCTCCCCATGTCCGTCTCTCCGGACCTTATTTGCTTCTAACACATGCATGCATGTATATGTACCGATCTCCCTACATATAGCTAGGTCAACTATAATTCTTTTTCCCCACGCACCCATAGGCTTACCTCACTAGTTATGTCTCTCCCTTTCTCGGACACACGACGGCTGATCTTCCTATATAGTTACGTCTGCTTACCACAACCATATCGCCCCCCTCATCATCCTTGCATACCTCCCGACCCATCTCTCACACGCACGTGCATAGACACGTAGACACCCCTGGCCCTCTGTTATTTATATTGCACTCGTACCCTTCGTTTGTCTAGCAGGCCTCTCCCACCATTTGTGAGAAGCAACTCCACCACCAAACCTCCGACTCTCTACCTTTGTCTTCCTCCCAACCTTATTCCTCTGCTATACATATGCATGGAGGTCGATCGATCTCCCTCAATACATAGCTAGGTATCTCTCCTCCACACATATACTACTCGATCTACCTCTCTATAGTTAGGTCTTTGCCCCCCCCCACACACACACCGATAGTCGAACATTGTAGGTAGGTATCCATGCCACAGAGAAATACTGCACCTCTACCCTCTCAAATTCCAGAAGGCCGGCCGCCCTGTATGTTTGACGTGGGCAAACACAAATTCTATGGCACTCTTTATCGATCGCATAGCCACACACTTCATCCCTGTTTTTGATTCTATCGATATCTCACGCCGATGACCCCTCCACTCTCTTCTCGTGGATCGCTCCCTCTATATATGATATATCCATGACTCTGTTTCACACACATTGCATATGTTACGTTTTTTTGTTTGAGATATCATCGACACATTGCCTCTGTTTCGCACAAACCATCTCTCTCACACCCAGCCATGTACGTCGCTGCACCTAAAGAAGAGGTGCACGCACGACGCACATACTCACGTCTCTTTCCCAGCCACACCCGCGCGGGTACACGGTGGAGTTCATTTCTGTACGAAAAGGCAACCCACGTGATAATTTGACGCATGTAGCGGTTGTTTACTCGAAGGAGGGTCGTGTACCACGCGTAGATGGAACAAAGTTCGACTTGACGCTTTAGTATTAAGTAAAGTTATATTCCTCAATGGCACGTACACAACATAAAATGGTTGCCATCGGGAAAAAAGAAAAATTCGCTCCACTATATATAATGGAGCCTGCCTGCCGGGGTTTGTCTCTCGTCACACCATCTCACACAAGGTGGCGGTGCCTCTCTCTCTCTCTCTCACCGTTGGTCACTGATCCGGCCGCATCCCGTCCGTCGGCAGAAAGGGAGGATGTGCATCGTTTCTCCGTTCGATTGCGTTGAGGCAGCACGTCCCGATCTGCGGTACCCACCGTTCTCTCTGACCAAGCTCCGGCGCGGTAGGGACTTTGCCACTTTCTCGCTGCCGCAGTATGGGCAGATCTCGGCCGCTGGCGCCCTCCTAGTTACATCCCGACGGCCTTCAGGTACAGCTTCCTCCGGCCTTGCTCCACTGCCCATCTTCCCACGTTGCTGCATGTGGAAAATCCTGCATGTGGATCTTCTTTAGTTGTTTGCTTAAAACGTATCTCGGCCGGCGTACTTTCCTTCTTGCAATCTCGTCCTCAAACCGTTTTTGATAAACCACCATGCTGCTATCTTTCCCCTATTACATGGAATATGCTTCTTTTTTGTCGGCATAAGTGTCTTCAACTCGTGTTATTAGGCATTAATTGTTTCCTTTCTACCACTTTTTGCAAACAGGGCTATCCATTTTACCTCGTTGCTATTGCGACCTTTTGGTGAACTGCACAAATCACTTTTTTCTTAAGAGTGTTTTGTGCAGTTCCGCCAAAATGTCACACGGGCAACGTTTTTACATTTTTGTGGGTCTCCAGAAAAGGAGATTGGTTTTTCTATCCTCCTCATCCAACTTCGTGCCAAATCTTCTCCAGCAAGTAGTTAGTCCTAAAGAGAGATCGCAGAGGTGATCGGCTTCTATTTATGTTTCATCATCTAGTTCCACTATTATTCTAATCACACTGACTGGATATCTTTGCAAATAGGGATGGTCAGCTCGATTTTAGTGGAGCTGCACAAAATGATCGGATTGTGATGTCCTCCATACACATCTTTTTTGGCTACAGAGCTGGGTGAAACTAGCTGCCAACCAATGAACATTGTTCCCAGGAAATGGAGCCATGCCTACGAACAACATCGATCAATTATATATTTTTCTTTGTTTGTACACCTCCTCACAACTTTGTCTTCAGTTGTGATGTGAATATTGGCGCTGATGTGCGAACCATTGAGATGCATTAGCAGCCATGTTATTTTCATTTGTATTTGATGGAATGTTGTAACGAGACAATGTTGAGGCAAGAGGGGATCAAAGTACAATTTCATTAAAATTATGCATACATATAAACAAATTCTGAAGGATTGCTAGCAATGCCAGAAACAATTCAACTTCGTTTCGCCGACATGTGGGACATCCTTCATCCGGCTCCACCTGCCATGCAGCAATATTGAGTGCACAACTGCAGGGAAAGATTCACCCCGGTCATTGCACCGCAGTAGTAATGACTAGTGAGCAATCAAATCACAGAGCCCCACCTTCGCCACAGTAAGTTGCTCGGACGAAGCAACCATCATTTCTCTATTCGTTGAATCCGCTGGTACTCCCATATTCCCAGAGTAATAAGTTGCTTGGGCGAAGCAACCATCACTTCACCTTTCCCATAGTAAGTACTACCTCCTTTTTTATTCTAGAAACAACCACACGTGAATATTGGACGGTAGCAGCACAACAACTGAATCAAAAATTGAAACCAACCAATGAACTACTACTAATGGTGAGCGTTTTCTAGCATCATGTACTCCGTCCATCCATGTATATAGGGCTTAATGCGTTTTTCGAGACTAACTTTGGCCCTATTTGGATCCATGGGTTAGAGTTAGTTTGAGCTAGTTGGGGCTCAGATAGCCATAAAGTATCCAAACATGAGGGTTAAATTGGAGCAAGTTGCACCAAACCCACACAAAAAAACTATCCCACCAAAGAGGTGCTAATTGGAGATAGTTCTCATTGGGCCCACTGAAAAATCACTTTTCTCTCTCTATCCCGCCAGCCAAGTGGTGCCAATTGGAGCTAGTTATTGTGGGGCCCACTGAAAAATCACTTTTCTCTCTCCATCAAGTGCATTTATTGTCAATCTAACCCTGTCATCCAAACACCCCTTTGGCTACAGTTAGTTCAGGGTTAGTCATGAGTTAGTCTAACCTCTAGGTAAGTTAGAGTATCCAAACAGGAGCAGTATAGGACATGCAAGTTTCTCAAAGCATACCGTCAAATTCGTACGTGAAAGGATCTTTTTTTAAACGGAACGTGAAAGGATCTTCGAATGATGTAATTTTCAAATTATATAAAATCTTATCAATAGTCAAAGGCAACCTCGATGAATACATTAGGCCCTATATAAAATCTTATCAATAGTAAAAACCAAGTGTTACTACTACACCAAACAAGTTTAGAATGAGAAACTGGACCCACTCACGGCATGGCATGCCTGTCTCGTTTGGTCCGTCGGTCAAAGTGCTTCCTCTTCTTGGCATAACAATAGAGTACAATAATTTTTATAGAATGCTCTTGGCATGTCGCTAACATGTGATGAGTTAACCGACCTCAATAGACGGCAAAAACGCTAGCCCGCCGCACTTTGAGAGAGACGAGGAGCGAGAAGCGATACGGGCTGGTGGATTACTAGAGCTAGGTGTCGCACGGAGGCCAAGAAATATGGTGATAGCGTGGGTTGGCCATGTATGATGTAACTACACTGGGCAGTCATGTTTCGAACTCTTCCGGTCTACCGTGCAGATGATTGGTTGATTTTATATCGCTGAATAATATAAAATATTATGAGTGCAGACGCTCCACCACGAGGTTCCTTGCTCCTTCTCGGTCGTCGGGAATCTATGTTCTTCCACTCTTTTTTTGACATGAGTTTTGTTCATCCTTTTGCCAACACGCGGAACATCTAGCATCAAGGTGCACGTGTCATGCAAGAAGATGGAGATAAGAAGTGCGTAAGTGAGTCGTGCACTACGATGGCACCTAGTACTACGCAATATTTTTCCTCCTCGATGGCACGTGAATAGTGCATGTACTCAATGACGGAGCACGGGATGGTAGCCATGGACATGGTCGGCCCTTTTTGGAGAGAGTACTAAATACGTATTAACTTTGATGTGTCCCGTCAACTCGCAGAACGACGAGAAGCACAAACTAAATGATGGAGCACGGGATGGTAGCCATGGACATGGTCAACCCTTTTTGGAGACTAATGCACTACATTTGATGTGTTCGGTCTACTCATAAATGAGGAGAAGCTTTGCTTACTACTAGTACGACCTCTCCCTCGCTCACGCGCGCGCGGTGGCTCGCAGGACGAGGAGAAGCTTTTGCTTTACGATAGTGCGCTTAATACAGGCGGTGGAAGTGCAGCAGTTCATTCGGTGTCAGATTGCCAGAACTATCTATACTGTAGTACCATCATCATTGTTCGACTTTCGGAAGAGGCGAAGAGCCAAGCGCACGGTCACCTACTCACAGTATAACCGGCCGTGTTTGCACGAATTTTTTAACATAGTACAGTCTGAGTGGATTGCTCCAGTGGTCATCACACGTGAGCCAATCGAGTCGCACCCTTCCGTGCTCCATTTTGTCTTGCGTTCTTTCTTCCGTCCAGCACGCTGACAAGTGGGCCCCATGCTCATGTATGCCAACGTGGTAGTTAATTATTTTGCCAGAGTCAGCTATCACACCCTTTCGATGCCACGTCAATGTACCCACTAGAGACAAGTTGGACTTGTTCGGTTCAACCGCCTCCCTAGGTGTTTGGAGAGGAATTGGCCAGCGTGAGGTCGTTCTATAGGTGGGCAGGCGGCAAAAAACAGGGGAAAACGCGTGAACCAGCTAGACATGGGAGGGAAGCTTCAACATTCGTAGGGGACGTGGCATTGGCTGTTGGGCGGCAACAGGCGGTCATCCGGGTACGCCATAAAGGATATGAAGAGGCACCCTATATCAGCAAGGACCAACTTCCCTACCGATAGCTCATCTAACAGAACTCCCAAGTTAACTGTGCTGAGGCTGGTGTAGTCATGAGATGGGTGAACGGATGGGAAGTGGACTCGATGTTAACTAGAGGGATGGGTTACTGCAAAGGTTTATTATAGACCTTTGTAGTGACCCAGTCGTCCAGTTAATATCGAGGTCTTTGTTTTGTAATTTTTGACATTTTTTGTTTTTTGAACACATGTTAATCGAATGTCTATCGTGTTACCTTTTAATAATTTTTATTTTTTGAACACATGCTAATTGACTTGAAAGAAGGTCTATCGCGTTACTTTACGACATGTTTCCAAAAATGGTGATATGACCTCTGTCAACTTATAAGTAATGTCTGTCAAATTAACCTCGAGGTACTTGTTCTCAAATTAACCTGTGGGCCTTGCCGGAGTGCTGCAATGTGTCGGCGTCAATTGCAAGATGAGCCACCAAGCTAGCAGTGGAGTTGCCAACATGCTCAAAGTGCACGCAACATTGAGTAGAAAGAAGCATGCCTAGGAAATTAATGCGTTCTTAGGGAGGCCCTTTGCTCAAAGAGCAAGTACTCTTTCGGTTATACTATAAGACTAGCCACAGTGGGAGTAACTTCAGTAGTAACATCGAGTCCAACTCAACAAATTTGCTTATGTGGCAATGAGTTAATGAGGAGAGAGGTAGTTTGAGTAACTTAGCTAGTTACTGTAACATCACATGTCCCAGTGCAATATGAGTCTATAACCTAATAAATGAAGATTTGCATGTTACCACACTTATGTTACTACCCACTATGTGAAGAGGCTTCCTATATCGGCAAGCACCAGCTTCCCTACCGATTGCTCATCCAATAGAACTCCCAAGTTAACCGTGCTAAGGCTGGAGTAGTCATCAGATTGGTGACCGAATGGGAAGTGGACTCGATGTTAAACTAATGGGATGGGTTACTATAAATGTTTAATTGGCTTAAATGTATATAGTGCTCCGTCCTAGCAGTTGAACCTCGCGGTCTTTGTTTTGTAATTTTTGACATTTTTTGTTTTTTGAACACATGTTAATCGAAGGTCTATCTCATTAGTTTTTGATAATTTTTGTTTTTTGAACACATGTTAATTGGCTTGAAAGAAGGTCTATCGTGTTACTTCACGACATCTTTCCAAAAATAGTGATATGAGTTTTGTCAACCTATAAGGAATGTCTGTCAAATTAACCTTGACGTACTTGTTCTCATATTAACCTCTGGGTCTTGCAAGAGTACTTGTTTTTTGAACACATGTTAATCGAAGGTCTATCGCGTTACTTTTTGATAATTTTTGTTTTCTGAACACATGTTAATTGGCTTGAAGAAGGTCTATCGTGTTACTTCACGACGTCTTTCCAAAAAAAGTGATATGACTTCTGTCAACCTATAAGGCATGTTTGCCAAATTAACCTCGAGGTACGTGTTCTCAAATTAACCTCTGGGTCTTGTAGGAGTACTTGTTTTTTGAACACATGTTAATCGAAGGTCTATCGCATTACTTTTTGCTAATTTTTGTTTTTTGAACACATGTTAATTGGCTTGAAAGAAGGTCTATCGTGTTACTTCACGACATCTTTCCAAAAAAAGTGATATGACTTCTGTCAACCTATAAGGCATGTCTGTCAAATTAACATCGAGGTACTTGTTCTCAAATTAACCTCTAGGCCTTGCAAGAGTGCTGCAATGTGTTAGCTTCAATTGCAAGATGAGCCAGCAAGCTAGCAGTTAAGTTGCCAACATGCTCAAAGTGCACGCAACATTGAGTAGAAAGAAGCATGCCCAGGAAATTATGTGTGCTTAGGGAGGCCTTTGCTCCAAGAGCAAGTGTATATAAGGTATAGTCGGCAGGCTATAAGGATGAGGAGCGAGAAGCTATACAGGCTGCTGCATATACTATAACTAGGTGTCCCACGGAGGTAACATTCAAAGTTATTCTCACACTATAGAATGGTATAGGAATGTGGAGAGATTTGGTTGATTTTATATCGCTGAATAATATAAAATATTATGAGTGCAGACGCTCCACCGCGAGGTTCCTTGCTCCTTCTCGGTCATCAGGAATCTATCTTCTTCCACTCTCTTTTTGACGTGAGCTTTGTTCATCCTTTTGCCAACACGCGAGACATCTAGCATCAAGGTGCACGTGTCATGCAAGAAAATGGAGATAATTAGATAAGCAGTGTGTAAGTGAGTCGTGCACTTCGATGGCACCTACTACGCCATATTTGTCTCCTTGATGGCATGTGAATAGTGCATGTACTCAACCACGGAGCACGGGATGGTATCCATGACATGATCAGCCCTTTTTTGGAGAGAGTACGTACTAAATAACTTTGATGTGTCCCGTCAACTCGCAGAATGACGAGAAGCTTGCTTACTAAGCCTTCTCCCTCGCCAACGCGTGCGCGGTGGCTCGCATCACGAGGAGAAACTTTTGCCTAGCGGTGGACGTGCAGCATTTCATTCGATGTCAGATTGCCAGAAGTACTAAGGTAGTACCATCATTATTGTTTGACTTCCGGAAGAGGCGAAGATCCAAGCACAAGGTCACCTACTAACCTAGTACAGTATACTATAGCCAAAGCTGGTCCACCTTTTTAGAGCATGGTTAATTAACATAGGTGGCTCTTGCAGCGGCACATCATTTAGAGCAAGTACTACTCTCTTCGTAGGAACTTAAAACGCAGGAATAGGAAAATAAAGGATTGGAGTGGCATGTCCACCTGAATCCCATAGCATTAACACAGTGTTCCCCTAAAAACAGAGTGTTTGACACAGGAAAAATAAAGGAAGTGAAAAAAAAGTTGGAGTGGATGCTAGATTGCCAATTAACACATGATTACACAGGAAAAAATCCTATAGCATTCTATCCTATGAATCAAATGACCAATGTAGGGAGCACGGTGCTGCCTCTCATCGACCTCCTCTGCAGGAGTTTTCTTCTAGTAGTGGTGGAGCTTAGACCAAGGACACATTTGATTTTCAAGTAGGGCTCAATTAACTCAACTATGTCTCCTAGCTAGCAGCACCCACCTGCAAATGAGCGCCACCGTGAGCTGCGCGACAATGATAGAGGCTCTAGGAGGACCAGAGGCAGGCGGGCGACGAGGTAGCCCGACGACCCCTTGAGCTTGAAAGGCACCTGCATGATCTCCTCTCCTCGTAGGGAAGGTCGGGGTCCATTGGGTACATCTCTTACGACATCCGCGGCTTCCGATGGCGTCGTTGCCATTTCATTAGTGTAAATAATTAGTCCAACTCCTAGTCAACAATCAAAACCGCCTAAAATCTGACATGTGAACACTAAAACCGCTCAAGGGCGAGGAGGGAGTAGTATACTGTACTAGGTTAGTAGGTGACCTTGCGTTTGGCTCTTCGCCTCTTCCGGAAGTCGAACAATAATGATGGTACTACAATCGCTGCATGTCCACCGCTTGTAAGCAAAAGTTTCTCCTCGTGTTGCGAGCCACCGCCACGCGTTGGCGAGGGAGAAGGCGTAGTAAGAAAGCTTCTCACCGTTCTGTGAGTTGACGGGACACATCAAAGTTATTTAGTACATACTCTCTCCAAAAAAGGGCTAACCATGTCATGGCTACCATCCCGTGCTCCGTCGTTGACTACATGCACTATTCATGTGCCATCGAGGAGAAAAAATATTGCGTAGTAGGTGCCATCGAAGTGCAAGACTCAGTTACGCACTGCTTATCTGATTATCTCCATTTTCTTGCATGACACGTGCACCTAGATGCTAGATGTCTCGCGTGTTGGCAAAAGGATGAACAACGCTCACGTCAAAAAAGAGAGTGGAAGAACATAGATTCCCGACGATCGAGAAGGAGCAAGGAACCTCGCGGTGGAGCGTCTCCAAGGAACCTCGCGCATTTTCCCCTGTTTTTTGCCGCCTGCCCACCTATAGAACCGCCTCGCCCTGGCCAATTCCTCTCCAAACACCTAGGGAGGCGGTTGAACCAAACAATTCTATCTTCGTAGGAACTTAAAACGCAGGAAGAGGAAAATGAGATAAATACACCGGCGGTCACTGAAGTTGAGGCCGAAGCACACTACGGTCATCAGACATCAGAATACGCTCAATACGGTCACTGAATACGAGTTGTGATGATTGTACGGTCATTGGTTCATCGTATAGCTCGGTATCCTATCTGTATGGCACTTGTTGACTGGTCAAATAGTCTATGTGGTGCCTAGTACAGCATGTCCTCTCTCTACCTTGTGGTTCCACATGTCAGTTAGCAGAATAAACAAATAAAATAACATGAACTGTTCGCTAACCACTAGAGACGACACATTAGGATACTAAGTTGAAGATATTTTATATTTTATATTGATAACCACGCAAGCAGCCACACATGTACGGGACGCATGCAGCCACGCATGTACACACGGCAACGCACTAACTCATGCACATACGCGCACAACATAGAGCACAAAACGCACATACATAACACATGCATGCACACACACTCGGCCGCAGAATGCACGTGAATAACACATGCATGCGCACACACTCGGCTGCATGGAGGCGTGCGCCATCTGCAGCGACGTCCGGTTCGTCGTGCTACGGCGAAGCTCACACACAACGGCGCCCATGCATCTCTTGGAGCACCTCTTTGTCGTCGTTGCTCAACGACTAGCCGGAAACGAAGGCGACCGGAACCTTGGCCTTAGAGCTAGCACCGATGAAAAAGCACGCATGCTGCACGCACACGAGCACGTACGGAGTGCCCACGACGTGGTGCGTCCCGAGTCGCCTCTACTCCTTCTGCGCACGTTGTCTATGAAGGCGGTTGCATGCCTAATGATGATGTGGTTGAGATCTTCTAGGGCTCAGACGGTGACGATACGAACTAGATGGCCGATGGCAGGAGGCACAAGATGCAGAGTAGGAGCTAGGACCGTGGGCCCATGGTGGCAAGGCGATTTGGTTCTCCGGGGGGCTGATCCGGCATGGTGATTGTTAGAAGGTAGAGAGGGATTTGATGGAATAGTTGATTGTATTGCTTGAGCCTCGTGGGCATATATATAGGAGTACATGGTCATCTTGGAGTACACGGCAAGTCAGAATATTTCCTAGTCTATCCTATATTTCTAATCTAACAATGATACTCAACAGTGATCAAGAGTGGTTCACGCGCGAGCAGGACTCCATGCAGGAGCGCATTGATGCTAAGCATGTCATGCAGGAGCACGTCAGCCGTAGCAGACAGCGAGTACAAGAAAAACATGAGCATGTCAAGGGCGATGAAGTGGTTGGCCAGTGCTCCAATGTCCGTATGTCCTTGTGTGTGCGCATGCATTCCGCCGGTGCTCTAAGGCCGAAGCCTAAGCCGTCGCGCCTTGCCTTCGTCTCCATTTGGTAGTCGAGCAACAGTGACAAGAGGTGATGCAAGAGATGGCACGGTAGGGGGCTGTTTTGGACAAGCTTGGCTGTAGAACGATGAACCGGACAGTGAAGGCCATGATGGTGGGTGCCTGCCTTTTTGTGCGATTAGTTGCTGCTGCTGCGGCACGTAGAGAGGTCTCCTTGCTTGCTGCCTACTGCCGCTGTGTGTGGTGGCCGTGGTGGTGCTGCACGATGGGTCAAGTAGAGCAGAGCACGCGACCGGCTATGTGTGGGTGCGGTCGTCCAGCATGCATACGCAACCTCCTTTGACCTAGCCGCGGATGGCGCACGAGAAGGCAGGCACGGGTATCCATGTGTTATGTGCGGACGTGGTGTGCGTCGTGTGTGCATGCATGGGTATTATATAAAAAGAAAAGATATGTACATTAGCATTCAAGTGTATTGATTCAAATAGTTAGCCTACTACGTGGTCAGCAAGCCGGAGATTCCGGATTCTGTGCGCATAATCCTTGTTTTTTACATGTTTATTTATTTCATCAGTTGACAGGTGGGACCCATGAGACAGGCGGGATGTAGTAATGACAATGCAATAGTAGGTTCCACGTATACAAATTTGACCAGTCAACTTGACAAAATACGGAGCTCTACGGCGAGCCAATGATCGTATAATTACTGTACCTCGTATTCCATGATTGTATTGAGCATATTCTGAAGTCCAATGAATGTATCGTGCTTCGACCTCAACTTCAGTGACCATCAGTGTATTTATCTCTAGGAAATTATGAGGGGGTGTCTCCAATAGTGTTCCTCGGCTCGCACCTAGCATCACGGTGGTCGAACTTGGAGTCATTCATCTGGTACACGTGGCATCTCAGATCTGGACACAAGGTGACGTACACCGTCAAGGTCCACGGTCAAGGGGGTCAGGGCGGACGTGACCTCTCACTGCGTCCGCCATTTGAAGTGGCGCACCGGCCCAGGGCGCCGCCCGCTGCACTCCCATCTGTACCCACCTCCTTGCCGCATTCAAAAACCTACATTTAAACACGCGTGGAATGCGAGAAACCAACTCCGGCCACACACGTCCGTTCAGGAGCAGGACGCCGGCCAAGCTCCTCCTTCCACCATTTTGTCCACTCTTTTGGCGGCATCCGACGAGCAGAAAGAGCAGTTCTCCAACATAAAAAGGCGTCTGGGTGGCCCGCCGAGCCCGGCAATTACGAGCGAGGCAGCTCGCTGCTCCACCTAACTCGCCTAGCCCATCGGAGGCAGTTGCCACACTAAGCTATCACGTGGTTCCGCAGCTGGCCTCTCCAATACAGCTCGAGGAAGAGTGTCGGTGCAACAAACCCTGTGTTTGTTGCCCAGACTGTGCATAGGCACGTGAACAAGATTGAAGCACCAGTCTAGATTAGAGGACAAGAACCCCAGAGATTCAAAGGACCAGCATGCAGATCAAAGGGACCAAGGTCGGACCAGAGAAACAGAATATCTTTAAGAGAAAAGCCTCCCTTGCCGGGCAGGTGAGCCCGGCAAGTCGCGAGGCCACCCCCATAAGTAGACAACCAAAGCAGCTCGGCAAGGGCCTGCCGGGGCTCACGGAGGCAGAACCACCTCACCAAGCACTCCACCATGACCCACGTTGTCGGTCAGTGCGGTGTCAAGCCATAAAGTATTAAGTGGCAGCCATTCACCACATGGCAGCCATCTTCTACAGGAGAAACCCACAGATGACACCGTCCTGCGACGTGTCAAGCGAACAGGGGCGGAGCTGGCAAGATAGGCCGGCAAGCCTTGCCGAGCAACCAACAATGTGACATTAAGCGGTGCATTTAATGCGCCTTGTCAGCCCGCAGAGTTAGGTATGATAGCACTATTTGCTATCTTATCAGTGCGTAATGACTACTTTGCCACTGTGGTTACCCCTTAATCTATAAAGGGATAATTAGATTTATGCCCCTAGTTGTGTCCCACTCGTCTGTTTTACCCCTAATTTCCAAAAGTCACCGGTTCTGTCCAAGTCACTTTGCTCCTCTTATGCTTTTGCCCTTTGACCGTTTGACTGCCAGTTTGAAAACTTCATAACTAATTCATACGAAATCATAAAAATGCAAATAAGATACCAAAATGTTCAAAAAACATCAACTATATGTCAGTGTCATTTGCATTCATGAAAAAAGTGTTGGAAAGTGCACATCCGAGTTTTAGCTCTTTTGATACCACCATGAATAGTAAAATCTAAAAAAATTCAAAAAAATATGGTGGCAAAGAACGACAAATGTTCTAAGTGCTTGCCAGGTTTCATCAGGGAACGACATTCGTGGAAGTCGTGGCAAACAAATAATCTATTTTGGTGTGCTGATTGTTTTTTCTGCCGGGGCACCCATGAATGTCATTCCCTCATGAAACTTGGCGAGCACTTAAAACATTTCTCATTCTTTGCCACCAATTTTTTTGAAATTTTTGAATTTTTTTAGATTTTACTATTCATGGTGGTAGCATAAGAGCTAAAACTTGGATGGGCACTTTCAAACACTTTTTTCATGAATGCAAGTGACACTGACATATAGGTGATGTTTTCCGAACATTTTGGTATCTTATTTGCATTTTTCTGATTTAGTATGAATTAGTTATGAAGGTTTCAAACTGACGGTCAAACGGTCAAAGGGCAAAAGCATAAGAGGAGCGAAGTGACTTGGACAGAAGCGGTGACTTTTGGAAATTAGCGGTAAAACAGCCGAGTGGGACACAACTAGGGGCATAAATCTAATTATCCCATCTATAAAAGGAGACCCATGGCAACCGTAGAAAGGGTTAGAAGGTTGGATAACTCACACCCCCATACGCGCGTAGTCGCTGCTGCCCCAAGGCAACCCCTGCCGGGCAAGTGTACTACACTCCACCACCACCTTTCCACCATCAATCCACCGAAGCAGGAATAGGGTTTTACGCCTCACGGCGGCCCGAACCTGCGTAAAATTGCCTGTGTGATCTCTGTCGTGCTGCCCCATGCTCGTCTGCTCTTTGCGCAACGCGTCGCCCCCCTGCCAAACCAGCAAGGGACCTCCTGGTCCCATAGGTGGCCGTGGTTTCCCACGACATCTTGGCGCGCCAGGTAGGGGGCTCGCTTGCGCGAACCTGAAGGCGTGTGCAGCGCGTCATCTTCATCACCATCTTCATCTTCGACGACGCCATCGCCCATGGCGCCCAAGAAGAAACCCGGTCCTCTACCTCACCCATCCACCTCGAAGGCCCCACCGCCCGCGGCCTCTAACGTTGCGGGGGTGCGGAGGCGCACGAGGACGCGGACACTGCTGGAGAAGTGGCCGGAGCAGGCGGCACCGTCGCCACTTCCCTCGCAGCCGACGCAGGAGCAGGAGGCACTGGAGGAGAGCAACATCAGCAACACCCCGACGGCCACGCTCCCCAAGGTACAGGTGAGGCGGTTCACTCCATCTGCGCCCCTCTCCCCCACCGACGGGCACAACCATAGCAACGGCACTCGGACCAGGGCGAACCGCCGCCCTCCGGCCGCCCCCACCACGGCTGCGGTCGCAACGCGTGCACCTCCCCCAGGACGGGCCGACCAAGCCGTTGCGCCCGACTGTAACATCCCAAATTTTCAATTTGGTATGCTACACATAGATCATCATTGCATATCATGTTTTATTGCATTTTTGCAAATCCTCGATAAATCCTAAGCAACTCAAGGACCCTCGGAGAGAATTGGGGATTTTCTTGAAATTTTCATATTTGATTTTCATCAAATAATAAGACGAGGATTTTGGTTTTAATTATTTTCTCTCCAGAAAAATATTTCACTTTTAAAATAAATGAGAGGAGAAAATAAGACTTCTCCAAAACCATTGAAATACTGGAGGAAAAATGTTAAAATCTTTTATTGGAATTTATTTGCAATTTTATTGCATTTAAAAATATTGCATGTTTTCAAAATATTTATTTTGATTTAAAAAAAAATTCACCCTATTCTAGATTTTTTTACTAGACGGGGAAAATTTATTTTATAATTTTCTGATTTTTATTTATTTTTCTACGAATTATTTTCCGCGGAACTTATTTAAAAAAAACGCGCGACGCCCGCTGGGCCGCAGCCCAGCCGAGCACCGGCCCGCCCGCGCCCTCTCCTTCTCCCGCACGGCGCCCGCCGCGCCGCCGGAGTCCGCCATGGCCACGGGACCGAGCCGCCCCGGAGCTTGCCCCCTCCTCCAAGCTTGCTACCCCCCTCATATATACCCCCCTCTCTCTCTCCTCTCAAGTCGCCGCCGCCGCCCGCACTCATCCCGCCGCCGCCGCCGCACTTGCCAGCCGCCGCCGCCGCCGGAAGCCGCCGCCGCCGCCGGGAGCCGCCGCCCCTCGCCCTTGCCCGCACCCCCCCCCCCCCGCACCCCCGCACCCCGCGCCCCGCCGGAGCCGCCCCGACGAGGTACTGCCGCTGCCCCGTTCGTCGTTTCCGGTTTTCTTCTAAAAAAAACCCTTCGTTTAAAAAAAACCCTAGATCGGTTTTTTTCGGTTTTATTATTTTGCGAGCGTTCACCGAACCGTTCGTTTTAACGAACGCGTTCGTCGGTTTTTCTCTGTTAACGAACGTCCGTTCTTTAACCGTTCGTCTGTTTTTCTTTTTCGTCGGATTTTTTTCTGCGATTATCTCAGATTCAATTTCTGATCGAATTTTCGATTCTGTTTAACTTCTCGCTCGTTTATCGGAATCAGGCGATTCAAGCGCCTAGAGTTTCGTCTCGAAATTCTCTTTCCGTTTAACCTACTCAAACAAGTTTTTGCTATAGTAAAATTTGACCTAGATCCAGATTAGTAAACGAAGCTACTTTCTTTCGCCGTTTGACTTTCGTTGCTTCTTTCGAGTTGATTCTTTTTGCAAACCGGAGTTCTTAAGTTGAACTTTCTGGTTGGATCTTTCATTCGAGTTTTACCTGTGCATTAGATGAGTACTGATTGTATGCTTTTTTGTTTGCGATAGAGTACCCGGAGTGTGCCGCTTGTTAATTCGAATCGCTAGGTTTTGCGGATCATCAGCAAGGCAAGTAACACTTTGATCATACTTTCCATACCCAGTTTTATTGCATTAGACCTTTTCCTCAAACACTTGCATGATTAGGATCTAATTAAATTGTGGGTATTGGGAAGTAGTTGAGGTAGTACCTATTACCTGTTTTGTTTATCAAACCCTTGGGAGTTACTTCTACGTTGCTATTATTATTGCCATGCTATGCTCGTAGACGTGGATTGGGTTTGAGTGAAATTCATGACAGATGTGAGATTGTTAATAATGGTTTACTTAAGGTGGCAACTAAAACTCACATCTGGGTGGATTGAGGTACCTGGGTATTCCAGGATTGCCTGTTTTTCTTTTGGACCGCCACCCAGGTTCAAAGGGATCATGAGATTATTCATGCTAGAAACTTCCGTGTGCGGCCGCAAGCTATTATGGGCTCTAGCATAGTTGGCTAAGTTGTGTGAACTCTTACAGTGGTAGACTAGCAGATGTAGGGGAAAGTAGGTGTAACTGTCTACCCATACGTAAGGTGCAAACACTTCTGAAAGACTGTGTCTTGGTCATCCGTTACTCAAACACCATGTAGTGCGAGTAATCCAACGGAGGAGATCAAGTCTTGTGGGGAAAAGTGCACAAACCTCTGCAGAGTGTACAAACTAATCATGGTTAGCCGTGTCCCCGGTTATGGACAACTTGAGTATCTAGTACTTGGATTATCATGTGAATCTCATCACTATGTTACTTCTAATTAATTTTGTTGGGTTATTGATGACATTTAATTGGGATTGAGATGCTGTCAACCATCTCAATGTTTCACAACCACCATGATAGTTAAATAAAATTTATTCCTTTGAGGTAGGATAAAATTGGCTTTTCGCAAAATTGTAACCATAGAGCTTTCCACCAGCCATATATGCATGTAGTATAGCATTGTTATTGTTCATTACTCTCTATGTGTTACATTGCCAGCATATTCTATGTGCTGACCCGTTTTCGGGCTGCAACGTTTCATGTTGCAGACTTTTCAGACGATGAGTTAGGTGCCTTAGGTCGTGGTCTTATACTCAGTGATGCCGCTGGAGTTGATGGACTCACTTATCTTCCAAGTCTTCCGCTGTTATCGTTGTTAGATGGCCTTAAGCCATGTTGATCATATTTAATCTCTTCGGAGATATTCGATGTAATAAGTGTGTGATTGCTACTCTGTTATAAATCCTCCATTTGTACTGTGCGTGTCAGCATTACTGATCCAGGGATGACACTGGTGCACAGCAGCATAGACCATTTGAGGTCTGGTCGCTACACCGACGGAGCCGCTGGTCCTCGAGCACCTTAGCCACGCCGCATCCAGGTGGTCGCCCCGCAGCAACAGCGGGGGCGGAGCGCTACCGCCGCTGGCACCGTCAGGAGCCGAGCAACGGTACGATCGATTTCATCATCATCCATGCCAGGTATAGCTCCGAAGGCCATGGCGCGAGCTCGGCTGCTGCTGAGGTTTCCGCCAGCGGCCGAGCAAATGGACCAATGGCGTGCCACCATCCAAAGCCTGCTCGGTTTTGCCGAAGCTGGGGTCTCACGGCGTGTTGGCCCACCACGACCTCCCCCCCCCAAGCGACAGCAACAGCTCATGCTGCTGACCATACGGAAGGGGCCATCCCCACAGTGCAGTCCCCATCGCGGTAGCCAGCACGAGCGCAACAAAATCAAGACCCCGACGATGTCTTGATGGCCTCTTCTGACCCTCGAGTACGCCCAGGCCAACGTCGAGCCCCGGAGGATGGGTGGAGAGGAGGTGCACGCGTCGTCTTCGATCAACGCCGCGTCGACCTCTGCCGGACCGACGGGTGCGACGGCCTCAACATCGATGAGCCTACGCTCGGTGTTGGTGGGTGCCTACGTTTCGAGGTTGGCTGCGCTGCCTTTACACGAGAGCTGCGGCAAGTCCGTTGGCCATCCGTTCGCACATTCAAGCCAGAGATACCTGCGAAGTATGACGGGAGGCTGAACCTAGCAGAGTTCCTGAGCATCTATACCATCACTGTTCAGGCTGCCGGGGGAAGAGATGAGAAGGTGTTTGCCAACTACTTCCCTTTGGCTCTCAAGTCCAGTGTGAGGTCTTGGCTGATGCACCTACCGGAGAATTCCATTTCGTCATGGGCTGACCTGTGCCACGAGTTCATTGGCGCCTTCACTTGTGGTCATCAAGAACCCAGCAGGCCAACGACTTGCGGCTTCTCCAGCAGAAGGAAGGAGAAACCCTCCGTAAGTATTTACAGAGATTCAGCAAAGTTCATAGAAATATCCCAAATATCCATCCAGCAGCCGTAATAGCTGCCTTCCAGTCAAATGTGCGCAACCGTCGTATCCGTTCCAAGATGAACATGCGATTCCCGAAGATTGTGAAGGAGCTTGGATGGAGGAGGGAAGAAAGTTGCCCGGAGAGGAAGATTGCACCAATGTTGATTCGGAAGATGATGATGAATCAACCAGTCAGAAGAAGAGCAAGAAGCAGAGAGATAAGGTAGTGATGACTATTGAAGGATCGGGTACGCCTAGTACCGACAAGAAGGCCAAAGCTGAGGCCCCGGCAAGGAAGCTGTCGCGTGCACTGACTGCCGGGAAGCCACCACTGCCGAAAAAGCTAGAAAAGGCGACGGGCCATACTGTTAGATTCATCGGACCAAGGGCCACGACCTTCAAGAGTGTTACCAGGTTGAGCAGCTTGTCAAGAAGCAGAGAGCAGAGTATGAGAAGCGTGATAAGGAAAAAGGTCAGAATGTTGCTGGCGGTAAGGGCCGATGTTGTGAAGTAAATCGCCCCGGCAAACCCTTTCGGAACCAAGGAAAGCCCGCCAGAGGTCGAGAGAAGGAAACCTGTGATGATGAGAGTGATGGAGGGGATGAAGAGGAAACCAGTGGGCAAGAGTTTCAGAAGGCCACAGACGCCCTGTGCATTGACGGAGTTGCATCTCTGCACACTTCTCACTGCCACCTCAAGCGGTGGGCACGAGAAGTCAACGCCGTGGAACCAGCGCCAGAGGCCCAGAAGCCGCTCAAGTGGTCCCGTATGCCCATCATCTTTGACGAAGAGGACCATCCTTGCCGTACCATTGCGGTAGGATGTTTGTCGTTGTTGGTCTCTCCAACAATCCACAACCTCAAGGTCACAAAGATGGTGGTGGACGGCGGGACCGGGTTGAATCTGATTTCCCCGGCAGTCATCAGCAAGCTTCAGATAGAAGAAGAAGAGCTAGAGGTTACCGGCACGTTTCAAGGAGTTAATCCCGGCAGGAGCCATCCTAAGGGAATGATCATGTTGCCAGTAATGTTTGGGGGAGAATTGAACTATCGGACTGAGAGGATTGTGTTTGATGTGGCTGATCTACCCATGCCGTACAATGGGATTCTTGGACGCCCGACCCTGGCTAAGTTCATGGCGGCATCACACTATGCCTACAACATGTTGAAGATGCCTGGGCCACTGGGAGTCATCACCATCCCATCAGATGAGAAGGATGCAATCATTTGTGTGGACAAGATGTACCGGGACGCAGTCGCGGCAGAGCCAGCGGCAGCTCGCGCCAAGGGAAGTAAAGGAAAGAAGAGAGATTGTAGAGACTCCGGCTAAGAGTCCGGGAAGCGTGCCCCCACCGAGTGCATGGCACCCGTTGACGACGTGCCGGAGTGTTCTAACAGCAAGAGATCCAAGGTCGCTGCACCCCAAGTGAAGATTGTCCCGGCAGGGCTGGCTGGCGCTGATGGTACTTTTGCTATCAGCGCCACCCTCAATGATAAATAGGAAAGCGCGCTCGTTGCCTTCCTGCGGGCGAATATCGATGTGTTTGCCTGGCAACCATCTGATATCCCCGGTGCTCACTGGAAGGTAATCGAGACCCACCTTGCTGTCTGCCCACATGCCCTACCTGTCAAGCAGAAAGTCCAGAAGCAGGCCTTGGAGAGGCAGCAATTCATTGCAGAAGAGATCAAGAAACTTGAGGCAGCTTGTTTGGTCAGAGGAGTACTGCACCCACATGGTTGGCGAATCCAGTGGTAGTCCAGAAGGCTAACGGGAAGTGGAGGCTTTGCATAGATTTCACGGATCTCAACAAGGCTTGCCCGAAAGACCCATTTCCCTTGCCGCGCATCGACCAGATTGTGGATTCCACTTCAGGTTGTGATTTGCTCTTCTTTCTAGACGCATACTCTGGGTATCACCAAATCTTCATGTCCAAGGAAGATGAAGAGAAGACATCGTTCATCACTCCGTGTGGCACGTACTGCTTTGTCCGCATGCCGTTCGGATTAAAGAGTGTCGGGTCCACTTTTGCAAGGGCAATCCAGATTGGTTTTGAGCCACAGTTACAGAGAAACATAGAAGCCTATATGGATGATATTGTGGTCAAGACCAAGGATAAGGTCACCCTTATTCAAGATTTGGAGGAGACATTTGATAATCTGCGCAAGATCAATCTGAAGCTCAACCCGGAGAAGTGTGTATTTGGTGTTCCCTTCGGCAAGTTGCTTGGGTTCTTTGTATCCCATCGCAGGATCGAAGCCAACCCCGACAAAATCAAGGCCATCGAGCAGATCCAAGCGCCAAGGACAGTTAAGGATGTGAGGCACCTGACAGGATGTGTTGCCGCGCTAAGCAGATTCATTTCCAAGTTTGCCGAGCGCCCTACCATTCTTCAAAATGTTGAAGAAGGCCGGTCCTATGAAGTGGACCCCAGAAGCAGATGCAGCTTTGCAAGAGTTGAAAGCCTCTGTACCTACCTTGGTTGCTCCCAAACCCCAGGAGCCATTGTTGCTATACTTGGCGGCATCCAACCAAGTGGTCAGTGCGGCCTTGGTAGCGCAGCGGGAAGTGGATGAGGCAGAAAGTGAGCAGAGACTGGCAGAATCAGAGAAGGATCAGGACAGCAATGAGCACGACAACGAGAGCAACCCCAAGGACACGGCAAGGAAGAAAGTGGTGCAGCGCCTAGTGTACTTCGTCAGATCCTTGTTAAAGGGGGCTAGATCGAGGTACTCTGGTGTGTAGAAGTGGATCTTTGGTCTCGTCATGGCCTCATGGAAACTTTGCCACTACTTCCAAGCCCATGAGATCATAGTTGTTACTCGTTTTTCGTTGCAAAGGATACTCCAGAACCCTAAGGCTACCGACAGAACAGCGGAGTGGGCTTTAGAATTATCCAGCTTTGGTTTGAAGTTTGAGAGCACATCAACTATTCAGAGAAGGGCGTTGGAAGAGTTTATTGTAGAATGGACGCCAACCCCTGATGAGGAAGTGACAGAGACAGTTATCCCCGACAAGGAATTGCCCCAAGACTGGATTATGTATTTTGATGGTGCTTTTTCCCTACAAGGTGCAGCAGCTGGCGTGCTTCTTGTCGCCCCCTCCAGGGAGCACTTGAAGTACGTCATCCAAATGCATTTTTCCCGGGAAGAAGCAACCAACAATGCAGCTGAGTATGAAGGGCTCCTTGCCAGGCTCAGGATTGCAGCTGAATTGGGAATTAAAAAGCTGATCATTCGAGGAGATTCACAGCTTGTGGTGAGACAAGTCAACAAGGATTATCAAAGTCCATTGATGGAGGCATACGTCGAGGGAGTGAGGATATTAGAGGAGCGCTTTGACCGATTCCAAACAGAGCACGTACCCCGTGCGGAAAACAGCATAGCTGATCATCTATCAAAATGTGCTACGCAGCCTGTGGAAGCAGGGACTTTTGTTCTCCATCTCACTCAGCCCTCCATATCCCCGGCAACAATGGCTTGGAAGAGGAGAAAGTTGGACTACGGTAAGCCTCTCCCGGTAGAGTCGTCCGTTCCCGGCAGAGACCCTGCCGGAAACAACTCCTCACGGTCTGCCGGACCACCCCCTCCAGCCGGGCCCATGGACCCCCGAACGAGGCTGGTGCTCCCGCAGCAGAGGAAGTGCCGCTAGTCCTCGTTATCGAGCCCTAGGCTCCAACTTGGGCAAGGCACATTGTCCACTTCCTCCAAACCGGAGAGCTTCCCGGCGACCAAGATGAAGCTGAAAAAGTAGCCCAGAGGGCCAGTATGTATCTGTTTGTTGATGACACTCTGTATAGAAGGAGGCCCAACCGTGTGAAATTGAAGTGTGTCTGCCGGGAAGAAGGAAAGGAACTGCTGGCTGAGATTCACAGAGGAATGTGCGGCTCCCACATTGGATCAAGGGCATTAGTTGGGAAAGCATTCCGGCAAGGATTCTATTGGCCCACTGCCCTCCAAGATGCATTCGAGCTAGTCACGAAATGTGAAGCCTGCCAGTTCCATTCCAAGAAAGCACACCTACCTGCCCAAGCTCTTCAAACAATCCCTCTATCATGGCCATTTTTGGTCTGGGGGCTAGCCCCTTCCCCCGATCAATCGGGGGCTTTGAATTCTTATCCGTTGCCATTGACAAGTTTGGAAAGTGGCCGGAAGTGACTGCCATGAGAAAGGTGACTGCTCAGTCAGCTATCAAGTTCTTGAAAGAATTGGCGTGTCATTTTGGAGTTTCGGCAAGGATCATCACCGACAACGGCACCTAGTTCACAAGTCGCGCCTTCATGCAATATGTTCATTCCCTCGGATGCAAGTTCTCATTTGCCTCTGTGGCACATCCTCGGAGCAATGGACAAGCTGAGAGGGCGAACGATGAAGTGTTGCGAGGACTCAAGACGAGAACTTTTGATACGCTGCAGAAGCACGGCAAGCGGTGGATCGAGGAGCTGCCGGTAGTTCTCTGGTCCCTCACAACGACAGCAAACCGAGCTACCGAGCAGACTCCCTTCTCCCTGGTCTACGAGGCAGAAGCAGTTATCCCCGCAGAACTCATTAATAGGTCACCTCGAGTGCTTGCCAACGATGAAGTAGCGCAAGATCAGCATCAGCGTGACGACGATGTGCTACTCGAGGAGAACCGTCTCTGGGCTGCTACGCGTGTTGCACGCTACCAGCAGGCCCTGCGTCGCTATCATAGCCGCAGGGTTCACGCCCAGTGTTTTGAGGAAGGTGACCTTGTCCTTAGGCGCATTCAGTTCGACAAGGGTACAAACAAGTTGTCACCGAAGTGGGAAGGCCCTTACCGGGTAGTACGAGCCACCAGATCTGGCGCAGTCCGTCTGGAGACCGGAGATGGCACTCGGTTGCAAAAATCATGGAATATTGAGCATCTCCACAAGTTCTACCCGTAAGGCGCGGCTGTCGGGCCTTGCCCGGTAGCCACCCTTTTGTACAGGCCTTGCCTCAGTTGCATGTAACCCCTTGTACAAAGCCGGGGCAATGACCCCATGCAAGAGAAAATAAAGAAGCGGTGTGGGGCACCCCCGACCAAGATTGCATGCATGCATGAGGATTCCAAGATCACTGCATATGAATTTCATGAGCATTTGCATATGCATATACATAGGATCGCATCCTGCATTCATTCTCATCTGCATGAAGTTGCAGGTCCCTGCCGTGGACTTGGCTTCGACAAAGATTTGAGAAGATTGCCCACCACAGTGATCCTCGGCAAACCAAACAGATAAGTTTTACCTCATGTCCATTAGTATTCTGTAAGGCTATGACTTTGCATGAGAAAGCCTCGCCTCTCTTTTGAGACTTAGGTACTCCCATCCATGACTCGAACGTTACTTCGGTCAGGATGGTCGCAGTGGCGTTTGGTAAAAAGAAGTTGGCGGGGGCTAGTCCCTCTGTCTGTTCCCCGGCAGACGCAGCTCTCCGGCAGACAAGAAGGGTACCGGCAGGATAGCCTACCGAGGAAAAACTCATTTATTTATATTAAAGAGGCATCTAACCTCCGCATGGACATACACATGCACGGGTTCCCGTCAAGGTTCATCTTTTTCATTAATATGCTAATATAAGTACAAGCATTACAGGACACAAACATGGACTCGAGAGATTACATTGTTTGAATTAAAATTTGGCAAGTGCCGATAGATTTACGATTGAAAAAAGATAAGTGCCCGTAATCCCTTCTTTTCGTTTTCCCTCCTTCAGGCACTGCAGCGGAAGGAGGAAAAGACGAGAAAAGGGGCGCCCAAGCAAGAGCCCACCCCGATCCCGTCAGAATCCGCTAGGCGTGGCCTGAGAAGACCAGGAGTGGCGAGGTTGCGAAGGAGGAGTACAGAGGACGGGGCGGTGCCCTCTGGTCGCCACCTCTAGAGCCAACAAGAAGCCCCGACTTGAGCGCCGGTGGAGTCATCCACCAAATCTCAGCCGGAAGACTGCTGGAGGCGAGGCGAAGGCGCCAAGAGCACATCCCTCCCTGGCTATCACCCTAGGAGGCTGGTGATGATGATGTCAAGGAGGGAGGCAAAGAGCGGAAAGACGAGGCGGCAAGTCCCCAGTCGGAGGCGAAGGCAGCCACGCCATCGTACTCTGACCTGACCCCTGCCACCGCCTTCTCCGTCTTCCCTCGTTTTCTCCTCACCACCGCTGCTCTCGAGAAGCGCCAAGACTCCAGTCCGACACCTTTCCCGAGGAAACGGCAAGCGGCCAAGAAGGCCAGGGGGCGGAGGTGCACCGCTCCCCACCTTGGCGGGCAGGAAGGCGCACCTCTTGTCGACATCAGCCCCAAGGCCTCCGGGAGGGGCAGTGCTGGGATTACCAACAATCTCCAGCCCCGCCTCCCGGCCAAGCCTCGAAGGAACCAAGAGATTCATCACACCAAGGACCAGGCTCACTCCCCGAGCATCAACACCACCATGCGGCGACATTAGCCCCGACCAAGAGCCCGGGGGCTGGCCCCAGGCTCTTCCCTTCGACATAACTGGTAGAAGCAGAAGATAGGAAGAGGAGGAATGTGAAGATGAATGACTCTGCCCTCCTCCGCCCCTCCCTTTTATAGGCGGGGCGAGGAGGGGGTTGCTCCATCAACGGGCGGCCACCGTCCTCCTCCGCCAATTCAAGACGACCGGGCGCTCACCTTGATGCTCCCCTGCGCCAAGCGCCTCCGTTACCTACCCCGCACGATGCATGTAGCGTACTGGCCAAGGATAAGGGCGTGGTGGGAAGAGTGAATTGGCCGTTTCTACCCCGTGCGTTAAATTCATTCACAGGCCATTACTCGAGCAACCCCACCACTATTGGCTTTACACGACGCATGGGGAAACCGGAAACCGGCCCGGAATCAAGGCTAACGAAGAAGCAAAGAGGACCTCAAGAGACCAGCCTCTTCAGCAACCCTCGCTTGTGCACTTATTAGGCCCTACCCCGATGACGCTCGGCGGCGCGTTGGGGCAAGCCCGAGGGCTTCTGTTGGTGCAACAAACCCTAGGTCTGTTGCACAGACTGTGCACAGGCACGGGAACAAGATTGAAGCACCAGTCCAGATCAGAGTACAAGAACCCTGGAGATTCAAAGGACCAGCATGCAGATCAAAGGGACCAAGGTCGACCAGAGAAATAGAATATCGTCAAGAGAAAAGCCTCCCTTGCCAGGCAGGCGAGCCCGGCAAGGGGCGAGGCCACCCCCAGAAGTAGACAACCAAAGTGCCCCGGCAAGGGCCTGCCGGGGCTCACGGAGGCAGAACCACCTCACCAACCACTCCACCACGACCCACGTCATCGATCAGTGCGGTGTCAAGCCGCAAAGTGATTAAGTGGCAGCCATTCGCCACATGGCAGCCATCTTCTACAGGAGAAACCCACAGATGACACCCGTCCTGCGATGTGTCAAGCGAACAGGCGCGAAGCTGGCAAGATAGCCCGGCAAGCCTTGCCGGGCAACCAACGATGTGACATTAAGCGGTGCATTTAATGCGCCCTGTCAGCCCGCGGAGTTAGGTATGATAGCACTTTTTGCTATCTTATTAGTGTGTAATGACTACTTTGCCACTGTGGTTACCACTTGATCTATAAAAGGAGGCCCATGGCAACCGTAGAAAGGGTTAGAAGGTTGGATAACTCACACCCCCATACGCGCGTAGTCGCTGCTGCCCCAAGGCAACCCCTGCCGGGCAAGTGTACTACGCTCCGCCACCACCTTTCCACCATCAATCCACCAAAGCAGGAGTAGGGTTTTATGCCTCACGGCGGCCCGAACCTGGGTAAAATTGCCCGTGTGATCTCTACCGTGCTGCCCACGCTCGTCTGCACTTTACGCAACGTGTCGCCCGCCTGCCGAACCAGCAAGGGACCTCCTGGTCCCATAGGTGGCCGTGGTTTTCCACGACAAAGAGTGCCGACTTGCTCCACGCCGGCTTGTCAGGGAGCATGGTGGCACGGGCATCGTCGCTGCCCTCAACGTCGCCGCGTCGTACAGCACCTCCAGTGTCCGCGACTGCGCCATCCGTCGTCGACGCGCGCGTAGCCGTGACATGCATGCAGAGAAAGAAGCCACTGCGGATGTCGACATGGTGATGACCAGCACGTCCCCGCCCGCCGCCATCATCAAGAAGAAGTAGAACACGGGAGGTCGCCACCGATTGTATCCCATAAAGGCCACCGCCGAGGCGACGCCGGCAAATACAGCCGGTGTCTTGCACGATTCTTCTTCTGCCGAATGCTGGAGGAGGACAAAGAGATCACGCGGCGACCATTTAGATTAGGTATATTAATTCTACCAGGCTAGTTGTAATGAGAGTATCATAAGTAGTATCATGCATGCCAACTAGTAGGAAAATTTGATGAGGTGGCGTAGAATTAAATGAAGAAGAGAGGGTTGAGTATCATATTATGATACCGTATGGAATTAAGTTACTCCCACTATGGTTAGTATTAGGCCTTGTTCGGTTCAACCTCCTCCCAAGGGGTTTAGAGATGAGTGGAGGGGAATTTGGCTTGTACATGATTTAATCCCCCACAATCCCTGTTAATCTATGTATATTGTGGGCATGTTATTTGACCCCTCATTTTGCCGCGTTACGACCAGTGTGAGTGTCTGCCTGCAGTACACCGTCCTCTAATTTGGTGGCTGCCAAGCCGGCCCGAAAAGGAGCTATAACTTTTTTCAAGTTGAAAAATGTTACCGATGAGGAGCCATAATTAAGCTGGAGGCGTCTCTTATTTTCTTTCGAATGGGCAATAAGCTGGAGAGGTGTAGAGTGTCTCTAATGGGCTGCCTCTAGTGTTAAGGCCCTCCAGTATGAAACACGGGCAGTCGACTGGGCCGATACAAAAGCCTATCCATCTTAAAGCCCATTTGTTTTTGTTTTTTGCGAGGAGAAGCCCATATTTCTTGAAGAGGGGGCTATCCCAGAAAAAATCTCCTTCCTCCTCGCTTCCACTTATACTGCAGCTTGCTGGACTCTCGTGCTTCCGTCGCCCCCCAATTTCCCCTGCTCCCCATCTTCCTCAGTCGTACAGAAAACCCCCGCTCACCTTCTTCCTCACTCGTATAGAAAACGCCTGCTCCTCTTCTTCCACTCCTACAGAAAACCCCAGCCCTCCTTCTTCCCCACTCGCACTTCCTCTAGGCTCGTCTCTGGCTACTCTTCTCAAACCCGTGAACTCGGCGCGACGCCCGCAAGGAAAATGGAGTCGGCTGGCCCCAGCGCCAAGAAGATGAGGCTCCCGCCAGCGGCGACGCCGGTTGTAGATCCCGCACCCGGCAGCGCGGGGAGAAGCGGCGAGCCCCCCCCCCCCACCCGGATCTGAGGAACACGTAGAATCTCCGATGGACTGCATCAGTGATCTCCCGGACGACATCCTTGGGGACATCATCTCGCTTCTCCCCACCAAGGATTGCTGCCGCACACAAGTCCTCTCAACTCGGTGGCGCCCGATATGGCGCACCGCGCCCCTCAATCTTGACTGTCGTCAGATTTCTGTCCTTCCTGAATTTGATCTCCTCAGAGCCATCATCTCGTCTCATCAGCAGGGCCCTGTTCGACGCCTCTGCATCCCGACACGCTACCTTCTGTCCATACCCGGCAGGGTGGACGCTTGGCTGACATCCCCTGAATTCGAAAAACTCCAGCTGTTTGAGTTATACCATTACGACGAAAGTTTCATACCACGAACCAAACACCAAGAATTTATGCCCACACCACCATTGTCCATCTCGTGGTTTTTCCTCCTCTCTCCACACCGCCAGCTTCGCCCAGTGCCATCTACCAGATGATCTGGTACAAATGCTTCAACTCCCACAGCTAAAAAAACTTTCACTTGTGGAGGTTTATCTGTCGGAGGCCTCACTACACAGCATCATCCACTCGAGTTGCCCTGCCCTGGAGCACTTGCTGATTGTTTTGGGAGTAGAAATCCCTATCAGTTGTCTCAAAATAAAGTCGCCTCACCTTAAAAGCATTGGAATTTGTTTTCAAGGACAGAACCTCATCATCGAAGATGCCCCTTCACTTCAAAGGTTGCTCCTTCATTATTGCTATAAACCTTGGCAAATAACTGTCGTCTCTGCGCCCAAGCTGGAGATCTTGGGTGTAATTCATGATCCGTCTAATGATCACAAGAAGTTGGTGTTTGGCTCCTCACGTTTTCAGGTACCGTATATTATCATCTACACATTCGTAATCATAAGCTGCATTTTTCATTTGTGCGCATAAGTTTTATATCATCTTGGAGTACACTTTGGGTACTAATATTATGTTATATGCTCAATGAAGAGTTCGTCCATGGATAGCCTATCAATGTTGTTGGATTCTGTCAAGATCTTATATATCGGAATGTTTAGTTATGATCTGAACATAATTATTGGCTTGCTGCGATGCTTTCGATCTCTGGAGAATTTATATATAAAGGTGATGATTTCATGCACATTGAAAGACGTATATATTGTACTAGAATTAACCGTTCAGTTGTTGCTCTTTCGACATACTCTTTTTTCGGACCTTAAATGTTTTCAATCTTCATGTCTACTTAGGCACTAACACATGGAGAAAAACGTATAACCAATCGGTGGCGTAATAAGCACCAGGATTTTCTCAGTTCTCATGAC
Organism: Aegilops tauschii subsp. strangulata; assembly: GCF_002575655.3. Taxonomy (NCBI): domain Eukaryota; kingdom Viridiplantae; phylum Streptophyta; class Magnoliopsida; order Poales; family Poaceae; genus Aegilops; species Aegilops tauschii. The sequence continues at coordinate 321,617,945 of NC_053038.3, read as the reverse complement.
ATTCATTTGAGGACAATAACGACGGAAGGACAACAGAAGCTTTGTCACATTCTTCCTGTTGAATGCGAGGTTACTATTGTCCATGAGGCTTAAGTTTTTCAGCAAGAGATTTCTCACGGATGGACATGTTGAACAGCAAAAAAAAGAAGTTTCAGGTGGACAAATGGGCTTCGGAACGTGCTCGGCTTCTATTTACAACAACTTGTAGTCATCCTCCAATATTTTTTTGCACAGGATGTTGATTTTATGGATCAGACTGATCCATTTGTTTGTGACTGTGAAAAAGAGTGGTTGGGTTAGATGTTATTGCCATGTTCAATCTGGGTTTTGTCTAAATTTGATGAACAATTAATCCTTGGGCTTTTTGTACAGTTCGTAAGCTTGAGTTACATGTTGTTACCCTCGTACTCCCCTCCACCTGCCACTACACTACTGCACCTTTCGCTGCTCCTGTTCATCCCCGTCTGAGGCCTCGGTCGTTCTCCGCCTTGGTTCTCTCGATGTGCCCGCCGCCGTCTATATTGCAGGATACGGCCTGCAATATAGGAGTGTGGGTAAATTGTCATAGTTTCCTTCCTATCCTGCAATATAGGAAGGAAACTATGACAATTTACCCACACTCCTCTCCATATTTGCACATACGGCCTTCCCTCGTTCATCCTTTTCTCCCACAAGATAAACTACTCATACAAATGCATCTTCATGTTCCGTGCAACGCACGGGCATCTTGCTAGTAACTATTTTAAATTTCATTCATTTTTTTTTGTGGAGAATTTTTTTTGAATTTAATTTTGATATAATTTTTTAAAAATTATTTTTAATGTGATTCGAAATTTCGTGATTAAAAGAGTTCGGACCCCACGGAAATATGCAAAATTTCGTTGAATTTTTTAGAAGTGCCCAGAATATATGGTCTGTAATGCTAATAAAAATAATATGGGCTTCAAAATATCCTTAAGAATTAGCAAATGGGTTGTAAATTATGGAAAATAATGGCTAATGGGTTGTATGCTGTTTTCCACAGATTTGGAGGCTGACTTCTGGGCCTACTAGGTTGATGATGACGCTGTCCTAAAAAAAATTTGACGCGTACGCAAGGCTTTGTCAACTTAGTCAACACTGAGCAGTGACTGTTGGATGTCCATCCAACGGCCGCCATGCTTCTTCAATCTCTGATCTTCCTGCTCCATCCGCCCAAACCAGCGCCAGCGGGACTGCCTGCTCCCTCGTCCCGTGGCCGGCTATGCTGCCGCCAGGCCATCCCTCTACCCACCCGCACATCCTGTTATTTTTCGGCGACGTTAGCCTCACCCCGCAGCCGACCAGTCAGCACTCGTACTCCCCTCAGCGTGGGCATCCACTGCCGCGTCTTCCCCGGCTCTGCGTCGTCCCCTTCCTAGACCTCGCCGCCGTCCACCGCCCTGGTGCTCTCGGCGCGGCTTGGTCAACGTGGTCAACGAACGACATCCGTTGGAAGTGCACTATACGTGGAGAGGCTGACAGCTGGGTCCACAGCTGCACACAAGGAAATGCCTCCTTATTACGCGCAAAATAATGATTCCTCCACCTGACAGCTGGGACCCACCGGAAGGGCCTCTGTATTTCATGAAAAAAATGCCCCACTCGCTGATAGCTCGGAGCCACCGGCTATATCTTCGCACGCAACGAAGTGCCTCTGTATTACGCAAAAAAATTGAATACTCCCCCTGCTAGCTGGGACCCACCATAGTGGGAGGCTGACTTGTGGGCCTACTAAGTTGACGCGGACGGAGGGCTTTGTCAACTTAGTCAATATGAACGATTCTAGCTCCAGTGACCGTAGTAGAGGCGCGCATGTAGCATGTACATGTACGTACAACCAGGGTGCAAGAAAGTAAATACGACCACATACGTACATACGGGCGGGGTCTCAAACGCCTACTCGCGCATACGTACGGCCAGGGCTCGTGTACATGGAGAGGCAGTGACGGCGTCCTGTTCATCGGTAGCCAACCGGCTAGATCGAAATGGAGAAACTGTGTCGTCGTGTTCATCGGGAGGCAACAGAGTGCGTCATGTTCATCGGGAGCCAACCGGCTTTGATGGAACAGCCGATCGAAACGAGGCCTGGCATACCGCAAAACAGAGGAAACGGCCTTGTGTTCGACTGCCTATGATCGAAACGGGACCCTGTTCACCGGGAGGGGTGTGGCATAACGCAAAACAGAGGAAACGGACTTCTCTTCGACCTCCTACGGTCGAAATGGGCTCCTGTTGATCAGGATGGGTGTGGCGTACCGCAAAATGGAGCAAACGGACTTGTGTTGGAGCCTTACGGTCGAAACGGCGGTCCTGTTCATTGGGAGGGGTGTGGCGTACTGCAAAACGGGACTCCACGGGCTACTGTTCATCTCCATCGTCGACCTCCTCCAGCCTCCACAAGCTACTGTTCATCCACCGTCGACCTCCTCCAGCCTCCACCTGCGGCTGTTCATCCACGGGCTCCTGTTCATCCAGCCTCCACCGCTCCTCCACCGGCTACTGTTCAACCATCCCTCTCCACGGGGTCCTATTCGACCACCCCTCCACGAGCTACTATTCATCCAGTCCTCCACCGGCTATGTTCAACCAACCCTCCATGGGGTCCTGCTCATCCAGCCCTCCATGGGGTCGATCGATCGGGGCCCCGTACATCCAGCGGCAACGACCTCTACTACCACGAGGTCCTGTTCATCCAACCCCCCAACAACGCTCATTGTTCATCAAGAGGCAGCAGGTTTGATCGGCTTCAGTTAGCAGCAGTAGCGAAGGAATCGCTCGATCGGGTTCAGTTAACAGCCAGGGATCGATCGATCGCTTGGGTTCAGTAACGCGTAGCCTGTAGTGCAATCGCTCGGGTTTAGTAGGCGAACGCCTCGCTCGGGTTCAGTTAGAGCCCAACACCTCGCACCCCCGCACGTACGTGTGCGAGAGAAACGCTCATCGCTCGACCCCCAACCACCCACCGTAATCGGGAACTCCCTGATATTTTTCCTCGCCTTCGCTTCTACCACGTTTTTTCCGTCATGGACGGCCCAAAGAATGTCATGCAGCTGCGTCTCCGGCCTGCCCAGGATGAAAAGCCCATTTTCTGTCATCATTTTTTGTCATAGAAGTAGGAGCCCACCACATCTATGATGATACTGGGTTTTGTCACAATTATCATCATAGAAGTGTCGTAAGCATGACAGGAAAAAAATTCGTTCGTCCCAAAATGTCATGGATGTATTTTTTTGTAGTGATATCCGATGTAATCTTCCCTTGTGGTGTGTTTGTCGAGATCCGATGAATTGTGGATTTATGATCAGCTTATCTATTAATAATATTTGAATCTTCTCTGAATTCTTATATGCATGATTTGGTATCTTTGTATTTCTCTTTGAATTATCGGTTTGGTTTGGGCAACTAGATTGGTTTTTCTTGCAATGGGAGAGGTGCTTAGCTTTGGGTTCAATCTTGCGGTGTCCTCACCCAGTGACATAGTAGGGGTAGTGAGGCACGTGTTGTATTGTTGCCATCGAGGATAATCAGATGGGGTTTTCATCATATTGCTTGAGTTTACTCCTCTACATCATGTCATCTTACTTAAGGCGTTACTCTGTTCTTAATGAACTTAATACTCTAGATGCATGCTGGATAGAAGTCGATGTGTGGAGTAATAGTAGTAGATGCAGGAAGGAGTCGGTCTACTTGACACGGATGTGATGCCTATATGCATAATCATTACCTTTGATATCGTCATAACTTTGCGCTTTTCTATCAATTGCTTGACAGTTATTTGTTCACCCACTGTATTATTTGCCTTCAAGAGAGAAGCCTCTAGTGAAACCTATGGCCCCCGGGTCCGTTTTCCATCATATTTGTTTCTGATATACTATTTTGCAATCTTTTATTTTCAGATCTATAAACCAGAAAACCCAAAAATATTTAGTTATCTTTTATTTAGTTTTATCTATCTCTATCAGGTCTCACCTTTGCAAGTGACCGTGAGGGATTGACAACCCCTTTATCGCGTTGGGTGCAAGTGTTTGATTGTTTGTGTAGGTGCGTCTATTGGGGACTTGCGTGTTTCTCCTACTAGATTGATACCTTGGTTCTTAACTAAGGAAAATACTTATCTCTACTGTGTTGCATCACCCTTTGTTTTTAAGGGAAAAACCAACGCAGGCTCAAGAAGTAGTAGGAAGAATTTCTGGCGCCGTTGCCGGGGAGATCTACATCAAGCCTACCAAGTACCCATCATAAACTCTCATCTCTTGCAATACATTATTTGCCATTTGCCTCTCATTTTCCTCTCCCTAACTCTAAAACGATTTTCAGAAAACACAAAAAGATTTGCCTTTTTATTTGCCTTCTTTTCATTTGCCCTTATGTCTTACTTGGTTTGTTTGCTCGTTTTGCTTGCCATAATTGTGTATTTTATTCAAGATCAGAAACAAAAAGGTTTATGGATCCACTTAAAGTTTTCTACTTGGATCATCTTCGATCTATATGTGCTCGTGTTGAAACCCCAACTAATTTAGTTGAGGGAAAATCATTAGATGAACATGTTCATTTTGTGCGTCTTTGATTGTCTTAAAAGGGGGACTTTTATGGAATCAAATAAATTGTTTGCTATGCTATACTTTGAATCTATGTGAAATTTATGATTTTACCTGTTGCTCGGAGAACCCTAAAAAACACCTTCCCTACTTATGTGAGTTAATGATAATGAAATCCTATCTTCTTATGCCAAAGGTGTTTATAGTTACTATGATATCGAACAAATTGAATAATTTCTTTCTTTTAAGGGTGCTTATGAAGTTGCTTCTTTGATTGAAAAGTATGATATTACTCTCTACAAATCTGAAAATTTTGACATACTTAAGTATTGCTATGAAAACTATGCTCATAATGCCTATGTTAAAGAATTTATTGAGAGTGTGATTGTTGCTTTGGAAGAAAATAATGATATGCATGAATCTATAGATAATTATGATTCCGTTGAGTTGATTGAGATATCCTCCCTTGATGAACATGATGCTTGCTATTCTTATGGCCATGATGCCAATATTAATTATGCTTATGGAGATGAACTTGCTATAGTTCCTTATGTTAACATGAAATTATTGTTATTGCACCCTGATACGTCTCCAACGTATCTATAATTTTGATTGTTCCATGCTACTATATTATCTGTTTTGGATGTTTAATGGGCTTTATTATGCAGTTTTATATTATTTTTGGGACTAACCTACTAACCGGAGGCCCAGTGCAAATTGCTGTTTTTTTGCCTATTTTAGTGTTTCACAGAAAAGGAATATCAAACGGAGTCCAAACGGAATGAAACCTTCGCGGGGATCGTTTTTGGAACAAACGCAATCCACGAGACTTGGAGTGGACGTGAAGGAAGCCACGAGGTGGCCACGAGGTAGGAGGGCACGCCCAGGGGGTAGGCGCGCCCCCCACCCTCGTGGGCCCCTTGTAGCTCCACCGACCTATTTCTTTCGCCTATATATACTCTTATACCCTGGAAACATCCAGGGGAGCCACGAAACCTATTTTCCACTGCTGCAACCTTCTGTACCTGTGAGATACCATCTTGTGGCCTTTTCCGGCGCTCCGCCGGAGGGGAAATCGATCACGGAGGGCTTCTACATCAACAGCATAGCCTCTCCGATGATGTGTGAGTAGTTTGCCACAGACCTTCTGGTCCATTGTTATTATCTAGATGGCTTCATCTCTCTCTTTGGATCTCAATACAAAGTACTCCTCGATTCTCTTGGAGATCTATTCGATGTAATACTTTTTTGCGGTGTGTTTGTCGAGATCCGATGAATTGTGGGTTTATGATCAAGATTATCTATGAACAATATTTGATTCTTCTCTGAATTCTTGTATGCATGATTTGATATCTTTGCAAGTCTGTTCGAATTATCAGTTTGGTTTGGCCTACTAGATTGGTCTTTCTTGCAATGGGAGAAGTGCTTAGCTTGGGGTTCAATCTTGCGGTGTCCTTTCCCAGTGACAGCAGGGGCAGCAAGGCACGTATTGTATTGTTGCCATTGAGCATAAAAAGATGGGGTTTATATCATATTGCTTGAGTTTATCCCTCTACATCATGTCATCTTGCCTAATGCGTTACTCTATTCTTATGAACTTAATACTCTAGATGCATGCTGGATAGCGGTCGATGTGTGGAGTAATAGTAGTAGATGCAAAATCGTTTCGGTCTACTTGATGCAGACGTCATGCCTATATACATGATCATGCCTAGATATTCTCATAACTATGCGCTTTTCTATCAATTGTTCGACAGTAATTTGTTCACCCACCGTAGAATTTGCTATCTTGAGAGAAGCCACTAGTGATACCTATGGCCCTCGGGTCTATCTTCCATCATATTAATCTCCGCCAACGTGCTATTTTTGTCGCCGTTTATTTTGCAATCTTTACTTTTCAATCTATACAACAAAAATACCAAAAATATGTATCTTATTATCACTATCAGATCTCACTTGTGCAAGTGGCCATGAAGGGATTGACAACCCCTTTATCGTGTTGGTTGCAAGGTTCTTAATTGTTTGTGCAGGTACTAGGGATTTGCATGTAGTCTCCTACTGGATTGATACCTTGGTTCTCAAGAAATGAGGGAAATACTTACGCTACTTTGCTGCATCACACTTTCCTCTTCAAGGGAAAACCAACGCATGCTCAAGAGGTAGCAAGAAGGATTTCTGGCGCCGTTGCCGGGGAGATTTGCGCCAAGTCAAGTCAAGATTTGATCTCCCGTCAACTAGACATTTCTGGCGCCGTTGCCGGGGAGATCTACGCACAAGTCAAGACATACCAAGTACCCATCACATACTCTTATCCCTCGCATTACATTATTTTCCATTTGCCTCTCGTTTTCCTCTCCCCCACTCCACCTTTGCCTTTTCTTCGCCCTCCTTCCGTTTGATCTTGTGTTACCATGTGCCTTGTTTTTGCTTGCATCTTCGCTTGCTAAATGTTTATGGATCCTCATCCCCTTGCTAATCTTTTTAAGGGATCCAATTATGATCAACCAATTTCTAGTGATTTGAGTGCACTAGATTATCTTTATGAGGTTTTGCTTGAAATTCGTGAATCTGAAAATTGTGGTGAAGAAATTTATGAAGAGATTCACGATAGCTCCTTGAATAAAAAGCATGATTGCAATGATTTTACTATAAATTCTCTTGATGTCAATTGTGCTAATAATATGCAAAGCCCTAAGCTTGGGGGTGCTAGTTTTGCTATGTCTATTACTTGTTGCAATGATCATGATTGGGGTGATTCTTCTTATGATCTTGAAAATTTATTGAAGCCCCATGATGAATCTGAGATTGATAATAATTTTTGCAATATTATTGAAAGTGGATTTGGAAGAGTGTCAACTTTAGATCCCACATATTTGGATAATGTTCAATCTTATGATTTTTTTTATAAAAGTGGGTTTGGAGAGGTCATGACTTTAGTTAATGATATTCCCACTATTTTGGAAGAGTGTCAACTTTGCATGCATGTGGATCATGTAGACAAAATTTTATGTGAGAGCTATATTGTTGAATTTTATTATGATCCTACATGTAATTATTATGAGAGAGGGAAATATGGTTGTAGAAATTTTCATGTTGCTAAATTACCTCTCATTATGTTGAGATTGATATTGTTTTTCTTTCCTCTTCCTTGCATATGCTAGTTTTTGCTTGCTATGATAATTTGTTTTCCTATAAAATGCCTATGCATAGGAAGTATGTTAGACTTAGATGTTTTCGTCACGTGTTTCATGATGCTCTCTTTGCGCTTCAATTCTTGTCTTTCATGTGAGCATCATCGAAATCTCAATGCCTAGCTTAGGGCGTTAAACGATAGCGCTTGTTGGGAGGCAACCCAATTTTATTTTTGTCCCTTACTTTTGTTCCTGTTTAGTAATAAATAGTTCATCTAGCCTCTGTTTAGATGTGGTTTTATGTTTTAGTTAGTGTTTGTGCCAAGTAGAACCTTTGGGAAGACTTGGGTGAAGTCTTTGCGATCTTGCTGTAAAAAACAGAAACTTTAGTGCTCACGAGATTAGCTACCATTTTTTACGGGAGATTGCTTTTAGGTTGATTATTTTTGCAGATGATTAATAGATAAATTACTCACGTCCACCAATTTATTTCAGAAATTTTGGAGTTCCATAAGTATACGTTTGATACAGATTACTACAGACTGTTCTGTTTTTGACAGATTATGTTTGTCGTGTGTTGTTTGCTTATTTTGATGAATCTATGGCTAGTATCGGGGGGTATGAACCATAGAGAAGTTGGAATACAGTAGGTTTAACACCAATATAAATAAATAATTAGTTCATTACAGTACCTTAAAGTGGTGGTTTTTTTTCTTACACTAACGGAGCTCATGAGATTTTCTGTTTAAGTTTTGTGTTGTGAAGTTTTCAAGTTTTTGGGTAAAGATTTGATGGATTTCAGAATAAGGAGTGGCAAGATCCTAAGCTTGGGTATGCCCAAGGAACTCCAAGGACAACCAAAATCCTAAGCTTGGGGATGCCCCGGAAGGCATCCCCTCTTTTGTCTTCGTCTATCGGTAACTTTACTTAAGGCTATATTTTTATTCACCACATGATATGTGTTTTGCTTGGAGTGTCTTGTATGATTTGAGTCTTTTCTTTTTAGTTTTCCACAATCATCCTTGCTGTACACACCTTTTGGAGAGACACACATGAATCGGAATTTATTAGAATACTCTATGTGCTTCACTTATATCTTTTGAGCTAGATAATTTTGCTCTAGTGCTTCGCTTATATCTTTTAGAGCACGGTGGTGGTTTATTTTATAGAAATTATTGTTCTCTCATGCTTCACTTATATTATTTTGAGAGTCTTTTAGAACAGCATGGTAATTTTCTTTGGTTAAAAAAATTAGTCCTAAAGTGATGAGCATCCAAGATAGGTATAATAAAAACTATCATATAAAGTGCATTGAATACTATGAGAAGTTTGATTCTTTATAATTGTTTTGAGATATGAATATGGTGATATTAGAGTCATGCTAGTTGAGTAGTTGTGAATTTGAGAAATACTTGTGTTAAAGTTTGTGATTCCCGTAACATGCACGTATGGTGAACCATTATGTGATGAAATCGGAGCATGATTTATTTATTGATTGTCTTCCTTATGAGTGGCGGTCGGGGACGCGCGATGGTCTTTTCCTACCAATCTATCCCCCTAGGAGCATGCGCGTAGTACTTCGTTTTGATAACTAATAGATTTTTGCAATAAATATGTGAGTTCTTTATGACTAATGTTGAGTCCTTGGATTATACGCACTCTCACCCTTCCACCATTGAGCTAGGCAATTTTGCTCTAGTGCTTCACTTATATCTATTTAGAGCACAGCGATGGCTTTATTTTATAAAAAATGTTGAACTCTCTTGCTTCACTTATATTATTTTGATAGTCTATGAACAGCATGGTAATTTGCTTTGGTTATGAATTTAGTCCTAATATGATGGGCATCCAAGAAAGATATAACGAAAACTTTCATATAAAGTGCACTGAATACTATGTGAAGTTTGATTCCTTATGATTGTTTTGAGATATAAAGATGGTGATACTAGATTCATGCTAGTGAGTAATTGTGGATTGGTAGAAATAATTGTTTTAAAGTTTGTGATTCCCGTAGCATGCACGTATGGTGAACCGTTATGTGATGAAGTCGGAGCATGATTTAGTTATTGATTGTCTTCCTTATGAGTGGCGGTCGGGGACGAGAGATGGTCTTTTCCTACCAATCTATCCCCCTAGGAGCATGCGTCTAATACTGTGTTTCGATGGCTAATAGACTTTTACAATAAGTATGTGAGCTCTTTATGACTAATGTTGAGTCCATGGATTATACGCACTCTCACTCTTCCACCATTGCAAGCCTCTCTAGTACCACGCAACTTTTGCCGGTGCATTACACCCACCATATACCTTCCTCAAAACAGCCGCCATACCTACCTATTATGGCATTTCCTTAGCCATTCCGAGATATATTGCCATGCAACTTCCACCGTTCTGTTTATTATGACACGCTCCATTATTGTCATATTGCTTTGCATGATCATGTAGTTGACATCGTATTTGTGGCGAAGCAACCATTCATATTTTTTATACATGTCACTCTTGAGTCATTACACATCCTGGTACACCGCCGGAGGCATTCATATTTTGTTATAAGTATCGACTTGTAATTCCTGAGTTGTAAGTAAATAAAAGTGTGGTGATCATCATTATTAGAGCATTGTCCCATGTGAGGAAAGGATGATGGAGGCTATGATTCCCCCACAAGTCGGGATGAGACTCCGGATGAAAAAAAAAAGAAAAAAAGATGCCAAAGAGCCCAAAATAAAATGAGAGAAAAGAGAGAAGGGGCAATGTCACTATCCTTTTTACACACTTGTGCTTCAAAGTAGCAGCATGATCTTCATGATAGAGAGTCTCCTATGTTGTCACTTTCATATACTAGTGGGAATTTTTCATTATAGAACTTGGCATGTATATTCCAATGATGGGCTTCCTCAAATTTCCATAGCTCTTCGTGAGCAAGCGAGTTGGATGCACACCCACTAGTTTCCTTTTGAGCTTTCATAAACTTATAGCTCTAGTGCATCCGTTGCATGGCAATCCCTACTCACTCACATTGATATCTATTAATGGGCATCTCCATAGCCTGTTGATACGCCTAGTTGATGTGAGACTATCTCCTTCTTTTTGTCTTCTCCACAAGCACCATATTCTATTCCACCTATAGTGTTATATCCATGGCTCACACTCATGCATTGCGTGAAAGTTGAAAAAGTTTGAGAACCTAAAAAGTATGAAAAAATTGCTTGGGTTGTCATCGGTGTTGTGCATGATTTAATACTTTTTGTGATGAAGATGGAGCATATCCAGACTATATGATTTTGTACGGATAACTTTCTTTGGCCATGTTATTTTGAGAAGACATGATTGCTTTACTAGTATGCTTGAAGTATTATTGTTTTTATGTCAATATTAAACTTTTATTTTGAATCTTATGGATCTGAATATTCATGCCACAATGAAGAAAATTACATGGATAAATATGTTAGGTAGCATTCCACATCAAAAATTATATTTTTATCATTTACCTACTCGAGGACGAGCAGGAATTAAGCTTGGGGATGCTTGATACGTCTCCAACGTATCTATAATTTTTTATTGTTCCATGCTATTATATTATATGTTTTAGATGTTTTATATGCATTATTATGCTATTTTAGATTATTTTTGGGACTAACTTATTAACCTAGAGCCCAGTGCCAGTTTTTGTTTCTTCCTTGTTTTTGAGCTTCGCAGAAAAGGAATACCAAACGGAGTCCAAACGGAATAAAACTTCACAATGATTTTTCTTGGACCAGAAGACACCCAAAGGACTCGGAGTCCCAGCCAGAAGACCCACGAGGCGGCGACAAGGGTGGAGGGGCCGCCCCCTGCCTTGTGGCCCCCTCAGGAGTCCCCTGACATAATTCTTCGTCCTATATATTCACATATATTCCCAAACCACCAAGAGAATCAACAAAAAATACTTTTCCACCGCCGCAAGCCTCTGTTTCTGTGAGATCCCATCTTGGGGCCTTTTCCGGCATCCTGCCGGAGGGGGATTCGATCACGGAGGGCATCTACATCAACCCTATTGCCCTTCCGATGAAGCATGAGTAGTTTATCTCAGACCTATGGGTCCATAGCTAGTAGCTAGATGGCTTCTTCTCTCTCTTTGATTCTCAATGCCATGTTCTCCTCGATGTTCTTGGAGCTCTATCTGATGTAATCTTCCTTTGCGGTGTGTTTGTCAAGATCCGATGAATTGTGGATTTATGATCAGCTTATCTATGAATATTATTTGAATCTTCTCTGAATTCTTATATGCATGATTTGATATCTTTGTATTTCTCTTCGAATTATCGGTTTGGTTTGGCCAACTAGATTGGTTTTTCTTGCAATGGGAGAGGTGCTTAGCTTTGGGTTCAATCTTGCGATGTCCTCACCCAGTGACATAGTAGGGGTAGCGAGGCACGTATTGTATTGTTGCCATCGAGGATAAAAAGATGGGGTTTTCATCATATTGCTTGAGTTTATTCCTCTATATCATGTCATCTTATTTAAGGCATTACTCCGTTCTTTATGAACTTAATACTCTAGATGCATGCTGGATAGCGGTCGATGTGTGGAGTAATAGTAGTATGACAACAATGTTCTCTAGTTGGTGCTCTATGAGAGAAGGTGAAGACTCAATTTTTTTTGCATAAAAGTAAAATAGATCGGCCCTTCGCAAAGGGAAGTGGATATTTGCAGAGGTGCGAGAGCCCAAAGTTTAAAATAGAGAGATAAAAGTATTTTGAGAGGCATACTTTTCTTGTCAACGTCACGACCAAGAATTCCCAACATCTTTCATGCTAGACACATTATAGGTGGTTCCCAAACAGAAAATAAAGTTCATTTCCTTTCCACCATTCTTTCACAATCCATGGCTAGCCGTATCCATGGGTGCCTTCCAAACTTTCAACTTTCCAAGGAATTTATTGTTATTTTGATTCATTATGGGACTGGGCATCCCTATTACCTGCCACTTTCTCGTGCAATGGCAAGTGAATAAACACTCATTGTGAGAATAACCTCCCTAGCATGAACGATATTGGCCACCCCCTGCCGCTTCATGAGCGGTACGGGAAGAAAAAATGGAAAATTATTTTGAATGATTAGAGTTGGCACATGCAAATTTACTTAGGACGACATGTAAATACTGCATATAGGTAGGTATGGTGGACTCATTTGGCAAAACTTTAGGTTTAACAAGTTGGATGCACAAGCATCATTCCTGCTTAGTACAAATGAAGGCTAGCAAATAGATTGAGAAGTGACCAACCAAAAAACGAAAACGATCATAAACATGCATTGAACATAACTAACACTGAATAATGCACCATAAGTAGGATATAATTTCGTTGCATAACTATTCATCTTACATGCATACATAGGGAATCACAAACCTTAACACCAATGTTCTTACTGACGGTGTCCTGGATTTGGGGGTCCTAACCTAGTCGTCCCATGCTCCTCGATTTGACCGATGGGACTTCATTCGTGCTCAAGATGGACTCCGGAGGCAGTATACAAGAGGTGTGATCAAGACTACCTCCACCGAAGACTTGTCGTATACTCCAAGATTTCTCCTGCCGCCTCGTGCCTAGATACTGACCTTGTAACCCTAGATACCCAATCTAGCGTGTATATAAGCCACGGGTTTAGCCCATAGAGGGGACATCAACGCATTATCATTCACCTAGCTCTAGAGTTAGACCACACTTTATGATCTCGAGGTAGATCAACTCTGTACTCGATACATCTCCATTAATATAAACAAGAGTATGACGTAGGGTTTTACCTCCATCAAGAGGGCCAGAACTCGGGTAAAACATTGTCTCTTTGTTCCTGTTACCATCTATCTGAGATCCACAACTCGGGACCCCCTACCCCGAGGTCTGCAGGTTTTGACACCGACACTGGTGCTTTCATTAAGAGTTCCGCTGTGGGGTCAACAGAAGGATTGATGGCTCATCTATAAACCAACTGTAGGAACAGCCATGGGAGCATTTACGCTCCCGGCCAGCTTTTTGTGTTTCGCAGCATGATCTTCTACGCTGACTCGATGGGCCACCTGGCCTCCGTCGAAAACTACACCCTAGGTCAGATCGTGAACTTTGGTGGCCTCGATTACACCGCAGATTCCTGCGGTGAAGTCGTCTTGTTGAGCTGGACGCCCGGCTGGATTGAGGACCAACCCAACTCTGGAGGATCGACTCCGGAACCGATCTCTAGAGAGGACATCGGGCCAAGACTCGTAGTGTCACCAGATACCCCTATCTCAACAACCCCGGATGGTCCCTTTCCGATCTCCGGTCTGGACGTAGATCCGGCTCCCGCCCCTAAAATCACATCAAGCCTAGAGCTCACCTCGGCGCAAGATCTAGAATCGCCTTCAGATCCCCTTCGCGTCCAAGATACGTCAAGCTACATACCGGGCACACTTCAAGTCAGCCCCGCTTACAACCAAGTAATAAAATCCGAAGAGCTGTCTCACCTTAACGAGATGCTCGACCATATCCAGAGCATGTCTATCTTAGACGGCAGGACTTCGGTTTATGATCATATCGTACTTAAAGCCAAAAACAGATTTGTCCATCTGTAATGGAGATCACGGTCGGGAAATTTACATCCCACCCACCACCCACCTAGTCGCCATGGTCGATGACTTAACCAATGTATTAGACTATGGTGAGGCCACGGACATGGACGAAGATGCCGATGTCCCCATACAAAACACCTCGCCTCTGGTAAACACTGGCAGGTGGACTGCAACATCAACTTACGATGTCTACATGGTTGACACCCCCAATTCCCCTCCATGACGTCGACGTTGATGCAAAAGGGCTAACAATGGGGAACCCGGTGGTAACAACGCTACCGCCGACAATAGCGACACAGCAACCGGTGACGCCGACGACCCTGAGGAGGACCCTCAAGCTTCTCTAGTACGGAACAGCACACCTGAAAGACATCTTGAGGACTTATACCCCGATGACCTCTTTTAAGAGGCTGATGACAACTATATGCCGTAATCCAAGGAAGGCGAGAACCTCGATACTGAGGACTACGTTGTCCCCAAAGACCCTTTCGAACAAGAGCACTTCCGGCGGTGCCTCATCACCACGGCTAGGAGCAAGAAGCATAAGCAGCAGCTGCTGCAAGCTAACACCGATGCACTAAACGAAAGGTGGGTCAAAGTGCTCTATGACGAAGAAGATCTAGAAGACCGATGTCATAGTGCATCGAAATCATACCCACACAGGCGTATGCTGCCAGAGTTTGATGGGGAGCTAGCTGCCGATGAGCCTGACCGACCCCCTAGAGGATGGGACAGACCAGTACGGGAAAACCTCAACACTCGGCCACCTCCACGCCGCTATGGCAAGGACCCCATGGACTACCTAGACCCTCGCGATGTTCGACGTCATATTGAGGCAAACACGGCACCTCCTCGGTCCATCTACGGATCAAGAGGACACGCGCCCGCCAGGCCGGACGGCTATGACGCCTGGATGGATAGGAACGGCCGCGTCAGTGATCAACCCTACACACGGCACTCACCCGACCTCTAACAGAACACCACCCGATTCCGAGGTCCAGCTCACCCCATGTGTTTTACAGATAGGATCATGGACCACCAGTTTCCAGAAGGGTTTAAGCCCATCAATATAAAGTCCTATGATGGAACTACAGACCCCACAGCATGGATTGAAGATTTTCTTCTCCACATACATATGGCTAATTGAGACGATCTCCACGCCATTAAATACTTGCCGCTCAAGCTAAAGGGGCCATCTAGGCATTGGCTTAATAGCCTGCCTCCTCATTCTATTGGTAGCCAGGAAGCCCTTAAAGACACTTTTCAAGCAAACTTCTAGGACGCTGATGACCTCAGCCGTGTCACCCAGCAGCCAGGCGAATCAACTCAGAAGTTCTGGAACAGGTTCCTCACTAAAAAGAACCAGGTCATTGACTGCTCCGATGCTGAAGCCATCGCGGAATTCAAAAATAACATCCGAGATGAGTGGCTTGCCCGCCAGCTCGGCCAAGACAAGCCGAGGACCATGGCGGCCCTCACTTCACTCATGACCCACTTTTGCGTGGGAGAAGATAGCTGGCTTGCCCGAAGCACCCATAACGGTGAGGCGGGCACCTCGAAAACACGCGACACCAATGGAAAGCCCAAGCATAACAAGAATAAGCGCAGATACAAAAATGGCAGGAGCGACACAGAGGACACAACAGTCAATGCACAGTTCATCGGACCTAGATCTAGATAGAAAAAGAAGCCCTTTAAAGGGAACAAAGACGGATCCTGGATTGGCCGAGCCAAATCCACGGCACCCAGGACAAACCAGCAACCCACACCAATCTCTGTTGTGATGTCTGAGGATTTACCTGAGGATACACCTGCTGTTGATTTACCTCCTCCAACTCCTATTAAGAAGTTGCAAGAAATTGGGAAGGAAATTGGCATGGATGAGAGTTTGTTGATTGTGGATAAGCTTATGGCTGATCCCCTTGATGATACCAACAAGTCTTCAGATGATTAGTGTTCTTCAAGCTTATTGGGAGTGGCAGGAGTTGTCTTGTGCTCTATCTAGGACAAGGTCTTTTTATATGCTTTTCACTAAACCCTGTAATAATATGGTTGTACTCCATGAGGCTAGAACTATTTCTTATGTTTTATGTGGCATTATGTGCCATCATGTTATGATCTATACCCATAATTATTGTAATGAATAGTACTTGTAAGAACTAGAATGTGCTACGTTGGAATGTGAGGGGATTAAACTCTGATACTAGGCAGAGGGCAGTCAGACAGAAGCTGGATGAGAGACAGTGTGTTGTAGCATGTTTTCAAGGGACAAAATATTCCTCCTTCGATTTTAGAGCTATTAGATCTTTTTGTCCCAAAAGATTTGATAGTTTTGTTTTTTCCCCTTTTGTGTGTGCTTCTGGAGGCATTTTAATTGTTTGGAATCCGTCTATCTTTTGTGGCAGTCTACTTAATGTTCAACAACATGCTTTAGTGGTGCAGTCACATCCAAATAGAACAATGAATAATGGACCCTAGTTTCTGTCTATGGGCCCTGTCAAGGAGAAGCTAGAGACATTTTTGTCAGTTGGTTATATAATCTGCAAATCCCTCTGGGTGAGAACTGGCTTATTGTTGGGGACTTTAACTTCATCAGATCAACTGAAAACAGAAACATGCCTGGGGGGATCTGAATGATATCTTCATTTTCAATGAAGTGATTGCACACCTTGGTCTGCTTGAACTGCCTTTGAAGGGGAGGGCATATACTTGGTCTAATATGCAGGATAACCCTCTTTTGGAACAACTTGATCGGTTCTTCACATCAGCTGAGTGGATCTCCTATTAACCCATGACTGAGGTTCTCCCTTTAGCAAGGACCTCTGATCATGTCCCTTGTGTGGTGTATATTAAAACATCTATCCCCAAATAAAATATTTTCAGATTCAAAAATTACTGGGTTGAGCTTGATGACTTTATGGATTGTGTTAAAAATTCATGGTTGCAGCCATCCTAAAAATCTCACATTACTGCTAAAATTGTAGACAAGTTTAAGGCTTCGAGGGTAGCCCTGAGGAAGTGGCAGATGAATATTTCCAAATTAAAGGGTTTAATCACCAAGTGCAATTAGGTGGTTTTATATCTTCATGGTCTGGAGGAGCTCAGGCCATTATATAGACTAGAATTTAACTTCAGAAAGGTTGTTAAGCTTCATGTGGAAAAGTTATTGCATCTTCAGTTTCTATACTGGAAAAAGAGATGCACAATCAGATACATGAAAGTTGGGGGAGAGAGCACAAAGTTGTTCCATGCAATGGCTACTGAGAGGCATCGGAGGAACTCTATTGCTAGTCTTAGGTCAGTGGATGGGTCTTTGGTTTTAGAGCATTCCTAGATTGAGGGTATAATATGGAATTGCTTTAAGAACAGAATGGGAGTCTCCAATGGAATTTTCATGGGTTTTGACCTCAGTTTACTGCTCAAGCCAATTGAGGGTTTAGATTTTTTAACTGAACCTTTCAGCAAGGAGGAAATGGATGATACTGTTAAACATATGCCAATTGACAAAGCCCCTAGGCCAGATGGTTTTAATGGTCTTTTCTTCAAAAAATGCTGGCCTATTATATGCCATGATTTTTACGAGCTTGCTGAGGCTTTTCATAAGGGTTCTGCTGCTCTAGGAAACATTAATGGCTCATTTGTCACCCTCATAACAAAGAAGTTGGCCCCTGAGGAGGTTGGAGATTATAGGCCAATTTCTTTGACTGGAATGGGCCTTAAGTTTTTATCCAAGATGGCTACTAATAGATTTCAAAGGATTATTATGAAATACATCCACAAGAATCAGTATGGGTTTATTAAGAGCAGAACAATTCAGGATTGTATTGGTTGGACCTTGGAGTACTTGCACCAATGTCATCAATCTAAGAGACCAATTGTTATTCTCAAATTGGATTTTGAGAAGGCCTCTGATTCTATTGAGCATGAGGCTATTCTACAGATTTTGAAATATAAATATTTCAATGAGAAATGTATTTCTTGGGTCAAGCAATTACTTTCTACTGGAACTTCTTCAGTTCTTTTGAATGGAGTACCAGGAAGGCAATTTTTGTGCAGAAAGGGTGTGAGACAAGGAGACTGCCTCTCCCCTTCACTTTTTGTAATTGCTGCTGATTTATTGCAATCAGTTGTAAATGATATGTTCAGAAAGGGAATTCTTAAACTGCCCATACCATGTCATGACCAAGTTTATCCAATAGTTCAATATGCTGATGATATCCTGATAATCCTCCCTGCAGATATGGCACAGTTACTTGCTCTCAAAGAAATGCTTAAGATTTTTCCACTTCTATTGGCCTAGTGGTTAATTATCACAAATCATCCATGGTTCCTATTAATGTTGATGAGCATACAATCACTACTTTGGCTGCAACTTTTGGATGTCAAGTGGGGAAATGCCCTTCACATACTTGGGACTGTCTGTGGGTACTACTAGGCCTAAGATGATTGACTTCATGCCATTGGTGGATTGCATGGAAAGAAGAATGTCTGCTAGTTCATCCTTCCTCAATCAGGGTGAAAGATTGCAATTTCTCAATTCCGCGTTGTCATCTATGCCTATATTCTATCTTGGAAGTTTGCTAGTCCCTCCTGTAATTCTAAAACAATTGGAGAGAATATAGAGACAATGCCTATGGAGAAAACATAGAGATGAGCCCTCTCCATCTCTAGCAGCATGGGATTTGATCTGTAGGCCTAAAAGCAAGGGGGGATTAGGAATTTTGAACTTGGGAGTCCAGAATATTGCTTTGTTGCTTAAACATATGCATAAGTTTTTGAATAAGATGGACCTGCCCTGGGTATCTCTAGTTTGGAATTCATATTATCATGGGAGGGTTCCACAGGGTACTGCCAGCTGTGGCTCTTTTTGGTGGAAAGATATATGAAAACTGTTCGATCATTTCAGAAGCACCACTTGGTTGCAAATCAACTGTGGAGATTCTGCTATGTTCTGGTCTGACGGATGGAAGTTGGATGATTCTGTGACAACCTTGCAATCAAGGTTTCCTAGGCTTTTTTCATATGTCAATGATCCATGGATAACTGTAGCAGATGCTTTTCAAACGCATGATATCTTAGATATGTTTCATTTACCTTTGTCTAAGCAAGCATATGATGAATATATGACAGCTCAGGAAATGATGTCTACTCACAACAGAGATTTGGATGCAAATGATATCTAGTGTTGGCAGGGGACATGAAATCCTTTTAGGCCTGAGATATTCTATTCCTACATGCATTCTACCTTGTCATTCAATCCTTTGTTGCTCTGGATCTGGAAATCATCATGCACAATGAAAATAAATGTGTTTGCTTGGATGTTCATTATGGACAGGCTTAACACTAAGGATATGGTCGATAGGAGGCATTGGCATATGGATTATGGGATTAATTGTGCTCTTTGTCCTCTGTTGACAAGGGAAACTAGAGATCACCTCTTCTTCCACTATAATTTTAGTGTGAGAATCTGGAACTATCTTCAAATCAGTTGGCCATAGGGAGATGATATGAGAAGCATTATGCTGCAGGCTAAACATGACTTTGCAAAACCTTTTTTCACTGAGGTGGTTTTTGTTGCTTGCTGGAACATCTGGATAGTCAAGAATGCCAAGGTGTTTAGGCATGAAAGGCCTACCTTTAATAAATGGATAAGTGCCTTCATCCATGATATTAATCTCATGCAGCATAGAGTTAAACATGTCTTTATAGATGAGTTATTGAGATGGATTTCTTTTCTGCCTCCTTGAGGTATTGCTTTTTAGTTCTCTAGCTTTGTAGACCTCTAGCCTTGTACAACTTTAGTCCTTCTAGTTTTTCTATTTGGTTACTTCTTGTAATCCATGTAATTTGTAACTCTTTTGGTAGTAAAGTTTGAGTGCTGTGGGGGGTCCCCTACAGTTTACAGTAAAAAAAAATCACGGCTCCTATAGTGCGTAAAAATGGTCTACCAAGTATAATTGGACAAGACGGATTGAAATCAATATCAAGAACAATAAAATCTATAGGCACATAGTTCCTATTTGCAAGAATAAGAACATCATTATTTCTTTCCAAAGGCTTTTTAATAGTAGAACCCGCCAAGTGCAAATTAAGAGAACATCCTTCAATATCGGTAAGACCAAGCACATCACATAAAGATTTCGGAATTGTGGAAACACTAGCACCCAACTCACATAAAGCAAAACACTCATAAATTTTAATCTCGACTTTAATAGTTGGTTCCCATTCATCATGTAATATTTCTAGGAATTGAAATCTCTAACTCCAACTTTTCTTCTAAAGCTTTCATCATGGCATCCACAATATGTTTAGTAAAAGCTTTATTTTGTTCATAAGCATGGGGTGAATTTATCATGGATTGCAACAAAGAAATACATTCAACCAAAGAGCAATTATCATAATAAAGTCTTTTTAATCCAAAATACTGGGCACATCACTAGTTAAAGTTTTGACCTCTCCAAACCCACTTTTATCAATTTTCTCATCAAGATTTTCGCCCTTCGAATTATTGGTACGCCCTCTAGATAAAGTTGACTCTTCTTCGGTCCCTTTATCATCAAATTTGATTTTACTAAACAAGGAATCAATAGAAGAAACACCAATCACTTTAAGAGTTTCATCATTTTTATCTTCTACGGAAATTGTCTTAGCGGCCATTTGTTTTACTAGGGTAGCTTGTGCATTTGATATTTTGCCTAGCAAATTTTCTGCATGGGCATACTTGGATTGGAGATTACAAACTTATCTACTGATATCATCATGTTGTTTTGTTATAGCATCTAACATAGTAGAGTGTTCTTTAAGTTCCTCGATAAAATACTTATTGTGCTCAAATTGTGTAGTCTTATATTCCTTGGTACTTTTTCAATTTCAAGCAAAATATTGGGGTAAGGAAGATCATAGTACTTTCTTTGAGACATTGTGACTACGCAAATAAGATTGCAAGCAAAAAGATAGATTTGACGAGAAAAAGGCGAACGAAAAAGAAGGCGAATAAAACGGCAAATTTTGTGAAGTGGGGGAGATAAAAATGAGAGGAAAATGGCAAATAATGTAAATTGCAAGGAGATGAGATTTGTGATTACGAACCTGATAGATGTTGATGATTTCTCCCCGGCAACGGCACCAGAAATTCCTTTTGATGCAGCTTGAAACTGCGTCGGTATTTCCCCAAAGAGGAAGGGATGATGCAGTACAGCTACGGTAGGTATTTCCCTCAGTTATGAAACCAATGTATCAATCTACTAGGATAACCAAGCAACACTATCTAAACGGTACCTGCACACAAAGAAAAAATCCTCGCAACCCAACGTGTAAGAGGGGTTGTCAATCCCCCCTCGGTAAAAATATAGATTGGTTTGTATGTGTTTGGATAAATAGATCTGAATAAAACACGAAATAAAGTATGCAAATAAAAAGTGCAGCAAAGTATTTTTGGGGGTTTTGGAATAATAGATCTGAAAACAAATGCAAATAAAAATAGATCTGAAAGCAATATGATAAAAGATAGACCCGGGGCCGTAGATTTCACTAGTGGCATCTCTCGAAAAAAATAGCGTACGATGGGTAAACAAATTATTGTTGGGCGATTGATAGAAGATCGCATAATTATGACGATATCCAAGGAAATATAAATATATAGGCATCACTTCCAAGATTAGTAGATCGACTCCTGCCTGCATCTACTACTATTACTCCACACATCGACCGCTATCCAGCATGCATCTAGTGTATCAAGATCATGGAGAAACAGAGTAATGCAATAAGAATGATGACATGATGTAGACAAGATCTATTCATGTAGGAATAGGCCCCATCTTGTTATCCTTAATAGCAATGATACATGCGTGCCTTGCTGCCCCTTCTGTCACTACGAGAGGACATCGCAAGATCGAACCCATCACAAAGCACCTCTTCCCTTGGCAAGAAAAATTGATCTAGTTGGCCCAACAAAACCAAATATTCGAAGAAGAAGAAGTACGAGGCTATAAATAATCATGCATATAAGAGATCAAAGAGGACTCAAATAATATTCATGTATATAGGTTTGATCATAAATTGAAAGATCATCAAGTCCCATAAAACACACCGCAAAAAGATTTACATCAAATAGATCTCCAAGAGACCATTGTATTGAGAATCAAAAAGAGAGAAGAAGCCATCTAGCTACTGCCGACGAACCCATAGGTCTATGGTGGACTACTCACGCATCATCGAAGAGGCACCAATGAGGATGATGAACCCCTCTGTGATGGTGTTAGATTGAATCTCATGGTTCTAGAACTTGCGGCGGCTAGAATTGTGTTTCGTCGACGCCCCTAGGGTTTCTGGAATATTTGGGAATTTATAGGGCAGAGAGGCAATGCAGGAGACCTCCGTTGAGGGAGTCCTAGACTAAGGGGTCCTCGGGCATCCGGCCTGTTATCCATTAGGCCGGACTGATGGGATGTGAAGACATGAAGGCCGAAGACCGCACCCGTGTCTGGATTGGACTCTCCTTGGCGTGGAAGGCAAGCTTGGCGACCAACGAGGAAGATTCCTTCTTATGTAACCGACTCTATGTAACCCTAGATCCCTCCAGTGTCTATATAAACTGGAGGGCGTGGTCCGGAAGGGACTCACATTACCATAGTCATATAGGCTATACTTCTAGGGTTTAGCCATTACGATCTCGTGGTAGATCAACTCTTGTAATACTCATATTCATCAACATCAATCAAGCAGGAAGTAGGGTATTACCTCCATAGAGAGGGCCCGAACCTGGGTAAACATCGTGTCCCCCGTCTCCTGTTACCATCGTTCCTAGACGCACAGTTCGGGACCCCCTACCCGAGATCCGCTGGTTTTGACACCGACATTGGTGCTTTCATTGAGAGTTCCACTGTGCCGTCGACGAAAGGTTCGATGGCCCCTTCAATCGTCGATAGTGACGTTGTCCAAGCAGAAACCTTCCTCCCCGGGCCAATTTGCTTGGCCATCTGGAGCAGATCGATAGCTACGACCCTGGCCACCAGGTCAGATTTGGAAGCTTGAACTACGTCGCGGACATCCGTGGAGACTTGATCTTCAACGGATTTGAGACCGCAGTGATCGCTCCCCACGCCCCGATGAACATGACCTAAATCTGTCATCGGATCATGTCCAGGAGATGGTTCCTGTTGCTGTAACAGCCTTAGAACCAAAGCAGATCGTGCCATCCAAGGCCACTGAGTCCGCGGCGTTGGAGCCGCACACGGACTCGACACCCCGCAATATTTGCGTCCCTGGAACTCCGGACTCGTTTCCGGCTATAAGTTCCGGACCTGGTACGCCTGCGGACACCGAGCTGGATCGGTTATCGATTTCCGAATTTAGCACAGACATCTTCCAGCACTCACCTTTGGGCGATGTGCTGAACTCTTTAAAGAATTTGTCCTTGGAGAAGGACTCACAGCCGAACTATGTTCGGTTTGAGTTAGAGGCTGATGATGGGGAATTTTGCTTCCCACCCGCCACCCACTTCATAGCTACCGTCGAGGACTTAACCGACGAGCTCGATTATGGCTCTGAAGATATCAATGGTATGGACGACGATGCCGAAAAGGAGCAAGGCCAAGACCCGCCATTCACTGGACGTTGGACGGCCACCTCTTCGTACGATGTGTACATGGTTGACACACCTAAACTAGCGACGATGACAAAGAAGACCCAGTCGTGAATAAACCTTCTGAGACACAGTCCAAGCATCGGCGCCCTAAACGCCGTTCTAAGCCTCGTCGCTCAAAAGATGGCAACACCGGCACCGGAGAAAATGGTACTCCGGGCGACGCCAAAAACAATGAAGACCCTGTTGGAGTTGCATCCGAACAGGAGGAACAAGACAATGGGCAAGATAACCCTGATAAACAGGCCATGCCCAATGGCACGAATGACGATAGTCATCATCCAGTCTCCGAGGATGAGGAGAGCCTCGGCAGCGAGGATTTCATTGTGCCTGAGGCACCCCTCGAGCAGGAGCGCTTCAAGCGCCAGCTAATAGCTACTGCAAGAAGCCTGAAGAAAAAGCAGCAGCAGCTCAAAGCCGATCAAGACCTACTCATTGACAAATGGACCGATTTCCTGGCAGCCGAAGAATACGGCCCCAAGCGCCCAGCCAAGAGTTACCCAAAGCGCAGACTGCTACCTCAGTTCGATGAGGAGGCACCAGATCCTATACCTCCCTCACGCAATGCGGACCGACCACCATGCGGTCGGGATAGTGCGGCGGACCGACCACCCCGCGGTCGGGATAAAACGGCAACTCATGCCAAACAACAGCCCGCCCCACCGCCTCGCAAAAACAGGGACAGAACAGCTCGGGACCATACATACGACCTTCGGCAGGATCTGGACAGTAGAGCAGGACACACCAGATCAATCTACGGATCGCGAGGACGCTTCCCGACTCGGGATGACGGCTACCTATTCGGACGTGACAAACCTAGTCACACCCGGGCCGATAACCACAGACGGACTTCATCAGAGGTGCGCCGGGACGCGGCCCGATATAGAGGCACCGCACACCCTCTCTACTTCACAGATGAGGTGTTGGATCACGAATTCCCCGAGGGGTTCAAGCCCGTCAATATTGAATCATACGACGGAACAACTGATCCCGCAGTATGGATTGAGGACTTTATTCTCCACATCCACATGGCCCGTGGAGACAACCTCCACGCCATCAAATACCTCCCACTAAAGCTCATAGGGCCAGCTCGACACTGGCTAAATAGCCTGCCTGAAAACTCCATTGGCAGCTGGGAGGACCTGGAAGAAGCCTTCCTTGACAACTTCCAAGGTAATTATGTTCGGCCACCTGATGTCGATGACTTAAGCCACATAGTTCATCTACTTGGAGAATCAGCCAGAAAATTCTGGACTAGGTTCCTAACCAAAAAGAACCAGGTCGTTGATTGTCCGGATGCCGAAGCCCTAGCGGCCTTTAAACACAGCATCCGTGACGAATGGCTAGCCCGCCACCTCGGCCAAGAAAAGCCGAGGTCCATGGCAGCCCTCACGGCACTTATGACCCGCTTTTGCGCGGGAGAGGATAGTTGGCTGGCTTGCAGTACAAACACAACCAACGACGCAGGCCCCTCCGAGGCCAAAAACAGCACTAGCAAGCTCCGGCGCAACAGACACAAACGCCGAAGCAATGGCGATAACACTGATGACACTACAGTTCACACCGGATTCAGTGGCTTCAAGTCCGGCCAGCGAAAGAAGCCCTATAAAAGGAACAGCGGACGACCATCTAGCTTGGACCGCATACTCGATCGTCCGTGCCAGATACATGGCACCCCAAACAAACAGGTCAACCATACTAACAGAGATTGCCGAGTCTTTAAGCAAGCCAGCAAAGTAAATAGCGAAAACAAGGAAGGGGAATCACAGAGCAAGGACGATGACGAGGAGCCCCGGCAGCCGAACACTGGGGCCAGAAGAAATTCCCGCCTCAAGTCAAAACGGTGAACATGATACATGCTACACACATCCCCTAAAGGGAGCGCAAGCGCGCACTCGGGGACGTCTATGCGGTAGAGCCAGTCGCCCCAAAATTCAACCCATGGTCGTCATTCCCGATCACCTTTGATAGTCATGATCATCCAACTAGCATCCGTCACGGCGGTTCGGCCGCATTGGTACTCGACCCAATCATCGATGGATTTCACATGACACGAGTCCTAATGGACGATGGTAGCAGCCTCAACCTGCTCTATCAGGATACAGTACGCAAAATGGGCATTAATCCCTCACGAATCAAGTCCATGATAACTACCTTTAAAGGAGTTATACCAGGTGTAGAGGCCCGTTGTACGGGCTCAATCACGCTGGAGGTGGTCTTCGGTTCCCCGGATAACTTCCGAAGCGAAGAGCTAATCTTCGATATCGTCCCCTTCTACAGCGGCTACCACGCACTGCTCGGACGAACCGCGTTTGCTAGATTCAACATGGTGCCACATTATGCTTATCTCAAGCTCAAGATGCCCGGTCCACGCGGCGTCATTACAGTAAATGGAAACATGGAACGTTCCCTCCGTACAGAGGAGCATACTGCAGCCCTAGCAGCAGAAATACAGAGCGGCCTTCTCAAGCGGCACCATAATCCGGCCGTCGAGCCCCTGGACATCGTTAAGAAGGTCCGGACTACACTGCAACAGGGCAGCTCGGTTTGTCAAGAGCTGAATTAGTAAATTCGGCCTCCGTCCCAACCCCAATGAGGAAATGGCATCCGTACCACGCGTCCATAACTACGTACTCAAAGCCCCATGGGTACTGACGGAGGCATAACTCGCTCGCGATCCACAGTGCGGCTTGACCGACCCTGGGATTCGCACGTCTTTACTTTTTCTTTTTATTACGGGTTTATTTCTCTTTTCGAGGTCTATGCGGACGACCCGCTTGCAGAACACACCAAGGAGGCAAGGAGCTCTGGCATAAAAGGGAATCCCCAGGTGGTCTCTACTAAACGATTGCCATACTTGTTTTACATACCCGCATGCAGCTCGCCCTTGGTTGCGGCATCTTAAATAGCCTTACTTATTTATCGCATTGCTTGCACAAAGTACGCCTCGACGTACTAGTTACATCACAATAGTGAATAAATGGTGGCGTCAGCTTATCACTTAATTTTCCTGTTTCCTCACCTTCGTATATATTACTTATCGCACACGTACACCATGGTACGTATTACTACGCCAGGGGCTTCATTGCACCCCGCATTATGGCAATAAAAGTCCGAACACTTTTACAGTATAGTTCGGCACTCCGAACTTATAGCATTATATGCATCGGCTCCGAATCATGTCTTTGGTCAATAGTTGGGTTGCCCGGCTCCTGTGCTTGCTACCCTATGTTCCGCTATATCGGCTAGGGTAGTAAAGGGATAACTACTGCGATTGTGTCCCGGTTTTTCCGGAGGAGCACCTCAGTAGAGAAAGCCGAAAACTGACTGTCATGATGCGGCGAGAGCTGGTCAGCTGTTCGAGAGGTTCCAAATCGTTAGATATTTTTTCCGCTTCTCGTGAAGAATCGGTTCCTCCGATTAGGCGTGTACAACGCCCCTAGTTCGGCCTTCCGAATACTAGGGGCTTCGCCAACTTTCTTAATTGTCAAACTCCTATGGCTAAGTGAGGGCGGTAAAGGCCGCATAGTCTGATTGCTTTGTTCGTTGTGCTAAACATCTCCTTTAAGGACCAGATTGTGGAGTAAATAGTGTTTAGATTTATCCCGAACACCCCTCGTACTATCTACGTGGGGGCAGAAGCCGACGACTGGTCAACCCTCAGATTTCACAAACGGCCGCACAGGAGGTAAAATATAAAATGCAAGCATTATAATACATAACATCATTGTTCCATATTACAGGACAGGATAATACAAATGTTCTCATGGGAATATGACATCCTTCGAACATTGCTCCGCCACAAGGCGGGACCCCTCCAGGACACCATCAAAATAGAGCTCGGGTAGACGATGCTCCTTGCCCTCCGGCGGCCCCTCGGTCATCAGCTTCTTGGCATCCAGCTTTGCCCAATGCGTCTTGACGCGGGCAAATGCCATACGCGCACCTTCAATACAGACTGACTGCTTCATGGCTTCGAGCCGCGGACAGGCACTTACAAGCCGCTTAACAAGTCCGAAGTAGCTACTAGGTATAGGCTCGGCAGGCCTGTGCAGCTCGACCAGCTGCTTTAGCTGGTCGCTGAAGGGCACCGGATGCTCGGGTCCCAGATATTGGGACCAGAATAGCTTCTCCATAGACATCCCTTCTTCGGCTCTATAATGCTCGGTAGCATCTGATATACTGCGCGGCAGATCTGTAAACGCCCCTGGAAAACCCAAATTCGGATAAGTACAAGGAACGTTTCTTCCACATACTTGCTTTGCATGGTGAAAGACTTACCCGCCGCAATCTTCTTGGCCGCCTGAATTTCCTGGAGGGCGTTCTGGGCTTCGGCTCATGCATCCTATTCGCTCTGGCGGGCCTTCGCCAATTCGGACTCTTGTGCCTTACAATCGCGCTCCAAGGACTCAAATCTCTCGATAGCGCCCTGGAGCTGTTGCTGCGCCTCGCCAACCCGGGCCTCGTGCTTCTCGCGCGCGGCGGGTTCCTTGGCCGCTTTGTGCTCGGCCTCGGCTAACGCCTTCTTGAGGACTGCCACCTCGGTCGTGGCCCCTAATAAAGTTTATGACACCTTAGTCCGGACGGATTATTCATTTTTTCTTAAAATGTGCCCGCAGGTTGCTGCATACCTTGGCTATCCTCCAGCTGCTTCTTCATAAGGCCGAGCTCCTCCTCGGCCTGCTCCAGTTTCTGCTTCAGTCCGGGGACCTCCGCAGCATGAGTGGTGGCAGCCTGCAGCGATACCTGCTTATTCACATAGACAACTTATGTTAGACTCCTGCGATATTTCTTCTCGATCCTCTGTTCGGCGTTTTCTTCCCGAACACCAAACAGAGCATTAGGGGCTATTGCCTATACTGTGATATTCTTCCTACAACCACATTACTTACCTCAAAGCCCGATAGAAGGCTAGTGCAGGCTTCGGTCAGTCCGCTTTTGATGAACTGAACCTTCTCTATTACCGTGCCCATAAGGGCGCGGTGTTCATCCACAATAGAGGTGCCTCGTAGCGCCTCCAGCAGATTATCCGGTGCCTCTGGTTGGACAGAGGTCACCGGTGGAACAGGCACATTCCCTCCTTTTGGGGAATGTCGTTCGCTGGACTCCGGAGCCGCGTAGATCTCCGGAATGGTATCCGGCTCAGTCCGAAGGGAACTCGGCCCCCGTCCCCATCCCCCATAGGGGCTTTTCCCCCATGTGTCCGGCGACTGAAGAGTCGCCCTGGGGCGCCACCCCGACGATCTCCGGAAGCTCCCCCCGGTCGGGGAACGTCTTTTGTGACACCACCTCGTCGTCACCCTTGGGAGAGACGGAATGAGCAGGTGGCTGAGACATGCTAGCCATCTCCTTTGAGTCTAGCGATCCCTCGGTCGAGGATCGCAGGGAGCCATCGCATGCCGGACTGCAATGACAAGGTTTGAGACATATCAATATTACAAAACCGGGAAAGCCAGACATTTTCGGATTCTGGTACTTACAAAGCGGCCCGAGGCTTGGTCCGGCGAGGTCGCTCCGGACTGCTATCAACATCCCTCGCGGGGTTATCCGCGAGGGAGCCTTTAACCCTCTTAGACGCTTTCGCCTCCGGGTTTGTGGGGGCCGCTCTCTTCTTCCTCCCCACTTCAGGTGGGGAGTCGTCTTCTTCTTCCTCTTCTTCGTTGTTGTCAACGGATGAAGAGGAAGTCTCGCTTTCGGACGTCACGTCCAGAGCGCCTTTTCGGCGAAGGCCCTTCTTGGCCCCTTTGGCCGCCTTCTTGGCCGTCTTCTCCGGCACCTCGTAAGGTGCAGGGAAAAGCATTCTCGTCAGTAATGGGAATTCTTGATCTTCGGGCAGCGGAGCCGGGTAGTTAATCTCCTTCGCTACCCTGATCCAGGCCTGAAAATGGGGGAAGGAAAGCTTACACTTTCTCTCAAAATATGCTAGTAAAGGGTACGCCTTGAAAACATTAAAAGAACTTACCGGGTTAGCCTGGCGTTTTAAGCTAAGCCCGCGATCTTCGATCGTGGGCGGTGGTGTCTCGCCGGCCTTGAAGAGCACTTTCCAGATTTCTTCGTGCGTCGTGGCGAAGAGCTCTAGTAGCGTCTGGTGCTTGGCCGGATCGTACTCCCACAGATAGCAAGTCCGGCGTTGGCACGGAAGGACCCGACGGATGAGCATGACCTGGACCACGTTGACGAGCTTGATCTTCCTATCTATCATGTTCTGGACGCATGTCTGGAGCCCAGTCAGCTCGTCTGAGGGACCCCAGGTTAGGCCCCTCTCATGCCAGGAGGTGAGCCGTATCGGGATATCGGATCGGAATTCGGGGGCCGCCACCCAGTTGGCGTCACGTGGCTCGGTGATATAGAACCACCCCGATTGACACCCTTTCACCATCTCTGCGAATGAGCCTTTGGGGCAGGTAACGTTGGGCATCTTGCCCACCATGGCTCCTCCGCACTCTGCTTGTTGGCCGCTCACCACCTTCGGCTTCACATTGAAGGTCTTCAGCCATAGGCCGAAATGAGGTGGGATGCGGAGAAAGGCCTCGCACACAAAAATGAATGCAGTGATGTTGAGGATGAAGTTGGGGGCTAGGTTATGGAAGTCTAGCCCATAGTAAAACATCAGTCCACGGACGAAGGGGTGAAGAGGAAAGCCCAGCCCATGGACGAAATGTGTAAGAAACACAACCCTCTCGTGGCGCTCTGGAGTAGGGACGATCTGTCCCTTGGCCGGGAGTTGGTGAGCGATCTCCTTGGCCAGATATCCAGCCTCCCGGAGCTCCTTGATATCCTTCTTCTTGACGAAGGAGGCCATCCACTTGCCCTGACCACCGGATCTGGACATGGTTGCTTGAGTGGAAAAGAGATGAGAACTTGGGCGCTGGAGCTCGAGATTGGAAAGACGGAGACAAAGAGATGGCGTGAGAGAGGAAGAGGGAATCCTTATCCCCTTATAAAGGCAGCGAATATTAAACACCTCCTCACTCGCCTTAAGGTTCTCCTATTCCCAAGGGTTGTATAAACGGCACAGTTGGGTTACCCATGCCCGCATTGATGAGAATCCCGCGATAAGGGGACACGATCTCTGCTTTGACAAGACGTGCCAATGGCAACCGCGTCTCGGGACGTGGGGCGTCGAACATGAAAGCGGTTTGGAATTATGGCCGGTTAGATGTAATGCCGTGCTGTAAAAAGTTGTCAGCGGATAGAACTCGTGTAAAAATATATTCTCTCTGCGGTTGTGTATGGTGTGTGACAGGTCCGGATACTATCATCGCATCCAAAGACTATCTTGGAGTTCGGAAAAAGGGGAACCCACCTTGCAATGCCGAAGACAATCTGCGCGCCGGAATCCTCGTCATTGAAGCCAGGTTCAGGGGCTACTCAGGGAGTCCTGGACTAAGGGGTCCCCGGGCGTCCGGCCTGTTATCCATTGGGCCGGACTGATGGGCTGTGAAGACATGAAGGCCGAAGACCACACCATGTCCGGATTGGACTCTCCTTGGCGTGGAAGGCAAGCTTGGCGACCAATGATGAAGATTCCTTCTTATGTAACCGACTCTATGTAACCCTAGATCCCTCCGGTGTCTATATAAACCGGAGGGCGTAGTCCGGAAGGGACACACATTACCATAGTCATATAGGCTAGACTTCTAGGGTTTAGCCATTACGATCTCGTGGTAGATCAACTCTTGTAATACTCATATTCATCAAGATCAATCAAGCAGGAAGTAGGGTATTACCTCCATAGAGAGGGCCCGAACCTGGGTAAACATCGTGTCCCCCGTCTCCTGTTACCATCGATCCTAGACGCACAGTTCGGGACCCCCTACCCGAGATCCGCTGGTTTTGACACCGACATCCATGGGGCCCACAACCCACCTGGGTGTGCCTGGGCCTTCTGGCGCACCCAAGTGTCTTGTGGTCCCCACGGGGATCCCCTCTGGTGCTTTCTTGGCCCCCAAGGTGTCTTCTAGTCCCAAAAAAATCTCTGAAAAGTTTCGCTGCGTTTGGACTCCATTTGGTACTGATATTCTACAAAGTAATAAACAAGCAAAAAAATAGCAACTGGCACTGGGCACTATGTCAATAGTTTACTCCCAAAAAATGATATAAAGTTGCTATAAAATGATTGTAAAACATCCAAGAATGATAATATAACAGCATGGAACAATCAAAAATTATAGATACATTGGAGACGTACCAAGGGGCCCACAAAAAAATAATCCAAAGTATTTTCTCTGTCTGATATTAATTTCTTGAAAAGCCAAAAACAAGCAAAAAACTGCAACTGGCACTGGGCACTAAGTTAATAGGTTAGTCCCAAATATATAATTGCATAAAGTAGTATATAAAACATCCAAGATTGATACTATATTAGCATGGAACAATCAAAATTATAGATACGTTGGAGACGTATCAACTATCTTCCAGGTACTCCCAAAGAGGATGTCAATACGTGGTCCACTGACTGTTTCTATATAGCCGACGTCCCGCTTTAGGACCCGGCCCGTCCAGGGCTTCCAGTTTTCTCCCCCGCTCCTTCGAAGAAGAACTTCAATTGGTTCTATATAGCCATTGGAGACGTATCACCCAGTCCTACCGAGTTGTGCCTAAAGGTGTGTAACGGTCAGATTTTTGGTGAATGCTTTATATACCCCACCCACACCACCTACTCTCACAGACAGCAACCAGGACGAAAATACCACTTCGCATATCCATTTTCTAAGAGAGAACCACCTACTGTTGTGTTGAAATCAAGGGGACTCCAACCGTTTGATCGTCAGCCCCCTCAAGTTGCTTTTCACCCAATCCTTCTCCTACTATCATGCCAAATCTGTGAGAGTGTGATTGAGTGTTGAGGATACTATCTTTTGAAGCACAAGAGCAAGGAGTTCATCATGAACAACCATTTCTATTACCTTTTGGATAGTGGTGTCTTCTATATTGGTTAGGTGTCACATGGGAGCCTCCAAATCTTGTGTTGTTGAACCAAGGAGTTTGTATGGGCAAGGAGATCGCCTACTTCGTGAACATCTACCCCGAGTGAGGCTAGTTCTTCGTGGATGGAAGCCATGGCATAGAGGAGCACCATCTCATAACAAATATTTTCAGTAGGTGCAGTAGGTTGAGGAGAAACTCTTTGTGCTTTAGGTCGAGGTGAAGATACCCCAAACAAAACCCTCGAAGGATTGTTTTCCATAGTAACAAGTGATAGTAATTTTCAGCACGTAATATAAATGTTTCCTTACCAAATTCAAACTCACCAAAGGCGCTTCACTCCCCAGCAACGGCGCCAGAAAAGAGACTTGATGACCCACAAGTATAGGGGATCAATCATAGTCCTTTCAATAAGTAAGAGTGTCAAACCCAACTAGGAGTAGAAGGAAATGGCAAGCGGTTTTCAGCAAGGAATTTTCTGCAAGCACTGAAATTATCGGTAACAAGTAGTTTTATAGCAAGGTAATTTGTAACGAGCAAGTAGCAATACTAACTAAAGTGCAGCAAGGTAGACCAATCCTTTTTATGGCAAAGGACAGGACAGAATGGTCTCTTATAATAAGCAAATCGTTCTTGAGGACACACGGGAATTTCATCTAGTAACTTTCATCACGTTTGTTTGATTCATGTTTGTTACTTTGATAATTTGATATGTGGGTGGACCGGTGCTTGGGTGTTGTTCTTACTTGAACAAGCCTCCCACTTATTATTAACCACTCTCGCAAGCATCCGCAACTACGAAAGAAGAATTAAGATAAATTTAAGCAAAGCATGAAACATATGGATCCAAATCAGCCCCTTACGGAATAGTGCATAAACTAGGGTTTAAGCTTCTGTCACTCTAGCAACCCATCGTCAATTGCTACTCCACAATGCATTTCCTTAGGCCCAAAGATGGTGAAGTGTCATGTGTCGGATTAGGGTTCCGGCAAAACCCTTAAGGTTTGAACTCTGGGGTGCGCACAAAGATCTCTCTCCCCCAAGCTCACACACTCACCGCGATCTCAAGGCCTAGCTCGCCGAACCCAAGGGACAAGAGACACAAGAGTTTATACTGGTTCGGGCCACCGATGTGGTGTAATACCCTACTCCAGTGTGGTGTGGTGGATTGCCTGTAGGCTGAAGATGAACAAGTACAAGGGAAGAACTACCTCCTGAGGAGAGGTGTTCTTGAGCTCGATGAGCTTGTGCGTGTGTGGATGGAATGGATCTGATCCAAGATGAGTTGAGATCATTTCTACGGTGGTGGCTAATCCTATTTATAGAGGCCCGAGTCCTCTTCCCAAATATTAGGCGGGAAGGGATCCCACAACGGCCAATTTGAAGGGGGCAGCTAGTACAAGCTATCCTGACAAAAGGTGGTCTTCGCCTGCCAAAGGCTCTGGTGGTGACACCGTCGTGGGCTCCGCGATGACCTCCGTCCTGCCGTCCTGCTGGTCTTGGTCTTGTTGCACTGATATAGAAACCTTTGCCTGATGCATCGGGACTCCTCGCCAGCGCCTACTCCTTTAGCACCAAAGAGGAAACGAGTACTCTACGCCCGCTGGCGCCCGCCTGGCCTTGGTCGTCATGGCTCACGTTACGGGAACCTCACGAGATGCCCCTTTCCTTGATCTCTCCGCTCCTCACGAGCCAACCTAGTGAGGCTGCCCCTGAGGAGGTCTTGTGTCGTCCGCCTCGCGAGGGTCTTGAGTTTTTGCTAGTGAAGATGGGTCGTACCAGGCCGTTAGCGGAGCCGCGCCGTGGGCCGCAGGCAGGCAAGTCTGGGGACCCCCGTTCCTAGAACGCCGACAGTAGCCCCCGGGCCCAAGGAGCGCTCGGACTTGGCTTCGAGGCGAAGCCAAGGAGCAAGTGCGGAGTGCCGCGGGCCCCAACCACCTACGGCCTTGATTGACGCATGGCGACTGACGGGACGTCGGCGTCTCTGCTTCCCCACGCTGCCTCAGCAACTGCCCGACTGACAAAAGGCTGGCGCGGGCTGCGCTGCCTTCATTGCTCCCCTTCGTCTTGCTCCAGATCCCCTTTCTTGCTCCTCGTTTCGAAAGACTCCAGATCCACCCATATCCTTCTTCGAGCTTGCCACCAATGGCGCCCA
Source organism: Aegilops tauschii subsp. strangulata (assembly GCF_002575655.3). Lineage (NCBI taxonomy): Eukaryota > Viridiplantae > Streptophyta > Magnoliopsida > Poales > Poaceae > Aegilops > Aegilops tauschii. Next base: position 321,582,946 of record NC_053038.3, on the reverse strand, counting down.
ACAAAGCTCGGGCCACCCCTCCGCCATCCTGGTACGAGCCTGCGCTGAAAGCACCAAGCGTGTCGGAAAAGAACCTTGCCGCCACGCTCCTGATGACGGTGGAGGGCGATGAGAAGAGGAAAACTGCACTCCGGGCTGGCTCCGCCGAGCCGGAGGCCTCGGGCAGCACCTTCTATCCCTTCTTCATGAGCAGCATCGTTGCGGGGTCGGTTCCTCCCTTCTCCGACTTCGTCTATTCCGTCCTCAGCCATTACAAGCTTCACGCCCTCCATCTTCATCCCAACTCCATCCTCCTTCTGTCAATCTTCGCCTTCTATTGTGAGGCGTACGTTGGGGTGATGCCGTCCGTGGTGCTGCTGCGCCACTTATTCTATCTCTAGATCAAGGACAGCCACTGCTCAGGGTGCATCAACTTCATTGCAACCAACAAGACCAACGCAATCTCGAAGGCCGAGAAGAAGGCCGAGGGCTTCAGGAGCAAGTGGGTCCTGATGGATGCCAAGTGCTCTCACCCCCGGCTGGTGCTGCCGACGGAGATGCCCACGTCTCACGATGGGTGGTTCCACGCGAAGCTCACCAACCCTCGGGCGGAGCTGGTGCTGGAGAGGATGACCGCCTACCTAAAGCCTGATGACCCACAGGCGGCGAAGCTAACGGGGCCCATGCTCATCAAGGAGTTCATCGCGCAGAGCGTGGCTCCCCTCCAGGCGCGCTTGCGCCCCTTGTGGAAGCTCGGGGACGAAGGGGATGACCTCCGCCTGCCTCCGGAGGCCCTGTCTGACGAGGAGCTGGGCACGGCCCTCCGCTCCTTGGTTGGGAACGACCAAGGGTACCCGCCGGACAGCTTCGTTCCCTTGTACCGCCGCCCGGATGGGGCGAAGATTGCCGCCGCCATGCCTGTCTCCGATGGGCGTGGTCTTGTGCCGCCTGCGCCCTCGAATGCCCCAGCGATGACGGTTCCGGTGGTGGTGTCCTTTGGTGATTCTGACGAGGAGGAGGAGCGGGACTCGGCGGCCACCCCGGAGGGGTCTGGGGAGACCTCCCCTCTGCGCAAGGCCGATTTCCTCCACGCCTTGCCTAACGACGACGACGATGACGACCACCCAGTGAGGGAAGTCCTGCCCCCTGCTGGGGCCACCACGAGGTCTAGGGTCTCCCCCTCGAGGAAACTGCCGCCCGGTGTCCCGACGAAGAGCAGATCGGTGCTGATCTCTCGGGGTGACCCCTCTGCCATGTCGCCGCCCGGAGCCACCGCGGCCTCGTCGACTCCTGGGGCCCGCGCGCCAGCGCCCCAGGCCGCGAGGCCCCTAGGCTCCGCACTTCTGAATAGGCGTCGGGACTACGCTGTCGTGGACCAGTGAGTATCCTGCCCTGACCTTGCCCTTGCTCCTGCTTCCGTTGCGGCTTCCTGATGCTTCCTCCTTGGGCTGCTAGGCCGATGTCGTCATCGAAGAAGAAGAAGAAGGAGGGGGCGACCACATCCTCGGGAACCCAGCAGCCTGGCACGGCCGCACCTCCTCCGACGCGGAAGGGCGATGATGGCGCCCGCAACTCGCCGGCCCGGTCGTCCTCGCGAGGCCCAAAGGAGCGTCTCCAGGAGGGGGCGACCCCCAATGTCACGCCGGCTCCTGAGGCGCTCGTCCCCAGCTCGCCGGCCGAGGCCCCGCAGGCTCCGGAGCCCCTGGCTTCTTCTCCTGCCGCCATCAACCTGCCGGTCTTGGCAACGATGCTGCCTTCTTCTTCCGCCTCACCACCAGCTCGTGGTCCTTCTGCCTTGCCCGACATCCTGGAGCACGCTCTTTCTGCGCTGACCCTACTGCACGATGATCTTCAAGGCACCGACCGTCGCCTGGTGGCCGGGCGCCTGGAGCTGATCTCTGGCTGGCTCCATTCCGATGCGTCCGACCGGCCGGCGCTGAGCCACGCCGTGGGGGCTTCCGAGAAGGACAGGCAAACCGCCGCCCAAGCCGTGGCCACCCGCAAGGTGGCGCTGAAGGACGCCGAGGCCGCCAAGGTGCGCTGCCAGTCGATGGAGGCCGAGAGCTGGAGGTCATGCGCAACGAGCGTGTAGCCGAGGCTCGAGACCACAAGGCGGAGGAGGAGAAGATGAAGGCCCGGGAAGACGCCGTCAGAGGTCGCGACGCCGAGCTGGAGCAGTTGGCGAGGGCACAGGCCACAGAGCGCAACCGCCTGGAGGAGCTGGAGAAGAAGATGAAGGCTGAGAAGACCCGCTAGAGGCCAAGGCGAAGGTTCTTGCCAGGACCGCGTGGCCTTCCAGTCCCTTGAGGAGAGATCCCACGAAGCGCTGCGGGCACTCTACGAGAAGGGCCTGGAGAAGCCGCCGTCGACGGACGATGAAGGCCCCGCCTAGCTGCTTCCTTATCTTGTTGAGGCGCTCGAGGGCGTCGTCGACGGGATCGGCCCCATGGTGTAGGGGAGGCCCGCGCGCTTTCTTCTTCGGCTCTAATGCGTGTCTTCATCCACCTGCATCTTCGCGACCCCGGCGCCGACCTCGGCGACCTGCTCGAGCCCATGGAGGAGGCGCGTTGCACAGCCACCGCCGCAGCCGTGGAGGGCCAGGTGGAAGCCCTGTTGAAGAAGTTCCTCGCCATCGAGCCTGCGCTTCCAACTGATGGCCCCGCCGATCCTGCGGCCGAGGCCCACGACACTACCGATGGGCCACTACCGGTGGGAAGGCGCTCCCTGACGACGGCGCCCAAGGCTGAAGAAAAGGGCTTGCTGGCGAAGGACGGTGCTCCTTCTCGTTTTTCTTTCCTGTGAGCTTTCCTGTGACATGAGACGTGCCTCGTGGAGGCGGTAAAACTCTGCTTGTCGTTTGGGGGACAATATGATGTGTAATAATTTATTTAGGATCCGCGATTTCCTTCCCGTTTGCCTGATGTTCTACGTCGACAGGGCCCGACCCCGCGCATACCTCAGCCGCCGTTGGGCCGTCCGGATCACTAGGACGGACCAAGGGGTGAGGGGCTACGTGGCCAGTTAGGCTCCTAGATCGCGATGCTCAGGAGTCCCCCTTGACGCGCAAACGGCCTGCGGGAAGAAGCCGCTAAAGTAGGTCTTAGGGTTCTACGTCGGCAGGGCCCGACCCCGCGCATACCTCAGCCGCTGTTGGGCCGTCCGGATCACCAGGACGGACCAAGGGGTGAGGGGCTACGTGGCCAGTTAGGCTCCTGAGTCCCGATGCTCAGGAGTCCCCCTTGACGTTCAAACAGACCTTCATACCTGTCCTCGCCGAGGTCTCGCTCGGGAGTGGTGCGCGACGACCAGGTCCGAGGGACCTAGCAGGGCGGCGTACGCTAGGCAGAGCCTAAGCGCTGCCCCCATTCCCAGAACCCTCGTGTGGCTCTCCCGAGGGGAAAGCATTGCGGTGAGGCTGGACTCTGAGCCGGGTGGCTCACTGAGGTTGGTACGGCCATGGGGCCGCCCTCAGTTGTTTATCACCAGCGCGGAGCGTAGCGCTTCCGCACTTGCACGGGCGTAGCTGCTCCTCGACCGTGTCGACTGCCAGCACGGAGCATGGTGCTTCCACTGGTGCGTGGGTGAGGGCTCCCTCTGAGTGGAGCCCCCGGGGCATGTACAGCCCCGCCCTGACACGTGGCTTGCATGGCAGGGCTAGTCGAGGTGTGTCTGGGCACTCGCGAGCCAGTGCGGGACTCACGAGGCCCTACCTTAAGGCGGGTTGCGCCTGGTCTTGGTTCTTGGCAGCTCCCGTGGTCCTGCGAGATGGTTAGGCAACTTGCGCTGGACGAATTTCCTGAGACGATCTCATGAGAAGGCCAGACACCAACGAACCTAGGAGGTGACGTGAACGGGGCCAGCTCGCCAGACAGAGCTCAGTCGTTGGGTTTATCGACACTGCAGGGGCGGACCCGAGCACAGACGCCGTGCCAAGCCTACTCATGCGAGGAATCCAGAGGAAAGACGATCGGCGCCCGGCTCCCGTGGCAACGAGGGTTGTCGCGAGTGGGTCATCGAAGTACTAGGTAAGCAGGTGATAGCCATGAAGTGACTTAAGCAAATAGGTAGGCTAGCTTAGATAGATGCGAGAACGATACATGCCACTGGGACGGACCCAAGCGGCCTGGGGATGATGCAGCCCGAGCGGCGCCCCCGACTGAGTAAGCTAAAGATGCAAAAAGATACATGCCGTAGGGACAGGCCCGTGCGACCTGGGAATGGTGCAGCCCGGGGGGCGCTCCCAGCTGAGTAAACTTGGAAAATGTCACCTGATGCCGTTGTCGAAGGAGTGTTGAGGTAGCTGAAGATGCGCGCTGAAGAGGTCGCTCCTCACGAGCCACCAGGGCCCTGAGCCTCAGGAGGCTCTGGGGGCTCGGGTGGTTCGTTGAGGACCGTCACCATCTCCTCCCGGACTGCATGATGTTTGGCCTCCTGAGCTGCCAGGATGCTCCGTAGATGACGCTGGTAGGTGACAGCCGCGTTCGGCAGGCCAAACGGCATGCGAACATAGCTGTGAGGTGGACCCTCGCACCGCCCAACATGCGAGGGCCAAAAGCGCTCTTGAGATGCGGCCCTGTTGAGCCCTGGAATGTCGACGCAGACGCGCAGCCCGCCGTCCTCGCCAGGATGGGGAGCTGTGCCGGGTGGTGGGCGGTGGTCACCGCGTATGTTCCTTGCCTCTTGACGCTCCTGGGTCGCCTTGACGATGAACTCCTGAGCACCGGGCGCTCCTCGCCCAGTGCCCTTCTGAGGGAAGCGTGCAGCAAAACAAGCCTCCATATGGTGCCCGAGCGCCTCCCTCATGACGTTGGCTAGGTCCGAGGCCCTCCAAAAGAGAGCCCCCGAGCCTTGCTCGAGGAGGGCGCCGGGCGCGCCTTCCTATGCGAGGGAGGGAGGCGCCCCAGCTGTGGGTGCGATCCCTGAGGTGGTGCCACTGGAGACGGCACTCTCCCGAGGCCCTGGGTGGAGTAGCTGCTTCTTCTTCTTGGGGATGGCCTCAGGATGGTACAGGGTGCCTTCGTTGTCGGGGTCTTCGATTGCTGCGACTTGGAATGCGTGCTCCAGGGAGCACACCACATCTCTTTCTTCGCAGGGGACCGTGATGACTCCACCGCTTCCTGGCATTTTGAGGACGTTGTAGCCGTGGTGGGTCACAGCCATGAACTTGGCCAATGCTGGATACCCAAGGATGGCGTTGTACGGCAGACGGATGTGGGCGACATCGAAGTCGATGAGCTTGGTGCGGTAGTTGTTGCGCTGGCCAAAGGTGATAGGGAGGCGGACCTGCCCTATCGGGGTGGTGGAGCCGTTGGTCACTCCTGAAAAAGGGTTGGTAGGCTGTAGCTGATCGTATGGTACTTGGAGGCTGTCAAACGTCTCGACGGACAGGACATTGAGCTCTGCGCCGCCGTCGATGAGGGTCTTGGTGACTTGGACGTTGCTGATGACGGGTGAGCAAAGCATCGGGAGGGCGCCGGCAGTAGCCGCGCACTTGAGCCGGTCCGACGAGCTAAAGGTGATGGCGCACTTGTACCACCTGAGCGGGCGCGTGGCCTCGAGCCTAGGAAGGGCCGCGTTCACCTCGCGAGCAAACTGCTTGAAGATGCGCTGGGAAGATGGGGCCTGAGCACCGCCCAAGATGCAGGCAATGGCACGCGGCTCCTGGAAGCCCCCAGCCCCCTCGTCCTGATGGTGGTCATCGTTCCTTCTTGGTGGTGGCGGCAACAGAGGGAGGCCAGGATTGCTCTAAGGACGATCCTCACGAGGCTGGTCCCTACAGGCGCCCTCACGAGGCTGGTCCTACCAGTGGTCCTCGCGAGGCCGGTCGCGCCACTCCTGGCGGGGGCCGCGGTCGTCCCAGCGTCCTCCACTTCGTCCTCCTCCTCGGTCGTAGCCCCGGTCGTTGCGCTCGGGGCATCGACCGAAGCGTCCATCTCGGATGGCCCTGAGCTCTTGACAATCATTGGTGTTTTGGTTGTGTACGTTGTGGAAGGCGCAGAACGGACAACTGCTCTTGGACGACTCCGTGTCCGGCTCCGCCGCGAGCATGGCTACTCCTTTGCGCTTCACGTCCTTGGCCTTGGCTTTCTTCTCTTCTAGGTCGGCGGCAGGGAGTTCGAGGAGGGAGAGGCGCCCCTCCTCAGCTCTCGCACACTTGGTCGCCATGTTGAACATCTCCAGTGCCGTGCATAGCTCCTCGTGGATAGCGAGCTCCTCCTTCATCTTGATGTCGCAGACGCCATCAGAGAACGCTGAAATGATGGCCTCGTCCGTCACCTTGGAGATGTTGAGGCGAACGCTGTTCAAGCGCTAGATGTACTTCTGCAGGGTCTCTCATGACTGCTGCTTGATGCGGCGTAGGTCACAAGCGGCCGGCGGGCGGTCGCGAGTGCCCTGGAAGTTGGCGACGAAGCGATCGCGCATCTCACCCCAGGAGGAGATTGACCCCGGGGGCAGATTCAGGAGCCACGAGCGAGCACCATCTTTGAGAGCCACGGGAAACCAGTTTGCCATGACTTTCTCGTCGCCGTTGGCCACCTCGATGCTCAGCTCGTAGAGCTGCAAGAACTCCGCAGGGTCGGGGGTGCCGTCGTAGTGCGGAGGCAGGTCCTGCTTGAACTTGCCTGGCCAGACGACGCTATGCAGCTCCGGAGTGAAGGCACGGCAGCATGATGTGGCCACTGGGGCCCTTTGCTAGGGCGGAGCTTGATATTGATGCCCGCGCACTGCCACCGCAGGCGGCACGCGGTCTTGACGTGGTGGCGCCGGGAGTCCATGAGCATTTTCTCGTGGCCGGGGAACTTCTTGGCAGCTTCCTTCTTCATGCGCGGGCGCCCGGCGTGGCGGGTCGCCCCGAGGGGTCGCGCGCCTTGGTGCCAGGGCGCCATCTTGGTGCAAAGGTGGCGGAGGTGCTCCGTGAGGTACATCGCCCGCAGGTGGAGGAGGGTGAGGCAGTGAGAGGGACGGTGCGGGGGAGCCCCCAGCGGCGCTGACGATCTCGGCGATGCGGTCCAGCCAGTCCTCGTAAAGGTCGTCGACCGGGCGGTAGCGCAGGAGCTCGCGTGCCATGAGCAGCGCAGCCTGCGCGCCCGTGGGTGCGCGACGAGCGTGGGATGATGAGCCGGCCGGAGTCAGCGACGGGGTGGCGGTGCGGCCGTCCCGCCGCACAGAAGGGTGCAGCGAAGATGCTTGCTGCTCGTTTCCTGCCGGGCTGGTGGCGGCGTTGGCGGTGGGTGATGGAGAACGACGGGAGGCCCACCGACAAGAGCTGTCTGAGCGACACGAGCGGCCAGGGGGGCCCTGCGCTCGGCGCGGGCTCGGTGTGCGTCTGCCATGGACGCGGTGGAGCAGTGGAGCGTGGATCGGCGGAAGGAAAGCTTCAGCGCACCCCTACCTGGCGCGCCAAATGTCGGATTTCGGGTTCCGACAAAACCCTTAAGGTTCAAACTCTGGGGTGCGCACAAAGATCTCTCTCCTCCAAGCTCACACACTCACCGCGGTCTCAAGGCCTAGCTCGCCGAACCCAAGGGACAAGAGACACAAGAGTTTATACTGGTTCGGGCCACCGATGTGGTGTAATACCCTACTCCAGTGTGGTGTGGTGGATTGCCTTGTAGGCTAAAGATGAACAAATACAAGGGAAGAACTACCTCCTGAGGAGAGGTGTTCTTGAGCTCGATGAGCTTGTGCGTGCGTGGATGGAATGGATCTGATCCAAGATGAGTTGAGATCATTTCTACGGTGGTGGCTAGTCCTATCTATAGAGGCCCGGGTCCTCTTCCCAAATATTAGGCGGGAAGGGACCCCACAACAGCCAATTTGAAGGGGGACATCTAGTACAAGCTAACCTGACAAAAGGTGGTCTTCGCCTGCCAAAGGCTCTGGTGGTGACGACGTCGTGGGCTCCGTGATGACCTCTGTCCTGCCGTCCTGCTGGTCTTGGTCTCGTTGCACCAATATTGAAACCTTTGCTTGATGCCTTGGGACTCCTCGCTTGCGCCTACTCCTTTAGCACCGAAGAGCAAATGAGTACTCTGCGCCCGCTGGCGCCCACCTCGCGCCCGCCTGGCCTTGGTCGTTGATACGTCTCCAACGTATCTATAATTTATGAAGCATTCATGCTATTATATTATCCATCTTGGATGTTTAATGGGCTTTACTATGCACTTTTATATGATTTTTGGGACTAACCTATTGACCCAGAGCCCAGTGCCAGTTTCTGTTTTTTCCCTTGTTTCAGTGTTTCGCAGAAAAAGAATATCAAACGGAGTCCAAACGGAATGAAACATTCGGAAAAGTTATTTTTGGAAAGAAAGCAATACAGGAGACTTGGAGTGCATGTCAGGGGATCAACGAGGAGAGCACGAGGCAGGGGGCGCCCACCCCCCTGGGCGCGCCCTCCACCCTCGTGGGCCCCTCGTGGCTCCCCTTACCGACTTCTTTCGCCTATATATCCATATACCCTAAAACCTTCGGGGAACATAATAGATCGGGAGTTCCGCCGCCGCAAGCCTCTGTAGCCACCAAAAACCAATCGGGACCCTGTTCCGGCACCCTGCCGGAGGGGGGGATTCCTCACCGGTGGCCATCTTCATCATCCCGGCGATCTCCATGACGAGGAGGGAGTAGTTCACCCTCGGGGCTGTGGGTATGTACCAGTAGCTATGTGTTTGATCTCTCTCTCTCTCTCGTGTTCTTGATTTGGCACGATCTTGATGTATCATGAGCTTTGCTATTATAGTTGGATCTTATGATGTTTCTCCCCCTCTACTCTCTTGTAATGGATTGAGTTTTCCCTTTGAAGTTATCTTATTGGATTGAGTCTTTAAGGATTTGAGAACACTTGATGTATGTCTTGCGTGGGATACCCGTGGTGACAATGGGGTATTCTATTGATCCACTTGATGTATGTTTTGGTGATCAACTTGCGGGTTCTGCCCATGAATCTATGCATAGGGGTTGGCACACGTTTTCGTCTTGACTCTCCGGTAGAAACTTTGGGGCACTCTTTGAAGTACTTTGTGTTGGTTTGAATAGATGAATCTGAGATTGTGTGATGCATATCGTATAATCATACCCACGGATACTTGAGGTGATATTGGAGTATCTAGGTGACATTAGGGTTTTGGTTGATTTGTGTCTTAAGGTGTTATTCTAGTACGAACGCTATGATAGATCGAACGGAAAGAATAGCTTCATGTTATTTTACTACGGACTCTTGAATAGATCGATCAGAAAGGATAACTTTGAGGTGGTTTCGTACCCTACCATAGTCTCTTCGTTTGTTCTCCGCTATTAGTGACTTTGGAGTGACTCTTTGTTGCATGTTGAGGGATAGTTATATGATCCAATTATGTTATTATTGTTGAGAGAACTTGCACTAGTGAAAGTATGAACCCTAGGCCTTGTTTCCTAGCATTGCAATACCATTTATGCTCACTTTTATCGCTTGCTACCTTGCTGTTTTTATATTTTCATATTACAAATACCCATATCTACCATCCATATTGCACTTGTATCACCATCTCTTCGCCGAACTAGTGCACCTATACAATTTACCATTGTATTGGGTGTGTTGGGGACACAAGAGACTCTTTGTTATTTGGTTGCAGGGTTGCTTGAGAGAGACCATCTTCATCCTACGCCTCCCACGGATTGATAAACCTTAGGTCATCCACTTGAGGGAAATTTGCTACTGTCCTACAAACCTCTGCACTTGGAGGCCCAACAACGTCTACAAGAAGAAGGTTGTGTAGTAGACATCAGTCGTCATGGCTCACGTCACGGGAACCTCACGAGGTACCCCTTGCCTTGATCTATCCGCTCCTCGCGAGCCAGCCTAGTGAGGCTGCCCCTGAGGAGGTCTTGTGTCGTCCGCCTCGCGAGGCTTGGCCCCTCGCAAGGGTCTTGAGTGTTTGCTGGTGAAGATGGGTCGTACCAGGCCGTTAGCGGAGCCGCGCCATGGGCCGCGGGCAGGCAAGTCTGGGGACCCCCGTTCCTAGAACGCCGACATCATGTAGTCGACGTTCACATGACACCACTAAACAAAGCAACAACATACATATCATCAAAATATCAAACGAATACCAAATTCACATGATTACTTATGACAAGACTTCTCCCATGTCCTCAAGAACAAAAGTAACTACTCACAAATCATATTCATGTTCAAGATCAGGGGTACGGAATAGCATTAAGGATCTGAATATTTAATCTTCCACCAAATAAACCAACTAGAATCAACTACAAGATGTAATCAACACTACTAGCTACCCATAGGTACCAGTCTGAGGTTTTGATACAAAGATTGAATACATGAGATGAACTAGGGTTTGAGATGAGATGCTGCTGGTGAAGATGTTGATGAAGATTGGTCCTCCCACGAAGAGAGGGTTGTTAGTGATGACGATGGTTTCGATTTCTCCCTCGCGGAGGGAAGTATCCCCAGCGGAATTGCTCCACCGGAGAGCAAAAGAGCTCTTGCCCAGGTTCCGCCTCGAGATGGCAGCGTTCCATCTTGAAAGTCCTATCGGTATTTTTCCAGGGAAAATGGGCTTATATACCAGAAGATGGGCACCGGAGGCTGGCCAGGGGCCCCACAAGCCACCAGGGCGCGCCCATGGGGTGGGCGCACCCTAATGCCTCATGGGCACTTGGGTGGCCCCCTCTGGTATTTATTTTCACCTATAATTTTTATTTATTCCAAAATAATTCTCCGTGAAATTTTAGCTCATTTGGAGATGTGCAGAATAGGTGTCTCTAACATGGCTTTTTCAGGTCCAGAATTCCAGCTACTGGCAATCTCCCTCTTCATATAAAATCTTGCAAAGTAAGTGGAGAAGGCATTAGAATGGCACCACAAAGTATTATATTGATCAAAAACATTATAAATAACAGTACTAAAACATGATGCAAAATGGACGTATCAACTCCCCCAAGCTTAGACCTCGCTTGTCCTCAAGCGAAAGTCGATATCGATAATCATGAACACATGTTTAGAGAGAGAGAGAGAGGTGTCAATAAAAACAAAATACGAACATAGAAGCATCATGATCAATATCATAGCAGCAATAAACATATCATAAAACTTCTTATGAGCAAGTAACAATTCATCACAACAACAAAGTATAAGGCATAAAATTTCTTGAAAACTAACAAACTATGTTCTCAGTCAACAAGGCAATTGCAATTCATCAACTTTTTAGGAAGAGCCTCATGTAGGAGCTCTTGTTTAGCAAGTCCACATACTGAAATATCATTTAGTCTTCTATGATTGCTGACACTCACAACATATATATGGGGCAAAAGTTTCAGTCAGACACATAGAAATGTAGGGGCTTATGTTTCGCCTCCCAACTCATTTACCTCAAGGGTAATGTCAACAATAATAACTCATGATCACTCATATTCAACTGGATATATATGCCTAGATCTTTCTGCACCACGTGATGGTTGCAAAAGAGAAAAATAAAAAGAATAACGGAGAACACTATTGACTCTTGCATGAAAGGTAAATACATAACAGTAAAATATAGGCCCTTCGCAGAGGGAAGAAGAGGTTGTCATGCGCTTTTTATTTTTGGATGTGCAAGCTCTTAATGCAAAGGAACGTCACTTTATATTGCCCCTTCTGATAGCAACGTTTATTATGCAGTCCGTCGCTTTCATTTCTTTACCATCACAAGATCGTACAAAGCTTATTTTCCCTGATGACAACTTATTATGCACTGATGACATTTTTTATGCACTAATGACAACTTATTTGAAGGATCTTATTCAATCCATAGGCAGATATAGTGGACTCTCATGACATGAAACTAGGTTTAAGGGTTTTTGGATGCACAAGTAGTATATCTATTTGGTGTGGATTTTTTGGCTAGCAAATATATTGAGCAAGCACCAAATGTTGGAGGATCTATAACAATATAACTTCTATGTGAATATAAGCGAACATAACTCATTACGCTGTCTTGCTTGTCCAACGTCAACAATTTGTCATAGAATATTTAATGGGGGCTCACAATACTAAAAGATGTCCAAGATAGTATATTTATATGTGAATCTTGTCTTCCCTTATTAATTGTTTAATCAATTGCATCATTGACCAAAACTATGTTTGCTAACTTCTAATAAATTTTACCACTTACACTTTATTTATGTAAGGTCATTACTTTCCATGGGATTAGCATATGATCTTTTTTTTATTTCCTTTGCTAAGATTGAAGCATAAGATTAAAGAAGCAAAACTCAAACTACTCTTTGTTATATAGCTCCTCAATTACATAGATAGATAGATCACAAAACTAGCAGTCGAAAATAGATCATTCTAAACTTTATTCAACTAAATCACGAAATAACTAAGGATCGAACTAAGATAGGTAAAGGTACTAAAAGTGATGGTGATATGATACCGAGGCACCTCCCCCAAGCTTGGAACAAGCCAAGGGGAGTGCCCATACCCGTGTAATCAAGCTTCTTTCTTCGGTGATGATGGTGATGAGGTAGTGGGCTTGTCCTTCAACTTACGCTTAAGAATGCAGTTTTCCTCCTTCAGCTTGCTGACCTCTTGCTCAAGCTCCAGTACCCTCTCACATAGTACGTTCTTGTTTTCCTATAGAAGACGGAAAGGGATAAATTGGAACTTAGATTCGTTTACTGTGTTTGGGAGGCTCGATTTCTTGAACTCCACATGAATATCCCCTGGTTGAGGTAGAGGGGCTTCATCTTCTTCCGAACTCATGTCCTCTGTCCTCTTCAAATCAACATCTCGCTCTTCCTCCGTGGACCATCCATAGGGATCTATGTCCCCATAGATCCTCGAATTTGCAACATAGTGTGCTACAAAGCTCTCTCCATCCGAGTCTTCGGACGACATGCTTTCAGATATACCAGAAAAATAGCACAAAACAATAATAGAAGCTATTTCTGCGATACGGTGGTCAAAACATCCGTTATTATATATAAAGAATTTTTATCTTGCAAAACAAGTATTCCAGGAGAAAACGAAGTCGGGAAGGCACACGAGGGGCCCACAAGCCACCAGGGCGCACCTAGGGGGTGGACACGCCCTGGTGCCTCGTGTGCACCTCGTGGGTCCCCTCGGCTGTTTCTTATTTTGGTATTTTTTTCTAACATTCCAAAACTGACAGAAAGTATTTTTATGGAATTTTTGGAGTCGGATTACTTACCGTATCACATACCTATTCCTTTTCAGGGTTCTGGAGTGTTCTGGAAGGTCTCTCGTATGTGTTCCTCCGATGTCATAGTTTGAATAATGTTAGTTTCAACATTAATAGGTGTACCTGTGATATAATGCTTTCTTTGTCCATTGACCACCCTCGGATTAGTGCCTTCAGAATTATTGATTTTGAGAGCTCCGGAACGATAAACTTCTTTGATGACATAAGGTCCTTCCCATTTGGAGAGTAGCTTTCCAGCAAAGAATCTGAAATGAGTGTTGTACAATAGGACATACTCACCCACTTTGAATTCCCATTTTTGAATTCTTTTATCATGCCATCTTTTAAGTTTTTTCTTTAAACAATTTGGCATTTTCGTATGCTTGGGTTCTCCACTCATCTAATGAGCTAATATCAAGTAACCTCTTCTCACCGGCAAGTTTGAAATCATAATTAAGTTCTTTAATTGCCCAATATGCTTTATGCTCTAACTCAAGAGGTAAATGACATGCTTTTCCATAAACTATTTTATACGGAGACATACCCATAGAATTTTTATAAGCGGTTCTATAAGCCTATAATGCATCATTAAGTTTCTTAGACCAATTCTTTCTAGATGTATTAACGGTCTTTTGCAAAACTAAGTTTATTTCTCTATTGCTCAATTCAAATTGAGCACTAGATTGAGGATGATAAGGAGATGCAATTCTATGGTTAACATCATACTTAGGAAGCAGTTTCCGAAAAGCACCATGAATAAAATGTGAACCACCATCAGTCATTAAATATCTAGGGACTCCAAACCTCGGGAAAATAACTTCTTTAAGCATTTTAATAGAAGTTTTATGATCGGCACTACTAGTTGGAATAGCTACTACCCACTTAGTAACATAATCAACAACAACTAGAATGTGAGTATACCCATTAGAGGAAGGAAACGCTCCCATATAATCAAATCCCCAAAAATTAAATGGCTCAATAACAAGTGAATAATTCATAGGCATTTCCTCACGTCTACTAATGTTACCAATTCTTTGACATTCATCACAAGATAAGACAAACTTACGAGCATCCTTGAAGAGAGTAGGCCAATAAAAACCAGATTGTAATACCTTATGTGCAGTTCTATCTCCAGCATGGTGTCCTCCGTAAGCCTTGAAATGACACTTCCATAGGATCTGTTCCTGTTCATGCTCAGGTATACAACATCTAATAATACCATCTACTCCTTCTTTATAAAGATGTGGGTCATCCCAGAACTAATGTCTTAAATCAAAGAAGAACTTTTTCTTTTGTTGGTATGTGAAACTAGGTGGTATATATTTAGCAACAATATAAATAGCATAGTTTGTATACCAAGGAGCGTTACTAGAAGCTTTTATAACACCTAATTGTTCATCAAGGAAACTATCATCAATAGGTAGTGGGTCATCAAGAACATTTTCCAACCTAGACAAATTATCAGCTACGGGATTATCAGCTCCCTTCCTATCAGTAATATGTAAGTCAAATTCTTGTAGCAATAGAACCCACCTAATGAGTCTAGGTTTAGCATCTTTCTTTTCCATAAGATATTTAATAGTAGCATGGTCGGTGTGAACAATTACTTTAGAATCAACAATGTAGGATCTGCATTTATCACATGCAAACACAACTGCTAAGAATTCTTTCTCAGTAGTAGCATAATTTGTTTGAGCACTACCTAGAGTTTTACTACCATAATGGATAACATTTAATTTTTTTTCAACTCTTTGTCCTAGAACAGCACCAACAACATAATCACTAGCATCACACATAATTTCAAATGGTAAGTTCCAATCAGGTGGTTGGACAATAGGTGCAGAGGTTAGGGCTTTCTTAAGTGTTTCAAAGGCTTCTACACAATCATCATAAAAACAAATGGAACATCTTTTTGCAAGAGATTAGTAAGAGGCCTAGAAATTTTAGAGAAGTCTTTAATGAATCTCCTAAAGAAATCAGCATGACCAAAGAAACTTCTTATACCTTTAATATCTTTAGGACATGGCATTTTCTTAATTTCATCAACCTTAGCTTTGTCTACCTCAATACCTCATTCAGAAACTTTATGCCCCAAGACAATACATTCATTCACCATAAAGTGACACTTCTCCCAATTCAAGACAAGATTTATTTGTTCACATCTCTGCAAAACTCGATCAAGGTTGCTCAAGCAATCATCAAAAGAAGTCCTGTAAACAGAGAAATCATCCATGAAAACCTCAACAATATTTTTCACAAAAACCAGAGAATATAGCAGTCATACATCTCTGAAAGGTAGCAGGTGCATTGCATAAACCAAAAGGCATGCGTCTATAAGCATAAGTTCCAAAAGGGCAAGTAAAAGTAGTTTTCTCTTGATCTTGTGACACGAGTATTTGAGAGAAGCCAAAATATCCATCAAGAAAACAAAAGCGTATGTGTGCTTAGATAGTCTTTCTAACATTTGATCTGTAAAAGGCAACAGGGGTAATGATCTTTTCTAATAGCTTTGTTTAATTTCCTAAAATCAATTACCATCCTATAGCCAGTTACAATTCTTTGTGGAATGAGTTCATTTTTGTCAATGGGAACAACGGTTATACCTCCTTTCTTAGGAACACAATAAACATGACTTACCCATCTACTATCAGCTATATGGGATAGATTATGCATGCTTCCAGAAGCTTCAGTATTTCAGTTCTTACCACGTCCTTCATCTTAGAACTTAACCGTCGTTGGTGATCAACAACCGTCTTAGCATCAGGTTCCATATTAATCTTGTGCTGACATAGAGTGGGACTAATGCCCTTCGATCATCAAGAGTATATCCAATAGCTGCACGGTGCTTTTTCAGAGTTCTAAGTAATCTATTTACTTCATGCTATGAAAGGTTAGCACTAAGATAATAGTATATGTTTTCTTTTCATCGAGATAAGCATATTTCAATGTATCATGCAATTGTGTCAAGTCAAACACGGGATCACCTTTAGGTGGAGGAGGACCTCCAAGGGTTTCAACAGGCAAAATTGTGTTTAAGGATAGGTGGTTGATCAAAGAATATCTTTTCTATCTCATTTCTTTCATTCATGTGCATATCATTTTCATGGTCTAGCGAATATTGTTCTAACAGATCTGTAGGAGGAACGACAATAGAAGCAAGAACACTAATTTCATCCTTACTAGACAGTTCTTTTTCATGAGGTTGTCTATTAAACTTAGAGAAATTGAATTCATGAGATACGTCACCAAATTTAACTCTAACCTTTTCTTTGACACAATCAATTTTAGCATTAACAGTATTCAAGAAAGGTCTACCAAATATAATGGGACCAAAATTATCTTGTTGAGAACCAAGTACTAAGAAAAATCAATAGGGTACTTGATCTTACCACAAAAGACTTCAACATCTCTAACAATCCCAAGAGGTGAAATAGTATCTCTATTTGCTAGCTTAATAGTGACATCAATATCTTCAATCTCAGCAGGTGCAATATCATTCATAATTTATTGATATAGAGTAAAAGGAATAGTATTAACACTAGCACCAATGTCACATAAACCATGATATCAATGATCTCAATTTAAAAAAAATGACAGACATGCCCACTACGGGTTTATTCTTATCTAGCATATCTCGTTCATTTCTAACAGGTTTAGCAATTCTAGCAGCTTCATCGCAAAAATAAATAACATGCTCATCAATATTATCCACCAAGAGATCCTTAACCATAGCAATATTAGGTTCAACTTTAACTTGTTCAAAGGGTCTAGGTGTTCTAATATTACTTTTATTAACCACAGTTGTAGCTTTAGCATGTCCCCTAATCCTAACAGGAAAAGGAGGTTTCTTAATATAAGTAGTAGGCACAGCTGGATCAACATTGTAAATGATAGTTTCATCTTTAACCATAATGGCTTCCTCGATCTTTTCTTTAATAGGTGTGTGATATTTAAACCAATTCTCCTTGGGGAGATAAACATGAGTAGCAAATGATTCACAAAAGGAAGCTACTATCTCAGAGTCAAGTCCATATTTAGTGCTAAACTTATGAAAAGCATAGGTATCCATAAAAGATTTAACACAATCAAACTTAAGTATTTTACCTTGCTCTTCACCTTTATCGATTTCCCAATATTTAGAGTTGCATTTAATGCTTTCCAGAAGATCCCATCTAAATTCAATAGTTTTCTTCATAAAGGAGCCAGTAGAAGAAGAATCAAGCATGGTTTGGTCATTATGAGAAAGCCGAGCATAAAAATTACGTAAGATATTTTTTTTTGAGAGCTCATGATTGGGGCATGTGTATGTCATGTAATTAAGCCTCCCCAAGCTTGAGTTATGCTTTCTCCTACACGAGGCCAAAAATTATATATATAATTCCGATCAAGATGAACCAGATGCATAGGATAAAACTTTTGATGAAATTCCAATTTCAATCGGTTCCAATCCTACGTTCCAACATCATCACATAGCCTATACCATGGAAATACCTTTCAACCAAAGATAAAGTGAAAACCTTCTTCTTAACTCCATCTTCAGATAAACCTGCAAACTTAAATAATCCACAAACTTCGTCCACATAGATTAGGTGCATATCAGGATGTATTGTTCCATCTCCTGCATAAGGATTAGCTAGCAGTTTCTCTATCATACCCGAAGGAATCTCATAATAAATATTTACAGTAGGTGCAGTAGGTTGAGGAGCAAATCTTTGTGCTTCCGTTCGAGGTGAAGATACCCCAAACAATCCCCTCAAAGGGTTGTTTTCCATATTAACAAGTGACAGTAAATTTTAGCACGTAATATAAATGTTTCCTTACCGAATTCCACTCAACAAAGGCGCTTCACTCCCCGGCAATGGCGCCGGAAAGGAAAATTGATGATCCACAAGTATAGGGTATCAATCGTAGTCCTTTCGATAAGTAAGAGTGTCGAACCCAACGAGGAGCAGAAGGAAATGACAAGCGGTTTTCAGCAAGGTATTTTCTACAAGTACTGAAATTATCGGTAACAAGTAGTTTGATAGCAAGGTAATTTGTAATGAGCAACAAGTAGCAATAGTAACTAAAGTGCAGCAAGGTAGCTCAATCCTTTCTATGGAAAAGGACAGGCCAGAACGGTCTCTTATAATAACCAAAGCATTCTTGAGGACACACGGGAATTTCATCTAGTCACTTTCATCATGTTTGTTTGATTCGCGTTCATTACTTTGATAATTTGATATGTGGGTGGACCAGTGCTTGGGTGATGTTCTTATTTGAACAAGCCTCCCACTTATGATTAACCCCTCTCGCAAGCATCTGCAACTACGAAAGAAGAACTAAGATAAATCTAACCATATCATGAAACATATGGATCCAAATCAGCCCCTTACAGAATATCGCATAAACTAGGGTTTAAGCTTCTGTCACTCTAGCAACCCATCATCTAATTACTATTTCACAATGCCTTCCCTTAGGCCCAAGTATGGTAAATTGTCATGTACTCTACGTTCACATGACATCACTAAAGGAAGCAACAACATACATATCATCAAAATATCGAATGAATACCAAATTCACACGATTACTTATGACAAGACTTCTCCCATGTCCTCAAGAACAAAAGTAACTACTCACAAATCATTGTCATGTTCAAGATCAGAGGGGTATGGAATAGCATTAAGGATCTGAACATTTAATCTTCCACCAACTAGAATCAACTACAAGATGTAATCAACACTACTAGCTACCCAACGGTACGAATCTGAGGTTTTGATACAAAGTTTAAATACATGAGATGAACTAGGGTTTGAGATGTGATGGTGCTAGTGAAGATGTTGATGAAGATTGGTCCTCCCATGATTAGAGAGTTGTTGGTGATGACGATGGCTTCAATTTCCCCCTCCTGGAGGGAAGTATCCCTGGCGGAATCGCTCCGCCGAAGAGCAAAAGTGCTCCTACCCAAGTTCCGCCTCGAGATGGCGGCGTTCCGTCCCGAAAGTCCTCTCCTTATTTTTTCTAGGGCAAATGGGCCCGAAGATGGGCACCGGAGGCTAGCCAGGGGCCCCACAAGCCACCAAGGCACGCCTAGGGTGAGTGGGCGCGCCCTGGTGCCTCGTGGGCACCTGGGTGGCCCCTATGGTATTTCTTTTCACCAATAATTTTTATTTATTCCAAAACAATTCTCCGTGAAATTTTAGCTCATTTGGAGATGTGCAGAATAGGTGTCTCTGACATGGCTTTTTCAGGTCCAGAATTCCAACTGTTTGGCCAAACCGCATGTCACCGTGTTGCAGGTCACCACATCACCCCAATACCGGGGATGGATTTTACGACACCCAGCACAACTACACCACACACACACATATGCGCGACGTACCATGTCGTCGTCCCTATGCTTGATCTGAGCAAGGAGCACCAAAGCTGAGTGGTCATAGCCGTCCTCACCTCTATAGTGCCTAGAAGCGAGGCGGAACCACATATGTAGATGCGGGCGTCGTCGCACTTCCGAGTGGTCTCTACCGCAGCACCACACACCACCCCGAGAATGCCAAGTTGGTCTCGCCACACATCAAGCCTGGTCCTTAATGATATTTTTAGTATGAGTAATAGGATTTATATCTTGATGGATGACCACACCATTCACCAAGCCTAGTCCCCAAGGAAAATAAATGGATGATAACCATTTTGCATCATGCGTAAATTTTGGGAATTGAACCCTGGTGGCCAGGCTGCAGAATCACATGCATGACCACCAAACCAAAGCTCGCTTTGCTAAAAGCAACATTAATGGATAAATTTCATATATCATGGCCTCCGCTTGTGGAATGGCAATCGAGCTAGGGCCATCAACACATAGACGGAGAAGAGGATCTACTGTCATTGTAGCCCGCCCTACCTGTCGCAGTTGTCTCATCTCTGACAAGGCAGGATCTAGTCACTGTGGTCATACAACCACCAGGAAGCAATGCCACGGGCACGCACAGGATATCCCTACCGCTCCTAGAAGAGACCGTGGTGGCGGCGGATGGGATCTCCTGAGCCGCCCTAAGGGATGAAGCGAGCGGCGGCTAAGATTTTCTTGCTCATGTACGCCCTTGCTATGACTAACTCTATTTTGTTCTATGTTATACTTTTTTTATCCCATAAAATAAGAGCGTTTTTTGCACTAGTGTATAAGTATATTAGTTAAGACCAGCCTTGTCTGATTGTAAAATACATTTTTCTTGTCAAATGAGGGTGATATCCATTGTGTTGCCGGTTAGCCTAATAAACGAGTATTAAATGAGTCCGATTAGATACTTCCTCTGTAAATCAATATAAGGGGGTGTTTGGTTCCAGGGACTTTTTTGTGTTGGGACTAGAAAAAGTCCCTAGTAAACCAAACAGGGTGGGACTTTTTGGGACTTTTTGCTAAAAGTCCTTAGAAGCACCTCCTTAAGAGTCTTTTTCAAAAAGTACTAGGGACTAGAAAAAGTCCTAGGACTAGCGAACCAAACACCACCTAAGATTTTTAATGGTCTAAAAAGTTTTACATTAGTTTAAAGAGTGAGTATTAAATTTCCGCAGTAGTTGTATCATTACAATTTGTCCCACTCTCGCTGCAGACAAGACACAAGAGTACATTGAACCGTAGCCCCTTTTGGGGTCATTTGGACGTAGTAGTCATGCTATTTCAACTTGCAACTTTAAATAAATGAAACGTGGGGTGAAGAAGGGTCAAATGTTGAATAGACGTAGAATGAGGCCACCAGAATCGATTTGACTTGAAAGCAAAATTCTCTTGCTTGTCGACTCAAGACAAAAATTGAGCAACATCAGTTTGACTGCTCGGGGTAGGATCAAACATTGCCTCTGACGTCCGTGCTTGAAAGTACAGAGAAGAAGGTAGAAGTTCTAGAACGTTTCCAATTGGCCGAGACCCGAAAATTAGGAGCACGGCAACAGTCGAAGCTTTGTTAATTAGTGGGTTGGAGATCGAGAGGGCTAGGTGGAGCGGGGTGATGGTTTGACCCAAAGCCTTACCAATGGAGCATCACCGTGGTCAAAGTCGACAGTGCATGCATACAACGAGTCACAAGAACTGACCGACGATTAACAATCACCCATTGCCATTGGCAATGGCAATAGCAGCAGTTATGTGGAAGATTATCAGGGAGGAAAAGGATGGAAATGGCTGGATTGGATTCCTCCGACCCTCTAATCTGCTAGCGCTAGTGCCCTGTGATCATCTTGAATGGTCATCATATTAGTTCTTTCGTGTGTGTGTGTATATATGGACGGTGATGCCATTATACATCACCATTCCAATAATCACGAGCACTAGCTCCGGTAGCTGGCGTTCCTGGATCGAACAAAATGCGACCCCCTCGTTCGTTTATGCTTATAATTACGAACAGTTGGGATCACTACTAATCCATCTATCTACATATCTATCTAGATATTTCGCACTTCACTTCACTAACAGTAGTAGATGTAAAAATATCTGGAGAGGCGAACAGTAGGAATACGGGCAGGTGAACACTCAGGAGCTCTACTTCGCCGTCACTCGTGACACAAGGAACCATCACTAGTGCTGGAGGCAGGGCTGGAGACGCCAATCCAATCCAATCCAAGCCAAGCAGATGAAACAGGGGACCTATCTATGGATTCTACCTACTCAAAAGCGGGGCACCGATCCAATGGACCAATCCGCATAAAGATGGGTAGGAATAAGCATCAGAGGAAAGCAGGGGACGCAGAAAGATCGAGGAAGATCCAATGATACATGCCACTAGCCACTACTAGGGCACATTGGCATTGGCATTGGCATTGCATGCATGGCCGGACAGCCACAGAGCCCTGGGTTGGAAGCTAGCTAGCCCAGATCGACTTGCGCATCGACCCACTCGGATAAGGCGTACGGCCGTGTGGTTCCTTCCTTCCTAGCTTCATAGCAGCTTGGTGCTTGGCGCTGTCGTCGAGCTCGCTCTCTCTCTCGGAAAGCGTTTGGCCTCCTGTGCCTGCCTGCCCCCTGCCGGCTGCTCCAGTGCACGTACGCATCACGCATTCGGCACGCACACCCGCTTTCCGTGCCAAAAAGGCTCCTCCTCTTTGCCCATATCTTCCTGCCTGCACCACCACTATCGACCCATCACTGTGCCTGCCTGGGCGTGGCAGCAGCTATCACAGAGACCAATGTTACAAGCTATACGTTCCACGTTCAGAATGAAAAACAAGCTACGACTACTACTCCTACCTACGCTGGCTGCTATGCTCTGCTGATGTTCAGTTAGATGTATGTTTATCTGGCTACCTAGCTAGCTACGGCGACAAGCCGCTTAATTTGGATGTGTAATGGCAGGGGCTGGGAGGAGGTGCGCGCCCGAACGGACGCACGCACGCACGCACGCAGCGGCCGGGCACCGTGTTCTGCGTTCGCTCCATCGTGTCACTCTCGTGCGCCCTGCACTATGCGATCGAGCGAGCACTAGCCCGTAGCGCGCGGCTGCAACTTGGACGCGCGACGTGCGTGCACTCACACGTACCCTACAGCCTAGTGTATCACCCCGTAGCCTTAGCCTGGGCCGTGTTGCGCGACGTCTCGTACGCCGCTGCTGCCCCGCACCGCGACGGCAGATGTGTCGCGCTGCCACTGGTTGGCTTGCAGCTTCTGCCGCCCGGCTCCACCCATCGTCAAAGTCAACTAGAGGCTAAGGCGGGTTGTAACGGTGAGTATCATATATTAGTATCATGCACATGAATGCATAGTATTATAGTATATTAATATCATGTAGTACTTTATTTATTGTCATGCATTACACATAGTAGTATAACATTTATTATGATACGGTATTATGATATGATACTCAACCCTCTCTTTCTTCATTTAATTCGGTGACCTCATCAAAATTACCTAGTTGACATGCATGATACTAGCTATGATACTACCATTATGACCAATCTAACACCCACTTTGCCGCATCATTCTTCACTTGTGAAATTAACTCTTTTTTATCTAGAAGGTTATTGCGGTTGGTTGTTCTGATTGATTGGTTTTATCTCTATGTTGGCTTAGGTCCTAGGTTTAAATATATGTCCTGGTGCTGTCTTTTTTTCACTTGAATATCGTGTTGCGCTGTTGCTTGCTGTTGAAGACAACGTTTGTTGTGAGAGGTGAGTGGAGTTATTCGGTGTGTGAATTTGGTGTTTTTACATGTTTCGATATTGGTGCCAGTCGATGATGGTTGTATACGTACCTTGGGATCTCCTGTTTCACGCAGAAATCATGGAATTGCCGCCATAATGATCATATGGGCCAACCGATGAAGCCCCCGCTCGTTCAGCTCGGCTCCCTGCTCCGCTTGCTCACTTCGCTCTTTTTTCTAGTCGCTTCTTAGAAAGAAAAAAAACCTCTGTCTTTCTTATTGTAAAATGTTTGTTAAATAAAACAATGTTCGTGGATTTAAACAAATGAATTTAAAATGTTAAAATGTTTGTGAACATTAAAACTGTTCATGAATTGGAGAAAATGTGTATTCTAAAAAAATGTTCACAAATTTAAATGTTCATGAATTAATGGAAAAATAAAATTAAAATGAAAAGATGAAAAAAAGGAAAAAAAACAAATATCAAAATCGGTAGAGAAAAGACACAAAAAAAAAAAACAGGCAAAAACTTCTAGAACCTTCTCAGAACCGGAAAAAGGGCCGGCCCATTAAGGCTGTATAGGTGGGTGTTACTCTCAACCAGTGATACTCCCCTTAGAGGCGGCCCATAACGACCCCACAGCCTCGGGCTCCAAATCTTAACTAGAGGCTTATGCGCACTTCGACGTGCCATTAATCACTCGTGGGACAAATTCTTTTTTCTCTCGCAAGTTATAGCAGTCAGTTTTTTTCATTTTGATTTTATATGCGTCAATTTGGGTTTTAATTTTGTCATAGTGGTCTTTTTTTCGTTCTTATATCGTATTCGGCTGTTGTTCGAGATGCATTTCTGCTGAGAAGAGAGTGGATTTGTTCAATGCATGGTTGTGTTTTCTTTACATTATTTAGCCTCGATGTTAGCTGGTGGTGGTTGTGTGAACCCCTTGTGAGCTCCTATTCCTTGCTAAAACCATGGAATTATTGCTATAACGCTCACATGGATTGACCAATGAAGCTCTTGCTCGCTACGCTCACACACTTAACTTTATTTTTTTCGCTAAGTCCACCACTAGGTTAGAAAAAACCGACTATCGTTCTTATTTGAAAAACTTCACTGAATAATAAAGTGCTCACTAAATTTAAAAAATTCCTGGATTTTAAAAATGTTCTAATCTAAAAAAACATGATCTTTTATAAAATGGTTGTAAATTCGAAAAACATTCATGGATTCCAAACAGTGTGTGTGAACTTAAGCAAATATTCACAAATTTGAAATGTTCATAGACTTTAAAAACATTCATGCACTTTAAAAATATTCATAAATTTTAGAAATATTCATTGATTTTTTTAAAATGTTAATAAATTTCAATAAATATTAATGAGATGTGAAAATAGATAATAAGAAATAGAAGAAAAACAGAAAAAAGAAACATAAAAACTAATTAAAAGGTAAAACCCAAAAAAAAACTATTAAACTGATAGAGAAACACACACAAAAACAGGCAATACCATTCTAGAATATTCTCAAATCCAGAAAAACCGTCCGGTGTATTACGTCTATGTAGGTTTCTGAGGATACCACTATATATGTGTGCGTTATTGTCAACCAGGACACATACCCTTACAAGTAGGGCCCATAGCCCCTCAGAACCCATGATACACAAGGTCTAAGATCAAGGGACCTTACTACTCCCTCCTTTTCTTTTTGGGACGATTAAAAATCTGATGTCGGAATTTTCTTAATCATGGCAAATCGAACATTTTTATGGCAAATTGTTTTGTCGCGAGGATGACAATTTCCTTCTTCTTTGAACACAGTACAGACGCAAGGACTCGTATATATGCGCATACACTCACCTCTATGAACGCACACACGCACACCCTACTCCTATGAGCACCTTCGAGAGACTGAGTCAGCATGTCATCTTGAGATTTTACGAAGTGACCGTAGGCGCCTCGTAGTCGACGGGAACGTCTACTCCACTGAACATGTATCGCCAGAAATCCTGAAATAAATTTAGAATAAATGCGAGCACCAAGCTTTGAACCCTGATGGGTTGGGAATACCTCTGCCCTCCTAACCATCCAACCATAGGTTGGTTCGCGGGGATGACAATTTCCTTTAGCAAGCGCCCGGATTTGCCATGCTTGCTAAAGGAAATTGTCATCTTCGCGACAACATACTTTGCCATCTCAGACGTTTGATTTGCCATGCTAAACATGCTGACTTCGATTTGTAGCGAAATCCTTTACTTTTACGCTGCATATAAAATTTGCTGAAGTTTAATGGAAAAATAGTAACATTCACAATACCAAAATCAATATCATTAAATGCCTTGTGAGATTAATTTTCATATTATATTACTCTAATATTGTAGAGTTTGATATGTTTCATATAAATTTGGTCAAACTGTATGAAATTTGACTCCAAACAAACTTATATGAAGAGTATAAAAAGAAAAAGGAGGGGGGTGGGGGGTGTTACCTTAATAGATTCCGTAGGAGTGAAAGTTTGTGTAAAAAATGCTCTTATATTATGGGATGAAGGGAGTAGAAAGGTCGGGCTAGGCATGAGGCAACCAGCTGCAAAATTGCTTTTTTTGCATGGTAATACGTGTCTCATTCATATCATAAAGAACAAAGTACAAGTCACGTAAGGACCGACATGACAAAACTGAAAAGATAGCAGAACATCTCCGAGCTTGACACAAACGTCTGTCACCTGCCTCCAGCACTACCACAGCAGCCACCGAAGAAAAGAATGACGGATTACCTCCTCACCCGAGCTCGACGCGGCTTCATCGCTGATATGTAGCTTTGCGGACCTGCAAAATTGCTTGCCGCCGCTGCTCTCCATGTGTAGTAGCTCTCACGACGTACGTACATAGTCTTCGTCGTCGTCGTTGTCGTCAATCTATCTATCTACATGTCCCTGTCCGTCCATATATCCGCCTGTACACAGTAACGTAGGTGTGTGGCTCGCATACCGCCAGCAATGATACGGCCGGTAAGATATGGCCAGGAATTGACCTGCGCCGGCGGCCGCGATCGTGGTGTTCAACTCCGATCTGGCCGAGAAAATGTGGCAGCGCGTCGTATGTGTTAATGTGTATATCTACCTGTGTATGGATCTGTATCGGTTAGTGGGGGCAGAAAGCAATCGACGGCGACGGATCCATGGGCACTCGCACTGCGCCCGATCGACCAGTGCGTATGTATGTTGTTTGACATTCGAGTTCAAAAGGGTGACAGCAACCAAAAAGAATCCTCGCTTCTCTTTCCTTTACATTAGTCTCACCAAGCACGTACTTGTCCGGGTGAGCCGGTTTCCGCTGTGGAATTCGGCAGCTCGACTGACTCCTGCGTCCACCCTTTTGAAGAACAACGTATGATCCATGAGATGAGCATGCACGCTGAAATGTGGGAGGAAAAGAAGGAACGGCAAGTAACAAGTCGAGAGTGCATGCATGTGTGGACGTGATTGGTTCCTTGCGTGGACTGTGTTGCAATTGCAAATATATCTCCATGGCGATCTGATCCTGATCGATGGTGCATGTGTCGTGTTATCATGCCATGATACCTAATCCTCCTCTTGGATCACCTCGATAGCTGCAGGTCAATGTACCCTCCATTTGTCTGAATGCTAATTATCAACAAGGCATCAATGTGGTCCGTACGTAAAAAAACGCCAAATATGCCCAAGCCATTAGCCAGTGACCCCTGACGAGGCCACGGAGGACATGGCATGCGGTTCTCAAGCCGATGTGCATGGCTTACCTGACGCAGCTCCATTGCGATCTGCGCGGAGACGACAGATCGAGCTCGGTTGCTTTCTGCGTTGGTTCTGCGTCGTCGTCGACTTCCTCGTGTGTGTGTGTGTGCTGCAAGTTGCACGCGAAGGGTGAAAATTCCAATCCCCACTCACGGCGGAGACCGATCGACGACGCACCGGCGGCGGGTGATCGGC
The DNA here is from genome assembly GCF_002575655.3 of Aegilops tauschii subsp. strangulata. NCBI lineage: Eukaryota > Viridiplantae > Streptophyta > Magnoliopsida > Poales > Poaceae > Aegilops > Aegilops tauschii. The sequence continues at coordinate 321,555,713 of NC_053038.3, read as the reverse complement.
CAATGTGCATGAACAGTTGGTCCACCTGAAGATACCATGCATGCCGGGGGGAAAGCACTTAACTCATCCTACTGAAAAACTGGGTTAGTAATTTGCAGTGGGTACACGGGTTTCAGAAAGATGCATGCACACTGGGGAAAGGGACTGACACTAGGGAACCAAGTTTGGTAGCGGAGCTCCATCCTCAGGTCATCCTACAGATGCTTAATTAGATGGTTCAGCAATCGGCACGCGTGATTGAGCAGCGCGATCCCGGTTATTCGAACTGGATCGATATGAACCGCAGCAGCGGCGAAATGTGAAGGCGTTCTGAAGAAAACTACTGAGGAGCAGAGTTGACGGCATAATCTGCGAGGTTTGGCTAGCTAGCTGTAGGGAGAAGAAAAGAGCATTTGATGTTTTGCATGTACTCCCTCCGTTCGGAATTACTTGTCGCAAAAATGGATGTATCTAGACGTATTTTAGTTTTAGATACATCCATTTCCGAGACAAGTAATTCCGAATGGAGGGAAATAGTGGAGGGCGCTATCAGTGAAACCTGTGAGGTTTGGCAGCTTGACATGTTTGAACAGAATGGGAAAGGGGGACACACACAAACAAGCAGACGGTTTTAAGTTCCATTTCAATAACTCTTCCTGTGGCTCCAGGCAGGCGCAACTCGCTGCATAAAAGAGGTATATCCATCTTCATTTGTCAACCTCCGAAGTTACAAAAGTGGATATGCTTCTCTCTTGTTTCTTTCTGGCACTCTTTTGGTGAAGCAGCAGCAGCAGCAACGCTCTTTTATGGACACAAATATGTAGGAAGACAATGTGCTGTTAATGCTTTAATGGGGTTGTGGCCAATGTGCGCTTAAGCCAGCTCTTTTTGGGGTGACTGACTGTACACGCACACCCTTTTCTGCACGAAATGGATTGATGGCTTTACAAAAGGGGTACAACTTGAATTTCTTTTCCGCCGTTTTTCAGCACCTTACACTTCATACACAATGATACAAGCGCAAGTTGACGAGGGGAAATTATCTGAATATGATACGGTATTGTCTTCATCGTGCATTCACAAAAAGATGGACTACCGGGCATCTCTGGAATCAGATGCATTCTTGCTATTGCACCTATTCGTCCGTAGGTAGGCCTTCCTCCTGTGCTGTGTCTGATGACAATGGACCTAAGATACCCTCTGAACTGAGAGACAGTCCACTCTGTTAAGAGGTGACACAGGAAGACAGACAAATTATTTCAGTCATATGTTACTCTAGTGTATGAAAAAAGTTGCGTAAACTGCATCACGGCGATGCAGAGTCGTCACATAATGGTTATAGCGGTACCTCTGGCTGGAATCTTAACATGTCGGCACGAGCCATTGCCTCTGCTTGAGCTATTCTCTGCCTGAATATCTGCGCCATTTCATCAGCCTAATTTGGGCATAGTAAACCAGCATGTCAGTTTGTCTGTAACGACATATTCTGGTGAAAAGGTATTGCCCGCATTACTTACCTTTTCGAAAACCAGCTTCGGGTTACGAATCATGTCACCAGGCGTTGGCTCAAGCTTCTTGGTAGAAAGGCTAACCCGGCCCCTTTCACGGTCATGGCTTAGTATCATAACCTGATAACAAAGAAAGTCCTCCAGCCTTAGCTATAGAAACAGCAAATTTACATGATTTACAAGATGGCGGCATTACCTTGAGGGTATCTCCTGGTTGAAGAACTGTCGAGATATCTGCGACACGGTCATGACTAATTTGGCTGACATGCAGAAGTCCATTGATTCCACCGATATCGATAAAGGCACCATAAGGTTTTAGGCTTTCAACAGTTCCCAAAACAACTGAGCCAATACCAAGCTGGGCTTGGCTGTCGGCCATTGCCTTGCGATTACTGAGGACAAGCCTGCCTTGTTCCTCATCGACCTCCACAAACTTCAGAGGTAGTTCTTTGTCAAGCAGCTCTTCAGCAGTTGTTTTCTGATCAAGGTCAAGTGAGTGAAATAGTGAGCAGCTAGTCTAAGGATGGAGCAGCCCAAAACTCAACCATAGTATATCAGGATCAAATTGGTGAAAGACAGCTCATGCAGCAACAAAACCATAGGATATAACAAAGTTTTGTAATAGGAGTATAGGACTGTGAACCAACCGATGACACTTGTGAAAATGGAACAAATGCCTTAAGGCCCTCCACAAGAGCCACCACACCTCCTTTGTTACCACCAATTACCTGCAGGGCAACATTGCAACCTGAGCACACGAATAAAGCTGCCTAGACTAGATCAGTGCTGCAATTTCACCCCAAAAAACAAAAAACAGTACCACAGTATCTAAGGGGGCATGAGTCGTGCATATCAAAGTAACAACATACAGACATGTGGGCCGGACAAAGGATAACGGAACTTGCAGAAACAACAACAGAAATCAGGAAAGCTGTTGACAAAAGCTATCCATTGACATGCTTTCATAAAATGACTGGTCTAAATTTCATAAATTCATTAGCAGTCACACATGAACAAACTAGCAAAATCATTACAATCCAATGAACACATTATAACTACTTGATAAGAAAGCCATCCTAAGTTAACAGCAGCATGAACATTGGGATTATTAACCGAGGTTATATACAAAGTGAATCTACACCATAAAGACCCACTGAACTGACATTCATTTTCTAAAGAACAATGGCTGCTGTTGCCAGGCAGACATTCAAAAAGGCAAAGTCTGATTTAATTAACACAAACAAGGGGCAGGAAGAGGCAATGCTTTCTAAATATTTAGTTTATAATAATTTATACAGGAGAAGTTATTCAACGATTAGGGAACAATGGTTATAGCATGGATATAGGTCCTTCTGCAAGTATTTTACTCACTTTACCCGTGATAACAACATCCTCTGCCTGAAGCTGCCTGCATCTTTCCCAAGCAAGGTCTTGCTGAATTGATTGTAAGCTCAGAATCAAAGTTTCATCATTTGGGTTCTCATCAATTATCATGAACTGCTCCACTAAACCCGGCCGGATGCCTGCCTCCTCTATATTGTCAATATCGAGAAGGCATGCCTCATCTATAGGCAAGAAAGCAGTAGCCTTTGATTGGATGTCAATAAATGCACCATTTGAAGTGGTCATGAATACTGTCCCTTTAATCTGTAGTCATCACAAGCATGCAAGATATATTTTTTAGATGTCAGGAACAGTGTGATACAAAATTTATCAAGCTAATTAAGAAATCTTATACTTTCAGCTCCAGCATGCCCAAAACGTAGTGTGTTGCACAAATAACAGAGAAGTACCACATGTAAAAAAAGGAGATAATAATAGAATTGTTGGCACCAAACTAAAAATAGTAATGGAGAACTGCAAATCCAGCACCTATTTTCCTTTTTATTTCTTTCCATTTTGTTTTTTTATTAGTTAGCCTCTTTCTTTATCTTCTGTTTTGTTGGGGGCCATCTCAACCCCCATGTAAATATGTAAACTCCTTTTATTCTTTTCTATTAATGAAAATTATACCATAGGGAATTCCCCTACTGTTTGCCCGTAAAAAGAAAATCCAGCATTGATGGATACAATGCTCATATTCAACTGGTCGTTTGCGCTTATCTAGCATCATTTTAATTCAAAGACGCGCTTCCAGGCGTGTTCAAGAAAAAAAAAATCCAGCAGCTATGAATCTGCATTTTGTGTCCGTGTGCATGTGTCACACAACAATATGCAAAGCTTACTGTTCACCGAAATAAGGTAATCTAGTAATTAGTTGGATCTGCTTAATTCAATATCACAGACCTAACTGGAGGGTACCTAGTTTAGAGAAACATGCAACAATCAGTCAGTTTCTGAAAGTATTGAGTCAGATCAGAATTAACCGAATTGGCAAATTTTAAGTTGCTCCAAAGTCCCACAACTCAGGAATTTCAATTATATTTCCATTTGATGTAAGAAACTAAGAATATAGCTTTATTACTTTCCTTCGGAAAGCATTGAACAAACAGTAATGGTGCTGTCGTTCTAGATTACATTGTAGTACCACTCGCCCCTCAAAAAACAAAAACGATAAGGAAATGGGAAACTAATACGGCAAACCCATTCTAGTTCACTTGAACATTCTATTCGAACCTACGGGAATAACATTTTACAGGAACATGAGAAACATAGCACAGTCAAAGTTAGTACAAAATGAAAATCTAAAAAACCACAAGCAGTAAGAAATATGACACGTCTTCAGTACTAAATAAACTTATGAGCGATCTAAGCTAATTAAACGAAAATCTATAAGCAATTATAAGCAATACACGCGACCTACTATCCCAGTCTTCTACTAGCGATATGCAGTTGAGCACCCATTGCTATCTGTTCCACATGAAACGAGCGAGCAGGAACAAGAGAGGGGGGGATTACGAGTGAGCCAATGTCAGTGTCGATGTCGGTGGTCTCGACGGCGGATTCGAGGTCCTCGGGGGAGAAGGTGATGCCCTCCATGGGCGCAGTGCGGCAGCGCTCGGAGGCCTCGTCGAACAGCGTGCGCATCCGCTCCCGCTCCTTCTCGTCCTTGCTCAGCACGTACGTCCCGCAGACCAGCGCGGACGGCCGCATAGGCGCCCCGGGGCGCCGCGACGCGCCGGAGAGCGGTGGGCACGCGAGCCCCGCGACGTGCTGGACCAAGGACGCCATTCTCTTCTGCCTCTGCTCGGAATGAGGAACGGGCAGAGAGGAGGGGGCGTGGCTGTGTTATCCGGTGGCCGTGGGATTTGAGGATAGGAGATGATTGGTTTTTGGGCCAGGCCGCTAGACTGGGCTGCACCTGTGTTCTTCCTCCCGCCGGTGCGTGTAAAAAAAGAGGCAGTTTTGTTTATTATCTCTCTATATATATAACTAGCAAAAGAGGCCGTGAGTTGCAACAGGAGAAAAAAATACCACACATCCCTAGCCCAATAATCATGACTGAAGACCTCAATAGGTTAACGTCCTTTATTTCAACATGACATTCCATTTGTGTTGCCGATTATCCTCCTTCCCACCATCGCCGACGGTGGCTTCAGTGCTCACACAACCACAATGTGTTTGAATATGCTTAATCCAAAGGTGTCTCCCTCTCGGCACAATATGAGAAAAAAATATCTTGCGAGATTTTTTTAGATATTTTCTGTAATATTTTGATGAGGCATGAATGCATCGTTATTATTGGTTTCTTTCATCTTTAATATGGTTTTGTTGAGGTGTTCGTTTGCAATCCAGATGAACGTCTGTACAAAAAAGGATAGATCATGTTATTGATTAAGATTGCACCCTAAGTAGGATTTAAAACATATTTAACAGGTAAAATAACATCATATTTAGATTCTACGCATTTTTTAATCAAATTTCATATATAACATGTTAAAGTTGGAGTTAGGGTTTAAAAGATATGTATATTTAAAAAAACATTTGTCTTAGATGGACTTTAGGTTGGTTTACAAAAATATCAGGGGGTTTCTTTTTAATTCATGTCACTATGTATTGCGGGTTAATTATCAGAGAGGGCAAGGGGTTTTCTATAAAACTACAATAAACAATTTGTTTCCCTGGCTTAAAGGTGGACTACAGGATAATTACCATAAAATGCAAGGTGTTTTCTCTAAAATGCAAAAGGCATTTTGTTTTCTCTGACTTAAGTTGGACTACGGATTAATTAATATCAAAAACTGGTTTTCTTTAAATGGCACGATGGATGTGTAGAAGCAATAGTCCCTTTATTATCTATATATATTCCTACTAATAAAGCAAGGTGTGTTTTTCTGATTTTTTTGATCCGTTCATTCATATTATTAGTTTTAGTTTTTTTACTACCTGAGGTGGTACTGATATTTTAAGATTTTTTACATTGAGTCATGTTGGTTTGTCCTGTGCCGTGACTTTCGTCAGTAGGTCCTGGGTCATGGTGTAGTTTTCTAACAAAAAATTCGTCCATCCTTTGCATGGGCCAAACTGGACCTAATACACATCTCCTTTTTCGATCAATTGGGGAGCAGCGAAAAAATTATTGCACTCGCTTGAGATTCAAACTCACAACCTCCCACACCGCATATAAGTTCGTAGCCAACCAAGCCAACGTGCCTTGGTGTTACAAAATAAGGTTTCTTACCTAATTGTCTCACCTCGGTTCTTTATACCAAATTCCACCAATTTATATATATTTGCCAATTTTTCTGAAATATCAATAGGCTTGATATGACCACGACTACAGCTGGTGTTGTTGTTGTTCAGACGTCGTCGCTCATTAATGCAACACGGGTAAAAAATAATTATGTGCCAAAAATACTTCAATTTGGTATTGATAGTAAAGAAGTCAAGGCTTTTGCTGCGAGTACGGATAAAAATGCAACTAGAAGATCTAAGATAGGCTCTGACTAGCCGGAAGAAGAATACCAAGATAAGGAATGAGAAAAAGAACTGCATATGACAATGCATGCATCCGATCCTATATGTGTACATGATTTCTTTGGTAGTTCGGATGGGTTTGCAAAGAGATTAGCACATTGGGAGTTTGATGTCCCGGCGATGCATGTCATACAAAGAAATCAAGGTGTCGTGTGGACTACTAATTTTGTAGAGATCGCCCACCAGATTGTTCCAAGTCCAGGCGTTGTATACCATGTGCTCTCGTTGAAAGCGTGTGGGGGTCTACCATAACCAAGCTGAGCAATGGTAAAGATAAGAAGTGTATTATTATTATTTTGCGGGATAAGGAGTGTATTAATTTGGTCTGTTATATTTGGTACCTGCTGAAATGTAAAAGGCAGATGTTATTTACATTACTAGAAAGTTACGATTGTAGGAGAGATAGGTGTGTTTGAAGTTTGTTGGTCAAGTTAGATGAGTCGGCCATTATATAAAGCCATGTAGGTGCGACCATGAAAAATAGGTTATATTTTATGAATAGACACAATATGTTTTTAGGGTAATGATATGCCTCCAATGTATCTACTTTTCCTAACGTTTTTCTTCTTGTTTTGAACTCTAATTTGCATGATTTGAATGAAACTAACCCCGGACCGACGCTTTTTTCAGCAGAACTACCATGGTGTTGTTTTTGTACAGAAATAAAAGTTCTCGGAATGGAACGAAACTTTGCGAGGATTTTTATACAATAAAAGAGAATTTCTGGAGCCAAGAACCACCGGAGGGGGGCATCTGGATGGGCACAACCCACCAGGGCGCCCCCTCTCCCCCGGCGCGCCCAGGTGGGTTGTCCCCACCTGGTGGCCCCGCAGACCCTGAAACCGACGCTATAAAATCTTATTTTTTCAGAAAAAAATCAGGGAGAAAGAATTATCGCGTTTCACGAGACGGAGCCGCCGTCACCTCCTGTTCTTCATCGGGAGGCCAGATCTGGAGTCCGTTTGGGGCTCCGAAGAGGGATCTTTGATCTTCGTCATCACCAACCCTTCTCCATCGCCAATCCCATGATGCTCCCCACCGGGAGTGAGTAATTCCTTCGTAGGCTCGCTGGTCGGTGAGGAGTTGGATGAGATTCATCATGTAATCTAGTTAGTTTTGTTAGGGCTTGATCCCTAGTATCCTCTATGTTCTGAGATTGATGTTGATATGACTTTGCCATGCTTAATGCTTGTCACTTTGGGCCCGGGTGCCATGATTTCAGATCTGAAGCATTTATGTTATCACCATTATATCCATGTTCTAAATCCGATCTTGCAAGTTATAGTCACCTACGTGTTATGATCCGGCAACCGTGGAGTGACAATAGTCAGGACCACTCCCGGTGATGACCGTAGTTTGAGGAGTTCATGTATTTACTGTGTGTTAATGCTTTGTCCCGGTTCTCTATTTTGGCTACACCCATCTCCTATGGGTACCTCTGGTGGATCAACGTTGGATTTGGATTTCTCGGCGGGCTCCAACTTTGCAGATAAGGTTTTCATTTCTTGTGGGAGATCTGTTCATCCCTCGGATGACACGAGCCATTTCATTATGGTTGTGTCCTTTAGCCGGTATGATTTCCGTCTTGATGAGGATTCTGTGGCGGCTGCTTTGGAATCAGCGATTGGGGGATCTGCCATTGATTTGTCGGTTCAACTCATCAAGGACAAGGTATTTTCTTTCATTGTTTCCTGCAAGCAAGTTGGCCTTTGCATTCTCCAGTTGAGATCGTTTGCATGCCCGCATTTCAAATGTTATTTTCATCTTTGGGGGAATGGTGGTCCAAATTGGAAACGTGAGTTAGAGATCTGGAGAAAGGAGTGTGACGGTGAGTGGATTTTGGTTAGTCCCTCCAAAAAGCGTGCTACTTTGGGTTTGATTGCTATGCATAAACCACCGTCAAAGTCCTCTCTTAGATCGGGTTCATCGACAAGGAAGAAAATCTCTTTTGCCACGTTCCAACAGTATCCAGCTTGTAAGGGTTATAGACACCCAGCTACTCAGCTCTGTGTTGATACGGTTTCTGAGGCCGGCTATGAACTTAATCCTATTGAGAAGGTGATCATGCCATCACCGCCGGCGAGCAACCTTCAGTGGACGGTGGCGACGCCACCCATCTCTTTCGGAACGATCAACGTCCCTGCCAAGAATACTGCCGTGATCTCCGGAATTACACCGATCTGTTTAGGCAATGACTTGCAGGTTACGTTTGGTACCGTGTCATCTGGTTGCGTTGCACCGGAATCCCTGGCCCAACATGGCTCTCCAATCCCATGTACGGTTTCTTCGGCCCAATCTACTCCCCAACCATCAGTGGATATATTGGATAATTCTGTTTCTGTGATTGGAAATTATTCTCAACTAATTATGGATGCTGACCGACCGGACTCTCCTGGTGTTTCTGCTAAGGTTAATGATACTATTGATGATATTGTGTTCAACGTTTGGAAGTGCCAGAACTGCTTATCTATGTCTCATCATACCAGCTCATGCACCAAGCAGGTCCGTTGCCGTCGATGCTTTAGATTGGGCCACATGGCCAAAGGATGCTCTGACTCTGCACCTTCTCCGGCTTACAAGTGGGTCCCACGGGTAATCCTGATTCGCTGGGTCGGTCAGGGGAGATATACTCGCCTGGCGCCTCGGTTTCCCCCTCACATAACCCTCTGGGGTCTTTGCCCAGTCCCATCACGCCTGCCACCCCATCGCTTCCGCCATTGCCCGCCGAGCCACCGCCCACCACGCCACCGCCACCTACCTCGCCACCACCGCCCAGCTTAGCTTCACCATTATCCACCGCGGATCCTACCCCGCCATCAGCTCCTTCATCGCATCCAGCAATGGCCACCTTCGCCCTCGACCCCACGCCTTTCGTCCCGCCGGGTTTCGAGATCATCGACGGTGGTCCGCGGCGTCATCCACGCACCTTCTACTCTCCAGCAGTGGCTCCTGATCGTCAGCATGAAGAATACGCCATTGCCATCGTCGAGTCTGCTCCCCTGCCTGAAGAAGTTCCCATCTTCAGAAATATGGTCAGTGATTTTGTTGTCAACAATCTTGGCCGCGCTGTTCTTGATGCTCAGCCTTGGATTCAAGGAGTTGGACTCTTGCGTTTCCGTAGTCCGGTTGCTAGGCAGGCTCTAGTAGATCATCCTCCGTTCCAACTTGACAATGATAGATTTGTTTGCTTTGTGCCACATGATGAGGGTATTAATTTCAGAGCTATTCAGGGTTTTCGTCGGGGATGGGTTATGATTGTTGGAATACCCCTGGATTATAGGCGCACGCAGTATATTGCAGATGCAATCAGTACTTTTGGCCGTTTCCATCACTGGCACCAGGATGATCCTCTGCTTGTCCGTACATTGGCGTACGTTTCTTTTCCGGCAACTACCTTAGTGCCGCGTGATGTGGTCTACCGAGAGTTTGCTGACTTTGGGGGTTCGCGCATTTCTTGGTCTGCCCCGATATACATATTCTCCGCAGACTTTGCTGATATCTTGCCACCTGATGAGGATCCGATGCCCTTCGATGGCAACCCTCACGCACTCCCTGGGCATCTGCAATTCAGAACCATAACTGGGTTATGCCGGAATTTCCTGAAATTGGTTGGGATGAATTACCACCACCGGCTCACGATCATGAACCACATCACCAGGAGGCTCCACATGATGATCTGCATGAGCAGCATGAGCTTGTGGATGAAAATCATGTTGAGGCGAACCAGTCGTAGGAATCTATCATTCTGCAAGTTTCGGATAATTCTGTTAATGCTCAACTAGTTGATGATATGGCGATCTTGCAGCATCCAGCGGCCCCTATGCAGCCTCCTCTTCATATTGGGCAAGTTCTCACTGTATTTGGCCCTGTTCTGCCACCTGTTATGCAATGGCAACGCACTTTCCAGAAGTTCTTGCCGGCTATTTTCTCTGCTGAAATCCCATAGTTTGTGTTCAAGACTGCATTTTGGGTCCCTGCTGCTGTCTAAGTGCTCATGGGATATTTGTTACGATGGAGCAGATGTCAGCTTCTCTCTGCAGCCTCCGCCGGAATCCTCTTACAACCTTCCACGGTAGACTTCTCCAGTTAGGAGACCAGTTGCAAGGGCTCTTTGCTTTGATGATCTCTCTGATCCTGTCACCGAGTCCTTTGAGTTCTCTGCTGTCCCTGAGGTGTCCACCAAGCATGGCCGGAAACCAAGATCTGCTAAAATCTTGGTAGATACAGAGGTGCGCCGCAGTGCACGTCTAAGTGCGCTACGTGATGGCTATCACAGATTCCCAAGCAGAGGCTCCCAGCAGATCAAGACCCGGCGTTCTTTCAAGAGGCGGCGAACCAGCTCTTCACAGTCGGAGGGGAACCCGACAGTGCCTCCACCAACGCATATTACTGATCTTCAGCGTATCGGGGCACGTCTGCGTATTGCTCCTGAGAAGATATCCAAGGATAAGCTTGAGGCTGATCCTTCTACCTCCTCCAGCAACAAGAGTTCTGATGATTAGTTGCATCGGACAGCTTTATGGTCCATGGCGTACCGCTTTAAACGTCATCTATCTTTATTTATGTTTTCATTTTGGGTTCTCTCTCCCATGGCTATGCTTAGTTGGTCAGTGTAGGTCATTGCGTGATCTACTTTTGTTGCTTTCTATTATGGTTTGTAATGAATCAGTCCGGGTTTAAAGACTGGAAGGTTTTATGTTGGAACGTGCGTGGTCTTAATTCTGAAGCACGACAATTAGCGGTTAAACAAAAGATTGATGAAAGTGGTTGCTCTGTGGTCTGTCTCCAAGAAACGAAGTGCATGCATATTGATCACAGGTTTATTAGGAAGTTTTGTCCACGACGTTTTGACAATTTTTCATATGTGCCTTCGGTGGGTGCCTCGGCTGGCATGGTCATCATTTGGAACTCCTCTTTCTTTGAGGGTAAATTAATTGAGGCACGACAGTATGGTATTATTCTGGAATTCTGCTCTAAGCATACTTCTGAAGTTTGGACCCTTGTGTCAGTTTATGGTCCTTGCCAGGGTCCTGCCCGCGATGATTTTGTGCAATGGTTATACAATCTTGACATCAATTGTGATGATAATTGGCTGCTTTTGGGCAATTTCAATTTTATGCGGTCGTTGGAAAATCGTAACCTACCTGGGGGTAATGTCAGTGATATCTTTCTGTTTAATGAAGTGATTGGCCACTTGGGTCTTGTTGAGCTACCAATAAGGGACGGCAATTCACTTGGTCCAATATGCAATCTGAACCTTTACTTGAACATATTGACTGGTTTTTTACTTCAGTTGCATGGACTTCGGATCATCCCAACACGCTAGTGCTGCCACTTGCACGCACGGCCTCTGATCATGTCCCGTGCATGGTCTCGATTGCTACTGCTATTCCTAAGGCTAAAGTCTTTCGCTTTGAAAATTATTGGATTGAGTTGCCTGGCTTTTACGATTGTGTTGCCCAAGTTTGGAACAAGTCTGTGGCCAGATCCTCGGCTGCCTTAACTATTTCCTCTAAATTCAAGGCTCTTCGATATGCCCTCAAGCAATGGCACCTCAACCTGTCCACAGTTAAGGCGCTCATTTCTGACTGCAACAAAGTGATTCTTTACTTTGATGGACTGGAGGAGATTAGGCCTTTGACTAGGCCGGAGTTTAATTTTAGGCGAGTTGTGAAATTGCATCTAGAGGATATCTTACATTGGCAATTTGTATATTGGAAGCAACGTTGTACTATACGCAGCATTAAAGTTGGTGAGGAAAATTCGAAATTTTTCCATGCCATGGCCACCGAAAGGTTTCGGAGAAACACAATTTCTTCAATTAAGAATGAAGAAGGTAATGTGGTCTCGGATCATCAACAACTAGCTGGCATGTTTTGGTCTGATTTTAATCAGAGAATGGGCAAGGCAAAAGGAATCCACATGGGTTTTGATTTGGACACCTTAATTGCGCGTGTTGATGGCCTTGAGGATTTATCCCAACCTTTCTCTGATTCGGAGGTTGAATCTGTCATTAAGAACATGCCACCGGATCGTGCTCCTGGCCCCGATGGTTTTTCTGGTTTGTTCTTAAAGAAATGTTGGCCAATCCTAAAGGAGGATTTCATGCAACTTGTGCAGGAGTTCTATGAGGGCATATGCAATATGGAATGTCTTAATACTTCATTAATTACTCTGATACCCAAAAAACTGAGCCCTGAAGTTGTCGGAGACTTTAGGCCCATCTCGTTGACCAACACGTGCTTGAAGTTTTTAACTAAACTGCTTGCTAACCGCCTTCAGAAAGTGATACTAAGATGCATCCACCGCAATCAATATGGTTTTCTTCGGTGTCGTTCTATTCAAGATTGCCTGGCCTGCTATTTTGAGTATATACACCAATGCAAAGCTTCGAAGCGATCCATTGTCCTTCTTAAGCTGGATTTCACGAAGGCCTTCGACACAATTGAGCATGAACTTATTCTCAGAATTTTACAAAGCAAGGGTTTTGACTCCCGGTGGACTGAATGGATCAATAGCATATTGTCTACGGGATCTTCTTCTGTGCTTCTCAACAGAGTGCCTGGCAATCACTTTGTTTGCAGAACGGGCGTGCGTTAGGGGGATCCTCTCTCACCGTTGCTCTTTGTGATTGCGGTTGACTTATTGCAATCTGTAGTCAACGAGATGTGCTCCAGGAATATCCTCTCACTGCCAATCCCAACCAACTCCAGCGACTACCCGATTGTACAATATGCCGACGACACTTTAATTGTTCTGCCTGCGATCGATGATCAGCTTATTGCTTTCAAGGAGATGCTTGACACATTTGCGGCGTCAATAGGACTACGTGTAAACTTTAGTAAGTCCTCACTCATTCCAATAAACATGACTGATGCGGAAGGTGCTAGGGTGGCTTCTTTGCTCGGATGCGGTGTTGGGTCAATGCCATTTACGTATTTAGGCTTGCCAATGGGAACTTCTAGGCCTACAATCTATGATCTGCCGCCTCTGGTTGATCGTGTTGAGCGACGCTTATCTGCTTCTTCATGCCTGCTAAATCAAGGAAGCCGACTGCAACTTCTACAGTCAGTGTTGTGCTCCATGCCAATATACTTCTTGTGTACCTTATCTCTTCCCAAGGGCATTTTGCAGCAGTTAGAGCGAATCATGAGGCAATGTCTGTGGAGGGGAAAGACGGATAACCCGCATCAATCATTGGCGGCTTGGGATTTAGTCTGTCGCCCTAAGAAATTCGGCGGTTTGGGTGTTCTTAACTTGGGCATTCAAAATGAGGCTTTCTTACTAAAGCATCTCTTCAAGTTCTATAATAAAGTGGATGTGCCTTGGGTATCATTAATTTGGGACACTTATTATGCATCGTCACCACCTCAAAGCACCCAAAACTGTAGCTCCTTTTGGTGGCGTGATGTCATGCGTTTATACCCTAATTTCTGCAAGCTTGCTGTTCCACAAGTTCATGTAGGCGACACGGTGCTTTTTTGGCTCGACCGTTGGCAGCTGGGAAATCGTGCTGTTCTTTTACACGACTGTTTCCCGGGGCTACATTCATTTGTAGTTGATGATGCAATCACTGTCAAGGAGTTTATGGAGCGGCCTGATGTTTTGGATCATTTCCATTTGCCTCCGTCACAGGAGGCCTACTCAGAATTAACACAGCTCCAGGCCCTGCTGCCTTTGATCAATCTGGATGGTGAGAGCAAAGACATTTGGAAGTGGCCTTCGAAGTCTGGTGTTTTTATGTCAAAGATATACTATGACTCTTGCTTCTCACACCTAGTGGTTGACCCCATCTTTAAATGGATTTGGAAGTGTGCATGCACACTCAAGTTCAAAGTGTTTGGCTGGCTTCTATTAATGGATTGTTTGAACACTAGGGATATGATGCAACGTCGTCATTGGATCATCCAGGATGACACATGTGTGCTATGCAACCTTGCACAGCATGAGGATCGGGCTCATCTTTTCTTTGCTTGCAATTTTAGCCAAAGGGTTTGGAACTATCTTGGGATTTCTTGGTCCGTTCAACCGAACCAAACCACATATGAGATGGCTCAATCAGTTAGTAGGGATTTCGGTCATCCTTTCTTCACTGAGGTTGTCTTCACTGCTACTTGGAATATTTGGACACAAAGGAATGGGAAGATCTTCAGAAATGAGCAACCTTCTTTTAGAGCTTGGAGAAGGAACTTTATCCATGACATTTCTCTTCTGTTTCATAGGATTAGGTGTAAATATAAAGATAGTTTACTGTCTTGGATAGCTAACCTTTCTTAGCCTCTTTGCTTGTAAGTATCTTTTCTCTCTTTTTTCTGTAAATTTGTATAATTGTAACTATACTGCTTTCTTTTAGTTATTAATAAAGGACTGTGAGGCTGTTGCCTTGCAGTATATAGTCAAAAAAAATATCCCTTAGTTTCCAATTGGACCCCGCTGCCACGGGAGGGTAGGACAAAAGATGTCATGCAAGTTCTTTCCATAAGCACGTGATACGTCTCCAACATATCTACTTTTCCAAACACTTTTGCCCTTGTTTTGGACTCTAACTTACATGATTTGAATGGAACTAACCCGGACTGATGCTGTTTTCAGCAGAACTACCATGGTGTTATTTTTGTGCAGAAATAAAAGTTCTCGGAATGACCTGAAAAATCCACGGAGACACGTTTTGGAATTAATAAAAAATATTGGCGAAAGAATCAGCATCAGGGGGCCCACACCCTGTCCACGAGGGTGCAGGGCGCGCCCACCCCCTGCCTCGTGGGCCCCCTGGGACTCCACCGACCTCAACTCCAACTCCATATATTCACGTTCGGGGAGAAAAAATGAGAGAGAAGGATTCATCGCGTTTTACGATACGAAGCCGCTGCCAAGCCCTAATCTCTCTCGGGAGGGCTGATCTAGAGTCCGTTCGGGGCTCCGGAGAGGGGAATCCGTCGCCATCATCATCATCAACCATCCTCCATCACCAATTTCATGATGCTCACCGCCGTGCGTGAGTAATCTCATCGCAGGCTTGCCGGACGGTGATGGGTTGGATGAGATTTACCATGTAATCGAGTTAGTTTTGTTAGGGTTTGATCCCTAGTATCCATTATGTTCTAAGATTGATGTTGCTATGACTTTGCTATGCTTAATGCTTGTCACTAGGGCCCGAGTGCCATGATTCCAGATCTGAACCTATTATGTTTTCATGAATATATGTGAGTTCTTGATCCTATCTTGCAAGTCAATAGTCACCTACTATGTGTTATGATCTGACAACCCCGAAGTGACAATAATCAGGACCACTCCCGGTGATGACCGTAGTTTGAGGAGTTCATGTATTCACTAAGTGTTAATGCTTTGGTCCGGTACTCTATTAAAAGGAGGCCTTAATATCCCTTAGTTTCCAATAGGACCCCGCTGCCACGGGAGGGTAGGACAAAACATGTCATGCAAATTCTTTTCCATAAGCATGTATGACTATATTCGGAATACATGCCTACATTACATTGATGAACTGGAGCTAGTTCTGTGTCACCCTATGTTATAACTGTTGCATGAGGAATCGCATTCGACATAATTATCCATCACTGATCCATTGCCTACGAGCTTTTCACATATTGATCTTTGCTTAGTTACTTTTCCGTTGCCACTGTTATGATTGCTACAAAACTACTACTGTTACTTTTGCCACCATCACTGTTACTTCCATACTACTTTTCTACTAAATACTCTGCTGCAGATATTAAATCTTTTAGGTGTGGTTGAATTGACAACTCAACTGCTAATACTTGAGAAAATTCTTTGGCTCCCCTTGTGTCGAATCAATAAATTTGGGTTGAATACTCTACCCTCGAAAACTGTTGCGATCCCCTATACTTGTGGGTTATCAAGACTATTTTCTGACGTCGTTGCTGGGAAGCATAGCTCTATTCTTTGAGTTACTTGGGATTTATATCTGTTGATCACTATGAGGAACTTGAAAGATGAAAGAACCAAGATTTATCCCTCAACTATGAGGGGAGGTAAGGAACTGCCATCTAGCTCTGCACTTGATTCACCTTCTGTTTTGAGTAAACTTGCGATGCCCCCGATTCGACCGTACACTAATCATGCACGCAAATGTGTACAACCAAGATCAGGGACTCACGGGAAGATATCACAACACAACTCTAGACACAAATTAAAATAATACAAGCTTCATATTACAAGCCAGGGGCCTCGAGGGCTCGAATACAAGCTCGATACACAAGAGGCAGCGGAAGCAACAATATCTGTGTACAGACATTAGTTAAACAAGGATGCCTTAAGAAGGCTAGCACAAACATCAACGATCGAAGAGGCAAGGCCTCCTGTCTGGGACCTCCTAACTACTCCTGGTCGTCGACGGCCTCCACATAGTAGTATCTGTCGGCGGTGGCATCTGGCTCCAGGGGTCCACCATCTGGTTGCATCAACCGGAAAGAAGAAGGAAGGGGGAAAAGGGGTAGCAAAGCAACCGTGAGTACTCATCCAAAGTACTCGCAAGCATCAGATCTATACTAAGTATGCATTGGTATCAAATGGAAGGGCTGTATCTGTGGACTGAACTGCAGAATGCCAGAATAGGGAGGAAGGCCTAGCCTATCGAATACTAGCATCTTCAAGCAGCTCCAAGCGTCTTGCAACATGTAGAAGAGTATAGAATAGCAGTTTAATTAACAAGCATGTTGTAACAATAATGCCCAGAGATCCTTCCTCGACTCCCTGCGAGAAAGCAATCCCAGAGCCACATATCTCAAGTATCCATTTCTAGTTGTAACAGATCAGGATATAAGTCTGAACGTCCGTTACCGTGGACACGGCTATTAATAGATAATCTTCCCTGCAGGGGTGCTCTATGTTTTCCAACACGCTCAATCACTCTGGCCGGACACACCTTTCTAGGGTCAATGCTCGGCCTCGGAAGATCTACATGTCGCAGCCCGACCTAGGCTCAGCAGAGAGGTCCCCACCGGTCTACATCCTAAGCACTCCGGGGTCTGGGCCCATGGCCCGTTGCACTCCGGATCGTTGCGCGCAGGGCGATACAGGCCACCTCCACTGGGGCGCCGACCAGGCCATGCCGCAATGCTGAACTGGACGTCTGACAAAGCTTTGGCTGATACCACGACGTCGAGGCCCATAACTATTCTCGCGTGGTGGTTAGTGCGTAAAGGCCAAAGGCCAATTCAGAACAAATACCCAAACCATAGTGTATTATTAGCTTGCGGAGACGAGCAGAGACTCACGATAATGTGACCCCGTCGCCCCGTCTCGAGGAAATACGGCAAGGGCTAGCCCAACCCACTCGGGGGCGGCCTGCCGGCCCGGCCGTGCCTCGTAACCATCTTGCGGGTGCTCTCCGGGCCCACCCGATTTTCACCAATGCCTCAAGTAAAGTCAAGGTAACCGTGTGTCCAGACATCAAGGGGAAAACCCGAGGAATCACCCCCGGTGGATTCCACTCAGTGTAATCATCAAGGTGAACGTAAGAGGGACCACCCTCGAGGTTCACACTTGAGGTGTTGCATGACAGAGCCGTATCGGGAATGGTGAAAGAGGAAATCACCCTCGATGACCACGACCAAATAGCTACACTACAGAATTATCATCAGGAGTGCGTTATGAGGGATCACCCTCGGCACTCGATAGTAGCTCTGCAGAGTCGAGCAACAAAAGGGGCGTGATGTGATGTGAGGTGTCGGGCTCTGGTCGTCGATCACGTTGATCGAGTCATCGATGATGAAGCAGGGGCAACAAGGACAAGGTGGGGGTCACTGATGGATCTCTAACCAACCTATACTAAGCAGTTTAGGATAAGCAGGTAGGTAACAATAAGCAAGTTACAAAAGCAGACTATGCATCAGAATAGGAGCAATCAATAACAGTAGCAAAATCTAATGCAAGCATGAGAGAAAGGAATGGGCGATATCGGGATGATCAAAGGGGGGCTTGCCTGGAAGCTCCGCTGAAAGGGAAGAAGGGTCGTCGATGATGTAGTCGATCACAGGGGCATCAGCAGCGCTCTCGGGGTCTACTGGAGAGAAGAGGGGGAAGAAACAGTAAATATAAGGCACACAGATGCATGACATGACAATAAGCAGCACTAGGCATGTCCTAACGTGGTGTCACGTGATACTGGCGAAGGGGGAAAACATCCGGGAAAGCTTTCCCGAAGTTTGGCATTTTTGGACAGATGAAATGAAGGGGGAAGGTTGCAGGTTCGCTATGCTAGGGACGTGTGGCAGACGAACGGGCTACGTATTCAGATTCGTCTCGTCGTTCTGAGCAACTTTCATGTACAAAGTATTTTCATCCGAGCTACGGATTATTTTCTATGATTTTCCAAAGTTTTAAATCATTTTCGGAAATAATAGAATTAATTTAAATAGATAAAAGCCATTACCGTGTCAGCAGGATGTCATCAGTCAACAGTCTGTTTGACTGGTCAAACTAGCACGTGGGTCCCGGTTGTCATTGACTAACACTAATTAACAGTTTAATTAGTTAATAAGTTAATTAGGTTAATTAACAGGATTAATTAAGTTAATTAAGTTAATTAATTTTAATTCTTTTTAACCCTTTTATTTTCGTTTTTAGGGGCCGGGCCCCACATGTAAGTGGCACAGGGGCTAGCGGGCACGCGAGTGTAGCGGTTGCGGGTCGTGCCCAAGGGGGTAGACCCGGGTGGGTCAAATGGCAGGCGAGGCCGCGGCAAGGGACGGCGCCGGCGCGGCTGGTGGGTGGTGGCCGGCGAGGCGGGAGCGCCGGCAGGCGCGCGCACGGGAGGCGGTGCTGCAGGGGGGCGACAGTGGCGAGCGAGGCGAGCGGCAGCTTGGGCGGAGCAGATCCGCAGCAAGTGGCGAGCGGCGGCGGCCATGGGCGCGTGCGGGGGGGCGAGGGTGCGGTGGTGGCCGGAGCGGGGGAAGGCCGTGGTTGCGGCGGACCGACGCCGCGGGTGGCGAGCAGCGGGACAGGGGTGGAGGCGGACACGGCGAGCGGCAGCCGATGCGGGCGCGGCTCCAGTGGTGCGCGGTCGGGACGCGGGCACAGCGGGGCAAGCGCAAGCCACGGTCGGAGACGACGCCATACGACGAGCGAAGAGAGGGGGAAGGGGGAGCATGCTCACTGGGCCCTGTAGAGGTGCTAAAGAGAGCTCGGGGAGGCGTCGGAGCTCGGGGCAGCGGTGGTCGTCGACGGGTCGACGACGGGGTGGCGGTGACGATAGGCGATGGCGTTCGAGGAGGAGGTCAAGGCGTCCGGCGTGGCGACGGGGACGGGGCAGCGCTCGGCGAGGTGGCGCCGGCGTGGTGGCGCCGGGGAAGGGCAGCGGCGTCAGGGGCGCGGAGCGATGCGGGATCTGGCTCCTCTTCCCCGATCCAGATGGGGGAAGGGGAGAGAGGCGTGGGAGAGATCGAGGGGAGTGGGGGAGATCGTGCGGGGGAGTGGGGGTGGTTAGCGCTAGGGTTTGGGTCGGGGTGGCCTTGTAGGCCAGAGAGGGGGGCGTGTGGGCCGGTCTGGGGGTTACCTGGGCCGAGGTCAGTGAGGTACTGGGCCTCTCCCCTTTTCTGTATTTATTTATTTATTTATTTTTAGAGCATCTAAACATTCTATAAAATTTTGGTTTCTCCACCAATATTACCAAATGATTATTTGCAACAACTTGAGCATTTTAGTTTGCATGTTTGACAAAATATTAAATTTTGCCCTCAAACTCAATTTTGAATTTGAATTGCGATTTGGATCAAGCGGAGATGAGCAACAGTAACATGATGACATGGCACCATTAACAAGGGTTTACTGTAGCATAACTATCCGGGTGTTACAAAACTTGCGACACCTACACCTGCTATTGATTCTGATATGTCGTATGTTATTGATGATGCCACTTCTGCTATGCATTATGCTTATGATGAAACTACTTCTATGCTTGATAATACTGTGCCATTAGGTGAATTTCTTGATGAACAACTTGCTAGGGTTAGAGAGAATGAAATTATTGAAACAGATAATATTGATGAAAGTGATGATGAAGATTCTCCCCTAGATATGAATTTCCTGATGTGCCTGAGGGTTATGTTATGGATGAATAAACTACTAGATATCTTTTTGCTTGCAAAGATAGGTATGATCTTAACAAACTGTTAGCTAAGCTAAAAGAAAAGTCTTTGAATGCTAGAATGAAATATGACCCTGCTTTTGCTACTTCACCTATCTGTATTGCTGATACGGATTATGATTTCTCTGTCGATCCTGAGCTAATTACTTTGGTTGAATCTGATCCTTTTTATGGCTATGAATCTGAAACTGTTGTGGCACATCTTACTAAATTGAATGATATAGCCACCCTATTCACTCATGAGGAAAAAATTCGTTACTACTATATCCTTAAGTTATTTCCGTTCTCATTAAAGGGTGATGCTAAAATATGGTTTAATTCTCTTGATCCTGGTTGTGTGCGTAGTCCCCAGGATATGATTTATTACTTCTCTGCTAAATATTTCCCTGCTCACAAGAAACAAGCTGCCATAAGGGAAATATATAATTTTGTGCAAATTGAAGAAGAGAGTGATGTCTACTACGCAACCTTCTTCTTGTAGACATTGTTGGGCCTCCAAGTGCAGAGGTTTGTAGGACAGTAGCAAATTTCCCTCAAGTGGATGACCCAAGGATTATAAATCCGTGGGAGGCATAGGTTGAAGATGGTCTCTCTCAAACAACCCTGCAACCAAATAACAAAGAGTCTCTTGTGTCCCCAACACACCCAATACAATGGTAAATGTTATAGGTGCACTAGTTCGGCGAAGAGATGGTGATACAAGTGCAATATGAATGATAGATATAGGTTTTTGTAATCTGAAAATATAAAAACAGCAAGGTAACTAATGATAAAAGTGAGCACAAACGGTATTGCAATGCGTTGAAACAAGGCCTAGGGTTCATACTTTCACTAGTGCAAGTTCTCTCAACAATAATAACATAATTGGATCATATAACTATCCCTCAACATGCAACAAAGAGTCACTCCAAAGTCACTAGTAGCGGAGAACAAACGAAGAGATTATGGTAGGGTACGAAACCACCTCAAAGTTATTCTTTCGGATCGATCTATTCAAGAGTCCGTACTAGAATAACACCTTAAGACACAAATCAACCAAAACCCTAATGTCACCTAGATACTCCAATGTCACCTCGAGTATCCGTGGGTATGATTATACGATATGCATCACACAATCTCAGATTCATCTATTCAACCAACACATAGAACTTCAAAGAGTGCCCCAAAGTTTCTACCGGAGAGTCAAGACGAAAACGTGTGCCAACCCCTATGCATAAGTTCACGAGCGGAACCCGCAAGTTGATCACCAAAACATGCATCAAGTGAATCACGTGATATCCCATTGTCACCACAGATACGCACATGCAAGACATACATCAAGTGTTCTCAAATCCTTAAAGACTCAATCCGATAAGATAACTTCAAAGGGAAAACTCAATCTATTACAAGATAGTAGAGGAGCAGAAACATCATAAGATACAACTATAATAGCAAAGCTAGCGGTACATCAAGATCGTACCATCTCAAGAACACGAGAGAGAGAGAGATCAAACACATAGCTACTGGTACATACCCTCAGCCCCGAGGGTGAACTACTCCCTCCTCGTCATGGAGAGCATCGGGATGATGAAGATGGCCACTGGTGATGGATCCCCCCCTCCGGCAGGGTGCCGGAACAGGGTCCCGATTGGTTTTTGGTGGCTACAGAGGCTTGCGGCGGCAAAACTCCCGATCTATTCTGTTCCCCGATGTTTTTAGGGTATATGGATATATATAGGCGAAAGAAGTCGGTCAGGGGAGCCACGAGGGTGGGGGCGCGCCCAGGGGGGCAGGCGTGCCTCCCTGCCTCGTGGCCAGCTCGAAGCTTCCCTGACATCTACTCCAAGTCTCCTGGATTGCTTCCGTTCCAAAAATAACTCTCCCGAAGGTTTCATTCTGTTTGGACTCCGTTTGATATTCCTTTTCTGCGAAACACTGAAATAGGCAAGAAAACAGCAATTTGGGCTGGACCTCCGGTTAATAGGTTAGTCCCAAAAATAATATAAAAGTGTATAATAAAGCCCATTAAATATCCAAAACAGAATATAATATAGCATGAATACTTCATAAATTATAGATACGTTGGAGACGTATCAGCATCCACAAGCTTAATTCCTGCTCGTCCTCGAGTAGGTAAATGATAAAAGAAATAATTTATGAAGTGTGAATGCTAGAAGGTGCACAAGTTTGATCAATGATAATTTCAATCACCTTTTCTAGCATCATTATATATCATAACAGTAGCTCATCTCATACAGCTTCTCATGATCAAGTAACAAGCTATTCACATGTTAAAGTATAGATCATAAACCTTCTTGAAAACTAACAAACCGTGTTATTAGTCATCAAACAATTACAATTCATCTTATTTTCAGGAAGAGTCTATGTCAGAGCTTTGATTTAGCAAACTCCACATACTCAACTATCATTTAGTCTTTCACAATTGCTAACACTCACGCGATATTTATGGGTTCAAAGTTTTAATCAGACACGGAGAAAGATAGGGGCTTATAGGTTCGCCTCCCAACCTTTTACCTCAAGGGTAATGTCAACAATAATAGTTCATGATGCCTTACATCCAATTGGATATATATATATCAGGATCTTTCCAACACAATGTGCTTGCCAAAGGATAAAATGTAAAAAGGAAAGGTGAAGATCACCATGACTCTGGCATAAGGTAAAAGACAAGAATAAAAGATAGGCCCTTCGCAGAGGGAAGCAGAGGTTGCCATGCGCTTTTATAGTTGGATGCACAAAATCTTAATGCGAGGGAACGTCACTTTATATTGCCACTTGTGATAGGGACCTTTATTATGCAGTCCGTTGCTTTTATTGCTTCCGTATCACAAGATCGTATAAAGCTTATTTTCTTCATACTAAAAGATCATACATATTTAGAGAGCAATTTTTATTGCATGCACCGATGACAACTTACTTGAAGGATCTTACTCAATCCATAGGTAGGTATGGTGGACTCTCATGGCAATACTGGTTTAAAGGATGTTTGGAATCACAAGTAGTATCTCTACTTGGTGCAAAGAATTGGCTAGCATGAGGGGGAAAGGCAATCTCAACGTGTTGGGCGATCCATGACAATATACTTTATTTTGGAAATAAGAAAACATAACCCATTACGTTGTCTTCCTTGTCCAACATCAACCTTTTAGCATGTCATATTTTAATGAGTGCTCACAATTATAAAAGATGTCCAAGATAGTATTTATATGTGAAATCTCTCTTCCTTCAATATTCTTTCATGAATTGTTCAAGTGACCAAAACAATGTTTGCTAACCTTCAATAAATTTATCACCTCTACTTCTTATATGTAATGTCATTACTCCCCATGGGATAAGCATATAATACATATATAATTTCAGATTTATGATATTCAAATCATTCAACTATTTACTCATAGGATATAAGTGAAGCACACGAGTAAATGACAAACTACTCCAAAAAGATGTAAGTGAAGATCAATGAGTAGTTACATAATTATGTAGCTATGTGAAGACTCTCCCATTTAATAATTTCAGATCTTGATATTTTATTCAAACAACAAGCAAAACAAAATAAAATGACATCTAAGAATAGCAAACATCATGTGAAGAAGCAAAAACTTAGGATCAACCGATACTAACCGATAGTTGTCGAAGAAGAAAGGTGGGATGCCAACCGGGGCATCCCCAAGCTTAGACGCTTGAGACTTCTTGAAATATTATCTTGGGATGCCTTGGGCATCCCCAAGCTTGAGCTTTTGTGTCTCCTTAATTCCTCCCATATCACGGTCTCCCTAAATCTCAAAAGCTTCATCCACACAAAACTCAACAAGGACTCGTGAGATAAGTTAGTATAAACCAATGCAAAAACCTTATCATACTCTACTGTAGGAAATCACTAAAGTTATTATTCAACATTGCATACTAAATGCCTCTGCATATTCAATAGTCCTATCCTCAAATAGAATCATTAAATAAGCAAACATATGCAAACAATGCAAACATAACAGCAATCTGCCTAAACAGGACAGTCTGTAAAGAATGCAGCAAGATCCATACTTCCCTAGCTCCAAAAATTATGAAGGAAAATTCCCACTGTAGTACATTTATCATAGCTTATTATGCAAAAGGTTTCAACATTTTATCACATTCTAACTTTTCTAGGGAATTTTTGCAACAAAAGGTTTCAACATTTTATCACATTCTGACTTTTCTAGGGAATTTTTGCAACAGCGGTAAACTTTCTGTTTTCAAACAGCAACATGTAGATTTGTAAAATAAGCATAGTAAAGGCTATCAATGCCACTTTTATTGAAATAAAAGATGCAAAACATTGTTATAGATAACAGCAAGCAAATCCTAACAAAATAAATTGACACTCCAAGCAAAACACATATTATGTGGTGAATAAAAATATAGCTCCAAGTAAAGTTACCGATGAACGAAGACGAAAGAGGGGATGCCTTCCGGGGCATCCCCAAGCTTAGGCTCTTGGTTGTCCTTGAATATTTCCTTGGGGTGCCTTGGGCATCCCCAAGCTTAGGCTCTTGCCACTCCTTATTCCATATTCCATCGAATCTTTACCCAAAACTTGAAAACTTCACAACACAAAACTTAACAGAAAACTCGTAAGCTCCATTAGTATAAGAAAATAAAACCACCACTTAGGTACTGTTGTGAACTCATTATTTATGTATATTGGTGTAATATCTACTGTATTCCAACTTCTCTATGAATCATACCCTCCGATACTACTGATAGATTCATCAAAATAAGCAAACAACACATAGAAAACAGAATCTGTCAAAAACAGAACAGTCTGTAGTAATCTGTATCAAACCTATACTTCTGGAACTAAAAAAATTCTGAAATAAATTGGTGGACCTGAGGAATTTGTCTAGTAATCATCTTCAAAAATAATCAACTAAATAGCACTCTCCAGTAAAGAGTTTTAGCTAATCTCGTGAGCGCTAAAGTTTCTGTTTTTTACAGCAAGATCATAAAGACTTCACCCAAGTCTTCCCAAAGGTTCTACTTGGCACAAACACTAATTAAAACATAAAACGACATCTAACCAGAGGCTAGATAGATTATTTATTCCTAAACAGACCCAAAAATCAAAGAACTAAAATAAAATTGGGTTGCCTCCCAACAAGCGCTAACGTTTAACGCCCCTAGCTAGGCATGATGATTTCAATGATGCTCACCTAAAAGATAAGAATTGGAACATAAAGAGAGCATCATGAAGAATATGACTAGCACATTTAAGTCTAACCACTTCCTATGCATAGGGATTTTGTGAGCAAACAACTTATGGGAACAATAATCAACTAGCATAGGAAGGCAAAACAAGCATAACTTCAAGATTTTAAGCACATAGAGAGGAAACTTGATATTATTGCAATTCCTACAAGCATATATTCCTACCTCATAATAATTTTTAGTAGCATCATGAATGAATTCAACAATATAACCATCACATAAATCATTCCTTTCATGACCCACAAGCATAGAAAATTTATTACTCTCCACGTAAGCAAAATTCTTCTCATTCGGAATAGTGGGAGCAAATTCAAGAAAATAACTATCATGGGATTGAAAACTGAAATCAAGATGACAAGTTTCATGGTTATCATTATCCTTTATAGCATACGTGTCATCACAATAATCATCATAGATAGGAGGCATGCTTTCATCATAATAAATTTGCACATCAAAACTTGGGGGACTAAAAATATCATCTTCATCAAACATAGCATCCCCAAGCTTGTGACTTTGCATATCATTAGCATCATGGGTATTCAAAGAATTCATACTAACAACATTGCAATCATGCTCATCATTCACATATTTTATGCCAAACATTCTATGTAATTCTTCTTCTAGTACTTGAGCACAATTTTCCTTTCCATCATTTCCACAAAAGACATTAAAAAGATGAAGCATATGAGGTAACCTTAATTCCATTTTTTGTAGTTTTCTTTTATAAACTAAACTAGTGATAAAACAAGAAACTAAAAGATTCGATTGCAGGATCTAAAGATATACCTTCAAGCACTCACCTCCCCGGCAACGGCGCCAGAAAAGAGCTTGATGTCTACTACGCAACCTTCTTCTTGTAGATGTTGTTGGGCCTCCAAGTGCAGAGGTTTGTAGGACAGTAGCAAATTTCCCTCAAGTGGATGACCTAAGGTTTATCAATCCGTGGGAGGCGTAGGTTGAAGATGGTCTCTCTCAAACAACCCTGCAACCAAATAACAAAGAGTCTCTTCTGTCCCCCAACACACCCAATACAATGGTAAATTGTATAGGTGCACTAGTTCGGCGAAGAGATGGTGATACAAGTGCAATATGGATGATAGATATAGGTTTTTGTAATCTGAAAATATAAAAACAGCAAGGTAACTAATGATAAAAGTGAG
Source organism: Aegilops tauschii subsp. strangulata (assembly GCF_002575655.3). Classification (NCBI taxonomy): domain Eukaryota; kingdom Viridiplantae; phylum Streptophyta; class Magnoliopsida; order Poales; family Poaceae; genus Aegilops; species Aegilops tauschii. The sequence continues at coordinate 321,528,783 of NC_053038.3, read as the reverse complement.
CACAAACGGTATTGCAATGCGTTGAAACAAGACCTAGGGTTCATACTTTCACTAGTGCAAGTTCTCTCAACAATAATAACATAATTGGATCATATAACTATCCCTCAACATGCAACAAAGAGTCACTCCAAAGTCACTAGTAGCGGAGAACAAACGAAGAGATTATGGTAGTGTACGAAACCATCTCAAAGTTATTCTTTCAGATCGATCTATTCAAGAGTTCATACTAGAATAACACCTTAAGACACAAATCAACCAAAACCCTAATGTCACCTAGATACTCCAATGTCACCTCGAGTATCCGTGGGTATGATTATACGATATGCATCACACAATCTCAGATTCATCTATTCAACCAACACATAGAACTTCAAAGAGTGCCCCAAAGTTTCTACCGGAGAGTCAAGACGAAAACGTGTGCCAAACCCTATGCATAAGTTCACGAGCGGAACCCGCAAGTTGATCACCAAAACATGCATCAAGTGAATCACGTGATATCCCATTGTCACCACAGATACACACATGCAAGACATACATCAAGTGTTCTCAAATCCTTAAAGACTCAATCCAATAAGATAACTTCAAAGGGAAAACTCAATCCATTACAAGAGAGTAGAGGGGGAGAAACATCATAAGATACAACTATAATAGCAAAGCTAGCGGTACATCAAGATCGTACCATCTCAAGAACACGAGAGAGAGAGAGAGAGATCAAACACATAGCTACTGGTACATACCCTCAGCCCCGAGGGTGAACTACTCCCTCCTCGTCATGGAGAGCGCCGGGATGATGAAGATGGCCACCGATGATGGATCCCCCTCCGACAGGGTGCCGGAACAGGGTCCCGATTGGTTTTTGGTGGCTACAGAGGCTTGCGGCGGCGAAAGTCCCGATCTATTCTGTTCCCCGATGTTTTTAGGGTATATGGATATATATAGGCGAAAGAAGTCATGCAGGGGAGCCATGAGGGGGCCACGAGGGCGGGGGCGTGCCCAGGGGGCAGGCGCGCCTCCCTGCCTCGTGGCCACCTCTAAGCTTCCCTGACGTCTACTCCAAGTCTCCTGGATTGCTTCTGTTCCAAAAATAACTCTCCCGAAGGTTTCATTCCGTTTGGACTCCGTTTGATATTCCTTTTCTGCGAAACACTGAAATAGGCAAGAAAACATCAATTTGGGCTGGGCCTCCGGTTAATAGGTTAGTCCCAAAAATAATATAAAAGTGTATAATAAAGCCCATTAAACATCCAAATCAGAATATAATATAGCATGAATACTTCATAAATTATAGATACGTTGGAGACGTATCAGAGAGTCTCCCACATGCTTGGGGGAGGCTTCTCCGGTTACTTAATGCTTTGCCTGATCATCCCCTCAAGAAAAATGAAATACTTGATATCTTTTATAATGGACTAACCGATGCTTCCAGAGACACCTGGATAGTTGTGCTGGTTGTGTTTTCAGGGAAAGAAATGTTGAGCAAGCTGAATTGCTATTGAATAATATATTGAGTAATGATGATGATTGGACACTTCCTTAACCAACTACTAAGCCAACTCCGAAGAAAAGGGGTATTCTATTTCTCAGTCCTGAAGATATGCAAGAGGCAAAGAAATCTATGAAAGAAAAGGGTATTAAAGCTGAAGATGTTAAGAATTTACCACCTATTGAAGAAATACATGGTCTTGATAACCCGACATAGGTAGTAAAGGTAAATTCTCTCTATAGATTTGATGAAGGTGATATTCCTTGTTATAAGTCTGCTAGCCAATGCTTGGATGAGTTTGATAATTTTATTGTTAAACAAGAAAATTTTAATGCTTATGTTGGTAGAAAATAGAAACGTAATGCTTATATGATTTAACGCTTGAGTGATTATATGTTAGAGTTAAAGGTGAACTTAAACTTATTAGTAAACATACTTCTATGGTTACCACTCAGGTAGAACAAGTGCTTAAAGCTCGAGATGATTTGATCAATGAATTAAATAATAATAAAAATGATAATGATATTAGAGTTGTGACTAGAGGGGGTAGAATGACTCAGGAACCTTTGTATCCTGAGGGCCACCCTAAGAGAGTTGAGCAAGACTCTCAGAGAACTATGTTGATGCACCTAGTCCTTCTAAGAAGAAGAAAAAGAAAAATGATAGGACTTTGCATGCTTCTAGTGAACTTGTTGTTGACACACCCGAGAATCCCAATGATATTTCTATTTCTGATGCTGAAACACAATCTGGTAATGAACATGAACCTAGTGATAATATTAATGATGATCTTCATGTTGATGCTCAACCTAGCAATAACAATGATGTAGAGATTGAACCTGCTGTTGATCTTGATAACCCACAATCAAAGAATCAATGTTATGATAAGAGGGACTTCGTTGCTAGGAAGCACGGTAAAGAAAGAGAACCATGGGTTCAGAAACCCATGCCTTTCCCCCTAAACCATCCAAGAAAAAGGATGATGAGGATTTTGAGCGCTTTGCTGAGATGATTAGACCTATCTTTTTGCGTATGCGTTTGAATGATATGCTTAAAATGAATCCTTATGCTAAGTATATGAAAGATATTGTTACAAGTAAAAGAAAGATACCGGAAGCTGAAATCTCCACCATGCTTGCCAATTATACTTTTAAAGGTGGAATACGTAAGAAACTAGGAGATCCAGGAGTACCAACCATACCATGCTCCATTAAAAGAAACTATGTTAAAACTGCTTTATGTGATCTTGGAGCCGGTGTTAGTGTTATGCCTCTCTTTATATCATAGACTTGATTTGAATAAGTTGACACCTACTGAAATATCTTTGCAAATGTCCGATAAATCAACTGCTATACCTGTCGGTATTTGTGAGGATGTGCCTGTTGTGGTTGCAAACGTTACTATTTTAACGGACTTTGTTATCCTTGATATTCCCAAGGACGATAGTATGTCGATTATCCTTGGTAGACCCTTTTTGAATAATGTAGGGGCTGTTATTGATTGCAACAAAGGCAATGTCACTTTTCATGTTAATGGTAATGAGCATACGATACACTTTCCGAGGAAACAATCTCAAGTCCACAGTATCAATTCTATTGGAAAAATTTCAACGATTACTATTGGAGGTTTTGAATTCCCTCTTCCTACTGTCAAGAAGAAATATGATATTCTTATTATTGGGGACGTGCATATCCCCATTGAGGTAACCTAGTGTTATTCGAATATTCTCCGGTTTCATGGGATTCGGAAAGAGTTTGTTACCAAGACTTGATCAACCTTGTTAGTGGATTCCTTTTGATGAGCATGAGATGGATGAAGTTAGAAAGCACAAATCTCTGTACCCTCCTTTTACTTTTTGTTATTTAGATTAAATAAAGGAAAAATAGTATTTTATGTCTGTTTTTTGAATTATCCTTGCAATATAAAAATACCCGAAAATAAAAGTTCTCCAAATGTCATGAAAGTGAAATATGAATTTTTGTAGAATATTTAAGAATATCTGGCACTGAGAACACACCAGGGGGACCCACCATCTGGCCACGAGGGTCCAGGGCGCGCCCCCTGCCTCATGGGCCCCACGTGGACCCCCTCCACTTATTCCAGCACCCACTCACTTCGTCTTCCTCCAGAAAAATCCTCCCATAGCTCCAACCCGTGTTCTAGCTCATCTTGCTGTGATTTTCAATCTCCTTGCTCAAAGCTCCATTCACAAAACTATTTGGGGAGATTGTTCTTCGGTATGTGACTCCTCCAATGGTCCAATTAGTTTTTATTCTAGTGCTTTATTTATTGCAAATTTTTGCTGCTAAGGTGACCCTGTTCTTGAGCTTGCATGTCAAATTTATATGGTCCAAAGTAGTTTTAATGCATGATATAGCCTTTAGGCACCTGTGGGAGTAGTTGCTATCAATCTTGTTGAGTTTGTTTCACTTTTATTTTGAGTCACTAAAAATTTCAGAAAATTTCAGAGGGAGAAAATGTTGAAGAGATTGTTGAGAGGCTCTTCGAGCCGAAGCTCGAAGGATAAGCAAAATGAGTAGAATAAAAAGCCCAAATACAATCTTCCTCGCACTGCGGAGGTTCGGCCGTGCGAATGGCCTTGTGATGAGTTCTTGAGAGCCGCCAGAATTTATGATGACTTGTATTACTTGGCTGAGAATGCAGGCCTTACCGACTTCCTCCACGGATAGTGCGAACAGTATCTCTTACTCACTAATTTTTTCGTGCAAAATTTTTATTTCCATGCTAAGAAATCACCACCTTTAGTGGAGTTTCACTTATATGATGAGGTTAAGGAGATGTCACTTCATGTTTTTTGTCGGGTCTACAAGATACCCTTTGTGGGCAGCATCGAGGAACCACACCGTAGTGATGTGGATGAATTTATTGATAGAATTGCTGTAGGGGAAACGAGGAAAGTTTCAGATGCAAGAATTACTAGTATGCATTTTCCTGTTCTATGTTACTTCGCAATATTTGCTAGTAGATGCTTAATTGGTCGCAGGAATTGTGGAAATCTTAGTGCTCCTGATCTTGTCATTTTGCGCCATGCTTTGTTTCGTGATACAACTTTCAGCTTAGGTGCTATTATTGCTAAACGATTAAGTCTGAACCGTACAAAGGGCCCCATCTTCGGAGGCATCTTTGCTTCACGCCTTGCTGAACACTTTGAGATACCTATTAGGCATTATGAGAAAGAGGAAAAGTTGCTGCCCCCTGTTTTTCTAGATTATAAGAGTATGGTAGCACATGATTTTATCGTTAAAAATAAGAAGAAGATGCTTAAGTATAATTTGATATTTGATAAAACTCACTGTGAGACTATTACCTTGCCTGCACCCTCTTTGTTTAACATACTTTCAGGCACGTACCTCATCTTACCCGAGGCCATTTATGCATACTGGAGGCTGACACAAGTCCCAGAGCCTGAGCCTGAGCCACCACTTGACCCTTATCGACAGTCTGTTTATCAGTGGGACCCAGAGGAGATCGCCAACCAGTGGCACCCTGAGGACCCTCCTCAGTACACCGGAGAGGGTAGCTTCGATCCGTGGGCATAGAACAACTTAGGCCAAAAGCCTAAGCTTGGGGGAGTACGTATTTCTCACCGACATTACATTCATGTTCACACACTCACGCCAGTTGTCGGTGCTCATACTTTTTCATTGTACTATCCATGCTAGTTTATTTTCTTTTCTAAGCCTTCTTCTTGTGTGTATGAAAAACCTTAAGAAAAACCAAAAGAATTATTTGTAGCTTTTAGCTAGTTTACTTTCCATGCCTGTAGTAGTAGTAATTAAAAGAAAACCCAAAAAGATTTCTCGTTCTTCTTTTGCTTGTTGGGAGCTTTCCCGTGTAAATAGTTTTATTTCTTTTCTTTTCTTTGGGGGTCGAGAGGAGAAGACCTTGATGAAAATGTTGAGTGGCTCTCATATGCATTATTGTTGATTTAACAAAGAGCCTATATTACCTTGTCTTCTCCCTTGTATTAAATGCTTGCAGATTCCAGCTTAGTCCAATTGCACGTGCACTATTATTATTATCCACACCGTTCGATCGTGCAAGTGAAGGGCAATAATGACGATTTATGATGGACTGATTGAGATGAGAGAAGCTGGTATGAACTCGACCTATCTTGTTTTTGTAAATATGATTAGTTCATCGTTCCTGATTCAGCCTATTATGAATGAAACATGTTTGCGATGACCATTAGAGATTATAGTTGCTCATGCCATGCTTAATTTTCTAGGAGTTTATAATGGTTTACCTTGCGTGCCAACATGCTATTAAGATGGTTGTGATGTGGTATGATAGGGTGGTATCCTCCTTTGAACGATTCGAGTGGCTTGACTTGACACATGTTCACGCATGTAGTTGAAACAAAATCAACATAACCTCCACGATATTTATGTTCATGGTGATTTATATCCTACTCATGCTTGCACTCATTGTTTATTAATCTTAATGCATGTTCATGACTGTTGTCGCTCTCTAGTTGGTCACTTCCCAGTCTCTTTCTAGCATTCACTTGTCCTAAGCGGGAATACTGCTTATGCATCCACTTCCATAAACCCCAAAGTTATTCCATATGAGTCCACCATACCTTCCTATATGCGGTATCTACCTGTCGTTCCAAGTAAATTTGTATGTGCCAAACTCTAAACCTTCAAATGAAATTATGTTTTGTATGCTCGAATAGCTCATGTATCAACTAGGGCTATCTATATCTTCCATGCTAGGTGGGTTATTCTCACGATGAGTGGACTCCGCTCATCATTCACGAGAAAATGGCCGGTAACCGGGATGCCCAGTCCCATGCTCAAATCAAAATAATTGCAAACAAAACTCCCCCATGATTGTTGTTAGTTGGAGGCACCCGTAGTTTCGGACAAGCCATGGATTGATGTTTGTTGGTGGTGGGGGAGTATAAACTTTACCATTCTGTTTGGGAACCGCCTATAATTTGTGTAGCATGGAAGATATTGAGATCTCTTGGTTGTTATGTTGACAATGAAAGTATGCCACTCAAAATATTATTTATCTCTGTTTCAAAACTCGAGCTCTGGCACCTCTACAAATCCCTGCTTCCCTCTGCGAAGGGCCTATCTACTTACTTATATGTTGAGTCATCATCCTCTTATTAAAAAGCATCAGTTGGAGAGCACCGCTGTCATTCGCATGCATTGCTATTAATTACATTGAGTGTGACTGTGACTGGATCTCTTTTACCATGAATTACAATGTCTAATCAGTCCTTGAGCTTCATGGGTGCTCTGCATTTATGTTTTGCGGTCTCAGAAAGGGCTAGCGAGATACCATCTTGTTATATCATGTTATGATTGTTTTGAGAAAGTGTTGTCATCCGAGATTTATTATTATTTCTCGCTAGTTGATTATGCCATTGATATGAGTAAACATGAGACCTAAATGTTATTGTGAATATGGTTAGTTCATAATCTTTGCTGAAAACTTGAATGCTGGCTTTACATATTTGCAACAACAAGATCAAACAGAGTTTGTAAAAGTTTTTCTTTGTCACTTTCAGTTTGTCAACTAAATTGCTTGAGGACAAGAAAAGGTTTAAGCTTGGGGGAGTTGATACGTCTCCAACGTATCTACTTTTCCAAACACTTTTGCCCTTGTTTTGGACTCTAACTTGCATGATTTGAATGGAACTAACCCGGACTGACGCTGTTTTCAGCAGAACTGCCATGGTGTTATTTTTGTGCAGAAATAAAAGTTCTCGGAATGACCTGAAAATCCATGGACACGTTTTGGAATTAATAGAAAATACTAGCAAAAGAATCAGCATCAGGGGGCCCACACCCTGTTCACGAGGGTGCAGGGCGCGCCCACCCCCCTGGGGCGCACCCCCTGCCTCGTGGGCCCCTTGGGACTCCACCGACCTCAACTCCAACTCCATATATTTACGTTTAGGGAGAAAAAAATGGGAGAGAAGGATTCATCGCATTTTATGATACGGAGCTGCCGCCAAGCCATAATCTCTCTCGGGAGGGCTGATACGGAGCTGCCGCCAACCCAACGCCTACGAATTTCTCTTATATTGTTCTTGCTAAGTTACCACTGCTATCGTTACTGCTACACTTGCTACAAAGTTATTGCTATCACTGTTACCATTGCTATTGCTATTGCTACTACTATCAAAGCTATCATATTACTGTGCTACTGATCACTTTGCTGCAGATAATTAATCTCCAGGTGTGACTAAATTGACAACTCAGTTGCTAATACTTGCAAATATTCTTTGGCTCCCCTTGTGTCGAATCTATAAATTTGGGTTGAATACTCTACCCCCGAAAACTGTTGCGATCCCCTATACTTGTGGGTTATCAAGACCTTTTTTTGGCGCCGTTGCCGAGGAGCATAGTTATATTTGTTGAGTAACTTGGGATTATTATCAATTTATCCCTATGAAGAATCTGAAGGATGCTAAGACCAAGATATTTCGCTATAAGACGAGGGAGGTGAGGAACTGCAATCTAGCTTATGCTTTAGATTCACCTTCTGTTATAAGTAAACTTGCAACACCACCACATGCTATTAATCCTGATATGTCGCAAGTTGTTGATGATGCTACTTCTGCCATGAATGATACTTATGATGATTCTAGTACCTTGCTTGATGATGATGTGCCACTAGGTGAATTTCTTGATGAACAAATTGCTAGAGTAAGAGAGCATGATGTTGTTGAAACTGAAAATCTTGAAACAACTACTAGAACTAGCCCTCTTAGATATGAATTGCCTAAGGTACCGGAAGGTTATGTTATGAATGAAGAGGCAACTAGAGACATTCTTGCTTGTAAGGATAGAGATGATCTAGAGAAATTATTATGCAAGTATAAAGAAAAATCCTTGAATGCTAGAATGCAATATGATCCTAAGTTTGCTACTTCACCTATCTTTATTGATGATAAGGATTATGAATTCTCTGTCGACCTAGAGTTCATTACTTTGGTTGAATCTGATCCTTTCCATGGTTATGAAACTGAAACTGTTGTGGCACATCTTACTAAGTTGAATGATATAGCCACCCTTTTCACTCATGATAAGAAAACTTGCTATTACTACATTCTCAAATTATTTCCGTTCTCATTAAAGGGTGATGCTAAAGCTTGGTACGATACTCTTGCTCCTGGTTTTGTGCGTAGTCCCCAGGATATGATTTATTACTTCTCTGAAAAATATTTCCCTGCTCATAAGAAACAAGCTGCCTTGCAGGAATATTTAACTTTGTGCAAATTGAAGAAGAGAGTCTCCCACAAGCTTGGGGGAGGCTTTGCCAATTGCTTAATGCTTTGCCTAATCATCCTCTTAAGAAAAATGAAATACTTGATATCTTCTATAATGGACTAACCGATGCTTCTAGGGATTTCCTAGATAGTTGTGCTGGTTGTGTTTTCAAGGAACGAACTATTGGGCAAGCTGAAGAATTATTGAATAACATATTGAAAAATCATGATGGTTGGACTCTTTCTGAACCACCGCTTAAACCGACTCCGAAGAAGAGGGGTATACTATATCTCATTCCTGAAGATATGCAAGAGGCAAAGAAATCTATGAAGGAAAAAGGTATTAAAGCTGAGGATGTAAACAATTTACCTCCTATTGAAGAAATACATGGGCTGGATACACCACCACCTCCTAAGGTGGTAGAGGTAAATTCTCTAATGAAATTCAATGATAATGACAATCCTCACAATATGCATCCTATTGAATGCCTTTATGAGTTTGAAAACTACATTAGGAAACAAGATCACTTCAATGCAAATGTTATGAAACAATTGAAATACAATTATGATATGATTGCTCGCTTGAGTGACTTGTTATTTAGAATCTAAAATGATGTTAGAGGTGTGGGAAAACATGCTTCTATGGTTCAACCCAGTTAGAACAAGTTGCTAGATCTCAAAGAGAGTTGCTAGATGAAATGAACAATAACATACATGACTTTGTTGTTAGAGTAGCAACTAGAGGAGGTAAAATGACTCAGGAACCACTTTGTCCTGAGGGACACCCAAAGAGAATTGAACAAGACTCTCAAAGAGCTAACAATGATGCACATAGTCCTTCTAAAAAGAAAAAGAAGAAGAAAATGATAGGACTTTGCATTCCTCCAGTGAACCTGAAGTAGAAAAACCTCCTAATAATGAAGTCTATTTCTCTGATGCTGAAACTCAACCTGGTAGTGAACACTCACCTTCTGATAATGAAAAAGTTAATGTTGAGGTTCAGGAAGATAATCAACCAAATAATGAAGAATCAAACAATGATGTTGAGATAGAACCTGCAGTTGATCTTGATAATCCACAACCTAAAAATAAAAGATATGATAAAAGAGACTTTGTTGCTAGAAAACACGGTAAGGAAAGAGAACCGTGGGTTCAAAAACCTATGCCCTTTCCACCTAAGTCAACTAAAAAGAAAGATGATGAAGAATTTGAGCGCTTTACTGAAATGCTGAGGCCAGTCTTTTTGCGTACTCGCTTGACTGATATCCTTAAAATGCCTCCTTATGCAAAGTACATGAAAGACATCATCACCAATAAGATAAAAATACCGGAAGCTGAAATCTCCACCATGCTTGCTAATTATACTTTTAAAGATGGAGTACCTAAGAAACTTGGAGATTCGGGAATACCAACTATACCTTGCTCTATCAAAAGAAATTATGTGAAAATTGCTTTATGTGATTTGGGAGCTGGTGTTGGTGTTATGCCTTTCTCTTTATATAAAAGAGTTGATTTGAATAAACTCACACCTACTGAAATATCATTGCAAATGGCTGACAAACCTACTGCCATACCTATCGGTATTTGTGAGGATGTGCCCGTTGTTGTTGCTAATGTTACTATTTCGATTGACTTTGTTATACTTGAGATTGATGACCCACAAGTATAGGGGATCAATTGTAGCTCTTTTCGATAAGTAAGAGTGTCGAACCCAATGAGGAGCAGAAGGAAATGACAAGTAGTTTTCAGTAAGGTATTATCTGCAAGTGCTGAAATTGTAAGTAGCGAGTAGTTTGATAGCAAGGTAATTTGTAACGAGCAAGTAACGATAATTCTAACAAGTATGCAGCAAGGTAGCCCAATCCTTTTGAGGCAAAGGACATGCCAAAACGGTCTCTTATGATAAGCAAAGAGTTCTTGAGGGTACACGGGAATTTCATCTAGTCACTTTCATCATGTTGGTTTGATTTGTGTTCGCTACTTTGATAATTTGATATGTGGCTGGACCGGTGCTTAGGTGCTATTCTTACTTGAACAAACCTCCTACTTATGATTAACCCTCCCGCAAGCATCCGCAACTACGAGAAAAGTATTAAGAATAAATTCTAACCATGGCATTAAACTCTAGGATCCAATCGGTCCCTTACGGAATAGCGCATAAACTGGGGTTTAAGTTTCTGTCACTCTCGCAACCCACCATCTACTACTCCACAATGCATTCCCTTAGGCCCAAATATGGTGAAGTGTCATATAGTCGACATTCACATGACACCACTAAGGGAATAACAACATACTTACTATCAAAATATCGAACACATATCAAGTTCACATGATTACTTGCAACATGATTTCTCCCGTTACCTCAAGAACAAAAGTAACTACTCACAAATGATAATCATGCTCAAGATCAGAGGGGCATTAAATAGCATATTGGATCTGAACATATAATCTTCCACCAAATAAACCATATAGTAATCAACTACAAGATGTAATCAACACTACTAGTCACCCACAGGCACCAATCTATAGTTCCGGTAACAAGATTGAATATAAGAGATGAACTAGGGTTTGAGATGAGATGGTGCTAGTGCAGATGTTAATGGAGATTTCCCTCCCCAAGATGGGAGAGTTGTTGGTGATGATGATGACGATGATTTCCCCCTCCGGGAGGGAAGTTCCCCCGGCAGAATCGCTCCGCCGGAGGGCAAAAGTGCTCCTGCCCAAGTTCCGCCTCGAGACGGCGGTGCTCTGTCTCGAAAGCCTTCTCCTTATTTTTTCTAGGTAAAAATGACTTATATACCAAAAGATGGGCACCGGAGGTGGGCCGAGGAGGCCACAACCCACCAGGGCGCGTCTGGGGGGCCTGGCGCGCCCAGGTTGGTTGTGCCCACCTGGTGGCCCCCCTGTGGTGTTTATTGGCTCCAATATTTCTTAAATAATCCATAAAAAAATCTCCGTGAAGTTTCAGCTTATTTGGAGTTGTGCATAATAGGTGGCCTGACGTAGCTTTTCCAGGTCCAGATTTCCAACTGCCGGAATTCTCCCTCTTGGTGTGTTCCTTGCAAATTATGAGAGAAAAGGCATTAGATTACTCCAAAAAGCATTATTATGGATAAACATTATAAATAACAGTAAGAAAACATGATGCAAAATGGACGTATCAGAGATGCCCGAGGACGACAACATGTCGATTATTCTTGGTAGACCCTTCTTGAATACTGCAGGGGCTGTTATTGATTGCAATAAAAGCAAGGTCACCTTTCATATCAATGGTAATGAGCATACGGTGCACTTTCCGAAGAAACAATTCCAAGTGAATGGAATTAATGTTATTAAAAAATCTCCGACAATCACTATTGGAAATTTTCAACTACCTCTACCTACTGCCAAAAATAAATATGAAATGCTTATTGTTGGGGACATTCATATCCCTGTTGAGGTAATCTGTGATTTACGAAAGTTCTTCGGTTTTATACTAATCGAAAGTGGTTGTTTATAAGACCTGATCAACCTTATTAATGGATCATTTTTGAGAGGTATGAAGTCGATGAATTTAGTGAGCACTACCTTCTGTCCCTACCTTTTGTTTTATGTTTTTATTAGTTAAATAAAATAAAATGCCATGTTTTTTCTGTTTTCTGAATTTACCATGGAATAAAAAGTGACCCAAAAATAAAAGTTCTCAGAATGCCCTGAAAATTTAATATGATTTTTTTCTAAATATTTATGAATTTTTGGTGCAAATAGCATCAGAGGGAGGTGCACCAGGTGGGCACAACCCACCTGGGCGCGCCAGGACCCCCAGGCGCGCCCTAGTGGGTTGTGGTCCCCATGTGGCCCCCCTCACTTATCTCTTTATACCACGTCATCACCTACCTCCAGAAAAAAATCACCATTGCTCTCTCGTGTTCTTGCTCTCAAACCTACGGATTTCGATCTCTTTGCTCGAAGCTCCGTTTCCGAAACTATTTCGGGGAATTGTTGCTTGGTATGTGAGTCCTCCGTTTGTCCAATTAGTTTTTGTTTTAGTGGTCTATATTTTGAATAATTAGCTACTCTTGGTGCTGCTGTAGATGAGCTTGCATGTTGGATTCCTAGAGTTCTAAGTAGTTTGAATGCTTGCTATGGCCTTTATGTATCCCTATGAGTAGTTACTATCAATCTTGTAAAGTTTTGCTGATAAATTTTTGTCACCCAAAAATTTCTTTTTTTTCTTCAGAAAATTGTACGCGAACATGATGAACCTTTTTGGAAGGAGTTCTTCGAGGAGGAGATCCTCGGGGGCATCTTCTAGTGACAGCTCCGCTTGTCGGTCTTATGTTGAACCAAGTGAAAGTTCCATACGAGATGCCGCCACCAAAACATGCCTATGGCCATGCGATGATTACATGGTGAGTGTGGACATTAAGAAGGAATTTGAGCAATATGTTCACAATGCCGACCTGGGTCCCTACATCTCAGATAAGTGCAACAACACCACACCCTCACTGAATCATTTGTCAAAGGATTTAAATTCGATCCCCGTGAGTCTAGGGTGTCATTTAAACTGTATGAAAATCCTTTTACCATATCACTAGAGAGATTTGCTTACCACTGCAAAATCCCATCATGGGGTTCGCTTGACGAACCACAAAGAGCTGAGTTCCAAACATTTTTTACTAGCCTTTGCAACGGTGAGACGAGGGATGTAACGCAAGGTAGAATTAAGAGCATTCATTTTCCCGCAATTCAGTACTTTGCATTATTCAATGGAAAATGTGTTGTAGGCAAACAAGATTGTGTACACTTTGTGCTCCAGACTTGAGCCTCATACGTACCGCTCTCACCGGTGATAGAAGTTATAATCTTGGAGCGATTGTTGCACGCAGATTGCAACACAACACTAATAGTGGTTATTTTTATGGTGGAATTTATGCCACACGCCTAGCAAGAGAGTTGGGTGTTGCACCTTTACCCTATGACCCTATTCTACCCGCGCAGTATTTAGACTTTGATGCTATGAAACGCCATAAAATCCTTAAAGGTGAACCCCACAATTTTACCTATAAACTGTTGTTTAATCAAGACTCTATTGTGCACACATATTTGCATGCGCCTACTCTCTTTGATTTTCACAGCAGGGGGAGATACTTTGTTCTTGAGAGCGAGGCCCGAGCTCGTAACGCGGCGGTTGTGGCCGCACGGCAGGCTGAGGCATCCGCACCGAGAGCCTCCATGAGCTACCACCCCGACTATTATCCAGGCTACTGACTGATTACCAATCTAGGCCAAAAGCCTAAGCTTGGGGGAGTACGTATTTCCACCGACTTTATATTCATGTTCACATATTTCATTTGTCGGTGTCCACACTCTTTCATTGTATCATCCATGTTAGATTTATTTTCTTGCTTTCTTCTTGTGTGTTTGAAAAACTTTGAGAAAATCAAAAAATATTTCCTGCTTCTTTTTATTTTTCTTTCTAGAGTAGTTAGCTGTAGCACTAAAAGAAAACCCAAAAAGATTTCCTTGTTCTTCTTTTGCTTGTTAGGAGCTTTCCCGTATAAATAGTTTTTCTTGTTTTGCTTTTCCCTTTTATTTGCTTGTTCAAGAAAACTAAAAACTCCAAAAAATATTCCAGTGTGTTTCTTTGAATTTATTTTCTTTTTATTGAGTCGTACCGAGGAGAAGGCCACGATGAAAATGTTGAGTGGCTCTCATATGCATTATTGTTGATCTAACAAAGAGCCCATTTTACCTTGTCTTCTCCTGTTGAATAAAATGTTTGCAGATTCTAGTTTAGTCCACGACGCTCTTGCACTATTATTACTTTCATATCGTTCGGTCGTGCAAGTGAAAGGAATGACGATATTCGATGAACTGGCCGTGGCAGAGAGAAACGGGTATGAACTCGACCTGTTCTGTTTTTGTAAATATGTTTAACCTAGTATCCATGATTCAGCCCATTATGATTAAACATGTTTGCAATGACAATTAGAGATTATAGTTTCTCATGCCATGCATAAGTAGCTAGAAGTGGATAATGATTCATCTTGGATGTCAACATTGCGTTCATTACAACAGGAACCCCCCTTTAGCAACGCATCGATGCGTTGTCGTATGTCCATACATGCGTTGCTAAGGTCTACACCGACGGATTACTATGTGTTTCCGTAGGTGGCGTTGCTAGGGTCTACAACAACATATATGGATGCGCTGGTAAACGACATGTAGAAGTGTTGTCAGGTAGCAACATATATAGTTAGATCCTAACAACACATCATGAGCGTTGGTGGCTACCCTTCCCAATGGCATATCATGGCAACGACTAGAGCCTTCCTTACATAGCATGAATAATTGATGATATTTTATACTTCCTCTGTACCACAATACTTGTAGCTAGAGGAACTTGTAGTAGTTTTTCCCAACGACAAGTATTTAGGTACAGAGGGAGTAGATAGCTATCTATAATTATTAGGTCAATATCCATAGTGTATAGGAGCCACAATATAATGAATAGGAGGGTCTCATATATTGAATCAAATATATTGCATTACAAAGAAAATGATCCAGAGATTACAAGATGTGAAACTATCACTAAGTAGCCGAATTCTCGACCTTGCAATCAACTATAATATTTGAAATGTTGTCTTGAAAATTACATTCTAATTATCTAGTAGTAGCCCCGTTCTCATCCTTGCAATCAACATCCAAGATCATCCATTTTATCTTGGCAATCTACAAAAATAAATAAATGCGATGAGTAACATACTGTAGAGAAATCAGGTCCAGCATTAACTATGTCAAACATAAAAATATTTTTAGGGATCAACATGTACATCAGATGACATATTTTAATGAAACACAGTCAACATTTTTGTACCCACTATATTCTCCTCCTAAATCCAAGCAACAACTATGAAAACAAATGCTGAATTTTGATAAAGTGCCATTTATCAAATAAAGGTACATAACTAAATTTCATCATATGTGATTCAAACCAAACCAATTATGTGAACAAGTGAAAAAGGAACAATACAGGCATCACGTACACTCTACTACACACTGTTATGCAGCTGGATGTGTAACATCCCAAATTTTCAATTTGGAATGTTATACATAGGTCATCCATGCATATCATATTTTATTGCGTTTCGTTTTGCGATCCTCGAAATTCTAAGCAATTCAAGGACCCGCAGAGAGAGTTGGGGATTTCACGTTTTCCATATTTGAATTTTATCAAATATCGAAACAAGGATCACTTTGGTTTTAATTATTTTTCTCTCCAAAATAAAGGGAATATTGGAGGAAAAATATTAAAATCAAATAAATAATTTTTTTGGACTTTTATTGCTATTTTATTTGAATTAGGAAAATATGCGTTTTTCAAAATTGCATTAGAGGGCCAAATAAATGTTCGCTTTGTCCGCAATATTATTAGAGGACCGTGAAAAATTATTTCAGGATTTTTGGACTCCGTTTAGTATTTCTTTTATTTGTTTTTCCGCGTCAGGATTTTTTTTAATAAAAAATGCACCGACCTAACCGGGCGGTACCCGACTCGGACACCGCCCTGCCGGCCTTTAAAGAGAGAGGCCTGAAGCCCGCAGCGCCGCCAGCCCCGCCCCAAAACCCTATCGCCGCCGCCGCTGCCTCCCCGTCGCGCCGCCGCCGCCGACCGCCGCCTGCCGAAGTCGCCGCCACCACTCGCCGGAGGTAGAAACCGCCTCCGCCGCCGTCTCGGTTTTTCTCAGAAAACCGATCATTTTTTTAGTAAACCCTAGATTCATTTTTTATTAGATCGGTTCGGTTTTTCGGTTTAGTTATTTAGCGGACGTTCGTCCGTACGTTCGTTTTAAGGAACGCTGTTCGTCAGTTAGCCGCAGACAGCGAACGTTTGTTCGTTAGCCTCTTCGTCACGTTTTATTTTTCCAGGGTTTTCCGCGATTATTTCCGATCGTGATTTCTGCCCTAATCTTCGTTCTAGTATATCTTTTCGCTCGTTTATCGAAATCAGGTGAAACAAGCACCTAGATCTTTGTCTCGAAGCCTTCTTTCTGTTTAACCAACTTGAACAAGATTTTGGTACTATAAAATTTGACTTTAGTCCAGATTAGTAAACGGATCTTATTTCTTTCGTAGTTTGGGTTTCGTTGCTCTGTTTGATTTGATTCTTTTTGCAAATCGAATCTCTTTAGTTGACTTTTCAGATTCGATCTTCTTATTTGAGTTTACCCGTGCATCTTTGCTTGAGTGCTTATGTATGCTATTGTTTGTTTGGATAGAATTCCCGGAGTGCGAAGCGTGCTACTTCGAGTCTTTAGGTTTTGCGGATCGTCGGCAAGGCAAGTAACACATTGAACATACCCCTTCATTACCCAGTTTTATGCATTAGTTTTAACCCTCACACATTGCATGAGTAGGATCTCTTAACATGTGGGTCTGGGAAGTAGCTGATGAGGTAGAACCTATTACATGTTTTATTATCAAACCCTTGGGAGTTTGTTCTACGTTATGCTTTTATTGCCATGCTATGCTCGTAGACATGGATTGGGTTTGAGTGAATCCATGAAACATGTGAGTTTGTAAATTAATGGTTAACTTAAGGTGGCAACTTTAATACACATCTGGGTGGATTGCTCGTGGGCACCTGGAGAATCCAGTGTTGTCCTAGGATATCCCGGAGTACCCGTGTGATCATCCTACGGTCCGCCACCCAGGCTCAAAGGGATCATAAGATTATTCATGCTAGAAACTTCCATGTGCAGCCACAAGCCATTATAGGCTCTGGCATAGTTGAGTATGTTGCGTGACCTCTTTCAGTTGTAGGCTAGTAGATGTAGAGGGAAAGTAGGTGTAACTGTCTACCCAGAGTAAAGGGTTAATGCTTCTGAAAGACTGTGTCTCGGTCATCCGTTTCTCAAACACCATGTAGTGCGAGAAATCAAATGGAGGAGATCGAGTCTTGTGGGGAAAAGTGTGCAAACCTCTGCAGAGTGTATAAACTAATCATGGTTAGCCGTGTCCCCGGTTATGGACAACTTGAGTATCTGGTACTTGAACTATTGATTTGATCTCATCACTCTAAAATGAATTTGTTGGGATGTTAATGATTACTTTAATTGGGATTGAGTTGGAGGAACCTTCTCAATGATGTTCAACCACCATGATAGTTAAGTAAAATCTATTCCTTTGTTGTAGGGAAAATTGGCTTTTTGCAAAACAATATAACCATAGAGCCTCCACCAGCCATATATGCATGTAGTGATAGCATTTATCTGTTCATTGCTCTATTGTGTTATATTGCCAGCATATTCCATGTGCTGACCCGTTTCGGGCTGCAACATATCATGTTGCAGACTTTTCATACGAAGAGTAAGGTGCGTTAGGCCATTGTCATGCACTCAGCTATGTCGTTGGAGTTGATGGACTCACTTTATCTTCCAAGCCTTCCGCTGTTATCTTATTTAGATGGCCTTAAGCCATATTTATTGTAATAAGTTCTCTTTTGAGACATTTGATGTAATAAGTGTGTGATTGCTACTCTGTTATAAATCCTTCGAGTACTGTGTGTGTCAGCATTACCGATCCAGGGATGACACTGAACACAGAGATTTGACCGTCTGAGGCCGGATCGCTACAAGATGGTATTAGAGCTCATGCTGAATGTAGGACACGACCACTAAGATGAGCCATAGGTCACTCTTCTCTACTCATTTCTGACTCCTCTTCATTTTCTACTCTTTAGGATGGCGGACTCAAGGAACAAGTTTGCACAACCGGATGAAGACACACCTTTTGGGAGACACTTGAAGGAAGTCACTAGGTACCTGAACATTGGAATACCAAGCTTCACCGGAACCTACACCGCCACTTTACCAGAAGAGGAGCGTTGGATGATTCGAGTTCAAGTTCCAGGAAGGACATTCACGCCAGTCACTGAGTGTCGGTGTCAAAACCGGCGGATCTCCGGTAGGGGGTCCTGAACTGTGCGTCTTAGGTCGATGGTTGCAGGAGACAGGGGACACGATGTTTACCCAGGTTCGGGCCCTCTCTATGGAGGTAATACCCTACTTCCTGCTTGATTGATCTTGATGAATATGAGTATTACAAGAGTTGATCTACCACGAGATCGTAATGGCTAAACCCTAGGAGTCTAGCCTGTATGACTATAGTAATGAGTCTGTGCTTTCCGGACTACACCCTCCGCTTTATATAGACACCGGGGGAATCTAGGGTTACATAGAGTCGGTTACATAGGAAGGAATCTTCATAGTTGATTGCCAAGCTTGCCTTCCATGCCAAGGAGAGCCCTATCCGGACACGGGTACAGTCTTCGGCCTTCATGTCTTCACAGCCCATCAGTCCGGCCCATGGATAACAGGCCGGATGCCTGAGGACCCCTTAGTCCAGGACTCCCTCAGTGGCCCCTGAACCTGGCTTCAATGACGAGGAGTCTGGCGCAGATTGTCTTCGGCATTGCAAGGCGGGTTCCCTTCTTTCCGAACTCCAAGATAGTCTTCGGACACAATGATAGTATCCGGACCTGTCACACACCATACACAACCACAGAGAAAATATAGTTTTACACAAATCCAATCCGCTGACAAATTTTCGTAGCATGACATCACGTCCGATCGGTCATAATTCCAAACCGTTTCGGTGTCCGCCGCTCCACGTCCCGAGACGCGGTTGCCATTGGCACGTCTTGTCAAAGCAGAGATCGTGTCCCCTTATCGTGGGATTTTCATCAATGCGGGTATGGGTAACCTAACCGTGCCGTTTATACAGCCCTTGGGAATGGGCGAATTCTAAGGCAAGTGGGGAGGCGTTCGATATTTACTGCCTTTATAAGGGGATAAGGACTCCCTCTCTCCCACGCCTTCTCTCCATCTCTGCCCTCCCAATCTCGAGCTCCAGCGCCCAAGTTCTTATCTCCTTCCCACTCGAGCTAGCACTCAACCATGTCCGGATCCGGAGGTCAGGGCAAGTGGATGGTCTCCTCCATCAAGGAGGAGGACATTACTGAGCTTCGGGCGGCCGGATACTTGGCGAAGGAAATCGCCCATCGCCTGCCGGCTGAGGGACAAGTCGTCCCCACGCCGAAGCCCAACGAGAGGGTGGTATTCATCCCTCATTTCTTTTGCGGACTAGGGTTCCCACTCCACCCTTTCGTCCGCGGGCTGATGTATTATTACGGGATAGATTTCCACGATCTGTCCCCGAACTCCTTCCTCAACATCTCGGCGTTTAGCGTCGTGTGTGAGGCCTTCCTCCGCATCCAACCCCACTTCGGGCTATGGCTCAAAGTCTTCAATGTGAAGCCGAAGGTAGTGGATGGCCAGCACGCAGAGTGCGGGGGAGCCATGGTGAGTAAGCTGTCCAACGTCTCCTGGCCGAGAGGCACTTTCGTGGAGACAGTAAAGGAGTGGTAGAAACAATGGTTCTACATCACAGAACCCCGCGGCACCACCTGGGCCGCAGCTGCCGAATTCCGCTCCGGTGCTCCCATGCGACTCACCTCCTGGGTCGAGAAGAGTCCGAACTGGTGTTCGCCCGATGAGCTGATAGCACTGCAAACGCGCGTTCAAAGTATGATAGCCAAGAACGTCAAGCTTGTGGATGTAATCCAGGTGATGCTAGTTCACCAGATCCTCCCGTGCCAGCGTAGAAGTCGCCCTCTGTGGGAGTTTAATCCGAAGAAGCACCAAACTCTAGAGAGGCTCTTCTAAACTACTCACGAAGGTGCCTGGAAGTTGCTCTTTAAGGGCAAAGAGAAACCGCCGGCCACAGATTCAGATCATGGGCATGATTGCAAACACCTCGCTTGTGAGGTATGTTATTTTTGACGTATCCCCTACTTAATTGTTTCGAGGATGATGTCTGAGTTTATGATTGCTTTTTCAGGATTGGATGGAGAGGGCAAAGCGGATCCAGTGTCCGGCTCCGCTGCCTGAAGAACTGGTCATCCCGCGTCTGGCGAAGATGCTGGTGCCGGCGCCATATAAGGCGCCGGAGAGGAAGGCCAAGGGGGCCAAAAGTGGCCCCCGTCGCAAGGGTACTTCAGACGTGACGTCCGAAGACGAGGAAGCCCATTCGTCCATCCCTGAGGATAGCGACGAGGAAGAGGTGGAGGAGGAGGAGAAGAACCCTCCCCCTAAGGAGAAGAAGAGGGGGGCCTCCACGAATCTGGAGGCGGGAACGCCCAAGAAGGGGAAGGGCGCCCCTGCGGTCAACACCGCGTGGGACGTTGACAGCAGTCCGGAGCGACGCCTCTGCACTAAGCCTCGGGCCGTGATGAGGACATAGACCTGGGGTAGGGTAATAGGCCTGACCTATACGTCCTACCTAAGGTCCTTGTCCTAGAAGCAAAGAAGTTCAAGAGTAAATAGAGGTGGCCCAACAAAGGTGTCGAGTGCAATCCACTCGACCTACCATTCACTCGGAGACCCCTCCTTATTTAGGTCACTCGACCACTAAACCACTCGACGTGCAGAATACCTAAAGCCACTCCGCGCAGCAACGGTCGGGCGTTTACTCATATACTTAATGATCATTTATAGCACTTTATTACGGACGTTACCTGTAACACTCTCTCTTTATGTACATTGAACCCTGTGTAACGGAGGGGAGCTGGGGTCTTGGCGCACTCTATATAAGCCACCCCCCTCCTCTGGGACAAGGGTTCGCACCCCTATAAACACACACATATATAATCCAGTCGACCGCCTCCGGGCTCCAAGACGTAGGGCTGTTACTTCTTCTGAGAAGGGCCTGAACTCGTAAAACTCGTGTGTACAACTTCGCCATATCTAGGATCTTGCCTCTCCATACTTACCCCCTATTCTACTGTCATTCTTAGTACCACGACAGTTGGCGCCCACCGTGGGGCAGGTGTCTTAGCGACTTGTTGGAGAAGTTGCAATTTTTCCGATCCCCATCATCATGGTTTCTGGCGGAGGATTGGCCGAGGGCCGCGAGATCCGTCTCGGCGCGCTCGTGTTCGTCGCCGACGACTCCGCTTGGCTCCAAGAGGCTCCACTCGACGTCGAGGCGCTCCCCGTCCGTGGGGCAACACACTTTCGCGCGTGCGTCCGCGGCGTCCTTCTGCGGCAGCCGTCGACTCAGTATCGGTCGGCTCCTATGGCGTCCTCGCTCCCTGCTGTTCGCCGGCGCAAGCATTCCGGTCGGTCGCGGCTCCAGCGGTGGGTGAGGCACGCGGTGGCTCGCCAGTCGGCCACCTCACAAGTCGCGGCAATCGAGCCCGACGAAACTCTCTACGGCCTGTTCGACTGGCTCCGTCGAGACGGCATCCGAGTGCGACAGCAGTGACCCCGCGGTGGAAGTCCTGATGGTCAACGGACCGTGCAGTCCCCCTGGCTTCCCCCGCGACGATGGTAGTGATGGCGGAGGCGATCTGTCGCACGTCCACGAGGAGTACCGCCCCAAGCCCCTCTCTTCGCAGCAGAGGGAAGAGCTTCGCCGCCGTAACATGGATGCGCTTCACACTCCTATCGTTGGAGAAACCCCCGAGGCCCTGGCCTTGGAGGAGGTGCGCCTAGCCAACTTGGCTGAGCGCACTCGACTGGAGAACCTCCAGCATGCACTCGACGAGCGTGCTCGGCAGCGGATTCCTGAGTCCAGTCGACGACAGCTTTTTCCACCTCCAACTCAGGTATATCGAACTCTGATTCAGAATCACACAGCTGCAGCCCGAATAGCAGAGTCGATTCAGCCTTCCCAGTCAGAAGCTGGCAGAGGTTTGATGCGCTTTACTCCGGGCAGCGGGAGAGCAGAACACAGCAGTGTCTCAGTCGCGAAATAGGATTCATAGCAGATCTGTGATGGCAAACACAGTTCAGTCGGCTCACAGCCCAAGATCGCCTCCAAGGCGTGAGGGACGTGGAGATCGGCGAGATCAGTACGGAAACCGTGAGCAGTATGATCACCGACTCGACCACGAGGATCATCGTCGAGTGCCCACGCTTCCCCCAAGGAGTGGGTCATACGTGCCTCGGCAGCACGATGATAGAAGCCCTCACAGTGGTGGGCGAAGGATTCCAGTCGACCCTCGAGAGCCGGGCTTTGATGCGAGATCTATTCTTGTCCAGGGTCTGGTTGACAGGAACAGAGCTCACAGAGAAGGTCATGACAGAGACTATCCGATTGGCAGCAGAGTGCATGTCTCAGGCCCAGAGTGTTTCAGTAGAGCCATCAGGGCTGCAGTGATTCCTCCCAACTTCAGGTTGGCGACTGGAGTCAGCAAGTTCACTGGTGAGTCCAAGCTTGACACTTGGCTTGAGGACTACCGAGTGGTTGTTCAGATTGGCGGCGGCAATCATGAAGTGGCCATGAAGCACCTTCCTCTGATGTTTGAGGGCTCGGCCAGAGCGTGGTTGAAGCAGTTAGCACCTGGCAGCATATATAGTTGGGACGAACTCGCCCGAGTGTTTGTTAGAACCTTTGAAGGTACATGCAAATGGCCAGCAGGGTTAACAGAGTTGCAATCCTGTGTGCAGAAACCGAATGAAACCTTGAGGGATTATATCCAGAGATGGGTCACGTTGCACCACACAGTGGAGAATGTGTCAGATCACCAAGCAGTTTGTGCCTTCAAGGAAGGTGTCAAGTATCGAGAATTGAACCTGAAGTTCGGTCGGACCGGGGATATGTCTCTGATTCGGATGATGGAGATTGCCACCAAGTATGCTAATGGTGAAGAGGAGGATCGACTCCGGAGTGGCAAGCACAAAACAGTTGCCCAAGAAACCGGAGGAGGGAATTCCAGTCGGAAGCAGAAGCGCAAAGCCGAGCCAGCTGCTCCTGGTGAAGCCTTAGCCGTGACTCAAGGAAAGTTCAAGCGGAAGCCCAAAGGGCCGTGGAACCCAAAGAAAGTGAAAGATCAAGATGGAAATGATGTGTTGGATTTACCATGCCACATTCACACCAAAAAAGATGAAGAGGGTAATTTCATTTAGCCTAAACATACCACTCGATAGTGTCGGCTCCTGATCCAGCAGTTCCGAGAGAAACAGCCCAAGGAGAAGGAAAATGAGTCGGACAAGGGTGAGGATAAAGAGGAAGACGATGATGGTTTCCCGAACGTCAATTCCACTCTGATGATTTTTGCTGATGTTGAGAGCAAAAGTCGACTGAAAGTCATTAACAGAGAAGTGAACATGGTCGCTCCGGCGACACCCAGTTATTTGAAGTGGTCTCAGACTGCCATTACATTCGACCAGTCTGATCACCCAGCGCGCATAGCCACCCCTGGGAGGCAAGCGTTGGTGGTCAACCCAGTTGTTGAAGGCACTCGGCTGACTAAGGTACTGATGGATGGTGGCAGTGGCCTGAATATACTTTATGCTGAAACCTTGAAAGGGATGGGCATTCCGATGTCTAAACTCAGTGAAAGCAATATGAGTTTCCATGGGGTTATACCTGGCAAGAAGGCTGAATCACTTGGCCAGATCGCCCTCGATGTGGTTTTCAGTGATTCCAAGAATTACCGCAAGGAAAAGTTGACATTTGAAGTCGTGGATTTCCAGAGTGCTTATCATGCTATTCTGGGTAGGCCTGCTTATGCACGTTTTATGGCTTGACCATGTTACGTGTACCTCAAATTGAAGATGCCTGGTCCCAGAGGAGTGATCCCTATCACTAGCAATCGGCAGAAGGCAGAAGAGTGCTTCCAGAAGGGCTCAAAGATCGCCGATGCACAAATGGCAGTAGTAGAATTGCAAGAGTATCAGAAAAATGCAGATCCGAGTGATTTGCTACGAGCCAAGAAGCCTGCCATAGACTCTGCATTTCAGTCGTCCGGTGAAACGAAGCAGATTCACATTCACCCGATCAATCCCAATGCTGCTCCGACTCACATCTCGACAACGCTCGACAGCAAATAGGAAGAAGCGCTCATCCAGTTCCTCCGTGAGAACTGGGACATCTTTGCATGGAAACCTTCTGACATGCCGGGTGTACCCAGGGGACTGGCTAAGCATCGTTTGCGAGTCGACCCGAAGGTAAAACTAGTCAAGGAACATCTTCGACGGTCCGCCGTACAGAAGAGGAAAGCAATTGGTGAGGAAGTAGCTCGGCTCCTGGCAGCTGAGTTCATCCGAGAAATCTACCACTCCGAGTGGCTCGCCAATGTTGTCATGGTCCCCAAGAAGGACGATTCACTTTGCATGTGCATTGACTTCAAGCATATCAATCGGGCCTGCCCGAAAGATCATTTTCCTCTCCCCCGCATTGACCAAATCGTCGAGTCGACTGCGGGGTGTGAGCGATTGTCTTTTCTGGACGCCTATTCCGGGTATCATCAGATCCGACTGTATGGACCCGATGAGATAAAAACGGCTTTCATCACTCCATTCGGGTGCTTCTGTTATGTCACCATGCCATTCGGCCTGAAGAACGCCGGAGCCACATTCATGAGGATGATTCAGAAGTGTTTGCTCACTCAAATAAGTCGGAATGTGGAAGCATACATGGATGACATTGTGGTCAAGTCACGTAAGGGTTCTGACCTACTGGCTGACCTTGCTGAAACTTTTGCCAACCTCAGAAGGTATGATATCAAGCTTAATCCATCAAAGTGCACATTCGGAGTTCCTGGCGGAAAATTACTCGGTTTCCTCGTTTCCGAACGAGGGATCGACGCTAACCCAGAGAAAGTTGGTGCTATACTCCGGATGAAATGCCCTGTGCGTGTGCACGATGTCCAGAAGCTTACTGGTTGTTTGGCCGCCTTAAGTCGATTCATTTCTCGCCTCGGTGAAAAGTCATTGCCTCTTTACCAACTGATGAAGAAGTCTGATAAGTTCGAGTGGACTCCTGAAGCTGATGCAGCGTTTGTAGAGCTCAAAGCCCTGCTTTCCACCCAGCCGGTGCTTGCAGCCCCAATCAGCAAAGAGCCTTTACTGCTTTACATTACAGCCACTGGACAAGTTGTCAGTACAGTACTCACGGTCAAGCGGGAAGAAGAAGGAAAAGCCTATAAAGTTCAGCGCCCAGTATATTATGTTTCTGAAGTTCTGACTCCATCAAAGCAAAGATATCCACATTATCAGAAGCTTGTTTATGGGATTTACATGACCACGAAGAAGGTTGCACACTATTTCTCTGACCACTCCATTACAGTCGTCAGCGACGCTCCATTATCAGAGATTCTGAACAACAGAGATGCAACTGGTCGAGTGGCAAAGTGGGCGATTGAACTCCTTCCCTTGGATATCAAGTTTGAGGCAAAGAAAGCTATCATGTCCCAAGCAATAGCAGATTTCCTCGCCGAGTGGATCGAACAGCAACTGTCGACTCAAGTCCACTCGGAGCACTGGACCATGTTCTTTGATGGCTCCAAGATGCTGAATGGTTCCGGTGCTGGGGTGGTACTGGTATCCCCCCGAGGAGACAAGCTCAGATATGTTCTCCAGATTCACTTTGATTCCTCCAATAACGAAGCTGAATATGAAGCACTCTTATATGGGTTACGTATGGCCATTTCACTCGGCGTCCGTCACCTCATGGTCTACGGCGACTCAGATTTGGTAGTCAATCAAGTGATGAAAGAGTGGGACATCAGAAGCCCAGCTATGACTGGTTACTGTAATGCAGTGAGGAAGTTGGAAAAGAAGTTTGAGGGGTTAGTGAAGGAAATATGCCCTAGAGGCAATAATAAAGTTATTATTTATTTCCTTATATCATGATAAATGTTTATTATTCATGCTAGAATTGTATTAACCGGAAACATAATACTTGTGTGAATACATAGACAAACAGAGTGTCACTAGTATGCCTCTACTTGACTAGCTCGTTGATCAAAGATGGTTATGTTTCCTAGCCATAGAGATGAGTTGTCATTTGATTAACGGGATCACATCATTAGGAGAATGATGTGATTGACTTGACCCATTCCGTTAGCTTAGCACTCGATTGTTTAGTATGTTGCTATTGCTTTCTTCATGACTTATACATGTTCCTATGACTATGAGATTATGCAACTCCCGTTTACCGGAGGAACACTTTGTGTGCTACCAAACGTCACAACGTAACTGGGTGATTATAAAGGTGCTCTACAGGTGTCTCCGAAGGTACTTGTTCGGTTGGCGTATTTCGAGATTAGGATTTGTCACTCCGATTGTCGGAGAGGTATCTCTGGGCCCTCTCGGTAATGCACATCACTTAAGCCTTGCAAGCATTGCAACTAATGAGTTAGTTGTGGGATGATGTATTACAGAACGAGTAAAGAGACTTGCCGGTAACGAGATTGAACTAGGTATTGAGATACCGACGATCGAATCTCGGGCAAGTAACATACCGATGACAAAGGGAACAACGTATGTTGTTATGCGGTCTGACCGATAAAGATCTTCGTAGAATATGTGGGAGCCAATATGAGCATCCAGGTTCCGCTATTGTTTATTGACCGGAGACGTGTCTCGGTCATGTCTACATAGTTCTCGAACCCGTAGGGTCCGCACGCTTAACGTTTCGATGACAGTTATATTATGAGTTTATATGTTTTGATGTACCGAAGGTTGTTCGGAGTCCCGGATGTGATCACGGACATGACGAGGAGTCTCGAAATGGTCGAGACATGAAGATTGATATATTGGAAGCCTATATTTGGATATCGGAAGTGTTCCGGGTGAAATCGGGATTTTACCGGAGTACCGAGGGGTTACCGGAACCCCCCCGGGGCTTAATGGGCCATAGTGGGCCTTTGTGGAGAAGAGGAGAGGCGGCCAGGGTAGGGCCGAGCGCCCCTCCCCCCTAGTCCGAATAGGACAAGGAGAGGGGGGCGACGCCCCCCTTTTCTTCCTCTCTCCCTCCTCTTTCCCCCTTCACTCCTAATCCAACTAGGAAAAGGGAGGGAGTCCTACTCCCGGTGGGAGTAGGACTCCACCTGGCGCGCCCCTCCTGGCCAGCCACACCTCCCCCCTTGCTCCTTTATATACGGGGGCACGGGGGCACCCTGGAGACACAACAATTGATCGTTTGATCTTTTAGCCGTGTGCGGTGCCCCCTCCACCATAGTCCACCTCGATAATACTGTAGCGGTGCTTAGGCGAAGCCATGCGTCGGTAGAACATCATCATCGTCACCACGCCGTCGTGCTGACGAAACTCTCCTTGAACACTCGGCTGGATCGGAGTTCGAGGGACGTCATCGGGCTGAACGTGTGCTGAACTCGGAGGTGTCGTGCGTTCGGTACTTGATCGGTTGGATCGTGAAGACGTACGACTACATCAACCGCATTGTGCTAACGCTTCCGCTTTCGGTCTACGAGGGTACGTGGACAACACTCTCCCCTCTCGTTGCTATGCATCACCATGATCTTGCGTGTGCGTAGGAAAATTTTGAAATTACTACGTTCCCCAACAGTGGCATCCGAGCCAGGTTTTATGCGTTGATGTTATATGCACGAGTAGAACACAAGTGAGTTGTGGGCGATATAATTCATACTTCTTACTAGCATGTCATACTTTGGTTCGGCGGTACTGTTGGATGAAGCGGCCCGGACCGACATTACACGTACGCTTACGCGAGACTGGTTCTACCGACGTGCTTTGCACACAGGTGGCTGGCGGGTGTCAGTTTCTCCAACTTTAGTTGAACCGAGTGTGGCTATGCCCGGTCCTTGCGAAGGTTAAAACAGCACCAACTTGACAAACTATCGTTGTTGTTTTGATGCGTAGGTAAGAACGGTTCTTGCTAAGCCCGTAGCAGCCACGTAAAATTTGCAACAACAAAGTAGAGGACGTCTAACTTATTTTTGCAGGGCATGTTGTGATGTGATATGGTCAAGACATGATGCTAAAATTTATTGTATGAGATGATCATGTTTTGTAACCGAGTTATCGGCAACTGGCAGGAGCCATATGGTTGTCGCTTTATTGTATGCAATGCAATCGCCCTGTAATGCTTTACTTTATCACTAAGCGGTAGCGATAGTCGTAGAAGCATAAGATTGGCGAGACGACAACGATGCTACGATGAAGATCAAGGTGTCGCGCCGGTGATGATGGTGATCATGACGGGGCTTCGGAGATGGAGATCACAAGCACAAGATGATGATGGCCATATCATATCACTTATATTGATTGCATGTGATGTTTATCTTTTATGCATCTTATCTTGCTTTGATTGACGATAGCATTATAAGATGATCCCTCACTAAATTATCAAAGTATAAGTGTTCTCCCTGAGTATGCACCGTTGCGAAAGTTCTTCGTGCTGAGACACCACGTGATGATCGGGTATGATAGGCTCTACGTTCAAATACAACGGGTGCAAAACAGTTGCACACGCGGAATACTCAGGTTAAGCTTGACAAGCCTAGCATATAACAGATATGGCCTCGGAACACGGAGACCGAAAGGTCGAGCGTGAATCATATAGTAGATATGATCAACATAGTGATGTTCACCGTTGAAACTACTCCATCTCACGTGATGATCGGACATGGTTTAGTTGATATGGATCATGTGATCACTTAGAGGATTAGAGGGATATCTATCTAAGTGGGAGTTCTTATGTAATATGATTAATTGAACATAAATTTTTCATGAACTTAGTACCTGATAGTATCTTGCTTGTCTATGTTGATTGTAGATAGATGGCCCGTGCTGTTGTTTCGTTGAATTTTAATGCGTTCCTTGAGAAAGCAAAGTTGAAAGATGATGGTAGCAATTACACAGACTGGGTCCGTAACTTGAGGATTATCCTCATTGCTGCACAGAAGAATTACGTCCTGGAAGCACCGCTGGGTGCCAGGCCTGCTGCTGATGCAACTGGCGACGTTAAGAACGTCTGGCAGAGCAAAGCTGATGACTACTCGATAGTTCAGTGTGCCATGCTTTACGGCTTAGAACCGGGACTTCAACGACGTTTTGAACGTCATGGAGCATATGAGATGTTCCAGGAGTTGAAGTTAATATTTCAAGCAAATGCCCGGATTGAGAGATATGAAGTCTCCAATAAATTCTACAGCTGCAAGATGGAGGAGAATAGTTCTGTCAGTGAGCATATACTCAAAATGTCTGGGCATAATAATCACTTGATTCAACTGGGAGTTAATCTTCCGGATGATAGCGTCATTGACAGAATTCTCCAATCACTGCCACCAAGCTACAAGAGCTTCGTGATGAACTATAACATGCAAGGGATGGATAAGACGATTCCCGAGCTCTTCGCAATGCTAAAGGCTGCGGAGGTAGAAATCAAATAGGAGCATCAAGTGTTGATGGTCAATAAGACTACCAGTTTCAAGAAAAAGGGCATAGGGAAGAAGAAGGGGAACTTCAAGAAGAACAGCAAGCAAGTTGCTGTTCAGGAGAAGAAACCCAAGTCTGGACCTAAACCTGAGACTGAGTGCTTCTACTGCAAGCAGACTGGTCACTGGAAGCAGAACTGCCCCAAGTATTTGGCGGATAAGAAGGATGGCAAGGTGAACAAAGGTATATGTGATATACATGTTATTGATGTGTACCTTACTAATGCTCGCAGTAGCACCTGGGTATTTGATACTGGTTCTGTTGCTAATATTTGCAACTCGAAACAGGGGCTACGGATTAAGCGAAGATTGGCTAAGGACGAGGTGACGATGCGCGTGGGAAATGGTTCCAAAGTCGATGTGATTGCGGTCGGCACGCTACCTCTACATCTACCTTCGGGATTAGTTTTAGACCTAAATAATTTTTATTTGGTGCCAGCGTTAAGCATGAACATTATATCTGGATCTTGTTTGATGCAAGACGGTTATTCATTTAAATCAGAGAATAATGGTTGTTCTATTTATATGAGTAATATCTTTTATGGTCATGCACCCTTGAAGAGTGGTCTATTTTTGTTGAATCTCGATAGTAGTGATACACATATTCATAATATTGAAGCCAAAAGATGCAGAGTTGATAATGATAGTGCAACTTATTTGTGGCACTACCGTTTAGGTCATATCGGTGTAAAGCGCATGTAGAAACTCCATACTGATGGACTTTTGGAACCACTTGATTATGAATCACTTGGTACTTGCGAACCGTGCCTCATGGGCAAGATGACTAAAACGCCGTTCTCCGGAACTATGGAGAGAGCAACAGATTTGCTGGAAATCATACATACAGATGTATGTGGTCTGATGAATGTTGAGGCTCGTGGCGGATATCGTTATTTTCTCACCTTCACAGATGATTTAAGGAGATATGGGTATATCTACTTAATGAAACATAAGTCTGAAACATTTGAAAAGTTCAAAGAATTTCAGAGTGAAGTTAAAAATCATCGTAACAAGAAAATAAAGTTTCTACGATCTGATCGTGGAGGAGAATATTTGAGTTATGAGTTTGGTCTTCATTTGAAACAGTGCGGAATAGTTTCGCAACTCACGCCACCCGGAACACCACAGCGTAATGGTGTGTCCGAACGTCGTAATCGTACTCTACTAGATATGGTGCGATCTATGATGTATCTTACTGATTTACCTCTATTGTTTTGGGGTTATGCTTTAGAGACGGCCGCATTCACGTTAAATAGGGCACCATCAAAATCCGTTGAGACGACGCCTTATGAGCTGTGGTTTGGCAAGAAACCAAAGTTG
Source organism: Aegilops tauschii subsp. strangulata (assembly GCF_002575655.3). NCBI lineage: Eukaryota > Viridiplantae > Streptophyta > Magnoliopsida > Poales > Poaceae > Aegilops > Aegilops tauschii. The sequence continues at coordinate 321,497,475 of NC_053038.3, read as the reverse complement.
TCGTTTCTTAAAGTTTGGGGCTGCGATGCTTATATGAAAAAGCTTCAACCTGATAAGCTCGAACCCAAATCGGAAAAATGTGTCTTCATAGGATACCCAAAGGAGACTGTTGGGTACACCTTCTATCACATATCCGAAGGCAAGACTTTTGTTGCTAAATTCGGAATCTTTCTGGAGAAGGAGTTTCTGTCGAAAGAAGTGAGTGGGAGGAAAGTAGAACTTGATGAGGTAATTGTACCTGCTCCCTTATTGGAAAGTAGTTCATCGCAGAAACCGGTTTCTGCGACGCCTACACCAATTAGTGAGGAAGTTAATGATGATGATCATGGAACTTCAGATCAAGTTGTTACCGAACCTCGTAGGTCAACCAGCGTAAGATCCGCACCAGAGTGGTACAGTAATCCTGTTCTGGAGGTTATGCTACTAGACCATGATGAACCTATGAACTATGAAGAAGCGATGGTGAGCCCAGATCCCGCGAAATGGCTTGAGGCCATGAGATCTAAGATGGGATCCATGTATGAGAACAAAGTGTGGACTTTGGTTGACTTGCCCGATGATCGGCAAGCAATTGAGAATAAATGGATCTTTAAGAAGAAGACTGACGCTGACGGTAATGTTACTGTCTATAAAGCTTGACTTGTTGCAAAAGGTTTTCGACAAGTTCAAGGGATTGACTACGATGAGACCTTCTCACCCGTAGCGATGCTTAAGTCTATATGAATCATGTTAGCAATTGCCGCATTTTATGATTATGAAATTTGGCAAATGGATGTCAAAACTGCATTCTTGAATGGATTTCTGGCAGAAGTGTTGTATATGATGCAACCGGAAGGTTTTGTCGATCCAAAGGGAGCTAACAAAGTGTGCAAGCTCCAGCGATCTATTTATGGACTGGTGCAAGCCTCTCGGAGTTGGAATAAACGTTTTGATAGTGTGATCAAAGCATTTGGTTTTGTACAGACTTTTGGAGAAGCCAGTATTTACAAGAAAGTGAGTGGGAGCTCTGTAGCATTTCTAATATTATATGTGGATGACACATTGCTGATTGGAAATGATATAGAATTTCTGAATAGCATAAAGGGATACTTGAATAAGAGTTTTTCAATGAAAGACCTCGGTGAAGCTGCGTATATATTGGGCATCAAGATCTATAGAGATAGATCAAGACGCTTAATTGGACTTTCACAAAGCACATACCTTGACAAAGTTTTGAAGAAGTTCAAAATGGATCAAGCAAAGAAAGGGTTCTTGCCTGTGTTACAAGGTGTAAAGTTGAGTAAGACTCAATGCCCGACCACTGCAGAAGATAGAGAGAAGATGAAAGATGTTCCCTATGCTTCAGCCATAGGCTCTATCATGTATGCAATGCTGTGTACCAGACCTGATGTGTGCCTTGCTATAAGTTTAGCAGGGAGGTACCAAAGTAATCCAGGAGTGGATCACTGGACAGCGGTCAAGAACATCCTGAAATACCTGAAAAGGACTAAGGATATGTTTCTCGTTTATGGAGGTGACAAAGAGCTCATCGTAAATGGTTACGTTGATGCTTTGACACTGATCCGGACGATTCTAAATCGCAAACCGGATACGTGTTTACATTGAACGGTGGAGCTGTCAGTTGGTGCAGTTCTAAACAAAGCATCGTGGCGGGATCTACGTGTGAAACGGAGTACATAGCTGCTTCGGAAGCAGCAAATGAAGGAGTTTGGATGAAGGAGTTCATATCCGATCTAGGTGTCATACCTAGTGCATCGGGTCCAATGAAAATCTTTTGTGACAATACTGGTGCAATTGCCTTGGCAAAGGAATCCAGATTTCACAAGAGAACCAAGCACATAGAGAGACGCTTCAATTCCATCCGAGATTTAGTCCAGGTGGGAGACATAGAAATTTGCAAGATACATACGGATCTGAATGTTGCAGACCCGTTGACTAAGCCTCTTCCACGAGCAAAACATGATCAGCACCAAGGCTCCATGGGTGTTAGAATCATCAATGTGTAATCTAGATTATTGACTCTAGTGCAAGTGGGAGACTGAAGGAAATATGCCCTAGAGGCAATAACAAAGTTATTATTTATTTCCTTATATCATGATAAATGTTTATTATTCATGCTAGAATTGTATTAACCGAAAACATAATACTTGTGTGAATACATAGACAAACAGAGTGTCACTAGTATGCCTCTACTTGACTAGCTCGTTGATCAAAGATGGTTATGTTTCTAGCCATAGACATGAGTTGTCATTTGATTAACGGGATCACATCATTAGGAGAATGATGTGATTGACTTGACCCATTCCGTTAGCTTAGCACTCGATCGTTTAGTATGTTGCTATTGCTTTCTTCATGACTTATACATGTTCCTATGACTATGAGATTATGCAACTCCCGTTTACCGGAGGAACACTTTGTGTGCTACCAAACATCACAACGTAACTGGGTGATTATAAAGGTTCTCTACAGGTGTCTCCGAAGTTACTTGTTGGGTTGGCGTATTTCGAGATTAGGATTTGTCACTCCGATTGTCGGAGAGGTATCTCTGGGCCCTCTCGGTAATGCACATCACTTAAGCCTTGCAAGCATTGCAACTAATGAGTTAGTTGTGGGATGATGTATTACGGAATGAGTAAAGAGACTTGCCGGTAACGAGATTGAACTAGGTATTGAGATATCGACGATCGAATCTCGGGCAAGTAACATACCGATGACAAAGGGAAAAACGTATGTTGTTATGTGGTCTGACCGATAAAGATCTTCGTAGAATATGTGGGAGCCAATATGAGCATCCAGGTTCCGCTATTGGTTATTGACCGGAGACGTGTCTCGGTCATGTCTACATAGTTCTCGAACCCGTAGGGTCCGCACGCTTAACGTTTTGATGATAGTTATATTATGAGTTTATATGTTTTGATATACCGAAGGTTGTTCGGAGTCCCAGATGTGATCACAGACATGACGAGGAGTCTCGAAATGGCCGAGACATGAAGATTGATATATTGGAAGCCTATATTTGGATATCGGAAGTGTTCCGGGTGAAATCGGGATTTTACCGGAGTACCGAGGGGTTACCCGAACCCCCCGGGGCTTAATGGGCCATAGTGGGCCTTTGTGGAGAAGAGGAGAGGCGGCTAGGGCAGGGCCGCGCGCCCCTCCCCCTAGTCCGAATAGGACAAGGAGAGGGGAGCGGCGCCCCCCTTTTCTTCCTATCTCCCTCCTCTTTCCCCCTCCACTCCTAATCCAACTAGGAAAAGGGAGGGAGTCCTACTCCCGGTGGGAGTAGGACTCCACCTGGCGCGCCCCTCCTGGCCGGCCGCACGTCCCCCCATGCTCCTTTATATACGGGGGCAGGGGGCACCCTGCAGACACAACAATTGATCGTTTGATCTTTTAGCCGTGTGGGGTGCCCCCCTCCACCATAGTCCACCTCGATAATACTGTAGCGGTGCTTAGGCGAAGCCCTGCGTCGGTAGAACATCATCATCGTCACCACGCCGTCGTGCTGACGAAACTCTCCCTCAACACTCGGCTGGATCGGAGTTCGAGGGACGTCATCGGGCTGAACGTGTGCTGAACTCGGAGGTGCCGTGCGTTCGGTACTTGATCGGTCGGATCGTGAAGACGTACGACTACATCAACTGCGTTGTGCTAACGCTTCCGCTTTCGGTCTATGAGGGTACGCGGACAACACTCTCCTCTCTCGTTGCTATGCATCACCATGATCTTGCATGTGCGTAGGAAAATTTTGAAATTGCTACGTTCCCCAACAGTTAGAGCTCCATCATATACCCCGACTGAAAAATCAAGCAGCTGATGATTTGGCAAAGATAGGTTCCAAGAGGGAAGAGAGGGAAGCCATTCCCAGCAATGTGTTTTTGGAACACATTCACACACCTTTAGTTCAAGAAGATCCTTTCACTGAAGAGCCCCCGCAGCCTAAGAGTGCCACAGATCCGACTGAAGTCGAAGTCCCAGCAGTGGTCGACTTGATCATGGAGGTTTTGGTCATCACTCCCGACTGGACAGTGCCATACATTGCGTATATCCTTAGGAGGGAACTCCCAGAGGATGAAGAGGAGGCTCGACAGATCGTCCGTCGATCCAAAGCCTTTACTGTGATAAGGGGACAGCTGTTCAGAGAAAGTGTAACTGGAGTCAGCCAGAAATGCATAACACCAGAAGAAGGTCGAGTGATCCTCAACGACATCCACTCGGGGACCTGTGACCACCATGCGTCCTCTCGGACCATTGTGGCCAAAGCATACTGAGCTGGATTTTATTGGCCACGAGCAAATGAAATGGCGAAAGATATAGTCGACAAATGTGAAGGCTGCCAGTTTTACTCCAACATGTCCCACAAGCCTGCATCAGCCCTGAAGACCATTCCACTCGCCTGGCCCTTTGCTGTTTGGGGATTAGATATGGTTGGACCCCTGAGGACTGGTAGGAGCGGCTTCACTCATGTGCTTGTAGCAGTCGACAAGTTTACCAAATGGATTGAAGCCAAGCCTATCAAGAATCTTGAAGCCAGTACTGCTGTCAGCTTCATCAGAGAGTTGACATTCAGATATGGGGTTCCGCACAGTGTCATCACTAACAACGGGTCGAACTTCGATTCTGATGAGTTCAGAGCCTTCTGTGCTTCCCAAGGCACTCGAGTCGACTATGCTTCAGTCGCCCACCCCCAGTCGAATGGACAAGCGGAAAGAGAAAATGGCTTGATTCTCAAAGGACTGAAACCCCGGTTGATGCGTGATCTCAAGCATGCAGCAGGTGCCTGGGTCGATGAACTTCCATCAGTTCTTTGGGGATTGAGGACAACTCCCAATCGGTCGACTGGCCGAACTCCATTCTTCTTGGTCTATGGAGCTGAAGCTGTTCTACTGAGTGACTTGCTTCACAATGCACCCCGAGTCGAGCTTTTCTCTAAAGATGAAGCAGAACAGGCCCGGCAAGACGCAGTTGATCTCCTAGAAGAGGAAAGAGAGATGGCCTTAATCCGGTCGACCACTTATCAGCAAGACTTGCGTCGATTCCATGCCAGAAACGTGAGAGGTCGAGCATTTCAAGAGGGAAACTTGGTTCTTCAAGTGGATCAGCAGAAACCACACAAGCTCGCCCCTGCTTGGGAAGGTCCCTTCATCGTCACCAGAGTGCTCCACAATGGGGCATACCATCTTTACAATGTCGAACATCAGAAAGACGAGCCACGGGCTTGGAATGCGGAGCTGCTCCACCCCTTTTATACTTAAGCGCTCATTCTGTTGAGTTGTAATAAGAAATACCTTTGTAGTTTGTTTATTAGATACAAGAGTTTTACAGTCTTCTAAAAATGATTGTCGCTGCTTATACTTGTGTCTGAAATCCCCCAGTGGGCCGCGAATCCGTTTTGCCTAAGTTTATAAAATCCTACCGAGTGGTGAGCAAGCTTCTCACTCGGGGGCTTAGTCGCGAATCCGTTTCGCCTAAGTTTAAAAAAAAATCCCACCGAGTGGTGAGAAAGCCTCTCACTCGAGGTCTTAGCCGCGAATCCGTTTCGCCTAAGTTTATAAAATCCTACCGAGTGGTGAGCAAGCCTCTCACTCGGGAGCTTAGCTGCAGTCCAGTACTCGCCTAAGTTTATAAAATCCCACCGAGTGGTGAGCAAGCCTCTCACTCGGGGGCTTAGCCGCGAATCCGTTTCGCCTAAGTTTATAAAATCCTACCGGGTGGTGAGCAAGCCTCTCACTTGGGGACTTAGCTGCAGTCCAGTACTCGCCTAAGTTTATAAAATCCTACCGAGTGGTGAGCAACCCTCCCACTCGGGGGCTTAGCTGCAGTCCAGTACTCGCCTAAGTTTATAGAATCCTACCGAGTGGTCAGCAAGCCTCTCACCCAGGGGCTTAGCTGCAGTCCAGTACTCGCCTAAGTTTATAAAATCCCACCGAGTGGCGAGCAAGCCTCTCACTCGGGGGCTTAGCCGCGAATCCGTTTCGCCTAAGTTTATAAAATCCTACCGAGTGGTGAGCAAGCCTCTCACTCGGGGGCTTAGCTGCAGTCTAGTACTCGCCTAAGTTTATAAAATCCTACCGAGTGGTGAGCAACCCTCCCACTCGGGGGCTTAGCTGCTGTCCAGTACTTGCCTAAGTTTATAAAATCCTACCGAGTGGTGAGCAAGCCTCTCACTCGGGGGCTTAGCTGCAGTCCAGTACTCGCCTAAGTTTATAAAATCCTACCGAGTGGTGAGCAAGCCTCTCACTCGGGGGCTTAGCTGCAGTCCAGTACTCGCCTAAGTTTGAAAAATCCTACCGAGTGGTGAGCAACCCTCCCACTCGGGGGCTTAGCTGCAGTCCAGTACTCGCCTAAGTTTGAAAAATCCTACCGAGTGGTGAGCAACCCTCCCACTCGGGGGCTTAGCTGCAGTCCGGTACTCGCCTAAGTTTGAAAAATCCTACCGAGTGGTGAGCAACCCTCCCACTCGGGGGCTTAGATGCAGTCCAGTACTCGCCTAAGTTTGAAAAATCCTACCGAGTGGTGAGCAACCCTCCCACTCGGGGGCTTAGCTGCAGTCCAGTACTCGCTTAAGTTTGAAAATCCTACCGAGTAGTGAGCAACCATCCCACTCGGGGGGCTTAGCTGCAGTCCAGTACTCGCCTAAGTTTGAAAAATCCTACCGAGTGGTGAGCAACCCTCCCACTCGGGGGCTTAGCTGCAGTCCAGTACTCGCCTAAGTTTGAAAAATCCTACCGAGTGGTGAGCAACCCTCCCACTCAGGGGCTTAGCTGCACTCCAATAATCACCTAAGTTTGAAAAACATCCCTATACGCAAGGACGGCGAGGTGCAGGTCGACTGTAACCTTCTCCTCGGAGCTGCGCCACAAGTACAACGTATGATCCATCCCTATCCGCAAGGACGGCGAGGTGCAGGTCGACTGCAACCTTCTCCTCGGAGCTGCGCCACAAGTACAACGTACGCTCCATCCTTATCCGCAAGGACGGCGAGGTGCAGGTCGACTGCAATCTTCTCCTGGGAGCTGCACCACAAGTACAATGTATGCTCCATCCTTATCCGCAAGGAGGGCGAGGTGCAGGTCGACTGCAATCTTCTCCTAGGAGCTGCGCCACAAGTACAATGTACGCTCCATCCTTATCCGCGAGGACGGCGAGGTGCAGGTCGACTACAACCTTCTCCTCAGAGCTGCGCCACAAGTACAACGTACGCTCGATCCCTATCCGCAAGGACGGTGAGGTGCAGGTCGACTGCAACCTTCTCCTTGGAGCTGCGCCATAAGTACAATAGCTGCATCTCAAGTACAAAGATTATTCCGAGTGAAGAGCAAATTCCACTCGAAGGCAAACAAAAGCATATTCAGAGATAAACCAAGTTCAGATAAATCCTAAAGTTCCGGACGACGGATCAAAAGTATTCGAGCATCAAGCCCGAAGAAGTTTAACGATTACACAATCACTCGGCATTCCGAGGCAAATAAAGGTGGAGCATAATGTTTCTCGGTCACGCGTCAGGAGAACGACTGGCTGGGTCATAGAAATTGTCAAGGTCTATGCTGTCTGCAATGCGAGTGGCGGCGTCAAGGAAAGTGTCCATGAAGGACTGGAAAGTGTGCCTCTTTGTGTTAGCAACCTTGAGCTCCGCCAGCTATTCTTCTTTGACGTCTTTGTAGTGCACTCGGACCAGGGACAACGCGATGTCAGCGCCACAGCGAGCAGATGACTTCTTCCATTCTTGCACTCGGTTAGGTATTTGATTCAGTCGAGCCATCAGAGACTCGAGGTCTTGAGACAGTTCCGCCTGAGGCCAGAGTTCAGCGTCAACCCGAGTCATCGCTGCCTTCAGGCGGGCAAGATAAGCAACCGCACTGTCCATGCGAGATTCCAACCGCAGCACGTTCATCGCAACATCATCCCTGACTGGACAATTTATGGGATCGAGTCCCGTCTCGACCTGCCCAGTTTCTGCTTCAAAGTCTTGGCAAAGCTCTGCACAGTTGAGTAAATGGTGAGACGACGATATAATCAGGCCTGACAGTCGACTGTAATAAGTCAGTCAATCATCAGTACCTTCAAGTTTTAGGACCAGCTTTGTAGCAAGCTGGCCCAGATAAGACTCCAACTCGCCCTTCTTGGCCTTGAGGCTCCCAAGCTCGTCAGTCGGCTTGTCCTTGTCTTTCTTCAGTCGCTCGACCTCCCGATTGGCGTCAGAAACAACAGTCTTCAGTTTGGAGTTCTCTTCTTCTAACTTGACGACTGAAGCAAGCTTCTTGTCAGCAAGCGCCGTTTTCTCTCGCGCTTCCTTCTGTGCAGCAGTAAGATCCGGATCCTTCTTCTCCAAAGCCTGCTTCATTTTCTCTAAAGAAATAACATTCTTCAGATGGGCTTGGAGTTGACGGTTTTCACTACATACATCTGCTCGAGTGGAGTCACTCGGTTCAAAAAATGGAAAGGAAAAGTGCCAGCTGTGAGATAGACAGTTGACGATTGGTTACCTCCCATGGCAGCTACTTCATCACGAGCAGTCTTGAGATTCTTCTTGGCCAATTCCAGATCAAGGTTGAGGCTGATTTGCTGCTTGTTCATTGTAGAAAGCTGAGCCCCAAGATCACAAGATTTCTGCAGTATAAGCCATATCAGTCGACTGAGATAAAAAGACATCACAGTGATAGCTACTCTAAGACTACCGCCGAATCAAACATTCAACGGCAGTCTCGGGGACTACACCCAGTGGGTGCACTTAGCGTGCCCCCACTGGTTTGAATAAACACTCGACATGGTCTGCCCAGCACGAGTTAAAAAAGGCATTTCTCAAACCATAGTCGACTGCCCGCAGTAAACCATGGTTTCGGGGACTACACCCAGTGGGTGGACTTAGCGTGACCTCACTGGTTCTGGTTTCATTCGACCTGGTCCGTCCAGACCGAGTGACAAAATTCAGATTCTCAGACCACAGTCGACTGGCCGCAGTCAACTATGGTCTCGGGGACTACACCCAGTGGGTGCACTAAGAGTGCCCCCACTAGTTCAAAGATTCAATCCAAGACGACTCAAATTGACTTGTGCAACTTCGAAACAATCACACCCTAGTGGGTGACCGGACGAGAAATATGATCAATCGGAAATCAACTAACCTGGACATTGGTCTGCAGAGCAGCTCCGGCATTGAAGGCCACCTGACTGGCCTCATGCACCACTTTCATTTGCCCCATCACAAGGTTCAACTGAAGAAGAGCTTCCTTGGCGGCAGTCGGTGGATCGTCCGGGGTTTGATACGCAGTGAAAAGCGATGATGGCAGAGCAGTCGGAGCAGCTGCTAGGTCTGATGCGTGGAGTTGTATTGGTGCAGTAGAAGTCTGAGCAGCTGATCCTGATGGGTAATCAATTGACAGCGGGATAGCGAAAGTGACGTTGGTACGAGCCGGATCTGTCGATCGCTCGACTGCCGTCCCAGGCATCACAGTCGACTGAGGAACCTGGGCCTCAGGCGCTTTCCCGCTCAGTTACTTGTCCCTCCTCCTTCCCCTCTGCGGTACTTCTTCTTCATCGTCCGGGAGCACAACAACGTCCCGTGGAGCTGCAACAAATAGATAAAGTCAAAGAGATAGCTGACAAACAATCCATTCGTCCAAATAAATTCGAGTCGGGCAGACTTACTGGCTTTGGAGGTAGCTGCATCGTCGGTTTCCTCGTCGTCTGGGATCTTGTCGATATCCATATCAGTCACGGCCGAGGCCGGGCTGTAAAGGTTCATCATCCACTCAGTCAGTACAAGAGAATCGGTCAGAACAAGAAAATACGGGAAGAACATTTACCCAGAAGCAACATGAACGTCCATCTTGATTCTAGGCAAGGTCTTCCGAGCCTTCGAAGGATTGATCTTGGGCTGCTTGGTGACCTTCTCAGCCAATTCTGGAGTCGAAGACCGAGCGCTCGAGGCCACAGCCTTGCTGCGCCTGCTCGCGGGATCATGGTGCTGCTTGGATCGACGTTCGGAATGAGGCGGTGAGTCGGCTACCTCCTCATCGTCCGACTCATCGCTCTCATCTTCATTATCGTCGGCTGGTGACTCCCACTCGCCGCTCTCCTCCGCACTGTCCTCGCCCTCATGGTCCTGCTCCAGAGCTTGTTCGCCATTGGGCATTGAGTACATCTCTGTGTAAATCTACAAAACAAGGAGCCGAGTGGAAATCAGTCGGATCAACAAACAGTCAGAAAACACAACCAAATCAATCAGTTGTAGTGGCCAAACCTTGTCTGGTTGGTTGCTGTCGCTGAAAGGGTTGACTCTCCTGGCGCCCCTGGGGTTGTCCTTGTTCTCGGTGATGCCCCTCAGCCACTGGGCCTCTGTTTTGGCCGCCACCTCCTCCGGATGAACCCGAGCGGTGTCGCCAGCCCCGGAGTACATCCACATGGAGTGGTTGAATGCGCCGACTGAGGAACACCTCCAGCAGATCCATGCCGGTGACACCTTGGTTGATCAGTTGAACTACTCTCTCGACTAGCATGCCCGTCTCCGCCTTCTCCGCGGCGGTCACTTTCAACGAAGATGGAGTCTGAACACGATCAAAAGAGAAAGGGGGAAGTCCAGTCGACTGGCCTGGGGTCACGATATCCTGGCAGTAGAACCAGGTCGACTGCCAGCCCCTGACCGACTCAGGAAGAGTCATCGAAGGGAAGGAACTCCTCTTCCTCTTCTGGATACCCAGACCCCCACACATCTGGATAACATGGGTTTTCTCGTCGTTCGAGTTTGCTTTCTTCACTGTTTGGGAGTGGATGGTGAAAATGTGCTTGAAAAGACCCTAGTGTGGTCGACACCCCAGGAAATTCTCGCACATGGACACGAATGCAGCAAGATATGTGATGGTGTTGGGAGTAAAATGATGGAGTTGAGCCCCGAAGAAATTCAAGAAACCTCGAAAGAAGGGGTGTGGAGGAAGCGAGAAGCCGCGGTCGACATGAGTGGCGAGCAGAACACACTCACCCGGTCGCGACTGCCGCTCCGTTTCCCCCTTCGGCAGCCGCGCAGACTCATGGACGATCAGCCCTAACTCGGCCATATCGTCCAAGTCTTCCTGCCGAAGTGAGGATCGGATCCAATCTCCCTGGATCCAACCCGACGGCAGCCCCGAGCATGATGAAGATCCCTGATTCGTCTTCTTTCATTTCGCCGCCCCCGTCGCCTTCTTCGCGCATTCCAGCGCCGCCATTTTCTCCTTCCCCATGGCTGCGGAGCAGCGACGTCGAGAGTGGAGAAGCTGAACAAGGTGAAGGAGCAAGAGGAAGAAGAAGAAGAATGGGCACGCATAGTGCGGACGCCTCGGCCTCACCGCTTTTAAAGGCCTACTTCCGAGTGGCTGACGCGTGGGCCCGGGCGATCCTGTCAAATCCCTTAACAGTCGCACATGGGATACGTGGCGAAAAAGGTGGCACGGAAATCGAAACGTCCTATTTATCTACTCCGCTTACCACGACGCGCTCCGCCTGGCGCGCTTCCACCAAAATTTCTAATCTCACGAAATCCGAGATCCTCTACAACCGATCACGCCAAAGATTCCATGTCAAGGGTAACACTCAACGAGTGACGTTATCAAAACCAGTCGGCAATTTCTGAATCGATCAAGGCGACTGAAACGAAGCCGACGTTCCAACAACTGGCCTCCATTTGGAGATGAAAGCAAGAGTTGAAGCAAGGTCAACTTCAAGCTTCTTTTCACTCGGACCTCAATCCATTCGGGGGCTAATGATGAGGACATAGACCTGGGGTAGGGTAATAGGCCTGACCTATACGTCCTACCTAAGGTCCTTGTCCTAGAAGCAAAGAAGTTCAAGAGTAAATAGAGGGGGCCCAACAAAGGTGTCGAGTGCAATCCACTCGACCCATTCACTCGGAGACCCCTCCTTATTTAGGTCACTCGACCACTAAACCACTCAACGTGCAGAAGACCTAAAGCCACTCCGCGCAGCAACGGTCGGGCATTTACTCATATACTTAATGATCATTTATAGCACTTTATTACGGACATTACCTATAACGCTCTCTCTTTATGTACATTGAACCCTGTGTAACGGAGGGGAGCTGTGGTCTTGGCGCACTCTATATAAGCCACCCCCTCCTCTGGGACAAGGATTCGCACCCCTGTAAACACACACATATATAATCCAGTCGACCGCCTCTGGGCTCCGAGACGTAGGGTTGTTACTTCTTCCGAGAAGGGCCTGAACTCGTAAAACTTGTGTGTACAACTTCGCCATAGCTAGGATCTTGCCTCTCCGTACTTACCCCCTATTCTACTGTCATTCTTAGTACCACGACAGTTGGCGCCCACCATGGGGCAGGTGTCTTAGCGACTTGTTGGAGAAGTTGCAATTTTTCCGATCCCCATCATCATGGTTTCTGGCGGAGGATTGGCCGAGGCCGCGAGATCCGTCTCGGCGCGCTCGTGTTCGTCGCCGACGACTCCGCTTGGCTCCAAGAGGCTCCACTCGACGTCGAGGCGCTCCCCATCCGTGGGGCAACACACTTTCGCGCGTAAGTCCGCGGCGTCCTTCTGCGGCGTCCTTTTGCGGCAGCCGTCGACTCAGTATCGGTCGGCTCTTGTGGCGTCCTTGCTCCCTGCTGTTCGCCGGCACAAGCGTTCCGGTCGGTCGCGGCTCCAGCGGTGGGTGAGGCACGTGGTGGTCGCGGCTCCACCCTATTCTACTGTCATTCTTAGTACCACGACAGGCCGCATCGTAAGTACTATGAATCTCGTACATAAGTGTACCCGACCTCTCCTTTTTATTGTTTTGATGTGGTTAATTGTGCCATTGCAGTCCGGCCCGTGGCAGCATCCAGCGATCCTCATCTGGAGGCTCGTTGGATCCGGCGGAAATGGCCAGTATGTCGCCGCCGCCCGCTTATTCCCCTGAGGCCAAGGACGACACCGAAGTGTTGTCCTGGAGGACCGCTCCGAGCCGGGGAGGGGCCCAGGACACTGTCCAGGAGGCGCCGCAAGGCAAGACCTCCGCTGCCGGACACATGGGGGAGCAGATCCCCATGGAGACTGGCGAAGAGGGACGTATTCAGTTCGGCCCTCAGCCGAATATGATTCTGGGGACCGATACGGCCCCAGAATCTGGCGCGCGCCTTCCTTCGAAGGAGGGGGGTGCACCAATTCCACCGATGGCCCCTGTCCAACCAGGGGCACCGGATAACCTGATGGAGGCACTACGAGGCGCCTCCATTGTGAACGAGCACCGTATCCTTATGGGTACGGTGATCGAGAAGGTTCAGTCCGTCAAGAGTGGACTAAACGAGGCCTGCCACAACCAGTTGATAGGTTTCGAGGTAAGTCACGTAAAAAGAGAACACCCCATGCTGACAGTAGCCCCTGAGACACTGTCCGGTGTTCGGAAAGAAAGGCCGGACAGAGGATCAACCCTTTGTAGGAGACTAATTTTGTGATTAAACAGGCGTCGCTGTTGACCGCGACCTCGCATGCTGCCGAAGTCTCTGAACTGAAGCAGAGGTTGGAGCGGACCGAGAACAAGCTCGGCGAGGTGAAGATTCAACTCCACAAGAAGCAAGGTGAGTAACGACGTGTTGTGTATTCGGAAAGAGTAAGCAGTGAGTATTGACCGGAGTGTCATAATATGTGTAGACGCGGCGACCGAGGTCGAGGCCTTGAAAAATGCCCTGACCGAAGCCGAGGGGAAGGCTGTCTAGCAGCAAGCCGCCCGTAAGAAGCTCAAGGCCCGGGTCGGCGAGGTCCAGCAGGAGCTTCAGGACGCGGTGAAGAAGTGTGAGGCCTTGGAGCGCGAGGCGTCGGTTCGAGAGGCCGAACTTACCAAGGCTCGCCAGAGTGCAGAGGCCGCACGGAATGAGGCCCGGGACGCTCTCCAGGAGATCAAGGAGGCCAAGAAGATCACAGCGGGTAAGGCCTTTAACATGCAAAGCAAGTATGCGGAGAGGAAGTACCTTTTACTAACCCGGATTCGGAGTTGTCCAGGGGCTTTTGCAGACCTGCCACACAGCGTGTCCGATGCTGTGGAGTTCTTTAGAGCCAGGGAAGGGAATTCCACGGAGAAGCTATTCTGGTCGCAGTATGCTGTGCCAAAACATCCGGTGCCCTTTGCCGATCAACTGAAATAGTTGGTCGAGCTGCACAGGGTGGCCGAACTGGCCATGAAGGATTTAATAATCTGGCTGTGGCCAGCCGAAGCTATACCTAGCAGTTATTTTGGCATCGTGAAGCGGGTGGTTGAGGCTTGTCCGCGGCTAGACATCGTCAAGCGATCATTCTGCATCGAAGGTGCCTGCATGGCCTTCGCTCGTTGCAAGATGTGGTGGGCGAAGATGGACGCTGTCGAGGTGGCCAGGGGTCCGCCGGAAGGCAAGGAGCACCGCACACCCGAGCGATATTTTGCGGATGTCCTGGAGGGATCTCGACTTGTAGCAGCGCAGTGCGGGCAGGACATTATTTTTGAATAAATTCATTCGTTTTTGTCTTGTATGATGAAAACAAATCCAGTTTGTAATATAATGTTTGTTATGTTTTGATTGTTTCCTCCTGTGCGACCGTGTTGTATGGAATCTGAGGGTTGGCCAGTCGTCGGCTTCTGCCCTCACGTAGGTAGTACGGAGGTGTTCGGGATGGAATCTAAACAATCTTCATGCAATTATATGGTCCTTGAAGGAGTTGTTTAGCGCAACGAACCAGGCAATCAGACTATGTGGCTTAAACACCCTCACTTAGCCATAGGAGTTTTATAATAAAACATAGGCGCGGCCCCTGGTATGCGAATCAAAGTGCTTTCACCGTCTGATAGGGAAGTACCGATCCTTCACGAAATGCGGAAAAAATCTCCAACGATTTGTGACCTCCGAACAGCTGACCGACTCTCGCTGTATTATGATAGTCAGTTTTCGGCTTTCTCTACTGAGGTGCTCATCCAGTTTAGACCAGGGAACGATCGCAGTAGTTCTCCCTTTACTACCCTAGCCGATGTAGCGGAACATAGGGTAGCAAGCACAGGAGCCGGGCAACCCAACTATTGACCAAAGACATGATTCGGAGCCAATACATATAATGCTATAAATTCGGGGTGCCGAACTTATCTTTAAGAAGTGTTCGGACTTTGTTGCCGTATTATGGGGCGATGGGAAGCCCCTGGTGAATGTGGAACGTACCAAAGTGCACGGGTGCGAGAATATAAGTAATTAATGACAAAGGAAAACAGAAAGAGAGTAGAGGTAGTATCTGGGGCCCCTTGACTTGGGCCGTAAACTGTTTCCATTATAGTTAGGTTAATGCGTCAAAGTGCATTTATACAAATAATGCAATAAGCAACCGGCTATTTAACATGCCAGAACCAAAGGTGAGCTGCATTGGGGTACTGAAAACAGATAGAGTAATTGTTGGATTGTTCTCTAGAGCTTCCCCTGCATGCTTGTGCTCTATGCCAATCTGGTGTATTTGTCCTTCGACAGGACCGGTAATCAGGCCGTCGAAGGGGGCCTGTATAAAAGGTACCTGAAAAAAAAGGAAGGAAAAAAAGGAAATAGTATGGGTACCAGTGAGTCCGGGATTGGTGTAGCTGAGCTACAAGCTAACTGTGCCTCCGTCGATGCCCATGGGATTTTGAGTGCGTAATTATGTATGCATGGTGCGGATGCTGCTACCTCCTCGGGACTGGGACAGAGGCCGAATGTGACGCCCCAAGACCGACGCTCTAGATGCCTTCCATTTAGTTTCATTGCCGTCGTGTGTTTCATATGTTTGTTGCCATGATCTTTATTAGTGCCATTGCCATATTTTGCTTCTTGCATCACGTTCATCTTATATTACATTGCATTGTACCATCCTTGCTTTGTTCTATGCTTCATGATGCGATGTGCCTCTTGTCATTCTATTGCATAGCATCATGGTCATCATGCCTTGTTTTGCATATTTAAGTTTTGTTGTGTGTTCTTGTGTGAACCCCTCTTATTCTTATCTCCACCTCATTTTTGTTCCATGCGCATACCAGCAACAATCCATCAAGTTCACCCAAGTTTCTATCCCATCCAAACTTCTCCTTTTCCCTTTCTTTCAATTATTTCTCTAGTGGCATTTTCTGCTCCAGATTAATGTTCACTATATTTTTTTTATTCTCTACACCATGCCAAGACCACCTCCTCCAGTTTTCAAGTCCTTTGGAAGTGTTTTGGTTGGGCTAAGGATTTATTCAAGCTTGAATTATTTTCAAACTTGTTTGAATTTGCAGTCTCTTAAAATTACCAGAGCATTTTATTCAAATGCTGCATAATTCCTGGTGTCCAGGGATATTTTGTTCTTAGCCTATTTCTTCTCAAAACTCCCTGGACTTTTCTTTTTCTAAACCTGGAGATTCAAAGTTTTAGAAAAGAAGAAAATGGAAGGGGCCTCCCAGCAGCGCACCTTGGGCCTTTTCCCTCACCTGCAGCCCATCCAAGCCACCGCAGCCCGCCTGGCCCGACTCTGTTCACGGCCACCTGCCCCGTTGCGTCACCGTCTCTGTTCCAGAGACAGAGCGCTCGCGCCGTGAGTTTCACGGACGCCGAGGTCGTGCCGTCTTCTCCCCTCCTTTTTAAGCCAGCAGCCACGCCCTAGGGTTTCCCCTTCTCACTCTCGTTTCCTCCGCCGCCGCCAGCCAGGAGGGCAGCTCCTCCCCGCTCCATCTCCCCCCTGTAGCCACCATGGCCGGCCCAAGCAAGAGCTCATCACCGGAGTAGGAGCATCGCCGGCCTCCCCACCGTCGACCAAGAGCACCTCAGCGCCTCCCCGAGTCTGTTCTGACGCCGATCCGAGCCCTAGGACGCCTTCCCCGACGTCCTCTTCGTCCTCTACTTCGTCTTCTTCACGGACAGCAAGTCCATTGGAGTTTCTCGCCTCCTATCCGTCGATATTCTGCATCCCCGGCCGCATCCTCATGTCACAGGTATACTAGGTATACCCAAATCCAATCCTGCTCTTTTCCATCACGACTCGATCGCCGGAGTCGTCGCTAGATCCATGCCATCTTCGTGTTCTCGGTGCTCCGATGAGTTCTGAATTTTGTTGTGTAGTTGCAGTAGTCGCCGTGGTTCCTCGCGCTTCGCCCCCGCTCTGAATCCTCTCTAGCACACGCCGCCTTGTCGTGCCACTCCCTGCTCGCCACCGCTCCCGGCAGCTTCGCCGATTGCCTCGCGTCGCCGTCGCCCGAGCCGAGCCATGCTCGTGCTCGAACAGGTCCTGCTGCTGCTTGCCCTGCTTCTCCTCGCCGCACGTCCTCTGCACACACGCCGCCCATTTGCTGCACCTTCGCGGGCACACCTCCATGCACATGCTTCTACACATGCACACGGCCGCGCTTGACTGCGAGCCCGTGGCCTGCTGCGTCTTGCCTTGCCGCCATGCCCGGGACGAGCTCAAGCTCGTGCTCGAGCCAATCTCCTGCAGCTGCTCCACCTGCACGCGACCATCCCGCAGCTTCTCACGCATCCAGACCCGCATGCCCGCCGCTGGTTTTTAGCCGTAGCCGCGAGCAACCGCTGGAGTTCTGCGTCCTCGGTTCATCCATGGAGGTCCAGGATCGGGGCTTCAACCTATTTAAGATGTGCCATGCTCTTCACTTTCACAAACACACAACTAGCCCGACTGGTTAACCCATCGCGCCAATAGCAGGAGGTCCTGGGTTCGAGCCCCAGGTGTCCCAATTTTTGCACTGTTTTTTGTTCTGCACACACACTGTCACTCGGGCCAAATCCTCGTGGGCCGCTGCAGGATCCTGCAATTCGGCCCGATTGTGTTTTTTTATCAGTCTTGCATTTTTGCTATTTGTCTACTGCATTGCATATTTACAGAATTGCCGTTGTCTTAAATTGTTTATAGCTAAATATCCATGCATCCAAAAGAAACATGCCATATATGCATCTTGCTCAGATTTTCATGGTCTTTAACAGTACGCAACTTTCGGCCATGTTTAAAATGTTTAAATTGTTGTTTGCAATTAATTTGCTCAAATGACATGTTAAAATGATTTAATTCATAACTAAATAGCCGTAGCTTGGTTTTAAATAATCTTTATAAGTAAATGGGGTAGAAAAATGCCTAGTTTAACATGGTGCACTCTTCTTGCATGTTTAACAACTCTAAAATATGGTTTAGGGCAGAACAATACCAAATCCATAAATTGCATAAGAGGATTTTCCGGACTTGTTGCTTGTTGTTCCGGCCTCATTTAAACTTGCCTAGATAGGTAGTTTTATTATGCTTCACCTCTTGCCATGTTTAACAACATTTAATATTGATGGTGTTAAGGCATATCTCTCTAAATGTAGTTTTGGTGATTGATGGCAACATGTTTGCGGACTAATCGTGTGCTTTGAGCATTTCAGAGATTCATGATTCGACACGAGACGATTTCTTTCCCCTCGGAGTGTCATTCAAGACGGTGTAGCTCTTTCGCTTCTTTTCTGGTGGACTAGTTTCGTAGGAGTCACTGTACTATCAAGAGGGGGTCCGTTTTGGTAAGGCTGGGGTGGAATCAACATGTACACATCCTTTTTACACCCTATGAGCCTCTCCGCTTCATTGGAGGTCTCTTTCCCCCCTTCTTTGGGCTGAGTCTGGTCCCAGCGGTAGTACCGCTTAGGAGTCACAGGCGGCAGTACCGCTCCGTAGCGGTAGTACCGCCGGTGGGTCCTCAGCAGTAGTACCGCTGCAGTACGAGGTCCCTACCGCGTCGAATCGAGGGGTCATTTTTCGTGTCGGATAGTGCGGTACTTCGCAGCGGCAGTAGAGCGGTAGTGCCGCTCATGAGCGCTAGTGTCGGCTTTCGCCCTCACCGCAACGTCAACTCTACTCACAAGCAAGCCCTCTGGCCCTACTGCACTGTGAAGGTTCACCCTGTGACTAAGAAGGAAACCTATGAGTTGTCTACCTACCTGGACATCCTTCATCGTGTCTTTCGAGAGACCCTCTTTCCTCGCATCGGGAATCTGGATATGGTCCACTCCTATCTCGTGGATATGCTTCTCTTCTACCAGCATGAGAAGGAAGCAAACACTGGCGAGTCCCTGGACATTTCTCATGTTATGTGGTCTGAACTTCTCACTGCCATTTCTGAGCGCAAGTGCCCGATCTATGGTCCGTTCATCATGCTGCTCATTGAGAAGGCCTGGGCACGTGTCTATCCCCAGGTGATGTTGGAAACTGGAGAATTGGTTTCTCATGAGATCAAGCGTCTGAGGAAGAAGGACAGTTGGGGCACCCCAGCCCCTAAATTCGGGGGTCCATCTACTGCTGCTAACATGGAGAACGAGGACGGGGCTGAGGTCGATGATGAGGATTATGAGCCTTCTGGGACAGAGCCCTCTTGGGTAAAGAAGATCAAGCGCAAGATGAAGAAGCTCTTCTGCATGGAGTCTCGTGGTCAGTACATGACTCATGTGGCTGAGAAGAAGGCCAGGGGGCGTCACAAGGAGCTCATGCGTCAGCTGGGTGCGACCGTTGTCAGTGGGTCTGAGGGCCAGATCACTGAGGAAGAGGAGTGGATTCAGCAGCACTGTCCGTGGACCGATTCCGACACCGAGCAGTTTCCGACTAAGGATGGCAGTGCAGATGACCCTGCCAGGATGTGATGAGAGAGCTCCTCAGTTTGCCTTCACCTGGAGCCGTAGCGTCGCTCTTTGCCCTTTTGGTGTCTCGATGCCAAAGGGGGAGAGAGCTTAGGGATTTGTGCTTTATGGTGTCGTCGTTTTCTTTGTTGTGTCGTTGTGTTTTCGCGCCATTTGCCTTGTTTGGTTGTGTGCCAGTGAGACCTAAGTTCCAGATATATGGTGTAAGACATATGCTACCTTATCTTTATCTATGTCTTTCTAGTACTTTGGTATCTTATGAGTTGCTTGTCTATCCTGTTATATTACCTGCTCTCATGTATCCTATGCTTAGGTTGTTGGACTATAAAATATAGGGGGAGTGTTGATCCTAATGTGTGTGTCCTACTTTCCAAAGTCACCACTAACTAGGTGCACACATTCAGGGGGAGCCCGTCTATATTTTGTAGTTCTAAGTATCTTTACTTTCGTGTTATATCCTTGTGCAAATCCCTGGTTGTCATCAATCCACCAAAAAGGGGGAGATTGTTAAGGCATATCTCTCTAAATGTAGTTTTGGTGATTGATGACAACATGTTTGCGGACTAATCGTGTGCTTTGAGCATTTCAGAGATTCATCATTCAGCACGAGACTATTTCTTTCCCCTCGGAGTGTCATTCAAGACGGTGTATCTCTTTCGCTTCTTTTCTGGTGGACTAGTTTCGTAGGAGTCACCGTACTATCAAGAGGGGTCCGTTTTGGTAAGGCTAGGGTGGAATCAACACGTACACATCCTTTTTACACCTTCTGAGCCTCTCCGCTTCATTGGAGGTCCCTTTCCCCCCTTCTTTGGGCTGAGTCTGGTCCCAGCGGTAGTACCGCTTAGGAGTCACAGGCGGCAGTACCGCTCCGCAGCGGTAGTATCGCCGGTGGGTCCTCAGCAGTAGTACCGCTGCAGTACCAGGTCCCTACCATGTCGACTCGAGGGGTCATTTCTCGTGTCGGATAGTGCGGTACTTCGCAGCGGCAGTAGAGCGGCAGTGCCGCTCGTGAGCGGTAGTACCGCCCTACCACCGCGGCAGTACCGCTCGAGTCCGTATCTCTCCCGCCCTCCGAACTCCATGGTAGTAGCGCCCGGGGGAGCGGTAGTACCACTGTTCTCAGCGGTAGTACCGCTGCCTTATGAGGTAGTACCGCCCTCTACGGGGCTGTTTTGGGGGGGGGGTAACGGTTGGATTGTTCCCCCCACTATATAAGGAGGTCTTCTTCCCCAAAGTTGACCCACCTCTTCCCCCAAAAGCTCCATTATTGCTCCAAGCTCCATTTTCGCCCGATCTCTCTCCCTAGCCAATCAAACTTGCTGATTTTTCTCGGGATTGGTTGAGAAGGCCCCGATTTACACTTCCACCAAGAGAAATTTGATTCCCCCCACTTATACCTAGCAGATCTTGTTACTCTTGGGTGCTTGAGCACCCTAGACGGTTGAGGTCACTGTGGAGCCATAGTCCATTGTGGTGAAGCTTTGTGGTGTCGTTGGGAGCCTCCAATTAAGTTGTGGAGATTGCCCCAACCTTGTTTGTAAAGGTCCGGTCGCCGCCTTCAAGGGCACCAATAGTGGAATCACGACATCTCGCATTGTGTGAGGGCGTGAGGAGAATACGGTGGCCCTAGTGGCTTCTTGGGGAGCATTGTGCCTCCACACCGCTCCAACGGAGACGTACTTCCCTTCAAAAGGAAGGAACTTCGGTAACACATCCTCGTCTTCACCTGCTCCACTCTTGGTTATCTCATCCCTTTACTTTCGCAAGCTTACTTGTGTTAAATCCCTTGCTTGCTTTTGTGCTTGTTGTCATTGCGTCATATAGGTTGCTCACTTAGTTGCATATCTAGACAACCTACTTTGATGCAAAGTTTAAATTGGTAAAGAAAAGCTAAAAATTATTAGTTGCCTATTCACCCCCCTCTAGTCAACTATATCGATCCTTTCAGATGGGTACCTAAACGAGAGAGAACTAAATAAGTCATGTGGTGTTTCATCAATATGCAACTCGTTGCATATTGATCTACACTTAATTGTAGTGTTGTTTGTTGCACTTTGCCATGCCATGCCTCATTAAACCGGACATGCATCATACTTGGTTGTGCATCATGCCATGTTTATGTGATGGTTGTTTACCATGTTGTTTGCTTCTTTCCGGTGTTGCTTCTTTGGGTTAGTTCCGATAACGTCGCGTTTGTGAGGATTCGTTCGACTACGTACGCTTGTATTCTTCATGGACTCGTTCTTCTTCCTCGCGGGATCTCAGGCAAGATGACCATACCCTCGAAATCACTTCTATCTTTGCTTGCTAGTTGTTCGCTCTATTGCTATGCCGCACTACCTACCACTTGCTATATCATGCCTCCCATATTGCCATGTCAAGCCTCTAACCATCCTTTCCTAGCAAACCGTTGCTTGGCTAAGTTACCGCTTTCGTCAATATGCAACTCGTTGCATATTGAGCTACACTTAATTTGTAGTGTTGTTTGTTGCACTTTGCCATGCCATGCCTCATTAAATCGGACATGCATCATACTTGGTTGTGCATCATGCCATGTTTATGTGATGGTTGTTTACCATGTTGTTTGCTTCTTTCCGGTGTTGCTTCTTCGGGTTAGTTCCGATAACGTCGCGTTTGTGAGGATTCGTTCGACTACGTCCGCTTGTCTTCTTCATGGACTCGTTCTTCTTCCTCGCGGGATCTCAGGCAAGATGACCATAACCTCGAAATCACTTCTATCTTTGCTTGCTAGTTGTTCGCTCTATTGCTATGCCGCGCTACCTACCACTTGCTATATCATGTCTCCCATATTGCCATGTCAAGCCTCTAACCATCCTTTCCTAGCAAACCGTTGCTTGGCTAAGTTACCGCTTTTGCTCAGCCCCTCTTATAGCGTTGCTAGTTGCAGGTCAAGATGAAGATTGCTCCATGTTGGGTTGTGTTTATGTTGGGATATCACAATATCTCTTATTTTATTAATGCATCTATATACTTGGTAAAGGGTGGAAGGCTCGGCCTTATGCCTGGTGTTTTGTTCCACTCTTGCCGCCCTAGTTTCTGTCATATCGGTATTATGTTCCCGGATTTTGCGTCCCTAACACGGTTGGGTGTTATGGGAACCCCTTGACAGTTCGCCTTGAATAAAACTCCTCTAGCAAGGCCCAACATTGGTTTTACCATTTGCCTACCTACCACCTATACCTTTCCCTTGGGAGTAATTAACCCGAGGGTCATCTTTATTTTAGCCCCCCCAGGGCCAATGCTTCTCTAAGTGTTGGTCCGAACTAGAGCCACTTGCAGCGCCACCTCGGGGAAACTTGAGGGCTGGTTTTAGTTGTACGTAGTGCTCATTCGGTCGTGGCCTGAGACGAGATACGCGCGGCTACTATCAGGGTGTTAGCACGCCGGGAGGTCTTGCTGGTCTTGTTTTACCATTGTCGAAATGTCTTGTAACCGGGATTCTGAGACTGATCGGGTCATTCCGAGAGAAGGAATATCCTTCGATGATCGCGAGAGCTTATCATGGGCTAAGTTGGGACACCCCTGCAGGGTTTGAAATTTCGAGAGCCGTGCCCGCGGTTATGTGGCAGATGGGAATTTGTTAATGTCCGGTTGTAGAGAACTTGACACTTGACTTAATTAAAATACATCAACCGTGTGTGTAGCCGTGATGGTCTCTTCTCGGCGGAGTCCGGGAAGTGAACACAGTCTTGTGTTATTTATGAACGTAAGTAGTTTCAGGATCACTTCTTGATCACTTCTAGCTTCTCGACCGTTGCGTTGCTTCTCTTCTCGCTCTTATTGGCGTATGTTAGCCACCATATTTGCTTAGTGCTTGCTGCAGCTCCACCTCATTACCCCTTTCCTACCCATAAGCTTAAATAGTCTTGATCTCGCGGGTGTGAGATTGTTGAGTCCTCGTGACTCACAGTTTCTACCAAAACAGTTGCAGGTGCCGACGATACCAGTGCAGGTGGCGCAACCGAGCTCAAGTGGGAGTTCGACGAGGACCTTGGTCGTTACTATGTTTCGTTTCCTGATGATCAGTAGTGGTGCCCAGTTGGGACGGTCGGGGATCTAGCATTTGGGGTTATCTTCTTTTCATTTGGATTTGACCATAGTCGGTCCATGTGTGTATCTTGAGTGATGTATGAATTTATTTATGAATTGTGTGAAGTGGCGATGGTAAGCCAACTCTCTTTATCCCATTCTTGTTCATTACATGGGATTGTGTGAAGATGACCCTTCTTGCGACAAAACCTACAATGCGGTTATGCCTCTAAGTCGTGCCTCGACACGTGAGAGATATAGCCGCATCGTGGGCGTTACACCGAATTGCTAATCGAGCTCTTGACGAGCCGAATCATCCTGTTGCAGTGTGGTCCGGACTCTCTTACTGATGTCCAGGGGCTCGGCAGCTGGATTACGGTTCTGCTTGAGAAGGCTGCTCTGTACCTCTGCTACAAGGGTGGCTGTGTGCTCCTCTATTCGGAGGGAGCGTTCAGTGTTGCCATTGACTGTTATGATGCCGCGTGGACCAGGCATCTTGAGCTTGAGATAAGCATACTGTGGCACTACGTTGAATCTAGCAAACGCGGTTCGTCCGAGCAGTGCGTGGTAGCCGCTGCGGAAGGGGACGATATCAAAGATTAATTCTTCGCTTCGGAAGTTGTCCGGAGAACCGAAGACCACCTCCAGCGTGATTGAGCCCGTACAACGGGCCTCTACACCTGGTATGATTCCTTTAAAGGTAGTCTTTGTGGGTTTGATTCGTGAGGGATTAATGCCCATCTTCCGCACTGTATCCTGATAGAGCATGTTGAGGCTGCTACCACCGTCCATTAGGACTCGTGTTAGGTGAAATCCGTCGATGATTGGGTCGAGGACCAGTGTGGCCGAACCGCCATGGCGGATACTAGTTGGGTGATCTCGACGATCAAAGGTGATCGGGAATGATGACCACAGATTGAACTTTGGGGCGACTGGCTCTATCGCATAGACGTCCCTGAGTGCTCACTTGCGCTCCCTTTTGGGGATGTGTGTAGCATATATCATGTTCACCGTTTTGACTTGAGGGGGAAATTTCTTCTGCCCCCCAGTGTTCGGCTGCCGGGGCTCTTCGTCCTCGTCCTCACTTTGTGATCCCTTTTCTTTGCTCTCGGCATTTAACTTGCCAGCCTGTTTGAAAACCCAACAATCTCTGTTGGTATGATTGGCTTGTTTGTCTGGGGTGCCATGTATCTGGCACGGACGATCGAGTATGCGGTCCAAGCTGGATGGTCCCTCATTGTTCCTTTTGTAGGGCTTCTTCCGTTGGCCGGACTTGGAGCCGCTGAATCCGGCGTTAACTGTGGTGTCATCGGTGTTATCGTCATTGTTTCGGCGTTTGTGTCTATTGCGCTGGAGCTTGCCGGTGCTATTCTTGGCCTCGGAGGGGCCTGCCTCGCTGGGTGTGTTTTTGCTACGAGCCAGCCAGCTGTCCTCACCCGCGCAAAAGCGGGTCATGAGTGTTGTGAGGGCTGCCATGGATTTCGGCTTTTCTTGGCCGAGGTGGCGGGTGAGCCATTCGTCACGGATGCTGTGTTTGAAGGCTGCTAGGGCTTCGGCATCCGGGTAGTCAACGATCTGGTTCTTTTTGGTTAGGAACCTAGTCCAGAATTTTCTGGCTGATTCTCCAGGTTGTTGGACTATATGACTGAAGTCATCGGCATCTGGTGGCCGAACATAAGTACCTTGGAAGTTGTCAAGAAAAGCTTCTCCCAAGTCCTCCCAACTGCCGATGGGATTTTCAGGCAGGCTATTTAGCCAGTGTCTAGCTGGCCCTTTTAATTTAGTGGGAGGTATTTGATGGCGTGGAGGTCGTCTCCTCGGGCCATATGGATGTGGAGAATAAAATCTTCGATCCAGTACTGCGGGATCGGTTGTTCCGTCGTATGATTCGATATTGACGGGCTTGAACCCCTCGGGGAATTCATGATCCAGTACTTCATCTATGAAGAAGAGAGGGTGTGCGGCGCCTCTATATTGGGCCGCGTCGCGGCGCACCTCTGATGGAGTCCGTCTGTGGTTATCGGCCCGGACATGACTAGGTTTGTCACGTCCGAATAGGTGGCCGTCATCCCGAGTCGGAAAGCGTCCTCGCGATCCGTAGATTGATCTAGAGTGTCCTGCTCTACTGTCCAAGTCCTGTCGAAGGTCGTATGTGTAGTCCCAAGCTGTTTTTTCTTTGCTTTTATGAGGCTGTGGGGCGGGCTGTTGTTCGGCTTGAGTTGCCGTTTTATCCCGACCGCGAGGTGGTCGGTCCGCCGCACTATCACGACCACGTGGTGGTCGTTCCGCATTGCGCGAGGGAGGTATGGGCTCTGGTGCCTCCTTATCAAACCGAGGTTGCAGTCTTCGCTTCGGGTAACTCTTGGCTGGGTGTTTGAGGCCGTATTCTTCAGCCGACAGGACATCAGTACATCTGTCAATGAGTAGGTCTTGATCGGCTTGAAGCTGCTGCTGCTGCTTTTTCTTCAGACTTCTTGCAGTAGCTATTAGCTGGCGCTTGAAGCGCTCCTGCTCGAGGGGTGCCTCAGGCACGATGAAATCCTTGCTGCCGAGGCTCTCCTCATCCTCGGAGAGTCGACGATAACTATCGTCGTCTGGGTCACTGGGTATGGCCTGTTTATCAGGGTTAACTTGCCCGTTGCCTTGTTCCTCCTGTTCGGATGCTACTCCAGCAGGGTCTTCATTATTTTCGGCGTCGTCTGGAGCACTATTTTCTCCGGTGCTAGTGTTGCCATCCTTTGAGCGACATGGCTTAGAACGGCGTTTAGGGCGCCGGCGCTTGGGCTATGTCTCAGAAGGTTTATTCGTGACTGGATCTTCTTTGTCATTGTCGCTAGCTTTTTTAGGTGTGTCAACCATGTACACATCGTACGAAGAGGTGGCCGTCCAACGTCCAGTGAATGGCGGGTCTTGGCCTTGCTCCTTGTCGGCATCGTCGTCCATACCGTCGATGTCTTCGGAGCCATAATCAAGCTCGTTGGTTAAGTCCTCGACAGTGGCTATGAAGTGGGTGGCGGGTGGGAAGCGAAATTCCCCATCATCAGCATCTAGTTCGAACCGGACATAGTTCGGCTGGGAGTCCCCCGCCAAGGACAGGTTTTTTTAATGAATTTAGCACATCGCCCAAGGGCGAGTGTTGAAAGACGTCTGCGGCGCTGAACTCGAAGATCGATGTCCGATCTAGCTCGGTGTATGCAGGCATATGCGGTTCGGAATTTATAGCCGGAAACGAGTCAGGAATTCCGGTGACGCAGATATTTCCTGGTGTTGAGTCTATGTGCGGCTCCAACGCCGCGGACTCTGTGGCTTCGGATGGTGCAATCTGCTCCGGATCTAGGGCCGTAGCAGTTACAGGAACCATCTCCTGAATCTGGTCCAATGACAGATTTAAGTCATGTTCATCGGAGCGAGGGGGAGCAATCGCCGCGGTCTCAAATCCATTGAAGATCAAGTCTCCACGGATATCCGCAATGTAGTTCAAGCTCCCAAATCTGACCTGGTGGCCAGGGGCGTAGCTATCGATCTGCTCCAGATGGCCAAGCGAGTTGGCCCGCAGTACGAAGCCGCCGAATACAAAAATCTGTCCAGGGAGGAAGGTTTCTCCTTGGACAGCGTCACTATAGACGATCGAAGGAGCCATCGAACCTTTCGTCGACAGCACAGTGGAACTCTCAATGAAAGCACCAATGTCGGTGTCAAAGCCGGCGGATCTCGGGTAGGGGGTCCCGAACTGTGCGTCTTAGGTCGATGGTTGCAGGAGACAGGGGACACGATGTTTACCCAGGTTCGGGCCCTCTCTATGGAGGTAATACCCTACTTCCTGCTTGATTGATCTTGATGAATATGAGTATTACAAGAGTTGATCTACCACGAGATCGTAATGGCTAAACCCTAGAAGTCTAGCCTGTATGACTATGGTAATGAGTCTGTGCTTTCCGGACTACACCCTCCGGTTTATATAGACACCGGGGGAATCTAGGGTTACATAGAGTCGGTTACATAGGAAGGAATCTTCATAGTTGATCGCCAAGCTTGCCTTCCACGCCAAGGAGAGCCCTATCTGGACACGGGTACAGTCTTCAGCCTTCATGTCTTCACAGCCCATCAGTCCGGCCCATGGATAACTGTCGGCGTTCTGGGAACGGGGGTCCCAGACTTGCCTGCCTGCGGCCCACGGCGTGGCTGTGCTAGCAGGCCTGTACGGACCATCTTCATCAACAAGGCATTCAAGACCCTCGCGAGGGGCCAAGCCTCGCGGGGCGGATGACGCAAGACCTCCTCAGGAGCGGCCTCACCAGGTTGCCTCGCGAGGAGCGGAGAGATCGAGGCAGGGCAAACCTCGCGAGGTTCTCGTGACGTGAGCCATGACGATCAAGATCAGGCAGGCGCCAACGCGCGCAACGTCCTTGTTTCCTCTTTGCTAAGGGGGCAAGCGCAGGCGCGGAGTACCGAGGCATCAAGCAAAGGTTTCCATATCGGTGCAACGAGACCAAGACCAGCAGGACGGCAAGACGGAGGTCACCATGGAGCCCAAGGCTGCGTCACCACCAGAGCCTTTTGCAGGCGAAGACCGCTTTTGTCAGGATAAGCTGTACTAGTTGTCCCCTTTCAAATTGGCCATTGTTGGCTCCCTTCCCGCTCAATATTTGGGGAGAGGACCAGGGCCTATATAAGTAGAACTAGCCACCACCGTAGGGGATAACTCATTCAGAGGCATCTCACCTAATCCTTAGCCACACACCGAGCACAAGAACACCTCAACCTCAGGAGGCTGTTCTTCCCCTTGTACTGTTCGTCATCAGCCCAAGAGGCAATCCACCACCACCACACTGGAGTAGGGTATTACACCATAACGGTGGCCCGAACCAGTATAAATCTTGTGTCCCTTGTGTTACGAGTTCGTCGAGCTCGTTCTTGAGATCTTAGCCAGTTAGGCCGTGGATCGGTAGGGAGGAAATCTTCGCGCGCACCCCAGTGTTCGAACCTCGAGGGTTTTTCCGGAACCCGTGATCCGACATTTGGCGCGCCAGGTAGGGGTGCGCTGAAGCTTCCTTTCTGTCGCTCCGCGCCCAATTGCTCCGTCGTCTCCATGGCAGACGCTCGCCGTGCTCGTGTTGAGCGCCGGGCTGCCCTCGCCACCTGTGCCGCTCAGACGGCTCCCGTCGGCGGGCCACCTCGTTGTTCTCCGTCGCCTGCCGCCACCGGCCCGGTGGGGAATGAGCAGCAAGCATCCTCGCTGCACCCCTCGGTGCGGCGGGACGGCTGCACCGCCACTCCATCGCTGACCCCGGCCGGTTCCTCCTCACATGCACGTCGCGCTCCCATGGACGCGCGGGCCGCGCTCCTCATGGCGCACGAGCTCCTGTGCCACCGTCCGGTCGACGACCTCTACAAGGACTGGCTCGACCGAATCGCCGAGCTTGTCCGCGTCGCGGGGGGCTCCCCTGCGTCGTCCCTCTCTCCACCTCGCCCTCCGCCAGCTACAGGCGACGTAGCTCACGGAGCACCTCCACCACCTCTGCCCCAAGACGGCGCCCTGGCGCCAAGACGCGCGGCTCCGCGGCGCGACCCACCGCGTCCGGCACCCACGCGTGAAGAAAGAAGCTGTCAAGAAGTCCCTCGACCGCAAGAGAACGCTCTGCCGCTCCTCGCACCGCCGTGCCAGGATCGTTTGCTGCGGCAAAGCCCTGTGCCGCTTGCCGTAGCGGCACGCGGGCGCCCATACCAAGCTCCACCTCCAAGGCAGGCCCCGGAGACCACGGCCGGCTGCCGCGCCTTCATCCCCGAGCTGCGTAGTGTCGCCTGGCCGGGCAAGTTCAAGCCAGATCTGCCTCCTCGCTACGACGGCACCCCCGACCCCGCAGAGTTCTTGCAGCTCTACGAGCCGAGCATTGAGGCGGCCAACGGCGATGAGAAAGTCATGGCGAACTAGTTCCGCATGGCTCTCAAGGATGGTGCCCGCTCCTGGCTCCTGAATCTGCCCCCAGGCTCGATCTCCTCCTGGGACGAGATGCGCAACCGTTTTGTTGCCAACTTCCAGGGCACTCGCGACCGCCCACCGGCCGCGGGTGACCTGCGCCGCGTCAAGCAACAACCAGGAGAGACCCTCCAGAAGTACATCCAGCGCTTCAACAACGTCCACCTCAAGATCCCTAAGGTGACAGATGAGGCCATCATCTCCACGTTCTCTGATGGCGTCTGCGACGTCAAGATGAAGGAGGTGCTCGCTATCCACGAGGAGTTGTGCACGTCTCTGGAGTTGTTCAACCTGGCGACCAAGTGCGCAAGAGCTGAGGAGGGGCACCTCTCCCTCCTCGAGCTCCCAGCTGCGGACCCGGAGGAGAAGAAACCAAGGCCAAGGACGTGAAGCGCAAGGCAGCAGCCGTGCTCGCGGTGGAACCAAACACCAAGCGCGACAGAGACCAGCCCGAGTCATCCGAGAGCAGCCGATCGTTCTGTGCCTTCCATAACCTGCATACCCACAACACCAGCGACTGTCAAGAGCTCAGAGCCATCCGAGAAGGACGCTTCAGTCGACGCCCCGAGCGCAGTGATTGGGGATATGGCCGAGGAGGAGGACGTGGTGGCGGACGCTGGGACGACCGTGGCCCGCGCCAAGAGTGGCGCGACCGGCCTCACTAGGACCACTGGCAGGATCAGCCTCACGAGGGCGCCTGGAGGGACCAGCCTCATGAGGATCGACCTCAGGGCAACGCCGGTCTTCCTCCACTACCGCCACCGCCAAGAAGGAATGATGACCACCATCAAGACGAGGGGCCGGGGGCTTCCAGGATCCGCGTGCTATCACCTGCATCTTGGGCGGAGCTCAAGCCCCAGCCTCCCAGCGTATCTTCAAACAGTTTGCTCATGAAGTGAATGCAGTCCTCCCCAAGCTTGAGGCCACGCGCCCGCTCAGGTGGTCCAAGTGCGCCATCACGTTTAGTTCGGCAGATCAGCTCAAGTGCGCAGCTACCGCTGGCGCCCTCCCAATGCTTTGCTCACCAGTCATCAACAACGTGCAAGTTATCAAGACCCTCATCGACGGCGGCGCAGGGCTCAACGTCCTGTCCGTCGACATGTTCGACAACCTCCAAGTGCCATATGACCAGCTTCAGCCTACCAAGCCGTTCTCATGAGTGACCGACGGTTCCACCACACCGATAGGGCAGGTCCGTCTCCCTGTCACCTTCAGAGAGCGCAACAACTACCGCACCGAGCTCATCGACTTCGATGTCGCCTACATCCGCCTGCCATACAATGCGATCCTCGGGTACCCAGCCCTGGCCAAGTTCATGGCGGTGACTCATCATGGCTACAATGTCCTCAAGATGCCAGGAAGCGGCGGAATCATCACGGTCCCATGCAAAGAAAGAGATGCGGTGTGCTCCCTCGAGCGTGCCTTCCAAGGTGCAGCAATCGACGACCCCGACAGCAAGGGCGAGCGCCCTCCTGAGACCACCCCCAAGAAGAAGAAGCAGCTGCGCCGTGCAGGACCTCAGGAGTGTGGCGTTGCAGCTGGAACCTCGTCAGGATCAGTGCCCTCACCTGGGGCGCCTCCCTCCATCACATAGGAAAGCGTGCCCGGCGCCCTTCTCGGGCAGGGCTCGGGGGCTCTCTTCTGGAGGGCCTCAGACCTTGCCAACATCACGAGGGAGGCGCTTGGGCACCACTTGGAGGCGTGCTTCACGACACGTTTCCCTCAGGAGGACAGAGGGCAAGGAGCGCCCACCGCTCAGGAGTTCATCACCAAGACCACTCAGGAACTGCAATACACGAGGGCCATGCGCGGCGACCGCCGCTCACCAGGCGCAGCTCCCCATCCAGGCGAGGATGCCGGGCTACGCGTCTGCATCGACGTTCCAGGGCTCAACAGGGCCGCCTCTCAGGAGCTTTTATGGCCTTCGCGCGCGGGACGCTGCGAAGGACCACCTCACAGCTACGTTCGCATGCCTTTTGGCCTGCCGAGCGTGGCGCTCGCCTATCAGCGCAACCTGCGGAGCATCCTGGCGGCTCAGGAGGCCAGGCACCACGCTGTGCTGACGGAGATGGAGACGATCCTCAGGGAACCACCTGGACCCCTAGAGCCTCCCGAGGCTCAGGACCCCGGTGGCTCATGAGAGGTGACCCCTTCGCCGTGTACCTTCAGCTGCCTCAACTCTCCTCGTCAACAGAACCAGGTGACATTTTCCAAGTTCATTTAGCTGGGAGCGCCCCTCGGGCTGCATCATTCCCAGGTCGCGTGGGTCCGTCCCTGTGGCATGTATCCCTTTTATGTCTTTAGCTTACCTTGTTGGGGGCGCCCCTCGGGCTGCATCATCCCCAAGCCGCTCGGGCCTGACCCAGTGGCCTGTACCATTCCCGCATTTACTTAAGCCAGTATGCTTTCCATGCTTAATCTACCTATGACTATTACCTGCTCGATCGCCACCCACCCTGGGAGCCGCGCGCCGACCGTCTTTCTTCAGGACCCTTCGCGTGAGCAAGTTGAGCACGGCGCCTGTGCTCGGGCCCGTCCCTGCAGCGTCGATAAATCCAACGGCTGAGCTCTGTCTGGCGGGCCGGCCCCGTTCACATCACCTCCTGGGGCCGTTGGTGCTTGGCTTTCTCACACGATAACCTCAGGAGATTCGTTCGGCGCAGGTTGTCTGACCACCTCGCAGGACAAACACAGCGAACAAGAACCAAGACCAGGCGCAACCTGCCTTGAGGTAGGGCCTCGTGAGTCCCGCGCTGGCTCACAAGTTCCCAGATACACCTTGTCTAGCCCTGCTGTGCAAGCCACGTGTCAGGGCGGGGCTGTACACGCCCTGGGGGCTCTCCGCAGTAGGGAGTCCCCATCCCACGCCCCAGTGGAAGAACCATGCTCCGCGCTGGCCGTCGACACTGCCGAGGAGCGGCTATGCCCGTGCACAAGCGGAAGCACTATGCTCCGCGCTGGTGATAAACAACTGAGGGCGGCCTCACGGCCGTACCAACCTCAGGGAGCCCAGAGCTCAGTGTCCGGCCTCACCGCAACGCCTCCCCTCGAGAGAACCGCGCGAGGGGGCTGGGCATGGGGGCTGTGCTCGAGTCATGCCCAAGCATACGCCACCCAACCAGGTCCCTCGGACCTGGTCGTCGCATGCCCCTCCCGAGCCGAGCCTCAGCGAGGACAAAGGTATGGAGATTGTTTGCACGTCAAGGGGGACTCCTGAGCATCGCGACTCAGGAGCCTAACTGGTCATGTAGCCCCTCACTCCTTGGCCCGTCCTGGTCTCCGGTCGGCCCAACGGCGGTTGAGGTATGCGCGGGGCCGGGCTCTGCCGACGTAGAACATTAACCTATCCTTGCATAGCCTTCTTATAAGATGTTTGCGCGTCAAGGGGGGCTCCTGAGCATCGCGACTGAGGAGCCTAACTGGTCACGTAGCCCCTCACTCCTTGGTCCGTCCTGGTCTCCGGTCGACCCAACGGCGGTTGAGGTATGCGCGGGGCCAGGCTCTGCCGACTTAGAACACAAAGCAAATAGGAAGAAAATCGCAAAATCTTAAAGCAAATATTACAGGCCATATCGTTCTCCTAAATACCAATCACGAGTTTAAACGCCTCCACAAGGCATGATGCATGTTGCAGGAATAAACAGGGAAGCAGCCACAAGCAAGTCACCCCTCGACGCAGCCATCACCCGCAGAAGGTGCT
This sequence comes from Aegilops tauschii subsp. strangulata, assembly GCF_002575655.3. Taxonomy (NCBI): domain Eukaryota; kingdom Viridiplantae; phylum Streptophyta; class Magnoliopsida; order Poales; family Poaceae; genus Aegilops; species Aegilops tauschii. Next base: position 321,464,133 of record NC_053038.3, on the reverse strand, counting down.
CCTCCCTTGGTGGCGTCGCCTTCTCCTGCACCGTCAGCCGGGGCCGCAGGATCGGTGGCATCGCCGGTCGAAGGCGCGAGGACGAAGCCGCGGAACTTCTTCAGCAGGGCCTCCACTTGACCTTTCACAGCTGCGGCAGCAGCCGTGCAGTGTTCGTCAGCTACAGGCTCCGGCAGCTCTTCAAGACGAGCATTGGGGTCACGAAGGTACAGATAGCTGAAGACACGCGTCAGTGCAGCTGAAGAAAGGACACGAGCCTCAGCCTCAGCCATGGGACCGATGCCCTCCACGACTTCCTCGAGCGCCTTCACCAAGTGGGGAAGCAGATGAGTAGGGCCATCCTCGTCGGTGGTCAGTGGCTTCTCCAAGCCCTTCTTGTACAGTGACTTCAGCGCCACGCTGGACCTCTCCTCAAGAAGCGAGAAGGCCACGCGGTCTTCAGCCAGGACCTTCGCCTTGGCATCAAGATTGGCCTCCTTCGCCTTCGCCTTCTGCTCCAACTCCTCTAGTCAGCTGCGCTCCGCGGCCTACGCCTTCGCCAGCTCTCCCAGCTCGGTGTCGCGGCCCTTGATGGCGTCCTCTCGGGCCCTCATCTCCTCCTCCTTCGCCTGGCGGCCACGTGCTTCTTCTTCGTGCTGGTCGCGCAGACCCTTCAGCTTGTCCTCCAGTTCTCGGCAGCGGTTGCGGGCGTCCTTCAGCGCCGCCTCGCGATCGGCCGCAGCTTTGGCAGCAGCCTGCTTCTCATTCTCGGAAGCCGCCGCAGCCTGGCTCGGCAATGCTCGAACCGCCGAGTCAGAGTGAAGCCAGCCAGAGGCCAGCTCCAGGCGCCCGGCTGCCAGACGCGGGTCCGCGCCCAGGAGATCTTCCCGCAGCTAGGCCATCCCCGAAAGGACGCGCTCCAAGGCGGCAGAGGAAGCAGAAGAACCTGGGGCCAGAGGCGCAGCAGGAGGAGGGGGCGGCGTTGTTACCAGAGCCTCGGAGATCAAGGGCTCCTGAGCCTTTGGGACCTCATCAGTCGAGCCAGGCACCGGCACTTCCAGAGCCAGCGGGGCCACGGGGGCTGACTCCTCCCGACGATGCTCCTCTTTGCCTCGCGAGGGCGACCGGGCTGGGGAGGTGCGAGTGTTGTCGCTTCCCTTCTCCGTAGAGGGGGGCACGGCCGCTACATCCTCCTTCCTTTTCTTCGCCGAAGGCATCTATTGGCGTTCTGGGAACGGGGGTCCCCAGATTTTCCTGCTTGCGGCCCACGGCGTGGCTAAGTCAGCGGGCCGTATGGCCCATCTTCATCAACAAGGCATCCAAGACCCTCGCAAGGGGCCAAGCCTCGCGAGGCGGACGGCGCAAGACCTCCTCAGGACTGGCCTGGCCATGCAGGCTCACGAGGAGCGGAGATATCAAGGCGGGGCAAACCTCACGAGGCTCTCGTGACGTGAGCCATGACGATCGAGGCCAGGCGGGCGCCAGTCGGGCGCCAGCGCGCGTAGCGTCCTTGTTTCCTCTTTGGTGCTAAGGAGGCCAGCGCAGGCGAGGAGTACCGAGGCATCAGGCAAAGGTTGCCTTGTCGGTGCAACGAGACCAAGACCAGAAGGACGGCAGGACGGAGGTCATCGTGGAGCCCAAGACGGCGTCACCACCAGAGCCTTTCGCAGGAGAAGACCACTTTTGTCAGGATAGCTTGTACTAGCTGTCCCCCTTCAAATTTGCCCGCCGTTGTTGGCTCCCTTCCTGCTCAATATTTGGGAAGAGGACCAGGGCCTATATAAGTAGAGCTAGCTACCACAGTAGAGGAGAGAGTTCTGATCCGCCAGTTCACCCAGCACAAGAACACCTCAACCTCAGGAGGCTGTTCTTCCCCTTGTACTGTTCATCATCAGCCCAAGAGGCAATCCACCATCACCACACTGGAGTAGGGTATTACACCACAACGGTGGCCCGAACCAATATAAATCTCGTGATTTTCTGTGTTGCGAGTTCGTCGAGTTCGTCCGTGAGATCTTAGCGAGCTAGGGTGTGAATCGGTAGGAGGGAAAGACTTCGCGCGCACCCCAGAGTTCGAACCTGAAGGGTTTGCCGGAACCCCACATCCGACATTTGGCGCTCCAGGTAGGGGGTGCGTCGTAGCTCCTCTCCACCAGCCTGCGCCCCGCGCCGCCGCACTTCGCCCCCATGGCAGGTGCCCCGCCACCCGCCCCTGCGGCCGACATCGACAGCGGGGCATCTGGGTACCGAGCCTTGGCCCCCGCCCTACGGCGGGTGCGGTGGCCGACCAAGTTCAAGCCAGAGATGCCACCGCGTTACGACGGCGCGGCAGACCCGTTGCCGTTCCTGCTGGCGTACGAGGAGGCTGTCCTCGAGGCCGGAGGCGACGACAATATCATGGCCAACTGGTTCCCCATGGCCCTCGCCGGCGAGCCGCGCGCCTGGCTGCTCAACCTCCCCGGATCCACGGTGGCGTCCTAGGGGGAGCTCCGCGACCTCTTAGCTGCCCGCTACGGGGTGCCGGCGCACCACGCAGTCGCGGCCCTGCTGGGCGGCTCTCAAGCACCGCCTTCAGATCGCCACGTCAAGCCATTCCTCTGTCAGATCGGGGCCACCTCCAAGCGCCCGGGGGCTCCGCCAGGTTGGGCAGCGCGAGAGGCCGACCTCACTTTCGGCTCAGAAGACCACCCCGACTCCACCGCCGGCTCGGGCATGCTCCCAATGCTCTGCACGCCCACCATTTGCAACGTGGCCATTACCAAGACCCTCATCGACGGCGGTGCCAGCCTCAACTTGCTCTCCGTAGAAGCCTTCAGCCTGCTTCACGTGGCGCTCGAGCGGCTCAGCCTCAGCAAGCCCTTCTCAGGAGTTGGTGGCGGAGCTGCCCACTCTCTGGGGCAGATTCGCCTCCCCGTCACCTTCGGCACACGCGACAACTACCGCACCGAGCTGGTGGACTTCGACATCGCCCGCATCGGTCTCCCGTACAACGCCATCCTCGGGTACCCAGCTCTCGCTCAGTTCATGGCGGCGACTCACCCGGCCTACAACCTCATGAAGATGCCGGGGAGCAAGGACGTCCTCACCATCAAGGGGGATACTAAGGAGGCCGTGACGGCACTCGGGCTTGCCTTCAAGACCGCGGCGGTAGCACAGCCAGCCAGCGTCGGTATCCCCGAGGCCAAGGAGGCCGCGCCTACCAAGAAGAAGCAGTTGTTCACCCAAGACAAGGTGGAAACCAAGCAGGTGCCGGTCGACGAGGACGGGCCTTCAGGAGCCACCTTTACCATAGGCGCCGGCCTTGACCCGGGTCAAGAGGAGGCCTTGGTGAGGTTCTTGCGCGCGAACAAGGAGATATTCGCGTGGGAGCCCAATCAGCTGGTAGGGATCCCGAGGGAGGTGATTCAGCATCATCTGAGGGAATGCCCCAACATACGCCCCGTGAAGCAGCGAGCGAGACGACAGTCCACTGAGAAGCAGGCCTTCATCGTCCAGGAGACACGCAAGCTAGAGGCGGCAGGTGCCATTCGCGAAGTTCGATATCCCGAGTGGCTGGCGAACCCCGTTGTAGTGCCAAAGAAAGGCGGGAAGGAACGGATGTGCGTCGACTTCACCAACCTTAACAAAGCCTGCCCCCAAGATCCATTCCCGCTCCCGCGCATCAACCAGATCATCGATTTCCACCGCCGAGTGCGGCCTGCTGTGCTTCCTGGATGCATTCTCAGGGTATCATCAGATCAAGATGGCGGTGGAAGATGTGGAGAAGACAGCCTTCCTGACACCATGTGGGGTGTACTGCTACACTTGCATGCCCTTCGGGCTGCGCAACGCGGGCGCGACCTTTCAGCGGCTGATGCACATCGCCCTGGGGCGGCAGCTCGGGAGAAACACAGAGGCCTACGTCGACGACATAGTGGTAAAGTCTCGCGAGGCGAGGACAATGATTCAAGACTTGGAGGAGACCTTCGAGAGCCTGCGCCAAGTGAACTTGAGGCTTAACCCGGAGAAGTGCGTGTTCGGCGTCCCCTCCAGCAAGCTGCTAGGATTCCTCCTATCCCACAGAGGGATCGAGCCGAACCCGGAGAAGATCAAGGCCATCGAGGACATGAGCCCACCACAGACCCTCAAAGAGATGCAGAAGCTAGCAGGGCGGGTGACCGCATTGGGGCGTTTCATCTCCAAACTGGGAGAGCGCGCCTTACCCTTCTTCAAGCTCATGAAGAAGAAGGGACCGTTCGAGTGGACCCCGGAGGCCGACCAGGCCTTCCAAGACCTCAAGAAATACCTTACCAGCCCTCCGGTGATGGTGGCACCACGGCCTCTCGAGCCCCTAGTACTCTACCTTGCCGCCACCCCGTACTCCGCCAGTGCGGCGCTGGTAGCGGTTCGGGAGGAGCGCCAAGCCGGGGCTAAAGAGGTGCAGGGTCAGGAAGGCGCAGCAAAGGCCTCAGCGGCAGAAGACCAAGCTCGGCAGGACAACACCGCAGAAACTCCTGAAGACATTCAGGTCTCAGGAACGCCTCCACCTCAGGAGATGCCCCAATCTCCGCAGGACCCAGGCCTCGACAGTGTGCCAGCCCTCGTCGAACACCCGGTGTACTTTGTCAGCACTGTGCTGCGGGACGCAAGGGCACGCTACCCCATGCCTCAGAAACTCCTGCTCGCACTCTTGGTGGCCTCAGGGAAGCTGCGACACTACTTCCAGGGCCACCCCATCAAGGTCGTCTCAGCCTACCCATTGGAGAGGGTGCTCAGGAGCCCCAACTCAGCTGGAAGGGTCGCTGAGTGGAACATCGAGCTGCAAGCATTCCAGTTGGAGTTCAGCACTACCAGGGTCATCAAGGGGGGCGCGCTCGTTGATTTTGTGGAAGAATGGACGGATGCCCGATACTTGAGGATGGCGAAGACCGGTCCACCTCACCAGGGAGCGAGGCTCCAGACGGCTGGGTCATGTATTTCGATGGCGCCTTCGTGAACCAGGGCGCGGGGGCTGGAGCAGTGCTCATCTCGCCCACTCAGGACAAGCTCTACTACGCCGTGCAACTCTGCTTTCAGCACGGCGAGAAGGTCTCCAACAATATCGCGGAATATGAAGGTCTCATAGCTGGCCTGAAGGTTGCGGCAGCTCTAGGGGTGAAACGCCTTACCATCAAAGGCGACTCGCAACTCCTCGTCAACTTCTCCAACAAGGTGAGCCAAAGGACGAGCAGATGGAGGCGTACCTCGCGGAGGTGCGCAAGATAGAAAAGCAGTTCTCGGGCCTGGAGCTGCAGCACGTGCCCCGGGGCACCAACAAGGAAGCCGACGACATCACCAGGAGAGCATCCAAGCGGCAGCCGCAAGAGCCCGGTGTCTTTGAGGAGCGGCTCTTCAAGCCATCAGGTACACCACCTCTTTCAAGCACGACTCAGCCTCGGGAGGAGCTCCCCCAGCCTCCAGCCACGGGAGCCCCAGCCTATGACCCAACCTCAGGAGCTCGTCTGCTCTTAGCGCTCGAGCCCTAGGAGGAATGCTGGATCAAGGAATTCAAGGAGTACCTGATGCAAGGGACGCTGCCGGAAAAGGAAGGGGACGCGAAGCGCGTGGCCCGGCAGGCCACGACATACTATATCCAAGACGGCGAGCTATACAGGAAACGACCGAACGATGTCACGCTGCGCTGCATCTCCAGTGATCAAGGAAGGGAGTTGCTGGTTGACATACACAGTGGGGACTGTGGGCACCATTCGTCGTCACAGACCCTCGTCGGCAAGGTGTTCCGAAGTGGATTCTACTGGCCTACAGCACTCAACGATGCAGCCGAGCTGGTGAAGTCCTGCGAGGCTTGCCAATTCCACGCCAAGCAAATCCACCAGCCAGCTCAGGGCCTCCAGACCATCCCGCTCACGTGGCCAGTCACGGTCTGGGGGCTGGACATCTTGGGCCCGTTTCCACGGGCGCTAGGGGGCTACCGCTATCTCTACGTCGCCATCGACAAGTTCACCAAGTGGGCGGAAGTGGAAGCCGTCCGTACCATCCCAGTCGGCTCCGCTGTTAAGTTCATCAAGGGCCTCGTGAGCCGCTTCAGGGTCCCCAACCGCATCATCACAGATAACGGCTCGCAGTTCACTAGTAACCTCTTGAAAACCTACTGTGCTAACCTTGGAACGCAGATCTGCTACGCTTCGGTAGCGCACCCCAGGAGCAATGGCCAGGCCGAACGCGCCAACGCGGAGGTCCTGAGGGGCCCTCAAGACCAGGACCTTCAAGAAGAAGCTGGAGGCCTGCGGTAGGGGCTGGCACGATGAGCTCCAGTCCGTGCTATGGTCCATCCACACCACCGCCAGCAAGCCAACGGGCGAGACTCCATTCTTCCTCGTCTACGGAGCTGAAGCAGTCCTTCCTCATGAGGTCAAGCATCGCTCCGCACGGGTCCTGGCGTTCGACGAAACGCAGCAGGATGCCACGCGGGGGATGGATCTCGTGCTTGTGGAGGAACGCCGTCGCGAAGCTGCATTGAGGGTGGCAAGGTACCAACAAGCTTTGCGGTGATACCACTGCCGCAACATTCGCTCCAGGACGCTCAAGGTGGGCGACCTCGTCCTGAGGCGGGTCCTCTCTAGGGAAGGGTTGCACAAGCTCTCGCCCATGTGGGAGGGCCCGTTCAGGGTCGTCCATGTCTCCAGGCCTGGTGCAGCGCGCCTGGAGATGCAGGACGGGATGCCCATCCAGAACGCATGGAACATACAGCACCTCCGTAAGTTCTACCCATGAAGCAAGGCCCAGAGCCTGTGAAGAAAGGCCCAGAGCCTGTAAAGAAGGCCCGGTGCCTGTGAAGAATCGCCGCCCGTGACACTCTCACGTAATAATGAGTTGGGGCTATACACGCCCCGGAGTCTCAGGAGCGCTGGCTCAGGCCCTGGGGCTCCCGCCCACGCCTAGTGGCAGCACTTAGCTCCGCGCTGGTGAGAAGACTTGAAGACTAGATTAGGTGCTGGACGCGGCTTTTCATTTGCTTTCGGGAGTTGGCTCGCTTTTCCTTAATCGAAGTTTGCTTTTGGCGTTCCTTGCTAATTTGATTCCCTCGCCTCTTACCGCATTTCCCGGCTTTGGTTTGCTCGTGTTCTCTCTCTCGCATACCTCGCGAGGGGGCTAGGCAGGTGCCCTCGTGAGCATTTCTCTCCTCTCTGCCTTCTCGCGAGCCACCCTCGTTCGAGCCCAAAAACTGGCGCACCTCTCCTAGTCCGTGCCCCACGGGTACCGCGATACAAAGCGCCAGGTCAAGGCTCGGGTGGACGGCAAATCTTCTAGCGCACCTCCTAACGAATTTTTGCAGTTCCTGAGCAAACACAGACCACCAGGTCAAGATGGACACGAGAAAACAAATGCCTCGTAAGGAAGAGGGCGTCCCGAATGCACCAGGTTAAGTTATCTTTGCGCAAAATAAAAACACGGCACGGGAATAACATGCACAGTGCAATAACCAAGGAACCACAGTTCAATACACGCCCCTCTGGGCCCATACTGGTTTCATTTTTTATGCAGGAAAAAGAGCAAAACAAAGCGGCGTTGCAGCGATCCGCGGAGGCAGGCCCCTAGCGACACCCTGAGCCTAGCCAGACCCTTCCTCGTGCTTCACGGAGGCGCGGCGACGAGATGACCCGTTGCCGCCTTCGAAGCGGGTGCGGCGGCTGGTCGTAGCCACGACTGCTGGAGCTGTCGCCGGAGGAAGAGCCATCGTAGCTGGACGAGACACGGACGCCGCCGAGGGCAGGTTCGCCATCTTCCTCGTCGCGACTGTCACCAAGGCCGAGCACCTCCTCACTAGAGTCCGCCTAGACCAGGGGCCGGCAGTTCGTCGACGAAGAAGCGCGGAAGCTGGAGCCAGTTGCCGGCCGGGTTCTCCGACCAAACGACGAACTCCGGCGACACCTCCGCCGAATGGAAGTGCGGACGGGGAGGCCGCGCCACCATAGCACGCCTCCCCTTGTCAACTGGGCCGCCATGGCTGGGACGACCCCCTCCGTGTGCCGTGGCGCCGCCACGACAGTGGGCCACAGTGGGGGTCGCCGCGTGCTTGCGCGGACGGCCGCGTCCGCGCTTGGGCCCTGGGGAGCCGGGTCCCTCGCGAGGGGCCTTCCCCTTCTCGGCGGCAGAGAACTTCCTTCGCGGCGCCATTGGTGGCGCTGCTAGCAATGGAGCAAGGAGGAAGAAGCAAGAGAGCAAGGAAGAGATGGGCGACGGGGGCTCCGCCCCCTCCCCATTTATAGCGGAAGAAGGCCAACCAGCGGCCCCCACGATCATAGGTAATGATGGTTTTCCTTGCATGTCGCAGGGACTTGTCAAGTCAAGCAGTTGCCAAGGCAGCGTGGGGAAGTGGAGACGCCCACGTCCAATCAACCGCCACGCATCAACGAGGCCGCAGGCTTTTGGGGCCCGCGGCGCTCCGCACTTGACCCTTGGCTTCGCCGCGAAGCCAAGCCCGAGCGCACCTTGGGCCCGGGGGCTACTGTCGGCGTTTTGGGAACGGGGGTCCCCAGACTTGCCTGCCTGCGGCCCACGGCGTGGCTAAGTCAGCGGTCCCTATGGCCCATCTTCATCAACAAGGCATCCAAGACCCTCGCGAGGGGCCAAGCCTCGTGAGGCGGACGGCGCAAGACCTCCTCAGGAGTGTCCTGGCCAGGCAGGCTCACGAGGAGCGGAGATATCAAGGCGGGGCAAACCTCACGAGGCTCTCGTGACGTGAGCCATGACGATCGAGGCCAGGAGGGCGCCAGGCGGGCGCCAGCGCGCGCAGTGTCCTTATTTCCTCTTTGGTGCTAAGGAGGCCAGCGCAGGAGAGGAGTATCGAGGCATCAGGCAAAAGGTTGCCTTATCGGTGCAATGAGACCAAGACCAGAAGGACGGCAGAACGGAGGTCATCGTGGAGCCCAAGACGGTGTCACCACCAGAGCCTTTTGCAGGCGAAGACCACTTTTGTCAGGATAGCTTGTACTAGCTGTCCCCCTTCAAATTTGCCCGCCGTTGTTGGCTCCCTTCCCGCTCAATATTTGGGAAGAGGACCAGGGCCTATATAAGTAGAGCTAGCTACCACAGTAGAGGAGAGAGTTCTGATCCGCCAGTTCACCCAGCACAAGAACACCTCAACCTCAGGAGGCTGTTCTTCCCCTTGTACTATTCATCATCAGCCCAAGAGGCAATCCACCACCACCACACTGGAGTAGGGTATTACACCACAACGATGGCCCGAACCAGTATAAATCTCGTGTCTTTCTGTGTTGCGAGTTCGTCCGTGAGATCTTAGCGAGCTAGGGTGTGAATAGGTAGGAGGGAAAGACTTCGCGCGCACCCCAGAGTTCGAACCTCAAGGGTTTGCCAGAACCCCACATCCGACAGTATCGGCCTGATCAACCAAGGGTGAACGTCAGAAAATAGCAAGTACAAGCAGGAACTAGACGAAGCTTGAAGCACTTACTGATCCACCGCAACGTAGTCCACCCTCCGCTTGGGGAGCCTAAAACCCGAAAGCATCAGAGCCTGAGGAGTGGGCACACGGGCTCCGGAGGCAGAAGACGGCGCAGCAGAAGGGCTGGAGCCGGCTCCAGGCGGTGTCAAGGCGGAGGCAGCACCTCGAGAAATCAGCGACGACCTGCCCTTCGTTGGGATAGCAGGCAGCTCTCCCTCCTCCTGGCGGGTGTCGACCTCGGCATCATTAGGAAGGGCGCGGAGGATGTCAGCCTTGCTCAAGGGGGAGGTTTCTCCCATCTCCTTGGGGGTCTCCTCCGAGTCCTCCTCCCCCTCTTCCTCCCCGCGGGACTCGTCAGAAGACAGCTCCACCGGCCTCGGCACTGCAAGGGCACCAGCAAGCACCGGCGGCACCAGCCCGCGCGCGTCAAAGGTCGGCCTGGAGGCCACGATTGGCTCCCAGTCCTTGCGGTGGAACAAAGGAACAAAGGCGCTCGGTGGGTACTCCTGGTTGTCCCCAACCAAAAGGCGCAGGATAGCAGTCAGCTCATCGTCAGGCAGGGCCTCCGGCCTCAGGCGAACCTTGTCTTCTTCATCTCCAAGCCTCCACAAAGGGCGCGCACGCGCCTGAAGTGGAGCAACGCGCAGCGTCAAGAATTCCCTCAGGAGCATGGCCCCTGACACTTTGGTCGCCTTCGCGTTGCCCGGCTTCAAGTCGGTCTTCATCTGCTCCAACACCGACGACGCCCGCCTGTCAGTAAGCTCTGCACGAGACCACCCCTTGTCGGATTGGGGCATCTTCGTCGGCAGCGCCAAGTGCGGGTGGATGCACTTGGCACCCATCATTTCCCATTTGGCCATGAGGTTGTCGACCTTCTTCCTGGTGTTCGAGATCGAGTTGGCCTTGCCGGATGCGATGAAGTTGGCGCACCCGAAGATGTGGCCCTTGCTGACTCGGAGGAAGAAGAAGTGGCGCAGAAGAGCCACGGACGGCATCACGCCCAGATATGCCTCACAATAGTAGGCGAAGATGGACAGGAGAAGGATGGAGTTGGGATGGAGATGCAGCGCCTGCAGCCCGTAGTGGCCGATGACCTCATAGAAGAAATCGAAGAAGGGAGGAACCAACCCGGCGGCGATGCTGCTCGTGAAGAAGGGGAAGAACGTGCCCCCCTCGGGCTCCGGCTCGACGGAGGCAACCCGGAGCTCCGTCTTCCCCCGTTCGTTGCTCTCCCCCACCGTTAGCAAGCATGTGGAGGCGAGGCTCTTCTCTGAGACGTTGGGCGTGTCAAGAGCAGGCTCGTACCAAGCCGGCGACGCAGAGGGCTTGACCTTGCGCGATGCCATTAGTCGCTAGTGTGGGAGGAGATGGAAGCAGATCTGAGGATTTCGGAAGCAGGGCGCAAGAAAGGGGATCTAAGCAAGGCGAAGAGAAGCAATGAAGGAAAGCACTGTCCGCGCCAGCCTTTTGTCAAGCCGGGCAGTTGCCAAGGCAGCGTGGGGAAGCGGAGACGCCCACGTCCAATCAACCGCCACGCGTCGCCCAAGGCCGCAGGCTTTTGGGGCCCGCGGCGCTCCACGCTTGACCTTAGGCTTCGCCTCGAAGCCAAGCCCGAGCGCGCCTTGGGCCCGGGGGCTACTATCGGCGTTCTGGGAACGGGGGTCCCCAGACTTGCCTACCTGCGGCCCACGGTGTGGCTATGCTAGCAGGCCTGTACGACCCATCTTCATCAACAAGGCATTCAAGACCCTCGCGAGGGACCAAGCCTCGCGAGGCGGACGACGCAAGACCTTCTCAGGACCGGCCTCACCAGGTTGTCTCGCGAGGAGCGGAGAGATCGAGGCAGGGCAAACCTCGCGAGGTTCTCGTGACGTGAGCCATGATGATCAAGATCAGGCGGGCGCCAGGCGGGCGCCAGCGCGCGCAGCGTCCTTGTTTCCTCTTTGGTGCTAAGGGGGAAAGCGCAGGTGCGGAGTACCGAGGCATCAAGCAAAGGTTTCCATATCGGTGCAACGAGACCAAGACCAGCAGGACGGCAAGACGGAGGTCACCATGGAGCCCAAGGTTGCAGGCGAAGACCGCTTTTGTCAGGATAAGTTGTACTAGTTGTCCCCTTTCAAATTGGCCGTTGTTGGCTCCCTTCCCGCTCAATATTTGGGGAGAGGACCAGGGCCTATATAAGTAGAACTAGCCACCGCCGTAGGGGATAACTAATTCAGAGGCATCTCACCTAATCCTTAGCCACACACCGAGCACAAGAACACCTCAACCTCAGGAGGCTGTTCTTCCCCTTGTACTGTTCGTCATCAGCCCAAGAGGCAATCCACCACCACCACACTGGAGTAGGGTATTACACCATAACGGTGGCCCGAACCAGTATAAATCTTGTGTCGCTTGTGTTACGAGTTCGTCGAGCTCGTTCTTGAGATCTTAGCCAGTTAGGCCGTGGATTGGTAGGGAGGATATCTTCGCGTGCACCCCAGTGTTCGAACCTCGAGGGTTTTTCCGGAACCTGTGATCCGACAATAACAGGCCGGACGCCCGAGGACCCCTTAGTCCAGGACTCCCTCACTGAGCCCATAGAGTTTTCCTTTGATGCACCAACCTGGAGTTTAGGCAAGAGCATGGCAGCCCACATTGCTATGGGACGTATTGGAGAAGTCTACAAACAGGAGCTGAAGGACACTATCTATCAGATATGTGGGCGCCGAGACGAGCAATGGGAGATGATCAGCACCAGGAAGGACAGGTCCATTGCAGCTTTCATCCAGGAGCTAAACCAACACATTCGATGCCAGGAGAACCAGATGTGCGCAGGCATGATAGATTTGAAGAAGGCGATGACCAGGATCACAGAGCTAGAAGAGGAACTCAAGTCTACACGCGATGGATATGAGGAGGAAATGACGATACTCGTGGAGAAGAATGATGACCTGACAAGGAAGCTAGGAGTTTTTATGGGAGACCCCGCGCCAGGAGGAGAAGACGACGAACCCAAGGAAATTCGTTCTATAGACTACATCATCATCCACGACACCGACTCCGACCCTGACGATAGTGATGATGATTATGAAGACGAAGCTGGAGCGGACATCATGGAGTCTTCCACCGATCAATATTTCTAGATGACCACCATATGATTAGTACCATCCCCCCTGTATATAGTAGTAGTCCGATCACTTTTGTAACAATAGTTCTAGACCAATTGTATGCCCTTGATTGATTGATTTAGTGATATGATATGATTGTGTTTGTCACATGTGCACATGGGTAGTGCTGTCTCACTAGACCTCATTCTATTCTAATCTCTCCCCTCTAAACCCATCAGATGCCTCCGAGACGTGATACCGGATTTGTCTTCCCACCATAGATCACCCAGTTAATCCAGCAGCAGAATGCCTTGATGCAGATATTAGTCCAGAACCAAGGCAACAACATAAACAACAACAACAACAACAACAACCCTCCTCCACCACCTCCGGTTGACAACTTAGCCCGTTTTCTGAGGTTGCAGCCGCCGATGTTTTCCAGTAGCATTGAGCCAATAGTTGCTGATGAGTGGCTACGCAGGATTGGAAGGGAATTGACCACCGCAGGTTGCACAGATGCAGAGAAGGTGCATTTTGTCGCACATCAGTTGGATGGACCAGCAGCCTCATGGTTGGAGAATTACACATCCACTTTCCCTATAGCCAATATCACTTGGGATCAGTTTCAGCAAGCATTCCGCACAGCCCATGTCTCAACTGGAGCTATGAGCATGAAGAAGCGCGAGTTTCGTAACTTGCGCCAGGTAAATCGTACTGTGGCTCAGTACGTAGATGAGTTTAGTAAGCTATCTCGTTATGCCCCTGATGATGTGGCCACAGATGCCGTGAAGCAGGAGAAGTTTATGGAAGGGCTGAATGATGAGATGAGCATGCAGTTGATGGTGGCAACATTTAACAACTATCAGGAGTTGGTAGACAAGGCTCTTATGATTGAAGGGAAGCAGCATCAGATTGAGAGCCGTAAGAGGAAGTATGCACAAGGGAAGTACAATTCTGGAGCTGAGCAGAAACCCTGTTTCACCCCGAACTCGGGACGATTTACCCATAACCATGGAGGCCACACCCATAATGGAGGGAGTTCTCATAACCACAATGGCCCCAAGAATGGAAATGGGAATGGAGCAAGCAGCAATCAGAACCGCTCCAACCCAGCCACACCCGCCAAGAAGGATCTAAGTCACATTACTTGTTTCAAGTGCGGGAAGACTAGACACTATGCCACTGAGTGCCCTGAAGTGAAGAATGGGAATGGAAATGGAAGCTCTGGGAAGAAGCCCAACCCTTTCAACAGGGGACAAGTGAACCACATGAACATGGAGGAGGTTGAAGAGCAGCCTGATGCAGTTATCGGTAAGTTTTTGGTTAAGTCATTTACTGCAATTGTTCTTTTTGATACTAGTGCATCGCATTCATACATTTCATCGCATTCATTTACTGCAATCATTTTTGATACTGCAATTGTTTTTGGTTAAGTTGCCCACTAAAGTACTTAGGACACCTATGTTAGTAAGCTCACCAGGAGCGGAGTAAGGATTGGATGTGATACTAGGCATGGATTGACTATCGATGTATGGGGGGAAACACCAATTACTCACCACCCTGGAGGGAAAAAAGGATCAAGTATGTATCTAGGCATGCGCCTAGGAGGACTCAAGTAAATTCTCTCTCGGGAGTTGTTCAGGAGGAAGTGCCTATAGTGAAGGATTTCCCAGATGTATTTCCAGAGGAGCTACTAGGCATGCCGCCAGATCGGGACATTGAATTTTTGATAGAGTTACTGCCAGGCACCGGACCAATATCGAAGAGACCATACCGGATGCCCGCCAATGATCTGGAAGATATCAAGAAGCAGATTAAGGAGTTATTGGAGAAAGGTTACATTCGACGAAGCTCGTCACCATGGGGAGCTCCAGTGCTCTTGGTTGAGAAGAAGGATGGATCGTTAAGAATGGTTGTTGATTATCGTGCGTTGAGTGAAGTGATGATCAAAAACAAGTACCCGCTGCCGATGATCAATGATTTGTTTGACCAGGTGCAAGGAGCTAAAGTGTTTTCGAAGATTGATCTGCGATCAGGATACCACCAGATAAAGATTCAAGAAAGGGATATACCTAAGACAACTTTCACCACAAGGTATGGGCTATAAGAGTATACGGTTATGTCATTTGGATTGACTAACGCCCCTGCCTATTTTATGAGCATGATGAACAAGGTATTTATGGGGTTCTTGGATAAGTTTGTCGTGGTGTTCATTGATGATATCTTGGTATACTCGAAGAACGAGGAGGAACACAAGGAGCATTTGCGTTTGGTTCTTGATAAGCTTAAGGAACATCAGTTATATGCCAAGTTTAGCAAATGTGATTTTCGGTTGAAGGAAGTTGGATTTCTTGGACATGTTATATCAGGAGAAGGTATAGCAGTGGATCCTACCAAGGTTCAGTCAGTCACTGAGTGGTTGGCACCCACCTCAGTTGGAGAGATCCGCAGTTTTCTTGGACTCGCAGGATACTATCGGAGATTCATCAAGAATTTTTCCAAGATTGCAAAGCCCATGACGGAATTGTTGAAGAAGGACACCAAGTTCCATTGGACTGAAGAATGCGAAGCAAGTTTCCAGGAGTTGAAGAAACGTCTAACTACAGCCCTAGTGTTGATTCTGCCGGATATACGCAAGGATTTCCAAGTGTATTGCGACGCCTCTCGCTTAGGACTTGGAGGAGTACTTATGCAAGACGGAAGAGTTGTTTCGTATGCCTGACGTCAACTTCAACTGCATGAGTTGAATTATGCACCCATGATTTGGAGTTAGCAGCTGTAGTGCATGCGCTCAAGACCTGGAGACATTTTCTTATTGGAAACCGTTGTGATGTGTACACGGATCATAAGAGTTTGAAGTACATTTTTACTCAGAAGGAGCTGAACCTCAGGCAGAGGAGATGGTTGGAGCTCATAAAGGATTATGATATGAAGTTGCACTATCATCCAGGCAAGGCCAATGTCGTAGCAGATGCTTTGAGCTGGAAGAGTTATGTCAATACCCTCATAAGCGGAGGATTGCCAAAAGAGTTAGCAGAGGATCTCAGGGAGCTTCGTTTGGAGATAGTTCCTAGAGGTTTTGTTGCAGCATTGGAAGTTCAGTCAACATTATTGGAAAAGATTCGAGAAGCACAGAAGGATGACAAAGAAATTGCCGAGATAAAGGAGAAGATGAGTGAAGGAAAAGCCAAAGGTTTTCGTGAGGATGAGCACGACACCTTGTGGTTTGAGGACCGTGTATATGTGCCTGATAATGCTGAGATCAGGAAGTTGATACTACAGGAAGCTCATGACTCGCCATACTCAATACACCCCAGAAACATCAAGATGTATTTGGATTTGAAGGAGCGTTTCTGGTGGACTGGAATGAAGAAGGACATTGCTGAGTATGTAGCCATATGTGATGTATGTCAGAGAGTAAAAGCAGAACATCAAAAGCCAGCAGGATTACTGCAGCCTATGCCGATACTCGAATGGAAGTGGGACAAGCTAGGCATGGATTTTATCACCGGATTACCCAGGACCCGATTGGGAT
This sequence comes from Aegilops tauschii subsp. strangulata, assembly GCF_002575655.3. Lineage (NCBI taxonomy): Eukaryota > Viridiplantae > Streptophyta > Magnoliopsida > Poales > Poaceae > Aegilops > Aegilops tauschii. The sequence goes on along the minus strand of NC_053038.3, from coordinate 321,448,085 downwards.
ATGATTCAATCTGGGTAGTAGTGGATTGCTTGACCAAAGTAGCTCACTTTATCCCAGTGAAAACCACCTATACCAGTGCAAAGTTGGCCAAGATATATATGACCAGGATCGTATGTCTGCATGGAGTTTCGAGGACCATCGTATCAGATAGAGGAACACAATTTGCTTCAAAGTTTTGGCACCAACTGCACCAAACTTTGGGTACCAGGCTAGAGTTCAGTACAGCCTTTCATCCGCAGACGGATGGACAGACCGAGAGTGTCAATCAGATTCTGGAAGACATGCTGAGAGCTTGTGCACTAGATTATGGATCTAGTTGGGATGACAACTTGCCCTACGCGGAGTTCTCATACAACAATAGCTACCATGCCAGTTTGAAGATGGCACCGTTCGAAGCCCTCTATGGAAGAAGATGCCGAACACCGTTGATGTGGGATGAAGTTGGAGACCGCCAGTTGTTTGGACCGGATTTGATTAAGGAGTCCGAACAGAAGGTTAAGCTGATTCGAGATAGACTGAAGGTAGCTCAGTCCAGACAAAAGAGCTATGCAGACTCAAAATGAAAGGAGGTAGTCTATGAAATCGGAGACAGAGCATATCTCCGTGTGTCACCACTGCGAGGAGTTAAACGTTTTGGAGTTAAGGGAAAGTTAGCCCCGAGATTTGTAGGACCGTACCGTGTTTTGGAACGCATGGGAGAGGTTGCCTACAAGTTGGAGTTACCCGAGGGACTGTCAGGTGTTCATGATGTGTTTCATGTTTCCCAGTTGAAGAAGTGCCATGCAGAGATGGTCGATATTCCCCTAAGAGATATAGTGCCCCTGGAAGCAATTCAGTTGGTTAGTGATTTGACCTATGAGGAGAAACCAGTCAAGATTCTCGAGTTTGCCAGCCGAGTTACACGCAGCAAGGTTATCAAGTTTTGCAAAGTTCAGTGGAGCCACCATACCAAGGATGAAGCCACCTGGGAGCGAGAGGATGATCTATGCAAAGACCACCCACACCTATTTTCTAGCCAACCCGAATCTCGAGGACGAGATTCATCTTAAGGGGGTAGGTTTGTAACATCCCAAATTTTCAATTTGGAACGTTATACATAGGTCATCCATGCATATCATATTTTATTGCGTTTCGTTTTGCGATCCTCGATATTCTAAGCAACTCAAGGACCCGCGGAGAGAGTTGGGGATTTCATGTTTTTCATATTTGAAATTTTATCAAATATCGAAACAAGGATCACTTTGGTTTTAATTATTTTTCTCTCCGAAAATATTTCATATTAAAATATAAGAGAGGAGATAATATGACTTCTCCAAAATAAAGGGAATATTGGAGGAAAAATATTAAAATCAAATAAATAATTTTTTCGGACTTTTATTGCTACTTTATTTGAATTAGGAAAAATATGCGTTTTCCAAATTGCATTAGAGTCCCAAATAAATGTTCACTTTGTCCGCAATATTATTAGAGGACCGTGAAAATTTATTTCAGGATTTTTGAACTCCGTTTAGTATTTCTTTTATTTGTTTTTCCGCGTCAGGATTTTTTTAGAAAAAAATGCACCGACCTAACCGGGCCGTGCCCGAATCGGACACCGCCCGGCCGGCCTTTAAAGGGCGAGGCCCGAAGCCCACAGCGCCGCCATCCCCGCCCCGAAACCCTAGCGCCACCGCCGCCGCCACTTCGCGCCGCCGCCGCCTCCCCGTCGCGCCGCCGCCGCCGCCCGCCGGAGTCACCACCGCCACCGATCCCGCCGCCGCCGCCACTCGCCGGAGGTAGAAACCGCCGCCGCCGCCGTCTCGGTTTTTCTCAGAAAACCGATCGTTTTTTTAGTAAACCCTAGATTCATTTTTTATTAGATCGGTTCGTTTTTTTCGGTTTAGTTATTTAGCGGACGTTCCTTTGTACGTTCGTTTTAACGAATGTTGTTCGTCAGTTAGCCGCAGACAGCGAACGTTCATTCGTTAGCCTATTCGTCATGTTTTATTTTTCCAGGGTTTTTCCGCGATTATTTTCGATCGTGGTTTCTGCCCTAATCTTCGTTCTAGTATATCTTTTCGCTCGTTTATCCAAATCAGGTGAAACAAGCGCCTAGATCTTCGTCTCGAAGCCCTCTTTCTGTTTAACCAACTTGAACAAGATTTTGGTACTGTAAAATTTGACTTTAGTCCAAATTAGTAAACGGATCTTGTTTCTTTCGTAGTTTGAGTTTCGTTGCTCCGTTTGATTTGATTCTTTTTGCAAATTGAATCTCTTCAGTTGACTTTTCGGATTCGATCTTCTTATTTGAGTTTACCCGTGCATCTTTGCTTGAGTGCTTATGTATGCTATTGTTTGTTTGCGATAGAATTCCCGGAGTGCGAAGCGTGCTACTTCGAGTCTCTAGGTTTTGCGGATCGTCAGCAAGGCAAGTAACACATTGATCATACCCCTTTATTACCCAGTTTTATGCATTAGTTTCAACCCTCACACATTGCATGAGTAGGATCTCTTAACATGTGGGTCTGGGAAGTAGCTGATGAGGTAGAACCTATTACTTGTTTTATTATCAAACCCTTGGGAGTTACTTCTACGTTATGCTTTTATTGCCATGCTATGCTCGTAGACGTGGATTGGGTTTGAGTGAATCCATGACAGATGTGAGTTTGTAAATTAATGGTTAACTTAAGGTGGCAACTTTAATACACATCTGGGTGGATTGCTCGTGGGCACCTGGAGAATCCAGTGTTGTCCTAGGATATCCCGGAGTACCCGTGTGATCATCCTACGGTCCGCCACCCAGGCTCAAAGGGATGATAAGATTATTCATGCTAGAAACTTCCGTGTGCAGCCACAAGCCATTATGGGCTCTAGCATAGTTGAGTATGTTGCGTGACCTCTTTTAGTGCTAGGCTAGCAGATGTAGAGGGAAAGTAGGTGTAACTGTCTACCCAGAGTAAAGAGTTAATGCTTCTGAAAGACTGTGTCTCGGTCATCCGTTTCTCAAACACCATGTAGTGCGAGAAATCAAACGGAAGAGATCGAGTCTTGTGGGGAGAAGTGCGCAAACCTCTGCAGAGTGTATCAACTAATCATGGTTAGCCGTGTCCCCGGTTATGGACAACTTGAGTATGTGGTACTTGAATTATTGATTTGATCTCATCACTCTAAAATTAATTTGTTGGGATGTTAATGATTACTTTAATTGGGATTGAGTTGGAGGGACCTTCTCAATGATGTTCAACCACCATGATAGTTAAGTAAAATCTATTCCTTTGTTGTAGGGGAAAATTGGCTTTTTGCAAAACAATATAACCATAGAGCCCCCACCAGCCATATATGCATGTAGTGATAGCATTTATCTGTTCATTGCTCTACTGTGTTATATTGCCAGCATATTCCATGTGCTGACATGTTTCGGGCTGCAACATATCATGTTGCAGACTTTTCAAACAAAGAGTAAGGTGCGTTAGGCCGTTGTCATGCACTCAGCTATGCCGTTGGAGTTGATGGACTCACTTTATCTTCCAAGCCTTCCGCTGTTATCTTATTTAGTTGGCCTTAAGCCATATTTATTGTAATAAGTTCTCTTTTGAGACATTCGATGTAATAAGTGTGTGATTGCTACTCTGTTATAAATCCTTCAAGTACTGTGTGTGTCAGCATTACCGATCCAGGGATGACACTGAACACAGAGATTTGACCGTCTGAGGTCGGATCGCTACAGGATGTCTTGTGTCTTATTGCAATTCTATCATGAATCATGTACTCCCTATGATTTGTGACTTATGTGAAGGTCACATCTTAAGTGCATTTTGAGTTAACTTCTCTTGTCTCATTATTTTTGCTCCATTGTAATTCTTCCTACCTACTATGGTTAAATTTTAGTACAACAGTAGCAAGGAAAATTTTAGTTGTATAACAATGCAAAAATTAGTAACAAGATAACTTAGTAAAAGAAGGTAAATTTTAGTACAAAATTGATATTAGTAAACTTTAGTACAAGAAGTCTAACTATGTTGACCAACTGGGATATTAGCCTCTGTAAGCTGCAAGACTTTTAGCAAGTCCGTATTCAATTGTACAAATAGGTTTAGTATAATATTTAGATAAACATAAAATTTATAGGGAACGCTAGAAGATATCAGACGTAGCATTGCATCAAAATAGCATTAGTACTAATGCAGATCGGGAAATTACACACTTGTTTGCTCAAATATCATCAGCAAATGAGCTTACACATCATATTTGAGATATTTGTTGTTTCAGCATCAGTGTGCGCGTACGAAGACGTTCATATTTGAGAGCAAGCCACAAGAACTTACACATACTTGTCAGTACAGACATCACACCACTGTTCACCTTGGCGTCGACCTTTTCTTTTTTTTCGCGAATCGCAAAAGCTTTGCGGTGTCGACCTTTTCTTTTCTAGAAGATTGGGAAAACGCATTGTAATCTATAAAGCAAAGTAGTGTTGTGACACCATCTTCAATTTATTAAAGATGCTTTGCATTCAAAATAGCTCAATATGGTTTACTATGCAAAGTAGGGTGTATTACCTTGAGCATATTGATGTTTATATCAATTCCTAATCTGGGAAATTGATAGATGAAGAACCAATGAGACATCAATACTTCCTGATCTTGTGAATAATTAGACCGGTTGAGGAAAAGTTGGGAGCCAGCAACATGTAGAACCACGAGTTTTGATTGAGTAATTGGAGCAAGGTGAAATCTTACAGGGTTCTGACTCATGCATTGAAACAATACAAGAAACAACAAAATGTGTTATAATCAGTATACCATAGTTCCTACATCAAGTAACATCACCATCTTAAATCCTAGGGGAATACAAAACCTTGCAACCTAAGAAATATGTGCCATAGTTTTCTCTCGCGGCGTTGGCACTGATCGAGGGCGGCTCAAGCAGGCCAGCAGCTCTAGCAGGCCGGCGGCTCCATAGAGTGTGAGCATGATGACAAGAGCTGCGATGTTGCTCACCGTCGATAATTAATTGTGCAGTGTCTGCTGCTAGGACACCATTCTGCAAGCACCGTAATGAAAAGGTCAACCCAAAACTTCATGCTCAACTCAGCAGGCGGATCAAAAATTGAAACTGAGTCAGCGATTAGTTATTTAAGGGAGACAATGTTTTGGTAACTCACAACCATCCTGCAGCCTCACGTGGATGTTCATCAACACAAATCAAACTACTACTAGGATGAGAATGCAATCCAACAAATACACACATGTTGGCTGAAGCAAGGTCAGTTTCAGAACCTGTAAGTGAAGATGAAATTAAGGATTATATATACAATAAAGAGGAATATTAGGACAGATGGACCGGTGCGAGACTAATTCCTACATTATTACACAACATGCGACAATGAAATTGGTGAGGATTCTTTCAGAATTAACACATATATGGACTCAACCATACATCCAAATAGATAATCCAAAGTAGAAACAACTAGTTTGCTTGTGCAGAACTAGATAGCAGTGCACACTGAAAAATGCAAGGGCGAAACTAAAATACCTATATTGATGAAGTGACTAACAATAGGTAGGACAGATCACGTTTGTGGTTTCCGGCAAAGAAGCGACTATGGACCAATGCCATGTCACCACAAAGAATCAGAGAGGGTACGAGCAGAGGAATGGACTGATGCCATGTCACCACAAAGAATCAGAGAGGGTACGAGCAGAGGAGAGAAGTGCCTTACTAAATCATCGGTGTCAGAGGCGATGTAGCTGAGGCGGAGCAGCACCGTCGAGCCCGAGCCGTCACTTGCGCGTGCGGAGATCCGGGGTAGAGGGCCTACGCGGTAGTCTCATCAGCGGCCCGTGGCTGCTAGGGTTGCTGCAGGGGCATGTGCAGCAGCGCGGAGGAAGTTGCGGCGGCGGAGGATCGGAGGAGTGGAGTACGGGGCAGCCGGGCTAGTGAGCGCCATCATGGAAGAGCGCCCGAGATAACTATAATTGCTGGTGGCGATCAACATTGTGGATTCTTGGTCATGGAGCAAGAGTGAGAGAGGAATCATGGGGGAGTGGAGATGGGGAAATTTTGGGTGGGCGTGGGTACAGGTACGGCCGTATAGGGAGGTTAGATTTTTCTAGGAGAGGAGGTTAGCGCTAAGTATGGGTGGGTGGGATAAGTTCGTGAGGTGGGAGATTAAAACAAACAAAACATATTGTTATTTCGTTGGTAGATATGCGTTGGTATAGGTGGGTTTTTGTTGTAGTGGTTAAAATGATTGTGATGTAGTATGATGATATGGTATCCTCCTCTGAATTTCGAGTGGCTTGACTTGGCACATGTTCACGCATGTAGTTGAATCAAAACCAACAAAGCCTCTATGATATTTATGTTTATGGTGTTCATATCCTACTCATGCTAGTGTCCAATGTTACTTATGCATAATGCATGTCCATGACCGTTGTTGCTCTCTAGCTGGCCGCTTCTTAATCTATTTGCTAGCCTTCGCCTGTACTAAGTGGGAATTCTGCTTGTAGATCAAAAACCTTGAACCCGAGTTATTCCAGATGAGTCCACCATACCTACCTATATGCGGTATTACCCTGCCGTCCTAAGTAAATTTGCATGTGCCATCTCTAAAAACTTCAAATAAATATCATTTTTGTGTGCCTGGATCATTCATGGAACGACAGGAGGTAGTCGGTATCTTCCATGCTAAGCGGGTTATTCTCGGGATGAGTGTTGATTCACCCACCATTGCACGAGAAAAGGGCGGTAATAGGGATGCCCAGACCCAAACTGCAAACAGAAAAGTGCTTACAAATAATCAAACAGAAACTCCAAACAGAGTCATAACCTTTACTTTATCGCTTGGGAACCGCCACTAGCGTGCTTAGCATGGAAGATATTGATAACTGATGGTCGTGAAGTAAAATAGAACGGTACATGTCTCAAAATATCATTTACCTCTTAAAAACTTGAGCTCTGGCACCTCTGCAAATCACTACTTCCCTCTACGAAGGGACTGTCTATTTACTTTTATGCTATGTCATCACCTTCTAAAACAAGCGCCAGAACCTGAGAGCACTGCTGTCATGCTGATCATTGTGTGTAGCTAATGTTGGTTGCATCATGACTGGATCTTTTCTACCATGAATTAAAATGTTTAGTTGATGCTTGGACTTTGGAGGTGCTCTGCATTTATGTTTTATGGTCTCAGAAAGGGCCAGCGAGATACCACTATTGTCATATTATATCATGGTTGTTTTGACAACGTGTTGCTGTTTGAGATATCTTATTATCGCTCGCTAGCTGATTATGTCATTGATATGAGTTAATATAATTTTGTCGGCATGGTTAGTTATAATGTTGGTTGAAAACCTAGGTGCTGTTTAAGCTTATTTATGTAAACAAGAGCAAAATAGTTCGTAAAAAAAATTCTTTTTCACTTTCAGTTTATCAACTGAATTGCTTGAGGACAAGCAAAGGTTTAAGCTTGGGGGAGTTGATAGTCTCCAATGTATCTACTATTCCTAACGTTTTTCCTCTTGTTTTGGACTCTAATTTGCATGATTTGAATGAAACTAACCCCGGACTGACGCTGTTTTCAGCAGAACTACCATGATGTTGTTTTTGTGCAGAAATAAAAGTTCTTGGAATGGAACGAAACTTTGCGAGGATTTTTTATACAACAAAAGAGAATTTCTGGAGCCAAGAACCACCGGAGGGGGGCACCTAGGTGGGCACCACCCACCAGGGCGCCTCCCCCTCCAGGCACACCCAGGTGGGTTTTCCCCACCTGGTGGCCCCGCAGACCCTGAAACCGACACTATAAAATCCTATTTTTCCAGAAAAATCAGGGAGGAAGAATTATCACGTTCCACGAGACGAAGCCGCCGTCACCTCCTCTTCTTCATCGGAAGGCCAGATCTGGAGTCCGTTTGGGGCTCCGGAGAGGGGGACCTTCGATCTTCGTCATCACCAACCCTTCTCCATCGCCAATTCCATGATGTTGCCCACTGGGAGTGAGTAATTCCTTCGTAGGCTCGCTGGTCGGTGAGGAGTTGGATGAGATTCATCATGTAATCTAGTTAGTTTTGTTAGGGCTTGATCCCTAGTATCCACTATGTTTTGAGATTGATGTTACTATGACTTTACCATGCTTAATGCTTGTCACTTTGGGCCCGGGTGCCATGATTTCATATCTAAACCGTTTATGTTATCACCATTATATCCATGTTCTAGATCCGATCTTGCAAGTTATAGTCACCTACTACGTGTTATGATTCGGCGACCCCGGAGTGACAATAGTCGGGACCACTCCCGGTGATGACTGTAGTTTGAGGAGTTCATGTATTCACCATGTGTTAATGCTTTGTTCGGATTCTCTATTAAAAGGAGGCCTTAATATCCCTTAGTTTCCAATTGGACCCCGTTGCCACGGGAGGGTAGGACAAAAGATGTCATGCAAGTTCTTTCCATAAGCACGTATGACTATTTAGGGAATACATGCCTACATTATATTTACGAACTGGAGCTAGTGCCGTATCGCTCTAGGTTATGACTGTCACATGATGAATATCATCCAACAAATCATCGACCCAACGCCTACGAATTTCTCTTATATTGTTCTTGCTAAGTTACCACTGCTATTGTTACTGTTACACTTGTTACAAAATTATTGCTATCACTATTACTGTTACTATTGCTATTGCTACTACTATCAAAACTATCGTATTACTATGCTACTGATCACTTTGCTGCAGATAATTAATCTCCAGGTGTGACTGAGTTGACAACTCAGTTGCTAATACTTGCAAATATTCTCGAAAACTGTTGCGATCCCCTATACTTGTGGGTTATCAGGTAACTACTCGTATCATGTTTTGGGTGAAGCTGTCTACAAATTCCTAAGTTTTGAAGGAAACTTTAGAAAACCACCGTGTTGCATTTTTTTCTGCGAGGAAATTATTTTGCACATGAGTACCATCATCGAGATTGGTTTTCTAGTGCTGGACCATAAGGTTCAATCTCTCTACTTCGCGTACATCGCGTGAGCGGGCAAGTGGTTACTGCTGCTGAAGGAGGAATGTTGTGAAAGGTCGGACCGCAAGAACAGATCAGATCTCGCCAATGAGGTTTGGTCTTTATCAGGTGGTATCAGAGTAAAGACCGAAGCCCGATGGCGAATAATTGATCTGGATGACAAACCATTAACGTAATGTGGGCAGTAGGATATGTTTAAATTGATTTAATTAGAGGGTCCTAGTTATCTCGTCTACAATTTGTTGTGTGGTTTTAGGGGAGCTTATGTTTGCTCTATTAATATTAATGGAGATTAACAATATATAAGTTATGTCTGATACGTCTCCAACGTATCTATAATTTTTGATTGTTCCATGCTGTTATATTATCATTCTTGGATGTTTTATAATCATTTTATAGTCATTTTATATCATTTTTTGGTACTAACTTATTGACATAGTGCCAAGTGCCAGCTGCTGTTTTTTGCATGTTCTTTACATCGCAGGAAATCAATATCAAACTGAGTCCAAACACCGCGAAACTTTTTGTGGATTTTCCATGGACCAGAAGACCACCAATGGGCCAGAGCATCACCTGGGGGATGCCCCAAGGGCGGCACAACCCACCAGGGCACGCCTGGGGGCCCAGGCGCGCCCTGGTGGGTTGTGCCCACCTCGATGGCATCCCGCACCCCCTCTTTACCCTATAAATTCCCAAATATTACGAAAACCCTCGCGGTTAACCTAGATCAGAAGTTTCGCCACCGAAGGCTCTGTAGCCACCGAAAGCCAATCTAGACCTTGTTCCGGCACTCTGCCGGAGGGGGAAATCATCACCGATGGCCATCTTCATCATCCTGGCGGCCACCATGATGAGGAGGGAGTAGTCTACCCTCGGGGCTGAGAGTTTGTACCAGTAGCTATGTGTTTAATCTCTCTCTCTCTCGTGTTCTTGAGATGTCACGATCTTGATGTATCGCGGGCTTTGTTGATATAGCCGGATCATATGGTGTTTTCCCCTCTCTATCTTGTTGTGATGAATTGAGTTTTTCACTTTGAGATTCCGTTGTTATCGGATTGAATACTTTTATGGATTTGAGAGCACTTGATATATGTATTGCAATTGAATACTCGTGGTGACAATGGTGTATCGTATTGATTCACTTGATATATGTTTTGGCACTCAACTCGCGGATTCCCGAGGTGACATTGGGGTAATCTATGCATAGGGGTTGATGCACGTTCTTGTCTTTGTTTCTCCGGTAGAAATCTTGGGGCACTCTTTGAAGTTCTTTGTGTTGGATTGAGTATTATGAATATGAATTTGCTTTGGTGTTTGATACGACTCCAACGTATCTATAATTTTTGATTGTTCCATGCTGTTATATTATCATTCTTGGATGTTTTATAATCATTTTATACTATTTTTGGTACTAACCTATTGACATAGTGCCAAGTGCCAGTTGTTGTTTTTTGCATGTTGTTTTACATCGAAGGAAATCAGTATCAAACGGAGTCCAAACACCGTGAAACTTTTTGTGGATTTTTTATGGACCAGAAGACCACCAATGGGCCAGAGCAGCACCTGGGGGTGCCCCGAGGGGGGCACAATCCACCAGGGCGCGTCTGGGGGCCCAGATGCGCCCAGGTGGGTTGTGCCCACGTCGGTGGCCTCCCGCACCCCCTCTTTACCCTATAAATTCCCAAATATTCCAAAACCCTTCATGGTTAACCTAGATCAGAAGTTCTGTCGCCGCATGCCTCTGTAGCCACTGAAAACCAATCTAGACCCCGTTCCGGCACTCCGCCGTAGGCGGGAATCATCATCGGTGGCCATCTTCATCATCCCGGCGGCCACCACGATGAGGAGGGAGTAGTCCACCCTCGAGGCTGAGGGTTTGTACCAGTAGCTATGTGTTTAATCTCTCTCGATCTTGATGTATCACGGGCTTTGTTAACATAGTCGGATCATATGGTGTTTTCCCCTCTCTATCTTGTTGTGATGAATTGATTTTTTCCCTTTGAGATTTCGTTGTTATCGGATTGAATACTTTTACGGATTTGAGAACACTTGATATATGTCTTGCAATTGAATACTCGTGGTGACAATGGGGTATCGTATTGATTCACTTGATATATGTTTTGGCACTCAACTCGCGGATTCTCGAGGTGACATTGCGGTAATCTATGCATAGGGGTTGATGCACATTCTTGTCTATGTTTCTCCGGTAGAAATCTTGGGGCACTCTTTGAAGTTCTTTGTGATGGATTGAGTATTATGAATATGAATTTTCTTTGGTGTTATTTTATTATGAACTCTAGGATAGATCGAACGGAAAGAATAGCTTTGAGGTGGTTTCGTACCCTACAAACAATTTCTTCTTATGTTCTTTGCTAGAGAGGAACTTCGGAGTGATTCTTCATCGCACGTTGAGGGATGGTTATATGATCCAATTATATTAGCATTGTTGAGAGGTTGCACTAGTGAAAGTACGAACCCTAGGCCTCATTTTTAAGCATTGCAATACCGTTTTTGTGCCCGTTTACCATTTGCTTCCTTGCTGTTTTTATTTATTCATATTATAAAAATATATTTCTACCATCAATATTACACTTTTATCACCATCTCTTCGCCGAACTAGTGCACCTATGCAATTTGCCATTGTATTGGGTGTGTTGGGGACACAAAAGATTTCTTGTATTTGGTTGCGGGGCTGTTTGAGAGAGACCATCTTCATCCTACGCCTCCCACGGATTGATAAACCTTAGGTCATCCACTTGAGGGAAAATTGCTACTGTCCTACAAAACTCTTCGCTTGGAGACCCAACACGAGTCACAAGAATAAAGTTACATAGTAGACATCAAGCTCTTTTCTGGCGCTGTTGCCGGGGAGGTGAGTGCTTGAAGGTATATCTTTATATCTTGCAATCGAATCTTTTAGTTTCTTGTTTTATCACTAGTTTGGTTTATAAAAAGAAAACCACAAAAAATGGAATTGAGGTTGCATCATATTATTCATCTTTATAATGTTTTTCATGAAAATGATGGAAATGAAAATTGTGCTCAATTGATAGAAGAAGAATTCAATAGAATGTTTGGTATAAATGATGAGCATGATTGCAATGTTGTTAGTATGAATTCTTTGAATATCCATGATGCTAATGATATGCAAAGCCATAAGATTGGGGATGCTATATTTGATGAAGATGATATTTTTAGTTCCCCGAGATTTGATGTGCAAATTTTTTATAATGATTGCATGCCTCCTATTTATGATGATTATATTGATGAAAGTGGATTTGGAGAGGTCATGTCTTTATTTAGTGATGAATCCACTATTTCAGAAGAGGTTTCAATTGATTATGACAACAAAGTTGCTATCTATGATGATTATGGTGATGACATGTATGCTATATTGGATAATGATAACCATGAAACTCGTCATCATGACTTCAATTTTCAATATCATGATAGTTATTTTGTTGAGTTTGCTCCCACTACTATTCACGAGAATAATTTTGTTTATGTGGAGAGTAAGAAAATTCCTATGCTTATGCATCATGAAAAGAGTGCTTTATGTGATGGTTATATTATTGAATTTCTTCATGATGCTTCTGAAAATTATTATGAGGGAGGAACTTATGCTTGTAGGAATTGCAATAATATCAAGTTTCCTCTCCATGTGTTGAAAATCTTGAAGTTGTGCTTGTTTTGCCTTCCTATGCTAGTTGATTCTTGTTCCCATAAGTTGTTTGCTCACAAAATCCCTATGCATAGGAACTGGGTTAGGCTTAAATGTGCTAGCCATATGCTTCATGATGCTCTCTTTATGTGTCAACTCTTATCCTTTATGTGAGCATCATTGAAATCATCATGCCTAGCTAAAAGGCATTAAAGAAAATCGCTTGTTGGGAGACAAACCAACACTTTTACCTAGTGTTTTTGTGTGTTCACATGATTAGGCTACTGTAGTAATCATGTTTTAGAGCTGTTCGTTCAATAAAGTGCCAAGTAATACCTTTGGGATGGCTTACGGTGATAGTTGATTTGATCTTGCTGAAAAACAGAAACTTTTGCGCTCAGGAAAACAATTCTCATTTTTCACAGAACCGTGATAAAATGCTGATTATTTTTGCAGAATATTAATAGACAAATTTCCCAGGTTTTACTATTTTTCTGAATTTTTGGAGCAGTAGAAATAGGGTTGGAGTACAGATTACTACAGAATGTTCTCTTTTTGACAGATTCTGTTTTCAATGCATAGCTTGCTTGTTTTCTAGTTTCTATGGCTTATATTGCTCAATAAAAATTGTGGAAATGATAAGATACAGTAGGCATTGTGTGAGAACAATTATGAATCTTGTCTTTGGCAGTACTAAAAGCGAAATGGTTTGCTCTTTATCATACTAACCTATCTCACAAAGTTCCGTTAAGTTTTGTGTGATTGAAGTTTTCAAGTTTTGGGTGAGATATCCATATGAGGAGAATAAGGAGTGACAAGACCCTAATATTGGGGATTCCCAAGGCACCCCAAGGTAATATTCAAGGAATATCCAAGCTACTAAGCTTGGGGATGCCCCGGAAGGCATCCCCTCTTCCGTCTTCAACATTATCGGTAACCTCACTTGGAGCTATGTTTTCATTCGTCACATGATATGTGTTTTTCTTGAAGCATCAATTTATTTTGTTAGAATTTGCTTGCTGTTATTTAGAATAATGTCTTGCATCTTTCATTTCAATAAAAATGTCAAGTATAGCCTTTGCCATGCTTATCTTGCAAGTATATGAGTTGCTGTTTCAAAACAGAAAGTTCATCGGTGTTGAAAAAATTTCCTAGAAAATTCAGAATGTGATAAAATGTTGAAACTTTTTGAAAATTAAGCTCTGATAAATTTAAAGTGTGGTAATTTTTTCAGAATTTTTGGAGTTAGGGAAGTATGATGAATATTGCATTCTTTACAAATTGTACTGTTTTGGCAGATTGCTGTTATGTTTGCATTGTTTCCATATGTTTGCTTGTTTAATGATTCTATTTGAGGATAGGAGTTTTAAATATGTAGAGGCATTTAGTATGCAATGTTGAATAATAATTTTAGTGATTTTCTACAGTAGAGAATGAAAGGTTTTGCATTGGTTTATACTAACTTATCTCACGAGTTCTTATTGAGTTTTGTGTGGATGAAGTTTTTGAGATTTAGGGAAACCGTGATATAAAGGAATTAAGGAGACACAAAAGCTCAAGCTTGTGGATGCCCAAGGCATCCCAAGATAACATTCCAACAAGTCTCAAGCATCTAAGCTTAGGGATGCCCCGGTAGGTATCCCACCTTTCTTCATCATCAATTATCGGTTAGCCTCGGTTGCGCCTAAGTTTTTACTTCTTCACATAAGTTGTGTTATTCTTGAAATGTCATTTTATTTTAATTTTGCTTGCTGTTTTAATAAAATGCTTAGATCTGAGAGCTTTTAAATAAAATAGAATCCTCAAATAGTTGCTAGGGAGGCTAGGTAAGCGGCACTCACATCCCGTCAGCGAAGCTCTTTTCTATGGAATTGCTCTAGTGCTTCACTTATATCTTTTTGGAGTAGTTTGTCATTTGCTCTAGTGACTCACTTATATCTTTTTGAGCACGGTGTGCTTTAGTATTTTTGAAGAAATTATCTCTTTCTTCACTTAAATTAATTTGAGAGAAAGAAATATTATGCTCATGATCTTCACTTATATTTGTTTGAGCTTATCAAAAGCAACTCATGAAAATTAGTTCCAAATTGATAGATATCCAAGAAGGATATAATAAAAACTTTTATGAGGATCATTGGACAAAATAAACTTGATTCCTTGTAATAGTTTTGAGATATGATGATGTGATATGTGAGTCATGTTGATGAGTAATTATGCTTTAGTAAGAATATTAGAGTTAAGGTTTGTGTTTCCCTATGCAAGCACGAAAGTCAATAGTTATGCAATGAAATTACATCCTACTTGTGGTGCATTATTCGGTGTTAATTATGCTCAATGCTCGCTTATGAGATTATTCATTTCTTGGTTGGTCGCTTCTCAATCTTTTGCTAGCCTTCATTTTGCACTAAGTATGATCACTACTTGTGCATCCAAAATCCTTTAAACCAGTTTTGCCCCATGAGTACACTATACCTACCTATATGTGTTATTCTTTTGCCGTTCTTAGCAAATTTGTATGTGCCATCTCTAATTTTCAAAATAAACTTCTCTTTTGTGTGTTCGTACTGCTCGCGAAGCGGTGAGGGGTGGCTAATATTTTCCATGCTAGATGTGT
Organism: Aegilops tauschii subsp. strangulata; assembly: GCF_002575655.3. Lineage (NCBI taxonomy): Eukaryota > Viridiplantae > Streptophyta > Magnoliopsida > Poales > Poaceae > Aegilops > Aegilops tauschii. Next base: position 321,432,810 of record NC_053038.3, on the reverse strand, counting down.
TATTATCACGATGAGTGTCTATTCACTTGTCATTGCACGAGAGTAAGGAAAAGGTATTAGGGATGCCCAGTCCTGAAATGAAAAATGAATTTACTTTATGTTGTCAAATAATAATTTCCTTGGAAAGTGTTGGTATGGAGGGCACCCGTGGATACAGTTAGCCATGGAAAGTGAAAGTATGGTTGAAAAAGGAATAAACTTTAATTTCTCTTTGGGAACCGCCTATGATATATCTAGCATGGAAAATGTTGGGAAATTGAAGTCAATTTCATTGGTGGGAAAGACACACCTCCCAAAATGTTTTTATCTCTAAGTTTTTCGCTTTGAGCTCTGGCACCTCTACAAATCCCTACTTCCCTCCACGAAGGGCCTTTCTTTTACTTTATGCAAATTTTTATTTTTTAATTTGAGTCTCCATCTTCTCTTATAAAAGCACCAACTAGGATGCACTATGATCGTACTTGAGCATTGGGTGTAGTTAATATGCGAGTGCGTTTCATGAATGTATCAATGGTTGAGCATGATAGGCAAGGGATGACTTATTTTAGCATTGATATTTTGAAAGACATGGTTTCTTGTTGGTATGCTTCAGTATTTAAGTTATCATGTCTTAAACTCGACTATTGCTTTGAATCACATAAAAGTCCAAATGTCCATGCTATGAAGTAAAGAATATGAGATGACATGTTAGGCAACATTCCACATCAAAAAATTTGTTTTTATCATTTACCTACTCGAGGACGAGCAGGAATTAAGCTTGGGGATGTTGATATGTCTCCAACGTATCTATAATTTTTTATTGTTCCATGCTGTTATATTATCATTCATGGATGTTTTATAATCATTTTATAGTCATTTTATATCATTTTTTGGTACTAACCAATTGACATAGTGCCAAGTGCCAGTTGCTGTTTTTGCATGTTTTTTACATTGCAGGAAATCAATATCAAACAGAGTCCAAACACCGCGAAACTTTTTGTGGAATTTTTATGGACCAGAAGACCACCAATGGGCCAGAGCAGCACCTGGGGGTGCCCCGAGGGGGGCACAACCCACCAGGGCGCGCCTAGGGGCCCAGGCGCGCCCAGGTGGGTTGTGCCCACCTCGGTGGCCTCCCGCACCCCCTCTTTACCCTATAAATTCCCAAATATTCTGAAAACCCTCGGGGTTAACCTAGATGAAAATTTCCGACATCGCAAGGCTCTGCACCCACCGAAAACCAATCTAGACCCCGTTCCGGCACTCTACTGGAGGGGGAAATCATCACCGGTGGCCATCTTCATCATCCCGGCGGCCACCATGATGAGGAGGGAGTAATCCACCCTCGGGGCTGAGGGTTTGTACCAGTAGCTATGTGTTTAATCTCTCTCTATCTCGTGTTCTTGAGATGTCACGATCTTGATGTATCGTGGGCTTTGTTAATATAGTTAGATCATATGGTGTTTTCCCCTCTCTATCTTGTTGTGATGAATTGAGTTTTCCCCTTTGAGATTTCGTTGTTATCGGATTGAATACTTTTATGGATTTGAGAACACTTGATATATGTATTGCAATTGAATACTCGTGGTGACAATGGGGTATCATATTGATTCACTTGATATATGTTTTGGCACTCAACTCGCGGATTCCCGAGGTGACATTGGGGTAATCTATTCATAGGGTTGATGCACATTCTTGTCTTTGCTTCTCTGGTAGAAATCTTGGGGCAATCTTTGAAGTTCTTTGTGCTGGAATGAGTATTATGAATATGAATTTGCTTGGTGTTATTTTAGTATGAACTCTAGGATAGATTGAATGGAAAGAATAGCTTTGTGTTATTTTAGTACGAACTCTTGAATAGATCGAACGGAAAGAATAACTTTGAGGTGGTTTCATACCCTACAAACAATGTATTCTTATGTTCTCCGCTAGATTGGAACTTCCGAATGATTCTTCATCGCACTTTGAGGGATGGTTATATGATCCAATTATATTAGCATTGTTGCGAGATTGCACTAGCGAAAGTACAGACCCTAGGCCTCATTTTCAAGCATTGCAATACCGTTTTTGTGCCCGTTACTATTTGCTACCTTGTTGTTTTTATTTATTCAGATTATAAAAATATATTTCTACCATCAATATTACACTTTTATCACCATCTCTTCACCGAACTAGTGCACCTATACAATTTGCCATTGTATTAGGTGTGTTGGGGACACAAGAGATTTCTTGTATTTGATTGCAGGGTTGTTTGAGAGAGAGACCATCTTCATCCTATGCCTCCCATGGATTTATAAACCTTAGGTCATCCACTTGAGGGAAAATTGCTACTGTCCTACAAAACTTTGCGCTTGGAGGCCCACCACGAGTCTACAAGAATAAAGTTGCGTAGTAGTCATCAATGACATAAAAATTATATTGGTATATTAACATTTGAAAGAAGTTTTCAATAATATTTTTTTGGTGCATATAAATTATATATTGCTAGTCAAATCTATGGTTAAATTTTGATATGAAACGAGAGGACTAATAAGCCAAGACAGAGATTTTGACGCCCCCGATTCAATCATACACTAATCATACACGCAAATGTGTACGATCAAGATTAGGGACTCACGGGAAGATATCACAACACAACTCTAGACACAAATAAAATAAAACAAGCTTCAGATTACAAGTCAGGGGCCTCGAGGGCTCGAATACAAAAGCTCGAAAGCACAAAAGTCAGCGGAAGCAACAATATGTGAGTACGAACATAAGTTAAACAAGATTGCCTTAAGAAGGTCAGCACAAAAGCAACAACGATCAAAAAGGCAAAGCCTCCTGCCTGGGACCTCCTAACTACTCCTGGTCATCAATGGTCTCCGTGTAGTAGTAGGCACCCTTAGGGGTAGTAGTAGATGTCGGCGGTGGCATTTGGCTCCTGGGATCCACCATCTGATCGCAGCAACTGGGTATAGGGGGAAAAGAGGTAGCAAAGCAACCATGAGTACTCATCCAAAGTACTCGCAAGACTTACATCAGATCTAAACTAATTATGCATCAGTATCAAAGGAATGAGCTGTATCTGTGGACCGAACTACAGAATGCCAGAGGAGAAGGGAAAGTTTAGCCTATCAAAGACTAGCATCTTTAAGCATCTTGCAGCATTCAGAAGAGTACAAAATAGCATTTTATAATTAACAAGCATGTTGTAGTAGTAACGCCCAGAGATCCTTCCTCGACTCCCTGCGAGAAAGCAATCCCGGAGCTATCATATCCATCTCATGTCTCAAGTATCCATTTCTAGTTGTAATATATCGGGATACAACTCCGAGCGTCCATTACCGTGGATACAGCTAGTCGAATGGATAACTTCCCTGTAGGGGTGCATCGCATTACCCAACACGCTTGATTACTCTGGCCGGACACACTTTCCTGGGTCATGACTGGCCTCGGAAGATCAACACGTCGTAGTCCTACCTAGGCTCCACAGAGAGGTCCCGCCGGTCTACATCCTAAGCGCTCCGGGGTCTTGGGCCCATCGCCCTTTGCACTCCGGGTCGTTATGCGATGAGCCAGGACGAGCACCACCTCATCCTGGATGACACTAGCCCGACAGGCCCACAATGCTGAACTGGACGTCTGACAGAACTTTCGAAAAAACGTACAATGCCGAGTGCCCATAATTGTCCCCGCGTTGCGGTTTCTGCATATAGGCCAGTGGCCAACTCAAATCAAATACCCAAACCCTTAGTGTATTGGGAGCTCGCGGAGACGAGCAGAGACTCACGATCATGTGACCCCGTCACCCCGTCTCGAGGAAATACGACAAGGGCCGGGCCCAACCCTCTCACTAGGGCGGTCTACCTGCCCGGCCGTGCCTCGTCATTATCTCGCGGGTACCCTCCAGGTCAACCTGGCTACCCAGAGACTATCGGGAATGCAGGTCCACCTCTACCGAGCTGGTACCGCCTATCCCTTCAGTCCCGAAGTAGCAGTAACTCTCGCGGGTACCCCCACGGTCAACCCGACTTCACATATCTTGCGGTTACCCCTCGGGGCCGACGCGTCTTTAACATGGGCCTGGGGTAAAGCCAAGGTAACCGTGTGTCCATAACATCAAGGGGGAAATCCGAGGAATCACCCTCGATGGATTCCTCCTGATGTAATCATCAAGGTGAACTTAGGAGGAATCACCCTCGAGGTTCACACTTGAGGTATTGCACGACAGAGTTGTATCGGGAGTGGTTTAGGAGGAATCATCCTCGATAAACCATGACCGATTAGCTACACTACAGAGTTATCATCAGGAGCGCGTTACAAGGTATCACCCACGGCACTCGATAGTAACTCTGCAGAGTCGTACAACTAAATGGGAATGAGATGATGTGTTGGGCGCTGGTGGTCGATCATGTTGATCGAGTCATCGGTCATGAAGTAGGGGCAACAGGGACAAGGTGAGGGGTCACTGATGGATCACTAACCAGCATATACTAAGCAATTTAGAATAAGCAGGTAAGGTACAAGAGTAGGTTACAAAAGCAGGCTATGCATCAGAATAGGAGCAATCAATTACAGTAGCAAAATCTAATGCAATCATGAGAAAGAATGGAATGGGCGATATCGGAATGATCATGGGGGGTTTGCTTGCCTGGAAGCTCTACTGAAAAGGAAGAAGGGTCGTCGTCGACGTAGTCGTTCACAGTTGCAACATTAGTCTTGGGGTCTACCAGAGAAAAGAGGGGGAGGAAATAATAAATACAGAGCAACCAAGGCATCACAAAGCATGACATGACGATTTACGGTGCTAGGTGTGACCTAACACGGAGACAGGCGATACCGGCGAAGGGGGGAAACATCCGGAAATGTTTTCCCATTTGGCATTTTCGGACACATGAAACGGAGAGGGAAAGTTCCATGTTCGTTATGCTAGGGGCATGTGACAGATGAACGGAGGGCATATTCGGAATCGTCATATTTTTCTGAGCAACTTTCATATATAAATTATTTTCTTCCGAGTTACAGATTATTTTATATTAATTTTCAAAGTTTTAAATGATTTTCTAATTTCTGGATTTTATTTCATTCGAAAATATATTAATACTAAATTGCTAGGGGTACACAGAAATGTACCCGGTAGTTTGTACGAGCGGCTGATAGTGGGGTCGGGGGGTCCAGTCAACAGTTGATTGGTCAACTGGGTCCCAAGACTCACATATCATAGGCACAATAATTTTAGTTAATCTAATGTCTAGATGGGGTCCACTGCCATTGAGTAATTAGGCTAATTAACCTAATTAATTAATTAATTAAACTAATTAATTATTTCACTAATATTTCTTTTATTTTCTTCTTTTTAAAGGGTCGGCCCCACTGGCAGTGGCACACAACCATGGTTGGGAGTGCTCGGCCCTGCCCGCGCACGTCCAGTGGACGGCGAGGCCATGGCCAGCCGCGGCCGGCCAGAGCAGGAGGGCGGGAGTGCGGCCTCTGGCGCGGACGCGCGTGCACGTGGCGTGGCCGGGTGGGCGGCCTGGCGCGCTGGGGAAATAGGGGCACGGCGGCTGCAGTCACCGGCGGTAGCAGCGCGGGCCATGGCGAGGACACAAGCGGGCGCGCGAGTACCGGCGGCAAGCACTGGGTGGCGCCGGCGAGCGAGGCCGGCGGTAGCGGCAGCACTCAGCAACAACAGCAGGCGGGGGGAGCATGACGACGCATGGACGGGCGAGGTAGGGCCCGCTAGTGGACGAGCGCGAGGTGAGGCAGGACTGCGGCGAGCGTGGGTGCGTGGAATGGCGTGAGCTGGGCGCGGCTAAGCATTGTTAGAACTAATCTTGTCGTATGTATGTGCATATCTATTTTCGTTATGCATGTAGCTTAGTTTGTCTAGGGAGTAGATCGTCCGACGAAGCTTCAGCGGAGATGTGCAGAAAAGGCGAGATGCCAGGGCGCCGTGTGATATGGCGAGTACGGCGAGATGCAGCAAAGCTGCGCGAGGCGACACGGCCGTGTGATGCGGCAAGTACATGAGAGGCTGGAGCATGACCGGCTAGACGAGGTGGTTAGAGCTGAGAGATTCAGAGAGTTAGTTGGTTAGCTAGTTGTTAGCGCATGGGTTGTTAGTTGCTTGGCCGAGTCGTGGCTGTTGGAGCGATTCCAGGACTGGATAAGGCCGGTAGTGCATGTGTTAGTGCCTGCATGGCTTAGTGGGATTAGTTGCCGAGGGAGATGGCTGGCTAGTACGTGTATGAGTCCTTTGTATATATAATGCTTTGAGTAATGAGAAAAGAAGCCGTGAGGGCTATGGAGGAAAGATGTAGCCACTGTGTTGTCATCAAGGAAGTGTCTTTGGCAAAGCTGTTGTTCATCTTCCTTGGTGAAGCGTGCGTATGTGTATGAGTTCTTTTCCACCGTGTGTGTTCTTGAGAGAAGCCATTGAAGAGAGAGCTGTGCGAGGCAGCGCAAGGAAGAAGAAGAGCAGCGCTGCAAGGAGGCGATGCCAACAATTTGTATCAGAGCCGCGTCAATCCAAGGCAGCGACGGCGTCGCGGTGGACTCCATGTGAGGTGGAGGACGCCAGCGCGAGGTGATGGCTGGCGGCGGCGCGATGCTGCTGGTGGCCGGTTGCGGTGCGATGCCGTGAGGTGATGATGGCGTGGTGATCGGCGTTGGGAAGGCGCCGTCCACGTCAAGAGGTGGCCGCTGCGTGCGGCAAGAGGACATGGTGATGGGTGCTGCGATGGCATCCACCACATTTAGATGGATACGGCGTGGTGACTGGCGCTGCGACGGCGTCGTCCACGACAAGGATGTGTTTGCCGGTGTGATGCCATGCGAACAGGTGGTTGCGGTGCGATGCCGCTAGGAGGAGACGCCAGTGCGAAGCTATCACGATGACGGTGCGATGCCAACAAGACGATGATGAGATGTCGCTGAGAAGATGTACAACGGGCAAGGCCATCATGAGGATGGATGTGAAGCTAGCTGGCGGTGGTGTTCTGGGTGGTGTGACGCCATCCCCAAGATGAGCTGCTACAATGACGACGGCAAGACGTGCATGACCAGTGGTGTGAAGCTACTGAAGAACGTGCAAGTGGTGATCGATGGTGCGACATGGTGAAGCTACAGCGTGAGGCAAGGTGGTGTGGTTTTGGCGTTGCAAAGTCTCGGCAAGATGTTGCGGGTGATCTGCATGAGGTTTTGGTGACTTGGCATGACAAGATTAGGGAGGTGATTGTTAGAACTAATCTTGTCGTATGTATGTGCATATCTATTTCCGTTATGCATGTAGCTTAGTTTGTCTAGGGAGTAGATCGTCCGACGAAGCTTCAGCGGAGATGTGCGGAAAAGGCGAGATGCCAGGGCGCCGTGTGATACGGTGAGTACGACAAGATGCCGATGGCGGCAAGATGCTGCAAAGCTACGCGAGGCGGCATGGCCGTGTGATGCGGCAAGTACATGAGAGGCTGGAGCATGACCGGCTAGACGAGGTGGTTAGAGCTGAGAGATTCAGAGAGTTAGTTGGTTAGCTAGTTGTTAGCGCATGGGTTGTTAGTTGCTTGGCCGAGCCGTGGCTGTTGGAGCGATTCCAGGGCTGGATAAGGCCGGTAGTGCCTGTGCTAGTGCCTGCATGGCTTAGTGGGATGAGTTGCCGAGGGAGATGGCTGGCCAGTACGTATGTGAGTCCTTTGTATATATAATGCTTTGACTAATGAAAAAAGAAGCCATGAGGGCTGTGGACGAAAGATGTAGCCACTGTGTTGTCATCAAGGAAGTGTCTTTGGCAAAGTTGTTGTTCATCTTCTTTGGTGAAGCGTGTGTGTGTGTATGAGTTCTTTTCCACTGTGTGTGTTCTTGAGAGAAGCCATTGAAGAGAGAGTTGTGCGAGGCAGCGCAAGGAAGAAGAAGAGCGGCACTGCGAGGAGGCAGCACCAACAAGCATGGACAAGGGCCGCGCGACGCGGGCTGAGCGAGCGAACGGGCGGCAGCAGGAGGAGCGGCAGCGGCAGATGCAGTAGCAGTAGCAGTAGCGCCGCGCGTGGGAGGGGAGGAGGAGCAGAGGGCCGCGCTGGGGCGAGTGCACCAGCAGCGGCGAGCAAGGGGCGGCAGCAGGCGGCTGCGGGCGTGGCCCGGGGTGTGGGCAAACGGCGACAGAAATGAGAGGGGAAATGGGGGGAAAGGACCGGCTGCTCACCGGGATGCTGACGACGAGCTTGACGGAGGTGGGGAAGAAGCAGTGGCAGCTGTCGGATGTGGGGTTCCGGCAAACCCTTAAGGTTCGAACACTAGGGTGCGCGTGAAGTCTTTCCCTCCTACCGATCTACGCCCTAGCTCGCTAAGATCTCGCGGACGAACTCGACGAACTCACGGCACAGAAAGACACGAGATTTATACTGGTTCGGGCCACCGTTGTGGTGTAATACCCTACTCCAGTGTGGTGGTGGTGGATTGCCTCTTGGGCTGATGATGAACAGTACAGAGGGAAGAACAGCCTCCTGAGGTTGAGGTGTTCTTGTGCTTGGTGTCTTAGCGGGTGAGAGTTGGATGAACTGCTCGATCCCCCCTACTGTGGTGGCTAGCTCTACTTATATAGGCCCTGGTCCTCTTCCCAAATATTGAGCGGGAAGGGAGCCAACAACGGCAGGCAAATTTAAAAGGGGGACAGCTAGTACAAGCTATCCTGACAAAAGTGGGCTTCGCTTGCAAAAGGCTCTGGTGGTCACGCCGTCTTGGGCTCCACGGTGACCTCCGTCTTGCCGTCCTTCTGGTCTTGGTCTCGTTGCACCGATATAGCAACCTTTGCCTAATGCCTCGGGACTCCTCGCCTGCGCTTGCTTCCTTAGCACCAAAGAGGAAACAAGGACGCTGCGCGCGCTGGCGCCCGTCTGGTGTCGATCGTCATGGCTCACGTCACGAGAGCCTCGTGAGGTTTGCCCCGCCTTGATATCTCTGCTCCTCGTGAGCCTGCCTGACTAGGCCACTCCTGAGGAGGTCTTGCGTCGTCCGCCTCGCGAGGGTCTTGGATGCCTTGTTGATGAAGATGGGTCGTACGGCCTGCTGGCTCAGCCACGCCGTGGGCCGCAGGCAGGCAAGTCTGGGGACCCCCGTTCCCAGAACGCCGACAGTAGCCCCCGGGCCCAAGGTGCGCTCGGGCTTGGCTTCGCGGCGAAGCCAAGGGTCAAGTGCGGAGAACCGCGGGCCCCAAAAGCCCGCGGCCTCGGTTGACGCGTGGCGGTTGATTGGATGTGGGCGTCTCCGCTTCCCCACGCTGCCCTTGAATCCGCCTGGCTATGCGGCCCCCGCATCTCACACAGTTATTCTTCCTTCGCCCATGCCTGGCTCTTCCAATCTCCCTGCTTCCTCGAGGCCCTGCTTTGCCCTTCCAATCTGACTTGCGCTCCGCGTGCTTCATCGCCATGGCGCCGAAACAAGCTGAAAAGGGGAAGAAACCTCTGTCTCTGCCAACTGCGCCTCCGTCCTTTGAGCCGGCGCTCGGCCGGCCTCAGGTGCTCAACGATGAGGCCATGGACAAGGTGCGCCCCATGCTTGCCTCCAGTTTCAACGAGTGGGGAGAGACGGTGGCTTGGTCAGCGTCTCGCACTCGCATGGCTCGGGCAGCCACTGAGGTCCCGATCTTCATAGAGGCCCTCTGGGCTGGCCTGATTCCTCCCTTCTCCGCCTTCTTCAACGTGGTGCTCGAGCATTATCAGATCCACATGCTTCATCTCGACCCTCAATCTGTGACTCTTCTTGCCGTCTTCCCCTTCTTGTGCGAGGCCATGGTGGGCATCGCTCCTTCCGTGGCCCTCCTCCGCCATTTCTTCTCGATGCATCTGACCGGTCCCTGGCAGAGCTCGGGGTGCGTGGGCTTCCAAGCCGTGGCCACGACAGCGGGCGCGGGGATTGACTTCGAGCTTCCTTCATCCACGAGCGAGTTCCGTATACGATGGGTGTTTGTTGACATCGGCGTGCTCAGCCCTCTTCTCCGAGTTTCGGCGGGGCCCGCTGTTCCAAACTCCGGCTGGGGCCATCAGAAGCTCACGAGCCCCCGCCTCGCCCCCGTCTGGGCCAGGCTGAGGTGGTTGAAGAACCGCGGCGTGACTGCGCCCATGGTGGTGAGGGAGTTCGTCAAGCGTCGAGTCGATCCACTTCAGCGCCACTCCCGCCCGATGTGGGACTTGCTCAGCAGCTAGGACCATATGAGGTTTCAGGAGAAGGGGCTTCCTCTTGCGACGCGGCAAACGGTGCTCATGATCCTATCGGGTGTCCCTCTGCCGGACGAGATGCCCAGGAATAGCTGCCTGTTGTACCGCTGCGAGAACAAAGCCGCATTTGCCGTGAGTATGCCTTCCTTTGATGAGTGGGGTCTGCGCCCAATCGGCCTGGTGGGGTCCCGCGAGAACCCCGTCATCGTGGTTCCCTTCTTCGCCGTCGGTGCCGAGCTCGCCCCAGGTGAAGGTGCGGGAGGGCGAGCTCCGACGAAGGCCGGTGGCTCGAGTGCTGAGGAGCACATGGCGAGTGGTGATCCTGGGGTGTCGTCCTCTGGGGCCTGCGACCCCCCCCTCCTGAGGCGTCGGTCACTGAGGAGGCGCAGCATGCGACTCCCAAGGCCAAGGCTCCAGGAGCCCCGGGAGGTTGTGGTGAGACGGTGCCCGGCTGTTTGCCGCAATCGGGCACCCCTGAAGACATCCTTCCAAGCTCTTCTTCGACCCCGCCGCACACCGGCTGTCACATCCAGCGCTTCGGTCGTCTTTGTGTGGACTTCGAGGAGCTCCACAAGAGGAAAGGATCCCCTAGCGGCAACAATATCTTCGGGCCATTGAAGCGACGAAAGTACATCGCCATTGGCGCGTAAGTATCTTATTGTCATGGCTTCCTACGTGTAGTCTCCTTATCCTGACGCCAGTCCTTCAGGGTTCCTTCCATTGAAGTTGTTGCGTCTTCTGAGAAGCAGCCTCCTCCTTCATCAACTCCCCCATTGGCCTTGAGCGTTCCTGGTCCGCCTGCCGCCCCTGGAGCGGGGTCGGTTGGGGGAGCGTCTCTGCCTTCGTGGCGCGCTGAGCCCGCGGCTTAGCCACCCCTGCCCCACGGTCTGGCGTGGAGCTTGGCGGGCGTGCCCAAGACTCCTCCTTTGCTCACGGATAGTAGCTGGTTGGCTTCGATCTTCGGCTCCTCTTCAAGCAGCATGCCCCGATTGGCACGGGCTCCTCGCGAGGACTGGCTGACGTCAGGTGCGATGCCAGCCCCCTGCCGGGAGGTGGTGCACCGCTTGGCGCCCCGCCCACAGCCCCCGAGGTGGAGGACGAGGTGGGCCGAGCGTTCGAGCTCGAGCGCGGGCGGAGTGTAGTTCATCACGAGCTCTTCCAGGAGGCGATGGGCGCGATGAGTCGACTTGGTGAAGAGCTCGCGGTTGTTGACTCGCGCCTTGAGGCTGAAGGTCTCTGGCTGGTGGAGGAGCGGCGTAAGTTGAGAGTGGCCATCAACCGCGGTCGCTACCAGCGCGACCTCGAGAATGCGAAGGCCGAGGCATCCCTCAAGGTCGCCCATGAAGCCCGCTCGCGAGCCTTGGAAGAGGCTCGCGAGGCTGACTGCCATCGCGAGGCTGCGGAGAAGCGCGCGTGGGAGATCCAGGCCTGGAGTGCGTCCCTTGAGCAGCAGGTGGAGGCGCGCAGGGCCGCTCTTGCATCGCTGAGGGGTACACCCGCAGAGGAAGAGGAGGTCCGGAAGCATGAGGAGGCGCTGGCCCTGGAAGCCGTGAAGCGCAGCCTCGAGCTCGAGCAACTGGAGATGAGGGAGCGTCAAGTTGCTCAAGCAGAAGATGCCGTCGGGGCTCGCGAGGCCAGAGTCGAGGAGGAGGTCGATCGCCGGGTGGCCGAGGTTCACGCAGACCTGGAGGGTAGGTACGACCTGAAGCTCAAGCTCGCCAGTACGGAGGATGCGGGCAGGGCCGCTGCCCTCAGGCCCAGGTTGGATGAGGCTGAGAGGCGTGCGGAAGCCACGGCCGCCGCCCTGGTTACGACGCAGGCGGACTTGGCCTCCTCCCGCGCCGAGCTGCTTTCCCTTCGGAGGCGGGTTGATGACGCTGAGGCCGTCGCACGGCAAAACACGGAGGAAGTGCTCCAACGACGAACGCTGGAGCGCGAGCATGCCCCCATGCTTCAGGATCTCCGGAACAGGGCCAATACAGCCCTGGGCCATATTTGTGACGAGGATGCACCGGCCCCTCACTCGAATGACTATGCCAGCCACCTGACCTTCTTCACCGTGGTGGTGACGCGCGTGGAGGCTCGATCTGCCAGAGGTCGCCAGCTTGTGGAGGAAAGGGGTCGTGGCCTGCTTGAGCGCGCTTTCTCCCGTGTCTTTAGCCACCTTCTGAATGCCGACCCCAACTTTGATTTCGACGCCGCCATCACCCCCGTACCCACGGCCGTCCGGGGCGACCTGGCGCATTGGGTTGAGGACAATGTGGACGCGTTGGTCAGGGCCTTCACTTCGGAGGATGACGCGGTGGTGGTCGTCGCAGACGAAGGCAACGTTGTTGACGACGGTGATGGGGGCGTCGCCGACGGCGGCGACGATGCCGACGAAGACGATGACGACGCGAGTGACGCGTCCGTGGGTGATGTAGCGAGTGACATTTCTGGCTGATCCCATGTTCTCCTGTCGTTTCATCCTGCACACAAAACTCGGGCGTGGCCCTTGGAAAACTTGTAAGAGCATTTTGAGAGGGGGAGCCCCTCATGTAAGCAAATTGCAGTTTTTACTTTCCTATGCGATGTGAGTATGTTTCCTCGTGAACTCGTGAAGCCGAGGGCGAGTTTTCCGTCGTGGTTTACCTTAGTCAGTGCCATCTTCGAGCTGGGTCGTGAAGCGGCGAGTTTCTGAGAATCCTGCGGAGCTTATCGCCCCATCTGAAGGGGCCCCACAAGAGGTGAGCACCAGCCGCAGCACTGGCGCGCGCTCAGCGAGCGTGCGCTTCGTGTGGTCCAGCTCGCGAGGAGCTCGTGTGGGGGAAGGCGACGGACATGAGTCCCAGACAAAACAAGATCTAGAAGGCAAGAAATTGCTCGAACGAGAAAAGGCACCCCCCGCGCGCATCGATAAAAATTCGGCTTCAACTTAAATCCAGATCCAGAAAGCAAAGCTATAGAAAGAGAGACCCAAAGCAAAAGGCCGCGTCCGGCACCTAGTCTAGTCTTCCGGTCTTCAAGTCTTCTCTCCAGCACGGAGCTAAGTGCTGCCACTAGGCGTGGGAGGGAGCCCCAGGGCCTGAGGCCGGCGCTCCTGAGACTCCGGGGCGTGTACAACCCCAACTCATTATTACGTGCGAGTGTCACGGGCGGCGAGCTTCACAGGCACCGGGCCTTCTTCACAGGTACCGGCCTTGCTTCATATCGCCAGACAAGGGCCCCGCCTTGCGCCACCCTTGACCTCCTTTGAGCCGACCGGTTATGAGGACGACACAAAAGAGGGAAAGGGGACGCCAGCGGTGCCCTCGGCGACCACAGGTCCTCTGCCGGGGGAAGGGTCGTCGAAGCCTCCCCGGCAGAGGGCCTACCTCCGGGTGTCTCCTGGCTTCGCGCGCCGTGGGGAGGGGCCTGGCTCCCGACCCCTCTCCTGCAGCCCCCAACGCGATCCTCCTGCCGGCAGGGAGGCCGTCGAGCTGGGGCCGCTGGCCGTTGCGGTGATCTGTTCCTCCTGCGACTCATGGTTAGCGTAAGCTTGCTTCGGAGGGATTAGGGGTACCCTGTAGTGGTCGTCGCACACGCGGTCGTGGTGGTTCCCCGGCGGCTCCTGGAAGGCTTCGACTCCTAGCATCCCTTCTTCCCAATCTTCTCCAACGAACGAGCCGGGGTCGTCCTCCGGTGTGTACTCCTGGTCCGTCATGCGGGGCACGTAGGCTTCCGGGGCTGTTACCCCGAACACCTCGCCGTAGTGCCCCACACTCCATGTTGCCCGGCCCAGCGTGGCGTCATTAGGGTGATAGCGTGGCATCCCACTTGGGCCATGGGAGGCGACGCTTGTGCTCATGCTTGTTGCGGGCGGTATGGGGGCGGCAGAGCCCCCGGCGCCACCGGCCATGCTGGTGTTGGCGAAGCCCCTGGCGCACCTGACGGCGCATGGCGGCGGCGTGGCCCGCCGTGAATCCCTGTAGCGGCCTGAGGAGGAAGCTGATGACAGAAAGGCGGCGCTCCCAAGGCCGCCGCGTCCAGCAGCTCGGCAACGAGTTCCAGCAGTGCGTCCCGACCGCTCTCCATCAGCCGGCACCGCAGCAGCTCCCTTGCCACGGTGAGTGCTTCCCGCATGTTTGCATGTTCCCGCCGCGAGTGCGGCGCCGTTGCCGCGGCGTGGCTTGCTGCTCTGGCAGCGGCTCGCACTTGTCGTGGAGTGAGGGTAGACGACGCCTGGCCATGTCGCCCGCGCCCCGCAGGATTGGACGGCGCTCGTGCCGCCTGGAGCGTGGGGTTGAGGTCTTCATGGGTGGGCGGCGCCGCCCGGGCTGGCCAGGCTGCCCAGCGGTCGGAGTCAGCTCTTGGGTCGTCGGACATCATGGCCGCGGAGCGTCGGCAAGTTGATTGGCGGAGAAGAAGCTCCGGCGCACCCCTACCTGGCACGCCGAATGTCTGATGTGGGGTTCCGGCAAACCCTTAAGGTTCGAACACTGGGGTGCGTGCGAAGTCTTTCCCTCCTACCGATCTACGCCCTAGCTCGCTAAGATCTCGCGGACAAACTCGACGAACTCACGGCACAGAAAGACACGAGATTTATACTGGTTCGGGCCACCGTTGTGGTGTAATACCCTACTCCAGTGTGGTGGTGGTGGATTGCCTCTTGGGCTGATGATGAACAATACAGAGGGAAGAACAGCCTCCTGAGGTTGAGGTGTTCTTGTGCTTGGTGTCTTAGCGGGTGAGAGTTGGATGAACTGCTCGATCCCCCCTACTGTGGTGGCTAGCTCTACTTATATAGGCCCTGGTCCTCTTCCCAAATATTGAGTGGGAAGGGAGCCAACAACGGCGGGCAAATTTAAAAGGGGGACAGCTAGTACAAGCTATCCTGACAAAAGTGGTCTTCGCGTGCAAAAGGCTCTGGTGGTCACGCCGTCTTGGGCTCCACAGTGACCTCCGTCTTGCCGTCCTTCTGGTCTTGGTCTCGTTGCACCGATATAGCAACCTTTGCCTGATGCCTCGGGACTCCTCGTCTGCGCTTGCTTCCTTAGCGCCAAAGAGGAAACAAGGACGCTGCGCACGCTGGCGCCCGCCTGGCGCCCTCCTGGTGTCGATCGTCATGGCTCACGTCACGAGTGCCTCGTGAGGTTTGCCCCGCCTTGATATCTCCGCTCCTCGTGAGCCTGCCTGACTAGGCCACTCCTGAGGAGGTCTTGCATCGTCCGCCTCGCGAGGATTGGCCCCTCGCGAGGGTCTTGGTTGCCTTGTTGATGAAGATGGGCCGTACGGCCTGCTAGCTTAGCCACGCCACGGGCCGCAGGCAGGCAAGTCTGGGGACCCCCGTTCCCAGAACGCCGACAGCAGCGGATCAACGAGGGATTGTGGGCAGCTAGAGGTTGCGGACGGGGTCGACGCAGGCGATGCGGAGTGCTTCAGCTCTCACCCACGATTGCAGACGACGGTGATGAGTGTGGCGGAGCTGCTAAACGTCTCCGTGTGGCTCGGGGAGGCTGTTGGCCATGGCCACTGCAAGGCGGGAGCGCTTGGGAGCGGTCGGGGAGAGGAGGGCGGCGCGAGGAAAGAAGGGAAAGGGGCTAAGGTTCGACGACGGGGTTGAGGTTGATCTTATCCCCGCGCTAAGCCGCCGGATGAACGCCGCGTGGAGATCGGAGGCAGGAACGAGCGGGCGAGCTCCATGGCGACGCAGTGAGAACTGAGAAGTAGGTAGAAGACGATCGGGGGGGAGTGGGTTGGGCTGCCTGTACTGTGCCGGGCTGAGGTCCACAGTGACCTATTTCTACTTTTCTTTTCTTTTTTATGTCTTTGCTGTTTTCTATTATTTCCACTAGCAATTGACTTTTATGTAATAGGAGACTTGGCCCAATAAATACTATGCATTATTTGGCATTGTTATAAAATGGTTAGGGGCATATTTGAATTCAGTTGATTTTTGGTTTGAATTTAAATGTGATGGAAGGAGGCTGTTGGGTCATTCAAAAATAGTTAGGGGCATTTTGGAGCTTCAAATAATGTTGGGTTCATCATTAAAATGATTAGGGGAATTTATAGAATAATGTGAACATTTTAGTTTCACTGTTTGAAGAAATATTTTATTTGACTTTGTTTTGGGTTGCCTCCCAACAAGCGCTTTTCTTTAATGCCTTTCTAGCTAGGCATGATGATTTCAATGATGCTCACAGAAAAGATAAGAATTGAAACATAACGGGAGCATCATGATACATATGACTAGCACATTTAATTCTAACCCACTTCCTATGCATAGGGATTTTGTGAGCAAACAATTTATGGGAACAAGAATCAACCAGCATAGGAAGGTAAAACAAGCAAAAACTTCAAGATTTTTAACACATAGAGAGGAAACATGATATTATTGAGATACGTAGAAGCATATGTCCCTCTCTCATAATAATTTTTAGTAGCATCATGAATGAATTCAACAATATAACTATCACATAAAGCATTCTTTTCATGATCCACAATCACAGAAATTTTATTACTCTCCACATAAGCAAATTTATTCCCATAAATAGTAGTGGGAGCAAACTCAACAAAGTAACTATCATGTGAGGCATAATCCAATTGAAAATTTAAATCATGATGACAAGTTTCATGATTATCATTATTCTTTATAGCATACATGTCATCACAATAATCGTCATAGATAGCAACTTCGTTCTCATTGCCAATTGAAACCTCTTCCAAGATAGTGGATTCATCACTAAATAAAGTCATGACCTCTCCAAATCCAGTTTTATCAATATAATCATCATAAATAGGAGGCATGCTATCATCATAATAAATTTGCTCTTCAAAACTTGGGGGGACTAAAAATATCATCTTCATCAAACATAGCATCCCCAAGCTTATGGCTTTTCATACCACTAGCATCATGGATATTCAAAGAATTCATACCAACAATATTGCAATCATGCTCATCATTCAAAGATTTAGTGCCAAACATTTTATTGACTTCTTCTTCACTTGATCACAACTTTCCTTTCCATCATATTCACGAAAGACATTAAAAAGATAAAACATATGAGGCAACGTCAATTCCATTTTTTTGTAGTTTCCTTTTATAGACTAAACTAGTGATAAAAAAAGAAACTAAAATGTTCAATTGCAAGATCTAAAGATATACCTTCAAGCACTCACCTCCTCGGCAACGGCGCTGTCGGATTCGGGGTTCCGCAGACCCTTGAGAGGTTCGAACTCTGGGGTGCGTACGAAGAACTCCCTCTTCCCAGTCTGCCTGCTCAACGATTCCACGACCTAGCTCAACGAACCCAAGGGACAAGGGACACGGCAGTTTATCCTGGTTCAGGGCACCTTGCGGTGTAATACCCTACTCCAGTTTTGTGGTGGATTGCCTCGAGGGACTGAGGATGAACTAGTACAGTGGGTGAACAACCTCAGGAGGTGACGTGTTCTTGAGCTCGATGAGCTGGTGAGGTGGTTTGGTTCGTATCGATCCTCCTTCCCCCTGGTGGTGGCTAAGTCCTATTTATAGTGGCCTTGGTCCTCTTCCCAAATGTAGGCGGGAAGGGATCCCACAATGGCCAAATTAAAAGGGAGACAACTAGTACAAGTTATCCTCACAAAAGCGGTCTTCGCGTGCAAAAGACTGGTGGTGACGCTGTAGTGGGCTCCACGATGACCTCCGTCCTACGGTCCTGGCGGTCTTGGTCTCGCTGCACCGATATGGAAACCTTTAATTGATTCCTCGGGACCCTGCGCCTGCGCTTGCCTCCTTGGCACCGAAGAGGAAACTGGTACACTACGCCCGCTGGCGCCCGCCTGTCCTTGGTCGTCATGACTCACGTCATGTGAACCTCACGAGGTGCACCTTGCATTGATATCTCCGGTCCTCGGGAGCCAGCCTAGCTAGTGAGGCCGGCCCCCAGAGAGGTCTTGGTGTCGTCCGCCTCACAAGGCTTGGCCCCTCGCGAGTGTCTTGAGTTGTTGTTGTAGCAGTTGGGCCGTACCGGGCCTGCTGACTTAGCCACGCCGTGGGCCGCAGGCAGGCAAGTCTTGGCACCCCCGTTCCCAGGACGCCGACAGTAGCCCCCCGGGCCCAAGGCGCGCTCGGACTTGGCTTCGAGGCGAAGCCAAAGGGCAAGGGCGGAGTGCCGCGGGCCCTAACCGCCTGCGTCCTCGGTCGACGCGTGGCGATTGATGGGACGTGGGCACCTCCGCTTCCCCATGCTGCCTCGACAACCATTTGACTCGATGAGATTCTGCTGCATGCAGAGAAAACCATCATTACGCGGGATCGTGGAGGCCGGCGGTTGGCCTCCTCTTGGCTATAAATGAGGAGAGGGGCGGAGCCCCCTTTGCTCATCTCCTTCTTCTCGCCGCGCGCTCTCTCTTCTTCCTCTTTGCCTCGCCGTCTCGCCGTGGCTCCCATGGCGCCGATTAGGAGGTTTTCCACAACAGAGAAAGGGAAAACTCCCCACGAGGAGCAGGGGCCGCTCCCGTCGAAGAAGAGGCTGAGCCGCCCCCGCAACGCCGGCGAGAGGACAGTGGTGACGCGGCCTTGGTACGAGCGACCTCCTCCCGGCTACCCACTTCCTTTGTACACTCAGGCGCAAGGCTCCAGAGGAGGTGGCAGCGCCCCGCGCCACGCCGACTATGGCAATGGTGGCCAGGCTGAAGCCACGCGGGCTGCAGGCCCGCGCACCCACGCCGAAGGCTCCTCGCGCGAGTTCGTGGTGTGGGCGGCGATGCCCCCGCGCACATGGATCCAGCTCCCGCGGTTCTTCGCCGAGGAGATGCCGCCGAGGAGGCCACTCGAGCTGTTGCTGCAGCACGCCGAGTGCTGCAGTCTGGCCACGGGGCGGAGGTCGAGGTCGTCCCCAAAGGCAAGAGCTTCATGACCCGAGGATGGGGCGAGGTCGCCCGCGCTTGCCGCGCGGAGGGGGCCCTCGCCATCCATTTCGAGTACGAAGGCGCCTCCACGCTGTTCTTCAAGGTCTTCGACGAGGAAGGCCGCCGCCTGTAGTGCTGCCCTAGAGGAAGCCGCCAGGATGGCGCGGCAGCAGGCGTCGAGCCCGCCCCCAGTCCCGTCGATAGCTCCTCCAGTAGTAGCGACGACTCCTCGGAGTCCACCGACTCTCGCGAGCCTAGCGAGTCCCCGTAGTCGAGTGAAGATAGCTACGTGCCTCCGAGCTCTCGCCACGCCCGGAGCACAACAGCGGCATCCGCTCGGCGTCGCCGATGACCTGGATGGGGTTGGCGTCGGCCTCTCGTGGCCCACTGTTGATGACGGCGTCGGTGGCGAAGCTCGTAGTTGGGGCTCCTTGGGGTTTTTCTTCTTTTGTTCCCTGCGAGGAATCGAGACGAACCCCGTGGGGGTGTGTAAAGAACCTATAATGCTTTTGCTCCAATGTTTATTATTCCTACTATAAGGTTGTGATTGCACATCTTGCTTCGGCATTGTTCCCCCTTTTTTTCTCGCGGTAGCTTAGCGCTCTACGCCGGCAGGTCCCAGTCCCTAGGCAAGCTTCGGCCATCGCTGGTATGCCCGGTCGCGATGCCGTGGTCAAGGCCAGGAGGTGAGCGGCCCAAGGTCCGGTAAGAGCTCCTGAGGTACGATGCTCAAGAGGTCCCCTTTGGCGTGCAATCAGCTTACTGAAGGCTGAAAAGGAAGGCGGCATTGCCGGAGCAAGGCTGTGCGAGTCGTGCTAACATGAATATGTGACTTGTCGTAACGAGCCTGAGGCGATTCCCTGCGCGGTGCCCGACTTGCGCTTCAGCGGCAGTGTTGCTAGGTAGGGCTCACGCCGGCCTCCCCTTTCCTCGCTCATCTGAATGCTCTGTATCCTCGGGTCCCGACCCTCGAGCGAGGCTCAGCCGCCGCTGGTATGCCAGGTCACGATTGAGGGAGTCCTGGACTAAGGGATCCTCGAGCGTCCGGCCTGCTATCCATGGGCCGGACTAATGGGCTGTGAAGACATGAAAGCCGAAGAATGTACCTGTGTCCGCATAGGACTCTCCTTGGCGTGGAAGGCAAGCTTGGCGATCAACTATGAAGATTCCTTCCTATGTAACTGACTCTATGTAACCCTAGATCCCCCCGGTGTCTATATAAACCGGAGGGTGTAGTCCGGAAAAGATATACTAATTACCATAGTCATACAGGATAGACTTCTAGGGTTTAGCCATTACGATCTCGTGGTAGATCAACTCTTGTAATACTCATATTCATCAAGATCAATCAAGCAGGAAGTAGGGTATTACCTCCATAGAGAGGGCCCGAACCTGGGTAAACATCGTGTCCCCTGTCTCCTGTAAACCATCGACCTTAGACGCACAGTTCGGGACACCTACCCGAGATCCGCCAGTTTTGACACCGACATTGGTGCTTTCATTGAGAGTTCCACTGTGCCGTCGACGAAAGGTTCGATGGCCCCTTCGATCGTCTATAGCGACGCTGTCCAAGGAGAAACCTTCCTCCCCGGACAGATTTTTGTATTCGGCGGCTTCGTACTGCGGGCCAACTTGCTTCACCATCTGGAGCAGATCGATATCTGCGCCCCTGGCCACCAGGTTAGATTTGGAAGCTTGAACTACGTTGCGGACATCCGTGGAGACTTGATCTTCAATGGATTTGAGACCGCAGCGATCGCTCCCCTCGCTCCGACGAACATGACTTAAATCTGTCGTTCGACCAGATTCAGGAGATGGTTTCTGTAACTGCTACGGCCTTAGATCAGAGCAGATTGCACCATCCGAAACCACAAAGACCGCGGTGTTGGAACCGCACACAGACTCAACACCTGGGAATATTTGCGTCAACGGAATTCCGGACTAGTCTCCGGCTATAAGTCCCGAACCACGCACGCCTGCGGGCGCAGAGCTGGATCGGTTATCGATCTTCGAGTTCAGCGCCGCAGATATCTTCCAACACTCTCCCTTGGGTGACGTTATAAATTCATTAAAAAACCTGTCCTTGACAAGGGGCTCACAGCCGAACTATGTCCAGTTCGAGCTAGAGGCTGATAATGGAGAATTTCGCTTCCCACCCGCCACCCACTTCATAGCCACCATCGAGGACTTAACCGACATGCTTAATTATGGCTCCGAAGACATCGACGGTATAGACGACGATGCCGATAAGGAGCAAGGCCAAGACCCACCATTCACAGGACATGGAACGACCACCTCTTCGTACGATGTGTACATGGTTGATACACCTAAAAAAGCTAGCGATGATGACAAAGAAGATCCAGTCGAGAATAAACCTCCTGAGACACAGTCTAAGTACCGGTGCCCTAAACGCCGCTCTAAGTCACATCGCAGCAACGTTGGCACCGGAGAAAATAGTACTCCGGACGACACCGAAAACAATGAAGACCCTGTTGGAGCAAGATCCGAACAGGAGGAACAGGAAAACGGGCAAGCCAACCCGATGAACAGGCCCTGCCCAACGACAATTCAGAGGACGACAACTACCTTCCGCTCTCCGAAGATGAGGTAAGCCTAAGCGACGAAGACTTCATCTTACCCGAAGAGCCCCTCGAGCAGGAGCGCTTCCAGCGCAGGCTAATAGCTACTGCAAGGAGCTTGAAAAAGAAGCAGCAGCAGCTTCAAGCTGACCAAGACCTACTCAACGACAGATGGACCGAAGTCCTGGCCGCCGAAGAACACGGCCTTAGTGGCCTAGCCAAAAGCCACCCGAAGCATAGATTGCTACATCAGTTCGATGACGAGGCGTTGGAGCCCGTACCATCATCACACAATGCGGCAGGTCGCCGACAACTCTGTCCGGATAAAGAGGCAACTCAAGCCGAACACCAGACCGCCCCACCTCGCCGTAAAGACAAGAATAACGCAGCTCACGATTGTCCAGACGACCTGCAGCGGGACTTGGCAGTAGAGTAGGACACACAAGACCGATCTACGGATCGCGAAGGCATGCCTCGACACGCGACGATGGCTACCTATTCGGACATGACAAACCTAGCCATGCCTGAGCCGAAAACCGCAAATGGACTCCTTCGGAGTTACGTCGCAGTGTGGCCCAACATAGGGGCGCCGCACACCCGCTTTGCTTCACCGATGAAGTAATGGATCATGAATTCCCGAAAGGATTCAAACCCGTCAATATTGAATCATACGATGGAACAACTGATCCCGCAGTATGGATAGAAGATTTTATCCTCCACATCCATATGGCCCATGGAGACGACCTCCACACCATTAAATACCTCCCACTAAAGCTAAAAGGGCTAGCTCGGCACTGGTTAAACAACCTACCTGAAAATTCCATAGGCAGCTGGGAAGACTTGGAAGAAGCCTTCCTTGACAACTTCCAAGGAACATATGTCCGGCCACAGGATGCCGACGACCTAAGTCATGTTGTCCAGCAGCCCAGAGAGTCAGCAAGGAAGCTTTGGACTCGGTTCTTAGTCAAAATGAACCAAATCGTCGACTGTCCGGACGCGAAAGCCCTTGCGGCCGTCAGACACAGCGTCTGGGACGAATGGCTTGCACGCCACCTCGGTCAAGAAGGAACTAAATCCATGACAGCCCTTACTGCTCTCTAAAGAATTGCTTTCGCGCGGGAGAAGACAGTTGGCTCGCTCGTAGAAGCAACAACACCAGTGACCCGGGCACTTCCGAAATCCGAGACGACAACGGCAAGCCATGGCGAAGCAAACACAACAGTCGCAATGATAGCGAAAGATCACGCGACACAGCGGTCAACGCCGGATTCAGCAATCCCAAGCCCGGTCAACGGAAGAAGCCATTCAAGGCGAACCAAGACGAACCATCTAACCTAGATAGGATATTGGACCGACCCTGCCAGATTCACGGCCACCCCGATAAACCAGCTAATCATACCAACAGAAACTGCTGGGTCTTTAAGCAAGCCGGCAAGCTCAACGCCGAACACAAGGGAAGGAGGCCGCCAGGTGACAGGGACAACGGAAAGGTTCACCAAAGAAATACTGGGGGTCAGAAGCAATTTCCACCCGAGGATCGAATACTCCAGGAGCGGAAATAGCAGTCCGGCTCCCACCGCTCACCTCGTACGCCTGCAAAACTTGTACCGCGCATACATCACTACGCACTCAAGATACCATGGGCATTGGCGGAAGCACACTACGGACGAGCCTGCAAGCATTCCCGTAACATTTTTTATCTATTTTCTTTCTATTTTTTCCTTCACTATCTCCGAAAAACAGGTGACGAACAGGACAAACATCTAAAACTGACTCTATCGGAGTTCGGATCCATACACTCACCTAAGGGGCCACTTCCATCAAGGACTCCCCTCGCTGAGGACAGGCGGCGCAGACGTGCGACAGGAGGTCCAAAATAACTTTTTTGTAGACCGCACTCTTTATTTTGAGCCTGTACTATGCCTCTTCCTCCGCCTTCGACCCCGAGCATGTCAAATAGCCGGGGTTGTGGTCTATATATATATATAAAGTAATCACTGGCACACCACTCTAGTCCCAGTAAAAAGTATCTGAATTAATCATCCATGTTGTTTCACCAATGAATATGGCCCCCATGGTTGTTTCACAGATATACCTTGGCATAACCCGCCAGGGGCTCGGTATGGGAAGAAATGAGTTGCCAACAAAAGTCCGAACAGCTCTATAGCATACTTCAGCGTCGCAAGTTTGGCCTTATATGCATCAGCTCCGAATCATTGTCTTGGGTCAATAGTTAGGTTGCCCGGCTCCTCTGCTTGCTACCCTACGTTCCGCTCTATCGGCTAGGGTAGTAAAGGGAGAACTACTGCGATTGTGCTTCCGGTTCATCCGGTCAAGTACCTCAGTAGAGAAAGCCGAAAACTGACTGTCATGATGCGGCGAGAGCTGGTCAACCACTTGACGACTTATTGAAATCTTTAGAGATTCTCCGTGTCACACGAGGGATCTTTTTTAGATCAAATATGTAAGGCACCATATTATAATACGCTGCATACATACCAGGGGCTATGTCGTAGTCCCACCATAAAACCCCTATGGCTAAGTGAAAGTGTTAAAGCCCTATAGTCTGATTGCCTAGTTCGCCGCATTATCACCTCCTCCATGGACCAAGACGTTGGATAAAGAGTGATTAAATGCTTTTCCGAACACCCCTGTACTTCCTACGAGGGGGCTAAAGCCGACGACTGGAAAACTTTCAGATTATATTACAACGGCCACTAGGAGGAATACAAGCTATCGAGCAAAACATAAAAATAGATTAATTATAAAATTGTCTTTTACAATTATCATACACCTCACTCGAACATTATGTCTTTCGAGCATTGACCCTCTATTAAGCGGGCGGCCTCTAGGACGTCTTCAAAATAATGCTCCGGTACAGGACGGTCCTTGCCCTTGGGTGGACTCTTAGCCACGACATCGATGGCCTTCATTTTTCCCCAGAATGTTTTGACTCGGGCAAAGGCCATCCGTGCACCTTCAATGCACGCCGACCACTTCACAGCATCGATTTGCGGCACCACGTCAACAAGTCTTTGCACCAAACCGAAGTAGCTATCCGGAATAGGCTCAGTTGGCCACAACCGGATTATGACATCCTTCATGGCACCGCCGGATATCCTATGAAGTTCGGCCAATTGGGACATCTGTTCATTCAGCAACAGAGGGCGCTTCGATGCGCCAAATTGTGACCAGAAAAGCTTCTCCATTGTGGACCCCTCTCGCACTTGGTAATACTGCGCCGCATCGGAAGAACTCTTCAGCAGGTCCAAAAACTCGTCCGGAGAACTCCACACTCGGTCAAGCTGAGCATAGTTCGGATCCCCGAACTTATTCTGTAGTAGAAAGGGCTTACCAGCCACAATCTCCTTAGCTTGCCGGATCTCCTCACGGGCTGCTCTGGATTCCGACCGCGCTTCCCTCGCCTCTTGTAAGGCCTTGTCCAGCTCAGCCGTTTTGGCCTCATTCTCCTTCTCTAGAAGTTCACGGTGGCCAGTAGCATTTTTAGTTCGAGCGCCATCGTGGATATCTTCTCCTCGTCTTGGCACCGTGCAGCTTGTTCGGCTTTTAACTCAGCTGATGCCTTTTCGGCAGCCGCATTGCTACACCGGGCCTGCTCCTTGGCCCGGGCCAGCTCCGCTCGAAGAACTTCAACGGAGGTAGCACCATCCGCAGCCATGCATATTCTAGCATATAGACTTTAGCATCATGCTTATACCACAAAAAATATATGGGGATTGCCTCGAATACATACCTTGCGACTCGTCAAGACGCATATTGATTAACGCAAGGTCATCCCCTGCTACATCAAGCTTCTGCTGCAGCTCGGCAATATCCATAGTCTGGGGAGTAGCTAAGGGGAAAATAGCCTGCGTTCAAGTTCATCAGATCAGTCCTTGAGTAATCCTTTTTGATCCTCCGTTCGCTTCCCAGTGGAAGCCCAACCGAGTCTCAGGGGCTACTACCTATGCACAGGTGCATCTTTGCCAATAAAACATAGCTGGAAACATTATATTACAAACCTCGAAGCCTTTTAGCAGGCTCATGAAGGCCTCATTCAATCCGCTCTTCGCGGACAAAATCTTCTCAACCACTGTACCCATCAAGGTACGCTGTTCCCCCGAGACAGATGCTTTCCGCAACATGTCCCGCAATATATCCGGAGCCTCTAGGTCTCTGGAAGCCGCTCTAGGAGCACAACCACCCTTTGAAGGAATTTGTTCACCCATCTCCAGAATGACCGTCGGCTGTGAGCTAGACAGTCCGGGGCCTTTATTATTATCAGCCCCAGAATCCCGAACGGTCGGAGATCCACCTTCGGGTACTGCCTCTTTTATCCCCTGCATAACTTGTTGATCAAGAAGAACCCTCCGCGATGACACTTCAGAGTCATCCGCCTTATTGGGCGAGGAGGTTGGGGGAGGCGACTCGCTCTCCATCATCTCTGGGAGGAGACTTCCCGAAGAAGAGGATTGCCCAGAAAAACTCTGTGCCGACCTGTAAAAATGCACGGACACATTACGTATATCTTCGGTAACAGCAAAGGATCGGGACACTATCAAAGTACTCCGGATTCACTTACGGTTTGGCCGAGGGCTTGTCCCCTTGTTGGAGCTAATCAACGGCGTCGCTTTCCAAACCCAAGCCGCTCGACGGTGGCATCTTGCCCCCCTTAGGAGACCGCTCCTCCCAACCTTCGGAGGCGGCCCTTTTCCTCCTGCTCGGAGAAGGGATACTGGGTCCTCTTTCGTCTCTGTCTTCAGGCGAGGAAAGGTCGATTTCTCCAGACTCAGTGTCCGACTTACCTCTGGAATAAAGGTCATCTCAGGTCTTCTCACTCTCCTCTTTACCCTCCCTTACCGGCGCCTGGTATGGTGTCGAGGCCAGCATCCTTGTTAGCACAGGATTAGTTGAGTCTTCGGGAAGGGGAGCCGGACACCTAATCCATTCCACCTTCTTTATCCAGCCCTGAAAAAGATGATTCCGTCCGTGTCTTATCACTGGGTGACTGATTATGAGGTGTTCGGCGAATGGGTACTTACCGGGGTGTCCAGATGGTTACAGTCTAGGCCGATATCTTCGGTGGTGTCCGACCATTGCTTTCGTTTCCCGAAAAATAATCTCCACATTCCTTTGTGCGTAGTGCCGAAGAAGTGCTGAAGAGTCCGCGGCCCTTCAGGATTGAACTCCCACATGCGGAGAGGCCGTTGCTGGCACGGCAGGGTCCGGCGGACTAGCATTACTTGAACGACGTTGACAATATTGATGTCCCTCTCAATGAGGCTTCAGATGTGACTTTGTAAGGTCTGCACCTCGTCCGTTGATCCCCAGTCCAACCCCTTATTAATCCACGATGCAAGCTGAATTGGGGGGCTGGATCGAAATGCGGGCGCGGCTGCCCACTTGGAGCCGCGGGGCTCGGTGATATAGAACCACCCCTGCTGCCATAAATCGGAGGATTTGGCAAAGGATCCTTTCAGCCAAATAGCACTAGCAAGCTTGCTCACTATGGTGCCACCGCACTCTGCCTGCTCTCCCTCTATCACTTGCGGCTTCACATCGAAGGTCTTGAGCCACAAGCCTAAGTGCGGAGGAGTTCAGAGGAAGGCTTCGCACGAAACGATAAACGCCGAGATAAGAAGAATAGAGTCTGGGGCCAGATCGTGAAAATCTAGCCCATAATAGAACATGAGTCCTCGGACGAAGGGATTAAGTTCAAACCCTAACCCGCGGAGAAAGTGGGACACGAACACGACCCTCTCGCTGGATCTGGGGGTAGGGATAACCTGCCCCTCTGCAGGGAGCCGATGAAGGATTTCCGCGGTCAGATACCTCGCTGCCCGAAGCTTTGCAATGTCTCCCTCCGTGATAGAGGAAGCCACCCACCAGCCTTGACGGCTAGACCCGGACATGATTGGAGCTTGTGGTGATTGAAACCCGGGTGTTGGAACTCAAGGTAGCAAGGGTTGAGGAAGAAGCAAGCGTGAAAGAAAAAGATGGGTTTGTACCCCTATATAAAGGCCACGAATATCGAACGTCTCCTCCTGGGCCTCAAAACTTGCTTATTCCCAAGGAGTTGTACCCACGCGACGGTTGGGTTACCCACGTCCGGGCTGATAAGAATTCCTTAAAAAAGGGGAGACACGATCTCCGCTTGGATAAGACATGCCAATAAAACCACGCCTCGAGACCTGGGGCGACGGGCTAGCTAACGGTTCAAAAATAATGGCCGAGCAGGCGTGATGTCATATTACCAAAAAGTTGTCAGCGCATTGGACTCGTGAAATATTATATCCTCTGCAATTGTGTATACACGTCCGGATACAATCATTACATCTGAAGACTATCTTGGAGTTCTGTCACGACCAGATTTTTGGGATAATAAATTGCCAGAAAAACGGCCTGTGTGCTCACCAGCCCCAGGATTACTGTTAGCTGATGAGGTACCAACTTGATACAAGAATTCCAAGCAAGGTAAAAAAATATGTAGTACAAGACCATTTAGGCCTAGGAGTACAACACTTGGTTTCTAGTGGTTGAGGGCGGAAGCGGCTGGGTACATCTGCGTCTATGGGACTCCATTTCCCACAAGAACAGCTGGCCAGGATAACTCCTATCTTCACGAGGCTGCAAATGTCAACATGTAGGTTCCGAGGTTGTCACCGCGATGCTTATCTCCAAGCGAGGAAATCTGGCCAAGACAATAGCAAGGGACAAGCCAGTGAGTACGTTTGAATGTACTCGCAAACATTAAGAACACGGGTATAAAATATCAAACATGCTCCGGATTATTATGTGATCACACGTCTGCCACGAAAAGTACGAATAACCAAGATGCACACATGTGAGTGAAAAATAACAAATATAAAGTACTGGGTGCCAAGCGAGGGTCTGAATGACTCCTCGAGAGGAAGCTGCAAAAATAATAGTGCCACAGTCGGGCGTCGGGGCGACACCACATAAAGGGCTTATCAGAGAAAAATCACAGTGAATATCCAGGAGGTAGAACCATCCCAGGGATACTCAAAAGGAATACATAATATAAATGGTTAGTCCAGAAATAATTCATATGAGCCACATTCATATACAATATTTAGCTCAGTCGTTTCTCCATCCGAAAACCGATAATATTGTCTAGTCAAGTCGTATCTCCATCTGAAAACCGTCAGCGAGTCCAAGCTAAATCGTTCTCCATCCGGATACCGTTACTGAGCTCTAGCTAATTCGTTCTCCATCCGAATACCGTTACTAGTTTCAACTCAGACTGTGGTCCTTACTCAAGAACATGACTATCCAACAGGATATATCCTCTGCAGAGGGAGTACCATTTCCCACGAGTAACGGGTTTACTTAGTCCCTCGTGACTAATTCCGTCTACGGTCTTTTAATTGAAAACACGCCTGACCTGCACACACCAGCTTAACTCACCGATGTCTGGAACCACCCACGACACCTGCCAAGAAAAACTCTAAGTGGGGAGGCTACAACCTCGACGTAGCATGGGATCAAATTTCTATTCGCGCGCTCTAAGGTGGTGCCCCCCCTCTCGGTCCCAACCGGAAACACCCATGCCCCCTGACCAAGTGGCCTGCCTACCGGAGGCCTCCGGTATCTTCCACTATGGCCCCTCTGTACGGTGTGTGCTTTGGTAGGGGTTGACAACTTACTGAACCATACCCTGTCCCCTACAGGGACAAGTGGTGGTACCAACAAATAAGGAAGCTATTGATCAAGACTCGATCTACACCCACTCAGGTGGTCCAAGAATCCTCCAACAATATTACCACTAGTGAAATAGACCACCACTCCTCGAGCCTCACCATGCCATGCCGGACATACTCGTCTCGACGAGGGACTAGGGACAAGCCCGTGTCTACCCAAGACCACGACTTTCCCGGCTTCCTACCGGTATGCATGAGAAGTTCACGAGGATGATCCAAATCACTAATGTATCCATTGCTGACCACAAAACAACTCCAAAGTGCACTCATGCACGAGACTGTATCGATACATAAGGCAAACGCATACTCCAAGTCAAGAGGTGTTGTGATCGAATCAGAACACCACAACAAAATATTATGCCAGAGTTCAGAAATGCTTGCCTTCAAGAGTATGCAAAGGATGCATTTATTGGAAGCTTTCCTTTTTCTCCAAAATCCTATTTTGCAAAATATACAAATAACAAATATTTCAAACACAGTACCGCAAATCCATAAGGGTTCTATTTGATTAGGCACCTGAATTGGCACCTGAATCGGATCCTGCTACCTCTCGAACCACAATAGACTAGTATTATTATTTTATCATTGAATCGTTTATTTCTCTTGAAAGAAAAAAGATTTTGAATCTGCCTTTTCCTTCTTTCCCTTAAAAAAATAACTCAAGAAAAATCCTGAGTCAGTGGAAAAAAGGAGAGAGAGGAAAGTGTTAAATGGAGAGAGTCGACTAATCAGAGACTTTTAGACTACTTTGGCTCATTATTGCCGCGACAATGGCCTTTGAAAACTCTCTTGAACTTAAGTAGACGATCGGTTGGAACTTTCCTTGCGAGTTTCCTTTTCGGGAATATATTGGCGGATGAATTATTCGTTGTTGATTTTAGAATCCGATTCAATAGAAAATGAGAAAATATGCAAACAAAATAGAAGAAACAAATGTATATATATATAGGATATTATATTATATATTCCTAGGTTAGATTCATTATCTAATCCGATATATGGATATTTGAGAGTTGTCTCAAATATTTTTGAAATAAATCTTAAAATAAACTAGATGAAATTTGAGAGAGGTAGGAAAAAGAATCAACTCATTTGGAGTTCTATTTTAAAAGTTATAGCCAGTCAAAGATTAGTCAAACTTCTGTTTTTAAATAAAACCAGAAAAGAAAACGATTCAGAAGAAAATACGCTTTCGCAGTCGAGGAGACGCACTCGGGAGTTTGTGCCTTCACTTAAACAGAGAGAGAATGGCCGCGTGGGTCACTGACAGTGGGTCCAGAGGGCCCACTGGTCAGGTTTGATCGTTCTTCCCTCCTCCTCTCTTCTTCCCGACGGGAGCAAGGCTCCGGCTATCGCCGTCGACGAACGGCAACACCTCACGGGCATCCAAGGGCGGGGATGGAATGGCTAGACCGAGGCGGTCCCCTAGGTGGTTGTTGGGTCGACGGAGGTGGAAGGAGTCGCCGGCGGCGAGCTCCGCGGCGGAGAGGGCTACGGTGGCGAAGTGCTTTTTGTGCTCCGGTGGTCTCCGATCGAAGTTGGGTAGCTGGGCAGCTCCGCAAGGACCAGAGGGGGCTACTGGTGGCGTTGGTTGGGCGAAAGGGTGGCTGGCTGTGACGAATCGCACCGGAGTTTAGCGGCGGCCGAACTGGCCGGAGTTGGAGAGGACGGGCCTCTCTGGTCAATCTACTGCTAGGGGAGCTCTACGGGGAGGGTCTGATGTCGCCTGAGTGCTCGGAGAGGCTCGGGGTCCCCTTATATAGCGTGACGAGGCTGGCTCCCGTGGTGGCCGAGGATAAGATCGCCGGCGACCACTTTCCTGTAGTGGCAGGGCATCGTGGCGGCGACGAAAGCATGCCGACGAGCGGGAGGATAAGCACGAGCTATTCCCAGGGGCAGCTGGCGCGCTGGCGTGGTTTGGGCGGTGCCGAACATGGCAGAGGCCACTACCAACGCCGGCGTGCCGCCAAGGGCGCGGCCAGCGGCGCAGCAGGGCGCCAGAGATGCCGTGGAGCAGGGAGCGGGCTAGTGCGCGGTTCAGCGATGCAGTAGGGGCCAGGGACGGGTCGCGTCGAGTGCGGCAGTGCGGCGTGTCGGCTCAGTGCGCGCGCGTGCAAAACGTGCGCTCTGGGCGCGTCCAGAGCATGCACGGCACCTGCTCGACGAAATGCCAGTGCGATCTAGAGCGCGAGGGTGGAGCTGGTACTGCACAGGATGGGGGTAGGGGTAGCAAAGCGCTCAATGGACATGGTTGCTGGGTCATTGGAGCAAGTTCACAGTGCAAACAAAGAACTCATGTCAAAACAGACTGTGCACACCAAGTGTTCGACAGAATGCCAGATGCACTTAGGCAACTCTTGGAGTGGCCAAAATCTCCAGATCAGGGTCTCTTTAGATGCAGGGGATGGTGGTAAGGTCACTTGGGCCAAACCAGAAACTTGTTAGTGCAAGTTTTGCAAAACTCCAGTTTTGGACAGAAAGAAAAAGGGTTTAAAGCATCCATTTCAAAACCTCCAATGAGTCCACTCTCCTGGACTTAAGGGTTTTGAAGGGGGGCTACCAGTAGGAAAAAGCTCAGGGTTACTAGAGCAAGGAAAAATAAGGTTGCAGTACAAGTCACCAATTTGGGCCAGAATGCAAAAGAGGTTGATCCACTCAAATTTTTCAAAGAACATCACTGGGTTTTTGCTTGAAGGTGAATTGTATGCATCCACTGACATCTCCAAATACTTGGAAGAATTTTTAAAGAAATATTTAAATGGGTTGTAGTGCAAAAGTGCCTACTGGACCAGATTGGAGAAGTTGGTGTAGAGCTCAAAATCTCCAATGGCCAGAAGGTATTCTTGCATAAAAGTGATGTGGAAACATCACATGACATCCCCAAATTTTGGTGGAATTTTTGAATGCATTTGTCAAAAGGTTGTAGTGCAAAACAGGCTCCAAATGCAAAAGAAATCATTTTAAAGAAGTAAAGCTTCGAGGGAATAAATCTTGCAAAAATTTGAATCCACTGATAAAGAATTGTTTTATTATAGATAGCAAACAAGTCCAACAATACCTTTGAAGATTTTCTCCCACTAGAGGCAAAAATCCAAAATCACAAAAGGTAAAATTTGACAAATGGAAAAGTTTTATTTCCTGGCAACATTTTAATAAATAAAACAAGGCCAAAATCTTGGGTGTTACAAGTTCGTAAAGGGGAACCCGCCTTGCAATGCCGAAGACAATCTGCGCGCCGGACTCCTCATCATTGAAGCCAGGTTCAGGGGCTACTGAAGGAGTCCTGGACTAAAGGGTCCTCGGGCGTCTGGCCTGTTATCCATGGGCCGGACTGATGGGCTGTGAAGACATGAAAGCCGAAGAATGTACTACCCCCCTTAAGAAAAATCTCGTCCTCAAGATTTGTTAAAAGCTGTTTTGAACAAGAACCGTTTTTGAAATGAAATTGTTTTTATCAAAGAGATCCTTCAATTGCACAAAAAATAAGCAAAACGGCCACAGTGAGCGGGCAATAAGTGGTGTAAAACCACAGTGTGGTACATTGCCGTCGTGTGGAAAAATCCACGGTTAGGAAAAACGAGATATTTGTACGCGGATACAGTAATTTAGAATAAATTCTAAATTACTAAAATACGCTGGTCGCACCCGAGAGCACAGTGCTCTTTTTGGCTGACTGGTGGACCCAGGGCCCACTGTCGGCCTCTTCTCCTACCTCTGGCTCTTTCTTCTCTCTCGCGCGTTCTCCCGCGCTTCCTCCACCGGCGATGCCTAGCTTGTAGGGCATCGAGGCCGTACCGTGGTAGTGCGCGGCGTGCTAGCTGCCGGTGCAGCGTGCACTCACCTCGCGGGCCAGGGCGCTGTCGGCACTGCTCGCGGACTCGCCTCCGAACACCGGCGGTCAAGCGACGAGGGGCGCTGGTGGACCTCGCCCACCGTACACCGATCTCGGGCTATAAAACGATCGCGGTGCTCCTCTCTTCTTCCTCACACCTGGCCTTGCTTCCACTTCTCTTCCTTTCTCCTCCATTGCTGCTAGCAGGAGCTCGAGCCGAGGCTCTAATGGCGGAGGCAATGCCGGACTGGTATGTGGTCCTGGTGTGTGGAGGCTTGGCGGTGCTGCTGGGGTTCTCCGTGCTCCTGTGCGCGATGATCCTGGATGATCGTCGTGATGCTGCCGCTCGAGTGTTGGCTCTTCACGGTGGCGGCGATCACGCGGATTAGGGGCGGCGTCGGGGCTGACTGCTGTCGGTGTGCTGGGGCAGCTCGCGCTTGGATGAACACTCACAAACCTCTCTTGCTGAGATTGTGGCGTCCTCGAGTGTGGTTAGTTAGGCGCAAAAAAAATGTGCTCAAGGATTTGTAATAGTGCTCGAGGTCGAGTGGTGGCTGCTGAGAGTTTGCTGTTACGATGACGTGCGAATAAAAATCTATGTCGAGACAATATATATACGCAGCAATAACTCGGGGAAAGAAATCTCCTCATAAACATGCTGCGAGAGAAAAAATAATTAAAACAAAACTAACAGCAGTAAAACTGCTCACACAACAGGGACTAAAGAAAAAAAATCGGATCCGTCGCACAAAATTTTTACGAACAAGCTGCAACACATAACTACAAGTACTGGGACAATAAATACATCGGAGGCGTTTACAAAGAAAACGGTAAAAAGACAGGGTCCTGAGAAAATGCCTCTGGCACTGGGGCACACTCCTCTTCTATCGGGGGAAGCGGGTTGACCAGCCGATGAATGCGCCCTTCTTGGTCAGGCCTCAGTGGTCTGCCAATAGCAATCCGAGGATTTAAATCAGCGAGGCTCTGGAGATAACCCATTACTCGCTGAGTTAAACGCTCCTGGGCGATGACGTACTGGGCAAGGTTGGCCAGTACTGGATCTCTCTCAATACGTCCTCCGGGAAAAGATGCAACTTCTCCGGGTGCTGCACGACTCGGAAAATAATAGTATCCTCGCTCGCTGGCATAGGGTACTGCGAATCGAAGACGAGTGAGCGCCTCGTATGCAGCAGCTTCTATAGCCATATGCGGAGTCGGCATGGATTTCCCCACGAAGGAGACTTCCGTTGGGTCTTGGTTTGGGTAGGCGGGAGGGATGTGCACCACTGCCCAATATTTCGAGGTGGACGGTGTGATCCTCGATTTGAGCAACTCGTACTGGGGTGGACGGGTGGCACTCATAGTACTGCAGGTAAAGTCCCACAATAATCTGACAAAACTGCCCGGGGTTGCGTCTGGGGTTCTCAGATAAATACTGGGGGTCGACATGGCAAGGAATGGCTGTGGGTGCTGCGCACAAAGGTGAGGGGTGCTCGGCAAGGTCACGAAGTGGCCTTTATATAGCACCGGGGCTGGGATTAAACACTGGAGAAGAGGTGACTGGATGCCGACCCTGTACTCGGGTCAACGCCACAGATATACATATCACATAAAAGTGACGCATTACTGTGGGTGCCGACGGGGTTGGTCTAGGTAGCTGCGCCCGAAATATAAAAAAAATGCAACTGTACGCCAACGTACACATGCATAGCTACTACTCCAAAAATAAGAGCGCTCAAACAGACAGCATGCAACAAAAGCGATACAAGGCCACACATTACAAAGCGTAGGAAAACTAAGGCTCGATACAACTTTGAGCGACTTAGTCTACTTCGTTAATGTCTAAGTGGGCGGGCCTTGTGGACGCCGGTGCTTCTCCACGGTTCTCACCATCGGGATTTGCTGGCTGAGGCTGAGGTGCTGCAGGGTCGGGGAAATGGTGATGACCATCGCGGGGGTTGTTGGCCACAATCCCGTTGGAATGGGTTCCCAAAAGGCGACGAAGCGCTTCTGGGGTCACCAAAGCGCTCTGGTTGAGGGCTGGCGCAGACCTCAAGGGATCGATCGGGTGTCCGAACAGCACGACCGGGTTGTCGGCGTCGGGCTCCGCTTCTCTCCTCGTCGGGGCTCTGTAACAGCCCGCATGTAACTTGCCATATTTGTAACTCCGACTCTTGCCATTTCCGGCTATGTGTTATGTTTTTCCCTCCGTTGTCGGGTTTTGTCTTTCGTTTTGTATTTTGTCATGTCATGCATTTTCTTATCATGTCATCATGCGCATTGCATTTGCATACGTGTTCGTCTCATGCATCCGAGCATTTTCCCCGTTGTCCGTTTTCCAATCCGGCGCTCCTATCTCCTCCGGTGCACCCCTCTAGTTTTCTTTCGTGTGCGCGTGTCAAACTTTCTCGGAATGGACCGAGGCTTGTCAAGTGGCCTTAATATACCACCCGGAGTCTACCGGTCAAGTTTCGTTCCATTCGGAGGTCGTTTGGTACTCCAACGGTTAACCGGGCATCCGCAAGTCCATTTGAGTGTCCAGCAAAAACCCCCTCTAAAACCAGCCCAAAACCCACCAAACTCTCTTCCATGCTCTAGGTCGTTCGATCACGATCGTGTGGGCGAAAACCGCACCTCATTTGGAGTCTCCTAGCTCCCTCTACCTATTTATATGTGTGCATCCCGAAAAACGGAATCGCAGACGAACCCTAGCGTCCTCCACCTCGCAACGCCGGACAACGTCCGCCCGCGCCGGCGGACGAATCGCAGCGCGCCACGTGTCGCCGCCGGATCCTCCACCGCCGCGGCCCGCGAGCCCGCCGCGGGCCCGCCGGCCCGCACCGCCACCGCGCGTGCCCGCCGCCGCCTCGCCTTCCGTGCGCGTCGCCGGAGTTCGCCGCCGTCCGCCGCCTCCGGCCGGAGCTGCGCCGCCCCGCCGCCGCTCGCCCTCCCCGCCGGTGTCGCGCTACCGCCGGCCCCGCCGGCCATCTCCTCCTCCTCCGGTCGCTCCGGCCACCGGAGCCCCGAGCCCGAGCCCGAGCTCCTGTAGCCTTCGCTCGATCCAGATCCAACTGCCGTATGTTGACTTTCCCTCGACCTCGTTTTTTTCTAAGTCTCCAGATTTCGCCAGCATGTGCCTCTGTTCGTGATGCGATAACTTCTTGCATGTAGCTCCGATTCGCGCATGTAATATGTCAAATTGTTCGCCTCGTGATGCTCTTCATTTTGTTCAATTGCATGATGTTCATTAGAGGTCATCTTGATGCCCAAATCTTCGTTGGAAAAGGGCTAGTTGCTGTTATTCTCTGGTTCTTATCAGAACTTGGAGATTTGTCATTTTTGTATCATTTAATCTGTGCATCTTTTGAGCATGAGCTCTACATGTGTTTTGAAGTATGCCATGCCATCTTTCCAGTGGTATAGACCATGTATTTTTGTGATCTCTGTGGTGACTAGCACAAGCATGCAAAGTAGGCCCCGTAATATTTCTGATTTCAGGGACTTGGTGATTTCTCTGTCCTTGTCTGCTGTAATTTTGTTGCCATGTAAACTTGATGCTACAGAGAGATCCATGCATATTTTGGAGATGTTCAGTAAGGATGTTTTGTACCTATAGTTGTAATTGATCCATTCCTGCAATTGTTTTCAATTATGGAGTGCCATAGCATGACTCAATCTTGCTCTACTTTTGCTATAAAATATTTCTGGCAGATTCTTAACATGATATGCATTTTTGCCAAGCTTATTGTAGTTGATCCATACATGCTATGCCTTTGTTCTTGCCATGGTTAGCTTCATAAACATGCCATCTTACTGTAGGTATGCTTGGTTTGTCACGCATTGCTCTGTAGTGAGTGCATAAAGCTCACAAAGAGGCCTACATATTAATATTTCTGCCATGCTCTGTTTTCTGCTAAGTCTGGAACCTGATAACGAAACTTGCTATGTTTACATGCTTGCCATAATATCTTCTGGTCCTTTTTGGCTTATGGTCAGTAAGGGAATTTTGTCATGTTATTTTAGTAGAACACTTCCATTCCTTGTTTTGCTATGTGAAGTACCTGTAGCATGTTGATTTCGTGCTCTGAACATTGCTACCTGATGCTGTTTTCTGCCATGTCCAGTTTTTCACCTAGTCTGTGAACCTGTAATCTTTTGCACTCTTGCCATGCTTGTTTGAGCTTGATATGTTGTGAACTAGCCGTAGCTCAGTATTCATCTTTTGTCAAACATCTCCTGTAGATTACTTCCATGTGCTTTGTTGCTATGTTGGGGTGCTGTAGCATTGTTGCTTGTTGCATTTTAAGTGCTATCATGCTGTTAATCGCAGATTCTTGTCATTCTTGTTTTGCTTGCCATTTGCAAACCGTGCATCCAATTCCGGTGATCTTTATATCAATTTCGACCGAAACCATCTCATCTTTCCAGTGGCATGCTTGGTTTGCCAAGTTACTGCCTTGTTCATCATTTTCCTTCCGGAGCACGCATATGCACCGCATATCATATCTTGCATATCATACATGTTTTGCATCATGTTGCTTGCGCATTTCTCGTTGTTGATTGTGGTTCCGTTTATTTGTGTTCTTGTCTTGGGTAGAGCCGGGAGACGAGTTCGTGAATGAGGAACCTGTCGAGTACGCTTACGAGGATCAAGCTTTCGACAACTCTGAGAATCTTGCAGGCAAGATGACCACCCCTCGAAATCACTTCTATCTTTGCTATGCTAGTTGTTCGCTCTATTGCCATGCTCCGCTACCTATCACTTGCTATATCATGTCTACCATTTTAGCCATGTCAGCCCTAACCATCCTTTCCTAGCAAACCGTTGTTTGGCTATGTTACCGCTTTTGCTCAGCCCCTCTTATAGCGTTGCTAGTTGCAGGTGAAGTTGAAATTTGTTCCATGTCGGAACATGGATATGTTGGGATATCACAATATCTCTTATTTAATTAATGCATCAATATATTTGGTAAACGGTGGAAGGCTCGGCTTTATGCCTGGTGTTTTGTTCCACTCTTGCCGCCCTAGTTACTGTTATACCGGGATTATGTTCCTTGAGTTTGCATTCCTTACGCGGTCGGGTGATTTATGGGACCCCCTTGACAGTTCGCCTTGAATAAAACTCTTCCAGCAAAGCCCAACTTTGGTTTTACCATTCGCCGCCTAAGCCTTTTCCCCCCGGGTTTTCGCGAGCCCGAGGGTCATCTTATTTTAACCCCCGGACCAGTGTTCCTTCGAATGCTGGCCCAAACTGGGCGATGTCCGGCGCCCCCTGGGCAACCAGGGTCTATGCCAACCCGACGTCTTGCCCATCCGGTGTGCCCTGAGAACGAGATATGTGCAGCTCCTATCGGGATTTGTCGGCACATTCGGGCGGCTTTGCTGGTCTTGTTTTACCATTGTCGAGATGTCTTGTAAACCGGGATTCCGAGACTGATCGGGTCTTTCCGGGAGAAGGTTTATCCTTCGTTGACCGTGAGAGCTTATGATGGGCTAAGTTGGGACACCCCTGCAGGGTATTATCTTTCGAAAGCCGTGCCCGCGGTTATGAGGCAGATGGGAATTTGTTAATGTCCGGTTGTAGATAACTTGTCACTTGACCCAATTAAAAAACATCAACTGCGTGTGTAGCCGTGATGGTCTCTTCTCGGCGGAGTCCGGGAAGTGAACACGGCCTGTGTTATGTTTGAGGTAAGTAGGTGTTCAGGATCACTTCTTGGTCATTGCTAGATGACGTCCGTTCCGTTGCTTCTCTTCTCGCTCTCATTTGCGCAAGTTAGCCACCATATATGCTTAGTGGCTGCTGCAACCTCACCACCTTATCCATTCCTTTCCCCTTTAAGCTTTGCTAGTCTTGATCTCGCGGGTGTGAGATTGCTGAGTCCCTGTGACTCACAGATTCTACCAAAACAGTTGCAGGTGCCGACGATGCCAGTGCAGATGATGGCGTCGATCTCAAGTGGGAGTTCGACGAGGAACGTGGTCGTTACTATGTGTCTTTTCCTGATGATCAGTAGTGGAGCCCAGTTGGGACGATCGGGGATCCAGCATTTGGGGTTGTCTTATGTTCATATGGATTTTGACCGTAGTCGGTCTATATGATTGTATTTTGGATGATGTATGATAATATTTATGTATTGTGTGAAGTGGCGATTGTAAGCCAACTCTTTATCCCATTCTTGTTCATTACATGGGATTGTGTGAAGATGACCCTTCTTGCGACAAAACCACTATGCGGTTATGCCTCTAAGTCGTGCCTCGACACGTGGGAGATATAGCCGCATCGTGGGCGTTACAAGTTGGTAATCAGAGCCATCCCCGACTTAGGAGCCCCCTGCTTGATTGAATCGCTGGCGTTGTTGAGTCTAGAACAAAAATGTTTTGAGTCTTAGGATTATATATGTCGGAGAGTAGGATTCTTTTTACTCCTCAGTCCCTTCGTCGCTCTGGTGAGGTCTCCTGACGTAGAAGTTTTGACTATTCTCTCCTCAAATTTCACTAAAAAAAATTTGGATCACGCGGGTATCTTGGAATCGTTCCGATCGATTTGTGACGAGAACATTGTTCTTGGTGCCTCCTGACATTTAGGGCTTGTGGCAGTGTCCCGGGGAGTTGAGCTCCGAGGTGTTGTCGTCACAATTTTATCGTTGCAGTTCTGGAATACCTGAGTTTCGCCGACATCGAAATCTCTTTTATGCAGTTGTTGGTGAGATCACCTCGACGCCACCCAGTACTGGGGCGGGAGTTCGGGAGAATTGCCATAACTTGTATAACGGATGTTTTTCGAAGGTTGAGGTAAACGATTTCCGAAGGTTTCTTGGTTATGTGTTGACGGATGGATACAGCTGGATCTAGGGATTGCTAGTTTGGGTGATATATTTTGTGTCCCCTGTATCCCCTACACCAGATTGCATAACCAGAAAGTTTCGGGAGTTTATAAGTGGGAATTCTAGTAGCCTTAGGATATCTTTCCGACAGACGCATGATATGAGATTGGGGTTCGACGTCTAGTGGTCCGCCTTTCCACGGTTGATTTTACAGTGGTCTCGTTGTGTCTTAAAGAGTCCATGGCCTTGCCGACTCGGGGACGCTTCGTATGTCATGTGCACAGCCTTGTACATGATGGTGTTGTACGATTGAGCCCGTGTGGGCCCCACCACGAAAACTTCGGACGAAATATCTATCATATGTTTGTTCCGGCTTATTCTGCAAGCCAATACTTGTTTTGTTTTGTATTGTGGTATTCGAGTTCCTTCGAATTCATATGTTCATTCCATATTCTTTTTCAAGTGGCTTCTCAACTTTTGGAAGTGTGATGTTTTACTACGGAATTCATTCGTTCATCTTCGTTCGAATGTTTATTGTGAAGACTATATGTTGCAATTTCTATCCATTGATTCTACTTATCTATTTGTCTATCAAGATGCTAACGGATGTCACCCTCTTCAGGATGGCTCCGCCAACGCGTCAGAATCCGGATCGCAATGAAGGGAGTTAAGCGAACCCTCCGCCACCACCTCCACCTCCGGAGGCATGGCAAGCAATCATGGCAGCCACCAACGCCAATTCTCAGATGATTCTGCAACTCTTGCAGGAACGTACTCAAGGGCAAGGCAATCAAGGCAATCAAGGTCAAGGCAACAATCAGTTTCACTTCGCCACTCTCAACCAGTTTCTCGCAAATCAGCCCAAGTCTTTCAGCTACTGTGCCGAGGCCACGGATGCCGATGATTGGCTCGTGGACATCAACAAGCATTTTGAATGTAGCAATGTCAGGCCTGAGGACTTTGTCAAGTTCGCTTCTTTCCAGCTCAAGGACCAAGCTGCTGATTGGTTTCAACAATACAAAGATTCCAGAGGAGGTCGTGTGATCACTTGGACTGACTTCTGTCGGGACTTCAAAGCGCACTACATTCCACAAAGTGTTGTTGAGAGCAAGCGTGAGGAGTTCCGCAATCTCAAGCAAGGAAACATGTCTGTGTATCAATACAACATTCAGTTTCAGAAACTTGCTCGCTTCGCTAAACAAGACGTTCCTGATGAGAAGAGCATGATCTATCACTTCAGAGGTGGCCTTAAAGAGGATCTGTAGTTAGCTCTCGTTCTTGTTGAGCCTACTCAGTTTGATCAATTCTACAATATGGCACTGAAGCAAGAGGCTGCTCAGCTCAAGTGTGAGGCTTCTAAGAATAGAGTCAGAGACGCAGTTCAGTCTTCTTCTTCCTCACTTGTGACAGCTAAGCAACAGAAGTTCTGGTTGCCTCCTCCTCCTCCGTTTCGTCAGCCTTACCAGCAGAAGAACAAAGGTGGCCATGGTTCTTCCAACTCTTCCAACTCTGGCTATCAGAACAAGTCTCAGAATCAAGTTCCTAAGTCCAATGCTCCTTATCACCGTCCACTCTCAGAGGTGACTTGCAACAAATGTCAGCAGAAAGGTCACTATGCTAACAAGTGCTTCAACCAGAGGCGTCTTCCTCCTCCTCCTCCTGTCAGATCTTCCAGCAATGCAGTGGTCAAGCATAATCCAAAGTCTGCAAAGGTGAACATGATGAATGCAGCTCAAGCGGAGGAATCTACTGATGTGATAATGGGTAATCTTCCTGTTAATGATATTCCTGCAAAAGTTCTTTTTGATACTACTGCATCGCTTTCTTTCATATCAAGACCTTTTGCATCCATGAACAATTTGCATACTGTTGATCTGCCTAAGCCGATAGC
Organism: Aegilops tauschii subsp. strangulata; assembly: GCF_002575655.3. Taxonomy (NCBI): domain Eukaryota; kingdom Viridiplantae; phylum Streptophyta; class Magnoliopsida; order Poales; family Poaceae; genus Aegilops; species Aegilops tauschii. Next base: position 321,390,941 of record NC_053038.3, on the reverse strand, counting down.
GGTTTCCTCTCCGGGATTATTCATGAATACCAAAATGATGGCTCCCGATGTTTCTATCAAGATGGGCAATTATAAATTTCAGTCTTCTCCAATGGTCCTTGGTGACTCGGATATTGATCTTATTCTCGGGATGGACTGGCTTTCTAAGCACAAGGCTCAACTTGATTGTGCTGCCAGGGAAATTCAATTGACACACTCGTCTGAGGATGTGATTATTTTTGCCGCTCGTGATGAAACCATTCGGTTTTTCTCTCTCAATGAGAAGGGCGAATTGGATGCCATCTCTCAAATTCCAGTCGTTTGCGAGTATCAAGATGTCTTTCCAGAAGAGCTTCCGGGTATGCCTCCTCATCGGCCAGTTGAGTTCGTTATTGAACTAGAGCCTGGCACTGAACCCGTTTGCAAGCGTCCATACAAGCTTGGACCTAACGAGCTGAAGGAATTGAAGAAACAGCTCGATGAACAAGAACGTCTGGGTTTGATCAGACCGAGTTCTTCTCCATGGGGTTGTGGTGTTCTTTTTGTCAAGAAGAAGGATGGCACGGACCGACTTTGTGTCGACTACCGTCCATTGAACAAGAAGACAATCAAGAACAAGTATCCACTTCCCAACATCAATGAGCTATTTGAGCAACTCAAGGGTGCTAAAGTATTCTCGAAGCTTGACCTTCGTATGGGTTATCATCAGATTCGCATTCGTGAAGAAGATATTCCCAAGACAGCATTCAGAACAAGCTTTGGTTCTTATGAATATACTGTCGTGTCTTTCGGCCTTGTCAATGCTCCTCCAGTGTTCTCTCGGATGATGAATTTCATCTTCAACCCCTATACCAATGAATTCGTTCTGGTGTATCTCGATGATATCTTGGTCTTCTCCAAGAATAAGCAGGATCATGCCAAACATTTGCGATTGGTGCTCGACAAGCTCAGAGAGTATCAATTCTATGCGAAGTTCTCTAAATGTGAGTTTTGGCTCGATGAAGTTCTTTTCCTTGGTCACATCATCTCTGCCAAAGGCATCGCTGTTAACCCCGAGAAGGTGTCCGCAGTTGTGGATTGGGAACCTCCTCAAAATGTCAAGCAGCTCCGCAGTTTTCTGGGTCTTGCAAGCTATTGCCGAAGATTCGTTGAGAATTTCTCCAAGATTGCAAAGCCTCTTTCCAACCTCCTACAGAAGCATGTGAAGTATGTCTGGTCTCCTGAGTGTGACGTTGCTTTCAACACTCTCAAAGAGAAACTAGTCACAGCTCCTGTCTTGACTCCTCCTGATGAATCCAAGCCGTATGAAGTTTTCTGTGATGCTTCTCTCCAAGGTCTCGGTGCTGTGTTAATGCAAGAGAAGAAGGTTGTGGCCTATACCTCTCGGCAGTTGAAGCCCAACGAGAAGAACTACCCCACTCACGATCTTGAGTTGGCGGCAGTTGTCCATGCGTTGATTACGTGGAGACATCTCTTGTTGGGAAGACAAGTGGACATTTTCACTGATCACAAGAGTCTCAAGTATATCTTCACTCAGCCCAACCTCAACCTCAGGCAGACTCGATGGGTCGAAATGATTCAAGAGTACAATCCGAGTATCGAATATACTCCAGGCAAAGCAAATGTCATTGCAGATGCTTTAAGCAGGAAGGCTTATTGCAACAGCTTAATCCTCAAGCCTTTCCAACCGGATCTTTGTGAAGCTTTCCGGAAGCTGAATCTCCAAGTTGTTCCTCAAGGCTTTCTTGCCAACCTCATAGTATCTCCTACCTTGGAAGATCAAATTCGTGAGGCACAACTCCTGGATGCCATGGTGAAGAAGGTGAAACGTGGTATCGACAAGGGTCTTTCCAAATACAAGTGCTATCGCATTGATGACAGAGACACTTTGTTCTTCGAGGACCGGATTGTGGTTCCTAAAGGTGATCTAAGGAAAGTCATAATGAACGAGGCGCACAATTCCCTCCTTTCCATTCATCCTGGAAGTACGAAGATGTATCATGACCTCAAGCAGTCGTATTGGTGGACTCGAATGAAGCGAGAAATTGCTCAATTCGTGAATGAATGTGATGTCTGCCGAAGAGTGAAAGCAGAACACCAACGACCAGCTGGTCTCCTCCAACCTCTTGCTATTCCGGAATGGAAGTTTGATCATATCGAAATGGACTTCGTGACTGGATTTCCCAAGTCCAAGCGCGGGAATGACGCTATCTTCGTTGTCATCGACAAGCTCTCTAAAGTGGCTCATTTCCTTCCAATCAAAGAATCCATCACAGCAGCTCAGCTGGCGAGCTCTACACCTCCACAATTGTCTCCTTGCACGGCATTCTACAATTGATTTCTTCAGATCATGGAAGCATCTTCACCTCTAAGTTCTGGGACTCCTTCCAGAAGGCCATGGGCACTAACATTCGCTTCAGCACAGCTTTTCACCCTCAAACTAGTGGCCAAGTCGAGCGAGTCAATAAAATTCTTCAAGATATGCTCAGGGCTTGTGTCATTTCTTTTGGCATGAAATGGGAAGATTGTCTTCCTTATGCTGAATTCTCCTACAACAACAGCTTCCAAGCGAGTTCGGGCAAGGCCCCATTCGAGATTCTCTATGGCAGAAAGTGTCGTACTCCTCTCAATTGGTCAGAGACTGGTGAACGCCAACTTCTTGGCAATGACTTAATCACTGAAGCTGAAGAAATGTGTAAAGTCATCCGTGATAATCTCAAAGCCGCGCAATCGCGCCAGAAGAGTTACTATGATAGTAAGCATCGTGATTTGGCTTTCGAGATCGGAGACCATGTCTACCTCCGCGTCTCTCCAATGAAAGGCACTCGTCGCTTCGGTATCAAAGGGAAGCTTGCCCCTAGATACGTGGGTCCTTTCAAGATCATTGGCAAAAGAGGCGACCTCACCTATCAACTTGAGCTTCCTTCCAACTTCGCGAACGTGCACGATGTGTTCCACGTGTCACAGCTCCGCAAGTGCTTCAAGACGCCTGAGCGCACTATCAACTTCGAAGAGATTGACCTTCAAGAAGATTTGTATTATCATGAGCACCCTGTTGCTATTCTTGAAGAAACTGAGCGCAAGACTCGCAACAAGTCCATCAAATTCCTGAAAGTGAAGTGGTCGCACCATTCCGACCGGGAAGCCACCTGGGAACGCGAGGACCATCTCCGTTCCGAATATCCGGAGTTCTTTCAATCCTAGATCTCGGGACGAGATCCTCTCGTAGTGGTGGAGTGTTGTAACACCCCGCATGTAACTTGCCATATTTGTAACTCCGACTCTTGCCATTTCTGGCTATGTGTTATGTTTTTCCCTCCGTTGTCGGGTTTTGTCTTTCGTTTTGTATTTTGTCATGTCATGCATTTTCTTATCATGTCATCATGCGCATTGCATTTGCATACGTGTTCGTCTCATGCATCCGAGCATTTTCCCCGTTGTCCGTTTTCCAATCCGGCGCTCCTATCTCCTCCGGTGCACCCCTCTAGTTTTCTTTCGTGTGCGTGTGTCAAACTTTCTCGGAATGGACCGAGGCTTGTCAAGTGGCCTTAATATACCACCCGGAGTCTACCGGTCAAGTTTCGTTCCATTTGGAGGTCGTTTGGTACTCCAACGGTTAACCGGGCATCCGCAAGTCCATTTGAGTGTCCAGCAAAAACCCCCTCTAAAACCAGCCCAAAACCCACCAAACTCTCTTCCATGCTCTAGGTCGTTCGATCACGATCGTGTGGGCGAAAACCGCACCTCATTTGGAGTCTCCTAGCTCCCTCTACCTATTTATATGTGTGCATCCCGAAAAACGGAATCGCAGACGAACCCTAACGTCCTCCACCTCGCGCCGCCGGACAACGTCCGCCTACGCCGGACACGTCCGCCCGCGCCGGCGGACGAATCGCAGCGCGCCAAGTGTCGCCGCCGGATCCTCCACCGCCGCGGCCCGCGAGCCCGCCGCGGGCCCGCCGGCCCGCACCGCCACCGCGCGTGCCCGCCGCCGCCTCGCCTTCCGTGCGCGTCGCCGGAGTTCGCCGCCGTCCGCCGCCCTGCCGCCGGCCGGCTCCGCCGCGGCTCGCCGCCCACCGCCGCTCGCCCTCCCCGCCGGCGTCGCGCCACCGCCGGCCCCGCCGGCCATCTCCTCCTCCTCCGGTCGCTCCGGCCACCGGAGCCCCGAGCCCGAGCCCGAGCTCCTGTAGCCTTCGCTCGATCCAGATCCAACTGCCGTACGTTGACTTTCCCTCGACCTCGTTTTTTCTCTAAATCTCCAGATTTCGTCAGCATGTGCCTCTGTTCATGATGCGGTAACTTCTTGCATGTATCTCCGATTCGCGCGTGTAATATGTCAAATTGTTCGCCTCGTGATGCTCTTCATTTTGCTCAATTACACCATGTTCATTAGAGGTCATCTTGATGCCCAAATCTTCGTTGGAAAAGGGCTAGTTGCTGTTATTCTCTGGTTCTTATCAGAACTTGGAGATTTGTCATTTTTGTATCATTTAATCTGTGCATCTTTTGAGCATGAGCTCTACATGTGTTTTGAAGTATGCCATGCCATCTTTCCAGTGGTATAGTCCGTGTATTTTTGTGATCTCTGTGGTGACTATCACAAGCATGCAAAGTAGGCCCCGTAATATTTCTGATTTCAGGGACTTGGTGATTTCTCTGTCCTTGTCTGCTGTAATTTTGTTGCCATGTAAACTTGATGCTACAGAGAGATCCATGCATATTTTGGAGATTTTCACTAAGGATGTTTTGTATCTATAGATGTAGTTGATCCATTCATGCAACTGTTTGCAATTATGGAGTGCCATAGCATGACTCAATCTTACTCTACTTTTGCTATAAAATATTTCTGGCAGATTCTTAACATGATATGCATTTTTGCCAAGCTTATTGTAGTTGATCCATACATGCTATGCCTTTGTTCTTGCCATGGTAAGCTTCATAAACATGCCACCTTACTGTAGGTATGCTTGGTTTGTCATGCATTGCTCTGTAGTGAGTGCATCAAGCTCACAAAGAGGCCTACATATTAATATTTCTGCCATGCTCTGTTTTCTGCCAAGTCTGAAACCTGATAACGAAACTTGCTATGTTTACATGCTTGCCATAATATCTTCTGGTCCTTTTTGGCTTATGGTCAGTAAGGGACTTTTGTCATGTGCTTTTAGTAGAACACTGCCATGCCTTGTTTTGCTATGTGAAGTTCCTGTAGCATGTTGATTTCGTGCTCTGAACATTGCTACCTGATGCTGTTTTCTGCCATGTCCTGTTTTTCACTAAGTCTGTGAACCTGTAATCTTTTGCACTTTTGCCATGCTTGTTTGAGCTTGATATGTTGTGAACTAGCTGTATCTAAGTGTTCATATTTTGTCAAACATCTCCTGTAAATTACTTCCATGTGCTTTGTTGCTATGTTGGGGTGTTGTAGCATTGTTGCTTGTTGCATTTTAAGTGCTATCATGCTGTTAATCGCAGATTCTTGTCATTCTTGTTTTGCTTGCCATTTGCAAACCGTGCATCCAACCGGTGATCTTTATATCGATTTCGACCGAAATCATCTCATCTTTCCAGTGGCATGCTTGGTTTGCCAAGTTACTGCCTTGTTCATCATTTTCCTTCCGGAGCACGCATATGCACCACATATCATATCTTGCATATCATACATGTTTTGCATCATGTTGCTTGCGCATTTCTCGTTGTTGATTGTGGTTCCGTTTGTTTGTGTTCTTGTCTTGGGTAGAGCCGGGAGACGAGTTCGTGAACGAGGAACCTGTCGAGTACGCTTACGAGGATCAAGCTTTCGACAACTCTGAGAATCTTGCAGGCAAGATGACCACCCCTCGAAATCACTTCTATCTTTGCTATGCTAGTTGTTCGCTCTATTGCCATGCTCCGCTACCTATCACTTGCTATATCATGTCTACCATTTTAGCCATGTCAGCCCTAACCATCCTTTCCTAGCAAACCGTTGTTTGGCTATGTTACCGCTTTTGCTCAGCCCCTCTTATAGCGTTGCTAGTTGCAGGTGAAGTTGAAGTTTGTTCCATGTCGGAACATGGATATGTTGGGATATCACAATATCTCTTATTTAATTAATGCATCTATATATTTGGTAAAGGGTGGAAGGCTCGGCCTTATGCCTGGTGTTTTGTTCCACTCTTGCCGCCCTAGTTACTGTTATACCGGGATTATGTTCCTTGAGTTTGCGTTCCTTACGCGGTCGGGTGATTTATGGGACCCCCTTGATAGTTCGCCTTGAATAAAACTCTTCCAGCAAAGCCCAACTTTGGTTTTACCATTCGCCGCCTAAGCCTTTTTCCCCCGGGTTTTCGCGAGCCCGAGGGTCATCTTATTTTAACCCCCGGACCAGTGTTCCTTCGAATGCTGGCCCAAACTGGGCGATGTCCGGCGCCCCCTGGGCAACCAGGGTCTATGCCAACCCGACGTCTTGCCCATCCGGTGTGCCCTGAGAACGAGATATGTGCAGCTCCTATCGGGATTTGTCGGCACATTCGGGCAGCTTTGCTGGTCTTGTTTTACCATTGTCGAGATGTCTTGTAAACCGGGATTCCGAGACTGATCGGGTCTTTCCGGGAGAAGGTTTATCCTTCGTTGACCATGAGAGCTTATGATGGGCTAAGTTGGGACACCCCTGCATGGTATTATCTTTCGAAAGCCGTGCCCGCGGTTATGAGGCAGATGGGAATTTGTTAATGTCCGGTTGTAGATAACTTGTCACTTGACCCAATTAAAAAACATCAACTGCGTGTGTAGCCGTGATGGTCTCTTCTCGGCGGAGTCCGGGAAGTGAACACGGCCTGTGTTATGTTTGACGTAAGTAGGTGTTCAGGATCACTTCTTGGTCATTGCTAGATGACGTCCGTTCTGTTGCTTCTCTTCTCGCTCTCATTTGCGCAAGTTAGCCACCATATATGCTTAGTCGCTGCTGCAACCTCACCACCTTATCCATTCCTTTCCCCTTTAAGCTTTGCTAGTCTTGATCTCGCGGGTGTGAGATTGCTGAGTCCCCGTGACTCACAGATTCTACCAAAACAGTTGCAGGTGCCGACGATGCCAGTGCAGATGATGGCGTCGATCTCAAGTGGGAGTTCGACGAGGAACGTGGTCGTTACTATGTGTCTTTTCCTAATGATCAGTAGTGGAGCCCAGTTGGGACGATCGGGGATCCAGCATTTGGGGTTGTCTTATTTTCATCTGGATTTTGACCGTAGTCGGTCTATATGATTGTATTTTGGATGATGTATGATAACATTTATGTATTGTGTGAAGTGGCGATTGTAAGCCAACTCTTTATCCCATTCTTGTTCATTACATGGGATTGTGTGAAGATGACCCTTCTTGCGACAAAACCACTATGCGGTTATGCCTCTAAGTCGTGCCTCGACACGTGGGAGATATAGCCGCATCGTGGGCGTTACAGGCTCGGCGAACCAGTTCTCCACGAGCTGCGATCAGATCAAGAGTGACCTGATCGAACAGTTGCTCTAGTGCGCTTACATAGCGCACCAGATGTAACAGCGCAGGATCTATCTCGTGGTCTCCGTTGGCAACTTGGGGCGGCCTACCATACCCGTCACGACTGGGGTAGTAGTAGAACGAGCGACAGTTAACTCTGGGCGACAGGTGCCGGAGTTGAACTATAGCTTCGCGGGCTGCCAGTTGGATGGCTTGTGGCTCAAAGGAAGTTGTCCTCCCAGTGAACCTGTAGGGGCGTTCTGGCGACAGACCCCTACCGCAGATGTGCACAGTGGCCCAGTACTGACGGCTCTCACCGTACATGGGTCCCCGGTACACAACATACTCAGGAGGCTCTTCTAACACATAGGCACGGCGGGTGAGGTTTGCGAGCACGGTCACAAAACCTCCAAGGTTGGTTGCTGTGGTCTCGTTGTGAACGATGGGACCAGGCATCGTGGCTGGGTTTGGGGAAAGAGGTTGTGCTGTGCTGAGGATAGCGTGCCCTTTTTATAGGGAAAGGGGACGGAGTCTTCCTCCGCACGCTTGCGATAGAGACTGGTTGGGTGTCGGTCACTGGCGCGAGATCGACGGGCTAGGCTGATAGGGTTGGCACCGTCCGCCGAAAAGGGCGTCGGGTCACTGTGGAGCTATCTTACGCGGGAAGCTTGACCGGGGTTAGGCTAAGGTCTGGTGTTTTGGCTAATCTAGGTTTATTGACCTGGCTAAGATAGGATTAGCTAATGGTCAGCCTGGCTCTGATACCAAGTCTGTCACGACCAGATTTTTGGGATAATAAATTCCCAGAAAAACGGTCTGTGTGCTCACCAGCCCCAGGATTACTGTTAGCTGATGAGGTACCAACTTGATACAAGAATTCCAAGCAAGGTAAAAAAATATGTAGTACAAGACCATTTAGGCCTAGGAGTACAACACTTGGTTTCTAGTGGTTGAGGGCGGAAGCGGCTGGGTACATCTGCGTCTATGGGACTCCATTTCCCACAAGAACAGCTGGCCAGGATAACTCCTATCTTCGCGAGGCTGCAAATGTCAACACGTAGGTTCCGAGGTTGTCACCGCGATGCTTATCTCCAAGCGAGGAAATCTGGCCAAGACAATAGCCAGGGACAAGCCAGTGAGTACGTTTGAATGTACTCGCAAACATTAAGAACACGGGTATAAAATATCAAACATGCTCCGGATTATTATGTGATCACACGTCTGCCACGAAAAGTATGAAAAACCAAGATGCACACATGTGAGTGAAAAATAACGAATATAAAGTACTGGGTGCCAAGCGAGGGTCTGAATGACTCCTCGAGAGGAAGCTGCAAAAATAATAGTGCCACAGTCGGGCGTCGGGGCGACACCACATAAAGGGCTTATAAGAGAAAACTCACAGTGAATATCCAGGAGGTAGAACCATCCTAGGGATACTCAAAAAGAATACATAATATAAATGGTTAGTCCAGAAATAATTCATATGAGCCACATTCATAAACAATATTTAGCTCAGTCGTTTCTCCATCCGAAAACCGATAATATTGTCTAGTCAAGTCGTATCTCCATCCGAAAACCGTCAGCGAGTCCAAGCTAAATCGTTCTCCATCCGGATACCGTTACTGAGCTCTAGCTAATTCGTTCTCCATCCGAATACCGTTACTAGTTTCAACTCAGACTGTGGTCCTTACTCAAGAACATGACTATCCAACAGGATATATCCTCTGCAGAGGGAGTACCATTTCCCACGAGTAACGGGTTTACTTAGTCCCTCGGGACTAATTCCGTCTACGGTCTTTTAATTGAAAACACGCCTGACCTGCACACACCAGCTTAACTCACCAGTGTCTGGAACCACCCACGACACCTGCCAAGCAAAACTCTAAGTGGGGAGGCTACAACCTCGACGTAGCATGGGATCAAATTTCTATTCGCGCGCTCTAAGGGGGTGCCCCCCCTCTCGGTCCCAACCGGAAACACCCATGCCCCCTGACCAAGTGGCCTGCCTACCGGAGGCCTCCGGTATCTTCCACTATGGCCCCTCTGTACGGTGTGTGCTTTGGTAGGGGTTGACAACTTACTGAACCATACCATGTCCCCTGCAGGGACAAGTGGTGGTACCAACAAATAAGGAAGCTATTGATCAAGACTCGATCTACAACCGACTCAGGTGGTCCAAGAATCCTCCAACAATATTACCACTAGTGAAATAGACCACCACTCCTCGAGCCTCACCATGCCATGCCGGACATACTCGTCTCGACGAGGGACTAGGGACAAGCCCGTGTCTACCCAAGACCACGACTTTCCCGGCTTCCTACCGGTATGCATGAGAAGTTCACGAGGATGATCCAAATCACTAATGTATCCATTGCTGACCACAAAACAACTCCAAAGTGCACTCATGCACGAGACTGCATCGATACATAAGGCAAACGCATACTCCAAGTCAAGAGGTGTTGTGATCGAATCAGAACACCACAACAAAATATTATGCCAGAGTTCAGAAATGCTTGCCTTCAAGAGTATGCAAAGGATGCATTTATTGGAAGCTTTCCTTTTTCTCCAAAATCCTATTTTGCAAAATATACAAATAACAAATATTTCAAACACAGTACCGCAAATCCATAAGGGTTCTATTTGATTAGGCACCTGAATTGGCACCTGAATCGGATCCTGCTACCTCCTCTCGAACCATAATAGACTAGTATTATTATTTTATCATTGAATCGTTTATTTCTCTTGAAAGAAAAAAGATTTTGAATCTGCCTTTTCCTTCTTCCCCTTAAAAAAATAACTCAAGAAAAATCCTGAGTCAGTGGAAAAAAGGAGAGAGAGGAAAGTGTTAAATGGAGAGAGTCGACTAATCAGAGACTTTTAGACTACTTTGGCTCATTATTGCCGCGACAATGGCCTTTGAAAACTCTCTCGAACTTAAGTAGACGATCAGTTGGAACTTTCCTTGCGAGTTTCCTTTTCGGGAATATATTGGCGGATGAATTAGTCGTTGTTGATTTTAGAATAAAACTAGAAAAGAAAATGATTCAGAAGAAAATACGCTTTCGCAGTCGAGGAGACGCACTCGGGAGTTTGCGCCTTCACTTAAACAGAGAGAGAATGGCCGCGCAGGTCACTGACAGTGGGTCCAGAGGGCCCACTGGTTAGGTTTGACCGTTCTTCCCTCCTTCTCCTCTCTTCTTCCCGACGGGAGCGAGGCTCCGGCGATCGCCGTCGACGAACGGCAGCACCTCACGGGCATCCAAGGGCGGGGATGGAACGGCTAGACCGAGGCGGTCCCCTAGGTGGTTGTTGGGTCGACGGAGGTGGAAGGAGTCGCCGGCGGCGAGCTCCGCGGCGGAGAGGGCTACGGTGGCGAAGTACTTTTTGTGCTCCGGTGGTCTCCGATCAAAGTTGGGTAGCTGGGCAGCTCTGCAAGGACCAGAGGGGGCTACTGGTGGCGTTGGTTGGGCGAAAGGGTGGCTGGCTGCGATGAATCGCAGCGGAGTTTAGCGGCGGCCGAACTGGCCGGAGTTGGAGAGGACGGGCCTCTCTGGTCAATCTACTGCTAGGGGAGCTCTACGGGGAGGGTCTGATGTCGCCTGAGTGCTCGGAGAGGCTCGGGGTCCCCTTATATAGCGTGACGAGGCTGGCTCCCGTGGTGGCCGAGGATAAGATCGCCAGCGACCACTTTCCTGTAGTGGCAGGGCATCGTGGCGGCGACGAAAGCATGCCGACGAGCGGGAGGATAAGCACGAGCTATTCCCAGGGGCAGCTGGCGCGCTAGCGTGGTTTGGGCGGTGCCGAACATGGCAAAGGCCACTGCCGACGCCGGCGTGCCGCCAAGGGCGCGGCCAGCGGCGCAGCAGGGCGCCAGAGATGCCGTGGAGCAGGGAGCGGGCTAGTGCGCGGTTCAGCGATGCAGTAGGGGCCAGGGACGGGTCGCGTCGAGTGCGGCAGTGCGGCGTGTCGGCTCAGTGCGCGCGCGTGCAAAACGTGCGCTCTGGGCGCGTCCAAAGCACGCACGGCACCTGCTCGACGAAATGCCAGTGTGATCTAGAGCGCGAGGGTGGAGCTGGTACTGCACAGGATGGGGGTAGGGGTAGCAAAGTGCTCAATGGACATGGTTGCTGGGTCATTGGAGCAAGTTCACAGTGCAAACAAAGAACTCATGTCAAAACAGACTGTGCACACCAGGTGTTCGACAGAATGCCAGATGCACTTAGGCAACTCTTGGAGTGGCCAAAATCTCCAGATCAGGGTCTCTTTAGATGCAGGAGATGGTGGTAAGGTCACTTGGGCCAAACCAGAAACTTGTTAGTGCAAGTTTTGCAAAACTCCAGTTTTGGACAGAAAGAAAAAGGGTTTAAAGCATGCATTTCAAAACCTCCAATGAGTCCACTCTCCTGGACTTAATGGTTTTGAAGGGAGGGCTACCAGTAGGAAAAAGCTCAGGGTTACTAGAGCAAGGAAAAATAAGGTTGCAGTACAAGTCACCAATTTGGGCCAGAATGCAAAAGAGGTTGATCCACTCAAATTTTTCAAAGAACATCACTGGGTTTTTGCTTGAAGGTGAAGTGTATGCATCCACTGACATCTCCAAATACTTGGAAGAATTTTTAAAGAAATATTTAAATGGGTTGTAGTGCAAAAGTGCCTACTGGACCAGATTGGAAAAGTTGGTGTAGAGCTCAAAATCTCCAATGGCCAGAAGGTATTCTTGCATAAAAGTGATGTGGAAACATCACATGACATCCCCAAATTTTGGTGTAATTTTTGAATGCATTTGTCAAAAGTTTGTAGTGCAAAACAGGCTCCAAATGCAAAAGAAATCATTTTAAAGAAGTAAAGCTTTGAGGGAATAAATCTTGCAAAAATTTGAATCCACTGATAAAGAATTGTTTTATTATAGAGAGCAAACAAGTCCAACAATACCTTTGAAGATTTTCTCCCACTAGAGGCAAAAATCCAAAATCACAAAAGGTAAAATTTGACAAATGGAAAAGTTTTATTTCCTGGCAACATTTTAATAAATAAAACAAGGCCAAAATCTTGGGTGTTACAAGTTCGGAAAGGGGAACCCGCCTTGCAATGCCGAAGACAATCTGCGCGCCAGACTCCTCATCATTGAAGCCAGGTTCAGGGGCTACTGAGGGAGTCCTGGACTAAAGGGTCCTCGGGCGTCTGGCCTGTTATCCATGGGCCGGACTGATGGGCTGTGAAGACATGAAAGCCGAAGAATGTACCTGTGTCCGCATAGGACTCTCCTTAGCGTGGAAGGCAAGCTTGGCGATCAACTATGAAGATTCCTTCCTATGTAACCGACTCTATATAACCCTAGATCCCCCCGGTGTCTATATAAACCGGAGGGTGTAGTCCAGAAAGATATACTCATTACCATAGTCATACAGGCTAGACTTCTAGGGTTTAGCCATTATGATCTCGTGGTAGATCAACTCTTGTAATACTCATATTCATCAAGATCAATCAAGCAGGAAGTAGGGTATTACCTCCATAGAGAGGGCCCGAACCTGGGTAAACATCGTGTCCCCTGTCTCCTATAAACCATCGACCTTAGACGCACAGTTCGGGACCCCCTACCTGAGATCCGCCGGTTTTGACACCGACAGCGATGCCGTGGTCAAGGCCAGGGGTGAGGGCTGGAGAGTCAGTAGGAGCTCCTGAGGCGTGATGCTCAGGAGCCCCCCTTTAACGCGCAAGCGAATCGCGTGAGAAAGGGGTAGTTGGCGGGGCCGCCCGTAGCTAAGCTCTGGAGGTTCCTGCGGGTTAGTCCGAGGGGCGAATATGACCCATAACCGCATTTGCTGTCCTGTCGCTGATCCTTCCACAGGAAGATGGAGGCACTGAGGATCTAGTGAGGTGGCGTGCGCGGGGCGGGCTACGAGCCAGAGCTCGATCTCTCAGGTTTGTCAGTGTTGCAGGGCTGGACCCGAGCACAAGCGCCATGCCAGCATGTGTAGTCCTCGTTATGGGATGAGCAGGAGGCCAGTCAGCAACGCGGGAGGCCGCGAAGGGCAACGGGCAAGCAGGTGACAACATAAATCATCTTATGGAAGGAGGTAATGCTAGTTCTGATAGATGCAAGAATGATACATGCCACAGGGACAGACCCACGCGGCCTGGGTATGATGCAGCCCGAGGGTCGCCCCCAGCAGAGAGACTGTAAGATGCAAGAAAGATACATGCCACAGGGACAGGCCCATGCGGTCTGGGGATAATGCAGCCCGAGGGGCGCCCCCAACAGAGTAAACCGGAAAATATCACCTGGAATCGTTGCTGAAGAGATGTTGAAGTAGCTAAAGATGCGTGCTACAGAGGTTGCTCCTCACGAGCCGCCTGGGTCCTAAACCTCGGGAGGCTCTAGAGGCTCGGGAGGCTCGTGAAGAACCGTCGCCGTCTCCGCCAGGACCGCGTGGTGCATGGCCTCCTGAGTCGCCATGATGCTTCGTAGGCGGCGCTGGAAGGTAACGGCCGCGCTCAGCAAGCCAAAAGGCAGGCGAACGTAGCTGTGAGGCAGACCCTCGCACAGACCAACGTGCGAAGGCCAGAAGCGCTCCTGGGATGCGGCTCTGTTGAGCCCTGGAATGTTGACGTAGACGCGCAGCTCATTGTCCTCGCCAGGACAAGGAGCCGCGCCAGGTGGCAGGCGGCGGTCGCCGTGCATGGCTCTCGCCTCTTGAAGCTCCTCGGTCGTCCTGGTGATGAACTCCCGAGCACCTGGCACCCCTTGCCTTGTGCCCTCGTGAGGGAAGCGTGCGATGAAGCATGCCTCCATGTGGTGCCTGAGCGCCTCCCTTGTGACGTTGGCTAAGTCAGAGGCCCTCCAGAAGAGAGCCCCCGAGCCCAGCATGAGGAGGGCGCCGGGCACGCCTTCCTATGCGAGGGAGGGAGGTGCCCCATCCGTGGGCGCAGGTCCTGAGGTGGTGCGGCTGGAGACACCGCCCTCCTGAGGCTCTTGGCGGAGCAGCTGCTTCTTCTTCTTAGGGACGGCCTTAGGATGGTAGATGGCGCCTTCGTTGTCTGGGTCTTCAATCGCCGCAGCCTGGTAGGCGCGCTCGAGGGAGCACACCGCGTCCTTCTCCTCTCAAGCGATTGTGATGATGTCGTGGTTCCCTGGCATCTTGAGGACGTTGTAGCCATGGTGGGTCACCGCCATGAACTTGGCCAGGTCCGAATATCCAAGGATGGCGTTGTACGGAAGGCGGATGTGGGCGATGTCAAAGTCGATGAACTCGGTGCGGTAGTTGTCGTGCTGGCCGAAGGTGACAGGGAGGCGTATCTGCCCTATCGGGGTGGTGGAGCCGTCGGTCACTCCTGAGAAGGGCTTGGTGGGCTGCAGCTGATCATATAGCACTTGGAGGCGGTCGAACGTCTCGATGGAAAGAACATTGGGCCCCGCACCGCCATCAATGAGGGTCTTAGTGACAAGGACATTACTGATGACGGGCGAGCAAGGCATCGGGAGGGCGCCGGCAGTTGCCGCGCACTTGAGCTGGTCGGACGAGCTGAGGGTGATAGTGCACTTGGACCACCTGAGCGGACGCGTGGCCTCGAGCCTGGGAAGGGCCACGTTCACCTCACGAGCGAACTGCTTGAAGATGCGATGGGAGGTTGGGGCCTGAGCGCCACCCAAGATGCATGCGATGGTGTGAGGCTCTTGGAAGCCCCCAGCCCCCTCGTCCTGGTGGTGGTCGTCGTTCCTCCTTGGTGGTGGTGGCAGCGGAGGGAGGCCGGCATTGCCGTGAGGACGGTCCTCACGAGGCTGGTCTCTCCAGGCGCTCTCGCGAGGCTGGCCTTGCCAGCGGTCCTCACGAGGCTGGTCGTGCCACTCCTGGCGGGGGCCGCAGTCATCCCAGTGTCCTCCACTTCGACCTCCTCCACGGCCGTAGCCTCAGTCGTTGCGCTCAGGGCATCGACCAAGGCGCCCATCGCGAATGGCCCTGAGCTCCTGACAGTCATTGGTGTTGTGGCTGTGTACGTTGTGGAAGACGCAGAAAGGACGGCTGCCCTTGGATGATTCTGGGTGGTCGCAGCCGCACTTCATGTCCGGTTCAGCCGCGAACACGGCAGCCCCCTTGCACTTCACGTCCTTGGCCTTGGCCTTCTTGTCTTCTGTGTTGGCCGCGGGGAGCTCGAGGAGGGAGAGGGACCCTTCCTCCGCTCTCGCGCACTTGGTTGTCATGTTGAACATCTCCAGAGCCGTGCACAGGTCCTCATGGATGGCGAGCTCCTCCTTCATCTTGACATCGCGGACGCCATCGGAGAATGCCGAGATGACGGCTTCGCCTGAAACCTTGGGGATCTTGAGGCGAACGCT
Organism: Aegilops tauschii subsp. strangulata; assembly: GCF_002575655.3. Classification (NCBI taxonomy): domain Eukaryota; kingdom Viridiplantae; phylum Streptophyta; class Magnoliopsida; order Poales; family Poaceae; genus Aegilops; species Aegilops tauschii. The sequence continues at coordinate 321,375,154 of NC_053038.3, read as the reverse complement.
GTTGAAGCGATGGATGTACTTCTGTAGGGTCTCCCTCGGCTGCTGCTTGATGCGTCGTAGGTCACCCGTGGCAGGCGGGCGGTCGTGAGTGCCCTGGAAGTTGGCGACGAAATGCTCGCGCATCTCGCCCCTGGAGGAGATCGATCCCGCGGGCAGATTCAGGAGCCACAAGCGTGCGCCATCCTTGAGGGTCATGGGAAACTAGTTCGCCATGACCTTTTCGTCGCCGCTGGCTGCCTCGATGCTCAACTCGTAGAGTTGTAGGAACTCCGCAGGTCGGGGGTGCCGTCGTAGCGTGGAGGTAGGTCAGGCTTGAACTTGCGCGGCCAAACGACGCCGTGTAGCTCATGGGTGAAGGCGCGGAAGCCCGCTATAGTCACTCAAGCCTGTTGTGGAGGTGGAGCATGATCTTCATGCTCACGCGCCACCCCTGTAGGCGACGCGCGATCTTGAGTGGTGGCGGAGGGAGCGCTGGAGCACCTTCTTGCGGCCGCTGGACCTCTCGGCAGCTTTCTTCTTCGCGTGCGGGCGCCCTGCGTGGTGGGTCATGCCGTGGGGCCGCGCGTCTTGGACCGAGGGGCGACGTCCTGACGGGGAGGTGGCGGAGGCGCTCCATGGGCTACGTTGCCCGCAGCAGGCGGTGGGTGAGGCAACGAGAGGGACGGCGTAGGCGAGCCCCCAGCCACGCTGACTAGTTCGGCGATGCGGTCCAGCCAGTCTTTGTAGCGGTCGTCGACTGGGCAATAGCGCAGGAGCTCACGCGCCATGAGCAACACAGCCTGCGCGTTCGTCGAGCTGTGACGAGCGTGGGACAACAAGCTGGCCGGAGTCAGCGACGGGGTGGAGGTGCGTCCGTCCCGCCACACAGAGGGGTGCAGTGACGAAGCTTGCTGCTTGTGCCCCACCGGGCCGGTGGCTGCGTTGGCGGCGGGTGATGGAGAACGACGGGGAGGCCCACTGACGGGCGCCGTCAGGGCGATGCGAGCGGCGAGATCGGCTCGATGCTCAGCACGGGCTCGACGAGCATCAGCCATGGAGACAGCAGAGCCGCGGAGAGTCGGTCGATGGAAGAGAAGCCTCGACGCACCCCTACTTGGCGCGCCAAATGTCGGATTCGGGGTTCCGCACACCCTTGAGAGTTCGAACTCTAGGGTGCGTACGAAGAACTCCCTCTTCCCAGTCTGCCTGCTCAACGATTCCACGGCCTAGCTCGACGAACCCAAGGGACAAGGGACACGACATTTTATCCTGGTTCAGGCCACCTTGCAGTGTAATACCCTACTCCAGCTTTGTGGTGGATTGCCTCGAGGGGCTGAGGATGAACTAGTGTAGTGGGTGAACAACCTCAGGAGGTGAGGTGTTCTTGAGCTCGATGAGCTGGTGAGGTGGTTCGGGTCGGATCGATCCCCCTTCCCCCAGGTGGTGGCTAAGTCCTATTTATAGTGGCCTTGGTTCTCTTCCCAAATGTAGGAGGGAAGGGATCCCACAACGGCCAAATTCAAAGGGAGACAACTAGTACAAGTTATCTTGACAAAAGCGGTCTTCGCCTGCAAAAGACTCTAGTGGTGACGCTACAGTGGGCTCCACGATGACCTCCGTCCTGGCGGTCTTGGTCTCGTTGCACCGATATGGAAACCTTTAGTTGATTCCTCGGGACCCTGCGCCTGCGCTTGCCTCCTTGGCACCAAAGAGGAAACGGGTACACTGTGCCCACTGGCGCCCGCCTGGCCTTGGTCGTCATGGCTCACGTCATGTGAACCTAGCGAGGTGCACCTTGCATTGATATCTCCGCTCCTCGGGAGCCAGCCTAGTGAGGCCGGCCTCGAGAGAGGTCTTGGTGTCGTCCGCCTCGCGAGGGTCTTGAGTTGTTGTTGGAGTAGTTGGGCCGTAGCGGGCCTGCTGACTGAGCCACACCATGGGCCGCAAGCAGGCAAGTCTGTGCACTCCCATTCCTAGGACACCGACAGGCGCCAAAATAGAGCTTGATGTCTACTACGCAACCTTCTTCTTGTAGACTCGTGTTGGGTCTCCAAGCGCAGAGTTTTGTAGGACAGTAGCAAATTTCCCTGAAGTGGATGACCTCATGTTTATCAATCCATGGGAGGCGTAGGATGAAGATGGTCTCTTTCAGACAATCCTGCAACCAAATAACAAAGAGTCTCTTGTGTCCCCAACACACGTAATACAATGGTAAATTGTATAGGTGCACTAGTTCAAGCAAAGAGATGGTGATACAAGTGTAATATGGATAGTAGATATTTTTTTAATCTGAAAATATAATAAATGCAAGGTAACTAGTAACAAAAGTGAGCAGAAACGGTATTGCAATGCTTGAAAACAAGGCCTAGGGTTCATACTTTCATTGGTGCAAAGTCTCTCAACAATGATAACATAATTGGATCACATAACAATCCCTCAACATGCAACAAAGAATCACTCCAAAGTTTATATCGGAGAACGTATGATGAAAACGTGCATCAACCCCTATGCATAGATTACCCCAATGTCACCACAGGAATCCGCGAGTTGAGTGCCAAAACATACATCAAGTGAATCAATAGAACATCCCATTGTCACCACACATATCCCATCGCAAGACATACATCAAGTGTTCTCAAATCCAATACTCAATCCAACATAACGAAACCTCAAAGAGCAAGACTCAATTCATCACAAGAAGGTAGAGAGGGAGAAACACCATATGATCCAACTATAGTAACAAAGCTCGCGGTACATCAAGATCGTGCCAAATCAAGAACACGAGAGAGAGAGAGAGAGAGAGAGAGAGAGAGAGAGAGAGAGAGAGATCAAACACATAGCTATTGGTACATACCCTCAGCCCCGAGGGTGAACTACTCCCTCCTCATCATGGAGACCGCCGAGATGATGAAGATTGCCTCCAGTGATGGTTTCCCCCTCCGGCAGGGTGCCGGAACGGGCTCCCGATTGGTTTTTCGTGGCTACAGAGGTTTGCGGCGATGGAACTTACGATCTAGGGTTCTTTTTGGAGGTTTCCTTGTTTATAAGAATTTTTGGTGTTGGAAACAAGTCAGGGGGTGCCTGAGGGGCCCACAAGCCTCAGGGCGCGCCCTGGAGGCTTGTGGCCTCCTCGGGACTCTTCTAGACCAACTCCGGTGCTTCGGGGGTCTCTTTTGGTCCATAAAAAATCATCGTAAATTTTTAGCCCATTCCGAGAACTTTTATTTCTGCACAAAAAACGACACCACGGTAGTTCTGCTGAAAATAGTGTTATTCCGGGTTAGTTCTAATAAAATCATACCAAAACCATATAAAATTGTTGCAAACATCTCATGAATACTTCATAAATTATAGATACGTTGGAGACGTATCATCTCCCAAGGATCGATGGCTCGCTTAACCATAGGGAAGGGCGTCAGCTCCGGGGACTTCTTCGTCCCCGGACAACTCTTCGCGTTCGGTAGCATCATGCTGCACGCTAACCTGACTGGTCGTCTGGATCAGATCGGTAACTTTGCTCCCGAATATCGAAATCGATTCGGCAATCTGGAGTGCGTTGCGGATATGCGGGGCGATCTGGTTTTCGCTGGATTCACTGCCCCTTCCCGCACCCCCGCAGTCCCCGCCGCACCCACTCTGGAGTCCCCCTCCGATCCGATCTATGGATCGGCCCCGGTCCTCCAAACAACTTCGAGCTAGGAGGGCTCCCCTCAGGGTGGGGACCAGACTCCAACTTCATCCAGACTCACCATATCCACGGGGGACTACCTTCGGCCCTCGAGGCGAAATCGGGAGACGGAGGCCAAGAGTCAATCTCAGCCAAACCCTTCCTTCACAACCCTCCGTTGGCCTTGAGCCCTCACGACGAGTCGGTGACCGCTGGCCGGGGGTTACTCCTGGCCCGAAATGGCTCGACCTCAAATCCCGGCGTGGGAATTGCACGTGTGGACCAAGGCCGTCCTCAGTCTCCGGGGATAATCCGGACCCCCTCAAGGATCCGGTCCTATATCCCAAAATTTGCTCGGCCCATGGAGGCCAGGGTTCGGCTGAGGCACATGCCCCCCCCCCCCGATCCGTTACGATGGAGTTTGGCCTAGAACCCTCAAATTCGGCGACCTTCAATATGCTAAACGAGGCACTGGACCAAATCCAGAGGATGCCCATCTGGGAGAGCCGGCCCTCATCCCACAATCAGCAACCCTACTAGGCATACCACAAGGAATTTTACGTCCCACCCGCCACCCACTTGGTAGCCACTATCGAGGATTTAACTGACATGCTAGATTACAATTTGGAAAACGCCGAATACATGGACGAGGATAGTGGGGCCACGGTTAGCACCGATGTTGCCCCCCCCCCCCACCATCACCGGCCGCTGGTCGGCCACGTCCACCTACGATATCTACATGGTGGACACCCCCAAGGACGGCGATGGCACTCCCAAACAGGACAATAACAAGCCAGGAGATGAGCTGCCCAAACACCACAGACAACGTCGTCAATCAAAGGCATATCGAAGCCACCCAGCAACGCAGACTCCGCGGAAAACGACACCGCAAATAACATGGACGACCTCGTCGGAGCCGCAACTGACGAACATCAGCAGGATGACCCCCACGGGACAGGAGGTCCCGCTCAATCCAGGAGACCTCGAAGACTCCGAAGATAGCAACTACCTCCCGTCCTCTGAAGAGGAAGCCAGCCTCGTGGATGATTTCATTGTCCCCGAACACCCGCTGGAGCAGGAACAGTTCAAGCGGAGGCTTATAGCCACCGCTCGCAGCCTGAAGAAACAAAAATGCAAAATCAAGGCCGAGCAGGAAACCCTCAACGACTGATGGACTAAATTCCTAGCAGCCAAAGAGGGGTACAACCAATGAAAAGTTATCGATGCTTACTGCCGCAGTTCGACGATGAGGCCGTAGAGCCAACGCGTCTGACATACACCTACACCGAACAGCCGGACCGTCCCCTAGAGGGCAGGACAGAGAAGTAGATGAGGCCGAGCACCCCGCCGCCCCACCTCGCCGTCATGGCAAGGAGAAAGCACGACATGCCTATGAATATGACCACCGTCATGACCTGGATGCTCGGGCAGGCCATACCAGGTACATCTACGGACCCAGAGAAGACCTGCCCACTTATTGGGAAGTATATTACGACCGGCCGAACCGAAACGATAGAGTTCGGGAACAGCAGCGAACTTGGATGGACGAAGACCTCCGACGCGATATAGCCTGAGTTCGGGGTGCCGCGCACCCCCTGTGCTTCACAGAAAGGGTGATGCAGCACCAATTCCCGGAAGGCTTCAAACCCGTGAACATCGAACCATACGGCGAAACCTTAGATCCGGCTATATGGATAGAGGACTTCCTCCTACACATTCACATGGCCTGAGGAGACGACCTCCATGCCATCAAGTACTTGACGCTAAAACTTAAAGGACCAGCTCGACACTGGTTGAACAGCCTTCCAGAGGACTCCATAGGCTGTTGGGAAGAGCTCGAGGACGCCTTTCGAGCGAACTTTCAGGGTACCTATGTCCGGCTCCTGATGCTGACGACCTAAATCGCATCACACAACAACCCGGGGAATCTGCCCGACAATTCTGGAACAGATTCCTAACCAAGAAAAACTAGATGTCGAAGCCTTGGCCGCTTTATGGCATAGTGTCAAGGACGAATGGCTCATGCGGCAGCTCAGCCAGGACAAACCAAGAATGATGGCAGCCCTCACCTCTCTCCTGACCCGCTTTTGCGCAGGCGAGGACAGTTGGCTCACTCGCAAAAACACCAACCCCGATACACCCGGTACCTCGGAGGTTCGGGACGGAAACAGAAAGCCACGATGCGGCAAGAACAAACGCCGCCACAACGACAGCGATGGCGATGGTACGGCAGTAAATGCCGGATTCTGAAACCCTAAGTCCGGATCCCAAAAGAAGGCCCCTAAAGGCAACGGCGACGGCCCGTCCAGATTAGACACAATTCTGGACAGGCCCTGCCAGATCCACGGCACTTCGGAGAAACCTGCCAACCACTCCAACCGTAACTGTTGGGTAATAAAATAGGCCGGCAATCTCATAGCCGAAGACTCTGGCAAAAGCCCATGAAGCGAGGACGATGATGAGCCCCGCAGGCCGAACAGTGGAGGCTAGAAAACCTTCCCTTCCAAGGTCAAAATGGTAAACATGATCTACGCAACCTACATACCGAAGAAGGAGAGGAAGTGAGTGCTGCGGGGCGTATATGCCGTCGAGGCCGTGGCGCCGAAGTTTAACCCATGGTTAGCCTGTCCGGTCACTTTCGATCGCAAGGATCACCCGACCAGCATACGCCACGGAGGGTCTGCAGCCTTAGTACTTGACCCCGTCATCGACGGATTCCACCTCACCAGAGTCCTCATGGATGGACGGAGTAGCCTCAATCTGATATACGAAGATACATTGAGAAAGATGGGGATTGACCCGTCAAGGATCAAACCCAGTAACACCACCTTCAAGGGGGTAATTCCGGGAGTAGAGGCCCGCTGCACAGGCACAGTAATGCTCGAAGTAGTGTTCGGCTCTCCAGACAACTTTCAAAGCGAGGACTTAATCTTCGACATCGCACCTTTTCGCAGCGGGTATCACACCCTCCTTGGTCGAATGGCGTTCGCTAAATTCAATGTCGTTCCACACTACGCATACCTCAAGTTGAAGATGCCCGGACCTTCGTGTTGGAGAACGTAGCAGAAATTCAAAATTTTCTACGCATCACCAAGATCAATCTATGGAGTAATCTAGCAACGAAGGGAAGGGGAGTGCATCTACATACCATTGTAGATCGCGATGCGGAAGCGTTGCAAGAACGCGGATGAAGGAGTCGTACTCGTAGCGATTCAGATCGCGGTTGATTCCGATCTAAGCGCCGAACCACGGCGCCTCCGCGTTCAACACACGTGCAGCCCGGTGACGTCTCCCACGCCTTGATCCAGCAAGGAGAGGGAGAGGTTGAGGAACACTCCGTCCAGCAGCAGCACGACGGCATGGTGGTGGTGGAGGAGCGTGGCAATCCCGCAGGGCTTCGCCAAGCACCGCGGGAGAGGAGGAGGAGGGAGAGGGGTAGGGCTGCGCCAAAAGAGAGACGTTCTCATGTCTTGGGCAGCCCCAAACCTCAACTATATATAGGGGGAGGGGGCTGCGCCCCCTCTAGGGTTTCAACCCCAAGGGCTGGCGGCAAGCCCTAGATCCCATCTAGGGGGGCGGCCAAGGGGAGGAGAGGGGGGCGCCACTAGGGTGGGCCTTAAGGCCCATCTGGACCTAGGGTTTGCCCCCTCCCACTCACCCATGCGCCATGGGCCTTGGTGGGGGGCGCACCAGCCCACCTGGGGCTGGTCCCCTCCCACACTTGGCCCAAGCAGCCTCCTGGGCCTGGTGGCCCCACTTGGTGGACCCCCGGGACCCTCCCGGTGGTCCCGGTACATTACCGATATCACCCGAAACTTTTACGGTGACCAAAACAGGACTTCCCATATATAAATCTTTACCTCCGGAACATTCCGGAACTCCTCGTGACGTCTGAGATCTCATCCGGGACTCCGAAGAACATTCGGTAACCACGTATATCTTTTCCCTATAACCCTAGCGTCATCGAACCTTAAGTGTGTAGACCCTACGGGTTCGGGAACCATGCAGACATGACCGAGACATTCTCCGGTCAATAACCAACAGCGGGATCTGGATACCCATGTTGGCTCCCACATGTTCCACGATGATCTCATCGGATGAACCACGATGTCGGGGATTCAATCAATCCCGTATGCAATTCCCTTTGTCTATCGATATGTTACTTGCCCGAGATTCGATCGTCGGTATCCCTATACCTTGTTCAATCTCGTTACCGGCAAGTCTCTTTACTCGTTCCGTAACTCACATCATCCCGTGATCAACTCCTTGGTCACACTGTGCACATTATGATGATGTCCTACCGAGTGGGCCCAGAGATACCTCTCCGTTTACATGGAGTGACAAATCCCAGTCTCGATTCGTGCCAACCCAACAGACACTTTCGAAGATACCTGTAGTGCACCTTTATAGCCACCCAGTTACGTTGTGACGTTTGGTACACCCAAAGCATTCCTACGGTATCTGGGAGTTGCACAATCTCATGGTCTAAGGAAATGATACTTGACATTAGAAAAGCTCTGAGCAAACGAACTACACGATCTTGTGCTAAGCTTAGGATTGGGTCTTGTCCATCACATCATTCTCCTAATGATGTGATCCCGTTATCAACGACATCCAATGTCCATGGTCAGGAAACCGTAACCATCTATTGATCAACGAGCTAGTCAACTAGAGGCTTACTAGGGACACGGTGTTGTCTGTGTATCCACACATGTATCTGAGTTTCCTATCAATACAATTCTAGCATGGATAATAAACGATTATCATGAACAAGGAAATCTAATAATAACCTATTTATTATTGCCTCTAGGGCATATTTCCAACACTTCGGGCGTCATAACTATCAATGGCAACACAGAACGCTCACTTCGGACCGAAGAGCACACTGCGGCCCTAGCGACCGACAAAAAACCGGCCCGTACGGGTCCCTATACCGGCCCGCCGTAAAGACCGGCGACAACAACAAATGGGTCTGAACCCGTTCCCCATCATGGGAACCTGCATGTGTTCGCTGCAAATAGGGGTGCACGCCCCACATCATGCCTAAAATCTTCGCACTCCACGTGCCTCGTTAGCACAATTTCGCGCTTAAAATAACATGGGCAGCCGTGAGGCCTACGTCAACAGATCTGCACCACATGTTCGGCAAACCCAAATTTTGGAGCCATCTTGTCTTCAAACGGTACGAGGGACAATTCCGGATCCCCCCCTCCAGCATTAAGCTTCATCAGCAGGACCCCCCTCAAGGTTTTATTGAAGGTCCCCGCCCCCACTACTCAGAAGCAAAGGTGCAGACATGCAGCAGGGCATAGTTGAGGCTTCGACTCATGCATCAAGGCCCTGCGTAAACCTTTACTCTATAAGACTTTTATTTATTTTCAATAAATTTCTTGGCTGTTCGAATTGTACGGTTAGACATCTTCAGCATATAAGAAATAATAAATACACCCTGCATGGTGTCTGGATATCCGCATCTCGCGATTGCCTCCCTCCTTTCCGATTCTCCTCCCGCTCTTCGATCAGCCCGGCATGATGATGCAATTCACCCTGTAAGAGCTCGATTCCTCATCAGCTCCATGTAACAAGTCCGACACCACTTTCCGAGGAATGTTCGGCATCTCGGATATTGCACTATATGCATCAGTTTCGAACTATGTCTTGGGTCAATAGTTGGGTTGCCCGGCTCCTGTGTTTACCCCTTATGTTCCACATGTTCGGCTAGGAGGGTAAAGGGAGAACCCCTGCGATTGTGCTTCTGGCTAGCCCAATAAAGCACATCAGGAGGATAAAGCCAAAAATTGACCATCATAGTAAGTGCGAATCGGTCAGCGATCCGATGACAAGGTTTTGACTCCAAAATCATTGGCGATTTCACCGTGTCACACGAAGGGTTGGTCCTTGCACTAACTATGTGAATGGAATGGGAAGGCCTCGGCTCCCAAGTACATCACAAAAGCATCAGAGATTAGTCCTTAGTCCCCACCATCAAGCTCCTATGGCTAAGTGAAAGCAATAAAACCGAATAATCTGATTGCCTAGTCTCGCTCCCACACTACCGCCTCCGGGCACCAACACGTTGGCTAAGGGTAACAGTGCGGTGATGACACACCCCTTGTGATATTCACCCGGGGTCTGAAGCTGGCGACTGGTAACTTTCAGAATAAACATACGGCCGCGCAGGAGTCAAAATTAAACCATGACAAAATAAAGTCCGGAGGCCGCATTATAAAGCATAAGCCACATGATAAAACTTAATACAGTCACTCAATAACACTGGCCCTCTATCGCCCGCGCGCCATTCATCACCTGTATAAAGTACAACTCCGGGCGGCAATGTTCTTTTCCCTTTGGCGGAGGACCAATGGCCATGTCCATATATAGGATCAATCTTCGGCCAGTGCACCATGGTCCTCGCAAAATGTAGCGATCCGACCTTAGACGGTCAAATCTCTGTGTATAAGTGTCATCCCTAGATCGGTAATGCTGACACACACAGTACTTGAAGGATTTATAACAGAGTGCAATCACACACTTATTACATCGAATGTCTCAAAAGAGAACTTATTACAATAATATGGCTTAAGGCCATCTAAATAAGATCACTACGGAAGCATCGAAGGTAAATGAGTCCATCAGCTCCAACTGCATAGCTAAGTGCACGACAACGACCTAGCGCACCTTACTCTTCGTCTGAAAAGTCTGCAACATAATACGTTGTAGCCCGAAACGGGTCAGCACATGGAATATGCTGGCAAAATAACACTGTGGAGCAATGAACAATGTAACAACTAACACTACATGCATATATGGCTGGTGGAGGCTCTATGGTTACCACTTTCGCATAAAGCCAATTTTTCCCTACTGCAAAGGAATATATTTTATTTAACTAACAAGTTGGTTGATAAACATTGGGAATGGAAACCCCATCTCAATCCCAATTAAACAGTAATTAACAACCCAACAAATTAACTAAGAGTGATGAGATCAAATCAATAATTCAAGAACCAGATACTCAAAGTGTCCATAACCGGGGACACGGATAACCATGATTAGTTTGTACACTACAGAGGTTTGCGCACTTTTCCCCACAAGACTCGATCTCCTCCGTTGTATTTCTCACACTGCATGGTGTTTGAGAAACGGATGACCGAGACACAGTCTTTTCGAAGAGGTCCCCTTAACCGATAGATAGGCCAGTACACCTACAATCCCCTACATCTGCTAGCCCATCATGGAAAGGATTCCCACAACTTACTCAACTATGCCAGAGCCCATAATGGCTTGTGGCTGCACACAGAAGTTTCTAGCATGAATAATCTTATGATCCCTTTGAGCCTGGGTGGCGAACCATAGGATGATCACACAGATTCCTCGGGATCTCCTTGGACAACACTGCATTCCCCAGGTGCCCACAAACAATCCACCCAGATGTGTATTAAAGTATCCACCTTAAGTTTACCATTAATTAACAACTCTCATGTCTGTCATGGATACACTCAACCAATCCACGTCTATGAGCATAGCATAGCAATATAAGCATAACGTAGAAGTAACTCCCAAGGTTTGAAAAAAAGGACAATAGGTTCTACCTCATAAACTACTTCCCAATACCCACATGTTAACAAATCCTAACCATGCAATGTTTGAGGGTTTAACTAATGCATAAAAACTGGGCAATAAAGGGGTATGATCAAAGTGTTACTTGCCTTGCTGACAATATGAAAACCCTAGTGACTCGTAGTAGCACGCTTCGCACTTCGGAAACTCTATCGCAAACAAACAATAGCATACATAAGAAGTCAAGCATAAGATGCAAGGGTAAAATTTAGATGAGAAAGTCTAAACTGAAAGTTCAACTAAAGAGCTTTGATTTGCAAAAAGAATCAATCGATTCGGAGCTACGAAACTCAAACTACGATCAAAAGAAATTCGAATTCAAATCTGCTTACAACCAAATTTTAATTTGTCAAAACCATGTTCAAGTTGATTAACCGGAAAGAGGGATTTGAGACGAAGATCTTGGCGTTGGTTTCACTGGATTTTGACAAGCGAGCAAAAAGTTGCGAGGGTTTGTAGATGAGGGGCTAATATGCAATAAAAACAATCACGGATAGGTCCCTGGCCGAAAATAAAATAAAAAGAAAAACACTAACGAACGAGCGTTCGTTACCAGAGGCTAACGAATGAAAACGTTCGTCTAACCAGCGATCGTTCGCAAAATAGCAAACCTAAAAAAACCAATCTAAACCGATCTAACCGAAAACTGAAAAAACCGTAAACCTAAATAAACCGAACGATTTTATACCGTTTAACCGGGGTTGACCGACGGCGAGATCCGGCGGCGGCGGTGGCACTCCGGCGTGGCAGGGCGGCGAGAGGCGGCGAGCGACGGCGCGGCGGAGCAGCGGCGATAGCAGGCAGCGGCGGCGCGGGCTGGCGACGCGGGCGGCTGCGGGCGGCGGTGGGCAGCGGCTTGGGGTGGAGATGGGCCGGGGGCGCCGTATATAAAGGGAGGACGGTGGCTTCCTTGGGCGAGGGGGCAGCGGTGGTGGAGTCCGGCGGCGGCGCGGCTCCTTTGGCCTAGTCGGGCGGAAACTTTTTTTAAATAAATTCTGCCGAAAAAAATCCTAATAAAATAAAAAAATTCTAAAAATGCCAGAAACAATTTTCACTGTCTAAATAAAATATTTAGAACAAAGTGAACATTTTTCTCGCCTAATAATGCAATTTTCAAAAATGCATATTTTTCTAATTCAAATAAAATCTCAAATAAAGTCCAAATAAAATATATATTTGATTTTAAAACTTTTCCTCCAATATTCCTTTCTTTTTGAAGATGTCATATTATCTTCTCTCTTTTATTTTTAATATTAGAAATAATTGGAAAGAAAAATATTAAAACCAAATTGATCCTATTTTCAAATTTGAGAAAAATTCAAATATGAAAATAAATGAAATCCCCTACTCTCTCCTTGGGTCCTTGAGTTGCTTAAAATTTCTAGGATCACAACCAAAAATGCAAATAAAATATGATATGCATATGATGACCTATGTATAACATCCAAAATGAAAATTGGGATGTTACACAAACGCCAGCCTGGCTCCCTCGAGGCATGTCGACCGCTTCATGGCTTCAACACGGAGAGGCGCGTCCCGCAGCTTCTGCACTAAGCCGAAGTAGCTCTCTGGAATCCGCTCGGCCGGCCATAGCTGGATACATAGATCCTTCAGCGCCAGTTCGGACATTCGATGCAGCTCCATCAGCTGTTTCATATGGTTGGTGAGGAGGGGAGGATGCTCGGAGGCCGGAAACTGTGACCAGAACAGCCACTGCTCGGAGTCCTCCTCGTGAGCGCCATAATGCTCCACAGCAGCCGCCACATTCTTCGAAAGCTCGGCGAAGACGCCTGTGGAGCGCCATGATGTCTACTACGCAACTTTATTCTTGTAGACACGTGTTGGGCCTCCAAGCGCAGAGTTTTGTAGGACAATATCAATTTTCCCTCAAGTGGATGACCTAAGGTTTATAAATCTATGGGAGGCATAGGATGAAGATGGTCTCTCACAAACAGCCCTGCAACCAAATAATAAAAAGTCTCTTGTGCCCCCAACACACCAAATACAATGGTAATTTGTATAGGTGCACTAGTTCGGCGAAGATGGTGATACATGTGTAATATGGATAGTAGATATTGATTTTTGTAATAAGAACAATAAAAAACAGCAAGATGGCAATTGATAAAACGGAGCACAAACATATTGCAATGCTTTAAAATGAGGCCTAGGGTCCGTACTTTCGCTAGTGCAATCTCTCAACAATGCTAATATAATTGGATCATATAACCATCCCTCAACGTGCAACGAAAAATCACTCCAAAGTTCCTATCTAGCGGAGAACATAAGAAGAAATCGTTTGTAGGGTACGGAACCACCTCAAAGCTATTCTTTCCGATCGATCTATCCAAGAGTTCGTACTAAAATAACACCAAATAATTTCAGATTCATAATACTCAATCCAACACAAAGAACCTTAAAGGGTGCCCCAAGATTTCTAGCGGAGAAACAAAGACAAGAATGTGCATCAACCCCTATGCGTAGATTACCCCAATGTCACCTCGGGAATCCGCAAGTTGAGTGCAAAAACATATATCAAGTGAATCGAAATAATACCCCATTGTCACCACGGGTATTCATATGCAAGACATATATCAAGAGCTCTCAAATCCATAAAAGTATTCAATCCAATAAAACGAAATCTCAAAGGGATACCTCAATTCATCACAACAAGTTAGAGAGGGGAAAACACCGTCTGATCTGATTATATTAACAAAGCCCGCGATACATCAAGATCGTGTCATCTCAAGAACACGAGAGAGAGAGAGAGAGATTAAACACATAGCTACTGGTACAAACCCTCAGCCCCGAGGGTGGACTACTCCCTCCTCATCATGCTGGCCGCCGGGATGATGAAGTTTGCCACCGGTGATGATTTCCCCCTCCACCAGAGTGCCGGAACAGGGTCTAGATTGGTTTTTCATGGCTACAGAGGCTTGCGGCAGCGGAACTTCTGATCTAGGGTAACCCCGAGGGTTTTTGGAATATTTGACGATTTATAGGGCGAAGAGGAGGTACAGGAGGCCACCGAGGTGGGCACAACTCACCTGGGCGCGCCAGGGCCCCCAGGCGCGCCCTGCTAGGTTGTGCCCCCTCGGGGCACCCCCCAGGTGTTGCTTTGGCCCATTGGATGTCTTCTGGTCCATAAAAAATCCACAAAAAGTTTCGCGGTGTTTGGACTCCGTTTGATATTGATTTCCTGTGATGTAAAAAACAAGCAAAAAACAGCAACTGGCACTGGGCATTGGGTCAATAGCTTAGTCCCAAAAAATGATATAAAGTTGCTATAAAATGATTGTAAAACATTCAAGAATGATAATATAATAGCATGAATACTTTATAAATTATAGATACGCTGGAGATGTATCAACATCCCCAAGCTTAATTCCTACTCGTCCTCGAGTAGGTAAATGATAATAGAAATAATTTATGAAGTGTGAATGGTAGCAAAGTGCATAAGTTTGATCAATGATAATTTCAATCACTTTCCCTAGCATCATAACAGCAACTCTTTCTCATAAAACTCATCATGACAAAGTAGCAACCGATTCACATGTTAAGGTTCAAACAATGAATTCTCTTGAAACTCAACAACCTATAGTGTTAGTCACCAAACAATTGCAATGCAACTTATTCAACAGAGTCTAAGTAAGAGCTCCACATACTCAACCATCATATATTCTTATATGATTGCTAGCACTCATCGCATACACATGAGCAAAACGTTTCAACCGGACACATATAAAGATAGGGGCTTATAATTTCGCCTCCCAACGTATTCACCTCAAGGGTGATGTCAACAATAATAACTCATGCTACCCATATCCAACTGGATATATGTGCCTAGATCTTTCGTCACCACATGGTGCTTGTCAAAAGAGAAAAATAAAAAGGAATAGAGAGAAAAACCTTGACTCTTGCCTGAAAGTAAATACATAAAAGTAAAAGGTAGTCCCTTCGCAGAGGGAAGCAGAGTTTGCCATGCGCTTTTTGTTTGTATGCTCAATCCCTTAGTGCAAAAGAACATCACATTATATTGCCCCTTATGATAACAACCTTTATTATGCAGTCTGTCGCTTTTATTCTTTGCCATCACAAGTTCGTACAACGCTCATTTTCTCTTACACTAAATGATCTAACACTTTTAGAAGCAATTTTTATTGCCTTATTGCACCGATGACAACTTACTTGAAGGATCTTACTCAATCCTTAGGTAGGTATGGTGGACTCTTGAAAATAAGATTTGGGTTTAACGATTTTTGTATGCACAATTAGTATCTCTACTTGGTGCGGAATTTTTGGCTAGCAAAGATAGGGGGCAAGCACCACATGTTGAAGGATCTATGACAATATAACTTCTTTGTGAATATGAACAAACATAAATCATTACGTTATCTTCCTTGTCCAATGTCAACAATTTTGGCATATAATATTTTGATGGGAGCTCACATTCACAAAAGATTTCCAAAATAGTGTATTTGCATGTGAAAGTTCTCTTCCTTCTACTAATCATTCATGAATTCCTTGTATGACCAATATTGTGATTGTCAAGCTTCAAAAGATTTCACTTTCTAAACCCAATGTGAAGTTACCACTGGGCATGATATGAACATATAATTTCAGCTTCATTATATTCAGTTTATTCAATAATTTACTCATAGGATATAAGTGAGGCACAAGGGTAAATGACAAGCTACTCCAAAAAGATATAAGTGAAGATCAAACGAGTAGTTAAGTAAATGGGTAGCTATTTGAGGACTCTCTCTGATTTAAAAAAATTCAGATCTAAGTATTTTTATTAAAATAGCAAGCAAAACAAGACAAAATGACATTCCAAGAATAGCACAACTCAAGTGAAGAAGCAAAAACTTAGGCTCAACCGATACTAACTGATAATTGTTGAAGAAGAAAGGTGGGATGCCTACTGGGGCATCCCCAAGCTTAGATGCTTGAGACTTCTTGAAATATTGTCTTGGGGTGCCTTGGACATCCCCAAGCTTGAGATTTTGTGTCTCCTTAATTCCTCTCATATCACGGTTTTCCTAAATATCAAAAACTTCATCCACACAAAACTCAACAAGAACTCGTGAGATAAGTTAGTATAAATCAATGCAAAACCTTATCATTCTCTGCTGTAGCAAATCACAAAAATTATTATTCAACATTGCATACTAAATGCCTCTGCATATTTAATACTCCTATCCTCAAATAGAATCATTAAACAAGCAAACATATGCAAATAATGCAAACATAACAGCAATCTGCCAAAACAATACAACCTCTAAAGAATGCAAGAGTATCAATACTTCTTTAACTCCAAAAATTATGAAAATTTACCACACTGTATAAAATTTATCAGAGCTTATTGTGAAAAAAGTTTCAACATTTTATCACATTCTGACGTTTCTCGGGAATTTTTGCAACATCGATAAACTTTCGATTTTGAAACAGCAACTCATATACTTGCAAGATAAGCATGGTAAAGGCTATCCTTGCCACTTTTACTGAAATAAAAGATGCAAAACCTTATTCTAAATAACAGAAAGAAAATCCTAACAAATAAAATGACGCTCCAAGCAAAACACATATCATGTGACGAATAAAAATGTAGCTCCAAGTGAGGTTACCGATAATGTTGGAGACGAAAGAGGGGATGCCTTCCGGGGCATCCCCAAGCTTAGTTGTTTGTATCCTCCTTGGATATTAACTTGGGGTGCCTTGAGCATCCCCAAGCTTAAGTTCTTGTCACTCCTTATTCTCCTCATATCGACATCTCACCCAAAACTTGAAAACTTCAATCACACAAAACTTAACGGAACTTCGTGAGATAGGTTAGTATGATAAAGAGCAAACCATTTCACTTTGGTAGTGTCAAAGACAAGATTCATAATTATTTCCACACAATGCCTACTGTAGCATATCATTTCCACAATTTATATTGAGCATTATAAGCCATAGAAACTAGAAAACAAGCAAGCTATGCATTGAAAACAGAATCTGTCAAAAACAGAACAGTCTGTAGTAATCTGTACTCCAACCATACTTCTGCTACTCCAAAAATTCTGAAAAATGAGTAAAACCTGGGAAATTTGTCTATTAATCTTCTGCAAAAATAATTAGTATTTTATCACACTTATGTTAATAATGAGAATTATTTTCCTGAGCGCAAAAGTTTCTGTTTTTCAGCAAGATCAAACCAACTATCACCATAGACCACCCCAAAGGTCTTACTTGGCACTTTATTGAAACGAAAGCAATAAAACATGATTACTACATTAGCCTAATTATGTGAAAAAAGTGTTGGGTCGTCTCCCAACAAGCGCTTTTATTTAATGCCTTTTAAGCTAGGCATGATGAGTTCAATGATGCTCGCATAAAAGATAAGGATTAAAACATAACAAGAGCATCATGAATCATAAGTTCCTCTCTCATAATAATTTTCAGTAGCATCATGAATAGATTTATCAATATAACCATCACATAAAACATTCTTTTCATGATCCGCAAGCATAGAAATTTTATTACTCTCCACATAAGAAAATTTCTTCTCATTCACAATGATGGGAGTATCATATGAAACTTGAATGCTATAAATTGTTTCCACATTAAAAGAGTGATGTTCAAAAAAATGGTAATCATAACTATGAAAAGTTTTATAAATATAATCATCACTACTTTTTATAACATAAGTATCATCACAATAATCATCATAAGTTGCAACTTTGTTCTCATCATAGATAGGAGGCATGCAATCATCATAGCAAATTTGATCGTCCAAAGTAGGGGGACTAACAAGATCATATTCATTAAACATAACATCCCCAAGCTTGGGACAAACATTACTTGTAGACAATAAATTCTCAAACATGTCATTCTCATCAAACATAGCATCCACAAGCTTGTGGCTTGGCATATCATAAGCATAATCACTATCATCATTAATAGTATGAATAGCACCAACGGTATAGCAATTGCTATCATAATAATTTCCCAAGTTGTGCCAAAAAAATCCAAGATTATAAGAAGTATCATTATCTTCCCAATCATAATTATCACAACAAGCAATATGCATAACAAAATCATCATCAGGTGCATCATCTTCCACAATTATTTTTGATTCATTTTCATGAGGCACAACAATAATAGGGGCAACATTATTTGGGAGATATACCTTTTGACCTCTATTATTTCTTCTTTTCTTCTTCTTCACCACCTCACGTATGGGTTTAATCAATTTTTTCGAGCTTCTTGTTGAAGAGATCGATTGGATAGGAAGCTCCTCCTCGTTACCTGATTCATCATAATAAACACTAGGAGGGTATTGGGAAATACTTTCCCTTTCATTAGTACTCTCTTCATATTCTGTTTGTTTTCTTGCCTTTAGATAGTTGGCAATATAAGGATTCTCAATTCAATTTACCGCACAAAAAATATAAATTTCCTCTGGATCAAAATCAAGAAATCTCTTGAGATTAAATTTTGGAATACCCTCAGTTATACGTTTCATTTCTTCATACCCCAAAAGAAGACTAAGCTCTTTATGATATGATACGTCTCCAACGTATCTATAATTTTTGCTTGTTCCATGCTATTATAGTATCGATCTTGGATGTTTTATAATCATTTTATAGTCAGTTTATATCATTTTTTGGTACTAACCTATTGACATAGTGCCAAGTGCCAGTTGCTATTTTCTGCATGTTTTTTACATCGCAAGAAATCAATATCAGACGGAGTCCAAATGCCACGAAACTTTACAGAGAATTTTTATGGGCCAGAAGGAACACAATGGGCCCTGGCTGCGCCTGGGGGTGCCCTGAGGGAGGCACAACCCACCAGGGTGCGCCAGGAGGCCCAGGCGCGCCCTGGTGGGTTGTGCCCACCTCGGGTGCCCCCCGGACCGCCTCTTTCTTCTATAAATACCCTAATATTTCCAGAACCCTAGGGGAGTCGACGAAATATTCATCCAGCCGCCGTAGAGTCCAGAACCACCAGATCCAATCTAGACACCATCTCGGATGGGGTTCACCGCCTCCATTGGTGCCTCTCCGATGATGCGTGAGTAGTTCTTTGTAGACCTTCGAGTCCGTAGTTAGTAGCTAGATGGCTTTCTCTCTCTCGCTGAATTCTCAATACAATGGTCTCTTGGAGATCCATATGATGTAACTCTTTTGCGGTGTGTTTGTTGGGATCGATGAACTTTGAGTTTATGATCAGATCTATCTTTTTATATCCATGAAAGTATTTGAGTTTCTTTGATCTCTTTTATGCATGATCGCTTATTGCCTCGTATTTCTTCTCTGATATTTGGGTTTTGTTTGGCCAACTTGATCTATTTATCTTGCAATGGGAAGAGGTGCTTTGTAGTGGGTTCGATCTTACGGTGCTTGATCCCAGTGACATTAAGGGAACCGACACGTATGTATCGTTGCTACTAAGGATAAAACGATGGGGTCTATCTCTACATAGATAGATCTTGTCTACATCATGTCATAGTTTTATTGCATTACTCCGTTTCTCCATGAACTTAATACACTAGATGCATGTTGGATAGCGGTCGATGTGTGGAGTAAATAGTAGTAGATGCAGGCAGGAGTCGGTCTACTAATCTTGGATGTGATGCCTATATAATGATCATTGCCTGGATATCGTCATGAGTATTTGAAGTTTTGTCAATTGCCCAACAGTAATTTGTTCACCACCGTTTGCTATTTTTCTCGAGAGAAGCCACTAGTGAAACCTACAGCCCCCGGGTCTCTTTCTCATATTATTTGCCTTTGTGATCTACTTTTTCCTTGCATTTATTTTCAGATCTATTAAACCAAAAATACAAAACTACCTTGCTGCAATTTATCCTTATTTATTTTATTTGGCGTTCGATCTATCAATCTACTACAAATTTATCTCACGTCCGTTTGCCTACTTGAGGTGTCGTACCCTGGAAGGGATTGACAACCCCTTTAACACATTTGGGTTGCGAGGATCGGTTATCTATGTGCAGGGGCTGTTTACGTTGTGTTGCTTGGTTCTCCTACTAGTTCGATAACCTTGGTTTCATATTTGAGGGAAATACCTACCGCCGATGTGTTGCATCATCCATTCCTCTTGGGGGAAAATTGACGTAGCTTCAAGCGACATCAAAAGGAATTTGTGGCGCCGTTGCCAGAGAAGATCTTCAACATATACCAGGTTCCTAATCACAAATCTCATCTCCTCGCAATTTACATTATTAGCCATTTGCCTCTTGTTTTCCTCTCCCCCACTTCACAAAAATTTGTCGTTTTATTCGCCCCACTTTTCCATTCGCCGTTTTCTTGCCGGATCTGTTTTTGAGTGCAATCTTGTTGTGTAGTCATCATGACTCAAGAGAACACCAAGTTATGTGATTTCTCAAACACGAACAACAATGATTTTATTGGCACTCCTATTGCTCTTCCCGCCACTAGTGTGGAGTCTTGTGATATTAATACCGCTTTGCTGAATCTTGTTATGAAAGATCAATATTCCGGTACTCCTAATGAGGATGTCGCGTCCCATCTTAATACCTTCATGGAATTATGCGATATGCAAAAGAAAAAAGATGTGGACAATGATGTCGTAAAGATGAAATTATTTCCGTTTTCTTTGCGTGATTCTGCAAAATTTTGGTTCTCTTCTTTGCCTCGCAATAGTATCGATTCTTGGAATAAGTGCAAACATGCTTTTATCACTAAGTATTTTCCTCCCGCAAAAATTATTTCCCTTAGAACCCAGATCATGAATTTCAAGCAACTTGAACATGAGCATGTTGCACAATCCTGGGAAAGGATGAAAATGATGCAAATGATGCTAAGGAATTGCCCAACTCATGGGTTAAATCTTTGGATGATCATACAAAATTTTTATGCGGGTTTGAATTTTGTTTCTCGTAATCTTTTAGATTCCACCACGGGTGGGACTTTTATGGAAATTACTTTGGGTGAAGCCACCAAATTGCTTCATAATATCATGGCAAATTATTCACAATGGCATACCTAAAGTGCTCCTACTAGTAAAAAAGTTAATTCGGTTGAAGAAATTTCTTCCTTGAGTGAAAAAGTGAAGGAAATATGCCCTAGAGGCAATAATAAAGTTGTTATTTATATTTCCTTATATCATGAAAAATGTTTATTATTCATGGTAGAATTGTATTGATCGGAAACTTAGTACATATGTGAATACATAAACAAAACAGAGTGTCCCTAGTATGCCTCTACTTGACTAGCTCGTTAATCAAAGATGGTTATGTTTCCTGACCATAGACATGTGTTGTCATTTGATGAACGGGATCACATCATTAGAGAATGATGTGATGGACAAGAACCATCCGTTAGCTTAGCATAATGATCGTTTAGTTTTATTTCTATTGCTTTCATCCTGACTTATACATGTTCCTCTGACTATGAGATTATGCAACTCCTGAATATCGGAGGAACACCTTGTGTGCTATCAAACATCACAACTTAACTGGGTGATTACAAAGATGCTCTACAAATGTCTCCAAAGGTGTTTGTTGGGTTGGCATAGATCAAGATTAGGATTTGTCACTCAGTGTATCGGAGAGGTATCTCTAGGCCCTCTCGGTAATGCACATCACTATAAGCCTTGCAAGCAATGTGACTAATGAGTTAGCCACGAGATGATGCATTACGGAACGAGTAAAGAGACTTGCCGGTAACAAGATTGAACTAGGTATGATGATATCGACGATCGAATCTCGGGCAAGTAACATACCAATGACAAAGGGAACAATGTATGTTGTTATGCGGTTTGACCGATAAAGATCTTCGTAGAATATGTAGGAGCCAATATGAGCATCCAGGTTCCGCTATTGGTTATTGACCGAAGATGTGTCTCGGTCATGTCTACATAGTTCTCGAACCCGTAGGGTCCGCACGCTTAATATTCGATGACGATTTGTATTATGAGTTATGTGATTTGATGTACCGAAGTTTGTTCGGAGTCCCGGATGTGATCAGGGACATGACGAGGAGTCTCAAAATGGTCGATACATAAATATCGATATATTGGAAGGTTATATTTAGACACCAGAATGATTCTGAAGTGTTTCGAGTATTTTCCGGAGTACCGAGAGGTTACCGGAACCCCCCGGGGGGTTAATGGGCCTTCATGGGCCCTAGTGGAAGAGAGGAGGCAGCGGCCAGGTGGAGGCGCGTGATAACCCACAAGTATAGGGAATCGCAACAGTTTTCGAGGGTAGAGTATTCAACCCAAATTTATTGATTCGACACAAGGGGAGCCAAAGAATATTCTCAAGTATTACCAGTTGAGTTGTCAATTCAACCACACCTGGATAACTTAATATCTGCAGCAAAGTATTTAGTAGCAAAGTAGTATGGAAGTAACAGTAACTGTGGCAAAAGTAACAGTAGTAGTTTTGTAGTAATTGTAACAGTGGCAACGGAAAAGTAACTAAGCAAAGATCAATATGTGAAAAGCTCGTAGGCATTGGATCGGTGATGGAGAATCATGTCGGATGCGATTCCTCATGCAATAGTTATAACATAGGGCGACACAGAACTAGCTCCAATTCATCAATGTAATGTAGGCATTTATTCCGAATATAGTCATACATGCTTATGGAAAAGAACTTGCATGACATCTTTTGTCCTACCCTCCCGTGGCAGCGGGGTCCTATTGGAAACTAAGGGATATTAAGGCCTCCTTTTAATAGAGTACTAGACCAAAGCATTAGCACTTAGTGAATACATGAACTCCTCAAACTACGGTCATCACCGGGAGTGGTCCCGATTATTGTCACTTCGGGGTTGCCGGATCATAACACATAGTAGGTGACTATAGACTTGCAAGATAGGATCAAGAACTCACATATATTCATGAAAACATAATAGGTTCAGATCTGAAATCATGGCACTCGGTCCCTAGTGATAAGCATTAAGCATAGCAAAGTCATAGCAACATCAATCTCAGAACATAGTGGATACTAGGGATCAAACCCTAACAAAACTAACTCGATTACATGGTAAATCTCATCCAACCCATCACCTCAGCAAGCCTATGATGCAATTACTCACGCACGGCGGTGAGCATCATGAAATTGGTGGTGGAGGAAGGTTGATGATGACGATGGCGACAGATTCCCCTCTCCGGAGCCCCGAACGGACTCCAGATCAGCCCTCCCGAGAGAGATTAGGGCTTGGCGGCGGCTCCGTATCGTTAAACGCGATGAATCCTTCTCTCTGATTTTTTCTCCCCGAACGTGAATATATGGGGTGGAGTTGAGGTCGGTGGAGTACCAGGGGCCCACGAGGCAGAGGGCGCGCCCAGGGGGGTAGGCGCGCCTCCCACCCTCGTGGACAGGGTGTGGGCCCCCTGGCCTTGATTCTTTCGCCAGTATTTTTATTAATTCCAAAAATATTCTCCGTGAAGTTTCAGGTCATTCCGAGAACTTTTATTTCTGCACAAAAATAACACCATGGCAATTCTGCTGAAAACAGCGTTAGCCCGGGTTAGTTCCATTCAAATCATGCAAGTTAGAGTCCAAAACAAGGGCAAAAGTGTTTGGAAAAGTAGATACGATGGAGACATATCAACTCCCCCAAGCTTAAACCTTTGCTTGCCCTCAAGCAATTCACTTGACAAACTGAAAGTGATAAAGAAAAATGTTTACAAACTCTTTTTGCTCTTGTTGTTGTAAATATGTAAAGCCAGCATTCAAGTTTTCAGCAAAGATTATCAACTAACCATATTCACAATAACACTTAGATCTCATGTTTACTCATATCAATGGCATAATCAACTAGCGAGCAATAATAATAAATCTCGAATGACAACACTTCCTCAAAACAATCATAATATGATATAACAAGATGGTATCTCGCTAGCCCTTTCTGAGACCGCAAAACATAAATGCAGAGCACCTCTGAAGATCAAGGACTGACTATTGTAATTCATGGTAAAAGAGATCCAGTCATACTCAATATAAATTAATAGTAATGGATGCAAATGAAAACGATGCTCTCCTACTGGTGCTTTTTAATAAGAGGGTGATGACTCAACATAAAAGTAAATAGATATGCCCTTCGCAGAGGGAAGTAGGGATTTGTAGAGGTGCCAGAGCTCGGTTTTTGAAATAGAGATGAATAATATTTTGAGCGGCATACTTTCATTGTCAACATAACAACCGAGAGATCTCGCTATCTTCCATGCTACACACAGTATAGGCGGTTCCCAAGCAGAATGGTAAAGTTTATACTCCCCCACCACCAACAAGCATCAATCCATGGCTTGCTCGAAACAACGAGTGCCTCCAACTAGCAACAGGCCTGGGGGAGTTTTGTTTGCAATTATTTCGATTTGATTTGCTTAGAGCATGGGACTGGGCATCCCGGTGACCAGCCATTTTCTCGTGAGTGAGGAGCGGAGTCCACTCCTATTGAGAATAACCCGCCTAGCATGGAAGATACAGACAGCCCTAGTTGATACATGAGCTATTCGAGCATGCAAAACAGAATTTCATTTGAAGGTTTAGAGTTTGGCACATACAAATTTACTTGGAACGGCAGGTAGATACCGCATATAGGAAGGTATAGTGGACTCATATGGAATAACTTTGGGGTTTATGGAAGTGGATGCACAAGCAGTATTCCCGCTTAGTACAAGTGAAGGCTAGAAAAAGACTGGGAAGCGACCAACTAGAGAGCGACAACAGTCATGAACATGCATTAAACTTAATACACATTGAGTGCAAGTATGAGTAGGATATAATCCACCATGAACATAAATATCGTGAAGGCTATGTTGATTTTGTTTCAACTACATGTGTGAACATGTGCCAAGTCAAGTCACTCGAATCATTCAAAGGAGGATACCACCCTATCATACCACATCACAACCATTTTAATAGCATGTTGGCACGCAAGGTAAACCATTATAAACTCCGAGCTAACTAAGCATGGCATAAGCAACTATAATCTCTAATTGTCATTGCTAACATGTTTCATTCATAATAGGCTGAATCAGGAACGATGAACTAATCATATTTACAAAAACAAGAGAGGTCGAGTTCATACCAGCTTCTCTCATCTCAATCAGTCCATCATATATCGTCATTATTGTCTTTCACTTGCACGACCGAACGGTGTGAATAATAATAATAGTGCACGTGCATTAGACTAAGCTGGAATCTGCAAGCATTTAATACAAGGGAGAAGACAAGGTAATATGGGCTCTTTGTTAAATCAACAATAATGCATATAAGAGCCACTTCACATTTTCATTATGGTCTTCTCCTCTCGACCCCCAAAGAAAAGAAAAGAAATAAAACTATTTACACGGGAAAGCTCCCAACAAGCAAAAGAAGAACAAGAAATCTTTTTGGGTTTTCTTTTAATTATTACTACTACAAGCATGGAAAGTAAACTAGCTAAAAACTATAACTATTTTTTTTGGTTTTTCTTAAGGTTTTTCAAACACACAAGAAAGCAAGAAAAA
The DNA here is from genome assembly GCF_002575655.3 of Aegilops tauschii subsp. strangulata. Classification (NCBI taxonomy): domain Eukaryota; kingdom Viridiplantae; phylum Streptophyta; class Magnoliopsida; order Poales; family Poaceae; genus Aegilops; species Aegilops tauschii. Next base: position 321,349,401 of record NC_053038.3, on the reverse strand, counting down.
GGAAATAAACTAGCATGGATATTACAGTGAAAAAGTATGAGCACCGATAACTAGCATGAGTGTGTGAACATGAATGTAATGTCGGTGAGAAATACGTACTCCCCCAAGCTTAGGCTTTTGGCCTAAGTTGGTCTAGGGCCACCGCTGGCCTGGCGGATATCCAAAGTTGTAACTGGGGTCGTACTGAGATGCAGCAGCTATTGCCTCATGAGATGCAGCTTGGAGGCAAGCTGCCTCAGTCCTCCTCTTATACTCGTTCGCCTCCTCCTTGGTTATAATATATCTCCCTTTTGTCTGCAAGTCAAAGAAAGTAGGAGCAGGGAGAGCAACATGGAAAATGCGGCGCCTGTCAAACATTAGTCAGTACTGGAGAGGTTGTTCATTCCTTTCAATAAACTGATGGCAAACCATAGCATTATAATCTAGATAAGTGGGAGGCAATTCCTTATCATTTTCATGTATGGGTATCTCAAGAAAATTAGCCACACGGGTTGCATAAAGCCCACCAAATAGGTCTCCATTTAAACCATTATTATGCAGCCTTCGTGCAACAATGGCCTCCAAGTTATATTGTTTATCTCCTAAAACAGCACTCTTGAGAACACTAAGATCTGGAACACACATGTGGCATGGCTCATCCTTACCATTTATGCACCTACCTATAAAAAGAGCAAAATAATGTATAGCAGGAAAATGAATGCTCCCTATGGTAGCTTCTGTTATCTCTCTAGATTCTCCCACAGTGATACTAGCAAGAAAATCCTTAAACTCAGATTTGCGAGGTTCACTCGCACTACCCCATTGCGGAAGTTTACAAGCAGTATTAAAATCCTCTAAGTCCATAGTGTAAGATTTACCATAGATATCAAATAGGACAATGTGAGAATTACGTGAAGATGAAAATTTGAACCTTCTCACAAAGGAATCAGTTAGGTGATAATACTGAGGGCACTTATCTAGCATGAAGCCCTCGAGTTCAGCATTACACACATATGCGTCAAATTCCTCCTTAATTCCTGCTCGAACCATGAAATCTTCTGACGGCCATTCACAAGGCCGCACTTGAGCTTCTCTTGGTGGTTCATGGTCTGGCTCACGTATTGCGGGCCTGGGTCCTTGCTTCCTTGAAGAACCACCTTGGTACATATTCCTAAACATATTTCTTCCTCAGAAAAATTTCTGAAAATTTTAGTAACTCAAAATAAAAGTGAACCAAACTCAACAAAATTGATAGCAACTACTCCCACAAGTGCATAGAGACTATATCATACATTAGAACTGCTTGGGACCATATAAATTTGACATGCAAGCTCAAGAACAGGGTCACCTAAGTAGCAAAAATTTGCAATGAATAAAGCACTAGAATAAAAACTAATTGGACCATTGGAGGAGTCACATACCGAAGAACAATCCCCCAAAGCAGTTTTGTGAGTGGAGCTTTGAGCAAGAAGATCGAAAATGGCAGCAAGATGAGATAGAACTCGTGCTTGAACTGGTTGGTGATTTTTTGGGAGGAAGAAGGAGTGTGTGGTGGCTGGAATAAGTGGAGGGGCCACCAGGGGCCCACGAGGCAAGGGGCGCGCCCTGGACCCTCGTGGCCAGGTGCTTGCTCCCCTGATGTGTTCTCAGTGCCAGATATTCTCAAATATTCTAGAAAAAATCATATTTTATTTTCGGGACATTTGGAGAACTTTTATTTTCGAGGTATTTTTATTGCACGGATAATTCAGAAAACAGACAGAATATACTATTTTTTATATATTTAATCTAAATAACAGAAAGTAAAATGAGGGTACAGAAGGTTGTGCTTTCTAACTTCATCCATCTCATGCTCATCAAAAGGAATCCACTAACAAGGTTGATCAAGTCTTGTTAACGAACTCATTTCGAATAACATGGAACCGGAGAAATTTCGAATAACACTAGGTTACCTCAACGGGGATATGCACTTCCCCAATAATAAGAATATCATATTTCTTCTTGACAGTAGGAAAAGGAAATTCAAAACCTCCAATAGTAATCGACGAAATTTTTCCAATAGAATTGATATTGTGGACTTGAGGTTGTTTCCTCGGAAAGTGTACCGTATGCTCATTACCATTAACATGAAAAGTGGCATCGCCTTTGTTGCAATCAATAACAGCCCCTGCAGTATTCAAAAAGGGTCTACCAAGGATAATCGACATACTATCGTCCTTGGGAATATCAAGAATAACAAAGTCCGTTAAAATAGTAACGTTTGCAACCACAACAGGCACATCCTCACAAATACCGACAGGTATAGCAGTTGATTTATCGGCCATTTGCAAAGATATTTCAGTAGGTGTCAACTTATTCAAATCAAGTCTACGATATAAAGAGAGAGGCATAACACTAACATCGGCTCCAAGATCACATAAAGCAGTTCTAACATAGTTTCTTTTAATGGAGCATGGTATAGTTGGTACTCCTGGATCTCCTAGTTTCTTAGGTATTCCACCCTTAGAAGTATAATTAGCAAGCATGGTGGAAATTTCAGCATCCGGTATCTTTCTCTTATTTGTAACAATATCTTTCATGTACTTGGCATAAGGATTCATTTTAAGCATATCAGTAAAATGCATACGCAAAAAGATAGGTCTAACCATTTCAGCAAAGTGCTCAAAATCCTCATCATCCTTTTTCTTGGATGGTTTGGGAGGAAAGGGCATGGGTTTCTGAACCCATGCATGGTTCTCTTTCTTTAGCGTGCTTCCTAGCAACAAAGTCTCTCTTATCATAACGTTGATTCTTTGATTGTGGGTTATCAAGATCAACAGCAGGTTCAATCTCTACATCATTGTCATTGCTAGGTTGAGCATCAACATGAACATTATCATTAACATTATCACTAGGTTCATGTTCATCACCAGATTGTGTTTCAGCATCAGAAATAGAAATATCATTGAGATTCTCAGGTGTGTCCACAACAGGTTCACTAGAAGCATGCAAAGTCCTATCAATTTTCTTTATCTTCTTTTTAGAAGGACTAGGTGCATCAACATTAGTTCTCTGAGAATCTTGCTCAATTCTCTTAGGGTGGCCCTCAGGATACAAAGGTTCCTGAGTCATTTTACCCCCTCTAGTCATAACTCTAACAGCATTATCGTTCTTCTTATTATTTAACTCATTGAGCAAATCATTTTGAGCTTTAAGCACTTGTTCTACTTGAGTGGTAACCATAGAAGCATGTTTACTAATGAGTTTAAGTTCACCTTTAACTCTAGACATATAATCACCCAAGTGTTCAATCATATAAGCATTACGTTTCAATTGTCTACCAACATAAGCATTGAAGTTTTCTTGTTTGACAATAAAATTATCAAACTCATCTAAGCATTGGCTAGTAGACTTATAACGAGGAATATCACCTTCATCAAATCTATAGAGAGAATTTACCTTTACTACCTGTGTCGGTTATCAAGACCATGTATTTCTTCAACAGGAGGCAAATTAAGACCATGTATTTCTTCAATAGGAGGTAAATTCTTAACATCATCAGCTTTAATACCCTTTTCTTTCATAGATTTCTTTGCCTCTTGCATATCTTCAGGACTGAGAAATAGAATACCCCTTTTCTTCGGAGTTGGCTTAGGAGTTGGTTCAGGAAGTGTCCAATTATTTTCATTAGTCAACATATTATTCAATAACAATTCATCTTGATCAACTGTTCTTTCCCTGAAAACACAACCAACACAAATATCCAGGTGGTCTCTGGAAGCATCGGTTAGACCATTATAAAAGATATCAAGTATTTCATTTTTCTTGAGAGGATGATTAGGCAAAGCATTAAGTAATTGGATAAGCCACCCCCAAGCTTGTGGGAGACTCTCTTCTTCAATTTGCACAAAATTGTATATTTCCCTTAAAGCAGCTTGTTTCTTATGAGCGGGGAAATATTTAGCAGAGAAGTAATAAATCATATCCTGGGGACTACGCACACAACCAGGATCAAGAGAATTAAACCATGTTTTAGCATCACCCTTTAATGAGAACGGAAATAACTTAAGGATATAGTAGTAGCGAGTTTTCTCATCATTAGTGAATAGGGTGGCTATATCATTTAATTTAGTAAGATGTGCCACAACAGTTTTAGATTCATAGCCATAAAAAGGATCAGATTCAACCAAAGTAATTATCTCAGGATCAACAGAGAAATCATAATCCTTATCAGTAACACGGATAGGTGAAGTAGCAAAAGTAGGGTCATATTTCATTCTAGCATTCAGAGATTTTTCTTTAAGCTTAGCTAATAATTTCTTAAGATCATTTCTATCATTGCAAGCAAGAAAGTCTCTAGCAGTTTCTTCATCCATAATATAACCCTCAGGCACAACAGGCAATTCATATCTAGGGGGAGAATCTTCATCATCACTTCCATCAATATTATCAGTTTCAATAATTTCATTCTCTCTAGCCCTAGCAAGTTGTTCATCAAGAAATTCACCTAGTGGCACAGTAGTATCAAGCATAGAAGTAGTTTCATCATAAGTACCATGCAAAGCAGAAGTGGCATCATCAATAACATGCGACATATCAAAATTTATAGCAGAAGCATGTTTAGGTGTCGCAAGCTTACTCAAAACAGAAGGTGAATCAAGTGCAGAGCTAGATGGCAGTTCCTTACCTCCCCTCGTAGTTGAGGGGAAAATCTTAGTTCTTTCGTCTTTCAAGTTCCTCATAGTGATCAGCAGATATAAATCCCAAGTGACTCAAAGAATAGAGCTATGCTCCCCGGCAACGGCGCCAGAAAATAGTCTTGATAACCCACAAGTATAGGGGATCGCAACAGTTTTCAAGGGTAGAGTATTCAACCCAAATTTATTGATTCGACACAAGGGGAGCCAAAGAATATTCTCAAGTATTAGCAGTTGAGTTGTCAATTCAACCACACCTGGATAACTTAATATCTACAGCAAAGTATTTAGTAGCAAAGTAGTATGGAAGTAACGGTAATGGTGGCAAAAGTAACAGTAGTAGTTTTGTAGTAATTGTAACAGTGGCAACGGAAAAGTAACTAAGCAAAGATCAATATGTGAAAAGCTCATAGGCATTGGATCGGTGATGGAGAATTATGTCGGATGCGATTCCTCATGCAATAGTTATAACATAGGGCAACACAGAACTAGCTCCAATTCATCAATGTAATGTAGGCATGTATTCCGAATATGGTCATATGTGCTTATGGGAAAGAACTTGCATGACATCTTTTGTCCTACCCTCCCGTGGCAGCGGTGTCCTATTGGAAACTAAGGGATATTAAGGCCTCCTTTTAATAGAGTACCGGACCAAAGCATTAGCACTTAGTGAATACATGAACTCCTCAAACTACGGTCATCACCGGGAGTGGTCCCGATTATTGTCACTTCGGGGTTGCCGGATCATAACACATAGTAGGTGACTATAGACTTGCAAGATAGGATCAAGAACTCAAATATATTCATGAAAACATAATAGGTTCAGATCTGGAATCATGGCACTCGGGCCCTACTGACAAGCATTAAGCATAGCAAAGTCATAGCAACATCAATCTCAGAACATAGTGGATACTAGGGATCAAACCCTAACAAAACTAACTTAATTACATGGTAAATCTCATCCAACCCATCACCGTCCAGCAAGCCTACGATGGAATTACTCACGCACGGCGGTGAGCATCATGAAATTGGTGATGGAGGAAGGTTGATGATGACGATGGCGACAGATTCCCCTCTCCAGAGCCCCGAACGGACTCCAGATCAGCCCTCCCGAGAGAGATTAGGGCTTGGCGGCGGCTCCGTATCGTAAAACATGATGAATCCTTCTCTCTGATTTTTTTCTCCCCGAAAGTGAATATATGGAGTTGGAGTTGAGGTCGGTGGAGCACCAGGGGGCCCACGAGGCAGGGGCGTGCCCAGGGGTTAGGCGTGCCCCCCACCCTCGTGGACAGGGTGTGGGCCCCCTGGCCTTGATTCTTTCGCCAGTATTTTTTATTACTTCCAAAAATATTCTCTGTGAAGTTTCAGGTCATTCCGAGAACTTTTATTTCTGCACAAAAATAACACCATGGCAATTCTGCTGAAAACAGCGTCAGTCCGGGTTAGTTCCATTCAAATCATGCAAGTTAGAGTCCAAAACAAGGGCAAAAGTGTTTGGAAAAGTAGATACGACGGAGACGTATCAGCGCGTGAATTGGACTAGGGTTGGGGGCGGGGCGGCCCACTTTCCTTCTCTCCTCCTCCTCTTTCCCCCTTCTCCTTCTGGGAATAGGAAAAGGGGGGCGAATCCTACTTCGACCGGGAGTCCAAGTAGGACTCCCCCCTTGACGCGCCACACCTATGGCCGGCCTCCTCTCCTCCCCCCCTTTATATACGTGGGAGGGGGCACCCCAAAGGCACACCAAAGTTTCTCTTAGCCGTGTGCGGTGCCCCCTCCACAGTTACACACCTCGGTCATATCGTCTTAGTGCTTAGGTGAAGCCCTAAGCTGGTAACTTCATCATCACCGTCACCACGCCGTCGTGCTGACGGAACTCTCCCTCAGCCTCAGCTGGATCAAGAGTTCGAGGGACGTCACCGAGCTGAACATGTGCTGATTGCAGAGGTGCCGTACGTTCGGTACTGGGATCGGTTGGATCGTGAAGATGTTCGACTACATCAACCGCGTTACTAAACACTTCCACTTTCGGTCTATGAGGGTACGTGGACACACTCTTCCCGCTCGTTGCTATGCTTCTCCTAGATAGATCTTGCGTGATCGTAGGCAATTTTTTTGAAATACTACGTTCCCCAACAGTGGCATCTAAGCCAGGTCTATGCGTAGATGTTATATGCACGAGTAGAACACAATGAGTTGTGGGCGATAATAGTCATACTGCTTACCAGCATGTCTTACTTTGATTCGGCGGTATTGTTGGATGAAGCGGCCCGGACCGACATTACATGGCCGCGTTCATGAGACTGGTTCTACCGACGTGCTCCACACACAGGTGGCTAGCGGGTGTCTATTTCTCCAGCTTTAGTTGAATCGAGTTTGACTACGCCTGGTCCTTGTTGAAGGTTAAAACAGCACACTTGACGGAAAATCATTGTGGTTTTGATGCGTAGGTAAGAACGGTTCTTGCTAGAAGCCCATAGCAGCCACGTAAAACTTATGACAACAAAGTAGAGGACGTCTAACCTGTTTTTGCAAAGCTTGCTATTATGTGATATGGTCAAGATGTGATGAGATATAAATTGTTGTATGAGATGATCATGTTTTGTTGAAGTTATCGGCAACTGGCAGGAGCCTTATGGTTGTCTCTTTATTGCATAAGATGCAAGCGCCATATAATTGCTTTACTTTATCTTTATGCGATAGCAATAGTTGCAAAAGCAATAGTTGGCGAGACGACCATGTGACGACACATTGATAAAGATCAAGATGATGGAGATCATGGTGTCATGCCGGTGATGATGGAGATCATGATGGTACTTTGGAGATGGAGATCAAAGGCACAAGATGATGATGGCCATATCATCTCACATATTTTTATTGCATGTGATGTTTATATTTTATGCATCTTATTTTGCTTAGTACGACGGTAGCATTATGAGATGATCCCTTACTAAAATTTCAAGGTATAAGTGTTCTCCCTGAGTATGCACCGTTGCGACGGTTCTTCGTGTTGAGACACCACGTGATGATCAGGTGTGATAAGCTCTATGTTCACATACAACGGGTGCAAGCCAGTTTTGCACATTCAGAATACTCGGGTTAAAATTGACGAGCCTAGTATATGCAGATATGGCCTCGGAACACTGAGACCGAAAGCTCGAACGTGAATCATATAGTAGATATGATCAACATAGTGATGTTCACCATTGAAAGCTACTCCATCTCACGTGATGATCGGACATGGTTTAGTTGATATGGATCACTTGATCATTTAGATGACTAGAGGGATGTCTATCTAAGTGGGAGTTCTTAAGTAATATGATTAATTGAACATAAATTTATCATGAACTTAGTCCTGATAGTATTTGCATATCTATGTTGTAGATCAATTGCTCGCGTATAGCTTCCCCGTTTTATTTAGGATATGTTCCTAGAGAAAACTAAGTTGATAGTTGATAGTAGCAATGATGCGGACTAGGTCCGTGATCTGAGAATTATCCTCATTGCTGCAGAGAAGAATTATGTCCTTGATGCACCGCTAGGTGATAGAACTATTGCAGGAGCAAATGCAGACGTTATGAACGTTTGACAAGCTCGGTATGATGACTACTTGATAGTTTAGTGCACCATGCTTTACAGCTTAGAACCGGGACGTCAAAAATGTTTTGGAACGCCATGGAGCATATGAGATGTTCCAAGAGTTGAAATTTGTATTTTAGACTCATGCCCGAGTCGAGAGGTATGAGACCTCTAACAAGTATTTTTGCCTACAAGATGGAGGAGAATAGCTCAACCAGTGAGCATGTGCTCGGAATGTCTGAGTACTACAATCACTTGAATCAAGTGGGAGTTAATCTTCCAGATAAGATAGTGATTGACAGAGTTCTCTAGTCACTATCACCAAGTTACTGGAACTTCGTGATGAACTATAATATGCAAGGGATGACGAAAGCAATTCCCCGAGCTCTTTGCGATGCTGAAATCAGCGAAGGTAGAAATCAAGAAAAGCATCAAGTGTTGATGGTTGACAAGACCACTAGTTGCAAGTAAAAGGGCAAGGGAAAGAAAGGGAACTTCAAGAAGAATGACAAGCAAGTTGCCACTCCCATGAAGAAGCCCAAAGCTAGACCCAAGCATGAAACTGAGTGCTTCTACTGGAAAGGAAATGGTCACTGGAAGCGGAACTGCCCCAAATACTTGGCGGATAAGAAGGATGGCAAAGTGAACAAAAGTATATATGATATACATGTTATTGATGTGTACTTTACTAGTATTCATAGTAGCCCTGGGTATTTGATACTGGTTCAGTTGCTATGATTAGTAACTTGAAACAGGAGTTATAAAATGAATAGAGACTAGTTGAGGGCAAGGTGACGATGTGCGTTGGAAGTGATTCCAAGGTTGATAAGATCACCATCGCACACTCCCTTTACCTTCGGGATTAGCGTTGAACCTAAAATAAATGTTATTTGGTGTTTGCGTTGAGCATAATATGATTGGATCATGTTTATTGCAATACAGTTATTCATTTAAGTCAAAGAATAATTGTTATTCTGTTTACATGAATAAAACCTTCTATGGTCATACACCCAAGGTGAATGGTTTATTGAATCTCGATTGTGGTGATACACATATTCATAATATTGAAGCCAAAAGATGCAAGGTTAATAATGATAGTGCAACTTATTTGTGGCACTGCCGTTTAGGTCATATTGGTGTAAAGCGCATGAAGAAACTCCATGCTGGTGGGCTTTTGGAATCACTTGATTATGAATCACTTGATGCTTGCGAACCATGCCTCATGGGTAGGATGACTAAGACTCCGTTCTCCGGAACAATGGAGCGAGCCACTGACTTATTGGAAATAATACATACCGATGTATGCAGTCCGATGAGTGTTGAGGCTCGCGGCAGGTATCGTTATTTTCTGACCTTCACAGATGATTTGAGCAGATATGGGTATATCTACTTAATGAAACACAAGTCTGAAACATTTGAAAAGTTCAAAGAATTTCAGAGTGAAGTTGAGAATCATCGTAACAAGAAAATAAAGTTTCTACGATCTGATCGCGGAGGCGAATATTTGAGTTACGAGTTTGGCCTTCATTTGAAACAATGTGGAATAGTTTCGCAACTCACGCCACCTAGAACACCACAGTGTAATGGTGTCCGAACGTCGTAACTATACTTTATTAGATATGGTGCGATCTGTGAAGTCTCTTCCGATTTACCACTATTGTTTTGGGGTTATGCATTAGAAACAGCTGCATTCACGTTAAATAGGGCACCGTCTAAAAATCCGTTGAGGCGACACCGTAAGAACTGTGGTTTAGCAAGAAATCTAAGCTGTCATTTCTTAAAGTTTGGGGTTGCGATGCTTATGTGAAAAAGTTTCAGCCTGACAAGCTCAAACCCAAATCGGAGAAGTGCGTCTTCATAGGATACCCAAAAGAAACTGTTGGGTACACCTTCTATCACAGATCCGAAGGCAAGATCTTTGTTGCTAAGAGTGGATCCTTTCTAGAGAAGTAGTTTCTCTTGAAAGAAGTAAGTGGGAGGAAAGTAGAACTTGATGAGGTAATTGTACCTTTTCTCAAATTGGAAAGTAGCTCATCACTGAAATCAGTTCCAGTGATGCCTACACCAATTAGTGAGGAAGTTAATGATGATGATCATGAAACTTCAGATCAAGTTACAACTGAACCTCGTAGGTCAACCAGAGTACGATCCGCACCAGAGTGGTATGGTAATCCTGTTCTGGAAGTCATGTTGCTAGACCATGATGAACCTACGAACTATGAAGAAGCGATGATGAGCCCAGATTCTGACAGATGGCTTGAGGCCATGAAATCTGAGATAGAATCCATGTATGAGAACAAAGTGTGGACTTTGGTGGACTTGCCCAATGATCGGCAAGCCATTGAGAATAAATGGATCTTCAAGAGGAAGATGGACGCTGATACTAGTGTTACTATCTACAAAGCTCGACTTGTCGAAAAGTGTTTTTGACAAATTCAAGATGTTGACTACGATGAGATTTTCTCACTCGTATCGATGCTTAAAGTCTATCCGAATCATGTTAGCAATTGCCACATTTTATGAAATCTGACAAATGGATATCAAAATTGCATTCCTTAATGGATTTATTAAAGAAGAGTTGTATATGATACAATCAGAAGGTTTTGTCAATCCTTAAGGTGCTAACAAAATGTGCAAGCTCCAGCGATCCATCTATGGACTAGTGCAAGCATCTTGGAGTTGGAATATATGCTTTGATAAGTTGATCAAAGCATATAGTTTTATACAGACTTGCGACGAAGCCTGTATTTACAAGAAAGTGAGTGGGAACACTACAGCCTTTCTGATAAGTATATGTGAATGACATATTGTTGATCGAAAATGATGTAGAATTTTCTGGAAAGCATAAAGGAGTATTTGAAAGGAGTTTTTCAAAGAAAGACCTCGGTGAAGCTGCTTACATATTGGGCATCAAGATCTATAGAGATAGATCAAGACGCTTGATAAGTTTTTTCAATGAGTACATACCTTGACAAGATTTTTGAAGTAGTTCAAAATGGAACAGTCAAAGAAGGAGTTCTTGCATGTATTGCAAGGTGTAAAGTTGAGTAAGACTCAAAACACGACCACGGCAGAAAATAGAAAGAGAATGAAAGTCATTCCCTATGCCTCAGCCATAGGTTCTATAAAGTATGCTATGATGTGTACCAAACCTATTGTGTACCTTGCCATGAGTTTGGCAAGGGGGTACAATATTGATCCAGGAGTGGATCACTTGACAGCGGTCAAAATTATCCTTAGAAGACTAAGGAGATATTTCTCGGTTATGGAGGTGATAAAGAGTTCGTCGTAAAGAGTTACGCTGATGCAAGCTTTTACACAGATCCGGATGACTCTGAGTCTCAATCTGGATACATATTGAAAGTGGGAGCAATTAGCTAGAGTAGCTCCATGCATAGCATTGTAGACATAGAAAATTTGCAAAATACATATGGCTCTGAATGTGACAGACCCATTAACTAAGCTTCTCTCACAAGCAAAAAATGATCACACCTTAGTACTCTTTGGGTGTTAATCACATAGCGATGTGAACTAGATTATTGACTCTAGTAAAACCCTTTGGGTATTAGTCACATGGCGATGTGAACTAATCACATGGTGATGTGAACTATTGGTGTTAAATCACATGGCGATGTGAACTAGATTATTGACTCTAGTGCAAGTGGGAGACTGAAGGAAATATGCCCTAGAGGCAATAATGAAGTTGTTATTTATATTTCCTTATATCATGATAAATGTTTACTATTCATGCTAGAATTGTATTAACCGGAAACTTAGTTCATGTGTGAATACATAGACAAACAGAGTGTCCCTAGTATGCCTCTACTTGACTAGCTCGTTAATCAAAGATGGTTATGTTTCCTGGCCATAGGCATGTGTTGTCATTTGATGAACGGGATCACATCATTAGTGAATGATGTGATGGACAAGACCCATACGTTAGCTTAGCATAATGATCATTTAGTTTTATTGCTATTGCTTTCATCATGACTTATACATGTTCCTCTGACAATGAGATTATGCAACTCCCGAATACCGGAGGAACACCTTCTGTGCTATCAAATGTCACAACATAACTGGGTGACTATAAAGGTGCTCTAAGATGTCTCCGAAGGTGTTTGTTGGGTTGGCATAGATCGAGATTAGGATTTGTCACTCCGTGTATCGGAGAGGTATCTCTGGGCCCTCTCGGTAATGCACCTCACTATAAGCCTTGCAAGCAATGTGACTAATGAGTTAGTCACGGGATGATGCATTACGGAACAAGTAAAGAGACTTGCCGGTAACGAGATTGAACTAGGTATGATGATACCGATGATCGAATCTCGGGCAAGTAACATACCAATGACAAAGGGAACAACGTATGTTGTTATGCGGTTTGACCGATAAAGATCTTCGTAGAATATGTAGGAGCCAATATGAGCATCCAGGTTCCGCTATTGGTTATTCACCGGAGATGTGTCTCGGTCATGTCTACATAGTTCTCGAACCCGTAGGGTCCGCACGCTTAACGTTCGATGACGATTTGTATTATGAGTTATGTGATTTGATGTACCAAAGTTTGTTCGGAGTCTCGAATGTGATCACGGACATGACGATGAGTCTCGAAATGGTCAAGAGGTCAAAACTTAGAGCTAAAAGAGAATTTTTAGAAAAAGCATTTTCTAGTGATTTCTTTCGCAAAAGTGATTAAGATCTTAAAATGATTGGTGTTTCTTCTATTGATTCCATGTTTAGTAAAGTTTTGATTGATGAAAAAGGGACTGGAGAATATTCAACTTTAGGTAGAAGGCGTCCTAATATTTCGGAGGGTGAAAATCTTGTTGAGAAAATTGATGAAAGTGGGTTTGAAGAGGTCAAAACTTTAGCTAGTGATGTGCCCACTCTTTTGGATTACAAAGACTTTAATTATGATAGTTTCTCTTTGATTTATTGTATTTCTTTGTTGCAATCCATTATAAATTCACCCCATGCTTATGAACAAAATAAAGCTTTTACTAAACATATTGTTGATGCTATGATGAAAGCTTTTGAAGAAAAATTGGAATTAGAAGTTTAAATTCCTAGAAAATTGCATGATGAGTGGGAACCTACTATCAAAGTCAAGATTAAAAATTATGAGTGTTTTGCTTTGTGTGACTTGGGTGCTAGTGTTTCTAATATTCCGAAATATTTTTGTGATGTGCTTGGTCTTACCGATCTTGAAGAATGTTCTTTAAATTTGCACTTGGTGGATTCTACTATTAAAAAGCCTATGGGAAGAATTAATGATGTTCTTATTCTTGCAAATAGGAATTATGTGCCCATAGATTTTATTGTTCTTGATATTGATTGCAATCCGTCTTGTCCAATTATTCTTGGTAGACCGTTTCTACGCACCATCGGTGCCGTGATTGATATGAGAGAAGGCAATATTAAGTTCCAATTTCCTTTGAGGAGGGGTATGGAACACTTTCCTAGAACAAGAATTAGGCCACCATATGAATCAATCATGAGGGCATCTTATGGATCTCGAACCAAGGATGACAAAACTTAGATCCTTGCTTTATGCCTAGCTAAGGGCGTAAAACTATAGCACTTGTTGGGAGGCAACCCAATGAATAAAATTTAGTTTTGCTTTCTGCTTTCTATTCTTGAGTGTTAACACAATTATTGAAGGAAATATGCCCTAGAGGCAATAATAAAGTTGTTATTTATATTTCCTTACATCATGATAAATGTTTATTATTCATGCTAGAATTGTATTAACCGAAAACTTAGTACATGTGTGAATACATAGACAAAACTGAGTCCCTAGTATGCCTCTACTTGACTAGCTTGTTAATCAAAGATCGTTAAGTTTCCTAGCCATGGACATGTGTTGTCATTTGATGAACGGGATCACATCATTAGAGTATGATGTAATGTACAAGACCCATCCGTTAGCTTAACATAATGATAGTTTAGTTTTATTGCTATTGCTTTCTTCATGACTTATACATGTTCCTCTGACTATGAGATTATGCAACTCCCGAATACCGGAGGAACACCTTGTTTGCTATCAAACGTCACAACGTAACTGGGTGATTATAAAGATGCTCTACAGGTATCTCCGATGGTGTTTGTTGAGTTGGCATAGATCGAGATTAGAATTTATCACTCCGAGTATTGGAGAGGTATCTCTGGGCCCTCTTGGTAATGCATATCACTATAAGCCTTGCAAGCAATGTGACTAATGAGTTAGTTCGGGATGATGCATTACGGAACGAGTAAAGAGACTTGCCGGTAACGAGATTGAACTAGGTATGATGATACCGACGATCGAATCTTGGGCAAGTAACATACCGATGACAAAGGGAACAACGTATGTTGTTATGCGGTTTGACCGATAAAGATCTTTGTAGAATATGTAGGAACCAATATGATCATCCAGGTTCCGCTATTGGTTATTGACCGGAGATATGTCTCGGTCATGTCTACATAATTCTCGAACCCGTAGGGTCCGCATGCTTAACGTTCGATGACGATTTGTATTATGAGTTATGTGATTTGATGACCGAAGTTTGTTCGGAGTCCCGGATGAGATCGCGGACATGACGAGGAGTCTCGAAATGGTCAAGAGGTAAAGATTCATATATTTGAAGGTTACATTCGGACACCGGAATGGTTCGGGTTGTTTCAGATAAGTTTCGGAGTACCGGGGGTTACCGGAACCCCCCGGGAAGTTCATGGGCCTTCATGGGCCTTAGTGGAAAGGAGAGGAGGGCCACAAGGGAGCCCCCCCCCCCATGGCCAGTCCGAATTGGACTAGGGAGGCGGGCGGCGCCCCCTCTTTCCTTCCCCCCTCTTCCTCCTTCCCTCTCTCTCCCTCTCTTGGAAAGGAAGGGGACTCCAACTAGGATTGGGAATCCTAGTTGGACTCCCCTATAGCATGCGCCCCCCTACGGGCGGCCTCCTCTCCTCCCCCCTTTATATACGTGGGAGGGGGGCACCCCAAAGACACACCAAGTCTTCTCTTAGTCGTGTGTGGTGGCCCCCTCCACAGTTACACACCTCGGTCATATCGTCATAGTGCTTAGGTTAAGCCCTACGCCGGTAACTTCATCGTCACCGTCACCACACTGTCGTGCTCGCGGAACTCTCCCTCGTCCTTGATACGTCTCCAACGTATCTATAATTTTAGATTGTTCCATGCTATTATATTATCTGTTTTGGATGTTTAATGGGATTTATTACGCTCTTTTATATTATTTTGGGGACTAACCTATTAACCGGAGGCCCAGTGCCAGTTACTATTTTTTGCCTATTTCAATGTTTCGCAGAAAAGGAATATCAAACGGAATCCAAACGAAACGAAACCTTCGCGAGGATCTTTCTTGGAACAAACGCAATCCAGGAGACTTGGAGTGGAAGTCAGAGACGCAACGAGGCGGCCACGAGGCAGGAGGGCGCGCCCCCCCAACCTCGTGGGCCCCTCGTAGCTCCGCCGACCTACTTATTTCGCCTATATATACTCTTATACCCTGAAAACATCCAGGGGAGCCACGAAACCACTTTTCCACCACCGCAACCTTTTGTACCCGTGAGATCCCATCTTGGGGCCTTTTCTGGCGATCTGCCAGAGGGGGATTCAATCACGGAGGGCTTCTACATCAACACTATAGCCTCTCCGATGATGTGTGAGTAGTTTACCACAGACCTTCGGGTCCATAGTTATTAGCTAGATGGCTTCTTCTCTCTCTTTGGTTCTCAATACAAAGTTATGCTCGATGTTCTTGGAGATCTATTCCATGTAATACTTTTTCGGTGTGTTTGTCGAGATCCGATGAATTGTGGGTTTATGATCAAGATTATCTATGAACAATATTTGATTCTTCTCTGAATTCTTATATGCATGATTTGATATCTTTGCAAGTCTCTTTGAATTATCGGTTTAGTTTGGCCTACTAGATTGATCTTTCTTGCAATGGGAGAAGTGCTTAGCTTTGGGTTCAATCTTGCGGTGTCCTTTCCCAGTGACAGCAGGGGCAGCAAGGCACGTATTGTATTGTTGCCATCGAGGATAGAAAGATGGGGTTTATATCATATTGCTTGAGTTTATCCCTCTACATCATGTCATCTTGCTTAATGCGTTACTCTATTCTTATGAAGTTTGGGTTGCGGTCGATGTGTGGAGTAATAGTAGTAGATGCAGAATCGTTTTGGTCTACTTGACACGGACGTGATGCCTATGTTCATGAGCATGCCTAGATATTCTCATAACTATGCGCTTTTCTATCAATTGCTCGACAGTAATTTGTTCACCCACCATAATATATGCTATCTTGAGAGAAGTCACTAGGTAAACCTATGGCCCCCGGGTCTACTTTACATCATATAAGTTTCTGATCTATAATTCTACTTTACTGTTTATTTTGCAATCTTTACTTTTCAATCTATACCACAAAAATACCAAAAATATTTATCTTATTATCTTTATCAGATCTCACTCTTGCAAGTGGTCGTGAAGGGATTGACAACCCCTTTATCACGTTGGTTGCAAGGTTCTTGATTGTTTGTGCAGGTACTAGGCGATTTGCGTGTAGTCTCCTACTGGATTGATACCTTGGTTCTCAAAAACTGAGGGAAATACTTATGCTACTTTGCTGCATCACCCTTTCCTCTTCAAGGGAAAACCAACACATGCTCAAGAGGTAGCAAGAAGGATTTCTGGCGCCATTGCCGGGGAGATCTACACTCAAGTCAAGACATACCAAGTACCCATCACAAACTCTTCTCCCTCGCATTACATTATTTGCCATTCACCTCTCGTTTTCCTCTCCCCCACTTCTAAAACGATTTTAAAAAATATTTGCCTTTTCTTCGCCTTCTTCCCGTATGTATCTTTGTTTGTGTTTCCATGTGCCTTCTTTTTGCTTGCATCTTTGCTTGCTAAAAATCTATTGATATAGATCCACTTAAAGTGTTCTACTTGGATCATCTTCGATCCTTATGCGCTCGTGCTGAAACCCCAACTAGCCTAGTTGATGGGAAATATTTAGATGAGCATGCTCATTTTGTGCGTCATTGTTTGTCTGAAAAAGGGAGACTCTTATGGGATCAAATAAACAGATTGCTGTGTTATGCTTGGAATCTTTGTGAAATTTATGATTTTACTTGTTGCTCTAAGAACCCTAAAAAACACCTCCCCTACCTATGTGAGTTTAATGATAATGAAATCCTATCTTCTTATGCAAAGGGTGTTTATAGTTACTACGATATCGAACAAATTGAAGAATTTGTTGCTTTTAAGGGTGCTTATGAAGTTGCTTCTTTGATTGAAAAGTATGATATTACTCTCTATGAATCTGAAAATTTTGACATACTTAAATATTGCTATGAAAACTATGCTCATAATGTCTATGTCAAAGAATTTATTGAAAGAATGACCGTTGCTTCTGAAGAAAATAGTGATATGCATGAATCTATAGATAATTATGATTCCGATGATTTGATTGAAATATCCCTTGATGAACATGATGCTTGCTATTCTTGTGGCCATGATGCCAATATTTATGAATATGAATTTGCTATAGTTCCTTATGTTAAACATGAGATCGTTGCTATTGCACCCATACTTGATAGTTCCTTCGATGAAAAGCATGATTGCAATGATGTTATTATAAATTCTCTTAACGTCAATTGTGTTAATGATATGCAAAACCTCAAGCTTGGGGATGCTAGTTTTGCTATGACTACTATTTGTTGCAATGATCATGATTGGGGTGATTCTTCTTATGATCTTGAAAATTTATTTAAGCCCCATGATGAATGTGAGATTGATAATAATGTTTGCAATAATATTGAACGTGGGTTTGGAAGAGTGTCAACTTTAGATCCCACATATTTGGATAATGTTCAATCATATGAAGTTTTTGATAAAAGTGGGTTTGGAGAGGTCATGACTTTAGTTAATGTTAATCCCACTATTTTGAAAGAGTGTCAACTTTGCATACATGTGGATCGTGTTAAGAATATGTTTTCTGATAGCTATTTTGTTGAATTATCTTATGATCCCACATGTAATTATTATGAGAGAGGAAAATATGGTTGTAGAAATTTTCATGTTACAAAATTACCTCTCGTTATGTTGAGATTGCTATTGTTTCTTTCCACTTCCTTGCATATGCTACTTTTTGCTTGCCATGATAATTTGTTTGCCTATAAGATGCCTATGCATAGGAAGTATGTTAGAATTAGATGTGTTTGTCACGTGTTTCATGATTCTCTCTTTGCGCTTCAATTCTTGTCTTTCATGTGAGCATCATCGAAATCTCAATGCCTAGCTAGGGGCGTTAAACGATAGCGCTTGTTGGGAGGCAACCCAATTTTATTTTTGTTCCTTGATTTTTGTTCCTGTTTAGTAATAAATAATTTATATAGCCTCTGTTTAGATGTGGTTTTATGTTTTAATTAGTGTTTGTACCAAGTAGAACCTTTGAGAAGACTTGGGTGAAGTCTATGCGATCTTGCTGTAAAAAACAGAAACCTTAGCGCTCACGAGATTAGTTGCCATTTTTTACTGGAGAGTGCTTTTAGGTTGATTCTTGTTGCAGATGATTAATATATAAATTCCTCACGTCCACCAATTTATTTCAGAATTTTGTTGAGTTCCAGAAGTATACGTTTGATACAGATTACTACAGACTGTTCTGTTTTTGACAGATTCTGTTTTTCGTGTGTTGTTTGCTTATTTTGATGAATCTATGGCTAGTATCGGGGGGTATGAACCATAGAGAAGTTGTAATACAGTAGGTTTAACACCAATATAAATAAATAATGAGTTCATTAGAGTACCTTAAAGTGGTGGTTTGTTTTCTTATACTAACGGAGCTCATGAGATTTTCTGTTTAAGTTTTGTGTTGTGAAGTTTTCAAGTTTTTGGGTAAAGATTTGATGGATTTTGGAATAAGGAGTGGCAAGAGCCTAAGCTTGGGGATTCCCATGGCACACCAACGAAACATTCAAGGACAACCAAAATCCTAAGCTTGGGGATGCCCCGGAAGGCATCCCCTCTTTCGTCTTCGTCTATCGATAACTTTACTTGAAACTATATTTTTATTCACCACATGATATGTGTTTTGCTTGGAGCGTCTTGTATGATTTGAGTCTTCGCTTTTTAGTTTACCACAATCATCCTTGCTGTACACACCTTTTGGAGAGACACACATGAATCGGAATTTATTAGAATACTCTATGTGCTTCACTTATATCTTTTGAGCTAGATAATTTTGCTCTAGTGCTTCACTTATATCTTTTTAGAGCACGGTGGTGGTTTTATTTTATGGAAATTGTTGATCTCTCATGCTTAACTTATATTATTTTGAGAGTCTTTTAGAACAGCATGGTAATTTGCTTTGGCTATAAAATTAGTCCTAATATGATGGGCATCCAAGATGGGTATAATAAAAACTTCCATATAGAGTGCATTGAATACTATGAGAAGTTTGATACTTGATGATTTTTTTGAGATATGAAGATGGTAATATTAGAGTCATTCTAGTTGAGTAATTGTGAATTTGAGAAATACTTGTGTTGAGGTTTGCAAGTCCCGTAGCATGCACGTATGGTAACCGTTGTGTGACAAATTTGAAGCATGAGGTGTTCTTTGATTGCTTTCCTTATGAGTGGCGGTCGGGGACGAGCGATGGTCTTTTCCTACCAATCTATCCCCCTAGGAGCATGCGCATAGTGCTTGGTTTTGATGACTTGTAGATTTTTGCAATAAGTATGTGAGTTCTTTATGACTAATGCTGAGTCTGTGGATTATACGCACTCTCACCTTTCCATCATTGCTAGCCTCTTCGGTACCGTGCATTGCCCTTTCTCACCTCGAGAGTTGGTGCAAACTTCACCGGTGCATCCAAACCCCGTGATATGATACGCTCTATCACACATAAGCCTCCTTATATCTTCCTCAAAACAGCCACCATACCAACCTATTATGGCATTTCCATAGCCATTCCGAGATATATTGCCATGCAACTTTCCACCGTTCCGTTTATTATGACACGCTTCATCATTGTCATATTGCCTTGCATGATCATGTAGTTGATATCGTATTTGTGGCAAGGCCACCATGCATAATTTTTCATACATGTCACTCTTGATTCATTTCCCGTCCTGGTACACCACCGGAGGCACTCATATAGAGTCATATTTTGTTCTAGTATCGAGTTGTAATCCTTGAGTTGTAAATAAATAGAAGTGTGATGATCATCATTATTAGAGCATTGTCCCATGTGAGGAAATGAAAAAATGAAAAAAACAAAGGCCAAAAAAAAGAGAAAGGCCAAATAAAAAAAGAAGGCCCAAAAAATGAGAGAAAAAGAGAGAAGGTACAATGCTACTATCCTTTTTCCACACTTGTGCTTCAAAGTAGAACCATGATCTTCATGATACAGAGTCTCTTATTTTGTCATTTTCATATACTAGTGGGAATTTTTCATTATATAACTTGGCTTGTATATTCCAACAATGGGCTTCCTCAAATGCCCTAGGTCTTCGTGAGCAAGCAAGTTGGATGCACACCCACTTAGTTTCTTTTGTTGAGCTTTCATACATTTATAGCTCTAGTGCATCCGTTGCATGGCAATCCCTACTCCTCGCATTAGCATCAACTGATGGGCATCTCCATAGCCCGTTGATTAGCCGCGTCAATGTGAGACTTTCTCCTTTTTTGTCTTCTCCACACAACCTCCATCATCATATTCTATTCCACCATAGTGTTATGTCCATGGCTCGCGCTCATGTATTGCGTGAAAGTTGAAAAAGTTTGAGAATACTAAAGTATGAAACAATTGCTTGGCTTGTCATCGGGGTTGTGCATGATGAGAGCATTTTATGTGATGAAGATTGAGCATGGCCAAACTATATGATTTTGTAGGGATGAGATTTCTTTGGCTATGTTATTTTGAGAAGACATAGTTGCTTAGTTAGTATGCTTAAATATGAAACAATCAAAAGTATGAAACAATTGCTTGGCTTGTCATCGGGGTTGTGCATGATTAAATACTTTGTGCGATGAAGATAGAGCATAGCCAAACTATATGATTTTGTAGGGATAACTTTCTTTGGCCATGTTATTTTGAGAAGACATGATTGCTCTATTAGTATGCTTGAAGTATTATTATTTTTATGTCAATATTAAACTTTTGTCTTGAATCTTTTGTATCTGAACATTCATGCAACAATAAAGAAAATTACATTCAAAATTATGTTAAGTAGCATTCCACATCAAAAATTCTGTTTTTATCATTTACCTACTCGAGGATGAGCAGGAATTAAGCTTGGGGATGCTGATACGTCTCCAATGTATCTATAATTTTTTATTGTTCCATGCTATTATATTATCTGTTTTGGATGTTTAATGGGCTTTATTATGCTCTTTTATATTATTTTTGGGACTAACCTATTAACCGGAGGCCCAGTGCCAGTTGCTGTTTTTTTCCTATTTCAGTGTTTCGCAGAAAAGGAATATCAAACGGAATCCAAACGGAACGAAACCTTCGCGAGGATCTTTCTGTCGGGACCCCGATTCTAGGTCACACCGATCTAGCATGTAACACCTCATATCACTTTGCGGCCTCACGCACGGTATTCCCACGGGTGTCGCCTTACCATGGCCCGGGACCGTTTGCGCCTTTTGGCTCACGTATATGATAGTGTCGCTAGCATCCATATGACAAAGAACCCGGGCCGACATGACTAGTCGTGAACCCAAAGTGGCACTAACTTACGGGGACAGGCATACATGAAACAACATCGAGCATGTCGGTCAGCAGCGTGTGAAACCGGGCTGTAGCAACTGGGCTAACAGGACTCCGGGAACTCGGGCTGTAGCAGGCTAGGCAGGACTCCGGATGTCACCGCGTGACATTTCCCCGAAGGGACAGACACAGGAACGAAGTGAATCACATGCCGGCCAGTCTAAGTGTTCCGGAGCATTGGTGCTGGGCTAGTAGGACTCCGGTAAACCGGGCTGTAGCGGACTACCATGGCTCGGTGGAAGCACTAGACTACATTTCCCCATAAGAGAGGCTACCAAGGATAGACAACTAGGTTGTCGGATCCCACACATAGCAATACACGTTACACGTACGCATAACATGCAAGTATGTGCTATACAACATGGCATCACAACATAACACAAACTCATATAAATAAAGGCCCAGAAGAGCCAGATAGCATTAAGTACAAACAGGGGTCACATGACCCATCATTCAGAGCATACAAGCAACGGAAGCATTACATGTCTGAGTACAGACAACTACAAAGAAAAGGCTGAGAAGCCTGACTATCTACAAGCCCCTCCCAAGGGTACAAGATCATAGCTGAGGTACAAGCTACTCGTCGAAGTCCAAGCGGAACTACTAGTAAGACTGAAGTCTCCGCTGCAGAAACATAAATAAAGCAACATGAGTACAAAGGTACTCAGCAAGACTTACATCAAATCCTATCATACATGCATTTGTATCAAGAAGGTAGTGTGGGGTTTAGTCGCAGCAAGCCAGCTTTGACTCAGTGGCTATCCTGTTCTACGACTACGAGGAACTTCTTTGAGGTAAGAAGGCGCACACGAGTCCACTAGTCACCACCTCAATACACCACTATGGATTCATTCCCGTCTCACTACGAGAAGCCATCCATAGCACTCACACTTATCTTGAGCATTTTAGAGTAACCACTTCAAGTAGTCTATGTACCACGTAAGCATCAAAGAAGTCCATAATCGAGGACACGGCTATTCGAATAGATCATGATAACCCTGCAGGGGTGTACTGCTCACACACGCTCTCGCCACTTACCGCCATGTACACATCATGTACCTCGGCAACCTTCAAGCGGAAGCCTGGCGAGGGTGTCGGCCACGACCTGACTAACCACACAAGACTCTAGTCCAGGTTTATCGCCTATTCGGGTTGCATCCGCAAGGAGATCCGGTCGGGGTGTCACTCACGGCCCCAAATGATGTGTGCAGGGTTCCCAAGCCCACCATCCGGGTGCCACTCGGTACACCGGGCCACGTGTGCCTAGTCTGTCCCAAGCCCACCCTGCCGGGTGCCACTCGGTAGAAAAATAGCACTACCTACAAACACCAGAAACTAGTTGCAACTCCTGGACAGAGATCAAGTTGGTTAATAAGCCGAGAGGGGCACTTAAGCATTCCAATGTGTGGTAGTAGCTAGTCATTGGACAACATACACAGAACTCAGTGCTTAAGGACGGTTCCAGTGAGACAACCCACCATGTACTCCTACATGGCCTCTCACCGCTACCTTTACCAAATCGTGTTCACTCACTTAACTCTCAGCACCAGAACATATCGTAACACTCCAATTCATTCCCAATGAACCAGACCTGACACAACTCTAAGCAATAGCAGGCATGGCATGGTAGGAACACAACATGGCTCAATCAACTCCTACACATGCTAGTGGGTTTCAACTATTTACTGTGGCAATGATAGGTCATGCAGAGGAATGGGTTCAACTACCGCAGCATAAAGTAGCAGTTGAATCGTTGTTGTCCTAATGCAGTAAAAGAGAGCAGGAGCGAGAGAGTAGGATTGTATCGGAATGAACAAGGGGGTTTGCTTGCCTGGTAGATCAACAGGGTGGCACTGCTCCTCAGACAGGTACTCTGGAACACTCTCCGGAGCAGGACCTATCGAGAAGGAACGGTGTCGACAATCAAAACACAATCATATGCAACAATATGATGCATGAATATGGCATGAATATGTGATGTGTTTTGAGCCAATGCATTTAGCATTCAACTTGGAAGAGATCCATTTGAACCAAAGGTTCAAAGGCAACTCTAATATAAGTCCCTTTAAATGCCATAAGTGTGTTTTCATATATACAGCATGTATAGGTTGGTTTGTCATGCATGAAAATGGCACAGATGGATAGATTGAATTTTTCTGATTATTTTTCATATATAAATTATTTAAATCTGAGCTACGGTTGAATTTCTATGAATTTTTGAAGTTTATATCATTTTCTGGAATTTCCTGATTTAATTTAAATCCAGAAAATGAGTAACTGCGTCAGCACTGCGTCATGCTTGCGTCACCAAGTCAACAGCGCTGACTGGGGTCAAACCTGACGTGTGGGGGCCACACGTCAGTGACACACGTTTTAAACAGAGGGTTTAATTTATTCTAATTATAGGATTAGGCGCAGGGGCCCACTGTCAGTGTCACAGAGGGGGGTAATTAGTGCGGTTTGACCCGGGTTGACCGGCGGTTAGTCACCGGCGAGGCCGAGCGCGGCGGAGCGCGTCGGGTTCGTCGCTCCGGCGACCATTTGGGCAGCGGAGGCCACCTACGCGAAGCCCAGGCTCGCGCGCATCCAGTGGGACACGCGGGAGACCGTGGGGTGGTCGGAGCTCGCCGGAGCGAAGCTCGCGGCGGTGGCCGGAGTTCGGCCAAGGGCAGGCGCAGCGCTGCGGTGCACGGGGGCGTGAGCGGAGAGGCGCTACGGCCTCCTGGCATCACCAGGAGCACGGTGACGCGCTCGGTTGCGGGCTGCGGTGGCCAGGGCGACGGCGGCGACATGGACGGCGGCGAGGAGCTACGGCCATGGCGGGGGAAGGGCTACGGCACGAGAACGGAGGAACGGGAAGAGGGAAATGGAGCAGAGGCTCACTGCGGACTCGACGGCGTCGACGGCGGGCTCGGGGAAGGGCTGGAGTCGGCGGGGCGGCGAAGACGATCTCCGGCGACCGGAGATGAAGACGGCGTCGATGGAGGCGCTCCAGGGCCTCCCGAGGCGCGTGGCTTGACGGAGAGGTGGTGGACGACGTGGCGGAGCTTCTGAATACGGGGAGAGGGCGAGGGGGAGGCGGTGGCTACGGCAACGGCGAGCGGCGGCGACGGTGGCGTTCGGCCGTCGTGCGAGAGAGCGAGGGGGAGGAGAGAATGGGCACGGGGGAGAGCGAGAGAGGCTTGGAGGGGGTGCGTGGCGTCGTTCGGGCGATCCAGGCGACGAGGGGAGAAGCAGGAGGTGGCGCGCATGTGCGCGGGCGGCGAGCGCGTGCCCTTGTCCTCCTGGCGCGAGGAAGGGGACGACTGGCACGGCCAGCTGGCTGGGCCGGCCTGCTGGGCCGCTGGGCCAGGCCAGGTAAGTTTCTCCCTTTTTCTAGTTTGTTTCTATTTTCTAATTTTATGACATTTGTTTGATTTAGTAAAAATACTAAACCTTTTATTTACTTCTGTCAATTTTTGTAGGAACTAGTTGGATTGCTCCAAAACTCCTCACCAATTAACAGAATTTTTGGACATATATTATATATATAGCAAATATATATCCAAAGCAAATAATTATGCATTAATTCCAAATGGCCAAAATAAATACTTATGAGCTCCTGAAAATATTGGTTTGATTTTTATCTCTGTCCAATATTTTCAGAGAGTAACATGAACATTTTCTTGGACCTTTTTGGAGCAATTTTTATCTTGGTCATTTCCAGAAATGATTTCTGAGGGTTTCATAAATCCCCATTTCAATTTAAAATTGAATTTAAACATGATGCTCACAAGAAGGCTAGCCTAGGTCATACCAGAACTAGGGATGTGACAACTCGCCCCCACTTGAAAGAATCTCGTCCCGAGATTCAGGTGTCCATCGAAAGAAGGTGGGGTACTCCAGTCGAAGACGATCTTCTCGCTCCCAAGTAGCTTCTCTCTCGGAATGATGAGACCACTGAACCTTGAGAAACTTGATGTTCTGACGCCGGGTGACACGCTCTGCTTGATCAAGAATGCGAATAGGGTACTCTCGATATGTGAGGTTATCTTGGAGATCAAGCGTTTCATGGTCCACTCCGCGGATGGGATCCGAGAAGCAACGCCTGAGTTGAGAGACGTGGAAGACGTCATGGACTCGAGAAAGATGTGGGGGTAGTTCTAACTGGTAGGCAACCTCTCCTCGTTTAGCGAGAATGCGAAAAGGACCAATGTAACGAGGAGCCAACTTGCCCTTGATACCGAAACGATGGGTACCCTTTAGAGGAGTAACCCGAAGGTAAGCCTTGTCGCCAACTTCATAAGCCACTTCCTTATGACGACGGTCATACTGGCTCTTTTGACGAGACTGGGCTGTTTTCAAATTCTCACGAATGATGCGAACTTGCTCTTCTGCTTCCTGGATCATGTCCGGTCCAAAGAATTGTCTTTCACCGGTTTCTGACCAGTTCAAAGGTGTTCGACATCTTTGTCCATACAGAATCTCGAAAGGAGCTTTCTTAAGACTGGATTGATAGCTATTGTTATAAGCAAACTTGGCGAAAGGTAGGCATTTCTCCCAATCCATACCGAATGAGATAACACAAGCTCTAAGCATGTCTTCGAGAATTTGGTTGACCCTTTCCACCTGACCACTTGATTGAGGGTGGAAAGCGGTACTGAAGGAAAGATGGGTGCCCATGGCAGTTTGGAAACTCTCCCAGAAATGAGAAGTGAAGAGACTACCACGGTCTGAATTGATCTCTAGTGGAACACCATGAAGTGACACTATTCGAGAAATATATAAGTCAGCAAGCTGACTAGCAGTGATACTCTCTCGAACAGGTAGGAAGTGAGCCACTTTGGAAAGACGATCAATGACTACGAAGATAGCTTTATTCCCTTTCTTGGTCCTGGGAAAGCCGGTGATGAAGTCCATACCAACTTTATCCCATTTCCACTTAGGAATGGCTAAAGGTTGAAGGGTGCCAGCAGGTCTTTGATGTTCTGCCTTAACGCGACGACAAACGTCACAGTTAGCAATGAACTGAGCGATTTCTCTCTTCATCCTAGTCCACCAGAACCTCTGGCGTAGGTCCTGATACATCTTAGTACTACCGGGATGAATCGTGAGAGGGGATTCATGTGCCTCCTTAAGGATCAATTGTCGCAGATGTTGATTCTTGGGAACCACCAAGCGATTCTCAAAGAAAACAGCACCTCGATCATCCATAGAGAAACATCCACCAACTCCCTTCTTAATGTTTCTCCTGATGCGGGTAACACCCTTATCAAACTTCTGGTCAGAAATGATCTGATCCTCAAGGGTAGGTTTCGCCACCAAGGTAGAAAGGAATCCTTGAGGAGCAATGTGAAGGTTAAGCTTACAGAATTCCTCATGGAGAAGTGGTTGGCCTTGCTGCAACATAAGATTGTTGCAATAGGACTTACGACTTAGCGCATCAGCCATGACATTGCCCTTGCCTGGGGTGTAGGTAATCCCTAAGTCATAATCTGAGATCAACTCCAACCAACGTCTTTGCCTAAGGTTCAAATCTGGTTGGGTGAAGATATACTTGAGACTCTGGTGATCGGTGTAGATCTTGCAACGTTTACCAAGAAGGTAATGTCGCCAAGTCTTGAGTGCATAAACTACAGCTGCAAGCTCTAGATCATGTGTAGGATAATTATCCTCATGTGGATGCAACTGTCGAGATGCATAGGCAATCACATGACGATCCTGCATAAGAATGCAACCTAGTCCTTGTCGTGAGGCGTCGCAGTAGATAATAAAGTCCTTAGTGAAATCTGGTGGCACAAGTATGGGAGCAGAAGTCAGGCGTCTTTTCAGTTCCTGAAAACTGTACTCACACTGTGGGGACCACTCAAAATTTTTATCTTTCTTGAGAAGTTCCGTGAGGGGTTTGGCTACTTTGGAGAAGTTTTCAACGAAGCGGCGACAATAACTGGCTAGACCAAGGAAACTCCTAACTTGCTTAACTGTTTCAGGTGGAGTCCAATCAAGAACGGCCTGAACTCTCTCAGGATTGACAGCAATGCCCTTACCAGAGATCACGTGGCCTAGGTAGGTCACTTCTGGCAACCAAAATTCACACTTGGAGAACTTTGCATAAAGGCGGTGCTCTCTGAGTTTTTCTAACACAAGTCTAAGATGTTCGGCATGCTCTTCCTCGTTCTTCGAGTAGATAAGGATATCATTGAGGTAAACCACGACGAACTTGTCTAAGTACTCCATGAAGATCGAGTTCATCAAGCGGGAGAATGTCGCTGGAGCGTTGGTTAGACCGAAGGACATGACGGTGTACTCGTATTGGCCATAACGAGTGACAAAAGCCGTCTTAGGAATGTCCCCATTTCTAATCTTGATTTGATGGTAGCCTAACCTCAAATCCATCTTGGAGAAGACTGAGGATCCAGCGAGCTAATCATACAGGTCGTTGATCCTGGGGAGCGGATATTTGTTCTTTATCGTGACCAAATTAACGGGACGATAATCTACAACCATCCGGTCCGTACCATCCTTCTTCTTGACGAAGAGGACGGGGCAAGCCCAGGGAGAAGAACTAGGACGGATGAAACCCTTTTGCAAGGACTCATCAAGTTGTTTCTTAAGCTCAGCTAGTTCTAAAGGTGCCATCTTGTAAGGTCTCCTAGAGATTGGGGCGGTTCCTGGGATAAGATCTATGACAAACTCTACATCTCTGTCAGGTGGAATACCTGGCAGTTCCTCTGGAAAGACATCCGGAAAGTCACGGACTACCGGGATATCTTCAAGGTCTGGAAGAGGACTGGCATTAAGAGAATAGAGTAGAAGCTTTGCAACTCTAGTGGAGACAGTGACTAACTTGCCAGATGGGTGTGTGAGTTGAACAGACCTGGTGTAACAATCAATCTTGGCATGATGAGCTGTCATCCAGTCCATACCCAAGATGATGTTAATATCTGTAGACTTGAGGGCTATAAGTGAGCCAAGGAATACAAGTCTGTCAACAAGGATTTCATTACCATGGCTTATTCTGGTAGTTTTCCATCTAGACCCTGGAGTTTGGATTTCAAGTGGAGTTGGCATATCACAAAATGACATGTCGTGCAAACGAGCATAGCCTTCAAATATGAAGGAGTGAGATGCTCCAGTATCGAATAGAACCGAAGCTGGATGGCAATTGACAAGGAGTGTACCAAGAACGACATTCGGATCATCATGAGCGTCTTTAGCTGAGACGTGATGCACACGTCCATGTTCAGTGGAAGCTGACTTGACACTGATCATCTTGCGTGATGGCTTACCACGACCAATAGACTTCTCGGGCTGGGGTGGAGCATAACTGGCCTGAGAGCAGTCACGTGCATAGTGTCCTGGCTTCCCGCATGTGAAGCAAGTCCCTGAAGTTGGATGTGGACCCGCATTGACAAGCGGTCAACCAATAGGCCTGGGTGGAGCATACTGCTGAACTGGGTGAGGCGCCACATAAGATGGCCTCGGTGCATATCCAGGTGGAAGAGCTGAGTTCGGAACCCAAATCCGGCACTTATGAGAAGTAGAACCAGAGGAAGGAACCAAATCACGGGTGTGCTTACGAGACTCCTCGTAGGTGAGCTGAGTTGTCTCCGCATTAATGGCCTTGTTCACAAGAGCCTGGAATGTATTGCAATGGTGCAAGTGGAGATCACGACGCAACTTGGGGTTGAGACCCTTCCGGAACCTAGCCTGCTTCTTAGCGTCCGTGGACACTTCTTCTGTAGCATAGCGGGCGAGGTTCTCAAACTCTCTACTGTAAGCATCAACAACCATCTTACCCTGGGTGAAACTACAGAACTCTTCTCTCTTGCGGTCAATGAGAGCCTGAGGAATGTGATGCTCGCGAAAAGCCTCAGTGAAATCTCTCCAGGTCGGTATCTGGCCAGCTGGAAGCATAGCCTCATAGTTCTGCCACCAAAGACTAGCAGGACCTTCCAGGTGATATGCAGCATAGGTGACCTTGTCACCTTCAGCTACGTTCGCAGAATGCAGCTTGTGTGTGATACTACGGAGCCAGTCATCTGCATCGAGTGGCTCAATGGAATGATGGAAGGTAGGTGGTTTCAGACCAATGAAATCATAGATGGTCGCTGACTCTTTGCACTGGGGTGCGGTGTTCTCCTCGATACGTGCTAACAAGCGGTTAGACTCATGCTTGTTCCTCTCCATCTCTAACATAAGCTCTGCCAACGAAGGCTGGTCGGGAGGATCCTCCTCATCCCTACCACCTCCGTGGTTCAGGCAACGAGCAACAGAACTTCGGTTAACTGACGACATCCTGAGAAGCGGAACCAAGGACGAGGTCAACAACAACTATAGGATGCAACATGTAGCATAAGAAAATTTAGTATCTCTCAAGCTCCTAGGACAATTCCGGCGGCATAACGGCAGTAAAATGCTCAAAATGAGACATTCTGCAAAGGACGGGGTAGCACCATGCTCAACATCATCACTCAAGGTTCTGAGATATTACTAAACAGGCTACACCGGAGGTACTCAAACTGGGATATGACTCTGATCAACCAATCCTAAGAGACTACGGAGTAGTAACACGTGATCCTGATAGACAGAAGAGAAAGCCTAGTTCCTTAACCCCATAGGAAAGATAGGATGAATCAGATCAGAAGGGCATGAGGTAAAAGAAGTAAAAAGAGCCTTACGTTCACTTCCACAATCAATTCCCTTACATAACTAAAGAATTTCTAGTCTCAACTTCGACCAGGTTGGCTTGGAAATCCTACAGGCAGTCAGGCTCTGATACCAAAGCTGTCGGGACCCCGATTCTAGGTCACACCGATCTAGCATGTAACACCTCATATCACTTTGCGGCCTCACGCACGGTATTCCCACGGGTGTCGCCTTACCATGGCCCGGGACCGTTTGCGCCTTTTGGCTCACGTATATGATAGTGTCGCTAGCATCCATATGACAAAGAACCCGGGCCGACATGACTAGTCGTGAACCCAAAGTGGCACTAACTTACGGGGACAGGCATACATGAAACAACATCGAGCATGTCGGTCAGCAGCGTGTGAAACCGGGCTGTAGCAACTGGGCTAACAGGGCTCCGGGAACCCGGGCTGTAGCAGGCTAGGCAGGACTCCGGATGTCACCGCGTGACATTTCCCCGAAGGGACAGACACAGGAACGAAGTGAATCACATGCCGGCCAGTCTAAGTGTTCCGGAGCATTGGTGCTGGGCTAGCAGGACTCCGGTAAACCGGGCTGTAGCGGACTACCATGGCTCGGTGGAAGCACTAGACTACATTTCCCCATAAGAGAGGCTACCAAGGATAGACAACTAGGTTGTCGGATCCCACACATAGCAATACACGTTACACGTACGCATAACATGCAAGTATGTGCTGTACAACATGGCATCACAACATAACACAAACTCATATAAATAAAGGCCCAGAAGAGCCAGATAGCATTAAGTACAAACAGGGGTCACATGACCCATCATTCAGAGCATACAAGCAGCGGAAGCATTACATGTCTGAGTACAGACAACTACAAAGAAAAGGTTGAGAAGCCTGACTATCTACAAGCCCCTCCCAAGGGTACAAGATCATAGCTGAGGTACAAGCTACTCTTCGAAGTCCAAGCGGAACTACTAGTAAGACTGAAGTCTCCGCTGCAGAAACATAAATAAAGCAACATGAGTACAAAGGTACTCAGCAAGACTTACATCAGATCCTATCATACATGCATTTGTATCAAGAAGGTAGTGTGGGGTTTAGTCGCAGCAAGCCAGCTTTGACTCAGTGGCTATCCTGTTCTACGACTACGAGGAACTTCTTTGAGGTAAGAAGGCGCACACGAGTCCACTAGTCACCACCTCAATACACCACTATGGATTCATTCCCGCCTCACTACGAGAAGCCATCCATAGCACTCACACTTATCCTGAGCATTTTAGAGTATCCACTTCAAGTTGTCTATGTACCACGTAAGCATCCAAGAAGTCCATAACCGAGGACACGGCTATTCGAATAGATCATGATAACCCTGCAGGGGTGTACTGCTCACACACGCTCTCGCCACTTACCGCCATGTACACATCATGTACCTCGGCAACCTTCAAGCGGAAGCCTGGCGAGGGTGTCGGCCACGACCTAACTAACCACACAAGACTCTAGTCCAGGTTTATCGCCTATTCGGGTTACATCCGCAAGGAGATCCGGCCGGGGTGTCACTCACGGCCCCAAACGATGTGTGCAGGGTTCCCGAGCCCACCATCCAGGTGCCACTCGGTACACCGGGCCACGTGTGCCTAGTCTGTCCCAAGCCCACCCTGCCGGGTGCCACTCGGTAGAAAAATAGCACTACCTACAAACACCAGAAACTAGTTGCAACTCCTGGACAGAGATCAAGTTGGTTAATAAGCCAAGAGGGGCACTTAAGCATTCCAATGTGTGGTAGTAGCTAGTCATTGGACAACATACACAGAACTCAGTGCTTAAGGACGGTTCCAGTGAGACAACCCACCATGTACTCCTACATGGCCTCTCACCGCTACCTTTACCAAATCGTGTTCACTCACTTAACTCTCAGCACCAGAACATATCGTAACACTCCAATTCATTCCCAATGAACCAGACCTGACACAACTCTAAGCAATAGCAGGCATGGCATGGCAGGAACACAACATGTCTCAATCAACTCCTACACATGCTAGTGGGTTTCAACTATTTACTGTGGCAATGACAGGTCATGCAGAGGAATGGGTTCAACTACCACAGCATAAAGTAGCAGTTGAATAATTGTTGTCCTAATGCAGTAAAAGAGAGCAGGAGCGAGAGAGTAGGATTGTATCGGAATGAACAAGGGGGTTTGCTTGCCTGGTAGATCAACAGGGTGGCACTGCTCCTCAGACAGGTACTCTGGAACACTCTCCGGAGCAGGACCTATCGAGAAGGAACGGTGTCGACAATCAAAACACAATCATATGCAACAATATGATGCATGAATATGGCATGAATATGTGATGTGTTTTGAGCCAATGCATTTAGCATTCAACTTGGAAGAGATCCATTTGAACCAAAGGTTCAAAGGCAACTCTAATATAAGTCCCTTTAAATGCCATAAGTGTGTTTTCATATATACAGCATGTATAGGTCGGTTTGTCATGCATGAAAATGGCACAGATGGATAGATTGAATTTTTCTAATTATTTTTCATATATAAATTATTTAAATCTGAGCTACGGTTGAATTTCTATGAATTTTTGAAGTTTATATCATTTTCTGGAATTTCCTTATTTAATTTAAATCCAGAAAATGAGTAACTGCGTCAGCACTGCGTCATGCTTGCGTCACCAAGTCAACAGCGCTGACTGGGGTCAAACCTGACGTGTGGGGGCCACACGTCAGTGACACATGTTTTAAACAGAGGGTTTAATTTATTCTAGTTATAGGATTAGGCGCAGGGGCCCACTGTCAGTGTCACAGAGGGGGGTAATTAGTGCGGTTTGACCCGGGTTGACCGGCGGTTAGTCGCCGGCGAGGCCGAGCGCGGCGGAGCGCGTCGGGTTCGTCGCTCCGGCGACCATTTGGGCAGCGGAGGCCACCTACGCGAAGCCCAGGCTCGCGCGCATCCAGTGGGACACGCGGGAGACCGTGGGGTGGTCGGAGCTCGCCGGAGCGAAGCTCACAGTGGTGGCCGGAGTTCGGCCAAGGGCGGGCGCAGCGCTGCGGTGCACGGGGGCGTGAGCGGAGAGGCGCTACGGCCTCCTGGCGTCACCAGGAGCACGGTGACGCGCTCGGTTATGGGCTGCGGTGGCCAGGGCGACGGCGGCGACATGGACGGCGGCGAGGAGCTACGGCCATGGCGGGGGAAGGGCTACGGCACGAGAACGGAGGAACGAGAAGAGGGAAACGGAGCAGAGGCTCACTGCGGACTCGACGGCGTCGACGGCGGGCTCGGGGAAGGGCTGGAGTCGGCGGGGCGGAGAAGACGATCTCCGGCGACCGGAGATGAAGACGGCGTCGATGGAGGCGCTCCAGGGCCTCCCGAGGCGCGTGGCTTGACGGAGAGGTGGTGGACGACGTGGCGGAGCTTCTGAATACGGGGAGAGGGCGAGCGGGAGGCGGTGGCTACGGCAACGGCGAGCGGCGCCGATGGTGGCGTTCGGCCGTCGTGCAAGAGAGCGAGGGAGAGGAGAGAATGGGCACAGGGGAGAGCGAGAGAGGCTTGAAGGGGGTGCGTGGCGTCGTTCGGGCGATCCAGGCGACGAGGGGAGAAGCAGGAGGTGGCGCGCATGCGCGCGGGCGGCGAGCGCGTGCCCCTGTCCTCCTGGCGCGAGGAAGGGGACGACTGGCACGGCCAGCTGGCTGGGCCGGCCTGCTGGGCCAGGCCAGGTAAGTTTCTCCCTTTTCTAGTTTGTTTCTGTTTTCTAATTTTCTGACATTTGTTTGATTTAGTAAAAATACTAAACCATTTTATTTACTTCTGTCAATTTTTGTAGGAACTAGTTGGATTGCTTCAAAACTCCTCACCAATTAACAGAATTTTTGGACATATATTATATATATAGCAAATATATATATCCAAAGCAAATAATTATGCATTAATTCCAAATGGCCAAAATAAATACTTATGAGCTCCTGAAAATATTGGTTTGATTTTTATCTCTGTCCAATATTTTCAGAGAGTAAGATGAACATTTTCTTGGACTTTTTTGGAGCAATTTTTATCTAGGTCATTTCCAGAAATGATTTCTGAGGGTTTCATAAATCCCCATTTCAATTTAAAATTGAATTTAAACATGATGCTCACAAGAAGGCTAGCCTAGGTCATACCAGAACTAGGGATGTGACACTTTCTAGGAACAAACGCAATCCAGGAGACTTGGAGTGGAAGTCAAAGACGCAACGAGGCGGCCACGAGGCAGGAGGGCGCGCCCAGGGGGTTGGCGCGCCCAGGGGGTAGGCGCGCCCCCACCCTCATGGCCCCTTGTAGCTCCACCGACCTACTTCTTTCGCCAATATATACTCTTATACCCTGAAAACATCTAGGGGAGCCATGAAACCACTTTTCCACTGCCGCAACCTTCTATACCCATGAGATCCCATCTTGGGGCCTTTTCCGACAATCTGCCGGAGGGGGATTCGATCACGGAGGGCTTCTACATCAACACCATAGCCTCTCCGATGATGTGTGAGTAGTTTACCACAGACCTTCGGGTCCATGGTTATTAGCTAGATGGCTTCTTCTCTCTCTTTGGTTCTCAATTCAAAGTTCTCCTTGATGTTCTTGGAGATCTATTCGATGTAATACTTTTTGCGGTGTGTTTGTCGAGATCTGATGAATTGTGGGTTTATGATCAAGATTATCTATGAACAATATTTGATTCTTCTCTGAATTCTTATATGCATGATTTGATATCTTTGCAAGTCTCTTCGAATTATCGGTTTAGTTTGGCCTACTAGATTGATCTTTCTTGCAATGGGAGAAGTGCTTAGCTTTGGGTTCAATCTTGCGGTGTCCTTTCCCAGTGACAGCAGGGGCAGCAAGGCACGTATTGTATTGTTGCCATCGAGGATAAAAAGATGGGGTTTATATCATATTGCTTGAGTTTATCCCTCTACGTCATGTCATCTTGCTTAATGTGTTACTCTGTTCTTATGAACTTAATACTCTAGATGCATGTTGGATAGCGGTCGATGTGTGGAGTAATAGTAGTAGATGCAGAATCGTTTTGGTCTACTTAACACGGACATGATGCCTATGTTCTTGATATTGCCTAGATATTCTCATAACTATGCGCTTTTCTATCAATTGCTCGACAGTAATTTGTTCACCCACCATAATATATGCTATCTTGAGAGAGCCACTAGTGAAACCTATGGTCCCCGGGTCTACTTTGCATCATATAAGTTCCCGATCTATTATTCTACTTTACTGTTTATTTTGCAAACTTTACTTTTCAATCTATATCACAAAAATACCAAAAATATTTATCTTATTATCTTTATCAGATCTCACTTTTGCAACTGGCCGTGAAGGGATTGCCAACCCCTTTATCGCATTGGTTGCAAGGTTCTTGATTGTTTGTGCAGGTACTAGGCGATTTGCGTGTAGTCTCCTACTGGATTGATACCTTGGTTCTCAAAAACTGAGGGAAATACTTACGCTACTTTGATGCATCACTGTTTCCTCTTCAAGGGAAAACCAACGCATGCTCAAGAGGTAGCAGTCCTCAACTGGATCAAGAGCTTGAGGGACGTCATCATGCTGAACGTGTGCTGAACACGGAGGTGCCGTACGTTCGGTGCTAGGATTGGTTGGATCACGAAGATGATCCACTATGTCAACCGCGTTACTAAACGCTTCCGCTTCGGTCTACGAGGGTACGTGGACACACTCTCCCCCTCTCGTTTCTATGCATCTCCTAGATAGATCTTGCGTGATTGTAGGTAAATATTTTGAAATACTGCGTTCCCCAACAGTGGCATCCGAGCCAGGTCTATGCGTAGATGTTATATGCACGAGTAGAACACAAGGAGTTGTGGGCGATAATAGTCATACTACTTACCAGCAACGTCTTACTTTGATTCGGCGGTATTGTTGGATGAAGCGGCCCGGACCGACATTACATGACCGTGTTCATGAGACTGGTTCTACCGACGTGCTTCGCACACAGGTGGCTAGCGGGTGTCCGTTTCTCCAACTTTAGTTGAATCGAGTTTGGCTATGCCCGGTCCTTGTTGAAGGTTAAAACAACACACTTCATGAAAAATCGTTGTGGTTTTGATGCGTAGGTAAGAACGGTTCTTGCTAGAAGCCCGTAGCATCCACGTAAAACTTGCAACAACAAAGTAGAGGACGTCTAACTTGTTTTTGTTGGGCTTTTTGTGATGTGATATGTTTAAGACATGATGAGATATAAATTGTTGTATGAGATGATCATGTTTTGTAACAGTTACCGGCAACTGGCAGGAGCCATATGGTTGTCGCTTTATTGTATGAAATGCAATCGCCATGTAATTGCTTTACTTTATCACTAAGTGGTAGCAATAGTCGTAGAAGCAATAGTTGGCGAGATGACAACGATGCTATGGTGGAGATCAAGGTGTCTAGCCGGTGACGATGGTGATCATGACGGTGCTTTGGAGATGGAGATCAAAGGCACAAGATGATGATGGCCATATCATATCACTTATTTTGATTGCATGTGATGTTTATCCTTTATGCATCTTATTTTGCTTAGTACGTCGGTAGCATTATAAGATGATCCCTCACTAAATTTCAAGGTATAAGTGTTCTCCCTGAGTATGCACCGTTGCTACAGTTCGTCGTGCCGAGACACCACGTGATGATCGGGTGTGATAAGCTCTACGTTCACATACAACGGGTGCAAGCCAGTTTTGCACACGCAGAATACTCGGGTTAAACTTGACGAGCCTAGCATATGCAGATATGGCCTCGGAACACTGAGACCGAAAGGTCGAACGTGAATCATATAGTAGATATGATCAACATAGTGATGCTCACCATTGAAAAGTACTCCATCTCACGTGATGTTAGGACATGGTTTAGTTGATTTGGATCACGTGATCATTTAGATGACTAGAGGGATGTCTATCTAAGTGGGAGTTCTTAGGTAATATGATTAATTGAACTTTAATTTATCATGAACTTAGTACCTGATAGTATTTTGCATGTCTGTGTTGTTGTAGATCAATGGCCAGTGCTACCGTTCCCTTGAATTTTAATGCGTTCCTAGAGAAAGCTAAGTTAAAAGATGATGGTAACAACTACACGGACTGGGTCCGTAACTTGAGGATTATTCTCATTGCTGCACAAAAGAATTACGTCCTGGAAGCACCACTAGGTGCAAGACCCGCTGCAGAAGCAACTCCAGATGTTATGAACGTCTGGCAAAGCAAAGCTGATGACTACTCGATAGTTCAGTGTGCCATGCTTTATGGCTTAGAATCAGGACTTCAACGACGTTTTGAACGTCATGGAGCATATGAGATGTTCCAGGAGTTGAACTTAATATTTCAAGCAAATGCCTGAATTGAGAGATATGATGTCTCCAATAAGTTCTATAGTTGCAAAATGGAGGAGAATAGTTCTGTCAGTGAACATATACTCAGAATGTCTGGGTACCACAACCACTTGACTCAACTGGGAGTTAATCTTCCTGATGATAGTGTCATTGACAGAGTTCTTCAATCACTGCCACCAAGCTACAAAAGATTCGTGATGAACTATAATATGCAAGGGATGGATAAGACAATTCCCGAGCTCTTTGCGATGCTAAAGGCTGCGGAGGTAGAAATCAATAAGGAGCATCAAGTGTTGATGGTTAACAAGACCACTAGTTTTAAGAAGAAGGGCAAAGGGAAGAAGGGGAACTTCAAGAAGAACGGCAAACAAGTTGCTGCTCAAGTGAACAAGCCCAAGTCAAGACCTAAGCCTAAGACTGAGTGCTTCTACTTCAAAGGGACTGGTCACTGGAAGCGGAACTGCCCCAAGTATTTGGCGGATAAGAAGGATGGCAAAGTGAAAGCTATATTTGATATACATGTTATTGATGTGTACCTTACTAATGCTCATAGTAGCGCCTGGGTATTGATACTGGTTCTGTTGCTCATATTTGTAACTCGAAACAGGGGCTACGGATTAAACGAAGATTGGCTAAGGACGAGGTGACGATGCGCGTGGGAAATGGTTCCAAAGTCGATGTGATCGCCGTCGGCACGCTACCTCTACATCTACCTTCGGGATTAGTTTTAGACCTGAATAATTGTTATTTGGTGCCAGCGTTAAGCATGAACATTATATCTGGATCTTGTTTGATACGAGACGGTTATTCATTTAAATCAGAGAATAATGGTTGTTCTATTTATATGTGTAATATCTTTTATGGTCATGCACCCTTGAAGAGTGGTCTATTTTTGTTGAATCTCGATTGTAGTGATACACATATTCATAATATTAAAGCCAAAAGATGCAAGGTTAATAATGATAGTGCAAGTTATTTGTGGCCTTGCCGTTTAGGTCATATTGGTGTAAAGCGCATGAAGAAACTCCATGCTGATGGGCTTTTGGAATCACTTGATTATGAATCACTTGATGCTTGCGAACCATGCCTCATGGGCAAGATGACTAAGACTCCGTTCTCCGGAACAATGGAGCGAGCAACTGACTTGTTGGAAATAATACATACTGATGTATGCGGTCCAATGAGTGTTGAGGCTCACGGCGGGTATCGTTATTTTCTGACCTTCACAGATGATTTGAGCATATATGGGTATATCTACTTGATGAAACATAAGTCTGCAACATTTGAAAAGTTCAAAGAATTTCAGAGTGAAGTAGAAAATCATCGTAACAAGAAAATAAAGTTTCTATGATCTGATCATGGAGGAGAATATTTGAGTTATGAGTTTTGTCTTCATTTGAAACAATGTGGAATACTTTCGCAACTCACGCCACCTGGAACACCACAGCGTAATGGTGTGTCCGAACGCCGTAACCGCACTTTATTAGATATGCTGCGATCTATGATGTCTCTTACTGATTTACCGCTATCGTTTTGGGGTTATGCTTTAGAAACGGCTGCATTCACGTCAAATAGGGCACCATCTAAATCCGTTGAGACGACACCATATGAACTGTGGTTCGGCAAGAAACCCAAGTTGTCGTTTCTCAAAGTTTGAGGCTGCGATGCTTATGTAAAAAACCTTCAACCTGATAAGCTCGAACCCAAATTGGAGAAATGTGTCTTCATAGGATACCCAAAGGAAACTCTTAGGTACACCTTCTATCATAGATCCGAAGGCAAGATATTCGTTGCTAAGAATGGATCCTTTCTAGAGAAGGAGTTTCTCTTGAAAGAAGTGAGTGGGAGGAAAGTAGAACTTGATGAGGTAATTGTACCTTCTCCCGAATTGGAAAGTAGTTCATCACAAAAGTCAATTCCAGTCATTCCTACACCAATTAGTGAGGAAGCTAATGATGATGATCATGAAACTTCAGATCAAGTTACTACCAAACCTTGTAGGTCAACCAGAGTAAGATCTGCACCAGAGTGGTACGGTAATCCTGTTCTGGAGGTCATGTTACTTGACCATAACGCTACGAACTATGAGGAAGCGTTGATGAGCCCAGATTCCGTGAAATGGCTTGAGGCCATAAAATCTGAGATGGGATCCATGTATGAGAACAAAGTATGGACTTTGGTTGACTTGCCCGATGATCGGCAAGCAATAGAGCATAAATGGATCTTCAAGAAGAAGACTGACGTTCATGGTAATGTAACTGTCTACAAAGCTCGACTTGTTGCAAAAGGTTTTCGACAAGTTTAAGGAGTTGACTACGATGAGACCTTCTCACCCGTAGCGATGCTTAAGTCTGTCCGAATCATGTTAGCAATTGCCGCATTTTATGATTATGAAATTTGGCAAATGGATGTCAAAACTGTATTCCTTAATGGATATCTTATAGAAGAGTTGTATATGATGCAACCAGAAGGTTTTGTCGATCCTAAAGGTGCTAACAAAGTGTGCAAGCTCTAGCGATCCATTTATGGACTGGTGCAAGCCTCTCGGAGTTGGAATATACGCTTTGATAGTGTGATCAAAGCATATGGTTTTATACATACTTTTGGAGAAGCCTGTATTTACAAGAAAGTGAGTGGGAGCTCTGTAGCATTTCTAATACTATATGTGGATGACATATTGTTGATTGGAAATAATGCAGAATTTCGGGATAGCATAAAAGAATACTTGAATAAGAATTTTTCATTGAAACACCTCGATGAAGCTGCTTATATATTGGGCATCAAGATCTATAGAGATATATCAAGATGCTTAATTGGACTTTCACAAATCACATACCTTGATAAAGTTTTGAAGAAGTTCAAAATGGATCAGTCAAAGAAAGGGTTCTTTCCTGTGTTACAAGGTGTGAAGTTGAGTCAGACTAAATGCCCGACCACTGCACAAGATAGAGAGAAAATGAAAGTCATTCCCTATGCCTCAGCCATAGGTTATATCATGTATGCAATGCTATGTACCAGACCTGATGTGTGCCTTGCTATTAGTTTAGCAGGGAGGTACCAAAGTAATCCAGGAGTGGATCACTGGACAGCGGTCAAGAACATCCTGAAATACCTGAAAAGGACTAAGGATATGTTTCTTGTTTATGGAGGTGACAAAGAGCTCGTTGTAAATGGTTACATCGATGCAAGCTTTGACACTGATCCGGATGACTCTAAGTCACAAACCGGATACGTCTTTATATTGAATGGTGGAGCTGTAAGTTGGTGCAGTTCCAAGCAGAGCGTCGTGGCGGGATCTGTGTGTGAAGCGGAGTACATACCTGCTTCAGAAGCAGCAAATGAAGGAGTCTGGATGAAGGAGCTCATATCCGATCTAGGTGTAATACCTAGTGCATCGGGTCCAATGAAAATCTTTTGTGACAATACTGGAGCAATTGCCTTGGCGAAGGAATCCAGATTTCACAAGAAAACTAAATACATCAAGAGACGCTTCAATTCCATCTGCGATCAAGTCAAGGAGGGAGACATAGAGATTTGCAAAATACATACGGATCTGAATGTTGCAGACCCATTGACTAAGCCTCTCTCACGAGCAAAACATGATCAACACCAAGACTCCATGGGTGTTAGAATCATTACTATGTAATCTAGATTATTGACTCTAGTGCAAGTGGGAGACTGAAGGAAATATGCCCTAGAGGCAATAATAAAGTTGTATTAACCAGAAACTTAGTACATGTGTGAATACATAGACAAAACTAAGTGTCCCTAGTATGCCTCTACTTGACTAGCTTGTTAATCAAAGATGGTTAAGTTTCCTAGTCATAGACATGTGTTGTCATTTGATGAACGGGATCACATCATTAGAGTGTTATGTGATGGACAAGACCCATCCGTTATCTTAGCATAATGATCGTTTATTTTTATTGCTATTGCTTTCTTCATGACTTATACATGTTCCTCTGACTATGAGATTATGCAACTCCTGAATACCGAGGGAACACCTTGTGTGCTATCAAACGTCATAACGTAACTGGGTGATTATAAAGATGCTCTACAGGTGTCTCCGATGGTGTTTGTTGAGTTGGCATAGATCGAGATTAGGATTTGTCACTCCGAGTATCGGAGAGGTATCTCTGGGCCCTCTCGGTAATGCATATCACTATAAGCCTTGCAAGCAATGTGACTAATGAGTTAGTTGCGGGATGATGCATTACGGAAAGAGTAAAGGGACTTGCCGGTAACAAGATTGAACTAGGTATGATGATACCGACGATCGAATCTCGGGCAAGTAACATACCGATGACAAGGGGAACAACGTATATTGTTATGCAGTTTGACCGATAAAGATCTTCGTAGAATATGTAGGAATCGATATGAGCATCCAGGTTCCGCTATTGGTTATTGACCGGAGATGTGTCTCGGTCATGTCTACATAGTTCTCGAACTCGTAGGGTCCGCACGCTTAACGTTCGATGACGATTTGTATTATGAGTTATGTGATTTGATGAGCGAAGTTTGTTTGGAGTGCCGGATGAGATCACAGACAGACGAGGAGTCTCGAAATGGTCGAGAGGTAAAGATTGATATATTGGAAGGTTACATTCGGACACCGGAATGGTTCGGGTTGTTTCAGATAAGTTTCGGAGTACTGGGGGTTACCGAACCCCCCCCCCCTCCGGGAAGTTCATGGGCCTTTATGGGCCTCAGTGGAAAGGAGAGGAGGGCCACAAGGGAGGCCGCGCCCCCCCCCCCCCCCATGGCCAGTCCGAATTAGACTAGGGAGGGGGACGGCGCCCCCTCTTTCCTTATCCCCCCTTCCTCATTCCCTCTCTCTCCCTCTCTTGGAAAGGAAGGGGACTCCAACTAGGATTGGGAATCCTAGTTGGACTCCCCTATGGCGCGCGCCCCCTATGGCTGGCCTCCTCTCCTCCCCCCTTTATATATGTGGGAGGGGGGAACCCCAAAGACACACCGAGTCTTCTCTTAGCCGTGTGCGGTGCCCCCCTCCACAGTTACACACCTCGGTCATATCATCGTAGTGCTTAGGCGAAGCCCTGCGCCGGTAACTTCATCATCACTGTCGCCACGCCGTCGTGCTGACGGAACTCTCCCTCGTCCTCAACTGGATCAAGAGCTCGAGGGACGTCATCGTGCTGAATGTGTGCTGAACACGGAGGTGCCGTACGTTCGGTGCTAGGATCGGTTGGATCGCGAAGACGTTCGACTACATCAACCGCGTTACTAAACGCTCCCGCTTTAGGTCTACGAGGGTACGTGGACACACTCTCCCCCTCTCGTTGCTATGCATCTCCTAGATAGATCTTGCGTGATCATAGGTAATTTTTTTGAAATACTACGTTCCCCAACAATTATGCTACTGTTAAGATTGTGTTTTTGTGTGTTTTAATTAGTGTTTGTGCCAAGTAAAGCCTTTAGGATCTTCTTGGGTGATAGTTGTTTGATCTTGCTGAAAAACAGAAACATTTGCGCTCACGAAAATAGTTCTTATTTTTTACCAGAGCGTGATAAAATACGAATTCTTTTTGCAGAAGATTAATATATAAATTTTTCAGGTCGTCATAAGTTTTTCAGAATTTTTGGAGTTCCAGAAGTTTTCGAATTAGTCAGATTGCTACAGACTGTTCTGTTTTGATAGATTCTGTTTTCTTTGTGTTGTGTGCTTATTTTGATGGCTCTATGGTTTTCTTTGATGAGTTTTTGCCATAGAAAAGTTGGAATATAGTAGATATAATGCAAAAACAAAATATGAATTGGTTTGGTACAATACTTATAGTAGTGATTTGCTTTCTTACACTAACGGATCTCACGGAGGTTTTGTTGAGTTTTGTGTGGTTGAAGTTTTCAAGTTTTGGGTATCTTACGATGGATGAAGGAATAAAGGATATAAGAGCCTAAGCTTGGGGATGCCCCGACATCCCAAGCTATTATCCAAAAATGAGCAACCAACTAAGCTTGGGGATGCCCCCGAGTGGCATCCCCTCTTTCTTCTAACGACCATCGGTATTTTACTCGAAACTATATTTTTATTCATCACATGATATCTGTTTTGCTTGGAGCGTCTTGTATAATATGAGTCTTTGCTTGTTTTATTTTGTGTTTTAAGTCTTAATCCCTTGCTGGACACACCTATTTGAGAGAGCCAAAATTATGTCATGACTTGTTAAAATTGCTCTCTATGCTTCACTTCAATTTTTATGAGCAATGGACTTGCTCTAGTGCTTCACTTA
The DNA here is from genome assembly GCF_002575655.3 of Aegilops tauschii subsp. strangulata. Lineage (NCBI taxonomy): Eukaryota > Viridiplantae > Streptophyta > Magnoliopsida > Poales > Poaceae > Aegilops > Aegilops tauschii. The sequence goes on along the minus strand of NC_053038.3, from coordinate 321,305,113 downwards.
TATCTTTTTGAGCACGGTGTGCTTAGTATTTTTGAAGAAATACTATCTTGCTTCACTTAGATTTATTTGAGAGTTAGTAAAATTTTCAATAAGTTCTCTCTTGCTTCACTTAAATTAATTTGAGAGAAAGAAAGAAAAATTATGCTCATGATCTTCACTTATATTTGTTTGAGCTTATGAAAAGCAACACATGAAAATTAGTCCCAAAGTGATAGATATCCAAGAAGGATATAATAAAAAAATTCATGAAGATCATTGGACAAAATAAACTTGATTCTTAGTAATAGTTTTGAGATATGATGATGTGATATATGAGTTATGTTGATGAGTAATTATGCTTTAGTAAGAATATTGGTGTTAAGGTTTGTGATTCCCTATGCAAGTACGAAAGTCAATAGTCATGCAATGAAATTATATCCTACTTATGGTGCATTATTCGGTGTTATTTATGCTTAATGCTTGATTATGAGATTATCCGTTTCTTGGTTGGTCGCTTCTCAATCTTTTGATAGCCTTCATTTTGCACCAAGTATGATCTCTACTTGTGCATCCAAAAACCTTTAAACTAGTTTTGCCACATGAGTCCACTATATCTTCCTATATGCGGTATTCTTTTGCCATTCCAAGCAAATTTGCATGTGCCATCTCTAGTTTTCAAAATAAACTTCTCTTTTGTGTATTTGTCTCACTCGCAGAGCTGTGAGGGGTGGCTAATATTTTCCATGCTAGATGTGTTATTCTCAAGATGAGTGTCTATTCACTTGTCATTGCACGAGAGTAAGGCAAAGGTATTAGGAATGCCCAGTCCCAAAGTGAAAAATGAATTTACTTTATGTTGTCAAATAATAAATTCTTTGGAAAGTGTTGGTATGGAGGGCAACCGTGGATACGGCTAGCCATGGAAAGTGAAAGTATGGTTGAAAAACAAATAAACTTTATTTTCTGTTTGGGAACCGCCTATGATATATCTAGTATGGAAAGTGTTGGGAACTCTAATTCATTTTCATTGGTGGGATGGATACACCTCCCAAAATGTTTTTATCTCTACGTTTTTCGCTTTGAGCTCTGGCACCTCTATAAATCCCTACTTCCCTCCGCGAAGGTCCTTTCTTTTACTTTATGCAATTTTTATTTTTGAATTTGAGTCTCCATCTTCTCTTACAAAAGCACCAACTAGGAGGCAACATGATCGTACTTAAGTATTGAGTATAACTAATATGCGAGTGTGTTTCATGAATGGATCAATGTTTGAGCATGATGGGCTAGGGATAACTTATTTTAGTGTTGATATTTTGGAAGACATGGTTGCTTGTTGATATGCTTGAGTATTTAAATTATCATGTCAAAACTAGACTATTGCTTTGAAAAATATAAAAGTACAAATGTCCATGCTATAAAGAAAGAATATGATATGACATGATAGGCAGCATTCCACATCAAAAATTCTGTTTTTATCACTTCCCTACTCGAGGACGAGTAGGAGTTAAGCTTGGGGATGCTGATACGTCTCCAACGTATCTATAATTTTTGCTTGTTCCATGTTGTTATATTATCAATCTTGGATGTTTTATAGTCATTTTATATCATTTTTTCGTACTAACCTATTGACATAGTGCCAAGTGTCAGTTGATGTTTTCTGCATGTTTTTTACATCACAGGAAATCAATATCAGACGGAGTCCAAATGCCACGAAACTTTATGGAGAATTTTTATGGGCCCTGGCTACGCCTGGGGGTGCCCTGAGGGAGGCACAACCCACCAGGGCGCGCTAGGAGGCCCAGGTGCGCCCTGGTGGGTTGTGCCCACCGCGGGTGCCCCCCGGACCGCCTCTTTGTTCTATAAATACCCCAATATTTCCAGAACCCTAGGGGAGTCGACGAAATATTCATCCAGCCGCCGCAGAGTCCAGAACCATCGGATCCAATCTAGACACCATCTCGGATGGGGTTCACCACCTCCATTGGTGCCTCTCCGATGATGCGTGAGTAGTTCTTTGTAGACCTTCGGGTCCGTAGTTATAGCTAGATGGCTTTCTCTCTCTCGCTGAATTCTCAATACAATGGTCTCTTGGAGATCCATATGATGTAACTCTTTTGCGGTGTGTTTGTTGGGATCGATGAACTTTGAGTTTATGATCAGATCTATCTTTTTATATCCATGCAAGTATTTGAGTTTCTTTGATATGTTTTATGCATGATCTGTTATAGCCTCGTATTTCTTCTCCGATATTTGGGTTTTGTTTGGCTAACTTCATCTATTTATCTTGCAATGGGAAGAGGTGCTTTGTAGTGGGTTCAATCTTACGGTGCTTGATCCTAGTGACAGAAAGGGAACCGACACGTATGTATCGTTGCTACTAAGGATAAAACGATGGGGTCTATCTCTACATAGATAGATCTTGTCTACATCATGTCATCGTTCTTATTGCATTACTCCGTTTCTCCATGAACTTAATACAATAGATGCATGCTGGATAGCGGTTGATGTGTGGAGTAATAGTAGTAGATGCAGGCAGGAGTCGGTCCACTAATCTTGGACGTGATGCCTATATAATGATCATTGCCTGGATATCGTCATGAGTATTTGAAGTTTTGTCCATTGCCCAACAGTAATTTGTTCACCCACCGTTTGCTATTTTTCTCGAGAGAAGCCACTAGTGAAACCTACGGCCCCTGGGTTTCTTTCTCATATTATTTGCCTTTGCAATCTACTTTTTCCTTGCATTTATTTTCAGATCTATTAAACCAAAAATACAAAAATACCTTGCTGCAATTTATCCTTATTTATTTTATTTGGCATTCGATCTATCAATCTACTACAGATTTATCTCACGTCTGTTTACTTGAGGCACCGTACCCCAGAAGGGATTGACAACCCTTTTAACACATCGGGTTGCGAGGATTTGTTATCTGTGTGCAGGGGTTGTTTACGTTGTGTTGCTTGGTTCTCCTACTGGTTCGATAACTTTGGTTTCATATCTGAGGGAAATACCTACCGCCGATGTGCTGCATCATCCCTTCCTCTTTGGGGAAAAACTGACGTAGCTTCAGGCGACATCATGATGCTCAAGGGTAATCAAGTTGTCACAATTTTCGGACACGATTTGATCATGAAACAATTTGCATTGGAGATTTAAATGACCAGTTCATTGCAAAGTTCAAAAGGATGGCGAGAAAAATCAAATCTTTCAGCACAATCATCTAGCCTCTCTTGCAACTTTTTTGTTTCTAAATATTTATGCTTCTTACAAAATCTATCTTCCCTTTTTGGTGTGCATTTGCACTCCCAATTCACTCCGAAAAAATTGACATTCTTATAGGAGACATCATTATCATGACTAATTTAATCATCATTAACATCATGGATATTCAAGGAATTCATACTAGAAATATTGCAATCATGTCCATCATCCAACGTTTTTATGCCATAAATTTTGTTGAATTCTTTTTCTAGCAATTGAGCACAATTATCGGAATCCTTATTCTCAAGGTAAACATTATAAAGATAAAGAATAGCATGAGGTAACCCAATCTCCATTTTTTGTAGTTTTTCTTTTTATAAACAAAACTAGTGATAAAACAAGAAACTAAAAGATTTAATTGTAAGATCTAAATATATACCTTCAAGCACTCACCTCCCCGGCAACGGCGCCAGAAAAGAGCTTGATGTCTACTACGCAACTTTATTCTTGTAGACACGTGTTGGGCCTCCAAGCGCAGAGTTTTGTAGGACAATAGCAATTTTCCCTCAAGTGGATGACCTAAGGCTTATCAATCCGTGGGAGGCGTAGGATGAAGATGGTCTCTCTCAAACAACTCTGCAACCAAATAATAAAAAGTCTCTTGTGTCCCCAACACACCAAATACAATGGCAATTTGTATAGGTGCACTAGTTCGGCGAAGAGATGGTGATACAAGTGTAATATCTACAATAAGAACAATAAAAAAACAGCAAGGTAGCAATTGATAAAACGGAGCACAAACGGTATTGCAATGCTTTAAAATGAGGCCTAGGGTCCATACTTTCGCTAGTGCGATCTCTCAACAATGCTAATATAATTGGATCATATAACCATCCCTCAACGTGCAACGAAGAATCACTCCAAAGTTCCTATCTAGCGGAGAACATAAGAAGAAATCGTTTGTAGGGTACGAAACCACCTCGAAGCTATTCTTTCCGGTCGATCTATCCAAGAGTTCGTACTAAAATAACGCCAAATAATTTCAGATTCATAATAATCAATCCAACACAAAGAACCTTAAAGAGTGCCCCAAGATTTCTATCGGAGAAACAAAGACAAGAACGTGCATCAATCCCTATTCGTAGATTACCCCAATGTCACCTCGGGAATCCGCGAGTTGAGTGCCAAAACATATATCAAGTGAATCAAAATAATACCCCATTGTCACCACGGGTATTCATATGCAAGACATATATCAAGTTCTCTCAAATCCATAAAAGTATTCAATCCGATAAAACAAAATCTCAAAGGGAAAACTCAATTCATCACAACAAGATAGAGAGGGGAAAACACCATATGATCCGATTATATTAACGAGGCCCGTGATACATCAAGATCGTGCCATCTCAAGAACACGGGAGAGAGAGAGATTAAACACATAGCTACTGGTACAAACCCTCAGCCCCGAGGGTGGACTACTCCCTCCTCATTATGGTGGCCGCCGGGATGATGAAGATGGCCACCGGTGATGATTTCCCCCTCCGACAGAGTGCCGGAACGGGGTCTAGATTTGTTTTTCGTGGCTACAAAGGCTTGCGGCGGTGGAACTTCTGATCTAGGGTAACCCCGAGGGTTTTTGGAATATTTGACGATTTATAGGGTGAAGAGGGGGTACGGGAGGCCACCGAGGTGGGCACAACCCACCTGGGCGCGCCTGGGCCCCTAGGCGCGCCCTGGTTGGTTGTGCCCCCCTCGGGGCACCCCCCTGGTGCTGCTCTGGCCCATTGGATGTCTTCTGGTCCATAAAAATTCCACAAAAAGTTTCATGGTGTTTGGACTCCGTTTGACACGTCAGCAGGGCGAACCTGTTGCCTCCGAACACACTCTGTAGTAAGTATCTCTTACCATTTGCAATTTGCCCGACTTGGCGGAGCTCTTCCCGGACACCTCGTGCTTCGGACCTCGCCTCCTGGAGCTCCTTCTCCGCCTTGGACAGCAGGGAGGATCGCTCCCCATGCTCCTTCTCAAGGCTCTCAAGCTTCTTGATGGCATCCTAGAGGTCCACTTGCACCTCGGCTACTCGAGCCTCGTGATGCTCACCAGTGAGCTTGGCCTTCTCGAGCTCGGCCACCGCCTCGTCAGCGGCCGTTTTCTTTGCGGCCGCCTCTGCCTCGGCTTTCTTCAGGGCCTCTTTCAAGCCCTCGACCTCGGCGGCAGCAGCTGCAAGACCATTACATTAAAAAAATTAGTATACAGTCTGGATCGCCAATATCCGGTACCAAGCAATTGCACATCTTATCACAGGGCTTACATTGCGCCTCGTCAAGCCGCTTGTTGACAAGGTCAAGATCTTTATTGGAATGCTTGAGCTTCCGAGCCATCTCCTCTAGAGCCGCCGCATTAGCAGTCACGGCTAGAGAAGATGCATGTGACATTAAAAAGTTCACACCACTTCAAATAATGGCCTGTAGAACGGGATCCTCTGCAGGTTTTCCTCGCAAACCTCGCAGAGTCTTGGGGGCTACTACAGATATGGCACACTTAAACTAAAGACTAAATCCAATTTATGAGGAAAGAGCATTACTTGAGTTACCTCAAAGCCTGTTAGAAGGCCTTGGACAGCGTCGTTCAGTCTGGATTGGACGGACCGAACACCTTGCATGACCGCACTCATAAGAGTGAGGTGCCCATCAACGATGACGGAGTTGTGCACCAACTCCTCCAGCGCGTCCGGCCAGCCTGCCACGACTAAGACAATGTTGTATCCTTGTGTGGCGCCCCACTCCCACATATATATAGGTGGGGGAGGAGGGAGCAGCCATGTGGCACTCCCAAGTAGACCGAATCCTACTTAGGGTCCTCCCCCAAGCTGCGTGTCGGTGTCCTAGGAACGGGGATACCCAGACTTGCTTGCCTGCGGCCCACGGCGTGGCTCCGTCAAAGTCCCGGTACGGCCTAGCTTCAGCAGCAACAACTCAAGACCCTAGCGAGGGGCCAAGCCTCGCGAGGAGAATGACACCAAGACCTCCCTGAAGGTGGCCTCACTAGGCTGGCTCCTGAGAAGCGGAGATATCAATGCAAGGTGCACCTCGCGAGGTTCATGTGATGTGAGCGATGACGACCAAGGCCAGCGGGCGCAGCGTACCAGTTTCCTCTTTGGTGCTAAGGAGGCAAGCGCAGGCGCGGAGTCCCGAGGAATCAAGCAAAGGTTTCCATATCAGTGCAACAAGACCAAGACCGCCAGGACGGTAGGACGGAGGTCACCACGGAGCCCACGGCAGCGCATCAAGCAGCAGCCAGGGGAGACCCTGCAGAAGTACATCCAGCGCTTCAACAGTGTTCGCCTCAAGATCCCCAAGGTTTCGGACGAAGCCATCATCTTGGCGTTCTCCAATGGTGTCCGTGATGTCAAGATGAAGGAGGAGCTCGCCATCCACGAGGACCTGTGTACAACCCTAGAGATGTTCAACATGGCAACCAAGTGCGAGAGCTGAGGAGGGGCGTCTCTCCCTCCTTGAACTCCCCGCAGCCAACCCAGAAGACAAGAAGGCCAAGGCAAGGGACGTGAAGCGCAAGGGGGCTCCCATGCTCGCGGCAGAGCCAGAGGTGAAGCACGGTTGCGACCACCCAGAGTCGTCCAAGGGCAGTCGTCCTTTCCGTGTCTTCCACAACGTACACAGCCACAACACCAACGACTGTCAAGAGCTCAGGGCCATTCGTGATGGGCGCCTAGGTTGACGCCCTAAGCGCAACGACCGAGGCTACGGCCCTGGAGGAGGTCGAAGTGGAGGACGCTGGGACGACCGCGGACCCCGCCAGGAGTGGCGTGACCAGCCTCGTGAGGACCGCTGGCAAGGCCAGCCTCGCAAGGGCGCTTGGAGAGACCAGCCTCGTGAGGACTGTCCTCAGGGAAATGTCGGCCTCCCTCCGCTGCCACCACCACGAAGGAGGAACGACAACCACCACTAGGACGAGGGGGCTGGGGGCTTCCAGGAGCCTCGCGCCATCGCCTGCATCTTGGCTGGCGCTCAGGCCCCAGCCTCCCAGCGCATCTTCAAGCAGTTCGCTCATGAGGTGAACGCAGCCCTCCCCAGGCTTGAGGCCACGCGTCCGCTCAGGTGGTCCAAGTGCACCATCACCTTCGGCTCGTCCGACCAGCTCAAGTGCGCGGCAACTGCCGGCGCCCTCCCGATGCTTTGATCGCCCGTCATCAGCAATGTCCTTGTCACCAAGACCCACATCGATGGAGGTGCGAGGCTCAATGTACTTTCCATCGGGACGTTCGACCGCCTCCAAGTGCCATATGATCAGCTGCAGCCCACCAAGCCCTTCTCAGGAGTGATCGACGGCTCCACCACCCCAATAGGGCAGATCCGCCTCCCTGTCACCTTCGGCCAGCGCGACAACTACCGCACCGAGCTCATCGACTTCGACGTCGCCCACATCCGCCTTCCGTACAACGTCATCCTTGGATATCCGGACCTGGCCAAGTTCATGGCGGTGACCCATCATGGCTACAACGTCCTCAAGATGACAGGGAACCGCGACATCATCATGATCGCTTGCGAGGAGAAGGACGCGGTGTGCTCCCGCGAGCGCGCCTACCAGGCTGCGGCGATTGAAGACCCAGACAACGAAGGTGCCATCCGCCCCCCTGAGGCTGTCCCCAAGAAGAAGAAGCAGCTGGTCCGCCAGGAGCCTCAGGAGAGCGGTGTCTCCAGCCGCGCCACCTCAGGATCTGCGCCCACGGATGGGGCGCCTCCCTCCCTCGCATAGGAAGGCACGCCCGGCGCCCTCCTCAGGCTGGGCTCGGGGGCTCTTTTCTGGAGGGCCTCTGACTTAGCCAACATCACGAAGGAGGCGCTCGGGCACCACATGGAGGCATGCTTCATCGCACGCTTCCCTCACGAGGGCACAAGGAACGGGGTGCCAGGTGCTCAGGGGTTCATCACCAAGACAACCGAGGAGCTTCAAGAGGCGAGAGCCATGCGTGGCGACCGCTGCCTACCACCTGGCGCAACTCCTTATCCTGACGAGGACAATGAGCTACGCGTCTGTGTCAACATCCCAGGGCTCAACAGGGCCGCATCCCAGGAGCGCTTCTGGCCTTCACGCGTTGGCCGGTGCGAGGGTCCACCTCACAGCTACATTTGCATGCCTTTTGGCCTGCCGAGCGCGACTGTTACCTTCCAGCATCGCCTGCAGAGCATTCAGGCGGCTCAGGAGGCTAGGCACTAGGCGGTCCTGGCGGGGATGGCGACGGTTCTTAACGAGCCTCCCGAGCCTCCAAAGCCTCCCGAGGTTCAGGACCCAGGTAGCTCATGAGGAGCAACTTCCTCAACACGCGTCTTCGGCTGCTCCAACATCTCTCCAGCAACGGTGCCAGGTGACATTTTCCGGTTCATTCTGTTGGGAGCGCCCCTCGGGCTGCATTATCCCCAGGTCACATGGACCTGTCCCTGTGACATGTATCCTTTGCATCTTTAATTTACTCTGTTGGAGGTGCCCCTCGGGCTGCATCATCCCCAGGTCGCATGGGTCCATCCCTGCGACATGTATCGTTCTTGCATCTATTCGAACTAGCTTGCCTCCTCCCATAAGATGATTTATGTTGTCACCTGCTTGTCTGTTGCCCTTTGCAGCCTCCCGCGATGCTGACCGGCCTCCTGCTCATCCCGCAACGGGGCTACACATGCTGGCACGGCGCTTGTGCTCGGGTCCGTCCCTGCAACGCTGACAAACCTGAGAGATCAAGCTCTGGCTCGCGGCCTGCCCCGCACACGTCACCTCACCAGATCCTCAGTGCCTTCATCTTCTTGCGGAAAGAGCATCGGCAGGACAGCAAACGCGATTATGAGTTATATTCTTCCCTCGAGCTAACCTGCAGGAATCTCCAGAGCTTAGCTACAGGTGGCCCCCGCTGGCTGCCCCTTTTTCACGCGATTCGCTTGCGCGTTAAAGGGGGGCTCCTGAGCATCGCGCCTCAGGAGATCCTACTGACTCTCTAGCCCTCACCCCTGGCCTTGACCACGGCATCGCGACCTGGCATACCAGCAGCGGCTGAGCCTCGCTCGAGGGTCGGGACCCGAGGACGCAGAGCATTCAGATGAGCGAGAAAAGAGGAGGCCGGCAGGAGCCCTACCTAGTAACATCGACGTTGAAACACGAATCGGACGCCGCACAAGGAATTGCCTTAGGCTCGTTAAGATAAGTCACATATTCGTGTTAGCGCAGCACCGCTGTTTGGAATTTTTGACTCTCGCAGCCTTGCTCCGGCAATGCCGCCATCCTTTTCGGCCTTCAGGAAGCTGCTTGCACGCCAAAGGGGACCTATTGAGCATCGCGCCTCAGGAGCTCTTACCGGACCTTGGGCCGCTCACCTCCTGGCCTTGACCACGGCATCGCGACCTGGCATACCAGCGACGGCCGAAGCTTGCCTGGGGACTGGGACCTACCAGCATAGAGCGCTAAGCTACCGCGAGAATGAAAAGGGGGAGCAATGCCGAAGCAAGATACACAACCACGACCTTATAGTAGGAATAATAAACACTGAAGCAAAAGCATTACAGGATCTTTACACACCCCCATGGGGTTCGTCTCGATTCCTCGCAGGGAACAAAAGAAGGAAAACCCCAAGGAGCCCAGACTACGGGTGCCGCCACTGACGCCATCATCAACAATGGGCCACGAGAGGCCGACGCCAACCCCATCCAGGTCATCGGTGATGCCGAGCGGATGCCGCTGCTGCGCTCCGAGCACGGCGAGAGCTCGGAGGCACGTAGCTGTCGTCGCTTGATTACAGGGACTCGCTAGGCTCGGGAGAGTCGCTGGACTCCCAGGAGTCGTCCCTGCTGCTGGAGGAGCAATCAGCAGGACCGGGGGCGGGCTCGACGCCTGCTTCCACGCCATCCTGGCGGCCACCTCCAGGGCAACACTCCAGGCGGCGGCCTTCCTCATCGAAGACCTTGAAGAACAGCGGGGAGACGCCATCGTACTCGAAGTGGATGGCGAGGGCCCCTTCCACGCGGCAAGCGTGGGCGACCTCGCCCCACCCTCGAGTCATGAAGATCTTGCCTTGGGGGATGACCTCGACCTCCGCCCCCGTGGCTAGACTGCAGCACCTGGCGTGCTGCAGCCACAGCTCAAGTGCCCCACTCGGCGGCATCTCCTCGGCGAAGAACCGTGGGAGCTGAATCCATGTGCGCGGGGGTGTCGCCGCCCACACCACGAACTCGCGCGAGGAGCCTTCGGCGTGGGTGCTCGGGTCTGCAGCCCGCACGGCCTCAACTTGGCCACCATTACCATGGCTGGCGAAGCGTGGGATGCTGCCACCTCCTCCGGAGCCTTGCCCCTGAGCGTACAAAGGAAGCGGGTAGCCGGGAGGAGGTCGCTCGCACGAAGGCCGCGTCACCACTAGCCTGTCATCGGCGTCGTGAGGGCGGCTCAACCTCTTCTTCGGCGGGAGCGGCCCCTACTCCTCGGGGGAGTTTTCCCCTTCTCCGCTACGGAAAACCTCCTAATCGGCGCCATGGGAGTTGCGGCAAGACGGCGGGGCAAAGAAGAAGAAGAGAGAGCGTGCAACGAGAAGAAGATGAGCAAAAGGGGCTCCGCCCCTCTCCTCATTTATAGCCAAGAGGAGGCCAACCGCCGGCCTCCACGATCATGTGTAATGATGGTTTTTCCTGCATGCAGCAGAGTCTCGTCAAGTCGAACAGTTGCCGAGGCAGGGTGGGGAAGCGGAGGCGCCCACGTCCCATCAATCGCCACGCATCCTCCAAGGCCGCAGGCGGTTAGGGGTCGCGGTGCTCCGCACTTGCCCCTTGGCTTAAGCCAAGTTCGAGCACGCCTTGGGCCCGGGGGCTACTGCCGGCGTCCTGGGAATGGGGGTACCCAGACTTGCCTGCCTGCGGCCCACAGCGTGGCTCCGTCAATGGCCCAGCTTCAGCAGCAACAACTCAAGACCCTTGCGAGGGGCCAAGCCTCATGAGGCGGACGACACCAAGACCTCCCTGAAGGTGGCCTCACTAGGCTGGCTCCTGAGGAGCAGAGATATCAATGCAAGGTGCACCTCGCGAGGTTCATGTGACGTGAGCCATGACGACCAAGGCCAGGCGGGCACCAGCGGGCGCAGCGTACCAGTTTCCTCTTTAGTGCTAAGGAGGCAAGCGCAGGCGCAGAGTCCCGAGGAATCAAGCAAAGGTTTCCATATCAGTGCAACAAGAACAAGACTGCCAGGACGGTAGGACGGAGGTCACCACGGAGCCAATCGCGGCGTCACCGCCAGAGCCTTTTTGCAGGTGAAGACTACTTTTGTCAGGATAGCTTGTGCTAGATGTTCCCCTTCAAATTGGGTCGTTGTGGGATCCCTTCCCGCCTACATTTGGGAAGAGGACCAAGGCCACAATAAATAGGACTTAGCCACCACCATAGAGGGGACGGATCAATTCCACCCGAACCACATCACCAGCTCATCGGGCTCAAGAACACCTCACCTCCTGAGGTTGTTCATCCACTGTACTAGTTCATCCTCAGCCCCTCGAGGCAATCCACCACAAGGCTGGAGTAGGGTATTACACCGCAAGGTGGCCCGAACCAGGATAAACTGCTGTGTCTCTTGTCCCTTGGGTTCGTCGAGCTAGGTTGTGGAATCGTTGGGCAGGCAGGTAGGGAGGAGAGAGTTCTTCGCACGCACCCCAGAGTTCGAACCTCTAAAGGGTCTGCGGAACCCCGAATCCGACACCGCGCCCCCTTTCCTTTCTAGGAGAGCGGGGAAAGGCAGGGGAGGGTGCCCCCCTTTCCTTTCTCCCATGTGGAGGGGAAGGTAGGAGGGGCTAGCCCTCCCCCTTTTCCTTCCTAGGGCCGGTGGGAAGGGAGAGGGGTGCGCCAGCTCCCTTGTGGGCTGGTGTGTCTCTCCCCTTGGCCCATTAGGCCCATAGACCTCCTGGGGTTGTCCGGAACCCCTTCCGGTGACCCGATGACTACCCGGTGCACTCCAGAACTATTCCGGTGTCCAAATACCATCGTCCTATATATCAATATTTACCTCTAGATCATTTTGAGACTCCTCATATTGTCTATGATCTCATCCAGGACTCTGAACCACATTCGGTCACCAAATCATATAACACACATAACACTATATCGTCAACGAACGTTAAGCGTGCGGACCCTACGGGTTTGAGGACTATGTAGACATGACCGAGACACCTGTCCGGTCAATACCTAATAGAGGAACCTGGATGCCCATATTGGCTCCTACATATTCTATGAAGCTCTTTATCGGTCGAACCTTATGACAGCATACGTAATTCCCTTTGTTCATCAGTATGTTACTTGCCCGACATTCGATCGTCGGTATCTTCATACCTAGTTCAATCTCGTTACCAACAAGTCTCTTTACTCATTCCGTAATACATCATCTTGCAACTAACTCATTAGTCACTTTGCTTGCAAGGCTTCTTATGATGTGTATTACCAAGAGGGCCCAGAGATACCTCTCCGATACTCGGAGTGACAAATCCTAATCTCGATCTATGCCAACTCAACAAACACCTTCGGAGATACCTGTAGAGGATCTTTAAGATCACCCAGTTACGTTGTGATGTTTGATAGCAGACAAGGTATTCCTCCGGTATCCGGGAGTTGCATAATCTCATAGTCGAAGGAATATGTATTTGACATTAAGAAAGCAATAGCAATAAACTTAATGATCAATATGCTAAGCTAACGGATGGGTCTTGTCCATCACATCATTCTCCTAATGATGTGATCCCGTTATCAAATGACAACACATGTCTATGGTTAGGAAACCTTAACCATCTTTGATCAACGAGCTAGTCTAGTAGAGGCTTACCAGGGACACGGTATTTGTTTATGTATTCACACATGTGTTTAAGTTTCTGATCAATACAATTCTAGCATGATAATAAACCTTTATAAATGAATAATGAAATATAAAATAACAACATTATTATTGCCTCTAGGGAATATTTCCTTTAGTATCCCACTTGCACTAGAGTCATTAGGCTAGATTACATTGTAATGAATCTAACACCCATGGAGTCTTGGTGCTGATCACGTTTTGCTCACGGAAGAGGCTTAGTCAACGGGTCTGCTACATTTAGATCCGTATGTATTTTGCAAACTTCTATGTCCCCATCCTTGACCTTTTCACGAATGGATTTGAAGCATCTCTTGATGTGTTTAGTCCTCTTGTGAAACCTGGATTCCTTCGCCAAGGCAATTGCTCCAGTGTTGTCACACAAAAAATTCACTGGACCCAATGCACTGGGTATTACACCCAGATCGGATATGAACTCCTTCATCCAGACTCCTTCATGAGCTGCTTCCGAAGCAGCTATGTACTCTGCTTCACACATAGATCCCGTGACGACGCTCTACTTGGAACTACACCAACTGAAAGCTCCACCATTCAATATAAACACGTATCCGGTTTGTGACTTAGATTCATCCGGATCAGTATCGAAGCTAGCATTGACGTAACCATTTACGACAAGCTCTTTGTCACCTCCATATACGAGAAACATATCCTTGGTCCTTTTCAGGTACTTCGGGATGTTCTTGACAGCTGCCCAGTGATCCACTTCTGGATTACTTTGGTACCTCCCTGCCAAACTGATGACAAGGTACACATTAGGTCTGGTACACAGCATAACATACATGATAGAACCTATGGCTAAGGGATAGGGAATGACTTTCATTTTCTCTCTATCTTCTGCAATGGTCGGACTTTGAGTCTGACTCAATTTCACACCTTGTAATACAGGCAAGAACCCTTTCTTTGACTGGTCCATTTTGAACTTCTTCAAAACTTTATCAAGTTATGCGCTTTGTGGAAGTCCTATTAAGTGTCTCGATCTATACCTATAGATCTTGATACCCAATATATAAGCAGCTTCACCGAGGTCTTTCATTGAAAAAATCTTATTCAAGTATTCTTTTATGCTATCCAGAAATTCTATATCATTTCCAATCAATAATATGCCATCCACATATAATATCAGAAATGTTACAGAGCTCCCACTCACTTTCTTGCAAAATAATGGCTTCACCATAAGTCTATATAAAACCATATGCTTTGATCACCCCATCAAAGCGTATATTCCAACTCCGAGATGCTTGCACCAGTCCATAGATGGATCGCTGGAGTTTGCACACTTTGTTAGCACCTTTAGGATCGACAAAACCTTCTGGTTGCATCATATAGAACTCTTCTTTAAGAAATCCATTAAGGAATGCAGTTTTGATGTCCATTTGCCAGATTTCATAATTATAAAATGCGGCAATTGCTAACATGATTCGGACTGACTTAAGCATCGCTACAGGTGAGAAGGTCTCATCGTAGTCAACCCCTTGAACTTGTCGAAAACCATCTGTGACAAGTCGAGCTTTGTAGATGGTGACATTACCATCTTCTTCTTGAAGATCCATTTATTCTCAATGGCTTGCCGATCATCGGGCAAATCCACCAAAGTCCATACTTTGTTCTCATACATGGATCCTATCTCAGATTGCATGGCCTCAAGACATTTATCGGAATCTGGGCTCGTCATAACTTCTTCATAGTTCGTAGGTTCGCCATGGTCTAGTAACATGACTTCCAGGACAGGATTACCATACCATTCTGGTGCGGAACATGCTCTGTTCGACCTATGAGGTCCAGTAGTAACTTGATCTGAAGTTTCATGATCATCATCATTAGCTTCCTCTCTAGTTGGTGCAGGCATCACGGGAACGGATTTCTCTGATGTGCTACTTTCCAATTCGAGAGAAGGTACAGCTACCTCATCAAGTTCTACTTTCCTCCCACTTACTTCTTTCGAGAGAAACTCCTTCTCTAGAAAGGTTCCATTCTTGGCAACAAAGATCTTGCCTTCGGATCTGTGGTAGAAGGTGTACCCAATTGTTTCCTTAGGGTATCCTATGAAGACACACTTCTCCGATTTGGGTTCGAGCTTATTAGGCTGAAGCCTTTTGACATAAGTGTCGCAACCCCAAACTTTAAGAAACGACAACTTAGGTTTCATGCCAAACCATAGTTCATACGGTGTCGTCTCAAAGAATTTAGACGGTGCCCTATTTAACGTGAATGCAACTGTCTCTAATGCATAACCCCAAAAGATAGTGGTAAATCGGTAAAAGACATCATAGAATGCACCATATCCAATAAAGTACGGTTACGACGTTCGGCCACACCATTACGTTGTGGTTTTCCAGGTGGCGGGAGTTGTGTAACAAATCCACATTGTTTTAAATGAAGGCCAAACTCGTAACTCAAATATTCGCCTTCGCGCTCAGATCTTAGAATCTTTATTTTCTTGTTACGATGATTCTCCACTTCACTTTGAAATTCTTTGAACTTTTCAAATGTTTCAGACTTGTGTTTCATTAAGTAGATATACCCATACCTACTCAAATCATCTGTGAAGGTCAGAAAATAACGATACCCGCCGCGTGCTTCAACACTCATCGGATCGCATACATCGGTATGTATTATTTCCAATAAGTCATTAGCTCGCTCCATTGTTCCGAAGAACGGAGTTTTTACTCATCTTGCCCATGAGGCATGGTTGGCAAGTATCAAATGATTCATAATCAAGTGATTCCAAAAGTCCATCTACATGGAGTTTCTTCATGCGCTTTACACCAATATGACCTAAACGGCAGTGCCACAAATATATTGCATTATCATTATCAACTTTGCATCTTTTGGCATTAATATTATGAATATGTGTATCACTATGATTGAGATTCGACAAGAATAGACCATTCATCAAGGGTGCATGACCATAAAAGATATTACTCATATAAATAGAACAACCATTATTCTTTGATTTAAATGAATAACCGTCTCACATTAAACAAGATCCAGATATAATGTTCATGCTCAACGCTGGCGCCAAATAACAATTATTCAGATCTAAAACTAATCCCGAAGGTAGATGTAGAGGTAGCATGCTGACGGCGATCACATCGGCCTTGGAACCATTCCCGACGCGCATCGTCACCCCGTCCTTAGCCAATCTTCGTTTATTCCGTAGCTCCTGTTTTGAGTTACAAATATGAGCAACCAAACCAATATCAAATACCTAGGCGCTACTACGAGCATTAG
Source organism: Aegilops tauschii subsp. strangulata (assembly GCF_002575655.3). Taxonomy (NCBI): domain Eukaryota; kingdom Viridiplantae; phylum Streptophyta; class Magnoliopsida; order Poales; family Poaceae; genus Aegilops; species Aegilops tauschii. Next base: position 321,288,800 of record NC_053038.3, on the reverse strand, counting down.
TAAGGTACACATCAATAACATGTATATCAAATATACCTTTGTTCACTTTGCCATCCTTCTTACCCGCCAAATATTTGGGGCAGTTCCGCTTCCAGTAACCAGTCCCTTGGCAGTGAAGCACTCAGTTTCAGGCTTGGGTCCAACTTTGGGTTTCTTCCCTGGAGTGGCAACTTGCTTGCCATTCTTCTTGAAGTTCCCTTTCTTTCCCTTGCCCTTTTTCTTGAAACTAGTGGTCTTGTTAACCATCAACACTTGATGCTCCTTCTTGATTTCTACCTCTGCGGCTTTAAGCATTACGAAGAGCTCATGAATTGTTTTATTCATCCCTTGCATAATATAGTTCATCACGAAGCCTTTGTAGCTTGGTGGCAGTGATTGAAGAACTTTGTCAATAACACTATCAACTGGAAGTTCAACTCCCAGCTGAATCAAGTGGTTATGATACCTAGACATTTTGAGTATGCGTTCACTGATATAACTGTTCTCCTCCATCTTGCAGCTATAGAACTTGTTGGAGACTTCATATCTCTCAACCCGGGCATTTGCTTGAAATATTAACTTCAACTCTTGGAACATCTCATATGCTCCATGACGTTCAAAACATCTTTGAAGTCCCAGTTCTAACCCATAAAGCATGGCACACTGAACTATCAAGCAGTCATCATATCGAGCTTGCTAGACGTTCATAACATCTACTTCAGCTCCTGCAGCAGGTCTGTCACCCAGCGGTGCATCAAGGACATAATTCCTCTGTGCGGCAATGAGGATAATCCTCAAGTTATGGACATAGTCCGTGTAGTTGCTACCATCATCTTTCAACTTAGCTTTCTCTAGGAATGCATTAAAATTCAGGGGAACGGTAGCTCGGGCCATTGATCTACAACATAGACATGCAAAACTATAAGACTAAGTTCATGACAAATTTAAGTTAAATTAATCAAATTACTTAAGAACTCCCACTTAAATAAACATCCCTCAAGTTATCTAAGTGATACATGATCCAAATCAACTAACACATGTCCGATCATCACGTGAGATGGGGTAGTCATCAATGGTGAACATCTCTATGTTGATCATATGTACTATATGACTCACGTTCGACCTTTCGGTCTCCAGTGTTCCGAGACCATGCCTGTACATGCTAGGCTCGTCAAGTTTAACACTACAAAAAAAATACACTTCTGTGATGATACGTGTTTGTCACACTAGGTCAGGTTTTCTGTCATGCATGTACATCCATGACAAATTTATGACATAATCAAGATAGTCATACCTGTGCTGTCGTAGAAGTGTTCCATGACATTACCAAAATTATCATCATGGAAGTGTCCACTTCCATGATGATAAATCGCGCGTCACAGAAATGCTTTCGTCAAGGGTGACCGACACGTGGCATCCACCGTAACGGAACGCCGTTAAGCTATCGGGTCCGGTTTTGGATCCGATAACCCATTAACAGCCCCGACCAATGGGGATTTTCCATGTGTAAAATCATCATTGGCTGGAGGAAACACGTGTCGGCTCACCGTTGGGACAGATGTCATCCACTCATTGGACCCAAAGCGCCTATGATACGTTGACACGTGGCACGGCCCAATAGAGGCCCATTCGTGTGAAAAGGCCGGCCCGTTTGACTTGGTCAAAAGGTGGCGGGCCGGCCCACGGCAAGCCTGTTAACGGCCTGTTCGCATATAGCCCATTTACAGCCCGCTATCCCAAGGCCCGTTTACGGCCTATCCAAATTAGGCCCAGTAGCGTCATCTGGGCCGTCCAATATAATTCCAGCCCGTTTTAACTTCCGGCCCATGTATGGCCCATGACGTCTTTCAGCCCATATGAGGCCCTTAGTAACCCTCGGCCCCTTAACGGCCCGTGGTAAAACTGGCCCGTAATGAACAGTGTATCACTTTATCCCATTAACGGCCCATTATTCCGTTGGGCCGTTTCCAGCCCATGATATCTTTCGGCCTTCTCAGGGCCCATTTAGTCTTGGGCTCATTTCCAGCATTCGGTTACTTACGGCCCGTTACTGTCATTTTCTGCTTGTGGCCCAAATTCAGCCTGTGGTTACAGTCGGCCCGTTTGCGGCCCATTAATACGTTGGGCCGTTTTCATGTCGAAAAAAACCCGTTGGGCTATTTTCATTGAGTTATCAAATACGGCCAATAAACGGCCCGTTATTGTCCATGAATAGTACGGCCCATGATTAGCGAAATGATGATACGCCCCGTAGAAGGCCCATGGATCCTACGGCCCGTAAAAGGCCCATGGATCGTACGGCCCGTAGAAGGCCCATGGATCCTACGGCCCGTATAGAAGGCCAATGGATCCTACGGCCCATAGGAGGCCCATGGATCATACGGCCCGCAGGAGGCCCATGGTTACAACAGTCCGTGTGTTGCCATGATTATTTTGGCCTAGTTTCCAAAAATAGGTTATTGTGGCCACTAGAAAAACACAGAAAAAGAACTGCAGTGACTACAAGCAAACAACTAAACAAGACAATAAGGAAATAAATAAGCAAGCAATTAACGCTAGCCTATTACCACTATTACACATATTACATCCACTGGGCATCAAAATTCGCCACCAGTGCAAATATAGGGAACAAAGCAGCATATTACATACACTGGCCGTCAAAATTGGCCACCAGTGCAAATAAACGCGACAGCAAAACAAGAGCATAACTGAAACAACTTCATAAGAGCTCAAGAAACGTGGTATCCACCATGCTGGCAATAAGCTTAGCAAGCTTATTAGCTTTGTCCTGTTTGGCGCTAAAATCCTCCAACACTTGTTGTTGCACCAGAAAGTATGCATCTGAATGCTCCAGGGACTTTCGCGGTCCTTCCGCTTCTTGTCGCAGCACAACTGATCGATGTCTTTCAGCTTGTAGTTGAGACTCAAGAAACCGAACTGATTCAGACAGTGAGTTTGAATAGCTTGTGCAAGCGGTAGTGGCCAGTAACTCCAACACTAAACCAAGACAGGACTTTGGGGTTGTCTCACTGTCTTCGAGATAGTCTTCCTTAGCTGTTTTATCAGCTTTGTTGGAGATCAACAAGGATGTGTCACTATCCTGAACCTTATCTGCATTACTTCCTTTACCATTGCTTAATAAGGCACTCTTCCCCAATATTCCGTCAGCATTCTAAAAGAAGAAACAAGCAGACACATAACAGTTTAGCATGTACTAGTATATGAAACTCATTTCGGTGAACCAGTTCATTAGTAAGGTGGACAGGATTAAACTACCAAGTCTTCTATTGCCAAGTACTAGTACATAATAAAAGCATCAAACAAACATATATCTATGTCCTATGGTCACTGCATTGTCTTACCAAATCAAAATAGAGACACGGTTCAAATCATACCGGTTCAAGACAAAGCAACACTGAAAGAAGACAAATCGTGGGAAACTACACGACACAACAAGATTTCAGATGGGTACCACGGGTCTACATGTACAACAACACTATTCACTCTGTTGTGATGCTAGTAATGTGCATGATATGAGAAGTCAACTGTATACACAATTGAAATTGAAATCAACAGAGCTATTGATAAGAGCAAGCCTGTTAAAGAAACATGCGTGAACATACCTGCTGTGCCATTGCAGTTTCGATTGGATCCTTCACTTTAAAAATAAGTTTGTATGAGTAAATAGAGTGATACAAGAGCAAAGCAGTATGCACAATAGCAATCATAGTTAAAAAAGGCGCGCCTAAGCGAGCGCGTAAGCGCGCCTAGGCTCTAGGCGTTGGCGAAATGCATTGCGCATAACTACGCTTAATCTGTGCATAGCTGCGCATAAGCATGCGCTTTGGTCGGTAAAGCGCAAGGCGGTGGCAAAACGCACAATTAACGCCTAGCGCTTTTTTGAACTATGAAAGCAATGGAATCTTAAATTAGAACAATTGTTCTTCAGGTTTAGGCACTTGTTCTACATGAACAGAGTACAGTAAGACGCAAGAATATAGTACTTAAAATAGAAAATGAGCTCATAGACCTTACCACATTCTTGGTTCAGGACCAGTACAGAACAAGGCGTTCCCAGTCATCGTCCAGTAAATGTGTCTCAGGAGAACGTAAGGGAATTTGATGAGTTTCTTTGCCGATGAAGTATGTTTTCTTCAGGTAATTCCGATACTGCCACCAAGCATTCTTGAAGATAGCAGAGGTATTAGCACAGGTTACCTCATCCTGAATTTCCAAATTGGTCCTTCTCTATAGAGAAAAATGGGAAAATTTGTTGTATTATAACCATCATGGAGGTAGGATGTATGGGACAAAGCAAAGTAATTGCCATGAATAACATTACTTACACATAACTCCTGGACAAACACCTGCAACTGACATTTTCCTTCATCTTCAGTATAATATTTCCAAGATGGGAAGATACGCACATACGATTTAACAACATCAAATGCGATAGATGCTAAACTACGACTAGCTGGTTGTGCTTCCTCCACAGGAATAGGCGTACTAACTGGTGGAGTTGGGGTTCGCCATGGTAGTACTGGCCCTTTGGGCACTGGAGCTGCCTTACTAACTGCTCTTGTTTGGGAGCTCTGTGGTGGAGATGGTGTTGTGTCAACAGGAACTGGGTTACTATCAGCTGCGGTTGGGGTTAGATTGGGCAAAGCTGGTTCTCTGTCCATCGTAGTAGGGGTACAATCTGCGAGAGTTTGGGTTATGTGTGGTAGGGCTGGTTCTCGTGCATGTACAACCGGGGTGCTATCTCCACCAAGAGGTAGCACTGTTTTATTTGAAGACCGTGTTTTTAGTCCGCTAGATGCTGGCATCACCCGCTCCAATTCAAATGGCTGATAAACAGGAAACATAGTTGAATGTACAGACATTGCATGAGAGACAGATGCAATAGATAGTGTGGAAAAAAGAGGGCATGAAATAGTTGACATGTATATTGTTTAACTAAAACGGATAGCATGACATAATTTCACATATATGATGTCTATCTAAACTGGATAGCATAGCATAACATAATTCAAAGATATGATGAATAACTAAATAGGATCGCATGACATAATTCACCTACATGTTATCTAAGTAATCAGGATCGCATCATTTAATTCACATATGTGATTTATATGCTAAACAGAGGGCATTAGATATGATGTCTGAACTAAGAACATGGTGTTGAACATTGTGTATATGATATCTAATCTATGCAATGCAAGACACCATATGCATGATATGAGCAGTATAACCGTGCCAAGTTAGAGCATACACCTCGGTGGGGGAATAGGACTGGTCATCTGTCTCTGAATCCATCTCTGAGGAGCTATCGGGACCCAACAAGAGATCTACTTCGACGGGTAGGACTGTCTGCTCTGAAGGCCTTGTTTTCACTCCAGATTTTTCAATCTCCCACCCAAATGGCTGATTCACAGGAAGAGTAGTTTAATGTACAAACATTGTCGACAAATGGAAATGTAATGAAGAAAAGGATGGGCAAGATATCATTCAAATATATGATGCCTGGTTAAACAGGATGGCATTGCACATTTCACGTATATTATGGCTGGCTAAAAGACATGAGACTGCACAATTCCCATATATGATATAGAAACTAAATAGGTGGCATTACAGAACATGCCTAAACTAAGCAGATGACATATATGATTTCAAAAGTAGGCACTGCAAGGAAACATATGCATGATATGACTAACATCATCATGCCAAGGTAGAGCAAACACCTTGGGGGGTAAATAGGAGTGGTCAGCGGCGTCTGAATCCGCCTCAGAACAGATATCTTCCTCTGGATTACAATCTGGAGAGGGGGTGGGGAGGGTTTGCCATTGAACCCACCATGGAGCGATGTCTGCATGACATTGTATTGCCGCGCAAAACTCTTCTCTTTTTCTCTACATGTTCAACATGACTGTGTACAATATCTGACATGTATACGAAAAAAATATGGTGAGATTATGTAAGGAGAGCATGCAGAAATTTAGAGTGATGGTAACAACCAGTGGATGGATCCAAAAATAATGATAGCAGGCTGATGATTGCTTTAATTTAATAAAAAGATAGATGATGATTGCTTTACTATTTGTTTCCCACCCAAGATGAACAACATAGGCATACCCTAGGTGAACCAGATATTAGACAGAGATACTATTCATTGCTTCCTTGATATGTGCCCCATAACTAATTTAGAACTCAAGTTTGAACATTAATTTGGACCTGACTTGGAGTCCAAGAGGTGAACAGGACGATAAAGTAGCAGGTAATTTTAATCAATGCATAATATAAGCAGAATCAAAAGAGTGCGACCTCCCTTGTGGACCCGTGTACTCCTCAGGTTCATCTACTGAGTTGATGATGCTGATGCCGTTGCGGTGGGTGCCGGCAGCAGGGAAGGAGATCTGAGGCGGCGAAAGACGGTCAGGAGTCGTGATGTCTGGTTTGGTGGATGTTTCTGTCGATGGAGCACCTCAGGTGAGGTGGACGACATCGCGGCGGGAGCAGGACAAACCACACAAAGTTCCCTTCGACACCTACCTGTAACTGAAGTAATTCTGTAAGGGCTCATTTGGCTTGCATGATTCTAAAAACGCAGGGATAGGGAAAACACCGGAATAGGATAGGAATGCACATGGTAAACAGAGCATTTGTAAACACATGATTTCTGTCAACTTGGGTGTTTAGTTTACAGGAATTGGAAGAGCAGAGGAATGCAAAGAAACATGGCTAAAATAAAGTGAAACCATATGAAAGCGTGTATAGTTAAAATATTATTCTGCCACTAATGCACTTGGTCTTGTTTTCATGCATAGGATTTTTAAAAGTAGGTCCAGGTGAATGTTTTGCTTCATTCCTTTCAACAAAATGCATGAATAATTGAATAGTAGAGTGCCATTGGAAAATTCCCTATTGCTATGTTTTTTCGTCGAACCAAAATAGCCCTAATGGATCGACATGAATGTATAGTAATAAGTGATGCAACAAGTGTACAACCTCTTTGCCGTAGCCGTGTCGACCTCAGCATCATCGGGTTGGTCGCTGAAGCAGTTGAGGCAGAGGTGGCTGTCGGAGGTGTGGAGGAAGATCTGAGGAATCTGTAGACGGCGTCCAGGGCACTGCTCTATTGTGATGGATCGTTCTTTCGTTGGAGCAGCCCCGGTGAGCCGTAAGACGTCAAGGCTGAAGCAGCACAAGACAGACATCGTCGATCTCAAGTGGGATTCTAATAGCATCTCTAATAGATGATGTAAAATAGATGTAAAATTTACATCACCAAAAACCATCTGACTACAATAGATGAGGTAAAAACTATTGACTCTGAACTTAACTGTCGAAACTGAAATTTACTGTGGAATCTGAATGTTACTGTCGAAACTGAACGCAATGGTAGCAGAGAGGCACTTGACATGTAGTTTAGGGAGGGCCTGCAGTTCATCTTCAACCTGCACCCCCTGAGCCGCCAGCCACCACCGGCCGAACCGCCGGCCCAGCGCCGCCTCGCCGTCCCGAAACAACTCCCCACCGCCGGTCCGCCGCCGCCCCGGCCATCCCTATAGGCCCCCCGCCCCCACCCTGAACCCTAAGATAGATAGTGGGGTACCTCTCCGGCGAGCCCCCGTCCCCGCTGCGGGTGGTTCTTCCTTAACTCCGACGAGCCCCCCCACCCCCTGAAAATCGACTGACCCAAAAGTCGATTCAGTCGACTGAAGTGTAGCTAAATCGGAGCAGAGCAGCAGCACGAGCGAGGGGGAGAGCAGCAGCAGCAGTGCGAGCGAGCGAGCGAGAGCCGGAGCAGCAGCAGCTGGGCGAGCGAGCGATCGAGCGAGAGCCGGAGCAGCAGCAGCAGCGCGAGCGAGCGAGCGAGAGACGGAGCAGTAGCAGCAGATCCGGCTAGTATGGACGCCGCCGCCGAAGGGGCCTCGCACTGGGGGAGAGCCGCCGTGGAGATGTCACCTGCGGCGCCGGCTTCAAGGTAGCCGCTCCATGGGGGTGCGGGATGGAGCACCGTCGGTGCCGGGAGGTCGAGCTAAGGAGAAGGTGTGATGCGATGAGTGTTCAACCTCTTTGGTGGCGCCGAGTAGGCCTCGGCTTCGTCCGAGGAGTCGGTGAGGATGCTGCGGTTCCGGTGGAGCAGGTTAAGGCGACGCTGTGGGGATGGAGCAGCTGTGATAGGTGAGGCGATCATTGGAGTAGCTCCTTGGAGGTGGAGGACGGAGCGGCTGAACCGGCGGGACGACGAGATGGACGACGGATCCTCATCTGGGGAGGTGGACGAGGGACGTCGAGCTGTTGCGGTTGACGATGTCGTCGGGGAAGAGGCTCCGGCTGGGCAGCGGTGAGGTGGCAGACAGAGGAGGGTGGGGTTTCGCGGCTGGAGCGGAGAGGTTATGGCAGCCTGGGATTTTGAATGGCAAAAAGGAGGCGATGGGAGGGGTTGAACCATGACTTAGGGACGCGCTTGTCCAAAATGTAGGGTGTGTTACAAAAGTACCCTGCACCGATTTGAACTAGCGGCCCTTTCGGCTCAGGGTTAGAAGGGGGATTTCGCGTGTCGGGATTTGGCAGCTGGAGGGAGTTTTCGCGCGCGTTGTAATTTCGGGATAGCAAGGCGCGGGTTGTGAAGGCGCCAGTTTCGGGAGCACAATATCTGAATTTTTGGGATATAACAAGGCGCGGGTTGAATTTTAGGGACAAGCCTAACGTGTAATATTGTACTTGTACGTACCAAATCAATTCGCACTTCCCTCAACCAAAAAGAAAACGAAAAAAATAAAACTATTCACACCACACAAAGAGAGAGTCTTGCCCCGTTTTACTATAAAAATGCTATTTAAAGCTACTCATACCAACAATTTAGTGCAATTAAATGCTATTCGGTAGTATGAATCCATGTTATGTCCAATTAAATTTTTTCGCTTGCTGTATAATGCATGTAACCTACTCATACCAACATTTTAGTGCATTCTAAATGTCTATACTACCGTTGCAATTCGAACTGAATTTGAATTCGTTTCTCTACTTCAATAACAATCTACAATCATGATTGTTGCCAACTTCAACCATCATTCGTGTATTACCTTAATAACACACCACATGATTACTATAGAGATAGATATGAACTATCTGTACTACATGAACTCGAATTCTTTTTTTTAATACACTTCATGTTGATTCCAAATAATAGTTCATTTGATGTACTAACTATATATTCATAATCTAAACCATGTTCCATACGTGTACGCCGTGTTTATCACACATAGTATAGTGCCCCGCCCCCTACATTATGACAAGTATTTAGACCTGAGCTGCAAAAGCCACACCTTAGCCCAAATTATGATCAATGTTCTATATGTTATCCGTAGTACTAGCAAGATGCCCATGCGTTCCACAGAACATCAACATGATCAAGGGGAGGCCTAATTTGCAAATATGGAGAGGGGTGTGGGTATGTTTTTTCAAAATTGCGATAGTTTCCTTCCTATCCGTCAGATATAAATCGGACGGCCTATATTGCAGGATGGCACCATCATCAACAACTCCGTTTTTTTATAAGAGTAGAGATAAAATATATTATATGTAGTATAACATGTTCATAACCACACCATGTGTATCAGCATTATATATATCCACACATGCATCGGTTTAAAACACTATGATAAATTCTTCAAATATCCGAATTCGCTTTTTATAATGAAGTATGATCTCTATTCATCTTTTACACCCACACAATCCTCTTATCTTTGTAGCTAGCTAGCGCTAACTTTCTCTCGTGCATGCAGACGCCCGCATGCCTCTAACCCTCCCTCAGCATTCTCTAGCTCCATCGCGCAAATTCGTCTTTTCACTTTAGGTAGTTCACCCATGGTGTGTGTAGGCCCCCCCAACTCCTTCTTTACGGCACACATCGATCGATATGCCTCTCTAGCCAGGTGTGCCTAGCACAAACACAAGCTTCCCCTCTTCTCTTATCTCCGTCCATGCCTCACTCCCACCACTCTTTTCATCGATCTCATACTCGCACACTCCTTCCCCCTCGATATAGTATGACTCTCGCACCACCTCCTAGATGCATCCCTCTCTCTCTCTATCCTTCTCCCCGTGCCTCATTTGCTTCTAACACACACATGCATGTATACCGATCGATCTCCCAACATATACCTAGGTCGACTTTAACTATTCCCCCCCCCCCATTGATCGACGTACCTCACAAGTTATGTCTCTCCTTTCTCTGACAAAGGACGATTGATCTTCCTATGTAGTTATGTCTGCTTACCACAGCCATATCGCCCCCCCATCATTCGTGCATGCCTCCTGACCCGTCTCTCACACGCACATGCATAAACAGGCAGCCATCCCCTCTCTTATTGATATTGCAGGCGTGCCCTCCGGTTGTCTAGCAAGCCTATCCCACCACTTGTTAGAAGCAACTCCACTACCACCCCCTCCAACACTCTAGCTCTATCTCTCTCCCAACCTTATTCCTCTCCTACACATATGCATGGATGCCGATCGATCTCCCTTAATACATGAGGTAGATCGATCTCCCTTAATACATGAGGTAGGCCTCTCTCCTCCTCCACACATATACCAGCCATTGTACCTCTATAGTTAATTAGGCCTCCCTCCCCCCCCCACCACACACCGATAGTCGAGCGCTGTAGGTAGGTATCCATGCAACAGAGACAAACTGCACCTGTCCCCTCTCACGTTCCAGTAGGCCGGCCACTCTATATCTTTGACGTGGGCACACACAAATTCGATGGCACTCTTTATCGATCGCGCGTGCACACACACACACACATCATCCCTCTCTTCGATATTATGGACACCTCAAGCCGATGATACCTCCACTCTCTTCTCGTGGATCGCCCCCTCTATATATATGATATATCCAGGACTCTATTTCACACACATTGCATATGTTACATTTTTTGATTGACCCCCCCCCCAAAAAAACTCTCACGAACCCACACACTATATCTCTCTACGTTTGTATCTCTCTCACACAACCCCACGTAGGTGGTGTATGTATACAAGAAGAGAATAGGTGCACCGTGCACGTACTCACGCTTCGTGCCCAGCCACACCCGCGCGGGTACACGGTGGAGCTCATTTCTGTACGAAATGGCAGCCCACGTGCTAATTTGAACGCGTGTAGCGGTTGTTTACCTACGGAGGTCGTGTACCACGCGTGCACGAAACAAAGTTTGACTTGATGCGTTGGCGCGTTATTTTTAAATAAAGTTATATCGCTCAATGGCACGTACACAGAATATAAACCGATTTTTAAGGAGAAAAAAGGTAGTCCGCTCCACTATATACAATGGAGCCTCCCTTCCTGGTTTGTCTCTCTTCAAAGTATCTCACACAAGGCTGCGGTGGCCTCTCTCTCTCTCACCGTTGGTCACTGATCCGGCCGCATCCTCGTTTCTCCGTTCAACGGCGCAGAGGCAGCACGTCCCGATCTGCGGTACACGCCGTTCTCTCTGACCAAGCTCCAGCGCGGTAGGGCCTACGCCACCTGCTCACTGCCGCCGTATGGGCAGATTCCGCCCACCGCCGCTCACCTAGTTACATCCCGACGACCTCCAGGTATCCCCTCCGGCCTTGCTCCACTGCCCGTCTTCCCACGTCGCTGCATGTGGATCTTCCATAGTTCTTTGCACAAACCGTAGCTCGTCCGGCGTACTTTCCATATTGCAATCTCGTCCTCACACCGTTTTAGACAAACACAACCGTGTTGTTATCTCCCCTTAGGACAAGGAATATGCTTCTTTTTTGTCGTCGCAACTGTCATCAACAATATTTGTCTTTTTACAAATTTCAAATGGGCATATTTTAGAGTGTAGATTCACTCATTTTGCTTCGTATGTGTACTCCCTCCGTTCCTAAATATTTGTCTTTCTAGAGATTTCAACAAGTGACTACATACAGAGCAAAATGAGTGAATCTACACTCTAAAATATGTCTATATACATCTGTATGTAGTAGTCCATTTGAGTCTCTAAAAAGACAAATAATTGAGTAGTCACTCGTTGAAATTTCTATAAAGACAAATACTCCGGAGTATATTTAAGAACCGAGGGGGTAGTGCACAGCCGCATGGGAGACTCAGACCGGTCGTTGCGCCGCATTAATAGTGAGTAATGAGCAGTCAAATCATAAGCCCCACCTTTCCCACTGTAAGTTGCTCAGAAGAAGCAACCATCAATATGCTCTTCTTTGAATCCGCTCATACTACTCCATCCGTCACTGTTTATAGAGCGCGCTTCAGAAAAAGAGAAAATCTCTGGGACTAAGGTGACTAGCGATCGGCCTGAAAAATAGCATTGGTAGTTATAGCACGGCGTCTATTACTAGAGGAAATAATGCGTACACACATGCATGTAGTGCTTCCACCCCGGATAGACACATACATGCACTTACTCCACTCCATAGTACTACATCCAGAGAAAATTGCGGTTACCATGCCCTAATTAATTGAGCAGTAAACCAAACGCGTCTAAAGTCTCTCTGGTGGTGGAAATGCATTGAGAGAAATGCATCATAATGAAGCGCGCCCTGTAAACTGTGACGGAGGGAGGAGTAGTATGAAGGTGCAAAACCAAGTACGCGTATGGCCAGTCGGTCAACGCACCTCCTCTTGGCATATCACTGACATGTGGGACCGGAGTGTGAGCAAACCGATCTCAATTGACGGCAAAATGGCCAACCTGCCGTTCCTTGAGAGAGGTGAGGAGCGAGAACACACAGACGGGCTCGCACGGAGGCCAAGATATATTCGAGCATGGTTGATCGATATCATCATTACATGTTGGGCTGCCGTTTTCTGCCCTTCTCCGGAATAAATGTGTACTTTATCAAAGATACTTCTATAAAAGACTCAGTTGGTGATGATGGTGTGTCTGCCATCTGTCACTTCTGACCATCAGATCCGCATCTAACGTCTGTGAGGTAAGTTGTGATGTTTTTGCAACAAGACCCCTCTTCTCTGCTATAATTTGCAGAAAACCCTGTAGTATCCAGAAACCAATCACATCCCCCTCACCTCATCTAAACAGCCACGAGGAATATATTTTGCGTGAAACCTAATATACTTTGAGTGATATATATACATCAAAACTATAATGTTTTTCTTTGAAGTTCATGAACATGCATTATTCTATTTTGGATCCGTTGCAACGGGCGGGGACATTGCTAGTCAAAGATTAAGAAAAATAAGAGTACAGAGGCTCCACCATGTGGTTCTAGTAGTAGTACTACTCGTACTACTAAACCTTACGCTTGGCTCTTCGCCTCTTCGTGAAGTCGAACAATGATGGTACTCGGCATGTTCGGTACTACAGTGTATGCCTCTAGCAATCTGACATCGAATGAACTGATGCATGTCCACCGCCTGGGCGAGGGTACGTTGCATTAGTCAAAAGGCGTAAGCGAGCTTCACCTTGTCCTGCAAGCTTCTCCTCATTCTGCGAGTTGACGGGACACACCAACAAGTAGTGCTAGTCCATACTCCCTCCTTTCCGGTTAATATGGCTTAATCTTTTTTGCGGGTAAATGAGAGAGCTTTATTCATATATAAGCATTCTTAGGACGATCAGCCAAGACACTGGTCACTAGGAAGCGAGGTACCCCGCAAAAAAAGAAGTAGGAAGCGAGGTGTTTCATCAAGCCAGCTCTCGGCCACATTCAAAGTGCAGCAAGCACGGTTCGCACAAAGATGTGCCGCAAGGTTTGCTGACCTGTTTATATGCTGAATAACAAAAAAGAGAGGAAATATTACCGAACGCTCCTATTTGTAACAAGATATGAGCCAGAATTAAGCGAGAATTGTGGCGAGTGTTCCATGCAATCAACTTCCATTATCACATGCGAGAACCCTCGAAGAGAACCAAATGTGTTGAAGATCGCTTTATCACATTTTAAAAATATAATAAGAGTGCAGACGCTCCTCCATCCAGTTCCTAGTACTAGTATAGTACCTCTATAGACTATAGTAGTAGTACTAGTAAACTTTGCGCTTGGTTGTTCGCCTCTTCGCGAAGTGCAACAATAATAGTACTAGTATAGTGTATGCTTCTGGCAATCTGACACCGAATTAACTGTTGCACGTCCACCGCCTGAGCGAAGGATAGCTTGCATTAGTCAAAGTTTCTCCTTGTCCTGCGAGCCACTGTGCGCAAGCTTCTCCCGTCCTGCAAGCTTCTCCTTGTTCGGCAAGTTGACGGGACACACCAAAGTAATGCTAGTCCATACTGCCTCCTCTCCGGTTAATATGGCTTAATTTCAAACGAGATAAATACACTGTCTGTCACTGTATATTTATAAAAATACTGTCAGTGGACTTCATAATACGCTCATTGCGCTCAATATATACATTTTCCGGTGTTTATACGGTCACTAGCTCACCCTGGCTGAGTATGTGTGTGCATGCACGTGTAGGTTGAGCACTTGAGCGTGACCGTGTGTGTTTCGTCGTGTGCTCGGACATGCATGCATTAGGGCGTCGCGCGCGTTTTTGCGTCCATGTGTATGTGTGACTGTTGCATACACATAGGGGGAGTACGTGTAGGGGCCACTAAAGGAGTAGTCAAATCACACAGTAAGTTAGTCGGAAGAAGCAACCATCATTTCACTCTTCAATGACACGTACGCAATATAAAATGGTTGATATGGAGAGAAAAAGAAAACCACTATATATATACACTAGCAGGAGCCTAAGCTACAAGCCTGCTTGCTTGGGTTGCTCTCTTCACAAGCATAGAACGACGGTGGCCACACCGCTGGTCACATATCCGGCCTGATCCCGCAGCTGGGGGAAGGGAACAATGTTCTGCGTAGACGCGGTCGACATCGGCGAGGGAGAAAATCCATAGTCGGTGCGTCCCAATCGGGGGTCACCGCGGTATGGGTCGATGTCGCGTCCCAACCGCCCTTCTAGCTACAGCCCGACGTCCGTTTCGAAAATATTAGTGCATGTCAACAAAAATTATACTAGTATCGCTGTTCCGTTTCGAAAAAAGCATATAAGCTATTACTTCTTACCCAGAGGATCTTTATATCCAACAGACACAAAATATCCATTCGACTATTCAAAATTACTTTCACTGCTGATCTGATGTCGAGGTAATTGTTGCATCGCCACCAAAACCCACCATCTCTTAAGCTAAAGTAGACTGAGCTAACCCCTATATTAGCATATTACTAAGATAAACAGAAGGCACTGTAGAATCATTTAGGATGTGAGCTTGTCAATCTGAATGTGGAGGGACACCAGCTTAGCCCCGGCCAGCAGCTTGGGCGGAACTGTGAAGAAGGTCAGCTCCTGCACGGCGACGTCGTCGGGATCCCTGGTGCTTGTCACCTTCATTTCCACCTTGACGGCGTCGGTCCTGCCTTTGGGCTCCCCCGACAGGCCGTTCGCCCATAGCTTGGCCACGTAGTGCGGTAGTGGGGACGCCCCCGCTCTGATGCAGATGACCGACACGGTGATAGGTGCGCCGATGTCGAGCACGCCGCCGACCAAGAAAAACGTGCGGCCGTCCTCCTCCGCGAACAGCAAGAGCCGTGGCTCCGAAAGTGGCACTTGCAACTGGAGCGCCTTGCCGTACTGGATCCTGTGCACGGGCATGGGACGCACGGTGCTGATGTGGTGGGAGAGCCACGGTGGCGGGCCTTCGTAGCCGCAGACGGGCACATGGCATTTGCAGGGCGCGAGCGGACACACGCTTTCGTGATCGGCGAGCTTGTGGTAAGTGACGTAGAGCCCACAGCCTTCGTGCGGGCACTCCTCCCTCACCGAGGAGAGGACGGCGTCCACCGCCGTGTTCTGCACGTCGAAGCCACCGCCGTGCTCGCACTTCTGGCACTGCCACTGGTTCCCGGGGCACTCGACCCAGCATTCCGCGCAAGCCAGGTGCCCTCCCTTGCACTGCACAAATCAATCGAACAACACATCAATCAAGAAACCTGCACCTTGCTCGATCAGCCGAACGGACGAGGTGTATTCGAACCTCATACACTGGAGGCTTCAAGGGGCGGAGGCACAAGGGGCAGTGGAGCAAGGTGAGGTCCATCGAGACCATAGAGAGCTCCATCGTCGGGTCCTGTTCCGTCTGCATGATCTCGCCCTCCTCGTGCACAACCATCTCTCGCTTTATTAGGGCCGGGGCATTACAAAGCTTTACCGTCACATATTCATACTACTTCAAGGTGCATTAAATCAACACATGCAAGTATCAAAAGGAGAGTCACGGCATGCATGCATGCGTTGTAATTAATGCATCAGTAAACGCAAATTAATGAAATATATCGAGTGCAGTGCTTTGATGTGTCGCGTCAACTCATACAAGACCGAGAAGTTTGATTACTACAACGCCCTCTCGCCTTAACCGCACCTGCCTTTGGCTGCATGACAGGTGGGCCACCGACCTATTGGGCCCACCTGTCATGGACGCAAAGGCAGGAGCAGTAACTCAATGAAGCTGCGTCCCTCCCTCGCCCATGAGCGTGGTGGCTGGCAGGACTAGGAGAAGCTTTCGTTCGCTACACGCTCTCCCTCCCGTACGCGGTGGACATGCAGTAGTTCAATCGGTGTCAGATGGCCAGAAGCATACTGTAGTACTCCTCCACTGCAGTAGTACTCCATCATTTTGTTCGACTTCCCGAAGAGGCGAAGAGCCAAGCGCAGCCCGGACGCTCGTGTGGCAGTTTCATGTGTAGAGTAGTCTAGGATAGCGTGTACCGTGCCTGTAAGCTTAAAATCGTTGGGGTCGGCTCTATGCTATATTTATTTGATTAAAATTATCTTCTGGCCCTACCTGTCATCCTGGTGATTCTAGTTTGCACGCTCATCTGGTCAAGACAGGAATATATATTTTAATTTGTGGTGGGGTAAATGTTAGAGGTTGCAAGAAATGGAGTATTGTACATTGCGGGTCTTTCAGCCAAGTTTAGAGGCAACCATGTGGGGCCAGTGCTATGATGTGTCGCGTCAACTCGTACAACGAGGAGAAGCTTGATTTTACTACTACACGCCTTCTCCCTCGCCCATGCGCGCGGTGGCTCGCAGACGAGGACATGCTTTTGCTTATATAGTACTACAACAAGCTATCCCTCCCGCTCGCGGTGGACGGACATGCAGCAGTGGATTCGATACTGTAGAAGCAGTTGTAGTAACATCATTGTTCGTCTTCTCGAAGAGGCGAAGAGCCAAGTGCAACCCGAACGTGGCAGTTGCGAACCTTGGAGCATGCATATAGCCAGGCTCTTGCATGAGACAAAATTGCTATGTGAGCCCACTATTGTAGTAAGTACTTGCTAGTATAGCCCTGTGAACCAGAAAGGAGTATTTGTCTTTCTAGAGATTTCAACAAGTGACTAGACTACACCGAGACGGAGTACATATGGAGCAAAATGAGTGAATCTACACCGTAAATAAATACGTAGTTCTCTCGTTTTCCTCTCGGCCTTGGTCGCGGTGCACAATATTGAGTATACTACTACTACTATCATCTTGAAATTTATGAAGTCACCATAGCCACCTCGTCGTCGACGGGAATGTCTCCTAACACGCGATAGACGCGAGCGGCAGTCGCCTCCATAGGTGTTTGAATGCCAAGGAGGGAGAGGGTAGCGGTTCCCGAGACGTTGAACGATCAATGATGCATCCTCAAATTACTCTACATGCAGAGGGAATTAATTGGAGAAGCAGAATAGAGCCAACACGATGTGAATGCAACAGAGTTTGGATTCTCATATAAAGGCGCCCCGCCACTCCAATCCTTCTACTCCTTAGTCTCTGCGCAACACTGCTCACTCCAATCCAAGACCAAGTGACTAGAAGCCAGAAGCACCTATGGAGGCGATGGACGCGAGAGGCAGTCGACTGTGCCAAATCATCCAAGGCACCGGCCTGCGGCCCCGCACCGCGCAGCGTTTCCAGACAGTGCTGGCGACCGCCGGCGTCATAGCCCTCGCCGATGCCGGCTTCGCCTCTCGCATGGACGACATGATGGTCAACTTCATCCGCAAGTTCGCCGCCGTCAAGAAGCGCGCGGACGACCTTGCCGTACTGCTCCAGCCCGCGCACCCAGGCTCCTCATTGCCTGCCACCCTCATCGGCCTCCATGGTGACGAACTCTTTCAAGCCCTGGTGGCCCTGCAGTTGCCGGAGGTCGCGCTCGTCGCGCAGCGCCTCGCCATGCAAGAAAATGTCGACCTGCACATCCACGTCTACGAGGAAATCGTCTACATAGGCCACTACAAGGCCAGCAAGGACATAAAGACGTTGGCCTTCTTCCAGCGGCTGGAATATTTGGACGCCATTGTTATGAAGCACGTCGGCCTGGCCACGAAAGCCGCTGCTACTTAGCCGCCGTTCGGTGGGCCGGCGCCCTGAGTCGAGGAGGTGGACATCGTCGATGGATGCATCTCTTCTTCTTGCCTCCTGTAACCAGCACTGCATCGCCTCGTGGCCTTAATGTTTTATTAGTATAGGAGTATATGGGATTTTTATTCCAGTAGTAACGTTTTCACTGTGAGGTGGGGCCGCAGTTGAACAAACCGGCCATCGACAAATCCCCACCCCGCCCACCGGGCGTCGGCTGAGTTAGAATTAGAAGAGAGAAACGAGGGAGAAGAGCTAGCTGTAGCACACACGCTGTTGTCAGATGGGACTCGCATTGATAGAATAGGAGTACTGAGCACTCGTACCTCTTTTTTTAGGGAAAAAGCAGTCGTATGTCTAGTACTACCACTAGTTGGGTGCGTGCGACCCATACATAGCATCACTTTAGGTCTCCTTTTCGAACCGCAGCTATGCTTCACCGCTACATATTTGTTCACGCATTTATCCTCCTATATGTACTCCTAGGATGTTTCCACATGCACCCTTTCGCCGACATGTGGGACATAGAGCATCTGGGTCGTAGTGCATGCACGACTCGGAGCATATGCCAGGGTAGTTTACATTTCAGACCTCACGAATTACATGCAAACCCCCTGCAGAAGAATAAATAAATAAATGAATTACTACATGAAACCAGATTATTTTCATAGAAACCGGAGCACGTTCATTAAATTTTGGACATAACACGTTTATAAAAAACTACCGGACCTAAACCAGTCTAAGGGCCTCTTTGATTCGCAGGATACTGAAAACACAGAAATGGGGAAAGTATGATGGCGATGAACCGAGACGAGGAGAACTCTACTAACTCAGTTAGAGGTTAGAGTTAGATTCTAGCCGTGAACTAACTCTAAACCAAAGAGGTGTATGGATGGTAGGGTTAGATTGACAATAAATGTTCTTTCTCAATCACTGTGCAACACTGCTCACTCCAATCCAAGACCAAGTGACCAGAATCCAGAAGCACCTATGGAGGCGATGGTCGCGAGCGGCAGTCGGCTGTGCCAAATCATCCAAGGCGCCGGCCTGCGGCCCCGCACCGCACAGCGTTTCCAGATGGTGCTGGCGACCGTCGGCGTCGTAGCCCTCGCCGACGCCGGCTTCGCCTCTCGCATGGACGACATGATGGTCAACTCCATCCGCAAGTTCGCCGCCGTCAAGAAGCGTGTAGCGAAAGCTCCTACTAGTCCTGCCAGCCAGCACGCTCATGCGCGAGCTCGGTCTTGTACGAGTTGACGCGACACATCAAAGCACTGCACCCGATATAAGTCTTTTTACACATTTCAAATGGACTACTACATACGGATGTATGTAGACATATTTTGCTTCGTATGTAGTCACTTGTTGCAATCTCTAAAAAGACTTTTATTTGGAAATGGAGGGAGTACAACGCATGCATGCATACCGTGACCTCCCTTTTGATACTTGCATGTGTTGATTTGATGCACCTTGCCAAATTTTGACTATAAATTTAACTAACCAAATTTTCATGCATGTCACAAAAAATTACGGGGCTGTTTGGATTGTGACTATGTTTGTCTTATGTTGCCACATTATTTTTCCCACACTTGCCTAACTTGAGTTGCTCAAATTGTTAGACACACTTTGGCTTGCCTAAGGGAATCTTGCCACACTTTTTGTGTCTATGACATGTGGGGTTCACTGCTAATAAAAAAAATCTTGTCTTAGGTGTGGCTAATAAAAAAGACTTATATTTAGGAACGGAGGGAGTAGAAAATATAAATAATAATGCATGTTGGGGCAACCCACGTTTCCGATAATTTTAGCCGTGGGCTTGTTCACAATTTTTACGAGGGGGTGGTTGTTCATTTAATGGAGGGACTTGTACCAGACTTGAACGATACAAAGTGCGACTTGGCACCCTCAAAAAAAGTGCGACCTGGCACACCGTAACACCACTTGGAACAAGCGGGTAGCTATCTTAAAAAACAATCAACAACTAAAAAAACGGCGACCTGGCACGTAGTACACAATTTTAAACGATTGTTTTGATGGAGTGAAAAGGAAAACTACCCCACTACGTATATATAGGCCGTAGCCTCCGCGCTTGCTTGCTAGGGTTGCTCTATTCACACACTCTCATCCTCTCCAGATCTAAACAAGATAGGGGTGGTAACACTGTCTTTCTCCCTTCAAAAAACACTGTCTTTCTATCCTCACCGCTGGTTACAGATCCGGACGTATCCCCCTCCGCCAGTGAAGGGGAGGAGGGGCAGCGTTTAGGCCATCGTCGACAGCGAGGGAGGAGACCCACTACCGACCGCACCGTTATCTCTGGCCGAGCGCCGGCGCGAGAGGTCCTCCGATCCCTTCGTCGTTGCCCTAGAGTGGGCGGATCCGGCCTCCCGCCGCCCACCTATCCACATCCCGACGACCTTCAGGTATATCTTCCTTCGAAACCGCCTTAGCTCTACTTCCTCAGCTCGCTACGTCGCTGCATGTGCATCATTTTCTACCTCTCAGCCCCTCTCGATCGGATGGTCCAACGTCACCTATTTTCTTCTTCTATTGTTAGAGGTAAAGCTACTTCATGGAGTCGCATCTTGTACTTGGTTCAAACAAGAAATAAAGTGGGGGTGGGGGAATTTAGTATGTAGTACATCGGACTTGGTACAAATAGGAAGGAAAGGGGGTGAAAGTAGTACAGACTGGTCATCCAACCGGTCTCTTGGTCGAAAAGGCAAATATAGGGGTAACGCTATACACAGTGGTATGACCAGGACTAGATTTGCTATCCACACATAGGAGTAGGTGGCTAGAGTGAACAAAAATGGGACCAACCCAGATATGTTTCTTGGATGTTTGTTTCTCGGGGCAACAAACTATGAATCACCACTTTATGCCCCTGTTTAGGTGCATGGTGCTGGACTGCTGGTGCACCCACTGTCCCATGCCCTTATACCAAATATTTAGTTGTTCTTAATCTAATGCCCCTGGTAAAAATGAAGTCATGCCACTGTTATAAGCCATGACGAGTTTAGCCAAATGTTTTTGCCTATAATTGTTTGAGACTTTGACTGTTTCTCTGTAGCTTTTGTGCAAACAAGGATATCCATTTCACCTGGTTGCTGTTGTGACCTTTTGGTGCACTGCACAAAACTCTTCTTAAAAGAAGTGACTTTTGTGCTGTTTAACTGGAATGTCTGAATGGAACAGTTGGTTCATTTCGGTGGAACTGCACAAAGGGAGATCTGTGTTCCAATCCTCATCATCCATATTGGCACCATAACCTTCCTTTAGGTAAGAATGGTATTTAATGCATGTGTTCATCTCTATTTTGCGACTGCCATGAGAAAATAATGCTATTTTTTACTAGTACACTTGTACTCCCTCAGTGACAAAACCAATTCTGAAATAGAAGGCCAATCATGTACTTGGTTTCACCAACTGGTGAGGAGACTGAGAAACAGAGCATGAAGAGGAAGAAGAAGAAGAGTAAACAGTGCCAAAGCGATCTTGCTGAAGCCAGAGGCCTCAGTCGAGGCCATTCAAGGGCTCCGGCAACGACTACCTTACATGTGAGACGATCCTCCAGGGAGCCCTTCCACTTCTGCTGTCTCACTTAATTAATTAGGAGTACTTAAGTACCACTAATTTATTGCTGCCTAATTTTCCTGTCGGAGTTAAACAAATCTTTAGTAGCACCCTATGCTGAATCGTGTATGTGTGTATGTTTGTCTATGAGGTGAATCATGTGGTGGAGCAGGGAGGGAATGCTAACTTTACCCATTAAGATAATGAGGGTGCTTCTATTTGTCAGTGCATGTTTCATCAACTAGTCCCACTATTACAGTAATCTCACTCTCTCAACATATGTGCCAATAGGGATGCTTGATTTTGGTGGAACTGCACAAAAACTTTGGGTGCTTCATTGCCTCGACAGCTTCCTTCCTTTCCTGTTAGTCGCTAATCTCGTCTTGCATTCTTCTTTGCTGTCAGTTGCTTGGCTTATCTCGGCTTCCAGTCAAATGAAATAGTAATTGATATGCTACCTCACACAGGTTTGTACTGGTCTTTATCTTGATTATTGTGCTTGTCATATGTATTGGTAATTTGGTATTGTGCTACTGTTTGCCGATTTCATAAAGGAGTAACTTGGAGCCTGAATTCGCAGGCAAATCATTACATCGGGTAATTTCAGTAGAACTGCACAAAAAGATCAAATGGACAGGTACTTATGCTGCTGCTATGTACTCCAAAGTTCACTCAGACAAGCATCGATGTTGACAAGAAGAAGTGCCTATATTCATTTGAGTATCAACCGGCGTCAACCAATTGTTAAACTCCAAGTATTAGGAGAGTGAACGCCAAAAATATTGCTTGGCGCATAGCCCAGAAAAACGCAGTCCAGTCTTTGGTCCCAACTTGTGCCTTTTGGTTATCTGCACATATGGTAGCGAAGTGTATGGCATGGAGTCTAAAGATTCCAGACAAGTTGGTTGACGCGTATATTCATCTGGCACTTAATCAGTCTGCACGCCAGGGATGCTCCATTTCAGTTGAACTGCACAAAAAATTTGGGTGGTTCATTTTCTCAACCGCCTCCTTTCTCGTCTGCAATGTAGAATTTTGGCGAGATGCAGGACCAAGATGAGCCAGTAAACTAGTTGGATGAAAGTAGTGGCCAAGTTCCTCAAACCTCCCTCGGCACGAAGCCACTATTTGAGGATAAACCTACAAGCAAAGTTCAGATTGTCTGTGCTGCCTCTTATGTACTCGAAAGTTTACTCGTAGAAGCATTAATTTTAGCAAGAAGTACCTCCGGCTGAACACCATTTACCAGTCTCCAATGTAGAATTTTGGCGAGCTACAGGACCAAGATGAGCCAGTAAACTAGTTGGATGAAAGTAGTGGTCAAGTTGCTCAAACCTCCCTCGGCACGAGGCCACTATTTGAGGATAAACCTACAAGCAAAGTTCAGATTGTCTGTGCTGCCTCTTATGTACTCGAAAGTTTACTCGTACAAGCATTAATTTTAGCAAGGAGTACCTCCGACTGAACACCATTTACCAGTCTGTACCCTAGGTAATTAAAGTTCGTCCATGGATCATATTGGCTGTGATCTCAATCATTTGGATGCATAAACATACTGAACATGTGTATATCTGAATCTTTTTGTGAATTATCTATGAATATTGTTGTGTGATCTATCAATCATTTGGATCCATAGACATGCTGAACTTGTGTATATATGAATCTTTTGAGTTGTTGATAGTGAATGTTGGCTATGAATATGAACGTGTCCTGTGAACCTGAGTTTGATACGAATGTTTACCTTTTCTGTTGTGCTTGTGTGTGAACTTGTTAGTATGCCTACTATTGGGGTATGTGACGTGTGGGTGCAACGGCACACCTTCTTCCCGAGAAGAATTGCACCTGCTTTGTTAGGGTAGCAACGGCGCATCAGCTCTTTTTAATCTTTTTGCTCTGTCTTGCCCCCTCCCCCGCTCAACCCCTGTCGTAATGTTTTCGGCCTCAAAAGAAACATAGTACTGCGTTGTTTTTGGGGCTTGATGAAAAATCGAGTGCTGGTTTCTGTAGGTTGGCCCGCCCAGCAAATGGGCTGCTGGTCCACCACGGACTGGGAGGCTAAAAATACAAGTTGTATGGTGCAGAGGCAAGTAAAAAAACGCCATCAAGAGCCATCCACTGAAGAAAAAAAATCTGTCCTGATGTGCTTCTTTAGTCATGCCGCCGGCCCCCTCTATAATCCAGTTCGCTCGGGGATCTGGTATATTTTTTTTCCAGAGGGCGAACAAGTATCAGCTAGGCCTAGGTTTTGTATTTTAACATGCATAGCCCACGACATACGGGTGACAGTGGTTTCAACTTATTTTTTGAGGTCCATACTGGCCTATGGGCTTTTTCTTAAAGATCGACAGCCCAATGTATTTTTTTAACCACATTATATATATTTATATTATTACTATTATCGTATATTTTATAGAGACTTATATATACATTATGAAAACATCTCACGTGTTATTAACTTATAAAAGTAAATGTTTAACAGAAGTTGGCAAGGAAAATCCTGGTTGTTTTTGACTCACAGGCAAGGAAAATCCTTGTGATTGCGTACAAAAGCTTGCGAAGATTTTAAGGACCAATGTAATAATAACGCGCTCATTTTATTTTGAGCAATAACTTGCTAATTTGTTAATTATGTATATAAAAAATGTGCCTCTCCGGTTTATTTTTGATATTAATTGCTCCTTCTAACATAACATTATATATATATAACGAGCCCAGCTAATTCGTGTATTTGAAGGAAGTGTAAATGGGCTGGGATTTCTTAGATAATATAAATGGGCCGCATTAACGCGAAATTATTTGTTCACCCAGCCCAGCAAATGGACTGTACATTCTAGAAAACATGGGTTAAATATATGCCAAATTTTTGCAGGCTGACATGTGGGCCAATAGGTCGAAGCCTACGCAGGGCGTTGTCAACTTGGTCGGCATGCACCTTCAATCTCTCGTCTTCTTCCTCCAGCGTCGCCGGGACTGCCTGGTCTGGCCTCCGGCGGCTAGCGGCTCTGCTTAGCACGCATCGCTGGGAAGTGCTACCCCACCGCTGGCCAGGCTATCCCTCCACCCCTCCACACCTCCTGTTATTCTCCACCGACAGCAGCCCCACGCCGCACCAGAACCAGTTATAACCCTTCTCCTCCACTCAACCTGCGACTCCACTGCCGCGTCTTCCCATCTCCGAGTCGTTCCCGTCCGGGGCCTCCCCGTCGTCCACCGCCTCGCTGCGCTCGGTGCGGCGTGGTCAACAAACGAGAGTCATCGGAAGAGGACTGTACGTGGAGAGCCTGACGGCTGGGACCCACGAGGTCCATGGTCGCACGCAAGGAAAGTTCCTCCTTATTAAGCTGAAAAAAATGTTTCCTCCACCTGACAGCTGGGACCCACCGGCTGTATCTTCGCACGGAAGGAAGTGCCTCCTTGTTATGCGAAAAAAATTATTCCTCCCGTTGACAGCTAGGACCCGTCAGATTTGGTGGCTGACATGTGGGCCTACTAAGCAGACGTGTACGCAGGGCTTTGTCAACTTAATCAACAAATGATTCTAGCAGCTGGACCGTTGGATGTTAATCCAACAGCTGTGCTCCTTCTTCAACCTCTGTTCTTGCTCCTGTCTCCCGTGGGCGGCACCGCGGCTATGCTGCCGTGCACCCGAACCAGTCAAGTTTCCCACTCCTCTCCATCTGCGACTCCACTGCCCCGTCTTCCCCATCCCCGGGTCGTTCCAGTCTGGGGCCTTGCCGTCGTCCACCGGCCTTTGGTGCACTCAGCACGGTGTGGTCAACGTGGTCAACAACCGAGATTCATCGGAACATGACTGTACGTGAGAGGCTGACAGTGGGGACTCACCACGCCCATGGACGCATGCATGCAACGAAACGCGGCGTGGTCAACGTGGTCAAGGGACGACTTCCATCAGAAGTGTACTATACGTGGAGAGGCTGACAGCTGGGTCCACAGCCGTAGCAAAAAAAGTGCCTCCTTATTACGCGGAAAATAATGATTCCTCCACCTAACAGCAGGGACCCACTGGATGGGCCACCGTATTTTGTGAAAAAAAACATTTCCCCCTGACTGCTGGGACCCACCGGACGGGTCACCGTATTTCACGAAAAAAACGTTTCCCCCGCTGTCAGCTCGGACCCACCGGAAGTGCCTCCTTATTACGCACAAAAAAAAATGAATACTCCCCCTGCTAGTTGGGACCCACCTTGGTGGGTGGCTGACTTGTGGGCCTACTAAGTTGACGGGGACGGAGTGCTTTGTCAACTTAGTCAATATGAACGATTCTAGCTCCAGTGACCGTACGATGTCTATCCAACGGCCGTAGTGCTTCTTCAACCTCTGGTCTTCTTGCTCCAGCCGCCCAAAGCAGCGCCGGTCGTGCCGCATGCTCCTGCCTCTCGTGGCCGGCTGTGTTGCCGCGGAGACCTCACCGCCCCCTACTATTCCCACCGCTGGCCAGGCCCTACGGCGACGGCAGCCTCACACCGCAGCCGAACCAGTGAACCCTCGTACTCCTCTCTGCGCGGGTTTCCACTGTCGCGTCTTCCCCGGCTCCGCGTCATCCCCTTCCTAGGCCTCGCCGTCGTCCACCGCCCTGGTGCTCTCGGCGTGGCGTGGTCAACGTGGTCAAGGAACGACTTCCATCGGAAGAGTACTGTACGTGGAGAGGCTGACAGCTGGGTCCACGGCCGCAGCAAGGAAATGCCGCCTTATTACACGCAAAATAATCATTCCTCCACCTGATAGCGGGGACCCACCGGACGGGCCACCGTATTTTGCGAAAAAAACGTTTGCCCTGACTGCTGGGACCCGCCAGCTACATCTTCGCACGCAAGGAAGTGCGTCCGGGCAAAAAAAAAAACGATTCGTCCCCTGACTGCTGGGACCCACCAGCTACATCTTTGCACGCAAGGAAGTGTCTGACAGTTGGGACCCACCTGGTCGAAGCGTACGTAGCGTTGTCATTCTGGTCGCGAACGTGTACGTACATACTGGTCGATGTAGAGGCGCGCACGTGTCGATGTAGAGGCGCGCACGTAGCATGTACACGACGTATAGCGGCCAGGGTGCAAGAAAGTAAATACGGCCACGTACGTACATACGGGCGGGGTCTCGAACACCTACTCGCGTGTACGTATGGCCAAGGCTCGTGTACATGGCTGGGTCGGAACGGAGAAACAGCGTCGTCGTCGTGTTCATGGGGAGCCAACCGACTGGGTCGGAACGGAATGCGTCGTCGTGTTCATCGGGAGGGCTTGGACGGAATAGCCGATGGAAACGAGGCCTGGCGTACCGCAGAACGGAGGAAACGGCCTTGTGTTCAACCGGCCACGTTCGAAACGGGATCCTGTTCATCGGGAGGGGTCTGACGTACCGCAAAACGGAGGAAACGGACCTCCTACGGTCGAAACGGGGGTCCTGTTGATCGGGAGGGGTGTGGCGTACCGCAAAACGGTGGAAACGGACTTGTGTTGGAGCGCTACGGTCGAAACGGGTGTCCTGTTCATCGGTTGGGTGTGGCGTACCGCAAAACGGGACTCCACGGGATACTGTTCATCTCCACCGTCGACCCCCTCCAGCCTCCACGGGCTATTGTTCATCCACCGTCGACCTCCTCCAGCCTCCACATGTGACTGTTCATCCACGGGCTCCTGTTCATCCAGCCTCCATAGCGCGCTACTCCACCGGCTACTGTTCAACCAGCCCTCTCCACGGGCTCCTGTTCAACCACCCCTCCACGGGCTACTGTTCATCCAGCCCTCCACCGTCTACTGTTCATCCTGCCCTCCACGGGGTGGTCCTGTTCATCCTGCCCTCCACGGGGTCCTGTTCATCCAGCCCCAACCGGCTCGATCGATCGGGGTCCTGTTCATCCAGAGGCAACACCACGGGGTCCTGTTCATCCACCCCCACCGGCAACTGTTCATCCAAACCCCTAGCAATGCTCACTGTTCATCCAGAGGCAGCATCGATCGGCTTCAGTTAGCAGCAGTAGCGAAGGAATCACTCGATCGGGTTCAGTTAACAGCCATCGATCGATCATTCGGGTTTAGTAACGCGTAGCCTGCAGTGCAATCGCTCGGGTTCAGTTAGAGCCCAACGCCTCGCACCCACGCGCGTGCGTGTACGAGAGAAACGCGCATCGCTCGGCCCCGACCACCCACCGTAACCGGGAACACCCCGATATTTTTCTCGCCCTCGCTTCTACCACGGTTTTTTCCATCATGGACGGCCCAAAGAATGTCATGGAGCTGCGTCTCCGGCCCGCCCAGGACGAAAAACCCATTTTTTGTCATAGAAGTAGGACCCCACCACATCTATGATGATACCGTGTTTTGTCACAATTATTGTCATAGAAGTGTCATAAGTATGACAGAAAAAAAATTTGTTCGGCCCAAAATGTCACGGATGTGTCTTTTTTTGTAGTGTAAGCCAAGTCTTCTACATGTGCAAAACTGTCTTACACCCGTTTTATGTGAAGTAGAGTCTATCACACCCGATCATCATGTGGTGCTTCGAAACGACGAACTTTGGCAATAGGGCATACTCGGGGAGAACACTTTTATCTTGAGATTTAGTGAAGGGATCATCTTATAATGCTACCGCCGTTCTAAGCAAAATAAGATGCATAAAAGATAAACATCACATGCAATCAAAATATGTGACATAATATGGCCATCATCATCTTGTGCTTTTGATCTCCATCTCCAAAGCATCGTCATGATCTCCATCGTCACCGGCTCGACACCTTGATCTCCATCATTGCATTGGGGTCGTCTCGCCAACTGTTGCTTCTACAACTATTGCAAACGCATAGCGATAAAGTAAAGCAATTACTTGGCGCTCGCATTTCATACAATAAAGAGACAACCCTAAGGCTCCTGCCGGTTGTTGATATTACAAAACATGATAATCTCATACATCAACATATATCACATCACGTCTTGACCATATCATATCACAACATGCCCTGCAAAAACAAGTTAGACGTCCTCTACTTTGTTGTTGCAAGTTTTACGTGGCTGCTACGGGCTTCTAGCAAGAACCGTTCTTACCTATGCAAAAGCCACAACGGTGATTCGTTAAGTTTGCTGTTTTAACCTTCTTCAAGGACCGCCCATAGTCAAATTCGATTCAACTAAAGTAGGAGAAACAGACACCCGCCAGCCACCTTTATGCAAAACTAGTTGCATGTCTGTCGGTGGAACCGGTCTCATGTGTGTGGACATGTAAGGTTGCTCTGGGCCGCTTCATCCCACAATATCGCTGAATCAAAATAAGACGTTGGTGGTAAGCAATATGACTATCACCGCCTACAACTCTTTGTGTTCTACTCGTGCATATCATCTACGCATAGACCTGGCTCGGATGCCACTGTAGGGAAACGTTGCATGGAAAACAAAAAAATTCTACGCACACGCAAGATCTATCCATGAAGATGCATAGCAACGAGAGGGGAGAGTGTGTCCCCTCGTAGACCGTAAGCAGAAGTGTTTGTCAGCGCGGTTGATGTAGTCGAATTTCTTCGCGCTCCAACCGATCGAGTACCGAACGTACGGCACCTCCGTGTTCAGCACACGTTCAGCTCGGTGACATCCTAGCCTTCTTGATCTAGCAAGACGACGAAGTAGTGGATGAGTCGGCAGCACAACAGCGTGGTGACGGTGATGGTGAAGTTATCTCCGCAGGGCTTTGCCTAAGCACTACGAAAATATGACCGAGGGTGAAACGGTGGAGGGGGCGCCGCACACGGCTAAGACAATGTTGTATCCTTGTGTGGCGCCTCCCTCCCACATATATATAGGTGGGGGAAGGAGGGACCAGCTAGGAGGCGCCCCCAAGTAGGCCGAATCCTACTTGGGGTCCTCCCCCAAGCAGCTCCCCCTTTCTTTTCTAGGAGAGAGGGGAAAGGCAGGGGAGGGTGGCACCCCCCCTTTCCTTTCTCCCATGTGGTGGGGAAGGCAGGAGGGGCTAGCCCTCCCCCTTTTCCTTCCTAGGGCCAGCGGCCAGGGAGAGGGGCGCGCCAGCCCTATTGTGGGCCGGTGTGTCTCTCCCCTTGGCCCATTAGGCCCATAGACCTCCGGGGTTGTCCGGAACCCCTTCCGGTGACCCGATGACCACCCGGTGCACTCCGAAACTATTCTGGTGTCCGAATACCATCGTCCTATATATCAATCTTTACCTCTCGACCATTTTGAGACTCCTCGTCATGTTCGTGATCTCATCCGGGACTCTGAATAACATTCGGTCACCAAATCATATAACTCATATAACACTATATCGTCAACGAACGTTAAGCGTGGGGACCCTACGGGTTCGAGAACTATGTAGACATGACCGAGACACCTCTCCGATCAATAACTAATAGCAGAACCTGGATGCCCATATTGGCTCCTACATATTCTACGAAGATCTTTATCAGTCGAACCTTATGACAACATACGTAATTCCCTTTGTCCATCGGTATGTTACTTGCCCGAGATTCGATCATCGGTATCTTCATACCTAGTTCAATCTCATTACCGGCAAGTCTCTTTACTCGTTCTATAATACATCATCTTGGAACTAACTCATTAGCCACTTTGCTTGCAAGGCTTCTTATGATGTGTACTACCGAGAGGGCCCAAAGACACCTCTTGGATACTCGGAACGACAAATCCTAATCTCGATCTATGCCAACTCAACAAACACCTTCAGAGATACCTGTAGAGCATCTTTAT
Organism: Aegilops tauschii subsp. strangulata; assembly: GCF_002575655.3. Classification (NCBI taxonomy): domain Eukaryota; kingdom Viridiplantae; phylum Streptophyta; class Magnoliopsida; order Poales; family Poaceae; genus Aegilops; species Aegilops tauschii. The sequence continues at coordinate 321,258,125 of NC_053038.3, read as the reverse complement.
GATCACCCAGTTATGTTGTGACGTTTGATAGCACACAAGGTATTCCTCCGGTATCCGGGAGTTGCATAATCTCATAGTCAAAGGAATATGCATTGGACATTAAGAAAGCAATAGCAATAAACTGAACGATCAATATGCTAAGCTAACGGATGGATCTTGTCCATCACATCATTATCCTAATGATGTGATCCCGTTATCAAATGACAATACATGTCTATGGTTAGGAAACCTTAACCATCTTTGATCAACGAGCTAGTCTAGTAGAGGCTTACTAGGGACATGGTATTTGTTTATGTATTCACACATGTATTTAAGTTTCCGAACAATACAATTCTACCATGAATAATAAACCTTTATCATGAATAAGGAAACATAAAATAACAACATTATTATTGCCTCTAGGGATATTTCCTTCAGTTTATGTAGGGTGCCGACTTTGGTCGCTTGGGTGACAAAATCGTCAGATCGAATGTGCGCAGCCTCGGGGCTGGAGTGGAAGTCGGAGCGGTGGCTCTAGAGGTGGTTGTTTGTAGGGTGTCGACTTTGGTCTCTTGGGTGGCAGAGTTGTCGGCTCGGCTGGTGCGCGACCTCGGGGCCCGTGTGTATGTGTTGTTTGTAAGCCGGAGCGGCAGCTCTGGGTCGTGGTGTAGGGTGTCAACTCCGGTCTCTTGGGAGGCGGAGTCATCGGCTCGATTGGTACGCAGCCTCAGGGATGGTGTGCGTTGCTCGGTTGTATTGGTTTTCGCCAGTTTTTCCTTATTAATTGGTCAATTCTCTTCTTCTATATGAAAAGGCAGAGCTCCTATCGGTTGCTAAAAAAGACTAGATCCGAACAATCCACCAAAGACTAGCACTAAAGCGAATCCTACAAGATCCTCGAGAGACACACCTCCACATGCCCTTCGATGATGCTAGATACATCACCGAAACAGAGACTAGACAGGGAGAACCTTATTCCATTTTCAAGAAGTCTCCACCGCCTTGTCTTCATGAGCAGGACACAAACCTTAAAACGGATTCATAAAACACCTATAGACAGAGCAAGACCTCTCCCGCCTGTAAGGGGTCCACCACGCCTCCATGGCCCTAGGAGCTACCGGAGTGAGGCGACCGCCGACAGGAGGTAGAGAAACCCTAATCTTTTTTCTTGGAGAAGAGCAAAGCTGGCCAAACATGCGGACCCGCCCCGGGCCACCCTAATCGGGCCTGCATGGCACGACCCGCCATGCCGTGATTGCTAGCCGGGCCATGCCGTGCCGGCCCGTGTGCTGCGTCCTCCAACCCAGGCACGACCCAGCTAATAAACTGGCCGGCCCGTGGCACGTTTAGCATGCTGGGCTACATATTTTCCAGCCTATTGGGCTATTTTTTTAGGCTTATCGGGCCGTATTTTAGAACACACACACACACACAAATTCCGAAAACATAAAAAAATAAAATAGGTCGTGCCGTGCCGGCCTGCATGCCCAGCCTCCAAGCCCAGGCATGACCCAAGGCGTGCCGCATGCCGGGCACGATCTTTTTAGCCAGTGCAGTGCGTGGCCCATGGCGGGCCGTGCCGGTGTGCTTGTGGGCTGGCCTGGTGGGCCCGACCGCCAGCTTTGGAGAAGAGAAGGTGGCGGTTGCGCCCGAGAGGATTAGATCCGTCATTACATATTTTGGGTCAAATTTTGATCATATATTTAACAAGCAAAATGTTAATATGTGTCACTAAAATTTATATCGTTGTATTCGTATTTATATGTACTCCCTCCGTTCCCTCCGTTCCATAATGTAAGACATTTTTTGACACTACGTCTTACATTATGGGATGGAGGGAGTAGTTTCTAATGATGTTACTTTTACTACTTATATTGTTGTATTCATATTTATGGGTAGTTTCTGATGATATTATTTTTACTACATACTCCTTACGTTTCTAAATACAAGTCTTTCTAGAGATTTCAATATAGACTATATATGAATGTATATAGACGTAGTTTAGAGCGTAATTTATTCATTTTGCCGAATGCACTTCATATTAAAATATCTAAAAATTTATATTTAGGAAAGGGGAGTATAATTTACATTTTACTATTTGTTAAAATTATGGTTAAAATACAGTGAGAACTAGTAAACCCGGACGAAGATAATAATAATCAAAGATGTTAATAGTATAAGCATCATCGTGTTAAATAAACAATTTAAGCCAAACCAATCTTGAGAGCGATAAATTTGCCAAGGCACGCAAGCTAAATGGCAAATATCCACCAGGTCCCTTCAATCCTCCTTTTAAAGGAGTATAAATAAATACTGATCACCACAAGCAAAAATCCCCTTCCCAGTTCCCACCCTCTCACATCCACACCAGCGGAAAATAGTAGTAATCCCCGCCGCCCAACCCCCACCCTCCCCGGCGCGTGCGCTTGCGATGCTTCCGCGCCGGCGTCGGCCACGGGTGGTGCAGTGATGGTGGGCTTCTTCCGCAGCGGCAACCTTGCCTCAAGGGTGTTCGACCGGCAGTTTCTCTCTCCGCGCCCCGGCGCAACCGTACGCTTCTTCCTCCTTCCTCCCGCCCCGCTAACCCTCAGAATTGGTGATAGGGGTAGTGCCCTTGCGACTGTGGGTACGCGGAGGGCGGCCGAATGCGGCTGCTTTCCTTGCGTTAGGGCGGGCAGAGGGTGGTGTCGCTGTGGTTGCCGATTTCTTCTTTTACAAGAAAAACTTTCGATCTATTCATCAACCGTCAAGGTAGTACAAAGAACACTAGAAGTAGAAAGTATATCCAGGTCCGTAGACCACCTAGCGATGGCTACAAGCACTGGAGCGAGCCGAAGAGGCGCCGCCGTCATCGCCCCTCTTTTATTGAAGCCGGGCAAACCTTGTTGTAGTAGACAGTCAGGAAGTTGTCGTGCTAAGGTCCCATAAGACCACCACACCAGAACAGCAACCACCACCGACGAAGAGAAACGTAGATCGGAAAGATAACATGTAGACACACAAAGAGATGATTCACCTGAATCCACCAAGGACAAACGCCGACCGAATCCCGCGAGATCCGCCCGAGACAAACCTTCACACGCCCTCCAAGTATGCTAGAAACACCATAGGGACGGAGACTAGGCGGGGAGAACCTTATTCCATCTTCAAAGAGCCACCGCCGCCTCGCCTCTCTGAGCAGGACACAAACCCAAACAAAACTAAAAAAAAACATGAAAAACGGACCCCCCGCCAGCAAGGGCCGAGATCCACCGCACCTCCATTGCCCTAAGACCACAGGAGACGAGGTAGATCGACGGCGGCACCGGCGGGAGGCATGAGAAACCCTAGCCAAAGCCGCTGTGGTTGCCGTTGCTACACGTGCTTAGCCTTTGGCCTCTGGGGGGTTTGTGGGTGGGGCGAGGCCCCATTTTTGGGGTTCTACTGTTGACTATGGTACTCCTGTCTGTGTTGTAGTATGGAAACTGTGGCTAAGATATTTGCCAGAGATATCTAGAGTCTAGAGCTAATGACACCCCTGGTATTAAGCCATTTTTATGCTACACAGTGGGATACATAGAAAAATATTAATGCGACAATGTCACGCTTGTGAATAAGTATTAGCTCATAAGCAGTGAAATGTCACGAAAAAAATAAGAGGTCAAATGTAGTAGGCAATGCTCCAAGTGAACTGACAACTTTCCACCTATCACCTTAACAAGTTTAGGGTAATCTGTACAACAGGGGCGGTGCATGATTATCTTATCCCTATGACTTAGAGTCTTAGACAATTATCTATGTCAAGTAATTTAGTTAACTAGTTTATGGTTCGGAAAGCAAAACAATGGTGTAGGATGTCAAGCTTGAAACTGGGTTTGAGGAATAATGCAACAAAATCCTTGGACTGCTGAATTGAGAGTATTTTTTTGGGAGAGTTGTTATGTAGTGCAGTACACCTATCAAGCATGAACAGATAAGTGAACAATTGCCTAATGTGTGAACTGAAAATAAAAATACATGTAATATGGATGAATTTGTTATTGCATGTGTCCATAATCTAGGATAGATCAAACATGCACAAAATCTACAGACTTGATGTTGTGACAATACTAACTTTTAGATAAAGATATTCGTTACCCAAGATGGGGAGTGTAACTGTCAAAAGTTAAAGTTCAAGAATGTAGGCTCATATCTTTCTATTAGGTAGACATAATTCACACTTGTTGCTGTATATTGTTGATGACCAATGTGTGTTGTCTTCCTGTAATTATTGGAACTCACATGCTTTGGTGTTCTAGCTTGCTCTTCATATTGAGTCTTGGTTGTGAACTTGTGATGGGAGCAAATTTCTGCAACCTTTTTATTTTGCAACTTAAGAAGATCTAACTGGTCTTTCTTCTCCTTCCCTTTTCCATTGTTGACAGGTTAATACTGTCAGACAATTCTATGAGAATTTGGTTCCAAGTTACACTATATACGACATAGATTGTCCAGACTATTCATTTCGCAAGTTCACCGATGATGGCAAGTATCTTGTGGCCTTTAGTCGAAACCACCAAGATTTGATTGTGTACCGTCCCATCTGGTTAACGTTTTCATGCCACGAAGAATGTGATGCTCATGATCTTCCGGCCAATGCAGAGAGATTTGAGAGTTTCTTTAAGCAGCTCTACTCAATCTCACTTGCATCCAGCAATGAGTACATTTGTGAGGACTTTTTCCTTTACATGGAGGGCCATCAATATGGCTTATTTGCAACGTCAACTGCACGAAGTAATGAATCAAGTGTCACTGAGGGTGCAATTCACGGGGTACCATCAATTGAGAAAATAACTTTCTATCTTGTAAGGTACAGTTATCTATTTGTCCTGATTTAGGAAGAATGCGGCTTTAAACTAAAATATATTCTGTAACCATGCTTTCCTACATTTGGTGGATTAGCACATCTGTATTTGTGTTATTAGGCTAGAAGATGGTGCAATACTAGACGAGAAAGCTTTCTGCAATGATTTTATCAATTTGGCTCATAGTATTGGTGCATACTTGTATGAGGATCTGGTTTGCATTGTCTCTCTTCGATATCAAACAATACATGTCCTACAAATCCGAGATTCAGGCAGCCTTGTTGAGGTACGGAGAATTGGTGCATTTTGCCGGGAAGATGACGAACTATTTCTTTATTCACATGGCCAGGTACATGCAAATGTTTGTATTTTTTAAGATTGCTGAGTCTGCAGTGTGTACATGGGTTGCATTCATTTTCTCATATTTGTTTCTTCCGGTTTGCGATCTACCTATCAGTTATATGATCACTTTTGGAACATGTGAGCAACATACCACATGGTTTAGTGAGACATACAATTGTAGTTTATCCGGCAATATAAATCTCTGGTTTACTATCGAACTCTCAATTTTTTATTTGATATTCTTTACAAAAAAAGACTTTCGCCCCGCTTTATATATAAAGCAACGATCAACAGCACCCGGTACAAACGCATGCCCGCACAACACACGCACACACACCCAAGGCAGGATACATAGGCGCCGAGCGCAGCAACACCATCCCTAGCACTACAAGAGCAGCCGGGGGCTACAGCCGTGAACACGCCACCGCGAAGAAGTGAAGCCGCATATGACGAACCGTGGGCTCCAAGGCGGCGCCTTCAAGAAGGGGATGACACTGGAGCGCCGCCACCACCCGATCCGAGGATCAGAGTTTCCTCTGGAGCAACATGATGGGCAATGAGAGCCGCAACGACGCCTTCAAGAAGGGAGCAAGCTTTGCCGCCGCCGGTCCGTCCGAAGTTGGAACAGGTTTTCACCCCGGCCACCACTCACCGCCATCGAACGCCACACCCTGGCTACCACGCCGCCCACACGCCGTGGCAACCGGGCAACACCAAGCCGCGGGCTCTGCCCATGAGCACTGCGGACCCACCACCAGGGCCGCCGCCCCGGCATCCAAGACCTTGACACCACCTCTCCCAAGACCCGCTGCTACCCCAACCAAAGATACGAGCGGAAAGGACCCGCCTTTCGCACCCCTGGGCTGCCCCCAGTGCCAAGACCCAATGGGCCGGCCAAAACTGGCGTCCATCGACCTGTCCTGCGGCACCGGGCGCGAGACGAGCTCGGTCTTGCCACCGGGCGCGAGACGAGCATGGTCCTGCTGCCGGGCGTGAGATGAGGTCAGTCCTGCTGCCGGGCGCGAGACGAGCTCGGTCCTGCTGCCGGGTGCGAGACGAGTGATGGACCGCAGCTGGGGATGGCCAACCAATGACGAAGATAGCGGCCGGATGCTGAGGAGATGGATCGAAGGTCCAACCGGGCCGCCTACAAACGAGCCGACGCCGAAAATCCAGCCGCCGCCGCAGCCGACCCGTCGAGCTGCCGTGATGCCGGCGCGGCGAATGGAAGCCGCCACAAGAGGGCCGAGCCGCCTCGCCGCCGCCGCCCACAGCTGGAGCAACAGCCACGCCAAGCCGGTTCCCCAATCCGCGCCGCCCGCCGGAAAACGCCAGATCTGGCCAGCACGCACCACCACCACCAACCTGTGCCACCCAAGGACGCCGGCCTACCTCCACCAGCCACCACTGCCACCGGAGCTACCGCGGCAGCCGGCGCGGGCCGCTCGTGGCCCGCGCCACCACCTTGAGCCAGGAGGCCAGATCTGGCCGGAGGCCTGCCCGCACCCACCCACCTAAGACGGACGCAGCACACCGCCCCCAGAGACCCAGCCGGGTCTGGGTCTCTGGCCACCGCCCACGCCGCGCCCCAGCTGCCCCGAGCCAGATCCGTCCGGTCCTGGCCAGGGAACGGGTCGCACACGCCCGCTCGAGCAGACTCGCGGCGGCCACACCATGGCCAGCAGCAGCCCGCCACCGCGCCAGCGTACGCGGCACGCGTCGTCGACCCGCGCGCCTGCCGTCGCGCCAGAGGGCCCCGCGCCAGCCCACCACCCCCACACAAGAAGCTGTCCCGCGCCAGCCGCACACCGAACGAAGAGGAGCCAGTTCCCCGCCGCCACCTACGCCGGGGGAGGGAGGCGAGGAGGAGAGAGGACGCTGGCGGCGCTCTAGGGTTTGCCCCTGGTCGCCCGCGGGGACGACACGGTGGGCGAAGCGGGGGGAAGAAGAAGAGCAACCTTTCCCAAAAAACTAGCTTTGTGCGTTCGTTGTTTGATATTCTTTCGTTCATCTCTTCTAATTGTTGTCTGAAAAAAATAGTCTTTGTTTTACCCACATCATTTCTATACAGCAAATAGCCTTTGGAGGCTTGAGCAAACCTTCATGTCTGCAATCTGTCATCCTTGAACAAGACTAATTGGAAATCGTCTGATATTGAACTTGTGAACTACGAAACTGATAATGGAGTTTATGCTTGCAGGCTGCACAAGGGAGTTCTTTTCTTCCTGGCATCAAGCAACGGTTGCTATCATTTATTTTCCACAAGACATGGAATGAGGAACCTGATCAGGCTTTGGTTAGATACTTAGCTATCTTACACGCCATTCATTCATTTGCTATGTGATCTTGGTCCGTGCTTTGCATTCTTACTCGCTTGGTTATTCCCAGGTTGATCTCAATATTTTGAATCCTCAAGTCAATTATGATGCTTAAAATCATCTCTAATTTTTTGCATTCACTGCTAAAATATTTGCACTCCCTGTCATTATCGTCTACAGTGAATCTTGCATCTTTTGAATTCTTAAAACAAACTTATTCTTAATTGCTTATGCCCCCTTCTTTCTTGGTCGTGTGGTCTTTGTTGTGAAGGAAAAATGTTTTATCTCTACTTGTTTGAAATGGTAATTTTTATTTGCAGAGGGTCCAGCACCTGAAGAAGAAATTTTATTTTCACTTTCAAGACTATGTGGATCTTATCATATGGAAGGTACCTATATATACTTTCAAGACTAGCTTAAATGAATCACAATAGCCGTAGGATTTTGCTCTGTTTTTGTTTTGCCTTGGTTCTTTCTTTCTTCTCTCTTCTCGTTATTCTTAAGTATTGGCTAGCCTAGGTTTTGTCTCCTTTTTGTTCCTGGTTTTGGCTGGTTTACTTTGTAAGTCTTATGCCTTCTCTGCAGTCTTCTATGTGAGATTTTTTTCTCCTACTGTCATCCCTTCATTTTTCTGTTAGATTAAAATTTTAAATTCTTCACTTACAGTTTTTGTTGTTCATTTTAGCTAGCTATCAGTAACCCAAGTATTTACAGGGACTATGTTGTTCACTGAACACATTGTTTTCTGCTAAAGAATTTTTCAAGAGGTGTTTATAACATGATAGTGGAACAGGTACAGTTTTTGGATCGCCATCACCTATTTATCAAGTTTGGTAGTGTCAATGGAAGGGTAAATCTATTTTCTCCTGCATCTTACCAGTATTTTATTCGCATCTTGTCACCATCTAATTGCAGATGCTCTAATATATTTCTTTAGGTTACTCGAAGCACTGATCAAAACCTAGCATTCTTTGCTGTGTACAACATGGAGACGACAGAGATTGTGTCACTCTATCAGGTATCCATGATCATCAGAAATGCTGTTCAAGTGATTTGATATATTTTCCCTTGTGTTTGAACATAATACATAATTTGTCAGCAGAATTCTTCGGAGGAGCTGTATTCATTGTTTGAACATTATTATGATCATTTCCATGCAAATCCTCAAAATTCTTTGCATGAGAAATTTATCTCGTCCAATCCCAATAGTGTTCATGCTCTTGATCAACTCCGCACCATTAAAAGTAAAGCAAGCAGCCCCTCACAGGTAATGTTGATAACACAAGTCGTATGAATATATGATGCATTTTTTGTAAACCATTCTATTGATCTGTTCCATTTAAATGCCTCGACAAGATGTGAGGATTTGTGCATGTCGCGGCGCTAATGGTCTCCTTATTTCCAAGGATGATGCACTGATTGTTGACTGTACTGAAATGTTTCAACGTATTCTAGTAATACTGTAATACCATGCACAATTCCCACAATTATTTTAAGAAAAGTGGTTTTCTTGGATATAACATACATAACATACAATATAAAAAACAGTTTTCTTGGATATTTATGTTCAGAATAAATTGCATAATACAAAGAGATTTTCTTGGATATAATGTGGAGAATTACAAATAATGTAGGGCTAGAATGAGTTGTATCCTTGCAGGTTAGCTTCCTGAGCATGCGTCAGTTCTAGTAGTACTAGAAGTCCAATTTGTTTCAGGTTTCAGCGAATCAACTAAGAAAAAGCAAAACTTTTTTTTTTAGCTTTAAGCTTATTTTCTGCTGGTTGTCATGCCTTTTCAGTTTTATATACCAACTTACATGAAGTTCCAGATGAGGTGGTATGCTTGTGAAAATGTTAGAAACCCATACCTTTCAGATGAAAAAAACTAAAGGTGTGAAACGGTCACTTGTTGCTGATGGCTTATTTCTTGATAATAACTATACTTACTACATATTTCTCATTTGTGTACGCTTAAGGCATCTGATTTGTGAACAATTTACCTCTTTTGTTAGAGGATGTAATGATGAACCTTTTGATGATTGCTAGTTTGCTACTTGTTTTCTGTCTAGCAGTTTGTGAAAAAGATGATGGCGTCATTGCCTTACACTTGCCAATCACAAAGTCCTTCACCATACTTTGATCTGTCAATTTTTCGTTATGATGAGAAGGTTTGTTCTACAGCTTGTTTGAATATATGTTATACAGTAGTTCCAGTTTGGCTAGTTTTCTGGCTTGAGTGTCATACTATAATATCTTGCAAGTGTTCACGTGCTTTTACTCGAGTCACCAACCTCTTTTTCGCTTTTGTCAAGCAATCAATATGGCCTCGGTAGAAAATTGAACATGAAGCACATGTTAATACATTATTAACTGGAATGTCTAAACATTTGATATTGTTGCGTTGGGCTTACTTTAAGTCTGTCATTGAACCTATGATTCTTCAAAACTCTGAGCAGGACATTGTATATCCTGCTATTTGTGGCATGTAATGTGTATAGCTTCTATCATCTTTGAATAAATAACAACAAAACAGAGATTAGATGTGCAGAGTTATTGCAAAAAAATAATACTCCCCTCATTCCCTTATACAAGGCCATTTCATATTTTTATGTCTTAACTTTGACCTCTAATTTTACCAACAAAAAGTGAGTTATATGCCATAAAAAGTATTTCATTGGATGCACATTTCAAAGAACTTTCCGATGATATATTTTTGATGACATTTAGTTCATATTTTGTTGACCAAAATTATAAGTCAACATTTGACACGAAAAACGAAGTGGCCTTGTATACAAAAATGGAGGGAGTACTGCAGAGCAGCATCTTATAAAAATTTTCTACTTAGAATGTTAGTATTAACATCTGACTTCTACATATTGGTTATACTTGAAAATGGAGCCGCTATGTTTTTTCTCATGTATCCACTTGTTATGACATTATTACTGCAAATAGATACTATGCACTGCACTGATGGTCAGAGGTCCTGTTGGCCTGGGAGATGATTGGCTGTTTGCATGTTGGTAACTTGGTGATGATTTTGCATATTAGTTGGGAGAGTGAAGATGCAGCTACATTGCCATTGAGAGGGGTGGTTGCTGGCGATCTGAGGAAAGAGAAATGAGAGAGTAGGTGCGGTTGGCATGAAGGAAAAGAGTGGTGCGGTATTAAATTTTTAGTTCAATTTATTTTGATGAGATCGGCGCTGAGAGAAGCAGTGGCAGGCGATTCAAATCGGGAAGGTGGGTCAGCAGGCTGCAATATTTCTTTTGTGGGTTCCAGCTAAGGAGAGAGTAGTGGGTGCTAAGCACTGTTGCTAAAATGCAAGCTTAGCCCCTGCATGAGGTTGGGTTGAGGTGTAAGTTTAACCCCTCCTACTTCGCAGAAGGCCTGGGTAGGCTAGATATTTCTTGGAAATTTAGTATCCCTGTTCCAATACAATGTGCGAGTTGTTTTATTGATATAATATAACACTACACTTGTTTTCGACCAATGGCTTTTTCATTGCTGTAGTAAAGTAGTAATTTAGCTCAACGCTTACCTATGCAATATGAGGGTTTCCATCGTGATGAGTAATGACAGCAATGGTTTAGATGTGTCCAACTTGAACTTTCTAAATCATTTTTATGACATTCCATTACTTTGTTTATCTTCTCGATTTTGTCATACTCAAGTGCATGATAGTAATTTTCCCTTCATTTGATATATCGTGTACTTTCGTTTCCTTGTTTGCAGCTGTTTTCAGCAATTGATCGGCATAGGCATTGCACAGAGCATCCGATAAAATTTATATCAGTGAGGCAACCAAATGTCGTCAAATTTAAGATAAAACCAGGTAACTCTTGATCCATTGCTGTGACCAAGCATCTAGATTCTAGAACTAGGGTGTGTGGAACTATATCAATTTGAACTTGTATCCGCATGAGAAGTCAACATTGGTCAAGACTTATTTGCTCAAATTCTAGACTGTGGCAAACTTCGTCGCACTCATCCTCCGCAATCATGTTGTGCATGATCACACACACTATGATCACCTCCCACAACATCTTTGGATCCCATACTTTTGCAGGTCCTTGAAGAACCGCAAAACAGGCTTGGAGCACTCCAAATGTCCTCTCCACATCCTTTCTAGCTCCTTGTCTTTTGGGCAAAGTGAGATCTTTCTCACCCCTTGGATCAGAGATGGTCTTGACGAAGGTCGCCCATGAAGGATATCTATCATCACAAAGATAATATAGCCCGTGTTGTAGTCATGACAATTGATGGTATAGTTGCACGGAGGAGCTTGTCACTCACACAACCTTGCAAGCAATGGAGGCCGCTGCAACAAGTTGATGTCATTGTGAGACCCATGCATCCCAAATAAAGAGTGCCAAATCTAGAGGTCTTGTGATGCACGTGCTTCAAGAATGATGGTGGGCTTCTTACAATGGCCTTGACATTGCCTCTGTAGAGCATATGGGCAATTCGTCCATAGCCAGTGCATGCAATCCGGAAATCCAAGCATACCTGGTCACCCTCTTGCTTCTGATAGTGCCATGAGTCGTGCGGTGTCTTCGGCAGTTCATTCTCCCATGTACTTCGGTCCAAACATCTTGACCACCATAGTAGCAAATCTGACCATGACTCGAGACATGTGCTTTCGGACATCCGGAGGTACTTGTCCCACGAATCCGCGGCCATGCCATAGGCAAGCATCCTCAATGCAGCCATGCACTTTTGGTAACCAGATAATCCAATCTTTCAAACGGCATCCTTCTTCAAGATGAAGGTAGTCATCATAGGCCCGGACACCGTTGTAGAGGTGATCGAACACAGTTCAGCTCATCTAGAATTGACGACGAAAATAGGACTCAAATAGCGCGTCGGGGACAAAGTAGTCGTCCACCAGCATCATATGCCCCCCGTGCCCTATTCCGCTTCATCACTTGATGTCCCTTGATCGATCTCCGCATGTTGGGCATCTTCAATAACCGCATGCATCATCGTCGTTTCATCCTTATATTCATTCTCATCTCAACCCCATCCCGGTCCTCCCCTTTGATGAGGCCCACGTGTGGATCGCAGCACTTGTCCCTCGCTGTCAGGGAGGCTAGCGGTAGCACCCCCACCTCCCATCTGCTGCTGCCAGTTTTTGAATTGGTGGAGGGAAGTTCAATGGGGAAACGTACAGGGTAGGAAAAAAAAATCTGAGCGGTGGGTTCCTGTACAGAAAAAAATCTGAGCGGTGGGTCCCCAATGGGTGCTAAATGTTGGAACAAATTTGGTTTCCTTGGACCCTCCTTGCTTTTTTTTCTTAGACCCGCCTCATGCTGCTTAGACTGTTTATTTTACTATAAGCACCTCCTCTAAGCACCTTGCATTGTACAGGGTCTAACCTGACCAATGAACGGTTTTGAGCTCCCACAGCGTAGTGATGTAATCATGAAGGCAACATGACCACATCAGAGCAAGCCAAAACGTAAGAAATCTCACCTGACTTTAAGGGTGCAACTGGGGCGGGCCTTTCTGCTAGGCCGTTAGCCCGCCCCACAAATAAGTCCGGCTAATTCTCCCATGGGATGCGACCGGGTGGGAATCCCGCGGCACCCCAGCAGACGCGGCTGCGTGCGAGTTCGTCCATGTCTGGGCGCCGGATCTGACCACGGAGTGAGGTCTCCAAGAACGACGGCAACAGGACGCTGTTGTGTAGAGCAGAGCAGTACGCTCCCGGGCGATGGACGTGCGGTTCCGAGACGCATTGACGAAGCGGGTGTTGTCATCTTCGAGGGCAATGGACGCGTGGATTCGAATGGCTTGATGAGCTGGTTGGTGTCGAGCTTCAGCAGCTGATGGACATTGTACTGTCTGTCAGGCTTCGGCTGCTGCCAATGAAGCCGGCGGCAGGGTGAGTGCGGGAAAAAGTGAAAGAGAGAGCGAGGAATAAAACAGAGATGGCATGTGGGCCCAAATGATCAGGGAGAGGAGTGAGTAATCCCGGTTGGGAACCGGGATCGCCCGTAACCCGGTGCAACAAACAGGTCTGGGGTGAACATCGGCTGGGATTGATAAAAATAGGGTGCTGATTTCAAGGATTTCGAGGTAAGGGTTCGATTCAGGGGGTGTTTGGTTCCAGAGACTTTTTTGTGTTGGGACTAGAAAAAGTCCCTAGTAAACCAAACAGGGTGGGACTTTTTTGGGACTTTTTGCTAAAAGTCTTTAGAAGCACCTCCTTAAGAGTCTTTTTCAAAAAGTCCTAGGGACTAGAAAAAGTCCTAGGACTAGAGAACCAAACACCATCTCAGACTTCGGGTATAAATTCAAGGTTTATTTCAGACTTATCTCATTACTTCGGGTACAAATTCAAGATTTATTTCAGACTTCTCTCATTACGTAATCCACCGCACCCGCCCCGCTTGCATCTTGACCTGACTTGATATCACTTTCGGGACACTGGAGGGAAATTATTTGTACATTTGCTTTTCTAAGTCTTATTTTGTTTTAGTAGCATTTCTTGAGTAACTTCACGTGCATATATCTCCCTTTTCTGCAGGGTCAGATTCTGGTGCTTCCGACAGCCGCGGAAAAAGAATCTCTTCCTTGTTTCACCCATTTTTCCCGCTTGCACTGTCGATTCAGCAGACAAATATGCAGCCAACTGTTGTCAATGTACATTTCAGGAGATAGAAATATTATAGTCGTTGCCTCAATTGTGTTTGGCTCAATAGAAATTTTGGTCATCTGCAGTACATGTTTTATCGGCTGATCTTACTATAGGAGAAAAAGAAGTGGTTTTTGCTTGTTCACGTGTTAATACCGAAATTGTTGGAATTAATTAAGCATGTTTAATTAATAGGGAATCTACCCTTATCCTAACCGACTTGCGGTTCATCCCCACAGAGACGTAGTGTTTGTTCGCTAGGAACCGACGTCTCTTTGTACCATCGCGTCCTTTACGGATGTATATATTGTAACTTTTCCATCGGTCAATACAAGAGTTAATTTGCGATTCACTTCATTCGCTATAACCTTCGAACATGTTGTCAGCACGCTCGCTGGCGGAGCAATTGCGTGGAGGCTCGTCCGTGACAACGCGGAACCAGCGGCAGGCAACGCCTTCCGGCGTGTGGTGCGAGGGCGCCTCAGCCCTCAGAACGGCGTGGCGGCGCAGTTCTACAGCCGGAAGACGACCAACGCCTCCCTGTGGGCTACCCGCGATGCGGCGCGTTCAACGCCCGGCTCCTCGAAACGCAGTGCCGCCTCCAACGCACAGCCGAGGAATGGCGCCGGTCCAGCCGCCGAGCCGCGCCCGCATTCGCCTAGGCCCAGGCTTCTCCACGGCAACGCGGTGTTCCCGGCGGAGGGCGGTGGCCACGCGCGGCGCGCGACCCGTGAAGTACACGCGTGACCGTGGCTCCCGGCAGCGCGTCCTCAGGCGCGGACAACGGCCAGCGCTTGGAGCGGTGGCTTCGTCCTGCACGGCGGCTCTGCGCTTGCCGGCATATCGCGCGAGCGCGGCGGCAACATGGCCACGTCGGCTCCCAGCCCGTCGGCGCTCAGCGCGGCCGCCCTACAGTTTGGATGCGTCACGCTCGACCTCTGCTTCCCAAATTGCGGGCGGCCCATGGTGCAGCCATGCCAAACAGGATTTCGCCCCGGTTTATAGATAAAGCATATGCCCATATAACCACATCTCAAGCACAGTCATAAACGAAAAATGCTGGAGCCACAGCACAAGGATGCCCAAATGAACGAAGAAGAAACACGCCACCAGGGGCAAGCTACGAAGCCGGAGAGCGTTCGGAGAACCGACGCGTGGTAGACACCAGGGCATCCAGGAAAAGCTGAAGACGATCACGATCCCTCGGCCTAGCGAGCGGATGCCAGTGTTGCAGGAAGGCAAGAAATTTGAAGAACGAGTCAGAAGCACGTCGCGGGAACTCCCGCTTAATCACCATCTTGTTGCGAGTAGTCCAGAGAGTCCACATCATAGCTGCGAAGATGAGCCAGAATAGTCGGCGCTTACGACCAACCTGAGTGGCTATAACCTGCAGGTTAGGGCCATGTCCTAGAAACGGGAACGCGTGTATAAGCACAACATTCATCCGGCGAGATGCAGGGATGCCCAACCCACCTCGGTCCTTCGGCAAGCAAATGTCAGCCCACTTCACCATATGGTACTCGGGCCGACCATCTCCTGTTTGCCACAAAAACCTAGCTAGCTCCTTGTCAAAGGAGTTATGCACACCTTCGGGAAGGATGTACATCCCCATCATATACACGGGGAGGCTGGCAAGGTTAGAGCTAATGAGGACAGTTTTGCTATCCTTAGAGGTGAACCTACCACACCAGGGCTCCGCACGGGACGCTACTCGTCCCACAAGCGGATCATACCCACTCACCAAGATCCTGGACTCAGCCAGGGGCATCCCCAAGTAAGATATGGGGAATGTCGCCAGCCTACAGTTGAGGTTATCAGCAATCCGAAGCTGGTCAGCTTCAGAATAGCCAAGGACCACCACCTCGCTTTTATCAAAGTTAATCTTAAGTCCAGCCATTTCCTCAAAGCAGAGCAGCAGGAACTTAAGATTAACAATGTCCGAGTCCGAGCCTTCCACCATAATCATGGTATCATCCGCATACTGCAAGTGAGTAACCCCCCCCCCCCCATCCGGGATGAGGTGACTAACTACACCCATAAGGTGGCCGGCCAACTTGGCCTTATCTAAGATGCCCGCAAGGGCACCAACTACAAGGTTGAAAAGCAAGGGGGAGACAATGTCCCCTTGCTTTACCCCTCTGGAAGCCTGGAAAAAGGTCCCACTTCGCCATTGATGTTGATTGCCGTGTTCCCAAATCTAACCAGTTGCATGATCCAGGAACACCACCTCTCGTCAAAGCCGTGCCGTTCCATCACCATCCTCAAAAAGGACCAATCCAGCCGGTCATACGCCTTCTGAAAGTCCAATTTGAGGAAGACCCCCTTAAGCCCCTTCGACGCCACCTCATGGACGATCTCGTGAAGGGCGAGGATACCGTCATGGATCCGTCGGCCCTTCAGGAACGTGGACTAGAGGGGGTGGGCAATCCTTTCCGCCACCGGGGATAAGCGAGTTGCGCAAACCTTCGCAAAGATTCGCTCCAACACGTTGATCACCGTGATGGGGCGGAAGTGCCGAATATCCGTCGCCCCAACTACTTTGGGGATCAGGGATATGACACCATAGTTAATCCTAGCCATGTCCAAGGTTCCTATATAGAACTCATGAAACATGCGCATAATGACCGGGCGTAAGATCTCCCAGAATTTCTGGAAAAAGACTACCGGGAGACCATCCGGTCCCGGGGCCGAGTAAGCCTTCATAGAGGCAATCGCTCGACCCACCTCCTCAGGAGAGAATGGGAGAGTAAGATCCGCATTCTCCGCATCGGAGACCTGGTCAGCAAGCGGCCAGAAGTCAGCGCAGAGAGAGAGAGACGCTTCCGCGTGGCTCAGCCGAGAACAGCTCCTTATAGAAGGAGTAAATATGGGTGGAGATGTCCTCTGGGCTTTCCAGAAGAACATCCCCGTCCCAAAAGAAAGCGATGCCTGCTCAGGCCCCTGCTCTTCGTCGCGCATCCACGGATTCCGGCAGTCGTCCGGCACGGCCCGGAAGCCAGCGGCTGGACATGTGCCCATGCCCCATGGACGGCGGCAGCACCCACCGGCGCGCGAGGCCCATGGCTGGAGGATGCAGCATGGCGCGATGACTGTTGCGGCATCCAACGGACACCCGCGAACTCCAGCACGAGGCATAACAGTGCCCGCGCGTGGCGAAGGCCTCAATCTCCCTGTAGCGGTGGTGGTTTATGTGTGTAAAGCTAACTCCGAATTGATTGATTCTTTTGGCCACACAGAGCATAAGAGTAAAATGCATCGGAAGTCACTGTTTTTGCACGGTGTGCTCACTTCGGTCACCGTACTTAGGGATACATGCAATACGGTCATTATATACGACAAGACGTGATTATACGGTCACTGTAGCGCGTATTGAGCTCGTATACCGCCTGTTGATCACGTGTTGACTAGTCGACCGCGCCAGGTGGCAGGGAGCGGCCGTCCGTGGGTCCGTTTGCAGAAAACCCCCGTGTCCTTGGAAATGGATCAAATCCCCTTGCCTGCTCGTCTTCGTTACCACCGAAGAAGAGGGTGCAGCGCAGGGGAGAGGGAGGCGATCGTCGCGGTGCACCGGCTCATCAGCGTCGGACGCGCCGGGGAGGGTGGAGACGCGCGATTCGTCAACCCCTGTTCGTCGGGGGGGGGGGGGTGGGCACATAGGCGTGGCGGCGATGGCACCTGTTCGTCGCCCTGACGGCCCGCCGCCCCCAAACTACAGTAAGCCCCAAATTTTCCCCTCTTGCCTTGGATTTTTGGGTTGTTAATCTCCAATATCTCGTTTGGGCATAAAAAATCTTCAGTTAGTTTGAGGGTTCTTCGCATTGGAGTCGATATTTCGGTAGGCTAGGGTTTTGCGCGTGATTTGGGGGTTTAAAGTACGGTTTTAGGTGTGTTCTTGATTGTGACGAATTTGTACCTACTTGAATCAGGGTAGGGTTTGGACATCGTCAATTTTGAATTAGTTACATAGGATCGACCGCACTGGAGTTCTGATTCCGCTAGGGTTTAGGGTTCTGATTTGGGGGTTTCGGAGAATGGGTTTAAGGGCATAAAGGTGGTGCCTTGTCGATTTTTGTGATACTTGTGTACATGTTTTATTCTTGCAAGGCACACGGAGCAAAAAAAATTCAGTTCAGATCAACCATGGTGGATATTTTCTTGGACGTGGTAGCAACCGTTCTTATGTGAATGCTCATGTTGTGTGGTATGATTAACTTGATGAAGTGACATGGCCTCCACTTATGGTTGAGAACATAGTGGAGGAGATTGGGCGGGAAATGGCAGGCAGATTGAAGGTGTACTACTTGATTCCTATCCTGTCAATCAAGCAAAATGGTTTGAGAGAAATCAGAGGAGATGCAGACACTGATCAAATGCTGACATTTTTTCTTTTGGTCACAACTCTTTCAGTCTGTATTTGGACCATGATAACAGCTTGGATGCAGACCTTACTGAGGATGCTGTGGTGAATTTCCTAATAACTCGGCTGCCTCCATTATTCAGTCCTAGAAAAGCATGTAAGAATGAGCCAGAGAATGAAGAAACACATGTTGAAGCAGAGCATCCTATTCCTATACAGGTGATTTACCCAGACAGTCCAGCAGATGATGTTAGCAACTATGTGTTTGCAAAGAGGAACTGCTCTGTTGTCAATGATGAAGATGCAAATATGGAACATGCAGAGACTGTTGTGATTCAACCAGCACAACCTGAGGCAGAAGAAGTACAACAGGAAGTTGTGACCACCAGAACAAGAAGGCAGTGCAATTCTTCATATGCAATGGCAAAAGAAGAAGGTACAGATGATGACAATGATTCAGATGATGTCATCAAAGAGTATTGCTGCAAGAATAGAGTTGATGTTAAGTTGCCTGTGAATGATAGAAAAAGATTGAAGGCCAAATGTGACGATGACTGTACTTGGTACATGTGGGCCTCTAACGACAGTAGAACCAAGTGCATTATGGTCAAGAAGTATGTAAGTGAACACACCTGCACAAAGAAGTGGAAGATCAAGGCTTTCACTACTCCATTCATTGCCCAAAAGTATTTGGAGAGCTTCAGAGCTGACCAGGATATGAACTTGAGAAACTTCTCTAGGGTTGTGTAGAAGGAGTGGCACATGACCCCAACAAGGACCAAATTGCAGAGGGCTAGGAGGCTGGCTATGAAGATCATACATGGTGATGAGAAAGGGCAATACAAATTGCTAGGGGACTATGACAATGAGATTAGAAGGAGTAACCTAGGCAACTCTTTCTTCGTGGAACTTGATGAACAAGCAAGGTTCAACAAGGCATATTTGTGTCTGGATGCTTGCAAGAGATGGTTCCTTTAGGGGTGTAGGCTTGTCATCTTTCTAGATGGGTGCCATATTAAGACAAGGTATAGAGGAAAGTTGCTCAGTGCTGTTGGAATAAATCCAAATAATGGTATTTTTCCAATTGCAATAGCTGTTGTTGAAGTGGAGGACAAACCCAACTAGTTTTGGTTCTTGGAGAGATTGAAAAATGATCTGGCAATCATCAACACTGCCCCATGGTGTTGGGGAACGTAGCATGCAATTTCAAAAAAATTCTTAGGATCACGCAAGATCTGTCCAGGACATGCATAGCAACGAGACGGGGAGAGTGTGTACACGTACCCTCGTAGACCGAAAGCGGAAGCGTTATGTTAACGCGGTTGACGTAGTCGAACGTCTTCACGATCCAACCGATCCAAGTACCGAACGTACGGCACCTCCGTGTTCAGCTCACGTTCAGCTCGATGACGTCCCTCGAACTCTTGACCCAGCAGACGGTCGAGGGAGAGTTCCGTCAGCACGACGGCGTGGCGACGGTGTTGGTGATGTGATCCGCGCAGGGCTTCGCCTAAGCACTACGACGCTATGACCGGAGGAGTCAACTGTGGAGGGGGGCACCGCACACGGCTAAGAAACAACTGTTGTGTCTTTGGGGTGCCCCCTACCCACGTATATAAAGGAGGGGGGAGGAGGAGGCCAGCCCAAGGGGGGGGCGCCAAGGGGGGGGAGTCCTACTTGGACTCCCAGTCCAAGTAGGATTCGCCCCCTTCCTTCCAACGGAGAGGGGAAAGGGGAAAGGGGGAGAGGGAGAAGGAAAGGGGGGCCGCACCCCCACCCCTTGTCCAATTCGGTTTGGGCTTGGGGGGGGGGCACCTCCTGTGGCAGCCTCCCTCTCTCCACTATGGCCCAATAGGCCCATTAACTTTCCCCGGGGGTTCTGGTAGCCTCCCGGTACTCCGATAAATCCCCGAACCTTATCGGAACCATTCCGGTGTCCGTATATAACCTTCCAATATATCAATCTTTACCTCTCGACCATTTCGAGACTCCTCGTCATGTCCGTGATCTCATCCGGGACTCCGAGCAAACTTCGGTCACCAAAACACATAACTCATAATACAAATCGTCATTGAACGTTAAGCGTGCGGACCCTACAGGTTCGAGAACTATGTAGACATGACCGAGACACATCTCCGGTCAATAACCAATAGCGGAACCTGGATGCTCATATTGGCTCCTACATATTCTATGAAGATCTTTATCGGTCAAACCACATAACAACATACGTCATTCCCTTTGTCATCGGTATGTTACTTGCCCGAGATTCAATCGTCGGTATCATCATACCTAGTTCAATCTCGTTACCGGCAAGTCTCTTTACTTGTTCCGTAATGCATCATCCCGCAACTAACTCATTAGTCACATTGCTTGCAAGGCTTATAGTGATGTGCATTGGCGAGAGGGCCCAGAGATACCTCTCTGATACACGGAGTGACAAATCCTAATCTTGATCTATGCCAACTCAACAAACACCTTCGGAGACACCTGTAGAGCATCTTTATAATCACCCAGTTACGTTGTGACATTTGATAGCACACAAGGTGTTCCTCGGTATTCGGGAGTTGCACAATCTTATAGTCAGAGGAATATGTATAAGTCTTGAAGAAAGCAATAGCAATAAAACTAAACGATCATAATGCTAAGCCAACAGATGGGAATGATGTGATCCCGTTCATCAAATGACGACATATGTCTATGGTTAGGAAACTTAACCATCTTTGATTAACGAGCTAGTTAAGTAGAGGCATACTAGGGACACTCTGTTTGTCTATGTATTCACACATGTACTAAGTTTCCATTTAATACAATTCTAGCATGAATAATAAACATTTATCAAGATATAAGGAAATATAAATAACAACTTTATTATTGCCTCTAGGGCATATTTCCTTCAGTCTCCCACTTGCACTAGAGTCAATAATCCAGATTACATTGTAATGATTCTAACACCCATGGAGTCTTGGTGCTGATCATGTTTTGCTCATGGAAGAGGCTTAGTCAACGGGTCCGCAACATTCAGATCCGTATGTATCTTGCAAATATCTATGTCTCCCTCCTTGACTTGATCGCGGATGTAATTGAAGCGTCTCTTGACGTGTTTGGTTCTCTTATGAAATCTGGATTCCTTCGCCAAGGCAATTGCTCCAGTATTGTCACAAAAGATTTTCATTGGACCCGATGCACTAGGTATTACACCTAGATCGGATATGAACTCCTTCATTTGCTGCTTCCGAAGCAGCTATGTACTCCGCTTCACACGTAGATCCTGCCACGACCCTCTGCTTGGAACTGCACCAACTTACAGCTCCACCATTCAATATAAATATGTATCCGGTTTGTGACTTTGAGTCATCCGGATCAGTGTCAAAGTTTGCATCGACGTAACCATTTACGACAAGCTCTTTGTCACCTCCATAAACGAGAAACATATCCTTAGTCCTTTTTAGGTATTTCAGGATGTTCTTGACCGCTCTCCATTGATCCACTCCTGGATTACTTCGGTACCTCCCTGCTAAACTTATAGCAAGGCACACATCAGGTCTGGTACACAGCATTGCATACATGATAGAACCTATGGCTGAGGCATAGGGAATGACCTTCATTTTCTCTGTATCTTCTGCATTGGTCGGGCATTGAGTCTGACTCAACTTCACACCTTGTAACACAGGCAAGAACCCTTTCTTTGACTAATCGATTTTGAACTTCTTCAAAACTTTATCAAGGTATGTGCTTTGTGAAAGTCCAATTAAGCGTCTTGATCTATCTCTATAGATCTTGATGCCCAATATATAAGCAACTTCACCGAGGTCTTTCATTGAAAAATTCTTATTCAAGTATCCTTTTATGCTATCCAGAAATTCTGTATTATTTCCAATCAACAATATGTCATCCACATATAATATTAGAAATGCTACAGAGCCCCCACTCACTTTCTTGTAAATACAGGCTTCTCCAAAAGTCTGTATAAAACCATATGCTTTGATCACACTATCAAAGCGTATATTCCAACTCCGAGAGGCTTGCACCAGTCCATAAATGGATCGCTGGAGCTTGCACACTTTGTTAGCACCTTTTGGATTGGCAAAACCTTCTGGTTGCATCATATACAACTCTTCTTTAAGATATCCATTAATGAATGCAGTTTTGACATCCATTTGCCAAATTTCATAATCATAAAATGCGGCAATTTCTAACATGATTTGGACAGACTTAAGCATCACTACGGGTGAGAAGGTCTCATCGTAGTCAACTCCTTGAACTTGTCGAAAACCTTTTGCAACAAGTCGAGCTTTGTAGACAGTAAAATTACCGTCAGCGTCAGTCTTCTTCTTGAAGATCCATTTATTCTCTATGGCTTGCCGATCATCGGGCAAGTCAACCAAAGTCCACACTTTGTTCTCATACATGGATCCCATCTCAGATTTCATGGACTCAAGCCATTTCACGGAATCTGGACTCATCATCGCTTCCTCATAGTTCGTATGTTCGTCATGGTCTAGTAACATGACTTCCAGAACAGGATTACCGTACTAGTCTGGTGCGGACCATACTCTGGTTGACCTACGAGGTTCGGTAGTAACTTGATCTGAAGTTTCATGGTCATCATCATTAGCTTCCTCACTAATTGGTGTAGGAATCACTGGAACTGATTTCTATGATGTACTACTTTCCAATTCCGGAGAAGATACAATTACCTCATCAAGTTCTACTTTCCTCCCACTCACTTCTTTCGAGAGAAACTCCTTCTCTAGAAAGGATCCATTCTTAGCAACGAATATCTTGCCTTCGGATCTGTGATAGAAGGTGTAACCAACAATCTCCTTTGGGTATCCTATGAAGACACATTTCTCCGATTTAGGTTCGAGCTTATCAAGTTGAAGCTTTTTCACATAAGCATCGCAGCCCCAAACTTTAAGAAATGACAGCTTAGGTTCCTTGCCAAACCATAGTTCATATGGTGTCGTCTCAACGGATTTAGACGGTGCCCTATTTAATGTGAATGCAACCGTCTCTAAAGCATAACCCCAAAATGATAGCGGTAAATCGGTAAGAGACATCATAGATCGCACCATATCTAATAAAGTACGGTTACGACGTTCGGACACACCATTACGCTGTGGTGTTCTTGGCGTAAGTTGTGAAACTATTCCACATTGTTTCAAATGAATACCAAACTCATAACTCAAATATTCACCTCCACGACCAGATCGTAGAAACTTTATTTTCTTGTTACGATGATTTTCCACTTCACTATGAAATTCTTTGAACTCTTCAAATGTTTCAGCCTTATGTTTCATTAAGTAGATATACCCATATCTGCTCAAATCATCTATGAAGGTCAGAAAATAATGGTACCCGCCGCGAGCCTCAACACTCATCGGACCGCATACATCAGTATGTATTATTTCTAATAAGTCAGTTGCTCGCTCCATAGTTTCAGAGAACGAAGTCTTAGTCATCTTGCCCATGAGGCATGGTTCGCAAGCATCAGGTGATTCATAATCAAGTGATTCCAAAAGCCCATCAGCATGGAGTTTCTTCATGCGCTTTACACCAATATGACCTAAACGACAGTGCCACAAATAAGTTGCACTATCATTATTAACTTTGCATCTTTTGGCTTCTATATTATGAATATGTGTATCACTACAATCAAGATTCAACAAAAATAGACCACTCATCAGTGCATGCCCATAAAAGATATTACTCATATAAATAGAACAACCATTATTCTCTGATTTAAATGTATAACCGTCCGGCACTAAACAAGATCTAGATATAATGTTCATGCTCAACGCTGGCACCAAATAACAATTATTTAGGTCTAAAACTAATCCCGACGGTAGATGTAGAGGTAGCGTGCCGACGATGATCACATCGACTTTGGAACCATTTCCCACGCGCATCGTCACCTCGTCCTTAGCCAATCTTCGTTTAATCCATAGCCCCTGTTTCAAGTTGCAAATGTGAGCAACAGAACCAGTATCAAATACCCATGCGCTACTATGAGCACTAGTAAGGTACACATCAATAACATGTATATCAAATATACCTTTCACTTTGCCATCCTTCTTATCTGCCAAATACTTCAGGGCAGTTCCGCTTCCAGTGACCAGTCCCTTTGCAGTAGAAGCACTCTGTCTCAGGCTTAGGTCCAGACTTGGGCTTCTTCCCTTGAGCAGCAACTTGCTTGTTGTTCTTCTTGAAGTTCCCCTTCTTCCCTTTGCCATTTTTCTTGAAACTAGTTGTCTTGTTAACCATCAACACTTGATGCTCCTTCTTGATTTCTACCTCCGCAACTTTTAGCATCGCGAAGAGCTCGGGAATTGTCTTTTCCATCCCTTGCATATTATAGTTCATCACGAAGCCTTTATAGCTTGGTGGCAGTGATTGAAGAACTCTGTCAATGACACTATCATCAGGAAGATTAACTCCTAGCTGAGTCAAGTGGTTATGATACCCAGACATTTTGAGTATATGTTCACTGACAGAACTATTCTCCTCCATCTTGCAGCTATAGAACTTGTTGGAGACTTCATGTCTCTCAACTCGGGCATTTGCTTGAAATATTAACTTCAACTCCTGGAACATCTCATATGCTCCATGACGTTCAAAACCTCTTTGAAGTCCCGATTCTAAGCCGTAAAGCATGGCACATTGAACTATCGAGTAGTCATCATCTTTGCTCTGCCAGACATTCATAACGTCCGGAGTTGCTCCTGCAGCGGGTCTTGCACCTAGCGGTGCTTCCAGGACATAATTCTTCTGTGCAGCAATGAGGATAATCCTCAAGTTACGGACCCAGTCCGTGTAGTTGCTACCATCGTCTTTGAACTTAGCTTTCTCTAGGAACGCATTAAAATTCAAGGGAACGGTAGCACGGGCCATTGATCTACAACAACATAGATATGCAAAAAACTATCATGTACTAAGTTCATGATAAATTAAAGTTCAATTAATCATATTACTTAAGAACTCCCACTTAGATAGACATCCCTGTAGTCATCTAAATGATCACATGATCCATATCAACTAAACCATGTCCGATCATCACGTGAGATGGAGTAGTTTTCAATGGTGAACATCACTATGTTGATCATATCTACTATATGATTCACGTTCGACCTTTCGGTCTCAGTGTTCCGAGGCCATATCTGCATATGCTAGGCTTGTCAAGTTTAACCCGAGTATTCTGCACGTGCAAAACTGGGTTGCACCCGTTGTATGTGAACGTAGAGCTTATCACACCCGATCATCACGTGGTGTCTCGGCACGACGAACTGTAGCAACGGTGCATACTCAGGGAGAACACTTATACCTTGAAATTTAGTGAGGGATCATCTTATAATGCTACTGCCGTACTAAGCAAAATAAGATGCATAAAGGATAAACATCACATGCAATCAAAATATGTGACATGATATGGTCATCATCATCTTGTGCCTTTGATCTCCATCTCCAAAGCACCGTCATGATCTCCATTGTCACCGGCTTTACACCTTGATCTCCATCGTAGCGTCGTTGTCGTCTCGCCAACTATTGCTTCTACGACTATCGCTACCGCTTAGTGATAAAGTAAAGCAATTACATGGCGATTGCATTTCATACAATAAAGCGACAACCATAAGGCTCCTGCCAGTTGCCGATAACTTCTACAAAACATGATCATCTCATACAACAATTTATATCTCATCACGTCTTGACCATATCACATCAGAACATGCCCTGCAAAAACAAGTTAGACGTCCTCTACTTTGTTGTTGCAAGTGTTACGTGGCTGCTACGGGCTTCTAGCAAGAACCGTTCTTACCTACGCATCAAAACCACAACGATTTTTCGTCAAGTGTGTTGTTTTAACCTTCAACAAGGACCGGCCATAGTCAAACTCGATTCAACTAAAGTTGAAGAAACAGACACCCGCTAGTCACCTGTGCGCGAAGCACGTCGGTAAAACCAATCTCATGAACGCGGCCATGTAATGTCGGTCCGGGCCGCTTCATCCAACAATACCGCCGAATCAAAGTAAGACGTTGGTGGTAAGCAGTATGACTATTATCGCCCACAACTCTTTGTGTTCTACTCGTGCATATCATCTACGCATAGACCTGGCTCGGATGCGACTGTTGGGGAACGTAGCATGCAATTTCAAAATTTTTCCTACAATCACGCAAGATCTATCTAGGAGATGCATAGCAACGAGATGGGGAGAGTGTATCCACGTACCCTCGTAGACTGAAAGCGGAAGCGTTATGTTAATGCGGTTGGTGTAGTTTAGCATCTTCACGATCCAACCGATCCAAGTACCGAACGTACGACACCTCCGTGTTCAGCACACGTTTAGCTCGATGACGTCCCTTGAACTCTTGATCCAGTAGAGGGTCGAGGGAGAGTTCTGTCAGCACGACGGCGTGGCGACGGTGTTGGTGATGTGATCCTCGCAGGGCTTCGCCTAAGCACTACGACGCTATGACCGGAGGAGTAAACCGTGGAGGGGGCACCGCACACGGCTGAGAAACAACTGTTGTGTCTTTGGGGTGCCCCCCTGCCCACGTATATAAAGGAGGGGGGAGGAGGAGGCCGGCCCAAGGGGGGGCGCGCCAAGGGGGGAGTCCTACTTGGACTCCCAGTCCAAGTAGGATTCGGCCCCTTCCTTCCAATGGAGAGAGGAAAGGGGAAAGGGGGGGAGAGGGAGAAGGAAAGGGGGGCCGCACCCCCACCCCTTGTCCAATTCGGTTTGGGCTTGTGGGGGAGGCGCCACCTCCTGTGGCAGCCTCCCTCTCTCCACTATGGCCCAATATGCCCATTACCTTTCCCGGGGGGTTGTGGCATCCTCCCGTTACTCCGATAAATCCCCGAACCTTATCGGAACCATTCTGGTGTCCGTATATAACCTCCCAATATATCAATCTTTACCTCTCGACCATTTCGAGACTCCTTGTCATGTCTGTGATCTCATCCGGGACTCCAAACAAACTTCGGTCACCAAAACACATAACTCATAATACAAATCGTCATTGAACGTTAAGCGTGCGGACCCTACGGGTTCGAGAACTATGTAGACATGACTGAGACACATCTCCGGTCAATAACCAATAGCGGAACTTGGATGCTCATATTGGTTCCTACATATTCTACAAAGATCTTTATCGGTCAAACCACATAACAACATACGTTATTCCCTTTGTCATCGGTATGTTACTTGCCCGAGATTCGATCATCGGTATCATCATACGTGGTTCAATCTTGTTACCAGCAAGTATCTTTACTCGTTCCGTAATGCATCATCCTGCAACTAACTCATTAGTCACATTGCTTGCAAGGCTTATAGTGATGTGCATTACCGAGAGGGCCCATAGATACCTCTCCGATACATGGAGTGACAAATCCTAATCTTGATCTATGCCAACTGAACAAACACCTTCGGAGACACATGTAGAGCATCTTTATAATCACCCAGTTACGTTGTGACATTTGATAGCGCACAAGGTGTTCCTCCGGTATTCGGGAGTTGCACAATCTTATAGTCAGAGGAATATGTATAAGTCATGAAGAAAGCAATAGCAATAAAACTAAACGATCATAATGCTAAGCTAACAGATGGGTCTTGTCCATCACATCATTCTCTAATGATGTGATCCCGTTCATCAAATGACAACATATGTCTATGGTTAGGAAACTTAACCATCTTTGATTAACGAGCTAGTCAAGTAGAGGCATACTAGGGACACTCTATTTGTCTATGTATTCACACATGTACTAAGTTTCCGTTTAATACAATTCTAGCATGAATAATAAACATTTATCATGATATAAGGAAATATAAATAACAACTTTATTATTTCCTCTAGGGCTTATTTCCTTCACATGGTCAATTATGAGTGACAAATAGAAGGTACAATATTTGTTTCTCTATGACTTTTTGTCTGATGTCCTCTTTGTGGCACTTTTTCTCTGATTGCTTCTGTTTAACCATTACAGGGACTAATCAATTTTGTGGATGAGGTGTTCCCAAAATCAGAACATAGATTCTGTGTGAGACACATGTGGTAGAACTTTCAGCAGCTACACAAAGGTGATGCACTAAAGAATCAGTTGTGGAAGATTGCTAGAAGCAACACATCAACTAAATATGAGCAATATATGAATGAGATGAAGGAGTTGAGTATGGATGCATACAAATGGTTGCATGAACTGGAGCCAGACACATGGGTCAGAACTTTTCAAAGTGATTTACCAAAGTGTGATATCCTACTGAATAACATCTATGAGGTCTTCTACAAGTATGGGAACTTCTTACTCATGTGAATATCATACTTAAGTGAATTTCTTACTCATGTGAATATTTAACTAATGTGAACTTCTTACTTCTCCATAGATATATCATAGAGGCAAGGGAGCTTCCTATGTTATCCATGTTAGAAAGGATCAAAGGTCAATTGATGACAAGGCACTATACCAAACTGCAAGAGGTTGAGAAGATGACAGGGCACATCTGCCCCAAGATCAAGAAACAGGTGGAGAAGATGATAGAGTGGGCAAGTACATGCTATGTGCATGGGGTAGGAGATGGAGTGTTTCAGGTTGGAGACAGAGGAACATACAACATTGTGGACTGGCATAACAGTGAATGCAACTGCAAGAGATGGGAGAAGAGTGGGGTCCCCTGTGTACATGCCATAGCTTGTGCAAGACATGAAAGAGTTGATCCTTTACAACTAGTAAATGGCTGTTACACTGTGGAGATGTTCAAGAAAGCCTACAACAACATCATATACCGTTGCAAAGACAGGACAGAGTGGGAGAAGAGGAATGGCCCCCCACTTGAGCTCCCACTTTATGAAAAACAAGTAGGCATACCATGCACAAGTAGAAGGAAAGCTCCAGGAGAAGTGGTTTGCAGCACTGGTGGAAAGAAGTTGTCTAGGCATGGTGTGATCATCCATTGCAAGTATTGTGGTGAGGCAGGTCACAACAAGAAGGGTTGCCCACACTTGAAGGCACGACTGCCTCCTCCACACATGCAAGTTGCTGGAAGTGTGCAAGCAAATCATGGGGAGAGTAGTCAACAAGCAAATCCAACTCAAGAAGCAAATGCAACTCAAGAAGCAAATCCCACTCAAGAAGGAATTCCAAGTCAACAAGCAAATCCAACTCAACAACCAAATAACCACGTCTTACTTTTATTTCCTGGTTACTCTTATGTATTTCTTGTGAGAATGTCAGTTGTCAAAACAAGCTAACTTGGATATCTTACTTTTGTATTAACAGGATGGGAACTCTACAGAAAGCAATGCAGTTATTGAAGATCTTATGGTGGATCTCTTGATGCAGCAGGTAAGGCTCACTAGTGCCTAGTGGCATTCATTGATATTGCATTCATTCATTCACTAGTCTCCAATGTTGTTTTTTTAACTTCATGCAGAGGACAGTTCAAAGAGTGACTCAAGCAAGGCCTGTTCTAGAGTCCACATTCATCTCAGATGTACAAGTTTTGATGAACCAATCACAGCCAAGCTCTAGCACAACCACCATTCAACAAGGAGAATTAGCTAAGAAGTTGCTAGCATTGAAGAAGCAGAGAGACAAAGAAGTGGAGGAGAAAAACCAAGCTCTACTTGCAGCAAGGAGAGAAGAAAAATAGAAGAAAGTAGAAGATATTGCCAGGAAAAGGCATGAGCAAGCTGAGAAGAAGGCAGCAGTTGCAGGAAGGAAGAGGCAGGCAGCAACTCAAGACAGGGAGAGGAGGAGAGAAGAAGCTGAACTAAATAAGAAGGCAACACAAGAGACAAAGAAGATAATTGCAGAGACAATAAAGGCCTTATCAGCTGAGAACAAAGCAAAACAGGAAGCTAAAAAGAAGGCTGAGAGAGAAGCAACAGCTGCAAAGAAACTTGTAGAGAGGCAGGCTACTACTGCACAGAGAGAGGCTGATGGACAAGCTGCTGCTGCTGCATAGAGAGAGGCAGATAGACAAGCTGCTACTGCAGAAAGAGAAGCTGCAAAGAAGGAGGATGTGAGAAGGAAAATTGTTGCTGCTGGTAAGAGAAAGGTTCAGGAAGACCAAGTGCTGCCTAACAAAGCCAAGATAAAATCTATGTTTGATGTATTTAGGTGAACATACCAATGCTTGGCTGTGTTAGAATGATATGGTGTCTTTTGTTCACTCAGGATGTAGTTCTATCTTTATGTAAGACTCTCAAACTTGCAATGTTGGGTTATGTAACAATTGATCCATACCGATGCTAGTTTTTGAGTTTGGATCAATTGTTGATCATGAATTACCCTTCAATGACTAGAACCATTATGCACTGAGCTTCTTTCAACTAGTATCAAAATATTTTGCAATGAGTTTGTTTGCTACTAAAAGAATTCTTATTTGTTGGTCACCACCACTTCTATCAACCTATTATTCACTGAGCTTGTTTCAGCCACACTTTTACATCTTTCTTGGTCACCAATGCATGGTCATGAAGCACAACATGAAATCAACAACATCAATGCTGGATGCAACAACAATTTTAGCCAACAAAACTGAATCTTAACTAGCATATGAACAACCATTAGTTAACTAGTAAATGAACAACCATCAGTTAAGAGAATGGTTAACATTTAGCTTAACAAGTCACATATCATTACCAGCTTCCTTTCAAAGCCATTACATCATCCCCAAAAGAGGTTTACATCCTGACCAAGCATTACATACTGACCAACCATTACATCCTGACCAGAAGAGTTTTGCAACCTGCATAACAACTATATTAGTCTTAACCTAAACAAACAAACATTACATCCTGACCAAGCTGAGTTGATATCATTTCTTTAGAAGGGAGATACCAAACATAACACACAACACTATGACTGATCCCATCATTGCCTTCAAAACCAGAAGCATCTCTCTACCTAAACCTAAAAGAGCATCTGCCTGCTACTTGGTCAGGGGACTGCATGAAGGCCTCCTGTCATCTATCCCAGCTCCAATGCCTGCAAGCCTAGCCCTTTCTTCCCTTTCTCGAATGAGATGTTCCCTCCTATCCCCTGCAGCGCCAATTGCATCCACTACTTCATTCCCATTGAGGGAATGATTGTTAACAAGATACACAATGTACTCCAACTCTCAGTGCCAGAACCCACAAGGACCCTATGTACACAAAATACACCACAAAAGAGGAAAACTTAAGCACACCAACAGATCCAACAAAAACACTTGATGAAGAAAAGATGAAGATGAAGATCTTACATTGATGCACTTGTAGAACACCCAACCCTCATGCTTGTCTGTGTTCGACAGGTAGAACTTCACACACGTGCAGCAATGAGGGCATCGGATGAGAGGGACCGCCACAACCAGGCCGCCGAGAGATGACCTCACTGAGCTCACGGACATGGTGATGGCGGCGGCGGTGGGGTAACTAACGCGGCAGTGGAGGCTGGAGAAGGGGAGGGGGAAAGAGAGCAAGGGAACTAGGGATTTGGAGAGTGGGGTGGAGAAGGGGAGGGGAACAGAGAGCGGGGTGGGGATAAAAGACCTGGCGTTTTTGCACACCCCCCATGCAAAGTACGCCATATGATGTGGAACATGTGGACTGGTCAAGCGGGGCGGTGTACGAGCTCAATACGCGCTACAGTGACCGTATAATCACGTCTTGTCGTATATAGTGACCGTATTGCATGTATCCCTGAGTACGGTGGCCGAAGTGAGCATACGGCGCAAAAATAGTGACTTCCGATGCATTTTACTCCAGAGCATAGTGATCTCTTCTTATCTCTTTTGAAGGTTTTTCATTGTAGTCCTCCGGTTATGCACTAATCCCGCACAAGTGCTTATGTATTTCCGTTGACTACCACATCAGGCCACCCGCTGTACTACAAATTTACATTGGAGTTTGATCTCTCCATATCACATTTACAATATGTAAATGATGATTTCAGATATACTCTGTGAAAATGGGACATGTTCAACATATTTGCTCTCTAGCAATTCCTATAACATGTTTCGCATTGCGATTGAAATTAAGTTTTCTCACACATCAATTTTATCTCACAAAATATTAATTCACTTCGCTGAATTATCTTGCAATTTGATACAAGATCTAATTTAATTTGAGATATATACAATTCAAGTTTTTCACTTGAGGATCAAGTTTGCAACATCATTATTATTCATTACATTAGTAATATTTTTCTGTTGAGTACCATAAGTATTCCAGAATCTATCTATGATGTAATATATTTCCATGTTTGCCACATGTCGAGATTACTTATGTCTATTTGCAATTGAAAATTTCAATTTTTTGCAAATATGGACGCAGAATTCAAAGTGATATCTTCGAATAGATGTATTGGGATCACAAGGTAATGTGTAGATCTACTGCTTTGCAAATTATCACCACTACTATTTAAGCCTATATTTTGTCATATTTGACATTATGATTACTCAAAAATGTGCTCTCCCATACATTTTATTAAGTTATGACATACGATACGAGAAATACGAGTATCTACTGATTTCATCAGATTATACTCGTCTAGTGCTTAGAGATGGACTCTGAAATTTATTTTTGGGAGTATCTACAAGGTGTCATGCTTAACAATTTGAAGTTCACACTAGTGGTTTCAAGGTAACTTTTTGAAATATTCATTAGTTTTTCAAAATTCATTACAACACTAACCATGATGGTCTTTAATTTACTAACCATAAATTAATTATCTCTGATAACCGATGGCTAGAGAATTTGAGGCATTGGCCCTCAATGGCCACCACTGCCTTACCTAGGCCATGGACATCATGGGACGCTCTTGTCTCGTGGGATAATGTGTGCAATCCAAGACCTGTCAGATTCACCTACGTTGGAGTCACACCGCTAACAGAAAAATATGTTGCCTTATAAGTCATACGACATTATATTGATCCAGATCTCAGCATCTGGATATTCTGTATCAGCAATTCCTGGGACGCAAAGAATCTCAAGGGCAAAGTTTTGAATCTCACTTCAACCTCCAACCCGATAACAACAAGGAAGTCAATTGTCTTTGTGGTGTTTTTTCATGACCTAGCGACAACATGACTATCCAGCTGTCACGGGACCCTTTGGGCATGGGGAACATGATGGTTGAATATGACTCAACTAATATGTTTGAAGACTTTGTCTAGTCTCTCAATCTCCTGAGTGGTCAATATAATTTATGTCCATTTCTGATGTTGTAATAAGAAAATAAGTATTGTTGTCATCATATATTGTATATCACAATATATTGTATCAACACTTTGGTGCAAATACATTTGTATGTATTCTATATATGTGATAGAGATTTTCATATTGAGAATCATTATGTCTATATATAGATTTCTACAGGAGTCAATCTGATGAAAGATAATATGTGCATTGTGGACATATGCACCATGAACTCTATACTCACAGAAGTAAAATGTTTCCACTCTCATTGAGAGGAAAGGAGATATTTAAAAATCGATAGACGCGATGATGTAATTGTTGGCTCGACTCAAGTCATATTTACTATCCCTATGGGTACTCGAGTAGAATCATGGATGCTTTCACTACAAAAAAACGCACTACCATGATGATACGTGTTTGTCATAGTAGGTCACGTTTTTTGTCATGCATGTACATCCATGACGATTTTATGACAAAATCTAGGTAGTCATACCTGTGCTGTCGTAGAAGTGTTCCATGACATTACCAAAATTATCATCACGGAAGTGTCCACTTCCATGACGATAAATCACGCGTCATAGAATTGCTTTCGTCAAGGGTAACCGACATGTGGCATCCACCATAACAGGTCGCTGTTAAGCTATCGAGTTCCGGTTTGGATCTGATAACCCGTTAACAGCTCGGAGCAATAGGGATTTTCCATGTGTAAAATTCTGAATGGCCAGAGGAACTACGTGTCGGCTCACCGTTGGGACAGATGTCATCCACTCATTGGACCGAAGGCGCCTATGATACGTCAACACGTGGCACGACCAAATAGAGGCCCACTCCGGTGAAAAGGACGACCCGTTTGACTTGGTCAAAAGGTAGCGGGCTGGCCCACGAAAAGCCTGTTAACGGCCTGTTCGCATATAGCCCATTTACAACCCGCTAGGTCACGACCCGTTACGGCCTATCCGAATTAGGCCCAGTAGCGTCATCTGGGCCGTCCAATATGATTCCAACCCATTGTAACTTCCAGCCCATGTATGGCCCATGACATCTTTCGGCCCACATGAGGCCCTTTGTAACTCTTGGCCCATTAATGACCCGTGGTGAAACTGGCCCGTAATGAATAGTGTATCGCTTTATACCCATTAACGACCCATTATTCCGTCGGCCGTTTCCAGCCCGTGTTAACTTTCAGTCTTCTAAGGGCCCATTTATTCTTGGGCTCATTTCCAGAATTCGATTACTTACGGTCCCTTACTGGCTTGTTCCGCTTGTGGGCCAAATTCAACCCATGGTTACAATCGGCCTATTTATGGCCCGTTAACCCGTTGGGCAGTTTTCATAGTGTCATCAAATACGGCCTATTAACGGCCCGTTATGGTTGGGCCATAAAACAAACGATTTCCACTCTAGCCCGTTTACGGCCCATTTTGTAGACCGTTAATGGTCCACGAATAGTATGACCCATGTTTGGCGAAACGATTATACGACCCGTAGAAGGCCCATAGATGAGACGGCCCGTAGAAGGCCCATGGATCCTGCAGCCCGTGGAGGGCCATGGTCACTACAATAGGTAGCAGGACCATGGTTACAACAGTCCATGTGTTGCCATGTATTGTGGCCTAGTTATAAAAATAGGTTATTGTGGCCACTAGATAACACGAAAAAAGAACTGCAGTGACTACAAGCAAACAACTAAACAAGACAATAAGGAAATAAATAAGCAAGCAACTAACACTAGGCTATTATGGCTATTACACATATTACATCCACTGGGCATCAAAATTCGCCACCAGTGCAAATATAGGGAACAAAGCAGCATATTACATACACTGACCGTCTAAATTGGCTACCAGTGCAAATAAACGCGACAACAAAACAAGTCCATAACTGAAACAACTTCAGAAGAGATCAAGAAACATTATCTTGGGTATCCACCATGCTGGCAATAAGCTTAGCAATCTTATTAGCTTTGTCCTGTTTGGCGCTAAAATCCTCCAATGCTTGCTAGTGCACCAGAAAGTATGCATCTGAATGCTCCAGGGACTTCCGTAGTCCTTTAGCTTCTTGTCGCAGCACAGCTGATCCATGTCTTTCAGCTTGTAGTTGAGACTCAAGAAACCAAACTGATTCAGACAGTGAGTTTGAATAGCTTGTGCTAGCATTAGTGGCCAGTAACTCGAACACTAAACCAAGACAGGACTTTGGGGTTGTCTCACTATCTTTAAGATAGTCTTCCTTAGCTGTTTTATCAGCTTTGTTGGAGACCAACAAGGATGTATCACTATCCTGAACCTTATCTGCATTACTTCCTTTACCATTGCTTAATAAGGCACTCTTCCCCAATATTCTGTCAACATTCTAAAAGAAGAAACAAGCAGACACATAACATGTTTAGCATGTACTAGTATATGAAACTCATTTTGGTGAACTAGTTCATTAGTAAGGTGGACAGGATTAAACTACCAAGTCTTCTATTGCCAAGTAGTACATAATAAAAGCATCAAACAAACATATATCTATGTCCTATGGTCACTGCATTGTCTTACCAAATCAAAATAGAGACACGGTTCAAATCATACCGGTTCAAGACAAAGCAACACTGAAAGAAGACAAATCGTGGGAAACTACACGACACAATAAGATTTCAGATGGGTACCACAGGTCTACATGTACAACAACACTATTTGCTCTGTTGTGATGCTAGTAATGTGCATGATATGAGAAGTCAACTGTATACACAATTGAAATTGATACCAAGAGAGCTATTTATAAGAGCAAACATGTTAAAGAAACATGCGTAAACATACCTGTTGTGCCATTGGAGTTTCGATTGGATCCTTCAATTTAAAAATAAGTTTGTATGAGTAAATACAGTGATACAAGAGCAAAGCAGTATGCACGATAGCAATGGAATTTTAAATGAGAACAGTTGTTCTTCAGGTTTAAGCACTTGTTCTACATGAACAGAGTACAGTAAGACGGAAGAATATAGTACTTAAAAATAAAAAAAGAGCTCATAGACCTTACCACATTCTTGGTTCAGGACCAGTACAGAACAAGGCGTTCCCAATCATCGTCCAGTAAATGTGTCTCAGGAGAACGTAAGGGAATTTGATGAGTTTCTTTGCCAGTGAAGTACGTTTTCTTCAGGTAATTCCGATACTGCCACCAAGCATTCTTGAAGATAGTAGAGGTATTAGCACATGTTACCTCATCCTGAGTTTCCAAATCGGTCCTTCTCTATAGAGAAAATGGGAAAATTTGTTGTATTATAACCATCATGGAGGTAGAATGTATGGGACAAAGCAAAGTAATTGCCATGAATAACATTACTTACACATAACTCTTGGACAAACACCTGCAACTGGCATTTTCCTTCATCTTCAGTATAATATTTCCATGATGGGAAGATAAGCACATAGGATTTAACAACATCAAATGCGGTAGATGCTAAACTACGAATGGCTAGTTGTGCTTCCTCCACAGGAATAGGTGTACTAACTAGTGGAGTTGGGGTTCCCCGAGGTAGTACTGGCGCTTTGGGCACTGGAGCTGCCTTACTAACTGCTCTTGTTTGGGAGCTCTGTGGTGGAGATGGTGCTGTCTCAACAGGAACTGGGTTACTATCTGCCGGGGTTGGGGTTAGATTGGGTGAAGCTGGTTCTCTGTCCATCGTAGCAGGGGTACAATCTGTGAGAGTCTAAGGTATGTGTGGTAGGGCTGATTCTCGTGCATGTACAACCGGGGTGCTATCTCCACCAAGAGGTAGCACTGTTTTATTTGAAGACCGTGTTTTTACTCCGCTAGATACTGCCATCACCCGCTCCAATTCAAATGTCTGATAAACAGGAAACATAGTTGAATGTACAGACATTGTATGAGAGACAAATGCAATAGATAGTGTGGAAAAAAGAGGGCATGAAATAGTTGACATGTATATTGTTTAACTAAAAAGGATAGCATGACATAATTTCACATATATGATGTCTATCTAAATTGGATAGCATAGCATGACATAATTCAAATATATGATGACTAACTAAACAGGATGTCATGAGATAATTTTATGACGTCTTCAGTAAACAGGTTTGCATGACATATTTACATACATGTTATCTAAGTAATCAGGAACACATGGTTTAATTCACATATGTGATTTATATGCTAAGTAGAGGGCATTCGCATATATGATGTCTGAACTAAGAACATGGTGTTGAATATTGTGTAAATGATGTCTAAACTATGCAATTGAA
Organism: Aegilops tauschii subsp. strangulata; assembly: GCF_002575655.3. NCBI lineage: Eukaryota > Viridiplantae > Streptophyta > Magnoliopsida > Poales > Poaceae > Aegilops > Aegilops tauschii. Next base: position 321,220,245 of record NC_053038.3, on the reverse strand, counting down.
GACACCATATGCATGATATGAGCAGTATAACCGTGCCAAGTTAGAGCATACACCTCGGTGGGGGAATAGGACTGGTCATCTGTCTCTGAATCCATCTCTGAGGAGCTATCGGGACCCAACAAGAGATCTGCTTCGACAGGTAGCACTGTCTGCTCTGAAGACCTTGTTTTCACTCCAGATTTTTCCATTACCCACTCAAATGGCTGATTCACAGGAAGAGTAGTTTAATGTACAAACATTGTCGACAAACGGAAATGTAATGAAGAAAAGGATGGGCAAGATATCATTCAAATATATGATGCCTGGTTAAACAGGATGGCATTGCATATTTCACATATATTATGGCTGACTAAAAGAGATGAGACTGCATAACTCCCATATATGATATAGAAACTAAACATGTGGCATTACAGAACATTTCTAAACTAAGCAGATGACATATATGATGTCGAAAGTAGGCATTGCAAGGCAACATATGCATGATATGACCAACATCATCATGCCAAATTAGAGCAAACACCTTGGGGGTAAATAGGAGTGGTCAGCTGTGTCTGAATCCACCTCAGAACAGATATCTTCCTCTGGATTACAATCTGGAGAGAAGGGGGAGGGTTTGCCATTGAACCCACCATGGAGCGATGTCCGCATGACATTGTATTGCCACGCAAAACTCTTCTCTTTTTCTCTACATGTTCAGCATGACTGTGTACAATATCTGACATGCATACGAAAAAATATAGTTAGATTATGTAAGGAGAGCATGCAGAAATCTAGAGTGATGGTAACAACCAGTGGATGGATCCAAAAATAATGATAGCAGGCTGATGATAGCTTTAATTTAGTAAAAAGAAAGATGATGATTGCTTTACTATTTGTTTCCCACCCAAGATGAACGACATAGGCATACCATAGGTGAACCAGATAATAGACAAAGATACTATTCATAGCTGCCTCGATATGTGCCGCACAAGTAATTTTAAAACTCAGGTTTGAACATTAATTTGGACCTGACTTGGAGTCTACGAGGTGAACATGACGATAAAGTAGCAGGTAATATTAAGCAATGCATAACATAAGCAGAAACAAAAGAGTGCGACCTCTCTTGTGGACCAGTGTACTCTGATGCGGCTTGAAGCTACGTCGGTATTTTCCCAAAGAGGAAGGGATGATGCAGCATAGCGGCGGTAGGTATTTCCCTCAGTTATGAGACCAAGGTTATCGAACCAGTAGGAGAACCAAGCAACACAACGTAAACAACACCTGCACACAAATAACAAATACTCGCAACGCGACGTGTAAAAGGGGTTGTCAATCCCTTTCGGGTAGCGGCGCCAGAAATTGGCAAACGGACGTGAATAAATTATAGTAGATTGATAGATCGAACGCCAAATAAAATAAATAAGAATAAATTGCAGCAAGGTATTTTTGTATTTTGGTTTAATAGATCTGAAAATAAAAGCAAATAAAATAGATCGCAAAGGCAAATAATATGAGAAAGAGATCCGGGGGCCGTAGGTTTCACTAGTGGCTTCTCTCGAGAGAAATAACAAACAGTGGGTAAACAAATTACTGTTGGGCAATTAATAGAACTTCAAATAATCATGACGATATCCAGGCAATGATCATTATATAGGCATCACGTCCAAGATTAGTAGACCGACTCCTGCCTGCATCTACTACTATTACTCCACACACTGACCGCTATCCAGCATGCATCTAGTGTATTAAGTTCATGGAGAAACGGAGTATTGCAATAAGAACGATGACATGATGTAGACAAGATCTATTTATGTAGAAATAGACCCCATCGTTTTATCCTTAGTAGCAACGATACATACGTGTCGATTCCCCTTCTGTCACTGGGATCAAGCACCGTAAGATCGAACCCACTACAAAGCACCTCTTCCCATTGCAAGATAAATAGATGAAGTTGGCAAAAAACCAAATATCGGAGAAGAAATACGAGGCTATAAGCTATCATGCATATAAGAGATCAAAGAAACTCAAATAACTTTCATGGATATAAAAAGATAGATCTGATCATAAACTCAAAGTTCATCTGATCCCAACAAACACACCACAAAAAGAGTTACATCATATGGATCTCCAAGAGACCATTGTATTGAGAATCAAACGAGAGAGAGGAACCACTTAGCTACTAACTACGGACCCGAAGGTCTACAAAGAACTACTCACGCATCATCGGAGAGGCACCAATGGAAGTGGTGAACCCCTCCGTGATGGTGTCTAGATTAGATCTGGTGGTTCTGGACTCTGCGGTGGCTGCAATTGATTTTCGTTGACTCCCCTAGGGTTTCTGGAATATTGGGGTATTTATAGAGCAAAGAGGCGGTTCAAGGGGCACCCGAGGTGGGCACAACCCACCTGGGCACGGCTGGCCCCCCAGGCGCGCCCTGGTGGGTTGTGCTCCCCTTGGAGCACCCCCCAGGTGCTTCTCCGGCCCACTGGATGTCTTCTGGTCCAAAAAACATCTCCAAAAAGTTTTGCTGCGTTTGGACTCCGTTTGATTTTGATTTCCTGCGATGTAAAAAACATGCAGAAAACAACAACTGGCACTTGGCACTATGTCAATAGGTTAGTACCAAAATTTATATATAAAATGATTATAAAACATCCAATATTGATAAGATAATAGCATGGAACAATAAAAAATTATAGATATGTTGGAGACGTATCATACTCCTCAGGTTCATCTGCTGAGTCGATGATGGTGATGCAGTTGCGGTGGGTGCCAGCGGCTGGGAAGGAGATCTTAGGCGGCGAAAGACGGTTAGGAGTCGTGATGTCTGGTTTGGTGGATGCTTCTATCAATGGAGCAGCTCAGGTGAGGTGGACGACATTGCGGCAGGAGCAGGACAAACCACATAAAGTTTTCTTCGACACCTACCTGTAACTGAAGTAATTCTGTAAGGGCTCCTTTGGCTTGCAGGATCCTAAAAATGCAGGGATAGGAAACACTGGAATAGGATAGGAGTGCACGTGGGAAACAGAGCATTTGTAAACACATGATTTCTGTCAACTTGGGTGTTTGGTTCACAGGAATTGGAAGAGCAGAGGAATGGAAAGAAACATGGCCAAATTAAAGTGAAACCATATGAAAGCGTGTACAGTTAGAATGTTATTCTGCCAGTAATGCACTTGGTCTTGTTTTCATGCATAGGATTTTTAAAAGTAGGTCTAGGTGGATGTTTTGCTCCATTCCTGAATAATTGAATAATTGAATAGTAGACTGCCATAGGAAAACAGTAGCAGATAGCAGCCGGAGCAGCAGTGCCTGGAGGAGCAGCTCGAACTAGAGCCAGAGCAGCAACTTGTGTAGCTGCAGCAGCCCGTGTACCAGCAGCAGCAGCGCGAGCGAGAGCAAGAGCAGAGAAGCAGCACGAGCAAGGGGGAGAGCAGAGCAGCAGCGCGAGCGAGTGAGAGCCGAAGCAGCAGCAGCAGCGTGAGCGAGCAAGAGCCAGAGCAGCAGCAGCAGATCCGGCTGGTATGGCCGCCGCCGCCGAAGGGGCCTTGCACTGGTGGAGAGCCTCCGTGGAGATGTCGCCCACGGCGCCGACTTTTAGGTAGCCGCGCCATGGGGGTGTGGGATGGAGCACCATCGGCGCCGGGAGGTCGAGTTAAGGAGAAGGTACGATGCGGTGAGTGTACAACCTCTTTGGTGGCGCCAAGTAGGCCTCGGTTTCATCTGAGGAGTCGGTGAGGATGCTGCGGTTCCGGTGGAGCAGGTGAAGGCGGTGCTGTGGGGATGGAGCAGCCGCGGTAGACGAGGTGATCGTTGGAGCAGCTCCTTGGAGGTGGAGGACGGGGCGGCTGAACCGGCTGGACGACGAGATGGACGAAGGATCCTCATCCGGGGAGGTGGATGAGGGACGTCGAGCTGTTGCGGTGGACGACGTCGTCGGCGAGGAGGCTCTGGCTGGGTAGCGGTGAGGTGGTGGATGGAGGAGGGTGGGGTTTCACGGTTAGAGCAGATAGGTTATGACGGCCTGGGATTTCGAATGGCGAAAAGGAGGCGATGGGAGGGGGGAACCATGACTTAGGGACGCGCTTGTCCAAAATGTAGGGTGTGTTACAAAAGTACCCCCACTGATTTCAACTAGCAATCCTTTCGGCTCAGGGTTAGAAGGGGGATTTCGCGTGTCGGGATTTGGCAGCTGGAGGGAGTTTTCGCGCTCGTTGTAATTTCGAGATAGCAAGGCGCGGGTTGTGAAGGCGCGAGTTTTGGGAGCACGATATTTGAATTTTCGGGATATAACAAGGCACGGGTTGAATTTTAGGGATAAGCCTAACATGTAATATTGTACGTACCAAATCAATTCGCACTTCCCTTAATGAAAAAAATGAAAAAAATAAAACTATTCACACCACACAAAGAGAGAGTCTTGTCCCATTTTACTATACAAATGCTATTCAAAGCTATGAATCCATGTTATATCCAATTAAGTTTTCGCTGGCTGTATAATGCATGTAACCTACCCATACCAACATTTTAGTGCATTCCAAATGTCTATACTACCGCTGCAATTCGAGCTAAATTTGAATTCATTTCTCTATTTGAATAAGAATCTACAATCATGATTGTTGCCAACTTAAACCATCATTCATGTATTACCTTAACAACACACCACATGATTACTGTAGAGATAGATATGAACTATGTGTACTATATGAACTCGAATTCAAATATTTGAATACACTTGATGTTGATTCCAAATAATAGTACATTTGGTGTACTAACTAGATATTCATAATCTAAACCATGTTCCATACGTACACCGTGTTTATCACACAAAGTATAGTGCCCCCCTATATTATGACAAATATTTAGCCCCGAGCTGCAGAAGCCACACATTATCCCAAATTATAATCAATGTTCTACATTATGATATCTTCTTCAAATATCCGAATCCACTTTTTCATAATGAATTATGATCTCTGTTCATTTTTTACACACTCACGAACCTCTTCTCTTTGTAGCTAGCTAGCACTAACTTTCTATCATGCATGCACACTCCCGCCACCCGCTCACCCTCCCTCAGCGTCCCCTCCATCATGCACATTCGTTATTTCTCTTTAGGTCGTTCACCCACGGTGTGTGTAGGCACCTGGCTCCTTCTTTTTGGCACACACCGGTCGATATACCTCTCTAGCCAAGTGTGCCTACCACAAACACACACTTCCCCTCTTCTCTTCTCACCATCCATGCCCCCTATACCCAATACGGTTCCACGCAGGTGCACACTCCCGCCCCTCTTTTCATCGATCTCATACTCGCGCACTCCTCCCCCTCGACATAGTAGGCCTCTCACACCACCTCCTAGATGCACCCCTCTCCCCCTGTTCGTCTCCCCGGACCTTATTTGCTTCTAACACATGCATGCATGTATACGTACTGATCTCCCCACATATAGCTAGGTCGGCTATAATTCTTTTTCCCCACGCACCGATCGACTTACCTCACTAGTTATGTCTCTCCCTTTCTCGGACACATAATGATTGATCTTCCTATGTAGTTATGTCTGCTTAGCATAACCATATCGTCCCCTGATCATCCTTGCATACCTCCCGACACGTCTCTCACACGCACGTGCATAGACAGGCAGACATCCCCTCTGTTATTGATATTGCACTCGTACCCTCCATTTGTCTAGCAGGCCTCTCCCACCATTTGTGAGAAGCAACTCCACGAGCAACCCTCCGACACTCTACCTTTGTCTTTATCCCAACCTTATTCCTATGCTACACATATGCATGGATGCCGATCGATCTCCCTCAATACATAGCTAGGTCTCTCTCTGTCGGTGTCAAAACCAGCCGATCTCGAGTAGGGGGTCCTGAACTGTGCGTCTGAGGATCAAAGGTAACAGGAGACAAGGGACACGATGTTTACCCAGGTTCGGGCCCTCTTAATGGAGGTAATACCCTACTTCCTGCTTGATTGACTTTGATGAGTATAGGGGTTACAAGAGTTGATCTACCTCGAGATCATAATAGCTAAACCCTAGATGTCTAGACTGTATGATTATGATTGCCTCCACAGACTAAACCCTCCGGTTTATATAGACACATGAGGGTCCTAGGGTTGTACAGAGTCGGTTTACAGAGAAAGGAATCTTCACATCCAAACGCCAAGCTTGCCATCCACGCAAAGGAGAGTCCCATCCGCATACGGGGGAAGGCCTTCTATCTTGTATCTTCACAACCCATCAGTCCGACCCATATCACATAGCCCGGACGCCCGAAAACCCCCTAATCCAGGACTCCCTCAGTAGCCCCTGAACCAGGCTTCAATGACGATGTGTCCAGCGCGCAAATTGTCTTCGCCGTTCTTCCTCTGAATACTCCAAAGCAGTTGAACAAAAGAACTGTATCCGGCTCTGTATAATAGTTACAACCCTGAACCACAAGGGCAAAATACTTAAACAAAATAGGCTATGTCCACTGACAGCTTTTTCGGCGAGACATTATGTTCTGGCCTTATTAGTATTTTGAACCTTTTTTAGCCTCCCGCTTCGCATTTCAAGGCGCGGACACGTCTTGTCAAAGCAGAGATCGTGTCCCCTTATTGCGGGGTTCTCATCAATACGGGTTTGGGTAATCCAACCGTGCTGTTTTGCACGACCCCTTGGGAATAGGCGAGTTTTAAGGCTCGTGGGGGCGCTTGATATTCACTGCCTTTATAAGAGGATAAGAATCCATCTCTTCTCCCCACGCCTTCTCCTTCCTCAGCCCATCCGCCCTCGAGCTCTAGCGCCCAAGCTCCGATCTTTTCCGTCTCCCCCAAACACTCTAGCCATGTCTGGATCTGGTGTGCAGGGCAAGTGGATGGCCTCCTCCGTCACGGAGGAGAACGTCAAGGAACTCCGGGAAGCAGGGTATTTGGCCGCGGTCATCGCCCACCGACTCCTTGCCAAAAAGCAAATCATCCCCACCCCAGAGCCTAATGATAGGGTAGTGTTCGTCCCTCACTTTCTTCGTGGACTAGGGTTTCCTCTCCACCATTTTGTCCGTGGGCTCATGTTCTATTACAGGATAGATTTTCACGATCTAGCCCCAAATTCCTTCCTCCACATCTCGGCGTTCATAGTCGTGTGTGAGGCGTCCCTCTGCATCCCCCCACTTCGGATTATGGCTCAAGGTCTTCAACGCGAAGCCAAAAGTGGTTGACGGCCAACATGCGGAGTGCGGCAGCGCCATGGTGAGCAAGCTCCCCAACGTCACTTGGCCCCAGGGGGCCTTCATGGAGACCATGAAGGGATGGCAACAGGAGTGGTTCTATATCACGGAACCTCGTGACACCACATGGGCCGCCACTCCTGAGTTCAAATCCGGACCTCCAATGCGGCTCACATCGTGGGTTAAAAAGGGCCTGGACTGGGCATCGTCCGACGAGGTGATGACGTTGTAGAAGCACGTCAAGGGTATGATAGAGAAGAACACCAGTCCGGCCGATGTGATCCAGGTGATGCTTTTTCGCCGGATTCTCCCCTGCCAGCGCCGTACTCTCCATATGTGGGAGTTCAATCCGGCCGACCCTCGGACCCTGCAGCGCTTCTTTGGCACGACGCACGAAGAAATCTGGAAGCTGCTTTTCAAGGCCCAGAAGTCGTGGCCAGGAACGACCGAAGACCTTGGCATCGACTGCGGTCACCCGGCCACTCCAGTAAGTTTTCAGATTTCCAAACATAACCTCCACTTGTAGATTAGAGGAGTATGCTAAGCCTTCCCCTTCTCCTTCAGGGCTTGACAAAGAAGGCAGAGCGGATCAAATGTCTGGTTCCCCTGCCCGAAGACCCAGCTATTCCTCTGCTAACGAAGATGCTGGTTCCGGCGCCGTACCAGGCGTCGGAGAAGAAGGCCAAGAAGAAAGGCAATGAGGCCAGAAGTGGCCTTCGCCATAAAGGTACTTCGGACATTACGTCCGAAGACACCGAAGCTCTCTCCTCCCATGAGGGAGATGAATATGAAGAGGAAGAGGAGGAGAGCAATTCTCCCCTTAAGGGGGGAAGAAGAAAAGGGCAGCATCCGCAGCCTAGAGGCGGAGGCGTACAAGAAGGGAAAAATCTCCCTTTCGGACGATTCAGATTCGGCCACCGAAGTCATCCCCGAGCGGCGCCTCATGTCACGCCCAATATGCGACCCTATCCTAAAGGAACTCGAAGGTCCCACCAAGGATAGACCCGCATATTGAAACGCTTTTGCAAGGTGGATATCATTACATCAACATTACATAATATATGGGGATACATACAAGGCATACAAATGCCGCAAGAATACATCAATACATCATACATAAGCTCAACATTCGACTACGGATGAAACATAAACAGAAACTCAAACGACATCCACCCTGCTAGCCCAGGCTGCCGACCTGGAACCTATCCCCTGATCGAAGAAGAAGCATAAGAAGAACTCCAAACAAGTAAACATCGCTCTCGCGTCATGATCATCGCACACCTGTACCTGCAACTGGTGTTGTAGTAATCTGTGAGCCACGAGGACTCAGCAATCCCATTACCATGGGTATCAAGACTAGCAAAGCTTAATGGGAAAGGAAAGGAAAAGGTGGTGAGGTTGCAGCAGCGACTAAGCATGTATGGTGGCTAACTTATGCAAAGAAGAGCGAGAAGAGAAGCAACGGAACGGTCGTGAAACTAGCAATGATCAAGAAGTGATCCTGAACTCCTACTTACGTCAAACATAACCCAGAAACCGTGTTCGCTTCACGGACTCCGCCGAGAAGAGACCATCACGGCTACACACGCGGTTGATGCGTTTTAATTAAGGTCAAGTGTCAAGTTCTCTACAACCGGATATTAACAAAATCCCATCTGCCACATAACCGCGGGCACGGCTTTCGAAAGATAAAACCCTGCAGGGGTGTCCCAACTTAGCCCATCATAAGCTCTCACGGTCAACGAAGGATATTCCTTCTCCCGGGAAGACCCGATCATTCTCGGAATCCCAGTTACAAGACATTTTGACAATGGTAAAACAAAACCAGCAAGACCGCCCGATGCGCCGACATCCTGATAGGAGCTGCACATATCTCGTTCTCAGGGCAACACCGGATGAACACTACGTACAACTAAAACCAGACCTCAAGTTTCCCCGAGGTGGCGCTGCAAGTGGCTCTAGTTTGGACCAACACTCCAAGGAGCACTGGCCCGGGGGGGGGGGGGGGGGGTAAAATAAGATGACCCTCGAGAGAGCGACTCCCTAGGGAAAAGAAATAGGCTGGGCAAATGGTAAAACCAAGGTTGGGCCTTGCTGGAAGAGTTTTATTCAAGACGAACTGTCAAGGGGGTCCCATAAATCACCCAACCGTGTAAGGGACGCAAAATCAAGGAACATAACACCGGTAGGACGGTAACTAGGGCGGCAAGAGTGGAACAAAACACCAGGCATAAGGCCGAGCCTTCCACCCTTTACCAAGTATATAGATGCATTAATAATATAAGAGATATTGTGATATCCCAACATAAACATAATCCAACATGGAGCAATCTTCATCTTCACCTGCAGCTAGCAACGCTATAAGAGGGGCTGAGCAAAGCGGTAATATAGCCAAACAACGGTTTGCTAGGAAGGGTGACAAGGTTAGAGGTTCATGGCAATTTGGGAGGCTTGAGGAGCAAGTGATAGGTAGCGCAGCAAAGCGATAGAACGAAGCAACTAGCATAGCAATGATAGTAATGAGGTCCAAGGTGACGGTCATCTTGCCTGAAATCCCGCTAGGAAGAAGAACGAATCCATGAAGAAGATGAAGCCACGAAGACGAACGAATCCTCACGATCGCAACGACACGGGAACTATCGAGAAGAAGCACAGAACAAGGTAAACACCCCACACATGAACAAAGCATGATGCTCAACCAAGAATGATGCATGACGAGGCTACATGAAGCTACTCATGGCAATAGATGATGCATACAAGAACAACTCATCAAGGCAAGTTTAAATGAGGCCGGAAACAACATATAACAATTCCGGTAAGTCCTCATATGCATATTTCGAAATTGGTCCAGAACTGAATAAGCATTAAGTTGAAGTTGTTAAACAGCAAGTTAAAGAGCACCATGATGATCCACACGAAATTCTAGTCAAGTTACATATAAAGTTCATTAGATTCGGAGCTACGGCCTAGAAGATATGAGCAAAACAAGTTAAACATGGCATTGATGCAAAATGCATACAAACATCAAGCAAACACCTCAAAACAAGGATGCAACATGATAATATGGAACTACATACAAAACTAAGCAAGTTTCATATAGAGCATGCTCAAAACGGAGCAACGGTGCAACACATACACTCCAAACGATATATAGCAACAATCTGTCCAAAACAGCAACTAGGCACCTAGCAAGCATCAAAACAATAAGCTGCAACAACTCAAAATGAAAACAAAAGGCATGGACATGATGTAGAGGTAAAGCACAACAAAACATGAACACTGAGCTATCTCCAGAAATCACTAGAACAAGCTCAAAAAGACATGAAAAGATTGCAAAATAATAACAGGTTCACAGACTTGGTGAAATTACTGGACATGACAGAAATAACATCAGGTTGCAATGTTTAGAGCTAACAAGCAACATGCTACAGGAACTTAACATGTCAAAACAAGGCATGGCAGTATTCTACTAAATGCATATGACAAAAGTCTCTTACTGACCATAAGCCAAAAAGGACCAGAGGATATGATGGCAACCAAGTAAACATAGCAAGTTTCGTTATCAGGTTTCAGACTTAGCAGAAAACAGAGCATGGCAGAAACAATAATATGAAGGCATCTTTGTGAGCTTGATGCACTCACCACAAGGCAATTCATGACAAAAGAAGCATACCTACAGCAAGATGGAATGTTTATGAAGCTATCCATGGCAAGAACAAAAGCATAGCATGTATGGATCAACTACAACAAGCTTGGCAAAATTGCATATCATGTTAAGAATCTGCCAGAAATATTTTATAGCAAAAGTAGAGCAAGAATGAGTCATGCCATGGCACTCCATAATTGCAAACAAGGGCAGGAATGGATCAATTACAACAATAGCTACAAAACATCCTTACTGAACATCTCCAAAATATGCATGGATCTCTCTGTAGCATCAAGTTTACATAGCAACAAAATAACAGCAGACAAGGACTTAAAACACTCTCTGAAATCAGAAACATTACGGAGCCTACTTTGCATGCTTGTGCTAGTCACCACAGAGATCACAAAAATACATGGCATACACCCTTGGAAAGATGGCATGGCATACGACAAAACACATGTAGAGCTCATGCCCATACGATGCACAGATTAAATGATACAAAAATGACAAATCACTAAGTTCTGATAGCAGACAGCAGATATCAGCAACTAGTACTCTTGCAACGATGATTTGTGCATCAAGATGGACTCAAATGAACATGGTTCAATAGAACAAAATGTAGAGCATCACGAGATGAACAATTCGATATATCATACATGCACAATGGATCTACGAGCAGAAAGTTACACTAGGTCAAACAAGCACACATACTGTCAAAATTCGGGGACTTTCGCCGATTTCAGAAAAAAACCCAGACGGGCGATGTTTAGCTAAAGCGTGCTCGGGCGGGGAATAGAGGCAGCTCACCCAGTGGGCTTCGGCCCAGGTGAAGAGGAGGCCAGGCAGGCCAGATCTGGGCCGTGGGAGGCCGCGGGGCCCACGTGGCGGCGAGGGCGCCGTCCTTCCCGACGAGGCCGACCGAGGCCATGGCACGGCGACGGCGCGGGAACAGGGGGGGCTCCGGCGGAGCTTGGGAGGCCGGCGAGGAGGCGGCGGACGTCGGAAATGGCCGGATCCGGTCGCAAGCGACGGGGACAGCCCGGATCCGGGGCGGAGGCGACCAACGGCGACGAACCCCATGGCGGCGAGGTCCTTGGGCGATGGCGGTGGTGGTTCCCTGCGGGGCAGAGAGGGTGAGGGAGAGAGCCAGAGGAGGAGAGGGGAGAAGGGGCGGCGGCGACGGGGAGGCAGCGACCTGGCGGGGCGGCAGCCAAGCTCGCCGGCGGCGGGGGAGGGAGCGGGGCGCTCGGGCTGGCTGCGGGCCTCGGAGCCCAGATCGGGGCCCGGGCGGGCCTGGCACGGGCCTGGCGGCTGGGGCGCGGGGGAGGCGACTTGGCCGGCTCCGATTGGCCCGGGGCGCTGGCTGTGGCGGCGGAGACCAGTGGGGGCGCGCCACTTGGCGGCCGGGAGGTGGCCGGCGCCGGATTTCGAGGAGGGAGGCGGCTGGAGGCGCAGAAAACGAGGAGGAGGTTGGTGGAGGCCAAAAATGGCATATGGGGGTGTATATATAGGGAAAGGGGGGGTTAGGATTAGGGTTAGGAGGGGTTTCGGAGCTCTCCGATCGAAATCGAACGGTTCTGGACGCGATGAGGGGTAGGCTGGGTCTAGGGGCTGGACTTGGACTGTGGGAGAGGAGAGGAAGAGAGACCCGGCGACGGTTACGGAGACCGAAACGTCCGACGAATAAACCGGCAACGGTGCCGCTACGGATGAGGGTTGGGCTATCAAACGGACTCCGAAAGCGATGAAATTTGACAGGCGGTCTGTCGGTGCTATACCAAGGCCACTCGGCAAATACCGACCCTTTCCGAGTACGTTTAACACCCGCACACGAAAAGCGGCAAAAGGGGGCGCCGGGGAACATAGGAGTACCAGATTACAAAACGGACAACGGGGAAAATGCTCGGATGCATGAGACGAACACGTATGCAAATGCAAAGCACATGATGACATGATATGAAATGCAGATGATGACATGGCAAAATGCAACACGCAAGCAAATGACATGGCAAAGACAGCGAATAACTGGGAGACACCTGGCGCATCGGATCCGGGGCGTTACACCTCAGGCCGAAGCCCCCGGCCGAATCGTAAGTATTTAAAGATACTATACATACATCTGGCCTTTTGCGAATCGTAGGACAACATATTACTTATGTATTTCAGTCCGGCCCGTGATCTCCCAACAATTGTCGTCTTCGGGGAACTCGTTGGCGCCGGAGATGATGGAGAGCGAAACGCCTCCGCGAGCCTCTCCGCCAAATGCCACAGATGACACTGAGGTGTTCTCCCAAAGGACCTCTTCGGGCCAGGGAGAGGTGCGGAAGGCCGCTGAAACGGCGCTAGAGGGTAATGCCTCGGCTACCGAAAACATGGGGGGCACAACCCCCATGAAAACCGACGACGGGGGCCCGGACCAGTCCGACCCCCCGCCGAATACAACTCCAGAGACCCATACGGCTCCGAAATTGATATTTTAGCCGCTTTTCATATTAGAAAAATATGCCTGTATATAGATAGTAGCCCCTGAGACTCTGTTCGGCTCTTTGGAAAAAGGAGCCGGATAGAGGATCGATTATCGCCGGAGATAACGTGTTTATCTATTTTGATAAACAAGCTTCACTTTTGGCGGCTTCGGCCAAGGACGCTGAAGTTTCCGAACTCCAGCGTAAACTGAAGCTGGCTGACAATGAGATCGACCGTATTAACAAGCGGTTCGATGAGGCCCAAGGTATGCTTTGTAAAAGACCCCTTACAAGCCTATATTATAATGCGAACTCAGGGTTTAAGCTCATGTGTTGTTTATGTATATGATTGTAGGCAACGCGACCGAGGTCGAGGCCCTCAAGAGTGCCCTTGCCGAAGCCAAGGAGAAGGCGAGGCCAAGCAAAGCGGTCGCAGACAAAGCGGCTGCGGATGTAGAGGCCGAAAAAGTCGCCTGCCGCAAGTATGAGGCGAGGGTGACCGAAGTGGAGCAAGCGCTCCAGGAGGCCGCCAACAAGTGTGAGTCCTTGGAGGAGAGTAACAAGGCCCAGGCGGCTCGCGAGGAGATCAAGCAAGCCGAACAGATAGCGGCTGGTAAGCCTTTTCTTTTACAGAGTATATTCAGCGGTCGAAGATATGCTTTCCTGAATCGACTATGGAGTGCTCCAGATGCCTTTGCGGATCTCCCGAGGAGTGCTGCCAACGCCACCCAGTATTTCCGGGCCCAAGAAGGGAACACGACGGAGAAGCTCTTCTGGTCGCAGTACTTGGCACCGGAGCGAACAGCGCTGCGGAACAACCAGATGATGCTGCTGGCGGAGCTGCATATGATGTCCGGTTTGGCCATGAAGGATATCATAGTCCGGCTATGGCCAGTCGGACCCATTCTGAGCAGCTACTTCGGCCTGGTCAAGCGGCTTAGCGACGCCTTGCCCCGAGTAGAGGCAGTGAAGCGCTCGACGTGCATAGAAGGTGCGCGAATGGCCTTTGCCCGTGTCAAGATGCACTGGGCGAAGATGAAGGCCGCTGTCGTGGCGGTTGAGGGTCCGCCTGGAGGCAAGGACCACAGCAAGCTGGAGCGCTATTTCGAAGATGTCCTTGAGGGTGCCCGTTTGATAGAGGGTCAATGCTCAAAGGATATTATGTTCGAGTAGATATATCCGGGCTGCCCAAACAATGTATTATAAATCAAGGCTGTGTGATATATTTTTATGCATTTATCTTAAAGTGTTTTTCCTCCTGTGCGTCTGTTTGTATCCCTGAGAGTTTGCCAGTCGTCGGCTTCATCCCCCACGTAGGTACTACGGGGGTGTTCGGAATAGCACATGACCACACGTTAACCCAATGTCTTGGTCCGTAAAGGAGGTGTCAGTGCAGCGAACTAGGCAATCGGACTATGCGGCTTTACCACTCTCACATAGCCATAGGAGCTTGACAATGGGGTTGTAAGGTAGCCCCTAGTGCATGTGCGGCTGTCCGAACTTGGGTGCCTTACGCATGTGTCTGGAAGATAGCCAGTCCTTCGTGTAATATGGAAGAAATTGCTAGAGATTTAGTAAGTCACCGAATTGCGGACCAGCTCTCGCCACATCATGATAGTCAGTTTTCGGCTTTCTCTACTGAGGTGCTTGACCGGACGAACCAGAAACACAATCGAAGTAGTTCTCCCTTTACTACCTTAGCCGAACACGCGGAACGTAAGGTGGTAATCACAGATTCGGAGCCGATGCATATAATGCCATATTCGGGACGCCGAAATATACTTATAACAGTATTCAAACTATGTTGTTGAAGACAATGTAAATGGCCGAATAAAGCCCTTGGCGATTTAAGTCATACCGAGGTGTATATGCCAATTTGACATAAAGGGGGAAAACAGATTAAGAAATAAGCCAATACCGAACAAGGTTGGGCTAATCTGTTTCCATTATAATCTGATTGGTACGTCAACACGTATTTTTATAGAGGATTCCATAAGCATCAGGGCTATTTTACATGCCGAGAGCAAGGGAAGTTGTATATAGGTCCTAAAAAGGAAAGATGATCTTGAAGATCCTTTGGACACTCTGCCGCACGTTTGCGCCGCTTTGCACCTTGATGTATGATCCTTTGAGAGGATCAACAATCGAGTGTTCATAAGGGGCCGAGACAGGGGCCCTTGTTATCACTAGAAGGTGATGTGGGTTATAAAGAACCTGAAAAAGGAAAATAAGAAGAAGAAAATGAAGAATATGATGGTTCAGATAGGGTCGAACCGTATTGGGCTTTATTTTTGGTAGGCCTCCGTCCTAGCCCATGGTATCTTTAGTGTGTAGTTATGTACGCGCGGTACATATGCCGCTATCAGGTTGGGGTTTTGACAGAGGCTGAATTGCTAGTCTAGCTCTGGGCGAGCCGAACTTTCATTCTGCAGGGTAGACCAGACTCGTTTAACAGTGTCCGGGGGCTTGACTGCCGGTGTAGTATTCGGCTTAACGGGGCCACCCTGCACCTCGGCTACGAGGGCCGCGGTATGCTCCTCAGTACGGAGGGAGCGCTCCATGTTTTCATTGACTGTTATAATGCCACATGGTCCAGGCATCTTGAGCTTTAGATAAGCGTAGTGCGGTACTGCATTGAAACGGGCGAAAGCGGTCCGTCCGAGCAGTGTATGATAGCCACTGCGGAAGGGGACAATGTCGAAGATCTAGTCTTCGCTACGGAAATTATCCGGTGAACCAAAGACTACTTCCAGCGTTATGGATCCTGTACAGCAGGCCTCTACGCCGGGTATTACTCCTTTAAAGGTAGTTTTAGTGCGCTTGATCCTTGATGAGTCGATACCCATCTTGCGGACGGTGTCCTGATAAAGCAGATTAAGGCTGCTACCACCGTCCATGAGGACACGCGTGAGATGGAATCCGTCGATAATTGGGTTGAGGACCAATGCTGCCAAACCTCCATGAAGTCGGATGGTCTCTGCGATCGAAAGTGATCGGACAAGCTGACCATGGGTTGAATTTTGGGGCGACTAGCTCTATGGCATAGACGTCCTTTAGTGCGCGCTTGCACTCCCCTTTGGGGATATGTGTAGCATATATCATATTCACCATTTTTACCTCGGGGGGAAATTTCTTCTGTCCCCCTGTGTTCGGTGGGTGAGGCTCTTCATCATCGTCCTCGCTGGGCGGCCCCTTCCCCTTATGTTCGGCGTTTAGCTTGCCGGGCTACTTAATGACCCAACAATTTCTATTGGTATGATTGGCAGGCTTGTCAGGGGTGCCATGAATCTGGCAAGGCCGATCGAGTATTCTGTCCAAACTAGATGGACCATCCTTGTTTCCTTTGAATGGCTTCTTCCGCTGACTGGGTTTAGAGCCACCGAATCCGGCGTTGACCGCCATGTCTTCGGTGTCTTCGTTATTTCTCCGATGCTTGTGTTTGTTGCGTCATGGCTTGCCATTGCCATCCCTGGCTTCGGAGGTGCTAGGGTCGCTGGTGCTATTGCTTCCACGAGCTAGCCAGCTATCTTCTCCCGCGCAAAAGCGGGTCATAAGTGCGGTAAGGGATGCCATGGACTTCGGTTTTTCTTGGCCGAGGTGTTGGGCGAGCCACTCGTCTCGGACACTGTGTTTAAAGGCCGCGAGGGCTTCAGCTTCCGGACAGTCCACACTTTGGTTCTTTTTAATTAAGAACCTGGTCCATAGCTTCCTTGCTGATTCTCCGGGTTGCTGGACTATGTGACTAAGGTCATCGGCATCTGTAGGCCGAACATAAGTACCTTGTAAGTTGTTTCTAAAGGCGTCCTCCAAGTCTTCCCAGCTACCAATAGAGTTTTCTGGGAGGCTGTTTAACCAGTGCCGTGCTGGTCCCTTGAATTTTAGGGGAAGGTACTTGATGGCATGGAGGTCGTCGCCACGAGCCATGTGAATGTGGAGAAGAAAATCTTCAATCCATACTGCGGGATCCGTCGTACCATCGTATGATTCAATGTTCACGGGTTTAAACCCTTCTGGGAACTGGTGCTCCATCACCTCATCGGTGAAGCATAAGGGGTGTGCAGCGCCTCTGTATCGGGCAATGTCACGGCGTAGTTCGGATGAAGTCCGAATGCAGTTTTCGGCCCGGGTGAGGTTGTGCCTGTCACGCCAGGCCTGATGGCCGTCCTCTCGCGTTGGAGCACGGCCCCTTGACCCATAGATTGATCTTGTCTGACTGGCTCTATTGTCTAGGTCCTTGTGTAGGTCATAGGTGTAGCCCGGGGCCGCTGCCTCCTTGCCTCGACGGCGGGGTGGCAAGGGCTGCTGTTCGGCGTAATTGGCCAGTCTGTCCCTTCCACGTGGTGGTCGGTCAGGTTTGTCAGTGGGTTTATACTTTGGCGGTATTGGCTCATGGGCCTCGTCGTCAAATTGTGGTAGCAGCTTGCGCTTCGGGTAGCTCTTGGTTGGGCGTTCGAAGCCATATTCCTCGGCTGCCAGGACTTTAGTGCATCTATCATTGAGCCTATCCTGTTCGGCTTGGAGTTGCTGCTGCTTGTTTTTTAGGCTTCTTGCAGTGGTGATTAGCCGGCACTTAAAGCGCTCTTGTTTGAGGGGTTCCTCTGACACAATGAAGTCTTCGTCGCCGAGGCTCACATCCTCTTCGAAGATCAGTAAGTAGTTACTATCCTCCGAGTCTTCGTTCCCGACTGGATCGTCGGGGTTAACTTGCCCATCCTCCCAATCATCCTGTTCGGATGTTGGCTCGACAGGGGCTTCGGGGTCTTTGGTGTTCTCTGGAGTGTTATTGTCTCCGGTGCCGGTATTGCTGTCTTTTTTGCGACGCGATTTTCAGCGGCGCCGCTGACATCGATGCTTTGGAGGTGCTTCAGCAGGCTTGTCCTCAACCGGATCCTTCTTGCTGTCGTCGTCATCCTCTTTGGGTGTGGACACCATATACACGTCATATGTGGAGGTGGCCATCCAACGTCCGGTAAACGACGGGTCTTGGCCGTGTTCGTCTCCGGCATCATCGTCCATGCCGTCGATGTCTTCTGAGGCGTAGTCCAGCATGTCGGTTAAATCTTCGACAGTGGCTATGAAGTGGGTGGTGGGTGGGACGTAAAATTCCCCGCTCTCAGCCCCTAGTCCGGGCTGGGCGTAGTTCTGAAGTGATTCCTTTGAAATAACAAGGGATCGCATTAAGTCCAGAGCCTCATTTAAGAGCGAGGTTTGGGTATGCAAGCGAGAGTCCGCGGGGCTGGCCGGAGTGAGAGCTTCCTGGCTATGCCTGCTTGGCATGGCTCTCAAGAGTTCGGATCTAGAGTCCGGGGGCGAGTCTGGTCTTTCAATGATAGGGGGAACCTGGACTGATTCCGAGTTCACCGTGGACAAGATCGCCTCTGGATCCTCAATAATGTGGTTTGTAGCGGAGAGTCCAGTGGGCTCCAAACTCCCATCTTCGGACCTGGTAGTTTGCTCCGGATCTAGGGCCAGAGCCGTGGTTGGGGCCGCGAACCCTTCGAAGATCAAGCTCCTCGGATGTCAGCGACATAATTTAGGTTGCCGAAACTGATCTGATGACCAGGGGCGTAGCTGTCGATCTGCTCAAGGTGGCCAATCGAGTTGGCGCGCAGTGTGAAGCTGCCGAATACAAACATTTGGCCGGGGAGGAAAGTCTCCCCCGAAACAGCATCATTGTACATGATCGGTCGAGCCATCGAACCTTCTGTCGACAGCACAGTGGAACTCTCAATGAAAGCACCAATGTCGGTGTCAAAACCGGCCGATCTCGGGTAGGGGGTCCCGAACTGTGCGTCTGAGGATCGAAGGTAATAGGAGACATGGGACACGATGTTTACCTAGGTTCGGGCCCTCTTAATGGAGGTAATACCCTACTTCCTGCTTGATTTACTTTGATGAGTATAGGGGTTACAAGAGTTGGTCTACCTCGAGATCATAATGGCTAAACCCTAGATGTCTAGCCTGTATGATTATGATTGCCTCCACGGACTAAACCCTCCGGTTTATAGACACCGGAGGGGCCTAAGGTTGTACAGAGTCAGTTTACAGAGAAAGGAATCTTCACATCCGAATGCCAATTTTGCTATCCACGCAAAGGAGAGTCCCATCCGGATACGGGGGAAGGCCTTCTATCTTGTATCTTCACAGCCCATCAGTCCGGCCCATATCACATAGCCCGGATGCCCGGGGACCCCCTAATCCAGGACTCCCTCGCTCTCCTTCTCCACACATATACTAGTCGATCTACCTCTCTATAGTTAGGTCTCTGCCCCCACACACCGATAGTCGAACGTTGTAGGTAGGTATCCATGCCACTGAAAAAACTGCACCTCTACCCTCTCACATTCCAGTAGGCCAGCGGCCCTGTATCTTTGACGTGGGCAAACAAAAATTCGATGGCACTCTTTATCGATCGCGCACCGACACACTTCATCCCTGTTTTCAATTCTATCGATATCTCACGCTGATGATCCCTCTACTCTCTTCTCGTGGATCGCTCCCTCTATATATGATATATACATGACTCTGTTTCACACACATTGCATATGTTACTTTTTTAGTTTAAGATATCATCGATACATTGCCTCTATTTCGCACAAACCATCCCTCTCACACCCACCCACGTATGTACCTGCACCTAAAGAAGAGGTTCATGCACAACGCACGTACTCACGTCTCGTTCCCGACCACACCCGCGCGGGTACACAGTGGAGTTCATTTCTGTACGAAAAGGCAGCCCACGTGATAATTTGACGCGTGTAGCTGTTATTTATTCGAAGGAGGGTCGTGTACCATGCGTAGACGGAACAAAGTCCGACTTGATGCGTTAGTATTAAATAAAGTTATATTCCTCAATGGCACTACAAAATATAAAACAATTGTCGTCGGAAAAAAGAAAAATCCGCTCCACTATATGCAATGGAGCCTGCCTGCCGGGGTTTGTCTCTCGTCACACTATCTCACACAAGGCGGCTGTGTCCTCTCTCTCTCTCTCACCGTTGTTCACTGATCCGGCCGCATCCCGTCCGCCGGCAGAAAGGGAGGATGTGCATCATTTCTCCACTCGACGGCGTTGAGGTAGCACGTCCCGATCTGCGGTACCCGCCATTCTCTCTGACCAAGCTCCAGTGCGGTAGGGCCTTCGCCATTTGCTCGCTGTCACAGTATGGGCAGATCCCGGCCACCGGCACCCTCCTAGTTACAACCCGATGACCCTCAGGTACAACTTCCTCTGGCTTTGCTCCACTGCCCATCTTCCCACGTTGCTGCATGTGGAAAATCCTGCATGTGGATCTTCTCTAGTTGTTTGCTTAAAACGTATCTCGGCCGGCGTACTTTCCATCTAGCAATCTCGTCCTCAAACCGTTTTTGATAAACCACCATGCTGCCATCTTTCCCTTTTTACATGGAATATGCTTCTTTTTTGTCGGCGTATGTGTCTTCAACTCTTGTTATTGGGCAATAATTGTTTCCTTTCTACCTCCTTTTGCAAACAGGGCTATCCATTTCACCTTGTTGCTATTGCGACCTTTTGGTGAACTGCACAAATCACTTTTTTTCTTAAGAGTGTTTTGTGTAGTTCTGCCAAAATGTCACAACGGCAACATTTTTACATTTCTGTGGGACTGCAGAAAGGGAGATTGGTTTTGCTATCCTCCTAATCCAACTCCGTGCCTAATCTTCTCCAACAAGTAGTTGTCCTAAAGAGAGTTCACAGAGGTGATCGGCCTCTACTTGTGTGTGTTATGTTTCATTATCTAGTTCCACTATTAATGTAATCACACTGACTAAATATCTTGCAAACAGGGATGATCAGCTCGATTTTAGTGGAGCTGCACAAAATGATCGGATTGTGATGTCCTCCATACACCTCTTTTCTGGCTACAGAGCTGGGTGAAACTAGCTGCCAACCAATGAACAGTGTGCCCAGGAAATGGAGCCATGCCTACGAACAACATCGATCAATTATATTTTTTTCTTTATTTGTACACCTTCTCACAACTTTGTCTTCAATTGTGATGTGAATATTGGCGCTGGTCTGCGAACCATTGAGATGCATTAGCATCCATAGTAGTTTCATTTGTATTTGATGGAATGTTGTAACGAGACAATCTTGAGGCAAGAGGACACATGAATCCTGAGTTGAAATCTTTTTTTTCCTGCGGGAACCAAAGTTGAAACCTTCATAGCATCACAGTACAATTTCATTATGCTGGCAAATTATGCGTACATATAAACAAATCCTGAAGGATTGATAGCAATGTCAGAAACAATTCAACTTCATTTCGCCGACATGTGGGACATCCATCATCCGGCTCCAACTGCCATGCAGCAATTTTGAGTGCACAACTGCAGGGAAGATTCACCCAGGTCATTACGCCGTAGTAATAATGACTAGTGAGCAGTCAAATCACAGAGCCCCACCTTTGCCATAGTAAGTTGCTCGGATGAAGCAACCATCATTTCTCTCTTCGTTGAATCCGCTGGTACTCCAATATTCCCAGAGTAATAGTAAGTTGCTTGGGCGAAGCAACCATCACTTCACCTTTCCCACAATAAGTACAACCTCCTTTTTTTATTCTAGAAACAACCACACGCAAATATTGGACGGTAGCAGCACAACAACTGAATCAAAAATCAAAACCAACTAATGAACTACTACTAATGGTGAGCGTTTGCTAGTATCATGTACTCCGTCTGTCCATGTATATAGGGATTAATGCGTTTTCCGAGACTAACTTTGGCCCTGTTTGGATCCATGGGTTAGAGTTAGTTTGAGCTAGTTGGGGCTCAGATAGCCCTAAAGTATCCAAACATGAGGGTTAAATTGGAGCAAATTGCACCAAACCCACCAAAAAAAACTATCCCACCCAAGAGGTGCTAATTGGAGATAGTTCTCATTGGGCCCATTGAAAAATCACTTTTCTCTCTCTATCCCGCTAGCCAAGTGGTGCTAATTGGAGCTAGTTCTCATGGGGCCCACTAAAAAATCACTTTTCTCTCTCCATCAAGTGTATTTATTGTCAATCTAACCCTGTCATCCAAACACCTCTTTGGTTAGAGTTAGTTCGGGGTTAGTCATGAGTTACTCTAACCTCTAGCTATGTTATAGTATCCAAACAGGAGCAGTATAGGACATGCAAGTTGCTCAAAGCATACCGTCAAATTCATACGTGAAAGGATCTTTTTTTGAAACGGAACGTGAAAGGATCTTCGAATGATATAATTTTCAAATTATATAAAATCTTATCAATAGTCAAAGGCAACCTCGAAGAATACAGTAGGCCCTATATAAAATCTTATCAATAGTCAAAACCAAGTGTTACTACTATAGCAAACTAGGTCAACATGAGAAACTGGACCCACTCACGGCACGACACGCCTGTCTCGTTTGGTCCGTCGGTCAAAGCGCTTCCTCTTCTTGGCATAACAATAGAGTACAATAAATTTTTTAGAATGCTCTTGGCATGTCGCTAACATGTGATAAGTTAACTGACCTCAATAGACGTCAAAATCGCCATTCCGCCGCACTTTGAGAGATACGAAGAGCGAGAAGCTATACAGGCTGGTGGATTACTAGAGCTAGGTGTCGCACGCAAGCCAAAAATGTGGTGATAGCATGGATTGGCCATGTATGATGTAACTACACTGGGCTGCCATGTTTCAGACTCTTCCGGTCTAATGTGGAGAAGACTGGGTAGATTTTATATCGCCAAATAAAAATATGAAAGAGTCTAGATGCTCCACCGCGAGGTTTCTTGCTCCCTCTCGGTTGTCGGAAAGCGTTCTTCTAAGTTTTGCCGACAGGTGGGACATCCAGCATCCAGGTCCACGTGTCATGCAAGAAAATGGAGTTAAGGATAGTAGGAGAGACTCACCAATGGTCATGAAC
Organism: Aegilops tauschii subsp. strangulata; assembly: GCF_002575655.3. Lineage (NCBI taxonomy): Eukaryota > Viridiplantae > Streptophyta > Magnoliopsida > Poales > Poaceae > Aegilops > Aegilops tauschii. The sequence goes on along the minus strand of NC_053038.3, from coordinate 321,197,045 downwards.
GTAGGTGTAGTACGTGCACGAATCACCCAAAAAAAAGTAATATGAGCATGAAGAGAAGAGGTGCAGGCACCGTCGCAGGTACTATTTGCCTCTTTCCCTAATACTCACGTCCGGGTACACAGTGAGCTCATTTCTATATGAAGAGGCAGCTCACCAGATAATTTGGTGAGTGTACTGAATGACGGAGCATGGGATGGTAGCCATGGACATGGTCAGCCCTTTTTGGAGACTAATACACTACTTTTGATGTGTCCCGTCAACTCGCAAACAAGGAGAAGCTTTGCACTACGACTAGCTATAGTGGAGAGTAACATGCACTAGTAACATACACATATTCCAAGACTATGTTATACGGAGTACCTTCATAGTGGGTAGTAACATAAGTGTGGTGTCATGCAAAGCTGCATTTATTAGGTTATAGACTCATATTGCGTTGGGACATGTGATGTTACAGTAACTAGCTAAGTTACTCAAACTACCTCTCTACTCATTAACTCACTGCCACATAAGCCGCGTCCCTAGGTGTTTGGAGAGGAATTCGCTGTCGTGAGGCGGTTCTATAGGTGGGAAGGCGGCAAAAAATAGGGGAAAACGCGCGAACCAGCTAGACGAGAGATTTGGTTGATTTTATATCGTTGAATAATATAAAATATTATGAGTGCAGACGCTCCACCGCGAGTTTCCCTGCTCCTTCTCGGTCGTCAGAAATCTATGTTCTTCCACTCTTTTTTTGACGCGAGATTTGTTCATCCTTTTGCCAACACACGGGACATCAAGCATCAAGGTGCACGTGTCATGCAAGAAAATGGAGATAAGCAGTGCGTAAGTGAGTCGTGCACTTCGATGGCACCTACTACGCAATATTTTTTCTCCTCGATGGCACGTGAATAGTGCACGTACTCAATGACGGAGCACGGGATGGTAGCCATGGACATGGTCGGCCCTTTTTGGAGAGAGTACTAAATAACTTTAATGTGTCCTGTCAACTCGCAGAATGACGAGAAGCTTGCTTACTATGCCTTCTCCCTCGCCAATGCGTGCGTGGTGGCTCGCAACACGAGGAGAAACTTTTGCTTACAAGCGGTGGACATGCAGCAGTTCATTTGGTGTCAGATTGCCAGAAGTAGTACTAATGTAGTATCGTAATTATTGTTCGACTTCCGGAAGAGGCGAAGAGCCAAGCACAAGGTCACCTACTAACCTAGTACAGTATACTATAGCCAAAGCTGGTCCACCTTTTTAGAGCATGGTTAATTAATATAGGCAGCTCTTGCAGCGGCACATCATTTAGAGCAAGTACTACTCTCTTCATAGGAACTTAAAACGCAGGAATAGGAAAATTATGAGGGGGGTGTCTCCAACAGTGTTCCTCGGCTCGCGCCTAGCATCATGGTGGTCGAACTTGGAGTCATTCATCTGGTACATGTGGCATCTCAAATCTGGACACAAGGTGACGTACACCATCAAGGTCTACGGTCAAGGGGGTCAGGGCGGACGCGACCTCTCACTGCGTCCGCCATTTGAAGCGGCGCGCCGGCCCATGGTGCCACCCGCTGCACTCCCAGCTGTACCGCCTCCTCGCCGCATTCAAAAACCTACATTTAAACCCGCATGGAATGCGAGGAACCCACTCCGGCCACACACGTCCGTTCAGGAGCAGGACGCCGGCCAAGCTCCTCCTTCCACCATTTTCTTCACTCTTTCGGCGTCATCCGACGAGCAGGAAGAGCAGTTCTCCGGCATAAAAGCTATCTGGGTGGCCTGTCGAGCCTGACAGTTACGAGCGAGGCAGCTCGCTGCTCCACCTACCTCGCCTAGCCCATCGGAGGCAGTTGTCGCACTAAGCCAGCGCGTGGTTCCGCAGCTGGCCGCTCCAATACAGCTCGAGGAAGAGTGCCGAATTGCTCCACGCCGTCTTGTCGGGGAGCACAGTGGCACGGGCATCGTTGCTGCCCTCGACGCCACTGTGTCGTACAACGCCTCCAGTGTCTGCGGCTGCGCCATCCGCCGTCGACGCGCGTGTAGCCGCGCCACGAAGGCAGAGAAAGAAGCCGCCGCGGATGTCGATGAGGTGACGCGGCTATGTGGATGTCGACGAGGTGACGGCCAGCATGTCCCCGCCTGCCGCCATCATTGAGGAGAAGTAGAACACGGGAGGCCGCTGCCGATTGTATCCCATGAAGGCCACCGCCGAGGCGACGCCGGCGAATACAACCGGTGTCTTGCACGATTCTTCTTCAGCCGGATGCTGGAGGAGGAATAAGAGATTGGGCGGCGACCATTTAGATTAGGTATATTAATTCTACCAGGCTGGTTCTAATGGGAGTATCATAAGTAGTATCATGCATGCCAACTAGTAGGCAAATTTGATGAGGTGGCGCAGAATTAAATGAAGAAAGAGATGGTTGAGTATCATATTATGATACCGTATGGAATTAAGTTACTCCCACTGTGGTTAGTCTTAGGCCTTATTCGGTTCAACCTCCTCCGAAGGGGTTTGGAGAGGAATGGAGGGGAATTTGGCTTGTACATGATTTAATCCCCCACAATCCCTGTCAATCTATGTATATTGTGGGCATGTTATTTGACCCCTCATTTTGCCGCGCTACGACCAGTGTGAGTGTCTACATGCAATACACCATCCTCTAATTTGGTGGATGCTAAGCCGGCCCGAAAACGAGCTATAACTTTTTTTCAAGTTGAAAAATGTTGCCGATGAGGAGCCATAATTAAACTGGAGGCGTCTCTTATTTTCTTTCGAATGGGCAATAAGCTAGAGAGCTGGAGAGTGTCTCTAATTAATGGGATGCCTCTAGTGTTAAGGCCCTCCAATACGATTTACGGGCAGCCGACTGGGCCGATACAAAAGCCTATCCATCTTAAAGCCCATTAGTTTTTCTTTTTTGTGAGGAGACGCCCATAATTCTTGAAGAGGGGGCGATCCTAGAAAAACCCAACTTCCTCCTCGCTTCCACTTATACTACAGCTCGCTGGACTCTCCCGCTTCCGTCGCCCCCAACTCCCCCCGCTCCCCATCTTCCTTACTCGTACAGAAAACCCCCGCTCACCTTCTTCCTCACTCGTACAGAAAACGCCTGCTCCTCTTCTTCCACTCCTACAGAAAACCCCAGCCCTCCTTCTTCCCCACTCGCACTGCCACTAGGCTCGTCTCTGGCTACTCTGCTCAAACCCATGAGCTCGGCGCGATGCCTGCAAGGGAAATGGAGCCGGCTGGCCCCAGCACCAAGAATATGAGGCTCCCGCTAGCGGCGACGCTGGTTGTAGATCCCGCACACGGAAGCACGGGGAGAAGCGGCGAGCCCCCCACCCGGATCTAAGGAACCCGTAGAATCTCCGAGGACCACATCAGCGATCTCCCGGACGACATCCTTGGGGAGATCATCTCGCTTCTCCCCACCAAGGATTGTGCTGCACACAAGTCCTCTCAGCTCGGTGGCGCTCTCTATGGCGCACCGTGCCCCTCAATCTCGACTATCGTCCGATATCAGTCCTTCCTGAATTTGATCTCCTCAAAGCCATTGTCTCCTCTCACCAGCAGGGCCCCATTCAACGCCTCTGCATCCCGACACGCTACCTGTTGTCCCATACCCTACATGGTGGACGCTTGGCTGACATCCCCTAAATGCAAAAAACTCCAGCAGTTTGAGTTCTACCATTACCACGAACCGAACACCAAGAATTTGTGCCCACACCATCGTTGTCCATCTCGTGGTTTTCCTCCTCTCTCTCAATGCTGCTGGATTCTGTCAAGATCTTATATATCGGAATGTATAGTTATGATCTGAACATAATTATTGGCTTGCTACGATGCTTTCAATGTCTCGAGAATTTATATATAAAGGTGATGATTTCATGCACATTGAAATCCCGTATATATTGTGCTAGAATTAACCGTTCAGCTGTCGCTCTTTCGACATACTCTTTTTTCGGACCTTAACTGTTTTCAATCTTCATGTATACTTAGGCACTAACACATGGAGAAAAACATATAACCAATCGGTGGCGTAATAAGCACTAGGATTTTCTTAGTTCTCATGACATTCGTTTGAGGACAATAACGATGGAAGGATATGCATCCAACCAAGCAAAAAGAAGCTTTGTCACATTCTTCCTGTTGAATGCGAGGTTACTATTGCCCATGAGGCTTAAGTTTTTCAACAAGAGATTTCTCACGGACGGACATGTTGAACAGCAAAAAAAGAAGTTTCAGGTGGACAAATGGGCTTCTGAACGTGCTTGGCTTCTATTTACAACAACTTGTAGTCATCCTCCAATAATTTTTATCGCACAGGATGTTGATTTTATGGATCAGACCGATCCATTTGTTTGTGACTGCGAAAAAGAGTGGTTGGGTTAGATGTTATTGCCATGTTCAATCTGGGTTTTGTCTAAATTTGATGAACAATTAATCATTGGGCCTTTTGTACCGTTTGTAAGCTTGAGTTACATGTTGTTGCCCTCGTACTCCCCTCCGCCTGCCACTACACTGCCGCATCGTTCACGGCTCCTGTTCGTTCCCGTCCAAGGCCTCGCCGTCGTTCTCAGCCTTGGCTCACTCGTTGTGCCCGCCGCCGTCTGGAGTTGTCAACATGGTCAACAACTGAGAGGAATCATGAGATGACTGTACGTGGAGAGGCGAACAGTAGGGACCCACCAGGGTCATTGCATTACGCAAGCAGGTGCCTCGTTATTACAAGCCAAAAAAATACTTCCTCCTAATTTTTTGACAACTAGGTCCCACGCCATTGTCAATGTAGTCAATAAACGAGAAAATTACACAACGAGTGGATAACACCAGGGACCCAGCAGCTCGCCTAGTTGTTTTTAGTTTTAGAGACAGAGCTCAACTGCACGTTGTGCGGGGGCTGTGGCCCGTCTAGCCCACACTTATGCTTTTATTTAAGCAGATGATGAGTCCAGTTGATATCTTTTTTCTTTCTAAAAATGGCTAGCCCAGTTCTTTTTTTGGAGAATACCCAACCGAGGCTTACTTGCTTTTCTCACCCTGCTGGGCTGCAAATCTTCCAAGATGAGGAGGGATGTAAGTAGTAAGAAATGGGCTTCCCCAGAAAATGGGCTATAAGTTGTAAGAAATGGGTTGTAAATTTTTAAACCAAAGCCAACCGACAATTACATTCAAATATCATTTTTTCTAGATTTCTCTACTCTTATAAAAAGCAGAGTTGGTGATGATGGTGTGCCTGCCATCCTTCAATATAGGCCGCCCGATCTATATCTAACGGATAGGAAGGAAACTATGACAATTTACCCACACTCCTCTCCACATTTGCAGATACGACCTTCCCTCGTTCATCCTTTTCTCCCACAAGATAAACTACTCATACAAATGCATCTTGATGTTCCGTGAAACGCACGAGCATCTTGCTAGTCAAGATTTTAAATTTCATTCATTTTTTGCAGAGATTTTTTTTGAATTTTATTTTGATATAATTTTTGAAAAATTATTTCTAATTTGACTCGAAATTTCGTGATTAAAAGAGTTCGGACCCCGCCGAAATATGCAAAATTTCATTGAATTTTTTAGCAGTGCCCAGAATATGGTCTGTAAGAGCAACTCCAATGGGGCGACCTATTTCGTCCGCTGGCGTCCGTTAGGGTCGGCGCGGACAGAAAAAGTGGCCCAACGCGCTGACCCAAACGGACGCGCGTCCGCTTGGCGTCCGCATGGCGACCCATTCCCGGCCCAATTTTGAGCCGGATTTGCGTCGGTGCGGACACAAGACGGACACGCGTGCGCGCCTACTCTTCTCCCCGGGCCCGTCGGTCGGTGGCAGCCACCACCATTTCCCCCCAAAACCCTCCCGCTCGCGTGCTCCCGCCCCACACCCACCATGGACGACGCCATCGACCTCGATGCCGCCGCCGACCTCGGATCCCTCGCCTCGTCCGGCGCCGCCGCCCCCTCCGAGAAAGGCAAGACTCATGCCCCGTGCAAGACCGCCGCCGCGGCCAAGCCAAAGAAGCCGCTGATGCTCGCACAACGGGCAAGGGAGTCGGCCAAGAGGAAGGACCGGAGGCACACCGCGGACGCGAGGGATGAGGCCGCCGCGCAGGCCGCCGTCGCTGCCACCGCGCAGCACGAAGTCACCAACGCCCATGTCACGGCGGCAACGAGGGAGGCGCTCTACATGCTAGGGTTAAACCCTGGCTAGCACGGCCTTTTCAACACCGCCGTCGCCGCGGCCAGCACCGGCTCTTCGGCTTTTCCTCGGATGGTGCTGCCCGACTCGCCCCGCGCGTCGGCTTGCAACCCGATGCCCGACTTCCACATGTACCCGTAGGCCTCCCGCCTCTCCGGGGAGTGCCGCCCAATGTGAGCGTTGTCGTGCCTTCCACGCCCGCGCCCGCGCCCATCGACCTCAACACCACCCCGGTGGCCGGTGGCTCGTCATCTGGCGTCGCGAGGAAACGCGCGCGGCAGACGCCGGCCGGCGTGCTCCTGGACGCCCGCAACCTGTTCGAGGGAATGCCGTCTGCCGTCGACGAGGAGTACATACAGAACCTCATCTTCGAGGGTGGTGTGCCAGCCCCTGGCTATGATCCCGACGAGAATCAAAGCCAGGACGGCGGTGGGCCGTTCACGCCGGCCGCTGGCTATGATCCCGACCAGGCGGCCTTCATGCGTGATCAGGTCGGCATCGACCTGGACGGCTTCCCACTCGACCATGAGTTCCCGGCCCACTATGGGCTAGAGGAAGAGGATGAGTGCGAAATCGAAGTGGAGCCTTTGTTTGAGGATGAGCTTGCCAACCAAGCCACCGGTCCTAAGCCGAAGCGCAAGAGCAAGCGCACGAAGGCATACATGGCTGCCGAGGACAAGCTTCTTTGCGAGTGTTGGCGCAACATTGGACAAGACCCCAAGACGGGCGCCGAACAAAAGCATTCAACCTTTTGGATTCGTGTCCACCGAGAGTTTCATGAGTGCAAGAAGTTTCTGCCTTACCAATTTGTGAGCACGCGTGGGTGGGTGTCCATTTCCATGCGATGGAGGGTGATCCAACAAGAGTGCAACGAGTTTTGCACCACTCTTGAGAGCGTCAAGGCCCGCCCTGTGAGTGGCATCGGCATGCAAGATATGGTATGTTAGCAAGCCGCCCTCTTTTGTGTCATCAAGTTCATGCTTGCGTGTTCATTTGCATATCATTTGCTCATATGCTTGCATGGAAACATTTTGTAGGCATTTCAAGCTTTGGAGGCATTCAAGGTTCAACACAATGGCAAGTGCTTCAACCTCTCCCATTGCTTTCGGGTCATCAAGGACGAGGAGAAGTTCAAGGCGCAATATGCCACCCTCAAGTTGCGTGGGGGGAAGCAAGTCGTGGAGGAGGTTGGGGAGGGCGAGCTGGCACGGCCGCGGGGGAAGACCAACTCCAAGAAGGAGGACAAGCGGGATGCGGCATCCAACGCCTTGATCGCAAGCGTGGAGGGCATGATGAACAAGAAGGACTCAAGGGAGGAGGAGCACCGGCGTTTCAAAGAAGAGCAAATGAACGCCTTCATGGAGATCCAAAGGAGGAGGCTTGAGATGGACGAGGAGATGCAAGCCAAGCAGCTTGAGATGGAGGCGGAGAAGCAAGCCAAGATGCTAGAGATCGAGGCCGCCAATGCCAAGACCAAGGCGAAATAAGTGGCGCTCGCGAGCATGATGACCGGGGTGGAGATCATGAAGGTGGATCTCGACACCGTGTCGCCAAGGAAGAGGCCCTGGTTCGAGAAGATGCAGGCCGACATGCTCAAGTTCACCGACGAGTGATCTCGTGGCCGTGAGCGCCTTCCTTTTTTGTATGCTGGCTTGTTGATACGTCTCCGTCGTATCTACTTTTCCAAACACTTTTTCCCTTGTTTTGGACTCTAACTTGCATGATTTGAATGGAACTAACCCGGACTGATGCTGTTTTCAGCAGAATTGCCATGGAGTTATTTATGTGCAGAAACAAAAGTTCTCGGAATGACCTAAAACTCCATGGAGGTTATTTTTAGAAATAATAAAAAATATTGGCGAAAGAATCAAGGCCAGGGGGCCCACACCCTTGCCATGAGGGTGGGGGGCGCGCCCGCCCCTGCCTCGTGGGCCCCCTGGAGCTCCACCGACCTCAACTCCAACTCCATATATTCGTGTTCGGGGAGAAAAAAATCAAAGAGAAAGATTCATCGCGTTTTACGATATGGAGCCGCCGCCAAGCCCTAAACTCTCTCGGGAGGGCTGATCTGGAGTCCGTTCGGGGCTTCGGAGAGGGGAATCCGTCGCCGTCCTCATCATCAACCATCCTCCATCACCAATTTCATGATGCTCACCGCCGTGCGTGAGTAATTCCATCGTAGGCTTGCTGGACGGTGATGGATTGGATGAGATTTATCATGTAATCAAGTTTGTTTTGTTAGGGTTTGATCCCTAGTATCCACTATGTTCTGAGATTGATATTGCTATGACTTTTCTATGCTTAATGCTTATCACTAGGGCCTGAGTGCCATGATTTCAGATCTGAACCTATTATGTTTTCATGAATATATGTGAGTTCTTGATCCTTTCTTGCAAGTCTATAGTCACCTACTATGTGTTACGATCCGGCAACCCCGAAGTGACAATAATGGGGACCACTCCCGGTGATGACCGTAGTTTGAGGAGTTCATGTATTCACTATGTGTTAATGCTTTGGTTCGGTACTCTATTAAAAGGAGGCCTTAATATCCCTTAGTTTCCGCTAGGACCCCGCTGCCACGGGAGGGTAGGACAAAATATGTCATGCAAGTTCTTTTCCATAAGCACGTATGACTATATTCGGAATACATGCCTACATTACATTGATGAATTGGAGCTAGTTCTGTGTCACCCTATGTTATGACTGTTACATGATGAACCGCATCCGGCATAATTCTCCATCACCGATCCAATGCCTACGAGCTTTTCACATATTGTTCTCCGCTTATTTACTTTTCCGTTGCTACTGGTACAATCACTACAAAACCCAAAAATATTACTTTTGCTACCGTTACCGTTACTTCCATATTACTTTGCTACTAAATACTTTACTGCATATACTAAGTTATCCAGGTGTGGTTGAATTGAGAACTCAACTGCTAATACTTGAGAATATTCTTTGGCCCCCCTTGTGTCAAATCAATAAATTTGGGTTGAATACTCTACCCTCGAAAACTGTTGCGATCCCCTATACTTGTGGGTTATCAAGACTATTTTCTGGCGCCGTTGCAGGGGAGCATAGCTCTATTCTTTGAGTCACTTGGGATTTATATCTGCTGGTCACTATGAAGAACTTGAAAGACGCAAAAACAAAAATTTATCCCTCAACTACGAGGGGAGGTAAGGAACTGTCATCTAGCTCTGCACTTGATTCACCTTCTGTTTTGAGTAAACTTGCGACACCTAAACCTGCTTTTGCTATTCATTCTAATATGTCGCATGTTATTGATGATGCCACTTCTGCTATGCATGATACTTATGATGAAACTACTTCTATGCTTGATACTACTGTGCCACTTGGTGAATTTCTTGATGAACAACTTGCTAGGGCTAGAGAGAATGAAATTATTGAAACTGATAATATTGATGAAAGTGATGATGAAGACTCTTCCCCTAGATATGAATTGGCTGTTGTGCCTGAGGGCTATGTTATGGATGAAGAAACTGCTAGAGACTTTCTTGCTTGCAATGATAGAAGTGATCTTAAGAAATTATTAGCTAAGCTTAAACAAAAAACTCTGAATGCTAGAATGAAATATGATCCTGCTTATGCTACTTCACCTATCCTTGTTACTGATAAGGATTATGAATTATCTATTGATCCTGATATAATTACTTTGGTTGAATCTGATCCTTTCCATGTCTATGAATCTGAAACTGTTGTGGCACATCTTACTAAATTAAATGATATAGCCACCCTATTCACTAATGATGAGAGAACTCGCTACTTTTATATCCTTGAAATATTTCTGTTCTCATTAAAGGGTGATGCTAAGATATGGTTTAATTCTCTTGATCCTGGTTGTGTGCGTAGTCCCCAGGATATGATTTATTACTTCTCTGCTAAATATTTCCCTGCTCATAAGAAACAAGATGCTTTAAGGCAAATATATAATTTTGTGCAAATTGAAGAAGAGAGTATCCCACAAGCTTGGGGGAGGCTTCTCCAATTACTTAATGCTTTGCCTGATCATCCTCTTAAGAAAAATGAAATACTTCATATATTTTATAATGGACTAACCGATGCTTCCAGAAACCACCTAGATAGTTGTGCTGGTTCTGTTTTCAGAGAAAGAACACCAGATGAAGCGGAAATTCTATTGAATAATATGTTGACAAATGAAAATAATTGGACACTTCCTGAACAAACTCCTAAACCAACTCTGAAGAAGAGGGGTGTTCTGTTTCTCAGTCCTGAAGATATGCAAGAGGCAAAGAAACTATGAAAGAAAAAGGTATTAAAGCTGAAGATGTTAAGAATTTACCTCCTATTGAGGAAATACATGGTCTTAATTTACCGCCTGTTGAAGAAATATATGATCTTAATTCATCACCTATTGAAGAAACACACGGTCTTGATAACCCGACACAGGTAGTAAAGGTAAATTCTCTCTATAGATTTGATGAAGGTGATATTCCTCATTATAAGTCTGCTAGACAATGCTTAGATGAGTTTGACAATTTTATTGTTAAACAAGAAGATTTTAATGCTTATGTTGGTAGACAATTGAAACACAATTCCGATATGCTTGAACACTTGGGTGATTATCTGTCTAGAGTTAAAGGGAAACTTAAACTCATTAGTAAACATGCTTCTATGGTTACCACTCAAGTAGAACAAGTACTTAAAGCTCAGAATGATTTGGTCAATGAATTAAATAGTAAGAATAATGATTTTGCTGTTAGAGTGGCTACTAGAACTGGTAAAATGACTCAGGAACCTTTGTATCCTGAAGGCCACCCTAAGAGAATTGAGCAAGATTCTCAGAGAAATAATGTAGATGCACCTAGTCCTTCTAAAAAGAAGAAAAAGAAAAATATAGGACCTTGCATGCTTCTAGTGAACCTGTTGTAGACACACCTGAGAATCCCAATGATATTTCTATTTTTGATGCTGAAACACAATCTGGTAATGAACATGAACCTAGTGATAATGTTAATGATGATGCTCATGTTGATGCTCAACCTAGCAATGATAATGATGTAGAAATTGAACCTGCTGTTGATCTTGATAACCCACAATCAAAGAATCAACGTTATGATAAGAGAGACTTTGTTGCTAGGAAGCACGGTAAAGAAAGAGAACCATGGGTTCAGAAACCCATGCCTTTTCCTCCCAAATCATCCAAGAAAAAGGATGATGAGGATTTTGAGCACTTTGCTGAAATGATTAGACCTATCTTCTTGCGCATCGATTAACTGATATGCTTAAAATGAATCCTTATGCTAAATATATGAAAGATATTGTTACAAATAAAAGAAAGATACCGGAAGCTGAAATTTCCACCATGCTTCCTAATTACACTTTTTAGGGTGGAATACCAAAGAAGTTAGGAGATCCAGGAGTACCACCTATACCAGGCTCCATTAAAAGAAACTATGTTAAAACTGCTTTATGTGATCTTGGAGCCGGTGTTAGTGTTATGCCTCTCTCTTTATATCATAGAATTGATTTGAATAAGTTGACACCTACTGAAATATCTTTGCAAATGGCCGATAAATCAACTGCTATACCTGTCGGTATTTGCGAGGATGTGCCTGTTGTGGTTGCAAATGCTACTATTTTAACGGACCTTGTTATTCTTGATATTCCCGAGGATGATAGTATGTCTATTATTCTTGGAAGACCCTTTTTGAATACTGCAGGGGCTGTTATTGATTGCAACAAAGGCAATGTAACTTTTCATGTTAATGGTAATGAGCATATGGTACACATTTCGAGGAAACAACCTCAAGTCCACAACATCAACTCTATTGGAAAAATTCCATTGATTATTTTTGGAGGTTTTTAATTTCCTCTTCCTACTGTCAAAAAGAGATATGATATTCTTATTATTGGGGACGTGCATATCCCCGTTGAGGTAACATAGTGTTATTCGAAATTTCTCTGGTTCCATGTTATTCGGAATGAGTTTGTTAACAAGACTTGATCAACCTTGTTAGTGGATTCCTTTTGATGAGCATGAGATGGATGAAGTTAGAAAGCACAACCTTCTGTACCCTCTTTTTACTTTCTGTTATTTAGTTGAAATAAAGTAAAAATAGTATTTTCTGTCATTTTTCTGAATTATCCGTGCAATAAAAAATACCCCAAAAATAAAAGTTCTCCAAATGCCCTGCCAATTTAATATAAATTTTCTGGAATATTTGAGAATATTTGGCACTGAGAACACAGCAGGGGGAGCAAGCACCTGGGCACGAGGGTCCAGGGCGCGCCCACCCCCTGGGCGCGCCCACCTGCCTCGTGTGCCCACGGTGGCTCCCCTCCACTTATTCCTGCACCCACACACTTCTTCTTCCTTCCAAAAAAATCACCATCCAGCTCAAGCACGAGTTCTAGCTCATTTTGCTACGATTTTCGATCTCCTTGCTCAAAGCACCTCTCAGAAAACTGCTTTGGGGGAGTGTTCCTTGGTATGTGACTCCTCCAATGGTCCAATTAGTTTGTGTTCTAGTGCTTTATTCATTGCAAATTTGTGCTGCCTAGGTGACCATGTTCTTGAGCTTGCATGCCAAATTTATATGGTTCCAAGTAGTTCTAATGCATGATATAGTCTCTAGGCACTTGTGGGAGTAGTCGCTATCAATTTTGTTGAGCTTGGTTCACTTTTATTTGAAGTTACTAAAAATTTCAGAAATTTTCAGAAAATGATGAAGAGATTTTTGAGGGGCTCTTCGAGCCGAAGCTCGAAGGAAAAGCAAAGTGAAGAAGCAGAGAGGCCCAAATATCTGCCTCGCACCACGGAGGTTCGGCCGTGTGAATGGCCTTGCGATGATTTCTTGAGAGCAGCCGGGATTTATGATGATTTTTAGGAGTTGGCTGAGAATGTAGGCCTCACCGACTTCCTCCGCGACCAACTCGAACAGTATCTCTTACTCACCAATAACTTTGTGCAAAATTTTCATTTCCATTCTAGGAGGTCACTACCTACGGTGGATTTTTATTTATATGATGAGTATAAGGAGATGAACCTTCATGAATTCTGTGAAGTTTGCAAGTTACCTTTTCCGGGTTTCATAGAGGAACCACATAGTAGTGATGTGGAGGGGTTTATTGATACAATTGCTGTAGGGGAAACAAGGAAGGTTTCCGACGCACGAATCACTAGCATACATTTTCCCGTTCTACGTTACTTTGCTATATTTGCTAGTAGATGCTTAATTGGTCGTGGAAACTGTGGAAACCTGAGTGTCCCTGATACTATTATTTTGTGCCATGCCTTGTTTCGTGATGATACATTTAGTATGGGCGCTATTGTTGCAAAGCGGTTAAATCTTAACCGTACTAAGGGCCCCATCTTGGGAGGCATCTTCGCCTCACGCCTCGCTGCATATTATAACATACCTATTAGGCACTATGAAAAAGAAGAAAAATTGCTGCCTACTGTTTATTTAGATTATAAGAGTATGGTAGCGCATGATTTTATTGTTAAGAATAGGGAAAGGGCGCTTAATACAAATTATTATTTGATAAAAGTCACCCCGAGACTATTACCTTGCCTGCTCCTTCCCTGTTTGATTTATCTGCAGGCCAGTATCTCGTTCTGCTAGCGACCATCCAAGCGTACCGGAACCCTACATCAGCCACAGAGCCAGAGCCGGAGCCACAATTTGATCCTCCAAGACAGTCTAATTACCAGTGGGATCCGGAGATGATTGCCAACCAGTGGCAATCAGAGGCTTCTTCATCTCAGTACAACCCCAACTATAACTTTGGATATCCGCCGGCCAGCCGTGGCAATAAACCAACTTAGGCCAAAAGCCTAAGCTTGGGGGAGTACGTATTTCTCACCGACATTACATTTATGTCCACACACTCATGCTAGTTGTCGGTGTTCATACTCTTTCACTGTAATATCCATGCTAGTTTATTTTCCTTTTTATGCTTTCTTCTTGTGTGTTTGAAAAACCTTAAGAAAAATAAAATAAAAATTAGTAGTAGCTTTTAGCTAGTTTATCTTTCTTGCTGTAGTAGTAATAATTAAAAGAAAACCAAAAAAGATTTCATGTTCTTCTTTTGCTTGTTGGGAGCTTTCCCGTGTAAATAGTTTTATTTATTTTCTTTTCTTTGGGGGTCGATAGGAGAAGACCATGATGAAATTGTTGAACTGGTTCTTATATGCCTTATTGTTGATTTAACCAAGAGCCCATATTGCCTTGTCTACTCCTGTTTATTGAATGCTTGCAGATTCCAGCTTAGTCCAATGCACGTGCACTATTATTATTATTCACATCATTCGGTTGTGCAAGTGAAAGGCAATAATGACAATATATGATGAATTGATTGAGATGATTGAAGCTGGTATGAACTCGACCTCTCTTGTTTTTGTAAATATGATTAGTTCATCGTTCCCGATTCAGCCTATTATGAATAAACATGTTTGCAATGACAATTAGAGATTATAGTTGCTTATGCCATGCTTAATTAGCTAGGAGTTTATAATGGTTTACCTTGCGTGCCAACATGCTATTAAAATGGTTGTGATGTGGTATGATAGGGTGGTATCCTCCTTTGAATGATTCAAGTGACTTGACTTGGCACATGTTCACACATGTAGTTGAAACAAATCAACATAGCCTTCACGATATTTATGTTCATGGTGGATTATATCCTACTCATGCTTGCACTCAATGTTCATTAATTTTAATGCATGTTCATGACTGTTGTCGCTCTCTAGTTGGTCGCTTCGCAGTCTTTTTCTAGCCTTCACTTGTACTAAGCGGGAATACTGCTTGTGCATCCAATCCCTTAAAGCCCAAAGTTATTCCATATGAGTTCACCATACCTTCCTATATGCGGTATCTACCTGCCGTTCCAAGTAAATTTGTATGTGCCAAACTCCAAACCTTCAAATGAAATTCTGTTTTGTATACTCGAATAGCTCATGTATCAACTAGGGCTGTCTGTATCTTCCATGTTAGGCGGGTTATTCTCAAGAGGAGTGGACTCAGCTCCTCACTCACGAGAAAATGGCTGGTCACCGGGATACCCAGTCCCATGCTCTAAGCAAACCAAATCAAAACAATTTCAAACAAAACTCCCCCGGGACTGTTGTTAGTTGGAGGCACTCATTGTTTCGAGCAAGCCATGGATTGATGCTTGTTGGTGGAGGGGGAGTATAAACTTTACCATTCTGCTTGGGAACCGCCTATAATGTGTGTAGCATGGAAGATATCACCATCTCTTGGTTGTTATGTTGACAATGAAAGTATGCCGCTCAAAATATTATTTATCTCTATTTCAAAATCGAGCTCTGGCACCTCTACAAATCCCTTCTTCCCTCTGCGAAGGGCCTATCTATTTACTTTTATGTTGAGTCATCACCCTCTTATTAAAAAGCACCAGCTGGAGAGCACCGCTGTCATTTGCATCCATTACTTTTAATTTATATTGGGTATGACTATGATTGGATCTCTTTTACCATGAATTACAATGTTTAGTCAGTCCTTGATCTTTAAAGGTGCTCTGCATTTATGTTTTGCGGTCTCAGAAAGGGCTAGCGAGATACCATCTTGTTATATCATATCATGATTGTTTTGAGAAAGTGTTGTCATCTGAGATTTATTATTATTGCTCGCTAGTTGATTATGCCAGTGATATGAGTAAATATGAGACCTAAGAGTTATTGTGAATATGGTTAGTTCATAATCTTTGCTGAAAACTTGAATGCTGGCTTTACATATTTACAACAACAAGAGCAAACAGAGTTTGTAAAAGTTTTTCTTTATCACTTTCAGTTTATCAACTGAATTGCTTGAGGACAAGCAAAGGCTTAAGCTTGGGGGAGTTGATACGTCTCCGTCGTATCTACTTTTCCAAACACTTTTGCCCTTGTTTTGGACTCTAACTTGCATGATTTGAATGGAACTAACCCGGACTAACGCTGTTTTTAGCAGAATTGCCATGGTGTTATTTATGTGTAGAAAAAATGTTCTCAGAATAAACTGAAACTCCACGGAGATTATTTTTGGAAATAATAAAAAATACTGGCGAAAGAATCAAGGCCAAGGGGCCCACACGCTTGCCATAAGGGTGGGGGGCGCGCCTGCCCCCCTGGGCGTGCCCCGTGCCTCGTGGGCCCCCTAGATCTCCACCGACCTCAACTCCAACTCCATATATTCGTGTTCGGGGAGAAAAAAAACAGAGAGAAAGATTCATCGCGTTTTACAATACGGAGCCGCCGCCAAGCCCTAAACTCTCTCGGGAGGGCTGATCTGGAGTCCGTTCGGGGCTCCGGAGAGGGGAATCCATCGCCGTCGTCATCATCAACCATCCTCCATCACCAATTTCATGATGCTCACCGCCGTGCGTGAGTAATTCCATCGTAGGCTTGCTGGACGGTGATGGGTTGGATGAGATTTATCATGTAATCGAGTTAGTTTTGTTAGGGTTTGATCCCTAGTATCCACTATGTTCTGAGATTGATGTTGCTATGACTTTGCTATGCTTAATGCTTGTCACTGGGGCCCGAGTGCCATGATTTCAGATCTGAACCTATTATGTTTTCATGAATATATGTGAGTTCTTGATCCTATCTTGCAAGTCTATAGTCACCTACTATGTGTTATGATCCGGCAACCCCGAAGTGACAATAATCGGGACCACTCCCGGTGATGACCGTAGTTTGAGGAGTTCATGTATTCACTATGTGTTAATGCTTTGGGCCGGTACTCTATTAAAAGGAGCCTTAATATCCCTTAGTTTTCGCTAGGACCCCGCTGCCACGGGAGGGTAGGACAAAATATGTCATGCAAGTTCTTTTCCATAAGCACGTATGACTATATTCGGAATACATGCCTACATTACATTGATGAATTGGAGCTATGTTATGACTGTTACATGATGAACCGCATCCGGCATAATTCTCCATCACCGATCCAATGCCTACGAGCTTTTCACATATTGTTCTCCACTTATTTACTTTTCCGTTGCTACTGTTACAATCACTACAAAACCCAAAAATATTACTTTTGCTACCGTTACCGTTACTTCCATATTACTTTGCTACTAAATACTTTGCTGCAGATACTAAGTTATCCAGGTGTGGTTGAATTGACAACTCAACTGCTAATACTTGAGAAAATTCTTTGGCTCCCCTTGTGTCGAATCAATAAATTTGGGTTGAATACTCTACCCTCGAAAACTGTTGCGATCCCCTATACTTGTGGGTTATCACTTGTGTGCTGGCATGACCACGGGGCCGCGATGGCGTGGTTGAACTCAAGTCCCACCCTTTTTTGTGTGCTGGCATATGTGCCGGCCGGCTGGCGAGTGCGCCAGCATGAACTGTGGTTATATTTTTTGAAGCCGACATTGTATGCCGGCGCTGGCATGGTGCCGGAATGAGTCATGGCTGCTGGCATGATCGGCCGCGGGCCTTTTTTTAAAGTTGATTATAGACATGAAATGGGTTGGCACGTTGGGCGCCACTGCTGACCCAAATGCAAAACTGGGCGGACGCCGGGCGGGCGGCGGACCCAAATGGACAAAAAGCGGACAAATGCGCCGTTCGTTTGGGTCGGCCCGTTGGACTTGCTCTAATGCAAATAAAAAGAATATGGGCTTCAAAATATCCTTAAGAATTAGCAAATGGGCTGTAAATTATTGAAAATAATGGCTAATGGGCTGTATGCTATTTTCTACAGATTTGGAGGCTAACTTCTGGGCCTACTAGGTTGACGATGACGATGTCCTACATTTTTTTGACACGTACGCAAGGCTTTGCCAACTTAGTGAACACAGAGTAGTGACTGTTGGATGTCCATCCAACAGCCGTCGTGCTTCTTCAATCTGTGATCTTCCTGCTCCAGCCGCCCAAACCAGCGCCGGCGGGACTGCCTGCTCCCTCCTCCCGTGACTGGTTGTGCTGCCGCCAGGCCATCCCTCTACCCACCCGCACATCCTGTTATTTTTCGGCGACGTCAGCCTCACCCCACAGCCGACCAGTCAACGCTCATAGTCCCCTCAGCGTGGGCATCTGCTGCTGTGGCTTCGCCAGCTTCGGGTCGTTCCCTTCCTGGGCCTCGCCCTCGTCCACTACGTTTGTGCTCTTGGCGCGGCATGGTCAACACGGTCAACAAACAATAGCCATCGAAAGAGCGATGTAAGTGGAGAGGCTGATAGTAGGGACCCACACAAGCAAGTGCCTCCTTATTACGCACAAAATAATGATTCCTCCACAGGATAGCTGGGACCCATCGAAAGGGCCTCTGTATTTCATGAAACAAACATTCCTCCCGCTGACAGCTCAGACCCACCAGCTATATATCTTCGCACACAAGGAAGTGCCTCCTTATTACGCACAAAAAAATGAATACTCCCCCTGCTAGCTGGGACCCACCATAGTGGGAGGCTGACTTGTGGTCCTACTAAGTTGACGCGGATGGAGGGCTTTGTCAACTTAGTCAATATGAACGATTCTAGCTCCAGTGACCGTACGATGTCCATCCAACAGCCGTAGTGCTTCTTCAACCTTTGGTCTTCTTGCTCCAGCCGCCCAAACCAGCGCTGGTTGTGCGGCCTGCTCCTGCCTCGCGTGGCCGGCTCTGCTGCCGCGCAGGCCTGACCACCCCACTATACTCCAACCTCTGGCCAGGCCATCCCTCTACTTACCCACAACCCCTGTTATTTTGCAGCGACGGCAGCCTCACACCGCAGCTGAACCAGTCAACCCTCGTGTACTCCTCTCCGCGTGGGCAGCCACTGCCTCGTCTTCCCCGGCTCTGCGTCGTCCCCTTCCTAGGCCTCGCCGTCGTCCACCGCCTTGGTGCTCTCGGCACAGCGTGGTCAATGTGGTCAAGGAACAACTTCCATCGGAAGAGTACTGTATGTGGAGAGGCTGGCTGCTGGGTCCACGGCCGCAGCAAGGAAGTGCCTCCTTATTACGCGCAAAATAATGATTCCTCCACCTGACAGCAGGGACCCACCGGATGGGCCACCGTATTTCGCGAAAAAACATTTCCCCCTGACTGCTGGGACCCACTAGCTACATCCTCGCACGCAAGGAAGTGAGTCTATATTACGGGCAAAAAATATGATTCTCCCGCTGACAGCTGGGACCCACCAGCTATATCTTCGCACACAAGGAAGTGCCTCCTTACCTCCGTGACAGCTGGGACCCACCCGGTCGAACCGTACGTAGGGTTGTCTGTCTGGTCGCGAACGTGTACGTACATACTGGTCAATCAGTCTGTCTACAGGCTGCAGCGGTGAACCGTGGCCGAGTAAGGAAGGGCACGTGTCGTAGTAGAGGCGCAGACGTAGCATGTCACGCAGTCCCGTCAATATCGTGTACACGTATGTACAACCAGGGTGCAAGAAAGTAAATACGGCCATGTACGTACATACGGGCGGGGTCTTGAACGCCTACTCACGCATACGTATGGCCAGGGCTCGTGTACATGGAGAGGCAGCGAAGAGCAGCGACGGCGTCCTATTCATCGGCAGCAAACCGGCTGGGTCGGAACGGAGAAACTCTGTCGTGTTCATCGGGAGGCAACAGAATGTGTGCTGTTTATCAGGAGCCAACCGGGTTGGACGGAACAGCCGAAACGAGGCCTGGCATACCGCAGAATGGAGGAAACGGCCTTCTGTTCGATCGCCTATGGTCGAAACGGGATCCTGTTCATCAGGAGGGGTCTGGCGTACCGCAAAACAAAGGAAACCGACTTCTCTTCGACCTCCTATGGTCGAAACGGGGTCCTGTTGATCGGTAGGGGTGTGGCGTACCACAAAACGGGACTCCACGGGCTAGTGTTCATCCACCGTCAACCTCCTCCAGCCTCCACCTGCTACTATTCATCCATGGCGTCTCCCTCCTTCCTCCACGGGCTCCTGTTCATCTAGCCTCCACTGGCTACTGTTCAACCAGTCCTCCACGGGGTCCTGTTCATCCAGCCTCCACTGGCTACTATTCAACCAGCCCTCCACGGGGTCCTGTTCATCCACCCCGAACCGGCTCGGGTGTGTGGCGGCCTCCTCTCGATTGGGGTCCTGTTCATCCAGCGGCAACGACCTCTACTATCACGGGGTCCTATTCATCCAACCTCCAGTGGGAACTATTCATCCCACCCCCAACAACGCTCACTGTTCATCAAGAGGCAGCAGGTTCAATCGGCTTCAGTTAGCAGCAGCAGCGAAGAAATCGCTCGATCGGTTTCAGTTAACAACCAGGGATCAATTGATCGCTCGGGTTCAGTAATGCGTAGCCAGTGCAATCACTCGGGTTTAGTAAGAGAACGCCTCGCTCAGGCTTAGTTAGAGCCCAACGCCTCGCACAGATGCGCGTAGTGTACGAGAGAAACGCGCAAACCTCCGTGCATCGCTCAGCCCCGAACACCCACCCTAACTGGGAACTCCCCGAAATTTTCCTTGCCCTTGCTTCTACCATAGTTTTTCCATCATGGACGACCCAAAGAATGTCATGTAGCTGCGTATCCGGCCCGCCCAGGACGAAAAGCCCATTTTCTGTCATGATTTTTTTTGTTATAGAAGTAGGAGCCCACCACATCTATGTTGATACCGGGTTTTGTCACAATTATCTTCATAGAAGTGTCATAAGCATGACAAAAAATTTCATTCGGCCCAAAATGTCACGGATGTGTCTTTTTTTTGTAGCGTTCATCGTGTCCGGGTCAACTCATACCCTACTAAACTATAGAAATATCCGTCAAAACAGTTTCCATTGCGAAACCTATGATGACAACAAAGAGGAATATCTTCTTTTTACCATATGCAACGGATATGGCAATCACATTCTCTATGCATCATCAGGATTGTACTACACATACTACAAAACCCGTAGCACATGTTACGTGCAAGATAGTTTATCAAAATGTCTTTTTCATGAAAAACTTGGAATTCCCGCCTTGGTCATCCTGACATTGGGTTGAAACAGAAACTATCAGCAATTCCATTGGTTTATGACTATTACAATGCTAAATTCTATTAATATTTGGATTTTATGTGTACTGCATGTGACACAGGGAAGCTAATTTTAAGGCTCGCACACCTTAAAGTCTATGCTGAACCACTCAAACTCCTTGAATGCATCAAGTCGAGGTAAGTGGCACTTCCCAACCATTGACTAGACTATTCGGGTTTTCCATGGTTTAAAAGACACATCTACATGATGGTCTCAAGTGTGTCTTTATCCACACAAAACCATTAGCACATTATCCTGAACATCGATTCAATCAAAATCGGATGCACAATGTTGCAAATTCTCCTTGCGTGCCTTCACTATGGCCCTAGGATTGAAGTTTAGCACTTGTCCAATATGTCTAGATTCAAAATGGTTTGATAGAATCCTTTATCCAAAGAGTTAAGCTCATTGCATTATCTTTACGCTGGAATTGCAACTTACCAACTTTACATTGGAGTCATGTAGTTTTACACACTCATGACCAAATTGCATAATATTATTCCCCTCTATCTTTGATACGTGGAAATCTATCAAGTATTTCCCATCTGCGGTAATTCAGTTACATACCGATATCACCACCCGACATACATCATTGGCCCCTCAACATATAGTTGGGATCTATGTGAGGAATAACTGTATTACCGTCAATACCTCAAGCCCCTCACATGGGGAGTTATTCAAGGCCAGTATGTTGATTCAATAAGGTACATTTACATGCATTAGGGGGAGATTTCAAGTACCATAAAGAATGCCGGGAAATTAGTGGAATGTTTAACACATTTCAGCCTCAGATCCGCGTACTCAAAGATCTGAACCATGCGTTCAGAAGATTTGCAACACATTGCAAATAACCTGCCAGTTCATTTACTGACTATAAAGGTGTCATACGGTCCTACAATCCTGCAAATATATGCCTGAAAGAGTGAAGGTACCAGCAAAAACCACTCCACTCCCCGTTCGAAGCAACAGGGGGAGATGTATGGCAAAAGTACATCAGGATTCGGCTTCTTGCAAACAAGAATGTCAAGCCTTCTGAATCAGTAAATGGAAGTGAACTTCATGTTGACAAACACCTAATGGGTAGTATACGCCTAGTGGATGGGAAACCTCCACCAACCCAGGTCATAATGCACAAATTGACCGGGACATCGGAATACTCGGCTCAGCCACCTTGGAAATGGCGAGCAGTCACCATGGGTAATGATATTTCCATCAACTATATATTGATATGTAGATTCGGGAGAAACATATAACCGGAAGTCTACAATTATCGACATACATTTCTCAACGAGATTGCAAAAACTTTCACATGATCCAGGTCCAAAGACCATGGCCATGGCAAAGTGTGAACAACACTCGGACTGGACTAGAGCAAAGGTTATAATCTAGGTAGAAATAAACTTGCACAATAAAGGGAAGGTATTCACATAAGCAATAACTACACCAGTTTTCTTCTGGAAACAGAATTGAGAACAACAAGGTGGTGAAAGATAGAGCAAGTATTGTAGCACAAGGGTGCACGAAGATACCTATCTATTCTCCAGAGGTGGAATCTCTTTCCGATAATTTATATCATTGGTAGTACAAAATCATCTATCTCTATAGTTGATAGATGTAGTGATTACATATCCATGTGGATCACTGATTCAGATATTGATGGTTCCGAATGGAATCTCACTTCTAAATCAAAATGCAAAACACAACATACATTGTATAAAATCAATAAGTCACCATATGGCTTATTATTTTCGGTACACTTGGTACAACCAACGTAGTGAGTTCCTTATACACAAGGATTACTCCTACATTGATGATTACCCATACATGTTAAGCACGTGATCATCCAAATGACGGAATTTGAGATGAGGGATCTGGGTAAAACCTCGAGCACCTTCACTCATACAATATGGTACACTATGTTGTCCATATCCAAAATATATTGGAGAAATTGATTGCGGACAAGTCTTATCCATCCATAATTTCCATGGTTAATCGTTCTCTAGACGTAGAGAAAGATTCATCTAGACCATGACGAGATGAAAATAAGATGTTGCTACCTAAGGTTTCATATCACAGTGCATGCATTGGATCCACCAAACACAATTGGTTGAGGCTCAAGAATATCTTTTGATATATCCAATGCATCAAACATCTAGTCCTAATCTTTCATTTTCGGAGAAATCTGGATACCAATATTGTTGGAAACATAGATCAGATCCCTACCATGTGAGATCATAGACAAAGTTTGTGTTCCTACTAGGTGTGGTAGCCATCCCATGAAAGTCTTCGAAACAAATATGCCTATATCCACCAACCATTATCTCTAAGATAATGTTGCTTACACTACAAAAAACACACTTCCATGATGATACGTGTTTGTCACAGTAGGTCATGTTTTCTGTCATGCATGTACATCCATGACGATTTCATGACAGAATCAAGATTGTCATACCTGTGTTGTTGTAGAAGTGTTCCATGACATTACCAAAATTATCATCACGGAAGTGTCCACTTCCATGACGATAAATCGCGCATCATAGAATTGCTTTCGTCAAGGGTAACCGACACGTGGCATCCACCGTAAGGGGTCGCCGTTAAGCTATCGGGTTCCGGTTTGGATCCGATAACCCGTTAACAACCCGGACCAATGGGGATTTTCCACGTGCAAAATTCTGAATGGCCAGAGGAACCACGTGTCGGCTCACCGTTGGGACAGATGTCATCCACTCATTGGACCAAAGGCACCTATGATACGTCGACACATGGCACAACCCACCAGAGGCCCATTCCAATGAAAAGGCCGGCCCGTTTGACTTGGTCAGAAGGTAGCAGGCTGGCCCACGGAAAGCCTGTTAATGACCTGTTCGCATATAGCCCATTTACAGCCTGCTAAGTCACGACCCGTTACGGCCTATTCGAATTAGGCCCAGTAGCGTCATCTGGGCCATCCAATATGATTCCAGCCCGTGGTAACTTCCAGCCCATGTATGGCCCATGAAGTCTTTCGACCCATATGAGGCCCTTTGTAACTTTTGGCCCATTAACGACCCGTGGTGAAACTGGCCCGTAATGAACAGTGTATCGCTTTATACTCATTAACGACCCATTATTCCGTCGACCGTTTCCAGCCCGTGTTAACTTTCGGCCTTCTAAGGGCCCATTTATTCTTGGGCTCATTTCCAGAATTCGTTTACTTATGGTCCGTTACTAGCCTGTTCCACTTGTGGGCCAAATTCAGCCCGTGGTTATAGTCGGCTTGTTTGTGGTCCGTTAACCCGTTGGGCTATTTTCATAACGTCATCAAATACGACCTATTAACGGCCTGTTATGGTCGGGCCATAAAACAAACGATTTCCACTCTAGCCCGTTTACGGCCCATTTTGCAGACTGTTATTGGTCCACGAATAGTACGCCCATGTTTGGCAAAACGATTATACGGCCCATAGATGAGATGGCCCGTAGAAGGCCCATGGATCCTACGGCCCGTAGAAGGCCCATGGATCCTACAGCCCGTGGAGGGCCAAGGTCACTACAGCAGGTAGCAGGACCATGGTTACAACAGTCCATGTGTTGCCATGTATTGTGGCCTAGTTATAAAAATAGGTTATTGTGGCCACTAGATAATGCGGAAAAAGAACTACAGCGACTACAAGCAAACAACTAAACAAGACAATAAGGAAATAAATAAGCAAGCAACTAACGCTAGGCTATTACGGCTATTACACATATTACATCCACTGGGCATCAAAGTTCGCCACCAGTGCAAATATAGGGAACAAAGCAGCATATTAAATACACTGGCCATCTAAATTGGCACCAGTGCAAATAAACATGGCAGCAAAACAAGCCCATAACTAAAACAACTTCAGAAGAGCTCAAGAAACATTATCCTGGGTATCCAGCATGCTGGCAATAAGCTTAGCAATCTTATTAGCTTTGTCCTGTTTGGTGCTAAAATCCTCCAACGCCTGCTATTGCACTAGAAAGTATGCATCTGAATGCTCCAGGGACTTCCGCAGTCCTTCGGCTTCTTGTCGCAACACAGTTGATCGATGTCTTTCAGCTTGTAGTTGAGACTCAAGAAACCGAACTGATTCAGACAGTGAGTTTGAATAACTTGTGCCGGCGGTAGTGTCCAGTAACTCGAACACTAAACCAAGACAGGACTTTGGGGTTGTCTCACTGTCTTCAAGATAGTTTTCCTTAGCTATTTTATTAGCTTTGTTGGAGACCAACAAGGATGTCTCACTATCCTGAACCTTACCTGCATTACTTCCTTTACCATTGCTTAATAAGGCACTCTTCCCCAATATTCTGTCAGCATTCTAAAAGAAGAAACAAGCACACACATAACAGGTTTAGCATGTACTAGTATATGAAACTCATTTCTGTGAACCTGTTCATTAGTAAGGTGGACATGATTAAACTACCAAGTCTTCTATTGCCAAGTAGTACATAATAAAAGCATCAAACAAACATATATCTATGTCCTATGGTCACTGCATTGTCTTGCCAAATCAAAATAGAGACACGGTTCAAATCATATCAGTTCAAGACAAAGCATCACTGAAAGAATACAAAGCGTGGGACACTATACGACACAACAAGATTTCAGATGGGTACCACGAGTCTACATGTACAACAACACTATTGGCTCTGTTGTGATGCTAGTAGTGTGCATGATATGAGAAGTCAACTGTATACACAATTGAAATTGAAATCAACAGAGTTATTTATAAGAGCAAACCTGTTAAAGAAACATGTATAAACATACCTGTTGTGCCATTGGAGTTTCGATTGGATCCTTCAATTTAAAAATAAGTTTGTATGAGTAAATACAGTGATACAAGAGCAAAGCAGTATGCACGATAGCAATGGAATCTTAAATGAGAACAGTTTTTCTTCAGGTTTAAGCACTGTTCATCGCAGCAGGGGTACAGTCTGCGAGAGTCTGGGGTATGTGTGGTAGGGCTGGTTCTCTAGCATGTACAACCGGGGTGCTATCTCCCCCAAGAGGTAGCACTGTTTTATTTGAAGACCATGTTTTTACTCCGCTAGATACTGCCATCACCCGCTCCAATTCAAATGGCTGATAAACAGGAAACATAGCTGAATGTACAGACATTGCATGAGAGACAGATGCAATAGATAGTGTGGAAAAAAGAGGGCATGAAATAGTTGACATGTATATTGTTTAACTAAAAAGGATAGCATGACATAATTTCACATATATGATGTCTATTTAAACTGGATAGCATAGCATGACAAAATTCAAACACCATGGGGGGTAAATAGGAGTGGTCAGCTGCGTCTGAATTCGCCTCAGAACAGATGTCTTCCTCTGGATTACAATCTGGAGATAGGGGAGGGTTTGGCATTGAACCCACCATGGAGCGATCTCTGCATGACATTGTATTGCCACGCAAAACTCTTCTCTTTTTCTCTACATGTTCAGCACGACTGTGTACAATATCCGACATGCATACAAAAAATATAGTGAGATTATGTAAGGAGAGCATGCAGAAATCTAGAGTGATGGTAACAACCAGTGGATGGATCAAAAAATAATGATAGCAGGCTGATGATAGCTTTAATTTAATAAAAAGACAGATGATGATTGCTTTACTATTTGTTTCCCACCCAAGATGAACAACATAGGCATACCATAGGTGAACCAGATAATAGACAGAGATACTATTCATAGTTGCCTCGATATGTGCCTCACAAGTAATTTTAAAACTCAAGTTTGAACATTAATTTGGACCTGACTTGGAGTCTACGAGGTGAACAAGACGATAAAGTAGCAGATTTATTAAGCAACAACATAAGCAGAAACAAAAGAGTGCGACCTCTCCTGTGGACCCGTGCACTCCTCAGGTTCATCTGCCGAGTCGACGATGGTGATGCAGTTGTGGTGGGTGCCGGTGGCAGGGAAGGTGATCTGAGGCGGAGAAAGATGGTCAAGAGTCGTGATGTCTGGTTTGGTGGATGCTTCTGTCGATGGGGCAGCTCAGGTGAGGTGGACAACATCGCGGCAAGAGCAGGACAAACCACACAAAGTTTTCTTCGACACCTACCTGTAACTGAAGTAATTCTGTAACAGGTCCTTTGGCTTGCAGGATTCTAAAAACACGGGGATAGGAAAAACACCAGAATAGGATAGGAATGCACATGGGAAACAGAGCATTTGTAAATACAGGATTTCTGTCAACTTGGGTGTTTGCTTCACAGGAATTGGAAGAGTAGAGGAATGGAAAGAAACCCGGCCAAATTAAAGTGAAACCATATGAGAGCGTGTACAGTTAGAATGTTATTCTGCCACTAATGCACTTGGTCTTGTTTTCATGCATAGGATTTTGAAAAGTAGGTCCAGGTGGATGTTTTGCTCCATTCCTGTCAACAAAATGCATGAATAATTGAATAGTAGAGTGCCATAGGAAAACAGTAGCAGATAGCAGCCGGAGCAGCAGTGCTTGGAGGATCAACGCGAACTAGAGCCAGAGCAGCAACTCGTGTAGCTGCAGAAGCCCGTGTACCAGCATCAGCAGCACGAGCGAGAGCAAGAGCAGAGCAGCAGCACGAGTGAGGGGGGAGCAGAGCAGGAGCGCGAGCGAGCGAGAGCCGGAGCAGCAGCAGCGCGAGCAAGCGAGAGCCAGAGCAACAGCAGCAGATCCGGCTGGTATGGACGCCACCGTTGAAGGGGCCTCGCACTGGGGGAGAGCCGCCATGGAGATGTTGCCCGCGGCACCGACTTCGAGGTAGCCGCGCCATGGGTGTGCGGGATGGAGCACTGTCGATGCCGGGAGGTCGAGTTAAGGAAAAGATGTGATGCAATGAGTGTACAAGCTCTTTGGTGGCGCCGAGTAGGAGTCGGCTTCGTCCGAGGAGTCGGTGAGGATGCTGCGGTTCCGGTGGAGCAGGTGAAGGCGGCACTGTGGGGATGGAGCAGCCGCGATAGACGAGGGAATCATCGGAGCAGCTCGTTGGAGGTGGAGGACGGGGCGGCTGAACCGGCGGGACGACGAGATGGATGACGGATCCTCATCCGGGGAGGTGGATGAGGGACGTCGAGCTGTTGCGGTAGACGACTTCGTCGGGGAAGAGGCTCCGGCTGGGCGATGAGGTGGTGGACGGAGGAGGGTGGGGTTTCGTGGCTGGAGCAAAGAGGTTATAGCAGCCTGGGATTTCGAATGGCGTAAAGGAGGCGATGGGAGGGTGAACCATGACTTAGGAACGTGCTTGTCCAAAATGTAGGGTGTGTTTCAAAAGTACCCCCAAAAATTTGAACTCGCGGCCCTTTTCGGCTCAAGGTTAGAAGGGGGATTTCGCGTGTGGGGATTTGGCAGCCGGAGGGAGTTTTCGCGCATGTTGTAATTTTGGGATAGCAAGGCGCGGGTTGTGAAGGCGCAAGTTTTGGGAGCACAATATCTGAATTTTCTGGATATAACAAGGCACGGGATGAATTTTAGGGACAATCCTAACGTGTAATATTGTTTGTACCAAATCAATTCGCACTTCCCTCAGTGAAAAAATTAAAAAAATAAAACTATTCACACCACACAAAGAGAGACTCTTGTCCCATTTTACTATACGAATGCTATTCAAAGCTATGAATCCATGTTATGTCCAATTAAATTTTTTCGCTGGCTGTATAATGCATGTAACCTACTCATACCAAGATTTTAGTGCATTCCAAATGTCTATACTACCGCTGCAATTCGAACCAAATTTGAATTCGTTTATCTATTTGAATAAGAATCTACAATCATGATTGTTGCCAACTTAAACCATCATTCGTGTATTACCTTAACAACACACCACATGATTACTATAGAGATAGATATGAACTATGTGTACTATATGAACTCGAATTCAAATTTTTGAATACACTTGATGTTGATCCCAAGTAATAGTACAGTTGATGTACTTACTAGATATTCATAATCTAAACCATGTTTCATACGTACACCATGTTTATCACACAAAGTATAATGCCCCGCCCCCTAGATTATGACAAGTATTTAGCCCTGAGCTGCGAAAGCCACACATTATCCCAAAATATAATCAATGTTCTACATTATGATATCTTCTTCGAATATTCGAATCCTCTTCTCTTTGTAGCTAGCTAGCGCTAACTTTCTATCGTGCATGCGCACGCCCGCCCCCCTCACACCCTCCCTCAGTGTCCCCTCCATCGCGCACATTCGTTATTTCTCTTTAGGTCGTTCACCCACGGTGTGTGTAGACCCCCGACTCCTTTCCGGCACACACCGGTCGATATACCTCTCTAGCCAAGTGTACCTACCACAAAAACACACTTCCCCTCTTCTCTTCTCACCGTCCATGCCCCCCTATGTCCAATACGGTTCCACGCAGGTGCACACTCCAGCCCCTCTTTTCATCGATCTCATACTCGCACACTCCCCCCTCGACATAGTAGGCCTCTTGCACCACCTCCTAGCCGCACCCCTCTTCCCCATGTCCATCTCTCCGTACCTTATTTGCTTCTAACACATGCATGTATACGTACCAATCTCCCTACATATAGCTAGGTCGACTATAATTCTTTTTCCCCACGCACCGATCCACTTACCTCACTAGTTATGTATCTCCCTTTTCTCGGA
Organism: Aegilops tauschii subsp. strangulata; assembly: GCF_002575655.3. Lineage (NCBI taxonomy): Eukaryota > Viridiplantae > Streptophyta > Magnoliopsida > Poales > Poaceae > Aegilops > Aegilops tauschii. The sequence continues at coordinate 321,167,256 of NC_053038.3, read as the reverse complement.
CACACGACGATTGATCTTCCTATGTAGTTACGTCTTCTTACCACGTCTCTCACACGCACGTCATCTTTGCATACCTCCCGACATGTCTCTCACACGCACGTACATAGACAGGCAGACATCCCCTCTCTTATTGATATTGCACTCGTACCATCTGTTTGTCTAGCAGGCCTCTCCCACCATTTGTGAGAAGCAACTCCACCACCAACCCAGGCTTGTGGCCTCTGGGTGGACCCCCTCTGGTTAATTCTTGTGCTAGTATTTTTTATATATTCCACAAAAAATCCCCATAAATTTTCAGGTCAATCCGAGAACTTTTATTTCTGCACAAAAATAACACCATGGCAATTTTGCTGAAAACAGCGTCAGTCCGGGTTAGTTCCATTCAAATCATGCAAATTAGAGTCCAAAACAAGGGCAAAAGAGTTTTAAAAAGTAGATATGATGGAGACGTATCACTAAGCGTGAGTGTAGAATAGCTTATTCTACACCCCAGTAATGGTACATACAAAATATAGTAACACATTATGTAAAATATAGTAATTTTCGTAAAAATGTAGTAAATTACAAACTTGGGTAGTAAAATTATATTTTCCGAATTTCTACATTTTATACACTGTTTTACTAGATTTTGTATATAGCGTTACTAGGGTGTGTAGAATAAGCTATTCTACATACACACACACACACACACACACACTAACATCCTCCGGAAACTTTTTCCATCTATATATAACTTATTGGTATTACCCGATACTCACCGAAACCCTTCCGATGACCTGGAAACGCTTCTGGATCCTCTTGGAACTATTTCGAATAAATAATTCCATAATCATATCATGATTGCCTTAAGCTTGTGACCCCTTAGGTTCAGTAACTCACAGACATGGACAAAACTGGTTGTTCAATGACCGACAGAGGGACCATGGACGCCCATATTGGTCCCTGTGAGTACATGAATGGCATTCGAGTGAACCTTTGGTTATCTTGTGATGTTCCCTTTGCTTCACGATACTTCACAAAACCCGGGATGCGTCAGTATCCTCCCGAGTCATCACCATGCTCACTATACTGAAATCCTCGTTACCGGTTTTGTTCTTCTTTCTCGTTATTCTGTTCCGGCATCCCACTGACTTAGTCACCTATGTCTGGCCAGACGGTGATGGATGACGTCTAATGTCTACTACACAACTTATTTTTGTAGACTCGTGTTGGGCCTCCAAGCGCAGACTTTTGTAGGACGGTAGCAATTTTCCCTCAAGTGGATGACCTAAGGTGTATCAATCCGTGGGACGCATAGTATGAAGATGGTCTCTGTCAAACAACCCTGCAATCAAATACAAGAAATCTCTTGTGTTCCCAACACACCCAGTACAATGGTAAATTGTATAGGTGCACTAGTTTGGCGAAGAGATGGTGATACAAGCGTAGTATGGATAGTAGATATAGGTTTTGTAATCTAAAAAAAAACAGCAAGGTAGCAAGTGATAAAACGGAGCACAAACGGTATTGCAATGCTTGAAAACAAGGCCTAGTGTTCGTACTTTCACTAGTGCAATCTCTCAACAATGCTAACATAATTGGATCATGTGGCAATCCCTCAATGTGTGATAAAGCATCACTCCAAAGTTCTTGTCTAGCGAGAACATAAGACGCAATTGTTTGTAGGTAAAAAACCACCTCAAAGTTATCTTTTCCGATCGATCTATCGAGCTATTCCTATAAGTGTCACAAACATCCCAAGACTTCATACTAAAATAACACCATATGATACACATCAACCAACTCTAATGTCACTTAGATACTCCAATGTCACCACAAGTATCCGTGAGTTGATTGTACGATATGCATCAAACAACTTCAGATTCATAGTATTCAATCCAACACAAAGAACTTCAAAGAGTGCCCCAAGATTTCTACCGGAGAAAGTAGGACGAAAACACACATTAACCCCTATGCATAGATTACCCCAATGTCACCTCAGGAATCCGTGAGTTGAGCGCCAAAACATACATCAAGTGAATCAATATAATACCTGATTGTCACCACGGGTATTCATATGCAAGACATACATCAAGTGTTCTCAAATCCAACAAAGTATTCAATCTGATAAAAGTGAAACCTCAAAGGTAAAAACTCAATTCATCACAACGAGATAGAGAAGGGAAAACACCATATGATCCAACTATATTAACAAAGCTCTCGGTACATCAAGATCATGCAAAATCGAGAACACAAGAGAGAGAGAGAGATCAAACACATAGCTAATAGTACAAACCCTCAGCCCCGAGGGTGGACTATTCCCTCATCATCATGGTGGCCGCCGGGATGATGAAGATGGCCTCCGGTGATGATTTCCCCCTCCGACAGGGTGCCGGAACAGGGTCCAGATTGTTTTTTGTGGCTACAGAGGCTTGCAGCGGTGGAACTTCTGATGTAGGGTTATTTCTGGGGGTTTACGTATTTATAGGATTTTTTGCATCGGTCTCATGCTGAGATGAGCTTCAAGGGGCCCACTACCCACCAGGGCACGCCAGAGGGTGGGGGGGTGGCGCGCCCTGGTGCCTAGTGGCCACCTCCTTCCCCTTCTGGTCCTCCCACAAAGCTTCTAGTGCCTCTTTTGTTCCAAAAAAATCGTCAAAAATTTTCACTGCATTTGGAGAACTTTTATTTCTGCACAAAAAACAACACCACGGTAGTTCCATTGAAAACTGCATATGTCCGGGTTAGTTCCATTCAAATCATACCAAAATCATATAGAATTGTTGTAAACATCGCATCAGTATTTCATAAATACTTTGTTGTCGATGCATACAATAATAGATAGATTTATGTACATAGTTGGGCCCGGGCTAAGAAATAAATAATAAATGGATTCCTCCCCCTTTAGCATATGCTTATGTAGCACTTCTTTTTTAAATAAGCTTATGGGCAAACATCGCTCGACACTCCGTCCTCTTCTCATTATGAAACCAATATCAAGCAAGATATGAAGAAGAGGGCGGCTCCCTAGATTGAACACCTAAAGTAGTGACAAGATCTCCTCTATGCGAGAGAGAAGTTCTCAGAAATGATGGAGTTGTTGGTTTTGGTCGTTGCCTTTTACAGAACTTTTTCTTTAAATCGACTGGAAGGTGATTCCCTATCAACGATTTCCCGTTTAGTTCTATTCCTTCTGTGCGAACCCTTATGGATTTGCTAGTTGATAAGGTAAATATCCAGCCCACTAAATGCTAGGCGTAATGAGGATAAGGGCCTCCAAAAAACTTATTTTTGTTCTATGAACTTTAAGGTGTATGAAGTCTCATAGTTACCACCTTCTTCTCTAGAATCACGCAACCGGTACCGCTCCCCACAGTAAGGAGAAATACCTTAAGGCATAAATGTAGAGCCTGAGTCCACAAGATAGTGGTAGCTCAAGCGGGGAGCAATCTACATTTGAGAATGCTATGCTAGTGGTGAATCTAAATCTGACGATGAAGGGGGCTAGCACTTAATGAGTACGGAAATTCATAACCAGGCATAGGCTGATTCAAAGTAAACATAAAACCACCCCTTAAACTCATTTGCTCAACATTCTTTCAACAACAACTAGAAAAGTGGAGAAAATCCAATAAGGGGAGGTCCCCCTTTCTCTGTTTCTTTTGACTGCCTCGTGGACGGACGAAAGAAGGGAAGTTACAGAAGGGGGCAGTCTGAACCATAGATCCTTCTTTGGCCAACCCTCAATTACCAAGTTCTTACTATCTAGCCTAGCTTTTTCCATCTATCTAACCTTTGTCTACGGAATTAGCCCCGAGTGGACACTACTGCAGGATGGTCCAAACGCGACACTACAATCAGAAACCCTTCGACGAAACTATGTGCGACGCCATAATCACAAACGATGGTGTAAAAAAACCCGTCAAAAAGGTGCAAAACGTTTGCGATGACGGATGCATCAAACACGGTTCATATTTTAGTTGCGTGTGCGATGGAGGGCATACTGTTCAGTTCAGTTAACTGTTTGGGATGAGGAGGAACAAAAGAAATGGGCAGCCAGGTGAAGACCAAACAGTTAATTGAACAAGATGTGTGTGATACGCAGCAAACAGGTCCGTAATCAGAAATGTGTGCGAAGACCAATAATAACACAGACAATTCCTGCTAATAAGCCGTGTGATTTGCTTTGTATACAGAAGAATAACATGTATATATATATATATAACTGAAATAAACATCTAATTACATAAGTGACTATAAAGATCATTCGCACACACCTCAATAAACAATTGCATGCATTCTAGAGTAGGAGAAACGATCGTCTAGTCATCTACTTCTTGTGACGCTCCCGCCACTGCTCTGTGGCTCGATCCCTCGTCTGGGGCAGGAAGAATACACTTCCTCATGTCAACAATCCGCCTATACATCTCGTAGCTTGTGTACGCGTCCTTGGCCGCGTACTTGGCATGTTGTTCATCCAGTCTCTCATGCCATAGACTGTGCCAGGCGTTCTTGTCCTTCTTGCTCTCATTCTTCATCTTCATGTAGTAGGGGTCGATGATGGCCAAGGCGAGGTCAACTAGGGAGTTCAGTTTGTTTTTGTTGCTGCCCTAGACCTTGTAGTGGTGCTGGATGTTGACTAGATTCGGGCATTTCAAGCCCGAAACCTTGAGGGCTTATAGATCGTTGGTGGTGTCCACCATAGCGAAACTGTAGTCGGAGCTGTTGATAAACCTGGAGAAATGCTCGCAAGGCCTTGTGGCAAGGTGGTAATGGTAGAAGAGGACGTCATGTCGCACGCACAACTGGGCGACGACAACCTTCTGATTGTGTCCGACACGACCGATGGTGTACTCGAGGTCGAAGCCGACCACTTGGTACTTGTCCTCGGCAAGGAACTTCTCCATAGTTTGGATGGAGCTCTCCACCGAGACCGGATCGTTCGTGTACACCACCAAGAGGTCCTTCCCCCTCACGTGGGTGTCCACTACGTGATGCGTGATGAACTGCCCGCCTTTGTCGTCGTCGGCCGCTGGGAGCTCCATTGGATCCACGGGGAGCGCCATTGGAACCGCTGGATGTCCTCTCTATATGTGTCGTCGTGGGTGTGCTTATTGTGCCGTGTGACGCGAGAGATGAAGGTAAATGGCCGCAGGAATAAATGGGGGCCGAGCGGCCTGGATTCTCTGCGCGTCCGCATGGCAGTTTTTGCAGCAGGTAACTGCATTGTCGCGCCGCACCCGGCGCAACCGCATGCACACAAACGTGCGTGATCGTGCGCCAGCCCCAAATACTGGCAGTGCGCGTGGAGGAACGAGGGCAGAGCACCCGGAGGGACGCGAGAGCAGAGCGCACCACGGTCGCCTGAACCGCAAGCAACCACACGCATACAACAGTTGAACACGCAGGAAATGGTCGCCTACAAGTCGGCTGACAGTTGCGTCGCTGCGTAGAGAGCGGCCGTGTGCTACTACCTCTGTCTAGTCTATAGTCCCCTTTATATTCTGTGCCATACTTTACCCTCAAATTTAACCAACAAAATTATAATGCATGTTATAAAAATTATATAATTGGAAACTATGTTCAAATACGAATCCAACTATATAATCTTTGGCGACATGCATTCGTATTTTATTAGTTAAATCATACTTATAAACCAAGACGGGCGTATAGTAGGTAATTAAATCGCAAATGTTTTTCTTATTAACCGTATGTGTACTTGGCCTTTCGTCCTCTTCTCGCGCTTCTTGTCACCCCGCTGCCGCAGACGGCTTACAACGCAAGCTTGCGCAGCGCACGGGGGCGTTCTTTTGGCCAAACGGTGGCGCCAATGAATCGTCGGTGAGCCCGTTCCCGCGCAACCTTGCAGGTTCCCGCGCAAGCTTCCTGCCTGGCTCGGTGAAATCCCCCAAAATCCCAATGCTTACCGGCCTGCTATATAAACCCTCACGGCCGGTGAGTCCTCTGTCGCATTTTTCCCTCCCTCCCTGTAGCTTATCTCGTTTGCTTCTCCCACAATCTCTAATGGCACTGGTCCGTCGTCGTTGCTAAGCCACTCCGCCATCATTAGAGGACAGCTCCAGCTGGGAGGCTACACCGCGGTGGCGGCGCAGTCTCCGGCGTAGTGTAGTGCTCATGGCGTCCCTGTTGGGTGTGCGTGGAACACCCACCACACGCTCCGCCGCCGCTGCCCGTCGGCAGCTGTTGCCGGCCGCCGTTCCTGCCACACCATCGTCGAAAGCCAGGGCCATCGCCCGCTCCGCCGCCGCGGCCCGAAGGCGGGAGGTGGCCGTCGTGGCCGCCACCCCACTGCCGGCCACCGTGGCCATCACCCGCTCCGCCACCGTGGCCCGAAGGCGGGAGGTGGTGGTCATGGCCGCCACCCCATTGTTGGCCGCTGTGGCCGCCAGCCCACCGTTGCCGCCCGGGTCATCACCTGCTCCGCCACCACCGCCCGAAGGCGGGAGGCGGAGGTGGATGCCCGCACGTGCGTCAGCAACCTTGCGCGCTACACTGAGTTCCTGTGGGAGGAGGAGGAGCGGCTCGTCGAGCATGCAAAGAGCCTTACCACCGCCGTGGCCGCGGCACACGCTGCCTCAGAGGCGAGGAATCAGGAGATCTACGAGGATAACCACCACTTCGAGAGGGGTCGTCTGGAGTGGCAGAGGGCGTTCGAGGTGAGCGTCGCTAAAGCTGCAGCAGCAGCAGGCACCGTATTGCAATTTCCCAGATCGTCGGTAGGCTCGTCCTCCTCTGCCTCTTACTAAGTGCGCTCGGCAGAGGAGAGGCAGCTGGAAGTAGTACAAAGCCCCTCCATAGTAGTAGTATTTAGGGTCTATTTTTTTCAGTTCATCTGACTATAGATGTGGTGTAACTGTACAACGTACTTAAATTAGCCAGTATATATAGTTGAGCTAGCTATTTCAGTACTTGGTTGGCAACAATTGGGGAAAATTTTGGTCGGTTTAGTTGTCGAGTTGAACTGTTTGTATAAATTAAGAACGACTGCTTAATCTATGAATGAAATCTATGCTTAATTACTGAATTTTAGTTGCAAAAATTAGATACTGCTAGTGATTTTTAGCTTCATATTTTGACAAATCGCAGTGCTACAAGGTTGACAAATGGCATTGTTACTAGATCAACAAATGTCAATCTTTCCAGTTTGACAAATGGCAACATACCCTATATGACAGATGCAAATCTTGCCAAATTGTTTGTAAGTGGTTGCACACGGGTCATCCAAAAGAACCGTTTGCGTTGAAGAGATGCACAAATCCTGCTCTCACTTTGCATACGGGTGTTCTATCTAAAACGTTTGCGATCAAGTGCTGCACATATCCTGCTCGACACATTTTCCCTTGGCTTCGTAGGGAAGCTGTCAGTTTGCATACGGGTGTTGTAACTAAAAAGTTTGTGATGAGTGTTTTATATTTAAAAACCATTGCTTTTTTTGAAAGAAAATCGTTTGATAAGTCTGTACATTAAGAGAGAAAAATGCAAGTTTTCTCAAACCATATCTTCCATTCAGTCATACTGCGAATTTATATTCATATGATCGAGATACAGTATTAAACCCAAGAAAAAAACTATTTCTGGCGGCGGCGGTGGCGGTGTGCCACGCCATCGTTGTCGTTAACGTCTTCCGGGACGCCGTCGTTGAAGTCTTCAATGCAACACAGAATGTTCTTCACTTGTAAATCAAACATCATGTCATCGCGCGATCGACCGGCGGGGCGCGGGAGGACGACAGCTGGCGGCGCTGAGAGGTAGCAGTCGACGGTGGCGTCCCATGCCGCTGAGGGGGGCATGCGCACGGGCACGTGCGCGGCGGGTGCAGCCAAACGCACGGGGACCGGTGCCGCGGTGGGTGGAGGGGGGCGCACGGGCACGGGCGCTGGCATGTACATGAGCTCGCGCGGGTCCACAGAGACCTTGCTGACGCCCGCGGCTTCCAGCTCTGCGATAGTGCTCGGTGACCAGCCCGTCAATGCTACGGGGTCGCTGGCGCGGGCGCGGGGATGGGAGCGTGGGCAGCAACCGCCGCGGCCAGCTCATTCTGGGCCATGTCCATGAGGCCCCATTCCTCCTTATTTTCTATCTCCTCCGGCTCGGAGTTGACTTCACCAAACTTGAAGACTAGTGGCAAATGATCCTTGTGCACCATTGCGTTGGTGGAGGTCTGCGGGAGGGAGGGGAATGGGAGGCGAACAGTAAGGCCGCCCGTATTAAGCAGCGGCTCAGGCGCCATTAATGGAGAGGAAGGCGGGCGACCATGGAAGTCAAAGGGCTCGCTTCCTAGTGAGCCTGTGCAGCGTACATCTCGCACGCTTCCCGGCGAGCCTGCGCATTGGAGGACAGCTTGCATGCCTCTCGGTCAGCCTGCACACCGGACTGCGCTCGCACGCCTCCCGTTCAGTCAAGGTCAAGCAGCTGTCCGCATGGCACCTCCTATAGCCATTAAAACATAGACACGTGGCGTCGCGTGAATGGTTAACAGAATGCACACGGTTTGAATTATACAAACGTTTGCGATATTAAAGTGGCAGCTATTTTTTCAAAATGCCTTTGTTGGCTGTTATTCGACTGCGCCTTCTCTAAAAATGGATACGAAAAATACCACAGCATGTCGGGTGCCATTCCATGATAGCATGCCAAGTTTCATGAATTTCAAACGAGTTTTGGATTTACTAAAATTTAAAAACAAAGTATCTCAACGTTTTGCAGGCACTAAACGGTGTCATGTTGTTTGAAATTCATTCCCTCTTCTTACATGGGACCTAAGCATGCACCCAAGGACACAAATTTGGTTTTTCAACAAGTTTATATGCACTGGAGCATGTGCATGTAGTTCAAATTTGAATTATGCATATAAATGCATTGAAAACTCAGTTAATGCATAAAATGTCCAAACGAACCCCAAAAATCAGTTAACAGAACGCATACGGTTTGAATTATTCATACAAATGCATTGAAAACTCAGTTAATGCATAAAAATGTCGAAACGAACCCCGAAAAATCAGAAAAATTGACACAACACTCCTGTTGTTCTACGTTGACACGAGAAATTCTTTGAAAGCAATAAGAGGCAATGGATATCGTTTCGTCCCCAAAGGTGGGACATTCCCTACCGAAACCATCATGCTTGTTGTGAGAAACTCTGGTTTATGAGAAGCATATACCCAAACATGCCCCAAATGGGACAAAAAATTTACCCCGGCATGTCGGGTGCCATTCCATGATAGCATGCCAAGTTTCATGAATTTCAAACGAGTTTTGGATTTACTAGAATTTAAAAACAAAGTATCTCAATGTTTTGCAGGCAATCAATGGTGCCATGTTGTTTGAAATTCATTCCCTCTTCTTTCATGGGACCTAAGCATGCACCCAAGGACACAAATTTGACTTTTCAACAAATTTATATGCACTGGAGCATCGGCGTGTAGTTCAAATTTGAATTATGCATATAAATGGATTGAAAACTCAGTTAATGCATAAAAATGTCCAAACGAACTCAAAAAATCACCACAATTGACACAACACTCCTGTTGTTCTATGTTGACACGAGAAAGTTTTTGAAAGCAATAAGAGGCAATGGATATATGTTCGTCCCCAAAGGTGGGACGTTCCCTACTGAAACCATCATGCTAGTTGTGAGAAGCTCTGGTTTGTGAGAAGCATATACCCAAACCTGCGCCAAATGACACAAAGATTTACCATGGCATGTTGATGCCGCTCCATGATTGCATGCCAAGTTTCATGAATTTTAGACGAGTTTTGGATTTACTAGAATTTAAAAACTAGGTATCTCAATATTTGAGGCCGAGTGACGGTGGCAGGGTGTTTGACATTCATTCCCATTTCTTGCATTAGACCTAAGCATGCAATCAAGAACACAAATTTGAATTTTCAATCAATTTATGTGCATTAGAACATGTGCATGTAGTTCAAATTTGAATTATGCACATGAATGCATTCAAAACTCAGTTAATGCATAAAAATGTCGAAATGAACCCCGAAAAATCAAAAAAATTGACACAACACTCCTGTTGTTCTACGTTGACACGAGAAATTTTTTGAAAGCAATAAGAGGCAATGGATATCGTTTCGTCCCCAAAGGTGGGACGTTCCCTACCAAAACCATCATGCTTGTTTTGAGAAGGTCTGGTTTGTCAAAAGCATATACCCAAACCGGCCCCAAATGGGACAAAAGTTTTACCACAACATGTTGATGCCGCTCCATGATAGCATGCCAAGTTTCAAGAATTTCAGACGAGTTTTGGATTTACTAGAATGTAAAAACAAGGTATCTCAATGTTTGCGACCGAGTGACGGTGGCAAGGTGTTTGACATTCATTCCCATTTCTTGCATGGGACCTAATCATGCAACCAAGGACACATATTTGAATTTTCAAAAAATTTATAACCATTAGAGCATGTGCATGTAGTTCAAATTTGAATTATGCACATAAATGCATTGAAAACTCAATTAATGCATAAAAATGTCCAAACGAACCCCGAAAAATCCCAAAAATTGCCACAACACTCATGTTGTTTTATGTTGATACTAGGAAAAAAATTGAAATCGAGAAGAGGCAATGGATATCGTTTCGTCCAGAAAGGTGAAACATTCCCTACCGAAACCATCAGACTTGTTGTGAGAAGCTCTGGTTTGTGAGAAGCATATCCCCAAATCTGCCCCAAATGGGACAAAAAATTTACCACGGCATGTTGATGCCACTCCATGACAACATGCCAAGTTTCATGAATTTTAGACGAGCTTTGGATTTACTAGAATTTAAAAACCAGGTATCTCAATGTTTCTTGCCGAGTGACGGTGGCAGGGTGTTTGACATTCATTCCCATTTCTTGCATGGGACCTAAGCATGCAACCAAGGACACATATTTGAATTTTCAACCAATTTATATGCATTAGAGCATGTGCATGTAGTTCAAATTTGAATTATGCACATGAATGCATTGACAACTCAATTAATGCATAAAAATGTTGAAATGAACCCCGAAAAATCACAAAAATTGACACAACACTCCTGTTGTTCAATGTTGACACGAGGAATTCTTTGAAAGCAATAAGAGGCAATGGATATCGTTTCGTCCCAAAAAGTGGGACGTTCCCTACTGAAACCATCATGCTTGTTGTCAGAAGCTCTGGTTTGTGAGAAGCATATACCCAAACCTGCCCCAAATGGGACAAAAAAATTACCACGACATGTTGATGCCGCTCCATGAGAGCATGCCAAGTTTCATGGATTTCAGATGAGTTTTGGATTTACTAGAATTTAAAAACAAGGTATCTCAATGTTTGCGCCGAGTGACGGTGGCAGGGTGTTTGACATTCGTTCCCATTTCTTGCATGGGACCTAAGCATGCAACCAAGGACACAAATTTGAATTTTCAACCAATTTATATGCATTAGAGCATGTGCATGTAGTTCAAATTTGAATTATGCACATAAATGCATTGAAAACTCAATTAATGCATAAATATGTCCAAACGAACCCCTAAAAATCCCAAAACTTGACACAACACTCATGTTGTTTTATGTTGACACTAGGAAAAAAATTGAAATCGAGAAGAGGCAATGGTTATCGTTTCATCTAGAAAGGTGAAACGTTCCCTATCGAAACCATTAGGCTTGTTGTGAGAAGCTCTGGTTTGTGAGAAGCATATCCCCAAACCTGCCCCAAATGGGACAAAAAATTTACCACGACATGTTGATGCCACTCCATGACATCATGCCAAGTTTCTTGAATTTCAGACGAGGTTTGGATTTCCTAGGATTTAAAAACCAGGTATCTCTATGTTTGTTGTCGAGTGACGGCGGCAGGGTGTTTGACATTCATTCCCATTTCTTGCATGGGACCTAAGCATGCAACCAAGGACACATATCTGAATTTTCAACCAATTTATATGCATTAGAGCATGTGCATGTAGTTCAAATTTGAATTATGCACATGAATGCATTGAAAACTCAATTAATGCATAAAAATGTCGAAATGAACCCCAAAAAATCACAAAAATTGACACAACACTCGTGTTGTTCAATGTTGACACGAGAAATTCTTTGAAAGCAATAAGAGGCAATGGATATCGTTTCGTCCCCAAAAGTGGGACGTTCCCTACTGAAACGATCATGCTTGTTGTGAGAAGCTCTAGTTTGTGAGAAGCATAAACCCAAACCTGCCCCAAATGGGACAAAAAAATTACCACGACATGTTGATGCCGCTCCATGATAGCATGCCAGGTTTCATGGATTTCGGATGATATTTGGATTTACTAGAATTTAAAAACCAGGTATCTCAATGTTTGCGCCGAGTGACGGTGGCAAGGTGTTTGACATTCATTCCCATTTCTTGCATGGGACCTAAGCATGCAACCAAGGACACAAATTTGAATTTTCAACCAATTTATATGCATTAGAGCATGTGCATGTAGTTCAAATTTGAATTATGCACATAAATGCATTGAAAACTCAATTAATGCATAAATATGTCCAAATGAACCCCTAAAAATCCCAAAACTTGACACAACACTCATGTTGTTTTATGTTGACACTAGGAAAAAAATTGAAATCGAGAAGAGGCAATGGATATCGTTTCATCTAGAAAGGTGAAACGTTCCCTACCGAAACCATTAGGCTTGTTGTGAGAAGCTCTGTTTTGTGAGAAGCATATCCCCAAACCTCCCCAAATGGGACAAAAAATTTACCACGACATGTTGATGCCACTCCATGACATCATGCCAAGTTTCTTGAATTTCAGACGAGGTTTGGATTTACTAGAATTTAAAAACCAGGTATTTCTATGTTTGTTGTCGAGTGACGGTGGCAGCGTGTTTGACATTCATTCCCATTTCTTGGATGGGACCTAAGCATGCAACCGAGGACACAAATTCCAATTTTCAACCACTTTATATGCATTAGAGCATGTGCATGTAGTTCAAATTTGAATTATGCACATAAATGCATTGAAAACTCAATTAATGCATAAAAATGTCCAAACGAACCCCTAAAAATCCCAAAACTTGACACAACAATCCTGTTGTTCGATGTTGACACTAGGAAAAAAATTGAAATCGAGAAGAGGCAATGGATATCGTTTCATCCAGAAAGGTGAAACGTTCCCTACCGAAACCATCATGCTTGTTGTGAGAAGCTCTGGTTTGTGAGAAGCACATCCCCAAACCTGCCCCAAATGGGACAAAAAATTTACCACGACATTTTGATGCCACTCCTGACAGCATGCCAAGTTTCATGAATTTCAGACGAGCTTTTGATCTCCTAGGATTTAAAAACCAGGTATCTCAATGTTTGCTGCCGAGTGACGGCGGCAGGGTGTTTGACATTCATTCCCATTTCTTGCATGGGACCTAAGCATGCAACCAAGGACACATATTTGAATTTTCAACCAATTTATATGCATTAGAGCATGTGCATGTAGTTCAAATTTGAATTATGCACATGAATGCATTGAAAACTCAATTAATGCATAAAAATGTCGAAATGAACCCCGAAAAATCACAAAAATTGACACAACACTCCTGTTGTTCAATGTTGACACAAGAAATTCTTTGAAAGCAATAAGAGGCAATGGATATCGTTTCGTCCCCAAAAGTGGGACGTTCCCTACTGTAACGATCATGCTTGTTGTGAGAAGCTCTGGTTTGTGAGAAGCATAAACCCAAACCTGCCCCAAATGGGACAAAAAAATTACCACGGCATGTTGATGCCGCTCCATGATAGAATGCCAGGTTTCATGGATTTCAGATGAGTTTTGGATTTACTAGAATTTAAAAACAAGGTATCTCAATGTTTGCGCCGAGTGACGGTGGCAGCGTGTTTGACATTCATTCCCATTTCTTGCATGGGACCTAAGCATGCAACCAAGGACACAAATTTCAATTTTCAACCACTTTATATGCATTAGAGCATGTGCATGTAGTTCAAATTTGAATTATGCACATAAATGCATTGAAAACTCAATTAATGCATAAAAATGTCCAAACGAACCCCTAAAAATCCCAAAACTTGACACAACACTCCTGTTGTTCGATGTTGACACTAGGAAAAAATTGAAATCGAGAAGAGGCAATGGATATCGTTTCATCCAGAAAGGTGAAACGTTCCCTACCGAAACCATCATGCTTGTTGTGAGAAGCTCTGGTTTGTGAGAAGCACATCCCCAAACCTGCCCCAAATGGGACAAATTTTTTACCACGGCATGTTGATGCCACTCCTGACAGCATGCCAAGTTTCATGAATTTCAGGCGAGCTTTTGATTTCCTAGGATTTAAAAACCAGGTATCTCAATGTTTGCTGCCGAGTGACGGTGGCAGGGTGTTTGACATTCATTCCCATTTCTTGCATGGGACCTAAGCATGCAACCAAGGACACATATTTGAATTTTCAACCAATTTATATGCATTAGAGCATGTGCATGTAGTTCAATTTTGAATTATGCACATGAATGCATTGAATACTCAATTAATGCAAAACAATGTCCAAGCGAACACCGAAAAATCACAAAAATTGACACAACAGTCCTGTTGTTCTACGTCGACACGAGAATTTTTTTGAAAGCAATAAGAGGCAATGGATATCCTTTTGTCCCCAAAGGAGGGACGTTCCCTACTGAAACCATCATGCTTGTTGTGAGAAGAACTGGTTTCTGATAAGCATATACCCAAACCTGCCCCAAATGGGACAAAAAATTTACCACGGCCTGTTGATGCCGCTCCATGATAGCATGCCAAGTTTCCTGAATTTCAGATGAGTTTTGGATTTACTAGAATTTAAAAAGCAGGTATCTCAATGTTTGCGGCCGAGTAACGGTGGCAGGGTGTTTGACATTCATTCCCATTTCTTGCATGGGATCTAAGCATGCAACCAAGGACACAGATTTGAATTTTCAACCAATTTACATGCATTAGAGCATGTACATGTAGTTCAAATTTGAATTATGCACATAAATGCATTGAAAACTCAATTAATGCATAAAAATGTCCAAACGAATGCCAAAAAATCCCAAAAATTGACACAACACTTATGTTGTTCTAGGTTGACACTAGGAAAAAAATTCAAATCGAGAAGAGACAATGGATAGCGTTTCATCTAGAAAGGTGAAACGTTCCCTACCGAAACCATCAGGCTTGTTGTGAGAAGCTCTTGTTTGTGAGAAGCATATCCCCAAACCTGCCCCAAATGGGACAAAAAATTTACCACGGCATGTTGATGCCGCTCCATGACTGCTTGCCAAGTTTCATGAATCTCAGACGAGCTTTGGATTCACTAGAATTTAAAAACCAGGTATCTCAATGTTTGCGGCCGAGTGACGGTGGCAGGGTGTTTGACATTCATTCCCATTTCTTGCATGGGACCTAAGCATGCAACCAAGGACACATATTTGAATTTTCAACTAATTTACATGCATTAGAGCATGTGCTTGTAGTTCAAATTTGAGTTAGGCATATGAATGCATAGAAAACTCAGTTAATGTATAAAAATGTCCAAGCGAACCCCGAAAAATCCCAAAAATTGACACAATACTCCTATTATTCTATGTTGACACTTGAAAAAAAAATTGAAATCGAGAAATGGCAACGGATATCGTTTCGTCCAGAAAGGTGAAACGTTCCCTATTGAAACCATCACACTTGTTGTGAGAAGCTCTGGTTTATGAGAAGCTTATACCCAAACCTGCCCCAAATGGGACAAATAATTTACCACGGCATGTTGATGCCGCTCCATGATAGCATGACAAGTTTCATGAATTTTGGACGAATTTTGGATTTAATAGAATTACAAAAGCAAGTACGTCGACGTTTGCCGGAGAGCCACGGTGCCGTGGTGTTCGAATTTCATCCCCATTTCTTGCACGGGACATAAGCATAAACCCATGGACACATATATGATTTTACAACCCATGTTGGTGCACCGGAGCATGTGCATGTAGTTTAATTTTGAATTGTGCACCTGAAATGGCTAGAAAACCAATTTAATGTGGAAAATGTTCAAATGAACCCTGAATAATTCCAATTGTTTTACGACACACATATAGTTTCATGTTCACTGCAGATAAAAGGTCTAGCAATTCAAACACCGTCCATTGCCGCTGTGACCCCATTATGTAATTCAAATCAAGATGAAAAATCAAGTAGATCCCACAAAGTTTATTATCACCAACCATGTGAGAAGGCACGTCGGCTATAGTCCACAGCTGGCATCTCAAGCACACTAGCTCGCTCCCCAAATATCATATCACTGTTCAATCATCACTGGTGAAAGATGGGCACGTGGACCCGCGTCGTGAGGGCAACTTCAGTGGCCCATTCCAGCGAGAGAGCGGCCGCAGCCGCCATGCGCATGCTAACAAGGTGCATGAGCGTGGCCGCAATCTGCGACCGGGTGGCCAAGGCAGCCCAAACGGCTGCTGTTGCTTCTCAGGTGGCGGCAGCAACATCTGTCTCGGGGATAGCAACTAGCGAGAGCGGCACAGCAGCTGTCCATTCCGTAGAGGCGGCCTTAGCCCTGATGGAGGCCGCCCACGACCATGTCGAGGCCACCCACGCCCAGCTTGTGGCGGTCACCGCACAAATCAAACGAAGCTTCTCCGACAACGGTCGGCAAGCCACAGCCGAAGATTTGGCAATCGCCGAGAGCGTTCGAGCAGCCGTCCATTCCTCTGCCGCATACATTGCGACGATGGACCCATCCAAGCGCAGATCACGGCCGCCCACGCCCAGCTCGTGGCGGCCTTTTCCAAAGAGATGGCGAACGCAGATGGCGAGATGCTTGCCGAGTATGGTGCGATGGATGCCATGGGGCACCTTCCCCAGGAGACCGTCGGGCGCGAGCTGGACATGGAGGCAGCGGCGGAGATCAACAAGCACCAGCCGTAGTAGTACTCTTTGTTTTGTTTAATTAAGAGCGCCAGTCTTTAATTTTTTAGAGTAATGTTTAGGTCAGCTAGCTCTGTTTAATTTCTGAACTTGCTCGATTAAGAAGTGTGGGTGTGCCGTAGTCTCCTTTGTGTACCCAAATTATGCAATGACGTGGATGACCACTATAACCAGGGAAATTCGAACTAAAATTTTTGACGTTCAAAGTCATCACACACGGGTTAAGCTATCTGAATTGTTTGTGATGTTCACATATCGTACACAGTTCTGAATAAGGGACCGTGTCTGATGACACTTTGCGCGCCAGTTTTTTCCCTGAAGCGATTCCAAATTTTTTTCTTCCGCGGAAATATCTACCTCCCCGCTCCTCCCCCTTACCAAAAGCCACATTTCCCCTGTTTCCGTCTTCCTTTCCAAGTTGAAACCTTCACTCCTTGCTTGTAGCGCCGCCTCCTCGCCGGCGACCCTCCTTCATGCTGCTCGGCCTCGTCAATCCAGGCAGGTAATCCACACCCGACCCCCGTCCTCCTCCACCTTCCATCCCACATGCCCTGACCGCCGGCGCGACATCTTCCACCCAAATCACCGGCCCCTCCACCAATTAAGTGCCGCCCTAAGCCATGGTGCACACAGTATAGCCAGGATCTCAAGGAGCATTTGGCAGCGGAGAAGCAAATTGCGGCCGCACGTGCGGATGAGGTCGCGATGGCTACTATAAGTGCCAACCCCCAGATCCTGGAGCAGCACCTTGCCATTTGCTAGCTACACCGGTTATGCATGCTTGGTTTACCCTTTACGTGTGCTACTCCTGCCTTTCCTTCACAAATTCTAGTGAATTGTGCTATCTAATTTTACCATGCAATCTGTTGCTCTAGTGTATATGTTCTATATGTCGTGCGGTGTGGTGCTTACTTACTAACTGTTTTGTTAATTAGTTGCCGTCTTCAGTTAACTGTTTGGTTCAATTATGCAAATGTGATGTTCAATTGTTCAGTCTGCAATTTTGTATTGTCTTCCATGTGAGAAATAAATCGAATTTATCTTTACAAAATACATGAGAAATGAATACAATTGCTATATTTCCAAGTTGTAATGCATGCTTGGTTTGGTTATACATTGTGCAATGTGGTGCTCAGTTAACGTTTGGTTCATTTGTGTTGTGGTGTTTAGTTAACTGTTTGGTTCAATTCTGCAATGCGATGTTCAATAGTTGTGGGTGCATTCTGTTATTGTATACCATGTGAGGAATAAATTGAATTTGGCTGTAGTAAATACATGAGAAACGAATACAATTGCTATATTTCCGAGTTGTTAAGCATGCTTGGTTTGGTTAACTGTTTGATCTTCTATTAGGAGTATGTTATATTGTGCAATGTGGTGCTCAGTTAATGTTTGGTTCATTTGTTGTGGTGTTTAGTTAACTGCTTGGTTCAATTCTGCAATGCAATGTCCAATTGCCGTGGGTAGAATTTTGTATTGTTGTGCATGTGAGGAATAAATTGAATTTGGATGCACTTAATACATGAGAAACATATATAAGTGATATATTTCCTAGTTCTCAATCATGCTTGGTTTGGATAAATGGGTTTTCCATGTGGCTTGAATTAATCTGATGAATCTGCAATGTGCTTATTTTTCATCAACATATTTTACTGATAGCGTGCGAACCCTTACTTAACCTGATGACTGACTACCTTATATGTGTTGCAGGCAAACAATGGGAAGCACTGAGGTTTACAATCGAGGTTAGCACATGCATGGCCCGTTGTCTAATAGCACATTATTGTGCAATTGCAGGAACCATTCTAATATTTAGGTTTTTAACAATTTGGTCTTGCACATGTAGGTCATGCTGTTAGAGGTTTTGACCCACTGTTTGACCCTTTTTGCATATGGGGAAATGAGTTGTCCATGAATATCAATCAAGTCAAGAAACTCATAAAGATTGTTAGGATAAACAAATTAGCGACAAAAAACAACAAGATCTTTGTCTGCACAATGAAGAAGACATCAGTTCACTACAAGATGGTACTAACTATTATACCTTGCCTTTTTTATTCCTTTGCCCCATTTCCAATATAGAGAAGATATTTATGCACATCCTTGTTTTCAGGCCTTTCCAAATCAGTTCACTGATGATTACCTCTCAAACCACCTCTATGGTCAGGAGGCGAGGAAGGTTTTCATACAACATCCACGGTTCAATATTGAAGTGTTCCAGAAGAGGACGAAGGATGGACAGTCAGTCATCCATAGGCACTGGCCTAAAGTTGCAAAGACCTTCAACATGAATGAAGGCTCAATATTCACCTTCCGCTTTAGCAGTTTTCCAGATGAGATGCATCTGTCTATACCGTCTATGATGCTAATTTCGAAAGGTTCTACATGTTGCATGTGAAACTTGGTGCTGGTGCAGTTGTGTAATGGGGTAGCTGAGTGCTGAAGCTATATTATGTTGTACTCTGATGTATTTCAATTATGAAATCTTGCTTCCTTAATATTGAAATGGAATATATTATGTGCTTAATATGAATGTCAATTAGATTAATAAATGGATTATTAATAATAGGGCAATTAGCCTGCTAATGGCGAATTAGCCTGCTAATTGGGTTTTGCTATTGCAAACGGTTATTCAGAAAATACCGTGGGCGATGACCTCAGGCAACGCACACGGTATCTAGGAATAAACCGTGTTGGATCGATGAACAATCACACATGACCTTGTCTTGAAAACTATTTGCGTTAGGCCACCTTGCGCAAACGTTTACCACATAAAAACTGTGTGTGCTGGACAGCCTTTGCCACACAGTTTCTTCTACGCACCGTGTGTGATGCATTCAATAACGTAAATGATAAAATTGTTAATATCGTGTGCAATGGCAACGCTATCACAAACGATTTAACGGGGAAAATTATGTGTGATGTACCTGTGAACGGAAATGTTTTCCTTGGAGCGACTGAGTGGGATGTACATATGAACGGAAACGTTTAGTGGGGACTGACTGTGTGGGATGTACTTGCGACCGGAAACAACTTCGCCTGTATAATTGTATTTTTAGCTCTAATGTACGTATTACCATATTTGAGCGCTCGCCGGTCGCACACGACCTCATTTTGCCGAGCATGTGTGCCAGGAGGGCATATCCCCGACGGTTTTTGGGTCGTGTGGGAAGTACCCCCTATCGCCGTCACTCACTAGGCGACGGTTCCAAATGCTGTTGCGGAAAGGGGTTAAAAACCGTTTGTATAGCACCGACACGTACTAGTGGGAGAAGCAAGGCTTCGAGGCTCGCCATCAATCTAGGCAAAGCAGTCTTCCCAAACTAACTAATTGTTGAATTAATACTTGCAATCACTACAAAAAAGACACATCCGTGACATTTTGGGCCGAACGAATTTTTTTCCTGTCATGCATATGACACTTCTATGACGATAATCGTGACAAATCCCGGTATCATCATAGATGTGGTGGGCTCCTACTTCTATGACGAAAAATCATGATAGAAAATGGGCTTTTAGTCCTGGGCGGGCTGGAGATGCAGCTGCATGATATTCTTTGTGCCATGCATGATGGAAAAAACCATGGTAGAAGCGATGGCGAGGAAAATATCGGGGAGTTCCCAGTTACGGTGGGTGGTCGGGGCCAAGCGATGCGCGTTTCTCTCGTACATGTACGCGCGTGGGTGCGAGGCGTTGGGCTCTAACTGAACCCGAGCGAGGCATTCGCCTACTGAACCCGTGCGATTGCACTGCAGGCTACGCATTACTTAACCCGAGCGATCGATTGATCTGGCTGTTAACTGAACCCGATCGAGCGATTCCTTCGCTACTGCTGCTAACTGAAGCTGATCGAACATGCTTCCTCTTGATGAACAATGAGCGTTTGTTGGGGGTTGGATGAACGGTTCCCGGTGGGGGTTGGATGAACAGGACCCCGATCGAGCCGGTTGGGGGTGGATGAACAGGACCCCGTGGAGGGCTGGATGAACAGCAGCCGGTGGAGGGCTGGTTGAACAGTAGCCGGTGGAGGGCTGGATGAGCAGTAGCCCGTGGAGGGGTGGTTGAACAGGACCCCATGGAGAGGGCTGGTTGAACAATAGCCGGTGGAGGCTAGATGAACAGGAGCCCGTGGATGAACAGTAGATGGTGGAGGTAGGATGGAGACGCCGTGGATGAACGTCGCAGGTGGACGCTAGAGGAGGTCGACGATGGATGAACAGTAGGCCATGGAGGCTGGAGCGAGGCAGTAGACGGTGGATGAACAGTAGCCCGTGGAGTCCCGTTTTGCGGTATGCCACACCCCTCCCGATGAACAGGACCCCCATTTTGACCGTAGCAGGTCGAAGAGAAGTCTGTTTCCTCCGTTTTGCGGTACGCCACACCCGTCCCGATCAACAGGACCCTGTTTCGACCATAGGAGGTCGAAGAGAAGTCTGTTTCCTCCGTTTTGAGGTACGCACACCCCTCTCGGTGAACAGGATACCGTTTCAACCATAGGAGGTCGAACACAAGGCTGTTTCCTCCGTTCTGCGGTATGCCAAGCCTCATTTCGGCTGTTCCGTCCAAGCCGGTTGGCTCCCGATGAACACGACGCATTCCATTGCCTCCCGATGAACACGACAACGCGGTTTCTCCGTTCCGACCTAGCCGGTTGGCTACCGATAAACGGGACGTTGTCGCTACCTCTCCATGTACACGAGCCCTGGCCGTACGTATGCGCGAGTAGGCGTTCGAGACCCCACCCGTATGTACGTACGTGGTCGTATTTACTTTCTTGCACCCTGGCTGTACGTACTTGTACATGCTACATCCGTGCCTCTACTACGACACGTGCCCTTCCTTACTCGGCCACGGTTCATCGCTACAGCCTGCAGACAGATCGATCGACCAGTATGTACGTGCACGTTCGCGACCAGAATGACAACACTACGTACACTTCGACCAGGTGGGTCTCAACTGTCAAGGAGGATAAGGAGGCACTTCCTT
Source organism: Aegilops tauschii subsp. strangulata (assembly GCF_002575655.3). NCBI lineage: Eukaryota > Viridiplantae > Streptophyta > Magnoliopsida > Poales > Poaceae > Aegilops > Aegilops tauschii. Next base: position 321,145,374 of record NC_053038.3, on the reverse strand, counting down.
GGGTGCGAAGATGTAGCTGGTTGGTCCCAGCAGTCAGGGGGAAAAGTTTTTTCATGAAATACGGTGGCCCGTCCGGTGGGTCCCAGCTATCAGGTGGAGGAATCATTATTTTACACGTAATAAGGTTGCACTTCCTTGCTGCAACCGTGGACCCAGCTGTCAGCCTCTCCACGTGCAGTACTCTTCCAATGGAAGTCATTTCTCGACCACATTGACGACGTCGCACCGAGAGCACCAAGGCGGTGGACGACGGCGAGGCCTAGGAACGGGACGACACGGAGCCGGGGAGAACGCGGCAGTGGATGCCCACGCGGAGAGGAGTACGAGGGTTGACTGGTTCGGATGTGGTGTGAGGCTGCCGTCGCCGCAGAATAACAGGGGTTGTGGGTGAGTAGAGGGATGGCCTGGCCATAGGTTGGAGTAGGGTGGGGTGGTCAGGCCAGCGCGGCAGCACAGCCGGCCACAGGAGGCAGGAGCAGGCGGGACGACCGACGCTAGTTTGGGCGGAGACCAGAGGTTGAGGAAGCACTACGACCGTTGGATGGACATCGTACGGTCACTGGAGCTAGAATCGTTGATATTGACTAAGTTGACAAAGCCCTCCATCCGCGTGAGTAGGCCCACAAGTTAGCCTCCGACTATGGTGGGTCCCAACTAGCAGGGGGCGTATTCATTTTTGTGTGCGTAAATAAGAAGGCACTTCCTTGCGTGCGGAGATATAGCTGGTGGGTCCGAGCTGTCAGCGGGAGGAACATTTTTTTTGCAAAATACAAAGGCCCTTCCGGTGGGTCCGAGCTGTCAGGTGGAGGAATCATTATTTTGCACGTAAAGGAGGCAGTTGCTTGTGTCGGTCCCTATTGTCAGCCTCTCCACTTACATTGCTCTTCCAATGGTTGTTGTTTGTTAACCATGTTGACCACGCTGCGCCGAGAGCACAAACACGGTGGACGAGGGCGAGGCCCAGGAAGGGAACGAACCGAAGCAGCGAAGCCACAACAGCGGATGCCCACGCTGAGGGGAGTACAAGCGCTGACTGGTCGGCTGCGGGGTGAGGCTGACGTCGCCGGAAAATAACAGGATATGCAGGTGGGTAGAGGGCACTACAAAAAAATACACTTCCGTGATGATACGTGTTTGTCACAGTAGGTCGCATTTTCTGTCATGCATGTACATCCATGACGATTTTATGACAGAATCAAGATAGTCATACCTGTGCTGTCGTAGAAGTGTTCCATGACATTACCAAAATTATCATCACGGAAGTGTCCACTTCCATGACGATAAATCCCGCTTCACAGAAGTGCTTTCGTCAAGGGTGACCGACACGTGGCATCCATCGTAACGGAACGCCGTTAAGCTATCGGTCGGGTTTTGGATCCGATAACCCGTTAACAGCCCCGACCAATGGGGATTTTCCACGTGTAAAATCATCATTGGCTGGAGGAAACACGTGTCGGCTCATCGTTGGGACAGATGTCATCCACTCATTGGACAGAAGGCGCCTATGATACGTCGACACGTGGCACAGCCCAACAGAGGCCCATTCCTGTCAAAAGGATGACCCGTTTGACTTGGTCAAAAGGTGGCGGGCCGGCCCATGTAAAGCCTGTTAACGGCCTGTTCGCATATAGCCCATTTGCAGCCCGCTAACCCAAGGCCCGTTACGCCCTATCCGAATTAGGCCCGGTAGCGTCATCTGGGCCACCCAATATGATTCCAGCCCGTTTTCACTTCTGGCCCATGTATGGCCCATGACGTCTTTCGGCCCATATGAGGCCCTATGTAACTCTTGGCCTATTAACGGCCCATGGTGAAACTGGCCCGTAATGAACAGTGTATTACTTTACACCATTAACGGCCCATGGTGAAACTGGCCCCTAATGAACAGTGTATCACTTTATACCCATTAACGGCCCGTTATTCCGTTGGGCCGTTTCCAGCCCATGTTATCTTTCGGCCTTCTCAGAGCCCATTTATTCTTGGGCTCATTTCCAGCATTCGTTTACTTACGGCCCGTTACTGTCATTTTCTTCTTGTGGGCCAAATTCAGCTTGTGGTTACAGCCGACCCGTTTGTGGTCCGTTAATACGTTGGGCCGTTTTCATAGCGTCATCAAATACGGCCTATTAACGATGGCCCGTTATGGTCGGCCCATGAACGGACGATTCCAACTCTAGCCCGTTTACGGCCATAATGCGGCCTGTTATTGGCCCATGTTTGGCCAATCGATCATACTGCCCGTATAAGGCCCATTGATGATACGACCCGTAGAAGGCCCATTGTTTCTACGGCCCGTAGAAGGCCCACTGTTTCTACGGCCCGTAGAAGGCCCACTGTTTCTACGGCCCGTAGGAGGCCCAGTGTCACTACAGTAAATATTAGCCCATGGTTATTGTGGCCTAGTTTTAAAAAATAGGTTATTGCAGCCACTAGCAAACCACGGAAAAAGAACTGCAATGACTACAAGCAAACAAATAAACAAGACAACAAGGAAATAAATAAGCAAGCAACTTACGCTAGGCTATCATGGCTATCACACATATTACATCCACTGGGCATCAAAGTTCGCCACCAGTGCAAATAAATGCGCCGACAAAAGAATATACAAAACTGAGAGCACTTCAGAAGGCACTAGGCCTGGCCACGCCGGGCCCCCCAAACAGCTGAAGAAGCTGAGTAGACCTCAGTTGTGTCAACGATAGACGCATCAACACTAGATTTCAGGCATGATGGTGTGCACGGCAGTCCTCTGACATCTTCATTGCATCTTTGACTTCAAGTCGGAGCTGAGCTGAAGCAAGCCTTTCCGCTTTAAGTTGAGACTGAAGAAGTCGAACTGATTGAGGCAGCGACTGCACAGAGGTTGTCTCACACCTGCTGGTGAGTAGCTTCAACTCACTGTCTTCATCAAGATAGGACATTGGGGTCATCTCGTTGTCCTCAAGATGGTTTGGCTCACTATCTTCCCTAAAGTTCTGCCTGGCGTAAGAGATATGAGTCTGAAAGAGAAACAAGGAGACACGTAACAGGTTTCACAATTATATAAGCAAATAAATGGATCTGTTCTGCATAAGGAACATGTTTTTACAACTACAATTTGAAACTGGTAGTTGTTGCAAACATCCAATCAGATGTAAACAGCAAAGCAAACAGAAGTGGAGGAAATGATGCCTATCCAAATCTATACTAGAACAAAGTTTGAAGGCTTGAGAAGGATGAACTTACATTACATGTTAACACGGGCTGGACAAATCCCTTCTCCATGTTGATGGAAGGATAATTCAATAAATTCCCCAAAGAAAATTCTTTATAAGCGTTGCCATTATTCTACATTTTGCAAAGAGTAAATATAGATCAAATAATATTAGAAGAAACAGAGGATAATGAAGCTCAGGTGCAGACTGATGATACATAATCAAGTAGCAATTAATTAAGTACAGCGTTACAAGGCAAAAGGGAGAGAGGTACTGACAAGAGCAATGCAGAGCCCATTATTGTTTTGAGATCGTATGATCCTTTGAGCAAGGAGATTCATCTGAAATTAGTTTTCATACAAGAGAGAAGGTAAGGCACAAGCAGAAATTTAGGAGTTCAAATTTTGAATTGATATCATAGACAGTACCTGACGCTGGGCTCCCAGCAGTTCTAATAGGGGTTTGGCCACTGGAGTAGGGGTAAAGTGTGGTACAGTTGGGCCTGTGTTTTCTGTGCCTGCTGATCTATCTGATTTAACAGGTATCACTACCTTTTCCAAATACCTAGTTTGTACTCCTTGAGGATCTGCACTCACCCTCTTCCTTTTGGACATCTATTACGAAAGAACAACATTTGACTGGAAAAACATAGTGTGACGACACATGGAATAGGTACAGAAAATGGATAGGTATGGCATATACTCATATATGATGCTTAAACTAAGCAGATGGTGTAACAAAGTAGAAGTAATGCAAGAGGTCAGATGCAAAATATGTGCGACCAATACAACTTTGCAAAGTTAGAGCAAGCACCTTGATGGGTGAATAAGATAGGCCACCCTCCACCATGCCAAGTTTGTTAGCCAGTGGATCGTTCCACAATATTCCTCTCGTGCGCCCATTCTCATATTCATTTTGATAATGTTCAATATCTGACATGCATGAAAACATAAAAACAAGGGAGATTTTCTTTGTAATGCAGAAGTGATTCTAATCCAATACTGCCTCCCTGTAAACCCCTTTGTGCTATCTCTGCAATTCTTTTAAAAGATGCCATGCATGCTGTAATTTGTTGTGTGCATTAATATAATGTGGCCTACTACTCAAAATATGAGAGCTCCAGAAGTGATGACACTTCGCAGATGATAGCTTCAACATATAGTAAAGAAGAACAAGTCGACCTGACCTGACAGATTCAAAATATACTAAGGGAGAACAACTCGACCTGACCTGTCGACCGCAAGAGAAGAGTGTCATTTTAAAGAAGAGCAGAAGAGCAAGCAGATTGAAGATATTACAAGTCTTTCAATACAATGTCGGTTGGCAACCCATGATGAACCAGAGCGCACAGAGAAATACTATTCTTTCCGGTCTCTCCATATGTGGCTCACATGCATTTCGAAACTAAAGTAGGAACATTTAGCTAACCAATTAAACATCTCTCAGTTTTACTAATATCAGCAATAATATCACATATGAATTTGTACAACTAAGCTTGTTTAGCTCGATGGGTGGAGCAGTGCTATTACGACACGAACCACGTAGGCTGATTGTGGTCATCATAAAATGGGGAAAACATAAGCATGATGAGTACAGTGTTGACCGTGGCAGTGGGATGGCAGATCTGAAGCTGCAAACCGTGCAAAGGGTAGTTAGCAACCGATGTTTGCTTTGAAATAACAACTAAGATTTGGTATGGACAAGAAAGTACGGTCAACAAGTGACAAAGAAATGCAATTATGCTGTCTCTCTATATGTCGCGACATGCATTTGGAAACTCAAGTGGGACCTTTAGCTAACCAATTAAATGTGTCGGTTAACTAATATCAGTATCATATCACAATCATATTTGAACAACTAAGCTTTCGAATTCTGAGTGTTGTGTTGTTTAGCTTGAAGGGTGGAGTAATGCTAGTACGACAGAAAGCAGCTACGCAGATCATAGTAGAGTAGATAAAAGGGGAAAACCCTAAGCATCAAGAGAAAAATCAGGAAAGTGGAACTAGCTGGACTAGTGGGTGGCGCACATGATTTTCGAAACGAATATAGGAACATTAGGTGACCAATTAAACGTTCTCTGTTTTAGTGATATGAGCATCATATCAGATTCGTATTTCAACACGTAAGCTTTGGGTTAAGGTCTTGAGGAGCAGTGCTAGCACGACACGAAGCACCTACGATGATGGTAGTGAATATAAAGGGGGGAAACCATAAGCTTTACGAGTATAGTGCCCGTGCCATGGTGGATTTGAAGGTGCAAACCAGACAAAGCTACTTCGCAACCAATGTTTGCTTTCAACTAGCCACTAGGATTTGGTACGGACAAGAAAAGTACAGTAAACAAATTACGATCTATTTTCCGGGTGAGATCAATAACTTAAGCACATATGGAAGAGTACTACCTCTCTTGCGACACCGTGTAGGCCTATGCTGATACGTTGAGGGTGCTGCGGGTGCGATGGCTGTCGGTGGCGGGGAAGAAGACTTTAGACGGCAGACGGCCGGGTCGGGGGATATATCCTGTTGCCGTGGACGAGGCGGTCGTAGGAGCGGCAACGGCAAGGTGGACGACGGCGCCGATGAAGCGAGAGGAGGCAATGAAAGGATCCTGGTCCAGCGCCGTGGATGAGAGAGGTCCATCTCTTGCAGTGGACGACGGGGTAGGGGTAGCGGCTCCGGCAAGGTGGAGGATGGGGCGGCGGACGGAGGAGGTTGGCCGCAGTGCGGAGGTTGCCGTGCCGCCGACGGTGTATGAATGGGGAAATGGAGGGGAGGGGGGGATCTCAAACTTTGGGACGCGCTTCTCTGAAATGGGGGAAAGTTACGAACTTATCCCTCGTTTAAAAATTCGGACATCGCGTCGGTTGGGGATAGGACGGTAATCTCGCATCTCCCAAATATTTGCCGGTAACTATTTCGGGCGAGGAGAGGGTGTTTTGCCGCCCACGGTGTATGAACGGGCCTGACAGGTAGGGCAGTTGTGTCACGTCTGATGGAAGTTACACATCTGCCCCTATTTAAAATATTAGCCTACATCGATTTCGGACGAGGAGAGTTTGTTTTGCCGCCCACCGTGTATGAATGGGGAAATAGAGGAAGAGACACATGTCTTTCGGACGAGCTTGAATCAAATGTGTTTTGCCGCCCACGTTTGGCGCCCACCGTGTTTGAATGGGCTCAGAGGCCGTCGTGTCATGTCTGATTGAAGTTACTAGTCTACCCCTATCGATAGCAGTGTAAATCCAGTCGATAAGGATGTCAAGTGTCAGGGGTAGACAGTAATTTCCATCTCGCAAACACTTGCTTCGGGCAGCCCACAAATTATAGTGGGTGTTTAGCCGCTTCGTTCAAAACTTCGGAGAATTAGCATTCACGTTTGCCCTGGGACCTGGCAAACTAAATTCAAATCCAATTTGTATTCAATTATGAATATCCACAGATAATTATACGTTTTGTTATTTATTTCTTCAAAACCACAACAAAGATTTATTCCACCTTCATATATGATTATGATTTAGAAATGCCGTGATCTTCGAATTCAGTAGGTTGGATACACTCTGAGTCAAACAGTTATTTCATCCAATACAATATGCTCACACGAAAAACAGTTCACCTTATGTCAATCATACAAGTACTGAGGATTACCTCGCCTAAAAAATTCAGATCATTACAACACATGGACAACATAGGGGGTCTTGCAACATAATCCATTCAGAGACATGACACAACATGCAAGTACAATAATCTAATGACAATTTCAACTGGTATCTAAAGAAGCACCGGGATTACCTTGGGCTTCAGATAGCAGAAACAGTAGGACCTCCTCCGTCCTCAAATGCAACATTCTTACTTCCTCCAATTCTTGGGTTGCTTGCATAATGCGTGCCGCTAATTTCGTAATTTCCAGCCTCAAGATAAAGATTACCTCATTCATGGCAGCCACACCATCTCTTTCTGCCTCTAGTAGAGCCTCAAGCACTATAATATCTGTGCTCAGACTGCTCTCCGGCAGTGTTGCCTCTGAACTGCTACCATCTGGTAACATGGATGGCGCACTGCTTCCACAAATAGATTCTGGGGTTGTACATTGTGTCCTAGTGTGAACGACATCCTGAAAGGTTTTTGCTGGACATTAGTAAGAGATAGTTATCGTATGATCCAGGTAGTAAGCTGACATGGTAAACGACGGACGAATTATTGCCGAGCATGGCAAACTATATTTAAATGGTTCGAAGCAGCATCAGCCGAAAAGAAATTAAAATGGTAAGATGAAACTGGGGATGTAAGTGGCAAATAAACGACATCCGCCAGTCCCATCTAGTTAGTTTTTGCTACCTCCCTAGTTCATTTTCCTCAAAAAACAAAAACTCTTTTGAACTATCATACCACTAGTGGACTTTAATCGGGATTAAACGGGACCCAGTTAACATCCCTAGTTGAAAGGGAGTGTACAACCGCTATATTTAAGTTGCCAAGGCATCTAAGCAGTTGAAATAATCTGAGAAAGCACTTAACAGTGTGGCCTCATATAAACTACGAAGATAGTCTTGTGATGAAGTTGAGAGGAAAAGTTAAGGACTCAAATTAAATAGGCATGCATTTCTTTACGATAGTACAGCAGGCACTGCTGACATATTGGCCAACTCAGGTATAGCATAACAACAAATAAGCATTCGAATCAAGCAATACAGCAAAGCAGACAACTGAGCTGTAATTTGGTAGGATTACACGTTGAGGGCGCAAGCCAAGAAAGCAGCCCACTCGCATTACATTTCACATGTACTAAAACACAATGGCTTACCATATGTTGCTGTGAAGGCTAGCTGCTGTTGCAATGTTCTTTGAAGATATCGTCAGCATCCCGTGGTTGCAAATCTAGTTGTTGTAGTTTATTCTGCACCATCTATTTAGGTAAAATTAATTTTAATCGCATGCACTGGTCCGAAATGATCATCAATGGTTCATCTAAACTAATGAAAGAAGGGTGTGTGCATACACGACAATATATCTGCTTCCCTCTATTTTTATGCTTGTTCGAGGTGCCAGCCCCAAAAGAACAAATATTTTGCTTGATGGGGTTGGCAGCTCCATAATTAATAGAAGCATCAAATTAGTCATGCAACTTGGGAAGATCAAGAACACACAAACAAGTAATGAACAGAGGCTCGGAGCAGTGATGTAATAGCTAGCATCAGAAAATGTAGGGTAAAACAAACAAAAAGCAGCGGAACCACCTGCTAGTTTGCTGATGTGTAATTAAGCATAGAGAACATTAAGCAGTCTGATGGAACCAACAGGTGGCATCAGAACAAAACTAAAGCATATTAACTATATGTGCACTGGTATGTAATTTAGCACATGTAACATGTTCACTGCCAGAAGTATGGCCCTACAAGTGCAAGCAGAATAACGCGTCTCATGAAAAACTGAATGATGCCCTGAAGAAATTCAAAGGTGCGGTGCTTATGCTAGGAAAGTGAACGTAGGCGCCGGCCGTTGGATAATAGTACCTGATTCTCGGCGGCGTATGGGTATCGTTGTCATACTTGATAGCTAAGGATCGTCGATGGTGCTCGTGTTGCAGTTGAGTTTGGGCCGGCTATCGCCGTCCTGAAGCGGCTCCGGTGCTACGGTTGCGGCGCCTGTCGACATACAAGAAAGCTCATCTGTGGTAAGTGAACAGTTGCACGATAAAGAGAAAAACCGAAGGAGTACAAATCGAAATAACCTGATGAGGCTGCGGCATAGGTAAAGCAGGGCCGGTGGAGTTGAATATGGCGTCCGTGGAGCGGGTCCGGTGCAGTGGACGAAGGCTTCGGCGGGCGCGTTGTACAGTGCTTTCGGTGAGGTGGATCTGTTGCGGCGGACGAGGGCTTGTATGAAGGGCCAGCGAAGGGGCAGACGAGGGAGTCAGTGAAGGGCCTACGCTGTGGTGGACGAGGGCGCTGGTTAAGTAGATCCGGTGCGGTGGACCATGATGGCGGTCAAGGAGATCTGGAGCGATGGACAAGCCAGTCGCTGAAGCGGCTCCGGTGAAGTGGTGAGTTGGCACTTGGGGGTTCCAAGGTGCGGAAGGTAGATCCGGCGGGGTGTGAGGTCCACCGCTGCGGCGGAGGACTAGATTCGGCGGCTTGCCGTGGTTGGGGGGTCGGGGAGGGGAAGGGGAGGGGCTCTGGGGAAGAATGTTGGGGGCAAAGAGGGGAAAACAATGGAGTTACCAAAGCAGCCCTTTTCCGTTCATGTGGCAGGGGTAAAACAGGAATATCGCAGGGCTAAACTTTCGGGCGCGTGATATTTCGATTGAGAGGGAAGTTTGAAAGCTTTTGGCGCCTAAAATTATAAGTATTCTGCTCTCGTACGGCCGACTATGATATCATGGCCGACAATTTGTTTGTTTTGCACGCAAAAAAATGTGCAAGTTTTGAAAATCAATGTCTCCAACTCGAAACCTAGATTGTCCATTCAATTCAAATATGGATCATTGAGCTACTACAAGCAAATACCATCATACGGTCCAATTCAAATTAAATTCCAAATGTGTTTATCCTAAATATGATGACAAAAGCAAAAATGTGTATGTGTATGAATAAAGTGGATGATTATAAAGTTTGAACATGCCCGTATGTGTATATCTCTAGGTTTGATATATGAATTTGGAAATCCCGGCTTAAAAAATGTACCTCCGTTTAAATGAATTTGTCGGGTGGTTGGTGCGACATATGCCAAGGGATGGCTTATCATTGTGGGAGCCAATAGAACGTCGTCGGTGCCTGGAAACGGGATGAGGCGAAGACATGCTCGCCGGCGGATCTTACCCAGGTTCGGGGCTCTCTGAGGAGATAACACCCCTAGTCCTGCTCTGCAGGGTCTCCGCATGATCACTAGATCGATGAAAGGTAGCTACAATCGCCCCTAGAGCTGTTGAGATCAAGGGAGAAGAAGAACAAGGCTAGCTCTTGCTTCTCTCTATCTATGGTGTGTGTGTGTGCTATGCTTAGAAGAGAACTATGCTCAGAGGCCAACCCTTTGCATGGGTGCTCCGGGGGGTTTATATAGGCCTACCCCCCGGGGGTACAATGGTAATCCGACTGGGAGTTGGTCCCAGCCGTCAGTGTCTACGCTTGCCGGCTTCTCCGCCGGCAATTGGGTCCCGCCGGCTGGTGGGTCCCGCCGGCTGCCGTCTCCTTGGTCGACAGGCCGGCCCCACCGCCTAGGGCCTTGTCGGCGGCTGCTTACTGTAGCCTCGCCTCTGATGACGAGGGCTTTGTCGAGGTAAGCGTGGCTACAGTGGACCGCCTCGGGGGCTCTCACTGTAGCCTTACCTCATCTTGTCTCCTTAATGGGGCTCCTTCTTCGAGGAAGGGAGTAGCCGGCTTTTGGGGGCCGGCTATGCCCTTGGCCAACTAGGAGAGGCCGGGCCGTCTTCGCGCCTCTCTCTGGCTGAAGGGGCCCGCCGCCCTTGGGCCGTACAGGAGTCGGTCGTGGATGACGTCGAGGCTGGCATGGCTACAGTGCCGAGCCGCACGGGAGATGGCCGCTCCGTACGGCCTCCTGTAGCCATGCCCGCCTCGGGCTTCGGGGGTAGTGGGCCGCACTGTGGCCAGACCCCGTCTTTTCGCCGTTATGTGGGAGTGGCTTGGAGTGGTTGTGGTCTCAGCCGGCTCTTTGGAGTCGGCGTCCTTCTTGGCCAGCTTCTTGGAGTCGGCCACCCTGTAATCGTCCTGGGGAGGGGTTGCTGAGGCAGGGTCGCCTTCCGGGAGTCGGCTTCGGAGGTAACCGGCCAGGGAAGGCGGCCCGAATGCCTGGAGTGCTTGAGGGCCCAAAGGCCTGATAATTTTTCCGACGAACCAGGGGTAGTCGGTTGGGCTACCCGTGGCCATTTCCTCCGACAGTAGTCCCCGAAGCTGATTGGGCTTCGAGGTGAAGTAGGGGTTGAGAAGCTCGATCAGCTTCCTATCTTGACAAGCCGGCGGTTAGGAGCCGGCCTTGGTCAGGCGGGCCGCCTGAGTCGAAATCTTCTGGAGTCGGAGGGCGGGAGCCCGCTGGCACGCGCACCAGGCCGCGGGCCGGCCACTGGCCGTCTGCGAACCACGTGGCCGGAAGGCCTGCCAGCCCACGCGCGTGACGGGACGTCGCCGCAGGGAGGGCCCGCCACGTCCGCCCCGGCCCAGGCGCGGATCCTTTGTATCCCGAAACCACCCGCACGTTCCGTGCGGCAGTTTCGGCTCGCATTTATGCGCAATAATCGCGAGACGTGGGGGGAGTGGGCATAGTTAATCCCACGTCCCCCCCCACGTCCGGCCTCTTCGGCCTCGTGAGGCTATAAGTAGGGGGAAGTGGAGGGCGGCAGGCCCTCACAAGCTCCTCCTACTTCCACCGTCTTCTTCCTCTTGCCAGTTCTTGCGACAGCGCCTCGCCGCCGCGCTCTTCCACCGCACGCTCCTCCGCCGCCGTGCTAGCTTTCGCCATGCCTCCCACCGTAGAGCAGCTTGGCGGGGATTGGGACGGCTCCAACGTCCATGACGACCACGTCGACTTCCTCCGCGACACGCGGCGGCTGCCCAGCGCGGACAAAGTGGAGGTCCGCCTCGCGCCGGCGAAGGAAATCAGGCCGGAGCCGCAGGAGGGCGAGCGGGTGGTCTTCCGCTCGCACTTCTTGCGCGGCTTCGGCCTGCCAGTGAGCACCTTCTTCCGCTCCTGGCTCGAATTCTATCAGCTCCAACCGCACCATCTCACCCCAAACGCGGTGGTGCTGCTCTTCGCCTTCGTCACCCTGTGCGAGGGCTATCTCGGCGTCCTCCCCACCCTTGAGCTCTGGGGGGAGTTCTTCCAGTCGAAGCTGGGCATGCGCATTAAGGGCGTGCCGGCTCATACTGGCGCCTTCATCGCGTCGCGGAGATCGGCTGCCGACAACCCCTTCCCCGTCATCACGCTGATCCAATCGGTGAAGAAGTGGCAGAAGTCGTACTTCTACGTGCGGAACATCGCCCCACGGGGCGACTACATCAACCTGCCGGCTTACGTAGCTGGCCCACCGGCGGGCAGGCTGCCCCAGTGGTCCTTCCGGGCTGTGACGCTGTCACCGGCGGGAAACGTCGCCATCGCCCGACTGCGGGTGATGGTCCAGTCGGAGGGCCTAACGGGGCCCGACCTTCTGGCCGCGTTCGTCACGCGCCGGGTTCTTCCGCTCTAGAGCCGGCCTCATCTGATCTGTCAGATGAGCGGCCAGCTCGATCCGAGCCGAATGTGTATCAAGGAGATGCCGCGCGAGGAGGTCGCCTACATGGTGAACTACCTTGCGAACTGCAAACTCACCGAAGAGTGGCAGTTCGGCAAGGAGCCGTATAGCCGAGCCAATCCGCCGCCTACGGTATGCTCTCCCTGTGTCTTTTTCTCTCTCTTCGTTGCCGAGTTCCTCTGGGCCGACTCTAACTTAGTCGGCTTGTTCTTTGACAGAGTCCTCTTCTTCGGCCGGCCGGCGGGTCAGACACGGAGCGCCGCTTCGTCCCCGACCGGACCGAACATGACCTGGAGGACCCCGACCTGGGGGCGGTCCATATGGACGACGACGTCGAGCTGGGCGGAGGCCAAGCAGGCGGCTCCGGGTTCACTGCCACCTTTGACGGCTGGCCGGACGACGATGAAGCCGAAGACGTCCCGCGCCGCCAGCCGGCATCTGGACGCGGCGCGGGCTCCTCCGCCGCGCAGCCTGCTCGGGGTGGAGGTCAAAAGCGTCGCGCCGTCCAGGGCTTGTTCGGCAGCCGAACGCAGAAACCCAGAGGCGGGGCGGCAGCCACCAGGCGGGAGGAGGCGGCCGCGAAGGCGGCTCGTTTCCGCAAGGTGGTGAAGCAACCGCAGACCGTGTCGGCGTAAGTCCGAATCTTTCTTTGTGTACTCTCTTTCTTTCTTTTCTTTGGTGGTTCTTGAACTCTCGTCTTTTCTTCAACGATCAGAGCTCCGTTGTCACTTGAGCGGGCGGCTGCCGGCTCCGTCGTCGAGTCGCCAAGGGGCTCTGGGAGCACCACCCGCCGCGTGGACCCCCGCGCCGACCTCCAGGAGGCGACGGAAAGGAATGCGCGGGAGGCGCGGGAGGAGCAGGAGGCACGGGAGGCGGAGGCACGGAAGGCGGCCGCCGCCCAGGCGGCGCGGGAGGAGGAGGCGGCGAAGGCACTCGCTGAGGCCGCAGCCAGGGCCCAGGCAGAGGCTGAGGCCGCGGCGGCGGCGGGGGAGGTTTTGATGGTCACCCCGCTGCGCGTCATGGCGCCTGGGGACATGGAACCCTCGCCAGGGGGAGCCAGCGGTGACCAGCCAGGGCTGGGGGAAGCGGCGACGACGTCATCATCTTGGAGAAGGCGCCGGAGCCGACCCTTCCGACTGGGGCGGCCCAAGGTGGCCGGCCTGACCCGCCGCCTGCACAGTCGGCGGAGGGTGAGCCGGCCGCGAGGGTTGAGGTGGCGGTCCGGATTCCGCCAAGCCGGCGTGCGGGGAAGGCCGCGTCGGAGCCGCAGAAGGCTGCGTCGGAGCCACAACCGGCCGTGGGCTCCAGTTCGTCGGCCCGAGATGCGGAGGCGGCCAGCGCTACCTCGGGGTGGACGCCGGGCGGAGGGACAGCCGTAGTGAACGTGGCTGCACAAGACGTCCGGACCTGGCTCCAAAGCCAAGCCGCGGCGCTGAGGCAGTTCACCGACGAGTTCCTCGCAACGCGGGCGGCCATCCGGGTTAGTATTCCCCATCTTGCTTCTTCTTGACTTTGCTTTTTTCTTGATCTTGATTTCTTCCGTGGGGGCGCGTCAGCGCACCCACTGGGTGTAGTCCCCGAGTTCCGAGCCGGCTGCTGAGCAGGCGGCTTGGAACTTCTTGGTGGATTTGCCTTTGCTATTTTTGTTCTCACTTCGGTCTTCTGTCCATCTTGCAGGACTACCACAACCTTCGAGCGGCCGCCTTCAACTCCCAGGCTCGGGAGCTGACTCAGAAGACCGCCGATCTTACTGAGAGCCGAGGTACGTGGTTTATTCATTATCTCATGTGGGGGCGCGTCAGCGCACCCACTGGGTGTAGTCCCCGAGATTCGGGCCGACTGCTGAGCAGTCGGGTCAGATCTTCCTTGACGATTTCTTACTGTTCTTCTTCTTCTTCCAACTTTGCAGCGGCCAACGCCAGTCAGAGGGCACAGCTGGGGGAGTCCCAAACTGCTCTTCGTGCCAAGGATGCCGAGCTCGCCGCCTTGGTGCAGTAGCGCGACCGCCTGGCCAAGAAGTTGGCCGACCAGGAAGAAAGCCACAAGGCGGCACTGAAGGCGGCGCAGGACCGCGAAGCCACTCTCCAGGCCGAGTTTGAGACAGAGGCGGCCGGCTGGGCTGAGGCCAGGCAGACTCTGGTCTCTGGCTATGGCCAGATCGAAGATCTGGTTGACGGTAAGCCGCCTACCCCTTCGTCCTTTCTTGCCGTCTGCCACTTTGGCTCGTTTTTCTGATTTTGGTGTTCTTTTCTTCCTTTCTTCTTCTTTCTTGCGCAGAGTATTTCCCTGGCTATTCTACTGCCGCCAACCAGACCATCGAGGCCCGTCGCCAGGCGCGGAGGCAAGCCGGCTTTGAAATCTCGCCAACCGCCGGCCGCTCGCTGGAGGAACAGCTCCTGGCGATCCAGGCTCGCATCCAGCCGGCTCACCGGCTGCTCCGCCGGCTTCAGCGTGCCAGGGCGCAGGTCTTGGCCGACCTCTGGCCCGGCCAAGCGGTCCCTCGCACCCCCAGTCGGACCGCCGACTGGCTGGAGGTGGCAGTCGGGCGCTTCGAGGCTTGGAAGGCCTCGGCGGCTCGCTCCGGCGCCAGGCGGGCGCTGGAGTTCGTCAAGGCCTGGTATCCCGGCCTGAGCCTGGACCAGCTGGCTACCTGGCGGCAGCAAGCCAACACGGAGCTGGAGCCGGCGCGGCCGGCCATCAATCGGCGGGCTTCGGCGATCGCCGACTATACCGACACCAGCGTCTTCGCCCCCGAGGTGGACGACAATGGAGTCGCCCAGCCGGAAGAGTGATTCGGGCTGGACCCGGCGTACGGTGAGGACTCGGCGGAGGAGATTGACTCCAGCGACGAGGGCGAAGAGGAGGAGGAGGAGGGTGAAGACGCCGAGCCGGCTGGTGGAGTAGCCGGCCAGCCTCAGTCTGACCGCGCCTCCAGCACTACGTCGCGCGCCTCCACGCCTCCTGCCGCAGGTGGTGGTCAAGCCGGGACCCGCTAGTCGGCCACTCCTTCAGCCGGCGAGGCTGCCTTCACCGACCAGCTCGGCCTCCATGTCGCGCCCTAGTCTGCCGTCTTTTGCTTTTCCTGTCTTGTTACTCTTTAGAACAATGTTTGGTTAAATTCGCACAATTCCACCCACTGGGTGTATTCGAACTTATGTCTGTTGCCGGCCTGTTGGCGGCTTTATGTATATATATGACATGCATTTGGCCTTTCCCTGTACTTTTTGCTTTTTGTCCTTCTGCTTTTTCCTTTGCCGCCCTCCCTTGGTTGCCGCCTCCCCAGTCAAACAGTTGCTCTGCAATCTGTAGCCGGGGGAGTGCCTGGCCGATTGGGGAGGGGGAAGTACTTTAGCTCTGCTGGACTAAAGCTAAGTTTTTTAGGAAGCCGGCCAGCCGGCTGCTCTGGTAGCCGGCAGGCATGTTTGGAGGCCGTCTCTTTGCTATATAGGTTCGTTGTTCCTTAGCCGTTTTTCGTGTGGGCGTCCTTTCTGTCTTTCCTCTTGCTAGTCGGACAGTCAGTTCTTTGAGCTGCGACTTTCAACAAGAGAGGACTCGGGAGCCGGCGCACTACTTTTCTGACTTTAGGAAAAACTTTCGATATAGCTCAAGGCGGCCAGTCCCCGGGCCGACTAGTCGAACCCGGTGCCGGACAAAAATTCAAAATGTAATAATACATTCATGGATATGACACTCGTCATTCATAGATAAATAAAAGGCAGTCCCCGAGTACTGTTCGGGGGGCCTGTTGGTTTGTACGTAATACAAAAGGGGAGCGTGATACATACTGCTTTTCAGCTGTAAAATCGTCTTAGGAGGTTTGCGTTCCATGGTCGCTCCGACTCCTTGCCGGAGTCGTTTCTCTTGCGTGCTCTTGGTTTTTGCGCGTCGATCAAGTAGTAGGAGTCGTTGCCGAGTGCCTTGCTGACGACGAAGGGGCCTTCCCAAGGGGCCGAGAGCTTGTGCTGGCCGGCTGTTCGCTGGATCTGCCGGAGCACAAGGTCGCCCTCGTGGAAGGATCTTGGCTTGACCATGCGGTTGTAGTAGCAGCGCAGCCCTTGCTGGTAGATGGCGGACCGGCTGAGGGCTAACAGCCGGCCTTCTTCCAGTAGGTCGACGCCGTCTTCTCTTGCTTCTTTGGCTTCCTCCTCCGTGTACATGGTGATCCGAGGCGAGTCGAACTCGATGTCTGTTGGGATGACAGCCTCGGCACCGTACACGAGGAAGAATGGAGTGAAGCCGGTTGACTTGTTGGGTGTAGTGCGCAGACTCCAGAGGACAGCCGGCAGCTCTTCGAGCCAGCAGCCGGCCGATCGCTCCAGTGGTACAACCAGTCGGGGCTTGATGCCGGAGAGGATGAGTCCATTTGCTCGCTCGACCTGGCCGTTTGACTGCGGGTGGGCAACGGACGCTAAGTCCAGTCGGATGCCCTGCGTCACACAGAAACGTGCCAGTGCTCCTTTGGCGAAGTTCGTGCCGTTGTCGGTGATGATGCTGTGCGGCACGCCGTACCGAGTAGTGATGTCGGTGATGAATGTTACGGCAGTCGGCACATTGAGCTTCTTGATTGGCTTTGCTTCAATCCACTTTGTGAACTTGTCCACAGCAACAAGTAGATGTGTCAGGCCACCGCGGGCTGTCTTGAAAGGGCCCACCATGTCCAGTCCCCAGACGGCAAAAGGCCAAGTAAGGGGAATGGTCTTGAGGGCAAAAGCCGGCAGGTGTTGCTTGGAACTAAAAACTTGACATCCTCTGCAGCTCTTGACTATTTCTTTAGCATCCTCCAAGGCAGTCGGCCAGAAGAAACCATGGCGGAAAGCCTTGGCCACAAGGGATCTTGAGGTTGCGTGGTGGCCGCATTCGCCTTGGTGGATGTCTTTGAGGATTGCCACTCCTTTTTCTGACTCGACACAACGCTGGAAGACTCCAGTGACGCTGCGCTTCACAAGCTCTCTGTTGATTATTGTGTATGCTGCGGCTCGTCGTTGCACTAGTCTTGCTGAGATCTCGTCAGCCGGCAGCTCTCTGCTGACTAGGAACTTGAGGTTGGGCTGGGCCCATGAGGGAGCTGTGACTTCTTCTTCTGTTAATGTGGCCACCATGACTCGGGTGGGTGGGTTGGGTGTTGCATTGGAGTCGGCCACGGCTTCTTATGCCGCTGCAGTCCCCGGGCCGACTGCTGCAGTCCCCGGGCCGGGTTCTGAAGTCCCCGGGCCAGGTGCGACTACGGTAGTCCCCGGGCCGGTTGTCGAAGTCCCCGTGTCGCCTGCGGGATTTCTCCAGTCGGATCCGACTGTATCTGGTGCAGGCGGTATGAAAATGGAATCTGACTCTGGAGACGGCTTGATGGACGGCTTGAGGAGGCGCTGGAGGGAGACGCCAGTCGGTATGGCTTGTCGGGTGGAGCCGATCCGTGCTAGGGCATCTGCTTGGTCGTTGTCGGCCCTTGGCACGTGAAGGAACTCGCACCCTTCGAAGTATCCGCTTATCTGCTGGACGAGGAAACGATAGCTCGCCATGTTCGCGTCCTTGGCGTCCCAGTCGCCAGATGATTGCTGGACCACCAAGTCTGAGTCGCCGTAGCATAGGATCCGGCGTATACCAAGCTCTTTGGCTAGCCGGAGCCCGTGTACGAGCGCCTCGTACTCGGCCACGTTGTTGGAGGCGGCGAAGTGGATCTGCAGCGTGTACTTGAGCTTGTCGCCTTTGGGAGAGGTGAGGACGATGCCGGCTCCCAAGCCGGTGCGCATCTTGGACCCGTCAAAGTGCATCCGCCAATGGGTAGAGTCGGGAGCCGGCGGTAAGTACTGGGTCTCGGCCCAGTCGACGAGGAAGTCGGCCAATGCTTGCGACTTGATGGCGGTGCGGGGTTGATAGAAGATTGTGTAGGGCGCCAATGCAATGGCCCATTTGGCCACCCGGCCGGATGCATCCCGACTGCCTATGATCTCGGCAAGCGGGGCAGTGCACACAACCGTGATGGGGTGCTCTTGGAAGTAGGGCTTCAGTTTCTTGGCAGCGAAGTACACCCCATAGCATATCTTCTGGTAGTGCGGGTAGTTTTGCTTTGAGCTGGACAGTACTTCGCTGAGATAGTACATCGGCCTTTGGACCAGCTAGGCTCGGCCTTCCTCCGGGCGCTGGACCACAACAACAGTGCTGACGACTCGGCTAGTCGCGGCGATGTAGAGGAGCATGGGCTCCTTCTCAGTCGGCGCTGCCAGGACAGGCGGAGTGGTCAGCATTTTCTTCAACTCATGGAAGGCTTGGTCGGCTTGATCATTCCACTCAAAGTGAGTGGACTTCTTCATGAGTCGGTACAAGGGGAGAGCCTTTTCTCCTAGTCGGCTGATAAAACGATCCAGGGAGGCTAAGCAGCCAGTGAACTTCTGCACATCTCGCAGCTTGGTGGGAATCTCCATCCTCTCGATGGCCTTGATCTTGACGGGGTTGCACTCAATGCCGCGTTCGGAGACCAGGAAGCCTAGCAGCTAGCCGGCTGGCACTCCGAACACGCACTTCTCGGGATTGAGCTTGATCTGGAATCGGAGCAAGTTGGCGAATGTTTCTTTCAGGTCTTCCAACAAGGTACCGCGCTTCTCTGTCTTCACCACAATGTCGTCTACATAGACGTGGGCATTTCTGCCGAGTTGTTTCAAGAGACATTTCTGCATGCAACGCTGAAACGTGGCACCGGCATTTCTCAAGCCGAATGTCATTGTCAGGTAGCAGAGAGCTCCAAAGGGTGTGATGAAGGCAGTCTTCAGGCGGTCAGCCGGGTCCAACTTGATCTGGTGGTACCCCGAGTACGCGTCCAAAAAACTTAACAGCTCGCATCCGGCTGTGGAGTCTATCACTTGGTCAATCCGTGGCAGAGCAAATGGATCCTTTGGGCAGGCCTTATTCAGACTAGTGTAGTCTATACACATACGCCACTTGTTATTCTTCTTCAGAACCAGAACAGGGTTGCCAAGCCATTCTGGAAAGAACACTTCCATGATAAAGCCAGCGGCAAGGAGCCGGGCTGTCTCTTCTCCCACAATTCTTCGCTTCTCTTCCGACAGTCGGCGGAGGGGCTGCTTGACCGGCTTCGCATCATCTCGGACATGTAGCTTGTGCTCGGCGAAATCCTTCGGGACACCCGGCATGTCCTTTGGGGACCATGCAAAGATGTCTCGATTCTCACGGAGGAAGTCGACGAGCTCGCCTTCCTATTTACTGTCCAAGTTCGCCCCAATGACAGCGAACCTCTCCGGGTTCTTCGGGTCCAGAGGTATCTTCTTCGTCTCTTTGGCAGGCTAGAAGGAGCCCTGCGCATCACAATCCTTGGGGTTGGGGGACAAGGCCGGCTGCTTGCCGGCCATGGCCACAACCCGTTCCAACATCTTCTTCTCTTCTGCCACCACGAGGGACTCGGCCAGCCGGCTACTGGCCATGGCGCACTCGATGGACTTCTTGTAGTCGCCGGCTACCGTGATGATCCCCTTCGAGCTCGGCATCTTCATCTTCAGGTAGGCGTAGTGGGGCACAGCCATGAACTTGGCCAAAGCAGGTCGGCCAAGCAATGCATGATAGGGGCTCTCCAAATCCACTACTTCGAACCATATTGCTTCCCGGCGAAAATGATCTTTGTCTCCGAAGAGAACATCCATTTTGATCTTGCCGATTGGAGAGCAAGACAGGCCGGGTACGATACCATGGAAGACGGTGCGGCTCGGCATGAGCTGCTTCGCTTTGATGTTCAGCTTCTCCATGGTATCGCGGTACAGTATGTTGATACTGCTTCCGCCGTCTATCAAGACGCGGGAAAATCTGGCAGCTCGCCTCTCCGTCACGAGGGTGACGTCCAAGACCATTGCATAGGGGCCAGGCGAAGGCATCACCTCTGGGTCGTCGGCCTGGCTCCAACTGATTGGCTTTTCTGACCAGTGCATGAACTCGGGGGCGTTGGTGGCGACTGCATTCACTTCTTGGTGCTGTCGGCGTCGGCTGCGCTTGTCGTCGGCTTGACTAGTGAAGATGACGTAGGCGGCGTGCTCTTCGGGGAATTCGTCTTGGATGGCACTGACTGCTGGCCGAGCTGCCGGCTGCTGGGGGGCTGGAGGCGGCGGGCCGGGAGGCGGAGGCGGCAGCATTCCCTCGCCCTTGGTGATGCGGGTGAGCCAGTGGCATTTCCGGGTTGTGTGGTTGGACGGCTTCGCGCCGCTGTGGAACTTGCAGGGGGCATCGAGTGCTTGTTCGTAGGAGAAAGACGGCTGCCAAGCCGGCCTTCCACCCTTCTTCTTGGGAGCGGGCCATTCTTCAGGCTGCTCGTCTTCAACTGTGGCCACCTGCCGACTGGAGGAAGTCGGCATGGGGCCCTTGCGCTTGTGGTCGTTCTGGTAGGGGCGCCGATTAGGGTCGCCTGCCGGCGTCTTGGGAGCCGGAGCAATCACCTTCCCAGAGGCGTCTACTCTCAGCTCGGTCTTCATCGAGGAGTCGGCTGTAGCGTACTTGTCGGCGATGACTAGTAACTCGTCGAGGGTAGCCGGCTCGTCGCAGAGGAGTCGGTGCTTGAGGAGGGTGCCCTCTCGGCACCCGGCGGTGAAGTACTCGATGGCCTGGACCTCGTGCACCCCCTCGCAGGAGTTGCGGAGCTCGGCCCATCGCGTGAGGTAGTCGCGGGTCGACTCGTTGGGCCCTTGGACGCAGAGGGAGAGCTGGTGAGGCTTGGGAGGCCGCTTGTAGGTGCTGGTGAAGTTGCGGACGAAGACTTCGGTGAAGTCCAGCCAACTGTTGATGCTGTAGGGCTTGAGGCTGTTGAGCCATGTGCGCGCCGTGCCTTGCAGCATGAGGGGGACGTACTTCACGGCAACGCGCCGATTGCCGTTGGCTATGCTGACGGCCGTGGAGTAGTCGATGAGCCAATCTTCCGGCTTCACCGAGCCGTTGTACTTGGGCGTGTCTCTGGGGAGCGAGAACCCTTTGGGGAAGGGCTTGTCGCGGATGCGGGGGCCAAAGCATGGCGGGCCGACATCGTCTTCTTCTTCTAACGCCAAGGATCGAGCAAGGTGGTCGATCCTGTGGCGGGCGTCGTTCTCGCCGACTCCTTCTCGGCGGCCGAGTCGGTCGCCAAGAGTCGGGTGTGTAATAGGCGGCGGAGTGAGGCGTCTTTCTCTTCGAGGCGGGGGAGGAGGCAGATTTCCTTGGTGCTCTACAGCTCGAGGGCGGCCATCCGCGTCGCGCTCGATGGTGATGTGAGTCCGGCTGCGGCTGGCAGCCGGCTCCTTGTCTTTCTTCTGGCGCGCGCCGCTCGCAGTCGGCGAGCGGGACGTCGCGGCGTGCTCCCGGCGCGGGGGATGACTATCAGCACGGGCGCCGGCTTCGTGCCGTTCTGCAGCCGCGTCGAGCAGCTGTTGGATCCGTCTCGTCATGTAGGGGAGCTCATCGGCTCCCAGCCCATCGAGCTCTTCTGCAGCCGCTTGAGCGGCTCGCAGATTCTCGAGCGGGGTGGCGTAGACGGGGCGATCTGCGCCCAACATGCTGGCGACGGCTGCGCCGCGCTTCTGGACGAAGCCGGCTCGGCTCGGGCCGCTAGGCGGCGGCGTGCCGAAGGCGGCGCGGTCGACTTCGCGCTGGTGGGCCTCGGTGAGGCGTCTCATCGAGGCTATCTTCTGGCCCTCCGCGATGAGGGCAAGGCGGCGTGCCTCCAGGGTCTCGGCGTCGGCGTCGGCCGGGATGGGGACGGAGAGGTCGTGCATCGCCGCTTGCTGAGCGTCGCGGGCATTCTCGCCCGAGTTGGAGACGTGGCTGATGACCAGCACTTCGGTGACAGCGCTGCTGCCGCTGTCAGCTCGAGGGAGGGGGTCGTCGAAGACCACCACGTCGGAGGGGTAGGCGTCAAGCGACGCGGTGTCGGAGTCGATGAGCATCGGGTCGGTGGAGCCGACCGACTCCATGTCCGCAGCAGGCTCGCTGGAGACGTGAAGTTGGTCGAGGAGGCTGACGAGGCGGCTCTCGGGGTAGTCGGTGCCTGCGTCGGACGCAGGCTCGTCGGAGATGCGAGTCTCGCCGAGCAGATCGGCGAGGCGGCTCGCTGCGCAGGCGTCGTCGACGCCTTGCAGCGCGTCGAGGAAAACGCCATCGGGCGCAGCAGGCTGGCTGCGTTCGCGGGGGAGGAAGAGGGTTCCCGTCCAGAACAGGTCTCTGGACGACGGTGCACCTGGCCCCACGGTGGGCGCCAAATGTCGGGTGGTTGGTGCGACATATGCCAAGGGATGGCTTATCATTGTGGGAGCCAATAGAACGTCGCCGGTGCCTGGAAACGGGATGAGGCGAAGACATGCTCGCCGGTGGATCTTACCCAGGTTCGGGGCTCTCCGAGGAGATAACACCCCTAGTCCTGCTCTGCGGGGTCTCCGCATGATCACTAGATCGATGAAAGGTAGCTACAATCGCTCCTAGAGCTGTTGAGATCAAGGGAGAAGAAGAACAAGGCTAGCTCTTGCTTCTCTCTATCTATGGTGTGTGTGTGTGCTATGCTTAGAAGAGAACTATGCTCAGAGGCCAACCCTTTGCATGGGTGCTCCGGGGGGTTTATATAGGCCTACCCCCCGGGGGTACAATGGTAATCCGACTGGGAGTTGGTCCCAGCCATCAGTGTCTACGCTTGCCGGCTTCTCCGCCGGCAATTGGGTCCCGCCGGCTGCCGGCTCCTTGGTCGACAGGCCGGCCCCACCGCCTAGGGCCTTGTCGGCGGCTGCTTACTGTAGCCTCGCCTCTGATGACGAGGGCTTTGTCGAGGTAAGCGTGGCTACAGTGGACCGCCTCGGGGGCTCTCACTGTAGCCTTACCTCGTCTTGTCTCCTTAATGGGGCTCCTGCTTCGAGGAAGGGAGTAGCCGGCTTCTGGGGGCCGGCTATGCCCTTGGCCGACTAGGAGAGGCCGGGCCGTCTTCGCGCCTCTCTCTGGCTGAAGGGGCCCGCCGCCCTTGGGCCGTACAGGAGTCGGTCGTGGATGACGTCGAGGCTGGCATGGCTACAGTGCCGAGCCGCACGGGAGACGGCCGCTCCGTACGGCCTCCTGTAGCCATGCCCGCCTCGGGCTTCGGGGGTAGTGGGCCGCACTGTGGCCACACCCCGTCTTGTCGCCGTTATGTGGGAGTGGCTTGGAGTGGTTGTGGTCTCGGCCGGCTCTTTGGAGTCGGCGTCCTTCTTGGCCGGCTTCTTGGAGTCGGCCACCCTGTAATCGTCCTGGGGAGGGGTTGCTGAGGCAGGGTCGCCTTCCGGGAGTCGGCTTCGGAGGTAACCGGCCAGGGAAGGCGCCCCGAATGCCTGGAGTGCTTGAGGGCCCAAAGGCCTTATAATTTTTCCGACAAACCAGGGGTAGTCGGTTGGGCTACCCGTGGCCATTTCCTCCAACAGAATTATAGAAGCTAATGATGGAGTCGAATTCCAAATTCCAATCTTAGGTTTGTAATTCTGGTACATCAAGGTATATCACGCATGTTCAAAAGTATCGTTATCTCATAGTACAAACTGTGAAACAAATTGATCAACCATGAGTGCACAATATCTCAATTACGCTAAAGTCCCTCAAATATAGACACCTCACTCTTTATCTGAAGTCAACCCCTCCCCCCACCACCACACACACACACACATAGAGAAGTCGTTCTCTCCCCCAAACACCAACACATGAGCACATTAACACCCCTCTCTCTTGTAAAGTCCGGACCCCAACATAGGTCTCTATCACTTTGTCTCTCAGGCATGCACACATCTCTTCCCTCACTCTCTAGGTCTCCCGCTATCTCTCTTACCCAAGCACACGCACTATGTAGAGTGTATATTTCCCATACACACAAAACGTCGCCCCCAAACGTCTATCTCCCTAGTCATGTGGTTCTCGCGCACTCACCTCACACACCACCCCCACTGCAAACAAGCACACTTTGTCTCCTTGTGCACCACTCTCCTCTTTCTATCCCTCCCACATGCGGACCCGCCCCAGCTCCTTCTCTGTATACATATATGTCGTGACTCTTTGCATAGCTCCCTAATGTATAATCGTTCTCGATTTTGCACATTGTTCTCTACACCATCTATTCTAGATCTCTCATGAAGTCCCTATCACACACACGATGACTCGCTTCCCTTGAGTCTCCGTTCATAGGCCAATTTCGGACAACATCAACATTGTCTCACTATCTATACGCCATTTATGGACACAAACGACCCCTCTCGCCCCCTCTCTTCCTCTCTCTCTCTCTCTCTCTCTCTCTCTCTCTCTCTCTCTCTCTCTCTCTCTCTCTCTCCGTCGCTAGCTCTCTCTTTCTCTCGCTCTCACACCCCTCTCCCACACACACACTCGATGTCTCTTCCAAATAGTCTGCTCCCCCCGCCCGCGCCCGTGCTATCTCGCTACTACACATGTCACACCATTCCCCCTTCCCTTATACTAGGTTTACATCATCAGTGGTCTCTCTACTCCACATACACTCTCTCCCTCTCACACACAAACGCGTGCACAAACACACACAGACACGCACAAACACCCATTTATCTGGATCCTCATCTCTCCTCATGTCCGCATGTGTATCTCACACACTCACTCTCTAATTATGTATATGTGTCTCCATGTTACACAACACAAAGCCCCATGTACATGTCTCTCTCTATCCTCCACACACATAGACACAAAGAATCTGTTATCATTGCCTCAGTCTCTAACATCTCACACACGCACACTGTCTCTCCCTCTCTCTCTCGCAAACACGCTCAACAAGGGTTTCCCCGTGAATAACTTACCGTCTATTCATCAACAGTCATGGCAGTACGGTAAACACGAGACGTGAAAAAGAATAAATCTACATGTGCTTAGACCACCTATTATGACTACCAGGACTAGAGCAAGCCAAAAAGCGCGCCGCCGTCACCCCCTCCTTGTCGGCGACGGGAAAATCTTTGTTTTACACAGTCGAGAAGTCATTGTGCTAAGGCCCCACATGCCGAGGCGTTGAATAGAATGCAGATGCTAGTTTACGGAAGCAAGTATCGATAATACGTTTGTATCTCCATACTTATATTTCTTCTCTTATAAAAAAACGAGTTGGTGATGATGGTACGTGTGCCATCTTGCAATATAGACCGTCCGATCTATATCCGACGGATGGAAATTAAACTAAAAGATACCCGCACCCCTCTCCACATTTGCAGACAAGGCCTTCCCTCGTTCATCCTTATCTCCAACAAACCTCATTGTTGAGCAATTAAGAAAGGAAGCCTCTGGAACAAACTGGCCTGGTGGCCGCTGCCGGCGTCGTCAATCCCCATGACTCCGCTCAGTCCGACCACCAACCACCACCACACCCCACTCCTCTTCACCTTATCTCATATTTCTCGAGATATCATTAGTTTTTACACATGGGATTACTCCCGCAAGGGTCAATCACAACAAGTGTTTTATAAAAAAATGCATCTTGATGTTCCGTGCAATGCACGAATCTTGCTAGTACTCCTACACAAGACTAAGTTGGTGATGCTGGTGTGTCTGCCATCCGTCGTTTCTGACCATTAGATCTACATCTAACGATTGTGAGGTAAGTTGTTGCCTTTTCTCACCAACATCCCACTTGTCTACCAATTTGCAGAAAAACCCATAATTAGTATCTTAAAACCAACCACATCCCTCCCTGACCTCACCAAAACAGCCCAAGGAATATATTCTAATTGAAACATAATATATCTCTAGTGACATATGTATTTCAAAATTAGAGTGTTTTGTACCAAGTTTGTGAATAAGTATTATTCTAATTATGATTCGTTGCAACGGACATGAACATTGCTAGTATTTCCAACCATGCATTTTTTTCCTAGTATTCCATAGTTTGGAGTTTTCCATCAAGATATTAGTCACTCATGGTTGATATTTACTTTCAATCATGTACACATATGCATTATGTAACTAGACTTGCTTATTGGCTTCCAAAGCTTAACTTTCACTCCTACTTACAATATGTAGAGTATTTAACAAAAAACTACCACTTTCAACCAGCCCTAGGAAGAATCTATTGTACAAAAAATAGCAAAAACATACCAAAAATTTCTTAATCCACGCCAAAAACTACCTAGTACTCCTACCGATTAGGTTCGTTTAAACCCATTTATGACAGGGTTGGCCCACACGTCCGTGCTGAGAGGCAGCTTAAACCAACACATTTTGTTTGACCATTGACACGAGGGGCCCACATCTGACCTTCTATCCTGTTATTCCCCCTCAAATCATTATTTTTCCTGAACATTACTTCAAACAGTACTGATGCGTGTTCGTCGGTGGCGCCGGTGATGAGCGAGTTGGCCGCCGCTCCGCCGGACGGGCCGGACGCCGCGCTGGCCTCCGCACGGGTTGGCAGGCTGGCCCGAGCGTGACTCACGAGCAAGCTAGCCACCGCGCTGGCCTTCACTCGAGCGAGATGGCTGGCCTTAGCGCGGCGCGCGCGAGAAAGCCGCCGCGCTGCCGTGCCAATCTAGCTAGCAAACCTTGCAGACAAGTAGCTGGACGGAGCTATCTTGGCTAGCTAGCGGCCGCGAGCGCCGGACGGAGCTGGCATCCGGGCTACCGCAATATGGGCTCCGCACCGCCGGCGGTTTTGACCTCGCCTTCTGCCGGCGGCGGTAGCTGCGTCCCATGGCCAAGGATGACTAGGTGGACGGGCCGGAGGTAGGAGGTCACTCGAGGATTTTTGTTGGTAAGAGCATGTACAATGGTTGATAAGGTAGTCTTATCTTAAGTCTGCCACGTATGCAAGTGGTAGTAGTTTCTTGGCATTTTAGTGGTTTCTTGCATTATTAGAGCAAGTACAATAGAGCTGAGTCAGCGGGCTATAAGAAATAAACTAGTATATTTCTGCTTAGTTGGAGGAAAGAGAAGAGGAGAGAGAAGGTAAGCGGGCTCTTCGTGAGGCCCTCCACTATGTGCTCGATGCCACATTTCTGAAAAGCAGTCCACGTACATGCATATGCTAGTTGAACTTTTTTTAGCATCGGTCATACAGTGTAGGAGATTTGGCATCGAGGCCAGTTCGGGCCCAGGCACATATAAACTAGTAATAAATCACACAACGACCAGTGTCTTGGGCTGTTGGTTCTCATAAGGAAGTAAGAAAGGACAGTGACGTGCTTACTTTACTAGCTCAACAAATTTGGCACCGGAGCAAGTAGAAGCATCGATGCCTAGAATTCTTTACTTGGCACTGGCCTGGACAATGTAGAGCATCGGTGCTAAATGTCAAAAAGCAAATTTGGCACCGATTTTAGCCTACATACTGGAAGGCCTGAAGATCCAGCTCTAGCACGTGCTCCTAGGCACTTTGTGAGAATGAGAAGTGGGCCACATAATAAAAAAGTAGTACACTCTTTTGATCTATTATTGTACATGTTAGCTATAAGATGGGCTGTAGATGACATGGCACTGGCTTATAGCCAGCAGCTGGCTATACTATTAACCATTAGGGGTTTCTTGTAAGGAACAATGTACATACTACTAGCGACAAAAGGCGATTCTAGGTTGCGTTGTACTCCAACGAGTACAACTAGTGGTCGCGGGAGTGTATACCTCGTTTTGTGGGTTCGATCCCGGCCGAAAGCATGGTGGCCTTTTTTTAAAAATAGTACTACTACACTTCGCTGCGAGCCAATATTTTACACGGGTAGTTTGAGTTTTGAAGTCAAAGGGACGTGCGGCCCCACAATCTGGGTGCACTGGACAGCCTAGCCACGTGAACGGGTTTTCCTTCCCAGCATCCCGTGGCTCGCGTGCTCGCCCTAGCCGCACCTCGCTTGCAGCTTCTAGCTAGTAGCATATTTAAACTAGCGCCTCCCAATTAAGCCCGAGGAGCCGGAAAAGCCTAGCGGGGCATTGGGAACTGTGCAATATGGCTCTGTACGTAAAGTGCTCTACTACTACTCTGTAGCTTGTGGCGTTGCACGCATGGACTTCACTCCATTATCGGCTCTACTAGAAAAGAAATTCCTCTTGACGTGTTTTTTTTGAAACGGAGGCCAAAGCTTTGCTTCATCTCATTCATAAAGAAGGAACTACTAATAAAGTTCGACGAGATCCATTACACCTCCACAAATGGAAGCGAAAAGCCTAGTCTCGCTGTATCAAATAACTCAAATGTTCTGCCCCCGCAGTAACCATCGCTGATAAACAGGCTGCTAGTGTGTGCGTGAGAGGAGCGGCTGAGTAGGCTAGCTACATGAGAGGAGCGGCTGAATAGAGCACCGAGAGTACCCACTAGGCCACTATGCAGGTGTACTTCCCCTGCATTGATAGTACAATGATGGTTCTAGAGAACAGTAGTACCCTCCACTTCCAACTGTAGCTCCTTGGCCCTGAGATTCAAGAGTTCAAAACTGGTGCACTATACTAGACTAGACTAGAAGTACAGTACATCGCACTACTAGTTGAGAAAAGTAGTACTAGTACTGCTACAGTACGAGTACGTACTCCTCCATCACATATTGTAGGACGTTTTTTCACACTAGTTGGCGTGTACAAAAAATGGCAAAAACATACCCAAAATTTCTTAATCCACGCCAAAAACTACTACCTAGTGCCAAAAATTTCTTACTAGTGCTATTATTTACAGTATAATGCAATCCCATAACGTTCCATAATGCTAGTACTAGTAGTAAATAATAGCCTCACCCCTTCGCTGAGGAACGATCTACAGTTGGAAGGGACGAGGCCCTGCGGTTACTACGCTGTTATCTCCTCCTCGCCAGTTCCCCTCCCCCCGAAGAGAAGGCAGTTCGTTGCTGCACCCATGGATTCGCCAGGCGGTTCTCCTCCTCGTCGGGGCTGGGAGACCTTGGACGATGATCCTCTGGGAGAAATCGCACGCCGCTCCGACGTCCTCACCACCGCAAGACTCGGTGCTTCCTGCACCAACTTTTTCAAGACGCTGCTTAAACAGGCTTGGGAAAAGGCCATGCTTGTTGGTCTTCCATGCGTCCTCGAGGAGAAGGTTCTTCTATGGGACAATCCTTCGAACAGTCCACCGCTCCCTGGCCATGGTTGCACGTTGACTCCGCTAGAGTTGCCGACGTTGAGAGTGTAGGAGATATGCCCTAGAGGCAATAATAAATGATATTATTTATCTCCGAGTTCATAATTATGTTTATGTTCCATGCTATAACTGCAATGATTCTCGAGTCTGCAATATCCACGAGGCTCGGAGGAAGACTCAAATGCACGTGTGGAATAATAAACGGTAAAAAGTATTCCTAGTCTGGCCTCTAAGACTAGCTCAAGTGTTGCATGATGATTCTGTTTTCCTGGTCATGGGCATGTCTATGCCAGCAACTTTGAGGGCACAATGTTAAGAGAACATTTGTGTTGAATCGACCCGGATTGATGTTATGCTATGAGATTCATTCGTCACAAGTTTATTGGTACATAACACAGAGATGGTTAACGTTTGCATGATTCCTTAGACCATGAGAGTATCGAGTTTCTTCATGCTTGCTTCATGAACTTTGGGGTTTGTTAAACGTCATCCGTAAATGGGTGGCTATTACGGCGGCTTACGGGTTCATGGAAAAGTGTGTCAAGTAACTTGATAGCTCAAGATTGGGATTTGCTCCTCCGACGATGGAGAGATATCTCTGGGCCCTCTCGGTGTTACGGTATCCATCATCGTCTGGCCAGACACTTTGTGATTTGATCACGGGGATGCCGGAACACGATAACGAGAAAAGAGAACAATACCGGTAACGAGGTAACTAGCATAGTGGACAAGTTGTTGATCCACAGGAATGCCAACATGTCTCACCTCGGGTATTTGTAACATATCGCGAAGCAACAGGAATAGCACACGGCAACTGGAGGTTCACTCGAATATTTATTCGTGTGGGTATAGGGGTCAATATGGGTGTCCACGGCTCCGATGTTGATCATTGATCGGAAGGGGTTCCGGGTCATGTCTATACTTCACCGAACCTATAGGGTCACACGCTTAAGGGTCATCTATCTGCTGAATACTAGACAGGGAGTCTGAGAGAAAATCACCGAAAAAGTTTCGGACACCGAAAAGTTTCGGACAGCGGAATCGTACCGCAGAGAGAGGTCATCGGATAAGTTTCGATGATACCGAAAAGTTGTTTCGGGATACACCATTAAGTCAAATTGGTTTTGGCACATGCCTGATAATTCTTGGAGGATGCCAGAATCATTCTAGAAGCTTTTTGGAATTTTCTGAGATAAAAACCGGAAATGTTCCGGAGCTGCCGGAGCCACTTCAGATGCGTTTCGCAGATGAAAATCACTAAAACCGGAATTGTTTCGGAACGCGTTGAAAATCATTTTAGTGGGTACTGGAAATGTTCTTAACCCACATAAATATTTTCAGTTCGATCAGACGCTGAAAAATGTCGTCGTGAATAGTGAAAATCAGCTTTATGGTTGCTTTATGGAAAGCCACCTTTTGGGGCTTTGCTCCAAAAGATCTTGGGGATGACATGGATGGATAGGAGCCATTTTTTGGGCCCCTCATGGGGGTGTGGCCGGCCACATGAGGTATCCCCCCTTGGGGACCCTCTTGTTCCTTGGTTTCACTCCTAGGTCCTTGTGGAAGGACTTCATTCATGTGCATTTTGGGTTTTTTGTGAAACTACCCTACCCCCTTGGGATTTCCTATAAATAGAGGTGGAGGGGCAGCCCTCCACATCCATCCCTTGCTCTCATACACATGCCATGCATTATCTGGCTTCTTCTCTCCCTCCCACGAAAAGAGTTTCGTAGAGCCGTAAGGCTGTCTGGGTTCCGGCAGGAACTAGTTCTGGACGGCGAAGCCCTACTGGATAGATGACACCGTATGTGTGCAACTCTGTAGAGAGATCGTAGTTTCGGTCTTAGTTCGTGAGTGCCTCCCGAAGGGCTGTCCGTGTGACCGTCCGAGTTTCGAAGGTCCTCCCGAAGGGCTGTCCGAGTGACCGTTCGAGTTTCGAAGGTCCTCCCGAAGGGCTGTCCGCGACACCGTCCGGGGGGGCTGTCTGAGGAGCAGATGAGGGTACACATCCTCGCGGTTGGGAGGTTGTAAATCCTAGCTGCGGGGATCTGCACCGCCGATCGTCATCGACTCTACTTCCCGCTGCGCTACGAGTCGGTAACGAAAAAAGATCAAACCATGTATGCAGTCTTCATAGTGGTCCTGGGCTGGTGCGTAGGTCGGAAATTTTTTGTTTTCTGCTGCGTTCCCCTACAGTGGCATCAAGAGCCGTGCTATGCGTAGATGCAGGTTTCGATCTAGAATACATGGAGATGTATGGGTATTGCATAATATAATTAGGTAGTAGATGAGATCTATTGCTGAAAATTATTTATGCGGGTGACAGATGAAATCTGTTACCCGAGGTTCTTGTTGCTTCCCTAGAATTTGCGTTTGCTCAATCTCGAGACAGCATGGTGGAATTTGACAAAGTTCTGGCAATCCGTGATCCTGATTGATCATGGAAGTGCTATCAGTTCTTTGGGTTCTGCCGTAGTCAAAAGAAAGATGAAATTCGCAGATGAAAGGGCATTGCAGATATGATCTGCACGGGGGTCATGCGTATGACGAAGTTTAGTATGGGGCTCGAGATTTAATTATCCCGTGTTTCATACACCCCGAGATGTTAATCTAGCAACCTGAATAATCATACTTGATGATGAACGTTGGTCGCTGCGGTTTAAGTCAAAACCTTAGAAGCCACGTAAAATAAATTTTGCATAAACCGATTAGAGGCGTCTAACTTGGTTTTGCAGGATGTGCATGTGATGTGGTATAGCAGTGCTCATACTAATTCGATTATGTATGAGATGACTATATGATGTAATTTGATTAACATGACCTGCGTGTCATGATTCGGCATGATGGCTGGAGTCATATGATTGCACTTTAATGACCTGCATGTCAGCCTTGTTGTAATGCATTATTTTGTTAGCTATAGAGATAGCAATATTATCTGGTGCATCGACAAGGTGGTGGCAATCTTCGCGAAGGTGAACACCGATGCGAATGCCGAAGACGAAGAAATGAAATACTTCTCCGTCAGAAAGGGCTATACCATATCATGCTATTATGAATTGCCTAAGATGTTTATCCCTTATGATGCACCCTTCTTGATTGCGCGGTAGTCGCTTTTATTAGGGTGATCTCTCACTTAAAATATCAAGTAGTTAGTGTTCTCCCAAGTGTAGCACCGTCACGGCACCTATCTTTTCGGGGTGCGCCATGGATGCATGGGTACGAACGATTAGAGAAGTGTGAGGCGGGTGAGGTCAGACCTCGCAGCAAGATCACTTGGTTGTCTTGACGTTCATGGCAGGATCGTCCTGAGCTCGGAACACACGCATCGAAAGATGAGCAAGAGTCACATAGAGATGTGATCGGCAAGTTGGCCTACCGATTAAAATTCCCGTTATGAGATGATGATTCTATGGCGATGAATTGAAGTCTGGATCTTGTATCACTCAAAATTAATTGTGAGAGATATTGATTTGAGTGGGAGCGCATTGTTGAATTAACATGTTTAATTCTAAGTGCAATTAATTATGAACACTGTCTAAGTGTTTCTTGCATAATAGTTGTAGAATAATGGCTCGCATTTCCACCTTCCCTATTAAAATTGAATAGCTGTTAAATATCTGGTTAAAACTTTACGATTGGTAACGTAATATGAGGATTGTCCTCAAAAGTGCCGAGAAGGACTTTGTCCTATCGCATGCTTTCCGTATCCTCCCGCTAAAGCTATGGATCATGTGACTCTCGTCCTTCAATCCAAAAGCTATAATTCCGTTTCAGTCAAGTGCAATATGTTTGCTTCCATGAAACCCAAACTTCGAAAGTTGGTATAGTTATATGATATTCATGGAACTGAAAATTATTTTCAGATACAAACAAAGCAATGTTTGTTTGCAAGTATTAGTAAAAGTGTTTACTATGCATTTGACTGTTGGGAAAGGGATCCAGAAGAACGCCTATCATATAATGAAAGGTGAATAAAACAACAACTTAAAGAGAAAGGAAGTGTCCAAAGGGTGTTAGTATGACTTACACGCCTAGGTAGTCCGGGGCTAACGCCACTCTTAAGTTGGGTGCTTCTTTTGCGAGTAGGAGAAATACTAAAAGTTAAACTGTTAGAAGTAAAAAGGCAGAAAGAAAGATGACTGGAATATCCAGCTCATGTATGAATGTCATACAAGTTTTTGTTGTATAGTAGGCTGGTCAAAGATATAGTTCTTGGGAATTCTGGTTAAACATGTTAATCACTAATTCTTGGGTATTGTGAGTTAATCACAAAGATACCCGCTCGATTGCATTCAATTGCGAATCACTGTAAGAACTACTGTGGCCTAAAAAGACTAGCCAGAAATGAGGTTAAGGTATACACAGGGAACATAGTAAATGTTACTATACCTTCCATCGGTGTATTGCCATCTGTATTTATTTTCATAATTCATTTAGAGTTTTACAAACTCTATCCCATTGCATAAGATATCTTGCAAGAAGGTTGTTCATAAGAGAACTTTTTATGTTCGATGTTATGAATAACACAAGGGCCATACTTTCATTATGAATGAGATGTATGTTATGAATATTGATAATAATACAATACCTCTGGGTTTACTTTCATAATTCATTTTAGAGTTTCATACACTCTAGCCCATTGCACAATGTTTGTTGCAAAAGAGTTGTTCATAAAAACAACAATTGTTGTTAAGTATTATGAATAACATAAGGGCCATACTTCCATCATCGATGGGACGTATGTTATGAATATTGAGGGTAATATGATACATCCATAACACTGACGCTAAATGTCGCAAGACTAAAAGAATACCACACAAGTGTGGCACTACATTTGGTCACATTTGAGAAACCCGCATGGAAAATTCCATTATGATGGATTTTGAAGTCTTTTTGATTTTGAATCATCTGACACTTGCAACTTTCCTCCGAAAAGTGAAGTGACTAAAATACCGTTCACAAGCCATAAGGAACGAACAACAAACTTATTAGTGATCATACATTTGATGTGTGTAGTTCGATAAGTGTTGTTAGTGGTGGATTTATTTATCTGCAGAAATGACTCAAGTAGATATGTGGATATTTACTTGATGAGACGTAAGTCTGGATCTTTTGAAATCATTCAAAAGGTTCTCAAAAATAAAGTAGAAGTTATTGTAACAAGAAAATTATGCTTCTGCAATTTGATTGCACAAAGGAATATTTGAGTTACATGTTTAGCGAATGTCTGATGAGTTGTGAAAGGGGTTTCATAACTTGCACCTCCCGGAACACCACTGCAAGTGGAAAGTCCGTGGAGATGTAATCAAACCATTTATGACATGGTAAGGTCAAAGATGACATAAATAAATTTGCCATTATCCCTTTTAAAGTGATGCTTTAGAGACTGCGGCTTTTACACTGAAAAGAGCTACATCGGGTCTGTTGAAATGAAGCCATGGTATGGTACGCCCAACCATGTTGTATCTTTTCTTAACATTTGGAATATGGGGCTTGTGTAAAAGGTTACAAACCTATTCCAAATCAGACAAGTGCTACTTTGTAGGTTATCCCAAGTCATTGGGTATTCCTCCCTCACTATACCGAGGCAAATAGGTTTGCCACAAAGAACGGTATGCTTTAAAAGAGAATGGTTCTTTCTAAAAGGTGAGTGGGAGAATAGCGCAACTCGACGAGATAAACAGTATCTTCATCAGATCAAAGGAAAGAGACCTTGGAAGTAATTCCAGAGTTTCCTACTGCGACTGATACGGAAGTCTCTACAATAAAATGTATGAACTTCGGTCGAACTTGCAGCTGAACCACGTAGGCAAGGCTCGTGCAAACCTCTCAGGTGCGCAAACGAGATATTGTTGTTAGACAACATTATACCTACGATACACAAGGAAGCGTTGATGAGCCCTGACTCCGGAATTGGCTAAATGCCAATACAACCCGAGTTAGTTTCCATATAAGTGATTCAAGATTAAAACCTTGATACACCTTTCGGAAGACTTAGAGTCTAACGAATATTTATGGAACTTAAAACTGATACGGATAAAATGTTTTATCCATAAAGCTCGACTTGTTGAAATAACAAGTTCAAGAGTTGACTACGATGAGGTTGTTTTCATCGTAGCGATGCTTAAAGTCGGTTCGGGTTGAACTAGCAATTATTACATATTTCAATCATGAGATATGAAACATGGATGATAAAAGCATTTCCATCTGATGGAAATGAAAGCTAGGACTTGTATATGATACAGTCCAAAGTAATTTGTCGATCCAGAGGATGCTAGTAGGTATGCAAACTTCAGAGTTCCAGCAATGGACAGAAGAGAGCAAAATGGAGTTGGAATCTTCGTGTTTTGATGAAATGGTCAAAGGGGTTTTGACTTCATCAATGGGTAACGAAGATGCTTGTAATTCAAGAAAGTAAGTGGGAGCGTAATAATATTTCTAAAAACCTTATGTGCTTGGCACATTGGTAATTGGAAATAAATTTCTTGACACGAATTAGGACTTCATTTGAAAATAGTTTTTCGATGAAGTGCTTAGGCTAAATAGCCTCAATATTAGGCATGATGATCTATGGAGATAGATTTACCTAATGGGGCTAAGCAATGAATACATATTGACAAGATGCTAAAACCTTTTAGCATTTAAAACGCCAAGGAGTGATTCTTGCCAAAGTCACATGGAAGGAGTTTTTGCAAGACTCGGTGTCCCAAAACACTGATGAGTAAAATACATGATGCAGATTCCACACACTTTTGTGTTTGGATTAATCATGTATTCCATGGTATGTAAAACAACCAGATATGTCCAATACTCCCAAGGTGTTGCGAGTATGGATACTAAAGTGATCAAAGTACTGATCGTGGGACAACAGTGAAAGATGTCATTGAGTACTAGAGTAAGTACTGATGATATGTTTTCTTGCAAGCGGAGATCATGAAGAGTTCGTTGTAAAATGTTACATCGATAGTCTTCATCTTTTCACCGTGCGATTTTCGATTTAAGTTAAGGGTTTTGTGTAACACACAATGTGGTGGCACAGTTAGTTGGAATTTGTTCAAACTAGTTACTGTGGCGAATTCTATAACAAGGGCTAAGTATGTTGACGCTTTAGAAGCGACAAAGAAGATGTTGAATCATATAGTTCATTCATGAACTTAGTATAGTTCCCAGATGGCTTTTGACAATGGGACACTACTGCAGGTAGTTGCTCCATAACTCAGTCTGAGGAATCCAGGTTCGACCTGTGATTCACATACATACAAAGCCAAGTCCACACAAAATATGAATTTTGTGAAAACGTGAAAACGCGAGGACATACAAAGATACACACGGAACTGAAGTCGTCAGATCCGTTGGACATCAGGCTATACCACAAGCGAAGCATATTTACACCGGTGTTCCACAGGTGTGAAGTGCATTAGCATAAGCTAGATTATTGACTCTAGTGCAAGTGGGAGTCTGTAGGAGATATGCCCTAGAGGCAATAATAAATGATATTATTTATCTCCGAGTTCATAATTATGTTTATGTTCCATGCTATAACTGCAATGATTCTCGAGTCTGCAATATCCACGAGGCTCGGAGGAAGACTCAAATGCACGTGTGGAATAATAAACGGTAAAAAGTATTCCTAGTCTGGCCTCTAAGACTAGCTCAAGTGTTGCATGATGATTCTGTTTTCCTGGTCATGGGCATGTCTATGCCAGCAACTTTGAGGGCACAATGTTAAGAGAACATTTGTGTTGAATCGACCCGGATTGATGTTATGCTATGAGATTCATTCGTCACAAGTTTATTGGTACATAACACAGAGATGGTTAACGTTTGCATGATTCCTTAGACCATGAGAGTATCGAGTTTCTTCATGCTTGCTTCATGAACTTTGGGGTTTGTTAAACGTCATCCGTAAATGGGTGGCTATTACGGCGGCTTACGGGTTCATGGAAAAGTGTGTCAAGTAACTTGATAGCTCAAGATTGGGATTTGCTCCTCCGACGATGGAGAGATATCTCTGGGCCCTCTCGGTGTTACGGTATCCATCATCGTCTGGCCAGACACTTTGTGATTTGATCACGGGGATGCCGGAACACGATAACGAGAAAAGAGAACAATACCGGTAACGAGGTAACTAGCATAGTGGACAAGTTGTTGATCCACAGGAATGCCAACATGTCTCACCTCAGGTATTTGTAACATATCGCGAAGCAACAGGAATAGCACACGGCAACTGGAGGTTCACTCGAATATTTATTCGTGTGGGTATAGGGGTCAATATGGGTGTCCACGGCTCCGATGTTGATCATTGATCGGAAGGGGTTCCGGGTCATGTCTATACTTCACCGAACCTATAGGGTCACACGCTTAAGGGTCATCTATCTGCTGAATACTAGACAGGGAGTCTGAGAGAAAATCACCGAAAAAGTTTCGGACACCGAAAAGTTTCGGACAGCGGAATCGTACCGCAGAGAGAGGTCATCGGATAAGTTTCGATGATACCGAAAAGTTGTTTCGGGATACACCATTAAGTCAAATTGGTTTCGGCACATGCCTGATAATTCTTGGAGGATGCCAGAATCATTCTAGAAGCTTTTTGGAATTTTCTGAGATAAAAACCGGAAATGTTCCGGAGCTGCCGGAGCCACTTCAGATGCGTTTCGCAGATGAAAATCACTAAAACCGGAATTGTTTCGGAACGCGTTGAAAATCATTTTAGTGGGTACTGGAAATGTTCTTAGCCCACATAAATATTTTCAGTTCGATCAGACGCTGAAAAATGTCGTCGTGAATAGTGAAAATCAGCTTTATGGTTGCTTTATGGAAAGCCACCTTTTGGGGCTTTGCTCCAAAAGATCTTGGGGATGACATGGATGGATAGGAGCCATTTTTTGGGCCCCTCATGGGGGTGTGGCCGTCCACATGAGGTATCCCCCCTTGGGGACCCTCTTGTTCCTTGGTTTCACTCCTAGGTCCTTGTGGAAGGACTTCATTCATGTGCATTTTGGGTTTTTTGTGAAACTACCCTACCCCCTTGGGATTTCCTATAAATAGAGGTGGAGGGGCAGCCCTCCACATCCATCCCTTGCTCTCATACACATGCCATGCATTATCTGGCTTCTTCTCTCCCTCCCACGAAAAGAGTTTCGTAGAGCCGTAAGGCTGTCTGGGTTCCGGCAGGAACTAGTTCTGGACGGCGAAGCCCTACTGGATAGATGACACCGTATGTGTGCAACTCTGTAGAGAGATCGTAGTTTCGGTCTTAGTTCGTGAGTGCCTCCCGAAGGGCTGTCCGTGTGACCGTCCGAGTTTCGAAGGTCCTCCCGAAGGGCTGTCCGAGTGACCGTTCGAGTTTCGAAGGTCCTCCCGAAGGGCTGTCCGCGACACCGTCCGGGGGGGCTGTTCGACCGCCTCCCGGAGGGCTGTCTGAGGAGCAGATGAGGGTACACATCCTCGCGGTTGGGAGGTTGTAAATCCTAGCTGCGGGGATCTGCACCGCCGATCGTCATCGACTCTACTTCCCGCTGCGCTACGAGTCGGTAACGAAAAAAGATCAAACCATGTATGCAGTCTCCATAGTGGTCCTGGGCTGGTGCGTAGGTCGGAAATTTTTTGTTTTCTGCTGCGTTCCCCTACAGAGAGGTAGTCGGATTTTGTCCGATGAGCAGGTCAGTAATGGAGTTTGATCATGTAGTACTTAGTTATTCCATTTCCATCCCGTAATTTCTCCGCTGCCGCCCGTCTTATATATAGGTCTGGGTCGGTGCCAACGAAGATTGGCTTGCATACCTCCGGCCGGATACCACCATCATTTTGCACAACATCCACAGCAGTGCGGCCGTTCCGGTAGACACCTTCTCCACCATTGGGATCAACTATCTTAGCAGTCGTTACCCATGGTACCGCTGATGTGCAACATGGTCACACAATCTACCACGATCGGACCGTCACCATCTACCCAAGTATTCCATTTTTTAACCCTCTCGCCTTCTCTTTCATTGTTGTACTAGTAGTATACTTTGTAGTACTAGTAGGAGTACTTTTTACCTTGGAGGACACGTATAGCTAGCGGCCCTTGAAGACTTGAACCCACTAGCTGCCACCATTTTTGTTTTTCCATGTCTTACTATCTCATCCATGTAGCCAAGAGTGGCTATATATAATAAGCCGGTTATTTTACTTCCTCTATACCGGAGTAGTACTATTTGCTGCACAGTATTACTGACCGCCATATTTGAGCACAACATTATTATGCATGGACCTTGACTATGTACGTCACCATGTGTCCAGATCTGGGATGCCGCGTGTACCAGATGAACGGCGCCGAGTTCGACCCCCGTGATGCTACGTGGGTGCCGAGGAACACTCTTGAATAGTACTCGCTTTTCATCGGGGATAGCTACCCCATTGTGAAGCGGATGCCACCTTCTGTGCACGACACGGAAGGCCTGTCGTTCATGAAGCATGGTTGTGTCTTCAGTGCGCACCGCCGGATGAACGTCATGCTGGGACACGCTATCCCTGATTTATGCCGCTTCAGCTTGGATGAGTCTCCATCGTGTGGAACCGGACTAGAAAGCTGCGACAATGATTCCTGTTGCCCACCGCTATGGATCGTGCCATCCATGAAGAACACCTGGGACTGGAACCTGGAGGAGGACATGTAGCCCACCTATAACGTGTAAGTGGAGTACGGTAATTGTGAACAGTAGCGCTGTGAATATATGTAGACTAGTCGTGCACAAATTTATCACATGAATTGGAGATGAACTTGTGTGGCACACTGGCATTTTTCCTTTAGAATTTATTACTAGTAAATGTGTTATGTGTACGTGCAACTTGTGTGGTTGTTGCACGGGCTCCAACACGCTCTTTGAGAAAAGAAGGTGGCACAGCTTTGGATATACGTGGCGTGGCGGCATCATACAGTAGCATCGTTCGCTATAGTTGTAGTACACTCCTACTAGGACGACAACTCCTATAAAACCTTGCGCTTGGCTCTTTGCCTCTTCGGGAGGTTCAACAGTTCGTACTCGTGTGAACCTTGCACTTGGCTCTTCGCCTCTTCGGAAGGTCCAACAATGATGATACTACAGTACAATATGCTTCTGGCAATCTGACACCGATTGAACTGCTGCACGTCCACCGCGAGGGCGAGGGCGAGGGCGAGGGAGAGGGAGAGGGAGAGGGCGCTGTAGTCAAAACCCTCTCCTTGTCCTGCGAACCACCGCGCGCGTGGGCGAAGGAGAGGCGTAGTAAGCAAGCTTCTTCTCGTTCGGCGAGTTGATGGGACACATCAAAGCAGTACTAGTACTAGTAGTAGTAGTCCATACTGCGTCCTTTCCAATTAATATGGCTTAATTTGAAACAAGAAAAATACACTGGCAGTCAACGTATGTAACAATACGCTCTTTACGGTCACTATATATAGTTTTGCGGCCATTATACGATCACTAGCTCATCGTAGAGCACCGTATTGCACCCTACTGACCGGCCACATAGTCGACGTGGCACTTTGTTGACTGGTTAAATTGTCACCTGGTTTCTGGGTCCCACCTGTCAGTTGGCAGAGCAAAGAAATCAGTTAAACAAAACTTTACGCATGCGCGACACGAGTCCAACCCTAGCGCGCGAACCGCCCTAGCTGTGTATGTGAGTGCATGCACGTGTCCTCCCTCGGTCTTCCAACAAAGAGTGTACATCGGCTATAAAACAAAGAGTGTAGTAAATGATGTACATCTACACTTCCAATGCATTTAGCCTTTAATCTAAATCGATATTGATTGACTAATGCACCAACTTGTGCTGTAGGTATAGGCTACATGTCTATCCTTAATTACAGCATGCAACGGCCTTCATTTAATCTTCTTATCTCAATGGTCGCATGCACACATAAGTCTGCTACTTTTGGGCGTTAATTATGCCCTGGTCAATGTGTAAATCTCTAAATGTACAGTCTTTCACGGACGTAGGGAGTAGGTTGAGCACTTGAGCGTGAGCGTGTGTGTTGCGTCGTGTGCTGTGTGCCGCATGGGTGCGTGAGTGTTGCGTGCGTCCATGTGTACGTGTGAGTGTTGCATGTTGCATGCATGCATGCATGCATGGGGCTTACTCCCTCCCATTGACATGTTCATATTTCAAGCTTCCTCTGTTCCCTCCATATGGTGATACTCCCTCTGTTCCCAAATAGTACAGAGTAAAAGCCTCCCTCTGTTCCCAAATACGGAGTATTTGTCTTTCTACAGATTTCAACAAGTGACTAGGTACGGAGCAAAATGAGTGAAGTGAGCGTAGAGGCATAGGGATACTATAGAAAGGAAGTCCTCGCAATCCGTTATTCCCCATCTCGGTCAGAGAGAACTATTCAACTAGTCTTCGCAGTGAAGTGACAATACACGCTGCAGTAGATGGGACACGTAATTAATAAGCCGAACCAGCGTGTTGGTGTTACTAAATCAGCATTACCCAGTACTGCCATCATGTTTGCCAGTAGAGCACGCTTCCGCAAATATGCCTACGCACCTCTGTCCTCCATTAACTGACATATGGGCCCTGTTGTGGTAGACCCACATGTCATCGGTGTAACTATTTACACTCCGAAGGACGGTATATCCTGGTAGTAGTACTAGTAGAATTGAGATTGAATGCACTTTCTTCCCCGTCTTCCACTCTTCTTCCTCCTCTCTTCTTCTTCCTCCTCTCTTCTTCTTCCGACTCTCTTCCCCATCGTCGGCTGCACACCATTTACCCCCGCTCACTGCTCGCCCGCCCACGCCATCTTCCTTGGTAGCTCGCGTGTACCATATCCCCTCGCTCACTGCTCGGCCACACGAGGAGAAGCTTCTTCGCTCGCCCGCCCAAATCCACTTCCCCGCTGGCTCGCAGGCACCGAAAACCCCAATGGCAGAACCGACTGACACGCAGAGCCGCGATTGGAATTCCCTCCCCGATGTTCTCTTGGAGCAGATCTGTAGTCGTATGGACCTACTCAGCACCGTCCGTCTGGCCGCATGCTCGGTGTCTTTGTAC
This sequence comes from Aegilops tauschii subsp. strangulata, assembly GCF_002575655.3. Lineage (NCBI taxonomy): Eukaryota > Viridiplantae > Streptophyta > Magnoliopsida > Poales > Poaceae > Aegilops > Aegilops tauschii. The sequence continues at coordinate 321,102,869 of NC_053038.3, read as the reverse complement.
CGTCTACTCGTCTGCAACCGGCCGGCTCTTTTCAAGACACCCTGCTTGTTGATGCCCGATCCTCGCAGGTGGCCCAGACACCGACTTGATGATCCTACGGAGGTTGCCGTGGTTCCCCTCGACATGCTACCACTACCCGTCCACCTGTCCTTCATGCACGTCCACTACTGGGCGGGCATGAAGGACAACTGGATCGTCCTCATCCACCACACTGGTAGTCCATGGCGTCTCGTGGATATCTACACCCAGCGAGAGATCACCCTTCCATCGTTGGATACCGCCGCCATCGAGCCTCGCGGCCCGCCGGAAACTCCTGCCTACTACGCACGAGACGCGTCAAGATTTTGGCTCGACGTCTGTTTGCAGAAAGTTGTAATCTGCGAAGTGCCCACACCATCAGAAGACTACATGGATTACAAGCTCATTGCCTTGTTCAACATGGGATTAGTATATCTGGAATCCGGTCGCCATACATGGTTATGGCTCATCATCAATCCTGTTGAGGCAACATTTCTGTCTGATGCTATAGTGCATGATGGCATCGTTTACGTGGTCGACGCACAGATTGGCTGCCTATACTGGTGGAATCTATCGTCGTGTAATTGTTCTATCTCATCTCATCTTTACCTTATGAATACGACTGCCTGTTCATTTGTTACAAATTTAGAATGCATAGCATGTCTATAACCACATCATTGCTATATGTTCCTCTCATTTCCTAGATTTTTATGACCACACATCTTATTGTTAGAGTTGATATGAGAACAATTGGCATCTAATGATTGTTAGAATACATATTATGAGCATAACATCATGATTTCTATATGTTACTCTCGTTTACAAGATTTTTATTACAACGCATGTTATTGCTTAGAGTTGATATGAGAACAGTAGTAGTAAGTGCTATGGTAGAACATGAGTAGGCGCTGTCATAGCTGTTTTCCTCTCATTGTTACATGATGTTTGAACCATGACATATTGCTAGAATATGAAAGCCATTGGCTTATTTTTTATAACTTGGGGTATGATTATGACCACGGCATTGCAATTCTCTGTCTATGATATGTGTCACTGTTATAATAATCTTAATTCCACACATACTTTGAACATGATTGTTTATTTTTGTCCTTTTGGTCTCCAATTTGAATTGTTGCAGAAGACGCAAATGCGCTGGCCTTCATGATTCCAGGACCTGGAATCATACCAGCCGATGGGTGGTGGTTTATCGCTCGTTCAGCTGACGGCGGTCATTTGATGCTCATTCGCACGTACCAAATTGAGCAAACCATTACATCAAACCACATGCAGTACAATGCGTGGGGCATTCGTGACATTGATGGCTATGGCTGCTTCGTGTTCGAGAAAGATCCCAGCTCCGTTGGGTCAGGCGTATTCAATTGGAGGCGGGTTTACAGCCTCGGCAACCACTCCTTGTTCCTCGGGATCAATTATCCGATCATCCAACCAATCATCGATCATATCACCGGCGATGATTACTGTGCTATGCAACTTCCATTCACGAGGGGGCTGTGTTTACACATCATACCATGGGTTTCATGAATCACCATATCCAGAGATTCGTCGACACAGCTTGTTGCCAGATAATCTTCAGTGTGTGAAAGGCATCAAGCTTCCATGCGATGGATGGCTTTTGCAAACCCGACATGCGGCGATGTGGTTCATGCCAACAGCAAATATGCACAACTTGATTCGTGCTGATATCTAGACTGAGCCATGTATTCTGCTGCTGTAGCACGACCCTCTTTTGTTGGATATTATGTACTGTTGTTAGTTTCAAGCACTCCTCTGGTTTGAAGGATAGATACCTTCCTGGGATCAAGTGCATCCTAACTCACCTGCGTAGGATGTACTGATAATGATGATGGAGATGCTGTGCAGAAGCCATATATATATATATATATATCAGTTAGGCTTCAAGTGCGTACTTGTTAGTTAAACCTATGTATAAATTGTGACACTAAATACGACTAGTAAGTAGTACAGTAGCAGTACTAGTATACGTGGTCAAATTATTCATCATGTCCACACATTGAATTGACGTGACAACACGCTGCGCGTGAGGTGACACAAGAATCCCGGCGGCGTGTTCGGGTATTCTGGACTTCAAATTTGGAGTACCACTTATCTGTCGAAATCTTTCATCATTCACTTAAAACAGTCGATTGATCATACATTGAGTACCATATAACTGGAATTACCGATGCAAGTCGAAGAAGGATTGGCCGGTGCTGCCGGCTGGCGTCAAGTTCGATCCCACGGATTAGGAGCTGATCGAGCACCTTGAGGCCAAAGTGAGTGCTGACAGCGCGAGATTTCAGTCTCTCATCGATTTGTTCATACCAACCATCGACAGCGAGCACGGCATATGCTACACCCAACCTGAGAAACTTCCAGGTAAGACACCGATCGGCCGTCTACTTGCACAAACATATTCCTTTGTTTATAGCTCTATTTTTCTTTTTAGACGCAGACCTGGTGAAGTAATTACAATTTGACAGTTAATAAAAAGTGAAACAAGTGACTGCAACATGCCAAAGATGTTATGAAAATGCCAACTAGGTACACTAAAACCTGTATTCCACAAAACTGCAGGTATCACACTGAGTGGCCTAAGGAAGCATTTCTTCCAACGCAATTCCAGGGCGTTCAAAAGGGGCACGTGGACGCGTCGCAAGATACAGTCGGAGTGTGGCATGCACGCGATGTGGCACAAGACTGGCAATACCTTGCCGGTGATGGTCAACGGCCGGCAAGACATGCAACAAAAAAGGTTCTGGTGCTGCACACCAACAAGAACTTCGACCAGCAAAGGACCAACTGGGTGATGCACCAGTACCACCTCGGGGACCTGAGCAAGAGAAGGAGCGGGAGCTGGTCCTCTGCAAGATTTTCTACCAGACGAACACTAGGGCCAGGAGTAAAAAGATTATAAGTTAGTTCGTTATTGGTAGTTGTACTACCTTGTCGTCCGCAAGTTGGTATTGTTGTTAACAATCTTTTGGTATGAACTTGCATTTCCTTCCAACCATCATGCCGAGGGTCGACGTGGATATAAAGCTGAATCATTTGTTTAGAAACGAATTTTCAGGCACCTGATTTTTATTTGATGGGTAGCATAAGCACCCGCCGTTCGAATTCCCAGTTCTCCAATTTTTTTGAAACAAGCGCATGCACTTATTATCACGATAAAAAAACAATATCCGTGTTGCATCCCAGTTATCAGTCTGTACTTGCAGAATTCTCTTGTTTATTCAACACGTATATTGTTTTTTCAGGTCGAGCAAGTTTCAACTGGGCTGTAGACTGCCCAGGGTTGGTTTTGTTTTTAACGGGCCCAGCCCATGACGACAACGGGGCACAAAGATCCAGCAGGTATCTACTGGCCTCTGGCCCACTAGCGTTAGTTATATTTTGTCTTACAACATCCGCAGATAGTTTTTTTTACTGAATCAAATACACAGCCCAGTTCTATTTTCCTCTTGAAACGCATGTCCTACATCCGTTTTCTAATCTCTACCTATAGTTTTACTAGTTCATATACACAAATCATTATATTGAAAACACATAAAATTCCCTTTTCATATTTACATCCTTATTTTTGTTGTTTTTTCCCACCCAGCGCTGATTTTTTTACCACTGGTTTTCCCTTAAACCAACTCAATTGTCCCACGTCTTATTTTCTTACAAAAACAAAACGATTTTTTTGGCAAATCAATAAGTTCTTAAAAAAATGTTTATCATTTCGGGATTACAACAGTTCGGAATCCACCGAAATATGCAAAATAAGGTTGAACTTTTTGACCGTGGTCCTGGGCAGAAAATGGGTTGTAATAAATTACTTAAGAATTAGCAAATGGGCTGCAAATTATAAAAAATAGCAAATGGGCTTTATGTTGTCTGCCACAAATTTGGAGGCTGACTTGTGGGCCTACTAAGTGCATGCGTACACAAGGTTTCTCAAAAAAGAAACTTAGCCAACAATCGACTCTACCAGCGTCAGACCGTTAGATGTCAATCTAACGGCAATCGTGCTTCTTCAGTCTCTGATCTTCCTGCCCCAGCCGCCCAAACCAGCGCCGTCGGAACCGCCTGCTCCCGCCTCCCGTGGCCGGCAGTGCTGCCGGGTAGGCCTCACGGCCCCATCATACTCGCATCCCTAGCCTGTCTATCCCTCTACTCACCCACACCTCCTGTTATTTTCCGGCGACGGCAGCCGAACCAGTCAACCCTCGTACTCTCCACCGCATGGGCAGCCACTGCCGTGTCTTCCCCGGCTCCGTGTCGTTCCCTTCGTAGGCCTCGCCGTCGTCCACCGCCCTGGTGCTCTCGGCGCGGCGTGGTCAACGATGTCCATCCAACGGCCGTAGTGCTTCTTCAACCTCTGGTCTTCTTGCCCCAGCCGCCCAAAGCAGCGCCGGTCGTGCCGCATGCTCCTGCCTCCCGTGGCCGGCTGTGCTGCCCCGGAGGCCTCACCTTCCCCATACTACTCCCACCGTTGGCCAGGCCATCCCTCCACTCACCCACTCCCCCTGTTATTCTGCGGCGACGGCAGCCTCACACCACAGCCGAACTAGTGAACCCTCGTACTCCTCTCCGCGTGGGCATCCACTGCCGCGTCTTCCCCGGCTCCGCGTCGTCCCCTTCCTAGGCCTCTCCGTCGTCCACCGCCGTGGTGCTCTCGGCGCGGCGTGGTCAATGTGGTCAACGACCGACTTCCATCGGAAGAGTACTGTACGTGGAGAGGCTGACAGCTGGGTCCACGGGAGCCGCAAGGAAGTGCCTCCTTATTATGCGCAAAATAATTATTCCTCCACCTGACAGCAGGGACCCACCGGACGGGCCACCAGTATTTTGCGGAAAAAACGTTTCCCCCCTGACTGCTGGGACCCACCGGATGGGCCATCGTATTTTGCCAAAAACGTTTGCCCCTGACTGCTGGGACCCACCGGACGGACCACCGTATTTCACGAAAAAAACGTTCCCCCCGCTGTCAGCTTGGACCCACCGAAAGTGCCTCCTTATTACGCACAGAAAAATGAATACTCCCCCTGCTAGCTGGGACCCACCATGGTGGGAGGCTGACTTGTGGGCCTACTAAGTTGACGGGGATGGAGGGCTTTGTCAACTTAGTCAATATGAACGATTCTAGCTCCAATGACCGTACGATGTCCATCCAACGGCCGTAGTGCTTCTTCAACCTCTGGTCTTCTTGCTCCAGCAGCCCAAAGCAGCGCCGGTCGTGCCGCATGCTCCTGCCTCCCGTGGCCAGCTGTGCTACTGCGGAGGCCTCACCGCCCCTACTATTCCCACAGCTGGCCAGGCCCTGCGGCGACGGCAGCCTCACACCACAGCCGAACCAGTGAACCCTCGTACTCCTCTCCGCGCGGGCTTCCACTGCCGCGTCGTCCCCTTCCTAGGCCTCGCCGTCGTCCACCATCGTGGTGCTCTCCACGCGGCGTGGTCGACGTGGTCAAGGAACGACTTCCATCGGAAGAGTACTGTACGTGGAGAGGCTGACAGCTGGGTCCACGGCCACAGCCCAGTTTTTTTGTGATTTGCCAAGTAAGTCGCTTTGTCAGGCCTGTTGGGCTGCAAATCTTTCAAGACGAGGAGAGCTTTCATTTGGCTGGCCGAGAAAATGGCCCATCAGTAATGAGAAATGGGCTGTACATTTTTAAAACACATCAAACCCACAATTAGTTTCAAATATCTTTCTTTCATTTTGAGATTTTAAATTACATTATCTTTTATGCGTGGAGAATTTGTTGGATTTTATATTGATATACATTTATTTTTAAAATCAGTTTGAATGTGAGTCGAAATTTTGGGATTAAAAACAGTTCGGACCGCACCGAAATATGCAAAATTTCGTATAATTTTTTAACCGTGGCCACAATATGGGCTGTAATGCTAACAAAAAGAATATGGGCTCCAAAAAAACCTTAATAATTAGCAAATGGGCTGTAAATTATTAGAAATAATGGTAGATGGGCTGTATGCTGTTTACCACAGATTTGAGGCTTTCCTTAAAAAAAAGGTTGACGCACAAGCAGTGATTGTTGGATGGCCATCCAACGGCCGTCGTGCTTCTTCAATCTCTGCTCTTCCTGCTCCAGCCGCTCAAACAAGCGCCAGCGGGACTGCCTACTCCCTCCTCCCCACGGCCGGCTCTGCTGCCGCGCAGGCCTCACCGCCCCACCGTACTCCCATCACTGGCCTAGCCATCCCTCTACTCACCCACACCTGCTGTTATTCTCCGGCGACGGCACACGAACCAGTAAACCCTCGTACAGTCGTACTCCCCTCCGCTGGGAAACAACTGCCGACTCTTCCCTGCCTCCGTGTCATTCCCTTCCTAGGCCTCGCCGTCGTCCACCGCCCTGGTGCTCTCTGCGCGGCCTGGTCAACATGGTCAACAACCGACACACATCTGAAGTGGACTGTACGTGGAGAGGCCGACAGCTGGGTCCATGGCCACACGCAAGGAAATGCCTCCTTATTTCGTGAAAAAACGTTACCGCCGCTGACAGCTCGGACCCACCAGCTCTATCTTCGCACGCAAGGAAGTGCCTCCTTATTACGCACACAAAAAATGAATACTCCCCCTGTTAGCTGGGACCCAGTATAGTGGCAGGCTGACTTGTGGGCCTACTAAGTTGACGGGGACGGAGGGCTTTGTCAACTTAGTCAATATGCATGATTCTAGCTCCAGTGACCGTACGATGTCCATCCAACGGCCGTAGTGCTTCTTCAACCTCTAGTCTTCTTGCTCCAGCCGCCCAAACCAGCGCCGGTCGTGCCTCGTGCTCCTGCCTCCCGTGGCCGGCTGCGATGCGGCGGAGGCCTCACCGCCCCCTACTACTCCCACCGCTGGCCAGGCCATCCCTCTACTCACCCACACCCCCTGTTATTCTGCGGCGATGGCAGCCTCATACCGTAGCGAACCAGTGAGCCCTCGTACTCCTCTACGCGTGGGCATCCACTGCCGCGTTTCCCCTGGCTCCACGTCGTCCCCTTCCCAGGAATCGCCATCGTCCACCGCCCTGGTGCTCTCGGCGCGGCGTGGTCAACGTGGTCAAGGAACGGCTTCCATCAGACGTGGACTGTACATGGAGAGGCTGATAGCTGGGTCCACGACCGCAGCAAGGAAGTGCCTCCTTATTACGTGCAAAATAATTATTCCTCCACCTGACAGCGGGGACCCACCGGACGGGCCACCGTATTTCACGAAAAAACATTTCCCCCCGACTGCTGGGACCCACCAGCTACACCTTCGCACGCAAGGAAGTGCGTCCGGGCAAAAAAACAAAACAAAACGATTCGCCCCCCTGACTACTGGGACCCACCAGCTACATCTTCGCACGCAAGGAAGTGCCTGACAGTCGGGACCCACCTGGTCGAAGCGTACGTAGCGTTGTCATTCTGGTCGCGAACGTGTACATACATATATAATGGTGGAACTAGAGGCGCGCACGTGTCATAGTAGAGGCGCGTACGTGTCGTAGTAGAGGCACGCACGTAGCATGTACACATACGTACAGCGGCCAGGGTGCAAGAAAGAAAATACGGCCACGTATGTGTACATACAGGCGGGGTCTCGAATGCCTACTCGCGCATACGTACGGCTAGGGCTCGTGTACATGGCTGGGTCGGAACGGAGAAACAACGTCGTCGTCGTGTTCATGGGGAGGCAACGGAATGCGTCGTGTTCATGGGGAGGCAACAGAATGCGTCGTGTTCATGGGGAGGCAATGGAATGCGTCGTGTTCATCAGGAGGCAATGGAACGCGTGGGAGCCAACCGGCTGGGTCGGAACAGAATGCGTGGTCGTGTTCATCGGGAGGGCTTGGACGGAACAGGCGATGGAAACGAGGCCTGGCGTACCGCAAAACGGAGGAAACGGACCTCCTATGGTCGAAACGGGAGTCCTGTTGATCGGGAGGGGTGTGGCGTACCGCAAAACGGAGGAAACGGACCTCCTACGGTCGAAACGGGGGTCCTGTTGATCGGGAGGGGTGTGGCGTACCGCAAAACGGACGAAACGGACCTCCTACGGTCGAAACGGGGGTCCTGTTCATCGGGAGGGGTGTGGCGTACCGCAAAACGGGACTCCAGGGGATACTGTTCATCTCCACCGTCGACCTCCTCCAGCCTCCACGGGCTACCGTCGACCTCCTCCAGCCTCCACGGGCTCCTGTTCATCCAGCCTCCACCGCGCGCTACTCCACCGGCTACTGTTCAACCACCCCTCCACCGTCTACTGTTCATCCAGCCCTCCACACCACGGGGTCCTGTTCAACCACCCCTCCACCGTCTACTATTCATCCAGCCCTCCACACCACGGGGTCCTGTTCATCCATAGGCAACGCCACCGCTCACTGTTCATCCACCCCCCCCACAACGCTCACTGTTCATCCAATCGATCGGCTTTAGTTAGCAGCAGTAGCGAAGGAATCATTCGATCAGGTTCAGTTAACAGCCATCGATCGATCGCTCGGGTTCAGTAACGCGTAGCCTGCAGTGCAATCGCTCGGGTTCAGTTAGAGCCCAACGCCTCGCTCGGGTTTAGTTAGAGCCAACGCCTCGCACACACGCGCGTACGTGTACGAGAGAAACGCGCATCGCTCGGCCCCCGACCTCCCACCGTAACCGGGAACTCCCCGAAATTTTTGTCTCCCTCGCTTCTACCATGGTTTTTTCCGTCATGGACGGCCCAAAGAATGTCATGCAGCTGCGTCTCCGGCCCGCCCAGGACGAAAAGCCCCTTTTCTATCATGATTTTTTGTCATAGAAGTAGGAGCCCACCACATCTATGATGATACCGGGGTTTGTCACAATTATCGTCATAGAAGTGTCATATGTATGACAGAAAAAAAATTCGTTCGGCCCAAAATGTCATGGATGTGTCTTTTTTTTGTAGTGGGGATCGCCTAGCGGCAGCACAACCGGCCACGAGAGGAGGGAGCAGGCAGTCCCACCAGCACTGGTTTGGGCGGCTGGAGCAGGAAGATCAAAGATTGAAGAAGCACGATGGCCGTTGTATGGACATCCAATAGTCATTGCTCTCTGTTGACTAAGTTGACAAAGCCTTGCGTACACGTCAAAATTTTTTTAGGACAGCGTCATCGTTAACCTAGTAGGCCCAGAAGTCAGCCTCCAAATTTGTGGAAAACATCATTCATCCCATTAGCCATTATTTTTAATAATTTACAGCCGATTTGCCAATTCTTAAGGATATTTTGAAGCCCATATTCTTTTTATTAGCATTACGAACCATATTCTGGGCACTGCTAAAAAATACAACGAAATTCTGCATATTTCGGTGGGGTCCGAACTCTTTTAATCACGAAATTTCAAGTCACGTTAAAAATATGTTTTCAAAACTTATATCAAAATAAAATTCAAAAAAAATCTTCGCAAAAAATGAATGAAATTTAAAATCTTTACTAGCAAGATGCCCGTGCGTTGCACGGAACATCAAGATGCATTTGTATGAGTAGTTTATCTTGTGGGAGAAAAGGATGAACGAGGGAAGGCCGTATCTGCAAATGTGGAGAGGAGTGCGGGTAAATTGTCATAGTTTCCTTCCTATCTGTTAGATATACATCGAACGGCCTATATTGCAGGATGGCAGGCACACCATCATCACAAACTCTGCTTTTTATGAGAGTAGAGAAATCCAGAAAAAATGATATTTGAATGTAATTGCCGGTTGGCTTTCATTTAAAAATTTACAACCCATTTCTTACAATGTATAGCCCATTTTCTGGGGAAGCCCATTTCTTACTACTTACATCCCTCCTCGTCTTGAAAGATTTGCAGCCCAGCAGGGCTGAGAAAAGCAAGTAGGCGTTGGTTGGGTATTCTCCAAAAAAAAGAACTGGGCTAGCCATTTTCAGAAAGAAAAAAGATACCAAGTGGGCTCATCATGTGCTTAAATAAAAGCGTAAGCGTGGGCTAGACGGGCCATAGCCCCCGCACAGTGCGCAATTGAGCTCCGTCTCTAAAACTAAAAAACAACAGGGCGAACTGCTGGGTCCCTGGTGTTATCCGCTTGTTGTGTATTTTTCTCGTTTATTGACTACATTGACAATGGCGTGGGACCTAGTTGTCAAATAATTAGGAGGAAGTTTTTTTGGCTTGTAATAACGAGGCACCTGCTTGCGTAATGCAATGACCCTGGTGGGTCCCTACTATTAGCCTCTCCACGTACAGTCATCTCCTCATTCCTCTCGATTGTTGACCATATTGACAATGCCAGACGGCGGCGGGCATAGCGAGCGAACCAAGGTGGAGAACGATGGCGAGGCCTCAGACGGGAACAAACAAGAGCCGTGGAAGATGCGGCAGTTTAGTGGCAGGCGGAGGGGAGTACGAGGGCAACAACATGCAACTCAAGCTTACAAACGATACAAAAAGCCCAAGGATTAATTGTTCATCAAATTTAGACAAAACCCACATTGAACATGGCAATAACATCTAACCCAACCACTCTTTTTCGCAGTCACAAACAAATGGATCGATCTAATCCATAAAATCAACATCCCGTGCAAAAAAATTATTGGAGGATGACTACAATTTGTTTTAAATAGAAGCCGAGTACGTTTAGAAGCCCATTTGTACACCTGAAACTTCTTTTTTGCTAATCAACGTGTCCGTCGGTGAGAAATCTCTTGTTTTAAATCTTAAGCCTCATGGACAATAGTAACCTCGCATTCAACAGGAAGAATGTGACAAAGCTTCTATTTGCCTGGTTGGATGCATATCCTTCCATTGTTATTGTCCTCAAACGAATGTCATCAGAACTGAGAAAATCCTGGTGCTTATTACGCCACCGATTCGTTATACGTTTTTTCTCAATGTGGTAGCAGTGCCTAAGTAGACATGAAGATTGAAAACAGTTAAGGTTTGAAAAAAGAGTATGTCATAAGAGCGACAGCTGAACGGTTAATTCTAGTACAATATATATGGGCTTTCAATGTGCATGAAATCATCACCTTTATATATAAATTCTCCAGAGATCGAAAGCATCGCAGCAAGCCAATAATTATGCAGATCAAACTAAACATTCCGATATGTAAGATCTTGACAGAATCCAGCAGCATTGATAGGCTATCCATCGACGAACTCTTCATTGAGCATATAACATAATATGAGTACCCAAAGTGTACTCCAAGATGATATAAAACTTATGCGCACAAAAGAAAAATGCAGCTTATGATTACAAATGTGTAGATGATAATATACGGTACCTGAAAAAGTGAGGAGCCAAACACCAACTTCATGTGATCATTAAACGGATCATGAATTACACCCAAGGTCTCCAGTTTGGGCGCAGAGACGACAGTTATTTGCGAAGGTTTATAACAATCATCAAGGAGCAACCTTTGAAGTGAAGGGGCATCTTCGATGATGAGCTGTCGTCCATCAAAACAAATTCCAATGATTTTAAGGTGAGGCGACTTTATTTGGAGACTACTGATAGGGATTTCTATTCCCAGAACAATCAGCAAGCGCTCCAGGGCAGGGCAACTGGAGTGGATGATGCTGTGCAGTGAGGCCTCCGACAGATAAACCACCACAAGCGAAAGTTTTTTTAGCAGTGGGAGTCGAAGCATTTGTACCAGATCGTCTGGTAGATGGCACCGGGTGAAGGTGGCGGTGTGGAGAGAGGAGGAAAACCACGAGATGGACAACGGTGGTGTGGGCACAGTGTTCGGTTCGTGGTATGAAACTTTCGTGGTAATGGTAGAACTCAAACTGCTGGAGTTTTTCGAATTCAGGGATGCCAGCCAAGCGTCCACCGTGTCGGGTATAGACAGCAGGTAGCGTGTCGGGATGCAGAGGCATTGAATGGGGCCCTGTTGGTGAGAGGAGACGATGGCTCTGAGGAGATCAAATTCAGGAAGGACAGATATCTGACGACAGTCGAGATTGAGGGGCGCGGTGCACCATAGAGGGCGCCACCGAGTTGAGAGGACTTGTGTGCGGCAACAATCCTTGGTGGGGAGAAGCGAGATGATCTCCCCAAGGATGTCGTCCGGGAGATCGTTGATGCGGACCACTGGAGATTCTATGGGTTCCTCAGATCCGGGTGGGGGAGGGGCTCGCCGCTTCTCCCCGTGCTACCGGGTGCGAGATCTACAACCTGTGTCGCCTCTGGCGGGAGCCTCATCTTCTTAGCGCTGGGGCCAGCTGACTCCTTGCGGGCGTCGCGCCGAGCTCACGGGTTTGAGCAGAGTAGCTAGAGAGGAGCCTAGTGGCAGTGCGAGTGGGGAAGAAGGAGGGGTGGGGTTTTCTGTAGGAGTGGAAGAAGAGGAGCAGGCGTTTTCTGTACGAGTGAGGAAGAAGGTGAGCGGCGGTTTTCTGTACGAGTGAGGAAGATGGGGAGCGGGGGGAATTGGGGGCGAAGGAAGCGGGAGAGTCCAGCGAGCTACAGTACAAGTGGAAGCGAGGAGAAAGGAGGGTTTTTTTGGGATCGCCCGCTCTTCAAGAAACAAAAACAAAATGGGCTTTAAGATGGATAGGCTTTTGTATCGGCCCAGTCGGCTGCCTATGTTTCGTACTGGAGGGCATTAACACTAGAGACAGCCCATTAGAGACACTCTCCAGATCTCCAGCTTATTGCCCATTCGAAAGAAAATAAGAGACGCCTCCAGCTTAATTATGGCTCCTCATCGGTAACATTTTTCAACTTGAAAAAAATTTATAGCTCCTTTTCGGGCCAGCTTGGCATCCACCAAATTAGAGGATGGTGTACTGCATGCAGACACTCACACTGGTCGTAGCACGGCAAAATGAGGGGTCAAATAACATGCCCACAATATACATAGATTAATAAGGATTGTGGGGGATTAAATCATGTACAAGCCAAATTCCCCTCCATTCCTCTCCAAACCCCTTGGGAGGAGGTTGAACCGAACAAGGCCTAAGACTAACCACAGTGGGAGTAACTTAATTCCATACGGTATCATAATATGATACCGAACCCTCTCTTTCTTCATTTAATTCTACGCCACCTCATCGAATATGCCTACTACTCCCTTCGTTACAAAATATAAGTCTTTCTAGAGATTTCACTATGGACTACATATAGATGTATATAGACGTAGTTTGGAGTATAGATTCACACATTTTGCTCCGTATGTAGTCCATATTGAAATCTCTAGAAAGACTTATATTTAGGAACGGAGGGAGTAGTTGGCATGCATGATACTACTTATGATACTACCATTACAACCAACCTAGTAGAATTAATATACCTAATCTAAATGGTCGCCGCCTGATCTCTTTGTCCTCCTCCAGCATCCGGCAAAAGAAGAATCATGCAAGACACCGGCTGTATTCGCCGGCGTCGCCTCGGCGGTTGCCTTCATGGGATACAATCGGCGGCGGCCTCCCGTGTTCTACTTCTCCTCGATGATGGCGGCGGGCGGGAACGTGTTGGCTGTCACCTCGCCGACATCCACGTAGCCGCGTCACCTCGTCGACATCCGCGACAACTTCTTTCTCTGCCTGGATGTCATGGCTATGCATGCATCGAAGGCGGATGGCGCAGTAGCAGACACTGGAGGCACTGTACGACGCAACGGCGTCGAGGGCAACGACGATGCCCTTGCCGCCGTGCTCACCGACAAGCCGCGTGGAGCAAGTCGGCACTCTTCCTCGAGCTGTATTGGAGCGGCCAGCTGTGGAACCATGCGCTGGCTTAGTACGGCACTGCCTCCGACGGGCTAGGCGAGGTAGGTGGAGCAGCGAGCTGCCTCGCTCGTAATTGTCGGGCTCGACGGTCCACCCAGATGGCTTTTATGCCCGAGAACTGCTATTCCTGCTCGTCGGATACCGCCGAAAGAGTGGACAAAATGGTGGAAGGAGGAGCTTGGCTGGCGTCCTGCTCCTGAATGGACGTGTGTGGCCAGAGTGGGTTCCTCGCATTCCACACGGGTTTAAATGTAGGTTTTTGAATGCGGCGAGGAGGCGGGTACAGCTCGTAATGCAGCGGGCAGCGCCCTGGGCCGGCGCGCCGCTTCAAATGGCGGACGCAGTGAGAGGTCGCGTCCACCCTGACCCCCTTGATGGTGTACATCACCTTGTCTCCAGAACTGAGATGCCACGTGTACCAGATGAATGACTCCAAGTTCGACCACCATGACGCTAGGCATGAGCCGAGGAACACTGTTGGAGACACCCCCTCATAATTTTCCCACTCCTGCATTTTAAGTTCCTACGAAGAGAGTAGTACTTGCTCTAAATGATGTGCCGCTGCAAGAGCCGCCTATATTAATTAACCATGCTCAAAAAAGGTGGACCAGCTTTGGCTATAGTAGTATACTGTACTAGGTTAGTAGGTGACCTTGCGCTTGGCTCTTCGCCTCTTCCGGAAGTCGAACAATAATGATGGTACTACAATAGTACTGCCTAGAAATCTGACACCAAATGAACTGCTGCACATCCACCGCTTGTAAGCAAAAGTTTCTCCTTGTGCTGCGAGCCACCACGCACGTGTTGGTGAGGGAGAAGGCGTAGTAAGCAAGCTTCTGGGACACATCAAAGTTAATATTTAGTACTCTCTCCAAAAAGGGCCGACCATGTCGATGGCTAGCATCCCGTGCTCCGTCATTGAGTACATGCACTATTCATGTGCCATCGAGGAGAAAAAATATTGCGTAGTACTAGGTGCCATCGTAGTGCACGACTCACTTACGCACAACTTATCTCCATTTTCTTGCATGACACGTGCACCTTGATGCTAGATGTCCCGTGTGTTGGCAAAAGGATGAACAAAGCTCATGTCAAAAAAAGAGAGTGGAAGAAGATAGATTCCCGACAACCGATAAGGAGCAAGGAACCTTGCGGTGGAGCGTCTGCACTCATAACATTTTCTTTTATTTAGCGATATAAAATCAACCAATCATCTCCACGGTAGACCGGAAGAGTACGAAACACGACAGCCCAGTGTAGTTACATCATACATGGCCAACCCACGCTATCACCATATTTCTTGGCCTCTGCGCGACACCTAGCTCTAGTAATCCACCAGCCCGTATCGCTCCTCGCTCCTTGTCTCTCTCAAAGTGCGGCGGGCTGGCGTTTTTATTGTCTATTGAGGTCGGTTAACCCATCACATGTTAGCGACATGCCAAGAGCATTCTAAAAAAATTACTGTACTCTATTGTTATGCCAAAGAGGAAGCGCTTTGACCGACGGGCCAAAGAGACAGGCGTGTCATGCCGTGAGTGAGTCCAGTTTCTCGTTTTGAACTTGTTTGGTGTAGTAGTAACACTTGGTTTTGACTATTGATAAGATTTTACATAGGGCCTAATGTATTCTTCGAGGTTGCCTTTGACTATTGATAAGATTTTATATAATTTGAAAATTATATCATTCGAAGATCCTTTCACGTTCCGTTAAAGAAAGATCCTTTCACGTACGAATTTGACGGTATGCTTTGAGCAACTTGCATGTCCTATACTGCTCCTGTTTGGATACTCTAACTTAGCTAGAGGTTGGACTAACTCATGACTAACCCTGAACTAACTATAGCCAAAGAGGTCTTTGGATGACAGGGTTAGATTGACAATAAATGCACTTGATGGAGAGATAAAAGTGATTTTTCAGTGGGCCCCATGACTAGCTCCAATTAGCACCACTTGGCTGGCGGGAAAGTGATTTTTCAGTGGACCCAATGAGAACTATCTCCAATTAGCACCTCTTGGGTGGGATAGTTTATTTGGTGGGTTTGGTGCAACTTGCTCCAATTTAACCCTCATGTTTGGATACTTTAGGGCTATTTGAGCCCCAACTAGCTCAAACTAACTCTATCCCATGGATCCAAACAGGGCCAAAGTTAGTCTCAGAAAACGCATTAAGCCATATATACATGGACGGACGGAGTACATGATACTAGCAAACGCTCACCATTAGTAGTAGTTCATTGGTTGGTTTTGTTTTTTGATTCAGTTGATGTGCTACTACCGTCCAATATTAGTGTGTGGTTGTTTCTACAATAAAAAAGGAGGTAGTACTTACTGTGGGAAAGGTGAAGTGATGGTTGCTTCGCCCGAGAAACTTATTACTCTGGGAATATTGGAGTACCAGCGGATTCAACTAACAGAGAAATGATGGTTGCTTCATCCGGGCAACTTACTGTGGCGAAGGTGGGGCTCTGTGATTTGACTACTCACTAGTCATTATTACTGCGGCGCAACGACCGGGGTGAATCTTTCCCTGTAGCTGTGCACTCAATATTGATGCATGGCAGGTGGAGCCGGATGAAGGATGTCCCACATGTCGGCGAAACAAAGTTGAATTGTTTCTGGCATTGCTATCAATCCTTCAGGATTTGTTTATATGTACGCATAATTTTAATGAAATTGTACTGTGATGCTATGAAGGTTTCAACTTAGGATTCATGTGTCCTCTTTCCTCAAGATTGTCTCATTACAACATTCCATCAAATACAAATGAAACTACCATGGCTACTAGTGCATCTCAATGGTTCGCATATCAGCGCCAATATTCACATCAGAACTAAAGACAAAGTTCTGAGAAGGTGTACAAATAAAGAAAAATATATAATTGATCGATGTTGTTCGTAGGTATGACTCCATTTCCTGGGCACAGTGTTCATTGGTTGGCAGCTAGTTTCACCCAGCTCTGTAGCCAAAAAAGAGGTGTATGGAAGACATCACAATCCGATCATTTTGTGCCGCTCCACTAAAATCGAGCTAATCATCCCTGTTTGAAAAGATATTCAGTCAGTGTGATTACAATAATAGTGGAACAAGATGATGAAACATAACACACACAAATAGAAGCTGATCACCTCTGTGATCGCTCTTTAGGACTAACTACTTGTTGGATAAGATTAGGCACAGAGTTGGATGAGGAGGATAGCAAAACCAATCTCCCTTTCTGCAGTCCCACAGAAATGTAAAAACGTTACCCGTGTGACATTTTGGCGGAACTGCACAAAACACTCATAAGAGAAAAAGTGATTTGTGCATTTCACTAAAAGGTCGCAATAGCAACGAGGTGAAATGGATAGCCCTGTTTGCCAAAGGAGGTAGAAAGGAAACAATTACTGCCCAATAACATGAGTTGAAGACACATACACCAACACAAAAGAAGCATATTCCTTGTAATAAGGGAAAGATAGCAGCATGGTGGTTTAACAAAAATGGTTTGAGGACGAGATTGCAAGATGGAAAGTACGCCGGCCGAGATACGTTTTAAGGAAACAACTAAAGAAGATCCACATGCAGGATTTTCCACATGCAGCAACATGGGAAGATGGGCAGTGTAGCAAAGCCGGAGGAAGCTATACCTGAGGGTCATCAAGATGTAACTAGGAAGGCGCCGGCGGCCGGGATCTGGCCATACTGTTGCAGCAAGCAAGTGGCGAAGGCCCTACCGCGCTGGAGCTTGGTCAGAGAGAACGCCGGGTACCGCAGATCGGGACGTGCTGCCTCAACGCCAATGAACGGAGAAATGATGCACATCCTCCCTTTCCGCCGGTGAACGGGATGCATCCGGATCAGTGACCAACAATGAGAGAGAGGCCACTACCGCCTTGTATGAGATGGTGTGACGAGAGACAAACCCCGGCAGGCAGGCTCCATTGTATATAGAGGTGCGGATTTTTCTTTTTTCCCGGCGACAATCATTTTATATTCTGTACGTGCCATTGAGGAATATAACTTTATTTAATACTAATGCGTCAAGTCGAACTTTGTTCCATCTACGCGTGGTACACGACCCTCCTTTGAGTAAACAACCGCTACATGCGTCAAATTATCACGTGGGCTGCCTTTTCGTACAGAAATGAACTCCACCGTGTACCCGCGCGGGTGTGGCCGGGAACGAGACGTGAGTACGTGTGTCATGCGTGCACCTCTTCTTATGGTGCAGCTACGTACGTGGGTGGGTGTGAGAGAGATGGTTTGTGTGAAATAGAGGCAATGTGTTAATGATATCTCAAACAAAAAACGTAACATATGCAATGTGTGTGAAACAGAGTCATGGATATATCATATATAGAGGGAGCGATCCAAGAGAGGAGAGTGGAGGGATCATCAGCGTGAGATATCGATAGAATCGAAAACAGGAATGAAGTGTGTGGGTGCACGATCGATAAAGAGTGCCATCAAATTTGTGTTTGCCCACGCCAAAGATACATGGCGGCTGGCCTACTGGAATTTGAGAGGGCAGAGGTGCAGTTTTTCTCTGTGGCATGGATACCTACCTACAATGTTCGACTATCGGTGTGTGGCGGGGGGGCAAGGGGGCAGAGACCTAACTATAGAGAGGTAGATCGACTAGTATGTGTGTGGAGAAGGAGAGAGACCGAGCTATGTATTGAGGGAGATCGATCGGCATCCATGCATATGTGTAGAAGAGGAATAAGGTTGGGAGAAAGACAAAGGTAGAGTGTCGGAGGGTTGGTGGCGGAGTTGCTTCTCACAAATGGTGGGAGAGGCCTGCTAGACAAATAGAGGGTACGAGTGCAATATCAATAAGAGAGGGCCGGGGATGTCTGCCTGTCTATGCACGTGCGTGTGAGAGACGGGTCAGGAGGTATGCGAGGATGATGAGGGGGGACGATATGGTTGTGGTAAGCAGACGTAACTACATAGGAAGATCAACCATCGTGTGTCCGAGAAAGGGAGAGACATAATTAGTGAGGTAAGTCTATCGGTGCATGGGGAAAAGAATTATAGTTGACCTAGCTATATGTAGGGAGATCGGTACGTATACATGCATGCATGTGTTAGAAGCAAATAAGGTCCGGAGAGATGGACAGGGGGAGAGGGGTGCAGCTAGGAGGTGGTGCGAGAGGCCTACTATGTCGAGGGGGGAGGAGTGTGCGAGTATGAGATCGATGAAAAGAGGGGCAGGAGTGTGCACCTGCGTGGAACCATATTGGACATAGGGGGGCATGGACGGTGAGAAGGGAAGAGGGGAAGTGTGTGTTTGTGGTAGGCACACTTGGCTAGAGAGGTATATCGACAGGTGTGCGCCAGAAAGAAGGAGCCGGGGGGGCTACACAAATCATGGGTGAACGACCTAAAGAGAAATAACAAATGTGCGCGATGGAGGGGACGCTGAGGGAGGGTGAGAGGGGGCGGGCGTGTGCATGCACGATAGAAAGTTAGCGCTAGCTAGCTACAAAGAGGAGAGGATCGTGATGGCGTAAAAGTCGAACAGAGATCATAATTCATCATAAAAAAGTGGATTTGGATATTTGAAGAAGATATCGTAATGTAGAACATTCATTATAATTTGGGATAATGTGTGGCTTTTGCATCTCAGGGCAAAAATACTTGTCATGATGAAGGGGGCGGGGCACTATACTTTGTGTGATAAACACGGTTTACGTATGGAACATGGTTTAGATTATGAATATCTAGTTAGTACATCAAATGTACTCTTATTTGGAATCAACATCAAGTGTATTCAAAAAATTGAATACGAGTTCATATAGTACACATAGTTCATATATATCTCTATAGCAATCATGTGGTGTGTTGTTAAGGTAATACACGAATGATGGTTTAAGTTGGCAACAATCATGATTCTATATATTCTTATTCAAATAGAGAAACAAATTCAAATTTAGATCAAATTGCAGCGGTAGTATAGACATTTGGAATGCACTAAAATGTTGATATGAGTAGGTTACATGCATTATACAGCCAGCGAAAAAATTTAATTGGACATAACATGGATTCATAGCTTTGAATAGCATTTGTATAGTAAAACGGGACAAGACTCTCTCTTTGTGTGGTGTGAATAGTTTTATTTTTTCTTTTTTTCGTTGAGGGAAGTGCAAATTGATTTGGTACATACAAGTATTAAAAAACAATATTACACGTTAGGCTTGTCCCTAAAATTCAACCCGCGCCTTGTTATATCCCGAAAATTCAGACATCGTGCTCCCAAAACTCGCGCCTTGCTATCCTAAAATTACAACGCACGCAAAAACTCCCTCCAGCTGCCAAATGCCGACACGTGAAATCCCCCTTCTAACCCTGAGCCAAAAGGGCCGCTAGTTCAAATCGGTGGGGGTACTTCTGTAACACACCCTACATTTTGGACAAGCGCGTCCCTAAGTCATGGTTCCCCCTCCCAATCGCCTCCTTTTCGCCATTCAAAATCCCAGGCCGCCATAACCTCTCTGCTCCAGCCAAGAAACCCCACCCTCCTCTGTCTGCCACCTTGATAACCCACAAGTATAGGGGATCGCAACAGTTTTCGAGGGTAGAGTATTCAACCCAAATTTATTGATTCGACACAAGGGGAGCCAAAGAATATTCTCAAGTATTAGCAGTTGAGTTGTCAACTCAACCACACCTGGTAAACTTAATATCTGCAGCAAATTATTTAGTAGCAAAGTAGTATGGAAGTAACGGTAACGGTGGCAAAAGTAACAGTAGTAGTTTTGTAGTAATTGTAACAGTGGCAACGGTAAAGTAACTAAGCAAAGAACAATATGTGAAAATCTCGTAGGCATTGGATTATGTCGGATGTGATTCCTCATGCAATAGTTATAACATAGGGTGCCACAGAACTAGCTCCAGTTCATCAATGTAATGTAGGCATGTATTCCGAATATAGTCATGCGTGCTTATGGAAAAGAACTTGCATGACATCTTTTGTCCTAACCTCCCGTGGCAGCGGGGTCCTATTGGAAACTAAGGGATATTAAGGCCTCCTTTTAATAGAGTACCGGACCAAAGCATTAACACTTAGTGAATACATGAATTCCTCAAACTACGGTCATCACTGGTAAGTATCTCGATTATTGTCACTTCGGGGTTAACGGATCATAACACATAATAGGTGACTATTGAATTGCAAGATAGGATCAAGAACTCACATATATTCATGAAAACATATTAGGTTCAGATCTGAAATCATGGCACTCGGGCCCTAGTGACAAGCATTAAGCATAGCAAAGTCATAGCAACATCAATCTCAGAACATAGTGGATACTAGGGATCAAACCCTAACAAAACTAACTCGATTACATGATAAATCTCATCCAACCCATCACCGTCCAGCAAGCCTACGATGGAATTACTCACGCACGGCAGTGAGCATCATGAAATTGGTGATGGAGGAAGGTTGATGATGACGATGGCGACGGATTCCCCTCTCCGGAGCCCCGAACGGACTCCAGATCAGCCCTCCCGAGAGAGATTAGGGCTTGGTGGCGGCTCCGTATCGTAAAACACGATGTATCCTTCTCTCCGATTTTTTCTCCCCGAACGTGAATATATGGAGATGGAGTTGAGGTCGGTGGAGCACCAGGGGGCCCATGAGGCAGGGTGGCGCGCCCCAGGGGGTGGGCGCACCGCCACCCTCGTGGATAGGGTGCGGGCCCCTGGTCTTGATTCTTTCGCCAGTATTTTTTATATATTCCAAAAATATTCTCCGTGAAGTTTCAGGTCATTCTGAGAACTTTTATTTCTGCACAAAAATAACACCATGGCAATTCTGCTGAAAACAGCGTCAGTCCAGGTTTGTTCCATTCAAATCATGCAAGTTAGAGTCCAAAACAAGGGCAAAAGTGTTTGGAAAAGTAGATACGATGGAGACGTATCAACTGCCCCAAGCTTAAACCTTTGCTTGTCCTGAAGCAATTCAGTTGACAAACTAAAAGTGATAAAGAAAAACTTTTACAAACTCTGTTGGCTCTTGTTGTTGTTAATATGTAAAGCCAACATTGAAGTTTTCAGCAAAGATTGTGAACTAACCATATTCACAATAACATTTAGGTCTCATGTTTACTCATATCAATGACATAATCAACTAGCGAGCAATAATAATAAATCTCGGATGACAACACTTTCTCAAAACAATCATAATATGATATAACAAGATGGTATCTCGCTAGCCCTTTCTGAGACCGCAAAACATAAATGCAGAGCACCTCTGAAGATCAAGGACTGACTAAACATTGTAATTCATGGTAAAAGAGATCCAGTCATAGTCATACTCAATATAAGCTAATAATAATGCATGCAAATGACAGCGGTGCTCTTCAACTGGTGCTTTTTAATAAGAGGGTGATGACTCAGCATAAAAGTAAATAGATAGGTGATACGTCTCCAACGTATCTATAATTTATGAAGTATTCATGCCATGTTTACAATAGTTTTATATGATTTTGGTATGATTTGATTAGAACTAACCCGGACTGACATTGTTTTCAGCAGAACTACCGTGGTTTTGTTTTTGTGCAGAAATAAAAGTTCTCGAATGCGCTGAAAATCAACGAAGAATTTTTCTGGAAAATATAAAAAAATACTGGAACAAAAATCTACCGGAGGGGAGTCCCTGGGTCCCACGAGGGTGGGGGGCATGCCCACCCCCTGGGTGCGCCCCTGTGCCTCGTGGACTACCCGTGGGGCCTCCTGACTTGTTCTCGACGCCAACCTCTCCTATAAATACCCAAATCTCCAGAAACTAACCTAGATCGGAAGTTCCGCCGCCGCAAGCCTCTGTAGCCACAAGAAATCAATCTAGGCCCTCTCTGGCACCCTGCCGGAGGGGGCCATCATCACCGGAGGCCATGGAGGAGGATCCCAGAGGGGCCATCATCGCCATGAAGGCCAAGGACCAGAGGGAGAACCTCTCCCCATCTAGGGGGGAGTCCATGGAGGAGGAAGCACAAGGGGGAGAACCTCTCCTCCTCTCTCTTGGTGGCACCGGAGTGCCATCGGGAGGGTAATCATGACGTGGTGATCGTCTTCATCAACATCACCATCATCATCACCATCCTCATCTCTTTTACGTGGTCCACTCTCCCATACCCCGCTGTAATCCCTACTTGAACATGGTGCTTTATGCCACATATTATGATCCAACGATGTGTTGCCATCCTATGATGTTTTGAGTAGATATCCTTTGTCTTTGGGTTGATTGATGATCTAGATTGGTATGAGTTGTATGTTTTATTTTGGTGCTGTCCTATGGTGCCCTCCGTGTCGCGCAAAATTGAGGGATTCCCGCTGTAGGGTGTTGCAATATGTCCATGGTTTACTTATTTTCTGCGTTGCTTGAGTGTCGGGAGCATAAACACGAATAAGTGGGTCACGGCGTATAGGATAAAGGGGACTTGATACTTTAATGCTATGGTTGGGTTTTACCTTAATGATCTTTAGTAGTTGCGGATGCTTGCTAGAGTTCCAATCATAAGTGCATATGATCCAAGACAAGAAAGTATGTTAGCTTATGCCTCTCCCTCATATGAAATTGCAATAGTGGTTACCGATCTTGTTAACAATTGCCTAGGACAATTCCGCAGACCGGCCCATCATTATTCCACACTCGTTATTTACAATATTTAGTAATGTACTCTAGCTTTATGATAACAGCACCTACTTTTATATTTTAGCTCTCCGATATCATGCAAAGTTATCTTCTTCATACCCACAACGTAGTTTTATTTCTCGTTTCTAGTTGGAAGCAAACGTTCGGTGTACGTAGAGTCGTATCAATGGCAGATAGGCCTTGAGAGAATATTGATCTTACCTTTAGCTCCTTGTGGGTTCAACACTCCATACTTATCACTTCCACCTTTGGAATTGCTACGATGATTCCCTGCACTTGGGGATTATCAAGCTCTTTTCTGGCGTCGTTGCCGGGGAGCAATAGCGTGGGGTTGATATTCTCATGTGTGCTTGTTTGCTTTCTTCACTAAGTAGATTTTGTTTTTCCTTTTTGTTTCTATTTAGTTGTGGGTGAAACATACATTTTTTTAAAGAATGAAAATACAAAAAAAAATTACTTGCCTTTCATGCCTAAAAAGTTTTTCAAAAAGGGAAGTGATTGGAAAGTTATGCATTGAAGAAGTGAGGGTCGGCCTTGAGCACTTGTGTTCATGCTCATGGAAACAATGTAGAATTTTTCATGGAAGTTTCTCTGTAAATAATTATCCCCTTGTATATATTAATTTTATTATAAAAATAATGTGCCAAGCTTTGGTTTTAGGATGATTAGATTGCTTGTTTACTTTGTGTAGTACAAAAACAGAAACTTTGGCTGTAGCTCGTGAATTTAATTTTTTTAGTGGAAAGTCAAATGGGTCTGAAACTTTTTGCACATTACTTATGTACAAATTGTTTAAATTTTCATATTTTTCTAGAATTGTTGGAGTTACAGAAGTATACTAAACTTCCAGATTACTACAGACTTTCCTGTTTTTGACAGATTCTGTTTTCCATGTGTTGTTCGCTTATTTTGATGAATCTATGGGTAGTATCGGGGGGTATGAACCATGGTGAAGTTGGAATACAGTATATATAGTTCTAATATGAAATTGGAATGAGTTTGCAACAGTACCTAAAGGTAGTGATTTGCTTTATTATACTAACGGATCTCACAAAGTTTTTGGTAAAGTTTTGTGTGGATGAAGTGTTCGAAGATCGAGGAGCTATCAATATGAGAAGAATAAAGAGAGGCAATAGTTCAAGCTTGGGGATGCCCAAGGCACCCCAAGTAAATATTCCAAGGATACTCAAGCATCTAAGCTTGGGGATGCCCCGGTTGGCATCCCATCTTTCTTCTTCAACAATTATTGGTATACCTTGGTTTTTGTTTTGTTCACATGATTTGTGTCCTTTGTGTTTTTCTTTTTCTTTAAGAACCATGCTAGTATGAGATATCACTTCATCGATTTATAGAATGATCCACGTGCTTCACTTATATCTTTTGAGTATGACCTTATAGAACGCTCTTTGCGCTTCACTTAAATCTTTTGAGTATGGTTTTATAGAATGCTTCGTGTGCTTCACTTATATATTTTGAGCTTGGATATTGGTTAGACCATATTAATTGTAGAATGATCCATGAACTTCACTTATATCTCTTGGAGTATGAATAATATTATCATCTAAAGCGGGTTTGGAAGAGTGTCAACTTTAGGAATTATTGATCCCACTATTCCGAATGAGAAGAATTTTGCTTATGTGGAGAGTAGAAAAATTTCTATGCTTGTAGATCATGAAAATAATGCTTTATGTGATGGTTATATTGTTGAATTAATTCATGATGCTACTGAAAATTATTATGAGGGAGGAATATATGCTTGTAGGAGTTGCAATAATATCAAGTTTCCTCTCTATGTGCTTAAAGTTTTGAAGTTATACTTGTTTTGCCTTCCTATGCTAGTTGATTCTTGTTCCTATAAATTATGTACTCACAAAATCCCTCGGCATAGGAAGTGGGTTAGATTTAAATGTTCTAGTCATATTCTTCATGATGCTCTCTTTATGTTTCAATTCTTTTCTTTTATGTGAGCATCATTGAAATCATCATGCCTAGCTAAAAGGCACTAAAGAAAAGCGCTTGTTGGGAGACAACCCAATATTTACCCTTACTGTTTTTCTGTGTTTACATGATTAAGCTACTGTATTAATCATGTTTTATAGATTTTGTTTCAATAAAGTGCTAAGTAAGACCTTTGGGAAGACTTGGGTGAAAGTTAATGTGATCTTGCTGTAAAAAACAGAAACTTTGCGCTCACGAGATTAGCTGCCATTTTTTTTACAGAAGAGTGCTTTTGAGTTGATTCTTTTTGCAGAAGATTAATAGACAAATTCCTCACGTCCACCAATTCATTTCATAATTTTTGGAGCATTATACGTATGGTTGCTGTTCAGATCATTACAGACTGTTCTGTTTCTGACAGATTCTGTTTTTTTTTGCATAGTTTGCTTGTTTTCTAGTTTCTATGGATTATATTTCTCAATATAAATTGTAGAAATGATCTGGTACAGTAGGAATTGTGTGAAAACAATTATGAATCTTGTCTTTGACTGTCCCAAAGTGAATGGTTTACTCTTTATCATACTAACCTATCTCATGAAGTTCCGTTAAGTTTTGTGTGATTGAAGTTTTCAAGCTTTGGGTGAGATATCGATATGAGGAGAATAAGGAATAGAAATACCCTAAGCTTGGGGATGCCCAAGGCACCCCAAGGTAATATTAAAGGAAGACTCAAGTGCCTAAGCTTGGGGATGCCCCGGAAGGCATCCCCTCTTTCGTCTTCAAAACTATCGGTATACCTTACACTACAAAAAAATACACTTCCGTGATGATACGTGTTTGTCACAGTAGGTCGCGTTTTTTGTCATGCATGTACATCCATGACAAATTTATGACAGAATCAAGATAGTCATACCCGTGCTGTCATAGAAGTGTTCCATGACATTACCAAAATTATCATCACGGAAGTGTCCACTTCCATGACGATAAATCGCGCGTCACAGAAGTGCTTTCGTCAAGGGTGACCAACACGTGGCATCCACCGTAACGGAACGCCATTAAGCTATCAGGTCGGGTTTTGGATCCGATAACCCGTTAACAGCCCCGACCAATGGGGATTTTCCACGTGTAAAATCATCATTGGCTGGAGGAAACACGTGTCGGCTCATCGTTGGGACAGATGTCATCCACTCATTGGACAGAAGGGGCCTATGATACGTCGACACGTGGCACGGCCCAACAGAGGCCCATTCCTGTGAAAAGGCCGGCCCATTTGACTTGGCCAAAAGGTGGCGGGCCGGCCCATGGAAAGCCTGTTAACGGCCTGTTCGCATATAGCCCATTTACAGCCCGCTAACCCAAGGCCCGTTACGCCCTAGCCGAATTAGGCCCAGTAGCGTCATCTGGGCCATCCAATATGATTCCAGCCTGTTTTCACTTCTGGCCCATGTATGGCCCATGACGTCTTTCGGCCCATATGAGGCCCTATGTAACTCTTGGCCTATTAACGGCCCGTGGTGTACTGGCCCGTAATGAACAGCGTATCACTTTACACCCATTAACGACCCGTGGTGAAACTGGCCCATAATGAACAGCGTATCACTTTATACTCATTAACGGCCCGTTATTCCGTTGGGCCGTTTCCAGCCCATGTTATCTTTCAGCCTTCTCAGAGCTCATTTATTCTTGGGCTCATTTCCAGCATTCGTTTACTTACGACCCGTTACTGTCATTTTCTGCTTGTGGGCCAAATTCAGCCCGTGGTTACAGTCGGCCTGTTTGTGGTCCGTTAATATGTTGGGCCGTTTTCATAGCGTCATCAAATACGGCATATTAACGATGGCCCGTTATGGTTGGCCCATGAACGGACGATTCCAACTCTAGCCCGTTTACGGCCATAATGCGGCCTGTTATTGGCCCATGTTTGGCCAATCGATCATACGGCCCGTATAAGGCCCATTGATGATACGGCCCGTAGAAGGCCCATTGTTTCTACGGCCCGTAGAAGGCCTACTGTTTCTACGGCCCGTAGAAGGCCCACTATTTCTATGGCCCGTAGGAGGCCCAGTGTCACTACAGTAAATATTAGCCCATGGTTATTGTGGCCTAGTTTTAAAAAATAGGTTATTGCAGCCACTAGCAAACCGCGGAAAAATAACTACACTGACTACAAGCAAACAAATAAACAAGACAAGAAGGAAATAAATAAGCAAGCAACTTATGCTAGGCTATCACGGCTATTACACATATTACATCGACTGGGCATCAAAGTTCGCCACCAGTGATCATAAAGCGCAACGAAGAAGCAGATTACAAAAACTGGGCACCATTGCAGCGTAACAAAATAATACTGAACCGAGACCACTTCCAAGACAGTTCAAGAAAGGTTAGACTTGCGGGGGAACTGCTGCGCAAGCTGTTGAGCAAGGCTGTGAGACCGGCCTAGCATGTCGGTCATAGCTTCCAGGTGTAGCTGTTTAGCGATGAGGTTCTCATTGGTGTTCTCCGCAATCTTTCTTAGAGATAGGACTTCAGGTCGAAGTTGAGTTGCAGAATGCCTTTCTGCTAGAACTTGGGACTGAAGAAGTCGAACTGATTCAGACAACGAATTCTGTGAGCTTGTCTGACTGTTAGTCTCAACTAACTTGAACACTGCATCAAGACAAGACTTTGGGGTTGTCTCGCTATCTTCAAGATGTTTTGCTTTCTTTGCTGCAATATATGTTGGGTTTGTCTCACAGCCTTCAGCAGACTTGTGCATGCCATCAGGCATATCACCCTGAAACAAAGCAGAGAGATGACAGGTTTTGCACGTGTACAAACAAAGATGATAACTGTTCTGTCAATTCTATCCAATTTCAAATTAGAAAATAAAGAGTAAGTTCAAAATATCAATAACATAATTTGGCATTGTTCATAATGCGGGGAGCTTCACCACACTGCTGGATTACCATGTCAACATAACAAGCATAGATGAAGGGCAAACAAAATCATTGTATCTATTTTGGATAATGTGCATGGCATGTTGTTCATATCATCAGCCACATCAGTAAGATAAAACAGGAGATGACAAGGTGCAAACATGGGCTGCTTCACCACACACTGGATTATAGATCCACAAAAACAAGCATACATATAGGGAGTATTAAGTAATGTGCATGGTATGAATAAGGAATTTGGTTTTACAAGTAAAACTTAGAACTTACAGTTCTTACGAACATGCATTTTGGTAGAAACAGCAAACTAAACAGCAGTAAACGATAGGGAGTGTGAGCAAATTAAACAGCAGTTGAGGATAAAGGCTTTAGAAGGACTGACTTACATTAACAGTTAACACCGGCTTTATAATGCCCTTCTCCATGTCAAGGGAAGGATAACTCAAGAATTTCACCATAGAATCTTCTTCATAAGCATTGCATGTACTCTACATTTTGTAGAGAGTAATTATAGATATGATAATACTGGAAGGGATAGAGGATAATGAAGATAAGATGCAGATTGATGCTACATAATCAACTACCAATCCCTGGAAGTACAAGCGTTATAGGACAAAATGTACTGACAAGCGCAACGGGCTACACTTCTGCACTGGCATTGTCTGTGTATTCTACTTGTTGGTAAGATTAAATATAGATCTGATCTTTTTTAGTAAATGGTGGGCGAGGGAGATAAGATGCAGAATGCTACAAAATGAACCAATCCCTCTTCCCATACTACAAGAGTGTTTTAAACGCTGGTGTACTGTACAAAACGTTCTTATATTATGGGATGGAGGGAGTAGCTGTTAATGTAAGTACAGTGATAGACCATGTTCAGTCCTTACAAGAGGACTGCAGAGCTAAACCTCTTCAAAAGCATTGGGTTTATTCTAAATTTATGTAAGAGTCCATACGGATCTTATAATGTCCACCAAATGGACGATTACGAGGCTAACATGTGCAGTGATGCTACATAATCAAATAGCTATGAAAGTAAGTATGGTCATACAAGGCAACAGGTACTCACAAGAGCAATGCAGTGTGCAGTATAGTTGCGAGATTCTATGGTCCCTTGAGAACGAATGTTCTTCTACTAACAGTTTTCCTACAAGTGAGACATTAAGGCAAATGCAGAAATGTAGTTCAAATTGTGATGTGATATCATAGACAGTACCTTACGCTGCAGCCGAGACCAATGTGTACCAAGATTATTCCAGTCATCGTCGGATAAATGTATCACCGGAGACTTTACAGAAATTTCGTTCAGAGGCTTGCCATCGAAGTGCGCTTGCCTCAGGTAGGAACGATACTTCATCAACGAGTGCTTGAAAAGAGCAACCAACCCTTGCTCGTCATCACAATCCAGTTTGCTCCTCGCCTATTTAAAAGAATGAAATCTTGTGTCTTCTGTCAGCAGAAACATATGCAATAATGACCATGAATAACATTAGTACATTACTTACGCGTAAGTTGCGGAGGAAGACTGGAAATTGTTATGTGTCTGTGGTATAATCTTTCCATGAAGGAAAGATGCGCACAAAGTTCCTGACAACAACATAAGCTTTGTCTTCTAAACTGGGAAGAAATGGAACAGGGGTCCTATTTGCTGCAATTGGGGCTCTCTCTAGTTCGAAAAGGGATTTGGCAACTGGATTTGGCAACTGGAATGGGGGTTTTGCGTCGTACAGCTGGTGCTATGTCAACTGGCATAATCATATTGTTTGCTGTAGTTGGGGTCTGCTGAGTTGGGGCATCAGAAATGACCAGTGTAGTAGGGCTAGAGTCTGCTAGAGTTGGGGTATTTTGTGGGTCGGGTGATATTGCAACTACACCTAATGGGCTATTTGATTTATCAGGTGCCACTACCTTTTCCAAATACTTTGCTTGTGCTCCTCCACGATCAGCAATCACCCTCTTCCTTTTGAACGTCTGATACACAAGAACAACATTTGAATGGATAAATATGGTATGATGACAGATGGAATATGTACTAAAAATGGATAGGCAGGGCGTATTCACATACACGATGTGTAAACTAAGCTAATGGCAGTTCAACAAAGTAGAAGCAATGCAAAGCATCAGTTGCAAGATATGTGCGAGCAATGTAACCTTGGAAAGTTAGAGCAAGTACCTTGATGGGTGAATAAGATAGGGCATCTTCCTCTGACTCCTCCACTAGAGAGCTACATTGACTTAGGTCTCCCTCTAGCTCAGAATCACTGTTAGGATCATATTCTGAGCATGAATCTGTAGGTGGAGAGCGTTTGCATTGCATTGCATCCAGACTTGATTTCAGTCCCTTAATGCCAAGTTTGACAGCCATGCCATTGTTCTGCTTTATTCTTTTCATGCGCGCAAGCTCATAATCATTATGATGCTGTTCAGAATCTGAGATTCATGAAAACATAAAAAGTAGTCAGATTATCTATGGAATGCATTGCGGATTCAACTCGGAGAGTGTCTCCCTATAAACCCCTGCATATGCAAAGTTCACCTCCCCAACCGTGCTGACCAGACCACACACGTAAATACAAACCCCTTATGTCTCTATAACAGGCAGGCACACATTTCAAAACTGAAGTAGGAAGTATCATATGAAATTCGTATTTGAACAAATAAACTAAGCAATTATGAGTGGCGTAATGTTTAGCTTCAAGGGTGGAGTGTTGGTAGTGCGACACAAAGCAAGTAGGCAGATTGTATTCCATGTAAAAGATCGAAACCTATGTAAAAGCTGGAAATGACACTTTCTTTCTATACAATGCAGTGTTCATTACCCACACATGATGGAAGAGATCACATAGAGAAATACTATTCAATCATGTCTACGGTTTCAGTATTTAGAAACAGGGTGGTCCACCCTAAAAGAATATTGACAACAAATATGACAAGGCAAGCATAGATGTAGTGAATCAATCATTTACTTGTGAGCTTACTAGGACAAGTATGCAGAGTTGTAACTGCAGTAAGAGACCGTCCAAAATCTGAATGAAGAAGTTTGTCTAGCACTTATTGTTTGCAACTAATCGACGTGAATAATTGGATATTATATCGAATGAGTAAGAAAGACAAGTAAAATTGTCAACAAACCTGGCTTGCAGTAGTAATCTGGGTCAATGTCACTACGACCAACAATCCAAAATGACTAGTTTCTGTTCCGAGGGCCGGAATTTTGAAAACCCTGTGAACTTTAGAGGTACTAAAGATTACCGAAATACATCTGAACCATTAAGTGTAGGTAGCACTGAGCACACAACAAACCCTAATGACAATCCTGCCTAATGAGTAATGAATCAATTAGAAAATGGGTGATGAGGAGTGGCTGCTGAGTGTTGAGGACGTATCTCAGGATAAATCGGGTTGGCTTGGTGGGTGATGCACGCCTGAGCCCTGAACGGACTGGGAAGGTAGGCACGGCGGCGCGCCCGGGCAGCGGTGACGCTGTTGGGCGAGCGGCTCCTGGCCTCCTGTTAGTCCGGCGTCTCCTCCTAGAGTCATGTCGTCCGGGGACGACAAGTCGCCGGCGAGGCAGGCGGCTAGGGGCGAGTAGAGATCGGAAGCGCGCAGCAGAACAGAGGGGAATCGGGGCCTGGGACGACCCAAAATCCCAGGGTGGGCCGGCCCACTTTGGGCACCCTGTAGAGATACACACCCGAGCAGCGAACATGCATTTTCGAAACTAATTTAGGAACATTTAGCTGACCAATTAAACAACTCTGTTTTAATAATATCAGATTCGTATTTGAACAACTAAGCTTGTTTAGCTTGATGGGTGGAGCAGTGTTATTATGACACGAAGCACGTATTCTGATCGTATAGTGATCATAAAAGGGGGGAACTCTAAGCATATTTTTTTAGCAAAAGAGGGTTTCCCCTCCGATTTCTATTAAAGAAACCACCACGGAACCAACATGATCAATTAAACCCTAAGCATGATCAATTAAACCGTATTATGGCTGTGCCATGGCAGATTTGAAGCTGCAAACCGGAGAAATGATATTTAGCATCCATTGTTTGCTTCGAACTAAGAACTAAATTCTAAGAGCTGAAAAGAAAGTAGATTAACCAAGTTAAGATCTATTTTCTGGTTGAGATCAAAAAGTTGAGGAGATATGAAGTACCACCTCTCTTGCGGCGCCGTGTAGGCATCGGGGGTGCGATGGCTGTCGGTGGCGTTGAAGCAGATCTGCGACAGTAGATGGGTGCATCTGGGGATAAGTCCCGTTGCGGTGGAAGAGAAGGTCGTGTGAGCGGCCCCGGCAAAGATGACGACGGCGCCGATGAAGCGAGAGGACGCGATGCAAGGCTATTGGTCCGTCGCCGTGGATGAGAAATGTCCATCTCTAGCAGTGGACGATGCGGTCTTGGTAGGCGCTCCGGCATGGTGGAGGACGGTGGCGATGGATGTGGTGGAGGACGGCCCCCGTTTAAAATTTGGACGTCTCCTCGGTTGGGGATAGGACGGTAATCTCGCATCTCGCCAATATTTGCCCAGAGAGATTTCGGGCGAGGAGAGGGTGGTTGGCGCCCATGGTTGGCGCCCACGGTGTATGAACGGGGCTGACAGGTAGGGCGGTTGTGTCACGTCTGAGTGAAGTTACAAACCTGCCCCTATTGAAAATATTTGCCTACATCGATTTCGGCCGAGTCGAGTTTGTTTTGCCGCCCACCGTGTATGAATGGGGAATGGAGGGAGAAACAGAGGTCTTTCGGGCGAGCTTGAATCAAATGAGTTTTTCCGCCCATGTTTGACGCCCACCGTGTTGGAATGGGCTCAGAGGCGGTCGTGTCACGTCTAATTGAAGTTACTAACCTACCCCTATTTCGAGCAGTGGAAATCGGGCCGATGGATTGTCCGTGTAATGGGTAGACAGTAATTTCCATCTCCCAAACACTTGGCTTCGGGCAGCCGACGTGGGAGTGGACATTTTGCTGCTTCTCTCGAATTTTGGGACAATAAGCATCCACGTTTACCCTGGCAACTAAATTCGAATCCATTTTGTATTCCTATATGAATCTTTATAAATCATTCTATGTGTTTTTATATATCTTCAAAAGGACGACAAAGATGTATTCCACTGTCATATATGAATATGGTTTACAAATGCCGATACTCAAATTCAGAAACTAGAATCCAGTTTAAGGTCAATTCGAATATTTGGAACACTTCATGTCCAACTCAAATGTCACACGCAGCATAATGTGTACTCCCATTTAGATATGTACACAAGCGATGTATCAAGATTCAAATACCGAGTCAATCAACCAAGAATGTACAGAACTAACAGACATATAAACACTTATAGAGTATATGGATCAATAATATCAACTAACATACATAAGTCAGGCCGCTGTACTTTTTTTTGGCTACAACAGCATCCTTTTTTTAGCCAGCATCTTGGCCCTTTCCGATGCGTGCCACTTATGGTCCATCTATACTACTACTATTGCTGAATGCACATTCATCCCGATTGGCATATTTGTAGGTCTAGCACAGCAATCCAAATGAAATGTCTCCGAGTCTTATCAATTAATACAGACTTGTTCTCAAATAAAATTACAAACAAAAAAACAATTATTACATGATCTCTAAAACAAATGGTTTGATTGATTACATGGACAACACAAAGGTTATTCAACTATGGAAAGAACATTTCACCTATGATTTACCAAGTAGGAATTTAATTTCCTTTTTTCCTTCAGGACCTTAACAATCTGGTCAGTCTCAGCTTGCTTCGTTTTGAAATCCACCAAATATTTAATGGTTGTCTTGAGTACTGCTTGTGATTGTGCTGTTTGCTTCCTCAACATGTCAACTTCATCTCTAAGTACAGAAGCAGAATCTCTTTCTACCACTAGTTTAGCCTCTAGAGCATCAATAGTTGGCAATTCATAATGCACGATTGGGCCGGTGCCACTGCTGTGGGATGATGCAACGTCCATGGGGACCTCGCTCTTTGATCTTGGGCTAACCTGTTTTGCCATTAAAGTTCCGATTGGATTCAGAAAAGTTGAAGTTAGCAAAACATGCAACGTAATTGAACAATTTTGCAATAAGTGGCTAACTAAAATTCCGAGAAGCAGGTAACTGAACTTACGCTAGTTCTTTGTACAGGCACACTGCAACTTCTTTTTCGCTTACAAGGTTGTACGAAGGAGTCCATGGCATCAATTGCTTGGATACGCAGTCCCAATACTTCTTTCTTCCCACACTGCATGGGTAAGTCGAATGGTTAATCTGGTAAGATGGTGCATCCTTGATATGTTATATGAGGATGTGTAGTCAGACTAGTTGTAGCCAAACACATCACACTGGCTTTTACTGTATATTTCATGTGATTACTTTTGGCATATCGAGATCTAAGCAATCTACAATAGGATGAAAAGACTGGCATCCTTCACATTATTGGCGAACTCAGTTCATAGAAACAAGCAATTCAACCATTCTGTGGGTAAATCAAAAGCGCCACTGGAATATTTTTCACTATCCAATCATACACGCAAAAAGGGGCGACGCCACCATAGGGGCTGGTATGGGCGGCCGCCTCAGGTGGCTGGAAAGTGTGCACCTAGTTCGAGTCGTCCAGGTTGGTCCACGCTAGTTTTGTTCGTCCCAACGCACGAGCAGGCAATGTAAAAAATGAAGAAAAATGTTTCAATTTGGATGGGCCAATAACATAAGTGCAAGGCAGGCCCTATAGCAGGCTCGCGGCCCAAACGAGCGCCTCCCATATCGATCGACAGCAGGAAAATCCCAATTCATTCGCTCCAGCCTCCAGTCTGGTTTGCTCCTAACCTAGCCGCCGCTGGACGGACCGACACAGCACTTCCTCGCGCCCTCGTTGGAGGGCGGTC
Organism: Aegilops tauschii subsp. strangulata; assembly: GCF_002575655.3. Taxonomy (NCBI): domain Eukaryota; kingdom Viridiplantae; phylum Streptophyta; class Magnoliopsida; order Poales; family Poaceae; genus Aegilops; species Aegilops tauschii. Next base: position 321,067,743 of record NC_053038.3, on the reverse strand, counting down.
GTCGGGCTTCAAGCGAACGGAAGGACAAGAAGATGAAGATCCAACCCTGGGTGTAGCCTGCGTGGGAGGCAGCGGCGGCAGCACGGGCATGGCATCGAGCTTGCGCAAACGGACAGTCGCAGCTTGCAAGAGTAGCATGCAGAACGGGCAGGTACATCACATCCCTGATTATATCTAATTCAACTCTTCAATTTCTGGCCAATAGTTAAACCTGACGGTGTTGTAAAACTGCTTGTATGTAGGGAATCTATGAGAAAATGAAACCAATTTCTACTTATTTTATAACTCCCCCAATCAATACTGAACTGACTGAATCTGATGTATCTAATCAAGTTTCCGGTGCAAACATACAAGCTCATGTTGTTCTTGAGCCTGAAGTGTCTAATGAACAGACTGCTAATGAAGGATTTGATGCAAACATTTTACATGCTCCTGGTGATGAACATATAGTGTCTAATGAGGGATCTAATGCAAGCATTTTGCAAGCTCATTGAAGGATTTAGTGTCTAATGATGATCTACTATGTTGAGAGAGACAGAGATTTGCAGGCATTGATGACAAGCAAATTATAGTGCATTTTCATAGCTTGAGGAAACGTCGAGGCCATCTACCAGAAAGTCCCCATATCATGACAACATAGCATAAATACTTTTCTAATCTGTTGTTTGAAACTATTGCCATACTTGTGCAGGATAGATATATTGATATGCAGTTTGCGCACTGGTTATACGTGCAATTACACTTCGATATTTTCAGCCAGAGAACGAATAATTCAAGCAGGTACAGACCATGTTTGTAGTCCTTGTACACCATGTTGCATTTTGTGTTTTTTGGTGCTTGCATCATTTAGTGTTTATAATCTGAAGTACTTTGGATCATTAGCTGGTTTTCAAAGTGCATGTAGCTTCACATTTCTCAAGTTATGTTGATTTTCGGAGTGCAAGTGCCTTCATATTTTTTAAGTTAAATGTTCGCCCCTGGTAACTTGAATTCGTGGATCAGCCACTGCACACAAATCATACACGAATGCCAATACGAATTAAATGAAATGCAGGGACTTACGCTAGCTCGTTGTATAGGCTCACTGCAGCTCTGCTTGCGCTTGGGATGTTCCATGTACAAGTCCATGTTACCACTTGCTTGGATGTGCAGGCCTTGTGCTCCTTGCATCCCCCTCTGCATTTTTGACACGGCGAATGGTTGATCAAATAAGAGGAATCGACCTTGATGTTGTACCGGAGGACAGATACTTACAAGGTTATACGGGTGTGCAGGATGTGTACCAGATCCCGTAGCGCCGCCATGCTTCGTTAAAAAATGGATTTGCTTGTTTCAGATGATATCTCCGAAAGAAATAAGAGTTGAAGTCAGAGTTGCATAGGCGTGTAAGCTAAGAGAGCAGTGAAAGGATATCCAAACATCGTCGGAACAGTGCACAAGGGAGTGATGTGTGGATACCTAGTTCGGGCCGGCGTTTGGGCATGCTCGCCTAGCTAGAGTGCGGGTCACTTCAGAGCCGTTGAGGGTGATGCGCTGGCGTTGGCTGGCCGCCCACGGATGCAGATCTTGAGTGGCAGCGGAGCGCTACAACGCGGTGGACGAGACCGTTGGTGAAGCCCCAACGGCCTCGGGGGGCGGAGGTGTGACGATGTGCTCGGTGAAGTAGCCCCGGTGAGCTGGGAGACGGCGTCGGTGAAGCGCACTTGATGCGGTGGAACTCGGTGTCTGTGAGGCACGTCGGTTGCGGCGGCCGACGTTGTCGGTGGACCACCCGGTGCGGTGGACGAAGGCGTAGATGCGGTAGCTCCGGTGCGGTGGTGAAGCGCGACCGTCGTCTTCGTCGTCGTCGTCCGGCACAGAGGTGGGGAACGGTGGGGAAAGAGACGAGACGAGGGGCGATTCGAGGGTTGGCGGCGAATTAGGGATTTGAGCAATCTGGGCATGGAAGGGGACGGTGGAGAAGAGAGATTTTGCAGGGCTGGAATTGGGGCCGCCAGATATTTCAATCCGAAACGTGGAAGCGCGAACTTATATTGTCGTCGTCCTTTTTTGGGGGGCAGGGGGTGGGTGGCTGGGTGCTACGCGTCCGTCCGACACACGCGACCACCCCGACAGGACGATGCTTTGGTGCCTTAAGGCACTTGCCTTTGTGTCCATGACATGTGGGCCCAACAGGTGGCTGGCCCATATGTCAGTGACCCAAAGGTAGTTGCCTTTAAGGCACCGAAGCAGCGTCCACCCCGACAAGACCCTGGTGTGCCTGGTGCGCCTACATTTGAGAATGCAAACGAATCTTCTTTCATTTGCAAACAAATCTGTATGTACTACCATGCCCGTGTTTCCCTTGCAACAATTAGTCATTCGAAACGAGATACTCCATCCATTCACTTTTGTAAGTCGTTTCAGACAACTTAAAATGAACTGTTTTGCACATTGTCTGAAATGTCTTCAAGGTCTTATAAAAGTGAACAGAGGGAGTACTATAAATTAATTAATGAGGAGTTATTTGAAAAAAATCAAAACGGTACCCACGCTAACGTGGATTAGAGTGTATGTCACGTAATTAGTTATTTGAATTAGAGTGTGTGTCACGTAGTTAGTTATTTGGATTAGAGTGTGTGTCACGTAGCGATCTCCAATTGTAACGTGGATTTCGCATTGCACTGTATCCACGCTACTTTTTTAATACAAATTCATATGTATATGATGAACACCATGGTAGTGAGAAAACTTTTGGATGGATTCAAACATATGACCTACAAAATAGCACAACAAACTGAGTCAATGTCAACTTTTCGAAACTTAGTTTGGCACGAATTTGAAATAATTACCCGTATGCCTGGTCCTCGGTTCAAATCTTACAATGTACACCGAATTGAAACATCGATATTAAGTCTTGTACTATGTACATTCAAATGTTGTTTTTAGCCCCCCCCCCCGCACAAACGCTACATACTTCCTGTATCGGTCAATCTTCCTCTCCTAACCACCTTAGGAAGCTATCGGTTTCCAACAAACGTTCATTCTTTCTCTCCATGTTTCGATCTCTAAGTCTCTCAACTACACAACCCCTTTTCCACTCTGTTACCAAATGTATTTACCTCACTCTGTTCCCATGCCGAGCTTTCTCTCTCCCCCCCTCTCCCTCTCACCCTCTCGCGCTAAATACATGCATTGCCTATCTAGCCCCCAACCTCTCGTGCGCACGCACGCACGTTGTATATCTAGGTCACTCCCTCGAGACTGTCTCACTCTTTCTTCCGCACGGCGGGCCACACTCGCTCAATCTCGCTCTCTTTATCTGAGTCTCGTTTAACCTCGTTTTCTTTCACACACAAATGATATATCTCCCTGTTCGGGCCTCGATCGACACACTCTATACTCTCTCACGCAGATTGTCTATCTAGGTTAGTCCATCCAAGCCGCCGCCACTCTTTCGACCTCATGGTGGGCCACGCTCACTCAATCTCTCTCTCTCCGTATGTCTCGATTCACCTCGCTCTTTCTCGGACAAAAATGATATATCACCATGTTTGAGCCCAATTCGACCTATTCACATTGTATACTCTCTCACGCACATCGTCTATCTAGGTCACTCTCTCCAACCCGTCTCACTCTTTTGATCGCACGGCGACCCTATGTGATTGGTTGACCTTGCTTCCTCCCACGCACAAAATATATCTACACGTCTGTGACTGGATCATCTCTCAAGCTCTATCTTACAGCCCTCACCCTTGCCAAAAAGCTCAATCGGACAATATCTCTCCAGAGCATATATATTTGTTCAATGAATGTCAGACCACACTCACTTTGTCTCTCTATCTATATGTCTCTCGATTGACCTTGCTTTCTCACACCGCATCTTCCACGCGTTGAAGCTACTACCTCTCCATCCCTCGCAAAGCCGGAGCTATTTACATTGCGAGGGGCACTCCAACCTTGGATTAATTTGTGTAGGCATTTATTCCGGTCGGTTTAGATTATATTTTCGTAGCATTCGGCCCACAACTACTCCAAACACCGTTGCAACCCACGCAACTCCCCTAGTTGATTTCCCTCTGGCTCGGTCATCGCTCTCTCGCACGTCCTTTCTCGCCTTCAACGTCTCACTATGGTATTATTGAAAAAACTATGTTGTTCTCTTTAATTATTATAAATAAGCTACAAAACTACACACCGATAGTCCACTTGGAATGGAACAAATTTCGACCCACAAATTAAAGTGCTACAAACTACACACCGAGGGGCCCACATGTCATGAAACAAATTTGGACCCATATAAAAAATAAAAAATAAAGGACGAGGATCGAACATGCGACCGGGCCTTCAAGCCGCACGTTAATAGGCAACATACGTAGAATAGCAATGTTTGTTGTACCCCCTTTGTTCACATAATGTTTTTATATTACCACAGCCTAATGGATAACATGTAATATTATTTTTAGTACTATTCGCCTTCACTTACTGGTGGGTTCCATGTGTGCTCTCTCTCTCTCCTCCCCTTCTGCGTTTAGACGCACGGGCAAACAGGAAGAACTCAAGGGCGATGTTGCCGTTGACCATATCTGGACGCGTTCACAAGTCACGGCACCAGTTTCACGTACTAGCAGCACTAGTCAGTGTGTATGTGCAATGCACGTTAATTTGGAAGTATATTAAGTGCATGCGGATATTAACTACTAGGATATTATTTGCGTGTTGTCATGTGATTAGCACTATTTTTGGCATGAAATTAACTGCACGCTAAACGTGTTGAGCGCTCGACATTGAAGAAGTCTAGGTCGTTGGATGACAAGGAATACATGTGGCTTGATGACGTTTTATATTTAATTTGATACGGCTCTAGCAGAACATTCAATCGATCAAACCATACATTTCGTTCAGTCTGACTCCGACTTTAAATTATACGACGATCGATATAAAATAAACAAAAATGATAAACGTTCGGATTTTAAGCATGGCAATCCGAACGTTTTTCATGGCAAATTTAGATTACGCGGCGGCGGCGACGGCGTCTCGCGGTGGGAAGCGGCTCCTCTGCCGTGCTCTGTGTGTCGTCGGGCCACTGACCGACGGCGACGGCGGCGTCTTGCGCTGTTGTTGGCGTACTCCTGGACGTTGGCCTAGCTTCAAGGAAGGCCAAAATGTTCTGGACTTCGGAGCGAGTCAACTGGCGGGAGGAGGCGACTGGCGTTGGTGCAAGGAAGCGGTCGACGGCGGCCATCCATGCCGCTGAGGGGGGCACTGGCACCCACGTGGGGACAGGCGCTGTCAACGGCGCGGCGGAGACATTCGTGCGCACGGGCACCGGCACGGGCGCGCACGTCAGTGCACGCGCAGGCAGGTGCACGGGCACCGGCACGGGCGTGCGTGTCAGTGCACGTGCAGGCGCATGCGCTGGCAGGTGCACGGGCGCGTGAAAGTCGGCAGGGACCTCATGGAACCCCGTGGGATCAAGCTCGGCGACAATGTGCGGCTCCCAGCCCATCAATGCCACGGGGATGGGCGCTGGCGCAGTCAGGGCGACGGGAGCCGGAATGGGAGCGGGGACAGGCGCGGCGTCTTCCCGCAAGGCTAGTTCAAGCTCGTCCCAAAGCGCCTTATGTTCTTGAGACTCCGGCTGGGTGTCTTCCTCAGGAAACTGGAACACTAAGGGCAGACCATCGTGATGCGGCATGGCGTACATTTTGGTCAGGCTAGTTCGAGGTAGACGACAGGAGAATCGGAGAGGAAGAGAGAGGATTGTAGCGATACCGGTTAGTGCAGGGTTGATTTTAAACTGCAGCGCCGGCGACATTAAAAGTGGGAGCAGTTGGGACGACGGTGGGCGGCGGAGCCTGGTCAAAGGGCTCGCCTCCCGGTGAGCCTGCACAGCGGTCTGCTTGCACGCCTCCCTAACAGCCGGCGCAGCGGTCTGCTCGCACGCCTCCCGTCGACTCACACGCTTGCTCGGACGGCACCTGCCGATGAGAAGCGGGGACTCGTGGCGGCACGTAAACGCCCACGGTTTCAATAGTGAAAGTGTTCGCCTTAACGTGACAGGTCTTTGTTCCAAAATACCTTGGCTCTTCATTTGTGCAACTTGTCATAAGCAGCTTGTCTCAAATTGAAGAAAAAAACTTACGAAGTAATATTTGTGCCATATCACGTGACCATGCTTAGTTTCAAGAATTTACACTCACTTTTGGATTTTCTGAAATTTAAGATCCAGGATTCGAAACAATATCATAACCTGCATCATGCAATAAATTTTCAAGCCGTACATCTGTCCTGTTGTATTTCTTAAGAAAGGATTTGGTCAATCATTTTGCTTAGTTAGACTTCAGACAAGTTATATATGTAGAGTAAAAGGATAATCCCTCCGTACCAGTGCATTGCCTGATATATTAACTCAAGTACTAGGCACGAACAAACGGGCTCAATTCTGTGCTCATCCTGGTGTAGTAGTAGTAGTACTAGGCAATGCAGTTGACGGGTGACCTTGACGAGCGGCGACCGAGGGAATTGAACCGTGCTCGGCACGGTAGGTAACATTGTCTAGTTACTAAAGCATCCCTCCGTTGTTCATCGGTAGTCATTATGGACCGGGGACATGAGGGGAATTTCCTAGGGCTGGAATTCTGGCCGCCAGATATTTCGACTTGAAACGCTGAGGCTTGACTGGTTGGGGTTGCCTAATGTGCGTACCACGCACGCCACCGAAGGACAATAGCTCGGTTTTTTCTAGGATCAACACGAGCCAAGGTCTGGCTGGTACGCCGTTCGGTCCTACCATTCAAGAATACGAAAGGAACCTTTTAAATTGCCGAACGAATCTATGTGTATTACAATACCCGTATTTTCCTTGCAAATACTAATCTCAACGTGGTAATTGATTTATGACGAGTTGTTGAATTAGAGTGAGTTTGTGATATAGTGATCTCAACGTGGATTTCACATTTCATGGTATCCCTAGTAAGTTTCCAATGCAAATTCAAATTTAAAAGATGAACAATATGGAGGTGAGAAAACTTTGTATGTATCAAGCATATGACCACACACACACACAGACACACATGCATGAACACAACAACAATCCAATAAGTATAGTGCATCTATTTTTCCAAACCATGCATGTATGACACGAATTCAAAAATACTCCTTCTATTCCTAAATATTAGTCTTTTAGATAGTTCAACAAGTGACTACATACGGAGCAAAATGAGCGAATCTAGACTCTAAAATATGTCTATATACATCCGTATGTGCCAGTCCATTTGAAGCCTCTAAAAGACTAATATTTAGTAACGAAGGGAGTAAAATGTAAGACATCCATGGTCCTCAGTTCAATATTTAAAATGAACATGAAACTGAAACATGAATATTAAGTCTAGTACTACAGTACATGCAAATGTTGTGTTTAGGTGGAGCTATGATTGTCGGGGGTCAACCCCTCGACCTTAGATAAAATTGTGGAGCTCTGTTTAGGGTTGTTTAGATTATATTTGTCCCCACCCTCCCAACCACCGATTGGTTGTGCACCCCCACCCCTCCTCCCCGGGAGAATATCATGTGCCCCCATACCTTAGATGCTATATGCCGATACGAGTTGCTTGGAGCTTGTAGATCTGAGATATAGCAGCTCACATGATGTGTCTTAATATTTTTGCAGGAAACCTTGATGAGTTTGAGAATTGCACACAATTTGTACAAAAACTACTTAGATGCCCTTTGATCCCATATCCAACGACCTCGAAGCTCGTATCACCGTAGCATCTAAGATGAAGGAGGACATCATATTCTCCTGTATGTAAGAATATCATGTGCTACCACACCTTAGATGCTTTGGAGATACAAGCTCTTCGGAGGCGTTGGATTTGTGACCCAACACCTCCTCGGTGGTTCGAATGGTTTTTTGCAGAAAAGCCCCAAAAGAGTTCGGCCACTGCTTACAAGCACAAAGACTGCTCAGATGCCATTGGATCTCAGATCAAACGAGCTCCAAGCTCGTATCACCGTAGCATCCAAGCTGCGATAGCACCTTATGTTTTCTCGCACAGGAGAATATGAGGTGCTCCCGCACCGTAGATTCTATGGTGATACGAGTTCACTGAGATCTAACGGCCCACAGTAGGAGGTTTGAATGTTTTTGCAATATACGACTGATAGACTTTGGGAAATGCGCAGAAAGTACAAGTACTATGCATGTGCCATCTGATAACTGATCATACGACCTAGATGCTCATATCACCGTAGCGGGTAATTAAGCTAGGGGGAGCACCTAATATGAGCACCGGGGAGCCGTTGGATCGAAGATGCAGCAGCACACACGAGGCCTGAATGTTTTATTTGCAAGAAAAACCGTTGGAGAGTTTGGAAATTGCGCATAATTACAAAGACTACTCCCAAGCCATTGGATCTCACTTCCAACGGTGTAAAAACTCGTATCACCATAGTATCTAAGCTGCGGGGTGGATGTGATATTCTATGCCGCTGTCATTTTTGTTCGTAAACTTGCAAAATACGTGTAACTCGTGCCGTTACTTGTCTAACCGCGCAAAGTGTTTGTTCAAAAAAACCATCCTACACTGAAATATCGGAACAACACACGGGGTCCCACTTGTCATTAATCAAATTTGGACCTAAAACTAACAAATCTGAAAGACGAGATTCGAACTGGCAACCTGGACTACAAAGCGTAAGTCGATAGCCTGAAAAAATGAATGGTTGTTGGCTTTGTCCCATAACTTGATTTTATACAGTACTTCCGTTGGGTAGAGTAGAGGGAGTGCCTCGTCAACACGTGCATGACCGTTGTCTCACTTACTGGTGGGTCCCAGGTCTGCGATCTCAATCTCTCTTCTCTCCATCGTCTAACCTTTGCACGGGCACACACGAAGAGCGGCACTAGCTTGCCGTGGTGTTATTACAACTAAAAAAAGCTTGGAAAATAGAAGAATCGCCTAGAACAAGAGACGTTGTGGCTGGTCGAGACGGAGCTAACCACATCTATCCTCCGTGCCACGTTTGCATGATGAAGCTGTGTGGCTAGTGGGGTATTTTTGACCGACTAGCTGGGTCCCGAGGTCGAACCATAGGTACTACGTCTGATACAATATATTTTTACACACACATTTTTCCTCCGTGCCGAGACGTGGCACACCCTACCGCGCGGTTTCGGGGTCCTCCCGGGTGGTGCACGCATATATTCTTCCTGACGTGGGACGCCCTACCACGCGTTTTCTGGGTCCTCCTCGGTCGTAGCGCCGAAGCAAGTAAATGAGTCGTCAAATCATGAAAGACCACCTTTCCCGCCGAGTACATCAGTGAAGCATGATGGATAGCTAGTTGGGCTAGTTCGACCGATTAGCTAGGCTGCCGCCACATTTGTTTTTTCACCCCTTTTTTATCTACTTGCCGGCAGGTAAATTTAAATATCCACCGCGGCGTTGCTCTGGTGTTTGGGTGCAGCAGGATTTTTAATTTTTTGATTGATGGGAGCAGGCGCGGCAGGATTTTTAATTTTTTGATTGACGGAGCAGGCGCGGCAGCAATTAGTCATGATGACTCCGCCTGTAAAAACCCACTGCTCCCTGATGTGAGAAGTCGTCGACTGGTGTTTTACCGTGGTGAAAACCAAAAGATTCCCCGCTCCCTCCGCCTTCCCGTAGATTGCATTGCCTTTCAGCCGTTTCGCCCCCTTTGCTTCCTCTCCCCATTGCTTCTACCTGGTGCCATGGCGGCGCAGCAGATCACGGAGTCCGAGGTGAGGCGCCTGACACAGGAGCTCCATGTCAAGGATGCGGAGCTCAGGGCCAAGGACGTGGAGCTCCGTGAGCTAAAGGAGGAGAGGAGTGCCATGCTCCTCCGTTATGTGCGGGAGTTCACGGAGCTTCAAAAGCGGTAGGCGTCCATGTGACGCCCCCGATTTGACCGTACACTAATCATGCACGCAAACGTGTACGATCAAGATCAGGACTCACGGGAAGATATCACAACACAACTCTAAAACATAAATAAGTCATACAAGCATCATAATACAAGCCAGGGGCCTCGAGGGCTCGAATACAAGTGCTCGATCATAGACGAGTCAGCGGAAGCAACAATATATGAGTACAGACATAAGTTAAACAAGTTTGCCTTAAGAAGGCTAGCACAAAAGTAACAACGATCGAAAAGGCAAGGCCTCCTGCCTGGGACCTCCTAACTACTCCTCGAAGCTGAACTCCATGTAGAATCATGTAGGGAATCGTAGCATAATTTAAAATTTTCCTACGCTCACCAAGATGCATCTATGGAGTCTACTAGCAACGAGGGGAAAGGAGTGCATCTACATACCCTTGTAGATCGCGAGCGGAAGCGTTCCAATGAACGTGGATGACGGAGTCGTACTCGCCGTGATCCAAATCACCGATGACCGAGTGCCGAACGGACGGCACCTCCGCGTTCAACACACGTACGGTGCAGCAACGTCTCCTCCTTCTTGATCCAGCAAGGGGGAAGGAGAGGTTGATGGAGATCCAGCAGCACAACGGCGTGGTGGTGGATGTAGCGGGTCTCCGGCAGGGCTTCGCCAAGCTTTTGCGAGAGAGAGAGAGAGAGAGAGGTGTTGCAGGGGAGGAGGGAGGCGCCCAAGGCTGTAGGTTGCTGCCCTCCCTCCCCCCCCTTTATATAGGCCCCCTTGGGAGGGGGGTGGCCAAAACCCATCTAGGGTTGGGGGGGCGGCGGCCAAGGGGTGGAAAGGGGTGCCTTGCCCTCCAAGGCAAGGGGGAAGTCCCCCCACCCTAGGGTTCCCAACCCTAGGCGCATGGGGGGAGGCCCATGGGGGGGCGCCCAGCCCACTAGGGGCTGGTTCCCTTCCACTTTCAGCCCATGGGGCCCTCCGGGATAGGTGGCCCCACCCGGTGGACCCCCGAGACCCTTCCGATGGTCCCGATACAATACCGGTAACCCCCGAAACTTTCCCGGTGGCCGAAACTTGACTTCCTATATATAATTCTTCACCTCCGGACCATTCCAGAACCTCTCGTGACCTCCGGGATCTCATCCGGGACTCCGAACAACTTTCGGGTTTCCGCATACATATATCTCTACAACCCTAGCGTCACCGAACCTTAAGTGTGTAGACCCTACGGGTTCGGGAGACATGCAGACCTGACCGAGACGCCTCTCCGGTCAATAACCAACAGCGGGATCTGGATACCCATGTTGGCTACCACATGTTCCACGATGATCTCATCGGATGAACCACGGTGTCGAGGATTCAATCAATCCGGTATACAATTCCCTTTGTCAATCGGTATGTTACTTGCCCGAGATTCGATCGTCGGTATCCCAATACCTTGTTCAATCTCGTTACCGGCAAGTCTCTTTACTCGTGCCGCAATGCATGATCCCGTGACTAACGCCTTAGTCACATTGAGCTCATCATGATGATGCATTACCGAGTGGGCCCAGAGATACCTCTCCGTCACACGGAGTGACAAATCCCAGTCTCGATCCGTGCCAACCCAACAGACACTTTCGGAGATACCCGTAGTGCACCTTTATAGTCACCCAGTTACGTTGTGACGTTTGGCACACCCAAAGCACTCCTATGGTATCCGGGAGTTGCACGATCTCATGGTCTAAGGAAAAGATACTTGACATTGGAAAAGCTCTAGCAAACGAAACTAGACGATCTTTTATGCTATGCTTAGGATTGGGTCTTGTCCATCACATCATTCTCCTAATGATGTGATCCCGTTATCAACGACATCCAATGTCCATGGTCAGGAAACCGTAACCATCTATTGATCAACGAGCTAGTCAACTAGAGGCTTACTAGGGACATGGTGTTGTCTATGTATCCACACATGTATCTGAGTTTCCTATCAATAAAATTCTAGCATGGATAATAAACGATTATCATGAATAAGGAAATATAATAATAACCAATTTATTATTGCCTCTAGGGCATATTTCCAACAGTCTCCCACTTGCACTAGAGTCAATAATCTAGTTCACATCACCATGTGATTAACACTCACTGGTCACATCACCATGTGACCAACATCTAAAGAGTTTACTAGAGTCAACAATCTAGTTCACATCACTATGTGATTAACACTCAATGTGTTCTGGTTTGATCATGTTATGCTTGTGAGAGAGGTTATTAGTCAACGGGTCTGAACCTTTCAGAACCGTGTGCTTTACGAATATCTATGTCATCTTGTGGATGCTACCACGCGCTATTTGGAGCCATTTCAAATAATTGCTCTACTATACGAATCCGGTTTACTACTCAGAGTCATCCGGATTAGTGTCAAAGTTCGCATCGACGTAACCCTTTACGACGAACTCCTTTCCACCTCCATAATCGAGAAAATTCCTTAATCCACTAGGTACTAAGGATAAGTTCGACCGCTGTCATGAGATCATTTCCCGGATCACCATTGTACCCTCTTGACCAACTCATGGCAAGGCACACTACATGTGCGGTACACAGCATAGCATACTATAGAGCCTACGTCTAAAGCATAGGGGACGACCTTCGTCCTTTCTCTATCTTCTGCTGTGGTCAGGTCTTGAGTCTTACTCAATACTCACACCTTGTAACACAGCCAAGAACTCCTTCTTTGCTGATCTATTTTTGAACTCTTTCAAAATCATGTCAAGGTGTGCTGTCTTTTGAAAGTATCATCAGGCGTCTTGATCTATCTCTATGGATCTTGATGCCCAATATGTAAGCAGCTTTATCCAGGTCTTCCTTTGAAAAACTCCTTTCAAACAACCCTTTATGCTTTCCAGAAATTTTACATCATTTCGGATCAACAATATGTCATTCACATATACTTATCAGAAATGTTGTAGCGCTCCCACTCACTTTATTGTAAATACAAGTTTCTAACAAACTTTGTATAAACCCAAAAACTTTGATCACTCCATCAAAGCGTATATTCTGACTCCGAGATGCTTGCTCTAATCCATGGAAGGATCGCTGGAGCTAGCATACCTTTTAGCATCCTTAGGATCGACAAAACCTTTCTGATTGTATCACATACAACCTTTCCTTACGAAAACTGGTAAGGAAACTTGTTTTGACATCCATCTGCCAGATTTCATAAATGCAGCTAATGCTAACATGATTCCGACGGACCTAAGCATCGCTACGGATGAGAAAAACTCATCGTAGTCAACTCCTTGAACTTGTGAAAATACTCTTTGCCACAAGTCGAGCTTCATAGACGGTAACATTACCGTCCATGTCTGCCTTCTTCTTAAAGATCCATTTATCTCAATGGCTTGCCGATCATCGGGCAAGTTCACCAAAGTCCACGCTTTGTTCTGATACATGGATTCTATCTCGGATTTCATGGCCTCGAGCCATTCGTCGGAATATGGGCCCACCATCGCTTCTCCATAGCTCGTAGGTTCATTGTTGTCTAGCAACATGACTTCCAAGACAGGATCACACATTACTCTGAAGTAGTGCGCATCCTCGTCGTCCTACGAGGTTTGGTAGTGACTTGATCCGAAGTTTCATGATCACTATCATAAGCTTCCACTTCAATTGGTATAGGTGCCACAGGAACAACTTCCTGTGCCCTGCTACACACTAGTTGAAGCGACGGTTCAATAACCTTATCAAGTCTCCACCATCCTCCCACTCAATTCTTTCGAGAGAAACTTTTCCTCGAGAAAGGACTCGTTTCTAGAAGCAATTACTTTTGCTTCCAGATCTGAAATAGGAGGTATACCCAACTGTTTTTGGGTATTCTATGAAGATGCATTTATCCGCTTTGGGTTCGAGCTTATCAGCCTGAAACTTTTTCACATAAGCATCGCAGCCCCAAACTTTTAAGAAACGACAACTTAGGTTTCTCTAAACGGTGTCGTCTCAACGGAATTGCGTGGTGCCCCTTTTAAAGTGAATGCGGTTGTCTCTAATGCCTAACCCATAAACGATAGTGGTAATTCGATAAGAAACATCATGGTATGCACCATATCCAATAGGGTGCAGTTATGATGTTCGGACACACCATCACACTATGGTGTTCTAGGCGGTATTAATTGTGAAACACTTTCCACAATGTCTCAATTGTGTGCCAAACTCGTTTCTCAGATACTCATCTCTATGATCATATCACAGACATTTTATCCTCTTGTCACGACGATCTTCAACTTCACTCTGAAATTACTTGAACCTTTCAATAATTCAGACTAGTGTTTCATCAAGTAAATACACTCAGCATCTACTCAAATCATCTGTGAAGTAAGAACATAACGATATCCACTGCATGCCTCAACACTCATTGGACTGCGTACATCAAAATGTATTACTTCCAATAAGTTGCTCTCTTGTTCCATCTTATTGAAAACGAGGACTTTCAGTCATCTCGCCCATGTGGTATGATTTGCATGTCTCAAGTGATTCAAAATCAAGTGAGTCCAAACGATCCATCTGCATGGAGTTTCTTCATGCATATATATACCAATAGACATGGTTCGCATGTCTCAATCTTTTCAAAACGAGTGAGTCCAAAGATCCATCTATATGGAGCTTCTTCATGCGTTTTATACCAATATAAATCAAGTAGCAGTGCCACAAGTATGTGGTACTATCATTACTATCTTATATCTTTTGGCACGAACATGTGTATCATGGCGATCGAGATTCATTTCAGGTGCAAGACCATTGAAGGTATTATTCAAATAAACAGAGTAACCATTATTCTCCTTAAATGAATAACCGTATTGCGATAAACACAATCCAATCATGCTTAACGCAAACACCAAATCTCGATGGTAGAGGGAGCATTCGATGCTTGATCACATCAACCTTGGAAACACCTCCAACACATGTCGTCATCTCACCTTTAGCTAGTCTCCGTTTATTCCGCAGCTTTTATTTCGAGTTACTAACACTTAGCAACCGAACCGGTATCTAATACCCTGGTGCTGCTAGGAGTACTAGTAAAGTACACATTCATATAACGTATATCCAATATACTTCTGTCGACCTTGCCCGCCTTCTCATCTACCAAGTATCTAGGGTAGTACTGCTTCAGTGACCGTTCCTCTCATTACAGAAGCACTTAGTCTCGGGTTTGGGTTCAACCTTGGGATTCTTCACTAGAGCAGCAAACGACTTGCTGTTTCATGAAGTATCCCTTTTGCCCTTGCCCTTCTTAAACTAGTGGTTTTACTAACCATCAACAATTGATGCTCCTTCTTGATTTCTACTCTCGCGGTGTCAAACATCGCGAATAGCTCAAGGATCATCATAACTATCCTTGATATGTTATAGTTCATCACGAAGCTCTACTAGCTTGGTGGCAGTGACTATGGATAACTATCACTATCTCATCTGGGAGATTAACTCCCACTCGATTCAAGTGATTGTAGTACTCAGACAATCTGAGCACATGCTCAACGATTGAGCTTTTCTCCCTTAGTTTGCAGGCTTAAGAAACTTGTCAGAGGTCTCATACCTCTTGACGTGGGCACTAGTCTGAAATCCCAATTTCAGTCTTCGGAACATTTCACATGTTCTGCGACGTTTCAAAAACGACTTTGGTGCAACAATTCTAAACCGCACTGAACTATCACGTAGTCATCAAAACGTGTATGTCAGATGTTTCGTAACATCTACAGACGACGCTGAGGTTCAGCACACCGAGCGGTGCATTAAGGACATAAGCTTTCTGTGCAGCAATGAGGACAATCCTCAGTTTACGGACCCAGTTCGCATAATTGCTACTACCAACTTTCAACTAAATTTTCTCTAGGAACATATCTTAACCAGTAGAACTAAAGCGCAAGCTATGACATAATTTGCAAATACCTTTTTGACTATGTTCATGATAATGAAGTTCATCTGATTATGAACTCCCACTCAGATAGACATCCCTCTAGTCATCTAAGAAAAACATGATCCGAGTTTAACTAGGCCGTGTCCGATCATCACGTGAGACGGACTAGTCAAGATCGGTGAACATCTCCATGTTGATCGTATCTTCTATACGAATCATGCTCGACCTTTCGGTCCTCCGTGTTCCGAGGCCATGTCTGTACATGCTAGGCTCATCAAGTCAACCTAAGTGTATTGCGTGTGTTCCGAGGCCATGTCTGTACAGGCTAGGCTCGTCAACACCCGTTGTATTCGAACGTTAGAATCTATCACACCCGATCATCACGTGGTGCTTCGAAACAACGAACCTTCGCAACGGTGCACAGTTAGGGTGAACACTTTCTTGAAATTATTATAAGGGATCATCTTACTTACTACCGTCGTTCTAAGCAAATAATATGCAAAAACATGATAAACATCACATGCAATCAAATAGTGACATGATATGGCCAATATCATCATGCTCCTTTGATCTCCATCTTCGGGGCACCATGATCATCTTCGTCACCGGCATGACACCATGATCTCCATCATTGTGTCTTCATGAAGTCGTCACGCCAACGATTACTTCTACTTCTATGGCTAACGCGTTTAGCAACAAAGTAAAGTAATTTACATGGCGTTATTCAATGACACGCATGTCATGCAAAATAATAAAGACAACTCCTATGGCTCCTGCCGGTTGTCATACTCATCGACATGCAAGTCGTGATTCCTATTACAAGAATATGATCAATCTCATACATCACATATATCATTCATCACATCTTCTGGCCATATCACATCACATAGCACTTGCTGCAAAAACAAGTTAGACGTCCTCTAATTGTTGTTGCAAGTTTTTACGTGGTTTGTAGGTTTCTAGCAAGAACGTTTTCTTACCTACGTATGACCACAACGTGATTTGCCAATTTCTATTTACCCTTCATAAGGACCCTTTTCATCGAATCCGTTCCGACTAAAGTAGGAGAGACAGACACCCGCTAGCCACCTTATGCATCTAGTGCATGTCAGTCGGTGGAACCTGTCTCACGTAAGCGTACGTGTAAGGTCGGTCCGTGCCGCTTCATCCTACAATGCCGCCGAAACAAGAAACGACTAGTAGCGGCAAGAAGAATTGGCAAACTCAACGCCCACAACTGCTTTGTGTTCTACTCGTGCATAGTAACTACGCATAGACCTGGCTCATGATGCCACTGTAGGGAATCGTAGCATAATTTAAAATTTTCCTACGCTCACCAAGATGCATCTATGGAGTCTACTAGCAACGAGGGGAAAGGAGTGCATCTACATACCCTTGTAGATCGCGAGCGGAAGCGTTCCAATGAACGTGGATGACGGAGTCGTACTCGCCGTGATCCAAATCACCGATGACCGAGTGCCGAACGGACGGCACCTCCGCGTTCAACACACGTACGGTGCAGCAACGTCTCCTCCTTCTTGATCCAGCAAGGGGGAAGGAGAGGTTGATGGAGATCCAGCTGCACGACGGCGTGGCGGTGGATGTAGCGGGTCTCCGGCAGGGCTTCGCCAAGCTTCTGCGAGAGAGAGAGAGAGGTGTTGCAGGGGAGGAGGGAGGCGCCCAAGGCTGTAGGTTTCTGCCCTCCCTCCCCCCTTTATATAGGCCCCCTTGGGAGGGGGGCCGGCCAAAACCCATCTAGGGTTGGGGGGGCGGCGGCCAAGGGGTGGAAAGGGGTGCCTTGCTCCCCAAGGCAAGGGGGAAGTCCCCCCACCCTAGGGTTCCCAACCCTAGGCGCATGGGGGAGGCCCATGGGGGGCGCCCAGCCCACTAGGGGCTGGTTCCCTTCCACTTTCAGCCCATGGGGCCCTCCGGGATAGGTGGCCCCACCCGGTGGACCCCCGGGACCCTTCCGGTGGTCCCGGTACAATACCGGTAACCCCCGAAACATTCCCGGTGGCCGAAACTTGACTTCCTATATATAATTCTGCACCTCCGGACCATTCCGGAACCTCTCGTGACGTCCGGGATCTCATCCGGGACTCCGAACAACTTTCGGGTTTCCGCATACATATATCTCTACAACCCTAGCGTCACCGAACCTTAAGTGTGTAGACCCTACGGGTTCGGGAGACATGCAGACATGACCGAGACGCCTCTCCGGTCAATAACCAACAGCGGGATCTGGATACCCATGTTGGCTCCCACATGTTCCACGACGATCTCATCGGATGAACCACGGTGTCGAGGATTCAATCAATCCGGTATACAATTCCCTTTGTCAATCGGTATGTTACTTGCCCGAGATTCGATCGTCGGTCTCCCAATACCTTGTTCAATCTCGTTACCGGCAAGTCTCTTTACTCGTGCCGCAATGCATGATCCCGTGACTAACGCCTTAGTCACATTGAGCTCATCATGATGATGCATTACCGAGTGGGCCCAGAGATACCTCTCCGTCACACGGAGTGACAAATCCCAGTCTCGATCCGTGCCAACCCAACAGACACTTTCGGAGATACCCGTAGTGCACCTTTATAGTCACCCAGTTACGTTGTGACGTTTGGAACACCCAAAGCACTCCTACGGTATCCGGGAGTTGCACGATCTCATGGTCTAAGGAAAAGATACTTGACATTGGAAAAGCTCTAGCAAACGAAACTAGATGATCTTTTATGCTATGCTTAGGATTGGGTCTTGTCCATCACATCATTCTCCTAATGATGTGATCCCGTTATCAACGACATCCAATGTCCATGGTCAGGAAACCGTAACCATCTATTGATCAACGAGCTAGTCAACTAGAGGCTTACTAGGGACATGGTGTTGTCTATGTATCCACACATGTATCTGAGTTTCCTATCAATACAATTCTAGCATGGATAATAAACGATTATCATGAATAAGGAAATATAATAATAACCAATTTATTATTGCCTCTAGGGCATATTTCCAACAAATCATCCTCCGGATCTCTAGCTCCTGGACTCCAGCATCTGGTTGCGACAACCAGGTAGAATGGAAAGGGGGAAAAGAGGGAGAAAAGCAACCGTGAGTACTCATCCAAAGTACTCGCAAGCAAGGAGCTACACTACATATGCATGGGTATATGTGTAAAGGGCCATATCGGTGGACTGAACTGCAGAAAGCCAGAATAAGAGGGGGATAGCTAATCCTGTCGAAGACTACGCTTCTGGCCACCTCCATCTTGCAACATATAGAAGAGAGTACGTTGAAGTCCTCCAAGTAGCATCGCATAGCATAATCCTACCCGGCGATCCCCTCCTCGTCGCCCTGTTAGAGAGCGATCACCGGGTTATATCTGGCACTTGGAAGGGTGTGTTTTATTAAGTATCCAGTTCTAGTTGTCATAAGGTCAAGGTACAACTCCGGGTCGTCCTTTTACCGAGGGACACAGCTATTCGAATAGATAAACTTCCCTGCAGGGGTGCACCACATAACCCAACACGCTCGATCCCATTTGGCCGGACACACTTTTCTGGGTCATGCCCGGCCGCGGAAGATAAACACGTCGCAGCCCCACCTAGACTCAACAGAGAGGTCAGCACGCCGGTCTAAACCCTATGCGCGCAGGGGTCTGGGCCCATAGCCCATTGCACACCTGCACGTTGCGTACGCGGCCGGAAGCAGACCTAGCCCCCTTAATACAAGCGCGAGCTTACGGTCCAATGCGGCGCGCGCCACTCAATCGCTGACGTCAAAAAGAGCTTCGGCTGATACCACTACGTCGAGTGCCCATAACTGTTCCCGCGTAGCTGGTTAGTGCGTATAGACCAAATGGCCAGACTCAGATCAAATACCAAGATCTCGTTAAGCGTGTTAAGTATCCACGAACGCCGACCAGGGCCAGGCCCACCTCTCCCCTAGGTGGTCTCAACCTGCCCTGTCGCTCCGCCATAAAGTAATAGTTGGGGGCCGTCAGGAACCCAGGCCCACCTCTACCGGGATGGAGCCACCTGTCCTTTCAGCCCCCTCATCAGAATCACTTACGGGTACTCCTCGAGCCGACCCGACTTTAGTCACCACATGTATCATGTATAAAGTATAAAGTATATACCCGTGATCACCTCTCGCGGTGATCACGGCCCAGTAGTATAGCATGGCAAACGGACAAGAATGTAGGGCCACTGATGGAAAAACTAGCATCCTATTCTAAGCAGTAGGATAGCAGGTAAGGGTAACATCTGTAGCAACAATGAGAGGCTATGCAACAGAATAGGATTAACCAAAAGCAGTAACATGCTACACTACTCTAATGCAAGCAGTATAGAGAAGAATGGGCGATATCTGGTGATCAAGGGGGGGGGCTTGCCTAGTTGTTCTAGCAAGTAGGAGGGGTCGTCTTCGATGTAGTCGAACACACGAACATCGGCAGCGGTCTCGGAGTCTACCGGAAAGAAGTAACGGAGGGGGAACACAATAAATAACAGAGCAATCAAATGTAACACAAAGTAAGACGCGGCGATACGTTGTGCTAGGGGTGACCTAACGTAGGGATAGGTGATACCGGCGAAAGGGGAAACATCCGGGAAAGTATCCCCGGTGTTTCGCGTTTTCGGATAGATGAACCGGAGGTGAAATGTTAACGGTTTGCTATGGTACGGATGTGTGGTGGGCGAACGAGCTGCGTATCCAGATTCGTCTCGTCGTTCTGAGCAACTTTCATGTAGAAAGTATTTTCATCTGAGCTACGGTTTATTTTATATGATTTTCTAAAGTTTTAATTATGTTTAGAATTTATTTAATCATTTTAGATCAACATTACCCAGAATAGTGTATGCTGACGTCATCATGACGTCGGCAGTCAACAGTGCGGTTGACTGGGTCAAAACTGACCTGTGGGTCCAGTGGGACCCACGTGTCATTGACTGTTCAATTAAGTAACAGTAGTTAATTAGTTTAATTAGTTAATTAGGTTAACTAAACATAATTAATTAAGTTAATTATTTTAGTTAATTAATTAATTAATTAATATTTTTATTTATTTATTATTACCATATATATTTCTTTTAATTCTTTTTTAAACGTTCCAGGGGGCGTGGGGCCCCAAGGTCAGTGGCTCACGGGAGCCCTAGCGGGCGAACGGGCGTGGGTCTCGGGCGCGGTTGCAGGCGCCCATCGAGGGTGAGGCCGTGGCCTCGGCTGGGCACGCCCGCATAGCAGGGGGGGCCTCGGCCAGGGCCGGCGATGGAGCAGGGCGGTCGCCGGGAGCGGCCGCGGCCGGGTTCGGTGGGGGTGCCGGCGGGACTCTGTCGGCGAGGTCCGGCGATGAGGTGTCCTCGGCGAGGGGGGCCAGTGTGGTGGCGGGAACGGGAGGCGGCAGGAGCACGGCCACGGGCAGCCGCGGGCGCAGCCAGGGCATGCCCTGGGTGCAGCGATCGGAGACGGGGCGCACGGGGAAGGTCGCGGTGAGCGAGACGCGGGGGCGGGGTGAGCACCGGCGTACGCAGACGGCGACGGTCAGATCCGGCGACGGGAGCAGAGGGGAGAGGAGGAGTGAGAGGTGCTCACGGCGGCCGTAGGGGTGGGCAGTGGGGCTCGGGGTGGTTGACGGGGACGACGGTGACGTGGAGGAGGCAGTTCGGTGGGGAGGCGGTCGGGGCGGTTGCGGATGGGGCGCCGACTCGGTGTCGGGGAGGCGACGGAGCGACGGCAGCGTCGGTGAGGTGGCGCCGGCGTGGTGGCGCCGGGGATGGCGAGGCAGACGGCGTCGAGCAGCACTCGGCGGCGTCTAGATCGAGCGGGGGCGGGAGGGCGGCGGCGTAGTCGGGGGCGCGGGATCGGGCATTCGCCCAGATCCGGTCAGAGGGGAGTGGTGGGGAATGAGGGGAGAGGGGTTCGTGCGGGCGGGGGGGGGGGGTGGGGATCGAGTGGGTTAGGGTTTTCCCCCGGTGGGGTGGATAAGGGGGAGGGTGTGGGGTGCGGCTGGGCCGGCCTGGCGGGTGGTGGCCCAGTTGGGCCAGTGGCCTGCGGGGCCGGAGCCCAGTGGCGGGGGTTTGCTTCTTCTACTATTTTTTTTATCTTTTGTTTTTCTTTCTTTTATGTTTCTTTTAATTTTCTTTTTATTTTAACTCTATTAAAACATATAATTAGCACCTAAATTTAGTATGTTAAATAAACCACTGCCATCTAATTTTGGACAACTAAATAAAATAGTTTAATATTTTATTAATTGAAAAAGGTACTCAATTAAAAGTTTTGCTGTTGTTTTAATTATTTTGATGACCTTAAATACCTTTTAATAAGGTGGTTTCCTCACCAATGTTAATCAGGATTTATTTGCTACAACTTGAACATTTTTGTTTTGATATTTGAAATTTTTTGTTGCTTGCCTTTATTTTGAACTTGAATTCGAACCGGTTTCGAACTAACGCAAGATTATCAACAGTAACCGTGGTGACGTGGTGTCATTAATGTGGGACTACTGTAGCCTAATTATCCGGGCGTCACAATTCTCCTCCACTACAAGAAATCTCGTCCCGAGATTTAAGAGGTGGAGTAAGGGGGAAAGTTCTGGTTACGAAATTCTAACGGATCTTCTCGTTTTTGGTTGCTCTTCTCGAAGAGGTCGATCCATTACATTGATGTCTTCATTTCCCTTCTTCAGGTCATCTTGATGAAGTCGTCATCCTTCCTTCAGGAATTTCCTTCGTACTTACGAAAAGGATAAGGGGTAGCTTCAGAAGAACTTTACAAGGTTGACTATATGTTAGACATCTCAGGCAATGTGGCAGAAACTATCTCTCGAATTGATACTTAAGAAATTATCGAGAGCAAAGTAAGGAGGTATCATGGGAAGTTTCGAGCGGGCAGGCAATCGTTCGATGCCTGTTACAGGGCGTGGAAGGGGTTCAAAGCAACGGGAATAAGTATGGTGTCTTATACCAGAATTGATGATCTCTCGGTAGGTGGCTCGTGAATTACATGCGTGGCCACGCGCAAGGAACAACCTTGGGAACAGGGGGTGTACAGGAGAGTCAGGTTTCGATCCTGTGGAACTGTGAGTTATGGGTCCACCATGTGGGTTAAAAGTAGGAAGGGCGGTGACATCTTGCACAATCATGATAGCAAGGCATGTCAGAGTGTAGCCTGTCAGTTA
Organism: Aegilops tauschii subsp. strangulata; assembly: GCF_002575655.3. NCBI lineage: Eukaryota > Viridiplantae > Streptophyta > Magnoliopsida > Poales > Poaceae > Aegilops > Aegilops tauschii. The sequence continues at coordinate 321,044,793 of NC_053038.3, read as the reverse complement.
TATGTCAGCAACATCGTCGGTACCAAGGGCGAGGGACGAAGAGAACCATTTTCCTGCTCGTTGAAACGAGGCGGACCAATAGGCAAGGTTCTCGTCCATCGGTGGTTACCGGAATGTCACCAACAATAGTAACAGGGTCTTACTGACAGAGTTGTACACCGAGGTGTTTGCACAAGCAGGGAATTAATACTGCTTAGATCATAATGATCACCAGAAACGTTAAACCAACCAATGGAAAGGAAAATATGATTATCAGATTAAACAGAACAATGGAAAGGAAAATGTATTTAAACACATATTTGAGGGGTATATCCTTCCCAAGGACAATGGTTAGAAGAGAACCATTTAGGTTAGGGAAGAGGAAGTTCATGACATTACCCAAACAACGGTGTTTGGATAATTGATAACGAAATTTAGCATTGTGCTTCAAATGTTTTTATTGAAGATCGGAGTACCACAAACATGCTTCGAGATAGCATTGACATGGTCAATAGGTAAGATCAGGCCATGGATACACAAAGGATCCATCAGGAACAACTTATAGAGTAAGTCTTACAATTTCCTCATGGAAGAATATCTAACCTTGCTAAAAAGGAAAACTTATAACAATAGGTCCTCCGGCGAGGTGTGTTAGGCATGACATCACCTTACCGGGTCATAAATAGACCAATGTTATAACTCTTGGAAATATGTTCCAACCATCATATCTGACCGAGATTCAGATCTGATTGGTGTCAGGATAACTCAGACTCAGGATGCCTGAGAAGAAAGGTGCAACACAAATTGTCGAAACGCCATCAAAGATTCTCGGGAGATGAACTATGGAAGCGAGTTCCGAACAAGGGTTCATCATTAAATCAAGGAGAGGTGAGGAGGTGACTGATTGACTCAGCGACAATCCATTGAGATTTCCAAAAGATGGATTTCCACAACTATGTGAACAAGGAGATAACATTAACTAGATCGAATGACTTAATGATGTATGCTCGAAGAAAACATACACAGTTAAACATTGGTTGAAATGTGCACCCGAAATATGGGCTAGTTAGCACGATCAATGTTCGAATGATGATTCATTAAGCCATAGACGTAGAATGAAACTATAGCCCAATAACTTCAAAGCAATATGGTTGCTAGAAGTTTAGAATCTACACATCACAGACTATTTGTCGGTATTTCGTTTAGAAAAAAACACGGGGACCAAGAAAGAATGGTGATGGCGAGAAGTATCACTGTACCAAGAATTCTTAAGAGGTGGAGTAATGCTCACGGCATTCTTGACATCAAGGATGGTAATACTCCACGGTAGAACATAACATAAGTTGGATAGCAGGGAAATCAAGATACAACACAAAATATGAACAAGTTTGTGTTGGGGGGAGGCAAGAATGTTGTCAATGATAACACAATTCATCGAGGGGCAAGGATGGTATTTCTCATCCTGAATTTCAACACACAATTTGGAAGAAGTCAAATTGTTGACAATGATCACGACAAATTTGTCAAGAGGTTTTCAAGAAGATGTAATTGATCGACGATGACATCAAGTCAAAGGAATGATGAAGCGAAAGGTTATTGGAACCACGGGTAGGACACAAACTCGAAATCAAGTTTGTTGTTCAAGGAGAAGTGATATGACGAGGAAGATCGACGCAAGATTAGCTCACTGTCGAAATTTGTGCGCTGGAAAGGTCCAGGTAGTACAGTTAAAATCGGCACGATAATGACATAGCTGAGCAGGCTAGGAATGACTTGAAGGATTATTAAACTCGTAAGCAACAAAAATTACTTAGAGTTATTGAATCGGAGTGCGGAATTGATTCACTTATCGGTGTCCTTGAGGGGTTCTAACAACTCAGAACCCGTTGGAAAAATGGAATCGGCAAGAATATTAGTTGATGAAGAACTCATAAGAAGTTAAGTAGTTCCTTGGCATTCTCGAGATACCAAGGGGGTAATACTCGACGATAGACCAAAGTAGAGGTTGGACGGGGGTATTGCTCTGCAGAGGACAAGTGCTTAAACTTGCACGAGCAATGGTATTTAAAGGAGAACATGGTCGGAACCACAATTGCAAAGGATCAATTCTTCGATACCAAAGGATATTATATCAAGGAAATAGCTATTATTACAAGAAGTTCCCATGATAGGATCTACATCGTGTCCATGGGCATGAACACAAAGGTTCAAGGTCGACTCCCACTTCTTCAATGCATAACCTTTCATTCACTTCTCGCGTTTGATGAAGTTGCAGTGTTGAAAATTTTTATCTGGCAAAATACCAGAAGAGTATGACTCATGAAAACTTTCGTGTTCACACATATTATGAAAGGCATAGGTTCAACCCATCGGGGCATCGTGGAAACATATACCACAAGCTTCAGGGTAAATAACTCAAGCTCAATAGTAGAGCATGGGTGTCAAAACGAGAGGATACAATTTACTAAAGGCATTATGTATCAGGGAAAGAACTCACAAGGTGATTAAATATGAGGGCACTGTCGGATAATAATCTAACAAAGGATTTGGTGGTCCACAAGGGATCAGATGTGAGCATCAGTACTCAACTAGAGGAAGAAAGAATGCAAGGGGATCAGATTATAGAAACAACTGGCTAACTCAAAGCTCAAATGCAAAGGAATTATGATTTCCAAATCAAGGGATCAGAAGCAAACGCTCTGATTAAGGATGGATAAGTTGAATAGCCTTAGGGGTACAATCGATGGCAATTTGATTGGTTGATACCAGCTCATGTTTAAAATGACGTTTGAGCCAGAAGGAAGAATTCTAGGATCTGATTGAGGACTGCGAGAATTCGCAACATATTGAATCAACGGACTCAAAATGATAATGACAAGAGATGCCAATAAGATTACGAGACTTAAGATTAATCATAATGCAAGTAAGCAAGAATTTCAAGAGCAAAAAGGCTCCTGAAGATTTTCGGAAGATCGAATGATATTTTGAACACTTTTGTGAAATACTTGAATCAACTGGGGATGAAAGGATACTCGGTAAGTGCGAGAATTATCCGTAGGGGTATTCAGGTGACAAAGAACAGCAAGGCAGTAAGCTCAAAGGATTCTTGTAACAACAGAGAGAATTACGGGGTATCTTGTAGTAACAAGATCAACCGGGAAACATTGTATGAATAGCGAGTATACGTGGTTATCCTTAGGAGTTTACCGATGAAAGGGAATTGCAAAAGCGATGAACACAAGTTCTCAAGTTATCAGCGGAGAGTATCTTCAAGGTCTTCACGTGCAGCAGACGATCATCAGCAATAAGGGGCTCTCCGGGTGAAAGTGATAACGAGATCCTAATGTTAGATTTAGCAAAAATTCACTTACCCGAATAGAAGAGAGGTCAGAGTCCCAGAGTATAGGTTGAGGAATAAAAGATCCTACTACCACCCAATGGCGACGTGGGCCCGTAAGCCACACAGCCATGTTAGTAAAACAGTTTTCACTGACTAGACTCAACTTCGGCCAAGGAGTTGGAAAGGGGGATTCCTACAGGCAGTCGGCTCTGATACCAACTTGTGACGCCCCCGATTTGACCGTACACTAATCATGCACGCAAACGTGTACGATCAAGATCAGGGACTCACGGGAAGATATCACAACACAACTCTAAAACATAAATAAGTCATACAAGCATCATAATACAAGCCAGGGGCCTCGAGGGCTCGAATACAAGTGCTCGATTATAGAAGAGTCAGCGGAAGCAACAATATCTGAGTACAGACATAAGTTAAACAAGTTTGCCTTAAGAAGGCTAGCACAAAAGTAAAAACGATCGAAAAGGCAAGGCCTCCTGCCTGGGACCTCCTAACTACTCCTCGAAGCCGAACTCCATGTAGAATCATCCTCGGGATCTCTAGCTCCTGGACTCCAGCATCTGGTTGCGACAACTAGGTAGAATGAAAAGGGGGAAAAGAGGGAGAAAAGCAACCGTGAGTACTCATCCAAAGTACTCGCAAGCAAGGAGCTACACTACATATGCATGGGTATATGTGTAAAGGGCCATATCGGTGGACTGAACTGCAGAATGCCAGAATAAGAGGGGGATAGCTAATCCTGTCGAAGACTACGCTTCTGGCCACCTCCATCTTGCAGCATGTAGAAGAGAGTACGTTGAAGTCCTCCAAGTAGCATCGCATAGCATAATCCTACCCGGCGATCCCCTCCTCGTCGCCCTGTTAGAGAGCGATCACCGGGTTATATCTGGCACTTGGAAGGGTGTGTTTTATTAAGTATCCAGTTCTAGTTGTCATAAGGTCAAGGTACAACTCCGGGTCGTCCTTTTACTGAGGGACACGGCTATTCGAATAGATAAACTTCCCTGCAGGGGTGCACCACATAACCCAACACGCTCGATCCCATTTGGTCGGACACACTTTTCTGGGTCATGCCCGACTGCTTAAGATCAATACGTCGCGGCCCCACCTATGCTACGGATGTGTGGCAGGCGAACGGGCTGCGTATCCAGATTCGTCTTGTCGTTCTGAGCAACTTTCATGTAGAAAGTATTTTCATCTGAGCTACGGTTTATTTTATATGATTTTCTAAAGTTTTAATTATGTTTAGAATTTATTTAATCATTTTAAATCAACATTATCCAGAATAGTGTATGCTGACATCATCATGACGTCGGCAGTAAACAGTGCAGTTGACTGGGTCAAAACTGACCTATGGGTCCAGTGGGACCCACGTGTCATTGACTGTTCAATTAAGTAACAGTAGTTAATTAGTTTAATTAGTTAATTAGGTTAACTAAACATAATTAATTAAGTTAATTATTTTAGTTAATTAATTAATTAATTAATATTTTTATTTATTTATTATTACTATATATTTCTTTTAATTCTTTTTTTAAACGTTCCAGGGGGCGTGGGGCCCCAAGGTCAGTGGCTCACGGGAGCCCTAGCGGGCGAATGGGCGCGGGTCTCGGGCGCGGTTGCAGGCGCCCATCGAGGGCCAGGCCGTGGCCTCGGCTGGGCACGCCCGCGTAGCAGGGGGGCCTCGGCCAGGGCCGGCGATGGAGCAGGGCGGTCGCCGGGAGCTGCCGCGGCCGGGTTCGGTGGGGGTGCCGGCGGGACTCTGTTGGCGAGGTCCAGCGATGAGGTGTCCTCGGCGAGGGGGGCTAGTGTGGTGGCGGGAATGGGAGGCGGCAGGAGCACGGCCACGGGCAGCCGCGGGCGCAGCCAGGGCATTCCCTGGGTGCGGCGAGCGGAGACGGGGCGCACAGGGAAGGTCGCGGTGAGCAAGACGCGGGGGCGGGGTGAGCACGGGCGTACGCAGACGGCGACGGTCAGATCCGGCGACGGGAGCAGAGGGGAGAGGAGGAGCGGGAGGTGCTCACGGCGGTCGTAGGGGGTGGGCAGTGGGGCTCGGGGTGGTTGACGGGGACGACGGCGACGTGGAGGAGGCAGTCCGGTGGGGAGGCGGTCGGGGCGGTTGCGGATGGGGCGCCGACTCGGTGTCGGGGAGGCGACGGAGCGACGGCAGCGTCGGTGAGGTGGCGCCGGGGATGGCGAGGTAGACGGCGTCGAGCAGCACTCGGCGGCGTCCAGATCGAGCGGTGGCGGGAGGGCGGCGGCGTAGTCGGGGGCGCGGGATCGGGCGTTCGCCCAGATCCGGTCGGAGGGGAGTGGTGGGGAATGAGGGGAGAGGGGTTCGTGCGGGGGGTGGGTGGGGATCGAGTGGGTTAGGGTTTTCCCCCGGTGGGGTGGATAAGGGGGAGGGTGTGGGGTGCGGCTGGGCCGGCCTGGCGGGTGGTGGCCCAGTTGGGCCGATGGCCTGCTGGGCCGGAGCCAAGCGGCGGGGGTTTGCTTCTTCTGCTATTTTTTTATCTTTTGTTTTTCTTTCTTTTCTGTTTCTTTTAATTTTCATTTTATTTTAAATATATTAAAACATATAATTAGGACCTAAATTTAGTATGTTAAATAAACCATTGCCACCTAATTTTGGACAACTAAATAAAATAGTTTAATATTTTATTAATTGAAAAAGTACTCAATTAAAAGTTTTGCTGTTGTTTTAATTATTTTGATGACCTTAAATACCTTTTAATAAGGTGGTTTCCTCACCAATGTTAATCAGGATTTATTTGCTACAACTTGAACATTTTTGTTTTGATATTTGAAAATTTTTGTTGCTTGCCTTTATTTTGAACTTGAATTCGAACCGGTTTCGAACTAACGCAAGATTATCAACAGTAACCGTGGTGACGTGGCGTCATTAACGTGGGATTATTGTAGCCTAATTATCCGGGCGTCACAGTCCACCACAAAGATGCTCGAGGCGTCGGCGGCATTGCTGCAGAAAGCGGGAGATACGATAGGCCATCAGGGGAGTCGGCTGGAGCGCGAGCGGGCCGATCGTGACGAGGTCCAGGATCACCTCAGCCACTTGGTGAACCAAGTTGCCACGCACGTGTTGCGGCTACGCGATGCCTACCGTCGTGCCAGCGTGACGATGCCGGCCGTCGGGCTAAACCCGTTCGACCACCCGGTCGACTTCAACGAGCTGCGGCGTCCTGACTTGGTCTCCTTCTTCACCTATATCTCCGAGGAGCTGAGCCGTCTCCCCGCGATGGTGGGGGCTGAGCTGGACAAGGAGGGGTTGCGGGCTGCCGTCACCGTTGCCGGGTGAATCCTTTCAGGGCTCCGTCACCGGAATCCATTCGTGCCATTGGACGCTGTCTTTGACGAGCTGGCTCCCATCGACCGGGAGCAGGCTCTGCGGGCAGTTGCACCCTGCATCACCAACGTTGTGCGCCTCGAGAAGCAGAGGGACTTCGGTGGTGTTTAGGCGCCCTCTGCATGGGCATGTCCATGTCTCGGTGCAACATGACCGTTGGATCAAACTCAGACGGTGCAGATCAGTCACTGTAGCACAAAGCATGTGGGTGTGTTTGGTTGCATTCTCATCTCAATATAGTTGTTTCCTCTTCGTGTATTTTTGTCAACCTACTAGTGTGGACTCATGCACCCTTCATGCACTCTGTCAAACACCCAAAAGTGGGTCGAGAAGGGAACTTTTGCTCCCATCCCGTGCACCCTTCATACACCCTGCCTAACACTATTCGTGCTTCATATGGTTCATGTTTCGTGGAGTACTGTAGCACCGTACTCTCCGTGCGCTGTGGACCTAGTTCTGTTAACATTGATCTCACCGTTCATTCTCAACTGGACAGTCGAAAAAGCGGTACTATGTTACATATAGGAGTAGTTGACATGCGCACAACATCATTTGTTATCCTCATATCTTACTACACTAGCAACAAGATTGTGTAGTACTGACGTATGAACCACTGCACATGCCTAGTAGTAGGAGCACTGTGTATGTTCAAGTGGCTGCCGTGTTTTGCACTCCTCCGTCGTAAGAGTGGAAATGCTTGCTGTAATCATTTTTTTCTTCAGAAAAATAGTGGACACGCTCTACCGTGCGGATCCTCCTCCAGCCATGCACTAAATTACTCACTTTCGCCGACGTGTGGGACAGCCAGCACCTGGGTCCACCAGCCATGCACTAAATTACTCCGTAGTAGAGTGACGGTAGACTACCCCGATCGAACCGCCGCAGTAATGCCCAATGAGCCGTCAAATCACAAAACCCCCTCCTTTCCAGCAGGGACGGGCGAAGCAACCATCATTTCACTCCTCTCTCTCAGCTTCCTCTCTTGAAGAAAACCCCCACTCGCTTCGCTTCTCCCTCATCTCGTTCCTCCTTTCACTCTTCTCTCTTAGCTTCCTCTCTTGGATGGACGCCGGAGCACCGGCCGACGTGATGTCTATGGCTCTGGCCAAAACCGTCGAGGCTCATGGTACGAAGAAGCGCAAGCACCCCGCCGAGACTACCGCAAACAAGCTCAAAGCCATCGCCCTGTCCAAGCCCCCCTCTCCGGGATCCCTCATTAAGCAAGTCCAGGTAATGTCTCTTGTTGACGATCTTTTTCTCGATCTTGATTGTGTTTTTTCATCTAACACGCAGTACTAGTACTGGTAGTACAACTTTCTGGGTGATCTTGCATGTGATTTTAGTGTGCCAAATGACAGCTCTAAATTCCTCTTTTGACCAAAACATGCGAGAAGTTGACACTGATTTCTTATAGATTACTTTCAACTACTCCCTCTGTCCCAAATTTCTTGTCTTAGATTTGTCTAGATACGGATGTATCTAATACTAAAATGTGACTTGATACATCCGTATCTAGAAAAATCTAAGACAAGAATTTTGGGACGGAGGGAGTACTTTATGAACATCAATGCTACCTTTTAAGAGGGTATACTTGCCTCAGTAACTTGTGTCATGGATATTGCATGTAATCCCTCTGCTCTCATGCCTTTGAAGACATGTTCTAGTGTCTTTGTTCACTCATTTATGTGCGTATATGTAGTCATATATGGAGTATAATATCAAAAATTATCTTATATTTCTGAACGGAGGTAGTAATAAAATATGGTTTCTGTTTGAATTAGAACCAGGTCCGCGGTGGAGATGAAGTTCTCAAAGTCATGCCGTGTGAACTGGAAGACCTGATGATGAGTTCTACTGCTGAACTATCCAGCTGCTGTGTCCTTGTCGCCACGTGTCCTGAACTAGTGTTTTCCTGTAGCATTGTTGTCAGGCGTGTTCTCGAGAATGTACTTGACCACAACAATTTCCTGGTTGTGCCTTCGATTACGAAGGGTGTGGTTCTTGTAAAGCTTCCCAACAAATCTGATGCGGCCTGTCTTCATCATCATGTTTATGAGTGGAAAGACCACTCTGTTAGGTTCTCCAAGGTTGACAAGATGGTGATGGTGCATGTAGACATCTCACACGAAGTCCATGGTCTGGTCAATTATGCGGGGTTCATCCCGTAGGTCGGTGGCAAGAAATAGTCCGCAAAGTTTAGTTAGTGCACCTTTGCTTGTCTGTAGTAAGTACTATTGTTCAGTACTTGATTTGTGTTTGTGAACCCTGTATTGTTTATTAGTACTGCCGCTTTTGGTGTGTGAACGGTCTATGTTAATCTCTATGTTAATGTCTGTCCACTCAATTCAGTCTGTATATTTTGAAGTATCCAGATCATATTTTTTGTGAGGACGGTTTATCAATTATGGTTACACTCCAATATCTGTATGCATTGCAGGGTTTGTCGCACCCACCAGGATTTCCAGTCCCATGGATGTTCGGTCCATACGATTTGTCACGACCTTTGGACTGTCCTGCTTGTGGGAGTAGGCGGGGCCCCTGCATGCCACCCGTAGTTGGACGATCAATCTTCTGTTTAGTACTTCAACATAGTGATTTCCTGGTAAGGATTCACTCATGTCACATCAATTAAATCTTATTGGTTTACTGTCTAAATCTTATTGATTTAATGTCATGTTTTCTTTCTTTTCCTGTAATTTTACGATGCAGGTTTTTCCATGTGACATTCATCACAGAATAAACTGTTTGGTTTGCTCTACGATGGCTGTTTTTGCAGGTTTCACTTCTTATGTCGTGTCAGTAACGAAGGCACTGTCCATCACTTATATTACTAGAAAAAATTGGATCAGTCTGTTGTCTGAGTACAAGCTGAATCCCTATGATGAACTGCAGTTTGGTTTAACAAAAATGCCACAATTAGTCCTTCTCGCGTTTAAAAGAAATGAAGAAAAAAACTGGATCACGGTCACGGATCCTAGTCAAGTTAGAAAGCTGATCATAGCAGACCAGACACGATCACCGCTGTCTCGCACAGATCGAGCACCGGCAGTTGCTCTAGCACTGACAGCGGCAGTAGCTCAGTCTAATCCAGCTGAGGATTGGGCACCGACCGCGTCAGCGGATCAGTCTGATCTACCGGAGGATCGGGCATCGACACCGGCACCTGCTCCGACACCGGCACCAGCTCTACAAGGAGCACCATCTCCGGCAGCAGCAGCGGCTTCGGCACCTGCACCAACACTTGCACTTGCATCTGCTCCGGCCCGTGCAGTTGCACCGGCAACCGACTGGGCTGCAGTTCGCACTTCATATACCAAAGTCCTTACAAAAACCGACATGTCCACCTTCTTGGTAAGCATTGGCCGCCCAAGTGCTTCGTTCTTTTTTCTTTCCATGTTGTTTCACATGATTCACTGTGTTGATCTAACTGTTTGGGTATGTCTTCTTGTTTGCAAACAGAGAATTCCTAGAACAACGAGGGAGTCGTTCAACAATCCGGGCGACCGCGGCCAAGTTTCTCTTACCATGCGCAGCCTTGGTGTGAATGAACCTGCTCAATATACCGTAAGTACAAAGGATGGTCGCATGATGATTGATGCTAAAGGATGGTCAAGGTTCAAAACTAAATCATATCTTGCGGTAGGGGATGATGTCAAAATCGAACTTTCTCGGCAAGGAGAGCTGGTCCAAATCAACTTTGAAATTCTTTAGTAGCAGCACGCAACTGCCGAACTGATCTATCCTCCGAGAGATTTTGATGTAATAATCTGGCATGGTGAAACAAGTGTCCTGTGTGTATAAGTAGTACGACAGTATTATTTATCACATGGTATATCGTTGGTAGAATTGCAACTCTGATTGCTGGTTAGGAACTGTCATTCGATTTCATTCCAACAGCTGCCGTGCTTTATTCAATTTTGTGTATTCGCCTTGCGACGGCATCTAAAACCAGCGCCGTACCGATCAGTTGCAATATGAAAAGCGCTGAGGTAGAACACATGGGCCCCCAAACATGCAGGGTCCACCTGCGGCCCAAAGTCTAGAACCGTGGGCCTATCTGAGTATTATATTCTCAGCTGAACCCCCATAAAAAAAGCTGAACCCCCATAATGCCCGTGCGTTGCAGAGGGAGTATATTTCTCGGCAAGGTGAGCCTGTGATATAAAAGATTTGTATATTTCTTTACAGAGGGAGTATCTCTCTGTCAAAAAATATATTTATGTGTAACTAGTTACTCCTGTCTTTCTACTTCCTTTCGCTGATATGTGGGGCAACCGGCAACGGGGTCCACGTGCCATATGCACAAATTAGAGTGCACAACTTCACGGTAGACACACCCCGGTCGTAGCACCGCAGTAATGCCCAATGAGCCGTCAAATCACAACCCCCCTTTCCAGCTTTAGCAGTAAGCTGGACGGACAAAGCGGCAATATTTCACTGGGCCTGAATCCCCTTCTCCCTCGTCTGCTTGTTCAGATGAAACCCCCTCTCGGCGATTGCATAGGGTTTTCTCATGGAGAACCAGGTACGAATTCTTCATCCATCCCCGATAAATCCAAGTCCCTTGGTCGCAGGTAATCCTAGGATGGCAGTCGCCGCCGTTGATGCATTCTTCTTCCTACTGAATCTAGTGTGTTTCATTTGCAGTGCCCAAAGTGCGAGTACCCTACAGGTTTCTGCGCCCTCGGCGAGACACCACACTTGTTCCTTCTCATCCTAACACAGCATTTTGAAACGCACACAGTATGTTCCTAGAATCCTCTTTTCTATCCTGGAGGGTGGGGGTTTTTTGAACATGCTGTGTTCTCATATTATTTTTCCTGCAGTGTATTATTTGCTCTGCCAGAACACATGTACTCAAGATGCTCGGCCTTGCCATAACTGGATACACTAGTTTAATGGTCACAGTGAAGACAAGCCATGGATATAAGTTCCGAGTTGGGTTCATGAACCAAGAAGATCGCTTCTTTTTTATGGCTGAACTTGGATAAACTTTCTCAAGTGTTACGGACTGAAAGTTGGCGCACGAATGTTGATGGAAATAGCAGAACCTGGTCTCATCTTCACTGTGATCTTCCACCCCGACGTCGTTCCAATTGTTCATCCATGTTAGTTTTGTATCTGGTTCTTGCTTGTTGCCTCGATTACTTCTTAATCCACCTATTCTGTCTAACTAATCACAATTTAACTTTAGAAGTAGCAACGAATCTCTCACGAAGATGCTACTTCTAACTAATATTTTCTTATAATTGGTGGCACATGTAGGTTTTTCAGAGTTAAGCAGTCTGCTCGTTTGTTACTCTGTAATAACTCGGCTGTTACTAATGGCACTGAAGTTGACTAGATCGACATCAACAAGTTCCTACACTTTATTGATCGTCTTGAGGTCCTTGTGGGGCGTTTCAATGGTGGAAGGCCACGTGGGATATGTGTGCCACTGCTGCACTCGTTTAACAGGTCCAACTGTGTCGAGAAACTTATGGTACGAGCTGTTTTCTGTTATATATGTTGTTCATAAACTATTGCTTATACACAGTTTTACAGCTGTGATCTTCTCGAAACAGAAACCGTCGAGTTCTATTGTTCCTATACAGATGCCTGACCATGGTCGGGTTAGACTTGAGCTTGGTCACAACATGATGTTTATGTCGACCTACTCAATTCCCCTTGGAGGTGAAAAGATACTTATTCATGGGTGGTCTCAAATAATGAAGGCCCGTCCATCTTGGAGAATAGGACAGAAGATTATGTTCATGCTTTTCCATGGCTCTAAAGCGAATATCCTGTTTATTGACCACGTTGCGAGATGAAGCCGCTTTCAGAAGGTTGTGGATGCGCGGGGTGGCGCCTGGGCCTTGTCTTGGGGCTTGGCGGCCTCACCCTTGGTTAACTGTAAGCAAAGTAGCACTATTCGAGGCGTGCTTTGTACGGTTGAACCTGTATAAGTACTCATACTGCTTTCAGCTTTGGTTGTTAAGTGCCCCTGCTGGTTTCAGTTAAGGTTGTTAAGTACTCCTGCTGCTTTTACAGTCTGTCGTGTTTCTTCAGTCCTGTCTTCCTCCAGCCGCCAAAACCAAACCAGCCCCGGCGGGGCCGCCTGCTTCCGCCTCCCACGGCTGGCTGCGCCTCAGCGCACGCATCGCCGCCCCACCGTCTTCTAAATCGTTAACGCCGACGTCCTCCGCGCGCTTTGGTGCGCTCGCCGCGGCGCCGCCCTCTCGCGTTGTCAACATGGTCAACAAACAACAGGAATTGGCAGATGTAGCCCACCACGTCAGCGTATGGAAAAATAAAATGCTTCCTCCTAGTGTTTTCCTGACATCTGGGACCCACGACATTGTGAGCGTATATAGTCAATAGACAAGAGAACAGCACAAGATCGGCTGACACCTGGGACGTAGCTACTCGAGCAGTATTTTTTTTGTTTGGTATTGTTGAGACGGAGCAGGGTTTGAACTGGGCTGTGGCCCGTCTAGCCCAGGCTTATATTTTATGTTCACCATGTGACCAGCCTAGCTATTTTTTCTTTGTGAAAATGAGCCTAGTTTATTTTTTTCTGAAGAATACCCAATGCATGCCTACTTATTTTTCTACGCCCTGATGGGCTGCAACTCTTTCAAGACGCCTACAAATCTTGAAAGTAATATGAAATGGGTTGTAAATATAAAAACAGATGACAAATTGGCAATTACTTTATAATTTCTGATTTTTTTTCACATTTTCAGATTCCTATTTCACTGGGCATTAACCTAATTTACATATATCTTCAAAGTACTTTAAATCTGGCTTGACATTTCGGTATTAAAAATAGTTTGGAACCCACAGAAATATGCGAAATTGGCCCTGGCCAACCAAAAAAAATGACTGCAATAAATTGCATAAGAAGTTGCCATGAGCTATATATAAATTATTAAAAAAAGAGGGAGTGGTCTGACTTGTGGGCCTGTTTAGTTGACGCGTATGCAAGATTTTTTTAGTTATTATATACGTCAACAAACGATTCTAGCGGACGTAACTGTTGGATGTCAATCCAACGGCCGTCGTGTTTCTTCAATCTCTGATCTTCTTGCTCCAGCCTCCAAAGCAGCGCCGGCGGGACCGCCTACTCCCGCCTCCCGTGGTCGGCTGTGCTGCCGCGCAGGCCTCAGCGCCCCCTACTACTCCCACCGCTGGCCAGTGCAGCCCTCTACTCACCCACACCCCCTGTTATTCTGCAGCGACGGCAGCCTCACACCGCAGCCCAACCGGTGAACCCTCGTACTCCTCTCCGCGCGGGCTTCCACTGCCGCGTCTTCCCCGGCTCCGCGCCGTCCCCTTCCTAGGCCTCGCCGTCGTCCACCGCCGTGGTGCTCTCGGCGCGGCGTGGTCAATGTAGTCAACGACCGACTTCCATCGGAAGAGTACTGTACGTGGAGAGGCTGACAGCTGGGTCCACGGCAGCCGCAAGGAAGTGCCTCCTTATTACGCGGAAAATAATTATTCCTCCACCTGACAGCAGGGACCCACCGGACGGGCCACCAGTATTTCGTGAAAAAAAACGTTTCCCCCTGACTGCTGGGACCCACAGGAAGGGCCACCGTATTTCGCGAAAAAATGATCCCCCCGATGTCAGCTCGGACCCACCGGAAGTGCCTCCTTATTACGCACAAAACAATGAATACCCCCTGCTAGCTGGGACCCACCTTGGTGGGAGGCTGACTTGTGGGCCTACTAAGTTGACTGGGACGGAGGCCTTTGTCAACTTTAGTCAATATATGAACGATTCTAGCTCCAGTGACCATACGATGTCCATCCAACGGGCGTAGTGCTTCTTCAACCTCTGGTCTTCTTGCTCCAGCCACCCAAAGCAGCGCCGGTCGTGCCGCCTGCTCCTGCCGCCCATGGCCGGCTGTGATGCCGCGGAGGCCTCACCGCCCCCTACTACTCCCACCGCTGGCCAGGCCATCCCTCTACGCACCCACACCCCCTGTTATTCTGCGGCGACGGCAGCCTCACACCGCAGCCGAACGAGTGAACCCTCATACTCCTCTACGCGTGGGCATCCACTGCCACATCTTCCCCGGCTCTGCTTCGTCCCCTTCCTAGGCCTCGCCGTTGTCCACCGCCCTGGTGCTCTCGACGCGGCGTGGTCAACGTGGTCAAGGAATGGCTTCCATCGGACGCGGACTGTACGTGGAGAGGCTGATAGCTGGATCCACGGCCGCAGCAAGGAAGTGCCTCCTTATTACGCGCAAAATAATTATTCCTCCACCTGACAGTGGGGACCCACCAGACGGGCCACCGTATTTTGCAAAAAAACGTTTCCCCCTGACTGCTGGGACCCACCAGCTACATCTTCACACGCAAGGAAGTGCATCCGAAAAAAACGATTCGCCCCCTGACTGCTGGGACCCACCAGCTACATCTTCGCACGCAAGGAAGTGCGTCCGGGCAAAAAAAAGATTCCCCCCTGACTGCTGGGACCCAGCAGCTACACCTTCGCATGCAAGGAAGTGCGTCCGGGCAAAAAAAAGAAAACGATTCACCCCCGTGACTGCTGGGACCCACCAGCTACATCTTCGCAGGCAAGGAAATGCCTGATAGTTGGGACCCACCTAGTCGAAGCGTACGTAGCGTTGTCATTCTGGTCGCGAACGTGTACGTACATATATACTGGTCGATGTAGAGGCGCGCACGTGTCGTAGTAGAGGCGCGTACGTGTCGTAGTAGAGGCGCGCACGTAGCATGTACACGTACGTACAGCGGCCAGGGTGCAAGAAAGAAAATATGGCCACGTACGTACATACGGGCAGGGTCTCGAACGCCTACTCGCGCATACGTACGGCCAGGGCTCGTGTACATGGCTGGGTCGAAACGGAGAAACAGCGTCGTCGTCGTGTTCATGGGGAGGCAACGGAATGCGTCGTGTTCATGGGGAGGCAACGGAATGCGTCGTGTTCATGGGGAGGCAACGGAATGCGTCGTGTTAATCAGGAGGCAACAGAACGCGTGGGATCCAACCGGCTGGGTTGGAACGGAATGCGTGGTCATGTTCATCGGGAGGGCTTGGACGGAACAGGCGATGGAAACGAGGCCTGGCGTACCGCAAAACGGAGGAAACGGCCTTGTGTTCGACTGGCCGCGTTCGAAACGGGATCATGTTCATCGGGAGGGGTCTGGCGTACTGCAAAACAGAGGAAACGGACCTCCTACGGTCGAAACGGGGGTCCTGTTGATCGGAAGGGTGTGGCGTACCGCAAAACGGAGGAAATGGACTTGTGTTGGAGCGCTACAGTCGAAACGGGGGTCCTGTTGATCTGGAGGGGTGCGGCGTACCGCAAAACGGGACTCTAAGGGCTCCTGTTCATCCAGCCTCCACGGCGCGCTACTCCACCGGCTACTGTTCAACCACCCCTCCACCGTCTACTGTTCATCTAGCCCTCCACACCATGGGGTCCTGTTCAACCACCCCTCCACGGGTACCCATCCACCGTCTACTGTTCATCCAGCCCTCCACACCACGGGGTCCTGTTGAACCACCCCTCCACGGGCACCCCTCCACCGTCTACTGTTCATCCAGCCCTCCACACCACGGGGTCCTGTTCATCCAGAGGCAACGCCACCGCTCACTGTTCATCCACCCCCCCCCCCGCAACGCTCACTGTTCATCCAATCGATCGGCTTCAGTTCGCAGCAGTAGCGAAGGAATCTCTCGATCGGGTTCAGTTAACAGCCATCGATCGATCGCTCGGGTTCAGTAACGCGTAGCCCGCAGTGCAATCGCTCGGGTTCAGTTAGAACCCAACGCCTCGCTCGGGTTCAGTTAGAGCCAACGCCTCGCACACACGCACGTACGTGTACGAGAGAAACGCGCATCGCTCGGCCCCCGACCTCCCACCGTAACCGGGAACTCCCCGAAATTTTCCTCGCCGTCGCTTCTACCACGGTTTTTTCCGTCATGGACGACCCAAAGAATGTCATGCAGCTGCGTCTTCGGCCCGCCCAGGACGAAAAGCCCATTTTCTGTCATGATTTTTTGTCATAGAAGTAGGAGCCCACCACATCTATGATGATACTCGGTTTTGTCACAATTATCGTCATAGAAGTCTCATATGTATGACAGAAAAAATTTCGTTCGGCCCAAAATGTCACGGATGTGTCTTTTTTTTGTAGTGTTACTCGGAGCTATATTTTTATTCGTCACATGATATGGGTTTTGCTTGGAGTGTATTTTAAATTTTACTTGCTGTTTGAATAAAATCATTGGATCTGACATATTGAATGAAAAAGAATCCTCCCATGGCTAGTTAATTATTTGACTACTCAGTGTTCTTCACTTATATGTTTTGGAGTAGTTTGTCATTTACTCATGTGCTTCACATATATCCTATGAGTAAATGGTTGAATGAATTGAATATCATAAATCTGAATTTATATATGTTTCATATGCTTATACCTTGGGGAGTAATGACTTCACACAGAATAAGTATAGGTAGTAACTTATTTGAAAGTTAGCAAACGCAGAATTGGTCACTTGAACAATTCATGAAAGAATATTGAAGGAAGAGAGATTTCACATATAAATATACTATCTTGGACATCTTTTGTAGTTGTGAGCACTCATTAAAATATGACATGCTAAAAGGTTGATGTTGGACAAGGAAGACAACGTAATGGGTTATGTTTTCTTATATTCAAAATAAAGTATATTTTCATGGATCATCCAACATACTGAGCTTGCCTTTCCCCCTCATGCTAGCCAAATTCTTTGCACCAAGTAGAGATACTCCTTGTGCTTCCGAATATCCTTAAACCCGGTTTTGCCATGAGAGTCCACCATATCTACCTATGGATTGAGTAAGATCCTTCAAGTAAGTTGTCATTATTGCATGCAATAAAAAATTACTCTCTAAATATGTATGATCTATTAGTGTGGAGAAAATAAGCTTTATACGATCTTGTGATATGGAAGCAATAAAAGCGACGGACTGCATAATAAAGGTCCCTATCACAAGTGGCAATACAAAGTGACGTTCTTTCGCATTAAGATTTTGTGCATACAACTATAAAAGCACATGACAACCTCTGCTTCCCTCTGCGAAGGGCCTATCTTTTATTCTTGTCTTATACCTTATACAAGAGTCATGGCGATCTTCACCTTTCAATTTTACATTTTATCCTTTGGCAAGCACATTGTGTTGGAAAGATCCTGATATATATATATATATATATATATATATATATATATATATATATATATATATATATATATATATATCCAATTGGATGTAAGTTATCATGAATTATTATTGTTGACATTACCCTTGAGGTAAAAGGTTGGGAGGCAAAACTATAAGCCCCTATCTTTCTCTGTGTCCGATTAAAACTTTGAACCCATAAATATCACGTGAGTGTTAGAAATTGTGAAAGATTAAATGATAGTTGAGTATGTGGAGTTTGCTAAATCAAAGCTCTGACATAGACCCTTCCTGAAAATAAGATGAATTGCAATTGTTTGATGACTGAGAATATAGTTTGTTAGTTTCAAGAAAGTTTATGATATATACTTTAACATGTGAATAGCTTGTTACTTGATCATGAAAAGTTTTATGAGATGGGCTACTGTTATGATATATAATGATGCTAGTAAAAGTGATTGGAATTATCATTGATCAAACTTATGTACTTGCTAGCATTCACACTTCATAAATTATTTCTTTTATCATTTACCTACTCGAGGATGAGCAGGAATTAAGCTTGGGGATGCTGATACATCTCCAACGAATCTATAATTTATGAAGTATTCATGCCATGTTTACAATAGTTTTATATGATTTTGGTATGATTTGATTAGAACTAACCCGAACTGACGTTGTTTTCAGCAGAACTACCGTGGCGTTGTTTTTGTGCAGAAATAAAAGTTCTCGGAATGCGCTAACAATCAACGGAGAATTTTTTTGGAAAATATAAAAAATATTTTGAACAAAAATCTACCGGAGGGGAGTCCCATGGGCCCAACGAGGGTGGGGGCGCGCCCACCCACCCCCCTGGGCGCGCCCCTATGCCTTGTGGACTACCCGTGGGGCCCCCTGACTTGTTCTTGATGCCAACCTCTCCTATAAATACCCAAACCTCCAGAAATTAACCTAGATCGGAAGTTCCGCCGCCGCAAGCCTCTATAGCCACGAGAAATCAATCTAGGCCCTCTCTGGCACCCTGCCGGAGGGGGCCATCATCACCGGAGGCCATGGAGGAGGATCCCGGATGGGCCATCATCGCCATGAAGGCCAAGGACCAGAGGCAGAACCTCTCCCCATCTAGGGGGAGGCCATGGAGGAGGAAGCACAAGGGGGAGAACCTCTCCTCCTCTCTCTCGGTGGCACCGGAGTGCCATCAGGAGGGGAATCATCGCCGCGGTGATCGTCTTCATCAATATCACCATCATCATCACCATCCTCATCTCTTTTACGCGGTCCACTCTCCCGCACCCCGCTGTAATCCCTACTTGAACATGTTGCTTTATGCCACATATTATGATCCAATGATGTGTTGCCATCCTATGATGTTTTGAGTAGATATCCTTTGTCTTTGGGTTGATTGATGATCTAGATTGGTATGAGTTGTATGTTTTATTTTGGAGCTGTCCTATGGAGCCCTCCGTGTCGCGCAAGCATGAGGGATTCCCGTTGTAGGGTGTTGCAATATGTCCATGGTTTACTTATTGTCTGTGTTGCTTGAGTGACAGAAGCATAAACACGGATAAGTGGGTCACGGCGTATGGGATAAAGGGGACTTGATGCTTTAATGCTATGGTTGGGTTTTACCTTAATGATCTTTAGTATTTTGCGGATGCTTGCTAGAGTTCCAATCATAAGTGCATATGATCCAAGACGAGAAAGTATGTTAGCTTATGCCTCTCCCTCATATGAAATTGCAATAGTGATTACCGATCTTGTTAACAATTGCCTAGGACAATTTCACACACCGACCCATCATTATTCCACACTCATTATTTATAATATTTAGTAATTTATTCTAACTTTATGATAACAACACCTACTTTTATATTTTAACTCTCCGATATCATGCAGAGTTATCTTCTTCATACCCACAACGTAGTTTTATTTCTCGTTTCTAGTTGGAAGCAAACGTTCGGTGTACGTAGAGTCGTATCAATGGCAGATAGGACTTGAGAGAATATTGATCTTACCTTTAGCTCCTTGTGGTTTCGACACTCCATACTTATCACTTCCACCTTTGGGAATTGCTACGATGATTCCCTGCACTTGGGGATTATCAATAGGCCCTTCGCAGAGGGAAGCAGGGATTTGTAGAGGTGCCAGAGCTCGAGTTTGAAGCAGAGATGAATAATATTTTGAGCGGCATACTTTCATTATCAACATAACAACCGAGAGATCTCGATATCTTCCATGCTACACACATTATAGGCGGTTCCCAAACAGAATGGTAAAGTTTATACTCCCCCGCCACCAACAAGCATCAATCCATGGCTGGCCCGAAACAACGGGTGCCTCCAACTAGCAACAGTCCTGGGGGAGTTTTGCTTGCGGTTATTTTGATTTGATTTGAGCATGGGACTGGGCATCCCGGTGACCAACCATTTTCTCGTGAGTGCGGAGCGGAGTCCACTCCTCTTGAGAATAACCCGCCTAGCATGGAAGATATAGACAGCCCTAGTTGATACATGAGCTATTCGAGCATGCAAAATAGAATTTCATTTGAAGGTTTAGAGTTTGGCACATACAAATTTACTTGGAACGGCAGGTAGATACAGCATATAGGAAGGTATGGTGGACTCATATGGAATAACTTTGGCGTTTATGGAAGTGGATGCACAAGCAGTATTCCCGCTTAGTACAAGTGAAGGCTAGAAAAAGACTGGGAAGCGACCAACTAGAGAGCGACAACAGTTATGAACATGCATTAAAATTAATAAACATTGAGTGCAAGCATGAGTAGGATATAATCCACCATGAACATAAATATCGTGAAGGCTATGTTGATTTTGTTTCAGCTACATGCGTGAACATGTGCCAAGTCAAGTCACTCGAATCGTTCAAAGGAGGATACCACCCTATCATACCACATCACAACCATTTTTATAGCATGTTGGCAAGCAAGGTAAACCATTATAAACTCCTAGCTAATTAAGCATGGCATAAGCAACTATAATCTCTAATTGTCGTTGCAAACATGTTTCATTCATAATAGGCTGCATCAGGAACGATGAACTAATCATATTTACAAAAACAAGATAGGTCGAGTTCATACCAGTTTTTCTCATCTCAATCAATCCATAATATATCGTCATTATTGCCTTTCACTTGCACGACCGAACGGTGTGGATTATAATAATAGTGCACGTGCATTGGACTAAGCTGGAATCTGCAAGCATCTGATACAAAGGAGAAGACAAGGTAATATGGGCTCTTTGTTAAATCAGCAATAATGCATATAAGAGCCACTTCAACATTTTCATTATGGTCTTCTCCTCTCGACCCCCAAAGAACAAGATGTTGGAAATATGCCCTAGAGGCAATAATAAAATGGTTATTATTGTATTTCCTTGTTCATGATAATTTTCTATTGTTCATGCTATAATTGTATTAACCGGAGACCGTAATACATGTGTGAATACGTAGACCACAATATGTCCCTAGTAAGCCTCTAGTTGACTAGCTCGTTGATCAATAGATGGTTACGGTTTCCTGACCATGGACATTGGATGTCGTTGATAACGGGATCACATCATTAGGAGAATGATGTGATGGACAAGACCCAATCCTAAGCATAGCACAAGATTGTGTAGTTCGTCTGCTAAAGCTTTTCTAATGTCATGTATCATTTCCTTAGACCATGAGATTGTGCAACTCCCGGATACCGTAGGAATGCTTTGGGTGTGGCAAACGTCACAACGTAACTGGTTGGCTATAAAGGCACATTATGGGTATCTCCGAAAGTGTCTGTTGGGTTGGCACGAATCAAGACTGGGATTTGTCACTCCGTGTGACGGAGAGGTATCTCTGGGCCCACTCGGTAGGACATCATCATAATGAGCTCAATGTGACCAAAGAGTTGATCATGGGATGATGTGTTACAGAACGAGTAAAAGTGACTTGCCGGTAACGAGATTGAACGAGGTATTGGGATACCGACGATCGAATCTCGGGCAAGTAACGTACCGATTGACAAAGGGAATTGTATACATGATTGATTGAATCCCCGACATCGTGGTTCATCCGATGAGATCATCGTGGAACATGTGGGAGCCAACATGGGTATCCAGATCCCGCTATTGGTTATTGGCCAGAGAGCTGTCTCGGTCATGTCTGCATGATTCCCGAACCCGTAGGGTCTACACACTTAAGGTTCAGTGACGCTAGAGTTGTTATGGGAATTAGTGTGCAATTACTGAATGTTGTTCGGAGTCCCGTATGAGATCCCGGACGTCACGAGGAGTTCCGGAATGTTCCGGAGGTAAAGATTTATATATGGGAAGTCCTATTTTGGCCACCGGAAAATGTTCGGGATTTTTCGGTATTGTACCGGGAAGGTTCTAGAAGGTTCCGGAGTGGGGCCCACATGCATGGGGGACCCACATGAACGTGGGTAGTGGGGGCAAGTCCCCACACCCCTGGTCAAGGCGCACCAAGATCCCCCCTTAGAAGGAATAAGATCATATCCCGAAGGGATAAGATCAAGATCCCTAAAAAGGGGAGATAACAATCGGTGGGGAAGGGAAATGATGGGATTTCTTTCCCCCACCTTTGCCAACGCCCCAATGGACTTGGAGGGCAAGAAACCAGCCACCTCCACCCCTATATATATTGGGGAGGCGCATGGGAGCCGCACCCCTTCCCCTGGCGCAGCCTCTCCCTCCCCAACACCTCCTCCTCCTTCGTAGTGCTTGGCGAAGCCCTGCCGGAGAACTACAAGCTCCACCACCACGCCGTCGTGCTGCCGGAGTACTCCCTCAACTTCTCCTCTCCCCTTTCTGGATCAAGAAGGAGGAGACGTCCCCGGGCTGTACGTGTGTTGAACGCGGAGGCGCCATTGTTAGGCGCTTAGAACGGAATCAACCGCGATCTGAATCGCTACGAGTACGACTCCTTCATCCGCGTTCTTGTAACGCTTCCGCATCACGATCTTCAAGGATATGAAGATGCACTCCCCTCTCTCTCGTTGCTAGTCTCTCCATAGATTGATCTTGGTGATGCGTAGAAATTTTTTAATTTCTGCAACGATCCCCAACACAAAAAAATAAATAAAACTATTTACACGGGAATGGCGATGTGGGCTGCCATGCTCTTGCCTAAACTCCAGGTTGGTGCATCGAAGGAAAACTCTATGGGCTCAATGACTGGCGTAAATGTACTTCCTGGAACTTGAACTCGGATCTTCCAGCGCTCCTCTTCTCGTAAAGTGGCGGTGTAGGTCCCGATGAAGCTTGGTATTCCAATGTTCAGGTATCTAGTGACTTCCTTCAAGTGTCGTCCAAAGGGTGTGTCTTCATCCGGTTGTGCAAACTTGTTCCTTGAGTCCGCCATCCTAAAGAGTAGAAAATGGAGAGGAGTTAGAAATGAGTAGAGAAGAGTGACCTATGGCTCATCTTAGTGGTCGTGTTCTACATTCAGCGTGTGCTCTCATACCATCTTGTAGTGACCCGACCTCAGACGGTCAAGTCTCTGTGTTCAGTGTCATCCCTGGATCGGTAATGCTGACACACACAGTACTCGAAGGATTTATAACAGAGTAGCAATCACACACTTATTACATCGAATGTCTCCAAAAGAGAACTTATTACAATAAATATGGCTTAAGGCCATCTGACAATGATAACAACGGAAGGCTTGGAAGATAAAGTGAGTCCATCAACTCCAACGGCATAGCTGAGTGTATGACAAATGACCTATCGCACCTTACTCCTTGTCTGAAAAGTCTGCAACATGATATGTTGCAGCCCGAAAACGGGTCAACACATGGAATATGCTGGCAATATAACACAGTAGAGCAATGAAGAGATAAATGCTATCACTACATGCATATATGGCTGGTGGAGGCTCTATGGTTATAATGTTTTTGCGAAAAGCCAATTTTTCGTAAAACAAAGGAAAAATACTTTATTTAACTATCATGGTGGTTGAAACATTGAGAATGGTACCCCCATCTCAATCGCAATTAAAATAATCATTAACCCAACAAATTAATTTAGAGTGATGAGATCCATATGATAATCCAAGAACCAGATACTCAAGATGTCCATAACCGGGGACTCGGCTAACCATGATTAGTTTGTACACTCTGCAGAGGTTTGTGCACTTTTCCCCACAAGACTCGATTTCCTCCGTTGGATTTCTCACACTGCATGGTGTTTGAGAAACGGATGACCGAGACACGGTCTTTCAGAAGCATTAACTCTAACCCCGGGTAGACAGTACCAACCTACACCCCCTACATCTGCTAGCCTACCACTGGAAGAGGTCATGCAACCTACTCAACTATGCTAGAGCCCATAATAGCTTGTGGCTGCACACGGAAGTTTCTAGCATGAATGATCTTATGATCCCTTTGAGCCTGGGTGGCAGACCATAGGAGGATCACACGGTATAACCCCGGGATATCCTAGGACAACACTGGTATAACCCCAGGTGCCCAAAACCAACAATCCACCCAGATGTGTATTAAAGTTGCCACCTTAAGTTAAACCATTAAATAAACCATCTCACATTTGTCATGGATACACTCAAACCCAATCCACGTCTACGAGCATAGCATGGCAATATAAGCATAACATAGAAGTAACTCCCTAGGGTTTGATAATAAAACAGGTAATAGGTTCTACCTCATCAACTACTTCCCAATACCCACATGTTAATCACATCCTAATCATGCAATGTTTGAGGATTTTAACTAATGCATAAAAACTGGGTATGAAAGAGTATGATCAATGTGTTACTTGCCTTGCTGACGATCCGCAAAACCTAGTGACTCGTAATAGCACGCTTCGCACTCCGGGAACTCTATCGCAAACAAACAATAGCATACATAAGCAATCAAGCAAAGATGCACGGGTAAATCTCAAATAAAAAGATCTAACCAGAAAGTTCAAATGAACAACTCCGGATTGCAAAAAGTATCAAAGCAAACGGAGCAATGAAACTCAAACTGCGAAAGAAACAAAATCCGATTACTAATCTGGACTAAAGTCAAATTTTACAATACCAAAATCTTGTTCAAGTTGTTAAACAGAAAAAGGGCTTCGAGACGAAGATCTAGGGCTTGTTTCACTTGATTTGGATAAACGAGCGAAAAGATATACTAGATCGAAGATTAAGGTAGAAATCGCGATCGGAAATAATCGCGGAAAAACCCTGGAAAAAGAAAAAACTAATGAACAGGCTAATGAACGAACCTTCGCTGTCTGTGACTAGCCGACGAACAACGTTCGTTAAAACGAACGTACGGACGAACGTTCGCTAAATAAATAAACAAAAAAAAACTGAACTGATCTATTTAAAAAAACTAGATCTAGGGTTTTAAGAAAAACCGATCGGTTTTCTGAGAAAACCGACGAACGGCGGCTACCTCCGGTGAGGTCGGCGGCGGCGGCGGGACGGCGGTGGCGCGGCTCCGGTGGGGCGGCGGCTGTGCAGGACGGCGGCCCGGCGCGAGGCAATGGCGCGGGGCGGCGGCGTGAGGCGGCGGCGTCGGCGGCTGGGCGGCGCTAGGGTTAGGGCGGCGGGGCTCGTGGCTTGGGGCGGGGCCTCGGGCCTCCCGGCTTATAAAGGCTGGCCGGGCTGGAGTCCTAGTCGGACACGGCCCGTTAGGTCGGTGCTTTGTTTTTTAAAATAAATAGTGACGCGGAAAAAATGAATAAAAGAAATACTAAACGGACTCCAAAAATCCTGAAATAAATTTTTACGGTCCTCTAAAAATATTGCGGACAAAGTGAACATCTATTTAGGCCTATAATGCAATTTTGAAAAACGTATATTTTTCCTAATTCAAATAAAATTGCGATAAAATCCAATTAAATTTATTTATGATTTTAATATTTTCCTCCAATATTTCATTTATTTTGGAGAAGTCATATTATCTCCTCTCATATATTTTTATACTAAATATTTTCGGAGAGAAAAATTATTAAAACCAAAATGATCCTTGTCTCAATATTTCATAAAATTCAAATATGAAGAACGTGAAATCCCCAACTCTCTCCGTGGGTCCTTGAGTTGCTTAGGATTTCGAGGATCGCGAAACGAAATGCGATAAAATACATATGCTTGAATGACCTATGTATAACATTCCAAGTTGAAAATTTGGGATGTTACAAACCTACCCCCCTTAAGATGAATCTCGTCCTCGAGATTCGGGTTGGCTAGAAAATAGTTGTGGGTGGTCCTTGCGTAGATCATCCTCTCTTTCCCAGGTGGCTTCCTCCTCAGTATGGTGGCTCCACTGAACTTTGCAAAACTTGATAACCTTGCTGCGAGTAACTCGGCTGGCAAACTCGAGAATTTTGTCAGGTTTCTCCTCATATGTCAAATCGCTATCCAACTGAATTGCTTCCAGGGGCACTATATCTCTCAAAGGAATATCGGCCATCTCTGCATGGCACTTCTTCAACTGGGAAACGTGAAACACATCATGAATTCCTGACAGTCCTTCGGGTAACTCCAACTTGTAGGCAACCTCTCCCATGCGTTCCAAAACATGGTACGGTCCTACAAATCTCGGGGCTAACTTTCCCTTGACTCCAAAACGTTTAACTCCTTGTAGGGGTGACACTCGTAGATATACTCTGTCTCCGATTTCATAGGCTACCTCCTTGCGTTTCGAGTCTGCATAACTCTTCTGTCGGGACTGAGCTACCTTCAGTCTATCTCGAATCAACTTAACCTTCTCTTCAGACTCCTTAATCAAATCCGGTCCAAACAACTGGCGGTCTCCAACTTCATCCCACATCAACGGTGTCCTGCACCTCCTTCCATACAGGGCTTCGAACGGTGTCGTCTTCAAACTGGCCTGGTATCTGTTGTTGTACGAGAACTCCGTGTAGGGCAAGTTGTCATCCCAACTAGATCCATAATCTAGTGCACAAGATCTCAACATGTCCTCCAGAATCTGATTGACTCTCTCAGTCTATCCATCCGTCTGCGGGTGAAATGTCGTACTGAACTCCAGCATGGTACCCAAGGTCTAGTGCAGCTGGTGCCAAAACTTTGAAGTAAACTGTGTTCCTCTATCTGATATGATGGTCCTCGGAACTCCGTGCAGACATACCATCCTGGTCATATATATCTTGGCCAACTTCGCACTTGTATAGGTGTTTTCACCGGGATAAAGTGAGCTACTTTGGTCAAACGATCCACTACTACCCAGATAGAATCATATCCCGATCGGGTCCTGGGTAATCCGGTGATAAAATCCATGCCAAGTTTGTCCCACTTCCATTCGGGTATCGGCAAAGGCTGCAGTAATCCTACTGGCTTCTAATGTTCTGCCTTCACTCTCTGACATACATCACATACGGCTATATACTCGGTAATATCCTTCTTCATTCCAGTCCACCAGAAATGCTCCTTCAAATCCAAATACATCTTGGTGTTTCCGGGGTGTATCGAGTATGGCGATTCATGAGCTTCCTGAAGTATCAACTTCCTGATCTCAGCATTATTGGGCACATATACACGGTCCTCAAACCACAAGGTGTCGTGCTCGTCCTCACGAAAACCTTTGGCTTTTCCTTCACTCATCTTCTCCTTTATTTCAGCAATTTCTTTGTCATCCTTCTGAGCTTCTCTAATCTTTTCCAACAATGTTGACTGAACCTCCAATGCTGCAACAAAACCTCTAGGAACTATCTGCAAACGAAGCTCCCTGAGATCTTCTGCTAACTCCCTTGGCAATCCTCATGTTACTACAGTATTGGCATAATCCTTCCGACTCAAAGCGTCTACTACGACATTGGCCTTGCCTGGATGATAGTGCAGCTTCATATCATAATCCTTTATGAGCTCCAACCATCTCCTTTGCCTGAGGTTCAACTCCTTCTGGGTAAAACTGTACTTCAAACTCTTGTGATCCGTGTACACATCACAATGGTTTCCAATAAGAAAATGTCTCCAGGTCTTGAGTGCATGCACTACGGCTGCTAACTCCAAATCATGCGTGGCATAATTAAACTCATGCGGTCGAAGTTGTGGTGAAGCATATGAAACAACTCTTCCGTCTTGCATAAGTAATCCTCCAAGTCGTAAGCTTGAGGCGTCGCAATACACTTGGAAATTGTAACATCCCAAAGTTTCAATTTGGTATGTTATACATAGATCATCATTGCATATCATGTTTTATTGCATTTTGACAAATCCTCGATAAATCCTAAGCAACTCAAGGACCCTCGGAGAGAGTTGGGGATTTTCTCGAATTTTTAAATTTGATTTTCATCAAATATTAAGACGAGGATTTTGGTTTTAATTATTTTCTCTCCGGAAAAATATTTCATCTTATAAATAAACGAGAGGAGAAAATATGACTTTTCCAAAACAATTGAAATACTGGAGGAAAAATGTTAAAATCATTTATTGGAATTTATTTGGATTTTATTTGCAATTTTTATTGCATTAAAAATATTGCATGTTCTCAAAATATTTATTTTGTGCTATAAAAATGTTCGCCCTATTCTAGATTTTCCAACTAGACGGGGAAATTTTATTTTATATTTTTCTGACTTTTATTTATTTTTCTACGTATTATTGTCCGCGGAATTTAAAAAAAAAAGAAGACGCGCGCGCCCGCTGGGCCGAGCCCAGGCCGCCGGCCCACCCCGCGCACCTCTCCTCTCCCCGCACGGCCGCCGCGCCGCCGTGTCCGCCATGGACACGGGAGCCGCCCGCTCGCCCGCCGCCTTCCCCAAGCCACCGGAGCACCCCCCCTCTTTATATACCCCTCAACCCCCCCTCTCTCTCATCTCGCCGCCGCCGCTCGCCTTGCCCGCTGCCGCCGCCCGCACTTGCCCGCCGCCGCCGCCGCTGCCGTCGCTTGCCGCCGCCGGAGCCGCCCCCTCGCACCCCCCGAGCCGCACCCCGCTGCCCTCGCCCGGAGCCCCGCCGGAGCACTGCCCCGACGAGGTACTGCCTCGCTGCCCCGTTCGTCGTTGCCGGTTTTTGTTAAAAAAAACCCTTCGTTTAAAAAAACCCTAGATCGGTTTTTTTTGGTTTTATTATTTCGCGAGCGTTCACCGAACCGTTCGTTGCAACGAACGCGTTCATCGGTTTTTCACTGTTAGCGAACGTCCGTTCTTTAACCGTTCGTCCGTTTTTTCTTTTTCGTCGGATTTTTCTGCGATTATCTCAGATTCGATTTCTGATCGAATCTTCGTTTCCGTTTAACTTCTCGCTCATTTATCGGAATCAGGCGATTCAAGCGCCTAGAGTTTCGTCTCGAAATTCTCTTTCCGTTTAACCTACTCAAACAAGTTTTTGCTACAGTAAAATTTGACCTAGATCCAGATTAGTAAACGAAGCTACTTTCTTTCGCCGTTTGACTTTCGTTGCTTCTTTCGAGTTGATTCTTTTTGCAAACCGGAGTTCTTAAGTTGAACTTTCTGGTTGATCCCTTATTTGAGTTTTACCTATGCATTAGATGAGTACTGATTGTATGCTTGTTTGTTTGCGATAGAGTACCCGGAGTGTGCCGCTTGTTACTTCGAATCGCTAGGTTTTGCGGATCATCAGCAAGGCAAATAACACTTTGATCATACTTTTCATACCCAGTTTTATTGCATTAGATCTTTCCCTCAAACACTTGCATGATTAGGATCAAATTAAATTGTGGGTATTGGGA
Organism: Aegilops tauschii subsp. strangulata; assembly: GCF_002575655.3. Lineage (NCBI taxonomy): Eukaryota > Viridiplantae > Streptophyta > Magnoliopsida > Poales > Poaceae > Aegilops > Aegilops tauschii. The sequence continues at coordinate 321,015,244 of NC_053038.3, read as the reverse complement.
AGTATTTGAGGTAGAACCTATTACCTGTATTCTTATCAAACCCTTGGGAGTTACTTCTACGTTGCTATTATTATTGCCATGCTATGCTCGTAGACGTGGATTGGGTTTGAGTGAAATTCATGACAGATGTGAGATTGTTAATAATGGTTTACTTAAGGTGGCAACTAAAACTCACATCTGGGTGGATTGAGGTACCTGGGTATTCCGGGATTGCCTGTTTTTCTTCTGGACCGCCACCCAGGTTCAAAGGGATCATAAGATTATTCATGCTAGAAACTTCCGTGTGCAGCCGCAAGCTATTATGGGCTCTAGCATAGTTGATTAAGTTGTGTGAACTCTTACAGTGGTAGACTAGCAGATGTAGGGGAAAGTAGGTGTAACTTTCTACCCATACGTAAGGTGCAAACACTTCTGAAAGACTGTGTCTTGGTCATCCGTTACTCAAACACCATGTAGTGCGAGTAATCCAACGGAGGAGATCAAGTCTTGTGGGGAAAAGTGCACAAACCTCTGTAGAGTGTACAAACTAATCATGGTTAGCCGTGTCCCTGGTTATGGACAACTTGAGTATCTAGTACTTGGATTATCATGTGAATCTCATCACTATGTTACTTCTGATTAATTTTGTTGGGTCATTGATGACATTTAATTGGGATTGAGATGCTGTCAACCATCTCAATGTTTCACAACCACCATGATAGTTAAATAAATTTATTCCGTTGAAGTAGGATAAAATTGGCTTTTCGCAAAAATTGTAACCATAGAGCTTTCCACCAGCCATATATGCATGTAGTATAGCCTTACTATTGTCCATTATTCTCTATGTGTTACATTGCCAGCATATTCTATGTGCTGACCCGTTTCCGGGCTGCAACGTTTCATGTTGCAGACTTTTCAGACGACGAGTAAGGTGCCTTAGGTCGTGGTCTTATACTCAGTGATGCCGCTGGAGTTGATGGACTCACTTATCTTCCAAGTCTTCCGCTGTTATCGTTATTAGATGGCCTTAAGCCATGTTTATCATACTTAATCTCTTTGGAGATATTCGATGTAATAAGTGTGTGATTGCTACTCTGTTATAAATCCTCCATTTGTACTGTGCGTGTCAGCATTATTGATCCAGGGATGACACTGGTGCACAGCAGCACAGACCATTTGAGGTCTGGTCGCTACAAAGTTGGTATCAGAGCGCACGCTGACTGTAGGACACGACCACTAAGCTTAAGCCCTAGAAAGCTTCTCTCTTCTCATTTCTGACCCCTCTCCACTTTCTACTCTTTTAGGAATGGCGGATGCAAGGAGCAAGTTCATGCAACCAGATGAAGACACGCCGTTTGGTCGACACTTGAAGGAAGTCACCAACTACTTGAACATAGGAATACCAAGCATCACCGGAACCAACAACGCCACATTACCTGAAGAGGAGAGCTGGAAGATTCAAGTTCACATTCCAGGAAGGACGTTTGTGCCAGTTACTGAACCCATAAGATTGGTTTTCGAAGCACCAACCTGGAGTCTAGGGAAGAGCATGGCCGCACACATCGCCATGGGACGCATTGGAGAAGTCTACCACCAGGAGCTTAAGGATACAATTTACCAAATTTGTGGACGCCGAGACGCGCAATGGGAGATGATCAGAACCAAGAAGGATGGATCAATTGCAGCTTTCATCCAGGAGCAAAACCAACACATTCGTCGCCAGGAGAACCAGATGTGCTCAGACAAGGAAGAACTGAAGAAGGCATTGACGAAGATCAAGGAGCTGGAGGAAGAACTCAAGGCTACACGCGGGGATTATTTGGAAGAAATCAACGCACTAGTAGGGAAGAATGACGACCTGGAGAAGAAGATTGGAATATTCATGGGAAATCCAGTGCCAAAAGCAGAAGTCGACGAATGCACTTGTCCGGATAACTACATCATCATCGATGACACCGACTCGGAACCAAGTGAAGATGACTGGGTTGACGAAGCTGGAGCAGACATCATGGAGTCTTCAACGGATCAGAATTTCTAGTAGACCACCATATCAGTAGTAGTTTTCCCCCATTTAATAGTATAGTTCAAGCACTTTGTAACGCTAGTTAGATCGATTGTTTTGCCTTGTTTGGATTGATTGAGTGATATTGATTGTATTTGTCTCATGAGCATATGGGTAGTGTTTTCTCTCTAGACCTCATTCTATTCTTAACTCTCATCTTTTCTAAACCTATCAGAAGCCTCCGAGACGCGACACCGGATTTGTTTTTCCGCCAGAGATCACCCAGTTGATTCAGCAACAGAATGCCCTGATGCAAGTGTTAGTGCAGAACCAAGGCAACAACAACAACAACAACAACATCCCACCGCCACCACCACCTGTTGATCACTTAGCCCGTTTCTTAAGGCTAAACCCGCCGGTGTTTTCCAGTAGCACCGAGCCGATTGTTGCAGATGATTGGCTCCGCAAAGTTGGAAGGGAGTTGACCACTGCAGGATGCAGAGATGCGGAAAGAGTGCGTTTTGCCGCACATCAGCTTGATGGACCCGCAGCATCATGGTGGGAGAATTATACAGCCACGCATCCTATTGACACTGTCACATGGGACCAGTTTCAGCAAGCTTTCCGTACAGCTCATGTTTCAGCAGGAGCTATGGCTATGAAGAAGCGTGAGTTTCGCAACCTACGCCAAGGAGGACGCACCGTAGGCCAGTATGTGGAGGAATTCAGTAAGTTAGCACGTTATGCACCAGATGACGTTGCTACAGATGCAGCCAAGCAGGAGAAATTTTTGGAAGGGCTGAATGATGAACTGAGTATGCAGTTGATGGTAGCAACCTTCAAAAACTACCAGGAGCTGGTAGATAGAGCTCTCATGATTGAAGGGAAGCAACAGCAGATTGAAAACCGTAAGAGGAAGTATGGACAAGGGAAGTATAACTCAGGAGCTCAGCAGAAGCCCCGATTTACCCCGAAGCCGGGAGGACAGTTTCAGCATACCCATGGAGGAGGTAGTTCGCACAACCATAATGGCACCAAGAATGGTAATGGGAATGGAGGAGGCAACGGACAGAACCGCACCAACCCATCTACCCCAGCCAAGAGGGACCTGAGCCAAGTCACTTGTTTCAAGTGCCAGAAGAATGGACATTGTGCCAATGAATGTCCTGAATCCCAAAATGGAAATGGCAATGGAAGCTCTGGGAAGAAACCGAACCCGTTCAACAAAGGACACGTGAACCACGTGAGCGTGGAGGAGGTTGAAGCTCAGCCTGATGCAGTAATAGGTAAGTTTTTGGTTAAGTCATTTACTGCAACCGTTCTTTTCGATACTGGTGCATCGCATTCATACATATCAAGGGGATTTGTGAATAAGTTTAAGATGTCCACCAAAGTTCTCAGAAACCCTATGTTAGTAACCTCGCCAGGAGCAGAGTATATGGCCACCCAAGGATGTTTTCAGATACCATTGGCCATTGGTAGGCATGTTTTCCCCTCAGACCTCATAGTTTTGGAGTCGCAAGGTTTGGATGTGATTTTGGGGATGGATTGGCTATCGTTGTATGGAGGAAACATCGATTGTGCCAGCAAGACGATTTTGCTTACCACCCCGGAAGGGAAAAGGATCAAGTATGTATCCCGACATATGCCGAAGAGGATTCAAGTAAATTCCTTATCAGGAGTTGTACAGGAGGAAGTACCAGTGGTGAAGGATTATCCGGATGTATTTCCAGAAGAGTTGCCAGGCATGCCACCAGATAGAGACATTGAGTTCTTGATTGAACTTTTGCCAGGCACAGGGCCAATATCTAAGAGACCGTACAGGATGCCCGCAAAAGATTTGGAGGAAATTAAGAAGCAGATCAAGGAGTTACTGGATAAAGGCTATATTCGCCCAAGTTCGTCACCTTGGGGATCACCAGTACTTCTAGTGGAGAAGAAAGATGGATCGCTGAGGATGGTTGTTGATTACGGTGGATTGAATGAAGTAACCATCAAAAACAAGTACCCACTGCCGATGATCAATGATTTGTTTGACCGCCTACAAGGAGCTAAAGTATTTTCCAAGATCGATCTACGATCAGGGTACCATCAGTTAAAGATTCGAGAGCAGGATATACCCAAGACGGCTTTTACCACCAGATATGGATTATATGAGTATACCGTTATGTCATTTGGACTGACTAACGCACCTGCCTATTTCATGAACCTGATGAACAAAGTGTTTATGGAATTTTTGGATAAGTTCGTCGTGGTGTTCATTGATGATATTTTAATCTTTTCCAAGGATGAGGAAGAGCACGGGGAGCATTTGCGATTGGTACTTGAGAAGCTCAGAGAACATCAGTTATATGCCAAGTTCAGCAAGTGTGAATTTTGGCTGAAGGAATTTGGATTCCTTGGACATGTTATTTCTGGAGAAGGAATAGCAGTAGACCCTGCCAAGGTTGACACAGTGACAAGTTGGGAATCACCCACGACAGTTGGAGAAATCCGGAGTTTTCTTGGACTTGCAGGATACTACCGGAGATTCATCGAGAATTTCTCGAAGATTGCTAAGCCCATGACTGAGCTATTGAAGAAGGACACCAAATTCAATTGGACTGAGGAATGTGAAGCTAGTTTCCAGGAGTTGAAGAAACGATTGGTTACCTCACCAGTGTTGATTCTGCCAGATCAACGCAAGGATTATGAAGTTTATTGCGACGCTTCTCGTCGAGGACTTGGAGCAGTGCTTATGCAGGAAGGAAGAGTTGTGTCATATGCTTCACGACAACTTAAACCCCATGAGAAAAATTATGCTACGCATGATTTGGAATTAGCAGCCGTGGTGCATGCATTAAAGACATGGAGACATTTTCTCATCGGAAACCATTGTGAGGTGTTTACGGATCACAAGAGTTGAAGTATATTTTCACGCAGAAGGAGTTAAATCTCAGACAGAGGAGATGGTTGGAGCTTATTAAAGATTATGATATGAGATTGCATTATCACCCTGGAAAGGCTAACGTAGTAGCAGACGCGTTGAGCCGCAAGAGTCATGTCAACACCCTCATGACAGGAGAGATACCTCAGGAGTTAGCCGAGGACCTTCGTGAGCTATGTTTGGAGATAGTCCCAAGAGGCTATTTAGCGACATTGGAGATTCAGTCTACCTTGATGGAAAGGATCAGAGAAGCTCAGAGGACAGACAAGGAGATTGAAGAGATAAAGGAGAAGATGAGCAAAGGAAAAGCCAAGGGATTTCGTGAGGATGAGCACGATACCTTGTGGTTTGAGGACCGCATATATGTACCAAATGATCCGGAGATCAGGAAGTTGATTTTGCAAGAAGCCCATGATTCACCATACTCGATTCACCCAGGAAATACGAAGATGTATTTAGATTTGAAGAATATTTTCTGGTGGACCGGAATGAAGAAGGATATTGCGGAATACGTAGCAGTTTGTGATGTATGTCAGAGAGTGATGGCAGAGCATCAGAAGCCACCAGGATTGCTACAACCATTGCCGATACCTGAATGGAAGTGGGATAAAATAGGCATGGATTTTATCGCCGGATTACCCAGGACTCGTTCAGGCTATGACTCAATATGGGTTGTAGTCGACCGATTGACGAAAGTGGCTCATTTCATTCCAGTGAAGACCACTTACACAAGTGCTAAGTTGGCAAAGATATACATGACCAGGATCGTATGTTTGCATGGATTTCCGAGGACCATTGTATCAGACAGAGGAACCCAATTTACCTCGAAGTTTTGGAAGCAGTTACATGAAACATTGGGAACCAGGCTGGAATTTAGTACCGCTTTCCACCCACAGACAGATGGACAGACCGAGAGAGTCAACCAGATTTTGGAGGACATGTTGAGAGCATGTGCCCTAGATTATGGATCCAGTTGGGACGACAATTTGCCATATGCGGAGTTTTCTTATAACAACAGTTATCAGACCAGTTTGAAGATGGCCCCTTTCGAAGCTTTGTACGGAAGGAGGTGTAGAACACCGTTGCTATGGGACGAAGTTTGAGACCGTCAGTTGTTTGGACCAGATTTGATTAAGGAGTCTGAACATAAAGTAAGGTTGATTCGCGATAGGCTCAAGGTAGCCCAGTCCAGACAGAAGAGTTATGCTGATTCTAAACGAAAGGAGACAGTTTACGAAGTCGGAGACCGAGTTTATCTTCGAGTATCACCACTTCGAGGAGTGAAGCGCTTTGGAGTTAAGGGAAAGTTAGCGCCCCGTTTTATCGGACCATACAGAGTTGTGGAACGTATGGGAGAAGTTGCTTACAAGCTGGAATTGCCCGAAGGATTGTCTGGAGTTCATGATGTATTTCACGTTTCCCAGTTGAAGAAGTGCCACGCAGAGATGGCTGAGATACCACTGAGAGATACTGTGCCACTGGAAGCGATTCAGCTGGAAAGTGATTTGACCTATGAGGAGAAACCAGTTAAGATTCTCGAGTATGCCAGCCGAGTTACCCGCAGCAAGGTTATCAAGTTTTGCAAAGTTCAGTGGAGTCACCACACGGAGGATGAAGCCACCTGGGAGCGAGAGGAAGATCTACGGAAGGACCACTCCCACCTGTTTTCTAGCCAACCCGAATCTCGAGGGCGAGATTCATCTTAAGGGGGGGTAGGTTTGTAACATCCCAAATTTTCAATTTGGTATGTTATACATAGATCATCATTGCATATCATGTTTTATTGCATTTTGACAAATCCTCGATAAATCCTAAGCAACTCAAGGACCCTCGGAGAGAGTTGGGGATTTTCTCGAATTTTTAAATTTGATTTTCATCAAATATTAAGACGAGGATTTTGGTTTTAATTATTTTCTCTCCGGAAAAATATTTCATCTTATAAATAAACAAGAGGAGAAATATGACTTCTCCAAAACAATTGAAATACTGGAGGAAAAATGTTAAAATCATTTATTGGAATTTATTTGGATTTTATTTGCAATTTTTATTGCATTAAAAATATTGCATGTTTTCAAAATATTTATTTTGTGTTATAAAAATGTTCACCCTATTCTAGATTTTCTAACTAGACGGGGAAAATTTATTTTATATTTTTCTGACTTTTATTTATTTTTATACGTATTATTTTCTGCGGAATTTTTTTTTTAAAAAAGAAGACGCGCGCGCCCGCTGGGCCGAGCCCAGGCCGCCGGCCCACCCCGCGCCCCTCTCCTCTCCCCGCAAGGCCGCCGCGCCGCCGTGTCCGCCATGGGCACGGGAGCCGCCCGCTCGTAAGCCCCCTTCCCCAAGCCACCGGAGCACCCCCCCTCTTTATATACCCCTCAACCCCCCTCTCTCTCATCTCGCCGCCGCCGCTCGCCTTGCCCGCCGCCGCCGCCCGCACTTGCCCGCCGCCGCCGCCGCCGGAGCCGCCCCCTCGCACCCCCCCCCCCGAGCCGCACCCTGCCGCCCTCGCCCGGAGCCCCGCCGGAGCCTCGCCGGAGCACTGCCCCGACGAGGTACTGCCTCGCTGCCCCGTTCGTCGTTGCCGGTTTTTGTTAAAAAAACCCTTCGTTTTAAAAAAACCCTAGATCGGTTTTTTTCGGTTTTATTATTTCGCGAGCGTTCACCGAACCGTTCGTTTCAACGAACGCGTTCGTCGGTTTTTCTCTGTTAACGAACGTCCGTTCTTTAACCGTTCGTCCGTTTTTTCTTTTTCGTCGGATTTTTCTGCGATTATCTTAGATTCAATTTCTGATCGAATCTTCGTTTCCGTTTAACTTCTCGCTCATTTATCGGAATCAGGCGATTCAAGCGCCTAGAGTTTCGTCTCGAAATTCTCTTTCCGTTTAACCTACTCAAACAAGTTTTTGCTACAGTATAATTTGACCTAGATCCAGATTAGTAAACGAAGCTACTTTCTTTCGGCGTTTGACTTTCGTTGCTTCTTTCGAGTTGATTCTTTTTGCAAACTGGAGTTCTTAAGTTGAACTTTCTGGTTGATCTCTTATTCGAGTTTTACCTGTGCATTAGATGAGTACTGATTGTATGCTTGTTTGTTTGCGATAGAGTACCCGGAGTGTGCCGCTTGTTACTTCGAATCGCTAGGTTTTGCGGATCATCAGCAAGGCAAGTAACACTTTGATCATACTTTTCATACCCAGTTTTATTGCATTAGATCTTTCCCTCAAACACTTGCATGATTAGGATCAAATTAAATTGTGGGTATTGGGAAGTATTTGAGGTAGAACCTATTACCTGTATTCTTATCAAACCCTTGGGAGTTACTTCTACGTTGCTATTATTATTGCCATGCTATGCTCGTAGACGTGGATTGGGTTTGAGTGAAATTCATGACAGATGTGAGATTGTTAATAATGGTTTACTTAAGGTGGCAACTAAAACTCACATCTGGGTGGATTGAGGTACCTGGGTATTCCGGGATTGCCTGTATTTCTTTTGGACCGCCACCCAGGTTCAAAGGGATCATAAGATTATTCATGCTAGAAACTTCCGTGTGTAGCCACAAGCTATTATGGGCTCTAGCATAGTTGATTAAGTTGTGTGAACTCTTACAGTGGTAGACTAGCAGATGTAGGGGAAAGTAGGTGTAACTTTCTACCCATACGTAAGGTGCAAACACTTCTGAAAGACTGTGTCTTGGTCATCCGTTACTCAAACACCATGTAGTGCGAGTAATCCAACGGAGGAGATCAAGTCTTGTGGGGAAAAGTGCACAAACCTCTGTAGAGTGTACAAACTAATCATGGTTAGCCGTGTCCCCGGTTATGGACAACTTGAGTATCTAGTACTTGGATTATCATGTGAATCTCATCACTATGTTACTTCTGATTAATTTTGTTGGGTTATTGATGACATTTAATTGGGATTGAGATGTTGTCAACCATCTCAATGTTTCACAACCACCATGATAGTTAAATAAAATTTATTCCGTTGAAGTAGGATAAAATTGGCTTTTCGCAAAAATTGTAACCATAGAGCTTTCCACCAGCCATATATGCATGTAGTATAGCCTTACTATTGTCCATTATTCTCTATGTGTTACATTGCCAGCATATTCTATGTGCTGACCCGTTTCCGGGCTGCAACGTTTCATGTTGCAGACTTTTCAGACGACGAGTAAGGTGCCTTAGGTCGTGGTCTTATACTCAGTGATGCCGCTGGAGTTGATGGACTCACTTATCTTCCAAGTCTTCCGCTGTTATCGTTATTAGATGGCCTTAAGCCATGTTTATCATACTTAATCTCTTTGGAGATATTCGATGTAATAAGTGTGTGATTGCTACTCTGTTATAAATCCTCCATTTGTACTGTGCGTGTCAGCATTACTGATCCAGGGATGACACTGGTGCACAGCAGCACAGACCATTTGAGGTCTGGTCGCTATAGAAATCCTTGCATATATCCGGCAGAATTAGCACTGGGGCTGTAGTCAATCGTTTCTTTAACTCCTGGAAACTTGCTTCACATTCCTCTGTCCAATGGAACTTGGTATCTTTCTTCAACAATGCCGTCATAGGCTTCGCAACTTGGAGAAATTCTCAATAAATCTCCGATAGTATCCCGCGAGTCCAAAAAAACTATGGATCTCTCCAACTGAGGTGGGTGCCAACCACTCGGTGACTGGCTGAACCTTGGTAGGATCCACTGCTATACCTTCTCCTGATATAACATGTCCAAGAAATCCAACTTCCTTCAACTAGAACTCACATTTGCTGAACTTGGCATATAACTGATGTTCCCTGAGCTTCTCGAGAACCAAACGCAAATGCTCCTTGTGTTCCTCTTCATTCTTCGAGTATACCAAGATATCATCAATGAACACCATGACAAACTTATCCAAGAACTCCATGAACACCTAGTTCATCATACTCATGAAATAGGCAGGGGCGTTAGTCAGTCCAAATGACATAACCGTATACTCATATAACCCGTACCTTGTGGTGAAAGCTGGTTTTGGTTATCCTTTTCTCGAATCTTCAGGTGGTGATATCCTGATCGCAAATCGATCTTCGAAAACACTTTAGCTCCTTGCAGCTGGTCAAACAAATCATTGATCATCGGCAGTGGGTACTTGTTCTTAATCGTCACTTCATTCAACGCACGGTAATCAACAACCATTCTCAATGATCCATCCTTCTTCTCGACCAAGAGCACTGGAGCTCCCCATGGTAATGAACTTCGTCGGATGTAACCTTTCTCCAACAACTCCTTAATCCGCTTCTTGATCTCTTCCAGATCATTTGTGGGCATCCGGTATGGTCTCTTTGATATTGGTCCGGTGCCTGGCAATAGCTCTATCAAAAACTCAATATCTCGATCTGGCAGCATTCTTGGTAGCTCCTCTGGAAATACATCGGGGTAATCCTTTACTATAGGCACTTCCTCCTGAACAACTCCCGTGAGAGAATTTACTTGAGTCCTCCTAGGTGCATGCCTGGATACATACTTGATCCTTTTTCCCTCCGGGGTGGTGAGTAGAATTGACCTACTAGCACAGTCAATGTTTCCTCCATACTTCGATAACCAATCCATTCCTAGTATCACATCCAATCCTTGTGACTCGAGAATTACTAGGTCTGAGGGGAAAACATGGCTACCAATGGTTAAGGGTATCCGATCGCACCATCGGCTGGTCGTATACTCTGCACCGGGTGAGCTTACTAGCAAGGGTGTCCTAAGGGCTAAGGTGGGTAACTTAAACTTGTCCACAAATCCTCTTGAAATGTATGAATGCGATGCACCAGTATCAAATAAAATAAGGGCGGTAAATGATTTAATCAAAAACTTACCGATAACTGCATCAGGCTGCTCTTCGACCTCCTCCACGTTCACGTGGTTCACTTGTCCCCTGTTGAAAGGGTTGGGCTTCTTCCCAGCGCTTCCATTGCCATTTCCGTTCTTCAATTCCGGACAATCATTGGCATAGTGCCCAGTCTTCCCGCACTTGAAACAGGTAATGTGACTTTGATCCTTCTTGGCAGGTGTGGCTGGGTTAGAGCGGTTCTGATTGCTGCCTGCTCCATTCTCGTTTCCATTCTTAGGGCCGCTATGGTTATGCGAACTACCTCCATTGTGAGTGTGGCCTCCATGGTTATGGGTCAATCCTCCCGAGTTCGGGGTGAAACAAGGTTTCTGCTGAGCTCCAGAATTGTACTTCCCTTGTCCGTACTTCCTCTTGCGGCTCTCAATCTATTGCTGCTTCCTTCAATCATAAGAGCCTTGTCTACCAGCTCCTGGTAGTTGTTAAATGTTGCCACCATCAACTGCATGCTCATCTCATCATTAAGCCCTTCCATAAACTTCTCTTGCTTCGCGGCATCTGTGGCCACATCATCAGGGGCATAACGAGATAGCTTACTAAACTCATCTACGTACTGAGCCACAGTACGATTTCCCTGGCGCAAGTTGCGGAACCTACGCTTCTTCATGCTCATAGCTCCAGTTGAGACATGGGTTGTGCGGAATGCTTGCTGAAACTAATCCCAAGTGATATTGGCTATAGGGAAAGTGGCTGTGTTATTCTCCCACCATGATGATGCTGGTCCATCCAATTGGTGTGCGGCAAAACGCACCTTCTCGGCATCAGTGCAACCTACGGTGGTCAACTCTCTTCCAATCTTGCGTAACCAGTCATCAGCAACTATTGGCTCGGTGCTACAGGAAAACACCGGCGGCTGCAACCTCAGAAAACGGGCTAAGTTGTCAACTGGAGGAGGTGGCGGTGGGTTGTTGTTGTTGCCTTGGTTCTCGACTAGTATCTGCATCAAGGCATTCTGCTGCTGGATCAACTGGGTGATCTCCGGTGGGAAAACAAATCCGGTGTCACGTCTCGGAGGCATCTAATGGGTTTAGAGGGGAGAGATTAGAATAGAAATGAGGTATAGGGAGAAAACACTACCCATATGCACATGAGACAAACACAATCATATCACACCAAATCAATTTAAGCAAGGGCATACAACGGTCTAGAACTAACGTTACAAAAGTGCTCGAACTACTACTATATACATGGGGGATAACTACTAATCACATGGTGGTCATCTAGAAATATTGATCGGTGGAAGACTCCATGATATCTAATCCAGCTTCGTCTTCATAATCATCATCACTATCATCAGGGTCGGAGTCGGTGTCGTCGATGATGATGTAGTCTTCAGAATGAATTTCCTTGGGTTCGTCATCTTCTCATCCTGGCGCGGGGTCTCCCATGAAAACTCCTATCTTCTTTATTAGGTCGTCATTCTTCTCCAATAGTATTGCTATTTCCTCCTCATATCCATCACGTGTAGACTTGAGTTCCTCTTCTAGCTCCGTGATCCTGGTCATCGCCTTCTTCAAATCTATCATGCCTGCGCACATCTCGTTCTCCTGGCGTCGAACGTGCTGGTTTAACTCCTGGATGAAAGCTGCAATGAACCTGTCTCTCCTGGTGCTGACTATCTCCCATTGCTCATCTCGGCGCCCACATATCTAGTAGATAGTGTCCTTAAGATCCTTGTGATAAACTTCACCGATGCGTCCCATGGCGATGTGGGCTGCCATGCTCTTGCCTAAACTCCAGGTTGGTGCATCGAAGGAAAACTCTATGGGCTCAGTGTGGCGTGAATGTACTTCCTGGAACTTGAACTCGGATCATCCAGCGCTCCTCTTTTGGTAAAGTGGTGGTGTAGGTCCCGATGAAGCTTGGTATTCCAACGTTCAGGTATCTAGTGACTTCCTTCAAGTGTCGTCCAAAGGGTGTGTCTTCATCCGGTTGTGCAAACTTGTTCCTTGAGTCTGCCATCCTAAAGAGTAGAAAATGGAGAGGAGTCAGAAATGAGTAGAGAAGAGTGACCTATGGCTCATCTTAGTGGTCGTGTCCTACATTCAGCGTGTGCCCTGATACCATCTTGTAGCGACCCGACCTCAGACGGTCAAGTCTCTGTGTTGAGTGTCATCCCTGGATCGGTAATGCTGACACACACAGTACTCGAAGGATTTATAACAGAGTAGCAATCACACACTTATTACATCGAATGTCTCCAAAAGAGAACTTATTACAATAAATATGGCTTAAGGCCATCTAAAAACGATAACAACGGAAGGCTTGGAAGATAAAGTGAGTGCATCAACTCCAACGGCATAGCTGAGTGCATGACAAACGACCTATCGCACCTTACTCCTCGTCTGAAAAGTCTGCAACATGATATGTTGCAGCCCGAAAATGGGTCAGCACATGGAATATGCTGGCAATATAACACAGTAGAGCAATGAACAGATAAATGCTATCACTACATGCATATATGACTGGTGGAGGCTCTATGGTTATAATGTTTTTGCGAAAAGCCAATTTTTTCCTAGAACAAAGGAATATACTTTATTTAACAATCATGGTGGTTGAAACATTGAGAATGGTACCCCCATCTCAATCCCAATTAAAATAATCATTAACCCAACAAATTAATTTAGAGTGATGAGATCCATATGATAATCCAAGAACCAGATACTCAAGATGTCCATAACCGGGGACACGACTAACCATGATTAGTTTGTACACTCTGCAAAGGTTTGCGCACTTTTCCCCACAAGACTCGATCTCCTTCGTTGGATTTCACGCACTGCATGGTGTTTGAGAAATGGATAACCGAGACACAGTCTTTGAGAAGCATTAACTCTAACTCCGGGTAGACAGTACCAACCTACATCCCCTGCATCTGCTAGCCTACCACTGGAAGAGGTCATGCAACCTACTCAACTATGCTAGAGCCCATAATAGCTTGTGGCTGCACACGAAAGTTTCTAGCATGAATGATCTTATGATCCCTTTGAGCCTGGGTGGCGGACCATAGGAGGATCACACGGTATAACCCCGGGATCTCCTGGGACAACACTGGCATAACCCCAGGTGCCCAAAACCAACAATCCACCCAGATGTGTATTAAAGTTGTCACCTTAAGTTAAACCATTAAATAAACCATCTCACATCTATCATGGATACACTCAAACCCAATCCACGTCTACGAGCATAGCATGGCAATATAAGCATAACGTAGAAGTAACTCCCTAGGGTTTGATAATAAAACAGGTAATAGGTTCTACCTCGTCAACTACTTCCCAATACCCACATGTTAATCACATCCTAATCATGCAATGTTTGAGGATTTTAACTAATGCATAAAAACTGGGTATGAAAGAGTATGATCAATGTGTTACTTGCCTTGCTGACTATCCGCAAAACCTAGTGACTCGTAGTAGCACGGTTCGCACTCCAGGAACTCTATCGCAAACAAACAATAGCATACATAAGCAATCAAGCAAAGATGCACGGTTAAATCTCAAATAAAAAGATCTAACCAGAAAGTTCAACTGAAGAACTCCGGTGTGCAAAAAGAATCAAATCAAACGGAGCAACGAAACTCAATCTGCGAAAGAAACAAGATCCGATTACTAATCTGGACTAAAGTCAAATTTTACAGTACCAAAATCTTGTTCAAGTTGGTAAAACAGAAAGAGGGCTTCGAGACGAAGATCTAGGCACTTGTTTCACCTAATTTGGATAAACGAGCGAAAAGATATACTAGATCGAAGATTAAGGGAGAAATCGCGATCAGAAATAATCGCGGAAAAACCCTAAAAAAGAAAAACTGACGAACAGGCTAACGGAAGAAAAACTATATCTAGGGTTTTAAAGAAAAACCGATCGGTTTTCTGAGAAAACCGACGAACGGCGGCTACCTCCGGCGAGGTAGGCGGCGGCGGGGCGGCGGCGCAGCGCGAGGCGGCGGCGTCGGCGGCGGGGCAGCGCTAGGGTTACGGCGGCGGGGCTGGTGGCTTGGGGCGGGGCCTCGGGCCTCCCGGCTTATAAAAGCCGGCCGGGCTGGAGTCCTAGTCGGACAAGGCTCGTTAGGTCGGTGCTCTTTTTTTAAATAAATCCTGACACGGAAAAAACGAATAAAAGAAATACTAAACGGACTCCCAAAATCCTGGAATAAATTTTCACGGCCTCTACAAATATTCCGGACAAAGTGAACGTTTATTTAGGCCTATAATGCAATTTTGAAAAACGCATATTTTTCCTAATTCAAATAAAATTGCGATAAAATCCAAATAAATTTATTTATTGATTTTAATATTTTTCCTCCAATATTTCATTTATTTTGGAGAATTCATATTATCTCCTCTCATATATTTAATACGAAATATTTTTGGAGACAAAAATTATTAAAACCAAAATGATCCTTGTCTCAATATTTGATAAAATTCAAATATGAAGAACGTGAAATCCCCAACTCTCTCCATAGGTCCTTGAGTTGCTTAGGATTTCGAGGATCGCGAAACGAAATGCGATAAAATATGATATGCATGAATGACCTATGTATAACATTCCAAGTTGAAAATTTGCGATGTTACATTTCAACAAACTGATGGCGAACCATAGCATTATAATCTAAATAAGCAGGAGGCAATTCCATATCATTTTTATGTATGGGTATCTCAAGATAATTAGCTACACGGTTTGCATAAATTCCACCAAACAAATCTCCACTTAAACTATTAAGATGCAACCTTCGTGCAACGATGGCCCCCAAGTTGTATTGTTTATCTCCTAATACAGCACTCTTGAGAACACTAAGATCGGGAACACACATAGTACATGCCTCGTCCTTACCGTTAATGCATCTACCTATAAAAAGAGCAAAATAATGTATAGCAAGAAAATGAATGCTCCCTATGGTAGCTTGTGTTATTTCTCTAGATTCCCCCACAGTTATACTAGCAAGAAAATCTTTAAACTCAGATTTGCGAGGATCACTAGCACTACCCCATTGCGGGAGTCTACAAGCAGTATTAAAATCTTCTAAGTCCATGGTATAGGATTTATCATAAAGGTCAAATAGAACAGTGTGAGAATTGCGCGAGGATGAAAATTTGAACCTTCTCACAAAGGAATCAGTTAGGTAATAATACTGAGGGCACTTATCTAGCATGAAGCCCTCGAGTTCAGCATTACACACATATGTGTCAAATTCCTCCTTAATTCCTGCTTGGACCATGAAATTTTCTGACGGCCATTCACAAGGCCGCACTTGAGCTTCTCTTGGTAGTTCATAGTCCGGCTCACGTATTTGCGGGCATGGGTCCTTGCTTCCTTGAAGACCCACCTTGGTACTTTTTCCTAAACTTATTTCTTCCTCTGAAAAATTTCTGAATTTTTTAGTGACTCAAAATAAAAGTGAAACAAACTCAATAAGATTGATAGCAACTACTCCCACAAATTCCTAGAGACTATATTAGGAATCAGAACTACTTGGGACCATATAAATTTGACATGCAAGCTCAAGAACAGGGTCATCTCAGCAGCAAAAATTTGCAATAAATAAAGCACTAGAACAAAAACTAATTGGACCATTAGAGGAGTCACATACCGAAGAACAATCCCCCAAAGCAGTTTTGTGAGTGGAGCTTTGAGCAAGGAGATCGAAAATGGCAGCATGATGAGCTAGAACTCGTGCTTGAGCTAGTGGGTGATTTTTTTCTGGAGGAAGAAGGAGTGTGTGGGTGCAAGAATAAGTGGAGGGGGGCACGTGAGGCCCACGAGGCAGGGGGCGCGCCCAAGGGGTGGGCGCACCCAGGACCCTCGTGGCCAGGTGCTGGCTCCCACTGATGTGTTCTCAGTGCCAAGAATTCTTGAATATTCTAGAAAAAATCATATTTTATTTTCGGGACATTTGGAGAACTTTTATTTTCGGGGTATTTTTTATTGCATGGATAATTTAGAAAACAGACAGAAAATACTATTTTTGCTTTATTTAATCAAAATAACAGAAAGTAAAAGGAGGGTACAGAAGGTTGTGCTTTCTAACTTCATCCATCTCATGCTCATCAAAAGGAATCCACTAACAAGGTTGATCAAGTCTTGTTAACAAACTCTTTTCGAATAACATGGAACCGGAGAAATTTTGAATAACACTAGGTTACCTCAACGGGGATATGCACATTCCCAACAATAAGAATATCATATTTCTTCTTGACAGTAGGAAGATGAAATTCAAAACCTCCAATAGTAATTGTTGTAATTTTTCCAATAGAATTGATACTGTGGACTTGAGGTTGTTTCCTCGGAAAGTGTACCGTATGCTCATTACCATTAACATGAAAAGTGACATTGTCTTTGTTGCACTCAATAACAGCCCGTACAGTATTCAGAAAGGTCTACCAAGGATAATCGACATACTATCGTCCTCGGGAATACCAAGAATAACAAAATCCGTTAAAATAGTAACGTTTGCAACCACAACAGGCACATCCTCACAAATACCGACAGGTATAGCAGTTGATTTATTAGCCATTTGCAAAGATATTTCAGTAGGTGTCAACTTATTCAAATCAAGTCTACTATATAAAGAGAGAGGCATAACACTAACACCGGCTCCAAGATCACATAAAGCAGTTTTAACATAGTTTCTTTTAATGGAGCATGGTATAGTTGGTACTCCTGGATCTCCTAGTTTCTTAGGTATTCCACCCTTAAAATTATAATTAGCAAGCATGGTGGAAATTTCAGCTTCTGGTATCTTTCTCTTATTTGTAACAATATCTTTCATATACTTAGCATAAGGATTCATTTTAAGCATATTAGTCAAACGCATACGCAAAAAGATAGGTCTAATCATTTCAGCAAAGCGCTCAAAATCCTCATCATCCTTTTTCTTGGATGGTTTGGGAGGAAAGGGCATGGGTTTCTGAACCCATGGTTCTCTTTCTTTACCGTGCTTCCTAGCAACAAAGTCTCTCTTATCACAATGTTGATTCTTTGATTGTGGGTTATCAAGATCAACAGCAGGTTCAATCTCTACATCATTGTCATTACTAGGTTGAGCATCAACATGAACATTATCATTAACATTATCACTAGGTTCATGTTCATCACCAGATTGTGTTTCAGCATCAAAGATAGAAATATCATTGGGATTCTCAGGTGTGTCTACAACAGGTTCACTAGAAGCATGCAAAGTCCTATCATTTTTCTTTTTCTTCTTTTTAGAAGGACTAGGTGCATCAACATTAGTTCTCTGAGAATCCTGCTCAATTCTCTTAGGGTGGCCCTCAGGATACAAAGGTTCCTCAGTCATTTTACCCCCTCTAGTCATAACTCTAACAACATTATCATTTTTCTTATTATTTAATTCATTGAGCAAATCATTCTGAGCTAAGCACTTGTTCTACTTGAGTGGTAACCATAGAAGCATGTTTACTAATGAGTTTAAGTTCACCTTTAACACTAGACATATAATCACTCAAGTGTTCAATCATATAAGCATTTCGTTTCAATTGTCTACCAACATAAGCATTGAAGTTTTCTTGTTTAACAATAAAATTATCAAACTCATCTAAGCATTGGCTGGCAGACTTATAACGAGGGATATCACCTTCATCAAATCTATAGAGAGAATTTACCTTTACTACCTGTGTCGGGTTATCAAGACCATGTATTTCTTCAATAGGTGGTAAATTCTTAACATCTTCAGCTTTAATACCTTTTTCTTTCATTGATTTCTTTGCCTCTTGCATATCTTCAGGACTGAGAAATAGAATACCCCTTTTCTTCGGAGTTGGCATAGGAGTTGGTTCAGGAAGTGTCCAATTATTCAACATATTATTCAATAGCAATTCAGCTTGATCAACTGTTCTTTCCCTGAAAACAAAACCAGCACAACTATCCAGGTGGTCTCTGGAAGCATCGGTTAGTCCATTATAAAAGATATCAAGTATTTCATTTTTCTTGAGAGGATGATCAGGCAAAGCATTAAGTAATTGGAGAAGCCTCCCCAAGCTTGTGGGAGACTCTCTTCTTCAATTTGCACAAAATTATATATTTCCCTTAAAGCAGCTTGTTTCTTATGAGCGGGGAAATATTTAGCAGAGAAGTAATAAATCATATCCTGGGGACTACGCACACAACCAGGATCAAGAGAATTGAACCATGTTTTAGCATCACCCTTTAATGAGAACGGAAATAATTTAAGGATATAGTAGTAGCCAGTTTTCTCATCATTAGTGAATAGGGTGGCTATATCATTTAATTTAGTAAGATGTGCCACAACAGTTTCAGATTCATAGCCATGAAAAGGATCAGATTCAACCAAAGTAATTATCTCAGGGTCGACACAGAAATCATAATCCTTATCGGAAATACAGATAGGTGAAGTACCAAAAGCAGGGTCATATTTCATTCTAGCATTCAAAGATTTCTCTTTTAGCTTGGCTAATAATTTCTTAAGATCTTATCTATCATTGCAAGCAAGAAAACCTCTAGCAGTTTCTTCATCCATAACATAACCCTCAGGTACAACAGGCAATTCATATCTAGGGGGAGAATCTTCATCATCACTTTCATCAATATTATCAGTTTCAATAATTTCATTCTCTCTAGCCCTAGCAAGTTGTTCATCAAGAAATTCACCTAATGGCACAGTAGTATGAAGCATAGAAGTAGTTTCATCATAAGTATCATGCATAGCAGAAGTGACATCATCAATAACATGCGACATATCAGAATTAATAGCAGAAGCAGGTTTAGGTGTCGCTAGTTTACTCAAAACAGAAGGTGAATCAAGTGCAGAGCTAGATGGCAGTTCCTTACCTCCCCTCGTAGTTGAGGGATAAATTTTGGTTTTCTCGTCTTTCAAGTTCCTCATAGTGATCAGCAGATATAAATCCCAAGTGACTCACAGAATACCGCTATGCTCCCCGGCAATGGCGCCAGAAAATAGTCTTGATAACCCACAAGTATAGGGGATCGCAACAGTTTTCGAGGGTAGAGTATTCAACCCAAATTTATTCATTCGACACAAGGGGAGCCAAAGAATATTCTCAAGTATTAGCAGTTGAATTGTCAACTCAACCACACCTGGTAAACTTAATATCTGCACTAAAGTATTTAGTAGCAAAGTAGTATGGAGTAACGGTGGCAAAAGTAACAGTAGTAGTTTTGTAGTAATTGTAACAGTGGCAACGGTAAAGTAACTAAGCAAAGAACAACATGTGAAAATCTCGTAGGCATTGGATTATGTCGGATGTGATTCCTCATGCAATAGTTATAACATAGGTGACACAGAACTAGCTCCAGCTCATCAATGTAATGTTGGCATGTATTCCGAATATAGTCATACGTGCTTATGGAAAATAACTTGTATGGCATCTTTTGTCCTACCCTCCCGTGGCAGCGGGGTCCTATTGGAAACTAAGGGATATTAAGGCCTCCTTTTAATAGAGTACCGGACCAAAGCATTAACACTTAGTGAATACATGAACTCCTCAAACTACGGTCATCACCGCTAAGTATCCCGATTATTGTCACTTCGGGGTTAACGGATCATAACACATAATAGGTGACTATTGACTTGCAAGATAGGATCAAGAACTCACATATATTCATGAAAACATAGTAGGTTCAGATCTTAAATCATGGCACTCGGGCCCTAGTGACAAGCATTAAGCATAGCAACATCAATCTCAGAACATAGTGGATACTACGGATCAATCCCTAACAAAACTAACTCGATTACATGATAAATCTAATCCAACCCATCACCGTCCAGCAAGCCTACGATGGAATTACTCACGCACGGCGGTGAGCATCATGAAATTTGTGATGGAGGAAGGTTGATGATGACGATGGCGACGGATTCCCCTCTCCGGAGCCCCGAACGGACTCCAGATCAGCCCTCCCGAGAGAGATTAGGGCTTGGCGGCGGCTATGTATCGTAAAACGCGATGAATCCTTCTCTCCGTTTTTTTCTCCCCGAACATGAATATGTAGAGTTGGACTTGTGGTCGGTGGAGCACCAGGGGGCCTACGAGGCAGGGGGCGCGCCCCCACCCTCGTGGACAGTGTGTGGGCCCCTAGTCTTGATTCTTTCGCCAGTATTTTTTATATATTCCAAAAATATTCTCCGTGAAGTTTCAGGTCATTCCGAGAACTTTTATTTCTGCACAAAAATAACACCATGGCAATTCTGCTGAAAACATCGTCGGTCCGGGTTAGTTCCATTCAAATCATGCAAGTTAGAGTCCAAAACAAAAAGTGTTTGGAAAAGTAGATACGATGGAGACGTATCACACCTCACCGCTGCCCAGCCGGAGCCTCTTCCCCGATGACGTCATCCACCGCAACAGCTCGACGTCCCTCATCCACCTCCCTGGATGAGGATCCGTCGTCCATCTCGTCATCCCGCCGGTTCAGCCGCCCCGTCCTCCACCTCCAAGGAGCTGCTCCGACGATTGCCTCGTCTATCGCGGCCGCTCCATCCCCACAGCGCCGCCTTAGCCTGCTCCACTGGAACCGCAACATCCTCACCGACTCTTCGGGCGAAGCCGAGGCCTACTCGGCGCTAGCAAAGAGGTTGTACACTCATCACATCGCACCTTCTCCTTAACTCGACCTCCCGGTGCCTACTGTGCTCCATCCCGCACCCCCATGGCGCGGCTACCTCGAAGCCGATGCCGTGGGCGACATCTCCACGGTGGCTCTTCCCCAGTGCGAGGCCCCTTCGACGGCGGTGTCCATACCAGTCGAATCTTCTGCTGCTTCTCTTGCTCCAGCTCTCGCTCGCTCGCTCGCGCTGCTGCTGCTACTGCTCTGGCTCTCGCTCGCTCGAGCTGCTGCTCCGCTTTCCCCCTCGCTCCTGCTCCTGTTGTGCTCTCCCCCTCGCTCGTGATGCTACTCTGCTCTTTCTCTTGATCGTGCTGCTGATGCTGGTACACAGGCTGCTGCAGCTACACGAGTTGCTGCTCCTCCAGGCGTTGCTGCTCCGGCTGCTATCTGCTATTGTGTTCCCGTTGATGGCCTGCTGATTTAGATCACTTTTTCTCTACTACTAGTGCTCGAGCGGCCTAAAATACATGTGAAGTGCCTCTGTGCTACCAGTGCATTCAGTTTCGACAGTAACATTCAGATTCCATAGTAAATTTCAGTTTCGACAGTTAAGTTCAGAGTCAACAGTTTTTACCTCATCTGTTGTAGTCAGGTGTTTTTTGGTGATGTAAATTTTACATCTATCACTTTTTGCTAATGTATTTTACATCATCTATTGGAGATGCTATTAGAATCCCACTTGAGATTAATGATGTCTATCTTGTACTGCTTCAGCCTCGATGTCTTACGGCTCGCCGGAGCGGCTCCAACGATGGAACCATCCATCACAATAGAGCAGTGCCCTAGACGCCGTCTACGGATTCCTCAGATATTCCTCCACACCTCCGACAGCCACCTCTGCCTCAACTTCTTCAGCGACCAACCCAATGATGCTGAGGTCGACACGACTACGGAAAAGAGGTTGTACACTTGTCGCATCACTTATTACTCTACATTCATGTCGATCCATTAGGGCTATTTTGGTTCAAAGGAAAAACATAACAATAGGAAATCTTCCTATGGCACTCTACTATTCAATTATTCATGTATTTTGTTGAAAGGAATGGAGCAACCTGGACCTACTTTTCAAAATCCTATGCATGAAAACAAGACCAAGTGCATTAGAGGCAGAATAGCATTCTAACTGTACACGCTTTCATATGGCTTCCCATTAATTTGGCCATGTTTCTTTCCATTCCTCTGCTCTTCCAATTCCTATGAACCAAACACCCAAGTTGACAGAAATCATGTGTTTACAAATACTCTGTTTCCCACGTGCATTCCTATCCTATTCTGGTGTTTTTCCTATCCCTGTGTTTTTAGAATCCTGCAAGCCAAAGGAGCTCTTACAGAATTATTTCAGTTACAGGTAGGTGTCTAAGAAAACTTTGTGTGGTTTGTCCTGCTCCTGCGGCAACGTCATCCACCTCACCTGAGGTTCTCCATCGATAGAAGCATCCACCAAACTAGACATCACGACTCCTGACTGTCTTTCGCCGCCTCAGATCTCCTTCCCTGCCGCCGGCACCCACCGCAACTGCATCACCATCATCGACTCAGTAGATGAACCTAGGGAGTACACGGGTCCACAAGTGAGGTCCCACTCTTTTGTTTCTGCTTATGTTGTGCATTGCTTAATATTACCTGCTACTTTATCGTCATGTTCACCTCTTAAACTCCAACTCAGGTCCAAATTAATGTTCAAACCTGAGTTTTAAAATTACTTGTGAGGCACATATCGAGGCAGCTATAAATAGTATCTCTGTCTATTGTCTGGTTCACCTATGGTATGCCTATGTTGTTCATCTTGGGTGGGAAACAAATAGTAAAGAAATCATTATCTGTCTTTTTATTAAATTAAAGCTATTATCAATCTGCTATCATTATTTTTGGATCCATCCACTGGTTGTTACCATCACTCTAGATTTCTGCATGCTCTCCTTACATAATCTCACAATATTTTTTTCGTATGCATGCCAGATATTGTACACAGTCATGCTGAACATGTAGAGAAAAAGATAAGAGTTTTGCGCGTCAATACAATGTCATGCTGACATCGCTCCATGGTGGGTTCAATGGCAAACGCTCCCCCCTCTCCAGATTGTAAACCAGAGGAAGATATCTATTCTGAGGCGGATTCTGACGCAGCTGACCACTGCTATTTAACCCCCACCCCCAAGGCGTTTGCTCTAACTTGGCATGATGATGTTGGTCATATCATGCATTTGTTGCCTTGCAGTGCCTACTTTCGACATCATATATGTCATCTTCTTAGTTTAGACATGTTCTGTAATGCCACTTGTTTAGTTTCAATATCATATATGGGAATTATGCAGTCTCATCTCTTTTAGCCAGCCATAATATATGTGAAATATGCAATGCCATCATGTTTAACCAGGCATCATATATTTGAATGATATCTTGCCCATCCTTTTCTTCATTACATTTCCATTTGTCGACAATGTTTGTACATTAAACTACTCTTCCTGTGAATCAGCCATTTTAGTGGGTAATGAAAAAATCTGGAGTGAAAACAAGGTCTTCAGAGCAGACAGTGCTACCTATCGAAGCAGATCTCTTGCTGGGTCCCGATAGCTCCTCAGAGATGGATTCAGGGATAGATGACTAGTCCTATTCCCCCACCGAGGTGTATGCTCTAACTTGGCATGGTTATACTACTCATATCATGCATATGGTGTCTTGCATTGCATAGTTTAGACATCATATACACAATATTCAACACCATGTTCTTAGTTCACACATCATATATGTGAATGCCCTCTGCTTAGCATATAAATCACATATGTGAATTAAATCATGCGATCCTGATTACTTAGATAACATGTATGTGAATTATGTCATGCGAACCTGTTTACTAAAGACATCATATAATTATCTCATGCCATCCTATTTAGTTACTCATCATATCTTTGAATTATGTCATGCTATGCTATCCAGTTTAGATAGACATCATATATGTGAACTTATGCCATGCTATCCTTTTTAGTTAAACAATATACATGTCAACTATTTCATGCCATCTTTTTTCCACACTATCAATTGCATCTGTCTCTCATACAATGTCTGTACATTCAACTATGTTTCTTGTTTATCAGCCATTTGAATTGGAGCAGGTGATGGCAGTATCTAGCGGAGTAAAAACACGATCTTCAAATAAAACGGTGCTACCTCTTGGTGGAGATAGCACCCCGGTTGTACATGCACGGGATCCAGCCCTACCACACATACCCCAGACTCTCGCAGATTGTACCCCTGCTGCGATGGACAGAGAACTAGCTTCACCCAATCTAACCCCAAACCTAGCAGATAGTTGTTGGGGAACGCAGTATTTCAAGTTTTTTACCTACGATCACGCAAGATCTATCTAGGAGAGGCATAGAAACGAGCGGGGAGAGTGTGTCTACGTACCCTCGTAGACCGAAAGCGGAAGCGTTTAGTAACGCGGTTGATGTAGTCGAACGTCTTCACGATCCAACCGATCCAAGTATCGAACATACGGCACCTCTGCGATTAGCACACGTTCAGCTCGGTGACGTCCCTCGAACTCTTGATCCAGTTGAGGTCGAGGGAGAGTCCCGTCAGCACGACAGCGTGGTGACGGTGATAATGAAGTTACTGGCGCAGGGCTTCACCTAAGCACTACGACGATATGACCGAGGTGTGTAACTGTGGATGGGGGCATCGCACATGGCTAAGAGAAAATTTGGCGTGCCTTTGGGTGGCCCCCTCCCACGTATATAAAGGGGGGACGAGAGGAGGCCAGCCATAGGTGTGGCGCGCCAAGGGGGGGTCCTCGTTGGACTCCCGGTCCAAGTAGGATTCCCCCCCCCCTTTCCTATTCCCACAAGGAGAAGGGGGGAAAGAGGAGGAGGAGAGAAGGAAAGGGGGCCGCCCCACCCCCCAACCCTAGTCAAATTCGGTTTGGGCTTGGGGGGCTGCACGCCTCCACCTGGCCGCTGCCTCCTCTCTTCCACTAGGGGCCATGAAGGCCCATTAACCCCCCCCCCCCCGGGGGGGGGTTCCGGTAACCTCCCGGTACTCCGAAAAATACCCGAAACACTTCGGAACCATTCCGGTGTCTAAATATAACCTTTCAATATATCGATATTTATGTATTGACCATTTCGAGACTCCTCGTCATGTCCATGATCACATCTGGGACTCCGAACAAACTTCGATATATCAAATCACATAACTCATAATACAAATCATCATCGAACGTTAAGCGTGCGGACCCGACGGGTTCGAGAATTATGTAGACATGACCGAGACACATATCCGATCAATAGCCAATAGCGGAACCTGGATGCTCATATTGGCTCCTACATATTCTATGAAGATCTTTATCGGTCAAACCACATAACAACATACGTTGTTCCCTTTGTCATTGGTATGTTACTTGCCCGAGATTCGATTGTCGGTATCATCATACCTAGTTCAATCTCGTTACCGGCAAGTCTCTTTACTCGTTCCGTAATGCATCATCCCGTGGCTAACTCATTAGTCACATTGCTTGCAAGGCTTATAGTGATGTGCATTACCTAGAGGGCCCAGACATATCTCTCCGATACACTGAGTGACAAATCCTAATCTCGATCTATGCCAACCCAACAAACACCTTCGGAGACATCTGTAGAGCATCTTTATAATCACCCAGTTATGTTTGTGACATTTGATAGCACACAAGGTGTTCCTCCGGTATTCGGGAGTTGCATAATCTCATAGTCAGAGGAACATGTATAAGTCATGATGAAAGCAATAGCAATAAAACTAAACGATCATTATGCTAAGCTAACAGATGGGTCTTGTCCATCACATCATTCTCTAATGATGTGATCCCGTTCATCAAATGACAACACATGTCTATGGTCAGGAAACATAACCATCTTTGATTAACGAGCTAGTCAAGTAGAGGCATACTAGGGACACTCTGTTCTGTCTATGTATTCACACATGTACTAAGTTTCCGGTTAATAGAATTATAGCATGAATAATAAACATTTATCATGATATAAGTAAAAATAAATAACAACTTTATTATTGCCTCTAGGGCATATTTCCTTCAGTCTCCCACTTGCACTAGAGTCAATAATCTAGTTCACATCGCCATGTGATTTAACACCAATAGTTCACATCACCATTTGATAGTTCACATCACCATGTGACTAATACCCAAAGGGTTTTACTAGAGTCACTAATCTAGTTCACATCGCTATGTGATTAACACCCAAAGAGTACTAAGGTGTGATCATGTTTTGCTTGTGAGAGAAGCTTAGTCAATGGGTCTGTCACATTCAGAGCCGTATGTATTTTGCAAATTTTCTATGTCTACAATGCTCTGCATGGAGCTACTCTAGCTAATTGCTCCCACTTTCAATATTTATCCAGATTGAGACTCAGAGTCATCCGGATCGGTGTAAAAGCTTGCATCGGCGTAACTCTTTATGACGAACTCTTTATCACCTCCATAATCGAGAAATATCTCATTAGTCTTCTAAGGATAATTTTGACCGCTGTCAAGTGATCCACTCCTGGATCAATATCGTACCCCCTTGCCAAACTCATGGCAAGGTACACAATGGGTTTGGTACACAGGATAGCATACTTTATAGAACCTATGACTGAGGCATAGGGAATGACTTTCATTCTCTTTCTATTTTCTGCCGTGGTCGTGTTTTGAGTCCTACTCAAGTTTACACCTTGCAATGCAGGCAAGAACTCCTTCTTTGACTGTTCCATTTTGAACTATTTCAAAAATCTTGTCAAGGTATGTACTCATGGAAAAAACTTATCAAGCATCTTGATCTATCTCTATATATTTTGATGCCCAATATGCAAGCAGCTTCACCGAGGTCTTTCTTTGAAAAACTCCTTTAAAACACTCCTTTATGCTTTCCAGAAAATTCTACATCATTTCCGATCAACAATATGTCATTCGCATATACTTATCAGAAAGGTTGTAGTGCTCCCACTCACTTTCTTGTAAATACAGGCTTCACCGCAAGTCTATATAAAACTGTATGCTTTGATCAACTTATCAAAGCGTATATTCCAACTCGGAGATGCTTGCACCAGTCCATAGATGGATCGCTGGAGCTAGCACATTTTGTTAGCACCTTTAGGATTGACAAAACCTTCTGGTTGTATCATATACAACTCTTCTTTAATAAATCCATCAAGGAATGCAGTTTTGATATCTATTTGTCAGATTTCATAAAATGTGGCAATTGCTAACATGATTCGGACAGACTTTAAGCATCGATGCGAGTGAGAAAATCTCACCGTAATCAACATCTTGAATTTGTCAAAAACCCTTTTCGACAAGTCGAGCTTTGTAGATAGTAACACTACTATCAGCGTCCGTTTTCCTCTTGAAGATCCATTTATTCTCAATGGCTTGCCGATCATCGGGCAAGTCCACCAAAGTCCACACTTTGTTCTCATACATGGATTCTATCTCAAATTTCATGGCCTCTAGCCATCTGTCGGAATCTGGGCTCATCATCGCTTCCTCATAGTTCGTAGGTTCGTCATGGTCTAGCAGCATGACTTTCTAGAACATGATTACCATACCAGTCTGGTGCGGATCATACTCTGGTTGACCTACGAGGTTCGGTAGTAACTTGATCTGAAGTTTCATGGTCATCATCATTAACTTCCTCACTAATTGGTGTAGGCATCACTGGAACTGATTTCAGTGATGAGCTACTTTCCAATTCGAGAGAAGGTATAATTACCTCATCAAGTTCTACTTTCCTCCCGCTCACTTCTTTCGAGAGAAACTCCTTCTCTAGAAAGGATCCACTCTGTGACGCCCGGATAATTAAGCTACAGTAACCCTCTACTAATGATGCCATGTCATCACTCTTACTGTTACTAATCCTCATTGGCTTTCAAACACCGTTCAAATTTCAAATCTAAACAAAAGTCCAAAATTCAAATTTCTCAACCATGAAAACAAAAATGTTCAAAGTGTGGCAAATAATCCCTTGATATTTTTCATGTTGGAACCAACCTCTTTTGAATTCCCAAAATGCCACTGAGAATTATTTTTGGTCCAGCAGCAATTAAAATTGGCCTTTCCAATTTCTAAAAATTGTTAGACAACTCCTTTTGGCCTCAAACTTTTTGTGACTCCTAAAAATAATGTGCTTGATATATGAGTCAAATCTCATATCTAACAAAACTTGTTTAAATTTACAATTTAATAGAAAGTTGTAGCAAAAATTTAAACAGAAAATTAAAATACAAAAGAGACACCCCGGCTCCCCATGGGCCTCGGCCCATTCTACCCCCCAACCAGCCAGCCGCACCTACATAACCTCCCCGTGGAACCCTAGAGCCCAACTGCTCCTCCCCCACTCTTCCTGATCCCCTCGCTCCTCTCCCCCACCCCACGACCCGATCTTGATCGGGGCGCTCGCCCCCCGACCCTGGTGACCGCGTCGCCTCGCGCCGACCCCGCCACCGAATCGCCGAGCGCCGCCCCTCCCGGCCTCCTCCCCGCAGCCCCGTCCCCTCTCCCTTGTGGCCCGACGCCTGCTCAAGCCGTTGATGTCGCAGCCACCTCGCGCCATCACCGGACCCCGCCGGACGCCTCCTCGACCCCGCCCGCCTCTCCATCGCCGGCGCCAACGCCTCACCGCCGCATCACCACGACCGTCCCCGGCCTCCTCCTCGCCGGTTGACCAGGAGCCACGCCGTCCCCTTCCCTCCAACGTCGGTGAGGGCCTCGCCCCCTCCTCTCTGTCGCGAACGCACTCCGGCGCCCGCTCGAGGTCACCGTCCGCCTGCGCCGGCCACCTCCCCCGCGCTGCCTTTGTCCGTTTGCTGCGCCACCGCGCCGGCATCGCGCCCGTCGTCCCCCGTGCTGTGCACGTGCGCTCTCCCCCGTGTGGTCGTGCGCCGCTCGTGCCCTGACCGAGCCCCTACCCCGCTTCGCTCGCGCTCCCCTACTAGCTCCCCGTTGTTGCCGTGCCCCGTCGTAGCTGCCATCGGAAGTCGCCGTAGCCGCTGCGCCGGCCACCCCTAGCACGAGCCAGAGGTTCCGCCCGCGGCCCCACAACCCCCCTCCTCCCTAGCGCATGCCCTGGCCTGCCCTGGCCAGGCGCTGTGGCCTCCGGCGCCTTGTGGCCGTGCGTTCCCTGCCAGAGAGGCCGAGTTGGCCCTATGACATGTGGGGCCGATCGGCCAGTTGATTAGCTTAGGCCTAACCCCCCACATTAATCATATTAGTTAGGCCAGAATGACTACGGTTTAAAATGTTAACTGTCCCTGACATGTGCCCCTCCCCACTACTAAATTAACTAGATAAATAAATCTGTTAAAAGATTAGTCTATGACATGCGGGCCCCTTTGGCCATGTTGACTAGTCAACGTTGACTCAGTCAACTGCTGACTGTGCACTGTTGACTTTGACCCTGGCCCCACATGTCTTTGACTATGGCTGGCTATCACTGTGTGTGAAAAATAATTGCACTGTTTAAATTTCGAATTAATATATTCCACAAAATGTAGAAAATATTTAAAACTTTGAAAATTCATATAAAATCATCCGTAACTCGGATGAAAAAGCTTTGTACATGAAAGTTGCTCAGAACGACGAGACGAATCCGAACAAGCTGTCCGTTTACCTGTCAGATGCCTCTAACTATCTGAACATGGAACTTTCCCCCTCCGGTCATCTGTCTCACACAGGTCCGGAACCGGGAAAACATTCCCGGATGTTTTCCCCCTTCGGCGGTTTCATGTAGTACCGCGTTAGAACACGTCTAGCGCTGCCTGCTGTCCTGTTATGCACTTGCTTGCGATGTATTTACTGTTTCTTCCCCCCTCTTCATTTCTGTATAGCCCGTGACAGCTGCTGATGCCGCTATGATCGACTACGTCGACGATGACACTTCTTCTTTTCAGCAGAGCTTCCGGGCAAGCCCCCCCTTTGATCATCCCGATATCGCCCATTCCATTCTCTCATGCTTGCATTAGATTTTGCTACTGTTATTGTTTGCTCCTATTCTGATGCATAGCCTGCTTTTGTAACATGCTTTACCTACCTGCTTATCCTAAACTGCTTAGTATAGGTTGGTTAGTGATCCATCAGTGACCCCCACATTGTCCTTGTTGCCCCTGCTTCATCATCGAAGACCCGATCAATAGGATCGAAGACCAGGCCCCGACACCGCACAACACTTTCCCTTAGTTGCTCGACACTACTGGGTTACTATCGAGTGCCGAGGGTGAGACCTCATCAGCACTTCTGATGTTAACCCTGTAGTGTAGCTATTCGGTCGTGGTCATCGAGGGTGATTCCGCCTTAACCACTTCCGATACGACTCTGTCATGCAACCCCTCAAGTGTGAACCTCGAGGGTGGATCCTCTTACGTTCACCTTGATGATTACATCGAGTGGAATTCGCCGAGGGTGATTCCTTGGGTTTTCCCCTTGATGTTTGGACACACGGATACTTGGACTTTACAACTGGTACTTGGAAAGGCGAGTCGACCCTGAGGGGTACCCGCGAGTGATGTGGAGACGGGTTAACCTGGAGGGTGCCCGCGAGATAATTACGAGGCGTGGCCGGGCATTCCTATCCCTTGCCGCAAGTCCTCGAGACGGGGCAACGGGGTCACATCTTTCGTGAGTCTCTGCTTGTTACCGCGCGTTCCTAATCCACTATGATTTGGATATTCGATCTGAAGGACCTCTGGCCTGATAGCACTAAACATCACGTGGGCATAGTATGGGCGTTCTGTGTCGTATGCATCAGCCGAAGCTTAATAGACGTCAGTGACTGAGCGGCGCGCGCCGGGTTGGACTGGTAAGCACCTGCCTTTTTTAAGGAGGTAGCTAGGTCTGCTCACCGGCCGCGTTCGCAACGTGCAGGACTTCCCGAGGCGATGGCCCATCACCCCTGGGGGCATAGGTTTAGTCCGGCGTGCTGGCCTCTCTATTAAGCCTAGGTCGGGTTGCGGCGTATTCTTTGGCCGAGGCTGGGCATGACCCAGGAAAGTGTGTTCGGCCGGAGTTAATCGAGCATGGTGGGTAAGTTGGTGCACCCCTGCAGGGAAGAAAACATCTATCAATAGTCTGTCCTATGGTAACGGACACTTGGAGTTGTATCCCGATCGATACAACTAGAACTGGATACTTGAGATGAGACATGTATATGAGAAATGGATAGTATGACTCTGGGATTGCATTCTCGCAGGGAGTCGAGAAAGGATCTCTGGCCGAGGTTGATAACACTTCTACTACTTTACTTTATGCTACTCTACTCCCTCCTGTTGCTTCAAGATGGTGGTTTCCAGAAGCTGCTAGTCTTTGATAGGCTTGGCTTTCCCCTTCTCTTTTGGCATTCTGCAGTCCAGTCCATAGATATAGCCCATTTCATTGATACCGATGGATATGTAGTGTAGATCCTTGCTTGCGAGTACTTTGGATGAGTACTCACGGTTGCTTTGCTCCCCTTTTTCCACCTCTTTCCATTCTTCCCGGATGCTGCAACCAGATGGTGGAGCCCAGGATCCAGATGCCACCTTCGACGATGACTGCTACTACATTGAGGGTGCCTACTACTACGTGGAGACCGCCGACGACCAGGGGTAGTTAGGATGCTCCTAGGCAGGAGGCCTTGCCCTTTTTTATCGTTGTTGCTTTTGTGCTAGCCTTCTTAAGGCAAACTTGTCTAACTTATGTCTGTACTTAGATATTGTTGCTTCCGCTGACTCTTGTGTATTCGAGCTTATGTATTCGAGCCCTCGAGGCCCCTGGCTTGTAATATAAAGCCTGTTTTATTTTAATTTGTGTCTAGAGTTGTGTTGTGATATCTTCCCGTGAGCCCCTAATCTTGATCGTACACATTTGCGTGTATGATTAGTGTACGATTGAATCGGGGGTGTCACAAGTTGGTATCAGAGCCGACTGCCTGTAGGTAGCTCCCTTTCCAACTCCTTGGCCGAAGTCGAGTCTAATCACTACAAAAACTTTTACTAACATGGTTGTGGCCCACGTCACCATTGGGTGGTATTAGGATCTTTATTCCTTGTCTATACTCTGGAAATCTGACCTCTCTTCTATTCGGGTTAAATGATTTTGTTAACTCTAACTCTAGGTTCTTGTAAATTCTTTCTCCCGGAGAGCCCCACACTCCAGATGATTGCTTGGTGCACCAGAAGATTCTGAAGATACTCTCCGATGTTTTCCCGAGACCCTTGTGCCCTCCGCCGTTGCGATCCCTACCTCCGATAAATCATTATGGGTAACTACCTACATTGTCGTTCATACCTTCATCCCTAGTTGCTCTTGTTATTGCAAGATGCCCCGAACTACTCTCTGTTGTCCTGAGAATCCGTTGAGCCTACCGCCTTGCAGTTCTTTGCGACATGAATACCCCTACGGATAATTACTCGCGCTTGTTGAGTATCCGTTCATCCACAGTTGTTCATATGTCTCACAAAATTCTTTGGAATACTATTCAATCTTCCGATAATCCTCAGTAGCCTATTGCTCCTGTTCTTCCTTATCGTCTTGCATTATGTTTAATTCCATATGTCTAACAATATTCATTAAACTCCTTTGAGTTTGTCATTCTTATCCTATTGATTCGGCATGTGCGTGAACGCACACGTTCATTAGTTATTCCCTGGTAATTATTTATCCTTCTGGCTCAGACTCCACTCCGGGCATGAGCTGGTTCTCGGCATATCAAACCTTGAATGATTGTCGGTTTATGTCCTTTCAACTTACTTATCTTTTGATTACAGCATCTACTTCTGATCCCCCGATTTGGAAATCATAATTCCTTTGCATTTAAGCTTTGGAATTATCAGATATTCCCAAAATCTGATGCCTCTGCATTATTTCTTCTTCTGATTTAATATCGATACTCACATCAGCTCCGTTGTGGATCGCCAGATCCATTATTGGATTATCATTCGATAGTGTCCTTCATATTCAAAGAACCTCGTGAAGTTCTTTCCCAGATACATAATGCCTTTGGTAATTGTATCCTCTCCTTTTGTCAACCATGCTCTGCTTTCGAGCTTGTGTTGCTTACTTCTGAAGTTTGTGGAATAGGTTCCTAAGATGCCCCTATGGGTTGAACCTATGCCTCCCATAATCCGTTTGAATCTGAGAGTTTTTAACGAGTCTTACTCTTCTGGTGTTTAGCCAGATAACATTTCAACACTAAAACTTCATTGAAAGCGAGAAGTAAATGAAATGATATGCATTGAAGAAGTGGGAGTCGACCTTGAACTTTGTGTTCATGCCCATGGACACGATGTAGATCTTATCATGGAAGCTTCTCCTAAAATTAATTATCCCCATGGTATAAGATCATCTTATATCTGGGATTTGATCCTTTGCAACCGTGGTTCTAACCATGAGTGTTCCCCTTGATCCCATTTCTCGGACAAGTTAAAGTACTTTCCTTCTGCGGATCAATACATCTCCGCAACCTCTATTTTGATCTTCCTTCGATTATTACCCTCCGGTATCTCGAGGATATCAAAGGACCGTGTTGCTTCCTATGAGTCTTCATCTAGTATTGCTTCTCACCGATTTCATATTTCCCCTAGGTTCTGATTTATTAGTCACTCAAGAACACCGATAAGTGAATCGATCCCGCACTCCGAATCAATAACTCTAAGTAATTTTCATTGCTTACGAGTTAAATAATCCTTCAAGTCATTCCTAGCCTGATCGGGTATATCATTATCGTGCTAATTTGAACTGTGCTACCCGGTCCTTATTCCTGGAGCACAACTTTTCGACGATGAGCAAAGCTTACGTCGATCATCCTCATCTTATCATTCCACCTTGAACAACAAGCTTGAATCCGAGCTTGTGTCGTATCCATGGTTCCAATAGCCTTTGCTTCATCATTCCTTTTGCTTGATGTCGTTGCTGCTCGATGGCATCTTCATAGAGCCTCTCGACAAAATTTGTCGTGATCACCATCAATATACTGCCTTGTTCTAAGATATCAATCGAATTCTTGAGGAGAAATACCATCCTTGCTCGTCGATGTTTCGTGTTGTCATCGACACCATCCTTTACTTCCTGCCATACAGACTTGGTCATGTTTTGGTTATATCTTACATTCCTTGACATTCTTGGAATTGTTCCTTTGTACTTCTTGTGACTTTCAGATTCAATCTTGCTTGAAACACCATGTTAATGTTACCTCGAAGCATGACTGTGGTACGCCGAACAACAATAAGAACATTGGAAGTGCATTGCCAAATGTTTCTTGCTCTATTATCCAAACACCGTTGTATGGATAACATCATGAATTCCCTTGCCCCTTTATCAAAATGGTGTTGTACTTGTTGATCTAACATGTATATCATGCTCTACTTTCCTTGGGAAAAGATACACTCCCAAATCTTGTGTATAAACATATTTTTCCTTTCCGTTGGTTTGCTTAACCTTTCTTGTGATCTATATATGTTATAAGCAGAAATAATTCCCTGCTTATGGAAACATCTCGGTTTACAACTCTGTTAGTGTGACCCTGTTACTATTGCTGATGACATCTCGGTAACCCTCGATGGACGAGAACTTTGCCTATTGGTCCGCCTCATTCAACGAGCAGGAAAATGGTTCTCTTCGTCCCTCGCCCTTGGTACCAACGTTGTTGCCAACATAACTGACAGGCTATCCTCTGACATGCCTTGCTACCATGACCGTGCAATATGTCGGCGTCCTTCCTACTTTTGAACCACATGGTGGGCCCATAGCCCACAGTTCCACAGGATCGAAACCAGACTCCTGTACATCCTTGACTCCGAAGTATCCTTTTTCACTTGCCTTCGTATGTAATTCACGAGCCACATTCCTAGTGATCTATTATGTTATCAGATGCAATACTTATTCTCGATGCCCTGAACCCCCTTTCACACTCTGTTTTAGACATCGAACAATTGTCCATCCGCTTGAAGCTTCTTATTGCACCTTCTAGCCTTGCTCTCGATGACTTTCTTGAAATTCAACTCGAGATATGCCTCTATGCCTCGTTCGTGAGATAGCCCCCGGGTACCTATCTTATGTTGAGCTCCGTCCTTCCCGAGTCTTTTCCCCTTACTCCACCCGTTAAATCTCGGGACAAGATTTCTTGTAGTGGAGGAGAATTGTGACGCCCGGATAATTAAGCTACAGTAACCCTCTACTAATGATGCAATGTCATCACTCTTACTGTTACTAATCCTCATTGGCTTTCAAACACCGTTCAAATTTCAAATATAAACTAAAGTCCAAAATTCAAATTTCTCAACCATGAAAACAAAAATGTTCAAAGTGTGGCAAATAATCCCTTGATATTTGTCATGTTGGAACCAACCTCCTTTCAATTCCCAAAATGCCACTGAGAATTATTTTTGGTCCAGCGGCAAGTAAAATTGGCCTTTCCAATTTCTAAAAATTGTTAGACAACTCCTTTTGGCCTCAAACTTTTTGTGACTCCTAAAAATAATGTGTTGATTTATGAGTCAAATCTCATATCTAACAAAACTTGTTTAGATTTACAATTTAATAGAAAGCTGTAGCAAAAATTTAAACAGAAAATTAAAATACAAAAGAGACCCCCCGGCTCCCCATGGGCCTCGGCCCATTCTACCCCCCAACCAGCCAGCCGCACCTGCATAACCTCCCCTGGAACACTAGAGCCCAACCGCTCCTCCCCCACTCTTCCTGATCCCCTCGCTCCTCTCCCCCACCCCATGACCCGATCTGGATCGAGGGCGCTCGCCCCCCGACCCTGGTGACCGCGTCGCCTCGCGCGCCGACCCCGCCACCGAATCGCCGAGCAGCGCCCCTCCCGGCCTCCTCCCCGCAGCCCCGTCCCCTCTCCCTCGTGGCCCGACGCCTGCTCAACGCCGTTGATGTCGACGCCACCTCGCGCCATCACCGGACCCTGCCGGACGCCTCCTCAACCCTGCATGCCTCTCCATCACCGGCGCCAACGCCTCACCGCCGAATCACCACGACCGTCCCCGACCTCCTCCTCGCCAGTTGACTAGGAGCCACGCCATCCCCTTCCCTCCAACGTCAGTGAGGGCCTCGCCCCCTCCTCTCTGTCGCGAATGCACTCCGACGCCCGCTCGAGGTCACCGGCCGCCTGCGCCGGCCACCTCCCCTGCGCTCCCTTTGTCCGTTTGCCGCGCCACCGCGCCGGCGTCGCGCCGGTCGTCCCCCGTGTTGTGCGTGTGCGCTCTCCCCCGTGTGGTCGTGCGCCGCTCGCGCCCTGACCGAGCCCCTGCCCCGCTTCGCTCGCGCTCCCCTGCTAGCTCCCCGTTGTTGCCGTGCCCCGTCGTAGCTGCCGTCGGAAGTCATCGTAGCCGCTGCGCTGGCCACCCCTAGCACGAGCTAGTGGTGCCGCCCGCGGGCCCACAGCCCCCCTCCTCCCTAGCGCAGGCCCTGGCCGGCCCTGGCCAGGCGTTGTGGCCGCCGGCGCCTTGTGCCCGTGCGTTCCCTGCCAGAGAGGCCGAGTTGGCCCTATGACATGTGGGGCCGATCGGCCAGTTAATTAGCTTAGGCCTAACCCCCCACATTAATCATATTAGTTAGGCCAGAATGACTATGGTTTAAAATGTTAACTGTCCCTGACATGAGCCCCTCCCCACTACTAAATTAACCAGATAAATAAATCTGTTAAAAGATTAGTCTATGACATGCGGGCCCCTTTGGCCATGTTGACTAGTCAACGTTGACTGAGTCAACTGCTGACTGTGCACTGTTGACTTTGACCCTGGCGCCACATGTCTTTGACTATGGCTGGCTATCTCTGTGTGCGAAAAATAATTGCATTGTTTAAATTTCGAATTAATATATTCCACAAAATGTAGAAAATATTTTAAACTTTGAAAATTCATATAAAATCATCCGTAACTCGGATGAAAAAGCTTTGTACATGAAAGTTGCTCAGAACGACGAGACGAATCCGAACACGTGGTCCGTTTACCTATTAGATGCCTCTAACTATCTAAACATGGAACTTTCCCCCTTCGGTCATCTGTCTGACACAGGTCTAGAACCGGGAAAACATTCCCGGATGTTTTCCCCTTTCGGCGGTTTCATGTAGTAGTGCGTTAGAACATGTCTAGCTCTGCCTGCTGTCCTATTATGCACTTGCTTGCTATGTATTTACTGTTGCTTCCCCCCTCTTCTCTTCGGCAGACCCCGTGACGGTTGCCGATGCCGCTGTGATCGACTACGTTGACGACGACACTTCATCTTTTCAGCAGAGCTTCCAGGCAAGCCCCCCCCTTTGATCATCCCGATATCGCCCATTCCATTCTCTCATGCTTGCATTAGATTTTTCTATTGTTATTGTTTGCTCCTATTCTGATGCATAGCCTGCTTTTGTAACCTGCTTATTGTTACCTACCTGCTTATCCTAAACTGCTTAGTATAGGTTGGTTAGTGATCCATTAGTGACCCCCACCTTGTCCTTGTTGCCCCTGCTTCATCATCGAAGACCCGATCAACGGGATCGAAGACCAGACCCCGACACCGCACATCACTTTCCCCTTAGTTGCTGGACACTACTGGGTTACTATCGAGTTCCGAGGGTGAGACCTCATCAGCACTTCTGATGTTAACCCTGTAGTGTAGCTATTCGGTCGTGGTCATCGAGGGTGATTCCGCCTTAACCACTTCCGATACGACTCTGTCGGGCAACCCCTCAAGTGTGAACCTCGAGGGTGGAACCTCTTACGTTCACCTTGATGATTACATCGAGTGGAATTCGTCGGGGGTGATTCCTTGGGTTTTCCCTTGATGTTTGGACACACGGATACTTGGACTTTACAACTGTTACTTGGAAAGGCGGGTCGACCCTGAGGGGTACCCGCAAGTGATGTGGAGACAGGTTGACCTGGAGGGTGCCCGCGAGATAATTACGAGGCGTGGCCAGGCATTCCTAGCCCTTGCTGTAAGTCCTCGAGACGGAGCAACGGGGTCACATATTTCATGAGTCTCTGCTTGTTACCGCGCGTTCCTAATCCACTACGATTTGGATATTTGATCTGACGGACCTCTGGCCTGATAGCACTAACCATCACGTGTGCATAGTATGGGCATTCTGCGTCGTATGCATCAGCCGAAGCTTAATAGACGTCAGTGAATGAGCGGCGCGTGCCGGGTTGGACTGGTAAGCACCTGCCTTTTTGAAGGAGGTAGCTAGGTCTGCTCACCGGCCGTGTTCGCAACGTGCAGGAGTTCCCGGGGCGATGGCCCATGACCCCTGGAGTCATAGGTTTAGTCCGGCGTGCTGGCCTCTCTATTAAGCCTCGGTCGGGTAGCGGCGTATTGTTTGGCCGAGGCCGGGCATGACCCAGGAAAGTGTGTCTGGCTGGAGTTAATCGAGTGTGGTGGGTAAGTTGGTGCACCCCTGCAGGGAAGAAAACAGCTATCGATAGCGTGTCCGATGGTAACGGACACTTGGAGTTGTATCCCGATCGATACAACTAGAACTGGATACTTGAGATGAGACATGGATATGGGAAATGGATAGTATGCCTCTGGGATTGCATTCTCGCAGGGAGTCGATAAAGGATCTCTGGCCGAGGTTGATAACACTTCTACTACTTTACTTTATGCTACTCTACTCCCTCCTGTTGCTGCAAGATGGTGGTTTCTAGAAGATGCTAGTCTTCAATAGGCTAGGCTTTTCCCCTTCTCTTCTGGCATTCTGCAGTCCAGTCCACAGATATAGCCCATTTCATTGATACCGATGCATATGTAGTGTAGATCCTTGCTTGCGAGTACTTTGATGAGTACTCACGGTTGCTTTGCTCCCCTTTTTCCACCTCTTTCCATTCTTCCCGGATGCTGCAACCAGATGGTGGAGCCCAGGATCTAGACGCCACCTTCGACAACGACTGCTACTACATTGAGGGTGCGTACTACTACGTGGAGACCGCCGACGACCAGGAGTAGTTAGGAGGCTCCCAGGCAGGAGGCCTTGCCCTTTTCGATCGTTGTTGCTTTTGTGCTAGCCTTCTTAAGGAAAACTTGTCTAACTTATGTCTGTACTCAGATATTGTTGCTTCCACTGACTCTTGTGTATTCGAGCTTATGTATTCGAGCCCTCGAGGCCCCTGGTTTGTAATATAAAGCTTGTTTTATTTTAATTTGTGTCTAGAGTTGTGTTGTGATATCTTCCCGTGAGTCCCTGATCTTGATCGTACACATTTGCGTGAATGATTAGTGTACGATTGAATCGGGGGCGTCACAAGTTGGTATCAGAGCCGACTGCCTGTAGCTAGCTCCCTTTCCAACTCCTTGGCCGAAGTCGAGTCTAGTCACTACAAAAACTTTTACTAACATGGTTGTGGCCCACGTCGCCATTGGGTGGTATTAGGATCATTATTCCTCGTCTATACTCTGGAAATCTGACCTCTCTTCTATTCGGGTTAAATGATTTTGTTAACTCTAACTCTAGGTTCTTGTAAATTCTTTCTCCCGGAGAGCCCCACACTCCAGATGATTGCTTGATGCACCAGAAGATTCTGAAGATACTCTCTGATGTTTTCCCGAGACCCTTGTGCCCTCCGCCGTTGCGATCCCTACCTCCGATAAATCATTATGGGTAACTACCTACATTGTCGTTCATACCTTCATCCCTAGTTGCTCTTGTTATTGCAAGATGCCCCGAACTACTCTCTATTGTCCTGAGAATCCGTTGAGCCAGTTCTTTGCCACATGAATACCCCTACGGATAATTACTCGTGCTTGTGGAGTATCCGTTCATCCACAGTTGTTCATATGTCTCACAAAATTCTTTGGAATACTATTCAATCTTTCGATAATCCTCAGTAGCCTATTGCTCCTGTTCTTCCATATCGTCTTGCATTATGGTTAATTCCATATGTCTAACAATATTCATTAAACTCCTTTGAGTTTGTCATTCTTATCCTATTGATTCGGCATGTGCGTGAATGCACACATTCATTAGTTATATCTTCCCGTGAGTCCCTGATCCTGATCGTACACATTTGCGTGTATGATTAGTGTACGATTGAATTGGGGGCGCCACACACTCTTAGCAACAAAAATCCTGCCTTCAGATCTGTGATAGAAGGTGTACTCAACAGTTTCTTTCGGGTATCCTATGAAGACGCACTTCTCCGATTTGGGTTTGAGCTTATCAGGCTGAAACTTTTTCACAAAAGCATCGCAACCCCAAACTTTAAGAAATGACAGCTTAGGTTTCTTGCTAAACCACAGTTCTTACGGTGTCATCTCAACGGATTTTTAGACGGTGCCCTATTTAACATGAATGCAGATGTCTCTAATGCATAACCCCAAAACAATAGTGGTAAATCGGTAACAGACATCATAGATCGCACCATATCTAATAAAGTATGGTTACGACGTTCAGACATACCATTACACTGTGGTGTTCCAGGTGGTGTGAGTTGTGAAACTATTCCACATTGTTTCAAATGAAGGCCAAACTCGTAACTCAAATATTCGCCTCCGCGACCAGATCGTAGAAACTTTATTTTCTTGTTATGATGATTCTCAACTTCGCTCTCAAATTCATTGAACTTTTCAAATGTTTCAGACTTGCGTTTCATTAAGTAGATATACCCATATCTGCTCAAATCATCTGTTAAGGTCAGAAAATAACGATACCCGCCGCAGTTCCGCTTCTAGTGACCATTTCCTTTGAAGTAGAAGCACTCAGTTTCAGGCTTGGGTCTAGCTTTGGGCTTCTTCATGGGAGTGGCAACTTGCCTGTCATTCTTCTTGAAGTTCCCTTTCTTTCCCTCGCCCTTTTACTTTAAACTAGTGGTCTTGTCAACCATCAACACTTGATGCTTTTCTTGATTTCTACTTCGCCGATTTCCGCATCGCAAAGAGCTCGGGGAATCGTTTTCGTCATCCCTTGCATATTATAGTTCATCACGAAGTTCCAGTAACTTGGTGATAGTGACTAGAGAACTCTGTCAATCACCATCTTATCTGGAAGATTAACTCCCACTTGATTCAAGCGATTGTAGTACTCAGACATTCTGAGCACATGCTCACTGGTTGAGCTATTCTCCTCCATCTTGTAGGCAAAAATACTTGTCAAAGGTCTCATACCTCTCGACTCGGGCATGAGTCTGAAATACTCAACTCTTGGAACATCTCATATGCTCCATGGCGTTTCAAAACATTTTTGAAGTCCCGGTTCTAAGAGATAAAGCATGGTGCACTAAACTATCAAGTAGTCATCATACCGAGCTTGCCAAACGTTCATAACGTCTGCATTTGCTCCTGCAATAGTTCTATCAAATAGTGGTGCATCAAGGACATAATTCTTCTCCGCAACAATGAGGATAATCCTCAGATCACAGACCTAGTCTGCATCATTGCTACTATCAACTTTCAACTTAGTTTTCTCTAGGAACTTATCATAAATAAAATGGGGTAGCTATACGTGAGCAATTGATCTACAACATAGATATGCAAATACTATCACGACTAAGTTGATGATACATTTAAGTTCAATTAATCATATTACTTAAGAACTCCCACTTAGATAGACATCCCTCTAGTCATCTAAATGATCACGTGATCCATATCAACTAAACCATGTCCGATCATCACGTGAGATGGAGTAGCTTTCAATGGTGAACATCACTATGTTGATCATATCTACTATATGATTCACGTTCGACCTTTCGGCCTCTGTGTTTTGAGGCCATATCTCCATATGCTAGGCTCGTCAAGTTTAACCCGAGTATTCTGCATGTGCAAAACTGGCTTGCACCCGTTGTATGTGAACGTAGAGCTTATCACACCCGATCATCACGTGGTGTCTCAGCACGAAGAACTGTCGCAACGATGCATACTCAGGGAGAACACTTATACCTTGAAATTTTAGTAAGGGATCATCTCATAATGCTACCGTCATACTAAGCAAAAAAAGATGCATAAAAGATAAACATCACATGCAATCAAAATATGTGACATGATATGACCATCATCATCTTGTGCCTTTGATCTCTATCTCCAAAGTACCGTCATGATCTCCATCGTCACCGGCATGACACCATTATATCCATCATCTAGATCTTTATCAACGTGTCATCACATGGTCGTCTCGCCAACTATTGCTTTTGCAACTATTGCTATCGCATAGCGATAAAGTAATGCACTTATGTGGCGCTTGCGTCTTATGCAATAAAGAGACAACCATAAGGCTCCTGCCAGTTGCCGATAACTTTAATAAAACATGATCATCTCATACAACATTTATATCTCATCATGTCTTGACCATATCACATCACAACATGCCCTGCAAAAACAAGTTAGACGTCTTCTACTTTGTTGTTGCAAGTTTTACGTGGCTGCTACGGGCTTCTAGCAAGAACCATTCTTACCTACGCATCAAAACCACAATGATTTTTTGTCAAGTGTGCTGTTTTAACCTTCAACAAGGACCGGGCGTAGTCAAACTCGATTCAACTAAAGTTGGAGAAACAGACACCCGCGAGCCACCTGTGTGCGAAGCATGTCGGTAGAACCAGTGTCATGAACGCGGTCATGTAATGTCGGTCCGGGCCGCTTCATCCAACAATACCGCCGAATCAAAGTAAGACGTTGCTGGTATGGAGGGGTCATGTATCGCACACAA
Organism: Aegilops tauschii subsp. strangulata; assembly: GCF_002575655.3. Classification (NCBI taxonomy): domain Eukaryota; kingdom Viridiplantae; phylum Streptophyta; class Magnoliopsida; order Poales; family Poaceae; genus Aegilops; species Aegilops tauschii. The sequence goes on along the minus strand of NC_053038.3, from coordinate 320,972,225 downwards.
CTCTTTGTGTTCTACTCGTGCATATAACATCTACGCATAGACCTGGCTCGGATGCCACTGTTGGGGAACACAGTATTTCAAAAAATTACCTACAATCACGCAAGATCTATCTAGGAGATGCAGAGCAACGAGCAGGGTGAGTGTGTCTACGTACCCTCCTAGACCGAAAGCAGAAGTGTTTAGTAACATGGTTGATGTAGTCGAACGTCCTCGCGATCCAACCGATCCAAGTATCGAACGTACTGCACCTCCGCGATCAGCACACGTTCAGCTCGGTAACGTCCCTCGAACTCTTGATCCAGTTGAGGCCGAGTGAGAGTTCCATCAGCATGACAGGGTGGTGACGGTGATGATGAAGTTAGCGGCGCAGGGCTTCGCCTAAGCACTACGACGATATGACCGAGGTGTGTAACTGTGGAGGGGGGCACCGCACACGGCTAAGAGAAACTTTGGTGTGCCTTTGGGGTGCCCCCTCCCATGTATATAAAGGGGGGAGGAGAGGAGGCCGGCCATAGGTTTGGCGCGCCAAGGGGGGTAGTCCTACTTGGTCTCCTGGTCCAAGTAGGATTCACTCCCCCCTTTCCTATTCCCACAAGGAGAAGGGGGGAAAGAGGAGGAGGAGAGAAGGAAAGGGGGGCCGCCCCAACCCAACCCTAGTCCAATTCGGTTTGGGCTTGGGAGGGCACGCGCCTCCACCTGGCCGCTGCCTCCTCTCTTCCACTAGGGACCATGAAGGCCAAATAACCCCCGGGGGGTTCCGGTAACCTCCCGGTACTCCGGAAAATACCCGAAACACTTTGGAACCATTCCGGTGTCCGAATATAACCTTCCAATATATCGAACTTTATGTCTCGGCCATTTTGAGATTCCTCGTCATGTCCGTGATCACATCCGGGACTCCGAACAAACTTCGTACATCAAATCACATAACTCATAATACAAATCATCATCGAATGTTAAGCGTGCGGACCCTACGGTTTCGAGAACAATGTAGACATGACCGAGACACATCTCCGGTCAATAACCAATAGCGGAACCTAGATGCTCATATTGGCTCCTACATATTCTACGAAGATCTTTATCAGTCAAACCGCATAACAACATACGGTGTTCCGTTTGTCATTGGTATGTTACTTGCCTAAGATTCGATCATCGGTATCATCATACCTAGTTCAATATCGTTACCGGCGAGTCTCTTTACTCGTTCCGTAATGCATCATCCCGTGACTAACTCATTAGTCACATTGCTTGGAAGGCTTATAGTGATGTGCATTACCGGGAGGGCCCAGAGATACCTCTCCGATGCACAGAGTGACAAATCCTAATCTTGATCTATGCCAACCCAACAAACACCTTAGGAGACATCTGTAGAGCATCTTTATAATCACCCAGTTACATTGTGACATTTGATAGCACACAAGGTGTTCCTCCGGTATTCGGGAGTTGCATAATCTCATCGTCAGAGGAACATGTATAAGTCATGATGAAAGCAATAGCAATAAAACTAAACGATCATTATGCTAAGCTAAAGGATGGGTCTTGTCCATCACATCATTGTCTAATGATGTGTTCCCGTTCATCAAATGACAACACATGTCTATGGTCAGGAAACATAACCATCTTTTATTAATGAGCTAGTGAAGTAGAGGCATACTAGGGACACTCTGTTTTGTCTATGTATTCACACATGTACTAAGTTTCCGGTTAATACAATTCTAGCATGAATAATAAACATTTATCATGATATAAGGAAATATAAATAACAACTTTATTATTGCCTCTAGGGCATATTTCCTTCAATAGTAACCTAGTTCATGTTGACACAGCACCATCTCCACCACAGAGCTCCCAAACGAGAGCAGTTAGTAAGGCAGCTCCAGTGCCCAAAGCGCCAGTACTACCACGGTGAACCCCAACTCCACCAGTTAGTACACCTATTCCTCTGGAGGAAGCACAACCAGCCAGTCGTAGTTTTGCATCTGTCGCATTTGGTGTTGTTAAATCCCATCTGCGTATCTTCCAATAATGGAAATATTATACTGAAGATGAAGGAAAATGCCTGCAGGTGTTTGTCCAGGAGTTATGTGTAAGTAATGTTATTCATGGCAATTACTTTGCTTTGTCCCATACATTCTACCTCCATGATGGTTATAATACAGCAAATTTTCCCACTTTTCTCTATAGAGAATGACCGATTTGGAGACTCGGGATGAGGTAACCTGTGCTAATACCTCTGCTATCTTCAAGAATGCTTGGTGGCAGTATCAGAATTACCTGAAGAAAATGCACTTCACTGGCAAAGAAACTCATCAAATTCCCTTATGTTCTCCTAATACACATTTACTGGGCGATGACTGGGAACGCCTTGTTCTGTACTGGTCCCGAACCAAGAATGTGGTAAGGTCTATGAGCACATTTTCTATTTTTAAGTACTATATTTTTGCGTCTTACTGTACTCTGCTCATGTAGAACAAGTGCTTAAACCTGAAGAACAACTATTCTCATTTAAGATTCCATTGCCATCGTGCATACTGCTTTTCTCTTGTATCACTGTATTTACTCATACAAACTTATTTTTAAATTGAAGGATCCAATCGAAACTCCAATGGCACAACAGGTATGTTTACGCATGTTTCTTTAACATGTTTGCTCTTATAAATAGCTCTGTTGATTTCAATTTCAATTGTGCATACAGTTGACTTCTCATATCATGCAGATTACTAGCATCACAACAGAACCAATAGTGTTGTTGTACATGTAGACCTGTGGTACCCATCTGAAATATTGTTGTGTTGTGTAGTTTCCCACGCTTTGTATTCTTTCAGTGATGCTTTGTCTTGAACTGATATGATTTGATCCGTTTCTCTATTTTGATTTGGCAAGACAATGCAGTGACCATAGGACATAGATATATGTTTGTTTGATGCTTTTATTATGTACTACTTGGCAATAGAAGACTTGGTAGTTTAATCATGTCCACCTTACTAATGAACTTGTTCACCAAAATGAGTTTCATATACTAGTACATGCTAAACCTTTTATGTGTCTACTTGTTTCTTATTTTAGAATGCCGATAGAATATTGGGGAAGAGTGCCTTATTAAGCAATGGTAAAGGAAGTAATGCAGATAAGGTTCCGAATACTGAGACATCCTTGTTGGTCTCCAACAAAGCTGATAAAACAGCTAAGGAAAACTATCTTGAAGACCGTGAGACAACCCCCAAAGTCTTGTCTTGGTTTAATGTTCGAGTTACTGGCCACTACCGCTGGCACAAGCTATTCAAACCACTGTCTGAATCAGTTCAGTTTCTTGAGTCTCAACTAGAAGCTAAAAGACATCGATCAGCTGTGCTGCGACAAGAAGCGGAAGGACTGCGGAAGTCCCTAGAGCATTCAGATGCATACTTTTTGGTGCAACAACAAGCGTTGGAGGATTTTAGCGCCAAACAGGACAAAGCTAATAAGGTTGCTAAGCTTATTGCCAGCATGGTGGATACCCAGGATAACATTTCTTGAGCTCTTCTGAAGTTGTTTCAGTTATGGACTTGTTTTGCTGCCGCGTTTATTTGCACTGGTGGCCAATTTAGATGGCCAGTGTATGTAATATGCTGCTTTGTTCCCTATATTTGCACTGGTGGTGAACTTTGATGCCCAGTGGGTGTAATATGTGTAATAGCCGTAATAGCCTAGCGTTAGTTGGTTGCTTATTTATTTCCCTATTGTCTTGTTTAGTTGTTTGCTTGTAGTCACTGTAGTTCTTTTTCCGCATTTTTCTAGTGGCCACAATAACCATGGCAACACACGGACTGTTGTGACCATGGCCTGCTACCTGCTGTAGTGACCATGGCCCTCCACGGGCTGTATGATCCATGGGCCTTCTATGGGTCGTAGGATCCATGGGACTTCTACGGGCCATAGAATCCATGGGCCTTCTACGGGCGGTCTCATCTATGGGCCTTCTACGGGCCGTATAATCGTTTCGCCAAACATGGGTCGTATTATTTGTGGACCAATAACGGACCGCAAAATGGGCCATAAACGGGCTAGAGTGGAAATCATCTCTTTTATGGCCCGACCATAATGGGCCGTTAATAGGCCGTATTTGATGACGCTATGAAAACAACCCAACGGGTTAATGGGCCACAAACAGGCCGACTGTAACCATGGGCTGAATTTGGCCCACAAGCGGAACAAGCCAGTAACGAACCGTAAGTAATCGAATTCTAGAAATGGGCCCAAGAATAAATGGTCCCTTACAAGGCCGAAAGTTAACACGGGCTGGAAACGGCCGATGGACTAATGGGCAGTTAATGGGTATAAAGCGATACACTAATCATTACGGGCCAGTTTCACCACGGGTCGTTAATGGGCCAATAGTTACAAAGGACCTCATATGGGCCGAAAGACGTCATGGGCCATACATGGGCCGGAAGTTACAACGGGCTGGAATCATATTGGACGGCCCAGATGACGCTACTAGGCTTGGGCCTAATTCGGATAAGCCGTAACGGGTCGTGACTTAGCGGGCTGTAAATGGGCTATATGCGAACAGGACGTTAACATGCTTTTCGTGGGCCGGACCGCTACCTTTTGACCAAGTCAAACGGGCCGGCCTTTTCACCGGAATGGGCCTCAGTTGGGCCATGCCACATGTCGACGTATCATAGGAGCCTTCGGTCCAATGAGTGGATGACATCTGTCCCAACGATGAGCCGACACGTGGTTCCTCTGGTCATTTAGAATTTTACACGTGGAAAATCCCCATTGGTCCGGGCTGTTAACGGGTTATCGGATCCAAAACCGAAACCCGATAGCTTAACGACGACCCGTTACGGTGGATGTCATGTGTCGGTTACCCTTGACGAAAGCACTTCTATGACGCGCGATTTATCGTCATGGAAGTGGACACTTCCATGATGATAATTTTGGTAATGTCATGGAACACTTCTACGATAGCACAGGTATGACTATCTTGATTCTGTCATAAAATCGTCATGGATGTACATGCATGACAGAAAACGTGACCTACTGTGACAAAAATGTATCATCACGGAAGTGTATTTTTTTTGTAGTGTATACTAATAGCTCTTCAATCTCCTTGAATGGCTACTTCGGGAAGATAGACCTCTCCCTCGCTTTAGCCAAGGCTGCTCCCGTATAAGGAGCGAGTATTGTAATGTAGCAGGTGAATCCGCCATCTTGCGTCAGCATACTAAGGTTATCAATTCTTTTGTCAGCATTCATAGACTTCCGTGGTAGAATCTACCGTCCAGGTGTATTGCATTTTCATGAGTGTCATGAGCTTATCTTTTTCTTGATTGCTTTCCAAAATCTATAGAAAAGAGGGATGCCGAAACTCGGTCATCTCAGAGTTATTTAACGAGCTTGCAGGGGGTGGAGCAAGCTCTACATGTGGTCAGATGGGTTCCCCTCTTCAGTCATTTGGTACCTCTCCAACGCTTCCTCCTGTGGCACTTTCACTGCCGCCTACTCCTACTATTGGGTCGGTTGTTGTTGGTGTTTTGATTCAAAAGTGTAGAATAGATTGTTCATTGCGAAGGAAATCAGAAATCTACATCTACTAACTATGGTCATTATATGTCCATTCGGATCTCACACCGGAATCAAAGATCAGGGGATTGCCAACTTGCATGAATGTAATCCGGTTACAGTCTCTTTCCAATGATGAGGCTCCAAAGTTTCTAAAGAGTTGGTCAGGCTATGAATGAAGACTACTACTCTTCAGAAAGAAGGTACTAATAGCTCGCTCAGAGGTTCAGTCAAGCTCCTCACTCTTGGTTTGGTGGGGCATATGAGATATACTAGTGGTTGGCTTAAAGTGGTGAACAAATCCATTCTCTTCACTTTTTGTGCTCCGCATGGCTCCGGTCAAGATGTGACTCATCCTGTATATACATAATTAGGAGACCTTCTCCTAGTTTTTCTTCCCCCGTCCGTTCTATCTAAGCTGGTGGATATACCAGTGTTTGATCGAACTCGCAACTACCCATTGAGCTCTTCATGGCATATTTCTGGACTAGGGTACCTGCATTCTAGGTTTAGGACTTGTTGCTTCAGATCAGTTCCCTTTAGAAGCAGTTTTCCTCTTCTTCAGTCTCGAATCCCGAAGGGGAGGATATAGTTACCAAGTAAGAAAAGACCTCGATAGTTCAATTCATGCATGTGAAAGCTTTTGGGGTTGAGTCACTCGTACATTGAATCGGAGTATTTCGTATAACTCTTACTTAACAGACTTAGTGGACTGATTGATTGTGTCTTAGTTAGGATTTTCTATTCCTCATAGCTTGCGAAATTCCCCTCTGCACTTGTGTAGCTTTAATAAGTAGTAGATGGGAGTAAGGGCTCGCAGGTGAGTAGTAGGAGTAAGGTCCCAGCTAGTGAGAACTAGCTTATGCTATCTTTCTGGTGTAAGAGCATCTCGCTTCCTGCCCGAAAGAAGGCTAGCCGGACTAGTGCTAGGGCACCCGGCCGTAAAAAACCCTACCCTATTCTTGAAAGGTGACACCGAGCAATCGATCAAAGCCAACTCAAGTTGTACGGAAGTTGAACGGTCAAATAACCCAACTAAAATCGAACACTTTCAGTTTTAGTGTCTCATCTTATCTGGAGAAGCTCATATCGAACAGATAGAGAAGATGGTCCAACTACAGAACTTGTTGTTTTTCATTACATCCATGGTCATGCCCCGTGGCACGGTAGCACCCGTACTATTGAAATGGTTCGCCAGTAGAGATGTTCCCCATGGGGCCTCTTCTTCCAATGGTACTATAATTCCTATTCCTATCCCTTTATTCCCTTCTTTGGTCTATCTAAATTTAAGGAAATTCATACGCTCCATGGACAGAGAAAAAAGTGGAGTGTTCGTCAAAGCAAGTCGGCCCATTTTATTACCAGACAAAATGGAGAGAATCTCATCTACTCAAGAAGGTGGCTGGTGCTCCCACGAGGCCGAAGGACATGACCTTGTACTCGCAGTGCCCTTCCAGAGTCTGGAAGGCTGTTTTGAATTCATCAAGAAAGATTTTTCTATGTCAATTCAAAACAAAAAAAAACGGATGACTGAATCCTATAAACGACATTATTTTGAGAAGAGCTTGCGCTTATGCTTCTATACCACTTCGGATCCTGCTCCTCTGCAATTTCTGGCCCCATATTCAGGGTGTGCCAAACAAGAATGAAATTCAATTAGTCCCACACTTCCCGTAGGAATCGAAGAGTACGCAAGCACATTCATTTAATGGGAAAGCTCGTCAAATAACTTTGAGATGACTGAGTTTCGGCATCCTCTTTTCTATAGATTTTGGAAAGCAATCAAGAAAAAGATAAGCCCTCTTCGATACTTCCTTCGGATTGAGATTGTTCGGTTAAAGAAGGGAGTAAAATTAAGTATAGTGAAGTGCAAACTTCTAAATGAAAAAAAACATCTTGCAAGCACTTCATGCCAGTGGTATTAGTGCCCACTCCGGTGTTACTGCTACTTATCACTGCATCAAGGCACTATTGCTAGGACAGGAATCTTTCAGTCAGTGGAATCTTTTGTCAACAAGTGTCAAATCTGTCAACAAGCTAAGGTAGAACATTAAAATTCCCTGGCCTCTTCGAACAGGTTTTACCCCTCCGTTTGCTGGTCGCCAAAGATGAGAGCTTCGCCTTTGGAAGCGCTAGTAGCGTAGGGCGACCGGGCCAACCAAGCCCCTCTGAATTAGTTGACGGCTTTGATGACTCGACGGTGAATATTAAGGAAAGGAGAGCGAGGGAAGAGGGGGCAGCCCTCGTCCTGCCGAACAGTTCAGACCAAATCCCGAAGAAAGCTCAAAAGCGTTGTTTGATGAGCCTGAATAGTATTAGGTAGTTGCTCAGGTAAAGGCTGACCAAGCCAATGATGCTTAGCTAGTCTTTTCGGATGATCAGCCACATTGGGACTAAGGCATAGCCCAGACTCCCATGGGGGGCAGTAGTGGGGAATCTTGGACAGTGGGCGGAAGCCCGGTCCAACAATATCGCATGAGTGAAGAAGCGGATAGTCGAAGCTCTCTCTTTTTCATCTCGTGCTAGATGTAACAACATATTAGTCCCTTTTCCTTCTCGCGAACCACGGGAGTGCCTAGCGCCCAGAAGAGCAAAACTCATTTTCAAAACAGGTTCAAGCGGCGCATTAAAAAGGGCAGGCCTGTTAAAAGGATGCTTACTTTGCGAAGGAACTTCAGAATCAACAAGGGTTCTCCGAAAGAAGGGAGAGTACAACTGGGGGCTTCCAATTGAACACGATGCGGGTGATGCAACTCGGCAAGGAGAAGGCGGAACCCTCAGAAATTCTCAGCTATATGGGGGCCTTTGATGGTGAGAAAAAAGAATTGATCAAGAAATTGGTAAAATTTTGCATACATACTAACCGATGAAGCTGAACCCTCTCTCAAACTAAGCTATTTCCACTTTTTCGAACAAAAAGTTCGAGTAGTTCAGTGAAAAACAGCCTCTGCAAAAGAAGAGAAAGAACAGAAAGAAGTAGGCCCACAAGACGACGGCACTTTGTTGCGCCTGCGCATACGTTTTCTTGCTGGGTCGGTTTGTTTTACCCTGTGGGAGCTAAGTCGAAGATCTGGGTGTCGTCGTGAGTACAAAAAATATTCTTTTCGCTAAGCGTATATAATAAAATAGAGTGAAAGGGTCCACCCCGAAACCAAGTGGGAAGTAAACAAGCTACCTTGCTTGCATTGCGTTCGTTAAACGATAGCTTCCGCGCCCTTCCTGCCTGCTTCAATTGATGTGAATGATCGTGTCTTCGACATCAATTTCAGAAGTATTGGGAAAAGGAAAGAGGCCCTTTTATTTTTCAAAACTAAGGAGATGTGCATAGCATTGTAACTTAAGATTGTGAGGCATTTCCACTACATAATAAGAAACTAGAATTAGATCTTGGAAATGATGTCTGAAAGAACAAGCAAGGGATCAGCGCATGGGAGCGAAATCCGTTGCGCCCACGCGCATACGTTTTTTTGCTGGGTAATTTCTCATGAAGTTTTTGTGCTATTGGCCTATTCCTAGGTAGTTGAGTATGATCTCCTATGTGAAATTCGATAAATTCCATTCCATTTATACGAGAAGTGTCGATCATTTTTTTAGAATAAAAGGGGTTTAGGGTGTCCTTCAGCCATACGAATTCTCGATATTCCTTTTTATTTCTCATCAAACGAATGGCATCTGGCTCTACTTCTGCGGTCTCAAAAGGAGAAACCCTGAACGCTTGCAGTTGCTTTTTTCTCTTTATTCCTTCTAAGCGATCCTCTAAAGACTCTACTCCTACTTTAAACTTAGTGTCCGATTCTTCCAATTCTTCCAAAGACAAAGTAGAACTTCATTTTGAGGAGTACACGTATTGCTATGGATGCTGCAAACAGGCTTTCGACAGCACCGAATATCCATGGCAGAACCCAACATTGTCTAGGAACTGGGCTGCACTAAGCCCGACACTTTTTGGGCTGCCTTGCAGTTGCACCCCTTGCCTTTCTTACTGGATTTCCAACATCATACGGAGAGGGCCCTAAGAATATCTGTCCATCGTCGGAGGAGCAAATCCCACTCTTCAGCTATCCGGCCACTTGTCAAACTTTCCGATGAGCCTGTAAGTTGTCGTTACGATCACCATGTTACAGGTGACATTTGAGCAACCCTAAAGTCCACTGTACGGAGCCGCCGCTAAGCCCTAATCTCTCTCAGGAGGGCTAATCTGGAGTCCGTTCGGGGCTCCGGAGAGGGGAATCCGTCGCCATCATCATCATCAACCTTCCTCCATCACCAAATTCATGATGCTCACCGCCGTGCGTGAGTAATTCCATCGTAGGCTTGCTGGAAGGTGATGGGTTGGATGAGATTTACCATGTAATCGAGTTAGTTTTGTTAGGGTTTGATCCCTAGTATCCACTATGTTCTGAGATTGATGTTGCTACGACTTTGCTATGCTTAATGCTTGTCACTAGGGCCCGAGTGCCATGATTTCAGATCTGAACCTATTATGTTTTCATGAATATATGTGAGTTCTTGATCCTATCTTGCAAGTCTATAGTCACCTACTATGTGTTATGATCCGGCAACCCCGAAGTGACAATAATCGGGACCACTCCCGGTGATGACCGTAGTTTGAGGAGTTCATGTATTCACTAAGTGTTAATGCTTTGGTCCGGTACTCTATTAAAAGGAGGCCTTAATATCCCTTAGTTTCCAATAGGACCCCGCTGCCATGGGAGGGTAGGACAAAAGATGTCATGCAAGTTCTATTCCATAAGCACGTATGACTATATTCGGAATACATGCCTACATTACATTGATGAATTGGAGCTAGTTCTGTGTCACCCTATGTTATAACTATTGCATGAGGAATCGCATCTGGCATAATTCTCCATCACCGATCCAATGCCTATGAGCTTTTCACATATTGCTCTTTGCTTATTTACTTTACCGTTGCCACTGTTAAGCTTGTTACAAAACTGCCACTGTTACTTTTGCTACAGTTACCGTTACTTCCATACTACGTTGGTACTTAATACTTTGCTGTAGATACTAAGTTATCCAGGTGTGGTTGAATTGACAACTCAACTACTAATACTTGAGAATATTCTTTGGCTCCCCTTGTGCCGAATCAATAAATTTGGGTCGAATACTCTACCCTCGAAACCTGTTGCGATCCCCTATACTTGTGGGTTATCAAGACTATTTTCTGGCGCCGTTGCCGGGGAGCATAGCTCTATTCTTTGAGTCACTTGGGATTTATATCTGCTGATCACTATGAGGAACTTGAAAGACGAAAGAACTAAGATTTTTCCCTCAACTACGAGGGGAGGTAAGGAACTGCCGTCTAGCTCTGCACTTGATTCACCTTCTGTTTTGAGTAAGCATGCGACACCTAAACCTGCTTCTGCTATTAATTCTGATATGTCGCGTGTTATTGATGATGCCACTTCTGCTATGCATGATACTTATGATGTAACTACTTCTATGCTTGATACTACTGTGCCACTAGGTGAATTTCTTGATGAGCAACTTTCTAGGGCTAGAGAGAATGAAATTATTGAAACTCATAATATTGATGAAAGTGATGATGAAGATTCTCCCCCTAGATATGAATTGCCTGTTGTGCCTGAGGGGTATGTTATGGATGAGGAAACTGCTAGAGACTTTCTTGCTTGCAATGATAGAGATGATCTTAAGAAATTATTAGTTAAGCTGAAAGAAAAATCTTTGAATGCTAGAATGAAATATGACCCTGCTTTTGCTACTTCACCTATCTGTGTTACTGATAAGGATTATGATTTCTCTGTCGATCCTGAGACAATTACTTTGGTTGAATCTGAACCTTTTTATGGCTATGAATCTGAAACTGTTGTGGCACATCTTACTAAATTATATGATATAGCTACTCTATTCACTAATGATGATAAAACTCGCTACTACTATATCCTTAAATTATTTCCGTTCTCATTAAAGGGTGATGCTAAAATATGGTTTAGTTCTCTTGATCCTGGTTGTGTGCGTAGTCCCCAGGATATGATTTAGTACTTCTCTGCTAAATATTTCCCCGCTCATAAGAAACAGGCTGCTTTTAGGGAAATATATAACTTTGTGCAAATTGAAGAAGAGAGTCTCCCACAAGCTTGGGGGAAGCTTCTCCAATTACTTAATGCTTTGCCTGGTCATCCTCTCAAGAAAAATGAAATACTTGATATCTTTTATAATGGACTAACCGATGCTTCCAGAGACCACCTGGATAGTTGTGCTGGTTGTGTTTTCAGGGAAAGAACAGTTGATCAAGCTGAATTGCTATTGAATAAAATTTTGACTAATGAAAATAATTGGACACTTCCTGAACCAACTCCTAAGCCAACTCCGAAGAAAAGGGGTATTCTATTTCTCAGTCCTGAAGATATGCAAGAGGCAAAGAAATCAATGAAAGAAAAAGGTATTAAAGCTGAAGATGTTAAGAATTTACCACCTATTGAAGAAATACATGGTCTTGATAACCCGACACAGGTAGTAAAGGTAAATTCTCTCTATAGATTTGATGAAGGTGATATCCCTCGTTATAAGTCTGCCAGCCAATGCTTAGATGAGTTTGATAATTTTATTGTTAAACAAGAAAACTTCAATGCTTATGTTGGTAGACAATTGAAACGAAATGCTTATATGATTGAACACTTGAGTGATTATATGTCTAGTGTTAAAGGTGAACTTAAACTCATTAGTAAACATGCTTCTATGGTTACCACTCAAGTAGAACAAGTGCTTAGCTCAGAATGATTTGCTCAATGAATTAAATAATAAGAAAAATGATAATGTTGTTAGAGTTATGACTAGAGGGGGTAAAATGACTGAGGAACCTTTGTATCCTGAGGGCCACCCTAAGAGAATTGAGCAGGATTCTCAGAGAACTAATGTTGATGCACCTAGTCCTTCTAAAAAGAAGAAAAAGAAAAATGATAGGACTTTGCATGCTTCTAGTGAACCTGTTGTAGACACACCTGAGAATCCCAATGATATTTCTATCTTTGATGCTGAAACACAATCTGGTGATGAACATGAACCTAGTGATAATGTTAATGATAATGTTCATGTTGATGCTCAACCTAGTAATGACAATGATGTAGAGATTGAACCTGCTGTTGATCTTGATAACCCACAATCAAAGAATCAACATTGTGATAAGAGAGACTTTGTTGCTAGGAAGCACGGTAAAGAAAGAGAACCATGGGTTCAGAAACCCATGCCCTTTCCTCCCAAACCATCCAAGAAAAAGGATGATGAGGATTTTGAGCGCTTTGCTGAAATGATTAGACCTATCTTTTTGCGTATGCGTTTGACTAATATGCTTAAAATGAATCCTTATGCTAAGTATATGAAAGATATTGTTACAAATAAGAGAAAGATACCAGAAGCTGAAATTTCCACCATGCTTGCTAATTATAATTTTAAGGGTGGAATACCTAAGAAACTAGGAGATCCAGGAGTACCAACTATACCATGCTCCATTAAAAGAAACTATGTTAAAACTGCTTTATGTGATCTTGGAGCCGGTGTTAGTGTTATGCCTCTCTCTTTATATAGTAGACTTGATTTGAATAAGTTGACACCTACTGAAATATCTTTGCAAATGGCTAATAAATCAACTGCTATACCTGTCGGTATTTGTGAGGATGTGCCTGTTGTGGTTGCAAATGTTACTATTTTAATGGACTTTGTTATTCTTGATATTCCCGAGGATGATAGTATGTCGATTATCCTTGGTAGACCCTTTTTGAATACTACAGGGGCTGTTATTGATTGCAACAAAGGCAATGTCACTTTTCATGTTAATGGCAATGAGCATACGGTACACTTTCCAAGGGAACAACCTCAAGTCCAAAGTATCAATTCTATTGACAAAATTTCAACTATTACTATTGGAGGTTTTGAATTTCCTCTTCCTACTGTCAAGAAGAAATATGATATTCTTATTATTGGGGATGTGCATATCCTCGTTGAGGTAACCTAGTGTTATTCAAAATTTCTCCGGTCCCATGTTATTCGAAAAGAGTTTGTTAACAAGACTTGATCAACCTTGTTAGTGGATTCCTTTTGACGAGCATGAGATGGATGAAGTTGGAAAGCACAACCTTCTGTACCCTCCTTTTACTTTCTGTTATTTAGATTAAATAAAGCAAAAATAGTATTTTCTGTCTGTTTTCTGAATTATCCGTGCAATAAAAAATTACCCTGAAAATAAAAGTTCTCCAAATGCCCCGAAAATGAAAGATGATTTTTTTTAGAATATTTGAGAATATGTGACACTGAGAACACATTAGGAGGAGCAAGCACCTGGCCACGAGGGTCCAGGGCGCGCCCACCCCCTGGGCGCGCCCCCTGCCTCGTGGGCCCCTGGTGGCCCCCCTCCACTTATTCCTGCACCCACACACTCCTTCTTCCTCCCAAAAAAAATCACCAACCAGCTCAAGCACGAGTTCTAGCTCATCTTGCTGCCATTTTCGATCTCCTTGCTCAAAGCTCCACTCACGAAACTGCTTTGGGGGATTGTTCTTCGGTATGTGACTCCTCCAATGGTCCAATTAGTTTTTTCCAGTGCTTTATTCATTGCAAATTTTTGCTGCTTAGGTGACCCTGTTCTTGAGCTTGCATGTCAAATTTATATGGTCCCAAGTAGTTCTAATGCATGATATAGTCTCTAGGCATTTGTAGGAGTAGTTGCTATCAATTTTGTTGAGTTTGGTTCACTTTTATTGTAAGTTACTAAAAATTTCAAAAAAAATTCAAAGGAAGAAATATGTTTATGAAAATGTACCAAGGTGGTTCTTCAAGGAAGCAAGGACCCAGGCCCGCAATACGTGAGCCGGACCATGAACCACCAAGAGAAGCTCAAGTGCGGCCTTGTGAATGGCCGTCAGAAGATTTCATGGTTCGAGCAGGAAATAAGGAGGTATTTGACGCATATGTGCGTAATGCTGAACTCGAGGGCTTCATGCTAGATAAGTGCCCTCGGTATTATTACCTACCTGATTCCTTTGTGAGAGGGTTCAAATTTACATCTTCACGCAATTCTCACACTGTCCTATTTGATCTCTATGGCAAATCTTATACTATGGACTTAGAAGATTTTAATACTGCTTGTAAACTTCCGCAATGGGGTAGTGCTAGTGAACCTCGCAAATCTGAGTTTAAAGATTTTCTTGCTAGTATCACTGTGGGGGAATCTAGATAAATAACACAAGCTACCATAGGGAGCATTCATTTTCCTGCTATACATTATTTTGCTCTCTTTATAGGTAGATGCATAAACGGTAAGGATGAGGCATGTCACATGTGTGTTCCTGACCTTAGTATTCTCAAGAGTGTTGTCTTAGGAGATAAACAATATAACTTGGGGGCCATTGTTGCACGAAGGTTGCATAATAATGGTTTCAGTGGAGACTTGTTTGGTGGGATCTATGCAACCCATGTGGCTAATTTTCTTGAGATACCCATACATGAAAGTGATATGGAATTGCCTCCCACTTGTCTAGATTATAATGCTATGGTTCACCATCAGTTTATTGAGAGGAATGAACAGCCTCTCCAGTACCGACTAATGTTTGACAGGCGCCGCACTTTCCATGTTGCTCTCCCTGCTCCTACTTTGTTTGACTTTCAGGCAAAACGGAGATATATTATAACCAGGGAGGAGGCGAACGAGTATAAGAGGAGGACGGAAGCAGCTCGCCTCCAAGCTGCAGCTCATGAGGCAATAGCTGCTGCATCTCAGTACGACCCCAACTACAACTTTGATCCATGGGCATAAACCAACTTAGGCCAAAAGCCTAAGCTTGGGGGAGTACGTATCTCTCACTGACATTACATTCATGTTCACACACTCATTCCAGTTGTCGGTGCTCATACTTTTTCATTGTAATATCCATGCTAGTTTATTTTCTTTTCTCGCTTTCTTCTTGTGTGTTTGAAAAGCCCTAAGAAAAACAAAAAAATATTAGTTGTAGCTTCTAGCTAGTTTACTTTCCATGCTTGTAGTAGTGATAATCAAAAGAAAACCCAAAAAGATTTCTTGTTCTTCTTTTGCTTGTTGGGAGCTTTCCCGTGTAAATAGTTTTATTTCGTTTCTTTTCTTTGGGGGCCGAGAGGAGAAAACCACGATGAAAATGTTGAAGTGGCTCTTATATGCATTAATGTTGATTTAACAAAGAGCCCATGTTACCTTGTCTTCTCCCTTGTATTAAATGCTTGTAGATTCCAGCTTAGTCCAATGCATGTGCACTATTATATTATCCACACCGTTCGGTCGTGCAAGTGAAAGGCAATCATGACGATATATGATGGACTGATTGAGATGAGAGAAGCTGCTATGAACTCGACCTCTCTTGTTTTTGTAAATATGATTAGTTCATAGTTCCTGATTCAGCTTATTATGAATAAAACATGTTTGCAATGACAATTAGAGATTATAGTTGCTTATGCAATACTTAATTTGCTAGGAGTTTATAATGGTTTACCTTCGGTGCCAACATGCTATTAAAATGGTTGTGATGTGGTATGATAGGGTGGTATCCTCCTTTGAATGATTCGAGTGACTTGACTTGGCACATGTTCACGCATGTAGTTGAAACAAAATCAACATAGCCTCCACAATATTTATGTTCATGGTGGATTATATCCTACTCATGCTTGCACTTAATGTTTATTAATTTTAATGCATGTTCATGACTGTTGTCGCTCTCTAGTTGGTCGCTTCCCAGTCTTTTTCTAGCCTTCACTTGTAGTAAGCGGGAATACTGCTTGTGCATCCACTTCCATAAACCCCAAAGTTATTCCATATGAGTCCACCATACCTCCCTATATGTGGTATCTACCTGCCGTTCCAAGTAAATTTGTATGTGCCAAACTCTAAACCTTCAAATGAAATTCTATTTTGCATGCTCGAATAGCTCATGTATCAACTAGGGTTGTCTGTATCTTCCATGCTAGGCGGGTTATTCTCAAGAGGAGTGGACTCCGCTCCTCACTCACGAGAAAATGGCTGGTCACCGGGATGCCCAGTCCCATGCTCTAAGCAAATCAAAACAAAATAATTGCAAACAAAACTCCCCCAAAGCTGTTGCTAGTTGGAGGCACTCGTTGTTTCGAGCAAGCCATGGATTGATGCTTGTTGGTGGTGGGGGAGTATAAACTTTACCATTCTGCTTGGGAACCGCCTATAATGTGTGTAGCATGGAAGATATCAAGATCTCTTGTTTGTTATGTTGACAATGAAAGTATGCCACTCAAAATATAATTTATCTCTACTTTGAAATCGAGCTCTAGCACCTCTACAAATCCCTGCTTCCCTCTGCGAAGGGCCTATCCATTTACTTTTATGTTGAGTCATCACCCTCTTATTAAAAAGCACCAGCTGGAGAGCACCGCTGTCATTTGCATCCATTACTATTAATGTATATTGGTATGACTATGACTGGATCTCTTTTACCATGAACTACAATGTTTAGTCAGTCCTTGATCTTCAGAGGTGCTCTGCATTTATGTTTTGTGGTCTCAGAAAGGGCTAGCGAGATACCATCTTGTTATATCATATCATGATTGTTTTCAGAAAGTGTTGTCATCCGAGATTTATTATTATTGCTCGCTAGTTGATTATGCCATTGATATGAGTAAATATGAGACCTAAATGTTATTGTGAATATGGTTAGTTCATAATCTTTGCTGAAAACTTGAATGCTGGCTTCACATATTTACAACAACAAGAGCAAACAGAGTTTGTAAAAGTTTTTCTTTATCACTTTCAGTTTGTCAACTAAATTGCTTGAGGACAAGCAAAGGTTTAAGCTTGGGGGAGTTGATACGTCTCCATCGTATCTACTTTTCCAAACACTTTGCCCTTGTTTTGGACTCTAACTTTCATGATTAGAATAGAACTAACCCGGACTGACACTGTTTTCAGCAGAATTGCCATGGTGTAATTTCTGTGCAAAAATAAAAGTTCTCGGAATGACCTGAAACTCCACGGAGAATATTTTTGGAATTAATGAAAAATACTGGCGAAAGAATCAAGGCCAGGGGGCCCACACCCTCTCCATGAGGGTGGGGGCACGCCTACCCCCTAGGCATGCCCCCTGCCTCGTGGGCCCCCTGGTGCTCCACCGACCTCAACTCCAACTCTATATATTCACGTTCAGGGAGAAAAAAATCAGAGAGAAGGATTCATCACGTTTTACGATACGGAGCCGCCGCCAAGCCCTAATCTCTCTCGGGCACTACAAAAAAAGACACATCCGTGACATTTTGGGCCGAACGAATTTTTTTCTGTCATACTTATGACACTTCTATGACGATAATTGTGACAAAACCCGGTATCATCATAGATGTGGTGGGCTCCTACTTCTATGACAAAAAATCATGATAGAAAATGGGCTTTTCGTCCTGGGCGGGCCGGAGACGCAGCTGCATGACATTCTTCGGGCTGTCCATGACAGAAAAAACTGTGGTAGAAGCGAGGCGAGGAAAATATCGGGGTGTTCCCGGTTACGGTGGGTGGTCGGGGCCGAGCGATGCGCGTTTCTGTCGTACACGCATGCGCGTGGGTGCGAGGCGTTGGGCTCTAACTGAACCCGAGCGAGGCGTTGGGCTCTAACTGAACCCGAGCGATTGCACTGCAGGCTACGCGTTACTGGACTCGAGCGATCGATCGATGGCTGTTAACTGAACCCGATCGAGCGATTCCTTTGCTACTGCTGCTAACTAAAGCCGATCGATGATGCCTCTGGATGAACAGTGAGCGTTGCTGGGGAGTTTGGATGAACAGTTCCCGGTGGGGGTGGATGAACAGGACCCTGTGGTGTTGCCTCTGGATGAACAGGACCCCGATCGATCGAGCTGGTTGGGGCTGGATGAACAGGACCACCCCGTGGAGGGCTGGATGAACAGTAGACGGTGGAGGGCTAGATGAACAGTAGCCTGTGGAGGGGTGGTTGAACAGGAGCCCGTGGAGAGGGCTTGTTGAATAGTAGTCGGTGGAGTAGCGCGCGGTGGAGGCTGGATGAATAGGAGCCCGTGGATGAACAGTTGCAGGTGGAGGCTGGAGGAGGTCGACGGTGGATGAACAGTAGCCCGTGGAGGCTGGAGGGGGTCGACGGTGGAGATGAACAGTATCCCGTGGAGTCCCGTTTTGCGGTACGCCATACCCCTCCCGATGAACAGGACCCCCGTTTCGACCGTAGCGCTCCAACACAAGTTCGTTTCCTCCGTTTTGCGGTATGCCACACCTCTCGCGATCAACAGGACCCCCGTTTCGACCGTAGGAGGTTCGTTTCCTTCGTTTTGCGGTACGCCAGACCCCTCCCGATGAACAAGATCCCGTTTCGAACATGGCCGGTCAAACACAAGGCCATTTCCTCCGTTCTGCGGTACGCCAGGCCTCCTTTCCATCGGTTGTTCCGTCCAAGCCCTCCCGATGAACACGACGACGCATTCCGTTCCGACCCAGCCGGTTGGCTCCCCATGAACACGACGATGACGCTATTTCTCAGTTCCGACCCAGCCATGTACACGAGCCCTAGCCGTACGTATGCGCGAGTAGGCGTTCGAGACCCCGCCCGTATGTACGTACGTGGCCGTATTTTCTTTCTTGCACCCTGGCCGCTGTACGTACATGTACATGCTACATGCGCGCCTCTACTACGACACGTGCGCGCCTCTACATCGACCAGTATGTACGTACACGTTCGCGACCAGAATGACAACACTATGTATGCTTCGAGCAGGTGGGTCCCGACTGCCAAGCACATCCTTGCCTGCGAAGATGTAGCTGGTGGGTCCCAGCAGTCAGGGGGCGAATCGTTGTTTTTGCCCGGACGCACTTCCTTGTGTGCGAAGATGTAGCTGGTAGGTCCCAGCAGTCAGGGGAAACGTTTTTTTCGTGAAATACAGTTGCCCGTCCGGTGGGTCCCTACTGTCAGGTGGAGGAATAATTATTTTGCGCGTAATAAGGAGGCACTTCCTTGCGGCCGCCGTGGACCCAGCTGTCAGCCTCTCCACATGCAGTACTCTTCCGATGGAAGTCGTTCCTTGACCACGTTGACCACGCCGCGCAGAGAGCACCAGGGCGGTGGACGACGGCGAGGCCTAGGAAGGGGACGACACGGAGCCGGGGAAGACGTGGCAATGGATGCCCACGCGGAGAGGAGTACGAGGGTTCACTGGTTCGGCACCGGTGTGAGGCTGTCGTCGCCGCAGAATAACAGGGGGTGTGGGTGAGTAGAGGAATGCCCTGGCCAGCTGTGGGGAAGGGAGGCCTGCGCGGCAGCATAGCCGGCCACGGGAGGCAGGAGCAGGCGGCACGACCGACACTGCTTTGGGCGGCTGGAGCAAAAAGACCAGAGGTTGAAGAAGCACGACGGTCGTTGGATGGACATCGTACAGTCACTACAGCTAGAATCGTTTATATTGACTAAGTTGACAAAGCCCTTGGTGCACGTTAACTTAGTAGGCCCACAAGTCAGCTTCTGAAACGGTACGACCCGGATGTCAGGGGGAGGAATCATTTTTTGGGCGGGTGAAGCTACAATATCCGAGATTGAAGAAGAAGGACGGCATCCGTTGGATGGACATCCAGCGGCCACTGCTGCTAGAACCGTGTGTTGACTATAAGTTGACAAAGCCTTGCATACGCGTCAACTTTTTTTTTTGACGGGACACGTCAACTTAGTAAGGCCACAAGTGTGTGGCAGAGAACTTATAGCCCATTTGAGATTTGTAAGAATGTGCAGCCAATTTTTGAATTTTAATGGAATTTACTACAACCCATTTACAGTTTGTTAAAAGTACATCCCATTTCAACCAACCGTTCAAAACAGAATTCAATAAAAATTTCCCACATTTCGATGGGATCTGAAATATTTTTATCCCAAAATTTCTAGTCAGATTAAATACAATTTCAATATAAATTTATATTACGTAAAAATCCAACGAAACATTGCGCTCGCAACAATTAATGAAATTAAAATTTTCAATATCAAAAAATAATATTTTATCAAGTAATTACGTGTTTGGTGCATTTTTTATAGTTACTGCCCAGTTTTTATAATTACATCCCATTTATTATTTATTAAAGTCCATTTTCTTGTTAAGCCTAATGCATCCCTCCTGGGAAAGATTTGCAGCCCAGCGGGGCGGAGAATAACAACTTGACCTTGCCTGGGTATTCCTAAAAAAGTACAGCTGGGCTAGCCATTTTCAGCTTGAAAAAAATTAATATCTGGGCTGGATATCTGTCCTGGGCTAGATGGGCCACAGTCCACCCAGTTAATACCTGCAGCGATGTTTTCGTTGTTGTTCAGAGGAGAAAAATTAATATCTGGGCTAAACATTGCTCAAGAAAAACTCTGCAGTGCTCACACCTCAAAAACACAAATACTGCTCGAGCTGCTTGGTCCTAGCTATCGGCCGCTTCTTGTGCAATTCTCTCATTTATTGACTACATGGGTTGACAATGGTGTGGGACCGTGATGTCAGGAAACCAGGAGGAAGCAAAAAAATATAGTTTTATATACTAATAAGGAGGCACTTGCGTACGTGCGGCTATGGCCCTGGTGGTCCCCCACCGTCATCCTCTCCAAGTAAAGTCATCTCCTCATCCTCATGTCCGTTGACCATGTTGACAACACGAGACGGCGGCACCACGACAAGCGCAACAACTCGAAGGACGACGGAGAGGGCCTCGTGGACCCTACGGATGGTCTGATATAGCGCCCGCTGCTCATTTGGAAAGCCAGGATCATAGGGCCACATGTCCGCGACGGCATTGTCGTTCGCTTGTTCACCGGTGCTCGTTGAGGAGACGGAGGTTGCAGCACAGGTCCTCCTGCGCTGGTCGCTCTTCCGCCATTAGGGCATGAACCGGCTTGGACAGTGGCGCCGGCTCCTGGTCGGAAGCTACGTCCATCGTCTTATTGTCGTCGCTCAGCTCGGCGAGCTAGCTGGCGAGCCAGCATGTCCGGCTGCTAGACCAACCCGCTGCCAAGCACGAGTCTCACTGCCCTGGCCCATCCAGACCGCTTCCCTCGCCCGCGCGCACTTTTCGCCTGAAACGGTCAGCGCCGCCCGCCCCGCTTCCCGGTGCAGATGATTGCTCTGCCTTCAAACGACACAAGTGTCGTCCGTCCGTCCTTCTGCCGCCCACATTAATGATATGCGGTTGTCGAGGCGGCTACTCTGGCACCACACATCCGTCCCTCCGCCGCCCACCATTGCTATATAACCTACTGCGCTGGCCATAGCCGCAGTCATCCGCATCCGTTCCCTTTCTCCAGTCCACACCACTACTGCCCACCATGGCTTCCTCGCGCTCCAGCGCTCTTCGGGACGGGCGGACGACGGACCACACGGACAGGGCAGCCATTGCTGCCGACTGGCTGGCCGGCAGGCAGCCGGAGGATGACGACGTCCCAATGGAGAACATGGTAGTCGACGATCCGGCGCCAACCCCCTCCTCCGCGCCATCCTCGCCGATGCATTGCACCATGACCATCGGCGAGGCCCGTGCCAAATATATGGACACGGTGAGGCAGAAGCGTGAGGAGCAGTTCCGGGAGGCGCAGGCCGACGCCGCCTACAACCACCATGTCCTCCAGGAGCACCTGCAGGCAGAGGAGCAGATCACCATGGAGCGGGCGGAGCAGGAGGCGCTGCTTGACTCTTATAGCTCCGCCCGTGAGGGCCACCTCGAGCACGGGCGGTACCGCATGCGGGTGGCGGAGGCTGTGGCCACCTACAAAGAGGACGATGAAGCAGGCGAGGCGTTGTTTGGCGAGACCGAGGACAAGGCAGCGGACAATGCCGGCTCCGACGAGTCCCCGCTCCACTGGCGTCGACGAGGCCCTGCTCCGCCGAGGCCCCGCGGTGCCAACAACGAGGCAGAGGACACCGCCGGCTCCGCCAAGGCCCCACCCTGCCGGCAATGAGGGGGAGGATTTCCCCCACTCCACCGAGGACATCGCCGGCTTCGCGGAGGCCCCTCCCCGCTGCCAGCGAGGCCGCGCCACACAGAAAACGAGGAAGAGGAACACGGTAGGTCGCCACCGCTCGGGTCCAAGTAAGGCCACCGCTGCTACCCTCCGGTTGAAGCCAAGCTAGGCGGGTTGACCACTGACGGTCGGTTAGCTTCTTGGCGGTGACGTGGAGTCGGAGAGCCATGTTGGAGAAGGACGCTGCTTCTACTTAACTGCTGGTGCAGTTGGCTGACTGACACGTGGGACCAACAGGCATCTGGGCCACATATCAGTTATGCAACTGCACCTGCAGTTAAGTCACTGAAGCTTTTGTTCGGCTCAGCCGGACACATGTGGGTAGCTTCGGTTAATTAATTATACCTCAAGCGCACCCCTTTTTAGTTGAAGAATGTATGAAATGTAATGAAATCCGGCATGTTTATAGGAAATCCGACCGTGTATGAATGAATTTATTTCGATCAGTTCAAATTCTTGTATCACTGGCATTGGATGAATATGCAAAACAATACGTACTAGCATTATTCCCAGGGTGATCACCTTGTTTGCAGCAGTTTCACATGTACTCCCTCCGGTCCTTCCTAGTCTGCATACAAGTTTTGTCTGCAGTCAAAGTATCTCTACTTTGACCAATCTTATAGAAAAAAGTATGCATTTTCACAATGTGCGAAGTAAAAAGGAACAGAAGGAGTACAAAGAGTTTGAGCAGCTTTTTAGCGTTCCTGTACATTCCAATCAAACACACATGCCTGGCAATTCAGAGAGAACATTCAAAACAATAGATGATTATGCATCTCAGCGACTCACATGTCAGATCCAATATTTACTTCACAACTAAAGAATAAAGAAAAAATGGATCGACGCTGCTAACAGCAAAGGGCGTCCCATTCGAAAATATCAAACGCATGTCTTCTTGCTGAAATCAATGAGCAAAATTTGACAAGGTTTTCCCATTCCAAAATATCAAATGCCTACGATTGTGGAATGGGCAGGGTTTGCCATCAGTTCTGACATTGACATGGCACCTCGTGCTAAATAAACCAGCTATTCTTTTTGTGCAGTTCCACCAAAATCAACCAAATTCGCGCGTAGCTTGTATGATTTCGCCCTTATATGTTGCAAGGCCTTGAACTTATCGGCACCTCCTTTCTTGTGGTGGAAATGAATGATTCGATGTACTCATGAACATTTTATGTAGTTCCCATTGAAAACAAGCTGAGCACCCCTGTTTGCAGAAATACAAAAAAAAGTGATTAGTATAAAGCAAATTGTACTATTAATTGACAGTTTAAACAGGCACCTACATGGTCCATGTAGAGCACACTTTTAGAAAAATGGAACTCACTGGAAAGTATCCTAGAACAACATTGTACTCATGCATCACAGCAAGAAAATGGAGATTTGTCCGTCCTTCTGAGCTGAAGTTAGTTTGGTCTTATGGGGAGTAATGTAACCATCCTTCAACTACTCCTTCTGATGAGAAGATAAACAGGGCTTCTTCGTCCTGGCATAATTGAAACTATTCACTTCACGTACTCCATATTCTTCTTCAGAGGAGGATGATCCTGTTGTGCAAAGACAAGAGGACAACTAAATGCTAGCATCCCTGTTTGCTCGAAAAAAAGGAAAGGAAATATTTAAAACAGCATAGATGAAGCACTTCTGAAGGACAATACCACTTTTTGATGACAGTATCTAAAAAGTAGCACAACACCAATAGAGATGACAAAGCTCAATCATATGGATGAAATCAGTGGGCGAGTACCAACCTTTGTCAGGAGGCTTATTGTGTAGAGCATACAGATGAAGCACTTCTCCGGAACCATCTCTTGCTATCTACTGTGGTGGCCATGCTTACTATATACTCCTCGATTAGTTTAATGTTTCCAACATCTTCTTGTGCAGTTCCACTAAAATATATGGTATCTTCAAAGAAGATCCCCGTTTGCACAAGTAGAGATAATTACGTATTACATTAAGAGTGGCATCAAATCAGTGGCAAAACAATTGCTCGTTCCAGCCATAGCAATAAATTAAGATGCAAAACTATATCATTACTTGTGTCATCACAGTTCTAGTGCTTCATTACAGCACCGGGAGTTGATTTTTGTTTTTCTTCCGCTTGTTCTTCCCCTTCATCACTTGGTTCAATAACAGACAAGCTTCGCCTTCAATGTAAGATTTGGTATGTCAATTAGGTTGCACAAGTATAGCACTAAACAATGACATTAATTTTTTGATGAAAGTGGCAAAATACAGGCCAACAGTTGTGAAATATCCTTATCTTACCTCAATGGCATATTACGATGCACATACAGATTGGAAGTCTTGTCTCCATTTGTGCAGTTCATAAAATCAAGCAACATTACCGTACAAGTAGCACAACATATGAAAGCACACTGCAGAATCATGTGAAAGAAGGCTAGTACTGACCTCTCATGACGCGGAATTCAAACAACTCACAATAAGAAGATCTGAACCAAATTTACCAACACGGATAGGAAGTAAGATCTCCTCTTGTGCAGTTCCACTAAGATCAAGCAATCAAGCAATGTTGTCGGTGTGACATTTTGGTTGAACTGCACAAAATACTCTTAAAACAAAAGTGTTTTGTGCAGTGCAACAAAAGGTCACAATGGCAACGAGGTGAAGTAGATAACCCTGTTTACACAGAGGTGCAAAGGAAACAACAAGTGGTCAATAACGGTGGATGACACAGAAGCCAACAAAAAGAAGCATCTACCTTATCTAAATGGGAAAGAAAGCAAGACAGTAGCATTTCTCAAACGGTGGCATTGATTTATATTAACAGAGAGATTATATTAACAATAAAATTCGTTAAACATGTAATTTGCTTTTAACTGTGGCATTGCATCAATTTTCCAGTGGCATTATTAGAGGGTGTTTGTTTAGAGGGACATTTTGGTGGAGGGACTAAAAAACTGCGTGTCAGTCCCATCTAAACCAAACAGGAGGAATTTTAGGGACTAAAAGTGGGCATTTGGGACTAAAGAAAGAAGACCCCGAGGGAGAGTCTTTTTGGGACTTTTACCAACAGTTACCCCTGCCACGCATCGCACCTTGTCTCTATTAGTTCATTACTAGGGGTAACATGGTCGCACCAGCACCATGTGCATCTACCGATGTACTGGCGTGATGCACAGTCTGTTGCAACAAAGAACAAATAATCAAGGAGCATATTTGTGTTGGTCCTAGTTTTGTTATCTTTAGACACCTTTCCCTATGTGAGCGCAACAAATCTAGTCCTGCTCAAACTCTACAACCTTGTCCCCCAAAACAAAAGATCAGTTCGTTACAGATGTGCATACTGCGTTTGTCATTTTTTTCCGACCAACATAGGTGCTGGATAGCCAGTCTGTACTAGTACTTTCCCCCACTTCCTTTCCTCTTTGAACCACGTCCTAGATTTATGCTATACAACTTTCCCCAGAACTTTCCCCCATTCCCGTCCTCTTTGAACCACGTCTTAGATTCATGCGATACAACTTTCCCCACTACTTTCCCCCTTCCTTTCCTTTTTGAACGACGTCCTAGATTCATGCTATACAACTTTTCCCACTACTTTCCCCCATTCCTTTCCTCTTTGAACCATGTCCTAGATTCATGGTATACAACTTTCCCCACTACTTTCCTGTTTGATCCAACACCTAGATTCGAGTGCAGAAGCGGAAAAAGCCCACATGCAGCTAGAGCAATGCATGTGGAATAAGTAAATTATACCTTAATGTTCTTGGGTTGTGATTCGGTGGGCGACCTGAGGCCGTTCGACCCACACTATGTACGGCGGCGAAGAAGAAGGGGTCGGAGGCCCTCCCGCGCTGCCGCTAGGTGAAAGTGAACAGCTACGCCGGTAGTGGATTCCCTCCCTCACCGACGGCGACAACGTTAAGCCTCCTTCCCTTCCCGGTGGACGGATCCTGCCGGCTCTTTGACTAGCAGTGAGGGGAGAGAGAGAGGCCAACGAAGTCTTGTTTAGATCTGGAGAGGGTGAGAGAGTGTGAAGAGAGCAACTACAAGCAGACCAGCAGTGACTGGAGAGAGAGGCCGACGAAGTCTTGTTTAGATCTGGAGAGAGTTAGAGAGAGGCCAACAAAGTCTTCTTTAGATCTGGAGAGGGTGAGAGAGTGTGAAGAGAGCAACTACAAGCGCTGAGGCTCCAGCGTGTATATATATACTTGAGAGAGTGTGAAGAGTGCAAACCCTAAAACACAAGCACCGAGGCTGCAGCTTATACGTGATGAGGTGATTATACGGTCACTACTAGATCGTATAGCTCCGTATCCATCCATTTTGACCAGTCAAAGAATCCTCCTGGCATGAATTATGCTCAAGTGTAGTTATCGAACCCGAGACCTCAAGTTTGATGAGCGAACAGGCTAACCAGCTACACAACCCTCCCGTTATGTTCAACGAGAGGAAAATAACCTTTTATACATTCCTACATTCGTGTGACAAGCATGTCGTGTTTTTGTGTGTGTGTGGGAGTCATTGGGATTTAAATCATAATTGTGTCATGTGGCTTTGGTGGTAAGACTATCCACAGTGGTGCAGAAATAATGCAGCCTTAGTCACCTTACCTCTCTCCACGTAGTACGTTGGGTCCCACCAGTCAGAGGGTGAAACAAACAAATTAATAAGAAAAATTAAAAACGCCAGCGATGTATCTTACCTTACACATCTCGCTACTGCTCGGGAACACTGTCCAATTGATCCCTCTGTTCGCTCACGTACTATTTTAAGTGAATCCTGATTATAACATGCACACAATTCTGGGCACTTGTATTCGACCTAAGTCAGTGTGCCACCGTATCTCATACGACTCCCTCCGTCTAGGTGTAATAAGTCACGTTAGAAGGTGCAGTGGGACCAAGGTGCAAGCAGATTGGAGGAGAAGGAGAAACTTGACCGGTCATTCCTCCAATCAAAGCCCTGATTTCTGTCTCTAAACGCAAAAATTAATCCAAATGACTAAGAGATGCCGTTTTAGCTACCATGCAGGGCCACGTATTAACTCGCATGCAAGCCAACTTTGATTTCTCGACTGATCAACGCGTAGTTGCGCTCCATGCATTGGGTTTCCAGGGGAGATAACAAGGCAGAGTAAGGAGCGTTTGGTTACATTGCTTAGGCTGGTCATAGTGGTGAGTAACTTGGACTAGTAACATGCATATGTTACTAGTCTATGTTATTACCACGCGAAGTTTGCCATCGGAAGCCAGCCGATCTGGCTCTCCTGAGCTAGCAAGGTTTTTCTAGCCCACCCAAGCTAGTTGGCCCACAAAAGCTAACATATTTTAACAGTTCCAAATGCCTAACCTTGCCCGGCTATGCTATAAGCTGTTCTTGCTAAGGATCCAAACGCTCCCTAAGTAACAACGCTCGGTAGCAACGAGGCCAGGAGGGGATTGAGATGCGAAGTTAATGGACGACGCCTAAACATTTTGGGAATATCTGATTTCCGTAGGATGACTTAACACCTAGACGGAGGGAGTACTACTCCTCAGTCCAGGTTTGATGGAATATTCGTCACCTCTTCTCTTCTTGTACGTACTCCATTTGTATCTCACTTCCTGTGGCTTCGCACTCGCACGATTTTCCTATTCTATGAACCTGTGTGTGCGTGTGCGTGTGTGTGTTTAACAGCATGTGTGTGTTAGAGAGAGCGACAGACCAACCTACTCCTACAGAGAGATGGTGTGTAGTGTAGGATTTTATCCGCAAGAGTCGGTGCATCCTCTCATTTTCGGGCGTCGGGTAGGGACAGGTGGACAGCTGCCACGCCCGCGCCTGACCAGCCTGGCCCACCCAAAGCCCCTCCATCGCCCGCGCGCGCTTCCCGCCCGAAACGGACAGCGCCGCTCCAAAGAATCAGTGCCGCATTCATGCCCGGGCAGAGCGGACGCGACCTCTAACTGGCGCCTGCGTTGAAGGGAGAAGCGGATTCAAGAGTGATGGTTGCTTCGTCCGTCCAACTTACTGCTGGATCTATGTGATTTGACGGCTCATTGGTCATTATTGCTGAGGTGGTAGGACTGGTGGATGTCCCACGCTTTCGGCGAAAGGAGGTACTACTAGATTACAATTTTCTCCATTCTTACGGCGGAGGAGTGCAAGAGCAGTGAAAACACGCAGGCTCAGTGATTACATGGCCCACCTCACACTATCACCATATTTTCTGGACACCGTGCGACACCTAACTCTTTACATAGCACTCCCTCCGTTCCTAAATATAAGTCTTTGTAGAGATTGCACTAGGTGGACTACATATGGAACAAAATGAATGAATCTACACTTAAAATGCATCTATATACATCTGTATGTGGTTAATGGTGAAATCTCTACAAAGACTTATATTTAGGAATGGAGGAAGTACTTGTATAGAACGTACCGTAATTTATCAGCGAGATAGTACAATGCTATGAAGCTTCCAGCTTCTGTTACATGTATCTTGCGTCCAAGGTTGCCCGTTGCAACATTTCATCAAATACAAAGGAGACTAACATCCATGTTATTGCATCTCAATGATTGACAGATCATAGCAAATACCGGTTCCTCAAAAAGATCATAGCAAATATGTACTCCCTCTGTTCCAAAATAAGTGTCTCAACTTTATGCTCAATATGGACTACATACGGAGCAAAATGAGTGAATCTACACTTTCAAATACGTCTATATACATCAGTGTTTGGAGTATGTACTAGTAGTTCTTATTGAAATCTAGTAAAGGACATATATATTCCAAACAATATGATAATCTCTCTAACCAAGGTAGTAGGGACGAGGAGTAAATGGAGGGAGTAGTAAAATTTTCTCCTCGTCCTGTGAGCCACCGCGCGCGTGGGCGAGGGAGCGGGCATAAGGCGTACAGTACTACTACTAGTAAGCAAGCTTCACCTCATCCTGCGAGCCACCGCACCCGTGGGCGGGGGAGACGGCGTACTAAGCAAGCTTCTCCTCGTTCTGCGAGTTGACGGGACACATCAAAAGTACTCCAGTGTATAGAGCCTTGCCGCTAAGGTAGGCCCCACATGGTTTGCCTCTTTTTTAACATAACGCATCAAGTCACACTTTCTTTGTTCACCCGTGGTAGATGATCCTCCCTCCATCAAGTGGACAACCAGTACACGTGTCAAATTACCATGTGGGCTGCCTTTTTGTACAGAAATGAGCTCCACCGTGTACCCGCACGGGTGTGGTTGGGAAAGAGACGGGAGTACGTGCGCCGTGTGTGCACCTCTTCTCTTCGTGCACGTCCCCCACCTACGTGGGTGTGTGTGAGAGATACAAACCTAGACAAATGGCCTGTGCGTTCGTGAGTGTTTTTTGTTTTGGGATGGGGGGTTGATTTCGTGAATGTATTTGTGGGAATATGTGTCGATGACATCTCAAACAAAATTTTGCATGCAATGTCGTCTGTGAAATCGAGGCCTATCCATATCATATATAGAGGGTCGGGTGATCCACGAGAAGAGAGGGAGGGGTCATAGATATCGATAGAGTCGAAGAGAGGATCAAGTGGGTGGGTGCGAGATCGATGAAGAGAGCCATCGAAATTGTGTGTGTGTGCAAGTCAAAGATATTGGGCGACTGACCTACCGGAACGTCAGAGGGCACAAGTCAAGTTTGTGTGTGGCAGGGAGACATGACTAGAGCGCTCGATGTATCGGTGTGTGTGTGTGGGAGGGGGTGGGGGAGGGGTAGGTAGAGGCCTAACTATAGAGGTAGAACGACTCGTATATGTGTTGAGAAGGAGAGACCTAGCTATGTCTTGAGGGAGATCGGTCGACATCCATACATAACTGAAGGACGGGAAATAGTATGGGACAGAGAGAGAGGATAGAGAGAGAGGGAGGGAGAGGGGTAGAGTCCTGGATGGGTGATGGAGTTGCTTCTCGAAGATGGTGGGAGAGGCCTACTAGACAAACTGAGAAACTGCAATATTATCAATAAGAGTGGGGATGTGTTTCTGTGTGTGCCTGTGCGTGATAGATCTATCGGGACGCATCCATGGATGATGAAGGGGAACCATGTGGTTGGTAAGCAAACCTAACTAGATCGGTAGATCAATTGTTGTTTGTCGGAGGAAGGGAGAGACATAACTAATGAGGTAGATCGATCAACGCGTGGGGAAAAACGAGTTATAAGGACCTAGCTAGCTATATGTATAGCGGGAGATCGGTCGGTGTACGTCCATTTGTTAAAGGCAAATAAGGCCCGGCGAGACGGATAGACAGAGAGAATGGAGCTAGGAGGTGGTGCGAGAGGCCCAGCTACTAGCTAGATAGGGGGAGGAGTGTTCGGTTGTGAGATCGATGAAAAGAGGGGCGAGAGTTTACACGTGTGTGGGATTGTATGAGAGACACGAGGCAAGGACACATAAAGGAGGAGATTGAAGGTGCGTGTGTATGTTGTAGGCAGACATCGCTGGAGAGGTTTATCGATCGGTGTGTGTCGGAAAAAAGTTGTGGAGACTGTGGGAGAACGGCCTAAAGAAAAAAATGAATGTGCGCGATGGATAGAATGCTGAGGAGGTGGAGGGCGAGGAGGGCGTGTGCATGCACGAGAGAAAGTTAGTGGTAGCTACCAAGGTTAGAGGATTGTGTGGGTATAAGAGACTAACAAAGATCATAATTTGATATGAAAGTGGATTCATATATTTGAATAGGATGCATGCATGAATAGAGCGGTGATACGCGTGTTGTGGTTTTGCACATGTTATACCATAATGTGATAATGCATGGCGTTTGCAACTCACGGCTAAATGTTGAACAATCTAAACCATACTATACATCGAACAATCTCACATTTTATTTGAATTTGTGATAATGTGTGGCGTTTGCAGCTTACAACTAAATAACGAACAATCTAAACAATACTATATATCGAACATTCTCACATTTTATTTGAATTTGTGGTAATGTGTGGTGTTTGCAACTCACATCTAAAGACTTGTAGGCATAGGGGGCGGGCCACCATACATAATGTGATAAACACATTATACATATGAGACATGGTTTAGATTATGAAGATCTAGCTAGAGCTTGAAATGTACTGTGATTTGAAATCAACATAAAGTGGATTCAAAAAATCGAGTTCGAGTTCATATAGTACACATAGTTTATATGTAACTCGAGACTAATCATGTGGTGTGCTGTGAAGATAATACACAAACGATGGTTTAACTTGACAATAATGATGATTGTAGATCTTACTAAAACAGAGAAACGAATTCAAATGCTTTGACTTCACAACAATATTTATTGTAGATCTTATTCAAATAGAGAAACGAATTCAAATTTAGTTCATATTGAAGCGGTAGTATATACGTTTGGAATGCACTAAAACGTTCATTTGAGTAGTAGGTTGCATGCATTATACACGTAGCGAAATATTTTAATTGAACATACACTACAAAAAATACACTTCCGTGATGATACGTGTTTGTCACAGTAGGTCACGTTTTCTGTCATGCATGTACATCCATGACAAATTTATGACAGAACCAAGATAGTAATACCTGTGCTGTCGTAGAAGTGTTCCATGACATTACCAAAATTATCATCACGGAAGTGTCCACTTCCATGACGATAAATCGCGCGTCACAGAAGTGCTTTCGTCAAGGGTGACCGACACATGGCATCCACCGTAACGGAACGCCGTTAAGCTATCGGGTCCGGTTTTGGATCCGATAACCCGTTAATAGCCCCGACCAATGGGGATTTTCCACGTGTAAAATCATCATTGCCAGGAGGGAACACGTGTCGGCTCGCCGTTGGGACAGATGTCATCCACTCATTGGACCCAAAGCGCCTATGATACGTTGACACGTGGCATGGCCCAACAGAGGCCCATTCCTGTGAAAAGGCCGGCCTGTTTGACTTGGTCAAAAGGTGGCGGGCCGGCCCACGGCAAGCCTGTTAATGACATGTTCGCATACAGCCCATTTACAGCCCGCTAACCCAGGGCCCGTTTACGGCCTATCCGAATTAGGCCCAGTAGTGTCATCTGGGCCGTCCAATATAATTCCAGGCCATTTTAACTTCCAGCCCACGTATGGCCCATGACGTCTTTCGGCCCATATGAGGCCCTTAGTAACTCTCGGCCCATTAACGGCCCGTGGTAAAACTGGCCTGTGATGAACAATGTATCACTTTATACCCATTAACGGCCCATTATACCGTTGGGCCGTTTCCAGCCCATGTTATCTTTCGGCCTTCTTAGGGCCCATTAATTCTTGGGCTCATTTCCAGCATTCGTTTACTTACAGCCTGTTACAGGCCTTTTCTGCTTGTGGGCCAAATTCAGCCCGTGGATACAGTCGGCCCGTTTGTGGCCCGTTAATCTGTTGGGCCATTTTCATAGCATCATCAAATATGGCCGATTAATGACCCGTTATGGTCAGCCCATAAAACGTACGATTTCCACTCTAGCCCGTTTACGGCCCCTTATACGGCCAGTACAAGGCCCATAGATAAGACGGCCCATAGAAGGCCCATTGAGCCAACGGCCCACAGAAGGCCCATTGACCCGACGGCCCATAGAAGGCCCATGGATCCGACAGCCGATAGAAGGCCCACGGATCCGACAGCCCATAGAAGGCACACGAATCCGACGGCCACAGAAGGCCAGGGATCGTCCGTCCCGTAGATGGCCCATGGAACGAACGGCCTGTGGAGGGCCATGGTCACTACAACGTTTGGGCGAGTTGGCCCTCGTTTGAACGATATAGCATATTCAAAGAATTATCCTACTCTATATTATCACCTCTAAAAAACATACACTATACAATAAAAAGACTAAGGCATAGAAACATAGAATAATCCTACACTATACAATAAAGAAATTACAGCCGATTATACCCACTCGGCATTATGGTTCGGCACTAGTGATAATAAAGCATACACAAACAGCAAATTACATACACTGGGAAAATACAGCTCATACATCATGGACGCGCATCAACATAACTTACCATTTGAACTATAATCTCTTCAGAAAATAGGATTGGCCGGATTTAGATAGAACAAATTTCAGTCTGCAAAATCTCCAATTCCTTCATTGTTACCTCAGTGTCTTGTTTCATTTTTGACTCCTGCATCTAATACCTGCATGTCCAGTCTCAACTTGTTGATTGTACGTTCAGAATCATGTACACGTTGTCTTGCCACCTCTAGTTGATGCTCGAGAACATTAGCACATTCCAATTCCAATCCATAATCATTCGGTAACGGTCATGCCACACTGCTCGCAGATCTTTGTGTTGATGTCACTTCATCCTGAAATTTTTCAGTAAGTACACATGACTAGGGCAAAAATATAGTAACAACAGTGATGCGAGCAAGACAGACTATTTTGTACATGGCAAAACAGGACTAACAATAATGTTACACGTCATCAGAGGAGCATAAGCAGGTGATATTTTAAAAATTATAAAAAAGGTAGTCTGTGCAGCCTGCATACAGAAATCTCTCTTAGCTCACCAGAGGAGCATGATGTTGGGGCCCAATCCAAAATACAGACAAGTTACAAATTTAGACAACACGTTGCATAGAAGTAAGCAAGCAGTTGGCCATTCTGTAGCTCAATTAAAGTCTTAGGGAGCATAATGAACAACAGAGGAATTCATACAAACATACTACCGCAAGCAAAACTATGCAATCATTAGCCTAGTATAAACTAGATTGTGAGCCTCATTCAATAATAGTTGGTTAATAGACTTCAAAGCTTCAGGCACACTTCGGCAAGGTAATTAAATGGTAAAGCCTTTAATTATGTCAACTAATAGTTATACAAGTACCCAACATCAGGCATCATTCTTTGGGCATCTCATTAACTGAGGACAAATAAAGCAATTGAAAAGAGCAAATTAACTATGCCTAAAACAAACAAGGAATTGAACTATTGAGTTGGATACAGTGACTTACCTTAACAGGTTTAAGAGGCTCAGCGCAGCTCCTACTTCTCTTGCAAGGCTCCTTACTAACATCTTGTACTTGGAAATCCTCAATCTTATCTTCATTGCACCCCATCTACAAGGTGACACAAACTAGTTACTCGTCTCCTTGGAAGATAAATATGCATAATTTCCAGTCTGTGAACACAAAGGGATGAGATTATAACAAAACAACACCACATAATGAAACATGCCGCATCTCTTGCACTTGCACACAATGAAATGAGCATTTACTATGTCTGCACTATGTAAAAACTAGGCATACCTTCGAACTGGATCTCCAGGTACTCTTGGAGAGCCTACTTTAGTGTACAGCCAAACCTTTATGCCACCTATGAGTTAGAAAAGGCCCCACTACAGCAGCCCTTAGTGTTTAAATCGTTGACAAGATCTGTTAGAGTGTTAGGTCAAGAACAGCAAGTAATCAAAGCAAACAGTCCTAGTATGGCTGGCTGATGCAAACAAGCAATTGAACAGATGTGTGAGCAAATCTTACATATCAAGAAAAGAAGCAAAGAAGGAGGCTTAGAGACCATCACTTGACTGACCAGATTTAAGGGGCATTTAAACATCATGTGCAACATATGAACTAACATAAACATTGCATATTCCAGATTCTACAATGGAATGCACATGTATTAGGTTATGCCATGTATGATGATGCCTAAATGTACACTATAGCAGGCAAGAGTGATTCATCATTGCACGCACAATTGAATTGCAGGTTAAGGGCCAGTTCTCTTCCGCCTTTTCAGGGCTTATTGACAAAATAAGCCATAAAAGATGTAAAGAAGTCATTTTTGAGTTATGGGCTTGGGCTTAACTAATTTCGCTTTGGAGGGGGTGTTTCGGGTGGAACCTCACTAAAAATTGAAGGGGAGGGGAATAGTCAAATGACTCTGTTATCTGCCTATATTACACTCAAAATGCAACTGCTGACGCCCGCGTCACACCTCACCCTCAAGTAAAAACAAACACGCAAGCGTTCATTGCCCTGCCCGCTTGCATCTCCTCTCCCCTTTCCCTCTACCTCGATCCCCTGCCTGCAGCACTAGGGTTCCTCTAGCGAGCCGTCGCCACTGGTCCCATCTGGCCTGGTCCTCAACGATGCTCTGTCCAGCTAGGCTACATGGCCGGCGGGTAGGGGAAAATCTCCCTGGCTGCTCCTCCCTCTAGTGCCGCCCCTCATTCTCATGGTCTCCAGAAGCTGCTCCACTGTGGTTCGTCCAACGCACCACTCCGGCAGGCGCTGCACAACTATGGCTGATGCCACACTGCGGCAGAAGGCACCTTATTCCCCCTACCCACCTCCCAGGCCGTGGCCTTGAGGTGTTGTTGAAGGATGAGCTCATCCAACAAGGTGAAGATCTCCTCTAATTTTGTGCCAAATTTTCATTCTGATCCACTATACGATGAATTGCTATGAGCTGCTTCTGCTACTGCTATATGATGCATTGCTATGAGCTGCTCCTGCTGCGGCTATATGATGAATTACTATGAGTTGTTGCTGCTATATGATGAATTGCTATGAGCTGCTGCTGCTATATGATGAATTGCTATGAGCTGCTGCGGCTGCTATATGATGAGTTGCTATAAGCTGCTCCTGCTGCTGCTGTATGATGAATTGCTATGAGCTGCTCCTGCTGATGCTATATGATGAATTGCTATGAGCTGCTCCTCCTGCTGCTATGTGATGAATTGCTATGAGCTGCTCCTGCTGCTGCTATATGATGAATTGTTATGAGCTGCTCCTGCTGCTGCTATATGATGAATTGCTATGAGCTGCTGCTGGTATATGATGAATTACACACTGCTGTTGCTGCTGCTGCTGATGTATGATGAGTTGCTATGAGCTGCTGCTGCTGCTATATGATGCTTTCAGGTGGTGCTGCTATATGATAATAACCAACCACTTGGACCATCGAATTTCAATAAATAATTGTTCTTCATTTAAATGTGGGTCATGCGTTTTTCATTTAAATTAGGCAATGGGGTCTCTATGGAAAACATTGACCAAAGTAGATTGTGCCAAGTAGATGGTATCTTTGTATTTGCATTTTGAGCAAATAGTGATGGTCTGTTTTCCTATCATATTAATTACTACACTGGGTTCAATTTGTGATGTTTGCAAGTCAAACTAATTTTCATATGGGCAGCAAAATGAAAAAAATATAATGCAATCTAGACTTTTCACTTATCATACCAAAGATAAGTTGAAAACGCAATGAAAAGAACTGGTTGGCTTGTTACATGGAGCTTATATTCATAGGTGCTCATTTTCTTATGATAACTCGTAATAATTGTCCCTAAGAAACTTGGCCAATAGAACTGACATACAAATAACATGTCACGATGATTGCAGTGGAGGAGTGACGTACCATAGCACACTGTATAGGCTCACCGCTGGCTCTACTTTTTTTGCGATGTTCCATGAAATTGCCACATACATCTTGTACTTTTTCATTGTGTAACCCAATCTGCAAGTTGGCACGGCTAATTTCAGACATCTCTACATGATAATACATTGCATATCCCTTGCGCATATTTAAACCACCAATTAATGATTGTGTGCATAGCATAAACTAGCCATGACTCTGTGTGCTGGACTAGTAGGCACTCTAAGGGAGCCTAATGTAGTGTACTGGAATTCCTACATGCCACCTACGATTTTGTGTAATGTACTGCCTCTGTTCCTAAATATATGTCTATTTAGAGATTCTAGTATGGACCACATACAGATGTATATAGATGCATTTTCGAGTGTAGATTCACTCATTTTGCTCCGTATGTAGCCTATATTGGAATCTCTAGAAAGACTTATATTTAGGAACGGAGGTACGAGGTAGTATCATGTATGACATCTACATATCTAATTTAGCAGCCAGTAGTAGAAATCATTGTCTGCACAAAGGGATTACTGGTCGAAAATCCTAGCAAAGCACGCTGGCAGGCACAGAACAATATAAGCGAGAGAGAGAGACACACTTACAAGATCATAGCAATGCCTCGGTCCAGGATCTTGGTTGGCCAAGCTGTTAGATCCAGAAGAAACATCGTCCTTGTAGTTTTTCCCAGCTGCATAACAGATAACAGCGACCTGTTAGTATATTTGAAGTACATCGGGCAGGTGATGCAGGACGGGTTTAAAGGTGACAAGTACCTAGGCCGTGGCGGGTGCTTGGCATCTTGCCAGACAGTGGGAATTAGGTTAGAAACGTCAAGGGTGATGACGCTGCGCTGGCTGTCGGGGTCCGGTAAGGAGATCTAGAACCGTCGAGTAGGGTGTTTGTGGAGCGGCTCCGATAGGGTGGACTACGGTGTGGGCGAAGCGGATCTGTGGCCGTGGACGAGGGCGTAGGTGAAGCTGCTCCGGTGGTTGGGTTAAGGATGGTGTCGACGATGCGGATCTGCGGCCGTGGACGGGGCATCAGAAGCTACTCCGGTAGGTTGGATGAGGGTGCGAGGAAGCGGATCTGAGGCCGTGGACTTGTGAGTTGGCAAAGCGGCCCCGGTAGGGTTGAAAATGGTATAGGTGAAGCTACTCCGGTGGGGTTGACGATGTTGTCGGCGAAGCGGCTCCGGTAGGGTTGAGGAAGGTGTCGGCGAAGAGGATCAGAGGCCGTCGACGGGGGCTGATACGTCTCCAACGTATCTATAATTTTTTTATTGTTCCATGCTATATTATATTCTGTTTTGGACATTATTGGGCTTTATTATACACTTTTATATTATTTTTGGGACTAACCTATTAACCGGAGGCCCAGCCCAGAATTTCTGTTTTTTGCCTATTTCAGAGTTTCGCAGAAAAAGAATATCAAACGGAGTCCAAACGGAATGAAACCTTTCGGAACGAACGTGATCCAGAGGACTTGGACCCTACGTCAAGACATCAACCAGGAGGGCACGAGGTAGGGGGCGCGCCTACCCCCCCAGGGCGCGCCCTCCACCCTCGTGGGCCCC
This sequence comes from Aegilops tauschii subsp. strangulata, assembly GCF_002575655.3. NCBI lineage: Eukaryota > Viridiplantae > Streptophyta > Magnoliopsida > Poales > Poaceae > Aegilops > Aegilops tauschii. The sequence goes on along the minus strand of NC_053038.3, from coordinate 320,933,741 downwards.
CTGTTGCTCCACCGACGTACTCCTTCCTCCTATATATACCTACGTACCCCCAAACTACCAGATACGGAGCCAAAAACCAAATTCCACCACCGCAACCTTCTGTACCCGTGAGATCCCATCTTGGGGCCTATTCCGGAGCTCCGCCGGAGGGGGCATCGATCACGGAGGGCTTCTACATCAACACCATAGCCTCTCCGATGATGTCTGAGTAGTTTACCTCAGACCTTCGGGTCCATAGTTATTAGCTAGATGGCTTCTTCTCTCTTTATGGATCTCAGTACAATGTTCTCCCCCTCACTCGTGGAGATCTATTCGATGTAATCTTCTTTTGCGGTGTGTTTGTTGAGACCGATGAATTGTGGGTTTATGATCAAGTTTATATATGAACAATATTTGAATCTTCTCTCAATTCTTTTATGTATGATTGGTTATCTTTGCAAGTCTCTTCGAATTATCAGTTTGGTTTGGCCAACTAGATTGATCTTTCTTGCAATGGGAGAAGTGCTTAGCTTTGGGTTCAATCTTGCGGTGTCCTTTTCCCAGTGATAGGTAAGGGCAGCAAGGCACGTATTATATTGTTGCCATCGAGGATAACAAGATGGGGTTTATATCATATTGCATGAGTTTATCCCTCTACATCATGTCATCTTACTTAAAGCGTTACTCTGTTCTTATGAACTTAATACTCTAGATGCATGCTGGATAGCGGTCGATGTGTGGAGTAGTAGTAGTAGATGCAGGCAGGAGTCGGTATACTTGTCTCGGACGTGATGCCTATATACATGATCATACCTAGATATTCTCATAACTATGCTCAATTATGTCAATTGCTCAACAGTAATTTGTTCACCCACCGTAATACTTATGCTCTTGAGAGAAGCCACTAGTGAAACCTATGGCCCCCGGGTCTATCTTCCATCATATTAATCTTCCAACACTTAGTTATTTTTATTGCCTTTTATTTTACTTTGCATCTTTATCATAAAAATACCAAAAATATTATCTTATCATATCTATCAGATGTCACTCTCGTAAGTGACCGTGTAGGGATTGAAAACCCCTTATCGCGTTGGTTGCGAGGATTTATTTATTTGTGTAGGTGCGAGGGAGTCGTGCGTGGCCTCCTGCTGGATTGATACCTTGGTTCTCAAAAACTGAGGGAAATACTTACGCTACTTTGCTGCATCACCCTTTCCTCTTAAAGGGAAAACCAACGCAGTGCTCAAGAGGTAGCAAGAAGGATTTCTGGCGCCGTTGCCGGGGAGTCTACGCAAAAGTCAACATACCAAGTACCCATCACAAACCCTTATCTCCCACCTTACATTATTTGCCATTTGCCTCTCGTTTTCCTCTCCCCCACTTCACCCTTGCCGTTTTATTCGCTCTCTCTCTTTTCCCTTTTTGCCTCCCTCTTTCTTTTTGCTCCACACACTTTCTGCCATTATGTCTGAAACTGGGGAAATTATTGTCGATAAGGATAATAATAATATCATTGAAAATTCTGATGCTTCTGCTAAAGAATCCCCTACCTTACATACAAAAATTTCCTAATTGGTAGTGGTAACATTATTGGAAAAGGAGTTATCCAAGATTTCTTTACTTGTGCCGGTGCTTTGCCTTCTATGGGTATTTCTATTCTTCATAAAACTAGTAGTCTTGTGGACACTGTCGCCATGCTTGTAGTTGAACTTGAAAGACATTTATGCACATGCATCCCTGCATACAGAGGATTTTCCTAGAATTTTCCAACATTGAGCATTCTTCTGTTAAGCGTGCCGCTACTATCTTTTTGGCTCATGAGTTCAGATTTATTATAAAAGAGGCCAAAGAAATGTTTGCGCATTATAGGGTGGACGCTGGACGTCCTCCCATAGAAACTATCTTATTTGATCAAGAGGAAATAATGCGTTTTCAATCTCTAGATTATGTTGCTTTTAATGAAAACCTTAGAAAAAAGGTTCCTACCAATATTCTAGTTGATAGAATTTCTGAACTTCATGATGATTTTGCTATTTGAAATAATGAGCTAGGATATTCTCTCGAATATAGTCTCACCAAGTTCTGTCAAAAGAATGCCTATAATGATGAATTGGTTGTGCAATATGAAGGGCCGAAGGAGGAACCTATACCTCCTAAGGTTGATCTTGGGGATTTCTGTCCCATTAAATTTAGCCCTTTTGATTACTTTTGCTTGCCACAAAGAAAGCTTGCTGCCGAACGTAGAGAGTATGAAATGAGTTTTAATGATCTATCTTATTATTATGGCAATACCTAGATCTATCCTTGCTTTTATGCCTAGCTAGGGGCGTTAAATGATAGCGCTTGTTGGGAGGCAACCCAATTTTATTTTTAGTTTTTTTTTGCTTTTTGCTTCTGTTTAGGAATGAATATTTGATCTAGCCTCTGGTCAGATGTGTTTTTATGTTTTAATTAGTGTTTGTGCCAAGTTAAACCTATAGGATCTTCTTCGATGATAGTTATTTGATCTTGCTGAAAATTGCAGAAACTTTCTGTTCACAAAAATAATTGTTAAATATCACCAGAACGTGATAAAATATTGATTCCAATTGCTGCTGATCAATAAACGAATTGTCTAGGCCTTCTTATTTTGGCTGAACTTTTGGAGTTCCATAAGTTTGCGTTAGTTACAGATTACTACAGACTGTTCTATTTTTGACAGATTCTGTTTTTCGTGTGTTGTTTGCTTATTTTGATGAATCTATGGCTAGTAAAATAGTTTATAAACCATAGAGAAGTTGGAATACAGTAGGTTTGACACCAATATAAATAAATAATGAGTTCATTACAGTACCTTGAAGTGGTCTTTTGTTTTCTTTCGCTAACGGAGCTTACGAGATTTTCTGCTGAGTTTTGTGTTGTGAAGTTTTCATGTTTTGGGTGAAAGATTTGATGGATTATGGAACAAGGAGTGGCAAGAGCCTAAGCTTGTGGATGCCCATGGCACCCCAAGGTAATCTAAGAACACCTAAAAGCCAAAGCTTGGGGATGCCCCGGAAGGTATCCCCTCTTTCGTCTACTTCCATCGTTACTTTACTTGGAGCTATATTTTTATTCATCACATGATATGTGTTTTGCTTGGAGCGTCTTGTATTATTTGAGTCTTTATTTGTTAGTTTACCACAATCATCCTTGTTTTACACACCTTTTGAGAGAGACACATGATTCGGAAATTATTAGAATACTCTATGTGCTTCACTTATATCTTTTGAGTTATATAGTTTTTGCTCTAGTGCTTCACTTACATCTTTTAGAGCATGGTGGTGGATTTGTTTTATAGAAATTATTGTTCTCTCATGCTTCACTTAGATTATTTTGAGAGTCCTACAAAACAGCATGGTAGTTTGCTTTAACAATAATAGGCATTCAAGATTAGTAAAGGAAAAAGGAAATTCTTTTGAGTGTGTTGAATACTATGAGAAGTTTGATGCTTGATAATTGTTTTGAGATATGAAGATGGTGATATTAGAGTCATGCTAGTTGAGTAGTTTTGAATTTGAGAAATACTTGTGTTGAAGTTTGTGATTCCCGTAGCATGCACGTATGGTGAACCGTTATGTGATGAAGTCGGAGCATGATTTATTTATTGATTGTCCTCCTTATGAGTGGCGGTCGGGGACGAGCAATGGTCTTTTCCTACCAATCTATCCCCCTAGGATCATGCGAGTAATACTTTGCTTTGATAACTTGTAGATTTTTGCAATAAGTATATGAGTTCTTTATGACTAATGTTGAGTCCATGGATTATACACACTTTTCTTCCTTCCACCATTGCTAGCCTCTCTAATACCGCGCACTTTTCGCCTGTATCATACACCCACCATATACCTTCCTCAAAACAGCCACCATACCTACCTATCATGGCATTTCCATAGCCATTCCGAGATATATTGCCATGCAATTTACCACCATTCCATTTACTATGACACGCTCCATCATTGTCATATTGCTTCGCATGATCATGTAGTTGACATTTTATTTGTGGAAAAGCCACCGTTCATAATTCTTTCATACATGTCACTCTTGATTCATTGCATATCCCGGTACATCGCCGGAGGCATTCACATAGAGTCATATTTTGTTCTAAGTATTGAGTTGTAATTGTTGAGTTGTAAGAAAATAAAAGTGTGATGATCATCATTTTTAGAGCATTGTCCCAAGTGAGGAAAGGATGATGGAGACTATGATTCCCCCACAAGTCGGGATGAGACTCCGGACGAAAAAAAGAGGCCATAAAAAAAGGCCCAAATAAAAAAATGAATGAGAGAAAAAGAGAGAAGGGACAATGTTACTATCCTTTTACCACTCTTGTGCTTCAAAGTAGCACCATGATCTTCATGATAAAGAGTCTCCTATGATATCACTTTCATATACTAGTGGGAATTTTTCATTATAGAACTTGGCTTGTATATTCCAATGATGGGCTTCCTCAAAATGCCCTAGGTCTTCGTGAGCAAGCGAGTTGGATGCACACCCACTTAGTTTCTTTTGTTGAGCTTTCATATACTTATAGCTCTAGTGCATCCGTTGCATGGCAATCCCTACTCACTCACATTTATATCTATTGATGGGCATCTCCATAGCCCGTTGATACGCCTAGTTGATGTGAGACTATCTTCTCCTTTTTGTCTTCTCCACAACCACCATTCTACTCCACATATAGTGCTATGTCCATGGCTCACGCTCATGTATTGCGTGAAGATTGAAAAAGTTTGAGAACGTCAAAAGTATGAAACAATTGCTTGGCTTGTCATCCGGGTTGTGCATGATTTAAATATTTTGTGTGGTGAAGATAGAGCATAGCCAGACTATATGATTTTGTAGGGATAACTTTCTTTGGCCATGTTATTTTGAGAAGACATAATTGCTTAGTTAGTATGCTTGAAGTATTATTATTTTTATGTTAATATTAAACTTTTGTCTTGAATCTTTCGGATCTGAATATTCATACCACAATTAAGAAGAATTACATTGAAATTATGCCAAGTAGCATTCCACATCAAAAATTCTGTTTTTACCATTTACCTACTCGAGGACGAGCATGAATTAAGCTTGGGGATGCTTGACACGTCTCCAATGTATCTATAATTTTTTATTGTTCCATGCTATATTATATTCTGTTTTGGACATTATTGGGCTTTATTATACACTTTTATATTATTTTTGGGACTAACCTATTAACCGGAGGCCCAGCCCAGAACTGATGTTTTTTGCCTATTACAGAGTTTCGCAGCAAAAGAATATCAAACGGAGTCCAAATGGAATGAAACCTTCGGGAACGTGATTTTCGGAACGAACGTGATCCAGAGGATTTGGACCATACATCAAGACACAACCAGGATGGCACGAGGTAGGGGGGCGCGCCTACCCCCCAGGGCGCGCCCTCCACCCTCGTGGGCCCCCTGTTCCTCCACCGACGTACTCCTTTCCTCCTATATATACCTACGTACCCCCAAACTACCAGATATGGATCCAAAAAAACTAATTCCACCGCCGCAACCTTCTGTACCAGTGGGATCCCATCTTGGGACCTGTTCCGGAGCTCCGCCGGAGGGGGCATCGATCACGTAGGGCTTCTACATCAACACCATAGCCTCTCCGATGATGTGTGAGTAGTTTACCTCAGACCTTCGGGTCCATAGTTATTAGCTAGATGGCTTATTCTCTCTTTTTGGATCTCAATACAATGTTCTCCCCTCACTCGTGGAGATCTATTCGATGTAATCTTCTTTTGCGGTGTGTTTGTTGAGATCGATGAATTGTGGGTTTATGATCAAGTTTATCTATGAACAATATTTGAATCTTCTCTGAATTCTTTTATGTATGATTGGTTATCTTTGCAAGTCTCTTCGAATTATCAGTTTGGTTTGGCCTACTAGATTGATCTTTCTTGCAATGGGAGAAGTGCTTAGCTTTGGGCTCAATCTTGTGGTGTCCTTTCCCAGTGACAGTAGGGGCAGCAAGGCACGTATTGTATTGTTGCCATCGAGGATAACAAGATGGGGTTTATATCATATTGCATGAGTTTATCCCTCTACATCATGTCATCTTACTTAAAGTGTTACACTGTTCTTATGAACTTAATACTCTAGATGCATGCTGGATAGCGGTCGATGTGTGGAGTAATAGTAGTAGATGCAGGCAGGAGTCGGTCTACTTGTCTCGGACGTGATGCCTATATACATGATCATACCTAGATATTCTCATAACTATGCTCAATTATGTCATTTGCTCAACAGTAATTTGTTCACCCACCGTAATACTTATGCTCTTGAGAGAAGCCACTAGTGAAACCTATGGCCCCCGGGGTCTATCTTCCATCATATTAATCTTCCAACACTTAGTTATTTTTATTGCCTTTTATTTTACTTTGCATCTTTATCATAAAAATACCAAAAATATTATTTTATCATATCTATCAGATGCCACTCTCCTAAGTGACCGTGTAGGGATTGACAACCCCTTATCGCGTTGGTTGTGAGGATTTATTTGTTTTTGTAGGTGCGAGGGACTCGTGCGTGGTCTCCTACTGGATTGATACCTTGGTTCTCAAAAACTGAGGGAAATACTTACGCTACTTTGCTGCATCACCCTTTCCTCTTCAAGGGAAAACCAACGCAGTACTCAAGAGGTAGCAGGGACGTCGGTGGGGCGGCTCCGGGGGGGGTGTGGACGAAGCGTCTCCGGTGGGGAGTACGAATGAGCCGCTGCAGATGCGCTGCGGTTTACGAGAGTACCGGCGAAGCAGATCCGGCACCGTGGACAAGGCCGAAACTGAATGGGACGTGGTACAGTGGTGGATGAGCAGTCTACTTGTTTCTAGGGGAGGTGGGAGGGGTAGATGCGGCCACAGAAGCAGATCCGGTGAGGTGGACGCCGCTGGCAGTGAATGGGCTCTGGTACGCCGGTGGATGAGCAGTCTAGGGTTTCGAGAGGGGAGGGGAGAAAGGCCGATGAAGTACGGAGGGCGTGATGTGAGATGCTCTGGTGCTGTGGAGTTAGTCGTTTTTGCGGGAGGGGGAGAGGAAATGGGGTTGCCATGTAGTGGGGGGAACCGGAAGTAACCAAAGCAGCCCCGACCTATTATATACATGAGGGCGGTATTGTAACTGTTGGTCTCCGTGCACCAAGGACAAAAGGGGAATTTCGCATGCTAAAGACTAAGGTGGCGGAAATTTTAGAAGGAGGCGGGAGATTTTGCCGCCCGCGGGATCGTTCGTATCCAGTTTCAAATAATTTTGGACCGTGCTAGCGGGAAGGTCATGCGAGACTGTGTACACGGGGCGCGCGTCAGCAGTTAATAACTGGTGTGTCCACCCTAGAAAAAAGACAATAACGCGGGATGATGCGTCGATAACTTGGACGTTCACACGGGCGCGGCCAATCGTACGGGTGTAGTGGCGCGTTCACAAAAAAAGGGATCAAACGCTCAGCCTATGTATTTCTTGTGTAAATAGATAATTTAGTGCAATTGTTTATTTACTTTAAACATAATGCATTGACGTGTTAGTGTAGAGGCGCACAAAAAGAAGTCCGCTACTTAAAAGTGTTACCTCATATGATTACATAGCCTCCATTTCATAAATTTCGTACCCGTTGAATTCATATATGAATATTACATATATTACCTCATAATAGAACGTTAAATCATCCAATACTAATGATTTTGAATGCAAGAGTAACAATGGTGCATGTACATGATAGCTACATTGGTTGTTTGAAGAAACATCACTGTAACTTTGGCATGCACAACTGAAAAGGTTTATTTAAATAGAAAAAATGTGATATGTGAGTGTCCAATCTTTATAGCGTTGAATCGATATTGTACCTTTGGCCACGATACGAAGTAGATATTGATTTATGTTCAAGCGATGCACGTCCACGATTGCTAGATAGTGTTACGTGAATGAATTGTGCAATCTCTCTCACATGCATACATATCTCATTTCTCTGTGGTCATCGGAATCACACACGCGCACTTCGTGTATTCTCTCCCTCCGTCAAGATTAGAATTCGTCTTTCTACCCCGTCCTACAAGTCTCTCACACAGAAACACACACGCTCTCTCTGTCGAACATGCCCACCCCTTTAATTCCGCCCACCCACAGCCACTAATGTCTCAAAGTATAATAATGTCTCTCACACATATGCCTAAGGTTAACTCGAGTTTCGGAACCATATGAATACATACAATGGGATTCCAACAGAGCACCTTTTGTTTTGAGATTTCTCTCTCTCTCTCTCTCTCTCTCTCCAACACATTGTTTCTCGCTTCATTTTTTCCGGCACTTGCATGCACACAATTTTGTTTATCTTCATGATGCTTTAAGTATGCCTCGCACAAATGCTATCTACCTATCCCTTAATATAGCTAGATATGTGTCACACAAACTCCTTCTCCCTACTAGCAAGATGCCCATGCGTTGCACCGAACATCAAGATGCATTTGTATGAGTAGTTTATCTTGTGGGAGAAAAGGATGAACGAGGGAATGCCTTATTTGCAAATGCGGAGAGGGGTGTGGGTATCTTTTTGCAAAATTGCCACAGTTTCCTTCCTATCCGTCGGGTATAAATCGGATGGCCTATATTGCAGGATGGCAGGAACACCATCATCACCAACTCTGTTTTTTATAAGAGTAGGGATATGTAAGTGTCACTACCCCCCCCCCCCCCCGCCGCCCCCGACACACACACCCACACCCACACAACCACACACACACACACTTCCCAACACCGAAGGAGTAGGGTGACACCTCGATCTTGATACTAATCTATCGACTGGCTTCTCTCTCAAACACACACACACGCACACACACTACTCGACACCGAAGGAGTAGGGAGGCACCTCGATCTTGATAGTAATCTATCTACTCATGTTTCAAACACACACACACACACACATACACACACTCGCTAGTTGTGCCTCTGTGCCTACCGCGCACACTCTCGATACGTCTTTCTCTCCCTCCCCTCCCCCCACACCAACAATGACAGCAGAAGGGTGACAACTCAATCTGATCCTAATCTGTCAATTTGTTTCTCTCTCGAACATTGTGTCTCTGTGCCTCGCTCAGTAGCCCCCTCGATATGTAGACTTCTCGCGCGCGCACAGCTGTAGTGACGATGACGCTGAACCCAGTGTGCCTTGTTTTTACCAGCCTCATGTGATAGTTTTCACCCTGTTTTCTGTTAATTAACAAGGCAACCTTTTCTTTGTTACTACTAGTGAATCCGAAATCATTCGGGGCAGACATAAAATATATCACTTCAACCCAATTATCGCAGTAACTATTTTAAAAGAAACTAGCTAGATGCCAGTGCATTGCACGGAACATCAAGATGCATTTGTATGAGTATTTTATCTTGTAAGAGAAAAGGATGAACGAGGGAAGGCCGTATTTGCGAACGTGGAGAGGGGTGTGGGTAAATTTTTGCAATATTGCCATAGTTTTCTTCCTATCCGTTAGATATAAATCCGACGGCCTATATTGCAGGATGGCACGCACACCATCATCACCAACTCTGTTTTCTACTCCCTCCATTCCTAAATATTTGTCTTTTTAGAGATTTCAACAAGTGACTACATATGGAGCGAAATGAGTGAATCTACACTCTAAATTATGTCTACATACACATCTGTATGTGGTAGTCCATTTGAAATCTGAAAAAGACAAATATTTAGGAACGGATGGAGTATAAGGGTAGACATGGAGATATATCAGCAGCATGGTCTACAACAAAAATATGCTAGACTGGTTAGCGTCGGATGCTCGCAACGCGATGACATGAGTTCAAATTCTGTCTTTAACTTTAGATTTTTATATTATATATTACTTATTTAATATATATACTTCTTTCGCTACTGTACTGACAGTGGAACCCACAGAGTACTTAGAATACAAGATTAAGGATGGACTTGTTTCTTTTTAACTTTCTGTACGAAGCTGTAGCCACCCTGCAAGTCACGTGTACACTGTACATGCAATTAATTTTTTATAGAGGGACAATCATACACGCAATTAACTCAAATGGATTGGATGCCACTCTATTATTTCCAGCATAAGAGCATCTCCAACGGCAGCCGGCAAATTTCCTCCCGTTTCCTTCAGAGGAGGACGACATCAAACGCCAGCGGCATACATTTTCACAACTCTAACCAACCAGATGAAATTCATGCAAACACTGACTGATTTCATATAAGCATGAAGGATTTCGTATAAAAAAAGCCGGATCTTCATATAAACATGATGGATTTCATTACATTTACATGAACTAAGCGGTGCCAATCCAGCTATCTTGGTATAATTAATACTCCCTCCGTCCGGAAATACTTGTCCTAGAAATGGATGTACCTAGACTTATTTTAGTTATAGATACATACAATTTATCCATTCTTAGAACAAAAATTTCCCGCTAGCTGGAGAGGGAGTACATAATCTAAATGGCCGCCTGCGGATCCCTTTGTCTTCCTCATGTCCGGCAGACACTTTGCGGGGTCGACGAAGGTCCTCGGAAGAGACGAAGAAGCAAAGAAACCACCTGAATGCGCAGTCGTCGCCTCGGCGGTGGCCTTCATGGGACCCAAGTGGCGGCGGCCTCCCGTGTTCTACTTCTCCTCGATGATGGCGGCGGACAAGGAGAAGCTGGCCACTGACTCGTCGCTGTCCACGCACCCGGCTTCTGTCTCTGCCTGCATGGTGCTGCCGCAGGCACGGGAGGCGTGGTACGACGCGGCAGCGACGACGCCCGTACCAGTGTGCTCGCCGCCGTGCCGGCGTGGAGCAACTCGGCACTCCTCATCGAGCTGAACTGGAGCGGTGAGTTGCTGAACCACGCGCATGCTTGGGGCGGCAACCGGCTCCGTCGGGCCAAGCGAGGTTGGTGAAGCACCGAGCGGCCTCGCACGTATCCGGAGGGCTCGGCGGGCCACCCAGCCGGGTAATATGCCGGAGAACGGCTCCTCGGAAGCCATCGGAAGACTGGAGAAATTGGTGAAGGCGGAGATGGGGGAGCGGCGGAGGGGTGCGATTCTTGCCCGCTGTCTGTCTGGCCTCGTGTAAATAGAGGGCGGACGGTAGGAGCTTGGCCGGCGTCTGGCCTCGTTTAAACTGAGGGCGGACGGGAGGAGCTCGGCCGGTGTTGCGTTTAATTCCGGCCCGCTCACGAACGGACGTGTGGCCGGAGTAGGTTTCTTGGTGTGCATGCTGGTTTAACGGAGGGGTTTGATGGAGGCGAGGAGGCATGTTCAGCCGGGTGTGCAGCGGGCGGCGCAGTACTATTCGATTTGACAGCAGGCGGCGCAGTTCCCGATACGGCTTTAATGCAGACAAGCGAGGGAGTAGCGGTTCCCAAAATGTTGAACGGCCAATGCATCCTCCTTCAATTAATGCATGAGGGAAGTAATGGGCGGAGGACCGGGAAAAGAGGCTGCACGATGTGAATGCAATGCAGTTTGCCCTCATATAAAGGCGTCCCTCCATTCCAATGCATCTCCACATCATACACACCTAAGCATTTGCCTAAGCACCTACACTAAGCGCAAAAGAGCTCACTCCAGACCCATGGCGGCGATGCACGCGAGCGGCCAGCGGCTGTGCCAGATGGTCCACGACGTCGGCCTGCGGCATGGCGTCGAGGATCGTCTCCAGACGGAGTTGGAGACCGGCTAGTGGATGGCCGCCGTCGACGCCAACTACGACTCTCAGTTGGACCAGATGATCGTTGCCACCACCAACATGTGCACCATCCTCAAGAAGCTCGCGGACGACATCGTCGTACTCCTCCAGCCCGCGCGCCCGGGCTCCTCATTGCCTGCCCCCCTAATCGGCCTCCATGGCCGGAACCTCTTTCAAGCACTGGTGGCCCTACGACTGCCCGTCGACGCCACGAAGAATGTCCACTTGGATGTCGCGCTCGCCGCGAGGCACCTCGCCCTGCAAGAATACGTCGAACTACACATCCACGTGTACGAGCAAATCGTGTACATAGGTATCTACAAGGCCAGTGAGGACGCTACGACGTTGGCCTTCCTCAACCGGCTGGAAGCCTTGGATGCCTTTGCTGAGAAGCACCTCGACCTCACCACAAAAGCCGCCACTCCTTAGCCGTCGGTCGGTGGCCCGGCGCACTAAGTTGAGGAGGAGGAGGTCGTACGTTGATGGATGCATCTTTCTTCTTATCTTCTGTAACCACCACTACGATCGCATCATCATCGTGGCCTTAATTCTTATTGTGCTGTTGCATTCTCGTTCCAGTCAATACCGACATGTGCGATCCCTTTGCTTAATTATATGCATCACTGTAACTAGTACTCCATCCGTCAATTTATAAGTTGTGCTTACCTTTTCCATCAACTTCGTGCAACACGCAGGCATCTTGCTAGAAACACTAGAACATGTCGGACCGCATGTGACCAAACCGACGATGCGCCAACCTAGCTACTACGTACCCTGCTTATCTGGCGGAAATAGCCCCGCCCTAGCGTTTCCAATAGTTATTTCTATCTATCGACCGTGCCAAGGAGCAGAACCAAAATGTTACAATTTATACATGTTTCTCTACTCCTACTCCTAGAAAAGACTCAGTTGGTGATGGTGGTGTGTCTGCCATCCGTCGTTTCTGACCATTAGATCTACATCTAACGGTTGTGAGGTAAGTTCTGGCATTTTTGCAACAATAGCCCACTTCTCTGCTCCAATTTGCAGAAAACCCCATATTATCTTGAAAGCAACCACATCCCTCCCTCACCTCATCAAAACAGCCTGAGAAATATATACTCCTATAAAAGACTCAGTTGGTGATGGTGGTGTGTCTTCCATACGTCGTTTCTGACCATTAGATCTGCATCTAACGGCTGTGAGGTAAGTTGTGGCATTTTTGCAACAATAGCCCACTTCTCTGCTCCAATTTGCAGAAAACCCCTTATTAACTTGAAAGTAACCACATCCCTCCCTCACCTCATCAAAACAGCCTGAGAAATATATTTTGAGTGAAAAGTACTCCCTCCATTCCTAAATATTTGTCTTTCTAGAGATTTCAATAAGTGACTACATACGGAGCAAAATGAGTGAATCTACACTTCAAAATATGTCTATATAATCCGTATGTGATAGTCCATTTGAAATCTCTAAAAAGTCAAATATTTAGGAACGGAGGGAGTAATATATTAGGAGTATATCAAAACAAGAGTGATTTCTTTCAAGTTTGTGAACAAGTACTACTATTCTACTACTTTGGATCCGTCGCAACGCACGGGCACATTGCTAGTAAAAGGAAAAGGCATGCCGCGTTCGCGTCGCACTCCCCCCCCCACACGCCCGAGAATCGGGAGTACTCCACGGCCCGTCTGGCATGACACATAGCTTAGGGAAGGCGTGTTGCCTAGCATTTTCACTTTCATGTGGGACCGCCGCTGAGCAAACCGACTATTGGCAAACCGCACCCCGCCCGCCACCGGGTTGGAAAACACAAACGAGGGGAAGATCTAGCTGTAGCACGGAAGCCAAGAAATTTCATGTCAGATGGGGCTCGTTGATAGAGTAGGAGTATTTCATACTACTCTGCTCCTACTAGTACCAAGTTTGTACTATACAACTAGTACTACCACTATACAACTAGTAGGTACGTGCACGGCACAACATCGTAGGAACAAAAAACGGGAAGATCTTGTTTTGGGTGATTTATCTTTTTTCCTGTCAACGTAGTATGAATAATATGATGTGGGGGCACCCATGAAGCTTATGTGGCTTGGTTGCATGGCTATGAAAGGTTAGAGAAAAATAAATAGATAATGTGTTTAGAGTGCACTCCACTAAACAGATATACTTTGGATGCATTGCAATGGGCCGGCACATCTATATCTATACCACCTATATAGTGTGTCAATAACTTTGAAAGTTGGTCGTTGGATGAAGCCAATCCGACGGTACAACAATGGCAAATCCGAGCACTACTGGCCGTTGGATATCATCTACATTCCACCAGATTATGCCACATGTAGAATCTAGAAGACTCCATGGTTGAACTTCATTCATGACTAACTTTGCCACAACTAAGCTTAGGCAAAGTGTGTCTGAAACAAAAAATGTGGCTAACAAAATGGCCACCACAAGTGTGGCAAGATTTGGCATGAAGTTGAGTCTATGACATGTGGACCATGTAGCTAGAAAAGTGTGGCAAGCCACAAGTGTAGGAATGAACCAAACACATGCCTGGTGTGTTTGGTAGGGTGTATGAAGGGTGCATGATCCCAAGAGTTCCCTTCTTGACCCATTTTTGGGTGTTTGGTAGAGTGTATGGAGGGTGCATGAGTCCACACTAGATTAGCACAAATACACTAGAAGCATGCATGAAGAGAGCATACATGAAGAGGGTGTTGAGTTGAGCATGCATGAAGAGGGAACAACTATGCTGAGACGAGAACACAACCAAACACACTTGTGGCACGCCTAAGCTTAGGCCTGGCAACCTTAGGCTGCAAACCAAACCATAACTTTGAAAGTTGGTCGTTGGATGAAGCCAATCCGACGGTACAAAGATGGAAAATCCAAGCACTATTGGCCGTTGGATATCATCTACATTCCACCAGATTCTGCCACATGTAGAATCTAGAAGACTCCATGGTTGAACTTCATTCATGACTAACTTTGCCACAACTAAGCTTAGGCAAAGTGTGTCTGCCACAAAAAATGTGGCTAACAAAATGGCCACCACAAGTGTGGCAAGATTTGGCAAGAAGTTGAGTCTATGACATGTGGACCATGTAACTAGAAAAGTGTGGCAAGCCACAAGTGTAGGAATGAACCAAACACATGCCTGCACGCCTAAGCTTAGGCGTGGCAACCTTAGGCTGCAAACCAAACCATAACTTTGAAAGTTGGTCGTTGGATGAAGCCAATCCGACGGTACAAAGATGGCAAATCCGAGCACTACTGGCCGTTGGATATCATCTACATTCCACCAGATTTTGCCACATGTAGAATCTAGAAGACGCCACATGTAGAAGCATAATGCACAAACCACCAGAATCTCATGCGTGCAATGCACGTGTACCTTACTAGTAGTTGGTATTAGTAAGAAATAAATTCCGGGTTTGGCACGAGCTCGTACTGCGGGAGCACCACAAGGCCTGCCACAGGAGTTACATTTCCCTCTCGGGGCCCACGGGACCGCACTTCAGTGGCTTAGTGCCCGGCCTATGATTCAATGACATGCGGACCTTAAATGTGGCTGGCCCACATGTCATTCTCATGGTGGTGGTGTGGTTCGCGACTCACTCATTCGAGATGAACCGGCCGGTGGTGGCGTGGCCGTGGCGAGGGTGCCACAGCTGGGCGTCGGGGCGTTATGAGGCGTAGATGGCCACACCGGTGGGTACTACCTGTAGTACAGAAGTACTCCAGCTAAGGATTGATGCCCGGGACGAAATGTGTCACAGCCGCTAGATGAAAATTCGATGGTGCGGGACGTGTGGTGTCATGGGTTCGTGCGGCGTCATGGGAATCGCGTGTGGCTGGGGTAGAAACTTGATGCTCGACGCATTTAAGGTGGCCCACATGTCATGCACACAAAGGCAGAGGGGCGGTGCGGCCGAGAGGGGTGAGGCGCATGTCGGGGGACGTGGTGCCGTGGATTGGAGCGGCGTCGTGGGAATCGCGAGTGGCAGTGAATGAAACGTGATGGTCGCCGTAGTTGAACTTCCATGGACAAGTTGTCATGTCTACGGACACATGCATTGCATACCGATCACTAGAAGGAGTAGTAGAGAAAGCTAGGCGGATAAATAGTTCCTTATAGTCAAGCGGACCCACGCTACTACTTGTTCCAAAGACATGCACACCATCGAAATAGTCCATCTATATCAATATACATAGAGAGAGAATATATTTTTTACAAGAGAGGAAATAGTTCATCCATCCATAATGCCCTGCTGCTGGTGCAGCATCTTCTTCTTCTTCTTGTTCTCATATTCTGTGGGAGACGGCTTCGCAACAAGTCTCTGGACCTTGCAGCTATCTCGAAACTCACACGGGCATCGAGGGCAGCATATTTTATCCGCTCGTACGTCAAGGGATAATTCTCCCATCCAGACGACCTTAATGCCAGCGTCTCGTCACCCTTCTGAAGATTTGTTCCTAGCACAATATTTGCTACGTCGAATAGGGATGGTGTCGGTTTATCACAATCTTCTACAGGAATTTTTATTCTAGTTTGTAGGTCAGCGATGCTTTTCAAATCAAGGTTGTATGGCTCCAACTTCTATTTGTCCCCTGCGATGGCTGCCCCACAGAAGTATATGTCCTACCGAAACAAGAAATCGTGAAGCTCACCTGGTATGGAGGGCGCGTGTATGATGTGGTACACCAAAACATCATCTTCGAGGCACAGCTGAAGGACAGCGGCGCGTCGGATCTTCCCAGTGGCACGCTCCGTGTACTCTGCGTTGAGACCGATGACATTCATCTCCACCTTTTGGAGGGAGTTGGATACATTGTTGATCCACTTCCAAACAACCCTTGGGTGGTCGGTGACTGTGGCAACTATGCTCAACGAGCCTTCGACGAGGACATGTTGGACGCTAAAAACCTGCATCTCGATCTCTTTCGCCATTTGGAACCGCTGGACCGGAGGGCTATGGTTTGGAGAATTAGGATTAGATGGCTAATCTAACTGAAGAAGATGATTATTTATAGGGACTTCAGAATTACTCCAGGAGGATGTGAAGAGGTTAAAACAATGTGAATGTAGTGTGGTTTGGATGCAAATGAAGATCAAGGAGTAATGAAAAAGCCGAGGAAAATCGGTTCCCGATGGAGAAGTAAATGGGAGAAGTTATGCGCATGCATGAGGAGAGGTGCGGCGGTTTGACTACTGCATGCAATGGATTGGACGGGCTCTTCGGTTGCCTTACCTCTCTCCCACGCGCACAGAGTGGCCCACTTGCATGCTGCAGTTTATTGGCTGGAGTCGGGCTGCAGCGGCTCATGCGTACGCTAATTAATGCTGTGAATGCGGGGCATGGAGGGAAATGGGCGCATGCAAAAGGGTATATACGCAGACTAATTAGAGAAATACTGAAAAAAGTTATGCGCAGACAAAAGAGGACCGGAGGGAGTACTACTCATGTTCCTACTACGGTTAAGGAATATGCGGTTGTCCTCAAAAAAAGAAAAGTCCTTCTTCGCACTTCCGCATGCACGAGAATTTGGTTCTGCTCGCAATATGGATGATAGTTGGAGGATGAAGTGAACCCAGAGGCATGCTAGCATGGGAGTGTACTCATGTTCCTACTACTCCTACTAGTAGTAGTAGTACAACTGTGGTACACTTGATGGTCAAAATACTATTATTCATCCGGTCCTCACAGTAAAGTGACAAGACCCTGCGCCCGAGGTGACACCAGTCCAGGCGGCGTGTCCGGGTTACCAAAGTCAGCCTCACCTTGTGCACTGTGCAGTCACTGTCACCGCCGCTGTATAGCATGCCTCGCCTCGTCTCCCTCTCCCCTAGCACCACTCCATCTCCATCTCCGTCTCGCCGGAGATCCTGAGGTCACTCTTCATTATCTCACTGTGCCCCTGCATACCCTCGCCTCGCTCGCCTCCCCCAGTACCACTATTCCCTCGCTAGCCGCTCCAGCACCGACAACCTTCTCCCCCGTAAATCAAGCCCCCCGAAACCCCACCTTCCAAACTCCACCATGGCCGAACGCGAACCGCGCAGGATCCATATGAGCCGCGATTGGATCTATCTCCCCAGTGACGTCCTCGACCTCTGTTGTTCGTGTATGGATATGTTGAGCGCCCTGCGGCTGGCTGCATGCTCGAGGGGCATGCACACGGCCATCGTTGAAGCGAGGCCTAAGCTTTTCAAGACACCCTGCTTGCTGCTATCTGGTCTTGCGAGATTGGCTCACCATGATACGGAGGCGTACATGATGCCCCTCAACTTCAATCCGATCTCCATTAGCCGAAACTTCTTTGCAGGTATGTAGTGGGTTGCCGTACATCATTTCCCTCGACTTCGATCCGATCACCATCGCCCGAAACTTCTTGGCAGGTATGTACTGGGTCGGCATGAACTCCCACTGGATGGCTGCCGTCAGAGAAGACGGTAAAAAGTTGGTGCTCGTGAACTTCCAGACCTCCCATGAGATTATCCTTCCTCCGTTGGATTATATACAGTATTACCATCGCGTTCCTAGTCATCTAGATTACCGGTCAGTTGGACGGACCTTGTTTTGCAGAAGATTGTAATCTGCCAAGTGCCCACACGACATGCGGATTAAGCAGACTTCAAGCTAATTGCCTTGTTCGACAAGGGACTCTCCTATCTTAACGCCTGTGCCTTCTTTAGATGGAGACAACTCAGCTCGCAGTGGATCGTCGTCAAAGCTGATACACACTTCTGTGATGCTATTGAACACAATGGCATCATCTACGTGATCGACAAAGCAGATGGCACCATGTATTGCTGGGACGGCGCGTGTAAGTTGTTTCCGTCTCATGTTAATGATGACGCCATGACACTGTTTGAACTTTTTGTGATGATTGGCATATCCCTGTTTGAGCAGAATTTGAGTAGAACTATGGCAATGTATTAGAGACGCCGTAAATCAGCTATATTTGGAATGAGTTAATTCATGCGATTGTGATCATGTCATTATAGCCAATTTGTACCCCTGAATAATCAAACGGTTAGGAATATATGGATATTCTCCTTATTTTACAGTAATCTATATACTACTACTAAATATGAGTGTGTATCAATGGCCATGTTAGTTTCCTCATTTTCATGATGTAGAAACATGCACCACACTGTTGGTTTCATCTAACCAAACATTAGGGAAGTAAATGTGCATATGGAGAACTCTATATTTGGAAGTAGTGAAATTATGTAATGCTTACCATGTGTGCATACCTATATTCGCCCTTCAGCAATCAATGGCTAGAATGATATCCTCACAAAAAAATTGCCCACAGAACACGAGTAACAATGCATGGTCTGTTAGTTACCTTGAAGAATTTGTTTGTGAGGACAGAACATGATTCCATAACATGCATGACATGGTAGTTTCCTGTGAAGAATCAATTGCGAGATAACATGAGTATAACCATGCATGGCACTTCTATATTTTCGAACCCAGTATACATTTCCCTGTATTTTCCTCCCAGTTCCAACAGGGACATATCAATGTTGTTTCTTGCATTATCCTACTCATACTCTGAACAATGCTGATCTTACATTAACAATGCCTATCCTTTTTTATATGATGCAGTGTCCCTACAGTTACTGCCCTTTGTAATCACACCACCTTTGCCAAAAACAGGGAAGCACAACTGGTTCCTCGCTCGATCAGACGACGGCAAAAGACTGATGATCATTCGGACACATGAGCCGGAAAAGTTATATTGCAAAAACCCCACTGTATACAAGCACCGTGAAATACGTGAGTATCCGGACAGTGGTTGTTACGTCTATGAGCAGGATACCAGCTTGTTGGGGCATTCAGGATTTTTTAGTTAGAGGCGGGTAAACAGCCTTGGTTCACACTCTCTGTTTCTCGGACTCAATTATCCGATTAACCAGGAGATCACCGTTGGCAAGGACCTTGATGGCAGAGAGGCTCTATTTGCTATGGAAAACTGTGTCTACACGGCGAGCCCTAGGAGTTCGGGAGCAAACTCCCCTGATTGTCAATGATACAGCCTGCAGCCAAAAGAAGGTGAGAATGACAAAGGCATCCGGATTAACTTTGATCCTTGGATGTCTGAATTACGACAGGCAGTGATGTGGTTCAAGCCTTCAGGTTGATAGGTAATTGGGCTGTTGCATCGAAAGGGTGGAGTACTAGTGTCTCCGGATCATTGGTCGCTGAAGCGGGGCTACAAATTATGATGGTGTTGGATCATCTCTTCGAATGACTTTGTTGTCTTTACTGCTTGTTCTGGATGGGTAGTTCTTTATTTTGTTATGCATATTCCTTGTCATTTGGTCATCCTCGTCTATGTCACTCTTACTATGTAATAGTTGGCTCTGTTTATTATGTCATTCTCATCTGGATCACGAGAGTCTGAGCGCTGCAGATGGGTGCATTTTGGTAGTGTAGAAAGACTTCTTATGAACTATCATGTCCTGCTGTTTATGTCAGTAGTAGTCACTAGTTAGTGTTTGAATGTTGTATATATCGTTGTTTCGAACTGTTTATTGTCTCGAACTACTGGTGGGCTAAATGAGGGCATCACCATTCTCGAGTGTTCAGAGTGTATCTCCTTTTTTCAAGTTATATAATTTGACCTCAGTGTCTTTTTGATGATGTACACTTGTTTGGGTCAGTGAGGTGTCGTTGAATATGGGCCGAGTAGTAACGCAATGCCAAATAGGTCAATTATGACTCTCAGGCCAGGCTCTCAAAAGATCCTAAAAAAAAGGCCGGGCTCTCCAAAAACGAAAGAATAAGGACTCTTAGGCTGACATGTGGGCGCCACCGGTGTTTTCGTGCGCTTGTGCGCCGAGAGCATATTGGCGCGTGTTCGAAATTCAAGCTACCTTTTCATCCCAAATCTCCCGCCCCTCCCCTACCTCTGGAATCTCGATTCCTACTCCAGTTCCCCCAAATCCCCCTCTTGTACTCCCTGTACTCAAGCTCACTATCATGTTGCCGGTCAACACGGATCTCCGAGCCAGAGATCCTGAGGTCCGTCCTGCCTTCGGTCGCTGCGTGCTGTCGCTCAACAGTGGCATGGCGGCGCTTGACGACTAGTTTGCCGGCAAAGTGCTGATGGTAACCATCAACGGCGACCGACCTCCCGTCTCACCGGACGACCTTGTCAAAGCTCTTGGCATTGCGGACGGCATCCAAATAAGTGACTTGCTCGTCGAAGTCTGTCCGCCACCGGCTGATTTCTTCGGTAGGTTCCAGACAACTTTCGACTGCAGTCGTCTGTTCGAATCTTCTCAGCGTTTGTTCTGCGATGGCGCGCTGGTGAGATTTGATCGGTGGCACCCAGGATGGGGCTCGGCGCCCTCTGAGCTTGAGTTTTTAACAAAGCTTACCTTCCATGGCATGCCTCGGCGTGCTTGGAACAGCGAGTCCATGAATGAGCTTATCAACGACCTTGGAGGTGAGCTCGTAAGTATATTTTTTCCTCCAGACAGCTGGGCTCTGACGGTTATGGCATGGATGAAGAAGCCGTCCACCATACCTAAGGTGATTGGTGTTGAGATACCGGTGCAGGAACCGGGGTTGTACTATTCGTCGCCACCAAGGCCGCCGCGGACCACATTAGGGATGTACCTGTATCGAGTGTTCGTGCATGTCGAAGAAGTGGTCAATCCATCAATTGAAGTCCTGCCACCGCCGCTGGTGCCAGGGTCCGTCGACGACGTCCATTACAGGAGTCAACATCAGACTTTCCCCGTGTTGCTCGGAACGATGGATGGCACAGGGCCTACTCCATCGCGTCGTGGAGGCCACTGCTTCTTTTGGAGAAGAGGCAAGGCTGGCTGCCTGGATGTGCTCTAATTTGAGGTAACAACTAAATCTTGTCAGATACTAGTTAAATCCGAGCTATGGGTGTGAAGCACTGATGTGCCAATACATTTGATTGTGATCTGTTCTAATTTTGTACCTGAAATTTTTTTAGAAAGGGTTGTACTTCAACTTAATGTGCTAGCAGAACTTATTGTGTTGTCTGTCTGTTTTCTTTGCACAGCATTCAAGATATTTCCCTGTCATTGATAAAGAAGATGAACCATTATGTACGAGTTCGTTGGTTTCAACATAGCCCTACCCGTAGCGATCCACTGCTTCCATCCTGATTGTGCCGCCTGCGTGAAATTTTTGTATGCAAGTTAGTGTGCTATGATGTTCTATATGATTGTGTCAACTATATAAGTTTTTACTGAGCATCAGCAATGCATATGGCTGAAAGATGTATTCATGAGCATCGACCGATGGGTCTCTCTTTCTCTCTCTCTCTCACACACACACGCACACACACACAAGTGGGGCCCGTTGAATTATTTCTTTGCTCGTGACAGCTTTTAATTAGGTTCCACTGTAATCTAACTTTTTTCTTAAGTTATTAATTAAGCTCAGTGACTTCAAAAAGTTGTACAGAAGCCTTGTTTGGGCCTTTCCGGTGTCGCTGAATGTGGGCTGAGTAGCCATGTTAGGTTGTACTGTACTACACATGCCTTTTTTCCAACATCAGCAATGCAACTGGGCCGACAGTTGTACACAATATCCGGGTCAACTTGTTATTCTCTGCCCCGCTGGGCTGCAAACTTTCCTAGGAGGTATGCATTAGGCTTAACAAGAAAATGGACTTTAAGAAATAATAAATGGGATGTAATTATAATAACTGGGCAGTAACTATAAAAAGATGCACCAAACGCCTAATTAGTTTAAAAAATATATTATTTCCAGAATTTGAAAATTTTAATTTCATTACTTGTTGCGCGCGCAATATTTCGTTGGATTTTAACGTAATACAACTTTATTTTGAAATTATATTTAATCTGACTAGAAATTTTGGATAAAAATATTTGGGATCCCATAAAAATGTGGGAATTATTTTTGAATTCTCTTTTGAGCGATTGGTTGAAATTATTAATCATTGTCCTAGCTAGAAAATGGGTTGTACTTTTAACAAACTGTAAATGGGCTGTAGTAAATTCCATTAGAATTAAAAAATGGGATGTACATTCTTACAAATCGCAAATGGGCTATATGTTCTTTGCCACACACTTGTGAGCCTTCTAAGTTGACGCGTCCCCTAAAAAAACTAAGTTGACGCGTATGCAAGGCTTTGTCAACAACACACGGTTCTGCCAGTAGTGGCCGTTGGATGTCCATCCAACGGTTGTCGTGCTTCTTCTTCAATCTCGGATATTCTTGCTTCAGCCGCCCAAAAAATGATTCCTCCCCCTGACATCTGGGGCGCACCATTTCGGAGGCTGACCTGTGGGCCTACTAAGTTGACGCGTACTAAGGGCTTTTTCAACTTAGTCAATATAAACGATTCCAGCTGCAGTGACCGTACGATGTCCATCCAACAATCGTAGTGCTTCTTCAACCTCTGGTCTTCTTGCTCCAGCCGCCCAAAGCAGCGCCGATCATGCCGCGTGCTCCTGCCTCCCGTGGCTGGCTGTGATGCCGCGGAGGCCTCACCGCCCCCCTACAACTCCCACCGCTGGCCAGCCATCCCTCTACTCACCCACACCCCCTGTTATTCCGCGGCGACGACAGCCTCACACCGCAGCCGAACCAGTGAAACCTCGTACTCCTCTCCGCGCGGGCTTCCACTACCGCATCTTCCCCAACTCCGCGTCGTCCCCTTCCTAGGCCTCGCCGTCGTCCACCGCCCTGGTGCTCGGCGTGGCATGGTCAATGTGGTCAAGGAACGGCTTCCATCTGACGTGGACTGTACGTGGAGAGGTTGACAGCTGGGTCCATGACGGCAGCAAGGAAGTGCCTCCTTATTACGCAGAAAATAATGATTCCTCCACCTGACAGCAGGGACCCACCGGACGGGCCACCGTATTTCATGAAAAAAATGTTTCCCCCCTAACTGCTGGGACCCACCGAACGGGCCACCATATTGCGCGAAAAAAATGTTCCCCCCGCTGTCAGCTCGGCCCACCGGAAGTGCCTCCTTATTACGCACAAAAAATGAATACTCCCCCTGCTAGTTGGGACCCACCTTGGTGGGAGGCTAACTTGTGGGCCTACTAAGTTGACGGGGACGGAGTACTTTGTCAACTTAGTCAATATGAACGATTCTAGCTCCAGTGACCGTACGATGTCCATCCAACGGCCGTAGTGCTTCTTCAACCTCTGGTCTTGTTGCTCCAGCCGCCCAAAGCAGCGCCGGTCGTGCCGCATGCTCCTGCCTCCCGTGGCCGGCTGTGCTGCCGCGGAGGCCTCACCGCCCCCTACTATTCCCACCGCAGGCCAGGCCCTGCGGCGACGACAGCCTCACACCGCAGCCGAACCAGTGAACCCTCGTACTCCTCTCCGCGCGGGCTTCCACTGCCGCGTCTTCCCCGGCTCCGCGTCATCCCCTTCCTAGGCCTCACTGTCGTCCACCGCCCTAGTGCTCTCGGCGCGGTGTGGTCAACGTGGTCAAGGAACGGCTTCCATCGGACGTGGACTCTACGTGGAGAGGCTGACAGCTGGGTCCACGGTCGCAGCAAGGAAGTGCCTCCTTATTACGTGCAAAATAATTATTCCTCCCCCTGACAGCGGGGACCCACCGGACGGGCCGCCGTATTTCGCGAAAAAACATTTCACCCTGACTGCTGGGACCCACCAGCTACATCTTCGCATGCAAGGAAGTGCGTTCGGGCAAAAAAACGATTCGCCCCCCTGACTGCTGGGACCCACCAGCTACATCTTCGGAGGCAAGGAAGTGCCTGACAGTCGGGACCCACCTGGTCGAAGCGTATGTAGCGTTGTCATTCTGGTCGTGAACGTGTACGTACATACTGGTCGATGTAGAGGCGCGCACGTGTCGTAGTAGAGGCGCGCACGTAGCATGTACACGTACGTACAGCGGCCAGGGTGCAAGAAAGTAAATACGGCCACGTACGTACATACGGGCGGGGTCTCGAACGCCTCCTCGCACGTACGTATGGCCAGGGCTCGTGTACATGGCTGGGTCGGAATGGAGAAACAGCGTCGTCGTCGTGTACATGGCTGGCTCGGGTTCAGTAACGCGTAGCCTGCAGTGCAATCGCACGGGTTCAGTTAGAGCCCAACGCCTCGCTCGGGTTCAGTTAGAGCCCAACGCCTCGCACCCACGCGCGTGCGTGTACGAGAGAAACGCGCATTGCTCGGCCCCGACCACCCACCGTAATCGGGAACACCCCGATATTTTCCTCGCCCTCGCTTCTACCACAGTTTTTTCCGTCATGGACGGCCCAAAGAATGTCATGCAGCTGCGTCTCCGACCCGCCCAGGACGAAAAGCCAATTTTCTGTCATGATTTTTTGTCATAGAAGTAGGACCCCACCACATCTATGATGATACCGTGTTTTGTCACAATTATTGTCATAAAAGTGTCATAAGTATGACAGAAAAAAAATTCGTTCAGCCCAAAATGTCATAGATGTGTCTTTTTTTTGTAGTGATAACATGAATTCAAAGTTTTGAATGACATTTGTAGTGCGAATTGATTTGGTACAGTACACGTTAGGCTTGTCCGGAAATTTCAACCCGCGCCTTGTTAGCCCGAAATATTTAAGATATATCTTTGTCTTGTTGTGCTCCGACAACACCCTCCGTCTCAACCCGTGCCTTGCTATTCCAAAATTACAACGCGCGCGAAAACTCCCACCTCCTGTGAAATTCCGACACGTGAAATGCCCGTGATACCCCTGAACCGAAAGAACCGCCTCAAATCAGTGGGGGTACTTTCGTAACTTACCCCACATTTCGGACAAGCGCGTCCCTAAGCCATGGTTCCCCACTCCCATCCCATCGGCCCACCCATTTGTACACCGAGGCCGGGAAAACCCGCGAAGCCCCACACCCTCCTCCGTCTGCCACCCAGCCGGAGCCTCTTCCCCAACAATGTCGTCCACAGCAACACCTCGACGTCCCCCATCCACCATACCGGATGAGGATCCGTCGTCGATCTGGTCGTCCCGCCGGTTCAGCCACCCCGTCCTCCACCTCCAAGGAGATGCCCCGATGTTCCCCTCGTCTTTCGCGCCACCTCCATTCCCACCCCGCCGTCTTCATCTGCACCACCGGAAGAGCAGCGGCCTAATCGGCGCCACCAAAGAGGTTGTACACTAATCGCTGCATTTTCTTCTTGATTCGATCTCACAGTGCTGCCGGCGCTTGGTCCCGAGCCGACACGGCGCGGCTCCATCCACGGCGGCATCGCCGGCCACTTCCTCCATGGCGTCGCTCCCTCGGTGGCGACGCCCACATCAGTAGGAGCTGCTGCTGCTTTAGCTCTCGCTCGCGCTGCTGCTCTGCTCTTGCTCTCGGTCCCCTGCCTGGTCTGCTCTTGCTCTTGCTCGCGCTCGCGCTGCTGCTCTTGCTCTTGCTTGCGATGCTGCTCCGATTTAGCTACACTTCAGTCGACTGAATCGACTATTGGGTCAGTCGATTTTCAGGGGGTGGGGGGGGGCTCGCCGGAGTTAAGGAAGAACCAGCCGCAGCGGGGAGGGGGGCTCACCGGAGAGGTACCCCACTATCTATCTTACGGTTCAGGGTGGGGCGGTGGTCACCGGCGGTGGTGAGGCGGTGGCGTGGGGATCGCCGGAGAAAAAGCTCGGCACGGGAGGGCTAGAGGGATGGTCGGGGCGGCGGCGGACTGGCGGTGGGGAGTGTTTTCGGGGTGGGTGGGGTGGCGCACCGCCGACCGCGGGCGGCGGGGGCGGGTGTTTGGTCGGTGGTGGCTGGCGGCTCAGGGGGGTGGAGGTTGAAGATGAATTGCAGGCCCTTGATTTCGTATCCAACGGCTGCAAAATCGACTGACCAGAGATGAAAAAGTCAGTCGACTGACGTGTAGCCTCACCTCTAGTGCGTTCAGTTTCGATAGTAAAATTCAGTTTTGGCAGAAAAATTCAGTTTCGACAGTTAAGTTTAGTTTCGACAGTTAAATTCAGTTTCGACAGTTAAGTTCAGAGATGAGCGGCTGATGTATACATCTAGCACTTTGTGGTTATGTATTTTACGTCATCTATTGGAGATGCTATTAGAATTCCACTCAGGTTAACATTGTCTCTCTTGTCCTGCTTCAGCCTCGGCGTCGTACAACTCACCGGAGCTGCTCCAACGATGAAACCCTCCATCACAGCGGAGCAGTACCTCGGGATCCATCTCCAGACACCTAAGATCTTCTTCCCCTCCTCCGACAGCCAAGTCAGCCGGAGCATCCTCACCAGCCAACCCAATCACGTTGAGATCGACATGGCTTTGCCAAAGAGGTTGTACACTTGTTGCATATCTTTTTTACTCTACATGTTATATATATTGTCCACTGAGCACACGAAGTAATGGGAAATACAATTATTTTATCCTACTAGATGACAAGCAGTGAGGTACCAGGCAACTTAGCTATTCGTGATGGACTCTCTTGAACGCCATCATTATTTATCTCTGCGCGTTTGAGCTGTGCATTTGTCGATGGCCCTGGGAGTTGAGCTAGTAGGGCAGTGCCCTGGGTCCAAAGTAATAGAAGTAGCACAAAAACATTTTTTTAGTGTAGGCTTTTCCTTGCTCAAGCCTGCCTACTAGAATCGCCAGTGCTTGAAAGGAAAAGTGAATGAAAAACATAGGAATTGGAAAGTTTCCTATGGTACTACTTTTCATGAGTTTGGTGCAAAGGAATGGAGAAAAGGAAAACTGTAGGATTTGTTCCTTTAGTGTCTCCTTGAAAGAAAAACCGTAGGAATTTTAATTTCCACTTGTCCTCCTTTTCAAATTCCTATTCATGAAGCACAAGACTAAGAGATAGTAGCATAATAGCATTATAACTGTACATTTTCTTGTGGTTTGACTTAATCTCACCATGCTTCTTTGCATCCTGTGATCTTCCAATTCTTGTGAACCAAACACCCAGATTGGCAGAAATTCGGTGTTTTTAAATTCTCTATTTTGCACGTGCATTCCTATCCTATTCCTGTCTATTTCCTATCCCTTCATTGTTAGAATCCTCAAATTCAAACAAGCCCTTACACAATTACTTCTGTTACAGGTATGTGTCAAAGAAAACCTTGTGTGGTTTGTCCTGCTCTTGCGGTGCTGTGTTCCACCCCAGCTCAGCTGCTCCAACGACAGAATGGTTCACCACAGCAGGGATCCGCTCTCTAGACTGTCTTTCGCCGCCTCAGATCTTCTTCCCCACTGCCGGCAGACACGACAACTGCATTACCATCATCAACTGAGCAGATGACCTTGAGGACTACACGGGTCTGCAAGAGAGGTCGGACTCTTCCGTGTCTACTTACGTTATGCATCGCTTAATATGAAGACATGCTACTTTATCGTCGTGTTCACCTATTAGACTCCGAGTCTGGTCCAAACTTATGCTGAAACTGGAGTTTTTAAATGGTTGTGGGGTACATATTGGGGCAGCAATCAGTACTATCTGTCTACTATCTGGTTAATCTCGGGTGTCTACTATGAGTTTCATGTTGGGTGCAAACAAACATTAAAGGAGCCATTATCTGTATTTTTTAACTAAAGCTATTATCTGCCTGCTATCATTGGTTTTGGGTCTATCCACAGTTTGCTACCATCACTCTGGATTTGTGCATGCACTCCTTACATAATCTCACTATGTTTTATTCCTATGCATGTCAGTTATTGTACACAATGGAACTGAACATGTAGAGCAAAAGAGACGAGCCTTGTGTGGCAATAAAATTTCATGCAGACGTCACTCCATGGTGGGCGCAAAGGCAGCCCCCCTCCACCCATTTCGGATCGTAATCAAGAGAAGATAACTATTCTGAGGGGGATTCAGAAGCAGAAGACCACTCCTATTCACCCCATGAGGTCTTCGCTCTAACTTGGCATGCTGATGTTGGTTATATCATGCATATGGTGCCTTGCATTGCTTACTTTATACATCAAATATGTCAACTGCGTAGTTTAGACATGCTTTGTGTGAATGCCATCTATTTAGTTTATTCATCATTTATGTGAATTATGCAATGCCATCTTGTTTAGCCATGCATCATATATGTGAATTTTGCAATGCCATCCTGCTTAGCCAGTCATCTTATATGTGAATTATATCAGGCCATCCTTTTTTTCCGTTACATATTACATTTGTCAACAATGTTAGTACATTCAACTACTCTTCATGTGCATCAGCCATTTGACACGGTGATGGAAAATTCTGGAGTGAAAACAAGGTCTTCAGAGCAGACTATGCTATCTGATGAAGCGCATATCTCGTTGGTTACACATAGCTCCTCAGAGGAGGATTCAGAGACAGAAGACCAGTCCTATTCCCCCCCCCCCGAGGTGTATGCTCTGATTAACTTGGCAGGGTTATGTTGCTCATATCGTGTGTATGGTGTCTTGCATTGCGATGTCATTTGATTAGTTTAGACATGCTTTGTGTGAATGCCACCTGTTTAGTGTCTAATTACCATATATGTGAATTATGCATTGCCATCTTGCTGCAAGACATTATACATGTGAATTATGCAATGCTATCTTGTTGCAAAGGCATTATATATGTGAATTATGCAATGCCATGCTGTTGAGCCAATCATCATGTATGTGAATTAGATCATGCTATCATTTTTTGTATTATGTGTTCCATTTGTCGACAACGTTTGTATATTCAACTACTCTTCCTGTGCATCAGCCATTTGAAGCGATGATGGAAGTATCTGGAGTGAAAACAAGGTATTCAGAGCAGACAATGCTACCTGCTGAAGCAGACATCTTGCTGGATACAGAGAGCTCCTTAGAGGAGCATTCAGAGACTGATGACCAGTCCTATTTCCCCCCTGAGGTCTATGCTCAAACTTGGCAGGGTTATATTACCCATGTCATGCATGTTGTCTTGCATTGCTTAGTTTTTACATCATATATGGACTGCCATCTGCTTACTTGCTTACTATATGAATCATATATTTGAATTATATCATGCAATCATGTTTACATACACAACATCTATCTGAATTATGGCATGGCAACCCATTTAATAAAGACATCATATAGTTATATCATCTCATCCTGTTTAGTGTTTACAGTCATCATATTTTGAATTATGTCATTCTATCCGGGAATTATATCATGCTATCATGTTTCCATAGGCGGCATGTATGTGAATTATGGCATGCCAACCTATTTAATAAACACATTATATAGTTATATCATGTCATCCTGTTTACATAGTCATCATATTTTGAACTATGTCTTTCCATCTTTTTTAGTTGGCCATCATAATGTGAAATTGTATCATGCTATCCTGTTTTGTTAGCCATCATATATGTGAAATTGTGTCATGCTATCCTGTTTGGTTAGACAACATAAATGTGAATTATTTCATGCCCTCTTTTATTCCCCACTATCCATTGCACCTGTCTATCATACAATGTTTGTACATTCAATTACTTTTCTTGTTTATCAGCCATTTGAATTGGAGAGGGTGATGGCAGTATCTAAGGGAGTAACAACACGGTCTTCATAAAAGATAGTGCTACCACTTGATGTAGATAGAACCACAGTTGTACTTGCCCAAGAACCAGCCCCACCACACCTAACCCAGACTCTCGCAGATTGTACCCCTACCCAGTTGGACAAAGAACCAGCTACACCCCTTCTAACCCCAACCTCAGCAGATAGTAACCCAGTTCCAGTTGACACGGCACCGTCTCCACCACAGAGCACCCAAACACGAGCAGTTAGTAAGGGAACTGCAGTGCCCAAAGCACGAGGACCACCACTCCGAATCCCAACTCAACGCTTAAAGGAGAAGAAGAATCGTTCTCAGGTCAGGTTCTGTAGCTATGGTTCATACTCCTTTGCTCTTGCATCACTGTATTTACTCAGACCAACTATTTTCAAATTTGAAGGATGGAGTTGAAACTCCAATGGCGCAACAGGTATGTTTTAAACTTGTTTCTTTAACTGGTTTGCTGTTGTAACTTGCTCTATGTTGATTTCAGTTTCAATTGAATAAATAGTTATGTTCTCATGTCATGCACATTACAAGTGTCTCTATAGTTTCCCACACCTATATTCTGTCTATTCTGCTTTGTCTTGAACAAATATTATTTGAACTGTGTCTCTATCTTGATTTGGCAACAAAAACTAGAATGATATAGACCATAAAGTGACCATGGTACATAGATATACGTTTGTTTCATGATGTTATCCTGTGCACTTTACTACTGAACAGATTGACCAAAATGAGTTTCATATACAACATGGTAAACCTGTGATGTGTCTGCTTGTTTCTCTTTTAGAATGCGGACAAAATATTGGAGAACAGTACCCCGTTATGCAATGGTGAAGGAAGTAATGCAGGTAAGGTTCAAGATAGTGAGACATCCCTGTTGGTCTCCAAGAAAGCTGATAAAAACTACCTTGACGGCAGTGAGAGAACCCAAAAGTCATGTCTTGATGTAGTGTTTGAGTTACTGGCCACTACTGTTGGCACAAGCTCTTTGAACTCGCTGCCCGAATCAGTTCATCTTCTTGAGTCTCAGCTTCAAGTTGAAATACATCGATCAGATGTTTTGCAACATGAAGCTGAAGGACTGAGGAAGTCCCTGCAGAATTCAGATGCATACTTTCTGGTGCAACAGCAAGCGCTGGAGGATTTAAGCGCCAAACAAGAGAAAGTTAATAAGCATGCTAAGCATCTTGCCAGCATTATGGGTACCCAGGATATTGTTTCTTGAGATCATCTGAAGTGGTTTCAGTTCTAGACTTGTTTTGCTGCAGCGTTTATTTGCACTGGTCGCCAACTTTGACAACCAGTGTATATGATATGCTGCTTTGTTCCCTATATTTGCACTGGTGGCGAACTTTGATGCCCAGTGGATGTAATATGTGTACTATCCATGATACCCTAGCATAAGTTGCTTGCTTATTTATTTCCTTGTTGTCTTGTTTATTTGTTTGCTTGTAGTCAGTGTTGTTCTTTTTCCGCGGTTTGCTAGTGGCCACAATAACCTATTTTTTAAAACTAGGCCACAATAACCATGGGCTACATATTTACTGTAGTGACACTGGGCCTTCTACGGGCCGTAGAAACAATGGGCCTTGTACGGGGCGTAGAAACAATAGGCCTTCTACGGGCCGTATCATCAATGGGCCTTCTATGGGTCGTATCATCAATGGGCCTTCTACGGGCCGTATGATCGATTGCCCAAACATGGGCCAATAACATACCGCTTTATGGCCGTAAATGGGCTAGAGTTGGAATCGTCCGTTCATGGGCCGACCATAATGGGCCGTCATTAATCGGTCGTATTTGATGACGCTATGAAAATGGCCCAACGTATTAACGGGCCACAAACGGGCCGACTGTAACCATGGGCTGAATTTGGCCCACAAGCAGAAAATGATAGTAATGATCCGTAAGTAACCGAATGCTGGAAATGAGCCCAAGAATAAATGGGCCCTGAGAAGGCCGAAATATAACATGGGCTGGAAACAGCCCAACGGTATAATGGGCCGTTAATGGGTATAAAGTGATACACTGTTCATTACGGGCCAATTTCACCTCGGGCCATTAATGGGCCAAGAGTTACAAAGGGCCTCATATCGGCCAAAAGACTTCATGGGCTATACATGGGCCGAAAGTTAAAACGGGCTGGAATCATATTGGACGGCCCAAATGACGCTACTGGGCCTCATTCGGATAGGTCGTAACGGGCCCTGGGTTAACGGGCTGTAAATGGGCTATATGCGAATAGGCCGTTAACAGGCTTTCCGTGGGCCGGCTCGCCACCTTTTGACCAAGTCAAACGGGCCGGCCTTTTCACAGGAATGGGCCTCTATTGGGCCCTGCCACGTGTCTATGTATCATAGGCGCCTTCGGTCCAATGAGTGGATGACATCTGTCCCAACGGTGAGCCGACACGTGTTTCCTCCAGCCAATGATGATTTTACACGTGGAAAAACCCCATTGGTCGGGGCTGTTAACGGGTTATCGGATCCAAAACCGGACCCGATAGCGTAACGGCGACCCGTTACGGTGGATGCCACGTGTCGGTCACCCTTGACAAAAGCACTTCTATGACGCGAGATTTATTGTCATGGAAGTGGACACTTCCGTGATGATATTTTTGGTAATGTCATGGAACACTTCTACGACAGCACAGGTATGACTATCTTGATTCTGTCATAAAATTGTCATGGATGTACATGCAAGACAGAAAACATGACCTACTGTGAAAAACACGTAGCATCATGGAAGTATATTTTTTTGTAGTGGGGAGGGCTGATCTGGAGTCCGTTCGGGGCTCTGGAGAGGGGAATCCGTCGCCATCGTCATCATCAACCTTCCTCCATCACCAATTTCATGATGCTCACCGCCATGCGTGAGTAATTCCATCGTAGGGTTGCTGGACGTTGATGGGTTGGATGAGATTTACCATGTAATCGAGTTAGTTTTGTTAGGGTTTGATCCCTAGTATCCACTATGTTCTGAGATTGATGTTGCTATGACTTTGCTATGCTTAATGCTTGTCACTAGGGCCCGAGTGCCATGATTTCAGATCTGAACCTATTATGTTTTCATGAATATATGTGAGTTCTTGATCCTATCTTGCACGTCTATAGTCACCTACAATGTGTTATGATCCGGCAACCCCGAAGTGACAATAATCGGGACCACTCCCGGTGACGACCGTAGTTTGAGGAGTTCATGTATTCACTAAGTGTTAATGCTTTGGTCCAGTACTCTATTAAAAGGAGGCCTTAATATCCCTTAGTTTCCAATAGGAACCCGCTGCCACGGGAGTGTAGGACAAAAGATGTCATGCAAGTTCTTTTCCATAAGCACGTATGACTATATTCGGAATACATGCCTACATTACATTGATGAATTGGAGCTAGTTCTGTGTCACCCTATGTTATAACTATTGCATGAGGAATCGCATCCGGCATAATTCTCCATCACCGATCCAATGCCTACGAGCTTTTCACATATTGCTCTTTGCTTAGTTACTTTACCGTTGCCACTGTTAATCTTGCTAAAAAACTGCTACTGTGACTTTTGCTACCGTTACCGTTACTTCCATACTACTTTGCTACTAAATACTTTGCTATAGATACTAAGTTATCCAGGTGTGGTTGAATTGACAACTCAACTGCTAATACTTGAGAATATTCTTTGGCTCCCCTTGTGTCGAATCAATAAATTTGGGTTGAATACTCTACCCTCGAAAACTGTTGTGATCCCCTATACTTGTGGGTTATCAATCAACAATTTGACCATTCTGGTAACTTTACTCACAACTTACTTGGAGTACTTGGACATATCTGGTTATTTACATACCATGGTATTAACACTAGTGTGATGAGATCATGTATTTCACTCATCAGTATTTCAAGATACCGAATCTTGCTAAGAACTCCTTCCATGTGACTTTGACAAGAAACCCTTCTTGGCATTTTTCATACTAAATTGCTTTAGTATTTTGTCAATATGTATTTTGGCTAAGCCTTGATTAGATAGTACTATCTCCATAAATTATAATGCCTAATACAAGGACTATATTGCCTAAGTACTTTACTGAAAACTAGTTTCAATACAATCTTAATCCATGTCAAGAATTTATATAATTTCCAATCAACAATGTGTCATGCACACACATTGTTTAGAAATATTGTCATGCTCCCACTTACTTTCTTGTAAATACAAGCATATTTCTTCTATTGATGAAACCATATTTTTTATCAATTCATCAGAACAAAGATTCCAACTCCACTATGCATGCTTCAAACCATTACATGATCTCTTGAAGTTTGCACACTTACTAGCATCCTATGGATCGATAAAATTACCTTGGAACCTATCAAATATACAACCTTGGTTCTATTTCCATCTCATGGGAAGCATTTTGACATCCATTTGTTATATCTCATAACTGAAATATTTAGTAATTGCTAGTTTAATCAGAACTGACTTTAAGTTTTACTATGATGATACAGTCTCGTCATAATCAACTCCTTGATCTTATCATAAACTATTTGCAACAAGTCAAGCACTATAAAACATTTTTATCTATGTAAATCTATAGATCCGTCACTAGACTTTAAGTCTTTCAGAGGGTTCATCAAGTTCTAAACTTTAATTATGTGTATGGATACTATCTCGGATTATTTTGGTGTATAGGCAATTCCGGAGTCAGGGCCCATCAATGCTTCTCTGTGTATTATAGGTTCATTGTTTGTTTCAACAGTATTTCTTCTGCACATCCTAAAGTACTGTATGAATTTTCCTACCTATATAGTTCAGTTGCATGTTTGACTGAAGTCTCTATATCCTATGTAGAGGCTTCTCTATCAGTCGCGGTAAGAAATTTTAGAACCATTTCTAGCGTTTCTATTATTTGACCTAATCACGAAGATTATGTAATCTCCTCGAATTGCATTGTCCTCCCACTCACTCTTTTGCAGAAAACTTTTTCTTCAAAGTTCTCACACTCTGTGACAAAACACTTTGCCTCGGCGTACTAATAGAGGAATACCCAACCATTTGAGATAAACTACAAAGTAGCAGTTATTTCAACAATTTTGATGGCGCTCTTTTCAGTGTAAAAGCCATAGTCTCTAAAGCATCACGTTAAAAAGTATATTGGCGAAACCATCAATGTCATATCTGATCTCACCATGTGATACATAGCTTGATTACCTCTACTCAAAACACTCTACTCTTAGTAATGTTCTAGAAAGTGCAAGCTATAAAATTCTTTTACAGCTCATCAGACATTCGCTAAATTTGTAACTCAAATATTCTTTTCGGCAATCTAATTGTAGAACATGATTTTCTTGTTACAATAATATTTACTTCATTCTGAAAACTTTTGAAACATTTCAAAAGATCCACTTTTATGTCTCAATTAGTAAATATAAATATCTACTTGAGTCATCCTTGAAGATAAAAAATCCACAGCTTGCAACAACGCTTATTGGACTACATACATCAATATGCATATTTCCAACTATTTTGTTGCTCGTTCTTCATGGCCCATGAACGGTATTTTAGTTTACTTCACTATTTGGACGAATGTTGCAAGTGTTAGATGATTCGTAATCATGTGACTCCAAAATCCATCACTATGGAATTTCTCCATGCGAATTTCTCCAATGTGACTAAATGCAGTGCTACACATATGTGGTATTCGTTTAGTCTTGTGACATTTAGCATCGGTGTTATTGATGTTCCATTCTATCATCAATATTCATAACTTAAATCCTATTCACAATAGGAGTATGGCCCTTTTGTTCATTACATTGAACAACTATCGTTCTCTTATGAACAACCTCCTTGCAACTTCTATGCAATGGGCTAGAGTGTACAAAACTCTAAAATGAATTATGAAAATAAATTTAGAGGTAATATGTTGATGAAAAAGTATCATAACTTTTACAAATTTTTCAACACATATTAACCTCATTAATTTGTTGGTTATTGGGCCATAGTAATTCTTGCATCGATTCACAACAACATGCAATCAAGTCTCTGTCCTTGTGATCAACTTTTAACCACAATTCCTAAACAATATAGTGTTTAACAATTTAATCACAATTCTCAAGAATTACACTTTACTTGACC
Organism: Aegilops tauschii subsp. strangulata; assembly: GCF_002575655.3. Classification (NCBI taxonomy): domain Eukaryota; kingdom Viridiplantae; phylum Streptophyta; class Magnoliopsida; order Poales; family Poaceae; genus Aegilops; species Aegilops tauschii. Next base: position 320,897,443 of record NC_053038.3, on the reverse strand, counting down.
GACTTTCTCTAGATCTTATGACTTGTATGACATTCATACCTGAGCTGGACATTCCAATCTTCTTTTCTTTCCGCCTTTAAACTTCGTATAGTCTAACTTTCAATATTTCTCTCACTCAACAAACAAATCATCTAACCTTTTAAAAGTGGTGTGAGCCCCGAACTTTCCTACGCATGTAAGTATCATTACATCCTTTGGTGTTCTTTCTCTTTAAGTTCTCACCATCAACTCATGACTAGTGTTCTTCCAGATCTTCTACATTTTAGTCTCAAACATAGTAGAATACTTCACTAGAACTTGCAAACAAAACACTTCTTTAGATATCATATATCTTTTAACCTTTGTTTCTTTCTGAAAACAATTTTCAATTCCAAGAATATCAAATAACTATCCCAAACATTTTGAAGTTCGGGTTTCTTGGAAGTAAGCAGATCGTAATGTAATTCTTAGCCTTTTTAGATTGAAAGATGCAAGTCTCATGATCCATAGCATTAGCAGGAGAGCATTGAAAGCATGGAGTAGGAAAAATTCCTTCTTGTCACTCTTAGAGGACAATCCTCTCATCGTAAAAGATTCAACCAGATAAATAATAGTAAATCAATTTCAACAGAAAATGTGGAACCGTGAGCCATAATTCTAGAACTATAATGTGAACTACACATAGACATAATTCATAATTAATTTGCACTAGTGATTAAATTAAATTAATACACAATTGTGTTCCCACTCAAATCAGTATCTCTCATAATTGATTTTAAGCGATTCAAGATCCAAATCTAGTTCTCAGCCATTGATGTGCACATCACTGATGACGAGAATTTTTGACCGATGGGCAAACTTTTGGCGATCATATATCCATATGACTCTTGTTCATATTTCGATGCTTTGTGCTCCGAGCTCACAACGATTCTACCAGAACTTCAAGACAACCGAGTGTTATCTACTTGCTCGGTCTGACCTCGCCTGCCTTACACCTCATGTCCCGTTTGTACTCATGTGGACATGACGCACTCCAGAATGCTACGTGTGATAGATGGTTGCAACACTAGGAAGAACACCTTTTTAACTTCATATTTACTGTGAGAGGTCAGCCTAATAGTTGACTACTATGCAATCAAAGGGTGCAAACAACAAAGGGATAAACATCTCACGCAGTTCATAAAAGCATGATATGGTATAGCCCTGGGTGTTGGGAATCTCCGTGATCATCTTCAATCTCCTGTTGAAGCGTCGTCACGGTCAATATTTCGTTTCCGTGGCAACCGTTTCAAAATCGTTGTCGTGGTGGTAATTTCAGAAAACGTTACTATGGCGACCGTTTCATAAAATGTCGTCATGGCACCAAATTCATAAATTCCACTTTGGTATGAAATTGTAGATCCTCGTCCCGCGCCATGTACACCTTCTCCTCGTCGGGGTCCTCCGTGTACGGTTGTCATCGTCACCTGTAACCTGTAGGTTATCTCTATGAATTTTACATTAACGTGGCAATCTCGGGGCTCCAGCCATCATGCTGTGATGCGCACACCGCTTATCCTTACAACATATAACCATCTCATACATAAACTCATTATCATGACGAAGGATATACCACATCATATATATGCATACCCTGTAAATCCAAGTTAGACGTCCTCTAATCAGTTTTAGCAAAAAATTAGTTACGTGGTTAACCTATTTTAACAAGTACTACTAGCTACCTACGTCCACAATCTAGGTGATGATTCTTGATGCTAGATTAAGTTTCTGGGTGTGTGAAACAAGAGACTTAACTAAAAATCTCTAGCCCCGCACTAAACTTTGTCAATATGCATGACCCCCTAGAAGATCATCCATCTTCGGCACCCTCTTGTGTATGCAGTGGTTCACTATTCTAAACTATGGTGAAGCCCAAGGAACTGTTAGCAGATCGTCGACAGCCAGAGCCGATCGATTGTCAAAACCTTGTGAAAAGCAACACCATGCCGTCGATGAATTGAACCGAAGCAACACTCGAGGGAAGCATAACAAGAACATCAACCCTCACAATCACATGTGGTCTAGATCGCCACCTACACCTGCTCATATAACTGCTCACGATGCAATTGTTCGAAAATGTAGTAGAAAACAAAAAAATCCGCACCTATGATCTCCCAAGATCAATATGAAGATGCATAACGGGTTGGGATCACGATCGTACCGTCACCGAGTTGCAATGGAAGAAGAATGTGTCAGTGTAGAACTTGGGGTTCCTTGAGCCGTTGATGATTGATCCCTCATACCGCCCACTAATAGTCCCTTGAACTGAAGACCGAAAGCGCGACCTCTCTACTTGGTTGCAAGTGTGCAGCCTTCACGGTCCGGCAGCGCTTCATCGTCCAGAGCTAATCGACGCCGGAGAATTAGAGGGAGGAGATTAGACCCACACTGGGCTTCTAATTATGAGGACAAGAGGATTATTCTAGCTCTTATTAGGCAACTATGACAAACTAGAACTAGAAGAACTAGAGGAGGCTCCAAAACTTGTATGATCAAAAGAGCACAAATCATCATGTATATATAGGTTGGAAGGGAGAGGGAGGGCTGCCACCAAGGAGGGAAAGCCTCCTTGGGGCACCGGCCTAAGGGGGAGGAGTTGGACTCCTCCCTCCCAATTCAGCCTCCTTCCATAGGGAAGGAGGCACTTTCCCACTTGGGCCTTTTTGACCCAAGTTGCCTTCCACCTCTTGGCCTTTTTAGGCCCGTTGATATTTAAATTAAGTATAAAATGTTCTAAATACTTCTAGAAAATTATATATATATATATATATATATATATATTAACATCCCCGGAAACTTTTTCCACATGTATTACCCGATACTCACGGAAACCCTTCCGGTGACCCCGAAACGCTTCCGGATCCTCTCGGAACTATTCCAAATAGTCATGAAGTAATTCCTAAAATATATTCTCATGACTCCTGTCCTACTAATACTCAGTAGATCATGATTTCCTTAAGCTTGTGACCCCGTAGGTTTGATAACTCACAGACATGGACGAAACCGTTCGTTCAATGCCCGGCAGCAGGACCGTGCACGCCCATTTTGGTCCCTGTGAGTACAAGAATAACATTCAGTGAACCTTTGGTTATACTGTGATTTTCCCTTTGCTTCTTGATAATTCATAAAACCAGGGATGCGTCGGTATCGTCCTGAGTCATCACCATACTCACTATACCGAAATCCTCGTTACTGGTTTTGTTCGTCATTCTCGTTATTGTGTTCCGGCTTCCCTGTGAGGTAGTCACCCATGTCTAGCCAGAAGGTTAAGGATGCTATCACACCGAGAGAGCCCTAAGAATACCTCTCCATCGTTGGAGGAGCAAATCCCACTCTTGAGCTATCCGGCCACTTGTGAAAGTTTTCGATGAGCCTGTAAATTGTCGTTATGAACACCGTGTTACAGGTGACATTTCAGCAACCCAAAGTCCACCGTACGGTAAGAAGTGACCATGATACTCTCAAGGCCCAAGGATAAAAATCACACGTTAACACTCCATGTTATTACAATTGATTACAGACGACATTATCTCAATTCATAACAAATAAGTTTGGGTCGATTCAATATGATCGTTTTTCCAACGTCATAATCTTGATGTTGTTTTAGTACTATCTGATGAGGACATGGCTACCTTGGATATGACCAAAAATGTTGCATACATGCATATTTGTGAGGTGACTTCTTATAAGATTATGCAATAATTTATTTGTGTTATTCAGGATGAAAATACTTCACCTATTTTTATTTCATGCTTAAATGCAGAATTGCTGAACACTTGTATGAACTATCTGTGAAGACAAAGGAAAAGGAAATGATTAGGTGTTGTTCAGGAAGTCATCTCGCGGCAAAGGAAATGATTTTGTGCTATTCAACAAGTCCTCTCGCATCACTTTTGGCCCAAGACAAGATAGAGTCCAAGTCCCCCATGTTTTGGACTCAAATCCATACTGCACAGACATACCTGACTCAAAACACCAAGAGCTCTTTCATCCAGACTCTGAATTAGGTAATTCTTTTTTTGGAAAGTTTATTTCGTGCACTTTCCAACCCAATTGGATTCACCTTCAAATTCGTCTGGAGCGTTGAGATATTGATGAAACAATCTGACACTGCAGCAGAATCCGAGTCAAACTACAAGTCTAAAGGTGTTACATCACCTCCACTTGGGCGCACGGGCCTTGTACGACCTAGGGTTAGTTTTAAGCCACCATGAGACCCACCTCCTTGGCTGCCACCCCATGCTCCTATATAAGTAGATCAATTTAGTAGCTTTTTGCTTGGGGTTTTTTTAGTTAAAAGTTAGCCGTTGCAACTTCGTGTACTTCGTTTGTGTCCAAGGAATAGACCAAGACCACGTTTGGATCCCCACTTGTTATCAATACTTCATATATGTTCGCAATATTCAGATTGCATTATCATTTTCTTTCTTGTTCTTCGATTGCATGTAGCAATAGACCTTCATGGTCAGGCCGATCGTACTTCCGGCATCGTCCGTAACCTCGGGAGATTGGTTTAGCGATTGCTAAGCCGCAACATCATGCGTGTTTGTAGTCGGATCGTCAAAGTCGACTCCACCAAATTGATAGTTATCATCTCACCGAAAGATCGGGATCCTCGCCTCTATCAAGTGGTATCAGTTTTCAGGTTACTCTGTGAGAATTTCCGGTTAACCCTAGATTAGATTTATTTTCTTTTCTACTGTCCAATAAAAAACCATAAAAAAGTTAGATATGTTCATCCTTTGTCCAAGCCAATCGGAGCCTTTGTAATTTTCTTCTCAATGCTTGCCTAGTTGAATTATCGGTTATGTCGTCGTGTCGAGTTATTGGTCTTAGTGTCTAGTTCCTATAGAGTTTCAAGTTCTGTTCACATTAGTCACACCGCCGCTGCATCATTATCCCTTCCGCTGTCCACGACCCCATCCATCAGTTTCCACCATGTGCTCCCCATTGCTCATTGTCATACTCACACTTGACGTCGTCCGCATCTTCACTTGATCCAATCTGCATCTTATCTAGTTTGTCTTGAAAAGATAGAAAAAGAGTAAAAAAAGTGAAAGAAAAAAGAGAAGAAAAAAGTGTGAGAAAAAAGGAGAAATTTCGGATATATCTAGACTCAATCTCGTATCTAGATTTTGATTGGAATATGTTTTGTGCAGAGTTTAGTAAAATAGGTATATCTTTCTGATACGAAGTCTGGTTTGGCTCCACCAGTACTCAAATTAAAGCTAGCGACAAGTTGCATCTTAATTGTTGCAGAAGCTTGTTCAATATTTGGCACCTCAAAATCGTCTTTTAAATATGTCTTTTTGCCCTCAGAAGTTCGCGAACACAGTTTGTTACTGTTTTTCAGGCGAGTTTTAGAATTTTTTGCCTCGTCATACCAACTCGGAATTGAGTGATTCTTTTTGTGTTTCAAAACTTGAGTCAGTAACATTCTTGAGAAAAATTATCAAAAAAATTGCACAAACTTTTCTAGAGGAAACTTGGAGAGAGAGTGTTTGGTATATCCTGCTTAGAGCTTGTTTCTTATCATTATCTTCACTGCCATTGTGATCTTCGATTATATCTTGCTGCCAAGAGCTAGTTCATATGTTTTTTGTCGCTAGTTGTGCTATGGCGACACCATTAGTGTTATAGGCTCGCGTCTCTAGTCTGGTCTAGCCTAGGACCAACATAGTACCGTTATTGAGCATTTATTCAACATTGCATCTCTGAATTGATTATTGCTAATATTTTGCTACCATATATATAAAGCCAACCTAGCTTCACATATTTCTACACCATGCATATTTATGTTCACCTATCAGTTGCTTTGTCAATCTTTGGAGTTATTTGACACCGTTGGTTTCCGGTCATGACCTGCTGCATGGTAAGAACTTGTAAGACATTGATATTTGCTATGCTATGAGCGTTTTACCACCACATCCTATTAGTTCATAGGAACAATATTTTTGCATTTTGTTTCTTGCTTTTCTACTTATTATGACAGGTTCCAGCGTTGTTAGTTCTTGGGCTTCATCGATCGTGGGAGACATACCATCACCTAAGAAAATACAGCAACCGCCACGAGAGGATCAACGACATTAGAATGCGCATAATCAGGTTAATACTTCCATGCCACCATTTAATGGCCGTTTTCAGCCTCATTTATATATTGAATGGGAGTACAAAATAAATGCTATGTTTGCTTCCCATAATTTTGATGAGCATCGAAAATTTCAAGCTGCAGTTAGTACTTTCAGTAGCTTTGCTTTAGTTTGGTGGAATGAATATTGTTGGTTAAATCCTGATTATACCTACTACTTGGGATGGTTTAAAACTTGTCATGAGAGATAGATTCGTAGACGTGTATTATACTCGTGGCATGATAAAAAACACAACATTTAAAACAAGGTAGTGACACCGCAACAAAATATTATGATGATTTACAAACTACCTTGTTGCATTCCTTTTTAGAAGAAAGTGAAGAAGATTTTATGGATAGATTTTGGGAAGGATTAAACTGCGATATTCAAGAGATAGTAATTCATGAAGAGTGTTATCCTATGGACCATTTTATTCATCTTTCTTGCAAAGCTGAACAGGAAATAAAACAAATTGTGGCCCACAACGAGAGCAAGTGCAAGGTGCACATTCCAAGAGTTGATATAGTTGTTCCTTCAAGTACTAGGCGTATGATACGTATCCAATGTATCTATATTTTTTTACTGTTTCATGCTATTATATTATCTGTTTTGGATGTTTAATGGGAATTAATATGCTCTTTTATATTATTTTTGGGACTAACCTATTAACCGGAGGCCCAGTGCCAGTTTCTGTTTTTTGCCTATTTTAGAGTTTTGCAGAAAAGGAATACCAAACGGAGTCCAAACGGAATGAAACCTTCGCAATGATCTTTCTTGGACCGAAAGCAATCCAGAAGACTTGGAGTTGAAGTCTGGAACTCCACGAGGCAGGAGGGCGCGCCCAGGGGGTAGGCGTGCCCCCCACCCTTGTGGGCCCCTCGTAGCTCTACCAACATTCTTCTTTCGCCTATATATACTCTTATACCCTAGAAACATCAGGGGGAGCCACGAAACCACTTTTCCACCACCAAAACCTTGTGTACCTGTGAGATCCCATCTTGGGGCCTTTTCCTACGATCTGCCAGAGGGGAAATCGATCACGGAGGGCTTCTACATCAACACCATAGCCTCTCCGATGAAGCGTGAGTAGTTCACCACAGACCTTCAGGTCCATAGTTATTAGCTATATGGCTTCTTCTCTCTCTTTGATCTTCAATACAAAGTTCTCCTCGATGTTCTTGGAGATCTATTCGATGTAATACTCTTTTGCGGTGTGTTTGCCAAGATCTGATGAATTGTGGATTTATGAACTTGATTATCTATGAATATTATTTGGTTCTTCTCTGAATTCTTATATGCATGATTTCATATCTTTGCAAGTCTCTTCGAATTATCAGTTTAATTTGGCCTACTGGATTGAACTTTCTTGCAATGGGAGAAGTGCTTAGCTTTGGGTTCAATCTTGCGGTGTCCTTTCCCAGTGACAGTAGGGGCAGCAAGGCATGTATTGTATTGTTGCCATCGAGGATAAAAAGATGGGGTTTGTATCATATTGCTTGGGTTTATCCCTCTACATCATGTCATCTTGCTTAATGCGTTACTCCGTTCTTATGAAGTTAATACTCTAGATGCATGCTGGATAGCGGTCGATGTGTGGAGTAATAGTAGTAGATGAAGAATCGTTTTGATCTACTTGACACGGAGGTGATGCCTATATTCATGATCATTGCCTTAGATATCTTCATAACTATGCGCTTTTCTATCAATTGCTCGGCAGTAATTTGTTGACCCACTGTAGTACATGCTATCTTGAGAGAAGCCACTAGTGAAACCTATGGCCCCCGGGTCTCTTTCTTAATATATTGCATCTCTTTTATTTACATCGCATCTCGTTTACCATTTTGCAATCTTTACTTTCCAATCTATACAACAAAAATACCAAAAATATTTACTTTACTATCTTGATTAGATCTCACTTTTGCGAGTGACCGTGAAGGGATTGACAACCCCTTTATCGCGTTGGTTGCAAGGTTCTTGATTGTTTGTGCAGGTACTAGGAGACTTGTGCGTTGTCTCCTACTGGATTGATACCTTCGTTCTCAAAAACTAAGGGAAATACTTACGCTACTTTGCTGCATCACCCTTTCCTCTTCAAGGGAAAACCAACGCATGCTCAAGAGGTAGCAAGAAGGATTTCTGGCACCGTTGCCGGGGAGATCTATGCCAAGTTAAGACATACCAAGTACCCATCATAAACTCTTCTCCCTCGCATTACATTATTTGCCATTCGCCTCTCGTTTTCCTCTCCCCCACTTCTAAAATGATTTTCGAAAACCTTTGCCTTTTCTTCGCCCTTCTTTCGTTCGTCCTTTTGTTTGCTCATGTTGCCATGTGCCCTCTATTTGCTTGCATCTTCGCTTGCTAAAAATCTATTGGTATGGATCCTCATCCTCTTGCTAACCTTTTTAAGAGATCCAATTCTGATGAACCAATTGCTAGTGAGTTGTGTGCACTAGATTATCTTTATGAGGTTTTGCTTGAAATCCGTGAATCTGGAAATTGTGATGAAGTACTTTATGAAGTGATTCATGGTAGATCTTTTAATGAAAAGCATGATTGCAATGATGGTATTATAAATTCTATTAATGTCAGTTGTGCTAATAATATGCAAAACCCTAAGCTTGGGGATGCTAGTTTTGCTATATCCTCTACTTGTTGCAACGATCATGATTGGGGTGATTCTTCTTATGATCTTGAAAATTTATTTAAGCCTCATGATGAATATGTGATTGAAAATAATGTTTGCAATAATATTGATAGTGGGTCTGGAAGAGTGTCAACTTTATATCCCACATATTTGGATAATATTTAATCTTATGAAGTTTTTGGTAAAAGTGGGTTCGGAGAGGTCATGACTTTAATTGATAATAATCCCACTATTTTGGAACAGTGTCAACTTTGCATGCATGTGGATCATATAGAGAATATGTTATGTGATAGCTATACTGTTGAATTTGATCGTGATCCTACATGTAATTATTATGAGAGAGGAAAATATGGTTGTAGAAATTTTCATGTCACTAAATTTCCTCTCGTTATGTTGAGATTGTTATTGTTTCTCACTTCTTTCTTGCATATGCTAGTTTTTGCTTGTCTTGATAATTTATTTGCCTATAAGATGCCTATGAATAGGAAGTATGCTAGACTTATATGTGTTTTTCATATGCTATATGATGCTCTCTTTGTGCTTCAATTCTCGTCTTTCATGTGAGCATCATCGAAATTATCAATGCCTAGCTAGGGGCGTTAAACGATAGCGCTTGTTGGGAGGCAACCCAATTTTATTTTTGTTCCTTGCTTTCTGTTCCTGTTTAGTAATAAATAATTCATATAGCCTCTGTTTAGATGTGGTTTTATGTTTTAATTAGTGTTTGTGCCAAGTAGAACCTTGGGAAGACTTGGGTGAAGTCTTTGCGATCTTGCTGTAAAAAACAGAAACTTTTGCGCTCACGAGATTAGCTTCCATTTTTAACTGGAGAGTTATTTTAGGTTGATTCTTTTTTCAGATGATTAATAGACAAATTCCTCATGTCCACCTATTTATTTAAGAATTTTTGTAGTTCTAGAAGTATTCGAACATTACAGATTGCTACAGACTGTTCTGTTTTTGACAGATTCTGTTTTTCGTGTGTTGTTTGCTTATTTTGATGAATCTATGAGTAGTATCGGGGGGTATGAACCATAGAGAAGTTGGAATAAAGTAGGTTTAACACCAATATAAATAAATAATGAGTTCATTAAAGTACCTTAAAGTGGTGGTTTATTTTCTTATACTAACGGAGCTCATGAGATTTTCTGTTGAGTTTTGTGTTGTGAAGTTTTCAAGTTTTTGGGTAAAGATTTAATGGATTTTGGAATAAGGAGTGGCAAGAGCCTAAGCTTGGGGACGCCCAAGGCACCCCAAGGTAAAATTCAAGGACAACCAAAAACCTAATCTTGGGGATGCCCCGGAAGGCATCCCCTCTTTCGTCTTCGTCTATCGGTAACTTTACTTGAGGCTATATTTTTATTCACCACATGATATGTGTTTTGCTTGGAGCGTCTTGTATGATTTGAGTCTTTGCTTTTTAGTTTACCACAATCATCCTTGCTTTAAACACTTTTTGGGAGAGACACGCATGAACCGGAATTTATTAGAATACTCTATGTGCTTCACTTATATCTTTTGAGCTAGATAATTTTGCTCTAGTGCTTCACTTATATATTTTTAGAGCATGGTGGTGGTTTTATTTTATAGAAATTATTGATCTCTCATGCTTCACTTATTTATTTTGAGAGTCTTTTAGAACAGCATGGTAATTTGCTTTGGCTATAAATTTAGTCCTAATATGATGGGCATCCAAGATGGGTATGATAAAAACTTTCATATAAAGTGCATTGAATACTATGAGAAGTTTGATTCCTTATGATTGTTTTGAGATATGAATATGGTGATATTAGAGTCATGGTAGTTGATTAGTTGTGAATTTGAGAGATACTTGTGTTAAAGTTTGTGATTCTCGTAGCATGCACGTATGGTGAACCGTTATGTGATGAAATCGGAGCATGATTTATTTTTTGATTGTCTTCCTTATGAGTGGCGTCGGGGACGAGCGATGGTCTTTTCCTATCAATCTATCCCCCTAGGAGCATGCGCGTAGTACTTCTTTTTGATAACTAATAGATTTTGCAATAAGTATGTGAGTTCTTTATGAATAATGTTGAGTCCATGGATTATACGCACTCTCACCCTTCCACCATTGCTAGCCTCTCTAGTACCGCGCAACTTTCGCCGGTACCATAAACCCACCATTTACCTTCCTCAAAACAGCCACCATACCTACCTATTACGGCATTTCCATAGCCATTCCGAGATATATTGCCATGCAACTTTCCACCGTTCCATTTATTATGACACGCTCCATCATTGTCATATTGCTTTGCATGATCATGTAGTTGACATCGTATTTGTGGCAAAGCCACATTCATAATTCTTTCATACATGTCACTCTTGATTCATTAAACATCCCGGTACACCGCCGGAGGCATTCACATAGAGTCATATTTTGTTCTAAGTATCGAGTTGTACTTCTTGAGTTGTAAGTAAATAAAAGTGTGATGATCATCATTATTAGAGCATTGTCCCAGTGAGGAAAGGATGATGGAGACTATGATTCCCCCACAAGTCGGGATGAGACTCCGGACAAACAATAAAAAAAAGAGGCCATAAAAAAGGAGAAAATTCCCAAATAAAAAAATGAGAGAAAAAGAGAGAAGGGACAATGCTACTATCCTTTTACCACTGTTGTGCTTCAAAGTAGCACCATGATCTTCATGATATAGAGTCTCCTATGTTGTCACTTTCATATACTAGTTGGAATTTTTCATTAAGAACTTGGCTTGTATATTCCAATGATGGGCTTCCTCAAATTGCCCTAGGTCTTCGTGAGCCAGCGAGTTGGATGCACACCCACTTAGTTTCTTGTTGAGCTTTCGTACACTTATAGCTCTAGTGCATCCGTTGCATGGCAATCCCTACTCACTCACATTGATATCTATTGATGGGCATCTCCATAGCCCATTGATACGCCTAGTTGATGTGAGATTATCTTCTCCTTTTTGTCTTCTCCACAACCACCATTCTATTCCACCTATAGTGCTATGTCCATGGCTCACGCTCATGTATTGCGTGAAGATTGAAAAAGTTTGAGAACATCAAAAGTATGAAACAATTGCTTGGCTTGTCATCGGGGTTGTGCATGATTTAAATATTTTGTGTGATGAAGATAGAGCATAGCCAGACTATATGATTTTGTAGGGATAACTTTCTTTGGCCATGTTATTTTGAGAAGACATGATTGCTTTATTAGTATGCTTGAAGTATTATTATTTTTATGTCAATATTAAACTTTTGTTTTGAATCATTTGGATCTGAACATTCATGCCACAATAAAGAAAATTACATTGATAATTATGATAGGTAGCATTCCACATCAAAAATTCTGTTTTAATCATTTACCTACTCGAGGACGAGCAGGAATTAAGCTTGGGGATGCTTGATACGTCTCCAACGTATCTATAATTTTTTATTGTTTCATGCTATTATATTATCTGTTTTGGATGATTAATGGGCTTTAATATGCTCTTTTATATTATTTTTGGGACTTACCCTATTAACCGGAGGCCCAGTGCCAGTTTCTATTTTTTTTGCCTATTTTAGAGTTTTGCAGAAAAGGAATGCCAAACGGAGTCCAAACGGAATGAAACCTTCGCGATGATCTTTCTTGGATCAAAAGCAATCCAGAAGACTTGGAGTTGAAGTCTGGAACTCCACGAGGCGGCCACGAGGCAAGAGGGCGCGCCCAGGGGGTAGGCGTGCCCCCCACCCTCGTGGGCCCCTCGTAGCTCCACAGACGTACTTCTTTCGCCTATATATACTCTTATACCCTAGAAACATCAGGGGGAGCCACGAAATCACTTTTCCACTGCTGCAACCTTCTGTACCCGTGAGATCCCATCTTGGGGCCTTTTCCGGGAATCTGCCGGAGGGGGAATCGATCACGGAGGGCTTCTACATCAACACCATAGCCTCTCCGATGAAGCGTGAGTATTTTACCACAGACCTTCGGGTCCATAGTTATTATCTAGATGACTTCTTCTCTCTCTCTCTGATCTTCAATACAAAGTTCTCCTCGATGTTCTTGGATATCTATTCGATGTAATACTCTTTTGCTGTGTGTTTGCCGAGATCCGATGAATTGTGGATTTATGAACTTGATTATCTATGAATATTATTTGGTTCTTCTCTGAATTCTTATATGCATGATTTGATATCTTTGCAAGTCTCTTCGAATTATCGGTTTAGTTTGGCCTACTAGATTGATCTTTCTAGCAATGGGAGAAGTGCTTTGCTTTGGGTTCAATCTTGCGGTGTCCTTTCCCAGTGACAGTAGGGACAGCAAGGCACGTATTGTATTTCTGCCATCGAGGAAAAAAAGATGGGGTTTATATCATATTGCTTGAGTTTATCCCTCTACATCATGTCATCTTGGTTAATGCGTTACTCCGTTCTTATGAACTTAATACTCTAGATGCATGCTGGATAGCGGTCGATGTGTGGAGTAATAGTAGTAGATGCAGAATCGTTTCGATCTACTTGACACGGACGTGATGCCTATATTCATGATCATTGCCTTAGATATCTTCATAACTATGGGCTTTTCTATCAATTGCTCGGTAGTAATTTGTCACCCACCGTAATACATGCTATCTTGAGAGAAGCCACTAGTGAAACCTATGGCCCCCGGGTCTCTTTCTTATTATATTGCATCTCTTTTATTTACATCGCATCTCATTTACTATTTTGCAATCTTTACTTTCCAATTTATACAACAAAAATACCAAAAATATTTACTTTACTATCTTTATTAGATCTCACTTTTGCGAGTGACCGTGAAGGGATTGACAACCCCTTTATCGCGTTGGTTGCAAGGTTCTTGATTGTTTGTGCAGGTACTAGGTGACTTGTGCGTTGTCTCCTACTGGATTGATACCTTGGTTCTCAAAAACTGAGGGAAATACTTACGCTACTTTGCTGCATCACCCTTTCCTCTTCAAGGAAAAACCAACCCATGCTCAAGAGGTAGCAGCGTACTATGACATCCACATCCATTGTTGTGAGGACTACATCATCTCCACCATGTGACACATCATCATCGAGAGTGCCTTCATCATCTGAGTTGATCATAAGAGCTAATGACAAAGGTACTGATTTTCCACCTTGACATGAGAATGATGAATGCCTTCTCAATTTAAATGTGCCATGAGATGATCTACCCACTACTTTGATCGCAACACTCATTTTAGAGGACTATGTTGATGATTGATTTTGCCATGTAATCAAACAACTACAATATCAACAATGTCGAGTACACCCATTGAATTAACTGCGAAAGAATCATGTGAAGCAGGTATTAAATCAGATTTGGATCAAATACGTTTGAAAATAGTTGTGCCAATGTTTAATAATTTTGATATGACCTCTAATCTTGGTGATGATTTTGTGTCAAATGACTCATTGCATGTTTGCTTATTTAAGAATGTTATAGCATGTAAATTTGATGCAAGTAAAGTTTATTCACCAATGTTGGTTGGTTTAATGATGAACATTAATTGTCAATCTTTTGATATGAATAAGAGCTTCACTTATATGTGCAAACTGAGTTGCAATATTTTCATGCCATCTACTTCTTGTGATAATATTTTGGCTTTATATTTTATGAACTATGAAAGTTACTCATGTATAAATGTGTCATATGTGCAAAAACCAATGGAAGTAAAAATGGATGACATATACATATACAACATGTACACCTTGTCTCTTTTGTTAGCCACATTTCAGACTAAGCAACGCCTAGGACGGCTTAGTTTTCAAGAAGGGGAGGATGATGAGGACATGGCTATCTTGGATACAGCAAAAAATGTTGAATAGATGCATATTTGTGATGTGATTTCTTATAAGAATTGTGCAATAATTTATTTATGTTATCCAGCACAAAAATACTTCACCTATTTTTAATTCATGCCTAAATGTATAATTGTTGAACACTTGTACGAATTACATGTGAAGACAAAGAAAAAGGAAATGATTAGGTGTTGTTCAAGAAGTCGTCTCGCGTCAAAGGAAATGATTTTTTGCTGTTCAACAAGTCCTCTCACAGAACTTTTGGCCCAAGAGAAGATAGATTCCAAGTCCGCACGTTCTGGACTTAGATTCGGACTGCACAGACATACCTGACTCAAAATGCCAAGAACTCTTTCATCCGGACTCCTAATTGTGTGATTACTTATTTTGTTGGAAAGTTTATTTCGTGCACTTTCCAACCCAATTGTATTCACCTTAAAATTCATCCAAAGCATCGAGATATTGACGAAACAATCTGACGCCGCAGCGGAATCCGAGTCAAACTACAAGTCCAAAGGTGTTGCATCACCTCCACTTGGACCCATGGGCCTTGTATGACCTAGGGTTAGTTTGAGGCTGCCTTGGGACGTCCTCCCACCTCCTTGGACGCCACCCTTGCTCCTATATAAATAGAGCAATCTAGTAGCTTTTTACTTGGGATTTGTTTAGTTAAGAGTTAGCCATCGCAACTTCGTGTACTCTGTTTGTGTCCAACGACCAGACAAAGACCGCTTTTTGATCCCCACTTTTTATCAATACTTCATATATATATATATATATATATATATATATATATATATATTTTCTTGCTTGTTCATTGATTGCGTGCAGGAATAGACCTTCGTGGTCAGGCTGATCGTGTTTCTGGCATCATCAATAACCTTAGGGATTGGTTTAGCTATTGCTAATGCGCAATGTCGTGCGTGTTTGTAGTCGGATCATCAAAGTCAACTCCACCAAATCGATAGTTATCATCTCATCGAAAGATCGGGATCCTCGCCTCTATCACTATCGTTACACTTAATGATATCCTAAGATCCGGAAAACATGATCACCAACAACACTTGAGTGCGAAACTAGGAACCTTTATTTTATCAGTTTGTCATTTCACACGTGAATATGAGTTTTCCACTGAATCGCATGTTCCAGGATCATAGCAGTTATAGCATGAAATATAAACACTTAATTATGAATATGGAAATATAATAATACAATATTGTTGCCTCCATGGCATATTTCCAACTGCAACACGTTGGTCTTGAGGATCCCTGTACCCCCTATACTTGGCTCATCTTGCTCTCTGACTAGCATCGCCCGACTCGGCCTGATCCATGCCCCAATGCAGTATGTCCACTAACATAGCGCCTTTCACTGGGTCAGGAATCAGCGTCATCAATTCCCCTAACGATATCTTGATCACCACAATGTAGCAATACGGCAACAAAAGATGAATCTCAAAAAAAATATTCAAAGCAAATATAAGGCAGAAAAAACCAAGGCATTCATAGGCTGCCAGGCCTCAATTTCAAGTGCTATTCAAGGGCCGCACAGCCACAGAGTTAAACCTTAATTCAAACCCGTCAGCCAGACCTCACATGACCAATCGTCATTTTAACTTTGACAAATTCAGGGTCTTTATAAGATTGATTGTCAAGAGTACGACGAGTCATTCCAGGATTACCTGGTCGGAGTGGCAGGCAAACAAAGGCAGGATAACTCGGATTTTCAGTGAATACACATGGTGTCCAAGCCTATTATAAGGGACAACAAAGCTCTTGTTCATTAACAAGGAGCCCCCGAGTAATATTTTATTCCAGGCATATAAGCCGGAATAGTAGGGTAGTCATAGCTATGCTCAGTGAGTAGGAAGCCCCCAAGTATTTTGTAATCATGGCATACAAGCCGGATCAAGAGGGTAGTCATATCTATGCTCAATAAGCAGGAAGCCCCCAAGTGATCGTATGAAGTGACAATACAGACTCTTATTCTCAGAAATGAAACGATAGAGGCACTGGATTATCAGGGGTGCCAGCTTTATTATATTCATCATAATATATACATTGATAGAAGTATGTACATGACAAGAGCCGGTGGCTCAGGTGTAATAAGGTCAAAGATGAGAAATATTCCACGGCCGGCGGGTCTCCTCCTCCGATGTACGTGAGTCCTTGTGGTCTTGAACATCGGTAAGGAAGTATGACCCATTGTTCAGATTTTTGCTGACCACAAAGGGTCCTTCCCAAGGTGGGGATAGCTTGTGCATGTCGGTTTGATCCTGGATGAGCCAGAGCACCAAATCTCCTTCTTGAAAGGTCCTGGTTTTAACCCGGCGGCTATGATAACAACGCAGATCTTGCTGGTAAATCGCCGAACGAGACACCGCACGGTCACGCTCCTCATCCAACAGGTCAAGAGAATCCTGATGTGCTTTTTCATTATCAGCTTCAACATAAGCCGCCACACGGGGCGAGTCGTGACGGATGTCACTAGGGAGAACCGCCTCTGCTCCGTAAACCATGAAGAAAGGCGTGTAACCCATAGATCTGTTGGGGTAGTATTGATGCTCCATAACACTGAGGGAAATTCCTCCACCCAACAACCCGGTGTCCTCTGCAAGGGACCATAAGCTGGGGCTTGATGCCTCTCAAGATTTCTTGATTGGCTCTTTCAGCTTGGCCATTGGACTGGGGGTGAGCCACTGATGATACATCAAGACGAATATGCTCCCGTTGATAGAATTCTTTCATAGCACCCTTTGACAGATTAGTGCCATTATCAGTTATAATGTTGTGAGGATAGCCAAACCGGAAAATCACCTTTTTGATGAATTGAACCGTTGTTGCCGCGTCACACTTACTGACCGGCTCTGCTTCGACCCACTTTGTGAATTTGTCAACCGCCACCAAAAGGTGGATGTCGGTGTCAAAACCAACGGATCTCGGGTAGGGGGTCCCAAACTGTGCGTCTAAGGTCGATGGTAATAGGAGACAGGGGACACAATGTTTACCCAGGTTCGGTCCCTCTCTATGGAGGTAATACCCTACTTCCTGCTTGATTGATCTTGATGAATATGAGTATTACAAGAGTTGATCTACCACGAGATCGCAATGGCAAAAACCATAGAAGTCTAGCCCGTCTGACTATAATTGTATCTCCTCTACGGACTAAGCCCTCTAGTTTATATAGACACCGGAGGGGACTAGGGTTACACAAAGTCGGTTACAGAGAAGGGAATCTTCATATTTAGTCGCCAAGCTTGCCTTCCACGCCAAGGAGAGTCCCATCTGGACACGGGTAAAAAGTCTTCGGTCTTTGTATCTTCACAGCCCATTAGTCCGGCCCATGTCCAATAGGCCGGACGCCCGAGGACCCCCTAGTCCAGGACTCCCTCAGTAGCCCCTGAACCAGGCTTCAATGGTGAGATGTCTGGCGCGCAGATTGTCTTCGGCATTGCAAGGCGGGTTCCCCTTCCGAATACTCCAAGATAGTCTTCGGACGCAACGAACGTGTCCGGATCTGCAACACAAGTTCCACACACAACCGCAGAGAGTATAATATTTCACGAGTCCAATCTGCTGACAACTTTTTGTAACGTGACATCACACTTGCTCGGTCATTATTTCAAACAGTTCCTTGTCCTGCCGTTCCATGTTTCGAGGCATGGTTTTTATTGGCACGTCCTGTCGAAGCAGGGATCATGTCCCCTTATTGCGGGATTCTCATCAATACGAGCGTGGGTAATCCAACCGTTCCTCTGGAAAGACCCCTTAGGAATAGGCAGGTTTTCAGGCTTAGGAGGAGGCATTCGATACCCGTTGCCTTTATAAAGGTGCCAAGGGCCGTCTTATTTTACGCCAACCCTTTCCTCAACCTTTCCAACTCCGAGCTCTAGCACCCAAGGTTCGACTTCATTGCTTCAAGCTTCCTAATCATGTTCAGTCCCAACCCGTAGGGCCGATGGGTGGCTTCCTCCGTTACAGAGGAGGACATTGCGAAGCTCCGGGCGGCCAGATATCTGACCGCGGAGATACCCCACAGACTTCCTGTTCAAGGACAGGTTATTCCGACTCCCAGATCCGGTGAGAGGGTAGTATTCATCTCTCACTTCCTCCGAGGGCTAGGATTTGCTCTTCATCCTTTCGTCCAGGGGCTCGTGTTTTATTACGGACTAGATTTTCACGATCTAGCCCCAGATTCTTTCCTCCACGTCTCGTCATTTATCATCACGTGTGAGGCCTTCCTTCATATTCCCCCACACTTCGGCTTATGGCTCAAGACCTTTAGTGTGAAGCCGAAGGTGGTCGACGGGAAACAGGCGGAGTGCGGTCGTGCCACAGTGAGCAAGCTTACCAATGCTCTCTGGCCAAAAGGCTCCTTCACCGAAAATTCCAACCTATGGCAGCGGGAGTGGTTTTACGTCACCGAACCCCGCGGTACCAAGTGGGCAGCTATACCTGCATTCCGCTTTAGCCCTCCGTTACAACTCGCATCATGGATTAATAAGGGGTTGGACTGGGGATCAGTTGACGAAGTGTAGACTCTACAGAGCCGCATCCGAAGCCTCCTTGAGAAGGACATCGATCTTGTCAATGTGATTCAAGTAATGCTAGTCCGCCGAGCCCTGCCATGCCAGCGTCGGCCTCTCCATATGTGGGAGTTTAATCCGGAAGGACCACGGACCCTCCAACACTTCTTTGGCACTACGCACAAAGGAATGTGGAAGTTGTTTTTTGGGGAACGAAAACAGTGGCCGGACACCGCCGAGGACATCGGCCTCGACTGCAACCATCCGGATACCTCAGTAAGCGCTCGACTCCTGAACACTTTTTTAGTTAAGTATGCCGTAATATGTAACTGAGCAAACTATCTCCTTCCAGGGCTGGATAAAGAAAGCGGAGCGAATTAGGTGTTCGGGCCCCCTTCCCAAAGACTCAGCGGATCCCATGCTAACAAGGATGTTGGCCCCGGCACCGCATCAGGTGCCCGTGAAGGAGGACCAGGCGGAGAGCGGGAAGGCTAAAGGTAGCCTACATTCCGAGGGGATATCATACACAGTGTCCGGGGAGATCAAGGTTCCCCCACCTGAAGACAAAAGTGAAGGAGAAGCCAACATCCCTTCTCCCCATGGTAAGAAAAGGGATGCCTCCGAAGATTGGGAGGAAAGGGCTCCTAAGCGAGGCAAGGTGGCCCTGTCGGGCGGTTCGGGCTTGGAGGACGACGTCGTCGCACAGTCCCACGATGAGGACAAGCCCCTAGCCAAATCGTAAGTGAACAAGGATGTTTTTAAACATATCCCATTCCTTTCCTGTTACCAAGGTAACATCTAGAATATATGTTTTTGCAGCTCGGCAAACAGTCTTCTTCACCAATCCTCTTCCTCGGGAGATCTTCTTCCGGAGATGATGGAAAGCGAGACACCTCCACTGGTCTCCTCGCCCAATAAGGCGGACGTCTTTGAGGTGTCGTCCCGGAGGGTCTCTCCTGATCAACAAGTGGTGCGAGGGGTGATGAAGACACTACCCGAAGGTGATACTTCGGCGGCCCAGGGTCCGGGGCCCAACAATAAAGGCCCCGGACTGTCCGGTTTACAGCCGGAGACGATGCTGGGGACGAGTAAACGGATCCCTTCGAAGGGAGGCCGTACTCCTACAGCAGCTTCCGGAGATCCAGAAGCGCCGGATATATTGACGAACATGCTGCGTCAGGCGTCCGTCTCAGAGGAACATCGCACCTTGATGGGTACGGTGGTTGAAAGGGTTCTGTCCGTGAAAAGCGGATTGAATGAAGCCTTCACGAGCCTGCTAAGAGGCTTCGAGGTTTGTACTGTAATATTTTCGATTGTGCTTTATTCACAAAATGCACCCGTGTATAGATAGTAGCCCCTGAGACTCTGATTGGCTTCCCAAGGGAGGCGATCAGAGGATCAAAAAGATATGCCCAGGAAATAATCCGATTAATTGGAACACAGGTTGTTTCCTCCCTGGCGGCTGCCCGAACTACAGAGGTTGCAGATCTGCAGCGGAAGCTTGACGTAGCGGATGATGACATCACGCTTATCAACAGGCGGCTTGACGAGGTGCAAGGTATGTTTTAGGGGTAGTTAGTGCATGCGCGTGCTTATAATATAAGCAGGATGCTAAGCATTGTATACTGAAATATGCATGACTGCAGATGGTGCTGCCGCAGTTGAGATCCAAGGAGCAGGCCCGGATTAGTAATGCGGCTGCCGAAAAGGCATCGGCTGAATTAGAGGCCAAACAGGCTGCTCGGCGCCAGTATGAGGAGAGAATATCCACGATGGCGCTTGAGCTAAAGGATGCTGCTAGCCGCTGCGAATTTCTCGAGAAGGATAATAAAGCCGAAACGGATGATCTTGACAAGGCCTTACGAGAGGCGAAAGAAGCGCGGTCCGAGTCTAAAGCGGCCCGGGAGGAGATCCGGCAAGCGGGGGAGATCGCGGCTGGTAAGCCCTTTTTATTACAAACTAAGTTTGGCGATCCGAATTATGCCCCGCTGAATCAAGTGTGGAGTTCTCCAGACGCATTGTTGGACTTGTCGAAGAGTGTCTCCGCTGCGACGCAGTTTTTTCAAGTGCAAGATGGACGTGCAACAGAAAAGCTGTTCTGGTCGCAGTTTAGCATGCCGAAACGTCTGCCGCTACTGAACGAATAGATGGCTCTGTGGGCAGAGCTCCACAAGATGTCCGGATCTGCCATGAAAGACGTCGTGGTCTGGCTATGGCCGACTGAGCCAATTCCGGATAGTTATTTTGGTTTGGTGCAACGACTTGTTGATGCGGTGCCGCGTATCGACGCCGTGAAGCAATCGTCGTGCATTGAAGGTGCACGGATGGCTTTTGCCCGTGTCAAGACATACCGGGTGAAGATGAAGGCCACCGACGTTGCAGCGAAGAGTCCACCCAAGGGCAAGGACCACCATGCACCAGAGCATTATTTTGAGGTTGTTTTAGAGGGTGCCCGCTTGATAGAGGGTCAGTGCTCGAAAGACGTGATATTCGAGTGAAAATGTATTGAAATTGTAAAAGACAATATTATGAAATAATAAATCTATTTTTGATTTTAGAGTTGCTTAAAAGCTTTGATTCCTCCTGTGCGGCCGTTTTTGCATAATATGAAAGTTTTCCAGTCGTCGACTTCAGCCCCCTCGTAGAAAGTACGGCGGTGTTCGGAAAAGCAATTGATCACTCTTAACCCAATGTCTTGGTCCATAAAGGAGGTGTCAATGCGGTGAACTAGGCAATCGGACTATAGGGCATTAACACTTTCACTTAGCCATAGGAGTTTTATGGTGGATCTACGATATATACCCTCTTATGTACACGGTTATCCAATGCGGTGCCTTACATGTATGACCTGAAAGAAGGTCCTTCGTGTAATACGGGGGAATCGCGAAAGATACCGTTAAGTCATCGAGTGGTTGAACAGCTCTCGCCGCATCATGACAGTCAGTTTTCGGCTTTCTCTACTGAGGTGTTTGACCAAATGAACCGGAAACACAATCGCAGTAGTTCTCGCTTTACTACCCTAGCCGATAGAACGGAACGTAAGGTAGTAAGCACAGGAGCCGGGCAACCCAACTATTGACCCAAGACATGATTCGGAGCTGATGCATATAAGGCCGAACTCGCGAAGTATGCTATAAAGCTATTCAGACTTTATTGGCAACTCATTTTGCTCCCATACCAAGCCCCTGGCAAGTTATGTCGGGGTGCGTGTGTGAAACAACCAAAGGAGCCAAATTCAGTTCTATATAGAAAAGTGAATACCGGATACGGATTATGTTCACTGGAACCTGAGTGACATGCCAATCGTCATTTTATAGATAATAACACCACAACACCGGCTATTTGACATGCCAGGGGTCGACGGCTGAGGAAACACGCACTTTACATGCTCGCAAAATAGATAGTGCGGTCTACAAAAATTTGTTTTGGACCTCCTGTCGCACGTCTGCGCCGCCTTTCCTCGATGAAGGGGCTCCTTAACAGGAGTAGCCTTTGGGTGAATTTACGAGCCCGAACTCCTATAGTCTGTGAGATGACCAGCCTTTGCGCCACCCGTGGTAAAGGATAATGAAAAGGAAAGAGTAGTTAGAAAAGAAAAAAGAGGTTATGGGAGTACTTGCAGGCTCGTCCGTTTTGTGCTTCCGCCGATGCCCAGGGTATCTTAAGTGCATAGTTATGTATGCGCGGTATAGATTTCACAGGTATATGAGGCGGACGGCGGAAGCCAAACTGCTAGTCCAGCTCCGAAATTGGTCGATCCTGTTGAATGGCGACCACTGGCTTAATGGACAACAAGATATGCAGTTTAATAAGACCGCTTTGTACTTCGGCTGAGGTCGCCGTAGTATGATCCCAGTCCGGAGGGAGTGCTTCTCCTGCTCCCCTGTAGAGTTGTGTGTGACGTATACCATGTTTACTGTTTTTACTTCGGGGGGAAATTGCTTCTGACCCCCGGTATTTGGTTGGTGAGTCTCTTCATCATCGCTATCACCGGGCGGCCTCCTCCCCTTGTGTTCGGTGTTGAGCTTGCCGGCCTGCTGGAAGACCCAACAGCTTATGTTGGTATGATTAGCTGGTTTATCAGGGTGGCCATGAATCTGGCAGGGCCTATCCAATATCCTGTCTAAATTGGATGGCCCGTCTCTGTTTGCCTTGAATGGCTTTTTCCGTTGACCGGGTTTGGGGCCGCTGAATCCGGCGTTGATCGCTGGCTCATGCATTCTTTCATTATCATTGCGACATTTGTGTTTACTGCGTCGTAGCTTGCCATTGCCGTCTCGGACTTCGGAAGTACCCAGATCGCTGGCGATGTTGCTTCTACGAGCGAACCAGCTGTATTCTCCCGCGCAAAAGTGGGTCATCACAGCGGTAAGGGCTGACATGGATTTTGGTTTTTCTTGACCGAGGTGTCGGGTGATCCACTCGTCCCGGACGCTGTGCTTGAAGCCCGCTAGGGCTTCCGCGTCCGGGCAGTCGATGATTTGGTTCTTTTTAACTAGGAACCTAGTCCAGAGCTTCCTGGCTGACTCTCCGGGTTGCTGGACAATGTGACTTAAGTCATCGGCATCCGGTGGCCAGACATATGTACCTTGGAAGTTGTCGCGGAAGGCGTCTTCCAAATCCTCCCAGCTGCCAATAGAGTTTTCGGGCAGACTGTTTAGCCAATGCCGAGCTGGCCTTTGAGTTTTAGTGGGAGGTATTTCATGGCGTGAAGGTCGTCCCCGCGAGCCATATGGACATGGAGAAGAAAATCCTTGATCCATACTGCGGGATCAGTTGTTCCATCAGATGATTCAATATTCATGGGTTTAAACCCTTCTGGGAATTCATGTTCCATTACTTCGTCAGTGAAGCAAAGAGGGTGTGCGGCGCCTCTATATCGGGCCACATAGCGACGTAGCTCCGATGGAGTCCGTCTGCGGTTTTCGGCCCAGGCGTAACTAGGCTTGTCACATCCGAATAGATAGCCGTCGTCACGTGTCGAAGCATGTCCTCGCAATCCGTAGATCGATGTGGTATTTCCTGCTCTACTGTCCAGGTCCTGCCGAAGGTCATATGTATGACCCCGAGCTGTTTTGTCTCTACCTTTACGGCGAGGTCAAGCGGGCTGGTGTTCGGCTTGAGTTGCCCCTTTATCCCAACCGCTTGGTGGTCGGTCAGCCGCATTGCGTGATGATGGTACGGGCTCCGGCGCCTCATCATCGAACTGAGGTAGCACTTTGCGCTTCGGGTAACTTTTGGCTGGGCGCTTAAGGCCGTATTCTTCGGCTGCCAGGACAGCAGTACATCTATCATTTAGCAGATCTTGATCAGCTTGAAGCTGCTGCTGCTTCTTTTTCAGGCTCCTTGCAGTGGCTATTAGCTGGCACTTAAAGCGCTCCTACTCGAGGGGTTCCTCAGGCACGATAAAATCCTCGTTGCCGAGGCTCGCCTCCTCCTCGGGGAGCGGAAGGTAATTACTGTCCTCTGAGTCTTCGTTTATGGCCTGTTCATCGGGGCTAACTTGCCCATCTTCCCATTCTTCTTGTTCGGAAGTTGCTTCAACGGGGTCTTCATTATCTTCGGCACCGTCCGGAGTATTATCTTCTCCTGTGCTGGTGTTACTATCTTTGCTGCGGCGCGATTTTGAGCGACGCCGTTGACGCCGGCACTTTGGTGGTATCTCGGGAGGTTTATCCTCGACTCGATCCTTCTTGTTATCGCCCCTGTTCTCTTCAGGTGTGTCCACCATGTATACGTCATACGAGGAGGTGGCCGTCCAACATCCGGTAAAAGGCGGGTTTTGGGCCTCCTCTTCTCCGGCATCGTCGTCCATGCCGTCGATGTCTTCGGAGCCATAATCGAGCATGTCAGTTAGGTCTTCGACAGTGGCTATGAAGTGGGCAGTGGGTGGGAAGCGAAATTCCCCGTCATCAGCCTCCAGTTCGAACCGGATAGTGTTCGGCTGCGAGCCCCCCGCTAAGGATAGTGCTCTTAACGAGTTTAACACGTCGCTCAAAGGCGAGTGCCGAAAAATGTCCGCGGAGCTGAATTCAACGATCGATGACTGATCGAGCTCAACGCTTGTGGACGCACATAGTTTGGAGCCTGTAGACGGAAACGAGTCCGAGGCTCCGGTAACACAGATTCCACTCGAGGTTGGGTCTGTGTGCGGCTTTGACACCGCCGGGACTGCGGCATCCGTGGTGGGGTTGAGCTTCCCGTCTTCGGATGCGCGATCTGCTCCAGATCTAAGGCCAGAGCAGTCGCAGGTGCTATCTCCTGGGTATGGTCCGATGAAATATTTAAGTCATGTTCATCGTGGTGACGGGAAGCGGCTGCCGAGGTCTCGAATCCGTCGAAGATCAAGTCTCCGCGGATATCCGCGGCGTAGTTCAAGCTCCCGAATCTGACCTGACGGCCAGGGGCGTAGCTGTCGATCTGATCCAGATGGCAAAGCGAGTTGGCCCGCAGTGCGAAGCCGCCGAACACGAAGATCTGCCCAGGGAGGAAGACTTCCCCTTGGACAGCATTGTTGTAGATGATTGAAGGAGCCATCGAACCTTTTGAGGACGGCACAGTGGAACTCAATGAAAGTACCAATGTCGGTGTGAAAACCGGCGGATCTCGGGTAGGGGGTCCCGAACTATGCTTCCAAGGTCGATGGTAACAGGAGACAGGGGACACAATGTTTACCCAGGTTCGAGCCCTCTCTATGGAGGTAATACCCTACTTCCTACTTGATTGATCTTGATGAATATGAGTATTACAAGAGTTGATCTACCACGAGATCGCAATGGCTAAAACCCTAGAAGTCTAGCCTGTCTGACTATAATTGTATCTCCTCTACGGACTAAGCCCTCCGGTTTATATAGACACCGGAGGGGACTAGGGTTACACAAAGTCGGTTACAGAGAAGGGAATCTTCATATTTAGTCGCCAAGCTTGCCTTCCACGCGAAGGAGAGTCCCATCCGGACACGGGTAAAAAGTCTTCGGTCTTTGTATCTTCACAGCCCATTTGTCCGGCCCATGTCCAACAGGCCGGACGCCCGAGGACCCCCTAGTCCAGGACTCCCTTAGTGGGTCTTTTCATCTTTGGATCTTTTGAAAGGTCCAACCATATCCAGCCCCCAGACTGCAAACGGCCAAGTAACTGGAATCATCCTCAATTCTTGAGCCGGTACATGAGCTCGTCTTGAGAATTTCTAACAACCATCACATTTACTGACCAAATCCTCGGCATCAGCATGAGCCGTCAGCCAATAAAATCCATGACGAAAAGCTTTGGCTACAAGAGACTTAGATCCGGCATGATGACCACAATCTCCTTCATGAATCTCTCATAGAATCTCACAGCCTTCCTCAGGAGAAACACAATGTTGAAACACCCCTGTGACACTGCAGCGGTGCAACTCTCCATTGACAATAGTCATTGACTTAGACCGCTGGGTTATTTGCCTGGCCAAAATTTCATCTTCAGGTAACTCGCCCCGGGTCATATAAGCCAAATATGGAACTGTCCAATCAGGAATAACATGAAGAGCCACCACCAATTGTGCCTCCAGGTCAGGAATAGCAAGATCCTCCTCCGTAGGCAATTTGACTGAGGGGTTATGCAGAATATCAAGGAAACATTAGGTGGTACCGGCTTACGCTGGGACCCTAGCCGGCTCAAAGCAACAGCTACCTCATTTTTCCTGTGATCAACATGTTCCACTTGATAACCTTTGAAATGGCCAGCAATAGCATCAACCTCACGGCGGTAAGCCACCATGAGTGGGTCCTTAGAATCCCAAGTGCCTGAAACTTGCCGAGCCACCAAATCTGAGTCACCAAAACACCTCACCCGGCTTAGATTCATCTCCTTAGCCATTTGAAGACCATGGAGTAAGGCTTCATACTCAGCTACATTTTTAGTACAAGGGAACATCAACCTTAAAACATAACAAAATTTATCACCTCATGGGGAAGTCAAAACAACTCCAGCCCCCGAGCCCTCCAACTTCCTCGATCCATCGAAGTGAATAGTCCAATATGTGCTATCCGGCTTCTCCTCGGGCATCTGCAGCTCAGTCCTGTCATTGATAAAATCCACAAGTGCTTGACACTTGATAGCTGTCCAAGGCATATACTTAAAACCATGGGATCCAAGCTCAATGGCCCATTTGGCTACCCGACCTGTGGCCTCTCTGTTCTGAATAATATCCCCTAAAGGAGCAGAACTAACCACAGTGATGGGATGACCAAGGAAGTGTTGCTTGAGCTTTCGACTAGCCATGAACACCCCATATACCAGCTTCTTCCAATGCGGATATCTCTGCTTGGATTCAATGAGCACTTCACTGATATAATAAACCGGTCGCTGAACCGGATGTTCCTTGCCTGATTCCTTCCTTTCCACAACAATTGCCACGCTGGCAGCTCGGCTATTGGCAGCCACATATAACAACAAGGGCTCCTTATCAATAGGAGCAGCATGGATCGGCGGCTTAGCTAACTGTTTCTTCAAGGCTTCAAACGCCTGATCAGCAGCATCACTCCAAACAAAGTGATCTGTTTTCCTCATCATCTAGTACAGAGGGATAGCTTTCTCTCCCAACCGGCTTAAGGTCGCAATACGACCCGCCAGATGCCGAACATCATTAATACGTGTCGGTTTAGCCAAGGAAGTAATAGCCTTGATTTTCTCCGGGTTAACTTCAATGCCTCGTTCAGAAACCAAAAAAACCAAGAGCTTGCCTGCTGGCACACCAAAAACACACTTGGTCGGGTTAAGCATCATCTTGTAGACCCAGAGATTGTCAAAGGTCTCTTTCAAATCATCTATCAAGGTTTCCTTCTTCTGGATTTCACAACAATGTCGTCCACATAAGCATGAACATTGCATCCAATCTGATCATGAAGGCAATTTTGAACACACCGCTGGTAAGTCGCCTGGGCACTCTAGAGCCCAAAAGGTATAGACACATAGAAGAAGGCTCCAAAGGGAGTGATAAAGGTTGTCTTCTCCTGGTCCTTAACTGCCATCTTGATCTGATGATACCCAAAATAAGTATCCAAAAAACTCAAACGCTCACAACCCGTCGTAGCATCAATAATCTGATCAATACGAGGGAGAGTAAAAGGATCAGTCGGGCAGGCCTTATTAAGGTCTATGTAGTCCACACACATGCGCCAAGTACCATTCTTCTTAAGCACCAGCACCGGGTTAGCCAACCATTCAGGATGAAAGACTTCAACAATGAGCACAACTGCCAAGAGCCGGACCACTTCTTCACCAATGGCCTTATGCCTCTCTTCATTAAAGCGACGAAGGAATTGCTTGACCGGTTTAAACTTTGGATCAATATTGAGAGTGTGCTCAGTGAGTTCCCTCGGTACACCTGGATGTCTGAAGGTTTCCATGCAAAGATGTCTTGGTTCTCATGGATGAACTCGATGAGCGTGCTTTCCTATTTCGGATCCAGATTAGCACTGATACTGAACTGCTTGGATGAATCGCCAGGAACAAAATCAACCAACTTAGTATCATCTACCGACTTAAACTTCAATAGAGGATCATGCTCTGTGGTCGGCTTCTTCAAAGGTGTCATGTCTATCGGGTCAACATTATCTTTGTAAGACTTCAACTCTTCTGTCGCACAAACAGACTCAGCATAAGTAGCATCACCCTCTTCACACTCCAAGGCTATCTTCCAGCTCCCATGCACTGTGATGGTACCCTTATAATCCGGTATCTTAAGCTGTAGATAAACATAATAAGGCCTTGCCATGAACCTAGCATAAGCCGGCCGCCCAAACAAAGCGGGATAAGGGCTCTTGATTTTAACCACCTCAAAGGTCAACGTCTCAACTCTGGAGTCATGATCATCACCGAAAGCCACTTCCAAAGCTATCTTGCCCACTGGATATGCCGACTTACCAGGCACCACACCATGAAAAACAGTGTTCGACGACTTAAGATCCTTGTCAGTCAAGCTGATACGACGGAAAGTTTCATAGTAAATGATATTGATACTGCTGCCTCCATCCATGAGCACCTTCGTAAACCCGTAACCTCCAACCTGAGGCGCAACCACTAAGGCCAAGTGACTCGGATTATCAACCCAGGGCGGGTGATCCTCACGGCTCCAAAGAATAGGATGTTCAGACCATCGCAAGAAACGAGGAATTGCCGGCTCAACTGCGGTCACCGCCCTTTTATGAATCTTCTGGTCTTGCTTACATAAACTCATGGTGAACACATGATACTGTCCAGTATTCAACTGATTTGGATTACTCTGATAACCAGACTGCTGCTGCTGACTCCATAGTCTAGACTGCTGATTAAAACCACCTTGATTGCCTTGGCCCTGGAAACCAGAGTTTGAGCCGCCACCACCAAAGCCAGGCCCATGAGAGCCAGATCCTGAACCACCATTTGGGCCATGATTGTTCTGGAAAAAAATTGGAATTCCTATACTCCCTCATGATGAGGCAATCCTTCCATAGATGGTTGGCCGGTTTCTCGCGCGTACCATGCCTTGGACAAGGCTGATTCATCATCGCTTCAATATTAAACTTTGGCCCTCCAAGCCGGGTCGGCTTTCCCTTGAGATGCTGATTATTATTCTGTGTATTGGTATTAGCCACAAAGTCTAAATTGCCATCAGCCTGGCGCTTATTGTTGCCGCTTTGTCCTGCCGTGTTATGCTGCTGCCCCTTCGTATTGCCGCTCTTCTTCCCCTTACCTGCCTTCTCATCATCAGAGTCGGGGTCTTTGGTACTATCAGAGTCAGCATACTTGACGAGAGCCGCCATGAGCTCCCCAATGTCATTGCAATGGCGTTTAAGCCGCCCCAGTTTCTGCTTAAGGGGGAGGAAACGGCAATCCTTCTCCAACATCAGGACTCCTGAACCGGCATTGATACTATCCGATGAATGTATAACAGCTGAGATCCGGCGCACCCAATTGGTTATTGACTCGCCCTCATCTTGAACACAAGAATCCAAATCCAGGATCGACATAGGATGCTTGCATGTGTCTTTAAAATTTTGGATAAAATGAGCTTTCAACTCTGCCCATGATCTAATGGAGTTAGCGGGCAGCCCTTTAAACCAAGTACGAGCCGACCCATCCAACATCATGGTGAAATACTTGGCACATGCAGCATCACTAACATCCAACATCTCCATAGCCATTTCATAGCTTTCAATCCAAGCTTCTGGGGGCTGAGCCGTTGTGTAATTAGGCACCTTTACGAGGACCCTTGAAATCCGTAGGCAAACGCTCATTGCGCAGGGCCGGCACTAAACATGGCATACCCAGGGTTCCAGAGGTCACTCCCGCCTCCACTGATGCCGACGGATAAACCGGAGATTGCTGTTGAGCCGCCAGCTCAGCCTCCCGACGCACCCTGCCCTGACCCACCAAAGTCTGAGCATCAATGCCACCACGCGCAGGGCCATGCCTACGAGGCTGGTTGTGGTGCTTCTCACTTCTTGAAACCGCCCTGACGCGCCCTGCCCTGATCCACCAAAGTCTGAGCATCGACGCCACCACGCGCCGGGCCATGCCTACGAGGCTGGTTGTGGTGTTGTCACTACTTGAAACCGCTGGTGACTCAATGTGCCTACTGTAACTCCAGCTTGGATGTGAAGTTGAGTGAATCCATTCACGACTATACGAATAAGCCGCCTGTTGAGCCACGACCGTCTGAAGAAGTTCTTCGGCCCTCCGCGTCTCTATCGTGGCTGGAGACTCGCCTTCAACTGGAAGAGCCGCCAATCGTGTCGCCGCAGTGATCATGTTATCCAAAGGGTTAGAATAATGACCCGACGGTGTCATAACATGTTGAGGCGGAGTCAGATCCAAACGAGCGGATCCATAGTACGCGGCTGAACCGGCGCTCCGGTCACGGGCGCCTCAACCGCCAGGTTCACCACAGGCGGGTCACTGGTCCCTGCCCCAGGCGTGTTGAAGAGGTTTCTCGCATCGTAAGCCGGAGGTAAACGACTCTGGTGCTTCCTTCTCATGATGGCATTTGAAGCGTTCTGATCCAAGGTGAGCCGGAATGACTCTGCCTGAATCCGTTGTGCTTGAGCATCCAAAACAGCTCGCTCCGTGGCCATCCTGGCGTTCTCAGCTGCCAACTCGTCCTTGGCTTGAGCTATCTCATCTCGTAGCTTTGCCACATCCACCTTATGTTGTTTCAGGTTGTCTGGGGTCACCTACGCCCCCATCAAAGTCGCCAAAGCCTCCAATAAATCTGTCAGAACTTGAGCCGGCGGGCGTGCAGTGCCGCTAGCACCAGCCGTCACTGCAGCCGTTGAGCTAGAGGTCATAGCCACGGCGGTCGTTGAGCCTAGCGCCGGCTGTGTGCCGGCCACGAAAACCGCAACCCTGTACGGCGGCTCATAGGGGTCCGGAATACTGTCGCCATCGGAACAGCCCCCAAGCCGGTCGTCTTGCACTTGATACATTGAATTGGTCTCACCTGTGGACGATTCACCATCAGAGTAGATGGCCGCCTCACCACTAGACACAGACCCTTCCTCAAATTCCACTCCATGGATGAAACCAACGTAACAATGGCATGCTTCACGGCGGGTTGAACCTGGGCGGGTCGTGCATGCTGAGCCATCTCGATGATGTCGGTGCAGGTGTCCGGCTCAGGGCCCGATTCGTCGATCTTGCCGATGAAGACGTGGATTCCGCCGAAGGGGACCCGGTACCCGTACTCAATTGAGCCGCCCTCGGGGCCCTAGCCTGCGTCGTCTATGTAGAGCTTGCCGCGACGACTCTTGGTCATCCGGCCCACAGCGTATCCCTTGATCCCTTCGAAGCTGCCCTTCAAGAACTCGAAACCACCATGCGCTGGCCCCACGGTGGGCGCCAACTATCGTGGACTTGACACAGCAGATGTCCTAGCGGAAGGACTTAGTCGTGGAGCCATCGCAACTAGGTTAGCTTAAAGGGGTTAATCAGGACAAAGGATACGGAGAGTTTATACTGGTTCGGCCCCACGCGGTGGCGGTAAAGGTCTACTCCAGTTTGGGGTTGTATTGCTTGGGTTTCGATTACCAGGGAGCGAATATGCTTGACCTAGTTCTCGATTTGTTGTTTCTTGTCCCTAAACTGCCGCCAGGTCATCCCTTTATATACACAGGTAGACGCCCGGCGACTCACAGAGTGCCGACCGGCTCATACACATCGTGTCCGGCTCGGTGACTAACTACGCTTGCCTTGCAAAACAAGTTATACACATATGGCAGTTCATCCTCTTGGGCCTCAAGTCGCCTCTGGGTCTTGGGCCGTCAATGGGCTTGTATGATCTGACATCTTCATTGATAAGTCGCCAGTGGTATGACCCGGCCCCTCTTGGGTGGTTCATACCCCGTAGTTATATCCCCAACAGTCTGCCTCCTTGTGCATGTCCCCGATGCTGGTGAAGTGAGAGCACACTTCCATGGTGTTCTCAAACTTGGTGCGATCACCGAGCGAGCAACTGAGAAAGAAAGCCCTCCATCCAATGCCCCATGGGAAGGGGTTGGGGATGGGGTTCATGGCGATGGAGAGGTGGTGAAACAGAGATGTGGAAGAGGAGTGACAGTGACAGACAAAGAGGGTTTGAGTGCGGTGGTGGGTAAGTAGGTGGCCTTGGGGGGCTAAATATAGGGGCTTTTGAAAGTGCGTTATGTCGACTAGAGGGGGTGAATAGGTGATTTTTACAAATTCGTCACTGATGAATTTCACAGTGAGGAAATTCCTAAGTCACAAACAACTTAGCAGCAGAATAAGTACTCGGAAAGAAGGATAACAAAGCAGTAGCACAGTCAGCATGATGAAATGAAAACAAGCAATGAGTACATGAAGCGTAAACACGGGATAAGCAGGCTGAAGACAAGCTGACTGAAGAAATTGAATTGGGGAAATAGAGAAAGTCTTCAGTCAAAGTCTTCAAACAGTAATGATCAGGTACAACAACACAAAATGAGGAAATGAAAGGGTTGAGGAAATAGAACCAGTTAGCTTGGTGAAGACATTGATTTGGTAGACCAGTTCCAACTCTGTGACAGTCGTACGTCTGGTTGGAGTGGCTAGGTATTTAAACCGGAGGACACACAGTCCTCACCGTATTCTCCTTGAGCTAAGATCACACAGACCTCGCCCAATCACTCATGGTAAGTCTTCAGGTGACTTCCAAACCTTCACAAACTCGGTCACTCGGCGATCCACAATTTCCTCTTGGATGCTCTAGACCATGACGCCTAACCGTCTAGAAGATGCACAGTCTTCAAAGGTAACAAGTGTCGGTTCCACACAGGAACAATCTCTTAAGTGATGCCCAATCACTTTGAGTTTGTAGGTTTGGGTTTGGATTTTCCTCATTTGATGATTTTCGCTCAAAGTCCTCGGAGGATGGGATGCTCTCAATGACAAGTGTCAGTTTCTCTTGGAGCAGCCAACCAGCTAGTGGTTGTAGGGGCGGCTATTTATAGCCTAGGGAGCATCCCGACATGATAAGACATAAATGCCCTTCAATGATATGACCGTTAGGTGGATAGATATTTTGGGACAGCTGGCGCGTAGCACAGCAACGGTCGGAAATTTGGCTATCAAATTCCTCAGGGCTATCATGTTCCTCACTTGTAGGCAATCCGCACTCGCGAATTCCTAACTCTTCAGTTATAACAAATTCCTCAGAGAGCAGAAGAACTTCGTCTCTGTCACTGAAGAAATTGACTGAACTGTATGATATTTCCAATGGCTTCTCTTGAAGGGATTGGTAGGTATAGGATTTTGAGATGAGCATCACTTGGAAACTTTTCGTTAGTTTTACCTCGACTCCCTTTAACAGTACAGTGTTTCCTATGACTCAAGAAAAAGAAAACGGAACTACGGAAACAAAAGTCTTCACGCTTCAAGTTCCTCGCACGAATAT
The DNA here is from genome assembly GCF_002575655.3 of Aegilops tauschii subsp. strangulata. NCBI lineage: Eukaryota > Viridiplantae > Streptophyta > Magnoliopsida > Poales > Poaceae > Aegilops > Aegilops tauschii. The sequence continues at coordinate 320,863,424 of NC_053038.3, read as the reverse complement.
CAAGTCTTCAAGGTCACATCAATTTCTTCACTTTCAAAGTCTTCAGAAAGCCAAAGTCTTCAATTGAAGACATTCATTTTTAGGGGTCGACTTTCAATGTAAATATCAAACTCCTCATAGACTTATAGACCTGTGTACACTCAGAAACACATTAGTCCCTTAACCTATAAGTCTTCAATACACCAAAATCACTAAGGGGCACTAGATGCACTTACAATCTCCCCCTTTTTGGTCATTGATGACAATATAGGTTAAGTTTTCAACGGGGATAAACATATGAAGTGTAAATACTGATTTTGAGGAATTTGATTGCAATATATAGAAGAACTCCCCCTGAAGATGTGCATATGTGAGGAATTTTCTTTTGAGAAGCAACGCACATTGAAGAGTAGAATCATGGAGATCTCCCCCAATATCTTGTAATTCATACATGCATTAACATATGATATGAAGAATTTGAAATGCATGATGAAATATGGTGACTGATTTAATTCAGCATGTGTGCATTAATATATATGAGGAAATAGCATGCAGAAGAACATAGCAAAAGTATCAGACCACCATCGGGTTTAAGTTTACAACTCGATCCAATAGCGACTTCAAAAGTACGAGAGTTGTAAGTTAGCAAAAAAATCTCATATATAGACCCACTTGAAGACTAACTCAAAATTTCTCCCCCTTTGTCATCGACTGACCAAAAGGGACGAAAAATGTGGACTAACGCCCCTGAAGAATATCATCACGAAGTTGATGGAGGAGCGCGAGCGTTGTTGGGGTCGGTTGTTGAAGTAGGGCCTGCCGCAGTGTCGTCCAAGTCTTCATTTTCATCAATCTCGCGTGATGAAGAATAAGATCTGGCCACCAAGTGAGGAACTTTGACCTTCTTGAATTTCTTCGAAGGTGGCTGAGACCAGTCAAAGTCCTACTTGAAGCCCATCTGCTTGAGATCTTCTTCACCGTAGAGATGAGACAGAACAGCCCAGGTGCGATGAAATACTTCATGCAGATAGTAATGGTTCTTCTTCACTGAGTTCTGAGTGATTGTCATGTTCTGAAGAATTGAACCAAACTATCGCTTAACTCATTTGTGGTTGCGATCAACCTTTTGGTGAAGACTGAGGAGAAGCTCACGATCAGTCAGCACCCTTGGAGCTGTGCCTTGAGGATTTGGCTTTGAAGCATTAGCGGCAGAGTCATGAGTGGCAGAGTCATCATTGGTGGAGTAGGATGCAGCTTTGCGAAACTGGCCATCCAATGGACGAGTGCCTTCATCAATAATAGCAGCCTTGCCCTTCTCATCAGATGAGGAAATAGGTCGTTTGAAGACCTCTATTGGGGGCAAGTAGCTGTGATGATTGAGAACATCAACCTTGTAGTTGATTGAAGACCTTGATCGGATAAATCTCATGATCCAAGGAGCATAAGGCTTCAATTCAAATGGTGAAAGAGCAACATTGGCCATAGTCCTCATGAAGAAACCATGGTAGTTGATTGGAACTCCATGGATGATGTTGAATAACAGATTCTTCATGATGCCAATGACCTCTTCTTCATTAGAGTCGTGGCCCTTGATTGGACTGAGGGTTTTGGTCAAAATTCTGTATACAGTCCTTGGCACATAGAGCAATTCTTCACGAGGAAATTGGTTCTTGGGGCTTGGCCAGGCTTCAGAGGCTTCATCAACACTTGCATTAAATGATCGGATAGCTCAGGTTCATGGTAGATGAGTCTTGCACCTTCATGGGGAGGACTGACTGGGAGGGCATGAAGTAATTCATAGGCCGGAGCTTTGAAGTGAGTGTTTTCAGTCATCCAGTCCAACACCCAAGAGTTCACATCTTCAGCATTGTCGGTGATGTGCAATGTAGCATAGAACTGAAGAATTAGCTCTTCATTCCAGTTACAGATGTCGGTGCAGAAATTGAGCAGCCCGGCATCGTGAAGAACACTGAGGACTGGGGTGAAGCAAGGCAGCGACTCCATATCCACATGAGGAATATGCTCATGGTCAAAGATCTTGTCCTTATCAAAGAGCAGTGAAGATTAGAAATTCATCTGACTTGCTGTCCAGAACCGCTTGCGGCGAAGACAAGCAGAGTCATAGGGATTATATTCCGTGAATAAAACGTGTTCATGGAAGAAATCATCAGCTTTGAACTTATGTTTCTTTGAGAAGGGATTCTTTGGCTTGGGCTGAGGAGTGTCAGTCAAAGTCTTCACAGCCTCTTGAATCACAGTCTCAGGAGCCGCAGGCTGAGGAATTTCAGTTGCAATATCATCAGTAGCAGCCTGGGTCTCCATTTCTTCAGCAGCATGTACATCAACACTAGTGGCTGGAACTTCTTCAGGGATGGTAAGAAGAGAAGCTTGAGGTTCTTTAGAGCCTGTATGAATTTCTTCAGTCTGGACAGGGGACTGAGGAATCTGTTGCAGAGGGGTGAACATTGGTGAATTGGGGTGATGACTTTCCCAGTAGTCATCATTCATAATTAGGGTGGTGCACCCAATGTCTACGTCTTCTTCTTCATCAATTTCCTCAACGCCTGCCCCTTCAGCTGTGAACTGAGGCATGGGCGATGATACCAAATGACTTGAAGTGATTATTGTCCACTTCAATTTCCTCATCCAACTGCTCTGACGAAGCAGCAGAAGGATCTTCTTCATCTGATCCACTTGGAATTTCATAGTCGTCACCAAAGGGAACAATCTCCTTTGATGGCATGCTTGAAACAGGAACATCATCTATAGGATTGTCATAAGAGATCGTCAAAGTCTTCACCTTCTTTGGTGCGTAAGACTCTGAGGAAGCAGATGCTTTCCTTTTCTTCACAGCTGCTCTCTCTGCAGCTTTGGTTTTCTTCGCTTCTGTTGCACAAGGAAGAATAGGACTTGGTGTTGGTGCAGGAGGAGCAGAGGAAATAGGTGCAGTTTCCTCAGGCGCAACTGATGCAGTTGCCCTGGCTTGTTCAGTGTCTTCAGGCGTAGCAGCAGATGCTTCAGCTGGCCTGGCTTGATCTTCAGGCGCAACACTAGTGGTTGCCCTGGCATTTTCTTCAATGGCTGGAATAGCTTCATCAGCCCTGGTGTTCTCATTTTCGTCAGCAGCATGATCTTCATCAGCGGTGCTGGCATGTTCTTAAGTGGGCTGTGCAGATGCTTCAGCCTGAGGAGATTCACATTGCGTTGGGGCTGCAACGTTTGAGGTGCATTTTTCAGCCATTTTGACGAATATGACTTTGGCTCCCAGCCAATCTGCACGGTAGGCGTTAAATTCATCACTGAGTCCTTTGATCTCAGTTTTCATAGCAACAAGTTCAGCAATTGTCATTTTCACAACATTCTTCTTCATAAAACGCTCCTTCTTGTACTGAGCTTTCTTCAGCTGCCTGGCCTTTTCAAATTTCCATTTTTCTTCGCCTATGAAGGCGGCCAGCATGTGACTTTGGCCAGGCGTGAGCTTGAAGTCAGGCATAGGAGTGTTGGGGTCCTTGTGCCAGAGATCAATGAAGTCCAGGATCAGCTTGGGATCCAACAGAAGAGGCACATCTGTGCCTTTGGCTCTAGCGGCCCGATGTTGTGCGTCTCTGATGATATCAGCAAGTTCATCATCATCAGCTTCGTCTTCACTTGACGGCACGTGGAAGGCAACTTGCTTCTTGTGAGGACTTGGTCTAGTGCCTCGTCTAGCAGTGGCCTTGGTCTTCAGCAAAGTGGGCCTGTTGAGGACTGCAGAGGAGCTGAAGAACTTGCAGACGCTCCTGAAGCAATTAAGATGCCTGTGGTCCTTTGGCAAGAGGCGAGATGCACATGTGCCGAGGACTTTGCCGGCGGAGCTGAGGGCTTTGCAACCGGAGGAACTGGAGCAGCTTGAGGAATTTGCCGTGAGGACATAGATGAGCTTGGCCATGAGGGCATTGCTAAGGAACTTAGTGGTTTGCGAGCAGGCTTCTTAGGCATAGCCTTCTTGGGCTTGCTAGCAGAGGCCTCAGCAGCGGCAGCAGCAAAGTCTTCGTTGAATTTCCTCACTACTTCCTTAGCCATTTTGGCTAGTTTTGCTTGCCGCTTGGCCCATTCATCAGGATAGTCCTCACCGCGCTTGAGGCTGGTGGGATCAGCTTCTTGGCCAGGTGCCAGTGGAGGTCTTGGGCAAGGAGGGTGCAATGTGAATTTCTTCATGTACTTGGGAGTAACATAGCGATATTCCCTCCATTCTCTGGCCCATCTCCTCTCAATCCTCTGAATGCACACCTTGCGCTCATTCTTCGTTTCCTTTCCATGAATTGCCTCATCAGGAGTGCAATAGCCTGCATAGATGTCATCAGGGATTTCAAAGGCAGTGTTCACTTCCAGTTTCTTGCCTCCCTTCTGAGGTTTCTTGCCATTTGCCATTTTCTTCAGCTGAGGATTTTGAACAATTGAGTTCTCTGAAGAGTTATGCAATTTGTCTTCGAGGAACGCTGCAAATGAGTTAAGTTGATGAGAACCTAGAGATTCAGCAGCGGACATGTGTACGTGTGAACAGAGTATAGGTGCGAAGAATTTGGAGAGGTCATATGCGTTCTCAGAAGTTTTTGCAAAAAGACAAGTTTGAGGAATTTGACCAGTGGTGTCTTGAGGAATTTCGCTAAGAGTTCTTTGACTTAGGTTCCAGAGTTGTATAGACTGAAAATCCACACAATTAAGGAATCTTGAAGAAAAACATTGCTTAGAGAAACAGATCAAGAACAGATGCTTGTGTGAGGTGTTTAAAGTGTGGAAGTTGAAGAATAAACACCTTTTGAAGATTTTGTGGAAATCAACAGAATCAACAAGGGCAGTAAAAGTAACTTTTAATTACCCTTGACGAAGAATACGACAAATTGGGAGTTGTAGATTGGAAGTTCATCACTCCAGATCTTCCACGCCCTAACTTGGCAGAGGAAGACAACTATGGCGGCGGCGGAGTGAAGATATCCATGGCCGGCACAAGTACGACGGCGACGAGGTCGAGGCAGTGAAGCTCTTCCTCACCGGCGATGATGGAAGTAGCGACAGCGCTAGGTCTTGAGAGCTCGAGCGAGGGGAGTGAGGTCGAGCGGGGTAAATGAAGTTTGAGGAGGGTGAGGGGTATTTATAAACAAGGTGAAAACCGCTCGCCAGAGGAAAATGGACGAACGTGCCCCTGACCCTTCTCATCCTAGCGACATGTGTCACCCACGTACAGAGCGGTGGCGATCGTGTGAGATCGTGGGTGAATAGATAAATCCTATCGTGGGATGTGGAATGGTTTGAGCGGAAAAAGCCAAAAATTCAGATAAGAATATTTTAACATTTCGTTCACAAATTCTTTAGCTGACAAGGACACAGTGAAGATTTTGAACGAGTTTCAAATAGAACGCACATGAATAATTTGTGAATAGATTGGGTTGAGTTTAGCATTGAGGGGGAAGGGTCCGATCACATTCACTTAGCAGAAAAAGGCAACTTGAAGAATTAGCAATAAGTGAATGTTGTAGAGGACTAAAAACTCAAATATATATAGTCAATGAAGAACAATGATGGAAAGAGTGAAGAAATTTCAAAGTTCCAGAATTTGAACAACTGAGGAAATTCAAAACTGAAGAAAAACTCAAATTGAAGATTTTCAACTTTTGTTGGTGGCGTGACCCACCGTATAAGAATGATGATTTCAGACGTCGCTTACAATTGTCGTAGGGCTCTGAGAATCAAATTCTTCGTTAATTTCTTCACACTTAGAGGGTTGGTCTTCATTGATTGAAGAAAAACGTTACTTCGTGTGTTGCACATCTAAGTCATCAATTTTCCATAAGTGTTAGGATGTGTGTCCTTTTCAAAGGACATTCAAAGATTCTAAGATATTTAGCTCACACCGCAACTTGCTAAATCTCTTCTCATCCAAGGGCTTTCTGAAGATATCGGCTAGCTGTTCTTTAGTCTTCACGTGCTCGATAGAGATGTCGCCCTTCAAGACATGATCATGAAGAAAATGATGACGAATCTGAATGTGCTTTGTCTTCGAGTGTTGAACTGGGTTATGAGCAATTTTGATGGCACTCTCATTGTCACAGTACAGAGGCACATTCTTCACATTGATGTCGTAGTCCTTGAGGGTTTGCTTCATCCATAGCAATTGTGCACAGCACGAACCAGCAGCAATGTACTCAGCTTCAGCAGTAGAGAGTGATACGGAGTTCTGTTTCTTCGAGGACCAACATACCAATGATCGTCCGAGGAAATGGCATGTGCCTGATGTTGACTTGCAGTCCACACGATCACCAGCATAGTTAGAGTCTGAATATCCAATGAGATCAAAAGCCGAGCCCTTGGGATACCATAATCCAAGTGTTGGAGTGTGAGCTAGATATCAAAGAATATGCTTCACAACCTTATGGTGTGATTCCTTCGGTGTAGCTTGAAAACGGGCACACATGCAAACACTAAGCATAATATCTGGCCTAGATGCACATAAATACAATAAAGAGCCAATCATGGAGCGGTATACCTTTTGATCGAAGTCAATACCATTTTCATCAGTGCACAGATGGCCATTTGTGGGCATAGGGATTTTGACGCCTTTGCAGTCTTGCATGCCGAATTTCCTCAAAACATCTTGAGGTATTTCTCTTGAGATATGAAGATGTCGTTGTGATGTTGACGTATTTGAAGACCCAAGAAGAATTTCAATTCTCCCATCATACACATTTGATATTCTTCACTCATCATATAGGCAAATTCATCACTGTAACATTGGTCAGTACAGACAAAGATGATATCATCAACATATATTTGGCACATGAATAATTCCTCATCATAGGTTTTGGTGAAAAGAGTTGGGTCAAGTGAACCGGGTTTGAAGCCTTTCTTCATGAGGAATTCCTTCAAAGTATCATACCACGCCCGAGGGGCCTGCTTGAGGCCATAGAGGGCCTTATTGAGTCTGAAGACTTTGTCAGGATGCTTTGAATATTCAAAACCTGAGGGTTGAGCAACATATACTTCTTGCTCAAGCTTACCATTGAGGAATGCACTTTTCACATCCATTTTATATAAGATGGTATTATGATGGTTAGCATAAGCAAGTAATATGAGAATAGCCTCAAGTCTAGCAACAGGTGCAAAAGTTTCATCGAAATCAATTCCTTCAACCTGTGTGTAGCCTTGAGCTACAAGATGTGCCTTATTACTCACCACAAGGCCATTTTCATCTTGCTTGTTGCGGTAGATCCATTTGGTGCCGATGATATTGTGCTTGCATGGGTCTGGTCGCTTAACAAGTTCCCACACATTGTTGAGCTCGAACTGATGTAATTCCTCTTGCATAGCTTGAATCCACTCAGGCTCCAGAAATGCCTCATCTACTTTGGTGGGCTCTGTGATAGAGACAAAAGAAAAGTGCCCACAAAAGTTTGACAAATGTGAAGCCTTTGAGCATGTGAGAGGACGTGGTGCGTTGATGTCGCTGATGATTTTCTCGATATGCACTTCATTTGCAACGCGAGGATGAGCAGGTTGGCAACGTTGAGTTGGCTCAGCATTTTCTTCAGAGCCATTTTCTTCAGGTGTGCCAGCATGATGTTCTTCACGTTCTAGAATGACTTCTTCAGCAGATTCTTCAGTAGGAATGACATCCTCAGTAGCCTTGAACTTGATAGATTCCTCGTGTGATTTTTCATCTAGCACAGGAGGTAGGTGCTCTCTTTGCAAGCTATTAGTTTCATCAAACCGCACATCTACAGTTTCAACAACCTTGTGGTGAACGGTGTTGAAAAATCTGTAGGTGTGCGAGTCCTTTCCGTAACCAAGCATAAAACCTTCATATGCTTTCGGTGCAAATTTAGAATTGTGATGAGGATCTCTAATCCAACATTTAGCACCAAAGACTTTGAAATAACTCACATTGGATTTCTTGTCAGTGAGGAGTTCATATGAGGTCTTCTTGAAGAATTTGTGAAGATATACCCTGTTGATGATGTGGCACGCGGTATCAATTGCCTCGGGCCAGAAATGATGAGGCGTCTTGTATTCGTCAAGCATAGTGCAAGCCATCTCAACAAGAGTCCTGTTCTTGCGCTCCATGATGCCATTCTGCTGAGGAGTATAAGGGGTAGATAACTCGTGAGTAATACCAAGTTCATCAAGATAGTTATCAAGACCAGTATTCTTGAACTCGGTCCCATTGTCACTTTTGATGTGCTTGATCTTCACACCAAAGTTGGTTGAAGCCCTCGAGGAAAATCGTTTGAAGACTTCCTGCACTTCATATTTGTAAGTGACGATATGCACCCATGTGTAACGAGAATAATCATCAACAATAACAAAGCCATATAATGATGCAGCATTGGTGAATGAGGCATAGTGAGTAGGGCCAAAGAGATCCATGTGAAGCAATTCAAATGGATGAGTGGTAGTCGTATGTTCTATCATTTTGAGCGCTCCACCAAGATGTATGTGACATGGAAGAGTAACCATGATCCTAATCAATTGTGCATTTGCATTCAAACGCAAATTTTAAATAATGCACAAATTTAGGGGAAGCTCTTGCTTATCACATACTTCTCGAAGCGACGATGTAATTCATTCTTATTATCATTTGTCGAAGCTTTGATCTATATGTTGTCATCAATTACCAAAAAGGGGGAGATTGAAAGTGCAACTAATCCCCAGGTGGTTTTGGTAATTCATAACAACATATAGCTCATTGAACAAATATTCATTCAAGATTAATGTTTCAGAAAATTCAATGATTGGTATGGCATGGACTAGAGATGTGGACCCCTCAAAATGCTAAGGACACATATTGGTAAAAGCTCAAGACTCTACATTTTCATTTTAGTGATCCAAGATCACATTGAGTCCATAGGAAAAGCCAATACTATTAAAAGGGGATGAGGTGTTGCTTAATGGCTTGCTTCCTCAAAATGCTTAGTGGTATGCTCCAAAAGCCCTCATCCACTTTCTCATCTCCACATATGTCCTAAACCTAAAGTCAAACTCAGCCCCACCTATTTGATCTATCCGGCGCCACCGAGTTCACTTGACATAGCCATAGCCAGAAACCCTAATCAGTTCTGTCTTACCGATAGGGATCTCGGTCTCACCGAGATGGGATTGCAAACTCTATGTTTGCCTTCGTAACGTTTCGGTCTAACCGAGATGAGCGATCAGTCCCACCGAGTTGGCAATGCAAACTCTTTGTTTCCTTTCCATAATGTTTCGGTCTCACCGAAATAAGCGATCGGTCCCATCGAGTTTGCCTGACCAACTCTCTGTTTTCTTGTTACTGAAATCGGTCTCACCGAGTTGAAGTAATCGGTCAAACCGAGATCAAGTTTTTCCCTAACCCTAGCACATCGGTCCCACCGAGTTGAGCATGTCGGTCCCACCGAAAAGCCTAACGTTCACATTTTGAACCAGGTTGGTCTCACCGAGTTTCACTATTCGGTCCCACCGAGTTTGGTAAATTGTGTGTAACGGTTAGATTTTGTGTGAAGTCTATATATACCCCTCCACCCTCCTCTCCATTTGAGAGAGAGCAATCAGAACGTGCCTACACTTCCAGTGCTCATTTTCTGTTAGAGAGAACCACCTACTCATGTGTTGAGACCAAGACATTCTAATCCAACCACAAGAATCTTGATCTCTAGCCTTCCCCAAGTTGCTTTCCACTCAAATCATCTTTCCACCATAGCCAAATCTGTGAGAAAGAGTTGAGTGTTGGGAACCTATCATTTCAAGCACAAGAGCAAGGAGTTCATCATCAACACGCCATCTATTACCTTTTGGAGAGTGGTGTCACCTAGATTGATTACGGGTCACTTGGGAGCCTCCGTCAAGACTGTGGAGTTGAACCAAGGAGTTTGTAACGGCAAGGAGATCGCCTACTTCGTGAAGATCTACCCAAGTGAGGCAAGTCCTTTGTGGGCGATGGCCATGGTGGGATAGACAAGGTTGCATCTTCGTGGACCCTTCGTTGGTGGAGCCCTCCGTGGACTCGCTCAACCGTTACCTTTCGTGGGTTGAAGTCTCCATCAACGTGGATGTACAATAGCACCACCTATCGGAACCACGCCAAAAATCTCCGTGTCTACATTGTGTTTGCTCCCTGCAAAATCCCTCCCTTTACCTTCATATGCAATGATTTACATTCCGCTGCTATACTCTTAGAATTGCATGTGTAGGTTGATTGCTGGACTTGTGTTAAGTTGCTAAAATCTGTCAAGACTTAAAATTGGGCAAAGGCTAGATTTTTATTTGGTCAAGTAGTCTAATCACCCCCCTCTAGACATACTTTCGATCCTACACCCGCCCTCCGGGGGCCATGGAGGCCAAGGCCTAGAGGGGAACCCTCTCCCCATCTAGGGGAGAGGCCAAGCAAGAAGAAGAAGGAGGGGGCCTTTCCCCCTCTCTCTTGGTGGCGTCAGAACACCGTTGAGGGAAGCATCATGACAGCTATCTGCTCCAACAATTTCGCCGCCGTCATCAGCAACTTTCTCCGCCTCTGTGTTTCTCCCTCTCTGTGCAGCGGTGTATTCTCTCTCACCTCTATGACCCTAGGGGGGTAGGAGTTAACCATCGCACACCCCTGGTCCAAACATCATTCCACGGCACCATGCCGCCATCATTCTGGGGCATGGCTTGCCTCCGGTAGCGGCGCAACGGAGGGGGCGAGTGGGGGTGGTTCCCGTCGGCGGTGACTGGTGGATCTCGAGGGGGGCAGATCCTCCCCGCCACCACCATCTCGCGCTGTGCCCTGCGGCGGCGATGCCGCGGGAGTGAATGAACGAAGGAGCTTCCTGGCTCCGGGGGAGGGCGACGGCGGGGGTAGCAGCAAGCAGTGTGCCTCAATCACTCACTCGTGAGTCATGTCACGATCGTATACCTTGACAAAACTACGCCAGAGCCCACCCTAGACGTTCGTCATCTCTTGTTGACCGCTTCTTCCATTCGTTAGGTGTTAAAATGACATCCGACGCAGGCAATACGTCCGGCAAGATCGGACGGGAGGCAATACGTCGGACTCCTAAGTCCTACTGCTACTTGTAACGCCCCAAGACCGACGCTCCAGAAGACTTCCATATATTTCGTGATCACCGTGTGTTTCATTTTGCTTGCTCTATTTATTTTGCATTGCATCATGTCATCATGCCATCATGTCATTTAATTTTTAAAACTCAACTAAATAAATTGCATAGATTTTTGATCTATTTAAATCGAGGGAGTTCATATGGTGACTTCTCTTTATAACATATCCTCCCAATATTAGGGGGCTATAATAAATATTCCATTCTTTTGGAATTAACCATAACACACTTGCAAATTATCCCAATGCCTTTGTTATCTTAATTCTTAGTCTCCAACCTTGCCATTTATTCTTTCATCATATTCCGGAGCTCCACCAAAAATCCGAACATTTTTGGACATTCCCAACCCTCACTTCCTATTCAAATCATTTGGATTTAAATCAAATGAGTTTGAATTTAAACTTTCGGTCATGCCCACTTCTATTTTTCCTGGTTCAAGCTCATTTTTGTGAATCCGGGAAAATAATCCCCATGCCCAAACACCACTCCAATCTCTCTCGACGTTTCTTCTAAGCTTTTGTTTCTTTGAAATAGAGAGAAAATTAGAGAGAGAGAGAGAGAAGAGAGCCAGCCAAACCTACCCACAGCCGAGCCGGCCACTAGGCATAGCTAGGCCCAGCAACCCTGCGGCCAACTTAGCCCAACCGCACCTATAACCTAGCTCTCTCCCTCGATCCCCCCACTCTCCCTCGTCTCCTCCCTCGCGCCGTCACCACGCACAGGAGAGGGATCCCGATCCCCATGGCCACACACGCCACGCGCAGCAGTGCTGCTTCCCTCGAGGCCGCGCCTCAGCGACCTTGGTCGCCGCCGGCAAGCCTCTGCGACCTCCTTGGGCCCCTTCGTCGGCTCTCCTCCCGGGCTCCTCTTCCTCAGCGCCATCTTCGTCGTGCGCCAGGAGCGCGACCTCCAGTCCTCTCACCTCGCGCCGGCGAGCACAACGCCCCTCCGTGCGACCCCTTCCTCTGCTCCTCCTCCCCACGCGCCGCCTCCGACTTGATTCGCCGCCGCCGCCTTCCTCCGCGCCTCCATGCGGTTCCCCTTGCCGCACCTCCCCGAGCAGGAGCTCCGCCTTCCCTGCTTCGCGCCAAGGCTGATGCCGGCCACTTCATCCTTTACCGTCCTGCTGCCGCTGCAATCCAGCCGCGCCCCTGCTTCGCGTTTGCGACCTTCTGTTGCCGTCCCCATCGACCTGAGCCTCGAGCTGTTGTCACGGTACCTGCCCAAATAGGAGCAATTTTGGATCGCAAGTACCCTTCGGATTCGTCAAGACCCTCATGTACAACAACACCCGGTGATGCGACAAGTACCCGACAACGCGTACATCTACACCGCCAAGATCGGACCGACAAGTACCTCGACGTCGCGTGTACCACTACCGTCGCCCCGAAGACGTTGGATTCTTCAAGTACCTCTCCGAAAACGGATGTGTACCACTACTTCCACTACGCCGCTACGTGTGCCACTACTTCCCACGACGACCCATGAACAACTACTTCCACTTCGAACCCGTCCGCCTCCAAACTCACGCTTCGAAGGTATAACCGACGTGACGATTGCCATGAATGAATGCATGTGTTGTATGAGATGCCCGTTCTTGCATCGTGTCCGAGTTGTCATTACACGTTTCTCCTAGTTTGCCATGCCGTCGACCCGTGGGAACCCGGTAACCGGGAGCACCCCACCATCTCTTGCGTGTTCCACACATCCGCACAATTCTCTTTTGTGCCGGTATCTCCACGAGCTACCGGAACCGATATGTTGTCGTGGCATCATTTTCGGATTCGTTGCCGTGGCACCCCTTTCTTTCTTCCACCACGGTGACAAATGCTTCATAACATGCTCATGTCAACATTTTCATAAAATGGCATAAAACTTGCATTGTCATCCGCATCATGATAACAACATTAAAAATGTTTATTATTGTTGTTTCCTTTAAATTGCTATTTATGCATATGGGAATTTTCCGGAATTGTTGTTTGTTATTTCCGGCCTCATTTAAACTTGCCTAAATAGATAGTTTTATTATGCTTCACCTCTTGCCATGCTTAACCACAGTTAATTTTGTTGGGTACATAAACGGGAGAGAACCAAATAATTGATGTGGTGTTTTGTCAATATGAAACTCGTTGCATATTGAGCTCCACTTAATTTGTAGTATTGTTTGTTGCATTTCGCCATGCCATGCCTCATTTAAACCGGACATGCATCATACTTGATTGTGCATCATGCCATGTTTATGTGATGGTTGTTTACCATGATGTTTGCTTCTTTCCGGTTGCGCTTCTCCTTGGTAGTTCCGGTAACGTTGCGATTGTGAGGATCCGTTCGACTATGTTGGTTCGTCTACTTTATGGACTTGATCTTCTTCCTTGCGGGATCCCAGGCAAGATGACCATACCCTCGAAATCACTTCTATCTTTGCTTGCTAGTTGTTCGCTCTATTGCTATGCCGCGCTACCTACCACTTGCTATATCATGCCTCCCATATTGCCATGTCCAGCCTCTAACCATCCTTTCCTAGCGAACCGTTGTTTGGCTAAGTTACCACTTTTGCTCAGCCCTTCTTATAGCGTTGCTAGTTGCAGGTGAAGCTGAAATTCGTTCCATGTTGGAACATGGATATGTTGGGATATCACAATATCTCTTATTTTAATTAATGCATCTATATACTTGGTAAAGGGTGGAAGACTCGGCCTTATGCCTGGTGTTTTGTTCCACTCTTGCCGCCCTAGTTTCCGTCATATCGGTATTATGTTCCCGGATTTTGCATCCCTAACGCGGTTGGGTGTTATGGGAACCCCTTGACAGTTTGCTTTGAATAAAACTCCTCCAGCAAGGCCCAACCTTGGTTTTACATTTGCCTAACAACCTATTACCCTTCCCTTGGGTCGGCCAACCCGAGGGTCATCTTTATTTAGCCCCGCCAATGCTTCTCTAAGTGTTGGTCCGAACTAGAGCCACTTGCAGCGCCCCCTCGGGGAAACTTGAGGTCTGCTTTTAGTTGTACGTAGTGCTCATCCGGTGTTGCCCTGAGAACGAGATATGTGCAGCTCCTATCGGGATTGTTGGCACATCGGGCGGCTTTGCTGGACTTGTTTTACCATTGTCGAAATGTCTTGTAACCGGGATTCCGAGACTGATCGGGTCTTCCCGGGAGAAGGAATATCCTTCGTTGATCGTGAGAGCTTATCATGGGCTAAGTTGGGACACCCCTGCAGGGTATTATCTTTCGAAAGCCGTGCCCGCGGTTATGTGGCAGATGAGAATTTGTTAATGTCCGGTTGTAGAGAACTTGACACTTGATTTAATTAAAATGCATCAACCGCGTGTGTAGCCGTGATGGTCCCTTTTCGGCGGAGTCCGGGAAGTGAACACGGTTTTGGGTTATGTTTGGACGTAAGTAGTTACAGGATCATTTCTTGATCACTTCTAGCTTCTCGACCATTGCGTTGCTCCTCTTCTCGCTCTTATTTGCGTATGTTAGCCACCATATTTGCTTTGTGCTTGCTGCAGCTCCACCTCATTACCCCATCCTTCCTATAAGCTTAAATAGTCTTGATCTCGCGGGTGTGAGATTGCCGAGTCCTCGTGACTCACAGATTCTACCAAAACAGTTGCAAGTGCCGATGATACCAGTGCAGGTGATGCTACCGAGCTCAAGTGGGAGTTCAACGAGGACCTTGGTCATTACTATGTTTCGTTTCCGGTTGATCAGTAGTGGAGCATAGTTGGGACGATCGGGGATCTAGCATTTGGGGTTATCTTCTTTTCATTTGGATTTGACCATAGTCGGTCTATGTGTGTATTTTGAATGATGTATGATTTATTTAAGTATTGTGTGAAGTGGCGATTGTAAGCCAACCCTCTTTATCCCATTCTTGTTCATTACATGGGATTGTGTGAAGATGACCCTTCTTGCGACAAAACCTACAATGCGGTTATGCCTCTAAGTCGTGCCTCGACATGTGAGAGATATAGCTGCATCGTGGGCATTACAAGTTGGTATCAGAGCCATCCCCGACTTAGGAGCCCCTGCTTGATCGAATCGCTGGCGTTGTTGAGTCTAGAACAAAAAATGTTTTGAGTCTTAGGATTATATATATCGGAGAGTAGGATTCTTTTTACTCCTCAGTCCCTTCGTCGCTCTGGTGAGGTCTCCTGACGTAGATGTTTTGACTTTCCTCTCCTTAAATTTCACTAAATTTTTTTAGGATCACGCGGGTATCTTGGAATCATTCCGATGGTTTTGTGACGAGAACATTGTTCTTGGTGCCTCCTAACATTTAGGGGTTGTGGCAGTGTCCCGGGGAGTTGAGCTCCGAGGTGTTATCGTCACAATTTTATCGTTGCAGTTCTGGAATACCTGAGTTTCGCCGACATTGAAAATCTCTTTTATGCAGTTGTTGGTGAGATCACCTCGATGCCACCCAGTACTGGGGCGGGAATTCGGGAGTATTGCCATAACTCGTATAACGGATGCTTTTCGAAGGTTGAGGTACACGATTTCCGAAGGTTTCTTGGTTATGTGTTGACGGATGGATACAGCTGGATCTAGGTATTGTTAGTTCGGGTGAGATATATTGCGTCCCCTGTATCTCCAACACCAGATTGCATAACCAGAAAGTTTCGGGAGTTTATAGGTGGGAATTCAAGTAGCTTCTAGAATATCTTTTCGACAGATGTATGATTTGAGATTGGGGTCCAACGTCTAGTGGTTCGCTTTTCACGGTCGATTTACAGTGGTCGCGAGGCGTCTTAAAGAATCCTTGGCTATGCCGATTCAGGGACGTCTTGTTTTTCATTCATGACATCCGCTGTACGTCGTGCCCGTGGGGCCTCATCACGAACACTTTGGGCGAAATCTCTATCATATGTTTGTTTCCGGCTTATTCTGCGAGCCAATCCTTTGTTTTGTTTTGAGTTGTGGTATTCGAGTTGCTTCGAAGCCAAGTGTTGATTCCATACCTTTCCTAAGCGGTGTTCTCATACTTCTATGTGAATACCAAATCCTTCTTGATCATCGAGATTGTCATGCCAATTCTTTTCCAACCGACGTGCTCTTTTTCAAGTGGATCCGATCATTTCAACATTCGCGAGATCAATTCTCAGTTCTTTGCAACGGTGTTTGCTTCATCCGTCCCAAGTTGTCTTTGTTTTACCCGCCCTCCCACCCTTTTTCTTCAAGGACTCAGATTTCTTAATCAAGTATCCATCTTATAGATGGAAAGTCTCTCCATTCTCTTTCGTCAATGTTCTTATCCGGTGACTCTCAGGAAGATACTAACGGAGGCTTAACTTCATCATTATTCGTTCTCTTTCTTCTCCAGTGGATTAAATTCAAGCTTTAGCGATCATATCTTTTCCTCGTTTCAAATGTTTTTCTCGTACCGGTGCACCTCTTAATCATCCACTTCTCGCTATTCAATTGTGGAGTGATGAAGATATCTCAGAAGATTCAAGTTTCCATTCTCAATTCACTCAAGTTCTTTTGAGGATGCTATCTCATTCAAGCCATTTAATTCAACCAGTGCAATCTCTCTTTTCAAGCAATCGTTCAACGGTGGTTCTTTTGAGTGGGCCCTAACCCACAGGTCTTTTCCCAGGATCTTACCTGACTCTTCTAATTTTCCCGGAGCTTCTAAAATTCTTTTCAAAGTTTGACGTAAGAATGGGTTATCATCAGTCATATGTCTTTCTCCAAGATCTTTCAAATTCTTTTCATCGTTTGTTCAACCTTTCCAATTTTCATTCCGGAGTGCCTCAACAATTCATGGTGGTGTTTCTCATTGTCATTCTCAACATTTGAAGACCGAAGAAGAGTTTCTCTTAAATCTTGCTCCATTCTCTTCAAGATTCATGGTTCTAGCTTGATGTCATCCTCTCATAATTGTTTTCGATTGTGAGAATTCTTTTCACCCATCCAGAGCATTTCAGGAGTCTTTTCAGTTTGATTCTCCGAGGCCATCATCTCAGAATTATTCATTCTCAGCTTTCAGATCTCATTCTCCAAATCTTACCAGTGCATCATTCAAGTATTCTCTAATCAGCTCGTCATCTATTCGTTCACTTGTATCTATATCCCCTCAAGTATCTTCATTCGTTTTCAAATTCTTCCCGGTGAATTGTGCCTTTGCTACTTTCATTTTTCAATTCTTACGGTGGTTCGTTCAAGAGTTCTCTTCCTTCGTTATCATATAGATTCATTCGTTCCAATCCTACTGGTGGTTCGTTGAAGACCTTCCCAAGTTTGCGCCATATCTATCTTAATCTTTTCTACGAGAATAAGTAGTATGCCAAATCCATTGCTTGTCATCAATTTAATTGGTGAAGGATGAGCATAATGTAATTCTTATTCTTGTTTCATCGAGTAAATTCAATTCCTTATTCCGGAGGTTCATCAAAATTCTTGATTTCATTTGTTCATCTTTCTTTCCGGAGTTCCAAGTTTTCTCGCTTATATCATTTCAAAGCTTCATCTTATCACTGCAAGGCTTCACCTTGTGTTTTCAACTTCTCTTTCTTTCTATCATCCTTTTTTTTACCACAGTTCTTAATGGAGTTTCTTCATGGTGGTTCATCAAGGATTTAATTCATTCTCGAAGTGTTCTCAAGATTCTTGTTGGAAGAGCTCAAATATTCTTCTTCCTGCATTCCAAAGTGCAATTCGTTCTACCTTATCATTTGAGGTGGTGTTATGTCATTCTTGACAATTTGAGTTCGCTTTCATGATTCACATGTTGTCAAGAATGAGATATTTTAAATCCACCAATCTCTTCGTTGGATTTATCTTGTGTCATGTTTCACCTAAAGCCTTCCCTAAGGAATGTTGCTATTATGGTGCTTATCAATGATCCAAGTTTTCTCCTATCCTCTTGGTGAAAGAAGTTTTTCATCGCCTTGGTGCTCTCACTCAAATCAATGGCTTCCTTTAGTGGCCGTTTGTCACCTCATAATGTTGAGATGTTTCCATAAGTCCACTCCAAGCTTATTCTTTTCGTTGTTGGTTTTCCAACAACTCCGTTCAATCCTTCTTTTTAAGGAGGCTCTTTCAAATTCAATTGTGATAGAAGTTGTTGTTCTCTTCTCTGTTCTCTTGATTCCACTCTTTCATTTGTTCCGAAGGCATTGTGATGTTTTCTTCGACCCATCATCTCATTTTGGAGATCATGTTCTTTTCCTTGCTTATCCATTTAACCGGAGTGTCGTGTTTTCATTCGAGCTCTCTCATCTTATCAAGTTTTGCCTCCTTCCTCAACCAGAGTGCGGTCTGAAATCTTTCTTACCCCTTGTGCCATTTTTCAATAGTTTCAGAGGCAGTGTGTTGTTGATTTCATCAAGTACCATCCCATCTTCTCAAGTTCATGTTAATTCCTTCCATTTTCAGTCGGAGTGCTGTCCAAATTATATCATTCTTAATCCTACTCTATCTTGTTTTAACCGGAGTGGCTTCAAAATCTATCTTGTCCCCTAAGCTCTTGGTTCTCATCATGTTCTTTGTTCTTCTCTGCTAACGCAGTGTTTGCAATCTCGTTCACCTCCATTGTATTCTTTCTTTCGATTTGTTCAACCTCTCAAGGTTTGTGGGTTTCACTCGTTTGTCAAAGAAGCAACTTTGTTTTACCTCTTCCTCTTCCATTTCTCTCCGGTGCCATCCTAGATCTCGGGATGAGATCCTCTTGTAGTGGTGGACTGTTGTAACGCCCCAAGACCGACGCTCCAGAAGACTTCCATATATTTCGTGATCACCGTGTGTTTCATTTTTCTTACTCTATTTATTTTGCATTGCATCATGCCATCATGTCATTTAATTTTTAAAACTCAACTAAATAAATTGCATAGATTTTTGATCTATTTAAATCGAGGGAGTTCATATGGTGACTTCTCTTTATAACATATCCTCCCAATATTAGGGAGCTATAATAAATATTCCATTCTTTTGGAATTAACCATAACACACTTGCAAATTATCCCAATGCCTTTGTTATCTTAATTCTTGGTCTCCAACCTTGCCATTTATTCTTTCATCATATTCCGGAGCTCCACCAAAAATCCGAGCATTTTTGGACCTTCCCAACCCTCACTTCCTATTCAAATCATTTGAATTTAAATCAAATGAGTTTGAATTTAAACTTTCGGTCATGCCCACTTCTATTTTTCCTGGTTCAAGCTCAGATCCCCATGCCCAAACTCCACTCCAATCTCTCTCGACGTTTCTTCTAAGCTTTTGTTTCTTTGAAATAGAGAGAAAATTAGAGAGAGAGAGAAGAGAGCCAGCCAAACCTACCCACAGCCGAGCCGGCCACTAGGCATAGCTAGGCCCAGCCATCCCTGCGGCCAACTAAGCCCAACCGCACCTATAACCTAGCTCTCTCCCTCGACCCCCCCCCCCCCACTCTCCCTCGTCTCCTCCCTCGCGCCGTCACCACGCACAGGAGAGGGATCCCGATCCCCATGGCCACGCACGCCACGCGCAGCAGTGCTGCTTCCCTCGAGGCCGCGCCTCAGCGACCTTGATCGCCGCCGGCAAGCCCTCTGCGACCTCCTTGGGCCCCTTCGTCGGCTCTCCTCCTGGGCTCCTCTTCCTCCGCGCCATCTTCATCGTGCGCCAGGAGCACGACCTCCAGTCCTCTCACCTCGCGCCGGCGAGCACAACGCCCCTCCGCGCGACCCCTTCCTCTGCTCCTCCTCCCCACGCGCCGCCTCCGACTCGATTCGCCGCCGCCGCCTTCCTCCGCGCCTCCACGTGGTTCCCCTTGCCGCACCTCCCCGAGCAGGAGCTCCGCCTTCCCTGCTTCGCGCCAAGGCCGATGCCGGCCACTTCATCCTTTACCGTCCTGCTGCCGCTGCAGTCCAGCCGCGCCCCTGCTTCGCGTCTGCGACCTTCTGTTGTCGTCCCCATCGACCTGAGCCTCGAGCTGTTGTCACGGTACCTGCCCAAACAGGAGCAATTTTGGATCGCAAGTACCCTTCGGATTCGTCAAGACCCTCATGTACGACTACACCCGGTGATGCGACAAGTACCCGACAACGTGTACATCTACACCCCGAAGATCGGACCGACAAGTACCTCGACGTCGCGTGTACCACTACCGTCGCCCCGAAGACGTTGGATTCTTCAAGTACCTCTCCGAAAACGAACGTGTACCACTACTTCCACTCCGCCGCCACGTGTGCCACTACTTCCCACGACGACCCATGAACAACTACTTCCACTTCGAACCCGTCCGCCTCCAAACGCATGCTTCGAAGGTATAACCGACGGGACGATCGCCATGAACGAATGCATGTGTTGAATGAGATGCCCGTTGTTGCATCGTGTCTGAGTTGTCATTACACGTTTCTCCTAGTTTTCCATGTCGTCAACCCGTGGGAACCCGGTAACCGGGAGCACCCCACCATCTCTTGCGTGTTCCACACATCCGCACAATTCTCTTTTGCGCCGGTATCTCCACGAGCTACCGGAACCGATATGTTGCCGTGGCATCATTTTCGGATTCGTTGCCGTGGCACCCCTTTCTTTCTTCAACCACGGTGACAAATGCTTCATAACATGCTCATGTCAACATTTTCATAAAATGGCATAAAACTTGCATTGTCATCCGCATCATGATAACAACATTTAAAAATGTTTATTATTGTTGTTTCCTTTAAATTGTTATTTATGCATATGGGGATTTTCCGGAATTGTTGTTTGTTATTTCCGGCCTCATTTAAACTTGCCTAAATAGATAGTTTTATTATGCTTCACCTCTTTCCATGCTTAACCACAGTTAATTTTGTTGGGTACATAAACGGGAGAGAACTAAATAATTGATGTGGTGTTTTGTCAATATGCAACTCGTTGCATATTGAGCTCCACTTAATTTGTAGTATTGTTTGTTGCATTTTGCCATGCCATGCCTCATTTAAACCGGACATGCATCATACTTGATTGTGCATCATGCCATGTTTATGTGATGGTTGTTTACCATGATGTTTGCTTCATTCCAGTTGCGCTTCTCCTTGGCAGTTCCGGTAATGTTGCGATTGTGAGGATCCGTTCGACTACGTTGGTTCGTCTACTTTATGGACTTGATCTTCTTCCTTGCGGGATCCCATGCAAGATGACCATACCCTCGAAATCACTTCTATCTTTGCTTGCTAGTTGTTCGCTCTATTGCTATGCCGCGCTACCTACCACTTGCTATATCATGCCTCCCATATTGCCATGTCCAGCCTCTAACCATCCTTTCCTAGCGAACTGTTGTTTGGCTAAGTTACCGCTTTTGCTCAACCCTTCTTATAGCGTTGCTAGTTGCAGGTGAAGCTGAAATTTGTTCCATGTTGGAACATGGATATGTTGGGATATCACAATATCTCTTATTTTAATTAATGCATCTATATACTTGGTAAAGGGTGGAAGACTCGGACGTATGCCTGGTGTTTTGTTCCACTCTTGCCGCCCTAGTTTCCGTCATATCGGTATTATGTTCCCGGATTTTGCGTCCCTAACGCGGTTGGGTGTTATGGGAACCCCTTGACAGTTCGCTTTGAATAAAACTCCTCCAGCAAGGCCCAACCTTGGTTTTACATTTGCCTAACAACCTATTACCCCTTCCCTTGGGTCGGCCAACCCGAGGGTCATCTTTATTTAGCCCCGCCAATGCTTCTCTAAGTGTTGGTCCGAACTAGAGCCACTTGCAGCGCCCCCTCGGGGAAACTTGAGGTCTGGTTTTAGTTGTACGTAGTGCTCATCCGGTGTTGCCCTGAGAACGAGATATGTGCAGCTCCTATCGGGATTGTCGGCACATCGGGCGGCTTTGCTGGACTTGTTTTACCATTGTCAAAATGTCTTGTAACCGGGATTCCGAGACTGATCGGGTCTTCCCGGGAGAAGGAATATCCTTCGTTGATCGTGAGAGCTTATTTTTTTCCATGGGCTAAGTTGGGACACCCCTGCAGGGTATTATCTTTCGAAAGCCGTGCCCGCGGTTATGTGGCAGATGGGAATTTGTTAATGTCCCGTTGTAGAGAACTTGACACTTGATTTAATTAAAATGCATCAACCGCGTGTGTAGCCGTGATGGTCCCTTTTCGGCGGAGTCCGGGAAATGAACACGGTTTTGGGTTATGTTTGGACGTAAGTAGTTTCAGGATCATTTCTTGATCACTTCTAGCTTCTCGACCGTTGCGTTGCTCCTCTTCTCGCTCTTATTTGCGTATGTTAGCCATCATATTTGCTTAGTGCTTGTTGCAGCTCCACCTCATTACCCCATCCTTCCTATAAGCTTAAATAGTCTTGATCTCGTGGGTGTGAGATTGCTGAGTCCTCGTGACTCACAGATTCTACCAAAACAGTTGCAGGTGCCGACGATACCAGTGCAGGTGATGCTACCGAGCTCAAGTGGGAGTTCGACGAGGACCTTGGTCGTTACTATGTTTCATTTCCGGTTGATCAGTAGTGGAGCCCAGTTGGGACGATCGGGGATCTAGCATTTGGGGTTATCTTCTTTTCATTTGGATTTGACCGTAGTCAGTCTATGTGTGTATTTTGAATGATGTATGATTTATTTAAGTATTGTGTGAAGTGGCGATTGTAAGCCAACCCTCTTTATCCCATTCTTGTTCATTACATGGGATTGTGTGAAGATG
The DNA here is from genome assembly GCF_002575655.3 of Aegilops tauschii subsp. strangulata. NCBI lineage: Eukaryota > Viridiplantae > Streptophyta > Magnoliopsida > Poales > Poaceae > Aegilops > Aegilops tauschii. The sequence goes on along the minus strand of NC_053038.3, from coordinate 320,840,709 downwards.
ACCCTTCTTGCGACAAAACCTACAATGCGGTTATGCCTCTAAGTCGTGCCTCGACACGTGAGAGATATAGCCGCATCGTGGGTGTTACACTACTGTTCGACCACCTGTTGGAATACGGCACAACGTTCAGGAATCCTCCTGGACGTCCATCATCTCTTGTTGACCGCTTCTTCCATTCGTTAGGTGTTAAAATGACATCCGACGGCAGGCAATACGTCCGGCGAGATCGGACGGCAGGCGATACGTCGGACTCCTAAGTCCAACTGCTACTATTCAGCCATGTGTTGGAATACGGCACAACGTTCGGGAATCCTCCTGGCCTCTCGTCCAAGTCTAATCGTTCATGTCTCTAGGCTCCTGCGTGGCAGCAAGAGACAGGTCACACGGGAGCTTCGTGATAAATTTTTGTTGTGTGAGGAGTGAAAGACTCAAACAGAAACAGTAGATACATCTATCAGCTGCGATGGGTAGTAGGGCAAAGTGTGTGAGGGAGTCCTGGACTAAGGGGTCCTCGGGCGTCCGGCCTGTTATCTGTTGGGCCGGACTGATGGGCTATGAAGACATGAAGGCCGAAGACTATACCCGTGTCCGGATTGGACTCTACTTGGCGTGGAAGGCAAGCTAGGCGACTGATTATGAAGATTTCCTCCTATGTAACCGACTCCATGTAACCCTAGATCTCTCCGGTGTCTATATAAATCGGAGGGCATAGTCCGGATAGGACAGATTCATTACCATATACTCATAGGCTAGACTTCTAGGGTTTAGCCACTACAATCTCGTGGTAGATCAACTCTTGTAACACTCATATTCATCAAGATCAATCAAGCAGGAAGTAGGGTATTACCTCCATAGAGAGGGCCCGAACCTGGGTAAACATTGTGTCCCCCGTCTCCTGTTGCCATCGATCCTAGACGCACAGTTCGGGACCCCCTACCCGAGATCCGCCGGTTTTGACACCGACATTGGTGCTTTCATTGAGAGTTTCACTGTGCTGTTGACGAAAGGCTCGATGGCCCCTTCAATCGTCGGTAATGGCGTCGTTCAGGGAGAAACCTTTCTCCCCGGACAGATTTTTGTATTCGGCGGCTTCGTACTGCAGGCCAACTCACTTGGCCATCTGGAGCAGGTCGATAGCTACGCCCCTGGCCATCAGGTTAGATTTGGAAGCTTGAACTACGTCACAGATATCCGTGGAGACTTGATCTTCGATGGATTCGAGACCGCGGCGATCGCTCCCCTTCTCTCCGATGAACATGACTCAAATCTGTCATCGGAGCACACCCAGGAGATGGATCATGTTGCTGCAACGGCCTCAGTACCGAAGCAGGTCATCCCCTCCGAGGCCATAAAGTCCGCGGCGTTGGAGCCGCACACGGATTCGACACGCTGCAATGCTGGCATCAATGGAACTCCGGACTCGTCTCCGGCTACATGTTCTAGATCAAGTGCGCCTGCGGACACCGAGTTGGATCGGTTATCGATTTTCGAATTTAGCGCCGCAGACATCTTCCAGCATTCGCCTTTGGGTGATGTACTAAATTCTTTGAAGAACTTATCCTTGGAGGAAGACTCACAGCCGAACTATGTTCGGTTCGAGCTAGAGGTGGACGACGAGGAATTCTGCTCCCCACCCGCCACCCACTTCATAGCCACCGTCGACGACTTAACCGACGTGCTTGACTACGGCTCCGAAGACATCACCGGTATGGACGACGATGCTGACAATGAGCAAGGCCAAGACCCGCCATTCACTGGACGTTGGACGGCCACCTCTTCTTATGACGTATACATGGTTGATACACCCAAAGGATCTGGCGACGACAAAGAAGAGCCATATAAGAATAAACCTTCCGAGACGCAGTCCAAGCGCCGGCGCCACAAACGCCGTTCTAAGCCTCGCCGCTCAAAAGATAGCAACACTGGTACCGGAGAAAATAGCACTCCGGGCGACGCCGAAAACAATGAAGACCCTGTCGGTGCTGCATCCGAATAGGAAGAACATGACGACAGACAAGACAACCCTGATGAGCAGGCAATAGAAGATGACTCGGGGGATGATAGTTACCATCCACCCTCCGAAGAGGAGACAAGCCTCGACAACGAAGATTTCATCGTGCCTGAGGACCCTCTTGAGCAGGAGCGTTTTAAGCTTCAACTCATAGCCACCGCAAGGAGCCTGAAAAAGAAACAGCAGCAGCTTCAAGCTGAACAAGATTTGCTTGTTGACAGATGGACTGACGTCCTGACAATGGAAGAATACGGCCTCAAGCGCCCAGCCAAGAGCTACCCGAAACGCAGACTGCTACCTCAATTCGATGAGGAGGCACCGGAGCACACATCTCCCTCGCGTAATGCGGAACGACCACCACGTGGTCGAGACAGGGCAGCCGACCGGCCACCACGCGGTCGGGATAAAGCGGCAACTCAGGCCGGACAGCAGCCTGCCCAACCGCCCCGCAAAAATAAAGACGGAAGAGTTCGGGGCACACGTATGACCTCCGGCAGACCCTGGACAGTAGAGCAGGACATACAAGATCGATCTACGGATCGCGAGGACGTGCCTCGAGGCACGAAGACAACTACCTATTTGGACGTGACAAACCTAACCACGCCCGGTCCGAATGCCGCAGCAACACGGCCCGGTACAGAGGTGCCGCACACCCTCTCTGCTTCACAGACGAGGTACTGGATCACGAATTTCCCGAGGGATTCAAGCCCGTCAATATCGAATCATACGACGGCACAACCGATCCTGCAGTATGGATCGAGGATTTCATTCTCCATATTCATATGGCTCGAGGAGATGACCTCCACACCATTAAATACCTCCCACTCAAGCTCAAAGGGCCAGCTCGGCACTGGCTTAACAGCCTGCCTGAAAATTCTATCGGCAGCTGGGAGGACTTGGAAGAAGCTTTCCTAGACAACTTCCAAGGAACCTATGTCTGGCCACCAGATGCCGATGACTTAAGCCACATAGTTCAACAACCCGGAGAATCAGCCAGAAAATTCTGGACTAGGTTCCTAACCAAAAAGAACCAGATCGTCGACTGTCCGGATGCCGAAGCCCTAGCGGCCTTTAAGCATAGTATCGGGGACGAATGGCTCGCCCGCCACCTCGGCCAAGAAAAAACAAGGTCCATGGCAGCCCTGACGGCACTTATGACCCGCTTTTGCGCGGGAGAAGATAGTTGGCTGGCCCGCAGTACAAATACGGCCAACGAAATAAGTCCCTCCGAGGCCAAAAATAGCGCCGGCAAGCTCCGGCGCAACAGAAACAAACGCCGAAGCAATGGAGATAACACCGATGACACAACAGTTCACGCCGGATTCAGTGGCTCTAAGTCTGGCCAACGAAAGAAGCCCTATAAAAGGAGCAGCGAAAAACCATCCAGCTTGGACCGCATACTTGATCGCCCTTGCCAAATACATGGTACCCCAGACAAACCAGCCAGCCATACTAACAGAGATTGTCGGGTCTTTAAACAAGCCAGCAAAGTAAATAACAGAAGCAAAGAAGGGGAATCACAGAGCGAAGACGACGACGAAGAGCCCCGGCAGCCGAACACTGGGGGGCAGAAGAAATCCCCCCCCCAAATCAAAACGGTGAACATGATATACGCTACACACATCCCCAAAAGGGAGCGCAAGCAAGCACTCAGGGACGTCTATGCGGTAGAGCCAGTCGCCCCAAAGTTCAATCCGCGGTCATCATTCCCGATCACTTTCGATCGACGAGACCACCCAACTAGCATCCGGCATGGCGGTTCAGCCGCACTGGTCCTCGATCCAATCATCAACGGATTTCACCTGACTCGAGTCCTAATGGACGACGGTAGCAGCCTCAACCTGCTCTATCAGGATACAGTACATAAAATGAGCATTGACCCTTCACGAGTCAAGCCCACGAAGACTATCTTTAAAGGAGTCATACCAGGCGTAGAGGCCCGTTGTACGGGCTCAATAACGCTGGAGGTAATATTCGGTTCCCCGGATAACTTCCGAAGCGAAGAGCTAACCTTCGATATCGTCCCATTTCGCAGCGGCTATCACGCACTGCTCGGACGAACCGCATTCGCTAGATTCAACGTGGTGCCACATTATGCTTATCTCAAGCTCAAGATGCCCGGTCCACGTGGCGTCATTACAGTAAATGGAAACACGGAACGCTCCCTCCGTACAGAGGAGCACACTATCTCCCTAGGAGCAGAAGTACAGCGTGGCCTTCTCAAGCAGCACTAGAATAAGGTCGCCGAGCCCCTGGACAACATTAAGAGGGTCTGGACTATACTGCAGCAGGACAGCCCGGCTCGTCATGAGCCAAACTAGCAAATTTTGGCCTCCGTCCAAGCCCAGACGAGGCAATGGTATTAGTACCGCGAGCACATAAGCTACGCACTCATGGGTACTAACGGAGGCACAACTCGCTCGCAATCCACAGTACGGCTTGATAGACCCTGGGATTCGCACGCTTCTGCTTTTTTCTTTGTACAGGTCCTCTTCCCTTTTCAAGGGCTATACGGACGACCTGCTTGCAGAACACTCCAAGGAAGCAAGGAGCTCCGGCGTACAAAAGAACCCCCAGGTGGTTTCTAATAAACGATTCATCTACTTGTTTTACATACCCGCATGCAGCTCGCCCTTGGTTACGACATTTTCAATAGCCTTACTTGCTTATCGCATTACTTGTACAAAGTACGCCTTGACGTACCGATTACATAACAACGGTGAATAAATAGTGGCGTCAGCCCATTACGTCATTTTTTTCGTTCCCTCACCTTAGTATTTATTACTCACTGCAGACGTACACAATGGTACGTACCAATACGCCAGGGGCTTAATTACACCCCGCATCACGGATATAAAAGTCCGAACACTTCACAGTACAGTTCGGCACCCCGAACTTATAGCATCATATGCATCGGCTCCGAATCATGTCTTTGGCCAATAGTTGGGTTGCCCGGCTCCTGTGCTTACTACCTTACGTTCCGCTATATCGGCTAGGGTAGTAAAGGGAGAACTACTACGATTGTGTCCCGGTTCTTCCGGACGAGCACCTCAGTAGAGAAAGCCGAAAACTGACTGTCATGATGCGGCGAGAGCCGGTCAGCTGTTCGTGAGGTTCTAAATCGTTGGATATTTTTACCGCTTCTTGCGAAGAATCGGTTCTTCCGATTAGACGTGTATAGCGCCCCTAATTCGGCCTTCCGAACACCAGGGGCTTCGCCGACTTTATTAATTGTCAAACTCCTATGGCTAAGTGGGGGCGGTAAAGGCTGCATAGTCCGATTTCCTTGTTCGTTGCGCTAAACACCTCCTTTAAGGACCAAAATGTGGAGTAAAGAGTGTTTAGATTTATCCCGAACACCCCCGTACTATCTACGTGGGGGCAGAAGCCGACGACTGGTCATCCCTCAGATTTAACAAACGGCCGCACAGGAGGTAAAATTTAAAAATCACATACATTATACTGTATAACATCTTTGTTCCATATTACAGGGCAAGATAATACACATGTTTCTACGGGAATATAATATCTTTTGAACATTGCTCCGCCGCAAGGCGGGACCCCTCCAGGACACCATCAAAATAATGCTCGGGCCGACGATGCTCCTTGCCCTCCGGCGGTCCCTCGATCATCAGCTTCTTGGCATCCAGCTTCGCCCAATGCGTCTTGACGCGGGCAAAGGCCATGCGCGCACCTTCAATACAGACCGACCGCTTTACGGCTTCGAGTCGCGGACAGGCACTCACAAGCCGCTGCACAAGTCCGAAGTAGCTGCCAGGCATTGGATCGGCAGGCCACAGCCGGACTATGAAGTCCCTCATGGCTAGCTCTGCCAACCTGTGCAGCTCGACCAACTGCTTTAGCTGGTCGCTGAAGGGCACCGGATGTTCGGATCCCAGATATTGGGACCAAAACAGCTTCTCCATAGACATCCCTTCCTCGGCTCTATAATGCTCGGCCGCATCCGACGCACTGTGCGGCAGACCTGTAAATGCCCCTGGAAAACCAAAATTAAGGATAAGTACAAGGTACGTTGCTTCTACACGCCCGCTCTGCATGGTGAAGAACTTACCCGCCGCAATCTTCTTGGCCATCTCGACTTCCTGGTGGGCGCTCTGGGCTTCGGCTCGCGCATCCTGAGCGCTCTGGCGAGCCTTCATCAATTCGGACTCTTGCGCCTTACAATCGCGCTCCAGGGACTCAAATCTCTCTATCGCGCCCTGGAGCTGTTGCTGCGCCTCGCCAACCCGGGCCTCGTGCTTTTCGCGCAAAACACGCTCTTTGGCCGCTTTTTCCTCGGCCTCGGCCAGTACCTTCTTCAGGGCTGCCACCTCGACCGTGGCCCCTAATAAAGTTTACGACGTTTTAGACAAGTCGGACTACTCATTTTTTTCGAAATGTACCTACAGGTTATTGCATACCTCGGTTGTCCTCCAACTGCTTCTTCACACGGCCGAGCTCCTCCTCGGCCCACTCTAGTTTCTGCTTCAGTCCTGAGACCTCCGCAGCATGAGCAGTGGCAGCCTGCAGGGATACCTGCTTATTCACATAGACAACTCACGTTAGACTCATGCGATTTTTTGATCCTCTGTTCGGCTTTTCTTCCCGAACACCAAACTGAGTATCAGGGGCTACTATCTACACTGTGATACTTTTCCTACAATCACATTACTTACCTCAAAGCCTGTTAGAAGGCTAGTGCAGGCTACGGCCAGTCCGCTTTTAACGAACTGAACCTTCTCTACTACCGTGTCCATAAGGACATGATGTTCATCCACGATAGAGGCGCCTCGTAGCGCCTCCAGCAGACGATCCGGTGCCTCTGGCTGGACAGAGGTCACCAGTGGAACAGGCACACTCCCTCCTCGCGGGGAATGCTGTTCGCCGGACCCCGGAGCCGTGTAGATCTCTGGAAGGGTATCCAGCTGAGGGCCGAAGGAAACTCGGGCCCCATCACCAGTCCCCATGGGGGCTTTTTCCCCCATGTGTCCGGCGTCCGAGGAGTCGTCCTGGGGCGTCACTCCGATGATTTCCGGAACACCCCCCCCCCCGGCCTGGGAAAGTCTTTTTGGACACCACCTCGTCATCACCCTTGGGTGAGAGGGAATGAGCAGGTGGCGGAGACATGCTAGCCATCTCCTCCGTGTTTAGCGAATCCTCTGTCGAGGATCGCGGAGAGCCATAGCGCGCCGGACTGCAAGGACAAAGTTTACAATATGTCAATATCACAAACCAGAAAGGCCAGATATTCGCAAATTCTGATACTTACAAAGCGGCCCGAGGCTTGGTCCGGCAAGGCCGTTCCGGACTGCTGTCGACATCCCATGCGGAATTATCCGCGAGGGAGCCTCTAACCCTCTTAGGCGTTTTTGCCTCTGGGCTTGCGGGGGGCGCTCTCTTCTTCCTCCCCGCTTCAGGTGGGGAGTCGTTTTCTTCTTCCTCTTCATCGTCATCGTTAGAGGACGAAGAGGAAGTCTCGCTTCCGGACGTCTCGTCCGGAATTCTTCTCCGGCGAAGGCCCTTCTGGGCCCCTTGGGCCGCCTTCTTAGCCGTATTCTCCGGCACCTCATAAGGTGCAGGGAACAGCATCTTCTCCAATAACGGAAATTCCTGGTCTTCGGGTAGCGGAGCCGGACAGTTGATCTTCTCGGCCAACTTAATCCAGGCCTGAAAATAGGGGAAGGAAGCTTAAATTTCCCCTCAAAATATGCTAGTAGGGGATACTCCCTGAAAACATTAAAGGAACTGACCAGGTTGGGCTGGCGCTTTAAGCTAAGCCCGCGGTCTTCGGTCACAGGTGGTGGCCTTTCGCCGGCCTTGAAGAGCACCTTCCAGATTTCTTCGTGCATCGTTCCGAAGAGCTCCAGTAGCGTCTCGTGCTTGGCCGGCTCGAACTCCCACAAATTACAAGTTCAGCATTGGCACGGAAGGACCCGACGAACAAGCATGACCTGGACCACGTTGAAGAGCTTGATCTTATTTTCTATCATGTTTTGGATGCACGTCTGGAGCCCAGTCAGCTCGTCCGAGGGACCCCGGGTTAGGCCCCTCTCTTGCCAGGAGGTGAGCCGCATCGGGATTCCGGATCGAAATTCGGGGGCTGCCAACCAGTCAGCGTCGCGTGGCTCGGTGATGTAGAACCACCCCGATTGCCACCCCTGCACTGTCTCCGCAAACGAACCTTCAGGCCAGGTAACGTTGGGCATCTTGCCCACCATAGCGCCTCCGCACTCTGCTTGTTGACCGCGCACTACTTTCGGCCTCACATTAAAGGTCTTCGGCCACAAGCCGAAGTGAGGCGGGATGCGGAGAAAGGCCTCACAAACGACGATAAACGCCGAAATGTTGAGGATGAAGTTGGGGGCTAGGTCATGGAAATCCAGCCCATAGTAAAACATCAACCCGTGGACGAATGGGTGAAGAGGGAACCCAAGCCCGCGGACGAAGTGTGCGAGAAACACAACCCTCTCATGGGGCTCGGGAGTGGGGACGACTTGTCCCTTGGCCGAGAATCGATGAACGATCTCTTTGGCCAGATACCCGACCTCCCGGAGCTCCTTGATATCCTTCTTCTTGACGGAGGAGGCCATCCACTTGCCTCCAGCTCCGGATCCGGACATCTTACTTTCTCGAGCAAGGGAAAAGCTAAAAGCTTGGGCGCTAGAGCTCGAAGACGGAAGGGCTGAGGAGGAGAAAGGGAGTGGGTGAAAGAGGAGAATCCTTACCTTCTTATAGAGGCCGCGGATGTCAAGCGCCTCCCCGCTCGCCTTGAACTCGCCTATTCCCAAGGGCCGTGCAAACGACGCGGTTAAGTTACCCATGCCCACATTGATGAGAATCCCGCAATAGGGGGCACGACCTCTGCATCGACAAGACGTGCCAATAGCAACCGCGTTTTGAAACGTGGGATGGCGGATAAGAAAACGGTTCGAGATTATGGCCGGACAGACATAATGTCGTGTTGTAAAAAGCTATCAGCAGATGGGACTTGTGTAAACATATGTATATATTCTCTCTGCGGTTGTGCATGGTGTGTAACAGGTTCGGATACAATCATCGCATCCGAAGACTATCTTGGAGTTCGGAAAAGGGGGAACCCGCCTTGTAATGCCGAAGACAATCTGCGCGCCGGACTCCTCGTCATTGAAGCCAGGTTCAGGGGCTACTGAGGGAGTCCTGGACTAAGGGGTCCTCGGGCGTCCGACCTGTTATCTGTTGGGCCGGACTGATGGGCTATGAAGACATGAAGGCCGAAGACTATACCCGTATCCAGATTGGACTCTACTTGGCGTGGAAGGCAAGCTAGGCGACTGATTATGAAGATTTCCTCCTATGTAACCGACTCCATGTAACCCTAGATCTCTCCGGTGTCTATATAAACCGGAGGGTATAGTCCGGATATGACAGATTCATTACCATATACTCATAGGCTAGACTTCTAGGGTTTAGCCACTACGATCTCGTGGTAGATCAACTCTTGTAATACTCATATTCATCAAGATCAATCAAGCAGGAAGTAGGGTATTACCTCCATAGAGAGGACCCGAACCTGGGTAAACATTGTGTCCCCCGTCTCCTGTTACCATCGATTCTAGACGCACAGTTTGGGACCCCCTATCCGAGATCCGCCGGTTTTGACACCGACAGTGTCCACTTCAGAAAACGACCGGAAAACTACCGAGAACCTTTTGGTCCCTTGCACGTGTTACACTTTAGGTTTGTTCAGCAACAGCGGTGGTATGTGTTGCATATTTTAGTCCTTCACGCGGACTCTCACGGTACGTACTACGATCAATATGAGCAGGAGCTTTGGTACAGTAGAAATGTGTGTAATTTTTTCCATCGGTTCCTAGGAACACTAGATTAGACTAGAAGAAGGAAGGACGACGTAAAACTTGAAAATCTGAAAGATTCTAGTGAAAAGTAATTGATAAAGGAAAGATTCTAGTAGTAGTCAAATAAGGAAGGGATCTATTCATGAAAATGGGAGGGGAATGATTCACCATCATTTTCGTGGCATCAAGAACATAAGTATGGAGTGGCATATTTGTTTCTCATTCAAGTTCAGATGTCAGTGGGATCTAAGGTAGGACGTCGGGGTGAGGATTGTCCATTGATCCGACGACAGGAATATCCACCCAAGAAAGTAAACCTAGTTAAAACGGATCATCAATTGTCTTCAACCTTTGCCTTTTGCATAATTTTGACTAATCGGCAACGATCACTCCAGAGATTCTGCGACGGTTGCCATGTACGTACGCAACAAAACACAGTCACAAGAGCAATTAGCGCCCTTCTCACCCGATTGACAATGCAATTTCGGTTTAACCATGGCAGTGAATGCGGGGCCCGCCGTGCCATGGAGAGGGGACGAAAGAGCGCTATCTCATTCTGCACACTTCTCGCGCCTTCCTGCTGCCGCTACCGAAACTGCCCCCGCGAGAAGCTTCCGTCCACGGCGTCCCGGCCGTCCGATCTACAATCTCCACCAGGCATACGCGTCCGATCGAACAGGCCGTGCTCCCTGACCGACGACGTGGGTGTGGAAACCTGGCGTTATCCAGTGGACCATTCCGCCCTGCGTTTCCTTATTTATAGCCTCGCCACCCACCGTGGAACCTCATCAGAAATCCAAAGCCAAAAACCACTCTCTAAACCCGACACAAAAACTCAAGCCCGAACCCAAGAAAGCTTCCTTCCCGAGACGAGATCAAGATGGCTCCCGAGCTGGCCGGCAAGATGACCGCCAAGGCCGCCGTGGCGGCGGCCAAGCCCGCGACGAAGGCGTACGTGACGTTCCTGGCGGGGGCGGGGGACTACTGGATGGGCGTGGTGGGGCTTGCCAAGGGCCTGCGCAAGGTTGGGTCGGCCTACCCGCTGGTGGTGGCCGTGCTGCCCGACGTGCCCGAGCTCCACCGCAAGATCCTCGTCTCCCAGGGCTGCATCGTCCGCGAGATCGCTCCCGTGTACCCGCCCGAGAACCACACCCAGTTTGCCATGGCCTACTACGTCATCAACTACTCCAAGCTCCGCATCTGGGAGGTAAATTACCGTACCACCTCTGCCTGTCTCGCTAACTTTTGTCAGTGTGTATGGTAGTAATGGTGTGCTGATCTGTTCTTGAGCGCAGTTTGTGGAGTACGAGAGGATGGTGTACCTCGACGCCGACATCCAGGTGTTCGACAACATCGACGAGTTGTTTGATCTGCCCAAGGGGCATTTCTACGCCGTGATGGACTGCTTCTGCGAGAAGACGTGGAGCCACACCCCGCAGTACCAGATCGGCTACTGCCAGCAGTGTCCCGACAAGGTGACGTGGCCGGCCGCCGAGATGGGCCCGCCGCCGGCGCTCTACTTCAACGCCGGCATGTTCGTGCACGAGCCCAGCATGGCCACCGCCAAGGCGCTCCTTGACACCCTCCGCGTGACGCCGACGACCCCATTCGCGGAGCAGGTAAGCCGCTAATGCTTTTGTTTCGAGTCTCCAGATTTTGCAGTAATAACGGCGTTCGTGCTCACCTTGTTCTTGCTCCCTTAATCTGCAGGATTTCCTCAACATGTTCTTCAGGGAGCAGTACAAGCCGATCCCGCTGGTCTACAACCTTGTTCTGGCGATGCTCTGGAGGCACCCGGAGAACGTGCAGCTGGAGAAGGTCAAGGTGGTGCACTACTGCGCTGCGGTAAGGGGACCCCACTCTCGGCCGGTGGTATGAATTCCGTTCGGTTTCTGATTATGGCTTGCATTCTTATGGATGGATTGGTAACACATGGTTGCAGGGATCGAAGCCATGGAGGTTCACGGGCAAAGAGGAGAACATGGACAGGGAGGACATCAAGATCCTCGCCAGGAACTGGTGGGACATCTACAACGACGAGAGCCTCGATTTCAAGGGCCTGCCCGCCCTGGCCGCCGACGCCGACGAGCTCGAGGCGGCGGCCAAGAAGCCGCTCCGCGCGGCGCTTGCGGAAGCCGGCACCGTCAAGTACGTCACCGCGCCCTCGGCTGCGTGATCCCCGGTTGCCTAGCTCCGGCCCGTGCCACTGTGGTCATCAAAGCAGGAAGCCGGGCACCTATAAGCATTTGCATTTTGGTATTTTGCGTCTGTTCGGTTCCAAGTTAGCAGTATCATTTCAAGTTTAAGATAGGATCGAAAGAGTCCACGTATGTGAATATCCTCGACCCTTTGTGAAGTAGAGTGCTGAGTCGTCCTGTATGAAAGAATTATGTGTGAATCAATAGGAAGCTTTAAAAATTATGGCATATATTTTTCACGTCAGCCTCTCTCACTTACGTTCTGTCAGCTCTGCTCTCCTTGTCATTCTCTTTCTGAAATGAGGAAATGCGTCATTCTCGGGTGCTGCATGACGTGAAACACGGGCAATCCTTTTCCCTAATGAGCCCTCTTCACGTTTCTGGATGGTTCATGGATTATGACGTACGGGGTACGGCGGTACAACGTACGTCGGCCCAGCGGCAACCCCAACGTACCTCGAAAGTACAATTCGGGCGAGCCGACGGGTGGCCCCCGTTTTATCTATAGCAGCCTGGCATGCCGCTATTGTAGTAGTAGTAGTATGCGTTCCCTTTGCTCAAAGGATCCTGTCAGTGTTTTGATTGTGTGGATTTCGTGCTCGCCCCGGGGCCGCTGTGCCCAGGACGTGCTCCACCGGTGGGGGCTCCAAGTGCTGTCCAAGTGTCGATCTCATGACTGCCCGGTGAAATGGACGAGGGAAATTTCGTCGGTGAAATGGTAGTCTCTCTGTCGACCTTACTATTTTAGTAGAAACTTCACAAATCCACGTTACCCTATCCGATGCAGCTGCGAAATGTGAGGTCAGACAGCGAGCGTCGATTGCTTGCTCTGCCGTCGTGTTATTGTCCTGGATTACGTAGTGTGTTTTTACAGTCGGACATGGCCGGTGCTGAAAACTACGGTTTGACTCTCCTTTCGTTGCAAAACTGCCAGGGAACCGTCAGTTGCCTGGACTCGGCCGACTTCTTGACATGCCCGCACAGGAGACGCGCACGTAGCATCATGGTACTACCCTCGTAAAGCCGTTCAGTTAAATTGCTCGATGTGGAGCATGTCAGAGCAACGAGGTCCAGTACAAGTGATATTAACTGCACATGAAGTCCCTTTCTGTTCCTGGTGATACATTGATATAACTACCGACTGGCACGCCTAAGAGCAACTCCAATGGGGAGGCGGCCCAACGTGCCGATTCAAATGAACGCTTGTCCGCTTTTTGTCCGCGGGCGACCCATTTCCGACTCATTTTTGATCTGGATTTGCGTTGACGTGGACACGCGACGGACGTGCGCACGCTCGCTTTCTCCTCTCCCCGGGCCCGTTGGTCGATGGCACATTGGCCTCCCCCTCTCACCCCCATCCAACGGCAACCCTCGCCCGCCTCCTTCGTCGCCGACGCCACCGTCCATTTTTGCCGGCGACTCTGTCAGCTGCCGCCGCCTCCACATCCGCCCAGCAACGCCGCCCACTCCCCCGTTGCCCGCCACCGCCGTCTTGCCGACGGGGAGCAGACTGCTTCCCACCCCCGCTCCCCCCACCGCACAGCCGCCTGTGGCCAAGAAGCCGCCCCGGCCAGATCCTCACCGGCAGGCTCGTCGGACAACGGCCCACTCGTCGGACATCGGCAGGGCAGCTAGCTGGTCCGTGCGCGCCGCAACTCCCCTCGCTGGCCGTCTCCTTCATCGACGCCGCAAGCTGTTCGACAGTTTGCCAAGGTACAAAATGGACTCCGCCGGCGAGTTCTTTTTCCACAATTTCCTTTGCGACTCCGACGATTCGGACGAGGAGGAGGAGATATTGGCTGCCGTGTTGGTCCATCACCACCTCAACAGCCAGCGGCCATTGTTCCGTGGCTCCATTCCGGGCCACCTTCCGGCGTTGAATCGCAACCGAGAGAGGGGGCATTTCCTTCTTTGGAAGGACTACTTTGATAAAACAAACCCGTTGTTCAAACATCAAAAATTCCACCGCCATTTCTGTATGAGTAGGCATCTTTTCAGCCGTATTAGAGAGGGGGCGGTCTGCTATGACGACTATTTCGAGTGCAAAGAGGATGCCGCCGGCAAGATTGGTTTCTCCTCTTATCAGAAATGCACTGCCGCCATCCGAGTGCTTGCATACGGAGTGCCCGGTGATCTCATTGACGAGTACGCCCGTATGAGCGAGTCTACATGCCTAGAGTCCCTCTATAAGTTCTGCAAGGCTGTTATTGTTGTGTTTGGCCCTGAGTACTTGAGAGAGCCGACAGCTGAAGATACAACCCGTTTGTTGGCGATGAATGCCAGTAGGGGCTTCCCAGTGATACTTGGCAGCATAGACTGCATGCACTAGGAGTGGAGGAACTGCCCTCTGCTTGGCAAGGGCAGTATAAGGGCCACGTCAGGGCTTGCACTGTCATACTAATAGATGTATCTTCTTTTATTCGTTTACAAAACTATGAAACATTTTTATTTGTATTCGGCTTGTAAAACTATACTATTTTATTCGCTTTAAACTATGTTATTTGACAATATGTTTGAATGCAATTATCAATGTAAAATTGGGCGGCCAGCCGGTCACGCCGGCATATATGGGTCGGCGCGTTGGGCACGCTACCGACCCATATAAAAAACAGGGCAGACGCCGGGCGGGCGGCCGACCCAAACGGCCAAAAAGCGGACGAAATTGCCGTCCGTTTGGGTCGCCCCATTGGAGTTGCTCTAACGTATAGAACTAGGAGTATTTTCTTACCAAAGAAATTGAAGAGCATTGATAGAACAACACCTACGTTGGTCCATCGGCAACCGCACACAGTCACGCTGCAGTGGATCGTATGTCGTCGCGAGATACCAAGGACTGAGGGAAACTCCAACGTGCAACCACAAATGGTCCGACCGCGCTCGTCTGGGATAAATGGACAGAACAGGTGGCCCAACGTGCGGTAGCAAACGGACTAATGTCCCAACTTTAGACCGCATTTGCGGCCAAATGGACGTGCGCGGGCGGGCGAGGCGTGTGCTCTTGTCCTCCCTGACCCTCCCATCGGTGGCACAAACACCCCTTGTTCTCTTTCCCTGTCGTATTTCCGCCCCCTCCCCCCATCCCCGTCATCGCCGTCGTCACCCCGTTCCCGGACGCGTTGCCTTCCACCAAGGCCGTTCGAAACACGACCACACCATGCCATAGCCGTCCTACGCTCGCGATCCGGAAAGAATTTTGCCGGCGTTCGTGGTTCCTTGTTGCCGGTGGATGAGAAGCTACGGCCGTCGACATCGCCCATCGACCCCAACAACTTCCGGCAGGCGCTGCATTGCCGGAGGGCGCCCACCACCACCACCGACCCCAACCTTGCTTTGTTGTCTGCGAGGGGAGCTGGACGTGCATTTCCTGGCCATGTCTCAACCATGACCGCAAGGTGTTCAACGCTTTGCTCACAAGGTACAATGGATAGCGGGGATGAGCATTTCTTTCACAACTTCATTTGCTCATTGATATGCCCATTTTGCATCATGCTTTTATATTGATATTTATTGCATTATGGGCTGTTATTACACATTATGTCAGAATACTTATGCATATTCCCTCTTATTTTACAAGGTTTACACGAAGAGGGAGAATGCCGACAACTGGAATTCTGGGCTGGAAAAGGAGCAAATATTAGAGACCTATTCTGCACAACTCCAAAAGTACTGAAACTCCATGAAAGTCAGTTTTGGAATATATTAAAAATATTGGGCGAAGAAAGCACCAGAGGGTGGCTACACCCTGTCCACGAGGGTGGGGGCGCGCCCTACACCCTTGGGCGCGCCCCCTGCCTCGTGGGCCCCCTGGCAGGCCTCCGGTGCCCATCTTTTGCTATATGAAGTCTTTTGCCCTAGAAAAAATCAGAAGAAAGCTTTCGGAACAAAGCGCCGCCGTCTCGAGGCGGAACCTGGCGAAACCAATCTAGGGCTCCGGCGGAGCTGTTCTGCCGGGGAAACATCCCTTCGGGAGGGGGAAATCATCACCATCGTCATCACCATCGATCCTCTCATCGGGAGGGGGTCAATCTCCATCAACATCTTCACTAGCCCCATCTCATCTCAAACCCTAATTCATCTCTTGTATCCAATCTTTGTCTCAAAACCTGAGATTGGTACCTGTGGGTTGCTAGTAGTGTTGATTACTCTTTATAGTTGATGCTAGTTGGTTTATTTGGTGGAAGAGGATATGTTCAGATCCTTTATGCATATTAATACCCCTCTGATTATGAACATGAATGTGATTTGTGAGTAGTTACGTTTGTTCCTGAGGACATGGGAGAAGTCTTGCTATAAGTAGTCATGTGAATTTGGTATTCGTTCGATATTTTGATGAGATGTATGTTGTCTTTCCTCTAGTGGTGTTATGTGAACGTCGACTACATGACACTTCACCATTGTTTGGGCCTAGGGGAAGGCATTGGGAAGTAATAAGTAGATGATGGGTTGCTAGAGTGACAGAAGTTTAAACCCTAGTTTATGCGTTGCTTCGTAAGGGGCTGATTTGGATCCACATGTTTCATGCTATGGTTAGGTTTACCTTAATACTTCTTTTGTAGTTGCGGATGCTTGCAAGAGGGGTTAATCATAGGTGGGATTCTTGTCCAAGAAAGGGCAGTACCCAAGCACCGGTCCACCCACATATCAAATTATCAAAGTAACGAACGCGAATCATATGAGCATGATGAAAACTAGCTTGACGATAATTCCCATGTGTCCTCGGGAGCGTTTTCCTTTATATAAGAGTTTGTCCAGGCTTGTCCTTTGCTACAAAAAGGATTGGGCCACCTTGCTACACCTTGTTTACTTTTTTTACTTGTTACCCGTTACAAATTACCTTATCACAAAACTATCTGTTACCGATAATTTCAGTACTAGCAGAGAATACCTTACTGAAAACCGCTTGTCATTTCCTTCTGCTCCTCGTTGGGTTCGACACTCTTACTTATCGAAAGGACTATGATAGATCCCCTATATTTGTGGGTCATCAAGACTCTTTTCTGGCGCCGTTGCCGGAGAGTGAAGCGCCTTTGGTAAGTGGAATTTGGTAAGGAAAATTTTATATAGTGTGCTGAAATTTACTATCACTTATTACTATGGAAAGTAATCCTTTGAGGGTCTTGTTCGGGGTATCTTCACCCCGACCAGTAGAGCAAAGAGTTGCTCCTCAACCTGCTGAACCTACTGAAAATGTTTTCTTTGAAATTCCTTCAGGCATGATAGAGAAACTGCTAGCTAATCCTTTTACAGGAGATGGAACATTGCATCCCGATTTGCACCTAATCTATGTGGATGAAGTTTGTGGATTATTTAAACTTGTAGGTATGCCCGAGGATGTTATCAAGAAGAAGGTATTCCCTTTATCTTTGAAGGGAAAGGCATTGACATGGTTTAGGCTATGCGATGATATTGGATCATGGAACTACAACCGATTGAAATTGGAATTTCATGACAAGTTTTATCCTATGCATCTGGTTCATCGTGATCGTAATTATATATATATATATATATATATATATATATATATATATATATATATATATATATGATTTTTGGCCTCGCGAAGGAGAAAGCATCGCTCAAGCTTGGGGGAGGCTTAAGTCAATGTTATATTCATGCCCCAATCACGAGCTCTCAAGAGAAATTATTATTCAAAAAATTTATGCTCGGCTTTCTCTCAATAATCGCTCCATGCTCGATACTTCGTGTACTGGTTCTTTTATGATGAAGACTATTCAAATGGGATTTATTGGAAAGAATTAAACGCAACTCTGGCGATTGGGAACTCGATGAAGTTAAGGAGTCAGGTATAACGCCTAAGTTTGATTGTGTTAAATCTTTTATGGATATCGATACTTTTTGTGAATTTAGCACTAAATATGGACTTGAATCTGAGATAGTAGCTTCTTTCTGTGAATCATTTGCTACTCATGTTGATCTCCCTAAGGAGAAGTAGTTTAAATATCATCCTCCCATTGAAGTAAAAGTAGTTGAACCTATTAAAGTTGAAGAAAAGACTATCACTTATAATGTTGATCCTATTGTTCCTACCGCTTATATTGAGAAACCACATTTCCCTGCTAGAATAAAGGATCATGCTAAAGCTTCAACTGTGGTTCGTAAGAGTAATACTAGAACACCTACATCCCTTGAGCAAATTAAAGTTGAACCTAGTATTGCTATGGTTAAAGATCTCTTGGTCGATAATATTGATGGGCATGTTATTTACTTCTGTGATGAAGCTGCTAGAACTGTTAGACCCGATACTAAAAATAAACATAGACCTGTTGTAGGCATGCCTGTTATTTCTGTTAAAATAGGAGATCATTGTTATCATGGCTTATGTGATATGGGCGCTAGTGCGAGTGCAATACCTCATTCTTTATACGAAGAAATTATGCATGATATTGCACCTGCTGAGTTAGAAGGTATTGATGTTACAATTAAGCTTGCCAATACAGATACTATTTCACCAGTTGGGATTGTTAGAGATGTTGAAGTCTTGTGTGGGAAAGTTAAATATCCTACTGATTTTCTTGTTCTTGGTTCCCCACAAGATGACTTTTGTCCCATTATATTTGGCAGACCCTTCTTGAATACTGTTAATGCTAAGATAGATTGCAAAAAGGATGTTGTTACTATTGGTTTAGGGGATATGTCTCATGATTTTAATTTTGCTCAATTTCGTAGACAACCCATGATAAAGAATTGCCTAGTAAAGATGAAATTATTGGTCTTGCTTCTATTGTCGTGCCTCCTAGTGATCCTTTAGAACAATATTTGCTAGACCATGAAAATGATATGTTTATGAATGAAAGAAGGGAAATAGATGAAGTATTCTTCAAGCAGGGACCTATTTTGAAACACAATTTGCCTGTTGAAATTCTAGGGGATCCTCCTCCACCCAAGGGTGATCCCGTGTTTGAGCTTAAACCATTACCTGGTATTCTTAAATATGCTTATCTTGATGAAAAGAAGATATATCCTGTTATTATTAGTGCTAACCTTTCAGAGCAAGAAGAAGAGAAATTATTGAAAACTCTGAAGAAGCACTGTGCTGCTATTGGATATACTCTTGATGATCTTAAGGGCATTAGTCCCACTCTATGCCAGCACAAAATAAAATTGGAGAAAGGCGCTAAACCGGTTGTTGATCACCAACGACGGTTAAATCCTAAGATGAAAGAAGTGGTAAGAAAAGAAATACTAAAGCTTCTAGAGGCAGGTATAATTTATCCTATTGCTGATAGTCAGTGGGTAAGTCATGTCCATTGTGTCCCTAAGAAGGGAGGTATTATTGTTGTTGTAGCGACCCGACCTCAGACGGTCAAGTCTCTGTGCATAAGTGTCATCCCTGGATCAGTAATGCTGACACACACAGTACTCGAAGGATTTATAACAGAGTAGCAATCACACACTTATTACATCGAATGTCTCCAAAAGAGAACTTATTACAATAAATATGGCTTAAGGCCATCTAACTAAGATAACAATGGAAGACTTGGAAGATAAAGTGAGTCCATCAACTCCAACGGCATAGCTCAGTGCACGACAATGACCTAGCGCACCTTACTCTTCGTCTGAAAAGTCTGCAACATGATACGTTGCAGCCCGAAAACGGGTCAGCACATGGAATATGCTGGCATAGTAACACGGTAGAGCAATGAACAGAATAAATGCTATCACTACATGCATATATGGCTAGTGGAGGCTCTATGGTTACAATGTTTTTGCGAAAAGCCAATTTTTCCCTACTTCAAAGGAATATATTTTATTTAACTATCATGGTAGTTGAACAACATTGAGAATGGTACCCCCATCTCAATCCCAAATTAAAAGTAATTATCAACCCAACAAATTAATTTAGAGTGATGAGATCCATATGATAATCCAAAAAAACCAGATACTCAAGATGTCCATAACCGGGGACACGGCTAACCATGATTAGATTGTACACTCAGCAGAGGCTTGCGCCCTTTTCCCCGCAAGACTCGATCTCCTCCGTTGGATTTCTTGCACTACATGGTGTTTGAGAAACGGATGACCGAGACACGGTCTTTCAGAATCATTAACTCTAACCCCGGGTAGACAGTACCAACCTACGTCCCCTACATCTGCTAGCCTACCACTGGAAGAGATCATGCAACCTACTCAACTATGCTAGAGCCCATAATACCTTGTGGCTGCACACGGAAGTTTCTAGCATGAATAATCTTACGATCCCTTTGAGCCTGGGTGGCGGACCATAGGAGGATCACACGGTATAACCCCGGGATCTCCTAGGACAACACTGGTATATCCCCAGGTGCCCAAACCAACAATCCACCCAGATGTGTATTAAAGTTGCCACCTTAAGTTGAACCATTAAATAAACACTCACATATGTCATGAATACACTCAAACGCAATCCACGTCTACGAGCATAGCATGGATATATAAGCATAACGTAGAAGTAACTCCAAGGGTTTGACAATCAACAGGGCAATAGGTTCTACCTCATCATCTACTTCCCAAAACCCACATGTTAATCACATCCTAATCATGCAGTGTTTGAGGATTGAAACTAATGCATAAAACTTGGTATGAAAAGGGTATGATCAATGTGTTACTTGCCTTGCTGACGATCCGCAAAACCTAATGACTCGTAGTAGCACGCTTCGCACTCCGGGAACTCTATCGCATACAAACAATAGCATACATAAGCACTCAAGCATAGATGCAAGGGTAAAACTCAAATAAGAAGATCAAATCTGAAAACTCAACTGAAGAGATTCGATCTGCAAAAAGAATCAACCAAATCGGAGCTACGGAACTGAAACTACGGTCAAAATAACTTCGAAATCAAATATGCTTGAAACCCAATTTTAAATAGTCAAAACCTTGTTCAAGTTGATTAAACAGAAAGAGGGTTTCGAGACGAAGATTTTGGCATTGGTTTCACTGGATTTGGACAAACGGTTAAGAAACGGCGAGCGTTTGAAGATCAGGGACTAATCTGTGATAAAAGTAATCGTGAATAGGTCCCTGGACGGAAAAATAAAATAAAAAGAAAAGACTAACGAACGAACGTTCGCTGTCTGAACCTAACCGGTGAATAGCGTTCGTACAAACGAAAGAACGGACGAACGTCCGCTAAATAAATAAACCGACAAAAAACCGATCTAATAAATTAAACCGGGTAAACTAAAAAAAGGATCTAGATCTAGATCTAGGGTTTACCTAAAAACCAAAAAAACCACGGCAACTCCGGTGACGGTGGCGGCGAGATGGCGCGGCGGCGCGGGCGAGTGGCGGCAGCGGCGCGGCACGCGGCTCGAGGCAGCGGCTAGGGTTTGGGCGGCGGCATGGGCTGGCGGCGGGGTGGGCTGCGGAGCATGGGGCCGGCTTATAAAGCCTGGGCGGCGGCGGAGTCCGGGTCGGCCACGGCTCAGTTAGGTCGGTGCGATTTTTTTAAAACAGATTTTGTCAGAAAAATTCTAGAAAATAAAAGAAAAATACCAAAATACCAAAATAAATTTTCACCATCTAAATAGAATATTTAGAACAAAGTGAACATTTTTTTGGCTAAAAATGCTATTTTGGAAAAAAATGCATATTTTCTAATTGAAATAAAACAACGATAAAATCCATATAAAATTATTTATTTGATTTTAATATTTTTCCTTCAATATTTCATTTATTTTGGAGAAGTCATATTATCTCCTCTCATATATTTTAATATGAAATATTTCAGAGAGAAAATAATGAAATCAAAATGATCCTCTTTTCAATATTTGAGAAAAATTCAAATATGAAAATAATAAAATCCCCAACTCTCTCCGTGGCTGCTTGAGTTGCTTAGGATTTTTAGGATCACAACCAAAATGTAAATAAAAATATGGTATGCATATGATGACCTATGTATAACATTCCAAATTGAAAATTTGGGGTGTTACAAACCTACCCCCCCCCTTAAGATGAATCTCACCCTCGAGATTCGGGTTGGCTAGAAATTAGGTGTGGGTGGTCTTTTCGTAGATCATCCTCTCGTTCCCAGGTGGCTTCATCCTCGATATGGTGGCTCCATTGAACTTTGCAAAACTTGATAACCTTGCTGCGCGTGACTCGGCTGGCAAACTCGAGAATCTTGACTGGTTTCTCCTCATAGGTCAGGTCACTGTCCAACTGAATCGCTTCCAGGGGCACTGTATCTCTCAGAGGTATAGCGGCCATCTCTGCATGGCACTTCTTCAACTGGGAAACGTGAAATACATCATGAACTCCTGACAATCCTTCGGGTAACTCCAACTTGTAGGCAACTTCTCCCATACGTTCCAAAACTCGGTATGGTCCTACAAATCTCGGGGCTAACTTTCCCTTAACTCCAAATCGCTTAACTCCTCGCAAAGGTGATACACGAAGATATGCTATGTCTCTGATTTCATAGACTACCTCCTTGCGTTGCGAGTCTGCATAACTCTTCTGCCTGGACTGAGCTACCTTCAGTCTATCTCGAATCAGCTTAATCTTCTCTTCTGACTCTTTGATCAAATCTGGTCCAAACAACTGGCGGTCTCCAACTTCGTCCCACATCAACGGTGTCCTGCACCTTCGTCCATACAAGGCTTCGAAAGGTGCCATCTTCAAACTGGCCTGGTAGCTATTATTGTATGAGAACTCGGTGTAAGGCAAATTATCATCCCAACTAGATCCATAGTCTAGCGCACAAGCTCTCAACATGTCCTCCAGAATCTGATTGACTCTCTTGGTCTGTCCACCTGTCTGTGGATGAAAGGCTATGCTGAACTCTAGCCTGGTACCCAAAGTCTGGTGCAGTTGATGCCAAAATTTTGATGTGAACTGTGTTCCTCTATCTGATACTATGGTCCTCGGAACTCCATGCAGACATACGATCCTAGTCATATATATCTTGGCCAACTTCGCACTTGTATAAGTGGTTTTCAGTGGGATAAAGTGAGCTACTTTGGTCAAGCGATCAACTACTACCCAGATAGAATCATATCCCGATCGGGTCCTGGGCAATTTGGTGATAAAATCCATGCCAAGCTTGTCCCACTTCCATTCGGGTATCGGCATAGGCTGCAGTAATCATGCTGGCTTCTGATGTTCTGCCTTCACTCTCTGACATACATCACATACGGCTACATACTCGGCAATATCCTTCTTCATACCCGTCCACCAGAAACGTTCCTTCAAATCCAAATACATCTTGGTGTTTTCGGGGTGTATCGAGTATGGTGAGTCATGAGCTTCCTGTAGTATCAATTTTTTTATCTCGGCATTATTGGGCACATAAACACGGTCCTCAAACCACAAGGTGGCGTGCTCATCCTCACGAAAACCCTTGGCTTTTCCTTTGCTCATTCTCTCCTTTATCTCGGCAATTTCCTTGTCATCCTTCTGAGCTTCTCGAATCTTTCCCAATAATGTTGATTGAACCTCCAATGCTGCAAGAAAACCTCTAGGGACTATCTCCAAACGTAGCTCCCTGAGATCCTCGGCTAACTCCAGTGGCAATCCTCCGCTTACGAGGGTATTGATATAACTTTTCCGGCTCAGAGCGTCTGCCAGGACATTGGCCTTGCCTGGATGATAGTGCAGCTTCATGTCATAATCCTTAATAAGCTCCAACCATCTCCTCTGCCTGATGTTCAGCTCCTTCTGTGTGAAAATGTACTTCAAACTCTTATGATCCGTGTACACATCACAATGGTTTCCAATAAGAAAATGTCTCCAGGTCTTGAGTGCATGCACTACAGCTGCTAACTCCAAATCATGCGTGGTGTAATTCAACTCATGCGGTCGAAGTTGACGTGAGGCATATGAAACAACTCTCCCGTCCTGCATAAGCACTCCTCCAAGTCCTAAGCGAGAAGCATCGCAATACACTTGGAAATCCTTGCGTATATATGGCAGAATCAGCACTGGGGCTGTAGTCAAACGTTTCTTCAACTCGTGAAAACTGGCCTCACATTCCTCCGTCCATTTGAACTTGGTGTCCTTCTTCAACAACTCCGTCATGGGCTTTGCAATCTTCGAGAAATTCTCAATGAATCTCCGGTAGTATCCTGCGAGTCCCAGAAAACTGCGGATCTCTCCGACCGAGGTGGGTGATAGCCAATCAGTGACTGACTTAACCTTGGTGGGGTCTACTGCTATACCTTCTCCTGATATAACATGTCCAAGGAATCCAACTTCCTTCAACCAAAATTCACATTTGCTGAATTTAGCGTATAGCTGATGTTCCCTGAGCTTCTCAAGAACTAAACGCAAATGCTCCTTGTGCTCCTCTTCATTCTTCGAGTATACCAAAATATCATCAATGAACACCACAACGAACTTATCCAAGAACTCCATGAACACCTTATTCATCATTCTCATGAAGTAGGCAGGGGCATTAGTCAATCCAAATGACATAACTATATACTCAATAACCCGTACCTTGTGGTGAAAGCTGTCTTAGGTATATCCTGTTCTCGGATCTTCAGCTGGTGATATCCTGATCGCAGGTCGATCCTTGAAAACACTTTAGATCCTTACAGCTAGTCAAACAAATCATTGATCATCGGCAGCGGGTACTTGTTCTTGATCGTCACTTCATTCAACGCACGATAATCAACAACCATCCTCAAGGATCCAGCCTTCTTCTCAACCAAGAGCACTGGGGCTCCCCATGGTGATGAACTTCGTCGAATGTAACCTTTCTCCAATAACTCCTTAATCTGCTTCTTGATCTCTTCCAGATCATTTGCGGGCATCCGGTATGGTCTCTTCGATATTGGTCTGGTGCCTGGCAACAACTCTATCAAAAACTCAATATCACGATCTGGCGGCATGCCTGGTAATTCCTCTCCTTCACTACAGGCACTTCCTCCTGAACAACTCCGGAGAGGGAATTTACTTGGGTCCTCCTTGGTGCATGCCTGGATACATACTTAATCCTTTTTCCCTCCGGGGTAGTGAGCAGAATTGACTTGCTAGCGCAATCAATGTTTCCTCCATACTTCGATAGCCAATCCATTCCCAATATCACATCCAATCCTTGTGATTCCAAAATTATTAGGTCTGAGTGGAAAACATGGCTGCCAATGGTTAAGGGTAACCGGTCGCACCATCGGCTGGCCATATACTCTGCTCCTGGTGAGCTCACTAGCAAGGGTGTCCTAAGGGCTAAGGTGGGTAACTTAAACTTGTCCACAAATCCCCTTGAAATGTATGAATGCGATGCACCAGTATCGAAAAGAACGAGAGTAGTAAATGACTTAACCAAAAACTTACCAATAACTGCATCTGGCTGCTCTTCAACCTCCTCCACGTTCACGTGGTTCACTTGTCCCATGTTGAAAGGGTTGGGCTTCTTCCCAGAGCTTCCATTCCCATTGCCATTCTTCAACTCAGGACAATCATTGGCGTAGTGTCCAGTCTTCCCGCACTTGAAACAGGTATGTGACTCTGGTCCTTCTTGGCGGGTGTGGCTGGGTTAGAGCGGTTCTGATTGTTGCCTGCTCCATTCCCGTTTCCATTCTTGGGGCCACTATGGTTGTGCGAACTTCCTCCATTGTGAGTGTGGCCTCCATGGTTATGGATATATCCTCCCGAGTTCGGGGTAAAGCGAGGCTTCTGCTGAGCTCCTGAATTATACTTCCCTTATCCATACTTCCTTCTGCGGCTCTCAATATGCTGTTGCTTCTCTTCAATCATAAGAGCTTTGTCTACCAACTCCTGGTAGTTGTTAAATGTTGCCACCATCAACTGCATACTCATCTCATCATTCCATAAACTTCTCCTACTTCGCGGCATTTGTGGCCACATCATTAGGGGCATAGCGAGATAACTTGCTAAACTCATCCATGTATTGAGCTACAGTACGGTTCCCTTGGCGTAAGTTGCGAAACTCACGCTTCTTCATGCTCTAGCTCCAGTTGAGACATGTGCTGTGCGGAATGCTTGCTGAAATTGCTCCCAAGTGACATTGGCTATAGGGAAAGTGGTTGTGTAATTCTCCCACCATGAGGCTGCGGGTCCATCCAATTGATGTGCGGAAAAACGCACCTTCTTAGCATCTGTGCAACCTGCGGTGGTCAACTCCCTTCCAATCCTGCGTAGCCAATCATCAGCAACTATCGGCTCGGTGCTACTGGAAAACACCGGCGGCTGCAACCTTAGAAAACTGGCTAAGTTGTCAACTGGAGGTGGTGGCGGTGGGTTGTTGTTGTTGTTGTTGTTGTTGTTGTTGCCTTGGTTCTGGACTAGTAGCTGCATCAAGGCATTCTGTTGTTGGATCAACTGAGTGAGCTCCGGCGGGAAGGCAAATCCGGTATCGCATCTCGGAGGCATCTGATGGGTTTAGAGGGAAGAGTTTTAGAATAGAATGAGGTCTAGTGAGAAAGCACTACCCATATGCACATGAGACAAACACAATCATATCATATCACTCAATCAATCAAGCAAGGGCATACAATCGATCTAACTATCGTTAGAGTGCTCGGACTATACTATTTACATGGGGGAAATACTACTGCTCATATGGTGGTCTACTAGAAATTTTGATCGGTGGAAGACTCCATGATATCCGCTCCAGCTTCATCTTCATAATCATCATCACTACTGTCGGGGTCGGAGTCGGTGTCGTCGATGATGATGTAGTCTTCAGAACGAATGTCCTTGGATTGGTCGTCATCTCCTCCTGGCGCGGGGTCTCCCATGAATACTCCTAGCTTCCTTGTCAGGTCGTCATTCTTCTCCACTAGTATTGCGATTTCCTCCTCGTATCCATCACGTGTAGACTTGAGTTCCTCTTCTAGCTCCATATTCTTGGTCATCACCTTCTTCAGGTCTATCATGCTTGCACACATCTAGTTCTCCTGGCGTCGAATGTGCTGGTTTAACTCCTGGATAAAAGCTGCAATGGATCTGTCCTTCCTGGTGCTGATCATCTCCCATTGCTCATCTAGGCGCCCACATATCTGATAGATAGTGTCCTTCAGCTCTTGTTTGTAGACTTCTCCAATACATCCCATAGCAATGTGGGCTGCCATGCTCTTGCCTAGACTCCAGGTTGGTGCATCAAAGGAAAACTCTATGGGCTCAGTGACTGGCGTGAATGTCCTTCTTGGAACTTGTACTCGAATCATCCAGCGCTCCTCTTCTGGTAAAGTGGACGTGTAGGTCCCGCTGAAGCTTGGTATTCCGATGTTCACGTACCTAGTGACTTCCTTCAAGTGTCTCCCGAAAGGTGTGTCTTCATCCGGGTGTGCAAACTTATTCCTTGAGTCCGCCATCCTAAAGAGTAGAAACTGGAGAGGAGTCAGAAATGAGTAGAGAGGAGTGACCTATGGCTCATCTTACTGGTCGTGTCCTACATTAAGCGTGTGCTCTGATACCATCTTGTAGCGACCCGACCTCAGACGGTCAAGTCTCTGTGCATAAGTGTCATCCCTGTATCGGTAATGCTGACACACACAGTACTCGAAGGATTTATAACAGAGTAGCAATCACACACTTATTACATCGAATGTCTCCAAAAGAGAGCTTATTACAATAAATATGGCTTAAGGCCATCTAATTAAGATAACAACGGAAGACTTGGAAGATAAAGTGAGTCCATCAACTCCAACGGCATAGCTGAGTGCACGACAACGACCTAGCGCACCTTACTCTTCGTCTGAAAAGTCTGCAAAATGATACGTTGCAGCCCGAAAACGGGTCAGCACATGGAATATGCTGGCATAGTAACACAGTAGAGCAATGAATAGAATAAATGCTATCACTACATGCATATATGGCTAGTGGAGGCTCTATGGTTACAATGTTTTTGGGAAAAGCCAATTTTTCCCTACTTCAAAGGAATATATTTTATTTAACTATCATGGTAGTTGAACAACATTGAGAATGGTACCCCCATCTCAATCCCAAATTAAAAGTAATTATCAACCCAACAAATTAATTAGATTGATGAGATATGATAATCCAAAAAAAACCAGATACTCAAGATGTCCATAACCGGGGACACGGCTAACCATGATTAGATTGTACACTCTACAGAGGTTTGCGCACTTTTCCCCACAAGACTCGATCTCCTCCGTTGGATTTCTCGCACTACATGGTGTTTGAGAAACGGATGACCGAGACACGGTCTTTCAGAAGCATTAACTCTAACCCCGGGTAGACAGTACCAACCTACATCCCCTACATCTGCTAGCCTACCACTTGAAGAGGTCATGCAACCTACTCAACTATGCTAGAGCCCATAATAGCTTGTGGCTGCACATGGAAGTTTCTAGCATGAATAATCTTACGATCCCTTTGAGCCTGGGTGGAGGACCATAGGAGGATCACATGGTATAACCCCGGGATCTCCTAGGACAACACTGGTATATCCCCAGGTGCCCAAACCAACAATCCACCCAGATGTGTATTAAAGTTGCCACCTTAAGTTGAACCATTAACTAAACACTCACATATGTCATGAATACACTCAAACCCAATCCACGTCTACGAGCATAGCATGGCAATATAAGCATAACGTAGAAGTAACTCCAAGGGTTTGACAATCAACAGGGCAATAGGTTCTACCTCATCATCTACTTCCCAAAACCCGCATGTTAATCACATCCTAATCATGCAGTGTTTGAGGATTGAAACTAATGCATAAAACTGGGTATGAAAAGGGTATGATCAATGTGTGACTTGCCTTGCTGCCGATCCGCAAAACCTAGTGACTCGTAGTAGCACGCTTCGCACTCCGGGAACTCCATCGCATACAAACAATAGCATACATAAGCACTCAAGCATAGATTCAAGGGTAAAACTCAAATAAGAATATCAAATCTGAAAACTCAACTGAAGAGATTCGATCTGCAAAAAGAATCAACCAAATCGGAGCTACGGAACTGAAAGTACGGTCAAAAGAACTTCGAAATCGAATCTGCTTGAAACCCAATTTTAAATTGTCAAAACCTTGTTCAAGTTGAATAAACAGAAAGAGGGTTTCGAGACGAAGATTTTGGCGTTGGTTTCACTGGATTTGGACAAACGGTTAAGAAACGGTGAGCGTTTGAAAATCAGGGATGAATCTGCAATAAAAGTAATCACGAATCGGTCCCTGGACGGAAAAATAAAATAAAAAGAAAAGACTAACGAACGAACGTTCGCTGTCTGAACCTAGCTGACGAATAGCATTCGTAAAAACGAACGAACGGACGAACGTCCGCTAAATAAATAAACCGACGAAAAACCGATCTAATAAATTAAACCGGGGAAACTAAAAAAACCGGATCTACATCTAGATCTAGGGTTTACCTAAAAACCAAAAAACCACGGCAACTTCGGCGACGACGGCGGTGGTCGGCGGCGGCACGGGCGAGTGGCGGCTAGGGTTTGGGGGGCGGCGTGAGGTGGCGGCGGGGTGGGCTGTGGGGCAGGGGGCCGGCTTATAAAGCCTCGGCGGCGGCGGAGTCCGGGTCGGCCACGACCCGGTTAGGTCGGTGCGATTAAAAAAAACAGATTTCGCCGGAGAAATCCTAGAAAATAAAATAAAAATCTAAAAATACCAAAACAAATTTTCGCCGTCTAAATAGAATATTTAGAACAAAGTGAACATTTTCTTGGCCTAAAAATGCTATCTCGGAAAAATGCATATTTTTCTAATTCAAATAGAACAATGATAAAATCCAAATAAAATTATTTATTTGATTTTAATATTTTTCCTCCAATATTTCATTTATTTTGGAGAAGTCATATTATCTCCTCTCATATATTTTAATACAAAATATTTCGGAGAGAAAAATAATTAAATCAAAATGATCCTCTTTTCAATATTTGAGAAAAATTCAAATATTTTTTTTCCGAACCGAGGCAAAAGATTTGCCTCATATATTAATTAAGAGAGAATAGAGTTTTTACACGAGCCCAACAAATACAAAGTGGTGTCACTCTCCCGGTATTATAGTACCTAGCTTCTTAGCCCCGGCGGTGACCCAGGTGAGGGCTTCACTCTTGATGTTGCTTAGCAGAATTATGGGTGGCATGCTCTTGTTGCAGAAAATGCGTGCGTTCCTCTCATTCCAAATGGTCCATCCGATGAGCATGGTGAGGGATGCCATGGCTTTCCTGTTGGGAGTGCACAAACTCGATTGACTCACCCACCAATCCTTAATGGAGTCCTGAAGGTGCCATGTCGAAGTGTCAAGGTTGTCGAGGTTTAGCCACCCGTTGACCAAATTCCAAAGGCGAAGGGTGAAATGACACTTGACGAAGAGGTGTAGTCCAGACTCCGGCTCCCGTTTGCAGAGGGGGCAAAGATGGCAATTCGGCCATCCCCGGCGCGCTAGGCGATCAGCGGTCCAAATCCGGTCTTGGATGGCAAGCCACGCAAAGAACTTCACCTTAGGCGGTGCCCAGGCTTTCCACACCGTGTGATCCATGGAAGAGTAGAAGGTTCCGAAGAATTGCGCCGAGTAAGCAGACGCCGCTAAGTATTGACCATCCGTAGTGTGCTTCCAAGAGATCTCATCCTCCGCATGCTCCTCTAGGTGGAATTCTGAAATGAGCATCCAAAGCTCCACAATTGGTGGATGTGAGCCATAGCAGTGTTAGCCATCTTGATTTTGGAGATCCATGCGCCCTCGTTGAGTGCTTCCTTGACCTTCCAGTTTTTCCTTGTGGATGCGTCGTGGATGAGCGGCGCAATATCCTTTGGTTTGCGGCCATGAACCCAAGGCGCATCCCAGAAGGGTGTTTTAGCCCCATTCCCAACGGTGATAATGGTGGAGGCATAGAAAAAATTGTAATCCTCTTCATCACATGGGTGGCCCAAGCCCACCCACATTTTGGATGGTACTGTCCACTCAAACCATATCCAACGCAAGCGCAGTGCGCGCGCGAATTTGATGGTGTTTAGCACGCCGAGGTGTCCACGCTCGTAAGGGCGTCAAACTAAGTCCCAATTGACCTTGCATTTTGCACCATGGGTCCTTGAGTTGCTTAGGATTTTTAGGATCACAACCAAAATACAAAAAAATATATGGTATGCATATGATGACCTATGTATAACATTCCAAGTTGAAAATTTGGGATGTTACAGTTGTTCCTAATGATAAAGATGAATTGATCCGACAAAGAATTGTTACAGGTTATAGAATGGTAATTGATTTTTGCAAACTAAATAAAGCTACTAAAAAGGATCATTACCCTTTACCTTTTATTGATCAAATGCTAGAAAGACTATCCAAACATACACATTTTTGCTTTCTAGACGGTTATTCTGGTTTCTCTCAAATACCTGTCTCAAAAGAGGATCAAGAAAAGACCACTTTTACTTGCCCTTTCGGTACCTTTGCTTATAGACGTATGCCTTTTGGTTTATGCAATGCACCTGCTACCTTTCAAAGATGTATGACTGCTATATTCTCTGACTTTTGTGAAAAGATTGTTGAGGTTTTCATGGATGATTTCTCCGTGTATGTAACTTCTTTTGAATATTGTTTAAGCAACCTTGATCGAGTTTTGCAGAGATGTGAAGAAACTAATCTTGTCTTGAATTGGGAGAAGTGCCACTTTATGGTTAATGAAGGTATTATCTTGGGGCATAAAATTTCTGAAAGAGGTATTGAAGTTGATAAAGCTAAAGTTGATGCTATTGAAAAGATGTCGTGTCCTAAGGACATTAAAGGTACAAGAAGTTTCCTTGGTCATGCCGGTTTTTATAGGAGGTTCATTAAAGACTTCTCAAAAATTTCCAGGCCTCTGACTAATCTCTTACAGAAAGATGTTCCTTTTGTCTTTGATGATGATTGTGTAGAAGCATTTGAAATACTTAAGAAAGCCTTGATTTCTGCACCTATTGTTCAGCCTCCTGATTGGAATTTACCCTTTGAAATTATGTGTGATGCTATTGATTATGTTGTAGGCGCTGTCCTAGGACAAAGAGTTGATAAGAAATTAAATGTTATCCAATATTCTAGTAAAACTCTAGACAGTGCCCAGAGAAATTATCCTACTACTGAAAAAGAATTTTTAGCAGTTGTATTTGCTTGTGATAAGTTCAGACCTTACATTGTTGATTCTAAAGTAACTGTTCACACTGATCATGCTGCTATTAAATATCTTATGGAAAAGAAAGATGCTAAACCTAGACTTGTTAGATGGGTTCTCCTACTACAAGAATTTGATTTGCATATTATTGATAGAAAGGGAGCTGAGAACCCCGTTGCAGACAACTTATCTAGGTTAGAGAATGTTCTTGATGACCCACTACCTATTGATGGTAGCTTTCCTGATGAACAATTAGCTGTCATAAATGCTTCTCGTACTACTCCATGGTATGCTGATTATGCTAATTACATTGTTGCTAAATTTATACCACCTAGTTTTACATACCAGCAAAAGAAAAAGTTTTTCTATGATTTAAGACATTACTTCTGGGATGACCCACACCTTTATAAAGAAGGAGTAGATGGCGTTATTAGACGTTGTATACCTGAGCATGAACAGGAATAGATCCTACACAAGTGTCACTCCGAGGCTTATGGAGGACACCACGCTGGAGATAGAACTGCACATAAGGTATTGCAATCCGGTTTTTATTGGCCTACTCTCTTCAAGGACGCCCGTAAGTTTGTCTTGCTTGTGATGAATGTCAAAGAATTGGTAATATTAGTAGACGTCAAGAAATGCCTATGAACTATTCACTTGTTATTGAACCATTTGATGTTTGGGGCTTTGATTATATGGGACCGTTTCCTTCCTCTAATGGGTATACACATATTTTAGTTGTTGTTGATTACGTTCCTAAGTGGGTAGAAGCTATTCCAACTAGTAGTGCTAATCCTAAGACCTCTATTAAGATGCTTAAATAAGTTATTTTTCCGAGGTTTGGAGTCCCTAGATACTTAATGACTGATGGTGGTTCACATTTTATTCATGGTGCTTTTCGTAAAATGCTTGCTAAGTATGATGTTAATCATAGAATTGCATCTCCATGCCACCCACAGTCTAGTGGTCAAGTAGAACTGAGTAATAGATAGATCAAATTAATTTTGCAAAAGATTGTTAATAGATCTAGAAAGAATTGGTCCAACAAACTCGATGATGCATTATGGGCCTATAGAACTGCATATAAAAATCCTATGGGTATGTCTCCGTATAAAATGGTTTATGGAAAAACATGTCACTTACCTTTCGAACTAGAACATAAGGCATATTGGGCCATTAAAGAGCTCAATTATGATTTCAAACTTGCCGGTGAGAAGAGACTATTTGACATTAGCTCTCTTGATGAGTGGAGAACCCAAGCCTATGAGAATGCCAAACTGTTTAAAGAAAAAGTTAAAAGATGGCATGACAAAAGGATACAAAAGCGTGAGTTAAATGTAGGTGATTATGTTTTGCTATACAACTCTCGTTTAAGATTTTTTGCAGGAAAACTCCTATCTAAATGGGAAGGTCCTTACGTTATCGAGGAGGTCTATTGTTCCGGTGCCATCAAAATCAACAACTTCGAAGGCACAAATCCGAAGGTCGTGAACGGTCAAAGAATCAAACATTATATCTCAGGTAATCCCATAAATGTTGAAACCAATGTTATTTCACCGTAACCCCGGAGGAGTACATAAGGGACACTTTCCAGAACGTTTCAGACTCCGAAAAGGAATAGGTATGTGGTACGGTAAGTAAACCGACTCCAAAACAGTCCTAATAGCAATTTTTCTCCGTTTTGGAATATTTAAGAAAATAGGAAAAATAAGAAGTAGTCCGAAAGGGACACGAGGCATCCACGAGGGTGGAGGGCGCGCCCTACCCCCTGGGGGCGCCCCTGCCTCGTGGGCACCTCGTGTGCTCTCCGGACTCTGTTTTCTTGCACGACACTTCTTTTGATCGGTAAAAATTCATTATATAATCTCCCAAAGGTTTTGACCACTGTACCACGCGAATATCTCCTGCTTTTGTTTCGAGCTGTTTTCTGGAAAAGTTGTCAAGGCCAGGCATCATGTCGTCCCCCTCCTCCAACAATGAGGGCGACGATGCTTGGCTAATGAAGATAGAGCTGAAGAGAGAAGAACCCGGGGAGATCAACAAGGATGATAGGATCAAGAAGGCCATGAAGGATCAAGCTCCGGCAGCAGAAGAAGAAGACATCCTTCAACCTCATTACAATCTTCTTACCCCTACTAAAATTGAAGCTTTCAAGATGATTGAAATAGTTCGGGTGCAGAACAAGTATCTAACTCGTGAAAATATTCTGTTGCAAGAGCATATCACTGCACTCAAGGGCATTATTCTTAAGTTGCAGCACCTCCTACGCTCGATGTTGGACGACAAGCCTACGTCATCAACAACTCCATCATCACCACCTCCGAAGAAAGATATATAAACACATGGGTATGGGCACTCCCCTTGGCAACTGCTGTGACGCCCCGATTCAATCGTACACTAATCATGCACGCAAACGTGTACGATCAAGATCAGGGACTCACGGGAAGATATCACAACACAACTCTAAAAACATAAATAAGTCATACAAGCATCATAATACAAGCCAGGGGCCTCGAGGGCTCGAATACAAGTGCTCGATCATAGACAAGTCAGCGGAAGCAACAATATCTGAGTACAGACATAAGTTAAACAAGTTTGCCTTAAGAAGGCTAGCACAAACTGGGATACAGATCGAAAGAGGCGCATGCCTCCTGCCTGTGATCCTCCTAACTACTCCTGGTCATCGTCAGCAGGCTGCACGTAGTAGTAGGCACCTCCGGGGCAGTAGGAGTCGTCGTCGACGGTGGCGTCTGGCTCCTGGGCTTCGGCATCTGGTTGCGACAACCAGGTAGAAGGGAAAGGGGAAAAGAGGAAGAAAAGCAACCGTGAGTACTCATCCAAAGTACTCGCAAGCAAGGAGCTACACTACATATGCATGGGTATATGTGTAAAGGGCCATATCGGTGGACTGAACTGCAGAATGCCGGAATAAGAGGGGGATAGCTAATCCTGTCGAAGACTACGCTTCTGGCCACCTCCATCTTGCAGCATGTAGGAGAGAGTAGATGGTAAGTTCACCAAGTAACATCGTATAGCATAATCCTACCCGGCGATCCCCTCCTCGTCGCCCTGTTAGAGAGCGATCACCGGGTTGTATCTGGCACTTGGAAGGGTGTGTTTTATTAAGTATCCGGTTCTAGTTGTCATAAGGTCAAGGTACAACTCCAAGTCGTCCTGTTATCGAAGATCACGGCTATTCGAATAGATAAACTTCCCTGCAGGGGTGCACCACATAACCCAACACGCTCGATCCCATTTGGCCGGACACACTTTTCTGGGTCATGCCCGGCCGTGGAAGATCAACACGTCGCAGCCCCACCTAGGCACAACAGAGAGGTCAGCACGTCGGTCTAATCCTATGGCGCAGGGGTTTGGGCCCATCGCCCATTGCACACCTGCACGTTGCCTGGGCGGCCGGAAGCAGACCTAGCCTAACAGGCGTTCCAGTCCAATCCGGCGTGTGCCGCTCAGTCGCTGACATCACGAAGGCTTCGGCTGATACCACGACGTCGAGTGCCCATAACTTTCCCACGTAGTTGGTTAGTGCGTATAGACCAAATGGCCAGACTCAGATCAAATACCAATAACTCGTTAAGCGTGTTATTGTAAAGTAACCGCGAACGCCGACCAGGGCCAGGCCCACCTCTCGCCTACATGGTCTCAACCTGCCCTGTCGCTCCGCCACAAAGATCCACTCACGGGTACTCCTACGAGCCGACCCGTCTTTAGTCACCACAGGTATCATACATGTATATAAGTATATACCCGTGATCACCTCCCGAGTGATCACGGCCCGATAGTATAGCAAGGCAGACGGACAAGAATGTAGGGCCACAGATGGAATACTAGCATCCTATACTAAGCATGTAGGATTGCAGGTAAAGGTAACAACAGTAGTAGCAAAGACAGGCTATGCATCAGGATAGGATTAACGGAAAACAGTAACATGCTACACTACTCTAATGCAAGCAGTATAGAGAAGAATAGGCGATATCTGGTGATCAAGGGGGGGCTTGCCTGATTGCTCTGGCAAGAAGGAGGGGTCGTCAACACCGTAGTCGTACTGGGTAGCAGCGGCGTCGGTCTCGGTGTGTAGCGAGAGAAGAGGGGGAACAAACAATAAATACAATGCATGACGATGCATGACATGACAAAGCATGATGCTAGGTGTGCCCAATCGTGGTAGTAGGTGATACCGGCGAAGGGGAAAACATCCGGGAAAGTATTCCCGGTGTTTCGCATTTTCGGACAGATGAACCAGAGGGGGAAAGTTGCGAGTTCGATAGATTAGGGATGTGTGGCGAACGAACGGGCTGCGTATCCGGATTCGTCTCGTCGTTCTGAGCAACTTTCATGTAGAAAGTATTTTCATTTGAGCTACGGTTTATTTTATATGATTTTCTAAAGTTTTAAATCATTTTTAGAATTTATTTAATTAATTTAATTCAACATTATCCAGAATAGTGCACGCTGATGTCAGCATGACGTCACCAGTCAATAGGGGTGTTGACTGGTCAAACTGACGTGTGGGCCCAGTGGGACCCACCTGTCATACTCTGTTTAGGTTGATTAGTGTTTAGGTTAAACTAATTAATCTTTAATTAACCTAACAAGTTGATTAGATTAATTAAACATGATTAATTAACTTAATTAATATACTAATTAATTAATTAATTGTTTTTATTAATTCATTTTTATTTATCTTTTTTTTAAATCGTTCTGGGTGGGCCCCTGTGTCATAGGCAGGGGGGCTTAGCGGGCGCCGGGTTAGCGAACGGGCGCGGGCGCCCGATAGGGGCAAGATCGAGCGCGGCGTCGCCCGAGCGGGCGCACGGGACGGCGGACCCGGCAGGGCGCCGGAGCCTGGGGAGGCCGGCGGTGAGGGGGTGAAGCGGGGGTGGCTAAGCAGCGGCCATATGGAGCGGCCATATGGAGCGGCGGCGCGCGGAGCACGTAGCGGAAGGCAAGGCGTCGAGCGCGCGTGCGAGGCGAGAAGGGTGAGGCCACAGGGGGGAACGGTGGCCGCCGGAGCAGGCGACGAAGAGGTGGCCCCGAGAGCGGCGTGAGGTGTGGGCGAGGCGCCCGGGCGGTGGCCGCTGCGACCGGCGACGGGCAGGGCTGGCGGGGGCGGCCGGGCGCGGACGGCGCCGAGCAGTAGCGGGAGTGGCCGCGGACGGAAGCAGGTGCTCGGGGCCATGGAGGATGCTGGCGGCGGGCGGCGCGGCGCAGCGGAGTAGCGGCGCGCGCGGCAGAGCTGCAGAGGCGGGACGCGGATGGGCGCGATCGCCGCGCGGCGAGCGCGAGCGTGCGCAGAGGGGGAGCGGGGTGAGCAGCGGCAGTGGAACGCCCGGCCGGAGCGAGGCAGTGCACGAGCGGGCGTGCGGGCAGCGCAGCTACGGCGCGGCACGGACACAGCAGGGGGGTCGTGGTAAGTGCGTGGGTGGCCACGGGCGGCGTAGCCGCGGTGAGCGCGAGGCGGAGCGGAGGCCAGAGCGGGGGAGGACGGCCGGGGTTCCTCACCGAAGGGTGCAGGGATCGTGGCAGTGGGGCGCGGGGAGGAGACGGGGACGACGGCGACGCGGTGACGAGGTGTAGGCCGACGAGGAGGAGGAGGGCAGGCCGGCGAGGTGGCGCGGGCTATGGGCGGCCGCGTTCTGGGCGGCGTCGGCGCGGTTCGCTAGGGAAAGCGAGAGGGAGTGGGGGAAGTGGGGGCGATGGGGTTAGGGTTTCGGGGCAAGTGGATAAGGGGAGTGGGGGGAGTGGCCGGCTGGGCCTGGTGGGTTGGCCCAGTGGGGCTGATGGCCTGCTGGGCTGGAGCCCGGGGGGTTCCTTCCTTTTTGTATTTATTTGTTTTCTGTTTTTATTTATTTTCTTTTCTTTATTTTCTTTTTTGTTTTATTTCACTTTAAAACATTTAGGCACTTTCAAAAAAAATGTTTTCTCCACAATAATTACGAGTGCAATATTTGGCACCCACCGAACATTTTTGTTTCAATGTTAGAAAACTTTTGTTGTTTGCCATATTTTTAATTGATTTTTGAATCGGTTTTGAACTAACGAAAGATTAGCAACAGTAATCGCAGATGACATGGCATCATTAGGAGTGTTTTACTGTAGCCTAATTATCCGGGCGTTACAAATCTCCTCCACTACAAGAAATCTCATCCTGAGATTTTAAGAGGTAGAAGGAAACAACGCGGGGTATTCATCACGCAGGCGATCCTCGCGTTCCCAAGTGGCTTCATCTTCAGAATGGTGCGACCACTGGACTTTGAGGAACTTGATCGCCTTCTGACGTGTGCGGCGTTCAGCTTGGTCGAGAATGCGGACCGGATGCTCTTTATAGGAGAGGTCCTGTTGCAATTCGAGCACTTCATGATCCACTGCTCGGATTGGGTCCTTGAAGCATCGGCGGAGCTGTGCCACATGGAACACATCGTGAACCTGAGAAAGGTTCGACGGAAGCTCCAGTTGATATGCCACTTTTCCATGCCTTTCGAGAATAGTGAATGGACCAATATAGCGAGGAGCTAGCTTGCCCTTGATCCCAAAGCGGTGAGCACCCTTCATTGGTGTAACTCGAACATAAGCCTTTTCGCCGGGTTGATAGACCATGTCTTTATGTTTACGGTCATACTGACTCTTCTCACGCGACTGAGCGGTCTTGAGATTCTCGCGAATAATGCGGACTTGTTCTTCGACATGTTGGATAATATCCGGACCGAAGAGTGGACGTTCCCCAGTTTCTGACCAATTCAGAGGGGTTCGGCACTTTCGCCCATATAATACTTCAAAGGGGGCCATCTTCAGACTAGCTTGATAGCTATTGTTATAAGAGAACTCAGCATACGGGAGAGATTCCTCCCATTTCTTGCCGAAGGAAATAACACAAGCTCGAAGCATGTCTTCGAGAACTTGGTTGACACGTTCAACTTGCCCTTGCGACTGAGGATGAAACGCAGTATTGAATGACAGATGAGTTCCCATAGCTTCTTGGAAACTTGCCCAGAATCTTGAAGTGAATAAGCTGCCACGGTCTGAGCTGATAACCAATGCAATATCGTGGAGTGAAACAATCCTGGACATATAGAGAGTTGCCAGCTGACTAGCAGTGATCGTTTCTTTGACTGCCAGAAAATGTGCAACTTTAGAAAGCCGGTCAATGACGACAAGAATTGCATCATTACCTTTCTGTGATTTGGGAAATCCAGTGACGAAGTCCATCTCGACATGGTCCCATTTCCATTCAGGAATAGAGATAGGTTGCAAAGTTCCAGCAGGCCTTTGATGTTCTGCTTTGATAAGACGGCAAACATCACACTCAGCAACATAACGAGCAATGTCTTGCTTCATATTAGACCACTAGAATCTCTGACAGATGTCTTGGTACATCTTTGTACTACCAGGATGGATACATAGAGGCGTATCATGAGCTTCTTTCATAACTTCCTAAGTCATATCCAGGTTTTTCTCTGCACATGGCACCACTAGACGGCCTTTGAAGTACAAAGCGCCATCATCAGCAATAGTGAAGAATGAGGGCTTTCCTTCTGCGAGGTAGCGCTTAATCTTGTGGGCTTCAGAGTCATATCCCTGTATTCTCTTGATGGAGTCCAAGAGATCTGGTTCGACAGCCAGGGTATTGAGGGAACCCTGGGAAACAACACGGAGGTTCATCTTGCGAAACTCCTTAGGAGGGGGAGCGAGTGCACTCGGAGGAACAATATGGAGGTTCAGCTTTCTGAAATCTTCAACAAGCGAGGGCTGAACTTTGTGAACCTGGAGGTGGTTGCAGTAAGACTTGCGGCTCAAGGCATCAACCATTACATTAGCCTTGCCTGGCGTATAGGAAATACCCAAGTCAAAGTCTGCAACAATCTCCATCCATCTCTGCTGACGGAGGTTCAGGTCTGGCTGAGTAAACAGATACTTCAGACTTTGGTGGTCAGTGAAGATCTCGCAACGATTACCGAGAAGGTAATGTCGCCACTGTTTTAGCGCATGAATGAGAGCAGCAAGCTCGAGGTCGTGAACTGGGTAGTTCTCTTCGTGAGGGCGCAATTGCCGAGAGGCATAAGCAATCACTTTGCGGTCTTGCATTAGGACACAGCCTAATCCTTGACGGGAAGCGTCGCAGTAAATGACGAAGTCCTTCTTAGTATCAGGTGGAGCTAGCACTGGGGCAGAAGTCAACTTGTCTTTGAGTGCCTGGAAACTTTCCTGACATTTGTCTGTCCATTGGAACTTGACGCCCTTATGCAACAGGTTAGTCAGAGGCCTGGCGATCTTGGAGAAGTTCTCGACGAATCGACGGCAATAGCTGGCGAGACCGAGAAAACTTCTGACTTGCTTAACATTCTTCGGAGGAGTCCAATCAAGAATAGCCTAGACTCGTTCAGGGTTGACGGCAATACCATCCTTAGAGATGACATGCCCAAGATAGGTTACTTCGGGTAGCCAGAATTCACATTTGGAGAACTTTGCATATAGTTGATGCTCTCGTAGCTTTTCCAGCACAAGACGAAGATGTTCAGCATGTTCCTCTTCGTTCTTGGAAAATACCAGGATATCATCCAGATAAACCACGACGAACTTGTCGAGGTAATCCATGAATATATAGTTCATCAGACGAGAGAAGGTGGCTGGAGCATTGGTTAAGC
Organism: Aegilops tauschii subsp. strangulata; assembly: GCF_002575655.3. Lineage (NCBI taxonomy): Eukaryota > Viridiplantae > Streptophyta > Magnoliopsida > Poales > Poaceae > Aegilops > Aegilops tauschii. The sequence goes on along the minus strand of NC_053038.3, from coordinate 320,799,974 downwards.
CGAAAGACATGACGGTGTACTCGTATGAACCATATCGAGTCATGAAGGCGGTCTTTGGGATATCCTCTTCACGAACACGGATCTGGTGGTAACCCAACCTCAAGTCGAGTTTAGAGAACACTGATGAACCCGCCAGTTGATCATACAGATCATTGATCCGAGGAAGAGGATATTTATTCTGAATGGTAGCTTGGTTTATAGGATGGTAGTCTTGGACCAATCGGTTTGTCCCATCCTTCTTCTTGACAAAGAGAGAAGGTGCTCCCCAAGGAGAGCAACTTGGGCGAATGAAACCTTTGCGAAGAGATTTGTAGATTTCCTCCTTAAGCTCAAGGAGTTCATGCGGCGGCATCTTGTAGGGCCGCTTGGCTATAGGAGTGGTGCCTGGTTTCAAGTCGATGATGAATTCGACAGCTCTAGCAGGGGAATCCCTGGAAGTTCTTCAGGAAAGACGTCGAGGAATTCACGCACGACGGGAATGTTTTCAATGCCCTCGAGTGGTGCGGCGTTCAATGCATTCAATGCATATAGCCTTGCCTCGGCATTCTGAACCAGACGAGCATTGTAGCTTATTATTTCATCAGAAGGGTGTAGCAGATGGACGGTCTTGGTGGCGCAAACGATAGAAGCAGTATGTGCTTTTAACCAATTCATTCCCAGAATGAGATCAATGCTACAGGACTTCAGTACGATGGGAGAGACAAGAAATTCCAGTCCTTTGATTTCAACGGGGACGTCGTTGCAAATCATGGAGGTTCGACATTGGCCCACAGGGGTGTGCACTAATAGCGAAGCGTTCATGTCCTCACATTTAATGTCGTGCAAGCATGCAGAATCTTCTGACATGAATGAATGCGATGCACCTGTATCAAATAAAATGGATGCTGGTACTGAATTTACGAGGAGTGTACCCATCACAGTAGCAGGCTGGTCTTGAGCTTCGTTCAAATCAATGTGGTTTGCATGAACACAACCATAAGACTTGGCATTGTTGTTGCGGGGCTGGTTGCTTCCACGGCCAGTTGCTGGAAGGGCCAGTTGATTCTGGTTCTGATTGCAGTCCCTGGGACGATGACCTGGTTGACCGCACTTGTAGCACAGACCATTATTGGGAGTGGGAACTGGAGCTTGGGGTGGTGGAGCTGGAAGCCTTGGCTGCCTAGATGGTGGAGGAGGCAGACGAGGTGCAGCATAGGTCTGCCTTGGGGCAGGTGCATTTGGACGGTACATGCTGTTCGGGATCCATATCTTACGCTTCTGCGAGGGCGGGCCCGAAGATGAGCCCGTGTTAGGGTTGTGCCTGTGAGAGCTCTGGTATTCCTGCAGACCAGTTTCCACATTGATGGCCTTGTTCACCAAGGTGGCGAAATCAGTAAAGTCATGCACTAGAAGTGCGAGCTTGATGTCAGCTTGAAGGCCGTCACGGAACTTCTCCTGTCTGCGTGCATCAGTTGCAGTGTCCTATTCAGCATAGCGAGACAAGTCCAGAAACTCCCGCTGATAAGCTTCAACAGTTTTGTTGCCTTGGGTGAGGTTGCGGAACTCACGCTTTTTCCGGTCCATGACTCCCTGAGGAATGAAGCGGGCATGGAAAGCAGCTTGGAAGTCTGGCCAGGTGATGATTGTCCCAGCTGGCAGAGTACGCCTGTGGTTGTCCCACCATTGAGCTACGGGTCCCTTCAGGAAGAAGGAAGCAAAGGTGATATAGCTGGCAGGGGCTACATCGGCAGACTCCATTTCATAGGTGATGTCACGGAGCCAGTCATCAGCATCCAGAGGTTGAGTTGAGCTGCGGTACATAGTTGGGTTGAGGCGCATGAAATCCTGCAGAGTCACTGGGGTTGGCTGCTGGTTCATATTGGGGCGAGGGAACTGAGACATCATATTCTCCATGAACTGGTGATTCATCTCGAGCTGTTGGATCATACCAGCCATGTACTCAGGCGGTGGTGGGGCGTTGCCACCACTACCACGACCACCTGGTCTAACCATCATGCTAATATATAACAGGGGTAGTTCAGCACTGAGAAATTTGCAAAGACAAGAATCATTCATGATGAAACATGCGTAATGAAAGGAGCACGATAGATACTACATAGTAGTCGGCATATATTACAAAAGGGGTCATGCATAGAGTTCGATACACAGAGTTCAGTACATAGACTAAAGACATCATATGTGGCACGCAGGCTCGCGGCGAATGCATCTAACACTACTAAGCAAGACTACATCAGTCCCAAGAGGTACTGTGGAGGTAGGTGTAGCCTGAAAGCTGGTAGTGTCGCATCGGGAACTCCACGTCAGCAATCTGGGGTCCGCGGATACTCTGGTGCAGAACCTGACGCTCAGGTGGCAGAAGAGGACCAAGTGCGGGAGAGTAGCCTCCCACATCTGGCCAGCCGACACCCTGGGGCATCACAGTCCTGGCTGGGTAGATCGCAGAACGGGGCAGCTCTCTAGATCGGACAAAGGGGTGCAACAGCGTCAGAGCACGGTAAAGGTGCTGACGGGTGGTGTACAACTCGTGGCGAAGAGCTCGGTTAGCTCGATCCAGCCCATCAGCATGCAGAACCAGGTTCTGATGGTAGAAGGGCTCTCGGGTGACAGTGGAGTAGGCAGCAGTGCAGTAACCCTCCACACCAACATCGGATGCGATAGCAATGTGCCTGAAAGGGGAGGTGTCCAACTCCCGATACTCTCAACGAAGGCGTGTCAGAGCAGCATAAGCAGCATCGTGGACTGCCATATCGATAGTCACTCCAACACCATGAGCAGTGTGCAGCACAGTAGTGGAGTCATACTCCCGAGAGTAGAGGTGGATGATGGCACGATACTGCTCCTGGTTGAAGTCCTGGTACTCCTCGTAGACGGTGTACTCAGGGTGCCAGCGATAACCCAGATAGGTCATCATCTCAGCTAGCACAGCAGGTGATCCCGAGACACCAATGGCCGTCGTGTGGCGCACGACCTGCCTCGTGGGTTCCATATGAAAGCAAAGATGTTTCAAAGGAGTCAAATGACAGTGTGGGAATTGTTCAAAATACTATTCTAAGGAATAACTATGGCTTATCCAAGTTTGGGGTGAATGTGGTCATGGGATCCTAGTGTTAGAGTTAGTAAATTCGTTTAACCCGAGTAGAAGAGAGTTCAGAGTCCTAGAGTAAAGGTCGAGGAGTAAAAGATCCTAGTACCACCCAATGGCGACGTGGGCCCGTAAGACACATAGCCATGTTAGTAAAAGTTTTTGCAATGTCTAGACTCGACTTTGGCCAAGGAGTGTGGAAGGGGGATTCCTACAGGCAGTCGGCTCTGATACCAACTTGTGACGCCCTGATTCCATCATACACTAATCATGCACGCAAACGTGTACAATCAAGATCAGGGACTCACGGGAAGATATCACAACACAACTCTAAAAACATAAATAAGTCATACAAGCATCATAATACAAGCCAGGGGCCTCGAGGTCTCGAATACAAGTGCTCGATCATAGACGAGTCGGCGGAAGCAACAATATCTGAGTACAGACATAAGTTAAACAAGTTTGCCTTAAGAAGGCTAGCACAAACTGGGATACAGATCGAAAGAGGCGCATGCCTCCTGCCTGGGATCCTCCTAACTACTCCTGGTCGTCGTCAGCGGGCTGCACGTAGTAGTAGGCACCTCCGGGGTAGTAGGAGTCATCGTCAACGGTGGCGTCTGGCTCCTGGGCTCCGGCATCTGGTTGCGACAACCAGGTAGAAGGGAAAGGGGGAAAAGAGGAAGAAAAACAACCGTGAGTACTCATCCAAAGTACTCGCAAGCAAGGAGCTACACTACATATGCATGGGTATATGTGTAAAGGGCCATATCGGTGGACTGAACTGCAGAATGCCGGAATAAGAGGGGGATAGCTAATCCTGTCGAAGACTACGCTTCTGGCCACCTCCATCTTGCAGCATGGAGGAGAGAGTAGATGGTAAGTTCACCAAGTAACATCGTATAACATAATCCTACCCGGCGATCCCCTCCTCGTCGCCCTGTTAGAGAGCGATCACCGGGTTGTATCTGGCACTTGGAAGGGTGTGTTTTATTAAGTATCTGGTTCTAGTTGTCATAAGGTCAAGGTACAACTCCAAGTCGTCCTGTTATCGAAGATCACGGCTATTCGAATAGATAAACTTCCCTGCAGGGGTGCACCACATAACCCAACACGCTCGATCCCATTTGGCCGGACACACTTTTCTGGGTCATGCCCGGCCGCGGAAGATCAACACGTCGCAGCCCCACCTAGGCACAACAGAGAGGTCAGCACGTCGGTCTAATCCTATGGCGCAGGGGTTTGGGCCCATCGCCCATTGCACACCTGCACGTTGCGTGGGCGGCCGGAAGTAGACCTAGCCTAACAGGCGTTCCAGTCCAATCCGGCGTGTGCCGCTCAGTCGCTGACATCACGAAGGCTTCGGCTGATACCACGACGTCGAGTGCCCATAACTTTCCCACGTAGTTGGTTAGTGCGTATAGACCAAATGGCCAGACTCAGATCAAATACCAATAACTCGTTAAGCGTGTTATTGTAAAGTAACCGCGAACGCCGACCAGGGCCAGGCCCACCTCTCGCCTACGTGGTCTCAACCTGCCCTGTCGCTCCGCCACAAAGATCCACTCACGGGTACTCCTACGAGCCGACCCGTCTTTAGTCACCACAGGTATCATACATGTATATAAGTATATACCCGTGATCACCTCCCGAGTGATCACGGCCCGATAGTATAGCAAGGAAGACGGACAAGAATGTAGGGCCACAGATGGAATACTAGCATCCTATACTAAGCATGTAGGATTGCAGGTAAAGGTAACAACAGTAGTAGCAAGGACAGGCTATGCATCAGGATAGAATTAACGGAAAACAGTAACATGCTACACTACTCTAATGCAAGCAGTATAGAGAAGAATAGGCGATATCTGGTGATCAAGGGGGGGGCTTGCCTGATTGCTCTGACAAGAAGGAGGGGTCGTCAACACCGTAGTCGTACTGGGTGGCAGCGGCGTCGGTCTCGGTGTCTAGCGAGAGAAGAGGGGGAAGAAACAATAAATACAATGCAAACAAATGCATGACGATGCATGACATGACAAAGCGTGATGCTAGGTGTGCCCAATCGCGGTAGTAGGTGATACCGGCGAAGGGGGAAAACATCCGGGAAAGTATTCCCGGTGCTTCACGTTTTCGGACAGATGAACCAGAGGTGGAAAGTTGCGAGTTCGATAGGTTAGGGATGGGTGGCGGATGAACGGGCTGCGTATCCGGATTCGTCTCGTCGTTCTGAGCAACTTTCATGTAGAAAGTATTTTCATCTGAGCTACGGTTTATTTTATATGATTTTCTAAAGTTTTAAATCATTTTTAGAATTTATTTCATTAATATAATTCAACATTATCCAGAATAGTGCACGCTGACGGCAGCATGACGTCGGCAGTCAACAGGGGTGTTGACTGGTCAAACTAACGTGTGGGCCCGGTGGGACCCACCTGTCATACTCTATTTAGGTTGATTAGTGTTTAGATTAAACTAATTAATGTTTAATTAACCTAACAAGTTAATTAGATTAATTAAACATGATTAATTAACTTAATTAATTTACTAATTAATTAATTATTTATTTTTATAAATTCATATTTATTTATTTAAAATCGTTATGGGGTGGGCCCCCCTGTGTCATAGGCAGGGGGATTAGCGGGCGCCGGGTTCGCGAACGGGCGCGGGCGCCAGGATCGGGCGCCCGACAGGGGCGAGATCGAGCGCGGCGTCGCCCGAGCGGGCGCATGGGACGGCGGACCCGGCAGGGCGCCGGAGCCTGGGGAGGCCGGCGGTGAGGGGGGTGAAGCGGGGGTGGCTAAGCAGCGTGGCAACAGCGGCCAAATGGAGCGGCGGCGCGCGGAGCACGAAGTGGAAGGCAAGGCGTCGAGCGCGCGTGCGAGGCGAGAAGGGTGAGGCCACGGGGGGGCAACGGTGGCCGCCGGAGCAGGCGACGGACAGGTGGCCCTGAGAGCGGCGCGAGGTGTGGGCGAGGTGCCCGGGCGGTGGCCGCGGCGACCGGCGACGGGCAGGGCTGGCGGGGGCGGCCGGGCGCGGACGGCGCCGAGCAGTAGCGGGAGTGGCCGCGGACGGAAGCAGGTGCTCGGGGCCATGGAGGACGCTGGCGGCGGGCGGCGCGGCACAGCGGAGTAGCAGCGCGCGCGGCAGAGCTGCAGAGACGGGACGCGGGCGCGCGGACGGGCGCGGTCGCCACGCGGCGAGCGCGAGCGTGCGCAGAGGGGGAGCAGCGATAGTGGAACGCCCGGCCGGAGCGAGGCAGTGCACGAGCGGGCGTGCGGGCAGCACAACTATGGCGCGGCACGGACACAGCAGGGGGGGCGTGGTGAGTGCGTGGGTGGCCACGGGCGACGTAGCAGTGGTGAGTGCGAGGCGGAGCGGAGGCCAGAGCGGGGGAGGACAGCCGGGGTTCCTCACCGAAGGGTGTAGGGATCGTGGCAGTGGGGCGTGGGGAGGAGACGGGGACGACGGCGACGCGGTGACGAGGTGCAGGCCGGCGAGGTGGCGCGGCCTCTGGGCGGCGGCGTTCCGGGCGGCGTCGGCGCGGTTCGCTGGGGAGAGCGAGAGGGAGTGGGGGAAGTGGGCGGCGACGGGGTTAGGGTTTCGGTGCGAGTGGATAAGGGGAGTGGGGGAAGTGGCCGACTGGGCCTGGTGGGTTGGCCCAGTGGGGCTGATGGCCTGCTGGGCCGGAGCCCAGGGGTTCCTTCCTTTTTTGTATTTATTTGTTTTCTGTTTTTATTTCTTTTCTTTTCTTTATTTTCTTTTCTGTTTTATTTCACTTTAAAACATTTAGGCACTTTCAAAAAAATGTTTTTTCCACAATAATTACCAGTGCAATATTTGGCACCCACCGAACATTTTTGTTTCAATGTTAGAAAACTTTTGTTGTTTGCCATATTTTAATTGATTTTTGAATCGATTTTGGACTAACGAAAGATTAGCAACAGTAATCGCAGATGACATGGCATCATTAGGAGAGTTTTACTGTAGCCTAATTATCCAGGCGTTAGAACTGCCAAGCTTGGGGGAGGTGCCCCGGTATCGTATCACCATCACACTTCTATCTTTACCGTTTTTCTTAGTTCGATCCTTTTGGTAATATCTTGATCTAGTAGAATAAAGTTTTAGTATGATCTAATTTTGAGTTTTGCTTTATGATCCTTCCATGTAATCGAGTCTGTGAGCTATATATAATAAAGATTAGTTTTGAGTCGAGGGCTTGGTTACCTTGCTATGATCTTGAGGGAATAAAAGAAAGAATGAAAAGAAATAAACAGATCATATTGATCTTATGGAGAGTAATGACTTCACATATAAAGAGTATGATGAATAAAAGTTGTTGAGAGTTGACAAACATAGTTTTGGTCATCGTTGCAATTAATAGGAAGTAATAAAGAAAGAGAGGTTTTCACATATAAATATACTATCTTGGACATCTTTTATGATTGTGAGCACTCATTAAAATATGACATGCTAAAAAGTTGATGTTGGACAAGGAAGACAACGTAATGGGTTATGTTTTCTTATATCCGAAATAAAGTATATTTCCATGGATCATCCAACATGTTGAGCTTGCCTTTCCCCTCATGCTAGCGAAATTATTTGCACCAAGTAGAGATACTACTTGTGCTTCCGAATATCCTTAAACCCAGTTTTGCCATGAGTGTCCACCATACCTACCTATGGATTGAGTAAGATCCTTCAAGTAAGTTGTGATTGTTGCATGCAATAAAAATTGCTCTCTAAATATGTATGATCTATTAGTGTGGAGAAAATAAGCTTTATACAATCTTGTGATATGGAAGAAATAAAAGTGACGGACTGCATAATAAAGGTCCCTATCACAAGTGGCAATATAAAGTGATGTTCTTTTGCATTAAGATTTTGTGCATCCAACCATAAAAGCTCATGACAACCTCTGCTTCCCTCTGCGAAGGGCCTATCTTTTATTTTTGTCTTATGTCTTATGCAAGAGCCGAGGTGATCTTCACCTTTCCTTTTTACACTTTATCCTTTGGCAAGCACATTGTGTTGGAAAGATCCTGATATATATATATATATATATATATATATATCCAATTGGATGTAAGTTATCATAAACTATTATTGTTGACATTACCCTTGAGGTAAAAGGTTGGGAGGCAACATTATAAGCCCCTATCTTTCTCTGTATCCGATTAAAACTCCATACCCATAAGTATTGTGTGAGTGTTAGCAACTGTGAAAGACTAAATGATAGTTGAGTATGTGGACTTGCTGAAAAGCTCTTATATTGACTCTTTCCGATGTTATGATAAATTGCAATTGCTTCAATGACTGAGATTATAGTTTGTTAGTTTTCAATGAAGTTTCTGATTCATACTTTACATTGTGAATAGATTGTTACTTTAGCATAAGAAATCATATGACAATATATATATGTTGTTGTTATAAGAATGATCATGATGCCCTCATGTCCGTATTTTATTTTATTGACACCTCTATCTCTAAACATGTGGACATATTTTTTGTTATCGGCTTCCGCTTGAGGACAAGCGAGGTCTAAGCTTGGGGGAGTTGATACGTCCATTTTGCATCATGCTTTTATATCGATATTTATTGCATTATGGGCTGTTATTACACATTATGTCACAATACTTATGCCCATTCCCTCTTATTTTACAAGGTTTACACGAAGAGGGAGAATGCCAGCAGCTGGAATTCTGGGCTGGAAAGGAGCAAATATTAGAGACCTATTCTGCACAACTCCGAAAGTCCTGAAAATATACGAAAGTCAATTTTGGAATATATTAAAAATATTGGGCGAAGAAAGCACCAGAGGGGGCCCACACCCTGTCCACGAGGGTGGGGGGCGCGCCCTGATAACCCACAAGTATAGGGGATCAATTGTAGCCTCTTTCGATAAGTAAGAGTGTCAAACCCAACGAGGATCTAAAGGTAGAACAAATATTCCCTCAAGTTCTAACGACCACCGATACAACTCTACGCACGCTTAACGTTCGCTTTACCTAGAACAAGTATGAAAGTAGAAGTACTTTGTAGGTGTTGTTGGATAGGTTTGCAAGAATATAAAGAGCGCGTAAATAAAAGCTAGGGGCTGTTTAGATAAAGACACAACTAAGTTAGTTTTAATAGAGAGCTTTTGTCAACAAGAAAGTTATTTGTCCCTAGGCAATCAATAACTAGACCGGTAATCATTATTGCAATTTTATTTGAGGGAGAGGCATAAGCTAACATACTTTCTCTTCTTGGATCATATGCACTTATGATTGGAACTCTAGCAAGCATCCGCAACTACTAAAGATCATTAAGGTAAAACCCAACCATAGCATTAAAGCATCAAGTCCTCTTTATCCCATACGCAACAACCCCCTTACTCGGGTTTGTGTTTCAGTCACTCACGCAACCCACTATAAGCGAATCATAAACGTATTGCAACACCCTACAGCGGGAATCCCTCACGCTTGCGCGACATGGAGAGCACCATAGGACAGCACTAATAATAAAACATGCAACTCAAACCAATCACGATCATCAATTAACCCATAGGACAAAACAGATCTACTCAAACATCATAGGATGGCCATACATCATTGGGAAATAATATATAGCATTGAGCACCATGTTTAAGTAGAGATTATAGCGGGTAAAAGAGGGGTTACACCGCTGCATAGAGGGGGGAAGAGTTGGTGATGATGGCGGTGAAGTTGTTGGTGTAGATGGCGGTGATGATGATGGCCCCGGCGGTGTTCCGGCGCGACCGGAAGAGAGGGGGAGAGGGCCCCCCTTCTTCTTCTTCTTCCTTGACCTTCTCCCTAGATGGGAGAAGGGTTCCCCCTCTGGTCCTTGGTCTCCATGGCATGGGAGGGGCGAGAGCCCCTCCGAGATTGGATCTGTCTCTCTGTTTCTGCGCTCCTGATTCTGCCCTTTCACCGTTTCTTTTATAACCGGAGATCTGTAACTCCGATTGGGCTGAATTTTGGACACGATCTCTATCCGGATATTAGCTTTCTTGCGGCGAAAGAAGGGCTTCAACCGCCTTACGGGGTGTCCACGAGGGTCAGGGGCACGCCCCCTGCCTCGTGGCCCCCTCGGGCATCGTATCGCGTTGATTCTTCTTCCCAAAAATCACATATATTCCAAAAAAAATCTCCGTCAGTTTTTATTCCGTTTGGACTCCGTTTAATATGGATTTCTGTGAAACAAAAAACATGCAACAAACAGGAACTGGCACTGGGCACTAGATCAATATGTTAGTCCCAAAAATAGTATAAAAGGTTGCCAAAAGTATATGAAAGTTGTAGAATATTGGCATGGAACAATCAAAAATTATAGATACGACGGAGACGTATCACGCCCTACCCCCTGGGCGCGCCCCCTGCCTCGTGGGCCCCCTGGCAGGCCTCTGGTGCCCATCTTTTGCTATATGAAGTCTTTTGCCCTAGAAAAAATCAGAAGGAAGCTTTCGGGACGAAGCGCTGCCGTCTCGAGGCGGAACCTGGAGAAACCAATCTAGGGCTCTGGCGGAGCTGTTCTGCCGGGGAAACATCCCTCTGGGAGGGGGAAATCATCACCATCATCATCACCATCGATCCTCTCATTGGGAGGGGGTCAATCTCCAGCAACATCTTCACCAGCGCCATCTCATCTCAAACCATAGTTCATCTCTTGTATCCAATCTTTGTCTCAAAACCTCAGATTGGTACCTGTGGGTTGCTAGTAGTGTTGATTACTCTTTGTAGTTGATACTAGTTGGTTTATTTGGTGGAAGATCATATGTTCAGATCCTTTATGCATATTAATACCCCTCTGATTATGAACATGAATATGATTTGTGAGTAGTTACATTTGTTCCTGAGGACATGGGAGAAGTCTTGCTATAAGTAGTCATGTGAATTTGGTATTCGTTCGATATTTTGATGAGATGTATGTTGTCTTTCCTCTAGTGGTGTTATGTGAACGTCGACTACATGACACTTCACCATTGTTTGGGCCTAGGGGAAGGCATTGGTAAGTAATAAGTAGATGATGGGTTGCTAGAGTGACAGAAGCTTAAACCCTAGTTTATGTGTTCTTCGTAAGGGGATGATTTGGATCCACATGTTTCATGCTATGGTTAGGTTTACCTTAATACTTCTTTTGTAGTTGTGGATTCTTGCAAGAGGGGTTAATCATAAGTGGGATGCTTGTCCAAGGAAGGGCAGTATCCAAGCACCGGTCCACCCACATATCAAATTATCAAAGTAACGAAAGCGAATCATATGAGCATGATGAAAACTAGCTTGACGATAATTCCCATGTGTCCTCGGGAGCGTTTTCCTTTATATAAGAGTTTGTCCAGGCTTGTCCTTTGCTATAAAAAGGATTGGTCCACCTTGCTGCACCTTGTTTACTTTTGTTACTTGTTACCCGTTACAAATTACCTTATCACAAAACTATCTGTTACCGATAATTTCAGTACTTGCAGAGAATACCTTACTGAAAACCGCTTGTCATTTCCTTCTGCTCCTCGTTGGGTTCGACACTCTTACTTATGGAAAGTACTACGATAGACCCCCTATACTTGTGGGTCATCACTCATCAAACGATTCGTCCTCGGATGATGAAGAGCTTGTGGTCCCTGCATTGGTCGTCCATGAGCACATTATTAGGAAGCGGCCGTGGTTCAGGGGATCAATCCCCGACCATGCTCCGGCCTTGAACCGCAATAGGGATAAAGGTCACACCCTTCTCTATGCCGATTACTTTGAGAATGCCGCACTCTTCAATCCACATCAATTTCTTCGCCGATCCAGAATGAGGAGACATGTGTTCAATTTGTATTCAGGAGGGAGTGGTAGGATATGACCCATACTTTGAGTGCAAAGAGGATGCCCTTGGTAAGCTTGGCTTCTCTTCTTACCAGAGATGCACTGCGGCAATCCACATACCTGCATATGGAATTCCGAGTGACCTTGTGGATGAGTATGTGCGTATGAGTGGGTCCACATGTCTCCTCTCAGTGTATAGTTTCTGCAAGGCCGTGGTGGCAGTGTTCGGCCCCGAGTACCCGAGAGAGCCGACTGCCAGTGATACAGAGAGGTTGTTGGTGATCAATGCTGACTGGGGCTCTCCGGGCATGCTTGGTAGTATAGATTGTATGCACTCGAACTGGAAGAATTGTCCATTTTCTTGGCAGGGGCAGTACAAGGGGCATGTGAAAGGTGTCACTGTCATACTTGAAGTGGTGGCTTCACGAGATTTGTGGATATGGCATTCTTTCTTTGACATGGTTGGTTCTCATAATGGTATCAATGTGCTTCAGCGTTCTCCAGTGTTTGCAAGGCTTGCAGAAGTCCACTCCCCAGAGGTCAATTTTGAGATCAATAGCCACCATTACAACAAGGGATATTACCTAGCTGATGGTATCTATTCTCAGTGGTCAACTCTTGTGAAGACCATACCCAATGCGCAAGGAGAAAAGAGATAGAGGTTTTCCCAATTGCAGGAGAGTGTTAGGAAGGATGTGGAGTGTGCTTTTGGTGTGCTCCAATCTCGATGGGGTATCGTTCGAAACCCTGCATTGACATGGAGCACGCATAAGCTTTGGGAGGTGATGACTGCTTGTGTGATCATGCACAACATGATCGTGGAGGATGAGAGTGGTGATAGCATCTACGACCAATGCAAGGGTTTGATTTCCAGGGTGAAAATGTTGAGCCTGAGCAGCCACCTCCTACAACCATTCAATAGTTTGTCCAATTCTATCATGAAATGCGTGATTGACATACTCATGTGCAGCTCCAGGATGACTTGGTTGAGCACATGTGGACTCACATTGGCAACCAGTAGATCTATCGGTTTTATCTCTTTTCATGCAAACAAATTTCGATTGGGTTGTAAGACTATTTGATATTGTTTTTATTTTGGTTGGGTTGTAAGACTATTTCGGATGTGCAACTTATTTGCTATGTTTGATTTGAACAATTTGCTATGTTTTAATTTAGCATAAATGGCCTCCGGTGGACGAGATGCGGCCGCGTGTTGGGCGCACGGCTGGCGCATCCACATATCCGGGCGGACACTGCCCCATTGCCACCACAAATGGATGAAATCCGAACAAAATGGACGTTCATTTGGGGTCGTCTGTTGGAGTTGCCCTGAAAGCATTCCTTGCCGATTAGTAAACAGGGCACAGGGTGAGGATCTATCTCAACAAAAAATGCACAATGAGACACCATGATTTACCTAGATTCGGGCCGCATGGTTGCGTAATATGCTACTCCTGCTTTTTGTGTGGTTTATTTGATGGACAAAGAGCTACAGATCCTTTCTTGGAACGGAGGGAGTAGTGTGGCTCCTAATAGTGTTCTACCAAGTATCCAACCCCTGGAGTAGATCCAATTGGGTTGTCCAAAAATATGTCCTCTTTCCTTAGTGGCTCACTAGCTTGTTCCTCCTTTTATAGCTCAAGGGGTACCACAATGGCTTCGCTACTAAGGGAACTACCTGGCCAAACTAGATAGGTAAGTGCATTGAGTGGGTGATGAGGTGTCATAGTCTTCCAAATCCTAGGAACGAATGGTTGTCTTGTCACCACCGCCCATGGTGCCACTTGAGTTGGGCGTGACACGTCTCTCTACAGGTGTACACCATGTGGTCAACTAACAGGGTGATTCATCCCTCGTGTCTTGTCCCTCCATTGGCACGCCTGCACCCCTGCCAGGTGGCATGAAAGCTTAGTGTGCGCATAGCAGACGCGTCACGTGTGGGGGCGCACGGTAGCTTGCTGTCGATGCTTGCTGAGTGCGGTTCAACTAGAGGAGTCGTTGCCGGATGTTGGCGTTCCTGAGTGTTGTCCGTCTGGCTCGTTGTGGTGTGGCTCGGTCTTTCTCCTCTCGGCCCTTGTTTGTCACAGAGAAGGATGCAACAAATTTTGACAAAGATCTGCGTGCCTCCACGGAGCATGGGCTCCTTTTTTATGGTGTTGTCGATGATGATTTTGACGAAGATCTGCATACCATCATGAAGCGGTGGAGGGAGTTTTGTCAATGGAGAGCTCCTTTGTCTTCTTGACCAGGAGGCGACCGTGGTTTGAGCGCAGTTGGGTTCGTGAACCCAATGGTCATGCTACCGACAGTAGCCCCCGGGCCTGGGCCGGATGCGTGTCCCACACGTTGTCAGGGTCAGGTCCTTTCAACGCATGGGCCCCACGCATCGTGAGCACCCTTGTTCGGTCAAATAAACCGTATAGGACAGTGTGAACCGCGGTGGAAATCGTGGGGGTAATGGGAGCATGGGGAAATGCGCCCATTACTGTGAGGTAGGGGTGAAACCCTTGAGCGCCCGCATAAATGGTGGAAGCGGCGTGCCATGGGCTTTCCATTCCCCATTTCATATTGCGACGCCATCTCCCTTTCTCCTTCCTTGCAACTGCACCCATATCCACAAACCACTGCAATATTTCCTTCCATCCTTTCGTTCTTGCTCTGCCATGGCTGTCGGTGCTAAAACAGGTGGATCTCGGGTAGGGGTCCCAAGCTGGTGATCCAAGCAAGATGATAACATGAGAAAGTAGGGACATGGTGTTTTACCCAGGTTCAGGCCCTCTCAAGGAGGTAAAACCTTACGTCTTGCTCTAGTTTATATTGATTGTGAGGGGGTACAGGGTACAGTATGATCTATGTTGAGATTGTAGCTCTTGTTTATATTGATTGTGAGGGGGTACAGAGTATAGTATGATCTACGTTGGGAATAAGCATGTCGATCATTCAAATATGCCTTGAAGTGACGCCAAGTCTTCGAAGATCTTTATCTTGATTGGGCCGAGGGAGCGCATGCGACCCATTTATCTATTATCGGCGGGTCCTTGGCCCGTCCCATAAGTGGTGGGTCAATGTGGCATGTACCCCCTAGTTCAGGACACCGTCAGTAGCCTATGAACTAGTCTTCAAGCCGAGGACGTCAGGCATCTTCTTCAGGATACTTTCACAATCTGAAGTCGTCGGCTTCATAGACGAGTTTCACCTTCCATGTCGGCTCCCAATTCCGAGGATATGCTCGACTCCAAGGTCTTCCTGGCCTTCCCGATTGCTACCATGTGTTTACAACCCCAGATAATAAGAGACATCTTTTAAAAATATTCCTACCTCTCAACACTATTTATTTTAGCACGCCCGAGGTATTTACCTAGCTTAGCCGTGAAGACTTGCACGAGAGGCTTTGGCGACTAGGTCAAACCCTGATAGCTTCCTGGCTGAGAACAGAAGCGTCATAACCATATCGTCAATAGCCATTATTAGGTATATCATGTCTCTCAAGGACATGTCTATTGGCACGTCCCGTCAATAAGGAGATCGCGCTTCTGGATTTCTAGCGGTGTCATCAACACACACGCCTTAATCCTTGCGTCCATAGACTACACGACGCATCGGGAAATGATAATTCGTACCCTGAGGTGAGGCGACCCCTGGCCTTTGACTGCCCTATAGAAGGGGGAAGCGGTAAATCGATTTTCTCGGTTGTGGTCAATTTCTTCGGACAAGCACCGAACTAGTTGCTGCACGTTAGCAATTTTTTTGGGGGGGGGGGGGGGGCACTTTCGACAGGCATAATCTTCGGTGATAATCTTCACTGTCACACAGGAGATTATCTTTGGAGTTTGTACCAAACTCCTCATGACTTTAGGGACTTGACACTCTGTGTGCGCTGGCAAACACATTAGTCCCAAACTGTTTTTGACAACAAATCTCCAAAATATAGGGAATTAAATTATTGCACCAACAACAACCCCGTGTATCAAACGGACAAAATAGGATTCTACGGGATAATGATCCCCGCATGGAAAATCCCCTCAATCCCCCACAAAACCTCTTATGCCAAACGAGGCCTTAGGGGATGATTACCGTTATGGCCAACGGTATTGTGGCTGAGGTGACGCTTTGTTCTTCGGTGGTGGCATGGGTGTCACCGATGGCGACATCACGGGTTGGTCACGAGAAGGATCGTTTCTGTGGTGAGCTTGTTGCTCCTCCTCATCTTCTGCATCGTCAGGAGATAAAAATCCTAGATGCATGACCTTGCGGATTTCACCGAGATAATTGCACATATAGTCCTGGAAGTTGGTGGCGAGGTCCAACATGGTCCTGGATGTTGAGAAGTAATTCAATACGGTCCTGATACAAGGAAATACGTTGCCAATATGGTCCTGGATTTTGGACCGACAGTCCTGGCTCTACATGTCGCATATGTATCGCGTATTCTATCGTATGACACGTCAGTACGCGGCCACGCCTGCCTAGGACCCACAGGTCAATGGCGTGAGAAATAACAAAAAGACAAACGCGTCGTGAGGTTTCGAACTCGCGACCACGGGCCGAACTTCCGAGCTGTAGCTACCACAGTAATTATGTTTAACTGGTTTCTATAGGACTGCACGGCCTAGTATATAAATCGCGTTACCTTTTCCGCTGTAGCACGCACATACTTGCTTTTTTTTTGCGAAAAACAGTAGGACTTTGCTACTAATAAGGTGCACATGGTCTTTTTGAGCCGGACGAGCCTGTTTTCTTTTTCTAAGCTATGGCCCAGATGAAAGACGGCAGCACACGCGTACGTTACAACAAACGAAACAGAAGGATCCTATTCTTGCGATTTGTTCTACGCATGCTAGGATAGCCGCGAAATAAATCATTTTATGAAAAGGGGAACATTTTGTGAATTGCTGAACAAAAATTGAGGTTCACAACAAGATTTTAAAACCGAGGACAATTTGAAAATCCGAAAAAAAATTGTAAATTTTTTTTTGAATAGCTCAACATGTTGTGAATAATGGCTTTGGAGCACGGGGCACATTGCACCTGTTATTTTTCACTAAAAAATGGATTTTTACTGCCTGAAAAATTCCAAAAGTTTTATGTATATGCGTGTATAGAATATAGTAGTGTAATATAATTGTGCAAAATTTTATCAATATATGTGTGCTTGCATGTGAGAGATACAAAAAAGACAAATATATGAAAAAAAGACTTGTTGAACGAAAATTTATCGAAAACACTAACATTATTTTAAATTACGAATCATTTTATGAATTGCTGAACAAAATTTGACATTCAGAACAAGAATTTATAACCGAGAACAATCTGAAAATCCAAAAAAAAATTGCAAATATTTTTTCAATTGCTCAACATGTTGCAAATAATGGCTTTGGAGCATGAGCACATTGCGCCTGTTATTTCTAATTAAGAAAAATGGATTTTAATGCCTGAAAATTTCTAAAATTTTATGTATATGCATTTATAGTTGTGTAATGTAACTATGTAAAATTTCATCAATATATGTGCTTGCATGTGAGAGATACAGAAAAGATAAATACATGAAAAAAGAATTGTTGAAAAAAATTCATCAAAAACACTAATGTTATTTTAAATTCCGGATCATTTTTTGAAAAGGGGGCATTTTTAAAATTGCTGAACAAAATTTGAGATTCAGAACAAGAATTTATAACTGAGAAACATTTGAACATCCAAAAAATAAAAAATTGAAATATTTATTGATTGCGTGAACAAAAATTTGGAAATGGAGACATTTTTTAAAGTTCTAATATTTTCGTATACTGTGACCAAATTTTGAAACTTCAACTATTTTCGAAAAATGTGATTTGTTAAAAAAAAGACTGTGATATTTGGCACACATGTGCCATATAAGCAAAACTGTCACACCTCTACTTCTTTCATTTTTAAGTACCACACGATCCCTCGTCCTTTGACCTCGCCTCCTCCCAAACGACCCCGCAAGCTCGCCCGAGAAACCTGCTTCTCCCGCACATCTCGTGCGCCCACCCCCGAGAAAACTGCCACTTCTTCACGTCTACCACATGATTTCTCCTCAGGACAAAGTTACCATTGTTCGGGAACGTAGTAATTTCAAAAAAATTCTACGCACACGCAAGATCATGGTGATGCATAGCAACGAGAGGGGAGAGTGTTGTCCACGTACCCTTGTAGACCGAAAGCGGAAGCGTTAACACAACGCGGTTGATGTAGTCGTACGTCTTCACGATCCGACCGATCAAGTACCGAACGCACGGCACCTCCGAGTTCAGCACACGTTCAGCTCGATGACGTCCCTCGAACTCCGATCCAGCTGAGTGTTGAGGGACAGTTTCGTCAGCACGACGGAGTGATGACGATGATGATGTTCTACCGACACAGGGCTTCGCCTAAGCTCCGCTACGATATTATCGAGGTGTAATATGGTGGAGGGGGGCACCGCACACGGCTAAAAGATCGTTGATCAATTGTGTGTCTAGAGGTGCCCCCCTGCCCCCGTATATAAAGGTGCAAGGGGGAGGCCGCCGGCCTAGGAGGTAGAGGCGCGCCAGGAGGAGTCCTACTCCTACCGGGAGTAGGACTCCCCCCCTTTCCATGTTGGACTAGGAGTGGAAGGGGGAAGAGGTGGAGGGAAGGAAGGAAGGGGGGCGCCGCCCCCCTCTCCTTCTCCTATTCGGACTGGGGGGGAGGGGGGCGCGGCCCTGCCCTAGCCTCCTCTCCTCTCTTCCACCTAGGCCCAATAAGGCCCATTAAGTTACCGGGGGGGGGGGGGTTCCGGTAACCTCCCGGTACTCCGAAAAAATCCCGATTTCACCCGGAACACTTCCGATGTCCAAACATAGGCTTCCAATATATCAATCTTTATGTCTCGACCATTTCGAGACTCCTCGTCATGTCCGTGATCACATCCGGGACTCCGAACAACCTTCGGTACATCAAAACATATAAACTCATAATATAACTTTCATCGTAACGTTAAGCGTGCGGACCCTACGGGTTCGAGAACTATGTAGACATCACCGAGACACCTCTCCGGTCAATAACCAATAGCGGAACCTGGATGCTCATATTGGTTCCCACATATTCTACGAAGATCTTTATCGGTCAGACCGCATAACAACATACGTTGTTTCCTTTGTCATCGGTATGTTACTTGCCCGAGATTCGATCGTCGGTATCTCGATACCTAGTTCAATCTCGTTACCGGCAAGTCTCTTTACTCGTTCCGTAATATATCATCCCGCAACTAACTCATTAGTTACAATGCTTGCAAGGCTTATAGTGATGTGCATTATCGAGTGGGCCCAGACATAACTCTCCGACAATCGGAGTGACAAATCCTAATCTCGAAATACGCCAACCCAACAAGTACCTTTGGAGACACCTCTAGAGCACCTTTATAATCACCCAGTTACGTTCTGACGTTTGGTAGCACACAAAGTGTTCCTCCGGTAAACGGGAGTTGCATAATCTCATAGTCATAGGAACATGTATAAGTCATGAAGAAAGCAATAGCAACATACTAAACGATCGAGTGCTAAGCTAACGGAATGGGTCAAGTCAATCACATCATTCTCCTAATGATGTGATCCCGTTAATCAAATGACAACTCATGTCTATGGCTAGGAAACATAACCATCTTTGATCAACGAGCTAGTCAAGTAGAGGCATACTAGTGACACTCTGTTTGTCTATGTATTCACACATGTATTATGTTTCTGGTTAATACAATTCTAGGATGAATAATAAACATTTATCATGATATAAGGAAATAAATAATACTTTATTATTGCCTCTAGGACATATTTCCTTCAACCATGGTATTCGTATGCAAGTTATCAGGCCTATGTTGCGTAACTTACCGTGCTCTTTACATAGAACGTACTAGGTACTATGCTTCAACAACTACACCCCTTCAAAGTTACCACTGTGTTTTGTACACAAGTTATAAGGTCTTTGATGTGTAAAATATGTTGGAAATATGCCCTAGAGGCAATAATAAATGGTTATTATTATATTTCTTTGTTCATGGTAATTGTCTATTATTCATGCTATAATTGTATTGTCCGGAAATCGTAATACATGTGTGAATACATAGACCACAACGTGTCCCTAGTAAGCCTCTAGTTGACTAGCTCGTTGATCAACAGATAGTCATGGTTTCCTGACTATGGACATTGGATGTCATTGATAACGGGATCACATCATTAGGAGAATGATGTGATGGACAAGACCCAATCCTAAGCATAGCATAAAAGATCGTGTAGTTTCGTTTGCTAGAGCTTTTCCAATGTCAAGTATCTTTTCCTTAGACCATGAGATCGTGCAACTCCCGGATACCGTAGGAGTGCTTTGGGTGTGCCAAACGTCACAACGTAACTGGGTGACTATAAAGGTGCACTACGGGTATCTCCGAAAGTGTCTGTTGGGTTGGCACGGATCGAGACTGGGATTTGTCACTCCGTGTGACGGAGAGGTATCTCTGGGCCCACTCGGTAATGCATCATCATAATGAGCTCAATGTGACTAAGGCGTTAGTCACGGGATCATGCATTGCGGTACGAGTAAAGAGACTTGCCGGTAACGAGATTGAACAAGGTATTGGGATACCGACGATCGAATCTCGGGCAAGTAACATACCGATTGACAAAGGGAATTGCATACGGATTGATTGAATCCTCGACACCGTGGTTCATCCGATGAGATCATCGTGGAACATGTGGGAGCCAACATGGGTATCCAGATCCCGCTGTTGGTTATTGACCGGAGAGGCGTCTCGGTCATGTCTGCATGTCTCCCGAACCCGTAGGGTCTACACACTTAAGGTTCGGTGACGCTAGGGTTGTAGAGATATATGTATGCGGAAACCCGAAAGTTGTTCGGAGTCCCGGATGAGATCCCGGACGTCACGAGAGGTTCCGGAATGGTCCGGAGGTGAAGAATTATATATAGGAAGTCCAGTTTCGGCCACCGGGAAAGTTTCGGGGGTTACCGGTATTGTACCGGGACCACCGGAAGGGTCCCGGGGGTCCACCGGGTGGGGCCACCTATCCCGGAGGGCCCCGTGGGCTTAAAGTGGAAGGGAACCAGCCCTTAGTGGGCTGGGGCGCCCCCCCTTGGTCCTCCCCCCATGCGCCTAGGGTTGGGAACCCTAGGGGGGGAGTTCCCCCTTGCCTTGGGGGGCAAGGCACCCCTTCCCCCCCACTTGGCCGCCCCCCCCCCCCCCTTGGATCTGATCTCCAGGGCCGGCGCCCCCCCCAGGGGGCCTATATAAAGGGGGGGGGAGGGAGGGCAGCACACAACAGCCTTGGGCGCCTCCCTCCTCCCCTGCAACACCTCTCTCTCTCTCGCAGAAGCTTGCGAAGCCCTGCGGAGACCCGCTACATCCACCACCACGCTGTCGTGCTGTTGGATCTCCATCAACCTCTCCTTCCCCCTTGCTGGATCAAGAAGGAGGAGACGTCGCTGCACCGTACGTGTGTTGAACGCGGAGGTGCCGTCCGTTCGGCACTCGGTCATCGGTGATTTGGATCACGGCGAGTATGACTCCGGCATCCACGTTCATTGGAACGCTTCCGCTCGCGATCTACAAGGGTATGTAGATGCACTCCCTTCCCCTCATTGCTAGTATACTCCATAGATGCATCTTGGTGAACGTAGGAAAATTTTAAAATTATGCTACGATAACCAACAGTGGCATCATGAGCCAGGTCTATGCGTAGTTACTATGCACGAGTAGAACACAAAGAAGTTGTGGGCGTTGAGTTTGCCAATTCTTCTTGCCACTACTAGTCGTTTCTTGTTTCGGCGGCATTGTAGGATGAAGCGGCCCGGACCGACCTAACACGTACGCTTACGTGAGACTGGTTCCACCGACTGACATGCACTAGTTGCATAAGGTGGCTAGCGGGTGTCTGTCTCTCCTACTTTAGTCGGAACGGATTCGATGAAAAGTGTTCTTATGAAAGGTAAATAGAAATTGGCAAATCACGTTGTGGTCATACGTAGGTAAGAAATCGTTCTTGCTAGAAACCTACAAACCACGTAAAACTTGCAACAACAATTAGAGGACGTCTAACTTGTTTTTGCAGCAAGTGCTATGTGATGTGATATGGCCAGAAGATGTGATGAATGATATATGTGATGTATGAGATTGATCATATTCTTGTAATAGGAATCACGACTTGCATGTCGATGAATATGACAACCGGCAGGAGCCATAGGAGTTGTCTTTATTATTTTGCATGACCTGCGTGTCATTGAATAACGCCATGTAAATTACTTTACTTTGTTGCTAAACGGGTTAGCCATAGAAGTAGAAGTAATCGTTGGCGTGACGACTTCATGAAGACACAATGATGGAGATCATGATGATGGAGATCATGGTGTCATGCCGGTGACAAAGATGATCATGGTGCCCCGAAGATGGAGATCAAAGGAGCATGATGATATTGGCCATATCATGTCACTATTTGATTGCATGTGATGTTTATCATATTTTTGCATCTTATTTGCTTAGAACGACGGTAGTAAGTAAGATGATCCCTTATAATAATTTCAAGAAAGTGTTCACCCTAACTGTGCACCGTTGCGAAGGTTCGTTGTTTCGAAGCACCACGTGATGATCGGGTGTGATAGATTCTAACGTTCGAATACAACGGGTGTTGACGAGCCTAGCATGTACAGACATGGCCTCGGAACACACGCAATACACTTAGGTTGACTTCACGAGCCTAGCATGTACAGACATGGCCTCGGAACACGGAGGACCGAAAGGTCGAGCATGAGTCGTATAGAAGATACGATCAACATGGAGATGTTCACCGATCTTGACTAGTCCGTCTCACGTGATGATCGGACACGGCCTAGTTGAATTCGGATCATGTTTCACTTAGATGACTAGAGGGATGTCTATCTGAGTGGGAGTTCATTAAATAATTTGATTAGATGAACTCAATTATCATGAACTTAGTCTAAAATCTTTACACTATGTCTTGTAGATCAAATGGCCAACGTTGTCCTCAATTTCAACGCGTTCCTAGAGAAAACCAAGCTGAAAGATGATGGCAGCAATTATACGGACTGGGTCCGGAACCTGAGGCTCATCCTCATAGTAGCCAAGAAAGATTATGTCTTAGAAGCACCGCTAGGTGAAGTAGCAATCCCTGAGAACCAAGACGTTATGAACGCTTGGCAGCAGCGTGCTGATGATTACTCCCTCGTTCAGTGCGGCATGCTTTACAGCTTAGAACCGGGTCTCCAAAAGCGTTTTGAGAAACATGGAGCATATGAGATGTTCGAGGAGCTGAAACTGGTTTTTCAAGCTCATGCCCGGGTCGAGAGATATGAAGTCTCCGACAAGTTCTTCAGCTGTAAAATGGAGGAGAACAGTTCTGTTAGTGAGCACATACTCAGAATGTCTGGGTTGCACAACCGCTTGTCTCAGCTGGGAGTTAATCTCCCGGATGACGCGGTCATTGACAGAATCCTCCAGTCGCTTCCACCAAGCTACAAGAGCTTTGTGATGAACTACAATATGCAGGGAATGGAAAAGACCATTCCCGAGGTATATTCAATGCTGAAATCAGCGGAAGGGGAGATCAGAAAAGAACAACAAGTGTTGATGGTGAATAAAACCACTAAGTTCAAGAAGGGCAAGGGTAAGAAGAACTTCAAGAAGGACGGCAAGGGAGTTGCCGCGCCCGGTAAACCAGTTACCGGGAAGAAGTCAAAGAATGGACCCAAGCCCGAGACTGAGTGCTTTTATTGCAAGGGAAGTGGTCACTGGAAGCGGAACTGCCCCAAATATTTAGCGGACAAGAAGAAGGCCGGCAACACCCAAGGTATATGTGATATACAAGTAATTGATGTGTACCTTACCAGTACTCGTAGTAGCTCCTGGGTATTTGATACCGGTGCGGTTGCTCATATTTGTAACTCAAAACAGGAACTACGGAATAAACGGAGACTGACGAAGGACGAGGTGACGATGCGCGTCGGGAATGGTTCCAAGGTCGATGTGATCGCCGTTGGCACGCTACCTCTGCATCTACCCACGGGATTAGTTTTAAACCTCAATAATTGTTATTTAGTGCCAGCTTTGAGCATGAACATTGTATCTGGATCTCGTTTAATTCGAGATGGCTACTCATTTAAATCTGAGAATAATGGTTGTTCTATTTATTTGAGAGATATGTTTTATGGTCATGCCCCGCTGGTCAATGGTTTATTTTTGATGAATCTCGAACGTGATGTTACACATGTTCATAGTGTGAATACCAAAAGATGTAAAGTTGATAACGATAGTCCCACATACTTGTGGCACTGCCGCCTTGGTCACATTGGTGTCAAGCGCATGAAGAAGCTCCATGCAGATGGACTTTTGGAGTCTCTTGATTACGAATCATTTGACACGTGCGAACCATGCCTCATGGGTAAGATGACCAAGACTCCGTTCTCCGGAACAATGGAGCGAGCAACCAACTTATTGGAAATCATACATACCGATGTGTGCGGTCCAATGAGTGTTGAGGCTCGCGGAGGATATCGTTATGTTCTCACTCTCACTGATGATTTAAGTAGATATGGGTATGTCTACCTAATGAAACACAAGTCTGAAACCTTTGAAAAGTTCAAGGAATTTCAGAGTGAAGTCGAGAATCAACGTGACCGGAAAATAAAATTCTTACGATCAGATCGTGGAGGAGAATATTTAAGTCACGAATTTGGTACACACTAAAGGAAATCTGGAATAGTTTCACAACTCACGCCGCCTGGAACACCTCAGAGAAATGGTGTGTCCGAACGTCGTAATCGCACTCTATTGGATATGGTACGATCTATGATGTCTCTTACCGATTTACCGCTCTCATTTTGGGGTTATGCTTTAGAGACTGCCGCATTCACTTTAAATAGGGCACCGTCTAAATCCGTTGAGACGACACCGTATGAATTATGGTTTGGGAAGAAACCTAAGCTGTCGTTTCTAAAAGTTTGGGGATGCGATGCTTATGTCAAGAAACTTCAACCTGAAAAGCTCGAACCCAAATCGGAAAAATGCGTCTTCATAGGATACCCTAAGGAAACTATTGGGTATACCTTCTACCTCAGATCCGAAGGCAAGATCTTCGTTGCCAAGAACGGGTCCTTTCTAGAGAAGGAGTTTCTCTCGAAAGAATTGAGTGGGAGGAAAGTGGAACTTGATGAGGTGATAGTCACCCCTTCCGAACCGGAAAGTAGCACAGCGCGGGAAAATGTTCCTGTGGTGCCTACACCGACTGGGGAGGAAGTTAATGATGATGATCATGAAACTTCATATCAAGTTACTGAACTTCGTAGGTCCACAAGGACACGTTCCGCACCAGAGTGGTACGGCAACCCTGTCCTGGAAATCATGTTGTTAGACAACGGTGAACCTTCGAACTATGAAGAAGCGATGGCGGGCCCGGATTCCGACAAATGGCTAGAAGCCATGAAATCCGAGATAGAATCCATGTATGAAAACAAAGTATGGACTTTGACAGACTTGCCCGATGAGCGGCGAGCCATAGAAAACAAATGGATCTTTAAGAAGAAGACGGACGCAGATGGTAATGTGACCATCTACAAAGCTCGACTTGTCGCTAAGGGTTATCGACAAGTTCAAGGGGTTGACTACGATGAGACTTTCTCACCCGTAGCGAAGCTGAAGTCCGTCTGAATCATGTTAGCAATTGCCGCATACTATGATTATGAGATATGGCAGATGGACGTCAAAACGGCATTCCTTAACGGCTTCCTTAAGGAAGAGTTGTGTATGATGCAGCCGGAAGGTTTTGTCGATCCTAAGAATGCTAACAAAGTATGCAAGCTCCAGCGCTCAATCTATGGGCTGGTGCAAGCATCTCGGAGTTGGAACATTCGATTTGATGAGATGATCAAAGCGTTTGGGTTTACACAGATTTATGGAGAAGCCTGTGTTTACAAGAAAGTGAGTGGGAGCTCTGTGGCATTTCTCATATTATATGTGGATGACATATTATTGATGGGAAATGATATAGAATTCTTGGAAAGTATAAAGGCCTATTTGAATAAGTGTTTTTCAATGAAGGACCTTGGAGAAGCTGCTTATATATTAGGCATCAAGATCTATAGAGATAGATCAAGACGCCTCATTGGTCTTTCACAAAGTACATACCTTGACAAGATATTGAAGAAGTTCAGTATGGATCAGTCCAAGAAGGGGTTCTTGCCTGTATTGCAAGGTGTGCAATTGAGCACGGCTCAATGCCCGACCACGGCAGAAGATATAGAAGAGATGAGTGTCATCCCCTATGCCTCGGCCATAGGGTCTATTATGTATGCCATGCTGTGTACCAGACCTGATGTAAACCTTGCCGTAAGTTTGGTAGGAAGGTACCAAAGTAATCCTGGCAAGGAACACTGGACAGCGGTCAAGAATATCCTGAAGTACCTGAAGAGGACTAAGGATATGTTTCTCGTTTATGGAGGTGACGAAGAGCTCGTCGTAAAGGGTTACGTCGACGCTAGCTTCGACACAGATCTGGATGACTCGAAGTCACAGACTGGATACGTGTATATTTTGAATGGAGGAGCAGTAAGCTGGTGCAGTTGCAAGCAAAGCGTCGTGGCGGGATCTACATGTGAAGCGGAGTACATGGCAGCCTCGGAGGCAGCACAGGAAGCAGTTTGGATGAAGGAGTTCATTACCGACCTAGGGGTGATTCCCAATGCGTCGGGCCCGATGACTCTCTTCTGTGACAACACTGGAGCTATTGCCCTTGCGAAGGAGCCCAGGTTTCACAGGAAGACCAGGCATATCAAGCGTCGCTTCAACTCCATTCGTGAAAGTGTTCAAAATGGAGACATAGATATTTGTAAAGTACATACGGACCTGAATGTAGCAGATCCGTTGACTAAACCTCTCCCTAGGGCAAAACATGATCAACACCAGGACGCAATGGGTGTTCGATTCATCACAATGTAACTAGATTATTGACTCTAGTGCAAGTGGGAGACTGTTGGAAATATGCCCTAGAGGCAATAATAAATGGTTATTATTATATTTCTTTGTTCATGGTAATTGTCTATTATTCATGCTATAATGGTATTGTCCGGAAATCGTAATACATGTGTGAATACATAGACCACAACGTGTCCCTAGTAAGCCTCTAGTTGACTAGCTCGTTGATCAACAGATAGTCATGGTTTCCTGACTATGGACATTGGATGTCATTGATAACGGGATCACATCATTAGGAGAATGATGTGATGGACAAGACCCAATCCTAAGCATAGCATAAAAGATCGTGTAGTTTCGTTTGCTAGAGCTTTTCCAATGTCAAGTATCTTTTCCTTAGACCATGAGATCGTGCAACTCCCGGATACCGTAGGAGTGCTTTGGGTGTGCCAAACGTCACAACGTAACTGGGTGACTATAAAGGTGCACTACGGGTATCTCCGAAAGTGTCTGTTGGGTTGGCACGGATCGAGACTGGGATTTGTCACTCCGTGTGACGGAGAGGTATCTCTGGGCCCACTCGGTAATGCATCATCATAATGAGCTCAATGTGACTAAGGCGTTAGTCACGGGATCATGCATTGCGGTACGAGTAAAGAGACTTGCCGGTAACGAGATTGAACAAGGTATTGGGATACCGACGATCGAATCTCGGGCAAGTAACATACCGATTGACAAAGGGAATTGCATACGGATTGATTGAATCCTCGACACCGTGGTTCATCCGATGAGATCATCGTGGAACATGTGGGAGCCAACATGGGTATCCAGATCCCGCTGTTGGTTATTGACCGGAGAGGCGTCTCGGTCATGTCTGCATGTCTCCCGAACCCGTAGGGTCTACACACTTAAGGTTCGGTGACGCTAGGGTTGTAGAGATATATGTATGCGGAAACCCGAAAGTTGTTCGGAGTCCCGGATGAGATCCCGGACGTCACGAGAGGTTCCGGAATGGTCCGGAGGTGAAGAATTATATATAGGAAGTCCAGTTTCGGCCACCGGGAAAGTTTCGGGGGTTACCGGTATTGTACCGGGACCACCGGAAGGGTCCCGGGGGTCCACCGGGTGGGGCCACCTATCCCGGAGGGCCCCGTGGGCTTAAAGTGGAAGGGAACCAGCCCTTAGTGGGCTGGGGCGCCCCCCCTTGGTCCTCCCCCCATGCGCCTAGGGTTGGGAACCCTAGGGGGGAGTTCCCCCTTGCCTTGGGGGGCAAGGCACCCCTTCCCCCCCACTTGGCCGCCCCCCCCTTGGATCTGATCTCCAGGGCCGGCGCCCCCCCCCCAGGGGGCCTATATAAAGGGGGGGAGGGAGGGCAGCACACAACAGCCTTGGGCGCCTCCCTCCTCCCCTGCAACACCTCTCTCTCTCGCAGAAGCTTGCGAAGCCCTGCGGAGACCCGCTACATCCACCACCACGCCGTCGTGCTGTTGGATCTCCATCAACCTCTCCTTCCCCTTGCTGGATCAAGAAGGAGGAGACGTCGCTGCATCGTACGTGTGTTGAACGCGGAGGTGCCGTCCGTTCGGCACTCGGTCATCGGTGATTTGGATCACGGCGAGTACGACTCCGTCATCCACGTTCATTGGAACGCTTCCGCTCGCGATCTACAAGGGTATGTAGATGCACTCCCTTCCCCTCGTTGCTAGTATACTCCATAGATGCATCTTGATGAACGTAGGAAAATTTTAAAATTATGCTACGATAACCAACAAAATATCGTGGTACTTACACATAAGTTATCAGGGTATATGTACATCAACCTCCCCCCCCCCGGTCAAAGTTACCATGGGAGATTGTACATGAGTTACCGGGTCTACAGTTCGTATATTATCATGGTACTTGCACCTAAAAACCTGGGTGTGTTTCGGTAGCTTTTTCCATAGGTCAAAAATTACCACGATGTTTTTGCGTAACTTATCACGCCTATAGCACGTGTTCCCCTCATGACACTAAACATTATGTGACTTTCCCGTGGCACGCCATGTGTTGTGTTCATCCAAGAGGCCCACGCGCAAGGCGAGTGTATGTTTTTAACAACTTATTTTTCTTCGGTAAAAAAGTTACCATCATGTTTATATTGCAAGTTATCGGTTATGCGGTGCTTATATTATCATGTTATTTACACTAGGGATGTTTTAAATAACTTTTTCCTGGGACAAAAAGTTATCATGGTGATTCTAGGTAGACTATCAAGCCCGTAGTGCTAAAATATCATGTTATTTACACAAAATTTATCAGGGGTATGTTTCAGCAAATTCCCCTTCCCCCCACCCCCCCCCAGGTCAAAAACTTATCATGGTGTTTAGTTATCGCAGTGCATATGTTTTTCATGCTATTTACACATAAAAATGCCAGGGGAGGGAGGTATATATACTACCGTGCTATTTACACAGAAGATACTGGAGTATCTTTTCAAAAAAAATCCCTACGGTCAAAGTTACCATGGTGTTTTTACCTCAGTTATTAGATGTGCGCTACGTATATTATCATCTATTTACACATAAATTGTCGGGTATCTTTTCACATTTGTCTTCCCCGATGGTTAAAGTTATCACGATGTTTGTATCTAAATTATCAGGTCTATGGCGTGAATGTTATCGTGCTATTTACAGAAATTACCGGGGGGCGGGTTCAACAAATTTATTCCCAGTAATCAAAGTTACCACGATGCTTGAAACAAAAAGTTTTTCAGTGCTAACATATTAAAGGCAAAAACATGTCGAAAACAGTATTTCTCTTAGCTTGTTCAACAATGAGTTTCATAGGCGAGGTGCGTGCGGGAAAGGAAGGAGATCGGAAGGCGTGCGGGAAAGGAAAGAAATCGGGAGGTCGGTCAGGGAGGACGTGTGGGAAAGAAATGAGATCGGGAGGGAACTGACGGAGCTGGATGCGTGTGGCAGTTTCGCAATCTACCACACGGTTACCATATACATATTTCGTTAAAATAAACAGAAAAGGAAGTAAATAAAAATGAAGCAGAAAAAACGGAAAAGAAAAAAATTATGGTTCGAAACCATGTGCATCTACAAGTCTGTGCGTGCTACAGCGGAAAAGACTACGCGATTTATTTACTAGGCGGTGTATCCTATATTGAACAGAGAAATATACTTTGTGCGGTGGCTAGCGCAGGCGAAGTTTAGCCCGGGGTCGCCAGTTTGAGATCCTCGCCAAGCCGGCCCATATTATTTTTGTTATTTCTGGCGCCACTGACATGTGGGTCCCTGGCAGGCGTGGCCCCGTACAGACATGTCATACGAGAGAATACGCGATACGTATGCGACAAGTAGAGCCAGGCACTGGTAGAGAATAGGCCTTTAGTCCCGGTTCGCAAAGGCCATTAATCCCGGCTGTGCAACCGGGACTAAATATGCGCGACTAAAGCCCCCCCCCCCCTTAGTCGCGCCTCTTACGAACCGCGACTAAAGGCCCGTCCACGTGGGCGCCAGGAGTCCGTCGGGGCGGAGGACCTTTAGTCCCGGTTCTCGTGGCTAACCGGGACAAAAGGCCTCCTCCGCAGGTTTAGGGTTTTAGCCCCCCTAAACCTGGTTTCTTTTTAATTTGTAGTGTTTTATTTCTTTTATATTTTATTTTGTGTTTTATTTTAATTTTGATGAAGTTTCAGTACACATATTTTACGCTACTATATACATGCATATGAAATTTCAAACAAGAAGAATTCAAGACGAATATATAATATATATTCAATCTCGGGTGACCATATACAACTTCGAACAAGTTTCCATACACAATTAGGATGGATGACCATATACAACTTCGACCAAGTTTCAATCTCGGGTATGCATATAAATTTCTTCGTCCTCGGTATAGTGTTCTCCTTTAGGATTGATGACTTCCCTCATGAAAAATCCTGCTAATTCATCTTGAATTGGTCGGAAGCGAGCTTCTGGACTAAGCCTCCTCCGCAAGTTATCCGTCGCCTTCCGCACGCTATCCGATGCCTTCCGCTCAGAGGTGTGTCTCCGGATGTTCTCACAAACATAGTATCCACATAGATTGGTCCCCGGTGGCTGCTTATCCACATTAACTAACCTTCTAAAATCTAGCTCATGTTTGAATTCACCGACAATTTCTTCTGAGAACCGTCTCCAAACCCTACAGGGCAAAGAAAATTAAATGAACAAGGGAGTTATTAGTTACTTGATATTAGGAAATGAACGAAAGAGACCGATCGATATAGAGCTCAAATGATTGAAAATAATTACTTTTGCAGCATTTTTCTCATGTCGGCCCAACGCTTTGGATCCGAATCCATAGAGTCCATGATTAGAACTCTAGAGGTGTGAAGTTCAATATTTAGCAGAATCCAGTGGAACCTGCGGACACGTTACATGCACAGTCATGCATAACTCATCGATTAGACATACCATGCATGGAGTAAACAAAAGAGAATGGGCACAAGAGAGAAACACTCACCCAAAATGGTAAGGAAATAGAATATGACTTTTGAGTTGATGCTTTCTAAGAAACTTGTACAAGTCTTTCTCCACGTCTTCGGGGTGATTTTGTAACACATGTCCATTAACGATATGTGGGTCAATGAACCCAACATCATGGATGTTTCTTATTTTGCATTCCCAAATCTTCAATCTGCATAATAGCGTACGCAACAATATAGTTAGGACAATATATATATATAGTGCAGGCATTGAAGAACGAGATGAGGTAGAAATAAATCACTTACAGAATGTAGCAACTCAGCATAGATTTGTCGAGCTCGCGCAGATTGAACAGCTGGAACAATTCACTCATATGAACTTGTACAGAGTACCGTTTGGTGTGATGCTCCTCTGTAACATCCGCATAAACATATTCTTTGTCGGCCCATGTTATGAATTGCTTGTACCAACGTAGCAGATTTCGCATTTGTGGTGGTAGACTCTTTTCCCGCGCACGCTCGACGAGAGGCCCATTCCGCACATATTGTAATGCTATCTCACATACTGGTGCATCCTCAAGGCCTAAGAAGGCACGAAGAGTCAAACCCATCTCGGACGCTTGTTTCATGGCACTCGCTACAGTCAATCCAAGTGCTGCCGCAGCTGTTGTGATCTCGGGGTCCTCTTCCGGACCGGCTTTCACTATGAGTGGGGGGATCGATTGTTTATTCTGCATCCCGAGCTGGTCAACTTGTTTCCCGCTTTTTTTACTTTCTTCTTTCTCCTCCTTCAATATTTTTGCTTGCCTACGAAGTTCATGTCCATAGTCGTCAGGCATATTCAGCTCGGCTTGGGACGGTGTCGTCAAAAAATCCTTAGCCCACTTCTTTTGCTTCTCAGTGAATACTTGCTTGGGCTCAGGCTCTTTTATCGCCTTCGTATCCGCCTTCCATTTCTCATAATGAGCAGACGCGGCCAATTTGGTTTCAGCTTCACTAAGTTCCCAAGGCCTTGGGAGGAGAGGCTTCAGTGATGCTCCGGTACCCTTGTGGTCTTAGGTACATAAGGGTCCGGGTTAATAGTCCAGGAGCGGGTTTCCTTGCTGTCCGCCTGCTTCTGCTTCTTCGCCGGAGGTGGATTGGGGGGCGGCATACCCGCCGGAGGAGGATTGGGGGGCGTCGTACCCGCCGGAGGAGGATTGGGGGGCGGCGGCTGCTTACCCGCTGGAGGTTGTGGATCGGGGGACGGCGTCGAATGGCGTGAAGGAGGTGTAGGTGAACCACCACGACCACCACCACCGCCACCACCACCACCACCACCACCATCGGAGGGGGGTGGACTTGTTAGCCTTGGCGCCTCGCCTGGAAACACTATGTACTTCTTTTTCCATAGAATGATCTGGCGCTTGACATCTCCAAGTCTTCTCTCCCCTTCGGGTGTAGCTTTGTCAATCTCCAGGTCCTCAAACTCTTGGACTATGTCTTCCACCATGACACGAGCATAGCCATATGCAATGGGGTTGTTGTGGTGGAGTGCTCCAGGTGTATAGGGTAAAGCACTGCCGGTAGCTACCTTCGTGGAAACGTTCCCCACGGGATAATGCAGATCACATTCTTTCATCTCCTTTACATCATCCACGGGGTAGTGAGGCTCCGGTGCACGAATCTCGATCATCGGTGCATTAGCACCAGGCGGGGCATCCGTGGAAGCCACGCTGCTTCTCCGCGCAGCGTGGCTTCCGCGATCCGCTTCATGATCTTCATGCGGCCCTGCAGCCGATTTTTCTTTTACTAGTTCATGCACGGTCTGCTTCAACTCATGGAGTTCCGATGCAAACTTCGCCAAAAGATCTGCATCCCGGTCCGTCTTTCTCTTACGGCTTCTGTAACAGTACGGGTCATTGTCCTGGGAAAACCCTACTTTCCACGGAATTCTGCCTTTGCCTCGTACACGTCCTTTGTGTTCATCATTCCCGAGGGCTGTTGTCAGTGCGTCTTTCTCTCTGTTGAACTTGATCAAGCCCTCTTGAGCTTGGGTCATTGCGTCAATAAGGGCTTCGGTGGGAGCAAACTTTTTCTTCCGGTGAACACACACCCCTGTCTCCGGGTCTAGCGATCCCCCATGCCCGTACCACCAGCTTTTGGCCCTTGGGTCCCATCCCTCTGTACCTAGAGGCATTCCTCGCACCCTCAGGTCCTCCTCCATCTTCTGCCACTTAGGCTCCGAAAGGCGGTATCCTCCTGGCCCCATAATATGATGGAACTTTTTCTTACTCGCATTATCCTTATTTCTTTTCGATATTTCCTTGAAATGCTCCGATTTCTTTTGCCTCACAAATTCTGGCCAATCATCTTTCAGTTTCTCATGTTGTCCATTGAAATCCGGAGTCTTGCCCTTGTTGACATAGTCATGGGTTAAATTTTTCTTGAAGTTCCGGAATGCTTCGCCCATCTTCTGAAGAGCGAACTCTTTAACTAGCCTCCTCTCACGTCCACCCGGAACCTCGTTACCGAATTCATCGACTTTGTTGTATTCCGGAGGTAGAATGAAATGTTCCATAAGCTTTCTCCAGCAATCCTTTTTCGTTCTCTTGTCGACAAAACTGAAACCAAGACGTGCCTTCTTTGGCTCCTTCCATTCCTGGACGGTGATCGGGACGTTGTCTCTAACAACGACTCCGCATTGGTTGATAAACTTTGAGGTGTGCTGTAGGGGCTTGCCGGTTTCACTGACAAAATCAATGGCATATGTTTCTCCTGTTTTCATCGCCTTGGATTTGCCACGCTTTGTCGTACTCGATCCGGCCGAGGGCTGAAAAAAGAAAGAGAGTCGCGCGCGTTAATACATATGTATTCACATTTCAGTAAGTTTGTATCACGAGAAGCTCAATGTATATATATACCTCGCCGGAGGTGGTTGCTACTTGCAATTCGAGATCGTCGTTTGTTGACGGTTGACCTCCGTCGACAATGTCCGTTCCTTCACCTTCTTGATCATCGAGAATGTCTGTTCCACCGTCAAGGTTCAGAAAAGAAGAGACTACATCCTCTTCTTGCTCATATTCTGAGCCCGGCACATAAGGAATCTCGTTGTTTGTGATGCCCATTAAATAACGTTCAGCCTCCGGATCCCTAAGCGGCTCGGCTCTATCGTCCGCCATATGTCACTCCTGCATGTAGTAAAAATTAATTAAGTATAAAGGAATTAAAAAATAAGATTAAGAGGACATAGAGGAGGAGGAATTAAAAAATAAGATTATTGAGCACTAATTTGCATAGAAGTTTTTGTTTGAGCACTGCCAAGTATTTTGTTTTTCCTTTTCTTTTTTCTTTTCTTTTTCCTTTTCTTATTTTCTTTTCCTTTTCTTCTTCCTTTTGTTTTTCCTTTTCTTCTTCCTTTTCTTTTTCCTTTTCTTCTTCCTTTTCTTCTTCCTTTTCTTTTTCCTTTTCTTCTTCCTTTTCTTCTTTTCTTCTTCCTTTTCTTCTTCCTTTTCTTTTTCCTTTTCTTATTTTGTTTTTCCTTTTCTTCTTCCTTTTCTTTTTCCTTTTCTTCTTCCTTTTCTTCTTCCTTTTCTTTGTTTGAGGAGGACGGCAGGCGGCGGCGGGCGGCGGAGGACGGCAGGCGTCGGCGGGAGGCGGAGGACGGCAGGCAGGCGGCGGCGGGCGGCGGCGGCGGCGGCAGGGGCAGGGGCAGGGGCAGCGGTGGCGGCGGCGGTAGCGCGCAGGGGCAGGGGCAGCGGTGGCGGCGGCGCGCACGTCAGGGCAGGGGCGGCGGCGGCAGTGGCGCGCAGGAGGGCGTCGGAGCTCACTGGGGGCAGGGCGTCGGCGTTGATCGGCGTCGGGGCAGTAGCCTAGCGGCGTCGGCGTCGATCGGCGTCGGGGCAGGGCGTCGGCGTCGAGAGGAGAATGGGAGGTGGGGGAAAATTTACTAAGTGCTGTATATATAGACAGAGCATTAGTCCCGGTTGGGGAGACCAACCGTGACTAAAGGTACCCTTTAGTCCCTTTAGTCGCGGTTGGTGTCCCCAACCGGGACTAAAGGTTCTTTCGCGCCGCTTTCGTTCCCGCGCGGAAAGAGCCTTTAGTCGCGGTTCGTGTCACGAACCACGACTAAAGGTCCTTTTTCATATAAAATAAAACTAATTCATTTTAAAATCTTAAAAATACAAATAATATATCAAAAAATTCAGAAAAATAAAACTAATTCATTTTAAAATCTTAAAAATACAAATAATATATCAAAAAATTCAATAAAATAAAACTAATTCATTTTAAAATCTTAAAAATACAAATAATATATCAAAAAATTCAGTTCATCGATCCCTGGAAGGTTTGACAAAAGGTTTGATACATCATTCAGTTCATCGACCAAATACAAATCATCCGGATTCGCCATCGTACGTTTTAATTCACATGATCCATTCAACAAAGTTTGGTACAATAAATTATTACACATCAATTCTTCCCTTGTGTCCCTGCTTGCTTACGATTGTGCCATATCCATGGAGCATCCTCATCATTTAACTTAATGCTTGGGTAAGTGTTCACTTTGAAGGGCGGAATTTCACCAAACATATTATAATCTTCTGACATGTCTGTCTTGTCCTCCACTCCCACGATGTTTCTTTTTCCTGAAAGAACAATGTGGCGCTTTGGATCATCGCATGATGTACTGATCGTTTTCTTATCTTTCCGTTTCCTCGGTTTGCTACTCATGTCCTTCAAATAAAAAACCTGAGCGACATCTTTGGCAAGGACGAATGGTTCGTCAAGGTAACCAAGATTGTTGAAATCCACCATTGTCATTCCGTATTGCTCGTCCACCTTTACCCCACCTCCTGTTAGCTTGAACCATTTGCACCGGAACAAAGGGACCTTAAAGGAGGGTCCATAGTCAAGTTCCCATATCTCCTCTATGTAACCATAATATGTGACCTTTTGCCCATTCTCGGTTGCTGCATTAAAGCGGACACCACTGTTTTGGTTGGTGCTCTTTTTATCTTGGGCGATGGTGTAAAATGTATTCCCATTTATCTCGTACCCTTGGAAAGTCGTTATAGTCGAAGATGGTGTCTTGGCCAACATGTACAGCTGATCTCCAACATCATTGTCATTCATTAAATGTTTTCGCAACCAACTGCCGAAAGTCTCCATGTGGGCCTTTCTAATCCAGGATTCAGGCTTCCCCGGGTTGTCCGAGCGTAAAATATTCTTGTGTTGCTCGAAGTACGGAGCCACCAAGCTGGAATTTTGCAGAACTGTGTGGTGTGCTTCAGTCATAGAATGACCGTCCATACATATCGTTGATTTCCTTCCGATCGTGCCTTTTCCACGTAGTCTCCCCTCATGCCGCGATTGAGGAATACCAATCGACTTAAGGTCAGGAACATAGTCAATACAGAACTCAATTACCTCCTCATTTCCATATCCCTTGACGATGCTTCCTTCTGGCCTAGCACGGTTACGAACATATTTCTTTAATACTCCCATGAACCTCTCAAAGGGGAACATATTGTGTAGAAATACAGGACCGAGAATGGAAATCTCTTCGACTAGGTGGAGCAGGAGGTGCGTCATAATATCGAAGAAGGATGGTGGGAACACCAACTCGAAACTGACAAGGCATTGGACCACATCGTTCTGTAACCGTGGTAGATCTTCTGGATTGATTACCTTCTGAGAGATTGCATTGAGGAATGCACATAGCTTCACAATGGCTACTCGAACATTTTCCGGTAGGAGCCCCCTCAAAGCAATCGGAAGCAATTGCGTCATAATCACGTGGCAGTCGTGAGACTTCAGGTTTAGGAACTTTTTGTCCGCCATGTTTATTATTCCCTTTATATTCGACGAGAAGCCAGACGGGACCTTCATACTGCTCAGGCATTCAAAAAAAATGACCTTCTCTTCTTTGGTAAGAGCGTAGCTGGCACGACCTTGAAACCATTCCGGATGCCGGTCATCTGGGTATTTCAAAAGTTGCTGGTCCTGCCGTGCTTCCTTTGTATCATTTGTCTTCCCATACACGCCCAAGAAGCTTAGCAGGTTCACGCAAATATTCTTCGTAACATGCATCACGTCGATTGCAGAGCGGGCATCTAGGACTTTCCAATATTCTAGCTCCCAAAATATAGATTTCTTCTTCCACATGGGTGCGTGCCCGTCAACTCCCCGCGGAACTGATTGTCCGCCAGGACCCTTTCCAAAGATGACTTTCAAATCCTTGACCATATCAAATATCTCAGCACCAGTACGTTCCGCAGGCTTCGGCCGGTGATCTGCCTTGCCGTTGAAATGCTTGCCTTTCTTTCTTACGTTATGATTTCGGGGAAGAAATCGACGATGACCCAGGTACACGTTCTTCTTACAATTACCCAAACGTACACTTTCAGTCTCATGTAAGCAGTGCGTGCATGCATTGTATCCCTTATTTGTCTGTCCCGAAAGGTTACTGAGAGCAGGTCAATCGTTGATGGTTACAAAAAGCAACGCTCGTAGGTCAAATTCCTCTTCTTTGTGCTCATCCCAGACACGTACACCAGGTCTGCCCCACAACTGTAAAAGTTCATCAACTAATGGCCTTAGGTACACATCGATGTCGTTCCCGGGTTGCTTTGGACCTTGGATGAGCACTGGCATCATAATGAACTTCCGCTTCATGCACAACCAAGGAGGAAGGTTGTAGATGCATAGAGTCACGGGCCAGGTGCTATGGCTGGAGCTCTGCTCGCCAAAAGGATTCATGCCATCAGTACTTAGACCAAATCTTATGTTCCTTGCGTCAGCTGCAAAATCTTTGAACACTCTGTCGATCTTTCTCCATTGCGTTCCATCAGCGGTGTGTCTCAACTCCCCGTCGGACTTACGGTCCTCTTTGTGCCATCGCAACGACTTGGCATGCTTTTTGTTCCTGAACAGACGTTTCAACCGTGGTATTATAGGAGCATACCACATCACCTTGGCGGGAACCCTCTTCCTGGGTTTCTCGCCCTCAACATCGTCACCAGGGTCATCGCCTCTGATCTTATAACGCAATGCAGTGCATACAGGGCATTCATTCAAATTCTCGTATTCACCACGGTAGAGGATGCAGTCGTTAATGCATGCATGTATCTTCAGAACCTCTAAACCTAGAGGGCAAACAACCTTCTTTGCTTCGTACGTACTGGCGGGCAACTCATTATTCTTCGGAAACATATTCTTCAACATTTTCAGCAAATTTTCAAATGATGAGTCAGCTACACCTTCCCGTGCCTTCCATTTTAGCAAATCCAGTGTGCAGCCCAGCTTTTTCAGACTATTATCGCATCCTGGATACAACGACTTTTTGTGATCCTCTAACATGCGAT
Source organism: Aegilops tauschii subsp. strangulata (assembly GCF_002575655.3). Lineage (NCBI taxonomy): Eukaryota > Viridiplantae > Streptophyta > Magnoliopsida > Poales > Poaceae > Aegilops > Aegilops tauschii. The sequence goes on along the minus strand of NC_053038.3, from coordinate 320,761,327 downwards.
CCAAATTCTCCCTCTCCTTGTCAGTTTCGCAGCGTCTCCGTGCATCAGCAATGGTCCGACCAAGATCATCAGCGGGCTCATCATGTGCCTCTTCTTCACCTTCACCTAACCCTTCCCCACCTTCAGCATCATCCTCCATAAAAGTATCACCGAAATGATCATGATAGTTGTCATCGATATCATTCCCTTCTTCATCTTCTTCCATTCTAACCCCTCTTTCTCCATGCTTGGTCCAACAATTATAGCTTCGCATGAAACCGTGCCGAAGCAGGTGCATGTGAACGTCTCTTGAGGAGGAGTAACCCTTCTGATTCTTACAGACAGCACATGGACAGATAAAAAAACCTCGCTGCTTGTTCGCATTTGCCACTACGAGGAAATCTTTCAAACCCGTAGTGAACTCGCCGGAGAGTCGGGGACCGTACATCCATTGCCGATTCATCTGCATTATTATTATATAAAGTATATAATTAACCATCATGCATTTGTTAAACTAACTAGCTAGAAATAATACAAATTAAACAATGAACTACACACATGCATATTTTATCAATGACACATGAAAGGTTCAAGTTGCTAACCGCGATCGCGGAGGAAAAATAAATGAGAAAGCTCAAGTGTGGCTCGGACACTTCATATCATGTTTGTTTCATGCTCTCGGGCATTTCATCGAACACCTTGTGTGCATAGGAGGAACCAAAAGCAAACCCACCACCCCCCTTCTGAATTGTGGCTAAGTGAAGTGAGCTGAGTCCTATATATAGGGATGGGCCTTTAGTCCCGGTTGGCCTGGCCAACCGCGACTAAAGGCCTTCGGGCTAGCCTGAGGACCTTTAGTCCCGGTTGGCCAGGCCAACCGGGACTAAAGCCCCTCCCGTCCGCCAGCTGTCGACCGAGCGCGCTGGGCCCAGATAGTTGGTCGCGGGTCTCCTCCCGAACCGCGACTAAAGACCCTTTTTGTCGCGGTTCGATTATTTTAGGGACTAATGGGGGCGTATGGAAGCCTCTTTTTCTACTAGTGAGGACTGTCGGTCCAAAATCAAGGACCGTATTGGCAACGTATTTCCTTGTATCAGGACCGTATTGGATCACTTCTCAACATCCAAGACCATGTTGGACCTTGCCGCCAACTTCCGTGACTATACGTGCAATTATCTCGGATTTCACCTATGTAGCTGCCACACACATTTTTCTCATCGTGATTTCTCTCTGTCTCTCGTGATCTCCCTCCAGCCTGATGGTCGCCGGCATTCTCTCGCCACTAGGAACACCCTGCTCTCAAGTTGCTCCATTCTCTCGTCATCACATCCTTGCTTCCTTTCACCTTGTTATATCCAGCTCCTCCTCCCACACCGGTCATAGCTTCAAGTGGCACAAGATTACGGTGTGAGTCAGCGCAAGTGGCTGCACTTTCCCTCCTCAGCTAATCCAGGACCTGCAAGTGGCCAGAAAATGTCAGTTGCACCGGTTTTTGCAAAGGAGGAGGTCGGAGGTTATCAAGCCACTATGGCGAGCTCCATGCCTTGGTCGGGTCTGTAATTTGGCTAGGACTAAGGTGTTGTACTGTTCTTTGCTAATTTGCCTCCTCTCTCTGCCCCACTCCTTTCTTTTGATTTAATCCTCAGATTCCCCTATCTTTGTTTTGTGTAGGTTCTTTTTTTATCTATGCCTACAAGATGTTTGACGAAAATCCAAAGCGTGCTCCAAGAAAAGATTAATATGTGTAATATCCATCCTCCGTTGTCCGCTCAATAACTTTTTTTTCCAGAAGTTAAAGCTACGGCGACAAAGTGCTGGAGAACCCGACAATGTTTTCTTTTGTTGGAACCAAGTTTTTTTTTTTTTTGCTAGAACCAGCTTCAAATTTTGCTATCACAGTCTTTAGTTTTTATTGAAACCAACAAAAACTTTTGCTACCACGTTTGTTTACTTGCTGGAACCAGTGTACCAATTTGCTACCACCGTCTTTGTTTTTGCTGGAATTTTTATGCCATCTCTTCGTTTGTTGGAACAATTGTACCACTTTTGCTACAACCATTTTGGTTTTTGCTACTACTGCATTGTCAATTGTTACATCCATTTCTTCATGAGGTTACTGAGGTTCGCGACCGTATGTCTTTTGCTGACACCGTTGTCAATTTTTGCTACTACCAGTGTTGACGTTTGTTGCTTTCATGCCCGTGCGAATAAGAGCTGCAAGTAAAAACGACGGGGAGCTGCAGCGGCGGTGATGTGGTGTTTTTTCAGCCGAGGTGTTGGAAGGGTCGCGAGATTCGTTGGGGAAGAAGATCGGGATGTTTTTTGCTGCAACCCTATCATGGCGATGATATGTTTTTTTTTGCTGCTAACAACTATAGTACCGGCCGGCTTGCCAATAAGGAGACCTCATGAGAGCTCGTCGGCTACAGCCACGGCGGCCGGGGGCATGGAAGCGGCGTCCGGGGGCGGTGTTTTGCATGCGAGGAGCGTTGGGATTTCTTCCTTTCTCTCTCTCGGGAGCGATGGTGGGAGAAAGACGACGCGAGGGAAGGGCCAAATCTAACAGCTGTATACAGGGGAATCGGATGGTTACGCCGTGACCGGTCCAAATTTGATCGTGCTCTATAACCCTATGGTACGCGGTTAGCATACTTTTGGGAAAAAAATATAACGCACCCAGCATCCAAATTGGCAACTCATATCAGACAACGCCTCAGCACATCATCGCCTGGCCCATGCGGCTGTACGTTCGGACATACTCCACATGCCACAACCGCGGAAATCTGCATCGATCACGTTCCATAGCACAATAGAAGCACAATTTCCATTGGAAGCGAAAACAAAAGATTCAGACAAGCGCGACGATAGGTCAGGGACGCACGCGTGTGGGCTCTGCTCCATGGAACGTGATCGATGCGGATTGCTAGACTCGCGGTCGAGGGGTGGCCATGTACGTCGGGCGACATGCGAGCTCTGGCGCTTGCCCGTCGCCACCTGGGCGTCGGGGCGGCGTGGCAGATGCGCGCGTGCTCTCCGTCCGTCATCCGCGGCCCCCCGCCGGCTGGAACCTAGGGCGCCACCCTCGCGCCCATGCGGCTGGAGGCGCTATAGCCACGCGTGCGCCATGCACGCCCGATCGGTCGCGGCAGGTGCCGAAAACCATTTTTAGCGCCTCTGCTTCGTGGAGCTGCAGCTAACCTGAATATGTCAATATCTTCACCTTATCCACTCTAGGGCGGCCGCCGTAGGCACTAGCGCTCATAGCTAGCGACAGCTGAATACGTGTCTTCGTGAGGCGGCTTTGACAAACTGATCAGATAAAAACATGATCGGTGCAGACCAACGTTTTCGAAAAGGACCATGCTCCGGGGCCATATATGCCAAGACATTTGGGAGTGCGCGACAGGATGCCGGCTTGCTGAGGAAAGGATATCGTTTCGGGTCTAGCACTCTAGCTCATTTCAAAGAGTCTTTCAAGGAGAGTTTATGGCCCGTTATTGGTGTGGCGACTTTGACTTTTTTGTGTGTTGCTTTGTGTGTTTTTTTATAACTTTTAATCTATTCATCAACTATTAAGGTAGTACAAAAAATACCAAAAGCAAAAAAATACATCTAGGTTCGTAGACCACCTAGTGATGACTACTAGTACTGGAGCGAGCGCGCGCCGCCGTCTTCGCCCCTCCCTCATCAGAGTCGGGCAAACCTTATTGTAGTAGATAACCGGAAAGTAGTCGTGCTAAGGCCCCATAGGACCAGCGTGCTTTGTGGTTTGATCCGGTTTCTCCATCCCTCTGCGCTAATGGTGATGGATTGCAAATATGTTCTGCATGTGGTGATGCTCCAGCCGATGTCGCTTCAACGACTTTTAGATCTTGTCTCAAGGGCGAGTAGCTATTGTGGTCTTCAAAGTCTGGCATGGCAAGGACATTCACACGTGTCACCTTTCTTTACTGTTGGTTTAATACAATTTTCAATTTATGACGGACAGTGTACAATCACAAAAAGAAGAAGACTAATATGTTTTTAACATAATTTTATTTTGTACTAGTCGTTCTACTTGCAGTTATCCATTCATTGTGTTGGTCTTTGTTTTCCTGAATTTTAATAGATTCAAGATGCCATTTGGGTGTCTTTATAAAAAAAAAGTCCGTCGGGACATCTTCTAACGCTGATCAACAGGTCCATCTCCAATATGGACCTCTAAGGTGGATACACTGTTTGTGCATACATGTTTAGTATGCGAACACGGATATGAAAGCCGGTCATCCAATCTTATCCTATAAATGCCCGTCTCTAGTTTTTTTTAAGTCTGCAACACTCAAAATAATTATGCAAAATAGCACAATTCATACATAAATAACATGCAAATATTGCTAGTAAAATAATAATTAAAATGTAAATATTACATCCCATATAACCAAATGTTCTACTAGTTTTTTGAATTCATCAATTCCAAGAGAAATGATATGCGAGTCAGAACACACACATATCGTTCAACGCACTGTGTCTCTTTAGATTCATCCAACAATGTATGAACGTAAATGACCGCCCTTCATCATCTGGTACAATACGACAACGTGTCTGGACTATATAACATTGAGTGAATCAATGAATTGGTCAACATATAGAGCAAAAAGAAGCAAAATTTACAATCTCAATGGTTTGTGAGCCCGATGATCATCTCCTCTCCAGTTGTGCAATCGCACAACAGAACTTCATGAGGGAGTTGGAGATGGTGTAACACCGATGGGCAGCGAGTTCATATTATGTTCATGGATCATGTGCAAGTCGTAGGGCATGAAGCGTTTTTGCTCCTGCAAGTCATAGGGCGCAATGAGTTTTCTCATGAAACAAAGCATGTTGCACGTTATGCCAAAAGGTCAACCCCCCCTTGCCTCATACATACAAAGTCGGTAGATATGACCTTCCACACATTGCACAACAACTCATTCTTCATCATCGAGTATCCCAACATTATGCTTACTCTAAAAAACAACAAGAAGGTAAAAACATCTCAATGACATTTGACCGAATACCGGTCGGACGTCCTGCCCAGCATGGGTTTTTTCTTATGGATCTTGAATGTAGTAATCTTAACTTTAACACTGACGCTAAACGTCTTAAATTGAGTGATAAGACAAATCCCACATATTATGGCACTGATGTCTTGGTCACGTCGGAAAACGCGCATGAAGAAATTGCATAGTGGTGAAATTTTTTAGTCTTTTGATTTTGAGTCATTTGACAATTGTATCCTGTCTGATGAGGTAAATGACTAAGACGTTGTTCACCGGTCATATAGAAGGGAAAGTGACTTATTGAAAATTATACATGCTGATTTGTGCGGTCTGATGAGTGTATTGAAAGTGCGTTATATCGACTAGAGGGGGGTGAATAGGCGATTTTCATGAATTCTTCACTGAGGAATTTGCTAGTGAGGAAATACCTTAGTGAAGCACTACTTGCAGCGGAATAAGTACTAAAAAGTATGCATAGCAGAACACAAGCATAGTCATCATGATGAAATGAAAGCAAGCACGGAGTACAGAAAGCGTAAACACAGCATAACATAGGATGAAGACAAACAGACTGAAGAAATTGAACTGAGGAAATTGAGAAAGTCTTTAGTCAAAGTCTTCAAACACAGATATGAACAAGCATACAACACAGTAATGAGGAAATGAAAGAGTTGAGGAAATAGAACGACTAGGCTTGGTGAAGACAATGATTTGGTAGACCAGTTCCAACTGTTGTCTCAGTTGTACGTCTGGTTGGAGCGGCTAGGTATTTAAACCTGAGGACACACAGTCCTCACCGTATTCTCCTTGAACTAAGGTCACACAGACCTCGTCCAATCACTCGTGGTAAGTCTTCAGGTGACTTCCAAACCTTCACAAACTCGGTCACTCGACGATCCACAATTTCCTCTTGGATGCTCTAGACCATGACGCCTAACCATCTGGAAAAAGCACAGTCTTCAAAGGTAACAAGCGTCGGATCCACGCAGGATCAATCTCTTCAGTGATGCTCAATCACTAGGGGTTTGTAGGTGTTTGGGTTTGGGTTTTCCTCACTTGATGATTTTCGCTCAAAGTCCTCGGAGGATGGGATGCTCTCAATTGACAAGTGTCAGTTTCTCTCGGAGCAGCCAACCAGCTAGTGGTTGTAGGGGCGGCTATTTATAGCCTAGGGAGCAGCCCGTCATGATAAGACATAAATGCCCTTCAATGATATGACCGTTAGGTGGGTAGATATTTTGGGACAGCTGGCGCATAGCACAACAACGGTCGGAAATTTGAGTATCAAATTCCTCAGGGCTATCATGTTCCTCACTGTGTAGGCAATCCGCACTAGCGAATTCATAACTCCTCAGTCAGAACAAATTCCTCAGAGACCAGAAGAACTTCGTCTCTGTCACTGAAGAATATGACTGGACTGTATGAGATTTCCAATGGCTTCACTCGAAGGGATTGGTAGGTGTAGGATTTTGAGTTGAGCATCACTTGGAAATTTTTTCCTTAGTATTTCCTCGACCCCCTTTAATAGTACGGTGTTTCCTATGACTCAAGAAAGAGAAAATGAAACTACGAAAACAAAAGTCTTCACGCTTCATGTTCCTTGAATGAATACCAAGTCTTCAAGGTCACACCAATTTCTTCACTTTCAAAGTCTTCAGAAATCCAAAGTCTTCAGTCGAAGAACTTCATTTTTAGGGGTCGGCTTTCTCTGTAAATATCAAACTCCTCATAGACTTATAGACCTATGTACACTCACAAACGCATTAGTCCCTTAACCTATAAGTCTTCAATACACCAAAATCACTAAGGGGCACTAGATGCACTTACAATCTCCCCCTTTTTGGTGATTGATGATAATATAGGTTAAGTTTTCAACGGGGATAAACATATGAAGTGTAAATACTGATATTGAGGAATTTGATTGCAAGATATAGAAGAACTCCCCCTGAAGATGTGCATAGTGAGGAATTTGCTTTTGAAGCAATGCACACTTGAAGAGTTGAATCATGGAGATCTCCCCCTATATCTTGTAATTCATACACGCATTTGACATAATATATGAAGAATTTGAAATGCATGATGAAATATGGTGCCTGATGTGATTCAGCATGCGTGCAATAACATTAACGAGGAATAAGCATGCAGAAGAAACAGCAAAAGTATCAGGCCACCATAGAGTTTAAGTTTACAACTCGATCCAACAAAGTCAGCAGAAGAACGAGAGTTGTAACTTTAGAAAAAAACGCCCATATAAGATAGACCCGCTTGAAGACTAACTCAAATTTCTCCCCCTTTGTCATCAAATGACCAAAAGGTTCGAAAATGAGGACTAACGCCCCTGAAGAATACCAAGGTGATGAAGGAGCGTCAGCGTTGTTGGGGTCGTTTGTTGGAGTGGGGCCTGCTGCAGTGTCGTCCAAGTCTTCATGTTCATCAGTGTCACGTGATGAAGAATAGGAGCTGGCCACCAAAGAAGGAACCTTGACCTTCTTGTACTTCTTCGGAGGAGGTGCAGCCCAGTCAAGATCTTCCTTGAGACCCATTTTCTTCAGATCTTCTTCACCATATATGTGCGACAGAACAACCCAGGTGCGGTTGAGGGTTTCATGAAGGTAGTAGTGGTTTTTCTTCACTGCATTGTGGGTAGCAGTCATGTTGTGAAGAATTGAACCAAACTGACGCTTGACCCATTTATGATTGTGATCAACCTTCTGGTGAAGACTGAGGAGAAGCTCACGGTCAGTCATCACCCTGGGTGCTGTGCCTTGAGGATTTTGCTTGGGTGCGTCTGCGGCAGAGTCATGGGTGGCAGAGTCATCATTGGTGGAGTAGGATGCAGCCTTGCGAAATTGTCCATCCAATGGACGAATGCCTTCATCAATTATAGCCGTAGCCTTGCCTTTTTCATCAGCTGAGGAAAATGTCCTTTTGAGGACTTCAATCGGGGGCAAGTAGCTGCAATGGTTCAGTGTATCAGCTTTATAGTTGAGTGAAGACCTTGTTCTGATGAATCTCATAATCCATGGTGCATAAGGCTTCAACTCAAATGGTGACATTGCGACATTGGCTAGAGTCCTCATGAAGAAATCATGGAAGTTGACGGGAACGCCATGAATGATATTGAAAAGCAGATTCTTCATGATGCCAACGACTTCTTCTTCATTCGAGTCGTGGCCCTTGATAGGACTCAATGTCTTCGTCAGAATGCGATAGACAGTCCGAGGCACATACAGTAATTCCTTCACAAGGAATTTTGTTCTTGGGGCCTGACCTGGCTTCAAAGGCTTCATCAGCACTTGCATATAGTGATCGGTAAGCTCAGGTTCATTGTAGACACAACAAGCACCTTCAAGGGGCGGACTGAGAGGCAGAGCACAAAGCAATTCAGTAGCTGGTGCTTTGTAGTGAATGTTTTCAGACATCCAGTCCAGCACCCATGAATTCACGTCTTCAGAGTTGCCGGTGATGTGCAGAGTTGCATAAAATTGAAGAATTAGCTCTTCATTCCAATCACATATGTCAGTGCAGAAATTTAACAGTCCAGCGTCGTAGAGAACACTAAGGACTGGCCCGAAGCATGGCAGAGATTCCATATCCACGTGAGGAATGTGCTCATGATCGAAGACTTTGTCTTTGTTGAACAGCACTGAGGAATTAAAATTTGCCTGGCTGGTAGTCCAGAAACGCCTCTTCCTTATGCGAGCAGAGTCATAAGGGTTGTAATCAGTGAAGAATATGTGCTTGCCAAAGAAGGCATCAGCCTTGAATTTTTGCTTCCTTGAGAATGGATCCTTTGGCTTGGGCAGTGGAGTGTCAGTCAGTTGCATGATGACCTCAGGAATCGCAATCTCAGGTTCTTCAGGCTGAGGAATTTCTGGTTCCTCTTCAGTTGCAGCCTGGTTCTTCAAATCTTCATTTTCATTTTCTTCAGCACTAGCGGCTGGAATGTCTTCATGAGCTTCATCAGATCCCATTTGAACTGTAGTGGCTGGGGACTGAGGAATTTGCTGCAGTGGAGTGAAGAGTGGAGAATTGGGGTGCTGACTTTCCCAAAAGTCATCATTCATCACTGGTGTGGTACAGCCAATGTCCACATCTTCTTCTTCAATTTCTTCAACGCCAGCCTCTTCAGCAGTAAACTGAGGCATAGGCGAGGAAACTGTGGGGGTTGAAGGGATTTTATCCACTTCAATTTCTTCATCCATCTGCTCTGACGTAGCAGCAGAAGGATTTTCTTCATCAGATCCGCTAGGGATCACATATTCTTAATCAAAAGGGATGATTTCCTTTGATGGCATGGAGGAAGCTGGAACAACATCAATTGGGTGAGCAAATGAGCTTGTCAATTTCTTCATCTTCTTCGGTGCTGAAGAATCTGAAGGAGCTGATGCTTTCCTTTTCTTCACTGCTGCATGCTCTGCAGCCTTGGTCTTCTTCACATCTGATGCAGATGGAAGGATTGGAGTTGGAGTAGGCGCAGGAGGAGCAGAGGTATGTGGTTGATTTTCTTCAGGCACAACTGATGCAGTTGCCCTGACCTCTTCATTTTCTTCAGGCGCACCACTAGTGGGTGCCCTGGCAGTTTCTTTAGCGGCTGGAATGCAGTCATTAGCCTTGGAACTCACATTTTCTTCAGCAGCCTGATTGTCATCAGCGGTGCTGGCATGTTCTTCAGTTGGCTGAGCAAAGGCTTCAGCCTGAGGAATTTCTTGTTGCGATGGGGCTGCAACATTTGAGGTGAACATCTTAGTCAGTTTGACAAACCTGACTTTGGCTCCTTTCCAATCAGCATAGTAAGCATTGAAATCATCGCTGAGGACTTTGATATCAGATTGGATCTTCACAAGTTCATCAGTTGTCATAGAGACAACGTTGTTCTTCAGGAATTTCTCTTTCCTGTACTGAGCTTTCTTGAGCTGTCTGGCCTTCTCAAATTTCCATTTTTCTTCTTGGATGAAGGCAGTTAGCATATGACTTTGACCACGAGTCATCCTGAAATCAGGCATAGGAGTGTTTGGGTCCTTGTGCCAGAGGTCAATGTAGTCGAGGATCAACTTTGGATCCAAAAGCAGTGGCACATCTGTGCCCTTGGCTCTAGCGGCCCTGACTTGCCTATCTCTGACGATTTCAGCAAGTTCTTCATCATCAGCTTCGTCTTCTTCAGACGGTACTTGGAAGGCGACCTGCCTCTTGTGAGTACTTGGGCGAGAGCCTCGTCCAGCAGTGGTCTTTGTCTTCAGCAGAGATGGTCCTGTTGAAGAATTTGGTGCAGCTGAGGAACTAGCTGAAACTCCTGAGGCAATGGAGATGCCTGTAGTCCTTTGGCACGTGGCAAGATGCACAGGTGTTGAGGATTTGGGCGGAGCAACTGAGGACTTTGGAGCAGCAGGAGCGGCTTGAGGAATTGGCCGTGAGGGCTTAGCTGAGGAAATTGGCCGTGAGGGCATTGAAGAAGAGGCACTTGGCTTGTGCGCAGGCTTCTTTGACATGGATTTCTTTGGCCTTACAGAGGCCTCAACACCAGCAGCAGTTGAGTCTTCATTGAATTTCCTCACTGCATCTTTTGCCTGTTTGGCCAACTTGGCCTGACGCTTGGCCCATTCTTCAGGAAAATCCTCACCGTGCTTGATGCTAGTGGGATCTGCCTCTTGGCCAGGTGCCAATGGTGGTCTTGAGCACGGAGGAGTAACAGCGAATTTCTTCATGTATTTTGGAGTCACATACATGTACTCCCTCCACTCTTTTGCCCATCTCCTTTCTATCCTCTGAATGCGCACCTTGCGCTGATTTTTATCTTCCTCAGGGGGTGTGCAGTACCCAGTATAAATGTCCTCAGGGATTTCAAAGGCAGTATTGATTTCAGGCCTCTTTCCTCCTTTCTGTTGCTTCTTTCCATCAGCCATTTTCTTCAGTTGAGGAATTTGAACAATTGAACTTTCTGAAGAAGTATGCAACTTTTCTTCGAGGAACGCTGCAAATGAGTTAAGTTGATGAGAACCTAGTGATTCAGCAGCGGACATGAGTACCTGTGAACAGAGTATAGTTGCGAGGAATTTGGAGAGGTCATATGCGTTCTCAGAAGGTTTTTCAAAAAGAACAAGTTTGAGGAATTTGACTAGATGAGTCTTGAAGAATTTCACTAAGCGTTCTTTGTCTTAGGTTCCAGAGTTGTATAGATCGAAGATCCACACAATTGAGGAATCTTGAAGAAAAATGATGCTTAGGGAAACGAATCAAGAACAGATGAGATGTGAGGTGTTTAGTGTGTGAAAATTTTGAAGAATAAACACCTTTGAGGATTTTGTAGAAAACATTTGAATCAAAGAGGGCAGTAAAAGTAACTTTTAATTACCCTCAACGAAGAACACGACGAACTGTGAGGTGGAGAAGTGAAGTTCGTCTGTGCAGATCTTCCACGCCCTAGCTCGGCGTAGGAAGACGGCTACGGCGGCGACGGAGTGAAGATTTCCGCGGCCGGCGCGAGTACGACGGCGACGAGGTCGAGGCAGTGAAGCTCTTCCTCACCGGCGACGATGAAATAGCGGCGGAGCTAGGGTTTGAGAAGCTTGAGCTGGAGGGAGGTCGAGCGGAGTAAAAGAAGTGAGGAAGGGGAGAGGGGGTATTTATAGCCACGGTGAAAAACCGTTCGCCCGAAGAAATTGGACGAGCGTGCCCCTGACCCTTCTCATTCGCTTGACATGTGTCACCCACGTACTAAGAAGTGGAGATCGTGTTAGATCATGGGTGAATAGATAAGTATATCATGGGATGCGGAACGGTTTGAGCGGCAAAGCCGAAAATTTGGATAAGATCAGTTAAAAGTTCCGTTCGCAAATTCTTCAGCTGACAAGGACACAGTGAAGATTTTGAACGAGTTTCAAATATAACGCACATGAAGAATTTGTGAATAGATTGGGTTGAGTATAGCATAGAGGGGGAAGGGTCCGATCACATTCACTTAGCAGAAACACCAACTTGAAGAATTAGCCATAAGTGAATGCTGTAGAGGACATAAACTCATATATATATAGCCAATGAAGAAAAACGACGGAAACAGTGAAGACAATGCAAAGTTGAAGAAAATGAACAACCGAGGAATTTCAAAAGCTGAGGAAAAACTCAAATTGAAGATTTTCAACTTTTGTGGTGGCGTGACCCACCGTATAAGAATGATGATTTCAGACACAACGTACAATTGTCGTAGGGTTCTGAGAATCAAATTCTTCATTAATTTCTTCACACTTAGAGTGTTATTCTTCATTGATTGAAGAAAAACGTTTCTTCATGTGTTGCACATATAAGTCATCGATTTTGCATAAGTGTTAGGATGAGTGTCCTTTTCAAAGAACATTCGAAGATTCTAAGATATTTAGCTCACACCGCAACTTGCTAAATCTCTTCTCATCCAAGGGCTTTGTGAAGATATCGGCTAGCTGTTCTTCAGTCTTCACATGCTCAATAGAAATGTCGCCCTTCAACACATGATCGTGAAGAAAATGATGACGAATCTGAATGTGCTTTGTCTTCGAGTGCTGAACTGGGTTGTGAGCAATCTTGATGGCACTCTCATTGTCACAGAAGAGAGGCACATTCTTCACGTTGACGCCGTAGTCCTTGAGAGTTTGCTTCATCCACAGCAATTGAGCACAGCAAGAGCCAGTAGCAATGTACTCAGCTTCAGCAGTATACAGTGATACGCAGTTCTGTTTCTTCGAGGACCAACAGACCAAAGATCGTCCGAGGAAATGACATGTACCAGATGTTGACTTGCGGTCCACACGATCACCAGCATAGTCAGAGTCAGAATATCCAATGAGATAAAAAACCGAACCCTTGGGGTACCATAATCCTAGTGTTGGTGTGTGAGCTAGATATCGAAGAATATGCTTCACAGCCTTATGGTGTGACTCCTTCGGTGTAGCTTGAAATCAGGCACACATGCAAACACTAAGCATAATGTCTGGCCTAGATGCACATAAATACAATAAAGAACCAATCATGGAGCGATATACCTTTTGATCAAAGTCAATACCATTTTCATCAGTGCATAGATGGCCATTTGTGGGCATAGGAATTTTGACGCCTTTGCAATCTTGCATGCCGAATTTCCTCAGTACATCCTTGAGGTATTTCCCCTGAGATATGAATATGCCATTGCGGTATTGACGAATTTGAAGACCTAAGAAGAATTTCAACTCTCCCATCATAGACATTTGATATTCTTCACTCATCATATAGGCAAATTCATCACTATATCGTTGGTAAGTACAGCCAAAGATGATATCATCAACATATATTTGGCACACAAACAATTCATCATCATATGATTTAGTGAAAAGAGTAGGGTCGAGTGAACCGGGTTTGAAACCTTTCTTCATGAGGAATTCCTTCAAAGTATCATACCACGCCCGAGGGGCTTGCTTGAGGCCATAGAGGGCCTTATTTAGTCTGAAGACTTTGTCAGGATGCTTAGGATCTTCAAAACCTGGGGGTTTAGCAACATATACTTCTTCCTCAAGCTTACCATTGAGGAATGCACTTTTCACATCCATTTGAAATAAAGTGATATCATGATGGTTAGCATAAGCAAGTAATATGTGAATAGCTTCAAGTCTATCAACAGGTGCAAAAGTTTCATCGAAATCAATTCCTTCAACCTGTGTGTAGCCTTGAGCTACTAGCCGTGCCTTATTCCTCACCACAAGGCCATTTTCATCTTGCTTGTTGCGGTAGATCCACTTTGTGCCAATGATATTGTGTTTGCGAGGATCTGGACGATTGACCAGTTCCCAGACGTTGTTGAGCTCGAACTGATGTAATTCTTCTTGCATGGCCTGAATCCACTCAAGCTCCAGAAATGCTTCATCTACCTTAGTGGGCTCTGTGATAGAGACAAAAGCATAGTGCCCACAAAAGTTAGATAAATGTTAAGCTTTTGAGCGTGTGAGAGGACCTGGTGCTTCAATGTCATCGATGATCTTTTCAACTTGCACTTCTTTTGCAACGCGAGGATGAGTTGGTTGTCGTCAAGGAATTTGATCAGCATTTTCTTCAGCACCATTTTCTTCAGGTGCATTAGCTCGACGTTCTTCACATTCTGGAATGAATTCTTCAGCAGATTCTTCGGTAGGAATGACATCCTCAGTAGCCTTGAACTTGATAGTTTCCTCAGGTGCTGGTTCATCTATCACAGAGGGTAGGTGCTCTCTTTGCGAGCCATTAGTTTCATCGAACCGCACATCTACAGTTTCAACAACCTTGTGAAGAACGTTGTTGAAGACTCTGTAGGTGTGCGAGTCCTTTCCGTAACCAAGCATAAAACCTTCATGTGCTTTCGGTGCAAATTTAGCATTGTGATGAGGATCTCTAATCCAACATTTAGCACCGAAGACTTTTAAATAACTCACATTGGGTTTCTTGTCAGTGAGGAGTTCATAGGCAGTCTTCTTGAAGAATTTGTGAAGATATACCCTGTTGATGATATGGCACGCAGTATAAATTGCCTCAATCCAGAAGTGACGAGGCGTCTTGTACTCATCAAGCATAGTGCGAGCCATCTCAACAAGAGTCCTGTTCTTGCGCTCCACGACGCCATTCTGCTGAGGAGTGTATGGAGCAGATAACTCATGAGTAATACCAAGTTCATCAAGATAGTCATCAAGACCAGAATTCTTGAACTCAGTTCCATTGTCACTTCTGATGTGCTTGATCTTCACACCAAAGTTGGTTGAAGCCCTCGAGGAAAATCGTTTGAAGACTTCCTGCACTTCATGTTTGTAAGTAACAATGTGTACCCATGTGTAACGAGAGTAATCATCAACAATAACAAGGCCATAGAGAGATGCGTCATTTGTGACAGCTGAGTAATGGTTAGGACCAAAGAGGTCCATGTGAAGCAATTCGAATGGTCGAGTAGTGGTCATGATAGTCTTCGCTGGATGCTTAGCCTTGGTCATCTTTCCAGCTTCACAAGCTCCACACAGGTGATCCTTGAGGAATTTGACATTCTCAATGCCAATGACATGCTTCTTCTTTGCAAGCGTGTGCAAATTCCTCATGCCTGCATGACCAAGTTGTCGATGCCACAGCCACCCTTCTGAAGCTTTTGCAAGTAGGCACACGGCTGGTTGTGGTCCTGTAGAGAGATCAACAATATACAAGTCTCCTCTCCTAAAGCCTTCGAAGACTTTGGAATTGTCAGCTTCCATAACCACAACACAATGATACTTGCCAAAGACAACTACCATATCAAGATCACAAAGCATTGAGACAGACATAAGATTGTATCCTAAGGACTCGACAAGCATGAATTTGTCCATGTGTCGATCCTTTGTGATCGCAACCTTACCTAGACCCAATACCTGACTTTTGCCTTTGTCACCGAAGATGATATGCTTCAGATGCGATGGTGATAAGGGAGCATCCATCAATAGATTCTTGTCACCAGTCATGTGATTAGTACATCCACTATCGAGGACCCACTCAGTGGCTTTGGGTTGATCATCCTGCAGATGAATTAGTGCAGCTTACGAACTTCATATACTTCATCAGTGAAGAATATGACATCACAATTCATCAGAAGAATTTCATCAAGCAATGCAACAATTAAAACAGTATGAGGACGTGAGAAATGAATGTTCATTTCTTCATGATTAGCCTGCGTCCTTTCAGGCACTCTTCAGGTCTCCAGCAAATTCTTCAGGCGTTCAAGCACGTTTAGAGACCTGACCCTGCAGAACAGATTAGTTCTTTTTTTTCACCACCCACATCTGAAGGGGTGGCAAAGAGTTCATCACTCTGTGAGCTCCATACGAGAAAGGTGGTATAGAAGCCAATCCATTTCGTTTCACATAAGAGAAGTTAGGGTAAGCATATGAATAAGCAGAGAAATTCTTTGAGGACTTATGAACATAATGATTAGAAGAATAATGCTCATATTCATAGCCCTTGGCTCTTCCCTGCGAAACAGAGTTGTTAGCACGATGATGTTCATATGAGGACTTTGATCCTTTTGAGGAATTTGATCCATGTGAGGAATTTGGTCCGTATGAGGACTTGGATCCATATGAAGAATTTGGTCCATGTGAAGAATTTGATCTGGGGTTCCTATTCTTCACAGGTGGTGTCATGAGGACATTCACCTGAAGACTTTCAAGGCACCTTTTGGGAACCCAGATTTTCTTCATAGAGGAACCGTTCCTGCAATTAGTGCTAACATACCTAGCAAATACTTCACCATTCTGATTTTTGAACAGTTTATAGTTGGAGTCAAATGACTCATTAGAAGAATGAGAAGATTCACATGTATAGCCATATAAATTAGATGGATCAACTAGAGGTCCCTTTGCAGCAACCCATGAGGTTTTGGGGTATTGCTCAGGCTTCCAATATGTACCATCAGCATTGAGTTTCCTCACAAAGGCCCTCTTTCCTAGGGTTCCTGTTGAGGATCTGCTTTTTAAGCACATCACAAAGAGTCCGATGCCCTTTGAGGCTTTTGTACATGCATGTCATGTACAATTCCTTCAGTCTTGCATCGTCAGTGATACTAGCAATGTCCTCAGATGAGGAATTAGTGATAGCAGAGACAGTTGAAGAATTTGTAGCATTAGAAGCATTTGAACATTCAGGTGACGAATTAGTGATAGCAGATTCACGTTCAATGCATTTCAAACATGGAGGAACAAATTCTTCCTGAGCAGCGCTGATTTGTTGAGCAAGTAATGAATCGCGCTCCTTCTGAAGATCTTCATAACTTACTCTTAGCTTCTCAAGATCTTGCTTTCTTTGAAGAAATTCATAAGAAAGTTTCTCATGATCAGACAAGAGAGTGTTATGATGACCTTAAAGGTTGTCAAACCTAGTCTGAAGTCTCTGAAGATTTTCAGTCAAGGTTTTAGTGCAATCCATTTCTTCACCCAACATATCATCACTTTTGTCTAACATGTTTTGAACCTTTTCAGGGGCCCTTTGTTGTTTCACAGCAATATTAGCAAGTTTAGAATAGCTGGGCTTAAGGTTTTCATCAGATTCATTCTCACTTGATTCAGAGGAGGTATATTTGAGTACCTTGGCACCCTTTGCCATGAAGCAATAGGTGGGAGCGTAGTCATCATTGCCTTCACCAGCCTTGTTGGTGAGGTCATTTTCTTCAGTGTTGAAGATAGACTTGCTGACGAATGCAGTAGCGAGGGCTAGGCTCGCCACACCAGATTCAGAATCCTCAGATGCCTCCTCTTCCTCATTTTCTTCAGATTCAGCCTCAGAGTCCATTTCCTTGCCAATGAATGCCCGAGCCTTCTTTGAGCTGCTCTTCTTATGAGATGAAGACTTTGAGGATTTTGATGATGGAGATTTTGAGGATTTCTTCTTATTCTTCGCATCATCAGAATTGTAATCCTTGTATTTCTTCTTCTTTGATTCCTTTTCCCACTGAGGACAATCTTGAATGTAGTGTCCTGGTTTCTTGCATTTATGACAAAGCCTCTTCTTGTAGTCACTGGATGAGGAATCATTGCTCCTTGAGGGTCTTCCAAAGCGACCACGTCTTGAGAACTTCTGGAATTTCTTCATGAGCAGTGCTAGATCATGGCTCAGTTCTTCAGGGTCACCAAGGCTGCTGTCAGAGTCTTCATCCTCAGACTCAGAAACTGCCTTGGCCTTCAGTGCACGTGATTTGCCATAGCTCGAACCATATAGATCTCTCTTTTCAGCAAGCTGGAACTCATGAGTGTTTAGCCTTTCGAGGATATCAGCGGGATCAAGTGACTTGTAATCAACACGTTCTTGTATCATCAATGCCAGAGTATCAAATGAAGAATCAAGCGATCTCAACAATTTCTTCACCACCTCATGGTCGGTGATGTCAGTGGCACCAAGTGCTTGAAGCTCATTTGAGATGTCAGCGAGGCGATCGAAGGTTTGTTGAACATTTTCATTGTCGAGTCTTTTGAAGCGGTTGAAGAGATTGCGAAGAACATCAACTCGAGAGTCATGCTGAGTTGAGACTCCTTCATTCACTTTGGACAGCCTATCCCAGATAAGCTTAGCAGTTTCCAAAGCACTCACTCTTCCATACTGTCCTTTGCTCAGATGACCACATATGATATTCTTCGCTTGAGAATCGAGTTGCTTGAATCTCTTCACATCGGTAGCGTTCAGTGAGGGTGAGACAGAGGGAACACCATTTTCCACCACATACCAGAGATCGTTATCAATTGCCTCAAGATGCATTCGCATCTTATTCTTCTAGTAGGGGTAGTCCGTCTCATCGAAGGTAGGACACCCAGCAGAGACCTTGATCATACCTGCGGTCGACATAACTAAAACTCCAGGCGGTTAAACCAAAATCACACAGAACAAGGGAGTATCTTGCTCTGATACTAATTGAAAGTGCGTTACATCGACTAGAGGGGGGGTGAATAGGCGATTTTTATTACTTCTTCACTGAGGAATTTGCTAGTGAGGAAATACCTTAGTGAAGAACTACTTGCAGCAGAATAAGTACTCAAAAGTATGCATAGCAGAACACAAGCATAGTCATCATGATGAAATGAAAGCAAGCACAGAGTACAAAAAGCGTAAACACAGGATAACATAGGATGAAGACAAACAGACTGAAGAAATTGAACTGAGGAAATTGAGAAAGTCTTTAGTCAAAGTCTTCAAACACAGATATGAACAAGCATACAACACAGTAATGAGGAAATGAAAGAGTTGAGGAAATAGAACCAATAGGCTTGGTGAAGACAATGATTTGGTAGACCAGTTCCAACTGCTGTCTCAATTGTACGTCTGGTTGGAGCGGCTAGGTATTTAAACCTGAGGACACACAGTCCTCACCGTATTCTCCTTGAACCAAGGTCACACAGACCTCGTCCAATCACTCGTGGTAAGTCTTCAGGTGACTTCCAAACCTTCACAAACTCGGTCACTCGGCGATCCACAATTTCCTCT
This sequence comes from Aegilops tauschii subsp. strangulata, assembly GCF_002575655.3. Lineage (NCBI taxonomy): Eukaryota > Viridiplantae > Streptophyta > Magnoliopsida > Poales > Poaceae > Aegilops > Aegilops tauschii. The sequence goes on along the minus strand of NC_053038.3, from coordinate 320,742,374 downwards.
TGGATGCTCTAGACCATGATGCCTAACCATCTGGAAGAAGCACAGTCTTCAAAGGTAACAAGCATCGGATCCACGCAGGATCAATCTCTTCAGTGATGCTCAATCACTTGGGGTTTGTAGGTGTTTGGGTTTGGGTTTTCCTCACTTGATGATTTTCGCTCAAAGTCCTCGGAGGATGGGATGCTCTCAATTGACAAGTGTCAGTTTCTCTCGGAGCAGCCAACCAGCTAGTGGTTGTAGGGGGCGGCTATTTATAGCCTAGGGAGCAGCCCGTCATGATAAGACATAAATGCCCTTCAATGATATGACCGTTAGGTTGGTAGATATTTTGGGATAGCTGGCGCATAGCATAGCAACGGTCGGAAATTTGAGTATCAAATTCCTCAGGGCTATCATGTTCCTCACTGTGTAGGCAATCCGCACTAGCGAATTCCTAACTCCTCAGTCAGAACAAATTCATCAGATACCAGAAGAACTTCGTCTCTGTCACTGAAGAATATGACTGAACTGTATGAGATTTTCAATGGCTTCACTCGAAGGGATTGGTAGGTGTAGGATTTTGAGTTGAGCATCACTTGGAAATTTTTCCTTAGTATTTCCTCGACCCCCTTTAACAGTACGGTGTTTCCTATGACTCAAGAAAGAGAAAATGAAACTACGAAAGCAAAAGTCTTCACGCTTCATGTTCCTTGAATGAATACCAAGTCTTCAACGTCACACCAATTTCTTCACTTTCAAAGTCTTCAGAAAGTCTTCAGAAATCCAAAGTCTTCAGTCGAAGAACTTCATTTTTAGGGGTCAACTTTCTCTGTAAATATCAAACTCCTCATAGACTTATAGACCTGTGTACACTCACAAACGCATTAGTCCCTTAACCTATAAGTCTTCAATACACCAAAATCACTAAGGGGCACTAGATGCACTTACATGTATCAACGCACGGTGGATTTCTCAACTTTGTAACTTTTACCGATGACTTAAGTGGATATGGATATATTTACTTAATGAGACAGAAGTCTCAAAGTTTTGAGAAGTTTGAAGAATTTTATAGATAACTAGAGAATCATCATACAAGAAAATAAAATTCCTCCGAATAGATGAGAATATTTGATTTACGTGTTTAGTGAGCATCTTAGAGATCTTGGAATTATTTCGTAACTTACGCCGCTTGAAACACCATAGAGAAATGGTGTGTCTAAGAGAAGTAATGAAACCCTATTGAACATGGTTCGATATATGATGTCATTAGCCGAATTGTCACTATCTTTTTGGGGCACACTATAGAAATATTTGCTTTAACGGTGAATAGAGCGCCGTCCAAGCCTGTTGAAAAGGCGCCATATGAGTTATGGAATGGGGAAAAACCCAACTTATCTTTTCTTAAAGTTTGGGGATGCGATGCTTTTGTAGAACATTTACAACCAATTAAGCTCGATCCCAAATGTTACTTTCTAGGTTATCCCAAGGAAGTTATGTTTTCATATAGGATCTTTTTAGTTGATGGTTATAGATTAATTCATGGATCATCCTCTACCATTTAGGGAAAATCACTTAAAATATATAGAATAAGAATGGGTTACTAACATAAAAGAGATTCTAGATTAGTTCAGTACATGTAGTTATTTGATTGATATAAGATGGAAAAGAGTCCAATTTTATTTTCTTTTTCCAATTTCCATTCCGTGCTTCCTTTAGTGTTCAAGGAAATAATGGGGTATTACTTCTACCACCAAACCGAAGGCAAAGTGTTTGTCGCGAAAACAGAGTATTTCACGAGAAAGAATTTCTCGCGAAAGAGGCGAGCAGGAGGACAATACAACTTGACGAGATTATTGAATCTTTGATGTCAGACCAAAGGACTGGGACACCGGAAGACATTCCGGAGGTCACTCCTACGATTAAACGAAAAGCAACTACGTGTGATGTAGAAACTTCTGTAAGACTGTAGCTGAATCACATAAGACATGAATAAATCGTTCTCAACCTTTAAGGTATGAGGATGAAATTTTGTTGTCTGAAATAAAATATTTTGTTAGAAAATGATGATCCTGGGAATTACAAAGAGGCAATGGCAGGCCTTAACTTCAGGAATGGCTCGAAGCCATGAAATCCGAAATACAAGCCATGTACAAAAATAATGTTTGAAACTTGCTTGACCCTCTAGAGTGTGTGAGGACAATTGAATATAAATATATCTATAAGAGGAAAACAAACGCGGGTTGAAATATTTTCTTCTATAAAGCTCGACTTGTTGCAAAATGGTTTTCAACAAGTTCAAGGAGTTGACTAGGATGAGACATTCTCACAAGTAGTGGTCCGTAAGTTTGTACAGATTTCGCTAGCAATTGTTGCATATCTTTATTACAAGATATGAAAAATGGATGGTTTTCCTTATTGAAAATTTACCGAGGGAGTGTATATGATACAACACGAGAGTTTTTTTCGATCCAAGGATGCTGAAAAGGTATGCAAAGTTTAAAAATATATCTATGAACTCAATCAAGCATCAATGAGTTGGAATCTCAGTTCCGATGAAGTGGTGAAAAGGTTTGGTTTCATCAAGAACAACAAAGAGGCTTGTGTTTACAAGAAAGTAAGTGGGAGCACTGAAAGCACATTTGCTCAGTTGGTGGTTTTGGTAATTCATCTCGACATACATGTTGTTGGACTATCTATCCATTAAGTATATTTCAGGAAAATTTCAACCTAGGCAAGTAGATGGATGGAGATGTGGACCCTCAAGCCACTAAGGACACATGTTGGCAAAGCTTCAAGACTACATTTTTTGTTTGAGTGATCAAAGATCACATTGAGTCCATAGGAAAGACAATAATATTAAAAGGGGATGAGGTTTTGATCATGAATCATTTGCTCAAAGTGCTTAGAGATATTGCTCCAAAACACTCAGCCACACCCTCACAATCCTATCTGTCCGAAACCTTAAAGTCAAACTCGGTCCCACCGATACACATCTACTCGTACTCACCGAGATACACTTGATTGAGCCACTGCCTAAACCCTAGCAACTCGGTCTCACCGAGATGACATTTGGTCCCACCGAAGTGCGCTTGCCAACCTTTTGTAATCTATCGGTTTCATCTCGGAATTTTCAAGTGGTTTCGATCGGTGTCACTGAAGTGTGGAAAGTGCTTAGGTAATCACCCATCGGTCAATCCGAGCCGTTTCATCTGGTCTCACCGAAAAGCCTAAAGTTCAAACTTTTTGCACTAATCGGTCTCACCGAGTGATTTCACCCAGTCCCACCGAGTTGTGCATAAAAGGTGTGTAACGGTTAGATTTTTTATGCTACCTATATATACCCCACCCATTCCATCAACTATCAGAGAGAGCAATTAGGACGAAATTACCACTTCCCATATCCATTTTCTAAGAGAGAACCACCTACACTTGTGTTGAAATCAAGGGGATTCCACTCCAACCTTTAATCTTGATTTCTAGCCCCATCAAGTTGCTTTCCACTCCAATCCTTCTCCTACTACCATGACACTGTGAGCGAGTGATTCAGTGTTGAGGAGACTATCTTTTGAAGCACAAGCGCAAGGAGTTCATCATCAACAACAACATTTATTACACTTTGGAGAGTGATGTCTCCTAGGTTGGTCAGTGTCATTTGAGAGCCTTTAAATCTTGTGAAGTTGAACCAAGGAGTTTGTACGGGCAAGGAGATTGACTACTTCGTGAAGATCTTGAAGGAAATATGCCCTAGAGGCAATAATAAAGTTGTTATTTATATTTCCTTATATCATGATAAATGTTTATTATTCATGCTAGAATTATATTAAGTGGAAACTTAGTACATGTGTGAATACATAGACAAACAGAGTGTCCCTAGTACGCCTCTACTTGACTAGCTCGTTAATCAAAGATGGTTAAGTTTCCTAACCATAGACATGTGTTGTCATTTGATGAACGGGATCACATCATTAGAGAATGATGTGTTGGACAAGACCCATCCGTTAGCTTGGCATAATGATCGTTTAGTTTTATTGCTATTGCTTTCTTCATGACTTATACATGTTCCTCTGACTATGAGATTATGCAACTCCCGAATACCGGAGGAACACCTTGTGTGCTATCAAACGTCACAACGTAACTGGGTGATTATAAAGATGCTCTACAGGTGTCTCCGATGGTGTTTGTTGAATTGGCATAGATCAAGATTAGGATTTGTCACTCTGTGTACCGCAGAGGTATCTCTGGGCCCTCTCGGTAATGATCATCACTATAAGCCTTGCAAGCAATGTGACTAATGAGTTAGTTACGGGATGATGCATTACGGAACGAGTAAAGAGACTTGCCGGTAACGAGATTGAACTAGGTATGATGATACCGACGATCGAATCTCGGGCAAGTGACATACCGATGACAAAGAGAATGACGTATGTTGTTATGCGGTTTGACCGATAAAGATCTTCGTAGAATATGTAGGAACCAATATGAGCACCCAGGTTCCGCTATTGGTTATTGACCAGAGATGTGTCTCGGTCATGTCTACATAGTTCTCGAACCCGTAGGGTCCGCACGCTTAACGTTCGATGACGATTTGTATTATGAGTTATGTGATTTGATGTACCAAGTTTGTTCGGAGTCCTGGATGTGATCACGGACATGACGAAGAGTCTCGAAATGGTCGAGTCATAAAGATCGATATATTGGAAGGTTATATTCGGACACCGAAATGGTTCCGAAGTGTTTCGGGTATTTTCCGGAGTACCGGGAGGTTACCGGAACCCCTCGGGGGTTAATGGGCCTTCACGGCCCTAGTGGAAGAGAGGAGGCAGCGGCCAGGTGGAGGCGCGCGCCCCCCAAGCCCAAACCGAATTGGACTAGGGCTGGGGAGGGCGGCCCCCCTTTCCTTCTCTCCTCCTCCTCCTTCCCCCTTCTCCTTGTGGGAATAGGAAGGGGGGGCGAATCCTACTTGGACCAGGAGTCCAAGTAGGACTCCCCCCTTGGCGCGCCACACCTTGGTCGGCCTCCTCCTCCCCCCTCATTTATATACGGGAGGGGGGCACCCCAAAGGCACACAAAAGTTTCTCTTAGCCGTGTGCGGTGCCCCCTCCAAGGTTACACACCTCGGTCATATCGTCGTAGTGCTTAGGCGAAGCCCTGCGCCGGTAACTTCATCATCACCGTCACCACGCCGTCGTGCTGATGAAACTCTCCCTTGTCCTCAACTGGATCAAGAGCTCGAGGGACGTCATTGTGCTCAACGTGTGTTGAACACGGAGGTGCCGTACGTTCGGTACTTGGATCGGTTGGATCACGAAGACGTTCGACTACATCAACCGCGTTACTAAACGCTTCCGTTTTCGGTCTACGAGGGTACGTGGACACACTCTCCCCGCTCGTTGCTATACTTCTCCTAGATAGATCTTGTGTGATCGTAGGAATTTTTTTTGAAATTCTACGTTCCTCAACAGATCTACCCCGAGTGAGTCTAGTCCTTCGTGGGCGGAAGTCATGATGACATAGACACGGCTACTCTTCATGGACCCTTCGTAGGTGGAGCCCTCCATGGACCCGCACGGTCTTTATCCTCCATGGCTTGAAATCTCCATCAATGTGGACGTACGATAGCACCACGTATCAGAACCACGCCAAGAAATCACCGTGTTTTCATTGTGTTTGATCTTCTGAACTCTACCCCTTTACTTTCTTGCGCTTGCATGTTGTTTACTACCGGCTGCCCATACTCTAGATATGCATGTGTAGATTGTATTGGTTGCCACTTAACATGTGCTAAAATCGCCCTAAGATTCAAGAAAATTAAAAACTGGACCTTTTACCTTGCTAGTGTCTATTCACTTCCCTCTAGATCTATATTCTCGACCCCTCAAGTGCGACTGCATTTCTTATACTATATGTTGATGACATAGGGGATTGACGTAAAATTTCACCACCATTTCTTGAGCATAGTGTCAATTTTGTGACTAAAGTAATCATGTATAATGGTTTTATGCCTTTGGGAGCACAAGTAAAAGATCCACCAATACAAGGCGAACCTATGGTTAATTAGACATTATAATTTTATGTTTTGTTCTACTTTCATGGTGTTGACATTGACATAAATTCCAATGTGGACAAGACATGCAGTTTTATTTAGCATCATATTGCTTCTCTCATGCCACTTTATGATCAACTTCGGAGGTTTGCTTTGTTATATTGTTGATTCTGCTAATGAGGAAATGAAACATAGAAGCGTTCCAACATTTTATTTTTTTATTTATATCACAAACCAAGCCAACAACGCGTACTCACACGGGCATTTTCTAACCTTTTGCGAGGGGTACTCTTTTTTATTATTGTTTTTTGAGGGGAGGGTACCCTTTTTGAAAGGACGCAAATCCCTGGCAAACAATCGCCAACAGGGATGGCAACTGCGAACGTTTGGGGTGTCAGTTTTTGTGGTGGGGGTGCACTTTACAAAACTACCATGTCAGTTTATTTAATTTACGTTTTTTGTTGCGAAATCTGTGATCCAGATCGGATGGCTTTGGGGCGTTCGCTGGAATCTGACGCCCCAGCGAACGTTCGCCAGATAGCTATGCCGTTGCCGTCGGTGGCCAATTCTGGGGCTCCAAAACCGAGACGTGGCCCTGTGCTGTCCTTGGGTTCCCGAATTAAAAGCTGTCTCTACCGGGCCAGCCACCTACCGCGGCCCAACAATCTCACCAACCGGAGCCTCGCAAACTTTCAACACGTTGGCCCGCTACGCTTCTCCTGTCCTGTCCACGAGCCGAAACTCAGAGCTCCGAGCTCCGCCTCTGACTCCCCCTCCGGCCACGGCGGGCAGCCGCGCACCATGGCGCCAACGGTGGAGATCAGGAATCTCACCTTCACCTACCCGGGAATCGACGGCAAGCCGCCGCCCGGAGCACCGCCCCTCATCGAGGACGTCTGCTTCTCCCTCGAAGCCGGTCAGCGCTGCCTTCTCGTCGGCTCCAACGGCGCAGGTAGCTCTTGGTCCCTCTGAAACTGCCCCTCTCTCCCTCGTCGGTTCGTCTCGTTTCTGTCGTCCTGTTTGCGGGCTTTGATTTGGGTGGGTGCGGGGAGCAGGCAAGACAACGATACTGAAGATACTAGGCGGGAAGCACATGGTGGATCCGAGCATGGTTCGGGTCCTGGGAAGGTCGGCCTTCCACGACACGGCGCTTACCTCCTCCGGAGACCTCTGCTACCTTGGCGGCGAGGTGGGCATGCAATTTGAGAATTTCATTCCTCGTCCGTTGTGCAATTGTTTTCCTTTTTCGAGACTGTGTTGTGCAATTGTGAGGCTAGACATTGGTCAAGGCGTGCGCGAACTTTGCCAGTAACCATCTTCCGATGAATTTAATTTTGTAAATTCCCCCGAATGGACGCAGTGGAGGCGCGATGTTGCCTTTGCAGGCTACCAGGTGAATATACAGATGGACATTTCGGCAGAGAAGATGCTATTTGGTGTCACTGGCGTTGATCCTCAGAGAAGAGATGAGCTTATCAAGGCAAGTTCACCCCAAAATTACCAATACAAATTTATCTGTAAATCACATTTTCCCTGGGGAACTTACTTGTCAAATTTAATGATACCATGTCCACAGAACTGAAGTTTGCTATTTGAGCTTCTTTGCTTTCATGCATCAATATTCTATACTGGTTACTTATTTGTCAACCCTTTTGCCGGACTATGTGGAAATGGGTATGTTCCATACATGAGGACTTAGAATTATCTGTTGCCTGAACTAGTGCTTCCGCAACAATCAAATTGTATCCAGAAATCTCCCGTTTGTCATGGTCATACTTGCATACTCTAGCCACTTACAGCCAATGGCATATAAACTATTTTAGCTAGCTGTATATTAAAGAACATTCCAAGTGCCTGACAATTCAGTTAAAGCATGTGCCGTGAGGTACTATACGACTGTTATCCTACAGGGATTGTAGTGTGCAATAGAGCTAGTCATCGCCAGTTCACCAGGCTCAGCCTAGCCACCGTGGGGAGTAACTTAGACTAGTAACATGCATATGTTACTAGTCTATGTTACTACCTCTATAGTGGGAGTAACATATGTATGGTGTCATGCAACACTTCATTTATTAGGTTATAGACTCATCTTGTCTTGGTATGTGTGATGTTACTCATACTACTAGTAACTAGCTATGTTAGCACATGCCTCTCTTTCTTCATTAATTGCTTGCCACATCATCCATTTTATCTAGATATATGTGATGTTACCACCTATGTTACTCCCACTGTGGGTAGTCTCAGTAAGCTAGACTCTGTCTCTGTGATTGAAAGGGTGTTCAGAAAAGATTAAAATTCAAGATGTGAACCTGTAGGTGTACTAGCTTCTAGCGAATGGCTCGCTGGTGCCATACATATACATACACCGTGCCTGTAAAAATAATAAGCTAACCAGGACTTCCACTCAAAAAATAAATCCAATCCACCCGGTTGGGACTATGTGGCGCCCCTGTACCTTGTGTAATGGTATGCTGGTATAAGAATACCTTTGAGGAACACCAATTGTTTGGAAGATCCTTTCGAGATTTAAAAGAACAGGTCTGCAACTTCGAATTTGCAGATAGAACAACAAGAAGAGATTAAAAAAATCAAGTCTGTGTGTTATGTTTCTCGGGGAAAGTACTTGTGTTACTCTACCCATGTAAATCATTGATCTATAAATTAGGAACCAGGACATAGCATTTTGTATGTTGGTCGTATGATCTACTCCCTCCGTCCGAAAAAACTTGTCCCATGCTTGTCCTTCAAATGGATGTATCTAGCACTAACTTGATGCTAGATACATCTATTTGAGGGATAAGCTTTTTCGGACGGAGGGAGTATAAATTAGGAGCTAGGACATACGTACTATTCTTAGAGCAACTCCAAGGGCACTCCTCAAACCTCCCCCATATGTCCGGGCGAACAGTCCGGACACAGAAGCACCCTCCCAAAGGGCCTCCCCGAACCTGCCCTGTATGTACAGACTGTCCGGACCTTGCCAGACCAAGCCCATATATGGGGAGGAAATGGGGCTGTCCGGACATGTCCGCCATGCCCGGCCTACCCCAGACGCATATGTCCAAACAATTTGGGGATAAATCGGGGAACACCGTTGGAGGGGAAGACAAAGTCCGGACGTTTCTGCGGACAAATGGGGTGCCAAATTTTAGGTTTGCCATTGGAGATGCTCTTACACTTAAATTATGTAAGCAACTAGGGCATAACATTTCGTTTGTTTGTCCTAATCATAAACCATTACACTTACTATCATGTCCTACATTATTAAACTTTTCATGTTGCAGATTTTGGATGTTGACCTTACCTGGCGGATGCACAAGGCATCAGATGGTCAGAGGAGAAGAGTCCAGATTTGCATGGGACTTCTCAAGCCATTCAAGGTTTGTTTTGCCTTGCTTTGTCACCAAAAGGATCAATCAAGTTCTCAACTTTGTGTGCACACAACAAGATTTTCATAAGAAAGTAAAAATGCAATGCAGGTTCTTCTTCTTGATGAGATAACAGTTGATCTTGATGTGTTGGCAAGAGCAAATCTGTTGACATATCTAAAGAAGGAATGTGCGGAACAAGGTGCAACAATTATCTATGCCACACATATCTTCGATGGCCTGGATGACTGGCCAACTCACATTGTGGGTTCCCTCACTCATACTTTACAAGATCATGAAATTCATGCAAACTATTAACACCTATTGGCGCCATTCGATTTCAGGTATATGTTGCTCATGGGAAGTTGCAACTAGCGCTGCCATTAGAAAAGGTGAAAGAAATGAGCCAGTTATCGCTCATGGTAAGTAGCATCAATGTGAACAAAAATATGCTTTAATTAGCACATCAAGAATGCTCATCAGATTTTGGTCCATTTGCATTTCAGAGAACAGTAGAGCGCTGGCTGAGGAAAGAGAGGGACGAAGACAGGAGGAAGAGAAAGGAGCGGAAGGAGAAAGGCCTCCCGGCATTCGACAAGGTCATTGAGGGGAGCAGAGTAGTGAACAACGGGTGGGCAGCAGGAAGGCTCACTTCGACGATAGCCGGGGAAGAGAACTTTTCTTTCAGTTCAAACAGTGTTCTTCGGTAGTAATCCCACACTGCACTTTGGTTCTTGAGATGATCCTATAGCACCACACTTGAGGGATTTTGGCGGTAACAGCAACATTCTTGCACAAAAGGAACAGAAAATTTGACAAATCATGCACGCCTGCTGCATGTATACGACAATGTACTCTGAATCTATGGTACTGGGCGTCGATTATTATTGTTTGATTTTTTTCTGCATATATTATGTCTCTATTTTAGTCACTTGACTTGACATACAGTAGGGTTGGTCTCTCCTTATTAATTTGCAGCCTAAGGGCAGCATCTCCAACGTTGACTTCACCTCAAAAAAAAAAAAAAAAACTCCAACGCTGACCTCAAACCGTCCGGATTGAGTTGTCTGCATTCAGTTTGCCTTCCCACATCGGTGTGTCAGCCTGTCCGTTGCGGCAGTCCAGATAGTCAACATGTAGGATTCCGACACCCGGGCCTACTCAAACCCCCCTTCTTGGTCAACTTTTCTTCCACTCCACCCATGCTCCCCCTTTGCTTTCATTTGCACCCTCCTCCTCCGACATCGCCGTTGTACCTCTCAGTCGTCGCTCAGGCATCTTCGGACGTCCGCAGCGTCCACACACGTGCCTGCCCGCCTTGGACTACGTCACCGTCCATCCAATATCCCTTCACAGCTAGGTACCCTCCGCTCCCCTGCCGACGTCGTCCATGGCGGACACCATGCCCGACAGGTGTTCGATCAAATGCCATTGAGCTTTTTGTTGTTGAACTTCTTGTTTTCTAAAGTAAGCATGATGGCAGGGTACTCGGTAATCGATGATGAGTTGTTGTGCGATGTGTGGTTGGCCGTATCTGCAGACTTTGTAGGCATGAGGCAAGGGGACTCGGCCTTTTGGCAAAAAGGACATGCTTCGTTTCATGAGCAAAAGAACTTCGCGCACATCATCCATGAATGCAATGCGAAGTCGCTAACATATAGTAGTCTGTCATGAAGTTTTGCGGTGCGATTGCACGAGTGGAGACAATGTAGCAATCAAGCTCGTCAACCATGTAGATCGTAAGTTTTGCTTCTTGTTACTCTATATGTTGGTCAATTCATTGATTCACTCGATGTTGCAACTTGATAATCATCACGTTATATAGACTACATGTTGGTCCTCCTCCTCCCGCGCGTCGTCATCCGCGCCCCCAGCAGTAATTAGCGTATTCACCAAGGCCACAATTTGAATGGCTTCGCTTGGGGACACAACGGGCGGCTCGGATCTGGTCTCTGCGCTCATAACCAAAGTGGCGACAACCAGGCGCCTATTAGTGGGAACCTTGAGATCCGCAAATGCTTCCAGGGTAGTTGTGTCAATCGCTTTATCCAGGCCCATGCTACCTCTTGAGCATGCATTGGTTTTCGCTTGAAGAGGAAAGGGTGATGCAGCAAAGTAGCGTAAGTATTTCCCTCAGTTTTTGAGAACCAAGGTATCGATCCAGTAGGAGACTACACACAAATCGCCTAGTACCTGCACAAACAATCAAGAACCTTGCAATCAACGCGATAAAGGGGTTGTCAATCCCTTCACGGCCACTTGCAAAAGTGAGATCTGATAAAGATAATAAGATAAATATTTTTGGTATTTTTGTTGTATAGATTGGAAAGTAAAGATTGCAAAATAAATAGTAAACTAGAATTGTAGATTGGAAACTTATATGATGTAAAGTAGACCCGGGGGCCATAGGTTTCACTAGTGGCTTCTCTCAAGATAGCATATATTACGGTGGGTGAACAAATTACTGCCGAGCAATTGATAGAAAAGCGCATAGTTATGAAGATATCTAAGGCAATGATCATGAATATAGGCATCACGTCCGTGTCAAGTAGACCGAAACGATTCTGCATCTACTACTATTACTCCACACATCGACCGCTATCCAACATGCATCTAGAGTATTAAGTTCATAAGAACGGAGTAACGCATTAGGCAAGATGACATGATGTAGAGGGATAAACTCAAGCAATATGATATAAACCCCATCTTTTTATCCTCGATGGCAACAATACAATACGTGCCTTGCTGCCCCTGCTGTCACTGGGAAAGGTCACCGCAAGATTGAACCCAAAGCTAAGCACTTCTCCCATTGCAAGAAAGATCAATCTAGTAGGCCAAACTAAATCGATAATTCGAAGAGACTTGCAAAGATATCAAATCATGCATATAAGAATTCAGAGAAGAATCAAATAATATTCATAGATAATCAAGTTCATAAACCCACAATTCATCGGATCTCGGCAAACACACCGCAAAAAGTATTACATCGAATAGATCTCCAAGAAGATCGAGGAGAATTTTGTATTGAGATCCAAAGAGAGAGAAGAAGCCATCTAGCTAATAACTATGGACCCGAAGGTCGGTGGTAAACTACTCACACATCATTGGAGAGGCTATGATGTTGATGTAGAAGCCCTCCGTGATCGAATCCCCCTCCGGCAGATCGCCGGAAAAGGCCCCAAGATGGGATCTCACGGGTACAGAAGGTTGCGGCGGTGGAAAAGTGGTTTCGTGGCTCCCCTCGATGTTTTCAGGGTATAAGAGTATATATAGGCGAAAGAAGTAGGTCGGTGGAGCTACGAGGGGCCCACGAGGGTGGGGGCGCGCCTACCCCCACTGGGCGTGCCCTCCTACCTCGTGGCCGCCTCGTTGCTTCCTTGACGTCCACTCCAAGTCTCCTGGATTGCGTTTGTTCCAAAAAAGATCCTCGCGAAGGTTTTATTCCGTTTGATATTCCTTTTCTACGAAACACTGAAATAGGCAAAAAAACAGCAAATTGCACTGGGCCTTCGGTTAATAGGTTAGTCCCAAAAATAATATAAAAAGGTATATTAAAGCCCATTAAACATCCAAAACAGATAATATAATAGCATGGAACAATAAAAAATTATAGATACGTTGGAGACGTATCAGCCTACTTCTTGGAGAACCATGGATTGCCCTGTGTTCGCCGTTGGGACAGGATTTGGTGTTCCACCACCAGCTCTTGGACCAATGCAACTGCGATCGCCAAAGTCATGTGTGCTTCTAGGGCCAGTTGGCCAGCTGGCAGCACAGCCATGCCATGCCTCGCCGTGGGTCCCGGGACCAAAGCAGATTGTGGCCTCTCCAGCAAGTGCGGATCCTCTGCGGCTGGTTGCGCCACAACCACCACCGGCGCAGCCTGTGTGTATCCGCTCAACGTCTCCAAGGCATTTAATATCGGCACGGCCACCGACGTGCCCCGGGTAGCCTACAGTGGTTGAGCGGCGCCCAACCCAACGTCGGCCATCGGCGGGATTCTCCAGGCAGAAGGTCTGATGCGGCCAAGCAACGCTTGTTGGTAAGTGCCACCCTGTGTTTCGGCCGCTGGCACATGCTACTTGTGAGCTGCGTTGGGATTTCCCCCGAAGAGGAAGGTGAAACTATATAGTAGCGGATAAGTATTTCCCTGAGTGAGAACCAAGGTTATCGAACCAATAGAAGAACCACGCAAATTCTCGTCAACAACACCTACAGACACAAAAGCAAATATTTGCACTCAACGCGGGCAAGAGGGTTATCAATCCCCTTGAACTCGTTACTTGCAAGGATTAATTCTGATAGTGTCAGATAGATAAAAAGTAAATAAATTGCAGCAAGGTATTTTTGGTTTTAGTAATATGATTAAGATAGACCCGGGGGCCATAGTTTTCACTAGAGGCTCCTCTATCGAAACAATAACATACGGTGGATAGACAAATTACTGTTGGGCAATTGATAGAAAAGTGCACAGTTATGACGTTATTCATGGCAATGAGCACATATATAGGCACCACATCCGTGACAAGTAGACCGACTCTTGCCTGCATCTACTACTATTACTTGACCAATCTAACGCTATCTAGCATGCATCTATGGTATTAAATTCATCATAAACATAGTAACATTTTAAGCAAGATGACATGATGTAGACAAAGTAAACTCAAGCAATATGATTAAAACCCGTCATTTATCGTTAATGACAACATTACAAATATGTGTCTCTCTACCCCTTCTGTCACGAGGTGAGGACACCGCAAGATTGAACCCATTACAAAACACCTTTCCTACTAAAGATAAATCAATCTAGTTGGCCAAATGGATAGATCAGAGAGAAATACAAAGCTATCATAATCATGGATAATAAAAGTTCATAAAAGACTCAATTACTTTCAATGAATAATCTGTCATAAACCCACAGTTCATCGGATCCCAACAAACACGCCGCAAAAGAAGATTACATTGGATAGAACTTCAAGAAGATTGAGGAGGACATGGTATTGAAGATCAAATAGAGAGAAGAAGTCATCTAGCTACTAGCTATGGACCCGTAGGTCTGTGGTGAAATACTCACACATCATCGGTAGGGTAGCAAGGTTGATGTAGAAGCCCTCCATGATCGATCCCCCCTCCAACAGAGTACCGGAAAAGGCCTCTAGATGGGATCGCAGAAGAACAGAGACTTGCGGTGGCGGAAAAATTGTTTCGGGTGGCTGTGGGAGTCCTAGATTCGGGGGTCCTCAGGTGTCCGGCCTATCCCACATGGGCTGGGCTAATGGGTCATGGAGACAAAGCAGAAGACCACCTCTCGTGTCCGGGTAGGACACCTATGTGCATAGAACGACAAGTTTGGTGTCCGGGTGTAATACTCCTTTCCTCTGTGAACCGACTTTTTATAACCCTAGGCCCCTCCGGTGTGTATATAAACCGTAGGGGTTAGTCCGTAGAGGGCATCAGAATAATCATAGGCTAGACAGCTAGGGTTTAGCCATTACGATCTCGAGGTAGATCAAGTCCTGTAACCCTTATACTCATCGAATACAATCAAGCAGGACGTAGGGTTTTACCTCCTTTAAGAGGGCCCGAACCTGGGTAAACATCGTGTCCCCATTGTCCCTTGTTACCATTGATCCTTAGACTCACAGCTTTGGCCCTGTTGGGAAACGGAGCATGCAGTTTCAAAAAAATTCCTACCCTCACGCAAGATCTATCTAAGAGATGCATAGCAATGAGAGGGGGAGAGTGTGGCTACGTACCCTCATAGATCGAAAGCGGAAGTGTTTGACAACGCGGTTGATGTAGTCGAACTTCTTCTAGCTCTGACCGATCAAGTACCAAACGCACGGCACCTCCGAGTTCTGCACACGTTCAGCTTGGTGACGTCCCTCGCCTTCTTGATCCAGCAAGACGCCGAGGTAGTAGATGAGTTCTGTCAGCACGACGACGTGGGTGACGGTGACGGTGTAGTGATCCTCGCAGGGCTTCGCCTAAGCACTACGAAGAAATGACCGAGGGTGTAAACTGTGGAGGGGGGCGCCGCACACGGCTAGGCACTTGTTTGTTGTGTGCTAGGCGCCCCCCTCCTCATATATATAGGTGGGAGGGAGGGAGGAGCAGCCATAGGAGGCACCCAAGTAGGAGGAATCCTACTTGGAGTCCCTCCCAAGCCGCGCGCCCCCTGCCATATATAACCGAGGTGGAAGGAAAGAGGGGGGAGGGAAGGAAGTAGGAATCATAATCCACTCTTTCCTTGCCCTCCCCTCTTTCCTTCTCTTCCTCATAGGGCTGGCCTCTATAGGGGCGCACCAGGGCTAGTGTGTCCCCTCACTTGGCCCATAAGGCCCATATCTTTGCCCGGGGTGTCTGAAACTCCTTTCCGGTGACCCGATAAGTACCCGGTACCCTCCAGAACACTTCCGTTGTCCGAATACCATTGTCCTATATATATATATATATATATCAATCTTTACCTCTCGACCATTTCGAGACTCCTCGTCATGTCCGTGATCTTATCCGAGACTAGGAACAACATTCGGTCACCAAATCACATAACTCATATAATACTAAATCGTCATCGAACGTTAAGCGTGCGGACCCTACGAGTTCGAGAACTATGTAGACATGACCGAGACACCTCTCCGGTCAATAACCAATAGCGGAACATAATAATAAACATTTATCATGATATAAGGAAATATAAAGTAACAACTTTATTATTGCCTCTAGGGCATATTTCCTCCAGTCTCCCACTTGCATTAGAGTCAATAATCTAGTTCACATCCATGTGATTTAACACCAATAGTTCACATTGTCATGTGATTAACACCCACAGTTCACATCGCCATGTGACCAACACCCAAAGGGTTTACTAGAGTCAATAATCTAGTTCACATCTGAAAGGATCGATATAGTTGACTAGAGGGGGGGGGGTGAATAGGAAACTAACAATTTTTAGCTTTTCTTTACCAAATTAAACTTTGCATCAAAGTAGGTTGTCTAGATATGCAACTAGGTGAGCAACCTATATGATGCAACAACAACAAGCACACAAGCAAGCAAGGGATATAACACAAATAAGCTTGCACAAGTAAAGGCACAAGATAACCAAGAGTGGAGCCGGTGAAGACAAGGATGTGTTACCGAAGTTCCTTCCTTTTGAGGGGAAGTACGTCTCCGTTGGAGCGGTGTGGAGGCACAATGCTCCCCAAGAAGCCACTAGGGCCACCATATTCTCCTCACGCCCTCACACAATGCGAGATGCCGTGATTCCACTATTGGTGCCCTTGGAGGCGGTGACCGGACCTTTACAAACAAGGTTGGGGCAATCTCCACAACTTAATTGGAGGCTCCCAACGACACCACGAAGCTTCACCACAATGTACTATGGCTCCGCGGTGACCTCAACCGTCTAGGGTGCTCAAACACCCAAGAGTAACAAGATACGCAAGGGATTAGTGGGGGGAATCAAATTTCTCTTGGTGGAAGTGTAGATCGGAGCCTTCTCAACCAATCCCTAGAAAATCAACAAGTTTGATTGGCTAGGGAGAGAGATCGGGTGAAAATGGAGCTTGGAGAAACAATGGAGCTTAGGGTTGGAAGAGGTAGTCAACTCGGGGAAGAAGACACCCCTTATATAGTGGAGGGACAAATCCAACCGTTATCCACCAACCCAGCCTGCACAGCACGGTACTACCGCGCCAGGATCGCGGTACTACCGCAAGGGCATGCGGTACTACCGCAGGGCCCCGCGGTACTACCGCCCGAGCAGCACAAACCTGGATCGCCCAAACGCACTGAAGCAGAGGGCGGTAGAACCGCTTGCGCGGTACTACCACACCACCTTGCGGTACTACCGGAAGGCAGGGAAGTTCCAGATTTTGGGAAGGCACGGACATATAAAATACATCTATGGCAACTTCCGCTGAGTTGGAGTCAATGCAAAAACCCGACACGGTAGTACAGCACGCAGAGCGGTACTACCGCGCGGCGGCTGAGCCAGGCCAGGACGCACGGTACTACCGTGCACCGGGCGCGGTACTGCCGCGTAGGGCGCGGATGTAAAAATTTACATCCGCCCCTACTACTGCTGCGCAGCAGCACTTGGCATGGGGGCCACGGTACTACATCTCCTGAAGAGCGATACTACCGTGGGCTCTTGCGGTACTACCGCACCATGGTCCGGTACTACCGCAAGGGCCTGCGGTACTACTGCTCCTAGGAGCAGTACTACCGCATGCCCAAGCTCAGCAACCAAGACAAGTTGCATAGACGTGAAAAACAGAGGATGCTCCAAAGTGCCAAAGGAAAGGAGGTGCAAAAGGAGTAGACGTGTACGTGATGATTCCACCCAAACCTTTCCAAAGCGGACCCCCTCTTAATAGTACGACTTTCCTACGAGTCAAATCCACCAAAAAGAAATGTAGAGAAACGTCGTCTCCAATAGTCTTCGAGGGGCACCAAACCGTCTTGTGCCCAGTGATGAAATGTCTGAAATACTCAAGGCACACGATTAGTCCGCAAAAGCATTGTCATCAATCACCAAAACACCTTAGCGATAAATATGCCCTTACAATCTCCCCCCTTTTGGTGGATTGATGACAATACGGGATTTGCACAAAAGGAGATAGCATAGAGCATGAGCAAACCCCACGTCTATAAAATATCGACGGGCTCCCCCTAGATGTGTGCTATCTAGACAAGTGCTTTGGACTGCACGACACACATACTAGGACCAACACTCCCCCTATATTTTATAGACAAGGCATATCTTGCAACAACAAGGCTAACACTATGCAAGATAGTAAATATGAGCAAAATATAAATAGCACAAGGAAACATAAGCTCAATAAGGTACGATAGAGTGCATATGTCTTACACCATATGATAGATAAGTCTCACAAGCGCAAACCAAACCAAAGCAAACGAGGTTCAAACGAGAAGGCAAACAAACCAAACACGACACACGACTCGCAAATCCCTACACTCTCTCCCCCTTTGGCATCGAGACGCCAAAAAGGCAGAGAGGACACCTACAACACAAGTGGTGGCCCAAGCGGAGTAGTCACTCGCACGCTCTTTCTCGGACTCGGCAGCTGGGATGGGCTGCTCCTCAGAATCGGTCCACTTGTAGCCTTGTTTGGCCATCCACTCGGCCT
The DNA here is from genome assembly GCF_002575655.3 of Aegilops tauschii subsp. strangulata. NCBI lineage: Eukaryota > Viridiplantae > Streptophyta > Magnoliopsida > Poales > Poaceae > Aegilops > Aegilops tauschii. The sequence continues at coordinate 320,723,829 of NC_053038.3, read as the reverse complement.
CTGGAGTGATGTGCTCCTCGGAGCCGCCAGAAACTTCCTCTCCAAACACCCTCATGATCTTCTTGTCGCGGCGGCGACTCTCCTTGGAGGCAACGTGAGTCCGGTACTGCCCCTTTGCCTGCATGCAAAACAAGGCCTTCATCTTGGCCTTCAGCTTCTTAGCCCATGAGGGCTCAGTGGAAGGAGGGGCATACCCAGCAGAGCTGTCCTCATCTGCATCCTCCTCCTCAATCTCTTCCTCATCAACAGCACATCTTAGCAGCCGCTGCCTCAGCACGTGTAGTAGTGTTAGCCCACTGGGGCTTGATGCGGAGTCTGATGGGGTCATGACGAATCCAGTCAGGGGCCAAAAACTCATCCTGAGGGAATAGCTTCTCCCACGTCTTCGAGATCAACAGAAACAGATAAGGTCCATAGATGGGAACCTTGCGGTTGAACACCGCAAAGCGAAGCTCGCACCACATGATGGGGGAGACGTCCAAGGGTTGTGTCTAAGAGATACGCGCCTCCTCACAGAGAAGCATCATGTCCATAAGATAAGCATGCACCTTGTCCTTGTCCCCAATGCGTGGGAAGAGAGAGTTGCGGAAGATCCGGTGCATGATGTCAAGGAAAGGGTTCAGAACCCATGTCTTCTTGCCACTTGGAAGGAGCTTCTCAACATAATATTGCATGAGCTTGTTCTTGTTGGCAGACTCGGGGTTGGCATGAGGGCGAACACCAACGGGCGTGTTGAGCCCCTCATCAGGTACATTGAGCAAAGCCATGAATTCCTGCCATGTAGCAGTCAGCTGACGTCCATTGGTCATCCAGGTCAACCTCCTATCCTCCTCAGTGTGAAAGTGAACCGAAGCAAAGAACTGGGCCACAAGCTCGGGATCAAAGTCCAGGTGAAAAGAGATCACATCCTCAATGGCAAACTGCTCCACGAGATCCAAGGCCTCACCAAAGTAGGCATGGTGCTTCTCCTCCCTCATGTGATTCATATCAATCCAGTGCACGTCCACATATGTGTTCTGCTTGCCCTTGATCACATCCAAATAAATGAGATTTTGCTGCTTGGTCCAGGACAGATCATTGCCTCTGAAGTTGGCACGAGGATTCACATAAGGGTTGATCCTCCTTCAAGCGAGAAACTCTGCCCGCGGAATCTCATCCATGCCCATGGAGGGCTCCTTCTGCTTGGTGGCGGTGGTCTTGGTCCTGCGTTGGGGGGCATTGGAGCGCTCTGGGCTTCATCTTGGTTGTGCAGACGCTTGGACCCCGTGTCACGGCTGGGATTGGAACGGCGAGCAGGAGCACCGGAGCCACCACCTAAGACACAAAACACAAAACACCCATGAGAAGCGAGAAGGATCAATGCAAAGACCACAACAAAACAGGTGAAACAGGTAGAATGCGCACTTGGTAATTGCCAAGAAGAAGATTTGACAGCAACGGTAGTACTGCTAGTTCGCGCTGTACTAAAATTTTAGTGCCGCTCCTAGTCGCGGTAGTACCGCGCGGAGGCACGGTAGTACTGGGGCTCGGAGCGGCAGTAGGACTTTAGTACCACGGCTCGCGCGGTAGTACCGCTCCTGAGGGGCGGTAGTACCGTACGAGCGGTAGTACCACACCTGAGATGCGGTAGTACCGCACGGCGTCAAATCCGAACCAACTGAATCTGAGAACAACCGTGACAACGAGGCGGTACTACGGTTGATCAAATCTACCACGGGACAACATATCAAGTACAATTTCTACGCATCACTACTCTCCTACATCCTACTCTTGCACAGATTTGGCCTAAAATCTCAAGAACAACATGCATCTCCCCAAAAGCCTAGAAGCAAAAGAACGAACAAGAGAGAGAGGGATTTGGGGAGAAACCTTGTTCCATGGCAAGAGGAAGTGGTGGGGAACGATCCCACCGGTCGGAATCCGAGGAGAGCGGCCGGAGAAGGAGATTCGGCGAGGGTCTCCGGTGCCGTTCTTGAGCAAGAGAGAGAGAGGCGGCGGGGAGAGAAACAGACGAATGGGTATGGGGGAGTTGGAACTCCCCCTGCCCGCTCTTAGCCCCACGCGCCCTCGGCAGTGCGGTAGTACCGCACGTCATCGCGGTAGTACCACTCCCCTAGGCGGCAGTAAAAAATTACTGCCCCGCTGGGTGCAGAAGTACCGTGCGCTCCTCACGCGGTAGTACCGTGTCAGGCCGCGGTAGTACCGTGAACTCAAGAAGATGCAAGTTTCAAGAAAGGAAAAAACGAAGTCTTTGCAAGGCAATCTTCAAGCGAACGGACACACCAAAATGCTGACACGCGAGACAACTCAAACAAGATTGACACGACGAAAGGAAGACAAGAGACAACAAGGACTAAGACACTCAACACAACCTCTCTAAAGAGAGGGTGGTGGCCGGAGCCACCTATGTTTGATTCAATTCGTATGGCACCGCGAAGAATTATCCTTGGGCCCATGACCAAAGCTCGTCGTTGAAGCACAAGTACCATAAAAAATGGCTAATGTGAAAGAGTTGATCAATTTATGCATAATGGGGGGAGGGAGAGTTCATTGAGAGAACAACACTCCCCCTATGTCCATGCCTACACCTAAACAAGATAACAAGTTGAGTATGGTGGGATGTGCAAGGGTTCAAGCAACATTGCTCGAATCAATGATGTTTAGCTCATGCCTTAACTCGCGAAATCTTGCTTCATCCAAGGGCTTCGTGAAAATATCTGCAAGGTTATCATGAGTGTTGACGTAGTTGAGCTCGATCTCCCCTCGCCTAATGTGATCCCGGATGAAGTGATACCGAATCTCAATATGCTTTGTCTTGAAGTGTTGCACCGGGTTGAGAGAAATCTTGATGGCACTTTCATTGTCACACCAAAGAGGCACTTTGTCACAAATGACACCGTAATCCTTTAAAGTTTGCCTCATCCATAGGAGTTGTGCACAACAACTACCGGCCGCCACATACTCCGCTTCGATGGACGAGAGAGACACACAACTTTGCTTCTTAGAAGACCAACTTACCAAAGAACAACCAAGGAATTGGCACCCTCCGGAAGTGGACTTCCTATCCACTTTGTCTCCCACCCAATCTGGGTCCGAATAACCTACAAGCTTGAAGTTTGCTCCTCTTGGGTACCATAGGCCAAAGTTTGGGGTATGAGCCAAATATCGAAAGATTCGCTTGACCGCCACAAAGTGGCTTTCCTTAGGTGCGACTTGAAACCGTGCACAAATTCCCACACTCAACATGATATCCGGTCTAGATGCACAAAGGTAAAGCAAGGAGCCAATCATGGAGCGATATACCTTTTGATCCACCGCTTTACCATTGGGATCAATGTCAAGTTGGCACTTGGTGGGCATTGGAGTGGAAGCCGGCTTGACATCACTTAGTTTGAATCTCTTTAGCATGTCTTGAGTGTATTTGGCTTGGTTGATGAAGGTTTCTTCTCTTCTTTGCTTCACTTCGAACCCGAGAAAGAACTTCAACTCTCCCATGGAAGACATCTTGAACTTTGAGGTCATGAGAGCGGCAAATTCCTCATTGAATGCTTTGTTAGGGGAACCAAAGATAATATCATCAACATATAGTTGGCACACAAACAACTCCCCTTTGACCTTCTTTGTAAAAAGAGTGGGGTCGATTTGCCCAACTTCAAATCCACGGTCTTGCAACAACTCGGTAAGGTGGTCATACCACGCACGTGGGGCTTGTTTAAGGCCATAGAGTGCCTTATCGAGTTGATACACATGATCGGGGAAGTAGGGATCCTCGAACCCGGGGGGTTGCTTGACATATACCAACTCATTAATAGGACCATTAAGAAAAGCACTCTTCACATCCATTTGTTGCAACTTAAAGTTGTGATGGGAAGCATAAGCAATCAACAAACGAATGGATTCAAGGCGAGCAACGGGAGCAAAGGGTTCACCGTAGTCGATACCCTCGACTTGGGAGTATCCTTGTGCTACCAATCTTGCCTTATTGCGAATGATGGTCCCATGAGCATCTTGCTTGTTCTTGAATATCCACTTGGTTCCAATGACATTGTGGTTCCCCGTTGGCCTTGGCACCAATCTCCACACCATGTTGTACTCGAAGTTGTTGAGTTCTTCATGCATGGCATTAAGCCAATCCGGATCTTCGAGCGCCTCATAGACCTTTTGGGGTTCAACACAAGAGACAAACACGTGATGTTCACAATAGTTTGCCAATTGTCTACGAGTGCTTACCCCCTTTTGAATGCTTCCAAGAACATTCTTCATGAGATGACCCTTGGTGGAGAGCTTGGAAGCAATCTTGGAGGCACGGCGCTCCAGTTCCTCCTCGGGGGTGAGTCGAGGAGCGGTCACTTGATCATCTTGAGCGCCGTCTTGAGCTTGTTCTTGATCTTGAACTTGCTCGGAGGAGAGAACTTGACCTTGGGCATCACTTGGTGTTTCAACACCGTCTTGAGCTTGATCTTGCCCTTGGTCTTGTTCATGAGGTTGAGGGCCTTCACTTTGTTCTTCGGAAGCATGTGGGCCTTGGGTTGGTGATGGCTCCACTTGAGTGGAGCATTGTCCTTCTCCTTCGGCCACAAGGGGTTCCTCAATGGTTAGGATAAAGCCCACTCCCATTCTTCTTATGGCTTGAGGAGGAATTTCATCACCTACATCACAAGTGCCACGTTGCTCTACTTGGGAGCCATTATTCTCATCAAACTCTACGTTACACGTCTTGACCTATTGAGGACACGGTAAGCATGAGAGTTTGTAGCATAACCAACAAATATGCCCTCATAAGCTCTAGCCTCAAATTTAGACAAACGAACACCTTTCTTGAGAATGAAACACTTACACCCGAACACCCGAAAGTACTTGAGGTTGGGCTTGTTACCGGTGAGTATCTCATATGGAGTCTTGTTCAAGCCTCTGCGGAGATAGAGACAATTTGATGCATGACACGCGGTGTTGATGGCTTGTGCCCAAAAGTTGTATGGAGACTTGAACTCCGCCATCATGGTCCTTGCCGCATCCATCAACGTCCGGTTCTTCCTCTCCGCTACACCATTTTGTTGAGGGGTGTAAGGTGCGGAATATTGATGGTTGATCCCCTCATCACTAAGAAACTCATCCAAGGTGTATTTCTTGAACTCGGTGCCGTTGTCACTTCTTATTGTCAAGATCTTTGCATTGTGTTGACGTTGGGCTTCATTTGCAAAGTCAATGACAGTTTGTTGGGTCTCGCTCTTCCTCTTGAAGAAATATACCCAAGTGTATCTTGAATAGTCATCCACAATCACCAAGCAATACTTTCTACCCCCAAGACTATCAAAGGATGGAGGCCCAAAGAGATCCAAATGAAGGAGCTCCAAAGGCCTCTTCGAGTAAATGATAGTCGTGGGAGGGTGAGCCTTTTCATGTAGCTTTCCTTCGATACAAGCACTGCAAGCACGATCTTTAGCAAAACTAACATTTGTTAGTCCACGGACATGGTCCCCCTTGAGAAGACTTTGCAAAGATCTCATATTGACATGGGCTAAACGGTGATGCCAAAGCCATCCCACGTCAACTTTAGCCATTAGGCATGTGGCGGTCTTAGTGGGTCGCTCCGAAAAGTTAATCACATAGATACCGTTCTCAACATGCCCAACAAAGGCTACTTTAAGAGTCTTGCTCCACAAGAGGGCCACGGTATCAACATCAAAGAAAGTGGCAAAGCCCATGAGTGCAAGTTGTCGAACGAAAAGTAAATTGTATGCAAGGGACTCAACAAGCATGACCTTCTCGATCGTGAGATCATGAGAAATGACAACTTTGCCAAGTCCCAATACCTTAGAGGACGAGGCATCACCCCACTCGACATTGGTGGGCATAGATGGAATCTTGTGAACATCCACCACGAAGTCCTTGCTTCCGGTCATATGATTAGTTGCTCCACTATCGAGCAACCATGATCCCCCACCGGAAGCAAACACCTACAAGAAATCAATGCTTGGTTTTAGGTACCCATTTTGTAATGGGTCCTTTGATGTTAGTAACAAGGGTCTTAGGAACCCAAATAGACCATTCAATGTACTCATAAGAAGAACCAACAAATTTGGCATAAACATGTCCATCACTAGCACGACATAACACATAAGAAGGGTTAAAGTCGCCGGCTTTGTTGGGAAGGGAGGTGTTGCCCTTCTTGGCATCACCACCCTTCACGGTGTTCTTCTTCTTCTCCTTAGTAGCACCCTCTCCCTCCTTCACAAAGGTTTGCTTGAGCGGAGGAGGTCGTTTGGCCTTGTCACTCTTCTTCTTGTTCTTGGACTTGGGCATGTACCCAATCCCTTCCTTGGCCACAACTTCCTTTTGATTGCTCAAAAGGTCGTTGAGGTTCTTCTCTCCTTGTATGCAAGACACAAGGCCTTTCTCAAGTTGCTCCTTCAACTTAGTATTTTCTTCAACAAGATGCACATGCTCACAACATGGGTTAGTGGCATTTGCATTATCAATTAAGACCATATGAGGAAATGTGGCCTTCTCCTTGGTTAGCTTTACTTGGAGTTGATCATGAGACTCTTTGAGGCTAGCATGAGCACCCTTCAAGACCTTGTGAGCCTTGTCAAGTAAGTCAAACTCCTCTTTGAGTCTAGCAAGATCAACCCCAAGCTTGGCCTTCTCGGAGGTTAGCACATGAGAGACGACAAGAGCATGATCAAGATCTTTCTTTAATTTAGCATGATCATTGTTGTGTGACTCCTCAAGAGCCAAACGAAGACCACACTCTTCCTCAAGAGCATTGGAAAGATCCGAAATCTCATCGGCATAGTCACGACTATGCCCCTCCATCTTAGAGATGGTATCTTCGTGAGCCTCGATCATGTCATTGGCTTCACCAAGTTGTTCCAAGAGAGCAACGAAGTGCTTCTTGGATTTACCCTTGAGTTTACTCATAAAAGACTCAAACTCATTTTCCTCCACATTAGAACCCTCATGTTCATCAATGCAATCCGTCAATGAAGGATTATTAATGATGGTAGTTTTGATGTTGGGGGTTACCTTGTTGGTGGCTTTAGCCATGAGGCACTTGGCGGTGATGCTCTCATTGGGTGAGTCGAAGAGAGACACCCGTGGAGTTGTCGCAATGGCAACAGAGGCCATGGCAACCGACTCACCATCTTCATCATCATCATCATCCTCATTATACTCTTCTTGGACCACCAACGCCTTGGGAGGTGTCTTCTTGGTGAAGTTGCTCTTGTTGGGGAAAGACTTGGCCTTGTCCTTTCGGATGAGCTTGACACCATTGTCCTCCCTCTTCTCGTAGGGACATTCCGCAACAAAATGGCTCACATTGCCGCAATTGTAGCAAGTCCTCACTCGTTGCTTGACCTTCACGCCACTTGAGTTGCTCTTGTTGAAGTTGGGCCTTGTGTTCTTCTTGCTCCAAAATTGCCTTGAAGCAAGAGCCATGTGTTCATGATAGCATACTTTGTATCTTCGGGGTTGCTTTCCTCTTCTTCTTCTTCTTCTTCTACATTAACCTTGGCCTTCAATTCAAGGTTGGGCTTCTTTGCCCTTTGAGAACATAGCACCGCATTGTCGGCGGTCTTGTCCAAGATGCTCATAGCCACAAACTCATCCAACACTTCACTTGAGGACAAGGTGTGGAAGTCCGGCCTTTGACGAATGACGGAGGACATGGCCTTGTGGTAAGGCATCATTGCCTTGAGAAATTTGTGCTTGATCCAATTGTCATCCGTGTCCTTGCTCCCATGATCTCGGAGTGAGACCGCGAGTTTGGTTACGCTCCGGTAGATCTCACGAGGTTCTTCATCTTCTTTCATGGCAAACTCATCGGCTTCATCTTGCACCACTTCATAGTTGGAGCGTTGAATGCTTGCGCTTCCCCGGTAGAGGGAGACAACACAATGCCATGCATCTTTGGCCATGGCGAAGGGCCGAAGATGAGGGAGATCTTCGGGTGGGATTGCATCTTGGATGATGAAGAGAGCATTCTCATTGAATTGATTATCCGCAGCTTCTCTAGGGGTGAAGTTGCTTCGGTCATGCGGATAGAAACCTTCTTCAATGATTCTCCAAAGATTAGTATTCACATGATTTAAATGACGCTTAAAGCGATAAACCCAAGAATCAAAGTCCTCATTTTTCACAATCTTAGGGGGAGGACCGACATGATTCAAATGAGTGGAAGGAATCGGTCCACCATAAATAAGTGGAGGTTCCACATGGGCAAAGATGCCGGTGCCATTTTTACCACTAGAAGAAGGAGTCTTTTCATTAGTAGCTTCCCCCTTGTTGGAGTTAGCATCCGTCACCTTGTTGGTGGGATCACCCACTTTCAACGGTGCGGTGGATAATTTAAGCCCTTCAATGAATTTATTAAACATGCTTTCAACCTCGGTCATCATGGAGGTTTTCAATGTGTCCAAAGCCACATTGAATTCCTCACGAGAGACCGCGGTTCCCCCATCGCCCGTAGACGAGACCGGATTTGCACCGGAGTGCTCCTCCACACCGTCTACGGTGTCAACCATACTCTTCGAACTGCAAAGTCCTTAATAAAGAGACGAGGCTCTGATACCAATTGAAAGGATCGATATAGTTGACTAGAGGGGGGGGGGCGAATAAGCAACTAACAATTTTTAGCTTTTCTTTACCAAATTAAAATTTGCATCAAAGTAGGTTGTCTAGATATGCAACTAGGTGAGAAACCTATATGATGCAACAACAACAAGCACACAAGCAAGCAAGGGATATAACACAAATAAGCTTGCACAAGTAAAGGCACGAGATAACCAAGAGTGGAGCCGGTGAAGACGAGGATGTGTTACCGAAGTTCCTTCCTTTTGAGGGGAAGTGCGTCTCCGTTGGAGCGGTGTGGAGGCACAATGCTCCCCAAGAAGCCACTAGGGCCACCGTATTCTCCTCGCGCCCTCACACAATGCGAGATGCCGTGCTTCCACTATTGGTGCCCTTGGAGGCAGCGACCGGACCTTTACAAACAAGGTTGGGGCAATCTCCACAACTTAATTGGAGGCTCCCAACGACACCACGAAGCTTCACCACAATGGACTATGGCTCCGCAGTGACCTCAACCGTCTAGGGTGCTCAAACACCCAAGAGTAACAAGATCCGCAAGGGATTAGTGGGGGGAATCAAATTTCTCTTGGTGGAAGTGTAGATCGGAGCCTTCTCAACCAATCCCTAGAAAATCAACAAGTTTGATTGGCTAGGGAGAGAGATTGGGCGAAAATGGAGCTTGGAGCAACAATGGAGCTTAGGGTTGGAAGAGGTAGTCAACTCGGGGAAGAAGACACCCCTTATATAGTGGAGGGACAAATCCAACCGTTATCCACCAACCCAGCTTGCGCAGCACGGTACTACCGCACCAGGGTCGCGGTACTACCGCAGGGCCCCGCGGTACTACCGCCCGAGCAGCACAAACCTGGACCGCCCAAACGCACTGAAGCGGAGGGCGGTAGAACCGCTTGCGCGCTACTACCACACCACCTTGCGGTACTACCGCAAGGCAGGGAAGTTCCAGATTTCGGGAAGGCACGGACATATAAAAATACATCCATGGCAACTTCCGCTGAGTTGGAGTCAATGCAAAAACCCGACACGGTAGTACAGCACGCGGAGCGGTACTACCGCGCGGCGGCTGAGCCAGGCCAGGACGCATGGTACTACCGTGCACCGGACGCGGTACTACCGCGTAGGGCGCGGATGTAAAAAATTACATCCGCCCCTACTACTGCTGCGCTGCAGCACTTGGCCTGGGGGCCATGGTACTACAGCTCCTGAGGAGCGGTACTACCATGGGCTCTTGCGGTACTACCGCACCTTGGTCCGGACTACCGCAAGGGCCTGCGGTACTACCGCTCCTAGGAGCAGTACTACCGCATGCCCAAGCTCAGCAACCAAGACAAGTTGCATAGATGAGAAAAACGGAGGATGCTCCAAAGTGCCAAAGGAAAGGAGGTTCAAAAGGAGTAGACGTGTACGTGATGATTCCACCCAAACCTTTCCAAAGCGGACCCCCTCTTAATAGTACAGCTTTCCTACGACTCAAATCCACCAAAAAGAAACATAGAGAACGCCGTCTTCAATAGTCTTCGAGGGGCACCAAACCGTCTTGTGCCCACTGATGAAATGTCTGAAATACTCAAGGCACACGATTAGTCCGCAAAAGCATTGTCATCAATCACCAAAACACCTTAGGGATAAATATGCCCTTACAACGTCGCCATGTGATTAACACCCAAAGAGTAGTGATCATGTTTTGCTTGTGAAAGAGGTTTAGTCAACGGGTCTGCTACATTCAGGTCCGTATATGTATTTTGCAAATTTCTATGTCTACAATGCTGTGCATGGAGCTACTCTAGATAATTGCTCCCACTTTCAATATGTATCCAGATTGAGACTCAGAGTCATCTGGATCGGTGTAAAAGCTTGCATCGACGTAACTCTTTACGACAAACTCTTTATCACTCTCATAACCGAGAAATATTTCCTTAGTCCTCTTTAGGTACCTAAGGATAATTTTGACCGCTGTCCGGTGATCTACTCCTAGATCACTATTGTACCCCCTTGCCAAACTCATGGCAAGGTATACAATAGGTCTGGTACACAGCATGGCATACTTTATAGAACCTATGGCTGAGGCATAGGGAATGACTTTCATTCTCTCTCTATCTTATGTGGTCGGGCTTTGAGTCCTACTCAACTTCACACCTTGCAACGCAGACAAGAACCCTTTCTTTGACTGATCTATTTTGAACTTCTTCAAAAAAATTGCCAAGGTATGTGCTTTGTGAAAGTCCTATTAAGCATCTCGATCTATCCCTATAGATCTTGATGCCCAATATTCAAGTAGCTTCACTGAGGTCTTTCATTGAAAAATTCTTATTCAGGTATCCTTTTATGCTATCCAGAAATTCTATATCATTTCTGATCAACAATATGTCATCTACATATACTATCAGAAATGCTACAGAGCTCCCACTCACTTTCTTGTAAATACAGGCTTCACCAAAAGTCTGTATAAAACCATATGCTTTGATCACCTCATCAAAGCTTATATTTAAACTCCGAGATGCTTGCACCAGTCCATAGATGGATTGCTGGAGCTTGCACACTTTGTTAGCACCTTTAGGATCGACAAAAACCTTCTGGTTGCATCATATACAACTCTTCTTTAAGAAATCCATTAAGGAATGCAGCTTTGACATCCATTTGCCATATTTCATAAAATGCGGCAATTGCTAACATGATTCGGACAGACTTAAGCATCGCTACGAGTGAGAAAATCTCATCGTAATCAACACCTTGAACTTGTCGAAAACCTTTTGCGACAAGTCGAGCTTTGTAGATAGTAACACTACCAATAGTGTCAGTCTTCCTCTTGAAGATCCATTTATTCTCGATGGCTTGCCAATCATCGGGCAAGTCCACCAAAGGTCATACTTTGTTCTCATACATGGATCCTATCTCAGATTTCATGGCCTCAAGCCATTTATCGGAATCTGGGCTCATCATCGCTTCTTCATAGTTCATAGGTTTGTCATGGTCCAGTAACATGACTTCCAGAACAGGATTACCATATCAATCTGGTACGGAACATGCTATGGTTGACCTACGAGGTTCGGTAGTAACTTGATCTAAAGTTTCACGATCATTATCATTAGCTTCCTCTCTAGTTGGTGTAGGCATCACGGGAACAGTTTTCTGTGATGAGCTACATTCCAATTCGAGAGAAGGTACAATTATCTCATCAAGTTCTACTTTCCTCCCGCTCACTTCTTTTGAAGGAAACTCCTTCTCTAGAAAGTTTCCATTCTTGTCAACAAAGATCTTGCCTTCGGATTTGTGGTAGAAGGTGTACCCACTTGTTTCCTTAGGGTATCCTATGAAGACGCACTTCTCCGATTTGGGTTCGAGCTTATCAGGCTGAAGCCTTTTGACATAAGTGTCGCAACCCCAAATTTTAAGAAATGACAGCTTAGGTTTCTTGCCAAACCACAGTTCATACAGTGTCGTCTCAACGGATTTAGATGGTGCCTTATTTAACGTGAATGTAGCTGTCTCTAATGCATAACCCCAAACGATAGTGGTAAATCGGTAAGAGACATCATAGATCGCACCATATATCTAATAAAGTAGGGTCACGACGTTCGGACACACCATTACGCTATGGTGTTCCAGGTGGTGTGAGTTGTGAAACTATTCCACATTGTTTTAAATGAAGGTCAAACTAGTAACTCAAATATTCGCCTCCGCGATCGGATTGTAGAAACTTTATTTTCGTGTTACGATGATTCTCCACTTCACTCTGAAATTCTTTGAACTTCTCAAATGTTTTAGACTTGTGTTTCATTAAGTAGATATACCCATATCTGCTCAAATCATCTATGAAGGTCAGAAAATAATGATACCCGCCGCAAGCCTCAACACTCATCGGACCGCATACATCGGTATGTATTATTTCCAATAAGTCAGTAGCTCATTCCATTGTTCCAGAGAACGGAGTTTTATTCATCTTGCCCATGAGGCATGGTTCGCAAGTATCAAATGATTCATAATCAAGTGATTCCAAAAGTCCTTCTGCATGGAGTTTCTTCATGCGCTTTATACCAATATGACCTAAACGGCAGTACTACAAATATGTTGCACTATCATTATCAACTTTGCATATTTTGGCATCAATATTATGAGTATGTGTATCACTACGATCGAGATTCAATAAACCATTCACCTCGGGTATATGACCATAGAAGGTTTTATTCATGTAAACAGAACAACAATTATTCTCTGACTTAAATGAATAACCGTATTGCAATAAACATGATCTAATCATATTCATGCTCAACACAAACACCAAATAATATTTATTTCAGGTTCAACACTAATCCCGAAGGTAGAGGGAGTGTGCGATGGTGATCGTATCAACATTGGAATCACTTCCAACACACATTGTCACTTCGCCCTTAAATAGTCTCTGTTCATTCTGCAACTCCTGTTTCGAGTTACTAATTACAACAACTCAACTGGTATCAAATACCCAGGGGTTGCTACGAACACTAGTGAAATACACATTAATAACATGTATAACATATATACCTTTGTTCACTTTGCCATCCTTCTTATCCGCCAAGTATTTGGGGCAGTTCCGTTTTCAGTGACCATTCCCTTTGCAGTAGAAACACTTAGTTTCAGGCTTAGGTCTAGCTTTGGGCTTCTTCACGGGAGTGGCAACTTGCTTGCCATTCTACTTGAAGTTCCCTTTCTTTCCCTTGCCCTTTTTCTTGAAACTAGTGGTCTTGTTAAGCATCAACACTTGATGTTATTTCTTGATTTCTACCTTCGCCGATTTCAGCATCGCGAAGAGCTTGGGAATTGTTTTTGTCATCCCTTGCATATTATAGTTCATCATGAAGTTCTAGTAACTTGGTGATAGTGACTAGAGAACTCTGTTAATCACTATCTTATCTAAAAGATTAAATACCACTTGATTCAAGCGATTGTAGTACCCAGCCATTCTGAGCACATGCTCACTAGCTGAGCTATTCTCCTCCATCTTGTAGGCAAAGTACTTGTCAGGGGTCTCATACCTCTTAACAGGGGCATGAGTCTGAAATATCATTTTCAGCTCTTGGAACATCTCATATGCTCCATGGCATTCAAAATGTTTTTGAAGTCCCGGTTCTAAGTTGTAAAGCATGGCGCACTAAACTATCAACTACTCATCATATCGAGCTTGCCAAACGTTCATAACGTCTATATCTACTCCTGCAATAGGTATGTCATCTAGCGGTGCATCAAGGACATAAGTCTTCTATACAGCAATGAGGATAATCCTCAGATCACGGACCCAGTCTGCATCATTACTACTATCATCTTTCAACTTAGTTTTCTCTAGGAACATATCGAAAATATATAGGAGCTATATCGCGAGCTATTGATCTACAACATAGATATGCAAATACTATCAGGACTAAATTCATGATAAATTAAGTTCAGTTAATCACATTACTTAAGAACTCCCACTTAGATAGACATCCCTCAAGTCATCTAAATGATACGTGATCCAAATCAACTAAACCATGTCCGATCATCATGTGAGATGGAGTAGTCATCAATGGTGAACATCTCTATGTTGATCATATCTACTATATGATTCACGTACGACCTTTCGGTCTCAAGTGTTCCGAGGCCATGTATGTACATGCTACGCTCGTCAAGTTAAACCCGAGTATTCCGCATGTGCAAAACTGTCTTGCACCCGTTGTATGTGAACGTAGAGCTTAATTATCACACCCGATCATCACATGGTGTCTCAGCACGACGAACTGTCGCAACGGTGCATACTCAGGGAGAACATTTATACCTTGAAATTTTAGTTAAGGGATCATCTTATAATGCTACCGTCGTACTAAGCAAAATAAGATGCATAAAAGATAAACATCACATGCAATCAAAATATGTGACATGATATGGCCATCATCATCTTGTGCTTTTGATCTCCATCTCCAAAGCATCGTCATGATCTTCATTGTCACTGGCTTGACACCTTGAACTCCATCATAGCATCGTGGTCGTCTCGCGAACTATTGCTTCTACGACTATCGCTAACGCATAGTGATAAAGTAAAGCAATTACATGGCGTTTGCATTTCATACAATAAAGAGACAACCATAAGGCTCCTATCGGTTGCCAGTAACTTTTACAAAACATGATCATCTCATACAATAACGTATATCACATCATGTCTTGACCATATAACATCACAACATGCCCTGCAAAAACAAGTTAGACGTACTCTACTTTGTTGTTGCAAGTTTTACGTGGCTGCTATGGGCTTCTAGCAAGAACTGTTCTTACCTATGCATCAAAACCACAACAGTGATTTATCAAGTTTGCTGTTTTAACCTTCAACAAGGACCGGCCAAAGTCAAATTCGATTCAACTAAAGTAGGAGAAACAGACTCCCGCCAGCCACCTTTATGCAAAACTAGTTGCATGTCTGTCAGTGGAACCGGTCTCCTGAACGTGGTCATGTAAGGTTGGTCCAGGCCGCTTCATCCAACAATACCGCCGAATCAAAATAAGACATTGGTGGTAAGTAGTATGACGATCACCGCCCACAACTCTTTGTGTTCTACTCGTGCGTATCATCTACGCATATACCTGGCTCGGATGCCACTGTTGGGAAACGGAGCATGCAATTTCAAAAAAAATCATACGCTCACGCAAGATCTATCTAGGAGATGCATAGAAACAAGAGGGGGAGAGTGTGTCTACGTACCCTCGTAGGCCGAAAGCGGAAGCGTTTGACAACGCGGTTGATGTAGTCGAACTTCTTCTAGCTCCGACCGATCAAGTATCAAACGCACGGCACCTCCGAGTTCTGCACATGTTCAGCTCGGTGACGTCCCTCACCTTCTTGATCCAGCAAGATGTCGAGGTAGTAGATGAGTTCTGTCAGCACAACGGCATGGTGATGGTGATGGTGAAGTGATCCTCGCATGGCTTCGCCTAAGCACTACAAAGATATGACCGAGGGTGTAAACTGTGGAGGGGGGCGCCGCACACGGCTAGGCAATTGCCTGTTGTGTGCTAGGCGTCCCCTCCTCATATATATAGGTGGGAGGGAGGAGTAGCCATAGGGGGTGCCCAAGTAGGAGGAATCCTACTTGGAGTCCCTCCCAAGCCGCGCGCCCCCTACCATATATAACCGAGGTGGAAGGAAAGAGGGGGGAGAGGGAAGGAAGTAGGAATCCTAATCCACACTTCCTTGCCCTCTCCTCTTTCCTTCTCCTCCTCATAGGGCTGGCCTATATAGGGGTGCACCAGGGTTGGTGTGTTCCCTCATTTGGCCCATAAGGCCCATATATTTGCCGAGGGTGTCCGAAACTCCTTTCCGGTGACCCGATAAGTACCTGGTACCCTCTAGAACACTTCCGGTGTCCGAATACCGTCGTCCTATATATCAATCTTTACCTTTCGACCATTTCGAGACTCCTTGTCATTTCCGTGATCTCATCCGGGACTCTGAACAACATTCGCTCACCAAATCACATAACTCATATAATACTAAATCGTCATCGAACGTTAAGCGTGCGGACCCTACGGGTTCGAGAACTATGTAGACATGACCGAGACACCTCTCCGGTCAATAACCAATAGCGAAACCTGGATGCTCATATTGGCTCCTACATATTCTACGAAGATATTTATCGGTCGAACCGTTATGACAACATACGTAATTCCCTTTGTCAATCGGTATGTTATTTGCCCGAGATGAGATCGTCAGTATCTTCATACCTAGTTCAATATCATTACCGGCAAGTCTCTTTACTCGTTCCATAATACATCATCTTGTAACTAACTCATTAGTCACTTTGCTTACAAGGCTTCTTATAATGTGCATTACTGAGAGGGCCCAGAGATACCTCTCCGATACTTGGAGTGACAAATCCTAATCTCGATCTATGCCAACCCAACAAACACCTTCGGAGATACCTGTAGAGCATCTTTATAATCACCCAGTTACGTTGTGATGTTTGATAGCACACAAGGCATTCCTCTGGTATCCAGGAGTTGCATAATCTCATAGTTGAAGGAATATGTATTTGACATGAATAAAGCAATTGCAATAAAACTGAATGACCAATATGCTATGCTAACGGATGGGTCTTGTCCATCACATCATTCTCCTAATGATGTGATCCCGTTCATCGAATGACAACACATGTCTATGGTTAGGAAACTTAATCATCTTTGATTAATGAGCTAGTCTAGTAGAGGTTTACTAGGGACACAGTGTTTTGCCTATGTATCCACACATGTATCAAGTTTCCGGTTAATACAATTCTAGCATGAATAATAAACATTTATCATGATATAAGGAAATATAAAATAACAACTTTATTATTGCCTCTAGGTCATATTTCCTTCAGGCCCCCTACCCGAGATCTGCCGGTTTTGACACCGACATTGGTGCTTTCATTGAGATCTCCGCTGTGTAGTCACGAAAAGCGATCTATGGCTCGCCTTGTCATCAACAACGATATCACTTCTGGAAGGAGCCTAACTTCAGGATAGGTCCTCCAGCTCGGCGGTTTCACCGTGGGTGCCCGCATGGCCATCAAGTTGACAGCGTCCCCCGTGATAGCAATTCACCACCCCCTCATCGGTCTCGAACACCCCAAAAAGATGGATCCGACGGACATCTCGTCCTTAAACGAGCTGCTAGATCGCATCGCCGCCCTGGGGCTTTCAACGGACTATGATCGGATCAGGCTTAAACCTGACCAGAGGGAAATCAATCTCCCGCTGATCACTCACCTGGTAGCGGTCGTCGAGGAACGAGTAGGAAACACTTCTTCCCCTAAATTAAAGACCAGCTATGTTCGGATCTCTGAACCCCTTGAGTCGGATACCCTTCCTTTGGATGAGACTCCGCGTAACCCCAAACTCAGGGTCGGACATAGGGTCCCGGGAGCACTTGGATCTTCCCGGATCCAAACTGGTGACCTTGGAGATTTTACAAGCTCCGGATACAATCTTGGGCCGGGATTCGAGTTTTAGCCCACCCACCCACCACAATCAATACTCTCCAAGTAATTCAGGCCCTCCAGACATATGTGACCTAATGTATGTACGGCCGCAACCTCACGAAATAGTCCATCACTTTTGGGCCAGGTTCCTACTTTTCAAAAACAAGATTAAATATTGCTGCGACGACGATGCAGTTCCGGTCTTTCATCGCAATTGTACGGACGAGGGAATTCTGAACGCCCTCGGCCGTCGTCGCATACAGAGTTTCACAGAATTATCACACTTAGTACGGAAGTACTACGCGATGGAAAGCACATGGAAGGCCCAAAAAACCCGGTTGGAACCTGCTGCCTTCAAGCAATGTACTGCCCGGGCAAAACGGATACACCCTTACGAGGCATCCGACCATAAGCCCGTCGGTAAGACAAACAAACCCTTTACGGGATACAGGTCTGTTCTTGACGAACTCCTCGACAAACCCTTTCCGATATATGTGGCGCCGAGCACTGACTCAACTCACAGCCTTCGAGCATGTTGGGTACTCCGGCAGGTAGCTAAAAGTGGGGAGGCGATCCTCACCACCGCCACTCCAGAGAAGCATTCTCTAGAGGATGACGATTTTAACGTCCTTATGGTCTTCGAGACTTTCTCTTCAAATAATTGGCGTAAGAGGGCACTTTGCGACCTCGCCGAAGTCCACCAAGTAACCGCAGTGACCCATGGAACGACGCGGCAATAACCTTCACGGCTGACGACGAACCAAGGGCCCGATCAGTCTGAGCACCCGCCGCTTTAGTACTAAACCCCATTGTGGACGGCTTTCAACTTACCAAAGTGCTCATGGACGGCGGCAGTGGGCTTAACCTCATCTACGAGGACACGCTCGACAAAATGCACATTGATAGAACACGCATCGAGCAAAGCAGTGCCACCTTTCAAGGCATCATCCCTAGTCGAGAAGCACGATGTTCGGGGAGAATTAAAATTGATGTATTATTTGGCACACCTGAAAATTACATGTCGGAGGAGTTGCTCTTTCACATTGTTCCCTTCAATAGCGGATATCACGCCCTTCTAGGGCGGGACACTTTTTCACGCTTCCAAGCCGTACCCCATTATGGGTACATGAAGCCTAAAATGCCAGGGCCCAATGGAATAATCACAGCTACGAGTGATCCGGATAAAGCACTCCGCACCGAAAACAAAACCGCATCCTTGGCCCTAGAGGCACTATCCAAAGCCTTCACGGCCGAAGAACTAACCACCCTATGATCCATAGTGGACAAGGATGATGTGATTCTCGATAAGAGACCTAAATCCACCTCTTTCAAGCCAGTAGATGAAATAGTTAAATTTCAAGTGCACCCGAGGATCCTAATAAAACAGCGTCCATCGGAGCATAGCTGGATCCGATGGTAGACGCCGCCTTACGCGCGTGCCTACGAGAAAATTGGGATATCTTTGCCTGGTACCCTTCGGACATGCCCGGGATCCCACGCAGATTGGCCGAACACAGCCTCAACATAATCAAAGGGTTCAAACCTGTCAAGCAAACTCTGCGGTGATTTTCTGAACCCAAACGACAAGCTATGGGGGAGGAGCTAGCCAAACTACTCGAGGCCGGGTTCATCAGAGAAATCAAACACCCGAATTGGCTAGCCAACTTGGTCATGGTGCCGAAAAAGGATAAATCTTGGCGCCTTTGTGTTGATTTCAAAGACCTCAATAAGGCTTGCCCTAAAGACCCTTTCCCGTTGCCCCGCATTGACCAGATCATTGATGCGACCGCGGGACACAACTCATTGTGTTTCCTCGACGCTTACTCTGGATACCATCAGATTAAAATGAAGGAGTCCGATCAGGCCACAACGACGTTCATCATCCCGTACGGGCCTTTCTGTTTCAACACTATGCCTTTTGGGCTTAAAAACGCTGGTGCCACTTACCAACGCATGATTCAAACATGCTTGGGAAAACAAATCGGCAAGACAGTTGAAGCATATGTGGATGGCGTAGTCATCAAGACTAAACACGTCGAATCATTGGTGGATGATCTCCGCCTCACATTTGATAACTTCCGAACATACGACATACGGCTCAATCCAGAAAAATGTGTCATCGGCATTCCAGCCGGGAAGCTACTAGGGTTCATCGTCAGGAATTGAAGCAAACCCAGCTAAAATCCGAGCCTTGTCGCAATTGGCTATGCCGGCAGACTTAAAGCAGGTCCAAAAGCTAGCAGGGTGCATGGCGGCTTTGAGCCGTTTCATCTCTAGATTAGGAGAAAAAGCATTACCACTTTATAGACTGCTCAGACGCACCGACAACTTTGAATGGATAGAAGCGACCATAGCTGGATTGGAAGAAATAAAAACCTTATTACCAGGCAATCTAATCATAGCCGCCCCAAGTATTGGCGAGCCTATGTTGCTTTATATCTCCGCAACTCACCAGGTAGTGAGCGCCGTACTCGTCGTCGAGCGAGGGGAAGAGGGGCATAAATTCCCCATCCAAAAGCCAGTCTATTATGTATCGGATGTCCTTACACCATGCAAATCCCGATACCCTCACTACCAAAAGATAGCTTACGCGGTCTTTATGGCATCCCGAAAACTCCGACACTATTTTCAAGAGTGTTCGATCATGGTGGCATTTGAAGTACCACTCAACGACATCATAAACAACAGGGACGCCATCGGCCGCATAGCTAAATGGGCCATTGAGCTCTTACCGTTCGAAATAACATACAAGACACGCTGAGCTATTAAATTTCAGGTGCTGGCTGACTTCGTTGCAGAGTGGATGGAAGCCGAGCTCCCCAAAGAATATAGGTCCTACTCCAATTGGATCATGTACTTCGATGGCTCTAAAATGCTAGATGGACTGGGAGCTGGCATCATCTTGACATCCCCTACGGGGGACACAGTCCGCTACGTGTTGCAAATCGTGTATACAGACTCCAATAACGCAGCCGAATACGAGGCACTTCTACATGGTCTACGCATGGCTGTCTCCATGGGCATACAACGCCTAGAGGTGCGTGGCGACTCAACCTCGCAATATCCCAAGTAAATGGAGAGTTCGATGCAAAAGATCCAAAAATGGCGGCATATCGAAATGTCATATTAAAAATATCGGCTCGGTTCGAGGGGCTTGAATTTCATCACGTAGCTCGAGACAGTAACCAGGCAGTGGATATACTCGCTCGCATGGGCGCCAAGCGCGACCCCGTCCCGCCTAATACCTTTGTGGAAAGGCTCTTCAAGCCATCCGTGGTATGGCAGGGTGAGAGCGGAGACACCAGTACGGACCTGATCACGCCCCCAGCAGCCGAACACAATACATATATCATTGGGGGGTCGGCTATTGAAATAACACCCTCTGCTCATGAGATCATGGTCGTTATTGCTCCTTGGACTGAACCTTTCCTGGCCTACCTTAATAGGCAGGAGCTTCCCGATGATCAAAATGTGGCCCATCGCATAGTTCGACGCTCTAAAGCCTACAAAGTTCACGAAGGTGAGCTGTACAAGAAAAGCACTACCGGAGTTCTCCAAAGGTGCATCTCCGAAGAGGAGGGACGACAACTCTTGGCCAAAATACATGCTGGTCTGGGCGGCCACCACGGCACAACTCGGGCCCTTGTAAGAAAAGCCTTCTGAACAGGCTTTTTCTGGCCAACGGCCCGGGCAGACGCACAAACCCTTGTCCAGCATTGTGTGGGATGTGAGATTTTCGCCAATCAAAGTCATATGCCTCCCACTGCCTTAAGAGCAATCCCCATTACTTGGCCCTTCGCGGTCTGTGGGCTCGATATGGTCGGACCCCTTAAAGGGGGAAGCCACAAAAAGAAATATTTACTCGTTATGGCGGATAAATTCACTAAGTGGATAGAGGCCAAACCAGTAAAAATGGCTGAAGCAGGACTAGTGATTGACTTTATATCTGGTGTGGTACACCGTTACTGTGTCCCGCACAACATTTTCACTGACAATGGCTCCAATTGTACAGCTGATGAGGTGAAAACTGGTGTGCTAAATGGGGCATTAAACTTGACTATCCATCCGTCTATCACCCTCAAACAAACGGTCAGGTTGAACGGGCCAATGGCCTGGTAATGAGCGGCATTAAACCCTGACTGGTGCGCTCCCTACGAGAGTCAGATAAGCACTGGGTTGAGGAACTCGATTCCGTGCTCTAGGGGCTGCGGACTACACCAGACTAAACAACCAGATATACACCTTTCTTCATGGTGTACGGTGCGGAAGCTATCCTGCCTTGCGACATTATTCATGACTCACCTCGAGTGCGGATGTACGAAGAGTGAGAAGCCAAGCTTGATCGTCAGGACGACCTAGATGGCCTCAAAGAGGAGCGTGATATTGCACAAGCCCGTTCCGCATTTTATCAACAACATGCCAGGCGATACCAAAGCAGAGAAGTGCAGGCCAAGACTTATAACGTTGGCGACCTCGTCTTACGTCTCCCAGAGAAGAAGAAGGATAAGCTCAAACCAAGATGGGAGGGCCCCTTCATCATAGATGAAGTTCTCATAGGAGGAGCCTATCACCTTCGTAATGCATCGGATAATCGCCTTGAGCCGAATCCATGGAACGCTGCTCGGCTTCGACGATTCTATGGATAGTTCGGTCGCACCCTTTTTTATTTTTACTTTGACTAGGTTCCTTTTTTCTCCTCTCCTTTTTTATTTTTTCCTTTTTATATCCCAGGGTATGTTCGGATCTACCGAACTGTTAGGGGTACACATCTTTAAATGTATACACCCCACTATAATTGGGGGCTTCTTTGACGAAGCTTATTACTAAGAGCTTGTTGCTTACATTGTTTATGTTGTTTGTTGTATACATCTTTTGCCATTATATGCAGCTCTATGACTTAAGTTTTTGCCAATCTGGGTTGCCTCGCTCCTGTGTTTATATCCTACGTTCCCGATTGTTCGGCTAGGGTGTAAAGGGAGTACCTCTGCGATTGTTACAACCGGGTAATTCAGATATGTACCTCAGACGGGTGAAGCCGAAAGCTAGCATTCTTAAGGGAATAATTGGTCGGCAAGCAACGACAGATTGTTTACGTTTACGTAATTCTTCTAACAAATACGGGATGGGCTGCCCATAATTCTATCTTTCGGATCAAAGCCTCGGCATGCATAATTAAGCATGCCGACCCAAGGAAAGGAACCCTGCTTAACGGAACTATTTTCCCTGGAAGATGTTTCTTACGTTAAATAGTAATATAACATAACTCCCCAAACAAATTTTGTCTGCTTGAGCAATATGACCGGATTTCCTGGTTTCCGGACATAATGAATGTTTATTACATTCAACCATGGTATCCGGAAACACTCCAACTTCTTGGTTCGGAGGTTGAAGCCGAAGGCCTGCGATGGCAAATTTTGACAAGTTCGGTTGGAGATAAGTTCGGTGAAAACATACATTGATACATTGAATCGAACGCCCACTCTTTATCTATGTCATCTATAAGACTGTTTAAGCTACAGTCATCTTGCAAATATTTCGCAGCTATCATCACTTGGTCATATACCAAGTTCACGGGAATCTCTTTTCCGTCTGGTCCCCGAGGTCCAACTCGGGCCATATGATTTGGATCGAGCCCGGTGTACCGTGTTTTCACCATCGCACATGCCTCTCGTGCACCTTCCTGGCATGCTGACGCTTTCCATAGCTCAAAACGGCGCCGGGCACCTTTGAACAGGTTCAACAACTCCTCCATACTTTCTGGAGGGGCACCGGATGGCCATAAGGCTTTGACCATACTCTTCATGGCTTTCCGGGCCTGCTCATGCACTACGGATAGCTCTTTTAGAACGTCGCCTCCGAATCCGGATACGTCTTCTTCATGACGCCTGGTTAGCAGACCTGCAAGAACAGCATTATAAACACTCCGAATTATGGGATAATATGAGTGCCCTAGATGGTTCAAAGGTCATACCGAATATGCCGCCTTTCAAATTTTTATTCTCTTGTTGTGCATCCGATAATTGAGCCTTTAAGCTCTTCATCTCTTCGGCTTGCTTATCCTTTTCCTCCTCCAGTTTGTTCTTTTGATCAATGGTCATCGTGAATTTCTTCATTTCCTCTAGCTCTGTGGTGGCGGCATTTAGCTTTTTCCGGCTCGTTTCAAGCTCCTGGGACAGCGTGTTGTTCTTCTCTTTGAGAACCTGCGGTCATAACGATCCTTACATCGGTTGGTCTAACCGCTTCAAGTCTCGGGGGCTACTGGCATATATCTATTAAATTTACACAAACTCTTACCTGCATATCCTTGGAAAATAGGTGAGCGACTCCTGCAAGTCCGTCTCGGGTGGCTCGGATATATGCATCCACGGAGCTGAGGGTATTGAATTCCTGCTCAGTGAAAACTGGAGCATGCATGGTCTCTTTCAGTCGTCGATGATTCATCGCACTCTTCACTTCGGAATTTGTGACGGATATGTCATCCGAATCCTCATGAGGTGGATGAGTTGGCGTTGCATCTGTATTGGCTCTCGTCCTGGTTGATGAGCCCGGTGCTATCGTCTAACTGGGATTTTGGACACGGGTCGCCGTGTGCTCCTCCTGAGTTAAGATGGAAGGAGAAATACGAGAAACTGGTCTTATGCCTAGGCACATATTACAAAGTTATACCTCTTTGATGAAGGAGGGGGCTCGATGGCGCTCCTGGTTTCCTTTCGTTTTGAAGGCTCACCCTGCGTAGATTCTACCTTCCTAGAGGCTGCCCTCGATGGAGTGCGGCTCGCCGAGCGCCAATCCTATGAAGCACGATTCAGTGTGATGGGTAAGACGCAAGTGGGGGGCTCCTTTTTTGAGGATGATTTCCGAGTACTTACCTTGGAGAAAGGGAACAGGCCGGGGTAGTCGGCCATAGTAGCCACTTCCGAGCCGTCAAGGCTCGCTTCATAAAAGACTCCATCATCAAACTCTATAAATATATCTGGATCCTCGCGGAAGCCGGGGTCTTTGTTGCGAGCATGGTCCTCTGGCTGGGGGGAGGGGCAATGGACATCTTCGACTACCTTACTCCATGTCTATTTTAAGACGACCAGAACAATTTGATTAGCGCACCTCGATAATGAGGTAGGACAATGCTGATAATCAAAAACTTACCCATTCAATTGGGTTATACATGGAAAAACCTTCCCGACAATTTAAACGGGTGAATTCTTCTTTCTCCCCCTTATAAAGATTTGCCAGAATGGCGGCCAGAGCGGCTGGGGTATCCGGGTCCTCGTGCTTATAACGAGATGCGTCGTCCTTCCTGTTGTAACACCATAAAGGGGTCACTCTGGACTAAAGGGGCTGGATGCATCGCTCTATCGCGATGGCCATGACTTCGATTATCAAGAGTTCGAAATGGGCAAGTAACCTGACCTTGCTGACCAACCTCCTTACTTCCGCAATGTCTTTTTGTTTGGGGCTCCGGGGACGCCAATTGAGGCGTTTCTTCAAAGGAGCACTGGAGAATTCGGGATGTCCACGTCGAACTGGGTCCGGAAGGGGAACGTCCTCAATATAAAACCATTCTGAAGTCCATTCTTCGGATCCCTTTTTGGGAGTTCCAACGGGGTAACTTGATCGGGCTATGCACCATACTTCGGCGCCACCCACTTCAAATATAGAACCCCCTTGATGGCAAGGGATGAGACAAAATAACTTTCTCCACAGTTCAAAATGAGCCTTGCAGCCTAAGAACAGTTCGTAGAGAGCGACAAAACCCGAAATATGCAGGATAGAACCTGGTGTGAGGTTGTGCAGCTGGATCCCGTAGAATTCCAATAGACCCCTGAGGAAGCGGTGGATCGGGAATCCTAAGCCCCTCAGAAGAAATGAGACGAAGCACACCCTCTCCGCCTTGTTGGGGTTGGGGAAATTCTCTGCTAGCACATCATTGCCAATCGAGGCCAATCCCGCCCGCACGAAGGCTAGATCTGCGGGAGGGAGATATCCCTACGTCTGAAGTCGATTCAGCTGGAGGTGAGACACTGAGCAGCTTCGCCAATCACCCGCTTGAGGGCCATGAGGGCGCGAGGAAGATCTAGGAGCGCTTGCCATGTTTTGAAGTTTTTCGTGGTTTGCCCTGATGCTCTTTGAGCGATATGGGATGGCATTTGGAGATCTAACCTCCTTATATAGATGCTGCCCTTCCATAGTAAGGGGCTTATTTGTAAAAAATTATGGACCGTTCACATTCGCCCGACGCGTGGAAATCGAGGAGACGATAGGAAGGAATCGTAAAGGCAGAACATGGATGGCAAAACCGGACTGTCGTCAATCCGAAGTATGACGAAGAACCCACCTTGCAAAGCCGAAGACATAAGCCAGATACTACATCGTCATTGAAAAAGGCAAGTTCGGGGGCTACTGAGGGAGTCCTGGATTCGGGGGTCCTGAGGTGTCCGGCCTATCCGATATGGGTCGGGCTGATGGGTCGTGGAGACAAAGCAAAAGACCACCTCTCGTGTCTGGGTAGGACTCCTATGTGCGTAGAATGGCAAGTTTGGTGTCCGGGTGTAATACTCCTTTCCTCAGTGAACCGACTTTGTATAACTCTAGGCCTCTCCAGTGTGTATATAAATCATAGGGGTTAGTCCGTAGAGGGCATCAGAATAATCATAGGCTAGACAGCTAGGGTTTAGACATTACGATCTCGAGGTAGATTAACTCTTGTAACCCCTATACTCATCGAATACAATCAAGCAGGACGTAGGGTTTTACCTCCTTTAAGACGACCCGAACCTGGGTAAACATCGTGTCCCCATTGTCCTTTGTTACCATTGATCCTTTGACTCACAGCTTGGCCCCCCGTACCCGAGATCTGTCAATTTTGACACCGACAGTGGCTCTCTGGGGGTTCCCACTATTTGAGAATTTATAGAGGTGGAACTAGGACAGACAGAGCCATGTGGGGCCCACAAGGTAATAGGGCGCGCCCTGCTGCCTTGCCATCTGATGTCGCTTGAACTATGTCGGTATTTCCCCAAAGAGGAAGGGATGATGCAATACAGCTACGGTAGGTTGATGTCTACTACACAACCTTCTTCTTGTAGACGTTGTTGGGCCTCCAAGTGCAGAGGTTTGTAGGACAGTAGCAAATTTCCATCAAGTGGGTGACCTAAGGTTTATCAATCCGTGGGAAGTGTAGGATGAAGATGGTCTCTCTCGAACAACCCTGCAACCAAATAGCAAAGAGTCTCTTGTGTCCCCAACACACCCAATACAATGGTAAATTGTATAGGTGCACTAGTTCGGCGAAGAGATGGTGATACAAGTGCAATATGGATGGTAGATATAGGTTTTTGTAATCTGAAAATATAAAAACAGCAAGGTAACTAATGATAAAAGTGAGCGAAAATGGTATTGCAATGCGGTGAAACAAGTCCTAGGGTTCATACTTTCACTAGTGCAAGTTCTCTCAACAAGGATAACATAATTAGATCATATAACTATCCCTCAACATGCAACAAAGAGTCACTCCAAAGTCACTAATAGCGGAGAACAAACGAAGAGATTATTGTAGGGTACGAAACCACCTCAAAGTTATTCTTTTCGATCAATCCATTAGGCTATTCCTATGAATGTCACAAACAGCCCTAGAGTTTGTAGTAAAATAACACCTTAAGACACAAATCAACCAAAACCCTAATGTCACCTAGATACTCCAATGTCACCACAAGTATCCGCGGGTATGATTATACGATATGCATCACACAATCTCAGATTCATCTATTCAACCAACACAAAGAACTTCAAAGAGTGCCCCAAAGTTTCTACCGGAGAGTCAAGACTAAAACATGTGCCAACCCCTATGCACAGATTCCCAAGGTCACAGAACCCACATGTTGATCACCAAAACATACATCAAGTGAATGAATAGAATACCCCATTGTCACCACGGGTATCCCACGCAAGACATACATCAAGTGTTCTCAAATCCTTAAAGACTCAATCCGATAAGATAACTTCAAAGGGAAAACTCAATCCATTACAAGAGATAGAGGGGGAGAAACATCATAAGATCCAACTATAATAGCAAAGCTCGCGATACATCAAGATCGTGCCAAATCAAGAGCACGAGAGAGAGATCAAACACATAGCTACTGGTACATACCCTCAGCCCCGAGGGTGAACTACTCCCTCCTCGTCATAGAGAGCGCCGGGATGATGAAGATGGCCACCGGTGATGGATGCCCCCTCCGGCAGGGTGCCGGAACAGGGTCCCGATTGGTTTTCGGTGGCTACAGAGGCTTGCGGCGGCGGAACTCCCGATCTAGGCTTCTTTTCGGGGGTTTCTGTATTTATAGGAATTTTTGGCGTCGGTCTCATGTCAGGGGGGGTCTCCGAGTCATCCACGAGGCAGGGGACATGCCCAGGGGGGTAGGGCGCGCCCTCCACCCTCGTGGATGGCTCGGGACTCTCCTGGCCCAACTCTTTTACTTCGGGGGCTTCTTTGGTTCATAAAAAATCATCAAAAATTGGCACTTCAATTGGACTCCGTTTGGTATTCCTTTTCTGTAAAACTCAAAAACAAGGAAAAAACATAAACTGGCACTAGGCTCTAGTTTAATAGGTTAGTCCCAAAAATCATATAAAATAGTATATAAATGCATATAAAAAATCCAAGATGGATAATATAATAGCATGGAACAATCAAAAATTATAGATACGTTGGAGACGTATCAAGCATCCCCAAGCTTAATTCTTGCTCGTCCTCGAGTAGGTAAATGATAAAAACAAAAAATTTGATGTGGAATGCTACCTAACATATTTATCCATTTAATTATCTTTATTGTGGCAAGAATATTCAGATCCATAAGATTCAAAACAAAAGTTTAAAATTGACATAAAAATAATAATACTTCAAGCATACTAACAAAACAATCATGTCTTCTCAAAATAACATGGCCAAAGAAATCTATCCCTACAAAATCATATAGTCTGGCTATGCTCTATCTTCATCACACAAAATATTTAAATCATGCACAACCCCGGTTTCAGCCAAACAATTGTTTCATACTTTAGTATTCTCAAACTTTTTCAACTTTCATGCAATACATGAGCGTGAGCCATAGACATAGCACTATAGGTGGAATAGAATGGTGGTTGTGGAGAAGACAAAAGGAGAAGATAGTCTCACATCAACTAGGCGTATCAACGGGCTATGGAGATGCCCATCAATATATATCAATGTGAGTGAGTAGGGATTGCCATGCAACGGATGCACTACAGCTATAAGTATATGAAAGCTCAAAAAGAAACTAAGTGGGTGTGCATCCAACTTGCTTGCTCATGAAGACCTAGGGCATTTGAGGAAGCCCATCATTGGAATATACAAGCCAAATTCTATAATGAAAATTCCCACTAGTATATGAAAGTGACAACATAGGAGACTCTCTATCATGAAGATCATGGTGCTACTTTGAAGCACAAGTGTGGTAAAGGGATAGTAGCATTGGCCCTTCTCTCTTTTTCTCTTTTTTTTTGTTTTCTCTCATTTTTTGGGGCCCTCTCCTTTTTTTTGGCCTCCTTATTTTATTTTATTTTTTATTTTTCGTCCGGAGTCTCAACCCGACTTGTGGGGGAATCATAGTCTCCATCATCCTTTCCTCACTGGGACAATGCTCTAATAATGATGATCATCACACTTTTATTTACTTACAACTCAATAATTACAACTCAATACTTAGAACAAAATATGACTCTATATGAATGCCTCCGGCGGTGTACCGGGATGTGCAATGACTCAAGAGTGACATGTATGAAAGAATTATGAAAGGTGGCTTTGCCACAAATACGATGTCAACTACATGATCATGCAAAGCAATATGACAATGCTTAAGCGTCATAATAAACGGAACGGTGGAAAGTTGCATGGAAATATATCTCGGAATGGCTAGGGAAATGCCATAATAGGTAGGTATGGTGTCTGTCTTGAGGAAGGTATATGGTGGGTGTATGGTACCGGCGAAAGTTGCGCGGCACAAGAGATGCTAGCAATGGTGGAAGGGTGAGAGTGCGTATAATCCATGGACTCAACATTAGTCATAAAGAACTCATATACTTATTGCAAAAATCAACAAGTCATCAAAACAAAGTACTACGCGCATGCTCCTAGGGGAAGGGTTGGTAGTAGTTAACCATCGCGTGATCCCGACCTCCACTCATAAGGAAGACAATCAATAAATACCTCATGCTCCAACTTCATCACATAACGGTTCACCATAAGTGCATGCTACGGGAATCACAAACTTTAACACAAGTATATCTCAAATTCACAACTACTCCAATTGCATGACTCTAATATCACCATCTTCATATCTCAAAACAATCATAAAGAATCAAACTTCTCATAGTATTCAATGCACTTTATATGAAAGTTTTTATTATACCCCTCTTGGATGCCTATCATATTAGGACTAAATTCATAACCTAAGCAAATTACCATGCTGTTTAAGACTCTCAAAATAATATAAGTGAAGCATGAGAGTTCATCAATTCCTTCAAAATAAAACCACCGTCGTGCTCTAAAAAGATATAAGTGAAGCACTAGAGCAAATGACAAAGTACTCCGAAAGATATAAGTGAAGATCAATGAGTAGTCGAATAATTATGCAACTATGTGAAGACTCTCTAACATTTAAGAATTTCAGATCTTGGGATTTTATTCAAACAGCAAGCAAAACAAAATAAAACAAAATGACGCTCCAAGCAAAACACATATCATGTGGTGAATAAAAATATAGCTCCAAGTAAGGTTACCGATGAATGAAGACGAAAGAGGGGATGCCTTATGGGGCATCCCCAAGCTTAGGCTCTTTGTTGTCCTTGAATATTACCTTGAGGTGCCTTGGGCATCCCCAAGCTTAGGCTCTTGCCACTCCTTATTCCATAGTCCATCGAATCTTTACCCAAAACTTGAAAACTTCACAACACAAAACTCAACAGAAAACTCGTAAACTCCGTTAGGATAAGGAAATAAAATCACCACTTTTGGTACTGTTGTGAACTCATTATTTATTCATATTGGTGTAATATCTACTGTATTCCAACTTCTCTACAGTTCATACCCTCCGATACTACGCATAGATTCATCAAAATAAGCAAACAAGACATAGAAAACAGAATCTGTCAAAAACAGAACAGTCTCTAGTAATCTGTAACTCTCGAATTATTCTGTAACTCCAAAAATTCTTAAATAAATTGGTGGACGTGAGGAATTTTTCTATTAATATTCTGCAAAAAGAATCAACTTAAAATCACTCTTCTGTAAACTAATCTCGTGAGCGCAAAGTTTCTGTTTTTTACAACAAGATCACATTAACTTTCACCCAAGTCTTCCCAAAGGTGCTACTTGGCACTTTATTGAAACAAAAGTTATAAAACATGATTACTACAGTAGCTTAATCACGTGGACACACAAAAACAGTCGGGGTAAATATTGGGTTGTCTCCCAACAAGCGCTTTTCTTTAATGCCTTTCTAGCTAGGCATGGCAATTTCAATGACGCTCACATAAAAGATAAGAATTGAAACATAAAGAGAGAGTCATGAAGAATATGACTGACACATTCAATCCTAACCCACTTCCTATGAATAGGGATTTTGTGAGCAAACAATTTATGGGAACAAGAATCAACTAGCATAGGAAGATAAAACAAGCATAACTTCAAAAACTTTTAACACATAGAGAGGAAACTTGATATTATTGCAATTCCTACAATCATATATTCCTCCCTCATAATAATTTTCAGTAGCATCATGAATAAATTCAACAATATAACCATCACATAAAACATTCTTTTCATGATATATAAGCATAGAAAATTTACTACTCTCCACATAAGCAAAATTCTTCTCATTCG
The DNA here is from genome assembly GCF_002575655.3 of Aegilops tauschii subsp. strangulata. Lineage (NCBI taxonomy): Eukaryota > Viridiplantae > Streptophyta > Magnoliopsida > Poales > Poaceae > Aegilops > Aegilops tauschii. Next base: position 320,692,383 of record NC_053038.3, on the reverse strand, counting down.
GAACAGTGGGAGTATCATAAGAAACTCAAATACTATAAATTGTTTCCACATTAAAAGAGTAATGTTCAGAAAAATGGTAATCATAATCATGACAAGTTTTGTAAATATAATCATCACTACTTTTTATAACATAAGTATCATCACAATAATCATCATAAGTACCAACTTTGTTCTCATCATAATCAATTGAAACCTCTTCCAAGATAGTGGAATCATTACTAAATAAAGTCATGACCTCTCCAAATCCACTTTTATAATTATCACAATAAGATTCAATATCCTCCAAAATAGTGGGGTCATTACTTCCTAAAGTTGACACTCTTCCAAACCCACTTTCATCAATATAATCATCATAAATAGGAGGCATGCTATCATCATAATAAATTTGCTCATCAAAACTTGGGAGACTAAAAATATCATCATCATTAAACATAGCATCCCCAAGCTTGGGCCTTCTAATATCATAAGCATAATCACTCTCATCATTAATAGTATGGATAGCACCAATAGTATAGCATTTATCATCATCACAATGAGTAATAGGAGCAACATCATTTGGCAGGGATACCTTTTTACCTTTGCTTCTTCGTCTTTTCTTTTTCTTCTTCACATTAAGTATGGGTTTAATCCTCTTTTTGGAGCTCCTTATTAATGAGATTGGTTGAATAGAAGGCTCCTCCTCGTTACCTGATTCATCATAAGAAAGAATACGAGGATATTGGGAATCTCTTCCCTTTCATTAGTATTCTCTTCATCTTCTATTTGTTTTCTTGTCTTTATGTAATTGGCAATATAAGGATTTTCAATGCAATTCACCGCACAATACATATAAATTTCCTCTAAATCAAAATCAAGAACTTTATCAGGGAAAAATTCTGGAATATCCTTAGTTATACGTTTGATTTCTTCGTAACCCACAAGCAAACTAAGTTCATTATGATGCGCAAGGGAAATCAAGTCATCACAATTTTTGGACACGATATGATCATGAGACAATTTGCATTGGAGATTTAAATGATCATGTTCATTGCAAAGTTCACAAGGATGGCAAAAAAATTAAATTTTCATCACAAGCATCTAGCCTCTCTTGCAATCATTTAGTTTCTAAATACTTATGCCTGTTGCAAAATCTATCTTCCCTATTTGTTGTGTGCTTGCAAGCTCTATGCACTCCACAAAAATTGACATGCTTATAAGATATATTTTTATCATGACTAGTGCAATCATCATTAGTACTATGGATATTCAAAGAGTTCATACTAACAACATTGCAATCATGCTCATCATTCAAAGATTGTATGCCAAACATTTTATTGCATTCTTCTTCTAACATTTTGGCACAATTATCGGAATCCTTATTTTCATGAAAGATATTAAAAAGATGGAGCATATGAGGCACCCTCAATTCCATTTTTTTGCAGTTTTATTTTCTAAACTAACTAGTGATAAAACAAGAAACTAAAAGATTCGATTGCAAGATCTAAAGATATACCTTCAAGCACTAACCTCCCCGACAACGGCGCCAGGAAAGAGCTTGATGTCTACTACACAACCTTCTTATTGTAGACGTTGTTGGGCCTCCAAGTGTAGAGGTTTGTAGGACAGTAGCAAATTTCCCTCAAGTGGATGACCTAAGGTTTATCAATCCGTGGGAGGCGTCGGATGAAGATGGTCTCTCTCAAACAACCCTGCAACCAAATAGCAAAGAGTCTCTTGTGTCCTCAACACACCCAATACAATGGTAAATTGTATAGGTGCACTATGGATGGTAGATATAGGTTTTTGTAATCTGAAAATATAAAAACAACAAGGTAACTAATGATAAAAGTGAGCGAAAACGGTATTGCAATGCGTTGAAACAAGGCCTAGGGTTCATACTTTCACTAGTGCAAGTTCTCTCAACAAGGATAACATAATTAGATCATATAACTATCCCTCAACATGCAACAAAGAGTCACTCCAACGTCACTAATAGCGGAGAACAAACGAAGAGATTATTGTAGGGTACGGAACCACCTCAAAGTTATTCTTTCCGATCAATCCATTGGGCTATTCCTATAAATGTCACAAACAGCCCTAGAGTTTGTAGTAAAATAACACCTTAAGACACAAATCAACCAAATCCCTAATGTCACCACAAGTATCCGCGGGTATGATTATACGATATGCATCACAAAATCTCAGATTAGTCTATTCAACCAACACAAAGAACTTCAAAGAGTGCCCCAAAGTTTCTATCGGAGAGTCAAGACGAAAACATGTGCCAACCCCTATGCATAGATTCCCAAGGTCACGGAACCCGCAAGTTGATCACCAAAACATACATCAAGTGAATGAATAGAATACCCCATTGTCACCACGGGTATCCCACGCAAGACATACATCAAGTGTTCTCAAATCCTTAAAGACTCAATCCGATAAGATAACTTCAAAGGGAAAACTCAATCCATTACAAGAGATAGAGGGGGAGAAACATCATAAGATCCAACTATAATAGCAAAGCTCGCGACACATCAAGATCGTGCCAAATCAAGAACACGAGAGAGAGAGAGATCAAACACATAGCTACTGGTACATACCCTCAGCCCCGAGGGTGAACTACTCCCTCCTCGTCGTGGAGAGCGCCGGGATGATGAAGATGGCCATCGGTGATGGATGCCCCCTCCGGCAGGGTGCCGGAACATGGTCCCGATTGGTTTTTGGTGGCTACAGAGGCTTGCGGCGGTGGAACTCCCGATCTAGGTTTCTTTTTGGGGGTTTCTGTATTTATAGGAATTTTTGGCGTCGGTCTCGCGTCAGGGGGGGTCTCCGAGTCATCCACGAGGCAGGGGGCGCGCCCAGGGGGTTAGGGCGCACCCTCCACCCTCGTGGATGGCTCGGGACTCTTCTAGCCCAACTCTTTTACTTCGGGGGCTTCTTTTGGTCCATAAAAAATCATCAAAAATTGGAACGTCAATTGGACTCCGTTTGGTATTCCTTTTATGTAAAACTCAAAAACAAGGAAAAAATAGAAATTGGCACTGGGCTCTAGGTTAATAGGTTAGTCCCAAAAATCATATAAAATAGCATATAAATGCATATAAAACATCCTAGATGGATAATATAATAGCATGGAACAATAAAAAATTATAGATACGTATCATAGGTATTTCCGTCAGTTATGAAACCAAGGTTATCAATCCAGTAGGAGAACCAAGCAACACTATGTAAATGGTACATGCACACAAAGAACAAATACTTGCAACCCGATGCCTATGAGGGGTTGTCAATCCCTCTACGGATAATGGGCCAGAAATATTCAAGTTGACGGGATAAATTTGTGATAGATTGGATAAATAGATCTCGATAAAACGCGAAATAAAAGATGCAAACAAAAAGTGCAGCAAAGTATTTTTGGTTTTTGGTATAATAGATCTGAAAAACAAAAGCAAATAAAAATAGATCTCAAAGCAAATATGATAAAGAATAGACCCGGGGGTCGTAGATTTCACTAGTGGCTTCTCTCAAGAAATAGCACACGGTGGGTAAACAAATTACTGTTGGGCAATTGATAGAAGATCGAATAATTATGAAAATATCCAAGGCAATGATCAATATATAGACATCACATCCAAGATTAGTAGACCGACTCCTGCCTGCATCTACTACTATTACTGCACACATCGACCGCTATCCAGCATGCATCTAGTGTATTAAGTTCATGGAGAAACGGGTAATGCAATAAGAACGGTGACATGATGTAGATGAGATCTATTCATCTAGGAATAGCTCCCATCTTTTTATCCTTGATAGCAAAGCTACATGCGTGTCTTGCTGCCCCTTCTGTCACTGGGAAAGAACACCGCAAGATCGAACACATCACAAAGCACCTCTTCCCATGGCAAGAAAATTTGATCTAGTTCACCTAATTAAACAAAAGATTAAAAGAAGAAATACGAGGCTATAAATAATCATGCATATAAGAGATCAAAGGAAGACTCAAGTAATATTCATGGATATATATCTGATCATAAACTCAAAGTTCATCTGATCCCAACAAACACACCGCAAAAAGAGTTACATCAAATAGATCTCCAAGAGACCATTGTATTGAGAATCAAAAGAGAGAGAGGAAGCCATCTAGATACTGACTATGGACCCATAGATCTATGATAAACTACTCACGCATCATCGGAGAGGCACCAATGAGGGTGATGAACCCCTCTGTGATGGTGTCTAGATTGGATCTCGTGGTTCTGGAACTTGCGGCATCTAGAATTGTGTTTCGTCGACTCCCCTAGGGGTTCTAGAATATTTGGGTATTTATAGGACGTAGAGGCGGTGCGGGAGGCCACCGAGGTGCACTACTGCAGGTTGCTGCTAACGCGACACTACGATCAGAGACCCTTTGATGAAACTGTGTGCGATGCATTAATCGCAAACGGTGGTGTAAAAAAACTGTCAAAAAGGGTGCCAAATGTTTGGGATGACGGATGCATCAAACACGGTTCAGATTTTAGTTGTGTGTCGATGCAAGGCATACAGTTCAGTTCAGTTAACTGTTTGCGATGTGGCAGAACAAAAGAAACGGGCAGCCAGATGAAGGTGTGTGCGATATACAACTTACGGTTCACTCAGGTGAACTGTTTGTGATTAGGCAACACAAAAGAAACGGCCAGCCAGATCAAGGTGTATGCGATATACGGCATATGGTTCACTCGGATGAACTGTTTTTTATTAGGCAATGCAACAGAAATGGTTCGACCTGATCAAGGTGTGTGCAATGGAGGGCATACAGTTCATTTCGATAAACTGTTTGTGTTGAGCCAAGAGAACAGAAACGTTTCACATAAATAAGATGTGTGTAATACGCGACAAACATCAAATTACATAGGTGGCTAGTACACACATGGCATTTCCACACACCAAAGTAAACTATTACATGCATAATTAACTAGGATAAACGATCATCTGATCATCATCTACTTCTTGTGCTAACTCGATGTTCCTTCTATTCTAAGTTTCCATTAGTTGATGACATTTTATGAACACTCCACCCTTTCCCACCATTTCCTCACCAGTTTCCCGCCACCCAACGATATTGTGCATAAACCTAGGCGGCGCGCGACGCACAGAGGCAACAAGCACAGCCTGTAGCACATCCACCTTTTCCAAGCATGCCAACCCACCAAAGCGCCACCTCTGCCATCAACCTCGTCGACGAGGAAAACGAGCAAGCGCCAAGGCCCGTCGAGGCCTAGGCGCTCCCCAGAAACATGATGGACGACACCGTGATGCGCGTCATCGCCAGGGTTGAGCACACCCTTGGCGCATGGTACTTTAGCGTCACGGATCAAGATAGGCATGTCAGCGCCGCGAGGCTGCAGCTCGCCGCACAACATGATCGATGGCGCGCCGCAGAGCAAGCTAGGCGCGTCCGTGCCGATAGGCCGCGGCTCGCCGCACGATGAGACCGTTGGAGCGCCGCAAAGCGAGAGGCGCGGCGCGCCTATCAGCAAGAGCGGATCCATCGGCGCTTGCCTGCTGTCGACAGGGCGTCGCAATTGGGTACACGTCCCGTCAGTACCCCCATTCCTTGCTAGGAGTGGGCAGAGGCCCTCCGCGCCGTACTTGCACCAGAGGCCGGCCGCGCCATATTTGCACCGAACGCCCGCCGCGTCGTTCGCCTTGTCCGCGGCCCGCTCGATGCCAACACACTGGTCGGTAGGCTCGACCGCCTCCTTGGACCAAGTGTCCACCTGGGCGCAGTAGAGGAACATGGCCATCACATCCTCAAGCTGGTGATCTCCGATGAAATAGTCAATTTGGAGCTCGAGATCGCGCTCCAGATGTATCGCGAGCGTGTCGACCGCTTGGACGAACGCCTACACGAGTTCAGGCAGAGCCAAGAGCTACCGTAGGCAAGGGCTGTTGGTCATGGTTTCATGGACGTGTTTTATTTTGTTGAGTCGTTTCGACATGGATAGCTATGTATTCACAGCAATCATAATATTGCTCTGTTTATTGCTCTGTTTCAATGTGTGTACTTTGTTTTCCATTCTTATATGTTCTGTTTCAATGTGTGTATATACACTTTCCATTCTGTATATGTGGATGATAACAGCTAGATTCAAATTAGTATACAAAAATAGATAGAAAATGGAATTCATAATATATATATATTAATTGTTCATTAGTTCATCACAGAATATATATAATATCATCACATATACGTGATGATACTTAACTACTAGGTACAACGCATAAAATTGAAAACGAACAATACTAAAACTAATAATTCCTCCTGGGGCCAGTATTCCAGCAACCCCTCGCCAGCAGCTCCCTGGTGCGCGTTGTCTTCCCAGCGCGGAGGCAGTACTCCGCCTCCTCCGCCTCGCAGCGCTTGACATACCGATCTGCCTCTTGTTGGTGGATGAGCGTGAATGATTTTGCCATTTTGTTGGGCGCCCACCGGAGCTCCTCGTCGGTGGCATGCTGGAGCTTATTGGCCCACCTCCATGCAGTGATGAGGCGCCTAGCGCCTTTGACCTTCCTCACGAAGTACGCGTCTTCGTAGACCTCCTCCGCACGACGACGCACCCGCCCCAAAGCTCCGCCGCCTCATTTTTCTAGGCAGCATCACGGGCTTCATAGGCCGCCTGGTAACTGGCTTCCTCCTTCGCCATCTCCTTCTTGAATGCCACTTGCCTGGCGTTCTGAGCCGGCAGCAGAGACTTCCACAGACAAAGATTGTACTGGCCCCAAAACCAATCCAAAGTTGCGGGGTCCAGCGCAACCTCGTCCGGCGGCGCGTAGGGGTCCTCGTCGCTGCTCTTCGAGCGAGCGTCCTCGGGGGACGGCGACTCCTCGTTGGTGCATGGGCAGACCGGTGGCGCCATGGCAGATATTTGAGAGAGAGAGTGCGAGCGAGGGGAGGATGTAGATGAGAATGCTGGCGGGACGACGTGAGCAAGGTAGTATTTATTGGCGGCCGGAATCTAGATCGACGAGAATGGTACACATGCTGGTCGCCGAAATTTACGAGTACTGTAGTTTGAATTACACACGATTCCCGCCGCAAAATCCATGTGCGAACTTAATAGCTGACGGTTGTCGAATACAGAACCGTGTCTGATTAATAACCCCCGCCACTCACCTACCAAACCTCGAGCCACGAAATAGAGTACCAATCGTGTGGGGCCGGTTGTCTTGCCAGATCTTTACATTTTGTTTTTTGAACACCAGATATTTACATCGTCTGATGATTTTTTAACTCGCACCCAAGTACACAAAAATATGACTTTTCAAACCATTATGGTTAGTGGTTGCATGTAGATGTAGTTCAAATTTGAATTACGGTCATTAAATGGCTAGAAAATCACCTGAATGTCTTTAAAAGGTCAAATGACCCCTAGAATTTTCCAAATTTTCACATGACAGTTGTAGTAGTGCACGTTAAATGTAGAAACAATTTGAAGGCCATAAGAGGAAGCTATCTCCCATTCGTCATCAAACATGCATTGTTCCCTCTCGGAACCACGAGCCTTCTAGTGAGTTGCTCCGGTTTGTGAGGGGTGTGTGTCCAAACTTTCGTCAAACAGGACAATTTTTTACCACATCATCTTGGTGGCATGACATTACATCAAGCAAGGTTTCATGTTTTCCTGGTAATTTTTTATTTTTTAGAATTTAAATGCCATGGCACTCCATGCATGTGTCCATGTTGTGAGACCAATATGTTTGAAATTTCCTTCTAATTTACTGCACATGGAATTAACTCGCACACAAGTACACAAATATGATTTTTCAAACCGTTATGGTTAGCTGTTGCATGTACATGTAGTTCAAATTTGAATTACGGTCATTAAATGGCTAGAAAATCACTTAAATGTCTTTAAAAGGTCAAATGACCCCTGAAATTTTCCAAATTTTCACATGACAGTTGTATTAGTGCACGTTAAATGTAGAAATTTTTTGAAGGCCGTAAGGGGAAGCTATCTCTCGTTCGTCATCAAACATCCATTGTCCCCTCTTGGAAACACGAGCCTTCTAGTGAGTTGCTTCGGTTTGTGAGGGTGTGTGTCCAAACTTTCGTCAAACGTGCCAATTTTTTTACCACATCATCTTGGTGGCATGACATTACATCAAGCAAGCTTTCATGTGTTTCTGATCATTTTTAAAAAAATTCAAATTAAAATGCCATGGCACTCCATGCATGTGTCCATGCCGTGAGACCAATATGTTTGAAAATTCCTTTTAATTTACTGCACATGGAATTAAGTCGCACACAAGTACACAAATATGATTTTTCAAACTGTTATGGTTAGCTGTTGCATGTACATGTAGTTCAAATTTGAATTACGGTCATTAAATGGCTAGAAAATCACTTAAATGTCTTTAAAAGGCCAAATGACCCCTGAAATTTTCCAACTTTTCACATGACAGTTGTATTAGTGCACGTTAAATGTAGAAAAAATTGAAGGCCGTAAGGGGAAGCTATCTCCCGTTCGTCATCAAACATGCATTGTTCCCTCTCGGAAACACGAGCCTTCTAGTGAGTTGCTTTGGTTTGTGAGGGGTGTGTGTCCAAACTTTCGTCAAACATGCCAATTTTTTTATCACATCATCTTGGTGGAATGACATTACATCAAGCAAGGTTTCATGTGTTTCTGATCTTTTTTTAATTTTTCGGAATTTAAATGCCATGGCACTCCATGCTTAATTGTGCCATAGTTGTTAGACCAATATGTTTGAAAATTCCTTCTAATTTATTGCACATGGAATTAAATCGCACACAAGTACACAAAATATGACTTTTCAAACCGTTATGGTTAGCTATTGCATGTACATGTAGTTCAAATTTTAATTACGGTCATTAAATGGCTAGAAAATCACTTAAATGTCTTAAAAGGTCTAATGACTCCTAATTTTTTCCAAAATTTGACATGACAGTTGTATTAGTACTACAATTTTTTCGTACATTTAAAACACCATTTGTTGCCACTTTACTCCAAATTCGTCTTTCACAACTAATAAAAAATATCCACAATATCACACACGGTTTTTTGTAGGAACCGTTTGCGATGAAATTTTTTGGGTCTATTTAAGTCTTCCTCCTTAAGCTTCGCCGGCTCGTCTGCTCCAGTGCCGACAACCCCTTCTTGCAAAGATGACGCCATGGAAACGCTTCGTGAAGGCTCGTACGATGGCCGCGTCCTCCCCGAGCGCCGCCACCTGCGCCGAGAGCGCCGTCGCCTACACCGAGAGTGCCTCCGCATCCGCATTGAGCACGGCCGCACCCGCCGAGAGGGCGTCTGCGGCAGCCGACAGGGCAGCTGCAGTAGCCGAGACGGTTGCAGCAGCTGCTGCGACAGCGGCTGCAAATGCCGAGAGCGCTCGAGCTGCCGTCTGTGCCGCTGATGTCGCCCTAGCCCGGGTCGAGGCCATCCACGCCAAGATCGAGGACGCACACGCCAAGATATTCCAGGACACCTTGGAATCCAGCATACAACCCACGTCTGAAAAGGTGGCGGTGGCCATGGAGCACCTGCTTGCTCATGAGATCGCCGAGTGGAAGCTCGAGATGCAGGAGGCGGCGGAGATCGAGGAGCGCCAGGAGGAGGAGTTGCGCGTGGCCGAGGTCGAGGTAGAGAAGAGTCTATTCGTCGAGGAACCAGCGGTGGAGTACCAACGCAAGCTCTGGCGCAACCACTACTATGAGTACTACATCCCTGAGGGCGGCGCCGAGGACGATGACGAGGACGCGGTCGACTTCAGCAGGGGGGACGCAGAGTCCAGCAACGACAGCATTTTTCCAGGACAAGTCATCGACGTCTCATCTCACACCGATGATGCATAGGCCAGGGCGGCGGCAGATTTGTTAAAATTATGCGTACTTAGGCTTTGTTTTTAATGCTGGTCTTTTGTTAGAGCAATGTTTAGGTCAACTGGCTTTGTTTAATTACTAAAATTGCTCGATTCAGTAAGTGTGGTCTGTGTGCTCTATGCTCTTTCGTGTGCCCAAATTAGCAAGCGATGTTAAATTATGCAAGGACGTACCCGGGGAAATTTCCACCAAAATTTGAATTATCAAACTCATCCCATGCGCGTAAAGCAGAGGAACCGTTTGCGATGCACACAATCGTTCAAAGTGAATGGTGTCCGGCGGCACTGCACGCAAAGTTTCCCTCCACATTTCGAAATTTTTGGCCTACCGCCAAAATATCTACCCCGCCCCCTCCCCCCTTCCCCGCCCCCTTTTCTCCCTGACCACAAGTCACATTTCCCATGTTTCCTCCTCCCTTCCTTCCTTCCTAAGCTATAGACGCTTCCTCGCTCTCGCCGTCTCGCATCCTACCGACGGGGTCACCTTGGTCTTCTTCAATGACCTCTCCAGCGGTTCCTCCTCCTCCGACGACTCCTTCACCACCCGGTATGCCTCTCTTCTCTCTCTCGGGCTATGACTTGGAATGAAGGATTTTAACCCGGCGGTCGATTTGAGCCATTTCTTCCTCTTGTAGCTCCCTTGGACCATCAGTTGCAACGAATGGAGCGGGGTGGCTGAAGACCTGTCTGCTCGTTGTCACCATCAATCTCCATGTGTGAATCTAGTTGCGTTTGAATCTGTGGACAGTGGGAGGAAGTTTATGCATGTGCAGAGAAGGCTAGACCCTCTTTCGTTGTTACAAATCATTTGTTAGATGTGATTCAGACACTATCACGGTCTCAACCCATTCATACCACACCTTCAACCAAACGCATCCTAAGACAGTGTCACAGTTTGTACCTAGTATCTAAAAATGTTGCCATCTCATCAGCGGTGCCATTAGAAAATTATTTGGCACCGCTTCAGCAGTTTGTGCAGCCAACTTTGGTCCACACATCCGAGCAGCCAAGTAGTAAAATAATAAATCTTTATGGCACGAAGGAACTGGGCATCGGAGCAACTAGGTGCTCCAGAGTCCGGGTCCCTGATTTTTTTCCGCCGCATCGGCTCGCCAGTGCAGGGCACCAGTGCGAGCTGTAGCAACGGTTGTCTTTACACCGGTTTTGGCATACATAGTGGACGGCCTTAGTGCTATTAGTTCTATGTTACTAAATTTGTGCATGTACACACCTGTTAGTATCAATTTTCTGTCATCCAAACACTGTCGCTATGCTGTTGCAGTTATATTTACCTTCCTCATAAAATGTTCAATTTGTTATTTATAGTCATGAGTAAGAACTTGTAGCGTTGTTGTAGTTAATTATAGCTTTTGATGTTTCAGAATTTGGTTGTTGTCTCAGTAGCAATTAATTCACTTGCACATTGATCTTTTTGAGAAGATATGTCATAATTAACCTGTTTCTTCAGTTTTTCAAAATAAGTATTGGTGCTATGTTGCTATAAACCCATTTCCCCTACAATTGTTACTGGTCTAGTTCTAAATATTATAGGATGAACGGAAGTGTTCTTACTTGGAGTGGGTTGATCAAGAGTGGCCACAGTCTTTGAAGATGTGCCTAGCAAAGCTCTGGAGCGTGTATGAGGAAGAGAACAGAGGTAGGCTTAGAGAAAGTGTTGTCAGTGCTGAAGAATATTTGAAGATGCTGGATAAAAAGAGGAAGGTGGAAAATGAGCTCAGATTTTTTATATCAGACTTTAATAAGATGGTGTTGGCGAAGGAGGAGGCACTTTCCCAGTTGGCCAGTGCAAAACAGGTTCTTACTGAACTGAAAGCAGAGGTGGATAAGACGTGCCTGGATGATCTCGATTAGGGAAATGTATATATATTCTAATATTGTTCTTATGAAGTTAAACTAGCTATATGTTGTACCGTGATGTTTTCTTGTAGCTATCGTACTGTGATGTTAAAATATATTTATGTGCCTGATATGAAATTGGCAAACAGTTGTTCGATATGAAATGTGAATTTGCATAATACTGGAATTATTAATTGTAAACTAATAAACCTGCTAAATGGGTCATGGAACTTTGCAAACGGTTCTAGCAGTAAAAGCGCTTAGCCCAATGCCACACAGCTTTCTTCATCAAATCATGTGTGATGTAGTTGATAAAAGCAAACAGTTAACCAAGGCAGAGCGTGTGTGATAGTTACACCTTTCACACATGAGCCTATACATAAAATTGTGTGGGATGTACATACGAACGGAAACGTTTTCCCTGGATTGACTATGTGGGATGTACATAAGAATGGAAATGTATTCCCTGGATTGACTGTGTTTGATATAAATATGAATGGAAATGTTTTTCTGGGATTCACCGTGTGGGATGTACATACGAACGGAAACGATTGGGTTTCGATGCCTCGCTCGATCGCACACGAGCTCATTTTGCCCCAGCCTGTGTGCCAGGAGGGCCTATCCCCGACGGTTTTTGGGTCGTGTGGGAAGGACCCCCTGTAACAGCCTGGATTTTGGCCCTTTTCTTTTTCTTTTGATTTAATTGGTTTTTGCTCTGTTTTTCTTTTTGGAGTGGTTCTGTGGCCTTGTCACCTGGGAAATCATCTTCATTTCCTCTCCCATGTGACTCATGATTTTCAAAACCTTGCCAAGACCATGTCACTCCACTCCTTGACCAAACCCTAATTTCTTTTTCTCAGGAATATTGCTTTTTCTATTAAAGGAATAACCATGTCTGCCCCAAGTTGTGAAGCAACCTATATTTCTGTCACTCCCAAAAATCTCAATTAATTCTCATAATTTCTTTGGGTCATATATTGCTCAAATATGCCCAAACTTTCCTATCCTAGCCCAAGAATAATCCCCCAATAATTAATCTTCATTTCTGTCCAGTGTGCCTTTCTGTGAAGGAAGTGCCACCTATCCAATCTTGTTTACTCCCAAACTTGTTGGGCATTCTTTTATGTCCAAATAATTGCCTCATGCCAAAATTCAACTTTATTTGCCTAGCCAATCTTCCTCAGCAATTTTTCAAACTTTCTGTCAGTCAGAAGGAATTGTGAAGGAAGTGCTAGCTAGGGTTATACTAATGAGTTGAAATTTTGCATGCCTCTTCATGTGCTCATATAATTAGCCTCCTCCAAATTTCATCTCCATCCCTTGATCTATGTGAGCACAAGACCAAATCTTTGATTCTCGCAATATTTCCAGGTTGTGAAGCAAAGGCATTTTATATTGCTTCATTAATTCTGATAAAATACCAGATTGTTCTCCTACCAAAATAACCTCTCTCCACCAAATTTGGCACCATTTCATTAAGCCATTTGCTCTCCAAAATTATTTCTAGTTTCTGGTCAGTGAAGATAGCTGTGAAGGAAGTACCATTTTGGTGAATCCAATTGGTATGAAATTTTTACAGCTTCATACTATGACCAAATAACTAAGCCTTGCCAAATTTGAGCTCAAGTTGATGCTCCATGCGAGTGCATCATCCAAATCCCTAATTCTGGCCAGTTTTGCACTTTCTACAGCAACCCTCATCTAAACTCCCCCTCCTAGTATGATTTTTGGTGACCAAAATCACCTTAGTGTGTGATCATCACCAGACAAACTATTTACCACATTACCAAGCTGGTGTCACCACAGCAAGTTACAAACACCTTCTTACTGATTTACTTTGGAGCTAAGTGCTCTCTTCTTTTCCCCTGGACCGATTTATTTCCTCATTTTGACTAAGGGCACGACCGTCTATCTACTAGACATGGTCGGCCACGCCAAAGCGTGCCGCTTGCTCCAGCGCACGTGGTGATCACGCCTGCGTCAGGATAAACTCGCGCTCTAGTTTCTTCTTGCCCCTGTGCTCGTCTCCTCCCTCCTCATCTCGACCTCAAGCCGTGTCTAGTAGCTCGCCCGTGCTCGACTGCATCGCTCTGCATCGGTGCCTCGTCGTGGTTCGCCATAAATGCGCTGCTAGAACAGTGCCCGTGCCATGCCCAGCCTCTGTCCACCATTCGAGCACTGCTCAAGCTCGCTTGTGAGCTCTAGAGCCCTCCCCTCGGCTATATAAGGCATGCCCGAGGTCCCCCGCTCCTCATCGCTCCCTCCCTCGCCTCATTTGCCCTCTGGAATCACCACATCTAGCCGTTGTTCGCCGTCATCCTCCATGGCCGCCTCGGCCTCGGCTTGGGTCCGGCCACCACAGGCCTCCCCTCGTCTCCCCAACACCTCCACTGCCCCCCTCGTCCCGCTGAGTCACCCCACCCACTTGCCCCTCGCCGGAGAGCCCTGCATCGCCGATAGCCACCGCCGCCCGAAGCTCCTGTCCTCCTCTTGGCATCGCCATTCGCCGCGCCTCCACTCCTCCCCGGCGCCCCCTTCCCCTCTGAATGGAGGCGGGGCAGCCCCATGGTCCCGCCGGTGCCCTCGGCCGGGCCGGGGATCGTCGGAGCCGGCCGGCCCTTGGCCGCTTCCCTCCCCTGCCCGCTCTGTTCCATGGGAGGAACAGAGGCGCGGGAGGAAGAGGACGACCACGCTGGCCCCCACCTCCTGCCCCTGGGCCCCACGCGCCAATGGCCCAGACGCCTCAGCCCACGTGTCAAGTGGACACGTATTCTGGTGAGTACGTTTCCATCTGAGGAAAGCGTATTTTATTCCTTCTTTGGTTGGAATACGTTTTCTCTTCTGGAAAACGTATTTCCTTCTACTACGGCCAAGAATGCGCTTTCTCTGCTCAGAAAGCGTATTTTCTAATATTCGCCTCTGCCTTATCCACTCAGGGACCCGTTGGTGATGAAAATATTCATAGATTGGTCCCTGATCTTCATCACCTTATAACTCCGCAACCATAACTCCGATTGAGGTGAAACCAATGCCCACGTCTTCGTCTCATCGAGCTCTTTCTGTGGATACCGTTTTCATAAAGTGTTCACACTGTGAAAATGATCATTTTCCCCTTACGCTTAATCAGCCCCCTCCGAGAGAGAACGTTTTCCGGTGATTCGTTCCGCGAGCTTCTCTCACGTCTTCCCGGTGATTTCTTCCACCCCAGGCAAGCCACAACCACCATTTGCATGATAGCCATGCAGTAGCATTGGTTTTAAACTTGAATCTTTAATAACTGTATGCTTGTTCTGCTACTGCTGTCGTTATTTCGGTTATGCCCGTGGATCGGTGATTCCCGTCATGCTGTGTTTCCTTGCACTCTGTTATTATATTCTACTTGCTAGTATTACTTTCATATTGCCATGCTTGATAGTAGTACATGTTGGGTTGGTCATGTTCTTCGGTGCATGACTAACGTCGGTTACCGAGTACTGTTAATATGCATTGTCCTTTGCTGTTAGTTGGATAAGTATTTACTCGGTAATGTTATTGATGTGTTCTTGCATGGTATTTATTGTTGATGCTAGTGGTCATGTTAGGCTATGAGTAGTGTTGTACTTGTGATATTCATGCTCGTCATGATGCCATGCTCAGTTGGATATGATTCATTGTTGATATGGTTGTCGCACTCCATGCCTATATCATGCTCATGCTTTGTAATTGCATCATGTTATTTTATCATGGCTCAGCATATTGCATTCAAGTTTAACCGGATTAAATTGAACTTGAACAACTGTTGGCTGAGTTATGGTGCCACCATATCGAGCTGACCAGTGCAACCACGCTTACCTTTATGGGAAGGTCCTAACTGGGTCTGTTGTCATGTCTCTCGCCGGTGCCTCCAACGTGGGAAGGTTATGGGCGCGCGCTACCCTGATCAGGTAGGCGGACATAAGCCTTGTGTGCCCGTTGTTGTTATTATGGTACTGGGTCCCCGTTTGGGATCATTTATGTTTTGGCCACGACGGTGGCCGTTGTGTCTTTGGTAGACACGGGGCCACCCAGGACTAGCCCAGTGGGGAGTGTCATGGCAGTAGATCGGTTTTGTTGGAACGACGTTGGTCCACCCGAATGGGAGTGCGAGGCCATGGGTTCCGTGGTGTGGGTACAGTGTACTAACCTCTGCAGAGTGTATACTAAAATCTATCGATAGCCGCGCCCGCGGATAAGGGCCTAGTTCGTGTCGGTCACACTGTGAGTCAACAGTATTAATAATAATGTGCTCAATAACAACCCCGGTTCGATGAGGAGATAAGTTGGTTGTGATCGCCGGAATGATCACCGTTTGAGACCAAGTGTTGGTCATGGTTGTGATCGCCGGAATGATCACCATGGTATCGGGGATACCAAGTTGTTGGATGTTCGTGATGTTGTGCGGGAATCATGGGTAAAGATCAAGCTCCTTGTGGTCATTTAATGATTACTACGGTATTGTTTATACCAAGATTGATTTGATCCTGAGATGATCGTGTGATGTCCGAGGTTGGTAAGTGATGTATGTGATGGTAGTCCGAGCAGAATAAATGGTGCATATAGTGTCATCATGTTGCATGCTAGTATCGTTAGATTTATATGTTCATGTCATGCTCATATCGTTCTAGCGGTATTATGTTTATGTTGTTCATGCCATGTTATCCTGATGATCTCATAATAATTCCTGCTTAACCTGTAATTGTCATGTTGTTGTATGTCTTGAATGCTTCTGGTAATTGTGAGATTGCAAGTACATTCAATGTACTGAACTGGCGTGTCATGCCAGTTTGCAGGTCATGCCGAATTTGATCACTTGCTTGTCATGGTTTCCGTTCGTGCGAGCTAGGATAAGCGTTCCAGCCAGAGTCCCTGCGGAGTGGAGTTCACCACCGTCGTTGTTGTTCCGCTGCTAGAAGTTTTTCCGCTTCTTCGAGTTGTTCTGCTGCTTGCATAGAGCAACTGAGGATGGCGTAGTGTCACCGTGCCGATATTATTCCTTGTAATATCGGAGACCTTGTATTCATATTCATGTAATAATAGAAAGCTGATTTGTTCTATGCTAAGCAGTGCCGTATTCCAGAAGACTTCTCCTCGATCTTTGGGCTGGAATACGGGGCGTTCCGGTTTCTCTGAGCCGGGGTGCCACACCCCCTATCGCCCACACTCACTTGGCGACGGTTCCAAATGTCATCACGAAAAGGGGTTAAAAACTGTGTGTATAGCACCAACGCGTACCAGTGGTGGGCACAACCCACCTGGGCGCACCCTGGTGGGTTGTGCTCCCCTCGGAGCCCCCTCTGGTACTTCTTTGGCCCACTGGATGTCTTGTGGTCCAAAAAAATCTCCAAAAAGTTTTGCTGCGTTTGGACTCCGTTTGGCATTGATTTTCTGTGAAGTAAAAAACAAGCAAATAACAACTAGCATTGGGCACTATGTCAATAGGTTAGTCCCAAAAAATGAAATAAAGTTGCTAAAAATAATTGTAAAACATCCAAGAATGATAATATAACAGCATGGAACTATCAAAAATTATAGATACGTTGGAGATGTATCACCGTCTTCTCGTTTGTCGTCTGGTCTCCTCCCGGAGCTTCTAGGGTCTCTTTTGTCCAGAAAAACATAAAAAAATTATAGCATTTGGAGTCCGTTAGGTATTGATTTTCTAGAAAACCAAAAACAAGCAGCAAACAACAATTGGCACTAGTTACTAGATTAATAGGTTAGTTCCCAAAAATGATCTAAAATTGCATATTAAAGCATATAAACTATCTAATATTGATAATATAATAGCATGAAACAATCAAAATTTATAGATAAATTGGAGACGTATCAGCATCCCCAAGCTTCCTACTCATCCTCGAGTAGGTAAATGATAAAACAGATTTTTTTATGTTGAATGCTACCTAGCATGTTTATTATATAATCTCTTTATAGTATAAATGATGAGGAACGATGAAGTAATAACATCAACATAATAATATCCATGAATATAATAAGCATAATCATTACTTTTTCAAAATATGCGATCCTTAACAAATGTTATCCCTGGTCATTTTATCATGTTAGCCTGGCATGACTCCGCCTTCACCGCATAAATATAAATCATGAGCACCCTGGTGTCAAACCACTCAATTGGATCACACTTATGATGTGCTTCAGCAATTTCAACCTCACACAATACATGAGCGTGAGCTATGGATATAGCACCATATGTGGAATAGAATGCGGTGATAGAGTCAATAGGAGAAGTCAAAAAGGAAGAAAGTCTCGCATCAACTCGGTGGATCAACGAGAAATGGAGAGGTCAATCAATCGATATCAATGCAAGGAGTAGGGATTGCCATGCAACGGATGCACTAAGAGCTATAAGTTTATGAAACTCAAACAGAAACTAAGTGGGTGTGCATCCAACTTGCTTGCTCATGAAGACCTCGGGCATTTGAGGAAGCCCATCATCAGAATATACAGGCCAAGTTCTATAATGAAAGATTCCCACTAGTCTATGAATGTGATAACTCGAGAGACTCTCTATACGAAGAACATGGTGCTACTCTGAAGCACAAGTGTAGTAAAAGGACAGTAGCATTGCCCCTTCTCTCTTTTTCTCCCATTTTATTTTTTTGGGCTCTTTTTGGCCTCCTTTTTCCTTTCTTTTTTTCTTTTCCGTTTGGAGTCTCATCCCGACTTGTGGGGGAATCATAGTCTCCATCATCCTTTACTTACTAGGACAATGCTCTAGTAATGATGATCATCACACTTTTATTTACTTACAACTCGATAACTAAAATAATATGACTATATGAATGCCTCTGGCAGTGTACCAGGATGTGCAAAGATCTAGCGTAAGAGCATCTCAAATAGATGGTCCAAATGTAAAAGTAACTTACTTTTGGACTGTTTGAGGCCAAAAACGCAGCTCTAATAGACGGTCCACATGTAAAAAAATTGGATCGCGGCCTCCTCGTGATGTAAAATACAACACCTCACGGTGCAGATTTACATCACGAGGTGCATCTGGTCCAAAACCAGCCGCCACCCGCGAACGCCCAACTGCCACTTCCTTTCCTTTCCCGCCCGCCCGCCCGCGACCTCCCACCCGTCCGCCGCCGCGCCGCCGCCTCCACACCCCGCAGCCTCCCCGCCGCATGCCGCCCACATCAGATCTGGCCCCGGCCCGCCCCCGCCGCTGTTTCCATGCCGCCCCGCCGCCCGCCCGCTACAGATCCGACTACGGCCGCAGCGCATGCCGCCGCCCTGTCCGCCCCGCCCCGTTCGCCGTAGCTCCGACCCGCCGCAGCTCCGCCCACCACCGCCCCGCACGCCGCCGCCGCTCCGTCCGCCACCGCCCTGCCTGGCTCCGTCCGCCACCGCCCCGGCCGCACGCCGCCGCCGCTCCACCGCTCTCACCGCTCTCCGTTGGCACCGAAGAAGACGCCGAAGGGCAAGTCGGGCTTCTTCGGTGTGAGGCAGAAGCCCTCCAGTAACTTCGTAGTGGAGTTCTCCGACGCCGGGAGGCGTTGGTGGATCGGCACGTACCCCTCCGCCCACGAGGCCGCGCGTGCCTACGACGTGGCGGTGTGACGTGCCGAGGGTTGGGCAGAAGCGGAGATGCTTGTGCCGGAGGGCATCAAGATGAAGGAGATCCCGACAAAGAAGAAGACGACGACGAAGGAGCCATCGGTTGTCGTTAGTGCTGGCGAGACCGACGAGGAGGCAATGGTGAGGTTTGCTCGGGAGCATCCAGAGTACGTCCAGGCCGAGCTGGAGTACTACTGGAAGTGTGAGGCAGAGCAGAAGAAGAAGGGGGCGAAGAAGGAGGACGAGGCCGGTCCCTCGATGGTGATCCCCATCGAGTCCTCTTCCGAGGAGGATTGGGCAGACTTCTCGGAGGAGGAGGAGGAGGGATGCGACGACCCGGAGAAGGAGGAGTTCTGGGCGCAGTTCCGCAGCTCCGACGATGAGGAGTAGTTTTTCTAGTAGTTTGAATAAGTAGTAGTTGAAGTTCATGTATGAAACTATGTTGAATTTGATGTTTGAACTATGTTGAATGGACTAGTAGTTTGTTGTTTTAAAAATTTACATCTTCATTTTGGACCATCTATTGGAGTTGCTCTTTTGGACCATCTGTTGGAGTTGGGCTTTTTTCGGAGCTCCAAAACGCACCTTTTGGCGGTCCAAATTTTACATCTCCGGTTTTGGACCGCCAAATTTTGGACCATCTATTGGAGATGCTCTAACATGTATAACAATGATGAACGGTGGCTGCGCCACAAATATCATGTCAGCTCTATATGATCATGCAAAGCAATATGATGATGAACACACAAGTAATGTGATGGAACAGTGGAAGTTGCATGGCAATATATCTCAGAAGGGCTATGGAAATGCCATAATAGGTAGGTAAGGTGGCTGTTTTGAGGAAGATATAAGGAGGCTTATGTGTGATAGAGTGTATCATATCACGGGGTTTGGATGCACCGGCGAAGTTTGCACCAACTCTCGAGGTGAGAAAGAGCAATGCACGGTACCGAAGAGGCTAGCAAATTGTGGAAAGGTAGGAGTGCGTATAATCCATGGACTCACATTAGTCATAAAGAACTCATATACTTATTGTGAAAGCCTATTAGCCCTCGAAGCAAAGTACTACTCGCATGCCCCTAGGGAGGAGGTTAGTAGGAGTTAACCATGGCGCACCCCTGATTATAACAACACTCAAGGATTTCAATCAGACATAAAAATGCTCAAACCTCCCCACCATGCCATGACCAACACTTAGATGAGAAGTTAATAATAAGCTTTAATACCGATATTTCTACTAACCAATGATCATGAACCAATACATATCATATTTAGTGGTCTACACAGAAGTTTTTATTATATCCCCCTTGAATACCTATCCTTTGCGGACTAGTCTTATAACACGTGCATATTGCCAACTACAAATTAATAGACTCTCAAAAAGATTTAAGTGAAGCATGAGAGTGTAATCATTTCTATAAAATATAACCATCGTTGTGCTCTAACAAGTATAAGTGAAGTATAAGAGCAACTTCCTAGCTAAAAAGATATAAGTGAAGCACATAGAGTATTCTCACAAATCACGATAAATGTGTGTCCCTCTCAAAAGGTGTGTCCAGCAAACAATAATTGTGGCAAACTAACAAGCAAACAAAGCAAAAATGATAGCAGAAGACGCTCCAAGTAAAACTCATATCATGTGATGAATGAAAATATAGCTCCAAGCTTAGGTTCTTGCCGGTTCTTATTCCTTCGTCCATCGTGATCTCAACTAAAACTTGAAAACTTCAACACAGAAAACTCAAGAGAAACCTCATGAGATCCGTTAGTATAATAGACAAATCATAAACTTTAGATATTGTTCTAAACTCATTCATAATTTATTCTTGCATAATACCTGATGTATTCTAAATTATCCATGACTTATACCCCCGATA
This sequence comes from Aegilops tauschii subsp. strangulata, assembly GCF_002575655.3. NCBI lineage: Eukaryota > Viridiplantae > Streptophyta > Magnoliopsida > Poales > Poaceae > Aegilops > Aegilops tauschii. The sequence continues at coordinate 320,671,192 of NC_053038.3, read as the reverse complement.
TAATCCATGACATCATTAAAACAAGCGCACTATGCACTAAAAATAGAATTTGTCTAAACAGAATAGTCTGGAATGATCTCAATAAAAATCATACACTACAGGAATCAGCTACTTTGCCGTCTGCCCCGGCGGACGGCAAAGGCATGAACGGCGGACGGCAAAGGCCTTTGCCGTCAGCCGCGGACGGCAAAAGGCTCCGGCAAAGTAGGCTACGGTAAAGACCTACTTTGCCGTCTGCTTTCGGTGGCTGACGGCAAAGGCGCCTTTGCCATCTGCCGCGGACGACAAAATGAGTAGTGTTAGTGTCCGTTAGGTGGCTAACGGCAGCCTTTGCCGTCCGCCAGCTGACGGCAAAGGCTGCAGGCTCTTTGCCATCTGTTGGCAGATGGCAAAGAGACCAAATAGGCATTAATTCTGTTTCTTGTTATATCAATTCATTTTCACAGAAAATCAAACACACACACACACACACACACACATATATATATATATATATATATATATATGACCAATATAGCATATCCAACACATATTACCAATACTCATGAACACATATATATCCAACACATGTTACCAATATATAGTCATGAACACATATATATCCAACGCATATCCATGAACACATATCCAACAAATATTACAAGGAATGCTCTAAAACTAAATATCTATTTTCCTAAAAGACTATCTTATTACTAAGATCTTCTCCGGATCTTCTTCTTTTCTTCCAACCTGCATAACAAAAACACTAAGAAAGAGAGAATGGGTTAGGAGTAGAAATGTAGCATTTCACTTGGTGAAATGCAATGCCCTAGGAGCCAGTACTTGAGATCAAGATAATCAGCCAACCAGACCAAGTCCCAACACATCCAACCACCAGCAGCTTAGAAGAGATAACTATTAAGGAGAGCTACAGAAGACCTCAAGGTATACTTGAGGGATTATGTGCTCAGACAGCCTGGAAGTGCCAGGGCTAGTTCATCACAGCATAGGGATAGTCACATGTAAATTATGCCTAAGAGAGGGGGGCTCAGACCAGCATCACTGCCCAAATCAGATGTAGTATATGTCTTATCAGTAGAAAACTAGGAAAGTAACAGCCAAAACCAAGTATAGCATCTGTTCATAGGCTATTAGAAAGAGACAAATAGGAATAGCCAAACCAAGTGGTATCTGTTCATATCAGTATTAGAAGTAAAATAACTAAGAACAAGTGAGTATCCGTTCATGAGTAAAGTAACTGACCAAAGTAACAACTCCAGGATCAACTAAACAGAACAGAGCAGTACAGGAGTATATATACTTCACAAATACACATAGATGGTCACTGACCAAAACCCTGACACAGCAAGAATCCATCACAGAGAGCTCCAATACAAGTTGATGCTCATCTACAGCAGCTAACCACAGCTAATAGAGCCTCACATCCCACAAGATCAAGATCTAGAGCTATGCATTAGAGAGATCAGGAGGGGAGCAAGGAGAAGCTCACCAAAAGGAGTTGTAGCCGAAGTAGGATGCAGCCACACCATCACTATGGTGTGACCAGCATCACAACCAACACCACCACAACAAGCCGGAGCTTGCCAGAGAGCACCACAACGGCGGCACCAGTGAGAGCACGGGCACGAAGGCGCCAACCAGGGGCACCGCAGCACAGAGGCGCCAACCAGGGGCACCACCGCGCCACGGCACATCCAGCACCGCCGGCGACGTGGGCACATCCAGCACCACCGCGCCACGGCACATCCAGCACCGCCGGCGACGTGGGCACATCCAGCACCACCGCGCCACGGCACATCCCACAACCACAACCACGGCACATTCAAGTTGTGAAGTGCCATTCATGTGTCACTAACATGTGGCCCCAGGGCACTTTTTAGGTATACATCTTTCTGTGGTACCAAGTTAAAAAAAATCTTGGTACTAGTTGGCCCCAGACGCACAGAGGTCAGGTTTCTGAATATAGCAATGAGCTGCTTCGGAGGTTCTGGCTGAATCCAAATCTGCAGCAAGAACATACATGCACAACTGAAACTGGTAGAGAAGACATGGTATGACGATGCAGAAGATTTATATTTAAGTGGTGCGCAGAAATTAAGTATACCATTTGGTACCCAAAACACAGAGTCAGTGTTGACAGGTTCCTGGCACCAACACTCGTTGACAGGCATTCGCTGAGCGCGAATGGCTCTTGCCATGCCTTGGCTTTAGAAACGAGTACTAAACCGCGAAGCTCAGGAACGTAGCCAAAGCGCACTGGAGGGTTATTGAAGAGCCAACATTTGCACTCCACTTGTCTAAGCTTGGGGACAGAGACGAGCTCGATCCATGTGCACAAAAGGCCGATGAACTCAAGCTCCTGGAGCTCAGAGCACGGCACATCGATCTTGAGCGTGGAGTGCAGATCAAGCAGTCTGCAGAATCTCAAGCTGAGGTGCCTGAGCCTACTGCAAGTGCTAATGAGGTCAGGTGAGGGGAAGACGTGTAGAAGCTGAGGACGAGCACCTTGAGGGCACCACTCTCGCACACTCCCTCGGCGGGAGGCACCCGAGTGAGCAAGGCCCGCGCCGCGCCCGTGAACGCGTCCATGACCTGGAGCGATGTGGCGCCGCGGAAGTGACCGGCGTCGAGGTGCACGAGCGAGAGGTGGCTGGGGAGGTGCCGCCACCGCGTGGAGAGCACGCCGGCGCGGACCGCCTCGAGCTGGTGGAGGCGCTCGAGGATGTCGAGGAGGAGGTGGTCGGGGAGGGCGCTGATTCCGTCCTCGCCGACGTGGCCGGCGTTGCGCTTGGGCGGCGGCGACTCCATGGTCCCGACCGATTGACTGAAACCCTAGCTCGAATTAATGCGCCCCAGGCGGCGGCCTCCTGTTCGAGGTCGCGGCTCCCCCACCTTGTGCCTGCCGCGCGATCCGGTGGCGAGGCCCGCCGGGAGGTCGGTGGCGCCGCCCGCGGCATCCCTGGGGCGCCGGTCCCAGGCGACGGAGACGGAGAGCGGGTGCGAGGAGTCCGGGCAGCGGCCCCGCAGGGCCTCGGCGGGCGCCCGGGAGAGGGAGACCGCGGCGGCGAGGAACCCGGCGAGGCCGAAGAGGAGGCAGGCCACGGAGACGGCCGGCGAGGAGAGGAGGCGGCGGAGCAAGGAGCGGCGGTGGGTGCGGATCTGGTGGGCCTCGGGGAGGGGAGAGAGGGAGAGAAGAGATAATGGCGGCGGGAGAGAGGGAGAGAAGAGATAACGTGCGGTGGGTGTGGATCTGGTTTGCCGTCCGCTGTTTTGTCTCTTTGCCGTCTGCTAGCAGACGGCAAAGTGGGGGCGTTTTTTTCCGTAAACGGCTCGTTAGTGGGGGGCCACCTCTCTCTTTGCCGTCCGCCAGCTGACGGCAAAGATTCTTTGCCGTCCGCCAGCTGGTGGAAAAGATTCTTTGCCGTCCGCCAGCTGACGGCAAAGAACTGACTGATGGCAAAGGCCTGTTTTGCTGTCTGCCATTTTCTTTGCCGTCTGCTTTTGGGTAGCTGATGGCAAAGACCTTCTTTGCCATCCGCTAGCAGACGGCAAAGAGCTGGCAGATGGCAAATTAGCTGATTCCAGTAGTGATACTTCTGTAAGTCTAAAAATTCTGAAAAATAGGAAAACATGGCAAATTTGTATATCAACCATGTGTACAAATTTTAGATCAAATCACGTTCCAGTGAATTATAGAAATTCCAGGACTGGGAGCACAAGTTTCTGTTTTTTCACATAATCAAGTCAACTATCATTCAAATTATCCCAAAGGCTTTACTTGGCACAAACACCAATTAAAACATAAAAAAACAATCATTATAGTAGAAATAATTGTGTCAACACACAAAAAAAGAAATAAAAAGCAAAAAACATTAAGAGAACTATTGGGTTGCCTCATAACAAGCGCTATTGTTTTTACGCCCCTTGCTAGGCGTAATGCATAGTTTCAAGTATAGTCATCTTTTGATTCCAAATCTTTTTAATCAAATATTCAGTAACCTTTATCATTAATTATCTATTCTCATGTTTTACTTTTCTAGTAGGTGAACTTAAACATTTGAAGGAACTTTGTTTCGTAATTTTAACGTTCATTACTTCTAACTCTGAATCATCACCATAGAGATCCTCATATAAAACATGTATTTCCACATCAATAGGATCTCTAGCGTACCTTCAAACCACTCTTAACTAAATCCTTCATCACTCCCCTTAGTGATCCATTCAAATTTATCACAAGTATTATGGTACAAAGTTTGGATTAATTCAGCATAAGGAACTTTCTTTCTATTATTTTCACCATAAGTGAGATAATCATTAGATTCCAACCTACGTATGGTGTCTTTATCATGAAGGATCTCTTCTATTGGAGGATGCTCAAAATCTATTTTATAAAAGGCAAAGATATCCCTAGCTTCTCGGATTATATAATCAAATTCATGCATAAGGATAATAGTGGCAATCCTTTTAGCCTTAGGATTATGAATATTGAGAAGTTCAAAGAATACCTTTTGTAAGGAGGGATGAATATGCAAGAATTTATCTCTAATTTAACCACAAGAATAGCGATGGCATCCACATAAAAATTTATTTTACCAAGAATAGATCCTTTAATTAATGGTATGACTCCCGTGCAATTAAACAATTTTTGAATAATATTCTTCCCAATAATATTTCTGCTACCCACATGATAAGTTTTAGTTTTTAAGACTGTGGGAGTTTCATCGTGAGAAACTTTGTTCCCAAGAGGGTCATTGTTAAGATCGAATAATTTAGGTTTTTCCTCAAGAGAATCACTAGTACTATCTTCACTAGAAATTTCAACAATAACTTTCTCAAACTTAGACATGATAGCAACTTCAAGCAAAACAAGCAAACATTTTTTGTGTGTTTTTTGAATTTTTTTGGAGAAGTGGAGGGAGATAAAAAAGGGGAAAAGGCAAATAAAAAGTAGAACAAGTAATTGATAATTTGTATGTAGGAACCTAGTAAGAATTTGATGATGTCTTCCCGGCAACGGCGCCAAAAATTCTTTCTACTACTTGTGAGTTGCGTTGGTGAAAGGATCGCTATGGTTGACTAGAGGGGGGTGAATAGGCAACTACCATTTTTTAGTTTTTTATAACAAATTGGGTTAAGCAACAAAAAGGTTGACTAGATATGCTACTAGGTGAGCAACCTATATGATGCTAACAACCACCACAACACAAGCAAGCAAAGGATACAACAGAATATAAACTTGCACAAAGTAAAGGTAAGAAGTAACCACAAGTGGAGCCGATGAAGACAAGGATGTGTTACCGAAGTTCATACCTTTTGAGGGCAAGTATGTCTCCGTTGGAAGCCACTAGGGCCATCGTATTCTCCTCATGCCCCTGCACAATGCAAGATGCCATGATTCCACTAGTCGTTCCCTTGAAGGCGGCAACTGGACCTTTACAAACAAGGTTGAGGCTCTCTCCACAACCGAATTGGAGGTTCCCAACACCACCACGGAGCTTCACCACAATGGAATGTGTCTCCGAGGTGACCTCTTCCATCTAGGGTACCGAAACACCTAAGCGTAACAAAATCCACACAAGAAAGTATGGGGGAATCAAATTTCCTTTGGTGGAAGTGTAGATCTAGGTGTCCTCCTTCAATCCCTAGCAAATCAACAAGTTTGAATGGCTAGGAAGAGAGATCGGTCAAGAAAGCTTGAAGGTCATCAATGGAGGAGAGAGAGAGAGGCAAGAGGTAAGAAGGTAGGTGGAAGAACCACCCCCTTATATAGTGTCCCCCAAGTCCAACTGTTACAACAGTTTTTACACTGCAGCGGTACAACTGCTATGTGAATCGGTATAACCGAAAAACACGGTACCCTGCAGAAACCCTACCAAGCGGTACAACCGGTGGCGTGGCTGGTAGTACCGGTCGTCAAGAACAAACGGGACAACAGCAACACCACCGCCCAACAACCACTTCGCAATAGATGGGGATCACCCCAATAGTGGTAGTTCGGCAGTGGTTGCGCTAATGCAACCGCCTGGACCAAGCACGAGTGGTGGCTAAGTCCTGAGTAGTAAAACCGCTACAGACCACCGGTAGTACCTATCAGATTCAGGGCTCCGCGGTCCCAAGAAAGGTTCAAACTTTGGGGCGTGTGTGAGGAACCCGACCTATCCAGCCTACTAGCCCGTCGCCCACGGCCTAGCACAATGAACAAGGGAGAAGCTGAACACGGCAGTTTATCCAGGTTCGGGCCACCTTGCAGTGTAAAACCCTACTCCTACTTGTGGTGGATTGGCCTCACGAGGGTGTGAGGATGAACTAGTACAAGGGATGAACAACCTCGCGAGGTCTGCTCTGGTGAGGGTGGAAAGGATCCGATCCCCTCTATGGTGGTGGCTAACCTATATTTATAGTGGCCTCGGTCCTCTTCCCCCAAAACGTAGGCGGGAAGGGATCCCATAGTGGCCAATTTGAAAGGGGACACGCAGTACATCTTATCCTGATGAAAGGTGGTCTTCGCCTGCAAAGCTTCTGGTCGTGACACTGCGGTGGGCTCGGCGATGACATCCGTCCTGCCGTCCTGGTGGTCTTGGTCTTGTTGCATCGAAATAGAAACCTTTGCCATATTCCTCGGGAACCAACAACTGTGCTTGCCTCCTTAGCACCAAAGAGGAAACTGCCTCTTTTGCGCCTGCTGGTGCTCGCCTGGCCTTGGTCGTCATGGCCTGCGTCACCGCAACCTCACGAGGTCGGGTACCTGCATAGAAATCCCCATTGCTCGGGAGGCTGCGTGGGGAGGCTACTCCCTCCGGAGGTGTTGGTGCCGTCCGCCTCGCGAGGGTCTCGCCTTTGATGGCCTTGTAGATGGGCCGTACCCTGGTTCCTAGAACGCCGACAGTAGCCCCCAGGCCCAAGGCGTGCTCAGACTTGGCTTCGAGGCGAGGTGAAAGGGCAAGGGCGAAGCGCCGCGGGCCCCAATCACCTACGAACCGAGACGATGCGTGGAGCTTGACGGGACATGGGCGTCTCCGCTTCCCCACGCCGCCTCGGCAACTGCCCAGGTTGACAAAAGACTGGCACCCGCTACCGAGCCATCATTGCCTTCTCTACGCCTCGCTCCAGATCCCCTATCTCCTAGCCGAGAGCATCTCCAGATGCGATAGTCTTTCTCCTCCCTTCTACACCTCTTCCTCCAAGATATCGCGAATGGCATCCGGGAAGGCGAATCCTGTCGCGCCGGCCGTGAGCTCCTCCTCCTCTCCTGCGCTGACCCTCAGTACGTCCTCCATCACCGAGGAGAAGCACCTTGCCGCCGCGCTCCCGCAAACGGTGAGCGGCGACAATGAGTGAAACGGGACCATTCTCCTGGCCGGCTCCGCCAAGCAAAGGACCTTGGCGCGGACACTTTATCCTTTCTTTCTCCACAGTGTCTTTGCGGGGCTCGTCCCGCCCTTCTCCGGGTTCTTCACCACTGTCCTCGAGCACTACCAGATCCAGGTCCTGCATCTTCAACCCAACTCTGTTCTCCTCCTGTCCATCCTTGCCTTTTATTGCGAGGCATTCGTGGGCGTGAGACCCTCCGTTCCGCTCCTCCGGCACTTCTTTTACCTGCGGCTGCACGACCCAGTCCAGCGCTCTGGCTGCGTATCCTTCACCACGATCCACAAGAGCAACATGCTCATGAGGGCCGGGAAGAAGGTGGAGAACTTCCGGTGCCGGTGGGTCTTCATGGACACCAAGGGCCTGAACGCGCGGCTAGAATTGCCAACTCAGCTGCCGGAGAAACTTGATAGGTGGGGTCATGAGAAGTTCTCCGACCCCCGGGCGGCGTCTGTCCTGAGGAAGATGACCGCACACGTGGAGTCCAGGGCGCTCACGGGAGGCATGCTCATCAAGGAGTTCCCGACACAGCACCTGACCCCGCTTCAGGCGCACACGCGCCCCATGTGGCAGTTCCGGGGCGCAGAGGACGACATCCGACTGCGCTTGGGGAGCCTGACGGGTGAGGAGCTGGACAAGGCCATGAACACCATGCTCGAGGGGGAGCCGGGTGTAACGCCCACGATGCGGCTATATCTCCCACGTGTCGAGGCACGACTTAGAGGCATAACCGCATAGTGGTTTTGTCGCAAGAAGGGTCATCTTCACACAATCCCATGTAATGAACAAGAATGGGATAAAGAGTTGGCTTACAATCGCCACTTCACACAATACATAAATACTATTCATACATCATCCAAAATTACAAACATATAGACCGACTACGGTCAAAATCCAGATGAAAATAAGACAACCCCAAATGCTAGATCCCCGATCGTCCCAACTGGGCTCCACTACTGATCATCAGGAAAAGACACATAGTAACGACCACGTTCCTCGTCGAACTCTCACTTGAGACCGACGCCATCATCTGCACTTGCATCGTCGGCACCTGCAACTGTTTTGGTAGAATCTGTGAGTCACGAGGACTCAGCAATCTCACACCCGCGAGATCAAGACTATTTAAGCTTATAGGAAAGGGTGGTGTAATGAGGTGGAGCTGCAGCGGCAAAAGCATATATGGTGGCTAAATTGCGCAAATGAGAGCAAGAAGAGAAGCAACGGAACGGACGTCATCTAGCAATGACCAAGAAGTGATCCTGAACACCTACTTACGTCATACATAACACAGACCGTGTTCACTTCCCGGACTCCGCCGAGAAGAGACCCTCATGGCTACACACGCAGTTGATGTATTTTAATTGGGTCAAGTGACAAGTTATCTACAACCGGACATTAACAAATTCCCATCTGCCTCATAACCGCGGGCACGGCTTTCGAAAGATAATACCCTGCAGGGGTGTCCCAACTTAGCCCATCATAAGCTCTCACGGTCAACGAAGGATAAACCTTCTCCCAGAAAGACCCGATCAGTCTCGGAATCCCGGTTTACAAGACATTTCGACAATGGTAAAACAAGACCAGCAAAGCCGCCCGAATGTGCCGACAAATCCCGATAGGAGCTGCACATATCTCGTTCTCAGGGCACACCGGATAAGTCAAGCTACGAGTAAAACCAGACCTCGAGTTTCCCCGAGGTGGCCCCGCAGGCTGCTCGGTTCGGACCAACACTCGAAGGAGCACTGGCCCGGGGGGGGTTAAAATAAGATGACCCTCGGGCTCGCGAAAACCCGGGGGAAAAGGCTTAGGTAGCAAATGGTAAAACCAAGGTTGGGCCTTGCTGGAGGAGTTTTATTCAAGGCGAACTGTCAAGGGGGTCCCATAAATCACCCGACCGTGTAAGGAACGCAAACTCAAGGAACATAATCCCGGTATAACAGTAACTAGGGCGGCAAGAGTGGAACAAAACACCAGGAATAAGGCCGAGCCTTCCACCCTTTACCAAATATATATAGATGCATTAATTAAATAAGAGATATTGTGATATCCCAACATATCCATGTTCCGACATGGAACAAACTTCAACTTCACCTGCAACTAGCAACGCTATAAGAGGGGCTGAGCAAAAGGGTAACTTAGCCAAACAATGGTTTGCTAGGAAAGGATGGTTAGGGGCTGACATGGCTAAAATGGGAGACATGATATAGCAAGTGATAGGTAGCAGAGCATGGCAATAGAGCGAACAACTAGCATAGCAAAGATAGAAGTGATTTCGAGGGGTGGTCATCTTGCCTGCAAGGTTCTCAGAGTTGTCGAAAGCTTGATCCTCGTAAGCGTACTCGACAGGTTCCTCATTCACGAACTCGTCTCCCGGCTCTACCCAAGACAAGAACACAAACAAACGGAACCACAATTAACAACGAGAAATGCGCAAGCAACATGATGCAAAACATGTATGATATGCAAGATATGATATGCGATGCATATGCATGCTCCGGAAGGAAAATGATGAACAAGGCAGTAACTTGGCAAACCAAGCATGCCACCGGAAAGATGAGATGATTTCGGTCGAAATCGATATAAAGATCACCGGAATCAGATGCACGGTTTGCAAATAGCAAGCAAAACAAGAATGACACGAATCTGCGATTAACAGCAAGATAGCACTTAAAATGCAACAAGAAACAATGCTACAGTACCCCAACATAGCAAAAAAGCATATGAAAGTAAACTACAGGAGATGATTGACAAAAGATGAACACTGAGCTATGGCTAGTTCACAACATATCAAGCTCAAACAAGCATGGCAAAAGTGCAAAAGATTACAGGTTCACAGACGGTGAAAAACTGGACATGGCAGTAACCAGCATCAGGTAGCGATGTTCGGAGCACGAAATCAACATGCTACAGGAACTTAACATAGCAAAACAAGGCATGGTAGTGTTCTACTAAAAGCACATGACAAAAGTCCCGTACTGACCATAAGCCAAAAAGGACCAGAAGAAATGATGGCGAGCATGTAAACATAGCAAGTTTCGTTATCAGGTTTCAGACTTGGCAGAAAACAGAGCATGGCAGAAATATTAATATGTAGGTCTCTTTGTGAGCTTGATGCACTCACTACAGAGCAATGCATGACAAACCAAGCACACCTACAGCAAGATGGCATGTTTATGGAGCTATCCATGGCAAGAAAAATTGCATAGCATGTATGGATCAACTACAATAAGCTTGGCAAAATTGCATATCATGTTAAGAATCTGCCAGAAATATTTTATAGCAAAAGTAGATCAAGATTGAGTCATGCTATGGCCCTCCATAATTGCAAACAATTGCAGGAATGGATCAATTACAACTATAGCTACAAAACATCCTTAATGAACATCTCCAAAATATGCATGGATCTCTCTGTAGTATCAAGTTTACATGGCAACAAAATTACAGCAGACAAGGACTTAGAGAAATCACTAAGTCCCTGAAATCAGAAATATTACGGGGCCTACTTTGCATGCTTGTGCTAGTCACCACAGAGATCACAAAAATACATGGACTACACCACTGGAAAGATGGAATGGCATACTTCAAAACACATGTAGAGCTCATGCCCAAACGATGCACAGATTAAATGATACAAAAATGACAAATCTCCAAGTTCTGTCAAGAACCAGAGAATAACAGCAACTAGCCCTCTTCCAACAGAGATTTGGGCATCAAGATGACCTCTAATGAACATGGTGCAATTGAACAAAATGAAGAGCATCACGAGGCGAACAATTTGACATATTACACGCGTGAATCGGAGCTACATGCAAAGAGTTATGGCATCACGAACAAGTGCACATGCTGAAGATATTTGAGGACTTAGAGAAAAAGAGGGGGCGAGAAAAGTCAACGGGAGGCTACCAGATCGGATCGAGGGAAGAGCTCGGGCTCGACGGCGCTCGGGTGCTCGCCGGCCGGAGAGGAAGGAGGGAGAGGGATGGCGGCGCCGGCGGAGGAGAGGGAGACCGGAGGGCGGTGGTCGCCGGCGGCGGGGGCGGCGCGGCCGCGGCGGCGGGGCACAGTAGGCCGGTGGCGGCGGCGCGACGACGACGCGGCGAGGAGGCGGCGGACCCCGGCGAGCGCGGGGCGGCGGAGACGGCAGCGCGACGCGGGGCCCGGTCGGGGCGCGGGCCGGCCGGCCTCGGGCCAGGCGGGCCGCGGCGGCGCGAAGGCGGCGGTGACACGTGGCGGCGGCGCAGGCTGGCGGACGTGTCCGTCGGCAGACGATTTTGTCCGGCGGCGCGCGGTGGAGAATTTTAGGGTTTGGACTGCAGATGTATTTCGGGATGCCCACATATTTATAGGTAGAGGGAGCTAGGAGGCTCCAAATAAGGTGCGGTTTTCGCCCACACGATCGTGATCGAACGACCTAGAGCATGGAAGAGAGTTTGGTCGGTTTTGGGCTGGTTTTAGTGGGGGTTTTGCTGGACACTCAAAAGGATATTGCGGATGCCCGGTTAACAGTTGGAGTACCAAACGACCTCCGAATGGAACGAAACTTGACCGGTAGTCTTCGGGTGGTATATTAAGGCCACTTGACAAGCCTCGGTCCATTCCGAGAAAGTTTGACACACGCACACGAAAGAAAATAAGAGGGGTGCACCAGAGGAGATAGGAGCGCCGGATTGCAAAACGGACAACGGGAAAAATGCTCGGATGCATGAGACGAACACGTATGCAAATGCAATGCACATGATGACATGATATGAAAATGCATGACATGACAAAATACAAAACGAAAGACAAAACCCGACAACGGAGGGAATAACATATCACAAAGCCGAAAATGGCAAGAGTCGGAGTTACAAATATGGCAAGCTACATGCGGGGTGTTACACCGGGCAACCTCCCGGAGGCCTACACCCCATTGTACCGCCATGCCGACAGGGCGGCGCTGGTCGCCGCCATGCCCGTCTTTAACGAGCTGGGGCTCGTGCCGCCCGAGCTCCCCAACTCCCCAGTGTTGGTGTCTTCCGGCGACAACGCCGGCGAAGAGGGCGAGGAGGACTTGGAGGCGACTGATGCGGCTTGAACTACGTCGGTATTTCCCCAAAGAGGAAGGGATGATGCAGCACAGCGACGGTAGGTATTTCCCTCAGTGATGAGACCCAGGTTATTAAACCAGTAGGAGAATCACATAACACTATGTAATCGGTACCTGCACACAAAGAACAAATACTTGCAACCCGACGTGTTAAAGGGGTTGTTAATCCCTTTCGGGTAACAGTGCTAGAAATTGTCGAGTTGACGGGATAAAAATATGATAGATTGGATAAATAGATCTAGAATAAATGCAAAATAAAATAAAGTGCAGCAAAGTATTTTTGGGTTTTTGGAAATATACATCTACAAATAAAAGCGAATAAATATAGATCTCGAAGGCAAATATGATAAAGAAGAGACCCGGGGGTCGTAGATTTCACTAGTGGCTTCTCTCAACAAAAATAGCATACGGTGGGTAAATAAATTATTGTTGGGCAATTGATAGAACTTCAAATAATCATGACGATATCCAGGCAATGATCATTATATAGGCATCACATCCAAGATTAGTAGACCAATTCCTGCATGCATCTACTACTATTACTCCACACATTGACCGCTATCCAGCATGCATCTATTGTATTAAGTTCATGGAGAAACGGAGGAATGCAATAAGAACGATGACATGATGTAGATAAGATCTATTCATGTAGGAATTAGACCCCATCTTGTTATCCTTAATGGCAACGATACATAAGTGTCATTTCCCCTTCTGTCACTAGGATCAAGCACCGTAAGATCGAAACTATCTCAAAGCACCTCTTCCCATGGCAAGAAAAATCGATCTAGTCGGCCTAACTAAACCAAAGATTCGAATAAGATACGAGGCTATAAGTAATCATGCATATAAGAGATCAAAAGACTCAAATAACTTTCATGGATTAAAAACATAGATCGGATCATAAGCTCAAAGTTCACCGGATCCCAACAAACACACCGCGAAATGAGTTGCATCAAATAGATCTCCAAGAGACCGTTGTATTGAGAATCAAAAGAGAGAGAGGAAGCCATCTAGCTACTAACTACGGACCCGTAGGTCTACAATGAACTACTCACGCATCATTGGAGAGGCACCAATGAGGATGATGAACCCCTCGTGATGGTGTCTAGCTTGGATCTGGTGGTTCTGGAACTTGCGGCGGCTGGAATTGATTTTCATCGACTCCCCTAGGGTTTCTGGAATATTGGAGTATTTATAGAGCAAAGATGCGGTGCGGGAGGCCACCGAGGTGGGCACAACCCATCAGGGCACGCATTGAAGCATTCCCCCACGTGGTGCCCGAACTCCTCCCTCGTAACGCTGATCAGGTCAGAGGCCCTCCGGATGAGAGCCCAGAGCCCGTCCTAAGAGGGGCTCCGGGCGCGCCTTCCTATGCAAGAGGAAATGGTGCCCCAGCAGTGGGCTGATACGTCTCCGTCGTATCTATAATTTTTGATTGTTCCATACTAATATTCTACAACTTTCATATACTTTTGGCAACTTTTTATAGTATTTTTGGGACTAACATATTGATCCAGTGCCCAGTGACAGTTCCTGTTTGTTGCATGTTTTATGTTTCGCAGAAATCCCATATCAAACGGAGTCCAAACGGGATCAAAATGGACGGAGAATATTTTTGGAATATTTGTGATATCTGGGAAGAAGAATCAACACGAGACGGTGTCCGAGGGGGCCACGAGGCAGGGGGCGCGCCCTAGGGGGTGGGCGCGCCCCTGACCCTCGTGGGCACCCCGTAAGGCGGTTGCTGCTCTTCTTTGGCCGCAAGAAAGCTAATTTTCGGAAGAAAAAAATCATGGCGAAGATTTCAATCCAATCGGAGTTACGGATCTCCGGTTATAAAAGAAACGATGAAAGGGCAGAATCCAGAATGCAGAAACAGAGAGAGACAGAGAGACAGATCCAATCTCGGAGGTGCTCTCGCCCCTCCCACACCATGGAGAGCAAGGACCAGAGGGGAGACCCGTCTCCCATGTTGGGAGAAGGTCAAGGAAGAAGAAGAAGAAGAAGAAGAAGAAGAAGAAGAAGGGGGGCTCTCTCCCCCTCGCTTCCGGTGGCGCCGGAGTGCCACCGGGGGCCATCATCATCACCGCGATCTACACCAACACCTCCATCATCTTCACCAACATCTCCATCACCTCCCCCCATCTATCTACAGCGGTCCACTCTCCCGCAACCCGCTGTACCCTCTACTTGAACATGGTGCTTTATGCTTCATATTATTATCCAATGATGTGTTGCCATCCTATGATGTCTGAGTAGATTTTCGTTGTCCTATCGGTAATTGGTGAATTGCTATGATTGGTTTAATTTGCTTGTGATTATGTTGTTGTCCTTTGGTGCCCATCATATGAGCGCGCGCGTGGATCACACCATAGGGTTAGTTGTATGTTGATAGGACTATGTATTGGAGGGCAAGAGTGACAGAAGCTTCAACCTAGCATAGAAATTGATGCATACGGGATTGAAGGGGGGCCAATATATCTTAATGCTATGGTTGGGTTTTACCTTAATGAACGTTAGTAGTTGCGGCTGCTTGCTAATAGTTCCAATCATAAGTGCATAGAATTCCAAGTCAGGGATGACATGCTAGTAGTGGCCTCTCCCACATAAAACTTGCTATCGGTCTAGTAAAGTAGTCAATTGCTTAGGGAAAATTTCGCAAATCCTACCACCACTTTTCCACACTCGCTATACTAACTTTATTGCTTCTTTAACTAAACAGCCCCTACTTTTTATTTACGTGCTCTTTATTATCTTGCAAACCTTTCCAAAAACACCTACAAAGTACTTCTAGTTTTATACTTGTTCTAGGTAAAGCGAACGTCAAGCGTGTGTAGAGTTGTATCGGTGGTCGATAGAACTTGAGGGAATTTTGTTCTACCTTTAGCTCCTCATTGGGTTCGACACTCTTACTTATCGAAAGAGGCTACAATTGATCCCCTATACTTGTGGGTTATCAAGACCTTTTTCTGGCGCCGTTGCCGGGGAGTCATAGCGTAGGGTGAATATTCTCGTGTGTGCTTTTCTGCTTTATCACTAAGTAATTTTTATTTGTTGTTCTTAGTTGTTTTCTATCTTTAGTTATGGGTAGGAAACGCAAAATACCAAAAAAATAGTGGTACCTACTGAACCAATGGTTGAAGAACCACTCAAAATCTATCACACTCCTGAAGCTTTTTACTTGGATCATCTTCGATCCCTTTGTGCTCGTGCTGAAACCCCAACTAGCTTAGTTGAGAGCAAATCTTTAGATGAGCATGCTTGTTATGTGCGACTCCGCTTATCTAAAAAAGGGGAACTTTTACTGGATCAAATTCATCATTTGCAGTGCTATGCTTGGAATTTATGTGAAATATATGATGTTACTTGTTGTTCTGAAAACCCTAAGAAACACCGTCCCTACCAATGTAAGTTTACCGATAATGGAATCGTATCTTCGTATGCTAAGCGTGTTTATAATTACTATGATGTTCAACAAATTGAAGAATTTGTTGCTTTTAAGGGTGCTTATGAAATTGCTTCTTTGATTGAAAAGTATGATGCTACTCTTTACAAATCTGAAAAAATTTCCACACTTGAATATTGTTATGATAATTATGCTTCTAATGCCTATGTTAAACCACATATTGAGGACTCCTCCGCTGTCCAAGAAGAGACTAATATTTTGCAGGAGTCTATGGAAGAAGAAATTAATGACATTGTGAGCCCATTGGATGAAAAATATGAGGAGGAGAGCGAAGAACAAAAGGAGGAAGAGCGGATTGATCACCCGTGCCCACCTTCTAATGATAGTAATTCTTCAACTCATACATTGTTTAACTTCCCTTCGTGCTTACCGAAGGATGATTGCTATGATGATTGTTATGATCCCGTTGATTCTTTTGAAATATCCCTTTTTGATGATGCTTGCTATGCTTGTGGCCAAGATGCCAATATGAATTATTCTTATGGATATGAACTTGCTATAGTTCCTTATGTTAAACATGAAATTGTTGCTACTGCACCCACGCATGATAGTCCTATTATCTTTTTGAATTCTCCCGACTACACTATATCGGAGAAGTTTGCCCTTATTAAGGATTATATTGATGGGTTGCGTTTTACTATTACACATGATGATTTTGATAGATATAATATGCATGTGCTTTCTGCTCCTACTTGCAATTATTATGAGAGAGGAACTATATCTCCACCTCTCTATGTTTCCCACACGATAAAATTGCAAGAAACTGTTTATATTATGCATTGGCCTTTACTTTGTGTGCATGAATTGTTATTTTATGACATGCCGACGCATAGGAAGAGAGTTACACTTTGTTATTGCTTGATATATGTTACTTTGTGCTCACTACTAAATGCTAAATCATTGTTAATTAAAATTGGCTTTGATATACCTTGGGATCTGGGTGGATCCATTACTTGAGCACTATATGCCTAGCTTAATGGCTTTAAAGAAAGCGCTGCCAGGGAGACAACCCGGAAGTTTTAGAGAGTCATTTATTTCTGTTGAGTGCTTTCATATAGTTTAAAAACAAACAAAATAAAGAGGGGAACCCAAAACTTTTCAAAAAGGAAAGTGAAAGTGAGAGAGACAAGCATTGTTCAAGTGGGGGAGCTCCTTGAACTTTGTTCATGCTCAAGGAAACTTTGTAAATCTTGATTATAGAAACTTTTCAACAAAAATAATTATCCCCTTGTACAATTCCATTGTATTATAAAAATAATGTGCCAAGGTTTGCCTTTAGGATGTTTACAATACTTGTTGGTTTGTGCGGTGCAGGACAGAAACTTTGGCTGTAGTGCGCGATTTTGCATTTTTTACTGGAACGTCAAATGGTTCTGAATTTTTTTGAAATGTCTTTACATACAAATTTTGTATTTTTAATAATTTTGGTAGAATTTTTGGAGTACCATAGATATGGTGAATGTTCAGATTTTTACAGACTTTTCTGTTTTAGACAGATTCTGTTTTTGATGCATAGTTTGCTTGTTTTGATGAAACTATCAATTTCTATCAGTGGATTAAGCCATGGAAAAGTTATATTACAGTAGCTATAATGCAAAAACAAAATATTAATTGGTTTTCAACAGAACTTAGAGTAGTGATTTGCTTTATTATACTAATGGATCTTACCGAGTTTTCTGTTGAGTTTTGTGTGGATGAAGTGTTCGAAGATCGAGGATGTCTCGATATGAGGATAAGGAGGAGAGACAAGAGCTCAAGCTTGGGGATGCCAAAGGCACCCCAAGTCAATATTCAAGGAGACTCAAGCGTCTAAGCTTGAGGATGCCCCGGAAGGCATCCCATCTTTCTTCAACAAGTATCGGTATGTTTTCGGATTCGTTTCGTTCATGCGATATGTGCAAATCTTGGAGCGTCTTTTGCATTTAGTTTTCACCTTTTCTTTTATGCACAATGCTGGTATGAGATAGTCCTTGGTTGATTTATAGAATGCTCATTGCACTTCACTTAAATCTTTTGAGTATGGCTTTATAGAATGCTTCATGTGCTTCGCTTATATCATTTGAAGTTTGGATTGCCTGTTTCTCTTCACTTAGAAAACCGCCATTTGTAGAATGCTCTTTTGCTTCACTTATATTTGTTAGAGAGTGGGCATAACTTTTGTAGAAATAATTAAACTCTCTTGCTTCACTTATATATATTTAGAGAGATGACAGGAACTGGTCATTCACATGGTTAGTCATAAAATCCTACATAAAACTTGTAGATCACTGAATATGATATGTTTGATTCCTTGCAATAGTTTTGCGATATAAAGATGGTGATATTAGAGTCATGCTAGTGGGTAGTTGTGGATTGTAGAAATACTTGTGTTGAAGTTCGTGATTCCCGTAGCATGCACGTATGGTGAACCGTTATGTAACGAAGTTGGAGCATGAGGTATTTATTGATTCTCTTCCTTATCAGTGGTGGTCAGGGACGAGCGATGGTCTTTTCCTACCAATCTATCCCCCTAGGGGCATGCGTAGTAGTACTTTGCTTCGAGGGCTAATAAACTTTTGCAATAAGTATATGAGTTCTTTATGACTAATGTGAGTCCATGGATTATACGCACTCTCACCCTTCCATCATTGCTAGCCTCTTCGGTATCGTGCATTGCCCTTTCTCACCTCGAGAGTTGGTGCAAACTTTGCCGGTGCATCCAAACCCCGTGATACGATACGCTCTATCACACATAATCCTCCTTATATTATCCTCAAAACAGCCACCATACCTACCTATCATGGCATTTCCATAGCCATTCCGAGATATATTGCCATGCAACTTCCATCATCATCATATACATGACTTGGGCATTTATTGTCATATTGCTTTGCATGATCGTAAGATAGCTAGCATGATGTTTTCATGGCTTGTCCATTTTTTGATGTCATTGCTACGCTAGATCATTGCACATCCCGGTACACCGCCGGAGGCATTCATATAGAGTCATATATTTGTTCTAGTATCGAGTTGTAAGTAAATAAAAGTGTGATGATCATCATTATTAGAGCATTGCCTGAAGAAAAAAAAAGAGAGGCCAAAGAAGCCTAAATAAAAAAGGGGGCCAAAGAAGCCCGCCAAAAAAAGAGAGAAAAAAGGGGCAATGTTACTATCCTTTTACCACACTTGTGCTTCAAAGTAGCACCATGTTCTTCATATAGAGAGTCTCTTGAGTTATCACTTTTATATACTAGTGGGAATTTTCATTATAGAACTTGGCTTGTACATTCCGATGATGGGCTTCCTCAAATGCCCGAGGTCTTCATGAGCAAGCAAGTTGGATGCACACCCACTTAGTTTCCAGTTTGAGCTTTCATACACTTATAGCTCTTAGTGCATCCGCTGCATGGCAATCACTACTCCTCACATTGACATCAATTGATGGGCATCTCCATAGCCCGTTGATTAGCCGCGTCGATGTGAGACTTTCTCCTTTTTGTCTTCTCCACGCAACCTCCATCATCATATTCTATTCCACCCATAGTGCTATGTCCATGGCTTGCGCTCATGTATTGCGTGAGGGTTGAAAAGGCTGAAGCGCGTTAAAAAGTATGAACCAATTGCTCGGCTTGTCATCGGGGTTGTGCATGGTTTGAATGCTTTGTGTGGTGAAGATGGAGCATAGCCAGACTATATGATTTTGTAGGGATAACTTTCTTTGGCCATGTTATTTTGAAAAGACATGATTGCTTTATTAGTATGCTTGAAGTATTATTGTCTTAATGTCAAATGATAGACTATTGCTTTGAATCACTCGTGTCTTAATATTCATGCCATGATTATATTGTGTGATCAAGATTATGTTAGGTAGCATTCCACATCAAAAATTATCTTTTTTATCATTTACCTACTTGAGGACGAGCAGGAATTAAGCTTGGGGATGCTGATACGTCTCCGTCGTATCTATAATTTTTGATTGTTCCATGCCAATATTCTACAACTTTCATATACTTTTGGCAACTTTTTATACTATTTTTGGGACTAACATATTGATCCAGTGCCCAGTGCCAGTTCCTGTTTGTTGCATGTTTTATGTTTTACAGAAACCCCATATCAAACGGAGTCCAAACGGGATAAAAACAGACGGAGAATATTTTTTGAATATTTGTGATATCTGGGAAGAAGAATCAACGCGAGACGGTGCCCGAGGGGGCCACGAGGCAGGGGGCGCGCCCCTGACCCTCGTGGGCACCCCGTAAGGCGGTTGCTCCACTTCTTTGGCCGCAATAAAGCTAATTTTCGGGAAAAATCATGGCAAAGATTTCAATCCAATCGGAGTTACGGATCTCCGGTTATAAAAGAAACGATGAAAGGGTAGAATCCAGAACGCAGAAACAGAGAGAGACAGAGAGACAGATCCAATCTCGGAGGGGCTCTCGCCCCTCCCACGCCATGGAGACCAAGGACCAGAGGGGAAACCCTTCTCCCATCTAGGGAGAAGGTCAAGGAAGAAGAAGAAGAAGGGGGCTCTCTCCCCCTCGCTTCTGGTGGCGCCGGAGTGCCACCGGGGGCCATCATCATCACCGCGATCTACACCAACACCTCCATCATCTTCACCAACATCTCCATCACCTTCCCCCATCTATCTACAGCGGTCCACTCTCCCGCAACACGCTGTACCCTCTACTTGCACATGGTGCTTTATGCTTCATATTATTATCCAATGATGTGTTGCCATCCTATGATGTCTGAGTAGATTTTTGTTGTCCTATCGGTAATTGGTGAATTGCTATGATTGGTTTAATTTGCTTGTGGTTATGTTGCTGTCCTTTGGTGCCCATCATATGAGCGTGCATGGATCACACCATAGGGTTAGTTGTATGTTGATAGGACTATGTATTGGAGGGCAAGAGTGACAGAAGCTTCAACCTAGCATAGAAATTGATGCATACGGGATTGAAGGGGGACTAATATATCTTAATGCTATGGTTGGGTTTTACCTTAATGAACGTTAGTAGTTGCGGATGCTTGCTAATAGTTCCAATCATAAGTGCATAGAATTCCAAGTCAGGGATGACATGCTAGCAGTGGCCTCTCCCACATAAAACTTGCTATCGGTCTAGTAAAGTAGTTAATTGCTTAGGGACAATTTCGCAACTCCTACCACCACTTTTCCACACTCGCTATACTAACTTTCTTGCTTCTTTACCTAAATAGCCCCTACTTTTTATTTACATGCTCTTTATTATCTTGCAAACCTTTCCAAAAACACCTACAAAGTACTTCTAGTTTTATACTTGTTCTAGGTAAAGCAAACGTCAAGCGTGCGTAGAGTTGTATCGGTGGTCGATAGAACTTGAGGGAATTTTGTTCTACCTTTAGCTCCTCGTTGGGTTCGACACTCTTACTTATCGAAAGAGGCTACAATTGATCCCCTATACTTGTGGGTTATCATGGGCGCGGGGCCTGAGGCACGATCGTCGAGTGCCCCAGCCTCCTGACGGCCCTTGAGGAGGAGTTGCTTCTTCTTCTTGGGGATGACCTCAGGAGGCCGGATGGCACCCTCGTCGTCAGAGTTCTCAACCACCGCAGCATGGTAGGCGCGCTCGAGGGAGCACACCGCATGCTTTTCGTCGCAAGCGACCGTGATGATACCGCCACTTCCTGGCATCTTGAGGACATTGTAGCCGTGGTGAGTTGCTGCTATGAACTTGGCGAGGGCCGGATACCCCAGAATGGCATTGTACGGGAGGCGGATGTGGACGACTACGAAGTCGATGAGCTCGGTGTGGCAGTTGTCGCGCTTGCCAAAGGTGACAGGGCGGCGAATCTGCCCTATGGGAACGGTGGAGCCGTCGGTCACTCTTGAGAAAGGCTTGGTAGGCAGAAGCTGGTCGTAGGGCACTTGGAGCATCTCAAACATCTCGACGGAGAGAACATTGAGCCCTGCGCCTCCGTCGATGAGGGTTTTGGTGACGAGGACGTTGCTGATGGTCGGCGAGCAGAGCATCGGGAGCGCCGGCGGCGGTTGAGCACTTGAGTTGGTCCATGGAGTCATAGATGATGGCGTGCTTGGACCACCTGAGGGGACATGACGCCTCAAGCTTGGAAAGGGTCGCGTTCACCTCACGAGCGAACTGCTTGAAGATGCGATGAGAGGCGGGAGCCTGAGCACCACCCAGGATGCAGGCAGTGGCACGAGGCTCTTGGAAGCCCCCGGCCCCATCATCTTGGCGGTTTTTGTCATTTCTCCTTGGCGGTGATGGCGGCGAAGGAATGCCAGCATTGCCCTGAGGACGGTCCTCACAAGGCTGGCCCTGCCAGCGGTCCTCACGAGGCTGATTGTGTCAGTCCTGGCGGGGGTCGCGGTTGTCCCAGCGGCCTCCATCGCGGCCTCCTCCGCGGCCATGGTCGCGGTCGCTACGCTCAGGACGGCGGACAAGGCACCCGTCGCGGATTGCCCTGAGCTCTTGACAGTCGTTGGTGTTGTGGCTGTGGACGTTGTGGAAGACGCAGAACGGGCGGCTACCCCTGGGAGGCTCATAGTGGTCACGGCCGCACTTCATCTCGGGCACCGCGGCCAGCACGACGGGGTCCTTACACTTTACTTCCTTAGCTTTGGCCTTATTGTCTTCAGGATCGACCTCTGGAGGCTCCAGGAGGGAGAGGCGACCTTCCTCTGCCCTCGCGCACCTGGTTGCCATGTTGAACATATCCAGAGCCGAACACAGGTCCTCGTGTATGGCGAGCTCCTCCTTCATCTTGACATCCTGGATGCCATCAGATAACGCCGAAATGATGGCCTCATCCAACACCTTTGGGATCTTGAGGCGAACGTTCATGAAGCACTGTATATACTTGTGCAAGGTCTCACCCGGCTGCTGCTTAATGCATCGTAGGTCACCTGCTGCAGGAGAGCGGTCGTGAGTGCCCTGGGAGTTAGCGACGAAGCGCTCACGTACATAGCTCGTCCCAGGAGGAGATCGACCCCACCGGGATGTTCAGGAGCCAAGAAAACGCACCATCCTTGAGGGCCATGGGGAACCAGTTCTCCATGACCTTGTCGTTGCCGTTCGCCGCCTCGATGCTCAGCTCGTAGAGCTGGAGGAACTCAGCGGGGTCAGGGTGCCGCGTAGCGTGGGGACAGATCCAGCTTGAACTTGCCGGACCAAACAACGCGGCGCAACTCTGGGGTGAAAGCACGACATCCTATCGCGCTCACAGGGGCCGGTTGCATGGGGGGATCTTGGTCTTGGCGCCCGCGCGCCACTGCCTCTGGCGGTGCGCGGTCTTGACGCGGCGGCGCTTGGAGCGTGCGCGCTTCTCCTTGGGGCTGCTGCACCACCTGGCAGCTTTCTTCACCGCGCGCCGGCGCCCTGCATGGCGGGTTGCGTTGGGGTGCCTCACGCCTGGGCTCGGGGGTCTGCGCCATGCAGAGGAGGAGGAGGGGGTGCATCATGAGTCATGTCGCACGCCAGGGACGGGGGGGACTGGGAAAACGGGATGATGCAGGGGCCTCTTCGGCGGTGTTGACGAGCTCGGCGATGCGGCCGAGCTAGTCATCATAGAGGTCGTTGGCCGGGCGGTAACACAGAAGATAATGCGCCATGAGCAGCGCAGCCTGTGCATTCACCGGCCCGCGACGAGCATGAGAAGACGACGTCATGGCTGGCGTGGGTGATGGAGTTGCGGTACGGCCGTCACGCCGCACAGACGGTGGCGGCGACAAATCCTACTATTCATGAGCAGCAGGGTCACTGGCGGCGTTAGCCGCTGGGGAGGTAGAGTGGCGAGGAGCGCCACGGGTGCCATCTAAGTGACATGAGCGGCCTGGCGCTCGCACGGACACGGCGAGCGTCGGCCATAGGAGCGACGGAATGGCGGCAGAACGAATGGCAGAGGAGAGGCTTCGACACGCCCCTACCTGGTGCGCCAAATGTCAGATTCAGGGCTCCGTAGACCCAAGAAAGGTTCAAACTCTAGGGTGTGTGCGAAGAACCCGACCTATCCAGTACCAGTCCGTCGCCTCATGGCCTAGCTCAATGAACAAGGGAGAAGATGAACACGACAATTTAGCCAGGTACGGGCCACCTTGCGGTGTAAAACCCTACTCCTGCTTGTGGTGGATTGGCCTCATGAAGGGCTGAGGATGACCTAGTACAAGGGATGAACAACCTCGCGAGGTCTGCTTTGGTGAGGGTGGAAAGGATCCAATCCCCTCTATGGTGGTGGCTAACTTATATTTATAGTGGCCTCGATCCTCTTCCCCCAAAACGTAGGTGGGAAGGGATCCCACAGTGGCCAATTTGAAAGGGGAAATGCAGTACATCTTATCCTGATGAAAGGTGGTCTTCGTCTGCAAAGCTTCTGGTCATGACGCTACGGTGGGATCAGCGATGACATCCGTCCTGCCGTCCTGGTGGTCTTGGTCTTGTTGCACCGAAATGGAAACCTTTGCCAGATTCCTCGGGAACCGACGCATGCGCTTTCCTCCTTAGCACCAAACAGGAAACTGCCTCTTCTGCGCCTACTTGCGCCTGCCTGGCCTTGGTCATCATGGCTTGCGTCAGTGTAACCTCATGAGGTCGGGTACCTGCATAGAAATCTCTTCTCCCCGGGAGGCCGCTCCCTCCGGAGGTCTTGGTGTCGTCCACCTCACGAGGCTTGGCCCCTCGCGAGGGTCTCGTCTTGATGGTCTTGTAGATGGGCCGTACCAGGCTGTCGAAGGTTCCATACCAGGGGCCGCAGGCAGGCAAGTCTGTGTACCCTAGTTCCCAGAACACCGACAGTACTGCTCAAAACGAGTTGACCGGAACAACCGGGCCATCACTGCCCAAGAACCACCCCATGACAGAACCCAGTCTGGTGGTAGGTGTTGGGGAACGCAGTAATTTCAAAAAACTTCCTATGCACACGCAAGATCATGGTGATGCATAGCAACGAGAGGGGAGAGTGTTGTCCACGTACCCTCGTAGACCAAAAGCGGAAGCGTTATGACAACGCGGTTGATGTAGTCGTACGTCTTCACGATCGACTGATCCTAGTACCGAAAGTACGGCACCTCCGCGATCTGTACATGTTCGGCTCGGTGACGTCCCACGAACTCACGATCCAGCAGAGTGTCGAGGGAGAGCTTCATCAGCACCACGGCGTGATGACGGTGATGATGAAGCTACCGGCGCAGGGCTTCGCCTAAGCACTACGACGATATGACCGAGGTGGATTATGGTGGAGGGGGCACCGCACACGGCTAAAAGATCAATGATCAACTTGTATGTCTATGGGGTGCCCCCCTCCCCCATATATAAAGGAGTGGGGGACGAGGGAGGGCCGGCCCTCTATGGCGCGCCCTGGAGGAGTCCTTCTCCCACCCGGAGTAGGATTCCCCCCCCCCCTCCCTAGTTGGACTAGGAGAGAAGGAAGGGGGAGAGAGGGAGGAAGGAAAGGGGGGCGCCGCGACCCCCGTAGTCCAATTCGGACCAGAGGGAGAGGGGCGCGTGGCCTGCCCTGGTCTCCTCTCTCTCTCCACTATGGCCCAATAAGGCCCATACACTTAACGGGGGGTTCCGGTAACCTCCCGGTACTCCGGTAAAATCCCGATTTCACCCGGAACTTATTCCGATGTCCAAATATAGGCTTCCAATATATCGATCTTTATGTCTCGACCATTTCGAGACTCCTCATCCTGTCCATGATCATATCCAGGACTCCGAACTACCTTCGGTACATCAAAACACATAAACTCATAATGCTGATCGTCACCGAACGTTAAGCGTGCGGACCCTACGGGTTTGAGAACTATGTAGATATGACCGAGACTCATCTCCGGTCAATAACCAATAGCGGAACCTGGATGCTCATATTGGTTCCTACATATTCTACGAAGATCTTTATCGGTCAAACCGCATAACAACATATGTTGTTCCCTTTGTCATCGGTATGTTACTTGCCCGAGATTCGATCGTCGGTATCTCAATACCTAGTTCAATCTCATTACCGGCAAGTCTCTTTACTCGTTCCGTAATGCATCATCCTGCAACTAACTCATTAGTTACATTGCTTGCAAGGCTTATAGTGATGTGCATTACCGAGAGGGCCTAGAGATACCTCTCCGACAATCGGAGTGACAAATCCTAATCTTGATCTATGCCAACTCAACAAGTACCATCGGAGACACCTGTAGAGCACCTTTATAATCACCCAGTTACGTTATGACGTTTGGTAGCACACAAAGTGTTCCTCCGGTATTCGGGAGTTGCATAATCTCATAGTCATAGGAACATGTATAAGTCATGAAGAAAGCAATAGCAATATACTAAACGATCAAATGCTAAGCTAACGGAATGGGTCAAGTCAATCACATCATTCTCTAATGATGTGATCCCGTTAATCAAATGACAACTCATGTCTATGGCTAGGAAACGTAACCATCTTTGATTCAACGAGCTAGTCAAGTAGAGGCATACTAGTGACACTTTGTTTGTCTATGTATTCACACATGTACTAAGTTTCCGGTTAATACAATTCTAGCATGAATAATAAACATTTATCATGATATAAGGAAATATAAATAACAACTTTATTATTGCCTCTAGGGCATATTTCCTTCAGTCTCCCACTTGCACTAGAGTCAATAATCTAGATTACACAATAATGATTCTAACACCCATGGAGTCTTGGTGTTGATCATGTTTTGCTCATGAGAGAGGCTTAGTCAACGGGTCTGCAACATTCAGATCCGTATGTATCTTGCAAATATCTATGTCTCCCTCCTTGACTTGATCGCGGATGGAATTGAAGCGTCTCTTGATGTGCTTGGTTCTCTTGTGAAATCTGGATTCCTTTGCCAAGCACTACAAAAAATACACTTCCATGATGATACGTGTTTGTCACAGTAGGTCGCGTTTTCTGTCATGCATGTACATCCATGACGATTTTATGACAGAATCAAGATAGTCATACTTGTGCTGTCGTAGAAGTGTTCCATGACATTACCAAAATTATCATCACGGATGTGTCCACTTCCATGACGATAAATCGCGCGTCACATAAGTGCTTTCATCAAGGGTGATCGACACGTGGCATCCACCGTAACGGAACGCCGTTAAGCTATCGGGTCGGGTTTTGGATCCGATAACCCGTTAACAACCCCGACCAATGGGGATTTTCCACGTGTAAAATCATCATTGGCTGGAGGAAACACGTGTCGGCTCATCCTGGGACAGATGTCATCCTCTCAATGGACAGAAGGCACCTATGATACGTCGACACGTGGCACGGCCCAACAGAGGCCCATTCATTCCTGTGAAAAGGCCGTCCCGTTTGACTTGGTCAAAAGGTGGCGGGCCGGCCCATGGAAAGCCTGTTAACGGCCTGTTTGCATATAGCCCATTTACAGCCCGCTAACCCAAGGCCCGTTACGCCCTATTCGAATTAGGCCCAGTAGCGTCATCTGGGCCATCCAATATGATTCCAGCCCGTTTTCACTTCTGGCCCATGTATGGCCCATGACGTCTTTCGGCCCATATGAGGCCCTATGTAACTCTTGACCTATTAACGGCCCGTGGTGAAACTGGCCCGTAATGAACAGTGTATCACTTTACACCCATTAACGGCCCGTGGTGAAACTGGCCCGTAAAGAATAGTGTATCACTTTATACCCATTAACGGCCCATTATTCCGTTGGGCCGTTTCCAGCCCATGTTATCTTTCGGCCTTCTCAGAGCCCATTTATTCTTGGGCTATTTTCCAGCATTCGTTTACTTATGGCCCATTACTGTCATTTTCTGCTTGTGGGCCAAATTCAGCCCGTGGTTACAGTTGGCCCGTTTGTGGTCCGTTAATACGTTGGGCCGTTTTCATAGCGTCATCAAATGCGGCCTATTAACGATGGCCCGTTATGGTCGGCCCATGAACGGACGATTCCAACTCTAGCCCGTTTACGGCCAGAATGCGGTCTGTTTGGCCCATGTTTGGCCAATCGATCATACGACCCGTATAAGGCCCATTGATGATACGACCCATAGAAGGCCCATTGTTTCTACGGCCCGTAGAAGGCCCATTGTTTCTACGGCCCGTAGAAGGCCCACTGTTTCTACGGCTCGTAGAAGGCCCACTGTTTATACGGCCCGTAGAAGGCCCACTGTTTCTACGGCCCGTAGGAGGCCCAGTGTCACTACAGTAAATATTAGCCCATGGTTATTGTGGCCTAGTTTTAAAAAATAGGTTATTGCAGCCACTAGCAAACCGCAGAAAAAGAACTACACTGACTACAAGAAAACAAATAAACAAGACAACAAGGAAATAAATAAGCAAGCAACTTACACTAGGCTATCACGGCTATTACACATATTACATCCAATGGGCATCAAAGTTCGCCACCAGTGCAAATATAGGGAACACAGAAGCATATAAACACCGCAGCAAAACAAGTCCAGAACTGAAACCACTTCATAAGAGCTCAAGAAACAATATCCTGGGTACCCATAATGCTGGCAAGATGCTTAGCAAGCTTATTAACTTTCTCTTGTTTGGCGCTTAAGTCCTCCAGCGTTTGCTGTTGCACCAGAAAGTATGCATCTGAATTCTGCAGGGACTTCCTCAGTCCTTCGGCTTCCTATCGCATAACATCTGATCGATGTCTTTCAACTTGAAGTTGAGACTCAGGAAGCCGAACTGATTCAGGCAACGAGTTCGAAGAGCTGGTGCCAGCAGTGGTAGCCAGTAACTCGAACACTACATCAAGTCAGGACTTTGGGGTTGTCTCAGTGTCTTCAATATAGGTTTTATCAGCTTTCTTGGAGACCAACAGGGATGTCTCACTATCTTGAACCTTATCTGCATTACTTCCTTTACCATTGCATAATAGGGTACTCTTCTCCAATATTTTATCCGCGTTCTAAAAGAGAAACAAACAAACACATCTCAGGTTTACAATGTAGTATATGAAACTCATTTTGGTAAACCAGTTCAGTAGTAAGGTGGACAGGATAACAGCATGAAACAAACATATATCTATGTAGTATGGTCACTGTATGGTCTATATCATTCTAGTTTATGTTGCCAAATCAAGATAGATACAGTTCGAATCATATCTATTTAAGACAAAGCAGCATAGACAGAATATAAGTGTGGGAAACTACACGGCAATAACAACACTTGTAATGTGCATGGCATGAGAACATAACTGTTTATTCAATTGAAACTGAAATCAACATAGAGCAAGTTACAATAGCAAATAGCCAAACACGTTGAAGAAACAGGTTTAAAACATACCTGTTGCGCCATTGGAGTTTCAATTGCATCCTTCAAATTTGAAATTAGTTGGTATCAGTAAATACAATGATGCAAGAGCAAAGTAGTATGAACCATAGCTACGGAACCTGACTTAAGAACAATTCTTCTTCTGCTTTAAGCGTTGACTTCGGGTTCGGAGTGGTGGTCCTCGTGATTTGGGCACTGCAGTTGCCTTACTAACTGCTCGTGTTTGGGTGCTCTGTGGTGGAGACGGTGTTGTGTCAACGGGAACTGGGTGTCTATCTGCTGGGGTTGGGGTTAGAAGGGGTGTAGCTGGTTCTCTGTCCAACTTGGTAGGGGTACAATCTGCATGAGTGTGGGTTATGTGTGGTGGGGCTGGTTCTTGGGCAAGTACAACCGTGGTTCTATCTGCATCGACAGGTAGCACGATCTTTTCTGAAGACCGTGTTTTTACTCCCACAGATACTACCATCACTCCCTCCAATTGAAATGGCTGATAAACAAGAAAAGTAATTGAATGTACAGACATTTTAAGATAGACAGGTGCAATGGATAGTAGGGAAGAAAACAGGGCATGAAATAATTCACATTTATGTTGTCTAAGCAAACAGAATAGCGGGACATAATTTCACATATATGATGGCTAATTAAACAGGATAGCATGACACAATTTCACATGTATGATGGCTAACTAAACAGGATAGAATGACATACTTCAAAATATGATGACTATGTAAACAGGATGACATGATATAACTATACGATGTGTCTATTAAAGTGGTTGGCATGCCATAAATCACAAACATGCCGTCCATGGAAACATGATGGCATGATATAATTCATGGATAGAATGACATAATTTAAAATATGATGACTATGTAAACAGGATGAGATGATATAACTATATTATGTCTTTAGAAAATGGGTTGGCATGCCATAATTCAGATACATGCTGTCTATGTAAACATCATGGCATGACATAATTCAAATATATGATTTATATACTAAGGAAGTGAGCAGAGGGCAATCGCATATATGATGTGTCAACTAAGGAGATGGCATTCAATATTGTGTATATGATGTAAAAACTAAGCATTGCAATACAACATATGCATTATATGAGTAATATAACCCTGCCAAGTTTGAGCATACACCTCAGGGGGATAATAGGACTGGTCATCTGCCTCTGAATCCTCCTCTGAAGAGCTATCTGTAACCAGCAAGATATCTGCTTCAGCAGGTAGCATTGTCTGCTCTGAAGACCTTGTTTTCACTCCAGATTTCTCCATCACCAATTCAAATGGCTGATGCACAAGAAGAGCAGTTGAATATACAAACATTGTCGACAAAAGCAATGAGAAATAGAAAAAAAGGACAGCATGATATAATTCACATATATGACGCTTGCCTAAACAGCATGGCATTGCATAATTCACATACATAATGCCTTGCAACAAGATAACATTGCATAATTCACATATATAATGTCTTGCAACAAGATGGCATTGCATAATTCACATATATGGTAATTAGACACTAAACAGGTGGCATTCACACAAAGCATGTCTAAACTAAGCAATGACATAGCAATGCAAGATACCATACGCACGATATGAGCAACATAACCCTGCCAAGTTAGGGCATGCACCTCGGGGGGGAAATATGACTAGTCATCTGTCTCTGAATCCTCCTCTGAGGAGCTATCGGTAACCAGCAAGACATGCGCTTCGTCAGATAGCATTGTCTGCTCTAAAGACCTTGTTTCCACTCCAGATTTTTCCATGACCCTGCCGAATGGCTGATGCACAGGAAGAGTAATTGAATGTACTAAAATTGTTGACAAATTTAACACGTAATAAAAAAATGATGGCATGATATAATTCACATATAAGATGACTAGCTAACCAGGGTGGCATTGCAAAATTCACATATATGATGCCTGGCTAGACAAGATGGCATTACATGATTCACATATACGATAAAGAAAATAAACAGATGGCATTGACACAAAGCATGTCTAAACTAAGCAGATGACATCTTTAATGTATACAGTAAGCAATGCAAGGCACCATATGCATGATATTACCAACATCAGCATGCCAAGTTAGAGCGAAGACCTCATGGGGTAAATAGGAGTGGTCTTCTCCTTCTGAATCCCCCTCAGAACAGTTATCTTCCTCTTGATTACAATCCAAAATGGGTGGAGGGGGGGCTGCCTTTGCGCCCACCATGGAACGACGTCTGCATGAAATTTTATTGCCACGCAAGGCTCGTCTCTTTTGCTCTACATGATCAGTTCCATTGTGTACAATAACTGGCATGCATAGGAATAAAACATAGTGAGATTATGTAAGGAGTGCATGCACAAATCCAGAGTGATGGTAGCAAACTGTGGATAGACCCAAAACCAATGATAGCACGCAGATAATAGCTTTAGTTAAAAAATACAGATAATGGCTCCTTTAATGTTTGTTTGCACCCAACATGAAACTCATAGTAGACACCGGAGATTAACCAGATAGTAGACAGATAGTACTAATTGCTGCCCCAATATGTACCCCACAACCATTTAAAAACTCAAGTTTCAGCATTAGTTTGGACCTGACTCGGAGTCTAATAGGTGAACACGACGATAATGTAGCATGTCATCATATTAAGCGACGCATAACGTAAGCAGACACGGAAGAGTGCGACCTCTCTTGCGGACCCGTGTAGTCCTCAAGGTCATCTGCTCAGTTGATGATGGTAATGCAGTTGTCGTGGCTGCCGGCGGCGGGGAAGAAGATCTGAGGCGGCGAAAGACAGTCTGGAGAGCGGATCCCTGCTGTGGTGAACCCCTCCGTCGTTGGAGCAGCTGAGCTGGGGTGGAACACAGCGCCGCAAGAGCAGGACAAACCACACAAGGTTTTCTTTGACACATATCTGTAACAGAAGTAATTGAGTAATGGCTTGTTTGAATTTGAGGATTCTAACAAGCAGGGATAGGAAATAGACAGGAATAGGATAGGAATGCACGTGCAAAACAGAGAATTTAAAAACACAGGATTTCTGCCAATCTGGGTGTTTGATTCACAACAATTGGAAGATCACAGGATGCAAAAAAGCATGGTGAGATTAAGTCAAACCACAAGAAAATGTACGGTTATAATGCTATTATGCTACTATCTCTTAGTCTTGTGCTTGATGAATAGGAATATGAAAAGGAGGAGAAGTGGAAATTAGAATTCCTACGGTTTTTCTTTCAAGGAGACACTAAAGGAACAAATCCTACAGTTTTCCTTTGCTCCATTCCTTTGCACCAAATTCATGAAAAGTAGTACCATAGATAACTTTCCAATTCCGATGTTTTTCATTCACTTTTCCTTTCAAGCACTGGCGATTCTAGTAGGCAGGCTTGAGCAAGGAAAATCCTACACTAAAAAAATGTTTTTGTGCTACTTCTATTACTTTGGACCCAGGCCACTGCCATACTAGCTCAACTCCCAGGCCCATCGACAAATGCACAGCTCAAACGCGCAGAGATAAATAATGATGGCGTTCAAGAGAGTCCATCACGGATACCTATGTTGCCTGGTACCTCACTGCTTGTCATATAGTAGGATAAAATAATCGTATTTCCCGTTACTACGAGTGCTCAGTGGACAATATATATAACATGTAGAGTAAAAAAGAGATGCAACAAGTGTACAACCTCTTTGGCGAACCCATGTCGATCTCAGCATGATTGGGTTGGCCGGTGAGGATGCTCCGGCTGACTTGGCTGTCGGAGGAGGGGAAGAAGATCTTAGGCGTCTGGAGATGGAGCCCGAGGTACTGCTCCGCTGTGATGGAGGGTTTCGTCGTTGGAGCAGCTCCGGTGAGTTGTACGACGCCGAGGCTGAAGCAGGACAAGAGAGACAACGAACAACGTTAACCTGAGTGGAATTCTAATAGCATCTCCAATACATGACGTAAAATACATAACCACAAAGTGCTAGATGTAAAATACATCAGCCGCTCATCTATGAACTTAACTGTCGAAACTGAATTTAACTGTCAAAACTGAACTTAACTGTCGAAACTGAACTTAACTGTCGAAACTGAATTTTGCTGTCGAAACTGAATTTTGCTGTCGAAACTGAACGCACTAGCAAGGTGAGGCTACACGTCGGTCGACTGACTTTTTCGCAGCCGTTGGATACGAAATCAAGGGCCTGCGGTTCATCTTCAACCTCCACCCCCGTGAGCCGCCAGCCACCACCGGCCAAACAGCAGCCCCCCGCCGCCCGCGGCCGGCGGTGCGCCGCCCCGCCCGCCCCGAAAACACTCCCCACCACCGGTCCGCCGCCGCCCCGGCCATCCCTCTAGCCCCCCCCCCCCCCCGTGCCGAGATTTTTCTCCGGCGATCCCCATGCCACCGCCCCGCCAATGCCCCGCCACCGCCGGCGACCACCGCCCCCATCCTGAACCCTAAGATAGATAGTGGGGTACCTCTCCGGCGAGCCCCCCTCCCCGCTGCGGCTGGTTCTTCCTTCACCCCGGCGAGCCCCCCCCCCCCACCCCCTGAAAATCGAATGACCCAAAAGTCGATTCAGTCGACTGAAGTGTAGCTAAATCGGAGCAGCATCGCAAGCGAGAGCAGCAGCGCGAGCAAGAGCAATAGCAAGAGCAGACCAGGCAGGGGACCGAGAGCAAGAGCAGAGCAGCAGCGCGAGCGAGAGCTAAAGCAGCAGCAGCTCCTACTGATGTGGACGTCGCCGCCGAGGGAGCGCCGCCGTGGAGGAAGTGGCCAGCGACGCCGCCGTGGATGGAGCCACGCCGTGTCGGCTCGGGACCGAGCGCCGGCAGCACCTCGAATCAAGAAGAAAATGCGGCGATTAGTGTACAACCTCTTTGGTGGCGCCGATTAGGCCGCAGCTTCATCCGAGGAAACGGTGATGATGATGCTCTTCCGGTGGTGCAGGTGAAGACGGCGGTGTGGGAATGGAGGTGGCGCGAAAGACGAGGGGAACGTCAGGGCAGCTCCTTGGAGGTGAAGGACGGGGTGGCTGAACCGGCGGGACGATGAGATCGATGACGGATCCTCATCTGGTACGGTGGATGAGGGACGTCGAGGTGTTGCTGTGGACGATGTCGTCGGGGAAGAGGCTCCGGCTGGGTGGCGGACGGAGCAGGGTGTGGGGTTTTGTCGCGGGTTTTCGCGGCCTCGGTGTACGAATGGGTGGGTGGATGGGATGGCAGTGGGGAACCATGGCTTAGAGACGCGCTTGTCCGAAATGTGGGGTAAGTTACGAAAGTACCCCCACCGATTTAAGGCGGTTCTTTTGGTTCAGGGGTACCACGGGCATTTCGCGTGTCAGGATTTCACAGGAGGTGGGAGTTTTCGCGCGCGTTGTAATTTCGGAATAGCAAGGCGCGGGTTGAGATGGGGGGAGTTGTCGGAGCACAACGAGACAAAGATATATCTTAAATATTTCGGGCTAACAAGGCGCGGGTTGAAGAGGCGGGAGTTTCGCAGCATGATAGACAGAGACGCTAGCTTGAATTTTCGGCATAACAAGGCGCGGCTTGAAATTTCGGAAGAACAAGCTTAACGTGTAATGCACGTGTGGTATTTATTCATAATTTGGTTGCAAAATCTGATGCGTGCAATGCACGTGTACCTTACTAGTACTTCGAGTATGTGCAAAACACGTAAATTAGAATACCAATGGCATGCTACACAGTGTCTCTCTTATAGTTCATGAAGCCACGTGGCACATGTGGAGGCGTTGTCGCGACCTCCTTGTGTGGATTGATCACAGTGACGTGCTGCTTGTTCCAGAAGAATGTACTCGTCCTCCCTGAGCCATACTGGCGGTACATGCACGAAGAGAAGATGTGCACGCACGCCACGCACGCACTCATTCCCTCGCACGCACACGTGGGTACACGGGCGGACGCAATTTTGTACCAAGATCCACCACATGTGATAATTTGACGCGTGTAAAGTCGTTCACTTCATTGATGGTCAATTAATACAGCGCATGCAAATTGAATGGACGTGAGGGCGGAAGAAAGACATTATTACTCCACTGCGCGCATGCGAGTAGTTAAATCGTGGGTTGCTAGTAGTACTTCCATTGGTCTCCTTCGTATTTTGTGCCAATTTTTGACAGTAACATAATATTTACGCATTTGAGCAGTGTAGTACTTGAAATTTATGTTCCGCTAAACTCATGGGGAGCCGTTTCGGGCCTCGAAACCAAAACCATCAATTAATCTTTACCTTGTTCCCATCACATTCGAAAGCCTGCTCACACCTACTAGTACGTACCAAACCTGAACGTGTTCCCACTATGTAGGTATTAGTACTAGTGCTAGTACTTAGGTTATAAAAAGGGGAACAACCTAACCAAAAATTACTCTACCTTTCCTCCTCATAAGTGCTTCTTCTTCGTCCGTCGTTGCCATGGCCGGTGAGCAGAGCTCTAGGTCGAGAACTACTCGTAACAAGGGAGCGGCAACCAAGGCTGCGGAAAAAAAGAGAGGGCTCGCCGCCACGCAGAGACCTCGAAAGATCTCTCACGGGCAGGCGCTGGCTCCCAAGAGCGCCCTAGCCGCGGAGGCGAACATGCCGAGCCGGCGGAGCTGGAGTCGTTATCCCTCGACGGCATGCTCGATCAGCTCAATAAGCAGAAGGAGTTCGTCCAAGGCTTGATGGAGTTGCTGAAGGAGAGCCTCGACGACATGCTCGGTGAGCTCAATCAGCAGGGGGAGTTGACCGCCGGCTTGGTGATGCTGCTGAAGAAGAGCATTGCCTCGGAGAAGAAGGCGACCAGCAAAATCCTATGACTTCAGGAGGACAGGGCGAACCTCTGCCACGAGATCGACCTGTTGAAGGAGAAGAACGCCGGCTGGAAGAAGCTGCATGAGAATAGTAGTTCCTCGATGAAGATGCTGCAGGCCCTCGTCATGGAACAGAAGGAGGAGTTGGCGAAGCTCCGCATCGAGCACCCGGCTGCTGTCAAGGTACGTAATGTGGCCGTGGAACAGATGATGAAGGCTCGCGTCGAGAAATCCCGCGTCATGGAGAGAATGAAGAAGATGGCGGAGGAGACGCGCAAGGAGATGGAGGTCATGGAGGCGATGAAGAAGAAGTTACGACTCCGCGGCGAATTAGATCATTTGGGGTGATAATCTTCCTTCTTCTTTTGCTCCTGTGTTTCATCTTTTGCTTCGGGTGTTTCGCCGCACATGTCACGTTCTCTGCGAGGCATGAATAGAACAATTGTTTTTTTTTGAGGGAATGAATAGAACAATGCTAACAATGAGATGACTAGCAAATTAGATCATTTTTTATCGCCATATGGCACTGAGCTGCCGTGTTTCGTGCTCCTCCGTCGCAGTACTACTCCAGTGGAAAACTTGAGTATATCGCACGGTTCTTTGCTCCTCCTCGATCAGGTCGTCGGCGCATTTATACGAGCAGTCAAATCACAAGGCCCCGCCTTCCAGCAGTAATGAGCCGTCAAATCACAAAGGCCCTCGCCTCTTGTGAAACCGACCAAGCTAGACTGCCCCGCCCTCTAGCCTTTTAAAAAATGTATACTTTTGTACAGCAGTAGTATCGATGGATTGCGCCATGGAGCAAAACTTGAAATTAAAAAAAGTGGTACATATAGAGAGCGCTCGTCGCCAAATTATGCATATAGTACTATTAAAAAGGCTAGTCACAATAATGGTGTCCAGCACAACCCACCCCTCAAATAAAACTAAGAGGGTGCTTGGATACGTTTTAGTCCCATGACTAAAAGTAGTGGGACTAAAACATGCTAGCCTCACCCATGCTTAGATCCAAATACTAAAAAGGCTAAAATCAAGTTAATGAGCATTTATTATCCTCCAAACTCTCCAATCTAGAACTCGCATGTGTTAAAGGAGAGGAGTTAAATGAGTAGAGAGAGGACTAATCCACATTTTAGTAGGGGTACCCCTGACTAAATTTTTTTAGTCTCAAGACTAGTTTTAGCCCCTCTTTAGTCAGGGGTGCTTGGAACTTTAGCCTCTTAAAAAGACTATTTTTAGTCAGACTAAAATAAGTCCCTTGGATCCAAGCACCCTCTAAGCATCCTGGAATTCTTTGACAAAACTAAGCACCCTGAAATTCTTTGACAACTAAACTGCTGGCTATATGATGTTGGCCATATATATTGTACGTATATAATGTGAAGAAATGAGTGGTAGTACTATACCAACTAAAAGATGAAATGTAAGAAATACTAGTATCTACGTACTGAAGAGTTAAAGTAACGAGAAGAAACATAACATAGTTCTGCTGGGGGCTCAGCACAACACACCTCTCAAATTAAATTAAGCACACCTGAAATTAAACTTTGCAACTATTCCGGTAGACACTGCATTAGAACCACCATGAGCAACGACACTGCCACCTTACTCGGAGTCCTCGTCCACGTCCTCGACTTCGTCCTTGTCCCTCTTCCTCTTGGCCGATACTTCTTTGCTTGAACCGCACACTTGGCTGTTGCTCTTCATCCAACCCTTGTAGATATTGAAGCAAAGGTAGCCATCCATTGCAGCGTAGTGGATGTGGTCTATATCTAGTACATTCCGCTGCCATGCATGATGATGAAACGTGTATGGAGGTTTCTCCAGTTTACCGTACGAAGGATGAACCATGGCTCCTGCCAGGGTCAGCATTGAAGGCTGACGAGAGGACACCAGCCGATTCTTCTGGAGGTCGAAGGTGTTGCGTACAACGAGGCCTATCCGACGCAGGACTTCTTTGTCGTTACCAAAGTCTACAGTAACGAATTTGACTAGGTTGCTCTCGAGGAAGTCCTTAAAATCCTGGCACTCAACGTCAGCATGGCATATGTGGTAGACCAAGCATAAGTCATGCATGCAAACCTGGATCACGGCGGGCTTCTTCCTCTCTTCGTCCTTTAGATCCTTCTCTCGTCCCAGGACTGTGGTGTACTCAACATCTAGCCCAGCGAGCCACTCATCATCTGAGTCTTCGAACATGCGTCTGAAGCGAGAAAGGCATCCTTTCACCGTCGCGGAAGAATGGGTGTAGATGACGTCGAACTCATCGCCGGTGATGGTTCTAACCTTGTACTCACCGCCGATCGTGGAGATTTGGGATGCCATGGATTTGGGAGGAGGGTTAGGATTAGTGGAACTGCCGTAACGTGAATGGATGGGACGACTAGGAGCGAACCGCCGTAGTATTGAAGGACGTGCGGGGACGAGTAGGAGCGAACTGCCAGCGTGCGAACGGCAGGGTAGTGGCTTTCCATTCTCCCATGATACGGGCTTCCGAGAGCCCTTGGATCTGAGATCGAACGGTTGCATGGCGTGATTCTAGACCTATGGGTGAATATCCTATCCTGGAGGGTTATTCTGTAAATTTTCAGCAACTTAGCATGCGACCGTTTGATCTCAGATCCAAGGGCTGCCAACAGCCCGTATCATGGTCGCGCCTACCACGACCGTCGCGTCGCTCGCGCGGTCGCGCCCTTGGAGATTTAACACGGTGCGTTAGGCTATCTGATGTTGGCATGCCATACATAGTCATCACTTAGTCACTCATACTACAACAAGGTTGGCTATAAGGTTGGCTATAAGTGTATTTTTTTACTCCTCTCTATCTCTTTCTTCGTACTCCCTCCGTCCCATAATATAAGAATGTTTTTGACACTAGTGTAGTGCCACAAACGTTCTTATATTATGGGACACATGGAGTACTAGTATTTATTGCATTTGCCAAGGAGTGACCTCTTCCAATGAAATGGTGTTGCTAAGTTTGCTTCATTTAATTAGCTATAGACTCAAAATTGTCTTTTCACCTAGGTACACGCGCTTAGCACCGTTTCTTCCTTGGGTCACCAAACTAGTCTCTCTCTTCTTGATTAACTTGCCACATCAGACTTTATGCCTATGTGGCAAGCTTAAGCACCTGTAGGAGCAAGTAAAAGTAAGTACAATAGTGCGCTTTACATGGCATTTTTGCATATGTGGAGGAAAGAGAGGCAAGGAAAAAGTGGAGAAGTGGGCTCTCATGCAAGAGCCAGCCTCTACTACATGGTGGAGCATTGGGAGAGGCACCTGTATGGAGGTGGTCAGGAATCGGGAGACTCACGCCGGTCGTAGCGCCGCAGTTAAAATGATAATGGCAAGTCAAATCACGGGGCCCCACCTGTCCAGCAGTAACTCGCTGTCAAATCACACAGCCCTATGTTTGCAACAGCCTACTCCCTCGTCTTCTCGCGTCTTTGTCGAACCAACTAGGCGGAACTGCCCCGCCGCCTACCGCGCAGGAAAAGCCTCGCCCTCGACTTTTAAATAGTATACAGTATACTAATTTTGTATCCATGGATTGCGCCCGCGCCATGGAGCAAAGCGTCTAGAAAACGGCGGTACACATGTACGGAGTATACAGCACGCCCGTCGCGTTCGCGTCGCACCCCAGACGGTCGGTCGGTCTGGCACGCTGCTCTCCGAATGGAACGCGAGTCATATTGCATTTGCACACACATGTGGGACGGCAATTGAGAACTAACCATAGGCACACTCCCCGGCACCGCAAGTCGGGTGACTTAATAGAAGAGGGAGACGAGCGATAGTACTAGAGAAGTGTTGTACTACGTTGGTGCCTGGACGATCCCTGCAAGACACGGAAGATCAGTTCGTCCATGCATGTGACCAGACTCCAGCAGACACACCTGGATTGGCTATCGTCTACATATCGTGCAGGCTGTGTTGTACATGGCTGTAGTTGTGGTGAGAAATCTAAAAAAGGTTTCTTGTCATCTCGCAAAATTAGGTGTCATGTGCTTCGGATCACTGCGAGGGTTAAACAGCGACAACTGAGTTGGGCTAGTCATTGGGGGCACATGCACGAACAGTGACTACTCGGCTGCCATCTAGGTCAAGCCGGCTATGTTAATTAGGACATCTATCGACGGACCCCTTTTCTACGAGTTTATCTTTAATTTGAGCTTTGTTCCTCGTCTAGTTTGTCCGTCGGGATTCATGTTGTCTCCTTTGGGCAGTGAGGTTATGATTTCTTGTCATGTGGCATTTTTTCGTGTTATATGTTATAATCTGACGCTTCAGATCAAAATGGCGACAACTGCGCCTCCGGGCCACGTGCATGAAGACTTCTCGACAGTCATTGATGAGGTCAAGCCGGCTCCGGTAGACAAAAGCAAACTAGTACTACTCCACTATATAGGCAGGAGCCTCCGTGCTTGCTTGCTAGTGTTGCTCTCTTCACACTGTCTCGGCCTCTCCAGATCTAAACACGACAGCAGTGGCCACACTCTCTCTCTCTCTCTCTCTGCTCACCGCTGGTCACAGATCCAGCCAGATCCTCTCCGTCGGGGAAGGTGAGAAGGTGCAACATTCACGCGGTCGTCCTCGGCGACGGCTCTTACCCACTGCTGGGCGCGTCCCGATCAGCCTGCCTTGCCGTTCTCTCCCAAGCACCGCTGGCGAGGGAGGGCCTCCGACCCCTTCTTCCTCGCTACCGTAGTGTGCGCAGATCCGTCCTCCCACCGCCCACCTAGAGACATCCCAGCGACCATCAGGTATAACTTCCTTCGAAACCGGCCTTGCTCTACTTCCTGAGCTCCTGGCGTCGCTGCATTTGTATCTTTTACTATTTCTCAGGCCCCCTCGTAGATAGGATCGATCGACTGTTCGAAAACCACCTAATTTTTTTACGTTTAAGAGGTAAAACTAGTTCATGCACTCGAATCTAGTACTACTTGGTTCAAACAAGGAAGAAAGGGGTGGGGGTGGGGGAGGATTTGTTACCTGAATCTAGGACTTGGTCAAAAGAGGAAATAATGGGGGCGAAAAGTAGCAGAGACTGGCTATCCAACTGGTCTCTAGGTCTAATAGGGAAATAAAGGGAAACGCAGTACAAACTCAATATAAACCCGATCTATTGGTTGAAAAAGGAAAGAAAGTGGGGAATGGGGGACAAGTCAACAGAGTAAGTCCAGCACTAGA
Organism: Aegilops tauschii subsp. strangulata; assembly: GCF_002575655.3. NCBI lineage: Eukaryota > Viridiplantae > Streptophyta > Magnoliopsida > Poales > Poaceae > Aegilops > Aegilops tauschii. Next base: position 320,630,036 of record NC_053038.3, on the reverse strand, counting down.
TTTGCTAGCCTCACACAATATAAGGTGGCTATACCGAACAAAAATGGGACCAACCCAGATATCCTGTTCTGATGTTTGTTGCCCCGAGCCACTCTTATGTAATGCCACTGGTAAAATGTAGTAGTCGCACTGTTAAAAGTAAGGACACGTTAAACCAATGTTGTTTTCAATGTAATGCCTCGAGTAATATGAATCAATGGCACTTCTTTACATGTCCTGCTAAAATTTCCCATTAAGATAAGTTGGTTCTTTTCGTTAGAAATGCAATTGTCCTGGTCCGCCTACTCTCCCGTGCCCAAATTAATGTCATATTTGACGGTTGTCATAGTTAATCCTAATGCCCACACTAATATCTAGCAATGTCAGTGCTTTAGAAATTGCTACTGTCCTTGTAGGATTGCCATTCAGATAAGGAACATGCTTCTTTTCATTTGATGCATGTTTCACCACTTGTTAGTCACCCTCCTTTCCACCTTTTTTGTGCAAACAGAGATATACATTTCACGCTCGATCTTAGTTGAACTGCACAAATGATATCCAAATTATAGTTGAGCATTCCAGGAGCTTCACAACCAACCTTGATGTTGCTCAATTTTATTGCAACTAATGAAGAAGAAGCTCTGTGGGTTTCGTTTTCTGATGGAAATGGAAACGGGGTTGGAGCCCTTTTCTTAAAAAAAATTGAAGAAGAAGCTGCTAGCTCACGGGACATTGCTTCATTTTAGGTGAACTGCACCAAAAGGTCCCATGAATTGAATCATCCATGTTGGTGACTAAAAGAGCCAGCTTCAGCATCCCAGTCTAAGCACCCCCGGCCTCCATCCTTGCGACGCACGGTACACCTCGTTTGCCACCTGCTCGACCCTAGTGTCACTGATAAAATGAAGTAATAATACAGTTAAAATAGAGCGAGTGTCATCTCTATCATTTCATTTCCAATGTAGATAAAGAAAGTGCTTCTCTTTGTTAATGTATGTTTCATCAACTAGTCCCATTGTTAATGTTTAAGTGTTTCTGCAAACTGGGGTGCTTAATTTTAGTTGATATGTACAAAAATAGAGATTTGAATGTCTCAAGGTGCCTCCTTGTACTACCGCTGTACACTGATGTTCATCACTGGCAGAAGGTGTATCTGGGATACTTGGGACGATGTCCAGTATGAGGCATACCGTATGAGGCGTCGCAGGGCCCATCTCGCCCTCGCAGCATGGCATACTATGATACTATCGCAATATTTTCTTCTATTTATTTTGTGTGTTTCATCAACTAGATCCACTATAATGTAATCACGCTTTTTCATTATCTGTGCAAACAGGGTTATTCAGCTGCATTTTGGTGGAACTGCACAAATGTACGTATGGAACCGGCATATATGCAGAGTGTGAGGTGTGCCAAGTAAAAATTACCGACACCAACCATGCTGCATGCACGCATTGGCATCCACCACCACCAGTGGGATGTGTGGCGCTCTCTGTGGACGGATCTTTCTCGGCAGCAAATCATCTAACCAAATACTAGTAGCTTATATTGGCAGTTTTCTAGGGAGTACTCTTTTCTGAAAGAAGCACCAATCTATTTTTCTTTATTTGTACACTGTGTCACAACTTTGACCCAAAGGTCCAGAGCTATTTTAGGGTGATTGGCGTAGTACTCGGAGACTGATTGTAAGCATGATTTTCATTAGCTGTCACACTGATTGTAAGCATGAGCAGGTGGAAGATTAGGTTAGTGCGAAGCTTACCTTAAACCCTACCGTTGCCGTTGAAATGAGGCGAGTGTCGAGGGAACCGTGGAGAACGGCGGGGAAGCGACGTCGCGCCATCCGGCCTCCTCTTGCGGTGGGAGAAAGAATACTCATGTGGCTCCGGCTGACTCTGCACCCTCACGAACGGCACACCATACTCGATCGATTCGTTATCCTCTGGGTGCTCGACCTTCGACCTGTACGCCCACCACCTCCGCCTGACTGTTGCCTCGGGCGAATCTGTATGCTCCATCGCCCAGAGGAGATACTCGATGAACTCAGAGGACTGCGGCGTGACTGCCGCCGAGGAGTACACGTACATCGCCGCCCTCATCGCTGCTGTCTCGCTCTTTCGCATACATTGCCACATGGCCCGCACCGTCCTCGAAATCTCCCACTCATTGTCAAACCAACTAAGGATCTCCTTCAACCTGGCTAACTTTGCCTGGTCGCCGCCGGCGATCTGCCTGATTCGCTGCTGCATCCTCTCCATAGATGTCCTTCTGAGTGGTCCGGTGCTAGCTTTGGAAGATGGGAGGAGAGACGGTGGTCTTGCAATAGAGAAGAGGGAGAGGCGAGACGGTGGTTTTGGAATGGAGATGATGGAGAGGAGAGGAGGTGGTTTTGCAATGGAGAAGATCAGAAGAGGGAGAGGCGAGACGGTGGTTTTGGAATGGAGATGATGGAGAGGAGAGGAGGTGGTTTGCAATGGAGAAGATCAGAAGAGGGAGAGGCGACGGTGGTTTTGGAATGGAGATGATGGAGAGGAGAGGAGGTGGTTTTGCAATGGAGAAGAGGGAGAGGAGCATGCGGCAGCGATTTAGGATTGAACGAGAGGGCCGGCGCGCTGTGACTGGATCAAAACCAAAATCAATTTACCCTTCAATTAAGAAAGCGACCCCACATTAACTAGTCTCCCTTTTATTCTGGGTCATAATTGACCATGATTTTCGCACATAAAATATATGTTATACGTTGCAAAAATAATATAATTTGAAAGTACATTCAGATACAAACCAAACGATACAATTTTTGGTGACATGCATTCACATTTTGCTTGTCAAATACAGTACGTGGTCAAACTTTGACCCAAAATATGCAAAACAACAAAAAATACTTCCAAGACCAGCGCCGCTCTTCCGCTCTTCTCCTCTTAAACCACCACTGCTCCTCTCCTGTTCCAATCTAAATGCAGCGCGGCTCCTCTCCTCTTCCATTTCAAAACCACCGCCCCTCCTCTCCTGTTCCAGTCCAAAACCAGCGTTGCTCCTCTCCCGTTCTAATCCAAAACCAGCGCTGCTCCTCTCCTCTTCCATTCAAAAACTACCGCCGGCGAGTGAAGGTGTTGTGGAGAAGTAGATCGATGGAGGAGTACAACCGACACGTGAGGGTCGCAGACGGCGACCCTGTGAAGCTAGCTAGGATGTTGGAGATACAGTCTTGGTTTGACAACAAGGACCAACTAGCGGCGACGGCGACATCCATGGCCAAATATCTACAACAGAGCGAAAAGGCGGCGATACTCCCGGAGGGAGTCGCGCCGGAGTACATAGAGCTGCTCCTTTGGGCCATGGAGCAAACAGATTCACCGAATTCGATCGTGAGGGAGCGGTGGTGGGAGTATCAATCCCAGATGGAGCATCCACCAGAGATTGAAGGATCGAGCATCTACAGGGTGCCGTTTGTGAGGGTGTCCTGCTAGAGCGAGCCGGTGGAGTCTTCGTCGACCGAACCCAACTGCAAGAGGAGAAAAGTAGTTGGCCCGACGACGCTTCCCCGCCATCGTCTCTGTAACGCCCCGGATTCGATGCGCCAGGTGTCTGCCAGTTATTCGCCGTCGTTGCCATGTCATTCGCTTGCGTGTTGCATCTTGCCATGTCATCATCTGCATTTCATCATCATGTTTTTCAAAACTTGCATCCGGTCCTTTTCCCCGTTGTCCGTTTCGTGATCCGACACACTCGCCGCACCCGTCGCCCCTCTCAGACCTTGTTTCGTGAGCGGGAGAAAAACATTCTCGGAATGGGATGAGATTTGCCGAGTGGCCTCGGTATAGCACCGACAGACCGCTCGTCAAATTTCGTTCCATTTGGAGGTCGTTTGATGCCCCAACGGTTGACCGCGTAGCCCGAAACCCCCCTTCTCTTTGCAGCCCAGCACCCCTCCAAATCAGCCCATCAGCCCATCCAAACCCCCTCCATGCTCTCGGTCGTTCGATCACGATCGTGTGGGCGAAAACCGTGCCTCATTTGGACTCTCCTAGCTCCCTCTACCTATAAATATGTGCCCCTCCCAAATAATTCACGGATCAAACCCTAGCCAAACTCCTCCCCGCCGCCGGACATGTCCGCCTCCGCGCTGGACGCGTCCTCCGCCGCCTCCCCGCCCAATCCCGGCGCGCCACCTCACCGCCAGTCGCCCCCGCGGCCAACCCGCGCTTGACACCTGGCCTCCGGCCTCCTCCCCGCCGCCGCGGCCGCCCGAGCCTCCCCGCGCCCCGCCTCCGACCCTCCCGCGCCTCGCCTCCGCTCGCCGCCGCCCGTTCCGCGTCGTCGCCGTCGCGCTGGGCTCACCCTGCCGGAGCTGCTCGTCGAAGAGCCCGCGACCTCGCCTCCCGCGTCGGCCCTCGCCGGAGGCTCCCTCCGCCGCCGCCTCGCTGACCCCGCGCCTCTCCCTCGTTGTCGGCGCCGCCCACCGCCTCGTTGGAACTCCGCCCGTCGCCGGAATCGCCACCCGTCGCCGGAGTTCGCCGGATCTAGCCAGGGTGGACCAGATCCACCTGTTCGCCGAACCAAACGCCGTCCCGGATCCCCTCGTCCACTTTTCCATCAAGGTCCAATTTTTCACTAAGTCCCCAGATCTGCTACATTCTGGTCCATTATTCATCATGCCATATCTCCGTGTCTGTAGCTCCGTTTTGTGCGTGTAATATGTCAAAATGTTCATCAGGAGATGCTCTTCATTTCATTCCATTGTGCCATGCTTGTTTGAGTTCATCTTGATGCCCTAATAATCGTTGTAAGGGTGCTATGTGATGTTAACTGCTGTCAGTTATCAGAACTTGCTGATTTGTCTTTTTCATTGCATTTTGTGTGTGCATCCTATGAGCATGAACTCTACATGTGTTTTGATCTACATCATGCCATATTTACAGTGGTGCTTGTCTCGTATTTTTTTATGATCTATGTGGTGACTAGCACAAGCATGCAAAGTAGCCTCCATGATGTTGCTGATTTCTGTGGCTTAGTCTTTTCTGCAAGTCCGAGTCTGTTATATTTTGTTGCTATATAAACCTGCTGCTACAAGTCATTCTATACATGATCTGGAGATGTTCACTAAGGATGTTTTGTTTTTCATGTTACGCTCTATCCATCCATGCCCTTGTTTGCATCTATAGTCTGCTGTAACTTGTTATTATCTTGCTCTCAAATTGCTAAATAATGTTGCTGTCAGTCTGTTAACATGAAGTTCAGTTTTGACATGTGTTTTGCTAGTGATCCATGCACCCTATGACTATGCTATTTCCAGGCTTAGCTTCGTAATTATGCCTTCTTACTGCCGGTTACCTTGTTATGCCATTTAATGCTCTGTAATGAGTGTTTCAAGCTCACCAACATGCCAACTTATCGTTATTTCTGCCATGCTCTGTTTTTCTTCTAAGCCTGAAACTGTTAATAAAATTTGATATGTTTACACGGGTGCCGTCATATCTTCTGTGACTTTTTGTCTCATGCTCAGTAAGGGACTTTTGTTCTATGAAATGAGTAGATTCATGTCATGCCTTTGTTTGCTATGATATATTCCTGTAGCATATTGTTTTCTTACTCTAAACTTTGCAACCTGATGTTATTTCTGCCATGTCCAGTGATTCTGCCAAGTCTGTGAAACTGTTATTATTTGCAATCTTGCCATGTCCTTTTGAGCATGTTATAGTGTTTTCTGGAGATAGCTTAGTGTTCATGTTTTGTAATGTTTACCTGTACGTCATGCCCATGTCATTTGTTTTCATGTTAAGGTGCTGTAGCATATTGTTTTGATGCTTGCTAGATGCCTAGTTGTTGTTTTGGACAGATTGTTGTTATATCTTGTTTGGAGTGTATGTGTTGCATCGTTGCTCCGTTTTGAGCATGCTCTATATCAAACTTGCTTAGAATTGCATGTAGATTCATGTTACCTTGTTGGATCCATGTTTTGAATGTGTTTGCTTGATGTTTGAATGCATTTTGCATCAATGTCATGCTTAACTTGTTTTGCTCATATCTCCTAGGCCGTAGCTCCGAATCTAATGAACTTTATATGTAACTTGACTAGAATTTCGTGTAGATCATCTTGATGCATCTTAACTTGCTGTTTAACAACTTGAACATAAGGCTTATTCAGATCTGTACCAATTTCGAAATTTGCATATGAGGACTTACCGAAATTGTTATATGTTAGTTCCGGCCTCATTTAAACTTGCTTTGATGTGTTACTCTTGTATGCATCATCTCTTGCCATGAGTAGCTTCATGTAGCTTTGTCATGCATCATACTTGTTTGAGCATCATTCCTTGTTCATGTGTGGTGTGTTTACCATGTTGTGTGCTTCTTCTCGATAGTTCCCGTGTCGTTGCGACCGTGAGGATTCGTTCGTCTTCGTGGCTTCATCTTCTTCACGGACTCGTTCTTCTTCCTAGCAGGATTTCAGGCAAGATGACCGTCACCTTGGATCTCACTACTATCATTGCTATGCTAGTTGCTTTGCTCTATCGCTATGTTGTGCTACCTATCACTTGCTCTTCAAACCTCCCAAATTGCCATGAACCTCTAACCTTTGTCACCCTCCCTAGCAAACCGTTGTTTGGCTATGTTACCGCTTTTGCTCAGCCCCTCTTATAGCGTTGCTAGTTGCAGGTGAAGATGAAGATTGCTCCATGTTGGATTATGTTTATGTTGGGATATCACAATATCTCTTATATTATTAATGCATCTATATACTTGGTAAAGGGTGGAAGGCTCGGCCTTATGCCTGGTATTTTGTTACACTCTTGCCGCCCTACTTTCCGTCATACCGGTGTTATGTTCCTTGATTTTGCGTCCCTTACGTGGTTGGGTGATTTATGGGACCCCCTTGACAGTTCGCTTTGAATAAAACTCTTCCAGCAAGGCCCAACCTTGGTTTTACATTTGCCTCACCTAGCCTTTTTCCCTTGGGAGTCGCGCATCCCGAGGGTCATCTTTATTTTAAAACCCCCCGGGCCAGTGCTTCTCTAAGTGTTGGTCCGAACCGAGCAGCCTGCGGGGCCACCTCGGGGAAACTTGAGGGCTGGTTTTACTCGTAGCTTGACTTATCCGGTGTTGCCCTGAGAACGAGATATGTGCAACTCCTATCGGGATGTCGGCGCACCGGGCGGCTTTGCTGGTCTTGTTTTACCATTGTCGAAATGTCTTGTAACCGGGATTCTGAGACTGATCGGGTCTTCCCGGGAGAAGGATTATCCTTCGTTGACCGTGAGAGCTTATAATGGGCTAAGTTGGGACACCCCTGCAGGGTATTATCTTTCGAAAGCCGTGCCCGCAGTTATGTGGCAGATGGGAATTTGTTAATGTCCGGTTGTAGAGAACTTGACACTTGACTTAATTAAAAACGCATCAACCGCGTGTGTAGCCGTGATGGTCTCTTCTTGGCGGAGTCCGGGAAGTGAACATGGTTTCTAGGTTATGTTCGACGTAAGTAGGAGTTCTGGACCACTTCTTGATCATTGCTAGTTTCACGACCGTTCCGTTGCTTCTCTTCTCGCTCTTATTTGCGTAAGTTAGCCACCATACTTGCTTAGTCCCCGTGATCATTGCTAGCATGTACACGTACGTACAGCGGCCAGGGTGCAAGAAAGAAAATACGGCCACGTATGTGTACATACGGGCGGGGTCTCGAACGCATACTCGCGCATACGTACGGCCAGGGCTTGTGTACATGGCTGGGTCGGAACGGAGAAACAGTGTCGTCGTCATGTTCATGGGGAGGCAACGGAATGCGTCGTGTTCATGGGGAGGCAACGGAATGCGTCGTGTTCATGGGGAGGCAACGGAATGCGTCGTGTTCATCGGGAGGCAACGGAACGCGTGGGAGCCAACCGGCTGGGTCGGAACGGAATGCGTGGTCATGTTCATCGGGAGAGCTTGGACGGAACAGGCGATGGAAACGAGGCCTGGCGTACCGCAAAACGGAGGAAACGGACCTCCTACGTTTGGAACGGGGTCCTGTTTATCGGGAGTGGTCTACCGCAAAACGGAGGAAACGGACCTCCTACGGTCGAAACGGGGGTCCTGTTGATCGGGAGGGGTGTGGTGTACCGCAAAACGGAGGAAACTGACCTCCTACGGTCGAAACGGGGTCCTGTTGATCGGGAGGGGTGTGGCGTACCGCAAAACGGACGAAACGGACCTCCTACGGTCGAAACGGGGGTCCTGTTGATCGGGAGGGGTGTGGCGTACCACAAAAAGGATGAAACGGACCTCCTACGGTCGAAACGGGAGTCCTGTTCATCGGGAGGGGTGTGGCATACCGCAAAACAGGACCCCACGGGATACTGTTCATCTCCACCGTCGACCTCCTCCAGCCTCCACGGGCTGTCGTCGACCTCCTCCAGCCTCCACAGGCTCTTGTTCATCCAGCCTCCACCGCGCGCTACTCCACCGGCTACTGTTCAACCACCCCTCCACCGTCTACTATTCATCCAGCCCTCCACACCACGGGGTCCTGTTCAACCACCCCTCCACGGGCACCCCTCCACCGTCTACTGTTCATCCAGCCCTCCACACCACGGGATCCCGTTCATCCAGAGGCAACGCCACCGCTCACTGTTCATCCAACCCCCCCCCCCCCCCCCCGCCGCAACGCTCACTGTTCATCCAATCGATCGGCTTCAGTTAGCAGCAGTAGCAAAGGAATCGCTCGATCGGGTTCAGTTAACAGCCATCGATCGATCGCTCGGGTTCAGTAACGCGTAGCCTGCAGTGCAATCGCTCGGGTTCAGTTAGAGCCCAACGCCTCGCTCGGGTTCAGTTAGAGCCAACGCCTCGCACACACACGCGTACGTGTACGAGAGAAACGCGCATCGCTCGGCCCCCGACCTCCCACTGTAACCGGGAACTCCCCAAAATTTTCCTCCCCCTCGCTTCTACCACGGTTTTTTCCATCATGGACGGCCCAAAGAATATCATGCAGCTGCGTCTCCGGCCCGCCCAGGACGAAAAGCCCATTTTCTGTCATGATTTTTTGTCATAGAAGTAGGATCCCACCACATCTATGATGATACTGGGTTTTGTCACAATTATAGTCATAGAAGTGTCATATGTATGACAGAAAAAAAATTCGTTCGGCCCAAAATGTCACGGATGTGTCTTTTTTTTAGTGAAGGCAATTGCACCAGTATTGTCACAAAAGATTTTTCATTGGACCCGATGCACTAGGTATGACACCTAGATCGCATATGAACTCCTTCATCCAGACTCCTTCATTTGCTGCTTCCGAAGCAGCTATGTACTCTGTTTCTCATGTAGATCCCGCCACGATGCTTTGCTTAGAACTGCACCAACTGATAGCTCCACCGTTCAATATAAACACGTATCCGGTTTGTGACTTAGAGTCATCCGGATCAGTGTCAAAGCTTGCATCGACGTAACCATTTACGACGAGCTCTTTGTCACCTCCATAAACGAGAAACATATCCTTAGTCCTTTTCAGGTATTTTAGGATGTTCTTGACCGCTGTCCAGTGATCCACTCCTGGATTACTTTGGTACTCCCTACTAAACTAATAGCAAGGCACACATCAGGTCTGGTACACAGCATTGCATACATGATAGAGCCTATGGCTGAAGCATAGGGAACACCTTTCATTTTCTCTCTATCTTCTGCAGTGGTCGGGCATTGAGTCTGACTCAACTTCACACCTTGTAACACAGGCAAGAACCCTTTCTTTGCTTGATCCATTTTGAACTTCTTCAAAACTTTATCAAGGTATGTGCTTTGTGAAAGTCCAATTAAGCGTCTTGATCTATCTCTATAGATCTTGATGCCCAATATATAAGCAGCTTCACGAGGTCTTTCATTAAAAAACTCTTATTCAAGTATCCTTTTATGCTATCCAGAAATTCTATATCATTTCCAATCAACAATATGTCATCCACATATAATATTAGAAATGCTACAGAGCTCCCACTCACTTTCTTGTAAATACAGGCTTCTCCAAAAGTCTGTATAAAACCATATGCTTTGATCACACTATCAAAAAATTTATTCCAACTCCGAGATGCTTGCACGAGTCCATAGATGGATCGCTGGAGCTTACACACTTTGTTAGCATCCTTTGGATCGATAAAACCTTCAAGTTGCATCATATACAACTCCTCTTCCAGAAATCCATTCAGGAATGCAGTCTTTACATCCATTTGCCAAATTTCATAATCATAAAATGCGGCAATTGCTAACATGATTCGGACGGACTTAAGCATCGCTACGGGTGAGAAAGTCTCATCGTAGTCAACTCCTTGAACTTGTCGAAAACCTTTCGCAACAAGTCGAGCTTTGTAGACAGTAACATTACCGTCAGCGTCAGTCTTCTTCTTGAAGATCCATTTATTCTCGATGGCTTGCCGATCATTGGGCAAGTCAACCAAAGTCCACACTTTGTTCTCATACATGGATCCCATCTCAGATTTCATGGCCTCAACCCATTTTGCGGAATCTGGGCTCATCATCGCTTCCTCATAGTTCGTAGGTTCGTCATGGTCAAGTAACATGACCTCCAGAACAGGATTACCGTACCACTGTGGTGCGGATCTTACTCTGGTTGACCTATGAGGTTCGGTAGTAATTTGATTTGAAGTTACATGATCATCATCATTAGCTTCCTCACTAATTAGTGTAGGAGTCATAGGAACAGATTTCTGTGATGAACTACTTTCCAATAAGGGAGCAGGTACAGTTACCTCATCAAGTTCTACTTTCCTCCCACTCACTTCTTTTGAGAGAAACTCCTTCTCTAGAAAGGATCCATTCTTAGCAACGAATGTCTTGCCTTCGGATCTGTGATAGAAGGTGTACCCAACAGTCTCCTTTGGGTATCCTATGAAGACACATTTCTTCGATTTGGGTTCGAGCTTCTCAGGTTGAAGCTTTTTCACATAAGCATTGCAGCCCCAAACTTTAAGAAACAACAACTTTGGTTTCTTGCCAAACCACAGTTCATAAGGCGTCGTCTCAACGGATTTAGATGGTGCCCTATTTAACGTGAATGCAGCCGTCTCTAAAGCATAACCCCAAAACGATAGTGGTAAATCAGTAAGAGACATCATAGATCGCACCATATCTAGTAAAGTACGATTACGACGTTCGGACACACCATTACGCTATGGTGTTCAGGGTGGCATGAGTTGCGAAACTATTCCACATTGTTTCAAATGAAGACCAAACTCGTAACTCAAATATTCTCCTCCACGATCAGATCGCAGAAACTTTATTTTCTTGTTACGATGATTTTCCACTTCACTATGAAATTCTTTGAACTTTTCAAATGTTTCAGACTTATGTTAAATCAAGTAGATATACCCATATCTCCTCAAATCATCTGTGAAGGTGAGAAAATAACGATACCCGCCGCGAGCCTCAACATTCAATGGACCACATACATCAGTATGTATGATTTCCAACAAATCTGTTGCTCGCTCCATTGTTCCGGATAATGGTCTTTTCGTCATCTTGCCCATGAGGCATGGTTCGCAAGTACCAAGTGATTCATAATCAAGTGATTCCATAAGTCCATCAGAATGGATTTTCTTCATGCGCTTTACACCAATATGACCTAAACGGCAGTACCACAAATAAGTTGCACTATCATTATCAACTCTGCATCTTTTGGCTTCAATATTTTGAATATGTGTATCACTACTATCGAGATTCATCAAAAATAAACCACTCTTCAAGGGTGCATGCCCATAAAAGATATTACTCATATAAATAGAACAATCATTATTCTCAGATTTAAATGAATAAACGTCTCGCATCAAACAAGATCCAGATATAATGTTCATGCTCAACGCTGGCACCAAATAACAATTATTCAGGTCTAAAACTAATCCCGAAGGTAGATGTAGAGGTAGCGTGCCGACCGCGATCACATCGACTTTGGAACCATTTCCCACGCGCATCGTCACCTCGTCATTAGCCAATCTTCGCTTAATCTGTAGTCCTTGTTTCGAGTTGCAGATATTAGCAATAGAACCAGTATCAAATACCCAGGTGCTACTGCGAGCATTAGTAAGGTACACATCAATAACATGTATATCACATATACCTTTGTTCACCTTGCCATCCTTCTTATCTGCCAAATACTTTGGGCAGTTCCGCTTCCAGTGACCAGTCCCTTTGCAGTAGAAGCACTCAGTCTCAGGCTTAGGTCCAGACTTGGGCTTCTTCACTTGAGCAGCAACTTGCTTGCCGTTCTTCTTGAAGTTCCCCTTCTTCCCTTTACCCTTTTTCTTGAAACTGGTGGTCTTGTTGACCATGAACACTTGATGCTCCTTCTTGATTTCTACCTCCGCAGCCTTTAGCATCACAAAGAGCTCAGGAATTGTCTTATCCATCCCTTGCATATTATAGTTCATCACGAAGCTCTTGTAGCTTGGTGGCAGTGATTGAAGAATTCTGTCAATGACACTATCATCCAGAAGATTAACTCCCAGTTGAATCAAGTGATTGTTATACCCAGACATTTTGAGTATATGCTCACTCACAGAACTATTCTCCTCCATTTTGCAGTTGTAGAACTTATTGGAGACTTCATATCTCTCAATCCGGGCATTTGCTTGAAATATTGACTTCAACTCTTGGAACATCTCATATGGCCCATGATGTTCAAAACGTCGTTGAAGTCCCGGTTCTAAGCCGCAAAGCATGGCACACTGAACTATCAAGTAGTCATCAGCTTTGCTCTGCCAGACGTTCATAACATCTGGCGTTGCTCCTGTAGCGGGTTTGGCACCTAGCGGTGCTTCCAGGACGTAATTCTTCTATGCAGCAATGAGGATAATCCTCAAGTTACGGACCAGTCCCTGTAATTGCTACCATCATCTTTCAACTTTGCTTTCTCAAGGAACGCATTAAAATTCAACGGAACAACAGCACGGGCCATCTATCTACAACAACATAGACATGCAAAATACTATCAGGTACTAAGTTCATGATAAATTAAAGTTCAATTAATCAAATTACTTAATAACTCCCACTTAGACAGACATCCCTCTAATCAAGTGATCACATGATCCATATCAACTAAACCATGTCCGATCATCACGTGAGATGGAGTAGTTTTCAATGGTGAACATCACTATGTTGATCATATCTACTATATGATTCACGCTCGACCTTTCGGTCTCAGTGTTCCCACTCCATATCTGCATATGCTAGGCTCGTCAAGTTTAACCCGAGTATTCTGCGTGTGCAACCTGGCTTGCACCCGTTGTATGTGAACGTAGAGCTTATCACACCCGATCATCACGTGGTGTCTCCGCACGACGAACTTTCGCAACGGTGCATACTCAGGGAGAACACTTATACCTTGAAATTTAGTGAGAGATCATCTTATAATGCTACCGTCGATCTAAGCAAAATAAGATGCATAAAAGATAAACATCACATGCAATCAATATAAGTGATATGATATGGCCATCATCATCTTGTGCCTTTGATCTCCATCTCCAAAGCACCGTCATGATCACCATCGTCACCGGCACGACACCTTGATCTCCATCGTAGCATCGTTGTCGTCTCGCCAACTATTGCTTCTACGACTATTGCTACCGCTTAGTGATAAAGTAAAGCAATTACATGGCGATTGCATTTCATACAATAAAGCGACAACCATATGGCTCCTGCTAGTTGCCGATAACTCTGTTACAAAACATGATCATCTCATACAATAAAATTTAGCATCATGTCTTGACCATATCACATCACAACATGCCCTGCAAAAACAAGTTAGACGTCCTCTACTTTGTTGTTGCAAGTTTTACGTGGCTGCTACGGGCTAAGCAAGAACCGTTCTTACCTACGCATCAAAACCACAACGATATTTCGTCAAGTATGTGCTGTTTTAACCTTCACAAGGACTGGGCATAGCCACACTTGATTCAACTAAAGTTGGAGAAACTGACACCCGCCAGCCACCTGTGTGCGAAGCATGTCGGTAGAACCAGTCTTGCATAAGCGTACGCGTAATGTCGGTCCAGGCCGCTTCATCCAACAATACCGCCGAATCAAAGTATGACATGCTGGTAAGCAGTATGACTTGTATCGCCCACAACTCACTTGTGTTCTACTCGTGCATATAACATCTACGCATAAACCTGGCTCGGATGCCACTGTTGGGGAACGCAGTAATTTCAAAAAAATTCCTACGCACACGCAAGATCATGGTGATGCATAGCAACGAGAGGGGAGAGTGTTGTCCACGTACCCTCGTAGACCGAAAGAGGAAGCGTTATGACAACGCGGTTGATGTAGTCGTACGTCTTCACGATTGACCGATCCTAGTACTGAAAGTACGGCACCTCCGCGATCTGCACACGTTCGGCTCGGTGACGTCCCATGAACTCATGATCTGGCAGAGTGTCGAGGGAGAGCTTCGTCAGCACAACGGCGTGATGATGGTGATGATGAAGCTACCGGCGCAGGGCTTCACCTAAGCACTACGACAATATGACCGAGGTGGATTATGGTGGAGGGGGGCACCGCACACGGCTAAAAGATCAATGATCAACTTGTGTGTCTATGGGGTGCCCCCTCCCCCGTATATAAAGGAGTGGAGGATGGGGGAGGGCCGGCCCTCTATGGCGCGCCCTGGAGGAGTCCTACTCCCACCGGGAGTAGGATCCCCCCCTTCCCTAGTTGGACTAGGAGAGAAGGAAGGGGGAGAGAGGGAGGAAGGAAAGGGGGACCCCCCCCCCTCCTAGTCCAATTCAGACCAGAGGGAGAGGGGGCGCGTGGCCTGCCCTGGTCTCCTCTCTCTCTCTCCACTATGGCCCAATAAGGCCCATACACTTACAAGGGGGTTCCGGTAACCTCCCGGTACTCCGGTAAAATCCCGATTTCACCCGAAACTTATTCCAATGTCCAAATATAGGCTTCCAATATATCGATCTTTATGTCTCGACAATTTCGAGACTCCTCATCATGTTCGTGATCATATCCAGGACTCCGAACTACCTTCGGTACATGCTACCTCTTGAGCACTACGTTGGTTTTTCCTTGAAGAGGAAAGGGTGATGCAGTAAAGCAGTGTAAGTATTTCCCTCAGTTTTTGAGAACCAAGGTATCAATCCAGTAGGAGGCCACGCACGAGTCCCTCGCACCTACACAAACAAATAAATCCTCGCAACCAACGCAATAAAGGGGTTGTCAATCCCTTCACGGTCACTTACGAGAGTGAGATCTGATAGATATGATAAGATAATATTTTTGGTATTTTTATGATAAAGATGCAAAGTAAAATAAAAGGCAATAAAAATAGCTAAGTGTTGGAAGATTAATATGATGGAAGATAGACCCGGGGGCCATAGGTTTCACTAGTGGCTTCTCTCGAGAGCATAAGTATTACGGTGGGTGAACAAATTACTATTGAGCAATTGACAGGATTGAGCATAGTTATGAGAATATCTAGGTATGATCATATATATAGGCATCACGTCCGCGACAAGTAGACCGACTCCTGCCTGCATCTACTACTATTACTCCACATATCGACAGCTATCCAGCATGCATCTAAAGTATTAAGTTCATAAGAACAGAGTAACGCTTTAAGTAAGATGACATGATGTAGAGGGATAAACTCATGCAATATGATATAAACCCCATCTTGTTATCCTCGATGGCAAAAATACAATACATGCCTTGCTGCCCCTACTATCACTGGGAAAGGACACCGCAAGATTGAACCCAAAGCTAAGCACTTCTCCCATTGCAAGAAAGATCAATCTAGTAGGCCAAACCAAACTGATAATTCGAAGAGACTTGCAAAGATAACCAATCATACATAAAAGAATTCAGAGAAGATTCAAATATTGTTCATAGATAAACTTGATCATAAACCCACAATTCATCGGTCTCAACAAACACACCGCAAAAGAAGATTACATCGAATAGATCTCCACGAGAATCGTGGAGAACTTTGTATTGAGATCCAAAGAGAGAGAAGAAGCCATCTAGCTAATAACTATGGACCCGAAGGTCTGAGGTAAACTACTCACACATCATCGGAGAGGCTATGGTGTTGATGTAGAAGCCCTCCGTGATCGATGCCCCCTCCGGCGGAGCTCCGGAAAAGGCCCCAAGATGGGATCTCACGGGTACAGAAGGTTGCGGCGGTGGATTTAGGTTTTTTGGCTCCGTATCTGGTAGTTTGGGGGTACGTAGGTATATATAGGAGGAAGAAGTACGTCGGTGGAGCAACATGGGGCCCACGAGGGTGGAGGGCGCGCCTGGGGGGGTAGGCGCGCCCCCCTACCTCGTGCATTCCTGGTTGATGTCTTGACGTAGGGTCCAAGTCCTCTGGATCACGTTCGTTCCGAAAATCACGTTCCCGAAGGTTTCATTCCGTTTGGACTCCGTTTGATATTCTTTTTCTGCGAAACTCTGAAATAGGCAAAAAACAGCAATTCAGGGCTGGGCCTCCGGTTAATAGGTTAGTCCCAAAAATAATATAAAAGTGTATAATAAAGTCCATTAATGTCCAAAACAGAATATAATATAGCATGGAACAATCAAAAATTATAGATACGTTGGAGACGTATCAAGCATCCCCAAGCTTAATTCCTGCTCGTCCTCGAGTAGGTAAATGATAAAAACAGAATTTGATGTGGAATGCTACTTGGCATAATTTCAATGTAATTCTCTTAATTGTGGTATGAATATTCAGATCCGAAAGATTCAAGATAAAGGTTTAATATTGACATAAAAGTAATAATACTTCAAGCATACTAACTAAGCAATTATGTCCTCTCAAAATAACATGGCCAAAGAAAGTTCATCCCTACAAAATCATATAGTTTAATCATGCTCCATTTTCTCACACAAGAATGCTCTCATCATGCACAACCCCGATGACAAGCCAAGCAATTGTTTCATACTTTAGTAATCTCAAACTTTTTCAACCTTCACGCAATACATGAGCGTGAGCCATGGATATAGCACTATGGGTGGAATAGAATATAATGGTGGGGGTTATGTGGAGAAGACAAAAAAGGAGAAAGTCTCACATCAACGCGGCTAATCAATGAGCTATGGAGATTCCCATCGATTGATGTTAATGCAAGGAGTAGGGATTGCCATGCAACAGATGCACTAGAGCTATAAACGCATGAAAGCTCAACAAAAGAAACTAAGTGGGTGTGCATCCAACTTGCTTGCTCACGAAGACCTAGGGCATTTGAGGAAGCCCATTGTTGGAATATACAAGCCAAGTTCTATAATCAAAAATCCCCACTAGTATATGAAAGTGACAAAACAAGAGACTCTCTATCATGAAGATCATGGAGCTACTTTGAAGCACAAGTGTGGAAAAGGATAGTAGCATTGTCCCCCTTTTTTGGGCCTTTTTTTATTTGGCCTTTCTCTTTTTTTATTGGCATAATGCTCTATGAATGATGATCATCACACTTCTATTTATTTACAACTCGATACTAGAACAAAGTATGACTCTATATGAATGCCTCCGGCGGTATACCGGGATAGCAATGAATCAAGAGTGACATGTATGAAAAAATTATGAACGGTGGCTTTGCCACAAATACGATGTCAACTACATGATCATGCAAAGCAATATGACAATGATGAACGTGTCATGATAAACGGAACGGTGGAAAGTTGCATGGCAATATATCTCAGAATGGCTATGGAAATGCCATAATAGGTAGGTATGGTGGTTGTTTTGAGGAGGATATAAGGAAGTTTATGTGTGAAAGAGCGTATCATATCACGGGGTTTGGATGCACTGGCGAAGTTTGCACCAACTCTCAATGTGAGAAAGGGCAATGCACGGTACCGAAGATGCTAGCAATGATGGAAGGGTAAGAGTGCGTATAATCCATGGACTCAACATTAGTCATAAAGAACTCACATACTTATTGCAAAAATCTACAAGTCATCAAAAACCAAGCACTACGCGCATGCTCCTAGGGGGATAGATTGGTAGGAAAAGACCATCGCTCGTCCCCGGCCGCCACTCATAAGGAGGACAATCAAAGAACACCTCATGTTTCAAATTTGTTACATAACATTTACCATACGTGCATGCTACGGGACTTGAAAACTTCAACACAAGTATTTCTTAAATTCACAACTACTCAACTAGCACAACTTTAATATCACTACCTCCATATCTCAAAACAATCATCAAGCATCAAACTTCTCTTAGCATTCAGCACACTCATAAGTTTTTTACTAGTCTTGAATACCTAACATATTAGGATTATTCCCAATTTAAGCAAATTACCATGCTATTTAAGACTCTCAAAATAATATAAGTGAAGCATGAGAGAATAATAGTTTCTATAAAACAAAACCACCACCGTGCTCTAAAAGATATAAGTGAAGCACTAGAGCAAAAACTATATAGCTCAAAAGATATAAGTGAAGCGCATAGAGTATTCTAATAAATTCCGAATCATGTGTGTCTCTCTCAAAAGGTGTGTACAGCAAAGCTTATTGTGGTAAACTAAAAAGCAAAGACTCAAAGCAAAACACATATCATGTGGTGAATAAAAATATAGCTCCAAGTAAAGTTACCGATGGAAGTAGACGAAAGAGGGGATGCCTTCCGGGGCATCCCCAAGCTTTGGCTTTTTTGGTGTCCTTAGATTATCTTGGGGTGCCATGGGCATACCCAAGCTTAGGCTCTTGCCACTCCTTGTTCCTTAATCCATCAAATCTTTTACCCAAAACGTGAAAACTTCACAACACAAAACTTAGCAGAAAATCTCGTGAGCTCCGTTAGCGAAAGAAAACAAAACACCACTTTAAGGTACTGTAATGAAATCATTATTTATTTATATTGGTGTTAAACCTACTGTATTCCAACTTATTTATGGTTTATAAACTATTTTACTAGCCATAGATTCATCAAAATAAGCAAACAACACACGAAAAACAGAATCTGTCAAAAACAGAACAGTCTGTAGTAATCTGTAACTAACGCAAACTTCTGGAACTCCAAAACTTCAGCCAAAATAGGAAGACCTAGATAATTTGTTTATTGATCAGCATCAATTGTAATCAGTATTTTATCACGTTCTGGTGATTTTTAACAATTATTTTCGTGAACAGAAAGTTTCTAGAATTTTCAGCAAGATCAAATAACTATCATCCAAGAAGATCCTATAGGTTAAACTTGGCACAAACACTAATTAAAACATAAAAACACATCTAACCAGAGGCTAGATCAAATATTTATTCCTCAACAGAAGCAAAAAGCAAAAAGCAAAAACCTAAAAATAAAATTGGGTTGCCTCCCAACAAGCGCTATCGTTTAACGCCCCTAGCTAGGCATAAAAGCAAGGATATATCTAGTTATTGCCATCTTTGGTAGGCAATCCATAAGTGGCTCTCATAATAGATTAATAAGGTAATTTTATTTTATTTCTAGGGAAGTGTTCCATGCCTTTCCTTAACGTAAATTGGAATAAATATTCCCTTCCTTCATATCAATAATTGCACCAATCGTTCTAAGGAAAGGTCTACCAAGAATAATAGGACATGAAGGATTGCAATCTATATCAAGAACAATAAGATCTACAGGTACATAATTCCTATTTGCAACAAAAATAACATCATTAATTCTTCCCATAGGTTTCTTAATGATGGAATCCGCAAGGTGCAAGTTTAGAGAGCAATCATCAAAATCATGGAAACCTAGTAAATCACACAAAGTTTTTGACATCGTGGACACACTAGCACCCAAATCACACAAAGCATAGCATTCATGATCTTTAATTTTAATTTTAATAGTAGGTTCCCACTCATCATAAAGTTTTCTAGGGATAGAAACTTCCAACTCAAGTTTTTCTTCATAAGATTGCATCAAAGCATCAACGATATGTTTAGTAAAAGCTTTATGTTGACTATAAGCATGTGGAGAATTTAGCACGGATTGCAACAAGGAAATACAATCTATCAAAGAGCAATTATCATAATTAAATTCCTTGAAATCCAAAATAGTGGGTTCATTAATATATAGAGTTTTGATCTCTTCAATCCCACTTTTACCAATTTTTGCATCAAGATCTAAAAACTCCGAATTTTTGGAACGCCTTCTAGGTAAAGGTGGATCATATTCAGTCCCATCATTATCAAGATTCATATTGCAAAACAAAGATTTAATAGGGGACACATCAATAACTTTTAGATCTTCATCTTTATTTTCATAGAAATTAGAAGAACACGCTTTCACAAAGCAATATTTCTTAGCACGCATCCTAGCGGTTCTTTCTTTGCACTCATCAATGGAAATTCTCATGGCTTTGAGAGACTCATTGATATCATGCTTAGGTGGAATAGATCTAAGTTTCAAGGAATCAACATCAAGAGAAATTCTATCAACGTTCCTAGACAGTTCATCAATCTTAGGCAATTTTTCTTCAAGCAAAGCATTGAAATTCTTTTACGAATTCATAAATTCTTTAACACTAGTCTCAAATTCAGAATGCATCTTATTAAAATTTCCATAAGAATTGTTGTAGGAATTACCATAATTATAAGAGGAATTACTAGGGTACGGCCTAGGATTAAAGTTTCCTCTACGCGTTGTTACCAAAATTATTCCTACCAACAAAATTCACATCCATAGATTCATTATTATTCTCAATCAAAGTAGACAAAGGCATATCATTAGGATCAGAAGAAACACTTTTAGTAGCAAATAATTACATAAGTTCATCCATCTTTCCATTCAAAACATTAATTTATTCTATCGCATGCACCTTTTTATTAGTAGATCTTTCGGTGTGCCATTGAGAATAATTAACCATAATATTATCTAGGAGTTTAATAGCTTATCCTAAAGTGATTTCCATAAAAGTGCCTCCCGCGGCCGAATCTAGAAGATTTCTAGAAGCAAAATTCAATCCGGCATAAAAATTTTGTATAATCATCCACAAATTCAAACCATGTGTAGGGCAATTACGTATCATTAATTTCATCCTCTCCCAAGCTTGTGCAACATGTTCATGATCAAGTTGCTTAAAATTCATAATATCGTTTCTAAGAGAGATAATCTTAGCGGGAGGAAAATACTTAGAGATAAAAGCATCTTTGCACTTATTCCAAGAATCAATACTATTTTTAGGCAAAGACGAAAACCAAGCTTTAGCACGATCTCTAAGCGAAAAAGGAAATAGCTTCAATTTAACAATATCATTATCCACATCTTTCTTCTTTTGCATATCACACAAATCAACGAAGCTATTTAGATGGGTAGCGGCATCTTCACAAGGAAGGCCGGCGAATTGATCTTTCATGACAAGATTCAGTAAAGCGGTATTGATTTCACAAGATTCAGTATCGGTAAGAGGAGTAATCGGAGTGCTAAGAAAATCATTGTTGTTGGTATTGGTAAAGTCACACAATTTAGTATTATCTTGAGCCATCGTGACAAACAAGCAATCCAACACACGAGCAAACAAGAAGCAGGCGAAAAAGAGGCGAACGGAAAAGAGAGGGCGAATAAAATGGCAAGGGTGAAGTGGGGGAGAGGAAAACGAGAGGCAAATGGCAAATAATGTAATGCGGGAGATAAGGGTTTGTGATGGGTACTTGGTATGTTGACTTTTGCGTAGACTCCCTGGCAACGGCACCAGAAATCCTTCTTGCTACCTCTTGAGCACTGCGTTGGTTTTCCCTTGAAGAGGAAAGGGTGATGCAGTAAAGCAGCGTAAGTATTTCTCTCAGTTTTTGAGAACCAAGGTATGAATCCAGTAGGAGGCCACGCACGAGTCCCTCGCACCTACACAAACAAATAAATCCTCGCAACCAACGCAATAAAGGGGTTGTCAATCCCTTCACGGTCACTTACGAGAGTGAGATCTGATATATGATAAGATAATATTTTTGGTATTTTTATGATAAAGATGCAAAGTAAAATAAAAGTCAATAAAAATAGCTAAGTGTTGGAAGATTAATATGATGGAAGATAGACCGGGGGCCATAGGTTTCACTAGTGGCTTCTCTTGAGAGCATAAGTATTACGGTGGGGGAACAAATTACTGTTGAGCAATTGACAGAATTGAGCATAGTTATGAGAATATCTAGGTATGATCATATATATAGGCATCACGTCCGCGACAAGTAGACCGACTCCTGCCTGCATCTACTACTATTACACCACACATCGACCGCTATCCAGCATGCATCTAAAGTATTAAGTTCATAAGAACAGAGTAACGCTTTAAGTAAGATGGCATGATGTAGAGGGATAAACTCATGCAATATGATATAAACCCCATCTTGTTATCCTCGATGGCAACAATACAATATGTGCCTTGCTGCCCCTACTGTCACTGGGAAAGGACACCGCAAGATTGAACCCAAAGCTAAGCACTTCTCCCATTGCAAGAAAGATAAATCTAGTAGGCCAAACCAAACTGATAATTCGAAGAGACTTGCAAAGATAACCAATCATACATAAAAGACTTCAGAGAAGATTCAAATATTGTTCATAGATAAACTTGATCATAAACCCACAATTCATCGGTCTCAACAAACACACCGCAAAAGAAGATTACATCGAATAGATCTCCACGAGAATCGTGGAGAACTTTGTATTGAGATCCAAAGAGAGAGAAGAAGCCATCTAGCTAATAACTATGGACCCGAAGGTCTGAGGTAAACTACTCACACATCATCGGAGAGGCTATGGTGTTGATGTAGAAGCCCTCCGTGATCGATGCCCCTCTGGCGGAGCTCCGGAAAAGACCCCAAGATGGGATATCACGGGTACAGAAGGTTGCGGCGGTGGAATTAGGTTTTTTGGCTCCGTATCTGGTAGTTTGGGGGTACGTAGGTATATATAGGAGGAAGAAGTACGTCGGTGGAGCAACGTGGGACCCAAAAATAATATAAAAGTGTATAATAAAGCCCATTAATGTCCAAAACAGAATATAATATAGCATGGAACAATCAAAAATTATAGATACGTTGGAGACGTATCAGTACATCAAAACACATAAACTCATAATACTGATCGTCACCGAACGTTAAGCGTGCGGACCCTACGGGTTTGAGAACTATGTAGAAATGACCGAGACTCATCTCCGGTCAATAACCAATAGCGGAACCTGGATGCTCATATTGGTTCCTACATATTCTATGAAGATCTTTATCGGTCAAACCGCATAACAACATATGTTGTTCCCTTTGTCATCGGTATGTTACTTGCCCGATATTCGATCGTCGGTATCTCAATACCTAGTTCAATCTCGTTACCGGCAAGTCTCTTTACTCGTTCCGTAATGCATCATCCTGCAACTAACTCATTAGTTACATTGCTTGCAAGGCTTATAGTGATGTGCATTACCGAGAGGGCCCAGAGATACCTCTCCGACAATCGGAGTGACAAATCCTAATCTTGATCTATGCCAACTCAACAAGTACCATCGGAGACACCTGTAGAGCACCTTTATAATCACCCAGTTACGTTGTGACGTTTGGTAGCACACAAAGTGTCCTCCGGTATTCGGGAGTTGCATAATCTCATAGTCATAGGTACATGTATAAGTCATGAAGAAAGCAATAGCAATATACTAAACGATCAAATGCTAAGCTAACGGAATGGGTCAAGTCAATCACATCATTCTCTAATGATGTGATCCCGTTAATCAAATGACAACTCATGTCTACGGCTAGGAAACTTAACCATCTTTGATTCAACGAGCTAGTCAAGTAGAGGCATACTAGTGACACTTTGTTTGTCTATGTATTCACACATGTACTATGTTTCTTGTTAATACAATTCTAGCATTAATAATAAACATTTATCATGATATAAGGAAATATAAATAACAACTTTATTATTGCCTCTAGGGCATATTTCCTTCAGTAGGGCGGTATTGGGACGCTACACCCGCCTGAAGCTATGATGACCCACAAGTATAGGGGATCAATCATAGTCCTTTCAATAAGTAAGAGTGTCGAACCAACGAGGAGCAGAAGGAAATGACAAGTGGTTTTCAGCAAGGTATTCTCTGCAAGCACTGGAATTATAAGTAACGAGTAGTTTGATAGCAAGATAATTTGTAACGAGCAAGTAATGGTAATGGTAACAAAAGTGCAGCAAGGTAGCCCAATCCTTTTGAGGCAAAGGACAGGCCAAAACGGTCTCTTATGATAAGCAAAGCATTCTTGAGGGTCATCGGGAATCTCATCTAGTCACTTTCATCATGTTGGTTTGATTTGTGTTCGCTACTTTGATAATTTGATATGTGGGTGGACCGGTGCTTAGGTGTTGCTCTTACTTGAACAAACCTCCTACTTATGATTAACACCCTCTCAAGCATCCGCAACTATGAGACAAGTATTAAGAATAAATCTAACCATAGCATTAAACTTTTGGATCCAAACCAGTCCCTTACGGAATAGCGCATAAACTAGGCGTTAAGCTTCTGTCACTCTCGCAACCCATCATCTAATAACTACTCCACAATGCATTCCATTACGCCCAAATATGGTGAAGTGTCATGTGGTCAACGTTCACATGACACCACTAAGGGAATCACAACATACATACCATCAAAATATCGAACACATATCAAATTCGCATGATTACTTGCAACAAGATTTCTCCCGTGACCTTAAGAACAAAAGTAACTACTCACAAATGATAATCATGCGCAAGATCGGAGTGGTATTAAATAGCATAATGGATCTGAACATATAATCTTCCACCAAATAAACCATATAGTAATCAACTACAAGATGTAATCAACACTACTAGTCACCCACATGCACCAATCTATAGTTCCAGTACAAAGATTGAACACAAGAGATGAACTAGGGTTTAAGAGGAGATGGTGTTGTTGAAGATGTTGATGGAGATTGCCCTCCCCAAGATGGGAGAGTTGGTGATGAAGATGACGATGATTTCCCCTTCGGGAGGGAAGTTCCCCCGACGGAATCGCTCCGCCGGAGGGCAAAAGTGCTCCTGCCCAAGTTCCGCCTCGAGACGGCGGCGCTTTGTCCCGAAAGTCCTCTCCTTATTTTTTCTAGGTCAAAATGACTTATATACCAAAAGAGGGGCACCAGAGGTCGGTCGAGGAGGTCACAACCCACCAGGGCGCGCCTGGGCTCCCTAGCGCGCCCAAGTGGGTCGTGCCCACCTGGTGGGGCCCATCTGGTACTTATTTGCTCCATTATTTCTTATATATTCAATAAAATGTCTTCGTAAAGTTTCATCTCATTTGGAGTTGTGCGGAATAGGTAGCCTGACGTAGCTTTTTCAGGTCCAGGATTCCAGCTGCCGGTATTCTCCCTCTTTGTGTGAACCTTGCATATTATGAGAGAAAAGGCATTAGAATTACTCCAAAAGGCATTATTATGCATAAAAACAATATAAATAACAGTAAGAAAACATGATGCAAAATGGACGTATCAACTCCCCCAAGCTTAGACCTCGCTTGTCCTCAAGCGAAAACAAAAATCGAAAAACATGCCCACATGCTTAGAGAGAGAGGGAGGTGTCGATAAAAACAAAATACGGACATAGAAGCATCATGTATATTACTATAACAAAAACAACTTTAACATAAAACCTTATCACATAACTTTTATCATAAACTTCTCATGAACAAGTAACAATTCATCACAACATCGAAGTATAAAGCATAAACTCTATTGGAAACCAACAAACTATGTTCTCAGTCAACTTTGGAACTACAATTCATCATCTTTTCAGGAAGGGTCACGTATCGGAGCCTTTTTGGCAAGTCCACATACTCAACCATCATATAGTCTTCTATGATTGCTAACACTCACCTCATACACATGAGCAAAAAGTTTCAACCAGACACATAGAAAGATAGGGGCTTATAGTTTCGCCCCCCAACATACTCACCTCAAGGGTGATGTCAACAATAATAACTCATGTTACCCATATCCAACTGGATATATGTGCCTAGATCTTTCCTCACCACATGATGCTTGCCAAAAGAGAAATAAAAAGGAATAGAGAGAAAAACTTTGACTCTTGCATAAAAGTAAAAGATAGTCCCTTCACAGAGGGAAGCAGAGGTTCTCATGCGCTTTTTGTTTGTATGTTCAATCTCTTAGTGTAAAAGAACATCACGTTATATTGCCCCTTATGCTAGAAAACCTTTATTATGTAGTTTGTCTCTTTTATTCTTTGCCATCACAAGTTCGTACAACGCTTAATTTTCTCTTACACTAAATGATCTAACACTTTTAGAGGCAATTTTTATTGCCTTGTTGCACCGATGACAACTTATTTGAAGGATCTTACTCAACCCATAGGTAGGTATGGTGGACTCTCAAAACAAGATTTGGGTTTAAGGGTTTTTGGATGCACAAGTAGTATCTCTACTTAGTGTGGAATTTTTGGCTAGCAAAGATGGGGGCAAGCACCACATGTTGAAGGATCTATGATAATATAACTTCAACGTGAATATGAACAAACATAAATCATTACGTTGTCTTCCTTGTCCAACGACGACCATTTTAGCATATAATATTTTGATGGGGGCTCACAATCGCAAGAGATGTCCAAGATAGTGTATTTGCATGTGAATCTTATCTTCCCTTATTAATTCTTTCATGAATTGCATCATTGACCAATGCTATGTTTGTAAATCTCCAATAAAATTTTGTACTTATACTCTTCCTTATGTGATGTCATTACTTACCATAAGATTAGCACATGATCTTTTTCATTTATTTCCTTATTTTTATTGAACATGAAAGTAAAGAAAATAAAACTCAAACTAAACTTTATTATATATCTTGCACACGATTACAAAGATAGATCACTAAGCAAACTCTCAAAAAGAAAGGATCGAACTAAACTTTTATTCATCTAAAGCAAAAGATAACTATGGATCGAACTAAGATAAGTAAAGGCAAAAGATAGGGGAGGTGATACGATACCAGGGCGCCTCGCCCAAGCTTGGCACAAGCCAAGGGGAGTGCCCATACCAGATACTCAATTTTCCTTTGGTGATGAAGAAGGAGGTGGTGGTGATGAAGTAGAGGGTTTGTCCTTCTTCCTTAGCTTACGCTTGAGGATGGAATTTTCCTCCTTCAATTCACCGATCTCTTGCTCAAGTTCCAATACCTTTCTGCATAGATCTTGCTTGTTTTCCTGCAAAAGACGAAAGGGGATAAACTGGATCTTAGGTTTCTTTGCTTTGTTGGGGAGACTTGACTTCTTGAATTCCACGTGCATGTCCCCAGGTTGAGGCAATGGAACTTCATCCTCGTCTGAGCTCGTCTCCTCCTCCCCTTTAGGATCATAGTCTTCTTCTTCCTCCGAAGTCCAGCTATAGCGCTCCACATCCCCATGAGCCTTAGGGTTTGCAATATAATCAGCAACATAGCTCTCACCCTCCGAGTCTTGGGATGCCATGTTTTCAGATATGTCAGGAAAACAGCGAGAAAAGAAAACAGAAGATTTCTCCGTGATACGGTGGTCAATAGGTTCGGGGGGTATATAAAGATTTTTTATCTTGGGACACAAGCAGACGGAAGAAAACGGAGTCCGGAAGGTACCCGAGGTGGGTACAACCCACCTGGGCGCACCTGGCAAGCCAGGCGCGCCCTGGTGTCTTGTGCCCACCAGGGGTGCCTTCCTGGTTGTTTCTTATTTTCATAATTTTTGATATATTCCAAAACTGACAAAAAATATTTCTGCGGATTTTTCGGAGTCCGTTTACTTACCGTATCACGTACCTCCTCTTTTTTCACGATTATGGAGTGTTCTGGAAGGTTTCTTTTATATGTTCTTCCGGTGTCATAGTTTGGATAATATTGCTTTCAACATTAATGGGCATACTTGAGATATAATGTTTTATTCTTTGCCCATTAACAACCTTCGGGTTAGTACCCTCGGCATTATTTATTTTGATGGCTCCAGATCGATAAACCTCCTCGATAACATAGGCACCTTCCCATTTGGAGAGGAGTTTTCCTGCAAAGAATCTGAAATGAGAGTTGTACAAAAGAACATATTCTCCAACATTGAACTGACGCTTTTGGATTCTTTTGTCATGCCATCTTTTAACCTTTTCTTTAAATAACTTGGCATTTTCATAAGCTTGGGTTCTCCATTCATCTAGCGAGCTAATATCAAATAACCTCTTTTCACCGGCAAGTTTGAAATCATAGTTAAGTTCTTTAATTGCCCAATAAGCTTAATGTTCTAACTCAAGAGGCAAATGACAAGCTTTTCCATAGACCATTTTATAAGGAGACATACCCATAGGATTTTTATATCCTGTTCTATAGGCCCAAAGTAAATCATCCAATTTCTTAGACCAATTCTTTCGAGACCTATTGACAGTTTTTTGTAGTATCAACTTTATTTCTCTATTGCTAAGTTCAACTTGACCACTAGACTGAGGATGATAGGGTGATGCAATTCTATGGTTAACATCATACTTAGCAAGCATTTTACGGAAAGCACCATGAATAAAATGTGAACCACCATCAGTCATTAAATATCTAGGGACTCCAAACCTTGGGGAAATGACTTCCTTAAGCATTTTAATAGAGGTGTTGTGATTAGCACTACTAATTGGAAAAGCTTCTACCCACTTAGTGACATAATCAAGAACATCCAAAATATGTGTATACCCATTAGAGTAAGGAAAAGGTCCCATGTCATCAAATCCCCAAACATCAAATGGTTCAACAGCAAGTGAATAATCCATAGGCATTTCTTGACGCTTACCAATGTTTCCAATTCTTTGACACTCATCAAAAGATAAAACAAACTTACGTGCATCCTTGAAGAGAGTAGGCCAATAAAAACTAGATTGCAATACCTTGTGACCAGTTCTATCTCCCGCATGATGCCCTCCGTAAGCTTCGGAGTGACATTTCCGTAGGATTTGTACCTGTTCATGCTTAGGTACACAACATCTAATAATACCATCCACTCCTTCTTTATAACGATGTGGGTCATCCCAAAAGTAATGTCTTAAATCATAGAAGAATTTTTTCTTTTGTTGGTATGTGAAACTAGGTGGTATGTATTTAGCAACAATGTAATTAGCATAGTCAGCAAACCAAGGAGTGTTATGAGAAACATTTATTGCAGCTAATTGTTCATCAGGAAAACTATCGTTAATAGGTTGTGGGTCATCAAGAATATTTTCTAACCAAGACAAGTTATCAGCCACGGCGTTCTCAGCTCCCTTTCTATCATTGATATGCAAGTCAAATTCTTGTAGCAAAAGAACCCGCCTAATGAGTCTAGGTTTAGCATCTTTCTTTTCCATAAGATATTTTATAGCAGCATGATCGGTGTGAACAATTACTTTAGAATCAACAATGTAAGATCTAAATTTGTCATAGGCAAAAACAACTGCTAAAAATTATTTCTCAGTAGTAGCATAATTTCGTTGGGCACTGTCTAGAGTTTTACTACCATAGTGAATAACATTTAGTTTCTTATCAACTCTTTGTCCTAGAACAGCGCAAACAGCATAATCACTAGCATCACACATAATTTCAAAAGGCAACTTCCAATCAGGTGGTTGAACAATAGGTGCAGAAATTAAGGTTTTCTTAAGTGTTTCAAAGGCTTCTACAAAATCATCATCAAAAACAAATGGAACATCCTTTTGTAAAAGATTTGTAAGAGGCATAGAAATTTTAGAGAAGTCTTTACTAAATCTCCTATAGAAACCAGCATGACCAAGGAAACTACGATTACCTTTGATATCTTTGGGACATGGCATTTTCTCAATTGCATCAACTTTAGCTTTATCCACCTCAATACCCCGTTCAGAAATTTTATGTCCCAAGACAATGCCTTCATTAACCATAAAGTGACACTTCTCCCAATTCAAGACAAGATTAGTTTGCTCGCATCTCTGCAAAAATCGATCAAGGTTGCTTAAGCAATCATCAAAAGATGTTCCGTAAACGAAAAAATCATCCATGAAAACCTCAACAATATTTTCAGAAAAAATAGAGAATATAGCAGTCATACATCTTTGAAAGGTAGAAGGAGCATTGCATAAACCAAAAGGCATACGTCTCTAAGCATAAGTTCCAAAAGGAAAAGTAAAGGTGGTTTTCTCTTGATCAGGTTGTGAAACGGGTATTTGAGAAAAACCAGAATATCCATCGAGAAAACAAAAGTGTGTGTGCTTAGATAATCTTTCTAGCATTTGATCAATAAAAGGCAAGGGGTAATGATCTTTTCTAGTAGCTTTATTTAATTTTCTAAAATCAATTACCATTCTGTAACCAGTAACAATTCTTTGTGGAATAAGTTCATTTTTGTCATTAGGAACAATAGTAATACCTCCCTTCTTAGGGACACAATGAACAAGACTTACCCATCTACTATCAGCTATAGGATAGATTATACCTGCTTCCAGAAGCTTCAATATTTCAGTTCTTACCACTTCTTTCATTTTAGGATTCAAACATCGTTGGTGATCAACAACGGGTTTAGCATCAGGTTCCATATTAATTTTGTGCTGACAGAGAGTGGGACTAATGCCCTTTAAATCATCAAGAGTATATCCAATGGCAGCACGGTGCTTCTTCAGAACCTTCAATAATCTTTCTTCCTCATGTTCTGAAAGGTTAGCACTAATAATAACAGGATATATCTTTTTCTCATCAAGATAAGCATATCTCAAAGTGTCTGCAATTGTTTTAATTCAAACACAGGATCACCTTCAGGTGGAGGAGGACCTCCCAGAGTTTCAATAGGCAAATTGTGTTTAAGCAGAGGACGTTGTTCAAAGAATTTTTTTTATCTATTTCATTTCTTTCATGCAGATGCATATCATTTTCATGGTCTAGCAAATATTTTTCTAGTGGATCAGTAGGAGGCACGGCAATAGAACCAAGACCAATTATTTCATCCTTACTAGACAATTCTTTCTTATGATACTTTCTACTAAACTTAGAAAAATTAAACTCATGAGACTCATCACCAAAGCTTACACCGACAGTTTGTTTCTCACAATCTATCTTAGCATTGACGGTGTTCAAGAAAGGTCTACCAACGATAATGGGACAAAAGTCATCTTGTGGGGAACCAAAAACAAGAAAATCAGTAGGATATTTTATCTTCCCACACAAGACTTCAACATCTCTAACAATCCCAAGTGGTGTGATGGTGTCTCTATTAGCATGTTTAACAGTAACATATATGTCTTCTATTTCAGCGGGTGCTATATCATTCATAATTTCTTGATATAAGGTAAAAGGAATAGCACTCATGCTAGCACCTATGTCGCATAAACCCTGATAATAGTGATCTCCTATTTTAACTGAGACAACATGCATGCCAACAACAGGTCTATGTTTATCTTTTTCATCAGGTTTGGCAATTCTAGTAGCTTCATCACAGAAGTAAATAACATGCCCATCTATATTTTCAACCAGGCGACCTTCCTCTGCCCTCGCGCACCTGGTTGCCATGTTGAACATCTCCAGAGCCGAACACGGGTCCTCTTGTATGGCGAGCTCCTCCTTATCTTGACATCCCGGACGCCATCAGAGAATGCTGAAATGATGGCCTCGTCCAACACCTTTGGGATCTTGAGGCGAATGTTTGTGAAGCACTGTATATACTTGTGCAAGGTCTCACCCGACTGCTGCTTTATGCGCCGCAGGTCGCCTGTTGCGGGAGCGCGGTCGCGAGTGCCCTGTGATAACCCACAAGTATAGGGGATCACAACAGTTTTCGAGGGTAGAGTATTGAACCCAAATTTATAGATTCGACACAAGGGGAGCCAAAGAATATTTGCAAGTATTAGCAACTGAGTTGTCAATGCAGTCACACTTGGAGATTAATTATCTGCAGCAAAGTGATCAGTAGCACAGTAATATGATAGCTTTGATAGTAGTGGTAGCATCAACAGTAACGGTAATAGTGATAGTAATAGTTTTGTAGCAGTGACAATAGTAACAGCAGCAATAGTAACTTAGCAAGATCAATATGTAGGACAATCGTAGGCATTGGATCAGAGATTTGTTGGATGATATTCATCATGTGACAGTTACAACCTAGGGCGATACGACACTAGCTCCAGTTCATAAATATAATGTAGGCATGTATTCCCTAAATAGTCAAACGTGCTTATGGATAGGACTTGCATGACATCTTTTGTCCTACCCACCCATGGCAACAGAGTCCTATTGGAAACTAAGGGATATTAAGGCCTCCTTTTAATAGAGAACCAGAACAAAGCATTAACACACGGTGAATACATGAACTCCTCAAACTACGGTCATTGATGACCCACAAGTATAGGGGATCTATCGTAGTCCTTTCGGTAAGTAAGAGTGTCGAACCCAACAAGGAGCAGAAGGAAATGACAAGCGGTTTTCAGCAAGGTATTCTCTGCAAGCACTGAAATTATAGGTAACAGATAGTTTTGTGATAAGGTAATTTGTAACGGGCAACAAGTAACAAGTGTAAATAAAGTGCAGCAAGATGGCCCAATCCTTTTTGTAGAAAAGGACAAGCCTAGACAAACTCTTATATAGAGGAAAGCGCTCCCGAGGACACATGGGAATTATCGTCAAGCTAGTTTTCATCACGCTCATATGATTCGCGTTCGGTACTTTGATAATTTGATATGTGGGTGGACCGGTGTTTGGGTGCTGTCCCTACTTGGACAAGCATCCCACTTATGGTTAACTCCTATTGCAAGCATCCAGAACTACAAAAGAAGTATTAAGGTAAACCTAACCATAGCATGAAACATATGGATCCAAATCAGCCCCTTACGAAGCAACGCATAAACTAGGGTTTAAGCTTATGTCACTC
Source organism: Aegilops tauschii subsp. strangulata (assembly GCF_002575655.3). NCBI lineage: Eukaryota > Viridiplantae > Streptophyta > Magnoliopsida > Poales > Poaceae > Aegilops > Aegilops tauschii. The sequence continues at coordinate 320,597,242 of NC_053038.3, read as the reverse complement.
TAGCAACCCATCATCTACTTATTACTTCCCAATGTCTTCCTCTAGGCCCAAATAATGGTGAAGTGTCATGTAGTCGACGTTCACATAACACCACTAGAGGAAAGACAACATACACATCTCATCAAAATATCGAACGAATACCAAATTCACATGACTACTTATAGCAAGACTTCTCCCATGTCCTCAGGAACAAACGTAACTACTCACAAATCATATTCATGTTCATAATCAGAGGGGTATTAATATGCATAATGGATCTGAACATATGATCTTCCACCAATTAAACCAACTAGCATCAACTACAAGGAGTAATCAACACTACTAGCAACCCACAGGTACCAATCTGAGGCTTTGGGACAAAGATTGGATACAAGAGATGAACTAGGGTTTGAGAGGAGATGGTGCTGGTGAAGATGTTGATGGAGATTGACCCTCCTCCGATGAGAGGATCATTGGTGATGACGATGGCGATGATTTCCCCCTCCCAGAGGGAAGTTTCCCCGGCAGAACAGCTCCGCTGGAGCCCTAGATTAGTTCCGCCAAGTTTACGCCTTGTGGCGGCGGAGTTTCTTCCCGAAAGCTTGCTTATGATTTTTTCTCGGACGAAAGACTTCATATAGAAGAAGATGGGCACCGGAGGCCTGCCAAGGGGCCCACGAGGCGGGGGCGCGCCTAGGGGGGTAGGGCGCGGCTCCCACCCTCGTGGCCAGGGTGTGGGCCCCCTCTGGTATTTTCTTCGCCCATTATTTTTTATTAATTCTAGAAATGACTTCCGTGAAGTTTCTGGACATTTGGAGCTATGCAGAATAGGTCTCTAATATTTGCTCCTTTTCCAGCCCAGAATCCCAGCTGCCGGCATTCTCCCTCTTCATGTAAACCTTGTAAAATAAGAGAGAATAGGCATAAGTATTGTGACATAACGTGTAATAATATCCCATAATGCAATAAATATCGATATAAAAGCATGATGCAAAATGGACGTATCAACTCCCCCAAGCTTAGACCTCGCTTGTCCTCAAGCGGAAGCCGATAACGATAAATATGTCCGCATGTTTGGAGATAGAGGTGCCGATAAAATAAAATACGGACATGAGGGCATCATGATCATTCTTATAATAGCAACATATATGGATATTGTCATATGATTTCTTATGCTCAAGTAATAATCTATTCACAATGTCAAGTATGAATCAGAAACTTCATTGAAAACCAACAAACTATAATCCCAGTCATGGAAGCAATTGCAATTTATCATAACACCGGAAAGAGTCTATATAAGAGCTTTTCAGCAAGTCCACATACTCAACTATCATTTAGTCTTTCACAATTGCTAACACGCACGCAATACTTGTGGTTACGGAGTTTTAATCGGACACAGAGAAAGATAGGGGCTTATAGTTTCACCTCCCAACCTTTTACCTCAAGGGTAATCTCAACAATAATAGCTCATGCTAACTTACATCCAATTGGATATATATATCAGGATCTTTCCAACACACTGCACTTGCCAAGGGATAAAATGTAAAAAGGAAAGGTGAAGATCACCATGACTCTTGCATAAGGGTAGAAGATAAAAGTAAAAGATAGGCCCTTCGCAGAGGGAAGCAGAGGTTGTCATGTGCTTTTGGGGTTGGATGCACGAAATCTTAATGCAAAAGAACGTCACTTTATATTGCCACTTGTGATGTGGACCTTTATTATGCAGTCCGTCGCTTTTATTTCTTCCACATCACAAGATCGTATAAAGCTTATTTTCTCCACACTAATAAGTCATACATATTTAGAGAGCAATTTTTATTGCATGCAACAATGACAACTTACTTGAAGGATCTTACTCAATCCATAGGTAGATATGGTGTACTCTCATGGCAAAACTGGGTTTAAGGATATTGGAAGCACAAGTAGTATCACTACTTGGTGCAAAGAATTGGCTAGCATGAGGGAGAAAGGCAAGCTCAACATGTTGGATGATCGATGACAATATACTTTATTTCGGATATAAGAAAACATAACCCATTACGTTGTCTTCCTTGTCCAACCTCAACTCTTTAGCATGTCATATTTTAATGAGTGCTCACAATCATAAAAGATGTCCAAGATAGTATATTTGTATGTGAAACCTCTCTTTCTTTATTACTTCCTATTAATTGCAACGATGACCAAAACTATGTTTGTCAACTCTCAACAACTTTTAATCATCATACTCTCTATATGTGAAGTCATTACCCGCCATAAGATCAATATGATCTCTTTGTTTCTTTTTATTCTTTCTCTTTTCTTTTATTCCCTCAAGATCATAGCAAAATAATCAAGCCCTTGACTCAACACTAATCTTTATTATATAGCTCACGGACTCGATTACATAGAGGGATCATAAAGCAAAACTCAAAACTCAAAGCTAAATCATACTAAAACTTTATTCTACTAGATCAACACATTACCAAAAGGATCGAACTAGGAAAAACGGTAAAGATAGGAGTGTGATGGTGATACGATACCGGGGCACCTCCACCAAGCTTGGTAGTTTCCAAGGGGAGTGCCCATACCCATTTGATTATATCTCTTTTGCTGGTGCAGGAGATGGAGGTGATGATGGATACTCGCACATCGAGCGTAGGAGGTCCTCCAACTTGCAGATAATGCCCTTGAGTGCGATGATATGTGTAACGCCCACGATGCGGCTATATCTCCCACGTGTCGAGGCACGACTTAGAGGCATAACCGCATTGTGGTTTTGTCGCAAGAGGGGTCATCTTCACAAAATCCCATGTAATGAACAAGAATGGGATAAAGAGTTGGCTTACAATCGCCACTTCACACAATACATAAATAAATCATACATCAATCAGAGTACACACATAGGTCCGACTACGGAACCAAAATAAAAGAAGACAACCCCAAATGCTAGATCCCTGATCGTCCCAAATGGGCTCCACTACTGATCATCAGAAAACAAAACATAGTAACGACCAAGGTCCTCGTCGAACTCCCACTTGAGTTCGGTAGCACCACTTGCACTGGTATCGTCGGCACCTGCAACTGTTTGGAAGTATCTGTGACTCACGAGGACTCAGCAATCTCACACCCGCGAGATCAAGACTATTTAAGCTTAAGGGTAGGAAAGGGGGTAGTGAGGTGGAGCTGCAGCAAGCACTAAGCATATATGGTGGCTAACATACGCAAATAAGAGCGAGAAGAGGAGCAACGGAACGGTCGTCAACTAGTAATGATCAAGAAGTGATCCTGAACTCCTACTTACGTCAAACATAACCCAAAAGCCGTGTTCTCTTCCCGGACACCGCCGAAAAGAGACCATCACGGCTACACACGCGGTTGATGCGTTTTAATTAAGTCAAGTGTCAAGTTCTCTACAACCGGATATTAACAAATTCCCATCTGCCACATAACCGCGGGCACGGCTCTCGAAAGTTTATACCCTGCAGGGGTGTCCCAACTTAGCCCATTATAAGCTCTCACGGTCAACAAAGGATAAACCTTCTCCCGGGAAGACCCGATCAGTCTCGGAATCCCGGTTTACAAGACATTTCGGCAATGGTAAAACAAGACCAGCAAAGCCGCCCGATGTGCCGACAAATCCCGATAGGAGCTGCACATATCTCGTTCTCAGGGCACACCGGATGAGCAAGACATCGGGTTGGCATAGACCCTGGTTGCCCAGGGGGCGCCGGACATCGCTCGGTTTGCACCAGCACTCGAAGGAGAACTGGCCCGGGGGTTAAAATAAAGATGACCCTTGAGTCTGCAGAACCCAAGGGAAAAAGGCTTAGGTAGGCAAATGGTAAAACCAAGGTTGGGCCTTGCTAGAGGAGTTTTATTCAAAGCGAACTATCAAGGGGGTCCCATAAATCACCCAACCGCGTAAGGAACGCAAAATCAAGGAACATAACACCGGTATGACGGAAACTAGGGCGGCAAGAGTGGAACAAAACACCAGGCATAAGGCCGAGCCTTCCACCCTTTACCAAGTATATAGATGCATTAATTAAATAAGAGAATATTGTGATATCCCAACATATCCATGTTCCAACATGGAACAAACTTCATCTTCACCTGCAACTAGCAATGCTATAAGAGGGGCTGAGCAAAAGCGGTAACATAGCCAAACAACGGTTTGCTGGGAAAGGTGGGTTAGAGGCTTGACATGGCAATATGGGAGGCATGATATGGCAAGTGGTAGGTAGCGCGGCATAGCAATAGAGCGAACAACTAGCAAGCAAAGATAGAAGTGATTTCGAGGGTATGGTCATCTTGCCTGAGATCTCGCAAGGAAGAAGATCGAATCCATGAAGAAGACAAACGGACGAAGTCGAACGAAACCTCACAACTCCGGAACGAAACCGAAGCTAACGAGAGAAGCAACCCGGAAAAACAAACAACATAGTAAACAACCACCACATACACATGGCATGATGCAAAAACAAGTATGATGGATGGCATGGCAAAGTGCAACAAACAATACTACAAATTAAATGGAGCTCAATATGCAACGAGTTGCATATTGGCAAAACACCACATTCAATTATTTAGTTCTCTCTCGTTATGTACCCAACAATATTAAATGTTGTTAAACATGGAAAAAGGTGAAGCATAAGTAAACTAACTATTTAAGCAAGTTAAATGAGGCCGGAAACAAACAACAACAATTCCGGAAAATCCTCATGTCCATATTTTAGATTTGGTACTGTTCTGCCATAAACACAATTTTAATGTTGTTAAACAGCAAAATGAAGTGCACCATGTTAATCTATGCATTTTCTACCCCATTTACATATGAAGTTTATTAAATTCCGAGTTATGGTTAATTAGTTATGAAATAAATCATTTTAGCATGTTATTTGAGCAAATTTAAACAAACATCATTTTAAACATTTTAAACATGGATGAGAGTGGCATATTATGAAACTAGATGAAATTCTAAGCACTTTTCATATATAAATTATTTACATAAGATGCATGATTCATTAGTTATTAGATGCATGAACACTAGGGGTTTTTCTGTAAAAATGTAAATCCTAGGATAATTGCTAAAATCGCAGAAGGAAAAAAAACACGCATCGGGCCAAATCTGGATACTGCACTGGGCGGCTGGACTGCTCACCTAGCTGGGCTCGGCCCACATCGGTAGAGGAGGAGGTGGCTGGGCTGGGTTTGAGGGGCCTTGGCACGGGAGGCAGGCCAGCTCGGCGCGGGGTCAACGCAGGAAGCAGAGGAGGTCGACGCGGTCCTGCACGGCTACGATGCAGAGGGCGACGGTGGAGCCGAGCGGCGTTGGCGAGGCGGCGGTGGCTCCGGGAACTTGACGGGGCGGTGGAGCCGCAGGTCAACGGGGCGCAGACGAGCGGGACTTGGCGCTATCCTCGCTTGGGGTGGCTGGGCGCTGGCTCGCTGCTCCTCCCGCAGCGAGACGAAGCAGGGGCGCGGGGCTTGGCAAAGTGGAGGCAGCAGCGGCGGATGGAGCTTCTACTCCGGTGACGCGGCGGTGCAGGGAACGGAGGGAGGTGCGGATCCGGGCGTTGGACGGCGTCCCAGGAGAGATCCGAGGCGAGGCAGGGGGTTCAGCGGCCATGGCGTTCGGGGATGGAGCTCCTGTCATTGCTGGTCAGAGGGAAAAGAGGTTAGGAGGGAGACAAAGAAAGGAAGGGAGGATGAGGGACGGTGGTGCTCATTGGCGGCAGCGTCGATGGTCACCGCCGAGGTCGAGGCGGGGCACGCTCTGGCGGACGGGCGTCGGGGCTCCGCTCGTTGCCTGGCAGGGAAGCAAACGGACAGGGGGGATTCAAGCAGGGGAGGAAGAAGAAGGCACGGAGAAAGAGAGATGCAGGGAGTCGCAAGGGCCTGGATCCGGGCGCTGCTAGCTTTCTGCCGGCGACGACGACTCCAGCAGGTTCGGGCGGCTCGGCGGGGTCACACGGCCGAGGCAGGGGAGATCAGGCGAGGTGTGTGGGTTGGTCGGGCACGCAAGATGAGGGAGATGGCCGGAGAGGATTTGGATCATGGGTGCGGGCTCTGTTGGTGGGGAATCGAGGGAGGCAGGGATCGATGGATTGGATGGAGCAGGTGGAGAGGTGGTTGGCTCGGGATGGATCCCGAGGAAGATGGTGGCGGCGGAGTGGGAAGGATGGGACAAGCTTCCTAAAGATTAGGGTTGGACTATTTATATAGGTAGGGGATTAGGGTAGGGGTTTAATGCGATCCGTCCGATCGTAATCGGGCGGTCGAGAATAAGTAGGCTAGGGCATCCAATTAAGAAAACGGAGATGTTTTGTAGATGTTGGGGGATGATCCGGATCCAATGGTAACGAAAGTCCGGTTCGGGTTCGGGACAACTTCGGACGCGCACACCAGGGGGGTCTGTGCACTGTACAGAGAGACTCCGGTTTAGGCAAGAGGGCAAACGAATAACGAGGTTGGTCTCGGAACGGTCAACGAAAGCAAGGGGGGACACGGCAACTACGAGCGGATGCAAGTTTTCAAAACAATGACGGCAACGAGTGCCGATGCAATGCGGATGATGCCATGATGAAATGCAACCAACAAAAATAAAACACACGGCGAACACGAAATATATGGAAGTCTTCTGAGGCGTCGGTCTCGGGGCGTTACAATATGCTCCTTCAACAAAATATTTTCACGTGTGAGATACTTGTTTTGTATACGAGCTAACTCAATCATCTTGAAAGCTTCGATCTCAGTTGGGGTAAGAAGATTGTGATCAAGTTGAAGGATGTCTTCTGCTGCCGGAGCTTGGTCCTCCGTGGCCTTCTTGATCCCTTCATCCTCGTTGATCTCCATGGGTTCTTCCCTCTTCAGCTCTATCTTCATTAGCCAAGCATCGTTGTCACCATTGTTGGAGGAGGGGGACGACATGATGCCTGGCCTTGACAACCCTGACAGAAAACAGCTCGAAACAAGAACAGAGGATAATTGTGTGATACGGTGGTCAAAACCTTCGGGAGATTATATAATGAATTTTTACCGACCGGAAGAAGTATCATGCAAGAAAACGGAGTCCGGAGAGCGCACGAGGTGCCCACGAGGCAGGGGGCGCGCCCAGGGGGGTAGGGCGCGCCTCCCACCCTCGTGTCCTTCCCGGACTGCTTCTTATTTTCCTATTTTCTTAAATATTCCAAAGCGGAGAAAAATTGCCATTAGAACTATTTTGGAGTTGGTTTACTTACTGTACCACATAACCTATTCCTTTTCGGAGTCTGAAACGTTCTGGAAAGTGTCCCTTATGTATTCCTCCGGGGTTACGGTTTCAATAATATTAGTTTCAACATTTATAGGATTACCTGAGATATAATGTTTGATTCTTTGACCGTTCACCACCTTCGGATTTGTGCCTTCGAAGTTGTTGATTTTTATGGCACCGGAACGATAGACCTCCTTGATAACGTAAGGACCTTCCCATTTAGAGAGAAGTTTTCCTGCAAAAAATCTTAAACGAGAGTTGAACAGCAACACATAATCACCTACATTAAACTCACGCTTTTGTATCCCTTTGTCATGCCATCTTTTAACTTTTTCCTTAAACAGTTTGGCATTCTCATAGGCTTGGGTTCTCCATTCATCAAGTGAGCTAATGTCAAATAACCTCTTCTCACCGGCAAGTTTGAAATCATAATTGAGCTCTTCAATAGCCCAATGTGCCTTATGTTCTAGTTCGAGAGGTAAATGGCATGCTTTTCCGTAAACCATTTTATACGGAGACATACCCATAGGATTTTTATATGCAGTTCTATAGGCCCATAATGCATCATCAAGTTTCTAGGACCAATTTTTTCTAGATCTATTAACAGTCTTTTGCAAAATTAACTTGAGCTCTCTATTACTCAATTCTACTTGACCACTAGACTGTGGGTGATAAGGAGATGCAATTCTATGATTAACATCATACTTAGCAAGCATTTTACGGAAAGCACCTTGAATAAAATGTGAACCACCATCCGTCATTAAATATCTAGGGACTCCAAACCTCGGAAAAATAACTTCTTTAAGCATCTTAATAGAGGTGTTATGATCAGCACTACTAGTTGGAGTAGCTTCTACCCACTTAGTAACGTAATCAACAGCAACTAAAATATGTGTATACCCATTAGAGGAAGGAAACGGTCCCATATAATCAAAGCCCCAAACATCGAATGGTTCAATAACAAGTGAATAATTCATAGGCATTTCTTGACGTCTACTAATATTACCAATTCTTTGACATTCATCACAAGACAAGACAAACTTACGAGCATCCTTGAAGAGAGTAGGCCAATAAAAACCGGATTGCAATACCTTATGTGCAGTTCTATCTCTAGCGTGGTGTCCTCCATTAGCCTCGGAGTGACACTTGCGTAGGATCTGTTCCTGTTCATGCTCAGGTATACAACGTCTAATAACACCATCTACTCCTTCTTTATAAAGATGTGGGTCATCCCAGAAGTAGTGTCTTAAATCATAGAAAAACTTTTTCTTTTGCTGGTATGTGAAACTAGGTGGTATAAATTTAGCAACAATGTAATTAGCATAATCAGCATACCATGGAGCAGTACGAGAAGTATTTATGACATTTAATTGTTCATCAGGAAAGCTATCATCAATATGTAGTGGGTCATCAAGAACATTCTCTAACCTAGACAAATTGTCTGCAACGGGGTTCTCAGCTCCCTTTCTATCAATAATATGCAGATCAAATTCTTGTAGCAAGAGAACCCATCTAATAAGTATAGGTTTAGCATCTTTATTTTCCATAAGATATTTAATAGCAGTATGATCAGTGTGAATCGTTACTTTAGAATCAACAATATAAGGTCTGAACTTATCACAAGCAAATACAACTGCTAAGAATTCTTTTTCAGTAGTAGCATAATTTCTCTGGGCACTGTCTAGAGTTTTACTAGCATATTGAATAACATTTAATTTCTTATCAACTCTTTGTCCTAGAACAGCACCTACAGCATAATCACTAGCATCACACATAATTCCGAAGGGTAAATTCCAATCAGGTGGCTGAACAATAGGTGCGGAAATTAATGCTTTCTTAAGTATTTCAAATGCTTCCACACAATCATCATCAAAGACAAAAGGGATATCTTTTTGTAATAGATTAGTCAGAGGCCGAGAAATTTTTTAGAAGTCCTTAATGAACCTCCTATAAAAACTGGCATGACCAAGGAAACTTCTTATACCTTTGATGTCCTTGGGACACAACATCTTTTCAATAGCATCAACTTTAGCTTTATCAACTTCAATACCTCTTTCAGAAATTTTATGCCCCAAGACAATACCTTCATTAACCATAAAGTGGCATTTCTCCCAGTTCAAGACAAGGTTAGTTTCTTCACATCTCTGCAAAACTCGATCAAGGTTGCTCAAGCAATCATCAAAAGAGGATCCATAAAAGGAGAAATCATCCATGAAAACCTCACAAATCTTTTCACAAAAATCAGAGAATATAGCCATCATGCATCTTTGAAAGGTAGCAGGTGCATTACATAAACCAAAAGGCATACGTCTATAAGCAAAGGTACCGAAAGGGCAAGTAAAAGTGGTCTTCTCTTGATCATCAGCTGACACAGGTATTTGAGAGAAGCTAGAGTAACCATCTAGAAAGCAAAAATGTGTATGTTTGGATGATCTTTCTAGCATTTGATCAATGAAAGGCAAAGGGTAATGATCTTTTTTAGTAGCTTTATAAATTTGCGAAAATCAATTACCATCCTATAACCTGTGATAATTCTTTGCGGGATCAATTCATCTTTATCATTAGGAACGACGGTAATACCTCCCTTCTTAGGGACACAATGAACAGGACTTACCCACTGACTATCAGCAACTGGATAAATTATACCTGCTTCAAGGAGCTTTAATATTTTCTTTCTTACCACTTCTTTCATCTTAGGATTTAGCCGTCATTGATGATCAATAACTGGTTTGGCGTCTTTCTCCAAATTTATTTTGTGTTGACATAGAGTGGGACTAACGCCCTTAAGATCATCAAGAGTATATCCAATAGCAGCACGGTGCTTCTTCAGAGTTTTCAATAATTTCTCTTCTTCATGCTCTGAAAGGTTAGCACTAATAATAACATGATATATCTTCTTTTCATCAAGATAAGCATATTTAAGAGTATCAGGCAATGGTTAAGCTCAAACACGGGATCACCCTTGGGTGGAGGAGGATCCCCTAGGATTTCAACAGGCAAGTTGTGTTTCAGAATAGGTCCCTGTTTAAAAAATACTTCATTTATTTCCCTTCTTTCAATCATAAACATATCATTTTCATGATCAAGCAAATACTGTTCTAAAGGATCATTAGGAGGCACGGCAATAGAAGCAAGACCAATAATTTCATCCTTACTAGGAAATTCCTCATCACGGGGTTGTCTACGAAATTTAGAAAAATTAAACTCATGAGACATATCACCCAAACCAATAGTAACAACATCCTTTTCGTAGTCTATCTTAGCATTAAGAGTGTTCAAGAAGGGTCTGCCAAATATAATGGGACAAAAGCTATCTTGTGGGGAGCCAAGAACAAGAAAATCAGCATGATATTTAACTTTCCCACACAAGATTTCAACATCTCTAACAATCCCAATCGGTGAAATAGTATCTCTATTGGAAAGCTTAATGGTAACATCGATATCTTCTATCTCAGCAGGTGCAATATCATGCATAATTTCTTTGTATAAGGTATGAGGTATTGCACTAGCACTAGCACCCATATCACATAAGCCATGATAACAATGATCTCCTATTTTAACAAAAATAACGGGCATGCCTATAACAGGTCTATGTTTATCTTTAGCACCAGGCTTAGCAATTCTAGCAGTCTCATCACAGAAGTAAATAACATGCCCATTAATATTATCAGCCAAGAGATCTTTAACCATAGCAATATTAGGTTCAACTTTCACTTGCTCAGGGGGTTTGTGTGTCCTAATATTACTTTTGTTGACAACAGTTGAAGCTTTAGCATGATCCTTTATTCTAACAGGGAAAGGTGGTTTCTCAACATAAGCAGTAGGAACAATAGGATCATTGTAAGTGATAGTCTTTTCTTCAACTTTAATAGGTGCAACTACTTTTACTTCAATGGGAGGATTATATTTAAACCACTTCTCCTTAGGGAGATCAACATGAGTAGCAAAGGATTCACAGAAAGAAGCTACTATCTTAGAGTCAAGTCCATATTTAGTGCTAAATTCACGGAAAGCATCGGTGTTCATAAAAGATTTAACACAATCAAACTTAGGTGTTATACCTGACTCTTTACCTTCGTCGAGGTCCCAATCTTCAGAGTTGCGTTTAATTCTTTCCAATAAATCCCATTTGAATTCAATAGTCTTCATCATAAAAGAGCCAGTACAAGAAGTATCGAGCATGGAGCGATTATTGAGAGAAAGCCGAGCATAAAAAATCTGAATAATCATTTCTCTTGAGAGCTCATGATTGGGGCATGAATATAACATTGAATTAAGCCTCCCCCAAGCTTGAGCGATGCTTTCTCCTTCGCAAGACCAAAAATTATATATATAATTACGATCACGATGAACAAGATGCATAGGATAAAACTTCTGATGAAATTCCAATTTCAATCGTTTGTAGTTCCATGATCCCATATCGTCACATAGCCTATACCATGTCAATGCATCTCCCTTCAAAGATAAGGGGAAGACCTTCTTCTTGATAACATCATCGGGCATACCTGCAAGCTTAAATAATCCACAAACTTCATCCACATAGATTAAGTGTAAATCGGGATGCAATGTTCCATCTCCTGCAAAAGGATTAGCTAGCAGTTTCTCTATCATACCCGAAGGAATTTCAAAGTAAACATTTTCAGTAGGTTCAGTAGGTTGAGGAGCAACTCTTTGCTCTACTGGTCGGGGTGAAGATACCCCGAACAAGCCCTCAGAGGATTACTTTCCATAGTAGCAAGTGATAGTAAATTTCAGCACACTATATAAAATTTTCCTTACCAAATTCCACTTACCAAAGGCGCTTCACTCCCCAGCAATGGCGCCAGAAAAGAGTATTGATGACCCACAAGTATAGGGGATCTATCATAGTCCTTTTGATAAGTAAGAGTGTCAACCCAACGAGGAGCAGAAGGAAATGACAAGCGATTTTCAGCAAGGTATTCTCTGCAAGCACTGAAATTATAGGTAACAGATAGTTTTGTGATAAGGTAATTTGTAATGGGCAACAAGTAACAAATGTAAATAAAGTGCAGCAAGATGACCCAATCCTTGTTTTAGCAAAGGACAAGCCTGGACAAACTCTTATATAGAGAAAATCGCTCCCGAGGACACATGGGAATTATCGTCAAGCTAGTTTTCATCACGCTCATATGATTCGCATTTGGTACTTTGATAATTTGATATGTGGGTGGACCGGTGCTTGGGTGTTGTCCTTACTTGGACAAGCATCCCACTTATGATTAACTCCTATTGCAAGCATCTGCAACTACAAAAGAAGTATTAAGGTAAACCTAACCGTAGCATGAAACATATGGATCCAAATCAGCCCCTTACGAAGCAACGCATAAACTAGGGTTTAAGCTTCTGTCACTCTAGCAACCCATCATCTACTTATTACTTACCAATGCCTTCCTCTAGGCCCAAATAATGGTGAAGTTTCATGTAGTCAACATTCACATAACACCACTAGAGGAAAGACAACATACATCTCATCAAAATATCGAATGAATACCAAATTCACATGACTACTTATAGCAAGACTTCTCCCATGTCCTCAGGAACAAATGTAACTACTCACAAATCATATTCATGTTCATAATCAGAGGGGTATAAATATGCATAATGGATCTGAACATATGAGCTTCCACCAATTAAACCAACTAGCATCAACTACAAGGAGTAATCAACACTACTAGCAACCCACAGGTACCAATCTGAGGCTTTGGGACAAAGATTGGATACAAGAGATGAACTAGGGTTTGAGAGGAGATGGTGCTGGTGAAGATGTTGATGGAGATTGACCCTCCTCCGATGAGAGGATCGCTGGTGATGACGATGGCGATGATTTCCCCCTCCCGGAGGGAAGTTTCCCCGGCAGAACAGCTCCGCTGGAGCCCTAGATTGGTTCTGCCAAGGTTCCGCCTCGTGGCGGCGAAGTTTCTTCCCGAAAGCTTGCTTATGATTTTTTTCCCGGACGAAAGACTTCATATAGCAGTAGATGGGAACCGAAGGCCTGCCAGGGGGCCCACGAGGCAGGGGGTGCGCCCAGGGGGTAGGGCGCGCCTCCCACCCTCGTGGCCAGGCTGTGGGCCCCCTCTGGTATTTTCTTCGCCCAGTATTTTTTATTAATTCTAAAAATGACTTCCGTGAAGTTTCAGGACTTTTGGAGCTGTGCAGAATAGGTCTCTAATATTTGCTCCTTTTCCAGCCCAGAATCCCAGCTGCCGGCATTCTCCCTCTTCATGTAAACCTTGTAAAATAAGAGATAATAGGCATAAGTATTGTGACATAACGTGTAATAATAGCCCATAATGCAATAAATATCGATATAAAAGCATGATGCAAAATGGACGTATCAGTCATCACCGGAAAGTGTCCTGACTATTGTCACTCCGGGGTTGCCGGATCATAACACGTAGTAGGTGACTATAACTTGCAAGATCGGATCTAGAACATAGATATAATGGTGATAACATAAACGGTTCAAATCTAAAATCATGGCACCCGGGCCCAAAGTGACAAGCATTAAACATGGCAAAGTCATAGCAACATCAATCTCAGAACATAATGGATACTAGGGATCAAGCCGTAACAAAACTAACTCGATTACATGATGAATCTCATCCAACTCCTCACCGACCAGCGACCCTACGGAGGGATTACTCACTCCCGGTGGGGAGCATCCTGGAATTGGTGATGGAGAAGGGTTGGTGATGACGAAGATCGAAGATCCCCCTCTACGAAGCCCCAAACGGACTCCAGATCTTGCCTCCCGATGAAGAACAAGAGGTGGCGGCGGCTCCGTCTCATGAAACGTGATAATTCTTCCTCCCTTATTTTTTCCGGAAATATGTGATTTTATAGCGTCAGTTTCAGGGTCTGCGGGGCCACCAGGTGGGGACAACCCACCTGGGCGCGCTTGGAGGGGGGCGCGCCCTGGTGGGTTGTGCTCACCCAAGGGCCCCTCCGGTGGTTCTTGGCTCCAGTATTTTTCTTTATTTATATAATAAATCCTTGCAAAGTTTCATTCCAATCTGAGAACTTTTATTTCTGCACAAAAACAACACCATGGTAGTTCTGCTGAAAACAGCGCCAGTCCGGGGTTAGTTTCATTCAAATCATGCAAATTAGAGTCCAAAACAAGAGTAAAAGCGTTAGGAAAAGTAGATACAACAGAGACGTATCAACTCCCCCAAGCTTAAACCTTTGCTTGTCCTCAAGCAATTCAGTTGATAAACTAAAAGTGAAAAAGAAAAACTTTTACAAACTATTTTGCTCTTGTTTACATAAATAAGCTTAAGTAGCACCCAGGTTTTCAGCAAAGATCATGACTAACCATGTCAACCATAACTCTTTGAAATTATATTAACTCATATCCATAACATAAACAACTAGAGAGCAATAATAAGATATCTCAAATATCAACACTTTGTCAAAACAGCCATGATATAATATGACAATAGTGGTATCTCGCTAGCCCTTTCTGAGACCGCAAAACATAAATGCATAGCACCCCAAAAGTTCAAGTGGTGACTATATATTGTAATTAATGGTAGAAAAGATCCAGTCATGATGCACCCAACATTAGCTACTAATTCAAAAAAGAAAGGGGGGGCGGTAAGGCAGGCTCGCAACTTACAAAGGGCACTCGCTGCTCGCAGGCCTGCTCCAGAAGAAACATGGGGAGATCCTGAGCTTTGAGGCAACTAAAGAAACAGGATGCTTTTTAGTTATATTTAAGAACAGAAGAGGAAGACAAAGCAACCCTAGGATTTCTCTGCTCCCAGTGCTTAATACGAAAAGCTCGACATAAACCCAAGGACGGGCAACCGCTGCTAAACCAGGATCTCCATCTCTTTGACTCTTGACTTGACTTATTAATAAGAAAACTACTCACTAACAAAATGAAAGACGATCTAGAATCTACCCAAGGAGATAGAGAGTCCCACATACGAGAAAAGGTCACAAATGGAGTTGAACCAAGTAACATTGCAAAGGCACACAATGCATGAGCATGACAACCATGCTCTCAGATCTGGCGCTTATTAGAGAAGGTGATGACTCAACATAAAAGTAAATAGACAGTCCCTTCACAGAGGGAAGCAGTGATTTGCAGAGGTGTTAGAGCTCAGGTTTTTAAAATAGAGGTGAATGAAATTTTGAGAGATGCACCCTTCTTGTTTACTTCACGACCATTAGTTATCAGTATCTTCCATGCTAAACACATTAGCGGCGGTTCCCAAGTGATAAAAGTAAAGGTTTACTCCCCCTCCACCAACAATCACACTCCACGGCTTGTCCGAAACAACGGGTGTCGTCCATACCAACAACAGTCTTGGGGGAGTTTTGTTTAATTATTTGCAATTTGAGTTCGGGACTAGGAATCCCTATTACCTCCCCTCTCATGCAAGGACTAGTGGATAAACACTCGTCATGCGAATAACCCGCTTAGCATGGAAGATACTGACTACCTCATGTCGCTCTACGAACAATCCAGGCACACAAAAAGGATATTTATTTGAAGTTTTTAGAGGTGGCACATGCAAATTTACTTAGGACGGCAGGGTAATACCGCATATAGGTAGATATGGTGGACTCATCTGGAATGACTTGAGTTTCAGGTTTTTTATGCACAAGCAAAATTCCCACTTAGTACAGGCGAAGGCTAGCAAATAGGTTGAGAAGCGGCCAGCTAGAGAGCGAAAACGGTCATGAACATGCATTATGCATAAGTAACATTGGATACTAGCATGAGTAGGATATGGACACCATGAACATAAATGTCATAGAGGCTATGTTGGTTGTGATTCAACTACATGCATGAACATGTGCCAAGTCAAGCCACTCGAACATTGAGAGGAGGATACCATATCATCATACTACATCACAATCATTTTAACGCAATGTTGGCATCCAAGATAAATCATTATCCACTCCTAGCTACTTAAGCATGGCATGAGAAACTATAATCTCTAATTGTCATTGCAAACATGTTTGATCAGAATAGGCTGAATCATGGATACTAGGTTAAACATATTTACAAAAACAGAACAAGTCGAGTGCATACCCGTTTCTCTCTGCCACAGCCACTTCATCAAATATCCATGATTGCCTTTCACTTGCACGACCGAACAATATGAAAATAATAATAATAGTGCAAGAGTGTCGTGGACTAAGCTGGAATCTGCAAACATTTTATTCAAGAGGAGAAGACAAGGTAATGTGGGCTCTATGTTAGATCAACAATAATGCATATGAGAGCCACTCAATATTTTCATCGTGGTCTTCTCCTCAGTATGACTCAATAGAAAGAAAAAGAAATTCAGAGAAACACACAAAAAATGTTTGGAGTTTTTGGTTTTCTGGAAGAAAGCAAATTAAAGAGAGAAAACAAAAACGAGAAAAACTATTTACACACGAGAGCTCCCAACAAGCAAAAGAAGAACAAGGAATTCTTTTTGGGTTTTCTTTTTAGATACTAAAGCTAACTACACTAGAAAGAAAAATCAAAAAGAAGCAGGAAATATTTTTTTATTTTCTCAAAGTTTTTCAAACACACAAGAAGAAGGCAAGAAAATAAATCTAGCATGGATAATGCAATGAAAAAGTGTGGACACCGACAACTGGAATGAAATGTGTAAACATGAATGTAATGTCGGTGCGACTGTTCAAGAAATCTTCTGGTTCAACGATTTATCGTCCGATTTATCACTACTCATGAGGTGACCGATAAGATTATACCTTATCTTCACCATTTATCATTTAGACTGATTTATTACTCTGACAAGCGATTTATCAGGAATCTACTGATAAATTGGGCCTATTCCTAACATTATGTTTGCAAAAACTATGTTTATTTGTGTTTTGTGTACTTTATTTTGCAATATGTACTATTGTCCTATTTTGTTTGTCACTATAAGCGGATTCAAAGGCTAGGAATCAAGCTAACACTTCTGTCAAATATTGTTTTGGTGTTGAATATACCATATTTTAATATTGGGAACCTGGGATTTGCAAACAATGGCCGATTAATAGTCGACCAATCAAATAAATTAATTGGTCGATTTTCGATTAATCTCTAATCCCTAGCTGACCGAGACGCTAACAATAAGCGATATCCTCAACATTGGTCGGTGGAAATACGTACTCCCCCAAGCATAGGCTTTTGGCCTAACTTGGTAATCACCACTCGAAGAAGCCATGGGGACCTATGTTGAAGTGCTGGGGAGTGGGTACCTGAGGGTCCCACTCCTGAGGCTTCTCCTCTACCGCAGCCAGGTTGTTCCGGTATGCGACAATGTCCTCAGGCATAATCCTGTATCCGCCCCTGGCAATAGGATCAAACAAAGCAGGTGCATGCAAGTTATATGGAACATCCATAGTGGTGTTCCCGCTATCAATAAAGTGGTGGTGTGCCATAGCCGCGCGATCTAGGTAAACCTTGGGCAAAGGATAATCATGCTGGCGTATCTGAATGTTAAAGTGAGTCACCAAATGAGTAGCATAAATACCACCATGTATTTTACCCTTGGATCCGTTAATGTGGAGGCGACGTGCCACAATAGCCCCCAAGCTATAAGTGTTGTCGCCATAAAGTGCACGGCGTAAAACAGCGAAGTCTGGGGCACTGAGTGCACCTACCTTCTCTCTAGCAATTAAACACTTCGCAATGAATAGAGCAAAATAATGCACGGCAGGAAAATGTAAGCTAGTGGCGGCGACACCTGACACCCCTCTCTCATCCCCCACATTCACAGTGTGGGCCTAGGCTCTACTAAATCCCCGTCAGAAGGGATCATGCATATGTCACAAAATTCAATGAGTGGTATCTGACGGCTTTCAACACATAAATTAAACTTCACCTCAGGAGGATTACTCCTACTCAAGAAATTAAAACTTTGCACAAAGGAATTTGTGAGGAGATGATACTGTTCACATTCAACTACGATGAAGTCGGTGAGGCCAGCATTAGCAGCATATTGCGCAAACTCCCGAAGGATTCCAGCCCCTTCCATGAACGGTTATGTGGCCATTCGCACGGTCGTACCTCCGCCATTCTCTGGGTATGGAGATCACTATCAGATGACTCCCCAATAACTCCCTTGGAGTTCTTATTGGAAGCAAACTTCCTAAAGATACTCATCTTTTTCCTATGAACAAAATTCTGAAATTTTTAGTCCACAAATTTTTTCTCAACAAAACTTCACAAGATTGAAAGCAATTGCTCATAAGGATGCATAGAGGCCATAGCAAGCATTCAAACTACTTAGAACTCTAAGAATTCAACATGCAAGCTCATCTACAGCAGCACCAAGAGTAGCTAATTATTCAAAATACAAACCACTAAAGCAAAAACTAATTGGACCAATGGAGGAGTCACATACCAAGCAACAATCCCCCGAAATAGTTTCAAAAACGGAGCTTCGAGAAAAGAGATCGAAATCCGCAGGTTCGGGAGCAAGAACACGAGAGAGAGCAAAGGTGAATTTTTTCTGGAGGTAGGTGGTGATGAGGGATGAAGAGATAAGTGAGGGGGCCCATGTGGGGACCACAACCCACCAGGGCGCGCCTGGGGGTCCTGGCGCACCCAGGTGGGTTGTGCCCACCTGGTGCACCTCCCTCTGATGTTATTTGCATCAAAAATTCTTAAATATTCAGAAAAAACATGTTAAATTTTCAGAGCATTCTGAGAACTTCTATTTTTGGGTCATTTTTTTATTGCACGGGAAATTCAGAAACAGACAAAACATGGCATTTTATTTTATTTAACTAACAAAAATAGAAAACAAAAGGTAGGGACAGAAGGTAGTGCTTACTAAATTCATCAACTTCATACCTCTCAAAAATGATTCATTAATAAGGTTGATCAAGTCTTATTAACAACCACTTCCGATTAGCATGAAACCGGAGAACTTTCGTAAAACATGAAGTTCCCTCAACGGGGATATGAATGTCCCCAACAATAAGCATTTCATATTTCTTTTTGGCAGTAGGTAGAGGTAGTTGAAAACTTCTAATAGTGTTTGTCGGAGATTTTTCAATAACATTAATACCATTCACTCAGAATTGTTTCTTCGGAAAGTGCACCGTATGCTCATTACCATTGATATGAAAGGTGACCTTGCTTTTATTGCAATCAATAACAGCCCCTGTAGTATTCAAGAAGGGTCTACCAAGGATAATCTACATGTTGTCATCCTCGGACATCTCAAGTATAACAAAGTCAGTCAAGATAGTAACATTACCAACAACAACGGGCACATCCTCTAATACCAATAGGTATGGTAGTTGATTTATCAGCCATTTGCAAAGATATTTCAGTAGGTGTGAGTTTATTAAAATCAATTCTTTTATATAAAGAGGAATGCATAACACTAACACCGGCTCCCAAATCACATAAAGCAGTTTTCACATAATTTCTTTTGATGGAGCAAGATATAGTTGGTATTCTCGGATATCCAAGTTTTTTAGGTACTCCATCTTTAAAAGTATAATTAGCAAGCATGGTGGAGATTTAAGCTTTCGGTATTTTTCTCTTATTGGTGATGATGTCATTCATGTACTTTGCATAAGGAGGCATTTTTAAGATATCAGTCAAGCGAGTACACTGGCCTCAGCATTTCAGCAAAGCATTCAAATTCTTCATCATCCATATTTTTAGTTGACTTAGGTGTAAAGGGCATAGGTTTTTGAACCCATGGTTCTCTTTCCTTACCATGTTTTCTAGCAACAAAGTCTCTTTTATCATATATTTTATTCTTTGGTTGTGGGTTATCAAGATCAACTACTGGTTCTATCTCAACATCATTGTCTGGTTCTTTATTATTAGTTTGAGTATCTTCACGAACCTCATCATTATCTTTTTTATTATCAGAAGGTGAGTGTTCACTACCATATTGAGTTTCAGCATCAGAGATAGAAACTTCATTATCATTATCAGGAGGTATTTCTACTTTAGGTTCATTAGAGGCATGCAAAGTCCTATCATTTTTCTTCTTATTTTTATTTTTAGAAGGACTATGGCATTAGTGTCAACCCTTTGAGAGTCTTTTTCAATTCTTTTTGGGTGTCCCTCAGGATAAAGTGGTTCCTGAGTCATCCTACCTCATCTAGTCATTACTCTGACAGCATGATCATTGATATTATTATTCATCTCAACTAATAGCTCTCTTTGAGATTTAGCAACTTGTTCTAACTGAGTTTGAACCATAGAAGCATGCTTCCCCACACCTCTAACATCATTTGAGATTCTAAATAACAAGTCACTCAAGCAAGCAATCATATCCGAATTGTATTTCAATTGTTTCATAACATTTGCATTGAAGTGATCTTGCTTTCTGATGTAATTTTCAAACTCATAAAGGCATTGGCTAGGGTGCATATTGTGAGGATTATCATTATCATTGAATTTCATTAGAGAATTTACCTCTACCACCTTAGGTGGTGGTGGTGTATCAAGCCCATGTATTTCTTCAATAGGAGGTAAACTTTTGACATCCTCAACTTTAATACCTTTTTCTCTCATAGATTTCTTTGCCTCTTGCATATCTTCAGGACTGAGATATAAGATACCCCTCTTCTTCGGAGTGGGTTTAGGTGTTGGTTCAGGAAGAGTCCAATCATCATAATTTTTCAATATGTTATTCAATAGTTCTTCAGCTTGCTCAACAGTTCGTTCTCTAAAAACACAACCAGCACAACTATCTAGGAAATCCCTAGAAGCATCGGTTAGTCCATTATAGAAGATATCGAGTATTTTATTTTTCTTAAGAGGATGATCCGGCAAAGCAATAAGCAATTGGAGAAGCCTCCCCCAAGCTTGTGGGAGACTCTCTTCTTCAATTTGCACAAAGTTAAATATTTCCTATAAGGCAGCTTGTTTCTTATGAGTAGGGGAATATTTTTCAGAGAAGTAATAAATCATGTCCTACGGACCACACACACAACCAGGAGCAAGAGTATTGTACCAAGCTTTAGCATCACCCTTTAATGAGAACATAAATAATTTGAGAATATAATAATAGCGAATTTTCTCATCATGAGTAAAAAGGGTGGCTATGTCATTCAACTTAGTAAGATGTGCCACAACAGTTTCAGTTTCATAACCATGGAAAGGATCAGATTCAACCAAAGTAATCAACTCTGGGTCGATAGAGAATTCATAATCCTTATCGTCAACAAAGATAGGTGAAGTAGAAAACTGAGGGTCACATTTCATTTTAGCATTCAAAGTCTTTTCTTTATACTTGCATAATAATTTTCTAGATCATCTCTATCCTTACAAGCAAGAATATCCCTAGTTGCCTCCTCATCCATAACATAACCTTCTGGTACCTTTGGCAATTCGTATCTAGGAGGGCTAGTTCTAATAGGTGTTTCAAGATTTTCAGTTCCAAGCTCTTCATCAGTTTCAACATTCTCAAAAGCTTTAGTTCTAGCAAGTTGTTCATCAAGAAATTCACCTAGTGGCACATTATCATCAAGCAAGGTACTAGCATCATCATAAATATCATTCATAGCAGAAGTGGCATCATCAATAACTTGCAACATATTAGGATTAATAGCATGTGGTGGTGTTGCAAGTTTACTTATAACAGAAGGTGAATCAAGTGCAGAGCCAGATGGCAGTTCCTTACCTCCCCTAGTCTTAGAGGGAAAAATCTTAGTCTTAGCATCCTTCAGATTCTTCATAGTGACGATTTGATAATAATCCCAAGTGACTCAACAAATATAGCTATGCTCCCCGACAACGGCGCCAGAAAAAGGTCTTGATAACCCACAAGTATAGGGGATCGCAACAGTTTTCTAGGGTAGAGTATTCAACCCAAATTTATAGATTCGACACAAGGGAAGCCAAAGAATATTTGCAAGTATTAGCAACTGAGTTGTTAATTCAATCACACCTGGAGCTTAATTATCTGCAGCAAAGTGATTAGTAGCACAGTAATATGATAGCTTTGATAGTAGTGGTAGCAGCAACAGTAACGGTAACAGTGATAGTAATAGTTTTGTAGCAGTGACAATAGTAACAGCAGCAGTAGTAACTTAGCATGATCAATATGTAGGAAAATCATAGGCATTGGATCGGCGATTTGTTGGATGATATTCATCATGTGACAGCTACGACCTAGGGCGATACGGCACTAGCTCCAGTTCATAAATATAATGTAGGCATGTATTCCGTAAATAGTCATACGTGCTTATGGAAAGAACTTGCATGACATTTTTTGTCCTACTCTCCCATGGCAACGGGGTCCTATTGGAAACTAAGGGATATTAAGGCCTCCTTTTAATAGAGAAGCGGAACAAAGCATTAACACACGGTGAATACATGAACTCCTCAGACTACGGTCATCACCGGGAAGTGTCTCGACTATTATCACTCCGGGGTAGCCGGATCATAATACGTAGTAGGTGACTATAATTTGCAAGATCGGATCTAGAACATAGATATAATGGTGATAACATAAATGGTTCGGATCTGAAATCATGGCACCCAGGCCCAAAGTGACAAGCATTAAGCATGGCAAAGTCATAGCAATATCAATCTCAGAACATAATGGATACTAGGGATCAAGCCCTAACAAAACTAACTCAATTACATGATGAATCTCATCCAACTTCTCACCGACCAGTGAGCCTACGAAGGAATTACTCACTCCCGATGGGGAGCACCATGGAATTAGCGATGGGGAAGGGTTGGTGATGACGAAGATCGAAGATCCCCCCCCTCCGGAGCCCCAAGCGGACTCCAGGTCTGGCCTCCTGATGAATAACAGGAGGTGGCGGCGGCTCTGTCTCGTGAAATGTGATAATTCTTCCTCCCTTATTTTTTTTTTCTGGAAATATGTGATTTTATAGCGTCGGTTTCAGGGTCTGCGGGGCCACCAGGTGGGGACAACCCACCCGGGCGCGCCTAGAGGGGGCGCCCTGGTGGGTGTTGCTCACCCAGGGGCCTCCTTCCGGTGGTTCTTGGCTCCAGTAGTTTTCTTTATTTATATTAAAAATCCTCGCAAAGTTCCGTTCCAATCCGAAAACTTTTATTTCTGCACAAAAACAACACCATGGTAGTTCTGCTGAAAACAGCGTCAGTCCGGGTTAGTTTCATTCAAATGATGCAAATTAGAGTCCAAAACAAGAGGAAAAAGCGTTAGGAAAAGTAGATACGACGGAGACGTATCACCCTGGAAGTTAGCGACGAAGCGCTCGCGTACGTAGCTCGTCCTAGGAGGAGATCGACCCCACTAGGAGGTTCAGGAGCCAAGAACACACACCATCCTTGAGGGCCATGGGGAAACAGTTTGCCATGACCTTGTCGTTGCTGTTAGACGCCTCGGTGCTCAGCTCGTAGGGCTGGAGGAACTCAGCGGGGTCAGGGGTGCCGTCATAGCATGGGGGCAGCTCTGGCTTGAACTTGCTGGGGAAAACAATGCGGCACGGCTCTAGGGTGAAAGCACGACATCCTGCCGCGCTCACAGGGGCCGGTCGCATTGGGGGAGCTTGGTCTTGGCGCCCACGCGCCACCGCCTCCGGCGGTGCACGATCTTGACGCGACGGTGCTAGGAGCGTGCACACTTCTCCTTGGGGCCGTTGCACCACCTGGCATCTTTCTTCACTGCGCGTCGGCGCCTTGCGTGGCGGGTCGCGTTGGGGTGCCTCACACCTGGGCTCGGGGGTCTACGCCTGCAGAGCAGGAGGAGGGGGCGCCATGAGCCACGTCGCCCGCCAGGGACGGTGGGGGACGAGGCGAATGGGATGGTGCAGGGGCCTCTTCGGCGGTGTTGACGAGCTCGGCGATGCGGCCGAGCCAGTCATCGTAGAGGTCGTTGGCCGGATAGTAACGCAGAAGCTCGTGCGCCCTGAGCAGTGTAGTCTACGTGTTCACCGGCCCGCGACGAGCATGAGAAGACGACGCCGTGGCTGGAGTGGGTGATGGAGTTGCGGTACGGCCGTCACGCCGCACAGACGGTGGCAGCGACGAATCCTGCTGTTCACGAGCAGCAAGGTCAGTGGCGCGTTAGCCACTGGGGAGGCAGAGCAGCGAGGAGCGCTATGGGTGCCGTCTGAGCGACACGAGCGGCCCGACGCTCGGCACGGACACGGAGAGCGTCGGCCATAGGAGCGACAGAATGGTGGTGAAACGAATGGTGGAGGAGAGGCTTCGACATGCCCCTACCTGGTGCACCAAATGTTATATTCAGGGCTCCGTAGACCCAAGAAAGGTTCGAACTCTGGGGCGTGTGTGAAGAACCCAACCTATCCAGCCTACCAGCCCGTCGCCCCATGGCCTAGCTCAATGAACAAGGGAGAAGATGAACACGACAGTTTACCTAGGTTCGGGCCACCTTGCGGTGTAAAACGCTACTCCTGCTTGTGGTGGATTGGCCTCACGAGGGGCTGAGGATGAACTAGTACAAGGTATGAACAACCTCGTGAGGTCTGCTCTGGTAAGGGTGGAAAGGATCCGATCCCCACTATGGTGGTGGCTAACTTATATTTATAGTGGCATCGGTCCTCTTCCCCCAAAACGTAGGCGGGAAGGGATCCCACAATGGCCAAATTGAAAGGGGACACACAGTACATCTTATCCTAACAGTGGTCTTTGTCTGCAAAGCTTCTGGACGTGACGCTGCGGTGGGCTCGGCGATGGCATCCGTCCTGCCGTGCTGGTGGTCTTGGTCTTGTTGCACCAGAATGGAAACCTTTGCCAAATTCCTCGGGAACCCACGCCTGCGCTTGCTTCCTTAGCACCAAAGAGGAAATTGCCTCTTCTGCGCCTACTGGCACCCGCCTGGCCTTGGTCGTCATGGCTTGCGTCAGTGCAACCTCACGAGGTTGGGTACCTGCATAGAAATCTCCGCTCCTCGGGAGGCCGCTCCCTCCAGAGGTCTTGGTGTCGTCCACCTCACGAGGCTTGGCCCCTCGCGAGGGTCTCGTCTTGATGGCCTTGTAGATGGGCCGTACCAAGCCATCGAAGGTGCCACGCCGTGGGCCGCAGGCTGGCAAGTCTGGGTACCCTAGTTCCGAGAATGCCGACAGTACCGCTCAAAACGAGTTGACCGGAACAACCGGGCCACCACCGCCCAAGAACCGCCCCATGACAGAGCCCAGTCTGGTGGTAGGGCGGTACCGGGCCGCTACAACCGCCTAAAGCTCTGATGACCCACAAGTATAAGGGATCAATGGTAGTCCTTTCGATAAGTAAGAGTGTCGAAGCCAACGAGGAGCAGAAGGAAATGACAAGTGGTTTTCAGCAAGGTATTGTCTGCAAGCACTGAAATTATAAGTAACGAGTAGTTTGATAGCAAGATAATTTGTAACGAGCAAGTAATGGTAACGGTAACAAAAGTGCAACAAGGTAGCCCAATCCTTTTGAGGCAAAGGACAGGCCAAAACGGTCTCTTATTATAAGCAAAGCATTCTTGAGGGTACACGGGAATTTCATCTAGTCACTTTCATCATGTTGGTTTGATTTGTGTTCGCTACTTTGATAATTTGATATGTGGGTGGACCGGTGCTTAGGTGTTGTTCTTACTTGAACAAACCTCCTACTTATGATTAACCCCCTCGCAAGCATCCACAACTATGAGAGAATTATTAAGAATAAATCTAACCATAGCATTAAACTTTCGGATCCAAATCAGTCCCTTACGGAATGGCGCATAAACTAGGGTTAAACATGTGTCACTCTTGCAACCCATCATCTAATAACTACTCCACAATGCATTGCCTTAGGCCCAAATATGGTGAAGTGTCATGTAGTCGACGTTCACATTACACCACTAAGGGAATCACAACATACATACCATCAAAATATCGAGCACATATCAAATTCACATGATTACTTGCAACAAGATTTCTCCCGTGACCTCAAGAACAAAAGGAACCACTCACAAATGATAATCATGCTCAAGATCAGAGGGGTATTAAATAGCATAATGGATCTGAACATATAATCTTCCACCAAATAAACCATATAGTAATCGACTACAAGATGTAATCAACACTACTAGTCACCCATAGGCACCAATCTATAGTTCCAGTACAAAGATTGAAACACAAGAGATGAACTAGGGTTTGAGAGGAGATGGTGTTGTTGAAGATGTTGATGGAGATTTCCCTCTCCAAGATGGGATAGTTGTTGGTGATGAATATGACGATGATTCCCCCCTCCGGGAGGGAAGTTCCCCCGACGGATTTGCTCCGCCGTAGGGCAAAAGTGCTCCGCCTAAGTTCCGCCTCGAGACGGCGGCGCTTCGTCCCGAAAGTCCTCTCCTTATTTTTTTTTCTAGGTCAAAATGACTTATATACCAGAAGAGGGGCACCGAAGGTGGGCCGAGGAGGGCACAACCAACCAGGGCGCGCCTAGGCTCCCTAGCGCGCCCAGGTGGGTTGTGCCCACCTGTTGGGCCCCCTCTGGTACTTATTTGCTCCATTATTTCTTATATATTCCATAAAAATCTCTGTCAAGTTTCAGCTCATTTGGAGTTGTGCAGAATAGGTAGCCTGGCGTAGCTTTTTCAGTTCCAGAATTCCAGCTGCCGGTATTCTCCCTCTTTGTGTGAACCTTGCATATTATGAGAGAGAAAGCATTAGAATTACTCCAAAAGGCATTATTATGCATAAAAACAATATAAATAACAATAGGAAAACATGATGCAAAATGGACGTATCAATCTACTCTCTAGGGTTGGCCACATCATAAGCGGTACAACTGCCCAGAGGCAGCGGTACAATTGCTGGCATCAACCTGAGAGCAACAACCCCACGGTATCGCCCCTGGGTGGTAGTTGCACCGGACGTACCACCCAAGCATACAACCGCTCGACCCAGTGGTACAACCGCTGGGGAGTAAAAACCACTGCCTTGGTAAGAGTTTGAGGATCTCTCTCTATGAACGGAAGGATATGCGGTGGGTGGAGAAGAAATGTGCATGTACATTGATTCACCCAATACCTTTCGATGTAGATTCCCTCTTAATAATACGGGTTTCCTACGTCCAAAGAAATAAACACGTAGAAAACACCGTCTTTGTTCTTTTCCGCCTGGAGGGAATGCCTAATTGTCTTGTACCAAACAAAGTGTACCTAAGGAACTTGGCACACGATTATACCACAAGGTGATTTGTCATCATCACTAAAACACTAAGGCGGGAAATGCCCAGACAGTTGGGATTTTCCCCCAAGAGGAAGGGTGAAGCAATATAGTAGCGGATAAGTATTTCCCTCGGTGAGAACCAAGGTTATCAAACCAATAGGATAACCACGCAAATTCTCGTCAACATCACCTACACACACAAAAGCAAATACTTGCACCCAACGCAGGCAAGAGGGTTGTCAATCCCCTTAAACTCTTTGCTTGCAAGGATTAATTCTCATAGTGGTGGTGCGGTGGTGTAAAAATTGTTTCGGGTGTCCCTCTGGGGGTTTCCCAATATTTGAGAACTTATAGAAGTGGAATTAGGTCAGACGAAGCCACATGGGGCCCACAAGGTAACAGCGCACGCCTACCCCCCAGGGCGCACTCTATTGCCTTGTTGTCTTCTCGTTTGTCGTTTGGTCTCCTCCCGAAACTTCTAAGGTCTCTTTTGTCTAGAAAAAAATCGTTAAAAAGTTTTATAGCGTTTGGACTCCGTTTGGTACTCATTTTTTGGAAAATAAAAAACAAGCAGAAAACAGCAACTCGCACTAGACACTGGGTTAACAAGTTAGTTCTCAAAAATGATATAAAATTGCATATTAAAGCATATAAAGTATCCAAGTTTGATAATATAATAGCATCAAACAATAAAAAATTATAGTATGTTGGAGACATATCAGCGCACCACCACGCACATCTCGAACACCCCGTGTCCATGGCAAGACATGCCAATCACCTCCACGAGAGAAATTGCCCGAGTCTTCCGGCAATCCACTCCTCCCACTGTCGTCTTAGCTAGGTGGGCGCAACCAGTCCTTCGGCCCAGTGCTTTCTGATATGTCTCCAACGTATCTATAATTTTTGATTGTTCCATGCTATTATATTATCCATCTTGGATGTTTTATATGCATTATTATGCTATTTTATATTATTTTTTGGGACTAACCTTTTAACCTAGTGCCTAGTGCCAGTTGTTGTTTTTTCCTTATATTTGTCTTTTACATAAAATCAATACCAAACAGAACGGAACTTTTTTGAGGATTTTTTTGGACAAGAAGACACCCACGAAGCTTTGGGAGGAGGCCAGAAGAGCTACGAGTGGGCCACAAGCTCACCAGGCGCGCCCTAGGGGGCGTCCTGCAAGCTTGTGGGCCCCCGTAGCCCCTCTAACCCTAATCTCAGCTCCATAAATACTCAAATATTCCCCGTATACCAAAGGGCACACCAAAAATACTTTTCGGCCGCCGCAAGCTTCTATTCTTGTGAGATCCCATCTTGGGGCCTTTTTCGGCACTCCACCGGAGGGGGATTCGATCACGGAGGGCCTCTACACCAACCTTGCTGCGAGGGGCGGAGCCCAATAAGCCCACCCTGATGCACATGCATCAGGGTCGAATTTGTTTTTCTGTAGTACCTGCCATCTAAAGGGCCCATGGGCATCATGGAAGGACGAGGCGAGTGCATCAGGGTCAGCCAGGCCACTTGAATGGGCTTCACACACATGTGACGTTAGCCCTAAAAAACTTCTTGCATTTTAGCGATCGATTTGACTAATCAATCGACCAATCTCCTCTAAAAAAAGATCAATCGATCGATCTGCTCAACTGCGGACCTCCTGTAGATGCGTACGCATCGTAGAATCATACGGTGTAGGTTGTTCCCTGCCTTGCCGACTCCTTGCTCGGTTGCGCCCAGGTGGTGGCTAGATCGACGGTGACGACGGGGATACGCCCGACGCCAGCTAGCACGATAGCACCCAAGCCCTGACCCCCACTCGGGCACACCCAACCACACGGATCTTTCACCGAGCGATTACCGCAACGATGTCGGCGGCCCACGCAGCACACCACATGTGGTAAACAGTCGACTATAATTGATCCTAATTTTTCCTCGATAGTCTATGTTTGCTTTTTATAAATATATTTGTAAATTGCAGCAGTTATTCAGTATGAACTATGAACCCGCTTTATTATGTACAGTA
Organism: Aegilops tauschii subsp. strangulata; assembly: GCF_002575655.3. Lineage (NCBI taxonomy): Eukaryota > Viridiplantae > Streptophyta > Magnoliopsida > Poales > Poaceae > Aegilops > Aegilops tauschii. The sequence goes on along the minus strand of NC_053038.3, from coordinate 320,567,909 downwards.
TGAAGTTGTAACTAGTAGAGTAAATCCCTAATTAGTGTATACTCCAGAAAGTTCATAGAAGACATGAACTGGGGATGGGAGATTCAATATGATCGAGGCAAAATGAAGTTGATAGAACATTATCATTCTAATTTGAAAGATCTGGTAAGAAGAAAGTACTTGGTTAATAGACATTGTGAGAGACATCAATTTCCCATATTTAGTTTTTTTAGAAAGGCTCTTAAGTACTTTCATTCATTTTATTATGTTTCACTTGAAATTTTAATTCTACCTTTTTATCTCGTAGGGTAAGAAACCTTGATGTCTGATGATATTTTTTGAAATTTGGAAACCCAAGACATACTTTTCAAGTAATTTTGTTATTTGATTCATCATTATGGTAACCATCTTGACTGGTACATTTTTTTATATACATCACCTTCTATTATGTTTGATAATATGTTCTAGAAGTTATGGAATACACTGTATTCAATATACTGTTGCTTGAAAATTTTACGCCATGCTAAAGGGGTGCATCAAGGTGGCATTAGCTCCAGCTCCACCCCTGCTTGCTGCCCTTCCGATGATGTGTGAGTAGTTTACCACAGACGTACGGGTCCATAGCTAGTAGCTAGATGGCTTCTTATCTCTCTCTTTGATCTTCAATACAGTGTTATCCTCGATGTTCTTGGAGTTCTATTCGATGTAATCTTCTTTTGCGGTGCGTTTGTTGAGATTCGATGAATTGTGGATTTATGATCAGATTATCTATGAATTTTATTTGAGTCTTCTCTGAACTCTTTTATGCATGATTGAGATAGCTTTGTATTTCTCTCCGATCTATTGATTTGTTTGGCCAACTAGATTGATCTATCTTGCAATGGGAGAGGTACTTTGTTTTGGGTTCAATCTTGCAGTATCCTCACCCAGTGACAGAAGGGGTAGCGAGACACGTATTTTTATTGTTGCCATTAAGGATAAAAAGATGGGTTTTTTACCATATTGATTGGATCTATCCGTCTACATCATGTCATTTTTCTTAAGGCGTTACTCCGTTTTTGTTAACTTAATACACTAGATGCATGCTGGATAACGGTCGATGTGTGGAGTAATAGTAGTAGATGCAGGCAGGAGTCAGTCTACTTTTCACGGACATGATGCCTATATTCATGATCATTGCCTTAGATATCGTCATAACTATGTGCTTTTCTACCAATTGCTCAACAGTAATTTGTTTACCCACCATATGCTTTCTTTCAAGAGAGAAGCCTCTAGTGAAAACTATGCCCCCTGAGTCTATTTTTATCATATTATTTTCAGATCTATAAAAACAAAAAACCAAAAAATACCTTGCTACAATTTATTTAGTTTTGCACTTTTATTTATCTTTTATACCTATCTCTATCAGATCTGATCCTTGCAAGTAGCCGTGAAGGGATTGACAACCCCTTTTATCGCGTTGGGTGCAAGTACTTGTTTGTTTGTGTAGGTTCTATCATTGGAGACTTGTGTGTTCCTCCTACTGGATTGATACATTGGTTCTCAAACTAAGGTAAATACTTATCTCTACTTTGCTGCATCACCCTTTTCTCTTCAAGGGAAAAACCAACGCAAGCTCAAGAAGTAGCATTTTCCCTGACCCTGCCGATATGGTTAGAGTCTTGTACTCGAGTAACTGATGGGAAGATGGCCGGTGCGCCTTTGGGTCATCCATCACCTCCAGTTCCCTCACCCAAAGCCTCCTGTTAGTTGGCACCTCATTTGGGTTGATGCACCAATCCCGCAGTTTGAACAGTGAGAGGTCCTCCCTTTTGCAGTCTGCTACCTCTTGAGCTTGCGTTGGTTTTTTCCTTGAAGAGGAAAGGGTGATGCAGCAAAGTAGCGTAAGTATTTCCCTCAGTTTTTGAGAACCAAGGTATCAATCCAGTAGGAGGTTACACACAAGTCGCCTTATACCTGCACAAACAAATAAGAACCTTGCAACCAACGCGATGAAGGGGTTGTCAATCCCTTCACGACCACTTGCAAAAGTGAGATCTAATAGAGATAATAAGATAAATACTTTTGGTATTTTTATGATATAAACTGAAAGTAAAGAATGCAAAGTAAAAATAGATCGAAAACTTATATGATGGAAAATAGACCCAGAGGCCATAGGTTTCACTAGTGGCTTCTCTCAAGATAGCATAAGTATTACGGTGGGTGAACAAATTACTGTCGAGCAGTTGATAGAAAAGTGCATAATTATGAGAATATCTAGGCATGATCATCTTTATAGGCATCACATCCGCGACAAGTAGACCGAAACGATTCTGCATCTACTACTATTACTCCACACATCGGCCGCTATCCAGCATGCATCTAGAGTATTAAGTTCATAAGAACGGAGTAACGCATTAAGAAAGATGACATGATGTAGAGGGATAAACTCAAGCAATATGATATAAACCCCATCTTTTTATCCTCGATGGCAACAATACAATACGTTCCTTGCTGCCCCTGCTGTCACTAGGAAAGGACACCGCAAGATTGAACCCAAAGTTAAGCACTTCTCCCATTGCAAGAAAGATCAATCTAGTAGGCCAAACCAAACTGATAATTCGAAGAGACTTGCAAAGATAACCAATCATACATACAAGAATTCAGAGAAGATTCAAATATTGTTCATAGATAATCTTGATCATAAACCCACAATTCATCGGATCTCGACAAACACACCGCAAAAGGAATTACATCGAATAGATCTCTAAGAGAATCAAGGAGAACTTTGTATTGAGATACAAAGAGAGGGAAGAAGCCATCTAGATAATAACTATGGACCCGAAGATCTGTGGTAAACTACTCACACATCATCGGAGAGGCTATGGTGTTGATGTAGAAGCCCTCCGTGATCGATTCCCCCTCCGACGGAGCACCGAAAAAGGCCACAAGATGGGATCTCACGGGTACAGAAGGTTGCGGCGGTGGAAATAGGGTTTCGTGGTGCTCCTGGATGTTCTTGGGGTATATGGGTATATATAGGAGGAAGAAGTAGGTCGGTGGAGCTGCGAGGGGCCCACGAGGGTGGGGGCGCGCCTCCCTGCCTCGTGGCCTCCTCGCTTCTTTCTTGACGTCCACTCCAAGTCCTCTAGATCACGTTTGTTCCAAAAATAACTCTCCCGAAGGTTTCATTCTGTTTGGACTCCGTTTGATATTCTTTTTCTACGAAACACTGAAATAGGCAAAAAAACAGCAATTTGCACTGGGCCTTCGGTTAATAGTTTAGTCCCAAAAATAATATAAAAGTGCTTAGTAAAGCCCATTAAACAACCAAAACAGATAATATAATAGCATGGAACAATAAAAAATTATAGATACGTAAACGTATCAAGCATCCCCAAGCTTAATTCCTGCTCGTCCTCGAGTAGGTAAACGATAAAAACAGAATTTTTGATGTGGAATGCTACCTAGCATATTTCTCAATGTAATTTCCTTTATTGTGGCATGAATGTTCAGATCCGAAAGATTCAAGACAAAAGTTTAATATTGACATGAAAATAATAATACTTCAAGCATACTAACAAAGCAATCATGTCTTCTCAAAATAACATGGCCAAAGAAAGTTATCCCTACAAAATCATATAGTCTGGCTATGCTCTATCTTCATCACACAAAATATTTAAATCATGCACAACCCCGATGACAAGCCAAGCAATTGTTTCATACTTTTGATGTTCTCAAACTTTTTCAATCTTCACGCAATACATGAGCGTGAGCCATGGACATAGCACTATATGTGGAATAGAATGGTGGTTGTGGAGAAGACAAAAAGGAGAAGATAGTCTCACATCAACTAGGCGTATCAACGGGCTATGGAGATGCCCATCAATAGATATCAATGTGAGTGAGTAGGGATTGCCATGCAACGGATGCACTAGAGCTATAAGTGTATGAAAGCTCAACAAAAGAAACTAAGTGGGTGTGCATCCAACTCGCTTGCTCACGAAGACCTAGGGCATTTTGAGGAAGTCCATCATTGGAATATACAAGCCAAGTTCTATAATGTAAAATTCCCACTAGTATATGAAAGTGACAACATAGGAGACTCTCTATCATGAAGACCATGGTGCTACTTTGAAGCACAAGTGTGGTAAAAGTATAGTAACATTGTCCCTTCTCTCTTTTTCTCTCTTTTTCTCTCTTTTTTTATTTTTTTATTTGGGCATTTTTCTCCTTTTTTATGGCCTATTTTTCTTCTCTTTTTTTTCTCTTCGTCCGGAGTCTCATCCCAACTTGTGGGGGAATCATAGTCTCCATCATCCTTTCCTCACTTGGGACAATGCTCTAATAACGATGATCATCACACTTTTATTTACTTACAACTCAAAAATTACAACTCAATACTTAGAACAAAATATGACTCTATGTGAATGCCTCCGGCGGTGTACCAGGATATGCAATGAATCAAGAGTGACATGTATGAAAGAATTATGAAGGTGGCTTTGCCACAAATACGATGTCAACTACATGATCATGCAAAGCAATATGACAATGATGAAGCGTGTCATAATAAACGGAACGGTGGTAAATTGCATGGCAATATATCTCGGAATGGCTATGGAAATGCCATAATAGGTAGGTATGGTGGCTGTTTTGAGAAAGGTATATGGTGGGTGTATGATACCGGCAAAAGGTGCGCGGTATTAGAGAGGCTAGCAATGGTGGATGGGTGAGAGTGCGTATAATCCATGGACTCAACATCAGTCATAAAGAACTCACATACTTATTGCAAAAATCTATTAGTTATCGAAACAAAGTACTACGCGCATGCTCCTAGGGGGATAGATTGGTAGGAAAAGACCATCGCTCGTCCCCGACCGCCACTCATAAGGAAGACAATCAATAAATAAATCATGCTCCGACTTCATCACATAACGGTTCACCATACGTGCATGCTACGGGAATCACAAACTTTAGAACAAGTATTTCTCAAATTCACAACTACTCAACTAGCATGACTCTAATATCACCATCTTCATATCTCAAAACAATTATCAGGTATCAAACTTCTCATAGTATTCAATGCACTTTATATGATAGTTTTTATTATACCCGTCTTGGATGCTCATCATATTAGGACTAATTTTATAGCCAAAGCAAACTACCATGTTGTTCTAAAAGACTATCAAAATAATATAAGTGAAGCATGAGAGATCAATAATTTCTATAAAATAAAACCACCACCGTGCTCTAAAAGATATAAGTGAAGCACTAGAGTGAGATTATCTAGCTCAAACGATATAAGTGAAGCACATAGAGTATTCTAATAAATTCCGATTCATGTGTGTCTCTACCAAAAAGTGTGTACAGCAAGGATGATTGTGGTAAACTAAAAAGCAAAGACTCAAATCATACAATACGTTCCAAGCAAAACACATATCATGTGGTGAATAAAAATATAGCCTCAAGTAAAGTTACCGATAGACGAAGACAAAAGAGGGGATGACTTCCGGGGCATCCCCAAGCTTAGGCTTTTGGTTATCCTTGAATTTTACCTTTGGGTGCCTTGGGAATCCCCAAGCTTAGGCTATTTCCACTCTTTATTCCATAATCCATCAAATCTTTACCCAAAACATGAAAACTTCACAACACAAAACTTAACAGAAAATCTTATGAGCTCCGTTAGTATAAGAAAACAAATCACCACCATAAGGTACTGTAATGAACTCATTATTTATTTATATTGGTGTTAAACCTACTGTATTCCAACTTCTCTATGGTTCATACCCTCCGATACTAGCCAAAGATTCATCAAAATAAGCAAACAACACACGAAAAACAGAATCTGTCAAAAACAGAACAGTCTGTAGTAATCTGTATCAAACGTATACTTCTGCAACTCCAAAAATTCTGAAATAAATTGCTGGACGTGAGGAATTTGTCTATTAATAATCTGAAAAAATAATCAACTAAATATCACTCTCCAGTAAAAAGTTGTAGCTAATCTCGTGAGCGCTAAAGTTTCTGTTTTTTACAGCAAGATCGCAAAGACTTCACCCAAGTCTTCCCAAAGGTTGTACTTGGCACAAACACTATTAAAACATGAAAACACATCTAAACAGAAGTTAGAAGAATTATTTATTACTAAACAGAACCAAAAAGCAAGAAACAAAAATTGGGTTGCCTCCCAACAAACGCTATCGTTTAACGCCCCTAGCTAGGCATAAAGGCAAGCATAGATCTAGGTATTGTCATCTTTGGTATGCAATCCATAAGTGGCTCTCATAATAGATTCATAAGGTAATTTTATTTTCTTTCTAGGAAAGTTCTCCATGACTTTCCTTAATGGAAATTGAAATCTAATATTTCCTTCTTTCATATCAATAATTGCACCGATCGTTCTAAGGAAAGGTCTACCAAGAATAATACAACATGAAGGATTGCAATCTATATCAAGAACAATGAAATCTACGGGCACATAATTCCTATTTGCAACAATAAGAACATCATTAATTCTTCCCATAGATTTCTTAATGGTGGAATCCGCAAGGTGCAAGTTTGAAGAACAATCATCAAATTCACGGAAACCTAACACATCACACAAAGTTTTCGGAATCGTGAAAACACTAGCACCCAAATCACACAAAGCATAGCATTCATGATCTTTAATATTAATTTTAATAGTAGGTTCCCACTCATCATAAAGTTTTCTAGGGATAGAAACTTCCAATTCAAGCTTTTCTTCATAAGATTGCATTAAAGCATCAACGATATGTTTGGTAAAAGCATTATTTTGACTATAAGCATGAGGAGAATTTAACACAGATTGCAACAAGGAAATACAATCTATTAAAGAACAATTATCATAATTAAATTCCTTGAAATCCAAAATAGTGGGTTCATTGCTATGTAAAGTTTTGACCTCTTCAATCCCACTTTTACCAATTTTTGCATCGAGATCTAAAAACTCCGAATTATTGGGACGCCTTTTAACTAAAGTTGACTCATCTCTAGTCCCATCATTATCAAGATTCATATTGCAAAACAAAGATTCAATAGGATACACATTAATCACTTTTAGATCTTCATCCCTATTATCATGAAAACTAGAAGAACACGCCTTTACAAAGCAATCTTTCTTAGCACGCATCCTAGCGGTTCTTTCTTTGCACTCATCAATGGAAATTCTCATAGCCTTGAGAGAATCATTGATATCATGCTTAAGAGGAATAGATCTAAGTTTCAAAGAATCAACATCAAGAGAAATTCTATCCACGTTCCTAGCCAACTCATCAATCTTAGGCAATTTTTCTTCAAGCAAAGCATTGAAATTCTTTTGAGAAATCATAAATTCTTTAACACTAGTCTCAAAATCAGAGGACATATTATTAAAATTTCCATAAGAGTTGTTGTAGGAATTACCATAATTATTAGAGTAATTACTAGGGTACGGCCTAGGATTAAAGTTTCCTCTATAAGCGTTGTTACTAAAATTGTTCCTACCAACAAAATACAAATCCATAGATTCATTATTATTCTCAATCAAAGTAGACAAAGGCATATCATTAGGATCAATAGGAGCACTCTTATTAGCAAACAACTTCATAAGTTCATCCATCTTTTCACTCAAAACATTAATCTCTTCTATCGCATGAACCTTTTTACTAGTGGATCTTTCGGTGAGCCATTGATAATAATTAACCATAATATTGTCTAGGAGTTTAGTAGCTTCTCCTAAAGTGATTTCCATAAAAGTGCCTCCCACGGCCGAATCTAAAAGATTTCTAGAAGCAAAATTCAATCCGGCATAATTTTTTTGTATAATCATCCATAAATTCAATCCATGTGTAGGGCAATTACATATCGTTAATTTCATCCTCTCCCAAGATTGTGCAACATGCTCATGATCAAGTTGCTTAAAATTCATAATATCATTTCTAAGAGAGATGATTTTAGCGGGAGGAAAATACTTAGAGATAAAAGCATCTTTGCACTTATTCCAAAATCAATACTATTTTTAGGCAAAGACGAAAACAAAGTTTTAGCACGATCTCTAAGCGAAAGCGGAAATAGCTTCAATTTAACAATATCATTATCCACGTCTTTCTTCTTTTGCATATCATACAAATCGACAAAGTTGTTTAGATGTATAGCGGCATCTTCACTAGGAAGGCCATAGAATTGATCTTCCATGACAAGATTCAACAAAGCAGCATTAATTTCACACGATTCAGCATCGGTAAGAGGAGCAATCGGAGTGCTAAGAAAATCATTATTGTTGGTATTGGAAAAGTCACACAATTTAGTGTTGTCTTGAGCCATCGTGACAAATGATCCAACACACAAGCACACAAGAAGCAAGCGAAAAGAGGCGAACGGAAAAAGAGGGCGAATAAAAACGGCAAGGGTGAAGTGGGGGAGAGGAAAACGAGAGGCAAATGGCAAATAATGTAATGTGAGGGATAAGAGTTGTGATGGGTACTTGGTATGTCTTGACTTGACTTGGCAACTGCGCCAGAGACGGCTAGATGCTGGGAGATCAAATCTTGACTTGACTTGGCGTAGGCCTCCCCGGCAACGGCATCAGAAATCCTTCTTGCTACCTCTTGAGCTTGCGTTGGTTTTTCCCTTGAAGATGAAAGGGTGATGCAACAAAGTAGCGTAAGTATTTCCCTCAGTTTTTGAGAACCAAGGTATCAATCCAGTAGGAGGTTACACACAAGTCGCCTTATACCTACACAAACAAATAAGAACCTTGCAACCAACGCGATAAAGGGGTTGTCAATCCCTTCACGACCACTTGCAAAAGTGAGATCTGACAGAGATAATAAGATAAATATTTTTGGTTTTTTATGATATAAACTGAAAGTAAAGAATGCAAAGTAAAAATAGATCGGAAACTTATATGATGGAAAAAAGACCCGGGGGCCATAGGTTTCACTAGTGGCTTCTCTCAAGATAGCATAAGTATTACGGTGGGCGAACAAATTACTGTCGAGCAATTGATAGAAAAGTGCATAATTATGAGAATATCTAGGCATGATCATGTATATAGGCATCACGTCCGCGACAAGTAGACCGAAACGATTCTGCATCTACTACTATTACTCCACACATCGACTGCTATCCAGCATGCATCTAGAGTATTAAGTTCATAAGAATAGAGTAACGCATTAAGCAAGATGACATGATGTAGAGGGATAAACTCAAGCAATATGATATAAACCCCATCTTTTTATCCTCGATGGCAACAATACAATACGTGCCTTGCTGCCCCTGCTGTCACTGGGAAAGGACACCGCAAGATTGAACCCAAAGCTAAGCACTTCTCCCATTGCAAGAAAGATCAATCTAGTAGGCCAAACCAAACTGATAATTCGAAGAGACTTGCAAAGATAACCAATCATACATAAAAGAATTCAGAGAAGATTCAAATATTGTTCATGGATAATCTTCATCATAAACCCACAACTCATCGGATCTCGACAAACACACCGCAAAAAGAATTACATCGAATAGATCTCCAAGAGAATCGAGGAGAACTTTGTATTGAGATCCAAAGAGAGGGAAGAAGCCATCTAGCTAATAACTATGGACCCGAAGGTCTGTGGTAAACTACTCACACATCATCGGAGAGGCTATGGTGTTGATGTAGAAGCCCTCCGTGATCGATTCCCCCTCCGGCGAAGCGCCGGAAAAGGCCCCAAGATGGGATCTCATGGGTACAGAAGGTTGCGGCGGTGGAAATAGGGTTTCGTGGTGTTCCTAGATGTTTTTGGGGTATATGGGTATATATAGGAGGAAGAATTAGGTCGGTGGAGCTGCGAGGGGCCCACGAGGGTGGGGGGCGCGCCCAGGGGGCAGGCGCGCCTCCCTGCCTCGTGGCCTCCTCGCTTCTTTCTTGACGTCCACTCCAAGTCCTCTGGATCACGTTTGTTCCAAAAATAACTCTCCGGAAGGTTTCATTCCGTTTGGACTCCGTTTGATATTCCTTTTCTGCGAAACACTGAAATAGGCAAAAAACAACAATTTGCACTGGGCCTTTGGTTAATAGGTTAGTCCCAAAAATAATATAAAAGTGCTTAGTAAAGCCCATTAAACATCCAAAACAGATAATATAATAGCATGGAACAATCAAAAATTATGGATACGTTGGAGACGTATCACAGTCTCCGGTGCTAGGCTCTCTACCAAGCAAGTCGATCGAAGCAGTTCCACCACTGTATCTCTCGTCCAGACATGAGAAGGGACGCCTTCAAGCATCAAGTCCACCTGCGTGCGTATCACCCTGGAAACAGCTTGGGCTTGTCGTAGCCATGGCTTCACGAGCAGCTTGAAGAAGCCATTTTCGATAGAGCCAGCCGCCAGAGCCCTGTTTTGGAGGTCTGGCGTGGCGAAAACCACCAAAAAAATCCTTCGGGTGGAACTTGTACACCGAGAATTGGTGCTTGGGAATGTGCATCTCCTCCAAGACGGCCTCAGCCGCCTCCACTCAAGATACCACTGGTCGTGAGCCCCCAACATAGGCCACCACCGTCAACCTGAGCCGCTGCTCCAGTTCATCTATCACCTGAGTCCGGCTGAGGATGCAAACGCCACCGACAGCAGCCGGCGACACCTGTCAGGACCCCACAGGTGCGGTGTCAGCCACAACTGTCAAGGGCCTCCCCATCGGAGAGACCTGCCTAGTTACCGGCGATAGCCTGTTCGCAAGTTCGGCAGGCGGCAACGACTGGGTTAGCCGCGCCACCTTTGCCACGGCCTCACGCCGGAGCTCCTCTTCTGAACTTGGGCTTCGCGTCCGCTTGCAATCCGAGGAGATATGACCCTCAAGACCACAGCGGATGCACATCGGCTTGAACGTGCAGTCGTCCTTGTGGTGCCCTTCCCGGAAGCACTTGAAGCAGAGGCCGAACACGTCCAACGAAATCTCTCTCATTTCCTGAGACAACGGTGAGCACGGCCACGATCTGCCCGCTTTCCGCCTGTTTCTAAAGTGCCTTCCTCTTGCGACATAGCGCCTTGCATGAGGGACCCGACTTCCTCCATGGCGCTACTGGGCCAGCGGCCGGACCAGGGGGCGCCTCGCGCCCACCCACGGAGGAGCTAGCGGATCCAGGTGACTTCGAGAGCCCCAACCCCGAAACCACTGGCTGCAGCCTCGAGGACACCGACGCCGGGCTAGCAAAGCTAGACGCCATGATCGCAGGGACCTGAGAGGTCAGCTGCGGTGAGCGCGTGGGCGCCGGCGATCGGAGTGATCACCCCCCTCGACAGTGATCACGGTCGAGGGGGAGTGGGCCGCTGTCGGGGGTGGGGGGGGGGGTGGGGGGTGGGGGGAGTGGCCGCCGGCGGGGGAGAAAGGAGGTGGTGGGTGGGAGGGGAGGTAATCTAAAGTACTAGTTGTAGCGAAAGCACCAAAATTCTCCTTCTCGCCATCAACCGCCGCAGCGGCAGACAGAGGGGAGGCAAATCCACAGGCTCATTGATGAAGCATGAAGGGAAAAGTTTGCCCTAATCGTCAATGGAAAATGAGAGGACACGCTTCGCGTCTGTCCGATCAAAGAGGAAGTACTCCACATGCAATGATTACACAAATTTTGTATACAAATGTTTTAACACGAGTGAAGTCCACACAAACTAATGCTGCACTTCACACAAGCCCTTATCTTATCATCAACCAAAATATTTAAATCTAGTGAGGATTTCCTTTTTTTAGGGTTAATGATTTGATTTTCTTAGAAGCATAGACTTGGTAAAACATCACAACTGCCCTGTGAACTGAAAGTGGCCTTTGCTTCTTTCTTTCCCACCAAGAAAGGAAGCGCACAAACTAGATAGATGAGAAGAAAAAGCGCGGCATCCCCGTGCACCGCGACGCGGACCCATCTGGCCATGTCACAACACAAGCCGGCCACCTCATCTCGTTACCATCTCAGAAAAATACATTTTGCTCTCCTTTCCCAACCCCCCCCCCCCCCCCCCCCCCCCCCCTCACCTTTTTCCTCTTCCTCGCGGACCTCGCCTCTCCTCTCCTCCCCTCCCCTCCCCACGCCTACCCAACATCCGCGCCACCATGCTTGCTCCAGCCGTCTACTAGGTTCGCTGCGCGGGAGCCTGGGTCCCCCGCCTCTCCCCGCCCCGCCATGTTTGGAGTCTCGGCCGTCGCCGCCTGGAGCCTGCTCGCCGCGGCTTGATTGATTGGCTCCGCCATTTTTCCTCTGGGTTTTCTAGGTATTCCTTTCTTCCCTGCCGGTATGTTGCCGTAGTGCTATGCGAAGGCCGTCCCGCTTCGGGGATTATCCGAATGCACTGCATGTATGGATACGGTGGAGTACTGGGTTTTTTGGTTGGTATATATGCGTGGATATGGCGGTTGTCGGTTCGCATCTCTCAATTTTGGTGCGTCGAACCTGAAGTAGGTTGTCACTGGAATTCGTAATTTTTGTTTTGTTTTTGCGAATGAATTCGTAATTGATACATAATTGGTGTTTCTTGTTGTGAGCTGCCTCTTAGGTACCTGCAAGTGCCTCTTAGATGCATAAAACCTGTCACCAGAAGCATTCTTGATCGAATTCCCAGGTTGACTGTCGGTTTGCTTGCTGCTTTGTATACTATAGAAGAGACGTGGAATCTTCTTAGATTTTGGGTGGATATGGTGTGCTAAATAGTGCCAAGTTGCCAAAATCATTTATATTAGAATCGCCTACTTGGCTGCTAATGCTGATTGCTGAATTTTTCCTTGATTTTGGTAATAAAAGGATGTGATTAAACAACAATTAATATTGAAAACATACCAGGCCCAGCACATTTTTTTTTTTTCCATTCCTCTAATGATGGAGTCTGTGGTATATCACACCACCCTTTGAGCTTTGAACTCCAAATCAAATTGTGTTATGTCAACGTACTCAAACTTGAAGGTTTGCACATAATTCTTGTAAAAAGTGCATGTTTTGTTTTTGGTTTCTCAACTGGCCGGATTACAGAGTAGTACTAAGGGTGTGTTGCATTGACGTGTTGCGATTAAAGTCACCTGTTTTCACTCTGCACCCTTGGCTGCAATATTTGCTAAAGTTTTCTGATTTGCTCTGCAGTCATTTGCACGAAAAGCAATCTGCCGCTTTAAGCAAGATAACCCATGCTTGCTGTTAACTTAGGGAACTATAAGTGGTGATTAAATGGTTGATCAATATTCGGTGCTTCTTTGAGGATGGACGTTTTGACATGGATGCTAGAACCACTCTTTTTTGTTTCTGAAAAAATGGTCTATGGTTAGTATACTGGCCCTGATTGTATCAAATTTGTTCCACTGAGAACCTATGCTTAAATTGTCATGCGGGCTGTAAGCGCTGTGAAGCTGTTATGCTGAAAGTTGCTGCTTTTCTAGGAATATCTGTCTCCAATTCTTTGCTATTGTTTCTTAAGATTAGCTTGCAAGTCGTGGAGTTGTGTGGTTGGCTCCGTGTGGAATTTATGCTTGAACTATATTGTTGGTTTAGGTCTTTATTGGTGCTTTGATGCTAAAAGAGTGGCTTGTGCAAGAATCGATACTGCTTGTTGGTTTTGATTGCTTTATGTCTCTACCTCACAATTCAAGAACGTGGAGTATTTGCCATGTTACATGTGTTTGGGACATGGGTGGCATTCTGTAGGATTTATTTTGCTAATTAGCTTTATTGTTCTTGAATTTTACCTCAGGTCAGTTGGCTAACCTGTCGAACTGACATAAAGCTCCTCTGTCCTCTCTTACCACGAAACTTTTCTTTCCTGTGGCTTTACTTTCAGTTTGTTTTTCTTGTAGTTAATACTGAGACTGCATCCCTTATTTACCTTTTTTTCAGAGTTGCCAGAGGCATTTATCATATTGTGAAATTAAACTTTGGTGATTCTGATCCGGAAAGGGAGAACGTGTGAATTACAGACATACGTGGTAATCATATCCCTTGGCATAAATTTTCCAGCAAATTTGTGTGCGATGTTGCACTTGCTCGTTTTGGCCATGAGCCATATATTTACTTTAGGAACAGGTAGCACCTGGGTGAATGCTAGGATTTGGATCTAGGTGCAAGGGGAAGGTGCTACCTCTTTACTAACCAGTCATGGCCATGTGTAGCTGTCTTGTTGTCTTTGACAATTTAAAAGAGCTAACTGTATTATTTGAGTACGCGTTTTGGAGCACAGAAATGATTTTAGAGTATGGGCTGTTTCCAACTGCAGTAAGATTGCAAATGATGTGTTTCATCCAGTTTAATTTAGATACATTTACAATATATTTGTGTTTTCTATCAATAAAGAAGGCGTCATCTATAAGTTGTTTGCATGGCAGAACTATCTTTTGGCTGAAATTCCCGTGCCTTATGAGTATTTGGAAATATTGGTAGCCCCCATTTAGTGGCAGTGTTTCTGTGGTTTCAGATGTCTGGCTTTGGTACAAATTCAGCCATGGGTTCTTCGTCTCTCCCTTCTAGAGTTGTGTATAACACAGGTAACGATTTGCCGGTGGAATACATATATGACCAGGGTCTTTCTTATCCAGCTACAAACGGATATGCTTACTATGGAGGTATGTGTTCCTCTAAGTTCCTGTTAAACTCCTTTTATGTTTATTTATTTTGGTGGTCATCATGCATAACTTTTCTGTTTTCTACTTTGGATAGGATTTGAGCCACCTGTTGGATGGAGTGAAAACACTAATTATTGGGGGGTAGATGGTCAATATCTCCAACTGACGGTAAGTGCATATGTAACACTTTGGTTGTTATTGTAATTAATACTGTATACTACAGTATTATTGTATATATTTCTTGACGACTATTTATTTCTGTTTATGTAGAACGACAATCTTCCTTATGTGTATTGCACACCTGGCTATGAATTCTCTTATTCTTCACAAGATCAGTACACTTCCTATATGCCTGGCATGTTCATGGGAGTTGATGGCTCAGTTGTAGGAAGTCAGCAGTATTTCACTAATCCATATCAGCCTCCTGGCTCGCCATCTGGTTACTTCCCAGTATATCTCCAGCCCACCACAGATTTGAGCTCAGCCGTTTCTTTGGAGCCTCCTGTATTCAGTACTGGCACATCTGTTGCTAGTTGGCCTGCTAATACTAGCATAAAAGATACACATCAAATGTCTGGAAATACAATGGCTTCTCGGACTGTCCCTTCTGCAAGTCCAGCTATTGGTTCCTCCCATCGTGCTTACCAGAATCAAAGCACGAATAAACCTTCTGATCTGCCAGGTGCTAATGTGGCGAGGCATGACAAGCCTTCAACCTCACATTTGACAGTTCTGGTTGATACTGACAAGGTATTGTGACCAAACTTGAATATTTACAGTTGAAGAGTTGCACCTTATGCCCCCAAAGGAAAATATGCATATTATTTTTTAATTCTGCATACTTCTGTCTTTCGTCTTCTACAGTTTATATGTGCTTCTTTGAGCACGTTGGTGCTGAGAATAATTGTATTCCTATATGTTAATGTTCATATTGCACAGTTTATGGGAATCCATTCTCTTGGGATGTAATTTTAAGTACTGCAGCACTGACTACTGAAAGGAAACTTTTTTATTCCCTATCATATTTTATTGCGTTTAGTTACTTTGTGAATAGAGTGCATTTCTGAGAACTGCATGAACCCTTGCTAGACTACAAAAGAACCACATTTTAAGAAACATTTTCGAAGGACCAGTCTTACTTTGCAAAATGGTGCAATAAACATGCCACGGAGCCAGAACCATTTTTATGTCTATTCCCATAGGCCTGTCATGTTGGGCCCACTATACAGACAGAACCATTGCTGTCCCTGTTTTTCTGGGTGGACTTATATGCCACGTAGCCAGCAGAGTGCAGACCAAAGCAGTGCTGGCTGATAACATGATATAAGATCCGCCACTTGGTCACGTATTCGCGAGGCCAGGCACTAGTGCTGGCCTCTGTGGCATCTGCCTCCATGCCAGCAAAATGGGGCTAGCAAGGGTTGTATCTCGGCGTAGTGACTCGTGAGGTCTACTGGAAACTGATGGAAGTGTGGTTTCCTTAAACAGTTTGCAGGAGTAAGCGTGGTTCTTTGAAATTGTTTCTTCAAATATGATTTTGTGTAGTTTAGTAGTAAGAGTTATTGCACTTTTCAGAAATTTACCTTTTATATGAAAATTATTTGCTGTCTTATGATACTATTCTTACATAGAGTTCACTGCGCTGTTTCCTTGCTGTTAAATGCTGTGTATTTCGCTTCAATCATCAACCATTGCTAACTGATCAAAGTATCATGTGCCCAAATATTTCTTAAAACAAAGTATTATGTGTCCAAAACTGTCACCAAGGATGAAAATCTGATGAAGACTATTTTTTTTATCCAGAAGTTTCAGGCTGCTTCAGGTATGGGGAGCTCTGGGGACAATGGACAAATTACAGACAGGGCAGAAGTTGCGCCAGTGGCTGCCATGGTGGGTGAAGGTGCCCAATCCAAAGCAGTGTCAAGCAGTGCAGTGAAAAACATTGTGATACATCCTGACCAATATAATAAGGCCGACTTCCCTTGTGATCATCCAGATGCCAAGTTTTTTGTCATTAAATCTTACAGTGAGGATGACGTGCATAAGAGTATCAAATATAATGTGTGGTCCAGCACACCCAATGGCAACAGAAGGCTGGATGCTGCCTACTCAGAAGCAAAAGGGAGTCAACAGAAGTGTCCAATATTTCTGTTCTTTTCGGTGAGTTTTGATGTGTTATTGTTTTCTTTTCCTTTTTTTCTTTATGTATGGGTTTGACATACCAACACTTTCTGTAGGTTAATACAAGTGGGCAGTTTTGTGGTGTTGCTGAAATGGTTGGTCCTGTGGATTTTCACAAAGACATGGATTTCTGGCAGCAAGATAAGTGGTCTGGGAGCTTCCCACTGAAGTGGCATCTAGTAAAGGATGTGCCGAATTCCACCTTTCGACACATCATATTAGAGAACAACGAGAACAAGCCTGTTACCAACAGCCGAGATACACAAGAGGTAATTTTTGTTAAAGTGCCAGGATTGATCACAAGAGATTATATACTGTATACTGATGACGTTCATTTCTTCTCCTTAGATACCTTATAAGTCGGGAATAAACATGCTAAAGCTATTTAAGAGTAGTCCAATGACGACATCGATTCTTGATGACTTCCCTTTCTATGAAGGGAGGCAGAAAGCAATGCTAGAACAGAAGCACAGAAGTTTGGGCAGAAGTTTCGGTGGACTTACTTATGTTCCAGCACTTGTTGCTAAAAGGAGTGTTGTTGTAGAGGGTGAACCTTCTGAAGTAGGTGAAGGCATTAGCAGCAAAGATCCACATCCAGGGAAAACTGGACAGGATAGTGGTGCTTGTGAGCAACCTGACAAGACAAGCCAAACGAAAGATGGAGTGGTTACACAAGTACTGAAAAAGGATGCAGTATCACCTGTTGAGCAACCTGAGCATGTAAAAACAGAACGGCATAGCTTAGATGATATTCATCAACAGAATGAGGGCTGTTCCGTTTCTGTGTCACCAGAAAATGCTGGAAGGGAACATGCTGGCTTGAGCGAACTGGTAAAATCTAATGGAAAAGTTTATAGTGACCGTGAATCACAACCTGTTATAAGCTCAACTGAACCCAATAGTTCTGGACGAAAAGGTCTTTCTCAGGAGCTTGGTGGTCACGACCCATCAGATCGCACGAAAGGCGGTGCATCTGGGATAATGAAGGATGTGAAGGCTACATTGCTCAAGAAACTAGAAGGCTTATCAACTAGCCATACGGATGGGCAAGCAAAAGGCATTGTTAACGAGGCTCCAGCTGGTGTTGTTAAGGTTGGCTCGGTGCACATCAAACTAAATGTGGCGGGGGGCTCGTCATCTGAGATTATAGGTGATGGTTCTCTTGAGCTGAAGGGAGCAGAACATATTGAGCAGGGCATCTCAACAAAACTGAGTTAAGGAGCAACTAATTTCCTTTTATTTTCTGGGTGTTGTGACATGTTAGTTTAACATCTCTGTTTGTGTTGGTCGGGTTTAGCTGCTTTTGCTTATGGCTACTGCAGTTGCTTTTTCAGCTTGACGACTGACAGCTTGACATCATGGTTGGTTTGGTTTGGGTATAGCTCCTTTTTTGTTTCATATTCTCCAACAAGTGGTCATAGAGGTATTTATGGTGAGGGAAAATCGTTTCTGTTGTTGTGTTGGTCCTCATCAGCAGAGAAGGCATTTGGCATTATTGGGTGAAATGTAATCATGTTTTTATGGTACCAATATATGGATATCAGTTGGTGACTGCTGATGGCCGGCAACTGTGTTATCTTTTACAGTATATAATTGTTTATTTTATATCGTGCATGCTTGCCATCTCCCCTTTGAGATGTCCTTTTAGAGATTTCTTTTGGGATAAAGAGAGCTCCCTCTCTGATTTCCATTAAAAGAAACCACAATGTCTTCCTAACAGGCTAGCAGCTACAGCGAAAAACATAAACCTGCGACGCATGATCAGAATAACGCAGTCAGGCTTATCCCCAGACGGGCCATCCCAACCACAGGAAGGCTATATATCAGATAACGAGGTTTTGCAAAAAAATAAACTTAATAAGTTTTCAGAGAATCATCATCCCGGGAAGCCACAAGCCGGATCTCCAGGTCGATATTATGAACATCAAGACACAATTCACTAATATGTTTTTAACCAGCTACCGGTAATTCTTGCAAAAGTCACGCACTAGCAAGACGACCGTAGAAGGGTATGAATGATCAACACAACAACAGCTTGGTTTAGTTTAGTCAAACTGGGAGCTCCGCCTAAGGAGGGACACTGTCATCCAACAGTGATCCTAAGCGAAGAGCCGAAGACCTCCATCCAAAGGGCAGCCCTGAAGACTTTTCACCAGCGATTACCTCAAACTTTTTTTTACACTTCACCTTAGGACCTCTTGTTTTCCTAGATTTATCTGCAAAATAAGCCAATCATGAAGCAACTTGACATCGGCGGCGCGCCGAAAGCTTTCGGCTCGCTCCAGTGCTTGTAGTCGTCGCTAGGTGGTCCATGGACTTGGATGTAATTTTTCCTTCTACTGGTGTTCTTTGTACTGCCTTACAGACGATGAATAAATCAGAAGTTTTCCCTGCAAATATATATATATATATATATATATATATATATATATATATATATATATATATATAAATATAAAATGAAGCAACTTAACATCAGGTTGATAGGAGCACAAGGATCAGTAACCTTGTTGTTGTCAAATACTCCCTCCGTTCCTAAATATTTGTCTTTTTAAATTTCAAATGGATTACCACATATGGATGTATATAAACATATTTTAGAGTGTAGATTCACTCATTTTTCTTCGTATGCAGTCACTTGTTGAAATCTCTAGAAAGATAAAATATTTAGGAACGAAGGGAGTATAACACCATTTATCAGTTTCCAAATTGTCCAAAATATTACAGACATGCTAGTAACTGCCATATTTCTATTATTTTTATTGAAGCCTTTAAGCCACACATTAGTAAGTCCTGAACATTATCAGGTATATTATGCAAGTGAAAAGCACATTCCATTATTTTCAAAGCATTTTAGCAACCGAGCAACAAAAAAAAGATGGTTAATACTCTCATCTCTCCCACAGAAAGGGCAACTTTTATCTCCACATCCCCTCCTGAGCAGATTATCTTTGGTAAGGATGCTATTTCAGAGCACCAATCAGAGAAAAGCATTTGCTATGGGAGGCATTTTAATTTTCCTCATTAATT
Source organism: Aegilops tauschii subsp. strangulata (assembly GCF_002575655.3). Lineage (NCBI taxonomy): Eukaryota > Viridiplantae > Streptophyta > Magnoliopsida > Poales > Poaceae > Aegilops > Aegilops tauschii. Next base: position 320,548,177 of record NC_053038.3, on the reverse strand, counting down.
TATGTGAATATTTTATCCCATTTTAAATCAGATATCTATAATATGATTTGACAGTATATATTTCATTTTTGTTGTCAAAGTCCACCTAGTGACATCTTTTTGATCTGTTAACACCACCACGTCACAAACAGATTTGATGTGGTTCCAGAGCTCCAGAGAATCACCGTAAAGTGTTCTTCTAAATTGAACACAATCAAGCCCTCTACCCAACAGATCACTAACCGATCCATTTTTCTCAAAACACATAACCCGAGGAAATTTCCTTAAGAGGTTTATTCCTAACCCAACGGTCCTTCCAAAATCTCACATTTTGCCCATTTCCACCACAAACCCGCATATAGACAGGAAATGTTCTTGATGTTTAATCAGTTTGGACCAAAACTGAGAATCTCCTTGTTTACGATTTATCCCAGCGAGGCATTTGTTAAGTTGCTTTTGTTTTTCCTTTCTTACAAGGAAATAAGTGCTTAAGATGATCCCAACTGTCATCTTCTATATCATTATTATCACTATCCTCCCCATCCCCAATCAAATTTTTAATACTCCCTCCATTTTTATATACAAGGCCATTATGAAACATACATTTTGCATCTATACAAGGCCACCAACAGTAACCGAGGCAAAATTAATGATATTTTCTCGTACTAGCAACCTGTTTAATAGTTGCATGCATGCAGTCATAATGACAGTCTGCTACTTCCTCCACTCAGTTTTCTTGCATGCGTGTGGGGTATTAATGATCCCAGTAAATGAAAAGAAAAGCTGACTTTCAAAGCAGACATTAAACTTTATGTTGGTACCTGTAATTTGAGTTTGTGGCCTTGTATATAAAAATGGAGGGAGTAGTACGTTCCCTAGTTTCAATCACAGATCTCACCTCCTTAATAGGGGTTGAGTTTTTATTAAATTTATTTTTAACCCACATGTCCACCCTGACCTGCTCAACTCTTTTAATAGGGTTGATATTATAATCAATCATGTGCAATAGTACAAATTTTGTCATCAGCAGAAGTAAGCACAGTGGGGATGTGTTTCTCACCAGTCATCATTGTTAGCTCTCTTTTGCCAAGTCTTCAATCTTTTGATCTTCTCTGTCCCTCAACCTGCCATTTTCTTTTAGAGATGGATGATTGATGCTCAGGATGGGAATGGGCCGACCCGACCCGGCCCTCATGGCCCCAAGGCCAATTTGAGAAGCCACGGGTCGACCCATATAAAAAATAGTCAGTGGCCTTGTTGGCCCGATGGGCATTCCGGGTCGACCCAAATTTTTGATTTACATTGTCTTGTGCACAAATGAGATGTTAAAATTAGACACACTTTAATGAAATCTAACTAGAGTAAGAATTAATAAAATATTTAATACATGGTAATAGGAAAAAATTAAGCCATCTACTTGTGATTTTGTACATGCGCATTTTGATGAAACATATCAAGACAATTTTGTTGTTCATATACGCGAGCGTTCGCCGAAAATTATACAACTGACTGCATTGTAAAATTGGTTCCTACGACAAAGTCGGCAGGATGAAGACTGTGGCTGTTGTGAGCTATAAGACTATAAGGCGGGCCGGCCCCGCTGAGCCAACGGGTCACTCGATGGCGGCCCTGTTGACCCAAATCTTGTTTGAGGCCGACCCACGTGACCCATTGGCCTTGATTTTTTGGGTCGGGTCAGTGACCCGGCGGGCCGACCCGGCCCATTCCCATCCTGAATTGATGCAAAGAGAAGGCAATGATCCCTCGCAAAAAAAGAAGAGAAGGCAATGATACGCCACCATAATCTGAGTGTCCTCTACATGGTTCTTTTTTTTGACGCGTCCTCTACATGGTTCTCGTCCCAGAACACATCCTTGTTTAACAGTGCACCCCAGAATACTTATGAGATGTGGTCGATCTGATCCAGATTAGTCGGGGTGGGGGAGGTTGTCACCATGATCATGAGTGCAAGTACCGGCTGCTAGCAAACAGACGTGCGTACGCACCAAACAACAGTAACAAAATGCATTGAACAAAAACAAAATCATGCAGCGTTCCAAAATGGCGCAGGGCCGCACACAGTAGTGCATTTATTACTCTTCAGACAGACTGGGGATGCAAATGTGGAACCTAAAGGATACCCTCTGATCCTTTTTAGTTCAACCAAATGAACTAATTTTTCAAAAGTGAGGTGAATTCTGAAAAGTTAGTTCATTTAGTTGAACTATATAAGTAGGGTCGAAGGATACCCTCGAGGTTCCAAATCTGCATCCCTAAGATAGACGAAGATGAAGAAGAAAGCAAAGATAACAAGGCTAGCTGCCATATGATGGCTTCGAATTAGATGTTTTCTTGCTCGGATTCATTAAGTTGATGCATTCCACGTCCTGTTCCATACTCCCAGAAGGCGTCCCTTTGTGCCGCACGTCCACCACGCCTCCTTTTTCCGGGTCGAATCGGCACCGGTACGAGCTACACAAAGCACAGCCGCAAAATGTCAGGCGAAAAGCGTCACAAATAAGCTCGACTGGAACAGTGCACTTCAGTTCGGAGCAAATAAACTCAAAAGAGCAAGGGCAAATTCAAGTAGTAGACCAACCGTCCATTAACGCCGAGGATGGTGACGGTGTTTGGCTGACTGCCGAACGCGACCAAGTACTTGGTGCCTTCAGGGACGCGGATCTGAGTCGACGACCATTCTGAACTGAAATAGCCCGGCAAGAATCCTGCGGGATTTGGATGTTAACTTTCAGTTCCTCGTGCACATAGATATGCAGGAAACAACATAAACTCTGTGCTAAACCTGAAGGCACAAGCCAGTTTTCATTTGTTCCACAAGCTGCACAAGTTCACAAACCTGGACTCACACGTGTGAGATGCGAGTACATTACCTCCAGCGAACGACAACGACGACCTCTTGTTGGCTGTAGCTACTGCTGGAGACGACAGCGCCGGGGCTGCTTGGAGACCGCCAGGACCATTGCTGTCCTCCTGTGTCAGGCTTGGCAAATCGACATTGACGCTGAACACGTGCACGGTTGCCTTGTCGCTGCTGACCACCAACCATTTTGAATCCGGAGAGAAGGCGATGCAGTGGATGTCTGCTCCGTCTTTGCCTCTCCTCAGCTAACAGGGACACGGACATGAAAAAGTTATTTACCCATTTAGCTCATACCCAAAACAAGATGCAATGTGTGTACTGAACACATCTTGTTTTTGCATTTTCTCGAAACATATGCGTGAAGAACTCAATGTGCACAAATGTTAGAACTTAAATTCACAACAGGAAGTTTTTCTTCTTCTTTTAAACATGGAAAAATCTGCTTGGAACAACTAAGAATGAGTTCTACGGATTAAAGTCAAACCTGAGCTGGTGTTTCACAATCTCTCTCGCCTGTCTCCACTGGTAATTTCTTGCTAATCTATTCAAGAATATGTGTTTGTTTCGTGGTTTTTCTCTGTTACAACTGATTGAGAAAACATTCTCATTCTCCCATCTAGCTTTTTAATTGTCTCTCGTGCTCATTTAGCCATCTAGGTATTAGTTATGGCAAAGTATATGCCTAGTTTATTGCATCTATGAGGTCTTCAACCGGAAGAGACCTGCAAAAGTATCATGCTATTTTCCCTTGCTCTTTTGTATCCTCATTTGGCCGTTCCTTCATTTGTTTTGTATTACCAGTGATGGGTGACTCTGGGAGTGAAAGAAACTTTTAGCATTGATAACATGTATACATTGCTTAACCAAACCTACTAAATATTCCCATGGGCTCTGTTCATTGTGCTCATCCCACATTATTAGCATGTATACATTGCTTAACCAAACCTGCTAAATATTCCCATGGGCTCTGTTCATTGTGCTCATCCCACATTATTAGCATAGAGTAAGGGATAGGTTTGATATAGCTGGATAAGTTAGCAGTTGACCACTTGGTATGCTACTTGCGTGACCTCACATCATTTTTATTTTTTTGAAGAAAGTGCAAAAGCTATCCCATATATGCTTAGTCCCTGTGCCAGATCAAGGTGACAGTAAGTGCAACATTATAAGCCTGCTAGCAAGCAAGGCCTGGCCTGACCTGGTCGAAACAATGTTTGTCTTAGCCGATCCAGGTTGGCCGGCCTTACCAGGTGCCTAACTCCAGACAGGTCTGACAAAGACTACCTGGTGGCAGGTTGCTGTTACTGTACTGCACTGCACTGCACTAAACTGTAGATAGTTGCAGAGAACGATTAACAAACCTACAGTTGGTTGCAGAGAATTGTTATCAAATCTAGTTGGTTGCAGAGAATAATTATCAAATCTAGTAAAATATTGCTGTCACAACTATCAGAAGAATCTTGCCGTTAGTTTATATGTCAAAAACTAGCATAATGTAAGTGCTTTTATGAAGCCACCACAATTTAAATGCACCCTCCAAAATAGGCAATGCTTTTCATTGTTAACCTAACAGATGGTCTACCTTAGCGAAGTAGGTAGAAAACATAATTGGGTCATTCTCTCCCTTGTTGCATGATGTTCTGCAGTCGAATTTACATTGTTCCTGTGAGCTACTTTTCTTTGCAATAATGTCTTGGAGTGTTGGTTTCATTTATGGTGGGACTGCCATAGCAATGGCTAAAAATTTGTACTTGGTTGAAATTTGTATTTTTTCAGACATCATCCTTGAAGAGGCTGGTAAGGGACTACAAGGGCGGAAGCCTTCAAAGTCCAATGGCATACAGAAACTCTTCGGAAATAAATTCTATGTTCCTTTTCCAAATGTAAATTTACACCATTTTAGTCCCAAAAGTAGTATTATGTTATTCCTAGTGTTGATTGCACTCTCCTGCTGATCTGAAAACGTACTAACTACAAGCCCTCCTAGTTTGGACGATGCTGTTATCTTTACAGCTGTGTGATACTTCCTTTTATGTTCAGGATGATGAGCAACTGAGAGTTTTCAATAACCAGATTGTGGAGGACAAAAAAAATAAGCGTTTCAAGGCATAACCTTGTAGAATTGCACAAGGTATTGGAAGAGCTATTTGAGCTATAATCAGTAGATTTAGTCAATTGCAGCAGTTGTAGGGGAGCTACATCATCTTCTAAGGTAAATAGACCCTAGAATATGAGTTTTTCTCACTTAGTTGCACATGAATTATGTAGTTGTTCGCACCACCATTTGTTGTAGTTCCACAATAAGCATCTTGTAGTTGACATCATAAGTCATATTTTTCTAAAAAGAGTTTTTTCCAGAAGAACTTGACATGAGTTGGCATGCTCTGCTTTTATAGTTGCAGAATAATTTTGTATCAGTTGGTATGCTCCATGTTTTACATGTGGTTTTTACCACCATGTGTGCAGGCAGTAGTTGCTGGAGGAGCTGCCTCATCTTCTGCAGCAGATGCTGAGGTATGAGGGTATATCTTTGGGTTTATGAGCTTCTAAACGATTTTGCAAACTTTTTTTATGTTGCTGTTTTCTTTGCAATATCATGCTTGTAGTTGCACAATCTCTAGCTTGTAGTTGTCAGGTCAAGTCTATTTTAGTATTTTGCAGTTTGCACACTGGTAGTCTGTAGTTGTCATCACGAGCTTTCATAGTTGCACAAGAACATCATATTAGTTGGCATCATCCATTTCCTGTTTATATAATTTTAACTAAGCAGTTGCCCCTCCTTTTTGCTATATTCATTCAAGCCATTTTCCCTAGTTTTTTTCAGGCTAATTGTTTTGTGTTCAATGTTTTTCTTCTCATCAACAGGGCAGCGGTGAAGGAGTTGAGGGGGATGCATGGGAAGATGCAGATCGACCATCACAAGCGGGCAGGATAAGGGCATCACCAGGGCGGTTTGCTAAGTTCAACAACACGCTATCCCCATTGCAGAAGTATGATTTATGTTGAAGGTTGTTTGGGGGTATCTTGAACCTAGCAGAGACACTTCCAGCGGATCTCACGAAATACCTGGAGCAGTGCTACAAGCCGGAAAGCTCTAAAATGGTGTTCCCAGGCAGGGGAAGGATCTGTGTCGATGCTGACAGTGTGCACAGGGTATTCGATCTCCCAAACAAGGGTCAAAAAGTCAGATATGTAGTTGATAAGGATGCAACTAGGAGATTCAAAGAGACTTTCAACATAACTGGAAATTCTTATCCCAAGATCAGTACATGGTGCAAGATGATTCAGGATATGAAGGGAAAAATTGATGACACATTCTTTATTGCCTGGCTTGCAGTTGCATTCAGTACCTTTCTAGCACCAACAACGGCCCTGAAGCTCAAGCCAAAGTGCTACGGACTTGTGTTAGATCATCAAATGCTCAAGAACACAAATGTCTGCCTAGTTGTATCATAACACATAAGTGAAGCTTTTCGAAACATGGGCCAGGACAAGCAAACTGTTTGTTGCTGCTTGTATCACTTGGTGGTGAGTGAAAATCAGTACTTCCATGTGTTTTTCTTCTTTTTCCAGTTATAGTTTTTGAAATTTCCTCCTAATATCTAAAGTTTTTTTCTTCTTTTTTTGTTCTGCGGCAGATCCTATACCTTGATACGTTTGTTCACGATGTCCCAGTAAGCAATTGCGCATACGAGCGAATGAATGGGATAGCAATCTAATTGTCAAGGTGATCAAGGACTTGGTCTCTCCTGGTGTGTTCGGCAAATTACAAGTGAGTTCTCTTACTTTTTTTCAACAACGCCTTTTATGTTTATTCATGTCTGCTCAGCTTTTACTTTCTTGTTAGTTGCACATGTGTTTGACATCAGTTTTTGACACTTTATGCTTGGTAGGTCCACAATTTTTGCTTTTTGGTAGTTGCACAAAAGTTGTGATCAGTTGGCACAACAATGCCTGTAGTTGCACAATTTTTACCTTTTGTTTGGCAACTGCACACATGTTCATATCAATTGGCACATCATCTGTTTGAGTTGCACAACTTTACTTGTCTGGTTGCACAGTTGTTGACATAAGTTCGCAGAAACATTTTTTGTGTCATGTGGTTTGCACAGTTTTATGCTTTGTGCAGTTGCACATATGTAGACTCCAGTTGCCACAACAATGCTTGTAGTTGCACAGGTTATAAACATTTTTTTCTTCCAATGCCAATTCAGTTTGATAACCTTGTTCTTTTTTTAGATCAGCTTAAAGAGGAGTATAGAGGCACATAGTAGACACCACTTTTTGGTGGTCTTTTGCAAGTTGAAGCATTTGTGGCATCCAAGTTACCACTATCCCACAATCCGCAGGTAATTTTTTGCATAAAGGAGTGCATCAAGTTGCAACATTTTAAAGATGTTTCTAATTGAAGCACTACTGGTCTTTTTGTGTTTCCCCACATGTTTTTTTTGCAATGATGCAGAAAAAGGAAAATATTGCAAAAGTGGTTCATGACCTGTGCAAGTGAGTAACTGAACAGGCGGGCAACTTCATTGAAGCAGCTGTCAAGATCGATGAGGAGGAAACAGATATTGATCCCTATGTACAACAGCCATCAATGGGAACCAGCAGGTCATGCCGTGTTCCAAAAAGAAAGAAACGGGTTTCATCTATAGAATAAGAAGAAGAAGAGTTTGCTGAAGAGGAGTCAGAAGAGGACGATGAAATGGAAACAATGCAAGATGTTGAAGTTGATGATGACACAAATGAGGATGAATCAGAGGATGAGGAAGAAGTAGAGGAGAAAGAAGAGAAGAACAAAGAAGAAGAAGATGAATCAGAGGAGGAGGAGGAACAAGAGGAGAAAGAAGAGGATGACAAAGAAGAATATGATGAATCAGAGGAGGAGGAGGAGGAGGACAAAGACGATGATGGAGACAATGATGCGGAAGTTAATGGCAATGAAGGGGAAGAAGATGATGATGAAAAAGGGGAGGATGTTGATTGATACGTCTCCAACGTATCTACTTTTTCTCACGCTTTTCCTCTTGTTTTGGACTCTAACTTGCATGATTTGAATGAAACTAACCCCGGACTAACACAGTTTTCAGCAGAACTACCATGGTGTTGTTTTTGTGCAGAAATAAAAGTTCTCGGAATGGAACGAAACTTTGCAAGGATTTTTTATATAATAAAAGAGAATTTCTGGAGCCAAGATCCACCGGAGAGGGACCCCTGGGTGGGCACAACCCACCAGGGCGCCCCCCTCCTAGCACGCCTAGGTGGGTTGTACCCACCTGGTGGCCCCGCAGACCTCAACCCTAACACTATAAATTCCTATTTTCGAAGAAAAAATCAGGGAGAAAGAATTATTGTGATCCACGAGACGGAGCCGCCGCCAAGCCCTGTTCTTCCTCGGGGGGGGGGGGGGGGGGCAGACCTGGAGTCCGTTTGGGGCTCCGGAGAGGGGGATCTTCGTTCTTTGTCATCACCAACCCATCTCCATCGCCAATTCCATGATGCTCCCCACCGGGAGTGAGTAATTCCTTCGTAGGCTCGCTGGTCGGTGAGGAGTTGGATGAGATTCATCATGTAATCGAGTTAGTTTTGTTAGGGCCTGATCCCTAGTATCAACTATGTCCTTAGATTGATGTTGCTATGACTTTGCTATGCTTAATGCTTGTCACTTTGGGCCCGGGTGCCATGAACTCAGATATGAACCGTTTATGAATTCATCATTATATCCATGTTTTAGATCCGATCTTGCAAGTTATAGTCACCTACTACGTGTTATGATCCGACAACCCCGGAGTGACAACAACCGGGCCCACTCTCGGTGATGACCGTAGTTTGAGGAGTTCATGTATTCACTATGTGTTAATGCTTTGTTCCGGTTCTCTATTAAAAGGAGGCCTTAATATCCCTTAGTTTCCAATATGGACCCCGCTGCCACGGGAGGGTAGGACAAAAGATGTCATGCAAGTTCTTTTAATAAAGCACGTATGACTATTTACGGAATACATGCCTACATTATATCGATGAACTGGAGCTAGTGCCGTATCGCCCTAGGTTATAACTGTCACATGATGAATATCATCCAACAAGTCACCGATCCAATGTCTACGAACTTTTCCATATTGTTTCTGCTAAGTTACTACTGCTATCATCACTGTTACACTTGCTACAAAATTACTGCGATCACTGTTACTGTTACTATTGCTGCTGTCACTACTATCAAAACTATCAAACTACTTTGCTACTGATCACTTTGTTGCAGATAATTAATCTCTAGGTGTGGTTGAATTGACAACTCAGTTGCTAATACCTTCAAATATTTTTTGGCTCCCCTTGTGTCGAATCTATAAATTTGGGTTGAATACTCTACCCTCAAAAACTGTTGCGATCCCCTATACTTGTGGGTTATCAAGACCTTTTTCTGGCGCTGTTGCCGGGGAGCATAGCTATATTTGTTGAGTCACTTGGAATTATTATCATATTATCACTATGAAGAATCTGAAGGATCCTAAGACTAAGATATTTCCCTCAAGTACGAGGGGAGGTAAGAAACTGCCATCCAGTTCTGCTTTAGATTCACCTTCTGTTATGAGTAAACTTGCAACACCACCACATGCTATTATTTCTGATATGTCACAAGTTATTGATGATGCTACTTCTACTATGAATGATACTTATGATGATGCTAGTACTTTGCTTGATAATGATGATGTGCCACTTGGTGAATTTCTTGATGAACAAATTGCTAGAGTAATACAACATGATGTTGTTGAATCTGATGATGAGCTTGAAACTGAAACTCCTGAAACACCTGCTAGAACTAGCCCTCCTAGATATGAATTTCCTAAGGTACCTGAAGGTTATGTTATGAGTGAAGAAACAACTAGAGATATTCTTGCTTGTAATGATAGGGATGATCTAGAGAAATTATTACACAAGTATAAAGAAAAATCTCTGAATGCTAGAATGAAATGTGATCCTAAATTTGCTACTTCACCTATCTTTATTGATGATAAGGATTATGAATTCTCTGTCGACCCAAAGTTAATTACTTTGGTTGAATCTGATCCTTTCCATGGTTATGAAACTGGAACTGTTGTGGCACATCTTACTAAGTTGAATGACATAGCCACCCTTTTTACTCATGATGAGAAAACTCGCTATTACTTTATTCTCAAATTATTTCCTTTCTCATTAAAGGGTGGTTCTAAAGCTTGGTACAATACTCTTGCTCCTGGTTGTGTGCGTAGTCCCCAGGATATGATTTATTACTTCTCTGAAAAAATATTTTCCTGCTCATAAGAAACAAGCTGCTTTACAGGAAATATTTAACTTTGTTCAAACTAAAGAAGAGAGTCTCCCACAAGCTTGGGGGAGGCTTTGCCAGTTACTTAATGCTTTGCCTGATCATCCTCTTAAGAAAAATGAAATACTTGATATCTTCTATAATGGACTAACCGATGCTTCTAGGGACTTCCTAGATAGTTGTGCTGGTTGTGTTTTCAGGGAAAGAACTGTTGGACAAGCTGAAGAATTATTGAATAACATATTGAAAAATTATGATGATTGGACTCTTCCTGAACCACCGCCTAAACCCACTCCGAAGAAGAGGGGTATATTATATCTCAGCCCTGAAGATATGCAATAGGCAAAGAAATCTATGAAGGAAAAAGGTATTAAAGCTGAGGATGTTAAAAATTTACCTCCTATTGAAGAAATACATGGGCTTAATACACCACCATTGCCTAAGGTGGTAGAGGTAAATGAAGGAAATATGCCCTAGAGGCAATAATAAAGTTATTATTTATTTCCTTATTTCATGATAAATGTTTATCATTCATGCTAGAATTGTATTAACCAGAAACATAATACTTGTGTGAACATAGACAAACAGAGTGTCACTAGTATGCCTCTACTTGACTAGCTCGTTAATCAAAGATGGTTATGTTTCCTAGCCATAGACATGAGTTGTCATTTGATTAACGGGATCACATCATTAGGAGAATGATGTGATTGACTTGACCCATTCCGTTAGCTTAGCACTTGATCGTTTAGTATTCTGCTATTGCTTTCTTCATGACTTATACATGTTCCTATGACTATGAGGTTATGCAACTCCCGTTTACCGGAGGAACAACAGTTTGTGTACTACCAAACGTCACAACGTAACTGGGTGATTATAAAGGTGCTCTACAGGTGTCTCGGAAGGTACTTGTTGGGTTGGCGTATTTCGAGATTAGGATTTGTCACTCCGATTGTCGGAGAGGTATCTCTGGGCCCACTCATTAATGCACATCACTATAAGCCTTGCAAGCATTGTAAGTAATGAGTTAGTTGCGGGATGATGTATTACAGAACGAGTAAAGAGACTTGCCGGTAACGAGATTGAACTAGGTATTGAGATACCGACGATCGAATCTCGGGCAAGTAACATATCGATGACAAAGGGAACAACGTATGTTGTTATGCGGCCTGATCGATAAAGATCTTTGTAGAATATGTGGGAGCCAATATGAGCATCCAGGTTCCGCTATTGGTTATTGACCGGAGACGTGTCTCGGTCATGTCTACATTGTTCTCGAACCCGTAGGGTCCGCACGGTTAAAGTTCGATGACGGTTATATTATGAGTTTATGTGTTTTGATGTACCAAAGGTAGTTCGGAGTCCTGGATGAGATCGGGGACATGACGAGGAGTCTCGAAATGGTCGAGACGTAAAGATCGATATATTGGACGACTATATTCGGACATCGGAAAGGTTCCGAGCGATTCGGGTATTTTTCGGAGTACTGGAGAGTTACGGGAATTCGCCGGGGAGTATATGGGCCTTATTGGGCTTTAGGGGAAAGAGAGAGGAGAGGCTGGGCGCCCCCCAAGGCCTAGTCCGAATTGGACTTGGGGGAGGGGCTGTGCCCCCTCCTTCCTTCTCTTCTCTCTCCCCTTTCCTTGACTCCTACTCCTACTACTTGGAAGGGGGGGGGATCCTACTCCCGGTGGGAGTAGGACTCCTCCTAGGACGCGCCATAGAGAGGGCCGGCCCTCCCCCTCCTCCACTCCTTTATATACGGGGAGGGGGGCACCCCTTGGAGATACAACAATTGATCGATTGATCTTTTAGCCGTGTGCGGTGCCCCCCTCCACCATAGTCCACCTCGATAATACTATAGCGGTGCTTAGGCGAAGCCCTGCGTCGGTAGAACATCATCATCGTCACCATGCCGTCGTGCTGACGAAACTCTCCCTCAACACTCGGCTGGATCGGAGTTCGAGGGACGTCATCGGGCTGAACGTGTGCTGAACTCGGAGGTGCCGTGCGTTCGGTACTTGATCGGTCGGATCGTGAAGACGTACGACTACATCAACCGCGTTGTGCTAACGCTTCCGCTTTCGGTCTACGAGGGTACGTGGACAACACTCTCCCCTCTCGTTGCTATGCATCACCATGATCTTGCGTGTGCGTAGGATTTTTTTTTTGAAATTACTACGTTCCCCAACAGTGGCATCCGAGCCTGGTTTTATGCGTAGATGTCATATGCACGAGTAGAACACAAGTGAGTTGTGGGCGATACAAGTCATACTGCTTACCAGCATGTCATACTTTGGTTCGGCGGTATTGTTGGATGAAGCGGCCTGGACTGACATTACGCGTACGCTTACACGAGACTGGTTTTACCGCCGTGCTATGCACACAGGTGACTAGCGGGTGTCAGTTTCTCCAACTTTAGTTGAACCGAGTGTGGCTATGCCCGGTCCTTGAGAAGGTTAAAACAGCACTAACTTTATGAACTATCGTTGTGGTTTTGATGCGTAGGTAAGAACGGTTCTTGCTCAGCCCGTAGCAGCCACGTAAAACTTGCAACAACAAAGTAGAGGACGTCTAACTTGTTTTTGCAAGGCATGTTGTGATGTGATATGGTCAAGACATGATGAAGATATAAGTTGTTGTATGAGATGATCATGTTTTGTTGAAGTTATCGGCAACTGGCAAAAGCCTTATGGTTGTCTCTCTATTGCATAAGATGCAAGCGCCAAATAATTGCTTTACTTTATCGCTATGCGATAGCAATAATTGCAAGAGCAATAGTTGGCGAGACGACCATGTGACGACACATTGATATAGATCAAGATGATGGGGATCATGGTGTCATGCCGGTGACGATGGAGATCATGACGATGCTTTGGAGATGGAGATCAAAGGCACAAGATGATGATGGCCATATCATGTCACATATTATGATTGCATGTGATGTTTATCTTTTATACATCTTATTTTGCTTAGTTCGGCGGTAGCATTATAAGATGATCTCTCACTAAATTTCAAGATAAAAGTGTTCTCCCTGAGTATGCACCGTTGCCAAAGTTCGTCGTGCCCAGACACCACGTGATGATCGGGTGTGATAAGCTCTACGTCCATCTACAACGGGTGCAATGCAGTTTTACACACGCGGAATACTCAGGTTAAACTTGACGAGCCTAGCATATGCAGATATGGCCTCGGAACACTAAGACCGAAAGGTCGAGCGTGAATCATAGAAGATATGATCAACATAGTGATGTTCACCATTGAAAACTACTCCATTTCACGTGATGATCGGTTATGGTTTAGTTGATTTGGATCACGTGATCACTTAGATGATTAGAGGGATGTCTATCTAAGTGGGAGTTCTTAAGTAATATGATTAATTGAACTTTAATTTATCATGAACTTAGTCCTGGTAGTATTAGCATATCTATGTTGTAGATCAATAGCTCGCGTTTAGCTCCCCTGTTTTATTTTTTGATATGTTCCTAGAGAAAACTAAGTTGAAAAATGTTAGTAGCAATGATGCGGATTGGATCCGTGATCTGAGGATTATCCTCATTGCTGCACAGAAGAATTATGTCCTTGATGCACCGCTAGGTGACAGACCTATTGCAGGAGCAGATGCAGACGTTATGAGCGTTTGGCTAGCTCAATATGATGACTACTTGATAGTTTAGTGCACCATGCTTTGCGGCTTAGAATCGGGGCTTCAAAGACGTTTTTGAAACGCCATGGAGCATATGAGATGTTCCAAGAGTTGAAATTAGTATTTCAGACTCATGCCCGTGTCGAGAGGTATGAGACCTTTGACAGTACTTTGCCTAAAAGATGGAGGAGAATAGCTCAATCAGTGAGCATGTGCTCAGATTGTCTGGGTACTACAATTGCTTGAATCAAGTGGGAGTTAATCTTCCAGATAAGATAGTAATTGACAAAGTTCTCTACTCACTATCACCAAGTTACTAGAACTTCGTGATGAACTATAATGTGCAAGGGATGACGAAAAACAATTCCCATGCTCTTCGCGATGCTAAAATCGGCGAAGGTAGAAATCAAGAAAAACATCAAGTGTTGATGGTTGACGAGACCACTAGTTTCAAGAAAAGGGGCAAAGGGAAGAAGGGAAACTTCAAGAAGAACGGCAAGCAAGTTGCTGCTCAAGTGAAGAAACCCAAGTCTGGACCTAAGCTTGAGACTAAGTGCTTCTACTGCAAAGGGACTGGTCACTGGAAGCGGAACTACCCCAAGTAATTGGCGGATAAGAAGGATGGCAAAGTGAACATAGGTATATTTGATATACATGTTATTGATGTGTACTTTACTAGTGTTTATAGCAACCCCTCAGTATTTGATACTAGTTCAGTTGCTAAGAGTAGTAACTCAAAACGGGAGTTGCAGAATGAACAGAAACTAGTTAAGGGCGAGGTGACGATGTGTGTTGGAAGTAGTTCCAAGATTGATATCATCATCATCGCACACTCCCTATACTTTCGGGATTAGTGTTGAACCTAAATAAGTGTTATTTGGTGTTTGCGTTGAGCATGAATATGATTTGATCATGTTTATTGCAATACGGTTATTCATTTAAGTTAGAGAATAATTGTTGTTCTGTTTACATGAATAAAACCTTCTATGGTCATACACCCAATGAAAATGGTTTGTTGGATCTCGATCGTAGTAATACACATATTCATAATATTGAAGCCAAAAGATGCAAAGTTAATAATGATAGTGCAACTTATTTGTGGCACCGCCGTTTAGGTCATATTGGTGTAAAGCGCATGAAGAAACTCCACACTGATGGGATTCTGGAATCAATTGATTATGAATCACTTGATGCTTGCGAACCATGCCTTATGGGCAAGATGACTAAAAACTCCGTTCTCCGGAACAATGGAGCGAGCAACTGACTTATTGGAAATAATACATACTGATGTAACAATCCGATGAGTGTTGAGGCTCACGGCAAGTATCATTATTTTCTGACCTTCACAGATGATTTGAGTAGATATGAGTATATCTACTTGATAAAACACGAGTCTGAAACATTTGAAAAGTTCAAAGAATTTCAGAGTGAAGTGGAGAATCATCGTAAACAAGAAAATAAAAGTTTCTACGATATGATCACAGAGGAAAAATATTTGAGTTACGAGTTTGGCCTTCAATTAAAACAATGTGGAATAGTTTCACAAACTCATGCCACCTAGAACACCACAACATAATGGTGTGTCCGAACGTCATAACCGTACTTTATTGGATATAGTGCAATCTATGATGTTTCTTACCGATTTACCACTATCGTTTTGGGGTTATACATTAGAGACAACTGCATTCACGTTAAAAAGGGCACCATCTAAATCCGTTGAGACGACACCGTATGAACTGTGGTTTAGCAAGAAACCTAAGCTATCGTTTCTTAAAGTTTGGGGTTGCGATGCTTATGTGAAAAGTTTCATCCTGATAAGCTCAAACCCAAATCGGAAAAGTGCGTCTTCATAGGATACCCAAAAAGTTACTGTTGGGTACACCTTCTATCACAGATCCGAAGGCAAGATATTCGTTGCTAAGAATGGATCCTTTCTAGACAAGGAGTTTCTCTCGAAAGAAGTGAGTGGGAGGAAAGTAGAACTTGATGAGGTAACTGTACCTTCTCCCGAATTGGAAAGTAGTTCATCACTGAAATCAGTTCCAGTGATGCTTACACCAATTAGTGAGGAAGTTAATGATGATGATCATGAAGCTTCGGATCAAGTTACTACCGAACCTCGTAGGTCAACCAGAGTGAGATCTGCACCAGAGTGGTACGGTAATCCTGTTCTGGAGGTCATGTTACTTGACCATGACGAACCTACGAACTATGAGGAAGCGATGGTGAGCCCAGATTCCGCAAAATGGCTTGAGGCCATGAAATCTGAGATGGGATCCATGTATGAGAACAAAGTGTGGACTTTGGTTGACTTGCCCGATGATCGGCAAGCCATAGAAAATAAATGGATCTTCAAGAGGAAGACGGACACTGATAGTAGTGTTACTATCTACAAAGCTAGACTTGTCGAAAAAGGTTTTTGACAAAGTTGAAGGTGTTGACGACGATGAGATTTTCTCACTCGCAGCAATGCTTAAGTCTGTCCGAATCATGTTAGCAAATTGCCACATTTTATGAAATCTGGCAAATGGATGTCAAAACTACATTCCTTAATGGATTTCTTAAAGAAGAGTTGTATATGATGCAACCAGAAGGTTTTGTCAATCCTAAAGGTGCTAACAAAATGTGCAAGCTCCAGCGATCCATCTATGGACTGGTGCAAGCATCTCGGAGTTGGAATATACGCTTTGATGAGTTGATCAAAGCATATAGTTTTATACAGACTTGTGGTGAAGCCTGTATTTACAAGAAAGTGAGTGGGAGCACTACAACATTTCTGATAAGTATATGTGAATGACATATTGTTGATCGGAAATAATGTTGAATTATTCTGCAAAGCATAAAGGAGTGTTTGAAAGGAGTTTTTCAAAGAAAGACCTCGGTGAAGCTGCTTACATATTGAGCATCAAGATCTATAGAGATAGATCAAAACGCTTGATAAGTTTTTTCAATGAGTACATACCTTGACAAGATTTTGAAGTAGTTCAAAATGGAACAGTCAAAGAAAGAGTTCTTGCCTGTGTTACAAGGTGTGAAATTGAGTAAGACTCAAAGCCCGACCACGGCAGAAGATAGAAAGAGAATGAAAGTCATTCCCTATGCCTTAGCCATAGGTTCTATAAAGTATGCCATGCTATGTACCAGATCTATTGTATACCCTACACTGATTTTGGCAAGGGAGTACAATAGTGATCTAGGAGTAGATCACTGGACATCGGTCAAAATTATCCTTAGTGGAACAAGGATATGTTTCTCGATTATGGAGGTGACAAAAGGTTCGTCGTAAAAGGGTTACGTCGATACAAGTTTTGGCACTGATCCAGATGACTCTAAGTCTTCATCTGGATACATATTGAAAGTGGGAGCAATTAGCTAAAGTAGCTCCGTGCAGAACATTGTAGACATAGAAATTTGCAAAATACGTACGGATCTGAATATGGCACACCCGTTGACTAAACTTCTCTCACAAGCAAAACATGATCACACCTTGGTACTCTTTGGGTGTTAATCACATAGCAATGTGAACTAGATTATTGACTCTAGTAAACCCTTTGGGTGTTGGTCACATGACGATGTGAACTATGGGTGTTCATCACATGGTGATGTGAACTATTGATGTTAAATCACATGGCGATGTGATCTAGATTATTGACTCTAGTGCAAGTGGGAGACTGAAGGAAATATGCCCTAGAGGCAATAATAAAGTTATTATTTATTTCCTTATTTCATGATAAATGTTTATCATTCATGCTAGAATTGTATTAACCAGAAACATAATACTTGTGTGAACATAGACAAACAGAGTGTCACTAGTATGCCTCTACTTGACTAGCTCGTTAATCAAAGATGGTTATGTTTCCTAGCCATAGACATGAGTTGTCATTTGATTAACGGGATCACATCATTAGGAGAATGATGTGATTGACTTGACCCATTCCGTTAGCTTAGCACTTGATCGTTTAGTATTCTGCTATTGCTTTCTTCATGACTTATACATGTTCCTATGACTATGAGATTATGCAACTCCCGTTTACCGGAGGAACAACAGTTTGTGTACTACCAAACGTCACAACGTAACTGGGTGATTATAAAGGTGCTCTACAGGTGTCTCGGAAGGTACTTGTTGGGTTGGCGTATTTCGAGATTAGGATTTGTCACTCCGATTGTCGGAGAGGTATCTCTGGGCCCACTCATTAATGCACATCACTATAAGCCTTGCAAGCATTGTAAGTAATGAGTTAGTTGCGGGATGATGTATTACAGAACGAGTAAAGAGACTTGCCGGTAACGAGATTGAACTAGGTATTGAGATACCGACGATCGAATCTCGGGCAAGTAACATATCGATGACAAAGGGAACAACGTATGTTGTTATGCGGCCTGATCGATAAAGATCTTTGTAGAATATGTGGGAGCCAATATGAGCATCCAGGTTCCGCTATTGGTTATTGACCGGAGACGTGTCTCGGTCATGTCTACATTGTTCTCGAACCCGTAGGGTCCGCACGGTTAAAGTTCGATGACGGTTATATTATGAGTTTATGTGTTTTGATGTACCAAAGGTAGTTCGGAGTCCTGGATGAGATCGGGGACATGACGAGGAGTCTCGAAATGGTCGAGACGTAAAGATCGATATATTGGACGACTATATTCGGACATCGGAAAGGTTCCGAGCGATTCGGGTATTTTTCGGAGTACTGGAGAGTTACGGGAATTCGCCGGGGAGTATATGGGCCTTATTGGGCTTTAGGGGAAAGAGAGAGGAGAGGCTGGGCGCCCCCCTAAGGCCTAGTCCGAATTGGACTAGGGGGAGGGGCTGCGCCCCCTCCTTCCTTCTCTTCTCTCTCCCCTTTCCTTGACTCCTACTCCTACTACTTGGAAGGGGGGGAATCCTACTCCCGGTGGGAGTAGGACTCCTCCTAGGGCGCGCCATAGAGAGGGCCGGCCCTCCCCCTCCTCCACTCCTTTATATACGGGGAGGGGGGCACCCCTTGGAGATACAACAATTGATCGTTTGATCTTTTAGCCGTGCGCGGTGCCCCCTCCACCATAGTCCACCTCGATAATACTGTAGCGGTGCTTAGGCGAAGCCCTGCGTCGGTAGAACATCATCATCGTCACCACGCCGTCGTGCTGACGAAACTCTCCCTCAACACTCGGCTGGATCGGAGTTCGAGGGACGTCATCGGGCTGAACGTGTGCTGAACTCAGAGGTGCCGTCCGTTCGGTACTTGATCGGTCAGATCGTGAAGACGTACGACTACATCAACTGCGTTGTGCTAACGCTTCCGCTTTCGGTCTACGAGGGTACGTGGACAACATTCTCCCCTCTCGTTGCTATGCATTACCATGATCTTGCGTGTGCGTAGGATTTTTTTTGAAATTACTACGTTCCCCAACAGTAAATTCTCTTATGAAGTTCAATGATAATGATAAACCTCACAATATGCATCCTAGTCAATGCCTTTATGAGTTTGAAAACTACATTAGAAAACAAGATCACTTCAATGCAAATGTTATGAAACAATTGAAATATAATTCTAAATTGATTGCTCGCTTGAGTGACTTGTTATTTAGAATTTCAAATGATGTTAGAGGTGTGGAAAACATGCTTCTATGGTTCAAACTCAGTTAGAACAAGTTGCGAAACCACAAAGAGAATTGCTTGATGAAATGACTCATAATATGCATGACTTTGCTGTTAGAGTTGCAACTAGAGGAGGTAAAATGACCCAGGAACCACTTTATCCTGAGGGACATCCAAAAAGAATTGAACAAGATTCACAAAGAGTTAACACTAATGCACCTAGTCCTTCTAGAAAGAAAAAGAAAAATAAAAAATGATAGGACTTTTGCATACTTATAGTGAACCTGAAATAGAAAAACCTCCTGAAAATCATAATGAAATTTCTATCTCTGATGCTGAAACTCAATTTGGTAATGAACACTCACCTAGTGATAATGAAAAAGATAATGATGAGGTTAATGAAGACTCTCAACCAACCAATGATAAAGAACCAGATAATAATGTTGAGATAGAACCACCTGTTGATCTTGATAACCCACAACCTATAAATAAAAGATATGACAAAAGAGACTTTGTTGCTAGAAAACACGGTAAAGAAAGAGAACGTGGGTTCAAAAACCTATGCCTTTTCCACCCAAGTCGACTAAAAAGAAAGATGATGAAGAATTTGAACGCTTTGCTGAAATGCTGAGGCCAGTCTTTTTGCGTACTCGCTTGACTGATATATTGAAAATGCCTCCTTATGCAAATTATATGAAAGACATTATCACTGATAAGAGAAAAATACCGGAAGCTGAAATCTCCACTATGCTTGCTAATTATACTTTTAAAGATGGAGTACCTAAAAAACTTGGAGATCCGGGAATACCAACTATACCTTGCTCTATCAAAAAGAATTATGTGAAAACTGCTTTATGTGATTTAGGAGCTGGTGTTAGTGTTATGCCTTTCTCTTTATATAAAAGACTTGACTTGAATAAACTCACACCTACTGAAATATCTTTGCAAATGGCTGACAAATCAACTGCCATACCCATCGGTATCTGTGAGGATGTGCCCGTTGTTGTTGTTAATGTTACTATTTTGACTGACTTTGTTATACTTGAGATGCCTGAGGACGACAACATGTTGATTATGCTTGGTAGACCCTTCTTGAATACTGTAGGGGCTGTTATTGATTGCAATAAAAGCAAGGTCACTTTTCATATTAATGGCAATGAGCATACGGTGCACTTTTCGAAGAAACAATTCCAAGTGAATGGTATTAATGTTACTGAAAAATCTCCGACAATCACTATTGGAAGTTTTCAAATACCTTTACCTACTGTCAAAAGGAAATATGAAATGCTTATTGTTGGGGAAATGCATATCCCCATTGAGGTAACTTAGTGATTTACGAAAGTTCTTTGGTTTCATGCTAATCGAAAGTGGTTATTAATAAGACCTGATCAACCTTATTAATGAATCATTTTTGAGCGGTATGAAGTTGATGAATTTAGTAAGCACTACCTTTTGTCCCTACCTTTTGTTTTCTGTTTTTATTAGCTAAATAAAATAAAATGCCGTGTTTTGTCTGTTTTCTGAATTTCCAGTACAATAAAAAATGACCCAAAAATAAAAGTTCTCAGAATGCGCTGAAAATTTTACATGATTTTTTTCTGAATATTTCTGAATTTTTGGTGCAAATAATACCAGAGGGAGGTACACCAGGTGGGCACAACCCACCTGGGCGTGCCAGGACCCCCAGGCGCGCCCTGGTGGGTTGTGGTCCCCACGTGGGCCCCCTCACTTATCTCTTTAGCCCACATCATCACTTACCTCCAGAAAAAAATCCCCATTGCCCTCTCTCCCGTGATCTTGAGCTCAAACCCGCGGATTTCGATCTCTTTGCTCGAAGCTCCATTTCCGAAACTGTTTCGGGATTATTGCTTGGTATGTGACTCCACCATTTGTCCAATTAGTTTTTGTTTTAGTGGTTTATACTTTGAATAATTAGCTACTCTTGGTGCTGCTGTAGATGTGCTTGCATGTTGAATTCTTAGTGTTCTAAGTAGTTTGAATGCTTGCTATGGCTTCCATGTATCCCTATGAGTAGTTGCTATCAATTTTGTGAAGTTTTGTTAAGAAAATTTTGTGAACTAAAAATTCAGATTTTTGTTCATAGGAAAATTGTACGTGAACATGAATATCTTCAGGAAGTTTGGCTCTAAGAAGAACTCCAAGGGTGTTATTGGGGAGTCTTCTAACAGTGATCTCCACCCTCGGAGGTTGGCGGAGGTACGACCGTGCGAATGGCCGCACACCCCGTTCCTGCAAGAGGCTGGAATTCATGAGGAGTTCATGCAATATATTGCTAATGCCGGCTTCACCGACTTCATCGCAGATGAGTGTGACCAGCACCAAATCCTCACGAACATCTTTGTTCAAAGCTTTACTTTCTTGCCTAGAAATACTCCTCCTGAAGTGAGCTTTGATTTATATGCTGAAAACCATCAGATACCACTTACTGAGTTTTGTGACATATGCATGATCCCTTCTGATGGGAGTCTGGCTGAGCCTAGGCCGGCTAGGTTTGAGGATTTTTATCGCACTCTGACATTGGGAGATGGGAGAGGAGTATCAGCCACCACGGCTGCTAGCTTACACTTTCCCGCTGTACATTATTTTGCTTTATTTGTTGCTAAGTGCCTACTTGCTAGGAAGAAAGTAGGTGCGCTCAGCGCACCAGACTTTGCTATTTTACGCCGAGCACTAGAGGGTGACAACACTTATAGCTTGGGAGCTATTGTGGCTCGTCACCTCCATCTTAATAAATCATAGGGTGAAATACATGGTGGGATTTTTGCTACTCGTTTGGCGGCTCACTTTGAGGTTGAGATACGCCCTCATGATTATCCTCTGACCAAGGTTTACCTAGACCGAGCAGCCATGGATAACCACCATTTCACTGATAATAACTCTCCTGACATTCCCATTCCTTATAACCTGGTCTTTAGCGTTAAAACTCGTGATATTATTCCATTGCCTGCACCTGCTTTGTTTGATTCTGCTGCCAGGGGCGGATATAGGATTATGCCTGCGGACATCATCGCCTACCGGAACGCTCAGGTTGCTGCGGAGGCAGCACAGGAGGAGCCTCAGCAGTGGGATGAGTGGATGCATGCTCCTCTGGATCCCTACTACCATCCAGGCTACTGATTGACTACCAAGTTAGGCCAAAAGCCTAAGCTTGGGGGAGTAAGTATTTCTCACCGACATTACATTCATGTTCACATATCATTCTATTTGTCGGTGTTCACACTTTTTCATTGTATCATCCATGCTTAGATTTATTTTCTTGCCTTCTTCTTGTGTGTTTGAAAAACTTTAGAAAGACCAAAAAAATAAGTTATAGTTAATTTACTTTCTATGCATGCTTAGTAGTAATATTAAAAAGAAAACCCAAAAAGATTTCCTTGTTCTTCTTTTGCTTGTTGGGAGCTTTCCCGTGTAAATAGTTTATCTCGTTTTTGCTTTTCTCTTTTGTTTGCTTGATTCAAGAAAACCAAAACTCCAAAAATATTTCAGTGTGTTTCTCTGAATTTCTTTTCTTTTTATTCGAGTTGTACCAAGGAGAAGACCACGATGAAAATGTTGAGTGGCTCTCATATGAATAATTGTTGAACTAATAAGAGCACATTTTACCTTGTCTTCTCCTGTTGAATAAAATGTCTTGCAGATTCCAGCTTAGTCCAGGGCACTCTTGCACTATTATTATTTTCATATCGCTCGGTCGTGCAAGTGAAAGGCAATAATGACGATACTCGATGAACTGGCCGTGGCAGAGAGAAACTGGTATGAACTCGACTTGTTCTGGTTGTGTAAATATGTTTAACCTAGTATCCAGGCTTCAGCCCATTATGATTAAACATGTTTGCAATGACAATTAGAGATTATAGTTTCTCATGCCATGATAAGTAGCTAGGAGTGGATAATTATTTATCTTGGATATCAACATAGCGTTAAAATGATTGTGATGTAGTATGATGATATGGTATCCTCCTATGAATGTTCGAGTGGCTTGACTTGGCACATGTTTATGCATGTAGTTGAATCAAAACCAACATAGCCTCTATGATATTTATGTTCATGGTGTTCATATCCTACTCATGCTAGTGTCCAATGTTACTTATGCATAATGCATGGTTATGATCGTTGTTGCTCTCTAGCTGGCCGCTTCTCAATCTAAACTGCTAGCCTTCGCCTGTACTAAGTGGGAATTCTGCTTGTACATCAAAAACCTTGAACCCAAAGTTATTCCAGATGAGTCTACCATACCTACCTATATGCGGTATTACCCTGCCGTCCTAAGTAAATTTGCATGTGCCACCTCTAAAAACTTCTAAAAAATTATCCTTTTTGTGTGCCTGGATCGTTCATGGAACGACAGGAGGTGGTCGATATCTTCCATGCTAAGCGGGTTATTCTTAGGTCGAGTGTTTATTCACTCGCCATCGCACGAGAAAATGGGCGGTAATAGGGATTCCCAGTCCCGAACTCAAAAAAGCAAATAATTAAACAAAACTCCCCCGGGATTGATGTTGGTATGGATGGCACCCGTTGTTTTGGACAATCCATGGAGTGTGATTGATGATCGAGGGGGAGTAAACCTTTACTTTTAACGCTTGGGAACCGCCACTAGCGTGCTTAGCATGGAAGATGTTGATAACTGATGGTCGTGAAGTGAATAAGAAGGGTGCATGTCTCAAAATATCATTTACCTCCGTTTTAAAAATTGAGCTCTGGCACCTGTGCAAATCACTGCTTCCCTCTGCGAAGGGACTATCTATTTACTTTTATGTTGTTTCACCACCTTCTAAAACAAGCGCCATAAACTGAGTAGAGCACAGTTGTCATGATTTATGCATTGTGTGTAGCTAATGTTGGGTGCATCATGACTGGATCTTTTCTACCATGAATTACAATGTTTAGTCGCTGCTTGAAGTTTGGGGGTGCTCTGCATTTATGTTTTGCGGTCTCAGAAAGGGCTAGCGAGATACCACTATTGTCATATTATATCATGGTTGTTTCGACAACGTGTTGCTATTTGAGATATCTTATTATTGCTCGCTAGCTGATTATGTCATTGATATGAATCATTATAATATTTAAGAGTTATTGGTGAAATGGTTAGTTATAATGTTGGCTGAAAACCTAGGTGTTGTTTAAGCTTATTTATGCAAACAAGAGCAAAAGAGTTCGTAAAAGTTTTTCTTTCTCACTTTCAGTTTATCAACTGAATTGCTTGAGGACAAGCAAATGTTTAAGCTTGGGGGAGTTGATACGTCTCCAACGTATCTACTTTTCCTCACGCTTTTCCTCTTGTTTTGGTCTCTAATTTGCATGATTTGAATGAAACTAACCCCGGACTGACGTTGTTTTCAGCAGAACTACCATGGTGTTGTTTTTGTGCAGAAATAAAAGTTCTCGTAATGGAACGAAACTTTGCGAGGATTTTTTATATAATAAAAGAGAATTTCTGGAGCCAAATCCACCGGAGAGGGTCCCCTGGGTGGGCACAACCCACCAGGGCGCGCCCCCCTCTCCTGGCGCACCCAGGTGGGTTGTACCCACCTGGTGGCCCCGCAGACCTCAACCCTGACACTATAAATTCCTATTTTCGGAGAAAAAACCAGGGAGAAAGAATTATCGCTATCCACGAGATGGAGCCGCCGCCAAGCCCTGTTCTTCCTCGGGAGGGCAGATCTGGAGTCCGTTTGGGGCTCCGGAGAGGGGGATCTTCGTTCTTCGTCATCACCAACCCATCTCCATCGCCAATTCCATGATGCTACCCACCGGGAGTGAGTAATTCCTTTGTAGGCTCACTGGTCAGTGAGGAGTTGGATGAGATTCATCATGTAATCGAGTTAGTTTTGTTAGGGCCTGATCCCTAGTATCCACTATGTTCTTAGATTGATGTTGCTATGACTTTGCTATGCTTAATTCTTGTCACTTTGGGCCCGGGTGCCATGAACTCAGATCTGAACCGTTTATGAATTCATCATTATATCCATGTTTTAGATCCGATCTTGCAAGTTATAGTCACCTACTACGTGTTATGATCCGACAACCCCGGAGTGACAACAACCGGGCCCACTCTCGGTGATGACCGTAGTTTGAGGACTTCATGTATTCACTATGTGTTAATGCCTTGTTCCGGTTCTCAATTAAAAGGAGACCTTAATACCCCTTAGTTTCTAATATGGACCCCGCCGCCAAGGGAGGGTAGGACAAAAGATGGCATGCAAGTTCTTTTAATAAAGCACGCATGACTATTTACGGAATACATTCCTACATTATATCGATGAAGTGGAGCTAGTGCCGTATCGCCCTAGGTTATATCTATCACATGATGAATATCATCCAACAAGTCACTGATCCAATGCCTACGAACTTTTCCATATTGTTTCTGCTATGTTACTACTGCTATCATCACTGTTACACTTGCTACAAAATTACTGCTATCACTATTACTATTACTATTCCTGCTGTCACTACTATCAAAACTATCAAACTAGTTTTCTACTGATCACTTTGCTGCAGATAATTAATCTCCAGGTGTGGTTGAATTGACAACTCAGCTAATACCTTCAAATATTCTTTGGCTCCCCTTGTGTTGAATCTATAAATTTGGGTTGAATACTCTACCCTCGGAAAATGTTGCAATCCTGTGATCCCCTATACTTGTGGGTTATCATTGATCGTGGTGATCAAGGGAAAGGGGGATCCAATGGAGACAACGATAACAATGATGACGATGATGACAAGGGCCCTGGTTCTGGTGGTACAGGTGGGAACGCAACCAGGGGGGTTAGCAGCACTGACAATCCTGGTAGCAGCAGGAACTCAATGAACATCAAGGCCACACTACACTTGTGGATGGAGAAAACTTGCTGGAAAGATGATGATTTACCAAAGTCAAAGCAAAATGATGAAGCGGAGTCTCAGGGGAGCGTTGATATGTTCAAGCTATGCAATTCGAAGCCAGCTTTGCCAACCACTTTCCCTATCCCAGACTTTCATCATCAAGAGATGTGTGAGAAGATTACTTTTGCCGTTGACCAGAAACTATTTTTTAAGTGAGGGTGAAAAGAACGAAGTTGATATGGAGGAAGCAACAAAGGGTTTTAAGTGGTTACCCTCAAAGTCAAAATACAAGGAATTATTGGACCACATTCCTGAACTAAGGTGTAGCAAGAGGAAGGCAACATCCGTGGCAAACCCTCCTGTGGTACAGAAGCACAAGGCACTTTCGATGAAGAACTTGAAGTTGGCGGAAACCAAGCAACAGGTGTTGAGGGAAAATGCTCAAATAAATTTGGAGAAGGAAGCTACCTCTGTTGCGGACGTGGCGCCAACTGCTGTGAACAGAGAGCCAAACACTATTGAACAGGGGACAGTGTCGATGCAGCAAACATATGTGTTTGCCGCCCTGACTTATGCACAGGCGTGCGATGGATCATAGATCAAGTATCAACGCTTGATGCAAGTTAAGCCAGAGAAACCGCTCTTCGTGAGATCAAGGAGTGCGTTAAGAAGACCAAAGTGACTCAAGAATCCCCCAGGATGGTCTCCCTTGCCGGGCAGGCAAGTCCAGCAAGGTCGAGACCACGCCTGGGGAATAAGGCCAAGCCGCCTCGGCAGGGTCTCTGGGCCGCCAAGATCAAATCAAGTCCATGAGGCAGAGCTCGGCAAGCTCCACGTCAGCAAGCCCTCATCAGGATGCCACTGCTCCACCTCATCATACACCAGTCTTTTAATCAGTGTGGTGTCAATCTCTCAAGTGGCTAGGTGGACCCTGTCGAGCACGTGGCAATCTGCTAGAGAAGATATTACCTTTAATGACACCCGTCCCAGAGGCGTGTCATGAGAATAAGAAGTGGTTAGGCAAGCGGTGAAGAAGCCTTGTCGGGACTGCCTCTCCATACGACACCTACCAGTGCATTTAATGCACTTTGTCCTAACTGCCAGCGTTAGGTATGATAGCACTATTAGCTATCTAATCATGCTATAATGACTATTTTGCCACTGTGGTCGCCCCTTTAGCTATAAAAGGAGGCCCGAGGCGACCTAGCAAAGAATTTGAACTTTTGATCCCTCAACACTTGTACGCGCGTAACTGCTCTTCCTGAGGCACACTTGCCAGGCTTGAGCGCTCCGTGTCTTCGTGTTCCTCTAGATCAATCCACCAAAGCAGGAGTAGGGTTATACGCTTCAAAGCGGCCCGAACCTGGGTAAAAGAGAGTTGTCCCTCACCACGCTGTTCTGTTGTTTCTGCTCTTTGTGCAATGTGATCATCCCCTCGCCGAACCACAAAGGGGCAACCCTGCCCCATAGGTGATCGTGATTCCTCCACGACATCTTTGGCGCGCTAGGTAGGGGGATTCACTTGTGTGAATCTGAAGCAATAGCTAGCGCGTCGATCTTCATCTCCTTCTACATCATCAATGGCTCCCAAGAACAAGAGCGGTGCGGCGGCGCACCCTTCCGCTTTGAAGGCCCCTTCACCTGCGCCTGCGGGCACCACGGGCGCCACAACCATGGCAGGCGGAGCGGGCGCCACAGGCGGCGCGATTGCCACGGGTGGTGCTGCCGGCGCCCCACCGCCATTGGGACGGGAACTAGGGCCGTAGGGGTGGCCCAACTCCCTCAACCTTCTGGCGAGTAGGCTCATGCCGGTGTGGGTCAGGGTGATTCTTAGATTCTGCCTCTCCGCCGCCCTGGGAGTGCAATCATCAAAGTGGCGACACCCGCTCCGGCACGAGCCAAGATCCTCTGGCTGCGCCGACCAGGGGGAGAAGTCAAGGCATACACCTCGTTCCGTGCAGGGCGAGCATGACAAGACCCCGAGCGGCGTTGTCGACCCACAACGATCGTGTCTGCACGGGAAAAAGCCCAGCTGATCAAGAGCCTGTCCACCAAGCACAACCCCAGCCGCGCCAGACCGCCCTCATGATTGGTCCAAGGCAGCGAGAGCACAATGATGCTCCTTCTAGCTCATCCAGGAGTCGAGCGGTGTCGCGCTCTGCTTCTCACGCCATGCCAGGGACGATGGCAGAAGCAATGGAAGGGCTCAGTTGCTGCTAAACTTCCCTTCGGTAGCAGACAAGATGGATGAATGGAGAGCCACCATCCAGAGCCTCATCGGATTTGCCGAAGCCAACAAGTTGCAGCGTGCGGAACCATCACGACGCCTACAGACAGCACCGGAAGCCCACACTGGTGGCCACGTGGAGAGGACTGCACCTACGGTGCAGTCCCCTCCATGACAGCCTACCCAGGGGCAGCCACGGCTGGCCCAGCAAAACCAGCGTATCGATGAACCTGACGAGATGTCAATGGCCACATCTGACCTGCAAGATCAGCAAGATCAACATCGTGTGTTAAGGGACAGGAAGAAGGAATACGCACGTGTCACCATTGAACGATGCTGCAAGGCACATCGTCAAACCAACAGGCGTAATGGCCCAGACGTTGACGAACCCGCGCCAAGTGTTGGTGGGTACTTGCCTTATGAGGTAGGGTGCCCCGCCTTCACTCGCGAGCTGTGACAAGTCCGTTGGCCATCGCCCCACACCTTCAAGCCTGACCTGCCGGAGAAATACGACAGAAAGTTGAACCTGACGGAGTTTTTGGGCATCTATACGATTGCCGTTCAAGCTGCCGGGGGAAGGGATGAAAAAGTGTCTGCCAACTGCTTTCCATTGGCACTCAAACCCAATGTGAGGTCTTGGCTGATGCACCTACCTGAGGATTCCATCTCTTCGTGGGTAGACATGTGCAACGAGTTCATTAGCGCCTTTACAGACGACCATCAAGAGCCCGGGTAGCCTAGTGACCTACAAGCCCTCTTGCAAAAGGAAGGAGAGAGCTTGCGGAAGTATTTGCAAAGATTCAGTCGAGTACACCGCAACATGCCGAAGATACATCCAACAGCAGTGATTGATGTTGGGGAACGTAGTAATTCAAAAAAATTCCTACGATCACGCAAGATCTATCTAGGAGAAGCACAGCAACGAGACAGGAGAGTGTGTCCACATACCCTCGTAGACCGAAAGCAGAAGCGTTTAGTTAACGCGGTTGATGTAGTCAAACGTCTTCATGATCCAACCGATCCAAGTACCGAACGTACGGCACTTCCTTGTTCAGCACATGTTCAGCATGATGACGTCCTCGAGCTCTTGATCCATTGGAGGCTCGAGGGAGAGTTCCGTCAGCACGACGGCGTGGCGACGGTGTTGGTGATGTGATCCGCACAAGGCTTCGCCTAAGCACTACGACAATATTGAAGGAAATATTCCCTAGAGGCAATAATAAAGTTTTTATTTATATTTCCTTATATCATGATAGATGTTTATTATTCATGCTAGAATTTTATTAACCGGAAACTTAGTACATGTGTGAATATATAGACAAACAGAGTGTCACTAGTATGCCTCTACTTGACTAGCTCGTTAATCAAAGATGGTTAAGTTTCCTAGCCATGGACAAGAGTTGTTGTCGGTGTACAAAAGTAGGGGCTCTCCTTTTGACCCCTTTACTTGTGCACGGGGAGTCAGAGCCACATGCCACAGCCACACTTAGCAGGGCAGAGGAGGGAAGCCGGAGAGAAGCCAAAGCGCAAGACAACCAAGGCAACGCCAAGACCAGAAACACAGGAGGGCAAGAGGGCGAGGTAGACTCCCTCGGCAAGATCCTTGCCGAGGCAGCCTCCGCAGCCCCGGCAAAAGCCTTGCTGGGGCAGCCTGCCCGCTGCCAGCGGAGCAAGCCACCCTTGAGCCCACGGGTTCCAACCCAACCAACTACATCGGAACCAAGGCTCGGGAGGCGCCTCTGTGGTGGCATGCAGATCTTCGTCAAGATCATAAACATGTGAAATCAGATGAGGACCAGAAGACGGCGACCCTCGGCGGGATCCTGGCCGAGGAAATCCACAAGACCCCCGGCAAGCGCCTTGCCGGGGACGACTACAACGCCACGGCAAGACCCTTGTCGGACCCCCGGCAAGACCCTTGCCGAGGGCATCAGCGGGGCCACTGCCAGGCCCGCACCAGCCAAGACTCCACCGCCGTCCCCAAGCAGCTGCTAGCTCAACCAGCTGGGCAGGCACCTGCGTGGCGACGGGTGGCCTCTACACCGACTCAGCAAGCACCTGCGTGGTGGCATGCAACCCTTCGTGAAGGCTCCACCACCGCGCCAGCCCAGCAGCTAGCCAACGTGGCGCTGCGACGCCTCGTCAGCTCGGACGCGTGTCAAGGCCAGGCGAGGCGGCGACAGCTGGGATGTGTTTCCTTGCCGTCCCCGATAAAGCAAGGGGGACACGTCGGCAACACATTAAATGTGTTTGTCCTACGGTTCCAAAGGATAGGCTTATCAACTGTAGACCTTGCCACCTCCTGTGTGCCACTGCGGCAACCCCTTTTGCCTATGAAAGGAGGCCCGAGGTGACCAGGAGAGGGATTCGGCTCTTTTGGGCAAGTTGCACCACGTAGCTAGCTCAAGAACACAAGAACACTCAATACATCCACCAAAGCAGGACTAGGGTATTACGCATCTTCGCGGCCTGAACCTGGGTAATCAACCCGTGTGCTTCCTGTCAGACCTGCTCTTTGCACAACCTCGCGCCCGCCGACCGTAGAAGGGATCCCAGTGACCCCATAGGTGTCGTTCCCACCGACATCTTTGGCGCGCCAGGTAGGGGGCGCAGTTGTGGAAATCCGGTCTAGCAGTTAGCCTAGCAGTTCTTCATCGTCATGGCTCCCAAGAAGAAGGCGGCCACGGCGGTTGGTTCTTCGGGAGCCGGATGGCCCGTACCGGTGTGGGTGAGCAGCGGGCCGGTCGCGGACAGGACCTGAGGCGCGGCCCGCGAGCACCAACATCGCTCTGGCAGTCAGAGCCTGGTGAGCGGCGTCGTTCGTGCGCAAGACGACGGGCCACACGCCGCAAGATCCAGAGACGGAGCTGGGCCCCCCGCAGGCGGCGCGGGGCCCTCCGGGGGCGTCGCAGTACCACCCACGGGCGGCTCAGCGACCTCCAAGACGCCCACCCCAGCGCCCATAGCGCGTTCTTCCCAGGGTGTGCGCGACGAGCAGCGTCACCACGCCGGTGACCCTGGACACTACCGTGGGAAGAGCCTTGTGCATCATCTGCGGGGCGAAGGAGGCCAGCATGCCCGCCGAAGTGCTGGCGAAAATGGCACGCAGCCGCTGGGCCGTGATAGAGTTCCTTCTAACGTGGTTAGAAGTCGAAGCGTGCCACGGTCCACGTAGCTTTTGCCACCACCCACGCCAGCAGAAGCTTTGGCGCGCGTGCAGCTACTCCTCGACTTCCCTCCTGCCGCGGAGAAGCTCGACGAATGGAGGGCCACCATCCGGAGCCTCGTCGCCGTCGCTAAGAAAGATGATCCGCGACCGGCGGGGCCCTCGGGCCGGTGCTCCGTCGAGCCACCACATGCCAGCAGTGGAAGGATCGGGGGAGCTGCAGCCACAGTGCACTCTCCTCCCCCGTGCCAGTTGCCGCCGGTGCCGGTCCGTCGTGACGACGCTTGTGATAACATTTCCATAGCGTCGTCCGACCCACGGACCCACCGCGACCAGCGCCAAGTTCTTCGAGAACGAGCCCATGAAGACGCTCGAACCACCATCGAGCGCTGGCGCGATACAAGCCACCAGTCGGATAAGCGGGCAGGACCCGCTATGGACCACCCAGCACCGGGGGGCTCTGGCGGCCTACCTTACGAGATGGGTTGCCCAGCCTTTACCCGTGAGCTGCGGCAGTTCCAGTGGCCGTCCCACCGCACGTTCAAGCCCAATGTCGGCGAGAAGTACAACGGCAAGACCCATCCGTCAGAGTTCCTCAGCATCTACACCATCGCGATGCAAGCTGCTGGAGCTCGCGACGACAAGGTGCTTGCCAATTACTTCCCGTTGGCACTGAAGCCCAACATCATGTCTTGGTTGATGCACTAGCCGGCGGATTCCATTTCTTCTTGGTCGGATCTGTGCCATGAGTTCGTTGGTGCCTTCACCGGAGGCCACCAAGATCATGGCCAGGCCAGTGATTTGCATATCATTCCCAGAAGGAAGGGGAAACCCTACACAAGTACATACAGAGGTTCAGCCGGGTGCAGTACAACATCCCCAATGTTCATCCTGCCGCCGTGATTAGCGCGTTCCATCAGAATGTGTGCAATCGCAAGATGCGTGAAGAGCTGGCGATGGACAAGTTTAAGGATGTGGCCGAACTTTATGTTCTAGCCGATAGGTGCGCCCGGGCTGAAGCGGGAAGGAAGTACCCCGGCGAGGACGCCGGCGTGGAAACCGACTCTACTGATGAAGACACCGCCGCCTCGACGAAGAAGGGCCGGCGTTGCAACAGGAAACGCAAGGGCAAGGCCGTGCTTGCCGTCGAGGGATCCGACGACACCGGTGCTGCCAAGAAGGCCAAAGGCAGACGACCCCGGCAAGGAGATTGCCAGGTGCGCCGCCTACCGGGCCTTGGCAGCTGCCGACAAGCCAGGAGGCTCCGACAAGTAGTATTGCAAGATCCACCGCACCAAGGGCCATGACCTCCAGAACTGCCGATAGGTCGAGCTGCTTGCTGAAAAGCAAAAGGCCAAGTATGAGAGGTGGGACAAGGAGAAGGGTCAGGATGGTGCCGAAGGATCCGGTAAGAAGCGTGGCGGCCAAGGAGGCCGCGGCGGCAAGGATAACCAGCAAGAGAGGCCCGCTCGGGGCCGTGACAAGAAGCAGGAAGACGATGATCATGACGAGGACGATGAGTCCGGCGAGCAAGAGTTTCAGAAGGCTACGGAGGCCATGTGCGTCGATGGTGGCGCCTCGCTGCACACTTCTCACCGCCAGCTCAAGCAGTGGGCGCGTGAGATCACAGCAGCGGAGCCATCGTTCGACGCTCAGAAGCCGCTGAAGTGGTCCAGCACGCCCATCATCTTGGACGCCGAGGACCACCCTGATCGCACCACTGCGGTCGGGTGTTTGCCGTTGTTGGTCTCACCAACGATACGCAACCTCAAGGTGAACAAGATGCTGGTTGACGTCGGGGCCGGTCTGAAATTAATCTCGCCCGTTGTGATCAAGAGGCTACAAATTCCCGACGGAGACCTCGAGGAGATGGGCACATTTCAAGAGGTCAACCCGGGAAGGAGCCAGCCAAAGGGGAAGGTCATGTTGCCTGTGATGTTTGGAAGCGAGCTGAACTACATGACGGAGAGGATTGTCTTCGATGTAGCCGAGATCCTCTTGCCCTACAACGGGATCCTCGGCCGCCTGGCACTAGCCAAGTTCATGGCAGCGTCGCATTACGCCTACAACACGCTTAAGATGCCTGGGCCGATGACCATCATCACCGTCCCCTGTGACAAGAAGGATGCGCTGATCTGCGCCGACCTACTCTACCGGGAAGCAGTTGCAGCAGCTGCCGCCAAGGCACTTGCTCGTGCCGCTGAAGCACTGGGAGGGAAGAAGAAGACCGACAAGACCTCTCGCACCCACTCCGGCAAGCGCACCTCTTCGGAGTGTTGCGCTACCGTCGAGGACGTGCCAGAGAGCTCCACCGGCAAGAGCAAGAAATCCAGAGCTGCACCGCCATAGACCAAGAAGGTGTCCGTCAAGGAGGATGGCACGGGAGGGGCTTTCACCATAAGCTCCACCCTGGACAGCAAATAGGAAGGCGTGCTCGTCACCTTCCTGCGGGCGAATGTCAACGTGTTTGCATGCCAAGCATCCGACATCCCCGGCGTTCCCAGGGAGGTGATTGAGCACCACCTTGCTGTCTGTCCTCATGCGCGGCCCGTCAAACAGAAGGTCAGGAAGCAGGCTTTGGAAAGGCAAGAGTTTATCACAGAAGAGATCGGGAAGTTGGAAGCGGCAGGCTTGGTGAGAGGAGTGCTCCATCCGACGTGGTTGGCCAATCCGGTGGTGGTACGCAAGGCGAGCGGGAAAGTGGAGGCTGTGTATTGATTACACAGATATCAATAAGGCTTGTCCCAAGGACCCTTTCCCGTTGCCGCGCATCGACCGGATTGTTGACTCCACGGCCGGGTGTGAACTGTTGTCATTCCTTGACGCCTACCCAGGATACTATCAGATCTTCATGACAAGAGAAGACAAAGAGAAGACAACATTCATCACCCCATGTGGTACGTCTTGCTTTTTACGGATGCCTTTCGGGTTGAAGAGTGCTGGCTCAACGTTTGCAAGAGCAGTCCAAATTGGTTTTGAGCCCCAGCTGCATAGAAATATGGAAGCATACAAGGATGACATAGTGGTCAAGACCAAGGACAGGGCAACACTTGTACAAGATCTGGAGGAGACGTTTGCAAATTTGCGCAAGATCAACCTCAAGTTGAACCCTAAGAAGTGTGTCTTCGGAGTCCCGTCCGGCAAACTTCTCGGGTTCTTTGTGTCACAACGTGGGATAGAGGCGAACCCAGACAAGATCAAGGCTATTGAGCAGATTGAGGCACCCAAGCGGATCAAGGATGTGTGTCGGCTCGCTGGCTGCGTTGCCGCCATGAGCAGATTCATCTCCAAGTCCACTGAGCGTGCCCTCCCCTTATTCAAAATCCTGAAGAAGGCAGGCCCAATGGAGTGGACCCCAGAGGCCGAAGCAGCGTTGCAGGATCTGAAGAAATACCTTTCCTCTATGCCAATACTGGTTGCGCCTAAACCACAAGAGCCGTTGCTGCTGTATCTGGCGACGACGAATCAAGTGGTCAGCGTCGCGCTGGTGGCGCAGAGGGAGGTCGATGAAGAGGAAGTGGCAACGGCAGGACCGGCGGATGGCGAGCCAGAGATTCCCCTGGCAGGGCCGTGTGCCGGCAAGGCAGGACCCCCGGCAGGGTTTGACGTTGGCAGGACAGAGCCTGCGTGACCAAGAGAAGTAATGCAGAGGAAGAAGATGATGCAGCACCCGGTTTATTTTGTCAGCTCCCTCTTGCAGGGGGCTAGGTCAAGATACTCCGGTGTGCAGAAATTGCTCTTCGGCCTCCTTATGGCCTCGAGGAAGCTGCGTCATTACTTCCAAGCACACGAGATCACTGTCGTCACCCGCCTCCCGTTGCAACAGATATTGCATAATCCAGACGCAACTGGGAGGATTGTGGAGTGGGCCTTGGAGCTGTCGAGCTTTGGTTTGAAGTTTGAAAGTACTTCGACGATCCAGAGCAGAGTCCTGGCGGAGTTCATTGCGGAGTGGACCTCAACGCCCGACGAAGAAATCCAGGAGACCGCTCTCCCCGGCAAGGAAGCAAGTCGCGACTGGATCATGTACTTTGATGGGGCTTTCTCGTTGCAAGGCGCCGGTGCCGGTGTGCTGCTTGTCGCACCCACCGGAGAGCACCTCAAGTATGTAATCCAGATGCACTTTCCCAGGGAGTTATCCACAAACAACACTGCTGAGTATGAGGGGCTACTTGCCGGTCTCAGGATCGCAGTAGACCTCGGGGTTAAGAAGCTCATTGTCAGGGGTGATTCGCAGCTTGTCGTTAGACAAGTCAACAAAGATTATCAGAGCCCGTTGATGGAGGCCTACGTAGATGAGGTGAGGAAGCTGGAGGAGCGCTTCGACGGTATATAAGCGGAGCATGTTCCCCGAGCGGAGAACGACGTCGCTGATTACCTGTCAAAGCGCGCTGCATTCAAGCTACTTGTGGAACCAGGTACTTTTTTGCTTCGTTAACTCAACCATCCGTCAAACCATCAACGGAACAGAACAAACGGAGGAAATCAGGCCCCGGCAAGTACTTTCCCGCTGAGCCCCCAGGGACCGCCGGCAAGGGTGTTGCCGCAGATTCTGAGCCTGCCGAGGAGCGACTGACTCCGGCAGGCCGTCAAGCCCTGACCGTGGAGACGACCGCTCCCATGGCAGAATAAATGCCTTTAGTCCTTGCCGTCGAGCCCCAGCCTCCGGCATGGGTACGGCATACAGTCCAATTCCTCCAAACAGGGGAGCTTCCTGAGGAGCAGGAAGAAGCGAATAAAGTAGCCCGTCAGTCTGCCATGTATCAGTTCGTCGATGACGTCCTGTACAGGAAGAGACCGAACGGTGTGAAATTGAAGTGCATTCCCCGGGAGGAAGGACTGGAGCTATTGGCGGAGATACACGGAGGCGTATGTGGCTCCCACGTGGGATCGAGGGCCCTTGCCGGCAAGGCGTTCTGGCAGGGTTTCTTCTGGCCCACTGCCCTCCAGGATGCAACGGCACTAGTAACCAAGTGTGAAGCGTGTCAGTTCCATTCGAAGAAGCTTCATCAACCAGCTCAAGCCCTTCAAACAATTCCTCTTTCCTGGCCATTCTTGGTCTGGAGGCTCGACATCCTGGGCCCTTTCCCCCGCGCTTTCGGGGGCTTTGAGTACTTGTACATTGCGATCGACTAGTTCACAAAGTGGCCGGAGGTGGAAGAAGTGAGGAAGGTGACAGCACAGTCAGCTGTCAAGTTCTTCAAGGGGCTAGTGTGCCGTTTTGGTGTGCCAAATAGAGTCATCACCGACAACGGCACGCAGTTCACAAGCCACACCTTTATGCAATACATCCAAGACCTCGGCAGCAAGGTCTTATTCACTTCCGTGGCACATCCACGGAGCAACGGCCAGGCGGAGAGGGAAAATGCTGAAGTGTTGCGAGGCCTGAGGACAAAGACTTTTGACAGGCTGCACAAGAGTGGAAGGCGCTGGATTGATGAGTTGCCGGCGATTCTTTGGTCGATCAGAACGACGCCAAATCGAGCCACCGGCCAGACACCCTTTGCCCTGGTATACGGGGCAGAAGCAGTTCTCCCCACAGAACTCACATACGGGTCACCTCGAGTGCTCGCTTATGACGAGCTTGAGCAAGAGCGATTGCGGCAAGATGACACGACGCTCCTTGAGGAAGATCGTCTTCGGGCGGCTGTGAGAGCAGCACGCTACCAGCAAGCCTTGCGCCGCTACCATAGCCGCAAGGTTCATGCCCGAAGCTTTGAGGAAGGCGACCTTGTTCTTTGGCGCGTTCAGTCAGCCAAGAATTCCAATAAGTTGACGCCGAAGTGGGAAGGCCCTTATCGGGTAATACGAGTCACCAGGCCCGACGCAGTCTGCCTGGAGACCGAAGATGCCGTCCCAGCGAGCAACTCCTGGAACATCAAACATCTTCGCAAGTTTTACCCATAAGGTGCGGTTGCCGGGCCTATCGGCAAGCCACCTTTTGTACAAGCTTTGCCGGCAAGGCATGTAACCCTCTGTACAAAGCCAGGCGCAGACCCTGAGCATAAATAAACGAAGCGCTGGCTCCCTAAGTTTTAGCATGCATGCTAGGTTAAGTCTCTCCCTCGGTTAGGGTTGATAGTGCTTAGCGGCGACTAACCCCTAGCCTAGAGGTCGAGTATGTGTCTTTCTGTCCTCTTTGGTTCGCAGGGCACGTGGACACTTCTGCTGAGCCGCTTGGGAGAAAGAGGACGACCGGCGCTCCAGCCCCGGCGAGCCAGGACTGCCGAGGGCTGAAGACACAAGGATCTAACCACGGCAAGCCAAGGGTGCCGGGGGATGCGGATTCAGATAAGTCCTTCATCCCCTGTTGTGCATTTTCGTATGGAACTGGGACAAATGAAACCTCGTTTTACTCCAAGACCACCGTGCTCCCCCTTTTTCTTGTACTCAAGTCCCTGGGACAGAACCGGGTCGTAGACGCGGTGGCAAGGAAATGAACGAGGGGCCTAACTCTACTTCGCCCCTGCCTCCGCCAAAAGCATGAGAATGGTCGACTGAAGTTAGGGGACGACAAGGCCTGTTGCCGGGCGACAATGTTTATCCTTAAAATAACAAGGATTCGTTCCTTGGCATGGCCCCACTCACGCACAAAGAACCCGGCAGACACCCTTTTTCATTAAAAACATCCCATACAGGTACAGTTCATACGGGATTAAAAACATGAGCAAGGGGATTACAAGTCTTAAAATTAACAAGTGCCCGCAGGCTTACATACTAAAAAGAGATAAGGTGCCCGTAATCCCTTTCTTGTCCCTCTCCTCAGAAGGTGGAACAAGACAGTAGGAGGGAAAAAAGAGCGCCTAGGCAAGGTACGAGGAGCAGAAGGCACCAAGAGAACATCTTGGTGCCGGGAAAGGAGCTGGAAGACGAGGCAGCGGGCCGGCAATACGCGACGAAGGCGTCGGTGCCTGCGTACTCCGACTTGACGGCCGCCACCCGCCTTCTTCGCCTTCTCCGGCCCTCCTACGCCAGCCGCCCAAGGAGACGACGGGGAGTGCCCCGATGGAGAGCTTGGTGAGGAAGGCCCTCGGCAGGGCGCGTGGACGAGGGAGGGGCGGCGCGGTCAGTCGGAGTCGGGGTCGGCATCCCGCCGCTCGACTCCCTCGTCGTCACTATCGCTGTCCTCCTCGTCACTCCCGCTCGAGGAGGAATCTTCATCATCGGAGGAGCTCTCCACGCAGCACTTTAGGCGAGTTCCAAGATCTCCAAAGACCTTGACGGAGAGCAGGCCACCCTCCATTAACTTGAAGTAGAGGACGAGCCCCGCCGTCAGGCTGTGGACGCGAGCAAACGTCTTCCATCCGCGACGGAGGTACATGACGTGAGGAGCGGGGAAGTCGACGTCGACCCGCGTGCCACCGTTCCCGCAGCCCCTCATGTGAAGCCTGAGGGTCTGGGGCGGATCGAGCTCCATCTCCTGAGCAAATGGGGTGGGGAGGTGGAGGCGACACCGCGGTGGCCGGCGCAGCCTGATGAAGAACTCGCGGGGCTGGTCCCCGACGTGGCCCTCCATCGCGGGGGGCATCGATGGCGGAGGCACGGCCATTGCGCCGCCTCGTCCCCCTCTTCCCCGAGCGCCACGACGACCTCGGCCTCGGCCCCTCCCCCTTCCTCTCGTAGCCGACTCCGCCGCCGCGGGATCTTGGGAAGGGGAACGCGCTGTCGAGCGGCGAAGTCGAGCGGCGACCCTCGCCGCCACCGTCGAAGGCCCAGCACCCCCTCTCGCCATGGCGGGTGGAAGAAAGGAGCGAAGGTGGAAGAAGATGGATGCTGAGAGAATGTGGGATGACATCCCCCTCCCCCTCCATATAAAGGGGCGGGGTCGAGGCTCGACCGCCCCACTCAGCCAATCCAGCAATCGGAGGCGCAGGGAATCAGGACCGACCGGCTGCCCCAATTAGCGACGACCCGGTTTCCCACCTCCACCGTCTGCCACCTGCATGGAGGACACGTGGCGAGTGAGCAGGATCGAGAGGACGGGTGAGGCAACCATTCCCCGCCCCGTGATCGTGGGGCGTGGGCACCTTGAAGACCGTGACCCGAGTCCACTCAGTAAATGAGCCGCGCCTCCGCGCCTCCCTCTTTTTATGGGGAAGGCGCGAGCCGCCTCTTTACCATGATGTGACGCATGCATGCGGGAACCGCCCCACGCATGACCCCCACGTCACACACGACCCTCCACATCGCGCGTTCAACGCGGGTCGTGGGGAAGCGTAGCGGACGAAACAGTTACTACGATGAAAATCCGCCCCACCTGCCCGCGCACCGTTCTGGGCCTGGTCCAACAACGCGTCGCGCTTATGTGTGGCCTAGACCCGAGGGCTCCTGTCGGTGTACAAAAGTAGGGGCTCTCCTTTTGACCCCTTTACTTGTGCACGTGGAGTCAGAGCCACGTGCCACAGCCACACTTAGCAGGGCAGAGGAGGGAAGCCGGAGAGAAGCCAAAGCACAAGACAACCAAGGCAACGCCAAGACCAGAAACACAGGAGGGCAAGAGGGTGAGATAGACTCCCTCGGCAAGATCCTTGCCGAGGCAGCCTCCGCAGCCCCGGCAAAAGCCTTGCCGGGGCAGCCTGCCCGATGCCAGCGAAGCAAGCCACCCTTGAGCCCACGGGTTCCAACCCAACCAACTACATTGGAACCAAGGCTCGGGAGGCGCCTCTGTGGTGGCATGCAGATCTTCATCAAGATCATAAACATGTGAAATCAGATGAGGACCAGAAGACAGTGATCCTCGGCGGGATCCTGGCCGAGGAAATCCACAAGACCCCCGGCAAGCGCCTAGCCGCGGACGATTGCAACACCACGGCAAGACGCTTGCCGGCCCCCCGGCAAGACTCTTGCCGAGGGCATCAGTGGGGCCACTGCCAGGCCTGCACCAGCCAAGACTCCACTGCCGTCCCCAAGAAGCTGCTAGCTCAACCAGCTGGGCAGGCACCTGCGTGGCGACGGGCGGCCTCGACACCGACTCAGCAAGCACTTGCGTGGTGGTATGCAACCCTTCGTGAAGGCTCCACCACCGCGCCAGCCCAGCAGCCAGCCAACGTGGCGCCGCGACGCCTCATCAGCTCGGACGCGTGTTAAGGCCAGGCGAGGCGGCGACAGCTAGGACGTGTTTCCTTGCCGTCCCCGATAAAGCAAGGGGGACACGTCGGCAGTGCATTAAATGCGTTTGTCCTACGGTTCCAGAGGATAGGCTTATCAACTATAGACCTTTCCACCTCCTGTGTGCCACTGTGGCAACCCCTTTTGCCTATAAAAGGAGGCCCGAGGCGACCAGGAGAGGGATTCGGCTGTTTTGGGCAAGTTGCACCCCATAGCTAGCTCAAGAACACAAGAACACTCAATACATCCACCAAAGCAGGACTAGGGTATTACACATCTTCGCGGCCCGAACCTGGGTAAACGACCCGTGTGCTTCCTATCAGACCTGCTCTTTGCACAACCTCGCGCCCGCCGACCGTAGAAGGGATCCCAGTGACCCCATAGGTCTCATTCCCACCGACAGTTGTCATTTGATGAACGGGATCACATCATTAGAGAATGATGTGATTGACTTGACCCATTCGTTAGCTTAGCATGATGATCATTTAGTTTGTTGCTATTGCTTTCTTCATAACATATACATGTTCCTATGACTATGAGATTATGCAACTCCCGAATAACGGAGGAACACTTAGTGTGCTATCAAACGTCACAACGTAACTGGGTGATTATAAAGATGCTCTACAGGTGTCTCCAATGGTGTTTGTTGAGTTGGCATAGATCGAGATTAGGATTTGTCACTCCGATTGTCAGAGAGGTATCTCTGGGCCCTCTCGGTAATGTTCATTGAGGGAGTCCTGAACTAAGGGGTCCTCGGACGTCCGGCCTGCTAGCCATGGGCCGGACTGATGGGCTATGAAGATGCGAAGACCGAAGACTGCACCCGTGTCCGGATGGGACTCTCCTTGGCGTGGAAGGCAAGCTTGGCGACCGAATATGTAGATCCC
Organism: Aegilops tauschii subsp. strangulata; assembly: GCF_002575655.3. Classification (NCBI taxonomy): domain Eukaryota; kingdom Viridiplantae; phylum Streptophyta; class Magnoliopsida; order Poales; family Poaceae; genus Aegilops; species Aegilops tauschii. The sequence goes on along the minus strand of NC_053038.3, from coordinate 320,506,553 downwards.
TTTCCTTTGTAACCGACCTTATGTAACCCTAGATCCTCCTGGTGCCTATATAAACCGGAGGACTTAGTCCGGAAAGGAGAAATACTCATTACCATAGTCATACAAGCTAGACTTCTAGGGTTTAGCCATTGCGATCTCGTGGTAGATCAACTCTTGTAATACTCATATCCATCAAGATCAATCAAGCAGGAAGTAGGGTATTACCTCCATAGGGAGGGCCCAAACCTGGGTAAACATCGTGTCCCCTGTCTCCTATTACCATCGACCTTAGACGCACAGTTCGGGACCCCCTACCCGAGATCCGCCGGTTTTGACACCGACATTGGTGCTTTCATTGAGAGTTCCACTGTGCCATCGACGAAAGGTTCGATGGCCCCTTCAATCGTCGATAGTGACACTGTCCAAGGAGAAACCTTCCTCCCCGGACAGATCTTTGTGTTCGGCGGCTTCGCACTGCGGGCCAACTCGTTTGGCCACCTAGAGCAGATCGATAGCTATGCCCCTGGCCATCAGGTCAGATTTGGGAGTTTGAACTACGTTGCGGACATCCGTGGAGATTTGATCTTCGAAAGATTTGAGACCGCGGCGACTGCTCCCGGTCACCTTGACGAACATGACCTAAATCTGTCGTCAGATCGCATCCAGGAGACAACTCATGTGACCGCTCTGGCCTTAGATCCAGAGCACACTGCGGCATCTAAGGATTGGAGGTTCAACCCCACCATGGAGGCCACAGATTCCCCGGTGTTGGAGCCGCACATGGACTTAATCTCATGAAATACTCGTGTCACCGGAACTCCGAACTCTTCTCCGGATATAAGTTCCGAAACATGCGAGTCCGCGGATACCGAACTTGATCATTTATCGATCTTCGAGTTCAGCGCCGCATACATCTTCCAGCACTCGCCTTTGGGCGATATGCTAAACTCATTACAAAGCCTGTCCTTGGCGGGGGACTCACAACCGAACTCTGTCCGGTCCGGACTGGGGGCTGATGATCGAGAATTTTGCTTCCCACCCGCCACCCACTTCATAGCCACTTTCGAGGACCTAACCGACACGCTTGATTACGACTCCGAAGACATCGACGGTATGGACGACGATGCCGATGAGGAGCAAGACCAAAATCCGCCATTTACCGGGCGCTGGACGGCCACTTCTTCGTACGATGTGTACATGGTGGATACACCCAAAACAACCAACAACGACGACAAAGAAAATCCAGTCGAGAATAAACCTCCTGAGACACAGCAAAAACGCCGGCGTCCTCGGCGCCGCTACAAGTCACGTCATTCAAAAGACAGCAATCCCGGCACCGGTGAAAAGAATACTCCGGACGATACCGAAAACAATGAAGACCTCGCTGAGGTAACATCCGAGCAGGAGGAGCAAGAAAACAGGCAAGCCAGCCCCCACGAACAGGCCAGGCCCAACGACTCAGAGGACGGTAGTTACCGTTCGCTCTCCGAGGATGAGGAAAGCCTCGGCAACGAAGATTTCATCGTGCCTGAGGAACCTCTCGAGCAGGAGCGCTTCAAGCGCCAGCTAATAGCAACGGCAAAGAGCCTGAAAAGGAAACAACAGTAGCTTCAAGCTGACCAAGATCTGCTCGTTGACAGATGGACTGATGTCCTGGCAGCCGAAGAATACGGCCTCAGACGCCCAGCCAAGAGTTACCCAAAGCGAAGGCTTCTACCCCAGTTCGATGAAGAGGCGCCGGAGCCCATACCTCCCTCGCGTAATGCGGCCGATCGACCACTATGCGGTTGGGACAGTGCGGCGGACCGACCACCACGTGGTCGGGATAGAGCGGCAACTCAGGCCGAACAACAGCCTGCCCCACCGCCTCGTAAAAGTAGAGACGAAACAACTCGGGGTCATACATACGACCTCCGGCAGACCCTGGATAATAGGGCAGGACATACCCCATCGATTTATGGATCGCGAGGACGTCCCTCGACACGTGATGACGGCTACCTATTCGGACGTGACAAACCTAGTCACACCCAAGCCGATAACCGCAGACGAACTCCGTCGGAGCTACGGCATAATGCGGCCAGATACAGAGGCGCCGCACACCCTCTTTGCTTCACTGATGAAGTAATGGATCACGAATTCCCCGAAGGGTTCAAACCCGTGAATATCGAATCATATGACGGGACAACTGATCCCGCGGTATGGATCGAGGATTTTATCCTCCACGTCCACATGGCCTGGGGAGATGACCTCCACGCTATCAAGTACCTCCCACTAAAGCTTAAAGGACCAGCTCGGCACTGGTTAAACAGCCTGCCTGAAAATTCTATTGGCAACTGGGAGGACTTGGAAGAGGCCTTCCTCGACAACTTCCAAGGTACATACGTCCGGCCACCAGACGCCGATGACTTAAGTCACATAGTCCAACAGCCTGGAGAGTCAGCCAGGAAATTTTGGACTAGATTCCTAACTAAAAAGAACCAGATCGTTGACTATCCGGATGCCGAAGCCCTAGCGGCCTTTAAACATAGCATCCGTGATGAATGGATCGCCCACCATCTCGGCCAAGAAAAGCCCAAATCTATGGCAGCCCTCACGACACTCATGACCCACTTTTGCGCGAGTGAGGATAGTTGGCTGGCTCGTAGTAAAACACAACGAGCGAGGTGGGCCCCTCCGAGGTCAAAAACAGCAACGACAAGCTCCGATGTAAAAGACACAAGCACCGAAGCAATGGTGATAATACCGATGACACTACAGTTAACGCCGGATTCAGCGGCTCCAAGTCCGGTAAGCGGAAAAAGGCATATAAAAGAAACAATCAGGGACCATCCAGCTTGGACCGCATACTCGATCGTCCGTGCCAGATACACAGCACCCCAGAGAAACCAGCCAATCATACCAACAGGGATTGTTGGGTCTTCAAACAGGCCGGCAAGTTAAACGCCGAGAACAAAGAAAAGGGATCGCAAAGTGAGGACGATGACGAAGAGCCCCGACAGCCGAACTCAGGGGGGCAGAAGAAGTTCCCCCCTCAAGTCAAAACAGTGAACATGATATATGCTACACACATCCCCAAAAGGGAGCGCAAGCGCGCACTAAGGGACGTTTATGCGATAGAGCCAGTCACCCAAAAATTCAACCCATGGTCATCGTGCCCGATCACTTTTGATCATCAGGATCATCCGACCAGTATCCGGCACGGCGGATCAGCCGCACTAGTCCTGGACCCAATCATTGATGGATTCCACCTAACGCGAGTCCTCATGGACGACGGTAGCAGCCTCAATCTGCTCTATCAAGGCACAGTCCGCAAAATGGGCATTAATCCATCAAGGATCAAGCCAACGAAGACTACCTTCAAAGGAGTCATATCAGGTGTAGAGGCCCGCTGTACGGGCTCAATCACACTAGAGATTGTCTTCAGATCCCCCGACAACTTCCGAAGCGAAGAGTTAATCTTCGACATCGTCCCATTCCGCAGTGGTTATCACGCACTGCTCGGACGGACTGCATTTGCTCGGTTCAACGCGGTGCCGCACTATGCTTATCTTAAGCTCAAGATGCCCGGTCCATGCGGTGCCATAATGGTCAACGGAAACACGGAACGCTCCCTCCGTACAGAGGAGCACACCGCCGCCCTAGCAGCAGAAGTACAGAGCGGCCTTCTCAAGCAGAACCGTAATCCGGCTGCCGAGCGCCTGGACATCGTAAAGAGGGTCCGGACTACGCTGCAACAGGACAGCTCGTCTCATCAAGAGCTCGATTAGCAATTTGGCCTCCGTCCTAGCCCCGATCAGGTAGTGGCATTCGTACCACGCGTGCATAATTACGCACTAGAAATCCCATGGGCATCGACGGAGGCACAACTAGCTTGTGATCCACAATACGGCTTGACCGCCCCTGGACACATATACTTTCACTGTTTCTATTCTGCTTTTCAGGTTTCTTTTCCAGAGGCCTACCCTGATGACTTGATCGCGGATCCTTTCAAAGGACAAATACACCAAGCCGACAGTCAGCTCGGACGTAGAGGGGAATTTCTAAGTGGTTTCTTAAACAACCACTCTACCTGTCTCCAGGGTCCCACGTGCAGCTCTCCCTTGGTCGTGGCATGTCAAATAGCCCGTTGCCTATCACACTACTTGTACCAATGCGCTTTGATGTATTAATCAAATCATAATGGAAACAGTTTGCGGCCCAAATTTTAGGGCCCCTGCTTATTGCTTTTGTTCCTTTTCTGTTTTCCTTTTTTTTACTATTAATAAGCTTATCAGATAGCACCCGTACACTATGGTACGTTTCACTTTGCCAGGGGCTTCATAGCGCCCCGCACTATGGCAACAAAGTCCGAACACTTTTTACAAGTATAGTTCGGCACCCCGGATTTAGCACTATATGCATTGGCTCCGAATCATGTCTTTGGTCAATAGTTGGGTTGCCCGGCTCCTGTGCTTGCTACCTTACGTTCCACTATATCGGCTAAGGTAGTAAAGGGAGAACTACTGCGATTGTTCCCTGGTTTATCCAAAGGAGCACCTTAGTAGAGAAAGCCAAAAACTGACTGTCATGATGCGACGAGAGCCGGTCAGCTGTCCGGAGGTTGCAAATCGTTGGAGATTTCTTCCGCGTTACCTGAAGGATTGGTACTTCCCGATCAGATGCTTATAGCACTCTAGTTCGGAAACTAGGGGCTGCGTCCATGTTTTTATTGTCGAACTCCTATGGCTAAGTGAGGGCGTTAAAGCCGAATAGTCTGGTTGCCTGGTTCGTTGCGCTAAACAACTCCTTCAAGGACCATATAATTGGATCAAGATTGTTTAGATTCCATCCCGAACACCTCCGTACTATCTACGTGGGGGCAGAAGCCGACGACTGGCCAACCCTCAGATTTCATACAACACGGCCGCACAGGAGGTAAAATTAAATACATAACAATCATTATATTACAAACCCACTTTGTTTCATCATACAAGGCAAAGACAACACGAATGTATTCATTCAAAAATAATGTCCGGCCCACACTGTGTTGCCACAATGCGAGACCCCTCCAGGACATCCGCAAAATAGCGCTCGGGTGTGCGGTGCTCCTTGCCCTCTGACGGCCCCCTGGCCAGCTCAACGGCGTTCATCTTCGCCCACCACATCTTGCAACGGGCGAAGGCCATACACGCACCTTCAATACAGACCGATCGCTTGATGACGTCCAGCTGAGGACAGGCGTTCACCGGCCGCCTCACGAGTCCGAAGTAGCTGCCGGGCATAGCTTCGGCTGGCCATAGCCGGATTATCAAACCCTTCATGGCTAGTTCGGCCACCCTATGCAGCTCCACCAGCTATTTCAGCTGATCGGTGAAGGGCACGGGATGCTCTGGCGCAAGATATTGCGACCAGAACAGCTTCTCCATAGAGCTCCCTTCTTCGGCTCGGAAGAACTACGCGACGTCGGACACACTTTGCGGCAGATCAGCAAAAGCCCCTGGAGAACTCCGAATCCGGGTTAGTAAAAGATACTTCCTCTTCGCATATTTGCTTTGCATACTGAATGCCTTACCCACCGCGATCTTCCTCGCCTCTTGGATATCTTGGAGGGCGCCCTGGGCTTCATTCCAGGCCGTCTCCGCGCTCTGACGAGCCTTGGAGAGTTCGGCCTCTTTAGCCGACGCGCCACGCTCCAAGGTCTCACACTTCTTCACCGCGTCGTGGAGCTCTTGTTGGACCTCGTTGACCCGGGCCTTGAGCTTCTTACGGGCAGCCTGCTCCTTGACGGCCTTCCCCTCGGCTTTGCCCAGGGCCTTTTTAAGGGCCTCGACCTCGGTCGTTGCTCCTATTTATATCAAGACACTTCGGTCAATATATAACATCCTACTCTTTTCGGATACTTCTTGGGTTATTACATACCTTGATTCTCCTGGAGCTGCCTCTTCACCTGGCCGAGCTCCTCCTCGGCCTTCTCCAGTCTCCGCTTAAGTTCAGAGACTTCGGCAGCATGTGAGGCCACGAACAGCAGTGACGCCTGCATATTCATTCCCGACAAATTTAGTTAGTTTCCTACAAGTAAGGATCGACCCTCTGTCTGGCTTTTCTTTCCAAACACCGGACAGTGTCTCAGGGGCTACTGACTATATTGGGATTTTTGCGTCGCTTACCTCAAAACCTGTCAGCAGGCTGCTGCAGGCTTTGGTCAGCCCGCTCTTGGCGGACTGGACCCTCTCAATCACCGTACCCATAAGGATACGGTGCTCGTCCACAATGGAGGCACCTTGAAGTGCCTCCATCAGATTATCCGGTGCCCCTGGTTGGACGGGGCCCACCGGTGGAATGGCGCATCCCCCTCTTTCAAAGGAGGTTGCTCACCGGATTCCGGAGCCGTATGGGTCTCCGTAACCATATTTGGCTGAGGGCCGAACTGAATACGTCCCTCCTCGCCAGCCTCCGTGGGGATTCGCTCCCCCGTGTGTCCGGAGGTAGAGGTTTCGCCCTCTGGCGCTCTCTTGACAGCGTCCGGAGCCTCTCCTCGGCCTGGAGCGGTCCTTCGGGACAACACCCCGGTGTCGTCCATGGCCTTGGGAGAGTGAGCGGTCGGCGGTGACATGCTGGCCATCTCCTTGGAGTCCAGCGAACCTCCTGACGAGGATCGCTGGAAGCTGTCGTGGGCCGGACTGAAATAACACAACTAACCATGTTAATACAATGAGGAGAAGAGTTTGGATATATGGATATGCATGAATCGTAGTACTTACGATGCGGCCTGAGGCTTAGTGCGGGAGCGGCGCTCCGGACTGCTATCGACATCCCATACGGAGTTATCCGCAAGGGAGCCCTTCCTCTTCTTGGGCGTCCCCACCTCCAGATTCGTGGAGGCCGCCCTCTTCTCCCTCCCCTCATCATGGGGAGGGATCTCCTCCTCCTCCTCGTTGTCGTCCTCAGGGACAGAGGAACGGGTCTCTTCGTCTTTGGACGTTACGTCCGAAGTACCCTTACAACGGGGGCCACCTTTGGCCCCCTTGGCCTTCTTCTTGGCCTTCTTCTCCAGTGCCTTATAGGGCGCCGGCACCAGCATCTTTGCTAAACGCGGGATGACTGGTTCTTCAGGCAGCGGAGCCGGACACTGGACCCGCTTCGCCCTCTCCATCCAGTCCTGAAGAAGGAATGATGATAAAAGCTCAGACATCACCCTTGAGACAAGCAAGTAGGGAATGCGTTAAAAATAACATACCTCGCTGGCGAGGTGGTTAATATCGTGCCCGCGGTCCGAATCTGTGGCCGGCAGTTTCTCGTTGCCCTTAAAGAGCAACTTCCAAGCACCTTCGTGAGTGGTTTCGAAGAGCCTCTTCAGGGTATGGTGCTTCTTCGGGTTGAACTTCCATAGAGGGCGGCTTCAGCTTTGGCACGGGAGAATCCGAAGAATTAGCATCACCTGGATTACATCGACAAGTTTGACATCCTTGTCCACCATGCTTTGAACGCGCGTCTGCAGCACTGTCAGCTCATCTGGCGAGCACCAGTTCGGGCTCTTCTCGACCCAGGAGGTAAGTCGCATGGGAGCGCCAGAGTTGAATTCGGTAGCCTCGGCCCAGGTGGCGCCGCGGGGTTCTGTGATATAGAACCATTGTTTCTGCCATTCCTTTACCGTCTCCACCAAAGTGCCTTTCGGCCAGGAGACGTTGGCCAGCTTGCTCACCATGGCGCCCCCGCACTCCGCGTGCTGGACATCCACCACTTTCGGGTTCACATTGAAGACCTTAAGCCACAGCCCGAAGTGGGGGTGGATGTGGAGGAAGGCCTCACACACGACGATGAACGCCGAGATGTTGAGGAAAGAGTTCGGGGCCAGATCATGGAAATCTAGGCCGTAATAATACATTAGACCGTGGACGAAGGGGTGAAGTGGAAACCCCAGTCCATGGACGAAGTGAGGGAGGAAACTACTCTCTTAGTAGGCTTCGGGGTGGGGACGACCTGCCCCTGGGCCGGAAGGCGGTGGGCGATTTCCTTCGCCAAATACCCGGCCGCCCGAAGCTCGACAATGTCTTTCTCCTTGACGGAGGAGACCATCCATTTGCCTTGACCTCTGGATCCGGACATGGTCGGATGCTTTTCAAAGATGGAGAAAGATGGGGAATTGGGCGCTGGAGCTCAAGGATGGAAGGGTAGAGGAAGGGGAAGGCGTGAGTAGACAAGGGCAAATTCTTATCCCCTTATAAAGGGTCGCGAATATCAAGCGCCTCCTCACTCACCTTAAAACTTGCCTATTCCCAAGGGCTGTGTAAACAGCATGGTTGGGTTACCCATACCCGTATTGATGAGAATCCCGTAATAAGGGGACACGATCTCTGCTTCGACAAGACGTGCCAATGGCAACCACGTCTCGAAACATGGAACGGCAGACACAAAACAGTCCGAAATTATGACCGGGCGGACGTGATGTCACGTTGTAAAAAGCTGTCAGCAGATTGGACTCGTGGAGTATTATATTCTCTCTGCGGTTGTGTGTGGTGTGTGTGACAGGTCCGGATACAATCATCGCGTCTGGAGACTATCATGGAGTTCGAAAGGAAGGGAACCCGCCTTGCAATGCCAAAGACAAATCTGCGCGCCGGACTCGTCATTGAAGCCAGGTTCAGGGGCTACTGAGGGAGTCCTGGACTAAGGGGTCCTCGGATGTCCGGCCTGCTAGCCATGGGCCGGACTGATGGGCTGTGAAGATGCGAAGACCGAAGACTGCACCCGTGTCCGGATGGGACTCTCCTTGGCGTGGAGGGCAAGCTTGGCGACCGAATATGTAGATCCCTTTCCTTTGTAACCGACCTTATGTAACCCTACATCCTCCCGGTGTCTATATAAACCGAAGGACTTAGTCCGGAAAGGACAGATACTCATTACCATAGTCATACAGGCTAGACTTCTAGGGTTTAGCCATTGCGATCTCGTGGTAGATCAACTCTTGTAATACTCATATCCATCAAGATCAATCAAGCAGGAAGTAGGGTATTACCTCCATAGAGAGGGCCCGAACCTGGGTAAACATCGTGTCCCCTGTCTCCTGTTACCATCGACCTTAGACGCACAGTTCGGGAGCCCCTACCCGAGATCCGCCGGTTTTGACACCGACATACATCACTATAAGCCTTGCAAGCAATGTGACTAATGAGTTAGTTACGGGATGATGCATTACGGAACAAGTAAAGATACTTGCTGGTAACGAGATTGAACTAGGTATGATGATACCGACGATCGAATCTCGGGCAAGTAACATACCGATGACAAAGGGAACAACGTATGTTGTTATGCGGTTTGACCGATAAAGATCTTCGTAGAATATGTAGGAACCAATATGAGCATCCAGGTTCCGCTATTGGTTATTGACTGGAGATGAGTCTCGGTCATGTCTACATAGTTCTCAAACCCATAGGGTCCGCATGCTTAATGTTTGATGACGATCGGTATTATGAGTTTATGTGTTTTGATGTACCGAAGGTTGTTCGTAGTCCCGGATGTGATCACGGACATGACGAGGAGTCTCAAAATGGTCGAGACATAAATATCGATATATTGGAAGGCTATGTTTGGACATCGGAATGGTTCCGGGTGAGTTCGGGCATTTACCGGAGTACCGGGGGGTTACCGGAACCCCCCGGGGAGTTATTGGGCCTTAATGGGCCTTAGTGGAGAGAGAGAGAGGAGCGGCTAGGGCAGGCCGCGCGCCCCCTCCCCCTCGGGTCCGAATTGGACTAGGGAAGGGGGGCGGCGCCCCCCTTTCCTTCTCCCTCTCTCCTCCTTCCCTCTTCTCCTACTCCAACCAGGGAAAGGGGGAATCCTACTCCCACCGGGAGTAGGACTCCCCCCCTTGGGCGCGCAATGAGAGGGCCGGCCCTCCCCTCCTCCACTCCTTTATATACGGGGGAGGGGGCACCCCATAGACACACAAGTTGATTGTTTAGCCGTGTGCGGTGCCCCCCTCCACAGATTTCCACCTTGGTCATATCGTTGCAGTGCTTAGGCGAAGCCCTGCGCCGGTAGCTTCATCATCACCGTCAGCACGCCGTCATGCTGATGAAACTCTCCCTTGACCTCAGCTGGATCTAGAGTTCATGGGACGTCACCGAGCTGAACGTGTGCAGATCGCGGAGGTGCCGTACCTTCGGTGCTAGGATCGGTCGGATCGTGAAGACGTATGACTACATCAACCGTGTTGTCATAATGCTTCCTCTTACGGCCTACGAGGGTACGTGGACAACACTCTCCCCTCTCGTTGCTATGCATCACTTAGATGGATCTTGTGTGTGCATAGGAATTTTTGTTGAAACTTCTGCGTTCCCCAACAAATATGACCGAGGTGGTAAACTGTGGAGGGGGCACCGCACACGGCTAAGAAAACAACTGTTGTGCTTTGGGGTGCCCCCTTGCCCACGTGTATAAAGGAGGGAGGGAGGAGGAGGCCGGCCCAAGGGGGCGCGCCATGGGGGGAGGGAGTCCTACTAGGACTCCATTCCTAGTAGGATTCGCCCCTTTCCTTCCAACGGAGAGGGGGAAAGGGGAAGGGAGAGAGAGGGAGAAGGAAAGAGGGGGGCCGCGCCCCCTCCCCTTGTCCAATTCGGATTGGGGCAAGGGGGCGCGCGCCTCCTCCCGTGGCCTGCCTCCTCTCCTCCACTAAGGCCCAATAGGCCCATTAACTTTCCCAGGGGGTTCCGACAGCCTCCCGGTACTGCGAAAAATCCCCGATCTTCTTCGGAACCATTCCGGTGTCCGTATATAACCTTCCAATATATCAATCTTTACCTCTTGACCATTTCGAGACTCCTCGTCATGTTCGTGATCTCATCCAGGACTCCGAACAAACTTCTGTCACCAAAACACATAACTCATAATACAAATCGTCATTGAACATTAAGCGTGCGGACCCTACGGATTCGAGAACTATGTAGACATGACCGAGACACATCTCCGGTCAATAACCAATAGCGGAACCTGGATTCTCATATTGTCTCCTACATATTCTATGAAGATCTTTATCGGTCAAACCGCATAACAACATACGTCATTCCCTTTGTCATCGTATGTTGCTTGCCCGAGATTCGATCGTCGGTATCATCATACCTTGTTCAATCTCGTTACCGGCAAGTCACTTTACTCGCTCCGTAATGCATCATCCCATAACTAACTCATTAGTCACATTGCTTGTAAGGCTTATAGTGATTTGCATTACGGAGAGGGCCCAGAGATACCTCTCCAATACTCAGAGTGACAAATCCTAATCTTGATCTATGCCAACTCAACAAACACCATCGGAGACACCTGTAGAGCACCTTTATAATCACCCAGTTATGTTATGACGTTTGATAGCACACAAGGTGTTCCTCTGGTATTCGGGAGTTGCATAATCTCATAGTCAGAGGAATATGTATAAGTCATGAAGAAAGCAATAGCAATAAAACTAAACAATCATAATGCACAGCTAACGGATGGGTCTTGTCCATCACATCATTCTCTAATGATGTGATCCCGTTCATCAAATGACAACACATGTCTATGGTTAGGAAACTTAACCATCTTTGATTAACGAGCTATTCAAGTAGAGGCATACTAGGGACACTCTGTTTGTATGTATTCACACATGTACTAAGTTTCCAGTTAATACAATTCTAGCATGAATAATAAACATTTATCATGATATAAGGAAATATAAATAACAACTTTATTATTGCCTCTAGGGCATATTTCCTTCAATTATCGCATTCCATACGAATGTGCGCAATCGGAGGATGTGGGCCAAGATGAATGTTCGGCTGCCCAACGAACTTTATATGTTGGCGGACAAGTGTTCTCGTGCTGAGGAGGGGAGAAGACTTCCAGGGGAGGAGGTTGGTGTCGAAGTTGATTCAGAGGATGACGACGACGCCACTACCCCAGGAAGAAGAACAGAAAGCGTAACAAGAAGTGCAAGGGGAAAACAATGATCGTCGTTGAGAGCTCTAGCGATCCTAGCATCGGCAAGAAAGCAAAGACCGAGATACCTGACAAGGAAGCGGATGCATGCGTTAATTGCCGGGCGGCTGAGAAAACTAGAAAAACTGATTGGCCATACTGCAAGACCCACAGAACCAAGGGCCATGATCTCCAAGACTGTAGACAAGTCGAGCAACTTGTTAAAAGACAGAAGGCTGAATATGAAAAACATGATAAGGAGAAAGGCCAAGATGGCGCTCGTGGGAAGGGCCGTGGCGGCCGCGGTGGTCGCCGCGGCAAGGTCAATTAGCAGAAAGAGAAGCCCGCCAGGGGCCGTGAGAAAAAGGACGGTGAAGATGAAATTGAAGAAGAGGATGATGATGAGTCCATTGAACATGAATTTCAGAAGGCTACCGAGGCAATGTGCATTGACGAGGGTGCTTCTTTGCACTCCTCTCACCGCCAACTCAAGCAGTGGGCACGTGAGGTCAATGCGGCAGAGCCAGTAGCGAACGCTCGAGAACCACTCTAGTTGTCCCACACGCCCATCATCTTTGATGTTGAGGACCATCCAGATCGCACCACCGTGGTTGGATGCTTGCTTTTGTTGGTTTCACCATCAATCTTTAACCTCAAGGTCACAAAGATGTTGGTTGATGGCGGGGCAGGGTTGAATCTGATTTCTCCTAATGTGAGTAAAAAGATTCAAATTACTGATGAAGGCCTCAAGAGGACTGGCACATTCCAAGGGATCAACAAAAGGAAGAAGCCAACCTAAGGGGAAGATCACGTTGCCAGTGACATTTGGCCGGAAACTGAACTACAAGACCGAGAAAGTTGTATTTGATGTTGTCAAGCTTCCCCTGCCATTCAACGGGATCCTTGGTCGACCAGCTTTAGCCAAGTTCAATGCGGCATCCCATTACGCATATAACACCTTGAAGATGTCGGGACCAATAGGAGTCATTTCCATCCCGTCGGATAAGAAGGATGTAGTTATATGCGTCGATAAGATGTACAGAGATGCGGTAGCAGCAAAAGCCATCGAGGCCTCGGCTCCCGCCAAGGAAGGAAAGAAGGGTAAGAAAGCGAGCAAGGACACTGACAAGGACCTCGGGAAGCGCGTCTCTTTGGAGTGCGCTGCGCCCGGCAGCAACTTGCCGGAATGTTCGGCTAGTAAGAAACCCAAGGCTGCTCCTCCTCCAACGAAGAAGGTTCTGGCGAGGCGGGATGGCACTGATGGTACCTTCACCATTAGTGCCACCCTTGATGATAAATAGGAAAGTGCGCTCGTTGCCTTCCTGCGGGCGAATGTCAATGTGTTTGCATGGCAGCCATCTGACATCCCCGGTGTTCCCATGGGAGGTAATCGAGCACCACCTTGTTGTCTGCCCTCATGCCCGGGCATCACATAGAAGGTCAGAAAGCAAGCTTTAGAGCGGCAACTGTTCATCACTGAAGAGATCAAGAAACTCGAAGTAGCGGGTTTGGTCAGAGGAGTATTGCATCCAACATGGTTAGCAAATCCAGTGGTGGTACGTGCTACTTCTTGAGCTTGCATTGATTTTCCCTTGAAGTGTAAAGGGTGATGCAACAAAGTTGAGAAGTATTTCCCTCGGTTAAGAACCAAGGTATCAATCCAGTAGGAGGCACAAGCAAGTCCCCAATATATGCACCTGCGCAAACTAACAAACACTTGCACTCAACGCGAAAAAGGGGTTGTCAATCCCTTCACGGTCACTTGCAAGAGTGAGATGTAATAGAGATAGATATAAAAGATAACTAAAAGGCAAAATAAAGTAAATATAAATAAATTGCAGCAAGGTATTTTTAGGTTTTTGGTTTTATAGATATGAAAATATATGATGGAAAATAGACCCGGGGGCCATAGGTTTCACTAGAGGCTTCTCTCTTGAATAAAGCATACAGTGGGTAAACAAATTACTGTTGAGCAATTGATAGAAAAGCGCAAAGTTATGAGGATATCTAAGGCAATGATCATGAATATAGGCATCACGTCTATGACAAGTAGACCGGCTCTACTACTATTACTCCACACATCGACCGACTCCTGCCTGCATCTAGAGTAATAAGTTCATAAGAACAGAGTAATGCCTTAAGCAAGATGACATGATGTAGAGGGATAAACTCAAGCAATGGGATATAAACCCCATCTTTTTATCCTTAATGGCAACAATATAATACGTGCCTCGCTACCCCTACTCTCACTGGGTGAGGACACCGCAAGATTGAACCCATCACAAAGCACCTCTCCCATTGCAAGAAAAACCAATCTAGTAGGCCAAACCAAATCAATAAATCGGAGAGAAATACTAAGCTATCTCAATCATGCACAAAAGAGTTCAGAGAAGACTCAAATAATATTCATAGGTAATCTGATCATAAATTCACGATTCGTCGGATCTCAACAATTGCACCGCAAAAGAAGATTATATTGAATAGATCTCCAAGAACATCGAGGAGAACATTGTATTGAAGCTCAAAGAGAGAGAAGAAGCCATCTAGCATGGTTTTATTTTAGAGCACGGCGGTGGTTTTATTTTATAGAAATTGTTGAACTCTTATGCTTCACTTATATTATTTTGAGAGTCTTTAAACAACATGGTAATTTGCTTATGAATTTAGTCCTAATATGATGGGCATCCAAGAGGGACATAATAAAAACTTCTATATAAAGAGCTGAATACTATGAGAAGTTTGATTCCTTGCATTTGTTTTGAGATATAAAGATGGTGATATTAGAGTCATGCTAGTGAGTAATTGTGGATTGGTAGAAATACTTGTATTAAAGTTTGTGATTCCTGTAGCATGCACGTATGGTGAATCGTTATGTGATGAAGTCGGAGCATGGTTTATTATTTGATTGTCTTCCTTATGAGTGGCGGTCAGGGACAAGCGATGGTATTTTCCTACCATTCTATCCCCCTAGGAGCATGCGCGTAGTACTTTGTTTCGATAGGTAATTTTTTTTGCAATAAGTATGAGAGTTCTTTATGACTAATATTGAGTCCATGGATTATACGCACTCTCCCCCTTCCACCATTGCTAACTCTCTAGTACCGCGCAACTTTCGCTGGTGCATTAAACCCACCATATACCTTCCCAAAACAGCCACCTTATCTACCTATTATGGCATTTCCATAGCCATTCCGAGATATATTGCCATGCAACTTCCATCGTTCCGTTTTATTATGACACATACCATCATTGTCATATTGCTTTGCATGATCATGTAGTTGGCATAGTATTTGTGGCAAGGCCACCGTTCATATTTTTTATACATGTCACTCTTGATCATTACACATCTTGGTACCTCGCCGGAGGCATACATATAGAGTCATATTTTGTTCTAGTATCGAGTTGTAAGTAAATAAAAGTGTGATGATCATCATTATTAGAGCATTGTCCCATGTGAGGAAAGGATGACGGAAGCTATTATTCCCTCACAAGTCGGGATGAGTCTCCGAACTTTATAAAAACCAAAATAGGCCAAAGAAGCCCAAATAAAAAAGAGGCCAAATAAACCCCCAAAAAATGAGAGAAAAAGAGAGAAGGGACAATGTTACTATCCTTTTTCACACTTGTGCTTCAAAGTAGCACCATGTTCTTCATGATAGAGAGTCTCCTATTTTGTCACTTTCATATACTAGTGGGAATTTTTCATTATAGAACTTGGCTTGTATATTCAAATGATGGGCTTCCTCAAATTGCCCTAGGTCTTCATCAGCAAGCAAGTTGGATGCACACCCACTTAGTTTCTTTTTGAGCTTTCGTACACTTATATCTCTAGTGCATCAGTTGCATGGAAATCCCTACTCACTCACATTGATATCTATTGGTGGGCATCTCCATAGCCTGTTAATACGCCTAGTTGATGTGAGACTTTCTCCTTCTTTTTGTCTTCTCCACAACCACCATATTTTATTCCACCTATAGTGCTATATCCATGGCTGACGCTCAAAGTTGAAATTTTTTGAGAACACCAAATGTATGAAACAATTACTTGGCTTGTCATCGGGGTTGTGCATGATAAAATACTTTGTGTGATGAAGATGGAGCATAGCCAGACTATATGATTTTGTAGGGATAACTTTCTTTTGGCATGTTATTTTGAGAAGACATGATTGCTTTAGTAGTATGCTTGAAGTATTATTGCTTTTATGTCAATATTAAACTTTTGTTTTGAATCTTATGGATCTGAATATTCATGCCACAATAAACAAGATTACATGGATAAATATGTTAGGTAGCATTCCACATCAAAAATTCTGTTTTTATCATTTACCTACTCGAGGACGAGTAGGAATTAGGCTTGGGGATGCTTGATACGTCTCCAACATATCTATAATTGTTTATTGTTCCATGCTATTATATTATCTATTTTGGATGTTTTATATGCATTATTATGCTATTTTATATTATTTTTGGGACTAACCTAATAACCTAGAGCTCAGTGCCAGTTTATGTTTTTTCCTTGTTTTCGAGTTTTAGAGAAAAGGAATACCAGACGGAGTCCTAACGTTCGCGATGATTTTTCTTAGACCAGAAGACACCCACGTAACTTGGAGAGAGGGCCAGAAGAGTCCCGAGGATCCCAGAAGCCCTCGGGCCGTGCCTTAGGGGGGGCACCCCTTGGCTTGTGGACCCCTCGGGAGTCCCCAACCATAATCCTTGCATTATTAATCACTACAAAAAATACAGTTCCGTGATGATACGTGTTTGTCACAGTAGGTCACTTTTTTTGTCATGCATGTACATCCATGACGATTTTATGACAGAATCAAGATAGTCATACCTGTGCTGTCGTAGAAGTGTCCCATGACAATACCAAAATTATCATCACGGAAGTGTCCACTTCCATGACAATAAATGACGCGTCATGGAAGTCCTTTCTTCAAGGGTAACTGACACATGGCATCCACCATAATGGGTCGCTGTTAAGCTATCGGGTTCCGGTTTGGATCCGATAACCCGTTAACAGCCCGAACCAATGGGGATTTTCCATGTGTAAAATCATCATTGGCTGGAGGAAACACGTGTCGACTCGCTGTTGGGACAGATGTCATCCACTTGTTGGACCGAAGGCGCCTATGATACGTCGACACGTGGCACGACCCAACAGAGGCCCATTCCTGTGAAAAGGTCGGCTCGTTTGACTTGGTTAAAAGGTAGCGGGCCGGCCCACGGAAAGCCAGTTAACGGCCTGTTCGCATATAGCCCATTTACAGCCCGCTAACCTAGGGCCCATTACGGCCTATCCGAATTAGGCCCAGTAGCGTCATCTGGGCCGTCCAATATGATTCCAGCCCGTTGTACCTTCCGGCCCATGTATGGACCATGACGTCTTTCGGCCCATATGAGGCCTTTGTAACTCTTGGCCCATTAAGGGACCGTGGTGAAACTGGCCCGTAATGAACAGTGTATCGCTTTATACCCATTAACGGCCCATTATTCCATTGGGCCGTTTCCAGCCCATGTTATCTTTCGGCCTTCTTGGGGCCCATTTATTCTTGGGCTCATTTCCAGCATTCGGTTACTTACGGGCCGTTACTGGCCTTTTCTGCTTGTGGGCCAAATTCAACCCGTGGTTATAGTCGGCCCGTTTGTGGCCCGTTAATCCGTTGGGCCGTTTTCATAATGTCATCAAATACGGCCGATTAATGACGGCCCGTTATGGTCGGCCCATGAACGGACGATTCCAACTCTAGCCCGTTTACGGCCCATAATGCGGTCTGTTATTGGCCCATGTTTGGTCAATCGATCATACGGCCCGTAGAAGGCCCATTGTTTCTACGGCCCGTAGAAGGCCCATTGTTTCTACGGCCCGTAGAAGGCCCATTGTTTCTACGGCCCGTAGAAGGCCCATTGTTTCTACGGCCCGTAGAAGGCCCATTGTTTTTATGGCCCGTAGAACGCCCATTTTTCTACGACCCATAGGAGGCCCATGGTAACTACAGTAAATATGTAGCCCATGGTTATTGTGGCCTACACTGGTACGTGTCGATGCTATACAAACGGTTTTAATCCCTTTTCGCGACGGTGTTCGGAACCGTCGCCAAGTGAGTGACGGCGATAGGGGGGTCCTTCCTACACGACCCAGAAACTGTCGGGGATATTCCCTCATGGCACACATGCTTGACAAAATGAGGTCGTGTGTGAGCGGCGAGCGCTCAAATACGGAAATACGCACAGTAGAGCTGAAAAAATACAATTATACAGGCAAAACTATTTCTGGTCGCAAGTACATCCCACACAGTCAGTCCCCGCTAAACGTTTCTGTTCATATGTACACCCCACACAGTTGCTCCAAGGAACATGCTTCCGTTCACAGGTACATCACACACAGTTTTCCCCGTTAAATCATTTGTGATAGCGTTGCCATTGCACACGATATTAAAAATCTTATCGTTTGTGTTATTGAATGCATCACACATGGTGCGTAGAAGAAACTATGTGGCAAAGGTTGTCCATCACACACAGTTTTTATGTGGTAAACGTTTGCGCAAGGTGGCCTAATGCAAACAGTTTTCAAGAGGATGTCATGTGTGCAGTGGAGATTGATCGCACACGTAGTGGATCCTAGAAACGTTTATGATCTCCACGTCTATCGCAGACGTTTCGCTTTCGCAAACCATGTGTAGTGTAGTCCCTAATTTAAAAATCACATGTTTTGAATTTGAAAGTAGGCAATCACTTATTTCATATCCAACCATGTTTATTACAAGGGTCTTTTACATCTGTATCCCTAACTCAAACCCACTACTCACATTTGCCCCTAATTCGCAAGCATACTCAAAAATACCCCTCCGCTATCATGTTCCCTTATAGAATTGCCCTTCCATGCCGTTTCCGTCTAGTCAAGGTTGTTTGACTGGTAAGCGGCCGTTTCTTTGACATTTTTGCCCCTCCGTCCTTACACCTGGGCCCAGGTCACCAGTTCACTCTCTCTCCCTCTCATTCTCTCACCCGAGCCGCACGCTCTCTCTTTCTCCCCCAAATCGCCTCCCGCTGTAACCCTAACCCTAGCTCGCTCGATCCAACTCGCAAGGCTCGATCTCCTGATGGCAGCCACGGTGGAGCTTCAGATTTGACTCTGCGCCGCACTCTACTACGGCGGCGGCGGCGGATGGATGGGGATAGTAGTTGCGGCGGCAGCGGGCGGCGGCGAACGAGGGAGCACACCGCAGCCACAGAAGCATGCTTCGGCGGGGTAAGTTTCTCTTCTAATCTGGCGGAGTCTCATGCCATTTGTAGTTTGATTTGGGATTTGTTGACCTAGTTCATAGTGCTCATGGCGTTGGGATCTGTCTCTGTTTTCCATGGTCATCGTAGGATCAATCCCGATAGAGCAGTTGGGATGGAATGTAGAATGGAAACCACACTTCTAGCTAGAGCTGGAACAAAAGCAACCAATATAGGATTCGCTTTTCCTTTTGTTGCTGACAATAAATGGACTTTTAATCAGTTTAGATCTGCCATATGTGCTCAATATCCATGGGGTCTATATGATGCAGTGGAATTCAGGTACTGGGACATTGAAAAAACAGCTTGGGTCCCTGTCCAGTGTGATGATGAGCTTGGTATCATGTTTGCAATACATGATTCTTTCCCTGCTAAACTAGAAATCAGTGTCATACAAAGGAAGAGAGGAGAGCCAGAGAGCAGAGGAACAAGATCTCAGTCTAGGTCTAGAGATAAAGGTAGGACCAGCCAATCAAGGGGCAGGAAAACAACAACTCATAGTAGAGGCAGCATCAGTTCCATGCAGGCACCATGAACACCTACTGTAGAAGTTCCTAAGAATGCAGGTCCCTCTCATAGTAGAGATTCAGTTGACCCCTATACTGAAGAGGGACTACCAGATGATTGGCCAAGTGATGATGAGGATGAAAAGTTGTTTCCACAGTTTGTAACAAGGAAGAAGGGCAAGGAGAAAGATGATGAGGGGGAAGATTATGTTCCACCCCCTGAAGGCATGTTTGATGAGGCAGGTGAAGATGAGAAGGAGGAGGACAGGGACATGGGATACTCTGAAACATCTGATGAGGAAGACCAGATGTGCAATACAATAGAGATGATCCTTCTTTGGCACAGGGAACAATAGTTTCCAGTGCTTTAGAGTGTAGAAATGCTCTTGCAACCTTCTCAATAAAGACTCAGAGTGAATTTGTGATAGACAAGAGTGACAGTACTAGGTTGACAGTGCATTGTGCTTATAAGAGGTGTCAATGGAGGATGCATGCCTCCTTAATGAGACATAGCACACTGTTTCAGGTATCAAATATAGCAACTAACATTGCATTTGTAGTTAGCAGCATTGATACTGTATTTTGTTTGTTTGTTGTAGCACATAGGTTCTAACATGTGTCTGAACTTTCATGAATGCAGGTTAAAGTGAACAAAACTGCTCATACATGTCCCAGTGTGAACAGGAGAAAAAGATTGAAGTCAGGTAAGAGTAGATGGGTTGCTGATGCTGTGAAGACCTGGGTTTTAGAGGATTCAGACGTGGGACCAACAGAATTGCAGAAAAATTTGAAGAAGAAGTATGGCCTGGCAGTTCCATATATGAGAGTATTCTATGGGAAGCAAATGGCACTTGACAATATCTATGGTAAGTGGGTTGACTCTTTCCAGTTATTGTATACCTTCAAGGCAGAAGTGGAGAAAGCATCTCCTGGTAGTGTAGTTACCATGGATAAACACACTGTGCAGTACAAACTAAATGGGAAGAGTAGACAGAAAGAGTGCTTTAGAAGAGTATATGTTTCTTTCAAAGCATGTTGGCAAGGTTTTTTGAATGGATGTAGGCCTTATCTTGTAGTAGATGCCACTGCATTAAATGGCAGATTTAGAGGGCAACTAGTTAGTGCATGTGCTGTGGATGCTTGCAATTGGATCTTCCCAGTTGCATATGGAGTTCTAGAGGGTGAAAATATAGAGTTGGACTTGGTTTTTTCAGAACTTAAGAGAGCTTATAGGACACCCACCAGGTCTTGTTATCCACACTGATGCATGCAAAGGCCTGGAGATTGCAGTGGAAGATGTGTTCCCAGGTGTGGAGCACAGAGAATGCATGATGCATTTGGCTGCAAATTTCACAAAAAAGTTTAGAGGAAAATTCTTTGATGAAAATTTATGGCCCTGCTCATTGACATACAACATAAAGAAACACAACTACCATCTTAGGCAGCATAGTAAGGCTGGTGTGAAGGAGTACTTAGAGGAGCATCATAGCAAGCTATGGGCAAGGTCACTGTTCAATGAAGTATGTAAAGTAGATTATGTTAATAACAATCTAGCTGAGTCCTTTAATTCCAAGATTAAAAAATGGAAGGGTGTACACATTGTGGACTTGCTAGACAAAATAAGACAATTTATAATGGAGAAGTTTGATCTCAGACAGCAGATTGCAGCTGCTACATTCATTGGCCACATCATAATCCCCAAAGTCATGAAAATGCTTCATGCAAAATCTAAGGACCTTGATATGGAGATAGTGAAGAGAAGCACATATGAGGCAGAGATCACAATAGTTGACAAGGAAAAGAGAGAGTGGAGATATCCAGTAAATTTGGCCACTGGGACTTGCAGTTGTAGAAAGTGGCAGTTAACTGGACAGCCTTGCATACATGCTTTGTATTTTATTACTTCAATGAGAGGCCCAGTAAGTGAGATTGATCAGTATGTACATGAGTACTTTTCTGTTGCTAGATTTAATGCTACTTATGCTGAAAATTTGTCTGCAATGGAGGGCAAACAACAGTGGGATGTGGTGGACCCTGGGTTTAAATTGTCTGCTCCATTGCAAAACAGGGCCCCTGGTAGACCTAGGAAGACAAGAATTAGGGCAAAATCTGAGGGAAAAGGACTTGGAGGAAGGAGAAAGAAATGTGGCAGGTGTGGAAGGCTTGGCCATCGTGGCACTCACTGCAAGGAATCCATTGACCCAACTTTTGGGGAAGAAGAGCACTGGGGGGCTGAAAATGCAACAGATGATCATTTAGATGCTGAAACAGATGCTGAAAATGCTACTGAGGTTGAAACAAATGCTGAAAATGCTACAGAGGTTGAACCTGATGCTGAAAATGCTATAGAGGTTGAACCTGCAATTGCTACAGATGCACCAACAGTGTCATATGCTGTAAGATGCAACTGCTATAGATGTTCTCATTTCAATTTTTGCTTCATTTGATGTTCTCATTTCCTTTTTTGCTGCATCTAATGTTCTCATTTCAATTGTAGCCCAAGGAAGAACTACAAAAAGGCAGCTGATAGAGGGATGTCACCAGCCAAGAAGAGGCTCAAGTTTGCACCAGATCCTACAGTAGGATCTGTAACTGGAAGCAACCAGCTAAGCAAAGAAGTGAGCTAAACTGTCACCACAAGGAGGAGTTCAAGGCTCTTAGCTAACCCTGCTTGCAACACTAGGAGCAAGAAGATGAAAGACCTATGACTGGAATCATTTACTGTTGTTTTTGTTCTTTAACAACTATTTGTGAACTTGTTAGCTGCTATCTTAAGTGTGTGATGCTGAAATTATGAACTTATCTAATGGTGAACTTGTGAGCTGCTAGTTTCAAATATTATGTGAGCTGCTATCTTGTGAGATGCTACTTTCAAATATTTTTGTGAGCTCCTATTTTGTCACAACAGACCATTTGTTCAAATATTTCAATCTATGCTATTTCAGTCATCGATCAAAGCAAGATTCTTGAATCATTTCCAAATAGCAACATCAGAACATTTCCAAATCACAACATTGTTCTGTGATAATACATACCCAAACCAAGCTCCATCACAACATACACTACAAAGAGAAATCCATTTAGTATGGATTATTAGACCACCCAGAAACAAATGTGGCCACAATGCTAATACCAAGAACTATGATAAATCCCCATGCTTGCATAAGCTCGTTCCTCTTTTTCATCTTCAGCTTCAGTTTCTTATTCTTCTCGGTTAGATACATCACCCTCCTCTCTAAATCATGAGATTTTAGCCAGCTCTTCTCCAATCCTGCATGAAGCTCCTCAAATGCACGAGCAACACGTTCGGTCGGTGGCGGGTCAATCCATACAACCCACTCACATTCATCAGGAAGCTGCAAAATCAATGATCGAATTAGAACGAGGAGAAAGAGCAGAATCGAATCAAGCTTAAAAGCCAAACACTTACATCAAGAGGGCAGCCGAGAAACCTTCTGCCGGAGCTTGCTCCTCCCCAGGCGACACAACGAGAAGGAATAAGCCCGTGGCCAGGGCACCGCTGCATCGACCGAACCTCAAGGCCACAGAATGTCAGATCGGGGATGTATAACTCCGATTGAAACTGAACTATCCCGACACCATCAACCTAACAGCAGCAAAAAACCCCAAATTGATGAACCCTAATTCCGTAATATGCCCATATCTCCCCCAAATCGACACTGAAACTTACATTGGCGGCCACCGACGAGCTCGTAGAAGACACCCCCGCCGTGCCCGACGTACACATCGCTCACCACGCCGTGCCTGACCTGCCCCTCTCTCTCTCTGACCACGGAAACGCCCGATCCATTACGTGCTCAAAAATGCCCCTGTCGTCGCGAGGAAGAAGAAAGAGGGGAGAGAGAGTGAACCAGTTAGTTGGGCCCAGATGTACGACAGGAGGGGCAAAAATGTCAAAGAAATGACACGTTAGTGGTCAAACAGCCTTGACTAGACGGAAACGGCTCGGAGGGGCATTTCTATAAGGGCACATCACGGCGGAGGGGCATTTTTGAGCAGGCTTTGGAATTAGGGGTATATCTGATTAGGTGGTTTGAGTTAGGGACGGAAATGCAAATGGCCCTTATTACAAATATAGGTTCAACCACCAATGCATAATTCGATGCACATGTACATATACTGAAGAACTACAAAAGCACCAAGTAAAGAATGGTGAACCATAGATGTACTAAAGACTGTAAAGAGAGAGGCGAAAGACATTCTGGTTGCTAGAGAAGGTGAAGCGGAATGCCCATATTGTGCCCTCCTCCATGCGTAATGTGCGCACGATTCTAGGCCAACCCCTTGTGATGGCTGCCCGTCCATCCTTCACTGTCTTCATTACGACTTCTCGATGCTCATTGTAGTCTGGATGAAATACTTTAACCTTCATTGTGTGTCCACCAATCATGTACTTTGTGAGGTAATCTTGAGTGAACTGCTTTGGGAACCACTGTGAACGAGAAAGATTCATACATTGTTGTCTAACAACTCATTATGGGTAGTAAAAAGAGAAGGCTGCAGAGTTTGTAGTTGCCATCCTACAGCTCATTGTTGTGTTGGATAGACCATAAACAAATAATTTGCTTGCCACCATTCATATCTTTTTGCTAATAATCCTTATCAATTTCCTCACTTGATGCTTGTTCATGAATATCTCATTGCCCCATACGCAAAAAGGGTCGGTGCATGGATCCTTGCCAAGGGAATATGTACCCACAAGTCAATATTAGAAGCTAACAAGTGTCTAGGCCTGGGTCTATATGCACTACATTATGGAACTACGGGGGGAGTACAAGCCAAGGGATAAAGCTAACCTCGGCGGAAAATGGTGGCCACTCCCGTTGTTCTCTTGCATAAGTCACTACAAAAAAAATACACTTCCGTGATGATACGTGTTTGTCATAGTAGGTCGCGTTTTTTGTCATGTGTACATCCATGACAAATTTATGACAGAATCAAGATAGTCATACCTGTGCTGTCGTAGAAGTGTTCCATGACATTACCAAAATTATCATCACGGAAGTGTCCACTTCCATGACGATAAATCACGCGTCACAGAAGTGCTTTCGTCAAGGGTGACCGACACATGGCATCCACCGTAACGGAACGCCGTTAAGCTATCGGGTCGGGTTTTGGATCCGATAACCCGTTAACAGCCCCGACCAATGGGGATTTTCCACGTGTAAAATCATCATTGGCTGGAGGAGACACGTGTCAGGTCCGCGTTGGCACAGGTGTCACTCATCCAATGGGCGAGACGCGCCTATGATAAGTTGACACGTGGACCGGCCCATCAAGTTTAAATGGGCCGGCCCAACTGAAGGCCCACAAGATTTTGCGGACCATAATGGGCCGGCCCAGCTTAAGGCCCACGAGATTTTGCGGACCATAATGGGCCGGCCCAGCTAAAGGCCCACAAGATTTTGCGGGCCATAATGGGCCGGCCCAAGTAAAGGCCCACAAGATTTTTGTGTGCCATAATGGGCCGGCCCAGGTAAAGGCCCACAAGATTCTTGCGGATCATAATGGGCCGGCCCAGCTAAAGGCCCACGAGATTTCGCCGACATTAATGGGCCGGCCCAGCTGTAGGCCCACAAGATTTTGAGGACCCTAGTAGGCAGGCCCATTAACTGGCTGCCATGTTTTGGGCCAAATGCCGGCCCATATTTGATCCGGTCCATTAATGGCCTGCCACGCTCCGGGCCTAATAGTGGCCCATATGAGATCCAGCCCGTTAAAAGCCTACCACGTTCTGGGCCAAATTACGGTCCAGATCAGGTCCGGCCCTTTAAGAGGCTTTGGGCTCAATTATGGCCCATATCAGATTCGGCCCGTCAACTGGACACTATGCTTTTGGGCCCACTTGCTAAAGGCCCACTTAGTAATTCGGCCTGATATTAGTTTTGGCCTGTTAAGGGCCCGTTTAACATTTCGGCCCTATATTAATTTCGGCCTGTTAAAAGCCCGTCATATAGTTGGGCCTAACTACGGCCCGGTTTGCATCCCGCCTGCTCGCAGCCGATATCTGACTGGGCCAAACAAGGACCGAGACAATTTTGGCCTGTTAAAAGCCCGTGATTTGATTCGCACAATCATGGGCCGGGGTTCATTTCGGGCTGCTGCCGGCCCGTGAGCTGTTCGACATGTTTCAGGCCCAACCTACGTCATGATTGCATGACGGCCCGATTATGTACCGTAATTTTACGGTTTGGCCGGTTTACTGCAAAGACAGGATATATATATACAGTAAAATAACTGCAACATCGTGAATAAGAAAAAACCTAGACTATAAAATAAAGAAATTACGACATATTACATCCACTGGGCATCAAAGTTCGCCACTATGATAATAAAGCACAAGCAGACAGCAGATTACATACACTGGGCATCAAAGATCGCCACCAGTGCAAATAAACACGCCGACAAAATAATATACAAAACCGACAGCACTTCAATAGAGTTCAAGAAAGGTTAGCCCTGCTGGGGAGCTACAGCGCAAGCAGTTGAGCAAGATGATGAGACTGCGCTTGTTCAACACTTATATCTTCCTCACTCTGAAAGATAAACAAGCAGACAGATGACAGGTTTTGCACATAAAAGTATCAGTGCTAACAATTCATCACATTTCTTACTGACGAATAAAGTGACACAATTTAAAATTGCATTAACACAACATGGTATTGTTCAGGTCAAGACATGGCAGGAAATGACATTGTGAAGGATTTGGCAGCTTCACGACACCACTGGATTACAGATCAAGAACTCATAAGTATCAATGGTTAGTGTGATGTCAATTTATACCATTTCAGATTGGCAAATAAAGAGACGGTTTAAATAATAGTAGAATGATATGACATTGTTCATAGTTAAGACATTGCAGAATATGACATTGTGCTGTAGTGGGTAGGTTCACCACACCACTGGATTACGGATGAAGAACAGAAGCATACATGCAGTGCAAAAGAAGATCACTTGCTCTGTATAGTTTAATTTACATGGTATGAAGAAGGAACTTGGTTGTACAACTGAAAACTTAAATTGAGAAAGGACAAACTTTTGTTTATGAACTACATAATAAACTTTAAACAAGCAATTTGATGCAAACACCAAAAATAAACAGCTGTTGCAGTCATGCCTAACCAAATATATACAACAAAGTTTGAAGGCTTGAGATGGACAAACTTACATTATTGGTGAAGACAGGCTCTATAAAGGCCTTGTCCATGCTGATCAGGGGGGGGGGGCAATTCAAGAAGTTTACCACAGAATCTTCTTCAAAAGCATTGCCTTCATTCTACATTTTGTTAAGAGTAAATATAGATGTGATAATATACGAAAAATGGAGAATATTTAAGATAAGATGAAGAGTGATGCTACATAACCAAGTAGCTATAAATGTAAGTGCAGCGATACAGGCAAAAGGTACAGCCAAGAGCAATGCACAGCTAAACTTCTTCAGTACCAACCTTATGGTAAGAGTAAATATAGATCTGATGTGTAGAAAATGGAGGGCAAAGGAAAATAAGCTGCAGAGTGATGGTACATGAACAACTACCTGTCATTATAAGTACACTGATAAAGGACAACATGTACTTACAAGAACAATGCTGAGCTAAAAAAACATTGGCATTGGATATATTCTACACTAATGTAACCATTCATACAGATCAGATAATTTGGAGCGAACAATTGATAAGCAAGCTATCATGCATACTGCTGTCACATAATGAACCAAGTATGTATGCAAGTACAGTGATACAGGACAACAGGTACTAACAAGAGCAAAGCAGCGGGCAGCATATTTGCGATATCCTGTCGTTCTTGTCAAACCGGAATTCTTCTTCGAGCAGATTTCCTGCAAAAAAGATCCATAAGGCACATGCGGAAAAGTAGAAGTTCAAATTGTCATGTGATTTCATAGACAGTACCTCATCCTGGGAACGAGACCAGTGCATAACAAGGTTTTTCCATTCAATGTCTTCTAAATTTAGCACAGCAGACTTCACCGGAAATTCGTTTATAGACTTGCCATCAAAGTGAAGGTGCGGTACTGTTAATATTAGTGTAACTCTCAAAGGCGACACAGCTCCCCGCATTTCCTTGCTATTCTTATAGGATTCAAGTGGGCAGGCCACTACAAATCCTATTCCTATGTTTACAAGATCCTACGAACCAAAGAGGCTCAAAGTGTCCATCACAACCGACCGTATAGACCTCTACACTGCAAATGTCCCTGCTCATCTTCAGTACAAGGAACATATTGTACTACTATCATACTCCCTCCGTTCCAAAATATAAGTCTTGGTAGAGATTTCCACTATGGATCACATACAGATGTATCCAGATACATTTTAGAGTGTAGATTCACTCATTTTGCTCCATATGTAGTCCATGGTGGAATCTATACAAAGACTTGTATTTAGGAACAGAGAGAGTACATATTAAAGAAGAACAGAAGAGGAACATGGTAAAGAAGAGCAAGCAGATTTTGGATAATAAAATGTTGGTTGCGCAGTGCCCACACATGATGAACCAGAGCGCATTAAGAATGCAACTCCCAGCTGTCTCTCGACCATTTCAGGCGGTTAGATGAAGATCCTACGTCTCCTAACCCTTCTTCTTCCTCGTCTCTGATTCTTCCCATACATAACACCGCACGGGCCGCTGGCCGGACCACCGGCCCCCACCGCCTGTGTTCCTCTGCCACCCCCACCCCCCACCCCCGCCCCAACCCCCACCCGCGTCAAGTTTTCTTTGTTCGGCGAGGCCCCACAACCACCCGAGCCCCTTCGATCGCACCGGCAAACTCCGCCGAGCTCTGAAAAATCGACTGACCCAATTTTGAAATTTAGTCTACCGTGATCTAACTAGTGTGGAATATAAAAGGGGAAAACCATAAGCATTGGGAGTATAGTGTTGAGCGTGCCATGGCGGATTTGAGGTGCAAACCGGACAAAGGCAACTTCGCAACCAAGACAAGAAATCAGAGTAAAGCAGTGGCGATCTATTTTCTTGCTGCGATAAATAAGTTGAGCAGATACGAAAGAGTACCGCCTCTGGTGCGGCGCCATGTACGCATCTGCTGAGAATTTGACGGTGCTACGGTAGCGATGGCTGTCGGCGGCGTGGAAGCAGATCTAGGAGGGTAGACGGTGGCGGCGGGGCGCGGTGGACGAGACGGTCGTAGGAGCGGCACCGGCAAGGTGGACGACGGCGGGGATGAAGCGAGAGGACGAGATGCATGGATCCCGGTCCGAAGCCGTGGATGAGAGAGGTCGATCTCTTGTAATGGACGGCGGTGTCGGGGTATCAGCTCCGGCATGGTGGAGGAGGACGGCGGTGGATGGGGTGGCGGACGGCGGCGGACGGAGGAGGGTGGGGTGGAGAGGGTGTTTTGGCGCCCACGGAGTACGAATGGGGAAACGGGAGGTAGAGAGGAAGGGGGGAACCATGTATTCAGGGCGCGCTTGTCTCAAATGCGAGGAAATTTACAAACTTAGCCCCCGTTTCAAATTTCTACTACATCACAGCAACATTAGTCGGTTGGGGATATGACGGTAATCTCGCATACACCGAATATTTGCCGACGAGAGTTTGCTTTTGGCGCCCATCGTGTATGAATATGAATCGGGGAGGGAGTCGATTTCGGCTAAGGACACACTGTGTTTTGGCGCCCACCGTGTATGAATCCGGGTGAGAGGCGGTTACGTCATGTTTGGGTGAAATTACAAACCTACCCCTATCAAAACCTATAGAAATCCAGCAGATAGGCTTTGCGTGGCAGGGATAGGCAGTAGTGATTTCCATCTCGCAGATTTTGGTTTCGGGCGGTTACTGCGACTTTCACCGCTTCATTCAAATTTTACAGAGTGCACGTTTACCGTGCCAACTCAATTTGAATCCCGTTTGTATTCTATTTTTTCGGGCGGGATCCATTTTCAATTGGAATTACATTCTATATACATCATTTTTTATATATACTTTCAAAAGCACAACACCATTTATACATAAATATGGTTTACAAATGGCATGATCTCAGATTCATAAGGTTGTATCCATCAATTTGGATTTTCAAATATTTGAAACCACTTTATGTTGAAATCCAATGTATGCATTCCTCGCTAACTGTCTCCAATTAATGTGTGTTTCATGCGGGTTTTTTACTTCTCAAACATGTATAATGTGTTTCACACACGCAACATATAGTGTAATCCCGTTTAGACATTAATTGCATATAAACCATGCATTGTTTGTAATTGAAGAATCTATGGATCACCAATATTGATAAACTATATAACATTACACGT
Organism: Aegilops tauschii subsp. strangulata; assembly: GCF_002575655.3. Classification (NCBI taxonomy): domain Eukaryota; kingdom Viridiplantae; phylum Streptophyta; class Magnoliopsida; order Poales; family Poaceae; genus Aegilops; species Aegilops tauschii. The sequence goes on along the minus strand of NC_053038.3, from coordinate 320,476,549 downwards.
GTGCCCAAATTCAAATGAATATGCATGTTTGATACACCAATTTGCGTTATGATATTATCGATGTCGTGATCTCCAGTTTAAATATTTGAATCCCCTTTAATCCAGATATTCGTCTCATATAGCTATCACTCATGCTTATATAGGACTATCTCTCTGGACCTATACGCGTTCATCGTCTCTCAGGTATCTCTCGTGCTACCTGTATGTCGACAATGATCTTTTATCTTCGTAACACACTGACGGTACTCTCTCCCTCAACCTTCATCACTCTATCTCTCTCTAAGTATATCTCGCTCCCTGCTATGTGTCTCTAACTATGATTCTCCATGTGGAATCTCTTTCTCTCACACAAACACAAAACTTTGTCTCCCGGGGTCTCATTTCTCTCTACTATTCCCATGTGTGCCACTCGCACACCCCTCATACAGAGATGTCTTTCGCTCCTTAGATCTGAGAACCTACGACTCTTCCTCTTCAATATCTCTTTCTCACACACAAACACAAACTCTGTCTCCCAGGGTCTCATATTTCTCCATTGTTCTCTTGTATGTCGCTCACACACACCCTCTCTCCCTAGAGATATCTTGCGTTCCCTCGTATGTCTCTCTAGCTATCACTCTCGTTGTGAAATATCTTTCTCTCTCGCAGACACAAAACTCCGTCTCTCTGGATCTCATTTCTCTCTGATATCTGTTTGTATGTGACTCACATGCACCCTCTCTCTATCTCTCTCACACCCACACACATAACCCAACCTTCTGATCCACTCGACTCCTATCTCTAACGCACACTAGCTAGCATCTTTATCTTTCTATTTATCTGTTTCTCCATCAACCTTCTTTCTCGCCCTCACTCTTGATTCCTATCACGCACACTACATATGTTTCTCTCTACATGCAGTCAAGTGCCCTCTCACACACATATATAACTTCACCCTTTGAACCACCCGACGGTCATCTCCAACACCCAAACTAGCAGATTTCCCTCTAGCATCTTCATCTCTGTATCTATCTGTAGTTTCTCCGTCAACATTTCTTTCTCGCACGGAGTCTTGCTTCCTATCACCAACACTATATATGTCTCTCCACACATATGCATTTATAGGTTGGTCTCTTTTGCACAATCGTTGCGCCTCACTCCCTCTGCTCGCCATAGATGCATGCTCCAGCCCACGCCACTATCTCTTAAAGACAAAAACACATGCTCAATTGTCGGGCCTTTTCCCTGCATTCTCACATGCATGCATATTGTCATACCGATCCGTCTCTCCCATGTCGTTGATCTTATGACTTATGTCTTCTTTCTTTTATCTCGATCATGCGCGCGCGCACACACACACATCCCACGTATGCATGTATACCTCTCACACATGCACGTTCAAGGTCTCTATGTCTCCTTACGTAGTTAATTACCCTCAATCCTAACGCCACATCGAATCGTTCTCCTCTTTTGTGCACATAACTTCCGCCTGGATGGGTAAAACACACACTCACACTTAACAATCTCCTTCTAGCTACCCCCCGCCTCTCACTCTTCCCTATATCCCCGAAACCAATAAGACCATCCCTTTGTTTAATTCCCGCCTACATGCACCATCGATATATAGTAGTCTTCCTCGGTGTCTCTCGAACAAACACGTTCTCTCGATGTCGACTCCTCTCACGCGCACACACCTTCTCTTCCCTCTCTACGGGCATTTTCTCTCTCGCACCCCATCGTTGGTGGCCTCTGCCATACACATCACCTCTCTATGATGAAGCCATGCACACTTAAATTACATCTGCCACAGAGGACCCCGCGACACACACACACACACACACACACGCACCCCCCCACACACACTAAGACTCCATCTCTCTCTCTCTCTCACACACACACACACAAACACACACACACACGCACCCCCCCACACACACACTAAGACTCCATCTCTCTCTCTCTCTCTCTCACACACACACGCACAAACTAAGACTCCATCTCTCTCTCTCTCACACACACACACCCCACACACACACTAAGACTCCATCTCACACACACATGCTCTAGGCGGAGCATTTGTTCCTACCACCCTTCATCCAACCTTACCCGTATGATAAACAATCACCTTTATTTACTTGCATAACATGGACAAATTCCACTTTACTTTAGTAGTCAGCAAACTTATCATCTGTACCCTTATAAAAAATGAGTTGGCGGTGATGGTGTGCTTGCCATCTTGTAATACATACCGTATGATCTATATCCGAGGATAGAAAGCAAACTATGATAATTTTACAAAAGATACCCGCACCTCTCTCCACATCATTATCTCCCGCAACCTCATTGCTCAGCAATTAAAAAAGGAATAAGTCTCTGGAACAATCTAGCATGCATGGTGGCCGCTGCCGCCTGCCGGCGCCATCCATCCCCATGCCTCCGCCCATTCCGACCACCAGTCACCACCACGTTCCACTCCTCCTCGCCTGATCTCTCATCATTCATTTTTTTTGATGACATTCTCGAGATACCAGTTTTCCGATAAAATTCTCGAGGTATCATTAGTTTTTACACATGGGATTACTCCTGCATGGGTCAATCACAACAGGTGTTCTGTAAAAAAATGCATATTGATGTTCCGTGCAATGCAGAATCTTGCTTGTAATTATGTAACGCAAATCACGAGCAGGAAGTGACATTTTTTTGACACAACCACGTTAACATGGCCACGTAAATCACTAGCTAAAGTAAATACCATTATACTTATATCCCGATGCAAAAGGTTGAGTACATGTCCGAAGAGTAGAGTCGCACACACGCACTCTGTCTCTCAGAATCTCTCTCACACACACACACCAGTTCCGCGCCCACTTAAGCAGACACGTATGTTACAATTTGTGCACCCGCGGGTACACGTGATGCTGCGCATTTATTTAAGACGGAAGGCGAACCCAAACAGTAGCTGCATTCATTCCCCTACCGCCGCCTCTTCTCTGGTCGCCGTAGCCCGGTAGCCATGGGCCGGCCGAAGGTAACAACATACGCCATACTCCCGCCGGAGCGGCGCTTTAATATGGAAATTTTAGTGGTCATGCATGAATCTTTTTGTGCTAGAACTCCTATATAAGGGTTGACCGGTCGCTTCCCGCGGACGTGTGCGGGCGGTGGAAGAGGAAGGAGAAGGGAAGCGGGCTGTGGAGTAACGTTTTTTACCACAATTTCTTAGGAAACTGAGTGCAATAATTGAGTAGTTTTGCAAACTACCAGTACTACATCTGAAACGGTTCAAAACCTATACTCCCTTGCCAGCGCGCGCTTCCCGCGTGAAACGGTCAGCGTCGCCCTGGAGCGTCAGTGCCGCATTAATGCCCGGCCAGAGCGGAGGCGACCTCTCACTGGCGCCGGCTTTGAAGTGGCGCGACGGCCGAGAGAGCGCCGCTTCCCGGTGCATGCGACTGCTCCGCGTCGAGACTGGCCATAGGCCCTGTTTGGATCCATGGGTTAGAGTTAGTTTGAGCTAGTTGGGGCTCAAATAGCCCTAAAGTATCCAAGCATGAGGGTTTAAATTGGAGCAAGTTGCACCGAACCCACCCAAAAAAACTATCCCACCCAAGAGGTGCTAACTGGAGATAGTTCTCATTGGGACCACTGAAAAATCACTTTTCTCTCTCCATGAAGTGCATTTATTGTCAATCTAACCCTATCACTCAAACACCTCTTTGGCTACAGTTAGTTCAGGGTTAGTCATGAGTTAGTCTAACCTCTAGCTAAGTTAGAGTATCAAACAGGAGCAGTATAGGACATGCAAGTTGCTCAAAGCATACAGGCAAATTCGTACGTGAAAGGATTTTTTTTCTTTTTGAAAACGGAACGTGAAAGGAATTTTTTTTAGAATGCTCTTGGCATGTCGCTAACATGTGATAGTTAACCGACCTCAATAGACGGCAGAAACGCCAGCCCGCCGCACATTGATAGAGACGAGGAGGGAGAAGCGATACAGGCTGCTGGATTACTAGAGATAGGTGTCGCACGGAAGCCAAGAAATATGGTGATACCGTGGGTTAGCCATGTACTAGTATGATGTAACTACACTGGGCTGCCGTGTTTCGTACTCTTCCAGTCCACTGTGGAGATGATTGGTTAATTTTATATCGCTGAATAATATTAAATATTATGAGTGCAGACTCTCCACCACGAGGTTCCTTGCTCCTTCTCGGTCGTCCGGAATCTATGTTCTTCCACTCTATTTTTTTATGTGAGCTTTGTTCATCCTTTTGCCAACACGCGAGACATCTAGCATCAAGGTGCACGTGTTATGCAAGGATCGTTCCATCTATATGAAGAACACGTGGGACTGGAACTACGAGACGGACATGTACCCAGGAGTGGACGTACGAACCTGAGTAATGTAGCACAGTAAGTGAAGTAGAAAGGCACAAATGGTATGAACATGCATGGCATATAGGGTGTGTTTGGTTGCGTTCTCATCTCAGCATAGTTGTTCCCTCTTCAGGCATGCTCAACTCAACACCCCTCTTCATGCATGCTCTCTTCATGCATGCTTCTAGTGTATTTGTGCTAAACTAGTGTGGACTCATGCACCCTCCATACACTCTACCAAACACCCAAAAGTAGGTCGAGAAGGGAACTCTTGGGCGGCATTTGTCTCTTACTACGTACTACCACTAAATGTTGTATGTGCAATGCGCGGTGATGTTATGGAGTACGTGCCTAAGTACTCTACTACTACTATATTAGTTGGAGGCACATATTAACTTTTATATTTGTTACGTGTATGCCCCGAGACCTTCCAACTAGACGTGTCTTTCTCTCCAGGTCGCACTTTGTATCGTTCATACCACTAAGTACTACTACGTGTGGTCTCCGACCCAGAAGTGGAAGAAGTGGAGACACTCTACCATGCTGTTTTTTTACACTGGGCTCTACCACGCTGTTCATGTCCCACTCCTTTCGCCGACGTGTGGGACATCCAGCACGTGCCGTGTTTGGCACCCTTCGTCGTAAGAGTTGAAACGCTAGCATTCATCAGAAATAAAAAATAATTATAAATCGGCAGTGATACTATTTTTTGCGAACCAATCAGCAGTGATACTATACCACACGGTTTCCTTGCTCCTCGATATCGGGAAGAATACTTCCGTTCGCCAACATGTGGGACGTCGACCATCCTGGTCCACTTGCCATGCACGCAGAACTCCAAGGGAGAGTCACCCAGGTCGTCGCGCCGCAGTAACAATGACTAATGAGCCGTCAAATCACAGGCCCACTTCCCACTTTGAAGTTGCTCGGACGAAGGAACCATCATGACTTCATTGAATTCCGCTTCTTGAAGAAAACTACTGTACCAGCAGTACTGCTAGCTACAGTAGTTACTCCAACAGAGGCCTCCTTTCATTCATAGGATAGGAATATGAAAATCATAGGAAGTGAGATGACATGCATCTCAATTCCTATAGAGAAAGAGATGCCATTTGATGCTTAGGATAGGAATTTTTCCATTTAGTCTAGGCTAATGTACTGGTAATTTGCTCTAAAAACTACAATAGTAACTAGTAGTATTGGTACATGCTCGTACTCAGACACAGACACACACACTAACTACTAGTACTACTACTTCTCACATGCTGGCCAGACGCCGTCGTTCTCCTTCCCGGCTTTGTCGGCGACACCCCACCGTGCTTGGATCTCCGCCGACCTCTCCGCAGCAGCGCGTGCGTCCTTTTCTTTCTTGCGGCGGCGGGCCTCTCTTTTCTTGAGTGCTTTCTGACTTTTCCGCTCCCTCTATGCGGCTTTGGCCGCCTCTTGCTCTACCGCCCATTCGGCCTTGGCATCTTCAAATTCCTCCCACATAGTTGTGAGGTCGCGAGCGGCGATGAACTCGGCACGACGGGATGCCATCGCTTCCCTACCATTTTGTGTGCGGTCGTGGGCGGCGAGGAACTCAGCGCGGCGGGATGTCATCACTGCCTTACCGGTTACTGTGCGGCGCGGTGGCATGAACGACGCTTGGTGAGAGCTCTGGGGTGGAGTGGCCGGACAACCGTATAGTGCATTGGTTTGTCAAGAGATCAAGGACAGAAGACGAAGCAAATTTGGATTCCCCTTCAATCTTGGTCATTTATTACCGAGTAAAATGCATTGGCGGTCATCGAACTTGTCTTGATAGCTCACTTTGATCATTGTATACGAGATATGGTGATTATACGGTCACTGGCTCATCGTATAGCTCTGTATTTGTCTGTTTGACCAGTCAAATAGTCCGCATGTGCCTCATTAGCTCGTGTTCTTTATCTATATACGCGGACCTACCTGTCAATGGAGAAAGAAATACTGTAAAAACCAAAATTATGCGTATGTGGGGAATCAAACCACGGACTCGTCGCTGCAACACACCGTCGTCAGCCAAATGAAAATGAAATACTTCGCGTCAGACACTCACGCTCACGCTGTCAAAGCATGCTAATGGATGCACGTCGCCCTCTAAATCAAAGTCCTGCTCATGGCGCAACGCAAACGGCGAGCCCATCACCTGCGCGCCCTGGCGGTGCCTGACATTACTGTTTAGATACTTGATGGAGGCCTACGCGAACGCCGAGCATGTATTCACTTGGCTCACCACCAACGGTCATACTTGGACCGCCTTGCTCATGTATATCGTCCATCACAACGACAATCTATAAAACAACCTAAGCTAGAGAGGGTACTATGGTAGTATGGTACGGAGTATGTACTATCGTGAGCCACCGATCTTAGTGCCACTGCACACCGAAACCCCTTCCATCGCTAGCGCGCGCTTCCCGCCTGAAACGGTCACCGTCTCTCCAGAATGTCAATGCCGCATTCACCGGACTTAACTGCAGGTGCAATTGGTGTGTCACTGACATGCGGGCCAGATGCCCGTTGGGCCCACATGTCAGTAACCCAAACGCATCTGCAGTTAAGTCACTGAAGCAGCATCCGCATTCACGCCCGACGAACCTACTCCGGCGCCAGTTGTCCATCCGTCTGCCGCGGCTCATTGCCATTCGCCTGCTATATTAACTTGAGCCCCAGCTCCCAGCCATAGCCAAAGACCCACAATTATTCTCCTCCGGTCCCTTCCTTCTGTCGGCACCACTTCAACCATGGCCTCCTGGTGCTCCGAAGCTCTCTTGGACGTACTGTTGCAGGAGCATAGGAGGGACATCGGCGGCTCCGCTCCGGGCACGCTCCAAAGCTCTCTTCGACGTACTATCGCAGGAGCAAACGAAGGAGATCGCCGGCACCCCCCCCAGGCCGCCCTCCGCCGCCACGACCACGAAGCCGGCGCGCGTGTGCGGGCGCAGCCGGCAGCGAGGAAGAGTAGTACATGGTAGGTCGCCGCCGCTCTGGTCCCGGGAAGGCCACTGCTACTCCACTCAGTCGACGCCAAGCTTGGTGGGGTAAACATCGGCGGCCGATTAGCCGCTTGACGGCGACGTGGAGGCAGAAATCTTCAGAACCTTGTGCTCCGGAGGAGGAGGTTATCGAGGCGGATGAGGAGGAGGCTAAGGCAATGGCCGGCTTTCTCGGGTTCATGGCCGGACATGGTGGTCGGGCGTCGGTGATCGTTTAGATTAGGTTTACAGTAGGTTTTAGTACGGTTTGTGCGAAATATGTAATGAATTTCGTCCAGTTTGTAGGAAAAGTTTTCGAAATGTAATGAATTTCATCCAGTTAATTTGAAATTTGCTTTGTTTGCACGAATTTCGTCCGGTTAGTTCATATAGTTGTCGAAAGGTATGCAGGCAGCATCGGATGGCATCCATCAGTGTCCTCGGACAGATGCCGATGTAAATTTGTGGGCTAGCACTGGAGATGCCCTAACTATCATGCTATAATCGCTAACAATCCTCCATTATTTGGCAGGGAACTGTTATCCCTCGATCAAAATCAGATCCGCGGTGTTTCGCACTCCTCCCGCGTAAGAGTGTGAACTCTTGCTTACATAAAAATGGAGCAAGTGGACGGCACTGTAGCACGTCATATCACTCGAACTAGCCTGCCTAACGAGCGGGAAAGCACCGCCCTCATCATTTTGTTCTGGATTTCTATCGATCGATCGCGCGAAAATGTTACGCTCGGCGGGCGTCAGCTGAGAAGAGAGAAACGGGGGAGGGAGAAGAGATCGCCCACCCGCCGCGCACGGACTCCAAGATAATGTGAGGTGGGCCATGCTGGAGTCCGGACCGCTTCCGGAGCCCGCTCTCACTGCCCTGGCCCCTCAAGACGCCAGCTGCCCGCCGCATGCATGCATAGCAAGTAGTACTCCTTATGTGGAGGAGAGAGAGGCATTGACAAAGTCAAGGAGTGGGCTCTGCAAGAGCCCGTCTCTACACGTGCTCCTAGGTATAAAAAAATAATTCTAAAAAAAGGCATAAAAAACAATTGTGTCTTAAAAAAAGAAAGGTAAAAAACATTTGAGAGGAAATAGATAGAGAAAAAGTGAGAAAAAGCTGTAACCTGGGCATTTGTCAGGACCCCGATTCTAAGTCACACCGATCTAGCCTGTAACACCTCATATCACTTTGCGGCCTCACGCACGGTATTCCCACGGGTGTCGCCTTACCATGGCCCGGGACCGTTTGCGCCTTTTGGCTCACGTATATGATAATGTCGCTAGCATCCATATGACAGAGAACCCGGGCCGACATGACTAGTCGTGAACCCAAAGTGGCACTAACTCACGGGGACAGGCATACATGAATCAACATCGAGCATGTCGGTCAGCAGCGTGTGAATCCGGGCTGTAGCACTGGGCTAACAGGACTCTGGGAACCCGGGCTGTAGCAGGCTAGGCAGGACTCCGGATGTCACCGCGTGACATTTCCCCGGAGGGACAGACACATGAACGAAGTGAATCACATGCTGGCCAGTCAAGTGTTCCGGAGCAGTAGTGCTGGGCTAGCAGGACTCCGGTGAACCGGGCTGTAGCGGACTACTATGGCTCATGGAAGCACAAGACTACATTTCCCCATAAGAGAGGCTACCAAGGATAAACAACTAGGTTGTCGGATCCCACACATACCAAGCATTTCAATCATACACACAATACGCTCGATATGTGCAAATACAACATGGCATCACAACAAGACTCTACGACTCAGAGTATTTATTCATTAGGCTTCGAAGAGCCAGATATTACAAACATGGGTCTCATGACCCAATATTCAGAGCATACAAGTCAAACACATGCGGAAGCTTAACATGTCTGAGTACAGACATCTACAAATGAAAAAAGGCTGAGAAGCCTGACTATCTACCAGATCCTGCCGAGGGCACAAGATCGTAGCTGAGGTATCAAGCTAAACGTCGAAGTCCACACGGAACTACTAGCGAGACTGGCGTCTCTCTGCAAAACATAAAATAGGTAAACGTGAGTACAAATGTACCCAGCAAGACTTACATCAGAACTAGCTACATATGCATCGGTATCAACAAAGGGGGGTGGTGGAGTTTGACTGCAGCAAGCCAGCTTTGACTCGGTGGCTATCCTAAACTATGACTGCAAGTAACTCTTTGAGGTGGCGCACACGAGTCCACATAATCACCATATCAATACGCCACTATGGATCCACTCCCGTCTCCCTACGAGAACGCCATCCATAGCACTCACGCTTATCTTGCGCATTTTAGAGTATCCACTTTCACTTGTCTATGAACTGTTATAGGCAACCCAGAAGTCCATTTCCGCGGACACGGCTATTCGAATAGATGATGTTAACCCTGCAGGGGTGTACTTCGACACACACGCTCTCACCACTTACCGCCGTTTACACGACATGTACTCGGCAACCTTCAAGCGGAAGCCCAGCGAGGGTGTCAGCCACAGCCTACCTAAACACTCAAGTCTCTAGTCCAGGTTTATCGCCTATTCAGGTTCCATCCGCAGGGAGTCCGGCCGAGGTTTCCACATACGGCCCCGAACGATGTGTGCGGGGTTCCGAGACACCAAACGGGCGCCCGGCATGCCCGGCCACGTGCCTACCGCATCACAGCCCACCCCTCCGGTCAGCGCTGCCCACGGCCTCCAGCATACTACAAACACCAGAAACTACTTGCAACTCCTGGACAGAGGACAAGGGTGATTAAGAAGCCGAGAGGGTCCATTGGTTTCGGGCCCAATGCGTGGTAGTAACTGTATCATGGATCACAAACACAGAACTCAGTTCCTGAGGACGGCTGCAATGAGACAACCCACCATGTACTCCTACATGGCCTCTCACCGCTACCTTTACCAAAACGTGTTCACACACTTAGCTCACACACAGTAGGACATGTTCATCACCATTCCAACTCATCCCCGATGAATCAGACCTGACACAACTCTAAGCAATAGCAGGCATGACAAACAAGCATGAATGAGTAGGCACACCAGGGCTCAAACAACTCCTACTCATGCTAGTGGGTTTCATCTATTTACTGTGGCAATGAGAGGTCATGCAGAGGATAAGGGGTTCAACTACCGCAGCAAGTAACAGATGAATCGTTGTTGTCCTAATGCAGTAAAAGAGAGCAGGAGCGAGAGAGAGTGGGTTTGTATCGGAATGGACAAGGGGGTTTGCTTGCCTGGCACTTCTGAAGATATTATAGTTCTTCATCGGTGTCATCGATCACGTCATCGGAGCATCGGCTACTGAGAGGGGACGGTTACCGGCAAACAGAGAAGGACACAATCAATGCAATGCGACAATATGGTGCATGGTCATGACATGTCAAGAATGTTATGATTTACACTAATGCATCTAGCAACAGTTTAAATGAGGTCCATATGAACTAAGGGTTCATATGCAAACTCCATATTTAGCATTTATAATGTCATTATCATGTTTTCACCTATACAGCAGGTATAACTTAGTTTTACATGCATGAAAATGATACAGATGGATAGATTGTATTTTTTATCATTTTTCATATATAAATTATTTCATTCTGAGCTACGGTTGATTTTATATGATTTTTAGAAGTTTGTACTATTTTCTGGAATTTTCTGAATAACAATAAATCTAGAAAATGATTTATTGCATCAGCACTGCGTCACTGTGACGTCAGCTGGTCAACAGCGCCTAACCAGAGTCAAACCTGATAGGTGTGGCCCATATGTCAGTGACACAGGGGCTAAACGCGGTCAAACCCAATGCTGGCTGGGTTTGACCCTGCGGTAGGGCCCGCTGTCAGTGGCTGTTAGGGTGATTAGCTGGTTGGGTTAGCGCCTAATGACGTCCATGTCATCGGTCGCCGGAGTTCAGCCGGCGGCGACCACAGAACACGGCGGGGCACGCCGGACTTGCGCTAGAGGCGTCGGCTTGGCACGCTGAGGGCACCAGGGGATAGCCCTTGATCTTGCGCATCCAAAGGACCAAGTGAGAGGTCGCGGGGTCACCGGAATTCATGCCGGCGACGAGCTTTGGCGGCGGTGGTGTTCGGTGGTGCACGGGCGCGTCGCTACGGTGTATCAGTGAGCAAATGGAGGGGTTGGGCAGCACCTGCTAGGCACGGGGAGCACTAAGAGCAGCGCGGTGAGGCCAGGGGAGCACGGAGGCTATGCGTGCAGCGGCAATGGCGGACGGCGGCTTCGGTGCTCGTGGGGAATGGTGCTACGGCAACCAAACGGGGACAGGGTTAGGGGAAATGACCCGGGGCTCACCGCGGTCACGAAGAGCTTCTCGGCGAGCTCGGGGAGGCACGGACGGCGTCGAATCGACAGTGGGGTTGCCGGCGGCCGAAGCTCGAAGACGATGACGGTGCAGTCGTTGTAGGGCGTCCGGAGTGGCTTATTTAGGTGGAGAGGCGTAGCGCGAGGTGGCGGAGCTGCTGGGCATCCTAGCTAGGCGAGGGGGGCTCGGTGGCCACGGCAACGGCGAGCGGCGTCGACGAGCTCCACTCGGGCAGAGAGGAAGAGGGAGCAGAGGAGGGGGAAGAGGTCGGGAGAGAGAGCAGCGAGTGAGGGAGAGAAGCGAGGGGCTGCGGGGCGTCTCCAGACGCGTCGGGGGCGCCTCGGTGGCAAGCAGGAGGTGGCCGCGTTCGCACGCGCGCGCTCCACGCTTCCCCTCTGTCTACTGGCAGGAGGAGGAAGACGGCTCTACCCTCGGTGGGCTAGGCCGCTACAGTGGTGGGCTGGCCCCTCTGGTGGCTGCATAGGTGAGGCCAGGTAAGCTCTCCCTCTCTTCTGTTTTCTAATTTGTTTTTGTTTTCTAATTATTTGCCTCTGTTTTGAGCTTAGGTAAAATACCAAGGCATTTCCTAAAATCCTGAAAATATTCATGGACACTTGCTGAATTTTTTCAGTGGCCCAAAAATAGTTCCAACATTATTTGAACATTTAAATTATTTATAGCATTTAAATGCCCAAAAGTCAAATACAATAAGATTTAAGTCAAAAATCCAGGATGGCCTAGAAATAGGTGCATCATTTTTGGCAGAGGTTTTCACCTTTAACAAAAATCATGAACTTTTCTAAAGGGCATTTGGGTTCATTGAAAATATTGTTTATTTGAACCTAGTTGAATGCATTTGGTGCTAGGGTTTCAACATCCCCATTTAAAGTTTCTTTGAAAATTAAACATGATGACATGAGGAACAAGCAAAGTCAAACAAGGGCTGATCTGGGGCTGTGACAGCTCACCCCCACTAAACAAGAATCTCGTCCCGAGATTCAAGACGTGAGGTAAGAAGACAGAGGGTACACAAAGCTAACACGATCTTCATGATCCAATTGCTCTTCGCGAAGATGTTGATCCGTTGCTTCAATTAACGTTGACGTCTTTGCTTTCGAGATCTTCATCCGACACGATGACGACAAGGGAAACTCTATAGAAATCGATCTCCTTAAAGATCGAGCAACTCACGATCAACTCACGGAATGCGACGTTGGGTATCTCTTGAGCTGAGACTCAACACATACATCGAGAGAGGGATGAAGTGAAACAGAGAACGAAGATTCAAGTTGATAAACACAATTCCACGTTGAATAAGACGGTGCATGGTTTCAAAGTAGCGAGGAGATAATTGCCACGATTCCATAACGGGGCACCTTGGGGAAGGTGACTCGTAGAACTATTCCTTAAGTGGCAAAAGAATTACTTTTGATCCTAAGATCATTGAAACTCTTTATACTAGCCTAAGGCAATCACAACAATCGTCTGGCAGAGTTCGAGAGAATGACACACTCGGGCTAGAATGGACGATGTGGAATACCTTGTTGAAGACAACGAAATGGATGATTTTTTTTATATATCATCGGAAATGAATGGGACTTATGGTAAGACCACTTGAAGATGATCTTGATCAGTAATTACTGAGAAGTGTAGTCCATAGTAGGACGGCACAATGACGGTGCAAACTGGGAACATAATGCAAATGCTGGAATGATTTTAGTAACAGGGGAGAAGCTCAACAGTAGAGAGTGAATCCACTGTTTCAAAGGTTATAGCATAATCGAGGAAACTGGGGCAATCCCAGTTAGTGCCGGTGAAAACACCTAGCGCTTGTGCGTGCTCTCAACAACTTGAGCATTTCCATATTCATCAAGGTTTTACCAACATCCGTGTCAAGGATCCTGGCAACACATCATACTACCATGATGAATGGTGATGGAGGATGCAGGTGCAAAGGAGGACAACACTTTCTCAGATTTTTCCTTAGCAATGCCAAAGAAGCAATCTGGATGATCGACCGAGAGACATTTAGCACTCCACTTCTAATGTTCTCCTTGATGTGCTAGCGTAACCCATTTATCGATATGGTTTGGTATCTAGAACATCAAGTAAAAGGTCGGACTTTGGGAGCACAAGAATCCATAAGGAATAACTACGGAAGTAAATCCTACGAAATCCTTATGGGGAGGTGGCCAACTTCCTTAATCAAGATACTACAATAATAGGTCTTCCGGCTGGGTGTGTTGGCCACGACATCCACTTTGCCGATTAACGAGAGACCAATATTGTAGTTCTTGGGAATGTTCCAACCATCATGTCTGCCTGAGATTTAGATCTGGTTGGTGTCAGAATATTCCAGACTCGTCAAGTCTAGAAAGAAAATTAAAGTTTGCAACACAAATCGACGAGAAGACGTTGCAAGATTCTCGGGAGATGGATTACGGTAGTAAGCTCCAAAACATGAGCTGGTTCTGCTACAAACATGTGAGCACGTTGTCCCAGACAAGCATGATCACATGGTAGTCTTATAATAAAACACTACCGAGTTCTGGTTGGGAACCATCAACGAGGATATCGAAGTTCTCTCATAAGTCCGGATTAGCTCTTATGAAGGAACTCCTTCTCCTTGAACAAGTCAGTTAGTGGCTTGGTGTGCTAGACAATTCATATGGAATGACGATGATCAGTCTAACAGACCACAGAATACTTCGCACGTGCATAACTGACTTGGGATGATTCCAGAGGAGGTAGAAACATGCTTTCTCAAATTCACGGCGGCAACTTGCATCAAATGCACATGAATTAGAGGAAGTCACTCCTTTCATCCAAACATAGGCTTCATGAACTAGCACAAAGAAAATGCTTTCAAAAGTTTCCAACACTAACTTAGATGTTCAACATGAATCATGGACAAGATGAAAATGTTGTCAATGGGCTTAACAACAATTCATCCAGGTTTCCATATAAATGTAATTCCATAACTATGTGAACATGGTGATAGCACTGGTCATACCAAAGGATGTAATGGTGTATGCTCGAGGGATCAACGACGAGTAAGACAACATTATGCATATCGTTGGTTCTGACTTGATTTGATGATAGCTCATACGCAAATCAAAGATTTGGGTAAGACAATAGATCCAACAATTGATCACGAGGATCAATCAATGAAGATATCATCTTTCTTTAACACACACACAGACACAAGATATCCCTTTGGAAATGAACTAAGTTAGACAACCTTTTATCTTCCAACTCTCCAAGTTGTTGTTTAGCTTGACCAACTAGCTCAGGGGTATCCAACACAGATTCTTGGAGAAGGGGTGGTTTATTGGAAAACCAACTTGTTCACAAACTCAACATATCGGTCAGGGACAACCTGGTGGTACTTCCGAGAAGATATTTGGAAAATCACGATCCACCGACATGTTATTAAGATCGAGAACAATCTTGCTTTTCAGGGCAAGACGATATGACCGAATAAGCAAGGACTGACACTATCCTAACTCATTGATCGAAAAGTACACCGGGAATATGGACTAGGTAGCACGATCAACCTCAGGATGGTGATTCAGTGACCAACACGCTAAGGATGAAATTATTGTCCTTTAACTACCAAGCAACGGAGTTGCTAGGAGTATAGATTTCACACACCACGATTCACTTGTCAGTATTCCGGTTACAATAACACGGAGACTGAGGAATGAATAACGATGGCCAGAAGTATCACTGCAACAAGAATTCATAAGGGTTGGTGCAATCCTCATGAGATTCCTGACATAAAGAGGGTAATACTCGTAGGTAGAATAGAACAAAAGCTGGTTAGGCATTTGATCTGCGGAAAACAACTACTTTGACCCAATCCCAGAGATGGACGAGGTACTGGAGTTTGTTTCTCCTAGTCATTTCGGATTAGAATGGCTTGACAGACCACAAGAATAATAGGCATCGATAACACAAATGCACAATTACTCCTGACTATCAATTGATAGACGAGGGCCAGAAAATAACTAAAGAGGGACAACTCCAAGGAACATATGTTTTTCTGAGTTGTGGATGCATAGATTAGTATGTCGAACCAAGTCCAACAAGTTTCTTCTAGATAACCCATGCAGAAAGGTAGGACTGGCAGTGTCACAATATGAATGGAGTACTCCTCAAGAGCGCCCTGGTTGTGATCTTTTGGTTAAAAGAACTTCTGCCATAATGGTTCATGGTATTGGAAGAAGGAGATACCTCGGACCTCGAGGACTAATGCAAGGTTACTAATATCCTAAAGGAACGAGCAAACACTAGCTACACAAGTTAAGTAGAGTGAATGTTGGGTTCAAGAACCCAGAAATAGAATGCCTACTAACTAAATGGCATCACGGGATGCTTTCGAGAATAGTGGCCAGAATCATCAGACTGGGGATGCGAGCATTGCTAGATTACTAAGTGGTCCTCTAAGACACCTAGGGTCATAATAATAACTCCACCATACACGACGAGGTAACGGAGTACCTCAACTCGACGATTAGTGTGGTTAATCTGGCCCAAAGGAACATCGAGAACGGACGGAAAGGATTTGCAAATGCATCAGACCATTTAGGAACCTGGGATGACTCGGACAGCATAACGGCTGTAAATGCTCAAAAGAATTGAGACATCCTGTAAAAATGGTGGCGTAACCACCCAGAAGCACAATATCAAGGTTCCGAGATCAACAGTTAACATACGGAAGTAGTAGAGACTGAACTGAGGCTTGAAACCAACAATCCTATAAGTCTACGGATTAGTAACACGTGATCCTGATAGAAAGATGAGAAGCCTAGTTCTTAATCCCCGTAGAAGAGAAGAGGGTGACTCAGATCAGAAGGGCATAAGGTAAAGGAGTAAAAAGAGCCCTACATTCCCTTCCACAATCAATTCCCTTATATAACTAAAGCATTTCTAGACTCAACTTCGACCAGTTTGGTTTGGTAATCCTACAGGCAGTCAGGCTCTGATACCAACGCTATCAGGACCCCGATTCTAAGTCACACCGATCTAGCCTGTAACACCTCATATCACTTTGCGGCCTCACACACGGTATTCCCACGGGTGTCGCCTTACCATGGCCCGGGACCGTTTGCGCCTTTTGGCTCATGTATATGATAATGTCGCTAGCATCCATATGACAGAGAACCCAGGCCGACATGACTAGTCGTGAACCCAAAGTGGCACTAACTTACGGGGACAGGCATACATGAATCAACATCGAGCATGTCGGTCAGCAGCGTGTGAATCCGGGCTGTAGCACTGGGCTAACAGGACTCCGGGAACCCGGGCTGTAGCAGGCTAGGCAGGACTCCGGATGTCACCGCGTGACATTTCCCCGGAGGGACAGACACAGGAACAAAGTGAATCACATGCCGGCCAGTCAAGTGTTCCGGAGCAGTAGTGCTGGGCTAGCAGGACTCCGGTGAACCGGGCTGTAGCGGACTACTATGGCTCATGGAAGCACAAGACTACATTTCCCCATAAGAGAGGCTACCAAGGATAAACAACTAGGTTGTCGAATCCCACACATACCAAGCATTTCAATCATACACACAATACGCTCGATATGTGCAAATACAACATGGCATCACAACAAGACTCTACGACTCAGAGTATTTATTCATTAGGCTCCGAAGAGCCAGATATTACAAACATGGGTCTCATGACCCAACATTCAGAGCATACAAGTCAAACACATGCGGGAGCTTAACATGTCTGAGTACAGACATCTACAAATGAAAAAAGGCTGAGAAGCCTGACTATCTATCAGATCCTGCCGAGGGCACAAGATCGTAGCTGAGGTATCAAGCTAAACGTCGAAGTCCACACGGAACTACTAGCAAGACTGGCGTCTCTCTGCAAAACATAAAATAGGCAAACGTGAGTACAAATGTACCCAGCAAGACTTACATCAGAACTAGCTACATATGCATCGGTATCAACAAAGGGGGGTGGTGGAGTTTGACTGCAGCAAGCCAGCTTTGACTCGGTGGCTATCCTAAACTATGACTGCAAGTAACTCTTTGAGGTGGCGCACACGAGTCCACATAATCACCATATCAATACTCCACTATGGATCTGCTCCCGTCTCCCTACGAGAACGCCATCCATAGCACTCACGCTTATCTTGCGCATTTTAGAGTATCCACTTTCACTTGTCTATGAACTGTTATAGGCAACCCAGAAGTCCATTTCCGCGGACACGGCTATTCAAATAGATGGTGTTAACCCTGCAGGGGTGTACTTCGACACACACGCTCTCACCACTTACCGCCGGTTACACGACATGTACTCGGCAACCTTCAAGCGGAAGCCCAGCGAGGGTGTCGGCCACAGCCTACCTAAACACTCAAGTCTCTAGTCCAGGTTTATCGCCTATTCAGGTTCCATCCGCAGGGAGTCCAGCCGAGGTTTCCACATATGGCCCCGAACGATGTGTGCGGGGTTCCGAGACACCAAACGGGCGCCCGGCATGCCCGGCCACGTGCCTACCGCATCACAGCCCACCCCTCCGGTCAGCGCTGCCCACGGCCTCCAGCATACTACAAACACCAGAAACTACTTGCAATTCCTGGACAGAGGACAAGGGTGATTAAGAAGCCGAGAGGGTCCATTGGTTTCGGGCCCAATGCGTGGTAGTAACTGTATCATGGATCACAAACACAGAACTCAGTTCCTGAGGACGGCTGCAATGAGACAACCCACCATGTACTCCTACATGGCCTCTCATCGCTACCTTTACCAAAACGTGTTCACACACTTAGCTCACACACAGTAGGACATGTTCATCACCATTCCAACTCATCCCCGATGAATCAGACCTGACACAACTCTAAGCAATAGCAGGCATGACAAACAAGCATGAATGAGTAGGCACACCAGGGCTCAAACAACTCCTACTCATGCTAGTGGGTTTCATCTATTTACTGTGGCAATGAGAGGGCATGCAGAGGATAAGGGGTTCAACTACCGCAGCAAGTAACAGATGAATCGTTGTTGTCCTAATGCAGTAAAAGAGAGCAGGAGCGAGAGAGAGTGGGTTTGTATCGGAATGGACAAGGGGGTTTTGCTTGCCTGGCACTTCTGAAGATATTATAGTTCTTCATCGGTGTCATCGATCACGTCATCGGAGCATCGGCTACTGAGAGGGGACGGTTACCGGCAAACAGAGAAGGACACAATCAATGCAATGCGACAATATGGTGCATGGTCATGACATGTCAAGAATGTTATGATTTACACTAATGCATCTAGCAACAGTTTAAATGAGGTCCATATGAACTAAGGGTTCATATGCAAACTCCATATTTAGCATTTATAATGTCATTATCATGTTTTCACCTATACAGCAGGTATAACTTAGTTTGACATGCATGAAAATGATACAGATGGATAGATTGTATTTTTCTGATCATTTTTCATATATAAATTATTTCATTCTGAGCTACGGTTGATTTTATATGATTTTTAGAAGTTTATACTATTTTCTGGAATTTTCTGAATAACAATAAATCCAGAAAATGATTTATTGCGTCAGCACTGCGTCACTGTGACGTCAGCTGGTCAACAGCGCCTAACCAGAGTCAAACCTGACAGGTGTGGCCCATATGTCAGTGACACAGGGGCTAAACGCGGTCAAACCCAATGCTGACTGGATTTGACCCTGCGGTAGGGCCCGCTGTCAGTGGCTGTTAGGGTGATTAGCTGGTTGGGTTAGCGCCTAATGACGTCCACGTCATCGGTCGCCGGAGTTCAGCCGGCGGCGACCACAGAACACGGCGGGGAACGCCGGACTTGCGCTAGAGGCGTCGGCTTGGCACGCTGAGGGCACCAGGGGATAGCCCTTGATCTTGCGCATCCAAAGGACCAAGTGAGAGGTCGCGGGGTCACCGGAATTCATGCCGGCGACGAGCTTTGGCGGCGGTGGTGTTCGGTGGTGCACGGGCGCGTCGCTACGGTGTATCAGTGAGCAAATGGAGGGGCTGGGCAGCACCTGCTAGGCACGGGGAGCACTAAGAGCAGCGCGGTGAGGCCAGGGGAGCACGGAGGCTATGCGTGCAGCGGCAATGGCGGACGGCGGCTTCGGTGCTCATGGGGAATGGTGCTACGGCAACCAAACGGGGACAGGGTTAGGGGAAATGACCCGGGGCTCACCGCGGTCACGAAGAGCTTCTCGGCGAGCTCGGGGAGGCACGGACGGCGTCGAATCGACCGTGGGGTTGCCGGCGGCCGAAGCTCGAAGACGATGACGGTGCAGTCGTTGTAGGGCGTCCGGAGTGGCTTATTTAGGTGGAGAGGCGTAGCGCGAGGTGGCGGAGCTGCTGGGCATCCTAGCTAGGCGAGGGGGGCTCGGTGGCCACGGCAACGGCGAGCGGCGTCGACGAGCTCCACTCGGGCAGAGAGGAAGAGGGAGCAGAGGAGGGGGAAGAGGTCGGGAGAGAGAGCAGCGAGTGAGGGAGAGAAGCGAGGGGCTGCGGGGCGTCTCCAGACGCGTCGGGGGCGCCTCGGTGGCAAGCAGGAGGTGGCCGCGTTCGCACGCGCGCGCTCCACGCTTCCCCTCTGTCTACTGGCAGGAGGAGGAAGACGGCTCTGCCCTCGGTGGGCTAGGCCGCTACAGTGGTGGGCTGGCCCCTCTGGTGGCTGCACAGGTGAGGCCAGGTAAGCTCTCCCTCTCTTCTGTTTTCTAATTTGTTTTTGTTTTCTAATTATTTGCCTCTGTTTTGAGCTTAGGAAAAATACCAAGGCATTTCCTAAAATCCTGAAAATATTCATGGACACTTGCTGAATTATTTCAGTGGCCCAAAAATAGTTCCAACATTATTTGAACATTTAAATTATTTATAGCATTTAAATGCCCAAAAGTCAAATACAATAAGATTTAATTCAAAAATCCAGGATGGCCTAGAAATAGGTGCATCATTTTTGGCAGAGGTTTTCACCTTTAACAAAAATCATGAACTTTTCTAAAGGGCATTTGGGTTCATTGAAAATATTGTTTATTTGAACCTAGTTGAATGCATTTGGTGCTAGGGTTTCAACATCCCCATTTCAAGTTTCTTTGAAAATTAAACATGATGACATGAGGAACAAGCAAAGTCAAACAAGGGCTGATCTGGGGCTGTGACAGCATTACATGAGGAAGGAGGGAGTGGTGCACATGCCAAGTTCACTGGGCTGCCGTGTTTCACACTCCTCCGTCGTAACAATGGAGACAATAGCTTTCATCAAAAATAAACAATGAATACTCGTTGCTCGTCCTCTATATCGGAAAGAATACTTTCATTCGCCGACATGTGGGACGTCGACCATCCTGGTCCACCTGCCATGCACAAAATTATCCTGGTCTATCCCGGTCGTATCGCAGGCCCAACCTTTCCCACTGTAAGTTGTTCGAACGAAGGAACCATCATGACTTCGTTGAATTCCGCTTCTTCAAGAAAACTTACTGTACCCGCAATACTGCTACCACACGCGAAGACTGGACGGCACTGTA
Organism: Aegilops tauschii subsp. strangulata; assembly: GCF_002575655.3. Classification (NCBI taxonomy): domain Eukaryota; kingdom Viridiplantae; phylum Streptophyta; class Magnoliopsida; order Poales; family Poaceae; genus Aegilops; species Aegilops tauschii. Next base: position 320,455,363 of record NC_053038.3, on the reverse strand, counting down.
CCACGTCATATCACTGAAACCCACTAGGCCAAACTAGCCCGCCTAGGTCATCTATTCTGGAATGGAGGGAGTACGTCTCTGCACTGTTATGATTTTGTGTTGCACGTTCTCTGTACTTTTGCTACGGTTTTCCTACCCTATGAACCAAATGAGGCCTGAATGTATGTCGACTATTGTCTGATCGATTGCTAAGCCTACAATTTTAGGAGCTAGGGCTATTGGTCGATCGACGAGGGATAAGTATAAGTGTACCACAAGCTCATCAGCCCCAACGTTTCTCTTCAGTGAGTGTTTTGCAAGTACTATAGCTCGCACAGTAGCTAGCCTACTAACACAAAGAATCATCAAACAAGCCCTGCTGATATGATAAACAGTTCAAACTTACATCTAAGCATGCCATATATTGCATCAAAAGCTGGTGAGGATACATCTGTTTCCATAACTCGGAGAGGGTTCGCATGATTCATCGCATGATTCACTATCAAACAAAAGTAGCAAGATCCGCCCACACAAGACAGTGCACTAGCCCTAAGATGGTTTGATAACACGCATCGTTCTGGTAATTAAACACCGGGCAATGCAAACTACCCTGAAGGATTAGCGCGACCAACTATTTCTTGTCATCGATCTCTCGGGCAATGACCACAGCACGGACAGCGGCATGGGACTCGATTTCTAGGGCGATGTCCACAGGACTGACCGCGACATCAGAATCGATCTCTGGGGCGATGTCCACAGGATGGATAGCGGCATCGGAATCGATCTCCGGGGCGATGCCAACAGGACGGGCCACGACACCGGAATCATCAAGGACGTCCACCGGCACCTGCACAACCCTAACATATTAGCAAGCACATTGCAAATAATCAAAAACCACAACAATGGTAATAAGCCATTATTTTTTACCTTGTGCAGCTCATCGGGGGATCTCATCCCTCCGGGGGCCATCTCCTCGTCCTCGATGGGGGCCATCACCTTGCCAGGGGAATACTGCTTCTCAACGGCGACTATCTCCTCAAACTCGGTCTTGAGCCTCACATAGGTGGCAATCAGAGTTCCTGGGGTAGGCACGGTGGGGCCCTTGCTGTTCTTCCAACTTTCTTTGAGGAGTTCGTCCGCCAACGTCCTCAACTCTTTGGCCAGTGCTTGTTTCTTGGAGTTCTTCGTCTCCATGGGTTGGCCCGCCAACATGGTCAACTCGTTGGTCGGTGCTCGCTTCCTGGAGATCGCTGTCTCCAGTGGGTTGTCGGCCGGCAACTCTTTGCCTAGTGCTCCAGGATCCATCAATGAACCGACAAACAAAAAGCAATCGAAAGGAAACCACAATCGCAATGAAAATGGGAAAAGAATAGGATGTGAGAATCGGTCGGTGCTTCGCAAAAAGAAGATTCTTGGAATGAAAATATAGCAGCATAACTGATTCGCCCACCTTTCCTTCGTCGGTACAGAAGAAAAATGGCAGAAGTGAGTAGCCTGGAGTGAGGTTTTCTTCAAGAAAGGGAAGAAAGGGCTTGAACGAGCGTTCCAGTGAAATGATGGTTGCTTCGTCCAGTCCAACTTGGAGGCCACCTTAGCAATGCTGGTAAAGGTGTGGGTTTTGTGATATGACGGGTCATGACGGCCACACCGGGGTGACAGGCGAGTCTCGACTGTAGCACCTCGCTGTGATTTGGTAGATGGCACGCGGGCCCGGATGCTTTGAAATGTCCCGCATGTAGATAGAGCGGCTAGTCATATAGGAGTGCTCAATATTGTGCACCGCGACCAAGGCGGAGAGGAAAACGAGAGAACTACGTAATTAATGCATGAGTTTAATTAGGGTAGTATTGTAAAGTAAGAGATACATTCCTCCAATCGCAAAATGCCTTGGTTCATGAGATTTGAGATTTGAGCCCTATAAACTGGAAGGGAGGGAGTACTGCACACGGTGTAGTCTAGTCACTTGTTGAAATCTCTAGAAAGGCAAATACTCCTTTCCGGTTTACAGGGCTATACTACTCCCTCCGTTTAGGTGTGTAAGTCATCTTACGAAAACCAAATAGTCCCAAAACACTTAGGCGCGGTGCATTAACTTCTACCTTGTTTCTTGTTTCTTGACATATCAACCAATAAGAGATGAGAGGTGTGCATGCTTTTAATGACTTGCAATGGCTAGTTCATTGCATGCAATGCTATTAATTAGCAAATAAACATTGGTGACCCCAGGAGGAAATGGTGCTAAGCGCGTGGACCTATGCAGAATGAGTATCAACCAATGGATAATGGAGTTTAATTGTTAAACAATACTCCCTCCGTCTAGGTGTGTAAGTCATCTTACGTTATGCACCGCGACCAAGGCGGAGAGGAAAACGAGAAAACTTAATGTCTTTTTGCTAATTAATAGCATTGCATGCAATGAACTAACCACTGCATGTCATGTTTGGTAGTCTCTAGTCATTGAAAGCATGCATGACTCACATCTCTTATTGGTTGATATGTCACAAAACAAGAAACGAGGAGGGAGTGAATGTACCGTGCCTAAGTGTTTTGGGATTATTTGGTTTTCGTAAGGTGACTTACACACCTAGACGGAGGGAGTAGCAATTTTGTCTCATGCAAGAGCCTGGCTAGTACTCCAAGGAACCGCACCACACAAGCGTTCGCAACTGCCACGTTCAGGTTGCGCTTGGCTCTTCGCCTCTTCGAGAAGACGAACAATGATGTTACTCCTACTTCTACAATATCGAATCCACTGCTGCATGTCCGTCCACCTCGTGCGGGAGGGATAGCGTGTAGCGAAAGCTTCTACTTACTGCTCCTGCCTTTGCGTCTATGACAGGTGGGCCCAACAGGTGGTTGGCCCTCCTGTCATGCAGCCAAAGGCAGGTGCAGTTAAGGCACGGGAGCTCAGTCCGCGAGGGAGAGGGCGTTGTAGTAATCAAATTTCTCGGTCTTGTATGAGTTGACGCGACACATCAAAGCACTGCACTCGATATAAGTCTTTTTACACATTTCAAATGGGCTACTTCGTATGTAGGAGTAGACATATTCTGCTTCGTATGTAGTCACTTGTTGCAATCTCTAAAAAGACTTATATTTGGAAACGGAGGGAGTACAACGCATGCATGCATGCCGTGACTTTCCTTTTGATACTTGCATGTGTTGATTTGATGCACCTTGCCAAATTTTGACTATAAATTTAACTAACCAAATTTTCATGCATGTCACAAAAAATTACGGGGCTGTTTGGATTGTGACTATGTTTGTCTTATGTTGCCACATTATTTTTCCCACACTTGCCACACTTGCCTAACCTGAGTTGCTCAAATTGTTAGACACACTTTGGCTTGCCTAAGGGAATCTTGCCACAATTTTTGTGTCTATGACATGTGGGGTTCACTGCTAATAAAAAAAATTCTTGTCTTAGGTGTGGCTAATAAAAAAGACTTATATTTAGGAATGGAGGGAGTAGAAAATATAAATAATAATGCATGTTGGGGCAACCCATGTTTCCGCTAATTTTAGCCGTGGGCTTGTTCACAATTTTTACGAGGGGGTGGTTGTTCATTTAATGGAGGGACTTGTAGTACCAGACTTGAACGATACAAAAGTGCGACCTGGCACACCGTAACACCACTTGGAACAAGCGGGTAGCTATCTCAAAAAACAATCAACAAATAAAAAAACCGCGACCTGGCATGTAGTAGTACACAATTTTAAACGATTGTTTTGATGGAGTGAAAAAGGAAAACTACCCCACTACGTATATATAGGCCGGAGCCTCCGCGCTTGCTTGCTAGGGTTGCTCTATTCACACACTCTCATCCTCTCCAGATCTAAACAAGATAGGGGTAGTAACACTGTCTTTCTCCCTTCAAAAAACACTGGCTTTCTATCCTCACCGCTGGTTACAGATCCAGACATATCCCCCTCCGCCGATGAAGGGGAGGAGGGGTAGCGTTTAGGCCGTCGTCGACAGCGAGGGAGGAGCCCACTGTCGACCGCACCGTTATCTCTGGCCGAGCGCCGGCGCGGGAGGTCCTCCGATCCCTTCGTCGTTGCCTGTGGGCGGATCCGGCCTCCCGCCGCCCACCTATCCACATCCCGACGACCTTCAGGTATATCTTCGTTCAAAAACGCCTTAGCTCTACTTCCCCAGCTCGCTACGTCGCTGCATCTGCATCATTTTCTACCTCTCAGCCCCTCTCGATCGGATGGTCCAATGTCACATATTTTTTTTCTTCTATTGTTAGAGGTAAAGCTACTTCATGGAGTCGAATCTTGCACTCCCTCCATCCGAAAATACTTGTCATTGAAATGGATGTATCTAGATGTATTTTAGTTCTAGACACATCCATTTTGATGACAAGTAATTCCGGACAGAGGGAGTACTTGGTTCAAACAAGAAATAAAGTGGGGGTGGGGGAATTTAGTATGTACATCGGACTTGGTACAAACAGGAAGGAAAGGGGGTGAAAGTAGTACAGACTGGTCATCCAACCGGTCTCTTGGTCGAAAAGGGAAATATAGGGGTAACGCTGTACACAGTGGTATGACCAGGACTAGATTTGCTATCCACACATAGGAGTAGGTGGCTAGAGTGAACAAAACTGGGACCAACCCAGATATGTTTCTTGGATGTTTGTTTCTCGGTGCAACAAACTATGAATCACCACTTTATGCCCCTGTTTACGTACATGGTGCTGGACTGCTGGTGCACCCACTGTCCCATGCCCTTATACCAAATATTTAGGCTCCGTTTGGAATAAAGGGGGCAGAAAACATAGGTCTTGATGAAAATAGAGGAATAGGAAAGGAATGTAGGTATAAAACTATGGAACAACGAACCGGAGGAAACTCTCAAGAGAATGTGTTCGGATGGACTATGAAATGTACATATTTGTTTTTTTAGAGTAGCATGCTTGGCAGTATGAGATGCTATTTGTTTATTCAGCTGCACAGTGACTACTCTTGTCCTCACCTCACGTACCACACATAGGTTGATTTTTATTCCGGCAACACAGCACAGCAACCTGTCTAACGCATGGCAGCGAGCGCCTGCCTCGGGCTTCCGCCCAAAAAATGAGCAGCGCGTCGATGTTTCTAATCCTATGGAATCAGTACTACCAGACCAGCTTTCCTATGAAACACTATTCACCTTTCCCGTGTTCCGAATGGTTGGAAGGGAAAGAATACCGTAGGAATTGTGTTCCTACGAAAATCCTGCACCAAACCTGTGAACCGAACGCAGCCTTAGCTGTTCTTAATCTAATGTCCCTGGTAAAAATGAAGCCATGCCACTATTATAAGCCATGACAAGTTTAGCCAAATGTTTTTGCCTGTAATTGTTTGAGACTCTGACTGTTTCCTCTGTGCCTTTTTGTGCAAACAGGGATATACAATTCACCTGGTTGCTGTTGTGACCTTTTGGTGCACTCCACAAAACTCTTCTTAAAAGAAGTGACTTTTGTGTTGTTTAACTGGAATGTCAGAATGGAACAGTTGGTTCATTTTGGTGGAACTGCACAAAGGGAGATCTGTGTTCCAATCCTCATCATCCATATTGGCGCCATAACCTTCCTTTAGGTAAGAATGATATTTAATGCATGTGTTCATCTCTATTTTCCGACTGCCATGAGAAAATAATGCTGTTTTTTACTAGTACACTTGTACTCCCTCATTGACAAAACCAATTCTGAATTAGAAGGCCAATCATGTACTTGGTTTCACCAACTGGTGAGGAGAAAGAGAAATAGAGCATGAAGAGGAAGAAGAAGAAGAATAAACAGTGCCAAGGCGATCTTGCTGAAGCCAGAGGCCTCAGTCGAGGCCATTCAAGGGCTCCGACAACGACTACCTTACATGTGAGACGATCCTCCAGGGAGCCCTTCCACTTCTGCTGTCTCACTTAATTAATTAGGAGTACTTAAGTACCACTAATTTATTACTGCCTAATTTTCCTGTTGGAGTTAAACAAATCTTTAGTAGGACCCTATGCTGAATCATGTACGTGTGTATGTTTGTCTATGGAGGTGAATCATGTGGTGGAGCAGGGAGGGAATATTATTAGTGTCATGACATAATAGTGCTATTGTTTTGCATGTCAATTTATTGCCATTGGTTCAATGAGGCAATGTTTTGGGTATTGTCCATCATGAATTTGATGCTACTGTTTGAGTAATATGCTAATGTCTTCCTATCCTTTCTCACTAAGCTAATGAAGGTTTCACCTTGTTCCTACTTGTGCAAACAGGGATCATGTTGTGCCAATCATACATTTTAGTGGAACTACACAAGACAATACAATGAACTATATCCCAGCCAGTGCTTTAACTCTGCTGGAAGTTCTTGATAATCTTTCGATATAATCTCAGCACTGGTAAACAAGAGTGATTTCAACCATACATTTGAAGTGCACAAAAATATATACTATTGTGTAATTCCAGTGAGTGCTTTATCATCTCTTATGGGACTACATGAATAAGCTTTTTTCTCAGGTTGGTACGGGCCTAAGGCCTTCATTCATATTAGTTTGCTGTCATCTCTATTTGTATCGTGCTACTGTCATGAGAAACTCCTTTATCTTTGCACGTTAAAGTTTTGCAACCTATGATAAATGGCAATGCTTTGAGTGTTGAGTTGAGCTAATTGGCACTGATTAAATAAACTAATACCTCTCTTTAAGCAAGACTACTATGTTGCTAACTTTACCCATTAAGATAATGAGGGTGCTTCTATTTGTTAGTGTATGTTTCATCAACTAGTCCCACTATTACAGTAATCTCACTCTCTCAATATATGTGCCAACAGGGATGCTCGATTTTGGTGGAACTGCACAAAAACTTTGGGTGCTTCATTGCCTTGACAGCTTCCGTCCTTTCCTGTCAGTCGCTAATCTCCGCTTGCTTTCTTCCTTTGCTGTCAGTCGCTTGGCTTATCTCGGCTTCCAGTCAAAGGAAATAGTAATTGATATGCTACCTCACACAGGTTGGTACTGGTCTTTATCCTGATTATTGTGCTTGTCATATGTATTGGTAATTTGGTATTGTGCTACTGTTTGCCGATTTCATAAAGGAGTAATTTGGAGCCTGAACTCACACGCAAATCATTACATCGGGTGATTTTAGTAGAACTGCACAAAATGATCAGATGGACAGGTACTTATGCTGCTGCTATGTACTCCAAAGTACACTCAGACAAGCATCGATGTTGACAAGAAGTGCCTATATTCATTCGAGTATCAACCGGCGTCAACCAATTGTCAAACTCCAAGTATTAGGAGAGTGAAAGCCAAAAATATTGCTTGGTGCATAGCCCAGAAAAACGCAGTCCAGTCTTTGGTCCCAACTTGTGCCTTTTGGTTACCGGCACATATGGTAGCGAACTATATGGCATGGAGTCTAAAGACTCCAGACAAGTTGGTTGACGCGTATATTCATCTGGCACTTAATCAGTCTGCATGCCAAGGATGCTCCATTTCAGTTGAACTGCACAAAAAATTTGGGTGGTTTATTTTCTCAACCGCCTCCTTTCTCGTCTGCAATGTAGAATTTTGGCGAGATACAGGACCAAGATGAGCCAGTAAACTAGTCGGATGAAAGTAGTGGCCAAGTTGCTCAAACCTCCCTCGGCACGAGGCCACTATTTGAGGATAAACCTACAAGCAAAGTTCAGATTGTGTGTGTTGCCTCTTATGTACTCGAAAGTTTACTCGTACAAGGACTAATTTTAGCAAGAAGTACCTCCGATTGAACACCATTTACCAGTCTGTACCCTAGGTAATTAAAGTTCGTCCATGGATCATATTGGCTATGATCTCAATCATTTGGATGCATAAACATACTGAACATGTGTATATCTGAATCTTTTTGTGAATTATGTATGAATATTGTCGTGTGATCTATCAATCATTTGGATGCATAGATATGCCGAGCTTGTGTATATATGAATCTTTTGAGTTGTTGATAGTGAATGTTGGCTATGAATATGAACGTGTCCTGTGAACCTGAGTTTGATATGAATGTTTACCTTTTCTGTTGTATTTGTGTGTGAACTTGTTAGTATGCCTATTGTGGGGTATAAAACGCAGGTCTCTTATAAAAGTAATGCTGTGTCCAATTTATGTTTTCCCTTCTAACCACATTATATATATTTATATTATTACTATTATCATATATTTTATAGAGACTTATATATACATTATAAAAACATCCCACGTGTTATTAACTTATAAATGTAAATGTTTAACGGAAGTTGGCAAGGAAAATCCTGGTGATTGCATACAAAAGCTTGCGAAGATTTTAAGGACCAATTTAATAATAATGCGCTTATTTTTATTTTGAGCAATAACTCGCTAATTTCTTAATTCAATAAAAAAATGTGCCTCTCCGGTTTATTCTTTGATATTAATTGCTCCTTCTAACATAACATTATATATAACGAGCCCACCTAATACGTGTATTTCAAGGAAGTGCAAATGGGCTAGGATTTCTTAGAAAATATAAATGGGCCTGATTGACGCGAAATTATTTGTTCACCCAGCCCAGCAAATGGACTATACATTCTAGAAAACTTGGGTTAAATATATGCCACATTTTTGCAGGCTGACATGTGGGCCAATAGGTCGAAGCCTACGCAGGGCGTTGTCAACTTGGTCAACAAACGATTGAGTCATCCACAGCCTTTGGATTTATATCCAACGGCCGGCATGCACCTTCAATCTCTCGTCTTCTTCCTCTAGCGTCGCTGGGACCGCCTGGTCCGGCCTTTGGCGGCTAGCGGCTCTGCTTAGCACGCATCGCTGTGAAGCGCTACCCCACCGCCGGCCAGGCTATCCCTCCACCCCTCGACACCTCCTGTTATTCTCCACAGACTACAGCCCCACGCCGCAACAGAACCAGTTATAACCCTTCTCCTCCTCTCAATCTGCGACTCCACTGCCGCGTTTTCCCATCTCCGAGTCGTTCCCGTCCGGGGCCTCGCCGTCGTCCACCGCCTCGCTGCATTCGGTGCGGCGTGGTCAACAAACGAGAGTCATTGGAAGAGGACTGTACGTGGAGAGCCTGACGGCTGGGACCCACGAGGTCCATGGTCGCACGCAAGGAAAGTTCCTCCTTATTAAGCTAAAAAAATGTTTCCTCCACCTGACAGCTAGGACCCACCGGCTGTATCTTCGCACGGAAGGAATTGCCTCCTTGTTTTGCGAAAAAATTATTCATCCCGTTGACAGCTGGGACCCGTCAGATTTGGTGACTGACTTGTGAGCCTACTAAGCGGACGTGTACGCATGGCTTTGTCAACTTAATCAACAAATGATTCTAGCAGCTGGATCGTTGGATGTTAATCCAACAGCCGTGCTCCTTCTTCAACCTCTGTTCTTGCTCATGTCTCCCGTGGGCGGCACCGCGGCTGTGCTGCCGCGCACCCGAACCAGTGAAGTTTCCCACTCCTCTCCATCTGCGACTCCACTGCCCCGTCTTCCCCATCTCCGGGTCATTCCAGTCTGGGTGCGCTCGGCACGGTGTGGTCAACATGATCAACAACCGAGAGTCATCGGAAGATGACTATACGTGAGAGGCTGACAGTGGGGACGCACCACGCCCATGGACGCATGCATGCAACGGAACGCGGCGAGGTCAACGTGGTCAAGGAACGACTTCCATCGGAAGTATACTATACGTGGAGAGTCTCAGCTGGGTCCACGGCCGCAGCAAGTAAGTGCCTCCTTATTACGCGAAAAATAATGATTCCTCCAACTGACAGCAGGGACCCACTGGACGGGCCACCGTATTTTGCGAAAAAACATTTGCCCCCTGACTGCTGGGACCCACCTGACGGGCCACCGTATTTCGTGAAAAAAACGTTCCTCCCGCTGTCAGCTTGGACCTACCGGAAGTGCCTCCTTATGACGCACAAAAAATGAATACTCCCCCGGCTAGCTGGGACCCACCTTGGTGGGAGGCTGACTTGTGGGCCTACTAAGTTGACGGGGACGAAGGGCTTTGTCAACTTAGTCAATATGAACGATTCTAGCTCCAGTGACCGTACGATGTCCATCCAACGGCCGTAGTGCTTCTTCAACCTCTGGTCTTCTTGCTCCAGCCGCCCAAAGCAGCGCCGGTCGTGCCGCATGCTCCTGCCTCCCATGGCCGGCTGTGCTGCCGCGGAGGCCTCACCGCCCCCTACTATTCCCACCGCTAGCCAGGCCCTGCGACGACGGCAGCCTCACACCGCAGCCGAACCAGTGAACCCTCGTACTCCTCTCCGCGCGGGCTTCCACTGCCGCGTCTTCCCCGGCTCCGCGTCGTCCCCTTCCTAGGCCTCGCCGTCGTCCACCGCCCTGGTGCTCTCGGCGCGGCATGGTCAACGTGGTCAAGGAACGACTTCCATCAGACGTGGACTGCACGTGGAGAGGCTGACAGCTGGGTCCATGGCCGCAGCAAGGAAGTGCCTCCTTATTACGTGCAAAATAATTATTCCTCCACCTGACAGCGGGGACCCACTGGACGGGCCACCGTATTTCGCGAAAAAAACGTTTGCCCCTAACTGCTGGGACCCACCAGCTACATCTTCGCACGCAAGGAAGGGCGTCCGGGCAAAAAAAAACGATTCGCCCCCTGACTGCTGGGACCCACTAGCTACATCTTCACAGGCAAGGAAGTGCCTGACAGTCGGGACCCACCTGGTCGAAGCGTACGTAGCGTTATCATTCTGGTCGCGAACGTGTACGTACAGATATACTGGTGGATGTAGAGGCGCGCACGTGTCATAGTAGAGGCGCGTACGTGTCGTAGTAGAGGCACGCACGTAGCATGTACACGTACGTACAGCGGCCAGGGTGCAAGAAAGAAAATATGGCCACGTATGTGTACATACGGGCGGGGTCTCAAACGCCTACTCGCGCATACGTACGGCCAGGGCTCGTGTACATGGCTGGGTCGGAACGGAGAAACAACGTCGTCGTCGTGTTCATGGGGAGGCAACGGAATGCGTCGTGTTCATGGGGAGGCAACGGAATGCGTCGTGTTCATCGGGAGGCAACAGAACGCGTGGGAGCCAACCGGCTCGGTCGGAACGGAATGCGTGGTCGTGTTCATTGGCAGGGCTTGGACGGAACAGGTGATGGAAACGAGGCCTGGCGTACCGCACAACGGAGGAAATGGACCTCCTACGTTCGGAACGGGGTCCTGTTGATCGGGAGGGGTGTGGCGTACCACAAAACGGAGGAAACGGACCTCCTACGATCGAAACGGGGGTCCTGTTGATCGGGAGGGGTGTGGCGTACCGCAAAACGGACGAAACGGACCTCCTACGGTCGAAACGGGGGTGCTGTTGATCGGGAGGGGTGTGGCGTACCGCAAAACGGACGAAACGGACCTCCTACGGTCGAAACGGGGGTCCTATTCATCGGGAGGGGTGTGGCGTACCGCAAAACGGGACTCCACGGGATACTGTTCATCTCCACCGTCGACCTCCTCCAGCCTCCACGGGCTCCTGTTCATCCAGCCTCCACCGCGCGCTACTCCACCGGCTACTCTTCAACCACCCCTCCACGGGCACCCCTCCACCGTCTACTGTTCATCCAGCCCTCCACACCACGGGGTCCTGTTCAACCACCCCTCCAAGGGCACCCCTCCACCGTCTACTGTTCATCCACCCTCCACCACACCACGGGGTCCTGTTCATCCAGAGGCAACGCCACCGCTCACTGTTCATCCAAACCCCCCCCCCCCCCGCAACGCTCACTGTTCATCCCAGAGGCAGCATCGATCGGCTTCAGTTAGCAGCAGTAGCGAAGGAATCGCTCGATCGGGTTCAGTTAACAGCCATCGATTGATCGCTCGGGTTCAGTAACGCGTAGCCTGCAGTGCAATCGCTCGGGTTCAGTTAGAGCCCAACGCCTCGCTCGGGTTCAGTTAGAGCCAACGCCTCGCACACACGCGCGTACATGTACGAGAGAAACGCGCATCACTCGGCCCCCGACCTCCCACCGTAACCGGGAACTCCCCGAAATTTTCCTCGCCCTCGCTTCTACCATGGTTTTTCCATCATGGACGGCCCAAAGAATGTCATGCAGCTGCGTCTCCGGCCCGCCCAGGACGAAAAGCCCATTTTTTGTCATGATTTTTTGTCATGATTTTTTGTCATAGAAGTAGGAGCCCACCACATCTATGATGATACCGGGTTTTGTCACAATTATCGTCATAGAAGTGTCATATGTATGACAGAAAAAAAATTCGTTCGGCCCAAAATGTCACGGATGTGTCTTTTTTTTGTAGTGAGTAGTGGAAAGGCATGATAAGTACAACAACCTTAACATCAAACATATATAGAAAAGGTAAACAACATCATCTCCAAATGATAGCTTGAATGTGTTGGTTTCAGCATGCTGTTAAAGCAGATATAAAATGGAAGGCAATGTTACCGACAGCAAGCTTAACAGCCATCAAATATTGCAACTCAAACTGGTATTGTTGAAAATGAATAGAACATAGGTAATGCTTAAACATCACACTGGATAAATGTGTAAAACTGAAATAAAGGGCATGTGTTAACTACACCAGGAATAACTGGAACCAAATATAGCCGTTCAAACTGGTATTGATGTAGTCGAGCGGCACAGTTCCGACTTGCACATAATGAACACCACATTGTGAATGACTGAAATAAACAAGGCATAAATGGCCAGTATAACAACCAAATATAGCCATTGAAAACTGGACAGAGTCTCACTGCAACCAACCTAACAAGCATAAATAGGGCATATGCTTGAAAACTCGACAAATGCTCACTGCAACCAACCTAACAAGCAGATACAGATAAACGAGGCATCTGCTTGATAACTGGACAAATGCTAAAAAAAGTAACCTAACAACCAAATACAGATAAACAAGGCATCTGCTTGATAACTGGACAAATACTCACTGCAACCAAACTAAGAACCAAATACATATAAACAAGGCATCTGCTCGATAACTGGAAAAATGCTCACTCCAACCAACCTAACAACCAAATACAGATAAACAAGGCATCTACTCACTATAAACAACCAAATATAGCCATTCGTGAAACTGAAGTGGACAATTCATACTTAAACATCACATAGCCCAATTGAACAATACATTTTTGCATAACTGAAATAATTAAACACGGCACAGTTAAAGCACCTCACGACAAATGCTACAACAACAAAGGGTATGGGTTGGCAAGCTAGAAAAGGTAAGATTTGCTGATAGAATGTTGCCTCACATTTCATGGACGGGATCCTTCCAGTTGGAAGAGCACAGACCCATGGTGCGCTCTCTGATGTCACAGATGGGCTGTTTCACCTTGGAAGAACCTTCATGGGTTCCCTCCTCGTGGTCGTGGTCATGGTCGATGAGATCTGACTTGGCAATTGAGGATCCCAAGTTGCCGCCGTAGAACGTGTCCTTTAGAAATGACAAAATGGGCTCGATGGCGTATAAAGCTCGCAAATCCTTGACCGCTTGGTAGAGGAGATCAGCGGCAGGGCCGTCGAAGAGATCGACGACGGCTGAACTAGAGGGGTTGGGGATGGACCACTTAACTTGTGACATGGCCCGCGTGAAGCCGTCGCTGTGGACGAGCTTGATGTCGTAGCTAGCTTTCCTGAGATACAGTAATACACTAGCCCGCTAACATGAAGCCTTCGACATGGCAACGTAGTCAACGTCTTCACCGGCTTCCGTGGCGACGTGTTGCTCCGGGATCGACAGGTCGGGGCGAACGGCGGCCACCTCGCCAACGTCCGCCGGAGAGGCCATGATAAACCTCTTCTTGGACGAACGGTCGTCGGGCTCCCCGGGATACGTAGTCGAGCTTAGGCTGCGACATTTTGGAGCAGGGGATGTGGATCTGGCGGGGTGGGACACCGCATGCCTCATCTAAAAACTCAGGGGGAGTGGGGCAACGGTATGGGAATCGCTGGGTAACCTGAACTTTATTATCTAAGCTAGGAGGAATGGGCAGACCGGTAGGGGTTGGCGGCGGCGCCGACAGCGGCCGTGAGCTATGGTTCAAGGGGGGAGGGGGGTGGGTGGGGGACTGTGGAGGGGGGGTGTTTGACGATACGCTGCGGCTACTGAAAATTTTAGTAACGGTGAGTGGAGATGGTGGTGGACGAGGGAGGGCGACGGTTCAAATGCCTCGGCTACTGCAATTTTACTATAAGGTTGGTGCTGGAGGAGTGTGGGCGACGGTTGAAGTACGGCGGCTACTAAAATTTGGGTAAAGGATTTGATGCGGGGCGGGAGTGCCCAAGATCGCGCACCGTCCAATAACAATATACGTGTATGATAATAAGGAAAAGTGGCGCAGAACCGCCGATTTTTGTAACGCTCAAGGTGGGTAGTTTGTTTTTATATTTCTATCTAGCTGGTCTATTGCACACAGTTCGTCCTAATTTCCAAATAAACTTACCCGCCTTTAGCTTGCATAGGTGGTGGTTTTACAGCGCACTTGCATCGCACATGGTTAATCCAGTACCTCCACCATTTGCTCGCGCTTGCGCGGTCGTGGTGATTTTACGGCGCACTTGCACCGCACACGGTTGAGCCAGTACATCCACCTTTGCTCGCGCTTGCGCAGGCATGGTGATTCACAGCGCACTTGTATCGCACACGGTTAAGATATTATACCCGTGTCCGTTGAGCGTCATGAGAGTCTTTGCAGCAAAATATAACGTTGGAGAGGGTCAGAAGACAACCACACCAGCATGTGGCCCAGATATATATGAGTGAAAAGGGTGGTCTGTGATGTTCAAAATTTCAATGCACAACTTTGACCGCGCGGGCCCACGGTTGGGCGCGTCGTCGAAGATCGATGAGAGGGGCCAGAAGTCAAGAACCACCTGGAAGTGGCCAAATATATGTAGGAATATTGGGGATGTTTAAAACTTTAAATACACAATGCATAACTTTGGTGGCACCTGCCTCACAAACCCGAAAGCACCCTTGGATATATATATCTATAATGACATAATGTCGTACCTAGCTAGGATGCTTGGCCCACCACCTCCCACTTTGTGTCAGCGGGGCGGATGCACGTAATGATCGATACTTTGGTCATACATGCATGTCGCCATGACCTACCATAATATGGACCAATGAATCTATCATTTGGTCAAATGATAATTGTTGTTGTCGATAAACCACTTGGGCCAATAGATTGAACCATCATAAAAAACGCACGAGAGGGACCACAAAACCAGCACCTCTAGCATGCAGCCCAAAATGATGTACGTTGGGAAGGGGTGATGTGTGTTTTCAGTATAGAATAATGTACAGTTTTGATGTGGTGCCTACCTCTCGTTACAGACAACAACCATGAAGGCAAGGTAGTTAAGGACGAGATACGCAGGGTATGATGTAGGTCAAACCCAGCAATCCGAGCATGTGAGAGGGAATCCTGACAATGCATGAGCTCGAGCTTTGGTTGAGCGACATGTGACGGTGACCGGCCCTAACACGAACTAGGAGGAATCCATTCATGGCCAACACATAACCCTCATTATCGGTCAAAGGGATGATATATATATATATACACTCGGGGAGCCCACAGATATGCGTGTTGTCACAAAAAACCGCACAAGGGAGACGTGGTCAATCAGAAGATCCCGTATACACTACATGCGGCCCGAAAATATGTATGGGTATAGTGGTGTGTGATGTGTTTAAATCCCAAATGCACAACTTCGATGGGCCACCAACTACATTACAAACCGAACACCATACCCGACTCCAAGCCTGATTCAATACGTACGATGTTAGTTTCCCAACTTCGAGGCAGCGGCGGGGGGGGGGGGGTCGTCCCACACATGCGCTCAAACTTTATTTGGTCTAGCATGGGACACATCTATATCTATACCCCTATATAGTGTGCGAATAACTTTGAAAGTTGGTCGTTGGGTTAAGCCAATCCGACGGTACAGAGATGGCAAATCTGAGCGCTCACTACTGCAGGTTGCTACTAACGCGACACTACGATCAGAGACCCTTCGACGAAACTGTGTGCGATGCATTAATCGCAAATGGTGGTGTAAAAAACCATTAAAAAGGTGCAAAACGTTTGTGACGGAGGATGCATCAAACACGGTTCAGATTTTAGTTGTGTGTGCGATGTTGGGCATACGGTTCAGTTCAATTAACTATTTGCGATGTGGCAGAACAAAAGAAACAGATAGCCAGATGAAGGCGTGTGCGATATACAGCTTATGGTTCACTCGGATGAACTGTTTGTGATTAGGCAACACAAAAGAAACAGTCAGCCAGATCAAGGTGTGTGCGATATACGACATGCGGTTTACTTGGATGAACTATTTGCATTGGGACAAGAGAACGGAAACGGTTCAATATATCAAGATGTGTGTGATACGCGGCAAACAGGTGTGTGATCAGAAATGTGTGCGAAGACCAATAATAACACAGACGATTGCTTCTAATAAGACGTATGTGATATGCTTTGTCTACACAACATCTATTGGCCATTGGGGGACGGGCGGTCATCCGGATACGCCATAAGGGTGCGAAGAGGCATACTATATCAGTAAGGACTAGCTGTTCCACCAGTAGCTCATGTAAGAGAACTCTCAAGTTAAGTGTGCTTAGGCTGGAGCAGCCATCAAATGGGTGACTGGATGGGAAGTTGTGTTGATGTTTAATTAACTAATAGGATGGGTCGTATTTGTCAAATTAAATGACTGATATGACCCATCCCATGAGTTAATTTAACCTCGAGGTCCTTGTTTTTAATTTTATTTTTATTCTTTTAACACATGTTAAAGAAGGTCTACCGCATTACTTTTTGACAATGTGGGATACGTGGCATACAGTTGATCCATCAGACCAGTTTGTGATGGAATAAGCCGTGTGTGTTGTGGGCAAACGCTTGCTAGTGTTCAATCGTATGCGATTGATGAATTCATCATCGACGGGTTCCCTAGTGTGGTCCGTGTTCATCTGATCATCATCTACTTCTTGTGCTAGCTTGATGTTCCTTCTATGCTAAGTTTCCATTAATTTGTTGGCGTTTTATGAACACGCCACCGTTTCTCGCCATTTCCTCACCTGTTTCCCGCCACCCTGTGATATTGCGCATAAACCTAGGCGGCGCACGATGCACGGAGGCGACAAGCACAACGTGTAGCACATCCACCTTTTCCAAGCATGCCAACCCACCAAAGCGCCGCCTCTGCCATCAACCTCGTCTATTTGTTGAAAGTGGAAAGGAGTCATATTTGAATCGGAAAGTTGACGAGGAAAACGAGCAGGCGCAACGGCCCGTCGAGGCCGAGGCGCTCCCCGGCAACGCTATGGACGACGTCGTGATGTGCATCATCGCCAGGGTTGAGCAGACCTTTGGCGCATGGCGCTTGAGCGCCGTGGATCAAGATAGGCATGTCAGCGCCGACAGGCTGCAGCTCGCCGCACAACATGATCGATGGCGCGCCGCAAAGCAAGCTAGGCGCGTCCGTGCCGATAGGCTGCGGCTTGCCGCACGGCGAGACCATTGGAGCGCCACAGAGTGAGAGGCGCGGCGTGCCGCACAGCAAGAACGGATCCATCGGCGCTTGCCTGCTGTCAACATGGCATCGCAGCTGGGTACACATCCCATTAGTACCCCCGTTCCTTGCGAGGAGTGGGCAGAGGCCCTCTATGCCGTACTTGCACCAGAGGCCGGCCACGCCGTACTTGCACCGGACGCCCGCCGTGCCGTTCGCATGGGTCGCGCCGTTCGCCTTGTCCGCGGCCCGCTCGACGCAAACGCGCTGGTCGGTAGGCTCGACCGCCTCCTTGGCCCAGGTGTCCACCCGGGCGTAGTAGAGGAACATGGCCGTCGCATCCTCGAGTTGGTGATCTCCGATGAAATAGCCAACTTGGAGCTCGAGATCGCGCTTCAGATGTACCGCGAGCGTGTCGACCGCTTGGACGAACGCCTGCACGAGTTCAGGCAGAGCCAAGAGCTACCGTAGGCAAGGGCTGCTGGTCATGGTCTCATGGACGCGTTTTATTTTGTCGAGTTGTTTCGACATGGATAGCTATGTATTCAAACCAATCATAGTATTGCTCTGTTTATTCCTCTATTTCAATGTGTGTACTTTGTTTTCCGTTCTTATATGTTCTGTTTCAATGTGTGTATATACGCTTTCCATTCTGTATACGTGGATGATAATAGCTAGATTCAAATTAGTATACAAAAACAGATAGAAAATGGAATTCATAATATATATATATATTAATTGTTCATTAGTTCATCACAGAATATATATATATATATATATAAATTGTTCATTAGTTCATCACAGAATATATATATATATATATATATAATATCATCACATATACGTGATGATACTTAACTACTAGGTACAATGCATAAAATTGAAAATGAACAATACTAAAACTAATAATTCCTCCCGGGGCCAGTATTTTGGCAGCCCCTCGCCAGCAGCTCCCTGGTGTGCGGCGTCTTCCCAGTGCGGAGGCAGTACTCCGCCTCCTCTGCCTCGCAGCGCTTGACGTACCGCTCTGCCTCTTACTGGAGGACGAGCGCGAACGATCTTGCCATTTCGTTGGGCACCCACCGGAGCTCCTCTTCGGTGGCACGCTGGAGCTTATCGGCCCACCTCCACGCAGCAATGAGGCGCGCAGCGCCTCTGACCTTCCTCGTGAAGTACCCGTCTTCGTACACCTCCTCCGCACGACGACGCGCCCGCCCCAAAGCTCCTTCGCCTCCTTTTTCCAGATGGCATCACGGGCTTCACAGGCCGCCTGGTACCTGGCTTCCTCCTCCGCCATCTCCTTCTTGAATGCCACTTGCCTGGCTTTCTTAGCCGGCAGCAGCGACTTCCACAGACGAAGATTGTACTGCCCCCAAAACCAATCCAAAGTTCGGGGGTCCAGCACAACCTCGTCCGGCGGCGCGTAGGGGTCCTCGTTGCAGCTATTCGAGTGAGCGTCCTCGCGGGGCGGCGACTCCTCGCCGGCGCGTGGGCAGACCGGCGGCGCCTTGGCAGAGATTTGAGAGAGAGAGAGGACGAGCGAGGGGAGGATGTAGATGAGAATGCAAGTGGGACGATGTGAGCAAGGTAGTATTTATTGGCGGCTGGAATCTAGATCGACGGGAACAATACACACGCCGGTTGCCGGAATTTACGACTACTGTAGTTTGAAGTACACATGGTTCCCGCAGCAAAATCCGTGTTTGAGCATAATAGCTGACGGTTTCCAATACAGAACCGTGTGTGATTAATAATCCCCGCCACTCACCTACCAAACCTCGAGCCGTGAGATAGAGTGCCAATCATGTGAGGGGCGGTAGTCTTGCCAGATCTACATTTTCTTTTCTGAACACCAGATATTTACATCGTCTAATAATTTTTTAACTCGCACTCGAACCATTATGTTTAGCCGTTGCATGTAGATGTAGTTCAAATTTGAATTACGGTCATTAAATGCCTAGAAAAGCACTTAAATGTCTTCAAAAGGTCAAATGACCCCTGAAATTTTCCAAATTTTCACATGACAATTGTATTTGTGCACGTTAAACATAGAAAAAAATTGAAGGCCATAAGAGGAAGCTATCTCCCGTTCGTCATCAAACATGCATTGTTCCCTCTCGAAACCACGAACCTTCTAGTGAGTTGCTCCGTTTGTGAGGGGGGTGTGTCCAAACTTTCATCAAACAGGCCAGTTTTTTACCACATCATCTTGGTGGCATGACATTACATCAAGCAAGGTTTCACGTTTTTTGATCATTTTTTTATTTTTTGGAATTAAAATGCCATGGCACTCCATGCATGTGCCCATGCCGTGAGACCAATATGTTTCAAAATTCCTGCTAATTTACTGCACATGGAATTAACTCGCACACAAGTACACAAATATGATTTTTCAAACCGTTATGGTTAGCCGTTGCATGTAGATGTAGTTCAAATTTTAATTACGGTCATTAAATTGCTAGAAAATCACTTAAATGTCTTCAAAATGTCAAATGACCGCTAGAATTTTCCAAATTTTCACAGTATAGTTCTATTAGTGCACGTTAAACATAGAAAAAATTTGAAGGCCGTCAGAGGAAGCTATCTCCTGTTCGTTATCAAACATGCATTGTTCCCTCTCGGAACCATGAGCCTTCTAGTGTGTTGCTCCGGTTTGTGAGGGGTGTGTGTCCAAACTTTCGTCAAACATGCCAATTTTTTTACCACATCATCTTGGTGGCATGGCATTACATCAAGCAAGGTTTCATGTTTTTCTGATCATTTTTTATTTTTTTGGAATTAAAATGCCATGGCACTCCATGCATACATATGCATGTGTCCATGTCGTGAGACCAATATGTTTGAAATTTCCTTCTAATTTACTGCATATGGAATTAACTCGCACACAAGTACACAAATATGATTTTTCAAACCGTTATGGTTAGCCATTGCATGTAGATGTAGTTCAAATTTGAATTATGGTTATTAAATGGCTAGAACATCACTTAAATGTCTTTAAAAGGTCAAATGGCCCCTGACATTTTCCAAAATTTCACATGACAGTTGTATTAGTGCACGTTACACGTAGAAAAAAAATTAAGGTTGTAAGAGGAAGCCATCTCCCTTTCGTCATCAAACATGCATCGTTCCCTCTCGGAACCACGAGCCTTCTAGTGAGTTGCTCCTGTTTGTGAGGGGTGTGTGTCCAAACTTTCATCAAACATGCCAATTTTTTTACCACATCATCTTGGTGGCATGACATTACATCAAGCAAGGTTGCATGTGTTTTTGATTTTTTTGGAATTAAAATGCCATGTCACTCCATGCATACATATGCATGTGTCCATGTCGTGAGACAAATATGTTTGAAAATTCCTGCTAATTTACTGCACATGGACTCGCACACAAGTACATAAATATGATTTTTCAAACCGTCATGGTTAGGCGTTGCATGTAGATGTAGTTCAAATTTGAATTACGGTCATTAAATGGCTAGAAAATCACTTAAATGTCTTTAAAAGGTCAAATGATCCCTAGAATTTTCCAAATTTTCAACTTACAGTTGTATTAGCACTACTAGAAAAAGGCTTACTAGTGGCGCACCAGTTTTGCCTACTAATGGCGCACTACTGGTGCGCCACTAGCACCACGCCACTAGAATATTTTAGTAATGGCGCACCACAGGTGCGCCATTAGTATCCCAAAGGTGCGCCATTAGTAACTGGTATACTAATGGCGCACCAGATGGAAGTGCGCCATTAGTAACATTTAAAAAAAATCATTTTTTCTTAATCTCAGGTCACTATTTCACATATGAGATATCCAACACATATATATACAACAAGCATCCATATAACAATCATATCCAACACACAAGTTTCATCATATATACATACATAGCCAACACATAGTTCCATCGTTACATATTACAAAAGTTTCACATTGTTCATCCAACACCGTTATCCATCCAACACCATATTACAAAAGTTTCACATAGTTCAGTTCTCATTGTTCCTCTCCTTCTCCTTCCTGAGCCTGATGCGCCAAGAGCGGCGAGGCGGTGGAGGAAGCTGTGGGATGTAGTCTTCTACCACAATTGGCGTGGTCATGTCGCCCAGCTGTGGGATCGCCGGTGCCACCACCGGTGCGTGGTCATTGTCAGGCACCACCACCATCGCGAGGCCACCTTCAGGCAGGACGGGCACGACCATCGCTAGGTCATCCTCAGCCACCACCATCTCTTGCCCATGGTCAGCCACCACCATCTCTTGCCCAATGTCAGCCACCACCATCTCTTGCCCATGGTCAGCCACCACCATCTCTTGCCCTTGGTCAGCCACCACCAGCGCTAGGTCATCCTCAGCCTGATGCCCATCGTCATCCTGCAGCTCCTCATGCCCACTCTGCTCCTCTTCTCCCCACTCCAGTCCGGATCATCCTTCTTGTTGTCTTTGCTACTGCCAGAATCGCTACTGCTTTCGCTAAAGCCAGAATCGCTGCTGCTTTGGCTGTAGCCAGTGTCGCTGCTGCTGCTCCCATTGCCTGTCCAAATGCAACAATGGCCGTTAACAATCGATGTGAGACAAAGCCAAATGTAGAGGAATAAGAAGAGGCAGAACGCACTGGCATGTTCGTCGTCAGCGTAGCGCATGCGACACATAGTCGTGTTGAAAACCTTCACGATGAGCATTGTGGCGTCATCGTCGTACCTGAAGAGAAGAAAGTACCCGGTCCGCAGGTCGTAGGAACTGTAGAACTTGTCCCAGCCACGGCACAGGTACATGTGGCCCTCCTCGATCACCAACTCCACGTCCCACAGCCTGCGAACCCCGCCGATGGCCTGTCGGAGCTTCACATTATGTGGCGGATCTTCACCCAGCATGTTCATAAAAGTGTCAGGCAGCCTCTGCAATTTGGGACAAGGAGTGATGTAGCAAACAACAGAGTTATCATAATGAGATGGGTGAAGGGGAGATCTCTTGTTTTATATACCTGCCTCGTGGTTGATACTGAAGTCCCAAGTATGACACTGAAGAACTCGAAAGCATCCAACTCGTACTCCGATGAGGCAGAGCGGCGGTGGCTGCTTCCCCCCATCTCTGATAAGCAGCAGAAGAGACCAATTCAAGTTAGCAATAGATTCAAGTGAATGTATCTTTTATTGCAAAGCCACAACTTAGCAATAGATTCAAAGTTAACGATTGGCACCTAGAAAAGCATTTCAACATCTTCACAGATTTTACTAGCTACAATACATTCAAAAAATAAATGATATACAGTTTGTATCTCTTTGCAATGAACACACTCTAGGGGTTTTGCCATCCCCCTTTTCCTTAGATTGTCACAAGTCATGATTTTGTTCTGGGAGAACATCCAAATGAAACCTTATACCCTAGGGGGCAATTTAATACTCCATACTACAGGAAGATACAAAGGTTGCATCCATTGAGCTCCAGCTGCAGCTGCAGCTGAGGTATCCATGAGCCATCATGCCAGCCAGCCAGGAAATAAACTTTACTTTCCAAAGGAAAAAAATTACAATGCATATATAGATAGATGAGCATGTTCAGTTTACAAGAATGAATATAAACAAGCAAAGAATGCATGCATGCATATCAAGAGTTGGCATCTACAAGTTCTCCAAAATGAGTAGAAAGGGAGCATGCTGACATCTATACAAGCCAATAATGATTTACTACTCAATGGAACAGGGTAAGATAAACACCAGTCAATAAATTTACTACATCAAAAGGAGTAAAACTCAACAATGCAGCACTATCTCCGAACCTAACCTTTGTTTAGTATGGGTATGACAAATCAATGAGTTGGTCATCACAATGTTTGTACTGCTGTAAATTCAGAGATAGTCCACAGGTTTTCATTCTTCTTCTTCTTACTGTCAAAATTTTCATTCTTCTTCTTACTGTCAAAATTCAGAGTAAATTCTAGCCTTATTTGTACTGCTTGTGCTTGTAGTAGTAAGATTCAGGAGTAGGAGATCACAAAAGTACAGTCCACAGGTTACTCCAAGTTTCTGAATTTTCAGTAAATTTTCTGTAAGAAAAGAACTAAAAGAAAAGAAATCCTAGGGTTAAAAAATCTGGAGCAAGTCCTAGCAGAACCACAAAATGTTCATCTACTCCTAGGATGTCCTGTTCATAATTCTAGTTCATGTCCTAGGATGTGCTATTCATAATTGTTAATCCAAACAACAGATACACAAGCACTGGATTTTACAAATGTCCAAACAGTGTCATATCTGAAATGTATGATTTTCAGTAGCAGAGATTCAGAGTCATTAGTTTTGAGTGTACATCGTGAAAAACCTAGAGGACGCCGGCGGGGAGAGAAACCTAGGGGGAAGGAGGGGAGGAGAGAGGAGGAATCACCTAGAGGACGCCGGCGTCGAGGAGGCTGCGGGCGGCGATCCGGAGGAAGGGCCCGTGATGTCGTCGGCATCCTTGGCCGCCTTCTTGACCTTCCAAGCAGAAGAAGGCACGGGTGGTGAGAGGAGGAGGAGGAGAAGCTAGGGGGATGGGGGAAGGGAGGGAGGGGACGTACGTGCTGGGGCGGGCGGCGAAGGAGCGGCGGGCGCGGGGGCGGCGGCGCGAGGGAGCTGCAGTGGTGGGGCGGCGGGGGTGGAGTCCGGCGGCGGTCGGGGCGGCGGCGTCGAGGCAGCGCAAGACCACAGCGGCGGACGACGTGCAGGCGCGGCGGACGGAGGGGGCGGAGCAAGGGGGCGGCGGCGTACGGTTGGGGTCGAGGAGTGGGGGATCTGGCGAGCGAGGGAGGGAGGGAGGCGACAGTGCGAGGGGAACAAGCGATTCTAATGGCGCACCTCCCCCTGGTGCGCCATAAGTACGTCGATTCTAATGGCGCACCTCCCCCTGGTGCGCCATTAGAATTTTGTTTTACTCTAGCCCGACTGGTCAGGTTATATTCCACCTAACCCTATTTCCATTAGAACACGCCCACTAGACCGACTGGTCAGCACGCAGCACACACGCTAGGAGGTCCTGGGTTCGATTCCCAGGCTCCCCAATTTTTGTTTTTATGCATTTAAAATGCTGTTTGATATTTATTTGTGTTTAAATATGTTCAAACTTGTTTAAATCATAACAGTAATATTTTTTTATAAAAACAGTAATGATTTTTTAAAAAATATCATCAAATTTGTTATTTGAAAATATAATCAAATTTGTTTTTTTTTTGCAAATTTAGTTGCATTCATTTGTGACGGTGGAGCGGGCCGGGGAGGGTGCGGGGGAGAGGGTGCGGGGGGTCGTCGGCGACGGCCGGTGGAGCGGGGGAGGGTGCGGTGGGTCGTCGGCGACGGTGGAGTGGGGAAGGGTGCGGGCCGGGGGTCGGCGGCGGCGGCCGGTGGAGCGGGGGAGGGAAATATTCTTTCTCTCCGAAACCACCTGCCCCGCGAGATATCCGAAACCGAGATAGTCGTGCACCGTCGTGAGCAGTGCGGCTCTCATAGGGAAATATTCTTTCTCTGCGGCGTCCCACGTATCAACCAAACTGCCCCAGGTGCGCCATTAGTAGTTTTGCAAAAAAGTAAAAAATAAAAAAAATATTGTAGTGGCGCACTATGTTCCTGGTGCGCCATTACTAGTTACAACTAGTAATGGCGCACTATGTCCTGGTGCGCCATTAGTATGTCTGGCAAAATAAAAAAATTGTTACTAATGGCGCACCGTGTGTCTGGTGCGCCATTAGTGTATTTCACACTAATGGCGCACCAGCACACGGTGCGCCACTGCTACATAGCAATGGCGCACCACATATCTGGTGCGCATTAGTGGCCATTCCATCTATAGCCCTTTTCCTAGTAGTGTAGTGCACGTTAAACGTAGAAAACATTTGAAGGTCGTAAGAGGAAGATATCTCCCGTTCGTCATCAAACATGCATTGTTCCCTCTCGGAACCACGAGCCTTCAAGTGACTTGCTCCGGTTTGTCATGGGTGTGTGTCCAAACTTTCATCAAACATGCCAATTTTTTACCACATCATCGTGGTGGCATGACATTACATCAACCACCGTTTCATGTGTTTTTGATATATTTTTTAATTTTTTGGAATTTAAATGCCATGGCACTCCATGCATACATATGCATGTGTCCATGTAATGAAAGAAATATGTTTGAAAATTCCTTCCAATTTACTGCACATGGAATTAACTCGCACACAAGTACACAAATATGATTTTTCAAACCGTTATGGTTAGTCGTTGCATGTAGATGTAGTTCAAATTTGAATTACAGTCATTAAATGGCTACAAAATCACTTAAATGTCTTCAAAAGGTCAAATGACCCCTGATATTTTCCAAATTTTCACATGACAGTTGTATTAGTGCACATTACACCTAGAAAAAAAATTAAGGTTGTAAGAGGAAGCTATCTCCTGTTCGTCATCAAACATGCATTGTTCCCACTCGGAACCACGAGCCTTCTAGAGTTTCTCCGGTTTGTGAGGGGTGTGTGTCCAAACTTTCATCACACATGCCAAATTTTTTACCACATCATCTTGGAGGCATGACATTACATCAACCAATGTTTCATGTGTTTCTGATTTTTTTAACTTTCTGGAATTTAAATGCCATGGCACTCCATGCTTAATTGTGTCATAGCCGTTAGACCAATATGTTTGAAACATCCTTCCAATTTACTGCACATGGAATTAAATCACACACAAGTACATGCTACCTCTTGAGCACTGCGTTGGTTTTCCCTTGAAGAGGAAAGGGTGATGCAGTAAAGTAGCGTAAGTATTTCCCTTAGTTTTGAGAACCAAGGTATCAATCTAGTACGAGGCCACGCTCGAGTCCCACACACCTACACAAACAAATAAGAACCTCGCAACCAACGCGATAAATGGGTTGTCAGTCCCTTCACGGTCACTTACGAGAGTGAGATCTGATAGATATGATAAGATAATATTTTTGGTATTTTTTATGATAAAGAGAAATAAAGATGCAAAGTAAAATAAACGGCAATAGAAATAGCTAAGTGTTGGAAGATTAATATGATGGAGAATAGACCCGGGGGCCATAGGTTTCACTAGTGGCTTCTCTCAAGAGCATCAGTATTACCGTGGGTGAACAAATTACTGTCGAGCAATTGATAGAATTGAGCTTAGTTATGAGAATATCTAGGTATGATCATGTATATAGGCATCACGTCCGCGACAAGTAGACCGAAACGATTTTGCGCCTACTACTATTACTCCACACATCGACCGCTATCCAGCATGCATCTAGAGTATTAAGTTCATAAGAACAGAGTAATGCTTGAAGCAAGATGACATGATGTAGAGGGATAAACTCATGCAATATGATATAAACCCCATATTTTTATCCTCGATGGCAACAATACAATACGTGCCTTGCTGCCCTTGCTGTCACTGGGAAAGGACACCGCAAGATTGAACCCAAAGCCAAGCACTTCTCCCATTGCAAGAAAGATCAATCTAGTAGGCCAAACCAAACTGATAATTCGAAGACACTTGCAAAGATAACCAATCATACATAAAAGAATTCAGAGGAGATTCAAATATTGTTCATAGATAAACTTGATCATAAACCCACAATTCATCAGTCTCGACAAACACACCGCAAAAGAAGAGTTACATCAAATAGATCTCCAAGAAGATCGAGGAGAACTTTGTATTGAGATCCAAAGAGAGAAGAAGCCATCTAGCTAATAACTATGGACCCGAAGGTCTGAGGTAAACTACTCACACATCATCGGAGAGGCTATGGTGTTGATGTAGAAGCCCTCCGTGATCAATGCCCCCTCCGGCAGGACGCCGGAAAAGGCCCCAAGATGGGATCTCACGGGTATAGAAGGTTGCAGTGGTGGAATTAGGGTTTTGGCTCCGTATGATGTTTCCAGGGTGTATGGGTATATATAGGAGGAAGAAGTACGTCGGTGGAGCAACATGGGCCCATGAGGGTGGAGGGCGCCCCTAGGGGAGGTGGGCGCGCCCCCTACCTCGTGCTCTCCTTGTTGATTGCTTTACGTAGACTCCAAGTCCTCTGGATCACGTTTGTTCCGAAAATCACGTTCCCGAAGGTTTCATTCCGTTTGGAGTCCGTTTGATATCCTTTTCCTTCGAAACACTGAAATAGGAAAAAAACAGCAATTTGGGTTGGGCCTCCGGTTAATAGGTTAGTCCCAAAAATAATATAAAAGTGTATAATAAAGCCTATTAATCATCCAAAACAGAATATAATATAGCATGGAACAATAAAAAATTATAGATACGTTGGAGACGTATCCGTAGATAAAATATGACTTTTCAAACCGTTATGGTTAGCTGTTGCATGTACATGTAGTTCAAATTTCAATTACGGTCATTAAATGGCTAGAAAAGCACTTAAATGTCTTAAAAGTTCAAATGACCCTGAAGTTTTCCAAAATTTGACATGACAGTTGTATTAGTACTACAAAATTTCTTGTTCATTTAAAACACCATCCGTTGCCACTTTACTCCAAATTCGTCTTTCACAGCTAATAAAAAATATCTACAACATCACACACAGTAGTTTTCTAGGAATCGTTTGCGTCTGCTCTAGAGCCGGCAACCCCTGAATCCACGAATCCCGATCCCCATTCCCGCACCCCCTTCTTGCAAAGATGACGCCATGGAAACGCTTCGTGAAGGCCCGTATGATGGCCATGTCCCCCCCGAGCGCCGCCGCCTGCGCCGAGAGCGCCGCCATCTAAGCCGAGAGTGCCACCGCATCCGCATTGAGCGTGGACGCTTCCGCCGAGAGGGCATCTGCGGCAGCCGATAGGGCAGCTGCAGCAGCCGAGACGGCTGCAGCTGCTGCTGCGACGGCGGCTGCAAACGCTGAGAGCGCTGGAGCTGCCGTCCGTGCCGCCGATGTCGCCCTGGCCCGGGTCGAGGCCATCCATGCCAAGATCGAGGATGCACACGCCAAGATATTCCAAGCCACCTCGGACTCCAGCATGCAACCCACGTCCGAAAAGGCGGTGGTGGCCATGGAGCACCTGCTTCCTCATGAGGTCGCCGAGCGGGAGCTGGAGATGCAGGAGGCGGCGGAGATCGAGGAGCGCCGGGAGGAGGAGTTGCGCGTGGCCGAGGTTGAGGTAGAGAAGAGTCCGTCCTTCGAGGAATCAGCGGTGGAGTACCAATGCAAGCTCTGGCCCAGCCACTACTACGAGTACTACAACCTTGAGGGCGGCGCCGAGGACGAGGACAAGGACGCGGTCGACTTCAGCAGGGGGACGGGGAGTCCACCAACGGCGGCATGTCGCTAGGACAAGTCATCGACGTCTCGACTCACACCGGCGATGCATAGGCCGGCGCGGCGGCGGATTTGTTAAAATTATTCGTACTTAGGTTTTGTTTTTAATGTTGGTCTTTTGTTAGAGCAATGTTTAGGTCAACTGGCTCTGTTTAATTACTAAAATTGCTCGATTCAGTAAGTGTGGTCTGTCTGCTGTACGCTCTTTTGTGTGCACAAATTAGCAAGCGATGTTAAATTATGCAATGACGCACCCGGGGAAATTTCCACCAAAATTTGAAGTATCAAACTCATCCCATGCACGTAAAGCAGAAGAATCGTTTGTGATGCACACAATCGTTCAAAGTGAATGGTTTGGCGGCACCGCGCGCAAAGGTTCCCTCCACATTTCCAAAATTTTGGCCTACCGCCAAAATATCTACCCGCGCCCCCCTTCCCCACCCCCTTTTCTCCCCGACCACAAGTCACATTTCCCTTGTTTCCTCCTTCCTTCCTTCCTTCCTAAGCTATAGCCGCTTCCTCGCTCTCGTTGTCTCGCATCCTACCGCTGGGGTCTCCATGGTCTTCTTCAAAGACCTCTCCAGCGGTTCCTCCTCCGGCAATGACTCCTTCACCACCCGGGTATGCCTCTCTTCTCTCTCTCGGGCTATGACTTGGAATGAAGGATTTTTACCCGGCGGGCGATTTGAGTCATTTATTCCACTTGTAGCTCCCTTCTACCTCTTGAGCATGCGTTTGTTTTCCCTTGAAGAGGAAAGGGTGATGCAGCAAAGTAGCGTAAGTATTTCCCTCAGTTTTTGAGAACCAAGGTATCAATCCAGTAGGAGACTACACGCAAGTCGCCTAGTACCTGCACAAACAATCAAGAACCTTGCAACCAACGCGATAAAGGGGTTGTCAATCCCTTCAGGGCCACTTGCAAAAGTGAGATCTGATAAAGATAATAAGATAAATATTTTTGGTATTTTTGTTGTATAGATTGGAAAATAAATATTGCAAAATAAATAGTAAACGAGAATTGTAGATCGGAAACTTGTATGGTGTAAAGTAGACCCGGGGGCCATAGGTTTCACTAGTGGCTTCTCCCAAGATAGCATATATTATGATGGGTGAACAAATTACTGCCGAGCAATTGATAGAAAAGCGCATAGTTATGAGAATATCTAGGCATGATCATGAACATAGGCTTCACGTCCATGTCAAGTAGACCGAAACGATTCTGCATCTACTACTATTAATCCACACATCGACCACTATCCAGCATGCATCTAGAGTATTAAGTTCATAAGAACAGAGTAACGCATTAGGCAAGATGACATGATGTAGAGGGATAAACTCAAGCAATATGATATAAACCCCATCTTTTTATCCTCGATGGCAACAATACAATACGTGTCGGTTCCCTTTCTGTCACTGGGATCGAGCACCACAAGATTGAACCCAAAGCTAAGCACTTCTCCCATTGCAAGAAAGATCAATCTAGTAGGCCAAACTAAACCGATAATTCGAAGAGACTTGCAAAGATATTAAATCATGCATAGAAGAATTCAGAGAAGAATCAAATATTGTTCATAGATAATCTTGATCATAAACCCACAATTCATCGGATCTCGGCAAACACACCGCAAAAAGTATTACATCGAATAGATCTCCAAGAACATCGAGGATAACTTTGTATTGAGATCCAAAGAGAGAGAAGAAGCCATCTAGCTAATAACTATGGACCCGAAGGTCTGTGGTAAACTACTCACACATAATTGGAGAGGCTATGGTGTTGATGTAGAAGCCCTCCGTGATCGAATCCCCCTCCGGCAGATCGCCGGAAAAGGCCCCAAGATGGGATCTCACGGGTACAGAAGGTTGCGGCGGTGGAAAAGTGGTTTTGTGGCTCCCTTGGATGTTTTTAGGGTATAAGAGTATATATAGGCGAAAGAAGTAGGTCGGTGGAGCTACGAGGGGCCCACGAGGGTGGGGGCGCGCCCTCCTGCCTCGTGGCCGCCTCGTTGCGTCTCTGACTTCCACTCCAAGTCTCCTGGATTGCGTTTGTTCCAAGAAAGATCCACGCGAAGGTTTCATTCCGTTTGATATTCCTTTTCTGCGAAACACTGAAATATGCAAAATAAACATCAATTTGCACTGGGCCTTCGGTTAATAGGTTAGTCCCAAAAATAATATAAATGAGTATATTAAAGCCCATTAAACATCCAAAACAGATAATATAATAGCATGGAACAATCAAAAATTATAGATACATTGGAGACGTATCACTCCCTAGGACCATCAGTGGCAACGAATGGAGCGGGGTGGCTGAAGATCTATCTGCTCGTTGTCACCATCAATCTCCATGCGTGGAGCTAGTTGCGTTTGAATCTGTGGATAGTGCGAGGAAGTTTCTGGCATGTGCAGAGAAGGTTAGACCCTCTTTCGTTGTTACAAATCATTTGTTAGATGTGATTCAGACACTGTCACAGTCCCAACCCATTCATACCACACCTTCAACCAAACGCATCCTAAGAAAGTGTCACAGTTTGTACCTAGTATCTAAAATTGTTGCCATCTCATCAGCGGTGCGATTAGAAAATTATTTGGACTGCTTCAGCAGTTTGTGCAGCCAACTTTGGTCCACACATCCGAGTAGCCAGCAGTAAAATACTAAATCTTTATGGCACAAAGGAACTGGGCATCGGAGCAACTAGGTGCTCCAGAGTCCGGGTCCTTGATTTTTTTCCGCTGCATCAGCTCGTCAGTGCAGGGTACCGGTGCGAGTTGTAGCAACAGTTGTCTTTACACCAGTTTTGGCATACATAGTGGACGGCCTTAGTGCTATTAGTTCTATGTTACTAAATCTGTGCATGTACACACATGTTAGTATCAATTTGCTGTCATCCAAACACTGTCGCTATGCTGTTGTAGTTGTATTTACCTTCGTCATAAAATGTTCAATTTGCTATTTATTTTACATGAGTAAGAACTTGTAGCGTTGTTGCAGTTAATTATAGCTTCTGATGTTCCAGAATTTGGTTATTGTTAGTAGCAATTAATTCATTTACACATTGATCTTTTTGAGAAGATATGTCATAATTAAAATGTTTCTTCAGTTTTTCAAAATAAGCATTGGTGATTTTCTATGTTGCTATAAACCCATTTCCCCTACAATTGTTACTCATCTAGTTTTATATATTATAGGATGAACGGAAGTGTTCTTACTTGGAGTGGGTTGATCAAGAGTGGCAACAGTCTTTGAAGATGTGCCTAGCGAAGCTCTGGAGCATGTATGAGGAAGAGAACAGATGTAGGCTTATAGAAAGTATTGTCAACGCTGAAGAATATTTGAAGATGCGGGATAAAAAGAGGAAGGTGAAGAATGAGCTCAGTTTTTTTAAATCAGACTTTGCTAAGATGGTGTTGGCGAAGGAGGAGGCACTTTCCCAGTTGGCCAGTGCAAAACAGGTTCTTACTGAATTGAAAGCAGAGGTGGATAAGACGAGCCTGGATGATCTCAATTAGGGAAATGAATATATTGTTCTTATGAAGTTGAACTAGCTATATGTTGTACTGTGATGTTTTCATGTAGCTATCGTACTGTGATGTTTTCATGTAGCTATCGTACTGTGATGTTATAATATATTTATGTGCCTGATATGAAATTGGCAGACAGCTGTTCGATATGAAATGTGAATTTGCGTAATACTGGAATTATTAATTGTAAACTAATAAACTTGCTAAATGTGTCATGGAAGTTTGCAAACGATTCTAGTAGTAAAAGCACTTGTGACGGATAGCCCAATGCCACACAGTTTTCTTCCTCAAATCGTGTATGATGTAGTTGATAAAAGCAAACAGTTAACCAAGGCAGAGCGTGTCTGATAGTTACACCTTTCACACACGAGCCTACACATAAAACTGTGTGGGTTGTACATACGAACGGAAGCGTTTTCCCTGGATTGACTGTTTGGGATGTACATAAGAACGGAAACGTTTTCCCTGGATTTACTATGTGGGATGTACATAAGAACGGAAACATATTCCTTGGATTGACTGTGTGTGATATACATACCTATTCAAATGTTTTTCTGGGATTCACCGTGTGGGATGTACATACCTATGGAAATGATAAGGTTTCGATGCCTCGCCCGATCACACACGAGCTCATTTGGTGTCCCAGGAGGGCCTATCCCCGACGATTTCTGGGTCGTGTGGGAAGGACCCCCCTATCGCCCACACTCACTTGGCGACGGTTCCAAATGCCGTCGCGGAAAGGGGTTAAAAACCGTTTGTATAGCACCGACGCGTACCAGTGGCTACTGGCCATTGGATATCATCTACATTCCACCAGATTTTGCCACATGTACAATCTAGAAGACTCCATGGTTGAACTTAAGCATAATGCACAAACCTCAAAACACAAGCACTTCTCCTTTGTTCTCTAGAATCTTCGATATCTTAATTGACAGGTCAAGTCAATCATTCTTTAAGTTTTTAGAACAAAAAGTAACCCATAAAAGCATAGTCTACAAATTAGCAAAACAAGGATCCCAAGGTTTATATAATTGCCATGATAGGTCACTATAGAGATATAATATATCTCTGTAATGACCGTGTCAAGGCATTTAAATGAAGCTTGAGATATGCAACTTCCCAAGAGGTAACCCATCCTTGGACTAATGCAGCCCGAGCACACTTAAATTCTGCGCTCTATTCGACTAGGCTAGTGGATGGGAAGCCGACCCTTGCTCATAAGAATTGCCTCCTTGCCATTAAGGCGTTTCACGCTGGTCACCCTATGGGACCTACTCCCTCCTACCACACACATTTGTGCTTTTAGAAACCGTGTGGGATATTTACATGGCCGGTGTGTCGCCGCTATCCTTCAATGAGCACTGACACTGGTAGCGGGAAAACGATGGAAGAGGCGGGAAACCGATGAGAGGAGTGGCAAGAAACGGTAGCCTATTTAGAAAACCTAGTAGAGAAGGAAGCGTGAGCTAGCACGACGCATGCACACAGTGCTTACCTATGTACTGCATGTGCTGTCGAAAGGGCTAAGGGTTGCCATTCTATCTGGGAGCATCCAACGATGCACACGTACGATCCGTGGGGTTTGGGTTCTGGCCAATGTAAGTGCATCTAGTGCCCCTTAGTGATTTTGGTGTATTGAAGACTTATAGGTTAAGGGTCTAATGTGTTTATGAGTGTACACAGGACTATAAGTCTATGAGGAGTTTGATATTTACAGAGAAAGTCGACCCCTAAAAATGAAGTTCTTCGACTGAAGACTTTGGATTTCTGAAGATTTTCTGAAGACTTTGAAAGTGAAGAAATTGGTGTGACCTTGAAGACTTGGTATTCATTCGACGAACATGAAGCGTGAAGACTTTTGTTTTCGTAGTTTCATTTTCTCTTTCTTGAGTCATAGGAAACACCGTACTGTTAAAGGGGGTCAAGGAAATACTAAGGGAAAATTTCCATGTGATGCTCAACTCAAAATCCTACACCTACCAATCCCTTCGAGTGAAGTCATTGGAAATCTCATAAAGTTTAGTCAATTTCTTCAGTGACAGAGATGAAGTTCTTCTGGTCTCTGAGGAATTTGTTCTGACTGAGGAGTTAGGAATTCGCTAGTGCGGATTCCTACACAGTGAGGAACATGATAGCCCTGAGGAATTTCATACTCAAATTTCCGACCGTTGCTATGCTACGAGCCAGCTGTCCCAAGATATCTTATCCACCTAACGGTCATATCATTGAAGGGCATTTATGTCTTATCATGTCGGACTGCTCCCTAGGCTATAAATAGCCCCCCCCCTACAACCACTAGCTGGTTGGCTGCTCCGAGAGAAACTAACACTTGTCATTTGAGGGCATCCCATCCTCCGAGGACTTTGAGCGAAAATCATCGAGTGAGGAAAACCCAAACCCAAACACCTACAAACCCAAAGTGATTGAGCATCACTGAAGAGATTGATCCTACGTGGATCCGATGCTTGTTACCTTTGAAGACTGTGCTTCTTCCAGACGGTTAGGCGTCATGGTCTAGAGCATCCAAGAGGAATTGTGGATCGCCGAGTGACCGAGTTTGTGAAGGTTCGGAAGTCACCTGAAGACTTACCACGAGTGATTGGGCGAGGTCTGTGTGACCTTAGCTCAAGGAGAATACGGTGAGGACTATGTGTCCTCAGGTTTAAATACCTAGCCGCTCCAACCAGATGTACAACTGAGACAGCAGTTGGAACTGGTCTACCAAATCATTGTCTTCACCAAGCTTACTATTTCTATTTCCTCAACTCTTTCATTTCCTCATTACAGTTGTTGTGTGCTTGTTCATATCTGTTTGAAGACTTTGACTGAAGACCTTCTCTATTTCCTCATTTCAATTTCTTCAGTCTGTTTGTCTTCATCCTGTGTTATCCTGTGATTACGCTTACTGTACTCTATGCTTGTCTTCATTTCATCATGATGACCATGCTTGTGTTCTATTATGTTTACTTTTGAGTACTTATTCCGCTGCTAGTAGTTCTTCGCTAAGGAATTTCCTCACCCGCAAATTTCTCAGTGAAGAATTCATAAAAATCGCCTATTCACCCCCCTCTAGTCGATATAACACACTTTCAGCCAATCAGAAGGCACGACTCAGATCGCGCACGCAACAGGGGGGCATCGGCCACGGTTTGGTAGGCACACGGCTTTTGTGAGTGAACCGTGTGCTATTGAAAACATTTCGTGAGAAGAATCTCGATTCTTAAATCCCCGTAAATTCAAAACTAACCTGAAAATCGTGAAACCTAGCATGGTGTCACGACATGGCACATATATGTCGAGGAATTTTTTTTCGTCCATTTTGGCGCAAGTTTTATTACAAGCCTCTTACAAACTGGAGCTTCTCTCAAAGAAGCCTCGTGGTTCCGATAGGGAAACGTGTCCCCTACTACCTCTTGAGCATGCGTTGGTTTTCCCTTTAAGAGGAAAGGGTGATGCAACAAAGTAGCGTAAGTATTTCCCTCAGTTTTTGAGAACCAAGGTATCAATCCAGTAGGAGGCCACACGCAAGTCCCTTGTACCTACACAAACAAATAAGAACCTTGCAACCAACGCGATAAAGGGGTTGTCAATCCCTTCACGGCCACTTGCAAAAGTGAGATCTGATAGAGATTATAAGATTACATTTTTGGTATTTTTATGATAAAGATTGAAAGTAAAGATTGCAAAGTAAAAATAGATTGGAAACTTATATGATGGAAAATAGACCCGGGGGCCATAGGTTTCACTAGTGGCTTCTCTCAAGATAGCATAAGTATTACGGTGGGTGAACAAATTACTGTCGAGCAATTGATAGAAAAGTGCATAATTATGAGAATATCTAGGCATGATCATGTATATAGGCATCACGTCCATGACAAGTAGATCGACTCCTGCCTGCATCTACTACTATTACTCCACACATAGAACGCTATCCAGCATGCATCTAGAGTATTAAGTTCATAAGAACAGAGTAACGCATTAGGTAAGATGACATGATGTAGAGGGATAAACTCAAGCAATATGATATAAACCCCATCTTTTTATCCTTGATGGCAACAATACAATACGTGTCGTTTCCCTTTCTGTCACTGGGATCGAGCAACGCAAGATTGAACCCAAAGCTAAGCACTTCTCCCATGGAAAGAAAGATCAACCTAGTAGGCCAAACCAAACTGATAATTCGAAGAGACTTGCAAAGATAACCAATCATACATAAAAGAATTCAGAGAAGATTCAAATATTGTTCATAGATAAGCTTGATCATAAACCCACAATTCATCGGATCTTGACAAACACACCGCAAAAAGAGTTACATCGAATAGATCTCCAAGAAGATCGAGGAGAACTTTGTATTGAGATCCAAAGAGAGAGAAGAAGCCATCTAGCTAATAACTATGGACCCGAAGGTCTGTGGTAAACTACTCACACATCATCGGGGAGGCTATGGTGTTGATGTAGAAGCCCTCCGTGATCGATGCCCCCTCCGGCGGAGCACCGGAAAAGGCCCCAAGATGGGATCTCACAGGTACAGAAGGTTACGGCGGTGGAAATAGGGTTTCGTGGTGCTCCTGGATGGGTTCGGGGTACGTAGGTATATATAGGAGGAAGAAGTAGGTTGGTGGAGCCATGAGGGGCCCACGAGGGTGGGGGCATGCCCTGGGGGGCAGGCGCACCTCCCTGCCTCGTGGCCTCCTCGTTGATTTCTTGATGTCCACTCCAAGTCCTTTGGATCACGTTTGTTCCAAAGATCATGCTCCCGAAGGTTTCATTCCGTTTGGACTCCGTTTGATATTCCTTTTCTGCGAAACACTGAAATAGGCAAAAAAACAGCAATTTGCACTGGGCCTTGGGTTAATAGGTTAGTCCCAAAAATAATATAAAAGTGTATAATAAAGCTCATTAAACATCCAAAACAGAATATATAATAGCATGGAACAATAAAAAATTATAGATACGTTGGAGACGTATCAAGCATCCCCAAGCTTAATTCCTGCTCGTCCTCGAGTAGGTAAATGATAAAAACAGAATTTTTTATGTGGAATGCTACCTAGCATATTTCTCAATGTAATTTTCTTTATTGTGGCATGAATATTCAGATCCGAAACATTCAAGATAAAAGTTTAATATTGACATAAAAATAATAATACTTCAAGCATACTAACCAAGCAATTATGTCTTCTCAAAATAACATGGCCAAAGAAAGCTCATCCCTACACAATCATATAGTTTGGCCATGCTTCATTTTCGTCATACAAGATGCTCTCATCTTGCACAACCCTGATGACAAGCCAAGCAATTGTTTCATACTTTAGTAATATCAAACTTTTCTCAACTTTCACGCAATACATGAGCGTGAGCCATGGATATAGCACTATGGGTGGAATAGAATAATGATGATGGGGGGTTGTGTGGAGAAGACAAAAAAGAGAAAGTCTCACATAGACGCGGCTAATCAATGGGCTAGGGAGATGCCCATAAATTGATGTCAATGTAAGGAGTAGGGATTCCCATGCAACGGATGCACTAGAACTATAAATGTATGAAAGCTCAACAAAATAAACTAAGTGGGTGTGCATCCAACTTGCTTGCTCATGAAGACCTAGGGCATTTGAGGAAGCCCATTGTTGGAATATACAAGCCAAGTTCTATAATGAAAAATTCCCACTAGTATATGAAAGTGAAAAAACAAGAGACTCTCTATCATAAAGATCATGGTGCTACTTTGAAGCACAAGTGTGGAAAAAGGATAGTAGCATTGTCCCTTTTTATTTCTCTTTTTTCTTTTTTTTTCTTTTTGGGCCTTTTTTGGCCTTTCTCCTTTTTTTGGGACAATGCTCTATTAATGATGATCATCACACTTCTATTTATTTACAACTCAATGATTACAACTCGATACTTAGAACAAAATATGACTCTATATGAATGCCGACGGCGGTGTACCGGGATGAGCAATGAATCAAGAGTGACATGTATGAAATAATATGCATGGTGGCTTTGCCACAAATACGATGTCGACTACATGATCATGCAAGGCAATATGACAATGATGAAGCGTGTCATAATAAATGGAACGGTGGAAAGTTGCATGGCAATATATCTTGGAATGGCTATGGAAATGCCATAATAGGTAGCTATGGTGGCTGTTTTGAGGGAGATATAAGGAGGTTTATGTGTGATAGAGCGTATCGTATCATGGGGTTTGGATGCACCGGCGAAGCTTGCACCAACTCTCAAGGTGAGAAAGGGCAATGCACGGTATCGAAGAGGCTAGCAATGATGGAAGGTTGAGAGTGCGTATAATCCATGGACTCAACATTAGTCATAAAGAACTCACATACTTATTGCAAAAATCTACAAGTCATCAAAAACCAAGCACTACGCGCATGCTCCTAGGGGGATAGATTGGTAGGAAAAGACCATCGCTCGTCCCCGACCGCCACTCATAAGGATGACAATCAAAGAACACCTCATGTTTCAAATTTGTTACACAACGTTTACCATACGTGCATGCTACGGGACTTGCAAACTTCAACACAAGTATTTCTCAATTTCACAACTACTCAACTAGCACAACTTTAATATCACTATCTCCATATCTCAAAACAATCATCAAGTATCAAACTTCTCCTAGTATTCAATGCACTTATATGGAAGTTTTTATTATATCCAACTTGGATGCCTATCATATTAGGACTAATTTTATAACCAAAGCAAATTACCATGCTGTTCTAAAGG
This sequence comes from Aegilops tauschii subsp. strangulata, assembly GCF_002575655.3. Classification (NCBI taxonomy): domain Eukaryota; kingdom Viridiplantae; phylum Streptophyta; class Magnoliopsida; order Poales; family Poaceae; genus Aegilops; species Aegilops tauschii. The sequence continues at coordinate 320,416,354 of NC_053038.3, read as the reverse complement.
ACTCTCAAAATAATATAATTGAAGCATGAGAGATCAATAATTTCTATAAAATAAAACCACCACCGTGCTCTAAAAGATATAAGTGAAGCACTAGAGCAAAATTGTTTAGCTCAAAAGATATAAGTGAAGGACATAGAGTATTCTAATAAATTCCGATTAATGTGTGTCTCTATCAAAAGGTGTGTGCAGAAAGGATCATGTGGTTAACTAAAAAGAAAATACTCAAATCATACAAGACGCTCCAAGCAAAACACATATCATGTGGTGAATAAAAAAATAGCTCCAAGTAAAGTTACCGATGGACGAAGACAAAAGAGGGGATGCCTTCCGGGGCATCCCCAAGCTTAGGCTTTTGGTTGTCCTTGTATTTTACCTTGGGGTGCCTTGGGCATCCCCAAGCTTAGGCTCTTGCCACTCCTTGTTCCATAATCCATCAAATATTTACCCAAAACTTGAAAACTTCACAACACAAAACTTAACAGAAAATCTCGTGAGCTCCGTTAGCGAAAGAAAACAAAACACCACTTTAAGGTACTGTAATGAACTCATTAATTATTTATATTGGTGTTAAACCTACTGTATTCCAACTTCTCCATGGTTCATAAACTCCATTACTAGCCATAGATTCATCAAAATAGGCAAACAACACACGAAAAACAGAATCTGTCAAAAACAGAACAGTCTGTAGTAATCTGTATCAAACGCATACTTTTGGAACTCAAACATTTCTAAAATAAATTGTGGACGTGAGGAATTTATCTATTAATCATATTCAAAAAGAATCAACGAAATATCACCCTCCAGTAAAAAGTTCTAGCTAATCTCGTGAGCGCTAAAGTTTCTGTTTTTTACAGCAAGATCAAAAAGACTTCACCCAAGTCTTCCCAAAGGTTCCACTTGGCACAAACACTAATTAAAACATAAAAACACATCTAAAAAGAAGCTAGATGGATTATTTATTACTAAACAGAACCAAAAATCAAGAAACAAAAATAAAATTGGGTTGCCTCCCAACAAGCGCTATCGTTTAACGCCCCTAGCTAGGCATAAAGGCAAGGATAAATCTAGGTGTTGCCATCTTTGGATTTTAATTTTTTAGCGGAATCATGCTTGAATATGGGAGGTTCTTTATGTTTCCCTTCATATTTGGAAATTTTTAGATCTAAAGAATCCAACCGCTTATTGCAAAGGGTAATCAACATGTTCATGCGGTGAGGATTCCGCTAACACTCTTAAGAGGTTCAAGAGACTTTTGTAAGATCTTAGTTACTTCGCAAATCTTTTCAAAAACTTGTGTCTCTTCCTGGGTATGTTGTGTCCCCTTTTGTTGAGGTAGTGTTCCCACTACCCCCTCTATGATTTCATGCGCAATACTAGGATCAATTTCAATAAAATTTCCTTTGGCAACACAATCCAGGAGTTCTCTGTGGGACATATTTAGTCCAACATAAAAATTGCGAAGCAAAATTCTAAAACTCACCCCTAAGGTGCAATTACGATAAGATTCCATCATCCTATACCAAGCATCTTTTAAATTTTCTCCTTGTCTTTGTTTAAAGTGAAGAACTTCAAACTCAGGAGACAAAGGAGCAGATAAAGGGCTGGCCATGACGGCACACGGGACACAAGGGGCAAGCAAAAAAAGAGGCGAACGGAAAAAGAGGGCGAATAAAACGGCAAAGGTGAATTGGGGGAGAGGAAAACGAGAGGAAAATGGCAAGTAATGTAATGCAAGGGATAAGAGTTTGTGATGGGTACTTGGTATGTCTTGACTTGTGCGTAGACTCCTCGGCAACGGCGCCAGAAATCCTTCTTGCTACCTCTTGAGCGTGCGTTGGTTTTCCCTTGAAGAGGAAAGGGTGATGCAGCAAAGTAGTGTAAGTATTTCCCTTGGTTTTTGAGAACCAAGGTATCAATCCAATAGGAGGCCACACGCAAGTCCCTTGTACCTACACAAACAAATAAGAACCTTGCAACCAATGCGATAAAGGGGTTGTCAATCCCTTCACGGCCACTTTCAAAAGTGAGATCTGATAGAGATGATAAGATAATATTTTTGGTATTTTTATGATAAAGATTAAAAGTAAAGATTGCAAAGTAAAAATAGATTGGAAACTTATATGATGGAAAATAGATCCGGGGGCCATAGGTTTCACTAGTGGCTTCTCTTAAGATTTGCATCTTTATCATAAAAATACCAAAAATATTATCTTATCATATCTATCAGATCTCACTTTCGTAAGTGACCGTGAAGGGATTGACAACCCCTTTATCGCGTTGGTTGCGAGGTTCTTATTTGTTTGTGTAGGTGCGAGAGACTTGAGTGTGGCCTCCTACTGGATTGATACCTTGGTTCTCAAAACTGAGGGAAATACTTACGCTACTTTGCTGCATCACCCTTTCCTCTTCAAGGGAAAAACCAACACAGTGCTCAAGAGGTAGCAAGAAGGATTTCTGGCGTCGTTGCCGGGGAGTCTACGCAAAAGTGAACATACCAAGTACCCATCACAAACTCTTATCTCCCGCATTACATTATTTGCCATTTGCCTCTCATTTTCCTCTCCCCCACTTCACCCTTGCCGTTTTATTCGCCCTCTCTTTTCCGTTTGCTTGTTTCTCGCTTGCTTCACCGTTATGGCTAGTCCTTTATCTACTCCTTTATCTCCCGATAATGAAGTTCTTAATTTTAAACAAACGGAGGGAGAAAATCTAAAAGATGCTTTGTATAGAATCTGCAATGCTCAAAATAGATCTACCCGAAAAGCAATGTACTATGATTCTTCTTCGCAATTTTTATGTAGGCGTCACTCCTTGGTATAGATATATTCTTGATACCATTACCGGAGGGAATTTCTTGGGTAGCCATACTTTTAATTCTTATAACGCTATGATAGATTTGTTTGGCTCACCACCTCTCTTGGTTGGAACTATGTTAACTTTGGAACATGTGATGCAAAGGGTTGAAATTATTGAAATAAAGTTGCCACTATGGAATTTATTGAGAATTTTGATAAAAAGATCCATAATCAAATTACCCAATATGGATCTAAGGTAGGAGTCACTTTAAAAAATATTAAGGAAAAGGAACCCATAGTTAATGAAAGAATAAATCATGATTCCACTAGAATCGATAAACTTGAGGGTATCATCACCAACTTGGGGACCGCCTTTTCTTCCATAAAGAATACTCCAAGTCCTCCTACTAAAATTGCCAAGCTTATGTATGTTCCTAAAAATACGGGTGAATCCTCTAATAAGGAAACTGCGGATCTCAAATCAATAAGTGTTCATCCCAATCTCTTTGCTATCATTAAGGAACCATTTGCTGCAAATGATTTTTTCGATTTCGTGCCTAGAAGTTTGATAATTAATAGAAAGAAAGAAACTCCTAAGGGTGATAGGTGTCTTATTGAAGAATTGTCCACCAAAGATGGCAATACCTAGATCTATCCGTGTTTTTATGCCTAGCTAGGGGCGTTAAACGATAGCGCTTGTTGGGAGGCAACCCAATTTTATTTTTTATTTTTTGCTTTTTGCTTCTGTTTAGGAATAAATCTTTGATCTAGCCTCTGGTTAGATTTGTTTTTATGTTTTAATTAGTGTTTGTGCCAAGTTAAACCTATAGGATCTTCTTGGATGATAGTTATTTCATCTTGCTGAAAATTCCAGAAACTTTCTGTTCACTAAAACAATTGTTAAAAATTAACAGAACGTGATAAAATATTGATTCCAATTGAAGAAGATCAATAAACAAATTTTCTAGGTCGTCCTATTTTGGTAGAATTTTTGGAGTTCCATAAGTTTGCGTTAGTTACAGATTACTACAGACTGTTCTGTTTTTGACAGATTCTGTTTTTCGTGTGTTGTTTGCTTATTTTAATGAATCTATGGCTAGTAAAATAGTTTATAAACCATAGAGAAGTTGGAATACAGTAGGTTTAACACCAATATAAATAAAGAATGAGTTCATTACAGTAACTTAAAGTGGTGTTTTGTTTTCTTTCGCTAACGGAGCTTATGAGATTTTCTGTTGAGTTTTGTGTTGTGAAGTTTTCAACTTTTGGGTAAAAGATTGGATGGATTATGGAACAAGGAGTGGCAAGAGCCTAAGCTTGGGGATGCCCATGGAACCCCAAGGTAATCTAAGGACACCAAAAAGCCAAAGCTTGGGGATGCCCCGGAAGGCATCCCCTCTTTCGTCTTCGTCCATCGGTAACTTTACTTGGAACTATATTTTTATTCACCACATGATATGTGTTTTGCTTGGAGCGTATTGTATGATTTGAGTCTTTGCTTTTTAGTTTACCACAATCATCTTTTCGGTACACACTTTTTGAGAGAGACACACATGATTCGGAATTTATTAGAATACTCTATGCGATTCGCTTATATCTTTTGAGCTATATAGTCTTGCTCTAGTGCTTCACTTACATCTTTTAGAGCACGGCGGTGGTTTTTGTTTTATAGAAACTATTGTTCTCTCATGATTCACTTATATTATTTTGAGAGCCTTAAACAGCATGGTAATTTGCTTAAATTGGGAAATCAGTCCTAATATGCTAGGTATCCAAGATTAGTAAAAACTTTCTTATGAGTGTGTTGAATACTAAGAGAAGTTTGATGATTGATGATTGTTTTGAGATATGGAGATAGTAATATTAAAGTTGTGCTAGTTGAGTAGTTGTGAATTTGAGAAATACTTGCATTGAAGTTTGCAAGTCCCGTAGCATGCACGTATGGTAAACGTTATGTAACAAATTTGAAACATGAGGTGTTCTTTGATTGTCTTCCTTATGAGTGGCGGTCGGGGACGAGCGATGGTCTTTTCCTACCAATCTATCCCCCTAGGAGCATGCGCGTAGTGCTTGGTTTTTGACGACTTGTAGATTTTTGTAATAAGTATGTGAGTTCTTTATGACTACTGTTGAGTCCATGGATTATACGCACTCTTACCCTTCCATCATTGCTAGCCTCTTCGGTACCGTGCATTGCCCTTTCTCACCTTGAGAGTTGGTGCAAACTTCGCCGGTGCATCCAAACCCCGTGATATGATACGCTCTATCACACATAAACCTCCTTATATCTTCCTCAAAACAGCCACCATACCTACCTATTATGGCATTTCCATAGCCATTCCGAGATATATTGCCATGCAACTTTCCACCGTTCCGTTTATCATGACACATTCATGATTGTCATATTGCCTTGCATAATCATGTAGTTGACATCGTATTTGTGGCAAAGCCACCGTTCATAATTTTTCATACATGTCACTCTTGATTCATTGCCCATCCTGGTACACCGCCGGAGGCATTCATATAGAGTCATACTTTGTTCTAGTATCGAGTTGTAATCGTTGAGTTATAAATAAATAGAAGTGTGATGATCATCATTCATAGAGCATTGTCCCAATAAAAAAAAGAGAAAGGCCAAAAAAAATAGGAAGGCCAATAAAAAAAGAGAGAGAAAATAAAAAGGGGTAATGCTACTATCCTTTTTTTCACACTTGTGCTTCAAAGTAGCACCATGATCTTCATGATAGAGAGTCTCTTGTTTTGTCACTTTCATATACTAGTGGGAATTTTTCATTATAGAACTTGGCTTGTATATTCCAACAATGGGCTTCCTCAAATGCCCTAGGTCTTCGTGAGCAAGCAAGTTGGATGCACACCCACTTAGTTTCTTTTGTTGAGCTTTCATGCATTTATAGCTCTAGTGCATCCGTTGCATGGCAATCCCTACTCCTTGCATTAACATCAATCGATGGGCATCTCCATAGCCCATTGATTAGCCACGTTGATGTGAGACTTTCTCCTTTTTTGTCTTCTCCACATAACCCCCATCATTATATTCTATTCCACCCATAGTGCTATATCCATGGCTCACGCTCATGTATTGCGTGAAGGTTGAAAAAGTTTGAGATTACTAAAGTATGAAACAATTGCTTGGCTTGTCATCGGGGTTGTGCATGATGAGAGCATTCTTGTGTGACAGAAATGGAGCATGACCAAACTATATTATTTTGTAGGGATGAACTTTCTTTGGCCATGTTATTTTGAGAAGACATAATTTCTTAGTTAGTATGCTTGAAGTATTATTGCTTTTATGTTAATATTAAACTTTTATCTTGAATCTTTCGGATCTGAATATTCATACCACAATTAAGAGGGTTACATTAAAAAAATTCTGCCAAGTAGCATTCCACATAAAAAATTCTGTTTTTATCATTTACCTACTTGAGGACGAGCAGGAATTAAGCTTGGGGATGCTTGATACCTCTCCAACATATCTATAGTTTTTGATTGCTCCATGCTATATTATATTCTATTTTGGATGATTAATGGGCTTTATTATACACTTTTATATTATTTTTGGGACTAACCTATTAACCGGAGGCCCAACCCAAATTGCTGTTTTTGCCTATTTCAGAGTTTCGCAGAAAAAGAATATCAAACGGAGTCCAAACGAAATGAAACCTTCGGGAACATGATTTTCGGAACAAACGTGATCCAGAGGACTTGGAGTCCACGTCAAGCAATCAACGAGGAGAGCACGAGGCAGGGGGCGCGCCTACCCCCCAGGCGCGCCCTCCACCCTCGTGGGGCCCACGTTGCTCCACCGACGTACTTGTTCCTCCTATATATACCTACGTACCCCCAAACCATCAAAGGCATCCACGAAAACCTAATTCCACCGCCGCAACCTTCTGTACCCGTGAGATCCCATCTTGGGGCCTTTTCCGGCGTCCTGCCGGAGGGGGCATTAATCACGGAGGGCTTCTACATCAACACCATAGCCTCTCCAATGATGTGTGAGTAGTTTACCTCAGACCTTCGGGTCCATAGTTATTAGCTAGATGGCTTCTTCTCTCTCTTTGGATCTCAACACAAAGTTCTCCTCGATTCTCTTGGAGATCTATTTGATGTAACTCTTCTTTTGCGGTGTGTTTGTTGAGACCGATGAATTGTGGGTTTATGATCAAGATTATCTATGAACAATATTTGAATCTCCTCTGAATTCTTTTATGTATGATTGGTTATCTTTGCAAGTCTCTTCGAATTATCAGTTTGGTTTGGCCTACTAGATTGATCTTTCTTGCAATAGGAGAAGTGCTTAGATTTGGGTTCAATCTTGCGGTGCTCGATCCCAGTGACAGAAAGGGAAACGACACGTATTGTATTGTTGCCATCGAGGATAAAAAGATGGGGTTTATATCATATTGCATGAGTTTATCCCTCTACATCATGTCATCATACTTAAAGCATTACTCTGTTCTTATGAACTTAATACTCTAGATGCATGCTGGATAGCGGTCGATGTGTGGAGTAATAGTAGTAGATGCAGAATCGTTTCGGTCTACTTGTCGCGGACGTGATGCACATATACATGATCATACCTACATATTCTCATAACTATGCTCAATTCTATCAATTGCTCAACAGTAATTTGTTCACCCACCGTAATACTTATGCTATCTTGAGAGAAGCCACTAGTGAAACCTATGGCCCCCGGGTTTATTTTCCATCATATTAATCTTCCAACACTTAGCTATTTTTATTGCCTTTTATTTTACTTTGCATCTTTATCATAAAAATACCAAAAATATTATCTTATCATATCTATCAGATCTCACTTTCGTAAGTGACCGTGAAGGGATTGACAACCCCTTTATCGCGTTGGTTGCGAGGTTCTTATTTGTTTGTGTAGGTGCGAGGGACTTGAGCGTGGCCTCCTACTGGATTGATACCTTGGTTCTCAAAACTGAGGGAAATACTTACACTACTTTGCTGCATCACCATTTCCTCTTCTAGGGAAAAACCAATGCAGTGCTCAAGAGGTAGCACTCCCCAGAAGCACGAATGAAGCAAAGAAAATTGTTTGCCCATTGGAACTTGAAGTACAGAAGATACACGCTTGTGTGAATGATTGTATTATTGTACTGTGGAGTACAAAGATTTTCGTGCATGTCCCACATGCAAGCATGCACGATACAAGCGCAGGAGAGCAAAGGACAAGTACAAATTGGACGACGAGATCAAGACAGGAGTCCCGTTCAAGGTTGTTTGGTACTTGCCTTTAATTCCAAGGTTGAGGCATTTGTTTGCAAACCCTAGAGAGGCAAAGAGGTTGCGGTGGCATCATGATGAGCGAATTGCGGATAGGTATATGAGGCACCCGAAAGATGGGGCTCAGTGGGAATTAATCGACAAAAAGTTTGAAGTTTTTTCCAAGGATCCTAGAAGTATAAGGCTTGGGGAGTGTACTGACGGGATGAATCCTTTTGGCGATATGAGCACCAATCACAGCACATGGCCGGTGCTTCTGTGCATACATAACCTAGCTCCTTGGTTGTGTATGAAGAAAAAATACATTATGATGTCAATGATTATCCAAGGCTCGAAGCAACCTGGAAATGACATCGACATTTACTTTCAGTTACTAGTAAAAGAACTGCTGATAGTGTGGATAGATGCGCCTGCTGTAAAATGTTATGATGCTTATAGAAAGGAGATTTTTGATCTACATGCCATGATGGTGCACACCATTTAAGATATGCTGGCATTAGGCAACACATCGGGGCAGAAAACAAGGGGAGAAGTAGGGTGTGTCACATGCATGGATAGGACAGCTAGCAGAAGACTTCCCAACTCGCACAAAACAGTGTGTTTGCGTCATCGTAGGTTCTTACGAAAAAATCACCCATACCGAAAGATGAAAGCTGAATTGATGGTACGGCAGAGGCAGCTGCAGCCCCAAGACCCTATGAAGGGGTGGTGGTCCACAACATGGCTAAAAAAATTAATGTTGTGCTTGGCAAGAACCACCCTTTGATGGTGAAACTAACACCCAAGGATCAAGTGTTTAAGAAGAAATCAGTGTTCTGGAAATTACCTTACTGGGAGATTCTACGTGTACGTCACTGCATCGATGTCATGCATGTAGAGAAGAACGTATGTGAAAGCATCCTTGGTACTCTGCTCAAGATTAAAGGTAAAAGAAAGGATGGTGACGGTTCACGACTCAATATGCTTTCTGATCAATCACAACGCAAGAGTGAAGCAGAAGATGATGACAAATTCATCAAAGCTCGCCATAGTTACAATTTCAGTACAAAAGAAGCAACACAGTTCTTCACCTATTTGTTGTTAGTTAAGACACCCTCTTCCTACTCCACAAACATCAGAAGTCTCGTGGATGTGAGCTCAGGTAAAATGAAGTTGGGACACATGAAGTCACATGATTGCCACGTAATGTTGACACAAATCCTCCCGGTGGCCATTAGGAATCTGATGGACAAAGATATAAGAAACACACTCATTGACCTCTATGATTTCTTCAACCAACTATGGCAGAAAGTTGTAGATCCTGAAGAGTTGGATCATATGCAAGATGATATTGCAAGAATATTGTCCAACCTAGAGATGTTTTCCCACCGTCATTCTTTGATATCATGTTCCATCTCACTGTGCACCTTGTCGACGAGATAAAGTATTGTGGTCCTGTGTTTCTTTGCAACATGTATCCCTTCGAGTGCTTCATGGGAATCTTGAAGCACTTTTGTCGGAACCGGAACCATCCAGAGGCAAGCATCCTACAAGGTTATGCCGCGGAGGAGGTGGTTGAGTTTTGCACCGAATACATGAAACAAAGACCTATAGGTTTGCCCCTCTCTCACCACGAGGGAAGGCTAAAAGGTAAGCTAGTCCTTGCTGGCACGCAAATGGCTGCACCCGGTGAATTGGCAGAGAAAGCCCATTTGACGATACTTCTTAGCAGCCCAGTTCTCATCGCTTATGGCGAAGAACACTTGGCGGAGATACGCCAAAGATTCTTACCAATGGTGCCTTCATCAGAGGTGGAGATGAAAGAGCACACTAAGAACTACGCAGAATGGCTGAAGAATCGTTTGGCACAAGGATCCATCGATGACATTGCTACGTGGTTGGCACAAAAGCCATCACCTATGGTGCTGACGTACCAAGCATATGACATAAATGGATACACGTTCTACACTGAGGAACGTGATAAGAAGACCTTGTATCAGAACAGCTCTGTTCGAATAGAATGCATGACTGTAAATGAAGCTGATAAAAGGGTATACTATGGAACCATCAAAGAGATTTGGGAGCTTGACTCTGTGAAAGTTAAGGTGGCATTATTCAGGTGTGCATGGATCCCTCTTGGTCAGGTAAGGATTGATGAGTACAGGAAGACCTGTGTTAACATGACAACGATGGCATATCACGCGGACCCATTCATTCTTGGCAGCGATGCTACCCATATTTTCTTTGCGGAAGACCCCTTGCATAAGAACGGCCATTTAGCGTTGCATGGGAAGAGAAGGGTACTGGGTGTCGACGATGTTGCCGATCAGGACGAGTACGATGAATTTGATGAGTTGCCAGCCAAGGGATCACACACCAGTGCAACAGAGAAGAAGTTTAAAATCATCAAAAGACACAAGTTCATTCGGGGTCAACTTAATGATCCCAGTTCCCCCATGTGCATGGGAATTAAACTATAAGACTAGTCTTTATGCCTACCCTGCAACTTAATTCGTTCAATTTAGAACTGTCGCGTGTACTAAATTTGTGATTATGCCCGGTTTTCTGTTGATGTAAGAACCGTTAATATGTTGACCTTGATATGCTGTCAGCTCAGGCAATGAATATGAACTGCTTTTTGTTATTATTATTATTATTATTATTATTATATCATAGAGGTAGCACACTCAATCAATCTCACTACAGTATGTGTGAACAAAAATATGCAACCTAGTTTGCGAATAGCACACGGTTCGTTGATGAAAGTCGTGTGCCGACCAAACCCCGCCACCACCCCTCCCACGATTTGAGTCGTTCTTTCTGATTGGCTAGAACCCAAACCCCACGGATCGTACGTCTGCACCGTTGGATGCTCCCAGATCGAACGGCGATCCTCATCCCTTTCGACAGCACATGCAGTTCTGGTTGTAATTTTATTTTTATGCACAAAATGCACGTTAATATCAAAAAATGTCTTAAATATAGCTAATGATACCTAAAATGCGCCAGAAAATCAAACCCGTGGTATAATGGTGATTGCGTACTGTGGAAATTTTATGAGGCCAAACGATGAAGTCACCGGCCATAGGAGTTTGAATTAACACGTCTCCTTTTGGAAAACCATGATCCTTCATGTGAGATGCTCCGGTTTGGAAGGAGCGGTCATCAAAACTTGTGCCAAACTTTACCAATTTTTTTCCATGGGGTCGTGAGAGCACGCCACAGGCACACATCGATTTTGATGATGCCTGAACTCCATCTGAATTTTCTGTAATTAAAATACCAACTAGTCCTACGCCAGTGGCCGCACCTCGCGGCCGAAATGTTTGAAACTTCTCCCCGCTTCTCGAACAAACGGATGAAAACTCACAAAGTGACGCAAAAATGATCTGTACACCTTTGCTTGGATGATAGTAAGGGGGTATCATAGCTAGTATCATGCATGCCAACTATGCAATTTTGATGAGCTGTCATAGAATTAATTAAATGAAGAAAGAGAGGGTTAAGTATCATATCATGAAACCGTATCATAATAAATGTTATGCTACTATGTGTCATGCATGACAATATAAATAAAGTACTACATATGATACTAGCTACTCTATGATACTATGCATTATTAGAGCAAGTAAGTACACAATAGAGTGACATAAGACTAGCCACAATGGGTAGTAACATAGAATGTTACTAGTCTATGTTACTACATCTATAGTGGGGAGTAACATATGTCTAGGAACATGCAACACTTCATTTATTAGGCTATAGACTCATCTTGCCTTGAGATTTGTGATGTTACTCACACTAGCCACAATGGGTAGTAACATAGACTAGTAACATGCCCATGTGTTACACTAGTCTATGTTACTACCTCTATAGTGGGGAGTAACATGTATGTGTGGTAACATGCAACACTACATTTATTAGGCTATAGACACATCTTGCCTTGATATGTACATGTGATCTTACTCATACTACTAGTAACTAGCTATGTTACTACTTTCCTCTCTTTCTTCATTTATTGCTTATTGCCACATCATCTACTTTATCTAGATATGTGTTATGTTACTACCTATGTTACTCCCATTGTGGGTAGTCTCATACTATAGTAAGACTATACCCACAGTGGGAGTAACATAAGTAGTAATATCACACATCTCCACTTTCCTCCATTTCTTCATTTATTGCTTGCCACATCATCTATTTTATCTAGATATGTGTGATGTTACTACCTATGTTACTCCCACTGTGGGTAGTCTGGCTATAAGGAATAGAATAATATATATGTGCTTATTAGTTCGAGGAAAGAGAAGAGAAGCGGGCTCTTGGTTAGTAGAGCCAACTGCAACAGGAGACCCAAGACACTTTGTGAGGATATAAAACTTATTATTGTACATACCCGCTAAGAGTTGGATGTATATGACATGTCAACTTCTTATAGCCGACCCTTGGCTGTATTATTAACCATGCTCTTAGTGAGGTAGCTAGTATATCATAGACGACTAGCTAGTATCAGACTAGCCATAGTGGGAGTAACTTCAGCAGTAACACCGACTCCAACTCAGCAAACTTGCTTATGTGGCAATAAGTTAATGAGGAGAGAGATAGTTTCAGTAACTTAGATAGTTATTGTAGCATCACATGTCCCAATGCAATATGAGTCTGTAAGCTAAGAAATGAAGCTTTGCATCACACTACACTTATGTTACTACCCACTATGAAGGTAGTAACATATATAGTCTAGGGATATGTGTATGTTACCAGTGTACTACTCTCCATTGTGGCTAGCTAGTCTCATACTCCCTCCTTTCTGGTTTAGCTAGGCTGGTTGTAATGGTATTAACATAAGCGGTATCATGCATGCCAACTAGACTTTCTGGATGATGTGGCACACAAGAGAGGATGTGGTATCATATCATGATACAGTGTCATATTAAATGTTGTACTACTACTTTGTGTGATTAGTAAGGCAACCTAAGATGTTAACTTATGATACTATGCATTACGGAAATAGCTAGTATCCGAGCTACACTATCATATATATGCATGATACTACTAGTATATATATATATATATATATATATATATATACGATACTCCCCATTACAACCAGCCTTATAGGGCTCAATTCAAAAATCTCACCAACCAAGGTAGATGGTGAGTGGTGGAATACCTTTTGTAGTTTGCAAGAACACCCAATTAATGCTTTTGTTTTCCTCAAAAATTTATGTTTTCCAATGTATTAATTGCAATACATGCATGCATATATAAAGTACATGCATTGGTCAACTTTCTCTTAATTCTTGCATGCAATGATTTAATGCACCTTGGAATCTGGACATGTGATGGGGAACAACCAAATTGAGCCTTATAAAATGGAAAAACTAAAATTTGAGATAAGCCTATAAACCAGAAAGGAGGGAGTATATATGCATGATACTAGTATATGATCGGCAATACCTCCGTAATGCGCGCATGCATAGTACTCCCTCTGTCTAGGTGTGCAAGTCATCTTACGAAAACCAAATAATCCCAAAACACTTAGGCGTGGTGCATTAACTTCTACATCGTTTCTTGTTTCTTGACATATCAACCAATAAGAGATGTGGGGTGTGCATGCTTTTAATGACTTGAGACTACCAAACATAACATGCAGTGGTTAGTTCATTGCATGCAATGCTATTAATTAGCAAATAAACATTAAGTTCTCTCGTTTCCCCTCCTCCTTGGTCACGGTGCACAACCTAAGATGACTTATTCACCTAGACGGAGGGAGTATCATGACTTAGTATCTTAGGTTCCTTATTAATTACCATGCATGACACAAAGTAGTACAACATTTAATATGATACGGTATCATGATATGATACCACACACCCTCTCTTTCATCATTTAACTGTGTGCCACATCATCCAAAAAGTCTAGTTGGCATGCATCATACCGCTTGATACTCCCATATTACGACCAGCCTTATTAGGGTGGCCATAGTGGGGGTTCATAGCCGGTATCATGCACCCGGGAATAGAAAATATGATGATGTGGCAAAAAAGCAGTAACATAGGTAGATACCGTAACATATATATATATAATCAATGCTATACTACTTTGTGACATGCATGGCCATAAATACGGTCATCTATGATATATACTCCCTCCGTAAACTAATATAAGAGCGTTTAGGTCACTATTTAGTAATCTAAACACTCTTATATTAGTTTACAGAGGGAGCTAGTACTACTCTATGATACTATATATGCACTATGAAGGTACGTACGTAGTATCATACACTAGTATCATATGCATGATACTATATATAGTACTATATGATACTCCCTATATAAGGCTGACCATAGTGGTGGTATCATAGCCGACGATGTCATGCACTCGAAAATAGCAAGTATATATTCTGATGTGGCAAAGAATTAAATATATATAAAAAGGGTTAGAGTAACATATAGTAGGTAGATACCGTATCATGTTAAATGCGATGCTAATTTGTTTCATGCATGTTACACTATACTCTATGTATTATACTATGCACTATAATTAATTAAAGGTAGTATCATATGTATTGTATATTCATGATACTAGTATATGACACTCTCCACTATACTCATGATTTCTTACCGTGGAAAAAAAATTGGAGGCGAAACGATGAACTCATGTTTTCATTCGAACAAAAATATGATGTTAGGTAATGTAAATGTTTTCAAAGAGCACACGGTTCACTCACGAAAGCCGTGTGTCCACTAAACCATGGACGATGCACCCCCCATCCCTTTGCCATGCGCGCGATCTGAGTCATGCGTTCTGATTGGCCAAAACCCAAACCCCACGGATTGTACGTCTGCAGCGTTGGATTCTCCTTGATCGAACGACGATCCTCATCCCTTTTGACAACACATGTACATGTTTTCAAATAGTCCCTCCCAAGAACATGTTTTCAAATAGCACATGGTTCACACACGAAAGCCGTGTGCCTACCAAACCGTGGCCGATGCCCCCCCCCGCTGCGCGTGCGATCTGAGTCGTGCGTTCTGATTGGCCAGAACCCAAACCCCACGGATCGTACATCTGCACCGTTGGATGCTCCCAGATCGAACGACAATCCTCATCCCTTTCGACAGGAAATGCAGTCCGGCTAGGAATTGATTTATATGCAAACATTCACGGTAAATGCCAAAAAATGTCTTACATATAGCACACGAGACCTAAAATGCGCCAGCAAATCAAACCCGTGGTAAAATTGTGATTGGTTTACGTGCGAAAAAATTAGATGAGAAACGATGAACTCATGTCTTCATTTCAAAATTAGTACGTCTTCATTTCAAACGAAATTATTCTGTTTGTGCACACGAGCGCTTAGAGGCAACCATTTGCATAGGCCTTTCCGCGCGCGCGGCGACCGGGGATATTTTCACCCTTTTCATCTAGGCTGCCAACACCCCCCACCGTTCGCCCGCGTTTCACTCAACTAGTCCACCCAATCTCCTTCGCCAGCTCCCCCCTCCCCCAGATCCACAGCAGAACCCTCACCGGCGCCGCCGTGCTCACCCCGGCCGTGTGCCCGCTCTTCAGCGTCAAGCCTACCACCACTGCCATTCCCAACACGCGGCGGCCCGCGCCTCGCCGTCTTCGTTTGCTTGCCAGCCACCGTCGAGCATATCGATGCAGTAACCCTCGCCTCTCCTGTGGTCCGGCCGGGTTTGCATTAAGAAGCCTGTTAGTTACTGCTCTCCATCGCGGTGAGGCATATTTCCTCGCAATCCCTCTTCCAATTTCGTTCCGTATGTTCCCAAATTGGCTATAAAATAATGGAGAGCGTATATATGTTCATTATCTACCTTCCTTACTACATATAAGCTGTATTTGTTCCAATAAGTTACTGCCTATTTACAAGTCGCGGGCGCCCGAGTCACACAAACTTAACAAATTAGCCGTACATTTTCTAAATTATTGCATGGCATGTTTAGAAAGCTTGATACCAAGTTGTTAGTTTTATGCTTATCCTCCTTTCCTGAGTTTCGCATGTGTTCTCCGTAGATGCCGAGTAGCAGCGGCAACACTCATTCAGGCCATGTATCTTCATCTGATTCGTAAAACCCTAGGTCTTTAGTAGATTGTGAGGGATCAAGTAGTCTTGAACGGGATAGAGCCGCAGCAATTACCCTTCCGGTCAGGACACGGAGGAACGCTCCAAGGAAGCCCACACACCATCCTAAAGGTGTATATGAAGTAACCGAGATTGATTTAAAGTCCTGGGCTCCAACTAAACCAGATAAAGCACGCATGAGATTCAAGAGTGTGTGTGGATTTGTTGGCAGGGCAAGGCTCAACATTAATCTGCCGGGGTTTCGGAAGGCTGACACAGAAACACGGCGAAGGATAGTCCGGGAGATCATGGATCACTTCAATGTTCCAGAGCAGTGGAGAATGCAGGTGGAACACGCTGCACTGAAGAAGGCTAGGGATGCTTGGAGAAACTGGAAGCACGTGTTGTACAAGAAGTACTTGAGTGAAGGCAAGGACCCAATCCCCGCATACCCCCAAATTACAAAGGCAGATTGGGCAGAATTCAAAAGGGTCAGGGAAACTCCAAAGTTTGCTGTGAAGAGTTTCAAGCAATCGGAACTTCAGAAGAAGAACATACACCCCCACCGTATGGGTGTGGCAGGATACCACGGCATGAAACTGATATGGGAACAGGAGGACAAAGAAGCAGTAGCGGCGGGTGGGAGTCCGGCCTTTAGTGAAATCAAGGGCGAACGCGCCAGAGACTACTTGCGGGCACGTGCAAAGAGGCGTGATGACGGAACTTATTACTTTGAAAACGCACATGACGCCAAACTGTATGAAGTGATGGTAGAGGCTTCCAAGATCCCTGGTAGGTTCTACAGGAACTCAGGGCCATGTGACATTCTGTCCATTGCTCTGGACACAAAAGAGCCCCGTGGCCGTGCAAGGGGTATAGGTGTTAATGTCCCGCACAAGAGGGCTTTCACACTCAGCAAAGAAGAGAGGCTCAGCATGAAAAAAGTGAGGAGTGAAATGAAGCAGAATGCATTGTTTGAAAAGCCGAAGAAGGAGATTTATCCCGCTGTTCGAAAGGATGTTGAGGAGTCAATGATGATGATGCAGAAGACTCTAACACTGACAGATAGCCAGCAGATGGGAGGGGAGGCGGGCATGGATGATGCTGCTTATTGTGCGACAACACTTCACAAGAGTAGCTGTGCATTAGCTGACCCCAGCGACACTGAGACTGCAGCTGCTCGTGGTGATGCCATATCTGATCTATCTGGAATGAAAGACAGACTGAAGGGCGTGCTTACACATTATGAAGGTACATTAAAATGTGCAACAACCTGGGTTTGCCCACCCTTCTTGGAAGATGGCCTCTTCTTGGACGATGTGCCATTGAAGCCGGGCTATGTGAAGTGCTAAGTGACTGAAGTAAAGCCTGGATTCAATGAATTTTCCCTGAAGAATGTCTAGGAGACTTCAATGAGCAAAGGACCTTGGCAGAAACACTGTTACATCACATCCAGTGGCCGCAAAAGGAAATAGAGTTCATCGATGAGATTCCTGGAGCCCCTCCAAGAGCAACCACTGTCGCCCCTCAACCGGTGACGCTCTCCTTGCCAGGGCAACTCTCACGGGCTGATGCATCAACCTGTGATCAGCCGGACCGATTTTGTGGCGTACAGGCCATGTCATCCTCCACCCCAAAGCAGCCATTGGCAAGGCCTACAACTGCTGATGACGCACCACCGGTTCAGATGCCGGTCGCTGAAGCAGCGGGGGGAGACCCAGCTACAGCACATGCTCAACAGACCAACCTGGTGGAACAGACTGCTAAGCAGTCTGATGCTTCGGAACCGCCTGCTAAGCAGTCTGTAGGTCCAGAACCGACTGCTCATCAGTCCGTCAGTCCGCAGGCGTGTGATCAGCATACCAATGCGTCAGCACTTCCTGCTCAGCAAACCAACGCGTTGGCATGGCCTCCTCAGTACACCGACAAGTTGGCACCACCTGCGCAGAAACCCGACATAGCTTCAACGCATGTTCAGCAGTCCGATGCCTTTGCTCCTTCAGCCCAACAGTCCGTCACTGCAGCACCGCTAGCTCAGCGGTCCAGCATAGATAAACAGTCTGCTAAGAAGTCCGTCCAAGCTTCACCATCTGCTCGGCAGTCTACCGTGCAAGCAACCAGATGTTTTGCTAGAAATGCTT
Source organism: Aegilops tauschii subsp. strangulata (assembly GCF_002575655.3). NCBI lineage: Eukaryota > Viridiplantae > Streptophyta > Magnoliopsida > Poales > Poaceae > Aegilops > Aegilops tauschii. The sequence goes on along the minus strand of NC_053038.3, from coordinate 320,398,079 downwards.
CAAGTACCAAGAAGGAAGTGGCCAAAAACGCTACACCCACGACCACGAGGAAGCGCAGCGGGAAAGTGAAGAGGAAAGAGAACGATTGCCTCTTACTTAAAGCACTCATCGCCCAGAACCAAATTAACAACAACTTGTTTGAATCGGGGAGTAATATTATTTCTGACGCCATGGATGATGAAGAAGTAGAATTGTTGCTTGCTAAAAGAAAAGCAGACGTACTTGAAGCACGCAATTACGTCCATGGCCAGCCATTTCTTTTTGGCAAATACTTTGATGAGTGCAGCTCCAGTTGCCGCAAGTTACATGAATATTGCATGGATCAAATGTCAGAAGGTCATCACCATTTGCTAGTCCACTACAACAAAGATCATTTCCGACACGATGCTGGTTCCATCATTGTGAGTTTCGAGGACTTACATAGCTTCTTCAACTTCAACGTGCTCGATGCCACTCTTGTTAGATGCGTGATTTTGTAAGTACTTAACAAACTCTGATCAACTTCTCCATACAAGGCTGTAAATGATAAACAGATAACTGCATTTTATTCCTCTCAGGGGATTGAACGTGCAGAGAAGACAAAGTGAGAGTGTGTATTTCATAGATCCTGCATTAGCAAATGGCACAACATTACATGAAAAGGACCGACGGGACTGTGCCGTTAACACGGTCGTCCGTATCTTCGAAGACACGTCCCATGTAGAATCATTTCTCTGGCCATATCATGAAGGGTAAGTCAAGTAAACAACCATGCATACACTGATTGTCTTTCAGATTTCGACATCATTCGTAAGTTCATGGCTTTCTTAATATGTAGCAATCACTGGATATTAGTATTCATTGTTCCAAACAAGAACACAGTTTACTACATCGATTCTCTTAGAGAGTCAACAAACGCTCAGGATCCGACGCATCTTCAGCAATTCTTGATAGGTATTGAATTCTACGATGTTGAAATTAATTTGCATTCATATCTGGTTCAATAATTGATGTTGTCAAAATTCATCATCATTTGCAGCGTGCTCGCATTGTGGGAAACTGAAACAGGGAACCTGTTCAAGACGAAACTACCTCTGCAGCACGAGATTGTTCTCTGGTAACACACCAAAATCCATTATTTTTGGAAATTTTATCCAACAGTCTGCAAATACCTTTCCTTACGCTAGTCAAATGTTCAAGCTTCTAAATAAACCTCTTTCTATTTTGTCCAAAGAAAAAATAATACATCTAACACCGGTTAGGTTGTTCCTAACAGGACAAATACATGACTAATTCTGTACAAAAAATTTTAGTGTCCTCGGCAAGAAGCAGGGACCAACCTTTGTGGATACTATGTTTGCAGACACATGATCTCCATCTGCAAATCTGCTGATAGTTGTGATGATCCTCGTGAATTAGTACCAGTAAGTCTATCTTAATTAATATCTTCTACTCCACTCATATGGCACATCTGATCTTAAAAATACTGCAGCTCATCTTAAAATCGAGGACCCCTGAACCGCTCCCGGCTGGTGAATTGCTAATGGTTCAGAGATTTATCAGCGACTTCTTCCTGGATCACTACATCAATCCCACTGGTGATAATGAAGATTTCAGCATGCCTTCTCCTGAAACATTGAGTAAGAGTTAGCCGCTAAACATATAACACATGGATCCATTGTTTTCCATCTGATGAGGTTTTCATATTTCGTACACTATGATTAATTATGTAATGCATATATGTGTGGACAAATCATTGGAATTTAGCTACCATATGTTCAATTGCAATTGTTGCAAAATCTGATGAATGTTCTTCCTGTGGACACTATTTGTTCAATTGAATATTGTGGCGAATTTGCTTTTTGCGTGCCGATAGGATATTTATGTTTATTTGTTCAATTGAATATTGTGGCGAATTTGCTTTTTGCATGCCGATTCAAAATGGGATATTTTTGTTTTAACTTGGCAATTGCACCGCACACGGTTCAACTAAATGAGTGTGTGCAATCCACATCGGAAAGCATACGTCAATCGTATTGGAACCGTCGGTGATACACAGCAGATCGCAAACGATTCGCAGCGCTACTACGTGTGCGTAGGTTCTCCGGAACCGTTTGTGATATCGCGTTATCGCACACGAGAACTGGGAGTAAACCGTGCCCAATGCAAAATACAATCCCAGTCGTATTTTTCAGGAAACGTGTGGGATCCCAAACGAAAAGCACACGTCACTCTTGCGGCAATCGTCGGTGATACCTAGCAAATCACAAACGGTCTGCAGCACTTGTATGTGTGCGAAGGGGCTCCTGAACCGTTTGTTATAGAACATTATCGCAGACGGTAATTGTTGGAAAACGTGTGCGATGGAGTCTAGCATGGCTGATGGGTTACGCAGAAAACTCATGTGCGATAGGGCACAAATCACACACAGTTCATATGTTGGCCCATGTGCCTTACATACTGTTTCCCAAACGGTTCATTACGACAGACCGTATGGTTTCACTGCGTCATTAGAAACGCTTAATCACCGATACCACACATGCGAAAGAATTTAGTGTGTGCTGCATCGCACATGACTACATTTTGGAAGGCCTCTGGATCACTATTCCATATCCCCGACGGTTTTTGGGTCGTGTGGGAAGGACCCCCTATCGCACACACTCACTTAGCGACGGTTCCGAAGGCCGTCGCAGAAAGGGGAAAAAACCGTTTGTTTAGGACCGACGCGCACCAGTGTTTTTTATTCATTAATTGAGTTTTCTAGGCATTTAATGTCCATAATTCAAATCCGGACAACAAATACATGCTCCAGTGCACCAAAATGGCTAGAAAAACGTACATGTTTCCTTGGGGTGCATGTTTAGGTCCCATGGAATGAATGGGAACGAATTGAACTGTCTCGCCATCCTGGCTTGGCCACAAACATTATGAATCTCGGTTTTTAAATCTCTATAAATCCAAAACTCACCAGGAAATCATGAAACTTGGCATGGTGTCACTACATGGTACATATAATTGTCCAATTTGGGCGACGCTATATTACAAGCCTCTTACAAACTGGAGCCTGTCGCAACCCTCGTGGTTCCGGTGGGGAAACATGCCCCTCTTGTGGGCGAAACGATAATCGCTGCCTCTTCTCGCCTTGAACTTTGTTCTCTACAGGCAACATAGAATAACAAGAGTGCCATGCTAAAATTTCAAACTGTTCAAGCTTCGTTTGGCCATTGTATATATTACCAATTACTAAGTTTTCTACGCATTTAATGTAGTCCATAATTCAAACTTGAACTACAAGCACATGCTCCAGTGAAGTAAAATGAGTGGGAAATCATACATGTGTCATTGGGTGCATGTTTAGGTCTCATTTAAGGAATGAGAATGAATTACAAACTTGTCTTCGTCCTGAAACATTGAGAATCTCAGTTTTTAAATCCCAGTAAATAAAAAACTCACCCAAAAAACATGAAACTTGGCATGGTTTCATGACATGGCACATATATGCCGTGGTAAAAAAATCATCCAGTTTTAGAAGAGGCGCACACATTAGTAGCCAATGAAGTCCTTGTTGAAACAAAAAGCTAACACGTTAATCGCAAACGGTTGTATTATATTAACTGTGTCGAAATTTAACCATACTCGATGGCATGCGTGCAGCTGTTTGATTAGACGGGACGAGCACGAGAAGTCCGCCGTGCAGGCTCGACGGGACGCGCGCGAGCAGCCCACCGCGCAGGCTCGATGGGACACGTGCGAGCAGCAAGGCCACCCATGCTCACCGGGAAGCGAGCTCTTTGTCCTCCATGCACCAGCCACCGCCCGCCTTGCTCACAACTTCTCCATTAATGGGTTAATTAAAGCACCTGGACGGAGGGTGTTTGCTTGTGATCCCATGGCAGCATTTGCTGTGTTCATGTTTTCAACTCGCATTCCGCCCTAATTTAAATTGCCACATAGGGCAACGGATAATACGACCACAAATAAAATGGCAACGGATAATACGATGACAAATTTACAATGGCGCAGATAATAATTGTCTTACATATTCTGGATAATTTAAAATGCCACATGCGGCAAAGCCCGGAAGACACGGGGTCAAGAGAAGAACGAAATTGCAGACAACGATCTGGGTCGCTACTATCTCTACTCGTCGATGGATCGCTGGGCGATGACATCCTCCAGCTCCTTTAATTCCTCACGACTTTGCTTGAAACCAGCCACGGATTCCTCCACCTCCTGCTCACGCTTGACCCGAAGCTTCCTCAAGTCACCATCAGTTCCTCGACAAGCGTTGTCAGCATCATCCCCGAGGCACTGCTCTGCTCATGCAGCATCTTCCAGCCGGTGGCCTCCTCCTCCTTCTCGGCGAGCGCCTTGAGGAGCTTCGCATTGTCACCCATGAGTTGCTCGATGAGGCCGGTCGCCTTGTCAACCGAGGCATTGCTGATCTTGAGCAGCTTCATCAAGTCGTCGACCAGCTCCTGCTGCGTAGTGACGCTTGTGAGAATGTCGTCGTCGTCGGCGAAGGACTTCAGGAACGCGGGCTCGTCGCGAAGGCCAACGCCGCAAATGCGCTTGTGGGAGCCCTCGCGTGCCCGTGAGAGCTTGTTCGAGGGCTCCGCGGCGCGCCGGGACATCTCTGTTGCGGCTGTGGCTTCGCGGCGGGACCTCTCTAGTGCTTCCGCGGCCTTGGTCTTTGCTGCCTGGTTATATGTCCACCCTAAACTCCTCCTACCGGTCATGGCGGAACGACTTGACAGGAAAGACCAGTTTTGTGGGTGATGAGGAGAGGAACTGTGAAGTAATTTTCGAGTGGGTAGTTTTTATATCCCGGTCCTAAGTGTGAACACATATTAGTTTGATAGGTGTGAACGGATTTGCAATTACTTATTGCGTTGTAATCTGCAATGTGACGAGAAACAAGGTCAAAATTTATTGATGGAAGAAGGTTGACCACGTGGTTGCTCGCCGTCGAGGCGGCCGCGGCGCGCTCTGCTCACGTCTGTCTGCGTGTTTTGCTCGCCATTGAGGCGGCCGCGGCATGCTCCGTTCATCCGAGTCGGCTGTTTGCCACGTATCACACACATCTTATTAAGTTGAACCATTTCTGTTGTGTTCCCTAATCGAAAACAGTTCATCTGAGTGAACCGTATGCCGTATATCACACACACTTTGATCTAGCTAACCGTTTTTGTTGCAGTCCCTAATAGCAAACAGTTCATCGGAGCGAACTGTATGCCATATATCGCACACACATTGATATGGCTGCCTGTTTCTGTTGTTTTGCCTCATCGCAAACAGTTCGAATGGATTAATTGTGTGCCCAGCATTGTACACGTAACTAAAATATGAACCGTGTTTGATGGCTCCTGTTTGCACATGAACACGTCACTGTGTACCTCCAGCCGAGGGTGATGCACCGCAGCTCACGTCGAAGGAGACCCGTCCGGAAGCGCGGTATGCAAGCAATCCGGCGGGTGCTTTTGAAGACCCGAAACCCCACACGCCCGGGAAGGACCCCGTCAGGGCATGCAGAGGATATGGGCTGCCCTATGTCGACCTGATCGCCCCTAGGACCTCGAGGTTCTCTGTCCTGCAACAAAAAGAACGAACGAAGAACGAGGAAGAAGAACAAAGGGAGAAGGTAAAAGTAAAGGTAAAAGATGATAGATTGATTTGTTCGATTGTGTGTTCTTCAATCGGCCATCACCCCTTAGGTATATAAGAGGCGGCTGGACTTCCCGTGCAAGGAAAAGGCTTGGATTCACGTCCTCAAATTCGGATTGGTTTTATCTAAACATTCCAAAACTGTTCGGTTTAAACTGGTTGTACCTTGTGGGTTATTTTTGTGGTGGCAAACAACCTCGGATGGAAACGAGTCCAAAAACTTCCTTGGATGTTTCGACGAGACGAACAACTTTGATGTTGAACGTTTTTTGATCAGAGGTCATCTTGAAGGTCAAATCGCTCACGCAAAACAGTCTATTATTCGCGCTACCCATCAGACAGGGTGTCTGGTGGGGCGCACCATTTTCTGCCTCCTGACAGAGCTGCATTCCGATGACTGTAATTTTTGCATATGAACTCGGATTAGAACGACTTTTATACCAGAATCGATCGTTTCGATGAGATTAAGACAATCCGTGTAGATCATTTTTCCATACGAGGCAGTCTTGAGGGCGTAATCAGCCAAATAGTGTTCTAGATACAAAATCTCAGTACTTCGAACATAACTTCGGCCTTAGAGATGACACCGGATGGCTATGGCCCAAATATCGAAGTTTCTCCTTTTGATGATACGGAACTTTCTCACATTGAGCACCTCTCCATTTGAGGTCTTCTTAATTATGCTTTTGACCATGCCAAAATCTGGTGTCAACACATGCCTCCCTGTTTTTCAGCAAAGCCTGTGTGCCGAAAAATAACTTGTGCATAGCTTGTTCTAAGGACGATGTCAACACTCCATCGGCCATTTTGCATGTTCTTAGGACGATAAGTATATATCGGCCGTTGCTTGTTTGAACCTCTTGATGCAAACTTGGGTGAAAACTTCTCAGCTTCTATAACAATCCGGTGATAAGGTTCCATAGATCAAAACCATCCTCCGAACTATATTGTTCTTCCTTTTGCTAGGATTTTGCAGATAATCAAGAATGAACTTCCTCCAATCCTTACTTCGTCTGCATAAAAGTTTCATTAGTGGCCGAAGCTGTGGACTTCGGTTCGGCCTTACCTATGTTGACGAGACGAAGCATCGGCTATTGAGACAAATGCAACACACCATGTTTAACATAGTAGCCGGATGCTTGCTATGCCAACTCTTTCGAATTGTCATGTCTAAATATATGAACAATTTTAAAGAACCCAAGGTAAATTTTACATCTAGACATACCCCAAGATAAACTATAAGTGATTCGTCAAAACATTGATAAACCTTGGATATTTGTTGCACTACTCATAACGAATCACCGAAAGCCTCAGTATGTATAGCACCTATAGCAAGTAAAAGATTCACTCTGAATAACAATGCATATTCGGCTTTGATTAATCATGCATAAAAATATTCTAATCGGCATGAGGCTTCAAAAATAGTACCATAAAGAGATATATAAACAACACCAACACTTTGGCCATTGCTATTAATCGAACCATCAAAACATAATCTCCATAGTTCTAGAGAGATAAGGCTAATATCAATATTATGCATGTCATTAATCCGATGTTCAGTAATAAAATCAGCTACGATTTGGCCTCTTATAGATCTGAAAGGTGCATAAGCCAAATCATATCCAAACAAAGTATAAGCCCACTAGCCAATTCTGCAACTATGAATTGGTCTATGCAGCATATATTCAATGACATCGGTCATGATGTCTCAACTCCATTCAATCATAATATAGGCATACATATAAATTTCCATGAGCACGTACCTTATCTTTCTCTCCAATCAACTAAGGACGATGTTAGAGTACTACACCGGCCATGCCATGACATAATCTTAGGACGATAGATAAATATCAGCCATTACCATGTAAACTTCATTCAAAGCACTTATAGCCGAAATAAACAAATGAAATGACAAATCAAGTATTTCGGCCCTTTGGATCAGCAACAAACTTGTAGCTAATCAAATGTATAGTGATTGAGCAATACCCTTTCATAATGTAAGAAATTATATTGCATCCACGGATTAAAATAAGCCCATTGAGGGTTACCAATCATACTTGATGACGAATTCCATGGCATAGGCGTTAATGGCATAGTTGAAGAATATGGATAATGTGTAGACCAAAGATCTTGAAACCTTCGGCTTGGTCCTTCATAATTTTCACTTTTTTCCTTCTTCACCTTTGCCGCACTTCTTGTAATGGAAGCTTGCACATAATTATTGTTTTGGGTACTTCCTTTGGGAACCCATGCCATGTTCCTTTCTTCAAGTTCTTGTGCACTAAGCTTTTGTAACTCCTTCTTTTGCCAATACGATAAGCCGAGTGAGCACCTCGACTGTGATTTTGTTTCAACCAATGGCAACTCTTTTTGGGCCTTGTGCACCCTTAACTTCTTTTCTTTAGATTTGGCACTCTGAGTTTTATCAATTGATTGCTTCACTTCTTTGCCTTTTGTAGCCAATGTCAACAATTTAATTGGCTCTTTGTTATTTGAGATCAAATCTGAAGTAGCACACTTACGACCATCTCTTTTCACGCGGTAAACTTGCTCTACCACCTCTTTCTTCTTCCTTGAGATTTTGACCGATTCCTTATGATTGAAACAATCTTTGACGCGTGATTGTTCAAATGTTGATCTTCTTGGAGCTGCATAGTATTGGTGAGATGGTCTAAAATAAGATGGAGAATGTGCCCTTGTATCATACCTGTCCCATGATGAATATGAATTTAAATGAGCATAGGGAGGCATCCGCGACATTGGCATTGGCGGCCCAAAATAAGGATATGAATATGTTGCATTGAAATTCTCACTTTGCCAATACCGATCCTCATATTTGCGCCTTGGGGGTGATCTTGGTTTCTTTGCATGATTTGGTCGATAAGCATTCTTCTCTTCACTCTTCTTTTGATATTTATCCAATAGTTCAGCGAAGGTGACTTTTGATCTCTTACACTTGTGCTTATTTCGGCCTTTGTTTTCTTTTGGTTGGATTTCATTGATCATTGGATTTGCTTGCTGCCCCCAGTCCTTGGTGTCTCCATTGTAACTTCAATAGAACTCATGCCTTCAAGAATATTTTCATTGTGCTCTTGAACAACTTCTTTACTTGAAAGCTTGATTTCATCACCTGCAACTTTTACCTTCTCTTTAAATAGATCGGCTTGAAATCAGGACCAATCGGAATAGACTGGTCATCTCTTTGTGTTTCAACAAATTTCAATCGTCCTTTATCAATGGCCGATTTAACTATTTGATGAAACATATTGCAATCCTCAAAACTATGCTTGAACGAATCATGCAACTTACAATACATTCGTCCTTGAATTGATGGCTTGACATGGTGATCAAGAATTCTTATGTAATTATTTTAGCAACAAATTAAATATTTGATCACACATGCTTGAACTGAAGGTAAACTTTTTATTTTCTAGCCGATCTTACTGTGAGAACGGCTTTGGGATTAAGCAAACGAATGGTTCAGATTTTGCATCACACCATTCGGCTATGCATTGTGTTTTGCACTCTATCTCTGATGTCTTTGGTTAAGATATTATACTAGCATCGGATTTCTCAAGAGAATTTAACCTTGGCCTTAAATTTCTAAAACGAAAATAGTTAGAACATACATGTCTCAATTGAGACCAAGTGCAAGCCAAGTACGAAATAAGCAAAGCTACCCAAATATATATGAACTTTAGATAAAGCAATGGGGAAAGCTTTGGCTGCAAAAATAAGTCATTATCGGTCTTTATAAATGGCACAATTGGTTGACCGATATGTTCTATAACAATTTTATTGCTAACAAGTAAATTACCCTTCTTCATTGCTCTTTCAAAATTACTTATGAGGATTTTTCTAATAGATGCATCAACAATAAAGTTCCGACCTAATCTGAAAATAGGTAAATTACTTGCTAAACATACCTCTTCAAATATATTAGGAGAGCATGATGGTTGTATCACTTCAATAATACTTTTCTCCGTCTTTGGATGGCTCCCCAATGCCTTTTCATCACCTTTTTCTTGATTCTGTGGATTGTTACTTTGAAGATCCTTGTCAACTGAACTTTGTTCGGCTACTTGTTCTTGTCCTTAAGGCTTGTCAATTTCTATGGCACGAAACTCATAGGGCAGGAAGTAGGTTCCCTTAACTTCAGAAAAATCAAGCACGGTCGTTTTGCTATGCTTGCCATGCCCTTTCTCAATAATGCTTGCCTCTTTGGGTTTGATGGACTCAGAATATAAACTACTTGATTTGGCTTTTTCAACCGAAGCACCTTCATGTTCGGAATCATCCTTCTTTTCATTGATTCTACCAATTGGCAATGCTTCTTTTATTTGAGCCAATTCTTTCTCTGTTTGTTTTTGGCGGCGAGCGGCAAAATTGGCTTTAAGTTTTTTTCTCAATTTCAGCCCACTCCGGATATGATTGCCCCCAATGCTTTTAGATTCTTTCGGCAATGACACACGAGTGTTGCCGAAATTTTGCAATTGTGTAGGGGGTGTATAATATGATGTAGTACTAGGTGAAGGCATATGCATTGTTGTAAAACCATATTTTTTCTTGCCAATTTTATCAATTGGCAAAGATTCATCTTCTTGCAAAACTCTAGCTTTTATTGCCACATAATCAGGAAATAGCCATTTTTCATGTTGTTCAAGGCAAAGAGCACTAATCCTCTTATTCTGGGCTAAACTCTTCAATGCAGCCACCACTACCTCATCTTCTACAATATTTGGCACAACCGCTCCTGTAAAATCTACATTTATTCGGCTATGACCAAAAAGGTGTGAAGCCGAATTATGAACATCTACAGTTGTGTATGGTGCTGAAATATTACTGTCATGAGGTGTAGCATATGACGGTTGAGAGTAACTGTCCGAATAGCTAGTAGCAGTATGGCCAATTCTCCCATCCGTCGGCAAGGTTGGATTCACATATTGCAAAGTAGTTGCTGATGAATAAAAGGGTGAAACACTTTATTTTATGCTATTGGAAATTTTAACATGAGGTGTTTCAAATTGATTAACCAAACTCATCATGTTATTCATTGGCATATGGATTTGTGGGGTTACCGATGCATGAGAGTTAGGATACATATGTTGTATGTTACTAGTATCATAAGAAGTTGAAACATGTAAATTACTTTGAATCGGCCTATGCGCGTAATTAGATGCATTATTGAAAAAAGTAGGGCTGGCCGATACAGTATAATCATTGAACGATCTAGTAACACCATATGAATTATTTGCATCTACAGTAGAGAATTGGGTATTCATATTACCTTTGTATATTGCAAACCCTAGATGACGATCTCTTCATAGCAAGAATGGGCTGGAGACCGTTCAAAGCTTCGTCCCCAGTGGAGTCGCCAAAAAGTGGGTTCACACACGAACACATCACCGTGTACCTCCAACACCGAGGGTGATGCACCACAGCTCACGTCAAAGAAGACCCGTCCGGAAGCGCGGTACGCAAGCAATCCGGCGGGCGCTTTTGAAGACCCGAAACCCCACACGCCCGGGAGGGACCCCGTCAGGGCACGCGGAGGCTGTGGGCTGCCCTAGGTCGACCTGATCAGCCCTAGGGCCTCGAGGTTCGCCATCCTGCAACAAAAAGAATGAACGAAGAACGAGGAAGAAGAAGAACAAAGGGAGAAGGTAAAAGTAAAGGTAAAAGATGATAGATTGATTTGTTCGATTGTGTGTTGTTCAATCGGCCGTCACCCCTTAGGTATATAAGAGGAGGCTGGACTTCCCGTGCAAGGAAAAGGCTTGTATTCATGTCCAAAACTCTACTCAAATTCGGATTGGTTTTATCTGAACTTTCCAAAACTGTTCAGTTTAAATTGGCTGCACCTTGCGGGTTATTTTTTTGGTGGCAAACGACCTCGGGTTGAAACGAGTCCAAAATCAACCTTGACCGTTCCGACGAGACGAAAAACTTTCATGTTGAACGTTTTTTGATCAGAGGTCATCTTGAAGGTCAAATCGCTCGCGCAAAACAGGCTATTATTCACGCTACCCATCAGACAGGGTGTCTGGTGGGGCGCGCCATTTTCTGCCTTCTGACAGAGCTGCATTCCGATGGCCCTAACTTTTGCATACGAACTTTGATTGGAACGATTTTTATATCAAAATCGATCACTTCGATGAGAGGAAGACAATCCGTGTAGATCATTTTTCCATATGAGGCAGTCTTGAGGGCGTAATCAGCCGAATAGTGTTCTGGATACAAAATCTCAGTACTTCGAACATAACTTCGGCCTTAGAGATGAGACCGGATGGCTATGGCCCAAATATCAAAGTTTCTCCTTTTGACGATACGGAACTTTCTTGCATTGAGCACTTTTCCATTTGAGGTCTTCTTAATTATGCTTTTGACCATGCCAAAATCTGGTGTCAACAGCTCCGCCATCGCAAATGTTTTGCACCTTTTTTGATGGTTTTTACATCCCTGTTTGCAATTAATGAATCGCACACAGTATCGTGAAAGGGTATCTGATTGTAGTGTCGCGTTAACAGCATCCTGCAGTAGTGCTAATTTTTTTTTAAAAAAGGTTATTACGGCCACTAGCAAACCGCGGAAAAAGAACTGCACTGACTACAAGCAAACAAATAAACAAGACAGCAAGGAAATAAATAAGCAAGCAACTTACGCTAGGCTATCACGGCTATTACACATATTACATCCACTGGGCATCAAAGTTCGCCACCACTGCAAATATATGGAACAAAGCAGCATATCACATACACTGGTTGTCAAAGTTGGCGACCAGTGCAAATAAACGCCGCAGCAAAACAAGTCCAGAACTGAATCCACTTTAGAAGAGATCAAGAAAAAATATCCTGGGTACCATAATGCTGGCAAGATGCTTAGCAAGCTTATTAACTTTCTCTTGTTTGGCCCTTAAATGCTCCAGCACTTACTGTTGCACCAGAAAGTATGCATCTGAATTCTGCAGGGACTTCCTCAGTCTTTCGGCTTCCTGTCACAGAACATCTGATCGATGTCTTTCAACTTGAAGTTGAGACTCAAGAAGCCGAACTGATTCAGGCAGCGAGTTCGAAGAGCTGGTGCCAGCAGTAGTGGCCAGTAACTCGAACACTACATCAAGACAGGAGTTTGAGGTTGTCTCACTGTCTTCAATATAGTTTTTATCAGCTTTCATGGAGACCAACAGGGATGTCTCACTATCTTGAACCTTATCTGCATTACTTCCTTTACCATTGCATAACGGGGTACTCTTCTCCAATATTTTATCCGCATTCTAGAAGAGAAACAAACAGACACATCACAGGTTTACCATGTTGTATATGAAACTCATTTTGATAAACTAGTTCAGTAGTAAGGTGGACAGGATAACAGCATGAAAAAAACATATATCTATGTAGTATGGTCACTATATGGACTATATCATTCTAGTTTATGTTGCCAATTCAAGATAGAGATAGTTCAAATCATATCTATTTAAGACAAAGCAGCATAGATAGAATATAAGTGTGGGAAACTACACAGCAATAACAACACGTGTAATGTGCATGGCATGAGAACATAACTATTTATTCAATTGAAACTGAAATCAACGTAGAGAAAATAACAACAGCAAACACGTTGAAGAAACAGGTTTGAAACATACCTGTTGCGCCATTGGAGTTTCAATTGCATCCTTCAAATTTGAAATTAGTTGGTATGAGTAAATACAGTGATGCAAGAGCAAAGGAGTATGAACCATAGCTATGGAACCTAACCTGAGAACAATTCCTCTTCCACTTTAAGCGTTGACTTGGGGTTCGGAGTGGTGGTCCTCGTGCTTTGGGCATTGTAGTTGTCGGTGTGGAATGACACCTATGGGATCACAAGAATCCCTACTACGGTTGCCGGGGCGCGGGGTTGCGAGAAGAGCAGGGCTAGTAGACAGCACAAGGATCGTTTACCCAGGTTCGGGCCGCGGGGATGCGTAAAACCCTAGTCCTGCTTTGCTGGGTGTATTTCAGAGAGTTCTTGAGCTCTCGAACTAGCTGTGGTCGGTGCGTGGTTTGAAAGAGCCGAATCCCTCTCCAGTATGCCATGGGCCTCCTTTTATAGTCGAAAGGGGCTGCCACTGTGACACACAGGAGGTGGAAAGGCGTACAGTGCCCTAAGCTTATCGCTCGTATTACAGGACAAGACGCATTTAATGCGTAGCTTAGGTGTCCCCTTGCTTTATTAGGGACGGGGGCGAGGCCCGTCCCGTCTGTCGCCGCTCCTCCTCACTTTGACACGCGCCCTGGCCAGTGAGGCGTGCGGTGCCATGTATGCAGGCAGGCAGCTGAGGTGGCGCAGTGGCGGAGCCTTCACGAAGATTTGCATGCCGCCACGCAGGCACTCAGTGAGTTGGCCTGGGAGCTGCATGTTGCCACGCAGGTGCCCGCCCAGCTGGTTGGGCTGGCAGCTGCATGTGAATGGTGGTGGAAGCTTGGTTGGCGTGGGCCTGGCGGTGGCCCTGCTGGCGTCCTTGGCGAGGGCCTTGCTGGGTGGTCCGGCAAGGGTCTTGCCGTGTGGCCCGGCAAGGGTCTTGCCGCGGCGTGTTGTCGTCCCCGGCAAGGACCTTGCCGGGGGTCTGGTGGCCTTCCTCGGCAAGGATCTTGCCGAGGATCGTCGTCTTCTAATCCTCATCTGATCTTGAATATGTCTTCACAAAGATCTGCATGCCACCACAGAGGTGCCTTCCCGAGCCCTGGCCCCACGTGGATGATGGCGTTGGGGACCGTGGGCTCAAGGGTGGCTCACTCTGTTGGTGTGGGGCGAGCTGTCCCGGCAAGGGTCTTGCCGGGGGAACCTGCTTCGTCCCTTTGCTCTTTGTGGTCTTGGCCTTGGTGTTGCTCTTATTATCTTGGGCTTTGGTCTTACCTCGGCTTACCTCCCCTGTTCTGCTTGGTGTGACCGCGGGCGCGGCCCCGACTGCCCATGCACAGGTAAAGGGGTACAAAAGTGCGCCCCTCTTTTTGTACACCGACAGGAGCCCCAGGCCTGGGCCACACATAAGCGCGACACGTTGTTGGGCCTGGCCCAAAACGGTGCGCGGGCAGGTGGGGCGATTTTTACCGCGGTAAGACTTTTCGCGCGCTGCGCTTCCCACGACCCGCGCGTGCGGCGCGGCGTGGAGGGGTGTGCGTGACTTGGGCGGCGTGCGTGGGATGGTTTCCACACACATGCGTCACATCGCAGTAAAGAGGCAGCCCGCGCCTTCCCCGTAAAAAGAGGGAGGCGTGGAGGCGCGGCTCATTTACTGAACGGGGCCGGGTCGCGGTCTTCAAGGCGTCCACTCCCCACGATCACGGGGTGGGGAGAGGTCGCTTCACCCGTCCCCTGGTTCTGCATGCCCGCCACGCGTCCCTCATGCGCCTGGGGTGGTAAGCGGTGGAGGAGGGAAACCGGGCCGTCGCTGGTTCGGGCAGCGGGTCGGTCCTGATTCCCTGCGCCTCTGGTGGATGGATTGGCCGAGCGGGGCGGCCGAGCCCCGACCCCACCTCTTTATAAACAGGGGGAAGGGCGATGGAGCCCCGCACCCTTCTATCATCTATCTTCTCTTGCTTCTGCTTCTCCCTTTCACTCGCCATGCAGAAGGGGAATCCTGGTCCCTCGACAGTGGCGGCAAGGGTCGCCGCTCGACAGCGCGTCCCTCCTCCTCCTGAGCCTGCGGTGGTGGAACCGGCCGCAAGGGGAAGGGGGAGGGGGCGAGGCCGTGGGCGAGGCCGGGGCAGAGGCCATAGTGCTCGGGGAAGAGGAGGACGGGGCGGCGCGCCGGGCTTGCCCCCGCCAATGATGCCCTTCCCGATGGATGGCCACGTTGAAGATCAGCCTTGCGAGTTCTTCATCAGGCTACGCCGGCCTCCGCGTCATCGTCTTCGTCTTCCCGCCCCATTTGCTCGGGTGATGGAGCGTGACCCGCCCCAGACCCTCAGGTTGCACATGAGGGGCTGTGGGAACGGGGGCACGCGGGTCGACGTCGACTTCCCGGCTCCTCGGGTTATGTACCTTCGCCGTGGATGGAAGACGTGCACTCGCATCCACAGCCTGACGGCGGGGCTCGTCCTCTACTTCAAATTAATGGAGGACGGCCTACTCTCCGTCAATGTCTTCGGAGAGTTTGGAACTCGCCTGAAGTGCTGCGTGGAGAGCTCCTTCGATGGAGATTCCGACAATGGAAGCTCTTCCTCGAGCGAAAGCGATGAGGAGGACAGCGGGGCAGATGACGGGGATGAGTCTGACTAGGCGTCGGACGCCCCGCGCCAGGGCTGGTGCGGCAGCAGCAGCATCTGCACCTGGCCGCTCCTCCGGCAGGGCTTTGCCGGGGGCGGGGCCAGCTCCTTGAACTTCTCGGGGCCGTCTCCTTGGGCGGCTGACGTCGGGAGGCTGCGGAAGAGGAAGAGGGCGGGCGGCAAGGCCTTCAACTCGGAGTACGCGGGCACTGATGCCTTCGTCGCGTATTGTCGGTCCTGCCGCCTCGTCTTCCAGCTCCTTTCCCGGCACCGTCATCACCGGCCTACCCGTGGGCGGCCACCGAGGTGTTCTCTTGGTGCTTTCTGCTGCTCGTAGCTTGCCTAGGCGCTCCTTTTTTCCTCTCGCCTCCTTGACCTACCTCCTGAGGAGAGGGACAAGAAAGGGATTACGGGCACCTTATCTATTTTTTAATCTGTAAGCCTGCGGGCCTTGTTAAATTTAAAGCTTGTAATCCCCTTTGTTCATGTTTTTCATTTCGTATGAATTGTACCTGTATGGGATGTTTTCAATGAAAAAGGGATGCTTGCCGGGTTTTTCATTCGTGGGTAAGTCCCGCGACAAGGACCGAATCCTTGTTATTGTTTAAGATAAACGTTTTTCGCCCGGCAACAGGCCTTGCCGTCCCCCCACTCCACTCGACCGTTCTCGCGCTCTTGGCGGAGGCAGGGATGATGTAGCGACCAGACCTCAAATAGTCTGTGCTGCTGTGCACCAGTGTCATCCCTGGATCAGTAATGCTGACACGCACAGTACAAATGGAGGATTTATAACAGAGTAGCAATCACACACTTATTACATCGAATATCTCGAAAGAGAAATAAGTATGATAAATATGGTTTAAGGCCATCTAAATACGATAACAGCGGAAGACTTGGAAGATAAGTGAGTCCATCAACTCCAACGGCATCACTGAGTATAAGACCACGACCTAAGGCACCTTACTCGTCGTCTGAAAAGTCTGCAACATAAAACGTTGCAGCCCGAAAACGGGTCAGCACATGGAATATGCTGGCAAAGTAACACATAGAGAATAATGAACATAATAATGCTATACTACATGCATATATGGCTGGTGGAAAGCTCTATGCTTACAGTTTTGTGAAAAGCCAATTTTTCCCTACTGCAAAGGAATAAATTTTTATTTAACTATCATGGTGGTTGTTAAACATTGATAAGGTACCTCCAACTCAATCCCAATTAAGAGTCATCATTAACCCAACAAAATTAATTAAAGTAACATGGTGATGAGATTCACATGATAATCCAGGTACTAGATACTCAAGTTGTCCATAACCGGGGACACGGCTAACCATGATTAGTTTGTACACTCTGCAGAGGTTTGCGCACTTTTCCCCACAAGACTCGATCGCCTCCGCTTGATTCTCGCACTACATGATGTTTGACAAATGGATGACCGAGACACAGTCTTTCAGAAACAATCACCCTTTACTCCGGATGGACAGTTACACCTACTTTCCCCTACATTTGCTAGCCCACCTCTTCAAGAGATCATGTAACCTACTCAACTATGCTAGATCCCATAATAGCATGTGGCTGCACACGGAAGTTTCTAGCATGAATAATCTTATGATCCCTTTGGGCCTGGGTGGCGGTCCTTATAAAATCAGACAACACTGGGTTCTCCAGGTGCCTCAATCCACCCAGATGTGAGTTTTAGTTGCCACCTTAAGTAAACCATTATTAACAATCTCACATCTGTCGTGAATATCTCTCAAACCCAATCCACGTCTACGAGCATAGCATGGCAATATAATAGCAAACGTAGAAGTAACTCCCAAGGGTTTGATAAATAACACAGGTAATAGGTACTACCTCAACTACATCCCAATACCCACAGTTTAATTAGATCCTAACCATGCAATGTTTGAGGATTGATCTAATGCAATAAAACTGGGTAAAGAAAAAGTATGATCAAAGTGTTACTTGCCTTGCTGATGATCCGCGAAACCTAGAGATTCGAAGTAACATGCGGCGCACTCCGGGTACTCTATCGCAAACAAACAAGCAAACAATAAGTACTCATCTAATGCACAGGTAAAACTCGAATGAAAGATCCAACCAGAAAGTTCAACTTAAGAACTCCGGTTTGCAAAAAGAATCAACTCGAACGAAGCAACGAAAGTCAGACGGCGAAAGAAACAAGCTTCGTTTACTAATCTGGATCTAGGTCAAATATTACAGTAGCAAAAACTTGTTTGAGTAGGTTAAACGGAAAGAGAATTTCGAGACGAAACTCTAGGCGCTTGAATCGCCTGATTCCGATAAACGAGCGAAAAGTTAAACGAAAACGAAGATCCGATCAGAAATCGAGATCTGGAAAAATCGGGAAAAATCCGACGAAAAAGAAAACTGACGAACGGTTAAAGAACGGACGTTCGTTAGCAGTGAAAATCCGACAAACACGTTCGTTAAAACGAACGGGTCGGTGAACGTTCACTAAATAATAAAACCGAAAAAAATAAACCAATCTAGGGTTTAAAAAAAACGAACGGTTTTTTTAAATAAAAAAACCGGCAACGGCGTCGGATCGGTACCTCGTTGGGACAGGGCTCCGGCTGGGTCGGCGGGGCTCGGCGAGGGGGCGGCGGGGCTCGGGCGGGGCGCGGGGTGGCGACGGGCGGCGACGGGCGGGCTCCGGCGGCGGCGTGCGGCGAGCGGGGCGGCGAACTCGGGCGGCGGCGCTGCGGCTCCGGCGGGGCTCAGCTCGGGGCGGGGACGGGGTGAAGGGGGGCGGCGGCGGGGTATTTATGAGGGGGGGGCTGCTGCCTTGGAGGAGGGGCAAGGCGGTGGCGGCCGTGCTCGCCACAGACTCGGGCGGCGGCGGCGCGTACGCGCGAGGGAGACGGCGCGGCTGGGCCGGCCGGCTCGGCTGGGCCTCGGCCCGGTCGGGCGCGGTTTTTTTTAATAGTTCCGCCGAATCAAAAAAATCACAGAAAAATAAATAAAATCCAAAAATGATAAAACAAATTTTCCCCGTCTAGTTAAAATAATTAGAACAGGGTGAACATTTTTTTGACACAAAAATGCAGTTTTGAAAACGTGCAATTTTTTTAATGCAATTAAAATTGCAAATAAAATCCGAATAAAATCCAATATATGATTTTAATATTTTTCCTCCAATATTTCAATTGTTTTGAAGAAGTCATATTTTCTCCTCTCATTTATTTTAATGTGAAATATTTTTCCGGAGAGAAAATAATTAAAACCAAAATCCTCGTTTTATTATTTGATGAAAAATCAATATGATAAATCGGGAAAATCCCCAACTCTCTCCGAGGGTCCTTGAGTTGCTTAGGATTTATCGAGGATTTGCCAAAATGCAGTAAAATATGCTACGCAATGATGATCTATGTATAACATTCCAAATTGAAATTTTGGGATGTTACAAACCTACCCCCCTTAAGATGAATCTCGCCCTCGAGATTCGGGTTGGCTAGAAAATAGGTGAGAGTGGTCCTTCCGTAGATCTTCCTCTCGCTCCCAGGTGGCTTCATCTTCCGTGTGGTGACTCCACTAGACTTTGCAAAACTTGATAACCTTACTGCGGGTGACTCGGCTGGCATACTCAAGAATCTTAACCGGTTTCTCCTCATAGGTCAAATCACTTTCCAGCTGAATCGCTTCCAGCGGCACTGTATCTCTCAGTGGTATCTCAGCCATCTCTGCGTGGCACTTCTTCAACTGGGAAACGTGAAATACATCATGAACTCCAGACAATCCTTCGGGCAATTCCAGCTTGTAGGCAACTTCTCCCATACGTTCCAAAACTCTGTATGGTCCGATAAAACGGGGCGCTAGCTTTCCCTTAACTCCAAAGCGCTTCAATCCTCGAAGTGGTGATACTCGAAGATACACTCTGTCTCCGGCTTCGTGAACTGTCTCCTTTCGTTTAGAATCAGCATAACTCTTCTGCCTGGACTGGGCTACCTTGAGCCTATCGCGAATCAACCTCACTTTCTGTTCAGACTCCTTAATCAAATCTGGTCCAAACAACTGACGGTCTCCAACTTCGTCCCATAACAACGATGTTCTACACCTCCTTCCGTACAAAAAGCTTCGAAAGGGGCCATCTTCAAACTGGTTTGATAACTGTTGTTGTAAGAAAACTCTGCATATGGCAAATTGTCGTCCCAACTAGATCCATAATCTAGTGCACAAGCTCTCAGCATATCCTCCAAAATCTGATTGACTCTCTCGGTCTGTCCATCTGTCTGTGGGTGAAAGGCTGTACTCAATTCTAGCCTGGTTCCCAATGTTTCATGTAACTGCTTCCAAAACTTCGAGGTAAACTGGGTTCCTCTATCTGATACAATGGTCCTCGGAACTCCATGCAAACATACGATCCTGGTCATGTATATCTTTGCCAACTTAGCACTGGTGTAAGTGGTCTTCACTGGAATGAAATGAGCTACTTTCGTCAAACGATCGACTACAACCCATATTGAGTCATAGCCTGAACGAGTCCTGGGTAATCCCGTGATAAAATCCATGCCTATTTTATCCCACTTCCATTCGAGTATCGGCAATGGTTGTAGTAATCCTGCTGGCTTCTGATTTTCTGCCTTCACTCTCTGACATACATCACAAACTGCTACAAACTCCGCAATATCCTTCTTCATTCCGGTCCACCAGAAAGTGTCCTTCAAATCCAAATACATCTTGGTATTTCCTGGGTGAATCAAATACGGTGAATCATGGGCCTCTTGCAAAATCAACTTCCTGATCTCTGGATCATTTGGCACGTATACGCGGTCCTCAAACCATAAGGTATCGTGCTCATCCTCACGAAATCCCTTGGCTTTTCCTTCGCTCATCTTTTCCTTTATCTCGTCAATCTCCTTGTCTGTCTTTTGAGCTTCTCTGATCTTTTCCATCAAGGTAGACTGAATCTCCAGTGTTGCTAAATAGCCTCTTGGGACTATCTCCAAACATAGCTCGCGAAGGTCCTCGGCTAACTCCTGAGGTAACTCTCCTGTCATGAGGGTGTTGACATGGCTCTTGTGGCTCAACGCGTCTGCTACTACGTTAGCCTTCCCTGGGTGATAATGCAATCTCATATCATAGTCCTTAATAAGCTCCAACCATCTCCTCTGTCTGAGATTTAACTCCTTCTGCGTGAAAATATACTTCAAACTCTTGTGATCCGTGTACACCTCACAATGGTTTCCGATGAGAAAATGTCTCCATGTCTTCAACGCATGCACCATGGCTACTAACTCCAAATCATGCGTAGCATAATTCTTCTCATGGGGTTTAAGTTGTCGTGAAGCATATGACACAACTCTTCCTTCCTGCATAAGCACTGCTCCAAGTCCTCGACGAGAAGCGTCGCAATAAACTTCATAATCCTTGCGTTGATCTGGCAGAATCAACACTGGTGATGTAACCAATCGTTTCTTCAACTCTTGGAAACTAGCTTCACAATCCTCAGTCCAATTGAATTTGGTGTCCTTCTTCAATAGCCCAGTCATGGGTTTTGCAATCTTCGAGAAATTCTCGATGAACCTCCGGTAGTATCCTGCAAGTCCAAGAAAACTCCGGATCTCTCCAACTGATGTGGGTGATTCCCAACTTGTTACTGTGTCAATTTTGGCAGGGTCTACTGCTATTCCTTCTCCGGAAATAACATGTCCGAGGAATCCAACTTCCTTCAGCCAAAATTCACATTTGCTGAACTTGGCGTATAACTGATGTTCTCTGAGCTTCTCAAGTACCAATCGCAAATGCTCCTCATGCTCTTCCTCATACTTGGAAAAGACTAAAATATCGTCAATGAACACCATGACGAACTTATCCAAAAACTCCATAAACACTTTGTTCATCAGGTTCATGAAATAGGCAGGTGCGTTAGTCAGACCAAATGACATAACAGTATACTCATACAGCCCATACCTGGTGGTAAAAGCCGTCTTAGGTATATCCTGCTCTCGAATCTTTAACTGATGGTATCCCGATCGTAGATCGATCTTGGAAAATACTTTAGCTCCTTGTAAGCGGTCAAACAAATCATTGATCATCGGCAGTGGGTACTTGTTTTTGATGGTCACTTCATTCAATCCACGGTAATCAACAACCATCCTCAACGATCCATCTTTCTTCTCCACTAGAAGTACTGGTGATCCCCAAGGTGACGAACTTGGGCGAATATAGCCTTTATCCAGTAACTCCTTAATCTGCTTCTTAATTTCCTCCAAATCTTTTGCGGGCATCCTGTACGGTCTCTTAGATATTGGCCCTGTGCCTGGCAAAAGTTCAATCAAGAATTCAATGTCTCTATCTGGTGGCATGCCTGGCAACTCTTCTGGAAATACATCCGGGTAATCCTTCACCACTGGTACTTCCTCCTGTACAACTCCTGATAAGGAATTCACTTGAGTCCTCTTCGGCACATGCCGGGATACATACTTGATCCTTCTTCCTTCTGGGGTGCTAAGCAAAATCGACTTACTGGCGCAATCGATGTTTCCTCCATACATCGATAGCCAATCCATTCCCAAAATCACATCCAAACCTTGCGACTCCAAAATTATTAGGTCAGAGGGGAAAACATGCCTACCAATGGCCAATGGTATCTGAAAACATCCTTGGCTTGCCATATACTCTGCTCCTGGCGAGGTTACTAACATAGGTGTTCTGAGAACTTTGGTGGGCAACTTAAAATTATCCACAAATCCCCTTGATATGTATGAATGCGATGCACCAGTATCGAAAAGAACGATTGCAGTAAATGACTTAACCAAAAACTTACCTATTACTGCATCAGGCTGTGCTTCAACCTCTTCCACGCTCACGTGGTTCACATGTCCTTTATTGAAAGGGTTTGGCTTCTTCCCAGAGCTTCCATTGCCATTTCCATTCTGGGCTTCAGGACAATCCGTTGCATAATGTCCAGTCTTCTGGCACTTGAAACAAGTAATGTGACTTAGATCCCTCTTGGCTGGGGTAGATGGGTTGGTGCGGTTCCGTCCATTGCTTCCTCCATTCCCATTACCATTCTTGGATCCATTATGGTTGTGCGAACTACCTCCTCCATGGGTATGCTGAAATTGTCCTCCCGGTTTCGGGGCAAATCGTGGCTTCTGCTGAGCTCCAGAATTATACTTCCCTTGTCCATACTTCCTCTTACGGTTTTCAATCTGCTGCTGCTTTCCTTCAATCATGAGTGCTCTATCAACCAACTCTTGGTAGTTTTTGAAGGTTGCTACCATCAACTGCATACTCAGTTCATCATTCAGTCCTTCCAAAAACTTCTCCTGCTTGGCTGCATCTGTAGCAACGTCATCTGGTGCATAACGTGCTAACTTACTGAAATCCTCCACATACTGGCCTACGGTGCGTCCTCCTTGGCGTAGGTTGCGGAACTCGTGCTTCTTCATAGCCATAGCTCCTGCTGAAACATGAGCTGTACGGAAAGCTTGCTGAAACTGGTCCCATGTGACAGTGTCAATAGGGTGTGTGACTGTGTAATTTTCCCACCATGATGATGCGGGTCCATCAAGCTGATGTGCGGCAAAACGCACTCTTTCCGCATCTGTGCATCCTGCAGTGGTCAACTCCCTTCCAACTTTGCGGAGCCAATCATCTGCAACAATTGGCTCGGTGCTGCTGGAAAACACCGGCGGATTTAGCCTCAAGAAACGGGCTAAGTGATCAACAGGTGGAGGTGGTGGGTTGTTGTTGTTGTTGCCTTGGTTCTGTACTAACACTTGCATCAGGGCATTCTGTTGCTGAATCAACTGGGTGATCTCCGGTGGGAAAACAAATCCGGTGTCGCGTCTCGGAGGCATCTGATGGGTTAGAAAAGATGAGAGTTAAGAATAGAATGAGGTCTAGAGGGAAAACACTACCCATATGCTCATGAGTCAAATACAATCAATATCACTCAATCAATTCAAACAAGGCGCACAATCGATCTAACTAGCGTTACAAAGTGCTTGAACTATACTATTAAATGGGGGAAAACTACTACTGATATGGTGGTCTACTAGAAATTCTGATCAGTTGAAGACTCCATGATATCTGCTCCAGCTTCATCAACAAAGTCATCTTCACTTGGTTCCGAGTCGGTGTCGTCGATGATGATGTAGTTATCCGGGCAAGCGCATTCGTCATCTTCTGCTTTTGGCACTGGATTTCCCATGAATACTCCAATCTTCTTCTCCAGGTCGTCATTCTTCCCTACTAGTGCGACGATTTCCTCCAAATAATCCTCGCGTGTAGCCTTGAGTTCTTCCTCCAGCTCCTTGATTTTCGTCAATGCCTTCTTCAGATCTTCCTTGTCTGAGCACATCTGGTTCTCCTGGCGACGAATGTGTTGGTTTTGCTCCTGGATGAAAGCTGCAATTGATCCATCCTTCTTGGTTCTGATCATCTCCCATTGCTCGTCTCGGCGTCCACAAATCTGATAAAGTGTATCCTTAAGCTCCCTATGGTAGACTTCTCCAATGCATCCCATAGCGATGTGGGCGGCCATGCTCTTCCCTAAACTCCAGGTTGGTGCTTCGAAAACCAATCTTATGGGTTCAGTAACTGGCACAAACGTCCTTCCTGGAACTTGAACTTGAATCTTCCAGCTCTTCTCTTCGGGTAATGTGGCGTTGTAGGTTCCGGTGATGCTTGGTATTCCTTTGTTCAAGTACTTAGTAACTTCCTTCAAGTGTCGTCCAAAAGGCGTGTCTTCATCTGGTTGCATGAACTTGCTCCTTGCATCCGCCATTCCTAAAAGAGTAGAAAGTGGAGAGGGGTCAGAAATGAGAAGAGAGAAGTGTTCTAGGGCTTAAGCTTAGTGGTCGTGTCCTACAGTCAGCGTGTGCTCTGATACCACCTTTGTAGCGACCAGACCTCAAATAGTCTGTGCTGCTGTGCGCCAGTGTCATCCCTGGATCAGTAATGCTGACACGCACAGTACAAATGGAGGATTTATAACAGAGTAGCAATCACACACTTATTACATCGAATATCTCGAAAGAGAAATAAGTATGATAAATATGGCTTAAGGCCATCTAAATACGATAACAGTGGAAGACTTGGAAGATAAGTGAGTCCATCAACTCCAACGGCATCACTGAGTATAAGACCACGACCTAAGGCACCTTACTCGTCGTCTGAAAAGTCTGCAACATAAAACGTTGCAGCCCGAAAACGGGTCAGCACATGGAATATGCTGGCAAAGTAACACATAGAGAATAATGAACATAATAATGCTATACTACATGCATATATGGCTGGTGGAAAGCTCTATGGTTACAGTTTTGCAAAAAGCCAATTTTTCCCTACTGCAAAGGAATAAATTTTTATTTAACTATCATGGTGGTTGTTAAACATTGAGAAGGTACCTCCAACTCAATCCCAATTAAGAGTCATCATTAACCCAACAAAATTAATTAAATTAACATGGTGATGAGATTCACATGATAATCCAGGTACTAGATACTCAAGTTGTCCATAACCGGGGACACGGCTAACCATGATTAGTTTGTACACTCTGCAGAGGTTTGCGCACTTTTCCCCACAAGACTCGATCGCCTTCGCTTGATTCTCGCACTACATGATGTTTGAGAAACGGATGACCGAGACACAGTCTTTCTGAAACAATCACCCTTTACTCCGCATGGACAGTTACACCTACTTTCCCCTACATCTGCTAGCCCACCTCTTCAAGAGATCATGTAACCTACTCAACTATGCTAGAGCCCATAATAGCTTGTGGCTGCACACGGAAGTTTCTAGCATGAATAATCTTATGATCCCTTTGGGCCTGGGTGGCGGTCCTTATAAAATCAGACAACACTGGGTTCTCCAGGTGCCTCAATCCACCCAGATGTGAGTTTTAGTTGCCACCTTAAGTAAACCATTATTAACAATCTCACATCTGTCGTGAATATCTCTCAAACCCAATCCACGTCTACGAGCATAGCATGGCAATATAATAGCAAACGTAGAAGTAACTCCCAAGGGTTTGATAAATAACACAGGTAATAGGTACTACCTCAACTACATCCCAATACCCACAGTTTAATTAGATCCTAACCATGCAATGTTTGAGGATTGATCTAATGCAATAAAACTGGGTATGGAAAAAGTATGATCAAAGTGTGACTTGCCTTGCTGATGATCCGCGAAACCTAGAGATTCGAAGTAACAAGCGGTGCACTCCGGGTACTCTATCGCAAACAAACAAGCAAACAATAAGTACTCATCTAATGCACAGGTAAAACTCGAATGAAAGATCCAACCAGAAAGTTCAACTTAAGAACTCCGGTTTGCAAAAAGAATCAACTCGAACGAAGCAACGAAAGTCAGACGGCGAAAGAAACAAGCTTCGTTTACTAATCTGGATCTAGGTCAAATTTTACAATAGCAAAAACTTGTTTGAGTAGGTTAAACGGAAAGAGAATTTCGAGACGAAACTCTAGGCGCTTGAATCGCCTGATTCCGATAAACGAGCGAAAAGTTCAACGAAAACGAAGATCCGATCAGAAATCGAGATCTGGAAAAATCGGGAAAAATCCGACGGAAAAGAAAACTGACGAACGGTTAAAGAACGGACGTTCGTTAGCAGCGAAAATCCGACGAACACGTTCGTTAAAACGAACGGGTCGGTGAACGTTCACTAAATAATAAAACCGAAAAATAAACCAATCTAGGGTTTAAAAAACGAACGGTTTTTTTTAAACAAAAGAACCGGCAACGGCGTCGGATCGGTACCTCGTCGAGACGGGGCTCCGGCAGGGTCGGCGGGCTCTGGCGGGGCTCGGCGAGGGGGCGGCGAGGGCGGCGGGGGTGGCGACGGGCGGCGAGGGGCGGGCTCCTACGGCGGCGTGCGGCGAGCGGGGCGGCGAACTCGGGCGGCGGCGCTGCGGCTCCGGCGGGGCTCGGCTCGGGGCGGGGACGGGGTGAAGGGGGGCGGCGGCAGGGTATTTGTGAGGGGGGCGGGCTGCTGCCTTAGAGGAGGGGCAAGGCGGCGGCGGCGGCCGTGCTCGCCACGGACTCGGGCGGCGGCGGCGCGTACGCGCGAGGGAGACGGCGCGGCTGGGCCGGCCGGCTCGGCTGGGCCTCGGCCCTGTCGGGCGCGGTTTTTCCCCGTCTAGTTAAAATAATTAGAACAGGGTGAACATTTTTTTGACACAAAAAATGCAGTTTTGAAACGTGCAATTTTTTTAATGCAATTAAAATTGCAAATAAAATCCGAATAAAACCCAATTTATGATTTTAATATTTTTCCTCCAATATTTCAATTGTTTTGAAGAAGTCATATTTTCTCCTCTCATTTATTTTAATGTGAAATATTTTTCCGGAGAGAAAATAATTAAAACCAAAATCCTCGTTTTATTATTTGATGAAAATTCAATATGATAAATCGGGAAAATCCCCAACTCTCTCCGAGGGTCCTTGAGTTGCTTAGGATTTATCGAGGATTTGCCAAAATGCAATAAAATATGCTATGCAATGATGATCTATGTATAACATTCCAAATTGAAAATTTGGGATGTTATAGATGAAGTGGGCTTTAGGCCCCTCGTTCTACCTCCTTGCCGCCGCGGCTACAACCAAATCCGGACCCAGGAAATAATCCTTAGGTATAGGAAAAAGGGGAGCACGGCAGCCTAGAGATAAAAACGAGGTTTCACATGCCCCAGTCCAGTTCCGAAATGCATGACAGAGGATAAAAGACTTATCTGGATCTGCATCCCCCGGCAACCTTGTCGTGCCGCGGTTGGATCCCCGTGCTTGCAGCCCCCGGCAACTCGGGTTTGCCGGGGTCGGGACGCCGGTCCGTTTTCTTTCTTCCAAGTAGCTCAGCAGAAGTGCTCATGTGCCCTGCGAACCAAAAGAGGACAGAAGAGAAATAGATAGACGCGCACTCGACCTCTAAGCTAGGGGTTAGTCGCTGCTGAGCACTATCAACCCTAACCAAGGAAGAGACTCGGCCTAGCATGCATGCTATGACTTAGGGCGCCAGCGCTTCATTTATTTATGCTCAGGGTCTGCGCCTGGCTTTGTACAAAGGGTCACATGCCTTGCCGGCAAAGCTTGTACAAAAGGTGGCTTGCCAGGAGGCCCGGCAAGCCGCGCCTTACGGGTAAAACTAGCGAAGATGCTCGATGTTCCAGGAGTTGCTCACTGGGACAGCATCCTCGGTCTCCAGGCGGACTGCGCCGGGCCTGGTGACTCGCATTACCCGATAAGGGCGTTCCCACTTTGGCGTCAAATTGTTGGAATTCTTGGCCGACTGAACGCGCTGAAGAACAAGGTCGCCTTCCCCAAAGCTTCGGGCATGAACCTTGCGGCTATGGTAGCGGCGCAAGGCTTGCTGGTAGCGTGCTGCTCTCACAGCCGGCCGAAGACGATCTTCCTCAAGGAGCATTGCGTCATCTTGGCGCAACTGCTCTTTCTCAAGCTCGTCATAAGCGAGCACTCGAGGTGACCCGTATATGAGTTCCGTCGGGAGAACTGCTTCTGCCCCGTATACCAGGGCAAAAGGTGTCTGGCTGGTGGCTCGATTTGGCATCGTCCTGATCGACCAAAGAACTGCCAGCGACTCATCAATCCAGCGCCTTCCACTCTTGTGCAGCTTGTCAAAGGTCTTCGTTCTCAGGCCTCGCAACACTTCAGCATTTGCCCTCTCCGCTTGGCCGTTGCTCCGTGGGTGTGCCACGGAAGCAAAACAGACCTTGCTACCGAGGTCTTGAATGTACTGCATGAAGGCGTGGCTTGTGAACTGCGTGCCGTTGTCGGTGATGAGTCTGTTTGGCACACCAAAACGGCAGACCAGTCCCTTGAAGAACTTGACGGCTGACTGAGCAGTCACCTTTCTCACTGCTTCCACT
The DNA here is from genome assembly GCF_002575655.3 of Aegilops tauschii subsp. strangulata. Taxonomy (NCBI): domain Eukaryota; kingdom Viridiplantae; phylum Streptophyta; class Magnoliopsida; order Poales; family Poaceae; genus Aegilops; species Aegilops tauschii. The sequence continues at coordinate 320,369,316 of NC_053038.3, read as the reverse complement.
TCCGGCCACTTTGTGAACTTGTCGATTGCAACATACAAGTACTCAATGCCCCCGACAGCGCGGGGGAAAGGGCCTAGTATATCGAGCCCCCAGACCGAGAATGGCCAGGAGAGAGGGATTGTTTGAAGGGCTTGAGCTGGTTGATGAAGCTTCTTTGAATGGAACTGGCACGCTTCACACTTGGTTACTAGTGTCGTCGCATCCTGGAGGGCGGTGGGCCAGAAGAAACCTTGCCGGAACGCCTTTCCGGCAAGGGCCCTCGACCCTATGTGGGAGCCACATATGCCCCATGTATCTCCGCCAACAGCTCCAGTCCTTCCTCCCGGGGGATGTACTTTCGTTTCACACCATTCGGCCTTCTCCTGTACAGGACGTCATCGACGAACTGGTACAGGGCGGACCGACGGGCTACTTTCTCTGCTTCTTCCTGCTCCTCAGGAAGCTCCCCTGTTTGGAGGAATTGGACGGTATGCTGCGCCCATGTCGGAGCCTAGGGCTCGACGGCAAGGACCAAAGGCATTTCTTCCGCCATGGGAGCGGCTGTCTCTACGGCCAGGGCTTGACGTCCTGCCGGAGCCAGTTGCTCTTGGGCAGGCTCAGCGTCCGCGGCAGCACCCTTGCCGGCAGCCCCAGGGGGCTCGGTAGGAAAGTACTTGTCGGGACCTGATTTCATCCGCTTGTTCTGCCCCGCTGATGGTTCGACGGATGGTTGAGTTAACCGGAGCAAAAAGGTACCTGGTTCCATAGATAGCTTGAATGCGGCACGCTTTGACAGGTAATCGGTGATGTCGTTCTCCGCTCGGGGGACGTGCTCCGCCTGGATACCGTCAAAGCGTTCCTCCAGCTTCCTCGCCTCATCTACGTAAGCTTCCATCAATGGGCTCTAATAATCCTTGTTGACCTGTCTGACAACGAGCTGCGAGTCACCCCTGACGATGAGCTTCTTAACCCCGAGGTCCGCCGCGATCCTGAGACCGGCAAGCAATCCCTCGTACTCAGCAGTGTTATTGGTGGACATCTCCCTGGGGAAGTGCATCTGGATCACGTACTTGAGGTGCTCTCCGGTGGGTGCGATGAGCAGCACACCGGCACCGGTGCCTTGCAGCGAGAAAGCCCCATCAAAGTACATGATCCAGTCGCGGTCTGCTTCCTTGCTGGGGAGAGTGGTCTCCTGGATTTCTTCGTCAGGCGTCGAGGTCCATTCTACAATGAACTCCGCCAAGGCTCTGCTCTGAATTGTCGAGGAGCTTCCAAACTTTAAACCAAAGCTTGATAATTCCAAGGCCCATTCCACAATCCTTCCAGTCACATCTGGGTTATGCAGTATCCGTTGTAATGGGAGGCGGGTGACGACAGTGATCTCGTGAGCTTGGAAGTAATGACAAAGCTTCCTCGAGGCCATAAGGAGGCCGAAGAGCAATTTCTGCACACCGGAGTACCTCGATCTAGATCCCTGCAAGAGGGAGCTGACAAAGTAAACCAGGTGCTGCATCATCTTCTTCTTCTGCACCACCTCACTTGACTGCGCGGGCACTGCTTCAGCGGTATCAGACTCTGCCGGGGGCCTCGCCTTGACGGCACCAGGCCTTGCCGGGGGAATTTTGGGCTTGCCATCCACTGGTTCTGCCGCCATCACTGCCTCCTCGTTGACCTCCCTCTGTGCCACCAGCGCGGCGCTGACCACTTGATTCGTCGCCGCCAGATACAGCAGCAACGACTCTTGTGGTTTAGGCGCAACCAGTATTGGCGTGGAGGAAAGGTATTTCTTCAGATCCTACAATGCTGCCTCGGCTTTTGGGGTCCACTCTATGGGGCCTGTATTCTTCAAGATTTTGAAGAAGGGAAGGGCGCGCTCGGCGGACTTGGAGATGAATCGGCTCATGGCGGCAACGCAGCCGGTGAGCCGACGCACATCCTTGATCCGCTTGGGCGCCTCAATCTGCTCAATAGCCTTGATCTTGTCTGGATTTGCCTCGATCCCGCGCTGCGACACAAAGAACCCGAGAAGCTTGCCGGATGGAACGCCGAAGACACACTTCTCAGGGTTCAACTTGAGGTTGATCTTGCGCAGGTTAGCAAATGTCTCTTCCAGATCTTGCACAAGAGTTGGCCCGTCCTTGGTTTTGACCACTATGTCATCCATGTAGGCCTCCATATTTCTATGGAGCTGAGGTTCAAAGCCAATTTGGACTGCTCTTGCAAATGTTGAGCTAGCGCTCTTCAACCCGAAAGGCATCCGTAAAAAGCAATACGTACCACATGGGGTGATGAACGCTGTCTTTTCTTCATCCTCTCTCGTCATGAAGATCTGGTGGTAGCCCGAGTAGGCGTCGAGGAATGATAACAGATCACACGCGGCTGTGGAGTCAACAATCTGGTCGATGCGCGGCAACGGGAAGGGGTCCATAGGACAAGCCTTATTGATATCTGTGTAATCAATACACAGTCTCCACTTCCCATTCGCCTTGCGCACCACTACCGGATTGGCCAACCACGTCGGGTGGAGCACTCCTCTCACCAAACCTTCCACTTCCAATTTCCTGATCTCCTCTGTGATGAACTCCTGCCCCTCCAGAGCCTGCTTTCTGACCTTCTGCTTGACGGGCCGCGCATGGGGGCAGACAGCTAGGTGGTGCTCAATCACCTCCCTGGGAACACCGGGGATGTCGGATTCTTGCCATACAAACACGTCGACATTCGCCCGCAGGAAGGTGACGAGCGCGCCTTCCTATTTGCGGTCGAGGGTGGAGCCTATGGTGAAGGCCCCTCCCGTGCCATCCTCCCTGGCGGACACCTTCTTGGTTTGTGGTGGCTCGGCTCTAGATCTCTTGCTCTTGTCGGTAGAGCTCTCTGGCACGTCCTCGACGGCGGCACAACACTCCGAAGAGGTGCGCTTGCCGGAGTGGGTGCGAGAGGTCTTGCCGGGCTTCTTCCTCCCTTCCGGGGCTGCAGCGGCAGGAGCAGGTGCCTTGGCGGCAGCTGCTGCAACTCCCTCCCGGTAGAGCTGGTCGGCGCAAATCAGCGCGTCCTTCTTGTCGGAGGGGACGGAGATGATGGTCAACGGCCTGGGCATCTTTAGCATGTTGTAGGCGTAGTGTGACGCCGCCATGAACTTGGCTAGTGCCGGGCGGCCGAGGGTCCTGTTGTAGGGCAAGGGGATCTCGGCCACGTCGAAGACGATCCTCTCCGTCCTGTAGTTCAACTCTCCTCCAAATGTCACGGGCAGTGTGACCTTTCCCTTCGGCTGGCTCCTCCCCGGATTGACCCCTTGAAACCTGCCTGTTTCCTCGAGGTCTCCACAGGGATTTGCAACTTTTTGATCACTACAGGCGAGATCAGGTTCAGACCGGCCCCGCCGTCAACCAACATCTTGTTCACCCTGAGGTTGTGTATTGTTGGTGAGACCAACAATGGCAAACACCCGACCGCAGTAATGCGGTCAGGGTGGTCCTCGGCGTCAAAGATGAGGGGCGTGCTGGACCACTTCAGCGGCTTCTGAGCGTCGAACGACGGCTCTGCTGCTGTAATCTCACGCGCCCACTGCTTGAGCTGGCGGTGAGAGGTATGCAGCGAGGCGCCGCCATCGATGCACATGGCCTCCGTAGCCTTCTGGAACCCTTGCTCACTAGACTCGTCGTGATCATCGTCTTCTTGTTTCTTGTCGCGGCCCCGGGCGGACCTCTCTTGCTGGTTGTCCTTGCCGGGGCGGCCTCCTTGGCTGCCACGCGTCTTGCCGGATCCCTTAGCACTGTCCTGGTCCTTCTCCTTGTCCTGCCTCTCGTACTCAGCTTTTTGCTTCTCAGCAAGCAGCTCGACTTGTCGGCAGTTCTGGAGGTCGTGGCCCTTGGTGTGGTGGATCTTGCAGTATTGCTTGCCGGAGCTTCCTGGCTTGTCGGTAGCCGCCAAGGCCCGGCAGGCGGCGCACCTGGCAATCTCCTTGCCGGGGGCGTCTGCCTTGACCTTCTTGCCGGCACTGGTGTCGTTAGATCCCTCAACGGCAAGCACGGCCTTGCCTTTGCGTTTCCTGTTGCGACGCCGGCCCTTCTTCGTCGGGGTAGCGGCGTCTTCATCGGTAGATTCGGTTTCCGCGCCGGCGTCTTCACCGGGGTACTTCCTTCCCTCTTCAGCCCGGGCGCACCTATCGGCCAGAACGTAGAGCTCGGCCACATCTTAACTTTGGTCATCGCCAGCTCTTCGCGCATCTTGCGATTGCACACGTTCTGGTGGAATGCGCTGATCACAGCGGCGGGATGAACGTCGGGGGTGTTGTACTGCACTCGGCTGAATCTCTGGATGTACTTGCGCAGGGTCTCCCATTCCTTCTGGGGAATGATATGCAGATCACTGGCCTGGCCATGAGCTTGGTGGCCTCCTGTGAAGGCGCCAACGAACTCATGGCACAGATTCGACCAAGAAGAAATGGAATCCACCGGCAAGTGCATCAACCAAGACATCACGTTGGGCTTGAGCGCCAGCGGGAAATAGTTGGCAAGCACCTTGTCGTCGCGAGCCCCAGCAGCCTGCATCGCGATGGTGTAGATGCTGAGGAACTCGGACGGATGGGTCTTGCCAGTGTACTTCTCGCCGACGTCGGGCTTGAACGTGTGGTGGGACGGCCACTGGAACTGCCACAGCTCACGGGTAAAGGCCGGGCAGCCCACCTTGTAACGTAGGCCGCCGGAGCCCCCCGGTGCCGGGTGGTCCATAGCGGGTCCCGCTCGCTTGTCCGACTGGTGGCGCGTTTCGCGCCAGCGCTCGACGGTGGTTCGAGCGTCTTCGTGAGCTCGTTCCCGAAGGACCTGGCGCTGGTCGCGGAGGGTCCGCGGGTCGGACGACGCTATGGAGATGTTATCACCGACGTTGTCATGACGGGCCGACGCCCGCGGCGGCCGGCGAGGAGGAGGAGAGTGCACCGTGGCCGCAGCTCCCCCGGTCCTCCCGGCGCCAGCATGTGGTGGATCGGTGGAGCGTTGACCCGAGGGCCCCGCCGGTCGCGGATCGTCTTTGTTGGCGACGGCGACGAGGCTCCGGATGGTGGCCCTCCACTCGCCGAGCTTCTCCGCAGCAGGAGGGAAGTCGAGGAGCAGTTGCACGCGCGCCAAAGCTTCAGCTGGCATGGGCGGCGGCAACAGCTGCGTGGATCGCGACGCGCTTCGACTTCTAACTACGTTAGAAGGAGCTCTGTTACGACCCTGCGGCTGCGTGCCATTTTCGCCAGCGCTTCGGCGAGCGTGCTGAACCCCTTCATCTTGCAGGTGACGCACATGGCTCTTCCCACGGCGGTGCCCAGGGTCACCAACGTGGTGACGCTGCTCGGCGCGCAAACCATGGGAAGAGCGCGCGGTGGTCGCCGGTGTGGGCATCCTGGAGGTCGCTGCGCCGCCCGGGGGTGGCACAACGACACCCCTGGAGGGCCCCGCGCCGCCTGCGGGGTCCCAGCTCCGTCTTTGGATCTGGCGACGTATAGCCGGTCGTCTGGCGCGTGAACGATGCCGCTCGCCAGGCTCCGACTGCCTGGGCGATGCTGGTGCTCGCGGACCGCGGCCCAGGTCCTGTCCGCGACTGGTCCACTGCTCATCCGCACCGGCACGGGCCGTTCGGCTCCCAACGAGCCGATCGCCGTGGCCGTCTTCTTCTTAGGAGTCATGGTGACGAAGAACTGCTAGGCCAACTACTAGACCAGATTCTCACAATTGCGTCCCCTACCTGGCGCGCCAAAGATGTCGGTGTGGAACGACACCTATGGGATCACAAGAATCCCTACTACGGTTGCCGGGACGCGGGGTTGCGAGAAGAGCAGGGCTAGTAGACAGCACAAGGATAGTTTACCCAGGTTCGGGCCGCGGGGATGCGTAAAACCCTAGTCCTGCTTTGGTGGGTGTATTTCAGAGAGTTCTTGAGCTCTCGAACTAGCTGTGGTCGGTGCGTGGTTCGAAAGAGCCGAATCCCTCTCCAGTATGCCATGGGCCTCCTTTTATAGTCGAAAGGGGCTGCCACAGTGACACACAGGAGGTGGAAAGGCGTACAGTGCCCTGAGCTTATCGCTCGTATTACAGGACAAGACGCATTTAATGCGTAGCTTAGGTGTCCCCTTGCTTTATTGGGGACGGGGGCGAGGCCCGTCCCGTCTGTCGCCGCTCCTCCTCGCTTTGACACGCGCCCTGGCCAGTGAGGCATGCGGTGCCATGTATGCAGGCAGGCAGCTGAGGTGGCGCAGTGGCGGAGCCTTCACGAAGATTTGCATGCTGCCACGCAGGCGCTCAGTGAGTTGGCCTGGGAGCTGCATGTTGCCACGCAGGTGCCCGCCCAGCTGGTTGGGCTGGCAGCTGCATGTGAACGGCAGTGGAAGCTTGGTTGGCGTGGGCCTGGTGGTGGCCCTGTTGGCGTCCTTGGCGAGGGCCTTGCTGGGTAGCCCGGCAAGGGTCTTGCCGTGTGGCCCGGCAAGGGTCTTGCCGCGGCGCGTTGTCGTCCCTGGCAAGGACCTTGCCGGGGGTCTGGTGGCCTTCCTCGGCAAGGATCTTGCCGAGGATCGTCGTCTTCTAATCCTCATCTGATCTTGAATATGTCTTCACAAAGATCTGCATGCCACCACAGAGGTGCCTTCCTGAGCCCTGGCCCCACGTGGATGATGGCGTTGGGGACCGTGGGCTCAAGGGTGGCTCGCTCTGTTGGTGTGGGGCGAGCTGTCCCGGCAAGGCCCCGGCAAGGGTCTTGCCGGGGGAACCTGCTTCGTCCCTCTACTCTTTGTGGTCTTGGCCTTGGCGTTGCTCTTATTATCTTGGGCTTTGGTCTTACCTCGGCTTACCTCCCCTGTTCTGCTTGGTGTGACCGCGGGCGCGGCCCCGACTGCCCGTGCACAGGTAAAGGGGTACAAAAGTGCGCCCCTCTTTTTGTACACCGACAGCAATTGCCTTACTAACTGCTCATGTTTGGGTGCTCTGTGGTGGAGACGGTGATGTGTCAACTGAAACTGGGTTACTATCTGCTGGGGTTGGGGTTAGAAGGGGTGTAGCTGGTTCTATGTCCAACTGGGTAGGGGTACAATCTGCGTGTGTCTGGGTTATGTGTGGTGGGGCTGGTTCTTGGGCAAGTACAACCGTGGTTCTATAAAATCTGCATCGACAGGTAGCACGATCTTTTCTGAAGATCGTGTTTTACTCCCACAGATACTGCCATCACCCCCTCCAATTCAAATGGCTTATAAACAAGAAAAGTAATTGAATGTACAGACATTGTAAGATAGACAGGTGCAATGGATAGTAGGGAAGAAAACAGGGCATGAAATAATTCACATTTATGTTGTCTAACCAAACAGAATAGCATGACATAATTTCATATATATGATTGCTAATTAAATAGGATAGCATGACACAATTTCACATGTATGATGGCTAACTAAACAAAATAGAATGACATACTTCAAAATATGATGACTAAACAGGATGACATGATATAACTATACGATGTGTCTATTAAAGTGGTTGGCATGCCATAATTCACAAACATGCCGTCGATGGAAACATGATGGCATGATATAATTCACGGATAGAATGAAATAATTCAAAATATGATGACTATGTAAACAGGATGAGATGATATAACTATATTATGTCTTTAGAAAATGGTTGGCATGCCATAATTCAGATACATGTTGTCTATGTAAACATCATGGCATGATATAATTCAAATATATGATTTATATACTAAGCAAGTGAGCAAAGGGCAATCGCATATATGATTTGTCAACTAAGGAGATGGCATTCAATATTGTGTATATGATGTAAAAACTAAGCATTGCAAGACAACATATGCATGATATGAGTAATATAACCCTGCCAAGTTTGAGCATACACCTCACGGGGATAATAGGACTGGTCATCTGCCTCTGAATCCTCCTCTAAGGAGCTATCTGTAACCAACAAGATATCTGCTTTAGCAGGTAGCATTGTCTGCTCTGAAGACCTTATTTTCACTCCAGATTTCTCCATCACCAATTCAAATGGCTGATGCACAGGAAGAGCAGTTGAATATACAAACATTGTCGACAAATGCAATGAGTGATACAAAAAAAGGACAGCATGATATAATTCACATATATGACGCTTGGCTAAACAACATGGCATTACATAATTCACATACATACACTGGTATGCGTCGGTGCTAGACAAACGGTTTTTAACCCCTTTCCGGGACGGCATTTGGAACCGTCGCCTACTGAGTGACGGCAATAGGGGGTCCTTCCCACACGACCCAGAAACCGTCGGGGATATGCCCTCCTGGCACACACGCTAGGCAAAATGAGGTCGTGTGCGACCGGCGAGTGCTCAAATACGGTAATACGTACAGTAGAGCTAAAAATACAATTATACACGCAAAATAGTTTCCGGTCGCAAGTACATCCCACACAGTCAGTCCTCGCTAAACGTTTCCGTTCGTATGTACATCCCACACAGTCGCTCCAAGGAAAACGTTTTCGTTCACAGGTACATCACACACAATTTTCCCTGTTAAATCGTTTGTGATAGCGTTGCCATTGCACACGATATTAACAATTTTATTGTTTGCGTTATTGAATGCATCACACACGGTGCGTAGAAGAAACTGTGTGGCAAAGGCTGTCCATCACACACAGTTTTTATGTGGTAAACATTTGCGCAAGGTAGCCTAACGCAAACAGTTTTCAAGAGAAGGTCGTGTGTGATTGTTCATTGATCTAACATGGTTTATTCCTAGAAACTGTGTGCGTTGCATGAGGTCATCACCCACGGATTTTCTCAATAACCGTTTGCAATAGCAAAACCCAATTAGCAGGCTAATTCGCCATTAGCAGGCTAATTTCCCTATTATTAATAATCCATTTATTAATCTAATTGACATTCATATTAAGCACATGATATATTTCATTTCCATATTAAGGAAGCAGGATTTCATAATTGAAATACATCAGAGTAGAACATGATATAACTTCAGCACTCAGCTGCCCCATTACACAACTGCACCAGCATCAAGTTTCACATGCAACATGTAGAACCTTTCGAAATTAGCATCATAGACGGTATATAGACTGATGCATCTCATCTGGAGAACTGCTGGAGCGGAAGGCGAATATTGAACCTTCATTCATGTTGAAGGTCTTTGCAACTTTAGGCCAGTGCCTGTGGATGATTGACCGTCCGTCATTCGTCCTCTTCAGGAACACTTCAATATTGAACCGTGGGTGTTGTATGAAAACCTTCCTCGCCTCCTGACCATAGAGGCGGTTTGAGAGGTAATCATCAGTGAACTACTTTGGAAAGGCCTAAAAACAAGGATGTGCATAAATATCTTCTCTATATTGGAAATGGGGCAAAGGAATAAAAAAGGGCAAGGTATAATAGTTAGTACCATCTTGTAGTGAACTGATGTCTTCTTCATTGTGCAGACAAAGATCTTGTTGTTTTTTGTCGCTAATTCTTTATCCTAATGTTCGCACACGAACACATCACCATGTACCCTCGACGCCGGGGGTGATACACCGCAGCTGACGTCGAAGGAGACCCGTCCGGAAGCGCGGTACACAGGCAATTCGGCGGGCGCTTTCGAAGACCCGAAACCCCGCACGCCCGGGAGGGACCCCGTCTGGACACGCGGCGGCTATGGGCTGCCCTAGGTCGACCTGATCGCCCCTGGGCCTCGAGGTTTGCCGCCCTGTAACAAAGAAGAATGAACGAAGAACGAGGAAGAAGAAGAACTAGGGTTAAGGAGAAAAGATAAAAGATAAAAAGTGGTATATGATTTGATCGATTGTGTGTTGTTCAATCTGTCGTCACCTCTTAGGTATATAAGTGGCGGCTAGACTTCCCATGCAAGTAAAAGGTTTGGATTCACGTCCAAAACCCTAGTCAAATTCGAATTGGTTTTATCCGAGCTTTCCAAAACTGTTCGGTCTAAAACTGGCTGCACCTTGCGAGTCTTTTTTGAGGTGGTAAACGACCTCAGATGGAAACGAGCCCAAAAGCAATCTTGACCGCTTCGACGAGACGAACAACTCCCATGTTGAACGCTTTTGATCAGAGGTAATTTCGAGGGTCAAATCGCTCGCGCAAAACAGGCTACTATTCGTGCTACCCATCAGACATAGTGGCTGATGGGGCGCGCCACTTTTGGCTTGTGACAGGGTTGTATTCGGATGGCTCTAATTTTTGCATGCGAACTCGGATTTAGATGATGTTTATATCAAAATCGACCGTTTCGACGATGCGAAGACAATTCGTGTAGATCGTTTTTCCATATGAGGCCGTCTTGGGGGCGTAATCAGCCGAATAGTGTTCTGAATACAAAATCTCAGTATTTCGGACACAACTTCGGCCTTAGAGATGAGATCGTATGGCTATGGCTCAAATATCAAAGTTTCTCCTTTTGACAATACAGAACTTTCTTACTTTGAGCACTTTTCCATTTGAGGCCATCTTAATTGTGTTTTTGACCATGCCAAAATCTGATGTCAACACATGCCCCCCTGTTTTTCGGCAAAGCTTGTGTGCCGAAAAATAACTTGCACATAGCTTATTCTAAGGACGATGTCAACACTCCATTGGCCATTTTGCATGTTCTTAGGACGATAAGTATATATCGGCTATTGCTTGTGTGAATATTTTAATGAAAGCTTGGGTGAAACTTTCTCAACTTCATTAATCCGACTATAAAGTTCCATAGATATGCATGTCAAAACCATCCATCAACCATATTGTCCACCCTTATGCTAGGATCTTGCAAATAATCAACAATGAAATTTCTCGAATCCTTGCTTTCGCCAGCATAAAAATTTCATTAGTAGCCGAATCAGTGGGTTTTGGTTCAGCCTTACCTACGTTGGCAAGAATAAGCATCGGCTATTGATAAATATATGCAATACACCATGATCAACATAGTAGCCAAATGCTTGCTGTGCCAACTCATTTGCTCTTCAATTTTCATGTCTAGATATATGAGAGTATTAAAGCAACCCAAGGTAAAATTTACATCTAGACATACCTCAAGATAATTAAAAAATGATTCGTCAAAACATTGATAACCCTTGGATATTTGTTGCACTATACTAATAACGAATGCCTCACTATGTAAATCACCTACAGCAAGGAAAAACTCCAATCCGAATAACAATGCATATTCGGCTTTGATCATTTGTGCATATATATTTTAAGCGGCATGAGGCTTCACAGAATAACACCATAAGGACATATATAGACAACACCAACACCTTGGCCATTACTAGAAATTTAACCATCAATATATAATCACCATGGTACTAGAGAGATAAAGCTAAAATCAGTATTATGCATCATGTCAATATGATGCTCAATAATAAAATCAACCATGATTTGGCTTTATGTAAATTCTGAAAACTAATAAGCCAAAGCACACCCAATCAAAACGTAAGTCCACTTTGCCGTTTTGGTGAATTGGTCTATGCATTATATCTTCAATGCCATCAACTTGACAAATTTCTATGCAAGCACATATCTCAAACTCTACTTAAACTGTCAGATGTGGGGTTCCGGCAAAACCCTTAAGGTTCGAACTCTGGGGTGCGCGCGAAGTCCTTTCCCTCCGACCGATCAACGCCCTAGCTCGCTAAGATCTCGCGGACGAACTCGATGAACTAGCAACACAGAAAGACACGAGATTTATACTGGTTCGGGCCACCGTGGTGGTGTAATACCCTACTCCAGTGTGTGGTGGTGGATTGCCTCTTGGGCTGATGCTGAACAGTACAGGGGAAAGAACAGCCTCCTGAGGTTGAGGTGTTCTTGTGTTTGGTGTGTGGCTAAGGATTGCCCCGAGGCTAGCTCGGATCAAGATGAGATGCCCCTACTGTGGTGGCTAGTTCTACTTATATAGGCCCTGGTCCTCTCCCCAAATATTGAGCGGGAAGGGAGCCAACAACGGCGGCCAATTTGAAGGGGGACAGCTAGTACAAGCTATCCTGACAAAAGTGGTCTTCGCCTGCAAAAGGCTCTGGCGGTGACGCCGTCTTGGGCTCCACAGTGACCTCCGTCCTGCTGGTCTTGGTCTCGTTGCACCGATATGGAAACCTTTGCCTAATGCCTCGGTACTCCGCGCCTGCGCTTGCTTCCTTAGCACCAAAGAGGAAACAAGGACGCTGCGCGCGCTGGCACCCGCCTGGTGTCGATCGTCATGGCTCACGTCACGAGAGCCTCGCGAGGTTTTTCCCACCTTGATATCTCCGCTCCTCGTGAGCCTGCCTGGAGCGGCCGCCCCTGAGGAGGTCTTGCATCGTCCGCCTCGCGAGGCTTGGCCCCTCGCGAGGGTCTTGAATGCCTTGTTGATGAAGGTGGGCCATATAGGCCTGCTAGCATAGCCACGCCGTGGGCCGCAGGCAGGCAAGTCTGGGGACCCCCGTTCCCAGAACGCCGACAGTAGCCCCCGGTCCCAAGGCGCGCTCGGGCTTGGCTTCGCGGCGAAGCCAAGGGTCAAGTACGGAGCGTCACGGGCCCCCAAAGCCTGCGGCCTCGATTGACACATGGCGGTTGATTGGACGTGGGCGTCTCCACTTCCCCATGCTGCCTCAGTAACTGCCCGACTTGACAAGTCCCTGCGACATGCAAGGAAAACCATCATTACCTGTGATCATGGGAGGCGCCGGTTGGCCTTCTTCCGCTATAAATGGGGAGGGGGGCGGAGCCCCCGTCGCCCATGTCTTCCTTGGTTCCCTTGCTTCCTCCTCCTTGCTCCACTGCTAGCAGAAATGGCGCCCATTCGAAGGTTCTCCATTGAAGAGAAAGGAAAGGCCCCCGCAACGATCCGGGGCCACTCCCGCTGAAGAAGAGGTCGGTCCATCGTCGCGGCGACACGGCGATGCAGGTGGTGATGAGGCCTTGGTGCGAGCGGCCTCCTCCAGGGTATCTGCTACCCTTGTACGCCTGAGCCGAGGGCTCAGGAGTGCGGAGCAACGAGCGGTGCCGCCCGCGCCACATCTGTGGTCGCCGCGCGATGGCGACATGTGCCATTCCTCCTGGAATCCACGCCGCGGATTCCTCGCGCAAGCTTGTACTATGGGCGCCGATGCCCCCAAGCTCTTGGATCCGCTTCCCGTGGTTTTTCTCTGACATGATGCCGTCGAGGGGGCCTCTCGAGCTCTGGCTGGAGCATGCCGACTGCGACGCTCCGGCGACCGGAGCAGAGATCGAAGCGGTCCCCACCAGCAAGATCTTCATGACCCGCGGCTGGGGCGAGGTCGTGCGGGTCTGCCGTGCGGAAGGCGCCCTCACGATCCACTTTGAGTACGACGGCGCCTCCACGCTCTTCTTCAAGGTCTTCGATGCGGAGGGCCGCCGCCTAGAGTGTTCCCTAGAGGGGAGCGCCAGGCTGGTGCACGCCCCGCTCGCGGCTACTCCAGCAGCAGCAGCCCCTGGGAGTCTAGTGACTCTCCTGAGCTTTACGGGACTCCGGAGACGAGCGACGACAGCTGCGTGCCCCCGAGCTCTCGCCGGGCTCGGAGCAGAGCCGCAGCATCCAGCCGCCGCCGCCGCTGATCTGGATGAGGTCGGCGCCGGCCTCCCGTGGCCCACTGTTGATGATGGCGTCCGCCACGGGAGGGTGTAGATAGGATTCCTCTTAGTTCTTGCTTTTGTTTCCTGCGAAGAATCATGAAGTACCCCGTGGGGGTGTGTAAAGGGTCTGTAATGTCTTTTGCGTATATATTCCATGTTATGAAAATTTGCGACATGCATGTACTGTTAAGGCTCGGTCTCCCCTTTCCAACTTCACGATACCTTGTTGCTCTACGCCGACAGGTCCCGGTCCCCAGGCAGGCTGCAGCCGTCGCTGGTATGCCAGGTCGCATGCCGTGGTCAAGGCCAGGAGGTGAGCGGCCCGAGGTCCAGTAAGAGCCCCTGAGGCGCGATGCTCAGGAGGTCCCCTTTAGCACTCAAGCAGCTATGGTAAGGTAAGAAAGGGATGCGACGTGGCCGCAGCAGGAATGCGGCGAGCGAGATCCTTAGGTTCCAACTATTAGCCGATCTGAGCACGAGACTTATCTCAGTGGTTTGGGGTCGATTCTTCGCGATGCGCCAGGCCTGTGCGCAAACACCCGCTGCGTAGCTAGGTTTGGCCCGTACGAGTCTCCCTACTCTCGTGTTCTCCTTAGTGCTCTACGACCTCAGGTCCCGGCCCTCGAGCGAGCTCAGCCGCCGCTGGTATGCCAGGTCGCGATGCCGTGGTCAAGGCCAGGGGGTGAGGGCTGGAGAGCCAGTAAGAGCTCATGAGTCACGATGCTCAGGAGCCCCCCTTTTAACGCACAAGCGGATTGTACGAGAGGAAAGGAAGCTTGTGGTGCCGCCTGCTATCTGCTTCATGAGATTCCTGCGATCCATCACAAGGAGAAAACATGGTTTTGCCGTTATGGCTGCCAGCCTGCCCCTGGCTGCTCCGCGAGGGAATGAATGCACTGAGGGCCAGATGAGGTGACGTGCACGGGGCGTGCTGCAAGCCAGAGCTCGATGCTCAGGTGTGTCGACGTGGCAGGGACGGACCCATGCACCAGCGCCGTGCCGGTGTGAGGACGCCCCATGGGAGGCGACGGTCGGGCAGGTGCTAATCATAGGCAGATTAAGCATGGAAGGCAAATCAGCTTGGGTAAATGCAGAAAGATACATGCCACTAGGTCAGGCCCAAGTGGCTTGGGGATGATGCAGCCCGAGGGGCGCCCCCAGCAAGGTAAACTGAAGACATAAGAAAAGGATACATGCCACAGGGATGAACCCACGCGGCCTGGGAATAATGCAGCCCGAGGGGCACTCCCAGCTAAACGAACTTGGAAAATGTCACCTGGTTCTGTTGACGAAGGAGAGTTGGGGCAGCTGAAGGTACGCGGCGAAGGAATGGCTCCTCGCGAGCCACCGGGGCCTTGAGCCTCGGGAGGCTCTGGGGGCTCTGGTGGTTCCGTGAGGACCATTTCCATCTCTGCCAGGACGGCATGGTGCTTGGCCTCCTGAGCTGCCAGGACGCGCCGCATGTTGCGATGATAGCCTGACGACACGCTCGGCAAGCCGAAGGGCATGCGAACGTAGCTATGTGGTGGACCCTCGCAACGGCCCACTTGCGAAGGCCAGAAAAGCTCCTAAGATGCGGCCCTGTTGAGCCCTGGAACGTCGATGCAGACGCGCAGCCCGACATCCTCGCCTGGATGGGGAGCTGCGCCTCGTGAGCGGCGGTCGCCGCGCATGGCCCTTGCATCCTGCAGTTCCTGGGTGGTCTCGGTGGTGAACTCCTGAGTGGTGGGCACTCCTTGCCATGTATTCTCCTGAGGAAAACATGCTGCGAAGCACGCCTCCAAGTGGTGCCCAAGCGCGTCCCTCGTGATGTTGGCAAGGTCTGAGGCCCTCCAGAAGAGATCCCCCGAGCCCTGCCCGAGGAGGGCGCCGGGTGCGCCTTCCTATGCGATGGAGGGAGGCACCCCTGGAGCGGGCGCTGATCCTGACGAGGCACCAGCTGCGACACCATCCTCCTGAGATCCTGCACGGCGCAGCTGCTTCTTCTTCTTGGGGAGGGCCTCATGAGGGCCCTCGCCTTTGCTGTCGGGGTCGTCAATTGCTGCAGCTTGGAAGGCGTGCTCGAGGGAGCACACCGCATCTCTCTCTTCGTATGGGATCGTGATGATTCCGCCGCTTCCTGGCATCTTGAGGACGTTATAGCCATGGTGGGTCACCGCCATGAACTTGGCCAGGGCTGGATACCCAAGGATGGCGTTGTATGGTAGGCGGATGTGCGCGACGTCGAAGTCGATGAGCTCGGTGCGGTAATTCTTGCATTCCCCGAAGGTGACAGAGAGGTGGACCCGCCCTATCGGTGTGGTGGAACCATCGGTCACTCCTGAGAAAGGCTTGGTAGGCTGAAGCTGGTCATATGGGACTTGGAGGTTGTCGAATGTGTCGACGGACAGGACGTTGAGCCCTGCGCCGCCATCGATGAGGGTCTCGGTGACTTGTACATTGCTGAGGATTGGTGAGCATAGCATCGGGAGGGCCCTGCGGTGGCTGCGCACTTGAGCTGGTCTGCCGAGTTGAAAGTGATGGCACACTGGGACCACCTGAGTGGGAGCGTAGCCTCGAGCTTGGGGAGGACTGCATTCACTTCACGAGCAAACTGTTTGAAGATGCGCTGTGAGGCTGGGGCCTGGGCTCCGCCCAAGATGCAGGCGATAGCACGTGGCTCCTGGAAGCCCCCAGCCCCCTCGTCCTGATGGTGATCGTCGTTCCTTCTTGGCGGTGGCGGCAGCGGGGGAAGACCGGCGTTGCCCTGAGGACGGTCCTCGCGAGGCTGGTCTCTCCAGGCGCCCTCGCAAGGATGATCCTGCCAGCGGTCCTCACGAGGCCGGTCGCGCCACTCCTGGCATGGGCCATGGTCGTCCCAGCGTCCGCCACCACATCCTCCTCCTCGGCCGTAGCCCCAGTCGCTGCGCTCGGGGCGTCGACCGTAGCATCCTTCACGAATGGCTCTGAGCTCTTGACAGTCGCTGGTGTTGTGGGTGTTTAGGTTGTGGAAGGCGTAGAACGGTCGGCTGTTCTTGGATGACTCGGGCTGATCTCTGCCTCGCTTGGTATCAGGCTTCGCCACGAGCACAACTGCTTCCTTGCGCTTCATGTCCTTGGCCTTGGCCTTCTTCTCTTCTGCACCCGCAGCTGGCAGCTCAAGGAGGGAGAGGCACCCCTCCTCAGCTCTTGCGCACTTGGTTGCTAGGTTGAACAGCTCCTGAGACGTGCACAGCTCCTCGTGGATAGCGAGCTCTTCCTTCATCTTGACATCGCGGACGCCATCGGAGAACGCGGAGATGATGGCCTCATCCGTCACCTTGGGGAGCTTGAGGCGAGTGTTGTTGAAGCACTGGATGTACTTCTAGAGGGTTTCTCCTGGTTGTTGCTTAATGCGGCGCAGGTCTCCCGCGGCCGGCCGGCGGTCGCGGGTGCCCTGGAAGTTGGCGACGAAACGGTCGCGCATCTCATCCCAAGAGGAGATCGAGCCATGCGGCAGGTTAAGGAGCCAGGAGCGGGCACCATCCTTGAGAGCCATAGGAAACCAGTTCGCCATGACTTTCTCGTCGCCGTTGGCCGCTTCGATGCTCAGCTCATAAAGCTGTAGGAACTCCGCGGGGTCGAGGGTACCGTCATAGCGAGGAGGCAGATCCGGCTTGAACTTGCCCGACCAGGCGACGCTACGCCGCTCGGGGGTGAAGGCGCGGCAACCAGCCGTGGTTGCCGGGGTCCGTCTCGGAGGTGGAGCTTGGTCTTGGCGAGGCCTGCGTGCCGCCACGGCGGGTAGCGCGCGGTCTTGGCGAGGTGGCGCGGCAAGCGTAGGCGCAGCTTCTCGCGGCCGAGGAATTTCTTGGCAGTTTCTCTCTTCGCGCGGGCAGCAGGCATGGTGGATAGCGTCGTGGGGCCGCGCGCCTTGGCGCCAAGGCACCATCTTGGGGCAGAGGTGGAGGAGGCACTCCGTGTGCCACGTCGCCCGTGGCTGGCGGAGGGCGAGGCAAAGAAAGGGACGGCTCTGGAGAGCCCCCTGCGGCGCGGACGAGCTCGGCGACGCGGTCGAGCCAGTCCTCGTAGAGGTCGTCGACCGGGCGGTAGCGCAGGAGCTTGTTCGCCATGAGGAGCACGGCCTGCGCGTCCATGGGAGCACGACGTGCGTGGGACGAGGAACCAGCCGGGGTCAGTGATGGAGTGGCGGTGCGGTCGTCCTGCCGCACCGATGGGTGTAGCGAGGACGCTTGCTGCTCGTTCCCCGCCGGGCCAGTGGCGGCGTTAGCGGCGGGAGACGGAGAGCGACGAGGTGGCCCGCCGACAGGAGCCGTCTGAGCAACACGGGCGGTGAGGGCGGCCCGACGCTCAGCTCGAGCACGGCGAGCGTCCGCCATGGAGACGACGGAGCGACGGAGCGCCGATCGACGGAAGGGAAGCTACGGCGCACCCCTACCTGGCGCGCCAAATGTTGGATGTGGGGTTCCGGCAAAACCCTTAAGGTTCGAACTCTGGGGTGCGCGCGAAGTCCTTTCCCTCCGACCGATCAACGCCCTAGCTCGCTAAGATCTCGCGGACGAACTCGACGAACTAGCAACACAGAAAGACATGAGATTTATACTGGTTCGGGCCACCATGGTGGTGTAATACCCTACTCCAGTGTGTGGTGGTGGATTGCCTCTTGGGCTGATGCTGAACAGTACAGGGGAAAGAACAGCCTCCTGAGGTTGAGGTGTTCTTGTGTTCGGTGTGTGGCTAAGGATTGGCCCGAGGCTAGCTCAGATCAAGATGAGATGCCCCTACTATGGTGGCTAGTTCTACTTATATAGGCCCTGGTCCTCTCCCCAAATATTGAGCGGGAAGGGAGCCAACAACGGCGGGCAATTTGAAAGGGGACAGCTAGTACAAGCTATCCTTGTCGGTGTCAAAACCGGCGGATCTCGGGTAGGGGGTCCCAAACTGTGTGTCTAAGGCGGATGGTAACATGAGGCGGGGGACACAATGTTTACCTAGGTTCGGGCCCTCTCGATGGAGGTAATACCCTACTTCCTGCTTGATTTATCTTGATGATATGAGTATTACAAGAGTTGATCTACCACGAGATCGTAGAGGCTAAACCCTAGAAGGTAGCCTATGATTATGATTGTTGTTGTCCTACGGACTAAATCCTCCGGTTTATATAGACACCGGAGGCTGCTAGGGTTACACAGATTCGGTTACAAGGGAGGAGATCTACATATCCGAATTGCCAAGCTTGCCTTCCACGCAAAGGAGAGTCCCATCCGGACACGGGACGAAGTCTTCAATCTTGTATCTTTATAGTCCAACAGTCCGGCCAAAGTATATAGTCCGGTTGTCCGAGGATCCCCTAATCTAGGACTCCCTGAGTAGCCCCTGAACTGGGCTTCAATGACGATAAGTCCGGTGCGCAGATTGTCTTCGGCATTGCAAGGCGGGTTCCTCCTCCGAATACTCCATAGAAGATTTTGAACACAAGGATCGTGTCCGGCTCTGCAAAACAAATTCCACATACCACCGTAGAGAGTATAATATTCCGCAAATCTAATCTGCTGACAACTTTTCATAACGTGACATCCTGCCGTGGTCCGGTCATTATGAATCGTTTTTCCCAGCCTGCCACTGCACGTGTTGCGAGGCGGTTTTCTTGGCACGTCTTGTCGAAGCAGAGATCGTGTCCCCTTATCACGAGATCCTCATCAATACGGGTGTGGGTAACCCAATCATGCCTGCTAGTATGACTCCTCGATTTTAGGCAAGTTCCAAGCGGCCACGCGGAGGACGCTTGATATTTACCCTCTTTATAAAGGGGCCAAGGCCTGTCCTTTTCTTCTCGCGCTCGATCCTTCCCCCCCCCCCCCACCTCGAGTTCCAACACCCAAGGCTCAGGCTAAGCGCTTCGGACCTTCAATCATGTCCGGATCCAACCTTCAAGGCCGGTGGATGGTCTCCTCTGTCACAGA
Organism: Aegilops tauschii subsp. strangulata; assembly: GCF_002575655.3. Classification (NCBI taxonomy): domain Eukaryota; kingdom Viridiplantae; phylum Streptophyta; class Magnoliopsida; order Poales; family Poaceae; genus Aegilops; species Aegilops tauschii. Next base: position 320,349,821 of record NC_053038.3, on the reverse strand, counting down.
GGAGGACATCAAGAAGCTAAGAGAAGCCAGGTATCTGACCGCTGAAATCTCGCACAGGCTGCCTGCTCAAGGGCAGGTCATCCCTACTCCCGAACCCAACGAGAGTGTCGTATTTGTTTCCCACTTCCTCCGAGGGCTAGGCTTTAGCCTTGATCCCTTTGTTAGAGGGCTTATGTTCTATTACGGGCTCGATTTCCATGATCTAGCTCCGGATTCCATCCTTCACATCTCATCGTTTATCGTCGTGTGTGAGGCCTTCCTCCGCATCACCCCACACTTCGGCTTATGGCTCAAGACCTTCAATGTGAAGCCGAAGATGATCGATGGGCGACACGCAGAATGCGGAGGTGCCATAATAAGCAAAGGCGCTGATGCTCCATGGCCGAAGGGTTCCTTCCCAGAGATATCCAACTTATGGCAGCGGGAGTGGTTTTACATCACAGCTCCCCGAAGTACTAAGTGGGTAGCTGCCCCCGCCTTCCGTTCGGGGCCCCCGCCGCAACTGGCGTCATGGGTCAACAAGGGGCTGGACTGGGGGCCAGTTAATGACGTGCCGACATTGCAGAGTCTCATCCTAGATCTCCTCAAGAGAGATATCAGTCTGTCAAGATAATGCAAGTTCATTGGGTCCTGCCATGCCAATGTCGATCTCTCCGTATGTGGGAGTTCAACCCGGAAGGACCGCGAACTATTCGGCAATTCTTTGGCGCGACGCTCGAAGAGATGTATGGATTGTTCTTCGGATCACGAATAAAGTGCCTGGACACCATCGAGGATGCGGGTCTCAACTGCAACCGTCCAGATACCCACGTAAGTAATTCTGCGGCCGAACATGCTCTCTTTTTATTGCTCACAACATCATTCTGAAAAAATCGCTCTTGGCCAGGACTGGATAAAAAAGGTGAAGATGATCAGGTGTTCGGCCCCCCTTCCCGAAGGCTCACCGGATCCCGTACTAGCCAGGATGCTTGAGCACGCACCTTATCAAGTGCCATCAGGGGAAGATAAAGGGGGGAATAAAGAAGCCGAAAGCGGGCCTCACGCATTACTCATCCAAACCGGGGGAATTGGTGTCTCCGCGAAGGAGGATAAACGGGGAGAAGAATCTAGAATCCCCTCCCCCCAAGGAAGGAAAAGGACCGCCTCTGAAGACCTGGAAACGAGGGTTTCCAAACGAGGGAAGAAACCTTCGCCAGGGGGCCCTACCCCGGAGGGCATCCTTACCGCACAGTGCCCGCAAGGGGATCAGCCCTCCACCGAGCTATAAGTGAACAAGAGTACTTTTGGTAAATATATCATGCTTCATCTCCGAGAACAATAACCGAGACGTATGTCTTGCAGTTCGGATCGTAGCCCTTCTCGACAGAGTTCGTCTTCGAGGGATCTTCTTCCGGAGATGATGGAGAGCGAAACGCCTCCTCCTGTCTCCCTGCCTCATGAGGCGGACGACCCTGAGGTGTCGTCATGGAGGATTTCTCCTGATCCGCCAAGGCTAGAAGGTAACCCTTCGGCCACCCGAAGTCCGGGGTATTCGGCTCCTAAGGAGAGCAACAGAAAGAGTCTGGGACTGTCCGGTGCACGACCGGACGCACTGATGGGTCTTCTAGAGTAAGCGGCTATCTCAGAGGCACATCGTACTTTAATGGGTACGGTGGTTGAGAGGATTTCATCCGCCAAAAGTGGGTTGCATGAAGCTTTTATGAGCCTGCTAAGAGGCTTTAAGGTACACAAAGTAATATGTATATATATATTTTGATGGTACCGCACACGCTAGGTGTGACCTATACAGATAGTAGCCCCTGAGACTCTGGTTGCTGTCCAGAGGCGGCAAACAGAGGATCATAGTCCCAGGTAATGACCATGCTGCTTTCATGTCCAGGCGGCTGAGGGTCCGGTGGCTGGCCGGACTGCTGAGTTTGCCGAACTGAGGCGGCAGCTTGACGCGGCAGATGCCGACATCGCGCTTGTGAACAAGCGGCTTGACGAGGCACAGGGTATGTATTTTCGTGTGGTTAATAGATATTAAGAGGATCATGATGCTAGTATCTATAATATGTTGTGACTACAGATGGAGCTGCCGCCATGGAGACCCTTCGAGCGGAGCTTGCCCGAGCCAAGGAACAAGCCAGGAGAAGTGATGCGGCCGCCCTAAAGGCGGCCGAAGAGTTAAGAGCCGAACAGGCTGCCCATCGCCAGAACGAAGATAAAATAGCCAAGATGGCTGTTGAGCTGAAGGATGCCGCCGGCCGGTACGAGCTTCTTGAAAAGGAAAGCCAAGCGAAAACGGCGGACCTGAAGAAAGCCATGGTAGCAGCCAAGGAAACCCGCTCTAAAATCAGAGCGGCGAAGGAGGAGCTTCGTCAAGCCAGAGATATCACGGCTGGGAAGCCCTTTTTGTTGCGGACGAAGTTCGGAGATCCGAAGTATGCCCCTCTGGATCAATTATGGAGTGTTACATACGCGTACTTGGACTTGGCAATGAGTGCTGCTGATGCGGCTGAGTTTTTCAAAGATCAGAAAGATCATGAAGTGGAAAGGTTGTTCTGGTCGCAGTTCAGTGCTCCCATGCGTCCGCTGCTGTTAAATGAACAAATGGCCGAGTGGGCTGAGCTCCATAGATTGTCCGGACTTGCCATGAGGTCTGTCATGGATCATCTTTGGCTGGAGGGACCAAGGCCGAATAGTTATTTTGGTTTAGTGCAACGATTCCTTGGTGATGTGCCGCATATCGACGCTGTAAAGAGGTCGGCGTGCATAGAGGGTGCGCGGATGGCTCTTGCCCGTGTTAAGACATACTGGGCAGAGATGGAGGCCACCGCTATTGCAACCCAGGATCCGGCTGTAGGCCAGGTCTCGGCCGAGCACTATTTTGAAGAAGTCCTAGAAGGTGCTCGTTTAATAGAGGCTCAGTGCTCGAAGAATATCATGTTCGAGTGACATGTATCCCAATTGTAAAAACAATGCTATTTGGATTATGAAGGATGTGTTTATACTTTTGCCTGAAAGTATTATGATGCCTCCTATGCGGCCGTTTATGTATGTATATAGCCTGAAAGTTTGCAGTCGTCGGCTTCAGCCCCCACACATATAATGCGGGGGTGTTCGGAAAAGCGCGTATTCACACTTGATCCAACGTCTTGGTCCATTAAGGAGGTGATAGCGCGGCGAACAAGGCAATCAGACTATAGCTTTAACACTTTCACTTAGCCATAGGAGTTTGACGGTGGGGCTACTATATAGCCCCTGGTACTTCCGCGCTCATCCGAATACGGGGCGCGTACATACATGACCAGGAAACCGGCCCTTCGTTAATGCGGAGGAATCGCGAAGATTCCGCTGAGTCCTAGAGTGGTTGACTAGTCTCGCACTTTATCATGATAGTCAGTTTTCGGCTTTCTCTACTGAGGTGCTCATCTAGATGAACCAGGGCACAATCGCAGTAGTTCTCCCGGTGCCACCTTAGCTGATAGAGCGGAACGTAAGTTAGCAAAACACGGGAGCCGGGCAAACCCAACTATTGACCAAAGACATGATTCGGAGCTGATGCATATAAGGCCAAACTCACGACGGCGAACACTCCCTAAGGTATTCGGTCTTTACAACGTATATTGGGCTGAGTAACTCCCTTGATAATGAGCCCTGAATTTCCAGGTATGTGCATTAGTCTGACGTGATGAAATGCCAATAACGCCAGCATCCCTCTTGGTTATGTTGAATATCCGGAGGGTGTGAAGCAACAAGAGACAGTAAAAAAGGTTTACACAGGGTCTTAATCTAAAAAGAAACATTTGAGCGGGGCCCTGCTGCACGTCTGCGCCTGTGTCTCCGTTGTGCCGTATCCTGGAAGGGTGTAGCACGATGATCATCTGTAAGAGAGAAAAGCCCAGGTGAAAGTTTTCGTGCGAAAAATTGGTTATTCTTAATGAACCATTAAAATTCAATCTAAATAAGGTCAAGCCGAACTGTAGTCCTTTTTACATGCGGGAAGCCCCTAGCACCACCTATGGGGGTATATCCATCGACCCAATCTCAGGTTTATCTGAGCTGTTCCAGCTAGTGGTGCGCCGGACTTGTCTAGCCGTGTCCGCGGTCTTGACGACCGATCATTTATTCTGGTTGGAGAGGTCGTTCAGTGTTCGGCTTCTAGAGCCGCCACACATTCTTCCGCACGTAAGGAACGCTCTGTGTTTCCGCTAACTATGATGATGCCACGTGGACTGGGCATCTTAAGCTTAAGATAAGCGTAATGCGATACTGCATTAAAACGAGCGAAGGCCTCTTCCGAGTAGTGCGTGATAGCCGCTTCGGAATGGAGCGATGTCGAAGTTTAATTCTCCGCTTTGGAAGTTGTCGGGAGAACCAAATACAACCTCTAGAACTAGAGAGCCCGTGCAGCGGGCCTCTGGGTCTGGTATTACTCCTTTAAAGGTAGTATTGCTTTGGCTGATTCTTGTCGGGTCTATCCCCATTTTGCGGACTGTGTCCTGATATATCAGATTAAGACTACTGCCGCCGTCCATAAGGACTAAGGTGAGATGGTATCCGGCAATTATTGGGTCTAGCACCAAGGCAACCGATCCTCCGTGCCGGATACTAGTCGGGTGATCCCTGCGATCAAAAGTGATAGGGCAGGCCGACCAAGGGTTGAACTTGGGGGTTTCGGGCTCCACGGCGCATATGTCTCGAAGTGCGCGTTTGGTCCTCCTCTTCGTTACGTGAATCATGTTCACTGTTTTGACCTCTGGTCGGAATTTTTTCTGTCCCCCAGTGTTTTGCTGGCGAGGCTCATCCTCGTCTTCACTTGGTGTCTCCCTCCCCTTGTGTTCGGCGTTTAGCTTGCCAGCCTGCTTGAAGACCCAGCATTCTCTGTTGGTGTGATTTGCAGGTTTGTCGGAGGTGCCATGAATCTGACATAATCTGTCTAGAATCTTGTTTAGGATGGATGGTCCATCTCTGCTGCCTTTGAATGTCTTTTTCTGTTGACTGGGTCGAGAGCCCCTGAATCCGGCGTTCACCGCCGTGTTGTCTGGGCTGTCTTCATTGTTTTGACGCTTGCTTTTATTGCGTCGCGGTTTTCCATTGCCATCCCTGACTTCGGATGTGCCTGGGTCGCTAGTGCCGCTACGGGCCAGCCAACTATCTTCGCCCGCGCAAAAGCGGGTCATAAGGCTTGTTAGGGCTGCCATTTTCCTCGGTTTTTCCTGGCCGAGGTGTCTGGCGAGCCATTCGTCCCGGACACTGTGTTTGAAAGCCGCTAAGGCTTCAGCGTCCGGGCAGTCGACAATTTGATTCTTCTTAGTGAGGAATCTGTTCCAAAGCTTTCGGGCTGACTCTCCGGGCTGTTGAATTATATGACTTAAATCGTCTGCATCCGGAGGTCGGACATAGGTCCCATGAAAATTAGCCCTAAAAGCATCCTCAAGCTCTTCCCAACTTCCGATTGAGTTTTCGGGGAGGCTCTTGAGCCAGTGCCGAGCTGGTCCTTTCAACTTGAGGGGCAAGTATTTGATGGCGTGGAGATCATCTCCGCTAGCCATGTGGATGTGAAGGATAAAGTCCTCAATCCAGACCCCAGGGTCTGTCGTTCCGTCGTATGCCTCTATGTTCACGGGTTTGAATCCCTCTGGAAATTCGTGATCCAGCACCTCATCGGTGAAGCATAGGGGGTGGGCGGCACCCCTGTATTTGGATGTGTCATGGCATTCTGACGGTTGTAGTGTTCGGTTTTGATTATGTGCTGGAGCGCACTTCCTAGATCCGTAGATGGACCTGGTCATACCGGCTTTTTGGTGCAAGTCCTCACGTAAATCGTGTGCTGATTTATGTGCGACATCGTTAGCCGCCCTGTCGCGGCCACGCGATGGTCGATCCGGCTGATCGGCCATTTTATTTTTTGGCTGTATTGGCTCTAAAGCCTCGTCATCGAATTCAGGCAGCAGCTTGCGCTTTGGATAGCTCTTTGTGTGGCGAATGCCACCGTACTTTTCTTCAGTGTCAAGCACTTTATTCCATCTGCTGTTGAGTGTATTCTGCGCGGCCTTAAGCCTTTGTTTCTGCTTCTTCAGGCTCCTCGCGGTAGCAATAAGCCTTTTATGGAGGTTCTCTTATTCCAAGTGCCTTTCCGGGATGTTGTGTGCATCGTCGTCCGGGCTATTCTCCTCTCCGGAGACAGGTTGATGAGCTTTACCCTCGACGTCGCCATGATCGGACAGTTGTTCTGTACTATGTTCGCCGTTCGCTGGCTCATCCTGCTCCATCGCTGGGTCCATATGGTCGTCGTTTCCTTTCGAGTCGACCGGGGTATTATTCTTTCTTGCGCTGTTATTTCTGTTTTTGCTGAGGCGGGGTTTGGGGCGGTGCCTGCGTCGTCGCTTTGGTTGCTTCTCAAGGGAACTATCCTTCGCTGCTTCCTCCCGTTCCTCGTCGTTGTTTTCTTTGGGTGTATCCACCATGTATATATCGTATGATGAAGTGGCTGTCCAGTGCCCTGTGGGCGGTGGTTCCTGTTCCTCTCCTGCGTCGTCTTCCATACCGTCGATGTCTTCGGAGTCGAAATCAAGCATGTCGGTTAAATCGTCGACAGTGGCTATTAAGTGGGTGGTGGGTGGGGAACGAATTTCTTCGTCGTCCGCTTCCCACTCGAGCCGGACATAGTTCGTCCGAGGGTCTCCTGACAAGGACAGAGACCTTAATGAATTTAGCACATCGCCCAGGGGTGAGTGCTGAAAGATATCCGCGGAGGAAAACTACATGATCGGTGCCCAAACAGATTCGATAGGCACGGACGCAGGCGGTTCGGAGCCCGTGGTCGGGGACGAATCCAAGGGTCCGGCAACATAGGTCTCATAGGAGGTGAAGTCAGTATTCGGCTCTACCGCCGTTGAGTGTGCGGCCTCCGTGGCGGGGTCCATCCTCCCGTCCTCAGACGGCGCAATCTGCTCCGGATTAAGGGCCAGAGTAGCCACATGTGTGATCTCCCAAACACCGTCCGACGGCAGAGCTAAGTCATGCTCATCGTGACTGTGCGGCGCACCTGACATGGGCTCGAATCCGTCGAAGATCAAGTCTCCGCGGATGTCGGCAGTATAGTTTAAGTTTCCAAACCTGACCTGACGGTCAGGGGCGTAGCTCTCGATCTGCTCCAGATGGCCAAGCGAGTTGGCCCGCGGTACGAAGCCGCCGAATACGAACATCTGTCCGGGGAGAAAAACCTCACCCTGGATCGCATCGTTGCCGATGATTGAAGGAGCCATCAAGCCTTTATCGTGACGGCATAGTGGAACTCTCAATGAAAGCACCAATGTCGGTGTCAAAACCGACGGATCTCGGGTAGGGGGTCCCGAACTGTGTGTCTAAGGCGGATGGTAACAGGAGGCGGGGGACACAATGTTTACCCAGGTTCGGGCCCTCTCGATGGAGGTAATACCCTACTTCCTGCTTGATTGATCTTGATGATATGAGTATTACAAGAGTTGATCTACCACGAGATCGTAGAGGCTAAACCCTGGAAGCTAGCCTATGATTATGATTGTTGTTGTCCTACGGACTAAACCCTCCGGTTTATATAGACACCGGAGGGGGCTAGGGTTACACAGAGTCGGTTACAAGGGAGGAGATCTACATATCCGAATTTCCAAGCTTGCCTTCCACGCAAAGGAGAGTCCCACCCGGACACGGGACGAAGTCTTCAATCTTGTATCTTTATAGTCCAACAGTCCGGCCAAAGTATGTAGTCCAGCTGTCCGAGGACCCCCTAATCCAGGACTCCCTCAATCCTAACAAAAGTGGTATTCGCCTGCAAAAGGCTCTGGCGGTGACGCCGTCTTGGGCTCCACGGTGACCTCCGTCCTGCCGTCCTGCTGGTCTTGGTCTCGTTGCACCGATATGGAAACCTTTGCCTGATGCCTTGGTACTCTGCGCCTGCGCTTGCTTCCTTAGCACCAAAGAGGAAACAAGGACGCTGCGCGCGCTGGCACCCGCCTGGTGTCGATCGTCATGGTTCACATCACGAGAGCCTCGCGAGGTTTGCCCCGCCTTGCTATCTCCGCTCCTCGTGAGCCTGCCTGGAGAGGCCGCCCTTGAGGAGGTCTTGCGTCGTCCGCCTCGCGAGGCTTGGCCCCTTGCGAGGGTCTTGAATGCCTTGTTGATGAAGGTGGGTCATATAGGCCTGCTAGCATAGCCACGCCGTGGGCCGCAGGCAGGCAAGTCTGGGGACCCCCGTTCCCAGAATGCCGACATAAACTAAGGACGATGTTAGAATACCACACCGTCCATTCTTAGATATATTCTTAGGGCGATAGATAAATATCGACCATTACCATGAGGTCCATGTAGAATTCATCCACCAAAGCGCGTATAGCCGAAAATAAACAAGTGAAATAACAAATCAAGTATTTCGGCCCTCTGGATCAGCAACAAACTTGTAGCTAATCAAATGTATAGTGATTTGGTAATGCCCTTTCATGACATAAAAATTATATTGCATCCAGGGATCAAAATAAGCCCATGGAGGGTAACCAATCATACCTGGGGATGAATTCCATGGCAAAGACATCAATGGCATGTTTGACGAATATGGATGATGTGCTAACTAAAGATTTTCATGGAATGATGCACACCTTCGGCTTAATTGTTTTCCGCTTCCATCCTTTCCTTTCTTCACTTCTATAACACTTGGTACAATAGAAGGACATACATCATTTTTATTTTGACTATTCCTCTTGGGAACCCATGCCATGTTCTTGTTTCTCAGCTCTTGTGCACTAAGCTTTTGTAGCTCCTTCTTTTTCCAATACGACAAGCCGATTGAGCACCTCGACTGTGATTTTGTTTCAACCATTGGCAACTCCTTAACTCGCGAAAACTTGCTTCATCCAAGGGCTTCGTGAAAATATCTGCAAGGTTGTCATGGGTGTTGACATAGTTGAGCTTGATCTCCCCTCGCCTAATATGATCCCAGATGAAGTGATACCGAATCTCAATATGCTTCATCTTGAAGTGTTGCACCGGGTTGAGAGAAATCTTGATGGCACTTTCATTGTCACACCAAAGAGGCACTTTGTCACAAATGACACTGTAATCCTTTAAAGTTTGCCTCATCCATAAGAGTTGTGCACAACAACTACCGGCCGCCACATACTCCGCTTCGGTGGACGAGAGAGACATCACATACCCCATTGATCTAAAAAGCCCTCTCTTCACGTTTATTTCGCATACAACATTCCTTTTGAATAAAGTGTGGCCAAAAAAATATTTTAGAATTTCTACATATATACAACATTGCAAAGTTATATGGAGGAGTATGAACGCTTGCATTGCATGGTGCCCACAATGATATTTATTCTGCACTGTGAATTTGTATATTTTTATACTATATATAAACTTAGTCATAATAAAGAGAAACGAAGAGCATCTCTCTCTCTCCATCGCATACCCCCCCTCTACGCCCCTTTCACGTACGCACACAAACTATCTCCAGGTCCTCTAAAAGTAAGCCCCCAGCACATTCACACATGTTTCATCTTTCTCTCGTGATATATACAGTGACGATCATTGTATTTGAAGCGAAAGCACGATACATACATTGGACTTTAGAATCCACTCATTACGGTCACCATTTACGTTTTGTGGTTATTATACAGTCACGGGCTCACCGTACAACTCTGTATTTGCTCAAGACACGACTAGTTGACCAGTTAAACGCTCCACGTGGCACCTCTAGTGTTGCATCACATTATCTCACTACCATCGGGCCCACCTGTCGGCTTGTATCTACTCTACATCTACACTCCTATAAAATACTAGCAAGATGCCCGTGTGTTGCACGGAACATCAAGATGCATTTGTATGAGTAGTTTATCTTGTGGGAGAAAAGGATGAACAAGGGAAGGCCTTATTTGCAAGTGTGGAGAGGGGTGTGGGTATCTTTTGGCAAAATTGCCATAGTTTCCTTCCAATCCGTCAGATATAGATCGGACGGCCTATATTGCAGGATGGCAGGCACATGATCATCACCGACTATGCTTTTTATAAGAGTAGGGATAAAATACACTCTTATAAAAAACAGAGTTGGTGATGATGGTGTGCCTGCCATCCTGCAATATAGGCCGTCCGATTTATATCTGACGGATAGGAAAGAAACTATGACAATTTTGCCTAAGATGTACCCACACACCTCTCCACATTCGCAAATAAGGCCTTCCCTCGTTCATCCTTTTCTCTCAAAAGATAAACTAGTCATACAAATGCATCTTGATGTTACGTGCAACGCACGGGCATCTTGCTAGTAAGAATGAAAACAAACGACAAAAAATATTGGACGGTTGTTCGAAGTCATGACCGCGGGCACAACGGACAAGGTGGCCTTGTATTGGTATGCTGAGCCGTCTGTTTTAACACATAGGAGCTGGTGTGGTGATTATACACACACACACACGCATGCACGCAACACTCATACGAACACATGCACCCACGCACGCACGCAACACTCATACGTACACACGCAGCCACGCACACACGCCCGCATGCATGCACACACCAGTACACCACACGACCAACACACACTCTCACGCTCAAGTGATCAACCTACACATGCATGCGCACACATCAGGCCTTGACAGACACATACACAACCAGGTGATTCCCGCGCACGGCGTGGAGTCTTGTCGCGCCTGCGTAAATTTGTGTTTATCTGACCTTTTCCCTATGCGAACTGACAGGTGGGACCCACAAGGAACATGGTCAATTTAACTAGTCAACATGGTGCCACGCAGAATATTTGGTCGGTCAACAGAGTGCAATCCGATGCTGAACCGTGAGCAAGTGACCGTATAATCACCGCAAAACTATATAGTGACCGTAATCAGCTTATTCTGAAGTTCGGTGAACGTATTACGCTTTTCTCTCTGTAGGCCCTCCAAAACTACATCTCTACACGTTCTCGCATGTTACATCTAACAACTATGCAATACAGCACTACTACTACACTAACACAATAAATCATATGTGTTTTTAGTTTTACTAGATATCATATTGTTACTTAATTATTCAGTTTGCATACATTAAAATTGCCTTTGAAATGTATGGCCAGTATCATATACCGCGTGGGAAAATCCCGCCCTTTCCTGTTTAATCAGGTTTGTATCGATGGATCGTGCGAAACAGCAAAACTATAGTACTATATACAGTACAAGTGACAGTTCACTAGGCCATCGTGTAATGTACTCCTCCGTCGTAAGAGTGGAGCGCTCGCTTTCATAAATCTTCTAGTCCCTTTCGGCGACATGTGGGGCATGAAGCTACCGGGTCCACGTGCCATACCGGAATACAGTGCAGAGCAGCCGGGGTGAAGCACCCAGTCATGGCGCCGGCGTAGTAATGAGCAATGAGGCGTCAAATCACAAAGCTGCACCTTTCCCGCAGTTAAGTTGGAGGGACGAAGTAATAATGCTAAAAAAAGAAGTTGGAGGGACGAAGCAACCATCATTTCACTCGTTGCTGAATTCGCTTCTCCCTCATCTTCTTCAAGTTAACCACGTGTTGCGTCTGCCGTTGTTCTGCCCCATGTGGGAAGTGGATCGGCTTGGTAAAGCACTGACATGTGGGACCGCATGTTAGCAAACCGCTAGGACAACGTCCTCTAAAAATAAGAAACCACCCCCGCCATCCGCGCGGCAAAATCACCTCCTTTTTACTAATCTTGATTCTATAATTTTTTAGATCAATATAATTGAGATTTGTATAGATAGCACACAGGAGCAAAACCAAGTGGTACGGTTAAGGGCATCCACAATGTGTAGCCAAATGTGAAAATAGCTTTTGGCACCGTGGGAACCATTGTGGACGGTGTTGCCAAAGCCAAAAGGATGGAACCGAAGCTCCCTGATTGATTGATTGAAGGAATAGAAAAATGCAACGTCTCTCCTCTTTCTCCCATGCTTGGACGCATGTACAGTATAGAGGACATAGTCTACTCCCCTGTCCCTTCTATCACAAATCACAAAGCAGTGAGGCATCAAATCACAAAGCACAGACAAAGCAACCATCATTTCACTCTTCGCTGACTCCGCTTCTCCATCGTCTTCTTCGAGAAACCATCTCACCGCACTAAGCTGGACGGACGATGCTATTGTGTACGAGTAGTACTAGTACATTTACGCGTCCTTTGGTTCAACGAACTTCCTGGATGCAAATAAGGCGGTTGTCTCGGCTTGCAGGCAGCACTTGCGAACGACTTACCGTGATCTCCCTCAATGGTGTTCTCCGTCGAACGCACTTCTCCAAACCACAATGTTCGAGATATCGTCGACGTCACCACAATGGGAAGGAAGTCAAATATAGTTACTACCTCCATTTTTTTGTATACAAGGCCAGTATATCAAAATTACAATTTGCAAAAGGCCACTAACACTAATCGAGGCAAAATTGATGGGGTTTGCCTCGTACTAGCAACCAAGGACATTAATATCCCCTGCATGCATGCGGAAGTCAGAAGGTTGGTTTGCATGGCGCTGCATTAATCAAGTGATGAGGAGTGAGATGGTTAGCTCTTTGGGCTTTGGAGAAAAAATACGCATTAATTGACACGTGAAACGAGGATTTGTATCGATTAATCCCACGAAGGAAAACCCCGCCTTTCTTTTTTAACACTAGTACTCCTAGTACTTAGTACTACGTACTTATCCTGTTTGGGTCTAGGCTTTGCATTGCCATACTTCGCCACACATTTTTGCCAAGCTTGCCTAAAGTTTTCAAAATGAAAAGGAGGTACACTTGCGCACGGCTGTCGCGGTCGCACCGCACCCTCACACGGTCGCTCCTGCACGCCGCGGTCGCACCGCACCCTCACATGCACAGTCTCTCCTGCACGCCGCAAACCCAACCAAGGGAACGCACCCTCACTGACACGTGCTGTCGCATGTGAACAAACCAAACTCAGCCATCCTACCGCTGACACATAATTTTCATTCATAGAGTATGTTTATCCAACCGCATGTTGGGGAGTATCCGTACGGCCTGTGCGGTGGTTTGTTGGGGAAGAAGAAGAGGTGAGGAAGAAGGGTTAGGAGACGTAGGATATTCATCCAACCGCCTGAAATGGTAGACTGACCCAAGTCAGGCGACTTGCATAACAATATATGTTTTTACACAGCAAAAGATCCATAAAAACAAAAACATAAAGAAAAACTATCACTGCTCGCGGAACGAGACGGCCTCGTCGTCTTTGGCTGTCGGCGCGAACCAGCCGTAGCTGCCGACGTGTGTCTCCGCGCCGTGGTTGTCCTTGGCCTCCAGCTACTCGTTCACGCGGAGCGTGCGGGCGCTCTGCACGAACGAGAGCACCGCCCGGTTCAAGTCGAGGACGTCCGGTTCCGCCTGCAGGAGGGCCTCGATGGTAGCGGCATCCGCGCGCTCCACGTCGAGTCGAGCCTCCGCTGCCCGGTTCAAGTCCAGGACGTCCGGTTCCGCCTGCAGGAGGGCCTCGATGAGAGCGGCATCCGCGCGCTCCGCGTAGAGTTGAGCCTCTACCGCCCGGTTCAAGTCCAGGACGTCCGGTTCTGCCTGCAGGAGAGCCTCGATGGCAGCGGCATCCGCGCACTCCGCCTCAAGTTGAGCCTCCGCCGCCTGGTTCACATCCACGACATCCGGTTCCGCCTGCAGGAGAGCCTCGATGGCAGCGGCATGCGCGCGCTCCACATTGAGTTGAGCCTCTGCCTCCCGGTCCTCCTTTAGTATCGCCAGGTTGAACCGTTGTGTCAGGACCCCGATTCCAAGTCACATCGATCTAGCTGGTAACACCTCATATCACTTTGCGGCCTCACGCACGGTATTCCCACGGGTGTCGCCTTACCATGGCCCGGGACCGTTTGCGTCTTTTGGCTCACGTATTTGATAGTGTCGCTAGCATCCATATGACAGAGAACCCGGGCCGACATGACTAGTCGTGAACCCAAAGTGGCACTAACTTACGGGGACAGGCATACATGAATCAACATCGAGCATGTCGGTCAGCAGCGTACGAATCCGGGCTGTAGCACTGGGCTAACAGGACTCCGGGAACCCGGGCTGTAGCAGGCTAGGCAGGACTCCGGATGTCACCGCGTGACATTTCCCCGAAGGGACAGACACAGGAACGAAGTGAATCACATGCCGGCCAGTCAAGTGTTCCGGAGCAGTAGTGCTGGGCTAGCAGGACTCCGGTGAACCGGGCTGTAGCGGACTACTATGGCTCATGGAAGCACAAGACTACATTTCCCCATAAGAGAGGCTACCAAGGATAAACAACTAGGTTGTCGGATCCCACACATACCAAGCATTTCAATCATACACACAATATGCTCAATATGTGCAAATACAACATGGCATCACAACAAGACTCTACGACTCATAGTATTTATTCATTAGGCCCCGAAGAGCCAGATATTACAAACATGGGTCTCATGACCCAACATTCAGAGCATACAAGTCAAACACATGCGGAAGCTTAACATGTCTGAGTACAGACATCTACAAATGAAAAAGGCTGAGAAGCCTGACTATCTACCAGATCCTGCCGAGGGCACAAGATCGTAGCTGAGGTATCAAGCTAAATGTCGAAGTCCACACGGAACTACTAGCGAGACTGACGTCTCTCTGCAAAACATAAAATAGGCAAACGTGAGTACAAATGTACCCAGCAAGACTTACATCGGAACTATCTACATCTGCATCGGTATCAACTAAGGGGTGGTGGAGTTTAACTGCAGCAAGCCAGCTTTGACTCAGTGGCTATCCTGAACTACGACTGCAAGTAACTCTTTTGAGGTGGCGCACATGAGTCCACATATTCACCATATCAATACACCACTATGGATCCGCTCCCGTCTTCCCACGAGAACGCCATCCATAGCACTCACGCTTATCTTGCGCATTTTAGAGTATCCACTTTCACTTGTCTATGAACTGTACAGGCAACCCAGAAGTCCTTTACCGCGGACACGGCTATTCGAATAGATCATATTAACCCTGCAGGGGTGTACTTCGTCACACACGCTCTCGCCACTTACCAACATGTACACGTCGTGTACCTCGGCAACCTTCAAGGGGAAGCCTGGCGAGGGAGTCGGCCACGACCTGACTAACCACACAAGTCTCTCGTCCAGGTTTATCGCCTATTCGGGTTCCATCTGCAAGGAGATCCGGCCGGGGTGTCGCTCACGGCCCCAAAGGATGTGTGCAGGGTTCCCGAGCCCACCATCCGGGTGCCACTCGGTACACCAGGCCACGTGTGCCTAGTCTGTCCCAAGCCCACCTGTACCGGGTGCCACTTGGTAGACTACTAACACTACCTACAAACACCAGAAACTAGTTGCAACTCCTGGATAGAGATCAAGTTGATTAATAAGTCGAGAGGGGCACTTAAGCATTCCAATGTGTGGTAGTAACTGTGCATGGATCACAAACACAGAACTCAGTTCCTGAGGACGGTTTCAATGAGACAACCCACCATGTACTCCTACATGGCCTCTCACCGCTACCTTTACCAAATCGTGTTCACACACTTAGCTCTCACACAGTAGGACATGTTCACAACTTTCCAATTCATTCCCGATGAAATCAGACCTGACACAACTCTAAGCAATAGCAGGAATGACAAACAAGCATGAATGAGTAGGCACATCAGGGCTCAAACAACTCCTACTCATGCTAGTGGGTTTCATCTATTTACTGTGGCAATGAGAGGTCATGCAAAGGATAAAGGGGTTCAGCTACCGCAGCAAGTAACAGATGAATCGTTGTTGTCCTAATGCAGTAAAAGAGAGCAGGAGCGAGAGAGTGGGATTGTATCGGAATGAACAAGGGGGTTTTGCTTGCCTGACACTTCTGAAGATAGCATTGAGTCTTCATTAGTGTCAACGATCAGAACGCCGGAACATCGTCTACCGAGAGGGAACAAATACCGGCAACAGAGAAGAAATACAATCAATGCAATGCACAATACGATGCATGATCATGACATGGCAATATGAATGTGTTTTGGGCTAATGCAAGCTAGAACAGATTGAGATGAGTCCATTTGAACCAAAGATTCAAATGCAAACCCATTTTATAGTCATATAAGTGCATTATCTTGTTTCATCTAAACAGCAAGGTTAGGTTGCTCTAACATGCATGAAAATGGTACAGATGGAAAGGTTGGATTTTCTGATCATTTTTCATATATAATTTATCTTATTTGGAGTTACAGATAATTTTCTATGAATTTTAGAAGTTTTGGGCATTTTCTGGAATTTCCTATTTAAGAATAAATCTAGAAAAAGGTTAATTGTGTCAGCATGACGTCATCGTGATGTCAGCAGGTCAACAGCGGCTGGTCCAGGTCAAACCTGACCAGTGGGGTCCGGATGTTAGTGACACAGGGCTAATCCCGGTCAAACCCATCATTGACTGGGGTTTGACCAGTGGTTGGGCCCACTGTCAGTGCCTATTAGGGGGTGCTTAGCTGGTAGCGGTTAGCACTAATGACGTCCACGTCGGCACGCCGGAGTTTGACCGGCGACGACCATCCAACGCGGCGGAGGCACGCCGGAATCGCGCTGCGGTTGTGGGCTGAGCATGCGGCTTGGTCCTACGGCGAGCTGGAGGTGTGCCGCATCTAGTGGTGCAGGCGGTTGGGTGCAGGGAGGCCGGAAACGCCGCCGGCGAGCTTGACAGCGGCGGCCGGAGTTCGGACACGCACGGGTTTGATGTTCCGGTGCGCGGCAGGACCAGCTGGTGGTCGGGATCGTCTCCTAGGAGCTACCCGAGCAGGATGACGCGCCCAGGCGCAGGCTACGGCATCGGTAGCCATGACGGCGATGAAGCACGGCGCCGGCGGGCTTCGGAGCTCATGGGGACGACGTCTACGGCG
Source organism: Aegilops tauschii subsp. strangulata (assembly GCF_002575655.3). Lineage (NCBI taxonomy): Eukaryota > Viridiplantae > Streptophyta > Magnoliopsida > Poales > Poaceae > Aegilops > Aegilops tauschii. The sequence goes on along the minus strand of NC_053038.3, from coordinate 320,332,933 downwards.
AGGGATAGACCACGGGGTCAGGGGAAACGGTGGTAGAGCTCACCGCGGTTCTGACGAGCAAGCTAGCTAGGTCGGGGAAGCACGGACGGCGGTGAATCGACGATGAAGTTGCCGGCGGCCGAATATTGAAGATGAGCTCGGGGACGGCGCTGCGGGGCTTCCGGCGGGGCGTGGCTCGGTGAAGGGGTTGAGGACGACGTCGAAGAGCTCTGGGATGCATCGGAGAGGCGAGGGGGTGGCTCTGGCTATGGGTACGGCGATCGGCGGCGACGGGCTCCGCTCGGTGGTGCTCGGGAGAGAGGGCAGGAGAGGGAGAGACACGGGAGAGAGTGAGAGCGGTCCAGGGGGTGCGTGGCGACGAGGGAGAGATCCAGGGCGAGCAGGCAAGCAGGAGGTGGCCGACGCGTGCACGCGCGGGTCGGGCACACGCCCTCCTGCCTACTGGCAGGAGGTTGAAGACGGTGGCGGCTGCGGTGGCCTGGCTCTGGTGGGCTGGGCCAGCTCCTGGGCCAGTCAGGTTGCTACAGTAGCAGGCCACAGGTGGGTGCAGGTAAGTCCTCGCTTTTTTTATCTCTTTTAATTCCTGTTTTCTATTTTGTTATTTTGTTCTGGGCTTTATTAAAAATGCCAGGGCATTTCCAAAAATCATGAAACTAATCATGGCTACTGTTTAGAATATATCCAACAGTAAACATTTTAGTTTATGATTATTTGAGCATTTAAAATATTTAATAGCATTTAAATGCCCAAATGCAAATACTATATGATTTAATTCAGAGCCCAAATATGTCATGGAAAAATGTGCAGCACCTCTAGTTATTGTTTCCAACATTTTCCAGAAATGATGAACATTTTTAAAAGCCATTTGGAAACACTGAGAATATTTTAGTTGAACCTAGTGAATTCCTTTGATGCTAGGGTTTAGGCAATCCCCATTTCAATTTCTGCAAAAATTCAAACATGATGCACACATGAAGCTAGCCTAGTGCAATACGAGAAGCTAGGGATGTGACACGTTGGTCCGCCTGCACCATGGGGGACTCGAACGCTGGCACGAAGTCGACGTCCATCGTCTCATACCCATCGGGGGCCTTCTGCGCCGCGACCTCCGCCATGAACATGGATCGGCTTCCTCCTCCTCGTAGCTTGGCTCCACAGAACTCGGGGATTGGCCCGCCGCAAAGCGAGCTTGGGAACGGAGGTCTCTGGCGCCGACCGCCGCCGCGATTTCTGCGCGGCGCTCCGGCGTCAGCATCTTGTAGTACGTGATCTTGCGGTGCACCATGGCTTTCCGGCGAACTAGGGGACACTTGATGCAGGCTAGGGGATCGAAAGGTGGGGAAGGGGCTGGAGATTAGGTGTGGTTTTAGGGCAGTGGCTGGCGTAGGCCGAGCAGCGAAGGTTCTGGTGTGAATAGTGGTTCCGGTGACGACCGATCAATCGGTTTTGACTGTACATCGCTCTTGTCGCCTTCGCATTGCAGCCCGGCACGCTAGACCCTCCACATCGCTCACCGAATGGAACGCGCTTCGTCTTGCGTTTTCGCTTGCTTGTGGGACCGCAGTTGAGAGCAAACCGACGTCCCTCCCCCTCCCCCGCCCGCGTCATTTTATGCGGAGTAAATAAAAACAGAGGGAGTATACTACGGATGAGGATCCCCTGACGTGGCCGAACCCATTGGGTAACTGACATGCGGGGCCTAGCAAGCATGGGGTCCGCCAGTAAGTGACCGAAAGGGAGGGTAAGGCAGGGATACGTATGTGAAAGGAGCTTCCAATGATATAATTTTCACATTATACATCTCATGTACTATTAATCTTGTCAATAATCAAATGCGGTTTTGAAAAACGCATTAGAGCATGGTTAATAATATATCCAGTCGATGGCTATAAGGAATTGCCATGTCATCTATAGCCATCATCAATTATATGCACTCATACAGTAGTGTGGGCTATAAGGTTGGCTATTTCCTGCAAAAAAAATTATAAGGTTGGCTATTGTATTAGTACTTTTTTCCATCTCCTCTCCATCTCTTTCTTCATATTTATTGTACGTATTTAACTAGGAATGCGTATATAGCTAGGCTCTTGCATGAGAGCTCACTCCCCTTACTTTTTCACATCTCTCTCTTCCACATAGGCCCTATATAAATGGAAGGAGGGAGTACAACTATGAGCACTGCTCTAGTATAGATGTTGTCAGTACTCCACTAGTACTATTGGACAAGGAGCTTAAAAAAGTTACTATTGGACTAGCTATACGTGGCGAAATCCTAGTAGGAAGAGCATGCGCGAGAACAAGCACATTCACGTGGTTGAAAACAAATTGGAAACCATCTCGAGTACAAATCTAGGAGTACGTACGAATCTAATAATATTGATTGGGCGTTGTTGAATATTGATACTTTTTTTATCAAAGTAGAGATACTTTGACTACACATAAAACTTATATGTAAACTAGAAAGGATAGTAGGGAGTATATTGTACGTTCAAAAACGAAACGAACATTGAATACCCTTTATATATGATTTGCGGATGCTATGATCACCGGTTCAAAATTTTGAATCCGCCTTAGGTATCACACATGCCCCCACTAGTTCTCTCTCGATTTCATCTCGGGGTCCGTAGATCGATTGAAAGAGGACTAGGGTGGGTACAATATGTTCGTTTCGCTTATGAACGTACAATATACTCCCTCTGATCCAAACAGACCCCCCGGGTCATTTCTATCATAGAAACAGACCAAACCTTTATCTCCTTGCGCGACACGCAATTGATCCCTAATTTGTAGGAAGGTACTGAACTTTTGGATTTGAAAAAAGTTTCAGAAGATATATCTAATGTAGATGGTGATTGATAGAGCAATTCTTGCTCATAAGTTCCTGTATGAGTACTACGCCTAACATAAAGCTTGTGTGTCGGGGCATGCATGAACCGAATGGGATGCCAAAACTAAGACGCGAAGCAACACGTAGGGGAGGCAAAGTGAAACTTCAAACGAACCGTTTGTTTGTATGCATGTCGGATAAATTACAAATAAACATTGGAAATACAAGCATGGTCTAGGCCCACATGTGAATGATACTCGGCAGAATGTTCAAATGAGGCATGCGGGAGGATGGACTCGACCGGAGGGCGACATGATCGATGGAGAAGAGGGTTGGAGATGAATGAGAAATAAGCAAACGCCACATGATTATACTTGACCGACTCAAATAAACAATAAGTTGTCTCGCTTGGCCTACATAGTGAAAGGCCTAATGCGCAACGTGGAGCACTGACGCTCGAATATGGCCGGGAAAACAGGGAAACTGACATGTGGGGCACACCTGTCGGGACGATGTAGCGCAAACTAGTCCAATGGAGGAGCTGGCCCACGACCTCCTAGCTCGCCACCGGCAACCGTTCATGTGGGTCGTGGGGGCCAACAACGTGGCACAGCTCCAGCACCGCCTCTGGACACGGCGACCGCGGTGAGCGACACGCTTATCGTCGCTAGACACGGTCGGTTTCAGTGTGCCGAGGGTGGCGTTAGTGTTGTGGCACGACCAACAGCTAGTATGTTTGGTTTGTGCCCAAGGTTGCCCCATCAAAGCATTGGGTAGCCAAAATTTTGGTTGAGGTTTTGGTTGCCCATGATTTGGCCGACATCGGCAAGAAAAATGAACTAGAGTTGGCTAGAGTTCATTGGCATGCCAAAAAAATGGCGACCATCCATTCTTGGGTCATGACCAAAACCTCAAAAAAATGGCAACCATCCAAACAAAGACCAATCTTTGGGTCATGACCAAAATTTTGGTAAGGTGCACTTTGGCCACAATCCAAACACACCCCAACACCCGGCTCGTCGAGGATGCACGGGGCGTCAGGACGCGTCCGCGGAGTGGTGTAGCGCGGCCAACTACATCCTCAGGACCTGAGACCATGTCGGGTCGTCTTGCTTTTTCAATGACATGCGTCGATCGCATGTGAGCAAAGGGCATCTCCAACGTTGCCACGACCGCAGCTGACTACCCTGGCGCACCAAAAACCCTCGTCCCTCGCGTCGTCGCGCGGTGCGTTCCCAGCCGGCGCCAGCTGCCCGCATTCATGCCGTCCGTCCGTATGCTGTCGTTAAGAGGCTCGGTGCGCGAGGAACCAACTCCGGTGACTTAATGACGCACCAGGACGCTTGGTCTCACCGGAATGCGCTACTTAAAGCGGCAACGCCCAGCTAACCTCCACACCATAGCGCATCGTCCTCCTACCTGGCACCACATCCGCCATGACCGCAAGCGCGAACGCTCTGCGGGAGAGCTTGTCTTCGGGGATGGAGCTCGAGGTCGCCGCCCTCGCTCAAGTCACCGCACAAGCGATGGCCACGCTGGCGGTCGACGACGGGAGCACCGTCAGCCACGCGTCCTACTTGCCGCCGTCCAACGTCCGGCACCGCCGAGGTCGGGGACTCCCCCGAGGATGATTAGGGCATGGGAAGCGGCAGGGCATGGTGTGCCAACTGGCCGGTCCGTCTCCCGTGTTCTACTTTTCCTCGCCGGAGACCGCACCTTCACTTCACGGGTCTTGAACCCCGCCCCCGTACATGGAGATCGCAGATGGAGGACGTCGGTCGCCGCCGTAGAATAGGTTTAGGGTCGAGTTTCTTTTATTTTTCTATCCTATAAAAGTTCGAAATGTAATGAAAATCTGCCGTGTTTGCATTAATCTCGGCCGGTGTATATGAACTTTCACAATAATATAGTATATTGTAGGAGTACTAGCAAGATGCTTGTGCGTTGCACGGAAGATCAAGATCTTGTGGGAGAAAAGGATGAACGAGGGAAGGCCTTATCTGCAAATGCACATTCACGCATTTCACATTTTTCTACATCTACGGGAACCTACGAAAGGGTTAACGTAAATTGCCTCTCTCTCCTCCCCTGATTTTCATGGTGGTGGGCCCCTTCCTCCCCCCAATCTACAATCAACAGCTCACACGCTTCACATTATGTTAATTACTTAACTGGGACTACGTAGGTGTAGCATTACTCGTCCTAAAAAACCCAACTAAGCCAACCTCCTAGCATATCGCGCGGGAAGAGACCCGGCCGCGCCGTTTTAGTCGGGATTACCGGATTACTAGTAGTAGTATCGATGGATCGCGCAAAGAAACAAGTTTTTTTTTGAGGGGGCGAAGCGCCTAGTTTAAAAGGAAAAAAGGCAGTACACTCACAGCACCCCTGTCGCGGTCGCATTGCACCCCACACACGTTCGGTCCTGCACACGACTCACGCAAACGGAACGCGCTTCGGCTTGCCTCTTCACTGACACGTGGGACTGCACTTGGAGAAACCGACCTTGCGCCAAACTCCCCCCGCCCACCGCGCGAAAATCCTCCCCCCACCCAAAAATTCCCCCCAAATCCTAGATTCAACCGCCCTTCGGCCAACTAGCCAATAATATTCCCCAAACCCCCGTCCCCCTCCACTCCATTTGCTCCGCCAAAGCCGCCTTCCCCGCCACGCCGATACGTCGGCGCCGCGGTTCGTCGAGGGGACGCACGGCGATCCTCTCGCTCCCACAGTACACTCTCGTAGACTGTCGTCCTCTAGCCGCGCCGCCACCGCTGGCGACGTTCTTGTAGAGGCGTATGGCGGTCAGCGCCTCCACCGCTGGCGACATTTGTGTGGAGACGCACGGCGGTCAGCTTCTTCCATCGTACGCGCATTCTAGACTGAGGCCCTGTGCATGTCGGTGTAGCGCTGAATGTTAGCTGATAGACGTTGTTAATCTCACTGTTTGCCGAAGTAGTTTACAGTCAATATGCTCTGCTTAAGAAGCTTCCTTGCCCTGTTCTGCACTCAATCTGCTTAGCTGAGATGGCATGCCAAGGCCGATTAGTTGCTAAAATATCCTGCCATATATTTATTGTGACATAGATTGCCATGGTTTAGTAGCCAATCTGTTAGGTGAAATAGCTCTACACCATTTTATACTCGATCTTTGTTGCTGCGATGGCCTTCGATAGTTCGATGGCTGTGTGCTCGGCCTCATTGACTGCTGAAACAGCCTGCCATAATTTAGCACTCAAATCTGTTTGCTGAATTAGCTTTACATATATTTCGTTACTTAGATCTGCTCGTCCAAATATCTTGCCATAGCTTTAGACATCGACCTAGGTATTTTCTTCTGGACTTCATAAAAAAGCATATATGTTTTTCCTGTAATATCTAGTAGAAGAACTAATTTGTATGTCTAACAGATGGACAGGACTTGGATAACTTCTGCTCGAAGATTCTCCGCTGCATATGTCGAGGGGGTTGAAAACTTCATGAACTTTATCAGAGCTGAGTACGGTGGTCCGAAATCAGATGTGCTCTGCCCGTGTAGCAGTTGTATGAATTCAGTTACAAGACCCCAGTCAACTGTGCAAAATCATCTACACTTGTATGGGATGTTGGTCACATATACTAGGTGGGTTCATCATGGTGAAGCTGTGGACGTCAATGTTATTGACTACGTGGAAGCAACAGATCACCATCTTGATCTGCCTGATGCTCAGGTGGAAGAGGAGGAGGTGGTGGCGGAGCCAGTGAGTTTGACCAACATTGAAACAATGCTACGAAATGCTCGTGCATTCCGTGAACTTTCACCTGCAGAAGAAAAACGGTGGGCCCGCATGTTGGAACAATGCAACGTGGCTGTCACCCCAGGAAATAAGATGTCAGTATTCTCAGCTATGGTCACCTTTCTTCAGGTGAAGACATCTGAGCAGATGACCAACAAATCATTCGATGCGATGTTGGCTGCTTTCCGCAAAGCTTTCCCAGATGCGTCTGAGCTGCCACACACCTACAGTAAAATGAAGAATTTCCTTCGTGCAGTTGGAATTGGATATGATATGATCCATGTGTGTAAGAATAAGTGTGTTCTGTTCCGGAAGGATTATGCCAACTTAAGTGAATGCCTGAAATGCAAATCATCAAGATGGAAAGATGGCGATGCTGTGAAGAGGATTCCTCATAATGTTCTGAGACATTTTCCAATTACACCAAGATTGCAGAGGTTGTTTCATCATTCTAAAACAAGAGAGGATGTACTGTGGCATTCTAGGAACCAGGATTTCAGAGATCAGAATGTAATGAGCCATCCATCACATGGTAGTGAGTGGAAAAGCTTCAATCACAAGCACGAAACGTTTGTTGCTGACCCGAGAAACATTAGACTTGGCTTAGCTTCAGATGGATTTAACCCATTTGGCCACCAGAGCGCCACATATAGCATGTGGCCAGTGCTTGTTATCCCTTACAACATGCCTCCAAATGTCTGCACCAAAGAATCAAACTACATGATGGCCTTGCTCATCCCAGGTCCAAAAAGTCCTGGAAAGGATTTTGATTTGTTCATGGAGCCTCTTGTGGAGGAACTTCAACAGCTATGGAGGGGTGTTCTCACTCGAGACCTATATAGCAGCCCACCAGCTGATTTCTTTCTGCGTGCTGTTATAATTTGGTGCATCCATGATTATCCGGCTTTGGGCACTATGTCAGGGCAAACAACACATGGTTACAATGCATGTGTTCACTGTGACAGGAATCCGCTGTCATACGCAATACTTAGCAAGATCTGTTACATTGGACACCGCTGTTTCCTTGCCAAGGACAAGCCGCATCCTAGAAAATACCGAAGACATGTGTTCAATGCAAAGCATGAAAACCGTGATGCGCCAAAGAGGCTCACCGCCGATGAGTTGCAAGTGGAATTAGAGAAGGTCAGGCATATTACACGAGGAAACCATCCTGATAATGGTAGCGGGAAAAGGAAGCGTGGCAGGGCAGAAGAGAGATTATTGTTTACCCGCAGGTCCACTTTGTGGGACTTGGAGTATTGGAAAGATTTGGATCTGCGGCATAATCTTGATGTGATGCACATCGAGAAAAATATATGTGACAGCATTATCGGCACACTTCTTAATATTGAAGGCAAGACGAACGATACCTTAAAATCTAGGATTGATTTGACACACCTGGGTATCAGAAAGGATTTGCAGGTGCAAGATGAAGGTAAACCATGGGATATGGCACCAGCTGTGTACGTCTTGGACAAGGTAAAAAGAAAAGAATTCTGCAAGGTCCTGTCACGTGTGAGATTCCCACATGGATTTGCTTCCAACCCTGAAAGGAGAGTCGGTGCAGATGGAGACAAGGTACAAGGGTTGAAAACTCATGACTGCCACGTCCTACTTCAAAGGGTTTTACCTGTTATCCTTAGAGGATTGGGCCGCCCTGACTTATACAGAGCAATTGCGGAGTTGGGACAATCCTTCAGGGAACTCTGCAGTAGAAATATCAGGATAGATGCTTTGGAGCGTCTTAGAGACAAGATACCAACTATCCTATGCGACCTTGAGAAGATATATCCTCCAGCCTTCTTTGATGTGATGGTGCATTTGGCTGTTCATCTACCTGATGAGGCACTACTTAGAGGTCCAGTACAGTATGGCTGGATGTACCCTATTGAAAGGCGGCTAGGCACTTTCAAGGGCTATGTTAGGAACAGAGCTAGACCTGAGGGTTCCATTGCAGAGGCCTACATTGCTACAGAAGCGTTGACATTCTGCTCAAAATACATTGAAACAGCTGATCAGCTTAGCAAAGACGTGGATGAAGACAATCTCGGGCTCAATGTTTTCGATTATTCTGTTCGAGTTATAGGGAAGAGTCGACAAGAGGACAAACCTAAAGATTTGGACAAAATGGTTTGGTATGTGTTGAATAACTGTCCTGAGATACTACCTTATATCAAGTAAGTGCTAAGTACTGCAGCTTATACATCGTAATCTACTAAACTTGCAGCACATTCTTATATATTTAGATGTTTGACGCGATCACTATGTTGTGCAGCATCTACAAAAAGGAGTTACTGCCGCAAAATCCAAGAAACATTGACAAACTAGTTATGGCAGGATTTGCGAAATGTTCAAGAGCCATGTAAGATTTTGAATTGCACTGTCAGTTTTTTTAATATATTGAATACATAAGATGATCAGCTTGTCTATTTTCTAACCATAGGTTAAGAAGATGCGGGAGGATGGGCAGGCAGTTGATGATGCCCTTTACTCACTAGCAATAGGTCCTGATACTCAGGTAAGACATTATGAATCTTGCGTTGTTGGAGATGCGCGCTACAACACCCTTGCACGAGACGAAGGCAGGAAGACACAAAACAGTGCCATCATGAGCACGGATACGTATGACAAAGAGACAACTGAAATGTATGCTAACATAACAGACATTGTTCAGTTGCAGTATATCTCCAGTTTCGAGGATCATCGGTGTGTGGTTCTGTTGTGTTGTCGTTGGTATAACCTGTTTTCCAGGATCGCAAAACCCAGAGCTGGTGATTATTTCAAATCCATCAATGTCAAGGCGGCGTACCAGACCAACGAGCCTTTTATTTTGGCAAATCAAGCAACACGGATATTTTTCTTGGAATACACATTTGCACGTAGCGATGACTGGAGAGTAGTGCAAAGGTTTGAGCAGAGGAATTCGTTTAATGAAGTTTGAAAGGATCGATATAATTGACTAGAGGGGGGGTGAATAGGCAACTAACAATTTTTAGCTTTTCTTTACCAATTTAAACTTTGCATCAAAGTAGGTTGTCTAGATATGCAACTAGGTGAGCAACCTATATGATGCAACAACAACAAGCACACAAGCAAGCAAGAGATATAACACAAATAAGCTTGCACAAGTAAAGGCACGAGATAACCAAGAGTGGAGCCGGTGAAGACGAGGATGTGTTACCGAAGTTCCTTCCTTTTGAGGGGAAGTATGTCTCCGTTGGAGCAGTGTGGAGGCACAATGCTCCCCAAGAAGCCACTATGGCCACCGTATTCTCCTCACGCCCTCACACAATGCGAGATGCCGTGATTCCACTATTGGTGCCCTTGGAGGCGGCGACCGAACCTTTACAAACAAGGTTGGGGAAACCTCCACAACTTAATTGGAGGCTCCCAACGACACCACGAAGCTTCACCACAATGGACTATGGCTCCGCGGTGACCTCGACCGTCTAGGGTGCTCAAACACCCAAGAGTAACAAGATCCGCAAGGGATTAGTGGGGGAATCAAATTTCTCTTGGTGGAAGTGTAGATCGGGGCCTTCTCAACCAATCCCTAGAAAATCAACAAGTTTGATTGGCTAGGGAGAGAGATCGGGCGAAAATGGAGCCTGGAGCAACAATGGAGCTTAGGGTTGGAAGAGGTGGTAAACTAGAGGAAGAAGACACCCCTTATATAGTGGAGAGACAAATCCAACCGTTATCCACAGAACCAGCCCGCGACCTGCGGTACTACCGCTCTAGACAAGCGGTACTACCGCAAGGCATCACGGTACTACCGTGATGGACCGCGGTACTACCGCTGCTACAGCAGGAGCGAGCCCAGGCCTGAAGCGCAAAGGCTGAGGGCGGTACTGCCGCTGGTGCGGTACTACCGCTCCCCCTTGCGGTACTACCGCAAGGCAGGATAGGACTGGCCTGGGAAGGGTGCGGATGAATAAAAATACATCTGTGCCGACTTCCGCTGAAAAACAACGGATGCAAAAATCCGACAAGGTACTACCGCACATGGCATGCGGTACTACCGCGCAGGGAGCGGATGCAAAAAATTACATCCGCCCCTACTTCCGCTCATGTTGTTGTGCCAGACTAGGATTCACGATACTACCGCGCGCGTGGGGCGGTACTACCGCGTAGGGCACGGATGTAAAAAATTACATCCGCCCCTACAGCCGCACGAGCGACTGGGTCTGGACTGAGGCCACGGTACTACAGCTCCTTGGGAGCGGTACTACCGTGGGCGCCTATGGTACTACCGCAGGGGCCTGCGGTACTACCGCTCCGAAGACCAGTACTACCGCATGCCCCAGAACAGCAACACTAGGAATCCTTCTCTTTGCATAAATGAGGAAAACGGAGGATGCTCCAAAGCGCAAGGGGAAAGGTGGTGCAGAGGAAGAAAACGTGTACGTGATGATTCCACCCAAACCTTTCCAAAGCGGACCCCCTCTTAATAGTACGGCTTCCTATGACTCAAATCCACCGAAAAGAAACGTAGAAAAACGCCGTCTTCACTAGTCTTCGAGGGGCACCGAACCATCTTGTGCCTAGTGATGAACGTCTGAAATACTCAAGGCACACGATTAGTCCGCAACAGCATTGTCATCAATCACCAAAACAGCTTAGGGATAAATATGCCCTTACAATCCCCCCCTTTTTGGTGGATTGATGACAATACGAGATTTGCACAAAGGGAAATAATATAGACATAAGCAAACCCAACATCTCTAAAATATAGACGGGCTCCCCCTAGATGCGTGATATCTAGATAAGTGCTTTGGACTGCACGTCATGTATTCTAGGATCAACACTCCCCCTATATTTTATAGACAAGGCATATCTTACAACAATAAGGCTAACACTAAGCAAGGTAGTAAACATGAGCATAACATAAATAGCACAATATATCATTAGCTCAATAAGGTACGATAGAGTGCATATGTCTTACACCATATGAAAGATAAGTCTCACGAGCAAACCAAACCAAAGCAAGCAAGGTTCAACGGAATAAACGCAAGCAAAGCAAACACAAGACTCGCAAATCCCTACACTCTCTCCCCCTTTGGCATCGAGACGCTAAAAAGGCAGAGAGGACACCTACAACACAAGTGGTGGCTCAAGCGGAGTAATCACTCGCATGCTCCTCATCAGACTCGGCAGCGGGGACGGTCTCCTCGATGTCCTCCTCAGAATCAGTCCACTTGAAGCCTTGTTTTGCCATCCACTCAGCCTCTGGAGTGATGATCTCCTCAGAACCACCAGAAACTTCCTCTCCAAAGACCCTCATGATCTTCTTGTTGCGGCAGCGACTCTCCTTGGAGGCAACGTGAGTCCTGTACTGCCCCTTTGCCTACATGCAGAACCGAGTCTTCATCTTGTCCTTCAGCTTCTTGGCCCACGAGGGCTTAGAGGAGCGAGGGGCAGACCTAGCAGCACGGTCCTCATCAGCATCCTCTGCCTCACTCTCCTCCCCATCAACAGCCCTCTTAGCAGCCGTTGCCTCAGCACGAGTAGTAGTGTTGGCCCACTTGGGCTTGACACGGAGCCTGATGGACTCATGACGAATCCAGTCTGGAGCAAGGAACTCATCACCGGAAAACAGCTTCTCCCAAGTCTTGGAGATCAACAGAAACAGGTACGGTCCATAGATGGGTACCTTGCGGTTGAACACCGCGAACCGAAGCTCACACCACATGATATGTGAGACATCAAGTGGTTGAGACTGAGACACATGCGCCTCCTCACACAGGAGCATCATATCCACCAGATAGGCATGCACCTTGTCCTTGTCACCAATGCGAGGAAAGAGGGAGTTGCGGAAGATGCAATACATGATGTCCAGAAAGGGGTTCAGCACCCACGTCTTCTTGCCACTGGGAAGCAACTTCTCAACATAATATGGCATGAGCTTGTTCTTGTTAGCTGACTCGGGGTTGGCATGAGGGCGAACACCAACGGGCGTGTTGAGCCCCTCATCAGGTACGTGGAGCAAATCCATGAAGTCCTTCCAGGTAGCAGACAACTGTCGTCCATTAGTCATCCAGGTCATCTTTAGTTCCTCCCCAGTGTGGAAGTGAACCGAAGCAAAGAACTGGGCAATAATCTCAGGGTCATAGTCCAGGTGGAACGAGATCACGTGCTCAATGCCAAACTGCTCCACCAGGTCGAGAGCCTCACCAAAGTAAGAACGGTGCTTGTCCTGCCTCATGTGATGCATGTCAATCCAGTGCACATCCACATAGGTGTTTTGCTTGGCCTTGATCACATCCAGATATATGAGAGTCTGCTGCTTGGTCCAAAACAAGTCATTTCCTCTGAAGACAGCACGGGCATTCACATACGGGTTGATCTGCCTTCGAGAGATGAACTCAGCAAGGGGAATCTGGTCCATGCCCTTGGCGGGTTCCTTGTACTTGCTAGCGGAGGTCTTGACATTGCGCTTGGGGGCATTGGAGCCCTCTGGAACTTCGTCTTGATTGCGTAGACGCTTCGACCCAGTGTCACGACTGGGATTGGAACGGTGAGCAGAAGCACCGGAACCACCACCTAAGGCACAAACCACAACACACGCACGAGAAGCGAGGAGGATCAATGCAAAGACCTTAGCAAAACAAGGGAAACAAGTAGAAAGCATACTTGGTAATTGCCAAGAAGAAGATTGGACAACAACGGTAGTACTGCTAGTTCGCGTGGTACTAAAATTTTAGTACCGCTCCTAGTCGCGGTAGTACCACGTGGAGGCACGGTAGTACTGGGGCTCGGAGTGGTAGTAAGACTTTAGTACCACGGCTCGCGCGGTAGTACCGCACCTGAGGGGCGGTAATACCGTACTAGCGGTAGTATCGCACCTGAGATGCGGTAGTACCGCACGGCGTCAGATTCGAACCAATTGAATCTGAGAACAACCGCGAAAACGAGGCGGTACTACGGTTGATCAAATCTACCACGGGACAACATATCAAGTACAATTTCTACGCAACACTACTCTCCTACATCCTACTCTTGCACAGATTTGGCCTAAAATCTCAAGAACAACATGCAACTCCCCAAAAGCCTAGAAGCACAAGAACGAACATGAAAGAGAGGGATTTGGGGAGAAACCTTGTTCCATGGCAAGAGGAAGTGGCGGGGAACGATCCCACCGGTCGGAATCCGAGGAGAGCGGTTGGAGACGGAGATCCGGCAAGGGTCTCTGGTGCCGTTCTTGAGCAGGAGAGAGAGAGGCAGCGGGGAGAGAAACAGACGAATGGGTATGGGGAGTTGGAACTCCCCCTGCGCGGGTCTTAACCCCACGCGCCCTCGGCTGCACGGTAGTACCGCACCTCATCACGGTAGTACTGCTCGGGCGGAAGTACCGCACTGAAGCGGTAGTACCGCTCCCCCAGGCGGCAGTAAAAAATTACTGCCGCGCTGGGTGCGGAAGTACCGTGCGCTCCACATGCGGTAGTACCGTGGCAGGCCACGGTAGTACCGTGAGCTCAAGAAGATGCAAGTTTCAAACGGAGGAGAAAGGGTCTTCGCAAGGAAACTTCAAGCGAACGAGACACCACAAGAACACACTCAGCACGAAGAAAGAAAGGCAAGAGACAACAAGGACCAACCACGAGACACAACCTCTCCAAGGAGAGGGCGGTGGCCGGAGCCACCTATGTTTGAGTCAATTGGTATGGAACCGCGAAGAATTATCCTTGGGCCCATGACCAAAACTCGTCTTTGAAGCACAAGTACCATCAAAAATGGCTAATGTGAAAGAGTTGATCAATTTATGCATAATGGGGGGAGGGAGAGTTCATTGACAGAACAACACTCCCCCTATGTCCATGCCTACATCTAAACTAGACAACAAGTTGAGTGTGGTGGGGTGTGCAAGGGTTCAGTCACATTGCTCGAATCAATGATATTTAGCTCATGCCTTAACACGCGAAATCTTGCTTCATCCAAGGGCTTCGTGAAAATATCTGCAAGGTTTTCATGGGTGTTGACATAGTTGAGCTCGATCTCCCCTCGCCTAATATGATCCCGGATGAAGTGATACCGAATCTCAATATGCTTCGTCTTGAAGTGTTGCACCGGGTTGAGAGAAATATTGATGGCACTTTCATTGTCACACCAAAGAGGCACTTTGTCACAAATGACACTGTAATCCTTTAAAGTTTGCCTCATCCATAAGAGTTGTGCACAACAACTACCGACCGCCACATACTCCGCTTCGGTGGATGAGAGAGACACACAACTTTGCTTCTTGGAAGACCAACTCACCAAAGAGCAACCAAGAAATTGGCACCCTCCGGAAGTGGACTTCCTATCCACTTTGTCTCCCGCCCAATCGGAGTCCAAATATCCTACAAGCTTGAAGTTTGCTCCTCTTGGGTACCATAGGCCAAAGTTTGGGGTATGAGCCAAATATCGAAAGATTCGCTTGACCGCCACAAAGTGGCTTTCCTTAGGTGCGGCTTGAAACCGTGCACAAATTCCCACACTCAACATGATATCCGGTCTAGATGCACAAAGGTAAAGCAAGGAGCCAATCATGGAGCGATATACCTTTTGATCCACCGCTTTACCATTGGAATCAATGTCAAGTTGGCACTTGGTGGGCATTGGAGTGGAAGCCGGCTTGACATCACTTAGCTTGAACCTCTTGAGCATGTCTTGAGTGTATTTGGCTTGGTTGATGAAGGTTCCTTCTCTTCTTTGCTTCACTTTGAACCCGAGAAAGAACTTCAACTCTCCCATAGAAGACATCTTGAACTTTGAGGTCATGAGAGCGGCAAATTCCTCATTGAAAGCTTTGTTAGGGGAACCAAAGATAATATCATCAACATATAGTTGGCACACAAACAACTCCCCTTTGACCTTCTTAGTAAAAAGAGTGGGGTCAATTATCCCAACTTCAAATCCATGGTCTTGTAACAACTCGGTAAGGTGGTCATACCACGCACGTGGGGCTTGTTTAAGGCCATAGAGTGCCTTATCGAGTTGATACACATGATCGGGAAAGTAGGGATCCTCGAACCCGGGGGGTTGCTTGACATATACCAACTCATTAATAGGACCATTAAGAAAAGCACTTTTAACATCCATTTGTTGCAACTTAAAGTTGTGATGGGAAGCATAAGCAATCAACAAATGAATGGATTCAAGGCGAGCAACGGGACTAAAGGTTTCACCGTAGTCGATACCCTCGACTTGGGAGTAGCCTTGTGCCACCAATCTAGCCTTGTTGCGGACGATGGTCCCATGAGCATCTTGCTTGTTCTGGAATATCCACTTGGTTCCAATGACATTGTGGTTCCCCGTTGGCCTTGGCACCAATCTCCACACCTTGTTGTACTCGAAGTTGTTGAGTTCTTCATGCATGGCATTAAGCCAATCCGAATCTTCGAGCGCCTCATATACCTTTTGGGGTTCAACACAAGAGACAAACGCGTGATGTTCACAATAGTTTGCCAATTGTCTATGAGTGCTTACCCCCTTTTGGATGCTTCCAAGTACATTCTTCATGAGATGACCCTTGGTGGAGAGCTTGGAAGCAATTTTGGCGGCACGACGCTCCAATTCCTCCTCGGGAGTGATTCGAGGAGCGGTCACTTGATCATCTTGAGCGTCGTATTGAGCTTGTTCTTGATCTTGAACTTGCTCGGAGGAGAGAACTTGGCCTTGGGCATCACTTGGTGTTTCAACACTGTCTTGAGATTGATCTTGCCCTTGGACTTGTTCTTGAGGTTGAGGGCCTTCATTTTGTTCTTCGGAAGCGTGTGGGCCTTGGGTTGGTGATGGCTCCACTTGAGTGGAGCATTGTCCTTCTCCTTCGGCCACAAGGGGTTCCTCAATGGGTAGGATAAAACCAACTCCCATTCTTCTTATGGCTTGGGGAGGAATTTCATCACCTACATCACAAGTGCCACTTTGCTCCACTTGGGAGCCGTTATTCTCATCAAACTCCACGTTACACGTCTCCTCAATAAGACCCGTGGACTTATTGAGGACACGATAAGCATGGGATTTTGTAGCATAACCAACAAATATGCCCTCATAAGCTCTAGCCTCAAATTTAGACAAACGAACACCTTTCTTGAGAATGAAATACTTCCACCCGAACACCCGAAAGTACTTGAGGTTGGGCTTGTTACCGGTGAGTATTTCATATGGAGTCTTGTTCAAGCCTTTGCGGAGATAGAGCCGATTTGATGCATGACACGCGGTGTTGATGGCTTCGGCCCAAAAGTTGTATGGAGACTTGAACTCCGCCATCATGGTCCTTGCCGCATCCATCAACGTCCCGTTCTTCCTCTCCGCTACACCATTTTGTTGAGGGGTGTATGGTGTGGAATATTGATGCTTGATCCCCTCATCACTAAGAAACTCATCCAAGGTGTAGTTCTTGAACTCGGTGCCGTTGTCACTTCTTATAGTCAAGATCTCTGCATTGTGTTGACGTTGGGCTTCATTTGCAAAGTCAATGACGGTTTGTTGGGTCTCGCTCTTCCTCTTGAAGAAATATACCCAAGTGTATCTTGAATAGTCATCCACAATCACCAAGCAATACTTCCTACCCCCAAGACTATCAAAGGATGGAGGTCCAAAGAGATCCATGTGAAGGAGCTCCAAAGGCCTCTTCGAGTAAATGATAGTCGTGGGAGGGTGAGCCTTCTCATGTAGCTTCCCTTCGATACAAGCACTGCAAGCACGATCTTTAGCAAAACTAACATTTGTTAGTCCACGGACATGGTCCCCTTAAGAAGACTTTGCAAAGATCTCATATTGACATGGGCTAGGCGGCGATGCCAAAGCCATCCCACGTCAACTTTAGCCATTAGGCATGTCGCGGTCTTAGTGGGTCGCTCTGAAAAGTTAATCACATAGAGACCGTTCTCGACATGCCCAACAAAGGCTACTTTAAGAGTCTTGCTCCACAAGAGGGCCACGGTATCAATATCAAAGAATGTGGCAAAACCCATCAGTGCAAGTTGACGAACGGAAAGTAAATTGTATGCAAGGGACTCAACAAGCATGACCTTCTCGATCGTGAGATCATGAGAAATGACAACCTTGCCGAGTCCCAATACCTTAGAAGATGAGGCATCACCCCACTCGACATTGGTGGGCATAGATGGAATCTTGTGCACGTCCACCACTAAGTCCTTGCTTCCGGTCATATGATTTGTAGCTCCACTATCGAGCAACCATGATCCCCCACCGGAAGCAAACACCTACAAGAGATCAATGCTTGGTTTTAGGTACCCATTTTGTAATGGGTCCTTTGATGTTAGTGACAAGGGTCTTAGGAACCCAAATAGACCATTCAATGTACTCATAAGGAGAACCAACAAATTTGGCATAAACATGCCCATCACTAGCATGGCACAATACATAAGAAGTGTTAAAGTCGCCGGCTTTGTTGGAAGGGGTGGAATTGCCTTTCTTGACACCACCACCCTTCACATTGTTCTTCTTCTCCTTGGAAGCACCCTCTCCCTCCTTCACAAAGGTTTGCTTGAGACGGGGAGGTCGTTTGGTCTTGTCATTCTTCTTCTTGTTCTTGGGCATGGGTGCGACCCCAATCCCTTCCTTGGCCACAACTTCCTTTTGATTGCTCAAAAGGTCGTTGAGGTTCTTCTCACCTTGAATGCACGACACAAGGCCTTTCTCAAGTTGCTCCTTCAACTTAGCATTCTCCTCAACAAGATGCACATGCTCACAACAAGGGTTAGTAGCATTTGCATTATCAATTAACACCATATGAGGAAAGGTGGCTTTCTCCTTGGTTAGCTTCACTTGGAGTTGATCATGAGACTCCTTGAGGCTAGCATGAATACCTTTCAAGGCCTTGTGAGCCTTGTCAAGTATATCAAACTCCTCCTTGAGTCTAGCAAGATCAACCCCAAGTTTGGCCTTCTCGGAATTTAGCACACGAGATACAACAAGAGCATGATCAAGATCTTTCTTTAAGTTAGCATGATCATCGTTGCGTGACTCCTCAAGAGCCAAACGAAGACCACGCTCTTCTTCAAGAGCATTGGAAAGATCCGAAATCCTATCAGCATAGTCACGACTATGCCCCTCCATCTTAGAGATGGTATCTTCGTGAGCCTCGATCATGTCATTGGCTTCACCAAGTTGTTCCAAGAGAGCAACGAAGTGCTTCTTGGATTTACCTTTGAGTTTGTTCATAAAAGACTCAAACTCATTCTCCTCCACACTAGACCCCTCACGTTCATCAATGCAATCCATCAAAGAGGGATTATTAATGATGGTAGTTTTGATGTTGGGGGTTACCTTGTTGGTGGCTTTAGCCATGAGGCACTTGGCGGTGATGTTCTCATTAGGTGAGTCGAAGAGAGAAGCCCGTGGAGTTGTTGCAATGGCAACGGAGGCCATGGCAACCGACTCACCATCTTCATCATCATCATCATCCTCATTGTACTCTTCTTGTACCACCTACGCCTTGGGAGGAGTCTTCTTGGTGAAGTTGCTCTTGTTAGAGAAGGACTTGGCCTTGTCCTTTCGGATGAGCTTGCCACCATTGTCTTCCTTTTTCTCATAAGGGCATTCCGCAACAAAATGGCTCACATTGCCACAATTATAGCAAGTCCTCACACGTTGCTTGACCTTCGTGCCACTTGAGTTGCTCTTGTTGAAGTTGGGCCTTGTGTTCTTCTTGCTCCAAAATTGCCTTGAAGCAAGAGCCATGTGTTCATGATAAGCATACTTTGTATCTTCGGGGTTGCTTTCCTCTTCTTCTTCTTCTTCTTCAACACAAACCTCGGCCTTCAATGCAAGGTTGGGCTTCTTTGCCCTTTGAGAGCGTAGCACCGCATTGTCGGCGGTCTTGTCCAAGATGCTCATAGCCACAAACTCATCCAACACTTCACTTGAGGACAAAGTGTGGAAGTCCGGCCTTTGACGAATGACGGAGGACATGGCCTTGTGGTAAGGCATCATTGCCTTGAGAAATTTGCGCTTGATCCAATTGTCATCCGTGTCCTTTCTTCCATGATCTCGGAGTGAAACCGCGAGTTTGATTACTCTCCGATAAAGCTCATGAGGTTCTTCATCCTCTTTCATTGCAAACTCGTCGGCTTCATCTTGCACCACTTCATAGTTGGAGCATTGAATGCTCGAGATTCCCCGGTAGAGGGAAACAACTTGGTGCCATGCATCTTTGGCCATGGCGTAGGGCCAGAGGTGAGGAAGATCTTTGGGTGGAATTGCATCTTGGATGATGAAGAGAGCATTCTCATTGAATTGATTATCCGCGGCTTCTCTAGGAGTGAAGTTGCTTCGGTCATGCGGATAGAAACCTTCTTCAATGATTCTCCAAAGACTAGTATTCACATGATTTAAATGACGCTTAAACCGATAGACCCAAGAATCAAAGTCCTCATTTTTACAATCTTAGGGGGAGGACCGGCATGATTCAAATGAGTAGAAGGAATCGGTCCACCATAAACAAGTGGAGGTTCCACATGGGCAAAGATGCCGGTGCCATTCTTACCACTAGAAGAAGGAGCTTTTTCACTGGTAGCTTCCCCCTTGTTGGAGTTAGCATCTCTCACCTTGTTAGTGGGATCACCCACTTTCAACGGTGCGGTGGAAAGTTTAAGCCCTTCAATGAACTTATTAAACATGCTTTCAACCTCGGTCGTCATGGAGGTTTTCAATGTGTCCAAAGCCACATTGAATTCCTCACGAGAGACCGCGGTTCCCCCATCGCCCGTAGACGAGACCGGATTCGCACCGGAGTGCTCCTCCACACCGTCTACGACGTCAACCATAATCTTCGGACAGCAAAGTCCTTAATAAAGAGATGATGCTCTCATACCAATTGAAAGGATCAATATAGTTGACTAGAGGGGGGTGAATAGGCAACTAACAATTTTTACCTTTTCTTTACCAATTTAAACTTTGCATCAAAGTAGGTTGTCTAGATATGCAACTAGGTGAGCAACCTATATGATGCAACAACAACAAGCACACAAGCAAGCGAGAGATATAACACAAATAAGCTTGCACAAGTAAAGGCACGAGATAACCAAGAGTGGAGCCGGTGAAGACGAGGATGTGTTACTGAAGTTCCTTCCTTTTGAGGGGAAGTACGTCTCCGTTGGAGCGGTGTGGAGGCACAATGCTCCCCAAGAAGCCACTAGGTCCACCGTATTCTCCTCACGCCCTCACACAATGCGAGATGCCGTGATTCCACTATTGGTGCCCTTGGAGGCGGCGACCGAACCTTTACAAACAAGGTTGGAGCAATCTCCACAACTTAATTGGAGGCTCCCAACGACACCACGAAGCTTCACCACAGTGCACTATGGCTCCGCGGTGACCTCAACCGTCTAGGGTGCTCAAACACCCAAGAGTAACAAGATCCGCAAGGGATTAGTGGGGGAAATCAAATTTCTCTTGGTGGAAGTGTAGATCGGGGCCTTCTCAACCAATCCCTAGAAAATCAACAAGTTTGATTAGCTAGGGAGAGAGATCGGGCGAAAATGGAGCTTGGAGCAACAATGGAGCTTAGGGTTGGAAGAGGTGGTGAACTAGAGGAAGAAGACACCCCTTATATAGTGGAGAGACAAATCCAACCGTTATCCACATAACCAGCCCGCGACCTGCGGTACTACCGCTCCAGACAAGCGGTACTACCGCAAGGCCTCACGGTACTACCGCGACGGACCGCGGTACTACCGCTGCTACGGCAGGAGTGAGCCCAGGCCTGAAGCACAAAGGCTGAGGGCGGTACTGCCGCTGGTGCGGTACTACCGCTCCCCCTTGCGGTACTACCGCAAGGCAGGAAAGGACTGGCCTGGGAAGGGCGCGGATGAATAAAAATACATCCGTGCCGACTTCCGCTGAAAAACAACAGATGCAAAAATCCGACACGGCACTACCGCACATGGCATGCGGTACTACCGCGCAGGGAGCGGATGCAAAAAATTACATCCGCCCCTACTTCCGCTCATGTTGCTGTGCCAGACCAGGATTCACGATACTACCACGCGCGTGGGGCGGTACTACCGCATAGGGCGCGGATGTAAAAAATTACATCCGCCCCTACAGCCGCACGAGCGGCTGGGTCTGGACTGAGGCCATGGTACTACAGCTCCTTTGGAGCGGTACTACCGTGGGCGCCTACGGTACCACCGCAAGGGCTTGCGGTACTACCGCAGGGGCCTGCGGTACTACCGCTCCGAAGAGTAGTACTACCGCATGCCCCAGAACAGCAACACTAGGAATCCTTCTCTTTGCATAAATGAGGAAAATGGAGGATGCTCCAAAGCGCAAGGGGAAAGGCAGTGCAGAGGAAGAAAACGTGTACGTGATGATTCCACCCGAACCTTTCCAAAGCGGACCCCCTCTTAATAGTACGGCTTCCCTACGACTCAAATCCACCAAAAAGAAACGTAGAAAAATGCCGTCTTCACTAGTCTTCGAGGGGCACCGAACCGTCTTGTGCCTAGTGACGAACGTCTGAAATACTCAAGGCACACGATTAGTCCGCAACAACATTGTCATCAATCAACAAAACACCTTAGGGATAAATATGCCCTTACAAAGTTGCACAACAAGATGATGCTTACACTGCTCTTGATGTACAAGATAACACAGATGTTCCTAATATCTTTGAGAACCATCACGTCAATGACGTCGGCGAAAAGATTGCCTGTCGTGCTGTGGACATACAAGAGTTGATCAAGAAGAAGCCAACGTCGAGGACGTTGAGGACGAAGAAGAAGATGACACCATGGGGAATTACGATTCAGACTGATACACATGGCGAAGATGTTGACGTTGCTGCTGCGGATGATGATTACATTGCTTTTGTCGTATTTGCCTGTCAGAAGACGTTTTTTTATCTACTATGTGAAATTGTGTTTGCTATGACAACTGAAACCTGATGAACATGTTGTTTAGTATTCTCCTGTGAAAACATCACTTGTTATGTATGCTGATTTGTGTTTGGTGATTGTATGACGACTAAAACATGATGACATTGTTGTTTAGTTGTACTCATATTCGGCTGTGAAACTTGAATTTGATGACATAGTTTGCTGTTGGACTGCAATTTGCTTGACATCTTCGAATGAGAACAAAGCTGACCCGACAGGTCCTCTGCTAATTTATTTATTTATTACCAAAAGGGCCTCTACTATTTATTTATTTATGAGCAAAAGGGGATACCCCCTGATTTCCGTTAATAGAAATCATTAGATGTTCACAACACTATGCCCAGCCTGCTACACAGGTTTCATTCATTACTAGTTTCAGCAAAGTGCTCATGTCATAGCCACTGAATACATCACGAGTGCTACATACACTACAAATAAAGAGACAATCATCCTACAGAGCACATCGATTTTGCCCATTATCTTCACAAGCTCTTTCATCTCCTCATCAAGGCCGTTCAGCAGCTGTTGCTTGGCCATGATCAGAGGAACTGCATCTTTAACCTTCTGCTCTGCATCTTCCTCTTCTGTCGTTCCTTCAGTTACTTGTCCAACACCCCAACCTGCTAGTATTGGGATTCCTCGGCTAACCAAATAATCAGCGTAGTTGCACTCCCCCACATCAGCAACTTCCCAGAAATACAAATCACATGAATCTTCCCTTTTCTGCACGAATCAAATTGGAAGATCATCAACCAAACTATTAAAAAAATCAGCAACTTAAAGAAGCAGAACAACACTTAAACATATTATTACCCCATGATTCGGGCATTTGTAGAAGACTCGGCCAGGGTTGAGGATTGTGGTTGAGACGCGACGGATGACTCTGCGTGATTTGCAGCAGTGGCACCACACCAACGGCAGTGGGTTGCGATGAGCAACCGGCTGCGGTGTGCGTGCCGGCGGGGGTGTGATGAGACCCACATGCGATGGTACGGGTGGCGACTTGGCGCATATTTGGTTGTTGCCTGCTGAAGAGCAGGTGGACGAGGAGCTAGCGGACATGGTTGCTGCGGCCAGAGCTTCTGATGCTAGGTAGAGTAAGTCGAGAAGAGGAGAAACGAACATTGGATATGTCAGTTTCATTACTTGCAGAGTAGCATAGCACCATATATAGTCATAGTCTAGGTTTGGATTCGAACCAGCTACAGGAGCACGTCTCTCTTTTTTCTAAAACTCAGCAACGTCTCTTTACTAGTACACTAGCTTGTTCTGCACGCCTTCTCAAGTCTTTGATTCCTCCACCTGACATCTGGGACCCACCGGAAGGGTCTCTGTATTTCACGAAAAAAATGTGCCCCCCGCTGACAGGTCGGACCCACCAGCTATCTTCGCACGCAAGGAAGTGCCTCCTTATTACGCACAAAAAAATGAATACTCCCCCTGCCAGCTGGAACCCAGCATCGTGGGAGGCTGACTTGTGGGCCTACCAAGTTGACGGGGACGGAGGGCTTTGTCAACTTAGTCAATATGAACGATTCTAGCTCCAGTTACCGTACGATGTTCATCCAACGGCAGTAGTGCTTCTTCAACCTCTGGTCTTCTTGCTCCAGTCGCCCAAACCAGCGCCGGTCGTGCCGCATGCTCCTGCCTCACGTGGTCGGCTGTGATGCCGTGGAGGCCTCACCGCCTCCTACTACTCCCACCGCTCGCCAGGCCATCCCTCTACTCACCCACACCCCCTGTTATTCTGCGGCGACGGCAGCCTCACACCGCAGCCGAACCAGTGAACCCTCGTACTCCTCTCTGCGTGGGCATCCACTGCCGCGTCTTCCCCGGCTCCGCGTCGTCCCCTTCCTAGGCCTTGTCGTCGTCCACCGCCTTGGTGCTCTCGGCGCGGCGTGGTCAATGTGGTCAACGACCGACTTCTATCGGAAGAGTACTATACGTGGAGAGGCTGGCAGCTGGGTCCACGGCCACAGCCCAGTTTTTTTGTGATTTGCCAAGTAAGTCGCTTTGTCAGGCCTGTTGGGCTGCAAATCTTTCAAGATGAGGAGAGCTTCATTCGGCTGGCCGAGAAAATGGCCTATCAGTAATGAGAAATGGGTTGTACATTTTTAAAACACATCAAACCGACAATTAGTTTCAAATTTCTTTTTTCATTTCGAGATTTTAAATTGCATTAATTTTTATGCGTGGACAATTTGTTGGATTTTATATTGATATACATTTAGTTTTAAAATTAGTTTGAATGTGATTCAAAATTTCGGGATTAAAAACAGTTCGGACCGCACCGAAATATGCAAAATTTCGTATAATTTTTTAACCGTGGCCATAATATGGGCTGTAATGCTAACAAAAGAATATGGGCTCCAAAAAAACCTTAAGAATTAGCAAATGGGCTGTAAATTATTAGAAATAATGGCAGATGGGTTGTATGCTATTTTCCATAGATTTGAGGCTTTCCTAAAAAAAGGTTGACTCACAAGCAGTGACTGTTGGATGTCCATCCAACGGCCGTCGTGCTTCTTCAATCTCTGCTCTTCCTGCTCCAGCCGCTCAAACAAGCGCCGGCGGGACTGCCTGCTCCCTCCTCCCCGCGGCCGGCTGTGCTGCCGCGCAGGCCTCACCGCCCCACCGTACTCCCATCGCTGACCTAGCCATCCCTCTACTCACCCACACCTGCTGTTATTCTCTGGCGACGGCAGACGAACCAGTAAACCCTCGTACAGTCGTACTCCCCTCCGCGTGGGAAACAACTGCCGAGTCTTCCCTGCCTAGGCCTCGCCGTCGTCCACCGCCCTGGTGCTCTCGGTGCGGCGTGGTCAACGTGGTCAAGGAACGACTTCCATCGGAAGAGTACTGTACGTGGAGAGGCTGACAGCTGGGTCCACGGCAGCCGCAAGGAAGTGCCTCCTTATTACGCGGAAAATAATTATTCCTCCACCTGACAGCAGGGACCCACCAGACGGGCCACCGTATTTGGCGAAAAAAACATTTCCCCCTGACTGCTGGGACCCACCGGACGGGCCAACGTATTTCGCGGAAAAAAACGTTCCCCCCGCTGTCAGCTCGGACCCACCGGAGGTGCCTCCTTATTACGCACAAAAAAATGAATACTCCCCCTGCTAGTTGGGACCCACCTTGGTGGGAGGCTGACTTGTGGGCCTACTAAGTTGATGGGGACGGAGTGCTTTGTCAACTTAGTCAATATGAATGATTCTAGCTCCAGTGACCGTATGATGTCCATCCAACGGCCGTAGTGCTTCTTCAACCTCTGGTCATCTTGCTCCAGCCGCCCAAAGTAGCGCCGGTCGTGCCGCACGCTCCTGCCTCCCATGGCCGGCTGTGCTGCCGCAGAGGCCTCACCGCCCCCTACTATTCCCACCACTGGCTAGGCCCTGCGGCGACGACAGCCTCACACCGCAGCCGAACCAGTGAACCCCCGTACTCCTCTCCACGCGGGCTTCCACTGCCGCGTCTTCCCCAGCTCCGTGTCGTCCCCTTCCTAGGCCTCGCCGTCGTCCACCGCCCTGGTGCTCTCGGCGCGGCGTGGTCAACGTGGTCAAGGAACGGCCTCCATCAGACGTGGGCTGTACGTGGAGAGGCTGACAGCTGGGTCCACGGCCGCATCAAGGAAGTGCCTCCTTATTACACGCAAAATAATTATTCCTCCACCTGACAGCAGGGACCCACCGGACGGGCCACCATATTTCGCAAAAAAAACATTTCCCCCTGACTGCTGGGACCCACCAGCTACATCTTCGCACGCAAGGAAGTGCGTCCGGGCAAAAAAAACGATTCGCCCCCCTAACTGCTGGGACCCACCAGCTACATCTTCGCACGCAAGGAAGTGCCTGACAGTCGGGACCCACCTGGTCGAAGCGTACGTAGCATTGTCATTCTGGTCGCGAACGTGTACGTACATACTGGTCGATGTAGAGGCGTGCACGTGTCGTAGTAGAGGCACGCACGTAGCATGTACACGTACGTACAGCGGCCGGTGTGCAAGAAAGAAAATACGGCCATGTACGTACATACGGGTAGGGTCTCGAACGCCTACTCGCGCATACGTACGGCCAGGGCTCGTGTACATGGCTGGGTCAGCATCGTCGTCGTGTTCATGGGGAGCCAACCGGCTGGGTCAGAACGGAATGCGCCGTCGTGTTCATCGGGAGGGCTTGGATGGAACAGCCGATGGAAACGAGGCCTGGCGTACCGTAGAACGGAGGAAACGGCCTTGTGTTCGACCGGCCACGTTCGAAACGGGATCCTGTTCATCGGGAGGGGTCTGGTGTACCGCAAAACGGAGGAAACAGACCTCCTACGGTCGAAACGGGGGTCCTGTTGATCGGGAGGGGTGTGGCGTACCGCAAAACGGAGGAAACGGACTTGTGTTGGAGCGCTACGGTCGAAACAAGGGTCCTGTTCATCGGGAGGGGTGTGGCGTACCGCAAAACGGGACTCCACAGGATATTGTTCATCTCCACCGTCGACCCCCTCCAGCCTCCACGGGCTACTGTTCATCCACCATCGACCTCCTCCAGCCTCCACCTGCGACTGTTCATCCACGGGCTCCTGTTCATCCAGCCTCCACCGCGTGCTACTCCACCGGCTACTATTCAACCAGCCCTCTCCACGGGCTCCTGTTCAACCACCCCTCCACGGGCTATTGTTCATCCAACCCTCCATCGTCTACTATTCATCCTGCCCTCCACGGGGTGGTCCTGTTCATCCTGCCCTCCACGGGGTCCTGTTCATCCTACCCCAACCGGCTCGAACGATCAGGGTCCTGTTCATCCAGAGGCAACGCCACGGGGTCCTGTTCATCCACCCCCACCGAGAACTGTTCATCCAAACCCCCCAGCAACGCTCACTGTTCATCTAGAGGCAGCATCGATCGCCTTCAGTTAGCAGCAGTAGCGAAGGAATCGCTCGATCGGGTTCAGTTAACAGCCATCGATCGATCGCTCGGGTTCAGTACCGCGTAGCCTGCAGTGCAATCGCTCGGGTTCAGTTAGAGCCCAACGCCTCGCTCGGGTTCAGTTAGAGCCCAACGCCTCGCACCCACGCGCGTGCGTGTACGAGAGAAACACGCATCGCTCGGCCCCGACCACCCACCGTAACCGGGAACACCCCGATATTTTCCTCGCCCTCGCTTCTACCACGGTTTTTTCCGTCATGGACGGCCCAAAGAATGTCATGCAGCTGCGTCTCCGGCCCGCCCAGGACGAAAAGCCATTTTCTGTCATGATTTTTTGTCATAGAAGTAGGACCCCACCACATCTATGATGATACCGTGTTTTGTCACAATTATCGTCATAGAAGTGTCATAAGTATGACAGAAAAGATTTTCGTTCGGCCCAAAATGTCACGGATGTGTCTTTTTTTGTAGTGATGAGTTCGAATCTTTGTGTTGTTCCTTACTCTGATTCTTAGCATAAAGCAAATGACATGTTCTTTACCACGTATGAGATCATCTCGTCCAGCAAAAACATCCTTTAGATTAGATTCGATTCAAAAATATAGGGTTAGGTTTCCGCCGAACTCATCTCGGACCGACCGAGTTGTGAAAATCGGTCTCACCGATTTGGCTTAGGCCATTGCACTTGCACTGTAACGCCCACGATGCGGCTATATCTCCCACGTGTCGAGGCACGACTTAGAGGCATAACCGCATAGTGGTTTTGTCGCAAGAAGGGTCATCTTCACACAATCCCATGTAATGAACAAGAATGGGATAAAGAGTTGGCTTACAATCGCCACTTCACACAATACATAAATATTATTCATACATCATCCAAAATACAAACATAGACCGACTACGGTCAAGATCCAGATGAAAATAAGACAACCCCAAATGCTAGATCCCTGATCGTCCCAACTGGGCTCCACTACTGATCATCAGGAAAAGACACATAGTAACGACCATGTTCCTCGTCGAACTCCCACTTGAGATCGACCCCATCATCTGCACTGGCATCGTCGGCACCTGCAACTGTTTTGGTAGAATCTGTGAGTCACGGGGACTCAGCAATCTCACACCCGCGAGATCAAGACTATTTAAGCTTATAGGAAAGGGAGGTGTAATGAGGTGGAGCTGCAGCGGCAATAAGCATATATGGTGGCTAACTTGCGCAAAAGAGAGCGAGAAGAGAAGCAACGGAGCGGTCGTCATCTAGCAATGACCAAGAAGTGATCCTGAACTCCTACTTACGTCATACATAACACAGACCGTGTTCACTTCCCGGACTCCGCCGAGAAGAGACCATCACGGCTACACACGCAGTTGATGTATTTTAAATTGGGTCAAGTGACAAGTTCTCTACAACCGGACATTAACAAATTCCCATCTGCCTCATAACCGCGGGCACGGCTTTCGAAAGATAATAACCTGCAGGGGTGTCCCAACTTAGCCCATCATAAGCTCTCACGGTCAACGAAGGATAAACCTTCTCCCGGAAAGACCCGATCAGTCTCAGAATCCCGGTTTACAAGACATTTCGACAATGGTAAAACAAGACCAGCAAAGCCGCCCGATGCGCCGACAAATCCCGATAGGAGCTGCACATATCTCGTTCTCAGGGCACACCGGATAAGACATCCTACGAGTAAAACCAGACCTCGAGTTTCCAGGAGGGGGCCCCGGAGTCTACTCAGTTCAGACCAACACTCGAAGGAGCACTGGCCCGGGGGGGTTAAAATAAAGATGACCCTCGGGCTCGCGAAAACCCGGGGGAAAAGGCTTAGGTAGAAAATGGTAAAACCAAGGTTGGGCCTTGCTGGAGGAGTTTTATTCAAGGCGAACTATCAAGGGGGTCCCATAAATCACCCGACCGCGTAAGGAACGCAAACTCAAGGAACATAATCCCGGTATATCAGTAACTAGGGCGGCAAGAGTGGAACAAAACACCAGGCATAAGGCCGAGCCTTCCACCCTTTACCAAATATATAGATGCACTAATTAGATAAGAGATATTGTGATATCCCAACATATCCATGTTCCGACATGGAACAAACTTCAACTTCACCTGCAACTAGCAACGCTATAAGAGGGGCTGAGCAAAAGCTGTAACTTAGCCAAACAACGGTTTGCTAGGAAAGGATGGTTAGAGGCTGACATGGCAAAATGGGAGACATGATATAGCAAGTGATAGGTAGCGTATCATAGCAATAGAGCGAGCAACTAGCAAAGCAAAGATAGAAGTGATTTCGAGGGGTGGTCATCTTGCCTGCAAGGTTCTCAGAGTTGTCGAAAGCTTGATCCTCGTAAGCGTACTCAACAGGTTCCTCGTTCACAAACTCGTCTCCCGGCTCTACCCAAGACAAGAACACAAACAAACAGAACCACAATCAACCACGAGAAATGCACAAGCAACATGATGCAAAACATGTATGATATGCAAGATATGATATGCGATGCATATGCGTGCCCCGGAAGGAAAATGATGAACAAGGCAGTAACTTGGCAAACCAAGCATGCCACTGGAAAGATGAGATGATTTCGGTCAAAATCGATATAAAGATCACCGGAAACGGATGCACGGTTTGCAAATGGCAAGCAAAACAAGAATGACACGAATCTGCAATTAACAGCATGATAGCACTTGAAATGCAACAAACAACAATGCTACAGCACTCCAACATAGCAACAAAGCACATGACAGTAATCTACAGGAGATGCTTGACAAAATATGAACACTGAGCTACGGCTAGTTCACAACATATCAAGCTCAAACAAGATGGCAAAAGTGCAAAAGATAACAGGTTCACAGACTTAGTGAAAAACTGGACATGGCAGAAAACAGCATCAGGTAGCAATGTTCAGAGCATGAAATCAACATGCTACAGGAACTTAATATAGCAAAAAAAGGCATGGCAGTGTTCTACTAAATGCATATGACAAAAGTCCCTTACTGACCATAAGACAAAAAGGACCAGAAGATATGATGGCAAGCATGTAAACATAGCAAGTTTCGTTAACAGGTTTCAGACTTAGCAGAAAACAGAGCATGGCAATAATAATAATATGTAGGCCTCTTTGTGAGCTTGATGTACTCACTACAGAGCAATGCATGACAAAAAAAGCATACCTACAGCAAGGTGGAATGTTTATGAAGCTATCCATGGCAAGCACACAAGCATAGAATGTATGGATCAACTACAATAAGCTTGGCAAAATTGCATATCATGTTAAGAATCTGCCAGAAATATTTTATAGCAAAAGTAGAGCAAGATTGAGTCATGCTATGGCACTCCATAATTGCAAACAAAGTCAGGGATGGATCAATTACAACTATAGCTACAAAACATCCTTACTGAACATCTCCACAATATGCATGGATCTCTCTGTAGCATCAAGTTTACATGGCAACAAAATAACAGAAGACAAGGACTTAGAGAAATCACTGTCCCTGAAATCAGAAACATTACGGAGCCTACTTTGCATGCTTGTGCTAGTCACCACAGAGATCACAAAAATACATGGCATACACCACTGGAAAGATGGCATGGCATACTTTAAAACACATGTAGAGCTCATGGCCATAAGATGCACAGATTTAAAGATACAAAATGACAAATCTCCACGTTCTGCTAAGAACCAGCAGATAACAGCAACTAGCCCTTCTCCAACAGAGATTTGGGCATCAAGATGACCTCTAATGAACATAGTGTAATTGAACGAAATGTAGAGCATCACGAGACGAACAATTTGACATATTACACGCGCAAATCGGAGCTACATACGAGGAGTTATGCAACGAGGAACATGAGCACATATCGTAAGATTCACATACTTAGAAATATTTTGGGGTTCGAGAAGTCAAAGCTCACAGAGTGGATCGAGATCTGAGGAGCTCCTCGAGCTCGGGCTCGCCGGCTCGGCCACCGGAGGAAGGAGGGAAAGGTGCGGCGGCCACCCGTGGCAGAGGAGGAGGCGAGGCCGGAGGACGACGGAGCACGGCGCCGGGCGGAGAGGGGCGCCGGCGGGCGCGCCGGGGCCGGCGGCGGCGAGGTGTGGTGGGGCCGGCCGGCGGCGGGGCGGCGCGGCGCCAGCGCGGAGGCGGCGGGGCGAGGCGGACGACGGAGGCGCGCGGGGGCGCGCGGGCCCGCGGGCCGGCGGCGGGCCTGGCGGGCCGCGGCGGCGGCGCGGGGACGCTGCCACGTGGCGGCTCCTCACTGGTGCGGACGCGGCGGCGCGATGTGTCCGGCGGGGTACGGACGCGTCCGGCGGCGCGGAGGGATTTTTCTAGGGTTTGGACGGCGGTTGTATATCGGGAGGGTCACACATATAAATAGGTAGAGGGAGCTAGGAGGCTCCAAATGAGGTGCGGTTTTCGCCCACACGATCGTGATCGAACGACCTAGAGCATGGAAGAGAGTTTGGTGGGTTTTGGGCTGGTTTTTGAGGGGGGTTTTGCTGGACACTCAAATGGACTTTGCGGATGCCCGGTTAACCGTTGGAGTACCAAACGACCTCCAAATGGAACGAAACTTGACCGGTGGTTTCCGGGTGGTATATGAAAGCCACTTGACAAGCCTCGGCCCATTCCGAGAAAGTTTGACACCCGCACACGAAAGAAAACAAAAGGGGTGCACCGGAGGAGATAGGAGCGCCGGATTGGAAAACGGACAACGGGCAAAATGCTCGGATGCATGAGACGAACACGTATGCAAATGCAATGCACATGATGACATGATATGAAAATGCATGACATGACAAAATGCAAAACGAAAGACAAAACCCGACCACGGAGGGAATATCATAACACATAGCCGGAAATGGCAAGAGTCGGAGTTACAAATATGGCAAGTTACATCCGGGGTGTTACAACACTCCACCACTACGAGAGGATCTCGTCCCGAGATCTAGGACTGAAAGAACTCCGGATATTCCGAACGGAGATGGTCCTCGCGTTCCCAGGTGGCTTCCCGGTCAGAATGGTGCGACCACTTCACTTTCAGGAATTTGATGGACTTGTTGCGAGTCTTGCGCTCAGTTTCTTCAAGAATAGCAACGGGGTGCTCATGATAAGTCAAATCTTCTTGGAGGTCAATCTCTTCGAAGTTGATAGTGCGCTCAGGCGTCTTGAAGCACTTGCGGAGCTGTGACACGTGGAACACATCGTGCACGTTCGCGAAGTTGGAAGTAAGCTCAAGTTGATAGGCGAGATCGCCTCTTTTGCCAATGATCTTGAAAGGACCCACGTATCTAGGGGCAAGCTTCCCTTTGATACCGAAGCGACGAGTGCCTTTCATTGGAGAGACGCGGAGGTAGACATGGTCTCCGATCTCGAAAGTCAAATCACGGTGCTTACTATCATAGTAGCTCTTCTGGCGCGATTGCGCGGCTTTGAGATTATCACGGATGACTTTACACATTTCTTCAGCTTCAATGATTAAGTCATTGCCAAGAAGTTGGCGTTCACCAGTCTTTGACCAATTGAGAGGAGTACGGCACTTTCTGCCATAGAGAATCTCGAATGGGGCCTTGCCCGAACTCGCTTGGAAGCTGTTGTTGTAGGAGAATTCAGCATATGGAAGACAATCTTCCCATTTCATGCCAAAAGAAATGACACAAGCCCTGAGCATATCTTCAAGAATTTGATTGACTCACTCGACTTGGCCACTAGTTTGAGGATGGAAAGCTGTGCCTGTTGAGGATATAGACCTTAGAGTCACCCGCCAGGAGGGGCCGGGTTACTCTAATGGTCATTACCAGAAGCCCGGCGCCAAGCTTGAAGAGGGTGGGCCAAAGACGGGCTTAAGACCCGGATATGGCTTAAGGCCCGTAGTTACACTCATTATCATGGTAGAACTTGTAGTGTAAGGCAAGAATAGCTGAGAGTCCGAGCCAGACACTCTTATGAGCTGGCCGAGACTCTGAGAGCTGCTGGGCGTCAGCCTCCCTATATAAAGGGACAACCCAGCAGCGGTTTAGGGACAAGAACAATCTCATCGAGAGCCGGGCATAGCAGTCTAGCTCCCTGGTGATCGTAGCCCTAATCAATACCACCTCAAACTGGACGTAGGCTTTTACCTTCACCGTAAGGGGTCGAACCAGTATAAACCCTCGTGTTCCTTGTCCCGCATTAACCCCTTCAAGCTTCCTAGTAGCGATGGCTCCACGACTAAGTCCTAGCTCGAGGACATCTGCCGTGACAATTCCACGACAGTTGGCGCCCACCGTGGGGCCAGCGCATGGTGGATTTGAGTTCTTGAAGGGCAGCTTCGAAGGGCTCAAGGGATACGCTGTGGGCCGGATGACCAAGAGTCATCGCGGCAAGCTCTACATCGACGATGCAAACTGGGGCCCCGACGCCGGCTCAATTGAGTACGGGTACCGGGTCCCCTTCGGCGGAATTCATGTTTTCATTGGCAAGATTGGTGAGCCGGGCCCTGAGCCGGATCTCTGCGCCGATCTCATCGAGACGGCTCAGCGTGGACGACCCGCCCGGGCCCGGCCTGCCTTAAGGCGCGCATTTGTGGGATGTATCCATGGAGGGCCCTCTGATCTATCTGGGGCTGGTGATGAGGCGGCCGCCGGCTCTGACGGCGAGTCGGCCACCGATGAGTCAAACTCGTTGTATCAACTTCAAGATGGTAGGCTCATGGGTTGTTCCGATGGTGACAGTATTCCAGACCCGTTTGAGCCGCCAAGTCAGGTTGGAGTCTTTATGGCTGGCGCGCAGCCTGTTCAGAACCCCGCTGCTGGAGCGGGAAACCCGGTGCCTTCTCCGGCTCAGGTACTGATGGATCTCACGGACAAGATGACGGCCCTGTTAACCGCCACGGTTGACCCGGCGGATCAAGCTCAGCATGATGCGGAGGTGGCATAGTTAAAATTGGATCTAGTGAAAGCTAAGGAGGAGCTTGCAGCGGAAGGGATCAGGATGACTGCAGAGAGGGCGGCTCTCGATGCCCAAACTCAGCTGATCCAGGCGCAGTCCTTCCAACTCACGATGGATCAGAACGCGTCCAATGAGGTCATGAGAAGGAGGCATCAAAAGACCCAATCTCGACTCCCTCTGGTTTACGATCCACGCAACCTCTTCAACACGCCAGGCGCAGGCTCTAGTAACCCGCCAGGGGTCATAGTGCCCGGGTCTGGAGCCCCTATTCAGCCACGGGTGATGGGGCCTCCCCAGGTGCCCCCTGCCCCGCCTCAGTACGTGCCAATACCCCTGGGTCATTATAATAACCCGCTGGAGAACATGGTCGCTGCGGCAGCACGGCTGGCGGCTCTCCCAGTTGACGGCGACTCTCCGACGGCTATTGAAACCCGCCGGGTCAGGGAACTCCTTCAGACAGCACTGGCGCAGCAAGAGGCGTATTCTTACAGCCGAGACAGAATCCACTCGACCCCTCGTCCAGGCCAGAGCCCGAGTTACAGCAGACACATGGTCTCAGCGACCGGTTCAAGTAACGTCCGACGCCATGACCCGACCCCTGGCCATGGCCCGGTTCATAACGGAGCCTTTCACGTAGCAGACCAGGACAGAGCGCGGCAAGAGGCAGAGCAGGTGCCTCAATTGACGGCTTACCAGACCCCCCCGGCTTATCCGACGACTTCCGTCGACGTGGGTATCCCCACCAGGACTGGGGGTGTCCCTTGTTTAGTACCAGCTATCCGCAATGAGCGTCTACCCAAGGACTTCAAAGGCCCTAGGAAGGTGCCTAATTACACAGCAGACTTACAGCCTGCAGCTTGGATCGAGAGTTATGAGATGGCTATGGAGCTGCTGGAGGTCAGTGAGGCGGCCATGGCTAAGTATTTCACCATGATGTTAGATGGGACTGCCCGCACTTGGTTGAAAGGGCTACCACCGTATTCCATTGGGTCTTGGGCTGAGCTGAAAGCCCGGTTCATCCAAAACTTCAAAGATACCTGTAGGCAGTCTATGTCAATTGTGGATTTGACTAACTGTAAGCAGCAGGAGGGTGAGTCTACGACGCATTGGGTTCGCCGGGTTAAGGAGATCATACACTCGTCAGACAAGATGGATGCCGGCTCAGCAGTTTTAATGCTGGAGCAGAATTGTCGCTTTGTGCCCCTGAAGATGAAACTCGGGCGGCTTAAGCGCGACTGCAGTGATATGGGTACACTAATGGCGGCTCTTGTCAAGTACGCCGATTCTGATGGTACCAAGGATCCCCCTTCAGATGATGAAAGGACAGGGAAGGGAAAGAAGAATGGCAATGGCAAGGGCCCTCAGCATAACCCGGGGAACCAAGGAGGAGGCAAGCGGAAGGCAGATGGCAGCCTAGAGTTTGTAGCCAACGCCAGCTCACAAGGGAATAACCAGCGACGTAAGGGGAGACCCCCTCCCCGAGGCGGCGGGTCAGGCCCGACGCTGGAACAGCTGTTGAATGAGCCTTGTCCAAGGCACGGCTCTAGAGAGAAGCCAGCGACTCATCTATGGAAGGACTGTGCAATCATGAAGGCCTTTAAGAATTACAACGACCCGGGCGGCGGCTCAGGCGCCGGCGGCTTTCATGGCCCGGGCGGCGGCTCAAATTCTGGTCCTCAGAACGGTCAAGGGGGCTTTAATCAACAGTCTGGCCAGGGTCATCAACAGCAGCAGGGGGGTTATCAGACCAATCCAAAGTAGCTTAGCGGTGGACAGTATCACGTGTTTACCACTAGTTTGTGCAAGCGAGATCAGAAGCTTCACAAGAGGGCTGTGAATGCTGTTGAGCCGGCAGTTCCACGCTACTTGCGGTGGTCTGAGCAGCCTATAGTGTGGAGCAGGGAGGATCACCCTCCATGGGTGGATAATCTGGGTCACTTGGCCCTGGTGGTGGCTCCTCAGGTGGGAGGATATAAGTTCACTAAGGTGCTCATGGATGGAGGCAGCAGCATTAACATCCTCTATTATGAGACATTCCGTCGTATGGGGTTGATTGATAAGAACCTCAGCCAGTCCAACACTATTTTCCACTGGGTGGTACCTGGTAAGTCGGCTTATCCAGTCAGCAAGATTGAGTTGGAATTGGCCTTTGGAGATGAGAACAACTACAGGGTGGAGAAATTGACCTTTGAGGTGGTCAAGATAAGAAGTCTGTACCATGCCATATTTGGGCGGCCGGCTTACGCCAAGTTCATGGCACGGCCGTGTTACGTGTATTTGCAGCTCAAGATGCCAGGTCATAATGGGACCATTACGGTTCACGGCAGCCGGAAGGTGGCCTTGGAGTGTGAGGAAGGCGATGCAGCTTATGCAGAATCTGTTTGCGCAACAGAGGAGTTGAAGTTTTACAAAGACAATGTTGACCCAACAGATATGACCTCTCTGAAGAAGCCGACTACGGAGAATGAGCCGGCGATGAAATTTAAGTCAGCTGATGAGACTAAACTTGTTGATTTCGTTCCAGGAGACTCATCTCGGCAATTTAGCATCAGTGCCAATCTGGATCCAAAATAGGAAGGCGCGCTCATCGAGTTCATCCGTGAGAATAGGGACATCTTCGCATGGAAACCTTCTGACATGCCAGGTGTACCTAGAGAGCTCGCTGAGCACACTCTCAATGTTGATCCGAAATTTAAGCCGGTCAGGCAGTTCCTTCGGCGGTTTAATGAAGAGAGGCGGAAAGCTATTGGTGAAGAGGTGGCCCGGCTCTTGGCGGCCGGGTTTATTGTTGAAGTCTTTCACCCAGAGTGGTTGGCTAACCCGGTGCTCGTACTCAAGAAGAACGGCACCTGGCGGATGTGTGTGGACTACACGGACTTAAACAAGGCGTGTCCGGCTGATCCTTTTGCCCTCCCCCGAATTGATCAAATCATTGATGCTACGGCAGGTTGTGCACGCTTAAGTTTCTTGGATGCTTATTCTGGATATCATCAGATTAAGATGGCAGTTAAGGACCAGGAGAAGACGGCGTTCATCACTCCCTTTGGAGCCTTCTGCTATGTGTCTATGCCCTTTGGACTCAAGTGTGCACAGGCGACTTACCAGCGTTGTGTACAGAACTGTCTTCATAAACAGATTGGGCGCAATGTTCACGCTTATGTGGACGATATTGTGGTTAAGTCCATAAAAGAGGAAACCCTGATAGATGATTTAAGGGAAACCTTTGATAATCTCCGGATCTACAAGATGATGCTTAACCCGGCCAAGTGTGTCTTTGGTGTCCCTGCAGGCAAGCTCTTGGGTTTTTTGGTTTCTGATAGAGGCATTGAGGCTAACCCGGAGAAGATCAAGGCCATCACCTCCCTGGCTAAGCCGGCGTGTATAAATGACGTCCAGCGTTTGGCGGGTCGCATCGCTGCTTTAAGCCGGTTTATAAGCTGTTTGGGTGAGAAGGCCATGCCATTATATCAGTTGATGAAGAAAACTGATAACTTTGTCTGGAATGATGCAGCTAATACTGCCTTTGAGGATTTGAAGAAGCAGCTGGCAGAGCCTCCAGTCCTTGCTGCTCCAGTTGATAAGGAGCCCTTATTACTATACGTGGCGGCGAACACACGAGCCGTCAGTGTGGCTATGGTGGTGGAGCGCAAGGAGGAGGGTAAGGAGCATCCGGTTCAGCGGCCAGTTTATTATGTCAGCGAAGTGCTCATTGAGTCCAAGCAGCGGTATCCGCATTGGCAGAAGCTTGTTTATGGTGTGTTCATGGCGAGCCGGAAACTTAAGCATTATTTTCAGGGTCATCCCATCACTGTGGTCAGTTCTGCCCCTCTTGGTGATATCATTCAAAACAGAGAGGCCACAGGGAGAGTAGCTAAGTGGGCTATAGAGCTTGGACCTCATGGTCTCAAGTACGTGCCACGCAATGCTGTTAAATCTCAGGCCTTGGTGGATTTCATCAATGACTGGACAGAGTCACAAGTGCCCGAGCAGAAGCCGGACAACACATATTGGACTATCCACTTTGATGGGTCCAGGCAGTTGGAGGGCTCGGGGGCTGGAGTCGTGTTGGCTTCCCCTAAAGGTGACAAGTTTCATTATGTGCTACAGTTGCTGTTTCCTTGTACTAACAACGCGGCTGAGTACGAGGCCTTGCTCCATGGTCTTCGGATGGCTAAAGAGATGAGCTTAAGCCGGGTAAGGTGCTTCGGCGACTCAGACTTGGTGGCTCAACAAGTATCAGGAAAGTGGGATTCCAAGGACCCCCTCATGGCGGCTTATCGCCGCGAGATTGATGCTATTGCTGGGCACTTTCAGGGTTATCAAGTGGAACACATCGATCGCAGGAAGAACGAGGCGGCGGATGCTTTAAGCCGGCTGGGCTCTCAGCGAAAACCGGTGCCGCCCAACACTTTCCTGGACGTCCTGTATAGCCCTTCTGTTAAGTTGCCCACAGAGGAAGACTTGGATGTCCCTGACCCAGAGGCACGACTGGTGGCGGCTCTCCATATCATACCAGACTGGACAATGCCATACCTGGCTTACATGACCAGGGGCGAGTTGCCTGAGGATGAAACTTTGGCCAGGCAAATAACCCGGCGGGCTAAGTCAATGATTGTTATCAATGGGGAGTTGCATCACCGCAGTGTTACGGGGGCGTTTCAGCGTTGTGTTTCCCCTAAGGAAGGTCAAGAGATCTTGCGTGAGATCCATGAAGGGGATTGTGGCCATCACGCCGGCTCAAAGTCTCTTGTGGCCAAGGCTTTTCGCCATGGTTTTTATTGGCTGACGGCTCATGCTGATGCGGAGGACTTGGTTAGTAAATGTGATGGTTGCCAGAGGTTTTCACGACGGGCTCATGTGCCGGCTCAGGAGCTGAGGATGATCCCAATCACTTGGCCCTTTGCGGTCTGGGGGCTTGATATGGTTGGGCCTTTCAAAAGGTCCAAGGATAAGAAGACCCACCTCTTGGTGGCAGTTGACAAATTCACAAAGTGGGTGGAAGCTGAGCCAGTTAGCAAGTGTGATGCAGCCACGGCGGTTCAATTTATGAAAAAGGTGATTTTCCACTTTGGCTTTCCGCACAGCATTATAACTGAAAATGGCACCAATCTCTCCAAAGGCGCCATGGAAGAGTTTTGTCAACGCGAGCATATCCGACTTGATGTTTCCTCAGTGGCTCATTCTCAATCCAATGGTCAAGCTGAGAGAGCTAATCAGGAGATTCTGAAGGGTATCAAGCCCCGGCTTTTGGTCCCTTTGCAACGGACGCCGGGTTGTTGGGTGGAGGAGTTGCCCTCCGTGTTATGGAGCATCAACACTACTCCTAACAGGTCTACAGGTTTTACGCCTTTCTTCATGGTTTATGGAGCAGAAGCAGTCCTCCCCAGTGACATCCGTCACGACTCGCCTCGAGTGGCGGCTTACGTTGAGGCGGATAATGAACAGGCACGCCAAGATGCTCTTGACTTGTTGGACGAACAACGTGACGTGGCAGCAGCCCGTTCAGCGATTTACCAACAAGACATGCGCCGTTATCATAGCCGCCGGGTTAAATCCCGGGTCTTCCAGGAAGGCGATCTCGTGCTCCGGCTCATCCAGGATCAAGCAGATGCACACAAGTTATCCCCGCCTTGGGAAGGGCCCTTTGTGGTCAGCAAGAACTTGCACAACGGGTCATATTACCTCATTGACATTCGGGAGCACAAAGATTCACGTAAGTCGGAGGAAGAGACCCGTCGGCCGTGGAACATAGCTCAGCTTCGGCCTTACTACACTTGAGCCACCGGCTCTCGTGGTGTACATATTTCTTTCCGCCATGTATATATTATGATAAGCAATAAAGCAGGACCTCTGTCCTTTTTTCTCCTCCAAATATGCACGTGTTGTTTTCATTGCAAGATTACATGATGACTTAAAGGAGGATCCGGCTTATGATCGTATTCGAATTTAGCCGTAAGCAATAAGGTCACTTGGGGGCTTCCTATTCAAACATGGGTCGTATTCGAACCAAAGAGAACATAGCTGTCGATACCCATTTGATTGGCAAAGTGCCGAGCTCATTGGGAGGTTACCTTTGGTCATATTTGAATCATAGTTTAACCCCTCTGAGAACCGACGTGGATCGTATTCGAATCAGCGTCGTTAAACAATTATTAAAAATCACTTGGGGGCTTCCTGTTCAAACATGGGTCGTATTCGAACCAAAGAGAACATAGCTGTCGGTACCCTCTTGATTGGCATCGCCACACCCACTGGGGGCTATATGATCGTATCCGAATCTTAGCTTAACCCCTTTTGGGCTGGGTCTCTGGTCGTATTCGAACCGGAAGCCCCTAAGTTCTTCTGCTTTATTACAAGTTTTCTCTGATTATGTCAAGGTGTGTACAGCCGGGTCTCACTTTGCCGGCTTAACTTTGGTTTACAGTATTGCTGAACGCAATGGGTGTTATAAGACAGGTAAACCGGAGTTGCGGTACCAACTTTCTCCTCCGGGTTATCTAAACCGGAAGTATGCTTGCCGGCCGTTAAGTATGTTCTTACGGCTGTATTCAGGATATAATTGAAGACAAGTCCTTTTTGATTCATATTTCGGGTTATCTAAAATTTACGATTCTCAGGGTGGTAAGCCGCCTCGAGACTTGTGATTTGCCCTTCTATGCAGGATAATTAAAGGCACCTCTTTTAAGGTTAAGACAAACAAAGGATTGATTATGACCCGGAGAAACATCAAAGAGACAACTTCAAAAGACTTCAGCATTCAATAAGTGCACGATGGCACGGCAGAGATAAACTGTTGCACCTATTCTATTACAAGACTTGTTGAGTCCAAAAAGGGTGAGGCATTGTTTGGTAAACCGCCAGCCAAGTTATGACGCTTGCTGAGTTGACGTCTACGGCTCGTTCCTATCTTCTCCTCCGGCTGATCCCAAGACCTGGAAAGTTGATGACTTCCAGTCGATGCCGCTGAGAGCTTCGAATTGGGCTTCCTCGTCAATTAACCCGGCCGGGTCAATCTCCGGGGCGAAAGTGTGCTGATGAGCCGGCGGGATCAAGTTGAGAGCTTCATAGCGAGGGGTCGGGATCCTCTGATTCTCCGCATTGTAACCCGGCTGGTACTTGGTCAGATCTGTATCGTTGCCGATAAGAGTAGCCACCGGGCGTACGGCCTTCACGCAAGCTGCGAAGTCCTTCTGATCGAAAGCGGAGCCGTCTTCCTTCAGGCTTGGATAGCCAAGGGCGATGTCCGCCGGGTCTAACTCCGGCAGGAATGCCTTGGCCCGGCTCAGCGCGGCGATTGCTCCGGCTCTTGCAGAGGCCCGTCGCAGCTCTTGAATCCGTTGAGGCAGTACAGCGAGCCGGCGAAGGACTTCTGCCAAGTGAGTCGGCACCTCGTTGGATAAGGCCACCACAGCTAAGGCACGCTGTGACCCGGTGTAGAGCTGCTCCACCAGGGTATACACGGCCTTCAGCTTGGTGACCATGCTCTGGTTGAGGTTGGCACTTCTGGGACCTGTTTAACAAAGACAGATAAGCCGCCGACCAGGATGAAATTATGAGATATACACATTCTAAAACTTGATGAAAGCCGGCGAGACGACTTACCGAAGATTGCGGCCACCATTTGGGACACTTGGCGCTTTAGGCCGGAGAGCTCAGGGTCTTCTCGGAGAGAGTCTTCTCCGCCTGTTCAGCCCGGGTCACCAATGCGGCCTTTTCTTCGGCCCATGCCTTCCGCTCAGCATCGAACTCCGTCTTTAGCTTCTCTTGCGCGGCGATGCTGGACACGAACTTGGCGTTTGCCTTCCGGGTCTGCATTTCTTGCATCTTCAGCCGGCTCGTGAGATCAGCCAGGTCAGTCTCCAGCTTCTTGCCAGCAGCCTGTATAAGTTTTCGGGTTATGGCATGAACAATTATTCTACAAATTTAAAGTCCCAAGCGTTTTCCAAGCAAAGACACTTGGCACTTGGGGGCTAATGCATATTGAACGTTTTCTATCTACATATTGCCGGTTCAAATGGAGTAAGCCGGAACCTAAGTCTACAACGTACTCAGTCATAAGTCGTCGACTTGGGGGCTAGCATGGTACAGGTAACTAAGCAGTAAATAAGAGGACAAAAGGATGTTACCTCAGACTTCTGCTGGATCTGGGTCACCATGGCAACCTCGGCGTCCCGGCTCTTGTGCACTTGGCTGATGTAGCCAGAGATGAGCTCTCCAATGCTCAGGTTGGTGTAGTCGGAGAGGTCCAGGTTCACCCGGTGGGGCTGCAGCAACTCCCCCTTAGCGGAGCACTTGGCCAGCACGGTAGGTCTCCCCGGTTCAACGAACTCCGTCCGGGTGATTACCACGTCCGGGTCATTTGTTGGTTGGGCCGAGCCGGAGGCCTTCGGGTCAGTAGAGGCTTCTACAGGCGCCGTGTCCATTGGAGTGGTGGCTTCGGGGGCGGAGGCAGCTGGCGGGTCTTGGACCGTCACCTCCGGCTCAGGCAAATCCGGCACTCCGGCCGACTTGGTTTTCTTCACCCTCTTGGTGAGCTTTGCCTGGGCACTGAAAGAACAACAAAGGTTAGTACAAAAAATATGAGTAAAGATCAGAACAACATGAGATGATTATCGTTACCCGGGCGCGGTCTTGAAAGCCGGCAGATTCGACTGCATAGAGTCGCCGGAAGAAGGGGAAGTCTCCTGATAATTGGAGTCAGAAGAATTAAGCGGTTGGCGTATAACACCCGCAAAAGGATGAAAAGGGTATAATTTTGCGATCACCTCGGTCTGGCATTTCCTTGATGCATCAGGTAACCCGGAGGAGAGGCCAGTGTCCTTGCTGGTCCGGGTGTGCCGCCGGCTCTCATGAACCTGTCGCTTCAAAATAAATTGAGGATCTTGGTAAGCTAAAGGATGGGAAAAGCTTACTTTCCGGGTTACTCTTCGGGTTTTTAGCCTTGGTAAGGGCTCCGAGTCGGAGGAAAGTATTCTTACCTCTTCAACCACCGGGTTACTGGCTCCGGTGTCCTCCTGTTGATAAACAGCATTGATAAGGCAGACAGAAATAAACGACAAGTATAACAAGAGTTTACAGGTTTGGGAATTACCTCAGACTCGGAGCTGTCACTTAGCTGCAACAGCTCCGAAGCAGTGGGCCTACTTCCCTTCTTACGGGGAGCGGCTTTCTTGGCGGCTTTCTTCACCTTTCTGGCCTTCTTGGCCGCCTCATGGTCATATTTGACCCGCCAGAACTTGTCGTCAGCCTGAAAAATACAATGATGATTTCTTCAAACGATTCAGATGAAGGTTATATACAGAA
The DNA here is from genome assembly GCF_002575655.3 of Aegilops tauschii subsp. strangulata. Taxonomy (NCBI): domain Eukaryota; kingdom Viridiplantae; phylum Streptophyta; class Magnoliopsida; order Poales; family Poaceae; genus Aegilops; species Aegilops tauschii. The sequence continues at coordinate 320,289,291 of NC_053038.3, read as the reverse complement.
GAAGATAGGATGATCAGATTGGCGGCTTACCGCTGGGGCTGGGTTGGTCTTGCAGAAGGGGGCTAACCCGGTCCTTCCACAGTCTGCCAGGCTCTCGTTCAAGAGAGCCTTGGTCATCTCCTCTGCAACGTCTTCAGGAAGATCATTGCGGCTGTGTCTCTGAGGGTCGTCTTTTCGGCCCGTGTACTCACACATTAAGCCGGGGCGGCGGCTCAATGGGATCACCCGCCATGAGATCCAGACCCGGACCAGATCGATTCCATTTAGACCATTGCCCAGGAGAGCCTTGATCCTGTTGATGGTGGGAAGCAGAGGTTGGCGCTCCGTCGGAGTCAGTTTGTCTGACAATGGGTGTGTTGACTCCAGACGTGATGGGCGAAAGCCGGGCAGCGGACTTTCATAAGCTGGTGACGTATCTTGGCAATAGAACCAAGTCATGTTCCAGTCCTTTGGGTGGCTCGGCGGCTCGGCATAAGGGAAAAGACAGTCTCTTCGCCGCTGAATGGAGATGCCACCTAGCTCTAGACTTGGTCCATTGGCGCACTCATTCTGACGGTTTAAGTAAAAAAGCTCTCTGAAGAGTAGCAGACTAGGTTCTTCTCCAAGATAAACCTCGCAGAAGACTTGGAAATTGCAGATGTTGGACACTAAGTTGGGTCCTATATCTTGAGGCCGCAAGTCGAAGAAGTTCAGAACGTCTCTGAAAACTTTGAACCGGGCGGTGCGAAGCCCCGGCTCATATGATCCGCAAAAATCACTACCTCCCCGTCCTTTGGCTGTGGTCTCTCTTCCGACGGGTCAGGGGCACGGTAGGACATGACATCCTTCTTGGGCAGATATCCGGACTTAACAAAATCTGCTAGGGTCTCATTGGTGATGTTGGACCTCATCCAGTTGCAAGTGATGGGAGCTTTGGGAGGCATGGTGAAAGACGGTGGTCTATGATAAAAGGAAAAAACGTCCGGGTTAATTATGAGCCGGAGGAAATCTATAGTTCAATGTCAAGGTGGCGGCTTATGAAGGGGACTAATGGTATACACTTAAGTGCATCGGGCTATTTAAGCCGCCGAGGGATTGAGAGTAATTTGCTCGTCTACAGGCCTTATTACAGCTAAGCCGGAAATTTTTATGGCGCATGGCTTTCTTTAAGCTGGACGGTTCTACGGCGCGTGGTTTCTTTAAACCGGAACTATAAACCGCCGGGATTCAATGATTGCAGTTTTTTACTAAGTGTGGTAAAACAGGTTTCACACATGGCAGTAACTTTTTTGGATCAAAATGGTCGGGCAAAAGAAAGAATTTCTAGACCTAGAAACAGAAGCGAGGGAGTTCTTGGGCTCGAACAAAGTTCCTATGCAGTAAAAAGAGAGCTGCTTGCGTGTAAAATGGGTGCTAAACGGTCACCGCACTAGTTCTATGCAGATCTAAGATCAAAAGGAGCAGTAAGAAAGAAAACTACCGGAGTTTGTGGCAATGGTGATGAACTACGAAGAACACGGACGAACTACTCGAGCCCTAGTACGGATCTGCCCTATGGAGTAGCGGAGACTCACCGGAGCTGGAGAGGAGCGGAGGTTGCCGCCGTTTGTCTGGTCCGAGTCAGGGTGATGCAGCGGCCAAGGTTGACAAAGACCGGGGGCGCGACGGCGGTGGCAGTAGCAGAGCTCGGGCAGAGGAGCAATGGCACGAGGAAGAAGATGGAGAGAGAAGTGGCTGAGAGCCCGTCGGGCCGGCCTATTTATAAGGCAAGCTCATGAGTGGACGCGAGGATCAAGGAGTCCACGGCGTGGTTATCTCCTCATGAAACGCCTCGATTTTCGGGATGAAAGTAAATGCAAAGATCCCTTGTGGATCTGGCGGAGTAAACAACGGGCTTAATGGAGGATGACGTCACGGCGGATTATCCGGAGTCCAGAGGAGGACGTCACGCCGGGTTATGGCCTTCACACAAATGGTAAGCCGGAGATTTTTTCTGGTGAAAGAATTGAAGATTGACATGAGCCGGCTCAAATCAATCTGGGGCCTAATGTTGAGGATATAGACCTTAGAGTCACCCGCCAGGAGGGGCCGGGTTACTCTAATGGTCATTACCAGAAGCCCGGCGCCAAGCTTGAAGACGGTGGGCCAAAGATGGGCTTAAGACCCGGATATGGCTTAAGGCCCGTAGTTACAATCATTATCATGGTAGAACTTGTAGTGTAAGGCAAGAATAGCTGAGAGTCCGAGCCGGACACTCTTATGAGCCGGCCGGGACTCTGAGAGCTGCTGGGCGTCAGCCTCCCTATATAAAGGGACGACCCGGCAGCGGTTTAGGGACAAGAACAATCTCATCAAGAGCCGGGCATAGCAGTCTAGCTCCCTGGTGATCGTAGCCCTAATCAATACCACCTCAAACTGGACATAGGCTTTTACCTTCACCGTAAGGGGCCGAACCAGTATAAACCCTCGTGTTCCTTGTCCCGCATTAACCCCTTCAAGCTTCCTAGTAGCGATGGCTCCACGACTAAGTCCTAGCTCGAGGACATCTGCCGTGACAATTCCACGACAGTGCCGAAGCGAATGTTTGTGCCCATGGCCTTCTGGAAGGAGTCCCAGAACTTGGAGGTGAAGATGCTTCCACGATCTGAAGAAATCAATTGTGGAATGCCGTGCAAAGAGACAATTCTGGAGGTGTAAAGCTCTGCCAGCTGAGCTGCTGTGATGGATTCTTTGATTGGAAGGAAATGAGCCACTTTAGAAAGCTTGTCGATGACAACGAAGATAACATCATTTCCACGCTTGGACTTTGGAAAGCCAGTCACGAAGTCCATTTCGATATGATCAAACTTCCATTCTGGGATAGCAAGAGGTTGAAGGAGACCAGCTGGTCGTTGGTGTTCTGCTTTCACTCTTCGACAGACATCACATTCATTCACGAATTGAGCAATTTCTCGCTTCATTCGAGTCCACCAATACGACTGCTTGAGGTCATGGTACATCTTCGTACTTCCGGGATGAATGGAAAGGAGAGAATTGTGCGCCTCGTTCATTATGACTTTCCTTAGATCACCTTTAGGAACCACAATCTGGTCCTCGAAGAATAAAGTGTCTCTGTCATCAATGCGATAGCACTTGTATTTGGAAAGACCCTTGTCGATACCATGTTTCACCTTCTTCACCATGGCATCAAGGAGTTGTGCCTCACGAATTTGATCTTCCAAAGTAGGAGATACTATGAGGTTGGAAAGAAAGCCTTGAGGAACAACTTGGAGATTCAGCTTGCGGAAAGCTTCACAAAGATCCGGTTGGAATGGCTTGAGAATTAAGCTGTTGCAATAAGCCTTCCTGCTTAAAGCATCTGCAATGACATTTGCTTTGCCTGGAGTATATTCAATACTCGGATTGTACTCTTGAATCATTTCGACCCATCGAGTCTGCCTGAGGTTGAGGTTGGGCTGAGTGAAGATATACTTGAGACTCTTGTGATCGGTGAAAATGTCCACTTGTCTTCCCAACAAGAGATGTCTCCACGTTATTAATGCATGGACAACTGCCGCCAACTCAAGATCGTGAGTGGGGTAGTTCTTCTCGTTGGGCTTCAACTGATGAGAGGTATAGGCCAAAACTTTCTTCTCTTGCATTAACACAGCACCGAGACCTTGGAGAGAAGCATCACAGAAAACTTCAAACGGCTTGGATTCATCAGGAGGAGTTAAGACAGGAGCTGTGACTAGTTTCTCTTTGAGAGTGTTGAAAGCAACGTCACACTCAGGAGACCAGACATACTTCACATGCTTCTGGAGGAGGTTGGAAAGAGGCTTTGCAATCTTGGAGAAATTCTCAACGAATCTTTGGCAATAGCTTGCAAGACCGAGAAAACTGCGGAGCTGCTTGACATTCTGAGGAGGTTCCCAATTCACAATTGCGGACACCTTCTCGGGGTTAACAGCGATGCCCTTGGCAGAGATGATGTGACCAAGGAAAAGAACTTCATCGAGCCAAAACTCACATTTAGAGAACTTCACATAGAATTGATACTCTCTGAGCTTGTCGAGCACCAATCGCAAATGTTTGGCGTGATCCTTCTTATTCTTGGAGAAGACCAAGATATCATCGAGATACACCAGAACGAGTTCATTGGTATAGGGGTTGAAGATGAAATTCATCATCCGAAAGAACACTGGAGGAGCATTGACAAGGCCGAAAGACACGACGGTATATTCATAAGAACCAAAGCTTGTTCTGAATGCTGTCTTGGGAATATCTTCTTCACGAATGCGAATCTGATGATAACCCATACGAAGGTCAAGCTTCGAGAATACTTTAGCACCTTTGAGTTGCTCAAATAGCTCATTGATGTTGGGAAGTGGATACTTGTTCTTGATTGTCTTCTTGTTCAATGGACGGTAGTCGACACAAAGTCGGTCCGTGCCATCCTTCTTCTTGACAAAAAGAACACCACAACCCCATGGAGAAGAACTCGGTCTGATCAAACCCAGACGCTCTTGTTCATCGAGATGTTTCTTCAATTCCTTCAGCTCGTTGGGTCCAAGCTTGTATGGACGCTTGCAAACGGGTTCAGTGCCTGGCTCTAGTTCGATAACGAACTCAACTGGCCGATGAGGAGGCATACCCGGAAGCTCTTCTGGAAAGACATCTTGATACTCACAAACGACTGGAATTTGAGAGATGGCATTCAATTCGCCCTTCTCATTGAGAGAGAAAAACTGAATGGTTTCATCACGAGCGGCATAAATAATCACATCCTCAGGAGAGTGTGTCAATTGAATTTCCCTGGCAGCACAATCGAGTTGAGCCTTGTGCTTAGAAAGCCAGTCCATCCCGAGAATTAGATCAATATCCGAGTCACCAAGAACAACTGGAGAAGACTGGAATTTATAGTCGCCCATCTTGATGGAAATATCGGGAGCAACCAAACTAGAAGTCAAAAGCTTTCCCGGAGAAACAACTTGCATAACTTTGGATAAGATCTCTGTGTCAACATTGTGCTTCGATGCAAAAGGGTGTGACAAGAAAGAATGCGATGCACCAGTATCAAAAAGAACTTTTGCAGGAATATCATTAACTGAGAGATTACCCATTATCACATTAGTAGATTCCTCCACTTGAGCTGCATTCATCATGTTCACCTTTGCAGACTTTGGATTATGCTTGACCACTGCATTGCTGGAAGATCTGACAGGAGGAGCAGGAGGCAGACGCCTTTGGTTGAAGCACTTGTTAGCATAGTGACCTTTCTGCTGACATTTGTTGCAAGTCACCTCTGAGAGTGGACGGTGATAAGGAGCATTGGACTTTGGAGCTTGATTCTGAGACTTGTTCTGATAGCCAGAGTTGGAAGAGTTGGAAGAACCATGGCCACCTTTGTTCTACTGCTGGTAAGGCTGACGAAACAGAGGAGGAGGAGGCAACCAGAACTTCTGTTGCTTAGTTGTCACAAGTGAGGAAGAAGAAGACTGAACTGCGTCTCTGACTCTCTTCTTAGAAGCCTCACACTTGAGCTGAGCAGCCTCTTGCTTCGGTGCCATATTGTAGAATTGATCAAACTGAGTAGGCTCGACAAGAACGAGAGCTAACTGCAGATCCTCTTTAAGGCCACCTCTGAAGTGATAGATCATGCTCTTTTCATCAGGAAACGTCTTGTTTAGCGAAGCGAGCAAGTTTCTGAAACTGGATGTTGTATTGATACATAGACATGTTGCCTTTCTTGAGATTGCGGAACTCCTCACGCTTGCTCTCAACAACACTTTGGGGAATGTGGTGCGCTTTGAAGTCCTGACAGAAGTCAGTCCAAGTGATCACACGACCTCCTCTGGAATCTTTGTATTGCTGAAACCAATCAGCAGCTTGGTCCTTGAGCTGAAAAGAAGCGAACTTGACATAGTCCTCAGGCCTGACATTGCTACATTCAAAATGCCTGTTGATGTCCACGAGCCAATCATCGGCATCCGTGGCCTCGGCACAGTAGCTGAAAGACTTGGGCTGATTTGCGAGGAACTGGTTGAGTGTAGCAAAGTTAGGCTGATTGTTGCCTTGACCTTGATTGCCTTGATTGCCTTGCCCTTGAGTACGTTCTTGCAAGAGTTGCAGAATCATTTGAGCATTGGCGTTGGTGGCTGCCATGATAGCCTGCCATGCCTCCGGAGGCGGAGGTGGTGGCGGAGGGTTCGCTTGACTCCCTTCATTGCGATCCGGATTCTGACGCGTTGGCGGAGCCATCCTGAAGAGGGTGACATCCGTTATCATCTTGATAGACAAATAGATAAGTAGAATCAACGGATAGAAATTGCAACATATAGTCTTCACAATAAACATTCGAACGAGGATGAATGAATGAATTCCGTAGTAAATCATCACACTTCCATAAGTTGAGAAGCCACTTGAAAAAGATATGGAATCAACATATGACTTCGAAGCAACTCGAATATCACAATACAAAACAAAACAAGGTATTGGCTTGCGGAATAAGCCGGAACAAACATATGATAGAGATTTCGTCCGAAGTTTTTGTGGTGGGGCCCACACGGGCTCAATCGTACAGCACCATCATGTACAAGGCTGTGCACATGACATACGAAGCGTCCCCGAGTCGGCATAGCCAAGGACTCTTTAAGACACTACGAGACCACTGTAAAACCAACCGTGTACAGGCGGACCACTAGACGTCGAACCCCAATCTCATATCATGCGTCTGTCGGAAAGATATCCTAAGGCTACTTGAATTCCCACTTATAAACTCCTGAAACTTTCTGGTTATGCAATCTGGTGTAGGGGATACAGGGGACACAAAATATATATCACCCAAACTAACAATCCCTAGATCCAGCTGTATCCATCCGTCAACACATAACCAAGAAACCTTCGGAAATCGTTTACCTCAACCTTCGAAAAGCATCCGTTATACAAGTTATGGCAATACTCCCGAACTCCCGCCCCAGTACTGAGTGGCATCGAGGTGATCTCACCAACAATTGTATAAAAGAGATTTCGATGTCGGCGAAACTCAGGTATTCCAGAACTGCAACGATAAAATTGTGACGACAACACCTCAGAGCTCAACTCCCCGGGACACTGCCACAACCCCTAAATGTCAGGAGGCACCAAGAACAATGTTCTCGTCACAAAACCATTGGAACGATTCCAAGATACCCGCGTGATCCTAAAATTTTTTTTTAGTGAAATTTGAGGAGAGAAAAGTCAAAAATTCTACGTCAGGAGACCTCACCAGAGCGACGAAGGGACTGAGGAGTAAAAAGAATCCTACTCTCCGATATATATAATCCTAAGACTCAAAATATTTTTGTTCTAGACTCAACAACGCCAGCGATTCGATCAAGCAGGGGGCTCCTAAGTCGGGGATGGCTTTGATTACCAACTTGTAACGCCCACGATGCGACTATATCTCCCACATGTCGAGGCACGACTTAGAGGCATAACCGCATAGTGGTTTTGTCGCAAGAAGGGTCATCTTCACACAATCCCATGTAATGAACAAGAATGGGATAAAGAGTTGGCTTACAATCGCCACTTCACACAATACATAAATATTATTCATACATCATCCAAAATACAAACATAGACCGACTACGGTCAAGATCCAGATGAAAATAAGACAACCCCAAATGCTAGATCCCCGATCGTCCCAACTGGGCTCCACTACTGATCATCAGGAAAAGACACATAGTAACGACCACGTTCCTCGTCGAACTCCCACTTGAGATCGACCCCATCATCTGCACTGGCATCGTCGGCACCTGCAACTGTTTTGGTAGAATCTGTGAGTCACGGGGACTCAGCAATCTCACACCCGCGAGATCAAGACTATTTAAGCTTATAGGAAAGGGAGGTGTAATGAGGTGGAGCTGCAGCGGCAATAAGCATATATGGTGGCTAACTTGCGCAAAAGAGAGAGAGAAGAGAAGCAACGGAGCGGTCGTCATCTAGCAATGACCAAGAAGTGATCCTGAACTCCTACTTACGTCATACATAACACAGACCGTGTTCACTTCCCGGACTCCGCCGAGAAGAGACCATCACGGCTACACACGCAGTTGATGTATTTTAAATTGGGTCAAGTGACAAGTTCTCTACAACCGGACATTAACAAATTCCCATCTGGCTCATAACCACGGGCACGGCTTTCGAAAGATATCCGGTTGTAGAGAACTTGTCACTTGACCCAATTTAAAATACATCAACTGCGTGTGCAGCCATGATGGTCTCTTCTCAGCGGAGTCCGGGAAGTGAACACGGTCTGTGTTATGTATGACGTAAGTAGGAGTTCAGGATCACTTCTTGGTCATTGCTAGATGACGACCGCTCCGTTGCTTCTCTTCTCTCTCTCTTTTGCGCAAGTTAGCCACCATATATGCTTATTGCCGCTGCAGCTCCACCTCATTACACCTCCCTTTCCTATAAGCTTAAATAGTCTTGATCTCGCGGGTGTGAGATTGCTGAGTCCCCGTGACTCACAGATTCTACCAAAACAGTTGCAGGTGCCGACGATGCCAGTGCAGATGATGGGGTCGATCTCAAGTGGGAGTTCGACGAGGAACGTGGTCGTTACTATGTGTCTTTTCCTGATGATCAGTAGTGGAGCCCAGTTGGGACGATCGGGGATCTAGCATTTGGGGTTGTCTTATTTTCATCTGGATCTTGACCGTAGTCGGTCTATGTTTGTATTTTGGATGATGTATGAATAATATTTATGTATTGTGTGAAGTGGCGATTGTAAGCCAACTCTTTATCCCATTCTTGTTCATTACATGGGATTGTGTGAAGATGACCCTTCTTGCGACAAAACCACTATGCGGTTATGCCTCTAAGTCGTGCCTCGACACGTGGGAGATATAGCCGCATCATGGGCGTTACATGCACTTTTCGGTCTGACCGAAACTTGCAAATCGGTGTGACCGAGTTCAACTCTCAGTGAAACCCTAGCAATCTCGGAGTCACCAAATTGTGTCTCAGTCTGACCGGTATCACTAGTTTAGACTCCAAAAGTTGCTTCGGTGTCACCGAGTTTAACAAATCGGTAGCTCCGAAATGCTTTCTTTGGAGAACTAAAACTAAGTTCTTGACTCATTTGTTTTGCAAAATCTCTGCACTTTGTGACACTCATCCACTCTATCTCATTTGTAACTATTCACAGGGTCAGCTGTCAGTTTGCTTTGCCAGAATGTCTAATCAGAGTGATAGCCAGAACAAGTCAGAAGAGCAGGTGAACATGAGTGAGGGCACTAGTCCCTCTAGCAGCTATGATGAGGGTAGCAGGAGCACCCCAAGCAACTTGCCCGAAGCAGCTACAAGGACAAGGATGAAGAGAAACTCTGACTCAGAAGATGAGGATTATGTTTCTGCTGAGGAAGAGGTCAGCTCCAAGAAGAAGGTGCTGAAAAAGGAATATGTTGTTGCTGCTGCAACTAAGTCAGGACTGCACAAGAAGGAACCTGCCAAGAAAATGCCCATGTCTAAGGCCAGAGCCTCCACTCTTGAAACATCCAAATCAACTGGTGGTGAGGCTGCTGGTGAGGGCAAGAAGAAAAAGGAAAGAAAGAGAGGGAGATGGTGCAAGAAAGTGGATCCTATGGTAGAATTTAAGAGACACTCATTTGAGGATGAAGAAGAGGAAGAGGATGCTACACCATCATCAAAGTCTCAAAAGCTGATGGGGGATGCCATCAAGTCTGGGGCTGCCCCTTCTAAGCCCAAGACAGCTCCCAAAGCTTCTGCTCCAGCTCCAAAGACTGCACCCAAGAGGAGCACAAGAAAATATTCCAGCTGCTGAGAAGAACAAGGCCCCGGTGCCTGAAACTGAGATTGATGAAGAAGATGTTGAAGCCCAAGTGCTTAGGAAACTCAAACCCAAGATTCCATACCATGATGACAATCATCCAGTGGCAGAAAACATGAAAATCAGAAAGGATGCAGGTCTCAGACTATGGAGACAATCTGATCCATACGTTGTGAGGAGAAGGACTGCTGTGGATTACAGGTTTCACACCAAAGAGCAGCATGATTTCTATGAGACTGCCTTGCTTGATAAGAAGCCCATTGTTTGTGATATGAAGTGGGCAGATTGGAAATATATTAACAACAATGAAGACCATTTTCCAGGAGTGCATGAGAGCTTCAGGCTATGTGGAGTGGACAAGTTTGTGGGTTAGAAGTGGACCAAGTGGAATGATGAACTCATCATGCAATTCTACTCCACAACACATTTTTATCCTGATGGGAAAATTGTCTGGATGTCTGAAGGTACTAGGTACCAGTCTACAGTTGATGAATGGGAAAAATTGATTAATGCACCTGAAGAGCAAGAGGATGACATAGATGTATATGCCAAGAAGAAGAAGGATCACAACTCCATGGCAAATATGTACAGGGAGATTTCTGACAAAGCCTTGGAAACTCACAAGATGGGCTCTGTCTACTATTTTTTGTCTGGATTGACCGCAATCAACACTATATTGAGGCATACTTTGTTGCCCAAGTCTGGAGATCATAGAATGATTAGAGGTCACTCCATCAACCTCGTGCAGTTGTTTGATGTGCCCCAAAAGTTCAGTCATGAGCCTGATTGTTGAGACAATCAAGAGGACAGCTGCTGATCAAAAGAGGTCATGTGGGTATGCTCCACACATTCAGATGCTCATCAACTCCAAGATGGGCACATGTACTTATCTGTTAGACAAGGAACATCTACCCTTGAGGCCAGATTTTGAGGACAACACTGTTTTCATGAATGAAGATGACCCCACATCTATAGAGGCACAAGAGAAAAGAGAGAAAGCTAAGGCTGAGAAAGCTGCAAAGATGCCAAGTGCTGAAGAGGCATCTCAAGTGTTTCTAAAAACTAATCAAGATCAACTTGGATATCTAATTCAAGCCACCTTGAGGATTGAGAAGGGCTTGGCCACCCTAATTCAGAACCAAGAGAGCCTGGAAAGGATCATTGAGACTAAATTTTATGATCTTGATTTAAAGGTGACAGAGATGCAGACAGCAGTTGAGCAGCTCCAAGAAGAAGCTGAGGAGAGGAAAGGGCAGGCTACCACAGATGCCTTTCAGAGAGTGCCAAGAGGGCAGAGATCTGCTGCAGTGCCCATGGCTGACACAAGAGAAACTACATCAGCAGCTGCAGCCACAGCATCAGTGCCACCTTCAGCTGCCACTCCACCAGCTCCAACAACCTCCACAGATGCATTCATCCTTGGAGTCCTCTCAACGCCTCCTCCCGAAGATCAAACCTAGAGAGACGCATAGCACTATGCATTTTCAAGCCTTTTTGTAACTTGTTGCCAAAGGGGGAGAAAGTGTATAGATCATAGGCTTCGAGAGAGAGAGAGCTTTGCTTCTTCTTTTTTGCCTTCTTTGCTATTTGGTTGATACTTATTTGTGTGCTTGCTTGATACTCTTTGTCTATGTGTGTGAGATACTTGTATGATCATGTGTTTGATCATATCCTACACTAATGCTTGTGCTTGAATGATGTTATCTTTTATCTCTCTTATATGATCATTCACTTTGTCTTGGTGATGAGTGCATATTTTACTTTCTATCATTTTGAGCGCTCCACCAAGATGTATGTGACATGGAAGAGTAACCCATGATCCTAATCGGTTGTGCATTTGCATTTAAAAGAAAATTTTAAATAATGCACAAATTTAGGGGGAGCTCTTGCTTATCACATACTTCTCAAAGCGACAATGTATTTCAATCTTATTATCATTTGTCGAAGCTTTGATCTATATGTTGTCATCAATTACCAAAAGGGGGGAGATTGAAAGTGCAACTATCCCTGGGTGGTTTTGGTAATTCCTAACAACATATAGCTCATTGAACTAAAGCTCTTTCAAGATGATCATTTCATAAAGTTCAATGATTGGCATGGCATGGACTAGGAATGTGGACCCCTCAAAATGCTAAGGACACGTATTGGCTCAAGCTCAAGACTCTACATTTTCATTTTAGTGATCCAAGATCACATTGACTCCATAGGAAAAGCCAATACTATTAAAAGGGGATGAGGTGTTGCTTAATGGCTTGCTTGCTCAAAATGCTTAGTGATATGCTCCAAAATCCCTCAACCACTTTCTCACATTCACATATGTCCCAAACCAAAAGTCAAACTCGGCCCCACCGATTTGATCTATCCGGCGCCACCGAGTTCATTTGACATAGCCACTGCCAGAAACCCTAATCTGTTCGGCCTCACCGATAGGGATCTCGGTCTCACCGAGATGGGATTGCAAACTCTCTGTTTCCCTTCGTAACGTTTTGGTCTAACCGAGATAAGCGATCAGTCCCATCGAGTTCACAATGCAAACTCTCTGTTTCCTTTGCGTAACGTTTCGGCCTCACCGAAATGAGCGATCGGTCCCACCGAGTTTGCCTGACCAACTCTGTGTGTGCCTATTACAGAAAATTGGTCTTACCGAGTTTATGTGATCGGTCTCACCGAGATTACGTTATGCCCTAACCCTAATGAAATCGGTCCCACCGAAAAAGCCTAACGTTCACATTTTGAACTGAATAGGTCCGACCGAGTTTCATGATTCGGTCCCAGCGAGTTTGGTGAATTGTGTGTAACGGTTAGATTTTGTGCAGAGGCTATATATACCCCTCCACCCACACTTCATTCGTGGAGAGAGCCATCAGAACGTGCCTACACTTCTACCATACATTTTCTGAGAAAGAACCACCTACTCATGTGTTGAGACCAAGATATTCCAATCCAACCACAAGAATCTTGATCTCTAGCCTTCCCCAAGTTGCTTTCCACTCAAATCATCTTTCCACCAAACCCAAATCTGTGAGAGAGAGTTAAGTGTTGGAGAGACTATCATTTGAAGCACAAGAGCAAGGAGTTCATCATCAACACACCATCTATTACCTTTTGGAGAGTGGTGTCTCCTAGATTGGTTAGGTGTCATTTGGGAGCCTCCGACAAGATTGTGGAGTTGAACCACGGAGTTTGTACGGGCAAGGAGATCGCCTACTTCGTGAAGATCTACCCTAGTGAGGCAAGTCCTTCGTGGGTGATGGCCATGGTGGGATAGACAAGGTTGCTTCTTCGTGGACCCTTCATGGGTGGAGCCCTCCGTGGACTCGCGCAGCCGTTACCCTTCGTGGGTTGAAGTCTCCATCAACATGGATGCACGATAGCACCACCTATCAGAACCACGCCAAAAATCTCCGTGTCTACATTGCGTTTGCTCCTTCCAATCTCCTCCCTTTACCTTCATATGCAATGATTTACATTCCGCTGCTATACTCTTAGGTTTGCATGTGTAGGTTGATTGCTTGACTGGTGCTAAGTTACTAAAATCTGCCAAAACTTAAAATTGGGAAAAGGCTAGATTTTTATTTGGTTAAGTAGTCTAATCACCCCCTCTAGACATACTTTCGATCCTACACTTAACCATAGCAATACTAGGTTCTACTTTAATTTGTTCATCAGGTTTAGGTGTTCTAATATAGCTTTTGTGACCACAGTTGAAACTTTAACATGTTCCTTTATCCTAACAGGGAAAGGTGGTTTCTCAATATAAGTAGTAGGAACAACTGGATCAATATTGTAAAGTATAGTTTCTTATTTAACTGGTACCGGTTCTTTAATTTCTTCTTTAATAGGTGGGTGATATTTAAACCACTTCTCTTTAGGGAGATCAACATGAGTAGCAAATGATTCACAAAAGGAGGCTACTATCTCACAGTCAAGTCCATATTTAGTGCTAAATTTTTGAAAAGCATCGGTATAACACAATCATACTTAAGTTTAATACCTGACTCTTTACCTTCTCGAGTTCCCAATCTTCAGAATTGCCTTTAATTCTTTCCAAAAGATCCCACCGGAATTCAATATTCTTCTTCATAAAAGAACTAGTACAAGAAGTATCAAGCATCGTTTGATCATTACAGGAAAGCCGAGCATAAAATTTTTGGATAATAATTTCTCTTGAGAGCTCATGATTGGGGCATGAATATAACATTGACTTAAGCCTCCCCCAAGCTAGAGTGATACTTTCTCCTTCACGAGGCCAAAAATTATATATATAATTCCGATCACGGTGAACTAGATGCATAGGATAATTTTTTTATGGAACTCCAATTTCAATCGATTCCAATTCCAGGATCCAATATCATCGCATAGCCTATACCATGCCAATGCTTTTCCCTTCAAAGATAAAGGGAAAACCTTCTTCATAACTTCATCTCCGGGTAAACCTACAGGCTTGAACTCCATAAATTTGTTCTACATATATCAAGTGCGTATCAGGATGTTCGGTTCCGTCTCCTGCGTAAGGATTAGCTAGCAGTTGTTCTATCATACCCGAAGGATTTTCATATTCAATATTTTCAGTAGCTGCAGTAGGTTGAGGGGTAGCTAATTGTGGTTCCGGTCGAGGTGAAGATACCCCGAACAAACCCCTCAAAGGATTGTTTTCCATAGTATCAAGTGACAGTAAATTTCAGCACACTATATAAATGTTTCCTTACCAAATTCCACTTACCAAAGGCGCTTCACTCCCCGGCAATGGTGCAAAAAATAGCTGTAACGACCCGACCCGAAATCGGTCAAGTCTCTGTGTAGTTGTACCATCCCAAGATCATGCTGGCACACACAGTACATTGATGCAAAGATTCAAAGTTCAATCACACCTGAATTTATTACACGATTCTCATATCGAGTCTTTATTACATCATAATAAATTTGGCCGAAGGCCACCTCATGAGAAATAACCTAAATAAAGCTGTGGAAGCGTAGACGAATAGCGAGTCCATCCGACTCCATAGGGCAATCGCCAAGCGTGGATCGTAGCCTCACTCTTGATCGGAAAATTCCTCTGCAACATAAGACATTGCAGCCGTGTAGGTCAGCATTTTGAATATGCCGGCAAGTCATGAATAGAGAACAACAATAAAATTACTAATACTATATGCAATTTGGCTGTGGGGCTCTAAGTTTCATTGTTTTGCGAAAAAGCCGGGTTTTTCCCTACAACAAGGACTTGTTTGCAACTACTACAAAATGTTGGTAGTTATTGAGATGGTTCCGCCAACCAATGTCTCGTTCCCAATTATTAAATAGCCCCCTCAATTAATTTATTAAGTTCAGTGTTGAGATATCCGAAATACTCCAATTCCAGAGGCTCATTTGTCCGTAACCGGGGACACGGCTAATCGATTAGGTTGTTACTCTGCAGAGGTTTGTGCACTTTACCCGCAAGAATCGTTCCCTCCTTTAAGTCTTCGCACTGCCTGGTGTTTGAAGACGGGACGAACGAAACAGGGTCTTCCGAAGAGTTCCTCTGGGCCACTGCCGGTGCCCATCCAATCCTACCGTTCTTCTACATCTTGTAGCACCGTCCGGCCAGAGTCACGCCTAGGGTCGACCAAGCCAGAGCCCATAATGGCTTGCGGCTGCACAGGTAAGCTTCCGGTCAATGGGGTATCCATCCGTCTCTTCGTGGCTGGGTGAAGCTTTCCGCAAGATGTCATGGCGCTTCTCCATGCATCCCGGCCATCCGCTGGTTTCTCCAGGGTGCCCGTCAACCGTCCTCCACCCAGTAGTGAATTTTGAAGTCCATCTTGAGCTTGACGTCATGGGGTTGTCATCATCTTGACTCTCGCATCTCCCTTATGAATCACTCAACCAACCCCGTCTACTAAAGCATAGCAATCAACTACATCGTCCCGGGCATCGGTAACAAGGGAGAAGGGTTCATCCTACCTCATGATACTACTCAAGAACATAACTTAACAAAATTCTCCTACTGCATGCATGGTGGGGAGGTATAACTCTAATGCAATAAAATCATAGGTATTGTAAAAACATGATCAAATGACTTGCCTGGCTGACGGTCTTCGAAAGCTAGCGACTCGTAATAGCAGGCTTCGCACTCCGGGAATTCTACCGAGTCAAACAATAGCACAAATAAGTATAGCACAATATAACATAACAGCAAGTTGAAGTAAAACACCCAAGCACTCAAACCAAAACCAAAGAAAAACTCGGAGAAAGCAAATCAAGGTTTTCATCATATCAAGCAACAACTAAGAAATAGTTTTACACAACTAAAACTTTTCTTAACAGAACCTAAGCATTGGTTTTGCTAACTAACAGAAGGGAAAACATCATACAAACTAGGAGCAAAAAGAATCACATCAAAAGCTATTATAGAACTCCTATTATGCCTAAAACAATCCTAGCAAAGAAAATAAAATAAAAGTTTTATTCTACTGTAAATAAAAGTTCATCCTCTGTAGCTACAGAAACTAATCTAAAATAAAATATAAAATAATAAAAATAAAATAATTTGCTAACTAGAACAGTAGGAAAACAGCAGTTAGCTAAATAAACAAGAAAAACTTGATTTTGACATAAAACTAATTGTTTATTAAATCTAAAATACCCAAACAAGTTCCTACTGCTAGGCATGGTCAAAACTAAGCAGTAGCAAAAAGAATCACAAAAAAAATCCTAGCTCAATTTGTGGCAGAAAAACTAATCTGTCTAAATCTAATATAAAACTATTTCTAATAATTTAAACATGGCTAAACATATTTTCTACAGAAACTACAACAAATTTGCAAACTCACAAAAAAATCAACTAAAAATATTGAACCAACTAAAAGAAATAGCAAAAACAAAAACAGAACTATTCTGCTAAAACAGAAACGAAGAAATAAAACTAAAAAGAAAACCGCGCTATTGGGCCTATATGCCGCTCAGGCAAAATCTAAATAAAAAGCGCCCGCGGCTAAACAGAAAAGTCGACCGGTTCGATCTAACAAAAAAACCGTAAGTAAAACCGATCTATTAAATAAAACCGTACCCCTTCGTTGCTTCTAATCTAGGCCATACATGCGAGATCCAACGATGGAGGGGAGCTCGGGCTTACAGCGTCGGCGGCGACGAACGGAGACGACGGCGGCGGCTCGGGCGTTGGCGGTGCGGCGGCTCCGGTAGTCGGGGAGGTTGGCGAAGGTGTCGGAGAGGTGCGGCGAGGACTTGCGGAGGCGGGGGTGGAGTGGGTGAAGCTCGGGGACGACGGTGGCGATCGGGGCGACGGCGACGACTCCCTGGTGAGCTGCAGTTCCGGCGGGCGGCGGTCGAGCTCGGGGACGACGGCTTCGGGGCTCCCTGGGAGAAGAGAGGATGTCAGGGAGATGAGGAACGAACAGGGGGTTCGGGTGGTGTAGCTTGGAAGCAAGGGGGGATGCTCACCGGTGGCAGCAGCGGCGGCGAACCGAGGCGGCGGCGGCGAGATCCAAAGGAGGAGGGCGTGAGCTGTGGTGCGTTTCGGGCTAGGGTTTTTGGGGGGTTCGGGAGAGGAGAGCGAGGGGAACTTATAGGACATGGACTTGGACGAGGGGGCGACGCGGGATCGCGATCCCGAGAAGATCGCGGTGTCGGGCGCGCTCTGTGCGTGCTCCGGTGCGGCGTGCCGTGCGCGAGGGGAAAGAAAGAGGTGGGGCCAGCGCGTCAGTGAGAGAGAGAGAGGGAGAGGGGATCGGGCGACCGATCGGGAGAGGGTTCGGGCGTGCGGGCGCGCTGGGGCAGGCCGGCTCGGCGTCGGTGGGCTGCGCCTGGCCCGCTGGTGGGCTGCGCTCGGCGCTGGCTGGGCCGGTTGGCCTGGCTGGCGCCTGAGGCTTTCCCCTTTTTTTGAAATAGAGGGAAGGAAAATATAAAAATATATATATATTTTTATAGGACATATATATATCAAAATTCTCAGGGGAATTAATCCTACAACGTGGACATTTTTCCAGAGGTAAAACTCAAACTAAAAAAACAATTTCTGGAAATCCCAAATAAAATTCAGATTTGAATTCAAACTTTTTGGCAATACATTTCTTCTGACATTTTTGGAGTGTCATGTTAGCTCCTCTCATACTTTTGATCAAGTATTTGTCAGGGATATTTGAAATAAATTTCAATGCCAAATCAAGTTCAAATTCACAACACAAACTCAACTGCCTCTAAAATTTTCAAATGCCACTCAATTTCAATCAAAATGCATAGATGCTTAGCTAATAATTGTAAAACATTCCAAATTGAAAATTTGGGATGTTACAAACCTACCCACCTTAAGATGAATCTCGCCCTCGAGATTCGGGTTGGCTAGCAAATAGGTGCGCGTGGTCTCGGCGGAGGTCTTCTTCTCGCTCCCAGGTGGCTTCCTCCTCGGAATGATGACTCCACAGAACCTTGCAAAACTTGATGATCTTGCTGCGGGTGACTCTGTTTGCAGTCTCGAGAATTCGGACGGGTTTCTCCTTATAAGTCAGATCACTGTCGAGCTGTATGGCCTCTAGGGGCACTGTGTCTCTCAACGGAATTTCGGCCATCTCAGCATGGCATTTCTTCAGTTGAGAAACATGGAAGACATCGTGAACTCCGGACAATCCTTCCGGCAATTCCAGCTTGTATGCAACTTCTCCTCTGCGTTCGAGGATTTTATAGGGGCCTATAAACCGGGGTGCTAAGTTTCCTTTAACACCGAACCTCTTGATTCCTCGAAGTGGGGACACACGGAGATATGCTCGGTCTCCAACTTCATACGTTACCTCCTTGCGTTTACTGTCGGCATAACTCTTCTGTCTCGACTAGGCTATCTTGAGTCTATCTCAAATCAGCTTGACCTTCTCTTCGGAGTCTCTGATAAGATCGGGACCAAAAAGTTTTCGGTCTCCAACACCATCCCACAGCAATGGTGTTCTACACCTCCTTCCGTATAGAGCTTCGAAAGGGGCCATCTTCAGACTGGTCTGATAGCTGTTGTTGTACGAGAACTCTGCATATGGCAAGTTGTCATCCTAGCTAGACCCATAGTCTAGCGCACAGGCTCTCAACATGTCCTCCAAAATCTGGTTGACTCTCTCGGTCTGTCCATCTGTCTGCGGATGAAAAGCTGTACTGAACTCCAGCCTCGTACCCAAAGTTTCATGCAACTGATTCCAAAACTTTGAGGAAAATTGTGTTCCTCTATCTGACACGATACTCCTCGGAACTCCATGCAGACATACGATCCTGGTCATGTATATATTGGCTAACTTAGCGCTGGTATATGTGGTCTTCACGGGAATGAAATGAGCTACCTTGGTCAAGCGATCAACCACTACCCAGATAGAATCATAACCTGGACGGGTCCTCGGTAATCCTGTGATAAAATCCATTCCAAGTTTTTCCCATTTCCACTCGGGTATCGGCAAAGGTTGAAGTAACCCTGTCGGCTTCTGATGTTCCGCCTTTACTCGCTGACAAACATCGCATACTGCTACGTACTCGGCAATATCCTTCTTCATACCTGTCCACCAGAAACTTCCCTTCAAATCCAGATACATCTTGGTATTGCCTGGGTGAATCGAGTATGGTGAATCATGGGCCTCCTGAAGAATTAACTTCCTGACCTCTGGGTCATTAGGCACATAGATACGATCCTCAAACCATAAAGTTTCGTGCTCATCTTCACGAAAACCTTTCGCCTTTCCGTTACACATCTTTTCCTTTATCTCTGCAATTTCCTTGTCTGTCTTCTGGGCTTCACGGATTCTTTCCGTCAGAGTGGACTGTATATCCAAGGTGGCGACAAATCCTCTCGGTACTATCTCCAGTCGGAGTTCTCTGAGATCGTCTGCTAATTCCTGAGGTAATCCTCCAGCTATGAGGGTGTTCACATAACTTTTACGGCTCAAGGCATCTGCTACAACATTTGCCTTCCCTGGGTGATAATGCAATCTCATGTCATAGTCCTTGATCAATTTAAGCCATCTCCTCTGCCTGAGGTTCAATTCCTTCTGCGTGAAAATATACTTCAGGCTCTTATGATCCGTGTAAACATCACAACTGTTTCTGACGAGGAAATGTCTCCAGGTCTTGAGTGCGTGCACTACGGCTGCTAACTCCAAATCGTGTGTGGCATAATTCATCTCGTGAGGTCGTAGCTGTCTGGAGGTATAAGCTACAACTTTTCCTTCCTGCATGAGCACTCCTCCGAGTCCTTGACGAGAAGCGTCACAATATACCTGGTAATCCTTGTGTATGTCCGGCAAAATTAGCACCGGGGCGGTAACCAAACGTTTCTTCAGCTCCTGAAAACTGGCTTCACAATCCTCGGTCCAAATGTACTTGGCTTCCTTCTTCAACAGCTCAGTCATGGGCTTGGCAATCTTGGAGAAATTCTCAATAAACCTCCGATAATATCATGCGAGTCCGAGAAAACTGCGGATCTCCTTGACTGAGGTGGGGGACTGCCAGTTGGTGACCGATTCGACCTTGGTGGGGTCGACTGCTATTCCTTCTCCTGAAATAACATGTCCGAGGAATCCGACTTCCTTCAGCCAAAATTCACATTTGCTGAACTTGGCATATAACTGATGTTCCCGGAGTTTCTCCAGAACTAGACGCAGATGTTCCTTATGCTCTTCCTCGCTCTTGGAGAAAACCAATATGTCATCGATGAACACCACGACAATCTTGTCCAGATATTCCATAAATACCTTGTTCATCATGCTCATGAAATACGCAGGGGCATTAGTTAATCTGAATGACATGACGGTATACTCATATAAACCATACCTGGTGGTGAAAGCTGTTTTGGGTATATCCTGTTCACGAATCTTCAACTGATGATACCCTGATCGAAGATCGATCTTGGAGAATACCTTGGCTCCAACTAGTTGATCAAATAAATCATTAATCATCGGCAGAGGGTACTCGTTCTTGATGGTCACATCGTTCAATGAACGATAATCCACAACCATTCTCAGGGTTCCATCCTTCTTCTCTACCAAAAGAACTGGGGCTCCCCAAGGTGACGAGCTTGGGCGAATATATCCCTTCTCCAATAGCTCCTTAATTTGCTTCTTGATCTCTTCCAAATCATTCGGGGGCATCCGATAGGGTCTCTTGGATATTGGGGTTGTGCCGGGCAATAACTCAATCAAAAACGCAATGTCTCTGTCCGGTGGCATTCCTGGTAATTCCTCTGGAAACACATCGGGAAAATCTTGCACTACGGGCACTTCCTCCTGAACAACACCCGTGAGGGAATTCACCCGATTCTTCATCGGTGTGCGTCTGGATACATACTTGATCCTTTTCTGCTCCGGGGTGGTGAGCAAAATCGTCTTGCGAGCACAGTCGATGTTTCCTTCAAACTTGGTCAACCAATCCATGCCTAGAATTACATCCAAACTCTGGGATTCCAATACTATGAGGTCTGCGGGAAAATCATGGTTTCCGATGCTGAGGGTCGAATGACAGCCTAAGCCTACCGTCATCTCTCCTCCTGGGGAAGTGACCTGAAGTGGGGTTCTAAGGGTTCTAGTGGGCAACCCGTACTTTTCCACAACTACCCTTGATATGAATGAATGCGTTGCACCGGAATCAAAGAGTACCAATACTGGATGTGAACTTAATAAAAACTTACCAACCACAGTGTCTGGCTGATCATAGACGTCCTCCACGTCAAGGTGATTCACCTGACACGAGAAAAAGGGTTGGGCTTCTTTGCTGAGCTTCCATTGCCGTTTTCGTTTCCATTCCTCTGCTTGGCCTCCGGACAATCGGTGGCATAGTGTCCTGTCTTTTGGCACTTGAAACAGGTGATATGACTCAGATCCTTCTGAGCCGGAGCAGGACGGTGCTGGTTGCCATTGCCTCCATGGCCTGACTTGGAGTTGTTGTCGTGGTTGCGATTGTTCCCATTCCCTCCATGGTTATGTCCTCCATGATTATGTCCTCCATGGGCGTGATGGGTATGTCCTCCTGGGTATGGGGTATAGCGGGGCTTCTGCTGAGCTCCGGAGTTGTACTTTCCCTGGCCATATTTCCGCTTGCGGCTATCAATCTGCTGCTGCTTGCCTTCAAGTATGGTGGCCTTGTCTACCAGCTCCTGGTAGTTGTTGAAGGTAGCCACCATTAGCTGCATTCCTAGCTCATCATTGAGTCCCTCGAGAAACTTCTCTTGCTTTGCGGCATCTATGGCCACATCATCTGGCGCATAGCGAGATAATTTGCTGAACTCATCCACGTACTGCCCCACAGTACGGTTCCCCTGGCGTAAGTTGCGGAACTCACGCTTCTTCAGACTCATGGCTCCAGCTGAGACATGAGCAGTGCGGAAGGCCTGCTGGAACTCAGCCCATGTCACGGTGGCGGCCAGATAAGTGGCGGTGTAGTTCTCCCACCAAGAAGCCGCGGGTCCATCAAGCTGATGTGCGGCAAAGCGCACCTTCTCTGCATCTGTGCATCCAGCAGTGGCTAACTCCCTTCCGACCTTGCGGAGCCAATCATCGGCCACAATCGGCTCAGTCCTGCTAGAGAACACTGGCGGATTCAGCCTTAGGAAGCGTGTCAAGTTGTCAACAGGGGGTGGTGGCGGTGGATTGTTGTTGTTGTTGTTGTTCTGGTTCTGGATGAGCATCTGCATCAGGGAATTCTGCTGCTGGATCAGCTGGGTGAGCTCCGGCGGAAAGTTGAAACCGGGGTCACGTCTCGGAGGCATCTGGTGTTTTGGAGTGGATGAGAAATTAGAATAGAACGAGGGTCTAATGAGAAAATAGCACTACCCATATGAATGCACAATCATAATCACACCAATCATTTATTCATTCATCTCAAACAAGGTTCAATCTGGGATTACAAAAATCTCACGACTAATCGAAAATAACGGCCTAACTGATCGACAAAAAAAACTAAAATAACATGGCGGTCGACTAAATGTCTTCATCAATTATTCTTGCGTCCTCCGGTGCGGCGTCCTCTGGTGCGGCGTCTCCTCTTGCGGCTTCCTTCGGTGGAGCTCTCTTCATAATCCTGGTCATTGCTCACGAGAGGTCCATCATCTCCACTCGGAAAAAGGTCTTCTCCCAGGTCTATCTTCTCCTCCAGTGTGGCAATATATTTATCCCGGACCTCGATTCTCTCCATAAAATCCTTGACTTCTTCTTCATGTTCAAGGAAGTCCGCGCGTGCTTTCTCCTCCAGTTCCAGTTCACGGAACAACAACCTCCTGTGTACCTTCGAGTTTCGGCGCGTCTGGATTTCCCGGTTCCTGATGAGACTCTCCAAGTCTTGGACATATGAAAGAATGGAGTCATCCTCTACGGTACGGATGATATCTCCATTCCTAGCTCTGCGAGAAATCATGGCGAGGTCTGATGGGTCGAGCTCGGCCCTGTACTCTTCTCGGAGATGTCCAAGTGCACGATAAATCGCCATGTCTCTTCCGAGGATCCAAGTGAAATCGGTAAACTCAAAGTCAATGGGCTCTGAATGTCCTCCGAAGGTCCTCCCTGGAATGTGCACCATAATCCTGTAGCGGGTATCCGTCGGAAGTGCATTGATAGGATTCCCGGTGATTGAGGGCAGGGCAATCTTCAGCTTTTTCACGATCTGAACCAGCTTCTTGCCGAGAAGCATCGTCTCATCTGGCTGGCAAAACTCCGGGAGCAGAACTGGGGTGAACTCGGCGGCCATCTAGAATGTTGAAAATCGGAGAGAAGTCAGAAATGATCATTACAGGAAAGCCGAGCATAAATTTTTTGGATAATAATTTCTCTTGAGAGCTCATGATTGGGGCATGAATATAACATTGACTTAAGCCTCCCCCAAGCTAGAGTGATACTTTATCCTTCACGAGGCCAAAAATTATATATATAATTCCGATCACGGTGAACTAGATGCATAGGATAATTTTTTTATGGAACTCCAATTTCAATCGATTCCAATTCCAGGATCCAATATCATCGCATAGCCTATACCATGCCAATGCTTTTCCCTTCAAAGATAAAGGGAAAACCTTCTTCATAACTTCGTCTCCGGGTAAACCTACAGGCTTGAACTCCATAAATTTGTTCTACATATATCAAGTGCGTATCAGGATGTTCGGTTCCGTCTCCTGCATAAGGATTAGCTAGCAGTTGTTCTATCATACCCGAAGGATTTTCATATTCAATATTTTCAGTAGCTGCAGTAGGTTGAGGGGTAGCTAATTGTGGTTCCGGTCGAGGTGAAGATACCCCGAACAAACCCCTCAAAGGATTGTTTTCCATAGTATCAAGTGACAGTAAATTTCAGCACACTATATAAATGTTTCCTTACCAAATTCCACTTACCAAAGGCGCTTCACTCCCCGGCAATGGTGCCAGAAAATAGCTGTAACGACCCGACCCGAAATCGGTCAAGTCTCTGTGTAGCTGTACCATCCCAAGATCATGCTGGCACACACAGTACATTGATGCAAAGATTCAAAGTTCAATCACACCTGAATTTATTACACGATTCTCATATCGAGTCTTTATTACATCATAATAAATACGGCCGAAGGCCAACTCATGAGAAATAAACTAAATAAAGCTGCAGAAGCGTAGACGAATAGCGAGTCCATTCGACTCCATAGGGCAATCGCCAAGCGTGGATCGTAGCCTCACTCTTGATCGGAAAATTCCTCTGCAACATAAGACGTTGCAGCCGTGTAGGTCAGCATTTTGAATATGCCGGCAAGTCATGAATAGAGAACAACAATAAAATTACTAATACTATATGCAATTTGGCTGTGGGGCTCTAAGTTTCATTGTTTTGCGAAAAAGCCGGTTTTTTCCCTACAACAAGGACTTGTTTGCAACTACTACAAAATGTTGGTAGTTATTGAGATGGTTCCGCCAACCAATGTCTCGTTCCCAATTATTAAATAACCCCCTCAATTAATTTATTAAGTTCAGTGTTGAGATATCCAAAATACTCCAATTCCAGAGGCTCATTTGTCCGTAACCGGGGACACGGCTAATCGATTAGGTTGTTACTCTGCAGAGGTTTGTGCACTTTACCCGCAAGAATCGTTCCCTCCTTTAAGTCTTTGCACTGCCTGGTGTTTGAAGACGGGACGAACGAAACAGGGTCTTCCGAAGAGTTCCTCTGGGCCACTGCCGGTGCCCATCCAATCCTACCGTTCTTCTACATCTCGTAGCACCGTCCGGCCAGAGTCACGCCTAGGGTCGACCAAGCCAGAGCCCATAATGGCTTGCGGCTGCACAGGTAAGCTTCCGGTCAATGGGGTATCCATTCGTCTCTTCGTGGCTGGGTGAAGCTTTCCGCAAGATGTCATGGTGCTTCTCCATGCATCCCGGCCATCCGCTGGTTTCTCCAGGGTGCCCGTCAACCGTCCTCCACCCAGTAGTGAATTTTGAAGTCCATCTTGAGCTTGACGTCATGGGGTTGTCATCATCTTAACTCTCGCATCTCCCTTATGAATCACTCAACCAACCCCGTCTACTAAAGCATAGCAATCAACTACATCGTCCCAGGCATCGGTAACAAGGGAGAAGGGTTCATCCTACCTCATGATACTACTCAAGAACATAACTTAACAAAATTCTCCTACTGCATGCATGGTGGGGAGGTATAACTCTAATGCAATAAAATCATAGGTATTGTAAAAACATGATCAAATGACTTGCCTGGCTGACGGTCTTCGAAAGCTAGCGACTCGTAATAGCAGGCTTCGCACTCCGGGAATTCTACCGAGTCAAACAATAGCACAAATAAGTATAGCACAATATAACATAACAGCAAGTTGAAGTAAAACACCCAAGCACTCAAACCAAAACCAAAGAAAAACTCGGAGAAAGCAAATCAAGGTTTTCATCATATCAAGCAACAACTAAGAAATAGTTTTAGACAACTCAAACTTTTCTTAACAGAACCTAAGCATTGGTTTTGCTAACTAACAGAAGGGAAAACATCATACAAACTAGGAGCAAAAAGAATCACATCAAAAGCTATTATAGAACTCCTATTATGCCTAAAACAATCCTAGCAAAGAAAATAAAATAAAAGTTTTATTCTACTGTAAATAAAAGTTCATCCTCTGTAGCTACAGAAACTAATCTAAAATAAAATATAAAATAACAAAAATAAAATAATTTGCTAACTAGAACAGTAGGAAAACAGCAGTTAGCTAAATAAACAAGAAAAACTTGATTTCGACATAAAACTAATTGTTTATTAAATCTAAAATACCCAAACAAGTTCCTACTGCTAGGCATGGTCAAAACTAAGCAGTAGCAAAAAGAATCACAAAAAAAATCCTAGCTCAATTTGTGGCAGAAAAACTAATCTGTCTAAATCTAATATAAAACTATTTCTAATATTAAACATGGCTAAACATATTTTCTACAGAAACTACAACAAATTTGCAAACTCACAAAAAAAATCAACTAAAAATATTGAACCAACTAAAAGAAATAGCAAAAACAAAAACAAAACTATTCTGCTAAAACAGAAACGAAGAAATAAAACTAAAAAGAAAACCGCGCTATTGGGCCTATATGCCGCTCAGGCAAAATCTAAATAAAAAGCGCCCGCGGCTAAACAGAAAAGTCGACCGGTTCGATCTAACAAAAAAACCGTAAGTAAAACCGATCTATTAAATAAAACCGTACCCCTTCGTTGCTTCTAATCTAGGCCATACATGCGAGATCCAACGGTGGAGGGGAGCTCGGGCTTACAGCGTCGGCGGCGACGAACGGAGACGACGGCGGCGGCTCGGGCGTTGGCGGTGCGGCGGCTCCGGTAGTCGGGGAGGTCGGCGAAGGTGTCGGAGAGGTGCGGCGAGGAGTTGCGGAGGCGGGGGTGGAGTGGGTGAAGCTCGGGGACGACGGTGGCGATCGGGGCGACGGCGACGACTCCCTGGTGAGCTGCAGTTCCAGCGGGCGGCGGTCGAGCTCGGGGACGACGACTTCGGGGCTCCCTGGGAGAAGAGAGGATGTCAGGGAGATGAGGAACGAACAGGGGGTTCGGGTGGTGTAGCTTGGAAGCAAGGGGGGATGCTCACCGGTGGCAGCAGCGGCGGCGAACCGAGGCGGCGGCGGCGAGATCCAAAGGAGGAGGGCGTGAGCTGTGGTGCGTTTCGGGCTAGGGTTTTTGGGGGGTTCGGGAGAGGAGAGCGAGGGGAACTTATAGGACATGGACTTGGACGAGGGGGCGACGCGGGATCGCGATCCCGAGAAGATCGCGGTGTCGGGCGCGCTCTGCGCGTGCTCCGGTGCGGCGTGCCGTGCGCGAGGGGAAAGAAAGAGGTGGGGCCAGCGCGTCGGTGAGAGAGAGAGAGAGGGAGAGGGGATCGGGCGTGCGGGCGCGCTGGGGCAGGTCGGCTCGGCGTCGGTGGGCTGCGCCTGGCCCGCTGGTGGGCTGCGCTCGGCGCTGGCTGGGCCGGTTGGCCTGGCGGGCGCCTGAGGCTTTCCCTTTTTTTGAAATAGAGGGAAGGAAAATATAAAAAAAATATTTTTTTATAGGACATATATATATCAAAATTCTCAGGGGAATTAATCCTACAACGTGGACATTTTTCCAGAGGTAAAACTAACTAAAAAAACAATTTCTGGAAATCCCAAATAAAATTCAGATTTGAATTCAAACTTTTTGGCAATACATTTCTTCTGACATTTTTGGAGTGTCATGTTAGCTCCTCTCATACTTTTGATCAAGTATTTGTCAGGGATATTTGAAATAAATTTCAATGCCAAATCAAGTTCAAATTCACAACACAAACTCAACTGCCTCTGAAATTTTCAAATGCCACTCAATTTCAATCAAAATGCATAGATGCTTAGCTAATAATTGTAAAACATTCCAAATTGAAAATTTGGGATGTTACAATAGCCTTGATGACCCACAAGTACAGGGGATCAATAGTAGCTCTTTTAGATAAGTAAGAGTGTTTCCTTACCAAATTCCACTTACTTCAGCAAGGTAATGTCTGCAAGTGCTGAAATTGTAAGTAACAGAGTAGTTTGATAGCAAGATAATTTGTAACGAGAAATTAACAATAATAGTAGCAAAAGTGCAGCAAGGTAGCCCAATCCTTTTGAGGCAAATGACAGGCCAAAACGGTCTCTTATGATAAGCAAAGCGTTCTTGAGGGTACACGGGATTTTCATCTAGTCACTTTCACCATGTTGGTTTGATTCATGTTCGGTACTTTGATAATTTGATATGTGGGTGGACCGGTGCTTAGGTGTTGTTCTTACTTGAACAAACCTCCTACTTATGATTAACCCTCCCGCAAGCATCTGCAACTACGAGAAAAGTATTAAGAATAAATTCTAACCATAGCATTAAACTTTTGGATCCAATCGGTCCCTTACGGAATAGCGCATAAACTGGGGTTTAAGCTTCTGTCACTCTCACACCCCATCATCTAATTGCTACTCCACAATGCATTACCTTAGGCCCAAATATGGTGAAGTGTCATGTAGTCGACGTTCACATGACACCACTAAGGGAATCACAACATACATACTATCAAAATATCGAACACATATCAAGTTCACATGATTACTTGCAACATGATTTCTCCAGTGACCTCAAGAACAAAAGTAACTACTCACAAATGATAATCATGCTCAAGATCAGAGGGGCATTAAATAGCATATTGGATCTAAACATATAATATTCCACCAAATAAATCATATAGTAATCAACTACAAGATGTAATCAACACTACTAGTCACCCACAAGCACCAATCTATAGTTCCCGTAACAAGATTGAACACAAGAGATGAACTAGGGTTTGAGATGAGATGGTGCTGTTGAAGATGTTGATGGAGATTGCCCTCCCAAAGATGGGAGAGTTGTTGGTGATGATGATGACGATTATTTCCCCCTCCGGGAGGGAAGTTCCCCCGGCGGAATCGCTGCGCCGGAGGGCAAAAGTGCTCCTGCCCAAGTTCCGCCTTGAGACGGCGGCGCTCCGTCCCGAAAGTCCTCTCCTTATTTTTTCTAGGTCAAAATGACTTATATACTAGAAGATGGGCACCGGAGGTGGGCCTGGGTGAGCACAACCCACCAGGGCGCGCCTGGGCTCCCTAACGCGCCCAGGTGGGTTGTGCCCACCTGGTGGGACCCCTCTGGTACTTATTTGCTCCAATATTCTTCATATATTTCATAAAAATTCTCCGTGAAGTTTCAGCTTGTTTGGAGTGGTGCAGAATAGGTGGCCTAACGTAGCTTTTCCAGGTCTAGATTTCCAGCTGCCGGAATTCTCCCTCTTTGTGTATACCTTGAAAATTATGAGAGAAAAGGCATTAGAATTACTCCAAAAAGCATTATTATGGATAAAAACATCATAAATAACAGTAGGAAAACATGATGCAAAATGGACGTATCATCGTGTAGCAGCATCTCGGGTAGCAACTTCAGGGGCTCGAGGGAGAGCAGGATCAACTGCTCGTGCAGCAGCAGCGCAAGCAAGAGTAGAGCATCAGTGCAAGCAAGAGCAAGAGCAGACCAGGCAGGGGACCGAGAGCAAGAGCCGAGCAGCAGCGCGAATGAGAGCCAAAGCAGCAGCAACTCCTAATGATGTGGACGTCGCCACCGAGGGAGCGACGCCGTGGAGGAAGTGGTCGGCGACGCTGCCGTGGACGGAGTCGCCATGTCGGCTCGGGACCGAGTGCCGGCAGCACCGTGAGATCGAATCAAGAAGAAAATGCGATGATTAGTGAAAAACCTCTTGGTGGCGCCGATTAGGCCTCGGCTTCATCCGAGGAATTGGTGATGATGCTGCTCTTCCGGTGGTGCGGGTGAAGACGGCGGTGTGGGAATGGAGGTGGCGTGAAAGATGAGGGAAATGTCAGGGCAGCTCCTTGGAGGTGGAGGACGGGGTGGCTGAACCGGTGGGACGACGAGATCGACGACGGATCCTCGTCTGGTGTGGTGGATGAGGGACGTCGAGGTGTTGCTGTGGACGACGTCGTGGGGAAAGAGGCTCCGGCTGGGTGGCGGACGGAGGAGGGTGTGGGGCTTCGCGGGTTTTCGCGGCCTCGTTGTACGAATGGGTGGGCGGATGGGATGGGAGGGGGGAACCATGGCTTAGCGACGCGCTTGTCCGAAATGTGGGGTAAGTTATGAAAGTACCCCCACCGATTTGAGCTAGGCGGTTCTTTCGGTTCAGGGGTATCACAGGCATTTCGCGTGTTGGGATTTTGCAGGAGGTGGGAGTTTTCGCGCGCGTTGTAATTTTGGGATAGCAAGGCACGGGTTGAGATGGAGGGAGTTTTTGAAGCACAACGAGACAAAGATATATCTTAAATATTTCGGGGTAACAAGGCACGGGTTGAAGAGGCGGGAGTTTTGCAGCACGATAGACAGAGATGCTAGCTTGAAATTTCGGCATAACAAGGCGCGGCTTGAAATTTTGGGAGAACAAGCTTAACGTGTACAAAAAAATTCGCACCTCATCACTAGAGAGAGCCATGTCCCGTTTTACTATATTACTAGAAATGCTTTCAAATACAACAACAACAAAACTAAAAAAATCGGGACAACAAACATAACGTGTATAGTACCAAATCAATTTGCATTTCCCTCAAAAATAAAAAACAATTCGTGTTGTCTAGCATATGGACTAAATTTGAGTACATTTTCCCTATTTGAATGGGATTGTACTCGGGTTAGTTATACAACCATCTAAATATTATCTTCACAACACATGACATGAATATAGGAGTAGTAAATTCTGATATAAATACGAACTACATGTACATACGATCTCAAATTCAAATATATGTATCCATTTTATGTTGAATTCAAATCATAGTACATGTATGCTCTAGCTAGATGTTCAGAATCTAAACCATGTATGATACTACGTACAATATGTTTAACACGCACAACACACACACAAACACCATTTAGACTAGTAAGGTACACGTGCATTGCACGCATGAGATCTGGCAACCAAATTATGAATAAATACCACATTAAAGCATGTAAGCTTTGAGTATATATGCATGATTAGATGTTCATTTAATTCTTATAGTTCATCTCATTCAAAATCATTTAGTTTTTATAAAAATCTAATATATTTTAAGATTCATGGAATTGTGCGTTGTAAAGCATAAAGTGAAAAACAAATAATGACAATTCATGTAGAATTTTTTTGGGCAATTATGATACGAAAGATTCTAGAACAAAGGAGAAGTATTTGTGTTTTGAGGTTTGTGTATTATAGTTCAACCATGGAGTCTTCTAGATTGTACATGTGGAAAAATCTGGTGGAATGTAGATGATATCCAACAGCCAGTAGTGCTCGGATTTGCCATCTCTGCATCGTCGGATTAGCTTCATCCAACGACCATCTTTCAAAATCAAAGTTATTCGCACACTATATAAAAAATATAAAATATAATATATAGGGGTATAGATATAGATATGTGATGCGAAAGCCACCCATCATCTCCAATTAGAATAGTGTGTCCATGCACAGATGCAATGTGGCCAGACGATGTCTGCTATCGGTATCTCAAATTCAAATCAGTCTGACCTTGTTCAGTGTGTATACAGTATAGCATGCTTGTTTCCAAACCACACCGCGCATATCTCAGTTATATTCATGCATGCATGGGTTTCAAACATCATGATCTCTTATTCAAATATTTGAGTTCAACTTTACATTGATTATGACCTCACCTAGTCTTTTACACCCACACAGTCGTCTTCTCTTTATAATTGTACCACTAATTAAGTTTCTCTCGTGCATGCATGCACACACACTACCACTCGGCATTATCCATCGCACACATGCACTCTTTTTCTTCAGGTCGGTCTCCCATGCATGCACACACACACACACATCCCCTCTTCATCATATCGGGCATTCTTTATCTCTCACGTGCATGCGCAACGATCGATGTTCCTCTATGTGTGTGTGTATATAGCTAGGTCTTTCCCAGTTTTCCACACAAACCGATCGATCTATATATCTAGTGAGGTCTCACCCTCTTTCCCACGTACACATCGATCAATCTATACCTCTTTATATAGGATTACATAGCTAATACACCCACATTAATTATATATCCAACGCCCCCCTCCCATCATCCATGCCTTTCGCTTCATCTCTCATATGCGCGCACAGTGGCGAAGACAGGGGCAGCAAGGGCCCTGCCCCCCTAACATCACTATATATTGAGGCTAATATGAATGTGATCAGTAGATCAATTGCTGGTAAAATGGTTTAAGTTGATGAATTGACCCTCCTCGTAAAGGATTAGCAATGCTTGGCCCTAGCTCATTTATTTTTCATGGCTCCGCCACTGCGCGCAACAGTGCACGTTCTCGCCCCCTCTCTTTAAATATCGATCTCGCACTTGTGCACTCCTTCATAGTCTCCCTCCACTTGGCCCCTCGCACCATCTTCCAACCCCCCACCAGATTTTGCCACATGTACAATCTAGAAGACTCCATGGTTGAACTTAAGCATAATGCACAAACCTCAAAACACAAGTGCTTCTCCTTTGTTCTAGAATCTTCCGTATCATAACTGCCCAAACTTTTTTTCTAGTTGAATTGCCATTATTATTTTTACTTTATGCTTTACAACGCACAATTCCATGAATCATAAAATAGATTAACTTTTTTATAAAAGCTATATTGATTTTGAATGAGATGAACTATAAGAATTAAATGAACGTCTACATCATGCATATATGACTCAAAGCTTACATGCTATAGTATGGTATTTATTCATAATTTGGTTGCCAAATCTGATGCGTGCAATGCACGTGTACCTTACTAGTACTTACAGTATGTGCAAAATACGTAAATTAGAATTCCAATGGCATGCTACACAGTGTCCCTCTTTCAGTTCATGAAGCCACGTGGCACCTGTGGAGGCGTTGTCGCGACCTCCTTGTGTGGATTGATCACAGTGACGTGGTGCTGGTTCCAGAAGAATGTACTTGTCCTCTCCCATGCACACTGGAAGTACATGCACGAAGCGAAGATGTGCATGCACGCACTCATTCCCTCGCACGCACACGCGGGTACACTGTGGGACGCATTTTTTGTACTAAGGTCCACCCCATGTGATAACTTGACGCGTGTAAAGTCCTTCACTTTATTGATGGTCAATTAATACAGCGCATGCAAATTGAGTGGACGTGAGGGAGGAAGTAGTTGAGAAAGACATTACTACTCCACTGCGTGCATGCGAGTAGTTAAATCATGGGTTGCTACTTCCATTGGTCTCCTTTGTATTTTGTGCCAATTTTTTGACCATATTTTAAGTAACATAATATTATGCATGTCATAAAAAGTGGCACAAAAAAAGGGGCCAATAAACCAGGATGCAGGCAGCATGATCAATTTTTGCTAAGGCTACTATTGGTGGCCTTTGTATTTAAATATGGACGGAGTTGAGTAGTACTATCTTTATCTTAGCCTCGTAGGGCTCTCCCAGCACCTAGGCTCGTCTCCCCGCCTCGCCCACCGGATCCCGCCATGGATAATCCCTTAGATCCCAGGATCCCGCGGGCTGCCCTCTCGCTGCGGCCCGTAGCACTGCCGCCTTTGAGAGAACCCACATGTGTTTTAGAGGGGATCCATTGCTCTGGTATCACAGATCGGTGGCGCTGGAGGACATGCCAGGGCTGCGTTTCAGGTGGCGGGCAGCAAGGGCAAATCGGGTCGAGGAAGCGTCGCATCGATTAGAGATAAGTTCGAAGGAGTTGCGCCTGGTGTAGCACAAGGCAGAGGCGCAAGTCGATCTCAGGGGGGAGATGCTGAAGGATGTCAGCATCTGGCAGCGTCGCGTTGATTTCGAGCTAGGGCTAATGGCAGAGATCATATTCACGGAGTCAACTGCGGAGGAAAGAACACACATGCCTGCGGAATGGCCTGAGAAGTCGGTGCAACTGTTCAAATGGGCGGTAGGAGAAGCCAAATCGCGGGACCAGCTGCGGCGGCACCGCTGGGCATGCATCGTAGGCGAGGCGAGGTGAGCTCGTCTCCCCTCCTTCCCCACCAGCGATGCAGTGACCTACTCGGTTGCTGCTGCAGTGAACTTGCGGCGCCATGGCGATTTGCAACCGTGACAATCACTCCATCTATATGTATTGTATTTATGTGAAAATACTTGGTCATTTGGAAAAAGATGGTAATTGATTTATCACTAGTTTTTGAATGCTTGGTCATGACAGTGACCCGGAGCCACAACCAGAAGTCTCCATCACGTAATACTTACGGTCGGTCGCACCAATAGATGGTCGGTCGGACCCGTGACACGCATCGGCTTGGTCTGACATGTACGACCAGTTACATCACTGACTTGTGCGGCCACATTTGACCAGTAGTACTTGAAATTTGTGTTCCAGAAAACTCATCGGGAGCCGTTTCGGGCCTCAAAACCAAAACCATTAATTAATCTTTCGCTTGTTCCCATCACATTCCAAAGTGTATAGTATAATTAAGTGCAAACCTGCTCACACCTAGTACGTATCAAACCTGAACGTGTTCCCACTATGCAGGTTTTAGTACTAGTACTAGTACTAGGTTATAAAAAGGGGAACTAGTACCTAGCAGAAAATCACTCTACCTCTTCCTCCTCATAAGTCTTTCTTGTTCGTCCGTCCTTGCCATGGCCGGTGTGCAGAGCTCTAGGTTGAGAACTATTCATAACAGGGGAGCGGCAGCCAAGGCCGCGAAAAAAAGAGGCTCGCCGCCTGGAGGGACCTCGAAAGATCTCTCACGGGCAGGCGAGGGCTCCCGGGAGCGCCCTAGCCACGGAGGCGAGTGCTCCCAGGAGCGCCCGAGCTGCGGAGGTGAGGGCTCTCAAGAACGCCCTAGCCGCGGAGGAGAACATGCTGAGCTGGCGGCGCTGGAGTCGTTATCCCTCGACGACATGCCCGATCAGCTCAATAAGCAGGAGGAGTTCATCGACGGCTTGGTGGAGCTGTTGAAGGAGAGCCTCGACGACTTGCTCGTTGAGCTCAATGAGCAGGTGGAGTTGACCACCGGCTTGGTGATGCTGCTGAAGAAGAGCATTGCCTCGGATAAGAAGGCGACCGGGCGAAATCCTGCAACTTCAGGAGGACAAGGCGAAGCTCTGCCACGAGCTCGACCTGCTGAAGGAGGAGAACGCCGGCTGGAAGAAGCTGTATGAGAAGAGTAGTTCCTCGATGAAGATGCTGCAGGCCCTCGCCATGGAATAGAAGGAGGAGTTGGTGAAGCTCCGCATCGAGCACCCGGATGCTGTCAAGGTACGTAATGCAGCCGTGGAACAGATAATGAAGGCTTGCGTCGAGAAATCCCGCGTCCTGGACAGAATCAAGAAGATGGCGGAGGAGATGCACAAGGAGATGGAGGTCGTGGAGGCGATGAAGAAGCAGTTACGACTCCGCGGCCAGCAGCCCTTCATGTAGTAGAGAGCAACGCCCCAGACTTGTGTGTGCGTCTTCCTTCTTTTTTGGGGGTGATAATCTTCCTTCTTCTTTTGCTCCTGTGTTTCTTCTTTTGCTTCGGGTGTTTCGGCGCACATGTCATGTTCTCTGCGAGGCATGAATAGAACAATGCTAACGACGAGAAGCGCCGTGGGATCGATGACTAGCAAATTAGATCATTTTTATCGCCATATCGCACTGGGCTGTCGTGTTTTGTGCTCCTCCGTCGTACTAGTACTCCGATGGAAAACTTGAGTGTACCGCACGGTTCTTTGCTCCTCCTCAGGTCATCGGCAACATTTATACGAGCAGTCAAATCACAAGGCCCCGCCTTCCAGCAGTAATGAACCGTCAAATCACAAAGGCCCTCGCCTCTCGTGAAACCGACCAAGCGAGAATGCCCCGCCCTCTAGCCTTTTAAATTATACTTTTGTACAGTAGTAGTATCGATGGATTGCGCCATGGAGCAAAACTAACAAGATGAAATTAAAGAAAAAAGGTGGTACATATAGAGAGCGCTTGTCGCCAAATTATGCATATAGTACCATTAAAAAAGCTAGTACGTGCTTAAATGGGGTGCTAACTTCTATTAAAGAAATTAGCATACTTATTTAATTCTTGGGTTTTTATTATTTATGCCACTAGTTGTGTATCACTACTCAGTTTTGCCATTAGAAGTTACAACTACTAAAAAATGCCATCGTTCCGTTAGATGTTTGCTCAAAAATGCCATTAGACATTGTTACTTATTTTCACATCAAACCCGTTGACCATGTTATATGACAAGAATAAGCCGATTCTCTCTATCTCACAATGATAAGTGTGGCCCCGCTTGTCAGGAGTAACCAAGCGAATAATTTTACAGGAAAATAAGAACGCTGTTGGGATCAAGTAGGCCCCACACTTTATTGTACTGTAGTTAGATAGAGGGGGAGCTGTCATGTTGGTCCATAGGTATTTATGTCATTATAACATGGCCAAAGAGATTTGAGTCACAATAATGGTGTCCAGCACAACACACCCCTCAAATAAAACTAAACACAATGAAATTTTTTGATAACTAAACTGCTGGCTATATGATGTTGGTCATATATATTGTACGTATATAATGTGAAGAAACGAGTGGTAGTACTACCAACTACAAGATGAACTATAAGAAATACTAGCATGTACGTACTGAAGAGTTAAAGTAACGAGAAGGAACATAACATAGTTCTACTGGGGGCTCAGCACAACACACCCCTCAAATAAAACTAAGCACCCTGCAATTAAACTAAGCAACTGATAACCCACAAGTATAGGGGACCGCAACAGTTTTCGAGGGTAAAGTGTTCAACCAAAATTTATTGATTCGACACAAGGGGAGCCAAAGAATATTCTCAAGTATTAGCAGCTGAGTTGTCAATTTAACCACACCTGAAAAACTTAATATCTGCAGCAAAATATTTAGTAGCAAAGTAGTATGGAAGTAACGGTAACAGTGGCAAAAGTAATAGTAGCAGTTTTGTAGCACTCGTAACAGTGGCAACGGAAAAGTGACGAAGCAAAGATAAATATGTGAAAAGCTCGTAGGCAATGGACCAATGATGGATAATTATGTCGGATGACATTCATCATGCAACGGTTATAACATAGGGTGACACAAAACTAGCTCCAATTCATCAATATAATGTAGGCATGTATTTCTAATATAGTCATACGTACTTATGGGAAAGAACTTGCATGACATATTTTGTCCTACCCTCCCGTGGCAGCAGGGTCCTATTGGAAACTAAGGGATATTAAGGCCTCCTTTTAATAGAGTACCAAACCAAAGCATTAGCACTTAGTGAATATATGAACTCCTCAAACTACGGTCATCACCGGGAGTGGTCCCGACTATTGTCACTCCGGATTGCCGGATCATAACACATAGTAGGTGACTATTGACTTGCAAGATAGGATCAAGAACACGAATATATTCATGAAAACATAATAGGTTCATATCTGAAATCATGGCACTCAGGCCCTAGTGACAAGCATTAAGCATAGCAAATTCATAGCAACATCAAACTTAGAACATAGTGGATACTAGGGATCAACCCCTAACAAAACTAACTCGGTTACATGGTAAATCTCATCCAACCCATCACAGTCCAGCAAGCCTACGATGGAATTACTCACGCACGGCGGTGAGCATCATGAAATTGGTGATGGGGATGGTTGATGATGACGATGGCGACGGATTCCCCTCTCTGGAGCCCAAAATGTATTCCAGATCTGCCCTCCGAGGAAGAACAGGGCTTGGCGGCGGCTCCGTATCGTAAAACGCGATGAATCCTTCTCTCTGATTTTTTCTCCCCGAAAGTGAATATATGGAGTTGGAGTTGAGGTCGGTGGAGGTCCAGGGGGCCCACAAGGTCGGGTGGCGCGCCCCCCACCCTTGTGGCCAGGGTGTGGGCCCCCTTCACTTGATTCTTTCGCCAATATTTTTTATTAATTCCAAAACTTATCTCCGTGAAGTTTCAGGTCATTCCGAGAACTTTTATTTCTGCACAAAAATAACACCATGGCAATTCTGCTAAAAACAGCGTCAGTCCGGGTTAGTTCCATTCAAATCATGTAAATTAGAGTCCAAAATAAGGGCAAAAGAGTTTGGAAAAGTAGATACGATGGAGACGTATCAACTCCCCCAAGCTTAACCCATTGCTTGTCCTCAAGCAATCCAGTTGACAAACTGAAAGTGATAAAGAAAAACTTTTACAAACTCTGCTTGATCTTGTTGTTGCAAATATGTAAAGCCAGCATTCAAGTTTTCAACAAAGATCATGAACTAACCATATTCACAATAACCTTTAGGTCTCACATTTACTCATATCACTGGCAAAATCAACTAGCGAGTAATAATAATAAATCTCAGATGACAACACTTTCTCAAAACAATCATGATATGATATGACAAGATGGTATCGCTAGCCCTTTCTGAGACCGCAAAATATAAATGCAGAGCACCCCTGAAGATCAAGGACTAACTAGACATTGTAATTCATGGTAAAAGAGATCCAGTCACAGTCATACTCAATATAAATTAATAACAATGCATACAAATGACAATGGTGCTCTTGAAAGGATCGAGAAGAGGTGTCTAGAGGGGGGTGAATAGACTCTAATCAAGAAAAGTTGCAGTTTTTAATTCTTTATGTTGATGTGGAGTTTTAGCACAAGTTTAAGCATTCACAATACATATCAAGCAAGCATGACAAAGAGTATATGAGCAGCGGAAAGTAAAGCATGCAAGTTGCAAGAATGTAAAGGGATGGGATTGGAGTGTGCAAACGCAATTTGGAGACACGGAGATTTTTTATCCGTAGTTCCGATAGGTGGTGCTATCGTACATCCACGTTGATGGAGACTTCAACCCACGAAGGGTAACGGTTGCGCGAGTCCACGGAGGGCTCCACCCACGAAGGGTCCACGAAGAAGCAACCTTGTCTATCCCACCATGGTCGTCGCCCACGAAGGACTTGCCTCACTAGGGTAGATCTTCACGAAGTAGGCGATCTCCTTGCCCTTACAAACTCCTTGGTTCAACTCCATAATCTTGACGGAGGCTCCCAAGTGACACCTAGCCAATCTAGGAGACACCACTCTCCAAGAAGTAACAAATGGTGTGTTGATGATGAACTCCTTGCTCTTGTGCTTCAAATTATAGTCTCCCCAACACTCAACTCTCTCTCACAGGATTTGGATTCGGTGAAAAGAAGATTTGAATGGAAAGCAACTTGGGGAAGGCTAGAGATCAAGATTTATGTGGTTGGAATGGAATATCTTGACCTCAACACAAGTGTAGGTGGTTCTCTCTCAGAAAATATGTGTTGGAAGTGTAGGCATGTTCTGATGGCTCTCTCCACGAATGAAGAGTGGGTGGAGGGGTATATATAGCCTCCACACAAAATCTAACCGTTACACACAATTTACCAAACTCGGTGGGACCAAATTGTTAAACTGGGTCAGACCGATTTGGTTCATAATGTGACCGTTAGGCATTTCGGTGGGACCGACTGAATCAACTCAGTGGGACCGATGTGCTAGGGTTAGGGTAAATCCAAAACTCGGTTTGACCGATTACTCAAACTTGGTGAAACCGATTTGGGTAATAAGCGAAACAGAGAGTTAGCCAAGCAAACTCGGTGGGGCCGATTGCATATCTCGGTGGGACCGAAATTATTGCAATGGGCAACAGAGAGTTTGCAAGCCCATCTCGGTGACACCGAGATCCCATCGGTGAGACCGAATTGATTAGGGTTTCTGGCAGTGGCTATGTCAACTGAACTTGGTGGCTCCGGATAGAAAGAATCAGTGGATCCGAGTTTGACTTTTGGTTTGGGACATATGTGGATGTGAGAAAGTAGTGGAGGGTTTTGGAGCATATCACTAGGCACTTTGAGCAAGCAAGCCATTAAGCAACACCTCAACCCCTCTTAATAGTATTGGCTTTCCTATGGACTCAATGTGATCTTGGATCACTAAAATAGAAAATGTAGAGTCCTGAGCTTTGAGCTTGAGCCAATCCTTTGTCTTTAGCACTTTGAAGGGGTTCCACATCCTCTAGTCCATGCCACTCCATTGTTGAACTTATCTGAAACATACTAGGTAGAAACATTAGTCCAACAAGAGATATGTTGACATTAATTACCAAAATCATCCAGGGAGCACTTGTGCTTTCAGCTCTCTAACTGGTGCTTTTTATAAGAGGATGATGAATCAGCAATAAAAGTAAATAGATAGGTCCTTCGCAGAGGGAAGCAGAGATTTGCAGAGGTGCCATAGCTTGAGTTTTGAAATAAAGATAAATACTATTTTAAGCGGTATGCTTTCATTTTCAATGTAACAACCAAGAGATCTC
Source organism: Aegilops tauschii subsp. strangulata (assembly GCF_002575655.3). Classification (NCBI taxonomy): domain Eukaryota; kingdom Viridiplantae; phylum Streptophyta; class Magnoliopsida; order Poales; family Poaceae; genus Aegilops; species Aegilops tauschii. The sequence goes on along the minus strand of NC_053038.3, from coordinate 320,249,177 downwards.
GGTATCTTCCATGCTACATACATTATAGACGGTTCCCAAACAGAATGGTAAAGTTTATACTCCCCCACCACCAACAAGCACATTCCACGGCTGGTCCGAAACAACGGGTACCGTCCAACTAACAACAGTCCTGGGGGAGTTTTGTTTGCAATTATTTTGATTTGATTTGAGCATGGGACCGGGCATCCCGATTATCAGCCATTTTCTCGTGAATGATGAGCGGAGTCCACTCATCGTGAGAGTAACCCACCTAGCATGGAAGATATTGACAGCCCTAGTTGGTACATGAGAGATTCGAGCATACAAAACAGATTATCATTTGAAGGTTTAGAGTTTGGCACATGCAAATTTACTTGGCACGACAGGTAAATACCGCATATAGGAAGGTATGGTGGACTCATATAGAACAACTTTGGGGTTTATGGAAGTGGATGCACAAGCAGTATTCCCGTTTAGTACAAGTGAAGGCTAGAAAGAGACTGGGAAGCGACCAACTAGAGAGCGACAACAGTCATAAAATGCATTGAGATTAACCAACATTGAATGCAAGCATGAGTAGGATATAAATCACCATGAACAACCGCCGTCGTCGCTCCTCCGCCACGAGACGAAGGAATACGACCGCAGGCAGACGCTCCTCCGCCGGTGCCTCGAGCTCCCGTACGCGCTCATCCCGGTGAAAAGGGAGCCGGAGGAGCTCCCGCCGCTCCGCGGGGTGAAGATGGAGATCGAGGCGGAGCCGAAACGGCGGGCGGTGGCTTCGTCGAGCTGGAGGATTTCCTCTCCCCGGCGGAGGCGGATGCCGTGGTGGCTGCCATCCTCACGCGCAGTGCGCAGGAGGAGGAGGAGGTGGTGGCGCAGCACCACCGCCGGGAGGAGGAGGTCAACGACGTCCTGCTCGAGCAGGGTCTCGCCAGGGCGCGCGAGTTCGAGGAGAAGGAGGAGGAGTGGCGCCGCGAAGCCGAAGCGCGGGACGCCAAGTACGTCGACCTCACCTCCGACACCGACTATGAGTGATCGCTGCTGCCGCCGCGTCGCCGCCGCACCCGCAGGGCTCACCGATGAGCCCCATTTTGACCAGTTTAGGGTTATGATAGGCCGACGCGCTTCCGTCACCGATGAACTATATGTATATATGAATGATCGTCTCTATTATATGTATGTATGAATGATCATCTCTAGTGTTTCTCGTTCATTTCTCACACGAAACATTTTTTCAAAATTTTACAATTTCATGTATGATTTCTGGTCGACCGCAGAACAAATTCGTCCCTTGTATCACCTCAGACGCGAACCATAAAACCCCTTATAAGGGGTCTGCTAGCTCCTAGCCATGCTCCAGACCCCGACTTCGTTCCGCGCACACCCGCTCGCCATGCGCTTCCCGTCGGTTCGCTTCCTGCCGTCAAGTGCGGCGCCGGCGGTGGTGGCCGCGAACGCGCGCATCGCCTGGATGGCGCGCGCGGGGAACATGGAGGGCGCCCGCGCGACGTTCGAGGCCATGCCCCTCCGCACCACCGCTTCCTACAACGCCCTCATCGCCGGCTACTTCCGTAACCACCTCCCGGAGGCCGCCCTCGGCCTCTTCCGCCGCATGCCCTCCCGCGATCTCGGCTCCTACAATGCTCTCATCTCCGGCTTCTCCCTCCGCCGTCACACCCTCCCTGATGCGGCGGCCGCGCTCGCCTCCATCCCCTTACCCCCCTCAGTCGTCTCCTTCACCTCCCTCCTGCGCGGGTACGTGCGCCACGGCTTCCTGGCCGACGCCATCCGCCTGTTCCACCAGATGCCCGAGCGCAACCACGTCTCCTACACGGTTATGCTGGGTGGTTTTATTGATGCCGGCCGTCTCGACGAGGCCCGCAAGCTGTTCGACGAAATGCCTGACAAGGACGTCGTTGCACGAACTGCCATGCTATCTGGGTACTGCCAGGCTGGCCGAATTGCCGAGGCACGCCTGCTGTTTGATGATATGCCGAAGAGGAATGTTGTGTCATGGACTGCAATGATATCTGGATACTCTCAAAACGGGAAGCTTAACCTTGCACGGAAGCTTTTTGAGGTGATGCCTGATCGCAGTGAGGTGTCATGGACTGCTATGTTAGTCGGGTACATACAGGCTGGACATATCGAGGATGCCGAGCAGCTGTTTAATGCAATGCCAGAGCACCCAGTGGCTGCCTGCAATGCGATGATGGTTGGGTTTGGGCAGCGCGGGATGGTGGATGCTGCCAAGGCAGTGTTTGAGAGAATGCAAGAGAAGGATGATGGTACGTGGAGTGCAATGATTAAAGCGTATGAGCAGAATGAGTTCTTGATTGAGGCATTGTCTACTTTCCGTGATATGTCATGGAGAGGTATCCGTCCAAACTACCCATCAGTCATTAGCATCCTTACTGTGTGTTCGGCACTAGCTATTCTCAATTATGGAAGGGAGGTGCATGCTGCAATGCTGAGATGCTCCTTTGACATGGACATTTTTACTGTTTCGGCATTAATCACAATGTACATCAAATGTGGAAATTTGGATAAAGCTAATAGGGTCTTCAATATGTTTGAGCCCAAAGATGTCGTGATGTGGAACTCAATGATCACTGGTTATGCTCAACATGGGTTGGGGGAGGAAGCACTTGGCATATTTAATGACATGACGATTGCAGGAATGGCACCTGATGGGATTACTTATATTGGAGTCCTCACTGCTTGTAGCTATACCGGGAAAGTAAAAGTAGGGAGGGAAATTTTCAATTCTATGTGTAAGAATTCTGCCATCCGACCAGGAGCGGAGCATTACTCTTGTATGGTTGATTTGCTTGGTCGAGCTGGACATGTAGATGAAGCATTGGATTTGATTAAGAACATGCCAGTTGAAGCCGATGCTATCATCTGGGGAGCACTGATGGGTGCCTGTAGGATGCACAAGAATGCTGAGATTGCCGAGCTTGCTGCTAAGAAGCTATTAGAGCTAGAGCCCGAGAGTGCTGGACCATATGTTTTGCTCTCTCACATTTATACATCCACTGGGAGGTGGGAAGATGCTTCTAAGATGCGGAAATTCATTAGCTCAAGGAATTTAAACAAGTCTACAGGCTGTAGTTGGATAGAGTACGACAAGAGGGTGCACCTCTTCACATCTGGTGATATATTAGCACACCCAGAGCATGCTATTATCCTTAAGATGTTGGAGAAACTAGATGGTCTACTGATGGAATCTGGTTACTCAGCTGACGGAAGCTTTGTGCTCCATGATATAGACGAAGAGCAAAAACTTCATAGCTTGCGATATCATAGTGAGAGGCAGGCTGTGGCGTATGGACTTTTGAAAGTTCCAGAAGGAATGCCCATTCGTGTCATGAAGAACCTTAGAGTGTGTGGTGACTGCCATGCTGCCATGAAGTTGATTGCAAAAATTACTTCCCGGGAAATCATACTCAGAGATGCTAATAGGTTCCATCATTTCAAAGACGGATTTTGCTCATGCAGGGACTATTGGTGAGGTGAATGGCAAGGTAGATTCCTTGTCCTACATCATCTCATCCTGCTATTTGGTAATTCTCAGTATCTGAGTAAAGTTACCCTTGGTTTCGGAAATCCTCATTTTGGTGATGCTTCCGCTTTGTGTCTCTCAAGAGTTAGAGCAGTTACCCTTGGGTTCTCCAGTAATAATTCCATTTTGCAGTTATATACATATCCTATTGATTTCCTCATTTGAAGGCTTCAGGATAACTAGTTTAATGGCAGCTTAATTTTCTTATAGGGAACATATTCAGAATCCATGTGCCAGAGCCATGAGTTGGTCGCGAGATCTTATGGGTTTCACCTCTAGCCTACCCCAACTTGTTTGGGACTAAAGGCTTTGTTGTTGTTGTTGTTGTTGTTGAACATATTCAGAATCCGGGTTTCATCTGAACATGATTTCATCATCTACTGTGAGCGAACTGCACATGGGGAGCTTGTTCCCTTCAGGTATGTTTTCAACTATGGACGGTAATGTGACTGCTGCTCTAAGCGAGGTCACTTCTTAGAGGTCAGATTATGCTGAGCTAGAACCTGGGTAATCACTTGTTACAGTAAAAACTCCAATTACAAATCATTTTCTACTGCAGGGAGTCACTGTTTTTCAAGAGCAGCATGTTATTTGAATGGGTACAAACCCCAAAAGACAGCTTAAGGTGAAAGTTTTATATATTTTCTATTTAGTTCCTGCGGTCCTGCCTTTACATGAACCCTGATGTGCACACTCACTTACGTGCATATGTTTTTTCTCACATTGCACTCTTAATTTTGCAGACTGGTGAAGCAGTGGAGTTCGTCTATTGTGATAGGTTTGATAGGAAAAATTAGGACATTCATGACACGGCGGAAGACTGAATATGCTGTGGTGGCAGTCCGATCACAAAATCACTCATGGAGATTTTGAGTGTGGAACAGAGCCTTCAGATTTTTTACTGTTGGCATAATCCTGTTGGCGACTAATCGGCTACTGTGGCTTCTCAGCACTCAGCAGTTTGTTTGGCAAACAAAGGATCCAGGTGAATCATTCAGCTTCGTACCCCCCCCCCCCCCCCCCTCCTCCTCCCACCTCACCCCTGAACACCATGTTGTACTGCGTTATTATGTATGAAATATATCAGAAGTTTTGAAAAGAGGCAATTAGTTAATCTCTTAATCTGTTGCTCATATAAATTTTACGTACATCAAAATTGAATTCATCTTGCTGACTGGTGGATCGGCCAGGTATCACCTCTATGAATTCGCCAAAGGGTGTGTTTGGTTGTGCGCGAACCAAGCACATCGAAAAATCAAGATAGCGGAGGTGGAGTTACCAGTGCATTTGAAGAATTGTTCTGATAAAATGAACTTCAGCTACCATAACTCCACACAAAGCAAGAAATTATCAAAATAATTCAAAAAAGAGATATTAGATTACTTAATAGCACAAACAAAGATTTAGTTCATTTGAAAAACCTTTTGTAAAATAGGTGAAAGCGATTGATTACTTAATACCAACCTCTTAAGTTGCATGTCTGATTGCATTATTCCACCAACTCCCGAATTCATTCTATAGTTGTCAGGTAGGAGGATGTTATGTATTTTCCGGGCTCTACGCTCTTTCAAAAAACTAAGCTGGCTGGCCCTCTAATGCCCTTATAGCCAACGTGGTATATGCCCGCCTTTCTGTTGACACCGGCTTTTGGCATGCACAGAAGTGTTCTCAAGATGATCTTTATTGGGAACTGATCATCATGAAAGTTGTGTGTTTTGTCGAGACGAGCAACTTTGCTTTTTCAGATCATCTCAATCCGAGGTCGTATGCGACCTCTAGAGCCAAAAAAGGGTTAAAAAACAGGTGCCCAAAACAACTCAGAGGCTCTGAATATCAATTCGAGCCAAAGCAAAAGCGCATGCCGCTTAGAGCCCACTCGGAAGAGGTGAGGAGGCTTCTCTGTGCCAGGGCTTCAGGTGAAAACCTTTGGCCCTACGGACTAGGCAACGGATACACTTTGCGCCGTTATTACCCTTTTGGGGGGTGTTGTCATGGAGCCCATGTACAGTTGGTTGTGACGTAGTGTCTTCGCGCTCTCATGTGCTCATTCGCAACATTAGTAGTGCACTTTGCGCTTTTTTGTGGTGCGATGTTTGAATTTTCTTTTGGTCTACTTTGTAAGAGGGCTAACTTACTATCTTGTATCGTTTGGTTGTTTGGCTTTATATATAAAGCTGGATGAAAGCCTATTTTGGGGGCTTCGGGTTACCTGTCCGAGTTAGGCACGTGTTTAGTTTTTGGACGGGATTTTAAGTCCCTTTCTTATATGAAAGCCTAGAGTCAGAGGTGATGGCCTATTAAACAACAAACAATTTGTCAAATCCATGTACTACTTTATTATTGTTGCTTCTCGTTCTTTGGTGTTCTTCGTCTTTGACGACAGTGAACCACAAGGCCCTAGAGGAGGTTAGGCCGACTTGGGACAGCTCATAGTCGTCATGCTCGGACAGGATCCCTCCCTAATGTGCGAGATTTCGGGTCTTCAAGAGACATTGTTTGTGTGTCCTGCATATCACGTTCCTGGTGAGGCTCCTTCGGCGATGTGTTATACGTATTGTACTCGATGCTGAGAGCACACCATGACAAAGAGATTGACATCTACAAATTGCACTCTAAAAGATAATATCAAAACCCTGTATGTGCAAATAATTCATATGTTAATGTTGTTAGATCCTTTGATGGTTGTAAACTGAAAAACAAAGTTGTAAACTGGACATTTCATCATGGTTCATGAAAGAAATTAGACTTCACACCTTTTTCATTCCATAAGGCCATAACACAACATTAGCATTGGTATCAAGGGGCTTAAAATTACTTAGTCAAAGGGCAACAAAAACCAATAGTCACCAAGTTGCCCATATAAACTGCAGTGGAAACCAATACCAACTTATGGTTAGATGGTTAGGAGGGTGATTGTACCCCCAGCCCATCAGGAAATGTTTGATTCTTGCATATCTCATAAATGTGGATTTTTTTTATGGGTGGGTGGCAACGTTCCATCGATAGCGAGGTGTATGTGTTTCTCAAAAAGAGAGAAAAAAAGTCAGTTTACATTGGATAAACTGGATTGTCAGAATCTACCTTGATACCAAGGCGGCAAAAACAGTACTATCAGGGAAGTGTCTGGGGGAAAGGAACAGAAAATTCCGGATTCTGCAGCTTCTTGAGTTTTAAGCATACTTTTTTGCTTTGCGGAATCAGATGACTGCTTGAGAATTACAACACGGCCCACGCATATTTAACATGGGCGAGTACTAGGCGCCGGCGCACCGGCCGAAACTTTCGGCCGGTCCGCTCTGCACCGTAGGATTAGCATATTGTCAACCGTTTAAACTTTATCCCCTACCCCCAATACGCATCGTCTTTCTCCACAAACCAATGCACGACCCTGTAGAACTCGGCGCCTAGCTTGCCGTAGCAGCACCGACTAGACACTCCCATCGCCAATCACCGCCTCGCCGTGGCCGCTCGCCGTCTCGCCAGATGCAGCGGAGGCCCGTCAAAACAAATATGCCCCCAACGGTTTCACTGGCCGTTGGGCTCTGGAAGCTGGTTGCAACATAATAAATTGCTGGTTCCAGCAAACAAATTCTCTGGTTCCAGCAATAACATGGATCCGGCAAAAAATCAAAAGATGGGATGGTGGCAAAAATCAAAGACGGTGGCAGCAAAAAACACAGACGATGGTAGCAAAAAATTGAAACTGGGTTTCAGCAGCAAATCATAGACGGGCGGTAGCAAAAATCGAAAAGGCCAGTGGTAGCAAAAATTAGAGATAGTTCCAGCAAAAAACATCTCAAATTACAGATCCTAGCAAAAAAGGTCGCTAATTCCAGCAAAACAAAAGAACGGTTGTAGCAAAAAAGGCCACTGATTGTAGCTCCCGCCAAGGCCGGTTCCAGCATCTCGTCTGCCCGTCGTAGCACGACATAGCCGTCGTTCCAGCACCGCGGCCGGGGCTTGCAGGAGCCGCACCTCTTGATTCCAGCTTTAGATGACAACGGTCGCAGCACCGCCCTCTGCCGGTTCCAACACCTCTTGTCCTGGAGCTTGCACTACGTCGTGGTAGCAGCAGCGCGCGGGGGGGGGGGGGGGGCACTGGTGTGGTGCTAGTGATTGGCAGAGGAGCAGGAGCTTGATGAACCCCTGAGGGTGGAAAAAGTGAGGTGGATTCTGTGTGCGGCGATTGGCCGACGAGCTGCCATGGCCGGCCAGCACAGCCTGCCGCCGGTGGGGGGAGCGGGGGACGCATGGAAGAAGAGGGGAAGACGAGAAAAGGGAAAAGCGGAGCTCGCAGACGAGATGCGTCCATGGGCGAGGAGAAAAAGGAGTGGCTCTGGTCGTTCCTGGAGAGATAAGGTAATGGAGAGATAAGATAAGGCAGAGTGAACGGTGCAACCGGCGGAAACTCAGCCGGTCGACCGGCTATAAGCGTTTCCCTTTAACATGGCACCGAGACATTTCCATAAGATGTTTGCAACTATTAGCACATACTAAGGTCCAATTTACACAAGTCACCCCACACGATTCGCTCAATGCACTACTACATCCTCATTGTCGGGTGCAACATATCGGCTTGGTGGGTAATAGTACCTTTTGATCCACCTTCGAAGGGTTTGAATCAACAAGCAAGAAATACCTTTTTTTTCTCAATGTCTTGTTTTAGTTCACCGAACAGATTTTGCTACACACGGAGAAGGAAGCGAAATACATTGAGCAGCTCCCAAGTATCATCTCAGCAGCCATCATCCCATCGGACTCCATGTTTAGCAGCGAGATAGTAAGCATTAATTGGTCCTTTATCCCCAGCGTCGTAGAGCTCAGGAGCAACACTCTTCTGGTCGATCTCATGGAGTATAGGTGCCAATACGCTCCATGCAGCAGCTAATTCGTCACTGCGCATGAAGAGATGACTATCGCCATCTAGAACATCCAAAAGAAGATGCTCATATGAATCTGGAACTTCAACGTCGTACCTGCAAAGCATGCATCATGATTCAGTACCAGCTCTCTTGAATACTCCCTCCGTATCTAGACAAATCTGAGACAAGAATTTTGGGACGGAGGGAGTAGATCACAAGATCCACCACAAAAAAAAAGGAAAGAAAAAGAGAATAGATCACGAGATGATCTCCATACCTGTCCCTGTAAAGTAGGTTGAGCTCTGAAGCATCCAACTGGAGCCCAAGACCCGGGACCTTATTGTTGACTTTCAGGAGAATGGCTTCTTCGGGTAGGTCACGTAAAACCAGCTCATTTGTGTCGAGATCTATGTCATGACCAAAACGTTCACGGTAGATATTGCCAGGGACATGATGAAATTGAATACGAATCTCAGCTCTGAAGGAAATGAAGGATTAAGAATCTTCAGCTATACTTGATCAATTAGGCAAGTGATATTTTGTTTTTCCTTAAATGATAAGCATTCAAAGATCTCAATAATGTGCTCAGAGGAGGGTGGGCTATTGAAAATAATACTTCCATCATCCGGAATTAGTTGACACTCAAACAGATGCATCTAATACTGAAACACGTCCAGATACATCCGTTTGAGCGTCAACTAATTCCGGACGGGGGGAGGAGGGAGTATGACACAACAGTGTTACCTAGGCATAGGAAACACTATGCACTTCTACCTTTCGGGAATTCAAATATTTATGGAAGCTGTAACGATGATTCCATTATAACAAAAGGATATGATGAGGTCACTGAAATCTTACACTAACTTCTTTTGAGAGTAAGAGATAAACCAGCTAAGACATCTAATGGTAAAAGTTATGGAACTCATCGAGAGTACCTATTCTCCATAAGTCCCATTCCAGTCTTGATCAAAAAAGGTACCCCATCCCAACGTGCATTGTCAATGTACATGGCGGCAGCAAAGTAGGTAGGTGTCATTGATTTTGTATATCGGTCAACGTCACCAGAGGCATCTTTGAGTTGACCAAGGACGACATCCTCAATGTCCACTTTTCGAATTGATCTGAGCACCTTCACCTGCATAATATATAGTTTTCATAATCCTGTAACAGATATTAGCATTTTTTAACTTCTAGGATGGTAAGTGCATGGTTTCCTCTGGTATAAAATTATAGTGCTCTACTCGGTTACCTTCTCATCGCGGATATCCTCCCCATCAAGACTTACAGGTGGTTCCATAGCAAATAGTGCTATCGTTTGAAGAATGTGGCTGTGCACTATGTCACGGATTATCCCGTAGTTTCCAAAGTACCTGAAATGACATGGTGGAGGAACTAAATGATAATATAAATGTAAAATGGGAGCACTAATAATGGACTAAATTTTCATTAAAAACCCTGAGTAAATTAGAGACTACATTGAAGGTCACAACCCAGTTATAAGCTAATCATGCAGCATAAAACCAGGATTAAAACTGGTGCAGTACTAAATTTCCTTTGTTAAGAATTACTCAGCAGGATGAACTTGTGCTAATTTACGTAAAACCAGCATAGCCATATCTAGACTGTGCAAAACAAATGGTGCCTAATGATGATGTAACCTAAAGGGCTTCAGCATTCTTTTATCGATGATGACTTAGTGATGTTTCTTTTTCCGTAAGAGAAATGCCTTCATGTTAACTGACCTCCCTTGTGTTTCTGCTGATGTTTCTTCAGAAAAAACGACCTGTAACAATGCATGCACATTAGCAGTGTGTGTGTAAAAATAAAAACATTGGTGAAATGAGCTTGTTTCAAAAGTACCTGCACATTGCGTATGTACTTCCTACTCCATAAAGGTTCAAACACCAAATTAGAAAATCTCAAGACAGTGAGATTTTCAATTAGATCCTTCCCCAAAAGATGATCAATTCTGTGTGATATAATGTTTAGCAATAAGATTTAATGGAATGAAAGGTGCAGTAAAAACTAGTGACAGGACTTGTAACTTGCATGGATACAAGATGGTCACCGGTAGATTTGCTTCTCTTCAAATCTTGACAGCAAAGACTGTGTTACCCGTTGTGAGGACAAACTAGTGAAGCCAAATGGTTTCTCAATAATTATCCTATTCCAGCCATGCTTAGTTTGGGCACTGTCAGATAATGGCAATGCCACATCAAGAAGTGCCTCTTGGGGAACAGCAAGGTAGAATATCCGGTTTGCTGCACAAATGCCCTTTGAAACGAGAAGTTGGGAATTAACATACAAAGCCCAGGTTCAATTATAGCACTTGAATTCGATCCAACAGAATTTCAGAAGTATGATGTAATCTCACCTCTATCTGTGCCATTTTCGAATTTAGTTTCGCCATCCCATCTTTGTTATCATGTCCTGCATCGACATAGTATGTCCTTTTAAGGAATTCATTCAACTTTTCTTCACAGTTTTCACTGCAGCACAACAATATTATAAATATATATCAGATGAAAACTTCCTAAATTTAATAGCATGAAGCTTGGAGTCAAGGTCTGCTACCAAAGAAACGTACTGGTGATCTACCCGACAGGTCAAATTGGCTTCAATCATGGATCTTAAATCCTCGTCTGCTAATGTCTTTCTAGAATATCCAAATATGGCAACATTCTGCAATATAAAGCATTGAAGTCATGACATGATGAAATGATAATACAGACAGCTGACAGGCAGTCACTAGATTCAAACTCCCATAAGGACTCGAAAATCTGATTATTCTACATCATTATTCACATATACAACACCACCTCTATTGGCACTAAGCCGAACTATGTATGGGAAATATGGAACTAATCCTAAATAGAAATTGATGATTCAGCGGGTTGATCACAAATATAGGATTGAAGATCGAGGCTTGTTTGCTACAGATCGTTCTAAAAAAGAATAAAAATGAAGGCAAGCAGAAGTTATGACATGTTGTGCTCATACCTGAGGAAGAAAACCACTGTAATACAGAGCAAATAGTGCTGGGAAGACTTTACTTCTTGCCAGTTCGCCAGTAGCTCCAATGACAGCAATGCAAAGAGATGGTATACTTTCAGGTTGGTCATCAAAGTTATCAAACAGAACAACGCCTTCCTCTAGTACAGGACGATCAGCTTCAGAGTGGTTGAGTCCCAGATGCATTGAACTTTTGTCATCGATCGAGTTATCTGACATAACAGAGCTTGTATTTGCTGTTTCACCTCCAGTTTCTACATAAAAGGAAGAAATAATGTGTGTCAGTGTGTGTGAAAGCATCTGGATGCAAGCAAATAACCACGGAGAAATTTGTGATGACAGTAGTAAGATAGTATGGTGAAATCTAGGGACTAGCATATTTCACAAATAATGCAAACTGAACATAACTTTCAAAGGCATGAAGCAAACTAGTGCCATGCACATGTAAAACTGCGGGAATGATAAGCCAGGAATCCCATAATTTTGATAGATATACTTGAAGTAGCAAATAGCAAGTGGTTTCCGAATACCAACCATCAGCAAGCTGTACATTCCGACGAGTTATCCTTCCAGTCAGCGATGCAACCTTGAAGCAGTCAGGAATTTTACCAACCCCTTGAATTTCCAGCTTTCTCTGAACTTGCGATCCATGCCTCCTCAGGGCCTTGTGGAGCTTCATCTTGGCAGCAATCCAACATTGCGTTCTAAGAGTGACAGCAGGTCCTGCAACCTACGCGCAGAAGCATCAAACAGCAGTTGATCAGCACTTGAATGTGTCCATGTCTACTAGTACATCTGACAGTAACTAAACCAGATGCAGAACAAATAGAACGCAAGCATCATCTGTAGGCAATATGGGCCTCAGCATTCCGTCAGCCTCAGGCGCCAGAACGAGCCACAAGAATCACGTGCTCACACACGCATTTCATCGAATATCCTGATAGGAGACAGGAGCACTCGCCCTTCCATCCACCCCTCTTGGCCCGTAGGAATGACGCATGACGCATCCATCGTCACAGAATCCAGCATAGCACCATAACCATAGCAACTTGGTAAAGGCATTTTATCAAGCAGGTCAAGCGCGCCACAAGGGTGGAAGGAGGCCGAAAGGCACGACGGCCACCAACCACAGGAGCTCGGCTGGAGTACTCACCGGGCTGAAGCGCGCAGCCCCCAACGAAGGCGGCGCTGGAGCTGCTGAAGCCGTCACGGCGAGGACCGTGGTAGCCATGCTCGGCGTTGGCGCTTCTTTCTCGGTCCGCCGTATCCCGCCCCGCTTCTTTTTAGTCTCACGGCGGTGGCCGGTGCCAGGATCGTGTCTGTCAGGCCCCGGCTGATCTGATAGTGATAGACAGCCACGCGACAGTAGCTAGCTGTACGTGTCGTCGGTCTCAGTTATCACGAGGGAGTGGATAGCGACGCTCTGTAGCCGCCCCCGTTGGGATGGACATTTCGCAGTACAGCCAAAAAAGCCCTAGGAAAGTGACAAAGTACTCCTTGCTTTGCGAAATACGTACAGAGCAGCAAGTCTAAAAATAACGTTGCTCATGTGTAAATGCCGGTTGCTGATTGGGCTTTGCCCCAAGCGAGAATTAATCCTGCTCCTAAGCATTGGCCACCTCCTACTACAGACTCCGTTGCTCTATCAGTTGATGGATCTTTTTCAGTTGATTATGGCGCCGCAGCCGTAGGGTTGATTCTCCAGCGACATGATGGATCAGTTATTTTTGCAGCATACTGATATATTTTCAATTGCAATGATGCATTGGAAGTGGAGATACATGCGCTTATGCAAGGGATGGCATTTGCTATACAACACTCCAATTTTCCGGTGATTGTTCAATCTGATTCTAGTGTGGCGTTATCGAGTTTGACAGGAGATGGATTGATTCGTTCTGCCTATGGACATCTCGTTGCTGAAATTAAGGCATTGATGAGGGATGGGGAGTTTATTCCCCAGAAATTAAATAGGGATTAAAATAGAATCGCTGACCGCTTAGCAAATTATAGTCGCGTAGAGTGTACCGCGGCTGTGTGGATGCATCTCCTTTTTCATCGCAAAAAAAGGACGCGTGCTCCTGGGAGCTAAACTTTTTCGCTATCAGCTACCGCTTTGCCGTTTCGAAGCATGGGATGCAGTTTCACTATCCAAGTTCTTGGTTATGACAAACACAAATTGGTACTATTGAATTTGTATGAGAAATATTATTCTCATCGTCGCTATTGTTATTGTTTTTCTTTAAACATAGCCGTGAGCTTTGCCTCGTCTATTAATTAAGAAGTTTATTGTTACAAAGATACCCTACAACCAAAAGTGTTACTCTCTCAATATTATTTTTTCTAACTTTTTAGCACCCGCTTTGGCCCAAAGCACGGCCTCCTCTTTAATTAAGCTTAGAAGGATTGGATGTGGAACGATCTTGTGACAGAAGACATGGGCATTTCTCTTGTTTGAGAGAGAGACCATGACTTTCCTATGAGGGGTGTTGGCATCTGATAAATTGATCCACCAATTTTTAACGTAATTTTTGGAGTGCCACAAGATGGTATCAATGTTTTCGAGGTGTATCCAATCATTGACAAAATTCCAAATGTAAATTGGGAAGCGGTTGTTGTGCAAAAGTAGTATACAAAAATTACACTCATAACTCAGGTTTGGAGCCCGCAAAAACAAACTCAGATTTGCAAACTATGCCCATGCAGAGAGAGTAGACTGTTAGTTGACGCAGCATCTAACGATGTGTCTGTATAATGATCTATGCTCCTGCGTGAGCTTGTGGACTTATTTATGGGCATGTAGCTTTGGTTTTTCTTCATGAACCTATTTATGGGCCTCTGATTTGTAGTTTCTCAAAACACGGGAATATGAAGGGAAAAAATCAAAATCCTTCAAAAATCATGTGAACTTTTTTCAATCAATGAGGATGTTTTGCTGATATTCAACTGAGCTGCGGAGAGACTCCTGAGTTTCTAAAAAAAGATGAGTTGAGACTTGGGAGGTCAAAAAAGTTGTAACTATTTAAATCCTATATAGAACTAGAAAAGCACGTGAAGTCATAATTGTGGGGCCCTCTTTGTTCGCAGGGTTCTCAAAATACAGGAATAGAAAAAGCATATGATTAAAATGTCATGTTCTCTTAAATGCTATAGGACTAGAAAACCACATCAATTTGAACAATATGTGTATGATGCCACAGAAAAACAAAAGTTATACAAAGAGATTTGAGTGGATAGATATTTTCGTTCAAACTATGTGCAAATCAATCCTTAGGAATTTTTCCTATCCCAAGTTTAAATCCTCCACAAATCCTATGAAATTCCTTCGAATCGTAGGTTAAATGATTTATACGCTAATACGTTATAGTACATCAGTGAGTAACAAATCGAACGACATCATCGAAGTAAAGACTAGGACCCTGGGAGAAAGTCGAACCACATCAACCAATATCCTCCTAGGGTCCTAGTCTTTTACGACGACTTTCTTAAGCTTCCGATGCAAAGAAGATTGATAGACCACTCAACACAAGAGTTGTTATATTCATGGAACATGATTTGACAAAGGCTATGAATATGAAACTGGTTTCGTGTCTTTTCGAGCAACTGTTTGATTTGAAAATCAATTTCAACAAGAGTGAACTGTTATGTTTTGGGCGCGCCAAGGAAGAAAAGAAAATTTATAGACAGTTGTTTGGCTGTGAGTTGGGTATCTTCCATTTAGGTACATGGGAATCTCAATTCATCACCGAAAACTAACCAACAAAGAAGGGAAGTACATAGAGGATCAATTTGATAAGAAACTAAGTTGTTGGAAGGGCAAGCTTATGTCTTATGGGGCCGGCTAATTGATAAATTCCGTGCTTAGAAGTATGCCAACGTTCCTATTGTCCTTCTTTAAGTACATGTCGCCGATGTCAGGTATGGAAAAGGTTGGATTTTTATCGATCACGTTTTTTCTAGCAAAGCGATGAGAATAAATCCAAGTACATGTTGGCCAAGTGAGATATAATTTGTAGGCCGAAGGACCAAGGGGGTTTAGAGATTGAAAACCTTGAAGTAAAGAACAGATGCCTGCTTAGTAAATGGTTATACAGGCTTTCTACAGAAGACGAGTGTGTGTGGATACAAATTATTGTGTAACAAGTATTTGCAATCCAAGATCCTCGCACAAATAACGGTACAACCAGATGATTCACCTTTTTGGAAGTGGCTGATGCGAACAAAGGTTGCCTTTTTTAATAGGGCCAAATTAATTGTAGGGAACGGTAATACCATTAGGTTTTGGGAAGATACATGGCTAGGGGAGATGTCATTGTCCATACAATATCCAACCCTCTACAATATTATACAATGTAAAGAGGCTTTTGTAAGTGCAATTCTAGGATCAGTTCCTTTTAACATTTAGTTCAGGAGATCCCCAGTGGGGAAGCGATGGAATAGATGGATACATCTCGTGCACAGGTTGATGATGTCAACCTTTCCGATGAGCCAAATACACTACATCGGAAACTTTAGGTGTCAGGGGTATTCTCAGTGAAATCAATGTATATAGATTTGATAAACTCTGGTCCAATCCCAAAGTCACTTCACACTTGGAAAATTAAGATGCCTTTAAAGATAAAGATAAAAGTCTTTGTGTGGTTTGTTCGTAAGGAAGTGATCTTGACTAAGGATAACTTGGCAAAACGTAGTTGGAAGGGTAGTAAACGGTGTTGTTTATGTGATCAAGATGAATCGATCCAACATCTGTTTCTTAAATGCCCACTAGCCAAGCTACTGTGGCGCACATTGCATGTGGCCTTTAATGTAAGTCCTCCTAACACCATTGCTATTTTATTTAGGACTTGGCTAAATGGGGTGAAGTCTAAAATAGCGGCGCATATTCGAATCAGAGTGTGCGTATTACTTTGGGCTATATGAAACTGTTAGAATAACGTGATTTTTAACACACAAAACATCACAATTTTTTTTGCAGGTTATCTACAAAGCAACTGGCTGGATCCCTACATGGTCGTTACTCAGCCATGCGAAAACAAGGAGCACATGGCTTAGGGGTATGGAACTGTCAAAATGAGGTGATTTTTAACGGAGAAAACATCACAATTTTGTTTTGCAGGTCATCTACAGAGTAATTGGCTAGGCCCGTACATGATCATTACTCAAGTATATGGCTTAAGGGTGCAACCATTAGCAAAGTATATGGCTTAAGGGTGCAACCATTAGCAAACGGTAGCACGTGAACCGATCTTGATCGTAGTCCAATAGGATAGATGTAGTCATCTAGTCCTATTTTTGTTGATTGTGGCAATGTTCTTTTCTTTTCAACTCATTTTGAGTTCACGTATCGTACCATATACTTGGTGGGTTCTTTGGTTAATAATATGGTTGCATGCATCATTTTAATGCGGAGTCGGGGGTGATCCTCCTTTAAAAAAAATACAAGATGTTGTTTTCGCTTCTTGCTTCCAACAGGTGCAATCAATGGGTCCTCTTGGACCTTTTATCTACGTTTATTTATTGCTAATACAAATGTACAATATGTCAATCATAAATTCATGGTAACTTACAGTTACAAGCCTTACCCCTACCTGGCTACTTGTACAACATCGAAGTACAATATGAGAACACAAGGTGTCAATATATTTTTCAGAGGGAACTGAACCACCAATCTTCTGCAAATGCGTCGCAATTTGTCCACATTTCTTGGATCAGCTCATGAAGCGCCAAAAGATGGCGCACATGTTTTACTCCCGTGGCCTTGCAAGCCAGAGAGAGCTCAGGGCACGCAAACGTGAAAAATAGTCATGTATTGCAAGGAGAGCTCGAGCAGCTTGCCGTATTGTCAGAATTCTTTGCATTTGATGCAAAGTTTGTTGCCGTAGATTGTCAGCCTAGCACAAATATAACGAAAAAAATCTTCAGAACTATGAGCATCTAACGTTTCACGGTTTGCTGAAAAGCTGCACCGACTAGGAAGGAGTACTGAGTAACTTCTCAACAAAATTAGGTGAACGATTCCTTTCACATTAGAGGCAATAATAACAAAATTACATATTTGCAGGACCAGAAGGTAGAAGAAGTTTTAAATACCTGGCGAAGGAAATTCTCAAGGGTTCCAAGTTTTCCCATAGCCATAGCCATTTGACCCATGTAGTTTGCCACGTTTCCTGAAGATCCTGATGGACCAAGGGAACCAGCCAACGTTTCAGCCAAAGATTGCTGCAATGCCTCCATTCCTTGTGATAGTGCATCCTCGGCCTGGTGTGAGGATTGCTCGAGGCTGGATAACCCCATCAACTGCTGCTCTGTTAGAGGCTCGAGCTGATTTACAAGGAGCTGAAAATTTACAAGAAGATGAGAAATGTTGTATCTTCAGGTATACATGAAAACGAACAACAGAACCTGACATTCAACTAGTCAAAAGTATTTGTCAGAAGGTTTCCTTATAGATTGAGTATATAGTTTTTGCACCTTTAGAAGCTCAGACGAACGAAAACCCCCAAGCCACAAAAAACACCTTTCAGCAGGTGTTTTCCACATGCCTGAAAGTATATGAAACACATCAGCCTTTGCAGCAGCGCCCTTCAGCTTGAATATTTCGTCATAATGTGCCATTATTCCATCTACAATAAGACGGAGGTCACTATCACTTGCATGAGCATTTACTGCAGTCCTCAGCTCATTTATCTGCTTATTTTGCTCCTCTAGCCATCGAGTATATTCTAAATCAAATGTCATCGCTCCTGCAGAAACAAGCTTACTATTTTAGTTGTATTCCCAATGAACACTCGGGAACAATTAAGCATGTTCTGTACTTTTGAGAGAACTTTTAACCAATGATTGATTAGCAGAGCGTGAAAATGCAGGCGTGAGCAGACAGAGGAAGAAGTTACCATTTCCACTCATAGCATGAGTTTGATCCCCAGAGCTAGAAATGAAGATTCCCTACAAACAACATCGAAATAACAGATTTAATGGGAGATCGACTGGACACTGCCAGCATCGGCCAATAGGTACTTACTTGCTGTCGAGCTTTCTGGAGTTCTTGTTCCAGGCTTGCAAGTTTCAGCTTACTGCTCTCAAGTTGTTGTACATACGCCTTAAAAATAATAAGATGCATTAGGATGGCTCTTAACAAATAATGAACCCAAAATTGAAGGCAAATAAGAAGTCGATAGTTACAATTCAGAGCATATGTATATTATGCATATACTGTCAGTTATCAAGGATACAAGTACATCAAGAAACAAGTCCCTTGGTGATTAGCTGATTGCCAGCTATTTGTTTGAATCAAGGGCGCCTTTGGATTATTTACTTATTTGTTTTTGTAACTGAACATGCCTATCAAGAATTTGGCAAAATTCAGTGGTATCAAAAGTGCTAGAGAACCGCTCACATATCCACTCAACAGCTCATCCACGACATCACCGCATAACTGCACCATCATGCAGCAATAGCTCCCCAATGTAAATTAGTAACACAAAGTTACCTACGTTACACATGGATGGATGCATTGTTATGGTACCTTTTTCCTCAGACGACTTTTTCGTGCTGCCTCGCGATTTTGGGCAAGCCTCCGCAATACCTATGGAATAGCAAATACATTGTGTAAATACCATTTATTACTAAGGGATAAGAAACATTCTAGAAGAATAGGATATAAAGTACCACCTTTTGGTCCATAGGCCTGTCGGACCTGTCAGATGGTTCAGATGAATTAGAAGGCACGATAGCTCCATTTTGTCCGTTTTCCATCTGCACAACTTGGTTAAGAAAAATAAGAAAATTCTGCTACATATGGAAAAAAGAGAGGTTGGCATGCAACAGCAAACAAAAGCTAAATTAATAATATCTTATGAATTTCAACTGGCACCAGAACTTAACAGGCATTTCAGCAAAGAATGACACAATTTTCCGTTTTGTGTGGTTGGTTTTTGAATTTGTTTATTCATCATATGGAATGTAGTAACAACTCGATGAGATTATAGATCATTTATTAGCACCTAATAGCTAATACGGTGTTCATATCCAACATATAGGAGGTGTGCTTAGTCAGGTATGTTTTAAAAATGCAGGGGATGATAATAAATTATCATGAACAGCCCTTCTATTTGTCAAAAAAAACGGCAAAGTATTCAAGCTATTCACGGATTTCACACTTTAATGTACTCCACATTTAAATATTTCCCACCTGATGAAACTGATAGTGCAGCAGCAGTAGTCCTGTTCACTTTTGCAAGTTGATATCTAATTTAAGAAGTGTGTTGTTTCTTTAGGCACTGGAGCAAATGTGTACAACAATCTGCAGAGGGTAACATGGACATGGCAAAAGAAGCATCAAGTATTGGCATCAAAATCATCCAAGTTAAACTTGCGCGCTTCATACAAATGAAGTCTGCCACATCTTTTATCAAATACAGTACCAGTTTTCACCTGTTATTATACTTTTACACCACAACTCAGGATAGATACATTACATACATTAATTCCAATTCTCTGCCTAGCTTTCACAAAAGATCAAACCAGGTGCCTAATGGATAGAGAAAAGAAGGTTTACCCTTTGATTCTTATCGTCAGTGTCCACAACTATGGATGTGTCAGTCCTCGAACTAGCATCAGCCATACCGGGGGTTTTCCAGCTCAAAACAACAGGACAACAAATCGCTTTGTTGCCCCTTTAGTTCAAGCAGGGTAATAAGGGCGCCTGTATCCTTTATGTGTCAGATCACTCCGAGGCCAGAGCCGTCACCTATCCATCACAAGAAAAACAAACAGATATCCATACATATTAGCACAGCGCGTAAAGGCTGTCCAGCAGTGACAAATTCAACAGTCTAAGCGCAGACATATCTTACCTTTTCAGAGTCAAATTATCTGTAGGCACGGGATCTGCAGAGAAGCACGCAAGAGATAGTGAGCTGCCATGGTGCGGTGAGGAAATTCGAGGTGCCTAGGCACTTTGGCAGATCGCACCTTCCCTTATAGTAGCACAAGTAATTCCAAAAGTAAACAAGTACAGCAGGACAACAGCGGGACGGGAGATAATTCAAGGCAAAGGAAGCGGCAAGTACAGATTTTTGCTAGCTCGTAGCGTCAATAACTAAGCTTAGGCCGGCCGGCCTACCTTCCCCCCACAGCTCAGCCAGCGCCAAAGCAGCGGGAAACACCTAAGAATTCGGAATTAAGTGCCGTCTCCAGCCCGACCTCAAAGCATCTCACGAGCTCCAACCAGCAGCACCCACGCGACAATTGTATGGAATCGGAGGTGGTGCCAAGGAATCAGGCGGGAGAGAGCGGGATTAGGGCTTTCAGCTTACCACGGGGGGCAGTGTCTGCGGCAGGGGAGGAGGTCGAAAGGGAGGGAGGGCCCGCTCGGCGTACGGATTTGGAGGGAGGCCGGCCGGCGGCCGGCGGCCGGCGCCGCGTGCAGCGGAGGAGCAGAAGACGGGGTCGGGACGGCAGCGCGGAGAGAGAAGAGGAGAAGAAACTGGGGGCGGCCGGGTTGGTCAGAAGGGAGAGAGAGGGGCGACGATGGGGGTGGGGTGCGTGCGTGCGCTTCTAGTCAAAGGGCTGAAACACAGCGGCTGATGGGTGGGGTCTTGGGCCTACGCCAGCGGTGGGGTTTGGTGAGAAGAGTGGGAGGTCCGCGTTTGGCTTTCCTACCACCTGGGGCTCGGCCGCTCCAGCACGACTCCAATATGGACTTTCTCCGTTTCTACAGGGAAAAAGCCATGAAATCATATGCACGTCATAAATCGCTGTTCGGCGTCCGTTTCGGGAAACAGTTTAGCATCACTCGCCTGAAACACATTTTGGGTCATTCAATTTCGGATGAAAGAAGCAGCCGACGGAGGGAAGTAAGAAGCACGCGTCTGCAAGCTAGAAAAGCCCTCTGCGTCTATCTTAATGTGGCAGACAACCCAATTATCTGTCTTAAGGGTGTGGATGGTGCAAGTTCGCCGGAAAAAACTTGTCGTCGCCGGGGTTAGAGGGATGGCCGAGGGCGGCACCAGCTGGCGGTGGGTGGCGGTTGTCGGGAGGGCGGGGTGACGGCAACAGGTAATTGGGCCGGTGGTACATCAAGCGATTTGAGGAAGAAGATGAACAAGAGACCAGGATGAAGGTTGAAGAAAGCGATCTAACCGTTCATTTTTTATCCAACGACTTAAAACAAATCGACCAACCCAAAATTCCTTTTTGGACGACTGTCATCTAGCCAGTCCTTCGAGAAAAGAAAATTATTGTTTGCCCGCATTTTCTATTACAAATGCTATTGTACATGCGTCAAAACTTTCACGACCCGTAGCAAACGTCCTTTAATCATTTTTCTCCAGGGAATTAAAGAGTTTTATTCATATGAAATCGCTCTGTCACTGCCAGCCATCAGGCTTGTGACCAGAAAGCCAGAGGGGGTCTATCCAACATCTTGTCACCTTTAGAGTGCAACTTTGCTTTCCATAAAGGTGGGTCAAGACATTAGCATATCTTGAGCATCTACAACTGGACGCCTTAAACCCCCATTATACGCCCGGGCGGACGATTGATCAAAAAATATGACCTAGACGGGCTCCTCATACCGGCCCTAGACGCCCGGGTTAACCGGCACCCCTCATATCCAACCAAAATCTTGGGCGGATATGGGGAGGCTCGGGCGCCATGTCGGACCAGACAGACCGACCCTACCCCAAATTGCAGCAACCCCCCCCCCCCTAGCCGATTCGACTAGTTCCTCACCTCACTTCTCCCTCCTCCACGCCGACCCTTCCCTAGCTCCATCGCCACCCTTGCTCTGCCGCCATACTGGGCTCTCAGAGCCGCCAAAACCGCCACAATAGTGCTCCCATCCGTTCTCGCTGCCACAAACATCGTTATCGGCCCGGATGCCACCGCGGTACGTCCGGCAACTCTCGGACTGCTCATAAACCACAAGTATAGGGGATCGCAACAGTCTTCGAGGGAAGTATTTCATCCAAATTTATTGATTCTACACAACGGGAGCCAAAGAATATTTCTAAGCCTTAACAATTGAGTTGTCAATTCAACCACACCTGAGAATCACTTCCTTGCAGCAATTTATTAGTGGCACAATAATATGATAATAGTGATAGCAATATTAACAGGGTAACAATAGTGGCAATAGTATTAAAGCGTAGGCATGGAGTAGCGATGGATATTTAGATGAGATTAAGTATGTAACAGTCACAACCTAGAGCGACACGCAATAGCTCCAATTCATCAATCATATTTACATGTATTTGTATATAGTCATGCGTGCTTGCGATAAGAACTTGCATGATATCTTTGTCCTACCCTCCTGTGGCAGTGGGGTCCTATTGAAAACTAAGGGTAATTAAGGCGCTCCTTTCAATAGAGAACCGGAACAAAACATTAACACATAGTGAATACATGAACTCCTCAAATTACAGTCATCCCCAGAGAGTATCCCAATTATTGTCACCTTGGGGTCTACAGTTCAGAACAATAGTAGGTGCATACAATTTGCAAGTAAGATCAACATCTCAAATATATTCATGAAAGCATAAGTGTTCATATCTGAAATCATGTCACTTGGGTCCTAGTGACAAACATTAAGCATAGCGAAGTCATAGCAACATCAATCTCAGAACATAGTTGATACTAGGGATCAAGCCCTAACAAATTGACTTGATTGCATAAAAAATCTCGTCCATATCCATCTACCTCCAGTATGCCTGCAATGGAATTACTCACTCCCAGTGACGAGCATCATGAAATTGATGATGGAGAAGGGTTGGTGATGACGACGGTGACAAATCCATCTCTTTGGAGCCCTGAATGGACTCCGGATTAGGGCTCCTGACGAAGAACATGAGGTGGCGGCGGCTCCGTATCATAAAATACAATGAAACTTTCTCTCTGATTTTTTTTCTCGGGAAGACGGTACCTATAGGCTTGGAATTAGGTCAGACGGAGGTCTGTGGGGTCCACAAGTCATCAAGGCACACATGGGGGTAGGCGCCCCTGACTTGTGGCCCATTGGTGGCTCTTATCTGGTAGTTCTTTGCTCCATTATTATTTTTTATATTCCATAAAAAATCACCGTAAAGTTTCATCCAATTTCAAGAACTTTTATTTATGCATAAACATAACACCAAGGTAGTTATACTGAAAATAGCGTCAGTCCGGGTTAGTTTCATTCAAACCATGCAAACTAGAGTCCAAGACAAGAGCAAAAGTGTTTGGAAAAGTAAATATGTTGGACACGTATCAACTCCCGTGAGCTTAACTCATTGCTTGTCCTGAAGCAATCCAGTGACAAACTGAAGGTGCTTAAGAAAAACTTTTACAAATTCATTTGCTCTTGTTGTTGTATATAAGCTTAGCTAATATTTAAGTTTTCAACAAAGATCATGAACCAACCACATATAAGATAACACTTAAAATCCATATTTACTCATGTCGATAACATAATCAACTAGCGAGCAATAATAATATATCTCAAATACCAACACTTTGTCAAAACAACCATGATACAATATGATAGAGTGGTATCTTGCTAGCCCTTTCTGAGATCGTAAAACACAAATGCAGAGCACCTCTGAAGTTCAAGCAGCGACTAGACATTGTAATTAAGAGTAGAGGATATCCAATCATGCTCACACCCAACATTAATTAGACCAGATGCATGTTAAAATAAGATGAAACTAGCGCTCTCGGGGTTGATGCTTGAATGAGAAGGTGATGACTCAACAATAAAAGTAAATAGATAGGCCCTTCGCAGAGGGAAGTAGGGATTTACAGAGGTGCCAGAGCTCGTTACTAAAAGCAGATATAATTGCATTTTGAGAGATGTACCTTTCCTGTTAATGGTTTACACAAAGTTTTCAATATCTTCCATGCTAAACGCGTTAATGGCGGTTCCCATGCAAAAAGTATTACTCCCCTCCACCATATTAACACAAACCATGACTGGCCAAATCCACGGGTGCTTGCCAGCTTTCAAATTTTCGGGGGAGCATTTTTTATAAATAGTTCAAGACTGGGCATCATTGTTACTAGCCTCTCTCAAATTTGATGAGTGAATAAACTCTCGTCGCGAGTAAAACACACTTGGGATGGAAGATATTGACTACCCCATCGCTCCATGAGCAGCACGGGCACACAAAATAGATGTTCATTTGAAGATCTAAAGATAGCACATGTAAAATTACTTGGAATGGCAGGGTAATACCATATATAGGTAGATATGGTGGACTCTTATGCCATAACTTTGTTTTCAGGATTTGGATGCACAACAGTGGTTCCGCTTAGTACAAGTGTGAAAGGATAAGTGCTCCCTGGGTGATTTTGGTAATTAATGTCAACATATCTCTTGTTGGACTAATGTTTCTACCTAGTATGTTTCAGATAAGTTCAACAATGGAGTGGCATGGACAAGAGGATGTGGAACCCCTTCAAGATTGTCGGAGTAAATGGCCACAGGTAGCCTAACCGACACCCCCTGGCTCTTTAAAAAATTACCAGGCCAATCGAGCCTTCAAGCACCCAGAGCACAGGGCCGCCTTCCCCTGGCCGGCTATCACCCATGCCGACTACTAGAAGGCGACCCAGCCTCAAAAACCTTCCCGAAGAGAATCCCAAGATGGCCGACTCCAGGAAGCCGGCCCCAAAGGGACCGACTCCCAGAAGCTGGCCATGAAGAAGGTCGACTCCCAGAAAGCCGGCCAAGGCTGCACCCACATAACGGTGATGAGACGAGGCGTGGCTACAGTACAACCTGCCACCCCCCGAATCCCGGAGCACGCATGGCCACAGTACGCCGTACGGGTCAGCCATCCCCTGTCCGACGCGGCACTGTTGCCATGTTGACCATGACACCACCCACGACAGGCGCCAGTACGGCCCGCGGGCGGCGGGCCCCTTCAGCCAGAGAGATGCTCGAAGGCGGCCAGGCCTCCCCCAGTCGGCATGGGGCATAGCCGGCTCTCAACAGCCGGCTATCCCCCATCCTCGAAGTATGTGCATCATTAAGGAGACAAGACGAGGTAAGGCTACAGTGAGAGCCCGCAAGGCGGTGGCACTGCGGCCATGCTTACCTCGACAAAGCCCTCGTCATCAGAGGCGAGGCTACAGTAACCAGCCACCGGCAAGACCCCCAGGCGGTGGGGCCAGCCTGTCGGCCATGAGCCCGGCAGCCGGCGGGACCCACCAGTCGGTGGGCCCCAGCGGTCGGCGGAGAAGCCGGCGAATATAGACACTGACGGCTAGGGCCCGCGTCCAGCCGGATTACCATTGTACCCCTGGGGGGTAGGCCTATATAAACCCCCCACGGCACCCATGCAAAGGGTCGATCTCATATAGTTCTAGACACCATATAGAGAGAAAAGGAGAGCTAGTCGTGCCCTTCTTCTTCCTTTAGCCAAACAGCTCAAGGAGCCTCTTGTAGCTACTTGTATTGATCTAGTGATCATGCAGAGACCCCGCAGAGCAGGATTAGGGGTGTTATCTCCACGGAGAGCCCCGAACCTGGGTAAGATTCGCCGGCGTGCATGTCTTCGCCTTATCCCGTTTCCAGGCACCGGCGATGTCTTACTGGCTCCCACAATGATAAGCCACTCGTCGGCATATGTCGCACCTACCACCCGACATTTGGCGCCCACCGTGGGGCCAGGTGCACCGTCGTCCGGAGACCTGTTCTGGACGGGAACCCTTCTCCCCTCCCCCCGCGAGTGTAGCCAGCCCGCCACGCCCGATGGCGCTTGCCCCGACGCGCTGCAAGGCGTCAACGACGCCTGCGCGGCGAGCTGCCTCGCCGATCTTCTTGGCGAGGCTCGCATCTCCGACGAGCCTGCGTCCGACGCGGGCACAGACTGCCCCGAGAGCCGCCTCGTCAGCCTCCTCGACCAGCTCCACGTCTCCAGCGAGCTTGTTGTGGACTTGGAGTCGGTCGGCTCCACCGACCCGATGCTGGTCGACTCCGACACGGCATCACTTGACGCCTTCCCCACCAACATGGTGATCATCGACGACCCTCTCCCTCGAGCCGACAGTGGCAGCAGCGTTGTCACTGAGGTGTTGGTCATCAGCCACGGCGCCGTCTCCGGCGAGAACGCCCACGACGCCCTACAAGCATGTAACACCCCGGATGTAACTTTCCATATTTGTAACTCCAACTCTTGCCATTTTCGGCTATGTATTATGATATTTCCTCCGTGGTTGGGTTTTTGTTTTTAGTTTTGCATTTTGTTCATGTCATGCACCTCATATCATGTCATCATGTGCATCTCATTTGCATACGTGTTCGTCTCATGCATCCGAGCATTTTCCCCGTTGTCCGTTTTGCAATCCGGCACTCCCGCATGCACCGGCGCACCCCTCTTGTGTTCTTTTCGTGAGCGGGTGTTAAACGTTCTCGGAATGGACCGAGTCTTGCCAAGTGGCCTTGGTACACCACCGGTAGACCACCTGTCAAGTTTCGTTCCATTTGGAGGTCGTTTGATGCTCCAACGGTTAACCGGGTAACCGCAAAGGTCTTTTGTGTGTTGCAGCAAACCCCCTCCAAACAGCCCAATAACCCATCTAAGTCCCCTCCATGCTCTCGGTCGTTCGATCACGATCGTGTGGGCGAAAACCGCACTACATTTGGAGTCTCCTAGCAACCTCTACCTATAAATAAGTGCTTCCCCCGGAATTTTCGCACAGATCAAACCCTAGCCCCGCTCCCTCCGCGCGCCGGACACGTCCAGTCCGCGCCGGACAAACCGCGCCGCCGCCCGCAGCCAATCGCGGTGTGCCACGTCAGCACCGCGCCGCTCCCACCGCCACCGGCCCGCGAGCCCGCGCGGAGCCCTCCGAGCCCGTCCGCCGTCCGCCGCCTGCCCGCGCGACGCCCGTGCCCGCGCCGCCGCCGTTCCCGCTCCCCGCCGCCTCGCCGACCGCCGCCACCTCGCCGCGCCGCCCTCGCGCCACTCCGGCCGGACCCGCGCCGCACCTGAGCCGGCGCAGCTCCCGCGTCCGACGCCGTCCCCGCCGTCTCCTCCCTCTCCGGCACCCGGCCTCGTCCCCTCCGGCCGTCCCCGTCCGAGCTCCGGTGAGCTCGCGCCGCACCTCGGTTCGCGTGCCTGCCCCCGATCCAGATCTGGAAGAAGGTTGACTCTGAAAATCCTCCAAGTCCCCGAATTATTGCAATATATTGCTCTATTCATCATGGCATATCTCATTGCATACTGCTCCGTTTTGCGTGCATGATATATCGAAATGTTCATCAGGTTATGCTCTTCATTTTGTTCCATTGTGCCATGCTCGTTGGAGTTCATCTTGATGCCCAAATCTCTGGTGCAAGAGTGCTATATGATGTTTACTGCTGTTACTTATCAGAACTTGATGTTTTGTTATTTTTGTTGCATTTGATGTGTGCATCTTATGGGCATGATCTCTACAGGTGTTTTGATCTATGCCATGCCATCTTTACATAGGTGTATGCCATGTATTTTTTTGATCTATGTGGTGACTAGCACAAGCATGCAAACTAGGCTTCGTGATGTTTCTGTTTTCAGGGACTTAGAATTTTGCAGTCTGTTACTGCTGTTATTTTGTTGCCATGTATCCATGTGTCTACAGTGAGATCCATACTTCTTTTGGGTATGTTCAGTAAGGATATTTTGTAGATATATTTGTGCTATATCCATCCAAGCCCCTGGTTGCAATTATGGAGTGCCCTAACATGTCTCAATCTTGCTCTACTTTTGCTATAAAATATTCCTGGCAGATTGTTAACATGATATTCAATTTTGCCAAGGTTGTTGTAGTTGATACATACATGCTATGAACTTGCTCTTGCCTTGGTTAGCTTCCTAAACATGCCATCTTGCTGTAGGTATGCTTGTTTTGTCATTAATTGCTTTGTGATGAGTGAATCAAGCTCACCAAGATGCCTTCAGAATTCTGTTAATGTCATGTTCTGTTTTCTGCTGTCTGAAACCTGTTAACGAAACTTGCTATGTTTACATGGGTGCCATCATATCTTCTGTGCCTTTTTGGCTCATGGTCAGTAAGGGACTTTTGTTCTATGCATTTAGTAACTCCATGCCATGCCTTGTTTTGCTATGTTAAGTTCCTGTAGCATGTGTTTTGCTTGCTCTGAACATTGCTACCTGATGCTGTTTCAGCCATGTTCAGTATTTTCACCAAGTCTGGGATACTGATATCTTTTGCACTTTTGCCATGCTTGTTTTAACCTGTTATTGTGTGATCTAGCCGTAGCTCACTGTTCATCTTTTGTCAAGCATCTCCTGTAGATTACTGCCATATGCTTTGTTGCTATGTTGGGGTGCTGTAGCATAGTTATTTGATGTATTATAAGCGCTATCATGCTGTTAATCGCAGAATCGTGTCATTCTTGTTTTGCTTGCCATTTGCAAACCGTGCATCCGTTTCCGGTGATCTTTATATCGATTTCGACCGAAATCATCTCATCTTTCCAGTGGCATACTTGGTTTGCCAAGTTACTGCCTTGTTCATCCTTTTTCTTCCGGAGCACGCATACGCATCGCATATCACATCTCGCATATCATGCATGTATTGCATCATGTTGCTTGTGCATTTCCCGTGATTGATTGTGGTTCCATTGCTTGTGTTCTTGCTGTGGGTAGATCCGGGAGACGAGTTCGTGAACGAGGAACCTGTTGAGTACGCTTACGAGGATCAAGCTTTCGACAACTCTGAGAACCTTGCAGGCAAGATGACCATACCCTCGAAATCACTTCTATCTTTGCTTTTGCTAGGTGTTCGTTCTATTGCTATGTTGCGCTACCTACCACTTGTTATATCATGCCTCCCATATTGCCATGTCAAGCCTCTAACCATCCTTTCCTAGCAAACTGTTGTTTGGCTAAGTTACCGCTTTTGCTCAGCCCTTCTTATAGCGTTGCTAGTTGCAGGTGAAGTTGAAGTTGGTTCCATGTTGGAACATGGATATTTTGGCATATCACAATATCTCTTATTTAACTAATGCATCT
The DNA here is from genome assembly GCF_002575655.3 of Aegilops tauschii subsp. strangulata. Lineage (NCBI taxonomy): Eukaryota > Viridiplantae > Streptophyta > Magnoliopsida > Poales > Poaceae > Aegilops > Aegilops tauschii. The sequence continues at coordinate 320,219,763 of NC_053038.3, read as the reverse complement.
ATATATTTGGTAAAGGGTGGAAGGCTCGGCCTTATGCCTGGTGTTTTGTTCCACTCTTGCCGCCCTAGTTTCCGTCATACCGGTATTATGTTCCTTGAGTTTGCGTTCCTTACGCGGTTGGGTGATTTATGGGACCCCCTTAACAGTTCGCCTTGAATAAAACTCCTCCAGCAAGGCCCAACCTTGGTTTTACCATTTGCTACCTAAGCCTTCTTCCCTCGGGTTTTCGCGAGCCTGAGGGTCATCTTTATTTTAAATCCCCGGGCCAGTGCTCCTCTGAGTATTGGTCCAACCCGTCAGTCGCTGGTGGCCACCAGGGGCAACTCTGGGCTCGCCTATCGGAAGCTTGGACAATCCAGTATGCCCTGAGAACGAGATATGTGCAGCTCCTATCGGGATTTGTCGGCACATTCGGGCGGCTTTGCTGGTCTTGTTTTACCATTGTCGAAATGTCTTGTAAACCGGGATTCCGAGACTGATCGGGTCTTCCCGGGAGAAGGTTTATCCTTCGTTGACTGTGAGAGCTTATAATGGGCTAAGTTGGGACACCCCTGCAGGGTATTATCTTTCGAAAGCCGTGCCCGCGGTTATGAGGCAGATGGGAATTTGTTAATGTCCGGTTGTAGAGAACTTGCCACTTGACTAAATTAAAATACATCAACCGTGTGTGTAGCCGTGATGGTCTCTTTTCGGCGGAGTCCGGGAAGTGAACACGGTTTGAGTTATGCATGAACGTAAGTAGTTTTCAGGATCACTTCTTTATCATTTCTAGCTTCGCGACCGTTGCGTTGTTTCTCTTCTCTCTCTCATTTGCGTATGTTAGCCACCATATATGCTTAGTGCGTGCTGCAGCTCCACCTCATTACACCATCCTTTCCTATAAGCTTAAATAGTTTTGATCTCGCGGGTGTGAGATTGCTGAGTCCTCGTGACTCACAAATTCAACCAAAACAGTTGCAGGTGCCGACGATACCAGTGCAGATGACGCAACCGAGCTCAAGTGGGAGTTCGGCAAGGAACGTGGTCGTTACTATGTTTCTTTTCCTGATGATCAGTAGTGGAGCCCAGTTGGGACGATCGGGGATCTAGCATTTGGGGTTATCTTATTTTCATTTGGTTTTGACCGTAGTCGGTCTATGTGTGGATTTTGGATGATGTATGAATTAATTTATGTATTGTGTGAAGTGGCGATTGTAAGCCAACTCTCGTTATCCCATTCTTGTTCATTACATGGGATTGTGCGAAGATGGCCCTTCTTGCGACAATACCTACAATGCGGTTATGCCTCTAAGTCGTGCCTCGACACGTGGGAGATATAGCCGCATCGTGGGCGTTACAAAGCAGCGCTGCACGACTTGTCCGTCCCCATCCCGGCCGACGTCGACGACGAGACATTGGAGGCACGCCGCCTCGCCCTCGTCGCAGAAGGCCGGAAGATAGCATCCATGAGACGCCTCACTGAGGCTCACCAGCGCGAAGTCGACCGCGCCGCCTTTGGCACGCCGCCTCCTGGCGGGCCGAGCCGAGCCGGCTTCGTCAAGAAGCGCGGCGCATCCATCGCCATCATGCTGGGGGCAGATCGCCCAGTCTACGCCACGCCCCTCGAGAACCTGCGCGCCGCCCAGGCGGCCGCAGACGAGCTGAACGGGCTGGGGGCTGACTAGCTCCCCTACATGACTAAGCGCATCCAGCAGCTGATCGACGCGGCCGCAGGGCAGCATGAAGCCAGCGCCCGCGCTGAGAGTCCTCACCCACACCGAGAGCACGGCGCGACATCCCAGACGCCGACTGCAAACGGCGCCCGCGCAAGAAAGGAGATGGAGCCGGCTGCTAGCCGCAGCCGGACTCGGCTCACCATCGAGCGCGATGAAGAAGGCCGCCCCCGAGCTGTGGAATGACGAGGCAATCCGCCTCCTCCCCTGCCTCGTGGAGAGAGATATCCCACCCCGCCGCCTGTCACGCATCCGACCCTCGGCGGCCGACTAGGCCACCGCGAGGGAGTCGGCGAGAATGATGCCCGCCACCGGATCGACCAACTAGCGCGATCCCTGGCGCTAGAAGAAGAAGATGATGCCGGCCCGCCTTGCTTTGGCCCCCGCATCCGCGACGAGCCTTTCCCTAGAGGGTTCTCGCTGCCAAGAGACACACCAAAATACAATGGCTCCGTGAAACCGGAAGACTGGCTGATCGACTACTCCACCGCAGTCAGCATAGCGAACGGCAACAGGCGCGTTGCCGTGAAATACGTCCCGCTCATGCTTCAAGGCACGGCACACACTTGGCTGAACAGCCTCAAGCCCTACAGCATCAAGAGCTGGCTAGACTTCACGGAAGTCTTCGTCCGCAACTTCACCATCACGTACAAGCGGCCTCCCAAGCCCCGCCAGCTCTCCTTGTGCGTCCAAGGGCCCAGCGAATCGACTCGCGATTACCTCACGCGTTGGGCCGAGCTCCGCAACTTCTGCGAGGGGGTGCACGAGGTCCAGGCCATAGAGTACTTCACCGATGGGTGCCGAGAGGGCACCCTCCTCAAGCACCGACTCCTCTGCGACGAGCCGACTGCCCTCGATGAGCTGCTGATCATAGCAGACAAGTACGCCACTGCCGACTCCTTGATGAAGACCGAGCTTCGAGTGGATGCCTCTGGGAGGGTGCTCGCTCCGGCTCCCAAGACGCCGGCTGGCGACTCCAACCGACGCCCTTACCAGAATGGCAACAAGCGCAAGGCCCCCATGCCGCCTTCCACCAGTCGGCAAGTTGCCACAGTCGAAGACGAACAACCCGAAGAGAGGCCCGCTCCCAAGAAGCAGAAGGGCGGCAGGCCGGCTTGGCAGCCGGCCTTCTCCTATGAGCAAACCCTAGACGCCCCCTGCAAGTTCCACAGCGGCGCAAAGCCGTCCAACCACACGACACGGAAGTGCCATTGGCTCACACGGATCTCCAAAGGCGAGGGGCTGGTGCCGCCTCCACCTACTGGCCCGCCGCCTCCAGCCCCTCAGCAGCCGGTTGTTCGCCCCGCAGTCAGAGCCATTCAAGATGAGTTCCCAGATGAGCACGCCGCCTACGTCGTCTTCACAAGCCAAATCGAAGATAAGCGCAGTCGGCACCGACAACACCAAGAAGTCAACGCAGTCGCCTCCGACAACCCAGAGTTCATGCATTGGTCTGAGAAGCCCATCAGCTAGAGCCAGGCTGATCACCCAGAGGTGATGCCGTCTCCTGGCTCCTATGCATTGGTGTTGGACACCACCCTCGCGACAGAAAGGCGAGCTGCCCGTTTCTCCCGTGTGCTGATTGACGGCGGGAGCAGTATCAACATACTGTACCGTAACACAATAGAGAAGCTGAACCTCAAGACGAGGCAACTCATGCCAAGCCGGACTGTGTTCCATGGTATCGTACCCGGCCTGTCCTGTTCCCCAATCGGCAAGATCAAGATGGATGTTCTCTTCAGAGACAAGGATCACTTCCGCCGAGAGGCGATCTGGTTTGAAGTGGTGGATCTAGAGAGCTCTTACCACGCATTGCTTGGCCGACCTGCCCTGGCCAAGTTCATGGCTGTGCCCCACTACGCCTACCTCAAGATGAAGATGCCGAGTTCGAAGGGGATCATCACCATAGCCGGAGACTACAAGAAATCTTCCGAGTGTGCTGCAGCCAGCAGCCGGCTAGCCGAGTCCCTCGTGATTGCTGAGGAGAAGAAGATGCTGGACCGAGTCGTGGCCATGGCCGGCAAGCATCCGACCCTGTCCCCCGATCCCAAGGAGTATGACGCTCAAGGCTCCTTCTAGCCCGCCAAGGAAACCAAGAAGATACCATTGGACCCGAAGAACCCGGAGAGGTTTGCTGTCATTGGGGCAAACCTAGACAGTAAATAGGAAGGCGAGCTCGTCGACTTCCTCCGTGAGAATCGGGACATCTTTGCATGGTCCCCAAAGGACATGCCAGGTGTTCCGAAGGATTTCGCCGAGCACAAGGTACATGTTCGAGCAGACGCAAGGCCAGTCAAGCAACCTCCCCGCCGACTGTCGGAGGAGAAGAGAAGGATAGTGGGTGAAGAGATAGCCCGGCTCCTGGCAGCCGGCTTCATTATGGAGGTGCTTTTCCCAGAATGGCTTGCCAACCCGGTCCTAGTGTTGAAGAAGAACAACAAATGGCGCATGTGTATAGATTACACTAGCCTCAATAAAGCCTGCCCCAAAGATCCGTTTGCCTTACCCCGAATTGATCAAGTTATAGACTCCACAGCCGGATGCGAGCTGTTGAGTTTCTTGGATGCCTACTCAGGCTACCACCAGATCAAGTTGGATCCAGCCGACCGCCTGAAGACCGCCTTCATCACACCATTCGGAGCTTTCTGCTACCTGACTATGACATTCGGCTTGAGAAATGCCGGTGCCACTTTTCAGCGTTGCATGCGAAATGCCTCCTCAAGCAACTCGGCAGAAATGCCCACGTCTATGTAGACGATATTGTGGTGAAGACGGAGAAGCGCGGCACCCTGCTGGAAGACCTCAGAGAAACATTTGCCAACTTGCGCCGATTCCAGATCAAGCTCAACCCTGAGAAATGCATGTTCGGAGTACCAGCCGGCCAGCTTCTAGGCTTCTTGGTCTCCGAAGCGGCATTGAATGCAACCCAGTGAAGATCAAGGCCATTGAGAGAATGGAGATTCCTACCAAGCTGTGAGACGTCCAGAAGTTTACCGGGTGCCTCGCCTCCCTAAACCGCCTCATCAGCCGGCTAGGAGAGAAGGCTCTCCCCCTGTACCGACTCATGAAGAAGTCCACCCACTTCGAGTGGAACGACCAGGCGGACCAAGCTTTCCACGAGTTGAAGAAGATGCTGACCACGCCGCCTGTCCTGGCAGCGCCGACTGAGAAAGAGCCCATGCTCCTTTACATTGCCGCGACTAGCCGAGTGGTCAGCACAGTGATTGTGGTCCAACGCCCAGAAGAAGGCCGAGCTCAGTTAGTCCAGAGGCCGGTATATTATTTGAGTGAAGTACTATCCACCTCGAAGCAAAACTACCCGCACTACCAGAAGATGTGCTATGGAGTATACTTTGCTGCCCAGAAGCTGAAGCCCTACTTTCAAGAGGATCCCATCACGGTCATATGCACTGCCCCGCTTGCCGAGATCATAGGCAGCCGGGATGCATCCGGCCGGGTGGCTAAGTGGGCCATTGCGCTGGCTCCCTACACGATCTTCTACCAGCCCCGCACCGCCATCAAGTCCCAAGCATTGGCCGACTTCCTTGTCGACTGGGCCGAGACCCAGTACCTACCACCGGCTCCCGACTCCACTATTGGCGGATGCACTTCGATGGATCCAAGATGCGCACCGGCTTGGGAGCCAGCATCATCCTCACCTCTCCCAAGGGCGACAAACTCAGATACACATTGCAAATTCATTTTTGCCGCCTCCAACAATGTGGCCGAGTACGAGGCGCTCATACACGGGCTCCGGCTAGCCAAAGAGCTCGGCATACGCCGGATCCTGTGCTATGGCGACTCGGATCTGGTAGTCCAACAATCATCCGGCGACTGGGACACCAAGGCCGCAAACATGGCGAGCTACCGATTCCTCGTCCAGCAAATCAGCGGATACTTTGAAGGGTGCGAGTTCCTCCACGTGCCACGGGCCGACAACGAGCAAGCAGATGCCCTGGCACGAATCGGCTCCACCCGACAAGCTATACCAGCCGGCGTCTCTCTTCAACGCCTCCTCAAACCGTCTGTCAAGCCGTCTCCAGAATCAGACTCCATCTTCGTACCACCTGCCCCTGATGCAGTCGGATCCGGCTTGGGGAACCTAGCAGGCGGCTCGGGGACTTCGACAGGCGGCCCGGGGACTGCCATAGTCGCACTCGGCTCGGGGACTTCAGAACCCGGCCCGGGGACTGCAGCAGTCAGCCCGGGGACTGCAACGACACAACAGGCGGTGGCCGACTCCAACTCTTCACCATCCAACCCACCCACCCTGGTCGCAGTAGCCGTATTGGCGATAGAAGAAGTCGTAGCTCCATCATGGGCCCAACCCATCCTCAACTTCCTAGTCAACAGAGAGCTGCCGACTGATGAGATCTCTGCAAGACAAAATCAACGCGTCGGAGCATACACAATAATAAACAGAGAACTTGTTAAGCGTAGCATCACTGGAGTCTTCCAGTGCTGCGTCGAGCCAGAGAAGGGCATAGCAATCCTCAAGGATATCCACCAAGGCGAATGCGGCCACCACGCAGCCTCAAGATCATTTGTCGCCAAAGCTTTCCGCCATGGTTTATTCTGGCCGACTGCTTTGGAAGACGCCAAGGAATTAGTCAAAAGCTGCAAAGGGTGCCAAGTCTTCAGCTCCAAGCAACACCTACCGGCTTCTACACTCAAGACCACCCCCCTCACCTGGCCCTTTGCCGTCTGGGGGCTGGACATGGTGGGACCATTCAAGACGGCGCGCGGCGACATGACACATTTGCTTGTCGCCGTAGACAAATTCACCAAGTGGGTTGAAGCGAAGCCAATCAAGAAGCTGAATGGGCCGACTGCTATGACATTCATCGTAGATATCACCACCCGGTATGGTATAGCACACAACATCATCACCGACAACGGCACGAATTTTGCCAAGGGAGCACTGGCACGTTTTTGCGCGACACGGGGCATCCGACTGGACCTAGCGTCCGTTGCCCACCCGCAGTCAAATGGCCAAGTCGAGCGAGCAAACGGCCTCATCCTCTCCGGCATCAAGCCCCGACTGGTCGTACCACTGGAGCGTTCGGCCGGCTGCTGGCTCGATGAGCTGCCGGCTGTCCTCTGGAGTCTGCGTACTACCCCGAACAAGTCAACCGGCTTCACCCCTTTCTTCCTTGTATATGGTGCCGAGGCAGTCATCCCAACTGACATCGAGTTCGAATCGCCTCGAGTCACCATGTACACGGAGGCGGAGGCCAAGGAAGCACGAGAAGACGGCGTCGACCTGCTGGAAGAGGGCCGGCTGTTAGCACTCAGCCGGTCCGCCATCTACCAGCAGGGTTTGCGCCGTTACCACAACCGGAAGGTCAAGCCAAGATCCTTCCAAGAAGGCGATCTTGTGCTCCGGTTGATCCAGCGAACAGCCGGCCAGCACAAGCTCTCGGCCCCTTGGGAAGGCCCCTTCGTCGTCAGCAAGGCCCTAGGCAACGACTCCTACTACCTGATCGACGCACAAAAGCCGAAGGCACGCAAGAGAGACGATTCCGGCAAGGAGTCGGAACGACCATGGAACGCCAATCTCCTCAGAAGATTTTACAGTTGAAAGCAGTATGTACCACGCTACCTTTTGTATTAAGTACAAGACAACGGGCCCCCCGAGGTGTACTCGGGGACTACCCTCTTTTATCCATGTATGATGAGTGTCATACCTATGAATGTATTATTACATTTGATTTTCTGTCCGGCACCGGGTTCGACCAGCCAACCCGGGGACTTGCCGCCTTGAGTTATATTAAAGTTCTACCTGCACTCAGACAAGTAGTGTGCCAGTACCCGAGCCCTCTCTTGTTGAAAGTCGCAGCTCGAAGAACCGACTGACCGACTGGCAAGAGCCAAAGGCAGGAAAGGATGCCCACACGAAAAATGGCTAAGGACTAATGAACCTATATAACACAAGCCGGCCTCCCAGCACGCCTACCGGCTGTCAGAACAGCTGGCTGGCCGGCTACCCATTCACTTTGCTACAATCCAAGAAAGCTAGAGTACTTGCCCTCCCAACCGGCCAAGCACTTCTCCAGCCACAGACTGCAGAGCAGCTGTCCGGCTGGGAAGGCGGCGACCAAGGGAGGGCGGCAAAGAAAACAGCCAAAGGATGAAAAGCAAGAACAATGGGAAGCCAAACACATGCATGATTATATTTACACAAAAGGCCTTCAAAAGGCCGACACTTAACATAGTTTGAATACACCCCCAATGGGTGGAACTGCGCAAATTTAACAAAATATTGTTCAGAAAGCAATAGACAGCAAAGCAAAGGCGGCAGATCAGGCCAAGGGCGCAGCAGGCGAGCCGGGCTGGTCGGTGGAGACGGTAGCGCCGGCTAGAGGAGTGGCTGGCTGGCGAGTCTCGGCTTGATCATCACCGGCCGCAGGCGGCGTGCTCGCATGCGCCTCATTGCTGGAGGCGCGATCAAGTTGAGGCTGGCCGGTCGCTCCACCGTCTGGCGCGGCGTCTTCGTCGTCGTCCTCCTCCTCCTCCTCGCCCTCGTCGCTGGAGTCGATCTCCTCCGCCGAGTCCTCGCCATCTGCTGGGTTCAGCCCGAACCACTCCTCCGGCTGAGCAACGCCGTTGTCATCCACCTCAGGAGCAAAGGCGCTGGTGTCGGTGTAGTCGGCGATCGCCGAGGCACGCTGGATGATAGCCGGCCGCGCCGGCTCCAGCTCCGTGTTGGCCTCCTGCCGCCAGGTGGCCAGCTGGTCCAAGCTCAGCTCTGGATACCAGGCTTTGACGAACTCCAGCGCCCGCCTGGCGCCTGACCGAGCTGCAGAAGCCTTCCAGGCCTCGAAGCGTCCGGCCGCTACCTCCAGCCAGTCGGCAGTCCGACTGGGAGTGCGGGGAATCACCTCGCCGGGCCAGAGAGCGGCCAGCACCTGCGCCCCAACACGTTGAAGCCGGCGGAGCATGCGGTGAGCCGGCTGGAGGCGAGCTTGAATCGCCAGGAGCTGTTCCTCAAGCGACCGGCATGCGTTCGGCGCGATCTCGGCGCCGGCCTGCCTTTGCGCCTCGCGGTGGGCCTCGACGACCTGGTTGGCGGCAGTAGAGTAACCAGGGAAGTACTCTGCACAAGAAAGAAAGAGAGAGAAGGAAGAGAAAAATACAAAGTTAGAGAATGAACCAAATGGCAAGCGGCAAGCAAGGAACGAAAAAGAAGGCGGCCTACCGTCAACCAAGTCTTTGATCTGGCCGTAGCCGTTGATCAACGACTGCCTCGCCTCAGCCCAGCTTGCCGCCTCGGTCTCGTACTCGGCTTGGAGGGCGGCCTCGTTGTCCTGCACCGCCTTCAGGGCCGCCTTGTGGCTCCCCTCCTGGTCGGCCAACTTCTTGGCCAGGCGGTCATGCTCCTGAGACAAGGCGTCGAACTCGGCTTCCTTAGCGCGAAGGGCGGCCTGGGTCCCACCCAGCTGCTTCCTCAGTTTGGCGTTGGCCGCTGCAGATATGGCAGAGAAGATAAGAGCAATAAGAAAGAAGTCGCCAGGAAAGATCCGGCCCGACTGCTCAGTAGTCGGCCCGAATCTCGGGGACTACACCTAGTGGGTGCGCTGACGCGCCCCCACATGAGATAAAAGAAAGGAAGCACCTACCCTGGCTCTCCGTTAGATCAGCGGTCTTCTAGGACAGCTCCCGAGCCTAGGAGTTGAAGGCAGCCGCACGGAGGTTGTGGTAGTCCTGCAAGTCGGACAGAGAAGCGAGTAAGAACAAAGATAGCAAACAAAGTCTACCAAGAAGTTCCAAGCCGCCTGCTCAGCAGCCGACTCGGAACTCGGGGACTACACCCAGTGGGTGCGCTGACGCGCCCCCACAGAAGAAACCAAGATCAAGAAGCAAAAAACGGGAAGACTCACCCGAATGGCTGCCCGTGTCGCGAGGAACTCGTCATTGTACTGCCTCAGCACGGCGGCCTGGGACTGAAGCCGGCTCTGGACTTCTTGCGCCGCCACATTCACCACGGCCGTCCCACCACCCGGCATCCACCCCGAGCTGGCGCTGGCCGTCTCCACGTCCTGGGCTGACGAGCTGGAGCCCGCGGCCTTCTTCAGGTCCGGCGCCGAAGTTGCCTTCCCCGCGCGCTGGCGCGATGGCGACCGGACCACCAGGTCCGTCCTCGCGGCCGACTCGCCTCCAACCGATTGCGCAGGCGGCGCGTTAGGCCGGCTGCCTTGGGCCGCCCCAGTCGGCAATGGCGGTGCCGCCGCCCTCTCCTGGACGACGACGTCGTCCTCCTCCCTCTCCATCCCCGGCAGGTCGCCACCGGCTTCCTCCGGCGGGGGCTCCGGGATCTCGGGCGCCACGACGCGCAGGGGGGTGAGAAGCAAGGCCCCGGCCGCTGCGGCTGCAGCCTCCGCCTGAGCCTTGGTCGCCGCGTCGGCTTGTGCCTTCGCCGACTCCTCCGCTTTCTCCTGCGCCGCCTTGGCGGCAGCTGCCCTCAGCTCTTCCGCCTCCCGCTCCTCTGGCACATTTCGCTCTGTCGCCGCTTGAAGCTCGGCGCGGGGGTCCACGCGGCGGGTGCTCCCGGATCCTCCCGGCAATCCAACCACGGAGGCGGCAGCGACCCGCTCAAGAGAAAGCGGAGCCCTATTTTTTGAGTCAAGACAAGGATTCAGAAGCCGACTAGAAAAGAAGAAGGAATACACGAGAGAATCGACACTTACGCTGAAACCTTTTGCGGCTGCTTCACCACCTTGTGGAAGCGGGCCGCCTTCGCGGCCGCCTCCTCCCGCCTGGTCACCGCCGCCCCGCTCTTGGGCTTCTTCGGCCGACTGCCGAAAAGGCCCGACGCGGCCCGGCGCTTCTGCGCGCCGCCTCGGGCAGCCGGCGCGACAGATGAGCCCGCGCCTTGATCAGACGCCGGCTGGCGGCGCGGGACGATTTCCGCCTCGTCGTCATCCGGCCAGTCGTCGAAGCTGGCTCCAAGCCCGGAGCCGCCTGATTCGCCGCCTTCTTCGCCGCCTCCCGCCTCGGTGTTGTCGTCCATGGCAGCCGCCCCCAAGTCGGAGTCCTCCAAGTCATGCGCCGCCCGGTCGGGGAGAAATTGGCGATCCGCCCCCGCTGACCCGGCCGCCGGCCAAAGAAGAGGGTTCTGCCAAGACGAACCGACTGGTCAGAGTCGGCCAAGAAAAACTTGGTGACTAAAGTACTAAAGAAGAGAAGATTTAGAAAGCATACCATAGGCGGAGGATTGGCACGGGAGTATGGCTCCTTGCCAAACTGCCACTCCTCGGAGAGCCTGCAGTTAGCGAGATAATTCACCATGTGAGCTACCTCGTCATGAGTCATCTCCTTGGTGCACATCCGACTCGGGTCGAGTTGGCCGCTCATTTGACAGATCAAATGAGGACGGCTTTGAAGCGGGAGCACCCGGCGCACCACGAAGGCGGCCAGCAGGTCGGACCCAGTCAGGCCCTTCGACTGGATCATTACCCGGAGTCGGGCGACGGCGGCGGCTCCAGCCGGCGTCAGCGTCCTGGCCCGAAAGGACCATTGGGGCCGCCTCCCAGCCGGCGGGCTGGCTACGTAAGCCGGCAAGTTGACGTAGTCGCCTTGCGGGGCGACGTTCTTCACGTAGAAGTACGACTTCTGCCAGAGCTTCACTGACTGGATCAGCGTGATGACAGGGAAGGGGTTGTCGGCTGCCGACCTCCGGACCACGATGAAGGCGCCGCTCTGAGCCGGCACGCCCTGCATCCGGGTGCCGAGCTTGGATTGGAAGAACTCCCCCCAGAGCTCGAGGGTGGGAAGAATGCCAAGAAAGCCCTCGCACAGAGTAACGAAGGCAGACATCAGCACCACCGTGTTTGGAGTGAGGTGGTGCGGCTGGAGCTGGTAGAACTCAAGAAAGGAGCGGAAGAAGGAGCTAGCTGGCAGGCCGAGGCCGCGCAAGAAGTGCGAGCGGAAGAGGACCCGCTCGCCTTCCTCCGGCGCCGGCGTGATCTCCTTCTTCGGCGCGAGACGGACCTGCACCTGGTCCTTGTCGGGCAACCGCCGCGTCTTGCGGAGGAACTCGATGTGGTCCGCGTGGACGTTGGAGCCGTCCCAGTCTCTGCCGTGCTGCATGATGGTGAGAAGCTGACGAGAAAGGGTGCGGCGGCGGAGAAATCACGGCCCCGCGGCGGCGAGGTTGCAGGGTAGTGCGAAGATTGGTGGGACGGCGCGGCAGCAAGAGGCTGCTGCGACCGAAAGTAGGAGGAAGAAGATGGCGGAGAGAGGATGAGCGTGCGAGCGTCTGCCGCTCCCCCTCCTCCCCCTACTTATAGCCTCGTGCGGCGAAGCCGAGGAGGCGAGGCGTAGGGGGGAACGTGGGATTGACTACGCCCACTCCCCCACGTCCTGCGATTATAGCGCCCTAACGACGTGCAGAAACTGCCGTCGGAAGGCGAGCGGCCCGCTTTGGGCCACAGAAAATCCGCGCCTGGGCCAAGGCGTGGAAGTGGTGGGCCCCGGCCTACGGCGGCATCCCGTCGCGCGCGTGGGCTGGCAGGCTTTTTTCAGATGGAAGGTGCCACGTGGCGCGCGGGTGGCGAGCGGCCGGCCCGCAGCCCGGCGAGCGCACCGGCTGGCTCCCGCTTTCAGACTTCAAAAAAATTCGCCAAGACGGCGCACCCAACCAAAGCCGGCTCATAGCTGCTGGCTCTTCAAGATAAGAAGCTGACTGAGCTTCTCGACCTCCTCTCAGCCTCAAAGCCCAACCAGCTTCGGGGACTACTGTCGGAGTAAATGGCCACGGGTAGCCTAACCGACTCCCCCTGGCTCTTCAAAAAATTACCAGGCCAATCGAGCCTTCAAGCACCCAGAGCACAGGGCCGCCTTCCCCTGGCCGGCTATCACCCAGGCCGACTACCAGAAGGCGACCCAGCCTCAAAAACCTTCCCGAAGAGAATCCCAAGATGGCCAACTCCAGGAAGCCGGCCCCAAAGGGACCGACTCCCAGAAGCCGGCCATGAAGAAGGCCGACTCCCGGAAAGCCGGCCAAGGCTGCGCCCACATAACGGTGATGAGACGGGGCGTGGCTACAGTACAACCTGCCACCCCCCGAATCCCGGAGCACACATGGCCACAGTACGCCGTACGGGTCGGCCATCCCCTGTCCGGCGCTGCACTGTTGCCATGTTGACCATGACACCACCCACGACAGGCGCCAATACGGCCCACGGGCGGTGGGCCCCTTCAGCCAGAGAGATGCTCGAAGGCGGCGAGGCCTCCCCCAGTCGGCATGGGGCATAGCCGGCTCCCAACAGCCGGCTATCCCCCATCCTCGAAGTATGTGCATCATTAAGGAGACAAGACGAGGTAAGGCTACAGTTAGAGCCCGCAAGGCGGTGGCACTATGGCCATGCTTACCTCGACAAAGCCCTCGTCATCAGAGGTGAGGCTACAGTAACCAGCCAATACTATTAAGAAGGGATGAGGTGTTGCTTAATGGCTTGCTTGCTCAAAGTGCTTAGTGATATGCTCCAAAGCCCTCAACCACTTTCTCACTTCCACATATGTCCTAATCCAAAAGTCCAACTCGGCCCCACCGATTCTTTCCATCCGGAGCCACCGAGTTCAGTTGACATAGCCACTACCAGAAACCCTAATCAATTCGGTCTCACCGATGGGATCTCGGTCTCACCGAGATGGGCTTGCAAACTCTCTGTTGTCTGTTGCAATAGTTTCGGTCTCACCGAGATTTGCAACCGGCCCCACCGAGTTTGCTTGGCCAACATTCTGTTTCACTTATTACCCAAATCGGTCCCACCGAGTTTGAGTAATCGGTCAAACTGAGTTTTGGATTTACCCTAACACTAGCACATCGGTCCCACCGAGTTGATCAAGTCGGTCCCACCGAAATGCCTAACGGTCACATTATGAACCAAATCGGTCCGACCGAGTTCTCTGAATCGGTCCCACCGAGTTTGGTGATTTGTGTGTAACGGTTAGATTTTGTGTGGAGGCTATATATACCCCTCCACCCACTCTTCATTCGTGGAGAGAGCCATCAGAACATGCCTACACTTCCAATACATATTTTTTGAGAGAGAACCACCTACACTTGTGTTGAGGTCAAGATATTCCATTCCAACCACATAAATCTTGATCTCTAGCCTTTCCCAAGTTGCTTTCCACTCAAATCTTCTTTCTACCAAATCCAATCCTATGAGAGAGAGTTGAGTGTTGGGGGGACTATCATTTGAAGCACAAGAGCAAGGAGTTCATCAGCAACACACCATTTGTTACTTCTTGGAGAGTGGTGTATCCTAGATTGGCTAGGTGTCACTTGGGAGCCTCCGACAAGATTGTGGAGTTGAACCAAGGAGTTTGTAAGGGCAAGGAGATCGCCTACTTCATGAAGATCTACCCTAGTGAGGCAAGTCCTTCGTGGGCGACGGCCATGGTGGGATAGACAAGGTTGCTTCTTCGTGGACCCTTCGTGGGTGGAGCCCTCCGTGGACTCGCGCAACCGTTACCCTTCGTGGGTTGAAGTCTCCATCAACGTGGATGTACGATAGCACCACCTATCGGAACCACGGATAAAAAATCTCCGTGTCTCCAAATTGCATTTGCACACTCCAATCCCATCTCTTTACATTCTTGCAACTTGCATGCCTTACTTTCCGCTGCTCATATACTCTTTGTATGCTTGCATGTTTGCTTGATATGTATTGTGAATGTTTAAACTTGTGTTCAAACTCCATATCAACTAAAGGAAATTAAAAACTGCAACTTTTCTTGATTAGAGTTTGTTCACCCCCCTCTAGACACCTCTTCTCGATCCTTTCAATTGGTATCAGAGCATTGGTCTCCATTGCCTTGGTTTAAACACCTTTGGAGGAAGATGGATGTGTCTACTTTGGGGAGTCTTAGACGTGAAGTGCCTATTCTTGATGGAGAATATTTTCATGAGTGGAAAAATGAAATGCTTGAGATTTTCAATGAATATCATTTGAACAAGTACATTACTAGCCCTTGTGCACCTCATATTGATCCCTTGCATCCCACACCCGAAGAGGATCTTGACATGATTCGCAATCTTAGAACTATCAATCTTATCATAAGAGGATTGCCCAAAAATTTGATTGCTAGTTTGCCTACTCTTGATTGTGCCTATACTATATGGAGATTTCTTGAGGCACGATTTCCAGATTATTCCTTGAAAAATTTAGACGAAATTCTCCATAAGTCTATTGCCTTGAGTAAGATGAATTCTAGTGATCCTAGCTTTGGTGATTGTCTATTTGAGCTTACCAATCTCATGCGTTCCATAGGAGATGTTGGGATCATTAGAAATATCATTTCCGAAGCTATTAGAATCCATAAAGACAATCATAGAAATGATCATTTGTCTAATGAATTACCCTCTCTAGGAATTGATCAATCACAAGATGATGTTGAACATGGATACTATGATGAGGATGATGATAGTGACTATGATCTTGATGATGCAATGAGACACTTTGGTCTTATGGCAAATCTTCGCGGCTACATGGCTGGAGGAAAGGAATGGGTCCTTGATAGTGGATGTACTGATCATATGACTGGAGATAAAGATATGTTCCGTGAGCTTGCTGAAAACGACGGCCCTCGAAAATATGTCACTTTTGGTGATAATTCAAAGGGTAAGGTGGTTGGCCTCGGTAAGGTGGCCATCTCACATGATAGCTCCATACAAAATGTCATGCTCATTGAATCTCTGGGGTACAATTTACTTTCAGTTTCTAGACTTGTTGATTTCAGTTTCAATGTCCTATTCACTGAAGTAGATTGCCAAGTGTTTCGTAGAGATAATCGTAAAATGGTCTTTACCGGTATACGTAGAGATGATCTTTACATTGTTGATTTCACTAAAAAGGCTCAACCTAGAACTTGCTTAATTGCTAAATCTTCTAAGGGTTGGCTGTGGCATAGAAGGCTAGGTCATGTGGGTATGCGAAATCTTGATAAGCTTATAAAAGGTGATCATATACTTGGAGTAAAAGATGTCATATTTGACAAGGATAGACTTTGTAGTGCTTGTCAGGCAGGGAAACAAGTTGGAGGAAGTCACCGTGTGAAGAACATCATGACCACGAGAAGACCACTCGAGCTACTTCACATGGATCTCTTTGGTCCAAATGCCTACAAGAGTCTCGGTGATAACTCGTTTGGACTAGACATACTTGATGATTTTTCAAGATTTACGTGGGTGTTCTTTCTTGATGACAAATCGCAGGTCCAAAAGATCTTCAAAAGCTTCGCCAGGAAGGCCCAAAATCAATTTGACGTAAAGATCAAGAAGGTTCGGAGCGACAACGGAACGAACTTCAAGAACGCAAATGTGGATACCTTTCTTGACGAAGAAGGGATTTCACATGAGTTCTCGGCTACGTACACACCTCAACAAAACTGAGTCGTTGAGAGGAAGAACCGTACTCTTATTGAGATGGCAAGAACGATGCTTGATGAGTACAAGACTCCAAAACACTTTTGGGTGGAAGCGGTTGAGACAGCTTGTCATGCAACAAATCGCTTGTATCTTCACAAGCTACTCGGCAAGACGGCATACGAGCTCCTCACCTGTAACAAACCCCAAGTTGGATACTTTCGAGTATTTGGCTGAAAATGCTACATCCTTGATAAGCATCGTCGTTCTAAATTTGCTCCTAAATCTCATGAAGGTTTCCTACTTGGTTATGGCTCAAACTCTCACACTTACCGTGTCTACAACAATTTCACCCGAAAGGTTGAAGAGACGGTAGATGTGAAGTTTGATGTATCTAACGGCTCGCAAGTAGAGAAATTGCCAATTGATGTAGGAGACAAAGACCCTTCGGAAGCAATCCAAGACTTGTCTATTGGCAAGATTCGTCCAACGGAGGTGAAGGAGAGTACCTCGTCCGTCCAAGTGGAAGCTTCTACCTCACGACAAGGTGAACCAAGAATTGATATGGAAGCATCCACAAGTGGGACACACCAAGACGAAGAAAACGAGGAAGCACACCAAGATGAACATCAACAACCTCCTTCTCCACCACGAAAAGAGAATGACAACGTCAACAATGAAGAAGGCCAAGAAGAAGAACAAGATGAAGAAGATGTTCCACCCCGAGCCAAGCCAAAGCTCCCACGAGTTCGAGCAAGAATCGCCAAAGATCATCCCGTCGAGCAAATCTACAATGATATCCAAACCGGGAGAATCACTCGCTCTAAAACTCGTTTAGCTAACTTTTGTGAACATTACTCATTCATCTAGCATTGAACCTATGAAGGTCGAAGAAGCATTGGAAGATCCGGATTGGATTAACGCTATGCATGAAGAGCTACACAACTTTGAGAGAAATCAAGTATGGACATTGGTCGAGAAGCCCGACAACAACCACAACATCATTGGTACCAAATGGGTGTTTCGCAACAAGCAAGATGAAGATTGTCAAGTCGTCCGCAACAAAGCACGCCTAGTCGCCCAAGGCTACACTCAAGTCGAAGGTATGGACTATGGTGAGACATATGCTCCCGTTGCTAGACTTGAGTCCATTCGCATCTTACTTGCTTATGCTAATCACCATGATATCACCTTGTACCAAATGGACATTAAAAGTGCTTTTCTAAATGGTGAAATTGAGGAGGAAGTTTATGTTAAGCAACCTCCTGGCTTTGTCAATCCTAAGAAACCTAATCATGTCTACAAACTTCACAAAGCTCTTTATGGTCTTAAACAAGCTCCTAGAGGGTGGTATAAATGCTTGACCAAGTTCCTTATTGAAAAAGGCTTTGAAATTGGTAAAATTGATTCTACCCTTTTTTATTAAAAGGGTCAATGGAGAGCTATTTGTGTGCCAAATTTATGCTGATGATATTATATTTGGTTCGACTAACCCTCATTTTAGTAAGAAGTTTGGAAAGCTAATGTCGGAGAAGTTTGAGATGTCGATGTTGAGTGAACTCAAATTCTTTCTCGGTTTGCAAATCAAGCAAACTAAGGAAGGTACCTTTGTCTCTCAAACAAAGTACACCAAGGACTTATTCAAGAAGTTCAATATGCAAGAATGCAAAGGTATGACTACACCCATGCCTACTAGTGGACATCTTAATTTGACAAAAGAAGGTGAACCGGTTAATCAAAAAGTTTACCGCTCTATGATTGGTTCATTGTTATATCTATGTGCCACTTGTCCCGATATTATGCTAAGTGTGTGCATGTGTGCACGATATCAAGCTGCACCTAAAGAATGTCATCTTAAGGCTGTGAAAAGGATAGTGAGATACTTAATACATACACCAAATTTTGGCATTTGGTATCCTAAGAGGTCTTCCTTTGACCTTTTTGGCTACTCCGATTCGGACTATGCCGGAGACAAGGTTGATAGAAAGTCCACTTTGGGTACTTGTCAATTTCTTGGTAGATCTCTTGTGTCTTGGTCCTCCAAGAAACAAAACTCGGTATCCTTATCCACCGCCGAAGCAGAATACATTGCCGCTGGTTCGTGTTGTGCTCAATTACTTTGGATGACCCAAACTCTAAAAGATTATGGGATATATGTGAAACATGTTCCATTGCTGTGTGACAATGAAAGTGCTATTAAGATTGCTCACAATCCCGTGCAACATTCTCGAACTAAACATATTGAAGTTCGTCATCATTTCATTCGAGACCATGTTGCCAAAGGGGACATTAATCTTAAACATGTTCACACCGATAAGCAATTAGCGGATATATTTACCAAACCGCTTGATGAGAAAGTCTTTTGCCGTTTGAGATGTGAATTGAACATCATTGATGCTTCAAATTTGGAGTAGGAACTCCATTTGGATACATGCAATGCATGAGTCTTTGACTAATCCTTAATATTTCTTTCATGATGCTATCTATATGTCTTGGATACTTTTGCACCCTTGCATGCTATCTGACCTTTGCAGGTACTTGGATGAAACTAAATCCATGATATTGCAACTCACTCACATCTTGAGCAATCTCTACATCACCAAGTATCTATACAATGGTGGTTGAAGTCTAGGAAGCACAAAACCCCTCAAACATATCCTTTGACTCACTCTATGTTAAATTTTTTGATTGTCATTTTCGATACACAAGTGATCTTCCTTGCAAAGCTAACCCATGTAGGAAGATGAAATCAAACTTCAAGTGGTGCTCCCAACTCTTGATGAGCTACATCAACCTTGAGCAACCCACACAAGTTCGACTACATCAAGATCAACATCACCACCCAAGGTATGCTATTCCATCTTAGAGAAGCTTTACTCCAAGTCATGGGATAAAGCAACTCAACAAGATGTGAATACATCAAGATGCTTTAACGAAAAATGGTAACCCCATTTTGAGCTTAAACGATGAGTATGACCTATGATCAAGTGATCTCACTTGACTCCCAAGTCAATATACTCTAACATAGGTGACTTTGTCGCCGACCAATTCTAGATGAAGTTCTCGTGCATTTCTCCGTGCGCTTGTATTTGCATATGCGTTTCCCTTTCAACAAAAAAACTTCATCTAGATCTTTTCTTGTCTTTTCCTTTTTGTTCTGCATTTTCTGCATCCAATTCATTGCAAATCTTTCAGCTAATTCCTTGCAAATCCTTGTGGGATCTTAAAGTGCCTAGTGAGCTGAGGTGACAAGTGTTTTACTGTGATGAACTCGGTCACACCGGTCTGTTTTCTTCGGCCCAACCGAATTCTCTCGGTGCCACCGAAGCACACAACTCGGTGCTACCGATTTCACTACAGAAAAGACTACTTGCCACTTGTTTCTACAGTCTTTTTGCTCTTGCTCCACTCAATGAATCTTGTCCTCTACCAGCATCACATTCAACTTGCTTTGTGACTCAAGGACCAAACCCTTCTGCAATTACACGAAAATACAGAAGAACCCTTCTTGGAAATTGATGTCAAAGGGGGAGAGAGAGATCACATCAAAGGTCTATGCTTAATATCATTTCTATAAGGGGAGAGGATACTCAGGGGGAGTGTGTAAGAAACCCCAGATGCTTGGTGTTCAAGAGGAGAGAAGTTACATGTCTTTAAGAGGGGAAAGACATGCTCATATTTGATTGCTTGCATTAGCTCAAGCTCTGTTGTTTCTTTTCTTTTGCTCTGATTTTCTGTTCCCTATCTTCTCCCAATATCCTATGCAAGATTCAGGGGGAGCAAGACATCTGGGAAGGAAATCTCTGATTTTATTGCATATCTTTACCTTTGGGGACATGTCTATACCCAATGGGGTACTAAATACTCACTCTCTACATGTCATCTCAATCTTGGTTCTCTTGTGGTTTATTTTGTTTGCTCTGGCCAGTAGGTGTATCTGTGTTTTCTAACCTTGTTTACTCAAGTTCATTCCTTCCTAAGCCAACTCAAGACCACAAGGTAAGTATATGCATCACAGTCATGTGTATGAGGATTTCTTGCTGATGTACATACTGTTTGCAAGAAGGACTCATGGGCATGAAGGTACATTTCCTATATTCACATCATTTGCTCTGATGCATATAGCCAAGATACATGTAACACATGGATTACTCTATCATGCTTATGCATTCACATGCTCCTATGTTTCATATTTATATGATTGCATACATGTAGGGGGAGCCTATGTGTTGGGGAACGTAGCAGAAATTCAAAATTTTCTACGCATCACCAAGATCAATCTATGGAGTAATCTAGCAACGAGGGGAAGGGGAGTGCATCTACATACCCTTGTAGATCGCGATGCGGAAGCGTTGCAAGAACGCGGATGAGGGAGTCGTACTCATAGCGATTCAGATCGCGGTTGATTCCGATCCAAGCACCGAAGAACGGTGCCTCCGCGTTCAACACACGTGCAGCCCGGTGACGTCTCCCATGCCTTGATCCAGCAAGGAGAGAGGGAGAGGTTGGGGAAGACTCCATCCAGCAGCAGCATGACGGCGTGGTGGTGGTGGAGGAGTGTGGCAATCCCGCAGGGCTTCGCCAAGCACCGCGGGAGAGGAGGAGGAGGGAGAGGGGTAGGGCTGCACCGAAAGAGAGACGTTCTCATGTGTCTTGGGCAGCCCAAACCTCAACTATATATAGGGGGGAGGGGGCTGCTCCCCCCTTAGGGTTTCCACCCCCAAGAGGAGGCGGCCAGCCCTAGATCCCATCAAGGGGGGCGGCCAAGGGGAGGAGAGGGGGGGCGCCCCACTAGATGGGCCCTAAAGGCCCATCTAGACCTAGGGTTTGTCCCCTCCCACTCTCCCATGCGCGTTGGGCCTTGGTGGGGGGGCGCAACAGCCCACCTGGGGCTGGTCCCCTCCCA
The DNA here is from genome assembly GCF_002575655.3 of Aegilops tauschii subsp. strangulata. NCBI lineage: Eukaryota > Viridiplantae > Streptophyta > Magnoliopsida > Poales > Poaceae > Aegilops > Aegilops tauschii. The sequence goes on along the minus strand of NC_053038.3, from coordinate 320,198,771 downwards.
CACTTGGTCCATGCAGCCTTCTGGGGCTGGTGGCCCCACTTGGTGGACCCCCGGGACCCTCCCGGTGGTCCCGGTACATTACCGATTTCACCCGAAACTTTTCCGGTGACCAAAACAGGACTTCCCATATATAAATCTTTACCTCCGGACCATTCTGGAACTCCTCGTGACGTCCGGGATCTCATCCGGGACTCTGAACAACATTCGGTAACCACGTACATACTTTCCCTATAACCCTAGCGTCATCGAACCTTAAGCGTGTAGACCCTACGGGTTCGGGAACCATGCAGACATGACCGAGACGTTCTCCGGTCAATAACCAACAGCGGGATCTGGATACCCATGTTGGCTCCCACATGTTCCACGATCATCTCATCGGATGAACCACGATGTCGGGGATTCAATCAATCTCGTATTCAATTCCCTTTGTCTATCGGTATGTTACTTGCCCGAGATTTGATCGTCGGTATCCCTATACCTTGTTCAATCTCGTTACCGGCAAGTCTCTTTACTCGTTCCGTAACTCACATCATCCCGTGATCAACTCCTTGGTCACATTGTGCACATAATGATGATGTCCTACCGAGTGGGCCCAGAGATACCTCTCCGTTTACACGGAGTGACAAATCCCAGTCTCGATTCGTGCCAACCCAACAGACACTTTCGGAGATACCTGTAGTGCACCTTTATAGCCACCCAGTTACGTTGTGACGTTTGGCACACCCAAAGCATTCCTACGGTTATCCGGGAGTTGCACAATCTCATGGTCTAAGGAAATGATACTTGACATTAGAAAAGCTCTGAGCAAACGAACTACACGATCTTGTGCTAGGCTTAGGATTGGGTCTTGTCCATCACATCATTCTCCTAATGATGTGATCCCGTTATCAACGACATCCAATGTCCATGGTCAGGAAACCGTAACCATCTATTGATCAACGAGCTAGTCAACTAGAGGCTTACTAGGGACATGGTGTTGTCTATGTATCCACACATGTATCTGAGTTTCCTATCAATACAATTCTAGCATGGATAATAAATGATTATCATGAACAAGGAAATATAATAATAACCTATTTATTATTGCCTCTAGGGCATATTTCCAACAGTTTCCCACTTGCACTAGAGTCAATAATCTAGTCCACATCACCATGTGATTAACACTCATAGGTCACATCACCATGTGACCAACATCCAAAGAGTTTACTAGAGTCAACAATCTAGTTCACATCATTATGTGATTAACACTCAATGAGTTCTGGTTTGATCATGTTATGCTTGTGAGAGAGGTTATTAGTCAACGGGTCTGAACCTTTCAGATCCGTGTGTGCTTTACGAATATCTATGTCACCTTGTGGATGCTACCACGCGCTATTTGGAGCCATTTCAAATAATTGCTCTACTATACGAATCCGGTTTACTACTCAGAGTCATCCGGATTAGTGTCAAAGTTCGCATCGACGTAACCCTTTACGACGAACTCCTTTTCACCTCCATAATCGAGAAAATTCCTTAGTCCACTAGATACTAAGGATAAGTTCGACCGCTGTCATGTGATCCATTCCTGGATCACTATTGTACCCCTTAACCTACTCATGGCAAGGCACACTCCATGTGCGGTACACAGCATAGCATACTGTAGAGCCTACGTCTGAAGCATAGGGGACGACCTTCGTCCTTTCTCTCTCTTCTGCTGTGGTCAGGTCTTGAGTCTTACTCAATACTCACACCTTGTAACACAGCCAAGAACTCCTTCTTTGCTGATCTATTTTGAACTCTTTCAAAATCATGCCAAGTGTGCGTTCTTTGAAAGTATCATCAGGCATCTTGATCTATCTCTATAGATCTTGATGCCCAATATGTAAGCAGCTTTATCCAGGTCTTCCTTTGAAAAACTCCTTTCAAACAACCCTTTATGCTTTCCAGAAATTTTACATCATTTCGGATCAACAATATGTCATTCACATATACTTATCAGAAATGTTGTAGCGCTCCCACTCACTTTATTGTAAATACAAGTTTCTAACAAACTTTGTATAAACCCAAAAACTTTGATCACTCCATCAAAGCGTATATTCTGACTCCGAGATGCTTGCTCTTAGTCCATGGAAGGATCGCTGGAGCTAGCATACCTTTTAGCATCCTTAGGATCGACAAAACCTTTCTGATTGTATCTCATACAACCTTTCCTTACGAAAACTGGTAAGGAAACTTGTTTTGACATCCATCTGCCAGATTTCATAAATGCAGCTAATGCTAACATGATTCCAACGGACTTTAAGCATCGCTACGGATGAGAAAATCTCATCGCAGTCAACTCCTTGAACTTGTGGAAATACTCTTTGCCACAAGTCGAGCTTCATAGACGGTAACATTACCGTTCACGTCCGTCTTCTTCTTAAAGATCCATTTATCTCGGATTTCATGGCTTCTAACCATTTGTCGGAATATGGGCCCACCATCGCTTCTCCATAGCTCGTAGGTTCATTGTTGTCTAACAACATGACTTTCAAGACAGGATCACGTACCACTCTGAAGTAGCACGCATCCTCGTCGTCCTACGAGGTTTGGTAGTGACTTGATCCGAAGTTTCATGATCACTATCATAAGCTTCCACTTCAAGTGGTGTAGGTGCCACAAGAACAACTTCCTGTGCCCTGCTACACACTAGTTGAAGTGACGGTTCAATAACCTTATCAAGTCTCCACCATCCTCCCACTCAATTCTTTCGAGAGAAACTTTTCCTCGAGAAAGGACCTGTTTCTAGAAGCAATTACTTTTGCTTCCAGATCTGAAATAGGAGGTATACCCAACTATTTTGGGTATTCTATGAAGATGCATTTATCCGCTTTGGGTTCGAGCTTATCAGCTTGAAACTTTTCCACATAAGCATCGCAGCCCCAAACCTTTTAAGAAACGACAACTTAGGTTTCTCTAAACGGTGTCGTCTCAACGGAATTGCGTGGTGCCCCTTTTAAAGTGAATGCGGTTGTCTCTAATGCCTAACCCATAAACGATAGTGGTAATTCGATAAGAAACATCATGGTATGCACTATATCCAATAGGGTGCAGTTATGATGTTCGAACACACCATCACACTATGGTGTTCCAGGCGGTGTTAATTGTGAAACACTTTCCACAATGTCTTAATTGTGTGCCAAACTCGTAACTCAGATATCTCTATGATCATATCATAGACATTTTATCCTCTTGTCACGACGATCTCCAACTTCACTCTGAAATTACTTGAACCTTTCAATAATTCAGACTTGTGTTTCATCAAGTAAATATTCTCTGCATCTACTCAAATCATCTGTGAAGCAAGAACATAACGATATCCACTGCATGCCTCAGCACTCATTGGTCCGCATACATCAAAATGTATTATTTCCAATAAGTTGCTCTCTTGTTCCATCTTTACTGAAAACGAGGCCTTTCAGTCATCTTGCCCATGTGGTATGATTTGCATGTCTCAGGTGATTCAAAATCAAGTGAGTCCAAACGATCCATCTACATGGAGTTTCTTCATGCATATATACCAATAGACATGGTTCGCATGTCTCAATCTTTTCAAAAACGAGTGAGTCCAAAGATCCATCTACATGGAGCTTCTTCATGCGTTCTATACCAATATGACTCAAGTGGCAGTGCCACAAGTATGTGGTACTATCATTACTATCTTATATCTTTTGGCACGAACATGTGTATCACTACGATCGAGATTCATTTTAGGTGCAAGACCATTGAAGGTATTATTCAAATAAACAAAGTAACCATCATTCTCCTTAAATGAATAACCGTATTGCGATAAACATAATCCAATCATGCTCAACGCAAACACCAAATCTCGATGGTAGAGGGAGCATGCGATGCTTGATCACATCAACCTTGGAAACACTTCCAACACATATCGTCATCTCACCTTTAGCTAGTCTCCGTTTATTCCGCAGCTTTTATTTCGAGTTACTAACACTTAGCAACCGAACCGGTATCTAATACCCTAGTGCTGCTAGGAGTACTAGTAAAGTACACATTCATATAACGTATATCCAATATACTTCTGTCGACCTTGCCCGCCTTCTCATCTACCAAGTATCTAGGATAGTACGGCTTCAGTGACCGTTCCCCTCATTACAGAAGCACATAGTCTCGGGTTTGGGTTCAACCTTGGGTTTCTTCACTAGAGCAGCAACTGATTTGCCGTTTCATGAAGTATCCCTTCTTGCCCTTGCCCTTCTAGAAACTAGTGGTTTTACTAACCATCAACAATTGATGCTCCTTCTTGATTTCTACTTTCGCGGTGTCAAACATCGCGAGTTGCTCAAGGATCATCATATCTATCCCTGATATGTTATAGTTCATCACGAAGCTCTAATAGCTTGGTGGCAGTGACTATGGAGAACCATCACTATCTCATCTGGAAGTCTGACTCCCACTCGATTCAAGCGATTGTTGTACTCAGACAATCTGAGCACATGCTCAACGATTGAGCTTTTCTCCCTTAGTTTGCAGGCTTAAGAAACTTGTCAGAGGTCTCATACCTCTTGACGTGGGCACTATTCTGAAATCCCAATTTCAGTCTTCGGAACATCCCATATGTTCTGCGACGTTTCAAAAACCGTCTTTGGTGCCACAATTCTAAACAGTTAGCATTACGCACTGAACTATCACGTAGTCATCAAAACGTGTATGTCAGATGTTTCGCAACATCTACAGACGACGCTGAGGTTCAGCACACCGAGCGGTGCATCAAGGACATAAGCCTTCTGTGCAGCAATGAGGACAATCCTCAGTTCACGAACCCAGTCCGCATAATTGCTACTACCAACTTTCAACTAAATTTTCTCTAGGAACATATCTTAAATAGTAGAACTAAAGCGTATGACATAATTTGCAAAGACCTTTTGACTATGTTCATGATAATTAAGTTCATCTGATTAATGAACTCCCACTCAGATAGACATCCCTCTAGTCATCTAAGTGATACATGATCCGAGTCAAACTAGGCCGTGTCCGATCATCACGTGAGACGGACTAGTCATCATCGGTGAACATCTCTATGTTGATCGTATCTACTATACGACTCATGTTCGACCTTTCGGTCTCTTGTGTTCCGAGGCCATGTCTGTACATGCTAGGCTCGTCAAGTCAACCTAAGTGTTTCGCATGTGTTCCGAGGCCATGTCTGTACATGCTAGGCTCATCAACACCCGTTGTATTCGAACGTTAGAATCTATCACACCCGATCATCACGTGGTGCTTCGAAACAACGAACCTTCGCAACAGTGCACAGTTAGGGGGAACACTTCTCTTGAAATTTTGGTGAGGGATCATCTTATTTACTACCGTCGTTCTAAGCAAATAAGATGCATAACATGATAAACATCACATGCAATCAAATAGTGACATGATATGGCCAATATCATTTTGCTCCTTTGATCTCCATCTTCGGGGCACCATGATCATCTTTGTCACCGGCATGACACCATGATCTCCATCATTGTGTCTTCATGAAGTTGTCACGCCAACGATTAGTTCTACTTCTATGGCTAACGCGCTTAGCAATAAAGTAAAGTAATTTACATGGCGTTATTCAATGACACGCAGGTCATACAAAAATAAAGACAACCCCTATGGCTCCTGCCGGTTGTCATACTCATCGACATGCAAGTCGTGATTCCTATTACAAGAATATGATCAATCTCATACATCACATATATCATTCATCACATCTTTTGGCCATATCACATCACAAGGCACATGCTGCAAAAACAAGTTAGACGTCCTCTAATTGTTGTTGCAAGTTTTTACGTGGCTTGTATAGGTTTCTAGCAAGAACGTTTCTTACCTACGTAAGACCACAACGTGATATGCCAATTTCTATTTACCCTTCATAAGGACCCTTTTCATCGAATCCGTTCCGACTAAAGTGGGAGAGACAGACACCCGCTAGCCACCTTATGCATCTAGTGCATGTCAGTCGGTGGAACCTGTCTCACGTAAGCGTACGTGTAAGGTCGGTCCGGGCCGCTTCATCCCACAATGCCGCCGAAACAAGATAAGACTAGTAGCGGCAAGAAGAATTGGCAACATCTACGCCCACAACTTCTTTGTGTTCTACTCGTGCATAGAAACTACGCATAGACCTAACTCTGATACCACTGTTGGGGAACGTAGCATAAATTCAAAATTTTCTACGCATCACCAAGATCAATCTATGGAGTAATCTAGCAACGAGGGGAAGGGGAGTGCATCTACATACCCTTGTAGATTGCGATGCGGAAGCGTTGCAAGAACGCGGATGAGGGAGTCGTACTCGTAGCGATTCAGATCGCGGTTGATTCCGATCCAAGCACCGAAGAACGGTGCCTCCGCGTTCAACACACGTGCAGCCCGGTGACGTCTCCCATGCCTTGATCTAGCCAGGAGAGAGGGAGAGGTTGGGGAAGACTCCATCCAGCAGCAGCACGACGGCGTGGTGGTGGTGGAGGAGCGTGGCAATCCCGCAGGGCTTCGCCAAGCACCGCGGGAGAGGAGGAGGAGGGAGAGGGGTAGGGCTGCACCAAAAGAGAGACGTTCTCATGTGTCTTGGGCAGCCCAAACCTCAACTATATATAGGGGGGGAGGGGGCTGCATCCCCCTTAGGGTTTCCACCCCCAAGAGGAGGCGGCCAGCCCTAGATCCCATCAAGGGGGGCGGCCAAGGGGAGGAGAGGGGGGGCGCCCCACTAGATGGGCCCTAAGGCCCATCTAGACCTAGGGTTTGTCCCCTCCCACTCTCCCATGCGCCTTGGGCCTTGGTGGGGGGGCGCACCAGCCCACATGGGGCTGGTCCCCTCCCACACTTGGCCCACGCAGCCTTCTGGGGCTGGTGGCCCCACTTGGTGGACCCCCGGGACCCTCCCGGTGGTCCCGGTACATTACCGATTTCACCCGAAACTTTTTCGGTGACCAAAACAGGACTTCCCATATATAAATCTTTACCTCCGGACCATTCCGGAACTCCTCGTGACGTCCGGGATCTCATCCGGGACTCCGAACAACATTCGGTAACCACGTACATACTTTCCCTATAACCCTAGCGTCATCGAACCTTAAGCGTGTAGACCCTACGGGTTCGGGAACCATGCAGACATGACCGAGACGTTCTCCGGTCAATAACCAACAGCGGGATCTGGATACCCATGTTGGCTCCCACATGTTCCACGATGATCTCATTGGATGAACCACGATGTCGGGGATTCAATCAATCCCGTATTCAATTCCCTTTGTCTATCGGTATGTTACTTGCCCGAGATTCGATCGTCAGTATCCCTATACCTTGTGCAATCTCGTTACCGGCAAGTCTCTTTACTCGTTCCGTAACTCACATCATCCCGTGATCAACTCCTTGGTCACATTGTGCACATTATGATGATGTCCTACCGAGTGGGCCCAGAGATACCTCTCCGTTTACACGGAGTGACAAATCCCAGTCTCGATTCGTGCCAACCCAACAGACACTTTCGGAGATACCTGTAGTGCACCTTTATAGCCACCCAGTTACGTTGTGACGTTTGGCACACCCAAAGCATTCCTACGGTTATCCGGGAGTTGCACAATCTCATGGTCTAAGGAAATGATACTTGACATTAGAAAAGCTCTGAGCAAACGAACTACACGATCTTGTGCTAGGCTTAGGATTGGGTCTTGTCCATCACATCATTCTCCTAATGATGTGATCCCGTTATCAACGACATCCAATGTCCATGGTCAGGAAACCGTAACCATCTATTGATCAACGAGCTAGTCAACTAGAGGCTTACTAGGGACATGGTGTTGTCTATGTATCCACACATGTATCTGAGTTTCCTATCAATACAATTCTAGCATGGATAATAAACGATTATCATGAACAAGGAAATATAATAATAACCTATTTATTATTGCCTCTAGGGCATATTTCCAACACTATGCATGTTACATGTCTTTCCAAAGCTTTACTTGTTGCTCTCTATATCTTTATCTAAAGCTTTGATGTATGTTGTCATCAATTACCAAAAAGGGGGAGATTGAAAGCACAAGTGCTCCCTGGGTGATTTTGGTAATTAATGTCAACATATCTCTTGTTGGATTAATGTTTCTACCTACTATGTTTCAGATAAGTTCAACAATGGAGTGGCATGGACAAGAGGATGTGGAACCCCTTCAAGATGCTAAGGACAAAGGATTGGTTCAAGCTCAAAGCTCAGGACTCTACATTTTCTATTTAGTGATTCAAGATCACATTGAGTCTATACGAAAAGCCAATACTATTAAGAAGGGATGAGGTGTTGCTTAATGGCTTGCTTGCTCAAAGTGCTTAGTGATATGCTCCAAAGCCCTCAACCACTTTCTCACTTCCACATATGTCCTAATCCAAAAGTCCAACTCGGCCCCACCGATTCTTTCCATCCGGAGCCACCGAGTTCAGTTGACATAGCCACTACCAGAAACCCTAATCAATTCGGTCTCACCGATGGGATCTCAGTCTCACCGAGATGAGTTTGCAAACTCTCTGTTGTCTGTTGCAATAGTTTCGGTCCCACCGAGATTTGCAACCGGCCCCACCGAGTTTGCTTGGCCAACATTCTATTTCACTTATTACCCAAATCGGTCCCACCGAGTTTGAGTAATCGGTCAAACCGAGTTTTGGATTTACCCTAACCCTAGCACATCGGTCCCACCGAGTTGATCAAGTCGGTCCCACCGAAATGCCTAACGGTCACATTATGAACCAAATCGGTCCGACCGAGTTCTCTGAATCGGTCCCACCGAGTTTGGTGATTTGTGTGTAACGGTTAGATTTTGTGTGGAGGCTATATATACCCCTCCACCCACTCTTCATTCGTGGAGAGAGCCATCAGAACATGCCTACACTTCCAATACATATTTTCTGAGAGAGAACCACCTACACTTGTGTTGAGGTCAAGATATTCCATTCCAACCACATAAATCTTGATCTCTAGCCTTTCCCAAGTTGCTTTCCACTCAAATCTTCTTTCTACCAAATCCAATCCTATGAGAGAGAGTTGAGTGTTGGGGAGACTATCATCTGAAGCACAAGAGCAAGGAGTTCATCATCAACACACCATTTGTTACTTCTTGGAGAGTGGTGTCTCCTAGATTGGCTAGGTGTCACTTGGGAGCCTCCGACAAGATTGTGGAGTTGAACCAAGGAGTTTGTAAGGGCAAGGAGATCGCCTACTTCGTGAAGATCTACCCTAGTGAGGCAAGTCCTTCGTGGCGACGGCCATGGTGGGATAGACAAGGTTGCTTCTTCGTGGACCCTTCGTGGGTGGAGCCCTCCGTGGACTCGCGCAACCGTTACCCTTCGTGGGTTGAAGTCTCCATCAACGTGGATGTACGATAGCACCACCTATCGGAACCACGGATAAAAAATCTTCGTGTCTCCAAATTGCGTTTGCACACTCCAATCCCATCTCTTTACATTCTTGCAACTTGCATGCCTTACTTTCCGCTGCTCATATACTCTTTGTATGCTTGCATGTTTGCTTGATATGGATTGTGAATGTTTAAACTTGTGTTCAAACTCCATATCAACTAAAGGAAATTAAAAACTGCAACTTTTCTTGATTAGAGTCTATTCACCCCCCTCTAGACACCTCTTCTCGATCCTTTCAAAGTGAAAGCTAGCAGAAGACTGGGAAGCGACCAACTAGAGAGCGACAACGGTCATAATCTTGCATTTTGAATAACCAACATTGAATGCGAGCACGAGGAGGATATAAACACTCTGAACATAAACATCATAGAGGAAATATTGGTTTTGAATCAATTACATGCGTGAACTTGTGCCAAGTCAAGCCACTTGAATTCTTCAGAGGAAGGCACCATCCTAACATACTACATCATAATCATTTAATGCATGTTGATGTGCAAGATAATATATTATACATTCCTAGCTACTTAAGCATGGCATGAGAAACTATGAACTCGATCTAATCATCATCGTGCGCATGTTTAATCATAATAACCTAAATCAGGACTACTAAGGTAAACATATTTACAAAAACAAGTAGAGTTCATACCAGCTTTTCTTCACCACGGTTACTTCATCAAATCATCGTTATTATTGCCTTTCACTTGCACAACCAAATGATGTGGGGAATATAACATAGTGCAAGTGTGTTGTGGACTAAGCTCAAATCTGGAAACACTATATACACAAGAGCAGACAAGAAAATATTTGGACTTTTATTAGATCAACAACAAAGCACATAAGAGCCATTGTGATTCTTTTTAATTCCTTCTCCTTACGATGACTCGAGAAAAGAAATTCAGAGAAACACACAGAACTACTTTTGGAGTTTTTAGTTTTTTTAGGAAAGCGAAAGAAACAAAGAAAAACTAAAAGCGAGAAAACTATTTACGCCGAAGAACTCCGGACAAACGACAAAAGAGGAAACGGGAAATCTTTTGAGTTTTCTATTAATACGACAAACTAGATTAAAAAAGAAAGAAAACTAAAAAGAAGTGAGAATATTTTTGGGTTTATCAAAGTTTTATCAAACACACAAAAGAAATGAATAAAAGCGAACACGAATATGCAAGGAAAACGATGAACACGGACAAGTGTAATGAATGTGATAACATGAATGAAATGTCGGTGAGAGTACATACTTCCCAAGGCTTGGGATCTTGGTGTTACTTCTTGAGCTTGCATTGGTTTTTCCCTTGAAGAGGAAAGGGTGATGCAGCAAAGTAGAGATAAGTATTTCCCCCAGTTAAGAACCAAGGTATCAATCCAGTAGGAGGAACACACAAGTCTCCAATAGTTGCACCTACACAAACAAACAAATACTTGCACCCAACGCAATAAAGAGGTTATGAATCCCTTCACGGTTACTTGCAAGGATGAGAACTGATAGGGATATATATAAAAGATAAGTAAAAGTGCAAAATAAAAGTAAAGTAAATAAATTGCAGCAAGTTATTTTTGTGTTTTTGATTTTGTAGATCTGAAAATAATATGATAAAAGATAGACCCGGGGGCCATAGTTTTCACTAGAGGCTTCTCTCTTGAAAGAAAGCATACGATGGGTAAACAAATTACTGTTGATCAATTGATAGAAAAGTGCATAGTTATGACGATATCCAAGGCAACAAGAACGGAGTAACGCCTTAAGCAAGATGACATGATGTGGAGGGATAGATCCAATCAATATGAACAAACCCCATCTTTTTGTCCTTAATGGCAACAATACAAATGTGTGTCATGTCCCCTTCTGTCACTGGGATTGAGCACCGCAAGATTGTACCCATTACAAAGCACCTCTCCCATTGCAATAAAAATCAATCTAGTTGGCCAAACCAAATCAATAGATCCAGAGAAATACAAAGCTATATAAATCATGCATAAAAGAGTTCAGAGAAGACTAAAATAATATTCATAAATAATCTGATCATAAACCCACAATTCATCGGATCTCAACAAGCACACCGCAAAAGAAGATTACATCGAATAGATCTCTAAGAACATCGAGGAGAACATTGTATTGAAGATCAAAGAGAGAGAAGAAACCATCTAGCTACTAGCTATGGACCCATAGGTCTGTGGTAAACTACTCACACATCATCGGAAGGGCAGCAAGGTTGATGTAGAAGCCCTCCGTGATCGAATCCCCCTCCGACAGAGTACCAACAAAGGTCCCCAGATGGTATCTCACGAAGACAGAAACTTGCGGCGGTGGAAAAGTATTTTCGGTGTGCCTCCTGGTCTACAGGGTTGGGTATTTATAGAAGAATAATTAGGGTTGGAAGTGCCATGGGAGGGGGGCACAAGCCTGGAGGGCGCCCACCTGAGCTTGTGGCCACCTCGTGGCCCTTCTGGCCTCCTCCCAAAGCTTCCAGGGTGTCTTGTGGTCCAAGAAAAATCATCAAAAAGTGTCATTCCATTTGGACTCCATTTGGTATTGATTTTCTATAAAGGCAAAACAAGGAACAAAACAACAACTGGCACTGGGCAATAGGTTAATAAGTTAGTCCCAAAAATGATATAAAATAGCATAATAATGCATATAAAACATCCAAGATGGATATAATAGCATGGAACAATAAAAAATTATAGATATGTTGGAGACGTATCAATCATCCCCAAGCTTAATTCGTGCTCTTCCTCGAGTAGGTAAATGATAAAAAAATTGATGTGGAATGCTACCTAACATGTTTATCATGTTCTTTCTTTATGTGGCATGAATATTCGGATCCGTAAGATTCAAAACAAAAGTTTAATATTGACATAAAAACAATAATACTTCAAGCATACTAAAAAGCAATCATGTCTTTTCAAAATATTATGGCTAAAGAAAGTTATCCCTACAAAATCATATAGTCTTGTCATGCTCCTTCTTCTTAACACAAAGTATTTATCATGCACAACCCCGGTGTCAGCCAAGCAATTGGTTCATAATTTATAACGCGCTTCAGCTTTTTCAACTCTCACGCAATACATGAGCGTGAGCCATGGATATAACACTATGGGTGGAATAGAATATGTTGTTGGAGGTTGCGTGGAGAAGACAAAAAAGAAGAAAGTCTCAAATTGATGAGGCTAATCAACGAGCTATGGAGATGCCCATCAACTGATATCAATGCAAGGAGTAGGGATTGCCATGCAACGGATGTACTAGAGCTATAAGTGTATGAAAGCTCAAAGGAAAACTAAGTGGGTGTGCATCCAACTTTCTTGCTCATGAAGACCTCGGGCATTTGAGAAGCCCATCATTAAATTAAAAAACAAGCCAAGTTCTATATGAAAATTTCCCACTAGTAATATATGAAAGTGAAAAAATAGGAGACTCCCTATCGTGAAGAACTTGGTGCTACTTTGAAGCACAAGTATGGAAAAGGATAGTAACATTGTCCCTTCTCTTTTTTTCTCTCTTTTTTTTTTCTTTTTTTCTCTTTTTTGTTGGGCACTTTGGCCTCACTTTTCTTGGGCTCATTTGGCCTATTTTTTATTCCTCACATGGGAAAATGCTCTAATAATGATGATCATCACACTTTTATTTACTTATAACTCAAAAGAAAATTACAACTCGATACTAGAACAAAAATATGACTCTATATGATGCCTCCGGCGGTGTACCGGGATGTGCAATGATCTAGCGTGACATGTATAAAAAATATGAACGGTGGCGGAGCCACAAATACTATGTCAAATATATGATCATGCAAAGCAATATGACAATGATGATATGTGTCATAATAAAATAGAATGGTGGAAGTTGCATGGCAATATATCTCAGAATGGCTATGGAAATGCCATAATAGGTAGGTATGGTGTCTGTTTTGAGGAAGTATAAGGAGGCTTATGTGTGATAGAGCGTATCATATCGCGGGGTTTGGATGCACCGATGAAGTTTGCACCACAACTCGAGGTGAGAAGGGGCTATGCACGGGACCGAATAGGCTAGCAAATTGCGGAAAGGTAAGAGTGCGTATAATCCATGGACTCACATTAGTCATAAAGAACTCACATACTTATTGCAAAAGTTTTATTAGCCCTCGAAGCAAAGTACTACTATGCATGCCCCTAGGGGGGAGGTTGGTAGGAGTTAACCATCGTGCGCCCTCGACCTTTACCCAAAGGAAGACAATCAATAATAAATCATGCTCCAATTTCATAGCATAACGAGAGACCGTACGTGCATGCTTCGGGAATCACAAACCTTAACACAAATATTCTTACTAAACAACAATTACTCACTATCATGACTCTAATAACATCATCTTTATATCTCAAACAAATGCAAAGAATCAAATTTCTCATATATTCAATGATCTTTATGAAAGTTTTTATTATATCCCTCTTGAATACCCATCATATTAGGACTAAATTCATAACCCAAGCAAATTGCCACACTATTTATAAGACTCCCAAAATAATATAAGTGAAGCATCAGAGTTCATAATTTTCTTTAAAATATAACCACCGTCGTGCTCTAAAAGATATAAGTGAAGCACTAGAGCAACTGCCTAGCTCAAAAGATATAAGTGAAGCTCAACGAGTATTCTAATAAATGCACGATTAATGTGTGACCCTCTCAAAAAGGTGTGTCCAGCAAGGATGATTGTGGCCAACTAAAAAGCAAACAAAGCAAAGACTCGTATAATACACGATGCTCCAAGCAAAACACATATCATGTAGTGAATAAAAATATAGCCTCAAGTAATTTACCGATGGATTGTAGACAAAAGAGGGAATGCCATCTGAGGCATCCCCAAAGCTTAGACACTTTGTTGTCCTTGAATATTACCTTGGGGTGCCTTTGGCATCCCCAAGCTTATGCTCTTGCCACTCCTTATTCCTTAGCCCATCGAAACTTCACTCAAAACTTGAAAACTTCACAACACAAAACTCAACAGAAAACTTGTGAGATCCGTTAGTGTCGTGGTTTTGTCACGGCAGATGTCCTCGTGAAAGGACTTAGTCGTGAGACCATCGCTGCTTGGTAGTAGCTTGAATGGGGTTGATCGAAATCGAGAGATAAGGGTTTACCCAGGTTCGGCCCCTCGCGGTGGAGGTAAAAGCCTACTTCCTGCTTGATTGCTATTGATGATGATCTCGATTACAAGGGTGCGACTTGGCTAACCTAGTACTCAAGAGCTCGTAACTTAGTCTTTTTGCCTCAGGGGCTCCCCTTTATATACAGGTGGAGGCCTTGGGCGTACAATAGAGTCTGAGTCATACTATGTGTTCACACACGAACACGTCACCGTGTACCTCCAATGCCGAGGGTGATGCACCATAGCTCGCGTCGAAGGAGACCCGTCCGGAAGCGCGGTACGCAAACAATCCGACGGGTGCTTTTCAGGACCCGAAACCCTACGCGCCCGGGAGGGACCCCGTCTGGACACGCGGCGGCTATGGGCTGCCCTAGGTCAGTTCGCCCCCCTAGAGCCTCGAGGATCGCTGCCCTTCAATACAAAGAACGAACGAAGAATGAGAGAGAAAGAACAAGGGAGGGATGTAAAACTAGGGTAAAAAGTAGATGGGTTTTGCGATTGTGTGTTGTTCAATCGGCCTTCACCCCTTAGGTATATAAGAGGCGGCTGGACTTCCCGTGCAAGGAAAAGGCTTGGATTCACGTCCAAAACCCTAGTCAAATTTGGATTGGTTTTATCCGAACTTTCCAAAACTGTTCGGTTTAAACTGACTGGACCTTGCGGGTAATTTTTGAGGTGGTAAACGACCTCAGATGGAAACAAGCCCAAAAGAAATCTTGACCATTTCGACGAGACGAACAACTTTTATGTTGAATGTTTTTTGATCAGAGGTCATCTTGAGGGTTAAATCGCTCACGCAAAACAGGCTATTATTCGCGCTACCCATCAGACAGGGTGTCTGATGGGGCGCGCCACTTTTGGCTCGTGATAGGGCTGTATTCGGATGGCTGTAACTTTTACATACGAACTCGGATTGGGACGATTTTTATATCAAAATCGACCGATTCAATGAGACGAAGAACTTTGCAGTTGTAACTTTTCCCATCTGATGTCATCTTCATAGGGTTTTGTGCATGCAAAAATCTGGTGTCAACACTTGCCCCCCTGTTTTTCGGCAAAACTTGCGTGCCGAAAAAATAACTTGCAATATGTTGGTCTAAGGACGATATCAACACTCCATCGGCCATTTATATGCGCTTAGGACGATAATTTCTATATCGGCCATGTTTATGCTTAGGGCGATAATTTTATATCGGCCATTGATTTTAACTTCTTGTTCACATCATACCTTGTAACCAATTACCACCAATCGGCTTTAAAGAGATGGGAATGAACCCGTTCCTTGTAGCACTAAGGAAATCAAACTTCGAGAGGTCATGCCCTGTTAAGCAAGTAACATCGGGATGATTCCAATCCACCGATGCATCGGCCAAAGCAACACAAGCCGAATTATCCGCGTGAGTGACTTCTAGCTCATCATCGACCCATTGTATTAAGAATTGATGCATGGTAGATGGCACACATTGGTTAGCATGAAACCAACACGGCCTAATATAACATTATAGTTACCTTGCACCTTGGCGATGAAGAATGTGGTGGCCAAAGTTTTACTTCCCACCGTGACTTCCATGCACTTCACACCTTTGGCCTCTGTCTTTTCTTTACCCTCAAATCCATTAAGTACCATATTGGTCTTCATCAATGCATCATCATCTAACCCCAACTTCTTGAATACCGAGTAGGGCATAAGATTTACCACGGCACCACCATCAACGAGCATCCTAGCAACCAGCGATCCGTTAATATGACCTGTGAGGTACAACGGCTTCAAGTGTTTCACCGATTCTTTTGGCTTCTCGAAGATAGCATTCTTAGGACCAAAATCCATCTGGGCTACCTCCCCTTCTTCACCTATAGCACGAAACTCGGCAGGTAAGTAATATACCATATTAATATCCATACCTTCCTGAACCGGCGTAGATTCATAATCCACCATCTCATCTTCATCTCCCAATGTGTATATTGGGCTTAAATATTCCTCAATTGAAGAGGATGTTTCAGGTGGTGTGGACGATGTAATAGGGGTCGCATCATCCTCTTTTGATGGTGAAGGTGTTGCTGGAGCTAATGTAGAAGCATCTGTGTTTTGTTTTTGTTTAGGCCTCCACACTTGTTTTGTGAGTGCCATGGGCCGAATTTCACTTAACAATTCATCCCTTTGCCTCTACTCTTTGTGCTCTACCTTCTCGTGGTTCCTCATGCGTTGTAATCTCCTTTTCATGGTCTTGGTTAAACCCGGAGGACGCCATTTAGGTTGAGTATATTTGGGATCCCTTGGTTTGGCCTTGCTTGTGCTCGCCTCATGATCACTAACCATGGAACCCTGCTGAACAATCACAATATCACCATTAGAAGTAGCTAGATTACCAACAACCTTTTCGATCTCCTTTTGCTTGTCGCATTCTGAAATTTCCGCATTAGATGACTTAACACGCCACACTATTTTATTGGTCTTACTTGGAGAAATTTTTGTTGGCCGATTAGCAACATAGCTCAAACGGCCTTGTGTGGGATAATAAAGCCTCTCGCGAGCAAGCCTTCTAGGTGCTTCCCACCCCATATGGAAAGCATAAGGAGCCATTGGGGGCTGCCCCCATCCTCCCCTGAAGCATCTCATGTAATATGGCGCATAGGAGGGTTGTGACATCCATGGTGCCGGTGCCCATGACCCATATGGTCTTGCATATCGTCAAAACTCTTTCTCTGGAGGCAATCTTGAACGCTTTGAATGTGATGGCCGATTAGAGCTAGAACCGGCCACTTGACTTGCATATTTGGATAGCAACATGTCAAAAGTTGGCCTGGTTCGCTTGCGCTTAGCTTCACTCTTTTCCCACTTGCCAACTTCTGAATTCTTGTGCTTGATAAATTTAACATGAGTATCTTCTTGTACTTGTGGTTGCCCCCCGAGTGAAGGATTTTTTATGGTGATCTTCAATACTTCTTTGCCATCAGGTTGCTTATCAAGCAAAACCTCCCGTCCCAAGACTTTGTCGCCGTCCTTGCCTTTCCTGGGTTCACCAATAACAACATTATCTTTATTAGCAGATTCGGCTATGCTAGGCCGAATCAACATTTTCTTTCCCTCTAAGTCCATGGTGTTTATTGGGAAGGGCTGTTTATCAACTTGCATCTCAGCAAAATTCAATCATCCGTCATTAATGGCCGATTGTATCTGTCATCGGAAAACATTGCAATCGTTAGTAGCATGAGAAAATGAATTATGGTACTTGCAATAAGCACGCCGTTTCAGCTCCTAAAACGGCGGTATGGTGTGTGATATTCTAATCATCTTATCTTGCAAGAGAGCATCAAATATTTTATCACACTTTGATATATCAAAAGTAAACCTCATCTCCTCATCACGATTCTTGTGAATAGGCTTAAGAGCATTGCGCATATAGGGTTTGGCCTTTGAGGACCAAACAAATTCAGTAGTATAGACATCAACCTCATCGTCCGAATTATCATCATTGTTTTCAACCATATGCATTCTAGGACGATCGGTTGTAGACCTATGGACCTCTTTACTTCGACTCTCTTGGGCCAAAGATTTTTGTAAGACTTGATTAATGCTCAAAAACTCATAACTTTCTAGCCTCTCTTTCATGTGAGTTTTCAAACCATTAAGAACAAGATCCGCCAAGTCTCTCTCAGTTATCACTAAGCTATAACATCGGTTTTTTATATCTCTAAATCTCTTGACATAATCGGTGACCGATTCATCATGTTTCTTCCTAACCGATGTAGGATGTGATAACTTTAGCTCATTATCGCCGCTATAAAAGTGATCATGAAACTTTTGCTCTAATTGCGACCATAAGAGAATTGAGCCATGTGGTAAAGCAGCAAACCATGAAAATGCGGTACCAGTTAAAGATAATGGAAATAAACGCACTTTCAATTCTTCTATGGAACCTGCTTCACCCAACTGCGCTAGATACTGACTCACATGCTCCCAAGTTGTTTTTGTGCCCTCACCACTAAATTTAACAAAATCAGGAACCTTATAACCTTGAGGGTAAGAAATTGCATCGAAGTGTTCAGGATAAGGCTTTTGGTACACACGACTCTTTACTTTCGGCTCGTTTCCGAAAGTTTCTAGAAACATCTTATGCAAATCCTCCCTTAATTTAGCTAAAATTGGATCCGAGGTAGATGAAGATGTTTGTGGCAATTACATAGGAGCAAACTGAGTACTAGCTATTGGTGCAACTTGTGGGAGGGGCGCCGAACCATAATTCGGCGGAAGACCAAACATGCTTGCGCCTATGGGTGGTGTGACAAAGTGATTCGGCGTAGACGCTGAATTGGGCACACTCATAATAGGATTAGGGTATGTAGGTGCAGCCACAAGCTGGTTGGTTTGAGTAGGGTAAAAATTCAACGGCATATTATATTATGGTTGCATAGGTGGTGCCGATGAAATAGGTAAAATTGGAGTAGGGTTTTCAGATATACCAACAGTCCCACTAGATGATGGAGGCATATTTTTCTGAGCATTAGCACTAGCCACAAAAGAATTGTATGCCATCACATTACCCTTACTAACAAGACTTTCAATCACAGCCACTTGCTCTGGAGAAAAAACTTTACTCACAGTGATTACATCTTGTTCGTCGATGAGGGGAGGAAGATTGACCTTTCCAACCGGAGTGATGTTGCCTGACGGTCCTTCTTGAAACTTGAAAGAAACGCTTCCAAATCCTCCTCCTCGCACTTCTTCTTGAGCGCCTCAAAAGCCTCTTCACGTTGTTTCTTGCGCGCTTCGTAGGCTTGGCGATGTTCATCCGATAGTTCATCAAGACCGGGCTTAATGATGTTATCGGCGTCAACTTGTGAGGGCTTGGGGAGATTAGACATGGTTGATGATGATTCTTGATCTTTCATCCCCAGCGGAGTCACCAAAAAGTGTGTTCGCACACGAACACATCACCGTGTACCTCCAATGCCGAGGGTGATGCACCACAGCTCGCGTCGAAGGAGACCCGTCCGGAAGCGCGGTACGCAAGCAATCCGGCGGGTGCTTTTCAGGACCAGAAACCCTACGCGCCCGAGAGGGACCCCGTCTGGACGCGCGGCGGCTATGGGCTGCCCTAGGTCGGTTCGCCCACCCCTAGATCCTCGAGGATCGCTGCCCTTCAATACGAAGAACGAGAGAGAAAGAACAAGGGAGGGATGTAAAACTAGGGTAAAAAGTAGATGGGTTTTGCGATTGTGTGTTGTTCAATCGGCCGTCACCCCTTAGGTATATAAGAGGTGACTGGACTTCCCGTGCAAGGAAAAGGCTTGGATTCACGTCCAAAACCCTAGTCAAATTCGGATTGGTTTTATCCGAACTTTCCAAAACTGTTCGGTTTAAACTGACTGGACCTTGCAGGTAATTTTTGAGGTGTTAAACGACCTCAGATGGAAACGAGCCCAAAAGAAATCTTGACCGTTTCGACGAGAAGAACAACTTTCATGTTGAATGTTTTTTGATCGGAGGTCATCTTGAGGGTCAAATCGCTCGCGCAAAACAGGCTATTATTCGCGCTACCCATCAGACAGGGTGTCTGGTGGGGCGCGCTACTTTTGGCTCGTGATAGGACTGTATTCGGATGGCTGTAACTTTTGCATACGAACTTGGATTGGGACGATTTTTATATCAGAATCGACCATTTCGACGAGACGAAGAACTTTTGAGTTGTAATTTTTCCCATTCGATGTCATATTGGTTGGGTTTTGTGCCATGCAAAAATCTGGTGTCAACACTATGATCTGTGACCTATCAGGTTTCCTACTTGTCTTGTTTCCTAAGTAAGAAAATTCCTTTCGCGTTATGGCTAACATTGGCAGCTTGCGCTTCTGGGACATGAGTCAGCCCACCTGGTGAGTCATCTCCTGGGCTTTAAACTTCGTGGTCATCTGAGCCTATCATCAACCATGCCTTTTGTCAAGTCGTTGATACGTCTCCAACGTATCTATTTTTTCTCATGCTTTTCCTCTTGTTTTTGACCCTAATTTGCATGATTTGGATGGAACTATCCCTGGACTGACGTTGTTTTCAGCAGAACTACCATGATGTTGCTTTTGTGCAGAAATAAAAGTTCTCGAAATGGAACGAAACTTTGCGAGGAATTTTTATATCAATAGTAAGAATTTCTGGAGCCAAGACTCACAGAGAGGGGCCCCTGGTTGGGCACACCCACCAGGGCGCGCCCCCTCACCTGTCACGCCCGGGTGGGTTCTACCCACCTGGTGGCCCCGCTGATGACCCCCCTGATACTATAAATTCACATTATTTCAGAAAAAATCAAGGAGAAAAATTATCACGATCCACGAGACGGAGCCGCCGCCAAGCCCTGTTCTTCCTTGGGAGGGCAGATCTGGAGTCCGTTTGGGGCTCCGGAGAGGGGGATCTTCGTTCTTCGTCATCACCAACCCATCTCCATCGCCAATTCCATGATGCTTCCCACCGGGAGTGAGTAATTCCTTCGTAGGCTCGCTGGTCGGTGAGGAGTTGGATGAGATTCATCATGTAATCGAGTTAGTTTTGTTAGGGCCCGATCCCTAGTGTCCACTATGTTCTTAGATTGATGATGCTATCACTTTGCTATGCTTAATGCTTGTCACTTTGGGCCCGGGTGCCATGAACTCAGATCCGAACCGTTTATGAAATCATTATATCCATGTTTTAGATCTGATCTTGCAAGTTATAGTCACCTATTACGGTTATGATCCGACAACCCCGGAGTGACAACAACCGGGCCCACTCTCGGTGATGACCGTAGTTTGAGGAGTTCATGTATTCACTATGTGTTAATGTTTTGTTCCGGTTCTCTATTAAAAGGAGGCCTTAATATCCCTTAGTTTCCAATATGGACCCTGCTGCCACGGGAGGGTAGGACAAAAGATGTCATGCAAGTTCTTTTAATAAAGCACGTATGACTATTTACGGAATGGGATAATTAGATTTATGCCCCTAGTTGTGTCCCAGTCGTCTGTTTTACCCCTAATTTCCAAAAGTCACCGGTTCTGTCCAAGTCACTTTGTTCCTCTTATGCTTCTGCCCTTTGACCGTTTGACCGTCAGTTTGAAAACTTCATAACTAATTCATACTAAATCAGAAAAATGCAAATAAGATACCAAAATGTCCAGAAAAACATCACCTATATGTTTGTGTCATTTGCATTCATGAAAAAAGTGTTGGAAAGTGCACATCCGAGTTTTAGCTCTTTTGATACCACCATGAATAGTAAAATCTAAAAAACTCAAAAAAATTCAAAAAAAATATGGTGCCAAAGAATGACAAATGTTCTAAGTACTTGCCAAGTTTCATCAGGGAACGTCATTCGTGGAAGTCATGGTAAAAAATAATCTATTTTGGAGTGCCGATTGTTTTTTTTGCTGGGGCACCCACGAATGTCATTTCCTGCTGAAACTTGGCAAGCACTTAAAACATTTGTCATTCTTTTCAACCTTTTTTTGAATTTTTTTAGATATTACTATTCATGGTGGTAGCATAAGAGCTAAAACTCGGATGGACACTTTCAGACACTTTTTTCATGAATGCAAATGACACTGACATATAGGTGATGTTTTTTCAAACATTTTGGTACCTTATTTGCATTTTTCTGATTTAGTATGAATTAGTTATGAAGTTTTCAAACTGACGGTCAAACGGTCAAAGGGCAAAAGCATAAGAGGAGCGAAGTGACTTGGACAGAAGAGGTGACTTTTGGAAATTAGGGGTAAAACAGCCGAGTGGGACACAACTAGGGGCATAAATCTAATTATCCCTTACGGAATACATGCCTACATTATATCGATGAACTGGAGCTAGTGCCGTATCGCCCTAGGTTATAACTGTCACATGATGAATATCATCCAACAAGTCACCGATCCAATGCCTACGAATTTATCATTATTGATCTTGCTGCGTTACTTCTGCTATCATCACTGTTACACTTGCTACAAAATTACTGCTATCACTATTACTGTTACCGTTGTTGCTGCCACTACTATCGAAACTATCAAACTACTTGGCTACTAATCACTTTGCTGCAGATAATTAATCACCAGGTGTGGTTGAATTGACAACTCAACTGCTAATACCTTCAAATATTATTTGGCTCCCCTTGTGCCGAATCAATAAATTTGGGTTAAATACTTACCTCAAAAACTATTGCGATCCCCTATACTTGTGGGTTATCAAGACCTTTTTCTGGCGCCGTTGTCGGGGAGCATAGCTATATTTGTTGATTCACTTGGGATTATTGTCATATTATCACTATGAAGAATCTGAAGGATCCTAAACCGAAGATATTTCCCTCAAGTACGAGGGGAGGTAAGAAACTGCCATCAAGTTCTGCTTTAGATTCACCTTCTGTTATGAGTAAACTTGCAACACCACCACATGCTATTAATTCTGATATGTCACAAGTTATTGATGATGCTAGTACCTTGCTTGATAAAGATTATGTGCCACTTGGTGATTTTCTTGATAAACAAATTGCTAGAGTTATACAACTGTTGGGAAACGTAGTAATTTCAAAAAAATTCCTACGCACACGCAAGATCATGGTGATGCATAGCAACGAGAGGGGAGAGTGTTGTGCATGTACCCTCGTAGACCGTAAGTAGAAGCATTATGACAACGCGGTTGATGTAGTCATACGTCTTCACGATCGACCGAACCTAGTACCGAACGTACAGCACCTCCGCGATCTGCACACGTTCAGCTCGGTGACGTCCCACGAACTCACGATCCAGTAGAGTGTCGAGGGAGAGATTCGTCAGCACGACGGCGTGATGACGATGATGATGAAGCTACCGGCGCAGGGCTTCGCCTAAGCACTACGACGATATGACCGAGGTGGATTATGGTGGAGGGGGGCACCGCACACGGCTGGAAACAATCAACTTGTGTGTTGTAGGGTGCCCCCTGCCCCCGTATATAAAGGAGCGAGGGGGAGGCCGGCCGGCCTTGGGGCTCGCCAAGGAGAGGGGGGAGTCCTCCTCCTAGTAGGAGTAGGACTCCCCCTTTCCTAGTCCAACTAGGAAGGGGCAATGGGAAAGGAAGGAGAGGGAGAGAGGGAGGAAAGAGGGGGTGCCGCCCCCCTCCTTGTCCAATTCGGAATCCCAAGGGGGGGGGGCAGGCAGCCCTAGGCCCCCTCCTCTCTCTCACACAAGGCCCATGTAGGCCCATTAGTTCCCCCGGGGGTTCTAATAACCCCCCGGCACTCCGATAAATATCCGGTGACCCCCGGAACTCATCCGGTGTTCGAATATAGTTGTTCAATATATCAATCTTTATGTCTCGACCATTTCGAGACTCCTCGTCATGTCCGTGATCACATCCGGGACTCCAAAATATCTTTGGTACATCAAAACACATAAACTCATAATACTCATAGTCACCGAACGTTAAGCGTACGGGCCCTACGGGTTCGATAACTATGTAGACATGACCGAGACACGTCTCCGGTCAATAACCAATAGCGGAACCTAGATGTTCATATTGGTTCCCACATATTCTATGAAGATCTTTATCGGTCAAACCGCATAACAACATACGTTGTTCCCTTTGTCATCGGTATGTTACTTGCCCGAGATTCGATCGTCAGTATCTCAATACCTAGTTCAATCTCGTTACCGGCAAGTCCCTTTACTCGTTCCGTAATGCATCATCCCACAACTAACTCATTAGTCATATTGCTTGCAAGGCTTATAGTGATGTGCATTACCGAGAGGGCCCAGAGATACCTCTCCGACAATTGGAGTGACAAATCATAATCTTGATCTATGCCAACTCAACAAGTACCATCGGAGACACCTGTAGAGCACCTTTATAATCACCCAGTTACGTTGTGATGTTTGGTAGCACACAAAGTGTTCCTCTGGTATTCGGGAGTTGCATAATCTCATAGTCATAGGAACATGCATAAGTCATGAAGAAAGTAATAGCAATATACTAAACGATCAAGTGCTAAGCTAACGGAATGGGTCAAGTCAATCACATCATTCTCTAATGATGTGATCCCGTCTATGGCTAGGAAACTTAACCATCTTTGATTCAACGAGCTAGTCAAGTAGAGGCATACTAGTGACACTCTATTTGTCTATGTATTCACACATGTACTAAGTTTCCGGTTAATACAATTCTAGCATGAATAATAAACATTTACCATGATATAAGGAAATATAAATAACAACTTTATTATTGCCTCTAGGGCATATTTCCTTCAGTCTCCCACTTGCACCAGAGTCAATAATCTCAATTACACAGTAATGATTCTAACACCCATGGAGTCTTGGTGCTGATCATGTTTTGCTCGTGAGAGAGGCTTAGTCAACGGGTCTGCAACATTCAGATCCGTATGTATCTTGCAAATCTCTATGTATCCCTGCTTGACTTGATCACGGATGGAATTGAAGCGTCTCTTGATGTGCTTTGTTCTCTTGTGAGATCTGGATTCCTTTGCCAAGGCAATTGCACCAGTATTGTCACAAAAGATTTTCATTGGACCCAATGCACTAGGTATGACACCTAGATCGGATATGAACTCCTTCATCCAGACTCCTTCATTTGTTGCTTCTGAACCAGCTATGTACTCCGCTTCACACGTAGATCCCGCCACGACGCTTTGCTTAGAACTGCACCAACTGACAGCTCCACCGTTCAATATAAATAATTATCCGGTTTGTGACTTAGATTCATCCGGATCAGTGTCAAAGCTTGCATCGACGTAACCATTTACAACAAGCTCTATGTCACCTCCATAAACGAGAAACGTATCCTCAGTCCTTTTCAGGTATTTCAGGATGTTCTTGACCGCTGTCGAGTGATCCACTCCTGGATTACTTTGGTACCTCCCTGCTAAACTAATAGCAAGGCACACATCAGGTCTGGTACACAACATTGCATACATGATATAACCTATGGATGAAGCATAGGGAACACATTTCATTTTCTCTCTATCTTCTGCAGTGGTCGGGCATTGAGTCTGACTCAATTTCACACCTTGTAACATAGGCAAGAACCCTTTCTTTGCTTGATCCATTTTGAACTTCTTCAAAACTTTATCAAGGTATGTGCTTTGTGAAAGTCCAATTAGGCGTCTGATACGTCTCCAGCGTATCTATAATTTTTTATTGTTCCATGCTATTATATTATCTGTTTTGGATGTTTAATGGGCTTTATTTTGCACTTTTATTATTTTTGGTACTAACCTATTAACCGAAGGCCCAGTGCAAATTGCTGCTTTTTTTGCCTATTTCAGTGTTTCGCAGAAAAGGAATATCAAACGGAATCCAAACGGAATGAAACCCTCGCGAGGATCGTTTTTGGAACAAACGCAATCCAGGAGACTTGGAGTGGATGTCAAGGAAGCAACGAGGCGGCAATGAGGTAGGAGGGCGCGCCCCCACCCTAGCGGGCCCCTCGTGGCTCCACCGACCTACTTCTTTCGCCTATATATACTCATATACCCTGAAAACATCCAGGAGCACCACGAAACCCTATTTCCACCGCCGCAACCTTCTGTACCCGTGAGATCCCATCTTGGGGCCTTTTCCGGCGCTCCGCCGGAGGGGGAATTGATCACGGAGTGCTTCTACAACAACACCATAGCCTCTCCGATGATATGTGAGTAGTTTACCATAGACCTTCGGGTCCATAGTTATTAGCCAGATGGCTTCTTCTCTCTCTTTGGATCTCAATACAAAGTTCTCCTCGATTCTCTTGGAGATCTGTTTGATGTAATTCTTTTTGCGGTGTGTTTGTCGAGATCCGATGAATTGTGGGTTTATGATCAATATTATCTATGAACAATATTTGATTCTTCTCTGAATTCTTATATGCATGATTTAATATCTTTACAAGTCTCTTCGAATTATCAGTTTGGTTTGGCCTACTAGATTGATCTTTCTTGCAATGGGAGAAGTGCTTAGCTTTGGGTTCAATCTTGCGGTGTCCTTTCCCAGTGACAGCAGGGGCAGCAAGGCACGTATTGTATTGTTGCCATCGAGGATAAAAAGATGGGGTTTATATCATATTGCTTGAGTTTATCCCTCTACAGCATGTCATCTTGCCTAATGCGTTACTCTCTTCTTATGAACTTATACTCTAGATGCATGCTGGATAGCGGTCGATGTGTGGAGTAATAGTAGTAGATGCAGAATCGTTTCGGTCTACTTGTCACGGACGTGATGTCTATATGCACGATCATGCCTAGATATTCTCATAACTATGCGCTTTTCTATCAATTGCTCGACAGTAATTTGTTCACCCACTGTAGATTATGCTATCTTGAGAGAAGCCACTAGTGAAACCTATGGCCCCCGGGTCTATTTTCCATCATATTAATATCCCGTCAACTAGTTATTTATGTCGCCGTTTATTTTTGCAATCTTTACTTTCCAATCTATACAACAAAAATACCAAAAATATTTATCTTATTATCTTTATCAGATCTCACTTTTGCAAGTGGCCGTGAAGGGATTGACAACCCCTTTATCGCGTTGGTTGCAAGGTTCTTGATTGTTTGTGCAGGTACTAGGGACTTGCGTGTAGTCTCCTACTGGAATGATACCTTGGTTCTCAAAAACTGAGGGAAATGCTTATGCTACTTTGCTGCATCACCCTTTCCTCTTCAAGGGAAAACCAACGCATGCTCAAGAGGTAGCAAGAAGGATTTCTGGTGTTGTTGCCGGGGAGATCTACGCTCAAGTCAAGACATACCAAGTATCCATCACAAACTCTTATCCCTCGCATTACATTATTTGACATTTGCCTCTCGTTTTCCTCTCCCCCACTTCACCTTTGCCGTTTTATTCGCCCTTCTTCCGTTCGTCCTTTTGTTTGCTCGTGTTGCCATGTGCCTTCTATATGCTTGCATCTTCGTTTGCTGAAAATCTATTGTTATGGATCCTCATCCACTTGCTAATCTCTTTAAGAGATCTAATTATGATGAACCTATTGCTAGTGAGTTGAGTGCACTAGATTATCTTTATGAGGTTTTGCTTGAAATTCGTGAATTTGAAAATTGTGATGAAGTACTTTATGAAGCGATTCACGATAGACCTTTGAATAAAAAGCATGATTGCAATGATTTTATTATAAACTCTATTGATGTAAATTGTGCTAATAATACGCAAAACCCTAAGCTTGGGGATGCTAGTTTTGCTATGTCCACTACTTGTTGCAATGATCATGATTGGGGTGATTCTTCTTACAATCTTGAAAATTTATTTAAGCCCCATGATGAATATGAGATTGATAATAATGTTTGCAATAATACTGAAAGTGGGTTTGGAAGAGTGTCAACTTTAGATCCACATATTTGGATAATGTTCAATCTTATGAAGTTTTTGATAAAAGTGGGTTTGGAGAGGTCATGACCTTAGTTAATGCTGATCCCACTATTTTGGAAGAGTGTCAACTTTGCATACATGTGGATCATGTTAAGAATATTTTTTGTGATAGCTATACTGTTGAATTTGCTTATGATCCTACATGTAATTATTATGAGAGAGGAAAATATGGTTGTAGAAATTTTCATGTCAGAAAACTACCTCTCGTTATGTTGAGATTGCTATTGTTTCTTTCCACTTCCTTGCATATGCTAGTTTTTGCTTGCTATGATAATTTGTTTGCCTATAAGATTCCTATGCATAGGAAGTATGTTAGACTTAGATGTGTTTGTCACGTGTTTCATGATGCTCCCTTTGCGCTTCAATTCTTGTCTTCTATGTGAGCATCATTGAAATTATCAATGCCTAGCTAGGGGCGTTAAACGCTAGCGCTTGTTGGGAGGCAACCCAATTTTATTTTTGTTCCTCGCTTTTTGTTTCTGCTTAGTAATAAGTAATTCATCTAGCCACTGTTTGGATGTGTTTATATGTTTTAATTAGTGTTTGTGCCAAGTAGAACCAATAGGATCTTCTTGGGTGATAATTGTTTGATCTTGCTGAAAAAGACAGAAACTTTGCGCTCACGAAAATAATTGTTAAAATTCACCAGAACGTGATAAATTTCTAATTATTTTTGCAGTAGATCAATATACAAATTATCCAGGTTGTCCTAGTTTTTCAGAATTTTTGGAGTTCCAGAAGTCTTCGAACATATCAGAATTCTACAAACTGTTCTGTTTTTGACAGATTGTGTTTTTCGTGTGTTGTTTGCTTATTTTAATGAATCTATGCCTAGTATCGGGGGGTATGTGTTGGTTATCGTAGCATAATTTTAAAATTTTCCTACGTTCACCAAGATGCATCTATGGAGTATACTAGCAACGAGGGGAAGGGAGTGCATCTACATACCCTTGTAGATCGCGAGCGGAAGCGTTCCAATGAACGTGGATGACGGAGTCGTACTCGCCGTGATCCAAATCACCGATGACCGAGTGCCGAACGGACGGCACCTCCGCGTTCAACACACGTATGGTGCAGCGACGTCTCCTCCTTCTTGATCCAGCAAGGGGGAAGGAGAGGTTGATGGAGATCCAACAGCACGACGGCGTGGTGGTGGATGTAGCGGGTCTCCGCAGGGCTTCGCAAGCTTCTGCGAGAGAGAGAGAGAGGTGTTGCAGGGGAGGAGGGAGGCACCCAAGGCTGTTGTATGCTGCCCTCCCTCCCCCCTTTATATAGGCCCCCTGGGGGGGCGCCGGCCCTGGAGATCAGATCCAAGGGGGGGGCGGCGGCCAAGCGGGGGGGAAGGGGTGCCTTGCCCCCCAAGGCAAGGGGGAACTCCCCCCCCTAGGGTTCCCAACCCTAGGCGCATGGGGGGAGGCCCAAGGGGGGGAGCCCCAGCCCACTAAGGGCTGGTTCCCTTCCACTTTCAGCCCACGGGGCCCTCCGGGATAGGTGGCCCCACCCGGTGGACCCCCGGGCCCTTCCGGTGGTCCCGGTACAATACCGGTAACCCCCGAAACTTTCCCGGTGGCCGAAACTGGACTTCCTATATATAATTCTTCACCTCCGGACCATTCCGGAACCTCTCGTGACGTCCGGGATCTCATCCGGGACTCCGAACAACTTTCGGGTTTCCGCATACATATATCTCTACAACCCTAGCGTCACCGAACCTTAAGTGTGTAGACCCTACGGGTTCGGGAGACATGCAGACATGACCGAGACGCCTCTCCGGTCAATAACCAACAGCGGGATCTGGATACCCATGTTGGCTCCCACATGTTCCACGATGATCTCATCGGATGAACCACGGTGTCGAGGATTCAATCAATCCGTATGCAATTCCCTTTGTCAATCGGTATATTACTTGCCCGAGATTCGATCGTCGGTATCCCAATACCTTGTTCAATCTCGTTACCGGCAAGTCTCTTTACTCGTACCGCAATGCATGATCCCGTGACTAACTCCTTAGTCACATTGAGCTCATTATGATGATGCATTACCGAGTGGGCCCAGAGATACCTCTCCGTCACACGGAGTGACAAATCCCAGTCTCGATCCGTGCCAACCCAACAGACACTTTCAGAGATACCCGTAGTGCACCTTTATAGTCACCCAGTTACGTTGTGACGTTTGGCACACCCAAAGCACTCCTACGGTATCCGGGAGTTGCACGATCTCATGGTCTAAGGAAAAGATACTTGACATTGGAAAAGCTCTAGCAAACGAAACTACATGATCTTTTATGCTATGCTTAGGATTGGGTCTTGTCCATCACATCATTCTCCTAATGATGTGATCCCGTTATCAATGACATCCAATGTCCATAGTCAGGAAACCATGACTATCTGTTGATCAACGAGCTAGTCAACTAGAGGCTTACTAGGGACACGTTGTGGTCTATGTATTCACACATGTATTACGATTTCCGGACAATACAATTATAGCATGAATAATAGACAATTACCATGAACAAAGAAATATAATAATAACCATTTATTATTGCCTCTAGGGCATATTTCCAACAGTATGAACCATAGAGAAGTTGGAATACAGTAGGTTTAACACCAATATAAATAAAGAATGAGTTCATTACAGTACCTTAAGGTGGTGATTTGTTTTCTTATACTAATGGAGCTCATGAGATTTTCTGTTGAGTTTTGTGTTGTGAAGTTTTCAAGTTTATGGTAAAGATTTGATGGATTTTGGAATAAGGAGTGGCAAGAGCCTAAGCTTGGGGATGCCCAAGGCACCCCAAGGTAAAATTCAAGGACAACCAAGAGCCTAAGCTTGGGGATGCCCCGGATGGCATCCCTCCTTTCGTCTTCGTCTATCGGTAACTTTACTTGAGGCTATATTTTTATTCATCACATGATATATGTTTTGCTTGGAGCGTCCTGTATGATTTGAGTCTTTGCTTGTTAGTTTACCACAATAATCCTTGCCGTACACACCTTTTGAAGAGACACACATGAATCGGAATTTATTAGAATACTCTATGTGCTTCACTTATATCTTTTGAGGTAAATAATTTTTGCTCTAGTGCTTCACTTATATCTTTTAGAGCATGGTGGTGGTTTTATTTTATAGAAATTATTGATCTCTCATGCTTCACTTATATTATTTTGATAGTCCTTTAGAACAGCATGGTAATTTTCTTTGGCTATAAAATTAGTCCTAGTATGATAGACATCCAAGATGGGTATAATAAAAACTTTCATAAAAAGTGCATTGAATACTATGAGAAGTTTGATACTTGATGATTGTTTTGAGATATGAAGGTGGTAATATTAGAGTCGTGCTAGTTGAGTAGTTGTGAATTTGAGAAATACTTGTGTTGAAGTTTGCAAGTCCCGTAGCATGCACGTATGGTAAACATTGTGTGACAAATTTGAAACATGAGGTGTTCTTTGATTGTCATCCTTATGAGTGGCGGTCGGGGACGAGCGATGGTCTTTTCCTACCAATCTATCCCCTAGGAGTATGCGCGTAATGCTTGGTTTTTCATGACTTGTAGATTTTTGCAATAAGTATGTGAGTTCTTTATGACTAATGTTGAGTCCATGGATTATACGCACTCTCACTTTTCCATCATTGCTAGCCTCTTCGATACCGTGCATTGCCCTTTCTCACCTTGAGAGTTGGTGCAAACTTCGCCGGTGCATCCAACCCCCGTGATATGATATGCTCTATCACACATAAACCTCTTTATATCTTCCTCAAAACAGCCACCATACCTACCTATTATGGCATTTCCATAGCCATTCCGAGATATATTGCCATGCAACTTTCCACCGTTTCATTTATTATGACACGCTTCATCATTGTCATATTGCCTTCCATGATCATGTAGTTGACATCGTATTTGTGGCAAAGCCACCATGCATAGTTTATCATACCTGTCACTCTTGATTCATTGCCCATCCCGGTACACCGCCGGAGGCACTCATATAGAGTCATATTTTGTTCTAGTATCGAGTTGTAATCATTCTGTTGTAAATAAATAGAAGTGTGATGATCATCATTAATATAGCATTGTCCCAAAGAAAAAAGATAAAAAAAGAGAAAGGCCAAAAAAAGAAAGGCCCCCCAAAAAATATAAAATAAAAGGGACAATTCTACTATCCTTTTTTTCCACACTTGTGCTTCAAAGTAGCACCATGATCTTCATGATAGAGAGTCTCTTATTTTGTCACTTTCATATACTAGTGGGAATTTTTCATTAAAGAACTTGCCTTGCATATTCCAACAATGGGCTTCCTCAAATGCCCTAGGTCTTCATGAGCAAGCAAGTTGGATGCACACCCAGTTAGTTTCTTTTGTCGAGCTTTCATACATTTATAGCTCTAGTGCATCCGTTGCATGGCAATCCCTACTCCTTGCATTGACATCAATTGATGGGCATCTCCCTAGCCCGTTGATTAGCCGCGTCAATGTGAGACTTTCTCCTTTTTTGTCTTCTCCACACAACCCCCATCATTATATTCTATTGCACCCATAGTGCTATGTCCATGGCTCACGCTCATGTATTGCGTGAAAGTTGAAAAAAGTTTGAGATTACTAAAGTATGAAACAATTGCTTGGCTTGTCATCGGGGTTGTGCATGATGAGAGCATTTTTGTGTGACGAAAATAAAGCATAGCCAAACTATATGATTTTGTAGGGATAAGCTTTCTTTGGCATGTTATTTTGAGAAGACATAATTGCTTAGTTAGTATGCTTGAAGTATTATTATTTTTATGTCAATATTAAAATTTTATCTTGAATCTTTCGGATCTGAACATTCATGCCACAATAAAGAGAATTACTTAGAAAATTATGTTAGGTAGCATTCCACATCAAAAATTATGTTTTTATCATTTACCTACTCGAGGACAAGCAGGAATTAAGCTTGGGGATGCTTGATACGTATCTATAATTTTTTATTGTTCCATGCTATTATATTATCTGTTTTGGATGTTTAATGGGCTTTATTATGCACTTTTATTATTTTTGGGACTAACCTATTAACCGAAGGCCCAGTGCAAATTGCTGTTTTTTTGCCTATTTCAGTGTTTCGCAGAAAAGGAATATCAAACGGAATCCAAACGGAATGAAACCTTCGCGAGGATCGTTTTTGGAACAAACGCAATCCAGGAGACTTGGAGTGGACATCAAGGAAGCAACGAGGCGGCCACGAGGTAGGAGGGCGCACCCCCACCCTCGTGGGCCCCTTGTGGCTCCACCGACCTACTTCTTTCACCTATATATACTCATATACCCTGAAAATATCCAGGAGCACCACGAAACCCTATTTCCACCACCGCAACCTTCTATACCCGTTACATCCCATCTTGGGGCCTTTTCCGGTGCTCCGCCGGAGGGGGAATCGATCATGGAGGGCTTCTACATCAACACCATAGCCTCTGTGATGATGTGTGAGTAGTTTACCACAGACCTTCGGGTCCATAGTTATTAGCTAGATGGCTTCTTCTCTCTCTTTGGATCTCAATACAAAGTTCTCCTTGATTCTCTTGGAGATCTATTTGATGTAATTCTTTTTGCGGTGTGTTTGTCGAGATCCGATGAATTGTGGGTTTATGATCAAGATTATCTATGAACAATATTTGATTCTTCTCTGAATTCTTACATGCATGATTTAATATCTTTGCAAGTCTCTTCGAATTATCAGTTTGGTTTGGCCTACTAGATTGATCTTTCTTGCAATGGGAGAAGTGCTTAGCTTTGGGTTCAATCTTGCGGTGTCCTTTCCCAGTGACAGTAGGGGTAGCAAGGCACGTATTGTATTGTTGCCATCGAGGATAAAAGGATGGGGCTTATATCATATTGCTTGAGTTTATCCCTCTACATCATGTCATCTTGCCTAATGCCTCTGTTCTTATGAACTTAATACTCTAGATGCATGCTGGATAGCGGTCGATGTGTGGAGTAATAGTAGTAGATGCAGAATCGTTTCGGTCTACTTGTCACGGACGTGATGCGTATATACATGATAATGCCTAGATATTCTCATAACTATGCGCTTTTCTATCAATTGCTCGACAGTAATTTGTTCACCCACCGTAGATTATGCTATCTTGAGAGAAGCCACTAGTGAAACCTATGGCCCCCGGGTCTATTTTCCATCATATTAATCTTCCGTCAACTAGTTATTTCCGTCGCCGTTTATTTTTGCAATCTTTAATTTCCAATCTATACAACAAAAATACCAAAAATATTTATCTTATTATCTTTATCAGTTCTCACTTTTGCAAGTGGCCGTGAAGGGATTGACAACCCCTTTATCGCGTTGGTTGCAAGGTTCTTGATTGTTTGTGCAGGTACTAGGGACTTGCGTGTAGTCTCCTACTGGATTGATACCTTGGTTCTCAAAAACTGAGGGAAATACTTACGCTACTTTGCTGCATCACCCTTTCCTCTTCAAGGGAAAACCAACGCATGCTCAAGAGGTAGCAGCGTCTTGATCTATCTCTACAGATCTTGATGCCCAATATATGAGCACCTTCACCGAGGTCTTTCATTGAAAAACTCTTGTTCAAGTATCCTTTTATGCTATCCAGAAATTCTATATCATTTCCAATCAACAATATGTCATCCACATATAATATTGGAAATGCTACAGAGCTCCTACTCACTTTCTTGTAAATACAGGCTTCTTCAAAAGTCTGTATAAAACCATATGCTTTGATCACACTATCATAACGTTTATTCCAACTCCGAGATGCTTGCACCAGTCCATAAATGGATTGCTGGAGCTTGCACACTTTGTTAGCATCCTTTGGATCGATAAAACCTTCAGGTTGTATCGTATACAACTCTTCTTCCAGAAATCTATTCAGGAATGCAGTCTTTACATCCATTTTCCAAATTTCATAATCATAAAATGCAACAATTGCTAACATGATTCGGTACGGACTTAAGCATCGCTACGGGTGAGAAGGTCTCATCGAACTCCTTGAACTTGTCAAAAACCATTCGCAACACGTCGAGCTTTGTAGAAAGTAACATTACCGTCAACTGCTACCTCTTGAGCACTGTGTTGGTTTTCCCTTGAAGAGGAAAGGGTGATGCAGCAAAG
Organism: Aegilops tauschii subsp. strangulata; assembly: GCF_002575655.3. Taxonomy (NCBI): domain Eukaryota; kingdom Viridiplantae; phylum Streptophyta; class Magnoliopsida; order Poales; family Poaceae; genus Aegilops; species Aegilops tauschii. The sequence continues at coordinate 320,163,749 of NC_053038.3, read as the reverse complement.
TAGCGTAAGTATTTCCCTCATTTTTTGAGAACCAAGGTATCAATCCAGTAGGAGGCCACGCACGAGTCCCTCGCACCTACACAAACAAATAAATCCTCGCAACCAACGCAATAAAGGGGTTGTCAATCCCTTCACGGTCACTTATGAGAGTGAGATCTGATAGATATGATATGATAATATTTTTGGTATTTTTATGATAAAGATGCAAAGTAAAGAAAGCAAAATAAAGACGACGCTAGAAATAACTTGTTGACGGGAGATTAGTATGATGGAAAATAGACCCGGGGGCCATAGGTTTCACTAGTGGCTTCTCTCAAGAGCATAAGTATTACGGTGGGTGAACAAATTACTGTTGAGCAATTGACAGAATTGAGCATAGTTATGAGAATATCTAGGTATGATCATGTATATAGGCATCACGTCCAAGACAAGTAGACCGACTCCTGCCTGCATCTACTACTATTACTCGACACATCGACCGCTATCCAGCATGCATCTAGAGTATTAAGTTCATAAGAACAGAGTAACACTTTAAGTAAGATGACATGATGTAGAGGGATAAACTCATGCAATATGATATAAACCTCATCTTGTTATCCTCGGTGGCAACAATACAATACATGCCTTGCTTCCCCTACTAACACTGGGAAAGGACACCGCAAGATTGAACCCAAAGCTAAGCACTTCTCCCATTGCAAGAAAGATCAATCTAGTAGGCCAAACCAAACTAATAATTCGAAGAGACTTGCAAAGATAACCAATCATACATAAAAGAATTCAGAGAAGATTCAAATATTGTTCCTAGATAAACTTGATCATAAACCCACAATTCATCGGTCTCAACAAACACATCGCAAAAGAAATTACATCAAATAGATCTCCACAAGAGAGGGGGAGAACATTGTATTGAGATCCAAAGAGAGAGAAGAAACCATCTAGCTAATAACTATGGACCAGAAGGTCTGAGGTAAACTACTCACACACCATCGGAGAGGCTATGGTGTTGATGTAGAAGCCCTCCGTGATCGATGCCCCCTCCGGCGGAGCTCCGGAAAAGGCCCCAAGATGGGATCTCATGGGTACAGAAGGTTGCGGCGGTGGAATTAGGTTTTTGGCTCCCTATCTGGTAGTTTGGGGGTACGTAGGTATATATAGGAGGAAGAAGTACATCGGTGGAGCAACGTGGGGCCCACGAGGGTGGACGGCGCGCCCAGGGGGGTAGGTGCGCCCCCTACCTCGTGCCCTCCTGGTTGATGTCTTGACGTAGGGTCCAAGTCCTCTGGATCACGTTCGTTCTGAAAATCACGTTCCCGAAGGTTTCATTCTGTTTGGACTCCGTTTGATATTCTTTTTCTGCGAAACTCTGAAATAGGCAAAAAAACAACAATTCTGGGCTGGGCCTCCGCTTAATAGGTTAGTCCCAAAAATAATATAAAATTGTATAATAAAGCCCATTAATGTCCAAAACAGAATATAATATAGCATGGAACAATAAAAAATTATAGATACGTTGGAGACGTATTAAGCATCCCCAAGCTTAATTCCTGTTCGTCCTCGAGTAGGTAAATGATAAAAACAGAATTTTTGATGTGGAATGCTACTTGGCATAATTTCAATGTAATTCTCCTAATTGTGGTATGAATATTCAGATCTAAAAGATTCAAGATAAAGGTTTAATATTGACATAAAAGTAATAATACTTCAAGCATACGAACTAAGCAATTATGTCCTCTCAAAATAACATGGCCAAAGAAAGTTCATCCCTACAAAATCATATAGTTTAGTCATGCTCCATTTTCGTCACACAAGAATGCTCTCATCATGCACAACCCCGATGAAAAGCCAAGCAATTGTTTCATACTTTAGTAATCTCAAACTTTTTTTCAACCTTCACGCAATACATGAGCGTGAGCCATGGATATAGCACTATGGGTGGAATAGAATATAATGATGGGGGTTATGTGGAGAAGACAAAAAAAGGAGAAAGTCTCACATCAACGCGGCTAATCAATGAGCTATGGAGATGCCCATCGATTGATGTTAATGCAAGGAGTAGGGATTGCCATGCAACAGATGCACTAGAGCTATAAATGCATGAGCTCAACAAAAGAAACTAAGTGGGTGTGCATCCAACTTGCTTGCTCACGAAGACCTAGGGCATTTGAGGAAGCCCATTGTTGGAATATACAAGCCAAGTTCTATAATGAAAAATTCCCACTAGTATATGAAAGTGACAAAACAAGAGACTCTCTATCATGAAGATCATTGTGCTACTTTGAAGCACAAGTGTGGTAAAAAGGATAGTAGCATTGTCCCTTTTTTTGGGGCCTTCTTTTTTTTTTATTTGGCCTTTCTATCTTTTTTTGGGACAATGCTCTATGAATGATGATCATCACACTTCTATTTATTTACAACTCGATACTAGAACAAAGTATGACTCTATATGAATGCCTCCGGCGGTATACCGGGATAGCAATGAATCAGGAGTGACATGTATGAAAAATTATGAACGGTGGCTTTGCCACAAATACGATGTCAACTACATGATCATGCAAAGCAATATGACAATGATGAGCGTGTCATAATAAACGGAACGGTGGAAAGTTGCATGGCAATATATCTCGGAATGGCTATGGAAATGCCATAATAGGTAGGTATGGTGGCTGTTTTGAGGAAGATATAAGGAGGTTTATGTGTGAAAGAGCGTATCATATCACGGGGCTTGGATGCACCGGCGAAGTTTGCACCAACTCCCAATGTGAGAAAGGGCAATGCACGGTACCGAAGAGGCTAGCAATGATGGAAGGGTAAGAGTGCGTATAATCCATGGACTGAACATTAGTCATAAAGAACTCACAAACTTATTGCAAAATTCTACAAGTCATCAAAAACCAAGCACTACGCGCATGCTCCTAGGGGGATAGATTGGTAGGAAAATACCATCGCTCGTCCCCGAGCGCCACTCATAAGGAGGACAATCAAAGAACACCTCATGTTTCAAATTTGTTACATAACTTTACCATACGTGCATGCTACGGGACTTGCAAACTTCAACACAAGTATTTCTCAAATTCACAACTACTCAACTAGCACAACTTTAATATCACTACCTCCATATCTCAAAACAATCATCAAGCATCAAACTTCTCTTAGTATTCAGCACACTCATAAGAAAGTTTTTTTACTAGTCTTGAATACCTAACATATTAGGATTAATTTCCCAATTTAAGCAAATTACCATGCTGTTTAAGTCTCTCAAAATAATATAAGCGAAGCATGAGAGAATAATAGTTTCTAAACCGCCGCCGTGCTCTAAAAGATATAAGTGAAGCACTAGAGCAAAAACTATATAGCTCAAAAGATATAAGTGAAGCGCATAGAGTATTCTAATAAATTCTGAATCATGTGTGTCTCTCTCAAAAGGTGTGTACAGAAAAAATGATTGTGGTAAACTAAAAAGAAAAGACTCAAATCATACAAGACGCTCCAAGCAAAACACATATCATGTGGTGAATAAAAATATAGCTCCAAGTAAAGTTACCGATGGAAGTAGACGAAAGAGGGGATGCCTTCCGGGGCATCCCCAAGCTTTGGCTTTTTGGTGTTCTTAGATTATCTTTGGGTGCCATGGGCATCCCCAAGCTTAGGCTCTTGCCACTCCTTGTTCCATAATCCATCAAATCTTTTACCCAAAACTTGAAAACTTCACAACACAAAACTTAACAGAAAATCTCATGAGCTCCGTTAGCGGAAAAAAAACACCACTTAAAGGTACTGTAATGAACTCGTTCTTTATTTATATTGGTGTTAAACCTACTGTATTCCAACTTCTCTATGGTTTATAAACTATTTTACTAGCCATAGATTCATCAAAAATAAGCAAACAACATACGAAAAACAGAATCTGTCAAAAACAGAACAGTCTGTAGTAATCTGTAACTAACGCAAACTTCTGGAACTCCAAAAATTCAGCCGAAATTGGACGACCTATACAATTTGTTTATTGATCAGCAGCAATTGGAATCAATATTGTATCACGTTCTGATGATTTTTAACAATTATTTTTGTGAACAGAAATTTTCTGAAAGTTTCAGCAAGATCAAATAACTTATCATCCAAGAAGATCCTATAGGTTAAACTTGGCACAAACACTAATTAAAACATAAAAACAAATCTAACCAGAGGCTAGATCAAATATTTATTTCTAAACATAAGCAAAAAGCAAAAAAAACTAAAAAAAATTAGGTTGCCTCCCAACAAGCGCTATCGTTTAACGCCCCTAGCTAGGCATTGAGATTTCAATGATGCTCACAAAAAAGACAACAATTGAGGCACAAAGAGAGCATCATAAAACACGTGGCAAACACATCTAAGTATAACATACTTCCTATGCATAGGCATCTTATAGGCAAACAAATTATCAAGGCAAGCAAAAACTAGCATATGCAAGGAAGAGGAAAGAAGCAATAGCAATCTCAACATAACGAGAGGTAATTTAGTCATGAAAATTTCTACGACCATATTTTCCTATCTCATAATAATTACATGTGGGATCATAAGCAAATTCAACAAAATAGCTATCACAATAAATATTTTCAACACGATCCACATGCATACAAAGTTGACACTCTTCCAAAATAGTGGGATTAACATTAACTAAAGTCATGACCTCTCGAAAGCCACTTTTATCAAAAAACTCATAAGATTGAACATTCTCCAAATATGTGGGATCTAAAGTCGACACTCTTCCAAACCCACTTTCAATATTATTGCAAACATTATCATCAATCTCAAATTCATCATGGGGCCTAAATAAATTTTCAAGTTCATAAGAAGAATCACCCCAATCATGATCATTGCAACAAATAGTACTCATAGCAAAACTAGCATCCCCAAGCTTGAGGGTTTGCATACCATTAACACAATTGACATTAAGAGAACTTATAACAACATCATTGCAATCATGCTTTTCATCGAAGGAACTATCAAGTATGGGTGCAATAGAAACGATCTCACGTTTAAGATAAGGAACTATAGCAAATTCATCTTCATAAATATTGGCATCATGGCCACAAGAATAGCAAGCATCATGTTCATCAAGGGATATTTCAATCAAATCATCAGAATCATTATTATCTATAGATTCATGCATATCATTATTTTCTTCCAAAGCAATGCTCATTCTCTCAATAAATTCTTTGACATAGACATTATGAGTTCATAGCAATTTTTAAGTATGTCAAAATTTTCAGATTCGTAGAGAGTAGTAGCATACTTTTCAATCAAAGAAGCAACTTCATAAGCACCCTTAAAAGCAACAAATTCTTCAATTTGTTCGATATCATAGTAACTATAAACCCCCTTTGCATAAGAAGATAAGATTTCACTATCATTAAACTCACATAGGTAGGGAATGTGTTTTTAGGGTTCTTAGAGCAACAAGTAAAATCATGAATTTCACAAAGATTCCAAGCATAACACAGCAATTTGTTTATTTGATTCCATAAGAGTTTCCCTTTTTCAGACAAACGGTGATGCACAAAATGAGCATGCTCATCTAAAGATTTCCCATCAACTAGGCTAGTTGGGGTTTCAGCACGAACGCATAAGGATCAAAGAAGATCCAAGTAGAACACTTTAAGTGGATCCATAACAATAGATTTTTAGCAAGCAAAGATGCAAGCAAAAAGAAGGCACATGGTAACACAAGCAACCAAAAGAACGAACGGAAGAAGGGCGAATAAAACGGCAAAGGTGAAGTGGGGGAGAGGAAAACGAGAGGCAAATGGCAAATAATGTAATGCGGGAGATAAGGGTTTGTGATGGGTACTTGGTATGTTGACGTTTGCGCAGACTCCCCGGCAACGGCGCCAGAAATCGCTCGTTGTCGGGAGTCAAATCTTGACTTGACTTCGCGTAAGCCTCCCCGGCAACGGCGCCAGAAATCCTTCTTGCTACCTCTTGAGCACTGCGTTGGTTTTCCCTTGAAGAGGAAAGGGTGATGCAGCAAAGTAGCGTAAGTATTTCCCTCAGGTTTTGAGAACCAAGGTATCAATCCAGTAGGAGGCCACGCACGAGTCCCTCGCACCTCACAAACAAATAAATCCTCGCAACCAACGCAATAAAGGGGTTGTCAATCCCTTCACGGTCACTTACGAGAGTGAGATCTGATAGATATGATAAGATAATATTTTTGGTATTTTTATGATAAAGATGCAAAGTAAAGAAAGCAAAATAAAGACGACACTAGAAATAACTTGTTGACGGGAGATTAATATGATGGAAAATAGACCCGGGGGCCATACGTTTCACTAGTGGCTTCTCTCAAGAGCATAAGTATTACGGTGGGTGAACAAATTACTGTTGAGCAATTGACATAATTGAGCATAGTTATGAGAATATCTAGGTATGATCATGTATATAGGCATCATGTCCGAGACAAGTAGACCGACTCCTGCCTGCATGTACTACTATTACTCCACAGATCGACCGCTATCCAGCATGCATCTAGAGTATTAAGTTCATAAGAATAGAGTAACGCTTTAAGTAAGATGACATGATGTAGAGGGATAAACTCATGCAATATTATATAAACCCCATCTTGTTATCCTCGATGGCAACAATACAATACGTGCCTTGCTGCCCCTACTGTCACTGGGAAAGGACACCGCAAGATTGAACCCAAAGCTAAGCACTTCTCCCATTGCAAGAAAGATCAATCTAGTAGGCCAAACTAAACTGATAATTCGAAGAGACTTGCAAAGATAACCAATCATACATAAAAGAATTCAGAGAAGATTCAAATATTGTTCATAGATAAACTTGATCATAAACCCACAATTCATCGGTCTCAACATACACACCGCAAAAGAAGATTACATCGAATAGATCTCCACAAGGGAGGGGGAGAACATTGTATTGAGATCCAAAAAGAGAGAAGAAGCCATCTAGCTAATAACTATGGACCCGAAGGTCTGAGGTAAACTACTCACACATCATCGGAGAGGCTATGGTGTTGATGTAGAAGCCCTTCGTGATTGATGCCCCCTCCGGCGGAGCTCCGGAAAAGGCCCCAAGATGGGATCTCACGGGTACAGAAGGTTGCGGCGGTGGAATTAGGTTTTTTGCTCCCTATCTGGTAGTTTGGGGGTACGTATGTATATATAGGAGGAAGAAGTACGTCGGTGGAGCAACATGGGGCCCACAAGGGTGGAGGGCACGCCCAAGGGGGTAGGCGCGCCCCCTATCTCGTGCCCTCCTGGTTGATGTCTTGACGTAGGGTCCAAGTCCTCTGGATCACGTTCGTTCCGAAAATCACGTTCCTGAAGGTTTCATTCCGTTTGGACTCCGTTTGATATTCTTTTTCTGTGAAACTCTGAAATAGGCAAAAAACAGCAATTCTGGGCTGGGCCTCCGGTTAATAGGTTAGTCCCAAAAATAATATAAAGGTGTATAATAAAGCCCATTAATGTCCCAAACAGAATATAATATAGCATGGAACAATAAAAAAATTATAGATACGTTGGAGACGTATCATCAGCGTGAGTCTTCTTCTTGAAGATCCATTTATTCTCGATGGCTTGCCGATCATCGGGCAAGTCAACCAGAGTCCACACTTTTTTCTCATACATGGATCCCATCTCGGATTTCATGGCCTCAAGCCATTTCGCGGAATCTGGGCTCATCATCACTTCTTCATAGTTCGTAGGTTCGTCATGGTCAAGTAACATGACCTCCAGAATAGGATTACCGTACCACTCTGGTGCGGATCTTACTCTGGTTGACCTACGAGGTTCGGTAGTAACTATATCTGAAGTTACATGATCATCATCATTAGCTTCCTCATTAATTTGTGTCGGAGTCACAGGAACAGATTTCTGTGATGAACTACTTTCCAATAAGGGAGCAGGTACAGTTACCTCATCAAGTTCTACTTTCCTCCCACTCACTTCTTTCGAGAGAAACTCCTTCTCTAGAAAGGATCCACTTAGCAACGAATGTCTTGCCTTCGGATCTGTGATAGAAGGTGTACCCAACAGTCTCCTTTGGGTATCCTATGAAGACACATTTCTCCGATTTGGGTTCGAGCTTATCCGGTTGAAGCTTTTTCACATAAGCATCGCAGCCCCAAACTTTAATAAACGACAACTTTGGTTTCTTGCCAAACCATAGTTCATAAGGTGTCGTATCAATGGATTTAGATGGTGCCCTATTTAACATGAATGCAGCCGTCTCTAAAGCATAACCCCAAAACAATAGCGGTAAATCAGTAAGAGACATCATAGATCGCACCATATCTAGTAAAGTACGATTACGATGTTTGGACACACTATTACGCTGTGGTGTTCCGGGTGGCGTGAGTTGCGAAACTATTCCGCATTGTTTCAAATGAAGACCAAACTCGTAACTCAAATATTCTCCTCCACGATCAGATCGTAGAAACTTTATTTTCTTGTTACGATGATTTTCCACTTCACTCTAAAATTCTTTGAACTTCTCAAATGTTTCAGACTTATGCTTCATCAAGTAGATATACCCATATCTGCTCAAATCATCTGTGAAGGTGAGAAAATAACGATACCCGCCGTGAGCCTCGACATTCATTGGACCACATACATCAGTATGTATGATTTCCAGCAAATCTGTTGCTCGCTCCATTGTTCCGGAGAACGGAGTTTTAGTCATCTTGCCCATGAGGCATGGTTCGCAAGTACCAAGTGATTCATAATCAAGTGATTCCAAAAGTCCATCAGAATGGAGTTTCTTCATGCGCTTTACACCAATATGACCCAAACGGTAGTGCCACAAATAAGTTGCACTATCATTATCAACTCTGCATCTTTTGGCTTCAATATTATGAATATGTGTATCACTACTATCGAGATTCAATAAAAATGGACCACTCTTCAAGGGTGCATGACCATAAAAGATATTACTCATATAAATAGAACAACAATTATTCTCTGATTTAAATGAATAACCGTCTCGCATCAAACATGATCCATATATAATGTTCATGCTTAACGCTGGCACCAAATAACAATTATTCAGGTCTAAAACTAATCCCGAAGGTAGATGTAGAGGTAGCGTGCCGACCGCGATCACATCGACTTTGGAACCATTTCCCACGCGCATCGTCACCTTATGACCCACAAGTATAGGGGATCTATCATAGTCCTTTCGATAAGTAAGAGTGTCGAACCCAACGAGGAGCAGAAGGAAATGATAAGCGGTTTTCAGCAAGGTATTCTCTGCAAGCACTGAAATTATAGGTAACAGATAGTTTTGTGATAAGATAATTTGTAACGAGCAACAAGTAACAAAAGTAAATAAAGTGCAGCAAGGTGGCCCAATCCTTTTTGTAGCAAAGGACAAGCCTGGACAAACTCTTATATAGAGAAAAGCGCTCCCGAGGACACATGGGAATTATCGTCAAGCTAGTTTTCATCACGTTCATATGATTCGCGTTCGGTACTTTGATAATTTGATATGTGGGTGGACCGGTGCTTGGGTGCTGTCCTTACTTGGACAAGCATCCCACTTATGATTAACTCCTATTGCAAGCATCCGCAACTACAAAAGAAGTATTAAGGTAAACCTAACCATCGAATGAAACATATGGATCCAAATCAGCCCCTTACGAAGCAACGCATAAACTAGGGTTTAAGCTTCTATCACTCTAGCAACCCATCATCTACTTATTACTTCCCAATGCCTTCCTCTAGGCCCAAATAATGGTGAAGTGGCATGTAGTCGACGTTCACATAACACCACTAGAGGAGAGACAACATACATCTCATCAAAATATCGAACGAATACCCAATTCACATGACTACTAATAGCAAGACTTCTCCCATGTCCTCAGGAACAAACGTAACTACTCACAAAGCATATTCATGTTCATAATCATAGGAGTATTAATATGCATATAGGATCTGAACATATGATCTTTCACCAAATAAACCAACTAGCATCAACTACAAGGAGTAATCAACACTACTAGCAACCTACAAGTACCAATCTCAGACTTAGAGACAAGAATTGGATACAAGAGATGAAGGTTTGAGAGGAGATGGTGCTGGTGAAGATGTTGATGGATATTGGCCCCCTCCCAATGAGAGGAGCGTTGGTGATGATGATGGCGATGATTCCCCCCTCCCGGAGGGAAGTGTCCCCGTCAGAACAGCTCCGCCAGAGCCCTAGATTAGTTCCGCCAAGGTTCCGCCTCGTGGCGGCGGAGTCTCGTCCCGAAAGCTTGCTTTTGATTTTTTCTCAGACGAAAGACTTCATATAGCAGAAGATGGGCACCGGAGGGACACCGGGGGGCCCATGAGGCAGGGGGGTAGGGCGCGCCCCCACCCTCGTGCCCAGGGTGTGGGTCCCCTCTAGTATTTTCTTCGCTCAGTATTTTTATTATTTCCAAAAATAACTTCCGTGGAGTTTCAGGACTTTTGGAGTTGTGCAGAATAGGTCTCTAATATTTCCTCCTTTTCCAGCCGAGAATTCCAGCTGCCGGCATTCTCCCTCTTTATGTAAACCTTGTAAAATAAGAGAGAATAGGCATAAGTATTGTGACATAATGTGTAATAACAGCCCATAATGCAATAAATATCGATATAAAAGCATGATGCAAAATGGACGTATCAACTCCCCCAAGCTTAGACCTCGCTTGTCCTCAAGCGAAAGCCGATAACGATAAATATGTCCACATGTTTAGAGGTAGAGGTGTCGATAAAATAAAATACGGACATGAGGGCATCATGATAATTCTTATAACAGCAACATATATGAATATTATCATATGATTTATTATGCTCAAGTAATAATCTATTCACAACGTTAAGTATGAATCAGAAACTTCATTGAGAACCAACAAACTATAATCTCAGTCATTGAAGCAATTGCAATTTATCATAACATCAGAAAGAGTCTATGTCAGAGCTTTTCAGCAAGCCCACATACTCAACTATCATTTAGTCTTTCACAATTGCTAACACTCATGCAATACTTGTGGTTACGGAGTTTTAATCGGACATAGAGGAAGATAGGGGCTTATAGTTTCGCCTCCCAACCTTTTACCTCAAGGGTAATGTCAACAATAATAGTTCATGCTAACTTACATCCAATTAGATATATATACCAGGATCTTTCCAACATACTGTGCTTGCCAAAGGATAAAATGTAAAAAGGAAAGGTGAAGATCACCATGACTCTTGCATGAGGTAGAAGATAAAAGTAAAAGATAGGCCCTTCGCAGAGGGAAGCAGAGGTTGTCATGCGCTTTCAAGGTTGGATGCACAAAATCTTAATGCGAAAGAACGTCACTTTATATTTCCACTTGTGATGTGGACCTTTATTATGCAGTCCGTCGCTTGTATTTCTTCCACATCACAAGATCGTATAACGCTAATTTTCTCCCACACTAATAAGTCATACATATTTAGAGAGCAATTTTTATTGCTTGCACCGATGACAACTTACTTGAAGGATCTTACACAATCCATAGGTAGATATGGTGGACTCTCATGGCAAAACTGGGTTTAAGGGTATTTGGAAGCACAAGTAGTATCTCTAGGTGCAAAGAATTTGGCTAGCATGAGGGAGAAAGGCAGGCTCAACATGTTGGATGATCCATGACAATATACTTTGTTTCAGATATAAGAAAACATAACCCATTACGCTGTCTTCCTTGTCCAACATCAACTCTTTAGCATGTCATACTTTAATGAGTGCTCACAATCATAAAAGGTGTCCAAGATAGTATATTTATATGTGAAACCTCTCTTCCTTTATTACTTCCTATTAATTGCAATGATGACCAAAACTATGTTTGTCAACTCTCAACAACTTTTAATCATATACTCTTTCTATGTGAAGTCATTACTCTCCATAAGATCAATATGATATCTTTTTATTCTTTCTTTTTCTTTTCTTCCCTCAAGATCATAGCAAAATAATCAAGGCCTTGACTCAACACTAATCTTTATTATATAGCTCACGGACTCGATTACATAGAGGGATCATAAAGCAAAACTCAAAACTAGATCATACTAAAATTTTATTCTACTAGATCAAGATATTACTAAAAGGATCGAACTAGGAAAACGGTAAAGATAGGAGTGTGATGGTGATACGATACCGGGGCACCTCCCCCAAGCTTGGCAGTTGCCAAGGGGAGTGCCCATACCCATGTGATTATATCTCCTTTGCCGGTGAAGAGGGTGGTGGAGTTGTTGATGATGTGGGCTTGTCGTCCATCTTCCAAGGCATAGGCTCACCATCATAGAAGGATGATCGAGTCTCCGGGCTCCTCAAATCTGTAGCCAAACTCATCCTCTTGAATCTATATTCATACTCACAGTTTTGGTTTTGCAGGTCATAGATTTGGGCTTGGAGGTGCTCGATCTTCTCGTGAAGCTTGAAGATGGTCTCCCCAATGTTCTTGGCATCCAGCTTGTGGTTGTTGGTGAACTCCGTGATCATCATGTGGTTGGCGTTGAGTCCACGTTCCACCATCCCCTGGCACTTGAAAACTTGTTGCTCCATTGCTTCGAGCCTCGTCTCCACGCTTCCTGTCCTCCTCGGTCCCTCAACATCGCGGATGTGCAACAACCCATCACACATCTCAATGGTTTGAGGGTGTTGCAGCACTTCCGCAAGGTAGGGGTTGATGACCTTCGCGAAGAACTTGTCCTTGGGGGCGCTCGGAGACGTCATGGTGATCTAGATCTGTCCGAAAAACAGCTCAAAATGAAAATAGAGGAGGTGATACTGTGGTCAAAACCTTCGGGAGATTATATAATGAATTTTTACCGACCGAAAGAAGTATCGTGCAAGAAAACGGAGTCCGGAGAGCACACGAGGTGCCCACGAGGCAGGGGGGCACGCCCAGGGGGTAGGGCGCGCCCTCCACCCTCGTGGAGGCCTCGTGTCCTTCCCGGACTGCTTCTTATTTTTCTATTTTTCTAAATACTCCAAAACGGAGAAAATTTGCCATTAGAACTGTTTTGGAGTCGGTTTACTTACCGTACCACATACCTCTTCCTTTTCGCAGTCTGAAACGTTCTGGAAAGTGTCCCTTATGTATTCCTTCGGTGTTACGGTATCAATTACATTAGTTTCAACATTTATAGGATTACCCGAGATATAATGTTTGATTCTTTGACCGTTCACCACATTCGGATTTGTGCCTTCGAAGTTGTTGATTTTTATGGCACCGGAACGATAGACCTCCTCGATAACGTAAGGACCTTCCCATTTAGAGAGAAGTTTTCCTGCAAAAAATCTTAAACGAGAGTTGTATAATAATAGATAATCACCTACATTAAACTCACGCTTTTGTATCCTTTTGTCATGCCATCTTTTAACTTTTCCTTTAAACAATTTGGCATTCTCATAGGCTTGGGTTCTCCATTCATCAAGTGAGCTTATGTCAAATAACCTCTTCTCACCACCAAGTTTGAAATCATAGTTGAGCTCTTTAATAGCCCAATATGCCTTATGTTCTAGTTCGAGAGGTAAGTGACATGCTTTTCCATAAACCATTTTATACGGAGACATACCCATAGGATTTTTATATGCAGTCCGATAGGCCCATAATGCATCATCAAGTTTCTTGGACCAATTCTTTCTAGATCTATTAACAGTCTTTTGCAAAATTAATTTGAGCTCTCTATTACTCAATTCTACTTGACCACTAGACTGTGGGTGATAAGGAGATGCAATTCTATGATTAACATCATACTTTGCCAGCATTTTACGAAAAGCACCATAAATAAAATGTGAACCACCATCAGTCATTAAATATCTAGGGACTCCAAACCTAGGAAAAATAACTTCTTTAAGTAGTTTAATAGAGGTGTTATGATCAACACTACTAGTTGGAATAGCTTCTACCCACTTAGTAACGTAATCAACAACAACTAAAATATGTGTATATCCATTCGAGGCAGGAAACGGCCCCATATCATCAAAGCTCCAAACATCGAATGGTTCAATGACAAGTGAATAATTCATAGGCATTTCTTGATGTCTACTAATATTACCAATTCTTTGACATTCATCACAAGATAAGACAAACTTACGGGCATCCTTGAAGAGAGTAGGCCAATAAAAACCGGATTGCAATACCTTATGTGCAGTTCTATCTCCAGCGTGGTGTCCTCCATAAGCTTCGGAGTGACACTTGCGTAGGATCTGTTCCTGATCATGCTCAGGTACACGACGTCTAATAACACCACCTACTCCTTCTTTATAAAGATGTGGGTCATCCCAGAAGTAATGTCTTAAATCATAGAAAAACTTTTTCTTTTGCTGGTATGTGAAACTAGGTGGTATAAATTTAGCAACAATGTAATTAGCATAATCAGCATACCATGGAGCAGTACGAGAAGCATTTATGACATATAATTGTTCATCAGGAAAGCTATCATCAATAGGTAGTGGGTCATCAAGAACATTTTCTAACCTAGACAAGTTGTCTGCAACGGGGTTCTCAGCTCCCTTTATATCAATAATATGTAAATCAAATTCTTGTAACAGGAGGACCCATCTGATAAGTCTAGGTTTAGCATCTTTCTTTTCAATAAGGTATCTAATAGCAGCATGATCAGTGTGAATAGTTACTTTAGAATCAACGATATAAGGTCTGAACTTATCACAAGCAAATACAACTGCTAAGAATTCTTTTTCAGTAGTAGCATATTTTCTCTGAGCATTGTCTAGAGTTTTACTAGCATATTTAATGACATTTAATTTCTTATCAACTCTTTTCCCTAGAACAACACCTATAGCATAATCGCTAGCATCACACATAATTTCAAAGGGTAAGTTCCAATCAGGTGGCTGAACAATAGGTGCAGAGATTAATGCTTTCTTAAGTATTTCAAATGCTTCTACACAATCATCATCAAAGACAAATGGTATATCTTTTTGTAAGAGATTAGTCAGAGGCCGAGAAATTTTTGAGAAGTCCTTAATGAACCTCCTATAAAACCCGGCATGACCAAGGAAACTTCTTATACCTTTGATGTCCTTGGGACATGGCATCTTTTCAATAGCATCAACTTTAGCTTTATCAACTTCAATGCCTCTTTCAGAAATCTTATGCCCCAAGACCAGACCTTCATTAACCATAAAGTGGCACTTCTCCCAATTCAAGACAAGGTTAGTTTCTTCACATCTCTGCAAAACTCGATCAAGGTTGCTCAAGCAATCATCAAAAGAGGATCCATAGATGGAGAAATCGTCCATGAAGACCTCACAAATCTTTTCACAAAAATCAGAGAATATAGCCATCATGCATCTTTGAAAGGTAGCAGGTGCATTACATAAACCAAAAGGCATACGTCTATAACCAAAAGTACCGAAAGGGAAAGTAAAAGTGGTCTTAGCTTGATCATCAGCTGACACAGGTATTTGAGAGAAACCAGAATAACCATCTAGAAAGCAAAAATGTGTGTGTTTGGATAATCTTTATAGCATTTGATCAATGAATGGCAAGGGGTAATGACCTTTTTTAGTAGCTTTATTTAATTTGCGGAAATTAATTACCATCCTATAACCTGTAATAATTCTTTGCGGAATCAATTCATCTTTATCATTAGGAACGACAGTAATACCTCCCTTCTTAGGAACACAATGGACAGGACTTACCCACTGACTATCAGCAACGGGATAAATTATACCTGCCTCAAGGAGCTTTAATATTTCCTTTCTTACCACTTCTTTCATCTTAGGATTCAGCCGTCGTTGATGATCAATAACTGGTTTGGCGTCTTTCTCCAAATTTATTTTTCGTTGACATAGAGTGGGACTAATGCCCTTAAGATCATCAAGAGTATATCCAATAGCAGCACGGTGCTTCTTCAGAGTTTTCAATAATTTTTCTTCCTCCTTCTCTGAAAGGTTAGCACTAATAATAACATGATATATCTTCTTTTCATCAAGATAAGCATATTTAAGAGTATCAGGCAATGGTTTAAGCTCAAACACGGGATCACCCTTGGGTGGAGGAGGATCCCCTAGGATTTCAACAGGCAAGTTGTGTTTCAGAATAGGTCCCTGTTTAAAGAACACTTCATCTATTTCCCTTCTTTCATTCATAAACATATCATTTTCATGGTCTAGCAAATATTGTTCTAAAGGATCACTAGGAGGTACGGCAATAGAAGCAAGACCAATAATTTCATCTTTACTAGGCAATTCCTCTTCACGGTGTTGTCTACGAAATTTAGAAAAGTTAAACTCATGAGACATATCACCTAGACCAATGGTAACAACATCCTTTTTGCAGTCTATCTTAGCATTAACAGTGTTTAAGAAGGGTCTACCAAATATAATGGGACAAAAGCTATCTTGTGAGGAACCAAGAACAAGAAAATCAGCAGGATATTTAGTTTTCCCACACAAGACTTCAACATCTCTAACAATTCCAATTGGTGATATAGTATCTCTATTGGCAAGCTTAATGGTAACATCAATTTCTTCTAACTCAGCGGGTGCAATATCATGCATAATTTCTTTGTATAAGTCAATAGGTATTGCACTAGCACTAGCACCCATGTCACATAAGCCATGATAACAATGATCTCCTATTTTAACAGAAATAACAGACATGCCTACCAGAGGTCTATGTTTATCTTTAGCACAAGGTTTAGCAATTCTAGCAGTTTCATCACAGAAATAAATAACATGCCCATCAATATTATCAGCCAAGAGATCTTTAACAATAGCAATATTAGGTTCAACTTTAACTTGCTCAGGAGGTGTATAGGTTCTAATATTGCTTTTACGAACCACATTTGAAGCTTTAGCATGATCCTTTATTCTAGCAGGGAAAGGTGGTTTCTCAACATAAGCAGTAGGAACAATAGGATCATTATAAGTGATAGTCTTTTCTTCAACTTTAATAGGTGCAACTACTTTTACTTCTATGGGAGGATGATATTTAAACCACTTCTCCTTAGGGATATCAACGTGAGCAGCAAAAGATTCACAAAGAAGCTACTATCTCAGAGTCAAGTCCATATTTAGTGCTAAATTTACGGAAAACATCGGTATCCATAAAAGATTTAACACAATCAAACTTAGGTGTTATACCTGACTCCTTACCTTCGTCGAGGTCCCAATCTTCAGAGTTGCGTTAATTCTTTCCAATAAATCCCATTTGAATTCAATAGTCTTCATCATAAAAGAACCAGTACAAGAAGTATCGAGCATGGTGCGATTGTTGTCAGAAAGTCGAGCATAAATTTTTTGAATAATCATTTCTCTTGAGAGCTCATGATTGGGTAATGAATATAACATTGACTTAAGCCTCCCCCAAGCTTGAGCGATGCTTTATCCTTTGCGGGGCCAAAAATTATATATATAATTACGATCACGATGAACAAGATGCATAGGATAAAACTTCTGATGAAATTCCAATTTCAATCGCTTATAGTCCCATGATCCCATATCATCACATAGCCTATACCATGTCAATGCATCTCCCTTCAAAGATAAAGGGAAGACCTTCTTCTTGATAACATCATCGAACATACCTTCAAGCTTAAATAATCCACAAACTTCATCCACATAGATTAGGTGCTCATCAGGATGTAATGTTCCGTCTCCTGCAAAAGGATTAGCTACCAGTTTTTCTATCATACCCGAAGGAATTTCAAAGTAGACATTTTCATTTTCAGTAGGTTCAGTAGGTTGAGGAGCAACTCTTTGCTCTACTGATCGGGGTGAAGATACCCCGAACAAGCCCCTCAGAGGATTACTTTCCATTGTAACAAGTAACAGTAAATTTCAGCACACTATATAAATTTTTCCATACCAAATTCCACCTACCAAAGGCGCTTCACTCCCCGGCAACGGCGCCAGAAAAGAGTCTTGATGACCCACAAGTATAGGGGATCTATCGTAGTCCTTTCGATAAGTAAGAGTGTCGAACCCAACGAGGAGCAGAAGGAAATGATAAGCGGTTTTCAACAAGGTATTCTCTGCAAGCACTGAAATTATAGGTAACAAATAGTTTTGTGATAAGATAATTTGTAACAAGCAACAAGTAACAAAAGTAAATAAAGTGCAGCAAGGTGGCCCAATCCTTTTTGTAGCAAAGGACAAGCCTGGACAAACTCTTATATAGAGAAAAGCGCTCCCGAGGACACATGGGAATTATCGTCAAGCTAGTTTCCATCACGTTCATATGATTTGCGTTCGGTACTTTGATAATTTGATATGTGGGTGGACCGGTGCTTGGGTGCTGTCCTTACTTGGACAAGCATCCCACTTATGATTAACTCCTATTGCAAGCATCCGCAACTACAAAAGAAGTATTAAGGTAAACCTAACCATAGCATGAAACATATGGATCCAAATCAGCCCCTTACGAAGCAACGCATAAACTAGGGTTTAAGCTTCTGTCACTCTAGCAACCCATCATCTACTTATTACTTCCCAATGCCTTCCTCTAGGCCCAAATAATGGTGAAGTGTCATGTAGTCGACGTTCACATAACACCACTAGAGGAGGGACAACATACATCTCATCAAAATATCGAACGAATACCAAATTCACATGACTACTAATAGCAAGACTTCTCCCATGTCCTCAGGAACAAATGTAACTACTCACAAAGCATATTCATGTTCATACTCAGAGGAGTATTAATATGTATATAGGATCTGAACATATGATCTTTCACCAAATAAACCAACTAGCATCAATTACAAGGAGTAATCAACACTACTAGCAACCTACAAGTACCAATCTCAGACTTAGAGACAAGAATTGGATACAAGAGATGAACTAGGGTTTGAGAGGAGATGGTGCTGGTGAAGATGTTGATGGATATTGGGCCCCTCCCGATGAGAGGAGCGTTGGTGATGACGATGGCGATGATTTCCCCCTCTCAGAGGGAAGTGTCCCTGGCAGAACAGCTCCGCCAAAGCCCTAGATTGGTTCCGCCAAGGTTCCGCCTCGTGGCGGCAGAGTCTCGTCCCGAAAGCTTGCTTATGATTTTTTCTCAGACAAAAGACTTCATATAGCAGAAGATGGGCACCGGAGGGCCACCAGGGGGCCCACGAGGCAGGGGGGCGCGCCCAGGGGGTAGGGCGCGCCCCCACCCTCGTGCCTAGGGTGTGGGCCCCCTCTGGTATTTTCTTCGCTCGGTATTTTTTATTATTTCCAAAAATAACTTCCGTGGAGTTTCAGGACTTTTGGAGTTGTGCAGAATAGGTCTCTAATATTTGCTCCTTTTCCAGCCCAGAATTCCAGCTGCCGACATTCTCCCTCTTTATGTAAACCTTGTAAAATAGGAGAGAATAGGCATAAGTATTGTGACATAATGTGTAATAACAACCCATAATGCAATAAATATCGATATAAAAGCATGATGCAAATTGGACGTATCATCACCTCGTCCTTAGCCAATCTTCGCTTAATCCGTAGTCCCTGTTTCGAGCTGCAAATATTAACAACAGAACCAGTATCAAATACCCAGGTGCTACTGCGAGCATTAGTAAGGTACACATCAATAACATGTATATCACATATACCTTTGTTCACCTTGCCATCCTTCTTATCCGCCAAATACTTGGGGCAGTTCCGCTTCCAGTGACCAGTCCCTATGCAGTAGAAGCACTCAGTCTCAAGCTTAGGTCCAGACTTGGGCTTCTTCACTTGAGCAGCAACTTGCTTGCCGTTCTTCTTGAAGTTCCCCTTCTTGCCTTTACCCTTTTTCTTGAAACTGGTGGTCTTGTTGACCATCAACACTTGATGCTCATTCTTGATTTGTACCTCCGCAGCCTTTAGCATTGCGAAGAGCTCGGGAATTGTCTTATCCATCCCTTGCATGTTATAGTTCATCACGAAACTCTTGTAGCTTGGTGGCAGTGATTAAAGAATTCTGTCAATGACACTATCATCAGGAAGATTAACTCCCAGTTGAATCAAGTGATTGTTATGCCCAGACATTTTGAGTATATGCTCACTGACAGAACCATTCTCCTCCATTTTGCAGCTGTAGAACTTATTGGAGACTTCATATCTCTCGATCCGGGCATTTGCTTGAAATATTAACTTCAACTCCTGGAACATCTCATATGCTCCATGACGTTCAAAACGTCGTTGAAGTCCCGGTTCTAAGTCGTAAAGCATGGCACACTGAACTATATCTGCATATGTTAGGCTCGTCAAGTTTAACCCAAGTATTCTGCGTGTGCAAAACTGGCTTGCACCCGTTGTATGTGAACGTGGAGCTTATCACACCCGATCATCACGTGGTGTCTCGGCACGACGAACTTTCGCAACGGTGCATACTCAGGGAGAACACTTGTACCTTGAAATTTAGTGAGAGATCATCTTATAATGCTACTGTGACGCCCCCGATTCAATCGTACACTAATCATACACGCAAACATGTACGATCAAGATCAGGGACTCACGGGAAGATATCACAACACGACTCTAAAAATAAAATAAGTCATACAAGCATCATAATACAAGCCAGGGGCCTCGAGGGCTCGAATACAAGTGCTCGATCATAGACGAGTCAGCGGAAGCAACAATATCTGAGTACAGTCATAAGTAAACAAGTTTCCATAAGATGGCTAGCACAAACTGGGATACAAATCGAAAGAGGCGTAGGCCTCCTGCCTGGGATCCTCCTAAACTACTCCTGGTCATCGACGGCGGCCTGCACGTAGTAGTAGGCACCCTCAGTGTAGTAGGGGCCGACGTCGACGGTGGCATCTGGCTCCTGGGCTCCAGCATCTGGTTATGACAACCGAGAGGAAAGGAAAGGGGGAAAAGAGGGAGAAAAGCAACCGTGAGTACTCATCCAAAGTACTCGCAAGCAAGGATCTACACTACATATGCATGGGTATTTGTGTAAAGGGGCAATAACAGTGGACTGAACTGCGGAATGCCAGAATAAGTGGGGGGTAGCTAGTCCTGTCGAAGACTACGCTTCTGGCAGCCTTCATCTTGCAGCATGTAGAAGAGAGTAGATGGTAAGTTCACGAAGTAGCATCGCATAGCATAATCCTACCCGGCGATCCCCTTCTCGTCGCCCTGTGTGAGAGCGATCACCGGGTTATATCTGGCACTTGGAAGGGTGTGTTTTATTAAGTATCCAGTTCTAGTTGTCATAAGGTCAAGGTACAACTCCGGGTCGCCTGTTACCGTGGACACGGCTATTCGAATAGATCAACTTCCCTGCAGGGGTGCACCACATTACCCGACACGCTCGATCCCTCTGGCCGGGCACACTTTCCTGGGTCATGTCCGGCCTCGGGAGATCAACACATCGCAGCCCTACCTAGGCTCAACAGAGAGGTCAGCACGCCGGTCTAAATCCTATGCGCGCAGGGGTCTGGGCCCATCGCCCATTGCACACCTGCACGTTGCGTACGCGACCGGAAGCAGACCTAGCCCCCTTAATACAAGCGCGGCCTTTCGGTCCAATGCGGCGCGCGCCGCTCAGTCGCTGACGTCAAAAAGAGCTTCGGCTGATACCACGACGTCGGTTGCCCATATCTTGTCCCACGTGGCGGTTAGTGCGTATAAGGTCAACGACCCAACTCAGATCAAATACCAAGATCTCGTTAAGCATGTTATTATGAAGTAACCATGGACGCCGACCAGGGCCAGGCCCACCTCTCTCCTAGGAGGTCTCAACCTGCCCTGTCACTCCGCCACAAAGTAACAGTCGGGGGCCGTCAGGAACCCAGGCCCACCTCTACCGGGATGGAGCCACCTGTCCTTTCAGCCCCCATCTCCGAACAGTATCATAAGTAATGTAACAGTATAAAGTATATAGCATATGCCCGTGATCACCTCCCGAAGTGATCACGGCCCAGTAGTACAGCATGGCAGACGGACAAGAGTGTAGGGCCACTGATGGAATACTAGCATCCTATACTAAGCATGTAGGATTGCAGGTAAAGGTAACAACAGTAGTAGCAAGGACAGGCTATGCATCAGGATAGGATTAACGGAAAGCAGTAACATGCTACACTACTCTAATGCAAGCAGTAGGGAGAAGAATAGGCGATATCTAGTGATCAGGGGGGGCTTGCCTGGAAGCTCTGTTGTACAGGAAGAAGGGTCGTCAGTGACATAGTCATACTCGGTGGCATCAGCGCCAGTCTTGGGGTCTACCGGAGGAGAAGAAGGGGGAAGAAACAGTAAATACGGAGCAAACAAAGCATCACAAAACATAACGAGGCAATACGCGGTGCTAGGTATGCCCTAACACGGTACTAGGCGATGCCGACGAAGGGGAAAACATGCGAGAAAGTATTCCCGGTGTTTGACATTTTCGGACAAGTGAACCGGAGGGGGAAAGTTGCGTGTTTGCTATGCTAGGGATGTGTGGCGGACGAACGGGCTGCGTATCCGGATTCGTCTCGTCGTTCTGAGCAACTTTCATGTACAAAGTATTTCCATCCGAGCTACGATTTATTTTATATTAATTTTTAAAAGATTTAATCATTTTTAGAATTTACTTAATTATTTTAAATCAACATTACCAGAATAGTGTATGCTGACGTCATCATGACGTCACCAGTCAACAGGGCGTTGACTGGGTCAAACTGACATGCGGGGCCCATCTGTCATACTCTGCTTAGGTTAATCAGGGTTTAGCTAATTTAATTACTATTTTAATTAAACTAAGTAATTAATTAGATGAATTAAATAGGATTAATTAACTTAACTAAATCACTAATTAATTAATTAATTATAAATGTTATTAATTCATTTTTATTTTTATTTTTCTTAAAACGTTCTGGGGCTGGGCCACGTCTGTCATAGACCCCAGGGGCCTTTGCGGGCGTGCGGGTATCGGGTGCAGCCGAACGGGCGATGGCCCTCACAGGGGCGCACCCGACGGGGCGGCTGGCGGGCGCGGGCGCGGGCGCCGGTGCGCCGGCGAGCGGGCGGCGTAGTGGCAGCAGGGGGCTGCGGCGGAGGTGCGGGACTGGAGCAGGGCGAGGGGGCAAGGGGTGCGCGCGCGGAGACGGCGAGCAGCGACGGGCGATTGTGGGCGCGTGCGGGGAACGACAGGCGCGGTCGGAGGCGCGGTAAGGGACCATGGCGGGATTGGCGAACAGGGGGCAGCGGACAAGGCTATGGCCTGCACGCGACGGCGACGGGAGCAGCAGCAGGGGCAGTGGAGCGGGGCGGCGCGGGCGCGCACGCGGTGGCGAACGACGGCGGCCCGAGGCCAGGGCGAAGCGCGGCGAGGGGAAGGAGGCCACGGTAGGCACGGGGCGCGCGAGTGCGCGGCGGCAAGCGGCGGGGCGGTGAGGGCACGGGCGCCGCGGGGTTGGCCGGGTGCGGCTGTCCGCGAACGATGTCGGGCGGTGGAGCCGAGCGTGGGGGAGAGGGCATGGCCACGGCAGAGAGAGGAGGGAGGGGGAGCTCACAGAGGAGGAGTAGGGCAATGGGGGTCGAGGAGGAGGAACGGGAGGATGGCGGCGATCCGGTGGGGAGGTCCAGCGACGGGCTGCGTCGGCGTTCGGGCGGCGAGCGGCGGCCTCCTCCTCTCGATCCCGATCCAATCGGGGGAGAGGGGGGAGATATTTTTCGGGGGTGAGTGGGGTGTCGATGCTAGGGTTTGGGGCTGGGGGTAGGCCTTATAGGCCAGGGGTATGGGCCGGCTGGCTGGGCCAGTTAGCCCAGTGGGGGTGGGGCGGCCTGGCTGGGCTGCTTGGCATAGTTGGGCTAGGGGGATTTTTCTTTTATTCTATTTTGTCTTTTTATTTTAGTTAGGTTCTGCTTTCCTTTTTATTTAATTGTTTTGTTGTTTCCATCCACTATAAAATATCTAGGAATTTTTTGAAAATGTGTTTATTACACCAAGTTTACATATGCAAAATATGGCACCTCCCGAACATTTTTGTTTTAACTTTTGAAAACTTTTATTGTTGACATTAATTTGAATTTGAATTGTGAAACGGTTTCGAATCATCGCGAGGTTAACAACAGTAACCGTGGTGACGTGGCATCATTAGCATGGGATTACTGTAGCTTAATTATCCGGACGTCACAGCTACCGTCGAACTAAGCAAAATAAGATGCATAAAGGATAAACATCACATGCAATCAATATAAGTGATATGATATGGCCATCGTCATCTTGTGCCTTTGATCTCCATCTCCAAAGCACCATCATGATCACTATCGTCATCGGCGTGACACCTTGATCTCCATCATAGCATCGTTGTCATCTCGCCAACTATTGCTTCTACGACTATCGCTACCGCTTACTGATAAAGTAAAGCAATTAAATGGCGATTGCATTTCATACAATAAAGCGACAACCATATGGCTCCTGCCAGTTACCAGTAACTCCGCTAAAAAACATGATCATCTCATACAATAAAATTTAGCATCATGTCTTGACCATATCACATCACAACATGCCCTGCAAAAACAAGTTAGACGTCCTCTACTTTGTTGTTGCAAGTTTTACGTGGCTGCTACGGGCTGAGCAAGAACCCTTCTTACCTATGCATCAAAACCAGAACGATTTTTCGTCAAGTATGTGATGTTTTAACCTTCAACAAGGACCGGGCGTAGCCACACTCGATTCAACTAAAGTTGGAGAAACTAACAACCGCCAGCCACCTGTGTGCGAAGCACGTCGGTAGAACCAGTCTCGCGTAAGCGTATGCGTAATGTCGGTCCGGGCTGCTTCATCCAACAATACCGCCGAATCAAAGTATGACATGCTGGAATTAAGATTTCCCAGGTTTAGCCAAAAACAAGTATAAAATATATAAAGAAAAATGTTAAACAAATTCTTGTAAGCAGTATGACTATTACTCGCCCACAACTCACTTGTGTTCTACTCGTGCATATAACACATACGCATAAACCTCGCCCGGATGCCAATGCTGGGAAACGTAGCAATTTCAAAAAAAATCCTACGCACACGCAAGATCATGGTGATGCATAGCAACGAGAGGGGAGAGTGTTGTCCACATACCCTCGTAGACCGTAAGTGGAAGCGTTGTGACAACGCGGTTGATGTAGTCGTACGTCTTCACGATCGACCGATCCTAGTACCGAATGTACGGCACCTCCTCGATCTGCACACGTTCAGCTCGGTGACGTCCCACGAACTCATGATCCAGCAGAGTGTCGAGGGAGAGCTTCGTCAGCACGACGGCGTGATGACGGTGATGATGAAGCTACCGAGACTCCGAACTATCTTCGGTACATCAAAACACATGAACTCATAATACCGATAGTCACCGAACGTTAAGCGTGCGGACCCTATGGGTTCAAGAACTATGTAGACATGACCGAGACACACTCCGGTCAATAAACAATAGCAGAACCTGGATGTTCATATTGGTTCCCACATATTCCACGTAGATCTTTATTGATCAAACCGCATAACAACATACGTTGTTCCCTTTGTCATCGGTATGTTACTTGCCCGAGATTCGATCATCGGTATCTCAATACCTAGTTCAATCTCGTTACCGACAAGTCTCTTTACTCGTACCGTAATGCATCATCCCGCAACTAACTCATTAGTAACATTGTTTGCAAGGCTTATAGTGATGTGCATTACCGAGAGGGCCTAGAGATACCTCTCCGACAATCGGAGTGACAAATCCTAATCTTGATCTATGCTAACTCAACAAGTACTATCGGAGACACCTGTAGAGCACCTTTATAATCACCCAGTTACATTGTGACGTTTGGTAGCACACAAAGTGTTCCTCCGGTATTCGGGAGTTGCATAATCTCATAGTCATAGGAACATGTATAAGCCATGAAGAAAGCAATAGCAATATACTAAACGATCAAGTGCTAAGCTAACGGAATGGGTCAAGTCAATCACATCATTCTCTAATGATGTGATCCCGTTAATCAAATGACAGCTCATGTCTATGGCTAGGAAACATAACCATCTTTGATTCAACAAGCTAGTCAAGTAGAGGCATACTAGTGACACTCTGTTTGTCTATGTATTCACACATGTACTAAGTTTCCGGTTAATACAATTCTAGCATGAATAATAAACATTTATCATGATATAAGGAAATATAAATAACAACTTTATTATTGCATCTAGGGCATATTTCCTTCAACAACATGATGTTGTTGAATCTGATGATGAGCTTGAAACTTAAACTCCTGAAACACCTGCTGGAACTAGCCTTCCTAGATATGAATTGCCTAAGGTACCGGAAGGTTATGTTATGAGTGAAGAAGCAACTAGAGATATTCTTGCTTGCAATGATAGAGATGATCTAGAGAAATTACTATGCAAGTATAAAGAAAAATCTCTGAATGCTAGAATGAAATGTGATCCTAAGTTTGCTACTTCACCTATCTGTATTGCTGATAAGGATTATGAATTCTCTGTCGACCCAGAGTTAATTACTTTGGTTGAATCTGATCCTTTCCATGGTTATGAAACTGAAACTGTTGTGGCACATTAAACTTCCAAAACCTCTTAATGCACCTCGGACAGACCAATTCATTCTACTCGGTCTCACCAAATTCATTAGGTTGATCTAGGTTTTCATCTTGGTGCAACCGATTTGAATAATTCGGTCACACCGAGTTGCAGTAACTCCTAGCAGTTTTGCATCTCGGTGCTACCGAGTCGTTCCACTCGGTCACACCGACAGTGATTGGGTATATATATCGTGGGTTGATTTTTGGAAATTTCTTCAAACACTCGACCGTGCTTGCCCAGCTCTGCCGTCCCCTTGGTCTCCGGATCGTCGTCGTCGTCGCCAGTGCCTCCTGCCGCTGGTCTCCGTCGCCGACAACAGAAATCTCACCGCCCTTGTTGCTGTAGCGAGTTCATCACCAAGTTAGGGTACGAACTCGACCTCTTTGTGTGTTCTCTTATTCCGATTCTTGCACAAAGATCATTGCTATTGTTCTTACCACGAATGAGATCAATCTATCCACCGAAAAATTCCATTAGAATAGATTTGATGCAAAAACTTAGGGTTAGGTTTCCGCCGAACTCATCTCAGACCGATGGATGTGAGGATCTCGGTCTCACCGATTTGGCTCAGGCCATTGCACAAGTACAACTCAGTCTCACCGAACTGTACTGATCGGTGTGACCGAAATCACTTACTCTGTGAAACCCAAGCATCTCGGAGTCACCGAGCTGCATTTTGGTCTGAGCGAAAATGCATGTTTAGATCCTGTTAATGCTTCATTGTCACCAAGTTTGTCAAATCGGTAGCTCTGAAATGCTTTCTACAGAGAACTAAAGTTAAGTTTTTGTCCCTACACTTTTGCAAAATAGATGTGCTTTGTGATGCTCATCCACTCTATCTATACCCATCTATTCACAGGGCCAGTTTCAGAGATGTCAAAGGGCAGTGACAGCCAGAACAAGTCTAAAGAGCAAGTGAATCTCAGTGAGGGCACTAGTACCTCCAACGGCAGTTATGAAGATGGTAGCAGAAGCACACCCAACAACTTTCCTAAGGCTGCTACTAGGCAAATGAAGAAGAGAGCTTCGGAATCTGAGGATGAGGATTTTGTCAGTAAGGAGGAGGTCACCTCCAAGAAAAAAGTGCTCAAGAAGGAGTATGCTGCTGCTGCCGCTGCCACCAAACCTGGTATGCCAAAGAAAGCTCCTGCTAAGAGAAATCCTATGTCAAAAGCCAGAGCCTCCACTCAAGAAACTATGGATTTTACTCTTGAACCAAGAGAAGAAGAGGCTGCTGGAGGAAAGAAGAGGAAGGAGAGAGTCAGAAAGACAATTGCCAGAGTCACTGGCAAGCCTTCCATGATGAGAGAATCAGATGGAGATGAGGAGGAGGAAGAGCTGCTACACCTCCACCAAAGACTCAAAAGCTCATGGGGGATGCCATAAGGACTGGGGCTGCTCCATCTAAGCCCAAGTCAACCCCCAAGCCTCCAACTCAAGCTCAAGCCTCCAAGTCTACTACACCTAAGAGATCGACCAGAAACATACTTGCTGCTGAAAAGAACAAGGCCCCAGTGCCCGAGGCTCAAGAAGATGAAGAGCAGCAAGTGCTCAGAAAATTGAAGCCCAAGATTCCAGATCATAGTGATGATCATCCAGTGGCTGAAAACATGAAGGAAAGGAAGGATGTGTCGGATTACGGGTTCCGGCAAACCCTTGTGAGGTTTGAACTCTGGGGTGCGCATGAAGAACACTCTCTTCCTAGCTCG